>NW_025106640.1:0-4988138 GCF_013123115.1 Colletes gigas
AATTTCAATTTCTTCTGAAACAAGTATTATTGCTTGCGGGGGTCAAGTACAATCATATTAGGAGCAAAAATACCCCCAAAATCCTTCCCACTGTCGAGAACAAAATTCCTAAAGGAATTGAAATTTTTGATGAAATTAAATGTTATTTTATTCCAATTATTTTTTGAAACAGACCTTGAAATACGTCCCATGGGTACCTACAGACACGTATTAGACTATTTATCTGTAAATCGTCGAGTAAATTTGTCAAAAGTGAAAATCGAATTTTTCGAAAAAAGGGAAGGGGGGGTGCCAGAGATTTTCGACGAAAAAAAAAAAATTTCAATTTCTTCTGAAACAAGTATTATTGCTTGCGGGGGTCAAGTACAATCATATTAGGAGCAAAAATACCCCCAAAATCCTTCCCACTGTCGAGAAAAAAATTCCTAAAGGAATTGAAATTTTTGATGAAATTAAATGTTATTTTATTCCAATTATTTTTTGAAACAGACCTTGAAATACGTCCCATGGGTACCTACAGACACGTATTAGACTATTTATCTGTAAATCGTCGAGTAAATTTGTCAAAAGTGAAAATCGAATTTTTCGAAAAAAAGGGAAGGGGGGGTGCCAGAGATTTTCGACGAAAAAAAAAAAATTTCAATTTCTTCTGAAACAAGTATTATTGCTTGCGGGGGTCAAGTACAATCATATTAGGAGCAAAAATACCCCCAAAATCCTTCCCACTGTCGAGAACAAAATTCCTAAAGGAATTGAAATTTTTGATGAAATTAAATGTTATTTTATTCCAATTATTTTTTGAAACAGACCTTGAAATACGTCCCATGGGTACCTACAGACACGTATTAGACTATTTATCTGTAAATCGTCGAGTAAATTTGTCAAAAGTGAAAATCGAATTTTTCGAAAAAAAGGGAAGGGGGGGTGCCAGAGATTTTCGACGAAAAAAAAAAAATTTCAATTTCTTCTGAAACAAGTATTATTGCTTGCGGGGGTCAAGTACAATCATATTAGGAGCAAAAATACCCCCAAAATCCTTCCCACTGTCGAGAAAAAAATTCCTAAAGGAATTGAAATTTTTGATGAAATTAAATGTTATTTTATTCCAATTATTTTTTGAAACAGACCTTGAAATACGTCCCATGGGTATCTACAGACACGTATTAGACTATTTATCTGTAAATCGTCGATTTCACTAGCGAAAGACGAACATACATTTTAGACACTCGCTTTTTTCAATCCTCGTTCGTCATTCGCGATATTCGTTATTTACCCAACTATAAGCTGAAAGAGTTTGAAAATCGATGGAAAATCGATGGAAGCCTGGGAATTATTTAGACTTTTTGAAGGATATACAGAGTGTTCGACCACACCTGGGAAAATTTTAATGGGAGATTCTAGAGGCCAAAATAAGACGAAAATCAAGGATACTAATTTGTTGATTGAGGCTTCGTTAAAGAGTTATAGAAACATTTCCGGCCACACAGTATATTTTCGGTAATGAATTTTTTCTTCGAAAGTGGGTAGGATTTCGGCGATATGCATATTCACCAAAAATGATTGTAATTGACCCCCGTAACTGAAAATAATTTTTCCAGAACGATTTGAAATTTTTCAATATTGTCGATTTTGTCCACCTACTCGAATTTTTTTCTCGAAAGTGGGTAGGATTTTGGGGGTGTGTCTGTTCACCAAAAATGATTGTAATTAACCCCCACGACCAAAAATAATTTTTCCAGAACGATTTAAACATTTTTAATTTTGTGCACTTTGTCCATCTATTCGAATTTTTGTCTCGAAACTGGGTAGGATTTCGGGTTTGTGTCTATTCACCAAAAATGATTGTAAACGTCTCCCGCAACCGAAAATAATTTTTTTAGAATGATTATAGTACATGAATACGAGTGTGAGTTTTTGCAACTCAACTGTATTTGTCAATTTATAAAGAGATATATTTTCCAAACTATATTCTTTAAGAAAATGCAAGAAAAGAAATGCATGTTTTCTAAGGTTCACACTGCAATCCCGCCTTAACAGACTATTAAATTATCGCAACCCCAAACATTTTGCTCATCGATGCACAATTAATTCAGCAAACTGGCATTTCATCCACAACTTCCAGAACAGTTTGAACATATTCGCGACCCTCGAGGACGCGGGTGAAAGACCTATTGAACGCGTTCGAGCATCGAAAACTGCTCCGGAAATTTCTCGCGGGTCCACGGTACCTACAGAAAGACTCTATTATTCGTAAAATATCAGATATCAGATATTCATAGAATATCAATGCCCGAAGAAATACGCGTCTGATATTTTTCCGGACGCTTTACACGCGCGGCGAGTTTCGTCGTGGATCGCGACAATTCGAACGCGGGAGGGGAGGTGGGGGGGGTGGGTTCGATTTCGCGGATTAATTTTCAGCCGATCGTTCATCCGTGCGAACCCGTCGCGAAGTAAATGGCTGCACGGTTGCGCGATCATCGAAGTCGAATGCACGTGTAACGGCGTTAATTGCGGATCGCGAATGCACGGTCGGTCCCGCGGACGAAATTCCTAGGATTTGGGTCAATTGGATGAATTCGCGAAGTCGGCGTGTGTGCATTCGTTCCGCGCGGCCGTGGTGCTTTTGATATTGCGTCGAAAGGGTCGTTTAAACGCCGCGAGGTACGGGAAATGTTTCCCGAGCGTACATCGCGGGGGTAACTTCTTCTTTTTACAGCGCCGCGCAAAGAAGTTTCGCGGGAATATCGAAATACTGGTTTCGCGGTCGCGCGGGGGGGCCGAGGATTTACTGCCCGAAACACGCGTAAACCTGTTCATTTGCTCGCGGGATTTTGTACGTTTAAATTCAGCGCCGTTTATCGCATCTGGCGCGGAAATGGTTTACTTTTAGCATCGATATATTTCGCGCGTGCTCGATGATGTTCGAAAATGCTTCCGGGGGCCCGATTTGTCCGCGGTTTTGAGCAGTTCGAAGTGAAATGTTTGATATATTCGTTTGATGAATTTTAAATTATCCTTTAATCCTTTGCGCTCCAAATTATATTCCAAATTTGTTACCAGCGGCTCCCAATGCTTTTAAGTGTTTTATTTGAAATTTACCTGTTAAAATAAGTGTTTCATTTACACTGTTGTTGTATTTTGTAATTTTCAAGCGTATGATATCTGTTTGGTTTGAACTTGAAAAAATGTCGAATGGGACTTGACGAAGGAGCTTCTGAGATCAAAATTGATGTCGAGTCACACTCGACATAGGAGTGCAAAGGGTTAAATCGTTCATTTAATATTAGAACTACCGACAGTTATGGCGCGTTTATTTGTACCAAAGAAATTAAAACGATATATACTCGAAGAAATGCATAATTCAATGGAAATAAACGTTTATTCGTTCCCTTACAGAAAACTACGACGAATTCTAAAAAATCTAGTCGAGTAAAGTTTTTATTATTTTTAGTAGAAATTACGAATGAGTCATTTTGTCACTTTGACAATCTGACTGCTATCCTGAAATTCAGAGGTGACTGAATAGCTACAATACTTCCGTAGAGCGTCAAACAAATTTATTAAAAATCAAAAACGAATTTTTAAAAAAAAATGGACAGTAGAGCTGCCTAAATTTTTTGGCGGAAAAAAAATTTCGAATCGTTCTGAAAAAATTATTTTTAGCTGCGGGGGTCGATTACAACCATTTTTGGTGAATAGACATACACCCCAAAACCTATGTACTTTTGAGAAAAAAGTTCAGTAGAAGCAGAAATTTTTCGTCAAAATTAAAAAATTTCGAATCGTCCTGAAAAAATTATTTTTAGTTGTAGGCGTCAATTACAATCACTTTTGGTCAACAGACATACCCCCGAAATCCTACCCACTTTCGAGAAAAAAATTCAGCAGGAGCAGAAATTTTTCGGCGAAAAAAAAATTTCGAATCGTTCTGAAAAAATTATTTTTGTTTGCAGGGGTCAATTACAATTATTTTTGGTGAATACACATGCCCCCGAAATCCTACACATTTTCGAGAAAAAAAATTCTTTACCGAAAATATAATGTCCGACCATGAATGAATGATTCCCCTGAAATTTCGTGCATATGTTTAAAAAATCATAATTCTGGAATGAATGGAAGGATTTTAATATTTCAAAATGTACAGTTCTCATTCTGTTAAAAAACAACAGGATTTCTGTAATTTCATTTTCTGTCTCACTTCCTATTGTGTTCATTTCTAAACCTGTTGTTAATGTTGGATGACACGAAAATAGTAATGGGGTCTCGAGCCCCCAGAAAAATGGGCCGAAAAAATACATTGAATGTAAGATCTGCTCGTATACCTCGTCTCTGCCTAAAATACAAAGATTTCGACATTCCCAAAAATCGAATGATCGTAATGTTAGAAGAGACATCGAGTCTCGAAGAAGTTGCAGTATCTTTTACAGAGTTTGAAGAATGGATTGTTGAATTCGTCGTTTGGGTTTGCAATCATCGACAGGGAAATTAAATGGCGTTGCACACGATATACGCGATGGCACATTCGAAGGCGTTTAATCCGATCGCTGGGAAAGAAAAAGGCGCGAACAACGTCGAAGAAACGTCCCGTTCGGTACACGAGAACGTTCGTGTTTGTCGTGTAGCGTGTTGCAACCAAGATTGATGGAGCTTTCAACCTTTCGCTTCATATTGGTGCGAATATATAGCGTATCTATTTCAAATACGATGGTTCGTGCGCGCTGCCCGCGCGAGATTTGTGAAATATGTGCCGCCATAATTGAAGACGGAGGAACCGACACGAAACGTCCGCGAAAAGTGTCCGTAAGTTTGGCGAAACCTTGCAAACCCGTGAAGAGACAAAACAAGGGCGTGGTATTCCTTTTTAAAGCGTTGACTGGCCAGAGCAAACCCTTCAAACTGTCCATGAAAACGAGACTTTGTTTTTTTGGGTTTTCAAGCTCACAATTTGTGGTAAAACTTTGACAATATTATTAAAGAAATGCTAAGAAATAATTTGGGAATCGTAAAAAACAGAAATCAATATATAGAATTTTTTTAAATAAACATTTAACCCTTGTGTTGTTATTGGACATTCATAATAACTAGTGGAGCATTTCTGTGCCCCAAAATGTACTATTAAAAAATAAAAAGCACTTGCACAATTGTCTTTATTTTATGCTCTTTGTTGCACAATATATTAGAAATACAATATTATAATATCCCATGATATTTGGACTATTTTGGATTATTTTGTACTAGTATATGTACAATTTGTCATAAAATTTATTATTACAGTCTCGTTAAAATTCAAGAGTCCTATCTAGATTTATTTTCTCTAACATCTAATGTTAAGAATCAATTTTTTTTATTTAAATTTAATTAAATTAAATTTTTTTAATTAAATTTTTTATTTTATTTAAAGAAACATTGTTCTAATGGATGATCCCATAAGGGAGGTTGTATTTTATTTCGATCAATAGGATGTTCATAAAAAATTTTTATTCGAACTTTGATATTTAATATTTACCTCCATTATTCTACGAAATATTTCATCGAAATGTTCGATCCACAACACAAATATTTTGCGACCATCGAAAGTGAACATCAATCGCTTTAAAAAATAGCTATTTGTACATGGTCCATCTAGATACCGAGTCTTGGAAAAGAAATTGTCAATTAGGTTCCTCCAATTAGTTAAATCTTTGCACAGCAGAAAACAGTTGTCTTCTGCAATAGTTCGCCATCGACCTTCGGTATAGCGATCGTGGCATTCTAATGTCACACATTTCCACCCCGTAATGACCGTAATAACAGCCTTTCAGCTCTTCGCGTTGCACTCACGAACTATTTATCAATTCGTGTCTGCTGACAGTGACTTTGCTACGAGTGCGTGGAAATATAGGACGATCCTTATGAAATAAAATTGCAATCGATGCTCACCAGAATACGAGCATTATTAAAATAATAATTTAAACTTCGTTGGAAGTTTCGTTTTACACGCTAGGAAACATCTAAACCAGAGAAACCTGCATCGTTTACAGTAATAATACTTGGAACGACTGCCTGTGTATTTAATACCGGTAAAGCGATCCCGTAGTTGTAAATTTGATACTCTGGACAAAAGAAACACCCTGTACATGTATGTATACCGCCATTGTAGTAAGACAGCTCGTCAAATTTCACTGGAATACACCAACGTACTACTAAACTTACGACCATGCATTCCATCCTATACGAGATCGCAGGAAATTGAAATTCGTGCCTATCGAGGACTGATCTCGTTCCGAAAATTCAATGATCGACAATCTATGGGGACGCGTAAGTTCCACCGATGATTGGTCGAACTAATAAGCTGAGGGCTGACGATATCGCTATGATAAATTAATCAGAAATTCAATCTTGGAATTTTTTAAATCAAAAATTCTTTAATTGAACATTTTTTTGTTCCAAAGTGAAGAGTGCCTTCGTTGTAACCAAAAATAATATTGTAGATACGAAATAATTTGACTAAATATTCTGAAACTCGAATTTTTAGAAAGTATCCTTTTTAATAAATATTTTATATTAAAAATAGAGGGTACAGTATATAGCAATGATAATCACAAATTCGACCCCCAAAGTCTAGAATTTTTAAAATAAGAAATTCTTAAATTAAATTCCAGAATTGTCTTTCTAAAAGGAACTTTGTTATAACTGAAAACAGTATAAATAATAAATACGAAATTTGATTAAATATCCTGAAACTCGAATCGAAAGAAAGTATCCTTTTTAATAAATATTTTATATTAAAAATAGAGAGTACATTATAGAGCAATGATAATCACAGATTCGACCCCCAAAGTCTAGAATTTTTAAAATAAGAAATTCTTAAATTAAATTCCAGAATTGTCTTACTAAAAGGGACTTTGTTATAACTGAAAACAGTATAAATAATAAATACGAAATTTGGCAAAATATCCTGAAACTCGAATTTTTAGAAAATATCCTTTCTAATAATTATTTTATATTAAAATTAGAGAGTACAGTGTACAACAAGGATAATCACAAATTCGACCCCCAATGTCTAGAATTTTTAAAATAAGAAATTCTTAAATTAAATTCCAGAATTGTCTTACTAAAAGGGACTTTGTTATAACTGAAAACAGTATAAATAATAAATACGAAATTTGGCAAAATATCCTGAAACTCGAATTTTTAGAAAATATCCTTTCTAATAATTATTTTATATTAAAAATAGAGAGTGCAGTATATACTAGATTCCCAAAAGCTGATCTCATCTCGAGAACAATTTTATAACCGGGAGAAGCAACATTCAGGAAAAGGGGAAGATGTTCACGGAGAATCGAGGCTAATAAAGTCGTGGAATTGGGACGGATATAGTGCTCGATCAAACGAAAGAGGCAGGGTCCGTGCATACACACGGCGGGAAAGGAAATTAAACGATAAATCAAAAAGTCCAGGCAGTCGACTGGTCCACGGCGCGGAACTTCGTCGACGTTTCTCCGAAGCCTGACGAATGTCTGCGATTTTGTCGCAGGTGAATCGAGATGCCCCGACGATCGATGCCGCGAAATTGGCTACAATCGGGAGAAAACTCGAGCAACGGGGAGCACTTCCCTCTTTTGAAAGTTAAATTTATAGCGCCCCAAGCTTCGTTAACGTACAACCGATCCCCCAAACGACTTTCCGATGATCATTCCTTTCACGTCGTTTTAACTCGTTCGAGCGCCTAACGCGACACGTTAATTCGGTATTATCGTTGATATTTTTCCAATCGAACTTTTTTTCTGCAAACTACTCGTTCCCACCCTATGGATCCATAACCGCCTCGGATACTTTTCTCGACGTCCATTGGGGCTGGAAATATTTTTAACGTCTCCTGGTACAGTATTTTACAAATTGTAATTACAATATTGAGGATCTTATTGATTCGCAATATTCGACAAAATAATTGTAACACGCATTTATTCGCAAAATTGTAAAACTTAATATTTACGAGTTTGGTATGTCAAATTATTATTGTTTAAATAATAATAAATATTCACCCTTGAATTCATAATGGAGTTTAATAGTTTTGTCAACAATTGGGTTGGAAATATTTTTAACGCTTCGTGGTACAATATTTTAGAAATTGTAATTACAATATTGAGGATCTTATTGATTTGCAATATTCTAGAAAATAATTCTAACACGCATTTATTCGCAAAATTCCAAAACTTAATGTTTACGAGTTTGATATGTAAAATTGTTATTATCTAAATAATAATAAATATTCATACTTGAATTCATAATGGAGTTCAATAGTTTTGTCAACAATTGGGTTGGAAATATTTTTAACGCTTGGTGGTACAATATTTTAATAATTTAATATTGATTTCCAATATTTGATAAAATAATTTTTGCACAGAATTCTATAACTTATGTTTACAAATTCGACACATAAAATTGTTATTATCTAAATAATAATAACTATCACACATTTTTTTACAAATCACTCGTTCACCCTTGGATACTTTTTTCAAAATTGTAATTACAATATTAAAAATTTCACTCGTTCGCAATGTTCGACAAAATAATTTTAACACTTAAATAACTTTTTCACAGAATTCCAAATACTTAAGAAATTTGGCACATAAAATTAATATCTAAATAATAGATAAATCAAAAATGCAGGATATTAACGACGAAAGTCGGCGTTTTAGGAACGATTTCGGGAATCTCGTCGTAAATTGAGGGAACTTGAATGGAATTCAATCTGAGAGATTCATAATATAAATGTAACGCGCGTAAGTTGTTCTTTCGAGCATACTTTCGATTCAATTACAAGTTCACGGCAACGGGAAACTTATTTCAATTAATGGAGCGGGATTCGAGCTTGCGCGGGGGCCGAAAGTTCGAAACATTTTGTATCAGTCGCGGCAACGTTACGAACTGCTCAAGTTGTTGGGTCGAGATAACCGTTAAACTTACTACCACCTGACATAATAAGCGTACAGCTGACTTTGCCCGATATACACCACTGTCTGACGAAAATCACTCTGTTCACCGTAATGTATTACGTCGCTCGAGATGGTTTACATTAGACGCAATTAGGACGAGCAACCAACTTGTAACGAAACCACCAAGAAAACATTAAAACAATCGAAGGGAAGGATTATCTAGTCTTTGGCTAATCAATGGTTCGAGAGACATTTAATACCAAGTCAAATAAGTATTTTGTAAACAAAGAGGCAGAGAGACTTCTCTTAATATTTTATAGATCAAGGTATTTTTCTAATGACAATATTAGGGTGATACATGAGTTTTTTCTATTTATTTTATTTCGTGTGTCTCGAAATTAGCCTACCATCCACTGACAATTATTTTCTAAATAAAGAGGCAAAATGATATTTTTTTAATTATTTTATTTCGTAAGCCTCGAAATTAGCCAACCATCCACTGACAATTATTTTCTAAATATAGAGGCAAAAAGATATTTTTTTAATTATTTTATTTCGTAAGCCTCGAAATTCATTCTCATAAACCAGACATTAATTCCTCCTGTGCATTGTCCTGGCAGAAGTGTGGAAAAGAAAACTTGGAAATTGGAGTACTCTAATTGCAAAAATATACATGAGCAAATACATCGTTCGATACAATGGTCTCCACATTTATCTTCCAATTTTCAATACAAGAAAAGGAAACAACGCAATGGACGTTCCCAATTTGTCGTACTTCCAAAAAACAAATAGTAAAATAGAAAAGTACATATAAACTTCAAAAACAACAAACTTCTACTCTTTTCCCCGGTGGTCTTGAAATTTTTACCAGTATTTTACCGTTTCGTGGAAACTTTGATACAACAGTCAGAAAGTTCCGCGTCAACGTTACAAGCTCGTAGCGAAATGTAAAAATACAGAAAATTTTTAAATCGAGTACTGTAATACGTGAATTATTCTTTCTCGAAATTTATATGCTTTGTGAAGGATCGTTTTTGCTGCTAACTGACGGTTAAATATTGCTTCTCTCTGTGTTATCGCACCGTCGAGTTTAGACCTCGAAAGAACAACATTTCGCGTGTACCGACCTAATACGAATACCGAGTACAGTGCTTACATTGAAGAAGTTTCAATATTTCCTGCAAGAGACTGAATGAAACGGTCCGTTGCGTCATGAATGGGAATTTTAAACCGTCACTGGGTCGCTTGAAACTCCGCCCATCGGTTTATTGGCCTGATATAATTTTATCGGGCTCGATAAATGGATCGGTTTGCGAACGATGATACGCGGCTACCGTTGTGTGTGACATTTAATCGGCCGGCCTCGTACGAATCGTAATAATGCCTTCGATACAAATATCAATGGTCGGTCATCTGCATCGCAAATATCGTCCAGAATGGTAATGTTCCAAGCACGTCTCGTATTAAATATACCCTCGACGACAGGTTCGTTATTCCCGATATGTACACACAAAACCATTTCTTTCTTACAAATACTCCGTTGTTTATTTTCTTCCACGATGGACCAGAATCGCGATAAGCTTCACAAAACTTCGAAATTCACGCAACAGTTTCTGGGTTGTTATATAAGAAATATAGACGAGCAATCATCCCCCCAGAATAATGATTTCTCTATTTGATTTATAAAGAGTATTGGTTTTGAAAATTCACTGTTCAAAACTCGAAAGGAAGGATGTAGAAAATGGTCAAATTTGAAGTTCCAATAATTAAAATTTTAGTGAAACAAGTTTCCAGGAATTGCAAAAATATTGTGTTATTATTCACAGGTAATATGATGTAGATGTAAACAAGGTAGAGGAAGTATTCAAACAATTTGAACCTTACTAGTATCTGACTATATTTTAAATACATTTCCACCATATTTATTCTAGATTGTTAATTTATAAAGAGTATTGATTTTGAAAATCCACTGTTCAAAAAAGATACCATTCAACAAAACTCGAATGAAAGAATGTAGAAAATGGTCAAATCTGTAGTTCCAATAATTAAAATTTGAACAAGACAAGTTTCCAGGAATTAGAAAAATATTGATAGAATTATTATTCACAGGAAATATGATGTAGCTGTAAACAAGGTAGAAGAAGTATTCAAACAATTTGAATGTTATTAGTCTCTGACTATATTTTAAATACGTTTCCACCATATTTATTCTAGGTTGTTAATTTATAAAGAGTATTGGTTTTGAAAATTCACTGTTTAAAAAAGATAACATTCAACAAAACTCGAAAGAAAGAATATAGAAAATGGCCAAATCTGAAGTTCCAATAATTACAATTTTAACGAGACAAGTTTCCAGGAATTACAAAAATATTGATAGAATTATTATTCACAGGAAAAATGATGTAGCTATAAACTAAGTAGAGGAAGTACTCAAACAATTTGAACCATACTCTGACTATATTTTAAATACATTTCCACTATATTTACTTGCGAATAATTGCCCACGTGTGAATTCTAGGAGCTCGTGAAATTGGGCCTTATTTTGGATGTTCGAATCTACCAAAAATGAACCAATTTTCGACTCAGCATCCGTTATCGCGCCTTTATCCTCGGTTTGTTGTCGAAGCTCGAACGTTGTTTACACGGCCTAACGTCGCACGCAAAACAAAATTACCCTCTGTACGTGTACAGTTGACGTTTCAGCGGTGCAAATTAGGGCGGATCGATAAACGTGCAACGATCTGGCTGACGAGTGTCACTTAATTAGCGGAACTTTAACGTAGACCATTTGAGTTTATTATTTCGACAGCGAGGTAGAACCGAAACATTCGAAGCAACAAACGAACATTCTAACTTTTCCTGCTGCAACGTTCTGGGAATTTAGTTCGCCGACCGCCCTGCCTTATCGAACACCTATAATCACCGGGGAAATTTATTCCGCGGCTGAAATCGTGTCTGTTATTATCACACGGACTTTTAATTATACCGGGAATACGATTAATTAGCGAATCGACAATTACCAATTCTGCCCTATTAGTGCAGGGCTTCTCAAACATCGCTTTCACGCACACTTTCTCGATGGAAAAAGATTCTTTTAACAGGAAACATATTTCAAATTTCAATTTTATATGCTTCGAAAATATGCGAAATAGTGAAAAAAGAGTCGTTTTATGGTTTTCATGGTTTCAGCTGTACTACATATTTTAAATGAAAAATGCAAAGATATGTATAATTAGGACGAGTTTGACTGTGGCTACGAAAATAGAAAATTGCACTTTATAGGACTGTCATTTTGTTAAAAATTATTCTAATCTTCTTATTCGAATATGATTGATAGCCACACATATACCATTGAATTTTAAATTTGATTTAACTATTTTGTAACGATCAGAATGCAATTAAGTACGTCTTGAGTATCAACGCAAGTAGTAATAGTAGATATTGGTCAGACGCGCTCGACAAAGTTTTTAAATTCAATTATCTGAAAAACGAGACATTGTACAAACAAATTTTATTCTACATTTTCGACTTGTTTTTGCATGTAGAATCGCCCTATAGTCCAGTCGTACCACATGTTCTAGAACACACTGTGTAAAACATTAAACAAACTTATTGTAGACTAAACAATTGGGAGATTGGACTGGCATAACGATAGAGACGATATCTAGGAAAGAATTAGCAAAAAAAATAATATAATATACTTAAGAAATTAGTAATTGTAAAATAGAAAATAATAAATTTTATTATTGTATCTCAAGCGTTATTTTTTCTACGGAAATAAATACTATAAAAGAAAAGTGTACGAACCATGAACCATAATAGACTTGCAAATTTTTCAGAATTAATTTATTCGAGATAAAAAAATGTTAAACGGTCGACTAATACCGAAAATAACCAAACTGATCAAGCAATGTGGTTTCCGCGCTTACAGGCTATTAAAGCAGCGTCGAAACGTTCATTAAGCCTTGACATGTTTTAAAAGTTAATCTAAATTTCTAACCATAGTAATTTACACGTTGCACGACGGCGCAATCAACAGCGAACTTCGAAATAATTGTTTTTGTAATTAATATTTTTTTGGTAGGGACGAACTGGTTTCTCGAAACGAAGAAAAACTTTAAACAAATTTATTTTTCAATTGGTCCCTCTATCGACGAATTTATGGATTTACTATAGTTAGGAGTTTAGATTATCTTTGGGTACACGTTGAAGATTAATGAACATTCCCAAACACTGTAATAGTTTAATGGTACAGTGCTGGTAATTATTATCATTTGCATATAATCGTTTGGCTAGAACAAATTTAATGAAACAGATAAAATATTCTACACGTACTAAATACTGTGATTAAACTAACTGCATGTCCATCATTTAATTATTAAAGAGCCTAACTTATATTAATGATTAAATAAATTGAGTTATGATTGTATTAAATGTGTAAAATAATAATATACTACCAAAATTATTTATTCATTGAATTTTCTTAAAAGCACTAAAGAAGACATCAATATTGGTGCCATAAATCATCGAAATTATTAGTGGATACAATAATCCTCTTTTATATGACAGTTAATCGGGTCTACTCAATGTCACATAACCGAATCGACTATTTTCTAACTCGCGTTGAAGTCAATAATAATAGTAATGGTAAATAAAAATTAAATTTCATCGAGTAAAGAAATAATTATATAATTTATGTTTATTTTGAAGAAAATCGATAAAACACGAATAAATTAATATTTAACTTATATTAATGATTAAATAAATTGAGTTATGAGTGTATTAAATGTATAAATTAATAATATAGTACCGAAATTATTTATTCATTGAATTTTCTTAAAAGCACTAAAGAAGACATCAATATTGGTGCCATAAATCATCGAAATTATTAGTGGATACAATAATCCTCTTTTATATGACAGTTAATCGGGTCTACTCAATGTCACATAACCGAATCGACTATTTTCTAACTCGCGTTGAAGTCAATAATAATAGTAATGGTAAATAAAAATTAAATTTCATCGAGTAAAGAAATAATTATATAATTTATGTTTATTTTGAAGAAAATCGATAAAACACGAATAAATTAATATTTAACTTATATTAATGATTAAATAAATTGAGTTATGAGTGTATTAAATGTATAAATTAATAATATAGTACCGAAATTATTTATTCATTGAATTTTCTTAAAAGCACTAAAGAAGACATCAATATTGGTACCATAAATAATCGAAATTATTAGTGGATACAATAATCCTCTTTTATATGACAGTTAATCGGGTCTACTCAATGTCACATAACCGAATCGACTATTTTCTAACTCGCGTTGAAGTCAATAATAATAGTAATGGTAAATAAAAATTAAATTTCATCGAGTAAAGAAATAATTATATAATTTATGTTTATTTTGAAGAAAATCGATAAAACACTAATAAATTAGTATTTTGTTTATTCTTATTATTTTGTTAACAGTTACTCGAGGCGAGAACGTAATGAGGTGTTGATCAGTTTCGAGCAGAGAGCAACATCAAGCTTAATTCGATTATCGTCGAGAGTGTGCGCGGCAAATTGGCAAAAATTGATTATTTTTAATAAGTAATCGTTAAGCAGGCTGACAGGTGGCTATAAAATAGCCTGATGGTTACGCGCGGCCACAACGCAGCATCGCAATTAATTTACGTGACATCGGTCGAGGCCATTAATTTTCAATCGGTTGCCTGGACCGTGCACCCGATTACAGATTAATTGAGGGTTTATTAATTGGTTACAGGCTCCAAGGATAACAGCAGGCCGAAGGATAAAGGCAGTTTCGTATCCGTCGATGAATTACGAGGCCGTTGCTACCGCGACTACATTTTCCACGCAAACGCATGGAAATCTTCCGTACGTGACCATAATCACGGCACATTTCACGTTCGTAACGATCCGTCACTATGAATTACGAAAACACACGAAACGCCTATTTTCTCGATCTACAGAAATATCGATCATTTTCGTAAAACCAACTCCTGATAAATAAAATCAAAAATCAAAAAGTAGACAAATCTAAATCTAAATCTACATGGGGTAGAGACTAACATAATTTTAATATAGAAAACTTCACGCTCTTTTTACCCAAATAGAAAATTAATTCAAAATTAAATATTTTCGACCACAATATTCAATCAAAATTTTCTTCTATTCTGAATCCCGATTATGGTGAATTTATAAATCGAGAAAAAATTCTATATTCCTAAAATTAATTAAATATTTTCAACCACAATATTAAATCAAAATTTTGTCCTACTCTGAATCACGATTATGGTGAATTTATAAATCGAGGAAAAATTCTATATTTCTAAAATTAATTAAATATTTTCAACCACAATATTAAATCAAAATTTTGTCCTACTCTGAATCACGATTATGGTGAATTTATAAATCGAAAAAAAATTCTATATTTCTAAAATTAATTAAATATTTTCAACCACAATATTAAATCAAAATTTTGTTCTACTTCGAATCACGATTATGGTGAATTAATAAATCGCGAAAAAATTCTATATTTCTAAATTTAATTAGGATCGAGAAAATTAAAAAATTTTACAGATACCAAAAAACACGTCGCTTTTTTTCGAGTCATAAATTCGGTTGGCGTTCGGGAGACGGTAGAGGAACGAGCAGCGATGAAAATTAAAATTCTAAACTGCTTACGAATCCGTCTATACCGCGCACGACGTTTTGAATGGCTCGAACGGCCGGAACATTTCGTTTTTAATTGCGGCGAACAATGGCGGCACTTTAACGTTCAACGGAACCGTGAGGCCTCGCGGCGAACCGTGAGTTATTCAATCCTTCAGGAACGGGGATTATTGGAAAGCTGGAACACTTTGATCGAATGTGACTCGCGAGAGATTAATTAAGGTAAATATTTGTCGAGTCCTCGCCGGGTATTGCAAATGCTAACAAAGACATTTTTTGTCTCTGATATTCTTTTCCTCGAAACTCGAAATATTCTATTATTCAAATATATTCCATCCTTTCTTCCACCGAAACTCAATATACAGATTCATACTAGATAAAAATATCAAAAACAGAACCGTATGGGAAAAATAAAAATGTACAACTAAAATATAGTTAACGTTGCCATTCGCTTAAAAAACAAACTTGAAGTGCTCGTATTTCGAGTTTGGTCGAATGCATTTGGGAAACTAGCACGGAACCGGTGGACGTTGGAAATCGCGAAAAGGAAGGTAAAACCAACAGGCAGGACTGTTAAAAAATGCACCGATGGGGGGGCAGAAAAGTGCGGCCGTTTAGTCAAGAAAGGGTCAGAAACCACATTTTAAAGCCTTCGAGACTCCGTTCGGCGAGGGCGGCGATTAACGAAGATCAAAGTGTCTCTCTCGGGGCAACAGGGATCGTTGTGTACTCTTTTCAGCGCAACAGAGTTCCATACACTCACGCACAAAGAGTCGGTTAACTAGACGCTCACATACGCAGACGGATAAAGCACACAGAGTAACGTAAAAGTTGCATGCCCGGGCTGGGTGTCAAAGAGAAGAGAACTTCTCCCAGCTTTTCCATCCGGGTACCATGGCTTTTCACCACACGCTATTCCCTCATCCCGCCAATCTCGAGCCATCTCCGTTCCAATTTCCACGGAAGATGTTTTTCCTCTCGTGCCATGACTCGAAGCCGCGGATGGGGATGACATGAAAATTGCAGGAGAGTCTCGTACAGAAACACGGAAGAAATATCGAGTCGGCAGCTATCTTATCTTTCCCAGGATAGATTACGAATCGATATAACGGCAAACTCCCTTTACCCGACGTTCCCACCGCCTCCCACCCTCCACCCTGTGTCAGAGCAAATAATGGAAAGGTAAAAGTGAATTTAAAATGCGAGTCGCGACACCCTGCCCGCGAATAATGAACGACCCGCGTAACGAGTAAATGTAACGCAAGAGACTTCACAGCACTGTACCGCTTCGAGCAAAAATATTTACGGAGCTAAATTTACTTTTGTGCTTTGCAGGCTTCAGTTTCACTTTCGAATGACTCGATTTTGCAAGTTGCAAGGGGAGGACACGAAGTGTACATTTTCTGATTTTGCAGCAGAATAGTAGAGTGATCCCTCATGATGTATACAAAATATTAGGTGCAGATATTTAATAGTTTTTAAGATATAAATAATTAAAGTGGGACAATTATGAGTTTGATCTGTATGACTTCGATTTTAATGTGCTTTTGCAGCAGAATAGTAGAGTGATCCCTCATGATGTATACAAAATATTAGGTGCAGATATTTAATAGTTTTTAAGATATAAGTAATTAAAGTGGGACAAATATAAGTTTGATCTGTATGACTTCGATTTTAATGTACGTTTGCAGAATAATAGTAGAGTGATCCCTCATGATGTACATAAAATATTAGGTGTAGATACTTAACAGTTTTTAAGATATAAATAATTAAAGTAGGACAAATATGAGTTTGATCTGTATGACTTCGATTTTAATGTACTTTGGCAGAATGATAATAGAGTGATCCCTAATGACGTATACAAAATATTAGATGTAGATACTTGACAGTTTTTAAGATATAAATAATTAAAGTTGGACAAATATAAGTTTGATTTGTATGACTTCGATTTTAATCCCACAACGCTCATATTTTACGAGTTAACCAACAATGATCAGTTTTCTTTATTGGATTTGTTTCTAAAAATACGGTTTTTGTTAATTACAATGTTATATCTAGCGTATAATTTGAAGGAAAACAAATATTATCATCCCTTAAACCGTTGGATTAAACAAATATTGTTTTTCAAAGTAGTCAGACTCGGGCATGAACGTTAAGGGGTTAATGTGCTTTTGCAGAATAATAGTAGAGTGATCCCTCATGATGTACACAAAATATTAGGTGTATATACTTAACAGTTTTTAAGATATAAATAATTAAAGTGGAACAATTATGAGTTTGATCTGTATGACTTCGATTTTAATGTAATTTTGCACAATAATAGTAGAGTGATCCCTCATAATATACCCAAAATATTAGATGTAGATACTCGACAGTTTTTAAGATATAAATAATTAAAGTGGAACAATTATGATTTTGTTGTATATACCTTTGATTTTAATGTGCTTTTGCAGAATGATAATAGAGTGATTTCGAAGCATTTGATATAGCAATTTGCAAGTGGAAGACACGACTGTTAAATTGTATTCTGTTTATCTCACGTTGCCAGTGTATTTTCGTTTTTCCCTGTACACTTTGTTTTTGTGTTATGGTCATTGGGTATGGCTGCATCAACAACGTACGCGATCCTATTTATTTTATCCACCCGATCTATTGACTGTAATCGCTGAGCATCAGATTGTCCCAATATATTTATACAATTGCGTAGTGTTTGTAAGTTTGTATTTATTTGTCGGTGTTATGTACCGAATTTTCTCAACATTATCGTATCTATTCTTGCTTTCAGTTTACCTTCATAAAATATTTCTTTTAATCCCAGATCCTGTATCATTATTATCAGCGTAGTAAGTCGATTTTATCAACACGTTGCATAAGCAGACGGCGCCATAGTTCGATCATTGTTCAATTAACTCGGCAAATTCGCGACCATTGTCTGCCAGCCGTGGCTCCAATACTAATACTACAATGTCGTAACAGGTACACAGTGCTCGTGCATAATACCGCGTAATTCTAAGCAATTTCGCGTCGTCGAAGCGATTATTTAAATCGCGCACGTTGCTCGAGCGTGGACAGTTATAAGAATAACAATTAACAACGCCTCGAGTGCAAATACGTTACGTGACTCGTTCGAACGCATAAAAATCTTTCGCAAGACGGGTTTCCAGGAGACGAAATTACGTTCGTCGACGGCGCGATGCTTCGAATGCATATTTATGACGCCTTTCTGTACCCGATAGCGACGGAAACGATCGAATCCCGCGACTATGCGTGTATCTCGTTCCTGTTCGATCCCACTTCGCTATAAAACGACGATTCGAGAGTAAACAACACGCGAGACGAATCGAGAACGAAAGTGTTCGCGGATCCTGGAAAGATAGATCGAACATAGTGAAACGAAACAATCAAAGTGATTGTTTTCTGACTGTACACAAAATTTGAATTATCCTTTTGGATTGTAATCAAAAATTTGTTCTTTTCAAATACATTTTTAAAACGATTTATATACAATATCTACAATTTATGGAGACATGGGTTTATAATTAAAATCGAATTACAAAAATTGATGGTTTCGAAACGAAGAAACAGTTCTTAATAAAATATTTCATGTTTTAATATTTGAATTCCAAAATTTCAAAATTGTTAATAATGTTTAGATCGTGACTGCTAAAATACCATAAAAGGCAACTTTTATCTCCTATTAAAAGTCATGATTTATACACAGAAAATTTGCTCTTGTATTTCATTTGTATCGAATCCTTTCGTTACTAAATTATTGAGAATTTTAATTTAATTAAAAATTTTGAATTAATTTTTATTTTTTTTTTAGATAGAAACCACTGCAATTGTGAAGAAACTGCTACTACTAGCATTTTCAATGAAGTTTCGTTAAATCCAGTCCTCAAAATGGTGCACTTGTGAAAAATTAGTTAATTTTTGCACCGAGCGCAACAAACGGCGGTAAAAACAAATATCCGAATTGCGCGTATATTGTTGTTGACGTTTTGAATGGACATTCGATAACTGAACTTCGCGCCAACAAAAAAACTCTTTTCATTGTTGAATTCAACGCGTGAAATTACACAGGAAAACGTTGGAAAAGTCATTCTTCGATGACAACCATATTCGCCCAATTTTCCCAAAAAAAAACAAAAAAAAAAAAAATCACACCTGAAACAGACAATATGGCTAAGAAAATTGCTTCCAAATTATAGAAAAGCCAAATAAATAATATTTTTATTATTGACACCGTTTTTTCGAACCTCTGTAACGTTCGATTCGTCGAGTAAAAAAATTTCGATTTTGTTTCGCCGCAAAGATGGCATAACCCCTCAAGAGCATGCCATTTCCAGAACAGACGACCGTTCCATCATCGAACGGCGAAGAAATCGATTTCCGTTCCACTCGAGACACGCTTCAGACGATCTGCCGCAGAAGAGGCAATTAAGGTAACAAACAAAAAAAGAAAAAAAAAAGGAAGAAGAGATAAAGAAAGAAAAAATCGAAAGGAAAGGGAGAGAATGCGCTCGCCATTACATCGACGAAAGGAGAAACGACCGAGGTACGGCCAACGAGCTTTCCGCTCCGCCAACACACTCGAAATACCGTCGAAGAGAATTGAAGGTTGGAAAGGGGAGAGAGAGAGAGAAAAAAAGAGGATGGCAGATGGATGTCAAAGAACAGCCAGAAAATTATCCCGGCGCGTCTGTCTGAATCCGCGTTTTTACGTCAGCTGACCTGAATCGCTTTAATGAAATTTACCTTCTATTCACGTAATTCACGCAAATGTATTCAACGCTCCCGTCGACACGAAAAGATATATAAGGGGGGGAAACTCGGTTAATTTCGTGATACTAAGAACTTTTTCATACCGAGTTTCGAAATATTAAAAGAAATATGTATAGGCGAGAGACTAGGCACGTACGAGCAACGCGAGTTTCATCGTACGATCGTTCATTGTTGGATAGTTGTAATTGAAACCAAGCGTTCCCGAAAAGCAAAAATCCACTTTTAGAAATTTTGCAATTTCAGTCGTGTAGATCTGTTACTCTGTGTCTGGCGTTTATTCGAATCGATCGAGAAATGGGCGAAGGAAAATTTCGTGCAGCGATCGAACGTTACTTTTTGAAAGGCAAAGTGGGTCAATCAAAATTGAACTTCACAAACGTTGTAGCAAGTGTGCATCTTCGATTGGAACTATTTAAGAAATGAATGACACTTTCTGCACTCGCCAGCAGAGGGCTACACTGAACTTGTACCTTTCTCACAAGTGCTCGACAGACCATCTATTTCTGTGTAAGTCGTCTGAGACTGGAAATTGAAATATTTTCGACACTGTTGTATTGAAAAAGGAGGTTGTTATTCAATGTAATTAGTATTTTTGTATGTGAATGACATTTTAACATATTTAATTATATTTTATTACATTTTTTGATACACTAATCGATTCATCTCGTCATTCTCCATAAGAAAGTATCGGGATAACTGTACTGAAAAACCTTTAGTTTAGGAGATATTTTAATTTAAATATTGCATGTTTTTTTTATTTATATGGGGAATTTTTCTCTGCAAAATAATAGGAACTAAAGAGTAGGATTTATCTATGTTTATTAGAAATTAAAAATGAATTTTTAAAAAAAATTAACAAGGGATAGATGTAGAAATTTTTCGGCGAAAAAAAATTTCCAATTGTTCTAAAAAAATTATTTTCGATTGCGGGGGTTGATTGCAATGATTTTTGGTCGATACACATACCCTCGAAATCCTACGCACTTTCGAGAAAAAAATTCCTTACCGAAAATTTCATGTCTGACCATACATTGAGATGTTTCACTGAAATTTCATGCGTATGTTTAACATCATAACTCCTGAACGGATTGGACGATTTTAATGTTTAAAAAGGCAAACGACGCGTATTTTAGTATAGTATATGTAGAAATTCTAAAAATATTCTAAAAGTTGTTCCTTGACCCCGTAAAGTGAGAAAAACCCCATAAAAATGGTCCAATTCCTCGTTTTTGTCATATGTAAGTATAGTCCAATTATCCGGCATATTTGATTGAGTATGACGATTAATCGGAATTTTACCGTAACTAGCCCTATACTTTCTCACAGAGAACGACGATTTGAATCGATTAGTGTATCAGAAATATATATAAATCGTTTAAGAAAACAAACCTATGTCTTCTCAGAACAGCAAGTCTCTGCAAAGGCTCTGTGTGTATTTTAAACATTTTGCACGAACATTTACAAGTGAAATAGTTGCTCTCAATATTGGTGGATCTAAAGCATGAACTACGCTCATCAATTAGCACCGTTAATTTAGTTATTCATGCAAAAGAATTTCTCAGTTACTTTTCGGAGCAAATAGTACACAGTTCGATGGTACGTAACAGCGCAGACAGGTCTATCCCGAACGAAACATTGAAACGAAGGGAACCTGTCCCATCCAGGGACCCGGCATGTATTTTCACGTCGTTCAAAAAGTATAGTTCCGCGTCTCAACGTGTTAACGGCGACGTCAAGACCATTTCAACGAAATCGATTTAACGCGAAAGGGGTCTGTCTCCCCGGCCAGCGGTGGTGTTCGTCTTCGGACGGCAATTTCACGACACAGAGAGCCAGGAAGCAAGAAGTTCCTTCGCGCTTCCATCCGATTTCAATTAAGACGCCTCGAAACGACGTTCCGGCGTCGTGAAGACCCGCTACACGCCGGCCCTGTTAGCCTGTCGTCCTGGCCAACTCGCAGGACGAACCAAAACTGTCCAACGGATCGCACCGTGGCGGGACAATTCGATTTCTTTCGATTCCAGTCTCTCGAACCTCGAATTATGTTCGAGACCAACAACTTCCAACGGTGGATTCGTTAGCGGTCATTCGAGATCCTGGGAGAGCAAAGAGTCTCGCTATTCTGAGCTACAAACGCGCAACGAGAGATATCAGTTGTCCCAAAACGTTTGAAAAGTGAACATTTTTAATAAAAATAGGGGGATTGAGAGTTTTAGAAAAAATATTTAACTCTTCGAAATTTTCTGTGTATAGTATTTTGATGATTTTATTCCCCAATAGATCGCTGTATTTTTGTGTATCATTCACATTTATTTGCAATTTTATCGAACGAAAGTAATTTATAAATCTAACCCCAAACGCGCCGCCATATTGGAATCTCTCGTGAGGTCTTCGAAACAGATCCGCCATCTTGCGGCTGAATCGCTAATAGACGTTTGTACAGTCTCCGTGATGATGGGAACTCACATCAAACACTGGGAAAATAAATAATTTATTTGGAGAATTAAAAGTAAACTTTGAAAGGTATAAAACGTTTTCCCGAACTTCTCTCGAAACGAGGTCAATAAAAAAATCAAAGCTTCGCCCCGAAAAGGATTTATCTGCGCGCGTCGATGGAGCACAAAAGGCGCGGATCATTTGGAGCCGTCAAAATCGAAATCAAGCTATAACAGCTTGGATCTATTACCGGCAAATTGATCAATTGCGCGGAATACCAGCGGAAATGCGACTGGTTTTATCGAATCGCAAAGGAATTCCTTTCCATCGCGATAACGTTCAACCACACGCGGCTAAAACAACGCGTTCGGTATCGCGCAGAAGCCCTTTCAGCGCTTGTAGCGTGTGCAGCTCTACGCGGGCGCGTCAAAGAGCAGGGCAAAAGACAGAAGAGCCTCCAACGGGGCGGCGGTGATCGTTAAATCTCACGTTTCGAAGCTTCATCCAATGGCACCTTTGTCGAAACTTATGCCGAGAAATATCCGTAAAAAGGGGGGTAAAACTCTTTAAAAATTCTTTGCCGTGTAGCGAGTAATCATTCGTACCCTCGATTCTACGAGAAATTATTTCTGTTGCGTAAAAGAAAATATCGAATAAAAGTAAATATTTTCGTTTTATTGTAATATCAATTTAGACGAAGTTCTGACGACAAAGAAGCACATAGAAAATACCCTGAACTACCTAAAGGACATCAACATCTACCACTGCATATGACCGGACAGAAAGAAGGAAACAGATCCTAATCGTCGCTAATGACCCATAGGTCGATGCGACGTAAAACTCGAATTAAAAAAAAAAAGAAATTCAACGGATTTGCATTGTTTATTCTCTGAATCTTAAACCCACAAATTTCAAAGTTTACATTAGTCTACAAACTGTAATGTTATTTCAAAGTTATACCCCAGGAAGTCTTTGATGTAAGAAGTTTACTTATTTTTCGTGTTAAACTATTTCTGAATAGAGAATTGTAGAAAATAAACATCGATTTTAGGGAACAGCAGGTTAGCAAATAATGTATGAAACATTGAATTACGTGGCCACTTACTGTAATTGGCGAAATTCAAAGGAAAAGGGAGTAGGAGACGGTTTGATTTAATTTCCATTCCGTAGACGTGATTCCCGTTGCATGCTGCGCGAACAATTAATTCGTTGGTCTGCTATTGACAATTCCATTATTTACAGGTAAGCTTCCGCGTATTCCTGACTGTCAGATTATCTTGCGTTCAACGCGGTCGAGAAACGCGGCCGCATACACCGCGTAGGCAAACCGCGGTTAACGTAGCCATGCTCTTGGATATTGTATCGCGTATAACGCAACAAAACGATACCGAGTAATTAACTTGAATCGATTAAGTGGATTGAATCGAAGAATCGCTGCGACCGGAGTCTCAAAAGTTCGATCGATCAATGAACGAAAGACTGCGAACGAATCTTACTTATTCGATTTCATCGGTAAGGAAATCCAATATTTTGTTACAAAATATATAAATACCTGCATTCACAAGAATTAGAGAAACTTCTTTGAGTTGGATTTTCGTGACTCACCTGAAAGAAAAAGGAAAAACAAAGTTAGTCGTAAAGAATAACAAGTGCACTTGTTTTATTTTAATTTTGTCGAAATTATGAAGATACGTTTGTGTTGGATTTAATAATAATTTATTACTGAATCTTTATGAATGCATTATGTTATGTTTTAAAGGATATTATTATTATATTTGCTATTGTGTTCCAAAGCAACGATGTTTCAACTTTGATTAATTATAATAAACACAGCTCCAGAACATCTAATTAAGTGTGCCCCAAACTTTAGCTTTTCACCGGATCCTTCAATGAAGGAAAATTTTCGACGAAATGTATTCTGAATAAGCTATTTATGTTTTCAAAATTTTACAAATATAATAGTATGAAATATATGTTTGCTTGTGCAAAGTTTGAAGATCCACAATGTATTTTGATCTCTGATGAATCGATTATTTATTTTGAACAAAATATTAAAGTCTAATAATCGAAGTCGAGGTTCAATTAGTACCCAAATAACGTACTCCCAACATGTGTGAGCATTCCAGAATTAGGTCTTGTGAAGTTACCTCGAAACGGTATAAAGTACTCGTAATCTGACCCAGGATTACTCGGATCCGATGAAGCAGCATGATTTGGTTACATGAACTTCCGAGCTAACTATCTTCACGGCCCTTAACACATTGACTTTAGAAACAGATTTTAGAAACTATACTGAGATCGTTAAATGAAAACTTTTGAGGGCGTTCTATAGTAAGTAAACTACAAAATCAAAAAATTGTATTAATAATTTCAAGAATTTTAAAAAATGAATCTTATCTGCACATGTGTTTCTTAGAAAATTATCCTGAATATGAATTAAGAATAATAACGTCTTTGTTACACTCTACAGAAGGGAAATATATTTACAAAGTGGTGTAACAGCCTAATAAGCCTAATCTATAATGAGAGATAAAGAAAAGAAAATTAATTAAGATAAAAATATTCATGAACAGACGCGTGGAGGAAAGTTAGATGAAAGCAAAGCAATTCAGGATTGAGATTAAGAAAATAGAAGTAAATGAGAGTTCATGAATTTTAACGAAGTTAAAAGATTAAGACACTTTATTTTCGGTTGTCTAGAAACGAAATTATGGCCTCGTGGAAAGCTTCAGGGATATCGGTTTGGCTCACGTGTTAAGGCGAAGTACACCATACAGTTTACCATATCTTCTCGTGTATCGCGTTCACATTTTCATAAATAACGGGACTCGTTTCCCCGTAAATAAATTACATTGAGCATGAATTAAACATGAAAGAATTAAAATAACACGCCAACGTTTTCCCACGAAAATGATTGATACATTTCAAGGCGTCTGTTAAGAAGATAGTTAGATAGTCTAACGTTTCTGGTCGAAAATTGTCAACTTTGATTTCTCTACAAAAGAATGAATCAGAATTAAAATTATATAACTTGTATTGTGTAAAATTGTATAACTTATATTGTGTAACATAGTTTAATGAGATAACTAATATCATAAATTTTGACGAAAATGGATAAATAAAAGTTGTAATTTGAATAGGATTTGAAAGAAACAAAAATAAAAATTGCAATTTATAGCACTATTCTAAACTATAGTATTCTTTATTATATGTACACTCCAAGTCCATAAAAACTCCAACAATATTTCCGTGGAACTTTTATTATAAAAGTTCTAAAATATCCCTTGAAACAGTTTTTAAACAAGTTCTTAAGTTGAAACTTTCTTTCCATGAAAGTACCATAAAAAGACATATTCTCTCGCTGAAGAACTGTAAATTCGATGAAGAATGCAAAGAAAATGACTGTACGATCCCTATTATAAATCGATTACTTGTCATATAATATGAAATATTATTTCTGCTTCTTTGGACTCATAGAATCGAGGGAGATTTCAAAATAAATGTGGAAAATAACATAAATTATAATAGTAATTACATTCATTGGATAGAGGATGAAGAGCCCTTTAACATGAAATTTGTTTCAAGCGGATAGCGTGATTAGTTCCGGAGATATTAGGATTTTAGTTTCAAGTCGATAGGGTGGCTAGTTCCGGAGATATAAGCGTTCGAAGGTTTGTTTACGTTTCATTGATGACGTCAGCGCGAGGTCAATGACCGCGCGCGTAAGTAGTAAACAGTGCGTAGTAAATTCTTGGAAATACTACGTCACTCGGTCACTCGGTCTCTCGGTCACGTAGCACGTGCGCGAGAGAGAGGTCCGACGCGTCAGACGGAGACAGAGACAGTCGAATTAAAAAAATTACCCCTTTACATAAATTACGATATCTCGAAAACGGAAAGTCGGATCGACAAAAACCAAAAAGCATTTCAAAGGGGAAGCCTTGCCGCTTCCAATAGTGGCTCAATAACGAATAAAGCACCAGTAGCTTCAGAATTGCAAGCATTCAAAGTTTTAGTATTTTTAATACGTATCGTTAGGCTGTGCAAGACGGATATCGCGCGAGCGGGAGAAAGAGAGAGAGGTTCGACCGTAAGACAGAGACAGAGATAGTCGAATACGAGAAATTACACCTTCCTTTGAACGACGATATCTCCAAAACGGATAGTCGGATCGACAAAAACCAAAAACCATTTTAAAGGGGAAACCTTGCCGCTTCTAACAGTGACTTAATTATGGAGAAAATACTAGTAGTTTCGAGACTGCATGTGTGTAAAATTTAACCATTTTTAATACGCGTTGTTGGGGGCTATTCTGGAGATTCTCTTCTTTTTATCTCCGCTAATATATTTCCTATTTATATCGAAAGCTAAGCAGAATTTGACACCAGATTTTGCCCGGTTTTTTTGACAAAAAAATAAGCGTGAACTAACGAGCCTGAACTTAAGTTTGTTTCCTTGTAATTGATTTCGAAAGAAGATATAATTTCGGAATGTTTCCCCCTTGAGAGACGACACGAAATTAGATAACAAAAGGATAGGTCTGGTTTAATTGACTGTTTACGTGAAACGAGAGGCAGCCAGCCGATCGATCAAGGAACGTCTAAAGCGCAGCGAGGAAAAATGAGGCGGACCGTGGCCTTGAACAACAAAGCTTATAATTCTGATGGTAATTTGTTCCCTCGCGTGTCACTCTCTCATTAACTCCACTCGTGGCCACGTGTGCACACATCACGTGTTTTCGTGTGCTCTCGGTACGAACGATGCTTCATCGCGTTATTCGCCCAGCGCGTGGCAAATCTTTCCGCGGGGGTTGTAAAAAGAAGAAAAAAAAAGAAAAAGAAAAAGGAAAAGAGGCGGCTGAATAATCCCCGGCACGTGATATTTCTCATAGACCTCGTGGGAACGAAATAAATTTTGCAGAATCTGCCTCGGAATTTCCTCGATTTTGGTGGATACCTTTTTCGAACGTGGAAAAATCCCATCAGCGAAAATGTCACGCTCGGAATTCAACGTAGAAATTTATATACCCTCGCCGAGGCAAATTTCTTCTACCCGTCGCGATAGACAGTGTTATCTTTATCGAACGATAAAATAAAGACGCATCTTTGGGCCCTCGAACGACACGGAAAATGTATTTTGAGAATAATTTCAATCTAAAATAATCAGAAATATTCATTTCTTCCTATAGTTGAACATAATTTAAATAAAGTCACGTTTGACTATCGATCAAAATTATATTCTACGTTTCCAATGAAACACCCAGAGGGGATCAAACTCCATTTCGAAGCAAAAATCTCGCTTCGAAAAAAATAATCCGTTTCTCATTTAATGTCAACACTCGCTTCAATTTTCCGGGGAAAAAACAGATACACTCCGGAACACCCGAAAACGCGGGACACGTTCAAAGGGAAAACAAATTTTATTCCAAATAACAAAATCGAAGCTGAACAGAGTTTATAGTCGGACAGGAATTCATAAAATTCTCATTAAAATTGATGAAACGTTTCCCCCCGGCCTACGAGTGCCCGACACAATCCCGTTGATCCAAATTACTTAAACAAATTCGACGGATTTCCGCGACGAGCCCAAAGACCCGACGATTCTCAATGAGCGAGAAGGCCGCCATACTCTGCAAATAATTTCAGGAGCACTTCGCCTCCCTATTGCCGGGGACAAAGCAGAAGTCGGGCTTGAAGAGCATCTTAACTTTCAAGAATGCATTAATGCAGCCCTCTCGGAATGCTCAGAAATTCCCCTGAAAGCGTATAATGTCGTCGCGAATTAGGACGCACAAGTGACATCGTTCACACGCAGAATATCGCGGTAATATGTACGGAGATTCAAAGCTTCGACGCGGCGCGGTTCGTAATCGTTTGCAAACCGAGCCCGAGTGATCCTGTTTTCTACCCGGAAACTTTCCTTCACGCTATACAATTTTCACTCCACGGGACGCATAATATCAAAATTCAGAAATCAAGTTTATTATTTATGATCGAATTATCAGTCTCGATTCTATTTTGTTTGGTGCGTATTTCTATATTATACAGGGAGTTCGGGCAACCCTGGGAAAAATTTTAATGAGGGATTCTGGAGGCCAAAATAAAACGAAAATCAAGAATTCCAATTTGTTGATGGAGGCTTCGTTAAAAAGTTATTAATAATTAAAATGAAAAATTTCAAATCGTCCTGGAAAAATTATTTTTGGTTATGGGGGTCAATTACAATCATTTTTGGTGAGTAGACATACCCCCAAAATCCTACCCAGTTTCGAGAAAAAAATTCGTTACCGAAAATATAATGTCTGATCATGAATGAATGATTACCCTGAAATTTGATGTGTTTCAAATCGTTCTGAAAAAATTATTCCTAGATTCTGGGGTCAAATACAACCATTTTTGGTGAATACACATACCCCCGAATTCCTACCCACTTTCGAGAAAAAAATTCGAGAAGGTGCGAAATTTTTCGGTGAAATTAACAAATTTCAAATCGTTCTGAAAAAATTATTCCTGTATCTGGGGTCAAATACAACCATTTTTGGTTAATACACATACCCTCGAATTCCTACCCACTTTCGAGGAAAAAAATCGAGTATGTGGACAAATTTTTCGGTGAAATTAAAATTTTTCAAATCGTTCTGAAAAAATTATTCCTAGATTCTGGGGTCAAATACAACCATTTTTGGTGAATACACATACCCCCGAATTCCTACCCACTTTCGAGAAAAAAATTCGAGAAGGTGCGAAATTTTTCGGTGAAATTAAAAATTTTCAAATCGTTCTAAAAAATTATTTGTAGTTGTAGGGGTCGATTAGAATAATTTTTGGTGAGTAGACATACCCTCGAAATCCTGCGCATTTTCGAGAAAAAAATTCAGTACAGGCGGAACTGTAAACGTTAATAACTTTTTAACAAAGCCCCCACCAACAAATTGGTATTCTTGATTTTCGTCTTATTTTGGCCTCTAAAATCCCCCGTTAAAATTTTTCCCAGGGTTGGCCGAACACCCTGTATACACTGTTCTCTGACCTGTAAAAATATCATTATATTTTCTTTTGTATAATAAATAACGCTTCTGGAGAATAAAAACTGATGAGAATTATTTATTCCTCTATTATATAATTTGAACTGCACAACTGTTGCATAAAGAAAAAAAAATGAGAATGAAACGAGTTGGAGAAATTAAAAATTATATAATTTTAAAGAATGTACTTTATCGATACTAAGGTGCATAGAAACCTAGTAGCGCATCTTATCAACATCTTTGAAGAGAATTATTAGCCTCTAACTTCAAGGTACTATAAGTTTCATTAGAAACAAAAAGGTTTAGTACCCTTTTACCGGCGTAGACGTAACAGCGTAAAGGTCTGAAACTTACGGGAGTGTACATATTGTAAGTAATAAGGTATCGGCCATAATACCGTGCCTTCGTGCTTTGCTTTCAACGATTCCACTATAAAACACTTTATTGATTTTAACGTTTTTATTTTTAAGGCACGTTTTTTTACAGCCTCGCCGAAAGAAACGAGGAAACTGGCTCGTCGCAATCGACGCCGGGATGAGAAATAAATATTCACGATGCCTCGTGAGCGTACATGAACCGTGCGTATAATATGAGAAGACGTAAGATCTTCGTTCCAGGCGTTACTACGACGCGTACTTACGAACAGCATTGTAGCAAAAATACTTGGGCGCTTTAGTAATGCTTGGAGTTTAATTATAACGGCGCAAACTTTCGTGCCGGGACAGCTGCAACGTAAAATAAAAGCACGAACGGCTTACTCTTGGCTCGAGAGTCTCAAACGGCATTAAAAACCATTTCTTGCTAGATGCGTTCCGGCTTTATTGGAGGCTTCCGTGCCTGCAAAGGGCCTTTTCGGAATCGAGGAGCTAGCAGATTTTATTTTCCACCCACCGCCGTAGCAAGGAAACGGGGAATATTCAAGGACTCTTGATCTTTTTATTTTTCAAGACTCTTTACCGCTTTTCGTTCCGTTTATTTCAAAATTTCGCGATAAAACATTTATCGAAGGATTTATTTATATAGATTAATTTTTTAGTTCATAGAAAAAGAAAAGAATGATCGAACTAGTTGTGTTGTCATCTACACTTAATTTCTTTAGGGATTTCTTTGAGTAAAAATTGCATGAATTTCTTTTAATCAAAATTACAATCAACAGTATAGTGTCCTGTACTCACCCCAAAGATTTTATACAAGAAAACAATAACGAAAGTACATACAAGCATGTGTTCACGTATAATTAAGGTAAGTCACGATAACAAATATACAGGGTGTTCGGTTACCCCCGGGAAAAATTCTAATGAGAAATTCTAGAGGCCAAAATAAAACGAAAATCAAGAATACCAATTTGTTGATTGAGGCTTCGTTAAAAAGTTATTAAAAAATTAAATTAAAAAAAATTCAAATCATTCACAGAAAAATTATTTTCGGTTGCGGGGGTTAATTACAATACTTTTTAGTGAATAGACATACCCCCGAAATCTTAACCATTTTCGAGAAAAAAATTTAAGTAGGTGGACAAATTTTTCGGTGAAATTAAAATTTTTCAAATCGTTCTAAAAAAATTATTTTCAGTTCCAGGGGTCGATTACAATCATTTTTGGTTGTTACACGTACCCCCGAAATCCTACGCATTTTCGAAAAAAAAATTCGAGTAGGTGGACAAATTTTTCGGTGAAATTAAAATTTTTCAAATCGTTCTAAAAAAAATTATTTTCTGTTGCAGGGTTTAATTACAATCATTTTTGGTTATTACACGTACCCCCGAATTCCTACCCACTTTCGAGAAAAAAATTCAAGAAGGTGTGAAATTTTTCGACAAAATTAAAAAATTTCAAATCGTTCTAAAAAAATTATTTCTAGGTTCTGGGGTCAAATACAAGCATTTTTGGTGAATACACGTACCCCCGAAATCCTACGCACTTTCGAGAAAAAAATTCATGAATGTGCCTAAATTTCTCGGCGAAAAAAAAAATTTCGAATCGTTCTAAAAAAATTATTTCTAGGTTCTGGGGTCAAATACAAGCATTTTTGGTGAATAGACATACCCCCGAAATCCTGCGCATTTTCGAGAAAAAAATTCAGTAAGGGCGAAATTTTAAACGCTAATAACTTTTTAACGAAGTCTCAATCAACAAATTAGTATCCTTCATTTTCGTCTTATTTTGGCCTCTAGAATCTCCCAGTAAAATTTTTCCCATGGTTGGCCGAACACCCTGTATAGTAAGAAGCTGTAATTGAAAAAGGAACCAATAAAGATTCATAAAGATAACGTGCGAATGAACTAACAGGAAAATTGTATATCACACTCACACATAAGTTTCTTTGGAAGTTATATGGGTCGCTGGAAGACATTCTATTAGACACAGGTGACCAAACGCCCTACATACTGAAGTTCCAGTTCATTTCTGCGATACTGCTCGAAACTGCCTTATCGTATTATTACCCAGCTCGCGGAATTACTTCTTTAATGACCTTTTCCATAACTGCCCCCCTCCCCCTCTACCTTCCCTGTAATACCTCCAAAGAATTTCTTTCGCCGTGTTACGACGATACCATCACCGTGTGAACGCTCACAGCTACGCAACCATCACGAACCGTGGAACATAGTCCGCGGGCAACCTGTGTTTTTAAATCCGGGTCTTGCACGCCACAATTCGCCGCTACGCCTTAATTCCGCGACCCTCCGATTTAATTTATGTGCCAACATGTTAATGGCATGCATTCGTCGGTTTCCATCTGTTGCATATTCAAACATCAGCACCCTGATCACCTGCATCCCAGCGTGCCTGTCTTCCCCAACCAGCGCGAATACCATCAACGATATTTGGAGGCTGTTGTTCCATCGAAATGTCCGGGCCGTGCTTCCCGAGAATCGTCGTATTCGATAAATACGATCCTCCGGGCTGTTTAATGCATAAATCGTACGTTAGAAACTGTTCAATAAACATATCGAACGTTTTGAACTGCTCGATCAATACGATGAATACTCTGACTTTGATATTATACGATTGACAGATTCGTGGAAGAATCTTTGTGAAGGATATTTATTTGAGAGGCAAGGACCTATTGATTTTGTGTGTGAATTACTCAAAATTGCAAAAGATTGTCTGACCTCGAGATTTGTCAAAAGTAAACAGATATATTTATTAGCAGTAGTGATAATGTCAGTGATGTGAATTAAAAGAACGAGATGTGTAGTGCTTTGGAATATTAATAAAACAGAAAACTGATCGTGAGATCGTTTTACTTTTTTCTTGTGTAATTTGGTCTTATCGAACTGCGAATTTATGTTTAAATAAAATAGAGTATTCGATACATATTTTAGTAGTTTAATACGCTGAAGAGACCGTGCATACTCGCGTCGTGTGCTCATATGTTACCGTCAGAAAGAGCTAATCTCTACCTCAACTACATTCGAGCATCGTAGTCGGCATAGGAAAACCGTAATTTGCTGGGTCACAGCGTGCAACGCATTAGAAGCAGCGAATTGTTCAAACAATAGGTATTCAGGTAACGTTGTTGGGGCAATTACCTTGTTTCTTCTATAATTTGACGACTTTCGATTGTTCGAAAATTCACTTCCGGTGCAAATTATTATCGTTTCGATCACAGTCGTTTAAGCCTTCTTCAAATACTCCGGAATAAATCATGTTGAGGTAACGTTTATACAATTTTCACCAAAACACAATTTCAAAGTTTCGAATATCACATTTAATTTCGCAATTATTTCAAATTATTATGAGATAAAATAATGTTTCACGTAATGTTATTTAAAAAGTGATCACAACACAAAAATAATTATGAAATATAATAACGCATTAGTTCAAATAATAGTTCAAATGTGATCACAGCATGGAAATAATTATAAACTAAAATAACATGTTACTTGAAATAATATTTCAAATAATGTAGGTTCAAAAGTGATCACAACATGGAAGTAATTATAAACTAAAACAACATGTTGCTACAAATAATATTTCAAAAGTGATCACAGAATAAAAATAATTATGAAATAAAATTAATACTTTTTCCACCCTCAATTTCTACGTTTCGTCGTCTTTCGAGGAACGGAACATTGAACGATTACTTTATTATTTCCCTCCCTGGACGGAGAATCGAGTTTGAAAGAAAAACTAGTCCGTTGTTCGCACCTACTTTCAGCAAAAAAAAATCTCGTCCCACCTAATTGCGAGCGAAAGCATCGCTGGTGCGCGTGGCCAGGGCAAAAACTAGACTAGCACTCGACTTAATAATTCAACGCTAATTGAGCGAGCAGACGTTACGGGTGGCTAGCGAGTGCTTACCGTGCCACGTTTAGGAGATTATTAAACGCGAAGTCACATGGTGCTGGCAACGTACACGGGAGAGGGTTGCACACAATGGAAGACAAATTGCACGGTAAGGCGACGCTGAATTATTTGGCGAACACCACTCGACGAACGATGGAGGTGGAAGGGGAGGGAAACTCGCGGAAAATTATACATTACTTCCGGTATTTCCAGGGACCCGTCCAAAGGGTTAAGGGTTAAGGGTTAATAAAATGCTTGTTTGCGTTTCGAGTGGACGAAACTCGGGGCTCCATAATTCGGCAAGAAGTTACCCCGAGCGTCAGTCGGCTATTAGGTCTGCAACAATGTGCTGCTCGCGTGCTTCGGAAACTCAAAATGTCAGAAGAACGCGCCGCGCGGGTCGAGGGCGGAGCCGATGGGGGAGGGCGAACGTGACCCAGAACACGAAAACCAGCTACCCGGTACGCTTCGCAATTTAAACTCTACGATACCGCACGATGGACCTATACACGTGTATATTTTAATTCGACACTCGACCACCACTTGCGAGGCAAATTTCTCCTCGTTTCCGCCCCTAGAACCGCCGCACGATTTCGCCCCCCGATAAGGATCGCCCGCGTTGTAATAACGTGTTACGAACGGGGGTGGGGAAAAGGAAAAAATTCCGGCTACGGGATAATCCGTCGATCGACCTCCTCCGCGAATAAGATATCAAACCCTCGACTCGAACGACTAACGACCGCCGCGGATTTTCAAACGCGAAGAACCCGGAAATAACGGCGACCTTGCATGCACAAAGTTCGCGCGATTAGACGCGAAATCGAAGAAGAGAAGTCCGATAATTCAGGGCCAACGCGAGGAATCCGTCCTTTGACCTTCGATTTTGGGCGTCGCTGTTGCAATTTTGTTTGCTCTTATTGATATTGCAAGATAAATTAGAAGCTAAGTATATCAGTTAGTAACACTTTTACTCGTACAGTATACTATGGTGATTTCACTTATAAATGAAAGGAAACTTGTTTTTATTACACTTTGTTTACTTTTTATTTAGGAAGGAATTTTTGTTTTTAATATTTATTTTTTTTATAATACGAATACAAATAATAATATATATTAACATATGATGATAATGTATAATATAAAACGTTTTACAAATCAACAAACACGAGTTTTTTCTCCAAGCGGTCTCACCCATCCTAGTGGTCGTCCAATGCAGCTGCACTTCTATGATCAGACAAGAAGCGATGTTTCCAACACGGTACGACCCTTAACTAGTTTTACTGTTAATTTATTCAAATTTAAATCCTTGAATCTCTCAATGAATATAAAAATGAATGTATACCAATTGCAAAACAACTATTTTTCATTTATGGTGAATCACTAAATTAGAGTATACGAATACAAGTGGGAGTGACTGTGTACCAAACTCGAAAATAAGAAACAATTATTTGAACGTTGCCTGAAACCACGGAAATAATTTCGTTGTTTAAAGTAATAAAATTGTTTCGTCTTGGATGAAGTGATTTCTTAAAGAACAGGAGTTTCAAATACCCGATTTATGTTTTTGTTTAAAACACTAATGAGAAAATACAGAATCATTTTAACCATAGCCCTCTAAATTACACTTATTAGCTTCCCCGCGATATTATGCAGTTCTGCTCCTCCGATCGTAATTTCTTGTTTACCTTGAGCAAACCGTTACTTCAAATACGCTGCACTTCCTCTGCGACTTGACGTGTCTGACCATTACTTGCTATTTCTACTCGCGTTTCTAAGAACTGTCGGTGAAATAATACACTGTTTCACTTGGTTCCGACAATTTATATAGTAACAGAATTTATTAGCTTGTGTATTTAAAACCTCAACATTCTGTAAAAGTTTATTTAAAAAATGATCACAACACAGTAATAGACCATATTTTAATGTTATTTCGAAACTAGTTCCTCTGTAGTTTAGACTACTTCACCTGATTTTGACAACATATAAAATAGAATTTATCAGCTGATAATTATAAAATATTCAAAACTCGACATTCCGTAAAAATTTATTTGAAAACGCCCTGTGAATCATCCTGTATTTTAATGTTATTTCAAAGCTAGTTCCTCTGCAGTTTGAACTATTTTCTGCCTACTGCTTTTCACCTGATTTTGACAACATATAAAATAGAATTTATCAGCTGAGAATTATAAAATATTCAAAGACTCAACATTCCGTAAAAATTTATTTGAAAACGCCCTGTGAATCATCCTGTATTTTAATGTTATTTCGAAACTAGTTCCTCTGTAGTTTAGACTGTTTCGCCTGGTTTTGACAACACATAAAATAGCAGAATTTATCAGCTCATAATTATACAATATTTAAAACCTCAACAATCTGTGAAGATTTATTTAAAAAATAAACACCACTCGGTGAACCAGCCTGGTGTTTCACCTGATTTTGACAACATATAAAATAGCAGAATTTATCAGCTTATAATTATAGAATATTTAGAACCTCAACAATCTGTAAAGACTTATTTAAAAAATAAACACCATTCAGTGAACCATCCTGTATTTTAATGTTATTTCAAAGCTAGTCTGCAGTTTAAACTATTTTCTGCCTACTGCTTCACCTGATTTTGACAACATATAAAATAGAATTTATCAGCTGATAATTATAAAATATTCAGACTCAATATTCCGTAAAAATTTATTTGAAAACGCCCTGTGAACCATTCTGTATTTTAATGTTATTTCGAAACTAGTTCCTTTGGTAGTTAAACTATTCTTTGGCGTGTTCGTATAAAAACTGTTCTCTTAATATTGTAGGAAACACGCGACTAGTGGGCTAAATGTGTCGCGAGATCTCGATAAAGCAGCGTAAAAACGCTCCAAATAAAATGTACCGGTATATAACGACAAAGTGCCATTCGACGATGTTTGTCGATCAAAGAAAAGGAAGAACGATCCCCTTCAGCATCGCGTAGCATCGAATGAACAGCGAATTACGACCGCCTGAAGACATCAGTGTCCGATAGCTGTGACAGAGGGTCGTTGTGCTTTTACTGGACGCAATCTGATCCGATTAGATCGCGTGCAAACGCAGCGCGCATACCACAAGCCTGAATCTAATAGTTAATTACACGTGGCAACAAGCACCAGCCAACTTGCCGATAAAATTCCGCTCTTGTGTCGCGAATTCCTTTCGTTGAACGTCGATACGTTCGAATCGATTGCTCCGCGAAAACGGGCGAAATTTTACTCGAATAATAATAAAACGAACGAAACCAGCGCACGAGCAATTTATTCGTGACCTTTTTCATTTGTTTGTTATGAAATATTTCACTCTCTAGGTAAATTTCTTTCTTTCAATTAATATCTCACGGTGGACATATTCGTTTGATAAAAAAAAAAAAAGTGAGACCCGAGTATCCAATTATTTAGAAATATCACTTAAATTTAGCGAATTATTCGAGAGAATTTTACTTTAATTGAAAATAAAAATTAATCGTTTCATTTGGGAAATCAATGTGATAAATGAAGAAATATTAATCAAAAATATCGTGTGGACTGTACGAATAACGATTACATTACAAAATAGTTAAATCAAGTTAACAGATTGTGTAAATCTACACGAGCGTGCCAGTGATGGTAATAATAATTGTGTTTATTCGCTCTGGATTCTACCCCTGTTTGAACAAATTTTAATCGGGAACAAAATAGCTCGTAACGGATAAGAAATTTATTTGTTCTCGAACAAAATAAAAAATAAAGTAAGATACGAAAATATGAAATAATTCCTTTTTGTTTATTTCATTGTTAAAGATATATGTTCGGATTACTCTTTCATATAAAACATGCACGCGTCTTTGTCCGGATGGAACAACAAATTTACAAATATCCGATTCAACGTCCTATTGTATGATCCAAACATATTTCCATCCAATTAGCTAAATATACAGTATTTAATAATAACAATTCGTTTGTATTCCGAACAATAGAAATGACAAAACAATACGTTATAAAAGGTAATCTATAGGAAGACTATGTCAAATATGGTGTGTTTAATTAATTTAACAATAACGATTATGTGTACTGGAAGTCAGTAAATTATTATTTCAAATTCTACGATTATGAAAAAGAGAATATACGATTTTTTTAAATATTTTTGCCTTTGAAACTACGAACTTCGAGAGGAAATTGGATATTATTTAGGTAACTCGAACAGTAATTCTTCTTTGGGAGTTATCACGACGCAACTGGGACTTTGCTTAGTCTACGATTCATGCAAGCGAATGGGGAGGGGGCAAAAGAGTCAGAGTCGTTACCGTTCATCCGCAATAAATCCTCAGAAAAAAAAATAGATCCACAATACTGGATTAAAAATAGCAGTTGACGCTCGCAGGTCCATTCTGAGAGCACTGGAAATAATTATTTTACACTACTATGAAAATTATTATCACAAAAATACCGGTAAACTCCAATACCAGCCAAAACTACTTCTTTCTATTTTTAAATTTTCTCTTATAAACATAAGCCCAATTTTTTTTTAGAAAATTGAAACAGAATTCAGCTTGGACGAACATAAAATAATACAGAAAACTGAATATATTGAGAACACCGATTTTGTAGCATGTAACATTATCTAAAACAAATTAAATTTTTCCAGAAACTAAAAACTAAATTTTATAGTAAAAAATTGTTACTAGAACGATGGGGAACAGTTATTGAATATACACTGAACCAATACTCTTTACCGAGTAGTTGATAACCCGAGCAACTAATTAAAAAGTGGAGACCTCTTTTTAATCACAACTTCAAACATCAACCGGACGCATCCAATCTGCGACGCATCGAGAACGACGGGAAGAAACATCGCCCGTGGGTCACGTTTATTGCAAAACTACGACACTGTGTAAACAATTACAAGCTACTTCGGGTGTGCAACTTGTCCTTTGCTTTCGAGAAAACGATGCAAAAAAATTACGACAAGATGCATAACCAAAGTTCCTATTTATTCTTAGAAAACGTAGCAAAGAGTTCTAAAATAAAAAATTGTCTAAACGCGACGCACTTTCTTTTGGTAACATTATTGAATTTTTCTTTTTATATACCATCTCGAGCATCGATTGTTGCATTTTTCGAAAGTACTTTTAAATATGTGTTTATTGCGAACAAGATAATAGTAAACTACGAGAAAGAATCACGTTAGCTGTAGCATTCGCTCTAAAAAAATTGCTAAATTTCTAAAATCGAGTTTGAGGAGATCAATGTTCCAAATTCGAAATTTTATCAATTGGATTCGGTTCGTTTATTTTTTATTTATAACGTGAAACTTATCGTTTATGGTAATCTGAGTCAGAAATGACCCAGGAGGCTGTCTATCGTTCACAGATCGAGAAGTAAAAATGCAATAGAGAATTCGAAAGTATTTTTAAATATGTGTTTATTGCGAACAAGATAATAGTAAACTACGAGAAAGAATCACAACGTCCCTAAAATCGAGTTTGAGGAGATCAATGTTCCAAATTCGAAATTTTATCAATTGGATTCGGTTCGTTTATTTTTTATTTATAACGTGAAACTTATCGTTTATGGTAATTCGGGTCAGAAATGACCCATGGAGCTGTTGATGGTTCACAGATCGACGAAATAAGAATGCAATAGAGAATTCTCGATGCCAGTGAAGTTTTATCACGCTTCTAGATTGGTACGCGTGCCGTTCGTCGGCCGTCGCTGGTTGTAAACTGTGTCGTGGGCTTAAAAGGGTTAAGAACCACTGTTCCGCACGAAACCCAACGCATAGAAGCTCGCGTTCGTCCCGCGCGAGTGAATATTCAAAGCGAACCCGGTCATTTTGCAGAATGTTTACGCGATTCCCGATCCTGAATGCGGTTCGAGGTCGCGTGCACGCCAGGGAAACTTTATGAATGGGTATTTGCGCTGATCATGCCGCGGAAATTTTCGCGACTCCTCCATCCAATACTTTGATCTCCTCGAACGCGGTTCTCGATTTGCACGCTCGTGAAACCGTGCACCGCGGAACGCGAGCATATTTTTTTGTAATCCACTCGCGGAAACTTGGTCGATGGTTACAAAAATTTGTTTACTTTTAATTAAACTATCGCCGGCTCGATCAATATATTCCAGTTACCGTGTACGTATATACGTAAGTACATTGCAAATACTTCGGAAGCTTTAATCGATACCCGTTCTCTTTGGGCGCGTTTACATCCGCTTCTTTATTTTCGTTCGTTGTGTACTTCATATTTAAACGAACATAGAGCTCGCAAATACTCGTTAAGTCTTGAAATAATCTGTTATTTTATTATAGGAGATAATCTTCGATTGGTTATTCGATCGCGAGAAGCTAAATAATTTGTGCTTCTTTATTTTCGTTCGTTATGTACTTCATATTTAAACGAACACAACAAACGTTCATTAATTTCTCAAATGATCTGTTATTTTTCTATGGAAGCTGTGAGAAGATAAATAATTTGTACTTTTCAAACTATTATACAGGGTGTTCGGTCACCCGTGGGAAATATTGTAATAAGAGATTCTAGAGGCCAAAATAACACGAAAATCAAGAATAGCAATTTGTTGATCGAGACTTCGTTAAAAATTTATTAAAAAATTAAATTAAAAAATTTCAAATCGTATTGAAAAAATTATTTTCAGTTGCAGGGGTCAATTACAATAATTTTTGGTGAACAGACATACCCTCGAAATCCTACACAATTTCGAGAAAAAAATTCGAGTAGATGAACAAATTTTTCGGTGAAATCAAAATTTTTTAAATCGTTCTACAAAAATTATTTTCAGTTGCAGGGGCCGATTACAATCATTTTTTATTATTACACGTACCCCCGAAATCCTACTCAGTTTCGAGAAAAAAATTCGTTACCGAAAATATAATGTCTGATCATGAATGAATGATTCCCCTGAAATTTCATGTGTTTCAAATCGCCCTGAAAAAATTATTTTCGGTTTCAGGGGTCAATTACAATAATTTTTGGTGAATAGACATATCCCCGAAATCCTACGCATTTTCGAGAGAAAAATTCAAGCACGTGGAAATTTTTCGGAGAACAAAAAAAAATTACAAATCGTTCTGAAAAAATGTTCAGATACCACGTTTAGAAAATGAATTAAGAAATTTAATAAATATTAAACAGCCTGAACAAGCAGATCTGCTAAAAAATAAATCGTAAGGGATCGATTGACTTAAAATGAATGTCTCGAGAGACTTCGTGGCGATCCTCGAAGGTTAATGATCGAAGAAAACAGAAGTATCGCTGATGTTCACGGTAAAGGAAACACCCTGTACACGTAAATGGCTTGTCAGGTAATCAGAATAGCTTCCTCGGAGCGTGTATATACGCGGTAGGAACATGTCTCCGGGGTACATGGAATGGCACGTCGGGTTGCTTGGTTAGTGGACGTTGAACCATGAAACTGGACACAGGATATCATCCCTGTACACAGACAGGTGTGAAGACAAACGCCGTGTTCCCGTTTACGTTACAAAATTGGCTCGTTTCGGATAATCAGAGAAAGAAACGGGCCGCTTTAAACCCGGAATAATATCCGCGATACGGAATCCTCCAACTACCCGCGACTATCGCGGCGACTATATTTTTCTCCGCGAACTTAATCGAGTAATTCCGCTAGATTAAAATCGTTACTTTCGGCGGGGGAGAGGGTGGCACCGTGCAAGTGAAAATGCACGAATTTCTGTGTTCCCAGGGTAACAATTTGAGCGGAAAATTTTAACCGAAACTCCGTCCGGAGAACAAACGACTTTTCATTTAGATAAGACCGCGCAATTTGTAGAACGTAAACTCACCGGATTGATAATGCTTTGTAATGGGTTAATGGTCGCTTGTTTGCAGAGACGTGTACGATATATTTGAGTGCCTCGAAAAGGGTATCTTTATATCGAAATAATTAATTAATACATATTTGCTCCGCATTCTATTATCGATCTTTATAACTAATCGTGATTAAAAGATAAGGTAGACAAATATTTTATAAAAAGAAAGAAATTGTATCTGGAAATGGACCCATTCTTTCGATTCTCTGTTCGTTAAACACTGTTGAAACTGAAAAATTCCTAAAAATCCAAAAAATTGAAAAAATGCTGATTGCTTCTTTCTAATTTTGCGTGCACTTACGCATTAATAATGCGGTTCCATCGCCAAGGATATAAATTATTATCTTCTGGAACGTTGTTCGTCGACGAATAAATAAAATTTTCGTCGAACCATACGAAACTTCAATATTCAAAAATGTACGTTTAAGTATTTTAAAGGGAAAAGAAATTTAAATATTCATGACCGTTCCGATGAAATTCAAACGTTATTTCGAAACAATCGCCCGGCGCAAAGAATACATTCCGTATAATAAAAAATGGAGGGCGAACAGAAATTCGGCTATGCATCGAAAAAATTCCGATTTTGGGATCACTCTGGCGATTAGAAATTAATTGAAACGAGGGACTGGTAACCGTAAGAAGGCGGGGAACAATACGCGAGTGTGCATAAATTTTTAGTGTCGCTTTCCAAATACCGTTTATGAAACGTTGCGTACACAAACGCGCATTAAGCGTAAATTTCATTAAGCATAAATTTACGACAAATATGAACGCACAACAGCGCGCCTCACCACTCGGTAAACAAATAAAACTTCAGCCCCCTAGCAAAAGCTGTAATCAGATAAACAGAATTCTGAATTTCCCTGTTCTAGATTCGTTATTGCGTTCGTGTTGCGAGCACACGTGCATACGTGTGCGACACGCACGCACAGACGCATCAATATTTGATAATAAATTATTTTTATCAAGCTTCGTTTACATTTTTCGAACGGATCGGACCACCTATTTTTTTTAACGCGCGATTCGAAATATTTCGGGCGCTAAAAATCGTAAAATGGCGACGGAAAAATACATATAAAAATTACTCTTCTTACTTTAACGATAATTTAATATTAAATGGGGATTGAAAAATGAAAACTCGGTGGTATACCTATTAAATTGTTATTATTCTTTAACACTCGATTTGAAATATTTCACGCGTTAAAAATCATGAAATGGCAACGCAAAAATACCGTTGTGTAAACCTTGCTTTAATGTAGTTTAATATTAAATACGAAATGAAAAGTGCAAACGACTAACAAAGTGTTAAATTGCCACTAAATATTAATCGTGTAATAAAATAAAAAAAAATTTCGAAATTTTTTAAATATTTAAGCATTTTTCTTAAAATTAAAATTTAATGTTTTATAATAAAGATAGTTTATATTTCATTAACTCTTTCATTCCAGATTTCAATTAAAAACCTATTGATTATTAATTTTAATTTTAAAATTAATTTTTTTTTATACCATAAGAATAATCGAGGAGATTTAAAATTTCTCTGCGTAAATAATACGAGTACGAAATTAATATTGCTTATTAACGCAGACAACTTTTGTCTTGGAGATGAATTTTAAGGCGAGGTAAACAAACGGTTGCGTGGGTCCGTGAATTCAGTTCGTTTTCAGAACGAGATGCCCAGAAAATAGCGGAAACGAGTGGTTGCAAATAGAAACGGAAGCCAAAGTTCGCCGGCCGCGTAAATGTTTGAAGAACTCCTTTCGGCGTTTGACTGTTTTCTGCGAAGTTATATCAACGCCGCAAAAACGGTATAACTTTCCCGCGGGAAGCCTAACTGCCGTTCCAAACTAGACAACATTCGTTCTTGTCTCACGCGAACCGCCGTATTTTATTCGCGAATTTAGACCGACCTACTCACGCGCCATCTTTACGTGGCACGCATCCACTGTAACTATGCGAACTTGTTTGCGGAACGCCCGTTCAAATATAGCGTTCGTCATAAGTTGCATACAAACTCCTCCAACCACTTTCCTCGCTAAGTCTTAACTATACGAAGTCGGGTGAATTCACGCAGCCTTGTATAATACTAAACGTGGCTCAAACGGAAGGTCTAGCTCGGACGTGAAAAATTAATCGTTCCACCGATGCTCGAAAACGCTTATGTCATGTATCCGTACAAAGTTTCGAAACTAATTTTTAACATTGTCTACGTAACTCTTTAACTGTGGAATTAATGTGTACATTTCTGACGATTTTTTAATATTTACATATTTGATTTTTCGTTATATAAATTTTGCTTAATAAAAATGAAATTACAAACCTCTGAAATTATCCAGAAAAACTATATTTAATTCTTAAGCAATTGGACACTAGCACACACCATTTGTCATTTATTTTTACAGGCTCGTTAAAATTACATAATCCTAGATCTCAATTAAAAAGAATAAAATCCTATTTGTTTTACTAATTTCTGTTCTTTAATACCTTTCAAGTTTGAACGATAGAGATTTTTTTTAGCTTCGACCATAACAGTATGCAATTTTTTCGTTTGTCTGATTTTGATTCTCAGGAGAGCTGCAATCGTGTAAGCAAGCCAGACATATTTGTTAAAACACTTTCTCTACGTGTGTTCCTGTAACTTTTACAATTATTACTATTTTTTGTTGAAAAAAATTGCGAGTACTCTCGTAACAAGTATCAATGTGTGACAAAATCGCTGCATTGAAAACTCTGAAAGTTTCGTCAGAAAAAAATGACTTAGGAAGTGTTTCTTCGTCCCCCAGAGCCAGAAACCCAAAAGATACGACTATTATATTAATTAACTATTATAAATTGTCAATATATCGGTGTATAAGAGTGGACATATTTTGTGAGTGTACGTGAAACTATTTTTTGAGGGTCAGATATTAAAAATGATAGATATTAAACCTCTACGTGCGACTTGGCTCGCATGTCTGACTTATTATTTACTGATTCTACTTGTATTTGAGTTTGCAAACGAACACGGATACATATTATTTGTTTTAACAGATCTTAATTAGTTACAAGATAGTAAACTCGATGGCAAACTGACAGAACCATCGTGAATGTTTACAAACTATTGATACAAGTAGAAATAGTCAATAATTGGTCACACATGGTGACCAAGTTCTACTTAATTGCACGCAAAATTTAGAAATTATTATTTTCGTGAACAAAACTACATTTTCGATTTACCTTTATACGAAGAATCGAATGTTTACTCTGAATACTAAATGAAATATGTAATTTAAAAAAATTCACAAAGCAAATCGAAACGTGTAGCAAGAAATTATAATTATAGTTTATCTATTATCAAATAGAGGTAATAACAAATAAAAAATTCTTTAAATATTAAATCATTCTAATTTAAAACTACGTATATGCTAAACTAAGCGTTTTTATTCCCTTTTATACATAATTGATTAATATCTTTTCCCTAAGGAATACAGATTGTACAGTTTAACGATTGCCATTCTCAGTGTTCGTTTTTCTTCCTTTCCTCCAGCTTTTGTTTCTCGCGTTCTGAGACACGATAAGTGAAACGTTCAAAGTAGGGGAAAAACAGTTCACGATTTGTGATAAACTGGCGTAACATGATAGCAACATGGCATTGTGCATGTTGCGGCCTCATAATCAAACTTCTTAAATGTAATATAAATGAGAATAAACTCTTGTATTCAGAAAAAAGCTCTTTGCTAATAATGAAAATTGGTGCAAACGATGTAAAACGTAAAAGATAAGGTTCAACAAAAATTTGGGGGAGAAAATTGATTAGTTTTCGAATAAATCGACGATATAAATTCCCCATTAAACCTAAGTTTAATCTGTGTGTATTTCAATATATTTTATATTTAATAATGCACGAGGAATATTATTTCTTGTTTATAATATTTCTTTTTTCCTTCCATAATACTGTTATCTTGCTTATTTTTCTTTCTCTGTCTTTCTTTATTTCCCCACATTGATTGTCTCTGTAAAAGCATTGTTAACGAGAGCGAAATTTCAAGCAACTTTTTTCAATTAAATATAAAATTCCGTTCCCCCGGTGTAAGTTCGATGCAGCGAAATGTTTTGTGACCGCGAAATAAACAGAGGACAAACGAAATTTATTCGAAATTCCTTTTATCCCTACTGATTTGTTCGAGTTCGACAAAATGCCGCTAACGCCGAAACGGAGAAAGACCGAACCGTTAAAAAATGAATTTCGCGCTAACGAAGCAAAAATTGCACAAAAGCAAATGCGGAATAAATTATTGTAGCGGTGAAAAAAAGAAAAAAATCAGAATTATATTTGACTCGGAATATCATACTCGTGTATTTCTGTTATTCATTAAATCCCAGTATGCGTCGACGGAACATAATCAAGATTCAAAGAATCGCAATTTATAAGGAAAAAAACCTCGCAGGAAATTTAATAAAACTGAAAGTAGACAATATTTTACGCGTTTTTTCCCCTGTAATAAAACTTTCTGCGCAACTTTTCACGCCATTATGAAACTTCGGATTCTCGTTTGCAAAAAGTTTTCAAAAGAGGAAAAATTGATTGAAAAAATTGAATTTTAAAATCTGTTACATGTATTTTACCTATTAACTGCCAAATTATTGTTCTCGCAACGTTGACGCCGTACGTTTTTATTCAAAAATATTTCCCCGTGACAAGGGAAGTAATCTCTTCGCGAAACAAAATTTTTTGTTTAAAACTATGCCATGTACTCTTAATGGAACACTGGAGAGGTATTTATAGTCGTATACAAGTGACAGTAGTACTACCCGCGGTTTTTGGAGCATATCAACGGTAATGGCTGGCTAAAAGTATAGTAAATGTCACGGTTATGGGACGGTTAGATTTATCTGATTATAGTAAATGCAAAATGCTGTATATTTCACGGCGTGATCAAACAACAATACTGTGAGCTTTTACGAATATATTTTATAGAGAACAGAGACAAATAACGTTGGTATGTTTTTGTTATTTGATGCATTAACAGGTGGCGATCGTCGACGAAAAAGTTTTTTAAAGCGAGAAGTTTCAAACGTTTCTGGACGCTATAAGCCACGTTTTATCGTCGCCTGTAAATCGTGGCTTATCGTTCCTCGCATAGAGCTTCTGATAGAGCTATCAGAACCTGAAAAGACTCTTTCAGAGAGGTCAGACTTTAGAAAGCACCATTCAAATCCCCGAGAATAATTCCACCGAACGCGACAAAGACAATAAACCCGCCATCGGCGAACACGATTTCCATCTTACTCGTCGGATTCGTATTTCGAAGAAAAACTCGCTCGAAATATACCGTCTATGATCGAACCGTAGGTTTCAGTTTTATCGCGGACCGACAGCCGGCTCGATAGACATTCGAAAATGCAATTTTCTCGCCTGCCGGCGGAAAAATACGTCGGTCGGCTCCGATAAAATCTGATTATTGAAATAACGTTACGGAATGAGAAACAAAATATTAAATGATACGCGAAAGCAGCGACCCTCGAGTATCGGAGAACCACCGCGAATCGATATTTAAAACGATGTTCGATTTAACGAGATTTTAACGAAAGTTCCGTTCAACACAATCTTTAGAACATAAATTTCTACAATGTTAATTACTATTTCCAGAAAGACTTCGAAGCAGGAACTAACCATTAATTACTGACTGTATACTATAATAAAAGGTGTTATATATTTTTTTTATCAGAGGACTAAAACAGATGATTAAAATAATTGTATATAGTAATTTTCTCTTATGGTATAATTGGTACAGTTGTCTGGAAAATTGTCCCAAATTAGGGATAGAAGTAATTGGAGACTATTTGTCTTCTTATTTAAAAATAACACAACTACAAAACTACAAAACTGTATATTACAATACAGGGAAATATAATGGGAATATATTATATACAATATAATGGGACAAATTGTAATGGAAGATTCTACAGGTCAAAATAGAACGAAAATCAGGAATACCAATTTGTTGATGAAGGTATCGTTAAATAGTTATTGACGTTTAAAGTTTCGCACGTACAGAATTTTTTTTTCGAAAATGCGTAGGAATTCGGAGGTATGTGTATTCACCAAAAATGGTTGTATTTGACACCAGAATCTAGGAATAATTTTTTTAGAACGATTCGAAATTTTCAATTTCGACGAAAAAATTGTTCACTTTCCTGAATTTTTTTCTCGAAAATGCGCAGGAATTCGAGGGTATGTGTATTTATCAAAAATGGTTGTATTTGACCTCAGAATCTAGAAATAATTTTTTTAGAACGATTCGAAATTTTTTTTTTCGCTGAGAAATTTAGTCACCTACCTCCTGTCGATTTTTCTTCTAAATTCATTTTTTATTTTTAATAATTTTGTTTGCCGCCCGACAAAAAAGTTGTCTAATACTTTTTTGTTGGTACCCATGAGCTCTACTTCAGACATAAATTTCAATTAAATCCATTAACTATTGTAGGAGTTATGGCTGTTTGAAAATTTCGACCAGTTATATGGGGTTTTTCTCACTTTACGGAGTCAATTAACAACTTTTCCAACATTTTCATAATGTCTACATATTCTCCACTAAAATACGCGTTGTTTGCCTTTTTAAACATTAAAATCGACCAATCCGTTCAGAAGTTATGATGTTTTAAAGATTCGCATGAAAATTCCTGCAGATACTTCTGGCCAGAAATTATATTTTCGGTTAGGAATTATTTTCTCAAAACTGAGTAGGATTTCTGAGGTATGTCTGTTGACCAAAAATGCTTGTAATTTACCCCTGCAACTAAAAATAATTTTTCGTAGACGATTCGAAATTTTTTTTTCACGCAAAACTTTCAACATATACTTGAATTTTTTTTTCGAAACTGAGTAGAATTTCGGGGGTATATCTGTTGGCCAAAAATACTTGTAATTGACCCCAGCAACTAAAAATAATTTTTTCAGAATGATTTTAAATTTTGTAATTTAATTTTTTAATAACTGTTTAACGAAACCTCAGTCAAGAAATTGATATTCTTGATTTTCGTCTTATTTTAGCTACTAGATCTCCCAACTGTATAAGAATGAGTCTCTTAGTATCATTATTTAAAAATAGTACAATCACAAAACTGTATACTACAATAAAAGATTATTCTTTCTATCAGGATGTATTGATCTTACCGTTAAAAAATTTATCGATTTCACTGAAGAAGGAAATAATTTCGATTTGAGTCGCTCAAAGCACAAACGTCCCGGAAACTTTTAGCACCGAAATACGCGACGTAACTCTTCTCCGGCATCATCAAAATTCGTCATGGAGAAACGAGTCGCGGAGAATAGCTCGTGCATAATCTTAATGTCCTCAGCGTACCAGCTATCGCTTCAGGAGCAGTCAAACTTTCGAAGAGGCATTACTCATCACTGCGCATTAAGCACAACTTAGTTTACACGGCGGTACACGGAAGAAAACTTTAACGAGGGACCACCAGCAATTTTTAAACTTCAACGCGCCCGTCGACTGGAACGTTAATAACAACAATACTGATCCTCTACCAGACGCTACGAGTCGAGAATTACTTTGCTGGCGACCTGGACGAGACCTTGACGATAACATAACACGGTAGGTTCGTAAACATAAACGCACCTGGCCGCCCAAGAACTGGTGGGGGATAGCAATTTCCTAGGAAAAATACGTCGGTGAGAATATCGAGATTTTCGAACGTTTCGAAAATATTTGGGTTTAGCTGCGCCAGATAGGATCAAGGATTTGGATTTTCATATTTTATAGATATTTTCAAATTCGACAGAGTGAAATGGTAAAATAAAATGTAACATGGATGATTAAATAAATGATTGGTTATTTTGTTTCAAATTTGTATGTAAAAATGCAATATTTAAAAATACAATATACAAAAAAATTCAATTTCCAAGGCATCATGTCGACATAGTCGAATATAGGATCAAGGATTTGGATTTTCATATTTTATAGAAATGTTCAAATCCGACAGAGTGAAATAATAAAATAAAACACACTTCCGTGTGCCTGGAAATGTTTCTATAATTTTTTAACGAAGCCTCAATCAACAAATGGTGACTAAATTTTTCGACGAAAAAAAAAAATATCAAATCGTTCTAAAAAAATTATTTTCAACTAGGGGGGTCAATCACAATAATTTTGAGTGAACAGACATACCCCCGAAATCCTGCGCATTTTAGAGAAAAAAATTCCGTACGGGCGGAATTTTAAACGTTAATAACTTTTGAACGAAGCCTCAATCAACAAATTAGTATCCTTGATTTTCGTTCTATTTTGGCCTCTAGATTCTCTAAAAATTTTCCCAGGTGTGATCGAACACCCTGTATAAGAGTACCACTTATACAATGTTGACTTGTGAAAAGATTACCATAAAATCAGTTGTTCGAATATTCCACCATCAACTAACACAATCTTAACACTAAATAATATCTACTTCTAACCAGGACTGCAGATTCTTGCTCAAGAGTACTAAAATTTCTTAAACATATAAATATATTTCATTTAATTTAACTTAATCTCTGTGTACCTTATATTTCTATGTTAAGCGTATAAAATTTTTTCATTTGATATAACCTGATGCTATATCAAACGTTTGTAAGGTATTGTGGTTGCTAATGACCCTAATGGGTTGATGCAACAGTAAAAATTAAATTTAAAAAAAAGACTACTTCTAAGATGGACTATTTATCAGTACAAACAACCGGTGTCGCCAATGGAACAAAAGGGAAACCCTAAATCTAAAATTACAAGACTGTTTGAACGCAGACGACGGTCCAAGGAAGGCAACTCTCTCCTAAAATGTTCCTGTTAACCTTCCGGGGAATGATGACCGAAAGACTTTACGAGTTTCGAGGGTATGACGAGAAATAAAAAAGACACTCGTGAATTCCCCGACAGATAGGAAAGCATAAGTCGTGGGAGCCCAGTAGGCAATTCGAGGGTTGGATACAGTGGAACTGGGGCATGGATTGGTTCCTAGAAGCATGGCGGAGAGTGAGTTTAGGATGCGAAGGTACCGTTTTCCGTGAAAGCAGGGATTCTTTGGCTTAAGAGGATCTAAGAAGGAGAGATGGGAAGCTAATGTACCACTATATGCGGGGGGGCATGGATTCCTTTGCTAAAGGGGTGAGGAAGAACTGTGTGAAACCGACTCTCTACCCTGTCCGATCGTTCTGACCTTCTCGCTGAGCTATTGTGCTAAAGGGAGTACAGCCTCCGCCGTGAGGATTCTCCCTTACAAGCACTTACCGAATGATTGCCACGAACAACTGACTATTTGCTTTCTCTAGACGCTTTCCATGTAGTTCTGCGATACCCGATACTGCAGAAATAATAAAACGTATTGTAAATGTCGTTGTAGGGGCTTTAAAGAACTTCCATATTTTCTGGCTTTAAAAAATATATGTTTCGTAATGAATACAGATAATAGCTAATTCGATAGTGCAAAAATATAGTTTCTTTTATTTCAGAAATAAATAATTATTTTACTCCGTGTAATAGCATTGGTACAAATTACAAACTTATCGATTACACGTTTTTATGTTAAATTGAGTGAAGAAATAAGCAATATTTCAATTCTTAATTAGTTTATTTATGAAGAATTCTTTTAAGAGACTCTATTCTATAAAATCTCAATAGAAATATTCAATAAATTAATAAAGTGTGAAACTGTATTCCGAAATAATTTCCCGCCACATTTGAAAATGACGCCATATTGGAAACTCAATTCTGTTCGAATCTTAATCTAGCATAAGCAATATTTCAAATTCTTAATCAGTTTATTTATGAAGAATTCTTTTAAGTACGAAATACTAAATATATTTCAATAAACAAGAGACTCTATTCTATAAAATCTCAATAGAAATATTCAATAAATTAACGAAGTGTGAAACTGTATTCTGAAATAATTTCCTGCCATATTGGAAACTCAGTTCTGTTGGAATCGTATCTAGCATATTTCAATTTAAATGAAATTAATTTCCTGCCCATTCAAACGGTCATCCATTTAGTCATCCATTTAGAATTATTTCTTTTTATTTTCGAGGAGGGTTAGTAATTTTTTTCTATGCGAATCTTCCGGATCAAAAATTGACCCACATTAGTACGCCTTTGAATCGCATCTTGCTTTACTAAATACACGTTAATTATGCGTCTGAAAGTATGCGCACGTTACAGCAACAGGGGGAAAAAGCTCGCCCGGTTGCGAATTAAAAAATTTTTAATGACGCGAACATCTCGCGGCAAACGCGCCATCGAGCAAAACCTATATAAATCGCGACGGAATTAAAAAAGTTTACGTATCTATCTGGTATTCCTCAGAGAAACCACCGGTATTTATGACGTTGAACGTCAAAAGCTCCGAAGCAGAGGCGTTTCAAACTTTCCCGATTTCGCGTGGACAATATTTCAATTTTTTTTTCTCCAGCCTCCATGTATCGTCATTGAAATGTCACTCGAGGGCAGCAAGACGAAAAATCACTGACATTATTACGTGTTTATAAAAAAGAAATTCTTTAACGTAATGATAGCGTCAACGACGTGGATCGCGTTTTCAAACAAAACGAATAAATTAACATGTATTTATGAATCGAAAATCAAGTCGCAGGATATAGCCTTCAATTAGTATCGCGTTGAGTCCTTATCTTGATCGACAGTATGTTGTGCACTCCACATAATCGGTGCTTTCCATCGCGTTATCGATCTCCGTTCGCTTCATTTCACACGAGATCATGGTCGCGCGAAAATATTCACCTAGTCGATACGTACGGTATAATTGTCAAACGCACGTACACTGCTTGGCGTAAAGTTCAATGCTGGGACACGTCATGGCAGTCGAGTAACATTAAAAGAACAACTTTAAACGTCGAATAGGAAATTTCTTAATTATCGAAATTTCGAAATTAAACGTAGACAATCAGTATTTTATTAATGAGATAAAATCGCTCCTGGGAATCACTGGTTCGTTAAACGTTGCTCGAGACTGTATGAAACAATTTATATAAGACTAAAGAAACGTTTTTATTTGAAGAATATTTGATATTTGTATTTGATAGAAAATGATTCGATACTAATTGAGACAATTTAAATAAAATTAAAAAAACATTCTTTTTTGAAGAATATTTACTATTTGTATTTAGTATGTAACGATTGGATCCAAATTGAGATAAATTTTGATAAGTAATACGAAAATGTGTATCGTTATTTAGTCAAGATACGTTGAAAAAATATTTTGCTAAATAATGCTCGACACTGAACGAGATAATTTAAATAAAATTAAAAAAAACATTCTTGTTCGAAGAATATTTACTATTTGCATATAACATAAATTTAGCCTCCATTGAAGAGGAAAAAATATTTTCTAAATAATGCTTGAGACTAAACGAGATAATTTAAATAAAATTAAAAAGACATTGTTGTTCGAAGAATATCTACCATTAACATAAAATGATTTGATGAAAATTCAGAAAAATTTTGATAAATAATGTGCATCGTTCGAATCCAGTCGCGATGCAGAGGAAAAAAATATTCGCCAGCGTGCACAGCGCTCTTACGTAACAAGCACGCTCGATAAAGTATTGTCATAGAGAGCTTTGAGCAGAACGCGACGTACCACCTACTCCTCCTCTGCCCATTGAGCACGAAACCCACAACTGCTCGCACCGAATGTGTAAACGACCGTACACTGTACTGGCCGACTGAGGTTATTGCATGCAACGAATCGATTAATCCAAACCGTATATAAAAAAAGAAATATGCCTCTACCTTATTGCCGCGAGATATCAGTACGAAGAAACTTTCGTTTCTAAACAAATGGAACTCGACAGTAGATAAGAGTCACACTACTACTTTGTCGGTGAAAATAATAGAGCAGACGCGGAATATTTGCAATTCCAATTTGTTTAATTTTTCTCGTTACGCAAGTCTTTTATCTCATACATGTTGCAATAAAAATATTTTTTAAATCCTGGTATGAAATAATTTGAAAAAATGTTGATTGTTCTGCGATATTAAATATTGGAATTTCTGGGAAACTTGCAATTCAATATAACACAATGTTTAAACCTTGTAAATCTTCATCAGAATACTAAGATTCTCTATAAATTTGCAACTGTTAATTACCGTTGGAAGAAAATTAATCAAACGATCAAGTTACTTATCATTCCCAACAAATATTTCGACCCGTGTGCTTTTCAAATTACAATTACAGTAAGTCGAACGCGATCGATGAAGAACGTGTTCGTTAACTATAGTTTTTAAGCATCTGATTCGATAAACATGAGCGTTGTAATACTTTCGCGACCCGAGCCCATGAAAGATGTAGCTCCCGTTGAAAGAACAGAACAAGTCCAAATGTTCCTGGTTTCTTTCGTTGTTTCAGCATTGGAAAGTCTACACGGAACAGCTACCCTTCAGCTGATAAAAACCGTCCGTTAAAGTTGAAGTAGAACGGAGAAATATATCGGGAAACGAAGGAAAGGAAGGAACGTGACGCGAATCCCCGGCTTCTTGCGTAACAAAATTGCAAGATAAATTTCCGCGACGCTTCAAGCAAATCGGCCTGGAAAAATTCGCGTTATCCTCGAGGCTGCGCCAAACTATGCCGCGCTTCGTGTTCCGGTGGAGGGGGGAGGGCTTTGGAAAAAGAATCAAAGGATTTATGTACCCGTGCATTCGACTAACCTGAACGTCTTTCGTCCCCAAAGGACTGTCGCTCGACTCGCGAAAATTTTATATAAACTGAAATTATTATTTCCCTCGCGGGAAACGTAACATTGGCCTTCCAAGGAGATTTTAAAGCGACTGTCGTCCTGCAAGAATCTTCTTTTTAGATCAAGCATTCGTGCATCGATCCTCCAATTATATTTATAACGCGAGACTGCGTCTTTTCGAAATTTTGAAAACCACTGTTCCACGTCGTTATTTCATTGAGTGCGCAGAGGAGTCAAGATGCACCTGAATCGCTATTTCTGAACCTGACCTCAATTATAAATACATTCGTGTGTGACTTAATTATATCCTAATATAACATAACGATATGACTATATTTAGCAACCTAGTCCAATATGTCTTTCTCGCACTGCGTATTCGGACTGTGGAAATAACGTTTCGACCTCGAGAAGAATTTATTTTGAGAGGAGCATGACTCTGAATGAACTCAGTATGGTTGTGAAAATGAATATAAATTATGAGAACTTGGACGATATAGTCAGAAGTCAGATTATAGAGACTTGTTTTATTTTATTTCCAGGTCCATTGTTTTGTAAACAATTTCGAAACCAACGAAATGATAACTTAAACCCTCCATAATTTTACGTACGACACTCAAATAAATATTCATACTAAGGAATTTATATTCACCCACGTAAAATACTGACAGGTATTGCATTAATAGAACATTCGAAAATTCCAAAAACTCTTTCGACTTTAAATTCATTCTGATCATGGTGTGTGTTAACATGTTAGATTAGTATTAGTTATTGTACTTCACAAAATTTCATTACACACTCAAACGCGTTTCCAATAAGAAAATTGGTGCAATTAGCTTCGAAACTTGTAAACATTAAAAAGCACTTCGAATTAAACGCTTTTGGTTAGAACGTTGATTGCAGTATTCAAAAATCGACCGAGTTCGTTCGATTCACAGAATTTTGTTTTCTACTAATGGTATAGTGGATAGTTCCAAAGAAGTTGGACTTCATTTTTGCGACGCACGATAACTCGAAATGCAGAGGTTGTAGCGAATTGCGCAGAAAGCGATTCGGTGACTGAACGATCAATACAATGTTGATGTAGTAACGAACTGGTAAAGATTCAGTGGGTTCGGTGTCGATGTACAAACCAGAAATGAACGTAACCTTTGTTTAGATAAAAATTTCATAAAACAAATAGAAAATGAACAACTTTACTCGTTTAACGAAAATTAGAATTTCATTTGTAGAATTGAATATTTCACGATTAAATAAATTGCTGTCTCTTATGAGTAACATGAGTGATAAGAAAGATTCTACGTGTATTTCCAATATGAGGACTATATCGTGTCTAAAATCATAGTAAATTTAACAAGAGAACTTTCATTTTTTCGTATTTCTAAAGACAAACTCGTCAACTTTGTACCAGAGACAGATAATTCGATTTTGAAAGCTTCGAGATGGTCAATTTATACTGTTATTTTAATACACTGCTATCTAGAAAAGAAAAAAAATGAGTTTCAGAATAAAAACAAACAGCAAAAGGATGAACTCTCTTTTTTCAACTGTGATCTATAATTTGGTACAAGGATAGTTCGATTTTGCGGAAGCTTCGAAGTGATTAACGATATTTTAAAACAATATTTAATACTGTAGTTCGTTATTTATGAAAATAAAAACTTGGAAACGAATTTTGTTTCAAATCGACACCGCAGTTAATTCCGGAGAAAAAGCTATTTACGAAAAAATGCTGGTAATTATGCAAACATCCGGTATACAAATTTAAATGCATTTTCAATTAAATAAACAATTTATAATCCAGAATTGCTGAAACTACTTTGGGTATGTAACGTCGAAGTAAATGTCAAATTAAATGTGGAAGACAGCATAAATTAGAGTAGTTGTTAGGTTCATAGGATAGAGGATGAAAAGCCCTTTAAAATGGGCGTTTGTACGAGTCGATAGCGTAATTAGTTCCGGAGATATGAGGATTTTTGTTTCAAGTCGACGCGGTGGCTAGTTCCGGAGATAGAAGGGTTCGAAGTTTGTTTACGTTTCATTGTTCACGCCGCGAGGCCATTGACCTCACGTGATCGTAGTAAATTACTACGTCACTCGGTCACGGAGTCACGTGCGTCGAGAGAGAAAGAGGTCCGACGCGTTAGACGGAGACAAAGACAGTCGAATTAAGAAAATTACCTTTTACATAAATTACGATATCTCCGAAACGGAAAGTCGTATCGACAAAAACCAAAAGCCACTTTAAAGAGGAAGGTTTACCGCTGCTAATAGTGGCTCAATTATGGATAAAGCACTAGTAGTTTCAAAACTGCACGCGTTTAAAGTTTTCGTATTTTTGATACGCATTGTTAGACTGTTTTAAGACAGCTAACGCGTGAGCAAGAGAAAGAGAAAGAGATCCGACCGTAAGATGAAGACAGAGATAGCCGAATAAGAGAAATTACGTCCTTCTTTGAACGATGATATCTCGAAAAGTGGAAATTTAACTCTGCTTTCATCTTTTCTAAACATTTCCTATTTGCATTAGAAGCATTTTGTATTGTCGATCTTTGGACTCCCTAAAGAGGGTCACAGGAATACGAAACGTTGAATTTCCGATGAAATTTCGTTTCCATGACAATTTGCATGGCCCGGGAAGCCCAATTAAACGAGTATTAAGATAAACTTGAAAACGTCAGCCCCGCCCCCGACGTCCCAGATCGTTCGCGAAATACGAAAACTGGACGGTTCGAGATGCGAGTCGACGTCGAATGGTACGCGAAATAAATCGAAGGCTTTTCATCCCGCGGAGATAGCCGGCTCTCGAGCAGACTTTAGCCGAGTAGAGCCCGAGAGGCATCCAAGAGACACTTTTAATGACCTTTTCAAAGTACGCGACGTGGACCGGAGTTCGCCATCTCCTCGGCTATTTCGTTCCAACGCTGGCCAAAGGTACTGGCTGCAACTAGTAGCCGCGAGTATTCCCGCTGGCAACGTCAGCACACTTTGTCACCTGGTTAAGGGATCGTTTTTCTGCCCTGCCACGCTTCCTCTACGAGGCGGAATACAGAGATATATGGGAACGTATTCTACACGAAAATCTACGCCCTTCCGGGTCCTACGAAACGAAGGAACTCGTCTACTTTTAAGTACAAACATGACTGGTTAACGAGGTAGAATGTATATGCACGTATAGAGCAAGTGAAACATATCAATATCAAGTGAAACTAATCAATATTTTTATAAATTGAAAATTATGTATAAATTGTTCGATATAGAAAATTTTGTTGCATGACTGGTTAACGAGATGGAATGTATATTCACATTGTATAGAGCAAGTGAAACTAATCCATATTTTTATAAATTGAAAATTATGTATAAATTGTTGGATATAGAAAATTTTGTTGCAACTATAATTCTTACAATTTTTCACTTTCTACCAACCTCCACTTTTGTATAGAAATGATTTACCTGATAAATATTTACGAACTTTCGTGCAGTAATGATAAAAATAATTATAATTTGAAAGTAAAGTTCTGAGTTTCTTCAAGGAGTATTATTTCTAGATTGGTCGTCTGGCTGAAGAAAAGTAAAGTTATCAAACTTGAAATTCTGCATTAAGCACGTCCCGGGACAGAAAGATACAGATAATCTCGTAACGTGGATCGCTAGGACGATTCGATCCTCGATTGGAACGAAGTTAGTTCTAAAGTGTCACGATCCTGCAACACGTACCGAAGAACTTTGGATACGGCTTCAAAAAAGCATACTACGAAGTTTGAATACTCTTGGATACTTGTTCATGGTGTTACGTCTTAGTTCAGAAACTATCATTCCCCATCTGGAGATTTCTTAGACCGAGATACATCGAATTAAAAAAAAAAGACTCGTAACTCCTGGTTGGCAGAATATTTATATCATTAATAATCTAACATTAGAAATTAATTTCACAAGTTTTTGCACGTATATTATTTCCATTTTCCAACGGTGGAATATCGAAACGAACAATTTTATTTCTTTGAAACGTTTCTATCCCTATTTAAAATATAGGGTGACTCACCTAACTTGAACACCATAAATATCTCACGTTTTTAATAACAAAAAAAAAGTACCAAAGAAAAACATTATTTGCTCGAAAGAAGAAAATATAATAAAAAAACATTTTTCAAAATTTCAAGGTTAATTGATACTTTTTGAACAAAGTAACCCAGTCGTTCAGAAGTGTAAGAAATATTAAAAAACAAAAATTCAATAACTGAAAATGAAATGAAGGGTTAAAGTTATTATTACAAATCCTAATTAAAGTGGATAACGCAATCGAACGAAACGTATCGTTGTAAATTAATTTAATAATACATTCTGTTATTCAACCAAAGTTGAAACCATCCATGGTTTTAGATTCATTTCTAATAGACGTGGCAATTAGAAAAGTGCATCGAAGAGGATCAGGTTAAAATTGAACGCGAGAATCACTTTGAAGTGGCAAAGAAAGATATCTGAAACTAAATGGACAGTCAGCAGAGTTGGTGCCAAAGGGACGAGAAATATAGTAATAGGATCGGTTCGGTATAGTTCCAGGGAAACCACGTGTTGCAGCTTGGCACGTTTGCGTGAGGATCGTCGAACTACGAGACGCAACAGTATATAAAGCTCGAACGGATATGGCTGAGTTATCAAACCTGGCAATAGCAACTACTGAACTTTCGAGTGGAAAAGTACGAATAAAATTATCGTTACATTTGACCTGGAAGGTCTGCCCCGCGGCTCTCGCTGTTCTTCCTGTATTAATTAAACATTTTTTTGCTCTTCGTCGGTGGGTGAACTGCAACGCTATCGTTCAACTTGAATCTGATATCGGCTACGCGCCTCGATTGTTTCACCAATACAAGCCTGTATATGCAAAATATCATTCTCAAGCTGATTACCCTATCGACCTACACAAATAATGGCTGAAGCAATTACGATGGAACTTGAAGCGTATTTAAAGAGCAGGGACTGAATTTCATTCCAACGCTGGATTGCCAATGAGATCAAAGTGTAGCTATTTATTCGCGTTTAAAATATTTTATTCTACAATGGAAACTGTTATTTTTATTCAACAAGTAACGAATTTAGATTCGTCGTTCGAAATTTTTATGGCATCGAATAATTTCTAAATAGGCAGTTGTTTGATGATAAAGTGCGGGATATCTCGATCCTCGTTGCTTTTAGAGAAAAGATGCTTCAACGAAAGTTGTTGAAAATTAAATTTGGAAACACTTTTGTTCCGTACATGTTTTCGATAGAATCGATAGTACCAAAGATATCGATCGATAATAGAAAAATTATGATGAATATTTTTACTTCGAAAAATATTATCGCGCGGACCAAAGTATCAAAATAATTAGATGATAAAGTTGGGATGCTCGATCGATGCAGATGTATGTTATATTTGATTAGCCAATTGCCCGTTAATTAATGGCTATTTTTTATTCGCAGATATTGGACGTTTACCGAATTATTGCAGCCATTAGTATTGGCAATTAGGGCAGTTTATGTGCCACGATTTATAGCTCGGTAGTCTAAACAGTTCGCGGTATTACTTATCGTAACGACACGCACACCAGACGGAATATTCTGGCATTTTAATCTATTCGATCATAACTCAACGGTAATCGAGTCGTTTAACAGCTATGATAAACATAATTCACGAACACGATGAACACTCGCCATTAACGTTGAAGTATTAACGCGTAAGAGGCAACAAACGATCCGTGAGCGCGATGCTTTGCGACGCGGAATGAAAAATCGTACAGAATTAATCAAATTTTATTCAATTAAAGAAAAAACTAATATATTCCAAGGTATTTCGCTATTCAGACGTTCTTATGGCACCTGGGTCCGGATAAAATTCTCGATTATTTATTTGTTGGATTCATACAAGATCTACACTGTTCGAAATAGAACTCTTAATTACTAATGGCTTTGTGAGAAAAAAAAAAGAAAATGATGCAAAGTATTAATGGATGCTCGATAGAAAGAAGACCAAATCCAGTCTATTCGCAGATTTGTTTCCTTAATCTTTCTACTCGATGCTCGTTCAGTGTGCTAGGGAGACAGGAGGAACAGGGAAAGACAATATTGGCGCAGAACGTCGAGTAAACAAAACATTTATGTACGCAACTACCTAAACGACCGCCCTCTACATATGTAGCGAAGGGGCGCGTTAATATATTTCCCGGTCGTTAAATATCTTCTTTCGATAAACTTTTCCAGCCTCAAGTTACCCACAGTTGTTCCAAAGTCACTTTCGATAATCGTTAGAGAAGACAATAAAATGGAATAGAAGTTAAAAATGGTTAATTATTTATAAACCTTACACCTTATTCTTACACTTGAAACATATTATGCAGGATAGCATAAATTTCTTGTATAAAATATTGAAGAAAAATACTCTTTTTAAAACAAATATACAATTTCTAACAAAATGAAAACTAATAATTATTAATAAAAATTGTAAAATATCTGTATTCCACAAGAATAATTTTTAGAAAAATTATCAGTGGTATTTTGTCCCCATTAAAATTATTGTAAGGACATATACTGTTTTTAGAACAAATGTATAAATTCTAATAAAATGAAAACTGACTATTAATATAAATTCTAAAATATCTATCACACAAGAACAATATGTAGAAAAATTCTCATTTGTATGTTGTCCCTATTAAAAATATCTTAAAGACAAATAATCTTTTTGGAAAAAATACACAAATTCTAACAGAATAAAGAAAACAATAGTGATCCCTGCATAAAATATGAAATATTAAAATTTCTGTGAGAGAAGACAAATACTCTTTTCAAACTGTTTTTAAAACAAATATATAAATTCTACTAAAATAAAAATTGTCTGTGAATACAAATTCTAAAATATCTATCCCACAAGAACAATTTGTAGAAAATTTCTGAATGGTATTTTGTCCCAATTAAAAATATTGTAAAATATATATACTGTTTTTAGAACAAATATCTAAATTCTAACAAAATAAAAACTGACTATGAATAAAAATTCTAAAATATCTATCCCACAAGAACAATTTGTAGAAAAATTCTGATTTATATTTTGTTTCCATCAAAAATATCTTTAAGACAAATAGTCTTTTTAGAAAAAATACACAAATTCTAACAGAATAAAGAAAATAAAAGTGATCCCTGCATAATGTATGAAATATTAAAATTTCTGTGAGAGAAGAATGGAAGTCTAACTGGTGTCTATTAAATACGGCCCTGTGAGCAACAGCTTCCCAATAGGGAAAAACACATTTGGCAGGTTGTACCCCAACAAGGGTATCGTTTAACAAATCGCTTGAGTGTGCTTCAAGCAGATCGCTATATTTGCTCCACTAACTACACACGCTTCCTGGCATATTGCTTTCAAACTACGTTTGATAATAGACAATCCCCTTTCCCCCTACGTTCTCTCCTCGTTCTTGTACATTTTGCCCTCCCCAAACTCTGATCGCACGAATCAATTTACCCTTGCTGTACCATAATGAAATTTCGTTAACCTTCCTCTGCTATAAAAACTGTATCGAATAAAAAGAAAACCCAAATATAATTTGTTCACGTAACTCGGGCAAACATTAATATTTTTCTATTTAATTTAAAATCTATACTTATCAAAATCTATATTAATAAGTGCTCCAAAATAAATAAAAACTCATTAGTAATTTCATCGGAATTAATACCCAAAGTTTAAATGAAATATTCATCCGCTAACGAGGGATTGTTAGCAAACAAATAAATTAAATCATCCATTTATACGAATAATTATCTGAAATGATTTCCTGTTAATCAGAACTTATAAAATTGAATTATTTATACATTCACAAACGTGTTAATAATTTCTACAAAAATTATAATTTTACAAAGAATAATATAATAATTTCATTGCCACTCTTACGAGTGTATTAATATAGATGCAATAATGGATTCGTTATTAATATTAAATAAACGCGATCGATGGTTCATTAAATGTATTCCTATAGCGTGGTAGAAAATGCGTATTTTGCGGAAGCAAAGTAGCTTCTTTATCGCTCTAACGTAAACGTTCAAGCACCGTTGAACAATAAACTCGAACCCCTTAATCTTGGGTTCGAAACGTATCAAACTTTACGGGATGGGAGGGTTATTAATTGGAACCATAACAGCTATATTGCCGAACCTAAATCAAAATGGCGTGTCTCGTTTTCGCCATTCGAAATATTTATCCAAATAAGAATTGTTATCGGTGCAATCCTAAAGAGTAGATAATACGAAATTCGACGATGCAAGATACATCCAATTTTACATCACTATTAAAAATTGTATAGGTAATATTAACTATGAAGATATTAAAGACTCGAAAGTATGTTGAATTTACACTGATTAGGTTCGTTAACTAGTATAAATTATTTTTAAAAAATTCGAGTCCTTCACGAAACTAATATTAAAAATCATATAGATAATATTAGCTATCGAAATATTAAAAGTAACGAAAGTACGTTGAATCTACATTGATTAGGTGGGTTCGTTAATTCGTATGAAGAAATTTTGTGTGTTAGTCCGCTACTAAACTCTTATGGCCTCAATTAACCTTAACGTGTTCCCGAATGAATCGATCGTGCATTTAGTAAGTCCATGCGACATAAAAGCATGATCAAATTACCAGAAAACAGTTATAGTAGAACGACGATTATCGGAAATAATAGGGAGACAAAACATTTCCGCTAAACGAATTTCCGTACGATCGATCGACGGGAAGAAAAATAGAAAATTCGGAACGTTCGTAGATCAGAAATAATTTACATTTCAAAATATAATTATACGCGGCTCTGTTAAATACGCTGCCGTTAAAGAATCTGAAAACACCTGTTCATGACAAAATTCTGATATTCGACGGAAATTATAAATTTCGACCTACTTCCGCTACGTAATGCAATTATAGATACACATTTAACATGAATTATTTGACAGGAAAATAATTAAATTAATTAGTTACCAATGTATTCGAAATTATCATCGAACGTGTCGTAATCACGATTACGGAGTTAAGCATCGTTTGAACGAGAAATTATTTATGATTTGAATGGTCGAACGAAAGATGAAATGACGACTCGTTATTCGAAAAGTGATAAGTGATTTGAAATACAAAAATTATTTGTTCTTTGTTATTTAACAACTGCCAGAAAACTGTAAAATTTGTTTACGAAACCAAAACTTTGATTTTAGATTTTTTGATTTGTAAATTGGAATTAAAATTTGGTACGTATTTTCGTAAATTAAAATTCATTATCATTTCCTTTAACATTTCAGCTTGAGTCTTGTCACACAGTTAAAATGTTAAAAAATAAATAAACAATTGGAAATAAAAATATGTATATATAATTAGAGTTTTTTTTTTTTAATTTGGACTCTGACTTAAAGCTCCTCGATATCTATTTGTGGCAATAAGAAGTTTATTTTTAACATTTTGATACACCTTTACTATTAAAATAATGATATTTTTACCATACATTATCAAAAGAAAGAAAGAAGTTCCTTCTCGACCAAATATTTGAACTTTTAGAAAAACAACATTTTATACATTTTTGCCACCTTTTATCAAAAGAAAAAACAAAGTTCCTTCTCGACCAAAGAAGTTTATCAGACAGAAACTGAGTTGGACTTTTAACAAAACATAATTTTGTACATTTTTACCCAGATTGGTCCAACGTGTGCAAATTTTATAGCGTACACAAAAGTACACGGGGAAACCGAAAGCAACTAATTTATGCAACAGTATGGACGAAGGTACACCAAGGACAAAGCGATAAGGAAACTGTAGTAAAGGATCGTTTCCTTGCAGGTTTTGAGACGAGAACCGACGTCCTTCGAAAGGTGAGATCGACACCGACGATATTCATCCGCGGGAATTAACATTTCGCGCGGATAGCGAGCAAGGAATTAATGAAAACCGGTGGAAAATTAATTATGCGCGACCAACTACCCACCGACGTTACGATGTTGTAATTATAGTCGCGGGTAGTATGTACGTACAATTTACACGGAACGCAAAGTAGCATCGCGATAAGTAAAATTTACCGAGCGGCGTTACGAACGTCTACGTAAAATGCGAACGTAATACTAATCACGGGGTGCTACCCCGGCCAGTAATCGGATCGATGATCCGATTATGTACGAATGTGACGAGAGGAAGGGGAGAGAGAGAAAAAAAAAAAGAATTAAAGCTGCGAAAATAACCGTTTCGCGAACACGCGTGATAATTCTGCTGGTTCGCGATTACCGTTCTCGCGAGCGTCGACTGTGACCTTCGTTAATTAAACAGGAAAGGCTAACGGACTTCTGTTATATCAACGCTGGTGTAAATCACGTTAACGATATCCGTGTAAAGCTGTCGTAACGATTACTGTAAGCTTAACGAATAAGCGAATCACACCCGCCGCTATACTTTCCACTTTATGCGTGGCCGTTCCCGAAAGGAATTTTGCTCCGTTCAATCTTATTCGCGGTGGATCACGCTTTGAAATGCATGAGAGAATCTTCTTTTTCTCTTTGGCAATTTGTACGTTGCTCTTTGGTATGCTTTTATATACAGGGTGTTCGGCCATCTTTGGGAAAAATTTGAATGGGAGATTCTAGAGGCCACAATAAGACGAAAATCAAGAATAGAAATTTGTTGATTGAGGCTTCGATAAAAAGGTACTAACGTTTAAAGTTCCATGGTGGTCGGAAAACTTTTCAACGAAATTAAAAAATTTTAAATCGTTTTGGAAAAATTATTTTTGGTAGCGGGGGTCAATTACAATCACTTTTGGTGAATACACATATCCCCGAAATCCTACTCAGTTTCGAGAAAAAAATTCCTGAGCGAAAATCTAATGTCTGACCATATATGAGATTTTTCCCTGAAATTTCATGCAAATCTTTAAAATGTCATAACTCCTGAACGGATTGGACGATTTTAATGTTTAAAAAGGCAAACGACGCGTATTTTAATGTAGAATATGTAGAAATTCCAAAAATATTGGAAAAGTTGTTCTTTGACCCCGTAAAGTAAGAAAAACTCCATAAAAATGGTCCAATTCTCAAACGTCTATAACTCCTACAATAGTGAATGTATCTTATTGAAATTTCCTAGGGAAGTAGAGCTCATAGATACCTACAAAAAAGTACTAAACAAAATTTCTGTAGAGCGTTAAACAAATTTATTAAAAATGATAAATGAATTTTTAAGAAAAATCCACAAGGAATAGGTGTCTCAATTTTCCGGCAAAAAAAAAATTTCAAATCGTTCTGGAAAAATTATATTTCATTGCAGGGGTAAATTACAATCATTTTTGGTCAATAGACATACCCCCAAAATCCTTCGCATTTTCGAGAAAAAAATTCGAATAGGTGGACAAAGTCGACAAAATTAAAAAAATTTCAAATCGTTCTAGAAAAATTATTTTTGGTTGCGGGGGTCAATTACAATAATTTTTGGTGAATAGACATACCCCAGAAATCCTACCCACTTTCGAGAAAAAAATTCGAGAAGGTGTGAAATTTTTCGACAAAATTAAAAAATGTCAAATCGTTCTAAAAAAATTATTTTCAGTTGCAGGGGCCAATTACAATTATTTTTTGTGAATACACATATCCCCGAAATCCTATCCACTATTGAGAAAAAAATTCAGGAATGTGGACAAATTTTATTAATAATTTTGTTAATTACTTCTTAACGAAGTCTCAATCAACAAATAAGTATTCTTCATTTTCGTCTTATTTTGGCCTCTAGAATCTCTCCTTATAATTTTTTCCAGGAGTGGTCGAACACCCTGTATATTTTGATTTTTTGAGGGGTACCTTAGTGAATAGAGTCGTTGAGAAAAAAATTTGAGAAACTGTGACGAATGTATATGTATAAAACAAAATGTTAGATTTAAAGTTTCAACCATCTAATGCTTTTTTAAAAACTGATGAAGAAGGTGAGTAAGTTTATTAAATTGTTAGATTGTTAGGAAGTGATCCTAAGCTTATTAGTCAAAGATTAAATAAATAAAGAAGGGGAATGGTAAATAAATTTTCTTAGTGGATTCAAGAATTTTTAACAAGAATATAAATGTTTGAAATATGAGCGACAAAAGTAATGAAATCCTTCCAAAAAAATATATTATATCATCTTTGAGACAGAGCTGCATAATTCCACAAATTCGTTTAACATTTCGTGATAAATTCCATTAATGCATTATTGTACCCCTCTCTGGAAATTCCAATCGCGGAATATCTGTACTAAATTCCTTTGCAATACACCAGAGAAGGATATAATTAAATTTATGCACGATATTTGAAAGCAATTCTAAATGCTGTAATTTTAAACGTATAATATTTTCCTATGACTGATCTTGCCTTTAATATATTCTTGGAAAATTGACTTTTATCCGGTATAATTTAATTTCAAGATTCATAAAATTATTATAAACACGCTGATTGTGTACGGATTTGGTATTCGAGAAAATAAAAAGATCTTAGACTAATTAAAAGATCGACGTAAAAAATAAAGGAGTAACGAACGAAGTTTCGCAGTGTTTGCGAATAGGAACATCGTTCGTTTATCGTCGATATCGGTGAACCGTCTTCGCGGATTTCTATCCCGCGGCCGAACAATAACGACCGCTAACAATGCTGGAGAACTTTTAAGAAATCGTGCACGACGAGAAATTTTCTTGCGCTTTCTCGAGCTCATCAGCTTTTCGAGTTCAACGACTTTGCTCAGCTTTCTTACGTACGGGTCGAAAACAAAGGAACTAGAAGAAAAGTCGACAGGCTTGCGTTCTAATTACAACCGGCGTGGTAACAAAGTGAATTTCGCCGTTTGTTTTTCTGCCAACACTTTTCCATTGACCCGACAATCTCGAATTAAAGAACCTTCTTATTCAAGGGACAAGAACCGCGCAGTGACCATACATATCCCAGCCATACTATTTAGGTTGCATCATAATTATTTCCATGTTCTCATTTAATCAGTAAGACGACGTAAATTCCGTCTTCCTGCTCGTAACAGACTATTCGACTCTTTATGGTAGTTCAGGAAACGAAATAAATGTGAAAAAGTGACCAAAATTTGCGAAATAAAATTTCCTAATTAATTAGTTCACAAACCGTAAATAATCAAGGGTAAGTTTTTTTGTGCTAAAATTCTACCTTTGTAATTTTCAAACAAACTGCAGAGTCAAATTCGTAAGAAAATACAAAATTGATCTGTTTAAGCTTCTTCTGTGCCTACTAATAGTTAAATATTCTAGTAAATACGTTTATGGCGCCCACTTCGAGGGTGAATGTCGCCCTTTCGACATGGACGATAAAAAACAAAAAATACGAGTCAAATATTTTCGATATGCCATCATCGATATTGGCGATTGACGATTCGGTGGGTTCCTTTTTAAGATACGAATTTTATTCTCGTACGACTAATAAAACTAATAAAAATATTTTCTACGTTTCAAAAAACATACTTGAAATACTGGACAGTGGAAATGATTCTTTATTCAAAAATTAATAGCAAATATCAAATTTTAAAACTTTGTCAGGTACAGGACAATGTATCTGACTATTATTCGTCATTTCTACTCGATATTTATAAGCATGATATAATGAAACAAATAAAAATAATTTCCACGTTTAAAAGAACTAATTTTGAAATACTGAACAATAGAGGTGATTTTTTATTAAAAAATTAATCGCAAATATAGAATTTTAAAACTTTATCAGGTACATGACAATATATCTGGCTATTATTCGTCATTTCTACTCGATATTTATAAGCAAGATGTAATGAAACAAATAAAAATAATTTCTACGTTTAAAAGAACTAATTTTGAAATACTGGACATTGGAAATGATTCTTTATTTAAAAATTAATCGCAAATATCAAATTTTAAAACTTTGTCAGGCACAGGACAATGTGTCTGGCTATTATTCGTCATTTCTACTCGATATTTATAAGCAAGATGTAATGAAACAAATAAAAATAATTTCCACGTTTAAAAGAACTAATTTTGAAATACTGAACAATAGAGGTGATTTTTTATTAAAAAATTAATCGCAAATATAGAATTTTAAAACTTTATCAGGTACATGACAATATATCTGGCTATTATTCGTCATTTCTACTCGATATTTATAAGCAAGATGTAATGAAACAAATAAAAATAATTTCTACGTTTGAAAAAACTAATTTTAAAATACTGGACAATAGAGGTGATTTTTTATTAAAAAATTAATCGCAAATATCAAATTTTAAAACTTTGTCAGGCACAGGACAATGTGTCTGGCTATTATTCGTCATTTCTACTCGATATTTATAAGCAAGATGTAATGAAACAAATAAAAATAAGTTTCCACGTTTAAAAGAACTAATTTGGAAATACTGGGACAGTGGAAATGATTCCTTATTAAAAAATTAATCGCAAATATCAAATTTTAAAACTTTGTCAGGCACAGGACAATGTGTCTGGCTATTATTCGTTATTTCTACTCGATATTTATAAGCAAGATGTAATGAAACAAATAAAAATAATTTCTACGTTTAAAAGAACTAATTTTGAAATACTGGGACAGTGGAAATGATTCCTTATTAAAAAATTAATCGCAAATATCAAATTTTAAAACTTTGTCAGGCACAGGACAATGTGTCTGGCTATTATTCGTCATTTCTACTCGATATTTATAAGCAAGATGTAATGAAACAAATAAAAATAATTTCTACGTTTGAAAAAACTAATTTTGAAATACTGGACAGTGGTAGTGATTCCTTATCCAAAAATGAATAAAAAATATAGATTTCTGATGAAATGGAGTTCGAAAATTCGTCAGATACAGGACTGGACTATCTCGTCTGACCATTACTCGTAATTTCTACTTGGATCGGTGCCTGTAAACATCGACGGTGCACAGTGTTATGCTTCAATTGATTCTGGCTAGTCAGGGGGGTAGTAACGTGGGAACAAACAATACCGTTGTCAATATTTATAATCACCAACGCAAGTAGAAATAAGGAGCAATGGTCGGGCATGCTCGCGTAAAGTACGTATGTAATTTCGAAATCGATCGTCTCGAAAACCACCGGCCGTAGCAATAAATTTTATCCGACATTTTCGACTTGTTTTTATACGAAAAATCACCCTATGTGATCGAAAGTAATCATCCTAACAACCTACATCCGTTCGTACCATCCGTTCCCGATCACCCAATAGTTTTCGCTGGATATCGGTTTTATATACCAATTTATTTCACGTTCATCTTTCTTTTATTTTTTTTTAACGACTCTATTCACCATATGGAAACAGAATACAAATTCAGGTCTGCTAAAACGCAACGTAACATGGAGAAAGCGAAGCGAGAGGTCGAGGTTTTGCAAAACCGTAATTACACGCATTAAATAATTATTAGTAACAATTAAAACTTTCCCATTAACCACGGTGTATCGTATATTGAATGTAGGTTTCGAAAATTCATCGGATACGAGCTGTATATACAACTCGGTTAACGAGTCTGTTCATTACTCATTATTTCTGGCTGTGTTGGAAGTTTGTAAACATTAACGATATCGCGATACGATCTATTTTCCGACGATCTTCCAACTACTTAGAGTAAATTAATACAGATAATATCTCATCGTTCGCCGTGCTTGCAACCAACGCGAGCAGAAATAACGACGAACTGCCTGGCGTGTTCCACCGAATCGAACAACCGCGAGAATATTATAAATCGATTTTCCAGAGAACGATCATTTTTGCGCAAAGAAATTATTCCATCCTTTTGTTCCTTCTCCCTATAATTACGGATACCTGTACGTGTAGTTTAGCGAACAAGAACAGTTGCAACGTTGAAGTTGATATCTCGTGAATTCTTTTAAATAACTGGAGAATCTTATAGCTGACTAGCATGCAAACTGCGCATCGAGCCCACCTGGTTTCTTCGACAAAATATTTATGTTAGGTTGGCGAACTCATACGCGTGGCCACGGTTGGAAAATACTGTTTGAATCGACATAGATTCGTAGCGTGTGGCCGGATATTTTACTCTTTGCAAATGTCTTTTACGAGGAAGAAGAATGTCAGTAGTATAGGCTGCTTTACAGGCCGACTGATTCGTGTCAATCGTACAGTGAAACAATCGAACGTATAACGCGACAACTTTCGAGAAAAGAATATTCGAAATACACAAAGAACGTTAAAAATCGTTTCTAATTCTAAAAATACACCTGATATTGTAGTATAAACCGTCACCGTTGTTTACTATGTAAAACTGTGTACTTTTATTACGATTTTCAGCGAAGGTGTAATTACGTGAACGATCGCAGGAAAAGGATATAGAAAAAATATAATTTATAAAGAATTACCAATGTAAACGAAAGTAATGGCGATAGGCACGAAACCGTAAGGCAAAAAACTAAATCGTCACGCGACACGAGATGAACGTTAAATCGCCGACGACGAGAAAATATTTTCCATTTAGGATCACCGGTTCCAGGATTCCGTCACGCACGGGAATTTCAATGGATCGTTTCTCAGAGGCTCGAACAGCGTCAAACCGTAATGGAAAATTAGATCTCGTAATCTCGTTAACTGAATCAACATCTGACAGCAAATCACTGCAAACAGTCCCGGAAAATACGCACTAGTTATCGAGCACAGATTGGTAATTAAACCGTCGTTGTTTAGTTACGATACTCTACTTTCAAAAATTCGATCGTAAATGTCAAGTGCATATTTGAATAAATTAATAACACAGTTGAAAACAGGCGTGAATTTAGATAGAAATATATGTATACTTCAAATATAACATTTTCGATGCTGTAATAAAACAAAATTTTATTCCAAAGCAAGAGGGAAAAGAAGAAAAATGTATAAAAATACTTGTGTAAAAAGAATATGGATTTAGTGATTAATGAAAGAGATGGAAAACATGAAACTGTAAATTGAATATTTAATTAAGATAAACGTTTTTTTTTGTTGCATTTTTAAGGTCCCACAATTTAATAAACGTTTCTGCTAAATTCGTAAGAATTAAATAGTATTTTTATCTTCAAAATAATTATCCAACATGTTGTAACATCACTGCGTACAAAAATGCGTGTTCGAAAGTAGATTAAAAAAGTTTAAAATTATGCTACAACGTTATTTCATACCTCTGCCTTCATGTAGTGTAAAAAAGGATACCAAATACAATTTAAAAGTAATATAACGCCAGCATAGAAAAAATTTGTTAAAAATTACAAAGAAAGCTAAATTTGTTTAACAGGCTAAGTCAAAAGCACAATTTTTTTTAAAAATATGCCTGACAGACACCAGTATAATTCTCAACCCCTCAATTACTCAAGCGCGCGCATATCCGATGGATTTTCAAAGTTATTTCCCTCGATAACGAAAGGTTGTACAAAACAGCTTTATTCTATATTCCCGATTTGAGCGAATAAATGTACAGCAAAACCTCGATTACCCGAGATAAACAATATATTCAATTCAATTATCCGGAGGTTTATAACTTTAAACGTTTAATTGCGAAAGGAAATAATAAAATACTTAATAATAGTAATACGCCTGTATTTTGACAAAGTACGCATTAAGAAATTCAGAAAAAAAGGATACAAATATATAGAGATAAGAATAAGTGTATGTTAAGAAAAATGTCGCTATCAGCCTAACCTAGAAATCTTGTTACCACTAAAGTAAATAGTTTGAAAAAATAATTTGTTCCATACTTTCATCTTACTTTCGTCATTACCAGAAAACTTTACTATAATTACACACGTTTTTTGCTATATTTCTAATTTCATTTTCATGGTTATTTAAAGTTACACAAATTTAATAACCTAAAAAACACGTGTTTCTATTTTACATGCAAGAAGAATGCAAAGAAAATACAGAAAGAGGTATCTACACAGTCTGTAAATATACAGTACCGTTGTTCGTAGAACAACCAACGAGGGAATGATTTCTCGTGGAAAAGTCCAGAAGAAAGAACAGAATTTTTTTATACGAAGTTCCGTTTTCAAGAGAGTCGAGATTGAAAATATATGGGATCGTACGTAATAGTCATGGTTTAAATTAATATAAGTAGTAAATTGCAAAATATTATTATTTCGAGAACAGAGCATTATAAGAAAATAGTTCAAGATCGAGGAGGTTAACGTGTCAACAGCGAAGATCGCATCGACACAATTCAAGAGTCATGGCTACCATAACCAAGGACAACGTTATCCCCTGTTGAGAAACGTGCACACAGGAGAATCATCGAGGGAAACGATGCAAACCGACAAACACTCAGCTCAGAATCCCCTTATCCAAACAAAGCGGCCTGAGGTGTGCAACGTATACGCGCCGCGCACGTTAAACGGTCGAGTTCCTTCGTGTGAGTGCTGCGGCACCAGCGCGACTCTATCGCGGAGAACGTGGCTCTCTTTTCCATCTCGCTTTGCTTCCAAACACATATATACGCGCGCAATAATAATACGCCGCGCGGAGACAGATAGATCAGTACCGGGCTCGAGGAAATCTGACACCGTGTACGTTGGAAAGAACCGTATCTTCGAGCGACATTCGCGTCACAACAAATCCGTCTTTCCCTCCATAATCTATTCGTTGTTCGTTAACGCGTAGAGGTTAACCGTCTTTCGGGAAACGTAGAACGCAGTAAACGTCGCGCGTCTTACGAAGATTTACAAAGACATCTGACCTAATGCAACTCGCGATTCGTCCCAGGAACGATCTTTTCTCTCTCCCTGCGATAAGTACGAGCGTTTAACGTACACACCTGGTCGGGCCGACCCAAGGTCAGGTCACTAGGCCGCGGGCGAGCACAGAGCAGTCGGTTTCCTCCAAGACTTCCAGTGGCGATGGTATCGGGTCGACGACAACTCCAGATAATCACGTCGAAATTTCACACGTATCCACCACTGGCCCGGGCACAACAACAACGGGTCACGAAAACGACTCGCCCTTTCACTGGGCAATCCCGCGTGAACGCGCGACGCGACCGATGCCGTGTTTACGCGTTTAACCGCCACTGGCGACGAGGGAAGGACGCGTGTTATCACTACACCGAAGGATAAGCGCCGCGCGCGTAAGCCTGTGTTGGAGCGAATCGCGTCGAGCCGACCGGGGAACAAAAACGAGGGTCGACCTGGCCTCTTCGAGCCTCACCGAAGAACTGGCGGGCTCGTGCGCTCGCACGCACCCGTAACCCCCTCCACCCCGCCCGCCGCTACGCGACACCTATCCGCTCCACCGTAAACCCTAGCTGCTTCTTCCCCTACTTTAGCCCCCCACCATTCTGTTTTACCGTCCACCTACCCCGTGCGCTCTTCTGACTCGTGTACACAATCGCGAGTGCGCGGAAAATTCAAAGACGAGAGTTAATTATAACGACTCGGACGAGAGCTGTGCAGCCACTCGAGCCGGTTTCCCTCTGTCCCGCGTTCATTGGCTGGCTTTCTTGTGTCAATGCACGCTTTCCTACAACGGAATCGTACGGTATTAATCGCCGGCAAACCGTTTATTGCGACGCGAATTTATTAATTAGCACGACATAGGATTTTCCGGGACATATTTTGGCTATTCTAACTTTAAGGTGCAACGCACGGGCGCTGTTCGATAGAACGGATTTACGTTTATATTGTTTTCGAACCTGGAAATCGGAAAACATTTATATTACTTAAAATTGTAAACAAAATCGTGAATCACACGAATAAAAAATAAGTGAAGATATGCAACTTACGATTAAATTTTAATTTCTTAATATTTGGTGTGTATTGCTCTTTATGACTTCGAAAATAATGCTTCACTTTGTTCTATGGTAACTTAATGGCACTGATAAGATCTGTTCTCTAGATTTCCAAATTTTCATTGACATCTGCTCAAATTCAAAAATATATTTTGTTATTATAAATAAATACAAAAGTTTTTGAATGCAATTGTACAACTTTATAATTCATTTGACCCAATTTCTCTATTCGAGTTTGTTCAAAGTGACATAGGCAATCTATAATTTTAACTTGTTCACGTAATACGTTTATTACGTTCATTGCACGTAAGCGTAGAAAATTGAAAGATGAGGGTTAATTACGGCCATTAGATCGAAATAATACTCAAACACACTTGTTCGTACATTTTTAACGTCGTTTCCACAATTTACTATTCCTTACAGTTTGAAGAAACGCCTTGACACGAGGGCACAATGCATTTGATTGCATTACACGTAGACTGGAACGCGTAATTTTAGATTGGCACGTGAATATGCAATTTGTTCGATCAATTTCACGATATACCTCCGCATCACCACGGTTAAGCAAAATTTGATTCGAACGATAGATGATGAATAAAAACAATTACTAGTTTATTCATGGTCAACGAGTATAGTTTACGTTGAATAAAAATTAATTGCAATGAACTTACATAAGCCTTTAATTTTTTATAATTATTCAAACAACTGCTGATAAATCAAAGTCGATCGAATAATATATAATGTGTAAAAGCAATTAATAATAATTCTTTTTTAAAAATTGCATTAAGATTGCATTAAGATTGCATTAAGATTTTTATTAAGATTGCAATGTATTTAATTCAGTAGCTATATATGGAATATTTCCCATGAATAATAATCTTGATAAAATATGTCTTTTGAATAGTAAATACTGAATATGTTACTGTGAAACCTCATACATTAAAATTTAAATAACTTTGTATTTTATTTAAATCAATTAATAAATGAATCGTGGTTACCTCGAGTTGATTAAATCTTCAAATACTAGCCATTATTTTTCAAAAAAACAGCACAGGAAAGAGCCTGATGGAGTTAAATCGCGTGATCTCGGTGGCCAATTGATGTCTGCTCCTCTTGAAATTAGACGCCCATTAAATTCTTCTTTCAATAGAGCAATTTTTTCTTTTGATGCCTGACATGTGACAGCATCTTGTTAGAACCAGTTATCCTCCATGTTCGCACCAACCAATTTGGTAGAGAAAAATTGATTCTCGTATTGCTCATAATTCGTAATTCTTTCAAGCTGTATCTTCTTACATATGCATCGCTTTCTGGCGAATCGTGCATTTGTTTACATGTCGATTCAGTAAAAAATGATTCCATCCTCAAAACTGGATCATGTTGGAGCAAAAATTTCAGCAAACAAGGTCGAACAAAACTTGGATTATCATAATTTTCAACAGTTTGCAGTCGCTTCATGATAGGTTGTTTACGTTTCTCGATGATGTCTCTTAAAAAATAAGCTCTCAAACCGTTTCACGGTGGCATTCGTCCGAAGATGTACCAATCAATTTGGATAACCCTGTATTTCCCAGTACGATCGACTGATCTTTCTTGGTCGTGGAGCGCAATCATGTGATTCCGCATTTGTTATGTAGATGGGAGAGTGCTGGTTCGGTATGCATTCCTACGATGTCCGTGTACGTATACATGCGGAACCAGATTGGCTTCAGCATACGTGATTATTATCAAATAGAACGTGAAATGCATGCAGCTTCGATAAAAAAAAAAAAGGCAACTGGATCTATATATTCGATTGTTAATTGATACATCCCTGTCGAATACGATCAAATTTACGGACATTAGTTGCACATACTTTGACTACTCATGCTGGCGGTTAGATTAAAATGTGGAGTTTCTTGTAATTAGGATATAGGTTCATAACGTTGCGTCAATAAATTGCCAAGAAATAATATTTACGAGTTCTGTGGCTTTAAATATGGAATCTGACGCTCATTAGATTGATGGGTTCCGTAAATCTAGTGTAAAATTCAGCAGATTGAAGAACTGCCGTGCAAGTCGAGGAATACGTATAGATGTCGAATATTTTTCCATATCTGAATAGAAATTAAATTCATAAGCCTTTGGCCCCGGCGATTGCATACTTCGATCGCGTTTCGACGACAACAAAACACGGACGTTCCTGTTCGAACGAACGAAATCCATTCATTCGAGTCTCCTCTTACAATTATTCTCGGACGGGAGAGCTAATTTTACTTCGGAACAACGGTCCTCGACTAGCGCGATTAATTTATTATACAGCTTTCCCCGTGAGTCGAATACCGCATAAATCGAGTTATAAATATTTCATGCATCGCAGAAAAAATAACGAAGTTACTAATGTGTGAAACGTCTTTTTCTCAGACCCACATTCTTCAAACTGACGTCGAGGATAACTCAGACAGTAACTGAAAGTAATCAAAAATTGAATTTCTCCGGGGGCTGAAAATTTCAATTCTACTTTTTACGTATAATATTCTTTTTCATCGGTACGAAGTTAATTTATCAAAAATGTTAATTCTCCTTCTTGAAGCTTTCTTTCCAAACGAGTGGAATTAATTTACATTGAAAAGAAAATCGCGTGGCTTTGTCGGCGAATCGCTCGCGGAAAAAAAATAAACTTGCAAGAAGTTGGATGCTATTAAACAGTTCAACTTTCCACCGGAGTAACTTTCATCAAATGTCAACCGTAAGAGGGATACGACCCTATCGTATTACGCGATTCCTTTTCGCTGAATTCTGTAAATATACACGTTTTATACGCACGTGGATATTTCGATTAATTTAACGCGCGACAAATTCTGCTTCCATTCAGCTCATAACCGTGCACGCGATCTTTTTTCATTAACAGATACTGATTGAAACAATGAATTACCATTCATTACTTTATAATATACAGGGTGTTCGACCACCCCTAAGAAAAATTTTAATGGGAGATTCTAGGGGCCAAAATAAGGCGAAAATCAAGAATAGCAATTTGTTGATGGAGGCTTCGTTAAAAAGTTAGTAACGTTTAAAGTTCCGCCCGTACTGAATTTTTTTCTATAAAGTGGGTAGGAATTCGAGGGTATGTGTAATGACCAAATATGATTGTAATTGACCCCTGTAACTAAATATAATTTTTTTAGTATGATTTGAAATTTTTTAATTTCGTCTAAAAATTTCAGTACCTACTCGAATTTTTTTCTCGAAAGTGGGTAGGATTTCGAGGGTATGTCTTATGACCAAAAATGATTGTAATTGACCCCCGCAACCGAACATAATTTTTCCAGAACGATTTGAAATTTTTCTTTTTCGTCGAAAAATTTAAGCATCTTCTCAAATTTTTTCCTTGAAAATGCGTAGGATTTCGGCGATATGTGTAATGACCAAAAATGATTGTAATTGTCCCCTGTAACTAAATATAATTTTTTTAGTATGATTTAAAATTTTCTAATTTCGTCTCAAAATTTCAGTACCTAGTCGAATTTTTTTCTCGAAAGTGGGTAGGATTTCGAGGGTATATCTATTCACCAAAAATGATTGTAATTGCCCCCCGCAACCGAAAATAATTTTTCCAGAACGATTTGAAATTTTTGAATTTAGTTGTTAATAACTTTTTAACGAAGCCTCCATCAACAAATTGGTGTTCTTGATTTTGGTCTTATTTTGGCCTCTAGAATCCGCCATTAAGATTTTTCCCAGGGCTGACTGAGCACCTTGTATAATAAGAGGATATTCGACATCGACAAAATACTGATACCGGTCAACGCAAATAATTGAATGACAATTGAAAGTTTTATCGCTCTTGTTGGAAAGATCTTCCACCACCCCCTCCCCCGTCGTTGTAACAGTCGGGTAAGCGAAAGGAACGCGTGATTCAATTACGGTCGTAGACCGTGACAGGCATCGGCAGACATCGCGCGCAGAGGATCGCGTAACGCAAACTTGCGTGGCAATCTATCGTTACCTGCTTTCGTTCCTTGCCACGCAAATTGCGTAGGCGCGTTCACGTCGAGTGTAGGAGGTACAGGGATGTGCGATACGCCACGGCATAGAGCAGCTAGCCGCGACTTCATTCCTCACGGCGCGGCGCGAATCGATAAACGGCGACCATCACGCAACACACAAACCCATCCTCACCGACCACCCCGACCTCGACGACCGGTGCACCATTCCCCGGTTCGTACGGAACCCGTGCGCTACAGATCGCATGTCATTAAAGCAGACAGAGAGCTTTCGGTACATCCAACTTCAATAATGATGCAACAATCATCCCCTCCACCGTCCATCAATCTTGTTTCCTTCAGAATCTACGGTCGACCGAGTATTGCAGCGGGTACGCCGAACAACACGACAAAATAAAACCAGAAGAGTCCAACGACCGGGAAACCATATTTGGGATTCCTGGAACAAAAATAAATTGTAACGTGTAACCTTGTAAAATTGTAAATGTTGGAATATAGTTGTTACTGACCTTGATGACAGCCTTTGTGATTTTATGGTTTTTTAACTGAAACGTCTCTAAATAAAACACACGTTGGGTAATCGGTCCCGGTTAGAGGGGCCATAAAATAAATTTTTTTAATAGCTAAAATTAGGGTATATACAGGGTGTTCGGCCGCCCTTGGGAAAAATTTTAATGGGAGATTCTGGGGGGCAAAATAAGACGAAAATCAAGAATAGCAATTTGTTGATCGAGGCTTCGTTAAAAAGTTATTAACGTTTAAAGTTCCGCCTGTAGAACGACAATCTGCGAACAGCTGCGTGGAACAATCTATGGTCTACAGGCGGAGCTTTAAACGTTAATAACTTTTTAACGAAGCCTCGATCAACAAATTGCTATTCTTGATTTTCGTCTTATTTTGGTCTTTAAAATGTCTCATTAAAATTATTATATAAAATTTTATTTTATTTTTCCATTCTCCGTTTTAAGATCGTCTTCGAACATACAGCAATATATCTAAGAACAGATAATAATATAATTCGTTATTTATAAGTATAAATCGAAACTAAAATTGTTTATGTAATAATTGCTTAAAAAGTATTAGTAAACCATAGATCCGAAGAGTAACTATGTCCAAATTATAAGACTTTCCCTTTACGTCTTTTAACAATCAAAAAGTGTGGTATGCTCGACCTCGTTTCATACTTTACACGGATTGAAACAATGAATTTAGGCTAATTGTCGAGAAATAAAGGAAAACTTGATGCTTTCTGAGCCTGCGCGAGCCTTGATGAAGGAACGTGCCGAGTTTTGCATTCAAATGGATGTAAGACACATAGAACATGTGTATATTTCACCTTTCACGAATAATAGAATATTCGAAATAATATTTTCGCTCTAGTATGTATTTGAAATAATACGAATACCAAACGTGTACATAACCTATATCGTAAATTCATGAACACCCTGTATAAAAGATAAATTAACTCGTAAAAGTAAATACTAGACTCGAATGAATAAGTCTCTTTCCTTTTGTTTTGTTTATATGAATAATCGCGAATTTGATTAATATAATGCCGAAACTAACCTGAAAATCTCGAAAGAAGTATTATAAACATATTTATTTAAATTTAATACCCTTCTAGAAATTGTATAACAAACATAATTTTTAGAATACGGATCAACTTGATTGTAATAAAGTAATCTTTTACTTGTTTCGAGCAGCGTGGATTAATTATCTTGTAGGTTCGTTGTAAAATACAAATCGTTGTTGGTTTTGTAACCTTTCTTTCGGAATAAGATGAGCCAAAAAACTTGAAAGAGCTCCTGTATACGAAACGCGCGGGACGTGACAGATTTACTAAAAGAAAATCCGTTCAAAAGCAGATATCCGGGTATTCAGGAACGAGGTTATTCTAGATCGTATGCAATAGCGGTGAATGTGAACCATTATCATTTGCATTCATAATAGTTGGAACGTACTTAGACATAATCGCTACTTCGAATAATATACAATACATATGTACAGTATCCAAGAAAAGTATTCATCCACCACTGTATGCTCTACCTCGAGCAAATATTAACTTTGAACGAATATCATTTTAACAATCAGATAAATCGAAAGGTAAAACATTAATGCAACTTTCAAACGATATAAAGATCAAGGTTCAAACACTTCTAAACTGACGAAATAAAATATTCATACTGCTGCCATCTATGAATTCGAGTCATTAATCTTCAGTCTAAAAAAAAAGGTTATAATGTAAAAAAATAATAAATGCATTAATAATTAAATTGTCTACTCTTAAAAACGTAATTATAAAAATGTTCATGATACGTAGCAGTACATGAAAATGGAAAAAGAAGTAAATAGAGAAAGGAAAGAGCGAAGAGGAAAATACTAAATTAAATTGAATATTGTAGATTATTGTTAAAACTACTGTTACTATATCGAAAATGTTCGTAAATATATATCTACAAGACAAAACATAAAAAAGCTTACAATCGTTGCTATCTTGTTTGCAGTTTAGGTTGACCAAAAGTTGCTCTGCATCTTATATAAATATATGCCACTAAAAAATCACAATGGAAATTTATACCTTTCCTACACGGTATCAGTCTAGGGAAAGAGTAGTAGAGAAGAGAATCTAAGAAATGTACGTTAGTATATGTTTGCCACTGTATATACACAAAAAAGTAAATTAAATTAAAAAAAGTTTCATTGATTACACGCCGAAAATAACTAATACCGCTCTCTGAATTCACTTTATTCATTAATATTAAGTATATAATATTGCATCTACGTTGCGACACGCGTGGAGCCACGGTTTTCAATTTTGGCACGCAGCAGGAGATAGGTTACTCGTCGCTGCTCCATAGAAATGAAAAATCATCGAAAGTTTGGCGCGAAAATGCAGTGCGCATGTAAGAAAAGCGGCGGCCCAGATGGCGCCAGTAGCGCAGTGAAAACAGAAACCCAAACCGGTCATAGAGGCTAGTTAACGACTGTGCGCCGCGCTTGCGAATAGTAATTTCATCGAGATATTGTGATATTACGCGGACGCCAGAAAATCGACAAAAAGATCGCCAGTTTAAACGAAAATGGGTGCATACTTGACAAAGCCGATTACGAAGAAAGTGTCGAGCGACGAAGTAGGGAAGAATGTCGCATTCGGCGCGAGTTCCATGCAAGGCTGGCGATTTAGGCAAGAGGTAAGCTAAAACCCTCGAGCGGCCAGTGCACCGTTACCCAGTTTCGTTTCGGTCAGAGAACGGTTTGCCGGTTCACCGTTTCGTCAGGGTATTACGACATCCATCCTGATCCATGGGAAACGTAATCCACCTATGTTTCGAAGCGCGAAATTCGGTCTATTCGACCGTACGATACGGAAAATACTGTGCCGAATGTAACGGGAATCTCAACGTTTTGCGTGTAAAGAAACCCATAAACGACGCCGTTGCAAAATTAATAATATTTATTGCGACGCTTTGATGTTCATTTTAGTGCTAAAGTTATCGTGATCCGTTAAGATTTTTATGTTCTATACAAACCATGCAACTGTCTCCTAATGTTTGATACATGTATTTTATACTTTGCGATGTTATTTTTCTATTGCACGGCATACAAATAGGTGAGTAATGCAACTGTCAAAATTGTTTCACCCGAAGTGGACTATTCGATTAACTGATCCAGATTCCTCTTGTAACAGTTACGTTTTAAATAATAAAACTGTGACGAATAAAAAATATCATTTACGAAATTTTAATTGCTACAAGTTTTTGTTATATTCTCCGATAATATTAAGTACAAAGCCATTAATTCGCCTGTGATATCAAAATCTATGATAACCTTATTTATACAGTATATTTGAAAGCTTTCATTTTATTTGTAACATTAATTTGCAATAAGTTTTAATTGCATGATGTATATGTAAATGAGCAAATGCACAAGTCATAACATTCAAGTAAATTAGGATGTACTTAAGTTACATTATAACATACATCCGAAATGTAATTATTTGTTTATAGGATGCACACAATTGTTGCATAGATTTTGATGAAAATGTTTCCTTATTTGCTGTGTACGATGGCCATGGTGGACACGAAGTGGCAACTTATTGCGCACGTAAACTCCCCGATTTTATAAAACAAACTGATGCATACAAGAGAGGGGATATTAGGCAAGCTCTAATCGATGCCTTTCTAGGCTTTGATGCCACGCTTGTGAAAATTCAAGTACTTTATATTCTTAGAAAACTTGCAGAAAATGATCAACATGAGTTGATAAGTGAATCTTCTGGTGCGTTCATTTTTCTACTCAAAATATGTTTGCTTATGTATTATGTTTCCATAAATTATACCAGTAATTATGCTTTGTAATTATTACTTTGTCTGCTTATATTTTTGTACAAATACATATTTAATAACATCATCTTCGTACATTACGTTGCATCTAGATGAAGAAGAGAATATTAATAATCTAGATGAAGAAGAGAATGTTAATAATCTAAGTATGGAGGCAACAATGCCATTGGAAGAAGTAATGGCAAAGTACCAATCGGAATCAAATACTATTGGAGCAAATCTGAAAAACGAAACATGCAATAAACCAGACTGTTCCGCGAGTCCTTTCTTACTTTCATCGTCTGGTGCAGGGTGTTCATCGTCATCATCTTCATCATCATGGAATACAAACGAGACAGATGTGAGTAGTTCCAGCCAACCATGTGTATCTGCATTATCTAGCACAATGGAAAGAAAAGAATCTGAATGTCCTGGAAGCAATGAAGCTGAGCAGGTCCTCGATTCGACAACCAGTAATGGAAATGAACCAACAAAAAGTGCAGATATGCCCGATAGTTCAGAAGATGTAGACAAAAAGGTCTCGAGTCCTGGCAAAATTATATGTGCAGAATCAAATGCAAATGAAGTAGAAGTAAATGGCGCAGAGTCAAAACGAATCGGAGATGCGGACAGCAGTAAGAGTGGAGGTGACAATGTATCAAGTAGTTCGTGTACTCCTGTAGAAAATGGGGACGCAGGGCAGCAAGAACGAATAAGCAGCACCGGTAGAAGAAGAATTCAGCCTATTACTTTATATCACACACTTTTAAAGAAAGACACTGAAGATTCTGAGGAAGATGATGACGACGATGAAAATGACGAAACATTTGATGGAGTTCCAGAAAAGTAGGTATCTTGGACAAAGCAAACATGCTCTCCATATACAAAGTTATAACCATTGACGTACAATTTATATCATATTTTTATTGCATAGCTTCAGCGACGAAGACGATACCGAAGATGTTGACGAAGATGAAAGCGATGAGGATGAAGATGAAGAAGACGAAGATAGGGATGAAGAAGACGAGGATGGAGATGACAACATTGATGACTATAACGACGACAATGATAGTGCTCTGTTGAAACCGCCAGAGGTACGATAATTTGCTTACTATGTATATTATACGATACAGCGAGTCCTTGAGTTACACAGATTCATAGATAAGCAGTTGTACTCCTACTGTGCTCCGCTGACTTGAAGTCCCGCGGGACGGCACATGGGCAAGAGGAGTCGGACCGCCCATTTATCTATCTCGCTCCCTTGCTCTCAGGCAGTCCACATGTGTGCGTAACTGCCGCGACGAATAGCGAACTAGAGTTCAATGTGTACGTGGCAATCCCTTCTACTTTTCTCGCATTCCTGCCACGAGACTTCAAGTCGACGGACTACAGTACCTATGTTCTTGCACATATTTTTATATACCTATGTATTCACATACGAAATAAAGTTTGCCTTTTTTCATGTTCAAAGAAGCTCTACCTCTGAAAATCCAAGTTCACCTTTGTAACTTGAAGTTTTATCAATTGGATGATGATCCTCATAATCATAATTACTAGACATTATTCGCATTCACTTTAACTATGATACTACAATATTTTTAACCGGGAATAAACCGCGTAAATCGAGGACTTATTGTATTGATAAAAAGCTATCAAAATCGTTTAATTGAACATTTTTAAGAATGAATTAATACCAATCGTTCATTTCTACAGCCAGGTTATGATAGTGGATGCACTGCAGTAGTTGCAATAATGAAGGGCAATGAATTATATGTAGCAAATGTCGGAGACTCTCGTTGTGTTTTGTGTAGTAATGGCGAAGCAGTTGATCTTAGTTTAGATCACAAACCTGAGGATGAACCAGAAAAAAAACGTATAATAAAAGCTGGCGGAAAAATATCGGCCGGCGGTAGAATAAATGGCGGCCTTAATTTATCAAGGGCGATCGGGGACCATGCTTATAAACAAAACGTTAATTTACCGTTAGAAGAGCAAATTATCTCTTCACTTCCAGATGTGAGGCATATTACGATTGAACCAGGCAAAGATGAATTTATAGTGCTTGCTTGTGATGGCATTTGGAACTTTATGTCAAGTCAAGATGTTATAGAATTTATTTCAGATCGCTTGACGAACAATTACAATAATCTTTCGAAGATCTGCGAAGAAGTGCGTAACAACCGACTACTTTCTATCACAGTTGGACGTTATTCGAATAATTTCAAATAAATCTTTATCTGGATAAAGTTTTATTTGTTATTTAAATAGAAATTAGTCTAACTCTGTGACATATTTCGTCTTAATTTGAAACCTACAACAATTATTAATAAAAAATATCACATTTATTACAGTTATTCGATCATTGTCTTGCACCTAATACCCGTGGAGATGGTACAGGATGCGACAATATGACAGCTGTAATAGTCCGATTTATAAAACAAACAGATACCGTAACAAACAATACTACTGCCGAAGTATGTACTGTTAAAAGGGCATTGTCGCCATCTGTACCCACAGAAGAGAATAATGACTGTGTTACACAAGAAAACGCGACGCTACCTTGCAAACGTCCTAAAACCGAAGCGACTATGTGAGATACGTGTTAAAATGTTATGAACTGATCTTTGGGGACAGATGAATGAATGTGAATTTATGTAAAATGCTGTAATTCTATAGAACTGTGAATTTTGAACGGATACTCGATGGCGATCAATACAGTTACTTCAGATAACATGTAAAGTATGTTAGTGCTGGCTATTTGTGGCAGACTGATGAGTTGGAGCACATGAGGATGATATTTTGCTGCTTACACCATGGTACTATAAGTCTACTTTAACATAAATGAATCTTTCCTTTGAGTGAGAGTCAACATTATTCTTGTATTTTTGACTCGAAGATCAATGATTTTCAAAATTATTTCATTGCATTTGTTATTAATGAGTAGTGCATCGGTGCGGTCTAACATTTTGATAACAATGTGTACAAAATATGTAAGGTATTCAAACATCATTCTGTATAATTAACAAAATAATAGATGTTTCTCTTTATAAGTACTTTCTATGGTAATGATAAAAGGTAGGTGGCAAACGTAAGTAATATCAGTCTAAAATCATTTATTAAATCAAAGCCTTGTAAGATTTTACGAATAATATAAGATACAGTAACGGTTACATAAAAACTAGATTCTGTTTTAAACTTTCGATTATATCGATTAGACATCATCCCATTTGCTCCATCAACATTTACGAAATATACTCTTTGAGTTTTTAGATGACATCCATAGTAGATATGTAATTGTACATATTTATAAATTTAGACTATAGGATTTATATTTGTAATTCAACACGATACCATTTCTTACTTTTACGAAATAAAGTTTATTTTTGAATCCCTGGGTATAGTGGTTGAATGGATGGGTGTGTGAGTAGTCTCAAAATGTGTAAAATGTATCGCGTATTGAGAATAATTGCGTATTACGCGTTACCAATTTGTGATCCTGTACTAAAAATACTGTTAAAAAGAGTATGCACTGTACTATGGGGTACTATCTATTTTAAAAAGCTCTAAATTTCTTTTCAAATCTCATACAGCATTGGAAATGTTTTGTAACTTAATATTAATCTAAACGCGTTAATCATTTAACGGACGATGATAATTAGTAAAATTATCGATTAGATTAAAAATTAAACACGCGAATGATTTTAAAATTGAAAATTAATAGAATATGTGTTGAAAAGTAGACTAAATTAACATAAGAATTGTGTAAAAAGGGAAGATGGGAAAAAATATTTAAATTATTTATCTGTTTTTAAGAGATACGTACTTTATTTCTATCGAAATCGTTATATCCACACTATGTGCTTACATAGTTTCTCATCTATATGACTAGTTCGATTTCTTTTTTACGAGGTGATGATACATAAATAAGGAACATTTTTAATAAGTAAAATATAGAAATAATGCTTCACAAGATATTTTTTATCTCACAAACATGATTTTCATTATACCACTATTTCATCATATCATAAGCATTACAATACCGCAATGATTGTTTGTTTACAAAATGCAACGTTTCTGTTCACCAAAACAGTGTAGCTGTTAGATAAACGATTAATATAAATTAACCGCGGTATCTTTAAAATTGCTTTAGGTTTTTGTATTGTTATTCATCTTCTACCAATGCTCACATGTAATTGCGGCTGTTAGTAGACAGTAATTGTATGAAAAACTGTTTTTAATTATATAAAGAAAGTAATCGTAACGTTTACGAAAAGAAAAAAAATAACACTATTGTCAAGGTGATCAATAGCATATGAATACTAGAAACAGTACCTAGTATCACTCAGAATTAACTGATGTGCCTTTCTGATTCAGGGGTTGAGAACCTTCACAATATGTATGTACATTCGACGCCGTCTTATTAAGAAGGGTTTAAACCCCAATACCGTCTTAACTGCAAACTTCGTCATAAATTTATGTATAAATATCTTGTTTCATAATATATGTCGCTCTAATTATTTTCGAGGATTTTTACTTGTGCACCTCAATTTGTCAAAAATTATAATTTACAATTCTTTGACGTATTTATTTATTTAATTCACAGTTAACTGTTCAATGGTTTCTAATTGTTCCATTTCGATCTTCTTCAAAGAATCATATTGTATACGAAGTCTCTCAAGTTCCATAGACTTTTCAACAATTTGTGCCTGTAGTTAATAAACATTAAGTTCTTTTAAACTGTACTAGTTATAATTTAATGTAGCTATTTATTTCGTAAACATTTTTATAATGGTTTAGAATAATTAAACCTTATAAATGTTATACTAAAAATAGTTTAATTGCAGAGTATTGAATTTTTAAACATCAGATCCACGATAAGGCCGTACTCGATACACACATCGTGAAAAACCAGTCTCGCGTTGAAGCTTTTCAATAGATATACGAAAAATTTAAAGCAACATATGTTTATAAGAATCATAATTTTAAAAAACATATCGAACATGTGTACATATATTTCATAAATAAATTCATATTTCATAAACAATTATTTCTATACTTTTTACAGGAAAAAAAATATATATGACATATGTATAATTAGATATTTTCATATTACTCAAGATACAGTTACGAGCTCACGCTTTCGTGATACAAATCGAATCAAGCAATAACACGATCTCGGTCTTTAATGTGTTAAGTCATTTTTACGAATATTTCGTTATTTTCTTTTCTCGTGCGTATACGTTTAATATATGTATAATAACCTGAATCTGCTGCTTTTGAGCATCTCTTTCTTTCGCCACAGAACGAAGTAAATTTCGGGTTCCAATCGTTCTCATTTTTTCCTTCTCCACTTCGTTCGCTAATCGGTCTATTATTTGTATAAATTCATCGGAATTCGTTTGAAACTCGGTAATTTCTGAGAAAGAAAATACGATATACGTATATATTATTAACTAAAATAATAAATTAATAGCATTTCCTTATTTTACAAATTCATTAAGAATAAAGTATGCCTTTTATATTAAACAAAAAGATTTCATGATTTTTACAGTAAAGATTCGCCCTGTAAATAAACGGTCAAAAGGTAAAAAGTAATTTTTTTTATTTCATACATAATAAATTTTGATTGGAAATATTTTTTTAGAAATAAAATTGCTTTCGAAGAAAATCTGATACATAAGTTGTAGAAATGTTTATGATAACAATAATGAAATAGAAAATTATATACGTAATGCAAATACTTCTGTTCGAGTGCTTAATAATACACGAAAAGTTTCAAATTGTAATATGAGACATTCATTTTGAAACGTTGGTTAAGATTCCATCCGAAGGCGGCAACCTATGTAGATGGCAGTAATTACTATCAGCAAGCATGTGCATGCATTTGTTTTGGCCAAAGCATATTGAACAATTATTGAATTTACGAAGAATAAAAGATAACGAGGTAAGCCAAGTGACAAGCCTCGTCATAACTCTTTTGTAATGTAGTCACGCATACCAAAACAACAAATAAATGCAAATTACATTGTGTAATTACAATGATTTCCGTAAAACTCACTCGAAATGAAATTCCGGCATTCCTCTTTGAGCTTGTTTGTTTGATTCGCCACTTCCGGTTCTAATACACGGATCTTACTTAAATCATCAATGTAAATCCCATACTTTGCCAAAGAGTCAGCCATTTTCTTAAATAAACAAACGATTGCTCTCGGCTAGTCGCGCCTGCGCGTATTACAAACTAGTCTTCGTTTCTTCATGCTAGTCACTCACCAAAATGGGGGTACGATAGGGTGTATTTTTTTCATCGAATCATAAGACATAAAAGACCAGTGTATCGTGCCGTTTAGTAAGGTTTTAACATTCAAGATGAGGCTAATAAATGCTACATAAAGTATCTTCGTACTGATTATCGTTTGTTACTTACGTTGTCCGATAGTTCCAACGCTTCGTTCTTTCTCTATTATAATTTGGGTTTGACATTTAACAAAATCAATATTCTTTTTCGTTTCAACATTTATTATTATTATTATCTAACTGTATCAATATTTCGTCGTTATCGTTCGTTATGTCTGGAGATCATAAAGCGGGAATTAAGTATCCTTCGGAGTATGTCAAGCTCAATATCGGCGGTTCCTTACACTACACAACTTTAGATACACTCCAAAAACATGACACTATGCTACGTGCTATGTTTAGTGGTCATATGGAAATTCGCAAAGACTCAGAAGGTGAGATGTTTCATAAATGTTAAATTTTACCATTATATTGTTCTCTATTATTTACAATTCGTAGCATCTCAAACGTCAAAATGTTCTGTGACTTGTTAAGAAGACCTGTACTCAAAAACACGTAACGAAAGATTATTTTTTACATATATGAAAGATGAATATGATTCCTTAATATTTATGTATAGAATTTCTTGTACAGTAAGGCCCCGCTTGACGCTTAGGATACATTCTTAAGATTTAGAGCGCTAAGCGGGGTCATTTTAACCTTATGTAAATATTGATAGATGAAAACACAAACACTCTTATACAATAATAGACACTGCTGAACTTAAAGTAGCACCTACTTTATATCAACTTTACATTCACCTAATTCTAACCGTCTTAACATTTGTAATCTTATATTCAGGGATTTGTTTTTCTTTTCAATCTTTGATTTTTTACTATCACTGTTTTTTATAGACATTGTGTACATCGTGTCCACTCGCGGTAATCGCTCAATTAAACCACAGTAAAACTATTGGATAATACGAATCTGAAGGAAACTCCAGAATACAAGTAAATGTTGGTATAAATCGGATAACAAAAAAAAATTTTTGGAAAATATTATACAGATTTAACGATAAAAATGAAGCAGCTTACGAATGGCTCTGCAATGGTCACATCTAGAAGGGCAGTGTCGTAGATTAGCATGCGCTTTGATAAATTGGTTTTAAAGAAAAGATTCGGTAAAAGAATCACTACTAATTGGCCACTGTATTGGCTATGTAAAAGAAGCGCTTTCTGCGTAGCACATGGTTACAACTACATGTATTTAATAACCGAACGTGTATATTTCATAGAAAGTGCCTTATAACGAAACAGCGTTAAACAGGGTAGCATTAATTGGGGTCTTACTGTATAATATAAAGTGCAAAAATAATTGGTACTTTGTATTTAAACCTTATGAATTTTATTCACAGGGTGGGTATTAATAGACAGGTGTGGTAAACATTTTGGAACAATCTTGAATTTCTTAAGGGACGGCTCGGTTCCTTTACCGGAGAGCACAAAAGAAATGGCAGAACTACTCACAGAGGCAAAATTTTATTGCATCAGCGAACTGGCTGAATCATGTGAACAAGCGCTTCTTCGAAAGGAGAGAGAAGCAGAACCTATTTGTAGGGTTCCGCTTATCACTTCTCAAAGAGAAGAGCAATTGTTAATTAGCAACACTACTAAACCAGTAGTGAAGTTGCTCATTAATAGGCACAATAACAAATATTCATACACAAGGTGATACTACCCGTTTCTTAGAAATTGCGATGCACAGTGAAGCAAAGAACAAATATATATAAAAAGCCTTGTCTTTGCAGTACGTCAGATGACAATCTGTTAAAAAACATAGAATTGTTCGACAAAATGTCCCTTAGATTCAGCGGTAGAGTGCTATTTATTAAAGATGTAATCGGCTCCAGTGAAATTTGTTGTTGGACATTCTATGGTCATGGCCGAAAAATTGCAGAAGTTTGTTGCCACTCCATTGTATATACAACCGACAAAAAACATACAAAGGTAACATTAAATTATGTATACTAAGACTTCTGTATCTGTTAACTATGAAAGTTTATATGGCATAATGTTAAATGATATTAAGGGATCCTCTGGTCTAGAATGCTAAAAAGAAACATCTTCTCATAAGTTTTTTCTCAAATACAGAAACAATGAAACGCGTTTTTAAATAAACAAAATGCCAAATCTCGTGAAAATTAAGTCATTGTGTCGCAGTTTTTAGGAATACCAGCTCGGAAAAAATAGTTTTGAAAAGCAACTAAACACACGACAGTTCGATTTGCGATCTGTAGTAAAGTAGAATTACGCATTGATCGACTAATTAATTAATTAATATTAGTAAATTACTGAAATTAATTGCTTTAGGCGACTGACGATTGAAATAATTCATTCAATTGTCAATCGTCGTGATCAATTAACGATTACTCATTTCAACTGTAATCGTCAATCTCTATATACAGGGTGTTCGATAACTGGTGTTACAAGCGAAAAGGGAGTGATTCTACATGAAAAAATAAGTCTATGGAATAAAAATTTTTCATGTGAGGCTTTGTTTTCGAGAAAATCGGCTTTGAATTTTCGCCGGGCACGCGTACACTTGATCATGTCTTGTTATAACGGATCTCGCTGTAGATCATTTGCGTTTCGATTTTTTTCAATTCCAATCTAACATTTCGAGTACGTGTTTTTAAGACTAGAAACTGTGAAGAGAAATCTATTCTATTTAACTTCGAAATCAGAAGAATCCCTTAATTTGAATGTGAAAAAAAAGAGTAAAGTTTTAATTCACGACGCGTAGGTTGAGTTTCCAGAGGCCAGAATTTACGAAGAGACATTAAATATTTTATTATATGAACACCGAAATGGTCCTGACCAAGAATTAATGCAAGCAACATCCTCGCGTGGTGCGGTCAGTGGTGCGCCACCCTGTACATCAGACGAAGAAGAGGGTGAGCGTTCAGGCTTGGCTCGCCTTCGCTCCAACAAACAAAACACCAACTGACCCAACCTAGCCCCTCTTACCTCTTCCCATCCCGCGACCTTTAGCGCCGTTCTGGTCCTCGCCCTTAAGACGCGAGCCAATATAAAGTAAGATGTGTGAAAAAGGAGATACATAGAAAATTCCATACATACGTATGAATATATATTTCATATGTATATATGTGTCTCTTTCCCTTTCTCGTACAACAATAAACGAACAATATCGTTAGGATCGGTTGTACGATGGTCTACCGATAAGTTTCGCATCACACTTTTATATTTTCTTGGTACATAGCTATACATCCTAATTATTTTACATATCCGGGGATCATTTGCCGATAATTTTGATTTCGAACAGAATGACAAGTTCGTCTTGAATTAATTCATACTTATTGCAATAAGATATAGAGTAATACGAAAAATGTAAGAATCGTTTTCTTATTTTCTTATTTTCATATTGAGAATTTGAGAATAAGTGTCCATAAGAAAACAGAGACGCGAGTACTATTTATGTGCCAAATGTTTGTGTCAGAAGTAAAAACAGAAGTAAGTCGAAGTTGCCATTCTGTGATTGATGGAATTATTTACTATCTGATACTCTATGACAACTTTTAAGCAGTTATTTAGAATAATAAATTGTATAAAAACTTGCACAACATAGGACTGCATTGTTACCTGTTATAAGTATTATTATTATTATAGTTATTACTATTATACAATTATGATTATTATTACTATTTCTACTATTATTAGTATTTGCATTAGTAGATTGCAGTTATCAATATTTTTTATTACTACTACTATCACTAGCATTATTATAAATTCAACATGTTTATATCATTTTTTTACAAAACAGAATAACTATATATGCCAATAAATTAATAACATAAAAAGTGTGTTTGCTTGCATTTTTCAACTGGGAAATTTCTATTGAACTGCTTAAAGGATGCTGTGGAGTAAACACTGCCAGTAAAATAACTACAACAGAGTATATAAAATGATATCAGTCAGATACAATTCAATGTTATTCGAAATTATATAAACATAGGTCCTGTATCACAAACAACATAATAATTTTTTATAAGCATATAAGCTTTGTGTTAATTTCTGTACATCATTCCAAAAGTGGTACATTTTTTTTTTCTCATATTAATGCTTTTTACTTTACTTACATACTTCAATTTATGAAAACAAATATGTTGTAATTCAGCGAACACTGCAAACTGATATAGCATACTTTTCCTAATATGGTGCAAAATCTTACATTTAATGAAGGGACCATATGTATTCCAGTTTCATACCTACAGTCATTTCGCTGTAGGAAAACTATCATGCAAAGATTGTCTGTTATTCCTTAATTTAAAAAATTCAAAAATTAAAAATCCACATATTTTATTCTCCCGAATACAAGACGATATTTATGCGTATACATTATAGCAATGTGGAAAAAAATACAAGGTTTGATAACATAAAGAAATTTAAGTTCCTATAATTTTATATAAGGAAAATTTTGAAATTGTAGGTAGTGAGTGTCGTTCATATTTCATATTTATTATAAACCGATTATAGTTAATAAAATTGTGTAATATGTAAGTTAAGCTAAATGCAATATATATTATGTTAATGAAAATGTTATTGCTGCTTGAATTTTTCAACCTCATGGTAGAGCACAGTTTTAGCGGCCTCCTTGTAGTCAGGTAAAACCGACACGAGCTTTAACATTTGTTGAAATTACATGTTTTCATATGTAAAATAATAGAATTAGTTGTCGTCAAGAGTGAATTAAAAATTGTACTGATTATTTATGTTTTCTTTCAGGAAACTAGTACGTCCCATCAAAATACATAGGGTAGCCATGGTCCACTTATTAAATCGACGAAATTTCTAATCTAACTACATTGTGCAAGCCAGCAACGTTTCCGTTTTACAGATATTTAAAAATATACAGAAAGTTTTGTCTTGTATCCGGGTGAATCGAGTATCTCATGAATTTTTCGAATAATTTCTTTCATTTATTCAATTCATAAATCGAAAACAAAAACAATACTTATTGTTTTTGTAAATGTCAACTCATTGCTGCTCAAATAGCAAAACATATTTCAATCCACACACTTCCAGGCATTGCATTTGCCTAAATTTTTGAAACTGTATATAATAAAAATACATGTACATGACATCAATTGCGAATTTGCAGATTTGCCAAAATATCTTATCCAAAGGCAAAAATAAAGTATCAAATGGTATAGTACTACACGAAGTTGAAATATCAAGTTTAATCTACCGAATAAAAATAACCCTGCTCCGTGTATAGTTAATGTTGTAACTGTTATAAAAAAAAAAAAGTAATGATAATATTACATTCAGTACTATTTTATGAAAAATGTATTAAATTATAGTTTTCGTTGCATATTTAGGTAACATTTATAATGTGTTAATTCATGCTGTAACAAATATTATTTGTATCTGTGTGCATATTTGATAGAAAAAGACTGATTTGCAATATATTTTTCTTCAAAATTTATTTGAGAAAAATAAATTTGCAAAAAGTGGGGCCATTAAATATCTGAGATAATAATTATCTGGAGAACAGGGTATTTTTGCAAAATGTCAAGGAAAATATCAAATAATACTTGCTAGATGCATAATAAATAAATAAAATAGTGACGCAAATAAAAATATCGACATGGAATACATAAATATTTATCTGTCCTGAGTAAGTGAATTTAATTACATAAAATATATGATATTAAAGAAATATTCTTATTGTCTAGAATTATGATAATAAAATAAATTAATAATTAAAATTATACATATGGATATGTAATTCAGAGTGTTAATAAGTGTTACTGTGATATGGAAATTGGAATTGCGTAATAAAAATAGTGTATAATAATCGCATATAAAGTATTTATTTTGAAATGATTTTTTGGTTATAAAATGCAATAATTTTTTTTTATGAATGTATTATTTTAATTTTATAATTCGTGACATCAATATATTTCTGTTTCTAATGTACAAATTACAATTAATTAATGTAATATGTATGTTAAAACAACAATTATTTTATTTGTTACTTGGGATGTTACATAATTAAATAACTTTGTTGTAAATGAATCTTGCAATTTAGATAGTATAGATATCTTCCATAAAATTAGCTTTAAACAATGTAATTTTCAATACATATATATTTTTGGCCGTTATGTATAGAACTGTTTTGAAAATTATTGATAGTTGTGTAAAATTTCGAAGAAAATTATATTAGTTTTAAAATGAAATTAATTTATTTTATTTTGTGCAAATAAATGCAAATCACATAAATAAATGTATTGTTCTTATGGTTGAGGGCATTATATTTCATTAATTAAGTACCTGGAAAAAGACGTTGCCCGATAATAAATTCAAACGCATTTCACGAAGAAAATAATTGCTTTATTTTTTTTAAAAGTGTACGTTTATAATTGAAATTTAAATTGATACTCCATGTTTACCAACGTTGTAGCTCGTATACCAACATAATAGTGGCGAAATTAACTTATGTTTATACTACCACACGCCATATCTACAATATTTTACCACTGACAGTTCAAGCGGATCAGCTTTTCAATAAAATGGGTAAGATGAAAGACATAAGCACAGATGAAGATATAACTGTAGGTACGCTTTTCTACATATTGAGTGGTTAATATTCATATTACGAAGTGATGAACGAATTTATTAATATTCTTTTCTTTTAATTTCGTCGCTGGGGTTAGTAAAGTACACTTGAGATAGTCGACTCAATGAAGCAACCTCAACAGCAAATAATCACAATGGCACTTCACAAAAATGTATTTCGCGGGAAATTTAAAAATTCAAATGTGTATTTATGTTCAGTTTTACATAATCGCTTATGATTTTAATAAATATACGTTCAACCTCTTCTAGAAACTAATGAGGTATCTCCTCAAAAAAGACACAAGAAGCATAAACATAAGAAACATAAAAAGAAGAAACCAACACACGATGAGAGCGATAATTTTAATGATGTTGCTGTCGAAGCAGAGAAAAAGAAGACATTTAGAGTTAAAATGAAGAAGGATGATGATAAAGGGTAAGTAAAATATTATTGTTTTATATCATTTTGAGAAAAGTATTTAGAAGTATATGTAAATAATATTAATATTATTTTATAGTTTAGAGAAACCTCGCGAGAAAGTGATAAAGTCATCTAATCTTAGTGTCGCGGGTTCAAGTACAGCACCATCACCAAAAGCCACAACAAAGAAAAAGGTACCAAAAGGTAATAAAGGTAAAGATAGCGGTACTAGTAGTGAAGAGGAACGATGGCTTGATGCAATAGAATCTGGTAAACTGGAAGAGGTAATAAGCACAAATAATATCAATAGAAGCTAATTGATAAATGCCTTCCTCAAAATAATAAATGATAATTAATGTTGGTAATATTTATTCGTTATAAATTTCTTATATTTTATTGTAGGTGGACGATGAATTAAAAAAAATTAAACCGAAGGATCCAAAATTAATGACGGCTCGGCAAAGGGCTATGTTTGAAAGAAAAACTGATACAGAACCAAATCCGGGCGTAGAGCAGCTTATGTCTTTACCAACTGGATATAAAGAAAAAGTTATGACGGCGGAAGCCATACAGAAAGCTGCTCTTAAGTCTTTAAAAAGGAAACAACTTGCAGATGAGAAACGTGAAAAAGATAAGGTAATTCAATTTTCTTTTTGACATAAATGTAACACATGCGAACAATTTTCCGTTATACTCATAGAAAAAAACAATGGAAAGATTATTGAAGAAACAGGAGTCCAAAGCTTCTAAAGTCATTAGTAAAGGAAAACCTTCCAGAAGACAAGTTCCTTTAATTACATATCGTTTAACGCTCGAAAGAAGTTCGATATCTTTGCCCCCTGGAGAAAACTTTCCATTACAGCCTACACAAGGGTGAGCAAAAGTAATTCAAAATGCAAAACGAGCTTATTACATTGTTATTATTCTTTTTTCAGAAAAGACCCTCCAAAGCAGTTCCTTTGCGGCGTAAATCAATGCAAAAATCCGAAAAAATATTCGTGCTCAAAGACTGGAGTACCATTGTGCAGTTTAGAATGTTATAAAACTAATTTAGCAATATCTACATGAGTGCAGGATGCGTCACTAGTTAAATTCTAATGTCTTTCAGAATATTATAGGTTTGTCTCATTCATGGACACTACAACTATTAATTTATTTATTACGATGTTCGCTGAAGTCGCTTATTACCATTACTGCAATAACGCGTTCAAATTTAATTCTATCAATGCAATAAATATTGAACTTTTGCACGTATAATATCATTAAATTCCTTGGAAAAGGAAAAGAAATGTAGAGCATGTTGTACGTGAAAAAGAATTAAAAATTAAATTAATCGATCGTTTATCTTTAGATGCAGCCAGTATGATGGATACTTTGTAAATATTTTTGTACATGCAAACCGTCTGTACAGTTTTGCCTACATAGATAATTATGTCGTTGTAATATTTTTTAACATCAAACCACTACATTCAGTCCGAAGAATGAATGTATTTTTTAAATAAAGTGAAAGGAACAGATTGTGTAACGTTTATTCGCTATCCACAAAACCGAGTGCCGATTTTCTGGAAGCGTTGTTATAATTTACCAATATGAGTTACGTGAACATTATATCTTCCGACGAAAGGAAAAAAACCAAATCTGCATCGAATGCAACTTGCGTAACTAGGACTAGCCTAGGCCTTGCTTTCACCAACCGAGATAGGTTCATCCAAGTCGTCGTTTGATCGTGAACCGCGTAACATCGCAGTGTTTTCGGGTCATCGCTGATTCGTGTTTCGCGATGGCAACATTACAATCGATATAGATTAACGAAACTTTTACCATTATTCAGATTTTTTTTGGGCCACGATGTTGTGGTTCAGCAATTTTACGATTTTTGTCATTCTTTTAATTTTACTAAAGACTTCAAGATCTCAAACACGGGGTGAGGAAATATATTTATTTTTCGCGGAGGAAATAGTTTTAAAGTTTGAAACGGTCACAGTTATTTAAACAAAACTAGAAATGTTCACTTGGCACAATTTGTTTCATAAGTGTATTGACCTCAACGCCGCTAAAAAAAAAAAAAATACAAATGCATTCGCAATGTGAAAATAGTGAATGTCGAAATGCGTTTTTTTATCTTTCACGACCAACACGCCGGTCGCTATCGCACAAATTACTATTATTGTACATACTTAATTGAATGTAATTGATATTTCAACGAATAATATTATCAAGGAATTGAATAAATTTAATTTTTTATGATATACTATCAAATGCTAAATATACGTACATTTCACATTTTTTGTCAAGATTTTCTACTTTCTATTATGTTGCACAATTTGTGAATATTCGAAAGGTGTTGAACGTTTCTACCAAAGCGATAGAAAGTAGTAAAATTGTTGCTTGAAAGCGTGAATTTTTTTTATTGATAGTAGCTGTAAATTAATTATTTTTTGTTTCTTTGAAAATCAGATGATCAATATCACGAATGTCTGCGTCCTTGTGTCAACGAAGTTTCCTCGAAAAAGTTATGCCGCTACGATTTCTTCGTCAGTGAATTACCTACCACAATCAGGTGAGACGGAAATCCAAGAACTCATTACTGTGATTAATACAACATTACATTCCCGGAAGTGAATAACCGCCCAAAAAATTCTTCAACGGTAGTTTCAACGTGTATCGTTAATGAGTACATGTCTACTTTTCATAATTTAGCATAAATAAAATATTAGTTTAACCCTCGTTCGTGTCTCGAAATTATACTTCGAAAACCAATAACGCTGATTCGAGGGGATATTAATTATCTAACGATACAATATCTGCTTATTCTTAGACGAAAGCTTAGCACCCCGTATGAAATTTAAATATCGTATATTCTAACAAAGGAGATCCGGTCGGAATCTCGGCCAATTCCCGCGTTAGTCGGATAAATGTGTAATTTCCAGTGTAATCCACGAGGTAACGGTTGACACGCTTGGTTACAGAGTGCATCTTGGATTTTTACAATTTCCAACAGGTTCTGACACCACCACAGACGCGTTCACCTGTACTGTAGACAGTAAAGCTGTATAATAGCATCATATACTCCGTGCGAATCCCGTACCGTAAGAGTGACTAACATCGCGATTTTCTTCACGGTCAAGTTCGAGGCGCGTTCCTCGGACGTTAAATCGTTAACGTTTCGATCGATTGCACGGTCGATTTTGTTCCATTTTTGTTCACGACCAATACCAATCGATGTTGATCTTTGTCGCGAATAAATTTAATAAATAGACACTTCCGTTGAACGTGATCATAATACGAAACAAAAAGATCTTTTAAATACACACCATACGTTCCGCGCGATTGTTATTGCCACTTACAGCACTCGCAACGAATCGACAATCAAGGGCGAATCGGTGATCAGCAATCAAGTGACTCTACTGGGAAGCTTTTTGGGAATCAATGGAAAGAGTCCAGGACCTCGAATAGAGGTAAAGCAAAATTTTTTAAATATTTTTATTCATTCCTGTTAAGAGTATATAAATATTTAAATGTTCGACAAAAAAATGCTCATACAAGGATAAAGGAAACTCGTGCTTATAGTTGATCAGCATTTATTCGAATCCAAAACGTTTTGAAAAACGAACACTTATTGGCTATAAGTATTGTATATAAGTATCTGATTGGTTTTCGTCTAATATAAGGCCGCAGTTACATTGCAAGCGATTCCGCGCCAACTGGCGATCGCCACTGTCGTTGCACAAAAGGATAGGTAAGTAGTTTTATTTCAGCGACCTATTGGCGTAGGTCAGTGGTTCTTAACCTATACTTCACGGACCACTAGGGAACCATAAATAGATTTGTACAAGGAATTATTAAATATTTACTTTTGTTACATACGTTACTGTAAATGTTTCTTGAAGCCTATTATGCCAACATTTGTTAATATCTAAAAATATATCTGTCTAATATAAACTCTTATTTAACAGAGCACTGGTTTCGGAAACATTGATTTAATTAATGTTTTAATACGTTATGAGAAAGAGATCCATGAATTTCATTCGAGTGCCAAGAGGAATCCATAGAAAAAAAAGATTAAGAACCACTAACGTAGGTCGTTGAAACAAAACACTACCCGAGTGTTCATATGACCTTGCTAGCGATCACAGGTTCATGCGAAATCGCTTTGAAGTGTGATCACGGCCTAATGAATTTACGAACGAACGAGAAAATTCTGAATAAAATATTAAATTATATTGAATGTATATAAATAGAAACAGAAAATATTTTTAGTCTTAAGATAATTCTTTAGATTAAGTCTTATCGAACGTAGGTTAATTATTTATTGTTAAATTACTTCACAACTTTCAGATCTGTCTAGGAGACACAATCGAAGTATTTTTGTATAATAGATTAGGATCCCAGGAACTATCTTTACACTGGCATGGACTGCAACAAAAGGGTTCCTCTCATATGGACGGGGTGTCTATGGTCACGCAATGCTCGATATTACCATTTGGCGGTTTTCGATACAAACTAAAACCAAAAGCTGCTGGTACATATATGTATTATGCGTATTTAGGTAAGGAAATCTCGTTTTTAAATAAATTTAACTAGTTCGAAAACAATTTATAATATATAACACGAAACATTATGTGGATAGAAGGTTAAAACACACAAACAAATTGACTAAAGAAATATTAATACCATTAATTCTTTCATCGATATAACAATAAAAAAAATGAGGATTTAATATTCAAAATTGAAGGACCTATTAAATGTTACTAGCAGGTTCAAATTTATTACTATTTTCTCTGAAATTGTAAAATATTCATCTCATTTAATTATCAATATATCAGTTTATAATAATTTATTTTAAATAATATCTATTAAAAATAAACGATAATGCTAAACGTAGGCAAAAATTGTTAACAGTTTATTAATAGAATTTGACTACCGTTGTTTTATTCATATCTAAATATAAAATAATATAAGTAAATATAAAAATACAGTAAATTATAAACACAGTTTAATAAATGTAATGTCACTGTTCTGTTGTTTTAACTTTATTTTAAAGTTACTAAATAATTGTTTAGACATTATGCTTTGAATTTGGTTCGAATCAATTACAAATTTCCCGCGCTGTAGAACGACTTCTACTTCCGGTAAAATCAAAGTAGATCAATAATCTTGCAACCGCGTAGAAGTTAGGTTACGTATCAACTTCCCGTTCTCTCAGTGTTTGAAAGAAGGTGTGATATCTAGCAAATGCCAGAAATGTCATTCTTACAAATAACTATATTTAAATTTCTTTCCTGCTGTGTTAGAGTGAAATATCCTAGTTGTGTAGCTGGAAAAAAGAAAAGTAGAATGAAATGTAACAAGAAATCTCCATCAACCATAGATGCTCAGGTACTTCGACATATTTTTGCTAAATCCATACAAAATTAGAAAAAAGTATTTTCTTCATAATTATATCATTTTCTACGTTTTTATGGAATGTTTTCTTTCTTTTCTTCTCTTCTCTTGTTAAAAATACGTTAAATACAAATAAATTAATTAAAAATATTGTTTATTCTGCTTATGTCAGATCGTTTAGAATGAAATTTATTTTTAGAATATTTCATTTTAAGAGTGAGAGTATATGTATAAGTTGGATATTAACATAAACATCTACTGTTTAAAAAAACAAAGCCTTATGGTGTATCGCAAACTCGAAAAAGTAACATTTATTAAATAAGTAAGTACTCATTTTTTGTGTAATTTGAAATACTTTCAATAATGAAACAGTTAATTTTCATTTACGTTGTGATTGCAATATAAAAATTAGTATAAAAAATCGATTTAACGCTGTACGAAATATGGAATTATTTTATGCAAACGTATCGGTATGCGATACCTATTTTCGAACATCGTTTGAAGCCGCGCCATAGTCAAGCAAAACAAGATTGAGGTAGATCAATAAAATTGAAAGAATATACGCGTTGACTTTTAAGGTTGCTCGAACAACTAACTTACACTCAGGGGACAAGTACTAATCGGGCTATTTAAAAATTGCGGTATTTGCGTTTTTAAATATAAATTAAAACTAAAATTTATAAATAATGTTGAACGTCAAATATCGTGCGCACGCGTGTCCGTACGAATCAATGTTCCCGTTAACATATTCACAACCGAATTATATTTTATTCGCGTATTCCACAAATATGGAATAAAATTCCATTCGAATAAATTCTATTACAAACGAAAATAAAAATTTCCGCGATACTAATAACGGTCACTTAATATTTGTTACATAATTGTCGCATTGCAGCTTATTTCTCTTTTGTCATAGTCAGTACTTATAAAATCAATGCCTGCTTAAATACTTATAAATGCATAATAACACATATAATATGTCGTTCTATTAAAGCGAATTAACTCAAATAATAAATTATTCGAAAATAATTTATTTATATCTTATACGAAATAAAGTTAGCTTTCTTATGTTATTTATAAAATAAAATTAATAATGTTTTTCAAATCATTATTTCAAATTATTATTTGTCATTTTATTTCAAATAAAATGTACCTAAGCCTGCTACTTGAATGGCTTATTTCGCATGAACTGAGAATATAATTCTAATAATTGTTTAAGTAAACAATTGTCTGTATAACTATTTTCGAACAAATTGCCACCCAAATACGAATGTATTCGTTACTTATAAATAAATTATTGTTCCGTTATTCTGATATTATGTGTATTAAATTATTTGTTAATCGAATTAAATGTTGTCAATATCCAGCGGATGATATTCTATTTGAATAATGAAAGTTACTCGTTTGCTTGCTTTCGTTTTTGAATATAAATGATCGTCCTTTAAGAAATTTAAACTTTGAAAGTGGTCGTGAAGTAGTCGTCTATGAAACTTTCCATTGATCATGGAAATAACGAAGGTATAATAGGGCGGGATTATTAGTTTCACAGCAGGGCGACGGCGTATACGGGTCGTTGACAGTTCGAGGACCACAAGATGACCCCAGCTTGGAAAGGATACTTCTCTTGTCATCAAGGCCACCAACTCTGCTGTCGTGGCATTCGCACCTACATCCACCCACGCCAAGTGAACTCCTCTTAAACGGCCAGGTACTGATTTATCTAATTACATGATAACGGAGAGACACGGGGAGTTACAAATGAACACGAAAAATAATTGATGAACTGAACAAGCGAACACGATCAACGATTTACATACACGAAGAATACCGATAATAAAATTTTAATACGCCGCGTATAATAATTATTTTTTTACTATTTTCTTTCGTTATTAGGATATGAAAATTACTTGCAGTTTATAGACAAATGATATATTTAGCATTTCTCCTTGGAATTTGAAAAAATTATTAACTCTGCAATACTACATTTATATACAGGGTGTTCTGCCACCCCTGGGAAAACTCAAGGATACTAATTTGTTGATTGAGGTTTCTTTAAAAAATTATAGAAACATTTTCGGCCACACAGTATATTTTCGGTAAAGAATTTTTTTCTCGAAAATACGTATGATTTCGAGGGTATGTGTATTCACCAAAAATGATTGTAATTGACCCCCGCAACCAAAAATAATTTTTCCAGAACGATTTGAAATTTTTGAATTTTGTTGACAAAATCCACCTACTCGAATTTTTTTCTCGGAAGTGCGTAGGATTTCGAGGGTATGTGTATTCACCAAAAATGATTGAAATTGACCCGCGCAACCAAAAATAATTTTTCCAGAACGATTTGAAATTTTTTAATTTTGTCGACAAAATCCACCTACTCGAATTTTTTTCTCGGAAGTGTGTAGGATTTCGAGGGTATGTGTATTCATCAAAAATGATTGAAATTGACCCCCGCAACCAAAAATAATTTTTCCAGAACGATTTGAAATTTTTGAATTTTGTTGACAAAATCCACCTACTCGAATTTTTTTCTCGGAAGTGCGTAGGATTTCGAGGGTATGTGTATTCACCAAAAATGATTGAAATTGACCCGCGCAACCAAAAATAATTTTTCCAGAACGATTTGAAATTTTTTAATTTTGTCGACAAAATCCACCTACTCGAATTTTTTTCTCGGAAGTGTGTAGGATTTCGAGGGTATGTGTATTCATCAAAAATGATTGTAATTGACTCCCGGAACCAAAAATAATTTTTTTTAAATGATTTAAAATTTTTTTTTCGCCGAAAAATTTAGGCACCCCTGTAATTTTTCTTAAAAATTCGTTTATCATTTTTGATAAATTTGTTTGACGTCCTACGGAAATTTTGTTTAGTACTTTTTTGTAGGTATCTATGAGCTCCACTTCCATACTAAATTTCATTGAGATACGTTCACTATTGTAGAAATTATGCACGTCTGAAGATTGGGCCATTTTTATGGGGTTTTCCTCACTTTACGGTGTCAAGGAACAACTTTTCGAATATTCTTGGAATTTCTACATATTCTTCACTAAAATACGCGTTGTTTGCCTTTTGAAACATTAAAATCCTCCAATCCGTTCAGAAGTTATAATATTTTAAACATTTGCATGAAATTTCGAGGAAGCATTTCTGGCCAGAAATTATATTTTCTATTAAGAATACCAAAAAACATAAATAACGAAATGTAAGTAAATAAAGTAAATAATATCTCTCAGAAATAGCTAAAACAAAAATGAATGGGGAATGCAGTACTCCATTATTATAATTCCAGGGTCAGAGTATACAATGGCGCAACATAATTAGTAGAGAATTCCACTCTTCGCGGAATACCTTTTTTATCTTCGTTAAAAAACATATATCTAGATTCTGTTTAACCCTATCAATACGTATACACGATATTTTTAAGTCAATAATTTTATGACGTATACAGGGTAAGGCAAGAACTTTTTTTACCTGAAATATTTCCGTTATTTTTAGTTATAGAAAAATATGTTATATACAAAAGTTATACGGTTATAAAGAGGGACATATTATGGTAGAGTTAATTTTTTTTTTTGGAAGGGGTGGGGAGCATAGAGGTGTTCTCAAAGTCAACTTTGTATTTTTAAATAGAACCTTATACTTCGTAATCTTATTATAATAACGGTTATTTAAACAATTTCAACGAAATATAATAACACGGTAATTTAGATTTATAGGGGCATAAAAATGGCAGAGTAACGATTTTTATAATTTCTGGATTCAAAAAAAATGTCTTCAAGGATGATTTTTGTACTTAATGTGCAGAACATCCATCATGTTGGTACCTTTTATTCCGTGGCGAATGTTCGATTGTCGTGACAGCGAATATTTTGGATTCAAAATACCTGTGGCACTCAAAGTGTTAATGACAGTCTGTGTTCTGTCGATAAAATATGACCAAAATATTTCATCGTTTACGGTACAGCGCCACATATTTATTGACCATTGTCGGTGATGTTCAATTTGGCGTAACCAGTGGGGATTCTCGATTGACCAGCAGTGCATATTGTGCAAATTTACATTCCCGTGATTGGTGAACGTTGCCTCATAAACGAACGATATTTGTTAGAAAAAAAATGCATGATTGGTCTCTATTTGTCGTTAGGTCAATTGACAAAATTCTATAGGATTCATCGTAAAGTCCACGCCGGAGGGATGAAATTTTATTCGAACAATGGATGACGGATAAAAATACAGTTTCTGTTCGTTATCATTTTCTTCTATCGTTTTACGTGTTTTCTTACAGTTGGACTTCCGGCAGTCCTTAATTTCTGACCCAACCTTTGAAACACGAGGCGTGAAAGATGGATGTAGTTTGGATACAGTTCAGCATACAAGGCTTGTGAGCTTATTGAATTTCGCTGAGTTTCTCCATAAATGAGTAGTATGTCTACTTGCTCGTCAAACGTAAACTTCATAATGGTAGCTGTTTGGCGCATAATCTGTTCACAGGGATGGATCCAAAGGCTTTGCTCGAAGGGTCGAAACATGCAAAAGAATATTTTTGAACCGTTCAATTTCTTCGATTGATTTGCTTGGAAACGTTTGTAGGATCAAAAGAAATCGTTAGTGATATTTTATTGTATATAACGTATAACAATAATTGAGTATGGATTTATATACAATAAAAATAAAATAATAATTATGACGTACAGATGTAAACTCGTTTCGTTTTCACGATGTATTATTTTTATCCGGGTAAGGATTTCTCCCGACTCAGTTTCGTATTACTCAAAAACGATGCGAATTAAACACGCCAGAAATATATTACTTTCCCTCGTTTCCGGAATATTTAAGCGAGACGAGACGTCGAGCCTGCGTCACGGTGAATTGCTTCCGACAAATTTGCAAATAATGCGATTATTAAACATAACTTTCATTAAAAAGCATTTGAAGAATTTTAGAACCGTCTACGTCGCGCAATGTTGTATAACAGAGATTACGCCAACGATATGAAAGCATCCTCTCGACTCACGAAAGTGCTGAACGTAAACATCGCGTTCCGCGGAAACGGTGGAACGAACTTTGAAAATGATTCTTTTCTTTTTATTTCAGAGCAATGGAACGGTCTTGGAAGTCGATCGAGACAGGCAATATTTGTTACGGCTTATCAACGCCAATGCGTATAATTGTCCAGTTCGATTATCCATTTCGGGACACGATTTTCGAGTAGTGGCCGTTGATAGCAATTCCATTCAATCGGTGACAGGGAGACACATCGTTGCGTATCCAGGTACGTACGAGTTATTTTTATTTCCCGATACCAGACACGTCAAACTTCATTTTTACCCGAGGTACAATGTCCGCTTTGCCACGGATGTATAATTATTTCATAACGGTCAATTATACTAATTATTTTAGAACACCAATCGATACTATGTTATATCACAAGCAAAAATATATAGGAGTGACAAAAAAGCAATAATTTCCATGGAAAGAAGGAAAAGGATACATTTGTTTAAAAATAGACATAGGTGCGGTAAAAGGATGTTTTTCTATCAGACAACATTTCACTTTTTCTTTAAGATACTTGGCACGTTACTTTCGAAATTGGAGAAAGGTGTGTCGAACGTTTAATCTTCGGTACTGTTTTTTTTTTTTGATTGAAAAAAGCTTTTATTATTAAAGGGATAAAAATAGAGAAGGATCAAGGGGGCCGCGTGTTTGACATGCCTGCTCCATACGATTTGTCGAACATCGTACGTATACAAATTTCTATGCACGTAAGATATGATCGTTGCACGTGCAAGTTGAACGCGTACGCACACAGTTGCGTAAAATGCCTCATCCGAGATTTTACACATCAGCGACGCGTCGCTTTCGTACATGCAATTGCGCCCGGACAATGCAGAGTACGGAGCTTGAGTGAAAGCGAGCGGGGTGGTGGAAGAAAAATTGAAAATGAAAGAGACTGGACGAAGCGTAGCAAAATTAAATTGATACGCGAGCGTGGAATATGCACGCGAAAAATTTGTTTCTCGCGTGGAAATGCACTATCGCTTAAACGCGGATAGACAGATCCATTAATTTCAGCTTTATGGCTAAGAAATGGATCTTTTACTACATTAAACAAAGTATATATGTCTGTTAATTTTCATTCTGGTCAATTACGTGGAAAAGAAAAAAAATATAAAGAATTCTCAATTTTTAGCCCAAACTACCAGAGTGCTCCCATGTGACGGTCATAACCCAGATTAATTCGTCCAATTCTTAAGGAAGATTCAAAGGTAAACGTCGAAGAGTGGAATTCTTTTTTAATCTGCGTTATAGTATTATGCGCTCTGAAGAAATAAAATATGTTTAATTCTGTTTGCTTGCTTATATGTTTTTAACGTTGCATATAAGTTCAACGCAAATACATTCGTTTGGTAAATGAAATTAAATTAGCGTTGTGACGGATATATGGTCAAATACTTTTGAACGGCAGTGCGCATATACTTCTTCTTTGTAAAGGAAGGGCAAAATCAATATCGTGTAAAATGAATCCTTGACATTCAAATTTAGTTTAAAAAGTGACCGAAGCAGGAGTAGCGACGTAACGCGATAAAAATTTTAACAAATGGGACAAAAGAAAATTACAAGCGAGAAGATTCCGCTGAAAATGTTTTTGATATCGTGTGATACCGCGTCACACGACAATCTGACTCGGCGTGAATCGAAGAAATGCGCGTGATCACATACATTCGAGTGCAGTGCCGTGATTCCGTTTTATGGCGTTCGTTTCTACGGAATCATATTACTGTGAGAATAACAGGCCAGGCAAAGACAAGGGAATTGTAAGCTAAGGGAAGAACGCAAAACGAGAGAAAGGTACGGAGCGTCAGAAGATGACAGAATACGAATGGGGAACAATAAATCCGAGCGAGACACCAATACGTTGGTACATCGAGTCACAAAATCATTGACACAGGCGATAATTTGATAGAACTACGCGAAAGAAGAAAACGATATAAGAATTTTAGTATTTTTCCATTAAGAAACAAATGGTGTAAATCCTTGGAAGAAAGACATAAAATAAAATAACGAAAACAAGTTTTAAAATTATATGAAGATTTACTGTAACGGTTCCTTATGTGTTTTTATGTCAATAATATATTGGCACACATGGTGAATTGTATAAGATAGGAAATATTGTATACAAATGTTACAGGTAAAACAATACAAAGACAGAAAGAAATAATTAATCTCACCAAAAGAGTATTACAAAGTAACTTGTATAAAAATCAAAAGAAAACCGTACGTAACTGCAATTAATGAAAAAAAGTAAATAGAATCTATTTCTAAGGCTGTAGATTTTTCGTCATGCTGTTATAGTTTATATGATTAGTTTTTTCGTAAGAGGACACATGAACATCAAGTTTGTGTTTTCAAATAGAATTGTATTTTGTTGCAAATGATAGTCTATTTAAAAATAAACACTTCTTTTGGTTGTATAATTCAAGTTGTAACTTTTATTGAGCAAATAAGGAATCAATAGTTATTTAGATGAGAATTTTCCAACGTTACCAAACCAAGTAATCAAAGGACAGACAAGAAGGAATTTCTATTAAATGTTTAATTCAAGATATAATTGTGTTGTTTTATTTTATGTCTCCATCAGTTAAGGACTTAAAACCGTTTATTTCTAACAAAAAGAAATATATTAAAACCGTTGTATCGTCATCGTATTTCGCGTATTACGTTTCCGTGCGAATATTTTGTCGACTCGCTGTACATCGAACAGAAATAGCAAATCGCATCAAAGGAACAAAGAAACGCTGCAAGACGATAGAAACGGGAAGATCGTGGAAATTATAATTAGCACAAAGGTAAACATCGCGCGGATGGAGAAAAATTAATAGGGATAAAAAGGAGGGAACGGACAAAAGTAGAAACCGCAGCCGACGAAAAGAACGAAAAAGGACGAAACGAGGCGCAAGGTCATTTGGTAAACAAAGAGGAAGGGAACGCAAAGAAGGTACAAGACGCCCGCCGCGAAGGAATACGAAAGGGAAAGGGGGAAAGAAAGGGCGGGGGAGGGAGAGAGCGAGTGACGACGGTTGGCCGGCGGGGAGGGGAGACGAAAGGATGAAACTGCTTGGCGCTCATACGTTCGACGATGCGGCGTGCAACGGTGGGCAGGCTCGTTCGCGCAGACTCGGGCGTCTTCGTGTTCTCGCCGGGTTTCCGCAAAGGGAAATAAAGAAAGGAAGGCGACCAAGCGCGCGCGGGTCTCGCGCAAAAATCATTAAAACGCGTGCTCGATTCGCGGCTGCGGCATCGTTGTCGGCTCGTAGTCGACGATTTATTAGCGGGTACACGAGCGTACCCACCCGCCTCGTTGGCTACCTACCGGCCGGCTGCATACACGACCGTCCGTCCGTTTCTCTCCGTCTCTCTCGCGCGATTCCTTCGAAAACACACAGTGGCCGCCACTTCTTCGCGCGGCCCGAGCGACCCGCCGCTTTGCATTTCCATGTCTAACTACGACGCCTGGAACGAGCTAGAAACGAAAGACACGCGTCTCAGCATGGAGTGGACCCGCGACAAGACCCTCGAGCTGCTGCGCGAATATCAACAACGACGCGTCCTGTGGGACTGGAACGCCCGTGGCTATCGCGACAGAGCGAAACGCAAACGCGCCATCCAGGAACTCGCCGAGATACTCTGCTGCAACACCCTCGAGATCGAGAAGAAAATCACAAACTTGAAGTGCCAGTACTCGAGGGAGGTGCACAAGATACAGAACAGCCGCGACGCCGCCACCGGGCCCGACGATGTTTACGTGTCGAAGTGGTTCGCGTTCAAGGCGATGCAGTTCCTTCAATTCGGTACACGCAGATACAGCAAACGAAAGAAGGTACGTGAGATATGCGCCTTGTTTCCGACAGAGACGGGGACAATTTTATTCGAACAACAGACGACGAGAAACAACGCGTTTACCGATCCGTTCGTAACGTTCGTTCGATCGAGCCTGTCGCTCGGACAAATTTTTTATTCGTTTAGTGTAAAATACAATGGATTTCTAATTATTATTCGGCGAATATCTGGTAAAAAATTGTTTCGAAATTACGGATACAAATTTGGCTCCGTTTCTGGTGTTCGTGCAACGGTCGCGAGAGAAACCCAGTTGCAACGGATATTAACTCGTTTCCACGTGTCGTGTTCGACTCGCAGGAATGCGATGCAGCTCTGCGACGTTTTGAAATTACTTGTGCGGGGTTCTAATTCTCTGAAAACTCGTGGAACGTCTGTCCTTTCGTTTTAACAAACGTAAGTAGACCGAACGTCGCGCTGCCTTCCTTTCTCTGGTCGCATGGAGGCCAGTTTACACGATCCGAGCGTAATTGGCCAACCGATTTCGGAGAAAGACCATTGTGTCTGAACGTGTTTCGTGGAAACGACCGCCTCGCTTGAACGATGCGTCGCTTGCCAGGATATATGTACATATTTCGTCGGCTCGTAGCGACGTGTCATACCCGCCACGCTTAATTGCTTTTTGCGTTTAATTTCCCTTTTTGTCTTGTCTGACCGGGGTGTTATTTCGAATCGATCTCAGAACATGTCCGATTCGTGCACCCATGCGTATACGTTTGATGACATTCTTCTGGCTTTATCATTCTCGCATACTTTTTCTCGCACACTACGCCTTTTTTTTGTTTGATCCTCTCTGTCCTGTTCTCTTTGTCCGTTTGACGTTGAGTGCCTTTGTCTCCGTTTTTTCCTCTCTCTTTCTATTGGAACTTCTTTCTGTCGTTTCGTTTTAACGGAGCGATTGAATTATATCGACGCATTACCAACGCAAGATGCATCGTCTTTGCAAAGCGTTTCTAACGCTGCATACGAAAATGGAGTCGTGCGAATTCGCGGTTCGTCTTGTTCGTTATTTATTGTTTATCTTTTTATTTCATACGTTTAATCGTAAATTTAACACTTTACTTTTACTTCTTATTGGTTCATATACCGATAAAAAATTATTTTATTATTATATTCGTAATTGTAGAATTGCACAATTTCAAAAGTAGAATCGAAGCTTGTTTATATTGCACGCGCAGCGGCTTAATGCGTGTACTTCTTCTTAATTAAGCGTGCATCTGATGTATTCAGGCATTGTTATTTGGGGGAAAATGTGTACTCGTGAAAGTTTTAACGCGAAATTTCCCTGTAGATCGAAATACGCGATTAGTACCCAAGTCGTGTGAACGGAGTATACTAGATTGAATCGTGATTCGATTCGATTGTGTTTATATCCCGGGTAATTATGATCGTCTGGATTGCAGAGTTTTCTCTGTTCCGGTGAAGTTTTATAGGCAAATTCATTTTTACGGGAATGGTATAATCTATTCTACGATTAGCATTTAACGCAAACTCTTACAATTAGAAAAGATAATAATATTGATTATAAAAATTGCTTACAACACCTGAGAAGCGTGCATTACACTCAATATGGATATGATTCAGAATGCAGTTTCTTCATTAGTTAATAAATTTCATCATTGTATTAATATCAATGGCCACTCATATTAATAACCAATGTCGCGTAAATATCTCTCTTGATTATACGACTTCATTAGTTTAAAATTAGTTTAAATTAGTTTCATTAATTTAAAAAATCATTTTGTACAATTATATTTACTCTAACATTCTTTCTTCACTCGTGTTGTTTCTCACTCCTTCTATTCCATGCCCACCATTTTGTTTTTAATTTAAAGATAAAAAGAAATATTCCAAATTTTTAATTATAATAATAAATAATAAATAAATTTTAATTGTAAAAAATAAAGGAATGTGTTTCTTCTTATATTTATTTATAATTTCCGGAGAGTATAATACAATAATGCAAATATAAACAATTCTATGTTTCGATCGTTACTTTAGAATTTCTTCAAGAATTAAACGAAAAAATATAGTTAATAATGATTACTTACATATATTCATAAGAAAGTAATAAACTAAATGAATTCTTCCAATAAAAATCAATCAATCTTCTAAATAAAAATAGTGGAACATAAAATGAAAGATAAATTTAAATAAACGTGACCTTCAAACTGTACCCATCTCGATGCGATAAGTTGTAATTAATAATAGCTGTAAACAAATTCGTTAGCCGTACTATTGTTTTAAAGCCACAATTGATACGTATTGAATTGATACAAATATTAAATCAGAAGCGGGGTTGTAAATTGTTGATCTGCGTTATTGTATTAAACACTCTGTACAGTCTGAATAAATTCGTAATAAATACATATCATGGAATTGTGCAAATACGCTAATAAATCCAGAAAAGGTCGTAAAGTCTCGGCATTGAACTATTCGCGGTATCCCTTTTACGTAAATCCATCACCACGCTTCTGCATGGGCATTAATCCAACCACAGGCACGCTGTAATTCCTAACACATGGAACCTTTTGGGATCAGCCGATCATTTAAATCGAACCACGCTACAAAAAGTGCATAGAATTATTTACAAAAACGTGATTTTATCTGCATACAATCTTCAGTTTTGAGACATTGAACCCTCGAGTCTTCAAGATCGCTAGAAAATCAAAGACAAAGCGTTCTCACACGGTATCGCAAACTGAACAACTTTGTATTCGTTGATCGTTGGATGAGAATTAGAATCTGAATTATAGAGTGAAATTATTATATTTTACCCCGTCCCTGCGGAGAAAATTAAATAACGAAAAGTCGACGATTCCTTGGACGACCCAACGTGTCCGTAAAGGGTTAAAAACAACTGGGTTTCGCTAGCCAATACACGAACGCACCGCCATAGTTACGATCGATGACGCCCGAATGCCAAATAATAATGTCTGCTTTCCGCAGAAAGTCGAAGAGGAGTCGCCGAAGTTGCAGGAGGAGTACATAGTGAGTGACATCGATCCCGAGAGCATAACGTTTATAGACTGTAACGAGGAAACGAACGGCTCGGGAACTGGTTCCTTCAACGCCTCGCTGAGCGAAGACGCCGAGGAGTCGTCCTCGTCGAGCCTGAAGGCGCTGAAGCTTTACAACGGTTCGATGCAGGACCAGAACAGCCCGATCGGCGACCTGGACGAGTCCGGCCAGATGAACCTCGAAGTCGCGCCGATCGAACGGAAGAGAACGAAAGAGGAATTCGCGAAATTCGCCGAGAGCATCGCCGTCCAATTGGCGGATATCCCAGACTCCTACTCGAGGTCCGTCGCGAAGCTCAGGATTAATCAAATCCTTTTCGAAGCGGAGATCGGCGTTTACGCGCAAACGCGTCGCTAACAAGTGCAATCATGAGACACTCTGACGCTTCGATTGCTGGCTGCGCGGCTCACATTCCAATGCTCAGAAGGAACGACGATTACGGTGGTGAAATGTATCAGCCAGGGAAATTGTGTATTACTTACGACGCGCATTCGCTGTACGATTTTTTGAGAAACGAATTGAACGAAAACGCGACGATAATGAATGCCCTTGTCGAAGCTAGGGTTTCTTGACATGTTGGTCGGTTCGAGCATTTTAACGTATGTTTTAAATCCTCTGTATACACGACGTTTTGTTAATATTGTCGCTAGTAGCCGATAAAGTACCGCACTAGGGCGTCGATATTGTATATGTATGTATAGAAATAGCCCCAGCAACAAAATTATACTTTGTTTTGTTCGAAAGTTAGATACGAACACTCGCAATGGATCAAAGCATATATTATAATGTAACATTGCTATAGTGTTGCATAATGCCTTTGATCGTTGGGGAGGGGTGTAACTGCGAAAGTTGTGTACTTACGCATTTCCTTCGCAAAATTTGTTAAAGTTAATTAAAAACCTTGTATATAGCGAGTATAACTCAAGCACAAAGTTTAAAATCTTATACATTCGAATGTTTGAACCGACGTGCTTGCCAAGGATACGGGCTCATCATTGACGTTGACGTTGAAGTAAAACATTTTATGACAGAAAATTGTTCCGTTCCGACTGGGACGTATAAGTAACATTACTTACAATTAGTACACCATGGCGATAGTAGGTGCAAATATATGTTGTAACATTATGGAAATTATCTGTAATAGCATTGGTCGTGCGATAATGCACAACCGATTTTAACAGCACTTCCAATTTTACTATAGGACTATAGTTATATTTTAATTTGAAGTTCATCGAGAAGCGACAATACGATGTTTGCCAAGGTTTATTAAGGGCAATGGATGCGTGAGACGTATAGAAATTGGACAAAAAATTATTTAAATCTAAAAAGAAATTTCATTTTTCATGGTCCAATTATTCGAATAAAGAATGATGTTCCTGAAGTGGCGCACCAATCATCGTATCTATTAATTAGTCGTAAAATGTTATGCAAAGCTTAAAATCAATGGTCGATAGTCATAACAAAAGTTAAAGGTGTGAGATTTTAGACGAAACGCGTTAAAAAAGTTTAAATGAAAATAACGTTTGTCCTTCCACGAGACGCGAAACTTCAACAGCAAGATTTGCACGATGAAATACGAAGATTTGCGAGTTATCGTAGCTCAATGTGCGACGCAATTTACGATTTTAATTCGTAAATTGAATTAGTTAGCGGAAAACCATTTATTGTACCGCTCATTACAAAGTAAGAAAACTGTTTATACTTAATATTATATTTTTTTGATAATTGTACACAATTGGGACTTTTCCTGGGAAATAATTGTTCAATGCCCCAGGAACAAAATTGAACATTACTGTAAACAAAAAAAAAAATGCTCTACGTACGTTTAAGATTATTGTGTGGAATCAAAAGTGTTAAGGAAATCTTTCTTAAAACGGCATTTTATGTTCTATGCGTTGATAATAAAAATGCATGAACCTTACGAGTATCGTAGATTCCAGAGATTTTTCGAACGATTGTATTTAGTAATTAATTTTTATTAATTCATTACGTTTGAGTTGTATGGAAAGTATACTTGCCTTATGTGTTTTTGCATGCGACGAAACACAAGTTTATTGTGTTGTAAAAGCTATAAATGAATCGTGTATATACCGTAAATGTTAATTATTTCGGAATCTATAGAAGGAAAGTGAGAACTTTGAATTATCTTTAAATTCACGAATGCCTTCTACGTATCGGAAACACCTCGAGATGCACGTAACGGTTCTAATCGTAAGCTTCGATTCACGAAAAAGACTGTATTTTCAAGGACATTGTTTTCCGTAATTTCATTTGTCTACCACGACGACACCAATCGAATATTTTTTAAGTGGTCTCTTGTCAGTCCTTATGTACAATCGTTGAATGAAGTGTTACTCATATTCGATAGAAATAGCGGATATGTGATTTTAGATGTAACTTATGCAAAACGTCGGTGTCATTTGAGCCAGTTTGAACGGGAAACAATTCGCGCGATAGAGTGGGGAATCTTTTTGAAGAGTACTGTTCAGAAGCATTTGACGAAAATCCAATATAACGATTAGAGAGAAAATTCGTGTCTTTTTTGTACAATTTTTATTGTAGTACCTCATAATACTCTAATTTTATTATTTTACTTTATCTGTCTTTTTTAGAATACTGTGTAATCTGGTTCCTACAAGAAATTCCCTTTATCACTTGTAAAGTATTAAAATCATTTTTAATTTGTATATGTGAGAATGATGCAGGTCTTGATTATTATTATCCGTAAAATTAACGTTGAGTGACTTCACCTTACTGAATCTAACTTAGTTGTTAATTTTTAATTTACCAGTTAATTTGATTAATATTAAATGTCGCAATGATGAGTTATCAGGTGACACGAAGATTGTGAAACGAATTATATTTTATGAAATGACGTTTCACAGGATCAGCTCTCTAATAACGTCGTTCGTCATTTGTATCTGGTACAATCTGCCTCAGCAGTAACTTAGATTATAAGTATTTCATTGGTATTGTTTCAGGGCTTTAAATAATAGACGTAGTAAGCTGTATAAATAGCGAACTATTTTTTATCAAAAAAATTCCCTCCGTGTAGACAAAGAGTGGTGTCTTCTTTAATCGTTTATCTTTTGGTTCGTAAAAAGACTGTGTCGTATTTCATATCATGAACATTAGGTCTTCCTTTAATAGTTACGTAGTGTGTACACATGATTTATCAATCTCCGGTGTATGTCTTTATAATGTTATTCATTGTTGTTCCTCATTCTGCGATAGTTTTATATTTTTGTATTATCATGATCTTTTCTAAAAAGTCTTCACTTGCGGTTATTAAAGATTAAGGTATATAATACTTTAAACTAATCTACTTAAAATATTTTGTTCTTTATAATACATTCTTACGCAATAAGTTCTTTTTTTTTTTATTTCCATTAAACAGAATTTGGTCTCTAGGCCAACATTACAAGCGTATTATTTCTTTCGAACGATCCTTTTCTTAACGTCGGAATAGAAATTTCATCTATTGTGCTTTGTATATCAGAATGTGCTGCGTGTACATGAAATTTAAGGATTTATTGTGCGTTAATTAATTTTTAACGCGTTGTTTTGTTGTTGTTCCTCGAATGATTCACCCGAAACATCATTTGTATAGATACATCGTAGGTAATGATATAATTTTGAGAATTGAAGTCGACTAAATCGCAGTGTAACTGTTACAAAAGTTGACAATTGATAGATACGGTAATGATAAAAATAAACGTAATCAAAAGAGCTAAAATTATATGAAAACCGTATTTGGATGTTTATCGTTTATTTAAAGTTTCATAATTATTATACCGATATTTGTCTTGGGTTTTAAAATCCTTATTGAGTATTATTGTTAATCGGTATCCTCGATCATGGCTTCTGAAGAAATACATAGATGTATGTTTCCGCGAAAGGAAACATCAACGTTGGAAAATGTTAGTCGAGAGAAAAGCGTGGAAATTCGAATACGGGTCAATATGAGAGTTAAACTGCGACCGCTGCCTTGATATCCCTCGTCTTAACTCTTCTTCCAATATGTAGTGATTACGATATTAATACCGGCGTATCGATAAACAATTGATTTTGCTAGTATAAAAAAATTTTTGTAAAAAGAAACGTAGTGGTAAGACTATCTAAAAACTAACTGGGAGAATCAAGGTGATCGTTAGAAGTTTATTTTATTATGTACATACAGACGTTTCATTACTCTAATTTACATGTTCGTTCATAATTACCAATTAAATCGATAAATTATTATTATATGCATTTTGCATATATTCGCAATTAATGCTTTCTCGTTAGCAAAGAGACGAAGAATATCGATAACAAAATCAGCTATCTCGATCAACTTTGTATTTGCCAAGTTAAATTCGTAAAAAGTTTTCGATGGAAAGAAAATAATTGAACAACAAATTTATGGAAAATTAATTTGGATTGTATGAAATCCAAGTGATACATCATGATTGATCAAAGTTATGTTGTCCCTATCTGTTCCAACACTCCTTGTACTCATTTATATATTTTTCTGTAACGTTACATGATATACAACGTACATTTAACTTTGTATAATTTTTGTTGAATAAAATGACTACCATAAGCGTTCTTATGGATGCCGTTACTCTTTCCATGGTTACAATATATTATGTCAGGAAAAATATTTGCTCGTTGCTTTTTTTTCATTCGAACAAGTGGTAAAATTGTTGTATCTTTTAATGCAAATATTTTATTTTATACTCTCTGTTGCTCAAATAAAATCAATGCATAGCTTCCGTATGAAGATCTTGCGTACTTACAAAAGAAAAAAAAGAAAACTGAAGACTATAAACACGAAAAATAAAATATTTTTGATTAATTATTTTACTATTCAAACAACTTGCATTTCAGGCGAGAGATTCGATATATTTGTGGAAACAAATCAACCTTCTGGAAAGTATCTCATCGATATAAAGGGCCTGCAAGAATGTCGAAACCTTCGTCAAGAAGCATTCATTTTTTATAACGACGCGAAGTTGGAGTCCACGGTAATGAAAGACCAAGAATTACTGAAAATCGATGACGATGCAATTGTGAACAAGGGATTCAATTGTCACGAAATCACGAAGAATTTCATTTGTGCATTGGATTTGAAAGGGTCGAAGGAAACGTTAGCTGAGATCGACACGAACGACGTTATTTATATTCCGTTCGACGTTAATGCTTTCCCTTCGGTCACGGATGAAATGACCGACAATAGATACCATATTTACGGATGTGCATTCTACCCCGCTTATCTGAGTAAGAACATGCGTACCTGTTAGCTTGTTATTCTGTTTTATTTACTGGAAAATAATTCTCACTTATTCATGGATATTTTTGAAAAAGGTACTTCGATTAACTTTTGAACTTTTATAATGTTCCGATTATAATTGAAGGTACTAACGAAGAAGGAATAAGGGTGGCGCAAATTAATGGTATGTCGTTCAAATATCCTTCCTCTCCATTATTATCGCAACCAGAAAATATATCGGAGGAGTCAATTTGCTCTCTTGAAACACGTTCGCAAGAGTGTGCCGACACACCACTGTTTTGCGAGTGTATTCAGATAATTGAAGTTCCGCCCAGAAAAAGCATCGAAATTGTTCTGATAGACGAGGGTGGGTTTTCGAAAAAGTATAAAATATAATATACAGAATATTGGGCCACCCATGGGAAAAATTTTAATGGGAGATTCTAGAGGCTAAAATGAAACCAAAATCAAGATTAACAATTTCTTGACTGAGGCTTCATTAAAAAGTTATTAACAATTAAATTCAAAAATTTCAAATTGTTCTGGAAATATTATTTTCCGTTGCGGGGGTCAATTACAATAATTTTTGGCGAATAGACATACCCCCGAAATCATAGCCACTTTCGAGAAAAAAATTCAAGAAGGTGTGAAATTCGACAAAATTAAAAAATTTCAAATTATTCTGGAAAAATTATTTTTGTCTGCGGGGCTCAATTACAATCATTCTTGGTCATTGGACATACCCTCGAATTCCTACCCAGTTTCGAGAAAAAAATTCAAGAAGGTGTGAAATTCGACAAAATTAAAAAAATTCAAATCGTTCTGAAAAAATTATTTTTGGCTGAGGGGGTCAATTACAATAATTTTTGGTGAATAGACATACCCCCGAAATCCTATCCACTTTCGAGAAAAAAATTCGAGAAGGTGTGAAATTTTTCGACAAAATTAAAAAATTTCAAATTATTCTGGAAAAATTATTTTCCGTTGCGGGGGTCAATTACAATATTTTTTAGTGAATAGACATACCCTCGAAATCATAGCCCCTTTCGAGAAAAAAAATTCCTTACCGAAAATGTAATTTCAGGCCAGAAATGTGACTTCAAAATTTCTTACGTATCTTTAAAACGTGATAACTTCTGAACGGATTGAACGATTTCAGTGTTTCAAAAGGCAAACAACGCGTATTTAAGTGAAGAATATGTAGAAATCGCAAAAATATTCGAAAAGTGGATCCTTGACCCCGCAAAATGAGAAAAACCCCATAAAAATGGTCCACTTTTCAAACGATCATAACTCCTACAATAGTGAATATGTTTGAATGAAACTTTTTTCTGAAGTAGAGCTCGTTGGTACCTGCAAAAAAGTATTAGACAACTTTTTTGTAGGGCGTCAAACAGAATTACTAAAAATCAAAAACGCGTTTCTAAGAAAAATCGACAGGAGAGTAAGTCGACGAAAAAAAAAAATTTCAAATCGTTCTGAAAAAATTATTTCTAGGTTCTGGGGTCAAATACAACCATTTTTGGTAAATACACATACGTCCGAAATCCTACGCATTTTCGAGAAAAAAATTCAGAAAGGTGGACAAATTTTTCGGCGGAAAAAAAATTTCGAATCGATTTGGAAAAATTATTTTCGGTTGCGGGGGTCAATTACAATCATTTTTGGTGAATAGGCCTACCCCCGAAATCCTATCTACTTTCTAGAAAAAAATTCAGTACGGACGGAACTCTAAACGTTAATAACTTTTTAACGAAGCCTCCATCAACAAATTAGTATTCTTGATTTTCGTCTTATTTTGGCCTCTAGAATCTCTCATTAAAATTTTTCCCAGAGTTGTTTTTTTTTGTACTACAAATGTGATCAAATATTTTTGAATGGTAATAGGTATACATACGTGTGAGCAATTATTCTATAATATTGAAAATAATTTTTTATTTAGGTTTCGGTGGAAATGTTTCACATATATTCCACATACACGGCTACAATGCAAGTGTCGTTGGTAGAAACAGTTTTGAACAAGCAATTACCAAAGACGAAATCATGGACTTGGATCGGAACGGAAAGTTGCACCGTAATTTAATAAATCCTCCTCGAAAAGATAGTTTCGTTGTGCCAAACAAAGGTTACGTTATTCTTCGTCTCTTTACCGACAATTTAGGTAAGATGCTTAACAAACGAATTTTGAAGGTGTGAACAAATACAGTGTAATTACTCTTGGACAAAAGTTAGCATGTTACGTAGTTAATTTAATTATTGTTTGCAGGATACTGGTTGTGGGAAGCACGAAGCACAGCAATTTCTCCAGGAACGTTTGGATCCGGTATGCAATTTTTATTGAAGGTAGGAAATCGCGAAAGTTTCGTACCAGTTCCTTTAGATTTTCCTACCTGTGGGAATAATAAGCGTCCAGATATGGTTTTCGAGACAAACTGAAATTTACTGTACATATATATATATATATACATATATATATACTTTTTTTATTTTTAAATTGAATATCGTTGATTAATTATGTAAGTTTGACTACTATTACATGGTAAATTATCTGCTCATCTGAATCGATTTAATTCCAATATTCTTATTATGAAATTTATTCATATATCATATTATGTACATACATGATATTGTATACTATGATAGGAAATACAATGCTTTGCAAACATGATTTATTTCCTTAATATGTATTATATTTATAATAGATTTATGATACCAACGAAATACATACGTGTGATAGAGCACGTATCTAAAACTTAAATCCACAGAGTCTGTTAATTTGTTCTCAAATTAACACGTTTAAACAGTGAATAAATTTGTTTGAAAACTAATAATAATTTAATTCTACTTCCAGGTAGAAATTATTTGCAATAGGTGACATTTTTCATTCAACTAATTATGTATTACATAAATATTTATTTTATTATATTATGACATCGACAAAATACTAATCAGATTAGGAACATCTATCGTAACCATAAAACTCATTCAAGCTTTGATATGGCGGTTTCCAATTACTGCATTCCGGAAAATTGGTTGGTATCGGCGGAAGGTCACTCTGTTCTCCTACGTGTACAACCAATTCCATTCCAGTGAGATGATGCCAGGTAAAGTGGCAATGAAGTAACCACCATCCTGTAATAAAATTGTATAGTATTGTAAATAGGTTTGTTCAGATGCTGACAATGATTCATGATGGAAGGACTATCCTTATGTAAGTTAAATATAAAATTTCTGATCTAGGTACTATTAACGTAATTTATGTTTACTCAAATTCACTATGGGTATATTGAAAACTATTATGAAAATAATTAAATACTGTACCTGGATTATCAGCCTTGAAACGTACAATTGTGTATCCACCCATTGGAATTTTAACAGTGTCTTTACCAGGTGGATTTATATACACTCCCCGTTGAAGGCGTTGCCGATGTTCGTTTAATATATTATTTATATCCGTTCTTGAAATGTTTCTAGCGTCCGCAAATTGTCCAATGGCGAACACTTTGAATTCATAACCGTGGATATGAAACGGATGATGGAGACCCTCAAGTGGTACTGAAATATAATTTTTTATCGAACAAATTTTTCACCAATATCAACATATTGTTTTAACAAAAGTATAGAAAATTAAATATTACTTCGATCGTATATTAGCAATTCTACAAGTCTTCCTTTTTGTACATGGATGACTTGAGCACATGCGCACGGTTGGGTGCAAGTGCTAAGCTGATTAGGCTTGCACATAGTTTGATAACTCCTTGAATCCGACACCAGTGGTGAAGATGGAGTTTCGAATGTAATGTCGTTGAACATAGAAATTAGCTGAGATTTATCATTTACGTCTGAAACAAAGAAAATTCATAACAATAATAATGTACAAATTTTTTCAGTGCTAAGTACTTCGTACAGTCGCTGTTTTATTATTGACGAAGGGAATATTAATTAAAAAGTACACACTGAAGAAGCCAGGGTACGAATTTTTCGAAAACAGTTGTCTGTCGCCATACTGGGTGTAATTGTAGAACCAAAAATCTAATATGTGCCGCTCATCTGGCTCGACTCTTAACATATCATCTTCGCTGTCCAAGCTCTCAAATTGATTGATGCAAACTGCTTTTGATACATCCGGAGAATTGCATTTTGTTCCGTCCAACGGATTATATACCTGAAAAGTTCGTATAATATTTTAAATGAAATTAAACGCAGGAATAAAGTGAACTCTCGTTAAAGTAGGATTTTAATGGACAATTGTTAATAGTTATTTAACACTCACAATACCCTGTGGCGCATTATCGTACGTGGGTGGAGGCGTCGGTGGAGTCTCACGAGCACCTTTATATTTTAATATAGCCAATTGCTGAACCTTTTTGTCTTGACATTCGCCGAGACCGCGTACTTGTATCCAATAAGATCTCTGTTTCTGATACGCGTTTAGTACACAATCCACACGTTCACCTATATATTTACATAAATTTTAAGCGTTAATATAGTCTATAAACTCAACTACCCCCCTTGATTCTACTTCCTAATGTACTGTAAGAGACGAAGTTTAAGCGTGATCTTTAAATACTGCTTCTATCGCGATAAATTGTAAAGTACTCTGTTTAAATTTCATATTTTTCAAACTAGTATATCGGAAAAGTATCTCACCTGCTGACGTAATTACTGTGTCCACTGTTATAGGCTTCACGTTCGCACCATCTTGAGCAATTACAGTGCACTTGTGGTTCTCGATTCTATATTCTGCCAAACACACTGTGCTGAACGAATTAATAATACGGAATCTGTACCGTTTGCCTTTTTCAACTTCGTATACCGATATACTTGCATTGGTAGACTTTTTGGTAACCGGATCCTAAGCATAATTATGACCTTATAATAAATCCCTTGGCATATGTTCTTCGAGTAATTTCACGAATTGCGAAGAACAATTACAATTAAAAAAAAAAAATATTTACTTCATCATAGTATAAATAAAAAGTTGATGATTGATGGATGTAATGTATATGCGTACATTGGGCCCAAATTTAAATAAAAATGGCCGATTCTTGGAATTGCTACCTTTGGAGGGAATATTGTATTTGACAGAACATTCGAACAAAATACAGGGAATATATCTTACCACCCAATTTCCCCTGCCATTTATAAGTATATTTTGTGCAGTTTGGCCTATATCGTGCCTGTACCAACCAGGAACACGTTCAAGCGATAATTCATGCATCCAATCGCTTAAAAATACTAAGTGTTTATCCTCATCGTATAAGTTCAAGTGACGCTCCTGCGATGGAGTATCTCTAACGATGAGAGGTCCATATTGCCCGTCTAACATAAACGTCGACATGTGGGAATGGTAGAAATGCGTTCCGGAATTTTGGACTTTGAATTCGTACCTAAAAATATAATATCAAGATATACCATGAATTTTATTTGCTTTTGAAGAAAAGATGAAAACACAATTTGATAATAACTGGTTATATCTTAACTGGTTTGGTATATAAGTGTTCTATCGGTTTATCTATTACATAATGTCAGTAAATAAACAGTAGTCTATTTGTTCGAAATAATTGAAGGATTTTTTAAGGAATGCGGAACTCGACGATATACAGAAACGGGAAGAACAATACATGCGATAAGGTTTTCAAATAATTGCCTGTTGTCAAGGAAATACTTTACATTATGGACAATAGAACACCGTTCTTTACTCTACAAAATTTGATTATCGGATCCAGATTAACCGACTATTTTTTAGACAATTTATTTAGAGTTGAAATACTCAGAATGTATTGATCATCATTTTTTAACGTCCTGTATAACTTCAAAATTAAGTCTCTCGAATGTTAAGATTCAAATGTACTTGTGTACTTGTTTCAGTAAGATATAAAGTGTACTTTAGGATATTCACCTAAATGTCGATGAAGATGGAATTGGACACTGTGTGACGTAAGGAACACCATCATAATATTGATATCCCTTTTGAAATATTCCATGCCAATGTATTGTGACTTCGAGACCAGGCGCAGCATTTTTCACGTCGACTATAATGGTATCGTTTTTACATACCTGTAAAACTTGATCGTGTTAGGTGTAAGTACGTATGAGCGTAATATTTTTTTTTTTCTAGGTAATTAATGCTGTGTTAATTCGACTCCGTATCTTCTATACCGTACAACTATCGCCAAATTAATTAAACCGCAATTACGATATAGCCTTGAGCTAATCTTGAACTTTAGAATTTCAAATGAAAGAGTTGACACTTTATGGTGTAAAAATAGTTTCCTCGAGCCATTGAGGAATATTTAATTATGAATAAAATAACTATTTTATTTATCTCCTTATACATATGTATACCTCGATTATTGGTCCTGGTAATTGCCTATTAATAGGTGTTAATGTCTTTTCAAGTCCATCGGCGTAAATGCATTGATTTTGCTGCTCCCTCGAATCGCAAGCACTAAGAGACAATTAATATGTCGTCCATTACGTCTGATTATATTAATACGAAGCTGTCGGTACTTAATATCTAACGATAATTCCTCATATATGAAAATTATATTTAAAAGTAGGAAGTCGCCGCGATGAATTTTCACTGCGTAATAATTTTTGTTAATACGTACGGTCCCATTACCGTGTAGAATTCAATGTTAAAGCTATAGTAGCAACGTTTAGGCGGTTCGCCGTCAACGCAATTCCGTGCACATTCTTCGGGCGTAGATAAGTCATTTGAATTATTATCCACTTGGTCAGGCATATATACGCGCTCTAAAATCATGCAATCGAATAAAAATTATATTGGGTTGATCAACTTTGTGCAGATTTTGGCGGTACTTGTTTTAAGACTTAAAAGTTCAAATCTTTAAAGTACCTGATTACTTATTCGGTCACTGCGAGGAAAAATTTTAATGGGGGATTCTAGAGGCCAAAATAAGACGGAAATCAAGAATACTAATTTGTTGATTGAGGCTTCGTTAAAAAGTTATTAACGTTTAAAGTTCCGTCTGTAAGACGGCGTCTTGCGAACTGCGTGCGCATGATACTGGTTCTCACTCAACATGAGAAACTCTACTTACTGACGTATCGACAGTCTTACAGTTTTGTGAGTGAGAACCACTAGGACTGACCTGCCTCATTCTATCGATCGCACGCAACTTTAAACGTTAATAACTTTTTAACAAAGTCTCAATCAACAAATTTGTATACTTGATTTTCGTCTTAATTTGGCCTCTAGAATCTTCTATTAAAATTTTTCCCAGAAGCGACCGATCACCCTGCATTCTAACTAAAAATTTTGAAGATTGGATTTATAATTTTGACAATTATTTAATAAATGAACCAAATTCATATTTACGAAGAGACCGTAAACGATGGAAGAGAATATATTATTTATTGATTTATTGTTTTTTTGAAAAAATAAAAAAGAAACAGCACGAAATTATGTTCCAACTCCAGTACATAAAATGTCATTATTATATTTTACTTAAAGACCCTACAGTTGCTGAAACTTAATATGTGCCTCGAAGTCACATCCCTGTAGAATTACGATGAAACTGATCGAATCGAATGCCATAGAATTTTTATTGAAAGTGTACTTACCAGAGCCCGACAGTTGTATATGGACCACCAGAATAACGAACGAAACGAAACGTAAGAATATCATTTTTTACGGCAACGATTTTTAAAATCGGTAAGCCTCACCAATTTATATGCTTCCTCTCGATCGGGTGCTTAATTTTTGCCGCACCGATGGCCTCAAATTTATAGAAAAACGCCGGTCGTTTAATTGGGCCTACTTATCGTTTTGTATTTCCGGGTATCGACGAACATTTTAATAACACTGTAAAACTTATCATTTGAAAATGTTACGCCGGGAAATTTTCTCAAATTATGCAAAGTCGAGGACATCACGTGACAAAACTTTATTTGTACGTAAAAACAATCGTTTGCAAGGAACAAGACACGGTTAAATTACGCTAACATAACTTATCATAATTAGTTGATAACAAATATTAATACTGTTCCAAAGTTAGATTACTTGAATAAATGTGTTTTAACTTTATTGCGCAGATACAGAGTTACGAAACATGTAATAAAATTAAGAGGACTTGAGGGCTTATTAAAGGAAAACTGTTAGGTATAAATAATTTCCCTTTTACACGATGTTTTGGTAGCTTAAAATGTATAGGGGTACAAATTTTTTTATTGCAAAATCTTGTTAAACAACCGTGTAACGAGCACTCAAACAAATACAAATTATTTTTATTTTACAATGATTTCTCTTCTGATGTTGGAAATCATTTTAAAATTGGTAGAATCATAATCCACCCTTCATAATTTAATTATTTTTCTATTTTATTTTATTCTTCGCAAAAAGCGGGAAGGAAGAAGAATTACTCCTTTGAAACAGACATAACGGTTTATTAAAAGTTATCGTTTATTTATGTAACTTCTAAAAATATGAAACAAAGGCGGAAAAACATGTTCTTACCATATCTTCGGTTTCGTAATACTACATTAATTATTAGTATTAAAGTATAACCTCTGAAATGTTCATTTGAATATTATTACTCTGCTTATAAATAAACCTTTGATGATTACGAAACTTTTTAAAAAAATATTTCAAACAAATATAATTTTAAAAGAAAAGTTGAATCCAACGATGCTTTCTCTCACTCGTTCGTTTGTCGTTGCAACTTCTTTAAAATTTCTTCTATTATCTGTAAATAGTTAATTACGTGCTAACACTTCAAGAAAAACACTACCTTTTCTTATATTTTGAAGGTATAGTTATTTCTAATCGTATTTGTGCATCGTAAGTGTATTACATAAAACAGATGAAAAAGATAAAGTTCTAGATAAATATTTAAAATTTTTTGACCGTAGAATTTTCACGTCAAAATACTATTTTCGAATACGATGTAGTTTTATTATTCGATGTTTAACAGAAAGAATACGATTAGACATAAAAGTTACTTTTCGATCGTCGAACAGTAATTATGCAGACAATAATATACATTCTAAGTAATGTTTATATCGTATTGAAGATTTTCCTTTTATTCTACAAGAAAAAAGAATAATCAACTTTATTCCTTTAGTTATTCCCTTGTCTGAATCCAATAATTGTAGGAATGCTCGATATTTGCAAACAAAATCGATCCTGGAATTGATTTTGAATCGAAACGACTAGAACAATCGTTTTTCTAATTACCATCTTCACGTACACTTTACACGTTGACTACGACGCCGATTTTCCATATTTAGAGGTATCCCCTACATGTATTATTTTACAATTGCTCAAGTATTAGGGTTCTTTCATTGTAATCAATCTTGCAATGCGTTATAAGTTCGTCAGTCATTAGTGATGTGAACATATTAAAATCTTAGGTTAAATCCTCATACATATTTATATTTAAGACATCACAAGGGAAGAAATTAATCAGACATAAAATAATAAATTAATCATTCTTTGTTTGCTATTTATTCAATGAAAACTGTTTTCCAATAATCACTACACATGGTTTACTTTTCTCAATTCAATTTTATTTCCTTCGTCAATTTGGTAGATCGTTACATTCGTATTAGAAAAGATAGATATTAATAACATTTCTCATTAGAAGAGATCCTTTTAGCAGTACTTAAATCTGATCATTTGAACCATTCTATTTTTCAATGTGCTTTGTTGAATGATAATTTTACAATGATTTATTATACCTTATATGACATATCGATTTACACATACTGACGAAAATTTATATCTCACGCGAAAGTAAAGGATAATAAAAGATAATTGCAATCTCTTGTTGATCTTAACATTGTTTAAATGCTTCCTACATGTAAATAGCACGTTGATAATGAATAATTTTTTATAAATAAGATAGCTAAATTGGCACGTAAATTTATCTACTCGTGACTACAATAATACCCGGAAGATATACGCGTTTCCATTATGTTTTATTTTCGAACGTAGCAAATAGATTTTATACGTTTGAAATGTAACGTTCGCAACGAGGATAATTCCACAATTTTTCAAATTTTAATATAGCTTTATTTGAAATTACAACAAATGTTACAATCTCAATTTAAAAACTAAAAACGTAGTTATACGTTCCCCACCAAATATCGAGTATTCGCAAAGAGTACATGTAAGTACGTCATTTCGATTTAACCTACGACCAGTCAGAATCAGAATGGATCATTTTGATCCATCGTTGGCACGCAGTCGGCTGAGCGAGGGTTAAAGAAAATACTGTTTTAAAAAGGTGATGTTGATATCGATTTCTTGAGTGATTTCACAATAAAAAATTCTTTCTATTGTATTATTAGCAGCAATATGTAAAATCATAAAATTATTTAATTTGCGAGGTTTATTAAATGACCAATTCATTCATTCTTTAAATTTCACTTGTATTATAATTCACGTTGCATAGCAGATGTACATGTAAATATACTGAATTACTTAATTCCCTTTGATTTGTTATGCATAATCAAACACAAATTATTATTTATACAAAAAAATGCATTGTATAATTTGTGTGATATTGGAAATGTAATTGTGACGCATGTTGATAAGACATAAATAAATTTGTGGCAGCAATATGTCGTACAAAAATACGATTGTATTTCTTTGAATTAAATTTTTTGTAATATATTTTGAAAAATTCGCTTTATATATTCACTAAAATAAATATCCTATAAGCAGAATTGTAGTGTCGAAACGAATAATATTTCGATATAACGCAAAATATGCGTCACTGGTGTTTAATATATTGTAAGAACTCCATTCCCGGCTTTTAAACGTATAAAGATTTACAAAAACGTCTTAACAGTATTTCATATAAGCTGCTATTCAACTTATCAAAATCAGTTCATATCTCACTCCTCCAAGAAGAAATATTGCCCTGCTCTCTTTTGATCCAAATCCTGTGAAAACATAACATTAAATATAATGTAAATTTGTTTGTTTATGAATTCGTGCTTAAAATTACGTACTTTTACAGATTGACTCTTATTAATCCTCGGTCTAAAGTTGTTCGGGTCTCTTCTGAAAGTAATGCCTAGGAGCTCTAAGAACCTGTTCATACCGTTTAGTAAAGATTGTGGACTATGAGCTGTAGTTGACAAGGATGGTACACCAGAGAATACTATTACACGGTCAGCCAGATAAGTAGCCATAATAAAATCGTGCTCTACTACGAACCCGGTTTTTTTTGCATGTAATATGAATCTAAAATAATAACAAAAGTTGAAATAATTCCTTCCGCTACCAACCTAGTTATCTTATACTCGAAGCAATAATTCGTTGTAATAATAAGTACGATCAATAATTCCCAATTACCGTTTTATTACTTTGGCCGCGACTAAACGTTGCTCAGAATCCAAATACGCGGAAGGTTCGTCGATTAAATAAACATCGGCAGGCTTTCCAAGACACAAAGCCAAAGCCACCCGTTGCAATTCTCCCCCAGATAAATTCTGCACTTCCTGATCCATAATATCATCTATCTTCAAAGGTTTCATAACGTCCGTCACGAACTGAGGATGAACGTAAGCATCCCTAATTTTTTCGTGCAACAATTGCCGTACGATACCTTGAGATTTAGGACTTATCTTTTGTGGTTTGTAGCTGATATGTAGTTGGGGAATACTCCCTATAAAAGACACAATTGTGTTAGTCAATAATTAAATCATTCAAACGTTTCAACCATAAATAAATTAAACTTTTCTCACCGGAGCCATCATCAGGTGGTAAATTACCAGCTAACATTCTAATAAATGTCGTTTTTCCAGTACCATTTTCACCAAGTAGTACAAGAATTTCAGAATCCGTGAATTGTCCTTTTTCAACTATTAAGCTAAACGAACCCATTGTTTTCGTCATCGCGGGATATTCGTAATGATTCATACGTTTCACTTCCTCCTCGGTAGCGCTTTCTGCCACTTTGAAAATAAGGGACTCCTCACGGAATCTCAAATTTTCCGTTGGTACAAAACCGTCGAGGAAAATGTTTATACCTTCTCTTACAGAGAAAGGCATAGTAACTACACCATAAGCTCCAGGAACACCGTAAAGGCAACATATAAAGTCCGATAAATAATCCAAAACTGATAAATCGTGTTCTACTACTATTATAAATCTGTCAAGTTTTAATAATGTTGTCAATTTTGTTAAAATATTACAAAAAATTTTCATACCCAGTGTATGATTAATCATGCTCAAAATATAACTTAATTTTGAGTATGAATGGTTTAAGATACGCAAATATCAACTTCTTACTTGTCAGGATGAATAAGAGATCGAATTGTTAAAGCCGCATTAAGACGCTGCTTTACGTCTAAATATGAAGACGGTTCATCAAACATAAAAATGTCTCCATTCTGGATGCACACCATAGCACATGCAAATCGTTGCAATTCTCCGCCAGATAGTGCGTCGATGCCTCGGTCGCGTATATGCATCAAATCTGTAAACGATTTGATTAAAAAAATGTCTTTAACCCTGTATTTTTAATACATACGTTACCTTACCCAGCATTCTACAAATGTCTAACTGATTCTTGCACTCGTCCTTCTTATCCAACAGTTGTTGCACAGTGCCTTTTACAGCTTTAGGAATTTGATCTACATACTGAGGCTTAATGAGGGCTTTCAAATCGTCTTCCAATATTTTAGTAAAATAATTTTGCAACTCGCTACCCCTAAAATGACTTAAAATCTCTGTCCAATCTGGTGGATCCTGTATTAATTAGAAAAAACTGTAAATTTAAGAGATACAGTTTATGCCAGGCCTGACAAACTGATGCTCGACCGTGGTGGGGTAGTTCATCAGGCCCGGTTTAAAGTATACACGGGAATATACATACAGTGTATCTACCCAGATTGGGCTTCTGTTTGCCAGCCAAAATTTTTAGAGCAGTTGATTTACCAATTCCATTGGTCCCAACCAAACCTAGTACTTCTCCAGGACGCGGAATAGGCAGTCTATGCAGTTTAAATGAATTCTTTGAATAACGGTGTGTAGTTTCTTTTTCTAAATTACTAGGAAGGTTAATGATAGATATTGCCTCAAATGGACATTTCTAAAAACAAAATATTACAAACACTATATATTTAAACAATCACAAACTTAACCGTTATTAACAGGTTCAATTCCAAACAAATATTTCATGCTTCTGCATTTGTACTAAATGCCACTGAGGTGTTCCAAGTTATCCTCAACATTTGTTCAAATTATTATGCGAAAAGTAGAAACATTCAATATTCCAATGGTATAATTATTATTTTAGAATATTTTTAATGACATCAATGGTTATTCAAAAGTTGATAAGTATTAAAATTTATTGAAGTTAAAGAATACTAATTTGTTGATTGAGGCTTCGTTAAAAAGTTATTAAAAAATTAAATTAAAAAATCTTAAATCATTCTGGAAAAATTATTTTCGGTTGCAGGGGTCAATTACAATCATTTTTGGTGAATAGACATATCCTCGAAATCCTACACACTTTCTAGAAAAAAATTCGAGGTGTGAAATTTTTCGACGGAAAAAAAAAATTTCAAATCGTTTTGGAAAAATTATTTTCGGTTGTGGGGGTCAATTAGAATCATTTTTGGTGAATACACATACCCCCAAAATCCTACGCATTTTCGAGAAAAAAATTGTTTACCGAAAATATACCGTGTGGCCAGAAATGTGTTTCCCCGAAATTTCATGCGTTTGTTTAAAAAATCATAACTTCCGAACGGATTGAAGGATTTTAATGATACAAAATTCAAACAACGCGTATTAATGGAGTTCTAATGGGGCCGAAAAAATACATTGGATGTAAGGTCTATAATAAGCACAATCAACAAATTAGTATTCTTAATTTTCATCTTATTTTAGTCTCCAGGATCTCCCATTAAAATTTTTCCCAGGAGTGGTCGAACACCCTGTATATTGAAGTATTGGTTATTGGTGATCAAAGATATCTAAATGAAAAGTCTAACAGCTAATACTGATGACTGTCATAGCACTCAAACTATTAATTTAACTTAATTGTTTTTAAATTAATATAGCTTATAAAACTAAAATTTATATTTACATATATATCTACACAAATAAGTATTAGCATTTTCATAAAAAGATCCTTTTTTTACAGAATATTTTGGCATACCTTAACACAAATACCACATCCAATACATAATTCTTCAGATATAGAAGCTATTTTACTATTTGGAGTAACTTCTATACAAAGTTTCCCCATCCGTACCACAGGACAAGATCTCTTGCATTCTTGTCTACACCGTTTTGGTTTGCACTTATCAGAATTAACAATAGCTATACGGGTCAAACGATCCGTTTCCTCCATAGATTTTTTTGGTGGCATGATGACAAGATATCTATTTGCCTGAAAATTACATTTGTAAAGTAAATAAATTAAGAAGAGCACAGTTGAAATTTATTTTCATATTTATTTTACATTTTTAATTTTATGGTAATAATTATAGTTTAATTATATAAACAAAATGAATATAGAATTATTCATTAAAAAGACGTAAAAGCATAAAAAACTTTTGAACAAATAGTACAGAAATGCTTAGATAATATTCACTTTCAAAAAAGTGTTGAACAGAAATTTAATGTTTAAAAGAACTTTTAGATAATTATAAATTTCACTTTACATATATCATATTCTAAAACAGCTGAATAACCTTATGAGATATGATAACTTTTTTCAAATTAGGAATATCATCAAATAATTAAATCCTGTACAGAACAATTTAACATATGTTTTATTGGTGTTTTATTAAAAAACGAATAGTCATATTTTTGACTAAAGTATAAAATTGAAATTAATAACTTAACTATAAACGTATTATAAAAAAATGTTCGTATGTATCTATATTGGATAAGAACATGTAATACTCGAAAATACAACGTCTCATTTCATTATGTGATTCTAACCTCGTGTAATAACCGACACAATATACTGTTAGCAAAATATTTCATAAATACATCATGCGATTAATAAAATTAATTTATTCTAAATATACTATGTCATTATTCTGTAATATTTAATAGGAGTATATATAAATATGTACCTGTCAAAACCAAAAACGTGGAGGAAACTCCTTTACAGGCTTTTCGAAGGAGTTCCGTACTCACACACCATCGCATACCACCCATGCGCCGATTGCAATCATAGAATATAAAAAGAGAAAGAGTATGCACTCGATACTGCTCGATACGTAGTGCAAACCCACATTTATCATTTTCTAAATACAAACTACCGTAAACGTTTGAAGAAATAAATAATTTGGGTCATTGTAACATTTCTATCATTGGTAATTATGTATTTAATTTTCAGGTAAAAACCTACAAATTACCAGAATTTGCAGCGGTTCTCGAATTAATGATCATCAATTTGGAAAGGCTATTATTAAAATTTTATTCGTAAACTGTTACATTTTCATTGTTACACGTGTAACAAAATTATCATTGTATGTAACTAAGAAAAAGTGTAAATAAGTGCAGGGAAAATTACATTGTAAGTTTTAGGGTTTGGGTGATTCCAAAGGACATTTGCATTACGCCACCTAGTTTCGTGTATTGCATCTCTCATAAAACATTATATAGATTCGTTCTGAAGTTTTGAGCATATAATAATAGCATTTACATATATCCCCTGATTTTCTTAGTAAGTATCGACTTAAAATGGTGCTCCTTTTATTGGTAAAAATTTTTAATCTCTCGACATTCGAACGATATACTGCTGAAATTCATGAAGGAACGCCTGTCTAACCGTACTTAGTTTTAAAACAGGTGTCAAGTGACAGTTCTCCGTGCTTCTTTCATTCGTACAGTTCGCATTATTAATGAAGCATTCGAATATAATATGTCACAATACAACTGGATTATTTGTACATAATTTTATATACAACGTTTTTCTGGGCAGTATGTAGCAATTTTTAGTGACTCGAGTATTATAAAAAAAATGGCGGTTTCTCGTAAACATTTTCTGTTCTTTGCAAATTCTTTATTTTTCCACAAAATTTATTATCATTTTTAATCCAGTAACTTTTTGCACAATACTCGTAAGTATATAACAATTTCAATACCCTTTTTCAATATAAATTTCAGTAATATTTTCATTGATGTTCATTCTATTAATTAGATTTAATACTATTACAATAAATTTTATTATCATTCATATTCATTTTATTTTCAGCACGTATTTATTAAAAATTTTAATTATCATCTTTGGCAAAGTTTCCAATTTAGCTTGTATTTTATTTGAAGCCATATGTGTCGTTGTGTGTAATGACTTATTTTCAACTGAAATGTTCCATATAGTTGCTGTATCAAGTGGAATGGAGCGAAGTATTCATGAAATGTTAAAAGATGCTCCTTCTTTGAATGATAATGACAACACAGTTCATAGCGGGACCCCTCCCCCTCATGTACCAAACAATTGTAATAATGATAGTCAAACTAGACCAGCTACAATAAATTTAACAATGTCTAGTCCTATGTCACAAACATGTAAGTAATACAAGCAGTATTAAATTACAGTAGTGCCCACTTAAGTGACCGCATTTTTGCCCATTTAAATGTCCGCGGTTATCACCACCAATTCTTAGAAGCCAAGCGGCTTCGAACATCGAGCGTGTCGAGTGTAACTTGACGCCGGTCGTTATCGATACATTGTATGTATGGTTTCGGGTGGCAACTATTTTATCTCACTCGCACTTATCCTCGTTCCTTATCTCCGTTGAATTCCGAGAAGTAACCATGCCCACATAAGTGACCGCGGCCGGTCCCGAACGTGGTCACTTAAGGGGGCACTACTGTATACTACAACTAACATATTGTCATTAATTCTAAAACTGTTTTTATTAAAATGGCAGCTGTAACAATATCTCCAAATACACCTATTCAAAATAATGATACACAGACAATGCGTACTGCTCAAAGTAAAATTGAAAGCATTAAAAATTGGAGTATTTCTACATACAAGTGTACCAGACAGTTAATGTATGAAAAACTTGGAAAGACATCTCGTACAGTCGATTCGGGTGAGTTACCCGTAATATAATTTCGATTGTGCATATTTTAATCGCATATTGATAAATTGTTTCGATTTTCAGAGCTGGAAACGCAAATCGAATTGTTGAGAGATACTCAACGTAAATATTGCAATGTATTACGGTTATCAAGAGCACTGGCTTCCCATTTCCATCATGTTGTTCAAACACAACATGCTCTCGGAGAAGCATTTTCTGAGTTAGCGCAGAAATCTCCGGAGTTACAAGAAGAGTTTCTGTATAACTCTGAAACTCAGAGATATTTAACTAAAAACGGTGAAACGCTATTAGGGGCCTTAAATTTTTTTGTTTCTTCCGTAAATACGCTCTGTAACAAAACTATCGAAGACACCTTGCTCACAGTACGGCAATATGAAACAGCAAGGTAATGCTGATTTTAATTTTAAATCAATTTATTTACATTGAACATTTTTTACAACTTTAATATTTAAAAATTGTTGCTTTTACAGAATAGAATATGATGCCTATAGAACGGATCTTGAAGCGTTAGCGCAAGCAACCAAATCTGATGGTACTAATGCGGTAAGATTAGAAGAGGCGCAATCTAATTACGAGGAACATAAACAAAATTTCGAGAAACTACGTTCAGATGTTTCGATTAAGCTTAAATTTTTAGACGAAAACAGGGTATGTTTTTATTTATCGCTATAAAATAAAACGGAAAACACAAGTTATAAACCAAGAACAATTAAGTAACTTAATTTCGCACGATGTTTTACGTTTCACGTAAAATTTTATTTTATAATTATAACTTTGTTTTTACTCCGCTTTATAAGTAAAAATAATTCGATCTTTATAAAGGCCTCCCAAGATGTGTGTTGTATTTTGATTACAGATCAAGGTAATGCATAAACAGTTACTGTTGTTTCATAATGCAATATCCGCCTACTTTTCTGGAAATCAAACTGCATTGGAAGCAACACTGAAGCAATTTAAGATAAAGGTAAAACCGCCAAACTCGTCTTTACCATCGTGGCTCGAGCAGTAGTTACACTAGAAGAAGTAAATGCGAATATTTTGAAGAATACAAATAAAGGGGTGCATTCGTCCATGCGAATCTTTCTTCGAACAACAGAGAAAGTGACAAAGGTAGAACATCTTTTGAATCCTTAAAAATGTCTTAGGAAATGCTGTTATTAAGATACTTGTCGGTTTAAATGATTTTTGGGACAGGAATGGATAGACACAAAAACAGACTGACTTTTTTCTGAATTGTACTTTAAATATTGGCCAGTTTCAGATATGTAGCACCGTTAGTGGTGGGTATGATACCAAATCAATACTATCGATACCAGCTCATTAATTGTAGTCTGGTATCAAAGGTATAGGTATCAAACAAAATTAATATTGCTATGAAAGTATTAATATTCGTTGGATTCAAAAGTATCGTGAAATTTATGGATGCTCCAAATACAATGGGTCTTCATAAAATGTAACATTTGTTAGAATGTTGCATAAGTTTTAGAACCACATAATTTTATATTTTAGTTGTAAAGTATGTTTCTAGTCAGTACGTTTGTGAATATCATAGTGCGTACTTCTAATATAAATTTTATATTTTTTAACTCTAGTCTTATTTATGGTATTAATGTGCTTTAAATAACAGTGGAAAGATTTTCATTTTGAAAATTCCGAAGAGATCGTGGGTTTGGATTCGTTGTGAAATTATTTTAAGCGAAAGCGTAATTCTACAATTTCTCGTCTCTATTCCTTTCTTCTCTTTTTATACGATCTCGTCATTCTTAAAATTGCTTCGTATCGCATTCGCATTGTACATGTCCTTTCACATTTTCGCTACTTTACGTTCCGGCATATGTGTACATTAGTATCGATATCTACTCGATACCATCGATATCTATCGATACCATACGATATTGGTATCGATCACATAGTAATTACAAAAGTATTGAAAAATGATATCAAGAACCTGAGACCCCAATACCTTTCAGTATTTCCTATTAAGTACTTTGGTATCGAATTGTTTGGGTATCTTGATATGTATAGGTATCAGTCCCATCACTAAGCACCATACATAAATGCGTTTCAGCCATATAATTAGCATTTATGTGTAACAATAATTATGTTCAACAGTAATCAAGAATGTCTGTTAGTGGATTTGGTAAAGGTTTTCTTTATTCAATAGTAATGCTTATGAAACCATAAATGCAATAGATATTTAATTTTTATATCTGACTTCTTAGAGAAGTACTAATGTAAATACATGGAATATGATAAACTGAGCTTTGAATTCTACAATATGTATAAAACAGTATTAATTGATTGTTTATATTATTACATTTTGCACCAATATAATAGATATATTGCTTGTGCTAATGAGAAAACAATAACGATGACTGGAAAATATCCATATATTAAACGTATTTTGTTGTTTCTTACGTTTCATTTTAAATATTGGAAGTATTAATTGAATTTTATACGCGGTACATCAAAACTAATCTTCCCGAATAAACGTTAAATAAATTAAAAATATAATTTATATTTACTTTCACATATGTTGACATATTTTTTACTTTAAATCAGCAGTACATAAAATCTGTACTAAGATATTACAGATTATTACGCTTTATATGTAGACAATTTTTAGTATAGATAAAGTAAATGTATGTATATTGTCACCATTGTTTGTTGCTAACACTCATAGTTTACATTAGCATTGATAGTAAGTTAAATTATATAAAAAAAAAAAAAATAATCTATTAATATTATATCATTATACCATCAATACGTTTTATCATAATTTTTTAAATGAAATTCTTCCAATGTGATCATGATGTAAATCTTTTAATGTATGTGAAGTAATATGTGTAAATGAATCATATGTGAAATACATACACAATTTATAGCATTTTCAAAACTCCTGCAGATTATCATAGTTTTAAATCTGCACTTATCTTTGGATCAACAGAACTTACAAAACTTGTAACCACGATACGCTAATAATATTTTAGCTTTTATGTAATTCGTATTCATTCAATGAACAATCTTTGAAAATTGATCAATTTTTTAAATATTTTGCTATGATAGTACAATAAATACATTCCATCGTTCAAGAAATTTTAATAGGAGCATTTAGGCCAATAAAACATACTGTAATAAAATAACAGTACGGTCTTATATTTATTAATTAAGAATAAGATTGCAGAGCAACATTGACTAACTTGCATTACTGAGGTACACCGTTGAAACACTTTTTAGTTCATAAAACGTATTGTAGCTAATGTATTATGTTCCTAATCATGATGTTATTGTGTGTATATTATGTGTATACAAATTCCTAATAATAAATGAATGCTTATATACTTTGCTTTGTACAGAGTTAAAATTACTTAATATACTTTTTATATCAGAATATTGAATCTTTACATTGATGTTGAAAATATAATTGTGCAAAAATAATTAATTATAATTTCCTGCATATCAATCACTCTTTAAACATTGATTTATTTGTTAGTGCATTTAAAATGATCTTATGATGTATTAATACAAGTAATAATGGCTAATAAGTACTATTTATACAATGTGAAATGTACATATAAAATATTTGTCAATTTGGGAAACTATTTTAAGGTTGATTAATCCTATAAAATACACAATGGAAAATTTGGTTAATTTGCATAATATCAATTATGTAACATTCTCAGGAACATTGTTTTCCCTTTGTGCTTCTAAAGCTGCCTGAGCTTTTTGAACTTCTTCTATCTTCTTCTTTGTAAAAACAGGTTCAACTTCCATAAATACAGACATCATTTTATAATTTCCATTAATGTGTTTTTCCAAACATTTTTTTATACATACATCCTGCAAAATGCCGGATTGGGGGAAAAAAGCTTAATGTTATTTAATGTCTAAACGCAATAAGTGACTACAAATGTAATTAAATACAAAACACACCTCGTCGATAGAAACGTCTCCCGAAAGAAATGTATTCATACATCGTTTGAAACACCTTTCAGATATTTGGTTATACAGAAGTAGAAAATCCTTCAACTATAAAATAATCGTATAAAAATACAGTTTTGCAAACATTATTTATAATCATACGAAACTAGGTTAGAAACCGATAATTAATTACTAAATATAAAATAACAGTAAGTACATTTCTCAAATTCTTAAGATCCATATTTAGACTATTGTTTTTAAATTAAACGACACGTTTTTAAAGTCCTAACGTTCGCAGTTTTTATTTTCAGTTAGGTTATAGTATACATCACCAATTCTTCAAATTATTTCAACACTTTCTACTATCCATTCACGATGCAAATTGAAATTAATATTCGATTGATCGACTTTGTTCAATATCGAGAAGTGTATTCTCTATTTAGTGTAAAAATGAATGTAAAGAGATTGAACTCATGGCTTCGGGTCCATGGTACGTTTAAACGAACTAATGTGGCTACAACAATAGCGTCTTAATAAGCAGCTATACTTATTTCAAGAAAGATGTGGAGAAACATGTATGTATGTAAAACAAGATATTCTTCATATTTCTAACAAAATATTTCGTAAAAAATATAACAAATTTAAGCATCGATAATAATTATTGATATTTGTTTGATAGCTTGACTAGAAATTGTAAAGCTATAGTAAACATTTAAAAGAAGTTTGTTTTTGCATTCGGGAAGTTAATGCGCGACAAACCCTGTTTACATTCAATTTGGTTTTCTCATGGAACATATTAGTGCTCTACTTAGCAGTAGGAAGAAATAGGGGTTTGATTGGTGTAGTAAAATAGGCATAACCACAGAGATGGGGCCATACACTTTTCCGTTATTGGCTTAGACGATCGCGGGTTAATCGAGATTGTAGCGACTTGTTCTTTTTCCCTCTATGCCATCCTGATTGCCAACTTACTAGCAACGCATAGTACTATAGTTCCAATGATTTGCACGGAGAAAGAGCGCGCATTCATCGGCGCGACTCGGGTTTGCTCGGGTCTGTTCGGATCGAATCGTTCGCGATTGGTCGCGGGCTGCGAGTCAGCGAAACGTGAATCAGTCGGCGTTGACGGCAAGAAGCAGCGAGAAGTTCGAGTTTAGCCAGTGTAGAAACGTGAGGTTCGTCGGTGCGTGTTGCCGGTGAATGAAGCGGGCTAATTGTTACGCGCGATGGCCGCGTGCTACAGCGAGCAGGCATCATCCACCTCGGGAAACGTAACGAAAAAGTCACCTGCGGCCACCGCGAAACCGGTCAGTTGGCAACACAGACTGTTCGGTAAACAACTGTCGCGGTGCAGTCAGGTTAATCAACAGGACACGAAGCCGTGCGATGCAAGTGGTTCGCTCGTCGATGATAACGGCCGGCCGACTTGCGAGGTGATCGGTGTGTATTTTAGTTTCATTAATCCCGGTGCTACCTGCGATGACTTCACGCGTCAGCTGCTCGAACTATATACGAACGTCAACTCGGTGCACACGGAGAACGACCGGGACGCGGAAAATCCTGACAGAGAAAGGAGAAAAAAATTCGAGGTTGTGCACGTGGTTCTCTGGAGTAACGTAGCCGATGTACTCGACTTCGAAGAAAGTTTTCGTGCACACGTTTCCGAGTTGCCCTGGCTGGCTGTGCCGAACGTAGACTACGAAAGAAAGGTAAAACGCGTAACTCTATGTTTTCGTAAGTTTGTAATAAGTCCAAGACTTCTTGTCGAATTTGTTTCTGCATTCAAATGCTTTAGCAGTTTAAATATTCGACAAACATAAGGCGAATAATTATATATTCGAATACTTTGTCTACCGATCAAGTATCTGGCTGCGGATGTCTGGATAGTATGATGAGAACTATAAATAAGTTCTTTAATTTTATCATTCTTTCATAAATTTTCTTTTTAACATATTTTATGATGAGTTCTATTTTGATAGAGTCTAACCAATGTGTTTATATCTTTTTGGCTATAACCAATTTCAAACAATTACACGCTATACGGTGAACTATCATATACTAATAAGACGTAACAAAGATGCAGTATTTGTAAAGTATATTCATAAAAAATTGCATTTATGTATGTTTATAATAGATTTGCGGCATAATCGATTACTTTAATTGTAATTGCAGAATAATTATAATTACGGCTGTTGCGAGAATTTAAATCAAAAAATTTAAAAAAACAATGTAGTTTGACACTCCTCTGGAAACGTCTCGATCGTTCCGGTTGAAAACTTTTTACAATGCACGATAGTGCATTGGTGTAATTGCGAACAATGATGCTTGAAATTTTTTTATCTCTTGTTTCTGTTCCAAGTTGATGTCACCGACTCTTTATCGTTCAATCTGCAGAAATGCACGAACCCCAATTAAATTCAATTAAATAATTAGACTCGGTTTTTAAACCGAATAATGGCCCTCCGACGGCAGGGGTCATTCAGATAATTTGTAAGTTCTTGAAACTTTTCGACGAATTTTAAAACCCGTTCATAGTATCCGTTTCAATGGCTGCCCGTGTTTCAATATTCCCAGAACGCTGACGTTTCAAGATCGTTCGTAATCTTTGCTGGCTGCGGGAATTTTACGGTCGGACGGTATGATCAATTGAAGCGGGTGTATCATTTGAAATTTGTACACACGTCTGTCATAGTGTTGTACATGTACACAGAGGGGGCACGCGTGTCGTTATGCAGAACGACCGCGCGTGCAGCGCCTTTTTTATTTCCAACGGGTGTTTTAACCCCTCGCCAGACGTGCTATTTAGGGTCCGATTTTATTTGCGCCAACACACCAGGCAGAGTCGACTTTCTCTAACTAAAAATCATCCCTGATATTTCCACGTAACATTCACTTTTCGACGTTTTTGATCCCGCTATTCTAACCTGATTCTGATTAAATTTTCATCGGATATTCTAATTTTTCTTCTATTTTACAACCTCGAAACTAGAAAACGATGCAATCCTACTAGAAGTTTTAAATTTTGTTGTTTTTTTCCGTATGTACAGAGATAGAACAAAATCATATTTCCAAAACATCGTTCTGTTATTTTTGTTTTAATATAGATCGCTAAATAATCTCGATCGTAGACTGTAATTTAATTTTTTTAACGATCAAAGCTGAAAATATAACAGTTTCGTACATTGATCTCTTCATCGCCCACGCACCTCGATAACTCTTACGGTATCTCTTGTCTCGGAAGTTCGAGGCACTCTTTATGCGAATTAATGAGGTTGTGGCGTTGCAACTAACGTATAAAAAAAAAGTACGCGTGGATTCTATATCGAGTTACCAAACAGTAATCTTAAGTTTGAATGTAATACCGCCTCAAAATTTGTATGTAAGACGAATGTTCTTAGTATTTGTTGTAGATATACACATTACTGGTATATAAATGCAAGAGACCATCGGAGGTCGTTATTCCCTTTCTTTTTTCCACGATCATTAGTCAAGCCACTCGAGAAGTTGGTGTTTGTGATGCATATACATATACTCAATAGTCTGATCCATGAGTAAATGCAACGATAAGCGTCCTGCGCAATTAGCGTCAAGTAGCCTCGTGATTCTTCCTTGCTCGTTATTCCGCCTATCTACCCGATCCACATCGGGTATCATCCCCTTGAAATCGTAAGCTCTTTGTACACTGTTCTATTCATTTAACAATGACAAGAGCAACTTTGGTGTATGTAACATTTGCGAAAAAGAAATGGTCGAATATTCTCCGCTTTTCGGTCTTACGGTATTTTTTTAGCCGGTATTCAGCGTAAACAAAGAAACCTGAGACTGGTGCACGTTTCCAAGATAATGGACACCGAAAGGGCGAAAGAACTCTATCTCAACGAATTCTTTGTTTCCCTTTCTGTTGTGAAATATTTAACTGACTACCGGGAAACTATATCATGTTATAATCTGAAAAAATTTATTCCAGAATTTAGGAACGAGTCATTTAGTAATATTGTCAAAAAAATGTGATCCTTTGAAGTATATTTTAACATTACAGTATTTAGAGTAGAAAAAAAATACAATTTGTTTTTTATTACTGGATTTTTGTTCAACGAAGGTGTCTGAAAAATTAAACAATAACTACTGCTTGCACGATAAGGTTGTGGCGTCGCCTCCCATGCTCGCCACCAGAGGGGTTGCGCTCTCACAAGCGCTCGACCAACCCCTCGGTTGCTATACAGGGTGTTCGGCCACCCCTGAGAAAAATTTTAATGGGAGATTCTTGAGGTCAAAATAGGACGAAAATCATGAATACCAATTTGTTGATGGAGGCTTGGTTAACAAGTTATTAACGTTTAAAGTTCTACCTGTACTGAATTTTTTTCCCGAAAATGTGCAAGATTTCGGGGGTATGTCTATTCACCAAAAATGATTGTAATTGACTCCCGCAACCGAACACAATTTTTCCAGAACGATTTGAAATTTTTCTTCTTCGTCGAAAAATTTAGGCATCTTCTCGAATTTTTTTCTTGAAAATGCGTAGGATTTCGGGGGTATGTGTAATGGCCAAAAATTATTGTAATCGAGCCCTGCAACCGAAAATAATTTTTTTCGAATGATTTGACAAATTTTTTTTCGCCAAAAAATTTCAGCACCTACCTGAATTTTTTTCTCGAAAGTGGGTAGGATTTCGGGGGTATGTGTATTCACCAAAAACGATTGTAATTAAGCCACGCACCCAAACATAATTTTTTCAGAATGATTCGAAATTTTTTAATAACTTTTTAACGAAGCCTCAGTCAAGAAATTGATATTCTTGATTTTCGTCTTATTTTGGTCTCCAAAATCTCCCATTACAATTTTTCCCAGTCGTCTAAGGCAGGGCCTGCTGGAAAGCCTTGCTGTTAAGTCCCACTTACAGGCCCGGACAAAATAACGCCTCCTTCTTTCCTTTTTCTGTCCTCCGATGAATTTTCTCCGAGTTCCTACCCACAGCAAAGCAGCACCACAAGGTAAATATTAAAACAAGAATTCTTATCGTTTGTACACAAATCTATATTAAACGTTGTTGTTCAGGTGGTCATTTTATTAAAAATGAGGTTCTAACTTTACACGTATATCGTACACGGTTAGGTATATCTCTGAAGTAGCCAGTTGGCATGTTGCATTTTTCCGTTTCTGCGAGGGCTGCCCAGTTTGTTGGACAAAACTGAATGATTAGCTGTATAAAGCGAACCCGAGCGGCGCTAGGATGTCCGCAGAGTTGAATGGCGTAATAGAGCCAAGGCTGCTCATCGTTTGCACGACGTAAACCGTTTCATAAAGGTGCACGCCTTTGCTTCGACGGGGTAGCGCCGAGAAAAAGAGTCAAGCCCGGAGAGCAGCCTTTCCATTCCGGGGTGGCCGACCCATATCTTCTGCAAATAGCTTTCTCATTCGGCCGGCGAGATCAAGAAAGCGACTGGGTAGGTAGCGAGAACACGGATAGAAAGAGAGAAAATATATTTACGTTCGTACGCGGGCCGGTTAGAAGGAGAGAACGAATCGGTGCGATGCCAGGGGTCCCTTCCCACGAAATACGACTGAAACGGTAAAGAAGAAAAAAGGAATGAGAGAAACGTTGGAATCTAGATGGACTTTGAGGTAGTTCGTACAGAGAGTGGCCCGTACGCGGCGCTATGTATCGCTCCTTCCTCCTATTCGCCTCCTGTTTCAGGCTGCTTTTTAGCCGGCGTATCGTGTAGCGTAGATCACACACGACCTACTCGGCAGTGGTCAAAGGAAAAGTGAGAGCACGTGAGAATCGCCCGAATAAATGTATTCCAGTACCTATGACTCGAAAACTCGCGCGAAACCCTCTCCGGATGCTTTGACGCCGCGCATCCGCGACGGTATCGCGTACGGACGAAAGTGGTTAGGAAAGTTGCGCGAAAAAAATTAAATGTTTTGCGTCGTTTATCTTGTAAGTGCGGATGTTTCCGCGATATCTTCTATCTCTATGATTCGTTCCTTCAAATTATTCCATCTTACGGTAATATTCGTCTTTTCTCGTACCGTAAATAGTTACTGCTTTTTAATTCTTTTATTTTTCAGTTTGTAAGGAAGCATTCCAATTGTGTGCCCACTTTTTGTTGACTTTATCTTTTTATAATGCTCGCGAAGAGGCAGCAATGCTCATCGGACAAAAGATAACACACCACGAAATGAGAAAGTATGAAGAAGACGACTCGCAGGCAACAGTAGCCGAAGTAAAAAACCGGAAAGGCTGGCTAACTACAGCTTTGGTGTACTGTCCACCACGACAAGATATTGCAAGAAATTCTTTCATATTGTCAGCGAGAAGTTTGTAGACAGGGGATAGAGTATAACCAAGAAAAGATGAACCTCTTTGCAAATATTGAAAAGAAGATATTAATACCGATTGTCTGATAACATTGGCCCTCGAACAAAAATAAATTGGACATATCTGCCTTAGAGCAATTACATCCGCTTCTTGGTCCATTAGCAATGATATATTATGCAAAGATGTCTGACGCAAAGACGCATCGACCATCCAACTAGACTTGCTCGTTTGTTTTCAGAAATAAACTGAAAGCTCAATTGCTATTCTAGTCACAAGTACGCGATGTTATTCTTCCTCGCATACATTTTTAACAGGAAACAAGTGTTTAAAATGCTTATGGATAGTCACTCGTAACCTTCATAAAATCGATCCTCGCTGGAATGCAACGAGTCCTTCTGTGTCCCACGACAGTCTCGAATCGCGAATAAGAAACGTGTTTCGTTGGTGAGCAATTGAAAGCGCGGTAGCTTAAGACGCTGTTGGGGTTGACCAATAGAAACACAGTGGTCTCGTCAGTCTTCTCTGTTGGACGAAAGACGTCGGGAGGCCGCGATATCTGTATATATCAGGGGTGCGCAACTTTAAATACCGAAAGGAATGATATTCAACCTTACACAATATCGATTAATAATATACAGAATTTATGACAAACTTTATAGCATTTATCATAAGTATTGCGTTATATAAAAATTGTGGTAGTGTGAATACTGATGTATCATGAACACATTGTTATCTATAGACGAAAATCTCGAATAACGAATAAGAGGTAAACTACTCTTTATTCTGTTTGCTCGTTGAATACAAACAAAAATTTGAAGCTTGTGTTGAGCGAATAACTACGTGTCTGGTCTATCATTTGAGCTTATTCATTTTCTATTTTTCGAAGTTTGCTCATCTCTGCAGGGTACACGGCGACAAAGCACGCGTTGCGCACCTCTGTCGTTCACGAAGGAGGCGATTGAACGCGCGCGAACGAGTCAACAGTGATCTCATCCCTTCCCCTCCATCGCTTGTCTTCTACCCGATGTCACGGTACGGCAAGGGGTTCCCCTTGGCAAGAGAGACCAAACGGCGGGAGTGTCTGGTAGAAAATGGAAACTGAAAGACATCACTTTTCAAATTATCTTACCCCGAGCGTAAAATCTTATCCTACGCCCATATTATAACCGATATTACTCGGAACGAAATGGATACCGAACAATGATATACCTCGAATCTAGATAAATATAAATGAAATGGGTATGAAACAACAACGACTACCTTACACCGTATTCATTTCTAATACACGGACTACAATAGCGCCGCACTGACTGTGTAATTCGACTATGTTGCGCTGAACAACGGTAACGGTTGCACCAAACGTATCAGGTTTATAAATGGTTTAAATAACACGCGCAATATCAAATATTATGACTTTTGTTATAGGATATGGGGTAACAAAAACAAGCTAATTTAGCTGCTTTTAACGTACGCGAGCATTCGCAGAGCTGCAGTGGACGTTTAATGGCGCGTATTTCGTACGCCATCGTTTACGCGATAATTTTTTTTCTCGATTCGAATACTCGATACGCTTATTAAACGCCGCGGTGTCAACTACCTCGATAATGCCAGTATCGAAAGGCTCGGACGACCAAACCGATCTCGTCGAAGTACCCTGTTCGACGATTCAATGAGCGTAACGTTTAATCCGTTCGGATATCGAGTATTCGGCTACCGTTGCACGAACCGGAATTTCGCACACGTGTAATCGCGATAGGATCACAAAATAGTGATATTACACTGGAATTTTTCGTACTGATACAAATTCTCTGGAGGGAGGGAGAGAATCGACGAGGGTAAGCGGACGATGGTGAGCATGGACGATACGGCCGGGGGGAGGGGTGAGGGGGAGGAGGTAGCAAGCAGGAGCGTTGGAGGTGCCGTGGTAGGGGACATACAGACCACCGGGGGAAATAACGATAGCACCGTCGAGCGAGCGGCAGCAACGCCAAGGGAGGACGTTACGCGTTATCGACCGCTCGAGACGGAGACGGCAAACGAACGTACAGTGACTCACACTGAAAATCGTCCATCACATTTGTCTTGCTAATGTTGTTCCTATTATCTAATATATAAATATGAAATTTTTATAATTGACGTAAAAGTATGATCTATAGTAAGGCTACAGCTATTCGAGGAATTTAATATCAGAATATTTTATAGGTACAGCGCGGTGCATAACTATGGCATCACCCTCAATGATTTAGAATTTTTAATAAAAATTGAAGAGAATTAATTATACAAACTGAAAGAGTATGATGAATAATGGTTTTCGTGTAAAACTCGTTGAAGTTACTTCTATATGAAACCTGAGGCGATAGGCGACTAAAAAAATAATTCTCAGTTGCGTGATTATAGTATGATCGTTGATAAGCTAATTTCCTTAGAGTGAGAGTCGTGAAAAATATATAAAAACTAGTCTAATTTTTAATCAAAGCTTTGGTTTATTTTATATTCGAATATGCTCGCGTAGAACGTATTCGAGTGGTAAAGAAAAAGGTGCAATTTTCGCATTTTTGACGGAATGCATCAGTATTCGAGAAATTGCTGTAGGAACGAACGAGAAAACGCCGTAGGAAATATACGAAGGGACGAGGTAATGCCTCCCCGTGGAGGGTCGCGATAACGTACGACGTCGCACATTCGGTACCTAGAGGAGACCCTTCTTGCCTTATTCTGGCGTTCACCCTCTTTGTATTCAGCAGCGGCGCATCGGTAGAGAATTTTGCCCATCCTGATTTCAGTTGATGGAAAAATAGGGAATTAAAACTTGAAACAGACGTCCAGGGCGAACATGTATCGTTTATCTATAAAAGCATAATAACAAATGATTTATTTATTCGCATCTTTCTACATTAAAAATATTCTTTTTGCGTCCCCCTCTCTTGAGGTTTGCATCCCCTTGAAAAACATGATATAAGTAGAATATAATGAGTTAAATACCTAAAGCGCCAACTTGGGATTTTTAACCAACACCAGGTCTAAATTGTTTAATTTCAGTTAATTTAAGATGAGTTAGAAACATGTAACCATGGCATAGGATTAAAACGGTTGAACCAGAGGATTACCTAAAATGACAAGCATAAATTCATTTAAGTTTGTGAGTTATTAACAAAATAATGGAGGTAGACTTCCTAATAGACCTCGTGTGGTCGTTTAAAAGTTAAAGTTTTCGTCATTGTTACTTATAGCTTCTTCTACACGCCTTTTGATAAATCATTGTAAATGGATTTAAAGAGTTTAGATTTTTAATTTATTTAAGTTCAACATTGGAGGCTTCGTTAAAAAGTTATTAACAATTAAATTAAAAAATTTCAAATCGTTCTGGAAAAATTATTTTCGTTTGCGGGGGTCAATTACAATCATTTTTGGTGAATAGACATACCCCCGAAATCCTACCCACTTTCTAGAAAAAAATTCGAGAAGGTGTGAAATTTTTCGACGGAAAAAAAAATTCCAAATCGTTCTGGAAAAATTATTTTCGGTTGCGGGGGTCAATTACAATAATTTTTGGTGAATAGGCATACCCCCGAAATTCTGCGCATTTTCATGAAAAAAATTCAGTACGGGCAGAACTTTAAACGTTAATAACTTTTTAACAAAGCCTCCATCAACAAATTGGTATTCTTGATTTTCGTCTTATTTTGGCCTCTAGAATCCCCCATTAAAATTTTTACACCGGTTTTTCAAGATATAACATAAGATACAGAATTTATTTATAGATAAATTAAATAGCTTATAAGAATTTACAATTTTTCACTAACTAAAATTGCAAAGATAAGGACTCCCCTAAAAGGTGTTTGACACAAAGGTTCAGCAAAATTCTCAGACCTTCACAGGTTGATAGGAGAGTTGATGGGTGCCCGATAGCAGTCGAACCTTTTTGCTTTTGTGTAAGCTTGGATTTTGCAAAACCTACCGAGTTTCAGTAGCTAATTGTTATCTCTGTTTCTGTTTCCACGAGCATACAATGAAGTAATTGCATTAGCATACGAATACTCGTTAGGATAATTATCTATTAGAATAGTACATTTTTGCAGTATGCTTGAAGAGTAATGAACGACTACCATTGTGGTTCAATTTACTCCTTGCCTTTATGCTTTCGTAATTATAGGTTGTCCAGTTAATCAATGTTAGCGAACGTTGTACTCGATCATTGTCACGTAAAAGGAACATTTCCTACGGTCTTCTGTAAAAGTTGGTAGTATAAAAAATTATACCACAATTATTTGTAATCTGGTATAATCAATGATCACAAAAATTTTACTGTAAATAAAACAGGTTATAAATATTAAATAGATGCATCAAAAGATTTGTCTTTGTCTCTGAAAGCATCAGTGAATTAAATAATTTAACTGCACTTAAATTATTAAATGTATACTTTTTCTCTGAAGTTTTTTTACACCTTGAATTTATTTCTAACAACATAGAACAATGCGTACAGAACAAAGTGAATTTTTTAAAATGAAAATGGAATATGCACAAAGACCAAATTTGAAGCTATTTATTTGGCGTTCCTAAATTCTTTGCGTATTTGAATTTCAATGAAATCTTTTAATGCTACGCTTATGCGTACAGTTTTATGCAACATGCAAGTATTAAATTGGAAAAAAATAACGCACGGTTCACGAGTTTAATTATTGCTTGCCACATGTGACCCTCAGTCACGCACAGGCCTAGCGTACAACCGCTAACGCACGGATTATATTGCTTGCAGGACTCGCATATTTTCTTCAAAATCATTCTCTACTCTCGCAACATATCCATTTAACGCTACGTATTACTATAAAAATGTTATCTCGCGAATCCATAAATAATTACGAGCCTGAAAAGCAAATAAAAATCTATACAATTAATTTTGTCACGTTACAAATATTCATATTTTGTATTGAAATGGAGGAACAAGATCCGCGTTACAAAGGCTAGTTTCAGATAAGCCCGAAACAAAGAAACATTGCGAAGAGTTTATCATTGATTTCTCTTCAGAGCCGAAAGAAACAGTTCAACAAACTGAAAAGAAATTCCACGGGGCTCGTAGTCTCGTTGGGTCGGTCTCCATTATCTTTAACGGAACAGAAGCTTCTCTCGCTTTCCTATCGTCGTTGTCTGTTTCCACGGCCGTCGCCGCTGTAACCGGTGCAGCCTGTTAGAAGAGACGTCGGTCCTATTATCGGCAAGACTCCATTCTCGATCATCTTGCCGAAAGAGAGACATTTTCTTGGCCGTTCCTGAAAGTCGGTAATAGTTTCCTCCGTTCAAACATGGGCGTTGAAAGGGGTTGATTGCTTATCTACGAAGAAACAGAAATTTACCCGCGTCTGGTTACCCTCTGTAGTATTTTCGTGCGTGTCTATCCTTCCTTATCTTTACCGGCGGCGAGAACCTTTCCACCAGTTTCTAATATCACACTCGAGCCCTTCCCTTCTTTCGCCTCTTGTGCCGCTGTAATCATGCAGCTGGGCAGAAGGGATAGTACTCATTGTCAGCAGACATTACGCTCCCCTGTAGACACTCGTTGCGCCCTTTTTGCCGTGGTTGAATTTTGTAGCGCGGGAAGGATAACTGAAGAAACAGAACCGCGCTACGTGTTTCGAATTATTTACGGTGCACATACAGGCGCACTCGTTTATCGCTCGTATTCCGCTCACGCTTCCTGAAATTGATGGGTTTCGATTATTTTTCTCCTTCTCTTACAGTCAATACTCGCACGACGCGCGAGCTGAATTCAGACAGTCATTTTCGTGTCCAAAAAATGAAATTTTATAAAATCGTGAAGAATCGCTGTTATTAATTCGAAGTACCAATCGTCGAATATTGCAATTTTCTTCCAATATCTTTTAAAAACATTTGTTCCCATTACTTCGATCTTCCATTTTGAATTTCACATTATACAGGGTGTTCGGCCATCCCTGGGAACAAATTTTAATGGGAGATTCTGGAGGCCAAAATGAAAAGAAAATCAAGAATATAATTTGACTGAGACTTCGTTAAAAAGTTATTAAAAAATTAAATTGCAAAATTTCAATTCGTTCTGGAAAAATTATTTTTGGTTGCAGAGGTCAATTACCATCATTTTTGGTGAATACACATATCCCCGAAATCCTACACACTTTCTAGAAAAAAATTCAAGAAGGTGCGAAATTTTTCGGCGAAATTAAAAAGATTCAAATCGTTCTGGAAAAATTATTTTCGGTTGCGGGGGTCAATTACCATCATTTTTGGTGATTAGACATATTCTCAAAATCCTACCCATTTTCTAGAAAAAAATTCGAGAACGTGAATTTTTTTGACGAAATTAAAAAATTTCAAATCATTCTGAAAAAATTATTTTTGGCTGAGGGACTCAATTACAATCATTTTTGGTGAATACACATATCCCCGAAATCCTACGCACTTTCGAGAAAAAAATTCGAGAAGGTGCGAAATTTTTCGGCAAAATTAAAAAGTGTCAAATCGTTCTGGAAAAATTATTTTTGGTTGCGAGGGTCAATTACCATCATTTTTGGTCAATGGACATACCCCCGAAATCCTACTCACTTTCGAGAAATAAATTCCTTACCGAAAATATAATCTGAGACCTGAAATGGTTCCCCGAAATTTCATGCAAATCTTTGAAACACCATAACTCCTGAACGGATTGAACAATTTTAATATTTCAAAGTGCAAACAACGTGTATTTCGGTGAAAATAATGCAGAAATTCTAAGAATATTCAAAAAGTTGCTCCTTCACCCCGAAAACTGACAAAAGCCTCATAAAGATGGACCAATTTTTAAGGAGCCATAACTCCTACAATAGTGAATATATTTCATTAAAATTTTTTTCTGATGTAGAGCCCATGGATACCTACAAAAAAGTATTAAACAACATTTTCATACAACGTCAAACAAATTTATTAAAAATCAAAACCAAATTTTTAAGAAAAATCGACAGGTGCCTAAATTTTTCGGCGAAATTAAAAAATTTCAAATCATTCTGAAAAAATTAATTCTGGTTCCGGGGGTCAATTGCAATAATTTTTGGTGAATAAACATACCCTCGAAATCCTGCGCATTTTCGAGAAAAAAATTCAGTACAGGCGGAACTTTAGACGTTAATAACTTTTTAACGAAACCTCCATCAACGAATTGGTATTCTTGATTTTCGTCCTATTTTGTCCTCTAGAATCTCCCATTACAACTTTTCTCGGAGATGGCCAAACACCCTGTATGTAACACACTAAACTGTACCATTACTATAACCGTTGTGTGAAATATATTGCGAACAGTAGTCAGTTTATGTAACTTGACACCTATGGTGGTCACTGCTGTATCTTATTTCGTCGAACTGACGCTGATACTCGACGTAAGGTCGACGAGAAAAAACTTACCTAAACAATAGTGGACGTCTGCTACGTAAAATACGCATCACCGATTGCATTCTACCAATTCAGAATGTAATCTAATTACATTTGCCACGATAAAATTACATGACAATCAGATAGTTTTTAAACGGTTTAAAGATTTGCAATTGTGATAACACCATGATTGAAAGTCACGATTATTAATTGTAAATGTATTGCAATGCAAAGCAAAGTATTCACGGTCGAATATTGATGAAGAATCTTCAAGGATCATTGTGATCGATGTTGAAATACTCTTACAGGCGATCAAGTATCTTTTTTACAGACCAGGCTGACTCGAAGGTATCGGATAAAGGCTGGTGTGCCGACATTAATTTTATTGGACGGTTCTAACGGCTCGGTGGTAACCAGGGGGGGCGTAGAACGTACCATTGGCGATTCTACTGGAGCTGAATTCCCTTGGAAACCGCCTCATCCAAAAGCAGCTCTCGAGGATGGGCCATTATTACCATGCGGAGCTCGCGGTAGCAACGAACCAATGTTGCACGAGGAGCTACGCCATTGCTTTAAGGGTGTCTATTTTAGCGCGCATTGGGTAAATTATATATACTTTCCGTTTATTGTAATAACTTCTATAACGTGATAAAATTAGAAACAATAAGGGGTAATACGTATTTCTGTTGCTTATATTAGTGTCCACCTTGCAAAGCATTTACCCCACAACTCGTGGACACCTATCAGCGAATTCGGGAAAGAGGCCACAACTTCGAGGTGATCTTTGTGAGTTCTGATAGGTAGGTCGTATTTGATCAGTTATTTTGCTCGTTAAAGAATAGAAAATCGAACTGTAAAATTATTAGAATTTAACTAATAATAGCACCGACGATACTAATAATAATAGAGCTAATAATCCCGACTTATGAGATTTAAGGAAGATGTAAATTTTTGTGCCACCAGGAGCGAGGAATCTTATAACGTTTATATTGAATCGATGCCTTGGTTGAGGATACCGTTCAGTCAGGAAGAAAGACGACGAAAATTGGCGAGAGCTCTCGACGTACAAGCAATACCCACTTTAGTGATACTCGATCCCCGCGATAATATTATAACTTTAGACGGTCGAGCGGAATTGATCGAGGACCCTGAAGGACTGGTAAACAAAAACTTTCTACGAGAGATTTATTAAGCTGCGTGATCTTCCAGAGCAGTTTAAGAAACACAAGTTGATTCTCGATAATGTGTTTTACGATGAAACATTGAAAATAAACTAACCATATTTTTTTCAAAACATTTTTTTGCTCTGAAAAATTATGCAATTTATTTTTTTATTTTACGCAGGAGTATTGAAAGACATGTATTGAACTTTTAGAATTTTCCTTGGACCAGTTGTTTGGTGAATATTTTAACAGAGAAATATGCTACTTCATTGCACGACGCACCGGCAATAATATTGTTCGTCGGTAAGTTCCCTTAAAAGCATTTTTTTTAATATGTATATGTAATATTTTTTAAAAGCGTTATATTCTTTTATCACGGTATGTATCGACAGAAGGCGAAGACTGTGAGATTCAATTCGCAGAGAGCGTATTATTGCCAGCTGCACAGGCATACAGAAAAGATAGACCTGACTACGATCCAAATTACGATGATCCAGATGATATTTTGCAGTTTTATATAGCATTAGATGTAAGTATTAATCCAGTACGTAAAGCAAATTTACAAGAATGGTCTACACCTCGGAACGACGAGAAAATCCTAATAAATATAGATCCACGAATCTCTTGAGTTTTAGATATAGTTAATTGAAGTTATAGCAATCTATTTTTATCGCAGTGTGAAACGTCGGATATCCTCCGCGAATTTGTGGGTTTGGACGACGCCGTGCCCCTTTTAACGGCGATCGACATACCGCGAGGAATTTATGTCGTGATGGAGGATGGTGCCGAAATAACTGTGGACTCTGTACAACAATTCGTCGATGGGTTTCGTAACGACAAATTGCCTATAAACAAAATAGCCGCGGTACACAAAACAGTCAAAAATGATCACATTTCTACTTGAACACTTTGGAATTATCGCGGATGATTTTATACAAATTATTGAAAACCATACGTGCGAAGGAAGGAGCAGTTAGGTTTTATAAGTGGTCATTATACAACCACAGAATAAAGAAACCCCATCCTCTCTTCTCAATCCTATCTCTGTGATACCATTGCTCCTTCGAGTAGGAAGGATCCCGCGCAGAATTGCGCTTGTATTGTATCTGTACACCCCTTTGTGGAAGTAACCAAAAGACATGTATTATATATCATAGTCAAGTTAAACTTGAGCGAATTGTATTTTTAAGTGTACGCACGCACACGAATACGGTAATATATTATAATGTATTACTTAACGAACGCCAAATGAACACGTCGAACGTATCTTGAGTTACTAAGTGTTTATTTAATCCTGTTTCCCATACAGGCAAATAATCGTCGACTTCGTAAAATTTTATGTCTTAAAATTAACTTAACTTTTGCAAACCGAGAAATAAATAGATATGAAAAATTGTACGAGTTTATTGAAGTTTCATTTTAAACTTATAATTGTTTTCGTATAAAAATTATATCTAGTGTCGCTTTAACATTATACGTCTACGAACGATCAATTTTTATTTGCCGATTTACATTTCATTCTCCAAATGCGTTTTTTCCGTCATTTTTTTTTTTTTTTTTGATTCTTATTAATTTTATCGACAGAACTGGAATTCGATGGGCTACATCACATGATAATGAAAATTTCGCAATATACATCGCAATTATTCTACTTTATACACATATCTACAATATAATTAAAGCTACGCGTCATTAATAATAAAACGGGCGTTATCAACTCGCGTTTATCGAAGAGTTACAACATATGTCGCATGGAAATAAAGTACATTAGATTCATCCTATCGTCGTGTTTTTTTAAAAAGACATTTGCTGTCATTGTTTGTACTGTTTTGTCTATAAAATAAATAATAGGCGGGCAAATTTTATTTTTACATGTCAAATAAATCGCTAAAAACTATTTTATGCTAGGAGAGCTGCCAAAGCATCCAAAAATTTTGCTCTTTCCTCGATTTTCAGTCTTATTACTGGAAAAAGAAAAAACTTACCATTAAAAAATTTGCCGTCTTAAAGGTAGAATGACAAAACTCTCAGCTCTTAAACAGTTCTTACTTGTTGTATCAAAGTAGTCTGCTTCTATGTTACAATTTGTGTTTTTAGCCGCTTGTTCGAAGGCTCTTCCAAATAGACTGTAAATTAATTAATATCATTGCAACTAAATCAAATATAAATTAAAATACAGGGTGATTCTATCACTGGAATTCTATCACTGTTTTTGTGGCTTTCAGCGAGAGAATCGCTCCATATTTTCACGACTACACGAATACTATGAATTACCTTCGTGGCTGATCTTCGCATGCTGGCGGTATACCAACCATAAGACACGTACCATTATCCGGGTTACATATCGAAGAAACTACAAGTGGCCATTCTGGTGCTCGTCTGTTTTTCGAAGAATCTACGTAAGCCTTCAGAATAAATTGAGCTAGCATCACCAATGGATGCGGATGCATGAATATATAATTGTCAGCACTTCCATCGGGGATGATTATGTAAAGAAACGAACCAGCGCTTCTGATATGCTTCATTTGTAAAATACTTTGCGCAGTCTTAAAAATACTACTAAGCATGATTTTTGCCTTCTCTACGCCGCTTTCTAAAATATTTTTTTTCGTCCGCGATAAACAGTCGAGAGCATCCAAAAAACAACGCTGCGGCAACTTTTCTTTCGACTAGAAAATTGAGACAATAACACGAACATGTTCATAAAATTGAACGTCAAAAGTATACATATAAATATCAACTTACGGAAGATTCGAGTACGGCGAGCATAGAATAAACTATGTCCGAGGCACAGTATTTAAACTTGTAACCATACTGAAGGGTAAAACTTGTCCCGATAATCGTGTCTACTTTGTATTTTCCCGCTAACTTTTCAACCATTTGTCGAAATTCTTGCCGCAGTACAAGATCCATGGCGGAAAATCGTTGTCTCGACTGTTCCAGAGGTAAACCCATTTCTGCCAGAAGTTCCTTCAATCGTTGTTCCCCTCTGATTGACCAAAGTTTTAGCGACACTGCGGTTGGTACTGAGTGTCTTAAACTAGCCTCCACGGTCCAATGTCGATACAATGCAAGTGTAAGGCTATAATTTGTCTCTAAGGAATTATATTTCATATTTTGTTACGAACAGTTTCGAGACTATTTTTTTTTCTCTCTTGTCATTACTCAAAATAATATTTCAACTATACCTAAAATTTGGATTTTATGTTTTGTTTAAAATATTTTCACGGCAATGTAAGCTTAACTTATTCGCCGAAAATAATTAGTTTCTTTTGTAGAACTCTTTTGGGCATGTTACACGAGAATATACAAACATATTCTCACGAATGAAGGATACTCTTTAGCATAAGTGATTCGGATTATACTCTGCTGTTGTTGCTGCTCTGCATCGACTTCGCCTCCTTGCTTGTGCGTTAATCGGGATACGTGAGATTGAAGAGCACCTTCGTCAAGAACGCTCAACCGCGATTCTACCTTATTAAGAATGGCTTGTTCGGTACAACCAACTATAGCCCACCAAACCATATCTAAATTGTCTTTTGACATGTGCCAGGCCATTTCAAAAACAAGCATTGCACTCTGTAAAGAAACAAAAAAAATTTTTTAATTTTTAATCGATGTCGCGCATATTTAGGAATTCGCGTATCGGTTATCCATTTTAATACGATGTTTACCGATTTGCCATAGTAGCTGTACTGTGTATAATTGAATAAAATAGTTGCCCTGTTTTCTGACCACTGTCTTCGCTCTGCTTTTTTAATAATATCATCCTCGTTTAATCTTCGTCTTTTTGTCTGAGATTCATCATTTTCTAACTCTTCATCTGTATCATCCTCGTCAGACTAAAGATTATAAAGTGTAATCTTTTTTTTTTCAATATTTATGTTCATAAAAAATATGAAATGTTTACCGAATCATCTCTGAAAACTTCCTTGTATTCTGGAATCTCCTCATCTTCGTCGGCTTTACCAAGTATACGTACTTGACTTTCCGAATATATGTTACATAAATCATAAGGTCTATGACTATCAAGAATATAAAATATCACAGATTCTGCAGGTTGTAGCAATTCCACTAAGTCTAATGTACCGCCACAATTTATCAAGATAACATTTTTTATCTAAACAAATTGCAACAGTTAATAATTAATTCTAGTGCATAAGTATTGACTTGTATGTGTATAAAATGTTTGTTACCTCTTCGCAATTTTCATTAAAGGCACGAACCATATCCTGTATACCTTGTACAGGTACTAGAGTATATATCATGTTATCATTTTTAAAAAGCTGTTGCAAAATTCTGCAGGCACAAATGGCATCGACATCAAAGTTAACAAGTAGTAGGCATCTCTGTAATAAACAATTATTTGTTCTATTCTATTCAAATTTTATCATTTTTACAATTAATTTCTTACGTACGAACTAAAAAATATAACAATAATTTGAAGGTAAATAAAAAGTAAAATCGTGTAATTGTTTAAAAATGACAAGTAATATTGTTTAACCTATATAAACATATCAGAACTTCTCGTGTGCAGAAAGTTAAAAATGTAACTTACGTCGTCCCTTATCGAACGATAGAAACTTCTTTCTAAGTTTTCCACGAACATATTGCGGTAATTCTCGGCATGGGAATATTTTTTACATTTATCGTACTTATTCTACCCCTTGTTACTTTGCATCAACGCTAGACGAAAGCGTGCTGTTCACGATACCGAATGCAAGAGAATCATTACAGTAAATACGGGAAATATCGATATTAAACGGTTACAATTCATCACAGGGATTTATAAAATGTCTTAAGTAAATTAGAATTAAATAACCGCATAAATCGTGCTACACCTTTTACTCGACGAGTGTATGAAATTGTAACGCAGAATTTAAAACACAAACAACAACACTCTGGGAATTGGAGGGAAGCTGCAGTCGAATTTGAAAGTGATCGATGTATTTCTAGGGTTTCGATCATATACCTTTATGTTGGTTAAAAATTAAATTCCATTACAATCATTTTATACTATCAGTATACAACTTAATTATTTGGTTTACTAGATTTATTATATCGCATTTTATTTAATATTTAAAGATATTTGAATATGCATTGCTAGTCTGACTCGAAATGGTAAAAATTAAACGAGAAATGCTTCTAGATATTTAACTGAAAATATAGTGACTGCAAAATGAAGCTCCTTACGGCTGATAATTGTAAATACATTAACTTCCCGTGATTAAAATAGAAATGATTTATAGAATATTATTAACAAAATACTATACATGAAAATAAAGATTAATAAAACTCGGTGGACTTAAAGAATATGATTTATAGTTATTTATGGTCATGTGATCTCAAGTAATGCAGTGTGCCAACACTGAATAAAAATGAACTAGTCGGGCAAGAGTTAAATACTATTAGATATGTGATTAGTGCATAAAATATTCGAATTATATTCGCTAAGTATTTGAATCATTGAAGTCTTCGAATATTCATATATAGAAAAATCCGTTTTACTTTTAAGATATTTTCTATGTGTTTAAAATATCGTACATCATATCTGATCTATAGTATAGATTCTATACCTCACTTTGTTCATGGACTTGCATGTAGGAGGACGCATAGGCTATGCTCCCGCGTGTTTGATGTAGCATTGGTTCGTTAAGATACACGTGTTGTTTCTACCTGCTTAAAAATGGCTGACAGTGGTAATTGTTATTAATTTTATTTGTGTTTTATATTATTCAATACGCTAGATGTTATGTTATAGTCGTTAATTCAGATCAGGATTCTTATTACATGCATAAGAACCGATAAAGATAGTCACCAACTGTTATAAATATTGGTTAGATGTCTAGCGGTAAACACGTGTTTTTATGAGCAATAAAAATCCCGATTGAATATATTACTTTAAGTACAATGTATTGTACGTATTTCCCGCATTTGTCTTATATTAAAATTAATTTTCCACGCGCGTGCATGATTATTGTGTCTTGAAATTACGATGTCTACGATTAAAATTGTTACGAATACATAGGTTAATTTTTATTATTTTTTTAAATAGATAAAAGTAAGAAAAAGAGTAAGAAGAAATCGCTTGGAGAAATACAAGCGGCAATGAAGTGTCAGCTTGAACCCTCCAGTGAACTTGTAAAGCTTGAATACAAAGACTGGCCTCTTCTGTTTAAGGTACATAGCATTTTTTGATCAAAGGAAATAATGTTCTCTCGTAATTATGATTGAAAACGCTTAATATTATTTCAGAATTTTGATAAAATGCTTACTCGTACAAAACATTTCACCCCTTTAACCAGTGGCTCGACTCCATTGCATCGTACGTTATCTGAATATGTAAAATCTGGTTGTATTAATTTGGATAAACCGTGCAATCCATCCTCGCACGAAGTTGTAGCATGGATAAAGAGAATTTTGAAAGTAGAAAAGACCGGACACTCTGGTACTTTAGATCCTAAGGTATCTGGTTGCTTAATAGTATGTATCGATAGAGCAACTAGATTAGCTAAATCGCAACAGACTGCTGGTAAAGAATACGTTGCAGTCTTCAAACTACATTCTGCTCCTGAAAGTATTCAAAAGGTAAATGTAACGTTCATTTAGCTGAGATTAGTTTGACCATAAGTTGATATACTAATCGTAATAATGAAACAACATAGGTAAATCAAGCATTGGAAAAATTACGCGGTGCTCTGTTTCAACGGCCTCCGCTTATATCTGCGGTGAAGCGCCAACTTCGTGTCAGAACAGTATATGACAGTTGGTTCCTTGACTACGACGAGGAACGGAATATGGGAGTGTTTAGAGTTAGTTGTGAGGCTGGCTCTTACATTAGAACTATTTGCGTTCATCTCGGTCTCTTCTTAGGCACTGGTTGTCAAATGCAAGAGCTACGTAGAAATCGTTCGGGCGTGCAATCCGAGAAAGATGGAATGGTTACTATGCATGATATACTTGATGCTCAATGGTTGTATGAAAATCATGGAGATGAATCGTATTTAAGAAGAGTAATTAAACCTCTGGAAGCTCTTCTTGTAAAACACAAGAGAATTATCGTAAAAGATAGTGCAGTATGTATTAATAATATTTTTAAACAATTTTATAAACGAAGAAACATTCTTTTACAATGCTACATAATTATATTGATAGGTAAATGCTATTTGTTATGGGGCTAAAATTATGCTGCCAGGTATTCTGATGTATGATGATGGTATAGAACTGAACCAGGAAATTGTAATAGTAACTACAAAAGGCGAAGCTATAGCACTTGGTAAATAAATTTTCAAAGTAGTATAGCACTGCCACACATTATAGCATTAGTTCAAGCCCGGGGGCACACGAGCGTTAAAACGACGTGCGTTGCGACGGACGTCGATTTCAATGGCCGTTATGGCAAATCGACGCTCGTGTGTGACCTGCTGCATTTCTCAAAATCAATGCACATCGTGTGGTCTCTTAATATATGACAATGTATTTCTGCGACGGACGTTGTAACGTTTATTAGTATTCTATTTCTTCAGCTTTCAGTTTACTTTCATTTCTATAGAATAACTAAGTAATTTGGGATAATTGTGCTTACAAGTTTCTTTTTACTATTATAGGTATAGCTTTAATGACGTCCCCTACAATGACAGCTTGTGATCATGGTATAGCTGCAAAAATAAAGAGAGTAATCATGGAAAGAGATGCATATCCAAGGAAATGGGGTTTGGGACCAAAAGCTTCTGTAAAAAAACGCATGATAATTGAAGGAAAATTAGATAAATATGGAAAGCCGAATGAAAATACACCCGCCGATTGGTTGACGAGCTATGCAGACTATTCTACAGTTACAGTAAAGGTAGGCATTCAATTTCCATCTTACGTACATCATAAATGTTCTAATTAATGTCTTTATTAATTTATATAGACGTAGTGTTGTTACAAAATTGATTTATTCGAGTTTTGTTTATTTAATAGACCGAGGAAAATGGTACTGTTGCTGCAGCTACGGCACAAAAGCGTAAATGGCAAGAGACTGTTGTTTCACAATCTGAAACAGATGTTCCAATAAAAGAAGAACAGCCTGAAGATCCAGAAACAGTATCACCGAAAGAGAAAAAGAAGGAGAAAAAAGAGAAGAAGAAGAAGAAAAAGAAAGAGGCAACTGAATCCGAAGCTGATAATTCAATGGTAGTGGAAACCGAAACTCAGGTAAGATGATATTTAATCCTTTCGCTACGACGGGCGACAATAATTTCCAGTTATGTTAAATGCTCTATTTATTTTCTTGAGCTCATTGTATTCAAGTTCAAATGTTTTATCCGGCATCATTTGTTTTTTACGGACAAGGTAGTCTAGTAATGCCAAAGGAAATAGTCTTGAGAGTCAAAACAGCTTTTTTAGAAGTTACAATAGTGCTCGCGGTTATCTCTATCAATTCTTGGAAGCTAAGCGGCTTCGAACATCGAGCGTAACTTGACGCCGGTCGTTATCGATACATTGTTTATATGGTTTCGTGTGGCAGCTATTGTATCTCACTTGCACTTGTCTTCTTTACTTATCTCCGTTGAATTCTGAGAAGTAACCACAAACTAAAATAACTTAACACTTTAATGGCCCGCACGTATCACGCGAAAACCGCTGTCCGTCACCACTGATATTGTACATCAGAGTAAGATACACGAAGATGCTAGGAGTATTATTATAAGGAATTATAAATGTAACCTCAACAAACGTAATAGTTTATTTACTTAAGTGGGCACTACTGTACATGTAAATTCGATCGCTGATGAGATGACTCTCCGCACGCAATTTATATGTACACTGTTTTGGCGAGAGCATCTCGACGGTGAACACGCTTATAGCGAAAATATTTCTATTTACAGGAAACACCAGTTAAGGAAAAGAAAAAAAAGAAAAAGAAAGATAAAAATCAAGATCAAGAAGCACCAACATCTAGTTGAAAACGTTTTTTTTAAAAACGTACTTTTAACGTACTTGTTAAAAGAATATGATAATCTATCCGTAAATGTGAAGGAAAAAGTACGACATTTCATACAAGAGAACGTAACTCTTCTATAACAACAATTTTGAGAAAATATATCTTATTTTATAATTTTTAATTTGTAAAAAGGAAACATCTGATTCGTATATATATATATATATATATATATATATATTATTCGTCGTATTAAATGAGAGATATTTTATGTTCTGTAGACTTGTACAGTTCGTGATTGAAGACAATTTGCATTTAGTAATTTTTTAGATTGTGTTCTCAAATTTAACCTGCAGTAATGCTGTATCATCTTTTACTAATAGTAAAATAGGTATGAAATAAAAATTACTGTTAGAGGTTAAGTTCCATCAATTTCATAAATAATAAAAGTATATGGTACGATATTTTGTATCAGCAAATGTACATAGCGAATTATTTCTACTCGAGAATGTAAACAAATATTCTTTTATAATTTGTTTACGACAATACTAATATTTAGTTCACATTACTAAGATCGCGTAACAGTGAACAGTATTTTTATTCTGTGTCACGTAACGTTATCTTCGTACACTATTTCATCTCTTTTTCCAGACACCCATGTTTCATTCACTTTTTAACAGACTATAAGTCATGTAATGTCTAAATACCTACCAAATTTATAAATACACTTTAAATAAATACAAACCTACTTGTACGCATTTTAGTATTATTTTTTAAATATGGGTATAAAAAAATGAAATGTTTAAAAATATAGTGAAAATAATTTGTGCATTATATGCACTATTTTTGGGTATAAATTATGAACACACATTTTAGAAAGATGTATATATTTTTAATAACATAGTGCAAATTGTGTTTAAAGAAATAGTTATTTAAATACAACTGTATCGAGCATAGCTCCCAGACATTGAACAATATTTGTAGCCATAAGTGTGTCCACTTTTTCTTCTAAATGCCGTTTTGGATCTTGTTTGCCCACATTTTTTATAGCTAATTGTTCGGGTGTCATTTTCTCTTCGTCTTCCAATGCCTGTAAAAACAAATTCTCGAATTATTATATTTATTCGGGAAATTTAATTTTATTCTTAAAATAGTTTCTTGATACTGTATTTGAATACACTACCTTGTTATAATTTTTCGCAAGTTCAAGCATCTCTGATACAATATTTTCATTCAGCCTACTGTGTTCCGAATATTCAGCAAGGGTAAGACCATCCATCCATGTCTTTTTATGTAAATTTAATAGCATTTTCTGTTCTAATTCATTTTTGCGATAGTTTATGCTAATGCTGTAATAATGACGATTTAAGCCATGAATCAAGGCTTGAACAGATGGTTTTTGTAGATGACCTAAATTCGATGTAGTTTGGCGGGGTTCTTGGCCCAAAACCTGCAATTTTACGCGACAAACATATATCCAGAGTTCCATTTTAATCATTTTATAGAATTCCCTCCAAATTTAGTGATTGAAACAAAGTAAGCCCGATTTGAGATGACGGTATGGAAAAATTAAAATCGATACCCTATATGTACATTAATTTGAGGCAATATTTTTTTTATATGTATTTACCATCATGTTTGGATTAATTAATCTAAATGCATCGATAACAACTTTTCCTTTCACAGACTGTATCGGATCGATAACGACAGCAACTGCTCTTTCGCTAAGAGCCTCGAATGATTGTTGCGTGTTAATATCGACGCCAGACAGCCAGCAACCAAATCCTGGATGGGAATGGTACCACCCGACAACCATTTCCGGTCGTCCAGTTTGTTTAAGCATGTCTAACATTTTTGCTTGAAATACTGGATCAACTGCTTCCACGCTGACTCCCTGATTGAACAATACTAATAAACAAAATGCTACGAAAAATATAATATTAACACTTCGCGGACTCCATATACTAGACAATATATTTTTATTGTTAAACGAAGATAAAATTTAAATACAAGTTAATTTTCTGTATTCCACTAACGTCCGCTAAGGGTTCATATATATTGTAAAAAGATTCTCGATCTTACAGTTCCCGTTTGAGGCATTGCAAACACATCGATAACACGAACGGTATAATCGTCGACAAATTCTCCAAGCATCAAACCCATTACTTCCATAGGTACACCAGCACGTCCGTGTTTAAGCATTTTTAAAAGCGCTAACGATGATATGTACACCTGATAATATTAATGGTAATAGCATGTCATTCATTTATTCACAAATATAAATTACTATATTACTACAGTAAATAACTTTAATCTTTGCCATACTAGGCCTGGGTCAATTGGGCTCAGTTTCTGCAATGGGAATATTTGTGCAGATTTACCATTTTCTTTTAGTATAATTCAATTTCTCTTTAGAGTAAAATTCTTTGTTTTTTTAACATTAATATTATGGTCACAAGTGCATTTATGATATGCATACAATAATACATTATACTTTTATACATATCTGTTATTGTACTATATACAATAACTAAGATGATAACTATCATAAAGGCATTGGAAACAAATCAATCTAAGAATGCAAAGAAAAAATTTAAAAAGAAAACATGAATGTAAAAACTTATTTGAACTTGGGACTATGGGATTGTAATTAATTATTTTCCCACCATACTCGTATTTCTTCCTGTTAATAAATTTCACACAACCAAGTTATATCCTACATATGAGTTTGAATAATTAAATTTTTAAAATGGATGCTTATTCGATGAAAGTCTTCTGATTTTCTTATACTAGGTATATACCACAATATTTACTTAATATCGATTAAAAATTGGTTTCCTGGTATGGAAGCCTTCCCTTGTTAGTAGGAACAAAATTATATACATTTTACCTGCTCTGCAGTATCAACAACGGGGGCATCTGAAGTTGGAGGTCCTTGGTTCATACCTGGCATACCTCCTAATCTCAAAAGTCGGTCCATATTTATTTATTTTTCAAAGGTTTCTAAAAGCATCAAATATACACTTAATTGTATATTAAAAATAGAAGACGCGCTAATTATTAAATTGTATTTAATACAGATAGATTTTGGTTGAGGTTAAGCTTATCAACAAAGCACCAAAAGTGGAACGGTATTATTTTAAATCGTTTAAATAATGCTATTTATTTGCTTACCTATTAAATAAGTTCACAATTAGTTCAGAAAATATTATAATTTATCGTTCATTCGTAGTATTAAATAAGCATTATTTTCACATGCAATGCAATTGACAACTCTCAAATGTGCACACTCACGAGCGCAGCCTATAGGAAGCAATAGAGAGTGACTGACGTTCATATAATTTCCAATGGTTGTACTTTTAATGCAAAAATGCCTGGGGATGTGAAATATTCAGTACTTCCGGCGAAATTAGGAGGAGGACCACATAATTTAGGTAATCTCTAAAAATGTAAATTAAATTAATTTTAGGAAGATTCTGGTAAAATCTAAAAACGTATAGAATGAAAAATAGTTAGAATAAAATGAGGTTATGAAATTAAATCTTAACCGCTTTTATCAACATGCTAATTTATTAACGCTTGAATATTGAAATTTTTGATAATTTAAGCAAAAAGAGGTACAAATGATGCCGACGAAAATGTTTTCATCAACAAAGATTGGTCTTATTCTAAATTTTCTGTTGGATTAAAAACTATAAATAACTCCTTATTTTGCAAATTTCGAATTGCTATTTGCTTATAGAAATTCTCTTCATTTATATTTCTTGAAAAAATTTGATATTTCAATTGTAACACAATTCCTTACATTGACTAAAACAGTAATTGATCAGACGTGGAATGAGTTAAATATGTTTTATAGGCGATCCCAATGATAAATCTTTAAGAAAGGTAGAAAAAGATGTACTTATACCGCAAAAAATGAGAAATAAGGCAAGAGAGGAAAAGTGTGTTAAAGAAGTTAAAGGTAGTGTTGATACGTGTTACAAATATTATTATATATAGTTGAACATTTGTGTAATATTTTTTTGCACATATCTGATTTGTAGAGTTCTCAAAGTGTTGTAAAGATGCTAGTTTTGCAATGGTTTATAAATGCAGAGAAGAGAATACTGCTTTAAAAGCATGTTTAACAAAGTGGTACACCGATGAACAATTTAGGGAACAATGTACACAAGAGTATTTACATGAAAGAAGTGAATTTCGAAGGACTGGGGTAGGATTGAATAACAAACTAAAAAGAATGCAGTCTTCATAAATTTTTGTTATTCATAATAATGGAAATATTAAAAAAGCATCATAAATCTTTATGAAATGTAACACAGGAAAATATGATTTAGTAAAACAAATAGAATTTATTATTTTCAGTACATGTACATTTATTTGCAAATTTAATAAATATGTTACAAAAAAGTTAACACGAGTCATCATCTTCCTCTTCTATATCTCTGTTATGTTTTGGATTCCACCTTCTCCACAATAATTCTCTTACAGAAAATTCTGACAAGATTTCTACATTAAACATATTAGAAGTATGAGAAACTGAAGATGGCCATAAAACTTGAGCAAATAATATTTCCTAAATACAAAATATAAAATAGAATTTATGTAATCTATAATGTAAAAACAAATTGAAAGATAAGTAATATATGTAAATTACCTTTGCAGCAGTTTCTGACAGTCTATCTAGACCTAATAAATTATTCCATGTTGATTTGTGCATAGATTTATTTTCGTTTCTGATTAACGAATCACTGTCCAAAACGTCTACTATGACGATATATGACGCGTGATAAAACGGCGGTCCTTGTTTATACAACACTAAAGAATGAGAAATCATTAATACTAATAGATTTTAAATAATACTAATAATAAGTAATACTAACAAAAGTCTCCACCATATTTAAGTCCTGGTTTTACTACCCATCCTTTGCTTCGAAAATAATGATATACAACATATTTTTGCACAAAATTTTTATCAACTTTGCAAAATAAATTCCAGGCACTATCAATGTCTAATAAATTACCATCAAAGTCTATTAAATTTAAACAACCTAAGCCGTACAAAAGGAAGAATGTTTCTTCAAATGTGAGATGAAGAGTTTCTTGTACTGGAAAACTTCCACATTCAATTTTCGGTTTTATTTCTTTTAAATAATTCTCAGTTTCGGAGTCGCTGTTTGGTAAAACAAGTAATTTGTTTTGGATGTCTGTATCATTGTTAATAAAACATACATTATCTTCTTTAAAATTAAAATCTTCAAAGCAATAAGACTCTTCACTTTCTATGCATTCTTTATTTTTACTTTTACTATTCTGAGATTGTTTGTTACAATCATTACTTATAATAATGCACGCATCATCTTTTTGTGTTAAATCAGGATTTAGTTCGCTAACTTCTATCTCTTTATTGGTTAGTTGGGTCTTTTTTAAATTTTTGTTCGAAGGAGCAGTATTTGTATCTATTTCAATTATTTCTAGTGTATTTTCTTTTTCTGGGCTCTTTGATGTCTTTTCATCATCTTCAAAGTCTTTGACATGAGGAAATTCGTATTTACTTTCTGCTGAATTTATATATTTACTATTAGCGGGTTCCATACTAAGTTCGTTAAACTGCTTTAACCATTCTTGTCTACGAGTCCATTGTCTATTTCTTATAACAGGAGGTGCTCCATATCGTGCTTTTCCAAAAGAAGGAAATCCACGTGACAATGTACCTTTGCCAAAAAAACCCTATACAAATAAAATTAATGAATCAATTATATGTATACATATACACACATTTGTTATTGTTACACATGGAATATATATTTTTAAACTACACTTACCATAGAATGTACTGCAGCAATTTCATTCGGATCGACTATGCATGACCCTAAATCTGTAAGGTGAGCAGTATAAGTCACCCATTCATTTTGATCGCCTATTACAATTGGAAATGGTGGGCCCTCTTTTAATTTCACGTGTCGTTTTTTCTTTGGTTCTCGCAAGTTCATATTATTATTTTATAAAGACTTGTATTAAATTTAATGCTTTAAAAAATTTGTAAGTCAAGTATTTTTTTATTTAAAAATCTGTGTATTATCTGTTATGATAAAAACAAATTTATTATGTAATTGTTCAATAAAAGTTTCATTAATTATATTTTATTTTGAAATGAACGGTTGTTTTTATACTACAGAAATGGAATACAATTTTTAGTTTAATGTATTTTATAATGTAGCATAAGTTTTTAAATGTTGTCGATTTAAAAAATTTTAATATTATGCATTACACCATCGCAAATCATCGTGCACAATTGTTATGTTTACTCTGTTTATGATATCGGTACAGATAACTGTCAGTTTATAGATGACGTCTTCACTCTTCAGTAATCGGTTTATGATAACCGTGTGCAGTTATGGTAGCTGTAGTATAGAGGCGCTCGCATTCGGTTTTCCTAGGGAAAAATTAAGAGCTCGAGGAAATTCCTGGTCTCCCTAAAAAGTATGCTAACGGCAGCTGACGCCCCGTTAAATAATCAAAAAGATTTTGTAAAATCCAATCTCAGTTTATAAATCAGTTTTATTGTTTTTTTAATTATCGAATAAATAGTTTATTTTTGATATTTACTTTTTTAATGTTTTTAATCGAAGTACATTAAATTTTGAAAAAGTGTAAATTTATTTGAATTCTTCTGATACATCCTTTGTATTTTTATTTTTTAAAAACAATGTCTAACATTTCATTAATATCAACTATTTTTTCTCTTGGTTTTCCCAATTCCTTTCCTTTCTTACATTCTACTTCATCAATTTTCTTCCAATCACTGTACGATACTGTAGGTACACCTTTTTGACCAAGAATTTTGTACAAATCTATCGAACCTGGTTTGTTGTCTGTAACTGATAGCTCTTTAATTATTAATTCGGCAACTTGAAACGCATTCGACATAGTTGATAATATAACTCCTCTAGGGCCTGTTGCAGCCCAACCTGCAGTATAAAGATTATCTTTGACTTTGCCTATTGAATTTTTTACGCGACCAAGTTTGGTATCAAATGGTATTGATGCATCTATCTGAGGAGATTTATAACCAATACAACGAAATGCTAGACCACATGACATTTCATCAAAAGATCCAGTCGGTACTCCGATTTGTTTAGATATATCATCTCCTTCAAGGCGATTTACCGTTAGTTTAATACCTTTTACACTATCGGAACCCAAAAATTCCACAGGACTTCTTAAAAAGATTGGATGTAATTCTTTTACATTTATTGCTGTATTTTCAGGTGTTTCTTCTAAATACTTTAACATAAGTTCAGTCAATCTTTTCTGTGGTCTGGCTAACGTGTTAACTACGTTCTTTACATTTACAAAATCAGTTGGGTGCCAGTATGTTCTACAGCCAGGCAACTTTAATATTTCGCGTAGTTCAGAAATTGTAAAAGTAGCTTGTAATGGTCCTCTTCTTCCTATCAACGATACTTTACGCACTTTACTTTGTGACAATCGTTCTAAGGCAAATGATGTTATATCAGTATTCTAAAACAATGAAATAGAGGATACATAAAAAATTTTATTAGAAATTTTATTTGATTAGAAATTGAAAATATACCTTTAATCTATCTATTGGCGATAACAGAATTCTTGCAACATCTATAGCAACATTGCCTTGCCCTACCACAACTACTTCATCCACATTTAAATTAATGTTTAAATTACTATCGTGTGGCACTCCATTATACCAACCAATAAAACGTCGTCCAGATACTACATTAGTTAAATTTTCTCCAGGTATGTTAAGTAATTTGTCTTCTTCTGCACCATACGTCTACAATATTAGACAATGATGACCATTAACACGTTCGTCGCCGCGTCACCCAGATGTGGGTGACGGGTATACTTCCGTGGAACGGTAACCCAAATATGGGCGACGAACGTGTTAATGTTTAGTGATACATTAAGCAAAATAAAATAAATTTGTATCATGCATACCAGCAAAACTACATGGTAAATTTCTTGTAACTGCTTTACAGTGACATCTTTTCCTACGTTAACATTTCCTATAAATTGAAAACGTGGATTAGACGCAGTTTTTTCAAAAGTGTGAATAACATTTTTCACTTCTGGATGATCAGGAGCTACGCCAAAACGTACTAAACCAAACGGTACTGGGAATTTTTCCAATATATCCACATTTATATTGCTGGAAGTCTATACCAAATCATTGTTATAATATTACTCCATATATATTCAATACTCTACACACCTTTAGTAAGTGTTGCGCAGCATAAAATCCTGCTGGTCCTGCACCAACAATGCAAATTTTTGGTACAATATGTTCAGTTGAAAATAAACGAATATAATTACATATTGTACCTACTTTCATGGTAATTACTTGCATTGATCTAAAACGATACATTGCAAATTAAAATTACATTTTTATTATTGCTTACTTGAACTCTATAAATATAAAAAAAGAACAAATTAAAAAAGAAGACAGCCAAGAACAATTATTTCTAAATACATTTTGCAAATATTTATCATTTCACATTAAACAATTAAGAAATAACTAAATTAATTTTCTTACAAAAAAATAATTCTTCGCAAAATTTATGTAGAGGGTGTCTACTTCACAAGATGTAATGTTAGTGGGTATAGAGTGGTCCCCATGAACATCTTTTCCCTGTAAGGCTTTATTTTAGAGAATATACTCGGTCTATTATTTATCATATCATAAATATAAGTAAGAGATACACCATTTATAAATACGTAATTATAATTTATTATACCAGAAGTATTGGTACAATTTTGATCACCTATACATTATAGAAAAAATGTTACTTTTAATGTTGAACATTTTCTTGTAGTGTATATAAAAGATGACGAACAAATAATCTGATAATCCAATGATTAATATCCATTATTGTGAAGAATAAATCAGATTCTAAAAAAAGAAGAAAACATCACAGTCAAATATGTCATACAAATATAACCGGAATAGATAATCGTTTCTTACCATATAAAAATGATGCATCAATTATTTCTAAAATAGCATATCCCCTTTCCTGAGCATTAGAAGAAACGGTTTTAATATCGAGTAACTGTTTCAATATTTTCGAATCGTAATTGTAATGGCTCAAAGTAATTTTTAATCCAATACTATTACAAGGTTTTAGTTTAACTGAATTAAAAGCACAACTTATGAGGTAAAGAAGCCCAACATTAAGGTGAGTCAATAATGAATAGCCAATTAAAATCAAAGTACTTTCATTAGTGAGATCTTGTAGTGCATCACAAATTTTAGTAATTACTTCGTGACTATCATAAATGTCTGTATAATGAAAACTTAAAATTTTATAGATCGGTTTACGTATTCTTTTTTTAAATTTGTTCACGTTTTTTATGGACGGAAATTGTATTTTGCATTCCATATTACTAAGAATGTCGTCAACGCTATTTTGTATTTTTAAGACGTTTCGATTGCAAAATTTTGAACTATATACTTTATGAAATATTTTTCCTAAAACGATTTGTGAATTTTCTGGCAATTTACTGAACTTGAACTGGAAAGAAAAAAAATTGATTTTAGTTTATAATGTAACAGGATTTGAATTAAATCGAAGATATAGTATAGAAACACTATAAAAATTAGCTTACATCTACAATTTCAGAAGGTGATATATGAATTTGTATTTTCTTAAAATCATTAAAAATGCTGTTTAATTGTTCCCATGGTGTTAAATGTTGTCGCTCGCGACGTTTATTGTAAGATCCCTGTAATGATCTATTACATACATTAATATTGTTATTTGGTTCCAATAACGTTTTTCCTACAATTTCTCCAGAGATCAACTTTTTTACGTTATAATCTTTCATATATTTATCAGCAACCATATGTTGAGTTTGTTTCATATTCACTAACAGTGTAGCATGATTTGATTTAAATGTAGTGATATTATTCATTATGATTAGACATTGTTGAGACTTGAAAAATTCACTGCATTCTATGATTCTTTCTATAAATGTGTTTGGAAGATCATCTTTACTAAACATTGCTTGTTTGGAGCCACATTCATAGTGCTCTCTAAGCTTTTCTAAGTATGGTGACACAACTGTTTGCCCCTTAAAATCTGTGCATACAATGTAAATTTCTGAATTCCCTTCTTTGCTTGTTGCTGGTTTAACTATGTTAACGTTACCAAAACAACAAGATAACAGATAAATCAGGCATACTGAATGGCATTCAAAAATGGTAAACATCTTCAATAGAAAGCTACCTCCAGTATTTAAAAGATGCAAAGCAGTTACAGTTTCGCAAAAATGTAAATGTGCTACAACATTTTCTTGATCCTCTGGAACATCCACACAGTCAATACTGCCATCAGCAGTAACTAAAAATACATCACTACGTGGTTCTGATAATTTTACAAGCATGTCTAAATTTTTTAAATCCATGAGGTTTCCAGTATTGTCTTCTCCAAAACACCAATGATTCAATGTATGCTTTATGAATCTATTATCATCAATCATTGTGGATAATGAGTTACCCTCATAATATGGATTTAATGTTGTAGCAATCCAATCCCACTCAATGCTAGGTGCATTTGTTTGTAACCAATGATTCAAAGATGTAACAAAAGCTCCTGGAGCTTCGCATAAATGAACAGACTTAAAACGTTTATTATTATTATCAATATGATTCATTGGTACTAAAGGAAAGGATGACACTATTTCATAGAATTTACACCATGCCTGAGTTAAAAATTCTGGTTGAATGTCTCTTCTTAAACGTATAAGAACATCTTTTGCACTGTTTCTTTGGTACGTATGTGTTTGCCATTCGTGAAGATCATAATTATTTAAATAACTTTTTATCTCATTCAATTCGCGCTTTAATATTTGTAATTTATCAATTTCCCACAGACAATCATTGAACAGTGCTTTTGATTCAGGTAACAAATAATATTCATTGTGTGCAATTAGAAAACGTTTGTTGAATAACTCTTCTACATACTTATATTCAAATTGTTCTTCGTGGTATGATAAATTGTTAGTTGTAAATGGTTTTCGTTCTTTTTCTAAAACATGTTTGTCGATTTCCATCATTCAATTTGAATTATATATTCCTTTCTAATCGCACGAGTAGATAAAATTTTGCGAGAGCGTTTAAATAATTTTATGTGACATAATTATATATTTTTTAGATAGTTTTAAAATTAAACGTTATAAACAGTAAAGCTGAAATTATTAACTACGCATTCAGTTTTTTTGAAAAGAGTAATTCTCGAAAGGTTTTTTAAGGTTAGAGTTTTTATTCGGTTGCCTTGGCTGTTCTCTTTTTTTTTTTTATGTGTATACAACTATATCTCACCTCTTTACAACACGGAAATAAATAAAATGTTTTCTATTACTTCATGAAAATAAGAAAAATCTTGTTTCGTTTTACAACTATGAAAACGGTGTATAGGGTATATACGGTGTATATAAGCACAGACTTGGTAGTGAAGATGCAGTTATAGTTATAGGTTATAGCCAAAATTAAAAAAAATTGAATATCTCAATTTTTTAGAAATTGGCAGATCTTTGAATTTGAAGTATCAATTTTTCCTCGATTTTTCGTCGTTGAGATTGAGAAAGAATAGAATAACATATCGGATTTTAATATCCTTAGTTCCAGCTATAAAGGCATGTCTTCTAATGATGTATTATAAATTTCAAATTAATCAATCAATTTGAACCTGTAATATTATGTTTGGCATCTTTGTTCTTTTTTTTGTATTCGCGGTTTCTACCTAAGACATCCCTGATCCTTTCCGAAGTACAAGCTTCGTGAGACATCGGAGCCTCCCCCACTCCTCTACCTAATTCGCGAGTGTTACCGAACACAGCGAGGTGCCGTCATTTGTACTCTGAAAATTAACGCGATAACATGTATCGAGAGTTGACGTTCTTAGCTACCAACGAGGTGCGTATTTTTACCTGTTGATATTTCATCATCTCGTTTACTCTTTATCGACGCTTTCGCATAATATTAATACATTTTATCGTGACAAATTTTGAATCGGTTTCGTACTTTTTCTCTGACATTCGACCGGTGTTAACTATTAATGTGTCTCTCTGAATTAAATTACGATCTCTTGCAATACGGTTAGGATTTAATCATTACTTAATTATAACAATCGTACATGTACTTTAATGCATTTTTATTTTGTTTCTGTTACAGTCTTTTATTGGAATTCGAAGTCAAGGAATTCCTTTTCGAAATAGAAGCTTCGGAAAACATCGGAGCCTCCCTCACCCCCCCCAAACGAATTCGCGAGCGATGCTGGGTACAGCGAGGGGGGCGCCATTAGTAAGACATGTTCAGACATGTTCAGACATGTCAAGACGTGCCGGCGTTTCGCGACCAACAAGGTACGTATCTTTAATCTGTTCATATTTCGTCATCAATACTACTCGCATTTACTCATTAATGGTATTTTTGTGTAATATTAATACGTTTCTGCTATAAATTGAGTCGGAATTGTGGCAAAAACTGAATCGGGTTTCGCGCGTTTTTTTCGATATCTAACCGTCGTCGATTCATTATATCTCCCTAAACGAAATTACCTATCTTGTACACCAATTATTGTTTAATTATGATTAGATATGCTTACTGCAATGCATTTTGACTTTAATTTGTATTTTATTTCTGTGGCAGTCTCTGATTTAAATACGACGCCATGGAATATTGGCGCCTAAACGACACCATGGTAGATGGCAGATAACTCGACTTTCAAAGGGAATATTGGTAACGTTTAACCTATTATAACAAAAATTAACATATGTACATATTAATATTGATATATTTTCTATTAAGTTATTTCTTGATACATAATTTTATAATCGGTCTGTGTTAAGATGAATCATGAAAATGGTTAATGAACTTTTTACATTTTTCAATATTATCAAAGTACTTTCGATTTTATGATACTTAGGAATGGCTAACGGTAGCCATTAAAGGTAAATTGGAATGATTTATATTTAACTGTATTTCGGCCGTATTATTTATTAAATTGATTGTTTATAAATCTGTCTTTATGAATTGTTGTAATTGTAATTTGCAAACATTTTCAATGCAAGTTTAAGAAAACTTAGAAACTACGTAGTTTGAATATGCTATTAAAGTATGAATAATTAACGAGCTTCAATTTTTGCAAATTTCGGAATATTTATAAATATTACGATATATTCAAACATTCGATAAAACAAGTATAATCATTCTTACAATTCTAACTGTGAAAATTAGTGATATTACATTTATAAATTGAATAATTACTAATTCTAAATAAAGCAGTATTTCTGTTGACGAACATCGAATAAGAAGAAAAAAAAACCAATAGGAAAGGCACACGTGTGCACGTTGTATTTCTTGTATCCTATCCCACCTTTCTTTTCAGCATTTTTTTCAGCAAATTTGTTGGCCGCGCGCAAGGCGGCCGGTAGAATCAGTGATTGTATGCGTAGCAACAAGTTTGTTTCTCGGGGCAAAGTGACCCCGGGTACGTTGTCGTTCGCGATGTTAGGCAAACGCGAGAATAGAAGCAGTGTTTCTTACGCAGTATTAAATTACTTCCAGAGCATCGTGGCTCTCCTTGTTTTCTGAATCGCGATAATAGAATCATTTGTTCGCCGATTTTCAATCTTCGGTCGCGGTAATCTAATTTAATACTTTCCAATCAAATTAATTATTTTTTCAATTTGAAATTTAAACTCCTCGTTACCGGAATTAGAGTCAGTGCATCACCGAAGAGGACTATTGGGCGATGCTCCACGAGCAAACAATGTAAGTATAAATTTATACTTTGAAATTTTTAATTAAAAATCTCTACAGTTTTGACAATAGATTCTAATTGTTTTCTTACAGTTTTCTTACAGTTTCTGAGCATGATCCTGGGAACCAGTAGCAGTACCCGGGGGGTATCGGGCGGTGGACCACGAGCGAACAACGTAAGTATAAATTTATACTTTGAAATTTGTTAATTAAAAATCTCTATAATTTTAACAATCGATTCTAATTGTTTTCTTGCATTTTTGTTACAGTCTCTGGACCTGAATCTAACCAGCAGGACCATGCTGACTGATGGATGACTGATGGATGATTTCGAGGACTTCAAGTCATCACTGGTAAGTCGCATGCTATTTTGTTTCCTCTGGTCCCCAACCATGTTGTAGGATGAAAGATCCGAATCAACACGGGTGACCAGTTGTATACTTGCTATTTTTGACGAGTTAAGTGAATAGTAACATCAACTGTTATATTTTTTAGAGCAGGTTTTAGGGTCTTCTTGCACTCGCGTTTCTTAATGTTACAAATGAATAGTACACATTATGATTATTATAAAATTTTTACAAATATACAATCTTTATAGAATATATGAAATATTTTTCTTAACTTTATACGAGTTGTATGATTGAATAGAAAATGAATTAATATAATGTGAAAACATTATATTTATCATGCGATTTAACGTGCAAGAAGGCATTTCGCGACAGGTCGATTTTTGAGTCAAAGTAACATGCATTTTATACTAGTTTCATCTTTTAAAAAGTTTACTTTGACGACAAAATCGATCAAGGATAATTGAATATTTTGATTGACAATTTAATGAATTCATTTCAATTTTTAAAGTAAATTCTTTTATCATGAAATCTCAAGTAGAGTCTTTCATTTTAAATAATTCAATTTCAATTATAATAGTTTTATCGAATAGTAGTATTTTTCAATATTATCGTATTTTATTATTGATATATTACATATAACAAGTCGAGTCATTTTAACTAACAATTAGATACGAAATACCGTTTAGCTATTAACCAGTTTTTCTAGTCAGGATTTTCAGACTAATTTTTCCGTGTTCGTTGCCTAAGTTCATGCACATGCCCAGGTGCTATTTGCATGAGCGAAGGCAACGGGGCACGATGAATTTATTTATAACAATTCAACGACATATTGAGGACTGACATTGGCTAGTGAATCGTGCGCGACGTACTGTCCACATGTGTGTGTGTGGTTAGGTTGTGGAAGTGCGTCGTTTCAGATGTTTTATGATTGCAATTTACATACAGAATTTTATAACATTAGATTTTTATCAATAATAATATCAAATTTCAATTTATCATTTATTTGAATACTGTTGATCTTAATGGATTTGAATCTTAATATTTTTCAATCTTGAATGATACATCCATACAATAGATTTTATTAAAGACTATATTCCATATATTGAAACGTTCTATACAAACGTTTATCTATATAATATAAGAACGCAAAGATCACTAGCCTTTGTCAGTCTCAGAAACTAGTAAGTCCACAATTAGAGTGTGAATGAAGTGTTATGTCCGGGTGTCGGAGGAACCCCGGGGAGTCCTCTCTAGTTTAGGTCGCGCCCGGACATTCAGAATGAGAACCGTGGAGTGTTTGTTTGGATGATTGAGTTTTGCAATTTTTTAAATATAGGGTTAGGTAGGTAGGTAACCTATTCTCTGGTGTGTGTGTTTAAACCTAAGTAGGTAGGGTCAGGGCAGGACTGTCCACATTAGTAATTCGGGTAGGCGCGTTTTCGCGTGGCAGTTCTGTTCCTGTAGTTACGATTTCGAGAGTAGAAATCTTGCTGATTCAAACGGTGCACTTGTGCTGTTTGTTTCGGCTTTATTTTCGACTCCTCGAATCGCGCGACTCTTAAAGTCGCTCTCTCGCGCTCGCGGTCGTGATTAGGTCCCTTTCGAAACGTTCGTCCCCCTCGAGATTCACCACGTATGCTCTTGCAACAATTCGTATATTGTTGGAAGACTACGTATTGCACAAAATCTCGAGCCCGGTCTTACGTAAGTTTCAGGCATCGGCAGGACCGCCGAAGAAAGAAAAGGCTCTCAATGAGCTGAAGAGGCCCTGACAAACTGTCTCAAGAGTGGGCTACAACAAATGGTTTTTCATCTTCATCTTCGGATGAGAATGGAAAGTCATTCCTGTTACTACTTTGTCACTTAACTCGTCTGTAGTTGTAGTTAGTTTATTTTTCTGGCTGGCTCACGTATGCATGTACTTTGGTACATGATTGCACCATACATGCCAGCCATCCTCCCCATAACTCGCGGTTATGATATACATAGAGTTGCGAATATCCAATAATCGCGTTTGCTTGTAGAGTTGCGAATTACTTATTTTTCGCGTTGCCTTTTCAGGGTAGCGTTGCGACTAGACACGATTCGCGATTGTTTCTGTGCAAACTTAGGTACCGAATGTTTGCTTAAAAATAGCGTTGCGAATTATTGATAAACGCGATTGCTCGTAGAGTTGCGAATACTATTTTTCGCGTTTGCTTTTCAGGGTAGTGTTGCGAACAATCACGATTCGCGTTGCTTTTTTACTCTTTTATACATATAATGGACATCAACCGCGTTTGCAATTTTCATACTATAAATTAGCGTTGCGATCTGATTATCGTGCGATTTTTTATTTAGCGTTGCGATACTTTCAATGCCCAAATTCTACCCCAACTGTAGTACTAGTAGTAGTTAGATTATTTTGTGGCCAGTACATGTGTATGTACATGTACCAATAGCCCCTGATTAAAGTTAGAGTTGCGAATAATATACAATGTTCGCGTTTGCTCGTAGAGTTGCGAACAAATATTTATCGCGTTGATATGTCAGTGTTGCGACTAAACTCGATTCGCGATTCTTTTGTGCAAACCTAGGAACCGGGTGTTTGCTTTAAATAAAGCGTCGCGAATGATCAGTAAACGCGATTGCTATTAGAGTTGCGAATCACTATTTTTCGCGTTTGCTTTTCAGGGTAGCGTTGCGAATAATTACCATTCGCGATTGCTTTTATTGTTACAAGTCGCGTTTGTAATTTTTCTATTTAAATTAGCGTTGCGAATGTTGATTTCTCGCGTTGTTTCCCCGTAGTGTTGCGATATTTAAAACGTCTAACTTCATCCCCATATGTGCCACTCTATTGTAGTTTGAAGTAGCTTGAAGTAGTTAGTTTATTTCATGCATGTATGTTTGTTGCTACAACTGAAGACGCCAGCACTTGATTCAGCATTTTTGGGCAAAACGTGATTTGAATTAGCGTTGCGAATATACAATAATCGCGTTTGCTTGTAGAGTTGCGAATTCCTATTTTTCGCGTTTCCTTTTCAGGGTAGCGTTGCGAATTCCATACGCGATTGCTTTTATTGTTATTTAAGAATAGCATTGCGAATTAACTGATCGGTTTGCTCTTAGCGTTGCGAATTACTATTTTTCGCGTTTGCTTTTCAGGGTAGTGTTGCGAATAATCACCATTCGCGGTTGCTTTTATTGTTATAAATCGCGTTTGGAATTTTTCTATTATAAATTAGCGATGCGATCTTGATTTATCGCGTTTTTTGTTAAAGTTGCGATTAAATGCCCAAAATTTGACGCTGGCCACTGCTTCATGATCATCACGAAGAAGTTGCTATTCTACAAAGCCTCAAAAGGCTCAACGTCATTATCTAAATTAGCGTTGCGTATTATTTAACATGGGTGCATGCGATATAATTAATAAAGTAACCCTGCGTGGTTCATTTTTCGAACAATAAGCACCACTCGCGTATACTTTTGTATTTTATAAATTAGAGTTGCGAAAGAAACAATGGTCCACTCGCGGGTTGTTTTTTAAATTTATGAGTGGACGTTTATTCTAATTATGTGAAATATATCTTTTTTTTTATTAATAGAAATACTGTTTGAAGGGACTGTTGTGTATAGACGAAATGGTCCATTTTTCGTAACGCGTAAAATCTGTAATTTTTACGAATACATTTTTCTCACAGATTTGTGATGCATGTAAAAATGATATATTATGATTAAACTGATCGTAGATTTAATTCAGCCGTAATATGTATTTATAAATAGTGGATTTTTTTATAAATATTCGGAATTCTTTGCATGAATCAAAGTTTGTTTGCGATCATTGTTTCAATCGATGTAAAATAAAATGCTTGCATCAAAAAGGTGTGCAAATTGCAATTCGATATTTCATATTGAGAGTTAATTTCCGCGTAGAATCGACATCTTTCTTCGTTATTGTTTTTTTTCTATGAATCTAATTTAGTTTTTCAATACAGTAAAATATAATTATTGCAATACATACATCTTATTATATCAGGAATGAAATTTATTCGGTATTTATCTTAACACTGAGATGGACTTAACTTTTCATTCAGTTTCGATTACGTAATATTTATGTTTCCAAATTTTGTAATATAAATCTTTGCTCGTGGAAAATCTGATTCAAATATTAATTTTATAATATCAATTGTACTAGTACATAATTATTTTTTTTTTGTATCCACTAATACATTTTTATTTCAGCTTACTAATCCTTTTAGTAAGTTCTTTTTACAGAGTATAGAAGCATAGATGAATGGAATATGAAATGGTAAAGGGAAAGATTCAATATGAATTTGAAATAATTAATGGTAAAAGTTACTGCAAGATATAGGAATCAAACTTAATCGTTCTTAGGGAAGCAACTATTTCATACAGTTATTTATCATTTGAGTTTATGTTTCAGGAAAACATCGCGGGGATCATCAAAGACAAGAAACAAAAAATATCTTCTCGTATTTCTTTACTTTATGCAAGTTATAATAATTGTATATGAGTTCATGTTTCAGGAAAACATCGTGGGACCAACAAAGACAAGAAACAGAAAATATCTTCTCGAATTTCTCTATTTTATGTGATTTCTATCTATATTTTAGCAAAACATCGTTCGAAGACGCCAAGAAGAAAATATCTTCTCGTACTTCATGTTTCTGCAGATTGCGTTGCGTTTGAATTAAGTACAAATATATATAGATTGTAAGATAAATATGCGACTATTGCGGTGTCGTAATAAGTATTACAGAAACAAAAACGTACATTTAAGTAGGAACAATTACTATTATGGTGCACATTGGTATTGTGCTAAGCAAGGTTCATACGTGCAGTTGCACTTTTCTACTTCGTTCCTCAGTGTCTCGTAAGGCACTATCGAAATATAATGCATCCATTTGAGTTGGAACAATTAATATCAAGATGCATATTGGTATTTTAATAGTCTGGTTTCCTACGTGTTGTTGCACATTCGTATTTCGTTTCCAGAAAACATGTGGTGGACTGTCTCACATGTATCGCGATTTTGTTACTCTTTTTTGGTCTGTTCATCAGGCAACTCTTCAGTAAACTCTTCCTTTGTGTTTCGAATTTAGATAGCTTTTCTCATTGGAGAAAATATCTAAGTCTGTTAGTTAGGATTCCTCGCCAAAGGTTGGGTGGTTGGGGCGAGGCTAGGGGGGGTCTCCATTCGCAGCAACCTCCACGTGGTGAGACCTGGGGATTATTATTTGCTATGTAATTAATTTTATCGCTTGCCACTGTATAGTAGAATTATTTAACAATTAATTACATAGCAAATAATATGAGCTAATGGCTGCGATCGTCCGCGTATAGATTAGTGTAAACATTGCTTCGTCGCCGGATTGAAAACGTTCAATTCTTCGATCGTTTATCAAATCGAAACTCCCGCCATATTTAGTTTCAATTTTCATAGTTGATAGCATTATAGTTTGATTTCATTCTAAAACAATATTGGTGGATTTAACACCGAAATGGTAACGAGGGTCTAGAGTAGTGTTTCTCATGTTTTTTTTTTTTTTGTTTTTGTTTTCCTGATTTTTAATTCTTGCTGTTTAGCTACGTTTGCTAACTTTACCGATTCAGTAGTTCGATTGGACAGTTTTCAAGATTGTAGTTCTTTAAACGAAGAGGTCGCTCGGAAACCGTTGGTTTTTTACGAAGTCGGTATTTTAGTTCGCGTGACAGGAACTTTCATAAGATGTACTTAGTGGCGCCATCTTTGAACTTTGACGTTGCCTGAACGTATGCAACTCGCCGCATTTTCGTGTCGTTAGCTGTTCTCCTTACCTGTCTTAAATACTGATTGTGAGTTGACTGTATAAAAAAATGCCGTGTTACACGAATTATACTTTCTCCCTTGTATATTCCTTGGTATTATATACCTAGTAATGTTAAATAATGCATGCTAATTTTATTCTTTGTTTTTAGAACAATTTTATTTTAAAATTTTTAAATTATCCATTCTTTATAAATTATATTTCGTTAAAGGATAGTAACACTCATAAAAAAATATACCTGAAATTTTAACGAAAATTAGACTTCCCCTTTTGGAGTTAATCACTTCCCTTTTCGTACGATAGATGTTCACGTCTTAAGATATTAATATAAACATAAATTAAAAGGGTATCATTTTTTGAAAGAGCGTGCAGATGAAAAGTAAAACTTATCGTGTTTTGTAATAGTACTTTATTTACATAATAGTTTATAATACAGTATTCTATTATACGATCATAGATGATCATGAATGATAATATATGAATGATTTCGAGTGAACAGAATGCGTGAAGGGGGTCGCAGTTATGCAGTATATGCGTCTGAATTTTTACTGGATGATCTCAAAGTGTCAAGACTCCTTTGTTTGCAAGGAGAGGATGATGTAGGATATCGATTGATTTTGATGAGTCCTGAGTCTTCTTATCAATTGTCATCGTCTGTTAAACTTATTGAATTCTCCATTCTTGTTCTCTGGTCGCTCCTTCTAGTACCCAAGTTTACGTAGAGCCTTCAAATCCACGTCGCCGTAGTACTTTTCGCTATGAAATTTATTGTTTACAAAATTATATTTGCCTGTTATTCGTAATTACTGAAGAACAGAGAAAGAGTTAAATGACGGCATATTTACTAATTATATTTACAGTTTCATATATACAGGGTGTTCGGCCACCTCTAGCAAAAATTTTAATGAGCGATAGTAGAGGCCAAAATAAGACGAAAATCAAGAATACTAATTTGTTGATGGAAGCTTCGTTAAAAAGTTATTAACAATTAAATTCAAAAATTTCAAATCGTTCTGGAAAAATTATTTTCGATTGCGGTGGTCAACTACAATCATTTTTGGTGAGTACACATACCTCCGCAATACTATCTACTTTCGAGAAAAAAAATCGAGTAGGTGCTGAAATTTTTTCGGCGAAAAAAAATTTTTCAAATCGTTCTAAAAAAATTATTTTCGGTTGCGGGGATCAATTACAATCATTTTTTATCATTACACATACCTCCGAAATTGTACGCACTTTCGAGAAAAAAATTCCTTACTGAAAATCCAATTAGGTGCCTAAATTTTTCAACGGAGAAAAAAAATTGCAAATCGTTGTGGAAAAATTATTTTCGGTTGCGGGGGTCAATTACAATCAGTTTTTGTCATTAGACATACCCACGAAATCCTGCCCACTTTCGAGAAAAAAAATAGAGAAGGTGTGAAATTATTCGAGAAAATTAAAAAATTGCAAATCGTTGTGGAAAAATTATTTTCGGTTGTAGGGTTCAATTGCAGTCATTTTTGGTGAATAGACTTACCCCCGAAATCTTGCGCATTTTCGAGAAAAAAATTCAGTAAGGGCGGCACTTTAAACGTTAATAACTTTTTAACGAAGCTTCCATCAACAAATTGGTATTCTTGATTTTTGTCTTATTTTGGCCTCTACTATCGCTCATTAAAATTTTTGCTAGAGCTGGCCGAACACCCTGTATATTATACAATATGGAAGCAGTTTACCGTATCACAAATGAGTTAGAAAATGTTCAATTATTTTAGTCGAATTTACTTTGGTATTAGTACTAATATTATTTTTCCTCGACAATGAGATATCAGTGTAATTTTATTCGACCTAGCATCGAAGTAACCAGAATCCCCAGAATCTCTTTAGTATGATGAGAATTTAAAAGGCGATGTTGTTACATTAAAAAAAAAGTAATAGAAGTATGGTGGTTATTCTAAATTATGTTATATGGCTTGGTAGATTAAATTATGGCGAAATGCGTACGAGAATATTAGGTGAGTCGCTGAAACGTTAATGTTATATCTATGTTGAGTTCTATGAAAATCAAATCGGGTTACATGTTCGAGGAAAAATTAGTTATGGAAGTAATTAAAGTCATAGACATTGTGATATAAGGGTACCATATTGTACGGTAGCGACATAAATAAACGTGTGTGTTGTATGTGCTCATGAGTGTGGAATGCGTAGAAGAAACGGATGTGCGAACAATGTGTACGATAAGAGCAGAGAAAAATATATTTTATAGAAATCGATATATATCGGAAATTTCTCAGTTGAAGCTTTCGATCCAGAAATAACGAACTGGGATCGTTACTTCAGAGATTTCAAGGAGCAGTTAGAATATTTAAGGTGCCAAATACAACAAAGGGTTCTATGTTTTGGGCACTATACATATTTATCGTTGAAACTAAAAGTGTATACGTTTAAGAACCTCTTGTATTTGGAAAATGGATCCAAAAACCGCTTACAAAGAATTTAATTTTTCATTCTTACGAAACTCTTCACGGAATCGTAGCGTTTTTTCTTAGCTGATATGAAAGCAGATGTTACAAATCTGTACAAATTTCCGGTAAATAAACCCTCCTGCGTGTTAAATGACCACATTATATGTTATTTGTTTATTCGTGAACGAGCATGCAAGGGTTAGAATCACTATGTTCGACGAGGTCAACGATCCAACAATAAGCGACACGGAAAACATTCAGGCGACGTGGGTGGGCGTGGGGATCGGGGGTTTCAAAAGCACAAAGATCTTTTTTTTACGAATTTTTTTCCATTTATTATACGAATCTTTCACATTACTTACAAATATACGGATGAGTCTAGCTTACGCAAGCATGCTCGACCGAGGCCAAGAGCGCGACAGGACCGGGCTCCCGAATTTACGAAATTTAGAAGTCACTGTCCACTGAATTTTTGTTCGAAACTCTCTGTGAAATTCAGCGAACTCGTTCCTCTGCGCGATATATACGCGTCGCGATCACAGAGCCTTTTCCTTCGTACGCTCTTCTATTTTCTTCTTTTAAAGAATCGAACGTCTCGCGACAGCAAAGGAGGGAATACGAACAGCAACAGCGAAGACAGATCAAGGGGGTGCAAAATGATAACAGGCAAGAAAGAGTGAAAGAACAAGCTCGAAGGGAGCTCGACGAGAAGTTACCCCGATCGAATATTCCGACTTTTCCAACGAATACGAGCAAAAAAAAAAAAAGATAATCGAAAGAATAGATTCATCGGGGGGAAAAGTAACCGAACGATGTTCGCGGATTTTAATTAGCCTTCCACGCTCTGACGAGCTTACGATCAGTCTCTTAATAATTTTACGCGGGTTCCTCGTTCGATTTTCTCATCTGAAGTAACTGGACGACGGAGAAATGATAGACAAAACGGGCCGCGGGGAATTAAAATCGCGCGAACGACCCGTTTGTTTCTATCGCCCGCGACAAGACGCATCTTCTAATTGCTAATTAACGCGAACGTTGATGCGAATGGAATTCGAATTTCGCTCTCTCCATGTTCGAAACGAACGATCTCTCGTGAATTTCTGTCGAACGCAAGGTGTTCACCGATGTGTAACGCGGTGGCGTGAATAATTACATCTTCAAAAAAATCGTTTTTTCGTCTTGAAAAATTTTTTTCAGACTGTTTACTTCATTACTGAATTCAGTTTGCTAAGGTTGAACCAACAAATGTCGATTTCCTTGCTTAGAAAATTCTCCAAATTATTCTGTAATTTTTTCGAGAGATTTGTATTTTCTTTTCGCGCAAGTAATCGTTAATTAAAAATATCGAATATGTAATAAATCGTGAAAAATGCATTGCAACACGATACAATATCCCTCTAGACGCGAATCTGTATTTATTTCCAATCGCTAGGGTCGGTTTTACGATAAGTCTGAGTTTCTCAGTCGGATACTGAGGATTCGTGACAGTGATTTACGTATTGGTCAGGGTCGGAAGACACAGTTGCTACGCGAAATGCTACATTTCGGGCAGAATGTTCGGACAAAAGAGCTTGGATCGAAATAATTATTCGCGCCACCGTGGATCCGCAGCATTTTGCTTGAATGCGAACGCTGGAAACGTTTACCGAACGGCAACTCTTGACTCTCGGTATTACATATTCAATACCTTGTATTAAATACATGTGTGCTCGTGTGACAGAAACAAGGGAACAGAGAGAGAGAAAGAGTGAGAGAGAGAGAGATGCAGTGATGGAGAGGAGGGAACGTGAAGACGCGAGAAAGGGAAGAGAAAAAGAGGGGGGGGGGGATCAGAAATATTAGAAATTATTCCTGAGGGGGTGCGTTGGGCCTCGCGGGTGCCGAGGGGGGCCTTGGTTTGCTCTGACCGTGAGGCTTCCTGGTCTCGCCCGAATTCTGAATACCGGCAAGTAGCTCGCTCTTCCTGATGCTCTTTAGGTCCAGGTCACCATAGTAATCCTCACTGTGAAGCAAAACCAGGAAAAATCCGGGGCTTAGGACATGCGTGACGTGCCACCTGCCTCGCGTGTGTTTCGTGAGTTGAGTTAATCACGGTACGCGAACGGGTATTGAACGTTCGGAGCTGGTCAAGATCCAGAAAAATGAGGAGGAAATTTACGAATATTCGAGGCGGGAATGATACAAATTTACGGTATAAATTCAAACGTAAATTGGGATCTCTCTACCTCGCGAGGAAACGTTCGACCAATTCGTATTTTTTAATTTCAGATCAGAAATTATTGATGAAATTATTGAGGAACGAGGTAGATTCGTACATTTTCTCATGAGAAGACTCTTGGATACTTCCAGAAAAAATGAATAGCTTAAAAATCATCGAATAATTTGGAAAAATATATTTCTGCAACTTCGATCGATAATTTAAATTCCAATTGACCATACATGCGATTGGTGGTTTTTGTTTATCATCGATAAATTTTGTGAGAATCGTGTTCGTATTTGGTTTGAATGAATCGAGATCCTGATTTACGTTCGTGAGACTCGAAAGAAGTGGAGTCTCGTTTTCGATTCGAGTCTCGTGCCGACACGAATATTTTGAATCGTCCCGTTACGCATTTAGGGATTCCTGCGTGTTTCGAGATCTCGAACAGCTCTGCTAGGCATATACATTTTTTAGTACACGTATATCTTTATAGTTTGTCGTAAAATGTTGTGAATTTATATAATCTTGGTATATGTCGTTTAAAATATTTCAAATCTGATTGTATAAATTTCGAAAAATGGTTCACGAGGCAAACTAAGACTTTTTACAAACTGTTTTTATACAAATATAAAACGAGAAATGTAACGTCCATTTGGTAAATTATGATATAATTGGTATGAACATTGGAAGTGCATATTGCTCATGGCATTCCATTTAACGACAAACTATATTTGATAATTATTATTACAGAACCTTCGATACTAAGGGAGATACATTCAAAGAGTGGAAATTAACTAAATGTTCATGTTAGACAATTTTTTTGTTAATTGATATTATTCAAATGAACGTATCGTTAATAAAAATCGCGTAGGTCAATAATAAAGGAAACATTTCAACGATGCCCTCGATCTTTCGAAAGAAATTATAAAACAATTCTACAAAAAACGGATAGAGTAAACAATGGGTGTAAAAAGTGGAGAAAATAGTATTACAAACATAAAGTATGTACATTAAATAGGGGTATTTAAAAATTAGTAAGAGCAGGAAGTGTTTAGTTTGACAAGTAAATCGAAGAGCAAAGAAAGAATTATTTTCAGTCAAAAATTTCTATTTCGTGCATTATCTAGTAAATCTTGATCACGATAGTCGGAATGTAATTGATAATTCAAGACGAGGAGCAAAATTGTTAATATCTATTAAAATACTGTTGACTTTCATGCACGTTATTCCTGTTCCCGAGGAACATTATATAAATATTGTTACCAACATTTGGATGCTGTTACGCAAAACCAATCTGCCCGGTATGAGAGCAAGGTGTATCAGGAATATCCGTTTAATTGCGTCACTCGAAAAAGAAAAAATATCTTACGAACTTCCAGAGTGTGCTTTAACGTATGGTTGATTTTTAAATACTGTAATCAAACGCGGACTATATAACACCCGGTTTATCAAGAATTTGTTTTTACGTAACGTCTGGTCGCTAACTTTCCCGATGCGTATAAACGTGTACGACTGTCTGTCGTTATCGCTTCTTTTTAACGTTATTTATTGATCATTGAAACGAATGGGGGGATACGAGGAAGTTGGGACATCTTTTTTTTAAAAATAATTAAACCGTTTCGTTTCAATCGACTGCCAATGTAAATAAATGTCTGCAATGTTCGCAATGTTTCTTGAAAGACTTTATCGCATCCCCGTAAGAAAGGTGACGCAATTAAAAATTCTTCGATCGCAGGATTATGTAGCCATTGTGTAGAAAATATGTTAGATCCTCGAGGGAAAGAGCGTCTGAAATTGCCGTGTAATTACAATGCAATTACTCTGTGAAAGTAGTCGTGGCATATGTGATCAGATCACATTTTGCCCAATACTGCCAATATAACCTGTATTTTCAAAGTTTGATTTCATCTATCGGTTGGCATTATAAACAGTACGATCACCAAGCAATCCGTTTATAACAGTTATTAGTTACAATTTCTTACACCAAGATAGATTTAGTTAAAAGGTTGTTTTCACTAAAATACACCTTTTAATTCGTAGCCCATTATCCGTGTTTACCAATGGTTTGTTATTTAACATTTTTGTTAGATGTCACAAACAATTTTGATTTCGAAATTTTGTGATAGCCCAAAACGATGCTCGTTGCTACGATTTCAAATTGATATTTCTTGAGTCCTGTCGCTTTTGTATCATGACAAAATTAATTAACTGATTTCAATTAACTTGGAGTCTAATTAACGCTTTACCGACCGATAGCCGATAAATCAGTTTTTTACCGCTCAACACTTTACCGACCGGTAGCTTATTAATCGGTTGTCATGAAAATAAAAAATATCACTAGATTTAATTACCCTGTAATAGCAGAAAGAGTACAATATAGTAACCACTGTTGCAAAGTTTCATTTAACATTCCTATAAGTACAAGAAAAAGTAGATATATGATCTAGGGTCAATCGGTCGGTAAAGTGTTAATTACTGTCGTCGGAAATTAATTGTTTTCGATCGACGGTTGTCGAGCTTCGTCAGGTAGCGAAACACCGATTACCCTTTTAGCGCGATTTTTGAAAGGTCGAGACAAGTTAATGGCGAAATCGTGAACTCACCATCCGGGAACGTCTTCGGGATCCTCGCAGGCGCCGCTGCCGTCCGCGTCACCGATTTTGAAGACGGTGCCGATCGGGCAACCGTACTCCCTGGCGGTACCCTCGAGACATATGTAATACTTTCTGCAGTCGTCGGGATGGGCGTGTCTGCTGAAGCTGCCGGATGCTCCGCTCACTTCGCCCGCGGCGGGACACGCGAAACCTCCTGCGACCTCTGTGCAATGCGATAAAACACACAAGTACACGATGAGACGAGGAGAGAGAGAGAGAGAGAGGCGTGCCAGCTTACAATTACACAAGGCACAGGTCGAGCGCGGTGTCGGTGAATGGTAAAATCAGGGTTCGGCTTTGAATTCTACCGCGTGCGAGCCAACGAACGAAGATTCCGCGCTAAGAAACACAGGATGTGCGTGGGGACCATTGTCACGTATCGAACACGAGGAACAACACGAATAAATAATATTCAGGGAGAAGTGACCCCGCGTGTCGTCGATGTGCAATTGGTTTCTGGTGAATGGGACGTTTCGTAACGCATTCTACCCGGTCCTTCGTTCTAACCGGACTGAATAATGGGAGCAAATAAGCAGGCTCGCAAGGAGACCCCGCGGGTGTAGTAACCGCTTCGAGGATAAGAGTATAATTTATAGTATACACGTTGTGTAAACCTCGAGCTCTTGAAGTTTTAAAGAACCTTGAAGTTGTCGTATGAAGTTTCAATAGTCAGCTCTCAAAGTTCTTGACATTCAGGAAATTAATAGCAAATAAAATGACGGATTTAGAAGAGCTCAACGGGTGTGAAGAGGGCTAATAATCATGAGAAAAAATCAGGAATTTCGGGTCTAGAGATTACGAATAGAAATATTACAAAATCAGAAAACGTTAAGTGTGTTATAAAATTGCTTCGACAAAGTTTACCGAGATTCTGATCGGGCACGTTATACTGCAGAGGTTAAGGTGAGTGCGGTACCACGAGTAAGGGGAATGCAGTCAGTATGGGGCAATTTTTGCTTAGGCGCGACTCTTACAAAGGCTGACTACAACGTCTGACCCAACACGACTCGCATTTCCTTTCAGGACTGATCTTTCGAGCTTCTAACAGCAAATGCAAGAGATCAATGCAGACAATCGAATGTCAACGAGCACTGATCTCGCTGCAATTGTGCTCGAAGAGAAGAGTTTTGTGCATAAAAAAGAAGCATCCATCGAGTTTTTGCATAGTTTTGCAATCGTCTATGTATAGTTTGACTGCGTAGAAAAGATCCCCTAACTACATTCACTTTATTAAAAGTATTTTAAGCAACTTTCAACATGAAAATTCTAAAGTGGACATCCTTGCAATTCACTTTAACCACGTTCATCGGGGAATTTTTCTAATTAGTCGAACTGTAGGTTTGTTCGGACGTACCTTCGTTTCTGCATTCAGGTACTTGGTCTGCCCACATGCAGACTCTAGCCTCGCGATCGTACGCGAGTCCAGGGCTGCACTGATACCTGGAGGATTCTCCGTTCCAACAGTTCCAGAACACGTCGCATTTCTTCTCGTCGGGGAAGATCCCGTAAAGTCGAGGGCAATGCGGCGTGCTCACGGCTGGCTCCAGCTGCGACCTCTCGCCGCAGTCGACGTTGTGGAGGTAGTCGCAGTTTTCGGTGAGGAACTTGCTGTCGCTTGCGTCGAACGCAAGACCGTTACCGCAGGTCTTCAGCTCCGCGACGTTGTTGTCGCATTTCCAATATTTGTCGCAGGATATGTGATGCGGATAGAATCCGAAGTCGTCTGGGCATTTGAACGATTCCTGGGCGCTCACGCCTGCAATAGCAACGATACGTCGTTAGCGACAGAATATTTTTGCATTGGAATTGAATTAACGAAACGAGACGATTGACACGAGAACGCTCGGTTTCAGTCGGCGGCGATAACAAACGTAACGCGTTGCAAAATCAAAGAAGTACGTTATCGATTGATAGACAACAATAAAATTGAGAAACACAGCAGTGTTATATGCGGGATAAAGTGCACAAAAATTTAGTAAATAATATATGTATATTAGGTCGTTGTTGGTAGCTCCAGATGTTTTATATTTCATAAATATCAGTCAAAAGACGCCATATTTGATTAAGACACGTGCTTCGAACGAGCAAGTTAAAAATGAACCGTGGCAAGTTTGTTATATGGAAAGGGTGGTACTTTATAACAAATCGAAAATGAAAAAAAAAACAGCCTGTTTACAGAACATAACAAACAGTTTGACCATAACTTTTATTTCAAAATTGTTGAGGTAGTAGAAATTGAAAATAATTAAAACAATTAAAACAATGGCAAGGACACGCGACACGCATTAACGCGCAAAGTTAATTCGAAACACAGCCCAATGATATTTTTAATCCACAAAGCCTATTATAGAACGGTAGGTTTCTTAGATAATGAAACGGAAGTTGAACTTGTCTTCCGGTATTGAGTTGTAAAAGTCACCTTCGCGATGCAGTTCGACGGATACAAAAATTCAACATTCTTTTAGCACGAAGGTGAACAAGAAAGTTTAGGCGTACGGTGTTATACCAACAAGCGTTCGTAAGAGCAAGATGAACGAGGAAGTTTAATTTCTTAAAAAGGTAGCGCAAAAAGTGCAACGAAACGATGAACAAAAAGAGTTCGCTTTCAACGACCGGATACGTTTTGGTTTCGCGTCCCGTTTGTTACAATGCTAATAACGCGGCTATACTCGCGGGAGAACTATAAAACGAGCGGCCGTAGTTCGAATACAAACGTTTTACGTAAAACGGTCCCGCAAAAAAGGCATAGGAAATTAAACCGAGCCATACCGATTCAACTGATTACATATTTCCATTTTTAGAATGGAAATTAACGACAGCATTTGCGGTCGCGATTTCTAACAGGCCCCCAGGAACCTCCGAAACAATTTGTTATTTTAAACGGATTCCTTTGAAAGAGTAACGATCGTTAAATTGCATATTTCACCGCTGAAATTCATCCAATCACCGGCCAGATTTTCCCAGCCGGGTACGATCCGCAGGAAAAAAATTTTCGTTGCGGTTACCGGCGCGGCGTAACACTTAATCGTGCCAGGGATCGTGGTAATCGCGTACAATTTTACCGTTTCGGCGGACGTTCTGTTCGGGGAGAGAATTAAACGATAAAATTGCTCGTCGTTTTCTTTATCGCGCGAATCGTTCGTTTGTTTCGCGATCGCGCCATGGTGTACGATACTCGGCTGGAAGAAGAACGTACACGTTACGTTTTCGCTTTTATTAGCGATTCCGATGCAAAGACAACGTTCTTTATCGTCTATTGTCTCGTTGCCAGCGGCTGCCAATTACGCCTAATAATCTGTTATTCTTTTTTCGCGGCATATGATGTCTGAATAACCTAAACGTCTTATGTAAGGACACAAACTGACTTTCGCCAGGCGCTTTCACTTTGGGCCTAGAGCCAGGCCCCGCCACCAGCAGCCGCAACACCAACACGGCTCGTGACTGGGCTCTCCCAGCCTGGGAGTCCCAGCATCCCGTTCACTCGGCTCTCCTCAACACGTTTTCCCGTCTTTATCGCGCAGACGCGCGCGCGCATGCGCGCTACGCCGCCGCGTGTAAGTGCGCGTTATATTCACTTTCATTTTTCTCTGGACCGGTACCAAAAGTCGTTGATAAAATTACAAACGCGGTTAAATTTATGATCCTTCCTGTCCCAAACCGTTCCATATGGCATTGCTAACTTTAAGGCTCGTAATTTCACGTATGATCGGCCCGATTCCATTTAGGTTGGCTCGTAAAACTTACACGTTGTAATACTTCGCTCGACTCGTCCTTTCACCCTGATCGGTGCACTTCTTTCTTACATTTTGATTCATTGTTTTCGTTTGGCAAACGAGATCGTTAAACGAAATAACAAATTTGACGTAATTAGCGTTCAACGATAGAAGTATTGTTATTATAACAGTAGAAAATAAGATATCGGTGAAACGACTCGTCTCGCATCGCTCCACATGTATATCGAAAATATAGAAGATTGCATTTTATTTTATTTTTAGTTTCATGTTAGGAAGCTGATAGACGGTGCAGTGTATTTTTTTATTCGATTTATATCGTAAGCTGAATATTTTTTGATTTTTATGATTCCATATGGTATCTATGGGACTTTATGGAGTCACAAAGCATAAGTAAAAACTAGATGGCGACGATTTAAATTTCATACTCTGCTGATATCGATTATTATTAAAGAGATAATTACCATATGGTGTTGTATAGTACTTGTACTTTTCGACAAAAGTACGTTTCTTTCAAAATAATTATTTTTTATTAAAAGAATCGTTTCGAGACAGAAAGGGTTAATAGGAATCACTAGCGAAATTGCAGAACTTTTACACCCATTTTCGTGAGTTAATATTTTGTTCATTATTACACGAATGTATTATACTTATAACGTGTAATATGTTATAGCAAGAATTTATCGAATTAATTGAAAATAGCACGAAGATGAAAAAATAAAAAATACTAGTCCAAGACTAATAGGAGGTCTAATTGTGTAAAATGTTTACTAAAGGTTAAATGCCGGAATAAAAAATATTAATTGGATTATTGTAGTGTACGTATACGAAGATTCGATCAAAACAATGTGACTGTTTTTGCGCGATAGAATTAATTTGACCACGTTTGTAGTACACCAAACGTTGCGTCGACGTTTTCTCGGTTTTTCGTCCACGAATTTTCGACGGTCCCAGAATATTTTCTATCTTTCAGCGGCGCTGGACGATGATAAAAAGAAGGGTCAAGATCTGGGCCAAGGTTATCCTCTTGCGCCGAGGAAAGTCCAGAGAGGGGGAGGAAAAAGAATGCAAATGCGCGTCGGGAAGGTTTCTCTTTGCACGGAAACTGAATCCGCCTTTCGATCTCGTTTCGTTTGTAGATCGTGCGGAGAAGCGTGTAAGGTGATCACGATTTTCAACGATCGTCTTAGAAACATCTGTAGGTCGGTTTCCAGAATGGAATTTTTTACTGTTTAGTATACACAAACATATGCGATAGACGTATACAAAAGTTACTCCAACACGTGGCACCGTATGGTGAATCAATTTCCTTTTTCTCTACTGCGAACATTATGTTCTAAGCATCGTATCGTAGTTACAGTGTAATCTCATATTTAAAGAAATCGTGTCAAATATGGCACTCTACATCTTGGAAATGAAATAAAACACTTGTCGGAAACATTGAAGTTAAAACAATTCGTCTGCACATCGAATGCTCGTAGTAGAGAAATTGTACTAATAAAAATTGATGAATTTAACACGGACGGTCACAATTCGAGCGGTGGTTGCAAAGGTCTAATCGGAGATTATTATTCGTACGTAAAATATTGAATAATCCAATGCACGGATCAATGGAACTACAGATATATCGCTATCGTGAAAATCGCGACGAAGATCGCACTCTCTTTGTGATCCACACGCGTATGTCACACACTGATGTCCTCCACTTCCGACAAATCGATCGTCCTCGAATAGCACTTCTTTTTTTGATCCCCCCCCCCCGATAATTATTCCGTATTAACGCGTATCCCCGTGTTCTCTATCCACCCCCAAACGCGTCCTCGTGATCGTGTCGCGTTTATTTCGGGTACGTACCGGCGATCAGAATGGCGGCTATCACGTAGTACGTCCTCATGGTTACGAATGCGTGTATCTCCCGCGTGGTTGCCGTGAACGAGTTAAAAATGCTTGAGGTACGGCGTAGAGTGTTATTACTATCACTTTTGCGGGCACAGACTCCACTGCGCAGAGAGAACTCCGTGTTTGCGCCCTGTCGTTCTCCACCTTTATAGAAGTCATTGGTCACGTGTTGTTCCTCTTCCACCTCCCGCGTAGAACCCTCCTTCTCTTCTACCTCGTCACTTCAAGAAGAGGTACCGTGTACCTCGGCTACGTTACTTCTCTCCCTCTCCTAACCTCTGTCTCTCTCGTTTTCGTCTCGACGATCTCACCTTTCTTTTTCTTTATTCTTCCCCGCTGAAAATGCCATCCAAAGAGCCAACAGGGGCCCCCGGTAATAACGTCGGTCTCGTTCTTTCCTACGTTACGTTCTCCGTTGTCGCGCCGTCACTGCCTTAAATGCTAAAATAATTTTTTATCGCCGATATCCTCTGCCGCGTCGATCCCACGTTTTACGGGTTTTATTGTCACGTTTCGTTGCTCGGATACCCTGCGGGACCAGTTTCGACGGCTCGCTTTTCACACGGTCCACCTAAAAATCTGCTTTTCGATTTTCGGTCGAGGGGGCTCCGCGCTTTGTTCCCTTCCATTGTTCGGAGGATCGACGGGTTTTCGGGCACTTTGATTCCCCGAACGTGAGGAAGCTTTGGTTTATGAATTTTTGGATTTTAACGTAGCGTTTTAAGATCTTTAGGAAATCTTGAAAGATCGAAATAACTTTTTTTTTTAAATTCTGATCGTCAAGTCTGAATTTCATTTATAGGGAATTTTCTCTAGTTTTCCAATTATACGTTACGTTTTTATATCATTAGGATGGTTAATCCATGGAAGAGTGAAATAATCTTTTATTTTTAATTCTGATTGTCAAATCTGAATTTCATTTATAAGGAATTTTCTCTAGTTACGTTTTTGTATTATTAGGGTGGGTTAGAGTATGGACGTCTAATTTGGCCACTTAGTTTAGGAACACTCTATATGTAGCTTATCTGGACATCGAAATTTGAGCTCGCGCAGGTGGTACTGTTTTAGTACACAGGTAGCGTGTCCCGGTGGTCGCACGATTTGCAGAATATTGACCGATCGCAACGTGATTATAATAATAATCGTAAGTCCCTGGCGGCTACGTGATATAAAATAACGGGGAAGGCTGGAAGGGGACGAAGGTCGAGCACGATCGACGTGACTCACCGTGACACCCAGCTCTGATACACCACCCTGTTCAACATTCCGACAGAGGTTATCTGACGAGAGCTAGTCTCTCGGTGGTCGTTATTTTAGCCTCGGAGACAATCACCCGAAAATAAACTCCTCGTGTAGGATTCGCTAACAAAGTTTCAATCCAGATAAGAATCCAGAAGAATTCGTCGTTTGGGACTTTCAAAAATTCATTTTTTACCCTTTTCTGCCGGAGAAGCGTTATACAGGGTGGCCTGGTAACCGTGGCGGGATCGAGAATAGGCGATGATCGTGCAAAATTAAATCGAATCTGTAGAGAAAAACAACTTTGACGATCTCGAATATTGGAACATAGCTGTTCTTGATTAAATAATTACAAGTCTCAAGCATAGTATTAAGGCACCGTGGACAGCATTCTGAATATTTTCTCCGATAGAATTAATTGTAGAAAGTGTACGTCTTATCTATCTTGTCTTCGCTTACAAAACTGTCCTAATTAAATATACATATTATTTTATGCAGTTCGTTAGACACAGCGTTGGAGCACGATATCGATTACAAATAAAATCAATTTTAGTCCGTTAAAGTAGTTAGATCTCTTGCAGCTTGAAAACAAAATGAATATTCAAATATTAATACCAGTAAAAAAAAATGTCCTCCAAAGAAGAGACTGGTATTTAATGGGTTAATGAGAACAGTAGGTGGTTTCTGTTTGCGTTTGGGGTTCTACGGGTAGAAAGTTGATTATATCAGGTTTCGACTGGTTTCTGTGTAACACGTACTGGCGGAACACGTCTGTGGACGACTTCTAATTAACATAACTTAATTAGCGATGCTTTTCCTGTTTTCGAATCTCCATCGATCGACGGTCCATCGATTTCGGTACCTGGAAATTTTATGCGCCGTTGATCGGACCAACGATTGATATTTATTTCCTTACATCATCCATTCGCATTTCTGGCACTTGCCGCATTTCTTATACAAGAAAGTGCCAAGGTATTTTGCAATTATTTCGTCACTTTTCGCTTACATCTTGCGGTGAGATCTTGCCTTTGTCCAGAGCTTCGAAAGAAATCGATCACTGTTCAATAATACTAAATACAAATTGCAATTTGATCGTAGCTATATTATTCTAAAGGAAAACGTCCCTTATATTTCCAAGTATCGATACACAGTTCTGAAATTGCATTCTTCTAACGGGCGAAAAGTTTTAATGTCTCTGGTTTAATAGTTTGTTTTTAGTAAAAGGGTGCTTCAAAACTCAACGTTCAAATTCCATTCTGTCTTGAACCCCATAAAAATGCATTGTGTTCGTTTTATTCTTGTAATACGCTTCAGACGACAAACGTTTCTTTCGTCGCAATTTAATAAAACGCGAGTAAAAGTGGAAGTCCGGGTGTTTTCGTACCAGCTCGCTCGCGAACGCAACGAAATCGCGGGGGCGTTGAAAAGAGCGACTGAAATTTCGCAACCGACTGAAAAAAAAATACCGAACGCGGGCTTAACGCCGCGGCAAATAGGAACGTATTCTAATTCAGCGTATTTCCAAGCAGACGATTTCAATCAGGACGGACAGGCGCATGTTAATGCCGGTCGCTTTCGACGACAACGGAACTTTCTCGCTCCGCTTAATCCAGTTTCTCGAATAAATCGCATTGGCTGAGCCGGTGTTTGCGCTTACGTGCACGTCCACGCTCGAGCGATCTAACGAGGAGCAAAAAACCTAAGGTATCGCAGGTTGATCGACCTTGGCGTCGTAACGCAAACTAAATGAAGACGAAAGGAGCATCGCGTTCAGATCTGAACTCGATCGTCGCGCGCGCCTTCTTCGTAGTTAATGTTTTATACCGCGATGCTTATTGCCGACGTTACGCAAGATTAAAAGCAGCGTAAGTGTGGGTAGAAATTCTCTTGAGACATCCAGTAATTCCCACTTTTGCGCGACAAAATTGGTAACGCCAATTAATACCAACGATAGCATGAACTGACATTATTACTCGGTTTGGGGACTCTTTTCACGTGTTTGTTCAGGCACGCTCGTTGCAATAATCGCGTGTAGGGTAGCCTCCGGTATAAAAGATCGTAATCAAGGCCGCGAGTCGGCTGGGGCCATGAAAGCGGATGAAAATCAAAACTCATAATACGCTTATGGACTCGTTAATTAATTCGCGTCCGCGTCCCGTAGTTTCACGTTCGTGCATAGTGATCACGAGATGAAATAACACTTTTGTAGCTCATCGTCGTTAAGGTAATTGCCTAGCTGGATATCGATAACTCACGATGCGATCGTGAAAACGATAGCCTGCTGTGTTAATAGTTATGGTTCTGCTTCCCGGTAAAAGCTTCTGTTTTGATTTATTTTTAAACCGCTTAATCAGCAGATCGTATTTTGCCGTCCTTGTTATGGTATATTTAGTCTTCGACCATTTAATGACTTTCTCGAATTCTTTCACTTTCCATTTTCTTGGAGTTTTAGGCGATGTTTCGACGCGATTCGATAATAATTCAGAAAAATTGACGAGATTACGGAAATTGTAAGGCAAAGATCAAAGCGATCCGCGCACGCAAAGCGTCTGCTTAAAAAGGTTCAACGCAAAGATGAGTCACTTAATTTTTTGATCTCCTTATTCGCATTTAAAGAAGGACGTGATGTGATTAAACTATTCAGTGAATTTTAATAGCGAATTCTGGTTGCAGTGTACATAATTTCCTGCGCGGATGGAACCGTCGCGTGTCGAGGTTTTCAATTTTAACGTCTCGTTTCTCGATCTTCATTTCTCGGAACTACTTCTTTATAGGCGTCCCTAAAAATGGCACCTTTTTATTATTTCTCTAGTCTTGTTATTGTCGCTCAAAGGCAGAAAACACAATAATGGAAAATATGTCACGCGTTGTATCATTTTGCCAGAATTTTTTCATTTATAAAATATGTAAATACAAAGTCGAAGAGACTGTAAGATGAGAACCGATGGACATTGGCGAATTCTGTTTTTTAAACGCGTCGAGGACAGCCGAATACAAGGCCCGACGATGAAAAAGGAAGTATTGTACCGGATGGCTAATGCACAATCTCCTTCCGGATAACGGTAAGAGTGCACTGACGTGGTAGTCAGTGTTACGTGCCATAACGACCCAAGGATGCAGGTGCCGCGCCTCTCGATGATTAATATTCGGCTCGTAGGTCTCCTTAATACGACCGATTCGAGCAGGACAACCGGTCGTCCTCCTCCTGGTACCTCTTCTGTCACCTTGCCCTGAATCTTTGTCGTGCGCGTATTTATAGGCTATATTTTCAGGCAAAAGCCAGTTCTCGCGATGGTAATTTCTCTTTGTTCGCCGCCAATTGGAACAACCTTTCTCGCGGTAAAAATTCGTCGAAGGTTTGCTTAGATACGCTCGCAAACACGCTGCTCTCGAAGTTCGCGCGAGTCTCCGGCCAAGGATAGCTGGAGATATGAATGCCAGATCAGGCGATGAACGGGGTGAAAATAACCGGCATTATAGTTTCTATGATCAATCGAAGCGTTTGCATTCTTGGCCTTACAATTAGTGCATTCTTAAATAATTTTTAAATATTAATATCGTAATATAATAGTTGAAACGTGACATCAAATTTATACTGTTTCAAATGATTTGAGAAAAATGCATATACATTTAGTTATGTCATTATTAATCATTTTACAATGCTCTTACGCTGGGTAAATGTTAATCGTCTTACGCAACATCTTGTCAAACATAATACAGTTTTTTTTGTCGATGCTTTGATACTTACGGTAATCCTCTTTTGGAAACTTTAAACTCTTTGCAAGATTAAATTTCATGCCCGTGACATCTTCCGCGGTTCTGGGATAAAGATTAAGTTCACCTTTGTTGTTTTTATTTTACATTGCGCAACAGAATTTTTGCTTCGAGTTTAAAATATTTATTCGTTGCCCGTTAGAGTCGCTTCGTTTTGTATTCATCCACTTTTTGATTTTAGGAAAGAAAAGTTCTTCTTTCCATCGTCGTTAATGTATATGGTGGAACATGGTAAAATTCTTTGATGTCGATTTGGGAATATTTTCTGCCCGGCCAGATGATACTTTTTATGCATAATGTAATGGTTCTTTGGCCATAGGATGTTACGAACACGCGATCGATGATTTCATTTTAGAAATCTCATTTTGCATACTACATTTAGATATGCATATTCCATATAGTTCTCCTTTAATTTGCATAATAGAGTCAACACTTTTCGTGGTACATTTTTTTTATGTAGGGATATTTTTATTCAATTTTATTTCACGCAATTATTATAGCTATTGTATTACATATATGCACTCTATTTTTGAATACTTAATGTTTATTTTGTGACTCCATCACTATTATTATTGCTACAATATTATTACATAATTATTGAATTTAAGATTGCATCGAAGGCACCAATGCAAATGCTTCACGACATTTTTGGCAGACAAAGGATACAGAAGTTCATTGTTTTTTTAAGTTACCGTTATTCTCAGGTCTTTTGTATGCCAGACGATATCGGTTCGCCTCACCACAAACTTGGTTCAGAGAATTATGTGTTCCGTTCGGTATAATTGTATTCGTAATTGACGTAACCGCGCGGGTCTCTACGCAGTGCTTGATTTATGACCAGTGACAGGGCAGTTCAGTGTCGATAAATCGTCCATATAAATGCTTTAGAAACTTACGAAAGATTGCATATGATTTAGAGTCTTTATTCTGTCTTCTACCGTAACCGCGAATCTCGTTACGGATGCGAGTTTGATGAGTTCAATGCACGCTATTATTCCCAGCATCCTTAACGAGTCTTCCATTTCTTGTACTCTTAAGAGGGGTATCTGTTTAATTTTTCGTCATTTAATATCGCTACTAAATCCTCGATCCACTTCACCCTGAGCGTCGTTGAGTTATTCAAGCTTGGTGGATGTAAATTTGGATACAAGTACTCTAACTACGACATGGTGACGATAGTGCTATAACTTTTACTTAAGTACGCGTTTACACCTTCAGGCTTATCTCGTTTCCACCAGGTTGAAATAGCTCAACAACTTTCGAGGTAAGCAAGTCAAGGTTTTACTTGTGTACCAATGTAAAATGTGGAAAAATTAGATGCTTGTTTGCGGTAGGGCTGTGGTTTGAAATAATGCAAATAAATCGTCGAACACGAAGCGAACTTGTAAGTTATATCACGCGTCAAATTTTGTTACGTTGAATTTTGTTTGTATTTTCGTCAACGGTTATTATAATTTTTACATATTAGTAACTTTTAATCATTCGATGTAATAACATGGTCATTAAATAGGCATAAGTCAAATATAGCGTATAACGTTAAGCTTCTAAAGAAAGTGCATTTAGATCAACCGAACGAATGGATTCGGCCGAACAAGTGGCGAACATTCGACGATTGTCTGCGTTCGTCTAGACCAGGTCTGAGGAACCGGTGGTTCGTGGGTCGCACGCTTCTAGTCCCCTATTGTATGCTAATCGACCATATTTAACGGTTTCTCTTCTTTTACAATTCTTTAAAATATACATTGGCATCGTTGCACCCCCGCCACGGAAACTCTTGGTGGAAGGGGGTGCAAAAGGCCAACGCCTTGGAAAAACGGCGGAGCATCGTCACTTCGTTTTTGACTTCCAAACCACTTCGTTTTTGACCGCCAATAGCTTGATTCTAGACTCTAGAACACTTCCCATTAGAACCAGAATACTTCGTCTTTAGCACAGACACTGGCTTAGACTCGGTCACGTGTATTGTTTGTTGAGTTTTAATAAATATAGAAAACCAATTCGTCTAGTTAGTCCCCTGGAAAAGGGGTGGTCCTTCGAGCTTAGTTTTAGTCGGCACACCACGTGCAATCTTTCAATATCCGAACGAGCCCTGAGAGTCTCTATTAATATGAACAACTAGCAATACTAATTGCAATTTTGTGATATGATTTCTGAAAATAAAAAAATATTCTTTTTCATATAATTTCTAAATTCAATTTATGTTACCATAAATGAAATTCGAACTGAGCTATGGCGCGTATTATGTTTGTCGCCATAATGGAGGTTAATCACAATTTTTAATTTACATAGTTTGTCGAGGCTCGTTCCCTTCTGATCGTCACATGTTTGGTCCACTGAAAGAGACATTAGGAGGTCATATACGAGGCGTAGGAAAGCACAGCAAATAATTTTAATATCGACGTTCTGTTTGTATTTATGTAAAATTGATACAACATCGTAGTTATTGTGTTTATGAATTGTTTCAATCGCGGAACGTATGGTGTAACACGTGCATCCATTTGCGATCGGCACGCGACGTTGCGGTTCGGTAGCTCGCGTCATTGCGCGCCGGTAGCTTCTTTTCGAACGTGGCGAGCCGAGGTAACGTCTGTAGAATTGCATAACGCCGAGAGAAGCGGCTACGAGCGGTGTCGAGCGTGTGCTCGCCGAGACGTTTGTTGCCGCGAGCGGCAGGATGATAGAACGGGGTGGCAGAGGCGGCTCTTGCCGACGACCCGGCGATGCTTTTATCTGGCACGGCGCATCGTTCGCCCTGGCCACAGGAGTGAAAGTCGAATGCTGGCTCCGATGAACGTTCTGCGTCCAAAAGATGCGCATTCGCGTGTGTTCTTATTAACGTCCAGGTTTATTCCCCGGTTAAGTGGCTGGAAAATGTCCTTACATGCAATAGAATCAAGTATACTTCTTCGATAACATGGAGAATGTTGAGAGGGTTAATAATTCTGAGGTTAATAATTCTCTACATTGGCGTGGATTAAGTTCTCTAACGTGTCAACATACTTTCCATAGCAAGCGTACATGTTTGAGATCAATTATGCCAGATACTGTGTAGACTCTCTTCCAGTATCTAAACTTATTTCACCAGGAAAAAATAATTTTTAGTCAAATTTGTAGAATTACAATTCCATATAATCGTGATCGACGAAACTTCACTTAATCTTTTTATGAATGTTTGGAGTTAAATGTAATACGAAGTTTGATGATATTTCTTAAAGGGTTCTAGAGAAAAGAGTATTATTTCAAATTTTCGTCTTTTTAATCCCTATATTGTGGGAGTTATAGCTGTTTTAATCGAGCTATTGGCAAAGATGCGTTTACATTTACCGAACGACGGCGAACGACTAGCTTCTATGGGATTGTGTCGAACGTTCGGCCGATCAATAGTGACACGGAACATCCACACGGTCCTCCTACGATTTTGATGAAACTCTGTAGGTCCGTAGAGAGGCAAAAAATAACGGAAAATGGTTTAGTAGAATTATTTGGTAAAATTGTCAGTTACAAAAATAGCTATAATTCCGAAACATGTTGAAATCAAACACGTACTTTCTTTCGCTTTTTTTGGATCGACTTTTGAGTCCCATATATTTTACAATCGTGTATATCGCAAGATATGTTGCTTTAATTACTTAAATTTCTTTTTTACACACACTAATAGAGATCTATAATTTACCATCGTACAAAAGTAGGTTAAAATCGTAGGTGGAGAGATGGAAAGCACTCAATCGCATGTGTACACAGGTGCTCGGCATTCCGCGAACAGCTTGATAAATAGTTTGGAAACGGGTGTACATACCACTTCAGTGTGGAGTTGGCTTTCCACAGGGTGATTCTACTAACCGGGACGGGCTATGGTTGTGTTCTAAGCGAACATAAGCATAAAAGCCAATTCTGTATGGTTCAATTAAAAAAAAAATGGAGTTTTTAATTTTTTGAAGTATTGAAAAGTTAATGGTTAGAAAATATTTCATGCTTTTCCTTTGAGATGTAAGAAAGAAGTAAAGGATTAATGTCAGGAAACGTCTAAGAGAATGTTTAAAATATAAAAGAGATACGCTTGAGTATTTGTTATGATATTTTAAAATAATTTGACTAAAAATGTATACATGACTACATAAAGGTAAACAGATCACAAGTTTACTTATAATACGATTTATTCGGTAAATCAAAGTGTATACAATAAAATAATATACAATATTTATAGTTACAAATTTATAAAGTTATTTATGCGTGATGTGAGCGTGTTCGTTTTCGTAAAAGTCTCTTAATGATATCGATGACAGTTTCGCGATGAATCGAGCAAGGATCATGTAGTTTCCGACGTAGACAGTGATGATGGCGTCGCACTGAGGGTAGTTGGTGTTGCTGAATTAACCTCGCTGGATTTGGGGTTCTCGTTATATTTTCCCATGTCAGCTTCGAATAGTATGCCCGATATTAAATGTTCGACCATATTTTGCGTATGGCGATTATAACTTCTATGCTTGATCGCGACGTGTTCTCCAAATATGGCGCTCGCATCTCGAACCGTCCGCTTCGAAACCGTATCCTCTATTATCCTGTAGGCTCTTTCCACTTGGGGATCATGCGCGAACTTTTGTCTCTTTGGCAGCACTCTGGTGGGTGATAAAAATTGCTTTCGCTTCACCACTTTTGCAGTGGACAAAGGTGGCGCTATTTCTTCAATTTCATCGTCCTCCTTGGCCCTTCTTTCTATTTTGAGGGTACATTCCGCGACGTTGCTTTCGCCCTCCGCGTGAGAATCCTGGGCAAAAAGAAATCAAATCTAGTTTCAAGTTCTTTCGTCTTCTTGAACGTACTTAAAATGCGTTGAAATGAATTCGTAAATTGCTATCGAAACTCTTAACGTTCCCAGGATCTTCGTGACTCTGGATATTCAAGGCATTCAAGACTTTCAAGACTTTCAAAAGTTCTAAGCCTCGAATCATGTTCGAATTGATTCAAATTTTTCACATAAATTCGAACCGATTCGAAGTGCTTCAAGTTTCATCGTTCCTCACCTCGTTGGTGACGGTATTCTCTGTGGTTTTTGATTTGTTTGGGAATTTATTGAGTAAAAATTGCATGCTTTTGAACGCGAACCACGAAGAGCGGTAAGTACCGGTCCTCACTTCCTTGTTGCGTTCCCTTCTGAACGACGCTAACAGGGATTCTACTTTCCTCTTCGCATCGGGAATACTACACTTAATGACACTGCAAATCTCCGTCCACGCATTGTCTTTCACGCATCTAAGTTTGTAATCTGGGTCGTTCGGGTCCCACAAACATGTGTTATTTTTATACAATTGTATAAACATCAGTGTCGTGTCTGTGGACCACTCCATCACCACTTTCGCGTTGAAATTCGTGTGTTCACGCATGGTAAGCATTCGGTGTTCGGAACGAACGTAGAGACTGCTGTGCGGAATAAGCAGCGAATTCTCGTTGGACGTACCGAATCGACTCGAAGCATCGCCGAGCACGAACGAACGCGTTCGGTCGGTCTCGGTCGCCTTCGCGTACAACACACACATTGCCCCAATTCAACGTTCGGGCACATTCGTGCGTCATCGTTCGGTAAATGTAAACACACCCGAATGCGAACGACCAGCGTTCGTCCGCCTTCAGTCTGCTGTATTGCACGAAATTCGCTGCCAGGTCTTGTCCGTTCGCCTTTATATTCGCGAACTCATCGATTATCAATAGTTTGGTCCTGGTCTTGACTCCGTGTAGCGCTGATGACCACGGTTAACGCTGATCTGTCCATAAATACAGAACATACTGGGTGGGGAAGACTTCCTTGTTTTTAAAAATCGAAGAGCCTGTTCTGAAGAGAATTGATCGTAACTTTATAAAAATGTAAAGTTTTACTATAGATAGATTCATATAAATACTAATGGATAGAAACTAGACTGGCTAGACTGGCTTTTCGAGAAAAGCATTTGCTATTTCTGGTAGCTAGCGTTAGAAGCGATAATGGATAAGTATTAAAATCCAAAAATGGCAGATACGCGTTTGATGTATGGGCTTGGCGAATGCAATTTTAGTCGGAGCAAGACGGTTGTATGTGGATCGTTACCCTAAGGGACGTTTGCCAAATAGGAGAAACGTCTGCCAAATGGGAGACATACCAGAGATTACACGAACGCCTCTCAGATACAGGTTCGTTTAGAGCACGAGTGTCACACGATGGTAGAAATCTCTGAAATTTTAGCCTCTGTTTTCACAAATGATTATGACGTGCTGTATTGTTTTAAACAAATTCGAAACCAGCAATCTAGTCACTCAAACTCCACTATAATTTTACATGAAGTGTAACATATTTCCATTTCATAATTTTAAATTCCTTATAGAGGATAGTACACTCCGATATTAGGGCTACTTGATTACATACACAATATTGTATATTATATCTGTGCAATTAAAATTCCTGTGTTATTATTCAGTTGTGTACGAAATCAAGTTACGACTCGTTAATTATCGAAGTAAATTTTGTCGGAGTTCATCATATAATTTGGCGTGAAATGACCCTTAGGTCAACGCAGGTGTGTCATGATCCTGGGAGTGCACATAGAGTTTTGGGTGCTTAGCGACGGCTGACACGAGAGTATGGTGTATATGTATATCGGTGGGGCGTTTATCACTGCATCACAGTCTGTCTGTTGCGAGCGTACGCTGGTATCGAAAATCCAAGAACAAACATTGAGTCGATCAACGAGGTCGTTTGTTATTTTTACTGTGTAGCTTCATCGACGTTCTATTTAGTTTGAACAATTTCCACAAATAGTTTTGGTGTAAGACTTGGTTTGGTCTGGGTTAGGTTCTTTGTTTGGTCTTTGTTCTTTCAGTAAATAATGTATCTTGGGCTCCTTTACCAGGAGAGTAGTGGAGAATAACCAAGCGCGAACGAACCCCCCGAGAGACAGGTTGAAGAATGAACAGTGTGTAAATCGTAACAGAGTAAGAAAGTTTAGAAAAGCGAAAGTTAAGATTTAGCACGTTGAAAGAAAGTTAAAGACAAAAAAAAGACTACAAGAGCATAGAGGTAGTGAAATTTAGCTGTTAAAACTGGGTCTATAGTGGACCCAAAAATTGATAAAAAATAGAGGGTAGGTGAGGCAATTGCAGATAGGTACATAATGAATACATAAAATCAGACAATACATAATTTATCCCAAGAAGTTTGCACCCTCGCGTACTTAAGGGATGATTCCAGTGCATCGGTTCTAAAAACAGGCGTTTAACACGAATTTTGTTGGCCAAACTATCAATCAGATAGAATAATATCTATTCTGATAAAAGAAACACGATAAAAGCACGAACGAAGAGTAGAAGTTCCGAAGTCTTCTCGCCGCATAGGTTTTGAAAGCTGATCACGAGTTTATGGGCTGATAAATAGAAAGCATCTGCATCGTTGCAAATGCAACGTATTGGAAATACTAGAACGTATTGTTGGTACAAAATTGCACAACGTATCGATGCCTTTACGTCAGCTTTCCCGTGCGGGAACGCAACGTCTTACGGGGCTTCGCGGAACATTACGATGCCGCGATCGGTTGCTTATTGCCGGTGAAAAGTAGCCGATACGTCGGCGGGGGAGGACGTAGCGTAAAAGTCAGCGTCGTGGCTAAGTTTGCGCGGGCGAAAGAGGGTAACGAGGTTGTTGACACTTTGCTGTACGTTCCATCTAGGTGTTTCGACGTTTTCGTTGTCAGCGTGTACGTCGGGGCGTCGATGGTGCCACGAGAATGCCGATCAGGGAAGCTCCTCCCTGAACGCGGTTTGCATTTCTATTTTGCGTTTCCTCCGCGATGATATCGCCCGATATGAATTGTTCGAACGCGAGGGGCACCGCCACCGTATCGAAAATGTGCTACCAGGGTGGTCCGCGACATATTGCATCTCCAAACGAATTCACCACCCAATGTGAAATAATCGCTCACAATATGAGATTACAGTTCCACTTTATTTTACAAATTCAATTTTTGATCTGTACAATCCTGACACAGAGTAATAGATGTCTTCAACGAGACACCTGTTGATTTCCCAAGACGATTCGTTCGTTTGCTCGATCTTAACTCTTTGCAGCACTGGGACTAGCTTGGGTGGTCAGTAACATGTTCGGTAAACCAGATACCGTGACGACATTAGTTCTGACAAATGGTGTTCCACAGCACTGTAAACAGATTGTAGACAATCGATACATGCCGACGATAGGATCAAATTAGACTTCGGAAATATAGATGGCTGTCACGTCGGATCGTAAAGGGTTAACCGCGTGAATCGAGGACTATACCGGGTGGCGAAGGAAAAGGGACTCCCGTTGAGAATCTCTGACGAATCGTTGAAAGAAAGTTCCTGCAACGATTTCGAAATCACCCCAGATATTCATGTTCCGTCCGCGCGAGTCCGTCACTTTGTCTGTCAGTCTGTCTGCCTGGCACGTCTTTTCCCTTTCGCGAGAATCCGGGTGTTTTATTCCGCGAGGCATTCAAACGGTTTTCACCGACTTGACTTTGCGCGCCGCGACTCTTAAGTGTCCCCCAGTTTTCGACTCCAGTGTCCGTCGGCGTTTCTCCGTGCAAAAGGGGGCCCCAGTTGTGTCAAATGATTGGCAAATCGCGATACCGCGAACGCCATTCAGCGTGGCCCGTCGCGATTAGGGCTGCGACCGTTCGAACGACCATTTGTTCCCGTCGACGCGTGTTTGGCACTGGTTTGTCCCAATCTGTTTCTCTGACAACATCATCGATTACCAGAGTCCACGGTTTCTTCGCCAACGACGAATGTAAAGACTCGTTCGTAAAGTCGTTTGTTAAATTCAACTAAAAATTTACAACTACAAATACGAGCATTTATTTATATTTTATCCTGGCAATTCGATCGTTTCGATACGCGTATCTTGCTGTTCGTGATATGACAATATGTATACACTTGTACTTTTATAAGATTGCAAGGAAAATGATTCACCGGAGCGGGTTGAAAAGGTTAACGAACGTCCAAATTTATATTCCGTGCTCGTTGTTCCGCGATACTCTTATGTCTCGACGTCGTGCACTTGCCCGTTGTGTCCGATGCAGACGGTGCACGTGCACGTACGAACACGTATTATAATGAGAAACCGTTAGATCTCGTGCCCGATTAGCCAAATGGAAAGAGGGAATCCTTGCGAGCGTAGTCGATGCAACCAGTGGTTGCACTCCGTTGGCGCAACAAACCATTTCTCGGCGAAGTCGGCGATAGTTGCATTCAGAACGGAACAGAGATTGTTCGAGATTTTTTCCAAGTCTACCTCATCTCGATGTATTTTCATAACTCTTTCCTCGTTAGATTTCTTTTATCACGGTTAATGCGTGTTTTCTAAGAGGAATCGACAAGCACGGTATCGATCCGGATCTTTGTTTTTAAAATTACGCACTGCCAGGGATTCGTTTTCTTTAATTCCACTGCAGCGATACTTTCAAGCATGCATTTAACAATTGTTCTAAATTCTACTCAACTTTCCAGAGCGTTTAGAGAAAATTCGATGAAGTGACAGGATAAAGAACTTTGTTAAATTTACAGAAGATCAATTAATTTAATTTTCACACATATGTTTTGTATAGAATTAACAGGACGTTAATTGTCCAGTATAGGCTTCGTAAATATTTCTGGTCCAGTTCGATCATTGTTTTAATAAAATAAAAGTAGGGCAGTATTTAACAAAACTCGAGGTTTGCGGATAATAATACGCTTTAATGCTCACAGAACTCGTTTTCTCCAACTTGTTTCTCTTTTATATAAATGTGTTTGGATACACACGTTTGTTTAGACAAATGTGTTCAGATACATTTAGCTATCCACTAATCAGATACACGTGTTTAGATAAACCTGTTTTGATACATATGATCTTTAAATATTTTACAATTTGAAACAGTATAAGATGAAACGTGATGATCCACGATGACAAATATGATGTAACATCTTCTCTTGATACTAGAAATTACATATGCTCGTTACGTGATTTTGTCACGTGTAATGTAATGCATACGTGAACATAATACTTTAAGCACAACGAAAGAATATATTGTAAGCACAGCCTTCAATTATTCATGTAATTAAAATTTTTTTTTCGTATAATATTCTCCAGTTTTTCGTACTAGATGCTACGAGCTCCAAGCTTTGTTCTATCTAGAAAAAAATTAAATTAAATTCAATGAATAATTATACTAGAAAATATTATCCGTGTTTACTTAAATTCATCAATCAATTTTTGCATTCGTCGTAATCGAGGAAATCAATCAGCCATTAAGAATAACGCGACACAAGATGAAAACTATAAAGAAATTAAGAATGCTTACCACTACTGTGGTAAGAATTCCAAGAATGTCACTGTCTAACAACGTTTGCAGCTATGTAATAATTATCAGGTCGATTACCTCACGAAGTTGGTTAGAATTCAAGGATACTTGCCAATAACGAAATTCGCCCGGAGTGTTAGCTGCGTAACGGTACGAGATTTACTATAGTTGCTGATCTAAGTGATCGTGTAAGTTTAGGGTATGATAGATTCGTTACGAATTTTATCGCCAGGGGCTACAATAGTTTCTCGACTTTCTATTATCGATTCTTGCTCGACTTTCATAGCTTCAACTTCTTTTCGAACGATACTTATTGTACGTAATTTTGTAGGTACGTTTTGCGAAACAAAAAAAAAATTATGAATTATATAACAATTTTATACATATATGCATATCAAAGTACTACGCTTCAGGGTTGGTAACTCTATAGAAATAGAATCGTGATAATATCTGTCTAAATATTTTTGGGATCTAGTGTTTATATAAACAGATTTAATACACATAAATTCTTATAATTATTCGTGCAACTTTAAAGGAAGTAGTTACATAGCTGTTGGTAATTCTGACTAGTTGCTATACCTCACCGATTCCACGTACCGCGTACTTACGTGTCTGCTTCCGTATTCAGACATGTCACCTTTTAACAGTTATCGTCATCGTAACAAATTCGTAATGTTGCTTATGGTCGATCGAAAAGGAATTTGTAACTTCTCGAGCGAGCACACTACAGTGAGAATAAAAGAAGAAAAAAGAATCCATGCTAATACGATCTCAAACACGTGACTAAAATGCTAATTAAAATGGTACTTCTTAAACCGTACCGTTCGAGCAACTTCCACAGTTTGTACAATTGTTCGTAAAACCCGAGCAATTTTCTCAAACAACCGAGGCAATCGCACCAGTAATCGTCAGTTTTCTTATAAAATTAGAATTATGCACTAGATTTTATTAGCCTGTACAACGAAGTTTCTAGTGCATTCAAATCGGGGAAATAATTTCGTTTCGCGGTTAACGTGCCTCTGTCGATTTCACGGACGACGTAAGGATATTAAAAGGAATTAACTCGCTGTGAAATTATGCGCGTTCCGTAAATTCATGGACAACTCGTTTCACTATATTTATCGAACAACCGAGAAAACTGCTTTCGATTCGAGAGCATCATTGAGTTTCAAGGGCACGGAGATTAACCGCGTTGGAGCATACCGGTAGAAATTTTTCTGGACGAACGACGACGTCCGTGGGCAAAACTGCGAACGACATTAGTCTCCAACGAACCGGCATAATGCATCGCGTTGCGACACAATGCCGCCAGCTACTGCATTTGCACGTGGCTCCGCGTGTAGGCGTCGCTTAGAGCGATCCCGTTGGCAAAATCGGCGTCTGAGAACGTTTACGCGAAGTTAATGCGAAAGTAGTCGACGAATAAAGCTGACATAATTCATCAAGGAGTTGGAAAAAGACATTTGTCTAAAGCTGTGACGAGACACTAGTCGCTTGGAAGCCATCACGCACTTTGGTGGTAAACGATGCGGCAAATCCGTAACTCCGCTTCCAAGCGGCTGAGGTTTCCGTTCGAAGAGAGAAGCGGCGTTTGTAGACGAGTGGAAACGGAAATAAGATCACGGAGAATCGATCGGGGAGAAAGTAAAATACAAAGAGAGAGTAGGAGATAAGTGATCGGTGGAGGGGGGTAATTAGGAGTAGTAAACAAATTGAAAATGATAATGCAAGCGAGATTTGAAGTCGAGAAAGGGTTAGGAAGATCGAGCGAAGAACGAGAGGCGATAGACAGGAACAAAGTACAGTTAGGAATCGACGAGAATGCTACCACCAAAATACGCATTGTTTGCATTTTGAAACATTAAAATCCTCTAATCCCTTCAGGAGTTATGATGCTTTAAAGATAAGCATAAACAGACATTATATTTTCGTTAAGGAATTTTTTTCTCGAAAGTGCGTAGGATTTCGGGGGTATATCTATTCACCAAAAATGTTTGTAATCGACTCCTGCAACTAAAAATAATTTTTTTAGAACGATTTGAAATTTTTCAATTTCGTCGAAAAATTTCAGCACCCTCTGTCGATTTTTCTTAAAAATTTGTTTTCGACTTTTAATAAACACAACCATGGGTAATGTAGTAATACAATTTATTAATAAAAAATGAAATACATAAAATTCCTATGCTTTATTCGTCAACTGTTTAATGTCGACGTCACTGCTGTGACTTATATATTTTAAGGGTTAACTCTTTAGGTTCGTTATTGTCGTTGTAAGACAATGGTTTGTGCGATGAATAACTTTTTATCAGATATTTTTGTCGTGAAAATATTTGGCGTAACTGTTACTTTCAGTCGCTGGGAAAAAATCCCCCGGGAAACCGTAGTCGTTGCGTCCGATGTGTCAGCCGCGCTTGTGTGCGTACGATAATTGTCCGTTTAATAATCGTATGCATGCAAGGAGTCGACGGCACGGCATGCATCAGTGCAGCACACGTACAGCCTCCATAGACCGACGGTTACCTGTGGAATATCTAGGGCGCAGCGTGAAGTGGTTCTCCTTGGGCCGCCGATGCCGCATTCCGATCCATGCATCTCCCGCCAGTTACTTTTTTCCCCTCTTTCTCTCTGTCTTTTCCGAGCTTTTCTCCTTTCTCACACGTTTTCCCCGTTCTCTGTCTCTATTTTCCACGGTGTCCCTCGAAAAACGCCTCGTTTCATCGTTCCTCATTTACCCGGCGCTTTAACCTTTAACGGTTCGAAGGTGGGTCGATCGTGACCCGCATTCTGTATTTGTCATCAGGCGATTCATGAGATTACTTGTAACGAGTTTTCTAATAACAGAACTTTGAATCGAAATGTAATGAAACAAAAGATTATCTGCTACTAATTTTTATGTGGATGACATGATTAATTCTCAAGATTGATTGTTAAAGAAAATGAATCTAGATAGGACTAAAATCGTGGTCATGCTAGTTTCCAATTGTCTAAAAACAAAGTTTCCTCTCCGTGGACTATTTGAGGGGTTTGGTCTAGCCTGTATCTCACCAATAATGAGAACAGTCTGTGTACTAAACAAGAGACACAACGTGGCCTCGCAAGAAAAAGTCAATTAATTTCCCAAAATTTTATTAAAGTATAAAAAATAGAAATTACAGATTTTTCATCGCGATTAGGACGTTTTAGTCTCATCGTGACGACCTACCGCAGTCCGAATGTCGCGTGTTCAACACGCGTAATCCACAGCTAATGTTGCGTGAAACAATTCGATGTCTGCGAGTTTGTATTGTACACGCGTCAGCGTCGCTCGAAAATTGCACGAACATCGTCCAGTGCTCGGTCAGCCTAATGCTGGAGCGGATCGAGTACCGGCACTGAATATATTTAGACGAGACGAGACGGTTTCTTCCGCGATCGTATCGAAAATAACGCGGCGACCGGTTCGCGGCCGGCAAATCGGCCGCCGACACGCTTGGCAAGATGAAAGAAATGTATGAAAGAGCACCGGGAAACGCAGGGTGAAAATGTAAAACCGTGGCTGGACTCTGGTGGGAGGGAAATACGTTCGATTTACATACTATGGAAAGGTGTGCACGTGGTTCGTTTGCTCTTGTTCTCGCACGCATTCACGCTTTCTCCCGAGATTTCGCGGCGGTTGACACGTTTCAATTTTGACCCTGTTCGATTTATGTGCCTGACGGACTGACTATTCCATCCTATAAGTCCAGATCAAATTACTTTGTTTCGCGTTAGAAAAAATAAGAAACAAATAGTCACTTTCAATTTCAATTTTGACCCTGTTGGATTTATGTGTTATAAAACGATTTAGAAATATTCCTAGTTCTCGTTGACTATTCTACAAATCAGTCAAATTTTTTAGTTAATTGAATGAAACATTGGAAGAAGTTCCGTGTTTTACGTCCCGCGTGTGCACCACCACATTTCGAACGATTTCTCAACAAACGGGTAGATTATGCAGGGCTTATTAGCTGGCCAACTCGCTCCCCAGACTCGAAAACAATTGTTTATTCAACACCCATTGTCAGTGTTGAAATATTCGATCACCGCGTACAACGAGGCTGCCAACGAATCCGACAGATACCAAGCGTCTTTTAAAGATTGAGAAACTTTATGGTATCGACGACTGCTGTTGGTAGCCTTTTTTGTATGTTTTTATAATTACAATTCTTCAAAAAATCAATTTAAAAAATTCATTGTATACGCGTACAATAGAGTACGAATTCTACTTCAGCGTAAGTAGAAACAGTGGGTAGTGGACAGACCTAATCAGAGCAACTCGTATTCTATCGCTCGCGTATCCAACTATTCGAATTTAATTATCTCAAAAAACGAAGCTTCAAATGAAAAACTTCTATCCTTGATTTTTGGAATATTTTCTTTATAAAGAAAAACATCAAAACACATCAACAATTTGTTTTTACCTTTTTGTTAATATTAAGGCGTCGAAAGACACGTTTTGGTCGAAATGATGTTGAGACAAGTATAAAGATCAGCTAAAGTTCACTTGTCGATGTGTGAGTAAGCAAATGTAGTGCGAGTTAGAAGCATTGTTGGTCAGACTGTTAACGAGCTAATAATGATGACGAGCGAATTGTAGCGTTTCGCGATGCCGGGATGCACGAAGGTTGTTGATTATTCTTTGGTGTAATTTCCGTGCAACGACTACTTGACGTATGAAAGTGGAGAGCACGTTTCTTGTATCTTCGAATGTTGAAATTGTTGCGTCTAACCTCTTGACGGCCGACACCGCGAAATGGAAACTTCATTGTGCGTACGAAGACGCACGACTTATTATTTATATTTTTTAAATTATTCGTCATACTTTTCTCGATTACACGGTGGAAAATGTGATTTCTCCTAAATTGAGCAGATAGCATGTGAAAGTTAACGAGATTCAACAAGGGTGAACATCTGGTCAGCCCACTAATCATCTTAAAAAGAAAGAATAGATGATTGGCCGAGATCCGATAATATATTGGCGCGTTAAACGTGTTTAATATTGGAGTTGCGATCCAAATGAGACATAATATTATGCATTTTATACGATGCAAATATTAGAAATTTGTATTGGACTCTTTCCAACGCTCCTTCGTGCTTAGAATATGTTGGAAATCGAATAATAGAGGCGTATTTGGCCTAACCAACGTTCTATATAACAGTTTAATCGTATGGATATTCTCAAATCCTATCCGGATTAATTTTCTGTAACCTCTGACTGTGGAGATTAGTTTATTCAACTGAGTAGCGAGAAATCGTGTCAATCATACGTTCTCCATAGCGAGAAATCATGTTACTTGTATGACGTGGCAATCAGTGGGTTAATATTTGAATCTACTGATTCATTAAGTAGTTGACTCCTACGTAGGAGCCATTTTCCGCCAAGCATAATCGCGTCTAAGGCAGTAGGTTCGCTGGATCAGCAATACTGATGAGCCCATCAGCAGATTAGGTCGAAACGCCTTCACTGCTGGGAGCCATTTGTTTCTATTAAAACTTTCCTTTGGTAGACTAAAGTGCTTATAATAACTGAGAATTTAATACGAAAATATATGCTCGTACATACGATGAATCTACACGTTGATTATATAGATCGTATAGAAATAATAAAAACGTGTTTGTGTAGTTGCAAACATTCTTAAAAAAAAGGGGGAATGTAGCAACAGGAAACGGAGAAATAAAATTGTTCTACGTCAATGTGTGCTCGTTTCTAGGAATCCATTTTACACGAGGTTTATATCCCAGCATGAAATCGCTGGATTATCGCAATAATTCGCAACCGCGGTAATTCACCTTCGATTAATCAGAACTTTATGCACTTGGTGCATTACATAAACTTACGATGCTCTTACTTAACTGTAAATTGCCTTGTATCGTGTACCGAGGCATTGCAGTTTCATTCAGAGGAGCTATTCAGTCGATACAGAGAATCTATTATCTCGGTGCTCGATCTATCCTCAATAATAACGCGAATTATTCAAAAATATCTGTTTCTTTTCCTTTTTACGTACGTACAGTACGTAATCATTCGTATTAATAACAAATGAAAAATTAATAATCACACGATAGAAATTCCTTGATACCTTTCCTTTGGTTACGATGGTACGTTGCAAAATTGAAAATTTTCATTCGCCTTTGGGACTAATTTTAACGTGGCATATGCATCATTCTAAATTGATATTTACTTTTATAGAATTCATCAGAAATTGTTCCAAATGCTAATGAAAATCGAATTCCCAATTTTGTATAAAACTTAAGGGATGCCCCAATGTATTTCGAGAAATAAACAATATAAATATATTCATGCAGCAGTCGATGAGGATCGTAAAGGGGAGTGTTATGGGACAGGAAGTTATAGAACAAGAAAAATTCAAGGGGAAGGATAAATAAATAGTCGGCCGTAAAAAAGAGTGAATATTTTCCTTTTCGTTTTCCAATCGTAAAAAAACAAAATGGTGCCACGGCCACGCGTCGAGCCATCCTCTGCGCGTCCAATTAAGTCACAAATTAGGCGTTGCGCGTCTCGGTGCTCCGTGCTCGGTTCGTTTAATTGGAGACCAAGTCCCGATCCTCGTCGCCGTTGCGTCGAGACGAAAAGACGAAGAAAGCAGCCTTCCACCACGTCTGCCCGAACGGTGAAAGTCGTCCAAAATGTCACTGGAGTTTAACCTTACCGCGAATATGTACGCACAGCTGAGGTGTTCGCCGCCTGCGAGGCGAGGAGATAGGCGAGGCGAGAGGCGCACATATAATATGCCGTTGCGTAATTCACCTCCTGGCATAAACGCATCGGGATGAAACAGCGAGAATACATGGTCTCCCCGTAAGGTCGGACGCTTATAACTTTCGACCGTGCTTCGAAACCAGAGACTTCCACCGCCATTAACTTTTATCGTTACTTCGAACTTAGCCACGTGCACGATAACTGTAAAAAAAAAAAAACGTTATTTCCAATTGCAGCATCTCATTCACTATGTCCTAGAAGGAATTATATTTGGGGTGCTCCAAAGGTTTCTGTTTCGATAAATACAACGAACCCTCGAATTATTAATTACAGAAACGCTTTTCCTAAAAATGTTTGCTAAATTTTTTATCTACGAAGTCACGTGTCTTTCCTTCCAAGTAATATCCAAATATAAATTCGATATTTTTCCTTTTTTACGTAAATAATTTCCCCCATTTTCCATGATCGTTCGTAAAATTTTCAGGAATTAGTAAAACACATAATGGCTCAAATTAAAATTTTGCTTACGATGTAAACGCCATATGCATTTCTATGTCTCCATTTAACATTTATACAGGAGCGTTGTATAATACTAAAAATTACTTGGAAAGAATTCCTTCTGTCAATGTGTTCCCAGTGCTAGGAAGTAGATACCCACTGTTGGTCATCAGACGCATTGGAATTCTAATGTACATGTACCGGGTGATTTGATAAAAAGGTCGAAGGATGAAGAGGCAGATCTTTCAAATTTACAGTAACTTTCTAACATAATCGATTCTTTATATTTGTTGCAATTTACAGCTTTCTTTCATTTTCCTTTCGTAACTTTATATTTTGAATAATTCCTGTGTAGATTTTAACGACCCAATACGCGAGTCGTAATATTAATAAACGTTTTTTATTACGAACTTTTTATCAAACGCAACGTAGGAAAGTTTCCTCGCATTAGCAGACCTATTTGATTAATATCAGATTAAAATGCACGCTTACGTCCGCGAATTATTAGTTACATAAATATCGGGAGGTCTCCCGTTGGAAAGTGAGCGCACGGTATTAAGCACGAAATATAAATATTTGTAAAAGGTTGTAAGCGCGTTAAAGATACTAATGTAATCGGTGACAGGCTCCGGTACTTCCGTGTTACAGTTTTCAATTTTTATCTCGCGCTGTTTCGTTCCGTAATATTTTAACGGAATGTGTTTGCGAACACTTGAACGCATTGTTGAAAAGTGAAGAGAAAGGGAAAGTGGCCTTCCATTTCTCAAGCGTCTCCGTACAGTCGCTCACGCCATCGACCTTGCCACATGCCGATCGTTATTTTCCACAAAAAGACAGACAGATCATCGACATTAACAAACGCAGCGTCATCGATGTCAGAATTTATCGCCGTGCTTTCTCTTTTTCTTCGATGCCTCGGAAAAACGACCGACGGACCCGAAGGAAAATTTCATTCGGAACAACAATAACGAAAGAATGTTATTTTTCATGCTTCGTTTGCGATCTAAAAATAACTAAATGCGCGATTAATCATTACGGTATCAGCAATCTTATGCGACGTAGTTTTCCGAGATACGTGGGAAAAAGGAGGTTTTTTAATGAGTTTTTTCCATTGATGAAGTTTATTTATAGCCACTTTCTCGAAATTATTACTTGAATAATGATAAATTATTATGTAAGTGGTATAAATCCATATATTACGGTTACGTGTAAATGAAATATGTTCGTTGAATATAAATATAGAATGTATTTATTAGTGTTTGTAATTAAAACATGTACGTGAATAGTATCTCACAATGCAAATTGTTCGGCCGTGTTTGTTTTAGAAACTGAGACATACAACACAGAGTGCACCGTAGAACGATTTTTATTTATCTTCGCTCGAGATTTCTCTCGATTATAGTAAAAAATTACTAGAACTCGTTCTATTTTGCTCCTTTTTACTTTCCACTTGATCGAAAACGCTTCAAACTTGCAATTCAGCAAAATGATACGCGGGAAACTAATTTGATACTTGTTGAATCCTCGGACATCGTGCATGGATAATACTTTAGTCGGAGAAATTTTTCATAAATATCGTTATATATTGGTTTAACAACACACAAGTTCGGAAAAATGTAACACAGTGTAGAAGAAGCTAGGTGAAAGATCGAGGTTTATGTCAGCATTGCAACTTGATATTAATCTGGGAAGAATTAATATAGATATATTAACACCTACTAGATCTAGATATGATGCTTTTGCAATCAATGTAAATATATGTCACTTGATTATATAAAATAATCAATTACCCACACATTCAATAACATATGTATATATTTATATTAATTCTAATATTGTCCAATATTTTGCATCATTATTTATCAGAAAATAACAGTATAGAATATTTTTCCATACACCACAAGACAAAATGGTGGACGATTTTCAGTGCAAGTGGCTGATTGTTTCTTTTTCGTTGAACCGTGATAGAATTGAAATTTGTCAGCACGGAAAATGAATCGACATTTTTGTTCTTGCCCAAATTGCAAAGTCGCTCGATGGGAGACCGAGTAAGTCCGGGCGGGCTGTGTGTTAATGCGTTCCAGGAATTTGAGGAAAGTTTGCCCTCGCATGGCCCTCGCAGAATAGAAAGAAACAGTCCCCTGCGACTCCTCGAGTTCCTATCGTTGTTATCCCAAAACCGGATTTTCATTCCTCGGTGTACAAACCACGCTGATACGTCCCTGTCCGCCTATGCAGACCTCTTAGATAGCTACCTATCGGAGTTGCAAAACCTCCGGCAAGGTGACCTAGTTGTGCCTTCGATCGAAGTAGGTTGGAGAACCTCCAGATTCAGTTACACTCCTTTGTGCTCTTTGTTTCCTCGTCGTTCCTATGAATTGCTTCAACCCGTCCTTTGCTTCTAATAAGAATAATCAGAACGTTGACAATCGAATAAAACGCTGGTCTTGAAACCCAACTTCCTATGGTGAAATTAAAAAAATTGCAAAAATTAGAAATTATTATACATTTAACGTCAATAAGACTAGAAAAATTATTTTCATCCAGAGTTAATACTATTCCAATTTTTATCCTTCTTCGGGGGTATAAATTCGAAGAATATTTATCATAATATTGATAAAATAAAAAGTAACAAAAATATATGCGTGGGAACGTCTTCTCGGTTATTTTATTATTTAATTTCGTACGTACAAGGTAGGTTCGAACAGAAGATCAGAGGTGAATTCATGGATGCTTAGCCTCCGTCTGAGAGTAGTATTTTCTATTTAAGCGTGTCGATGTAAATAGTTCTGAATAGGTTCTACTGTTGCACGAGTAACACAAATAGCATGGCAGAAAGGTAGGAAGAATGGAATGGGTAAAGAAAGAGAGAATCCGAGGAATTCGAGTCACACCTAGAAGCAATGACTTCCAGGAGATATGTACCTTTCGAAGCGAAAAAATCGCCGAGCGCAATGGCGAGAGGTGGGCGAGGAATCCTACAGTGTCTTCCTTCGTTTATTCTTTTTTCTTTCGTTTTTTTTATTTTTCCTTCGTTCCTTTGGTTCGCAGCCTTTCTATACCGTGCGTAGAATTCTCTTGGAAATACGGACGTCTGCGTGCAAAATTCTACGGACATTGTGTGTCCGATGTGTCACCCGCGAGAAATGCAGTTAACCCGCCCACGCGGTTTCGCGGGAACTCGGCCCTGAAACAATGTGTTCCTCGAAGGGTGCATGACCGAAACGCGACGAAACGATACCTCGACGCGTAGCAGTTTCGCGTCCGGGCATTTACGCGTGCCATAAGTGCCACATTAACCACGATCTCGCGAGAATGTGACTCTGGGTCGCGTGGCCAGTTTCAATAACCGTAGAATCTGCGAATAAACTATTTTAAACTAAAACAAGATAATCGAAACGACAAAAATTCGTGTCGCTTGATCCACTAAATATTTGGCGCGTAGAAATTTATCGCGTTTCTACTCCAATTAACAATTCATACGGAATAATTTTTTTACGTGTTTAAAAGTGAAACTTCATCTTGGACTATCGAAATCCCTGAACATCGAACTAATTTCTTCTCTAATTTCCATGAAGAAAGAAATTAATACGCTACCGGTAATTAGACTCTTACTTCGCGTAGTAATGAACGCAATTATTACTACTTCGTTCGTTTCATTGATGGCGTGAAATTAAATTTTCCTCGTACACGTGGTTCGCAGGAAATTTTTGCTTCTTTATTCATTTTTCTAGCGATGGAAATTGGCGCGTTATCCGGTAATTGGATTCTTATCTCGATTAATGATGAATAATTAATGATTCGTGTACGTTGCGATGCTCTATTAAATCGAATCCTTTTTCTTATTATTTGAACGCTTGTTTTAGTCAATTTCACCTAGTTTGTACGAACGAATTTAATTGTACGCTATTTGTTACAAAAAATATTTCACCCGGCGGTTCGCAGAATTTTTTAATTTCACATTCTTCGCTTAAATTTTAGAGGTTTGCTCAAAATTTCACTTCCATTTTCTACGTTCTATATTTTAAACATTCATGAGAGTCTAATGATATGTGATAGCGCACAGTGAGTAACATGTTTACGATACTTAGAAAGACTACCGTGGAAAGACCAATCGAGAGATAAGCTACTTTTACTGTAAACTTTCATAGATTTCAGGTTGCCTTCATTCTGCTCCCGGATTTATATAATATTCACCGATAAAAATTATAGTCAACGACCATGTAGCGATCCGTAGGTGTAACGCACAGGTATCTCGAGCAATGTAAGATATCCTGTTCGTTCGATGGTTTTAATTGATTAGATCACGCCTGTGTTAACCTGACGGAATGTTCTCTTTGACCATAAAATAGCTTTTAATGAGCTTCACTTCTGAGGTAATTTCGTATTTAATTTTTGGTTAGATTCGAATTACATAAATTTGCAATTTAATGCTATTTATAAAAGATATTGATAAACGATTGGTACCTGTAAACACTAATTTGTTAGGTAATGAATTCTTACTTCGTTCAATAAAATTGAATAAAACAAAATAAGCTGAGAATATAATACAAGTAATATAAAAATTATGTAAACGTGTAGTGTTTAATTGAGACTTCAAATATCCTGATAGCGCCAATTATTCTAAGACGAGTGGGGAATTTTGCTGAAAAATTTCACTCCGCATAGTTGAATATTCGTGATAAAATTTGACTCATTCCAAGGAAATGTTTGCCACGCGACACTAGAAACTCGCCGTGACACGTCAATCGTGTTTCCTCAAAGGTATGCGAGCAGAACACGTGTATCTCGTACCTCAGAATTCATGAATCTTACACATATCGTGGACCAGCGCGTATTCTGCGCCCATTTTCAAGCTTTATTGATTTCGAACCGGCAATATCAACGAGAATTTATAACATGCACAACGCGTGTACATAACGCAATCGAACGATCGACTTCCCCTTTCTGTTTTTTTCGACGATCGCGTGATCGATCAATCAAGACTTACGAGTTTAAGTTTTAATTATGAATCATATTTTTACCGCTATTCTTCAAGGACTTGCTTCCTTTGTTTCGTGCGTTAAAACTATTATGTAATTACGTTGGATATTCATTGAAACGTAATTTGAAAACCTAAGGTAGTACAACGTGGATTGTCCGATGGTTCGAATTTGATAAAAAATTCCATAAGTTTGGGAAATGGAATTAATTCGAATACGTAATGCAAAAATTTAACTTTTACTTTGTTAAAGCAACTATTTTAACAAGGTAGAACCCTGGCAATTCTCTGTGTCAGAGACGACACATAACATCCAATGTTATTTACAAAGAGCAATATCTTACGTAATTCTAAATAGGAAATATTATATAAAAAATGTTTAAATTACTGGAAATCACGCATTGAAAATGTGGTTAGAAAAAGCAATGTTTCTTCCTTGTGCTAGAGCCATCGTCGACTTCAGAGTTGAGTAACAAGTGATTACTTTGTAGATACATTCCTATGTTCATTAGTTAGTTAATCAGCATGGAGATTAATTAGAAATCATAAATTAGATTTGTAGCCTGCAATGATTCAATGAAAAATTACTGTACCTTTTACTATCCCTGTTCTATAATAAATTATACTATGAACTTGCAACGAAGACATTAAATAAAAGAAGAAAAAAATGAAATAAAATTTAGTGACGAAACGTTCTTTCAAAGGATGCAGTAATGCCAATAAATTAGAGTAAATTTAGAATTGAAAAGCTCGTTCATCATTGATAAGGAATAAAATAAATTTGTATTCTGAAAAAATATAAATTTATTATCACGTCATACAAAACGCAATAAAATTCAAGAAGCAAATAAACAAGTCAAGTCTTATACAGGGGTGGGTCCTTAAAAGCTTTTAATATGTCAATTTTTTAATTCTTAATTCAAAGGAGTCTAGTCTATTCAAAACACCAGTTTTACAGAGTCGTAAATAAATTATAGTTATGGATGTAATAACATGTCGGTAACTATTTAGGAAAGTTCAGCCAGTTTCAACGATCTTGTGAGATCTCTGCAGTGAAAGAAGAAAGAGAAAATCAGAAACGTTTCGAAAGAAACGCGTTGTAGAATCGATGAGAGATACGTCGCGGGAAGAAAAGATTTGTGAAAATTGTTCGCGAGTTTGCGGGGATACGGTGATTTGCGATATTACCGCGCGGTTCCTTCGTTGTGGAAAATTCCGGGAAAAAGAACAGCGCTGTCGGCCTCGACCTTTCCGGGAAAGCTTTCGAATTATGGCAAGCAAATCTCGCTAGGCGCAAAAGCCCAACGAACTTCTGATGTTTTGTGGCTGCAACGACGTGTTCAGTGATGGAATGTCTATTAACTCTCTGTTAGAATGTTCTTCGATTAGTTAAGCAACCGCAGCACAACAAACACTGTCGAAAGTGTTAGGGCACCAGCTATTTTTAGTAAAACTCTTGGGTACATAATTGTGACTAATCAAGATATAAGTAAATCTAAACACTGAATTTGAAATCGAACAGTGTCAAAATAATGAAATTAAACGTAACAATTATAGAAAACTGTATGGATCTCAGTAAATTCATGTAATGCAGGAGCGTTGAAATATAATGGATCTCCGAGCAGGGATTTATCTAATAAACTTAACGTTTATTCGAGCAACAGGGTCAGCTAGTTTCTTAATGCGCACCTGAATGGAACAGAACACACTGACAGCAAAGAGATATCACTTTCCCGGCTTTCTTGCTGCCACGCCCGACTACCGTGCTTTTGTACGAACTTGAACGAAACGCGTGGTCTCCGATGCATACTAATAAACAGGTAAAAAAAGAGACTAGTTCTAAATACCCACGAAATCACGAACGACCAGGGGAACCGACTTTAATCAGCTCCAACGACGTCCATTAAGGAGAAAACAGGAATGCAAATGAGGGAACATCACGAACGTTGCCCAAGTTCCACATTTCAAATCGTCCAATCTTAGCAGAATACCGGTCAGAGGATGCTGTAGAAATCGCAAGCGTAATTGAAACTCAGAATTTCACGAAGCCAAACATTTGCTTTTCCATTACCTTCGACTGTACTTTTTTTTTTGTATCTCAACGAAGAAGACCAAAATGATCGAAAGTTCTGAAAATCAATATGCCTGCACAGGTCTTTATATGTATATAAAACAGTAAAAGGAATAGTTAGTACTTTTTTTTGGAGAGAATACAAAAGTCTGACTGTAGCAAAGCCAGCAGATCTAAAAAAGGATGGCTCATTGACCGATTGTCTCTGACAGAAAGAAACGCTGTACAAAACCAAGGTGTGATGGTGTTACAAGAATAAAATGTTAAAAAAGCAATGTATATCATTGTTGAACTGCAAATACAAAGTTTTTTGGGGATTTCCACGCCATGTGAACACGTTACCCTTTTGTCCATTTTGGCTTTACAATCATAAACCATTTATTTTTTTATTAACATGTATCTAATGAGCTATTAGATAAAAAAAAATTTGGTTGGGTTTTTAAAAGGTCATTTTTTCAACATAACAGAAATACGTTGGAAATTATTTAATTTTAAAAGTCTTCGAATTAAACAATTTCTATCGAATTTGTGCACGTATATTTTTTGCATTTATTCTAAAAAATAATACGCGTTATAACATCGCAATGCCAAAGAAGCATTTATTACGCAACTTTGAAATTTCACGATGTAGTCGAGTGAAACGTACATTCGACTTTCTTCAAGTTTCTTTACTTTCATTTCTAAACGCTTTTAAGATTGCTTTCGACGGGCACATTTTTAGGCTATCGTATCTCGTTTTTAATCCAACGATTAAACAATTGTGAAATTCCATGTAGGAGTGTTAAAGTTCCGCTTGGTGTCGGAAGTCTATGCTAACGTTTCTTACGAGAATATTGTTCAAGGATAAAGAAAGGTTCGGTGAAAGAGTACACAAAAAGTTGAACAAAACAAAGATACTTTATAATGTCCATAAAATTTTATAATAATATTCACAATTCTGTGGTACGAAAATTTTAATGAAACATTGGTTTAAAATTCCCAAAAATATTCTAGAATTACGAAAGATAGTTGCTCGTAATGCTTGAATACTTTTTAGAATAAATATAAATTTAATTGAAATTATTGTGTGTAAATTATTTCATTATTTTATTCTCTATGTATGAACTATCCTTTTTTCTGATTGTACATATTATACATAATAATTTTCTTATAAGAAACGAATGACTTTTAAGAATCGTGGATATTATTGTTCATAGTCTGAATTTATCGAACATAGTAATTATGTTAATGATAATTTTATGGTAACTTCTTTACCGACGACTCGGGCAATGCAGAAACTGCATTTCGTTTTTACCGACACGAAATTATTGCAGTTGAGCGATGCACTTTCTCGGTATTCAAAGTGTAGACGAAATTAATTGCAACAATTCGCAAATTGAACATTTATAATACGAAATAAACGTTTAAATCGAGAGTATATACAATATTACACGTCGTACTGTTCATATTGTTTAAGAAGTAAAGTATATACAAATCAATTTAGTTATGAATCGTATAGATAAAATGTAGATGAACAGACTCGTGGAATATATAGCCTAGAAAAGGTTCAGGACAGTAAATCATTGGGAAATTAAAGGCTGACGTCGTGTTTTTTTTACCTGAAGCGAGTTCGGTGTAAATACTAGAAATACAAATTGCAAAAAGAAGTTTGGGTCAGGTTTAGGTATCCCCCTTCCTCACCCAATTCGACGTTCAACAAATTGGTTCGAGCCTATTAGGGTCGTTATTTGTTCCGTGAACGTTTAGGTGACTAGTATCGTAGGATTCGAAAATTCTAAGCTACGTATATACGTGTGTTTTTCTTAATTATGTTCTAATCATGTTCAAATTCGAGCAGAACAGATATGTTGCTGACGCCATCTTCTAATTGTGACAAACAGGTAACATGTTCGTGCATGTTTTTGTTGAATTATCATTGTTTGTGAGCATGATATCGAATTTTATAATCGATCTGTGTTATTTGTAAAATTCTACTAGATTGATGATACAATTAAGTCAGACTTAAAGCGTGATTTCAGCGTTGTGTGGGGTTGTAGAGGATTAGTTGAGGGAGTGAGATTTGAGAAACACTGTTCTAAAGTATTTCAGTAAATGTAAAATAGTATTAGTGTTTCTGATGTCTCTTTACGTGTCTCTTTTGAGATTTAAGGCTTTGTATCTTTTGGTTTCTGCTTCTGGAGAACGTTGAGGTACAGTGCCGCTCTCTTACAGTAAAGAACGAAAGACATATACGCTACTACAAATTCTCCGTTACCATCCAGAGGATACACGAATCTTTTTAGTTAATAACAATCTGGGAAAATCTTTAATTTATTTTAACATATCAATTTGTGTCACTATACCATATTTCCTTTTATAGAAACAAAGTGTTATTTTAGTATTCGAAATAAATACCCCTCCCTGTTGTATGTAAATATCTTCTATAATAAATTCACTTTGAGTACGGAAGATCTTTAGTAGCATATTATATTGTTGCATGCAACTGTCTCAATTAGCTTTATTAATATAAAATCGAGTTAATATTTCTAAAATTAAAAGAATATGATTCATTTAAAAACAGTTCTTAAAGCAGTTTACATTCGGTACACAAGAATAAAATACATTTGAATGTAAAATTAAATTTGGTCGTTGGTTCAATTTCATTTGCTGAAAAACATCGAACGCAGGGGAAAGTATCGAACTCGAGATTTAAGAAAAATCGATGCTTTATTTAAGTGATGAGCGTAGATAGTACAAAGCGTTAGTTCTAATAGTAAGTGACTCGTCGATTAGCTGAAACAGACAAAAATATAATCCATTAAATGGAATAGGGATTTCTCTTTCAAAATTATTAAATTTAGAGAATATTTTTAATTTGTTCAATGGTATAAGATCGCCCTAAAGACCTACCATTTGGCAACAGAGGGTGGTTGGCAGGATTCCGATGGTATGTCGTACATAAGCCCCGCGGAACATTGCACCAGTTGAGGATGACCGTTTCTACAAATCACCACGTTCGTACAGGCGTCGTTGAGCCTATGCACGATACCATTTTCACACGGTACCGAGACTAGGCTCGCAGGAATATTTTGCACCGTATTCCATGGATTCTGAACCGCCTCTAGCGGCTGTTGTTGCCCGTTGAAGAGCGATTCTTCGTCCCTGTTCATTTTCAATTCCTGGTACCAAGGATCACGATTGGTCCTAGTATTCAGCCAAGGGTTGACAGGATAAGATGATGATTGTGGAGGTTGAGAAGGTGGTCCTGGTTGTCCATAAGAGGGTGGCTGTTGGGGTGGAGAGGATTCGTAGGAAGATACAGGTCCATACGTTTGCGACTGTGGTGGAGGTGGTGGTTGTGTCAATGGACTGTTGCCTCCCGATGGAGTTGGGGGTGCAGGGGTTGCTGAACCTTTACAGTCCACGTTGTATTGGTAGTCGCAGACACCCAATAACTGTGGAATTTTTGGTCAAAGAAAAGATTTTGGTTATTATTTTTATTAGTCAAAGTTGTATGCATAGTAACTGGATTAGGTCCCTTGTTATCTTTATACTCGTGTATCGTGTAATTAATGCTAAAACTACCGGCAATTATAGTGTATTTATTTGCACCAATTAAAATGATAGATACGCGAAGAAATGCATAATGCAATAGAAATAAGTGTTCATTCACTCTCCTATAGAAAATTACGTCAAAAATTCAGTTGGGAAAATTTACTAGTTTTATTAGAAATTACGAATGGGTCATTTTGACTGCTTTGGTAGTTCTAGTGTTCAGACTGAATATTACCTACTGACTGTAGTAGCTTTTCTAGGCTAATAAAACTATTAACTTCCCAGTTTCAAAGCAAGAAAATTAATTTTTTGAGGTCATACTTGCTCTCGACAATAATATTGTCGTGTAAGAAACCATATCTTGTTTAATACAGATTATTTTAAATTTGAAAAGGTTTCGTTTATCTTTAAATTGTAACTTAGAAGGGGGCTGCTAAATTCAGTGCCTCTGGTAACATTGCAAAGTGAAATTTTAAGTTATCCATTCGCTAACCTTTTACCAGTTAAACCAGTTATTCAGAAGTCGACTACATTAATGTTGAATTTAATTTCCGAGCAACGATGCGGAAGTTTCGACCGTTCTGACCGTGAAGGATAGCGCGAGTTTAAGCGAAAGAGATTCTCACACGCGTACGACACACTCTGTCGTCTCGCGATTTAAAATTCCAGAAGTGCTCTAGGAACGAGTTAAGAACGAGTGTATCTTACGTCATTGTAGACCAGGCCGCGGGGGCAGCCGAACTTGACGGGCCTTCCGAAAACGCACACGTAGAATTCCGAGCAGTTCGTCGCACTTCTGTAGCGGCCATTCGACTCCGGGCACAGTTTAGATCCCGTGGGCAGAGACGGTTCTACGACATTCAAAAATATCGTTAACAGAAATTTTATACCTCCCACGACTCCGTTCGCGATTGCAAAACACTCGTAATTCTTTATTTTGTAACCGGTAATTATATTTTTTGATCGTGGACTCTCTCAATGAAGAAAATTTCTTTGCAAATCGTCGAAGTGTATTTATTTTTTGATTGTCGATAGCTTTTAGAGCAGGACCAATTTTTGTTTACAATATTTTCAATGAAATTATATATAGATAGAAGTATTTAGAATTTTTATAATGAAATTTTAAAATGTAGGAAATTTTTTTTTATGGATCATTTGGAGTAAAATTAATTCCCATAAAGTGTGTTTATGCCCTAATTGTCGATAGCTTGCAGAGTAGGAAAATTTTTGTTAGATTTTTCAACGTAATTTACTTACTTGGCGTAGGCAAGGGTCGACCGCCGCAGTTCACGTTGTAATCGTAATCGCAAACCAAATTAACCGCGTTGAAGAGCAGACCATCGGGGCAAGACTGTTCGATAACCACACCGTCCCAACAATTTAAATAATTAACACAGCTCTTAGGGCTCGGGAACTGTCCACGTAAACCGTAACATCCAGGCGGTGGTTGGATCGGTGCGGGTGTGGGAGTCGCTATGGGTCCGGGTAGCTCGTTCGTGTCTCCAGGGCCTGGAAGCAGCGGATAGCTTTGTCTTCCGCTCAACGTGCTTGCATCTTCCGATTCGGTGGTATTCACTGTCGGTTCCTGATTCCAAAAGTCCTGTTGCTTGTCCAGCTTCTGTAGCTCCACGAGGTCCCATACGTTTCCTATCGCAGTAAAAGCAAAAGGCAATCGTAAAGAAATCAAAAAATTGCTAAGAGATCGACTATTGTATTGTTCAAATGGGTGGTAAGGAAATCTAATCGACTTTGGGATTCTAATTGAACAGAATCTTCCATTTGTCTTTGATGAGCAAGTTTTCTTTTGAGGAAATAAATTCTGAAAGTACTGAATATTAGTTAATTAAAGTCGACACTATTTTTCAGGGTGAAACTGATATTTTATTTAACTTAATTCAAAGTAACAAATTTATAAATAATAAAAAATCAAAGCACCAATATACTTGACCCTTTGACTCTAGTCGACTCTAGGGTTAGTTTCGCGTCTTCTACTTGTCTCTAACAACTATCTTTTTCTAGCAAACCACATTTTTAAATTACTAAAATGTAACCAAATTACATTTCTCCCGATTCTGGACTCCAGCCCCCTTGTCTTTAGACTTCCGAGTTTACACCATTTTTCAATTTGATTCTACCAATTTCTGAAACACGATCCTTCCGAAACAGCGAAATTTCGAGCCCACTAACGACGAAAAGCACTAACCTTGAGATTGGCCGCGGTTTTGTGCGAGTTGCCTGCCCCCGAAGGCAGCGGCGGTCGAAGCCGCGGTCGTCGTACGTCTCGCAGCGTCGCAGAGGCCGAGCACGAGGGTCACGAATATCAAGATGAACCTCATCGTGGCCTTTGACCGTGTGATCGATGATATTCCGGGGGACAAGTACCCTCGAGGAGGCCTGACGTTGAACCCGCGCTAATCGTTGGTGGAATCGGTCGCGAGCACCAGTATCCGAGTCCTTGTACGATGTCCTGATGCTGGATGGTCTGGACCTGGTCGGTTCGAGGGCTTACATAGGGCATCCCCCACCATTCCTGCTTCGTAGGGAGTAGCTTTGCAGGACCCCAATTACACGGGCGCAGGATCCTGCGGCGAGACTCTTGCTCAGGAAGTGCACGCTTCTGCACCACTCTTGTTGCCGCTTAAATTCCCCTCCACTTGCTTGTCAGCGGGGTCGAAGAAGCCACAAGGACGCGATTCGGTGCGCCGATTGGGTGGATTCTTATTGGAGGAGATTTAGAATGACCGGTCAGTTGCTCGCGAGGTTAACGTGAAAAAAAGACAAAGATTTCGACGCGGTGACGGCGACGACGACCGCGTAGGATGTCAAGGTCCCCACCGAGAGATGTACGTACTTGGACACCGGAGCCTTTTCGACAATATTTTGTAACGGTATTGTCGCGAGTCGGTTCGCTGTTCGTTCAACTTCGCGGTTATTTTGATACCTTTCCTTGTATCAACCCATTACGTAATCCAGATCTCGCCTTACGCGACCGTGGAAGACATTACCCTCGACGAATATAGAGAATAGAGCTGGTACATGCATCCTTGTCGTGGAAAGTTTTTAACGCACCATCTATTTAGTGACTATCTACTGCAATGTTACTTAATGCAATCTCTCTAATCTATATATATAGTGAAACTCATGTCATCGTGAAAAATAATTCTTTTCATTCTTCATTTCGACGAGTTTTGACCGTTTTCTGGTCACTGATCCTTTCTTATCTAAATTCAACAGCAACGAAAGACACGTCCCTCAGGATTAATCAGAGCAAATAAAAATTTATTTATACGCTCGCTTTGCCTCAAGTGAACTTATTTCGGTACGAAAACTTGTCCGTTGGATCGAGTCGTCGACCCGGTCATAGTCGCCCGAGTCGACTTCCGGTTTTCGCGATTTCTGCAGAATCTTCGCGCACCTCGAGCAACGAAGAAAAAGTCTGATCGTTGAACCTGTGCGACTGAAAGCTGGAATGCAGAGGTAAATGCACTCCCGAGATTACTCTTTAGGAGGACGCTCGTTACCGAAACGCATTTTGATATTCGAACGAGCGGTTCCTCGAACATTTCGGTTCGCAAACTTCAATCCCCTCCCCCTCCATTCGAGGCGTTGCGTGAATTTTATGGTACGGGTTACGTTACCAGGGACCGGCGGCGGGGATCATCGGCTTTTTTATTATCCTGCGAGGAGGAAGAATCCTCTAGAACGGTGGAACGAAAAAGGAACGACGAGAACCGAATTCTCGTAATCCTGAAATCCAGATATCCGCGACGCGATCGGTCCCTCGACGATTTTTGGCAAGAATGCCCCGGTACAGTCGTGAGTCACGCGTGACCTCAGCACTTGGTTTTCCATGCGTGCGACGATTTACATTTTACTGGATGTTGGAACGGTTAAATGGCACGGTTTTTCGATCATTTCGTGGCACGGAAGCCTCTCTTGCCTACCATGTTTGTGCATTTTCGATCGTCGGTGGCCGGAAACTTGGAAGAATCGATTTTGTTAGTGCAACTGTGCCAAGATCTCTTCAGCGTGTTTGCCTTTTATCTCGAAACGGTGACGTGATGTTTTCGTAACGTGGCATACGGGGTGTCTCGAGAATTCCTGCGTATGTTAGTGAAACAAGACTGAATTCGTATTGTTTTTAAATTTTGTTTATAATTTTCATCCATTTACCTCTAGATATTATTGTAATACGATGATACGTAAAAGGGGTGGAATTTAGTGATTTTAGAAGTATTTAACAATCCATTTATTTCAATGTCCTGAAGGTGAAAGCAATTTCAGAGAATTTTTGAACAGACTATTCAAATATCATCGTATCCGCTTAGGAGGAACGTTGTGCGGTCAGTACAATGGCCGGGAAGATCTGCGAGCACTGTCATGCCGAGATAAAATGTGAAACACTGTGCGTACCCGTGACAAGAATCCTTTAGTTGTTAGACTCGTTTCAGGTAGCTTTGCACAGTAGTGAAAATTTTATGCTTGGAACAACGACTGCTAAACAGTTTCAGAAATTCATTGCATTACTCGAAGGTCAGCACTGGAAAAATATTATTGCAATTTAGACCCGTAAGAAAATCTTGTCAAATATAAAATATTATTATCACATAGTAGTAAGGAGAAATGGGTCATCAATTGGATTTGTAAATAATGCGATAAATATTTCCACGCGAACGGTAATCAAATACACAGATAGAGATAGTGGACATATTTACGCGCGTAACGTGCTTATAAAATACATTTTTAAGAAGATTTAAGCTCCACACGTACACCTCGTGTCAGTTTCGTTTATTGGCTTCTCACATTCGTATAATTATAAGCTCGCCTTATACGGAGGATATCTCTGAAAAAAAGATTACGGGACACAGTGGACGTTCGTGATTCGAATTTCCAATTCCGTCGGATTCTTCTGGAATTTTTCGCGCGATTTTTCAAGGTGCCATTGCGAAAATAATTCTTTCGTAAAAAGGATTTTTGTATGAAATATTTTGCGTACAAACAGTATCTATCAGGTTCTCGTTTAATTAAGATTGTTTAATTAATTACGAATTCTTCAGAATTCTTGTGTATATTTTCCTCCTTTCTTTCGTTCATTGTTATAATTTTATTTGTAAAGTTTAAGAAAAGAATTTTTAGGTATTAGGTATGGTCTTTAAGATTTCTATGACGCGTATATTTTTTCTGATGAAAACTAAAGATCGTAGTAGTACTTTGCATACCTGATGAGTTTCTAATTTTAAAAGTTACTCCCCAATGCCAATCCACTGCTAAGATCAAGGCAAAGAATATTAAAACTGACTGCGGAGTCTAATCTGACATAAATCCCGGACGCTTATAGCATTAAATCATCTATCCCAGGGCGCGATTAATACCTTCGATCGTTTTCATTTTACCATTCGGGGATCCTCTCCTACGGTGTTAACCCTTCCCTTCTGCTGCTCTTGTTTGGCAAACTTTTCGCTTGAAACGGGCAGTCGGCAAGGGCTACCTACATATGTGACTGGCTAATCGGAAAGAACCTTCTCCGGAGTGAAAGAAACAGAAAAATAAAGCCACAGGGTGTGAGAAATACGAGACACGCGGAGAATAAAATAGGAACGTTCGAGGAATTAAACGAAAACCAAATCGACGATTGATTGTAGGACGTTGGAAAGTAAATACAATTAATAAGATGGCGACGAGGAAGACAATTTCCAGACTTTTTTTACCGTGATCTTTTTCTCGCGTTTTAAATAAATCGAAGTGGACGAAGAAAGAATTTAATCGCGTCGAGAGAAATGCGAAGGTAGAAATGAGTAGGCACGACCTTTGGTACAATTAATTTCGCCGACTGATCGCCTCAACCGCGAAACCAGATAAGGGATTACTCGTGCACGGTGCTGAATCGGACTATAAATTTGACGCGGCTTACACGATCCACCACTTAGGCCCAAATACGATGGCGATATCTCTCGAGCACGCATACTTAAAAGGTCCCCAGCGCTGGCGATCCTCGCGCGAATCCTGAACCACCGTCGCGAAACATTTCAATTCCCGAGGCAAACCGTGATGGACATAGTTACTCCTTCGAATTGCTTCCAAGATGTTATTATCGTGTCTAGATCGTTCCCTCTATCTTCTTACACGTCTTTATCGTTCGTTGATCGCCGCGACAGGGCAATCGTGCGTATTCTCGTTGAAAGTAAACGAAAGAATTTTCTAAATAAAGACCGGTTCGAAGTTACTCGAATAATACGTAACTTTGTATCCGAAATGTCACGTTGATTAAAGAGAAAAGGAAATAATCGTGCATCGGATAATTTGTTTCTTATTGACGGGCATTTATCTCGCGTTGGAATATGCTTCTGTTCAACGAGAGGAGCAAAACAGGTATAGCGGGACTACTTTCTATCGGTTTATTAGCTATAACAGGTAGATGTACTGCACGTTTTAACAGAAAAGTAACGCGGTTTACGGAATTTCTTTTATCTTTGTACGTAGTATTTAACTTTGGCATATAACTATACAGGATGTTCGGCCACGCCTGGGAAAAATTTTAATGGCAGATTCTAGAGACCAAAATAAGACGAAAATCAAGAATATCAATTTCTTGACCGAGGCTTCCTTAAAAAGTTATTAAAAAATTAAATTAAAAAATTTCAAATCATTCTAAAAAAATTATTTTTGGTTGCGGGGATCAAATGCAAACATTTTTGGTCATTACACGTACCCCCGAAATCCAACTCACTTTCGAGAAAAAAATTCGAGTAGATAGACAAATTTTTCGGTGAAATTAAAATTTTTCAAATCGTTCTAAAAAAATTATTTTCAATTGCAGAGGTCGATTATAATCATTTTTGGTCATTACACGTACCCCCGAATTCCTACGCATTATCGAGAAAAAAATTTCTTACCGACAATCTAATGTGAGGCCAGAAATGTATGCCCGAATTTTCATGCGAATTTTTAAAACATCATAACTTCTGAACGAATTGGAGGATTTTAATGTTTAAAACGGCAAACAACGCGTATTGTAATGGAGAATTTGTAGAAATTCCAAAAATATTGGAAAAGTAGTTCCTTGTCCGCGTAAAATAAGAAAACCCCCATAAAAGTGGTCCAATATTCAAACAGCCATAACTCCTACAATAGTGAAAATATTTCAATGAAACTTTTTTCTGAAGTAGAACTCACATGGGTGCCTACAAAAAAGTATTAGACAACCTTTCCGTAAGGAGTCAAACAAAATTAATAAAAATGAAAATTGAATTTTTAAGAAAAATTGTAGGGAGTAGGTTCCTAAATTTTTCGGTGAAAAAAGAAAACTTCAAATCATTCTGGAAAAATTATTTTCGTCTGCGGGAGTCAAATGCAAACATTTTTGGTGAATGGACATACCCCCAAACCCTATCCATTTTCTAGAAAAAAATTTGAGTACTAAAATTTTTAGACGAAATTAAAAAATTTTAAATCATACTAAAAAAATTATATTTAGTTATAGGGGTCAATTACAAGTATTTCTGGTGAATAGACATACCCCAGAAATCCTATTCACTTTCGAGAAAAAAATTCAAGAAGGTAGACAAATTTTTCGACAAAATTAAAAAATTTCAAATCGTTCTGGAAAAATTATTTTCGGTTGCGGGGGTCAAATACAAACATTCTTTGTGGATAGACATACCCCCGAAATCCTACGCACTTTCGAGAAAAAAATTCAGAAAAGTGGGTAAATTTTTCGGCGGAAAAAAAAATTTGAAATCGTTTTGAAAAAATTAGTTTCAGTTGCGGGGGTCAATTACAATCATTTTTGGTGAATAGACATACCCCCAAAATCCTGCGCATTTTCGAGAAAAAAATTCACAAAGGTGGGCAAATTTTACGGCAGAAAAAAAATTTTAAATCGTTTTGGAAAAATTATTTTCGGTTACGGGGGTCAATTACAATCATATTTAGTGAATACACATACTCCTGAAATCCTGCGCATTTTCGAGAAAAAAATTCAGTACGGGTGGAACTTTAAATGTTAATAACTTTTTAACGAAGCCTCCATCAACAAATTAATATTCTTGATTTTCGTCCTATTTTGGCCTCTAGAATCTCCCATTACAATTTTTCTCAGGGGTGGCCGAACACCCTGCATACAAAGTCAACATATTGAACAATAGGTGGAAAAATAATCGTATTGTCGTTCAGACTCAACTAATTCATAACATAATTAAACTGTAAGCATTGATTCATAGAGGCGCTTATGTCGATCATCCGTTAATTCTTCAGTATATTTCCTTTGTATATATTTTTATACCAAATATACTAACGTTCTCGAGTTAAATACTGCGTCAATCTTCGTGGCTTCCGTTTATGCGATGTTGACTGCCAACCATCGTGCAAACCGTCGAAGAAGAAAATACGAAAGAACCCACCCGACTCTTCCGAAGTAACTTTCCTACGGGGAGGCGGGAAAAAATCCAGAGAACGTTTACGATGGTTCGAGGAAGGCGAAGGTTTCGTCTCGTCGTGCAACCGCCTTAGACAACCGCAAGGTAGCCCGATTGTCGAGCAGTCGAAAGAGAAACGAGTCCCCCTGTTTCGAACGTTGCGAAATTCTCCGCGGTCCCTGACAGAAAGATAAATTAAATTCGCGTGGAATTTATCGCACGGGCAGGTCCCCGGCGTATTCGCCGCGTGTTTATCGATGGTACGTTTTTGTATATAGCGTCGCGTATTTTCGCTGCGAATTCCTCCCTTCGTCGTCCGCCGGATTTGACGCCATTGTGTCCAGTCGTTGCACGCCGTGACGGGACGGCTATAAAAAGAATTAACGTCGATGTCCTTTGGGAAGCCTAGCGTTTGCCTTTCCTTCTTTTTGGCCCTTTGCAGGGACACGTTCGCGAGCGCCTAAAACCTCGACGACCCGCTCTCTGGAGGAGGAAGGCAACGAAAGAACGATGAAAATGCATAACCAGCGCCAGGATACCGTAATGCTCGTTCAAATTCATCGCGGCGGTTCTCGTTGAAGTGCCGGGTCAAAGAGAGCCTCGAATACGCGGACCACCCTCTTCGAATGGCTCCTTTCCCTCTTTTATTTTGTGAGAAAACGCACGAGATACGAGCACTTAGCGCGAGTTGTCGATGACTTCGTGAATTATCAATAATTGTTGAACGCGGTTTCGGTGGCCTCTTCCGGATGGTTGATTGCATTTTCGGAAGCTTTCAGAGTATATTTAAATTGGTCGAGCCTGGAATGCGACGAGACGAGCCCGGGATACAAGGCGTTTCATAATACGTAGTAACTGGTTTTATTTTTATGTACATTCCAAGGAAAGATAAATAGTTAGAGTAACACTCACATCTTCATTTTGAAATTACTAAGGGCCAATGACTCCGTCAGCCTAAAAACTATACCATATTGGAATTTTTTGTGGGTTCAGTATCTTCCTAAATTTTATTATTTTTCTTATTGACTTTATTTTGTTTTTTTTTTTTTAGCAAAATCAGGGCATACCCAATGACAAAAAGTGGTAAACTTAAGATTCGTTAAAATTGACTCCCTCTTTTTCATGGATTCTTCGAGCATGAAAGTAGATTTTAGAATCTTCGTTAATTAAGATTCTTTTATTCTTCTTGACAACCGCTACGAGTAAAGCAAACGAACTATTTGATTTAGCGACGCAATTTTCGAACAATCGTACCATTAAATTGTCTAAGCGGTATATTTTCTTGAATGTTGGAAACAAATTCTTGGCAGATTATCCGCGAGAGGATTGGCTGGTAGTTCGGCGCGTGCAACATTACGGAGAAGCACATCAATTCCGAGAAAACAAACTCCCCCTACACAGGGTTACATTCCTTTGTTGCACCGCGAAGGTAGTTCGTTGTGGTTTCACCCGAGATATGCTCGTAGAGAACTGCACAGAAGGTCAAAGATCCATCTTGCAGATGACTGCACACGCCGAGTTATTCCTTACACCGATTCCTTGTTTAAATCGCGTCTGCGTCCTCTTCCACGGATTTGTGACGATCGTCACGTGCGACCGTACCGTTACTGCGTACCTACGCGTTACGCAATGCGTTTACCGAAAGAAAATTCAATCGTACATTTTTCTTACCACCATCTTCACCCGCGACAGGAATAAAAAAAAAATAATATAATATTCGTTGGGTTTTTAATAAAAATTTCACACTCTTCGGTCGAAAGACACTGAGAAAAAATAGACGAGGAAAACTCAGAAAATCAACAAATAATAACTTGTTCTTTTTTTTGTATTTATTTATTTATTTTATTTTATGTCACATGTATACATTGGTGTGGTTCGTACTGTATAGAATGTGTACCATATAGCAATTATCGTGATTGGTCAGTGTTTTTCGTTAATAATTCAAAAACGAAGCCTCATCCGACATTTTTGCAAAGGAAATTGTTGTTCAGAATCGTCTCAACTACCCCACATTTCCGGTTCTTACACTATTTACGGGGCACCCTGTATAGTAGTGTCTTAAAATTTATATTGAATCGTTTAATCATTGTTTGATAGTCTTTGGTAGGATGAGCTTTCTTCTTGTTTCTTCGCATTTTTGGCACTCTGTTAAAATATGATCGATCCTTAGGGTCGACTTGCAATTTTCCAAGTTGTTTAACTTGTTCTTGCATCGTCATGTTGATTTTGCACGAGAAAAATAAAATTAGACTCAGAGCTTTACCCAACTCCGAAGTACACACGTCTTTAATTTGATGTATCATCAGAGTAAGCATTATTCGTTTCGAATTTATTTTACGTTTAGCCACATGTAAGGTACATATCATGCATCATTATGCCATTTCATTCTTTCGTTTTATTGCCACTCACTGTGGATTGAATGTTGGGTTCTGAAGGTTATGATAATAGCAGTATGTACCCTGTCTTTGCACGTATACCTATAATTATCATTTATCCGTTTCATAATGTGTACGATGTTCAATATAATAAAAACGTATTATTATTGTTATTGCAAGTTATCTAAGGGTGTAACATAATTTAGACTTTTTACACATTAAATTACGGGGTATCTAATTTAATTTATCAATAACAAACAAATTAGAGTTAAAATAATAATCATATATTTTTTATCAAACATTCAAAAATTCATTCAATCCACGCTTAAAAAAATAAAAATGCAAAGTTCTAGGGATAGTCTCTCTCCCCTGTTAGTACATTAACTGCCATGTTATAATATGAGTGACAGAACTCTCTACTAAGTAGCCAAAAAAATTAATTCATAAAATGAAAGGGTTACAAAAAATAAATACTGTGACCAAATTTGGGTTATTGGGTCTCAGAAATTTCAGGGGTGTGCAGTCGACGTGTTAATAACCATAATGAAAGTAAGAGCGACCGTAGCTAATTAAAGGTCGAACGATCGCCGATAGATCGTCACGAGGATTCCTTCCAGGAACTCATTTAATAACACTTTGGACGAGATGTTCCAAGGCACGGGGTGTCGAGGCTGCAATCAACAAAAGTGGCTCGTCGACGAACAGACCGAACCGTAGTCGTTCGTTTGAGAATCAGCGACAGTCGTCGATACGATGTGGGATTTTCCCATGGACTCGGTTTAGGCGATATTAACGAAGCGAAACGCATTTTGGCGGAGAGAAAGACAGAGGGCAGCGATAAAACAATTAAAAAGCGAGCTAAACGACCAGCGGGATGAGACGTACCGCAGGGAGGGTCCGACCAACGGAGAAAAATAAAAGATAAGAGCAGAAAATAAGAGGAGAGAAGAAGTGGTGGACTCGAACTCGTCAAGGACCAGAGGTCCTTGCTCTCCGGGTCATAGCAACCCACAGACTCACAACACTTTCTGCACTTCGGACTTTCACAGAGGCTCTCAAATTTATCCTATTTCGGTGGACTCCGTTTAGCCAAGTCACACATCAGGAATCGACGTAACCGATTGGGTGAATCGAACGCCACGAGTTCTCGACGAGCACTTCTATCTTGCGAATCATTCCGAAGGAAGATCCCCCGAGATATTTCCTGGCTAGAAAAGGAGTGACCTTCGACTCTTTTGCTGCGAGAAACACGCGCGGGCGCAAGGAACGCACACTAACTGGCCTTTATAGCGTCTCTAAGCTGACACATAATAGATTATAGAGATCAGAGATGGGGCAGAATTTTATACGAATGGAGCAGAACCTTCATGACGCGAACCTTCGTTATCTGAAAGTTGGATCGTTTGATTGTTTCACTGTTCGAACGTTTTATTATTCGAACGGAGCACAGGCTTATAGGGCGGGCTATTATTTCCACCACAGATCATGTGTTTCATACATTTATGTATTATTTTGTACATAATTATCCTTGGACAGGCACTAGTTTTTGGGCGGATGTAGAAAAGTAAACTCACTTTTTTGGATACCATCAAGTGCAATTCAATATTTATTTATTATTCTCATTTTAAATTTCCATAGTCTAGTATTACTTATAGTTAATCGACTAAGATGGCCACGTGGTAGTTCATTAATCAGTTTGCAACGAAATCGACGATAAAAAGACTACGAACCTTTTTCTGCCCGCAAAATTCTCGAAAACTCCGCAATGATTTTCAATGCGTCAATGTTTAATTTACGTAACTGTAATACGATGTCGAAAGTTTCGTAGAACGTGTCAGCACGCTTGGTATTCGCGCACTAGAAAGCACAACAAGATGTTTCCTTGTTAATTGCTTTTCCTTCGTGCGTACGCGTGAGACCTAATGATAAACGTAAAGTGGTACATGCTGTTGCACAGCAACGTTTCATAAAATGAGTTTTCATGCCTCGTTTTAATTTGTATTAAACGGGTCGCTTATCGAGGCTGCGAATAATTAATGAAAAGATATATTAGAAAATGACACGCTTCTACGTATGTAAATTCGAACTCGTTCGAATGGACGAGAATTACACTGAAACTGGACGGAGATAATTTCTAGAGAACTGCGACCAGTTTTGCTCCAGTGCTTGGACGTTGCCTATCTTTCAGGCGCACGTTTACAATGATGGTAAAGCTTTTAAGAGTATAAAACATATTTCTCTCGAAAAAAAGCACTATTGACAATAATTTGATTTTTATATGCTTAAAGTATTTTCAAATCAATTTCTTATGATACGTAAAACTTTTCAGAAGTATAACAAAATTTCTGTGGTCCTCAATGGGGAAAAAAATATTTCGAAGATTTTATAATTAAAATGAAAAAAGCTATGCTTATAAGAGTTAAATGTTTCTTTCGATTCCTGATAAAAGCCTGAAGAAAGCTATTATTATTCGATTGGCTAAAGTTCATAAATTATTAGGATTTCGTTTAACTTTCTCCGTGGAGTATAAACAGGATTACGGTAACAGAGTCAATAGTTAATTAAAGAATTTAACGATTATCTGTTGGATTCGAAATCGAGGGTGAGATCGAGGGGGGCGAAGGGTTACAAACGCTAACCGCGAGAGACTTTCGAAACCCGATGTCCATTGTTTCATTCTTATGTGTCTCGTTTCCTCTTGTGACCATTCTCACCGAGCATCGTGATAATCTTTGTCTGGTAACGAGCCGTCCACGGTTACATCTACTTTTCTATACAAGGAACCAAGGTGAAAATCTTCGTTGAATTCTATGCTCGAAGCTTTCCTTCTTCCGGGAAGTATGTTCGGCTCTTTACGAAATCTTTTCCGTTTTTTTTTTCCATGCAAATTCGCCGACTCGATTTTGTGAGAATGTACCATGTATCCTTGATGATCTTATCGTTTGCTTTGAGACATCGAGGCTCGTCATTGACACTTTTAATAACTCACCTACTTCGGTGGTGGACTGATGTACATTTTCACCAGTAAAATAAAACAAACAAATATCGATTACCAAACTTAAAGCATATGGGAATACAATTATGTTCCTTTCACTGCATTTAAATTGTAAAATTTTTTTTGTTACCATATCGTATGTATTTTTATTCGTACAAAGTCTATAAATGAGTGCATCCTTTTGAAACAGATTTATTTATTTTGTAGAACAACTTGAAGATTTACTCGAAGATTAGTATCATCGTGTAATTGAAAATAATTATCACTTCGAACATTAAGATATAATTTTCCTACTAAATTATTGAGATTAACGAGATTGCTAATCTGTTTATATATTTGAATATTTATGAGCGTGAGTCAATTAGAGACTGGTACTCATTAATTCTAGAGTAAAGATTACTAACATAGTGATTTCTACATACTATTATTACTCCCTGCTAATCTCTCGGTTAAAAAGTTTACGGCATAAACAAAACATTAGATTATTTTTTATTTATGACATTTCTCATAAAAAAAAAGTAACACTTTCCTTTCGCTATAAATATTGAGAACAATTTTTATTGCATAAATAACGAATATACTCTCGTTTACATCATTTTCTAAAAGAAGTTTACTGCTTCGAAAAGAAGTTTATTGATCTTTTGATAAAAATTTTCATTCGTATAGATACGAGTAACGAATACAAAAAGTTACTGATCTGTATTTAATATTCCGTTCAGACCATCATTTTAATTCGTAACAGATGTTCAATTATTCATTCGATAACATTATTCTATAGATCACAAAATATTACGTAATTATTTAGAGCTTCGGTTGCAAACATTTCGTCTATTTGAACACAGCGAAAGTGTTAAAAGCATCGAGTGTATCTTTGAGTTGTTTTATTTACGCAGCAACTTTCTACGCGACGTTGATGAAACATCTACAATTTCGAATCGATTCGTTAGTCGACTCCATTCATCGCTTGATGAATTTCGATCGAGCTACTTTATTCTATGTTTTTTTTAGAGAAAGAATTTTTTTATTTTTCGTAAGAAATCGATATTTTCGGTGATTATCGCGAAAAAGTATCCGCAAGTTTTGCAAAATTCTCGCAGCATCGCTAGGAAACGAGTGAAAGGAACGGAAGAGTAGGGACAGAATTCTGGAGTAGGAGAAACTGCTCCATTATTCAGTCGCGTGGAATTAATAATAATGCTAAACGTTGTGTCTTTACGATCCACTTACAGTTAGTTGCACAACGTGCTTCTGTAGATGGAAAACTCTAAGTCATGCAACGAAATACATCTCGAGCGATCGTTTAAAGAAAAACTGCTATCATACTGTAGAAAACGCTTTTCTTTCGCATTTTTTATCAGTACTATTTTACATAATTTGTTAAATTCACCAACATTCTTTGCACCTGTAAATCTTAATAAACATAGGCTTTAAGATTACTTTTCAGAGTAAAAATAATTAACTTTTTGGAATACTAAATCTCACATACCTACAGTTGATATCTATTTACAGTAGTATAGTATTTATTGAATTTTTCACAGACATAAATTATATCTGGTCTGTCAAAGTCATCATCTTCTTTGAAAGAAAGTCTTGCTATTATGATTCATGGCTTTACATCTCGTATATACACAAATTCGTCTTTCACATTTTTACCATTTCAACTTGATTATTTTCATGCATGACTACACACATAATTTTCTAAGTGCGCCCAGTTTAATTGCATAATTTGTCTTAGAATGACTCCCAGTTAAATGGGATTCGTAACGCCTAGTCACGTAACCACGATTTTCCATCCACATTCCATTACTCGTTCGTCCACATATTGTACACACAGTGTATTACATATGTACCTAAACATTTGACGGCTAACTTTAGCCACGTGTTTATTCGTTCGCTGTTGAACGACTTGAAAATTTATTTCTGAAAATAAATTAAAATATAGTTTATTAAATCTAGTAGAGTCTTTCTAATTTAGATATATTATTTTTTTCCTCCCACATAATGTCCATACGACAATTTCAAAATGTCCATTGTGTCTATTCTAATTATAAAGTTATCTTACATTCATTTCATTTTGATAATTTTTTTCTTTTTATTTTTTATAACGATGAAAGTGGCGTAACAATATATTCTGGGAGTATAAATAAAACTAAATGAAGGTGTGAGAAATCGGTATCATAAATCGTTGTCATAACGGCGCGTCTTATCGAATCGTTCTCGATCCCCTTCGCGTTACGTCCAGTTTTCTGGTATAATCAGCTCGAGCAGAAGAAAAGCATAACACGGTACGCGAATTTCATCCGACGAACAAGAGTGTTTCACCATTATTTTCACCAACTTATCGCGTGAAGCGGCTCGAACCGGTGAAAGAAACCGTGAAGGCCTTCTTTCGAGAACGCTGAAGTGCGAAGGAACAGCGCACGTTTCTAGCCGTGGCATTAGTCAAGAAAGACAACGTTCGCGGTTATTGAGATCGCCGTCTTTTGTTTCGAACGTTGAACGAGGAGAGAAGGTTTCCACCACGCGATCTCGCGATCGCCGGCTAAAGATCGTCCGAAGGATTTCACCGGCGGAGCGGCTCTGCCGATTCCCCTTAAAGTAATCTCAGCTTTATATCGAGCAAACGCCCCTGCAACGGTTTCGAAATAATGAAAAACGATCCGCGTCGTTAGTCGCGCGCTGCAGATGCCGTTAATCTTGCATAACGTCGTATCTGGAAGATATTAAATCAACGATTATTCTGATATTCGATGGGTGAACGACCCCTTGCGTGGATGTTTTACTTACAAGCGAGCAACGAAACGGTTCGAGTCCTTCTGTTGGATTAGGCTTACTGAGGGCAAGGTCTGTGGCCCGCTGATGGTCCACGGACCGATGAGTCGCAAACCGATGCGTCTGGGCGGTCGCAGTTAACGCGTTGACTGCCAAACTGAACTCAAATTGCCCACGAAAATGAAACTGTGCTTTTAGACAGTTGGAAACTAACTTACCCACAATTTCTCATATAATTCATTTTTATAATGTCGTTAAAATTCAGGGCTCTTATCTAAATTAAATTTTCTTTAACATCGAGTCTTGAAAATTAATTATTTTAAATCCTTGATAATCAATATGTTAAAGAGATATTCTCATATAATAACTCTAAAAGTAACTGAATTTTAAGAATATTTTTTTTTAAACTATTGGTAATTTATAAGTATCAAAAGTTTAGTTTTGGAAAATATAGGTCAATATAACAATGACCAGTCATCCTATGATGAAACTAATAGTTGTACCAGCAAAATATAATATATTCAAAATGGAAATATATTCCTATGGCGTTTCGAGCACTATCGTCACGTGTAATGTATTTCAAAAATGATAGACTGATCAAAAAGGTTGCAAATGAAACAAATTTAACAAAATCCAATTATTCTGAACCAATGACAAATTTTCACGGCATCCGCGCCTGAAATACAATGCACCCAAGGAACAAACGTTGCAACAAACGCGTTTTGAAACAATCGCAGAAGAATTGCATGAGAACAGGAGGAAATCAAAAGGATGAAACTCCTCCGAAGGACGAAGGATGCTATGTAATTTCGCAAGACTGGTTTTGCAGGCGTACGGAATCGTTCTGTTAAATAACTTTCGCGCGCGGTAAACAGCGTCGCGGCGGAAAAGTGTTCTAGGGAAGATGACATAGAAAGCAGGAAGGATCTCTGCATATTTGTCCCGTAAAAGGGAAAGAAAACGGGAGTGAAATACGATCGCTCCGCGATGATAGAGCCGACGCAATTTGCCCCGGCATCGTTACGAAGTATCCGAGCGTGAAGTATCGCGCGATAAATTCAATTACTTCGTCGTTAAATCATGCACAATAGAATCAAAACGACGTGGCTGCGTTCCGTTTTGACTGGGACCGATAAGCTCGAATTAATTATCGGAAATTGAACCGTAAGGGACAATAAACGCTTCTGGATCGTTTGTCTTCGACCGCGATACGAATGCAATTAGACTGGTAACGGAGGGGGGTGACTAATTTTTAACATTCGTCGCATAACATTGCGTACACGTATTCATTCATCTCGAAAATAGAATCAATCTGTTAATTTAAATTCCTGCGTGCGAATACATTCGGATACGTTTCTTCAAATTCGATTTATAATAGGCTTTTTAGAAATGGGTGTATCGTTCATCGGTGTAGTTTAAATTAATCCTTCGCGGTAAGATTTTTAATTTTTTATTGGTTAAAATACTATATTTATTGGGAGAAATGGTAATGGAAATTTTAGTTTGAAAGTATTTAAATATGTCTTCTCAAATCAAATTTGTAGTTAGTTTTATTTTAAATAAATATACTGTAAATAGCAGATGTGAAATAAATTATATTTATTGGGAAAAATAGTAAAAGAAATCTCGGTTGAAAAATATCCAAATATATTTTCTCAAATCAAATTTATAGTCAGTTTTATTTTTAATGAGATGTAATATATTGTACATAGCAGATGTGAAACGAACTATATTTCTTTTACTATTAAAACATATATGTTTTTCCAAATCGAATTTGTAGACAGTTTTTTTTTTACAGATATAATATATCGTACATGGACGTACTTGAAATTTAATCAGAAGTCAAAAATTTTAAAATAATCTTAAAAATAAATTTTTAAATATTTTAAAATTATTTAACGTTTTAAAAATATGTAATCGAACGTTAAAATTTAAAAGATTCATTTCGTTGGATTTTTCTGGGAGTCTCACCCCACCACTACCAGCTAACTAAATATATCCGCATTTCTTTGGTCGAGCTCATTGGTATCAAAGATGTCGTGGTGTTGAGTTCGCGTCTTAATTTAGTCGAACAATAAATTAAAAAAATTAGAAATATAAAAGAAACGCCTGTAAATTATATATTTCACTTTAAATACTCACTTTCTTCAAGTCGTTGACAATATTTCTAACGTAAACGATTAAAAAATCGTTAAAATAAAAAAATTAAAATTTCATTATTAACTCTAACAGTATTCCAGTGTTTCTGTTTGCAAACTGAAATCTTTGCATCGTTCCAAAATAAAAACAGTGTTGGCCGTAAGGTTTTCGATTATTAATTTTACAGAATAGATTTTAATCGGTGGACCACGGTGCCCTGATAAAAATTTCGTCCACCGTATCATCTACGGGGATACCGGAGCAGTGCTCCTCGATAGAAGAAACCAGGTGTGTTCTCCAGGGAGGCCTTCCTATGCGGCAGAGATCGGACCTGCCGGAAGAGTGGGGAGCTCATATAAGACACGAAGCCAAACGCCTCTCCCAGTGACCAGTCTCGACACGAAAACTCATCAGCCGAGCTTCTTCGGTTCTTATAAGCTCTCACTTCACGCTTCTACGTCCCATCCTTGGATGGTTCCAAACGGCCGGACCGAAATTTTAGTAGATTCGAGTTAATCGAATTGGTCTTACCAGGAGGGCCGTGCACGGTATAACTCAGAATGGCATCGTCGAAGGTTCTCTCGTTCCTTCTGCTGTTCCTGGCTGCTCACGGTGAGTCCTTTTGCGCTGCTTTCTTTTTCTTTCTGTTCTCTCATCCTGGTCCAGCGAGTCCTGTTCCGTTTGCCTTCTTCTCCGTTCGTCCTCTACCCGTCTCCTTCGTCCAATGGCGTCCTTTTCACTCGTTGACGTTTCACGGAAAAATAGTTCACGATTTCAATCGGACAGAAGTTTTAATTCCTTTGACACGTCAGAGCTTCTGTCTATTTTGTAAATTTTTTTAATAGCATATTTAACTTATTTAAAAGATATTCTTATTTAAATAAGCCAATTATTAGTATTAATCAATTTCGATGTCTAAGATCGTATTTACCAATCGTAAAATAATATTTTAACGATTCATATTTGGATAGAATTTTGACTTAGGATCATTTTTCCAAGCATCGTCGTAAACTAAGACTTTGTTTTATCGGGCAATTAAGTCACCCTTTGCACTTCGTGCACGTTGAACGATTGTATCGCGTTGTCATGATCGACAATAACTGGGCGATCGTAAACGATACTCTCGAGCGATAAACGCGTAAGTGACGTTAATGCTCGTCGTTGCGCGACGTACGATCGTCGATAATCGACGGAAATTGAAATCGAACACATGTTTGTCGCCATTTGGCTTCGTTAATTGTACAAAATGCGGGTAATGTATGATTCAGAGGGGCAAACAATATTGCAAGTCTGATATCGGCTTGTTTTGGTTGAATATCGAAACGACAGCGATTTGTGAATATATTAGGACGTGTTTTACGATTTTCCAGTACTCGATCGAGTAGCAGTGGTGGTTCGAACGGTCATCGGTATCACGGCAAGTGCAAGTGAAAACGGACTTTCTGTGATCAGACGAGCGCGTTTCTAGCGGCCGCTGGATCTGAAAAGTGCGCGTCGGCCTACTTTCGCGAAACGAGCGTCCTGACGCTCTCGTGTTCAACGACGCCTTCGAGCCTGGGCCGCGTGCTCCGTGAAATCGAGGGTGATTTACATTAAACCGATCCAATTAATCATTTCGTAATTGCCTCGCACTTGGACACTATATCCATACACTTGTGATTCGTTTTTACTCGATCACAGCCAAACGAACTAAAATTTTACGTTCGTTAATTAGAATCTGTTGTCAGGATTCATTTTTAACTAGTTTAAAATCCATGTTTTTTCCTTCTTTTCTTTTTCTATTATTTAGTAATTTTTTAGAAACTGCTTTTTAGTATTTTTTAATATTTTACCTTGAGAATTAATTTTCCTAGGTCCTCGGCGAAAAATCAACGTGTTTAAAAAGTTTGTTTACGAGCAGGTCGAAAAGTTTTGGTCGTTATTCGAGAAAAGAAATTTGCACGACTCCGAACCGAGAACAGGAATTAATTAAACTTTCTCGCGGGAGCCAGGCGACGTTCGTTACATTCACTCGTCGTTAAACGTTCTTCAAACATTTCAGTTACGTATCATTAGCAGAGAAAAGCATGGAAGGAAATTTTTTTTACTATTTACAACTATCGTACAATGGTTTTTGATAAGTAGGAAATTATTCAATAGACAATGGTACAAGCCACTTATCGTTTACTTGAAAATATAATTAATTTGAAATACGAAATAAAATTAACGCAATAGTGAGTTAAAAACAGGTTAGTTTACATCTACAACTTGATCTTAGACATTTTCCAATCAGGTGCCCCTCAAATGAAATTTTTTAAAAATAACTTTGATAAAATTATAAATGAAACATTTTCTAAATATAAATTATGTACCAGAAAATTATTGATTTTAATATATAGTGTCCACGTATGTTACAGTCAGATTCACAAGGGTTACAGAAAATTGATCCATCGACGTACTTGCGAATAAACTTTGCGGATCGATGTTTCTCGTTAGTTATTTAATTTTCACGCAAAGTCGAGGGAATTTTTTTCGTTACACAATGTGTTCGTTATCACGATGTTAACAAGGTGTAACTTGGAGGAATGCCCCTAACTCCTCGATTATTACACACGTCTTCGTAAGACAATGTCGGGCATTCACCGGGTTTCACACATCCTAAGAACTTTCTCCCGTGTCTCGGGAGTGAAAATATGAAAGTAGCTCAGACAGATTACTCTCTCCCTCTCTTTCTCTCCTTCCCTTATTTTGCATCCGCGGATCGCCGCTGATCAATTTTTCGAGCGCCCCCATCTTGGCGAAAGAAAGTTTTTGCACCGACTCTTCTCCATTCGAACACGACAAAGTTGACAAATATTTCATGCAACCGCGATTTTAAAATAAATACGTTCCAAACAATTTGAATCGCAAAAGAAAATTTTTTCCTGCAATATTTAATTTATAGCTAATTCAACTCTGGTTCGATTCTTTTTATTATCTGCTATTTAACTTCTTTGTTATAAAATGTTGCTCCTGAGACTTAATCTCTTTCGATTAAAATTGATAGCTAATGTATTTGCGTCTAATTAAGTTTAGTAATTTTAATTCGCCTCAAATTTTTCGAAAGAAAGATTTTGCACCGAGTCAAATATTTTAAGTAAATTAAATTTATAGTCAATTGAACTCTGGTTCGATTCTTTTTATTATCTTCCATTTAATTTCTTTATTATAAAATTCTGCTCTCCAGACTTGAAATTGATATCTGACGTGTTCGTGTCTTAAGTTTAATAGTTAGTATTCGTCTAAAATGTTTCGTGGCGCCAAGGACTAAGTTTGAAGATGCATTCCGTCGGTTTGAATCGATATTACAATTTCTATAGATATTCTTTGTACGGTTCTTAGGATTCCTAGTCGTAACTTTTACTTTTAACGTTATCCTGCCCGAGCATTCTCGGAAGTTTCGAACCGACATAACGGCACTCCGCGCCACACATCTCGAAAGAGTTAGTCCTCTTGCATCGATTCAACCTCGATCTGCAGCTACACGGTTTACGTAAGAGATTCTACTTTCTACCGTGGCGCACAGTTTTATTATAGAGATTATTTTCAGAGCCGACAGATAACCGGTGTCCCACGTAATCTCGTAATTATTTATTTATTCGCGCTCGTTTCCGTAACGGGCTTTCCTTCTTCCCCACCGGAATTCCGCGTCCAGGGCCCTCTGCAACAAACTAATCTGTCTCTCGTTGGACGAAAGGCGTGCTCGGAACTCTCTGGATCCGGAAGCTGCGATCCGATCCGATGGAAAACTGCTATTAACGTGTTGAATAGTGGGAGAGAAAAGAAGAAAACGCAAAGGTGAAACGTTCCAGCAACTTCGCGGGGGGAAAAGAGGCAAATTATACATGAAAAAGAAACAAAAGCATAACTCTGCACACGATTTTTTCCTAGACAGACTAGACCTGTTAGGTGTTAATTAGAGTTGAGCTAAATTTTATTTCATAGATAAATAAGCAATGTAATTTATTAACGAAAGCCTAACGTTTGGACTTTAGAGTCCTTTAAACAATCTTGACCTCTTCAGGACCAAATTATTTTATTGCTAACAAACAGAAATGCAAATTGATATTCACCCACAACGCCCATCAATTTTCTGACAATGTGACATCATTGCAAAATTTAACTATGAAAATTAATTACTCTAGTGGTTACTATTATGATATAATATTCAAAGTAACTTAAATACTAGACTGAGTAATTTTGTATATTACTATTGCAGAATAGCTTAAATTAATCAAACATTCCATAGAAAATCTAAAAAAAGAATTGCAAAGATAAAGACTATCGAGAGTTTCGAGAAGACCTAATTCGATGACCACGGGTGGTAGTAACGACATTTTAAGTATTTTATAATTCCAGCAATGGATGGAAATGTACTTTACTTGCGAATTAGGTACTTGAATTTAACACGAATCCAAAGTCACATCTCGAGATTAGAATTACAATTAATTTTGTATATTGCTATTGCAGAATAACTTAAATTAATCAAACATTCCATAAAAAATATAAAAAAAAAATTGCAAAGATAAAGACTATCAAGAGTTTCGAGAAGACCCAATTCGATGACCGCGGCTGGTAGTAACGACATTTTAAGTATTTTATAATTCCAGCAATAGAGGGAAATGTACTTTACTTGCGAATTAGGTACTTGAATTTAACACGAATCCAAAATCACATCTCGAGATTAGAATTACAATTAATTTTGTATATTGCTATTGCAGAATAACTTAAATTAATCAAACATTCCATAGAAAATCTAAAAAAAGAATTGCAAAGATAAAGACTATCGAGAGTTTCGAGAAGACCTAATTCGATGACCGCGGGTGGTAGTAACGACATTTTAACTATTTTATAATTCCAGCAATAGAGGGAAATATACAAATTTACTTACGAATTAGGTACTTGAATTTAACACGAATCCAAAGTCACATCTCGAGATTAGAATTACAATTAATTTTGTATATTGCTATTGCAGAATAACTTAAATTAATCAAACATTCCATAGAAAATATAAAAAAAAAATTGCAAAGATAAAGACTATCGAGAGTTTCGAGAAGACCTAATTCGATGACCACGGGTGGTAGTAACGACATTTTAAGTATTTTATAATTCCTGCAATAGAGGGAAATGTACTTTACTTGCGAATTAGGTACTTGAATTTAACACGAATCCAAAGTCACGTCTCGAGATTAGAATTAGAATTAATTTCGAGTAAAGTTTGCTCGACTCTGCTCGATAAAAAATGGATACCAGCGTGCAAGACGATGGGAGAAGGAACGAAGAAAATTAGATACCCGGAGAGAAATAGAAGAAGGAAGAAATATTGGACGGTGGAAAAGAGAAGGAAGTGGCGAGCGTGTCTCGTAAACGTCGTTTCGTGGCACGTTTATTACATGAGCTGACTTTTGACGTGGAACGTTGCACTTTACGGAAGGAACGCCGCGAAGGTGGGGCTCGCCGCCATCGAGCAAAACTCGTAGCTCTCTACCGGTCCTAGGAAGGACGTCGATATTCATTTATTCCCACGTTCAGGAAGGAACGCGGACCGGCACGGAGCTAGACGCTTACTTTTCCACTGAATTTTGTCGTTGCGCCGGTTCGCCGGGCGTCAGAATTTTCCGCCATTCGAACCTGTTACGTTTTTCACTCGAAACGAGACAACGAACGAGTCTAACCTGTTCTAAAAATACGTAGACGACGGAAGACGGAGTTCCTCGAAATTTAGAAGCCTACGAAAAAATTTTATTCGAGCAATAGATCGTCAAATTGTAAACAACAATTTCTGCTCTTCGTGATTAAGGGGACTAAAAATTATTTAGTTCCAGTTGAATTGAAACATAGCATAATTTTTTGAAAAATTAGACACTCAACTTTTCAACGATTTACAAAATTTTGAAGAACGAAGAGATCATGGGGCATTTACCGAGAAAGTGGAGTTCGTGCATCGATTCGGCTAATTCGTGCAGCAACGTACGAAGATCGACCTTTCTCTCGATCCGACTGAAATGTTGCACATGTTAGAAAAGTCACGCATGACTAATCCCCGCGCAGCTTCCACGCGAATTGTGGGACGACACCTTGTTCTTCGACATTCCCCGTGCCCGCGACGACTTTCCACTGCCTCACCTGTGCTTCGCTGAGAAAAATGAATTGCGGTCTTTGGAAAGCAAGATCCACGTAATCGGCGGTTTCACAAGTAGTTAAGAAAGTTCGCGCTCGTTTGCGTTTTTAACGCGCCGAACAATTAAAGCGATACGCTTTTTTACGAGGGGATCGCTAATGGTACGGAAATTGGAGCGAGAGGCGTCGAAGGAAGCTCGGATAAAAGGAAATCTCGAGGCGTAATGGGATGAAACGTAAATGAGCCGTCTCGGAGGAAATTTTAAGAGTAACGATGGCGATACATTGCGCGACAGAGATACGAGCTGGAAGCGATATAATAATTCACGGCAGAGCGCACGTGTTATCTACGGAACGTAAACAATTAGAGGTTTCACGGTGGAGGCACTCTCGCCTTTGCTTCTTATTGTTGGTGGCAAACTGTTGACCTACTGCGGGCGCTTACTTCTTTACAAGGAGTCGTAAAGGAAGGGAAAGTAACCCGATGCCACGACACTGCTAATAAGAGTCTCTTACATAACCTAAGCTGCCTAACCGGGGATGTGTCCACCTACAAAATGGCCAAGAGTTTGAACGATTTTTTAAGCTCTAAGCAGGTTTCGAACGAGTTATGGACTATCTTTAATAGGTACCGTTTGAGTAACTTAAAGGAGTATTGCTGTCTAGACTGTCATTTATTAGGCCTGTTTTGTGATTTTTTTTTTCAATGGTAGGTAGGCTGTTTTGTACTGAGATTTTGCAGATATATTTATTCGTCTTATGAGCATGTACAGTATTTTTTTCATGAAAAAATATTGAAAATTGTGGGAGTTATAACTTCTTGTTTGATAGCTCGTCTGAAGAGGGTGCTTCGCTGACTTTCACAATTCCAGCCGATCCGTTAATCTGGAACAGAAGGGGGCTAAAGTATCTTCATTAGGAAGGGGGTAGTTATAGCAGGAACTAGGGAGAAGTCAAAATCTCGATAAATAAAGAAATGGTGGCACTTCGAGTTTCGAATTTCTATTTCTTAACCTTTCTTTTGTTTTTAGGCTATTAAAAACAATAGTAAAACTCAATATTTTCAAGCATCTCTAGTTCCAGAATATTCTCTCCAACTTTGAAGTCAATAAAAAGCTAGATCTTGAAATATTATGAAAGTCAATTTTAAAAAAACGCATTTAAACAAGAATATATTATAACTCCTACAATTTTTAATATTTTTTTATGAAAAAAATACTGTACATACTTATAAGATGAATGAATATATCTGCAAAATCTCAATACAAAACAGCCTACCTGTCGTTAAAAAAAAAATCACAAAAAAGGCCGAAAAAATGACAGTCTAGATAGCAATATCCCCTTCAAATTTCGAATAGTATTTTTTTTAAACGAATGAACGAGTGAAAAAAATGATATATATTGCAATTTTATTCTACACGTTCACCTTGGATCAAGCTTCCTTTTTTTGGTCGTTTCTCCACGTCTTTAAATTACGTATTGCGCAATTTTAATCGATGCACTTCACAATTTTTAATCGGTTTGTTCCATTTTCCCGTGTCAAATTCGCTCGACGATCGATCGAACATGATGCAACGATAATAATATGTTTCGTGCCAAGAAATGCAGACAGGCTGAAAATAGCAACACTGTCTGAAACAGTATCTGCTCGACATTGTGAAAATGAAAAATAATAGTTGGAAAATACGTTTGAAAAAAGAATAATAATAAAAACTCTTGGATGTGAGGAGAAGCCAGGTGCTAGGCTTTTTAAGTATTAGGATTAACATACTAGTAGCACCGAATAAACTGAAAAGAAGTTTAAAGATACGCCAAACCTTCCAAGATGTCTGAACAAGAATCGACAATTCTACTTACGGTGCAGTAGTCACGAATTTCGCTGGCACATTCGAGTTATGGCTGAGGCAATGAAGCAAAAAATAGTTTATTTTCAAACATTCACACGTATCCGATAACAACGATATGTTATAAATTCATTAAGTATTTTTTCTAGATAAAGAAATTAAATTTGTATACTACTATTTTTATTATTATTTAAATAATTGCATGTTGCCTGCTGTATGGTATTTTAAATGGCCGCCACAATTTGTGTTGGTTTAAAAATTATAATATTTAAAAAATTCTATTAACATTTAAGAGGATATTTTCATTTGGAGACGTTGATTTTTGAAGTGAAGAATTATTATATAATTTTAGAGCAAGGATTTTTAAACTTTTTTCATGCTTTTAGTTATTTTTCAAATTAATATTATTGTTGTTTTTACATGTATAAATCTTTCCTCTATAATTACATAATAATTCTTCACTTAAAAAATCAGCGTCTCCAAATGAAAATACCTTTTTAAATATTAAAATGTCCAAAGGGGATTGCATCCTCCATTTTGGTACCCAATTAGCGCTAGTTGAATCTCGTAATCCAAAAAAAAATAAAAATTTCCAGATCTCGGATAATAATAAAATTCATTACCACGATTTATATCTGGAAAACGGTATCGTAAATTGGAAGATTTTATGTACTTCGTTATCCGGGAGGAGGAAAAGTTTTCAGATCTCGGATAAGCAATCGTTCGCCACCGTTTCTGTTTAACGTCCAGCTTTCCTTCCCTTATCTATCGAATCCAGTCGAACGAGTGTGTTGGTCGGCATTTGTTGCGTTAGTGTAACATAGCGAGATTTTTCGACGAGTAACGGGGGATTGCATGCCTGAAGAAAGGCGACAGCAGCACGCCTCTAACTATCCTGTACCTTTCAAAATGGATCGCTTTGCTGCCTTTCAGAAGTCTAGAATGCTCGATAGAATGTTGTTCCGCGCCGACGACGGGTTACGACGACACAACCCGTTCGAATTAATCTTTTTTTTTTTCTTTTATTGCGAACGATGAATGTTCGCGCGCAAGAAATCGCTGCCATTGAAATCGTCGTAACGGTAGCAACTTACATTATTCCGCTACGCGACTTCCGGTAAATTGTTCTTTATCGACGTTTCGATTCATTGTATAAGTCTGTAAATACGGAATGAAAATTATGGTTGCGAACGTTTAGGAGATATGTTGGCAACGGAGTGTCCTTGACATTCAGGCTTTCGTTGGCTCATCGTCCCTTCGAAAACACGTTTCACCTATAATGAGAAACTATAAATTCCCTCGCCCCGGGACTAATGAGTTACGTCCCAATACTCATTTAGAAAAATCGTAAAACGACTGCTGCGATGTCGCCGCGAGTATCTTTCAATTTATTCCCGCAAGGTTTAAAACTGACTGGGGTTAATTTATTTGAAATAAAAATAGAACATTTTAATCTGATGTTATTTGGAAGTAATGTCAATTTAATTGGAATTAAAGTGTATAAAATAATGAAGACATTTCATCTGGAAATACCATTATATATTTAAGGTTACAAATACTTATAAATATCAATGAAATACTCGCGTTTCTTTCTCTCTCTGAATCAGTATCATTTCATCATTCGCAATCTCTGCTATTAAAAGATTTCGAAACGCTGTTATTTCCAAGAGGATTACGCTGTCTCAATCACGGAATTATTATTTTCGAATCCAATTAAAATTTAATTAATACAATCAGTTGCTCGTTATTATAAAATTATACCGTCCGAAAATGGAACTGTTCCTTTCATTTTGATGTTCCCGAGCAAAATGTAAATGTATACAATTTTTAACATATAAAGTTTAAAATATACATACTTTGCATAAAATTAAAAATGTGATGATGTACATATTTTTAAAGATAATTTCTGCTCGAAGAAATTAAAAGAAGAAACTGATACCTTGAAATAACATAATCGTGTTTCATAATTGATGCAACCGTGGGACGAGGAGACCGTGTCGGTTAAAATAGTATTTCAAGTAACATTGTTTCCCAAGTACCCAGGGATCTGGTAGAAGTAAATAAATCCGTGACGGAGACCGATCTTTCTTCTGTTCGCTTTGCATTCCGAAGGAGAGGGTAAGAGGGATTCTCAATTAAACGATGCACCGAAATGAAACAAAGGCGGACGTTGTCCGGTCGGGTTCCCTGCGGCATTCTTTTAGCCGTGCCCGTCGTACGGAGGGCCTCTTTTATCTGTCGTCTATAACGATCCACCAGGAGAAGATGAGAACGACATCAGATCGAACGTCATGAATCGAAACTTACGTCTCATGGAGCACGGCACGGAGGAACGAAGTGCCCTGAAGGTTGCAAGTCAAGGCTAGACACTTTCACTTACAACCGAGGCGGTGCTCTCTTGGGAGCGCGCTGCGAGCTGGCTTCCCACCTTACTTTACTATTTACTTTTCTATCTGACGAACATCAAACGGAGACAGAATTACACGCGTTTGTGGAACGCAGAGATACGGTTTTCCAACGAGAGCCGTAGAACTTTCGATTGTCATAGCCGCCATGTTTGTTTTTCGCTTGTTCGACGCTCACATACCGCTGTGAATCTGTAAATGTCGCAGTGTAGACGACACTTGCAAACAATTCAATATATTCATTACGAACTGAATTAATATTGTATTTTACGAGACTTAAAATTGTCGTAGCCGCCATATTTGTTTTCACATGTTCGCTTGTTTAGAGCTCATATACTACAGTGGATCTGTAACAATTCAACATAGTGCATAATATACGAGAAATTTACTAGACTTTCAATTGTCATAGTCGCCATATTTGTTCGATTGTTTGACGGTCACATACTACAGTGAATTGTTTGTAAGTATCACAGCCTGGTGTAGACTGCACGACACTTGCAAACAATTCAATATATTCAATATATCATTCCATGATATGCACAACAAGTTACGAACTGAATTAATATTGAATTTTACGAGACTTACAATTGTCGTAGCCGCCATATTTGTTTTCACATGTTCGATTGTTTAGAGCTCATATACTACAGTGGATCTGTAACAATTAAACAATTCAACATGGTGCATAATATACGAGAAATTTACTAGACTTTCAATTCTCATAGTCGCCATATTTGTTCGATTGTTTGACGGTCACATACTACAGTAAATTGTTTGTAAGTGTCACAGCCTGGCGTAGACTGCACGACACTTGCAAACAATTCAATATATTCAATATATCATTTCATGATATGCACAACAAGTTACGAACTGAATTAATATTGAATTTTACGAGACTTACAATTGTCGTAGCCGCCATATTTGTTTTCACATGTTCGATTGTTTAGAGCTCATATACTACAGTGGATCTGTAACAATTAAACAATTCAACATGGTGCATAATGTACGAGAAATTTACTAGACTTTCAATTCTCATAGTCGCCATATTTGTTCGATTGTTTGACGGTCACATACTACAGTGAATTGTTTGTAAGTATCACAGCCTGGTGTAGACTGCACGACACTTGCAAACAATTCAATATATTCAATATATCATTCCATGATATGCACAACAAGTTACGAACTGAATTAATATTGAATTTTACGAGACTTACAATTGTCGTAGCCGCCATATTTGTTTTCACATGTTCGATTGTTTAGAGCTCATATACTACAGTGGATCTGTAACAATTAAACAATTCAACATGGTGCATAATATACGAGAAATTTACTAGACTTTCAATTCTCATAGTCGCCATATTTGTTCGATTGTTTGACGGTCACATACTACAGTAAATTGTTTGTAAGTGTCACAGCCTGGCGTAGACTGCACGACACTTGCAAACAATTCAATATATTCAATATATCATTTCATGATATGCACAACAAGTTACGAACTGAATTAATATTGAATTTTACGAGACTTACAATTGTCGTAGCCGCCATATTTGTTTTCACATGTTCGATTGTTTAGAGCTCATATACTACAGTGGATCTGTAACAATTAAACAATTCAACATGGTGCATAATGTACGAGAAATTTACTAGACTTTCAATTCTCATAGTCGCCATATTTGTTCGATTGTTTGACGGTCACATACTACAGTGAATTGTTTGTAAGTATCACAGCCTGGTGTAGACTGCACGACACTTGCAAACAATTCAATATATTCAATATATCATTCCATGATATGCACAACAAGTTACGAACTGAATTAATATTGAATTTTACGAGACTTACAATTGTCGTAGCCGCCATATTTGTTTTCACATGTTCGATTGTTTAGAGCTCATATACTACAGTGGATCTGTAACAATTAAACAATTCAACATGGTGCATAATATACGAGAAATTTACTAGACTTTCAATTCTCATAGTCGCCATATTTGTTCGATTGTTTGACGGTCACATACTACAGTAAATTGTTTGTAAGTGTCACAGCCTGGTGTAGACTGCACGACACTTACAAACAATTCGATATATTCAATATATTGTTGCATGATATGCACAATAAGTTACGAACTGAATTAATATTGAATTTTACGAGACTTACAATTGTCGTAGCCGCCATATTTGTTTTCACATGTTCGATTGTTTAGAGCTCATATACTACAGTGGATCTGTAACAATTAAACAATTCAACATGGTGCATAATGTACGAGAAATTTACTAGACTTTCAATTCTCATAGTCGCCATATTTGTTCGATTGTTTGACGGTCACATACTACAGTGAATTGTTTGTAAGTATCACAGCCTGGTGTAGACTGCACGACACTTGCAAACAATTCAATATATTCAATATATCATTCCATGATATGCACAACAAGTTACGAACTGAATTAATATTGAATTTTACGAGACTTACAATTGTCGTAGCCGCCATATTTGTTTTCACATGTTCGATTGTTTAGAGCTCATATACTACAGTGGATCTGTAACAATTAAACAATTCAACATGGTGCATAATATACGAGAAATTTACTAGACTTTCAATTCTCATAGTCGCCATATTTGTTCGATTGTTTGACGGTCACATACTACAGTAAATTGTTTGTAAGTATCACAGCCTGGTGTAGACTGCACGACACTTGCAAACAATTCAATATATTCAATATATCATTCCATGATATGCACAACAAGTTACGAACTGAATTAATATTGAATTTTACGAGACTTACAATTGTCGTAGCCGCCATATTTGTTTTCACATGTTCGATTGTTTAGAGCTCATATACTACAGTGGATCTGTAACAATTAAACAATTCAACATGGTGCATAATATACGAGAAATTTACTAGACTTTCAATTCTCATAGTCGCCATATTTGTTCGATTGTTTGACGGTCACATACTACAGTAAATTGTTTGTAAGTGTCACAGCCTGGTGTAGACTGCACGACACTTACAAACAATTCGATATATTCAATATATTGTTGCATGATATGCACAATAAGTTACGAACTGAATTAATATTGAATTTTACGAGACTTACAATTGTCGTAGCCGCCATATTTGTTTTCACATGTTCGATTGTTTAGAGCTCATATACTACAGTGAATCTGTAACAATTAAACAATTCAACATAGTGCATAATATACGAGAAATTTATTAGACTTTCGATTCTCATAGTCGCCATATTTGTTCGATTGTTTGACGGTCACATACTACAGTGAATTGTTTGTAAGTGTCACAGCCTGGTGTAGACTGCACGACACTTACAAACAATTCGATATATTCAATATATTGTTGCATGATATGCACAATAAGTTACGAACTGAATTAATATTGAATTTTACGAGACTTACAATTGTCGTAGCCGCCATATTTGTTTTCACATGTTCGCTTGTTTAGAGCTCATATACTACAGTGGATCTGTAACAATTAAACAATTCAACATGGTGCATAATGTACGAGAAATTTACTAGACTTTCAATTCTCATAGTCGCCATATTTGTTCGATTGTTTGACGGTCACATACTACAGTAAATTGTTTGTAAGTGTCACAGCCTGGCGTAGACTGCACGACACTTGCAAACAATTCGATATATTCAATATATCATTCCATGATATGCACAACAAGTTACGAACTGAATTAATATTGAATTTTACGAGACTTACAATTGTCGTAGCCGCCATATTTGTTTTCACATGTTCGATTGTTTAGAGCTCATATACTACAGTGAATCTGTAACAATTAAACAATTCAACATAGTGCATAATATACGAGAAATTTACTAGACTTTCAATTCTCATAGTCGCCATATTTGTTCGATTGTTTGACGGTCATATACAGCCTGGACTCCATGACACTTACAAACAATTCTATTTATCGTATAATTAACGTAACAAATAATTCACATTTTTTGAAAATTTAATTATTTATGCAACGTGACCCACGTCTGGGTCATTGTATGATGCTGTAACCAGCCTACGTGACCCACCGTTGGGTCACTGCCAGATACCCCTTTCCAACAAAGTGACTCACATGTGGTTCACCTCAACAAAAAAGCTAACCCATAGCTGACCCGTGTTGCAAGCTATTTTCTGGGAAACTAATAAATAAATATAAATAAATTTTATGCTCTAATTAGCTATATTTCATAACTTAGAAAATAGATGCAACAACGACTCCATGCACATTCCAACGTCCGAATAGTTTCGTTAGTCGTTATATTTAATACTGAAATTAAAAAGGAAATTAATTGGGGAACAAAAAATCGAAAATATATTGCCTACGTTAAATTCCACGCATTCCATCGACGTAATATTTCACCTGATAATATTACGTAAATTTTTGCGTTAATTTTTAATTGGGCATCCTTTCTAAATTTCTGAGTGCCCCGCCGCTATGGTCAAACGATTGCACCGGCTCCTCTGCGAGACTCCGGATGCAGAGACGAGCACTTTGAGGACGTAAATTAATTGTTCGCGACACTAGGTTAGGTGCAACTGCGTTTCGTTGAACCCTTTGGCCGCGACGTGCTTGAAGCTAAAAGCAACGTGCTTGAAGCTGAAAGAGACAGTTACCGCCGTTGAGTTACGGAACGTTCTTCCACTTGGAAGTAGGCGTTCTAACGCAAGACACGTTTACGACGAACATAACGTGCCATATTTCTTTCTTTTTTTCATAAAGATAATTGAAGTAGTCCCTTACGGTCGTCAGAAATGTTTACGAAGAACATAGTAGATTTAACAGCGTTGTATTTTCACTGCGATGAGTGCTTTTCGATTTATTTAATTGGCTCTAATACAGTCCTCTAACATTTATAGTTTTCTTTTTGATAGGATTTATGTTACCATAATAAAACTTTCATTTTCTAACTACGTATTCTTATTATACTGATCGTATCAGGATACTCTCACGGTTGTACATGATGAGATCCTAACGAACATTAACACCTTTCCAATCGCAATTAGCATCTGAGATAGTATCGCGCGAAGAATTGCATTCTGCGGCATGTAATACGCATTAGCGCGCCTTGTATTTGATTAAAAGATACAGATGATACACGGCACGGTGTAATGCAAACAATTGAAAACCAGTGAAAACGTAAAATCATCAAACCGAACAATGTGATCGTTCGCAGATTTAATATTAGATTTTTCATTTGCGTCATAAAGCTTGTAAAGGTTGCGACAGTACGAAGACGAGGTGAACGAGCATGGCTAGAAGAAAGTTGATTATTTCTTCGTACCAAACTGGAAATTATGAATAATTGAAGACATAACAGGAATATCACATACCACAGTGATTGATAATTAGAAATTAAAATCATGAACCTGTTGTGGAGAGCCTAAATAGAATATTTACATTCGTGACAACCATTTATAACGTGCATCTTTTATAAAATTCAACGTATAAGGCTGTTTCGCAACGAAAGATATTTGACTTCGACATTTCATGTTTCCAACTTTCTTCGAAGGAATAGATCATCGATCGTTTTATTAATAAGACCTCGAAGAAAAACGCGATCGTCGACGATCGATGTGCCAACGAACGATGAGTCACGAACGTTCGATCGGATCGATCGAGAAATCGTGTTACTATGCCTCACGGTCGGCGGGAACGCGTTCCTGAATCGAAAGAAGAGAATCTAAGCGTGCCGTCGCGCAACTTGATATTAAGTTGCGACCGTAGAGTCGTTTGGCCTTCTCAATGGAGTTACGTATAATTTCCTGCTCGCGCGAAGAATGGCCGCCATTTGAGTACTCGATGGCGCCAACAATAGGACGCGGAAAGGGGATGCTCGATTTGCCGCCAAACGTTTCTTAATTAGCGTTTGTTAGTAGTTAACGATCATTATCCGACGAGAAACTGATTTTAACGACTCGAGTTATAATAATCGATTTGCACGGATTTTCTGTTTCGAAGAAAAATGGCGCCAACTTCGAGCGCAAACTTATTATTAATCGATCGATATTCTGATCACACACTCTGTTACTGAAAGTAGAGAAATAGTAACCTAACGATTTTAAAAGTTATTTAAGAACGTGTAAAGATAATTTTTTCCATCTGAAACTACTCCTTACATTCCTCTCCATTTAAATATCCGTCGAATATAATTGTAACCGTGGACTACGAAACAATAGATCCACATCCTGTTCAGCTTTCACGACCAATAAAGACGCATTTACTTTCGTAAGCACGTCACTTAAAGTTAGTCTTTGTGGTCGTAGGATCGTATGGCCAGAAGCAACAACAGGAGGATCCTTGCCAAACGAAATCGAGGGTGGTGGGCGACATCGAGTATTGCGATCGCTATTGGGAGTGCGTGAACGGGCGTCCAGAGCTGTTCGATTGTCCAAACGGTCTCGTTTTCGCTGGCAAACATCGCGGTGTGACCGAGGGTTGCGATTATCCGTGGAGAGCGAACTATTGCGATGGCAAACGCCAAGCTAATCCACCGATACCAGCCGACCACTGCGACTGGCTGTACGGTATTTTTGGCCACGAGACGTCTTGCACCAGGTACTGGACCTGCTGGAACGGCACGGCCACCGAGCAACTTTGCATAGGTGGTCTTTTGTACAACGAGAGGGCCAGGTCCTGCGATTGGCCAGAGAACGTCGAAGGGTGCCAGAAGCATCGTGAGTAAACGCTGACTTAAAACGCATGCTTGCTTTATTTAACAAAACTTCTTGGTGCATCCAATATTCGCTACTAATTATTTTTATATGCAAATCATCTTTAACCATTTGTTCACGGCAGCAGATAAGAGATTCTGGCTCTGGTAATACCTAATCATTTGATCATAGTGTCATTTAAAGTGACAGTCATTCTATATTTAAAAAAATGTGCTCAGCTTCCTAATTTGATACAAAAATTATATAAGAAAGTAATTGTATAATAATGACTCCGTTTCAAAATATCTACTTTTGATAGGACATTGTCACTAGAAGTTTAAATTCTATTTCAGGTCGTGTAGACTCAAAAATCGAACTCTTTATTAATATTTCGTGGCATATTTTTACATGTGATAGATTTTGTAATATTTTTGCTTCATGTTTATTCGTGTATCTCCGCCTTTCGTTTCGCAAAGGAAAGCACGGTTGCCCCGAAGCTGAATTTCGAGATCATTCTCACTTTCGAAAGCGATCGTGTACGAGAACGCACACCGTCGGCGATGTTTCTCCTTTTTTTATCTCTCCTTCGAGACTCGGCTTCGAAGTCAGTGCCCTCCTCGAAGAAAAAGAGGCGGGCCGTTAATTAACATTCAAAGTGAGGCCTCGTCACGCCTTTGTGTCTGCCCCACGCGTCGCCGACAGTAACCGAGGCGCTTGACAACTTGACGAATAAAAACTTTCGTTGATCGTGACAGCCTGCGAAACGATCGACTACGCGTAAAACAAAGGACGCGAGCGTGTACGCGTTTCGGTTACGAACAAAAGAGTAATAAAATTCGTCACGGTTAAATCTCTGTGAAAATCTCCAATGGCTTCTTTTTGCATTACAACGGACTCTTTTAATGGAAATTTCAGATGCTTTTTCTTATTACAACAGAGACCAGATGCTTGATATTTTAGCCAATTTTTTAAAGGATATTTTTTTAGTGCTCTATTCTATTTCAAAATAATTGTTGTTTAACAATTTAAATATAATTGCACAAGAAAGAGACCTGTCCTAGTTTTCAGATTGAATAATCTTTCTATATTACAACAGAGACTGGATGCTTCATGTTTTAGTCAATTCGTTGGAGGATATTTTTTTAATACTCTATTCTATTTCAAAATAATTGTTATTTAATAATTTCAAACTTTCATAAGAAAGATGATCTTTTTATATTACAACAGAGACTGGATGCTTCATATTTTAGTCAATTTTTTTAGTACTCTATTCCATTTCAAAATAATTGTTGTTTAACAATTTAAATATAATTGCACAAGAAAGAGACCTGTCCTAGTTTTCAGATTGAATAATCTTTCTATATTACAACAGAGACTAGATGCTCCATGTTTTAGTCAATCCTTTGGAGGATATTTATGTAATACTCTGCTCCATTTAAAAATAATTTAATATTGCACAAGAAAGAGGCTTGTTCTTAGATAGAATATTGTTTAACGTTAGTTTGATATTGAATGTACAGTCGTATTGGTATTTGAGTCGACGGCCATTTTACTTTTGGGGCTAAATAGTGATTTCTTAGTTCGTCCATTGTACGTGGCGGGTCTAACTCCACACAGCTTGCTAATTGCGATCGCATAACACGGGTGTTTTACAACGAGAACTATGTTATTACGGCGTGATTGAAACCCCGACAGCTCTCTGCAACGACGACGCGAACGGAAACGTCCCGCTGGGGAAGTCCTGCAACCGCTATTGGCAATGTCAAGGCGGCTATCCGCGGCTACAAAGGTGTCCAGCGATGTTGGTCTTCGACCGAAGGTCGCTGAGGTGCGTGGTCCCGCCCACGGAGGATTGCGACGTGCCAACGACGCCACCCAATCTCGAGGGTGACCTTCACGAAGGTCGAAACGAACAGGACCCCGAGGAGGAGAACCTGCCGCCAGGGGTTCCCCCGTTGCCGTCCGGCGCGTTGCCTATACCGATCCGTGCGCGTCCCAGAAACTAAATCGCGGTCGTTAGACGCGAAATGATCAGCGACGAGCGTGAATGAAAAATTCTATCCACGTTTCGGGATACACGGGAACGGAAGCGACCTGGGTCGCGATCGTGGCCAGGAACAAAACGAATCCGTCGACGACAGTCGAACGAACGCACTCCCCGAACGAGTCACGCGCGAGCGTACGCGTAGTTGTTAAATTTAAGTTTCGCGCCGCCGTCCATGAGTCGTCGGCCATCTTGCTCCGCCATCTTGGAGAACGCGAATCGAGGTACAATTACGATTTTCCGATGCGACTTTATCGTCTAATAAATGTTATAACGTGTAAAATCGAAACAAATAATTAAAGATGAACGCGTCTAAAATCAAAATGGCGTCGTAAATTTATGAAAAAAATACTAGAAGAAACGATTGAAATCTATCTATTTTATATTGTAACGAATAAATAAGTGTTTTATTTTATAATTCACATTCCTTCGCAATTTTTTTTCTTTTATTTCGCGTAATGTCCGGTGACTTATGGACGAGAGTGTATATTCACAGCTTCGTTATAGGATACAAGTAGTCAGTTGCTTCCCGGATAGGAAGAAATAATTTTCTTCTTTTTTGTTCTACTTTTTTTTGGAGTGGTCGGCATTTTCTGTCGACCGTCCCTCGTTGCACGTATTTTCGGTTAAGAGGATATAAATCGTAGGAAACGCTATCGCGAGGATCGACTCCCCAGAAACACTCACCATCCGTTCTGTATCATAATTATAGCCGAAGTGTAAATATTCTTTAATCCATTCTCACGTTACCTTCGCCTTTACTCGGAACGTTTACACTTGTACGATGCAGATTCGTTGAAATAAAGTGTACGTTGTATATTTTTTTTTTCTACTCATGTCCACATTTTATTCGAATGTTCGTTGTACATAGTTTCACGCGTTAAATATTTATTTTTCGGTGTTTTTCTTTTAACATAGGATACCGCTAGATTGTACGATTCACACAGAAGCAAGAATAAAGTAATTTGTAACGATCACGGAAATTTATCGAACCAAGGATTAAGTCGGTTGGATAAAGTAACTTGAACATTTCCTGCTTCGACGTGAAAATTTATGGTTCTATTTTAATTTCGATATTTTTTTTTTGTACCGACAAAACGTGTACGTTTGCAACGATTTGTGCAATCCTATTTTACAGGTTTTCAAAGGGGCAGTTACGTTACCAAAGACTGTCAGGATTCGATTATAGGATTTTGCGACTATAATTCAGAGTCACCGATTTTCCTACATTATTTATAGATTATTGGCGCTGAAAAAGAAATTATTTTTATGTATTTGCTGTACGAAAAGAAGTAAATTAATGAAATTTTGTAACGTACCAGTGAGGCAGCTCGTCAGGATCCAAACAGGCCAAGCTCACGGAATCGAAGAGTTTTCCGTCTCCGCAGGTAATTAGACGCGGATTTCCCTCCACACAGGTAATCAATCTACCACAATCGCCTGGTACAGGGAATCTAGGGACAATAAGGTTCCTCGATGATCAAACTATTTTTTAAAAAATACACAGGGAATTTCATTAAAATTCGCTTAGAGTCGATCAGAAAAAATTGAAAGCTAAAAAATGGGGAAGAATTGATTATAAATACAAGAGAAAGCTAACAAAATTATATAAAAGATAAAAGAAACTTCTCTAAATATTTTACATTCTAAATCATATTCTAAGAGCTGTTCATCGTTGACTATAAAAATAATATCTCGTCTGATTCTTAACCCGGAAGTAATACAAACGAAAAAAGAAAGAAAGCTTCCTCGACTTTCACGCGAACTTCCTTTTTACATAGAATACATATTTTTCAAAAAAGAATCAATTTCTGGTTATCGCTAAGCAAATTGTTTTTCACCCAGTATTACTAGCTTGCAACATTTTCAATTAAAAATAAATTTTCTTGATACTGACGTTTATGAACATAGATATCATAAAAAGAAACTTGTTTTTACTAGCCTAGCGTTCGCAAATATATTCATATCATCTTATATTTATAGTCTAAGGATTCCGGTTTACTATTGACTATAAAATGCTCAAGGAGTTGTACTTCGTACATTTACTGATAATTCATGTTTCAATTTCTTTTCAATTTGTGTGTAATTGTCTTTATTTTATGCAGTTGGTTACACAAAATACGCCCTACAGTAGTAACTATATTACGTAAAAATTTTATTGGAATTATTTACGTATATAGTTACAGACACCATTTAAGATTTAAAGTTTAAACAGAAATGAAGTAATGGAAATTTTTCGTAGCCATTTGCATATTTATTGGCGAATTTATTTGCTTTATTCAAAAAGAAAAAATATTTTAAATATACTCACTGTCTAGGGACTTTTATCGTGTATGAATGAATTCGTCGAGCAATTACCAGCTCCGGAAATGTTAAATAAAGAATTATTTATTCGGAGTACGTACCTTGGGAAGGGCCAGAATTTAGCAGCCGCGCTGTGAGCAGGTACTTTGTGAGGGCATTTGAAGCCGACAATTTGCTCCGGGTTGCAGTAGGGCAATAGTTGATCTGGCCAGACGCACGTGTGGCTCTTCTCTTCGTACACTAATCCGGGGTCGCAATGCGCTTCCTCGGGATGTCCAAGAACACACCTGATGTACGTAGTACTGCACGCGTCGCTTGCAGGATACAAGCCAAATTGGAAGTCGCATCCGGGACTGCTGATTGGAGTGACTGAAAATTACGTTCCATAACAGTATCACATAATAAATAAAAAAGAAAATAATGATAATATGGTACACAAAGAGACAAGTTTGCATTGTTAATACAAAGGAAGAACAACTAACAGTATCACATAATAAATTTAAAAAAAAAATAATGATAATATCGTGCACAAAAAGACAAGTTTGCATTTTGAATACAAAGGAAGAACAACTAACAGTATCACATAATAAATAAAAAAAAGAATGATAATAATATCGTACACAAAAAGAGAAGATTGTATTATTAATACATACAAATAATCGCTATGAAGATATAGAAAATTAGGAGAAAGAATTTATTCGAGTATTATAAAAGTGATTTCTTCGTTTCGTGCATTTTTTTTATAGTTAATTTTATGGATTATATTAAAGTAAGTTATCAGAAAAATGACAAATTGAACGATGTGGTAATTAGATTGGGATTGATGTCAAAGGTAAATTGCGAAAGTGGATGTTGCAATGGGAATCGAATATAATTTGTTCGGTGCCAAGTCTTTGTGATGAATGGCCTGAACGTGACGCGTTCGAGCCCGGTTACCAAAATCCTTCAGTCATGCAACTTTTACTTTCTAGGACAGATGCTACGCACAGCCGTCAGTTTCTTTCCATCGAAATCGTGCGATGGATGTTTCTTATGCTAAGAACACACGCATGATGCAACCGGGGAATATTACTTTTGCTCCAAGTACGAAGTAACCGGTCGGAAAACATTAAATTCTCATTTTCTCAACGCGTCCATTCGATAATAACATTAGTATTTACTTTTGGAATTCTCGTTCTCAATAATATTTAGCTTGAAAAAGTAACTTTACTTAATACACGCCAAATTGATAGACACTATTATTACAAATAAATTACTCATAATTAAACATACAGGTTCGAGTATTCAAATGAAAATGAATTGAAATAAATATTAAAATGTACAATTTTAATGATCTAAATTTTAAATAAATATTAACTGTAAAATTTTAATGATCTAAATTTTAAATAAATATTAACTGTACAATTTTAATGATCTAAATGTTAAATAAATATTAAATCTACAATTTTCATGAGACATGTTTTTAAAAAATTCTGTACTTTCTAGTGAAATTAAATTATCAAGGATGAGTATCCAATTCCTCGAGTCTGCTGATCATTTGTAATTATACACGTGTAATTTTTAATTGCCTGTCGCTTAATTATACAGCGCTAATGAATTCATGCAGCGTGGAAAGGCAAGCGTTAGCGCGTGCCTCGTACTGTCCTTCGCTCACTTGAAGTCCCGCGAGACGGCGCAGGGGCAAGGGGAGTCGGACCGCCCATTTATCTGTCTTGCTCACTTGCTCTCAGGCAGTCCACATGTGTGTGTAACTGCTGCGACGAATAGCGAGCTAGAGACCAATGTGTGCGTGGGAATACGTGTGCCCCTTCTACTTCTCCCACATTCCTTCCGCGGGACTTCAAGTGAGCGGAGGACAGTACGCTTAGGTTTGTTATGACATTGCCGTAATTATCGAGACCGTAACGCGATACTTACGGTCAGCCTTGCGATCTCCGCAGTGCACTGCCCAGAGATAGTTGCAATGATTGTGCACAGATCCATGGCCGTCGAAAAGTAGTCCGTTCTCGCAAGTTTCGAGGGTCAGGGTGCCGTTCGTGCAAAGAAAGAAGGCGTTGCACGACTCGGGATGGGGGTACGCGTGGACGCCATATGGGTCAGGGCACGGTGGTGCACCCAAAAGTGCAGCTGCCTCCGCTGCAAAAACAGAAATTAACAAATAAACGACTACTTTTGATCACCAACAACGATACATTCACAATGGAGGTCCCATACTTACAAAAACATTAGTCTCTCTCGATGGCATCAAAAGGGTACAAATACATTTCCATTGTTATTTTTCAGTGGTATATATTTATATTTAAAGGGTACAAAATTTACCTAAACACAATTTTTCACCACTATTTTTCCATTTAATTGTTAGTTATTTATTCACTAGACTTACAAAAACATTGAATTTTCTCGGTGGTATCAAAAGAGTACAAATACATTTCCATTCTGATTTTAAATGTATACTTATATTTGAAGGGTACAGAATTTACCTCAACACAATTTTTCACCACTGTTTTTCCATCTAATTGTTATTTATTTATTCACTATATGAGTAATCCATTAGTGTACAAGAGAAAATATAATATTTTTGCAGTTGAGATAGAGAACAGTGCTTGTAAATAAACTATATATAGTATGTATATGTAGAAATAAGCATAGAACAAAATGAAATTGATATTGAGACTTATAATTTAATTATAGATTGTATACCTGATTTTTGATTGTGGAAATTTGAATGTCAACAAATTAATGCGTAAATTCTTCTGAAATATTAATGTATTTACATATTTATCAGTGTACGAATCGTACAACGTTGTTTGTGTGAATTTAATTTGATGAGTAGAATGAGATAAATATAAATATATTTGTAATGTAAATGACATAAATATAAATATATTTATAATGTAAATGGCATAAATATAAATATATTTATAATGTAAATGACATAAATATAAATATAAATATACTTATGTCATTCTACCCATCAAATTAAACGCAAACAAACAACGTTGTACGATTCTTATTGACTTATTGACTTGCCAGGAATATTTTCCACAATTTTTCGAACACTAATATGTTTCATGGCTTCGTAATTGTTGAAAAACATTACTTAACGTAACATCCAAAGGAAAAGTATGTTGAACGCAAGGAAAAAGGAAGCAAAACGACTGCGGAAACGAGTCAAGGCTATTGACGCCGCAGTTGGAGTAAACAGACGATCGAGCGGAAGCGACGGCGTGATTTAGATCCGCACGATCGACCACAGGCGCGATAGACAATAACAAAATAATTCACGGACCGTAAGATATTCGTACATCGTGGATTCGAAAGTCGTTGCTTCTTTGCAAAGTGAAATATTCGGGAAAGTACGATTATAAGAAGACCTTTGATGCCGGTGCAACCAGTCACAATAGAAAGGACACAGAGCGAGGATGAAAGGATCCTAGCAACCGGTAGAAGGAGAAACTTGCACGCTCCGTCATCGACTCCAACGCGTTGACATTTCTCTGCGAGGCCAAAATTTTATGTTGAAGCAATTGCAAACTGCATAACACAGTCTCGTCGAACTTTGTTTGAAATTTTCAGATTTATTTTCTTACACGAGAAACATTTTATTCTCATCGAAGCGAGAATTTTTAATTGAAAGTCGAGAATTACGTTGAAATATTTTGCCTGGAATTTCCAAGCGGTGCAACATAGTCGAGAGATCAACGAGCCCCAAGAAAACAAAGTATCCACGTTATCCAATGGACAACAGACGAGAAGAGTAACGTCACCTGGGACCATAAATTGCCCCGTATGCTGGTGCCTAATTTAGTCCCAGGAACCTTGGACGCGAGGAATAAAAATGAAAAAACGAAGCAACGTAATAAGGAAAGACGACACGTATCGTGCCCGAGGGGGGAAACGGAGACGAACGGAGCTATCCTCGAGGCGCGAGTGCATGAATAATGCACCGCGGTTAGATGGCGAGCGTCGATATGCCCGATGCATTACTGAATAATAGTCGAGGAAGGCGTAAAACGCTAGACAAACTCTCCGCCATTATATCATAGGTCGCGGCGACGTAACCATATGGCGAGAGCCGTCCCTCGGCGGGACCAGTGAAAGCTATTGAAATTCTGCTACGTGGGTGTCGCAATAGAGGGAACAGGGACCACTGGGATGCCGGAGAGCACGCCTGACGGGATGCAGCCCGGGGAACGGCGATGCGCCCACGAGATGCATCGCCGTGGGGGGTTTTTGCATCGTTCGCGAAACGTAGCGCATCACGCGTTAGTTTGTCACGCGGGAAACGCGATCGGCGAAAGTGGAGGGTGTCGAGTTGGTGCTGATTGGCGGCAAAAAACTTACCGGAGGCCAGAAAAGCCGCCAGGGCCAATAGGGTCACGCTCCTCGGATGTCTCATAGTACACGGCTCGGTCTGATCCGCCACGGGTCGACTCTGACTACTGACACTCAGTTATCGACCTCGGGACAGAGAGCTTCTCCCTTCACTTGCTCGATCGCTCGATCTCCCGTTACCCCACCCGATCGTTTTACGTGCGATTTCTTGCACGCGATCGTGCGTCCTCGGTTTCACGAATACACCCGAACGGATTCGTCGTTGACCGTATTTTATTTTAGCGCGTTGGCCCACCTGGAAGCTGGGAGGGGGCGGCCATCTTCGATTTTCGGGGAAAGATCGACTCGAGGAGTAGACCTTGTAATCTAAATCGAGAAGACCGATTATATCAAAAACACTAGGTTCTTTTATAGGTAATGCAACTTTTCGAAGTTATAAAAGTGCATAAGTTGCATGAACCACCCTGTATAGTCTCCATTCGCGTCGAAGTACATTTCTCTGCTGAGAAGGGTGCAACGTGAGTTCCTCGAGGTAGCAGCCAATCAAATTCCCGTGAAATAAAATGTTACAAAAAGAAAGACTTTCAAAAGATGTTTTTCACTTCAATAGATTGCAAAGTGAAATTTAGCATTTTGATGGTATTCTTTAGAGTATGTCAATAATGGTCGACCTTCTTCGAATGTTCTGCACCATTGCATAACTTTGCCTTTGTCCATGGTAGACCATAAACTTCGTACAATTTACGATGGATTCCAATCGTTTGCACGGAGAAATCTTATAACCGAATGAACTTTGTAACCGGCGGGATCGTTCATCGACACGTTCATTTCAAATCGGTTCCCACTCGTTATAGTACACAATCGGATAGTAACGTGATTACTCATTGTATTAGAAACGTGATCGATGTCTGAATGAATGTATCGAAGCCACCTGTGCAAGCGTAACTTCGCCCACGCGAACACGTTGGTTATAATGACCGATCGGCCTTTGCTTCTCAAGCATGCTTCCTGTCTCTGAGGAATTCAGGAACCATAAGTAATGGTAATTAATTACTAGACTACGAATCTTCATGCAAATTCGTATTTTTGTTAAGAGAATTAATGAAATGGGAGCTTTGTAGAGGATCCTCTCAACCCCTAAATATAATAATTCGTATCTTACGTATTTCTTATATATTTGCATATTGAGTGCATTCTGTTGTTTTCTGAGAATTGAAATTTTAAATAATTGCATAAAAATCCGCAGTTTATTAATTACCAATGACACGATGCTTCTGAGACCTCGAATATCTCTGCTAATAACAAATATAAAAATCGTTCACTCTCTACATAACAACTATGAGTTTTCCAATAAGTCCTGCTCGTTTTATTTTCACATACATTCAATGATACTATACTCAACCCCTAAATATAATAATTCGTATCTTACGTATTTCTTATATATTTGCATATTGAGTGCATTCTGTTGTTTTCTGAGAATTGAAATTTTAAATAATTGCATAAAAATCCGCAGTTTATTAATTACCAATGACACGATGCTTCTGAGACCTCGAATATCTCTGCTAATAACAAATATAAAAATCGTTCACTCTCTGCATAAAAACTATGAGTTTTCCAATAAGTCCTGCTCGTTTTATTTTCACATACATTCAATGATACTATACGTGAAATACAAAATCATTTAAACGACTAAATCCAATTCTTGATTACTCTACATGTAATAACACGAATAACGTTTGCTTCGAGACGAGCTCCCGCGTAATTTCCGACGTGTTTACGTGAAATTTAATAATTGTCCCGAGGCTTTCGAGGGACGGTGTGCATAACGCGAGAAGAGCTCGTCTTCCTGTTACTTTCCTGACATTTTGGCACGCGAAAAAAAATGTACGCTTCGCCGATGCTCGTAAAATCGCGAGAGTAAAATTATATAATATGACGAAAAATATATGTTTCCCCGTCACGGATCGCGGTAATCGCTTAATAGACGCAACTTGTTAATAGCCTCGGGAACGAGATTCGCGATGATGCTCGTCGATTATGTGAAGAACCGGTGATTTCCTTCTCGTTAACATTCTCAAGCACCTTTCGTATTTACAAACGAGCAGACGCGATCGTCGGGTTCTTTAGGCTACGTTTATTTCGATGATTTTCATTTACATAATTCTATGAGTTCATGATAGCTCTCGATCATTTTTTTTATTTCTACATACATTTGACGTTTTTAAAACAGTCGAATATTTTTCAAATCCACTTTACTAAACGAGAGTTTATATCGAAGGGAAAAGGATTACAGTGTTTTGTAGTATTTTTAGGTGTTTGCAAATATTTTAATCTTAAATACATCTTCCAGTAGCTTCACCAACGTTTGAAAGCAGTTTTAAAGTAGAGAAAGAGTGAAATTAATATTTTCAAACGTGTACAACGAAAATAAATATTTAATAATTCCCTATCTATTTGTGATCTATTCGTGGATCTCAAGTGGAGAACCACTGATGTAGATGATTGACACTCTAATTATAATTACAGTGAATATTTAACTACAAGATCCACGCGTATAGATAATATCTATTACGTACTGAAAAATCCTGTTCCAATGTGCTCGAACTCGATATACTCAAGAATAGTATTTTTAAGACACTCTTTGATGTCGATGTAAAAATTAAGATCGAGAATCCAAGCTAAGATCGAAACGTGGTATTGATCGAACGCTGTGATCTGGAAAGTTTGTCGGAATTTATTGAAAATATCTCACAACTGTCCAAACACATTTCGATACAGTACATGCATGAAGCACGGTTACCCCTCCGGGACCATAACTGGCCTTACGCAACGACTATTGCTACTTCGATCCCGAACGGAGAACCAGATCTCCCAGCATGGACAGTGAAAGTCAACGAATACCAAGCCGCGATCTCGGCACTCACGATCAGCATTGTCGACGAACCGGTCAGATGAACGAAACAAATACGTCACGGTCATGTATGTGGCCTGTGGCTAATTGAGCCCTCAAATCTTCGTCCTCTTCGTAAAACTTGGATTAGAAAACAGCCTCGACGAACGATTCCTCTTCAGAAATTACCAAACGACCATTTTTCTATACATAGAGTGGCAGGATACTTACGAATATCATCGACACCGTAATTGGTAGTTTTATGGGTAAAAATTTGTATCAAATATTAATTTAGAATAGTTTAGAATGAAACTGGAACCCGGTAAATGGACTCAGTATATTCCATGAGAGTTTATTTTATACCAGGATATATCAACACGTTTGTGGGTATTTAAAGGTCATTCCCATAAATATTAATAATTTGATAGAAGCTTTCACGAGTTTTCAATGAACGACACAGGCTCGGTCGCTATGCAAATCGTCCGACAGGGTCGCGAGAGTGCATTTCATCGTGCACATCGTAAATTACGTAAAGAGAAAGGTTGCAATCAGGCGAATTAAGTGAAATTGTCCGCCAACCCAGGGAACCATGCCGCTTATTGTATTCAAACAAGATCAATTTTCAGAGATTTACATAAAGAAATGATAACCGTCCGTTATTCGTCCGATTCTTTCTTTGTATATCGAATTGTAGAAAGTTGCTCCACCCAGAAAAAAAATAAAAAATAATGGATTCTTTTAGTCAATGGCGAAGGGCTTCAATTCTCCCCTTACATCCGCCATTGCTTACACATATCCAACATTTGATATACCTGTATCTTTGTTTAATTTGGATTTTTAATTATAACAGTCAAACCGAAATTGCACTTAATTTCTAAGGAAGAATAATAAACCTAAAAGTTCTCCTTCTATTTGCTTATTAATATTTGTTTCATAAAATTTTCATTAGCTAAGAAGGAGTATTATAATATTATACAAACTTTAAAGTCTGTATATAATACGTTATAAATTTAATGGAATGTTCATTATTTAGATATCTCGGAATAATCATTGTTTCACAACCTGAAAACTAGGAAAGAAATAATACCGGACTTTGTTTTCGGCATTTTCTTTTTTGCAATTGCTGCAAGTTTGTTCCCGGTATGTTAAATTGCGGTTGCCGATTCGCATTTTTCCAACGCTCGCAGCCAAGCCGCAACAAAGTTATCGACGCCGTAAATTTCCGGAGCGTAATCCGATTGCATAAGGAGAAAGGTATAATTGTCGTAGGAGGTGTATGCAAAGGCTAATCATTTACGTAAGTGTATCACGGGTTTATTGTTCCTAAGTGTAAAAAAAAAAAATAATTAAGCGTTACAGACGTATCGCTGAGTAACTGGCACCTTGTCTTTATTCAGTTCTTGTTCTTGTAGTAGTCCTCGCTGAAACAGGAAGAAAAAAGACGGGAAGATAAGCGTCCGAATATTTGCGTATTCAAAGCATGCAAATAACGAAAAATAAACGATGATTAGACTTGCTTTCTTTCCTTTACTATTGTTTCTGTGGGGCGTCACTCTACCACACGACTCCGTGACGTAGTTAACTTAAAAACAAGTAAAATTCCTAGAATATTTATGTTTAATCATTTGACAAACTGTTTCCTTCGAAATCACGAATTTTTTAGTAAATAATAATAATACTGAACGAGCTTGTCAAATTGACGGTATTAATAAATAAAGAATAAACAAATAACGCAAAAGATTCGATAAGAAATCTTGTGCTGGAGTGTGAAACAATAAAATTCAAATTCGACCAAGATGGCCGCCATTCGAGGGTTGATTACGCCATCTAGGCCATCGTGGCAGAGTGACGTGCACGTATCGTTCGTGTACTCTACCGCTGCACGAACTAATCAACGTTTTTCGTGGATACAGACGACAGAACTCACCATCCAGGAACATTCTCTGGCTCCATACACTTGAAGCTGTCCTCGCTGTAGACGGTGCCAGGCTCGCACTGTCCTTTCTGCGGCACCACGCCATTCTTGCAAATGTAGAATTTGGCGCAGTCGTCCTGATGGGGGTACGTGGGATGAGGCAGAATCCTGCCAAGCGGTCCAGGTACGTCGCCGTCGGGGCAAACGAATCCGTCGTCGAGAACGTCCCTCTTGACGTGTTCGCACAGTCTGCTGGCATCCGCTGGCCATACGCAGCTGGACATTTTGTCCTCGTAGATTAGGCTAGGTGGACAGGGCATCACTTGAGCCACGCCGTCGATGCAATTGACGAAACGATCGCAAGCGGTCGGATCCTCGTGTTTGAAGTATCCGTTGGCTCGTGGGCATCCTTTCGACGGCTGTGGTTCCTCTGAACGATCGAATTACAAAGAGAACAGTTTTATACGCGACGTACATCACTCAAAAAGCATAGTGTTTTAAAGTTCAACGCGCATTGTGGTTAGTTATTTTAACAGTGACGTTCAGTGAGGTTAGGCAAACATGGCGGCAGATTGGCGGTAAATTCAAAGACAGAGTTTCAACGACAGAACCATAACCAAAAATGTGTCGCCAATCTGCTGACCCTGTGTGGCGTTCAAAGCTGTGGGATGAGATATTGGATCTAAATTGAGCCCACAGCAAGTGCCAACCCCACCTCCTCGTGGTGGACGCTGGGCAACGGCTATGCCGGCCAACGGGGCTCTGGCTAACATAGGTGGATGTGGTTGGGTCATGGTTGCAAATCAGACCCAACATTTTTATTGCTATGTTAATAAATTGCTTACTGTGATGTGGGTTTTATTATGTTTATAGTGTAAAATGTCGAAGTCAAGTGAGTATGATGGGGGTTCAAGATGAGATACAAACTAAACGATGCAAGGAATAAGGGGAATCTCCCAATCCCCTCCACTTTTCAAATTCTTAGTTATTATTAGAACAGACGATTCCCTTTGCTCTTTGCATTGTTTAGCATGTGGACAGTGCGCCAACATCTCGTCTTCCAATAGTACATACATAATATCCTGACATAACCTCTTTAAATAGGGTCGATAGGGCTTCTCAAATTTTTATGAATCGAGAATTAAATAAAAAATATTATTTTCCAGTGTTTAACGCGACCCATAAAAACAAGTTATGATTCGTCTAATGGCAGAAACGTCGAACTTTCGTGTCGTTTCTTTCGTTCGAATACGTGGGTCCTCAGAACTAAGAATTAGCATGCAGATTTATTCATACGGCAAAAAATAGCCGGGACGACGAAAGTAAAACGGCGAACAAAAATCGAAGCGAGCCTGGAAACGATTTTAACCAAGAATGCACGGACATAAACCGGTTTCACCTTAATTTATCGCATCTTTCGCGACATTGCAAACGCGATCTAATCGTTGTCGTATACAAGAGACCGAGACGAAGCTCCCGCCATCAAATGGAACCAGGATTCCATTTTTAGATCAGAAACTTCTTTTTTTCCGAACGGTCAGTGAGTCCCAAAAAATCGGCAAATATACTGACGAATCGAAGACCTAAATTAAAAATTGTTCAGAATTTTTGGAAAATGTTTCTTAGCACTCAAACTAATAATCGAAGATGTATCGCGATACCTAACCTCAATAATATTTTGCAAATCGATTATACCCATATTTTCCAAATTAAAAATTGTCAAAGTGTAGTAAATATACCCCATAATCTTGTATTAAAATATGATATTAATCGTGCGTATACTTTTTTTAGAAAACATTCGCAGATAACATCTTGTCCTGCTTCCGCGTGAAGATATTTCTCTAATAAAATAGTTGTAAAAACGTATTGCGTGGGCGACCAGACAAATTTCTCCCACACGAAAACCATCGTTCAGGGGGTAATCTTTCTAACTGGGAACAGTAGTTCGTATTGCTCGGTGGGAATGCGGTTCACGTCGGCGTTCGGAATTTCTCGAAAATAGAAGATAGTGTGACCAGAATATTCCTACGTGCGCGATCGGTACACGTCACTTTCACCTTTGGTTTCTCATAAGTCCGCCATGGAACGGTCCCGATATCGCGGGATATTTTCGCGATTATGTCTAATAATTCGATCCAATTCTCTGGTGGAAGATTATAGTGAAATCTTTACGCTATAACGCCCTTTCTACAACTAGCTCAAGCTTGCTTCGAAACAGTAGCTTAACGTTGACGGACACTTTAAACTATGAACAGTCTAATTTTATTTTTTGTTATATCATTTAAATGAATAACTAATTTTGAAAAGTTTTTAAATATGTACATATAAATTTTTTAATACCGTAACAGTGAATGATAATAATCGACAGTATTAATATATTACAGGCTTTGGTATTTATGTAGATGTTTGTTTATATAATGCATTTCTGGTCATGTATATATACCTTGAACATTAAGAAAGCGAGTGCGGTTAATATTATAACCAGTACGGTTAATTAAATGCAGATAGCTAAAAACAAAACGAGGATTTCAATTCACAATGTTTACGTAAGAATTAACCAACGCCTGCTACTATTCATTCCGCGAGAGTAATTTTATAATTTTATAAAGCATTTCTTGGACTTTCCAAAGCATTCTATAAAATCGAAACGTTCTTAACGAAAAAGTTAAAAACAAAAAACTACGCCTGTAAATGTTACTTTCCTTGTTCATAGAACGCGATCCTTTCAATTGGCAAATAGTGCATAATACAAAGCTCGTAAACCGTAGTAACAGTAAAAAACACAAAGGTGCAAGAACACGTCATCAAAGTGTCAACGATACGAGCCGCGCCTCGATGGGCTACTAACGTACGAAAGAGACTTTTTTATAGTTATTTATAGCTAAAATAAACCTCCCATAATGTTTGAAATTCTCAAACGTTCTAAAAAAATATACAAAACAATATATAGATACAAAATATTCTTTGGAATATTGGAACAACTCAATTCCAGGTCAAAAATGTTTATCGACTCATAATTTCAAATTCTTACATTAAAATAGCCTTCTGGATATTTTTATAAAAATGTAATTTCTAGCTAAGTTAATTTTAGCTATATTAAATTGGGCTCTCAGCTTTTGATATAATACAAGAATACTAATTTAGTGAAGAGTGCTTATAACTTGTCGAGTTGGTCCAACGTGTAAAGGAACTTACGAAGAAGAGTTCTGTCCCCGCATGGCACGTTTGCTGGTAGGTCACAGAGCTCCTTCTTCGGGTTGTCGTCCCTGAAGACGAGCCCGTCCTTGCACAATTTCTCCTCAGCTTTGCCGTCCAGGCATACGTAGTACAGATCGCATTGTTCTGGGTCAGGGAAGAAGCCCTTTGATTCCGGGCACCGAAACTGTGCCCTAGTCAAGGTCACCGCACTGACCAACAAAAGGTAGAACACGCGATAGTACATGGTCCTTTTCTTTCTCTTTTTTCTATGTGTTTTTTTTTCGTCGAAACCCTCGATGGGGAACCCACAGGCCGCGAACACGCTTTTCTTCTTCTCGTCTCCTCTTCTTCTTCTCGTTCCTCTTCTTGTTCCTCTTCTGGAACCTCGACGGCACGTAGAAACGGTGGATATAACGTGAGTGCAGGCCTGAAACTGGTCCTGATTCGTTTCTGTCGGCACACCACCACTGCATCCTTCCTTGCATTTCACAACCCCCACCCCCCCTCCCTTTCGCCGAAACTCCTTTCTCGCTTGCTCTCCTATCGCCGGTTTTCTTCAACGGGAGTGTCGATACGTTCGAGAGCCGAGACTCGTTTCGCCCTGACTTTCCGTCCCGCGTTACGACTGTACTGTCTTTTTTTTTTTTTTATTTTCGTTTGTTTTTTTTTTTTCCTTTTTTCGTTCGTTTCTACCTGTGCGCGTATTATTGATACCGATATTCCTGTCTGGCGGTTGCTTCCGGGTTGCGCGTAAACGCACCAACCCCCACCTCGACCTACGTCGACTACCTGTTGGCTCTTATCGACGATCCGCCATCGCTTTATCCAAGTACATATTGAGTTTTCCAAAAGAGAAACAAGAATACATACAGTATTTGGAAAAACTACCGAAATATAAAAGTGTAAACATCTGGGATCGTTGAATGGAGCCTAAGTGAATTTTCATGAGTAATCAAAGAATATTAAATATTGCTTTAAGTTCTAGTACCAATCTCACTAATTTCACAATAGATTAACGTGTTCCATCGTTGTCTTCTTTCCTCTTCGCTTCTATGTCTCATAACCTCAAAGTTAATAAGTCTTATAACCTCAAAGTTAGAGACGAACAACCCCCCATTCGCAGACTGAGGCTACCACGAAACTTTCTGTTTCATTTTGATACGGTTTGCACAGACCATAGTGAATAGTGGAAATCGATCCGAATCGATTTATTTTTGTTTCGACGAATAGTTATTTTACCAATCAAAAGTGACAGTTACGGTTTCACGCGCGTTTGCGAAATTATATTTGCGCAACGCTTCGAAAGTGTCCGTGAATGTTAATACGGTCACTTCGACAAGCACACGTTCTCTTCCGGGTGCTTTGAATACGTATCTCGGCTGTCCACCGTGTCTGCTCTTCATCAATAAATTCCAACACACGATCGATCCAGTTTGTCAATAATATTCTCAATCGTCATCAATACTTTTTATTAACTGCTAGTCGTTGCTACTAATTATTTATATACAATCAAAAAAAATATTAAATTTAATTCCCAACAATGTTTGCCACTATTGACAATATCGTCGACCGTGTAAGTACGAGCCGCTTTACGTGTTTTGGTATTCCGTGCGAACCTCTGCACCCGACAGTCGAAGCATGAAAAGCAAGACCAATGATCCTTAACTTGGGAGTCCCGTTAACGAGATTTCTGGAACTTAGGAAATTTTCACATAATTGAACAAAAAATTAAGATTTGTAATGTTGCTAAAAAATAAATTTATCGATTGTTCCTTAGTCGTTATTCTTTCAGACGGAACCCCCAAATTCCATTTTGGTCAGAACGCGTGAAACTTATGCACTTGCACGTCGTGAAACAAAAAAGAAAGGTGGCGAACTTTCGATGATTTGAATAAAAATACAATCTCGCTTTCTTCTTTCGTCAAACGAGCGCTTTTTAAACGGCGATCCCGTGACTAATGTCCGTGAAAGCTGAACAATTTCGATTCGTATTCGGCTCGTGATGCAAAATCAAGTGTATCGTATTCTGTGATCAAGAACGAACACGAAAATATTTGCCAAAAAGAATCGAGACAATGCACGATTAACCTCTACGCTGTGCAATTAAATTCACCAAGATTTCTTGAAAAATGACAATTGATGGTATTTTTAATGTTATGAGCTGCACTTCGGTATAACCTGTAGGGAACTCCATTGTTATCAATATTGTATTAGTCTATTTATCTGCATTAATGATAAGACTAATGCAACACTGATACAATGATTTTGGTTGCCTCCAAAATGATTAATTCTCGTTATTTTATTCTTAGTTTAAATTCGTGTGCCTAACAACAGTAGTATTTTATTCTGGATACCATATTACTCGCATAATACCAAAGTTTATTTTTATAATAAAAAAGAATGCACCGCTGCATACAAGTTTGCACCGCCATCTACGGCAGAACGTCCAAGTTTGTCGACAACCTCCGTTGCATTCGAGGCTAGATGGTGCTCCGAACATTTGCGATCGAAAAACATTTTCATTGTTGATATTGTGTTCAGAGATGTAACGTCTATTCTATACTTCGTCTGTAGCATTGCCTGTAATATGTATTCTACTGTAGAATTTCTGCATCTTGTTTGTGATTATGTGTAATCAGCAGTTCTAGAAGAATCAATTCATCGAAGTAATATGGAAATTCTCGAATTAAAAGACGTGAAATCTATACCTGATATAATTCACGTTTATCCAGACAGAGTAAAGTCTGAAGGAACTCCGCTTGTTATTGACAATGGTAAAGTGTACCATATAACCAGTTTATGTAACGCAATCTTTATACGATGAAAATTAACAAATAATTTATATTAGGATCGTACAACTGCAGGGTAGGTTGGGCCACGGAAAAAGAACCCCAATTGATATTTAAAAATCTTATTGCAAAACCACGGAAAGAGCGCGGGAAAAAGGATGGGGAACCACAAGTTGGAAATGATATAGCAAACATCGAAGCTGTGAGATTTCAGTTGAAAACACAGTTTGATCGTAATGTGGTAACACACTTTGAAGCTCAAGAACAAATATTCGATTATACTTTTACGCACATGGGAATAGACACGGAAGGGGTTGTGAATCATCCAATTATTCTAACCGAAACGTTTTTGAACCCTAATTACTCTCGAAACCGTAAGACATTAAACGTACGCTGTATTTGATCGTAAAGTGAGGTTAGGTCGTCAATTGTTTTTCTTTGCAGTAATGGCAGAACTTTTATTCGAATGTTATAACGTACCTTCGATAGCATATGGAGTAGATTGTTTATTTTCTTATCAGCATAACAATTGCCCATCCGATGGCTTGATAATTAACATTGGATATCATACTACTCACATAATACCGATATTAGATGGTAAAGCAGATCCTATAAATTCAAGAAGGATCAATGTGGGTGGATATCACATTACATCTTACATGCACAGGCTTCTCCAACTTAAATATCCTGTACATGTAAATGCTATAACACCAAGCAGAGCAGAGGTCTATGGAATTACATATTTTTTGTCTTTATTATCGCTTATAGTTCCAAAGACTTCATTCTCCTGTTTTGTAGGAATTAATACACGAGCATTCTGTGATAGCTTTAAATTATCAAGAAGAGATTTCTAAGTGGGCAGATCCAGATTATTACGATGCAAATGTATTAAGGGTACAGTTGCCTTACGTTGCACCTACAAATGCTCCTGGTTTAACGGTCGAACAACAAAAGGAAAGAAAACGCGAGTTAGCTAGGAGATTAATGGAAATTAATGCACGAAAACGGGAGGAGAGGGTTAGTAATCTTGATACGCGTAAAAAAAAATGTTATTTATAGAAGGATTACCTGGTTGAAGTAATTGACGTTTATAGTTAGCAGAAGACGAGGAACAATTAAATCAATTATTAGCAGTTCAGGATTTACTGGAAGAAGGTGAAACAGATGAATTTGACCAAGCCTTGAAGAGCTATTCCCTCGCAAACGAAGCAGATTTAATAAAAATGATCAACAATCTGCAAGCAAAAGTGGAAAGAACTAGGCAAAAAATAGTGGCTGCCAATTCGCAAGAAGAAAATATTGTAATGGAAGAGCAGAAACCAAAAATAAAGTCGAGCCTGCAACCTAAAGATCAGCAAGATTTTGACGAATGGATAGCGGGTGTAAGAAAGAAAAGGTAACGCGCCTTTTGCAATTGTTCTTATAATACATGGAAAGAAAATTTTTTCGCTTTACGGAAATTTCCCAAACTTAACTTAATAGGCAAGAGATATTAGAAAAACGTATGGCCAAAAGGCAACGAAGACAGGACATGGCGAAACGTAGAACAGTAGCCGCGCAGGAAAGAATGCGTATAATTAGTCAGTTGGCGAGGAAGGAAAAACGCGATGATGATTTTGGTATGAGAGACGAAGACTGGGACGTTTACAAAGTTATAAACAGGGTTCGTAAACAATATTTTCAGGTCTATAGTTACTTCCCCGTCCACGACATGGAGGCACGAAAGTGTTTAAATCACTGCTCTAGTTATAGTAATGATTCTTAACACTTTGACGGCCGCTGTCACGTATACGTGACTTTGGCCACTGTCACGTGTGCATGATCTACTGCATCAGGCATCATTTCATCATACATTCAACTTATTACGTTTGTTACATTTATAATTCCTTATAATAATATTCCTAGCATCTTCGTGTATCTGACTTTGGTCTGCAATATCAGCGGTGACGAACAACGGTCTTCGCGTGATACGTCCGGCCATTAAAGTGTTAAGATGAATACCAGCAGATATTTATATCGCCTTCCTATCGTGGACGAGTAATAGATTATTGAATCACGTTCGCGAATTAAGTATCCTTACGCAGGAAGGTGGGGATTCGGATTCAGAGTTAGAGCAAGAGAAGCTTTTAGAGCTTGAGGATGTGTTACGACATCACGATCCAGAATTCGATGGAGCTGGGTCAAATGTTCCCATGGTACCCGGGGAAACTCACCAATTACACGTGGGGGTGGAACGCCTAAGGGCTCCAGAAATATTGTTCCAACCGTCTTTGGTAGGTTCCATGGAAGCGGGCATCGCTGAAACAATCGAATTCGTTTTAAAACTGTACCCACCTGAGCAACAATTGCGACTGGTGGGAAACATATTCCTGACCGGTGGTCCAACAACTTTCCCTGGTTTGTTAGAAAGACTGAATCGCGAGCTTCGCGAAATGAGACCGTTTGGTTCGAATTTTCAAATAAATATTGCAAAAAACAGCAGCATAGACGCGTGGTACGGCGCAAGAGATTTTGGCCTTAACGGAAATCTTCCTGAATATTTAGTAAGTAAAAAGGAGTACGAAGAGAAAGGCGGTGAATATTTTAAGGAACATTCGACGAGTAACACTTACACCCGATCTCCCGATCCCCTGCCAATAATACAAGTACCTGTGACGTCGGAACAAATCATCGTCGAGGACGCTGTTGTCGACGTTGAAATGGAATAACAAAATACAAAGAAACTTATGAAACTTCGTTACGAAATAAACTTTACTGGAAGCAGGGTTAATATTTGCTATTAATTTTATTTGCTCCGTCCACGCGAACGAGTAGAAAAACACAAAGATTTTTCATGGATATCTACTTTATTACACAAGTGTTTCCGTTTGTTCATTCGATTTACGAACAAACTACATTGTAGTCTGTTTGCTGATCACAATACACAGTCCCCGATCGTCGCATTTCGCCATTCAAAGATAATTATGCGGATACATTCTGTTTTACTTTTCCCTTGCTCGTCGTAAACAGCCGACGTCCGCATGTTTGTAGCTCCTCGAGCAATCTAAAAAACTGAGAAAGTGATCCCTCACCTCAGCGGTAGAATTTACTACAGCGACCTCGAGATAATTCCTCCCACTTTCGGTCCATGGCTTAAGTTAACATCACAATACAGTAATATACTGAAAGATATTACGAAGAAGCCCTACAGGCAATCATTACAGCTAATATAAATGATCTTTGCGTGTTTCGTCTAATAAAGGAACATACCGTACGGAAACTTCGAGCCGTTCACATGACACAGCATGTAAGAAAAAAGAAGAGAGGATTAGTTTAAAAAAAGAAAGAAAAAAACGTAAATCCTTAAGATCACAAGCGCACAGCGTTTGTTACATATATATATATATATACTATATATATATTTGTTAAAGCACTCGATGACACTCGTTACATTTGCCTTTTCGTACTCCGAGTACTCTCTTGTCTCTTATCACATGCGGTTACAGATAAAATTACAAGTATTAGCGTAATTGCATACTATGTACGATTCAAAGAAAATGTATTAACTCATGTCCTTCGTCTTCGCGATTCTCTCCGAGGAAACGTGTAATCCGTAAATATACATCGTCGTTATACGCGAATATCGTAAAAGCAAAGTATTTTATTTCCTTTTGTTTTAATATTATAACGTACATATGTACACATACTGCGCTACGTAGCGTTCGCGACGATAGCAACAAAGCTCGTTACAAAAATTAAATTTAAAAAGTCTTACTAATCTCGACAACAGTACCGAACTATACAACACTGTCCTCGAACCGTGCGTTCGTTTCTTTCCCTCGATCGAACGACCAACGGTCGCGACGAGCTTAAAAAACATTCGGGCGAAAGTATCTCGCTAATAAAAATCCAATCGGAAACGCGTACAGAGACATTTTTCGCTTTTTTGTTTTTTCCCCCAAACTGTCGCCGATCGATGATCCAACGTTTCACATAATACAGCAGATTCTTAATCGAAATAATATCCTTTGTAACTATCACAGGCTGAGGTCGCTGCAGTTTCTTTTTAACGATTCTCACTAGTTTAATAGTAATAATAGTAGCATTTTTAACCGATCGAAGGTGCTTTACTTTAGCAGATAATGGAAGGATAGAAAAGTGCGCGGGACACCTCGTTTGTTATTTTTTTTTTGTTCGTTATAAGAATAATAGTAACAATAATAATAATAAAATTGAGGTAGAATCCAATCTGTGAAAAATAAGAGTACGGTTTTCTATCTGCCCGTGCTAAGAGTGAGGATCTACTTTCAGCAATGATAATATATCATACGCTAATTAAAATTAGACACGGTTTCAATATGTTCTTGTCGCGATGATTACCATAATATTAATAATAATAATGATAATTAATAACAATAATTACAATGTTTTTTTTTTCGGTAAAATAATAGTAGCAGTAATGACAATAGTAATTTAAAATAACCATTAATACAACAATGATTAATGTTCTGCAATATAATGGCTTTATGTATATATATATATACATATATAAATATATATATATTTTTTAATGTAAATTTATATATATATATATATTTATATAGTCGTATGGTGGGGCAGAGGGTAAGTGACAGCTATGTACAGTACATACTTGCCTTAGTTGTACCATCGTTACGTTTACATGTACCTATTACTCTTAATAATCATAATATGATGACGACAATAATCAGAATCAGAATCATAATTAATCCATAATAATCGTAATAATATTATTATCGTTTAATCATAAAATACTCTATATCGCGTGTATCGTAATAATAACTACATAGGTATGCAGTATGTACGTAAAGAGGATGTGTTCAACCAGGATATGTCGGTGAAAACTATGGTGTATCAAGCGTCAACTTCTTTTTTTTTTTTCTCATATGTGTATACATATATATATAATATATATAATATATCATTCACTATCATATATCGCTTTTTTTCTTTTCTTCTCAGAACTACTGTTACAAAAGTGCGTACTCTCGTCTTATGTTTATAGGTACATACATGTATCGGCGTGACCTACCTACTTGTTCATTGTCGTTTATATTAGATCTGTAGCTTTAATTATTCGTTTGCAGGATGCAGCGAAAACAACGTCGCAACCGAGGATCCAGTAATGTTTCACTGTAAACGAATTTCACGTGAATCGTTCGGTTCGTAGCAGACAACTTCGAGCACAAACGGTTTCAGGTTACTGCCGTGTTCGTGAACGAGGCATAACAAGGTCGCGGATCACTGGAGTTTGAGAAAATGTCATTTGATCCCCGACCTTCTTTTTACGTTCCACGTTCCTAAATAGACAAAAATACTGTTTCTACAAAGATATCCAATAGAAGACCCACAAATCACGGTTAAACGTGTTTCGACCTTTCGGTTTCAATATACTCGACCGACGCGACATAACCACCAAACGACGAATGCTATATTTTTATTTGTCCATTAGCAATGATTCTTTTTCAGCGTTTAACGAACCATTTTCAAGACTACGTAGGCCAGAAGCGATATAGGCCATGCAGTCGGTTCAGACTGCAGGGTATCCTGGCATAAGATTTGCTTGAAAATGGTGTGATACAAACGTAGCAATATAATTTCACGGCGTGTCGCTGGCGACACTCGAGGCTCGAAGTGACTCGCGTCCGAGTCTATGAAATACGATGCATCCGACGATGGTCAACGTGTTAATCGAGACAAATCTTTGGTATTTTTAGCCAAGAACATAGCGTGCTTTGGTTGCATATCGACACGTTCTTTTATTCTATTTTTATTGCAAATCGAATCCCCCAGCTTTGAATGAAAAATTTGTATCTTCGATCTTGTTTCTCTTTTATGAAAATGTTATGGCGACCATCAACTGCAGCGTAATTTTCTCTGCATCCTGTAGACTTTTCTTAAACGGAGCTCTACAATAATCCTCTTGTTTAATGTCGCACTCACACGCACATGCGTGTGTAACAAGCAACCACGCATCGTTTTCGCACACTCACGCAAACTCGTTCGTATACATACATACATACACACGTTCCGTGTGTTGTGTGTGTATATATATATATATGTATATATCATATACGTATATGACACAGTACTTTCTACGCATCGACGGTATGTATATAGGTATATCTTATCATTATCGTCGTATCGTATCAGAATCTTTTGTTCCTCCAATAATTATTCCACTTTTATCCCCCCCCCTCTTCCCCCTTTACTTGTTTTAATTTTCTTCTCTTTAGAGAATTGTGATCTTGCTCTTTCTCAATAACAACGCGAATTACCACACCGCGAGAGTCCGATAACGAAAACCCATCTCTGAGAAAAGGTCGACGACACGCAATTCAGGACTTGCTTTTCTTTTTTTTCATTTGCTCCTTAACTAAAAACTTTTAGGCACCGTTCAAAACTCGACCTGAGGAAACATATTAGCAATAAAAAATCTTACGCTTGTACTTACGGCCTAACGAAGCCAATCGATCTTTTTCCATTTCCCTATTTTCCGTTTTCTAGCACCCCGTTTATAGACCAAACGTGTGTACTTGTGTGTATGTGTGTGTGAGTGTGTGTGTGTGTGTGTGTGCAATAGATTTAACGATAACCTGCCCTCTATCGACCAAAACATGAAAACACGGACCGGGGAAGACGTTCGAAACGAAGATCTCATGAGACGAAACGTGCGAGAGGCATGCAACCTTACAGTTTCGTTTATAAAAATATTTGAAGTTTTCGAACATTAAAAAGAGTTTTGATCGATGGTTGCAAGTGATTATAAATGTCGATTAGAATTGTAACAATTCCAATTGACATTTATAATCGCATAACTATTTGGAACCAACGGTCGAAACTCTTTTGAACGAAACGTATGCGACGTAGAGATATCCAACGTCCTTCGCTTATCACATAACTGCACTTTATTTCCTTTTGACTCGACAGTAGCGATGGGACCGATCCAATGACATACTCGTTAAGACCGATACGTATAAATCACGGTGTAACAATGGTAGACGCGTATAAAAAACGCCGTAACTTGTAACAAAGTATCAAACTCGATGCAATTGATACTTATCGATACGACAGCCTTGAACCGTTCGCAATTGTTCCATTCGGTTGATAGATTACAAGAGAAATAATTTTTGACATCGATTAGTCGATAGTACTTAGAAACGTTTCAGTCCCATCATTACTCAACAGCTTTACATTAATTATTCATTATTAATGGCATCAAGGTGCGTATACTATAATTACTTTATTCTCAGCGTGGCTGTTTGACGCAAAAATGGCGCTACTGTTCCACGACGGCCCTCTTAACCACGGGACACGGTGTCTATTATCCGTTCACGTAACAAAGGAACACAATAAACAAAATCACATGACTGTCGCAGAGTCGTATTAACCGGGATCTCAAATGAGTAAAAACACGATAAAATCTGTCTCGATGCAGCCCTGGCCGGAACAATGTGTCGATACACTGGACCAATCATACGATCCGTCGTTATAACCTTGTTTCAGCCTGAACGAACAATACACACTTTTGTCCTCGTTTTACAACGTATAACGTACGAAAACTGTCCCGAGTCAAAAGGTTCGCCCAGAAATTCGTCCGATTCATTCAACGAAAAGCAACGATCAACGAAAGAAAAATCACGTGTAATACTGTCGTCTGCGCGTCTCGCGCGTCGCTGCGACGATAATCGAGAGACGAGAAGGGAAACTCGGAGGGTAAAAATTGTCGTAGAAGCGACAGGCGATCGACGGACGACGCTGTTCCCGCGGAGAAACGTTTCATTATTTTTTCGCGTTTCTGTTATTGCTGTTTTTCTCCCCCTTCTAAAGTGCAACGACCGGGTTCGGCCCGACCAGATTTCACAGCGTATTACGCCGTCCATAATGAATTATGGATTACAGTACCTCCCGGATAACTGACCAAATTTGAAAATAAAATTCGTTATACTTTTCATTATATCTTCGCGAGAGTACTATCAATGGCTTGTTAACATTTTCTTATCGAATATGAGTCCAAACACGACCTCGTTTGGACAATTTTTAATTACTCGAATTTTAAATTTCTCTTGAACGATTCAAAGAACGTATAATTAAAAATAGTCTCATCATGGTCGTGTTTGGACTCGGGAAGATCTCGTAAATCCATTGGTAACGGTCTGGCGAAGATGGTAAAAATATGAATATAAATTTTCATCAAAGGTTAACTTGTACCGTTTAGCACTGTAAGTTAGGTTAACTTTCCCCGTCTCAGTTCGAGGTCGAAGAAAAGGTCGATTCCTGGAAGCAAATGGCTAACTTTTACGGGCAACCGAACGCGAATGGATTCGCGATCAATTATCCGGGAGACGCGCGCGTTACACTCTCGCGAAATCGTTGCTTCGTGCGTTGAAACGACGTAACGCGTGGTCGAAAGTAAAAGCTAGTGCTGGAAGTGCGTGTCTTCTCGCGTGTTGTATCCCGTTGCGTTGGAATCCGCGAATCCCGTGAAATCTTACCACTATTTTTATACGCAGGCCTCTACAAGACTTACGGTAGCACGATAAACCTCTATAAAAATAAGAGCTATCCTACGTAAACGTATTACAAAAATAAATGGCATTGTACTCTGCTAAAGAAGCAAAATGGTACAGGCGCAATGTCGAACGACGCGAGCATCGTTTATAATCTTCGACTCGTCCTCTTTTCTTTCGCGCTTTTCCAACCTCTTTCCCCCCACCCCCCACCACCCCGTTTTTTTCGTTCTCTCCACTGCACCGTCGACACCCCACCCCTTCTGCAAGGTAGACTGTCTCTGATAATAAATCGAGATTGATTTTGCTCTTATTGAATTTCGTACATCACCCTCGACTCCCGCCGCCTCCCCGCCCCCTCCCCTTTCCATCGCCCCGCGCTGATCAACCCTCGCCCCAGCGAAAGTCGATTTAATTGCATCGCGCGCTGCTCGTACCAGGAGTCGAGCCAGAGTATTATGGTTGATTCCCACTAACGCTCAAGGGTCGCGACGTTCAATCGACGCTTAGGGTCAACAGAAAATATCGTAACATTGTTTTCGACGCAAAAATTCACGCTGGAGCTATTCGAATATTTTTCAGTCATCCAAATACTACAAATAAACTTCGAATATTTAAATATTTAATTAATATTTAATTTAATTAAATATTTAATACGTTGACTGTCCGCTGAGCCACGCGTGGATCGGGACGGTTTTGATTTAGGTGTTTGCTGAATACAGAACTGAAAAATTTTATGTGGTCACAAGGGCAGCGATGCATGGTGTTCGATGAAGATATTGAAGTGTTTGTATTGCTATGAAAATCTCGTCGTCTCTAGGGACGTTTGAGTCGTATTCGCAAATTTCAATTACGGACAGCCAAACCGTTAGAATATCATTACTTGAATATTCGAGTATTCGAATATCGTTATTCAAATAATACGGTATTCATATACTTGCACTGGGGATGACGCTACTTGCCAAAATACTTGAATACAGAAGTGTTAGAACAGTATTTCGAATACAGAAAAACTCGACAAGTAGGGTCAACCCTAAATTCTTATCAGAGCGACGCGTTGTCCATTTTTATTTCTATCGAGTATTCTCTAGGCTTTTTATTACAATACGGATGAGAAATTAATAGAACTCGTCCGCGACAAACGCGAACTGTATTGATATGCAATGTTCTAGTTATAATAATAACTATGGAAAAGAAAAAATATGTTTTTCTCCAGTCATCCGAAAGTACCGATAGAATCTCTTTCGTCCTGAATTTTAATAAGTTAGGTTGATAGCAGCTTACAACTATATCTCGCCTTTGTACTGTTACGTTACTTATTTTTACTTCTATATATTATGTTTTTTTTTTCACTCAGTACTTCTTTTTTATTTTGTATACAATCCTGGTGCAATAAAAATGTATTACTATTGTTTTTTCTTCGAGTTAAAGCGCGATGCACCTATATCTATCTGTTATTTTTACTTTCTTCGTTTTTTTTTCCTCGTTGAAACAATTTAAGATTATTCGTAGAAAACAACAAGTGCCGAAGCTGAACAATTTTGTTGTTTATTGAAAAATGGTCTGCGTGCCAATGTAGTGTTAAATAGTTATTAATAATGTATGCATATGTCCCGTAAGCGTGAACGTCGCGTCCCTTGAACATTAGAGGGAACCAAGCTTTAAGCGTCTAAATTTGTTCGAAATGTATCGTCCAGTATTCGAATAATTTGTTCAAGATTTGTCGCCTATTCGAAGTAGTATGCCAGCGACCGAATATTCGCCTCGACTCGATAAAACGAATTTTATATGACTCGAATTTATCTCGAACGTTTCGGGTACTCGAACAACTCTAATCGCAGGTGAGAAACGTTGGAAAATGAGAAACGTTCCATTTGGTTTAGACCTAACTTAAACGAATGAGATCTTGAGCCTAAGCCACACTAATTCTTATGGTTTCCCCGCTCAGAAGTGACAGAATCATCTCCACCGCCATTGTTTTTGATTTTATTCACCGCAAGTAACCCCTCGAATCGAGCAATCGACGCCCCCAAACGAGAACAATAAGAAACGCGGTATGTCATCCATCGATGAAATTAAAAATTTTTACATTTGTCATTGTATCTTCGTTAAACTATTACCAATAAATTAGTGATGTTTCCCCGATAAATATAAGTCCAAACACGATCATATTCGGACTACTTTTAATTAAAGTAAAAAAAATGATTCGAATGACTTGTAATTAAAAATGGTCCGAATATGGTCGTGTTCGGACTCATTTTTATCGGGAAATCCTCGTCGATCTATTGGTAATATTTCCAAACAGATATAATAATAAGTATACAAAATGAAGATTTTGTTCAACGTATGACATTCCGCGCGCTATATGAATCTCGAAACCCGTACTCGTCGGACGGTACATGTGTTCCTCAGCATCAGCCCAAGGTATAAAAGATCGACGACTATAAAAACGTGTGATACATTTGTCAAATGTATGTGAAAGAGCTGACCCGTTCGATGACATATAAGCGGGGACTACTGTAGATCCGAATGACCCTGCCATCAGCGACACACTCGAGTACATAACGCGAAATCGATGAAGAAACTTTCTATGGACATTACGAGCCGTTACGTCCATCGGAACACGATGAAAATGTACGATCGTCGTGCAACAGAACGATCGATGGAATCTCAACTCAGCGCACGAGTATTTTTTCGAGGCTTTGCTCGAAGGAACATTCGCGAAATATCCGACGCCGATTTTAACGAAGTTTGGAGAATACGCAGAGCAACCAAAACTTGAGTTTCGTGGAATGGCCAGCAAGAAGTGAAAGTTTGGAAAATTATGAAACTTTGAGAGTATATTTCAATGTTTGCAAACGCTAGAAGAGATTAAACAATATGTAGAGGAAAGTCTTGAACCGACAATCACAAGTGAAATGCAAAATAAAATTTTTCGTTACATCTTATCGACAGTGTCGTTGGATCGAAGAGGTTTTCCCGATGAAAATGAGTTCAAACACGATCTCATTCGAGTTACTTTTAATGACACGTGTTTTTGGCACACGTGTCATGTTGTATTGTCATTCGAAGGATGCGAGTTAGGCTGAATGCAGTCGTATTTGAATTCATTTGCATCGGGGAAATCTCGTCGATCCATTGGTGACGCTTTAATGTAAATATAATGAAAAATATTTATTTTGCATTAATGATCGATGTCGTGCAACATCGCTTTGAAGTTTCTGCCGCCAAACGCCCTGCAATACCAATCTGGACAGCGACGGCGGGAAATAAGTTTAGCGGCTCTGCCCTACAGTACAAAGGTCGTTAATTTCCGTACACTCACCGCGAGACACCCATTCGGAGAAACATAATACTGAGATGGACGAGCACGAAATAATAATAATTATCGTAATAACGTATATACATATGAATCGTCAAACGAAAACGTAAATTTAATCGCATACAAAGAAAAATATATTCAACAAATACATATATGCATATATAATAGATATATATATATATTTATAAATTATAATCACTTTCGAAACGGTCGTGTAAAAAATATTGTGGGTCGATTTAAACACAACAATCACATTGCACGGAATATCGCTATTCCCGGAGCCATTCTCATCTCGATTAACCACGCAATTTTCATTTCTCGTTCGAGTAACAATTATTCGTAATTTTCGTATACAAGGCTACGCTTTACGAACGCATTGTCGCATGTTTATAAAAAATGACACCCTCTTGCCCCCAAAGAAAAAGAAAAACAGAATATACGGCTCAACTTTCCGTTTGCTTTTCAATGGACACGAAAACCAATGAGTACCAAAAAGAAGGGAAATAGAGAGAATAAGCGCAAGAACATTCTAGTTCCGATACTTTGGCTCGTTTCGTTCAAAGACGGGCAAAATTTAATCAATAAATAACCAATGAAACCGACGTGTAGCAATTTATTCGTGATGTCGATCGATCGAATAATATTTTTCTCCGTTCATTGCGAAATATTTCACTATAATTAACAGATAAGAATTTCGCCCGTCTCGGGTTTCGTTACGAAGGAAAAGTCACGATCTATCCCGAACGATCGCGAAGCAGTCCGACTCGTGTTCAGTCGCGCGAACAGAAACGAAAGGAGAAACGACGAGAACGAGAAACGAGGACCGTAGAACTATAATGTAGTACGAAAAAAAAAAGAAAAAAAGAATAATACTTTGCGTTGAGATTACGATTCCTTCCAGTTGCGAGAGCGCGAGAGGGAGATTAGAGATCGACGTCGCTAAGGGAAGAAACTTTCAGTGAAAGACAAGCTTTTTAGCGAGAGCTCGGAGTAAGTTTTCGCGCGAAGAACATTCTCTACCAACGGACTCGTGAAAAAATGGATGTCGCTTACGCGCGTATCGCGTTACCTCGCGACGGTGCTTCCTCTCGGTTGGACATTCTACGCGATATATACACCTTGTTCCCTTACGCGTTAACTATCTTATGTACAGGCTTACCAGCGAATTTCGGTAGGACGCGTATGCTTGCTTATTTCCATACCTAGTGATTCTTAACCGTTTTAAACTCACGGTAGAGGTTGGAACAGTGACAGTAAACGAATGGCACATTTTACTGCAAATGAATCTGATATATTTCTCAACCGTGAATAATTATAGTAAGAATTTTGAAAGCTAGAAAATACAAATTCATTAAATCTCTTGCCAAATATTCATGGCACATTCTGCTGGGTTTCACGGCGATTAAGAACCACTGGTTTACCCGTTTGACCGCAGATGTCGTTTCATTAAGCGGCGCCTAAAGGCAGCAGAATGAAACATGAAACACGCTATCTTTCTATGTTTGTAAATGTCATGAGCATTTTTCGTTCGATTTTATTGGACATTTTTATATGTATTCAGAACTGAATGCCGCTTCTAAAAACAACATTCGAATCGACTGAATGGCGGTGCAAGCATTTGGAACAACGGGTAGAAATAATCTAGGAAAATAAGCGAGGAGCATGATTACGCTTGTCTGCGGTCAAACGGTTAAACGCGATGCATAGAGATGTGTACATACTCGAGAACTATTTGTTTGTAATCGACTCTTATTCGTTCAAGATGAAACATAATTTGATTATATAATTCAAATTGGATTTTTTTATAAGCAAGGAAAGCGTTAAAAACTGTTCATCTTTGATTGATTTTTTCGAAATCTTTATCTAGATAAGAATTACTCCCATTACTGCGTGACAATTATCCGGATAGTAGTAATACTAAAGTATAATACCGTTTACACGAATTTGTACCATTTACGTAATATTATAATTTAAACTTTATTATATGAGGTGGACTGTGGATTTTACGCATATATGGCCTACGCTAATATGGAAAACATATGCAAATGCAGAATATATTCCATAAATTAATATTTTATTTTGCATAAATGCATGCATTCTGCATACGTTTGGTGCACGTTTTTCATATTCGGAGACGCTCTGAATGCAATACAATTTACAGTCTAATAATAAACAATACAATTATCTTCTATTCGGTATATGCAAAGTATTTTACTACATAAAATAAAAACTGCAAAATATTCTTTAAAAATTTGAGTATTTCGTAGCAAAAATTGTAATGTAAGTAACTATTGCTACCTGGAGCAGTTAATTGTAATTATACGACTCGGGTACTACCCGGTTAAGTGTCACTTTATTATCGCTATCAAATTCATAGCTCTCGAGTAATTGGAACACCTCTAATCTAAAATACAATACACGTGTTTCTCGCGTCCTAACGATACACGCTGTAAAAACAAGAAATCAAGGTAAAAGTGCAGTGAAAAAAAAAAAAGAAAAAGAAGACAACGATTTCCTTCGACAAATAAACAACTCTTGCGTTCGATCACGTGTTCCTATGCCGTGCAATAAATATTCCATCGACCATGGATACGATTTTCGAATTCGTTCGTTCGTTTCGTAGACTTCGCAAGTTCGCAAATGTTTGTTTCTCTGATTTGCCTGCTTGCTTCCCCGCCCTCTTTACTTTTAATTTTCGCTATCGATCTTCTTTCCATTTCTTTTTTTTCTTTTTTTTCTTTTTTTAAATTTTCTTAATATTGGTCCGACATTTGCACTTTCGAAGAAAGGACCTATCCTCTTCCCTTCTTCGTATGAAAAATACGGATATTCAATATAGTTGCCACGAATAAAAAGTGAACTCTCACAATCAGATACGTCCGCAGCGGTTGCGGTCAGAATTATTGAGATCGTTAACTTCATCCGGGAGCTACGAAGTATCAGTGCTGGACAATGCTTCGACGTGCCGTGTTTCGAACAAAAAATACTGTTTGAAATAGATTCCCTTGATCTTCGTACGAAAATCAACACGTATATACAGGGTGTTCGACCACCCCTGGGGAAAATTTTAATAGGAGATTCCAGAGGCCAAAATAAGACGAAAATCAAGGATACAAATTTATTGATTGAGGCTTCGTTAAAAAGGTATAGAAACATTTCCGGCCACACGGTATATTTTCGGAAAAAAATTTTTTTCTCGAAAGTACGTAGGATTTCGGGGGTATGTGTATTCACCAAAAATGATTGCAATTAACCCCCGCAACTAAAAATAATTTTTTTAGAACGATTTGAAATTTTTCAATTTTGTCGAAAATTTGTCCATCTTCCTGAATTTTTTTCTCGAAAATGCAAAGGATTTTGAGGGTATGTGTATTCACCAAAAATTATTGTAATTGACTTCTACAACTAAAAATAATTTTTCTAGAACGATTTGAAATTTTTTAATTTTGTCGAAAAATTTGACCACCTTCTTGAATTTTTTTCTCAAAAATGCGTAGGATTTCGGGGGTACGTGTAATGACCAAAACTGATTGTAATCGACCCCTACAATTGAATATAATTTTTTTAGAACGATCTGAAAAATTTTAATTTCACCGAAAAATTTGTCCCCCTACTCGAATTTTTTTCTCGAAAGTGTGTAGGATTTCGGGGGTATGTGTATTCACCAAAAATGACTGTAATTGATCCCCGCAACCAAAAATGATTTTTTCAGTATGATTTGAAATGTTTTAATAACTTTTTAACGAAGCCTCAGTCAAGAAATTGATATTCTTGATTTTCGTCTTTTTTAGCTTCTAGAATCTCCCATTAAAATTTTTCCCAGGCCGAACACCCTGTATAGTCTCAATGTATTCGCGCGATATGGTCTCTACCGTTAATAAATAGTATGTTCGTTGATCAAAAATCCTTTCCTTATCGAAATCGATTCGTTCATTGAAAAATCCACCCCTTCCCTCCCGTGTCGTGTTCTAATTACCGATAAAAGTATTCACTCAAAATTTTACGAGTAACAAATCGAATTCATGTTAGTACAGTTACTACAAGAAAATCGAGACCCGAAAAGGTGATACTCGTGCATATCTCTACTAATATTAAGTTCGTATTTATCCGCGTATACGCTAATAGTAAAAGAATTACGCGTGTAGAAAAATCCGGTACAGAATTCAGATAAAATATTTTTCTAATAAAATAGCGGCGTTACATTAGAAGCTGAGAAGGGAAGTCGCCATTCCACGTGTGGAGAGTCCCATCGATATTTTCATTCGCTTAGATATCCACTTTTATATCGTTTAAAGGCAAATTTTTAAGTTAGATACAACATAAAACAATTTAATTTCCTAAGCAAGCGATAATTCGAAACATGCTGCTCGAATAATCGATAAGCTTTTAAGAATTAATTAGGAATTAATTATAGGTCACGATCCGATCGTTCGAGTAGATTAAAAATATCTAACGAAACTTGAAACATCGATGGTGAATCTCGATTTTTATAACAAAGAAATACTATAAAAAGGAAAGCATTTGCTGGGAAATTCTTAGTTTTGGTTCAGCCATAAAATTAAAAGCTACGAAAAGATCATGATATTATCACAGAAAAATATATATCGAAATAAGCTAGCATAAAAATCATTTTTCATATACATTTCATCAACGAGCGAATACTTTTGCGCGCGACTTTACTGTTTCGCGTGTAATTTTCCGCATTTTAACAGATCGTCGATTAATTTCACAAAACATAGATGTAAATGTAAACGATAAAAGTTTCTTTCCAATCCGTTGTTCCGTATATTAGTAAAAAATATTCAATTTGTTAAATATTACAAATCATCGAGAACACGTTCCAGACTATATTTGCCCGTAAAACAAAATATCGTATAAAATGAGAAGAAATGTATCGCGTGTAATTTTTACGTTCTAAGGTAGACGAACAGAAACAACATAATACCATAGAACACATATTGGGTTGTCCAGAAAGCATATATCGATTTTCAACAAGTGACATTGGAACATGTGTACACTGTGAAAATAGTTATTAACATTCGACTTGCGTGTACAATCTAAAAAAATGTATTAATTAATTTGTTTCCGATTTACACCCTTTTAACACCAGAACTACCAAACCAGTCAAAATTACCTTTGAAAATTTATCATAATTTTCTATAATATTCCATTGCATTATATATTTTTTCGCGTATCTATCGTTTCAATTTCTTTGGTACAAATAAACACACTGTAATTGTCGGTAAGTTCTAGTGTTAATTATGGAAGAAGACAAAGTACGTTAACCCTTTCGATGGTAAGGTTTGAACACTTGGCATTCGCTGTGTGCGGAAATCTGATGGTTGCACTTATCCGAGTATATTTGGTGAACGCCCATAGGCGTTCATTGCAGACTGTATCAGTCGACTAGGTACGTAAGCTACCAACGATGACCAAAGTAAGACGCTAATCGAGACTAACCCGCACACTGCACGATACGGAAATTGGCAGAGGCACTTATAATGCCAAAAATATCGTCCTCGAAAATTTAAATTTATGTTTCGTTGAGAATAGAAAATCAGATGGATTGCATGTCCAATTACAAGTTTTGGAATAAGCTAAGCCCAATAAATTACGATACTGTTAATATTGTTTATTTTTTGTTAGAAAAAAATTAATTTTTTATATTTGATAAAATTGTAATAGGATCCTGCTAAACAACTACAGTAGAATCTCGATAATTTTAAGAAAGTGAAGTTGAAAATTAAAGCAAAGATAGAGGTGACCAATCCAATAATTAGAAGGAAACCCATGCACTCAGTATACCCCCACTTTCCACCTCCAATTTTTCTCGTTTCTAAATAACCATCCCTTCCATTTGTCAACACAGTACAATGAACGAGGTTCTCACGCAATAAAAAGTAACAATATAGGAAACATGTACAACGATTAATTAATGGGAAGAACATCGTATCTAGCAGTAGTCTAAAAACATATTTAACCCCTTCGAATATTGTTCGAAAGTTCCTAAAAAATTGTTTAAAAGTTTTAAATAATGCACCCCTTGCAAGAACAACACGACAAACGAGGTTCCAATCACGTGATGATCTATCGTTTACATTTACTCATCTTTGCCTTGGATAGTTTTTCACTGGCACATGCGGATAAATATAAAGTATATACCTATAAAAATATCATTTCTGCATCGTAACAGTCGACAAAAATTATCCGGACAACCCAATAAAAGTTCCGAGTAAAAGTTATTCCAAAGAGAGCGAGCAACTCGAACATTTCTATTTCAAACAATAGAATAACAATATACGCAACAAAGAAAGTGGTTTCTTTATTGTTTTCACGGTTGGAAAGAATCTGCTTGCCCAGCACCGTGAAAGCCACATGTATCGAAGAAAGGCGGAAAGAGATGCGAAAGAAGGGAGAAAACGAAAGGGAAAGATGGGGCGAGAGAACTAAAATAAAAAAAAAGATCGAACATAGAGAGAGAGAGAGAGAAAGAAGTGAAGAGATCGTAACGAAGGATCGACCGATCGATTCGAAACTGCAATTGTTTTCATTTCTTAGGTATTCCTACGACCTAGCTACTGTATTTACAGTCGTAACAAGCTACAAAATATGTATCGCTATAATAATTAGGAGCTGCGCGAACATATGCACGGAGGCTTTAAATCACAGCATTGTAGTACAATTAATATTTCATAGAGCTGCACAATGACTAGCCAGCACGAAGGACGACACTTTTCTCGTTTTCATTGCACCTAGCATTCCGAACGAAACGCACGAAAGTATGTTTTCGCTTCTCGCGAGGAAGAAACGACAGAGAAACCATCGGTTCCTCTCCTCCGCGCGGATGCAGGCGTAATACACGCGCCACGCGTAACCGAACACGAACAAAAACAACAACAAAGAACAAATATCGTTTTTTTCCCCTCCTCTCCTCTTTCTGTGCTCGCAATCCTTTGCGAGTAAATCAGTCTTGACCCGGTGACTTCGCGTCTCGTTTAAATTAAAAGCCTCAGGCATACGCGCGCAGAGAATTGTTCTTCATTTTTTTCTTTTTTCTTTGCTTTTTTTTTTTGTTGTTTTTAAGTTTTGTTCAATGTGAAGACTAAAAGACCGTCGAGACAGGATCTACGATATAAGGAAGTTCGAGGCACGCTAGCGCGAATGTTATTTTCTCTTTTTTCTTGGTTTTGTTGCTTTTTCCCCATTTTTGTTATGTTTCTATTCGAATCGCAATCGCGAACTCGCGTACCCACTTTTACCCGTTGTGTTGTCGATTCGTAAACACTAGACGCGCGCGCGCATGCGACGACGCCTCGCGCGCTCTTGGTTCCGTTATTTAACGCGCGCGTGCGATCGATCTTCTATTTTCGTTTTATCGTCGAAACGAACGGACCGTCGCGCTGGATCGTACGCAGAATCCCGAAGGAGACGAAAACTTTTCGCGGCTGTCATGGTTTTTTTTTCCCCCGCTTGTGTCTAAGCTTTTGTGGCGTTAGTGATAACAGATTAACAATAATCGTGATGATCGTATTAATCAGAACGTTAATAATAATAATAGTCGCTAAAACTAATCTCTAAAAGTAGTTAAAAAAAAAAAGAGAAAAAAAAAGAAAAAAAAAAAATGAAAATATCAACAGCCCTGCTATTACACTCCTAGTACTTAGAACTAACACGATCTGCACATCCGCTCATCGTTTTTATAATACATCCGTATGTATATGTATACGTATATACAATATGTATCTGTGTGTACAATACACTTCGATATGTGAAAAGTAAGTACACCCATGGAACTGATTTCAAAGCTGTGTAATTGTCCTACGCGATAAAAGAATACCGACACCGAAACGTTTCTATCGTTCAGATACGTACGCGGTGAGGTATACAGAAATTAGTACAATGGGGGTAGGGAAGGAACCGAGGCGGGGATAGGGGTGGAGGGAAGAAAGAATTAGAAGTAAACGTAAGAGAGGGGGAAATGAGAAGAAGAAAACAAACTTAAGATTTAAAGCTAAAAAAAAAAACCATGGTGACTGTGTCACGGGTCCTACCAATGCACGCACTATGCACGTTACTAAATGAAGTAACGTTTGCGTGTTACTAATAATAACAGTAGTAGTAATAGTAATGATAATAATCAGAATAGTGAGAATAATATATAGTTGGGGAAATGTCGGTGGTGGTGGTGGCAATGTTAGTGAGAATATTAGTAAGAGTAGTACTAGTAGTTGTAGTAATAATAATAGTAGCAGCATTAGTAATAGTAATATTCTTGTTTTTTGTTTGTTTGTAAAAGTAATAGTAGGGTGTCTACCAAACACCTTCGGTAGAGACCAATGTCCGTTAAATTCTGACAGCTACATCGCTCCGTGACATTGCTTACTTTTTTTTTCCTCGTTTTGATATCATCAAAATAGTAAACCAATAGTTTTAAACGTTGTAGATAATAATTACTATCTATATCACAGATCCAAGTGACTAAACTCCTTTAAAAATATAATATAAATATGTTATGCGTATAATGGTTCGCGCATAATATATATACACACATAGATATATATATATATGTATATGTACTCGCAGTGTGATTGAAAAATAGGTAAATCAAGAAGTGCGGAAACTTGGAAAACTCGTGTAGAAACGTTACGCGATAGTTTATGCTAACATCGATGTACCACGACGAGATCGATAAAACGAGGAAAATTCAGAGGTCGAGGTTAATTATCGATCGCTGCTCGAGTACGTCCCTTCGAACGGTGCTATTTAATTCTCGTTAAAATTACGCTCGTCAACGTAGTAATCCATTAAATGGACCGAGAGGTGACCGAATACGTGCAAAACGGTAATCAATTTACAATTGATTTTCAATTCTTTTCCGTCTTCCTTTTTTTTTTTTCTTTTTAAATCGAAACAAGATTGGTGCGTAAAAATTCTTTAGTACTATTAATCCACGACTGGGTTCAAGCATCCGTCGCGATCCAGAAAGCGGATGCTCTTTAGGCACTTTGTTTAACCAGCACCGTTAAATGACACGCGATCGAAGAGCCCGCGTTAGAGCGCTGACGTCGCGCGAATCGTCGCTACGTTCGTGGTAAAAATCGTCATTGCTGGCATAAACTGGCATTCAATTGTTGCGCTGAATATATTCGGTGTACGAGATCGGAGGACTCGTATTCGAGTACTGAGCGTACAGATAGAGTGCAGGGTGAAGCCCTGGTGGAGGAATGCCGCGATGCAGTTGATGCGAATGATGATGCGACTCTGATGAATCTATAGGGGATGACATTTGCGGGTAGAGTTGGGAGTTGAGGCTATCCAAGGAACTGGAAGAGCCCGTCGTTTGGTAGACACTCTGCGATGGTGTGTGCTCGTGAGACACGGGTGAATTAAGTGTGAATGGCGAAGACGCCGAGGTGGGACATACTACTTGCTGCGGTGACTGGTGTTGCGGTAGGGACTCGGACATACTGCCGTCTAAACACTAGTTGGTAGTCTGCGGATGTAGCAGTGGTAGAGGAAGTTGAAGATTGTTTTGCTTCGCTAAACTTGCAATCTCTGCCGCGATGCCTCCTTTGGATCCTGCCAAACCATCCAACGAAGAGGGTCCCTCGCTGTAACGTAAATCACAGACCGGGCTTTCAAAACCTGTACCCGGCGTTCCGCCGCCGGTGCTTTGAGGCGTCGGTGGATTGTGATTCGTATTGCTTTGATTTATATCACGATGTACTCGATTCTGATGCCGTATGAGATAACTGTCACGTACAAAAGTACGTCCACAGATGTTGCACTCGTACGTAGTACTTGCGGTATGGGTACGGATGTGAATTGCGAATTGACTCTTCGACGTGAACGTGAGAGAGCATCTGTCGCACACTAAAGGTTTCTCGGCGACGTGACTCCAACGATGCGCGGTCACGTAGCTCTTCACTGCGAAACGTTTTTGACATATATCGCAGGCGTACGGTCGCTCTCCCGTGTGCACTCGTTTATGAGTATTAAGACTACTCTTTTGCGTAAACCTTTTCAAACATAGCTCGCATTGGAAGGGTCGTTCTCCTGTGTGCGTCCTCATGTGCACTTCCAAATATGGCTTACGGCAAAAACTGGCTTCGCATACTGTACAATGATATGGTTTGTTGCCCGAGTGAAGTTTCATATGTACATAATACGACGAAGCAGAAGATAGCACCTTGCCGCATACTTTACAAGGCTGTGGTCTTGACCTTGAACCCTCTTTAACAGTTTGCTGTCCCGTCGATTGACGGCTCGGAGCCTCCTGTTGCACGCTCTGACTCTGCTGTTGTCCCTGTTGCGCTTGCTGACTCTGCTGAGTTTGTTGCTGACCCTGTTGTTGACTTAATTGTAGCGTTGTCTGTTGCTGAGGATGACCCTCTTGCTGAGAAAGATCCTCACGGTCGTCGGACAGATTCACCATAGAGTTCGAACCATCTGAACGGCTCGAAGCAACAGAATAAAAGCCCATGGGCTCGCTTTTGATTTGTTGTTCGAACATGGATGTCATTATGTCGGTTTGCTGCTGCTGAGCCAGCTGTTCTGATTGCGGCTCCTGCTGCTGCACTGCTTCTTGATGGGGGAGCAGAGTCAGGTTGCGCTTGACAAGCTGCTCATATCCCGCGTACCAATCCACCTGTGTGACAGGGAACCTCTATAAATCGCCATTTAAGACGCTCGTTAAAACGCAAAAAAGTTGCGTGCAACGTGGACAGTCTTGTAAATTCGGTTCATGGCGTGCCCGACTACGAACATACGCATGTCAGGTTAGACCAATCGTTTTGACATTTATCTTTGACAAGTGACAGAAGGTAGCTGGACGATCAGCTGATTGCATAACTTTTACGCGAAGCGCTTCAAGACGGCACGATGCCGTCGTCAACAGAACGTAGCCCAGAAGCGAGCAACACGGTCGACTCTATTTTTAAAAAAAGCGACGGGAGAAACGGCGGAATATTTTGACTGCGAAACCGGATTCTTCGCGAGCACTTCACGAGTGGGGGTCGCTTTCGCTGCGGTCGAGAAAGAAAGCATCGTTTTACGAACCTTTGCTAATGTAGTAGTCTGGGCTAGGGTCGAAAAACGTCACGCCTCATCGAGCGCACGCCTCCCGTTCACGAGCGGCTTCACGGACAATCGCGAAACATTTGTACGGCCAAATTGTTTTTCTCCGACACAAAATATAAGATGGCTGCGACTATATTTCGCGACCGTCACCTATATGCACTCGACAAACACACGCGCCTAAGTACCGACCGACGATATTCCCCAACTTTTCTAATTGGCTGCCCTTCTTAAGCCGCGAATATTATACTCCGCTACGTCCAACATCGCGCTTCGAAAACCGCTGATTGGATCGATCTCTCGCAAAGCTTCATTCACCTGTTTGATTTTATGCATATTTTAAGAGACAAACTTTCTCGATACGAATAATGTCGATTCCATCATGATATAATCTGATCTTTTCAACCATCTCGTATGATATTTATTAAAGTATTGCATAAACGAAAAGAAACTATGAGTAGCATGCACTTTTCGCATTTTCTTTCTGAGATTATAAATTTTCGTATACATCTCGTACAAATTTCGATTATACGATTAAAGAACTCGATAACTTCGTTAACATCGATATGAAAAAATAATGTATATGTAGAAGATGCATACAAAAGTAGAAAGCTAAATATCCGACGAAGCAAATATTTATAACTGAAATTTGATAAGGAAAACAGCAATCATTTAACAACTATTTAAGAATTATAAAACAATAAATTTACAATACCATATTTACGTATCTTTCTTCTAATTTCACCGATACTTTATTTAGCAAAGACTCGTAAAGAGTCTCTCGTAAGAACACATGTTATTGATAACAATTTTAAATCTCTTCCAAATTGTGCGCAGTATGTATTTCAATCCGTGTTGCAATTATTAAACGCACCTTGAGTGACGACATACTAGGAACTCTGAGGGCCTATCAGCCTATCGAATGTAATTTCAAACTGTAACGCCTTGGAATAATGTTCCTAAAAAATCAGGCGACCAACTCGAAAACTTGCGTGTTCGATACTTCAATGTACTGAAGGGAAAAGTTATTTCATTTATAAACACGACTGCCCGCTAAATAACTTTGGAGTTTCATTGAAAAATCGAAGAGTTTACTACACGAACTGAACAGTATTGAATTCGGTCACAGTCATATTCGAGATTACAAATAGGTACATTCAAAATAACATTCCATATAAATAATTTTCAAAAGTATATAATTTGACAAAATTAAACAATAATTTTTAATTGGAATTAATTTAATAAAGATCATAATCTTGTAATTATTAATGTATCATGTTAATAACATGGTACATGTAACAATGTAGCATGTTAGTTCGTCTCTTAACTATTGTATTGTTGTAAAATAACAATACAATACAATACAATGTCAGTGTATTTATATGTGCATTGCATTAATCAATTTTCATGTTAAACTTTTAGTTTTAATAATGGCTGTATCTTCTGAAGACATGATGAGTCGCAGTCTCAATGATCCTGTAACTAAAGCAGTAGTAGATAATATAATGGGTAATTTACCTACAAAAAAACCTTTTGTTCGCTGCAATGATTGTGACCTTTCATTTACAAGCCAAACAGTATTAGACACGCATTTACAAGGTGCTCGCCATGCTAAACAGGTTTGTAAAAATGGAATCATATATGCAGACAAAACTATGCGATTTATAGAAAATTGAAACACAAGATAATGCACATATAATAAGAGAAATAAACTTTGAAGCAGGAAACAAAAAATACTGTAGGTTAGAAATATAGACATACACGCTTATTTTATAGATTAGATCCAAAAATATAATGGCATCGCTCGAAGAAACAAAAGTAGCATTTACAAAGGACGAGGAAACGAATGGACTAAAATGCAATGTGTGTAATGTGTGTCTAAATTCTATACAACAACTTCAAACACATTTGAACGGTATTTTATAAATTGAAATCTTTGGTAATTATTTGTAATAGCATAAATTTGCATTATTGTAAATAATTACCAACTTTTTTTTTACGTTTCTATATTTATAACAGATTCAGAGACATTCTTTTTTATAGGAATCAGGCATAAAAAGAAAACAATGAGAGGTAATAAACCCTACATGGTACGAAAATCTTTATCATATGGGTTTAGATATAGTCGTGCTATGTGCATGGAAAAAATAATAGAAAAAAATATTGTTGTGCTAATCTACTGCTTAATTTTATTTATATTCGCATGCTTAATGCTACTGCTAACATTTTCTTTCCACCTGTTTCTATAAATTAATATAAAATCCACAGATCAATGTTTAAATAGCTTTAATTCAGCAGTGATGCTTAGTGATATTTTCATGCTTGTTATAATTTATGTGTAATTATTTACTGTTCATTATTTATTATTATTTATTATTATTTATTGCATATTATTTATTATTTATTTTTGTCAGACTGAAAGTGTATATTTATTATTTATTTGCTTGTGAACATAGTGCCATTAAAAACAGCTCAATTGAGAGACATTTGGTTGCTTGATATAATTAATAAAGTTCATATTGTTCACAAAATATTTTGACTCTTCCCCTTCGTTGGATTCCTTTTTAAAATGTATGAATTACACGTGCATTTTTCCCTTTTATCGAATAAATAAGCTTGAACGATGCTAATTATTTATGTTTTATAAAATTAACAACATTTTATAACTTTCATGGTATGTAACAATTTTCTCAATCATAATTTTATTGTGAAGCATAAGTCCATTACAAATTATTAATATTATGTTTTTATTATTTAATAGAAAACAAGACGAAGTAAATTTCTTAAGGGCCCTTATATGTATGTAAATATGTGTGTCTTCTAGAGAAAACATTCGAAACTTTACGTTATTTTTGTGACTCGAAACTCTCGAAACTCAGGTAAATAATAATTTGTATAAATAACGTACTAGAATATTGTGACAATATGAATTTATTTTTATTGAACTAATAGTAATCCAATTGAGTTTGTGTTTAAACTTCAGACTCATTTTTATTAGTGCGATTTCGTCAATTCATTACAATAATCGTTTATTCAGATTCATACCTTGCATCCATTTCCATAACTTCTTCAAATGATCGATTTATTGGAGATAATTATTGTTTGAAGTTTCCTTTGCTTATTTATTTATTTACATTGTAATTTACATTTAATTTCATCAAGCAAATCTGTTAAAATAGATACTTCTTTGAGAAAAAAAAAAGAAATACGCGTTTCACGTTTCGGGAGTTTCGAGTTTCGAGATTTTCGAGAGTTTCGAGTTTTCGCAAAGTTTCGGATTCGAGCTTTGCTAAACTAAAAATCAAGTAATAATTTCATTAGGAATAATCTCAGATCAGAAATTACGCTTATAGTTCAGTGATATTCACATTAATGATAAAACTTTGGTTTTAACTCGTTTATACCAATTCATAAATACGAAATCTTGTCTTGTTTAAAAAAAATGCAACAGGTATAATTTTTTGAAAGATGTTCACATAGACGTTTTCTTAAGCAAGTTCATATACTTTCGATATATCGAAGACACATTTTTTTTAACTTATAAGGACTCATTTGTAGATGTATGTATACGCATATACATGTAAAATTTTTTAATTACGCCTTTTGTTAAAACTATTTACATTAATGGTTGCTTTCTCCATAGCATGAATGTAGTGTTCAAGCTGATTTATTATCACATTTGACCGCTTCAGCGGTTGTGATACATAGATAGTGTTGATCGCACATTGATGCTTAGGTGGGTGGGGTGGCAAAGAAGTTGGCAGTCCAGTGGCATCAGCCCCCATGAATATCCAGGAGAACTCTACTTCTAAAGGTGTATCACTGTCATGCAACATGTGCAACAAGATCTTTAATTCCCCGGCACAATATAATGTGGTATGTTAAATTTGTTGCTTAAAAAAGGTCAAGTAAATATATTTGTTATTCTTAATGATGCAGTTTATATTACATTACAGCATATAACGTCAAAGAAACATACTAGTAAGTTAAAGCAAGCAAAGATTCAAAAAAAGAAAAGATTCTTTCCATATTGGAAAAAGCCTAAAACTGGTGTAAATTCGAAAAACCTTGTTCAATCATTATCGAACAACTTTGTACCTGGAGGTTTCACGAATCAGACATAGGAGAAAATGTGAGAGAATTAATATGTCTATTTTAATACATACATTAATCATTCGGATGTACATGTTTTATTTTTTAAATAACGGAATTTAATTTGAAAATTCTATCGCCAGATCGACTCGATTTTGAGTTTAAAAAGAAAACACTCGACTATATGTATAAAAGCAACATATAGACAGTGTTGTTTGTAATTTCATTCATAAGCATTTATGGTTTGTAATGTATTCGATTTTATACCTCTCTTTTTGAACTATTTTTTTTATTGTATAATGTAAATACATATTTGAGATAAACTGAATTAAAGTTGATATCATTTTTATTAAAAATACTTATATAAAAAATACAAAATCAGACCAAATGAAGCGCGTATTATATGTTAGAGAATGGAACATGTCAATTGTAGTTAAATGATCGTTGTTTTATGCAAACGATATAATTCGAAAGATCGTAAAATTTTCAACATGATACTTATAGAAACTTCGAAACAAGAAGTTTGAATCTGTCTCATCAAAATTTGAACCTATATACGAAATATTTGATTTCTCTCTAGTTTTTATTATTGAACGATATAGCACAAAACGGTACTGATGTATTGTATGAATGTATATACACATGTCCATTTAAACAGTATTTGAAAAATATATAATGTTGAAAATGATACTTCATGCTGTGTAATTTCTTTGATCTTGCAGTATATGTTGAAGAAGTTTTGTATCTCTTTCTGTTAACTCCACAGTTCTGGGCTGAAAATCAGTTACATATAATTGAAAGTACTCGATAAGTTATGTGTCTCATATTATTTGCAGTTACCTCTGACGTATAAGTTTTTAACAAATGACTCAGTTCTGCATTTTGCTTTCTCAGAAATTCAGTTTCAGCATTTAATTCATGCCTCTTTTTCAGCATCTCGTAATATTTTTTTAGACCAACCAACAGGTTATCCCAGAGTCTCTCTTTGTCTGCTGAAAAGATATTTTTATACCGTTGCCAAAATTCAGTAATATCTTTATCCGTTATGTTTCGCGACACTGTGACTTTTACTTTTAATATTCTTTTAGCGATAGGTACAACACTTTCTTCTCTCTTAACAAATTCGTATCTTTCTATGAATTCTTTCAAGGCATTGGCCACAAATTCCGTATTAATTGCCAATAAGTGACCTTTGTCGCACGTCAACTGTCGCTTTGGTTTACCATCTGTTCAAGACAATTTATTAGTGACAGACATAGACATTGGTGAAAGACATATAGAGAACAAGATTAAATTTTTATTTTATACCACTGACGACTTCGACGATGCCTTCTGCAACACAGACAGACGGAATCTGCACATCCTCGGATGATGTTTCGGTCGAAGATGTTTCCGTTGTACTACTCTCAATTGTTGTTTCATTTTTGTCGCGGAATTTCGTGCAACAAAGTGCTTCTTGCACGGCTGCAACTAATTTATCTTCTTCCGGATTAGGTTCATCGTTACCGCAAACGGAGGGTAAAGTGGTTCTGCGGTTTGGCGTTCAATATTCACAATTTAATTATACGAATAATCAATTCTATTAACTGGATAATAAATTTATAGGTAATTTAGGCTTTATCACGTACACGGACGAAGTTTCTGTATTTTCGCCAGATTGACCACAAATACTCGGTGTGGTCTCAGTTTTTATTGTGCACGTGGGACAGTACGCATATGGTAAGAAAAAGTTTAATAAAAATTGAAGATCTTGTTCGGATGTAATTTTTAATGCCTGAAAATTTCAATTATAAATGTAATGTAAACTTCTTTTCGATTGTATGAACAATATTTATCAAGTAAAATCGTACGAAATTAAACTATTTAAAACGAAAGTTGAATAAGAAAATCTGCGGTTACGAGAATTTAAACTCCAGATTTTCCGCTTACGAAGCAGCTACTCCACCCACTAATCCAATATATTCTCTTGTAAAGTACTTGAACTTAAAAACTTTTATGTTCGAAATTTTAAGTAGGATAAAAGTTTTAAGTTTTTAGTAATATATGTATATAATTTGCCTTGCTCATCGACGATGTTATTTAGGTATGTTTCGCTAATAGTGTGTAAAATATGAATAATATGAAAATAAAAAAATCGATACGTTATGTCACAGAAATACATGTATGCAGGGTGTTCGGCCATTTCTGGGAAAAATTTTAATGGGAGATTCTAGAGGCCAAAATAAGACGAAAATCAAGAATATCAATTTCTTGACTGAGGCTTCGTTAAAAAGTTATTAACAAATTAAATTAAAAATTTTCAAATCATTCTGGAAAAATTATTTTTGGTTGTGGGGGTCAATTATAAGCATTTTTGGTGGATAGACATACCCTCCAATTCCTAATCACTTTCGAGAAAAAAATTTGAGTAGGTGGACAAATTTTTCAGATCGTTCTAAAAAAATTATATTCAATTGCAGGGTTCGATTACAATCATTTTTAGTCATTACACATACCTCCGAAATCCTACGCACTTTCGAGAAAAAAATTCGAGAATGTGTGAAATTTTTCGAAAAATTAAAAAATTTTTAATTATTCTAAAAAAATTATTTTCAGTTGCAGGGGTCAATTATAATCATTTTTGGTGAGTAGGCATACCCCCGAAATCCTACGCATTTTCGAGAAAAAAATTCAGTACGGACGGAACTTTAAACGTTAATAACTTCTTAACGAAGCTTTCATCAACAAATTGGTATTCTTTATTTTCGTCTTATTTTGGCCTCGAGAATCTTCCATTAAAATTTTTCCCAGTTTTAGGCATAAAGATACCGATGATTAATGGGAAGAATACCTCGAATACTTTGTCCAATCGAATTAGTAACTTGTCATTCTCCGCGAAGTTAGACAGTAGGTTCTTTAAAGTATCCTCTATAAGATGATCGCAATGATCGGATATTAGTTTCGAAATATGGTTCAGCAGACGTCGTTCCAAATTGATATCATCCAAAGTCGTTGCCGGTTCGTACGACTTGGAAATTGTCTTTCTCTTCCTCGCCTCCTCTTTTTCTAAAATCGTAAACAAAGATTTATCCACGAATGCAATTACGCGACAAAAATTTTACCCTGTTTCAAAGCACACATCGCGCCGCAATACGACGGTAGATCTTCCTTTCTCAATAACTGTTCCGTCGGTGGTTCCCATTCTATTCCCAACAACTGCTCGTGTATAATTCTGTCCGCCCCTAAAATCTGAAACACGCCCGTTTAAAGGAAACTTTCTCATTCGCAGCCCGATTTTCGATGTACCTTGTCAACTAACTCGTTGGCAGTCTCGATATTCATATCCCAAATCTGCATATATTTTCTATCATTCACGGTTGCCAAATAATTAGACTTCTCCTCCAGGTCTATTATAGCTTTTTGCGATTTCAAAATTTCGTTCGTCAGCTTTTGAATTTCCTGTCTCGTCGATTCCTCCAAATCCGTGTACGTTTTTTTAAAACCATTCATAGCATCTTGAAGCCTGAGATCCAAGTATTAAATTTCATCAAATGGAGTTTGTTATAAATAGAGTATGTTCGGCCATTTCTGGGAAAAATTTTAATAGGAGATTCTATAGGTCAAAACAAGACGAAAATCAAGAATACAAATTTGTTGATAGAGGCTTCGTTAAAAAGTTATTAACGTTTAAAGTTTCGCCTGTAAAACGGCAATCTGCGAACAGCTGCGTGCGCACGATAGTGGTTCTCACTCAGGAAACTATAAGGTTGTCGATACGCTAGCGTGCGCACGCAGCTGTTCGCAGATTGCCGTTCTACAGTCGGAACTTCAAACGTTAATAACTTCTTAACGAAGCCTCGATCGACAAATTTGTATTCTTGATTTTCGTCTTATTTTGTCCCCCAGAATCTCCCGTTAAAATTTTTCCCAGAAGTGAAACAGTTTTTCCCAATATTGTTGCCAACTTGTTTATTCTTCTCTTCTGTTGGTTCTTCACGATAATGTTCTCTTCCTCCCGACGCTTCAGCACCGCGTAATTGTAATCCAATTTCTCGACATTCATCAAGCACAAAGCTTTCATGTTCTGCACCTCCTGCTGTAGCTGTTGTATCTCTAATTCGAAATTGATCTTCAGTCGCCTGAACTCTTCCTGGTGTTCTGTAATCGCTTTCCTCATTTCTTCCTCGTAGTCCCGCATTATTTCCTTCTTCTTCTCCCTCGCTTCCACGGTGTCTTCCTTGTACTTTTGCAACAGTGCCTCCCATTTTTCCTGAGAAGTTGTCAGAAGCGTTTTGCGCTCCGATTCGATGACGTTCTCGACCATCTGCAGCTCGTGGCGGTAAGCTTTGGTCATTGCGCGTACCTGCAGAAAACGGTCCTCGTTAAAGATTGTACAAAATTTGTAATTATCCAAAATTATTATGGAAAAAATTTAATTTAAAAGACTCACTTGATTTTCCATCCTTTCGATGAGCAAATCGATATCTTCGTTTTGGTTGTTCACTTCTTCAGCGTACATTAGATCGGCTTTCTCCAGTTCTTGCTTCAATTCCGCGATTAGGGCATCCTTTTTATCCAGGACTTCGAGGCACTTGGCATTCTGAGACTCCAATTCGTCGTGAATATCTAACGGGTCTTTGCAGGCAAGAATTTCGGGCCACTTCTGGCTAATCGCGAAGTACTTCTCCGTACACGTTTTGTCTTCCTCTTCGAGTGCCGCCAGTAATCTCTCCCTCGTCTCTTGCATTTCCTTGCGCCTTTGCAGCTCCCTTGCATCGTTCGCTACTTTCACGCCGGAAACCTACGAATATACGCTCCATTATTATTTAAAATAAACTCAGCATACTTTGTAACAAACTGATATTCATAATTTTTATTTATCACCGAAAAGGAACGAAATATTGAGGTCGAAGTTTTGAGAATAAAGACATGCTTGTTCGAATTAAAAAAAAAAAATTCGATGTTGTTACAATTTATTCAAAATTATCAAATCACGCGTACCACTTCGCCACCTTCGAGGGCCAATTTTTCCAAAGCGTTTATACTTTCGAGTACTTGTTTCTCGATGGGCGTTATTTCCACAATTTCCGTGTCCTCGGCTGTCGATTGCCTGAAATCAAATACTCGACTCGTTCAGTCATCTGTATAGATAGCTAATACACAAGATGCGTTGCAATTAGTGGTACAATCTAGGAGGAAGTGATTCTAGGTACTAAAATAAATTGGTAATGTAAAATAAACTTTTTATATTTTTTTACATTGAATATATTCATAGAATTTTGATGACCTAAATATTACAATCAAAATTGTATTTAATTCTTACTTGTGCAGGGCATCTAAGCGTCGTTGAATACGAAGTTTACGAGCCAATTTTCGCTCGTTTGCATCTGATGATAAAACCGATGGTTCATCCAAATTCTCTGTGATCTCAGAGTATTTTTTGTACGTGACAGACATGTTTTATAGTTAAATTATAATTAAAAATTCAGTAACGCTTGTTTTTATTGATGATACACGCCAGTTACAAATAAAAATATTGTGAACAAGGTTAGATACCAATGCTACGTGAAGACTGATAATGAGAGGTAACAATTACATGAAATCAAGTGTATCTAATAAACAACTTTGTTTGTTCGATACATGATTGTTGTTTCTATTTACTGTTGGTAACTGAAGTTGTTCACTTTTCTCCCAAAGATGGCGCTGAATGTCAGTCTTCGCACGACTCCTTTAATTAGATCAGTAGGCCTACAGAATTGAACGATTCGGATGTACAAACGAATTGAATATAATACGTTGAAAATATGTATATAATTCCAGGTTAATGTACTTGAATTTCATAATTGCATGTGTTTTAATAAGTAATAAAAATAGTAGAAATTAATTCCTTTGAAAAGATTTGAATTTTTCATTACAACACATATATGTAGATGTATACATACGTAATATACATAAGTACAACGGGTTTCAATACGTATGTCATCGTTATCACCAGACGTAAAAATTAAATATTTGTATTCGTATATTTTCCTGAACTATGGATCGAGGTACGTCCATGCTACTTACATATAACCATTAGATAAATAAATTACATATGGTAAATGATCCAATGACGAATGAAAGAAGAAGATTGTGCGATAAGTAGTAAATTATCGTTCTAGATAATTCTTATGACATATTTAATGGAACTATCAAATATAAAATATATATGGATTTCGGTTTATAGAAGTTTGGGGAATTCTACAGTAGACTTAATATTCTTTGTATTTACATGCAATCAATACTACTATGGATATTAAAACTGTAATTTAGGATTATTCTATTCCATTTGAAGATGTGAATAACAGACCAGGTTATTTCTTATTAAAACAAATTTATTCAAGACACTTCAAAATTTAGTTTACAATTTCGTGTTCACATGAAATTAATAATGAGGTAACATTTCTCGTACGTGAAATATTTGAGGTTTTTAGGGATTTTTTACAAAAACGTAAATAATTGTTTACACATTTCTTCAATTGTATTATGCTGTATATAATACAAATATTACATTTAATAAATCAACCTGAGTTTTATAACAATATCACAAATAATTATGAGTTTATTTAACAAAATATAAGATCTAATTTTAATGAAATGGACAATCTTCAAATGGGCACGGTTTATGTAGGAGGTGTCTTATAAATCACCAGCACAAAACACGCAATAGGCGTTTCTCGTTCGAAACGTTCTCACAACGTTCTCGGTACGAAACAGTCATGAAATTGCCTCCGTTTTCGGACGTAGCGTTTCGAGTCCGACAGAAATCGCTTTCTCTAACCTCGATGACGTACTCTACCGACAAACGGACGTTTAGTATTGTCGCCAATAGAGTTAATTCCGTATGAGCAGTCCGTCGTGAACCATGAGACGAAGGTACGTCACAAAAGGATAAACGAACAGTAGGTCTTGTGAAGTTGAAGGCACTACATCGACGTCATGAATCTACGACTTTGACGCGATTTTAGCGGAAACAAGATGGAGCAGGGGCAGGTTCGGCTAAATGCACCCTGGCACCCTACCTAACGCAAAAAGTTATTATTCTCGTATCTTAATTTATATCTGAATATTTTTACCGTGTTTTAGAAATAAATACAAGTGAATTCGACAGAATCGCATAACGGTTAAAATATCATACAAAATCAAACTCTTAATAGTATTTAAATATTAATTAAGAAACTAGTTTGCATTCTATTTCTATCTGTTAGATTGTTTAGTATTTCATATATGTTTAATATTTATACTTGCGAATTCATTACCGATTGTTTCTTACAATAAATGAATTCTTTAAATAAGTTTATTCGAATACGACGAAAATATCTTCAAATGCATGTATTAATCATTTTTTTTTCACATTCTGTTTCTGTCGTAGAAAAAAATAGTAGTACAGCGTGAAAACATCATTGATCTAGATGACTTATTCCACAATAATTCCGATCTATGGTATTTGCAGACAAAGCGATCGGTCAGGTATGTGCATCTTTCATTGGCTCGTACGCGCCATCGAGCCGGCGCGTTTGTTTGATCGTTACTTCCTTGATTAGAGAGCACGTCACACAGTTAAATACTTTTATTTTCGTAATAATCCGATTTTCCGTCTTTATTCTTGGTAGAAAGTACCGATGCCCCGGGTAATTGGCTGCCCCTAAACCGGCCCTGGAGAGAGCAGGATGGAAAGAGAGAGCGTACAACAAAGATGGCGGTTGAGAGGCGACGGCGGTGGTGGTACGAGGTAGGAGGAAGAGGACGAAGAAGCGACAGAGTAGAAAGAGAAGAGGCGAAGAGAGGACGGGACGACGGGGTGCTGGGCGATTCGTTAAGAGGGGCCGAGGGGGGAAGGAGCGACGATCGGAGCGATGGGAAGAGTAGGGAGGAGAGGTAGCCGCGAGAGAGATAGAACCGGCTCGAAAGGGACGAGCGCGGCTCGGGGGGGGGTTCGGGTTAGCTCGTTCGACCCGTTATCCCTTCTCTCCCGGAGTCCCGAGTTCTCCCTACCTGTCCTTGCTTCGATTCGAACGAGTCCTCCCCACTCTCTCCCCTCCGGGGACGCACGAAAAGTTTCCCCCACCCAGGGGCGCACTTCACCGGCTGGCGGGCGACGATCGCGATTGCAAGCCGCCGCCGCTTTTCGAGGTAGACTCGTTTCGTTCCCCTACGCGGTGTTCCCCACTACCGGACCAAACAGAGATACTAGCCAGCGAGCCATACTACGCTCCCGCCACGGTGACGTCACTCCGAGTAGTGTAGTGCAGTGAGGAGGAGCGAAGTCAGCTCCATCCGCGTTACATGGCCCGAGTGAACGAAGTGAGTGCGTTTAAGGCGTACATATACAAACGTGCATCGTAGCGATCGAGTTTGCCAATACGATTTAATTTCTTCGATTAATGCACGTTACGTGACACAAGTTAATTCGATCGCGAGAAAGGTAGAGAAGCCGCGACTCGCTTTCACAAAATATATATATATATATATATATGTACACATGTATGTATATTCGACGTATAATTCCATTAACGAGGTATGAGCGGTGAAAATTCAGTGATGTGATAGGAAGCAACTACGCTAAGTGAATAAGGAAAGGAGGAAAAAAGGAGAAAGAAAGAAAAAGTAGTGTCGTGCGCGGAAAGGTTACGCGTTGAAATTTTAACAGGAAGAAAAGGCAACGGTTCTATCGTCGGTAGATCGATTGTTTTTAGTGGGGTTACCGCGAGAGTTTCAGCGTACGTAGCCTCTTTGTTGGTGTACGACGAGAACGAGGCATAAAATTACGTAGATCGACGCGAGTGTGATTCTGCTCAACAAATATGCGTGGGATGTATCGCCCGCGCGTTGTGCTCGGTGTGCTTGGTGTGACGTGTGATTAATCGCCTTTCTTCATACGCGATTCAGTGGTATACGATGTGGTGTTCGGCAACGGTCCTGATCTTTGTAGCCGTTGTCACCAGTGGTGTCCACTATCGAGGCTCCGTTTCCTCCTCTTCGTCGTCGTCGTCGTCGGCGTGCGTCGCGACGCAAAAATTTTATCGCGAGAGCTCCGTAGCCACCCTCTTCTATCGGCCGATCGTTCCACGGCGCTGCCCTGACGACAGCACTCGTCCTGCCTGGGGTCACTACCTTCCGGCTAGTGACTAGTGATAATCTGTTTGTTGCCAGTGATTAAATTGAGAGTGCCGAAGTGGGAGGAAGCTCCTTCCTTCGTCGTGGAATACACGTAACGGTTCCTTCGTCTTGTCGCGTGTGCGTCGCGAGCTACACGAGTTTCTCGTAAATCGAATTGGAAATCAATTGTATCGTTCGGAGTACCACACGGATCATTGATTTCTCGCGAATACGAGGAAAATTTAGAGTAAATAGGGAGTAAGGAGAGAAAAAGAGGGTTTTTTTCTCAGCCGACCCGCTGGCGGTATTGAATATCGGTGGTGTGGTGAGAGTGCCGTGATTAGCGTCGGGCGAAGTTGTGTGTCGTTGTACAGTGCCGCCAAACGATACCACAACATCCGATCCCAAATGAAGAGTTCGGAGCAAAATGGTTAGAGAGACACGTCACCTGTGGGTTGGAAATCTGCCGGAAAACATCCGAGAGGATCGCATACGAGAGCATTTCAAACGGTGAGTTTCTTTTCTGGTTTATTTCACATGCCTTTAACAAAAGGCGTCTTACGTAACTGTAAATGCGTGTGCATACTTATGTATGTATAATCAGGAACACGCATGGACACACGCATATACACGAAGAATACAACAAATTTTTTGCAAACGTTCCCCATTGGTATTAATAATGCACCAAAGTGCACGCTTAGTTTTCCATTTACGATACACCTCGTAGACGTGCCAGTGTCCAATGTAGACGCAAGTCTTGGGACGCCGAAAGAGATTTACGGGCCTTTCGATTTGCTGAAATATTCCTAATTTACCGTGAGTCGTAGTTTCACGGTAAACTTTTCGAAAAGGAAATACGGGTCCTGGTGCATACATTTAGGAGCAGAGGTAGGAATACTTTCATTGTTGTGTCGCAGTCTGGACACGGTCGGCAATAATTTCGTCTAGAATTTTATGACTCTATGGGTCATGCCTGCGTAGCGTCTGCCGGGCTTTATACCAACCATGCTATATAGTCGATTCGAAGTACAAAGTATCCTGTACAATGTTTCCTGACCTGTAAATAAACAGCGAGAAAAATCGCGCGAATTGTTCGTTATTTACAGGTTTGTTTATGTTTCGGCGTAGCGAAGAAACATTATCAGTTTGATAGAACCGGAATTTAGGAACACGTAAGGTGCACTCGATGTTTTTGACTCCGTACGTAGATCGAAGATTCTGAACGCGTCTATACACACCCACACTGCATACGTGTACGTACACGCACGTGCGCGCGCGCGCGTACAAACGTGTGATATACAGAGAGCCTTGGCTGTCTCTCCTCTCCTCGTAGCGTGAGCGCGCCGTCATTTGTTTTTTCCCCGAAGTAATAATAGCTGAGGACAGCCATTTTGAGAGCTCGCAGCGGCACGAAGTTATTGTTCGACAGTGGCGCTCAAATCGTGGATCCGTATAGTGCACGCATTTAGTTTAGAAAAGAAAGCATCAAATATGATGAAAACGAATATTTACATTGAGAGAATTTATTTTATAGTAATTGCTTCATTATTATAGTAATTATACGATCATCCCTAAACGTATTTTATTTAAAGCTTATACTCTCTGTAAACATTTATGAAAAAAGGTATATTACTAAGTTTTAAAAAGTTGAATCGAATATATAGCATTTTATTAGTATTTAAATACTTTACTATTTTGTATATAATAATTGTAACTTGTTTATTGAATGTTACAGGAGAAAATTCTATATTTTCCTATTTTTTATATATGTCTTAAATCAGTGTTTAATTACATAGATTTGAAAATACTTTTTCTAACACGATTGTAATTTTAAAGAAAATCGTAAAATAATTACCAAAAACGTATGTATTACGTTTTGTTTAACGCCTTCGTTTGAATAGTCTTTTAATTTATATAATTTTTGATCGAATTGTATATAAGCAAGCTTAAACATGCAAGTAATACTACACGTATAAGTCACAGTAGCTATAGTTTTGTAAAAACATAGCTGCATTGTGGTTTATGTAAAGAATATTTATTTTTTTAATACTCTGTCGCATTTGCATGCACAAAGTAGAACTGTATAGTATATAAAATACGAATATATCTACAATGCACGTAAATTGTTAAAGAGCAGAGATCGAAGTAGGAAAACAAGTGAAAACTAACGGTGACGTGGCGCAGTGGCGCTCAGTTTGCGGATACTTACATGAAAGAACGAGAGAAGTATTATCTGTAATATTGTAATGCAAATAATGCTTTGAGATTAAAAACTTTACATTTATATTAACTATAAAAGGTATGACAAGAATTATTTAGAAATTTATGAAAATGTACATTGCAATTAACTTTGTATACCAGTTTTACCGTACTAAGCAATGTGATACTGCTTACAAATATAATTTATACCATTTAATTCAAATATCTTTCTTACTATTCATAAATATAGTTACAAAATTTTTAAAAATTGTCTTTAATCGTGATTACAATTCTTTCTAAAATTAGAGAATTTTTAACTATTTTAGAACACATAATCCCCATAAGATACGGAAAGATATCAAGACTATTTCTATAAATTGATAATTCTACTTAAATTAAAGAAATATTTCATACGAAACAAGTTTCCGAATACAAAATGCATACACGATTAAAATACGTAGTATAGAGGGGTTAGACGTCGGATGTTTTTAGGAAAGGTTTTAGTTTTCATTGTGCTATTAATTTTTCTTCTTGAAACATGCGTTGGTGAATATTCCCATTGTCAGCGGCGCTACATTTTACGTGCCAGCTGGCGATACTTCGTTTGTATGTATACTGGCTTCGTTCTTACGGTCGTCTACCGTGCATTATAGCCTTAAAGGTTCGTCCTTAAAATGGCGGGTGGCGTCGTTACGCCGTTGACCTCTCGTTTCTCCAAACGAGCGTTACGCATAGTGCAATATTTCTTGGAATGCATTTTTAAAGTTATTAATTTGTTTTTAATTACGACATCCATAAATCAATACTCTTAATCTATCGTATAATTTCAACGAACGTAACATATAATTATATAATTTTTATATCGAGAGTATGGAAATTTTAAGACACGTGTCTCAATCGTTTGATCATTTCGTAGTTCTGTTCACGTTGAGTTTTTTTACTTCGTACCTTATATTTTTCTTCTGATTCCTCGAGTTATAAAAGTAATAAAATTCAAACGTTTTATTTATTTTTTCTATTTTTACCAAAAAATATTGGAAATAAAACTGCTACACGGAAATAACTTGAAAATTTCGTTATGTGAAATAACTATAATCTATCATTCCATTAAATTAAGTAAACTGAACGTTTTACTACACATTTATTCATTTTTTTGTTTATTCAGTCATATTTTCACGGAAATATGATACAATTTCAAAAAAATTGTTGAAATAAGAATTCTACCAAAACTAGTAAGTGCTGACGGTTTTTTCTCGTTCGTGCACGTTCCAAGTCCGAACTTGGAACTCGATTCGATGCGTTTTGAAACGCACGGTCGCTACATTCTTACGCGTACAGTATGTGCAATAGTATTCGTGCACCGCGTTACACTCCCTTACTTGAAAACGTACATTTCTCCTACAGGTACACGCATAGCACATAATGTACCTCCGAATTTCTCTGCGCACACTGTATACGAGATATAACCGTATCCATCGAGTGTGCCTACATGCATATATATTCCTGTGCACAAGTAATATGCACACGTACCGCGTTTGCAATTTATGTTCACACGGAGATAAGAGTATACGCCGCTTTCATACACGCATACGCGACCCGTGTCGTGCACGTTTAGATTATATTTACAATTTACGCGTATGTGTAGGTCGATGTATTGACAGAATGCTTGAGAATGTACGTGTGAGCGCGCACGCGTACATATATGTGTGAGAGCGGGTTGCCGGCGTATTTTGTTATATTGATCGCGCGTGGTCGACCACCTCCCCTTCTCCAGCCTCACTCTGCCCCATCTCTCCCCACCCCACACCCTACCGCGCCCCTGCACCCTATGTTCACCCCACCCTTCCCTCTGCGCCTCGTCCTCGTCTTCCACTCGACGTCACCCATCCGAAAACCTTCGACTCTTCGACAACCTCCAGTCACACGTATTTTCGTGTGTTAGTGCCCCTACGATGATATACGAGCTGTCACAAATATGTATCCAAGTTACATGCTTTCTATGTGCACGGAGACTCGATGCCTTGTGTGGTTTTTTTTTTTTTCTTTCTTATAGCGGCAATCGAATTCCACGTTTCTTCGTCGAAATGTGTTTCAAATGAATCGTGCATTTTATGTGGCGTTCGAGAAGAGAATTATTCTGCGCGGAATTTGGGCTGGGACCGTTCGAATAACTTACTGTTCGCGTATTTGACAAATAAAAAGCCTCGGACGTGATTTCGTCATACCAAAGATTTTATTCCCTTGCAATTTGTATGCTTGACGACTTGCTTTGAATTTCGTTCAATCGCATTTTGTTTTGTGGGACTGCATAATCGTTGCAATGTGAATGGAATAGATTTTACTATATGGTTTTTTCCTTTTAAAATACCTGTGACGTTTTAAGAGTTATTCATAGAAAAATAGCAATAAGGGCTTCTCGAGCAATATCAGCTTTAATAGAAACGGATGCAGGGGGTCGAAAATTGTGCAGTTATTCGGAAAGTAGCTCCCTTGGCGCGTTACGTCATCGTGGCTAATTACATTGCGAATCCTATAGACTAGGAAAACTAGAAACGTTAAGAAAATGTTCTTTTCATCTTCACCGCGCAGTGTATTATCCCTGTTGTATTATTGTATCTCTACCGCATTTCTTTTGTATCGCTTGAACTTTGCACGCAACCAAGAATGCGTCTAGTATCGAATGAAAATGTAATCGCCTCGAACGTTCTCATTTCGCGCACAATATATATTCTCATTTATTTATTCGCTATAAGGAGAGAACATGACACATTGTAGTAGAGAAAGCAAGGTGAAATTGCAAGATATAGCTGTTTTGCAATTTAACCCTAATATTGAAAATAGAAAGTATTTCTTTTACTACATATATTTAATATAGTTTTAGATAACCTAACAATTATTATTCTATTCACATTGTGTTTTGTTTCCATTTACCTTCCTAATGTATAATTTCAGTATTTTGTTTTTAAGATGCTATTACATAATTTCTAAACATAACCCTAAATTCAAGGGTTGGTTTATAATAAAGTGCTTAGTTAAGACTGGACTAACCACTGAAACGTTTAAATATTCGAATGACTCAAAAATTTGACAAACAGGACTCACCAAAAACGGGGTAAATTGAGACATTTTAGTAGAGGAATAAAGTGAGATATTTTATTATATAATTGAAATTCTAAGTTTCATTCAACGAGACATGTATAGAAAGTTATTAATTTTTTATTCGCTATCCAAAATTGGTATCTAGTTAATTTTAGTTTTTGATCCAGTTAAAATATTATATCCATTCGTGGTATCATTCCTCAACAGTAATTCCCTCCAGTTCCGTGCCGTTTCCTCGCGAAGGGGTTTTGGGATTTAAGACGTCGAGGTCTTCGCGAGAGCACCTGCACGAAGAAGCTGAAACCGCCAAATTTCTTCATCCATCGACCCTGGTGCGTGGTACGGTATCTGGCAAGTGGCCGGCATTGCGTTTCAGACCGAAACGACTACGTTGCCTTCTCCTTCGTGTCTCGTAGCGTGTCTCTCGTTTCGCGACGTTGCCGTATCTGCGCCGGTCGTTTACGTATTGTTGGCACGGCAACGTCGCATCTTTTACCCTCTCGCACGGCGAATCGACTGAGTTGGCAGCTTGGTAAACGGAGCACTCCGTATACTTGCCTCGATCATCGTTCTGCGAACTCGCACATTAGTTGGTCGTTCGTTCACCATTCAGAGGATCCCGATACAGAGGTTTTTCTTTTAAAAGTGTCGGCAAAATGTACTTGTTCTCAAGAAATTCTAATCGTTCGTGGCGATCGCACGGCTAGTAACAGTTCGGTGTTTCGTATTCGATGACTTTATTATAGGATAGGTAGGTTCGTGAGTGAATTACGAAATATATAGTGTCATGTTGGTTGAAAACGTTAATTGCACAAAAAAAACGTAACCAGATTCTGAGAACAAAATTGAGAAAAATACGTTTGATACCTTCTTTGATATTTATCTATAAACAATCGTAAGAAATGCTTTTCACGCGAAATCTTTATCGGTAGAAGTCTCGAAAAATATTTTTCTGTTACTTTGTCCAGTATTTTGATCCATTTGAGTGAAGTTACACATATCACTTTTGGTTTTGCATGAAAGATAATTCAAATTTTTATTTTTGCATTCATAATTAATGCTGCATACAGAAAGCTGCGTATTTTTTTATTCGTTATTCGAAATTTTATTTGGATAACAATTTTGTTATTCCCTGCTTTTGTACACTCGTTCTGTGTTCTTAAAGTTTTCAAGTTTGTACCAGTATGACACGGGATAGAACCATCCGGTACTCACTATCGGTTCGAATAGTTTATAATGCGTCAAGTGTGTATAATACTTATACAACAATGCAGTCTATGCATGCCTCTGCATAATGCCAGGATGTACATGTACGAGTGTACGTGAATATATGTATTGATATGTACACACGTAGTTGTATGTTATCCAAGGGCTCTTCGCCACATAGAATACACGACTGACTTTCACCGGCTAAGGCGCCGAGTTCACGAAGGTGGTGGATGCCATACGAGACGTCCCAAAAACATCGACTGCCCGAAGCCCATAACTTGGCCTCAACATTTTCCTGTTCCTCAGTCATATTTTTACGACTTGTCCAAGTGGCCTTTATTCCGTCAACGAATCATTCCATGCATAATATATTAATTTTATGAAAATAGAAAAAGATGAACGTGCAAAGCTTATGAAATATTTCCTGACGCAATTTTTTTTATTAAAAACCATTTTAATATACAGACGTATACAAGATTGCTACACCCAGTTACGCGCTATTACGCATTCCCTATTTACAAAAGATTTAAAAGTTTTCATTTTTTTTATGCAGAAATAAATTTTGTTGCAACTCATTTGAAGTTTACAGTTAGCGATTCATTCATATTTAAAGAATAACGATGTTTGAACAAATTAAAGTATTTATGATTACTAACATCCTGGAACTATTTAGAATAATATCTTTGTGCATTTTTCTGACAAGTGTGGTATAAGACATAATAAATAAAGAGTATTAAATTGCACAATTTCTTACACAGCATAGTAAACGAAAATTTAGTTTTCAGAATATTTCTCATATCATTCATCCTTGTTCCAGCATCGTTCAGTAGTATAAAATCGAATGGAGCGAGTATACCGTTCAGTGACCTTGTTTAATAGTTGTTAAACGTGGGCGTCCTCGTTTTTCTTTAAAGTATGCAGTATGCACAAATAACGGTACAAAATGTTTTTTAATATTGGTTTATATTTCCCTTGTAGTTTTATATTTTAATGGGACAGTCGATAAAGAATAAAATTAATACCATTGTGAATATAAAAAAAGTTCTTTACAAAACAATAGAAACAGAAAAATGAAATGTCAAATAAAATACATAACGTATTCGAAACCTCCCACTTGCTGATCTTTCCTGTTTTTCAGAGCATATAACGTTTAGTCACGTTGTTTGATATTAATAGAATGCTTTATGAACTTCGCTGGGTAAATTTGAAACAAAATAAGTTGCATACCCTTGAGATTTATATTCGTGTAGCGTGGTACTTTCTTTTGTTTTTTTTTTTTTCTCTCTCCATTGTTCTTTGTAACTTTTGATAATGGATGCAATAGTTTTTGCAGTCACGTACCATGCCACGGAAACGTGCTCGAGTGACCCAGAGGGCTCACGAGAAATTGTAGATCTGGAATCGATAGAGTTCGCAGCGACGTTGCCGGTAGCGCGTACTGCAATGAAATTGGCAACGTCGCGACTCGTCTTGGGCCCTGTCAGAACCGTGCGTTTTTATAGATTTCAAGGTCTAACCTTTCGGATTAAAAAATAATCCCACTTCATGGGTCCCCATTCCAACTCAATTGTACCGCATTATGTTTGCTCAGGATCTTTGAATTATTATAATTTTCCCATGGAACCTTGGTTTTTCTTTGTTTGGGCAATGAACTTTTAACTCCTATTTACTTTATTTTTTATATTCTGTCATTCTGTGCAATATTCTGAAACAGTTAATTAGTCGTATGAGACATAATAAATTATTTACAAATAATTTTTGCCAAACAACGAAACTATCTGGAGAAAAATCATTTGATCATTTAAATAAACTAACGCATGATTATTTTAAACAACATCTGGTAAAATAATTTAAATTTAATACAAGAATGTGACTAAATGTGTTTAGTCATGCATTAGCAAAACATCTGATAAGATTGTAATATTGAAAAATAATATATCTATCATCGACAACAGTTACTTTGTTTCTTATTGAAACGTTCATTGTTCCAAATAAAACAAATAGCTTCGTAAATCCTCTTTGAGAGATAATGAATTAGTATATTTCTCAGTATTAATAAGATCAGTATATTTCGAAGAATAATTTACATGATATCGTAGAACAGAAACGTAATTGAAGTTGATCTTTCTTCTTGGGTATACAAATGCTCTGTAGAAGCATATTACTTAATAATACTCTGTATGTTTTGTATTTGATCGATAATGATATTTTATCGAATTACAAATTATAAACAGTTATATTTCTTTTAATGATATATCGAATGAAAAATTAATGCGTAACGGAGCCACGAGGTTACTATATGAAGAAAGAACAAAAGAATCATTCTCACCATATTCAGTTGATATTTTTCAAGCATCGAATAAGTAGAGCGAGGCTCCGTTTGAAACGCCTCGAGGGGCCCAGTAATCTGAGATCCGGAACCAGCGCGAGACATCCGGACTAGGGAAGGGCCCAAGTTCTCAGGGACAAAGGGAATTGCCATAATAGATGGGCCAAATAAAGACGTCGCCTTTATTGGCGGTAAAATTGCGTATCTCAACGTCGACTTTTTCGCAATGCGTAAATACCTGAAATTTAAAATGTCCAGTTTCTTTTGCTCAATATAATATAGTTGAAGATAAAATTATGTCGAAGTTTGTTTAATTATAGGAGCAAAGAGTTATCGAAAATAATGGTAATAATTTTTTTCACATTTTGACCAAAAGAAGCTGGACCCTTTTTAAATGAAATAAAAATATTATAAGTTGAACGAGCCCTCTAAATATATTAGAATATAGTTATGGTATGTAGATAAATAATGAAGAAAGTAATAAAAGAAGAAAAAAGTTAAAAATGAACAGAGTGAGGGTTAGATTATGGTACATTGGTGTTATAGGTTATTTTTTTCATATTTCTACTGAAATAACTTAACAGGAATTTAAAATAATTGGAATTGAACGAGCATTGTAGCAAATAATATTCTAAAGTGCAATAATGTAAATTTTGAAACAACTTTTCATACTCAGCGAAAATTCCTATAATCTAACTATAATCACAGAGCTCTTTTCAATTTTTAAATTTCTCTGAACCTCTAAACTTCTATGGTGTGTTCTATAGGAAATATCTTTAAAGTACGGTTAGTATTAATATCATCTTGTGTAGGTATTAATCTCTTCATTTCTGAATTAATCAGTGGTAGCAAAAGCCTCTAGGTTTAATTAATTTTACAATTTATATTTTTAACAAGTATACTTATAATCACATATAAAAATTGATTAAAGAAATACATTTACATCATTTTCTCATTTGTTGTAAATTAGTGCAAAATTTATTGTTATTCGGGTACCATGAATTGTTTTCCAGATAACGCAAAAAAATTCATAAAATTGTTCACGTTTTTGAATATTTTCATTAATTACTCAAAAATTCATAAGAATTTAGAAATGAGATTGTGGCGGCCAAGGCGCCACATACGCCTTAGCCGTTCGAAGCCGCTACAATGTATGGTTGCACACGAGACGATGGTTGCACACGAGACGATGGTTGCACACGAGACGACCAGAGCCGCGTGAGCCGAAAAGCCGTTGTCGTCGTCTCTGACCGTCTTTTGTTTTTGAAGGCCTCTTGGTACGGTGGCGATGATCGTACCAGAGAGTCGAGCGTAACCCGCACCACGAGTCACGTCGTTGTACGACAGCAACAATAAAATTGTGCGGAACGGAACAGAGCGGAGTCATTATCTTCCCGATCCCACATTGGTGACCCCGACGTGATCTCGCCGCGCAAGTAAAGTTTTTTTTAAGAAAATTTGGACATTTTTTGTATACGGACAATATTAGTTAGTGTAGAGAAATAAGTGTATAGTGTTAAGGACATAAGAAAAGGACACGGTCTGACAAATAGTAAGCGCGGTGTGTGTGTGCGGTGAAACTATTTTTTTTTGTGACTAAGACTGGTAAAATGACTGACCCTAACGTTAACGCAGGGACATCCGCGGGTGTGCCGTTGGCAGTTGATCGCGTCGCTGTACGGATACCCGAGTTTTGTCCGGGAGACCCGGAGATGTGGTTTTCAATGGTAGAGAGAAGTTTTGAGGTATCCAATGTAACGTCGGAGACCACGAAATTCGGGTACATTCTCGGCGCGTTAAGTGCGCGACACGCCGCGGAAGTAAGAGACATTATCATGAATCCCCCGGCCGCGGATCCGTACACGACGCTAAAAAATGAGTTCATTCGCCGGCTTAGTGCGTCGCAGGAACAGAAAACGCGGCGGTTATTGGAACACGAGGAAATCGGGGACAGAAAACCGTCCCAATTTCTTCGTCACCTGCGCGGATTGGCCGGTACGGCTTTTTCGGACGGTGTATTGCGGACGCTTTGGATGGGCCGACTACCTGCTAATATGCAGGTGATTTTAGCCACGCAGCGGGACACCCCGCTGGATAAGGTGGCAGAGTTGGCAGACGCTGTTGCGGATACGATGACACCGCGGGTACACGTCACGGAGGCCGCGATTACGGGCGTATCTACATCCTGCCAAATACCCCCGCCGGGCCCGAGCATCGAGGCCATGTTAAACATTAAGATGTCGCAATTGGCTCTTTCCTTGAGGCAGGAAATTTCTGCCATCCGTGAATCCTTGGTGGACCAGGGGCAATCTTCCCGTCGCAGGTGGACCCACCGAAATCATCCAAACTCGCGCTACCGCAGACGATCTCTATCGCGATCGCGAGAGCGGCCCGCGGGAGGACAAATGGACCATCAAGGGAAATGCTGGTACCATTGGCGGTTCGGTCCGGCCGCGCAGAGGTGCGTTGCACCGTGCAATTGGAACGCCACGGATCAGGGAAACGACCTGGGGAGTCGTTGATGGCGGCCAGCGACACAAATCCAGCATCACGCCGCCTCTTCATCTTAGACAACAGCTCGAAGACGGAATTTTTAGTGGATACCGGGGCCGATTTGTGCGTTTTTCCGCGCCGCCTGCTAGGCGGATTGCGAGAAAGATCGGAGTACCAGCTGGCGGCGGCGAATGGGAGTGTAATTAACACCTACGGGACAGTGTCGTTAAACCTGCACCTCGGCCTACGACGGGATTTCGTGTGGCGATTCGTGGTTGCGGATGTTACAAAACCCATAATCGGGGTAGACTTTCTCGATCACTTCGATCTTATGGTGGACATCCGCAATCGTCGCCTCGTCGATCGGACCACGTCGTTAACGGTCCGCGGAACACGAGCCGAGGATGAAACGCCGTCGGTGAAGACAGTAGCAGGGACTACCGTTTACCACCAGCTCCTGATGCAGATGCCGGAACTTACACGGCCTAGCGGCACCCCGATGAGGACTACGCACCAAACGGTGCATTACATCGAGACAACCCCTGGACCACCCGTTTCCAGCAAGCCGCGGCGGCTTGCACCGGACCGGCTCAGGGCTGCCCAGAAGGAGTTCGACGCGATGGTGAAGATGGGCATCGCTTGTCCTTCGAAGAGCGCGTGGTCAGCACCCCTTCATATGGTTCCGAAGAAGGGCGAAGAAGCTTGGAGGCCTTGCGGTGACTATAGAGCGTTAAACGCACGGACAATTCCCGACCGATACCCCGTGCGTCACATTGAGGATTTTGCGCAACAACTGAGTGGCAAAAAGGTATTTTCCACAATAGATCTCGTCCGAGCTTATAATCAGATTCCGGTTGCGTCGGAAGACGTCGGAAAAACGGCCATTACAACGCCGTTCGGGCTTTTTGAATTCCCGTACATGTCGTTCGGGTTACGAAATGCCGCGCAAACATTTCAGCGCTTTATCGACGAAATTTTACGCGGTTTCGATTTTTGTTACGCGTATATAGACGACATTTTGGTCGCCTCAGAATCCCAAGCCGATCACCTGCGCCATTTAGAATTATTATTTAAACGATTAAAAGATTATGGCATTGTTGTTAATCCGAATAAATGCACGTTCGGGCAGGAAGAAGTTAAATTTCTAGGCTATCGGGTAAATGAAAGCGGCACTCAACCTTTGCCCGGCAAGGTACAAGCCATAAAGTCATTTCCCCTTCCGAAAAACGCGAAGGATTTGAGGCAGTACTTGGGAATGCTTAATTTTTACCGCCGTTTTATCCCAGATGCCGCTCGCTTTCAAGCACCCTTGAACGACCTTCTAGCCGGCAATTTAAAGGGCAAGACCCCGATAGCCTGGACTTCGGAAGCGCGTCAGGCTTTCGAAAATACCAAAAATAGTTTAGCAAACGCAACCCTGCTTTCTCATCCTGCGGTCAACGCTCCATTGTCGGTTACCTGCGATGCTTCTGATTACACCGTAGGAGCTGTTTTACATCAGTGCGTCGGCAACGAACGACAACCATTAGCATTCTTTTCTAAGAAATTAGGATCTGCCGAAAAGAAGTATTCAGCTTACGACCGGGAACTACTTTCTATCTATTTAGCAATAAAACATTTCAAACATATGCTCGAAGGCAGACATTTCACGATTTTTACAGACCATAAACCCATAACTTTCGCTTTCAAACAGAAATTAGATAAATGCTCTCCTCGACAATTCCGATACCTAGATTACATTGCGCAATTCTCTACAGATATTCAACATATTTCCGGTAAAGACAACGTCGTTGCCGATGCACTGTCCAGAGTGGAAACGGTTAACCACTCGATTAATTTCGAAGAATTGGCAAAATCGCAAGCCCAGGATGAGGAGTTGCAGCGGTTGTTGAATAGCGAATCTAGCCTGCAATTACGCAAAGTCTCGTTGCCTGGCACGTCTTCCGAAATTTTTTGCGATATTTCGACTAAGAATGTAAGACCTTATGTCACCCCTCCTTTCCGACGTGCAGTTTTTAATATGTTACATGTATTATCACATCCAGGTATTAACGCGACGATCAAGCTCATAACGCAACGTTATGTTTGGCCGTCGATTAAAAGAGATGTTCGCACGTGGACACGTTGCTGTATACCGTGCCAAAGATCAAAAATTTCCCGTCATGTGACTGCACCATTGGCTACATTTGTTAAACCTTCTGCGCGATTCGAACACATTCATTTAGACATAGTAATTTTACCGGTGTCCGAAGGTTTCAGGTATTGTCTGACCTGTGTAGACAGATATACGCGGTGGCCGGAAGCCTTCCCCATGGTCGATCAGGAGGCCCAAACCGTAGCTCGAACCTTTTATGACGGTTGGGTAGCGCGGTTTGGTGCTCCCGTACGGATTACCACCGATCAGGGTAGGCAATTCGAATCCAAATTATTTTTTGCGCTGAACAATTTAATTGGATCCACACGCCTTCGCACAACGGCGTATCACCCAGCGGCCAATGGGATGGTAGAGCGTTTTCACCGACAGCTCAAGTCGGCTATAAGGTGCCACGGATCCGACAAGTGGACAGAAATACTTCCGACGGTTCTACTCGGTATTCGTTCCGCCTGGAAAGAAGACCTCGGCGCTACCTCAGCGGAATTAGTTTATGGCGAGCCATTAAGATTACCGGGAGAGTTCTTGTCTTCGCATTCAGCGGAAGGCACAGAAAATGCTTCCGATTTTACTAATAGACTACGCAACCATTTTTCTAAATTGAGTCCCTCTAATGCATCACGCCATTCCGTTAATCGTACATTCGTTTTCAAAGATCTTAGCAGTTCAACACATGTTTTCATCCGAACAGATTCAGCCAAAACTATTTTACAACCCGCTTATGAAGGTCCATACGCCGTAGTGCGCCGAGGCGAAAAAACATTTACAATAAACATTAGAGGTAAGGAAATAAATATATCAATTGAAAGGCTAAAGCCTGCTTATATGCTAGCAGAAAACAGACCGGATCCCGTGAGCATAGAAAATCAGCCGGTCACACAAACAAACGTACCTGACAATGCGCCGGTTATACAGCAACGTGTTACGCGTTCAGGTAGACGCGTACGTTTTCCCGATCGATTTCAAATTACGCGGTAGTACTTAAGGCTTGCGCATTATTATAATAAGTATCATATACCATTTATTTTTATCCATCACTTTTATGTACTTTCATGTATTTTTAGGTATTACGTATTATATATTAAACTCCATGTAAATTCCTTTTTTTTTTTCAACTCTGTTCAAATACTGTAATGTAAATCTTAGTTAGGATAACGTATTTTATATAATAGAGTAAATGGTAGTGGTAATGTAGTCGGTCAATTTTTCGTAATTGTGCCAATTACTGGCAGGGGGGTAGTGTGGCGGCCAAGGCGCCACATACGCCTTAGCCGTTCGAAGCCGCTACAATGTATGGTTGCACACGAGACGATGGTTGCACACGAGACGACCAGAGCCGCGTGAGCCGAAAAGCCGTTGTCGTCGTCTCTGACCGTCTTTTGTTTTTGAAGGCCTCTTGGTACGGTGGCGATGATCGTACCAGAGAGTCGAGCGTAACCCGCACCACGAGTCACGTCGTTGTACGACAGCAACAATAAAATTGTGCGGAACGGAACAGAGCGGAGTCATTATCTTCCCGATCCCACAAGATCTATATTAAAACCTGCTCAGATTTTAGAAGGTATTCGACAATTGTATAACTTCTTGTTAAGCAATTTACAATTGATGCCATTACAGATAAACCCTCTCAATTTTATCGTTAGTATAAATGATAACATAAGTCGAAGATTAAAGGAAAATACCAAACTAACCATAAATGATAACATAAGTCGAAGATTAAAGGAAAATACCAAACTCACCATAAATGGTGTCGATTTTTTTAAAATTTAATATCACAAGTGGATTAAGAAAATTCAATTTAAAATTAAAATTCACGCTTCGACCGAAGTATAAGTTATCTTGAACTTAACGAAATAAGAAACTATATATAGTACAAAATGTATAATACAAGGAATTAAAGATAAATTCAAAACTGTTGTTAAATACGATTGTACATAATTCAGTTTTCTACAGTGTCAGTACGCTTGGCATTCCAAGTGTAAAGGGTTAACGCGCGATGTGTACACAGTACCAATCAGTAAAATAGATAATTGTGTAAATTGGGTTAAGGCAGAAAGTATATCGCGGAGGGGAATTATTCCGGCGTGATTTTATTCGAGCCAATTTTACGAAGGTCCGTCTAATTGCAACGAAGACTGTCCAAAGATCCTGAACACGGGTCTGGGCTGAGCTTAACCAGACTGGTGGGTAGGAAGGAAGGTAGGCAGGCAGGCAAGCCAGGCGAACAGGCAACGCGACATGGTACACCGGTTCGAGAGTTGGCAACGTCGCGTGTCCGTTCGTAGAGACCTGGCAACGCCGTCCAGCTATTATGTAACACCCGGCAACGTCGCTGGGATACACAGAGGGGCGTTGGGAGCGAGTATCGGTGGGGAGAATAGGGGCGATGGGTAGAGTCGGACGGTGGGCGGTCGGGGGAGTGGGCGAAGGGAAGGGCAAGAAGTAGAGGGGGTGGAAGCATTATATACGGTAGGGAGAAGGAGCACATACGCGTCAGGGTCCCCACCCTTCGGGTTGCTGCTGCGTCACACGAGGCATTGTAACCCCTTGTCTATATAGCATGTATACACGTATGTATATGCCTGTATGTACGTTAGATATATGTACATACCATACATGTATATGCATTATGTATACATAACGTTCGAGAAAACCACCTTATAGCGAGGGAAGCCTCGAAAATGGGGCTTCGAAGAACGACTGCTTGCGAAAATATATCGTACGTTGGACGCGAATGATAACGAAATTTTCTTTTTCGTCGTATTGGACCTCGGACCCGTTTAAGGTTACCTTTGGTAAATTGTAACGATTTTGTCGTAACGGCCAATGGCAGAGCATCCGTGTAAACTGGAAAAAAAAAGAGATTCGATTGATCCAGGGCGTCGAGCGTGGATAAAGAATGTTTTGGTTTTAGAGACAATTGTCACCCTTAACGCTTTGAGTGCCCGTTTTCGCGCAACTAGCCACTCAAATAGCATGTATCGTCGATTGCACAGGCTGGTGCATTTAGTAAACGAGTTTGAAAGTCGTGTTTTGTAATAAATTTGTAATCGAAACATGTATTATTATCAATGTAAGGGTATAATATACTAAATGCATCGTAGAAAACAAAATTAAGGTTCACTGAATAATTTATCATTAAAGAGACACGCACAGAATGCTGTCGAACGTATAGCAACGTATATAACAAATTAAACACTTTGATATTAACTTTTTGTAATTAAAACGGCGTGCGAAATTTGTTTTGTTAAAACTATACGCGGATCAGGTTCATTAGGGTATTGTTAGAAAGTGTTTAAACGTCCGCAAAATATCAAATAGCTTGAATGTAAAGGACAATATGAAGTGTGTGTTAAATATTTTGTATGGGTTAGGTTCTTTGTTTATATCTATGGTGGTAATGGTATTTTGTGTCTTGCATGGTTTCTGGATCCGAATGTGGTGGAAAAATCAAACCCAAAATTCAATAACCCATGCACGCAGACAAAGTATTTAATTATGAATATATATGTATGATCAATAAAAAATTTCTACATAAGTGTGAATGTGGAATGTGTATGTGTGTTGTATGTATTTTTTGAACAAAAGATTGTTAGATTGGGATTTAGAACAAGAAACATTGTTAGTTTAGTGCTGTGTAATAATAATTTATTTAATGTAATATAATTTAGTGTTGTATAATAATACAGAATAAAGTATTCGCCAAGAAATGCGGAAGTGTTACATCAATCTCAAAGCTTTGCTTTTAGGCATGACATTTTTACAACTATAATTGAGGATTAAAAAAATTGATAAAAAGTAGTAGGAAGAACAATTTTTACGGTTTATGGTTTTTAGAATTCTTTTTTTGAATAAGCATAAATACACTTTACGTTTGGTAGAAGAAACTTGGTTTTTGCCGGCACAATTTGCATACTTGCATCAGTGGGAATAGTTTTCCTGATCTGTAGAAGGAAAATGGTTGATGCAATCAAGCCTTTCTTCTGACAGGTCTCCGTGCAGATGATTTTATCTTGACTTTTTTTTAAGCTTGCGATTGCGCGAAGAGCACCTTCATCTCTTTCTTAGTATTTTATTATTATCTTTCGTAAAATGATTCTTGAAAACATAAATATTTTATGAAGAATGATAGTTTCATACATTAAGAATGAAGTAATGCGAATAGAAAAAGATACATTAGTTTTTTAAACGTAGTTTGTTGGCTGCATAAGTTGCATTTGTATATAATAATTTCTGTATAAAGATATTATATTAGTTTGAAATAATACACTATTAAAATGTCATCGATAAATTAGTAATAACAATAAAATATTAACTGATCTGTTACGGATCAACAATATACATATTTAAACAATTCTATTAGACATTCCAAAACACATTAATTATAGAAATTGAAAGGATTTTACATTTGGACTACACTTCTAAGTCGGAATGTTTAACAAGAATCTAAAAATAAGGTCCAAGTGTCGAATCGTTTGAATTTTTAAAATAAATGTATGTGCTTCGAAAAATCAATGAATTGCTTGAATACATTAATTTTGTTGCCATTCAACATTCTGTCTTCGATTTATTTTATAATCAATTCACTGGGTAGCCTTTGTAAAAGGATTTTTCCAGGCAATATTTTAGAAGCATTCAAATCTATATGAGTAGTTATAAACAAAGTGGATGTTCGGCCACCTCTGGGATATATTTTAATGAGGGATTCTACAGGCCAAAATAAGACGAAAATCAAGAATACCAATTTGTTGATGGAGGCTTCGTTAAAAAGTTATTAACAATCAAATTCAAAAATTTCAAATCGTTCTGGAAAAATTATTTTCGGTTGCGGGGGTCAATTACAATCATTTTTGGTGAATAGACATACACCCGAAATCTTACGCGGTTTCGAGAAAAAAATTCGAGAAGGTGTGAAATTTTTCGACGGAAAACAAAAATTTCAAATCATTCTGGAAAAATTATTTTCAGTTGCGGGGGTCAATTACAATCATTTTTGGTGAATAGACATACCTCCGAATTCCTACCCACTTCCTAGAAAAAAATTCAAGAAGGTGTGAAATTTTTCGACGGAAAAAAAAATTTCAAACATACTAAAAAAATTATTTTCAGTTTGGGGGGTTAATTACAATCATTTTTGGTGAATAGACATACCCCCGAAATCCTGCTTAGTTTCGAGAAAAAAATTCAATATGTGCGGAACTTTAGACGTTAATAACTTTTTAAGAAAGCCTCTATCAACAAATTGGTATTCTTGATTTTCGTCTTATTTTGGCCTCTAGAGCCCCCCATTAAAATTTTTCCCAGGGTTGGCCGAACATCCTGTATAGTATGAAACACAAAAACATTCGATAATTCGATGGTATTAAATTAGTATTATTTACGATTTTACAAGTATTAGGGTTTTTGTTTTTATTTATCGTGTATTATACTAATAAAATTTTGCGCCCATCTCTGGTTAAAAATTGTTCGTCCACAGGTGAAATCCTCGGTGAAAATCGTAGTTACGTTGCGCGAGAAAACGGACACGGACGATGGAGGAATAGAATAGAGATAATCTAATGGGTCATTTGCTATGCATACGCGTTAGTTACGTCACTATTGTAATCAGAATAATTTCTGGGACAGAGAAAATCGCGCGTAGCCGCGACTCGTTTCGAAAGATTACGATTCTACGCTTATTATAATGTTCAACACATTCAAGTGGAATCGAAGATTTATTGGGATAGGACAAGAACGGCGTGGATGTTGATTTTGCGATCTTTTTTTTCTTCGATGCCGTGTGTTTTGCACTTTGGAAAGTTCTTTGCATAAGCCGCCTGTGTAAATAAAAGATTCTACATCGAAGTAGAAGAAACTGCTCTGGGAGAAAGCGCATAAATACGTGGAGATAAGGTCGCTAATAAATCCTTCCAAGTTCGTTAGATGGTTAGTCAAATACATTGTGTAGACAGATGAGGTAAATAAATATAATAATATTAATTAAATAATTATATAATTTTGCTTGTACAAGAGATTTTCTAAAAATTTATTACTCATACGATCATTGTATTCAGACTTATCTTACTCAACGAAACAAACGATGGAGTCGTAAACGACGATGACTCCTAGAAAGAAGGATTCTAGAAAACGCGTTCTCATTTCTATTTGAAACGCAAGAAGCCCCAGACGATCGTAAATGCGGTACCATCCGGTTAAAGGTTAAAAATATGCAACGGAAACAGAACTGTTTGCAGGTGCATTCGAAATTACAGACGAAATTATCGCGGTTAAAGTTAGATCTCAAAGCATCGATTTTCCATCGCGTATATGGAATTACGTCACGTTTTTCTTCCGTGCATTAATAAACGACGTCTAGCGCCATTGTCTATTTCATTTGTCCGGAAGCGTGATCGTTTTATACATTTTTATCGTTTACGTGACGGGGAGACGAATTGTAGACGACAGTAACGACCGTGCTCGAGAATTCTCGAGTTTCGTATCGAACTGCGTGAAAAATGACGAATCTTGAGAAAATACAATCTCAGGTTGACAGACGTTGGCCTTGCAGCATGATCGAAACTAGTGTAGAGCGTGATACGCGATTAGTATTTAGCATCTATGTAATACCGAGAGATAATATTTCATTTGAAAGGCTCGGTGCTATCCCGTTTCAACGACCTCCCGTTCTTTTTGTCCGAGGATCGATTTGCTTTCCCGGCTTCGTGCTACGAGTTACACAATTTCGCCGAGGAATCTAGATTCATTGAGAAGTTTTGCAATTACATACGAGCGTGTTCGTACGTTTAGAAAAATCAAAATAAGACAACCCACGTACCTTGGCGCGCATAGGTGGCTGCCAGAAATTGGCTAAATATTAGAATGGTACAGTGTCTCTCAAACTGTGGTTTATGAACCACAAACACACACAAATGCTTCCCATATTTTTTTATTATAATTAAAAGCACTAGTTTTATTCCTTTTGATCTCGTAATTTTGTAACTCAAATTGTAATTTTTATCGAACAAATTTTATTCGTTATTTGAAATTTTTGCTTTTGTTGACTGCTACCGTGTCATTCTGGTTGTAGTTGCCATTCATAAATAAGAATACTTGACGCAAAAGTGCATTATAATGATCATGGGTTTTACGAAACGGAACGGTAAAATTCAGCTGTCTTGACCTACAGCTGTTCGTGCCAATGTTTCATCGAATTTATTTCAGTCCCGTTTAATCTATATATCTTCAATCTCATGTTTATAAAAGCGAATAATTTCTATAGAAAGATGAGATTTTACTTCCATAATAATTTCTTCTCCTGTCCTTTTACACATAAATACTAATTCTGAATTTTTTTCTGTTACATCACATTGTTCTCTTAGATTACTTTTTCATAATTTTTTAAAAGAATCAAAATAAAATATTTGCAACGTTAAAATTTTTTTAATAACTCTATTGTAATAAATTTGTTGTACGAGATGATAATTCAAATTTGTATTTTTATAGATATAGTTTGCTAAAATCAGAGTTTATAATTTGAAATTTAAAATCCAAGTAAATATATAAATAATTTACACATTTAAATCGGAACAAATATTTTGGTATTCAGTTTGCAAATGTTACTGGCACCCTAATTCTAGTTTCATTCTATTTTTAATATTCTCTCCCCGACCCTTTGCTTGAGTTATACAACCTCCAAATATATTCTCAAGACAAATATACTGAAACGAGTTCGACATTTATGTGGAACGCCGTATAAAGGAGTCACGCTGATATTTTAAACACGATAATAAAATTGAAGTAGGAGCTATCTTATAATATCCTGAAATTGAAGGTGGTATTCTTGTTTAGAGTGTGATATTTTCAGCTTTTTTTAAAAAGAAACTATAAAACTTTTTGTGTAACATTTACAGTATACAAATTATTTCTGTAAACAAAAGATAACAATTACGTGAACTGTGTCTGGTTAAAGAAAGTGTTGTAAAGTGTCTTGCTGGTGTGTAAAAGTGCAATAAAAAAAAAATTGATTTTTTTTGTTAATTCTAGACAAGAATACCCCCTTAAGTGTAAGGTAAATGCCCTAATTATTATACATACATTTCTAAGATGTCTACTTTTTAAAAAATCAGTGTACAAAAATATTACGAACTTGAGAAGAAATTTCTGTCGCCCATTTTTGAATTTCAATGTATATGGTCGATAAGTATTGTAAAACAAAAGAAAAATTTTTTCAATTTTCTAGACCGAAATACCCCTGTAAGAACAACCAAAAAAAACAAAAAAAAAAAAGCAGATGCATTTTATAATAGCAGCGCAACTTTCTCACAGTGTAATAATTATACTTTCTCAGTTTATCGACGAAATAGATTGAAAGTGTCGGTGACTGGGTTAGCGTCGAAATTAGGTGCACTTAGCTTAATGCAAGAACGTTACGTTTGATGCATGCAGCAGACAAGGAAGGGCTCTCCATTCCATCCCTCATTATACTCGTATTAATTTCCGCGCGTTTACGTCTCATTGACTCTGATACTCCTGTCGTCCCGTCCTTTCATCGACCGCCAGGAAGAAGGACATTTAACGTTGAAGAAGCGGGGCTGCAATTACTAGGCACGGAGCGAGACAAATCGAGAGGCCGCCTTCTTCCTCGCGAGGTTTTTAGGCCGCCAGTCTACGTCTGTTGTTTTGTAGTTCAACGACTCTTTCGCCGGTGCCTCCGCACTGCCACCTCCGCACGTTGCCTCGTTCACCTCCTCCTTGTTCGGAGGCCTCTTTTGCGCGCATAGGAACCAAACGACAGAACGAGACGCGCACGTACACGATCGAGCGCCCGTTAAAAACTATTGCGCGATGCGGAAGAAAGTGTAGAAGAAGGCGGGCGTTTCAGCGATAAATATTCATAAGAACCTCCGGCGTGGGTCTACGCTCGCGAGCATACGTTTAGAACGAGAGAAACGCAATATGAATTCCTTGCTCGTATTGGAAGTAGCAATAGTAAACAATACTGTCGGTCGACGAGAACAGTTACGTCCTCCTCGGTGGCGATGGAACAGTTTTTGAATTAAAACAAAAAAATAATTAACAAATTATACATTTATTATTCAGCTCTTTACATATATTTACGTGTACATAATGATACATAATAATAATATTAATAATTTTAGTTGTCTACGCGAACCGTTCTCAAGAGCAAACACATTTCTGCGAGCTATACGCCTGTACGTTTCACAGGCTCGATGAATGGGTGTACAAGAATTTCGAATTCACTAAATTAAAAATGCTGAACGCTATTGGGTAGGGTCAGCTCCTCCGCAACGACCGATCATCCTTTCGCGCTAGCCTCCCCGGGTGCAGTCCTCTCTTCTTTCTCTGTTGTGTCGTACTCCCGGCTCGTAAAGGTTAAATGAGTCTGGCACATCGAGGGAACGAGTTAGAAAACCAGCGCGAGCGAGAAGGCGGGTGACGTCGCCGGGCAAGAGAAGGGAAAGGAGACAGAGAGAGGCGATGCTCGTAATAACCTCTCCTCCACCTGCAACCGGCGTTCGCTGTGTATCGCTTCTATATAGAATAGTACTTTTTTTCTCTCCCTCTGCGTTCCCCCGTGTATGTCTACGTACACGTACAAAGGCAGCATTTTGCTGTACACTCACCTTTCGGTCGTGTATATCGGCACAGAAGCTTTCCTGGCTCGACGGAACGAGCGTCGTTCCTACTACCGGCTGGCCGTGACACACTTATTCCATCGGCAAGAGGGCAAAGTGGCAGCCATCGTGAAAATCTCACGGTTTTTCAATCGGCCAGGTTCACCGTCGTTGCTCGAGGCCCATGGAGTATTTTCGAAATCGGTATTTACGTGGCGGCGCGCTTAAATTCACTGGACATCTTTTCGAATGATGGTGAGGATGCCTCGTGTTCGGTTTACCAGAGCAATCCTAAACATTTTTAGCTCATAGTACACACATTCACGTTACATTAACATTCGTTTTTTTTTTGTATTTTATTTTTAACCCTTTGCTAAGGAAACATAGAAGACTAACTTGTATTATTGTTCTCCCTCTTTTCCCTAAAGCATTATACAGTTTGTAACTTGTCGAGTTTAAGCAGTCTGCAATTTGATATAATTATACTTGAAATTTTCGTTAACCACCAAGTCATAATCACTCTCAACTTAATACTAGCCTTAAACTAATGATATATTAATATTCCATGTAGAAACGTGCAAGCTATAATTTGAATTACAGAAGAAATTCATAACCATGGAATTAGTATAGTTATATTTCCTTATTTTTTTTATATCATACTATCCATATTAGGTAATACATTTATTATTATATTTCAATTAAATTTGCTCAATCTCGAATCGATCGTCGGGCATCGATGTTTACAAACAATGTGCACACATTCTAAGAACATTACACTGTAACAGAGTACTTAGTATCCGCGTTATGGAAGAATATTACAATGCTGTTCGAACAATAATATCAAGGATATTGAGAAGGTCTCCATTTCACCCATATCACATGGCGTTACATCAGACTTTAAGTAACAGAGATTGTACCGTTAGACTATCATTTTGTCACTGTTAATGTATCACAATTCCTTCTATTTTTTTTATTTTCTAACAAAGCTAATTTTTACACTAGAAAACCGTCCTGCAATAGCCATTATCATACCAATATCGGTGCCCGTTAAATTTCTTTTGTACCGTCGTTAACGAGTATTTAGAAGCGCCACATTTTGTTAATGGTACCCTTAATGGAACCCAATGCAAAATATTTCTTTAAAAAACGTACAACATAAAATTTTAGCGCACCATTTCTTGGCTGTTTGACTAATTTTGTCTTGTAAATAAATTTAAACACGTAAAATTCAACCATTATATTTGGGAGTGAATTCTTCCTATCTCTGATACAAAGTGACTGATGTGATTATTTTCAAAATTTGAGAATGTAATTGATAATAAAAAAATGTGAAATTCGAAAGGGGTGAGTGGACACTGAATTAATGGCAACAATGTTCAAATGCTGGTTTTAACGCTTTATCGTATAAATAAGAATTTTGTGATACATGTTAGATTTTATTTACCAAAGGATATATTTCTAGAATGACTGTATTTTGATGATTCTTCGAGGGATGTTTTCAAGGGTATCTCCCCTTTACTTTAAAGGCTTACTGCAGAGACACGCTTTGAAGCTATACTCTCCAAGAATCGATCAACCGACCGTAGAAGCTAGCAAAACTGCGCGTTACTACGTTCCTAATAATAGCATTGTATTTTACACAAATAACGTGCAGCACACGATAAACTGCCTTGGCAAATTCCTAATATTTTTCCACGTATCTTTCAGACACTGCAATCTTTACGCACCGTTTAAAGTATATGCAAGAACTCTCTATCATGACAAATTATTTAATACACAATTAATGAAAATAATAGAATATTACAAACTGTGGACAAATATTAAAATCAAGTTCACGCTTTAAAAAAAATAGTAGAACAATCGTTGAAATAATTTCCGAGTATACCAACGAGATCTAATAAATACAAAATAATAAAAGAACCGATGAAATTAAAACGTGGTTACTTGTATTTTTGGTAACGTGTTATGTAAAACATAAAAGGAGACCAAAAAATAATACCAGTGTCGCATTAATCATAATCTTCCAAATTATACGGATGAGGACGATAATGGTTTTGTGTCTAGAACGTTGATGCATGGGGGACGGTGAGAACGAATGCAGAGACATCTATAATATAAACTTCATGTCTAGGGAAGCCATCTTGTAATTCTCTATTTCTTCTTTAGTCTACGTTTTTATTCGTAGAAGAAGATTGTTGAAGAGGATCATTTTATAATCGAAATGTCGTAAATGAAGGGTTTTGTTCGATGTAACAAAATAATTAGTGTACAAAAGTATAATTCCAAGCAGTTTGTTTTAATTTTAACCCCTTGACTGTGGAGGACGTATGTGCACGATCAATAAGTGTTTTTCGCTGCAGGATATTTACTGTTTTATAAAACTTGTATAGCATTGGTGTTGTTGTACGTAGCATAGCAACCGATTAAACATTTGTGTTTGTAACTACCTCGTTACGATTCTATCGTCGAGTTGAACTCGACATCGTATTTCATTCCAGCTGGTCGCATCCAGTCCGGCTCGACATAAAATTCGTTGACATGCATTCGCAAAAACATTCTCAATTTTGACCAGTTCTTGGGGTGGGGTCTCTTGGCCCAGTGCGCGCCCTTGCAATAGCCGTTTGCTTGTATCGCTAACGCAGAGTTCTAACGTTAACGCGAAACGCGACAGCTGCAAGATCTCTGTACACGGATTCGACAGCGCTTTTAACGCAAGGTCAACAGCATCTGTGCCTGCTGCGCATTATTGCACGCACGTGCACACTTACACACGCATACACGTTCCCGTCTTGATCATCGACCGCGAGCTATGGGAGACGAGGAGCGAACGAGAGACAGCGTCTCCCTCCCTCCCCAGTCTCTTTTTCTCCCACTCCACCTCCTCTCTCTCTCTCTTTCTCTCGCGCGAATGCACGGTCTACGAATAGTTCAGGCAAACATCATCTCGCGGCTACGGACTCCGCGATAGCGCCGCGGCGCAGGCGATTGCATCGGCGATTTTTATTTTCGTTCCAAAGTTCGCCATCGACGCCGTTACGGTACATTCGAAATTAGCGCATCGCGTTCGCGCGGGCGTGTTCCTCCAGCGCGTAGACGCGTCCAGTCGATTCCGATTTCGCGAAACGGAACGCTGCTACTGGCACGTCGAATTTATTGTTGCTTCTGGGAATCACGTCTGCCCCCGTAATGATTTTTTGATTCTCCGCGACGCGTACTGTTCGCGGCTTACGTAACGCCGCCGCGTGCACATTTGCTTTCGTTCGCGCGCTTTTCGGTCACTGTGCATACGATTTCTGTGAAACGATGCGTACACCTCGCGCGCTTTGACTCCTCGCGGACGTCTTTTGTTCCTTGATACGCGCAATAATTCAATATAAATTAAGCAATAACTTATAAAAATATGTTTCAATTCAAAATAAAGGTTTACATAATTTCTATGCGTTAACACGTTCGCTGACAGATCAAAACCGTATAATATTCTGCAAACGTAAAATTTTGGTTCTAGACCATTGTGAGCTACATAACCTAAAATTTGTTTCTGTACTTAGTTTCGTAACCTTGTTAAAATTCACAAATTCTATCCAAGTTTATTTCCCTCGACGTCTTAACTTGAGAATTAATTTTTCTAGCATCATAATGGTAAATTCTGTCACCCATACATAGGTGACGTGGCAGTCAAAGTGTTAAAGGGTGTGTAGCGTAGACCAAAGACGATTATTTTGTTACTCGCCCGCGACTAAGTATAAACAACAAAACTTACGTCGTTATCGTGTACGTATTCGTGTAACAAGTTCTCGGACTTAATCGTACAGCGTAAGCACATACAAGGCCGTACTCGTTATCGCTTACACATCCGTGTATCGACTACAGTCCTGTGATACGTAAGGCAATCCTCTGGCTACAGTAAGCGAAATCTAGATACACGCAACCATCGTAGCAAACAAGACATTTTATAGACGTTTCCGTGCTGTAATCTTGGACAATTCATTCGTTCCCTGTCCGTGTACCACGACTGGTTCACCGATTAGCAGTATTGGAATTCCCACTGAAAAATAACATGTAACAAATAAATATTTGTATCGACCCTTTGTAGTCTTGTATGGAGTTGAGTTTTACGTTAATTCGTTCGAACGAATGACTTAAAAGTTATTTAATAATAAAAAAATTTCTGTAACCTTCGGTTTTAAGTAAATGCTAATTAGTCATTTCCTATTCACTCGACTACAATAGCGTCATCAATCCTTGACGAACGAATTGAGGAAACGATAGTTACGTCGCTTCCTTTATTGTTTTAAGAAACACAAATATACACATTTACCAGTCCTATGCTAACATATAGGGTGTTCGGCCATCCATGGGAAAAATTTTATTGAGGGATTCTAGAGGCCAAAATAAGACGAAAATCAAGAATACCAATTTGTTGATGGAGGCTTTGTTAAAAAGTTATTCACGTTTAAAGCTCCGCACGTACTGAATTTTTTTCTCCAAAATGCGCAGGATTTCGGGGGTATGTCTATTCACCAAAAATGATTGTAATTGACCCCCCAAACCGAAAATAATTTTTTCAGAACGATTTGAAATTTTTTTTCGGTTGAAAAATTTCACACCTTCTCGAATTTTTTTCTAGAAAGTGGATAGGATTTCGAGGGTATGCCTATTCACCAAAAATTATTGTAATTGACCCCCGCAACCGAACATAATTTTTCTAGAACGATTTGAAATTTTTTTTTTCGTTGAAAAATTTAGGCATCTATCCGATTTTTTTTCTCGAAAGTGGATAGGATTTCGAAGGTATGTGTAATGAACAAAAATGATTATAATTGACCCCCGGAACTGAAAATAATTTTTCCAGAACGATTTGAAATTTTTGAATTTAATTGTTAATAACTTTTTAACGAAGCCTTCATCAACAAATTGGTATTCTTGATTTTCGTCTTATTTTGGCCTCTAGAATCTATATAAGTGTATTGGTTTTCTTAGTGAAAAAATCGTCAGTGCATAGTGTTTTTAATAATTTTTATGTAGTACAGAGTCAGTGTCAAATTCAATTTTTTTTAATTTTTTACTTAGACTCATAATTGCTGGCATAAATAACAAAGTGTCGTATCTTTAAAATAATCGTGTTGAATTTGTATGAAAATGTAAAATGAACATCATTGAGAACTTGATCACGTGTTGAAATCTATAGCATCGTGGGGTATACCTAAATCTCGTTTCTCATTACGTATAATCTTCAGGGGGGAAATTCGGTTTAACCAGCGCGCCCGCGCAGTTAACTGGATAACGACGCATTCCCTTTGTTTTTGGTGGAAGCTACAGTTTCGAATCTGAGACCCGACTATCAAAGACCGAACGGACGAGAGGTAATTCAATACCACTATAATCCTATCCGACAGTCCGTTACGCCTCGGAATAAAAGGAAGCCTTCTCTTCGCGGCTGATTTCGCAGGTATCCTTATTTTCTCACGGAGAGAGCGTGTCCGTTGAAACACGAGCATCCATGAAATATCCTTTCGTTGCGAAAACCGTAGTCCCAATTCTTCGAAGACGCCTCCAACGTCCCGTGTAATCCATTATTACCTGTCCGCGACTAACAAGGAAAGATACCCTGTCCGGAAATTAAAAAATTCTGAAACTTCGTCGGTGTACAGGATGTCTAACGCAATTGGGAAAAGCTATTGTATCTCCAACACCATTAGAGACACGAAAACATGCCATAAAGCACAATTAAACGGTATCGAATGAACATAACGCTTTAATTCCTCTTCCTTAGAAAACACTGTTTTAACCCTTTACCATACAATAACGTGTCTAACTCTAGTATATTAAAATTAACACATTTTTACATTCAAGAGGTATTCGTTAAACAAATGTATTCTTTTTCGTGGTCATTCCTTGTATGAACAAATTCGAACAAAATTAAATACGTTCGAAAAATTATTAAAAATTAAATCGTACGTCAAGGGGTTAATAATTTTCTGAAAATGATTTGTTCACACGGAGAAAAATTTTACACTGTTTTATTGGCCCAGTAATTAGTTAGTTACATTGCTGAAATTAGGGTAGTGAAACCATCGGGGAAAAATTCTCTTCTGAATGTTGGAAAAATTAGAATTTGACCACGCAAAGCAGCTTAAAGGGTTAATTTTAGCGGAGAATATTTTTCGATTCCCTCGGTTACAACATTTTATCAAGATCGGTGCGTGTGTAACGCCTGTCGCGGCTCACTTGTTAGGGTTCGTTTCGTGGATGGGAGCCAGTTTCATTCACTTGGCGCAACGTTCGTCGTCTGGTTGCGTAACGTTCCGCCTCGACCACCCCGCCTTTTTGCGGGCGCCGCGTACATGCAAATCGAGCTTTACCGAGTCTCTCTTTGCGCGGAGCTCAAGATTAAGGACACAGTTGTGCAAGACGAGGGTCATCCAGATAAGCGGGTATCGAATGACCCCTTCGTGCGAATGCATTCGCCGTACGATACGCGCGGATGTGGTGCGTACGTGGTTTTGCTCGAATCCAGCGGTCGGGTAAAAAGTGTAATATAATAATAGGGTAAGAGAAAACCAAAGTCGTCCGGCGAGCAGTATTTCGTAGCCAAAGCTAGAAACATTTTCGATTCAATAATCTCTAATAAAAATATCTAATTATCATAAAATTCGATTATTTAGGATAAATCCTATATATCCTACTCAAGAAATATCGATTAATTAAATTACGATAAAAAACGATTTATGGATCAACCAGTATAGGTGCAACCAAGTAGGATTAAAGCTTGCACAAATAGTGTGTTAAACCTATGTGGAAACAGGTACCCACGTGGGAATATATTTGGCGTTCTCGATTACTTTGGAAAAAATAAGTCTTTGGAAAGGACTTTTATCTTTTCATCTTATTCTCCTCGCGAAGCTAATTAACTTTTGCCGCGAACAGTTTTTTTCCCATCTTTAACGACAGAGGAACTAATTAGCTGTTCTGTTTTTGATGGGCCACCCAGTGTATAGGCACGTACATAGATTTCTCGTGCAAATTGTGGAAGATGCAAATCTACGTTCATTAGACGCATTGTATAAGAACGGAGGAAATTTTTAAAGGGAAATATCTACGGTTTTCTCGTAATTATTGTGCAAAAATGTAAATTTTATCACTGGGTTGCATTTGTTTCATTCACATAAAGAGATTATGAATCGAAGTTTTAATTCACGAAATGTTAATATCTGCTTCGAATGATTGCTGTACGTAATATTTTTTGTTTCAATTACAAAATCTAAAGTGCTATATTTATTGCAATTCATTGATGTTACTTTAAGCTGACTCTGATTGATCAAATATTTAACCGAATATAAACAATTGTATAAATAAATAAAGCCTCCTGGGAATTTAAATACGTGCAAAATTCTCGTATTAATAAATAAATAAATGATATTTACCACACTCGACATTACAAATAATGCGATACGAAACAAAAAGTCATGACTATTTAAGTAACATATTCGTATAATTTTTTAAAATAAAATTCAAAAATTGAAGCATTTATTAAAAATTAGATTCAAAAAGAGACGCTTAAATTACTTACGTCTTTGCAGAATTGTGCCCCTTGGGTTGCAAAATACTGTTCTATAAAGTTTACCTTTGCACAGTAATTTAGAAAAGTGTAAAATATTCGACCACGATGAATTTTTTGATGAACGATCGGATTGTGCAACGTATTTGAAATTAGTGTGCAAAAGAGAAAGTCCGATTTTCCTTCGTCGAACGTGTGCGCTTATTTTTATAGGTCCAACGAATTCACAGCTAAAATCGTATTTTGCATTGAGAATTCGACACCTTAACTGAAATAAAAGTTTTTAGACGCTGTCTTTTATAGTGATCTTGAGGGTTGATTTTATTCAGCAGAATAAAGTAGATATTGTTTACAGTGTGAGATACGTTTCCTTCTCGCAAGAAACTGTAGGCTTATTTAAATTGTTTTTAATACGGATTCAACGATGAACATAGTTCACAAGAGGCGAGACATTAACTTTATCAGCGGTTACGAAAGTGGCCCAAGGCAGTCCATTTTAATATTTTCCCCCTTATATATTGGTAGTTTCTAAACTTTAAAACGCGTACGCGCGAAACGTCGGAACATTTCGATCGCAGGTGATTTGACGGAATTTAAAAATACGGTATATCTATTCATAGACATTTCCTTGGAGACCGTTATATGGATATAAACATTCTGCTGGTGCACAGCGAACGCAACAGTGCATTGCACTTCTAACCTCGAAAGAGCATTTGGTGTCTCGGCAAGACGTGCCAATTACAACGCCACTCGCATGCTAAGCACGGTCTCTTTTCTCTTCAACGTGTTATCCGTGAAACTGGCACGACGTTTGTGTTTTTCTGCGAAATTTACGTTTCGCAGTACCTCGTCAAATAATTCGTTACGCTTTATCGTGAAATTATAGGATGGTCTGATACTTCTCAGCGCCCACACGTACGTTCTTGAATTTATTTCAGTAACCGAACAGAGAGTCAAATAAAATTTAACATTTTTAAATGTGTCGTTTACATCTGCCTCTTGAAATATTTTTCTTCGTAACAGCCTTGTAGCGACCCTGAATGACCTTGGATTGTAGGTCATTGTATTCGTCTTTCATGCCTCTTAGGTACATAAAATGATGTATCGTTCCATTTTAAAAAACAAAAAAGTAATAAAAATAGTAGAATATAAGATGATTAGCCACCCCTAGGAAAAATTTTAGTGGAAGATTCTAGAGGCCAAAATAAGACGAAAATCAGAAACGAATTTGTTGATCGAGGCTTCGTTAAAAAGTTATTAACCCTAGCCCATTTTTCTGGGGCTCTAGAGCTCCATTAATACGCATTCTTTGAATTTTTAATCATTAAAATCCTTCAATCCGTCCAGAAATTATGATTTCTTAAAGGTCCTCACCTTACAACAAGCCTCAGATTATATTTTTGGTAAGGAATTTTTTTCTCGAAAATGAGTAGGATTTCAGGGGTATGTCTACTCACCAAAAATTATTATAATCGACCCCCGCAATTGGAAATAATTTTTTTAGGATGATTTGAAATTTTTTAATTTTGACGAAAAATTTCATACCTTCTCGAATTTTTTTCTCGAAAATGGGTAGGATTTCAGGGGTATGTCTACTCATCAAAAATTATTATAATCGAGCCCCGCAACTGGAAATAATTTTTTTAGAACGATTTGAAATTTTGTAATTTTGACGAAAAATTTCATACCTTCTCGAATTTTTTTCTCGAGAATGAGTAGGATTTCAGGGGTATGTCTATTCACCAAAAATTATTATAATTGACCCTCACAACCAAAAATAATTTTTTTAGGACGATTTGAAATTTTTTAATTTTGACGAAAAATTTCATACATTCTCGAATTTTTTTCTCGAGAATGAGTAGGATTTCAGGGGTACGTCTACTCACCAAAAATTATTATAATCGAGTCCTGCAACTGGAAATAATTTTTTTAGAACGATTTAAAATTTTTTAATTTAATTTTTTAATAACTGAACGAAGCCTCAATCAAGAAATTGATATTCTTCATTTCCGTCTTATTTTGGCCTCTAGAATCTTTCATTAAAATTTTTCCAAGGGGTGGACGAACACCCTGTGTATGCAGTGGATCTAAGCTGACGGTTTTGTTCGGAATGTTCGAGTTTGAAGTACGTGCCGTGGTCATTTCGAACGTTTGAAGGAAAACTTTCTCTTTTTCCCCTGGAACGTTCCAGGAAATTGCACATGTACTGTTTTTTCGCGTGAAAGCTATGGACAAATCATGAGAATCTATGTATCCATGGCTGAGTGTCCGCTTCGTCTTCATTTTTCTGATTTTGATTTTCCTCTGTTACATCTTCCCAATAAATAGTTTACAGAATTGTCCTGAAGATCCAAAAGCTTAGGGATTTGTTTCGACTGGTGCATCCAGTAATAAACGTGGCCAGTTGCCGGGCTTGGCAGTTAAAATGCTCTATTTTCACGGGCACCGCGAGGCGTCTTCGCCTCTAGCAGCAAAACGTATTGATGGATCGAGCAGAACGATGATTACAGAACTGGTCGGTTATTGGTCGGTTATTACAGGGTCGACTACCGGTCGGTTGCCTAGCCGTGGCTCGCGGAAGGATCGAGTCTAGGCGATTCCACTTTTCTTTCGCGCAGAAGTCGCTCGATCATTCCTCCACTACCTCCCCCTTTGGCCCCCTCCTACTTCGCCTCGGTGGTCTACGTTGCCCCGTTCTTTGTTGTTTCGTCGCGCTCCACGGGTCCTTTCCACAGTCTCCCCGTTTCCTTCTCCGTCTTTTCCCCCGTTTCTCCGGTCCTCTCTTTATTCTTGTTCTTTAGCGACGCGTAACGAGAGATCGTGTTTTCTTTCCGCTCGACGCGCCACGGCACCCCCGTTGCCCATAATTCACTCGCCGCGGAATGCAAAGCAGCCTCGTTTTCGCGAAGCTCGATGTCGCGGAGCGTATCACCTGCTTCGAGGAAACGAGCGCTGGAAAAAAAGGCCGATCGTTTCCCGGTCGCGGCGCGCTCCTCGCCGACTTCAGAAGCGAAATTGAAGAGCTTGTTTGCGACGGGTCTCGAGTGCCACGAATACGAAATCGAGCCGCGATTTATCTCGTAATTTCTTAAATAAAATAAATCATTTTTTATTCGAGTTAACACGTTGACTGCCAGACCAAATCCCTCAAATAGTCTACGAAAAGAATACTCTTTTTTTGGATAATTGGAAACTAGCATATCCACAATTTGTCATAGAACTTATTTTTACAGCCTCGTTAAAATTTAAGTGTCCTATCAAGATTTATTTCCTTTAACATGTAATCATGAGAATTAATTTTTTTAGCTGATCGATGAAAATTCATGTCACCCATATATGGGTGACGTGGCAGTCAATGTGTTAATTCGAGGCCTTTCTTAATTAATTGTAAATGTATTAGATTGTAAATATTGATGCTCACGTCACGTTACGTTATTATATTTTTTCCCCCATTGGATTGCTATACATGAATACAGGGGAAGCAAAATCTACAGAATCGAAACGTTAATAGGTGCTTAATTAAGGGGCCATTTTACCTTGTAGGCACGAAAAATACGTTTCTTTGTGATTTTTTTTTGCGGGCTATCAAAGACCGATTAATTCCGTGTTTCGTAGATACATTTATTATATATTTAGCTATATTTACAAATTTTTGCAACGCATAATATCTATTGATTACGCTGTTTTTGTTGATCAACAAACAACAATTTTTACGAACCGGTGCCCGACTGCGTATGTGATATCTCGCGAACAATATTCTTAATGTAGATGAGTGTGGTTATAGCATGAACTAGGATCTGTTCAAAAAAACAAAAAATAGCAAAATAGCTATTTTACGAAAAAATAATGAATATTTTCATATATTCGGCTTTTTTGTTAACAAAAGAAAAAGTATTGCATATATCGCAATTATCCTAGTTCATGCTATAGGGAGACCAGTTCTAAAGATACTGTATAAATTTCATGTTGATATCTTGAATAGTTTTTTCAAAACAGCTTTAAAGTTTTATGTCCAGTTGTTATACCTGCGCGCGGTACATTTTAGCAGGCTATAACTTTATTAGTTTTTCAAATTTCAATTCAATATTTGGTAGATATATTTTCGAGACTCCAAACTAAAAGAAAATTCAATTTTTTTAATTCCACAAAGTAGAACGGCAACTTAAAGTTTATGTCCAGTTATACCTGCGTGTGGTACATTACAGCAGGCTATAACTTTATTAGTTTCTCAAATTTCAATTTAATATTTGGTAGATATATTTTCGAGACTACATACTAAAAGAAAACGCAAAAAAAAATTCGATTTTTTAAATCCCACAAGGTAGAAAGGCCCCTTAAGGTCTCAAGTGCCACGGGTACGAAACTGAGTCACGATTTATTTCTTAATTTCTTTGATTTTATTATATTTACTATGGGGGTTAACTTAAAATAAAATAAATCATTTTTTGTTCGAGTTAATTCGAAGCTTTCCATAATTAATTGTAAATGTAACAGATTGTAAATATTGATGCTCACTTCACGTTACGTTATTATATTTTTCTTCACGGAGGATCAAAATCTACAGAATCGAAACGTTAATAGGTGCTTAATTAAGGTCTTAAGTGCAACAAATACGAAACTGAATCACGATTTATCTCGTAATTTCTTCATTTTTATTACATTTACTATGGGAGTTGACTTGAAATAAAATAAATCATTTTCTATTCGAGTTAATTTGAAACCTTTCATAATTAATTGTAAATCTAATAAGATTGTAAATATTGATGCTCACTTCACGTTACGTTATTATATTTTTCTTCACGGAGGAAGCAAAATCTACGGAATCGAAACGTTAATAGGTGCTTAATTAAGGTTTCAAGTGCCACGAATACGAAACTGAGCCGCGATTTATCTCGTAATTTCTTTGATTTTATTATATTTACTATGGGGGTTGACTTGAAATAAAATAAATCATTTTCTATTCGAGTTAATTTGAAACCTTTCATAATTAATTGTAAGTATAATAGATTGTAAATATTGATGCTCACGTATTATATTTTTTTCCATTGGTCTGCTACACATGAATACAGAGGAAGCAAAATCTACAGAATCGAAACGTTAATAAATTCTTAATTAAGGTTACCATAAAAAACACACTTTATGGGCGGAATGGCGAATTCCTCTCACGTGGCGAATATCTTCCAAGGGTAATCTTTATAGCTTCGTTCGGTAGCTAGTCATCTAGTTAGCCACAAAAGTGTAGACAATATGCTGTATTAGAACGAACAGAATTATGAAAAAAAAAAAATGATTAATAAGGATAGTTGCGTGGTAACTTGTCGTTTATTGCTTCTGATTAATCGATGTTTTTCTCTTGAGCAATGTAGATTATTCATTTTTTATAGTATCGAAAATGAAAAACAATAACTGGTTTATTACGACTACGATCAACATTATGGATTATGTTGAAGTCACCCACGGTAATTCGAAACAGATCGTAACTTACAATCGGGGATCATGGGTACAGTTTCGCGGCAAAAAGTCGTCGAGTAGCTTCGTTTCGTGTTATCGAGGCGTTCAAAACTTTGCGAATATTACCAGTTTACAGGCAATTAGTATATAATTAATAAAACAGTATTAATGCGATAGTAAAGAGACCGTCTCAATTGATAAATTACGATAAAATTCCTGTTTTTTCCGAACCGTACTTGCAGAGTCATTAGTTTGATGTCATGGATCATATGTGTTAAAATGATTAACGATGTAAGTAAGATACAAGAAAATGAGTAAAAGAGAACTATGTACGCAAGTGTAGTCACAGTTGTTTGTATTATGGCAAATTAGTGTGTGACAAAACAACTAATACACCCAAAGCAGATGATCCTTCGAACTTTAAAACGTATTAAATATTTTATTTTCATTATCAGCTCTTGTACCATTTTTTATAACATATATAAATAGCTTGTTTTTTTATTCTTTATTTGAAATTTTTATCTGAAGTTACTTGTTATTTCTTTATTAGTTATTTATTATTTGAAGTTACTAGTCTCAAGAATTCTTTCGAAATATATAGCTTGTTTTTTATTCTTTATTTAAAATTTTCATCTGAAGTTACTTATTTATTTATTTATCAGTTACTTATTGTTTGAAGTTACTGGTCTCAAGAATTCTTTCGAAATATATAGCTTGTTTTTTATTCTTTATTTAAAATTTTCATCTGAAGTTACTTATTTATTTATTTATCAGTTACTTATTGTTTGAAGTTACTGGTCTCCAGAATTCTTTCGAAATCTCTGGCACAATTCTAATAAAAAGGAATGCTAGGAGCCGTATCCGCGAAGCAAATGTCAGTGTTCACAACGCTCGAGATAGAATATATCGTTCTCCTATCGCGAATTGCTGCAGCTGGCGATTAATGGCATACACAGTCTCTTTGTCTTTCGAAACGGAATTAATGGCGGTTAAAATGCTGCATGAATGCAAAATAATATTCAATCGTCTCTGAAATATCGAAACGAAAGAAAAAGGAACGGCCGCTATCGGAATTTCGAGGTTATTACTATGATCAAAAGAAAGTCGAAATGGGAAGAAGAGAGTCGGAGAAAATTATACAGCCGTAACGATGGAGAAATTGATCTCTGCGTAGAAGTTTCTTGGCGAACGTTTCGACCTTTATTGATTAAGTATCCAGATCCTCATCGGATCGTGACTAGTTATCCTATTCTTTATTCTTTAAATAATTTCTTCTTGCAACACACTTTACCCAATTGCAAGTTTTGGAACTATATATTACAATGCAATTAAATAAACAGAAGCCACAATTGGAATTTTAATTTTATTATTATGTTTAAAGATCCATTAGTAGTAGTTTTATTATTATTATGTTTGAAAAATGTTGACTTCTGAGCAGACCTAAGAAGAGAGTTGGAGAAAATTGCTAGTTACGATGGAAAGTTTGATCTTTGTGCAGAAGTTTCTTGGCAAAGGTTTTCGACCTCTATCGAACGTCTAGATCCCCATCAGACAATGGTCAGAGATTCTCTCGCAATCTCTTGTTTCATCTACTATAATATATTTCTTGTTTCTTCGACCACTTTTACAGGGACCCAATTCAGTCGATAGAGGTCCCAAACGTGACCAGACCTCGAACTCGTATCGTGCATCGTCCCTCGAACAAAACGAACCCGCTATCGAAATTTCGTTCCAGCAAGAAGAATATCGAAAAGGGAAGAAAGTCGGAGAAAATTGCACGGTCGTAACGATGGAAAGTTTGATCTCTGCGCGGTAGTTTCTTGGCGAATGTTTCGACCTCTATTGGCCAAACATATCTTCGCGTAGGTCTTTATCAGTTCCTGTTCGGGAATATCCACCATAATGCTTACTCCTGTCCAATTACACAGAATTCTATGATATAAACTCTCGAGTCGTTTATTTCCCTAGCCCCACGATCCGTGCATTTAGTTACCAGAGGTCCAAACGCGACCAGGTCTCTGATATCACGTATCGTCCTCGAATAAAAAGAAATCACTGTCGAATTCTGGCTTTCTTGTTGTTATCCTGGTAAACGGAATATCGAAAAGGGAAAAGAGGGTCGGGGAAAACGATCGTAACGATGGAAAGTTTTGATCTCTACGCGGCAGGTGCTTCTTGGCTCTCATCGCCGTGGCTTTTTTAACCGTCGAAGAGACGCACGATATCTCGTTTACATTTTGAAAGAGGACTCTGAATGGGTGTTAGACGGGCCGCTTCATTCTCGCGGTCGTTCCAAATTGAATCAATTGCCACTTATGAAATAACGCCCGGCCAAAGTTACATAAACGAACGACCGACGCTAAGTTACCTAGTCCGACTTTGCTCGCACGTTTTCTTTGCATTCGACGATTGTCCTCAATTGTGCGGCCGGTACGTCGCTAGGAACGCATGAAATGGCATTTTCTATGGGTTACGTAATGGTAGGTTGACATTTATTTACCTTTCCCTGCAGCGCGCGGATACGTTTTACGCAGATACCTGTAATTGCGTCCAGGTACGCGTTGCACAACCCTCAAACTGCTCGACCAGGATAATAATCTTGCATTGATAACGTTCCGCGACCCATTTGTTGCGTCATCGTCCGATGGGAACGGATGTCAGAAAAGGAAATTCTCACTTAACCCTTTCGAACCCAAATTATCAAGTCGAAGGAAGAAATATTTCTCCCTACTGCACATTTGACAAACTATGCTACGAACCGTATATAGCATGCAGGAACAAATATTTATAATCAATTTCATAGATATCAAAAAAAAATTATTAGTTGAGAGATCATCGAACTTCTCAGTAATATTGAATTTTGTACATACTTTCCACGTGGAAATTATTATTAAAAATAGATATGTTCAATGATTCAAGTCTCCGCTTAAATGTAGTCGGGATTCTAATTTTAATAGAACACTCTGTATACCATAGCAAACACTCGAGCGTAGGCTCGGGGCGTTTGGTGGATCACCGATGATTCACGGTGAATTTTTTTTCTTATATGGATCATTCGACGTTTACGCCGCGAGGAGTATGAGAGAGGATCGTTTAATGACTCTTTGCAACGTCACCTTAGTTAATTCTCATTTGCGATGCAGACGTTCAACCGTGAGTCACCGTTAAATACACGGCGTTTTGCTCGGGCAGGTTGCATCAGCTATTTAAACAAATTTTGAACGACCTTCCCGTTCGCGCCATAATTCTTAAACCTTACGCGTTCCATGCGTCGTCGCTCCATTTGTTGAAATTGTGAAAAGTAGAACTGTTCGATAACTCGATTACGTACATGTTATTTTAATAAATAGAAATAGCATTTATTTACATAAGGATTTCTCTAAATCATTTTGCAACATGTTTTAAGTTGTCAGTCGATCGATCTTCAAAAATTCGGTCGATAATTGGAACATTTACCGTATTCTGTTCTCGAATTTATTATAGTGCGTTTAAATTGATTGATCGATAGCGAACTAACGAACTGTATCGAAACGATGTTGGCCGGCTGGTTACACTCGTTTGGACAATTGCAGTAAATACTATTTCAAAATGCCGTGACGCAAAACTAAATTTCACATCAATTTTATGATTCTTGGTCCGTTTCCCAGAAAGACTTTCCATTCTCTTTACGTGACATTAGACAGGTGAAATGGACGATTACTTTCATTGTGTGGTCAGTCGTGCGTTTTCTATCATTTCCATACTGCTATTCGTCATAAATAGTACAAATGCATCCTCTTTAAATAGGGATCTAAAATTTAAAGAAATAGTTTTAATCTTTCGATGTCCATCTGTTATTCTTTATCACTGACTCGATTTCTCCATTTTGTTTCAGGTAAGTCACGAAATCTTAACATAGACGAATCCACAGCTAATTTCCAAAGAAATTTTTCATCGCAGGTATTTATCATAATTATTTCATAATTTCGATGCGAATTTTAGGTAGGAATAAACCACTTCTATTAAAAGCTAACGCGTTCACTGTCCGACCTCTTAAAGGCCTATCCAATAACCCAGCACTATGACCCGTATATGGATCATGGACAGTGACCGTGTGCCTGTAAAAAATATAATCTTCAGTTTCCCGCAGCTTCCACCAGTGTTTCTATTGCTAAGTCAATCCATAAGTTCTTTATTCGTTTGCATCATAAATTCGTACCGCTTACGTTACCAATCGCTTCTCTCTTTATTTCTTTTCGTTCGATTCGTTCAGACCAGATTCTGGAAACCTATTTACGTATCTTCCATGTTTACGAATTACAAATTCTCGAACAGCGTTTATTTTAATAATTTATAATTAGAATATACTTTCAAAGGGTAACATTAACGATCGAAAATCGAGAAGTGTCGTTGAACCGCTGAGATTACCAAAACGTTTACGGGAAATTAAAAAAGAAAGATCGAGTGTAAAGGGTGGATCTAGCGGGGATCTAGCCAGACGGGTTTCTCGTTCGTTGCGCTGGAGTAGTTTTTATTGCTCGAATTGTCTTCGTTTTCGTCCAAGATAGCCATGTTTCTTCTGCGATCGGGCACGGTACGTCCGCATTACGGCTAATTTTTGCTCGTTTCACGGCGTAGCGGGGAATGGCAATGGCGCGCCAAGAAAATTGCTTCGATGCCTCCGCGATAAAAGTGGCGAACGTGCCGCGAGGTACCTGGTACCCGCTCGATCGGTCGCGTTGGAGTGTGACTCATTACGCCTTTGGTCACACATCGTTTGCCTCTCCCCGCGCACTCGATACTCAACCCACATCACTTGCATGTTATTTGGAATTTTGGTAAATGAACTCTAAACAATGTAAATCGACTCGGGGGATGGGCCAATCGTGTTTAAAAAATTTTTTTAAATAATAAAAAATTCCTTTTTATTTATTGCGTAATATATTCGTCAAAAACAAGCCCCTACAGGCCCTGACTACTATTTACCTAGTGTTTCTTCTTAAAAGGAATTCCAATATTTAATTTGTAACATAGAGAGAGGAGGGGGGCAATTACTTATCCCCCTTCTCCTAGTTGGTCGCTAATATCGTGTAAATCGATCCGGTTGGTTTAGCAATAAGGTTTTACGTTAACGCGAAATACTAGAAGACAGCAGATTGTGGCGAAATTAAAACGGATTACGTAATCCCCCGTTACAAATCAGCACGAATGACCCGCGCCTTGACTGTGTATCACTGCCAGCCGACAATAGTGATCTTCTTCCGCTGTTTGTCGACTGCGTGAATAAGCATATTCGCTTGTTGACAAGTTACATTTCCTGGACAGATAGTGGTCGGTTGTCGAAACAGTTACATAAAAACTAAGGAAATCGGAACGACGCACTACGAGGAAAAAGATGCAGGATCGTCCAATGAGTGTTATTAGAACACTTCTTTTTTTGTGAATTAAATGCACTTCCTCTTGGAAAATTTCAAGTTTAATTAAAATTACTTTAAAAAAAGTTCTAAATGTACTGTTGAAAAACCCTGTGTTTCGTACGCACACTCGAAGAACAAATGCCTCCGTTTTCTCGCAAGATTGTATATTATGAGACGTCGGAATACCGAATTGTTGTTTTCCTTCGAAAATTTATTAAATATTCTCGATATTTCGTATTTATGAAACGGCGTTGTGTATACAAAATGGGCAGCTTTACGGCGCACGATTCTTTCGACGTGTACCGTAACATCGACTATTTGTATTTAAACGCGTGGCGATTTATTTTCGTTATCCTTGGGCGTCGGTAGCGGATATAGACTTGTCAAGCCTCGAAATTAATTACTTCGCGGGGTCATTCATTTTTCTAAAACGTTATTATTACGAAAATATATTAATCCTCGAATTTATACAAAAATTTTTGCGTTCTCAGATTTCGAACGTCTCGTTCTTCTAAAAAATATTTTCTCGTTAGAATGCGTCGGCATACTAATTTCTCTAACCCCCGTTGGAGGTTCCAGAAAGGAAGAGTAGCACTGGTGCCGCTGCTGCTGGCACGTCGAGTGGGCGGTGGGGCGGAAAGAGGGGCGTAGAGGGATAGGGGAGTTGGAGACGGTCCGGGAGGGAAATCACAGGGTTTAGGGGAGGGTAGAAAAGGGGAATTAAAGCGCGGTAGGGGAATAGGAACGGTGGAAGGGCTTGGAACGCGAGATAATGGCGAGGCACGGGGAGGGGATGCCGATAGGGATGAGGGTTGAGGGATGAGGAATGACGGAAGGAAGAGGAAAGAGGTGGAAGGAAAGGGGAATCCCGCGTGCGCCAAGCACCCAGCCTGGCTCGTCACTGTTCGAAGCCTCGGATGGGGTTGGGTTGAACCGTCGTCGAGGGTTGGTCGAGTCCCCGTAGTGGTAGTGGTAGGTGTTGGGGTCGCGAATCTCTTCTCGACCGTTCCACCTCGGCATCCGTCGAAATAGAACACGGAGAATCGTTCTCGATTTGTCGTTTAACACGTTGACTGCCAGACCGAACCCGTGAAATGTCCTGCGAGGCCAAAATTGCAAAATTGTTTTTACCCAAAGACCGGACGTGGACAAAGTTTAATCAAGCTTTCGATTATTTGACCCCTGCAAACATGCTATAAAAAAACGACATTTTACGATATTACATATTTTCGTATATAGTTTATTATTATTAAAGTGATGCTCTACAAGTTGCTTCATTATTATTATCTCGTCGAAAAATCGTCTTCAATATTAGAAATTAATCTATAGAATAGTATTTGTTTAACATTGGAATTAAACAAGAATCTTCCATGATGAGTTGTAAACCACTGAATGGTGAATGTCACGTGACTCGAACAGGCGAATAACAAATATGGCATAGTTCGTCCGTGTCATCGACCGTGTCTCGTCTCCGAGCGAGTTGCTAAATAAAAAATAGACCCTATTCAGAAAGGAAGCCCCGAGAGAAATGTCCTTGCGATCAAACGTACTTGCGGTAGAGAAGAGTCGATTCAGTCGACTTATTTCTCTGTGTAAACAACGTGTATGCGCGGTATATGACACCCTTTACTGTTACACGTTTGTATTATAAATTTAAAAATGGCAGGGGAGCCTATTTACCAACGCGGGACCGCGGTTCGCCACGCAGAACGCAACGCTTCACTGTCCGGAGTCATTGAATATTTTATGCATGTGAAGGCTGGAATTTCCAAACGACTGTCGCGTTTGCGTTTTAACTGTGCTTTTGCGACGTTTCGTTCGCTCGATAGGACGCCGAGGGTTATTATTCCTCGTACGTACGCGGACGCGATATCATCGCGACCGGGCGGCCGGTTGTTTCGTACGACGTTAAAAATACAGAAATCCTTCTCCTCCCGTGATTTATTTCGGCGAACGGATTCTTGGTTAGTCGCGAGGTAAACGGGCGCACGGGGACGCCTCGTTTACGTACTGCGCGCGCGATCGTGCACGGCGATCTTATCGATCGCGTTCTGAGAAAGAAACCTTCGGCTTCGAACGAGGAAACAATTTGTCGCGAATGGACACGAACGACGGTCCGGAATTAGAAAAGTTCTCTCGTTCCGCGAGCCGTTCGTCGAAATTCCCCGATAAAATTAACCCTAGAAAGACTGACAAGAAACGCCCCAAATGTGGCCCTCACTGATTCTAATGAAAGACAGAGTGATAGATCTACATCTAGAATCAGCAAAACTACAGATTGGTAACGCGTAGTCTGCCAATAGGAATCCTTGCGCCTTCCGGGGCATCTACGATACTATGGTTAGAATTGTAAGCGAGAGTTGGGCAAAATGTAACCTGATTACGTGCCATGATAATTACTACGTAATTGCAGTCTAGTGATAATCGTAAATCTTTGAGGCGTGCGATGATTGTTTAATTAGCGTGTAATTACTATGGATTACTGAGCAATTAAACGGTGATTACATGTAATCGTATCGTAGTAAATCAGATCACATTTTGCCTAACTCTGAATGTACATCTACGGGGCATTCTTCTTAAATGTGGATGGTACGATTTCTCCATGTTTTTAACAGTAAAACGTTTTTTTGCCCCTTAAACGGCAAATTGCATCCCCTCGCTGAAAAAACGGGGAGTATCATCGGGCTGGAAACGGTAACGAAAGAGTTAAATTTCGTGGATATCGAGCCCGTGCCCCAGTCTTGTTCCCTACAGCGACAGCTGGATCGATATATGGCGACGTTGCCGAGCGTGAACCCTGGAGCACTCGCACGCGCGTCGCTGGCAAACGGCAGAACATTTGTCCAGTACACGGCGTGCTGGTTGGCGACCGGTAGGGCAGCGACGCGGTCAATACTTGTCCAGCGCCAATTATGCACAGCAGTTTCCAAGCCCTTTATATCCCAGAAACGTTTGCCGGTCGACCTTGTATTTATTTACGTATCGAAATATATCGCGGGCAGCCTCCTCTGCTCGCTCTGCCCCCGACAAGCCGGGGATTCCGGTTTTGTATGTATGCTGTTGGAGGAGTGCTCGAAGTCGAGTACCGGTACTCGAGATTGCGTGAATTTTCCGCCGCCCAGGTTCGGCGAAACAAAAATAGACGACGCACGTTTGATTTTTTCCAGCGACGAGCTCGGGCTTGTACGGTAATCGGTGCCGCGCCAAGCAGCGCCCCGTCATCTTCGCAGTCATTTCGATTCTAACGTTCGTCGCGTACGAACTCGATCTTTTCTATTCGATTCGATCGATTAAAAATGGCCGTTCGATGGTCGAGTAACTTCGGTCGTTGCTCACAGGGGGCTGGCGTGCAAGAGTCACGCATCGATTTTAATGAAAGTTTATTTGCGATTGGAGAAGTAAAAATACATGACCCGTGGTCGTTCTTCTCAATAACTAACGATTCAATAATAAATACTTCTAGGATCCGAGTCCAAATAAAGGATTATAATACCGTGGTCTGGCACGAGCATATTTTTAAATAAGGTAACCTATATTTCATACGTTTCGACCTCTTACTTTTTTGCATCCTTTTCGATAACAATTACGAGAAATCTCATTTCACAAATGTTTAAAGACCAAAACGTGGACTGCGAGAGTTGACACTCAAAATGGACGTACCACAGATTTCGTTTTCGTCGAAAAGGGTTAATCTGTCGTCTGCTACCGCGCGTGTGGCAATTTACTCGAAGTCAGGCTCGCGTATCAACGATACGTAGCTTGTACAAGTGCGAATGAGCGCGTCAGCGTAGAAAATGGACTGGTGGCGTGCATTTTTATTTGTCGGCGGTAGCTTGCAGGTGCCTTCGCGTTTGCCCGTGAAGTTCGCAAGGGCAGATACGGCCGCGATAAATAGATACCTGGGAAATATCGCGAACGCGGTCGGTTAGGCGTGTGTGTTCTATGAACAGTACGTACACGTCCATATTCACGACCCAGTTTCTACCGAGGAAACTATGTGGAAAACATTTTCCAACAAACACAACCTGCGTTTTGCCGCAGGACTGTACCGCGTGGGCGCATTATGGCCGTACATATTACGAGTATGTATGCCCGCGCAGAAACTATAGAAGCGGCGTCGTTCGATTCTATTATAGTTCGATCCCACTAACTGTCGTAATACAACGATACACGGCGTCTGCTCCGCGATCGGTCGTCTATATCCAGCACGCCGCCATAGGCATGCATACGTCTTTCAATACCGTCTGCTCGTATGGAAATAATAGGGCAAAGAAGAGGACACCACTGTTAGCGATACATTCGGTTGGAAAATTTGTTTATTCTCAAAGGGAAAGTGGCACACTTTGTAATGAATAAAATAACACAAGAAAGCTATTTGTAATTGACAGTAAGACACATTGTGTCTAACAACAGAGTCTATGAATAGGGGTGCAGTAGGTACACTATACTTAATATTTGTGCTAGGCATGATGCAGGGCAGTGATAAAGTTTAAACTGTAGATAAATTTGTAGGTGTTCACGAACTTCTATAGGGAATTTTTAAATATTTATTCTTATTATATATATTAAATTTAAAAATATTATATATAACTCTTTCAGTACTTTCATCTTCGTACCCCTGACTCTTGGTCTACTTTGGTCCATAGAAACTGTTTATTTTAGAATCCTACTGTTTCAGTTCTTATTGAATTAATAGAAACATTATATAGGACGTTATGTAACACATCTTTAAAACAGTTTCAATTTACTATTAGCATCGCATTCGTGATTTACAGATTTTGCTCTCTAAATTAACCCTTTATTAACTCAAATATGATTTGCAAAACGGTTAATTTGGAACGTAAAACCTGTATTACATTATCTAATTTAGTGTAAGTCGCGTAACAACTTATTAACACGTTCCGTGCCACGTGGCCAAAATGGCGACCAACGATATTCGTCAGAAGCAAAATTGATCATACTGTCAACTCTTTCATTCTATAACGATGATGAATATAGAGAAGGAAAATGAATTATTATTGTCGAATATAATTTTGGGACGAGGTTTCAAGGTTCCAACAAAAACAACTTGCAATTTCGAATGGCACGAAACGAGTTAATTGAAATCGCTGCGATCAGAATCTTGATGTAATAATGATGATTCAGTGAAATAATTCTTTTGGTCGCTATTTCAGAACGACGAAGGTGAGTCATCGAAACTGGAAGTGAATTTAACAATTAATATTTGCCTGTTGCTGATCGAATTCCTGCTATACTCATCGAAACACGAGACTACTATTGTTCTTTATTCTTGCACCGTAAGCATGACATTGCCGGAATCAAATTTCAATTGGCTTTCTAATCTTTATATTATACACGTAGCTAACTGGTCTAATTATTTGTCTCGATATACAGGGCGTTCAGCCACTCCTGGGAAAAATTTTTAATGGGAGATTCTAGAGGCCAAAATAAGGCGAAAATCAAGAATACTAATTAGTTGATTGTGGCTTCGTTAAACAGTTATTAACAAATTAAATTAAAAAATTTCAATTCGCTTTGGAAAAATTATTTTTGATTACGGGGGTCAATTACAATCAATTTCAGTGAATAGACATAACCTCGAAATCCTACACACTTTCGAGAAAAAAATTCGAGTAGATGAACTTTTTCGACAAAATTAAAAAATTTGAAATCGGTCTGGAAAAATTATTTTCGGTTTCGGGGCACAATTACAATCATTTTTGGTGAATACACATACCCCTGAAATCCTATGCATTTTCGAGGAAAAAATTCGAGTAGGCACTGAAATTTTTAGATGAAATTAAAAAATATCAAATCATACTAAAAAAATTATATTTAGTTACTGGGGCCAATTACAATCATTTTTGGTCATTAGAGATACTCTCGAAATCCTACCCACTTTCGAGAAAAAAATTCGAAAAGGTGCTTAATTTTCTGGCGAAAGTAAAATTTTTCAAATCGGTCTAAAAAAATTATTTTCGTTTGCGGGGGTCAATTACAATAATTTTTGGTCAATAGGCATATTGCCGAATTCCTACTCACTTTCGAGAAAAAAATTCGAGTAGATACTGAAATTTTTAGACGAAATTCAAAAATTTCAAATCGTTCTGGAAAAATTATTTTTGGTTGCAGGGATCAATTATAATCAATTTTGATTAATAGACATAACCTCGAAATCCTACGCACTTTCGAGAAAAAAATTCAAGTAGACAAATTTTTCGACAAAATTAAAAAATTTCAAATCGCTCTGGAAAAATTATTTTCGGTTGCAGGAGCCAATTACAATCATTTTTACATCAGTCAACATATTGGTATTCTTGATTTTTGTCTTATTTTGGCCTCTGGAATCTCCCATTAAAATTTTTCCCAAGTATGGGCGAACACCCTGTATATGTATATGGTGTATGTGTGTGTTTGACTACTACTACTAACCATTTTAAGTAAAACAAACACAAGAATCAATAACGCTTCGTAAATTTAATTTTTAGCGCTTCGTAATATAGCTTTTCTGCTTAATAACCTGTGTTAATATTTTTGGTGTCCATTCGACTATTTTTTTCGTAAACAATTTTTGCCATATTCGAAGGGTTAATTTAACCCTTTGCAAACGAACATTTTAGACTAATTTTGCAAAGAGTTTCTCTATATACGGTCACAATTTAAATAGACACTTTTTGAAAGTGTCGAATACGTTTTCGAGCAAAATGTCGCGACGGTGCGAACGTGCCCTTAGTTTCCCATTTGCGGAGAGCGTTACACGGTGTAGAACGTATCGTCGACGTGCACGGTATCCGGCATTCCACGATTTCTATGGCGCGTTATGGGATCGAATTGTGTCGAACAGACAAATAGCCCTTTGACGAAAAAAAAAGAAAAAAATATATATCGACACGGAAGGATTCACGCATCGCGTGATATCTATTGGCATGTTTCGTGTCGGAAGAGGGGATGTATTCAGAATATTCAACTGCATGCAGTTGTATTCATTCGTTACATGTAGATTACATTTTGTTTCAATTGTTAAGATTAAGAGACTGCAAAGTATCTTTGCTATATATTTAAACATACAAAAATGTTTTAAAAAATTTGCTATAGCTATGCGATTTATTTAATTATTTTTTTATTTATGAAATACGTAATTCGTGAGTACAGGAGAATTTTCTATGGCTCCTAGCAGTAGCGTGCCATTTATTTGCGTAAACGTTAACCTCGTAATTTATGCTACAGTTGGTAACGAATCTAAAGCCACTATTCATAATATAAACTGTGACACGTCGATCAGCGTGGCCTCGAATGAATCACACGTTACTGTATCTGAACGCTCTAGATCCTGTGTAAAATGATATGTAATAAAGTGTACAATGGTAATCATCGTTCGATGTTTATGGAAAATAGAACTCATTGCAATAGTATGTCATGGAATACAAGGCGAGTTCTATGCAAAAACGAATGAAAATCGAGTGCAAAATGTGAGGAAAATGGTGGACGATAGAAATGTACAAAATTCTAATTTAGAATTACTGATTACATAACCTAATACTTAGCGTCCCATTCTCGGTTGCGCTATGATTAGTGGGACGCCCTCTATATTTGTTATCGGACCTGGCCGGAGTAGGTTGAACACAGGTCGAAATCGGTCTCATCTCAGCCTAAAAGTAGAAGAAACGGAAATAAGTTTCACCCGTGGCCGGGAGTAGGCTGCTGGTAGACATATTTAAAATATTTCAATCCATCATCTCATACCCTCACCTGACGCTCTTCAATCTATTTGAAAATGTAGGTTGGAACGGTGAAACTGACAAGGAATCATCGCGCAATTTACAGTCTCCGATTTCTATAAATTTCTTACCGGTATCAAAACATATCCTACTTAATTATGTATAACATTCGCGTGGTTAATTATGAACATACACGTTTCAGCCGTTGATTTACGGCCATTTTTCTTACAAAGGTAACAAGCATCTAAAATTTTCAATTAAGAACAACTTTATATATTAGGCCAAAAAGAACTATATAAAAATTAAAAATGTCTCGTCGATAAATATTTGTAATTGCAGAATTAATATATATTAAGAAACTAAAGAACTGTCCAAACTGTTACCAAAGACGAACGGAAAATAAAAATTCCAGTTATAGAAATAAACTTTACCAAAGGGACGGATGCAAATTCCACTGAATAAGCATCGAAAGTACGGAACTTGTGGAATTATCGGTTATTCATTATTCGATTAAAATTCTGTTGAACTTTGATTGGTACGGCCTTTTGGTCTATGTAGTCCCAGTCGAAGATTTCTTCTCCCCGAGCCGTTCGAATAGCGAAGTCGATGCCTCGTGTCGTTTCGTATGGGCGCGCGTGCGCATCTGCACGTCATTTGTACCTTTCCAGAGGCGAAACTCGTAGGTGGTGACCGAGGACGCGGAGATGACAGGGGTCCCCCGATTACGTAACATCGAAGATGCCAAACAAACCAAGAAGGAAGAGGAACACGGGCTTCCTGCTCGGCTCGAATGGTCGTTGGCATCCAAGGTGGTAGAAACGATCTTCGAACGAAAAGATCGCTTCTCCCTTTAACCTCTCGCCACGCTCGTGCAAGTTTTCACGCGTAAACGCAGTCGTAGGGTCAATCTAAAATTTCGTATCGTTACCAACGAACGTTTTAACGATACAGTTTTTTTTACTGGTCGTAGAATTCATTCCGGGACACCCGGTACGTACGGGTGCTGCAATCGAAGATAATTCTTGGCCATGCGTTTGTGTATCGCAGGGAATCGTCCCTGAAAGATAGAAATAGTAGGAGCAGCCCGACCAAGCAGAATCGTTCTTTGATAAAAGATTATCTCTTTATTGCGACATCGTAATTTTTCCTCTTTCATGGCGTCTACCGTCGTTCCTTCCGTGTGTTCAGATTATCTTTGATAAGTCGCCATACCGTTCGTCATCGATGTCCATAAAGGTCTAACCTATTACACGACGCGACGTGATATTAAATCGGCATTCAGGGCCTAATTTAGCGAGAATAATGCGAGGTACGTGGTCTCCTGGCGGCCGCGCTTCGACTTTCATCGATCAAAATCATTTCCAATGCGATTGACGTCGCTCGTTTCGTTACCACTCGATAGACAATGTCAAAAAATATTCTTTATAAATATTTAAGAAATATTAAGTTTCGTAGAAAATTCTTGCGTTTCTTTATTGGATTATAACGAAGCAATATATAGACTTACAAGGGTTAATAATTTTATCCATATACCCTTTACTTTCTTGGTTGTTACTAACGCGTCAACCGACGTGGCGGTCACGGGTGACCGGCGCTTCAAAAGAGAATATTAGAATATTAAAATAAAATTTTTTAAAATGTTTATACTATCAGTTAAAGGGTAGAAATAGTCTTTTATTTAGGGATAGAAAACAGTTTGTTAAGATGTTGTTACAAAAGGAACAAAAAAAAATATTCAAAAAGGAAACATCGCTAATCCTCGCCTAGTGGAATTCGTGTATTTTGCAAATGAGTGTCTACTTCCTTAGGATGTGTGTTCACACCTTCCGTAGCTGAAGGGTTAGAGACCCGTAAAGGAAAGCAAAGTGGATTTTCACTTCCGTAGACTGCGCGTTTAACCCTTTTGTAGTTTAGTTCAATTCGTGGATAGAGCAGAGAAACAAACTATTTAGTTAGTACACCAAAGTACACATTTACCCTTTAATTACTGCTGAAATTTGAATCAAACGCGTGTACACCGAACCAGTTTATTTTAATGAAAGAATTGCATTATTATTAACGTTTTAGTTGCCTTTTTATCGGAATCACAATAGGTAATCTTTATTCTCCATAATCTGATTTTTCATCGATGTTTTATGATCAAATTATTTTCAGTGTTTCATTTTAGTTATTCACACTAATTTTATCATTTCTAATTTACATTTAGATTAGTATTTGAGCATCTAATATTCATATTAACTTAGGTGGTGAAGTACGTAAAAAATGAATGATAGTTGTTTATTATCCATAATTAATCACGGTATATATTATTAGATTCGATTTCAGATTGGACAATAATGTGCAATACGCAGATCAATCAGATGCACCTTGCTCGTTTCATGCATACGAAGATCAGGGTAATGAAATACCTGGTTTCAGAGTAAGACTTCAAGAGTTGAGTTTCATCTTGGATTTCATGTCTGGTTACAAGTTACATACGCTTATTGTGATACTGGACCGACCAGTCTCGAATAAGGTTTAATTGCAATGGGTTAAACATCTACAACAATTCACGCACTCTAAACAACAAGCTAAATCATTTTTAAAAAGCTGCTGAAGGTTGGAAAATTAAAAAGAATATATATTTACGGGTTATTAGAAGATACAACACCCGGTAGTTTACATAATTAACATTTTAAAGTGCACGGCTAAGCGCTTTTAATAACAATGATTCATAGAATATAGAAATAGTCGTAATTAGAAAAACAGTTTGTTAATAACAGGCATTGTTTTTATGGACATGTTTCCCAAGCTAAGTGCTTTATATTCTACATACAGGTCACCTCGCTTAAATACATTCCGTGAATTTGAAAAAAAAAAATCACTCACTATTATTAGCGTCCAAGGTGCATTGAAAAAACAAAATAGTTTAGTAAACTTTAAAGCAGTGTACTTCTTGAACCATTAGGTTTAGGGCATAAATACTTTTTCATTTTAAAAAAGGATGCAATCGTATTTTTTAGATACATGAAAACAAACAAAATTATTCCAGTTTCATTTTATTTTATGACATTGTTTTATATCTAATCGTTCTATGGAGGTAGCTCTTAGTATGTTTCCAAAGCTTTCCAAATTTATGGAATTTCCGGGGTCGGGTATCGTTCGTTCGCCGCGAGGAAGACAGACGCGTTCGCTGGGCGTGTATTATTCGTGGAAACGAGCCGTTCGTCGAACGCCGGTCTGTCTGCGGCTCAGATTTAACGATTCGTCGTAAACGCGCGGTCTAATTTCCGTGGAGTCGCGCGTGTGCTGTAGTTTGTTGATACCACCGGCCCGCTGAAAGAAAACGGGCACGGAAAAGGAGCAGGAAAAAGAATGAAACCGAGCGGAGGAAAACGCCCGTTCGAAATGCGCCGTAAACCGACTCCGGCTTTCGGTTTAAGCCGCCGTGGGTGGGCGGTCGCCTGGATAGGAACCTGTACAGTCTTCTGTTTAATGATGATCTATTTTGGTCGATGGCATTCGGACTCTCGCCCCGTGCTTCGTCAGTCAACAGGAAGCAATAGAATTTAATTTTCTACGGAACACGTTTCCTCTTCCAGTGGCATAGCGGCCGATTCGATTAAAAATAAGGCGCTCGTGCGTGGAAAGTTGAACAACGAATTCCGCGTTTTCTCGATCGCTCGATGGAAAGGCAACGGCTACGCCATTAACGAGGCAACGTGGAAACTTATGGGTGTGAACAATTTTTTAAATCGTTTCTACCAATTTTAACCCCCTCGTGGATGATCAACGTTACTTGATTTCTCCCCCCTGTAAATATGCAGTCAAAGTAACTTGAATGCAATTGTTTCTCGGGCAAGTGTTTCCATTATTTGTGCACAATGTATCTACCGCATTAATTGATTCAGAGCTAATTATTAAATCCTGTCACACGCCTCGTGACGGAAGTGTTGAATAAACTAAGAATAAAATTATTTGTTTTGCAATGCAAACGTTTAAAATTCCAAAAAGTTTTATAATCTAATTTATCGTAGTCAAGAAAAGTAAAGATACGTATTGATTTTTTATAAAAAATTGTTGGAAGTATTGTTTAGTTTCTGTTCTATACTTCTTAATTAATTATAAATTAAAAAACACTTGTGATTAAGTTTTACCATTTATTTTACTGTTTCAAAAACGGAATATTATAACTATTTTCAACCCTTAGTTTAAACCTGTTACATTAATTTCAACAAAGTTGCTTCTTATGCAGTTAAGTCGTCAAATTACTTATTAGGTATCTGATCGAACAAGCAATTAACAAAATTAAATCGTATAAATAATAGTAATACTAAAAGTAATTGTCCCCCTTATGCCAAAACCACGAATGTGTAATTCGATAAATTCTGGAATTGTTAAACTGCACAATAACTCACATTCATGAATCAAGCTTAGAATATAATCGCCATTGTTACCCTGTACCCATTTATGGCTTTGGCATAAAGTTAGGAATACAAAAAGACGACGGACAGTTCAAAATACATCTTTACCTCGGAAAGTGAAAGTTTTCGCATTCAGGGTTCTGGCATAAGGGGGACGATGTGATATACTACTTTTCTCTTCTGACACCTTTCTGACCCATATCAACGTGTTTCTGGAGCACAGTTTGAGACCCACTGATTTATTGCATTTAATGCTTACGTGTTCCGCCATCTTTGTCTCAGATACCCTCTATCATAGTTTTTCTGAAAGCACAATCGTGTTAGTACCTGTTATTTCATAGCAATTTTAATTGTAGCAATTATTACGCTCAAATCGCGCGCGAAATCTGCTGGCGCGCTACTAGCGCCACAAATTTGTGAAGTGCCCGCGTGCGTCAATTAATTCGTTCTCAGTTACCGAACGAACGCCAAGGGAACGGTACGTACATATAGCGAGTCTCTACGCCAGATCTGTGCCCGGAAATTAAATAACTCTCAAGGAGTCATTATAGTAGTCATTTTGTGTATATTGACATTACTGTCAAATCGTTGCATACGATTTTAAAATACGTAGAAAGTTTGACGTGTCGTTCATCAGTGGCCACCATAGCAGACATGTTAATACGCTTGAATAAAGTTCGATTTTTTCCATGAAGAGTTGCTGTGTCGAAGCTAAACGCGTAGAATGAGTTGACGATATTCTACGATTTTCTAATCGTTTAATAAATCCCTCCTTGACCTTAAAGTCGCCACGTAAAACTTAGAATCATTTCTTAACCTTGAAGACGATCGATTGGTTAGCAGGTCAGCTATGTAAAATAACAACGCTTTATATGCAACAATAAAATCACTGCGCCGCAATGAAGAGCGCAATAAATCAGTTTAATGATTGAATCTATTGTGCGGTTGATAAGACTGGCCACACTGTTTAATTGCCGGACGTAAATTTGATTGCAGATACGCAACAATTGAATAAAGTTTTATTAAAACGGTTCCGTACAATCCAACGCCATAAAAGATGAATTCAGTCGCAGTAATATTTTTCTAAATTTAGATTACTGCTATTTGTATTTTAGATTAAAAGATTTGTTTAATTATCTTTGTTGCGTTTATTGAAACGAAAAAAAAATTATTATCAAGATTTCAAATTTTCAAAAATCTTTGTAACATAATACTTACACAAAGGTAATACAATTAGTTTATAATTTTTTGTAATGAAAAGAGAAACAACATATTCTGATTTTCATGATTCATTGTAGAAAAACAATTTGAATAATTGTCTAGTTTTGTAAAAACAATAATTTATTTTGCCTGTGCGTTGGATACGCCAGAAGTGTTTGTTTCAGAACCGTTTTATTACAATTAAGCATACATAGTAAGAGGAGTACGTCGAGTGTAAATTGAAACGCTTTGAAACGTGTATTTTGTTTAACATTCTGCTGTTTGAAAACGAATATTAATTGCTTCGTGTTGACGTTGACGCGTTCTATTATTATGCAAAATGCAATTCGTTTGATCGAATGTTTTCGTGACCTATTAACGATAACATATTTTCAGGTTATGTGTTTCTTCGTGACCGTTGTGAATTCCACAAATGCTTCGATCATTTCGTCCATGTACCATAAAATAATAAATATTTAATATGACACTCAACAGCTAATTTAATTTATTTAATAAATTGGAATAACGTGAAATATACAGGGTATTCGGCCACTCCTGGGAAAAATTTCAATAGGAAATTCTAGAGGCAAAAATAAAACGAAAATCAAGAATATCAATTTCTTGTCTGAGGCTTCGTTAAAAAATTATTAAAAAATTAAATTGAAAAATTTCAAACCATTCTGAAAAATTATTTTCGGTTGCAGAGGTCAATTATAAGTATTTTTGGTGAATAGACATTACCCCGAAATCCTACGCATTTTCGAGAAAAAAATTCCTCGCCGAAAATCTAATGCGAGGTCAGAAATGGTTCACCGAAATTTCATTCATATCTTTAAAACTTCATAACTTCTGAATGGATCGGAGGATTTTGATGTCTCAAACAGCAAACAACGCGTATTTTAGTGGAGAATATGTAGAAATTTCTGAAATATTGTAAAAGTTGTTCCATAATCCCGTAAAATGAAAAAAAAAACCCATAAAAATAGTCCAATTTTAAAACGGCCATAACTCCTACAATAGTGAATATATTTCAATGAAACTTTTTTTCTGGAGTAGAGCTCGTGGGTACCTACAAAAAAGTATTAGACAACTTTTCCATAGGACGTCAAACAAAATTAGTAAAAATCAAAAACGAATTTTTAAGAAAAATCGACAGGGTCTAAATTTTTCGGTGCAAAAAAAAATTTCAAATCGTTCTAAAAAAATTATTTTTGGCTTCAGGGGTCAATTACAATCATTTTTTGTGGTTAGACATACCCCCGAAATCCTATCCACTTTCTAGAAAAAAATTCGTGCAAGTACTGAAATTTTTAGACGAAATTAAAAAATTTCAAATCATACTAAAAAAATTATATTTAGTTACAGGGGTCAATTACAAGCATTTCTGGTGAATAGACATAACCTCGAAATCCTACGCACTTTCGAGAAAAAAATTCGAGTAGGTGAACTTTTTCGACAAAATTAAAAAATTTCACATCATTTCTGGAAAAATTATTTTCGGTCGCGGGGATCAATTACAATAAATTTTGGTGAATAGACCTACCCTCGAAATCCTACCCATTTTCTAGAAAAAAATTCAGTACCAGCGGAACTTTAAACGTTAATAACTTTTTAACGAAGTTTCCATCAACAAATTAGTATTCTTGATTTTCGTCTTATTTTAGCCTCTAGAATCTCCCATTAATGTTTTACAATTAACAATTAACAATTATATATATTATTTCCGTGCATATTAATAGTCGGTTTAGGAAAATAATTGAACATTTTGAAAACGCTTAAAGATTTTGTTCATACAATTTTTATTACACTTTTCCTTCTAAATGCACAAAAAAATATTTCGAGAACCTTGTAATTTTCCAAACTTACGCAATATTTATAGTAATACTTTATGGCTATTAGCGCACTCTAACGATATCTAAACGATTCATATCGATATATTTTACTTTACATAATCTTAAAATCACCGTTCATACAGAACTAAAGTGTACCGATTAGGGACGTAATTAGTATTTATAAGCGATACAAACCGAGATCTTGTTCCGGATAATCGCGCTGGCACTTAGCGTCAGGAGCCAAATTAATTTTGAAAAGCGAACCAATTCAATATGGTCGGAACGAAGCTTATTAGTGAGACTAATGAATCCCGTGGCTGTGGAATGGAAACGTTAAGAAACGAAAGATAACAGGAATTTCGCAGGTGTTCGATAGGATCGATAAACATTCGATAGGGAACGCCCGATTTCTGGGTATAGAAAGCGAAAAACCCACTTGTCCACGCGTTCCACATACGCGCGTGGCAACAATTCTGGTAATTGAATTTCCCTGCACACGACGAATCCACGGTACGTGTACCCTCCCTGTGGCAATTTTTAATTCGCGGAATTCGACTTCGTTGACGTGAAAGTTCAACGTGGGCCCCGGCCACGTTCGTGGTTCGACGACCTCGATCAAAGGAGACCGACCTGCGTGGGCTTGTCTCTCGCCGTTGTGCGTTTGTACGCGTTTATTTAACGAGCATGGAAAATTCTAGCGCGACGAAAACGTTCGATTCGGCCCCCCCCTCGTCAGGCAGCATTGCCAGAATTCGTGTCAAGATGCTGTCTGGTCGAAACGAGTTCGAACCGTGCCGCGGTGAAAGCAGCGTTAGTCATTATTCGAATATTTAGATATTTCATCGAACAGTTTGCTCGCGTAAAAGTGTTACGCGGATAAAAATAAATCCATCTTCGAACTTGGAAATGTTAGAAATTTTATATCGGTATATAAAATTAAGTGTTTTTACATTCTTTCGTTGTACCTTCATGAAAGTATTATAACTCCATTTCTCTTTTTTTGTTTCAGGTAAGTCACGAAAACTTAACAATTGATGAACCCACACAGCTAATTTCGAAAGAAAAATTTCTCATCGCAGGTATTTATCATAATCACTCGTTGCTAACGAAAATGGTACGTTAGGATATCATAAAAGTATGCAGCTTTTTGTCGATACGATTTAACTTAAGAACTTTAATTAACGATCATTCAAACATAATCGACTTTGGTTTTCTACAACTTTTTCTCTTGTTTCTATTAGTTCTTCGTCGAAAGGACAGTATACAGGGTGTTGCGCCATCCCTGGAAAAAATTTTAATGGGAGATCCTAGAGGTCAAAATAAGACGAAAATCAAGAATACCAATTTGTTGATGGAGGCTTTGTTAAAAAGTTATTAACGTCAAAGTTTCGCCGGTACTGAATTTTTTTCTCGAAAATGCACAGGATTTCGGGGGTATGTCTATTCACCAAAAATGATTGTAATTGACCCCCGTAAACGAAAATAATTTTTCCAGAACGATTTGAAATTATTGAATTTAATTGTTAATAACTTTTTAACGAAGCCTCTATCAACAAATTGGTATTCTTGATTATCGTCTTATTTTGGCCTCTAGAATCCCTCGTTAAAATTTTTTCCCAGGGGTGGCAGAACACCCTGTATAACTTCGTAATCATGTTACTGATTGCATTATAAATTGCTTAGGTTACAAGGAACTTTTTTTTTTTTATTTCTTTCATTTGATTTACCCAAGTTAAGAATGGGTGACCACCTGCTATGTATCGGGTGGTACAAGTAGCAATATAATCATCCTACGTGAAAAAGTGTGGGATAAAATTTCGTCGTATTACTTTATTTTCGAAAAAATTGGTACTGAAGATTCTCCATTGCTTATTATTTGTACTTGCATCGAGTATTTATTTATAATGTGTAATGAGATTTATTGAACCTAATTTTAGCTGATCACTCGCATATTCTGGATATTTTCAGAAGCTATTGTCTGGAAAATGAGTGCTCGCGCAAAGGAAATTTATTCCAGTTTCACTTTCGTTTCTTCGCGAGGAATCCTGTCTATTGAAATTGTACTGAAAAGTACGGGACACCCTGTATGCATGTTCATTATGCACTTACCTTCATCATGGGCATAAAAAGTTGATCGAATTTGTTTTTATTTAACATATTTCTTATACTCATTTTACTCACTCCATTTAGGATTTAATTACATTTACATTGTAATTTGCATGATATTATGACAGTGCAATATCGATTGGAACTTATTCGCCGTGAAATTAAAAATGGAGTCACCCTACGATCCCCTCTTTGTTTTCGAATTTTACATTAGAATTTCTGTTCTTTTTTTGCGTTTCTATGTTGAACACAATTTCATATACAGTATTGTCTCTCTATAGCCGCGCGTTTTCGGATTCTCTATAGACGCGAAGCTATCCCCACTACTTCGTTTGTAATCATCGCGTCGCGACATCGGGTATCGGATATCAAAGAGAAAGCCGAAGAAAAGTCGACGAGCCCCATCCCCCTTGAACGCTCGAGCGTGAAATCAAAGAAAGCCGAATAGACTACTCGTCTCTCAAGTTGCGTGCGCCCGGTCCCGACACGCGCGGCTATAGAGAGACAATACTGTACTTCATAACGGCTAACTACATTTTTAATCTAATTCTATAATTTTAGTATAAACTTTCGAATTCGTTTAATTCGTACAACATATGTATTACACCTCAGGCAACAACTCATGTATTTGGCATGATTGTAAATCATCTCCACCCACACATTCCTTAAACGTATTTTCTAGGACATAACGATTATACAGTTTTTCTATCTCTATTTACTCAAGGACTTTAAATACAAGAAACTATTCAGTCAATCATTTTGAAATATAGATGTAAAATGTGCGAGATTTTGAATAGTCATAGATAAAAGAAATACAAGTTATAGTCTTTATAATTAAAGTCTTTTGCCTTAAATTTCTTTGTTAAAATTTTTAGTGCTGAAACTCGTATTTTCATGCGATTTTTGCAACGACCTTACGCGTCGTTACGCATGAACTGCGCGAATTCTCGTCGACGCTTTCGTTCCGCCTTCCTCGGATCGTTACTTTCCGCCAATTTTTCGCGCTCTCCGTGAAGCCATGAAAACCGAGTGAGTCTGGTTTTGGAAAGTAACACCCACCCTCGCATTGTGCACCTGCGAGGGAGCGCCTCGTGTTCGCGGAGAACCATAGCTTGGATAAGCGTGGTGAAATCGTCGAAAGGACGGAGAAGGGAGCCCTAGAAAAAGGCGCTGTCTCGGTGTGAACCGCGCCGAGAGGCTGCACACGATGCACACGCAGCCAATGGCGTAACATCGCCTCGTGGAATATCAACAAACAGACGCGAAAACTTTCTCAACGAGTCGCTTCGTGGTGATTTTGCTTAATTTTTAAAAAAATAGTCTTCGTATGTTTCATATGATATAAAGGGTGTTCGATCACACCCGGGGAAAAATTTTAAGGGGATTCTAGAGGGATTCTAGAGGCCAAAATAAGTCGAAAATCAAGAATATCAATTTCTTGATTGAGGCTTCATTCAAAAGTTATTAACAATCAAATTCAAAAATTTAAAATCGTTCTGGAAAAATTATTTTCGGTTGCGGGGGTCAATTACAATCATTTTTCGTCATTACATATACCCCCGAAATCCTATCCACTTTCTAGAAAAAAATTCGAGTAAGTACTAAAATTTTTAGACGAAATAAAAAAATTTCAAATCATACTAAAAAAATTATATTTAGTTACAGGGGTCAATTACAAGCATTTCTGGTGAATACACATACCCCTGAAATCCTACGCACTTTCGAGAAAAAAATTCACGTAGGTAGACAAATTTTTCGACAAAATTAAAAAATTTCAAATCATTCTGGAAAAATTATTTTTGGTTGTGGGGGTCAATTATAATCATTTTTGGTGAACACACATACCTCCGAATTCCTGCGCATTTTTTAGAAAAAAATTTAGGAAGCTAGACACATTTTTCGGCGATTTTAAAAAGTTTCAAATCATTCTGGAAAAATTATTTTTAGTTGCTGAGGTTGATTACAATCATTTTCGGTGAATAGACACACCCCCAAAATCCTACGCACTTTCCAGAAAAAAATTCACGTAGGTGGACAAATTTTTGACAAAATTAAAAAATCTGAAATCATTTTGGAAAAATTATTTTTAGTTGCAGGGATCAATTACAATCATGTTTGGTGAATAGAACCACCTCCGAAATCCTACGCACTTTCGAGAAAAAAATTGGAGTAGATGCTGACATTTTTCGGCGAATTTAAAAAATTCCAAAATGTTCTAAAAAAATTATCTTTAGTTGCAGGGGTCAATATCAATCATTTTTGGTGAATAGACACATCCCCGAAATCCTACGCATTTTCGAGAAAAAAATTCGTTACCGAAAATATACTCTGTGGCTAGAAATGTTTCCCCGAAATTGCCGTTTTACGGTCGAAGTTTTAAACATTAATAACTTTTTAACGAAGGCTCGACCAACAAATTAGTATTCTTGACTTTCGTGTTTTTTTGCCTCTAGAATTTCCCATTAAAATTTTTCCCAGGGGTGGTCGAACACCCTGTATACTAAAGCATATAGTGTTGATTATATCAGTATGCATATTTAAAAAAAAAATAATGGAAGTGAAACAATATGCAATTGCATGCAGTTTTATAAAAAAAGCTTTTGTTTAAATTTGTTCGAATATACGTAAAATGTAAATCAGACTTATCTTTGAGGATGTCAGATACCATGTACCATATCGTCAATGATTCAGTCAAACTGTCAGACTATTATCTGGCAGTAAACAGTTTCGTGTCTAATGTACACATTTTATTATGAGTATATATTTACAAGTACGTCTAGGTTAAATTTATAACGGCGTTGTTAGGTGTAACTCATGTTTGCTGTGCAAGTATGTCTTTGATTTTTAATCTCATTTGTTTAGTCCGTTAATCCCTTTAACTAATACTCTGCACAGTTTTAGCGCAATAAAAATGTATTATTATTAATTTAGTGCTCGTACATTATTATAGGCAAAATTATCACATATATAAATTTTATTATTTATCAATAACATTGACTGAGTAACACAAATTTTCTTTTGTATCCTCCTGGGGTTGTGTGATCTCTATCCTTACGTACACTCAACCCTCCCTCGCCCCTTGAAAGAAATTTGCTTTAAAAAATAGACTTTTGGAATAGTCTGATAAAATCGCTTAGTAAAATATATTGGTTTGCTGTTACGAAAGCTCAAACGAAACACTCCTCTTCTTTATTGACGTAATGCAGTGGCGGTGAATCCCGCCGGTTGGCTGAATGACTGGAAATCATGTTTCACGTTGTTGGCCTATCCATACAGGTGTCGGGTCTTAACTTTAGTTACATTCACCGGAGAGATTCCAGCTGTTACACATTTACGTTTTAATTGCAGCTCTCCTGGTTTCCCGTGTTTCAACCGGCGGATAGTTTCGTGGCATTTCGAAATAAAGTTTGCGCCTTGTAACAGCGCGAAAAAATTTCCCTCGTTACGCCAGTCATTGTAATTACGCTACGATACTATCGTCTCGAGTGGTAGATTTTTTTTTCCGTCTTTGCTACAACAATTATCAGGAACTTCAACGAGATAACGATATAACAATTTTTAAACAACGGTCATTTTTCCAATTTGTGGATATCAGTTATAATTTCTATTTATTTGTGTTTAGTTATCTGATTCTGTTGAAAGCTCGTTCATGTTACAAGTATTAATATATCAACAATTTTTCACGCTGGACGAAACGATGAAGCCCAAAGTGAATTAATAACAGAAAATAATAACATTGAAAACGATATAAATCATTTTACATATTGCCTTTAATTGGGTCGTTAACTATGGCTACTTTCTATATGTATGGTGCATGCACACTGCAAAAACAACAGGGAAGACGTTGACATATTTTCTTGTCCTTTCACTCGTTTGCATTTTCTTCGTTTTTCCGTTTCCTGAGAAAGGAAGTAAAGATCAATGAGAAATATACCCACGCAGATTAACAAAATTGAAATCGTATATTAGACGTTGAAAGATTGAAATTACATATCGAAGGTTTCAGAAATTGTTGGTAAAAGAACACACGTTGTAGTTGCTTCGAACATATTGCTTTTTATTATTACATTATATACATTTTGTTAAAACCTCGTTTACATTGTTAGTATTAGTTATTTCTCGGTATCCTTCAAATATCACTGTTTTTTAACAACACTCGTGCACAAAAGAAGGAAGAGAGGAATGCATAAACCGAACAATAGTTTCTGGTGCAAAGAGTTACTGTTTCATAGAATGTGTAAAGGGGGAGTTCCTTCTCGCGTCTTTTGAAATAGCTACACCTGCAATTGTTCCGTGTGGAGGTTACGCCAATGGGTTCTCGCTCCTCTCCCCTCCACGCACACACCACGCCGTGCACGAGTCTTCTTTCTTCCCTCGCATTTTTCTCCCCATCACTTCGAGAGAGAGAGAACGTTGTCATTTCTCGCATCCCTTTCCTTCTAGCCCCTCTTCTTCTTCCTCTTCTACCTCTTGGTCCGTCTACGTTCAAGAAGGAACCCTTCTTCAGCGCCAGTAAGAACTCTCGAAGCTCAAAGGCTCATGCCCGTGGTGTGTGCAATATATTTTTGCACATAGGGTTTTCTCTCGACACTCTTGTTCCCCCACACGTCTGCGGCGTCCCTTCTGGGTTCGCACGAGCGAGCGTACAATTTTCAATTTTATTACACGCTTTTGTCCCTTCGCTGTCTCTAATTCGTGTTAACTCTGCTAATTTCGTTTGTAAGATTTGTTAATCGGTCAATACGAAATTAAAAAGCTTCGTGCTAGGGAATTACTAAGAATATAACGATTCTTCGTGCGAAATAAAGATACAGTGGATGTAAACAAACGGTTCGTCGCGTGATGGAGATTCTCATTGGTCTGCCGTGACGGCGTCGTGGCTCGAGACATTTACGCTTGCATCGTTGAGGTTAGCTTATTGTTGGGAAGAATGTAGTAACTCTGCTTTCTTCTGTCGCCGGTAGGTGACTGATGTAGCCTGTCGATGCGTGTGTGGCACGTCTGAGTATAAAAATACGTGTATCTATTATAAGACGAGTGAAATAGTAAGAACATGAATAAAAAAATTAAATAAAATAAATTATTAATATATAATATCGACAAACAAATTGAATAACAGAATATTATTACAAAATCAAACTTCTATATATATTTTTTATGTATATACAATTCTCAGACAGTTATGTAAAATTTGATAGCTATCTGACAATAAAAGCAAGTGAGACGTAGTCGGCAGAGTGCAACAGTTCTACGAAATGGTGGGGATAACTTAGCAATAAGTTCTTACGTAAAAATCGTGACAACTTCGCGGGAAATAATATATACGCGCGTCGTTTCTGTGCAAAACGGGAGTCGCGACGTACGCGAAAATAAGAAATGTCTCGGCCTCGATGCATTTAACTCCCAAATTGCAATAAACACAGTCTTTCTCTCTGTTCTTGTTTGTCTCTTTTTCTCACGTGGTTAACGCGTATCGGGCACGATTCGACGACACGACTTGGCTTTCTCCGCGTCGTAAGGAAGCACGAACAACAAACGTCGCAGGCGGAATATAGGCGCGGTGGAGTTGTAATACCGACTACCGTTATTTCTTATTCTTCTCGCTCCTTTCTCTCCTGTACTCTGCCTTCTGCCTAACGATCTCCTTTATGACCTGCTCGACGCCTTTGGCGTCGAACGTTTCTGCGACGTTCGACCGTCTCCTTGTCTTCGGTCCATACGTTGGAAAGAATAGGACGCTCTAGGAATTCCCCGTTGTCCTTTTTTTTTGCCCACCGCCAGGTATGCTCTTCGAAACTCTCGATTCCTGACGAAAATCCAACCGGATTACTACGTATTTTCACTAGCAAAAATATCAACGAAACGCCTAATGCAGAAGTTTCGACGAACATGCGCGCGCGTGAATTATATATACACTAATACCTTATGCATCACGGTGTTTAATAATACGGGGTTTCGCTGGAATGCTGCTTATAAATTTAACATATAATTTTGTTATCTGCACTAATTTCATTTATACCATTCATTCAACCGTTTATACTCACTAAAGCATTAGAGCTAAGCAGACGTTACAATATTATATTTGTTGATATAAAGAGACGTGCTGATAAAATGGGAAGTAAAACTGTGCAAAAATATGGTGTACAAATATTTTTCAAAATAGAAGTTATCTTATCTTTATTGTATGTGCGGTACATTGTTCAGTTATTACTGTGATCAAAATTTTTAGTAAGTATACTATACGTAAATTGTTTATTAAAGTTAAAATTACTTTTAAATTACTACGTGGCGCGTTAATTAATTCTTTTGATTTTTATTCGGCTCAATTTAATTCAATAATTTTTTACCCTTAAAACTATTGTTACGACATCGAAAATATATTGTCCGCCACTGTCATTCTTTGGATCACCGTTTAGTTTTGATAACCACCGCAAGAAATAAGCCTCCTGTCACTCGTCATTGGCGCGCGTATAATCTCTCGTGTCTCTGTTTGAAATATCTTAATCCGACGTGGCACGAGTCTCCCGTGAACGCAGAGGCGGTCGTTTGGCTGATTCAGTAACGTCGTAAGAATCGAAGATCGGTATTGGACGGAACAGAAGTTGGCACAGCGTCAGCCGCTGGACGCATCGCTGCCGCGCACTGTACGTGCAAATGTCTCCTTCAACCTTTCATTCTCGTCCGGGCTGCGTATCTGCATTAAAATAACGGCACCTCGGCTACGACACAGACGGCAGTCGCCTAACGTGACTCTACGGCTTCGACCTCGAACCCACGCGGCCTCGTAGTCGATGGTCTGCCTTCTCTCCCGCTCGTATTAGAATAGGAGAGCGGATAACGCATGAATTATTGCAGCGATTGCATTCGTATCGATCCTCGTTCGTCTCGTCCTCTTTGCCTTCCCTTCCCGTCCCCCCTCCCCCATCTGCCGCGCTCCTCTGTTAAAACTTCCCAGTGTCCGAAAGCCGATGGTAAAAAAGATTCCTCGCGTGCTTAGTGTGCCAAGGAACTTTCTACGGCGCCGGAGACGTTCTGCGAACGATAATAATAGCCCACCGTGTGCATTGTAATAACCGATGTTGATAACCTTCGCTATGGAACGGAGCGTGAATAACAGAGGCGTACTATCGCCGTTGCTGACATTGCCAGGCGAGGTTTTGAACCTGAGACTTCGTCTGTACCGGGTGACACTCAAATATCTTTACTTTCGTAAGAAAGTTCTCGAGTTTCGTGAAAACGTATTACTGGGACTATTTCGAAGCTTCGATTCCTCTTTGGTTAGACCATGTATGCACATATTACTCGGACATAACAAATAAGATAATATTAATGGACAAATAGAGTAATTGCTAATTAGATAAATAAACCAATATATGTTTCGTACACGTATATTTTAATTCTGATTATTTACTCGACTAAAAGATTTGAGAAACGCTGCCGTAGACGAAGTGTCTCCCTGAACCTAATATTCCAAAATGGCTGCTGCCTATGGATCAGCTAGCCAGACAAACGCGATTCCGTTCATCTGTGCATAAAAAAAATTGAAGCACATTAAAATACCAGTTGCTAAAACCTGGAAAAACAAAAATTGGTGTTCGACGTTAAATAATTCGTTCGCTGAACGATTGGTATAACCAGTCGAACCATCCGGACTTAATATTGGAAAATGGCTGCCGTCTACAATAATATATCATGCTCCGCGCAACTCGGGAGCAATTATTCAACCGTGTTTTCGTTACATTAATGCAGGAAGTAAGCATTCGTAGCGTCGTAGCAAGAAGGTTTAATTTATTATCGCCGAGGAAGCACATTTCAGGAACAAAGTCATGTGCATGTTATACGTTCGAGGGCCGATGTTGATTTTACTTGTAAACTGCAAGTTGCGCTGTTTCTTATCTTAACTAGACATGCTCATTGAGTAATGGTGGTACAACTGCATTTTATTGTTGGGAAAATTACTTCACGATAACATATTTTCAAGATAATAACGTGTTTTATACCGAATACGTATATTTATTATATTCGTTTTGTTTATTGAGGTTAGTTTGTGACCTCATGCTTATATTTGTAAATACAGAAATCATTATTAAAATTCGTAATATATTCTTTTTATATCGAATAAATATTCGTTAAATTACAAAAAAGTTTGATACTTACTGTTACAGTCGAAGTTAGAATCCATTATTAGGGTTATTAAGTTACATGTATTCTATTACCTTTTCTAATAAGTAATTTGCAATACCTGATTACTTACAACTTCAGTGCATATTATTTTTCAACACTTGTAATTCCGTTCTTCAACGAAATGTAAAAGAGAATCGATTTTTTGACAGGTTTACGGTAAAATATCCCGTTAAATGAAATGTCTGCCTGTTAATTGGTACGTTTCACACGAGCGAGAAAATGATTTTTACCGAAATGCTACAGTCGTATATACTTGTATAATTATTTCCCTGCACATCGAAGGCACGATTGAAGTAAGCTTTTCTCTTTTTCAAAACTGATACGTAACTGATCCGTCTGTACCGTATATCCAATAATGTTTTCGTCAACGCACAATTAAAGACTACCATAAAATACTGTCCACAGATCATCGCGGTTAGATAACGCAGACTGCCGGTATTTATCTAATCGTACGTTAAAATAATTCCGTTACTATCGTCAAACGTCACGCCGTATCGGCTCAAGTAAAAACAATCGAAAGATAGCTGGCAAACAACGGCCGCGCAATTTCGTTCCAGTCTTCTCGCATCCGCTGGCCTTTCGGTTCTGTCCCCTCTTCTGTTTCGTCTACTCGCGGGCTTCTCCGTCCTTCTTCTTCTTCTTCTTCTTCTGCTGATTCTTTTTTTTTCCTGCACCTGGATCACGTTGCATTGTTCGCTCGGGCAGCGGATATACAGAAGCGAAATGGCGGGAGGAGAGAACCCCGAAAGAGAGAAGATCCAGAAGAAAAGGAACAAGAAGGAAGAAGCCGTTGGACGAAGAAAAAGGAAGAGTGGGGGTAGGGTAGTCGCGTAAAGAGGGAGGTAGGGGGAGAGTAAGGACAAAGACAGACAGGAAGGAGAGAAAAAGTAGAAAGAGCACGAGGTGGGGGGACTAGAGAGGTAGGTGTTTTTCTTCCAAAGGGGACTTTGCACGCTCGTCTTGGCAGTGGCACGACGACGCCGTATAGGAATCGGCCCGCGCACGCTTCGAGAGAGGGGGACAAACGAGTTGTCAGTACCCCGAGAGAGTTGGGGTCGCGGTGGAGGGAAAAAGCGTGGAGTGGTAAGCCGTTAGGGGGAGCGGAACGGAGCGGGTAGACGAGGCCAGGGAAGGGGGAGGGGAGTCTCGGACACGACACGAGGAAGGATAGAATCGAGTCGTGCCGCGGTGGAGTTCCCGGCAGGAGGAGAAGGGCGTCAGCTGCGTAGAGGTAGCCTGCGGCGGGGTTAGGGGGCGAGGGAAGCGGTTGGAACGAGGAGAGCTGAGTCATAGCGCTGTTGCCACGTCCTCGCCGGCCTCGTTGAGGCGTCCCCAACGTTGCTGCTTGCGACGTTTGCGGCTTGTGTCAGTGTCGTCTGCCTAGAATGGTACTGTTCCAAAGAGATTTTTCGTGCCTTTTACATACAGCTAGTCGCAAAATTGAACGTACAATGTGAAAATCATCTAAAAATGTATACTATTACGCATTTCTTTTCCGATTTTATTACAGAGGACCTATCGCATCAAATTATGAGATTCATAGCGTCTAGTTGTTTTGATTTACATTTGTTATTGTGCATCAGTTTTAACAATGACTTTGGGAAGAAAGAGATATGTTGTAAAGGAAAGTCTATGAGAAACCAGTATTATAGTTGGTAGAGTCCACTGCACGGTATACATAAAATAATAAATAGATTTAGATATAGAAGGTATGATAGAGAAAAAGAGCGATTTTGGAAGGAAAAAGAAATTGTGTAAAAAGAAGTTATGTTATTATTAAGTTCTTCAAGCAAATATATTTTTAATATGCATGTACGCTCAATTTTGCATCTAGCTGTATATCTCGGACAGACTGGCACTCCTCGATTTCGAAGAATTTATACTAGAATGAACGATATCTACCCACCGATTTTGCTATACTTGTCACATTGAACACTATTTAATATATAAAAATGATTTTTTTGCGATATTCAAGCTAACAATAATCCTTTATTTTCACGTTCATAATAATTTTCATAAATGATTAGCGAAGCGAAGACAAAGAATTTGAATAAAGTCTTTCTTCCGAGAGAAAGAATGTAGGAAAGTTTATGCAATAGTTGTAGGATTAAATATCATAAAGGAACAAAAGCTTTATAATGCTATTGTGCTCTGAAAGACACCTTCATGAAGAAACACGTGATGAAAAAGAAGGTAGGCCCATTCCTGGACGTCTACCCTGATGATGAATGTATATAACGTATTACATTTCCATTACAAAAGAGTACAAAAGATAAAAATTTGATTTTGTAGGACGACGCTACAAAGCAGTTATAAAAATCGTTTAATTATTTAGGATAAATGAAGTCATGAGTACTTATAAATATGACTTATGGTAATTATCCAGCTGGACATATCAAGTATTGGTACATCTCAAGCACTATGTTGAAATATTATATTCTCTTACGGCATAATTATGAAATAACGTAATGGGAAATCCCCGATATGACAATTGCTGATTATGTTTGTCATGCATTAAACAAATGTTAAAAAATATAGATAATTTTGGAAATGAGACGTGAACGGAGTAAAATGACATCATTGGAAAGAAAAATTATTTTATTCTAGAATTTTACATAGAATTTGGAAAATAAAAGTAATTATTTTTTGCATCAAATACTATTTTAGTAGGAATTACATCCTAGGATAGAAAAATATGTTTATCTCAACATTTTAAAAGATAATAACAATTGACAGAGCTACATGGTCTAGATCGTCAAATAATGATTTTTAATGGCGTATACATATTACCAACCTTACTTATTTAGTCAGAATTGGTAGAAAGATCAAGAAAGCTCCATGTTACGAATAAAATTTAGTTGAAGCATATATTTATCGAAAAGCGAACAAAATTAGTCTAAAACGGGAAAAAATTAGTTTAAAAAAAATAATACTATTTAAATTAAATAAAAATCGTTAAAATATCGATGTATTTTGTAATTAGATCAAAGGTAGAAAAATGTTAATCCAGTTCAGAGGATTTTCCAAACATTTTTCTTTATTGAGGGATCTACGGGGAGATGAAATTTGAGAAATGCTAAACGAAACAATGATTAAAGATTCGGAAGAAATTCGTATTTGTCGTTCGTTAGACGAATGTCCATTAACCGCCCAGGGAGATTTCCTGAATTGCTAACGTCCTCATAGCACGATACAGCTTTTTTTATTCGATTTCGTGAGAGCCATGACGGAATCACGAGGGGGCACGAGAGGAACGGGAAAAAGTCGAGGAACAAAAGCCTTCTTTCTTTGTTGTTATCCCGTAGTGCTCGTTCTGCATTGTATTCCTTTTTATTCGTGCCGTTCTTCGCGGAATCGTAGAACCTCCGTGTATTGTTAAGGTTAAATCGACACACTCACGGAGCTTGGAATTCCGAGATCTGGAGAAACATAAAGAATCCTACCCGGTAAACCTGGTTTTCTATCACAGCATTTAAACTTCCTATGCTAGATTGGTCGGTATATTTATCGAAGTGCTTGTTCGTTACTCGTAGATAAATACGACACGCACTACTCTCTGTGTCTCTAAGGATGTAGAATTGCTCTAAAGTAAATATCACAAAAATTTTGATATTACATAACGCGTAACACTAGCACTAAATTTCTACGACGAAAGTCTTATTCAACGGATTTAACAATATATTCTCGCAAATTACGAACATCGTACGTCTTCGTCCCCGTTTCTCTTAATGCAGAATATCGTGAATAATCGAAGAATAAAAAATTGATGTACATTACGCGCGACACGTTAATTGATTTGAAGGAATAGAAAATATCTCCGTCTCTCTTTCTCGCTTTCATTCTCACACATGCACACAGCCTAGGAACTCTTAACCGTGGGACGATGTATTGATTTCCTGTACGTCTCCCATTTCAAACGTGCAAAGACAAACGATCGTCCAAGTGGATGCCACTACGGTGGGTCATGAGACTCAGTTTCTCAAAGGAACTTCGTACTGGGTACGTGCCACAGGCACGGCGTTAAAAGCACTGTTAAAGCCTACAATTTTCGTTCCACTTGGTGACAGAAGAGGGATCGATGCCGAGACATCCACTATTACTTTACAGGAAACGTAAAACGTTATTCCTGTCAGAAATAATGATTAACGTAACGACATTCTGAAAGCTGAGCACTTAGAGATCGAAACATAAAAACGAAGAACATCACACACTCTGAGTACTCTAATCGAAGTACCACTGTTATTCTCGCCACACAAGTACGTTATCCAGTTCGTAAACTTGCTCGAGCATTTTCAAGCGAGTCGGATATGGGTGGATTATGTGTCGTTTTGCAGCATTGTATACTCGCATGACGATTACGCCTCCGTGTCTAAAGACCGCGTTACAGGATTTGATGTGCCAGCGTTTCTTGTCGATAAAATGTAACTCTGACCTAGAGACTTGAAATTTATGGAAAGTCATGCTAATATTTTCACATAAAGCAAAACTCGCTGTACTTCGTAGAGAGAAACGAAGGAATTGAGCCTGGGAGCGAGTCTGCCGAAGTAAAATTCCTCGACAAGCGGCAGGCAGGGATTGTGGAGGGGAATGGGTACGGTTTGTGGCTCGCTAGCCAGCCACCGTGGCACTTGGCTCTCTCCCCCCTTCTATGGCCTTCTATCTTATTTCTCCTCCTCTCGTCACTCCCCTCTCACCCGCTTTCACTCATGTGTGCCACAGAAAAGGACGTTTACCGTGGTGTGCGAGACTTTTCAGGGCTTCGGATGTCTCTCTCTCTCTCTCTGTGTGTGTGTGTGTGTGTGTGTGTGTGTGCGTGCGTGCGCACGCGCGCGCGCGTTTCATGCAAGAATGTGTGTAGGAGAAGAAAACAAGAGGGAGACCGAACGAACCGAGTGGGATGGGAACTTTTGCGGCCACAACGCACAGAGCGCGATCGGTTCTCTTTCGTAAAATGTCACGTAGAATAAATGACCCGATACGATAACTATTACGAATTAATATCAATCCTCTCGTATTCACTGCGTATATTTCTTTTTTTTTTTCACTTTATTTAAGTATCATCGTCACGCATCAACAACGATTTCATCGTCTGATATTGCAGCGAAGAAAACGAAATTTCGAAATAGCACTCCACACATCACACGTTAATAACCGTGGAAAAATTTATACTATCGGTCGCTATCATATTTGCGAACAATAAACGCGCGAAATGTGGAATGGGAAAGATTACGGAAGTCGCGTATAAACGGCACATCGCAGCTGCGGCAGCCATTTCGTGAGAACAATCTTCCAGAGGATGTGTATGTTGCAATATTATAAACTTATTCGTTTTCTCTTCCACCTTTTTCCCCGTTTGCAGCGAAATCGAGATAACTCCCGAAAATTAATTCTCGTCGGCTCGAAGACCATTCTAGAATAATTCTTGATATATACCGGTTAGCATCTCTCGTTACAGATGATCCAACCTGTTCCGACACGCCGAATAAATGTTCAAAATGTTCGAGCGAAACGAAGTGCAACGAGAAAGATGAAAACCCGTTATACAAAGCTTCGCGCGCCCCTTTCTCGCCATCGAATCACACGGCATATGGAAGAGGGACCACGCCCCATTCGAAACGATCCGACATTTCACGATGCAAAAAGTGCTCGTGTGTCGTGATAAGTTAGCGTCCTCCCGTGATTTTCGTTTTACGAAATAAATCCACCGTTCCTTGATTTTGTAACGGCCTAGTAAGTACTTTGTGCAGTAAATCCAAGCGAACTATAGTCCAAGGCGCCGCCCAATTCTCGTGCATTCTCTAACGCGTTATACTGACGCCTGTGAGCGTGAAGAACAAACAACGGATGATTGTAATGCATTTTTCGTTGATAGATGCTGCGTATATGATCCGGGAGTAAAAAAAAACAAAGGATTTCCTCGGAAGAACGCACAAGGAAATACGTGCGACTCACGCGAGATTAGACGAACAACTCCCCGAGATACTCCGAAACCGTTGGAGTCTTTGCGCTTGCGCGTAATATTCTTCTCTCGATCGACCTATCATGATGCTTGACTCCCCACTCCCAGCCAGTTACCCTACCTCACCTAGTAAGCCCCGTTTCTACCACTGTCGAGCTTTCTGTACACAGGGTGTGCCAGAAACAACTTTGGCTCTTTGTTTTCTTTAATTTCGTCCGAAATTCAATATCTCAGTTTTCTATAGGGTGAAAACAAGACGCGCTTTCTTTAAACACACCGATTTCAAGTTGCAGCCGAGCAAAATATTAGGTTAGCCGAAAAATTCGTGCGATTTTCGACGCGTAAATAGAAAGTAATTATTTCATATAAAAAAAATTGTTCGCAGATATTTCCCCTTTTTGTAGATCAAAAAGTAAAAGAATTATTCTGTTCAGTTACCATTGCTTCTGTTATTCTCAATGTTTCTGCGAATCCTCACGTTCGTTTCGAATCACTGTTGACCTCAACTATTCTGTCAATTTTGTTCAAACTTTTTTCTAGTAATTCTAGAACTAAAACGAGCAGACGTACTACACAAACTTTTATTCAGATAAAACTGTATATGCGAGGTACCGATAAAAGTTATTTGTTATTTAGGTAAAAATGTAATTATTTTTTCTGTTATATTTTAAAATGTTTAACGCTGTATACATTTCATATTGTAGAATTCTTAACCGAATATTTAGCTCGCCGAATGTAACGCACAACCTTCTCGTTTTAAAAACGTTACCTCAACCGTGTGGATTTAATTTTTTTTTTTCTCTCAAGCAGTATACGTTCACCTAGCAATTAACCTAAAATTTTGAATGTTTCAGGTATGGACGCGTGCAGAGCGTCAAGCTGCTGCCGCGGGGCGAAGAATGCCCCGTGGATGGAGGTTCCGGTGGTTCCCTCGGAGAAGGCAACGAGGGTGGTTCCGGTTCCAGTTCTGGGAACGGTAGCAGTGGCGGGGGTAGCGGTTCCTCGAACAGCACCGGGGGTGCTTCCGCGACGGTGGCGTTCATGGATATCAAGTCCGCAGCGAAGGCCCACGCGACTGAGCATACCTTGGACGAACGAGCCCTTACCACACAGTACTACGAACCACAGCATCTTCAGCACAGGTTTCCCTCGCACGGGTAAGTTTTCTTGCATCAGATACTCCTGAGGTTAGTGGCGGAGACGGGCAAAATTCTTATCTAGCCCTTTGCACTCGATAACTTTCTTCGCTATAGGAAACTAACAACTCGAGGCTGCTTCGATAAAGTGTCGATGAAATATTTTGCAGCTGATAAAAAAAAAAATCATACAGAAAGTAATGGATAAAACTGGGATAAAGGTCCCAATTTTTAAAAGCATTTTTGTGTTCCATATTTTTATATTATATCTCCCAATAATCTGGCCTCCAAGCACTGACTTCCTGTCTCAACGTGATCCATGCTTAGAAATGACATTTAGCAGACAGGTGATTTTATTTCAAGTATAGGAAGAACATAGAAATGAACCGACTCTTATAGACACCTTACATCCTCATTATTAGTCAATACTTATCACCACATTTGATGTAAGGGTAAATGTAAACTACGTAAAAGGTTATAAGGTCAGAATCAATTGACCGCTCAAGGTCACTGATTCCCTTCATACCAGTTGGTTACCCCAACGTTCTATCTCTCGTCTCTCAATGCAAACATACAGGCACATATTCTCACATGTAGGGAGCCTTTTCTGAAATTATTCATTCTAGGGAATCTAGTTTTGAACAACCAATCACATTTGATCCAACCATACTTGCAACATGAAAACACATATATTTTATATTTTTATATCCTGGTAAATAATTTTATTTTTATTAAAATTTTATGTAAAAAATTAAAACATTAAACCAGTGTTTTTCAATTTGTAGTTCACAAATGTGTTGATAAAAAAAAAAATTATATAACGGAATACAAAATGTGCGTCAGAGGGGTTCTGGTTATAAATTTTTTTTTATTGAAAAACATTGTACTATAATAGTAGCACTATTCAAATAATTTTTTTATCGTTTGATTTAACAATTCGGTGAAATTATAATTATTATTACAAACGTGGCGCGGTTCAAAGTCAAGGCAGTAAGATATTTTGGTCACGGAAACGACATATATGAATGACAGGTTTTGCGACGCATCACGTAGCGGGAATTAATTAAATTACACGCCACAGGAAGCAGGTAACGCGACATTGAAATGTTGTTATTGATGAACGGCTAATTATCCGTTTCCAAATAAAACTCATCCCCGTCTCTTTTCCAAATAAAATCCACGTACTGTCTGGAATTCCTCCACGCGTTGTGGTTCGAATCTATTGTTGGATTTATGGACTGCTGTGTCATGGATGTGTCAATACGAACGATTGTCTTTTATATAATTGCAGTACTGTTTTACGTCACGCGGCAAAACGTAAGACTTACGAGATAATCTGTTATATCACAAGAAGTAGGCGATATGAATTTGTTGTTACATTATGCTTCTTACGAAACTAAGATTCAAGAATATACAGTTACGTTTCTAATTTTTGCACACTTTGCTTCTATTTAGCGAATAAAATTGTTAAATAAATAAACGGAATAAAAATTATAATTTACAGAGAGGTAAATCTAGAAATACAATTCATCCTAATTGCACGAAGCACCCTGTATAACAGTTGTGCAGAACCTTCTTCGTCGGTGGGCCAAATAAAGTAAATTATTTTTTGCAAATCAAATATTATGTAAAGACAACTATATATTTCAATATCTTATAAACTCAAACTTATTTAAAATCGTATCTACATATTTAATAGTTTATTAGAATAGCTTACCTTCTTTTGGCCACTTCAAGTTCGAAAAGTATATAATGGTACAAGTTGTATGAAGTTATACAACATTATTCAGATTTTTATCCTTCAACTTATTTCCGGGTTTGGTTTTATTCAGATTTTTTTATTGAAAACTTTGTCCGCGACTATAAATACTACTGAATATATTTATTTAAAAAATTTACAACTTGATGCAAACGAAGTGTTTAAGAAAAATAGTTTAAAAATGGCGTACCGAAATATTGGTTGAGAGGTTAGGAATAATGTATTTCTTCGCGAGTGCGTCGACCAACATGCGAAAGATGCGCTTTCATCGTTTCTATCATCTTGGTAGTTGCAGTATTGGATTGCAGTGATTTTGGATCACAGAAAGTGCTATCGAAAAGTATCTCTATTGTCGGCGAGTATATCGATCGTATCAAACACGGATTCGAAGCAATATCGGGGAGTTTATTGAAAGTCGACTTTCTTTTCATGTACAAATCGTACACATTTCACTCGACCGCTCTGCAACGTATACGCGTACAGTTTTATTTTAAGAACTAGATACGAAAGTAAAAATGGCGTCGATTTAAAACGAAGATCATATCGCGTTCGTTAACCCTGCGCTTTAGCATTGAATTCGACGTTGTATTTTAGAATGCATTCTTTCATTTCAAGTTGAAAATTTTTCAAACGATCGAAAACATTTCGTGACATCATAAAAATCATTTTTTTAGTTGACAATAGGAGATTTATTCTTACATATATTTATAGAGGAGAATAGAGGAATTAAATAAAGAAGACATTTTGTAATTGGATGAAATTTAACGTTACATATATGTTTTTTAAATTTGTTTAATATTACCTGATATAAAGAGAAACACAGTTCACTATAAGTAATTAAGACGAGGGGTTACAGCACCTAAGGAATACGTGGGTGAGATGAATATATGAAAAGTTTATCAAAAAGTTAAGAGCGTTAATTTTATAAAAGAAAAGTGTTTAACAATACGAAAACCTTTAAATTAGCAAAATATGTTCTTCATGGCCGGGAACGCAAGAACCAGTAAACGTCTGCGATCGATAAGAGCCTTAATTTCCTGCACGGCTCGTGCATTTATTTTCTAACGTTCACCGTAGACGGACGAGCCGAACGTTTTAATAATTCAGCAAAGTATTTCACCAATTTCAATGCTGTTCGGAGAATATATTTCCGCTCGCCAAACACGTTTAAATGGAATGAAAGCAATCCGTCGCAGACGCACATTAAATGCAACGCACAACGGAATATTGCAATAAAATTTATTTTCTCGTTTAAACGGTACCGCTTAATAACGAATTTCATAAATCAGCGAGATTCCTAGAACGACCCTCTTACCCCGATAAATTTGTCGTTCAACTACGAAATAGTGCAACGTACTCGTTTCAACAATTTTCGTTGCCGGACGAAGAAACAAATTTATCGCCACTGCAAACGCAACCTAATTAACGTCGCGCCATAATACCGGCGAAGCCATAGTTTCCTCTTTTTCAGCAGCGATTACGTCTGCGTTTCTCAGCGACCGTACAATGCTATTGTAATACAATTATACTGTTGTTGGCGGTCACGAGCCACGTAGCCCGACGCGAAATCGTATTCGCTGAAACGAACAGGCCAGATAATCGATCAAATAGTGGCCTGCTATCGTATCGTTGTTCGAGCACAGTATCGTTACAAACAGAATTCGCGTATAATGTCGTGGCACCTCCTCGAACGACGAAAACGTTTCTGCCACGCACTCGTTTTACCAGACCACGTGATACACGTTACACGTATGCCGACTGTTCACTGCCCTGGCTATTCCCGTCTCCGTGCGCGTTGGTCCGAATCACCTTACCGCGTACGATTTTAGAAAACGCCTCGTTATTTCTCCGTTCGTCGTGCGGGAAGGGAGGTTATGTCTGCCGCGACACCACCATCGGGAACTTTTTTCCTCGAATTCAAAGATACGCCGAGACTCGATTAATATCAAAGCCAATATTCTATCAGTATTTGTCGCATACCTTATCCGCGCGCGCGGTAGCGTCGCGTTTCCACGAAAAATCAGGTGACCGTGACGACGTGGTTATTCGCGATGTTGCCATGCTGTACGGTTATACGCGTGCGCAGTAGAACGTTAGCGGCTGCGAACCGCGTCGGAGGGGTAAAAGAGGCTGTTTTAACTGCAGTAACGTGCTTAAAACGTTTCGAACCCGTACCCATCGAACATTCATGCATCGAATAAAAATTATTATTCCCTGAACATGTTCCGTCCAGGATCAATTTTTAATTACTTTCCGTTAAGGTCGTACAGGAAGTGCGTCCCACGTTATTACATTTAATATGAAGTGATTTTGAAAAGCTAAAGAATGCTTTACATAAAAATATGGCATTTTATAAATGTTAATATCCACGTTCCTTTATTTTTGTCAATCAAAAGAGTAAAGTCCCATCAACGAATGTCGAAATTTGTCGATACACGAACGATTAACCTGGAATAGCTCTTCCTTTTGAGTTTATCGAATAGATATTTAGTTAGCTAATCGTCATAATTATTGAACAAATAAAGGTGTACGTAGCATCATTCCGACAGTGACATCATTGTTTACGGTTTACGAATTGATAACAAGGTTTACGATTTGCATATGAATCATCTATATGGATGGACTATACACCAGTATAAAATACGTAGTTGACTTAACTTTTTTTTTACTTTTGTTAGTCCATTAAGGCGATCATGAGACGGAAATGTGTATTACACAACGATATCCCTGATTGCGAGAGTGTCCGTACTAATAATTTCAGTCTCGCGCGTAATTCTATTTAAGGAAATAATTTTGCCAGATTGATAATGTTAAATTTAGTAACAGGTAATGCGAAGCTACTCCGAGTCTAATAGAAAATTAATAGTTTTACGTCGTACGCTATCAGTACGTATACGCAAACACATTAATACGACCCTGAAAATATCTTATCGGGCGGCCATGCCAACTAGTGTTTTATGGCAAACTTAAATCCGAGATTCTAGGAATTTGTGTACGTCGCCCGTCATAACAAAGGAACAGTATTGTACTTCCCCAGGGTAAATATCGACGTGCAGAAATGTCCCACACATGCAACCAACAGACAGAACGTAAACGACACATAGATTTATGACACAGTTTCTATATACACTTCTCGTTCCCCCTTTCGAATAAAATAAAACTATACTTTTAATCGTTCATTCTGCATTAGTTGCAACGGTATAATAAAAACGAATGGAAACCGCTGCGTACAAATTCTTTTAGAATGGTTGTCTCTGATACGTGTCTCTTAGAATCGATACCAATAAAATTATCACGTTCGATATACACGTTAATATCGATAAGTTAACGCCAGTATTTTTATGACGAAGTAAGTCGTGGCGTTTGATATCTGGAATTTTTCAAGTAGGTACGTACAGGTTTCTAAATGACAAATCGAATTGATAAATTAATGCGAACCTGGGCAACGGTCAGATTGCCTCGAAGTAGATTTTTCGAAGACGCGTTTCCCCGAATTCGCGTCGACGATATCGAATTACCATCGGTCGCGTGACTGATACCGTATATCGTTTTGTCCTTCATATACGAACGCATGACTGTACGACTCGGTGGCATGCTTCTTTTTGTTCGTGCTCGTGGACAAAAAGATATCGTATTTCCCGCGCAAGACCGTACGAAAGGACACGCTCCTTCGAAGCTGAACTTTTTTATCCCCGGTCTTCGTAGCACGAAACTGACATTAAACGCTCCTACGTTCGACCTCGGTTGTTTACGTGTTTCTAAATGTATTATTATCTTGGACCTGTAAGACCATACGATCATTAAACGATTGTCACCGGCTTAACCTTATCTGCCCGCTTCGAAAACAACTATTGTGAATTTATTTTCTTAGAAGGTATGGACCGATCTCTACCCTACCGACTGCGTTTCATTCGCAGTTCCACGCAATAAAATGCTTACGAGACGGTTGGATGCAAATTGTTCTATCGTAATAGTGCAATTAATGAAAAAGAATGTCCTGTTCTTTCTCGAGTCTTATCACTTTTGCGTAATGCTAGTGGATCAATTTAATAGTGATGAAATGTTTATTGCATTACATCTTGATGAAACGTTGTTGGAATTTTATGTGAAGTATATATCGGTCGATAAGGAATCTTATCAAAACTACTTACCTGGTTTTATCTTAAGTATTGAAATAAAACTTATTTTATTTTTAACGCGTTAATGTTTCTGAAATAAATAGAAGTAAATGCCTTGGGTTTCCATGAAAGTATATTACAAAAGTTGCAATGAAATGTACGCTAATAAATTAGCAAGTTTTTACTAACCAATTGAAGAATTTTGGGCGTAACATAAATGTCATGCATTATATAAATTTCCTTTTAAATTTCACAATTTTTATTTTAGCATAGAATGCTAGCAGTGATAAAACTTATAATAAATAGAAAAGCAAATTGTTTGTACTGTTCAATATATTCATTTTGGGGGCAATATGTTAACTTTTATTTTAACATTAACTTTATAAACTTTGTTACACGTTATGATTCAAATCTCATGAAATTTCATCACGAGGTTTTATTATCGTATTGACGCATTTCGCAAGAAATCTTGCGAAATTCGTTTAGGTTATGTTGTTCAAGGTAAACTGGATGCCTTGTTTATTTGTGTACAATTCTTTTTTTATTGCCATTTATCGGTACGATCAAACGACTATGATACGTCGATATTTCTGTATGCTATTCCAATAATAATCGGATCAAAAATGTAAGAAAAATAACTATTAATCACGGAAAACAAAGATTACGTAAATTATCACGTAAAAATTACGTGATTGCGTAACAAAAATAATTAGAACCAAGAATATCAATTTCTTGACTCAGGCTTCATTAAAAAGTTATTAAAAAATTTCAAATCATTTTGGAAAAATTATTTTCGGTTGAGGGGGTCAATTACAATCAATTTTGGTGAATAGACATAACCTCGAAATCCTTCGCACTTTCAAGAAAAAAATTCGAGTAGGTGGACAAATTTTTCGACAAAATTAAAAAATTTGAAATCGTTCCGAAAAAATTATTTTTGATTGCTGGGCTCAATTACAATCATTTTCGGTGAATACACATACCTCTGAAATCCTACTCAGTTTTGAGAAAAAAATTCGAGAAGGTGTGAAATTTTTAGACGAAATTTAAAAAAATTCAAATCGTTCTGGAAAAATTATTTTCGATTAGGGGGATCAATTACAATAAGTTTTGGTGAATAGACCTACCCTCGAAATCCTACCCATTTTTTAGAAAAAAATTCAGTATGGGTGGAACTTCAAACGTTAATAACTTTTTAACGAAGCCTCCACCAACAAATTAGTATTCTTGATTTTCGTCTTATATTGGCCTCTAGAATCTCCCATTAAAATTTTTCCCAGGGTTGGCCGAACACCCTGTATACATCAGTAACAATCATAACTGTATAGATATTGGAGCAAATAATTTTCAATAATGGAAAAAATAAAAACGTTGACGAGAAAACTGTATGTGGAAGGCCGCGGTAGAAATGGTATTAATGTCGTGGCAAAAGCATTCTAGAAATGTTTGTAAATTGCATCGACGTGAAATTCGATTATGCAAATGGCGGGTAGTGGAAACGGAAGGTGTGTCCGGCCAGACAAAGGCGATTCCAATAAAAAAGGTGACGTCTGGTTAACGGAAAATTTCTCCGCGCGGCGGTGTGTAAAAGTTGGCGGTCGCATGGCAACGTCCCGGTTTTTCGCGCAGGCAAACAAGATCGTTCGAGAAACGAGAAACGGCCACGCGTAATCCCAGCCTTTAAAGAAATTCAGGTCGAAGTTTCTCGCGAAGGTGAGAGATAAGCATGGTGACCGTATGGTAACGGAATGAACACGAGGAGGCGTCGGGTGAAAGGCCGCTGATTCCTCGACTCGATTACACGCTCGTGCATGTCGTTGCATCGGGCACACAGAGGGGAAACCTAACCTATGCATGCGCATAAACACATTCAGGAAAGAGCGGTAAGATACACGGCGAACTTCGACGCAGCATCATGATAACGAGCCACGTTTTCGAACTTTGACCCCGACGGGTACGACCGTTCCGATAAAGACGTAAGTAGGAAGAGCTGTTAGTGTTAGACGACGAGGGAAAATCGTATCATCTTGGTACGGAGATTAACCGACGTGGAGATCGGCCGTAGCCTCTTACAGAAACGCTTAAATCTATACTTTTGACGAATTAGTCGTTATTACGATAATTCCACGTATCGTGAAACGAATATAGCGATCTACTCGAGACACACTCGAGTACATGCTAAGCGATACTCTTGTTAGGTACAAGTCGGCATATATGTAGGTATATTTTTCTCCGTTGAAAAACGGTTGGCAACAGTGACATGCCTAGAAATTTAGCAGGGGCGCTTGTAAAATTTAAATTTAGTGTTATTACTACTAATAATAGAAACAATAAAAATTAATAGTTTGTTTTTTTACAATCTTCTTTCCGAGACTTCGTTCTTCAGAATATTGATTTTAAAATTGCCCATTGCGGAACACCAAGCATAAGTGACGCTGACTCTTTTCAAGGATAAGCTGTCGAAACCATAGACACTCACCTGCAAATAAAATAAACGACATCGACGCAATGTCCTGCGTGCACATTCCTCTTGAATTTAATGACGCAAGGTTGACGTTCAGGTTCCAAGTATTAGTCGAGTTAACATTTGAGAAGCAACTCGACCAACGGTCGCGAGAACTTGAAATAACATTCACCTAGCTGGCGCTAGTGACGTCAGAGGAATGATTGATGACTTTACCGTGAAAAATATAAACGACGTTTCATTAAAAATTTTACCAGCCGCTGCGTGTAGAATTACGAGGCCGTGATATATTCGCGACTTCTTATACTTCATGTTTTCGTCCGTTGAAAAAGAAGAGTTATCTGAGGTTATTGAGGTTATGTTTCAATAACAGCATTTTAGCTGCATCTCGTCTTGCACACAAATTATGTACTTCTTATTTCATTCGTTTTTATATCATCTGTACCCTTGTATTATGCACAATAAAGATGTTAAATAAAATAAATAGAAAATCTGTATATTTTCACGCAAGTATGTACGGAATAATTGTTAGTTTTGTCGATGCAATATTAACTACATTGCAGAGTAATGATCTACGATTTATTAGTTCGTGGAAAAAAGTCAGATATTGAAAAAATCTTGTCATCGACATTTGTGAAGTTATTGAACAACACCTACCTTGCAAAAAGTGATTTTTGAATACGCAGCACTTTTTAAGGAATCGTGACACGCATAATTCAATACGCGTTCTACTAGTGTCTGAATACAATAGAATCGAACCATGTTACGTGACGGAACATACGATGGAAATAATACAATAATTAATACGATTCGTGTTTTGCAATAAGTATCACTCAAAATCATATTTGTATGACACGCAGTGCAGAATATTATTAACCCCTTCCCTGTCAAGTTTTTCTTTTAGTAGTTGTTACAAAAAGTATAATTGTATAATTGTACTTCGAAAATTAAATGAATATTCTTATAATGGAAGGTGTACTCCTTCCTTCTTAATGTTTATGAGCAATATTAGTTGATAAAAACATTGTTAAGAGCAACATGGCAAATATTAATATATAAATTTTTCTAAAAAATGAAAATCATGAATTTGAAAAATAAAACTCAGAATAAGTTCATGATTAAATAATAAGGTACACGTAAAATAGCCTAACGGTCATGTGCAAATGCCAAATGCGGAAATCGCGTAGTGTCGTGAAAAGGTGAATAACGGTTGTGTCAACTTGGCCAAGCAACCATGTTTAATTAGCGTAAAAATTTTAACCGACCGATTTTGAAGAGTTTATTCTTTTATTCTCCACGCCTTTAATGATGGTTAAAAAAATATATATAAACCCATTTTCTATCTGTGTCATATATGTTCTGTATAACCATATCACGTGCACCTTTAAAATAGAAAATATTTTGACTATCGTATTGCAAAAATTTTAACGTTGATGGTGACTTCTATTAGTCCTTGTAAAATCATCGATAATAAAATTACGCCAACGGCCGTCAAAGTGTATTTTTAGTACCATACTTTTATGATTGTAATATTTATATATGAATGCTTACATTTTAATTGATATACATATAATATGCATAAGTTATCCTCAAGGCGAAGTAAATTTTTTTGGTTCTCGTTGTTGATCGACGAGCGACGAAGTAAAAACTAAAGTAATAATCTTCTCGCAAAATATGGAACATCATTTATAAAAATAGACATTTTTAGGTGGCAGTAAGTGGCCCTTAACCTACGTGTAATAATTCAATTTTTGGTTGATGCATGGAACTGTGTGGACGTTGCTTTCGGTGTAATAATCGAATCTTATTTTTCGAGAAATTTTTACTAGAAATGATTGTAGTTGACCCCAGCAACTAAAAATAATGTTTTTAGAACGATTTGAAATTTTTTTTTCCGTCGAAAAATTTAGACACCCCTTTGTCAATTTTTCTTAAAAATTCGTTTTTGATTTTTACTAATTTTGTTTGACGTCCTATGGAAAAGTCATATAATATCTTTTTATAGGTACCCATGAGCTCTACTCCAGAAAAAAGTTTCATTGAAATATATTCACTATTGTAGGAGTTATGGCCGTTTTAAAATTGGACTATTTTTATGATTTGAAATTTTTTAATTTGGCTTATTTTGGTCTCTAGAATCTCTCAATAATATTTTTCGTAGTGGTGGCCGTACACCCTGTATAATCTCGTGAAGCAAGGAAAGGGTTAAACGCGGATCCTTGGGTGTTTCAGAAGTTCGGAGGATCACGGATCCGGCGTCGTTAGCGGGGGAGGAGTCAGCGGTGTCGGAGGAGTCGGCGTCGTCGGTTCCGGGATCGTCGTCGGCAGCGTCGGTAGCGGAGTCAGCGGTGGCGGCGGCAGCAGCGTCGCTGGCGGCGGCGGAGGCGCAGGCGGCGGAGTCAGCGCCGTCGGGAGTGGACTCAGCGTCGTCGTCGTCGGCGGCGTCGGCGGCGGTGGCGGCGGTGGCGGCGGCGGTGGCAGCGGCGGCATTAACGACAGAGAGAGGGACAGGGAGAGGGAGAGGGACAGAGACCGAGACAGGGATCGGGACAGGGACCGTGACAGAGACAGGGAGAGAGAGAGGGACCGGGAGAGGGAGAGGGATCGCGAGAGGGAGCGGGAAAGAGACCGCGACAGAGAACGAGCCAGCGAGGGCTTCGAGTCACGTGGCTCGCACGGAAGTTTCTACAGCAGCGAGAGAAGCGGCCGAGGGGTCGGTTCTGGGGGCGGTGTTGGCGTTGTCGGTGGCGTCGGCGGCGGCGGCGGCGTCGTCGTTGTTGGCGGCCATCCGGCTGATCCTTCTCCCGGTGATCCTGGCGGCTACATACCCCGCGGCCGTCCACCTCCTGCCAGCTCTTACCACGTGACATCGACCAGGGCGAGGGATCGGCTTTACTCGAGAACCGGCCCGTATGCCTCCGGGCCGCCGCCCCCGCCCCATTTAGACCGTCATCGTGGTGGCCTGCCACCGTCCTCCTGGTCGGCCTACGAGTCGACGACCTCGAGATACGGGACAGCACCGCCGCCACCCTCGCCTGCCAACAACGACGCCTACCAGGACGAGCAAGGTAATTGTCCTTATACGTAATCCGGTGCACCAGGCTTCGGCTATCCTTGGCTCGCGCGAGCCACGCTCTCCTCTCTACGCCACCGTTTCGCGTCTGCGTTCCGCGTCTGCGTCCACCTACCCCGCTTCTGTGATCCCGCAGGTGGATACGTTCTCGTGTTTCTTTGGCTGCTCGCCGCGTGCATACGTGTCTCTCTCGGTATCGTCTGTGCGCGTACGTGCGCGCGTGTGGTTCGCCGAGAGTCGTTCGGGGGATACGCGGGTTCGTGTGTTTGCTGTGCGACTCCCGGTCGCGGTCGACACGTGGTCGCGATCATCAAGGTTTTTCGAACACTTGACGATTCGCGATCGTTAGATAACAACCTTTAATGTTTAGATTCAATAGTTTTGCAATCGTACAATATTTTTTATTGGTCGAGCTACCATTGGAGTTTTAGTCGCGTCGAACATCCTTGACGAGTTCCTGGGATATTCTCAGTATTTGTTTAAATTATACACGGAAAACAACCCGTACTTCGCCACCTTAATTGTCGATACTTTGGACCGTGTGATATTTTAAATTTTAAATCGTTTACATCTCGAGAACGAAACGCGCTACTCAATATTTTATTCAAATAATAGAGTATTCTAATTTAGAATGCCTGTTCGTATTTAACGAGTAACTGATAAACATTAATTGTTTATTCGTTATTCCGATCCATTACACTTCGCGTTGGGTATAGATCGCGAAATCATGCGAACGGAAGGACATTGCTAATTAATGACAAAAATGAGGTACGCGCTCGGTCTAGATACATGATTTTGACTAGCAACGAACTACACTCGTTGACGTGCGCGTTACGTTGCATTATTAACACGGGTGAACACGCCACTCGCGTTTAACATTAATTCAACATTGATTTAGATACTTCGTTAAGTACTAATTAATCAATATGGCTCGTACGTTTTCGTTATACCGAAGATATCTCGAACTCGATACGAAACGTTTCGTATTAAATTTAGTTTTTTTAAATGTTGCTTTTGTCAGAATCGAACAAACGTTCCAATTTCTTCTGAATACCACGAGCTTTCATATGGAATATTAATTTAACGACGCGCGGAGGCGTCGACGCTGCACGGACGCGCGAAACAATGAGTCAATTACTCGCAATAGCATTGTCGATCGCGCGATGACGATACCAGAGGGACGGAAAATTAACGATAACGAATTATAACGACCTCAAATGAAGTTCGCGAACTTGGTGTCTTGCTTGATTCGTCGTTGAATTTCGCTGACCGTTGCAATTACGCTCGCAATAATGCATCGAACGATGTGGGTCTCGTACAAAATATTTTCGATCAATTTGACAAATTCTGAAAACGTTGTTCCAATAAATTTATTATTCCTTTAATTATTACCGATAATGTGCTAGAAAATTGGTATTAATTGGATAACTAGTTGTTACCAAATTTCAAGACATTTGTTCTTAAATTTGAGGCAAAATATAAAATTTTAAACAAAATTAAGTGATATCGAATGGTGCACAATCTTAATACAATTTTATGCACTGTTCGATGCAATTTCTGAATTTCTACAAAATAGTACAGACTTTAATAATTAATGCAAAAATTATTACAGTTAAAAACGCTTGGAACAATTACAATATTATATATATTGCTTAATTATTAAGCAATTAAATGTTTTTTGTCAAATAAATCCATTACTTCAGTCTTTTTTTCGATGCACGCCTGTTCTCTCTGCAACCGTGCGGTTGGTATTATTTTTTTTTTGCACGGTTGACCAATTTTCACTGATTTCACACTCGCTGTTATTCCGGTGGCTTTCAATGAATTCGTTATCGTTTTTGTGCATTCTTCATTTTATTCTTTAATTGCTTCGGCGACCTCAATAATATGCCTCGATGTGAAAATATCTTTTGGAGGCTTGCATCAAAGCATGCTGTGTAAACTTTTAATTGCATTTTGTGGAAGACACTGTGCACAGTTACGGTGTAGCTTTTCGTTATTTTGTTGTATATAATGTAAAATCGTTGACGAAATTTGGGTTAGCTTGCAAAAGAATCCTGTCCCCTGAACATTGCCTTTTCATCTTGCTTGGTACAATTTGTCTATGTACATTTTGCTTATTCTAAAAATTCATAGAAACCTAAGACTGCTTCTCAAAGGCACTGAACGTTAAGAGTTAAGAAAGTAAAGATAAGAAAATATTTTTAGATACACTGTCGATCGAAAGTATTCGATCACCTGTTACGTGTATGTTTGATGATAGAGAATGAGTTCGATTATTACTTTTAAGAAATTAACAATTTATATGATTTCACATGAAAGTAAATATTTATAATAGATATGTATTTAAGTTAAGAAATGCGACTACATTCTGTTAGTAAATAAATTTGGTAATTATTCGATATAAGGGAGGTAGCTTCGATGACCTTGACCTTGACATAAGTTGCCAAGGACATTCTCCCCAGGACGTTTTAGCCGTCATTTGTTATTGTTTAAACACCTACTAATAATTAAAAATAAAACATGAGGGGTGAAATCTATTTTTCTATATAGTTAGTATATGTCAAAGTTTATTTAAAATTCCAATGCATGGGAGGGTGGGGGGCTACTGTTCCTTTGAGTTAGATTAGGTATAACTTTAGGTATAAATTTTCAATTCAATACTAATTAAAATCTATTAAAAAAATTGGTCAATACTGTTTCTGTAAACATGCACTATAATTACTTGTGGGAAATCATCAGAGAAATTAAAAAATGTGATTCAAAATTTTAACTTGAAATTACAATATTTGCAAAGTCTAATCATTTTTCAAAAATAACGCAATTTATAAATTATTTTCGCAGTCATTTGCATCCAAATGGAAAGGTGATAAAAATAGAATTTCTTGGTCGTCTCTTACGAAGGGACCAGTTTCCAAAAATAGTGTCCTTGACAACGTAGTTCAAGGTTATCGAAATCGACGAAGCGTATAGTCCGGGCCACGATATAGCGAGCTCGTAAAATCAGGTAGTCGTCAAGATAAACGTGTTTCAGCTACCGAGACAAGCAGATTAGGACCTTAGACCATACTCAGGGCTCTACGAAGAAATGTTTTATCCAGTGTCGCCATTTTTAGAAAGCAATTTTTAGAGGTACCGTTACAGATCTCAGAAAGAAAAAAAGGTCTTACTCAAGTCTTTAATATCTTAATATTACCTGTTCATAATATATGGAGATAGAAAATGAAAATTCATGAGACATTCAAAATGGCGCCCTCAAGCAGCAGCAGAAGTCTCAAGAGTTTAGTTCACGACCTCGCTATATCGTGACCCGGAATATATACTTTAATGCGAATAATTACCGAAATTTCTTCAACGAGCATCACGTTCACGTTTATTAATAATGACAATTGTATCACTGCGTAGATTACATTCGTCGTGTTGTTCCACTAGGCGGCGGAGGCGGCGGCGGCAGCAGTAGCAGCGGCGTGCTACGACAGCACAAAAAGCAACGGAGAAAATCGCGAAGCGGAAGCAGCTCGCCGAGTGGCAGTAGCCGTTCCTGCAGCAGCAGCAGCAGCCGGAGCGGCAGCTCCGCCGGCAGCACTTCCGGGGGCAGCACGTCGCCCGGCAGTTCGCCGCACCGCACCGGAAATGCCGCCGTCACCGAGGACCGCAGGCCGCTGGCTATCTGCGTACGTAATTTGCCGGCGCGCAGCAGCGATACCTCCCTCAAGGATGGCCTCTTTCACGAATACAAGAAACACGGGAAAGTGACGTGGGTGAAGGTCGTGGGGGCGGCCGGCGACCGTTACGCGCTGGTCTGCTTCAAGAAGCCCGAGGACGTGGAGAAGGCGCTCGAGGTGTCGCACGACAAATTATTTTTCGGCTGTAAGATCGAGGTGGCGCCCTATCAGGGTTACGATGTCGAGGACAACGAGTTCCGACCCTACGAGGCCGAGCTCGACGAGTACCATCCGAAAGCTACGCGCACGCTCTTCATCGGGAATCTCGAGAAGGACGTCACCGCGTCCGAGCTTAGGAAGCATTTCGAGCCCTTCGGCGAGATAATAGTAAGTTGCGTGCGCTCGGTATGCCCGTTCCCCTCGGGATGCGATCGAAAACGCGCGTCACACTAATCCCTCGCCTTCGAGACGGAATTTCATGGAAAATGGCCACCCTCGGCCCCTTTTGGTAACGAACGTTTCTTGAAAAACACTCCGAGGAACTAGAAATATTCATGTCCAAAGCATTTCCAGGAGGGACCAAAATGGCCGTTTTCTACCATCCTTTACCAGCTGAACTTCAAATGCTGCTCGAGTATCTGCGTAGCTACTATCAATACAAATTAAAATCTTTTGTTCTTTCTTTTTCTTTTTTTTTTTAACGACAAGAGAATTCTTTGCATCGATAGGCAAATAATATTGATAATATATACAACATTGTGTAAACAGCAAGTCCTGGACTAGGTGGTTAGTTAGTGCCGGAGTTTTTCGAGTAAGTTGAATACTGTGTAAGTCGAGTTGTGTATGTCCCAGAATTATGGGACCAACAGAAAGACATAATCCTGTATAATATCACGATTTCGGTCGCAGCCTGTATCCGACATTGAATTTCGTAAAATAAATCCAACTATTGGCTTTAATAATGGAACTATATTCGAAAACAAGAAAGGATCGATAGATTGTCAGAGTTGATCCTGTCTATGTTTGCAATTAGCGATTTACTATCCTTGTCTTAGGCTCATCCACCAGATAGCGTGTCGCGTCGTAATTGATTATCTCGCGTTTCGTTATAAAATTGATTGTTACTCCACCGACAGATACGTGAAATAATTCGGTCGAAAATGATATTTAAGTTTCAATGACTGTATTAATACGTTTCAGTGATTTAAAATAACGATTACGTAATAGTAATAATGCTTGCGAACGATACGGGGTATAAATTAAACGTCGCTCACGAAATATATATTTTGCCAATAATTAAAACTTTAGTAATACACGTGGCTCGAAATAATTAAAGATCCATATACTGCTACGACTTTGTTGCTTAAAGCTGTTAGCTAATTAAAAAAAACTGAAATATAATTTACAGGATTCTGTGTCCTTAATCCCAGATATTCAGAATAATTAAAATTGAACAGAAATCTCTTAATTATTTTGAGCAACGTGCTTCTACATAAATAGAAAGTAAACGTAGAATTTTACTAAGCAGGGTGGTCCATAACAAGTATTTGGTTGTCAAAATTTTTATGGAACACCCTGCTCACGAACCCCAAGAATTGCACCACCAAAAAATTCCGTCAGTATTTAAGTATCGAATGGTTGGCGGTGCGAGCAGGAAAGTGAATACGATGTTTCTTTGATCTTACAGGAAATAGATATTAAGAAACAGGGCGCGGTGTCAAGCTATGCTTTCTGCCAATACTCTGACATCGGTAGCGTCGTCAAAGCTATGCGATCGATGGACGGCGAACACCTGGGTGCAAATCGTATAAAACTTGGATTTGGAAAGTCGATGCCCACGTCCTGTGTTTGGGTCGATGGCATTGGAGGTAATTATCATAAAGCGTGTTTGCAACACCCTTTTTCCCCCGCCCAAAATTGGCTTCTCAAGAAACTATCGACATACGAATTCATTTATCACACCGAGCGAAATAGTAGCTGCTCCGTTCGAACAAATTACGAGATCACTTTTGAACCGTTAACATATCGATAAGTCCTCGTTTCCTTGAAACTATGCTCGACGCCAACTTGGTTGGCCGCTCAAGGCCATCGAGGGGTAACACCCCCCGCCGTACCGTTTAGCTACTCTGCCGCTCTATCTCACGTCTCACAACAGTACATAACATCAGTAACGAAAGAAATAGGGACGTCAGGTTGCAGGAGTTCTGTTCGACGTGAGCTCCGAAGAATCAGGGTCCTTCCCTCCCGCTCTGTCTCCGTCGGTTTGGTACAGAAACGCTGGCTGATGCCGCGTTACGTGTGCGTAGTAGCCCGTGCAAATATGTACAATGCGGAATGTAGAGGAGGACGAGGGCCTGTGTACGCCGGACTAACACGACGACCGTCCGTGGAAGAAGTAAGTTAATGTAAGAGCGCAAGAAGATGGCATCGAAGAAGACGGACGAAGGTTGCATCGCGGTGATACCATTTTTCGTAAGTCCAAACGTGTTGTTCACGCAAGAGACATGTCTGTAGCAATATCTTGTGTGTGTGTGTGTGAGGAATGGGGGGGAGGGGGGTAGTTTGCGACGTCACACACAGCGGGGACGCGGCCTTGAGCGGCCAACCAAGTTGGCGTCGAGCATAGTTCCAAAAGGGCGCGGCTTACGCTTATCATAATTTATAATTTTCTTGTTGTACGAAACGTCCAGTTCCACGTAACGCTGAATCGCGTTTGCAACTATCTTGTACAAATAGACTGATAATTTATCGGCGATAGAAATTAACGCGAAGCTGGTTCGATGAGAGAGTTGCCAATAGCGTCAATATTAGCCTCGGGGTCCATGAGAGGGGGTGTGTAGGGGGTACGGGAAATTTCCCGCGAGCTCTGAGAAATGTTTTCGGCGTCCGTGCGCGTGTCATTGAACCTTAGCGAATAATAAACGGATCGAGCCAGTGGAAGGGGCCCATAAGAAACTTTGTACCCCCTGATAAAATTCCTCTCAGAGGCCCTGGTAATAGTAATTATGTTGCACGATTAACGAGCGCGACCGAGCCGTATAAATTTACAATTTCTCGAACGTTCTTTTAGATTGTATGTCGGAAAAGTACCTGAACATGCAGTTCAATCAGTTTGGACCGATATCTCAGGTCGTAGTGGATCGTGAGCGTGGGCACGCTCTGGTCTTCTTCGAGCAAATCAGTTGCGCGCAGGCCGCCGTGAAGGAGATGAGAGGAGCAGCGCTTCGCGGACGCCGGCTCCAGGTGGACTTCGCTTCCAGAGAGTGTCAGGAAACGTTTTACGAGCACCTCGAGCGGCAGGGCATCGCTGGTGAAAAACCTTGGGACACGAGGCCTTCCCCAGCGACGACCTTCGATGTCTCGTATGTATAATTTTTAGCGCATTATGTAGTCTTACTCGTAACACTACATTCTGGTTGTCTCTGTACGATAACGCTAGAAGACTCTGAAGCTTCTTAATTTACCGTAAACGTGTGCTCATGAAGGATTAACCTCTTAACTCTGGGCTCATTACAGAACACACTATTGATAAGTTAGCTACCCCCCAGTTAAGAGGTTAACATATTACAATGTATCGTAGATGTCTTGCAAGCTATTCGATCACGGAGGTTAATAATTTGTTTCGAACGGCCTGCTGATCGAATGTCTGGGTCGAGACACCTTCTATATATTGCAGGGAGCAATAAAGATCGGTTCTTAAGAGGGATTTACTGTTCTTTTCTATTTCACCCGAGTCTGATCTTTCTTTCTCCCCGCAATACATTACGGTCATACACATGAGAACATGAAAATATAGTACACTCGTTATTTGAAGGATTCCTTCCAGGCGGGAGCGTAGTAGTTTCGACACCGGGATGACGGTATCAAACTCGAGTAGCAGGTTCACCCGCTACGAGACGCCCCCGAGGTCGAGAACGGCGAGTTACTCCCGCACGTCTGGGGGCGGCAGCACGCCTGGTGCCAGTCCCGCGCATCCCACCGCGATGTCCCGTAGCAGTAGGAGGTCCTACCAGGACACCTATTACGACGGCGACTACAGCGAACCGGCGCCCCGTCGGTTCCGCAGCTACGACGAGTTCAGTCAGGGCAGCGGGGCCAGCCACGACGACTACCAGAGCAGCGTGCTGGGCGACGGTAAGCTCAACGACGACGACTGCCCGCCGCCGTCGCGTCGCCACGCCGTACAGAGCGTGGTGACCAGCGTCGAGCCGCCAGCGCCGCCACCGCCATTGTTACCGCCGCCGGACATCAGACACCTTCAAAAGGAACGGGTGCACCTGTTGGAGCAGCTCGAAGAGTGCCACAGCAGCGGCGACGAGGTGGGATTCGCCCCGAAGAAGCGCGCGAAACTCGACGGAGCATCCACCACGATCCTGTGCGAGGACGACGAGCCTGAAATCGCGTCCTTGCTCGTCACCTCGCACTCCAGTAGAAAAGGCATGGACATACGGCGCGTCAGCGACAGCAAAGTCGTGGTGCATCATGGGACGAGGAGGGGTAGCTGCGAAGGCAGAGGTCCTGGACCTTGCAAGCGCAGACGCGACGTTACTAGCAGGTATGCATTCGAAATCATAGAATCATATTTACAGACACGTCATTCTTATACAACTTGACAATATTCTCCCAGTTGTTGGAGTTAATAGATTTTTATGCTCACACAAGAACATTTCTTCCTGATGTCAATAGGTCCATGTTTCGTCTCTGACTGATAGCAAATTCTTATTGTATTACTTTGGATTTCTTTAGGGGGAACTTGTAATCATGTTCTACTACTTTTGTACACTAATGAGACTTCCCGTTTGTTGAATGAAAGCCAACGGATAGTTTCTCTTGCAGGCATCACGAGCACCACGATGGATCGCGACCAGGAACACCATTGGTCGACGAGAGGCCCGAGAACTTGGTGCCCAGTGAGCCGCGGCGGTTTCGCGAACGGAGTCACGAGGGGCCTCTGTCGTTGCCGTTGCCGAGGTTCGCCGCCCAGATGCTGAACAACAACAACAATAACAACAACAATACCAGCAGCAGCAACAACAACAGCAGCGGTAGCAACCGATCGAGCAACGTCAGTCTGGCGAAAGTGGCCAGCCCGCCGTGCGCGAACCTGTCGACGGTGCCCAGTCCGCGGACAGCGCCTCAACCGCCTGCCTCGCCGCCGCCTCGTCATCTCAGCCCGAGTCCAACGAGCTCAGACAGCGAGACGGCGCCGCAGTCGCCCAGCCTCGAGGAGAGGATACGGTCTCTCGACGAGAAGTACGAGAAATGGTCCGGTTCGAGGGCGCTGAGCGCGGCTGGCGGCGACGCGCTGGCCAAGCTCGACGCCACCGCGTCCGAGCGTTTCAGGTTTCGTCACAAGCTGCTCGATCTGGACCTGCACGAGGTGCAACCGTCCGACATCGTCAAGTCGGTTCTTGCCAAACGGAGTGTGTTCGACGAAGACTCTAAGCGTTTAGAGAACTTTAGTGAAAAGTACGAACCGAGAGAGTTCACGGGCGTTCTGAACGTCGGTTCGATGATCGGCAGTACGAGCGGCCTCGCGTCCAGCGGTGGCTGCACCAGCAAGGTCTGCCTGCAGTATCCGTTTCCTAGTCATCCGCCGGTGCAGCTGACCGGCGGCGGTTCCGCGCAGATCGGCATGACCGCGTCCCTGTCCTCGTTAACGTTCACGACCACCATGTCCTCCGCGCTGAAAACGGATCCGCGGACAACGGTGCAGCACAACTGCGTACACCCGACACCGGCGACACCCATCACACCCGGCACATCAATCAAAACCGTTAGTCCGGAATTGCCACCGGTTTCGCTGCCGATCGGTCTCGGTAGCGGGACGGCAGCCAGTAGCGGCAACAGTAGTGGTTTAACGTCAGCTAGTAGTATTCTTAGCAGCAACGGTAGCGTAAATAGTATTCACGTTTTGGGAGCATCGACGAGTCGAGGACTGACCACCGCCGCTACGTCGACGCCCGTCGCGACCACCGCGTCCACCGTCGCGTTCCCGACACCCACACCGATCACGACGACCTCGGTCACCGCGACGGCGGCGACGACGACGACGACAACATCGACGACGCCTGCGACAACGATCGCGTCCAGCACGGTGTCCTCGTCCAGCAGTCAGTACCAACCTTCCATGTCCAGTGCCGCGTCCACGGTGCCACCGTCTTCCACGACGTCTTCGTCGAACTCTTCCTGCTCGTCGTCGTCGTCTTCGTCCGTGGACAGCTCTCGGTCTCGCTTGAGGAAGGAAATCGGCGGCAGTCGGGAGAGCAGAGACTCCCGCGACAGCAAGGACGGCAGGGACTCCAAGTACAGCAAGAGCAAGGACTGCCAGAGGAAGTCGCGGAAAGAGGACGCGGATGTCGAGAGGAGCCGTAAGGATCGGGACGAGAAGGACTCGTTGGTGAACGATGTCGTCGAATCGGACGGTCACGCGAGGGAGTTCAAGGAGAACAAGGAGGTGCGTTACGAGAGGAAGGAAAGGGAGGAGAAGGAGAAAGAGAGACGGGAGAAGGACGATCGCGAGAGGCAGGAGAGGAGGGAGAAGGAGGATCGCGACAGGCAGGAGCGCAAGGAACGCGAGGAGAGGCGAGAGAAGGACGAGGAGAGGCGGGAGCGCGAAAGGTTGGATAAAGAGCGACACGAGAAGGACAAACGCGAGAGGGAGGAGAGAGAGCGAGAACGAAAGGAACGGGAGGAGAGCGAAGCTAAGGAGAAAGAGAGACGGGAGAAGGAACGATTGGAACGTGAGAAACGAGAGAGGGAGGAGAAGGAACGTCAGGAGCGCAGGGAACGGGAAGAGCGGGAAAGGAGGGAGCGCGAAGATCGGGACAGGAAAGAACGGGAGCTTCGGCTGGAGCGAGAAAAGCAAGAAAAGGAACGCGTCAGGAAGGAGAGGGAGGAACAAGAGAGGCGGGAGAAGGAGGAACGCGACAGGAGGCGAGAGGAAAAGGAACGTCTCGACAGAGAGAGGAAACGCGAGAGGGAGGAGAAGGAACGACTGGAACGGGAACGACGGAAAGAAAAAGAGGAACGGGAACGGGCGGAGAAAGAGAAGCGTGAAAAAGAGGAGAGAGAAAGATTCGAACGCGAGAAGCACGATCGTGAGAAGAGGAGGGATCGAGAGGATCAGGAGAGGCGCGAGAAAGAAAAATCCGAACGCGACAAGAGGAGGGATCGAGAGGACAAGGAGAAAGATAAGAGGGACCGTGACGAGAGCAGACGACAGCCCACCGAGAATCATCTTCATCAGTCCGTCTCTCAGTCTCAGAATCAGATCTCACCCGCGCCCGTGTCCATCAAGCGGCGATGTTCGTCGCAAGATGGACCAACGGAGGACGAGGCGAAACGGATGAAGATCTCCGAACACTGGAGGGACAGGCCTAGGCAGAACAGAAGGTCGGAGGATCGCAAGCATCGCAACGACTCTCATCGTTCGAGTCGCGACAGCAGAGAGAGTCGAGACAGCAAGGAGAGCAGCAGCGGATCCACGCAAGCCCAAGACAGCAGGGAGACCAGCCACGGGGAGCTCAACAGGGAATCCAACAGAGAAAGCAGAGAGAACAATCGCGACAGTGGTAAAGAGAAACAGCGAAGCAAGAAGAATCGATCGGAGAAAGAGTCCAGGGAACGAAGTCCCAGGGTCTCCCACGAGTCCGATAAAGAATTCTTGTCCAGGCTAGAGCTCTCCAAGCGCAACGATTCCAACTCGCCCAGCGAGCAGACGTCGGTAGGTTCCAATCACTCTCGAGAGATACAGCAGCATCATCAGCAACAGTCTTCCATGAACCTGCACAGCGACGTCGACGATCCTTTGTCCACCCACGACATGGAGGTCACCAGGCATCCGTTGGCCACGGACACCGACAGCGACGAGCCGAAGAAACACTCCATCTTCGACATCGTGGACGACGAGCCTGCTTACATCAGCATGTACGACAAGGTGAAGGCGCGCTCGACGAAGAACATGCAGAAGCTCGAGGAGGAGAAGCGTCAGGTGCGTCTGAAGGACAAGTTCTCGCAGCTGAAGCAGAGTCGAGCGAGACGAGAGGAGAAGAAACAGAGCACGTCCTGGGATGGGGACTCGGTGTCCAGCAAGGCTCTGACGGAGGACGAGGCGACGTCCGAGTCCGACTCCGCCAGAGCGAAGTCACTTTCCAGGAAGGGCTCGCGATCTCGAATTCATTCCGACACCAGCGAGGAGGACGAGTCGTTCAACAACAAGATTCGCAAGGTGAAGACCGAGAGGTTCCTGGAGAGCGACGTGGACCTCGGTTTCGCCGACACCGAGGAGAAGCACAACCCTCTGGAGGCCTCGACCGTGGTGGTGAGTCATGCGACAGTGAAGGAGGAACCGCGTACGTCCGACGACGACGAGAGGATCTCCGTCGCCTTCCGCGGAAACCATCCCACCATTGTGGTGAACAACCACGAGAGGGACTCGCGCAAGAAGTCGCATAAAAAGAAGCAGAAACGACAGAAGAACTCCATATCGACGGAGGACAGTTTGAAGAACGAGTCGTCGGAGAGCATCGAGCACAAGAACAAGTCCAATATCGTGACAGGGAACACGGAGTGTCGACCGAATCACACGTCAGAGCCGGCTGCTATCACCACCCCCACCACACCGGGAACGACGGTTTTGGAGAACACCAACGAGGAGAGAATACGGTCGGAGAAGAAGCAACGGAACAAGAAGGACAAAAGGAGAGATCGAAACGGCGACGAGAAGACGAAAGCAAGGAGAAAGAGGCTCAACAGACAGGAAGTTAGAGACTCGCAGCGAATGGAGGACATTTTCGGGCCGCTTTCGGACGACGTCGACGACGGTCCATCCAACACCTTCTTCAATCACCTGGGCAACATGGCGCCCGAGAACAACGCGTACGCTACCGACAGCGACGGTGGCCACAGTCCCGTGTTGGACGTGGAAAGAGTCAGACGAAAAACAGAGAAGAAACGGCGCCATCAACCCGAGGACGAGAACAGCGTCGACCTGGCTGAGGCGGGACGAGAGATCGAGGCGAAGCTCCTGGGGCTACCAAACTCCCCTAAGTCTGGTATAGTGTGTACAGAGAACAACGACCACGACGTGTTTCGATTTACCGATGACAATGACAGCGTCGAGCCGTCCACGCCGTCCACGGTAACGGAGAAGGTCAAAGAGAAGAAGAAGAAGCGGAAGAAGTCGAAAGAGGAGCGCAGTCGGAAGGATTACCATCATCATCACCACCACCACCATCACCATCACGAGAAGAGCGGCGAGTTGCCCTATTTGGGCGCGGATCCCAGTCCACCCAGAGCCAGTAGTCCTTTGATCACGAAAACGATGTCGCCCACCTTGCCATCGCCTAGAGACACCTTGTTGAGTCCTATCCCAAAAGTTACGTCCAGCGTGACGACGGTACCGTCGATGTCCCCTCCGGTCGCCAGCGGCGGCATTCAGTCCTCGAAACCAGAGAAGAAAAAGGAAAAGTTCATACCTGGATTTGGCATAGAGATTGACGAAACCATTCACGAGAACGCGGTGAAGAGTATCTCTGAGCCGGAGGAACGCGAGGGAAGTTGCCAGTCGCGCAGTGGCAGAGAGGAGACCGACGTCGCGACGCCGACGACGCCTCCAGCACAGGCGGAAGACAAGCCACGAGTCGCCATTTCTCAGGAAGAGACGGAAGATGCTGTCGCCGCGTTGCTGGAGGAGACCTTCGGCGGATCTACGGAGGATTTCTCCTACGAGGGTGAGGAGGAGGACGCCGAGGTGGACGACACGGTGGGACAGCAGCCGGAGGCGCCTCAGGAGGACGTCGAGGAGATGCAGCAAGCGGTCGAGAGCTTGAACGCCTCCGCAGGGGAGGGCGAGACAGATTTGAAACCAGACACACCTCAAAGCGAACACGATCTGCAGATAGACACGGACACGGAGGAGGACCCCAACTACGAGACGTTCGACCTGACGCAGCCGCCGAAAACGCCAGACATTCCATCGTTCTACAAGTCACCTACGAAGACCATCAGCACCGTCGCTGCTGCAGCTCCTCCATCCATAGCTGTAGCAGAGAAACCGGTCGAAACGCGAATCGCTGTACCAGCGAAGTCTCAGAGTCCACCGGCGTCCGTTATTGCACATTCTTGGAACCTGAACGAGAAGCCTCGTGAGGTGGTCAAGACTGTACAACAGCTAGAGACCACGGACACGACCATCAGCCGCGCCAGTCCAGAGAGAATAACCACTCAACAGGCGCATCGTGTCTCGACGTCTCCGCCGCCGCAGTACAAGCAGCCAGCTCTGGGGCCGTGCAGCGTCCCCATCACCAGCGAGACGCCCAGGATCGCAGCTGCCAGCCCCAGACCACCCATCACCGTGCAGCCATTGTACCAGAAGCTGCCCGTGTCGCCACAGTCTCAAATGGTCCCGATGCGTCAGGCTTCACCCAGGATGCAGAACATATCCACGGTGTCCTCCTCGGCTGCCTCGAACCTAACACCTCTGCCACCGCTAGTTCCATCGAGGATACCGCCTTTGGTACCCTCGCAGCTGTCGCCTAGAGTCTCGCAGCCTCTGTCGCCCAACGGACAGTGGTCGAGGAACCCGTCGTTGAGTCCTCACGTGCCCAACGTTGGCAAACCATCACCTCCGCCGGCGAGAATCGCCGTAAGCACCACAGTGTCCTCTCACAGGCCGGAAACGCCTTCGCAGCAGATCTATTCCACCGCGGCTACCCAGCAGCCGGTGATTCAACACGCTCCAGGGATGAGAGCTCTAGCGCCCAGTTATCCTAGGGGCGGCCTACCACCGTTAACGTTGAATATTCCGCACCGTCCTTACATGCCAGTGAAGAGCTCCAGGGACTCGGCCCTGGGCGGCAAATCCGTGATAGAAACGTTGCTACCAGTCAACCCTAACGAACCTCCACAACGCCTGGAAGAGCCGAAATTGTCACCTGCCGTGATCCCCGAACCCACGAACAAAGCGTCCACGTCGCCCAAAGTACCATCGCCCAACCAACCGCCCACGTATATTCCTGAAACAGCCAAGATCGAGATTAACGCCAGCACCTCCAGCCCTGTGTTCGGGAAACCAACCACCATCGCTGACACCTGCACGCTCACATCCAGATCTCAGAAACAGATGCCTGGTTCCATCACGACGGATAACAATTTATTGTCACCCAGACAGAAACAAGAACTGTCGAGTCTTCAACTTCTCACGACGCACGTACCGCGCTCTTCGACACCGAGTCCTGTGATAGTGGCGCATGGACAACCTCATCTGGTTCATAAATCCGTGGTGCACAGTATCGGAGCATCGACGGTCGCTACGACCAACCAACCGCTGATCAAGACTGTCGTGCCGATAGTGCCGCAACAGATCGCTCCCACTGTCCCTGTATCGGTGCCTGAAGAGAAATGCATCATCTCGCAAACGTTGCCTTTGAGTACGGCTCAGAGGCACTCGCCTGTCTCGCAGGGCAATCAAATTCCCAAACCTCATATTCCTCTTGTATCCACCGTTTCTCAAGCCATCATAACCAGAGCACCGTCTGTCGTCTCAACCATACCGACGCCAGTGGTCACCGAGCAGACTAAGATCGAATGTTTGGAGCCTCCCGAACAAGAACTGGAAGTGGATCCCAACGCTCAGATGACGCAAACCGCTCAACCCATGCAGCTCACTCCGCCCATACAGCCTACGCAGCCGATGGACATCGTGAAAGACGAGCCTGTCGAGGTGAAACACGAGGAGACGCCGATCAAGGAGGAGTTCCCGAGCACCGAGTCCGAGTTCCCGCTGAAACAATCGTGCGCGAACGAAACGAAACCGAAGATAGAGCAACCGGACCCGGTCAAAGTCGAGAAACCGTCTTGCATACCGAAAGTAGAGGTCACTGAGACCATCGTCCCGAAGGTGGAGATCGAGACTGTCAAGTCTGAGCCGGTCAGCGAGATCAAAGAGGAGGAGATCACGAAAGAGAACGAGGAGCCGGAAATAGAAGAGGAACCTGCGGAAGATCCGTTGAAAGAACCAAGCACGGACCCATTGGCCATCGACGTGTCCAAAGAGGATCCAGCCGACAGCAAGGAGGACAGCGATTACTGGTCAGCGAAGGAGGTGAACATCGAAAGTGTTATAAAGAAGGTGGACGCCCTATGCGATGGCGAGGGCAACGACGGTGACGAGGAGACCCAGCACGGTCCGAACTTGAGCAACGAAACGCAAGAACAGCCGAAGAACGAGCCCGAATGGTTCGGTACGGAACCAACGGAGAACGAGACCAAGAAGAACTTTTCGACGAACGACGAACAAGACGAGGGCGTGGAGACGTGCGAGAGCGAGTCGACGAGGAGTCGTCGCAGCAGAACGAAAAACAGACGAGGAGTGAGCAGTCGCGGTGGTGTCACCACGAGACGAAGCGTCAGGAACACGACGACCTTTCCTCATAAACGCGGTAGCAAGACTTCTAGGGGTAGCAAACATCACGTAGAGAAGAACAAGCTTCCGGCGGACGTCTACGAGTTCCACGACGACAGCGAGGAGGACAACGCTGGACGTCCGCGACTGATTCTCACGATCAAGTCTCCGGTACCGAGTCTGGTCGGTTCCAACGCGCAGCCAGCAACACCTATAGCCGCTGTAAAAGAAGTCCCGCCGGAAGAGTTCGTTTCTCCAGCCGCGAACACGAGGAAGTCCAAGAGATTGGCTGAAAGGGATGGAAGCCGAAACACCATCGACGACGTCATCGAGGATGTCGTGCGTGGATCGGCTGCGAACAAGGGTTTGGCGGGTGGAACTACTGGTGTTCACGCTACCAGGCGCAGCACTAGGCACAACAACGCCCCGCGCAGCGTGCAATCTACGGTGCAACTGACGGAACCTCGAAAGTCGACCAGAGGTGGACGCAAATCGATAAGGCGAGCGTCGGAGAACAACGACGATAGCAGCGAGGAGAAGGTCAAGGAAGTACCACCACCGCCTCCGGAACCACCAATCAAAGAGGAAGTTGCTCCAGTCCGGGATGAACCACCGAAAGCGGAGGAGACGAGTCAACCTAATCCACCGCCCACGCAGAAGCCACTTTCTCACGAACCGATGACGCTGATAGACCCAGTGACTGGAATGCTGATACCAATGAGAGAGTCGGAAGAAGGCCAATACATTCCAGTATCCACGGCTGCAGGTCAAATACAAGCTGCGAGCAGAGCTGCTGGAATGATCACTGCTAATGCAACCGCCGAAGCTTTGCGACCAAAACCACCTCAAATCGAGAACTTAACGAAACCTGAAGAATCGAAGAAGGAACAGACTGTGGAACCAGTTCAGACGCAACAAGTTCAGATCCAACCTCAGACCAGCGTAATCACGAAACCACAATCCCCAGCCGTTCAGGTCACTTCTACGGCCAGTATAGTTCAGACGGTCACGACATCCACAACAGTCGCCTGCATACCTGCAACAACAGTGGCAACGACAATAACAGCACCGCCTATATGCACGACGCAGCCAAAGCCTACGAGTCTGAAAGCACATGTTCTGAACGCCAGCAAACTGGTAACACCGCCCGTGCAACAGCAAATCGTTATTACCAAACCTACGGTTCCCAGCGTGCCTAGTCAATCGGTGGTACAGAACATCGTTAAACCGACGCAGGCGGTCCAAGGACTTCATCTACAGATACCTAGCGGCAGAGTCGTTTCTCCCAGCCTGAGTCCACGCACGAAGCAGGCTCCTCAGATCAGTGCAGCGAATGGAAAGAGTCAGGGTCAACCCATGTCACCGGTTCTCAACAACACTGGAGTGCCACCAAATCCTAAACAACATCTATTGCAAGCCGCCAAACAACAAGCTTCCACGATAGTGAATCTACCTCAAAAGCTACCGATGAACGTTCACCCAGCCAGCGTGACAACAGCTCCAACTCCCAGGATACATCAACCTGTCTCGCAACCCACAGCTCTGAAAGGCATCAATGGTCAACCGCATCCTATGAATCCGAAGGCCCATTTGCTGCAAGCAGTAGTGCCACCGATAGTCGCTGGTGCCGTGGCGAGTCCACCTACGCAACCACATCTCATGAACCCGCAACCTGTCGGTGTGAACTGTTCCAGACTTCCAGCACCAAAACCACCGGTAAGGATATTATTCTTCTGACACTCTGACTTGGATATATTTTTCACCAGCCACAAAAATCAAAGAGAAAATATTGACTTTCATTTTGAACATGATTTCAGGTAACGGGAACGATGGAGCCACCGAAAGTAGAAGTATCTATGTCTGGTTGCATTATGGTGCCAACAGCGAGCCCTCAGTCACGCGGAGTACCACTATCGAGTTACGATGGGCCATTGGTAAGCAAAGAACATGCACAACGTATAGACATTTGTTATTTGGAATCGCGTATCAAAGATAGTACAATTGAATACATAATATTTATTCATGTTCCATGCTTATTTTACGCCCAATTGAAATTAATCTGCCCGTGTATAGTAGCGAGAGATTTAATATACTAGATTTTGTGTGTAATTACGTGAAATATACATTTTCTAAAAACGATATAACGCACAGACTAACTTTGCTTGGTTTTGGCTAGCATGGGAGTGCGGGTGCTGCTCCATCACCAGGGGGCCAGTACGGACTTGTTCCCCCGCATCGTTCCCAGAGTCCTCCATTGCCCCCACCTGCCCATCATCATGCTAATGCTTCTCAGGTACTTACTTCTGCTAACTTTCAATTAAAGATACATTAATGTTCGGATTGACGTTGACCAGTGTTATTAGTGTGTAGTATGCTACCGAAAATACGTATTGTTTAACAAAATATGCATCCCAATTTCTCTGAAAATAATTCCAACCGAATTTACTCGTTGCAGGGAGACGTTGTGAATCATTATGGAGGACTGACGCGAGGCGGAGAACTACCACCGCATTATATGCATCCGCAAGTGCTCCAGTATCAGTATTTACGTGCCCAGCAAGAAGCATTGACAGCTCCACGCATAGCGTATCACATTCCAGGAACTCGATCTCCTCACCTACCGTTGGATCCGAAACTCGAGACTGGTATAGAAGACAGTCACAGTCCGCCGTTAGAGCTGAGACGAAGCACAAGAACGCCTCAAGATCGTACCACCGACAGTCCTCAAGTAGCTCAAGTTTACATGCTGCACGGTGCAGCCAGATTACCGCCACCGCCGCCTCAGTACAACGCAGGAACGAATCCGACCTTGACCGGAGCGCCAGCAGCCGCCAGGGGTGGTTTCTACGAACCTCCGCCCGCGCATTTACGTTCACAATATCCAATCGCTGCCAGCGAGGCGCCAAGCGATAGAGCCATCACGCCCGACAGGCCTAGGAAACATCAAGTCGTCACTCCGCCTCATGCCTCGCAAGTACCACCGCAAGCTGACACGTTTCAGATGTTGCTCCAACGTTATCCGGTCATGTGGCAAGGGTTGCTGGCGCTTAAGAACGACCAAGCAGCAGTACAAATGCATTTCGTGTTCGGTAATCCAAACGTAGCAAGAGACAGTCTGCCTTGCAACAGCGACGGTTCTACTCCGCCGTTGCGAATCGCTCAAAGAATGAGACTGGAACAAACGCAGGTCGAAGGTGTGGCAAGGAAAATGCAAGTACGTATCCGAAAGTCGTATCCTAATTTGAACGTAACAAGTTTAACGTGCGTACGATATTAGCCACGGAGAGAAAGAAAATTATTCAAAAATACGAGCCATTCATTTGTTTAATTTCTCTTTCACAGATGGATAATGAACACTGTATGCTACTCGCGCTTCCGTGCGGTCGGGACGAGGTGGACGTGTTGCAACAGAGCAAGAACCTTCAGACTGGATTCATAATGTATTTACAACAAAAACAGGCCGCTGGAATTGTTAACATCGCCGCGCCAGGCTCACAACAGGTGTGTGATAGACGAAATAGAAAATATCATCTTTTAATATTTTCAGTGCGAATAATTCAGCGTCGAGTCATTTGTCGAATTCCTGTTTGCTCGTGTTGCAAATAATCGTTAGTCATTAGCATATGGATAATATTTGAATGAACGGTGGCGAAGTAAAGAAGAAAGGAGTGCGACGCAATCGATAAAACTGTAATGAATTTCGTTTACAGCCTGCGTATGTAGTTCACATCTTCCCGTCGTGTGACTTCGCGAACGAGAGTTTGGCGCGAATCGCGCCGGACCTTTTGCACCGGGTCGCGAAGATCGCCCATTTGCTCATCGTCATTGCCACGGTTTGAGGCCAACCGGTGGTCTACTGGATTACAATCTACCTGTGTCTCTCGCCTTCACGCGCTATAGGACGCTTCGCATGTGGCATGAAGCCTGGAGTGTCCCTCTGACGGGGTGCAGAGAGTCGTACAACAAAAGAAGAGAGTACATTCTCGAACGGAAACGGTTTCCCCCTCTGAAGAAATATCAGTGACAATCAAATGGATTCTGGCGAATTCGTGCCGATTTATAAAATCGTGGGCCTGAAACGAGGTACGGGGTTGTGTGACGACGGGAGGCTAGCGCGGTCGATGCGTGACCATCCACCGTGCGTGCCTTTCCTCCAATGTATCGCGAAGGCGGGCCCATTTGATCGAAAATGGCTCGCAGTACGCTCATCACTGACAACTATTTGTGAGATCGACCGACGTCACTCTTGGTCTTTCTGACAAGCGGGTCAGGCACAACCCCAGCCCTTAGTGGAAGACCATCGATTAAAAACCACGCGATGTCCTCGAGGAAAAAAAAAAACTCACACTCGTCCCTCCTAGGTAAACAAGTAAACACTACCTACCGTTGCTCTAGATGGACAGTCGATTTCGTAAGTAAGAAATAGAGGAAAAAAAAAAAAACTAACGTACCCCTACCACTATACACGAGCTATTTTAAGTAAGGCTTAGATATTAATGATACTGTGTAAATTATAAGCGAGCCAGCGAGGGCATAACTACTGTGATTTTAATTATTTAACGATATATGTCTGCGTAAAGACGAAGAAAACAAAAAGTAAAAACAGATAAATGGTGATCGATTACGGTCCGCGCGGTATGTGATGTGTTTTTTGTATAATACTGCTCTATATAAATACCTATGTATTATATTACTGTAACAATAGTTGCTGCTGCCGCTGTTGCTGCCGCCGCTGTTGCTGCTGCCGCTCGTATCGAACTAGAAAGTAAAGTTACGATCTAGACCTCTAGTGAAAAGAAAAAAAAAAAAGAATGAGCGAAAGGACTACCTAAATAGCGTTTATCCCTAATGTAATATAATTTCCATAGCAGGATGTAACATATTATTATCATTATTATCATCTTAGCACTATGTACATTATAAAAAAATTTTTAATATTCTTATTTTGATTATTATTATTATTATTAATTATAATTTTATTAATATTACTACGGTCATCATCATCATTAGTGCGGCTACTATTATTATTATTATCATTATTATTATTAATAATATTATTATTATTATTACTATCACTACTGCTACTACTACTATACTACTATACTATTATCATCACTACTACTACTATTATTATTACCACTACTCTACTACTACTATTATCGCTGCTATCAATTATTATTAACGTTATTACACCAGGCTAGTTAGAACGTACCAACCCGCACATTTGAAAGAAGGGGCTTAAAGTATGTCGTACTGGAAACAGATACAGTATGACCGATCTCATTGACCATTGACGTCGCCCCGTTCTACACACTTCCATCCCCATTTCTCTTAACCCCTTATCGCCTTCCGCGCGATGTGTCATAGACTCTTTAGCAATCGTGTCGAAGATAATAATGCGCTTACGTGTATAGACCAGAAAATTACACTATATCACACGGAGCCGTGAGAAAACATATTAAGTAATATAAAGAAACTTACCTATTTACGATATTATTGCTGCTGCGTGTAGGGCGCATGCCTCTAGAGAATAACCTTATGTAAAAGTATTAGGGATGGTCAAAACATATTTTATTCCTTAATACCGTGTTCAATCGGTTCCAAATGAAATTCGTTCTTTCCGAGTCGACGAAAGAGGACTTGTACATTTTCCTTCGTTGTTAATCGTTGTTAAGGCTATCGTCGTGATTAATGGTCATTTTTTGTTTTTCATTTTTCCCCCGTTACCGTTTAACTAATGTTGAAACGAGTACGATGCACGACTACATTCCGTTTGACGAACGGGGTGTTCATAATGTATTTACACCGATATAGAGTCGACGACACGTTAATGCTTTTAATTTCCCTCGATTTTTTTTCTAATTGACACTTTGATTTCCTCGGCGTGCGAGCAATGCGTAGCGTGACGCGCATTGTCCGAACCATACTTCTGTTCTGACGACCCCTAAGAAAACACGATTAATTTAAGGCAGCGCTGATACTCGTGGAGAGCGTGTGCATGTACAGTGTAAAAGATGCGTTGTGCATATGTACAGTGTAGAAGTATAAGTGAACGAGCGAGATGATAAGTATAAAAAAAAAGTATATATATTACAGCTACGGATAAGTATAATAGGACGCGAACAAGACGCTCACGTCGCGGTGTTTCGTTCATTTTCAGAAAACGACTGGTTAATTCTGTTTCCTCTCTGCCCTTCGTGTTCCCTTTCACCCCCCTTCTCTCTTCTGCTCTTTCTCTTTTTTCGTGGTGGTCATTTCATATATGTATATATATATATATATATATATACATATACATATATATATACATATATATAGAGAGAGAATTCAATTCCCGCGGCATGCGTGTCTGCCTCGTGTCTTATCTATCTTGTAAAATATCTGTGAATATTATGATTTAGTTTCTTCCTATTATAGGCTACTGGTATACAAAAACGTTTATGTTACTACTTACTTAAGGAAAGAAATGTACAGATATCACCATTTTTGTTTTGTGTTTTACTGTAGTTATTGATAATTATATGGATATTAACGATAATAATAACTATGATTAAAAAACTTCAGCACGGCTCGACGCGTCATTTTTGAAACCCGTTGAAAGCGTCATATTTCATTTATATGCGTGGTTCTTGGGAACGATTTATTATTCGCTGTACGAAGTTATCGCGCGATCTATTCACAACCCATCGATTAGTAAGGGAAGATAAAAATCACGTTGTAGGCGTTTTACATTATAAATTTCGTCACTTAGAAGTTTAGAAGCTGGACTTCGCATCACTCGAGAGGTAAAAATAATATAACACGTGAAATAATACAACACATATTTATTTGCATCTTTTGTGACATGTTTATTATTATACTCTTTGCTCGTTTGTACTGGCTTTACACATCGATCACTCGTTGAATGAAAATTTTGCAAACATTTGTTATGAAAATGAATATGATTTATCTTTTTCCTTAATAAAAATTAATAGACTCAGTACGTTTAATGCAGATTTTACGAGGGCCAATAAAATTAAGTCTGTTCGCTGTTTCGAAAATATTTATACGAGAAAATAACTATACACCATGGTATTTACGCCCTCTTCGTAACGTCCACAGTATTAAGATGCATTCCTGTCTTATATTGATATTTTGTAATTGGTTATAAAAGCTTCTAATAATATTCATAAATAAAATATAAATTTGAAATCACTGCAGCGATTGTTTTAAAACGTGTATTAGAAGCCCTGAGAATTTCTTTTGATAACTCGTGTATTAAATTTTACAAAATCCGGGACACCTTACTATTTTAGGTTACTTATTTTTACAATTAAAACTAAATTTTAATAGTAAAGGACACATAAGGTATATTACCGAATATTTCATAATTGTAAAGTATAGAATTTCGAATTCTTATAAACTTTACATATGCATATTCATCATTATATACACACATAAATTATTACTGTAGAGAATTATAAGTATCAACATACGTTTCGTTTAAAGTGCAAGAATTAATTCAGAAACCAGGAATAGTGCATCAACTTTTCGAGGACCGTTGTGAAAAGGTAAGTTTCCTGCTTTATTTTCATTGCAAACCTTTAGAAAATCTATTACACTCCATATAATCGTTTCGTGTTAGAGAATTTTGGAAAAAGAATACCTCAACTTGTTTAGTTTTTCTCTTTTGGTTTGAACCACAGATGCCAGACAGAGCCCTGGGTGCACCGAACATCTCATTCCACTTTTTCACACTATGTCAGATCACTCGTACATGAGGTCGTAGAGTTCCGGAGTGTCGACAAAGGCAAACAATTGCCCTCTTTCTCGATTCTCCGAAGCCGCCCGAAGTAATTTCGGACCGCCTCGTGGGAGTCGAGAGAGGAAGGCTCATTTGCCTTCTCGCTCTTGAACAACTAAAAACCGATCCCACGTCAACGGCATACGACTGCCCAGGAATTCTTACTTTCCGACCTACGTAGGCGCACGTAAGCAAGGTACATACAATAGTGAAAAATTTTGTGAAATTTCTTTTACGGAAATACACGTTTCAAGACCCCCTGATCATATTTTAACCATCGAAAAAAAAGAAATTCCTTTTTATTATCATACTTCTGCATTTTCAGACCTCTGCTGACTATTGCTGACCATTGCTAATACTTCTGACAACGTATAACGATTACGACTGGCTACTGTCAACCTCACACAGCCTCTGCTGGTCTCTGCTGACCATTGCTTACATTTCTGACAACGTACAACGATTACTACTGACTTCTTCCAACCTCCGCTTGCCTCTGCTGACCGCTGCTGACCACTCCTCATACTTCTGACAACGTCTAACGATTACAACTTGCTATTGCTTGCCCCTGCTGGTCTCTGCTTGCCACTGCTGCCCTCTGCTGACCACTACTGACCACCCCTTATGCTTCCGACAACGTACAACGATTACTACTTGTTCCTGCTTGCCCCTGCTGGTCTCTGCATGCCTCTGCATCCCTCTGCTGACCCCTGCTGGTCTCTGCTTGCCACTGCTTGCCACTGCTGCCCTCTGCTGACCACTGTTGACCACTCCTCATACTTCTGACAACGTCTATCGATTACAACTTGCTATTGCTTGCCCCTGCTGGTCTCTGCATGCCTCTGCAACCCTCTGCTGGCCCCTGCTGACCACTACTGACCTTTGTTTATAACTTCTGCCATCATATATATGTATTAAAACATTGTATAATGTAAATCTATGGCAATAAATGTTATAATTTCAAAGAATTCTATGTGTTCTCGTCATTTTTACCTTCCTTTACCTCTCAAAAGCATTCCCATAGTTATAACATACGTCCCACCTCTTCCCATATCATGTCCTCCTGATAACTAAGTCTAAACGGAAATGTTCTCTTAAAAATTTTTACCCGAAAAATTTCTAAGTTCCTCGTAAAGATTTGAGGGGGTCCCGTTTAAATTTTTCTCAGAAACCGTTACTCTTATACCTGCTGGCAAAATCGAGAATTCATTTTTTTCGTCGAAAAGTCCTGAAACAACTGGGAAGTCCTGAAACAGCTGGAAAGTCCTGAAACATCTGGAAAGTCCTGAAACAGTTGGAAAGTCCTGAAACAACTGGAAAGTCCTGAATTTTTAGCAAAGTTCTGAGTTTCAGGACATTCCAGTTGTTTCTGGGCTTTCCAGCTGTTTCAGGACTTTCCAGCTGGTTCGGGATTTCCAAAATTCGAAGGAGTTTCAGGACTTTCCAGCTGTTTCAGGACTTTCCAGCTGTTCCAGGGCTTTCCAGTTGTTTCAGGACTTTTAATTTTTGATTTTGGCAGCAAGTACGAGAGCTGGACACTTTGGGAATCTAATTTTAACCGGAAAACGGTTTCTTAAAACTAAGGCAATGATTTGGAGAGGAAAAGAAAGGTAAAAATGATGAGAACACATAGAATTCTTTGAAATTATATCATTTATTGCCATAGATTTACATTATACAAAGTTTTAATACATATATATCATGGCAGAAGTTATTAACAAAGGTCAGCAGTGGTCAGTAGGGGTCAGCAGGGGCCAGCAGGGGACAGCAAAGGGATGCAGAGGCATGCAGAGACCAGCAGGGGCAAGCAATAACAAGTAGTAATCGTTGTACGTTGTTGGAAGCATCAGGGGTGGTCAGCAGTGGTCAGCAGTAGCAAGCAATAGCAAGTTGCAATCGTTATACGTTGTCAGAAGTATCAGGAATGGTCAGCAGCGGTCAGCAGAGACGAGCGGTGGCAGGCAGATGTCATTAGTTAATCGTTGTGCGTTGTCAGTAATATAAGCGGTGATCAGCAGAGGCCAGCACAGGCTCGGAGGGGCTGACAGTGGCCAGTCGTAATAGTTATACGTTGTCAGAAGTATCAGGAGTGGTCAGCAGTGGTCAGTAGGGCCAGCAGAGGCTGGCAGAGATGCCAGACAGAGCTCCAGGTGCACCGGGACATCTCATTTCACTTTCTCACGCTATGCCAGATCACGCGTATGTGAGGTCGTAGAGTTTCAGAGTTGCCTTTCGACAAAGGCAAACTGACACATGCCCCCTTTCTCGATTCTCCGAAGCTGCCCTAAGTAATTACGGACCGTCTCGTGGGAATCGAGAGAGGAGGGCTTTATGAGTCAGTAACTGTAACGAAATGCATAAAAACGTATATTTTAATGATGTAAGTTTAATAGAATCGTTAAATCGAAGGATTTCAATTTAAGGACTTCTGAATGAATCTTACAATATAATTTATGTTCATATATTGGCTCTGAAGGTCACATGAAATATATGTGTATAATAATAATATCGTATGAGATATCTTTAATATAGAAGAAATAAACGGGACAATAAATTTGCGTATAATAATATTCTATTCACAACGATGATATGATAAAGTAGCATCGAGAGGCAACAATTTCTTTGCGGAAACGGTACAACTTACATTATATATATACTTATATATTACATTATATATATATATATGTGTATTATTGTATGTATATGTGTATATGTACATATATAATGTAATATAGTATAACAACACTGCGGAAAGCTTGAAAACACTCCATTCAATTTTGTTTATTTTCTTTTCTCGTCGTTTATAGGCATAGTTGTATTTATATATATAAATACATATATATGTAATATGTATATATTATTTCCTAGCGTATATTTATGTTATGCTGTGCTACGTTAGAAACTTTGAACAATAATACTTTCCATTTTCAGCACATCATCTTTCTCACAATGACGGATATACAATAAATAAATATTCATTCATTCCGATTACAATTATCACACGAATGTAGTTTCACAAATTACGATCGTTCGTACTAGCAGCGCTTGCAACCACTTGTTCGCGAAGTATTTTTTATAAGAATCCCGGAATAGTTAAGAAAAGGACAATGGCGTATAAACGAAAAATAAACTTGACTCTAGCAATAAACATGTTATAAATGAATGGTATAAATATAAATTAGTAATGCAATAATTTAACTATATGGACACTACGCACCCAGATTTCCTTTTCTTCAACTATTCTCGTATTATACAAAATGCACTATCGCATGCATCGTTCACAGGCAAAATTCCATTGGTTTCCTCAATTCTCATTCTTCCATTCGGCAAACTCGTTGCTTATGTTTCGGCCAATGTAGCTATACTTTCGTAAAATTTTTTATTACTATAAAGTATCTCCTCAAAAGATAGTTCTCTACGTTTAAGAAAACGGGTAAAATCGATTCGAATATCCTGATACGGACTTGCCACAATGTAAAACGGATACATTTAATGCTACCCTATATTTGGCTCCTGAGTGAGATCAACAGTGTTCCCTTTTTCCTTCGCCAGTTCACGTAATATTATCGGGTTCGTGAAACGTTGAAAAGTTAGAATGTAACTCGCTACGGTCTACGATCTCTCTCAATATGCAAAGAGAACCTCACTACGAGTCACGTAACTGGTTGATGGTACAAGAACATCTTCGGGAAAGGGTTCCAACCGCTAAATTCGATATTTGTTTACATTTAGAATTGAGTTCGATAGCGTCGTACGTAATGTTGATTGTACATTGTTACATTGTTCGTCTATTCGTTTGTGTCTCTATGAATTGCACGAGTCGATTAGAACTAACGAACATGATACACTTACGGTACGCGAAAATGAAGAATGATTTAACTGATACATGAAACGATTCTTAGGCTCTGTTTTCTTAAGTGCTTCGATACTTCGACGATAAATGTAACATGCAATCATATTGAGAATAACGTAACATTTTTTTTCCACGTTCCGTTTCTCTACGATTTTATACGACATGGGGTGTGACGATGAGAGGGTGAAAAGACAAACGATCCTCCTACGCAAACATTATAATTCGTACGTATTGTCGCCCGAACGAAAGTGGTACCAGCCACTTCTGCATCACAACCAAGGGATCCAAATTCGACACCTTTAGTTTCACACACGCTCGATCTCACTTTCCTAGTTTCCTTTCATCCTAATAATAATAATAAAAAAAAAAAAAGAAAAAAAGAAATATAACAAGAACTAAAACACAGAAGCAGGTACTCTAAGAGTTAATCGTGTACCGTACAACATCGATACAGATTTGATCACAAAGAGAGACAAACGATAACGACAGTAACGCGGATAACGCTTCTTCAGAATGCCCGAAGTGTAATGTAAAAGTAACGCGTCGCGTGTAAATACACGTGGAAAACGAAAATTGCGCGTGCTTCCTGTACATATATATCTTCGCCTGTACTGGTGTACCATCGACACCAATTACGTACGCTATAGAAAATATACAAATTCTTAATGTACTACGTGAAAACTATATATGGCTTTTGTAACCGGTTCAGATAACGGGCCAACCAGTCGACTCGACTAAACGATCCCCTTTCAACGTAATCATTAATGAAAGATACAAAAAAAAGATGTCGTTGTTTCAAAGTACCATTCGCCCCCTGCCATCCTATTCGAGCGTTTTATCACGTATGATCGCGATACTCGACATACGTATACGAGTGTGTAAATGATTTGCGTGTATTTCGATCCGTTTGCGCAAGGGGGGAGGGGTGGAGAATATTTATAGTATTTATAGGAAATTACACAATATTAACGTACACGTATGTATATGGTATGTATACACATACATGGTTAACGCCTGATATACACAATATGTATCATGTACGAACGGTATTCTTTCCTTCGATTCCTTCGAGCGTTCTCCATTCAACGATTTTAAAACTAGGCGATAACGATATTAAAGTAAATAAACATTACAAGACGTTAACGCATGTATACGAGCATTGCTGACAAAATTGCAGAATTAACGACCGGATTCGATGAAATAATCTACGGGCATATCACGGAATAAATCGTTTGAAATTGAAATTTTTGTTCCCGTAAGTGACGCAGTTGGAAATTTCAATTTCGGACGACTTACACGGCGCATATGCGTTTGTATATACATAAATATAATAATGATAGCGTCTAGTCCAATGAATATTAAGTATTCACGTAAATAATCAATCGTTTCTTACATATGTACATATTTTGGGACATCGAGGTTCGCGTACAACTGAAGGTGACTCAACGCTGATTATTGTCGAAATTCAGAGTGGCGCGCGGTATTATGTATCCTACGCGTTAGCAACCATCGTTTCGTTCTTAACAAAAATAAATCGACGGGCGCAAAAATCGTCTGGTCACTTTCGCGAAAGTCAAGAGAAATTAATCGAACAAGAAGAAGCGTAACAAAACTGGAGATAAATCTACGTAATCTCAATCGGTAGAAAACCTCTTATAGCTCGTCGACGACGGACAATGCGAGCGTAATACTAATACCCAGCAAGCGACTGGAGTATCACGAAAATACCGCCTCGCGGAGACCGCGGTAACTTGCACATACACGAAGATATTTGTATATATTGTATACAATTCTGTATATATATAGTATATATATATAGAAGAGAGTTACTAAATGGCAGTAGGGAATCAAATAAACTGATACGTTGTAGTGCCAAGTCCTGTGTACATCTCAAGCACCGGCAAAACCGTATACTTCTAGTACCCTAATCTCAAAGTCGCCACTAGCACAAAGAGGTGGATTGTTAAACGTGGAGCACCGATCTGTTTTGCCGAATCTTATGTTCTCGTCCATCCATATCGCTTGTCCATCTCTGTAAAAGATTTTGCAAGTAGTTTAGATGCACCATTCTGATCTAGGAATGCAAGATAAATGATAAAAGCTTACCCTCCGCCGATTGTTATCATCTTGGAGTCTGCCGCCATGAACAGTTCGGCCGAATGATGAACTTTCGCGTCGTTGTGCGAAGTGTCCATGCCTATCCAAGGATACTTTGCTCGTTCGGGGTACAAACTGAACAGGAACGTTTCTCCCGTACCGAAATAAGCTTGTCTTTGTCCTTTATCATTTTTTAAATTGCGCTCGCACCATCTAGTGGAACAGTAGGCACCGAACACCTTGGAGAAACAAAATGGAGACGTTGGTATTGAACGTTTTTGGTAAAGAATCGAATATATCTATATGTTGATTATACTCACTTCGTTGTTACACGTTTTGATCATCAGCAGAGTTGGTTCGTGTTGCTCCACCCTTACGTAAAATGTTGTCAACGAACAACCATGCTCTTCTGTCGTGTACAGTAGAATAGGTTGGTACATAGTGATCCTCATTGGCAGCCAGGACCACAATGTGAATAACTGTCACAAAACAAATGAAAAAGAGTTAGAACGATGGATTTACTAGGATCGATGTTTGAAACTGTGCAAACATTAGTTTCCAGTATAATTTTCTAGTCCTTCAAGAATACAGCAAACTAAATCACAGCAGCGGTAGATCATGCGCTTGACTGAAAAAAAAGAAACGAAAATAATAGATGATAATAAAGCCAACAAAATATTAACATCAAATTTGTTTTGATCTTTGATTACATTTTCTTTTACAAACGTTTCGGAGAAAATTTAAATGCATTATTAGTTTTCGTTTTTATTCAATTCTCTTGTACATAAATAACCAATATATTTTTTTCTTTACATCGAGGTTTAAACTGCGTTTGTCTCGTTAACTTTTATCAATAATATTCAGGTAAAAAGTTTCCTTTATCATTAGCGTCGCTTGAACGCGAATAGAACCTAGACTTGCATGACTTCAGTCGACTTCTAAAAGTCTGTTATACTGGGTGTAATGAATAGAAACTACTACGAACGCTATAATGTGCTAAGAAACTAAATATGCTTGAATAAAATGCAAAAAAATCATTCGCCATGCAGAGGTGTACGAGCATCATTCAAATACAAAGTGAATTGCCACAACATTATATAAACTTCGATTTGAAATGAATTAAAGGCTGTGAAATTGGGAAACTGATGGTACAATGCGGATGACATAATGAAATACCGACTACATTTCATGTATAACTGCGTGTATCTAATTACACGTGTTCTAGAACATCCAAACAATTTGTAATAACTACCATCGTTTCGCTACTTGTTATTTGGTGTTACGTTCTAAATCACATTGCACGGGTAATTCTCTAAAAAAAAAAAACTCGCATAAGGGAAATGCTGCAACACAAAATTAATAAGGGGTCTGGGGGGAAGGGATTCTAGAGTGTCACGTCGAATGCGTAAATAGAACAGGAGCAACACATGCCAAATTAACAGCAGAGGGTGATAAAACACGGGCGTTTAAATTTGTTCAGAGGAGCACGAAGCGGTGCACTGTTCTAATCAATTTAAATCAGGTCATACGCCATTCAGTTCAATGTATAGACTGTAAGATATTACACCTCAGGCAAAAGAAGTACAACAGATGTGATAACGAAATCATGACTAACAAACTATACAGCTAATACATTTTATACCTTCCAAACGAATAACAACACACTTTCGTTTACACCAGTCTGACGTTATCTTATTTCTTTTGTTTTTTTTTTTTGTTTTTTTGGCAAGTTTAGAAGATCGTGCTAAAACAATTGCCACTGTTCAATGTTTTAGGACGTGACTGTATCGTACACGTTTAGGCTAGTATCGTTAAGAGAATAGCCACGGTGGGAACAATTACCCTATGATACGTATCATGACTCATGTTAATATTTGGCCATCACGGTACACTGTATATTATTGTCTCGTATTTAAACTTTATTAAGTTTATATGAAAAGCAATAATATTCGAAGCTACCATGACGTCTGAATAGGAACTAGAGTCACTGTACTTCAAGGTGTCCATATGTACATACACCGATAACGACAATATCGACATGCCACAGAGAGGCGGACCAGCGAGCTACAGAAAATTCTGCTACTGGCGAACTTTGATCAATGAATGACCGTAAGTACTTACATCAGGCATGTCTAGAATCTGGGAACATATGCTTTGTATGGGATAAACGCCCATTGACAGAGCACGCGGTCCAGGACTGTGTGCACCCTACACCCATCACCATTAAATCCATCATCATTCCAGTAACGCAGCATTGACACAAGACAACATAGAACCGTCAGTTACAGCGAGAATACGTCATTCGCTGAACTTTACGTATCAATGAGAATAATTATACGAAACACTGGTTAAAAACCATCGGAGACACAGAGCATACAGAAAAAAAAATACAACAGCCAAAGAATGTTCATAATATAGACGGGATGCTCGACTCGCTATTAACCAGTGTGACCAATGTATAATCTCGAAAAGGAATTAAACAGATGTATCGATGTGCTAAGGAAGCGTTGAAAATAATTATTAGAAAATTATAATGCGCCATTCGTACGTTCGTTTTCGTGTTTACAGCTGCTACAACTAAAAAGACATGATAAAAACAAGAAACTGCTGGTCCAATAGACCGGAAGTTCGTCAAGCGCGCTGCCTGCATTCACTGATCGAAACTGATGGTCACGTTTGAAGCATTCCTTCGGGAGAGAGATTGCCCGTCGTTTTTTCGCGGGAAACGAGTACGACTATCCTATCGATCAATGACAAGCAAACGTCTCGTGTAGCCCACTAGTAACAGTCACCATCTATATTCCGAGATTTCTCATTCTTTTCGCAAATAACTGTACAGTACCAACGAATGAATTTTTACGACAGAGTAGATAATTCTGTTTCATCGTTGTTGCGATTTGGCGTGTCGTATTTGCGGAACACTGAAAGCCAGTGAAGATCCAATTAATAAACGACCAACTTTAACGGAAGATAATCATTGTTATTCTGCTGTTGATAAAGGCAGTAACCGCAAGTGGATAGACGGTAACAGCAACAAAGCTGGCACGATGAATGTAACAATGGGTGAGTATGAATGAATGTAACAGGTAGAGTAGTTCAGGAACAAAGGGCAGAGCACATGAAACTAACAACACATTTCCCAAAAAGATAATTATACGATACCCTGTCTTTGTATGTGTCTTCACACTCTTTCTGAAAACAAAGTGAATCATTGAACAGCTTTTGCATAGTATCTTTCTGATACCCTAAGAAACTAGATTTAAACGACGATCTTTTCAACGTCTACTTTGTTATTTTAATATAACATCAATATAAACGTAAACTATTGATACTAAACCATTGAACCTGTAACATTTCTTACAAATAAGAGAATCATTCACAATATTAAATATAATGCGTACAAAGTAATGAGCTCACATATATGTACACTCTTTAACAATTTCAGAGTCTGAAAATAAATAGAAGAATGTCATCGTTAACATGCCAATGTTGAAAACCAAAATAACTCTTAACTACAAAAATTCACAGAATAATTAAGAACCAATCACAGGAAGAGACAATCAGATAGAATAGAATCATTGGGTATAGGCGAATAAACACGGGAAAAGTACCCTTGAACCGATTTTGACTTGTTACACGTCAATTGTTAATTCCTTACGATTTCTACCAAGTGATTTTCAATTTAAAAAAAAACTTCGTGAAAAAATCGTGTCTACAACTGCAAATATAGTAATTGTCCCAATTGTCCCAATTCCAGAACGTATTAAAAATTGTTTTCTTTTTGGGAATGAACGATTAACGTATGACAAGAGTCTAAAAATCGATTTAATGGTATTTTTCACACGCTCGTTCATAAACTTTTAGCATGTACGTGAGTCCACTTGTTGAAATAAATTTGTCAAAGACCCGGTGCTTCACACCATGGTGAGAAAAATAGGAATACGGATGACGTACTTCTCGTATCGTGAGCGTGTGCGACATCATCTGAATGTTGACTTGGGACTGACTCGTAGGCAGATTGTCCGTGGATCGTGACCGCGCCAACGATCTGGATCCCGTTAAAACGCTTCTACTTTTAAGAGCCATTTCTGTGCGCAAAAATACCCTTGATATGTATGCAGAACTGAGACCACGTATTCCAAACGCGGTTCGTAAAAATTTAGCTGGCGTTACCTGCAAGTCCACAAACACGATTATTCATAACGCGTACTATCGTTCCTGGTACCTCGCTAACGTAAGACGCATTCATGTCTCTTTACTCACCGGTATTTGCCTGCAGAACTTCGATAGTGTAGCGTCAATACCGCTTTTAGAAATTTCATTCATCCATTCAGAGTTCTGCAACGATGAGTGTTTATAGAATAATAAAACTATAGCCATTGCTACTCGATAGAAGACCTAAAATTAGAGAAAAAGAATAGCATGTAGCGATGATTCACGAAGAAAGAATGTCAGAGGTCTGAACCAGTGTTGACAAGTTTACCAAGAATTACTTTACACAGGTTGGAGCCTTTAAGACAAGCTAAGTTATTCAGATGGTCTGTCTTAATCGCTCTGTATATCACGCGTTAAAAAATAATCATTGTTCAAAAATGCATCTTGAACTGATTTTTCACTGGCACGGAGTCAATACTTGGACTTAATATCCATACTATTCCTGGAAGAGCACTTCATATTATGCGTATCTTTTGGTTCACCTTCTTGAACGGAGGCCAAACTTTTTCAATGTGCCGTAAGAAGATGCAATAAAAATCTAAATGCTCCGGAATTACTTTCCTCTGAATTTCGTGGCTACCGACCTTGATGCCTTCGTGAAGAAAACAGTCCATAACCCTGACTAGATGTTGGAATGGGAGAAGTTGTAGAATCCACCAGATCCAGTCCATGTAGATTCTTTCTGCTCTTGATCCAGAACAGTGCCTCGCTAAATGTACCGCGGCTGATTTCTGCAATCAAGAATTAAAATTCGATACTTTTTATACAGCAAATACCATTTAAATACCGAATATAGGAGTGATGCATTCGGTATTCGAGGATACGTTGAACATCAGTTACAGAGGTATTTAATAGTATAAAATAACTGTATAAAAAATACTGAATTAAATTATCAAGTCATCCCTGTTCAATTCGGTTCTTTTATTCTCAGATTTCGCTGATTTCTGCAATCAAGAATTAAAATTCAATACTTTTTGTACAGCAAATACCATTTAAATACTGAATATAGAAGTAATGCATTTGGTATTCGAGGATACGTTGAACATCAGTTACAGAGGTATTTAATAGTAGAATAACTGTATAAAAAATACTGAATTAAATTGTCAAGTCATCCCTGTTCAATTCTGTTCTTTTATTCTCTTCTGTTTAAGAGGAAAGATTGTTCTTTCAATTAGAAAATCATCGAATACTGGTACCACTCTGTTCATGAAATCTGTATTTATAGATGAATGAAAATCATTTCCAAGCAACTATGACTTTTACAACTTCTTCAGCGTTAGAATGTGACTCATTTGTTCGTAGTAATGGTCGATTAGGACGCACCACGTGCTTTCTGGTGATCTGCTCCACAGTTTTCCAGGTGACCTCGTAGAGGAGCTTGGTTTGCGTAATGAACATCTTGTCTTTAGCGGCCACCAGGCTGGCCATACAATGATAACACTCCTCCTCTGCAAGAAAACGCATTTTGTGAATATTCTGATTTCGGTCTATTAATAACTGGGATCACATCCAAGCGCGCGTCTACGTGTTCATCTATGTGATCGGGGCAGGAAATTCGACGCACGGCAGGCGATGTGAATTTCCATTGTGCATCGAACAAAATGGACAGACGGCGTAAGATGATTATCTACATAAACGGGCCCGTTTATTTATACTCGCCTGGCATAAAGTGAAGAAGAAGCACTGTAATGGGATAAAGAGAAGGACTGTAGGTGATATCAGGACAGGCGTATCCTAGCACAGACACGACCCTATCCGCCACACTCCTGCCTGTTCTTGTCAGGTTGTACGACAGGCAATGAGTACTATCCACAAACGGTGGTAACATGATTGATTTTTCCGGCAGCTCTGTAAACATATACAATTCCGAACTTCAATCACGTTGCTGAATAAATACGCCGCTCGGAATAATTACACGATCATCCGATCAAATAAATTTTTAAAGCACCGCGTTGTGTCGCATAAAGTGGATACAGTACAAATTATATAACCATTAAGACATAGCCACTTTGCATTCAATCTTCCAACTACTCGAAACAAGCTTGAGCAAGATGACGCTTACTAGCTAAAACTGGAGGGTTTGTATTTGACCCATTTATATTTTGCGTTCTGTATCTTTAAAAAATATTTATAGATAATTTTCTGCCATAAAGAACGACTGGGCATCGATTCTTATAACACGAACAGGCTGTGCATGCTCAAAATAATTAGAGCATCAACTACTCAAAAGCAGTAATTAATGCGTTTAATTGAAAAATTACCGGCCTTTCTTCTAAGTGTAGTTACATAACAAAATTGCTAAATTATACAAAGAATTTTTTATTATAGAATGTCTTATTCGAAATCGCAAAACTGAAAGTAGCGTGTTTAACGCGCGAGATTGGAATATTTAAACATTTTTAAATACGATACAACAATGTCAGGAACTCTGATTATAAAGAACATGCAGTATTAACTAAACGAAATAATAAAATTATCCATTGGGTAAACGTACCCAAACTTATGTTATTAGTAATCAGGTCATTAAGAAAAGGACAATAGCGTAACGAGAGCCAAATTTTTGAAAGAAGAGAAACTTGTCAACCCTTTTGCAACAACAAACTTTAGCCAAAAAATAGTCTATCTGTATGAATGTATTGGGAGGCTAATAATACATATCCGTCTAGATAGGTTTTCAGCACGTTATTATTAGAATGGCAAACAAGTTCTTGAACAACTCCGAACATTAATCATTCCTAAAGAACATGACAAACGGTGGTAAAATTTTAGATCATAATTGAATATAATTTCTTGAATATTTAATAATACATCGAATTCGACCAACGAACATAAAAAGCGTTCAAAACATATTTAAACCTTCTTGTACAATAATGAATACATTCGTTCGCTGTTACATAAATTTTCAGCTCGCTGCAATTCTGGTATGCAACACATCTGCATAATATACTCGGTATTATAATGCATCTACTTTAATTATATTCAGGCCAGAAAATATTGATCGCTCAAGGTCATGGGGCGGACATCCCCATATCGCACTGTTTCGCTGCTTCGCCATTGTCTCGTCCCTTCCCTCGACTTTTTATACATGGTGTCCCACAGCGAGCGAGACAATTGACACGAAGGTAATTCTAAATTCAAAATTAAATTTTTTTCCCCGTTTTATCCCCTAACAATCGCCCCCGTGGATTATTTAAGTCGACATCCTCGTTGGTTTCTAAGAAATCAGCTTGCAGCACTTTATTCGGATCACATGGTATATATGTATACCGTGCATGTACGCGCATGCGTAGTTCGGGTATCTCCAAAATTGATTTTCTCGAAAACGAAGCTCCGTGCAGAAAAATGTTACCCTACGCCTTCAATTTATTTTTCCACATGCCCTATTTCGCGAGACAAAAAGCGGATCTATTAAACAAGGAAGCACAATACATAAATGAAGGATCGTCGAATTTGCTCCACGGTTGGTGAAGCGACCTTGAACGGTCAGTATTTTCTGCGCCAAATTAATCTTCATGATGTCCATTTATGTACGAACGTATGTCTCTATGAGGGATCGTTTAGCATTGGTTCGTCTCTTTTTGTCACGACTCGCCTTACCTGAAGTGAAATTAAATAAAAGTTTAATCAAAGTAAAATTAAATAAGATCCCTGCTCGTATCTGATAACGAAAAAATTCGAATAATGGAAGCTCTACGATAATTGTACAAATCGAGATAATCTATTGTACAGGTGAGAACACACCTGTAGTCCCGAACACTTGGTTGACCATGTCCCAATAGAAGCCATCGAGCATGTTCTTGCCGTGTGCATGCTGGTTGCAAAGAGCTGGCCAGAGTTGCGCCCTGATCCCGTTGTTCAATGGCCACGCGTTCTCCCTTATGATCAGCTTAACCTCCCTCTTTCTGCCAGCCTGGAGAAGCGCGTTGACCTCGTTGAAGGTCTTCAGCGCTTGCTTCTTGCTGGTAGGCGACTCGGGCAGTATGACGATGTTCGCCGTGTCAACGTGCGGCGGGAACGCGTCATCGATATCGACATTCGTCTCCTCCTCGAGTACCGACATCATATTCGGCTGATTGTCCATCGAGGAGGGTGTCTGTGTGACTAACATCGCAGGTAGCGTGACTACGGCGCGAGATTCATTTTCATGGTGTCCTTTGCCCACACTCTATCGGTCGCGATATTTACGTCATGTCCTGGGACGTTTCAATTTTCATCTGGAATCAGACAAAAGTTACGTATCAATAAAATGTTCAGCGATATAACCAGGACTAAAGATTTCGAATCGTCGTATAAACGTTCTGGGTCGAAACCGTTATGGACGGACGATTATTGCTACGCGAATCGATGTCGCGAAAATGTAGGGCAAGATGCAACTCGTGAAAAAAATAGAATATAGGTGAAGGAGATAAAACGAACATGTAGAAGCGGTAAGACGCGAAGGGTGTAGTGTACTCGAATTGTGGGAGTCGAGAGGGTTCAGGCACGTGTTCGGTTTCTTTTTCGGTCGCTAAGAGCTTACTCTTGCGGGAGTAGTAAAAATTTTGGTCCTCGATTGAACTCTCGTGTGAAAGTAAGTCGAGTCTAAATGAACCCTAGTCCGGAAATCAAGTGTGGAAATCGAATGGTTGCTCAAGGTTATAGAGAGGTTACTTTCCCGCCATGTTGTTTACTCTGGCAACTAAATTTCGTTCGACTAACGCGTTAAGGAGCTCAGGCATTAATGCACAGATATGGGTTTCTTGTTCCATCGAAATACATTGTAATTTTACAGCCTATTCAACAATCTCTGATAATATTAAATAATCGCAAAATGGAGGTACATCGTGCGCCTCGCTAATTACAGCCAAGCTTTAGCCACCAGAGTTGAATGCCACTTCGAAGGCCTTCGAAACGATAAAAGAATAATGAAACTCATCTAACGGTTACTTCCTCGACTATAATGGGCATTGACCTTAATTGTACATTTTAGGGGTAGATTTTCCATTACCCGTCAGTTGATAGATTGAAACAGATATATCATCATACCTAATCAATTACTGTCTTATATTAGTACAAGAGTTAAATTTCTAAATACATTTAACTGTTACTTTCTTACATTAATTATGAAATTTATAATTAAAAGCATAATTCTACATTAATATCGTAGAGATACATCCAGTGCGGTAAAATATTCCATTACATTCTAACACGAAGCATGATCATTTATTACCGTGATAAATCAAAGTAATTATAGCTTAATGAACATTTGCTGTTGCCCATAATTTGTTACTTCTGCAATATATTACGAGCTATTGGCTTTTCAATTTCGTAATAATCTAACGTTTCAGTTACAATTTCCCTATTATACGACCGATTTGTTACTTTACGTTTTCTTTCGCACGTTGGTACTCTACATACTGCTGTACCGACGAATTCACGATAAGAACACACGAGCATGTAAGTCGACGTAAACACGGAACATTTGTTTTTCTTTACTAGATGGCACTGTTCAGATAATCGCACGTTCAACGAAACCGTGTTCGTACGACCAAACGTCGCTTAATCGGCGTTCATTTAATATTGGGGAACACGGTCACTAACCATTTTAATTCGTTCACAATATTTTCGTAATTAACCACTGCACAAAGAGCACCTGTTCTTACATTCGACGATGGCGCATGAGCATTATCTGCTACGATTACATCGTCGGTTTTATAATCTAGCGAACTGTATTTAATTCTATTTTATTCGTGTCCACTTACAAAGATCGCCTTCCCGACTGGAGTTCAAGACCGAACGACCGTTCACGATTCCGAGAATCTTCCGTAAACATTCCCATAATAACCGTGACTCTAGTCAAATGTATCATCCGTTTAGTCCGCGATGCATTTAATCGCGTGACCGCTCGTACGAGCGAAAAGGGAAGAGAAGAAGAAAAAAAGAAAAAGCAAAGAGGGGAGAATTATATCTGAGCCGATGCATCTCTCATGATACCGTGTAATATACTTTTCGTTGACGTCGGTTTGTTGAGGCGCGTTGGTAGCTTTGCGACTGAAATCAATTGTCTTCTGTAAGGATGCCAGCGCAAACAAGGCACGCGGTTCAACGTCACTTCTCGTATTTCCAAATGACTGCAACATCGGATTGCTTCGCTGGTGAGTTCTGATTCATTCGGTCGTTCGTCACCGCGCGAATATTGTTTACGAACGAAGGACGATGTAACGCATCCATTTTTATAATAACAGAATTCTATCTTAAAGAAACGCTTATACGCCGGAAGTATCGTTAAAATATTTATTTTTTTTCCGCTGTATTTATTATTATTCTTAATACCACCAAAGCTACATAAATATTTATTACCGCGCCTAAATAGGACTCTAATCTCGACCGGTTATTCCATCGGAATAAATAACCGCTGTATTGTATATAATTATCTTAAAACAAACACACCGAGGCTCAAATTACTCGGGCCACTTGTTTTCACAGTTCGAAGTTGCGAGCGTAAACATTGCATTTTCGTATACCAGTTTCAAGGAACGCCGAGCACAGAAATATATGGGAGTTCTAGGAAACCTGTAACATAATATCTTCGCGGCGACGTTAGCCCCGAAAGTTCGACGAGAACAGTTGGGGGGAAAAAATCTTTCGTAACGTCGTCGATTCGTATCTACGGTCGAGCTAACGTTGCAGTGGTGTCAGCGAGAAATATAAAAGTCACCGATGCGTTCGAGCGAGAATAAAAGCATATGGTGGCGGGTTCGATTCGCTCGGAACGAGTGCCGATCAGACAATGACCTCGACGACGTGTTTCTAAAGGAGGCAGCCAGCAGGAGACAATGGATATATAATATCGCCTATAATTAGCCACGTAAAAGCTGCCGCTAATAATAAGCAAACCAGCCAGATGCGAAAACCGTGAGTGCCGATAATCACGGTGTGCTTAACGGTTATTAATAAAATGGTCGAGTTATCGTGCAGCCATAAACACGTTTAATGCTTATCAACACACCATGCGCGACTCGGGAACATTACTGCACACAATCCGTAGACAGACTGCTCGGCAGATAAAGCTTTTTACGACGACGACTGGAGGCTGCACGGCAAACAGAATTCCCTTATCGCGACACGGAATTACCACGAATTGGTGTTCGCGAGGAAAAATGTATCGAACCAGAGATGGACAGATTTTTTTACACGAGCAGATAGATAACCGATACGATCAACGTATAGCAATCTACTTGTCGCGTTTATTTGATCGAACAGATAAATTTTTATCTGGATGCGAATTCTTCCCATCTCGACGTTTGGTTCAAAAAATGGCTCGTCCTTTTGTCAGATTCACTATACGCAGTGTTCATTTTGATTAGTATCCAGTTGATAAACTTTCTAGTATTTAAAAAATAATTATTCCTTTCAGAGTAAACGGAACCAACCAACGCGTAAAGTAACGAAGAGGGTGACATGAAAAAGAAACAAACGTTGATAGGGAACGTAACTTCGTACGTATTAGATTGTGTGGTCACTTGTTATTATTCTAACTTCTACTTTTCTTTCGTGGTAATTTAATGGAAACATTGGCAGTAGCACTTTTATTTATTTATTTGGTTTTCTTGCAGACGAAGTGAGAAAAGGGTAACTCGAAATGCTCGAATCGATTTTTTTACAGCCCTCAATAAATAAGCGAAGTTGAAGTACCTAGGTAAAAGTAAGTTTTAAATAATTAGTTTCAGGAATAGAAGTGCCTATAGATGCCCTAGACAACTTCAATTGATTACAGTGGTCGTTCGGCAAATGAAAGATCTCGGTTTCAGCGTTTCGATCGACCGATTCTCTCTTTCCACTCACCGGTGTTGAAAAGCCGGAGTGCGTGCTTCAGAATATAGCCTAATGATATCATCGTACGATCTATAGCTTGATTTGCAGAAAAGTACTCTGAAAGAACCATTATGTCCAAGCGACTTAGTGGCGACGTTTAAACAAACAGTAGTCGGTATTAAGATAGAATCGATACGATCGTCGTCTGAAACCTCAAATTAAATGTCTATGCGACTTTGTGTACACAATACTATATCTGATAGAGTTGGTACATTTTTTTCCGAAACTTTCCAGCGAGGAGCCGCGTTTATTTGCAATTTGATAAATTTGTGTACCATTGTTTACGGTTAGATACACATTAAGAAAATCAAAATTTTATTGCAGCGGTGCTATAAATTATATTTTATACAATGCCACTGTAGTGCCATAGGCCACACGTTGTACATTGTTCTACTATAAACATACTGTTAGGAAATATATAGTACACATAACACTGTTGTACATATTATAGTATTAATGTAAAGACTTTTCAAGCTGCCCTGTACGATTACATTCTAAGCCGGCACTATGTAGTATACCGCACAATCCTAGCATTGTAATGGTATGAAGCTATTAGTAAAGAGTCTGTGCACGCAGTAATGGAAACTTATCGGTAAAAAGAAGTTACACGATACGTACAATATCGTTCACAATTATTCAAACGTCTTTACTCGTCCGAGAACAGTGCTCACTCTGTATTTCGTAGTACATATATATTGTACACCATTCTGAACAATAATTTAAGTAGAAAAGGTTCATTCCCACCAGGAAATTCCCGGGGCATCAAGTGAGTCTGGAAGACACCAGTCTTAATATTTGTACGAACTACGTCTACTATTACAATCTATGGTTTAAGATAAACAAAATAATCCACGGTCATAATTTCTAACGAGTAACAGGAAGGTTCCAAGATAGAGTGAAACATCAAGTTTTTAATAGACTTTGCTAGGATAAATAATTAACACTAATAAGTACCAACAGAATTTTCTAACAATTTTTGCATCGTACTTTAGGTTTGGGTAGTACCAACAAAATAGGAAGAGATGTCCCAGAAAATTCCAGAGGTAAAATTTCGACCCGTAATTGCGCCTGAATATCGATAGAATCGCGACATATTGTTACATTGACTAGCAGGAAAGTAAAAAGTGCTGGTTCGATGCTCGTCGATTAAATAATAACGAGACGCGACGTTGCAAAGTGTGCCGCATAAAACCAGAGATCTATTAATACCAGTGTACTACGACAGCCCTGGTGGCGAAGAGAATTGGTTCAATGCGAGAGCGTGCGACTTCGCGTGAAATCCCCGCGGTTCGAGGCACGCGCGATTTTCGAGACTTACGCTCGATTCTCGGGGGGCTGCCCCCTCCCGCTAGACGCGAACGACTCGCCGGAGTTGCCGCGGTAGATAAATATTATTGCAACGGCCGAGCGTTCGAACCACTTGATAGTATAAATATATCTCATCGGGGACGGTGGCAAACACACGAACAAAACGCGGCAACGTTCCATTGTCGGATACGCAAAGCAAACAAAGATCGGGCTAGACCCGCGGAACGACGCGCGGTAAGTGACAAATTTGCATAATTCCATTAACCTTAGACACCTCCGTTCGGCTTGCGGTTCGATACGTCCCCAAGTCTCTCGTCTAAGGTTTTACTCTCGATGGACGTAACCTAGCAATAGAGTTTCCTACGGCGTACGATCGTCCACGCTGATCCCGAGTACTTAATCGGTTCAATTACACCGCGTTTAATATCGCCGCAGGGATTATTGCAGATTTCACGTTCCGCAAAATGGCGTCTCATCGAATCTGATACGAGCCCTTTGCTATCCTATGTCAAGTTAGACTAGACACCTTACTTCGTTCCAGCTGGTCTTTTTATATCGGAATATATTGCAATTCGATGGCGAGTATTTGAAAATTATTTTATCAGTATTTTTAATTTGATGTAATTAAAATAAAATTAAGAAATTGATGCAAGAAACGAGACAGTATTGTACATCCATTTAATATGTGAAAAGTTAAAGTGAGACCACATATTGTAGGAATATCTTTCTTCGTAACGAACAAAACAATTTTTGTATAAATTTAAATAGTAATTAGAGTGTTTATTCGTGTAACGAATAAGTCAGAGGCTTTGCAGCTTGACACATATTGCAGTAGAACCTCGATAGTTGCAGGGAAACGGGTCGAAAATTCCTGCAAGTATCGAGATTCATGCAATTATCGAGGTAACCAATCCAATAAGAAGAAGCCCCGCTTATACAATATATCCCCACTACTTACGTCCCACGCTTGACCTCTCATGTAATCATTGGTCTCTTACTAACGACCTGTTTTATCTCAAACGGAAGACACGGCACTTGTTGCTAGGTGACCGTATCTTTCACTAGTAAACACAATACAACGGGCAAGGCTCGCGTGCATTTATCGAGGCTCTACTGTACAACATCGTATACACATATACGCAAAAACTTTTTTAGTCACAGAACATGTTTCACCTTATAATAAATTCAGCAATGAAAAATAATAATTTCTTTCTTGTTACAGTCATCAAGAATAAACCTCGATACCTGTACAGAAGATTCACTTTTACGATTTCTTTACTTTTTTTTATTGCCTAGACAACATTACTTTGATGAATTTTTATTGTATCTTATACTGTATAAAATAAAAACAATTACAAAGAAAATGTCGTTCCTTATTTTTTAATGTTACGGACCGATTATATTATAATTGTAAATATTTTGAAATCTTTGAAAACAGGGCAAAATCAATACTTTATGTGACTTGCTCAAACAAATCTGGTTATCGAACAACCATGAGTATTTTAGTTATTGAAATAAGTGTAAAAAAGAAATGGTGAACGGTTCGTTAAACGTCTGGCGAGAAATTTCTCGTTGCAATTGCCGTAGTGCCAAATATGCGTACGCCGCTCGCTAATATCACCGTAGCCTTGATTCCAACGATCCGCCGGAGTTATCATCTCATTCCCCCCCCCCGGATCTCCTGAATAATTCATGCGCTCGTCGAACGCATGATTCCGCGTGGAATAACGGAGTAGATATTGCGATTCATTTTTGCGCGTGAAACGTCTTTAACAAATCGTGGGTATCCACTTGTTGCGTATCGTCCTCCTATCGTACCCCATTTCGTATCAATGTAAACAGACGAGCGTGCAATAATAAATGAATCATTTTTAATTTCATCGGAAATAAAAAGCAAAACGAATTTTTATTCCTAATTGTAATTATTTAAAAATTATTTCCTAGACAAAATCGACTTGTTGCCAAATGTAAACAATTACTTTCTATCGTACGTTAAAAACATTGAGACAACAAAACTAATTTTTATTCCTAATTGTAATTATTTTAAAAATTATTTTCGAGACGAAATCGACATGTTGCCAAATGTAAATAATTACTTCCTATCGTACGTTAAAAACATTGAGACAACAAAACAAATTTTTATTTCTAATATGTTAAAAATTATTTTCGAGACGAAATCGACATGTTGCCAAATGTAAATAATTATTTTCTATCGTACGTTAAAAACATTGAATCAACCAAACTAATTTTTATTCCTAATTGTAATTATTTTAAAAATTCTTTTCGAGACGAAATCGACTTGTTGCGAAATGTAAACAATTACTTTCTATCGTACGTTAAAAACATTGAGACAACAAAACAAATTTTTATTTCTGATATTTTAAAAATTATTTTCATTGAGTCAACGGATAGCAGGTTTAGTCCGTTCGCCCGTGAATGGTAAAACAAAGGTGATCTTGCATACTTTTGGCCAGTAGCGTAGTACGCCAGGCTTCGTCGTTCCGAAGCGATCTTCTAATTGCCAATTTTCTAGAATCTTTGCCGTTCTAGGCTGCCACACTTGGCTGAACGGAACGTGCAATTACTTCATTAGCGCTTGATTAACGAGTAATTCGTGTTACTTGGACTTTTCGTCAGGGCATACTGGAGATCTGTGAACAATTTGCGAGCATTCCCGCGGTATTTTTTCAAGTAAAATTTATCACCGAACTCTCGAATCCACCGAACTTTTCGCCTCACCAGATTATATTCAACGAAAAAATTAAATATGAGACACTGGAGACCATTTTTTAGTTGATCAAATTCGTAACTGATTGAACTTTAATTAATAACGAATTAAACGCAAATATGTAAAAAGTAATAATTTAAAATCAATATAAATTTCCATTTGCAATTACTAACGAATTAAGATTATTTCCATTATTATTATTGCCATTATGAAACAGTATTTAATTGGATATAGTGAAAAAAGGAGAAAAGAGGAAGTTGATCCTCAAATTAAGGACTCATGGAAAAATTTCATGCTAGATATACTTTGTTCGATGGACAAGATAAACGTAATTGTTTCTTGTAGGATGACGTTAAAAAGATCATGATTAAAACACAACAACGGCTTATCTATTAACTGTGATTTTAATTAATACAGGGTAGCCATTTTTGTCGTTTATATATTACGCAAAAATATGATGACTAAAAATAAATTTTATTAAAAAGATAAAATCGATGCTAGTCTCGTTTCCTTTTTAAATTCTTCTGTTACATCCGCTATCTCGTATCAATCACTTGTGAAGTCGGTTCATCGACCTATAATATCGAGGCTATTCAGAGCCCGAATCACACCACGAAGCGTTAGAAGTTTAGAAAATAAGGTGAAAGTCGAAACATCGATCCACCATTGTGAACAATAACGATACACGATGGTGTACTTTAGAGACCACTTTAATCACGCGTTTACGATCTTCTGCGATAGGCCATTAGACCGTTGAACTTGTCTTAAATACAGCCGTAATTCAGCGGCACAAAAAACGTAACGCGTCGTTAAAGAAAAACAAAGTCGACTCTGGAATTTCTTTGACATCTCCACGCACGAGACAACCGATCCAACGTTCTTTCTACAGAGAATTTTATCGCGTAATTGATCGTGACCTTTGACACATGCACGATTAATCATTTGGTTTCTGATTGATTTTGTTATCGTGGCTAATTATTTTTCAATATTTTTTGATAATTCTTCTTTCAATTTACTTATGAAAGAAATGGACCGTTCGCAAAACAGAGTTTTCTTTCCCTTAATACTACTAATCTCAAAGAAACAATTGATCTTAAACTTATAGAGATGATTTCATCGAACGCATCACACGAGTCACCCAATGTTTAAAACATGACGGAATTCGATTATTATTCATTCATTAATTTAGATCCACGTTGAAAATCAACGATAATAAAATCGAACAGGAACTAAACGATATATCAAAGGAATTGGAAAGATAAAAAATTATCTGTACCATCTTTTACGTAACAACTTAATAAACTGAAATTATCGGAATTATTGTATACTGTATAAGCCACGTACGAATCGATGTAATAAATAGTTAAGAACAACGATTATTAGTTGTTACCCAGGCTTTGAAACTGATGCTCGAAACTAAGCCTCGAACCTTTTCCTTTATTACGAATACACGCTTCGTAAGACTCGTTTCTGATGGCATCATTCCAAATCACATGACACTAGGTACGCAGGCTATATCCAAGTATTTTTTCTCTGTCTCACGCGACACCGTGCTATTTTAATGAGATGTATCCGTCCGTTATAGGCGTTGTAGTTATTTTCACGCTTTTCACACGACGGTGTCCCTGCTAGAAACATTTCTGTTCCCGAAGTTGGCGATGGTAATGTGTCAAGACGTCTGGAAGTACCAATTAACCCTATTTTCTAAGTTAAGTTTCAATAAAATCATTTCGACTTCGCCGTATTTATAATATCTGTTTCTTGCTTTATTCGTTTCTCGGTAAAAAATATTTCTACTTTTCGATGGAAGATGTCGCGTCAGAATAACTGGAAGTGTCACAGTTGCCTCCAGTTTTGAGGTTAGGTTTCAATAAAATGCACAAAAGGACTCTACGAAGGAAAGTACACTATATAAATGGTACAGTATTCTAATTGATCAGTAGTTTTTGATTGGTTCTTCAAAATTGCTTTGACAAATGGCGACTCGAAGTCTATTGTAAATCCGCCATTAAGGCGGATCTCGTTCGTTCGAAAGGACAGAGATAAAATTATTTCACGATGATAGCGTACCAGATATAGGCAAAATTTTGTTCAAATAATAAATAACCAATAAGACAAACATATAGTAATTTATTCGTGACAGTAATTTAGTCAAATTTGTATTCATTCGTTGTGAAATATTTCTCCCCACAATTGAAGCTTCTATTTTTATTTAATTATTTATCTTGCATTCATCGTTCGAAATTCTTATCTAGATAAGAATTTTATGCGTTGGTTCTTATTTTGGAAAATTATTTCGACGAACGTATTGCTTCACAACGTTCTGATACCACGAGAACAATTTTATTCGAACAACAAATGAGACCAACGTATATTTCATTCGACCGAAATTCGTATTTATTCGTCGTGAAACATTTCTCTGTATAATTGAAATTTTTATTTTTATTCGACCAGTAATAGATGGAACGCTTATTTATCTTCACTTCGTTATTAAAAATTCTTATCCAGATAAATTTGCTCGTCTCATTGTCGTAACTGGGGGCTCGAGCGAAACACGTTTTCGGTGTCGATGATCGATTCCTACGCATCGAGTCAGCTGATTTCGCGATAGCAGGAAATCAGCTGTTTAGCTCGATCGCATTTTTGGCGCGTAATCGGGCAACACCGGTGCAGCATATTGGGGCTGTCGATCGATAGAGGCGAGTAAACAGGCCTGAACTGTTACGTGGATGTTACGTTTACAGGCGAGCTATAATTACACGACCATTAGTGTTTAATGAAATACGGACGAATTGTAGCAGCATTGTGCAATAACTCGCGGCCGACAGTCACGTTAACCGGAAGCGTATGGAAACGACTTCGAAATAAATGTGCAAGTCACGATATTTCGAAGAAATTATTATACTTTCGTGCAGTATTTACGACTGTATTCAACTTTCTAGTTAAATGTTCGAGTCATTAAACTTTGAGATATATTTAAAAAAAAAAACATCGAGTTCTATAAATTTGCTCTACGATAATCTGCGTTGCTTGTTAATTGTTAATTAACGTTATAAGCCCGAATTATTCGTATCAAAATGTACTAAAACGAAATCAAGATCTCAAAATGATAAATTAAGGAATTTGTGCAGTAAATAGAAGATACTAATTTATTTCGTTGCACTATTAATGGACGCCTACGTTCTTTTATACTATTTATGAATAATGTATCGAACGAACGGTGTTCAAGATCGTACGCTTTAATTTACGATAAATACCTTCTGTGGATTTACTTGAAAAGCAGTTAATAACGCTAATTAACAATACCAATTTAACTTCGTAAAATAAAGTTGGTTATAGTTATTTTAATCAATTCGAAATTATTTTCATTCATTGAATTCTGTATTATACAAATATTTAAAGAATATTTACTATAATAAATGTAAAAAAAAAGTATTAAAGATCAGTATTTCCAAACACAGATTACATGGCATGGAAACATCACGTGCTCGTTAACGATTGGGTCTTATTTTTTCCTTCTATATTTTAATAATTACACAATGATAATTCAATTTAAAAATATCGATCTTTTTTCTTCAGGGGAAAATAAGATAAAGAATATTTGCTCCACAACGTTAATTTACTAAAATGTATACTTTCTTTAATATTTTTGCCTTTATATAATTGTAAATTTCTTTACGTAAAAAGAAAAAAATCACGAAAAAGTATTTGTACAATATTTCTGAAGCCATATTTAAAAAGTGGGAGTATTAATTAAATAAAATACGTAATATACTTAAAACATCGTCCATAGTGTTCTATATTTAAAATTATCGTTCGTGCTCCCCTTTAACTGTGACCTCCCCCTCCCCCCACCCTCAGGGATCATGATTCCTACTCTGGAAAATAGTGGGAAATTAATTCTTTTTGTGCTGCACGTATCACTGATCTCTATTTAAAAAATAAAAATAAATTAGGGGGCTGTGTAATGCCAGTAATATACAATTATAAATTAAAACGTAAACTTCTGCGCTGCGAGGCACTTAAGCTCCTTAATGTCTAATTTTAGCATTAGTTCCCATCTCATGATCGGAGCATGTGCGAATAATTATGAAGCAAACAACATGGAGATGTAATTCCAATGTGAAAGTATGTAAATCCATTACCTATCGACGAACCATTAGAAAGCAACTTACATTTTCATTTCGATGGAACCCAAATTATTAATTACAATACCGATCGATCCGACTGAAACCAATTGGGTTAATGTAACCGGAAATTAATTATCTAAGATGTTGAAGATTCAACACGAATATTTATTTTTTGCTGTTATTGTAATTGTGACAACAGTCATAAATGTAATATTTTGTTTATATCATTCGTGAAAAATTATTTTCAATTGTAAAACCATGTTTAACATTTATTTTAATCTCTTTAATAACGAGTCTGCTGTTATTACAAATATATAATAAATTATACACTATAATTATTAATAAATAATATACCATAATACTTTAACAGGCCACGTTTTATGCGTTGCAAATAAAAATCTGAGCACAAATATCGCTTTTCGACAACGTTCAACAAACCAGTTCGACATATAAATAGTAATGTGTCTGTTTTTAACGAAGAGCCAGAAAAATCGACTTCTTTTTAAAGCCCCGCAGTAAAAAAGAAAAAGAAAAGGAAACAAAAATACAGCTTCTCGATGAGCAAACGTATGATCGTTGCCAACTTGTATCGATGAATGCTGTACAGACGTGCTCGCGTTATTTATTTTCACAGCCTGGCGATTTCACGACTATGATAACAAGCAAAAGAGAACTACCAACATTTGAAAGTAAACACGCGAGTTTTAATAACCTGATTCCCAATTTAAAATAAAGGATGTACAATATTATTTCTAAACGAATCGAAAGGAAAAGTAAATGTGTGTTTCTGTTTCGTTTAACGCGTGCACCCCCATCGAGCACGGCCGCCATATTAATTACACTTGGCCCACGGTGGTCGTTTCTACGCAAAAGAATCGATTTGGCGTACCATCAATATTCATCGTGTCGTTTCCATTATCGACACAGAAGAGCAACCTGTTTCGTATGTTTAATTCCGAAGGTGCCTGAACAGACTAAATATTCTACCGTGCAAAATTTTGTTATTGTATCTTGCTCGGTTTCGAAGTGTCCTATTCGCCTTTTCCGTTGGACGATACGCGGCGACGCAATGTAACTCGAGACGAAGATCGCCACTCGCCCAGGTTTCAAGCGAAACGACGATTCCCCGTTTCGTTACTTGGAACCGGGACACGCTTCAAAGATGCTTCAAACGCGACAAAGCGTAACGCACCGATTTCAGAAATTCCGTGAAGGATTACTCACGAGCGCTATTGTATAACCGCAGTGGATTCTGATAATGAATCTTCGGGTTTAAGTTTGACGCAGAGCCACATCTAACGATAGAAGAGATTGCAGAAAGATTGGGTTCATTCCAATTGGTACAGTTCATCGTCACTTGCAAGAATTTGGGAATCTGTCCAAATTTGGCGAATTGATTCCACGAGAATCATCAGTGGAATTTCGTATTCCAGGAACGAACTGCTGCCATCGAGGAAAAGACAAATTAATCGAGCGTTTCTGAATCACGTTATTGCTAGAAATTCGAAGTACTATATTATTAGAAGAAAATCTTAGAACTTTAATGGAACTCGAAAATAATGTTTCTTCGGAAGAAGATTCAACTGAATAGAATGTTTATGAAGTATAAAAATAAGACATTCGTTACAGTTATTTTTTAATGTATTAAATATTATATTTGATTATTGTAAATGAACAACCTATGGAATGGACTTGATACTTGATAATGCAGTGTACCTGGAATGCTTATAACCGATATCTCGCGTTAATGCCGAGACATTACCCAATTTCATCGTGATGTAAATACATATTATGTTACGCACGTGATCTGTGTGGGAGTACATATTTGCACGCGACGAAATCGATACAGGTGAGACTTCGTGGCAGTTTCACTTTAAGGTACGTACAAACTCCTGTTATAAGAAACCAGCCATTTTTGCCTTATCATTGCGCTATAGTATTAAATTTCTTCCCTATTGTCACCTCGTCACGATAAAAGGAATTTATCGGATGAATAATGCAATGACTTTGCAACTTCCTGGTAGGACATAAAATCGTGTAATACGTTAACGGAATTCTTTGTTGAAAATTAATGTAATAATAATTACAGGTTCGAGCATTTATTTCTTATTTTCGTGATCCGATAACGAGTTTATTTTTTGCAGATATATCAGCACGACAATGGGTACTTATCGTATGAATAATGTAGTCTTTCTGGATCGTTTTTAGAAAATATTTATAATTATCTAGAAGACAGATATTTCTATCTTATCCTTACTCGTGTAATGTCGAATTTCTTTTGTATAATTACTGTAAAATGATAAGAGGTACTTGAAAAATTGTAATGCAAGATTCTAGAGGCCAAAATAGGATGAAAATCAAGAATACCAATTTGTTGATGGAGGCTTTGTTAAAAAGTTATTAATGTTTAAAGTTCCGCCTGTACTGAATTTTTTTCTCGAAAACACGCAGGATTTCGAGTATATGACTATTGACCAAAAATGATTATAATTGACCCCTGTAACCAAAAATAATTTTTTTAGAACGATTTGGAATTTTTTAATTTTATCGAAAAATGTCACACCTTCTCGAATTTTTTTCTCGAAAATGGGTAGGATTTTGAGGGTGTGTCTAATGACCAAAAATACTTGTAATTGACCCCCGCAACCAAAAACAATTTTTCCAAAACGATTTGAAATTTTTTTTTTCGCCGAAAAATTTCAGCACCTATTCGAATTTTTTGCTCGAAAATCAGTAGGATATCAGAGGTATGTCTATTGACCAAAAATGCTTGTAATTGACCCCTGTAAGTAAATATAATTTTTTTAGTATGATTTGAAATTTTTTAATTTCGTCTAAAAGTTTTAGTACCTACTCGAATTTTTTTCTCGAAAGTGAGTAGGAATTCAGGGGTATGTGTATTCACCAAAAATAATTGTTATTGTGCCCCGTAACCAAAAATAATTTTTTCAGAACGATTTGAAATGTTTTAATTTAATTTTTTAATAACACCCTGTATATACAATAAGTTGCCTATTATAATTTGTTATTGCAATATATTTAGTAGCTTGCCAAATGAAAAATATAAAGATTCTGAAACTCATTGATAATTTATCAACCTATTAACGATAATTATAAAATTTGTACATATATTTAACCCTGTAACATTAAATTGATTTTCTATATCTGAATTGTTACAAAACAGACAATTTAGTAAATGTCAATATTTTAATACTATAAATCCATCACTGGTACTATCTCGATGCTACATAATGTCCGTATCATCTTTTCTTGCGAAATATAAAATTATTTCACTTAAATTGTATATGCGGTAATATTGCATTTATACTAGTCATGACAAATGCGTAGTTCGTATATGCCACTGATCAATTCACGTAGAATTAGTCATTGTCATCATCGAGCGCTGAGATACATACTTACTAATAGATATTGATCATTTTTAGAATATTAATTAATCGTTAAACACTATGCATTTTGTAGAATTAAAAGAAATGCTTAAAACGAAGTAGCTTTTGTTTAATTATAATAATATAATTTATGAATTATAATTCTGGGATTACAATATTTTTAATTCATCTTTAAATTTGGTAAATCTATTATAAAAATGTGATTGCCAATAAACTTCTTGGAATACTTCTATTCGAATTTGCAGAGTTTGCAAACTCAAAGGTTAATTATGTTTTTTATATTGAAAATGTAACTAAATGACAGACGACATTTCATTTTTCCCCTATTCGTTACAATATTCCTGCAGAATAATTTTTTCATAGAATAGTTAATATTACCTCGCGCGTTAATAAATAAATACAAGACTTTCGTGACTGAATGTATGATGCGACTATAGATCAACCGATACACTAAAAAAAAAACTAGATTTTCCATAAGCTCGTTATATCGATGTCCTAAATAATCGTTTCATCGGCAGCGTTTAATGAGTCACGCCTTCGTTAAATGGATTTGCTTCTAAACGCATCACTGTCTCGCAATAACAACATCTATCGATTAACGTATTTACATGTCTGGGGCATTTACGCGTTTAAAGATAAACACGTTCCTATCGTTCCCTACAGAGCGGTTTAAATGTCATGCGTGTCCACGGCGAGATAGGGCCGAACATCAGAGTCCTTTGATCAAAAGTGTCACGAGCATTCTCGTGAGTCGCCGGTTAAACGGTTTAAGAGTTACTCTTCCATGCAAATTCGATTACCGTACTTTATTTTCTGCCTCATCATACATACCTGTATCGTGGAAAGGTGGTCGCACGCGATGAAATCGATCGGAAGATTCATCGGTCTTCGCGCGGCTCGTTTTCCTAACCTCTTATTCTTACTCACCGTATCCTCGCCAACACGCATCGAACGATTACTAATATAACATTCTAAATCCGTAGATTTTTGATTTTCCTATAATTTTGTTCAACACAGAAAATTATATATGAAAATACTTCGTAGTTTGTTAAATAAAACTGTTAATTATTTTCGATTCTCAAGAGGTTCAAAATGGCGGCGGTCCTTTCGTACGATCGTCGACCGATCTAGAAAACAGATTCTAATCACATCAAACGCGATAGTACGTTTGTTTTGATCACGTAATAAAGTCTCAATATCAATAGTAGATTGATAAGAATTTGCAACATTTTTATCCTCGCTTAACCGCTTTATTGCGTGTCTGCTGCAATAGAGTTGACGCTTAGCACGTTGCCACGCCTTCGTAAGAATAAATTCTTCGCGTGACGCGCCATTTTCGAAGTTTTCGATTTTAAACAGGTTTAGGTTCGAAATAGGATTCCATCTGTCGTCGCTACGTTCTTGATTCGACCTATAAGGTGCCCGGACTGCGAGGCTCGGACAATGGTATAGCGAGGGTGAGATAAGTCTCGGAAACCAAACAGATCAACTCCACTTTGAGAACTGTTATACTCTCGCAAATTCATATAAATCACTCAACACGACATGCTTCGGACCTTGTTGTTTCATTTCCACCAGTCATTAACATTTCGTGGCTACTTCTCTTACTCTGCAACTTATTAATAGAATGCTTTGTTTGCAAACATTAGAAATCTGAAACCAGTCTTCGTTTTCCTTAAATACTACTATTATCTTTTATATGCATAAATTTCTCGATGTTGTTATTTGGAATTGATTAAATGAAAATTGAATTTCATTCAAATTTAATAAAAGATAATTAAGTTGTACAACAGACCGACACACGTTATGGTTCAATGTCAGATAGAGTTTTTAGTTATTTCGAACACGGTAATTCGTTTCTGAAGAGGTTACTAGAATTGTTGACATCGAACGCACTTGAGTACACTCGAGGATACCGTCTTCGTTCCCTACAGTTTTTACGACGTTCCTATATTTATTCCACGCACTACGCGATGTTATTCTTGAAGGACAAGTGGGTTCCAGGAATCGAGAGCTGTTATCTTTCGCCAGCTAGCTCGCGTCTGCATCCATACTTAAACCACAGCTGTTATACGTAAGGCGTGAGTGCATTCGGGCTCTCCCCATTGGTAGAACGCGTGTCACCAATCTCGTTCTACCAATAGGAAGCTCCAACGTCCGGTGCGTCTACGGTAACGTTAGAACGGAATTGAATGAACCGAGTATAAGTAAAAGACGAGGACGAAGAAACAGTGAGAGCGAGACACAATGAAAACAAATGGAAGACAGTGAGAATAAGAGAAAAACAGAGTTCGTCCGGCCAATTCCAGGAAACGACGGAAATAATTACGTGACAATACGAAGAAGAGCATTATTGGGTCAGATAAAAAATGGCGTTTATTAACATGTTGACTGCTACGGCAGTTTTTCATATCTAGCGATGACCTCGATATTTGTTTAAAATTGCAATACGAAATATGGAAATATTCGATGATTATATGTATCGATATTGAATCCTTTTTTTTAGAAATTAGTTTTTTTTGGTATACCGTACAATCTTTTCACCCGGTATCGTAGATGGCATTGAAACAAATTCTGCGATGTCAGATAAAATGGCTTTTCTTCGACAACTTGCTTAGGAAATCATTTTTAAAAATAAGGTTTCTTATTAACGTGCAAGTCAGCAGAATTTTGTACCGAGCACTTATCAGGTGTCCAATAATAATACGATTACGTACCCATGAACAAGAGATCGAACCTACGATAAAACTGTTTGATGCTTACATGCAGTTACAATGTGTCTATCCACTGATTTACGTTAATGCTCGACTTACGAGTCGATAAGGGACTTTATTACATTTCAGAATGATTTTCCAAGGAAGTTATCGAGGCGAAGCAATTTTATCTGACATCGTTGAATTTATGTCGATGCCGACTGTCGGATTGAATTAAAAAAAAAATGTTCGCTCGATTGGGAACATAACAAGAACAATCTGCGAGATTCGATGAGGAAATTTCACATGATTCGCACATGTTTCCTTATGGGGGCATCTAAACGTTTCACAGATACAGCTATTTACTGTTTTGCCCCGAATATTAATTTATGAATATCTGTACGACGAAAACATAATTTCGTCTTGAAAAATAAATGTGCAGAGATTGTCGCGGTAGCAGAACTTATTTAATTATTTATACAGGGAGTTCAGCCAACCCTGGGAAAAATTTTAATGGGAGATTCTAGAGACCAAAATAAGACGAAAATCAAGAATATCAATTTGTTGATGGAGGCTTCGTTAAAAAGTTATTAACAATTAAATTCAAAAATTTCAAATCGTTCTGGAAAAATTATTTTCGGTTGCGGGGGTCAATTACAATCATTTTTGGTGAATACACATACCACCGAAATCCTGTCCAGTTTCGAGAAAAAAAATCAGGTAGGTGCTGAAATTTTTCGGCGAAAAAAAATTTTTCAAATCGGTCTAAAAAAATTATTTTCGGTTGTGGGGGTCAATTAGAATCATTTTTGGTCATTACACATACCCTCGAAATCCTACGCACTTTCGAGAAAAAAATTCCTTACCAAAAATCTAATTAGGTGCCTAAATTTTTCGACGAAAAAAAAGAATTTCAAATCGGTCTGAAAAAATTATTTTTCGTTGCGAGAGTCAATTGCAATTATTTTTGGTGAATAGACATACCCTCGAAATCCTACCCACTTTCTAGAAAAAAATTCGAAAAGGTGTGAAATTTTACGACGGGGGGAAAAATTTCAAATCGTTCTGGAAAAAATTATTTTCGGTTGCGGGGGTTAATCACAATCATTTTTGGTGAAGAGACATACCCCCGAAATCTTGCGCATTTTGGAGAAAAAAATTCAGTACGGGTGGAACTTTAAACGTTAATAACTTTTTAACGAAACCTCCATCAACAAATTGGTATTCTTGATTTTCGTCTTATTTTGACCTCTAGAATCCCCCATTAAAATTTTTCCCAGGGTTGGCCGAACACCCTGTATATTTCGTGTATCTACAAACTTATCGTAGTAGTTTACAGATACGAGGATATGGTTAATTGTGTTGTAAGGTTAATTTTAGGGTTCAGCCGGTTGGGGAAGTGCCCCGTTCTACTACTTTTTATTAATAAAAAGATTACAACCGCCGTGGTCGTTCACAGCCTGCGCTATGCTGCGCTAATTTGCACGCCGGAGGCTGCTGATAAGAGAGGGAAAGCTTAATCGAGGAGAGGGAGGGGCAAATCATAGTTACCGATATTGTCTTCTCTCTCGACCGCTCTCACTAGTTACGTATGCACATAGAAACTCATACACACACATACATACATCCATACATACAACAATTGGATCACAAGAGCCATAATGGAATATAGGTCTTGCATTTTAAACACGAGTAACTTTCTGAAATGATCTGGATGGAACATGAAATTTAATTAATTTCGAAAGGATGCATAGATACTTGATCGAAATATTTATATTTATCACGTGCCCCCTAACTGATGTTTTCACCAAATATCATGACTTTATGAGGGTAATGTTTTGCATGCCTCAGAAAAATTTTAAATTTTATTTTCAAAAGCTTTACTGTCGAGCTAATATCTTAGGGTTACTGTTCTGTCTATCGTAATATACTTTATTGCTTTACCGTTGGAGCCTAACCAGATCGTCTTTTACATCCCTACAATCAACCTATAAACACAAGTGAAACATATGTCGCTTGGTAATAGTAATTTTTAAAACGATACACGAGGATTTTGCCTGCATTTAGTCACAGGACTTGCAATTCCTTTTCAATTGTCTTTTATAATAATACTTCTCGATCTTTTTAAAATGCGATTATAAATAGCGTAGTGGAAAATGCAGCCTACGTAATATAGCTTTTATTAACATGTTATAAATAAGGTTGTAGAAAGGTTAGAGTTCATTTTACTCAATTCTCAATTATTAATCTTAAAGCAATGATAATAATGTACATACTTTTGTGATGTATAAAATCGTCTCCTAACTATTTCTAAATATCGTTTTTTAAATGCTCGAGACATTCGACTGCCATTGTTGTTCGTTGCATTAAAAGGAAAAGAGCATCTCATATCACGCGCGTATAATAACTCCTGAAAATGGAATTAATCCACGTTTCTTATCTAACGTTCCCTATTTGATTAAATGATCAAAGAGGATATTTGTGCGATTATTCTTTACGACATCGAAATGGGTGAAATCGTGGTGCATGATAAGGCAAGCTCATCGTCATGCAACAAGAATGATGGTAGACAAATTCAGGGGATTAGAATACTAAATTTTACTACGTCGTAAAATTCTATATTCCACATTCTTGAATCTTTCTATAAAGAAATAAACTACATTTCATTTAACAAAATCTAGTCCCCCCTTCCCTTCTACCAGTCTACCCTAAACAATTCAATTTAAGGGAAAAACAAATGTTACATTGTTTTTCTTCCGTACTATTTCTTTTGATTTTCGAATTTCTATTCTTAAAAGTTTCATTTGTCTATAACTGGTTGGAAATAAATTACATCAGTTAACGAAACGCGTCTACAATCCAAGTCTAGGAAGGGTTAATACCGACGGACTTAGACCGTATTAACAATAGTAAAATACAGACAGATTATATTGCATAATTAATTCGACTTTTATAGTACGGCTTATCTGACGAAGTAGGACGGTGTACATAGCGTAGGTGTTTATCCCTCTGAAATATATTTAGTCCTTGTGCGAGACAAAGAACAACGGAAGTAGAATGATAATCTATATTTTGTTCGGAAATAACGACGCACACATAACGTGATCAACGTTTTCACCAAACCAAAAATAACACTAACGAAATAAATTCCATGTGTCTTTTCAATAACAATTTAATTATAGAATGCATCCGGACCTACACTGCTTAAAACACTTTTAATTTTTCATTATACAATTATTATTTCTTTTAACGAATGGATGTGATTTATATAAAATAATCTCGATGAAATTTGATCGATTGCCCGTGTAATATGTTAAATTGCATTTCTAAGAATTTAAACAGGCATTGATTTGACAAATATTGATCGCGACAAACGTGTGATAAACCGCAATGCGTCAATTATGTAATAGTCATTAAATTGATCACAGACAAGGGTTACGATTATTCGTATAAATAAGAGACTATTTACAAGAATTTTATTTTTATTATTATACAAATGAATAACGTTCAAATATTTAAACGTTTAGTTGAATAAATTATTTCACGTACATGTCTGTTGTTTCTTAATAAGTAGGGGGTGATTACTAAACTGTTCTGTGGCGTCGCCTCCCATGCTCGCCACCAGAGGGCTCGCGCTCTTACAAGCGCTCGATCGACCCTTTTTAATGGGGTATTCTAGAGGCCAAAATACGACGAAAATCAAGAGTACTAATTTGTTGATGGAGGCTTCGTTAAAAAGTTATTAACGTTTGAAGTTCCAACCGTACTGAATTTTTTTCTCGAAAATGCGCAGGATTTTGGGGGTATGTCTATTCACCAAAAATAATTGTAATTGACCCCCGCGACCGAAAATAATTTTTCCAGAACGATTTGAAATTTTTTTTTTTCGTCGAAAAATTTAAGCATTTAATTAGATTTTCGGTAAGGAATTTTTTTCTCGAAAATGCCTAGGATTTCGAGAGTATGTGTAATGACCAAAAATGTTTGTAATTGTCCCCCTCAACCGAAAGTAATTTTTTTAGAACGATTTGAAAAATTTTTTTTGTCGACAAATTTCTGCGTCTACCCGATTTTTTTTCTCGAAAGTGGATAGGATTTCAGGGGTATGTCTATTGACCAAAAATGATTGTAATTGACCCCTGCAGTTAAAAATATTTTTTTTAGAACGATTTAAAACTTTTTAATTTCACCGAAAAATATGACCACCTACTCGAATTTTTTTCTCGAAAGTGAGTAGGATATCAGAGGTATGTCTATTGACCAATAATGCTTGTAATTGCCCCCTGTAAGTAAATATAATTTTTTTAGAACGATTTGAAAAATTTTTTTTGTCGACAAATTTCTGTGCCTACCCGATTTTTTTTCTCGAAAGTGGGTAGGATTTCGAAGGTATGTGTATTCACCAAAAATTATTGTAATTGACCCCCACGACCGAAAATAATTTTTCCAGAACGATTTGAAATTTTCTAATTTAATTGTTAATAACTTTTTAACGAAGCCTCCATCAACAAATTGATATTCTTGATTTTCGTCTTATTTTGGCCTCTAGAATCTCCTATTAAATTTTTTCCCAACATCCCAGTCGTCTAAGACCGGGCCTGCTAGAAAGGCCTTACTGATGAGTCCCACTAGTAGGGCCCGGACGAAACGCACCCCCTCCTTTCCTTTACACGCCCCCTACGAGATTCTCACGAGTTCCTAACAGCAGCACAAAGCAGCAGCACAGGTTTCTGACATTAAATAAGTGGCAATGATCTAAATATAAATAGCATTATATTTGGAACAATAAAAATATAAACGAAATTATAGTACAATTTATTCTTACGTTACCGTGTGAATGAATTCTCCTATTGTATTCTGGCAAAAAGAACGCGGTCAGGCCACGCGCGAATAATTTATGCAAACTTACCGACGGATCCCACTCGTTTCATACTTTTTATTGGACACTTTATATAGACACGATCGACGACAGACACCGCGCCACAAAGTGCATTCTAGTTTAGTAACGACGAAAATAAACGACGTGTCTATGCGTACAAAAATAGCAATAATTGTGGCAATATTAAACGAGACGCGAACAGGACATTTTCTGTTATGTATAAATAAATTTTCCGCTTTTATCAATTTCCTTTTTCAACGTTTCCTCGGTTACATTTATCTGCATTGCAATTATCTTTAACTTCGATTAAATATCTTCATGAATTTTTATTTAATTTTAATAATAGTGAAAATGTGTGAGGGAATTTTTAATTTTTTAATTCGGTGAAAATTCTATAAAAACTGATTCAATTTTGTAGAAAATTTTGCATCTGTCAATTAGTTTGTAGACTGGTATTAATGACTAAACTTAATAAAAACTCTGTATGCGTCAGCTGAAGCGTTAATCATTAAATGATTTATAACAAAAACGCTCGAGCTTGGCACATGCATCGTCTTTAAAAAAAACTTTGAATAAAGTACGTTACTCTTCGCAAGAACTCTTCAATTACCCAAGTTAAAATAGTTTTGAAATAATTTTATAAATTAGAATGGGTAAAATAATTTTTCCAAGTTAATACAGTTTAGTGTTTTAAAAGATAAGAAAATGGCAATTTGGATGGAACAATTACCGAGATAATATTTTAAAGAATATTTTACAACCAGGAAATGCAACAAGCAATATGTGACAGAACTATCAAAGTGCTTAAGCAAAATTAGCAGTACACTATAAAACGCTTAACGCTGATATAAACCGGGGAAAATACCGCGAAAATCTTAATGTTTAAACAATTTCCCACGAACTTTAAGCTACATAAAACTTCGTTCGATCGCACTTCCGGAGAGAATTATTATTTCATGGTAAATATCGCTATACCCGCGACTGTAAATGTTCCAAGTTTCAAGGCTTCTTACACGGAACTTAATTGTTTTCGCAAAGCGATTGACACTGTGCAACTGTTTAAATTTAGAATATTCTCTAGAACAGGTGCTTCGGCGAAAACAGTTGTATACGCGCATAAATTATGCGAAACCCGTGAAACGTACTAAATGTATACAAATACTAGATAATTTTAGTGAAAGCACAGATATTCTCTGCACGTACAGGACGATTCTAGAAACCGGGACAAACAGTACTTTTCTAACCTAAGAAAACATCAAATCCCAATGTTGCACGAATAACGAATGCAATTTGATTAAAAATATAAATTATTTGTGAACCTGGGTGGCTAACATTGGAAACGACGCTACTAAGAATCGTACACGATCGTTTACTAAATTCTCGAGTTCCCTGTAACGTATACATGTATTTCGACCGAACGGACATCCGGTCCACCACCGAGTTATAATCGATATCGAAGCGAATTCACGAGGTAAAGCACCCGATTGCTGGCACTTTACCAACGATTGGCTCATATGTTTATTAACGCACGATAGAAGAATGTGTAACGCGCATCTAAACGATTCCATAACGCAATTGCACCGAGAAGAGCGTCGTGCTACGAATGCCAATCCGACCTAGAGATTCACCAACGACATCTAGCTACGTTCATTCGTTTTTGCGTGAACGGTCCACCTACAAAAGCAACGCAAATTAAAAGGTGGCGTGAAAATTCTTTTCAGTCGTATTCGACATACCAAATTAAATTTTCGACTTTAATAGATTTCTATTTTTGTGAGAAAATCTTGGTACTTATATTGTTCTGTGCGAACACTCTTCGAATCTGTTCCGATATCCTCGTATTTTAAACTTAAAGAAATTTTAATTATTCTTTAACCTCCAATAACTTGCGAGGAAATTAATGGAAAATTAAATCACGAATTGATATTTCTTATTTTAATTCTAGAATAATCATGGTTATCTTTGACTTTATTCAACAAAATTTTATTACAAATTATAATTAGGTAAGAATATATAATCATGTATCGAGTAATTAACTGGACTTGAGCAGTTGATTTGGTTCGAACGATTCTAACCTAAGTCGGCTCGGATTGTATTTACAAGCTGCTGGGGGACACCTCTACGCTCGACGGAGGTCGCACGAGCGATTGAAGTTGGTCGCGTCTCGAAATTCACGTGCACGCACGAACCTCAAATATTTACGGACAAATAGAGCAAGATAGAGATATAGTTAACGCTCGGCGAATGATGACGAAATCGTTGCAAGGCGCGCGTAAAACTTCGCCACGGATACGAAAGGCGGTGCTCGTGAAAGCGTTTACGGCTCTTAAAACGCGTCGAAAGTATGGAATAACAAAACTGCGAATTTCAACACCTGCTGTTAATGGTAAACGCGTGGAATTGCAGATTTCGATGCAGTTTAAAAACGAAACGCTTCTATCTTATTACGTTGCGCAAGATTATGGTATATTGGCACTGTTTACTTTTTGTTTTGCTACGTTAATAAGATTCGAACGTTTCATTAACACGTTCGCTGACCACGCGGTTTTTTTCGGGTTATCACGTTCTCTGTATTTCTGAACACATATAAATTCGTATGAACGCGTTAAACGAATCGTCTTGAAATAAATAATTATCTTCCATTGTCTGCACGCGTTTGCTCGAAGTCCCATTGTGTCTGAACGTACAGCAAAAATTCATATCGCTGCACTGATTCGCTATCGACAAATATCGGTTTCATTTTCTCGTTATCGCGTACGTATTGTTATTCTTTCGTTAAATCTCGCGATTACCAGATCGAACTAACTTGAACTTAACCTAATATACACCTAACCTGGCCGGACGAGTTTAGACAGCTAATAGGTTAGGTTCGACTCGCTTCGATTTGAAGTGTCGACGATATCGAGAGCGTGGGCGCGATAACGGGAAAGATCGTGTATCTAATCGAAGATCAAACGTTCGATATATCGTTTGTTTTCTGCAATTTTATACGTATCGATTTCGACGATCCACGAACATAACCTAAACACCGATAATCAAAACAAACATGTGCTTGAAAAAGTATTTAATTGTACAAATTATCTACTATTCGGGTTCAATTATGAACGTTAAGAACAAAAATAAAACGTATCGCTAACACGATGAATAGGGGCCATGATTACAGTTACGGTCGTGTACGTTGAACACAGTCTTCAATTATTATCACAGATTGTATTTTTGTCAGCTGTCAAGTCAATGAAAAAACGATACAAGCATCTGTTGTCAGGAAAGAAAATAAAAATAAACATATATATATATATATCGTTTGATAAAATAGATATTTGTACGTTTTGCGATTAAAACACCACTGATATCATTTTCTGAGTTTGCTTCGGTGGGGTCGAATAATATACGATGCTAAAATATAATTAAAGCAAACGAAATATAAATTTTTCCCCCTCCCCCCCTTCTTCAACTATTAGATTTTTTTCGTATCAAACGAAAACGTTAAATTTCTAAATTAATGCTTCTTCAAATTAACAATATAAAATTAAAAATCTGTGTGTTTGTGACCACCCTTATAACTCTTACTATTTTTTACCGATCCGGATGAAAGTTTGTAAAGTTGACTGTTATGCTCTGATAGAAAGTTTGAGATACATCTACAGCAACTTTTTATCGGTCATCGTTTCGTGTCCTTCAAAATATATTGGCATTCTACCGTCGGTCGTGCGATTTGTCACACCCAGATTGACATTTAAATATCAGATCCACACGAAACGATTAAAAAGTTTGATAGCGTTGCTTTTAACTGGTGGTTGTCCATCAGACTGTTCGGTATCGCGCGTAAATCGTATCACAACAGATTTATGATTGATCGTTATAGCCCGTAATCTATTACGAAGAAACTTCGGACACTTAAGCGTGAAATAAGAACGTGCATGAAAACAGATAAATCTTTTGTACAAAGGTGTTTGCAAACATAGACGAGGGCACTCGAAAACCTCGCCCACGCGTGAAAATTCTTCGATATTCCGTGCAATACATTTTTGGCACTTCTTTGTACGTGTAACGTCTACGAATATTTGATTTATTATATTATGGGTTTATCTAAAGTATTTATCGATTTCTAAAGCGACCATTACTACCTAATTAAAAGCTTTACCAAATCCGATAACAGAAGTGTTCTCGGACGTTTGTAAGTGTTGAAACTAGATTATTATAAAGCAATAAAATAATTCGCCTGGCACTCAATGTATTACCATTTAAATTTGTACAGTTTACATTAATTGTTGCTATATAATACTCCGAAGAAGGCTTTCAAATATAGACAAACAAACAAAAAAAAGTCTTCACGATTTGAGCAGTAAAAGTAATTTACAAGCAAAACCCTCCAGCATATCAAGGTGTACGATTTTAATTAGCAAGAGTTACGACGTTTTAAGGATCTGCCCGCCGTCGCAATAACGATTGGAAATCCACCGTGACAAATTTACGCTTCGAAGCGGGGAGGGAAAAAGGAGAGAAATGAAGAAGAAGAAGGAAATTGAATGATTGCAACCGCTATACGTTGTAAAAAAAAAAGTTTAATTACGTAGGCAGAGCGTCGTAAAAGACAGACGCGTACCAAGGGCTAAATTGTCTGATACGTCCCGTGAAATGTTGAGAGCTGATTAGCGAATTAAAAAGAATCCAACGAACGAGCACGGACGAGCCCTAGAAGCAGACAGATTACAGCTTCGTTTCGTTTCGCTCTACCTATACACGAAAGTCCCTGAAACGAGAACTGCCTACTTCCGAGTAATAAAGCCCAATGCCGTAATCATCGTGATTTAACGACACCGACCCAACTGCCGCGGAGGGTCGGTCGTGCGATCGTGCGAATCGTTTTTCCGAAGCAAGCTTTCGTGTCTTCGTCGCACGGACGGCGCAGCGGCCCGAAGACAATTTCACGATTAAAACTTGCCGCATTTCTACACCGAATAAGAGTTAATTCTTGACAAATAAAACACTGCATTACAGATGCAAAAAAGGGAGGTTAGAACGAAACATGAAATACGGATGAAGGAACGAGACTGAGAAACGTAATGAGAATTAAAATAATGTAGAGGGCGCTCTCACCCGGGATCGAAGCGTTAAATCGTAATATGTATACCGTTGTACGATTCATTCGCACCTAATACTGCTATAAGCTTCTTATATCGATTGTTGTGGACTTAAGGTGGCTAAAAATACTCATTCTTATTAATAATAATAGGTGTCTTGACAACAGTGATGTGTAAAATATATTTTAAAAACTACTCGAACGAGTACATTATTCATTGTTGAATGTTTAGTATTTAGGTGTGATATTCTCGATAGCCGTGCATCTACGGAATATTTTGGTCGATGCATTTTAAGGTTATTTCCACGCCAAATTGATCGAGAAAGTAACGGCGACGTTTATGAATTTTTCAAAAGAACGCTGTAAGGGATATGGTAAAACAGTTGTTGGATTTTATTCTATTACAAATAGGGGGTATAAATAAATTTTTTAATTCAATTTTTATTATTCATTACCGTCGATATGCAGCTCTCACTGTACCCCTGTAAAAATGAGACCGCCTGGCGGACGCCATCGGAACTAGTTACAGGATCATCTGAAATATGAAAATCGATGAAATTAATAAAACTTATCTCGACGACTGTGATCCTATTCGTGGTAATTAATTTTGAAACATTCGTATGGTGTTTTATATGCGCGAAAAAAACAGATTCCATCTCTTTGTTTAACTATATGTCAATAATCGCTAACAATAACGAATAAGGCTTTTAGCCATTGAGATAAGTTTTTATAATTTCTTCTATTTTTTTTTTTTTATTTCAAACGATTCTGCGACGAGTCATAATCGTTGCCGACAAGCAATAACTAATTTTACTAATTTTTAATATACATTTTTGATGAAAAGTCTCCCTTCACAGGTGCGTCGCCCTCCATTTTGAAAAAACACTGCTAATCTTTGTGATACGTGCACCCTATCGTTGGAATCTGTACCATTGTTAAAAGCTAAAGTTAGATTTGTTCTCAACTTCTCATAGATCCTTTAAACCTTCTGTTTTAACACATTGACTGCTATACCTAAGAATATTCTAATTGTTTATTTATTTTTACAATGCAAAACTTGATATAAAACAAAAATTCGTTTCCCTAATTTTGATTAAATTTTACACTCATGCGTACGTTCGTTATCCAAATAACCACAATCATAACATAATTTTTAATTCCTGAGGGGGATTTAAAAGAATGGATTGAAACGGCAAAAACGAAGCAATCAGTATAAGTGCTCTGTAAAGTCTAAATAAACTGTTACATTTCCAACAAAACAACGTAATGTTGTAAGAATCCTGGGAACCGTTTGGAAGAAGTTACGATGCGTATAATATGCAAATATGGTGGTGTATATGCTGCCATAGAGGGTATGTATTACTCTGTGTGTTTACGAACTTCAGTTATTGACCATAAAGCGCAACGAAGTTATCCGGCGTGGGGTACTTAGCGATTGGAACTCCCCCTTCAATGTTTCAATAAATAATGCAACAGCTTCTATTGGACGTCGTAATTTTTCTATGTATATATTCATCTACTTTCTTGCTAGTCGTAGAACATTTATCAAGAAGTCTATCCTCTGGCAATTGCATCGTAAAAACTTGTGGTTTCTTTAATGATTCCAATGCAAATATCTTTGGCGTAGTAAATAACTGAACGCTATGCTGTAATGTCTCGTTCCTTGACAAAAAATCGGTACGGCCAGTTGCCATAGAGGATCCGAGAATTTTTTCTCGAACTATTTCTACATGAATTTTAAGATTGTTTAACGGGGGAAAATAATTGATTTCTAACAACTGATCCCTGTTTGAACTTTCTTTTTCTATTCGAATTATTTTATTTACGTGTATCTAAAAAGAACGAAGTACGTTTCGTTTCCATAGCGTCTGAAATTGAGATCTATCTTTTCGTTCCATTGCAGTTAGCGACCCGTTTTTCAACATTATCTTGAGAAATCCCCTCTTCTGTGATTGATCTCAGTGATTCTGTAATCATTAACACGAGGCAAGAGCTATCTTTTCAGTCTTCTTGTCTTTTCAGTTTTATTGTTGCTTTCACATTTTTACAAATCAACATCTTCACAACGTTTGGAAGCATGCTATTATAGTTTTCAAAAGTTTAGTCTTGTTGCATTACTTTTCATTAAATACCATGACGATAACTTCGAAATCGATTTCCTCTGTCCTTTCTCTATCCAATGCCTCTATAATGAATTTTTAAAAGTGCATATACGTACTTCCTTGCCAATTGCATAACAGTAACCGAGAAACTTTCCTTTCGGTTGATCTGTATCGCTCTAACAAGCAATCTGTATCGTTTATAACCAGCTCGATACACCCGCAACGATTCACCGTCGTTTTGCATCGAATGTTATGCGGGCGTTGCGTTTATCTGCAAGTTGCACGCTCGTTCTGAATTTCGTAACTCGCGTGAGTCACAAACGGTACGCGGATAAACCGCAGCTCAGCGTTTAAAGAACCCGTAATCGACAGATTAAGATCGTATCGATTTAACGATTCCAGGCGACTCGAGTACCTTTTGACCTCTTTCGCGGGAACAGTCCAAGAGCCGCGACCTATATGCGATATTCTAGGTTAAGAGTCACTTATGGAAAATGATCGCCGTTACCTTCGATACTGTGCCGTATCGCCACCATTATCGTTGCTCGATTGTGTCGACAAACAGGTGGCGATACGGGGGAGTCGAACGAGAGTAAGGAATCGAACAGTTTCCAGAATGTCTGAAATCTGTGTTACAAAATGGCGGACGTCGCGTTACGAAGCTTCTCGACCCAAAATATTCGAATGTTCTTCTTCCATTAAATTTATATGAAATAAACAAGCTTTGTTCACGCGTGTTAGTAATATGTTTTTTTTTAAATTAATAGTAACATATGTTAGTAATATGTTCTTTTAAATTAATAGCATATACAAGATGTTCGATCAATCCTGGGAAAAATTTTTATGGGATATTCTAAAGGCCAAAATAAGACGAAAATCAAGAATACTAATTTATTGATGGAGGCTCCGTTAAAAAATTATTAACGTTTAAAGTTCCGCCCGTACTGAATTTTTTTCTAGAAAATGGGTAGGATTTCGGGGGTAGGTCTATTCAACAAAAATTATTGTAATTGACCCCCGCAACTGAAAATAATTTTTTCAGACCGATTTGAAAAATTTTAATTTCGCCAGAAAATTAAGCACCTTTTCGAATTTTTTTCTCGAAAGTGGGTAGGATTTCAAGAGTATATCTAATGACCAAAAATGATTGTAATTGATCCCCGCAACCGTAACTAATTTTTCCAGAACGATTTGAAATTTTTTAATTTCGTCGAAAAATTTGTCCACTTATAGAATTTTTTTCTCGAAAGTGAGTAGGATATCAGGGATATGTCTATTGACCAAAAATGATTGTACTTAAACCCTGTAACTAAATATAATTTTTTTAGTATGATTTAAAATTTTTTAATTTCGTCTAAAAATTTCACCTACTCGAATTTTTTTCTCGAAAGTGGATAGGATTTCAGGGGTATGTGTATTCAACAAAAATTATTGTAATTGAGCCTAGCAACCAAAAATAATTTTTTCAGAGTGATTTGAAATTTTTTAATAACTTTTTAATGAAGCCTCAGTTAAAAAACTGATATTCTTTATTTTCGTCTTATTTTGTATATAAGAAATGTTATAAAAAGTCTTTGCCAGTGAAATTACAAACTACAATCTATGTAATATCCAGTCGATTAATTACTTTAACACCTAATTTATTCTTAGGATGTTTTATCACTACACCACTGCATTATAGTGCAATTATTTACCGAAAAAATAAAAATAAAAATAGGAATAAACAATAGTAACAGAACGAATAATAAAACGTAAATATTAACAAAGAAAATTACAAAACAAACTTACGTTTGTAAATGAAATAATTTGATTAGAAGGAAATAGAAATTCTCTCAGGTTTTGTACTTAATATATGCAATACTATTCTCCTTCTGTAACGATTAAAATATTTTATATTCACGCCTATTTCGCTGCTTTGTATTCTAATTTTGTATCAATTAAATATGGCGATTCAACAGGAACGCTCGTTAATCGTGCTAACGTGCCTCGCGATCAAGACATACGTTTTAAATAATTTAGAAATTCCATTAATTTCGCGTTCGTTACACTCGAAACGCGTTGAAACTAATCTCTCTAATCGCGACGCGTAGATATTCTAAAATTGGCCCGCGTTTAAATATTCAAATGCAATTACCACTCGCGATAAAAAAAAAAAACGTTTCTGTTTTACAATTTTATCTTGGATCTTGTATCCATATAACAACCGCGAAAATAAGCGATGCCTGGGATTTAAATATGCCTAAGCGCGTAAATTCTTCGTGTACATTTCGCGTGCCACACCTTCGATAAATAATCATTAAATCTTTTCCGACACTCGATGTTCAATTTCTTGGTTTCATTTATTTTTACTAACTCCTCGGTAATTGTCTATTCGATGGAATAATACAACGAAAATCGTGCGAAACATACATTTTTCATTCGCCATTGTTCATACGAGAAATCATACGAATAATATTTAAAGCGAACAAATTACAATTCGAATACAAATTACACGCCGGTGGAGAACCACTGTCTCAAACGCTGAAAATGTCGGAAAATTCGCCGACGAATATATTATTTTGAGGTTAGATTTAAAGGCAGCGTTTTAGCTGCAGCTTGTTTCTTCGCATACTTTAATTTCTCGTATCTAATCTCTCGCAAGCAAATGAATTTTCACTCCAATAAATATTACCCCTCGACGATCCATAAAGAACTACTCGATAATTAAATCCCTATCTCTGGCAATATATTACAGTGCAGCAATTTGCGGCGGAAGAACAACCGAGAACCATTGTCCTAAACGCTCGAAACTGTGGCAAATTCTCGACAAGTACATAATATTACTTTGAGGTTAGTTTGGAAAACGGAACACCATCTACGTCTTATCTCTTTCCATGCTTTATTTCCTTGTATTTCATCGGCTGCTACAGAGTAAGTTAGTTTTTACTTTGCACGTATAGCGCCGCCATAAACACCGTGCAACAAAGAAAATAAATACATATAATTGTTTTTGCAATGCACTACAAAATTCACACCACATGTGCGAATACTTCCTCTACACTTGAATATTGTTACGTAATAACTGTTTACAATTTAGGAATATATTACATTATTCGATATGTACTTCGAGATACTTGAAACGAAGATAACCTTCAAATCTTCCTACATCCGTCCTGTCGTAAAACAATTTCTACGTGTCTTCGTTAATCTAGGGAACAATTGAACGCTAGATACACCCGTATATAAATAGCGATTGTATTATTGGCATGGGTGAAGATTATATATCGTATTATGTGCGCGATGTTAATTTTCGCAGTTAACAAGCACCACGGAATTCGAACCATGCGAATCGCCTATACAAATACGAGAACAAGGCGGTGGGGGGAACGTTTCGCGAACGACACATGTTAACGATCACGTCGAGAATCCGTACAGTCTTTTTTAATCCGTTACCACGAACGCGTGTACCATCTTCGTACAAATTTATCTTCGGTCGCGTACTCATATAACTCGCGAATCGCAGTCTAGAGTTGTTCGAATAAATTTTCATTTGGTTAAAAGATCCTCCGTATTTTACACTCTGTCACTAACAGCAACTGGAAACATAATGTTACATTTTTAGAAGCAAAATGTTTTATTAACCAATCGAGACTATTATCTTGTGCACTGGCATAGAGATAAAAGAAAAATATGTATCAGACTAAACGACCAACTTCATTCGGTTAATTTAGCAAATATTTATGTAACTCATCGTTGCACGAATAAGTCGACGATCCATTATTGGAAAATTAATAGAGTTGTCGTTGTATAATCTGTATTTTTATTAAATAAATATTGTGTTAACCTACCAATTCGTTAATAAAAAAAGTGTAACTATAATTTAACACCAAAAAAATACAAATTAATGAATTCTCTACTCTCTGGGAATTTTTACCTTTCTGTAGTGACACAAATACCAATTGACTAATGGAATAAAATTTTCATTCGGTTCATTTGTCAAATATTTATGTAACTCATCATTGCACGAATAAGTCAACAATCCATTATGGAGAAATTAATAGAGGTATCGCTGAATAGTCTAAATTTTCATTAAATAAATATTGAATCAACTGATCAATTTGTTAATTATAAAAAAATAGTAATTATTATATACGACATGATTTCAATTCCTTTGCATTAAGTCCAAAACAAATGTATATATTTTTTATTTCAGAAGTTTAAAAAAGAGAACAAAATGTTTTATTAAGCATAAAACATTAATTACACTAATGCGAACCATTTGATCTTTTTGCTTGTCTTTCTCGTAACATTTTCGCTTAACAATAAAACATATCTTGATAATATACAATTTATTTATTATTTATCATTATTCCTGGGAATAACGAATCACGAAAATGCCATTCAAATGATTCTTTATATAAGAAATAAAATTCAAGTAACTGTGGTATCGAATTAAATTATTATTCGAATAAAAATATACTCGATCACGCATAAGTCATTACTCATCGTTTCTTCTACTCCTTATTTATTGTACGAACAAGTTTTGTCCCTCTATGTCACGGATAATACGCCATATACATAGTTTCAAAATGACGCGCGCGTGAAATTCGTCTCGCGAGCAAACTGCACGCATTGGCACTAATGTTCACGTGTGAAAACATTTGGCTAGCAGTAATGATCTACGGAGTTACGCGTCAAATTATTCGGCAAATTTGTTTCGTTTATCTCCCCGATTTATCTTCCATCATGTTTATATTATATTTATGTAAATATATCTATATGTATGAATTTATGTTAAGTTTAAGAATACATTCGAGATTGAGATCAGGTTTAAAAAAAGGCATTTTTACCATTGCTTCTTATGCACTTACAATAATTAATCGTTGAACTCGTCATGATGTGAACTACAAAGCATTATACAAAATACTTGTTAATGTGCAAAAAATGGCCTTCCAACCTCGGGAAAGAGCTTAAATAAAATGTATTGAAAATTAGGATCAAAACGATAAATTATATATTCTCAAGTATTTTTCTATAAACAAGATCTTTTCGAAATCTTTCATCGTTACAAGACGGTATGTAGCCTCGTATCAATATCATCGATAATTCCTCAGAGAACGACGACGTAACAGAATTAGTGAAATCGTATTAACAGACTACCTTATAGGTTGGAAAGTAAAAATGTTCAAGTAAGTCTTGTATAAATATAAAGAGTTCTTTAGAAGATGGAGTCGTGCGAGGCTCGGCGAAACGCTGTGTCGATAGTTGGCAGTTCGATTTTACGACGCGAAAAAAAAATCATACGCGTTCCGTTTCGCGTAGATTCGGCGCGTTGATTTTATGCAGAGGCGTTCGAAGTAATCGGCAGAGCACCGGGCGGATGGACCGCCTATAACTTGCACGTTTAAGAATTTTGCTATCTGAAAATAGACTAATTGACTTATGTAATTCGGTAAACGCGGTCCCTCGGGTTTTCGTGCGTGAACGGAACCGCACGGTCTCCAACGGCTGCGAACGCAACACACCGGTCGCGCGACACAATATTACGAAAGAACCTTTGATCTTGCCGGTTACGAGGCACGCATCCGCGACAACGTGAGAGCCCTTATCGCGAGCAAGCTCGTCATTCGCGGCGAGGCCAACGATGCAGCTAACGAACTACTCGCGGCCAGCATCCGGCGCCGATCCTAAAAGACGCGTTGCTCGGTCCCGACCATCGGGAAGATCCGCTGGATTTAACCTTCGTCGAGATTACAGACGGTACACAAGGCCCGTGTTCTCGAGTGGCCGCCGATGGGAGGATCCCACTCGACGCGCCCCGACTTTTATTGCACGCCAGTAAATCATCCTGGCGAGTGTGTCCGCGAACGCATGCAGCGGAGAAAGAATTTCGTAATCCCAGACCTCGGGGATAATCGTTCGCGGCCGAAAGGCACTGCTAACCCGGAGGGAATTGGGCGCAGGGCGGAGCCTACGAGTATTCGGTAGACGTAAAAGCGCAGGCGATATCGCGTCCACCGGGGTTACCCCGGCCTTCTGATCAATATTAATACGCGATACCGACGAGAGGGCGAACGGGCGAAGACCGCGGCGGGTAACGGACACAGGATGAGAAACGGGAATGAATTATCGCGTGTTCGATCGGTCGCTCGAAACGTGCAACGCACGAAATAGATCCGCGACACGATAGGGATGGCGAACAGCGTGTAAAAAGGAAAGGCAAGGTTCACGGGAGCGGGAGAGAGTACACGCTATCGATAAATTGTGTATTTACCGCCAATCTAGGAACGTCCACAGTCTCGTCGGTGCAGCCCACCTCGACGGTCGAAATGCCACAGCGGAGACCCTCGTTTCTTGCCCTATCGCGCAGCATGCAACAACTTTCTGCTCTCGTGGGCCGGTCCACGGCACGTCATCGGCGAAATTGTTCGCAGGAAATCACCGCGGCTACTGTCAGCGAGTCGGAAGGGCGCGGAGATCAGGGTTGAGACACTGTTCACACACGTACATACACTTTTCTCGTCGATCTTCGCTTTCAGCGAATCTGTCCGTGCACGAAGCCACGGGCTTATTTCTTGGCACTGTCGTCGCTGTCACGTATATCCACTCGTGTAATGGTTCGGTCGAGTCTCAAGCATTTGCGCGTGTGGTTTCGGTCACCACGGCAGTCCGACCTCGTAAGTGCAACTACGATACGTCCGCGTATTGCATTCTTTCAAGAACAACTGTGCGATCGCGATTTTCGGGTCCCTAACATTTACGGTGGTGCCCCCCTATGGCGAGCGCGGTCGAAGTGCATACAGTAGACAGAGTGTCCTCCGCGACTACGATCGCGCTTTCATGAAGCGACGAAACTTTTGCAACGTTTCTCGAATCCACCGCCAGGGGGCCACGAACAGTCGCGTTTGCTCGAAAGGCACTCGTTCAACGATGAACTATCTTTTAAAATAAAATATTTTATTTAGAAAAATTCTTCGAAGTAGTATTTTATCCGAAGCTTACTGAAATTATTTGTCATAGTGCAAAATATATTTATTTTTCGCCTGAAGCTTCAAATGAAATGCTCTTCCCTTTAAATTGTTAAAATAAAATATTTTTTCGATGTATATATTACGAATTTCAGAAATAAAAATATTTTACAAAAAATCTACTATGCGATAATTAAGCAAATGCTTAATAAGTGGAAAGGTCTTTATTCTAATGTAAACACATGGTTCCTTTATAGAAAGCACAATGCCTATAATTTACTAAAATATTTAAATGACAACAATGAATAGGACATCTTTTATTTAAACTTCGCTACTTGTAAAATCGCGGAAGCATTTAAGCGACAAAAGAAAAAATTAAAAATGTAAAAAGAGTACATGTGACAATATTTTCTTGTTGATTTGTTCACAGATTTTCACATCATGTTATCCATTATTCACACGTCGCTACAGTGCAATCATTGTGCATTTTGGCTCTAACATATTTTTATTTCACTTCTTCATACACCTATTACAAAAAAAAAAAGGAAAAAGAAAAGCAACAACATTCGTTCGAAAACTTCGTGCGTATATAAATATTCAACATACTCGGTAGTCACAGGACTGAGAACGAAAGAAAAATATATTTCGCGGCGATCCGTAAATAATGATCGTAGATACATATATTAATCGCGTGTGGATCGCATTAAATGAACGCGTGATTTTTAACGGCGTCTGTTAAACGGCACAGAGTAAGAAAAATATGCATAGAAAAATATGATCGGCTACGTAATAAATCGCACAATTAAAGGCGTGAGCACAACGTTACGTGTATCTTGTCGATATAGCTGTTTCTTTCTCATCGTGGAGAGTAATTGAGAGGGACGTCGGATATAATGGTTATTAGTAATTATTCGCTTACAAATGATATGCTTAGTGAATTGTGTTTCGTTTCCAGTACGTTTCACGATTACGCGTGTACAATCGGTAGAAGCGACATAGTGAACTTCTCGAGCATACTCGTGTGCAGAGATGAGCTAAATTCTAACCTTCATATACATATGTATATTTCGAATAACGAATAAAATGTAAATAGCCAATCCCTTACTTGCGAGATAAAAATGAAAATTACAATCGTATTTCGTACCACGAAGTATTTCACAATGATAAGATAAAAAGTTAATATTAACTGTTCGATCGAATAAAACATCACGAATAAATTTCTATGCGTTACTTGGTCTTATTCTATTACTCGAATAAAATTTTGCTCATCTCTGGTTACGTGTTATGATAATTTGTCAGCTTTCTTTTGGCTACTGAACACAATTGTCCATGCCGTTGTTTGCCTTTTACATTTTATATTTTACTTAATTTATGACCTCACAATATCTCGTTTACCGATTATATTTGTTTTGTGGTAGTAGTGTTCTACATGTGTATAGTTGGTGGAAGAGATATAATGTATTCGTAAATTAAGTAAACGAGAAGAGACATGATAAATGCAGGGAGACGAGGGCCCAGAGATGGGGATATAATCTTAAGCGACAAATTTCGTTAAATATCGGTGTTTTATATGTCTTCTACCGACTATACGGATTCCTATAGATGAGACACACATAATATAAATGTCTTTCGATATCTCTTTGTCGCTATCTCAGTTAGGGTCGGAGATATACAGTACATTTCGATTCGCAGGTGTAATTCTTTGAATGTGAATAAGATTGGAATTAATCCCCTAAATAATGTACCGTAATATTTTCAATAAAGAAACTTACGTTTATTTTTTAGAAAGGTTAGGAAGTGTCTTCGTTCACTTTTATTATCCTATTTCACAATTAATGGTACTACATGTTAAAAATATAATACTTAAGAAGAATTATTGTTACGTTTATAAAAACTCAAGTATATTGCAATAAGATAAATATTTAAGTAGAATTAATAATGAATGTTGCTTCACGTACTGCTTATTTAAGGGATGAATCCAAAGATGTATCATGAATAATAGTTCGAAATTAATAAATTAACTATCAAAATTCATAGTAAGAATTTATGTTCATGTAATGGAAATTATTAGAATTATTCGATCTCCTGGCGATAACATTTAAATCGCCGAGTAATTCTTATAATTTCCAATCGAAATGTGTAACGTAATAGATTTAATTAATCCGTTAATTGTTTCATAAGAAATACATCATATACAACATTCGCAGAGGATTTTCAAGCATAGTGTTACGAGAGTTATGCAATTTGTTGTTTGTGTGAAGCAGCAACATATACATATACAATCGATGGATTGCAAATAACCTAATTTTATACAAATATTTAAAAAACATGAATTTTAAAAATTCGTATTCTCTTGTTGCTGGAGAAACGAATGAATTTTTTAATTTTTAATATTGTGATAGAACAAAATTAATTTGAATATCGTTCATTCTTTAAAAATGAAAACATTCTATTGTTATCTCTTTCTTATTAAACAATGTTCAATTCCAGTAACGTTTTTAATAAATAGTTACTCGAAAAATAGGTACATTTGATGTGTGATTATTTAAACAATACCGATTAGCTGATTAAAAAAATCATTTTCCCGCCACTTATCATCCAATTCACATTTCCATTCTACGATCAACGAATTCTAAATTGAATATCAAAAATTATGTTCGTTTGATAAATCATTAATCATTTCAAAAATAGATCGATGTAGATTTCAAAAATTTCCGTTAGTTATAACCTTTCAAACGAATGATCATTTGTGGATTTTGTTATGCGTATAATTATTATACAGTAGAATGATAGCCTATCTATGCATCACATTCAGTATCGTTAATAAATTTTATTTCGGCGTGCAATTGTACGCTATTGTTCTTTTACGCGAATCTCTATCTTTTTACCCGATAAAACCACTTAATTACCGGTATCGTATGCTGCTGAACAAACAAACAAATTACATCATCGTTAAAAACAATCGAATTTAAATAGACATCGTTTCGAAACCGACTGTTACGTTCGAAACCCCCTTCTTGATTAATTTGTTCAGTTTACTGGTTCCCAAACAGTAATACCGTGCTTCGTGGATATGTCGCTTTTATTGTGATGATTTATTAACGCTCTGGTGGAAAAAGACTATCGTCTAGTACCGAACAGAGCATCGACAATCACCGCCAGTTTAGGTTATCCGTACTTTCTAATACTTACCACCATATCTATTTAATGTTAAGTTACACATATATTTTGTTTCGATAAGAGATCAGTAACACATTAATAGTAATTATTACTTGTTTGATGCTTATCGATATTCGCTAAGAATATTACTTATTGTTTCCTTGTTACAACGATGAATTCAGACCATCGTTAAGTTCAAGTTCGGCGAGAGTTATTTGACGTACAATTCTGCATAGATTTCAAACGCGCAATCGTCAATTTCTGTTTCGATTCGTGGCCACGCGACGAAACTGTTGCTTTTGATTTGAGCCTATTCGGTTTGGAACGTTTCTCTTTTCCTTCGAAAATATACAATAAGAGATCGATGAAATCGTTCGATCGCTAAATTCGTATATATATGCATGTATATATATATATATGTACATCGTATTGTTAAAAGTGCAAATACCCCTCGCCATGGAAGTACTGATATATGCGGTAATGAAATAGCGTCGTGACGTTTCGCGACATCAGAATCCTTGCGGTCGTAAGAGTAAGTTTAACAGCGATTGCTTTAGAGTCCATTTTCGTTTACAGACTGTTTCCTCGAAAAGCTATGTTTGTTAGTATCTACGTTCAGCAGACGATCGAAAAAACACAGTTTTACATTTGTGCCTATGCTAGGGTATGCTTGGCTAATCAGAGTTGAAAGGATGCAGTCGCGAAGATCAATCTATCAATTTAAAGTAAATTAGATAATTGATAATAAGATAAATTTGATAGTAAGATCAAGCTATTAATCGCAGGGAAATTAGATTCATTGCAGGTCACATTGAAAAAGTGAAATCTCGGTGAATTTTGTCATTTTGATATTATGCCTCGTAATTGTTGAAGACGTAGCTATTTTTAGCGCATTAACACTTTAACTGTCGCGTGTGTTTTATCAACACGCAGTGGGCGGGTCTTTTTACGTCGTCTGTTTCACGCAATCGCACGGTTAACATTTATGCATAAAAAAATATTTTTGTTTTTGTCGGTATATTAAGTCCAAAAAGTGGTCAGAAGAGGATATTTTAATATAAAACTATTCTTTTGCCTTAGGGGAGACATACACGATTTACACGCAACAGTTGAAGTGTTTGCATAAATTTTTGCAAAAATGCATGTTCGTTTCTTTCGAAAATATTACTGGGAATCTCGTATTACCTGTTGCCCAGACGATTACAAAATCTTAATTACTAATCCTAAATTTGATTTGCTCATTGCCTGCAGATTTGTAAAGCAATTTATAATTCTATCGCATATGAGTATGAAACTGATGTCTGTTTTGGTTAGAACGAAACGATAGATTTAACAAAAAAGGTTAAGTTTCAAAATACAAAAAGTAGAGGACATTTTGAATGCTTCTAATATAGCCACAACTAGGTACATAGAGAAATACCTCAAAAGTATCTTATTATCAATCTAATTATTAAAATCAATTCACTTTCTTCACAGTTTGTTCGCCTAGCGCGAAATAACTTAGCGTTTTTATCTAGTAGACTGACCGAGTCTAAGATTTTCGTTGCATATTCTCTGTTTTATCTCACTCATGTTTTGTTAGTGTTAGCGTAACCTTAAAACTGAATGCTTACACGTTTACTTGTAATATACACGAAAATGTTGTCAACAATATGTTGAGAAAGAATCGATAGAAAATAAATGCAACGTCGATCGATACAATTGCGTTACATTTAAATAGACTTTCAAGGGAACCGTGTTAAAAGGAACTATTAACAGAATTCTTTAAAAAACAGCAATACAATTAATGTACGAATACATTCGTGTCAGGAATCATGTAGGATGTTGATGGTGCGATACGAACGAAAAACTGCAATTGAACTCCAGAAAAAAAATGACAATGATTGTATTAAAGAAAAAGTACAGAAAAAATAAAATCGAACGTAATAAAGTTGCCGTGAAATTATGTGAGAAGTAAAAATATGCGAATACCTTGAAACGAAAGAAATCGAAAATACTTTTGTCACTTTGCAAATCTGAGTTTTTGCTTTTCAAGATACAAACAATTAATGGTTTGGTGATCAACTTCTACCGTATTAATATCAAGTGTTTATGCACGTTTATCTGCCATGTACCGTTAACAGTAAACATTCCAAGAAATCTCTGACCAATCGATGCATTTTTGCGTTCGAAGTTCAATTACCAAAAATGACCCACATCTTGAGAACAAAGCATCAGATGATAAAACGACAAACAGACTTTTCGATTTCCTTTGTTACGTTTTAGTTTATCCGTTTGTTGCATGATTTTTGGAGTCTCTGTACAACGGATTGTTGTCTATTATGCGAGAACGTAACATGGCATCACAATAATTTGAATAAACTTAAAGATGTATGAGCTTAACACGTCATGCGTAAAGTTAATACAGAGATAATACTGTATATATACAATTACGAATAATAGAAGACACTCGCGTACATACAAGAAATTATGAGTACAATCAAACTATTTACAACGTTAATAAAGTTCCTCTTAGCCTTAGATTAGACGAATCATTTATATGTATCAACTATTTGAACAGAAATGTGTTCGATCACGCACACCAGTACACGCTCGCACGCACGGATTCACGTCGAAATAAATCCAAAGTGTATTCGTCGCATTTATACCCTTTCGTGTGTCATCGGCGCAGCAATATGCTTTGTTAAAAAATTTGTAGCTAAGATTGATTCTTTTTTTCCTTTGTATTTTTTTTCTTCCACTGTTTACGGTTTGAGATTAACGGGAGTGCATCTATCCACAGAACAGTTTCAACGTCTGGTTGGCTCCTGTGATTTCGTCATCGAAAGCTACGTTTACGTATGTATATTTGGTGCATGTCACGAAATTGACGACTGTTTATCAGATTTATATATAATAGCAAACTTCTAACTACATTTCAAGACTAATAACGGCTTTTGTTTGCCTTTGTTCACGGTGTCTAAGTATTTGTAAGATTTAATTAACTGTGTATGCTTATAGACCGACACCAACTATTAACTGCTTAGGCCTTTTCAACGTGAATAATAAATGCGCACGACTGTTACAATCGCACGTAGAACGCGTTAACATGCAGATGACAGATTTTAAAATCTCTTAAGCATATATCATAGCTTTGCCGCCGAGTATTGTATACAAGACATTTAGTACTAAAACGAGAGACCGGAGAAACGTTAATAAGCAAATATTCATTCAGATTAAATTTTTGTTTGTAAGGGGGAAAAATCAACTTAACATTCCTATATTCGTTTCAAGCAATCTTTTCATTTACTTAACTTTTTTTATGCATCAAAATGTTTTCGACCAATTATTCCGGTCCTCTTCATTGATACAATAACCTACAATTATTAGGAACGAGATCGAATCAAAAGAAAGTTAATTTGTCTGCTTTTTAATTGGTCCACTTATGTTGATTAATAATAGCACGTGTTTTATCCGTTTGGGGGAAAAAGGAATTAAATATCTTAGGAATAACCTACAAAATTTTACGTTACGTATTATAATCAAACAACTGAATGTATTTAAATTTTGCATAATTGGTCAGTTTGTGATATATTATTACATCACTGACGAGGACTAGATAATATTTTGACGAATAACGAAGTGAAATAAGTAAATTGCTTGAAACGACTAGAGAAATGTTAAGTATAGATATTCATTCATCCTATAATACGAGTCACACGGACAGCCATATTCTTACAGGCGGTCTCAATTCTCTTAAAACTTGATGCACTCTATTATGTTTCGGTATATTTAACGAAGAGTAACGAATGGGGCAAGTGTGTTTTCCGTTTCTTAAAAAAATTAATCTGATCGGATTCTTTCACTCTATCGGAATGTGTCGTGAAAGAAAGCATAATTCTCGCTTTCATCGTTGAAAATTATAAACGTACGTTAAACTCCGGTTGCAAAAGACATCGAAGGTATTTAAAATCACGATAAAATACAAGGTGATGTTATGGGTTATCAATTCAATTCTTCCGTTACGATCGTGGTTTCACACTTAATTTACCTATACCTCTAGGTAACCATTCGACTTAAAGCTGAAAGCTTGGATACCTATTAACAAGATCCCAACAAAAAGTGTTCTCTATAATCATATACAATAGTATATGTAACAGTTACGCTCAGTCGTGCCATGCGTTCAGAAAAGCGCATCGCCGAGGCGCTGATCTGAAACTACAATGGCTCTACATTAATTAACGTAATTGGTGTTTCTTCCTTGCGCAGTCAACAGTACACTGTTGACGTTTGAAAAGTTTTTCTATCTACGATAAAGCTATATAATGGACGTTTATATATATATATATAATATATATCTAAATAAGTTAAAAAAAAGAAGAACCCCTACTACTTTTTACATTTCGCTGATTAAAGGCAAATAAATAAATAGTTTTCATATAGACATACATATAGAATAGTTAAAATGAGGGAACTTTTCCCTTCATGCTACGTTAAGCATCATTACAGCTGCATCCTTTAAGTATATGTTGCATAGGTCCATAGCAAATACGATTTCTGCATACTGTCTTATGGCAAAAAGGATAAAACACTACAAAAATGCATTGAGACATCATTGAGCTAGCTAATTCATTTAAAGTCTCCCTAACGTGTTTCAACTTTCGACGTTTCGATTCAATCGATACCCGTTCATACACTTACAATTAAATAAAACGAATACATCGAATTCCAATTTAATCTAAACGCGTGATCTCTGTTTTTCGTATCCTTCTTTCAATATGGATTTGTATATTAAAATTTCCATAAAGTAAAACACAACCTCACAGAGGCTGTTGAACCGGGATAGATCTCGCCTAACCCTCTCACCGCCCTCGTAGTGTTGTATGAGGTTTCGTTTGATTTGCAATGAAGCATTTATCTAAATATCATAAATATAAACATTCTAATTCACTGACTCAGCCTTTCGATTTCGAGACACAGGCAGTGAAAGGGTTAGATATATTCTAGTTCTGCGACTGTACTTTTTTACCACCGCGCGGTTTGATGCTCTCTGAAATTTGCCACATTGCCTCCTCACAGAGGAAATCACTGAAATTGTTGAAGAACGTTATTATACGTTCGTGTTTTTTGAACGAGTACGTCCTGCAACAAAGAACGCACACATGATAAAAACAGCCTCGAGATATATCTCGAATAGTTAGGTTAGGTGCACATAGAAGCCTAGGTATGAGATATGAGAGCACGTAATTTTTTCTCTACCAAAATGAAAATAATATTTAAAAAAAATACGATGAGGCAACTAGTTGATATCGAACATACAGATATTTTTATTAGTGCATAAAATATTCAAATAGTTTTAAATTCTAATTGTAAGACTATTGAAATTTGGTGTGACGTATTATAACATTAAATAAATATTGAAAATAGCCTTACCCTTTCTTGAACCGCTTCATATTTTCAACGATATTAAACTGTTGCCATCTCTTCGAAAAGTTTATAGTGCCATCCGGTAATAGATCACTGTTTCCAATATGCACGAACGTAAGATCTTGTAATACAAGTCCGCTGCACATAGAGAAACAAAATGGTTGGAACAAAAATCTTCGTAGAGCTTCGTTTTTAATTTATAATAATAAAATAACAATGATTCTCACATATATGGAATACACGGCGGTTGCGTTTCGGCCAGAGCTTGCCTGTAAGCTCTAAAACTGCTAGAACTATCGATAAGAGCACAATATTCCTTCAAGCCTTCTGTAATATGTTTTTGCCACTCGAGCCTCCTAATAGGCGCGCTATCCAACGCGGAAAGCAAGGCTAAATAGCTATTAAAATTATTTATTTTTCTAAGGTGCTTCATTATTTTAATAAATTTCACCACGTATTTCTCTCTGTCTTTCGCTTCGTTTTCTAATCTATGCTCCAATATCCTCGATCTGGCCCAGTACGACATCTTGTTGAAGTGTTCCGTGAACCTGGTCAGATTCGGGCTTCGTTCCTCGTTCTGTTCCTGGGCCCAAATTAACACTTCCGGTATCTCGATTTTCATGAACAGATCCGCGTCCAACAAAGTCATTTGCTCTGCTATTTGTTCGCTCTTAAAATCGAGAAGGGAAGCTTGTTTCGTTGTTACACTTAAGGAGGAAAGAATTGGTTGCGTAGACTGTAACTGTTTCGCTTGGTGTTTCTCCAAAATTTTAACGCGCAATGCCTTTGCCATAGTAAGATCGCCGCTACATACCAACTGTTGCACGAATTCCATCAACGTTTGTAGGAGGGTATCATCGAGATCGGACATACTAAAAGAAGTCAATATATTCTACTCGTTAAGGATAATTTCGAGCGTAAAACAATTTCGATAAGCGATTGTTCGTCGAAAAAAATGTAGAAATATTGTTAGTTCATACAAGCGTCTGTCTTTATTACATCCATGCTTGAATAGACTAACGATAAGTCTTATTTTTTTTTCAATCAATATAAATGTCTCTTGTGGACTCACGTTAAATCGCTAACAACTCTAACTAATAAGGAAAACGCTTCGCGGGCTGCCCTTTGTTTAACGACGTCAGCGGAACAAGAGAATCGTTGATGACGTCTGTGTAACTTTTGAATTAATTCAAGTGGTTGCATGAAAGTCCTATACGTTGTCAAGAACGCTTCCTGATACAGAAAGTCTGCAAAGAGATCGAACATGTAAAAATATTAATTAATTAAACATCGACCGTAAGTTGAGATTTTCTATAGAAATTATAACGGTAAATACGATGAAATTATTTGCCCGAGCACTTCACGAAGATGAACTTAATTACTCGTAATTGATAACAGTGTACAGTAGAAAATTATTGCAGTGATAGAAATGAAATTTTTAAACATACACTGGATAAACGAAAATTCGATAAATTATTACACTGACCTGACTCTTTTTCATCTATGACGCATGAAAAAAAAATGTAATCAATTATATTCTTTAACAAAAATTCGCAATTAAAATGATAGGATCGATCATTACCGTGTTTGTTAGCTTTGGTTGCATGGACCAATAACGCATCCGGATGCCCTCCCCGTATATCCGGCCCTTCTTCGTCAGGCTTTTTAAAGACTAAATGTTTGCTAATGTCCAGTTCGTCCAAAATGCTATCATCTTGATCAACGTCTCTCAATTCGAGAGTATTTTCGTCGACTGATATCGACGACAGAGCGTTGCTCGCTGGTCTCGAAGACGGTAATATCGTATCTAAGGTAACGTTGTTCTGAAAACAAAATATATTTGATTAATTTATAAAATTATTAAACAGATTTATAAAATTATGATATTTACCAATTTCACTGGAGTCGAAGGTGTGAGATCCTTCTTGTCGTGAATACAGACAGATTCTTCTGTTTTCACCGGAGTTGATGTCACAATTGGATCTATCGTATGTATACTTTGCATGCTGATGGTTGGTTTTGGTGAAATTGGCGGCGGTGTTGCGTTCGATTTGATGGAACGAGATCTCTTTGGTGGCAATACTGGAGGGAGACTAGAATTATTTATTACTTCAGCTGTTGGTGGTGTCATAGTTATGGAGGTACTAGAAGAAAAATAAAGAGATATTTTTTAATGACACGCAAGACGGGTGCCGCGGCACGCGTGTGCGTTCATGTTAAAATCACATACTTTGAGCTATCGTGCAACGTAGTCATAGCATGTGCCATGAATGAACATGACTGTGTTGTGGTAAGGGCCATCTCGTGTTGTTGCCATTCTGCTTGCATTGAATTATAAGCTGCCACTGAATGGCGCGTCCCAAGACCAGAGATGAAGTCATTGTTACTATGGGAACAGTTCCCAAACATCTCCATGTATGCCATGACTGAAATAGATAGAATCAGGTTCACATAACTTTAATAACATATCAGAGACTTACAGCGAGATAACGTAAAAACTAAATAAAAACATGTGACTTTATGATGTATAATACGTATTATAGATACAAGCATGATTCATGTTACGATAAAGTATTTTAAAGCATAGGTGAATAAAATACATAAAAACACTGATGCACAAGCATATACCTTGATATATTATTAGATAGATTCGCGCGTAGAAAATTCATGTAAACTTACTGGAATAAGAATGAAACCGTTTGAACAACATCTTTGCAATGATCGTGAAATTGTGATTTCCGGAACAGGCTGTTATGGTGTTAGAACAAATGTCACAGTAATACAAGCACGAAACGATATCAGATAATTTTTAGAGAATTTTACATAGCAGAAGAGTTCTCTTCCGTCGATTCCTCACGCATAATCGTGAAAACGAAAACTAAACGCTCTGGCGCTGTTCCAGAGTTAAAGAAGCGTAAGTGTTAACTGACTATTAGCAAGGAAAGGTCAATTTAATTAGTGAAACAATGTCGACGCCCACATAAGTAGTTGAGGATTAGTTTCTACTGTTAATGAACATTAGAACCAGCTGACGAAAATAATACGAAGTATCAATAAACGTGTGTTAAATACGATTAAATGTATTTGAATATTAAGTAATAGGAAAGAATTTTGACAATTTTATTAAAACTGAATATTCCTGTTTCGAACGTTACCGTTGAGTAACATCAAACTGTAAGCCATCGAAAAGCTGACGATATGAATAAATTATCCAAGCTTTAGTGTCAAACGAAATATTACGTTTAAAATCATTTCGACAAAATGAGACCAAAAGGAAGATAAACATGCCGCAAAAAGCTAGGAGCTGAAAAATCGTGTATTAATGCGTGAAACGAAGGATTTCAACTTAGCGTGAAAGTGTTTGCTGTGGGATAGCTGATTTGTGTGGGCAGGATCCCACTTACCAGAATATGCCACTGATTGGAACACTGGGGGATACAAAATATTTCATCAGTTTTAACCTACTGCCAGGAACAAACTTCGGAACGTCTACTCTAATTATAATCTAGGCAATCTCTAGAACAATTGTATCCACTAAACTCTCTCTTCGTCTCGACTCCGATTTTATTTTATTTTTAAAAATATTCCATCGTTACTTTTAAGAACGAATACAACGAACGATGATGCGACAGTAATAAAGCAGCTACGGTGCGATATATTTAAAATTGGTTACTTGCTTTATTACTGTCTTCGTCGGGAATTAACGCTTCAACTTACTGTGTCTTTTTTTAGGAGGAAGTGGAGGAGGTTTACTGGCGTCCGGGCTATCGCCATTGCTGGTGTGTAAACTACAGGTTGATAAATGCTCGTTCTCAGGTACATTGTCGTACTGCGATGGCTGACGTTCTTTTCTTCGCTTCGAACGTTTTTCGGGCAACGCTGGTGGCATGCCGTTTGCGTCAGATGCAGAAATTGAGTCAATTTCCTACGCAGAGTAGAGACTGATGTGTGACAAATGTATAGACGTAGAATAAATTATTTACAACTTCTACAAATAACTATAGAACACAACGATACAAAGCAAAGGAAATACATTGGCATTCCGATCATTCGCAAAATAACGTGTGCAAATGATACGAGCTGTTGCAATATTTACTACATCTCAGAGCTAAGAAAACTGTTGACAACTTAAAAAGCATCTGTTTACATAAAAAGTACGCGTGTTTATCAACAACTCTTTCTTAGATCCGAGTTACACTTTTTGAAGAACTGAACTTAAGAGAAAGCAAAAACACGGACACGTAACACCCACGTTTACCAGTTTTTCTAACAGCGCGGGATCTCCACTTCCAGACATATTTGTTGTGCTAATAGTACTCTTGGAACTAGTCATTGTCTTCTGGGTGAATATAGACCCGTTGCTATCCGAGGACAACTTGGCCTGAGAGAACGATTGTTGCTGCGAATTGAACGTCTGGGAATTGTAACTAACGCTGCTCTGCTGAGACGATCTTTTTGATGTCACACTGGAGGCGGTGTAACTTTGGGATGAACTTCGTTGTGAATGCATGGATACAAAACCGGACTCCTGCGTCTGGGTCGACAACCGTTCCATTTTTCCCTCTATACCTAAAACACAATCACCGTACAACGTTAGAGCGCTCTGCTAACAACGTTGCATTGGAAACTGGTACATTTTCAAGCCAGAAACGCAAACGAAAGATGGTTTCTCCTTACGAAAAAGACTTTTCACGTTTGTCCAATTCCAATTGGCGGACATGATGAATTTTCTATCCTTACGAGACTGTAATTTCGAAGACGTCTTTAGAAAAAGTGCTCTAGCTTATTACACCGTCCTGAGTGAACATCTATACTGTTTATTCACGCAGTCGGAAGGTCTGACGCCTACGCTACTTGCTCCACTAGCTATTTGAGGAATTCTTGCGTAATTTTAGCTCTTACATTTTTTCTTTACATTTATAAATGTGAATACGCGTCACGCTCGCCCGTTACCTTGCTTTGGTATTTAATGACGATTAATGTGAAATCTTATATTACCCACCGGTAAATGGACTAAGCATTTCTTGGGGAGTTTGTTGACCCAACAACATAGTGCTCGGTATACTTGTTTCAGAACCGTCCCAGCAACTACAGTTTGAAGCACCATTAACTTGCATGCCTGTAAAAATTAAACGCAGATTTGTCTGATGGTCTATCGACTATGTTCAACGTAAAAATATAAAATAACAAAAAATTTCAATTATATTACACCACATTATTTTCGATTCCTCGCGCACAATTATTTTACCAAACGTTAACTCCGAGTCTTTGTAACTGATACAGTGTCTGTGCCCCCGAGACTTTTCCAGCAAGACTGGATTGATGATTAAGGCGAGCACGGTTCAGAATTATTTTGCTGACTAAGCAATCTCTGCACAGTGTTCCTCTGGACACACATGGAAATGTACTTGCACAATTCTTCGATGGCCTTCTTAGGAAGGTTTCGTTCTCGATATTATACATTGCTCTATGATATTTTTAAAACAATATTTTAAGGCAATATTTTCAATCCTTTGGGTGTTAGTAAATTATGTTTATGAAGGAGAAAGCAGATTCTGAGAATGAAATTTTATGCAATGAATTTCAAGGTATAAACTTACGTGTTAATGTATGTTTATTAACAAGTGCATGTTATTTATGAGGGTCAAATTTACTTCATCGTGTTACTTAATAAATACTTTATCTTACCAGCTGCAGCTTACCCTTAATTTATAACGTTGCTGTTGAGTGTACAATCAATATATAATTTAATATAAATGTTAGTGTTAAGAAAAGCAATCTGTGTTTTAAATATTTGAGGTATAAGAGGTTCAAATCATTTTTGAATTATTTAATGGAGGTTTCTATAAAGAGATAGTCATTTAGATATGAAAGGAGAGAATCTTCAGCCACCACTGTCTTAGAACAGTCTATTAACACTTTAAACGTTCGCAATTCTGAAGCTACTAATGTTTTATTAATAATTGAGCCACTGTTAGAAGCATTGAAGCTTCCCCTTTAAAATGGCTTTTGGTTTTTGTCGATCGGACTTTTCGTTTTCGAGATATCGTAATTTATGTGAAGGGGTAATTTTTTTAATTCGACTATCTCTGTCTCAGTCTTACGGGTCGGATCTCTCTTTCTCGCACGCGAGGTGAATGACCCCGCGACGTAAACAATGGAAAGTAAATAAATGCTTCGAACTTCTGTATCTCCGGAACTAATTACACTATCAACTTGAATGAACACTCATTTTAAAGGGCTTTTCATCCTCTATCTAATGACTATAACAACTACTATAATTTATGCTACCTTCTTTGTTTATTTTGATATTTACTTTGACGTTATATGTATACCTAATGAAGTTTCAGCAATTCCTATCGATTATACGGACGGCGTGCAACGAAGCTGGATTAATATTAAAACATTTTGATCCGCGAGCGCAAGTTTTCCCGTGGAACTGATGGACGGAATCACTCACCCTGAATGGTAGCCATCAGGCTGAGATCCATACTGTCGTTCAGAGACTCGTCGTTTGGTCCCATGATCGCTCGTATTTCATCCTCGTCGCGAGAATGATTCAGAGCCGAATCCAAACTGCCAGCCGACGCGCTTAAAAGAGACGACGAATCCTCTGGAGATCGACTTCGAAGGGAGACCCTATCAAGACTAGATGCTAAGAGACCCTCGGACTCGTCTAGCAGCTGCTGAGCCCGCGTTCTCCGTTTTGGGGGCAAAGGTGGCGGTGTCCCGGACGAACTATTCTCCTCCGACAGACACACGTTGGTTCTGAAATATCGTTGGCAACGGTTTTTATCTGCTTCCCCGACAAACTACGGAGCCTAACGATACATGCTCGTCGCTACAAGAAGCTTAGGGAACTACCTCTCGGGGAGTGGTGGTTTTGGGGGTGGACTAGAATCCCTTAAAATCGACTCTGAACTATGCGAACTACGGACCAGACTAGTAGTCGCAGCGGTTTGCTCTAAAATCTGCCTTTCCCTCGGGGTTAGCGGAATATCGGGCAAGGAATTTCTTTGTGGCGTCAATTCCGACCCATAACCCGACGTTCTGAAACGATTTCACTGATTTATTGTCATGTTCTATTGGTACGACGACACAGAACAAAAATGGCGGTCGTTCCTTTAACCCAATAAGTACCAACGGACGCACGGTTCAACTCGATTAATCAGAATCGATCGAGGGACTCGATGGTTGAAATTTTATTAATTAATTATATTTCTAGCCTGGAATATTCAAAACTAACGATAAAATGTTTCCTATCGAAGGAATTGCAGTTGCTTAAATTTTAAAACAGATTGATTTTCGATAAAAAATTAATTACATTTCTAGCATGGAATATTTTCAAACAAGTTCCACCTTACGTTATTATGATCCTTCGTTTAAGTATACAGTGAGGCACGAACTAGACAAAACTAACAATAAAATGTTTCCTATCGAAGAAATTGCAGTTGCTTAAATTTAAAAACAGATTGATTTTCGATAAAAAAAATGAAGGTCACTTATATTTTTGAATGGAACTAGGTATTTTTAATTTCATCGTCTCAACAATGAGATTTGTTACTAACAGGCACGTCTAAGGCAGGATCTGCTACAGTAGCTATACTAAGGAGTCCAACTAGCAGACTCAGGATGAAATTCAATAATGTTTGCTTTTAGCACGAAACAAGGGACGCCTCTTTATACAGGTCAGTAGGATTCTTAACACGTTAATTGCCACATCCATATTTTATGTCTAAAAATGTCCTCGACATTTGTTCAAATTTTAGTGTGAAGAACAGAAATATCGTCAATGGGGTAGTTGTTATTTAATAACGCTTCTAATGCAACTAATGTTATTTTAAAATTCATATTAAGGTTCGCTCGTTTCAAGCGTTTGAAAGCACCCATAGCAGTCAACGTGTTAAATAGTGAAATATTTTTTTTTAATTTTGCAATTATTTTCTCCGTTTAGTAAAATATTTTAAAGAAAACGAACGTCAATTTGGAAGAAATGAAATAATAATTTGGTACTTAATGGGTTAAAATACTGGGAACTCAGATTATTAGAGGGTTTAAAGCGCACCTATTACTAGTTGTGACGGTTGCAGGTTTTTGTCTGTTGGCGATCTTCTCGTTCGCCAGGGCAACTAGATTCTTCACAGCTTCTTCGACTAATCCTATGATGTGCGTCACGTTTTCAGTGTCCAACGCAGAAGACTGGTCGCCGTGTAGCAGCACATCGTCGCAGAGCTTTAACAATTGTGCTAGGGCCTGATACACTTGGTTCGTCGCTGATCCCAAAGTAGAACTTCAATGGAAATGGAATAACAATCATGGAAACTATCGCCCCAAACGTCGTTTAAAATTTCAATTCGATGTGATCGATAATTCAAGCTCAATTGTGTATCCTAAAATAATGCTTAATAAATAAATACCTCCTGAACAATCAGATTTAATTTATTATATAAATTAATTTAATTTATTAAATATTTCCAAGTGAGAAAACCATTGGTCGTGTATTTATTATTATTCGACTAAAATGTTACCTATTTGAAGTTATTAATAGGATGCAACGAGTACCAGGGTTGCATTCATCGAGACTCAGCTATAATTAACGAACAAGGCTGTGTGTCTAGACTTTCATCGCGAAACGTGGTCAAAGGTACGATAAAAAATATAAAAATTTAAATTTCTATCGGCGAATAAACTTCGATCCTAGACGCGTGCCTTATCATTCACTGCTTTCTACCCTACGCGAGGGGTGGACATAATAAACAAAAAATGGGGTTGACGCCGTAGTCCCCTATAGCGAAGAACGATGAATAAATTTCCTCTCTAAATACGTATATTATAAATATATAAATAAAAATAAATTTGTTCATTACGAATCTTCATATATTTATAAGGATATATTTTTATATTCGAATGTAAATAAAAATGACTATCAAATAAATTTAAATAATTTCACGTTATTAATACACTTGAAACTAATAAAATAAATATTAAAAGTATAAAATTATCATAATTAATAATTAAATGTTCAGAAAAAAAAATAAAAATAAATTTGAATATATAATTATAATTATTATTATAATAAATTTATAATCTTTAAGACTTACAATATTCCCGTGACTAATTCAGGGACCCAGACAGTTATTACATACTATAAAATAATTATAATATGTGCATATAAAATTTGATATTACAACTAAAAACATTTTCCGTGTTTGGTTTCACGGGACCATCGATAAACGTCGCGTGTCTCCTATAAACCTGTCGAAACGCATTTTTCACTGTCTGGTTTCGTCCTGGGAACGGCTTATAGACAGCCCGATGGGATCTGTAATAGATAGTCACCTGTTCTCCGAGAGTAGATAGGACTTCAGCACGGTGTGTATCGTGGTGACGGTGTCGAGGACGATGGTGCCATTTCCCGGCAGCATCTCGAGCTTCTTCTTCGACACGACGTCCCTGAAGTGGAGCAGTGCCAGCTGCACCTGTCGCACGTGGATGTGCAGGTCTCTGAGGGGATTCTTGTCGAGGGTGGTCGTGGTGTCGGTACAGCCGGGCGCGCTTTTATCGCGGGGTGTTCGCGGCGAGGAGGGCGAGGCTGCCCGTGTAGCCGCCCCGCTGCCCCCACCGCCGCTCCCGCTTCCAGGAGAACGCATGTGGGAGAGCTTCTCCAGGAAGTCCTCCTTGAAGGAGCGCGCACGACGTGCTAGTTTACCGCCGCGCGCCTTCCCGCCGGACCGCTCCTCGACTTCTGCAACGAGAAACCGCCATTGCTCAATACCGATTCAAGCGAAAAGAAAACACGCTGGTGTTCGGTTACATGCGACTAATAGAGACCAAAGGCTCGCGTATAACGAGAGTTAACCCTTTGACTGCCAAAGGCGTATATACATATACGCTTTCACAAGTCTATCAATATACGAAAGACGTAAATTTACGCCCTCTGCATCTTTTTTACTGTAACACCTTTTACTGTTTTACCAATTGATTCGATATGGAATTGGATAAAAATTGGATATTTTAATTTACTTGCATTTGTAGGATTTAACGAAGAGAATCTATTTGAGGAACAAATGTACAGATCATATAATTATAATAAACGAATTTGGAACACACAAATTAATAATTAGCCACACAAATTAAAATCACGTCCGTCTTTCACAATCACTCGTTTCTCACTCCCTGTTGTCTCGCTGTCCCTAGTAACCCGTTCTTTCTTCAACAAACCACTTTCAACCCCTTTGCACATAAATTAACATTGAACAAAACTACAGCGTGGCACAAATATTGAATACAAATCCCCTACACGTTTATTATTTTTTTAAACCGTAAGAATGGTCTCTTAAATCTCCGGGTACTTTTTTGGTCACCAGTCGCAGCGACAGGCATGTGACGATCGCGCCATCTATGTTTGCCAGTCAAAAGGTTAAGCAGGAACGAGAAATATGTATTTCTTAATCTTATACAGTTTCGTTTATTTATATTTGATCGGTCTTTCGACAGTTCAAAAGTCAGATTGAACGTAATTTAGGAAACACAGAAGATTAAGGCGCGTTAGAAATCACATCATCCAATGATTCGTGAAAAGAAGTACAATTTTCCTGGGGTCATTTTAACCTCCTGACGCACGATGTAATTTCAAATAATTCGTCAAACGTATTGTTGAATATTTATTTGCTAAATACGACAGAGTTTCGACCTAAGTGTGTATTTAATTAATGCAATTTTACAAAACGAAAATGCTGTTCTCCTCAGGTAGTACTGATCAAGGGAGGGGACTGTATCAATGGATACAAATTTTCATTAAAAATACATGCATGAAATGCTTATTCTCAACACGTATACTATTTAATTTTGTTTAAATTTGTTCGTACAAAAAATGGCTACGAAAAAGAATAGAATACCTCGTAAATGTAAAAATGTGTTGATTTTAGACTCGATGATCAGTGAGTGGCCTCATGACTGTGAAACTTGACATCAAAAACTTAAAACGAGTCAAACTCGTCATTGTAGAACATGGGGTTAAAGATTGTGTCCCCTATTTACATTCCTCGACTTCTGGAACGAGAAACCGCCATTGCTCGATATCGCTCGCTTTCTTGCGAAAAGAAAACAAGCTGGTGTTCGGTTACATACGACGAATAGAGACCTAAGGTTCCCATGCAGCAAGAGTTAAGCACGAATTCTCGTCTGGAGCTGATACAAATATAAATTTACTTGTATTTAATATACTTCTATAAACGAATTTAGTCCACCTTAATTTTATTTGTCGTTCAATACTATCCTCCAAAAATTAAATTCTACATAATTTAGAATACACAAAAAATTAAGGCGTATTTAAAAATCATATTACAACAATAAACTAAATCCTCCCCTTTGCAAGAAATACATATAACGTTAACGTCGATCGTTTGGTTCTCGTAATAAATTTTCTTTTCCGTCGCACGATCAAAGTTCGCCACCCACGCGGACTCCGTGTTCCAGCATTATTTCACTCGTTTCCAACTAATCGATCGTAACTTAAGACGACGATCCGGCGTGCCGGGTGGCTGCACCGGGTGCAATAAACGGCGTGCAACGTTCACGGTGCGACCGATAACGCGAAGAAATACGAAGTTCCGTTTGGTCATTGTTTCCCCAACGAGTTTTCTTCACGGTTCTCAGGAACGCGTTTCCGTCGCGTCGATGCACACGTGCAACGCACGGCCTGCCGCTGCATAACGCCAGGCGCCGATGCATTCACTTCGTTTCTTTTCGTTTTGTCGCGTTAATGCCAGACGCGCGTTTAAAATTAAAAGTCCAACAGCGCCGGTGCATCGGACGTGCGGTACGAGCCTATAACTTTTGTTTTATCGCCGTGACCGGTAGTAAATCGTTACGTTCGATTATATTTCGCCGGTTTATTGTTGAGTCCAGCGGCGCATTATTGCTGTCGTGACCTCCGCCGCGCGCGGCTTTCTCGGTAGTTTCTTGGAAACTCTATAAAGTTCTTTCGTTTCACTTTTTTCTCCAACAAATATTAACGTCCCCATCTTCGTTAGGATAACACAGATTTATAGACTTTTCATCGTAAAATACATTTAAAATAGTTCTAACGTGTTATTTTTCTTGCAAAAAAAAAATTACAATACACCTATCAAGTAGTTTCCAAGAGAACAAAGAAATGTGACCTCAATATGTACAAATTCTTGGAATTAAAAATAACGAATGTCAATTTATTTTCCAATCCCAAACCTTTATTTCCAGTTTAAAAAATTTTTAATTTACGAGAAGCGAGATTTTCAAAGTAGAATTGCAGTAAAAATTTTTGAATTGCACGCCGCATGGTTAAATTATGGTGTCTGGCGTTGTTCGTTCTGCAGAAAGTTACGAAAGTATTTGCCACGGGTTTTCATGGATCAATCAACGCACCTGGATCCGTGGAGATTAATTTTCAAAGCCCGTTACGAAAACCGTTTTATTTTAAAAAAACGGATGTGAAGTTTTTCTAGTATTTGTAAGTATTTTTTGTTCCACGTGTTGCAAACGATACGATTTCTCGCATGTTATTGTAGCTTCGGCCAATTAAACTGCGTTGATTCTGGATGCTACGCGATTCGTCCATTTTATCTCTCTTTACTGAGTCGTTAGCCCATGGGTGGAGCATATCATCGGCTTTGTCCCCCCTCCACTGCCCCCAGTATCGTGATTACACGAGTATCACGAAATCCCATTGGCTGAAACTTTAACAGTCTTTTGTGGGGAAATAAATCGTCCGCGAGATATGGTTCTTTCTGAACTTTTCATCCCCTTTGCTAACAGAATACGAAAGAATAATACAGAAAATTTTACTGCAATTTTTATGATCGATATTAAGTTTGTAATAGATTTTTAAAAACACATTCTCAAAGTCGAAGCAAAAAATCACAGGTTAGAGATATTATCAAAAATTATAATACAAGCGAAACAATTAATTTTGCTCTAGAAAGAAATGTAGAAAAGATTGTAACAATATTGTTGTTTCATTAACAATGTTTTTTTCCTATTAAATGAGGTATTCTTTTCAACGCGATGGATGACTGATTCGGTGCGAGTTGATTGGTGACTTTTACGAAAACAATGGCCGTCGTACGTTGCAAAAGAGTCGTCGATCAATGTTTAAATATGAAAATCCGTATCGCGTTGTAACGACGCTAATTATACGAAATTCCCATATCGCGCAACTTCGTTCGAGAATAACAACATTACCTTCGGAACGAATTACGCGCGCGGAATTATTCGCAAATAGAAGCGGAAACATTAATCAAAATCCGATATTCCAGACGTTTCGAGCCGATTATCCAACGGCCGATATTAACAGCAATCGACAATCGTTTCAGATCGATACGGTGGCCCGTAATAAACGACACAAACGACAAGTTAATGAGGGAATTTTATCGTAATACCGCGCGCGCCGCCTGACAAAAGAGGAAAATATATATTTACGGATACTGGGGCGGACGTGGTTTCCGCGAAACCCGTGTAAACATTAATTAACCGATTGTCAAGCTTGGCGAATTACACCCTGATCTCATCTCGAAAAATCGGATCTAATTATGAGACCTGTGTAGCAGATCCTGTACATATTACGATCACTACTCTTCAAAGTAAGTTTAAATTATAGATATTTATTTACAATTTAAATCTTCGTACGAATAATTTTAAGTATTTCTATGTTCTGAAATGTACCTATATTTAAATTAATTATTCTGTATTAATATTGTAATTTTTCGTCGGACAAACATTTGTTCTAGTTCCATTTATTTACCAGTTACTCCCACTCGTATTATTACGCAATTTTTTTTGTTATGAATTCTTTTTAATTTATTTTGGGGGCCAAATGTTGTTTATTACAGTGTGTTACTTGCATTTACAGAAGTAGTATTCTTTTTAATATAAACGATAGAAAAGTGTAATATAAACAGTATAGAATAATGTCAACAAAGCGCGGTCCACCCATCCTAGTACTGCCCGGCGTCCAATGCAGCTGCATTTCACTGATCACACGAGTGACGGTTGCTTCCAACCTGCTATGACCGCTTGCAAGTATTACTTTTAATTTATTCAAACATACCTTAAATATCATACCTTGCAATATGTAATTAATAAATAAACAAGTTTTTTTTATATCCATAATGAACCATTTAATGTACAAATACGAGTGGAATATTAAAATTCATAAGATTTCAAAGTACCAAATTTTTACAAAATCGCCCGAAGGTAAATTTATATAACATTGTACAATAAATTTCTATCTATACGTAAATGTATGGAACATAAGTTTCTGTGGAAATAAAACTATTTTTCTAGTTTTGTTCGAGTCCTGCATATTTCGAAATACCCTGTGAATCCGTCGAACGAAGTTACGAGGAACACGGGCGATTAATAACGCGACTAAAAATCGATTCTATCAAATTTTTCCCCGAAATTCTTTGTCAAGAGGCATCGCCGTACGAATTCGAGCCGACCGACGCGGCACTCGAGCCTCGACAGCCGCCGCGGTTCGACATTGAAATATTTTTCGCTTCTCCCTGCGCGCCGTGTTTCGACGTTGAAATATCCCCTCTGTTTCATAATGCTCGAATCGCAACGCTGGCCGAGCGACGTTAAACGCCAACGAGTCGTACACGGTATCGCGCAATTTTTCCCGTTGCGCGTGTGTACACATGTCGATTACAATAATGGATTTACGATCGTTATAATCCGGATGTACGGCTTTTCATCGGCTATGCAGTGGGGAGCTCGTTTTTCTCTTCAACGCAACAGATGCGACTGTATAATTTTTTTTTTTCACCCCGTGAATACATCACCCACCGATTCTCGACTTCACCGGGTCGAGTTTACTTTCGTGATTTGTTTCGTTATGCGTTAATCCCTCGCTAATGTTCGCCATCCCCATCAATTTCTGGAAATGCGTAAAACTATACTTGGAAACGTGAAAAACGAGGCTTAAAAATTGGGGAAGAATAAATATGATATAAAATAATAAATGGACGAATGCTTTTAGTCTTCACTATTTTTAAATTGAGATATTTTAGAATTTGTATTTCACTCATTTTTAATGTTTTTCACTTTTGTCTACAATGTGATCAACTCCCTCGATAACTTGAGAACGTTAAAGAGGGAACGATAAATTCGAATCGAACAAGAATTTTAATAATAAATTCTCCCCCATGACTTGTAAAGCACTATTGAATCGACAATTGAAGGTTCTATGGCTCCTGTTGGAAACTCCCGCGTTGCTTACCGTTAATCCAATATCTCGAGATAATCCGTCAGCAGACTTTCGTTCGACCGTCAATTAATAATTTCGTACTCGAGTCATTAACAAGCTATTTGAACGTACACAGAGGGAAGGGTGGTAGCCAGTCATCTTCGATGGCCACGTTTAGCAATGGGGATGCACCCTGGCAAGCAAGCAAGCAGTCTATGTACGCACGCCAGTAAATCAAGTTCTATTCACGAATTCCGATTGAAACCTCAATCAGACGTGATTTGCGCTAAAGGCACGGTTCGACTGGCCGACAGAGATAATAGAAAACACAGAGCACAAGAGAGCGAGCGAGAGGAGCGGAGGATCGAGTGTACGCGGACTAGTAGATGTAAATTGACGTGATTGACTGGATTCACGGAACACGTTCGACTCCCATACATTGTCCATGGGAGTTCACGATGGAAGCTCGCCATCGTGGACGCGGTTATTTACAAACCGCGCGCTTCGAACTATTTCGAAGGGTCGACTGGGTTGGTGCAGCCTCTTTTTTAACCAGAAAAAACCGTGGTCCACTCGACGTGCAAATCTTCGGCGACGCGTGCTTGGAAGGAACTCGACCCACGAGCTGTCTGCGTCTACCACTTCGGCTTTGTTTGGGTTTCGTAACGTGATACATCGAAAGATAGTCGAGGATACTCGAGGCTACCTTTCAGATATACGTAATAACTTGCTTCTATGGTTCTTCGACTCTGCTTTCAATGCTTCTGTAAATCTGGCGTTCATAAAAAGACTGGCGAAACGAAAATCTAATTTTATATAAATTACCTAATGGGAAATACGACTATTTTATTTATTTTTTATTTGTCGAACGTTTTTGAGTCATTCTTTTATCAAATTTTATTTTACAAGGATATTTAATCAAATAAAACATTTTGCACATCTTCGGTTAATGATTGATATATTTACATTTTAAACGGATGAAACCTATTTTATCATAAATACGACATTTAGATTTATTTAAATGAAGGAGGTATTTTTGTTTAGAATTTTTAAAAAATTAATAATAATATTTACGAAATTACAGCCGTTTGAAAAGCACAGCTTCTAGTTGTAGCGAACGATATCTCAAATTCTACTTTACCGATCGACTTTAAATTTGCACAGAATCTTCAGCAGACTTGCTTTTATAGCATAAACCACGGGTTTTAAAAAAATGTTTATTCTTTCATACTTTTTAAACATATTATAAACTCAGAAAAACCAAAAAAAAAAAAACAGTATTTTAACTTCAAAGTACTGTCATTTTTTTAATTATCAACATTTTCTATTTCTGGTGCTTCACTTCACAGTCATATTCATACAACAACAAGATGCCATTTTGTTTCTTTGATTCAGATTAAAAGAACTGTCGGAATCATGCCCACCAGCAAGACGCTTTTCCTTTAGAATACTTTTTTTAACCAGACACAGTTCGCGTAATTGTTATTATTTTTTGTTCACAAAAATAATTTGTATACTTGTATTACAACCGATAGACAAAACGTTTTATAGTTTCTTTTTAAAAAATTCCTGACGAAAAGCTGAAAATATCACATTCTAAATAATAAAATCTGGCTTTCCATCCAAACGAACCGAAACTGATTCGATCTTCACTCGTTAAAAAAAAAAATACGGGAAGCTTTCGAACCGGTGTAATCTCTGTTTTATCACGAATCAATTCGCATCGATGCCTCGACGCCCGCCCCCGAGAGCGTTCGTCCCTCTATCTCCGCGCGAATCGGAGGCTCCCCGTCAAAGGACTCCTCGCTAATAACGAAGATAATCAAACAACACGATCGCGGGAGGCGAGTGGGCGTCGTCGAGCGCGAAATTAATAACACCAACATGAAGAGCCCCCAAAAGCTTTTCATTAACCGTTGCAAGGGGGGTCGGTCGGTTCTTCGCGTCGTCGCGAGCCACCATCGAGGACGGGTCGTCTTTTCATCGTTATCGCGACGGTGCAGCGTGCCCGAGAATGCACCGGCTGCGATAACTTTCCACGTATGTCCCTTTAATCGTGCCGCTACCAGCCATTCATCACCATGAAAGCTTCTCGCCGCTGCTACGAACACAATCAACCGCCTAAACAGACGAACCGAGAGAGCGAGAGGGACGCTACTCGGTTTCTGTGCACCACGAACATCGTGAATGCCCTGCGTCCGCCATAAAGGCTGGCTCGGTCATAATCGTTGCACCGAATCGAACCGGAATGCACCTGTTCGCTATTCTAATAGCGCCCGATCGCGTTTCGATCACCCGAACGAGGAGAACCAGAAACAGACGTTATTTGCACCCGTGCGATAGCTCCGATCTACAGCTCCAGGGCGATCGATAGACCGGCGTTTGGCCGTACGATCGAGTATCCCCGACGCTGAATGTTTTAACGAGCGCTGGAGGAAAAAAACGGCGGGAAAGTTCGATAGCTGAAATTCGAGTATCGGGACCGGAGACTCACGAGGCTTTGGGGGAAACTGAAGCGAAAGGAGACCAGGAAAGTTTAAATTCTGGTACGCGTGTTTGACGTTTTTTCTTTTTAGATTTCCATTTGTTAAGCAATCGTGGACAGATATACGCTCGAACAACGTTTAAAATTATTCAAATTTATCTATCGACTATTATTATTATAGAGGGTGTTCGGCCATCCGTGGGAAAAATTTTAATAGGGGATTCTAGAGGTCAAAATAAGACGAAAATCAAGAATACCAATTTGTTGATGAAGGCTACGTTAAAAAGTTATCAACGTTTAAAGTTCCGCCACTACTGAATTTTTTTTCTCGAAAATGCGTAGGATTTCGAGGGTATGTCTAATGACCAAAAATAATTGTAATTGACCCCCGTAATCGAAAATAATTTTTCCAAAACGATTTGAAATTTTTCTTTTCCATCGTAAAATTCCACACCTTCTTGAATTTTTTTCTCGAAAGTGGGTAGAATTTCGGGGGTATGTCTATTCACCAAAAATGATTGTAATTGACCCCCACAACCGAATATAATTTTTCCAAAACGATTTGAAATATTTCTTTTCCGTCGTAAAATTTCACACCTTCTCGAATTTTTTTCTAGAAAGTGGTTAGGATTTCGGGGGTATGTCTATTCACCAAAAATGATTATAATTGACCGCCGCAACCGAAAATAATTTTTCCAAAACGATTTGAAATTTTTCTTTTTCGTCGTCAAATTGTACACCTTCTCGAATTTTTTTCTAGAAAATGGGTAGGAATTCGGGGGTATGTCTATTCACCAAAAATGATTGTAATTGACCCCCATAACCGAAAATAATTTTTCCAGAACGATTTGTAATTTTATAATTTAATTGTTAATAACTTTTTTACGAAGCCTTAGTCACGAAATTGATATTCTTGATTTTCGTCTTATTTTGGCCTCTAGAATCCCCCATTAAAATTTTTCCCAAGGGTGGCCGAACACCCTGTTCCTTGCACGCAAAAATGTAAACAAAATTAAATAGTACACGTTTGAAAAATTATTTGAAATTAAATCGTACGTCAAGGGGTTAAAAGCTCGCGTTGAAGCACCTATATTTAATAAAACAAAGAAAGAAAAAGAAAAATGAACGATTCATGATTATTCAATATTCCCAAAGTGTAGCCACGAGACATTTGTATACAGACCATTATAACTCCTGTGTGATACTAATTCATGATAAATACCTTGTTTATTAATAACACAAACTGATTCTACGAACGTTTAAATAGAGAAATATCATTCATTTAAATCGATAGGTACACATCGAAATAAATTATAAAATGAACGAATAAACATCGATAAATGGTAAGGGAAGCTGTTCGGTTAATAATCAACACTGTTTATTTAGAGTCTGTACACGGTAAAGCAATCTATCATTTCTGCTGCGAATTAACGCAAACACAGTTCGCGTTCAGCGTATAAATTTAACATCGGCAACTAAATCCTTAATTACTGCGACAATAATTACTGATAGAATATTCGTTTGCGTGCGATTCAATATATGATCGAGTATCGCCCAAATTAATTGTTATTTTTCATTTTATTCGCTCAATTAAAACTGCATAAAACATCAAGTTCATTTTCTTCGTTACTAGTCTTGGATATGAATTTCGAATAAAAATAATATTTTCTGAGAACGTGTGTAATGAGAACGAAAGTTGATTATTTTACAATCTTTTTTAAGCTAACCAAATAATAAGAAACGAATGCTTCGTGTTTCTCTGATCGTTCCCAAAGTATTCGTAACTGTCTACCTGGGAAACACCGATCTAGGACGTCTCGGGTCTCGAATCTCCCAGAAAATATCCAAGATGACTGGAATCCTTCGCGTGGATCCACCTCCCCTCCCCGATGTATCGATACCAAATTCGGGATATCTCGCGTGCCAACAATGGAGTTGGTATTCTCGATGACCCGCGGCCGTATTAATTAGCAATTACCACGACAAACGACTGCCGTGCAAACGCTAATGGGAACGAGATTCGCGCGTTTTGTGCCGTTTACACGTGTACGGGACACGCTCGGACGAATTCACGAGGGCCTGCGCCGCTCACTGACCGTGGTAAACAACGGAAACTCCGTTTAATTGTTTTATGGAAATTCAGCGAATTTACATAACCACTCGGAAGTCTCTTTGGCGCGGCGCTCGTCCCGCGGGAAACCGTCAATCGATGCCGGACGGACACGAACTTCCGGGCGACTTAAGGCGCCATTCTGCCGTTAACAGGTTCAAACTATTTTTCGTTTTTTTTTTTTCATAAATCAAATTACATTCAAAACACTTCTAGATCGTCGATCTTGCGGTAAAATCGTTTTTTTTTTAGGTAACTTTTGCTTTTCTATCGAACAGGTTTCGCTGAATAGTGGGACAGATCGTGAAAATTTAACCGTGCAATTTTTTATGAACGTAAACCGTGCCACTTTTAAAATTACAAAACCTGCTAGTTATAATAAAATTGTCGAAACTGCTGAATTCATCGTTCATCCGCATTTACAGATCGATGTTTGTTGATTTCATGCTTCGTACATTTTGTTATCCTTTTTCACCGGTTACGCAAGATCGATTTGGCGTGTGTAAATTATTAAATTCCACGTGAAACAAATTTCACTCCCCTCGACGGATCGTCTCGATGCTCGTTTCGTTCCTGGTTGCAACGAATCGAGATTTTGGGCATGACGTTCGTCTCCCGCTGGGAAAAATGAACGAAATCGCGCGCGTCCCCAGCGAGAATTCGTTGGATCGGTTGATTGCGCGTCGGCGGTTCGTTAGAGGGTTTAATGGCTCGTTTCGCGAAAGAGGCTCGACAGGCGTGGCGGAATCGAAGATGAGGGCGTCGAATTGATTTTTTCTCGTGTTTTCCATCGACGCGTGCCATATTTTTATTCCCAAGTTAGTTTCCGTTCGCGTTTACAATCCTATTTTATTCGCGAATTCGAATTTAATAGCAGTACCCATCGTTTAGGAATAAACCCCCGATTAACCTGCCTCTATGGGGTCGGATAAACGGACGATCGGTTAATCCGAAAATATACAATACCAATTACTATTTATTTGTATTTATTTATTATTATCAAAAATTTGTAGATATCAGACATAGTATAAAAACAATCGAAGTGCATTTAATTTTATTTACCCTTTGCGTCAAAGATGGACAACAATTCTCTATTGTGACTGTGCAAAGTTTATTTAAATATAGATAAAAATAGTAGATAACAATTGCGTCAAAATATCAAGCATAATAGATAAATAATGTTCTTTTTATTATAAGTGAATCAACTTCTGTATTTCAAATAACATCATAAATTAATGACGCAAATTTGTAGATATTAGATATAGTGTAGAAATAACCGAAGTGCATTTAATTTTATTTACCTTTTGCATCAAAGATGGACAACAATAATTCTCTATTGTGACTGTAAAAAGTTTATGTAAATATAGATAAAAATAATAGATAACAACTGGGTCAAAATATCAAGCATAATAGAAAAATAATGTTCTTTTTATTGTAACTGAATCAATTTTTATATTTAAAATATCATAAATTAATGACACAAATTTGTAGATATTAGATGAAGCAGCAGCGTAGCCTGGTGGATAGCGAAACGCATTTCGGATACGATGGACTAGGGTTCGAATCCCCGTGTTTGGTTGTAGATATTAGATATAGTGTAGAAACAACCGAAGTGCATTTTAATTTTATTTACCCTTTGCGTCAAAAATGAACAATTCTCTATTGTGATTTTACAAAGTTTATTTAAAATAGATAAAAATAGTAGAGAACTGGGTCAAAATATCAAGCATAATAGATAAATAATATTCTTCTTATTGTAAGTGAATCAACTGTGTATTTAAAATATCATAAATTAATGATGCAAATTTGTAGATATGTGTAGAAACTGCCTAAGTGCATTTAATTTTATTTACCCTTTGGCGTCAAAGATGAACAACAATTCGCTATTGTGACTGTACAAAGTTTATTTAAATATAGATAAAAATATCAGATAACAATTGCGTCAAAATATCAAGCATAATGCATAAATAATGTTCTTTTTATTGTAATTGAATCAACTTCTTTATTTAAAATAATATCATAAATTGATAACGCAAGAGGAAGCTTTAAATCCAGAAACTTTTTAATCAATCAGTCGACTGTCGCCGTGCCAGCATCGATACGTATATCAATTGAAGTTTGACTCAATTACCAGTTCGCCGTCAAGATAATTCAAGGTTTCCAGCGAAGTTCGAAGGTCGTCGGGCAGGGTAGAAGTCACTGGGAATATCAAACTCTGATAACGAAAACTGACAGCGGAATATTAAAGTGGTTTCCCCGATGCGGCCGAGAAAACGTCGAACGCAGTGAACGATCGCGGTGTTAATGGGGGAGGAAAGGAACGAGAAACGATTATCGCTCATAAACCAATTAGAAAATTGATCGAATTAAGCGATTGCATTAAGCAACGGTGTTGTTCGAGGCAAAGAAATAATTTCCATTGCGAAAACTTCGTTTGAAAATCCCTCGGGAATTGTTTTAACAAACCGAAGCGAAAGTTTCCGTGGAAGGTTACTTCTGAGAAAATGGCGGGCGATCGAGTTTCTTGGACGCTGAGTATTTTGCCTTTGAATTACCTTATTTGCACAGGGAAACAAACATTATAGAATAAAATCTTGACAAACGAACTTTCTCTGACTCTTTCAAAATAACATCGTAACCTCAAAAAATTACCATATAAACACATTCTTGTATACATATACGTTACCAAATAAAATTTAAAGTAAAATGTTATTGTTGCACCAACATTCTTACGCATTTCTCGAAAGATTATCACTCAAGAACGAGTTTTACAAATTTATTTATTTATTACACGGATAAACACGTTAGTGTACAGAAGAAAATATAGTTAATATAGAACAGAATAGAATTGATATCGAGACTTATAATTTAATTATAAATTTTAACGATAATGTCTCCAGGATTAATGATAAAAAAAAATGTTTATTGTCAGGCGAGTCCAAAATTGGTCAATTTCTGCCAGTGTTTCTGTTAGGTTTCTAATACTTCTAAAGTTCGTGCACGCCAAAATACTCGTAGTTAGGATCAGAGAGCTGCATTCGCGGATACGAGGGAATAGTTAAGCGATTCGACAAAGCAGAAGAGACACGCCCACGCCTGCGATATATGCACGCACGTTTCGGTCGACTAAGGCTAATAATTGCCTTAGCCGGTCTGAAAATTCATTATCCGTGGGTTCGTTAACGACAGTCCCGCCCTGAACTAATGGATTTCGGATTACTGACGGGGAAGAGAGGCAGAGTATGTGCGATCGCGATGATCGGGCAGCCAGAAGCTAGCAAGGCACCACGCAGAGACGGCAGAACTTTATTAAACTGAAACAATGCAGCTGAGAAACAATACGCTTCGAAGGTGGAAAGCGATATTACGAAGCAGTCTATGGAAAAATCACTGCACAATAGACCACCGATAATTGCATGAAAACGGGGCTGAAAATTCCTTTGATGATCGAGATTCGCGCTATTATCGAGGCAACCCGATCCCAATGGAAAGTTTCGATCCGTACATCTCGGAATTTATTTTATTTCATTTAACGTGTTTATCGTGCAGAGTTTACTGTGCAATGATGTATATAATTTATTTAAACTCTTTCGCTAACACCAATTTAATATAAAAATTGTTGAAGAGTTCTAAAAAATAAATAATGATTTTATTATTAATTCATTAATAGTTTCGTGAAACCATATCGATGTGCATGATATCCCTGTGTCGTTTCTCCCTCAGGAAGCTCCAGACCTAATCAAAGAACGAGGCTGGAAAAGCGTACGCCGAAGAAACTCGACACCGGCTCGGTTGCGGCGCGTACGATTCGAGTATAACGTGACGAACAAAATGCAAGAGGATGTCTGAGGGAATCTATACTCAGTCGAGACTGAAAAAAAGGTGGGGAAAAAAATTTTTTAAAAACGAGAAAAAATGTATCGACGGATAGGGAACGCGTCGAGGGTATCGCGTGCATGTTGAAACACGTGTGCGACACGAGACGCTATGGTTATCGTGGTCTGCGGTTATCGGATATATGCGTGCACCGCGATTTCACGGCAGGATCGTACCTAATACCGAAATGCGGATTTTCCGGGTATTCGCAGGTTCCACGGGGAATCGGGATGATCCCGGGCCAGCGCAAAACGGTCTATTAATCAATCGGTGTCGGGGCATCGTACGTACCCGTTTTGTATCAACGGGACTCAATATCGTCCGGGATTTCGGAAGATTTATCGCGATAACGTGAACGGAAAGCTGCCTCGTGGAGTTCGTTTGACCCGAAAGTGAATTTATCGCAAGGAAAACTGGCGATGAAAAATTGCGTTCCGGGCAACTTGTCGTCCCTTCAAGATACAATGGGTTAAAAAACGTGCTAGCCATTCCTCGAATATCTTTGTCCACTGAGGTAATATACCAAAGTACGTAAACTACTCCCTGAGCGACACGAGCGCCTCCGTGTGGTCGTGTACGTAATTACTGTTCTAACCTTCTTTCATTCTATTTAACATAATATATTCCTTACATTGATTGTTATAAACGCGTGTTGTTATCTAAAAAACCTATCTATTAAATTGTGCAAATAACCAACAGGTTATGGACCCAGGAAAGATCTAGTGAAAGGATATTTATTAAAAGATATATTTCACGAAACGGAATGCAGTTGAGTTAACCTATGTATCAAAAGGATTGTTTGGTAACCGAGGTTTCCAATAGGAAAATAAAATTTACTTGAAGAATATCAAAGAATTATCAAATATCGTGGTAAACTATATTATTTCAACGAATTGTAAATACATCCGTCAACCTACCGTAACCTATCTAAAATACACACGAGATAACCTTGAGTATCGCTAGATATGCACTGTATTTATCAAAGAAACCATATTTGTCATGCGGATAGACCGTTTGAAAAAATGTGCTGCATTAAACGGTGATTATATAGAAAAATAAATATTTATGTTCAAAGTGCTATCAGTTTCATTAATTCCTCTTATCTCGAACGACTAATGACTGAAAAGTTTCGTTGCGATCGAAAGTTATCGACCGATCTTTTGGATGCACAGTTACCGACCCGGCAAGCTAGACGTTTCTCGTCTCGAATTTCTTGCTGCCTCGAGTGTTTCGAGTACTCGGATAGGTCTAGTGGCATAGTCTCCATGTATTACGGGGCGGTGCAACAACCTCGCGGTTATTTTCGGGGTGGCTCGTGTCACGGAATGCACCGTGCAAACTGGCTACCGTGCCTCCGGGACACGCATGTCCTGGAAAATTAACGGATTATTCGCCCGAAGCACGTAGATACGATACACTACCTGTCCGGTGTGCCCGATCGCAATGGACGCCAGCAGGGTTTTGCACGTGACGCAACTTCCCGAAAATGCATCTGGCAAACACGACCCGTTAAAACTTATCTCGCGTGTCTGTGTACTTTAGATAATTTTTTACCCGCCCCCTCTGGCGGTCGTTCGATCGACCAAACGACGAAAGCGCGCTTTTTGACGCGTCGTGATCCGTTCCGTTCGCATTACATTTTGACGTCACATTTGTCATCGTTAAAACTTAACACGTTTGCTTCGGGAAACGGAATAATTTGCAATGGATTTCGAAAATGCAATGTATATGCACTTTATATGCAAACTTGAAGTCGAACCATTTGAAATGTTTTCTAATTTATATTTTTATAAATTTCCACGTCTAATAATACTTTCTTTACTATCTAAATATTCAGAAACGAAGTATATACAACTTGCACCGTTCTTATGATCGTCGACACATTTTCTTTCTGTTTTAAAGTCCTTTGGAGTTTTGGGAATATCTAGTAGCATTAATTGAGCAAACGAAAATTTTAATATACTCCAAGCGATGTAACTATTATGCAAATAGTTCTATTCTAAAATTAACATTTCTGTTAATTATCAAAGTATAATCCATTGAACAAAATGGGGTTTATTAGTCCAAAAACGTTATAATCTTGCAGGAACTTAAATCACAATTTCGTAGATTGCTAGCAACAGCCCACATATTTTTTAACGAAGAAAAACTCATAGTATATTCCCGGCATAACGATGTGGGGCGTGTTGCCAGCATGAATCAGAATGAAGGTACTACGTGCTACACTTTTAAGCCTTGTAGAACAACGTCGGGGAAATATGAAGAAGCGCGGTCGGGCTTAAAGAGCTTTCCAAATGGCTTAAACGCCGAAAGAGGATTATTCCAAGATGGTGGCTTCGGACAACGAACTAAATTTAGTAAGCGAGGCCGAAACCGGCGGCCAAAATACGATGAAACGCCGTGAAACGCTTGGGCGGAGACGAGAATTCTCTCGGGCTGCAGACAATCAGACTGCATAGTTGTTGCGTGGGCGCGGTACAAGGGGTGAATTTCACCGAAAAACCGCAGGGAAAGGAATGTTAAACGACTTTTTGCCACTGTACCATCGTTCGATCGTCCCGTTTTCCCGGCTATCGTGCCCATTTATTGCACTTTCCCGTGTTTGTAATTTTATCAACCGCGGAACGTGCAACCAGATATGGACGAAATTCTCATTTAGATAAAAAGTTTCGAACAACGAATGCTGGATAAAGAACTCCCGTTATTTGTTCGATGTTAACTGTTATCTGAATCGTGCAATCAAATTATGTTTCAAGTTCAACGAGTACGTTTATTTAAATACTTGCCCGATCGAATTAACCGTTATCTGTTTGACACGGGTGTCGTTTTATTTATAAACAAAGAATTTGAACGGAACAAAATTGATCGATGGAACAATAACCATAAAATGAAACAAAATATTTTGGATTACGATGAGACCTTTCTTCGAGAAGTTTGTTCAATTATTAACACGCTAGAAATTAAATGTAATTACAGGAATTATAATAGGAATTAAGATGTTTTATTTTTTTGTTATCGCGTCAAATTATGAGAGATCAAAGATGGGTTAATCGACGGTTCAACTCATCGTCCGTTCATCTTCTGGTACAGGTTGATTTATTCCGTTGCAACTAATCATACGTATTACAGAATATTAATGGACCCCCGTTTAATTCCTCTTGCAATCGGACCAATCAACAGTTTAATCATACGGTACAGCGGCACTTTCCCCTGACAGATCCCGATCAACAAATTCCCCGGCCAATTTGTTAACAGGTGAAATTTTATGCAAGAATTGTACCATGGAAACGCGCAACGCTCGTCGCTCCTCCTTCGTCCGACGACGCGACCATTTGGTGCATTTCGCTCGCAGCGATGCAATTACGGGGCTTTAATGTTCACGGAATACCACGAACCGTTTCCAGCTGGGAATTTCATGGTTCGATGGCGATATTAGTGAGTACGGGATTGGTAGTAGGGTCGGGGGAGTAATGTCGTTCTCTGAATTAAAAGATCGAATCGGTGTTTCAGCACCGACCGTTCTTGTTCTTGCAAACGTTTCTGTCGAGTGGACTTCAAAATGCGTCAGAAACGGTTCTAGGCGAAGTAGAAGTCCTAAAATCCGAGAATCTGGATTCTTTAAACTATACAGGGTGTTTGGCCAACACTGGGAAAAATTTTAATTGGAGATTCTAGAGGCCAAAATAAGACGAAAATCAAGAATACTAATTTGTTGATCGAGGTTTTGTTAAAAAGTTATTAACGTTTAAAATTCCGCCTGTAGAACGGCGATCTGCTAGTGGTACTCACAAAATTGTAAGATTGTCGATACGTCGGTAAATAGAGTTTCTCTTACTGATTGAGAACCACTATTACAGGTGGAACTTTAAAGGTTAATAACTTTTTAACGAAGCCACAATCAACAAATTGGTATTCTCCATTATCGTCTCTAAAATGTCCCATTAAAATTTTATATGTTGGATAATTGGATTATATTTACATATAAAGTGATAAAAACGAGGAATATAATCACAGATCTCTGGTCAGCCATTATATTTGTAGTAAAGAATTTTTTTCTTGAAAATGCGTAGGATTTCGGGGATACCTCTATTCACCAATAATGATTGTAATCAACCCCCGCAACTAAAAATATTTTTTTAAACGAATTGGAATTTTTTAATTTCGTCGAAAAATTTGTCCACCTACTCGAATTTTTTTCTCGAAAGTGCGTAGGATTTCGGGGGTATGTCTATTGACCAAAAATTATTGTAATTGACCCCTGAAACTAAAAATTATTTTTCCAGAAAGATTTGAAATTTTTAATTTTGTGTAAAAATTTTACACCTTCTCGAATTTTTTTCTGGGAAGGGGATAGGATTTCGCGGGTATGTTTATTCACCAAAAATGATTGTAATCGGCCCCAGCAACTAAAAATAATTTTTTTAAACGAATTGGAATTTTTTAATTTCGTCGAAAAATTTGTCCACCTACTCGAATTTTTTTCTCGAAAGTGCGTAGGATTTCGGGGGTATGTCTATTCAACAAAAATGATTGTAATCGGCCCCCGCAACTAAAAATAATTTTTCCAGAATGATTTGAAATTTCTTAATTTCGCTGAAAAATTTGTCCACCTTCTATTATAGTTATTCGGATAACCGAGTGCCGCATAATCCTAACACTACTGTACCAGTTTTCCTGATTTCCTGATAAACCATTCCTGGGATATAAAGCGATACACAGTGGTCGACATGCGTACGTTTCGTATTTTTGGACGGAATATAAAATATTTTATATTTTACACTTTGCTACGTTCGTGCTAATTTTTGCTACCCTCTGCCCAATATTTAAAAAGAACTTCAAATGTAATATTAAACAGGAAATATCAGGGGAGCCAACTAAAAGGCCGAAACTCTTTAATATCGATATGCCAGGCGCAACCTCGTTACCCGAGAATTAATTGCGAACCCCCGATGCACCGAGGAATGGAAAAGCTAGCACGAAGTGCAATAAACTTAATTTAATTCGTCGAAGTAAATGACGATGCAAAGCACCGTCGTGGATTCGACGATGTAAAATTGCGCGCGGCTTTAATTCGAGATGGAAATATTCTCGTAAACCACCGTTTCCCTTACGGGTAAACATCAAATCAACTTTTCATAATCCAATTTCTTTGTTTGCTTCCAGGAGGGAAAATAACTAACGGGGAAATAGCAAATATCGATCGTGAAATAAAAATTCATAGTTAAATTTAAATGAACAATTGTTTGCTTGCTTTATTTTAAGAATAATTCACGTGTCACGAGTAATGAATCTTGGTAAACCATAAACGAACACGAAAAGAATTGTTCTACATCTCCCGCGCTCGCCAACAGAGGGCTACGCTCGACCCTTTCTCACAAGTGCTACATCGACTCCTCGACTGACTATTAAATATTCCCAAACACTCCCCTCTCCTTTCTATCTCGCTTATTTCTTTCTACAATAGCAACAGTTCTATTTCAGCCAATAAATTAACAGAAACTATTATATCTCATAAAACTATTATTATAAAATTCAAAATTTTTGTATATCTCGTAATTCTCTAAAATTATATGTAAACAATATTGATATACGATCAAGTTGCGCAAGAGATTAATTAGAGTCAAAATGCAGGGAGAGGGAGATAAAATGGAATTCCTACGAGGACGGTGTCGCGTTACAATTCCGTTAATTCGCAACCCAATATCGGACAGTGACACTTCAAATACGACCCGCGTTAATTTTAATGAGACACGAACGCCGCGAAAGTCCGCGGCACCGCCAAATTTGATTTACAATGGGCCACTTCGTTAACTTCAACGTTGCGGTATATTTACAGCTGGAAATCAACGTGCAAATAAATTAGATTAGTTTGCCCTTGGAGGAAAATAGATATTCCCGTTCCATGGATAATAAATAACATTTGACGTATCACGGGGGCTTTAGCATGAATAATTGTTCGATACGTCGATAACGTTATTCAATTTTATCGTTGAAAGGATTCAGCGGCGAAATTGATGCTCAAATAAATCGGGACTGCGTGTTCCACGGCGGAATATGTTGTACGGCGGTTCCCGTGATAAACGATGGAATCGACGAATTTTACGAAAAAGAATCCGCGCCTTTGTTCACCGATTCGTCCTCGGCGATTATTTCCAATTAAAACAGATCGAATGCCTCTCGTAAGGGAATAATAATATTAGTTCTTGCATTGAATTTAGCCACGAACAAAACGTCAAATCAAAAAAGAATTTACTAAATACAATTACCTATACGTAAAATATTAATTTATATTTTATGGGTCACAAACAACCCAGCCTTGGACGTTTGCAGTTTGTCATTGAAGGGTCGAGTTATTTATTAATTATCATAAGTAAATATAACTTGTACGGATAAAATATTAATTTATATTTTAAGGGTCACGAATGACCCAATCTCGAATAACTTGTACAGATTACACATATATAATTGTTTATCCTATGCTCGTCGTGGGAAATTTGTATCTGAAGGAAACGTTTGTTGCACATTTAGTGCGTTCGAGTAGCGTTAATCGTTTCGCTGAATCCGCGCGTAAGCGATCGTTCAAAATGATAATAACGTTACTCGATTCTAGTCGAATCAAATTTACGAGAGACAATCTATGCAGAGAACCCGGGGCCAAACGAGGGAGATTGATTTTCAAAGGACGAAGGGTATATCGTAAGGCAAGAGTATCTGCCGATGCTCTCTGGGATGCAAACAGTAAATCCATTAAGGGCCCGAGCCCGAGCCCTTATAATGTTTGGAGATAGTCCGAAGAGAATGCTTTCAAGCGACGGACAGATAAAAGGACAAAATAAGACTAAATCGTCCTTTTTCTTTAAACAGTCCCGTGGAGCTTCCAGCTGTAAAGTTCGCAAGCATAATGGACCGAGTCCAGTTAAACTCGGTTCCGTGTAATTTTGGTCTCGGCGTAAGAAACCGGGGACACCCAAACGCAACATTAAAGTCTCCGTGAAAATCGTTCCTTCTAAAGCTACGGTTCTAATTGTATTTCGGATTTATTTTCGAAGCACACGAACAGGTCTGAAAATTCATTCGCTATAAATTAAACGAAAATGTTTTCTTTTACTGAAATTGTTAATGGAAATTCATAAATAAATTTTCGAAAGAGAAAACACATCCTTGTTCCCTGAACCACGCCCTTTCATACTCTTCGATATATCTATATGTTTTAAATGTAAATAAAGTTGTCGAATAAAACGAAGAAAAAAGATTTATCTCATTTTGAACAAAATAATTTAAACCTGAAGAAGTTAAACCAATACATTTTTATCTGAAGTAATAAAAATAAAAGTAATCTCTCTATTCTTTTGTTTAAACACATTCTAAGAAAAAAACAAATAATTGAAAGCTAAGCCCGTGCAATACTTAACAGAAGGATGTTTTGCATTGCTGAAAGAAAGTACGGTTCCGCTCGAGAACAAATGCATAATAACCAGCTATTATGTTAATAGACTCGTGGAAATATAAATTGTTTCCTCCCACAACGTTGTAATGTAATTCAAGAATTCGTTTCATTAAGGAAGCGTGTTTCCAAGACGTTTCAGAAGACTTTTAAACTTCTCAGCGTTCTGAAACGTCCGTAGGAGTCTTAAAAGTCTTTCAATGCAATTGCAATTTCGCTGACTATTACTTAACATTTTTTATGCGAGCAATAAAATAAGCAAAGGTAATTAAATTCCATTCGGAGTGTGTATTACATTCTGTGTACACGAAATTAAATATTTTCCTCGACGATATAATTATCGTTTATTAAATGTATCTTTGATGCAAATTTCAATTTACGAGATTGTTTCTCGCAACAATTAACACAGCTATTTCATATCGAATTAGTGCAAAAATTCCAATGTTAAAACAAAACAAAGAACTTTCAAACTAGTATACAAATTTAAAATATATATTAAAAATTAACACTATTCCTCGGTTCTGTTCTTTTTTATAAATGAAATAAAAAGTTGATAAGAAAATTAATTAGTTTATATTACAAGCTGATACGTTTGTAAGAATTCGATTAAATAAAGTGAACGAAAGCGATACTCGTTTGGGAGTAACGTACGGCTAATGCGAAACTTAGAAATCAAGAGTAAATTACCTGACCGGGTAAATGAGTTTTCTAAGTTCCACTACGCGCAAACTGTGCTCTTTTCACGTGAAAAGCCACGGGGAAAAGTGGCTGGCGTAATGCGGACAAGAAGTGCACTCGGTGGAAGTGCGGAAGAATGCGAGTAGCCCGACTACACGCTCGCTGAATTTGAGCATTATGCTCAAACGTGTGCGCGAATTTCAGCGATTGTATCATTCGCGTCTCGTTAAACGAAATTCACCCTGTTGCTAGCTTTAATTGAATTCGTCCAAGTATATTTTCTAATTTACAGTAATCTAGCTTCAAAATTAACAACGTTAACCGCGACAATGTTCTAAACTCGTCTTACGGATAAATTCCACGACATGAATATTTAAACGTTAAACATTCGAATATAAACAACAACTTTAATATTTTAAGCCTCAATAAAAAATTACACAATGGTTTTATTATTCTTTCCTTAATAAATAAATTTTTAAACGACATCAACTTCTTTCGCGACTTTGCGTAAAAATAATTTTATTTTTATTAATATTGTTATATGTAGATTAGCATAGAACTATACAATTAAATACGTATTACGACTTCAAAGAAAAAGGAGAAGAAATTCAAAAAGAAAGGAATCGTTTTAACGATTTTGTCCGGTTAGGTTAGGTTTTTACCGCCGTGTCTCGGGTGTCCGGTATCAAAGCGCAAAATGGACGCCGTAATTTGAGACTTGATATCTTCAGCATTCCCCGGAAGTGTCCACATAGGAATAATTTCTGTTGACGTACCGTTCCCGAGTAATCGAATCATTTAAAGTATCACTCCGGGCGTCCTCCCCTTCTCATTCCCATCGCACGCGAAAACCATCACGTTCATTTGCATTTAATTTGCTCGCCCGCAAAATAACGCGGATCCTGATTTCGCTTTCACGTCGAGTTCCCGCCGCTTTATACAGGCCCCGGTCGAGATACCTGTAACTCAAGCTACCACAGAAAATCGCTTTCCTCCGTAATCAAATAAGACTCTGCAAACAAGAATCCAATTTCGACCCACTCCTGCTCTCCTCTATACCACCGACGCTTTCTTCCGTGCAACGCGCCCCCGAGACAAAGAAAAGAAAAACAAAATGGAACGAGAACTAGAATTTCACGCTGCACGCTTATGATTCGCGATCTTCTCCACGGAAACACGTGTAACAATGAACTTTTTGTAGCCACTCTGCCCCGGAGACTTTGCTACGAATGTGACTCGAGCGCAATCGAGGTTAGGTTTTATGGTAACATTTTTAGCAGCGCCCTCATTTGGTCACTAAAGTACAATGGCGGCCATTTAATCACGTACAGGGCAAATTTTAATTTCTAAACCGCGTATACAGCGAATCTTACGAAAGCATGGTTGATTTTCAATTCTCAGAAAGGCACAAGCTGAGCTATGGCGTTTGGACACCGAACGAAGGATAAATAAGAATAACACAGTGTGAAAGTTATTTATTTCTTTTATTTCCTGTTAGTGAGACTTTTACTAATATATTTGTGAGGTCTTCCTAATTAAAATAAGATCAAACGCGATATTACTTGGATCATATTTGCATATTTAGCGAGATTTTATACTCTATTAGAAATAGGTTAAACACAAATTATATCGTGTTTGGGCTTATTTTAACCGGAAAACTCTCACAAATACATTGGTAAAAATTTCATTAAAGAAATAAAAAAAGTTTTATCTTTGCATTGTCTCACTGATGCTCTTAGCAACAGCAATGGCTACCGTTCACTTATCCAATTGAAAATATCTTGGATATTAAAGCTATGTCATTGTAAAATTTTTCCATGCAAAAACTTCAACATTTATTGTTTTTACTGCACGATGATAGTAGTGGCATAAGTCGAAATATGAACGCTGGAAACAATTTTTGTTAGTATGCATCTGTATACATATAATAGAACGAAAGGAGAAAGACAATAGGGCCATGCTAAACACTCGTTGGTCATTCAGATATCGAAATACGCGTTCTCGACATTCTTCTCTCGCTTTCGTCGCGATATTATCAGGCTAGTAACAGAACCGATACGATACGCATTTATGATATTCAAGCAATTCGATACCGAAGTACTTAATGGGAAGTATCGAAAGGTATTGAAATCTCAGGAACTTCGTATCAAGTTTCGATACCGATACTTTTTTAATGCATTTTAACCGATACCCAGTGTCGTATACAGAGTACCCATCAACACTATTCTAGTGTTTCGAAAATGAGAAACGAAATTTTATGGGATACAATTTCATAAAATCATTTCTATAAAAGTCGATATTTTAAAAATTTTTAAATTAAGATAAAAATCGTAAATTCAACTTTAAAGTGCCGCCATTTTTTTGTCTATGAAGATTTTTACTTCTCCCTAGTTTACACCATAACTGTATTCATACTAATTAATGGCCAGAATCATGAAAAGCTACATTTTTTGGAACACGTAGCTCCTATAATAATCATTAGTTTTGTATGAAAAAATAACCTTGTACTCGTAAAACATTACCAAATATATGCACAAAAACCTAGAACTATACAATTTACTGATTCCAAGAAAAAAATTCCCCAAAAAAGTAAAGAAAAACCCTTTCAAATTATACACGAATAAAAATGCATATTTGTGAGGTAACCTACTACTTTGTTGTTAACTATCAGTAATGATGATAAATACCTGTGACGAGAAGCTTTCGCGGCTTACCTGGAACAAAAAGAAAAATCAAATCAGTGACAAAGTACGACAATTTTGGCTTCGGTTAGATCAGGTTTGCTTAAATAATTCTAAAGTATCGCGACGTATTCGTCTCTGTTAATTTTTTCTTTTTCAAAAATTTGAAAATTTTTATCTCTGTGGGCTCGTTGGCGCGTGGTGTTTCTTCTTCCTCAGTTTTTCGTTGCGCGTGTGGAAGGAAGTCCTCGAAGTAATAAATTGCTCGAGCATTTATCCACGTGGTAACGATTGACATAATAGCGTAACACGTGTGTCGAGCATGTGCTGTGACCAGAAGGGATGCAAGGGGCGTGCACTAGGGAAATTAGATGCAGAACAGCCAGGCTGGCTAACCGCGTTGAAAAAGGACCAACTTTCAAACGTTAATGCGGCCAGATTTCTCGAAACGGGGTATACACGACCTTTACGAAACGTAATCTCCCCGTTGGCAGAATTATAAACTACATTTTCATTTGCCCGTACGGTTAATGTAAACGAATTCCTCTTTTACGCTCCGTGGCTTTTGTTCCCGACGTTCTACAACTTGCTTTTCTACCCCCTTTACCACCGGCAGGTCTTTTGTTTGGAAAATATTTTCGCGTACACAACGCGCGTTGAGAAAGTTTCAAACGTAAGAACTGGTTGAAAATTTTCATTTTCGTTGAATGTTAAATTGCGGTCTTTGTTCTCGTCTCGTTCCTGAAACTACTGTTTTCCATCTCGAAACTGTAATATCGAATTAAAATTTAGAGGTTTTAAAAACGAAACATTTTTTCAAGATCCGAATTTTAAATGATTCGATCAGAGATTTATGCCTAGACCTAAAATCACCAAATAATTCTCGTAGTAACTTACCAACAAACTACAAAATTTTGGACAAGGTCCCGTAAAACTCTGCAAAAACACATTACTCTTTCGAGGGATATCGAAGTTGTGTTATCGTTCCAAGCGAAACGAGCGTGACGAGGACTGCACGTTCGACTCAAAACTCGAGAATGACTCACGGGACTAGTAATAAACACGTCATGTCCCCTAAGAACGCACATAAATAATTAATCGCCACGAAGATGCAATTTATGCATCGTTCGACGCGTAGGCGAGAAACAAGTTTAAACTGTTCGCTCAGCTTCCTCCGCGGAGTCTCGTTGGCGAAGAGGAAAACGTGAAACACACGACACGGCGTTAAATAATCGATCGACATCGTTGTGCCACCGAGAGGACACGTGCAATAACAAGAACTGGAACCGATGAGACGCGATGATAAAAAAAAAAAGTCGCGCGTAACGTTTGATAAAATTCTTGGCGCTGAAACGCGAGAAAATCCATCGTATCTCGGCACGCAGTTGCCACGCAAACGTTACGCTTCGCTTAATTAATTAGAAGGAGTCTCTCGTTACACGCTGTCCCTGACATTAAATTTGTCGAGCAGCTGAGATCCTTGGTCGAGCCACTGTCAGCATTTTTCGCTCATATTAGATGAGAAATTAGGGTCTCGCGTTGCAACTCGATATCCGATTTCGTGCTCCCAACACTTAACGGCGGATGTTCTTGGAAATACACAGAATGAGTCGGTAACGATTCCCATCGGACGTAGCCATTTTTTAAAATTACTTTTTCAACCCTCGATCGCACAGTATTTAAAATCGTTTCTTTTTTCCCCCTAATAAGCAAAATTATTTTTGAAACTATTTTAACTGAATAATTGTTAACCCCTCGGGTACAATGTTAATTTAAATTTTAGTGATTTTTTAAGGAATAGAAAAATAAGTTGACATTTCTGGGAATTCAAGAGATAAATAAAAGTGAAATGCTTCCATATTCTGTTCCACGAGCACCGTAGAATACAAGATATTTTGCACGAAACAGTTCTCCTTGAAATCAATAAATAACGACTCGTTTCGGATGGCAACTGATATTAAAATTCTATTCCATTTTCTTGACTGGCTGGTATGGAAGAGGACCCGAATAACTTTTCTCACAAAGCAAGGGAAACTGGAAAACTGAATACGGTGGAACTGTATTATCAAGATTTGATAGGAAACTTCAATTTTAAATGGAGTTTTCGAGACGTTAAATTTTCTCAATTTTCATCGACACGTGTTAAAAGACGGAAATAAACGTACGTGGAATTTTAATTTGAACGAAAGATAGAGGGATTACACTTTCTTTGTATTATGTCTATAGTACTAGAACTGATAGATCTTCGTTAATCGCAGGTATCGCGAGAGACAAGAAAATGTGAGTATTCCACGATCCATCATGCTTTTTGTTATCTTTATTTTTCGTTTCTACATTTCTCCGCGACTGCGCGTGAAAAAACTTAATCTCCTGGGCACCGAATTGCAATTCTGAAGAATGGATACGTACCATGGGGCTTACACTTAATTATCGTCCATCTTTATTACTTTCCTCTCACTGCTCGTAAAATATAATATTGGACACTTCAGTAATCAGTGTTAAAATATTGTATGTACATTATTCTTAACAAGGTTCTGGTTCGAACCTAACCTCGAAATTTGATAAAAAAGTAAAATAAAACAAGTGCAATTATCGAAGGATAAACATAATAATAATAAATTGAATAATAACATATATTCAGTGGCTTTATATAGTCGAACAATGGATTTGTATGTCCAATATGAATTGCTAAATTTGATATTCAGAAATCATAAATGCACGATAAACCAACAATTAAAACAGATGTTACACAATGGTTACAAACAGGAATTGAAACAGTTATGGAAATTTTTAAATTGTTTCCATTGAATCTCTTGAAACGGAACTATTACAATCGAAGTTAATGGAAAAATGTTCTCAATTACTTTCACATACATACAATTTGAAAGTCTTGTTTGTCTGTTATTATGTTGCACCAACGCGGATCATTTTCAATCTTCAATCTATGTACTTTGTTGTTTTATTTTCATTTCAATTTTATAGGTATTCAATATGAATAGAAGCAACGCACAAACGGCTATTTCTTCCACTTTTGTATACAAATTGCACATCAAAGGTTAAAACATTAACATTTACTTTTTTATTTAAAGATAAACTAGAGTTTTACAAATTGTGTATGATCATATTTTGTTAAATAGTAATTTTGATCATTTGAAAATGTGCACCTAAGTTATACTTTTATTTACATAAATTATAATAATACGTATAGAATCAACAAGAATTGCAAACGTATTTCATTCACATATATAATTCATTTTACGAACATTCATCTATACATAACAGTGGGGAAAAATTTCCATCCTGAGCAACTGTACACCGAAGAAATATTTTTACGAATGACGATTCAAATCCTTTCGTATTAGCAAGAACGAACGCCTACGAAAATAAAAATGTTAACATATTGGATGACTTAAGCTTGACCTTCGTCCTCTGGTTTATTGAATCGCCCGACCGCCTACTTTCGTGCACTCGCAATGATCTCATCTCTGAATTCCTTCTACGGTGTGTTTTATTGTATAATACAGTGTCTGCGGCGGAGCGAGCTTAACGAATATCGATGATTTCGAAGCATTCCGGCGGGATTACGAATGGTAGCAATCAGACGATGAGCATGAACAGTAGCGATCGTAAGTTTATGATCGCTTGATGAACCCGAGAACTTGTTATCCTAACCTCTTCAAGCCTGCTGTGTATTCTAACGTACACGACCTTACACGATTATTTTTTACTACAAAATACTTTAAATTATACAGGTTCATTTAAATCGATCTACTGGAATATCTCTAAAACCGTTGATATTAAAAAATGTATAACGAAAGTTGAATAGTTTCAAGGGTCATATAATCGCGTAGAGAGCATACAAACTTTGTTTTTTTAAACGGAATAAAACTTTTTTAAGTACGTTGAGTGGTGCAACTATTCCCTACACTAAGTACCACTTACAGTAAAAAAATAATTAGTTTCAAAAAAACATATTTTAATTTTAATGTTTAGGATGTTAAATCTTACCATTTCATTTAACCATGAATTTATGGAAATTATTACGATAGTCACTGCAATAATTATCACTGAAATAATTATAGAAAAAAATTATAACAATTATATCTAAGCAATTAAGTATTAAGGCACCAAAGATAATTACGTTAAACGAATAAGAGTACGTTACGTTTATCTTCGTTTAAATATTTTCGAATAACATTGTATTCAAAGTACCGACGAAACCAAATAAATCTTATTTATCTCAAGAGACATAGTGTCATATCAGAATCCCACTCAAGAGCCACCGGAACGCATTCAATGATCAACTCGAGGGTTAATAGGGCACACTTAAGTAGTATTTCTTGAAGATTATGAAATATAATTAATGACTTTAACAACTTCAATTACAGTTGTGAAATTATTTTCACTTTACAGCGTTCCTAACGACAGTAACATTTTTCACGATTTGCCAACACGCTGTAAGTTTAAACTGCCAGTCATCAGCGACCGCCATAGACAATCAACGTGTTAACATGTACATGCATATATTATATCAGCATTTTGTATAAGAAAATTATTACAAATACTTCTAAGCGGTATGCAAATAACTACACGAGTATATAGTTCGAATAAAAATGTCCTGCTCTGTGTCAAAGTTCGTCGACCATAAACTTCGTACGTCGAGACGTCGCGAGACAGAATGCGGATGCAATAATAACCCTTCCTATGATCTCGTCGCACTATTTCGAACCACGGTAACAAAAAAAAATCCCCATAGAACACGCCCGTGAAGTGAGTCACTTGCCGCTCGCGTACGATATAATAGTGGAAACGGAAAAGTTTCATTGCTCAGGGTTCGGCTTACTGGCAACGAAACCGGCGTGATTTATCGTTACGCGCAAAAACACGAAAGCTCGAGGTTCGTCCGAACCGGCACGTCACTTCTGTCACGAAGTTATTAATAAACGCCATCCTGTCATTGCCACCGTGCAGCCATGATTGATCCACCGTTCACGTCGTCAACCGTGCGCGGTTTTAAAATTCAAATACCGTTCGAAAATATCGGTGGCCAATTGGGCACGAAGCGCCCGCGATCTGTCGCGTGCATATTTCAGCGATTTAAGGCGGCTACGCGTCGTACATTTTGCAAAGAACGCTCCCTATCGATCGTTTCCCCAAAGATACACGGATCGAAAGGTTCGATTTATCGTCGAGTTTGACTCGTAGTATTTGTTTCGTACCTTGCTTCGTGTCTCGAGAATATATTCCAGCGTCCTTCGATCGCCCGCGGCGTCAACGAACCTATTCGTCCGTGTTTACGTTTCGTTCGACCCCCAGCACGAAATGACCATTCTCGTCGCTAACGTGCTTCTCGAAATCACTGCGATGATACAGAACCTACTTAACCTTATCACGCACACTTGGCACGTCAAATTCGAAGCATCGAACGAATAAAGTTCACCGAAATATCGCGACCATCACTGACACGAGTCGTTTCGCGTAACTTTCGTCATCGGTCGCGGGGAAGCAGCATCGAGCCGCAACGTCGACCGAGTTCCTTCGAACGGGTCGGGGGAAACTTACTTTCGAGCGGAAGCCGCGGATTTCCCCGCCACGAGAACCGGACACGTTGACGAACCGAAAGGAACGGACGGTCGCGCGACACAACAGGACACACAAGAGGAACGAGACGACGTACGTCCGGAGCGCGTGGCGTGTGCGCATCGACTGCTAACTAACTTCGCCCGACGAGCATCGAGTACGATCTCTTGTTTCCGTCTTTGTCCCTCTACCGTGCGTGTCCTGTTCGCCCCTCTCTCTCGCGCTTGTTTATCTCCGCCTATCGTTCCGTCTTCTGTTTCCCTCCCTTTCCACCCTCGGCCAGTCATTCGCTGGAACCTTTTTCTCCGATTGGTCCGTCCTTCTCGCACTCGTGGCGCGGAACCCAAAAGATCTTCGATCACTTCTACCCTTTTTTCTCCGTCTTTGTTCCGCCCCTGGTGCTCGAATCGCAAGAGAGCAAGCTTTCTCGTGTCTTTCGCACTCGCACTCTACCGTTGACAGAAAGATGCATCGGCCGTGTTCGCGAGCCATTTAACATAATCTCTGCTATTTTCGTGATCGGGAACTATTTGTGTCTGGTGACCACGAACTCCCTAGACTTCGTGCATGACGTCACATTTGTACAGATTTTACATTTCAACTAGGTCCAGTTCGATTTCTGTGTGGGACTCAATTTTTTTTTACGTAATACCTAATAGGAAGATTAAAATTTTTCTAACTAAATATTTTATCGATTTTAACGTATAATACCTTGGATACACCGGGGAGTAACTGCATTGTTTACAGCATAATACCGTCCTCGCGTAGTAAAAAGGGTAAAGGGAATTGTAAACGCACACAGACGTGGTTTTATCGTCCAAACTGCATCGGGAAACCTTCATTATGTACAACGCCGCATTCTAAAGAATACCGTACAAAAATGGAATATAAAATACATTGTCAATGTCAGATCCCATCACCGTCTACATCACAATGTTCTATAGAATAATGTAAGCAATCGATAACGTACGACTACATTTCATATAAAGTACTTCTTTACGCAAAGTAAAATGCATGAACGTCTCTTATTTTCAGAGCTAAATTAACTTTTACTTACATCCAATTAATATTTTCTATAATTATTTTTTATTGATTTTGTCAGGAAATTATGAGATATTATATTTTTGTCTATTTCTTTTCTTTTCTTCCTTTAAAAAATAAAAAATATTTAACACATTGACTGTCATGGTGGTCACCGGTGACCGTCACTTTCAACTTACAACGTGTTGCAAAATTGTTTAGTATGCAATTGTTTACGATACCTACATTTATATTTCATGAAGTAATAGAACTTTTTTGAGATAATCGTGTTTCTTGTTACAGCTAAAGGATTAAGTTGGTTTCTGTTTCAAGCTTGTTACATTCAAAATGCAGCACGGCGGTTTTATAAACTTCTCGGTCTTTTCTCGTGACGGAAATCGAAAACAGACTTCTCGCCCTTTGCCTGAACGAAGTCGAGATCCCTTCTCCTTTTCTCTGATATTTGACTCCGGAACGTGACTCCAAAGCTTTTCGTTCCTGCTCGATTCCGAAGTGGCGCGTATAACCATTCGTGAATACTGAAATTTTCTTTTACGTTAAACTATACTGTTCTCCATATTCGACAATCGAGAACATTACTATGTTCGTACACATATGTTGTTAAACTATGTATTAGTAATTTAATCAAATTTATCAATATTAATAAAAAACTTCAAAGAATTTGACAATTTCATTTTCACATTATCGACAAATTTATTTATGAAACACCTTTATAAAATATTCATAGAAAACGACTCAACAGCGCACTTGTGCATACATAGAGTCTTTGTAGATGATGTAATCAGTATTATTTATGTCTCGAGGGAGATAATTTCTACGCTATTATCAAACTTATTCGAATATTGTAATTTAGTTGTCAATCTTATTTAAATATCGAAATTTGTATTTTCTACAAGGTCTCCAATTTTTACTTTACTCATCAATTATAATTTAAGCTTCTGAAAACGACTCCAATTTTATTTGTACATCATTTAATGAATGTTTCATTAACATACCATCGATTGATAAAAATCAAAGCTACAGAAAATACTTCTGTTTTTTAATAAATAAATGGTTTAAGCAATAATCATCGATATTTACGAGCGCAAGAGATCTTTTCGCAGAACGTGCCAAGAGAGATTCTTTTTTTAAACGATCGTCGAAATTTGACCATGAAAGGATAAAGTTTCTCTCGTAATTTTTTCCGACCTTTTTTCGTTGAATTCTTTCGACTGCTTTTGTGGTATTTCCACGACCAGTTCGTAGTCCGGCGCAATCATAAAATTCTGGATACTCGCCGAACAAGTGGGATGACCGTAAAAAACACGATCCTTATGCGTTTCAACTTCCACTGCAGTCCGATTGGCTGCAATTTGTGGAATACCTTATATGTACTCAATCCGTATAATGGTGTCTGTCTGGACGTTTTCCCGATTTTTTTTCTCTTCTTTATCAACCATTTATTACAATAAAACTCGATAATATATGTTCCTTGAATTACAATGTAACACAGAGTAACTCATTGGAAAAAATGCAATACTGAAATTATAATTTGCCGCAGTAAAATAAATCACTTAAATTTTAATTCGTAAAACAAAGTTAATTTTTTGTGATTTTTATGGATTTTTACACAATTTTTAATAATTGAAAATTATAGTAACAAAAATATAATGTGCAGGACGAAGTTCATATCTTGAAGTATATTTACTGTATTTCTATATTAAACATATCCGAGTAGTCTGGTTTTAAATAATACTAGGAAATGCTTGTATAACACTGAACATTTAAAAATGAGAGGTTAAACGTTTGCTTACATTGGGAAACATTTTCCGTTAATTGAAATTTCAATGTCATCGAACCTTTCTAAAATTCATTCGTTTAATTGACAGAGTTCCACGCCCACGTATTATTAACGCAAAGTCAGCCGCGAGTTGAAATATATTTTAATCAACTCTGCAAACATCGTGCTCTGCAATAATTTGGCTACGAACCTGTTAGCCAAACGTTTCCCCGTGTCGATCAAGCTGCAGAAAGTTAATGCATAATTACGAACCGACGTGTTTGCGCCCATACGTGTTTCCCTTTATTAACGTTGATTACGCGACAAAGCCTGCCGGTAATTTCTCAATTTTGATCGAGAAAACTTCCTCCTATTTAAACTTTTCTGTATCGAGAAGTCTACTGTGTGCTTTCATCTTCAAACGAGCTCGAATCGAAACTGTAACAAGTTTCGCCGAGCCGGAATCAATCGACGAGGAAAACTTCGAGAAGGTAACCAAAAAAAATCTTCCCCTTCGAGATGCGTTTCCCAAGTTCGATTCGACGAAAGTAGTTTCTCTCGAGTTCTATATCGCGGAACAAAAAGATTCAAAATGGTGTTAAAATCATACAACTCGCATTTAATCAATTGGTAGAAATAGCAAGCATTTTCTAGCTTCATTTATTCGTTAATATAATTCCCCCTTGTTTCGAGTTCTCGTAAAGTAAAAAAGCTTTCGAGCATCGTCGAAAATGGCATAATTACGTTTCTAAAGCGCTTTTAAAAAATCGGACTCTCTAAGCGGCAAAGTCGTTTGAGCAGGTTGTTCCTTAATTGCTATGACCAGTGTAAAATGTGCAACACGGGTTATTGCGCGGGCAACATTATAAAGCAATTAGTATGCACGCGCCAGTGGACACCATAAAGAATTTAAGGCAATTTATAGTTACGATTGCAATAAAATTATTTAACGCGAGGAAAATGTAACGAACATAGTTAATAACGGTTAAGACGCAGCGTGAAAATTTCTATGGGAAATAGAAATAAAATGGAACTCCGCAATATCGTTCAATTTGGAAGGCGAAGGGCGTAATAGGGAAGTATTACCAATTTACCACGCACGGGGCTCCGGATTTCCGTAATTTGTATCTCGCCCTTCCGTTCGATCGGAATAATAGAAACACCTAATGACTTTCTGAAGCAATATCGACCTGCATATTAGTCCACGTCGCACCGAGGAATTCGCGGTCGCAATTTGCGTATTAATGGGGTCCCGCGGAGGCAGCGGTGGCGCCATGACTTTAGGGGGTGATAAACGTATTTTATGGCCGCGATCCGCAGCGGTTTCTCCGTCGTTGCAATTAACGGTAAAACACCGGCGGGCTGTGTGTGCGTTTCAATACTCGCGCAGGTAAGTGCTGGGAGATATCCCGGGCACAGGCGACGCTAAATAAAAACCTAATGGGACTCGCAAACGGGACGGAGGGGGATCGTTTTCATTTTTCCTAGCGACGAACATTACGAGGATGTCTTCGCCGGAACGTTTTATTGAAACCCGGAAATATTACGCACTGGGGCCGCAAAAACGCCAGCTTATAACTCAATAATTCTCTTCTCGTTAATTTACGAGTTACACGAGCGTTTTTAATACCGAGATAAAATTATTCAGGACCCCCAGTTTTGACAATCAAAGTTAATTATCGTAAAAATGTACTTTTTATATGCAGATGAAGCATTTTGATATTTAAAAATAATAAAAAAACATTTAATATCTCATCGATCCAAGGAAGCAAATTTGAATTTCAAAAGGATCACGAAACTCTTAAGACAAATTTTAAGTATAGTTTTGGTTTTGTACAAAATTTCAAGGTCTCAGGCAACGTGTTAATTAAATATACTTGATATAATACAAAGTATGAAAGTACGTATTTGAAAATTATTTTACGTTATCAACGGTGCTGAAATCAAATCCGCGGAGTTATCCATATAGACATTCGGGAGTTCCATTAGGGAAGAGTATGTACCCTGCGATAGTAAAAAAAAAGTCTGTTTCGATGCAATTTTCAACGCCATGCCTATGCGAATTGGGATTTTCAGCTCTTAGTATTATTAAATGCAACAAAAGGGAACGACTACAATGCGTGGAAGATGGAATGCGTGTGTTTATAGTTCTGCTGAAAAAGTTACGAACGCGAACCTTTTTAAAGATCGATAAAATGGTGGGTTTTATTAGCGCAAGATAAATTGCGCGAACGCGAGAAATGGCTAGAGGAACGAAAATTAGCCGAGGCGATTAACCCGGCGATCGAATTATACGTTCCCATAATTGTTATTAAGATTCCAAATTACCGTGAAACAGTGTATTATTAAGGATATTACACGACGTCGGGGAAACACAATTTATGGTGGCTCCTTATTTTCCGCGGCATTCCCCCGGAGGATTTACTTTATCTCTGCAATCGATAACGGGGTATGCAGATGTAATCAGTCAAGTAGAGAAGTCAATTTCTCAACCGAGTTGTTTTTTCGTTAAACACTCGGGCTATTCCAGTTCGTAAATCAAGATTAGACTTTTTAACGTTCGGCGAATTATAATTAAAATTGAACATTACTACAGCAATTTCTTTTCCAAATGCAATATCGAATAAAACGAAAGTTTTATGGAGCTTAAATAATAAAAGTTGAATTTTGATTTTTACAGCAATATTTAAATGGACGTCGAATTGTTTTTCGACGCTGCCGTGGCAACGGACCCGCCCAATTTATCTTGGAAGAATGTAAATGATCGACCTGAACCATTTTGCAGGACAAAGGCAAGAGAAAACGACATCGAGGAAGTTTTAATCGAAAAAGTTCGAACAATGCGTCTTAGCTGCTTTTAACAATAAGACCAATCCAACGGTAGCTCCGATGTTCCCAAAGCGTTTTATTATTCCCTGAATCGATCGAGTGTAGCGTTCTTATAGATTACCAACGACTTTGATACCAGCGATTAATTGTTCTCGCGGCGATTAAGATCGGCACGAAAGTTTCGAAATTCATTTACGTTTCGCTGAAACACGACGATGTTCTCCAAAGCTTTTCTCATACAAATACGACACGAATTATGCTAACACCATTCTTTATCAACAGTAATAATAACTATTTTAGAAAATTTTAATTTCAAAATTTTTTTTTAAAAATATAAAAATTCCAAGTTTTTCATACCGTTTCCCTTTTTTTTCATTTAATATTTCCAATATTACCTGAGAATTTCTCTTATTTCCACACAATCATTCCGCTACAGTTTTAATTATTTCTAAAACCATAGTTGAAATATCACAAAAAGGATAACAGTTTTTGTTCGACGTTTATAAAATTATACAAGGTGTTCAGTCACTTTTGGGAAAAATTTTAGTGGAAGATTCTAGAGTCCAAAATAAGACAAAAATCAATAATACCAATATGTTGATGGAGGCTTCGTTAAAAAGTTATTAATGTTAAAAGTTCCGCTCGTATTGAATTTTTTTCTCGAAAATGAGCAGGATTTCGGGGATATGTCTGTTCACCAAAAATTATTGTAAGTTACTCCTGCAATCAAAAATAATTTTTTTAGAACGATCTGAAAATTTTTAATTTTATCGAAAAATTTCACGTTTTTGAATTTTGTTCTCGAAAGTGGGTAGGATTTCGAGGGTATGTGTATTCACCAAAAATAGTTATATTTGACCCCAGAACCTAGAAATAATTTTTTTAGAACGATTCTAAATTTTTTTTTTCGCCGAGAAAACCCACATTTCTGAATTTTTTTCTCAAAAGTGCGTAAGATTTCGGGGATATGTGTATTCACCAAAAATGGTTGTATTTGACCCCAGAACCTAGAAATAATGTTTTTAGAACGATTCGAAATTTTTTTTTTCGCCGAGAAATTTGCCCACATTTCTGAATTTTTTTCTCGAAAATACGCAGAATTTCGGGGTTATGTCTATTCACCAAAAATGATTGTAATTGACCCCCGCAACCAAACATAATTTTTTCAGAATAATTTGAAATTTTTTAATAACTTTATTTTCGTCTAATTTTGCCCTCTAAAATCTCCCATTAAAATTTGTTCCCTGTATAATTCCAATTGTTGCAGAAATTAATTACAGAATGTCTACGATATAAAATTTACAGGAACGGTCAGTGCTCGAAACTTGCGAACTTACAAACAACGTATCGATAATTGAGATTTTATAATGGCCCGTAACAACGGTATAATAATTATCGATCAAACATGTTCGATTTCAACGGCACGCGATTCCAATTACCGGAAAAATTAATTAGTTCGGTTCCGGGTGGGGGACCGGCGATAAATAATAAGGGTTGGCGGAAACGGGGCCAGAGCACGAGGAAACATAAATTTTCGCCGGAAAAATACACCGGTGCACGGGCGTATCGAGCATTTTGTAAGCGAAAATACGGCGACGAGACGCAACGCGCGCCCTCGCGAGAGGACGTGGCCGAAGAAAAATGTTGTCGTAAAACCAGCGTAATGAACATGAGGCTGCGGCGAGAAGACAGCGGGCAGAAAAAAAAAAAAAAAAAGGGGCAGAGAACCATGGATACTTTTTTCTGGTCTTCGTTGTCGCATATATCGCGGACGATATTATCCGTTTCCGATAAAAGCGTCCCTGAGAGGATACCCCTTTTATACTTTTTCTTGCGATGAGCAGGGATTCACTTCGTCCGCGATTCTTACAGGTTCAATAACCCGTTGCAACGTGGGTGAGACTACGTGGTTCGCTCTCTTATCGAAATTTACCGTCTTGGTGAGCCAATAAATGGTCACCAGGTATTTATTCCAACGCACATTGTTCATAGAACGGGCTCAAAGTTTCGTCCATCGGGGTGGATTAACCCCTCCATTGCGTATTTAAATTTGACTTGAAAAGTATCAACCAAATTCTATCTTTCAACTTTTCTTGTATTTTACTGAAAAAATAATATAAAAATACAATTACAGAATAATCTATTTACTGTTACTTGATATTGATATTATTATTACGGTATCACTGCTTTAAGAAAAATGTCTCATATAGTAAATAAAATTGGCACACTGATAACTTAACTGAACTGTATTATAATATTATAAGTTTCGAACCAGGGTAGAATACAAAATAGGAGCAGTAGTGGCTGGTATGTTTCATCGGTTCTTACTAAATAATGAATATCTAGGTTCGTTACTGGAATATAAAAATAAACATTTCTAAAGTTATGAGCATTTATGTAGAGTTGTGGAGAACGAAATGAAATATTTTCCAAGGTATCGATTTGCCCATGACCGTACCTTATACCTTTTCTAGGCAGAGTGACCCAAGGGATCGATACGTTTGGAAAAAAGTCAGCAAGTTTCATTTGAAAAAGAAGTGCAATTGCACGTTGCAGCTGGTGCATCCATGCACTACTATAATAGAACCGACGATGGTCAGAGACTATAATATAAGAACAGTGAATAAACTGTTCCTTGTTACTTTCCCTGTGATAAATTCATAATTCTAAATGAGTAGATTTTCCAGCCGAGAAACAACAGTTGGGGAGCTTTCATCGGGCTGAAACTCTTACGAAAATGGCTGGCGGCAAGCCACGGTCATCGCGCGAAACGTGCGGCCATCGAAGCGTTAACTATAGTCCGTTTACTCGTCGAACGACCCTCGTATATTTATAAAAATATCGTGCTGTTTAAATAATCGTTTTGATTGAAATCGAGCGTCAGAAAAATATTCCGTCACGGAGTCGCCGTTAATTTAATTAGTTTTAAATATTCCTCTTTATTTATTTCGTTGGCAGGACGTCACAATACCGTTTCCCGGAATAAAGATCCCGTGAGCAACTATTTCCAGTAGATTCGCGGGAGGGAAAACACATGGAAGGGTCACCAAAGAAGAAGCAACGACAAGCGTGGAACGTCTTTTGATGTCTGCTCTGTCGTGTTCAGTCTCCAATTTGCAAAATGAAACTACCTCCTCCACTTTTCCAAGCCAATCGCGCGGCAGATGTTGCCCGCAAGCTTTGAACGAGCCTTCCCGAGGCTTTTTCCGCAGGGGTAAATGCTTGCAGTGAAAGCGACCGTGAGACTTGTTTGCGCAAGCATGCAAACCTCCTTTGTCGAAAAACCATGCTGGAAACGTTTCTGAATCGCGGGGGGAACCGGTGTGCTTTAACATTCCAAAGTGTCGGAGTCAAAAAGCGACCGGCACGCCGACGGGTTTCAAAGTTCTCAAAGAACGCGATCGCCGGCGTGATTAAAACTGCGAAAAACGATTGCGAGATGTTCATTTGAAAGGGTCGTGAACCCCGACGCTAACCATAATTCTTTTCCTTTTTACAATGGCAAAGATATTTTTCATCTGATCCTGCAACGTACTTCTGTTCTTAGATAACAAATTATTCTTCTCTCAAAATTGATGTTCACCTTCTGGTAACATGTGTTAAAAAATATTTAACAATTCTTATGGACCTATAAAAACAATTTTAAACGATTAGGTACCAAATTGTCTAAAAATTTCTTAAAATTCATATAAATAAACTGCACTAAATATTTTTAGTAATACCTACTCATGGGGTTTCTATGAAACTGCAAATCTTATTTGTTTCAGAAATTTCGTCGAAGCTTCGAAAAAGGGACCTGTGTGTTGTTAAAGCGTAACGGGGAAATAGGGTATCGGAATCATACCAACGGTCTCGACTCCTATCCACGGCAATGACCTAATCGAGACGGTAGGAAAGTATCCGACGTTATTTTAGATGGAAAAGCAGCGAAGTCCAGGAAATCATGGCCATCGATTTCACTTCCCACGAAACGATCCGCAATAACGTCGATGGGAACTGCATCGACCTGCAACTGCTATTACAACTACAATTTTCTCGAGTACATTTTCGATAGTGACCGATAACGCGGTCCAACATAAATTCCTGAGTGATATTAAAATTTCAAATGTACGACCGGAAAAGAAGCTTTAAGAATTTATTGCTTCAAAATTGTAGGCAAAATGTGCACGTTACAAGATTCTGAAGCAAATTGAATCACTTGTTTTTAATTTTTTAAGATAACAGTGTAAAACTTGCGAGGGTAAAACTGATCGATGTTGCGCGTTAAAATATCGGGAAACTTTTTCCTCTTGATTTATGTATCTTCTAAAAGTTATATAGGCATGGATAAAATGAACGGGATTCTTTAAACTCGAGAAAGTAGCAACGAAATACGACGTGATTTTATATCACCAATATTCGTGAAAAGTTTCATAAAAATCGACGATTGATAGATCGCGATATTCCCTCGTAAATTCTGATAATGCAGTGTCAGGAAGGATTTCCCGAGTTTTGAAGAAAAGTCTACTCCCGTGTCCAAGATTGTTTGCAAAGTTGCAGATTCTATTCATAGATTATCTATGACTATGCCTGAAAAGAGCAAATCTATGTGATCGTCGACTACTGCTACCAAAGACTATAATCTTCTCAAATATATCATAAAATCACCCACTTGCTTCTCATGAAAAATTAAATTCTCTTGCTGGAGAAATGACTTCTTAGTTTCGAAAGTCCGTGCTTTCTTTCACGTTCCCCTTCAAGGAACGCTTTACTTCGGGATATTCCGTGCTAAGTCAAAGGAAATCGCGTCTCGTCAAATGCGTTAAATAAATTACAAAGTGAAATACGAAGCCCGAGGTCGACGGGTTAAGCGAACGACGAGGAACGAAGAAAATGTCGCGGTCTCTGTTTCGACGTAGGCGGAAACAAAGGTGAGACTTGCTCTTGCACCGTCTTAATATTAAACGCGGATCTAAATGGGGAACGATTCAACGTCGTTAATTAGCGCGTGTTCGAGTATACTAGGGGAATCGATACTCGGGGCCAGATGCTTCGTTCTGGGTGCGCTGTATCAGCTAAATTGGATTGCCACGGAGACACATTCATTGGCCGCCGATGCGGTTTCCGGAAAAACAATAACCGCAACGTTCGTTAAGATAACCGTTCGGCCCCAAGGAATAAAAATAATACCGTGGCCGGACTCGACGACGTAATGGGGCGACCGATAACTGCGCTTGAATCTGACGTACCGAGACCACGATACCACAAACAAGCAAAAAAAATTCCAGTGGGGAAACAAAGGAGACCATGAAATTTAATTTACACACCTCGGGTCACTTTCACGGTTCGCATCCATGGTTGTTCACAGGGAAACTTGTATTCGTAGGTTAATCCGTAGAAACAGATATTTCTTCGCCTTCCATGTCTCGACTAGGTTATATTTTGCGTGTGATTTATATTCTTGGTGATGGATCGGTTTCGAGCAAACACTTGCGGTTTCACGAACATTTAAGAGCATTGTATTCACAGAAGGAAATATATGTATATTAGTTTGTAGTCATGCTACGACGCAACGCGTGGTTTTCGAGACGAGTTAACGAAGAACGCGTACGGTTAACGCGGGAAGAAACGCGGGAAGAAGCACGTAATTGGCTCGCGCGTGACCAATAGAAGCACGGCGCCAAGACCGCGAGTTTTAAACTCTGTCTGACGCTTTGTACTTTAATTAATAAATAGATAAGAAGAGTATATACACTGATTTGTTTTTATTTTCATACTTTATAGCCAGTAGCTACTTGAATGGTACTCGATGTATTGTGAAAAGAAAGAAAGATACCAAGGCGATCTTCTGATCGTTCTAGTCACCCTTTATGAAGCTTGAGACTAATTATATATATTCTATTTATCGATGGCATCAGAATTCTCTTTCTTAGAATACTTATCTTCGCCAAATCCTACAATTATACCAAAAGAAATCCGCCAGGGAATAAGCTGGAAGGGAATTCCACGCCCTCCAGACTCGATGAATTGTGCAGTTCGATATTGCACTCCGGGCATTAGCCAGGTTCGATTCTATAGTAGATAAAGGGAAGCGGCGTGGGACGAATATGAGGATGAATCAGAGTTCCAGGAGTCGCCTAGTTCGGCGATCCATTTATACGCCGATATGTACCCGCGTTTCGTGGAGTATTTCATTCAACGAAAAGCCATTACTGGTAGGTAGTACGTTCGTGTTCCTAAGAAGGTAGTGTATCAGGTGGGTACCCAACCATGTCGGTTGCTTACAGGGGCCGAACACGACATCCTTTGAAAAATATTGCCATTGCGATACGATATTACTGCCTCTGGGTACGGTGAGAACGCGAGCTTTTAGGATTAATGTTTTCAATTTGCGCCCTGACACTTGTTAAAACATTCAGTTGCACCGTTTGTAACGCCAGCCGAGTATATCGCTATGATAATACGAAAGGGCGCTCGTGTCGCGCGTGTGTGTGTGTAATAAACGGAATTGTTCTCGATCAGGGTCTGAATGAAGTAATGGGATCCGAAAAATAATGCAACAAGAATCTATATTAATATTCGCTTCGAGTTGAGGTGGTCAAACTGTGACTCACGAAGGTTCTTATTTTACTGCAGTATACAGTAGTCCCTCGTTAATTTCCGCTACTTTCTCCCTCGATATTGTTATTAAATATTTATATAAAGAACAAAGTTTAAAAATAAGAAAGAAGAAATTAATGATTGGATGTTGAACGCACTAAAGAGATTAGAAATTAAAAATGCTATACAAGGTAATAGACTGTCGATCGCTGGTGACGTTATTAATACATCAATCTTTGCTATTTTAAAGCTGAGTTACCGTTCCTGGAGTAGTACACTCGATAACGGATTCCAGTCAACGAACATTAACGAGGGATCACTGTACTTGCACAATTTAACTTCGTTTATTCAGGAGTTAAAAACAGTTGTAAGATTTTGCAACAGTATGTACTAAAGGGATTGGCACAAGCCGAGTTTTAATGGAAAAGCGAAGCAGAAGAAATAAGCACTCTAATGGGGAATGTAGTTAATTTTGCCGCTGGTTGGTTTAATGACGTTGAAGGGAACGTTTCTCTTTGGCCACGTGTTTTCTTGACTTCGCGAAACGCCCGGAGTGGGAGGGCTCCGTTACACGGTGGAGAGGCCATTTCGCTAATTAATGCAGTTTTAGTTGCACGTTTAGAGCGAGGAAACGCCAAGCTTCTCGTTCCACCTTTGGGAGCCAAAGGATACTTCGCTTTCGCGTACACACTCTCGTTAGTTACCTTAATTCGCCACGTCTTTCCTCAGACTTCTATTCTCGCCTGTTTATCTTTCATTTCCTTGGCTAATGATAGTCGCGAGGCGCGTCGGAGGATTAAGCCTCGACTCGCTCGAAAATTGCAACCGTGCACGGACATTAAAACGGTTTAATTAACGCTCGAAAATTGGACGGCAATTTCTGTGATGTTTGTCCCGTGTTTACTCCGCCCTCTCTGAAATTCCAATGCTTATCAAATCAAGCGCATCGAAAACATCCTTTGCAATTTTATTTTTCTTTCGAATTTTTGAAATTCGAAAAATTCATATCTCGTGTTAAATTTATTACAAAGTAAAAAACAAACGATTTTTAATATTTATGTAATTAGTTTTGCTCGTTATTTTGTACAAAAAAGTATTATTTACGTAGAAAAATCATTAGTTTATCATACATAGAGATTGCGCGTACATGAAAGTTAATGATGGAGCTGATTAATGGTTTCGAAGACACGAGGAAGTCGGGCAATCGGGATATTTCGAGACCCGGGGAATAGAAAAATAACAAAGGGGATGAAAGGGAAGCGGGGGCGTCTTATCAGCAAATAGTATCGTCGAGCCCGTTCCCGACTGCTACCCTTCGTCGCGCGAGATACTCTTTCATACAAACTACAACACTTAAGCTCGCTATCAACGATACTCCCAGGCTCCGCGAACGATAATACCTAGAGGCATGTGTAAAAACTGAAGCGAAGTAACTTCGCCGCTCACGGCGTCATAAAAAAGTCTAGTAAACTGAAACTTCCCTTACGGGTGAGCATATCGTCTCGCGTCGCGAGGGTGCAACGACATTCTGCCCCTCATTTTCCAGTGTATACTACCCTTATATCAGCGGAACGAGACTCGAGATCGCGATCAGGGAGAAATGATTGCAACTGCGTCCGGTTATTACGCCGTGCATGCGTCCGTGCATCGCGGTTAACCATAATTAACGCGTTCTTCTCAGCACCATCTCTACGAACATTTAAAAAAACTCGAGTGTTCAGCGTCTTATTGGTCAGAAATTGCAATGTACACGATCTAGGTACACAAATCGAATCAGGAAAAATTTTTAACCGATGAAAGAATCGAAATTCTGTAGATTTAACTGTCTTCAAGCTGTGAGGTCTATCGTCTCTCGTACTTGCCACTAGAGGGACGTTCCTCTCGCAAGCGCTCTTGCCTTACAGACAAAATTATGCAATTATAAAATGTGTTATATGCTTTCTAATTCACAAAATACAAAATTCGATTCCTGTTGATTCCACGTTGCTCGTAATTGCATTGTGAAAATAGTCTTGAACCAATCGATCGTCTTCAGACCACAATTACGAATTATACGTTACTCTCGTAAATTTCTCGTGTCAAAAAAATTGTTACATTTATGGACGGTAATAGATGATTCAAGTTTGTAAAATACAAAGTTGGATTCCTGTTGATTCCATGTTGCTAATAATTGGATCGTGGAAACGGTCTTCGACCGATCGATGGTCGCCGCCAAACCACAATTACGAACGACTATATATTACGGTCGCAAATTCCCCGCGCCGGCGAGAATTATGCAATCATAAAAACGATGCCGTTAATCTCTACCTGTTTATTCGCGACGCTTTCCCCGAGCATTTAAATGCCGGTTGCGATACGGTGCGCGTAATGTCGCGGTTGAATTGCAGAAATTATGCAAATCTAGCGCGCCTCGGTTCGCCCGGGGGTCACTGTCATTACCGATCGACGTATAAATATGCGCAAGCAATGCGTGCACCCACGCGATACAGTTTTGCGGCAACAATATTCCGGCCAGATCTCTGCGCTTTGCACGTTGCAACCGCAAACTTTACTCCTCGAACGGTTATAACGCCGTTAATTTCACAAATTCAAACAAATTTTATTGTATAAATGGAAAAAACTCATTTCTTATGAATTGAGTCGGTGTTTTTGAAACTGGTACAACTTTGTATTTGAATAAATTACAAACGATATTTATTAAAGCTTGTGCCACGTTGGAGTCGTCGTTTCTCACGTGATCAGCGAAGTGCAGCATCATTGGGCCACGTGCAGTAGTACAGGATGGGTTACCGCATGGGGGGAGAAAGCTTGTGTATTGTGTGTTAATTTGTATATTGTTTATATTGTATCTCCCTATCGGGTTTGTAATCGAGCACTAAATGAACAATTAATATTAAATAAAAAAACTATGTAAATAAAAGTTAACATAGTTGTTATACTACGCAATATTTGATCAAAATAAAAATGGTAAAAATTCACAAAAAAACAAGTTTCTCTTCGTTTATAATGAATTAGTTGCCCCGTTAACATTAAAATTAAGAAAACAAACTATTTCGTAAATAAAAATAATAATACCATGCTGTAAACAACATCTGATCAAAATAAATGGAAAAAATTTAAGAGGTAACTAAAAACTTTTCTAATAAAATATTACACAAATTTCTAATTGTACTGCCCAGGTCTCCGCGGATATTTTATTCAAACGTGTCGTTATTCACTGTTTCATCGAAGATATCATTACTGGAAAGATAAAAAAAAAAAAGTGGGGGAAATTCTCTTCGATTTTCACACGTTCCACGTGACATCAAAACCTCGAATAAAATTCGCCTGGTATTCCCGCGAGCCGGATCAAACGAGCGGCGAGCAATTAATCAGCGTAGTTCGTCAAATTAGTGGCGTCGCCCCGGACACTGTTTCGCGCAATTTTTCTACCAAGGTTGTACCTTTGCCAGGTGCGCGAGACACAGACACCTGGCCGCGATAATTAATCTCATTAGCGGCCGCCGGGTGGATTCGCGAACTAATGAGATGCCACTGCACGATCTTGGCCCTCGCGCGACGACACGCGTTCCCGGATATTTTTCTTTCGCGCCTCTTTGATACACCCCCGCCGGGCTCCTCTTTTTAACGAGCGTCGCTCACTTTGCCGTGGCTACGCGTAAATTCTCCTCGTTTTTCTGTCATCCTTTTTGCTTCCATCGTCCGTGAGAAACTTTTAATTAGTTTTTACGAATAATGGGTTCAAACGGTCCCCGCCGCGGGTATACTTGACGGAACAAATACACCGATCTCGTAAAAACTCCGGGGTGCAAAGACGCACGACGCCCTTGACTGCAGGGCGCCAACGATTCAGGGTCCTTTATTGGACGCTACAACTTTAACCCTTCAGTTCAGTTGTCTCAAGTTTTTTTTATCGAAGGTGCACGTTGCAGTTTTTTTTGGAAAATTTGCAAGTAACCTACATGTTAAATATTTTTTGTTTCACCATTAATGGAACTAAAGATGAAATTGTATAATTTAACCCTTCAATATAGTTGCCTCAAGTTTGTTTTGTGTATCAAAGATGCACGTTGCACCTTTTTAGAAAATTTGTAAGTTACCTACATGTTAAATAATTAAACATTTATCGTACTAATAAAGAGCAAGGATTTTTAGACTAAATTTTAGAAAAAATTCCATTTAGAGATGTGAAAATAAATCTTTAAAATGACCCCAGAAAGATTATTCTAAAACTTATTTTCACGAACTTACAAAGCTGAACAGAATGTGTACAAGGAAGCATTGCAGTAAATCAGCCTCTTATAAAGTATACAACGAAAAAAAGATGCCCACCAGAGAGTGTTTATATTCACCAGCGACTCCCGAGAGCACGAATGTCCAATGGGCATCGTAACGAAGGGTAGGAAACGGAGATTATATAGACGTTTTATCAGTATCAAAGTTTCACCTCCTTTCGAAGAATCCCGGGGTCTCCATAAGCGTCTACATCTCGTTCTGCATCCCGCGGAGCAAAATTCACTTGGTTGGAAGTTCTTGCATGAATGAGAATCGACGACCGAAGAGCCGAGCACGCACAAGAGCAACGAGAGAGGGAGAGTGGGAGTCGGAGAGGAACGTAAGAAACGAAGGGGGGAAAAAAGGAGAGAAAAAGAAAGGGGTGGGAGGAAATAGTGGAAAGGACATGCAGGCAGCCAGACTCCTTTTTCCATTTATTTTTACCACCGCCACAGTCCCTCCCCCGTTTTCCTCTCTCCCTTGACGAGGAATTTCGCATTTTCTTCAGCCCTCGAACGCGTCCCAAGACCTACAGGGTGGCAGACGGGGCATACAGGGTGGGACGATAACTATTGCCACCTGGATTTACTCTTTTATTGTCCCGCCAGGAAATTGTTCGGACGAAACGTGAATACCATTAACGCGGACGTCGTTTTCTTTCTCTAATTTCTTGACCGTGCAATTATATTACGGCTGTCGAACAATCCTCCGTTCAATTTGACGGTCGTGGAATAATAATGTGTTGGATCGATATATTACGCATAATATTACTCGAGTTAAAAGATCAAATAAAATATTAACCCCTTCTCCTGCGATATAAGCTTTCTTTGGCGCATCCTTTGAGTCTTAACAGCAGAACTACCAGAAGTGGTCAAAATGATTCGTAATTAATTCGGATAAATATTCATTTCCATTATACATGTCTTCAAGTTTCTATCGTTTTAATTTCTTTGGTACTGTAGAGGATGACCCAGTGATTCGGAGAAGGAATAAAATAAAGTGATAGCCACAGGTTAACGATAATAAATCTTGGGCTTGGTCCCTTGTCTCGTGTCCTTTTAAATAGAACACCGACACCTTCTCGAAGAAACCATTCCAGAATGCGACATAATTACGAAGGTATCGGTAGTCTTTGCTGAAGTCAGCGAGTTGACAAATAACCCAACAAATAAATACACCATAATTGTCGGTAGTTCTACTGTTAAAACCTTTATCAAACGTCACCGGTACAAGTTGAAGGAACCTTCTGCTTTGTTACATGAGGATTAACGTCTCAAACTTTTCATCCGAGCAAGTTTTATCCACGGGTCTCGCAGGAGCGAATCATTTCGCGAATAGTTACTGCTCCACCCTATACAGACCCGGGGCGGCAATACTCGCGGCTACATTCCACCCTTTCAAGCCCCCACGTGCGACCTGTCGAAGCCACCCCCTCCGTGCCGCGTCCCCGAACCAAGCAGCCCCCAAAGGGACGCGCGTGAATGCACTTTGCCAGCGAAATATTCTCCTCTTCTCGGCTGAAATTTATCGGTGCGACGACGTTAAGCCCCTTTCACGCGGAAAGCGGATTTCTTGTCATCTTTGCCAGTCGGAGGAACCCTTTCCCGCGTTGTAAAGAGCCGCGTCAATCCGTGTCTCGAGATTTACGAGCCAAAGTTTCGAAATAAGAACGCCCGGGAAGCGGAGGCGGGAAACTCGCTTTTAGGGAGCACAATGTGCCTTAAACGGCCGACACCTTCTTCCGCGAACGGGATTTGATTGCTGGTTTTAAACGCTACCCAACCCTTCCGTCCTACCAATTACACCTCGAATAATTTTTAATGAATTCAGTTTCGACGCTTGTTTCGAGATAACGTCGTAAAGTTTCATATAACGGAAGTACCGAACTCGGGGGCAGGTCGAGAAGTTCGGCGAATGAATAGACAATGGGCTAACGAATATACGTATATAAAGCTTTGCAAATTATTTTTCACGGATATGAAACGACGCATCTTTGTTTCAATTTTGTATTAAAAATGTTGGACTTGTCAAAATTCTATTCGACAGACATAAAATAGAAAGACTGACTTTGAAGTGAGTTGGCCATAAATATACACGCCGAGTCGAGCAGCTCGAATTAATCTTTCTCGAAAGAAAATGTGAAACAGAAAAGGGACGCACGTAGTGGAACGCAATGGGGATATAAAAGGTATAACAAAAATTAATAGAAACTGCAGCAACAGCAGTACAAAGTAATGAAAAGGGAATTAACATAATTAAACATACATAAGAAAACCTTAGTCGCATCTATTACCCGTAATTGCAGTGGAATTTATGTGGAAGCTAATTCTTGTGTAAATATATTCGAGGGATAAAAACTAAATCGCATGGAAAAACATGTTCTTGTTTTTCACACGAACGAACGTATAAAATAATAATATAAATTATGTATAATAACATAAAGAATAGAATTTCGTTGTCCAGTAGTTTCGACGAGATACGAATTTGCTGGCCGCGCAACAGCCATTTGTTGTTCACGCAACTATAAATCAGGTGTTTTTGTCGTACACGAGCGTTTAACGCGTCAAGTAGAATCGTAGAAGGGCGGGCTTGTTTTACGAGGGTGGCCCTTGCGCACAGGAGGGTGTAAACCACTACTTAATCAAGACGTTACACGAGAGTTCTCTTCGCAAGAGTTCTCAGCCTCTGTAGCTCCGGGGGGGGTTAGTCACCCCTTTTAGTACCATCGACCCACGATAGATAAAAGGTTTCGAACTATTTGAAAACAAGCTGGCACTTACGTGGCTTTGTGATATAAATCTCTCTCCTCGAATCTGATCTTACGTTCCTCGTTACCTTTTTTTCCTAATTATATCCGTTTCGCTATCTTGCTTTTATTGTAAACGTTGGATTCACGCAAAGTCAACCTCCCGATAAAAATAATGGAACGTTGTACTCCTTTCCCGTTTAATACAGATTCGAAGATCTAGCCAAGAATGGAATTGTTAATTTTGAAAAAAGACTTTTCTAATTTATCTGCAAAATTGAAACGTCAATGTGAAATATTCCATAATAAAATTTAAATAAAAAATCTTTTTTTATCATTGTTCCCTCTATACCTTGCATTAAATTTATTTTCAATAGAGACGCGCCAAGCGTTTTTTTCCAGCATGTTAAAAGCCTTGAATAATTCGCAAAGAGAATAATTCAACTCCGAAAAATCCGTTGCATTAAAAATTTATAAAACCATCCGTCCATTTAGGAGACAGACAAAAAATTTCATGGACGTTTATTACAGCAGGAATTAATTTCCCTCTATCGAAATTTTTACGTAATCTTTATTTCAAGCTCGGTACAAAAATTGCAATTTTTATATACACGTCTCGCGGTTGGTTTATATTACTCTCGTCGAGTTATTAATTTCGATCGTTCCCCGAACGGACGAATTTCGTTTGTCCGACCGACGTGAAAAGGAATTCAACCTTCTCTCGCAACACCTGCGATTATTATTTCGTATAGAAAATTCCTATTCATGAAAGAACCGACTGCACCGGAGCTCCCTGGATGCAGATTACATCGTCGGGAGAGCTTTTTTTGTCGAGGAATACATTCATTTCAGGAGAGAAGGTAATCCTGAATGTTGGAGAACCGTCTTGATAAATCTGCACTTCTTATTCTTATTAGTCATGAATATAAATTAACCAATTCGACGTAAAAGCCTAGAATAGTGCACTCCTATCCATTCGCGTTCCTTTCACTAGATTATACGTTAAGATAATCTCTTTGTTTGCAATACTTTATACTTATATTCTTTCATCTATTAGATATGCGAAATGTTAGCAATTTATTTTTATAGTTTGATTATTTTCTTTGTCTTAAGGATATTGGATATTTTCTGGCAAACTATTTCATTTACACGATTGTACAGAAAGTAATCTCATTTAAGAATTACATACATTTAATTATGATCAATGGAATATTATCGAATATTATATAATTTATTCTCACACGTATTTCCACACTATAATGGCAATTCACTATAAATGAAGAGAAATTTGTTTTTTTAATAAAGTACTTTTTTTTTTTACTTAATATTAACGTACATATAACTCCTAATTACTAAACTGATAGAGAGGTTATAATAATATAAATATAAAACTTTAAATATGTGTTTTTTTTCTTCAGCGGTCACCCCCATCCCAAAGTTGACCGCGCCCAACGCAGCCTGCACCTCACTGAACAAACGAGAACCATCGCTTCCAACGTACCAAGTTCCTTAATTAGTTTTGTTTTTAATTTATTTAAATATACACCCTCAAGTATCTCAATATATAATTAATGAATTTCTATTACAAGAATCAATTTTTTTTTTATTTATACTGAACCACCATTAAAGTGTATATAATTTACAGTGTAATATAAAATTTCAAAAAACTTTAGCCTCGTAAAATTTCATATTCGAGTTTACGAAAATTGTTGACAATGTGTTAAATAAATTATTGTCTACGATCTTTTTCGAATAAACGGTCGTTACGTTTGGTTCGCGCATTGAATAAAACAGTGGGAATCGCAACGAATCGAGCAACGATGCGAAGCTATGTTCCCGTGAATAATCGGCTGTACGTCGAGCTAGCATCCGAAACAAATTTCGGCTGGCTCGGTTTAATTTTCGGTTGGGACACCGGTGAACTTTATCGCTGCACTAATTACGCACATCGTAGCTCATGTTTATTAATGTTGACTTGCGCAAGCGTGTTTACGGGTCACGGCGTGTAAACGTTGCGGTCGTATGATAATGACTGGATTCGCGTATTTATGAAAGGGCCGCAGAATTTGCCCGGAAATTTCTCCTATCAAAAGACCCTGTTCCGCAATAAACTGACTGCCGATCCGACCGGATATTGCCAGGGGCTGCCGCGTCAAGGTGCGGAAAAATCGGTCCGATACAGGATACAGAACCGCCTCTGCGCGTGACAGTAAACGACCAAGTTAGAAAATCAACCTCCCAAAGGTCGAAAAGTCAACTAATCTATTGGCAGAGACGGGGCAAAATTTTATCAGAATAACAGGCAACCAATAAAAGTTTTCGATCACAAGCTTTCACATAACAGAGTGTTCGGTCACCCGTGGGAAAAATTTTAATGGGAAATTCTAGAGGCCAAAATAAGACGAAAATCAAGAATACCAATTTGTTGATGGAGGCTTCGTTAAAAAGTTTATAACAATTAAATTAAAAAATTTCAAATCGTTCTGGAAAAATTATTTTCGGCTGCGGGGGTCAATTACAATCATTTTTGGTGAATAGATATAATCTCGAAATCCTACGCAGTTTCGAGAAAAAAATTCGAGTAGGTGCAGAAAGTTTCGGAGAAAAAATAATTCTTCAAATCGTTCTAAAAAAATTATTTCTAGGTTTTGGTGTCGAACACAACCATTTTTGGTGAATATACATACCCGCGAATTCCTACGCACTTTCGAGAAAAAAATTCAGGAAGGTGGGAAAATTTTTCGGCGAAAAAGAAAATTTGAAATCGTTTTGGAAAAATTATTTTTGGTAGCCAGACCTAACCCAAGCCATTTTGTATTTTTTCCTTCAAACTCTTCTTCTATAATTGTATGTATATCGTAACATTAGTCTATGCATTGTTTTTTATATAATTCTGACAAGACAAAAATAACGTAAATTACCCTGCATCGACTAACATTTTCAATATCTATTTTAACACAACAAGTAACAAATTTTATTACATTCTGTTATGGTTGCTTACTTGCTACCCTCTGTTTGTAAATGGAACTTACTTCGATAGGTGGGTTGATTTAGGCAGACGTGCAAGCATCACGGATTGAAACTTGAAACATGTAGCGATTATAATGTGTTTATATGCCGAAACTTCCGTCTTGATTGCCTAACTGTTCCTCCTTGTAAATAAATATTAGTTCAGCAGCCAGACTAATTTAGGCAGCCATTCAAGAACAGAGACTAGAAACAAATAGCGTTTGAAACGTGCTTATATACATATATCTATAAACTTCTGTCATGACCATCTAATTGTTCATCTATATTTGTAAATGAACCACTAGCACAGACGTTTCCGGTGTCGAATTCTGGATAGAAAAAATGTAAACGCCGTACTATAGTTTCTGACATTCTGTTCGCGAAGAACTGTTCGAACTTCGTTAAAATTCGATTGAAACTTTGAGTCGGGCCATATGGTTCCTCCGAGAACGTCGATTTTGTACGAATTTTATTCGACAGATTTAGAATACGCCTATCACAGCCAGGAGAAAAGATTTTAATAAAAAGAGAAACCTCTCTTATCCCTATATATGTTTAAAACAGCGATCATACCAGATACTATTAATATTCTATAATATTCGTGTAACGAAACTTTTGTGATTGCAAATTATTTCGATAACAAGAAACACGTTGTATAATAACGCCAAGAAACGAACGAATCACGATTGGTGTTTATGGTGAAATGTAAAAGCATCAGAGATTGAAAGAAACAGCGACCATAATGTTTCTGAGCAAAAGAAACTGGCTTTTCCTTCTTAAGGATTGCGCAATTATAACGGAGTATCGCTCAGTTGACCGCAATAGCGTTTCAATAAAAATATTTTTACAGCCTTTGCTCGTCATAAAATACAAAGAGAAGTGAAAGTCTTGAAAGGAACGATGATTTTATGCAAATTTACGTAGGAAAACCATCTTCTCTCTCTGTGAGCGTTGAACCGGTGTTGAGATTAAATCGTTTAATCAATAGCAACATTTCTTACCGGATTAAAAATTGCATTCTCGCGATAAGAACTTTCTACAACAGCGTAACAAGAATTTCTACAAATTGTTATAAAAGAAGACTCTTGGCAGATCGTATACAAAGCTTAAGATACTGAATGTTGTTCAATTATAAATTATACAATTCCTGCATAATACAAAATTGTATTCTACCGAAGAAGGTTTGCATCATTAGGCCGAAAAATTAAAATAATTACGTCCTTTTTATTATTCGACATCAGAGAGAAAAGAAAGGAACGTTGTCTGCTTTTAATGATTAGAATATGGCTCGTTTCATTTAGTAAAATATTCTCGTCTAAAATAACACAGACTTCGATCGTAGTAATGAAAATAAGTTTAAAAAAACATTTAATCCTCTGGGCTGGATAATTATTTCGATATCTCATTTCGTCGATACTACAATTAAAACTAGAATTTTTTACGATTTTACGATTTCCTTTTTCATGCGAAACAGAGATATTATATTTTATCGATATACGTGAATTAATAACTTTCCATAATTTTTTACAGCGTCGAATAACAGAAATTCAAAGAGGAAAGGGTTAATATTAATATTTAAGGGTTACTACCATATTAACTTTAAAATCAAATTTTAGGAATTTGGGATAAAATATAGTACTCTTGCAATGGAAAATCTAACAGTGGAGCAATGTTTCAGGAGCCAGAAAAAATTGGAAAATTTTTTATAAATGGCGAAACGCGTATAAACTATACGAGATAACGTGTAAATTTTCCTGCAAAGAGGAAAAAGAGCGTATTTTCTGGCCGTATTAATGTCGAGTAATTACAAGTTTCAATGGTTTTTTAGGCTTTTTTCTACGTTGAACAGACGCACGGGCACGAAAAACCGCGCATGGGTTGCCAAGATTCTATTTCCGTTGTTCATTCATGCTAACCGGGAAGATCATTTGCCGCTGCTTGCTGCTTCTTCAAAAAACAATTCGCCGAGCTGACGGCGCGCGGGAAAGATTTGACTTTCAAATCACGACGAAAAACTGAAGAGAGATCGACGAACCGAAAGGATCGTTTATGAATATAAATTTTATTTCCGACCGTGCAAGCGTCAGAAAAACGATGCAACGCAGCCAGTTCTGCGCTAAGACGTGCACGACGCCCTCGAAGATACAAATTTTGCGTTGCAAATTGCTCGATCTTTCACTCTCGTTGACTGGCAATTACGTTTGCAATTTAAATAGACTCCTTAATTTAATAATGCTATTGTAGAAATATCGGTTTTACACAAATAAATAAAATATAATTTATAAGTAGTCAGAAATGATGAAATAGATAACGCTAAATGTCTGAGATAATTTAACATTCCTATAATTGTTGAATTTCCTAAAACATTCTCATCCTTAAAATTCAAAGTTACTTAATTCATCGACTATCGGTAGGAGAGTGGGGTAAGTTGTTATAAAACATTTAAAAATTTTTCTATTTGATATATCAGCTTGAAGTGAAAACGATTAATGCAAACTAAAATTATCATACTTGAATTAACATTTTCTGTAGTTGTAAATACGTAATAATTAATTGAAAATATCCTAAGCAGGCAGATTGTCACATAAGCAGAAAGATATATTCTATCATCTGATTTATTCAATAACTTATTTATGCAATATATTGGTAACTGTAATATAATATTTTACAGAAATATGGTTTGAAATTATTTGAGAAAGACATCTACATATATGGAAGTACTTGTAGCAGTAGCTAATGAAGTTATATAAATTACATTTTCAATAAGACAAGTTAAAAGTCTGAATTAATTTTATGAGTAAATGTAGAAGTAAATAATAAATAACTTGTTACATATCTTTATTTTGTATGTAGCTTGTAGCAATCACAAAATATTTAATTTAAAAAATAAAGTCGTAACAATTTATTCCACTATAAATACCACGCACTGGAAAATGAATTTTTTCAAAATCATGCTTCCTACTTACATAAATATAATCGTGATCATTAATAGTGAAAAGTATATACTTCAAACACGATATTGAAAATAGACTACAAAATGAATGAAAAATAAAAAACTCTCCCTCAAACAAGATGGAGACTCGTCCCCCTGCGTTCCGCTTCCTTCCATCCCTAACGACCATCTTCAACTCTTAGAACGTTTGAAGTCACCCAAAGACCCGTCGACACGCAGTCTAACGACTTCCCATTGTTCCCGCCAAGGGTTAACACACAGTATTCTTTCGCTTCCGGTCTCTCTGGGTCAAAGACTAATCGCTGGAAGCACACGTTTGCCGCCCGCGCGTCCGTACGATCTCGGTCATTTTGATCCGAGATGAAGATCACGTTCCCCGGGACGCTTCAATCGCGGAATAGAAACGGGACCCGTAGAGCCGGAGAACACAGCAATTTGCGCCACGCTGGTCGCCCAGAGGGAAATCACCGGCTTGTGTATGCGTTATGCGCCAGGCGACGGGGATGACAGTGTGGTGCACGTTGTAGTAACTGGGAGGTGTTAATAGCTCGAGGTAGTGCCGACGTGAGCTTGGTGCTTAATATGATTGACAGCGCGAATGGGTAATTAACAACCGAGACGCTTTCACGTGCAGTGCGTACGAGTCGCAAGACGGGAGAGAGAGAGAGAGAGGCGGGGGGAGATATTTAGCGCGACCAGAGTTGCTTCTATAACGCCGTTATCCTAAGTTTGATTACTCTAACAGATATTTTGGAAATGCTGTGATACCGGCGTTTAGGGCGGAGGCGTGCACGCGACACTCGATTCGGCTGAGAATATTACCCCTGCACCGAATATTAATCCTCTTGTCGACTGCGTTTCACTTGGTACAATTCGACTTGGAATCTTTGGTTCGTTCGCGTTTACGATCAGAATTTATACCGGTATGCAATTCATCTGGTTGGTAATTTGTGAAGCTTTACTGGGATGGGGTATCCTCGAAATGGTTGCAGATAGAAAACGAAGATATTAAATTCAAACGGTGTAATATGTTTCACATATTTTATAACTATTATGGAGCAAGAGGAGAGAAAAGTAGAAGGGGGAGATTCTAGAGACCAAAATAGGACGAAAATAAAAAATACCAACTCGTGAATTTTTTTCTCGAAAATGCATAGGATTTCGAACGTATGTGTATCAACCAAAAATGATTGTAATTGACCCCCAGAACCGAAAATAATTTTGTCAGAACGATATGAAAAATTTTTTTCGCCAAAAAATTTAGGCACCTACCCCTTGTCGATTTTCGGTAAGGAATTTTTTTCTCGATAATGAGTAGGATTTCGGGGGTATGTCTATTGACCAAAAATGATTGTAATTAACCCTCCTAGCTAAAAATAATTTTTTTTAAACGATTTGAAATTTTTTTTTCACCTAAAAATTTCAATAGCTAATGAATTTTATTCTCGAAAATGGTTAGGATTTTGAGGGTATGTTTATTCACCAAAAATTATTGTAATCGACCCCTGCAACCGAAAATAATTTTTTTAGAAAGATTTGAAAAATTTTCTTTCGCAGAAAAATTTCAGCACCTACCCGAATTTTTTTTTCGAAAATGGTTAGGATTTCGAGGGTATGTCTATTCATCAAAAATTACTGTAATTGATCCCTGCAACCGAAAATTGCATTATATTTTTTAAATACAAGAAGACCACTAATTTTCACACTCCTATTTTAATCCGTATCACTTCTCGATCGGACGATCGAGAACGTTCTAAAAGTACATAGATTGTTCGCGAATACGTCCTGTCCCAGAGGGCGTCTACTAGAAATCACGACGGAATTTCAGCGCAATCAAGAAATCCACAAAGCCCCAAGTCCCCTCTCGACGCAGAGAGACCTTTTAACCTATTTAACGAAGCATAACACAGACTCATGCCCTTAACCTGAATTTTTACTCCAATTACCTTTCAAGCTGCAGGTCGATATGGAACCGGAAAGAGTCCTGGCGTGATTGGTCACGGCTAGCAGCAAAGGTGTGGCCGTGATAAAGCTTTTCGACTTCGGCACGAACTCTTTCTGCACCGCGTAGCTACGCGTGCGTCGCCGAAAAATCGGCGAGTCGAGGAAACTGTCGTCGTACTGCGGCATCTTACGATCGTATCACGACCAGCAACGATCGATCCTCCGTGCACAGATCCCCGATTGAATTTAACTCGTTCGTATCCATCATCCCCCGCGATTCCTCCAGTTCGATCGCCTCTTTTCACTGTCACCCGAACGGATCGCGCGGTCGGATCGGTAATCGATTCCTAGCGATTCTTCCGTAGCCTGTTATTTTCACTTACATTATTGATTCATCTCTATACACACACACACGCATACGATTGGATCACAAGTTCTTCGAAACGTACATCGCCCAAAATAATTATTTAGTAACTCAATGAATAATACAATTTTATATTGCAAGACGCATGTATGCATAGAAGAACTTTAGAAGTGACTCAAAGAGAGGTATTAGATAAGATAACAAGAAATTATTCATTTTTCGAACCGGTTTCGTTTACACCCACCGTGCTATTAGAGGCTTAATATTGCAAAAAATCTCTACGTCAGGAGGTTGAACACACATTTGAAGCAGAAATTAAATTATAGATATTTGGTTCGTTTCCCAGGCTCGGATACTAGTCGTAATTATTCATAATTATTTCGTGCGGCGCGTAATTCTTGGGGAACTTTCGAATTCCGTAATATAGCCGGCTAATGACGACGTTGGATGACGAATAATTACTTCCACGGTCGATTAACTGCACTCAAACAGAGAAAATGTGGAACGTTCACACTTAATCTTTTTTTCAGAAACACTATCCGATATCGCGCGACGCCAAGGCTATCACGTTCGCCACTATCGAGAAACGTAAAGCGTTTCTCGAGCCCGCTATAGGACACATGTAACCGCACATGATCTCATAGACATTATATTTAGCGAGTTACCAGTTCGCGCGGTAAACAGATAACGCTGATTGACAGTACACTATTTGCTGAACTTTAATTCCCAGCCCCGGCGAACTGGTTTTGCGTATAATTAATGGTACACGATATAATTATGATGTAGTGTCTGTTGAAATGATGAAAGATTGCTTTGGAGTAATTTGCACGATGATTAATTGTAAAATCTGTCCTCCAGGCGTAACGTACAAGAAACAAGAGAATTTCGAAAATCGTGCAAACAGTGACACGAATTTTTCGCGTAAGATTCGCGCTGTGTCAAAGAAAAATTTCTTTTTTTTAAACGAAAGTCGTTTATAAAATCTGAAATATTTCGATCAAATGTGGCTGATGACAGTAGCGGCTAAATATACCTGCGATGATACATTTAGCGGCCTCGAGCACTATAGCAGAGTATCGAGGCTCAGCCGGCTTCCAGGATGTCTATTTTAACGTCGACGGACGTGTCGTCACGATTTCTACCGCTTCCGTGTCTTCTATGCAACTATAGCAATTAATACTTTCAAGTATTCCGTAAGCCCGTAACCGGGGCTGACCCCGAGAAACGCCATACTTGTGCAATTTTTCTCGCTATTAGCGCGAGTCTGCTTCTCAAAATTTTGCAATTCGAACACAGAATTGTTTGAAATATTTTCCAACGAATCGGTAATAAATGTATCAAAGCGATAGTTGCAACAGTTTCAGACGAACGAACTCTAATACTAATAAATTTTTAAATAATATTAACGATTTTGAACCATCGAATACTTCCATCAGGTGTATTATGATTATCAATTTGAATTCCAGTTAACACATTACCAACGGGAATTAATGTTTCCGATAACTGTATTATTTATGACACTGGTGCATTACATTATTAGTGTTTTTCTGACAGTTGAATACGTCACAGTAGTTAATTTAAAAGCTTATTTTAATTAAAAATGTCCCGTTGTTGCTCTGTTAAGAGGAAGTTAAGATTGCTTGGGGGTTCGAAGGAGCGTCAAATATTTCGCGCAAACTGCGACCGTTTCAAGGGACAAAGGAATCCAATAACATACTCGAAAAGAATTCGATAAAAGGGGGTGAACCGTACCGCGATGCAATTCAAAGAGGCCGTTCGTTTATAAAAATGCATCGTCCACGTAGGACGAAGAAACATCGGGATTCTTGAAGGTCCATCGGTTCGTACGACAAACGATCGACGATTACTGGAGCGAAAAGTCGACCACCGCTCCTTCGACCACCTACCGCGGTTCCACGTTGCTTTTACTACTTTCAGAACGATGTGTATAATTCGATACGAGACCAGGAGGTCAATCGTGTAACTCGTTCCACGCTGGCTTGAACACAAGCACCCTCCGTTTTTCTGGCTTGCTTGCTCTCACAAAATTATCGAGTTTTCTGGTAATATTTATATACACTTGGCCGCTAGTTGGTTCCTTTGACGAAGTAATGAAACGTGGTTCGGTACCCGATAAAATAAGAGTGTAGCGACACTACGAATACCGGGCAATCATGGCTGCCGGCGAGGTAAACCTCGATTTCGATCCCTCCCACGATTTTAACACTGGTGGTGTTCGAACAAATGTTTATACGATGCTAGTGTGGATTTTTATGCAAATATCGTATTTTTATTAATAGAATTGACCAAATGAAGCTTTGTAGAGGGTTGTCTCATCTGCTAAATATAATAAATCGAATTTTATTTTATTTCTTATATTTTTGCATGTTAAGTGCATTCTGTAGTTTGTTGAGAATCAAAATTTCCCATAAATAAGTGTAAATTATTGAAAACAATAGGAATTTAACGTGATAACACAAATTATTTTTACCATTTTTGCCACCAATACTGAGTAAATATGCAGTGACAAATCTAGAATTCGAAGGAAAGGAGATTCGAGACTCCCACCCTTAGAAATCCTAAATAGGAATTCAACGTTTGTTAAATCGAATTTATTTCTCTGTTTTTTAAAGAAAGAAACGATAGGTCATGTAAATATAGTCTGTGATGCTGACTATGCCAACTACGATTCGATATCATATGTATCGCTGTTACGGTTGCAAAAAAAATCGATTAAAAAAAAAATATTCGGTGAACCGGACTCGGAACACGCGACCTCGAGAATATGAATCGGCCATTTATACCATCTGCGTCATGGTTACTTCGATGACAAAGATTGATATTCATAGCGTACATATTCTGCAACTTGTGTAACTCGAATTATCCATAAATCAAATGGCCGCGTCAGCCTGCGCGAAATTTTCAAAATTACGGAAGGTCGGGAACGAGTATTGCTTTTTTGCTAATCGAATGTAAAACGACCGCGTTCCTTGTTTCTTCGACGTTTCTGCCAAGATTACCGACCTTCACAAATCACTAACGACGGTATAAATTATACAAACACTATAAATATCTAATAATTCATCATTTCTGAAGAAGGCCAACAGATGAAGAAATTAATATCTTCGTTGCTTGATGGAAAATACAATTTTAAACGTTTCCACCCCCAATTTTGTTACGGTCCTCTTTCAACAATTACATCGATCGATAGATCCTCCTATAGTAATTTCCTACGAAGGATCAAATTGTTATTATCAAATTCTATCCCCAGCTGTAATTTCCACGACGCCTCGTTCTAGTTATTTAGTGCACTTCGTAATCATGCAAATCCACAGGAATTTTGTACCCTGTCGAGATTTCCTGATTAATAATAATTAGCACTGATGAACTTGCGACCCAGTTACGCTCAGCTTCCTGTCGCGCCCGAGGCGCTTTCGTTATTTTCGGAGTTCGATGGACTGCCCGCCGATTTAACTCTTTTAAAATTATCGTCGTAGATTCACGGTATGTATTTCACGCGTACTGCAAGGACCCATACGTTATATTATGGGTCGTATATTCGAACGAATAAATTTTACAGTCGAGGGTACCGACGATCGATAATAAATTCAAAAAAAAAATTAATGGAAGCGATAAAATGAACAGTAAAAAAAAAATGTAAATATTTAAAAAAAAGTCTATTCTCATTTATTGGATCGCGTCTCGCTGTTGAATTTATGTATTGGTATATCTCTACATTTTCAAACGCTAGCAAACAAAATTGATGTATTCAAAACGGTTTAAATTAAGGACGGAAACGTTTATTAAATAAACAAGCTACGCACGGTATGATATTTATTTTAAATTTGACGAGCAATTAGTTTACGTGGATATATTGACGGTGAAACGACCATTTTGAAAAGTTCTGATCGCCACTCGAAATTCCATTCAAAGGCAATTCCTACAGTTCCACGGTACGCATTTGTTTGAAGCTGTACGTTTTGGTCTCGCGTTCTATTATTTCAATCCTATCGTTGTACGGATATACAGTTACATTTATTTTCAAAAGTGATTGACGCGTGTATATGTTCGATACGCAATATTGAATTATGGGCCTTGTTCCGCGCCCGTACGTTTTGGTTTCGCGAGCCTGGCGCTGTACACAATGACTGACCAAAATAAATCACGATACTGTATTTATAAATTACAATATTGTTAGATATTTACGTAAATCTGAACTAGTAGCTTTCTCTATGAACGTAATAAACAAATGATAAAACAAACAAAGCGTTTCTGTTTTTCACGATTGTGATGATCGATCGTCGCTATCTTTGATAACAATTTTTTAATCTATCTTTTGAAGAATTTCAAGTTCAAATAAACAATCTTTCGTAATTTTGTGATTTATACACGATGAATTAATTTTTTCTTTTTTTTTTAGCCAACTTTCTTGAGTCCACTTCGTCGAATCAAGATGGCGACCGACGGAAGGTTTTTCATCGTCGAATCATCCGCGATGGACGATCCCCGTTCAACATTAACGCGTGGAAATGAATCGCGACGCGACGTACGACTTCATCTCCGAAAATAAATTGGACGCGCCGAGTGTAAAATTTTATCACTGTCTGCGTTTGTCTGTTTTTGTTCTCTCTCCTTTTTGCTCGGTTCTTTGTTGTTTATTTTTTTTTTTTTTTGATACCATCAAAAGCTTCGCAACGAAAGTAATTACGATACCGTGGCACCGTACAGATATTAATATCAAAACATCGCTGGATACAGCGGGGGGAACAAGTATCGAATAAAAAAAAAGGGGGAAAAATGCATCGCGAGATACCGTGCCGCGTAATTAAACAGCACGGTCTGGGGATGACAAAATATTTAATAAACGCGACTGGTAATCAAACATTCCGCTTTTGTATTGTCTGTACTCGGCGTTTCCGAGTGAAATACTCGTAAATATCACGGCTACGCTTCATAAACGAGAATTGGTACCAACAGTTTCGGTTTTTTTCGTTCTCGTCCATAGAATTTCGACGCTCGAAAATGCAAGATAAACACGGAATTTCGCGAAATTAACCGATAAGGAAAAGTCACGGATCGCGACGAGAACTTTTTGCGAGCGTTCTATTCCGTTAACTGATCGGGCCTTGATCGTTTATTGCGTCTATGTTCCGTTCGCTCCAGATCGCCGCGTTACGATCTGGGTCGTTAAGAGCATCGCGGGGATCTTTTAATCTCAGCTTTGTGGAAAAATACGATCGACCAGAAGCAACGAAACCGGAGACGCCAGAGTCTCGAGCAAAAGTGCGTTTGACAAGTCGATATTGCGCCGGTTTCGCGATACCGTTTAATCTGGACTTTGTTTGCGCGAACGCGTCCAAAGTTTTCAATTTGCCCGCGCGTGTGTGTGTGTGTATCCAAATGACAATTTCGCGCTCTGACCGTTTCATTCCCACCGTAGGGATGTATATTTAAAACTATGGAGCAAAATATGACTGTCATCCAGATTTTCAAATTTCATTTCGTTTCGTCTAAAACTTACTTAATACACGATACGAGTTTGAAAAATATTCTTAAAACATTTTTGGCGAATTTACGAACCAAAGTCGTTTTCATCTTGTACAAGAATTAATATGAAGAAATTCTTAAATTTATTTTAATATATAGCAACGTAATTTATGAAACAGGTTAATGTAATTTTCGAAATAATGATTGAACGGTATTACAATGATTCTTCGTATTATATGGAAAGTACTGATACGGATTTTAAATTCTGTTTAAAAACAATGTCGCTGCGAACGTTTTATCGCAAGAAGCTTCTTCAGTAGCATTCTTGCAGCAACTTTTATAAAACCTTGTTTTCGAGAAAATCGAGGTCGTAAATTCAAGCTCGATTAGATCTTGGCAAACATGTTTTTTCCCCCTTGTAACTAATTATATCTACTTGTCTCTGTCTTACACGACAGAGTTTCGATATTAAGATCGGGATATAAAAATTCGTGACTTTGTTATTGGTCGTACATAACGTTTTGGGCGAATTAAAGAGACGTAAATCGACTCGAATGATTTAAACAAAACGTTTTATTATGTTTTGTTCCAGCCATTAATGTCCATTCTATAATAATAACGTCTACTGTTCACGACACCCGCCAATCCAGACGATTGAGAAATCGTTCTCTGTAATATTCAATTGCGCCGAAGTGCTTTGATGATAACCGAGAATCAAATAACGTGGTAAGACTGCTGGAGAATATATTAAGCCACGACATTTTCAAATACAAAGTAAAATAATTTATTGTAGAAAAAGATCATTGGTCAAGATGAACGTTCGAACTCTGATTTCTCGAAAACGGAACACTGCATAAATTTTGTTCTTCGCCTTCGAGTTATTTCTGCACAAGGAGTCATGCTAGAAATTACACCTCCACCCTATATACGAGTTTCCCTATTTACTTAAGGGAATCCACAACCGAGCTTTATCCATACCCAACATTGTCGAACGTCATGACCTATTTTCTCCTAAGGCACTGAAGCGATTTCAATCAAATTGTCCTCGAAGCACTATATCAATATAGGCAATATTTATCAAATTCCTTTTAATATATTTCATAACTTCTCAGAAATTAACGCACAAAATTTAATTTAAATTGATTATTTTAATCCTGGGAAAATAAATAAAATAATTTTTTTTACATTTCTTATTAATAGTGCATTTTCTCTCTTTAAATCTAGGTATTATTTTCCAAATTCATTCATTTTATAACTATTCAGAAGTTACCACTAAAATGTTTACTTAAATTATTTATTTTAATCCTGAGAAAATAAGTAAAATGAAAACGATTCTTTTTACACTCATTAATAGATGCAAAATAAATTACATAGATGATATTTTCTCTTTCCAAATATAATTATTACAAAAAATTTCATTAAAATAGTTTATTTTAATCCTGAGAAAATAAATAAAATAATTCTTTTTACACTTCTTATTAATAGTGCAAAATAAATTGTTGTTGTTTTCTTTCTTTAAATATAGGTATTATTTTCCAAATTCATCCATTTTATAACTACTCAGAAATTACCAAAAAAATGTTTACTTAAATTATTTATTTTAGTCCTGAGAAAATAGGTAAAATAAAAACGATTCTTTTTACACTCATTAATAGATGCAAAATAAATTACATAGATGATATTTTCCCTTTCCAAATATAATTATCATAAAAAATTTCATTAAAATCGTTTATTTCAATCTTGAGAAAGTATATAAAATAATTCTTTGTACACTTCTTTGGTTTGTGGATTCCCTTAAGAAAGCACAACGCTGTAACCAAAGTATATCGCGTGTCACTGAAATCCCACGACACGTTCATTTATCAGATTTCATTCAATGATCAATTACAAACTCCGCCAGTCTCAAATACGCCCATCACGAGCGCGTGAGTCGATCATTAACGGTATCCCTCGATCGGATCAATTGGTACCGCGCGAACGTCCACAATCCCATCAACTATTATTCAAAAGTATCACCAATCGTTTCAAAACACTATCTAGCACCTTGCATCCACTTCGAGATCGATTTCGCGCAACGAATTACACTCTGTATCGCGTTGGAAACTTTCCTCGGGAAGAAACTTTGTTCTCACGGTGCACAATGGCAGAAAACGAAACCATCGATCACCGAAACTTGTTCGATCTATTATTCAAAAGTATCACCATTCGTAACGTTTCAAAACACCGGCCATCGAGCTTATTCGAGCGTCCACTTCGCAACTTAGGTTCCCATAGTGCACGATCACGCTAAATTGGAATCAATAAATTACTGCCAATCTCAAGGTAGATTTATCAATTATTCAAAAGTATCATCAATCTCTGAGTCTGCTTTCAAAACATTTAGAAACCGATTCCACGCGATAAATCACTTTCTGTGCCAGGGTAGAAACTTTCCTCGAGAAATTTAGATCTCACACACGGTGCACGATCGTCTAATACCGATTTTTAAAAGTATCATACATTCGTATCCAAACACTATCGAGCTATTTTATGTATCGAAACTTGGGTCTCCGGTCGCAGGGAATCGAACCACCGATCGTCCACTACCGATCTCTAAAATCTGAATCGACACACGAGACGTTCGCGAAAAATCGGTTGGTCGAATGTAACGCGTGCACGGATCGATGTCAGCCGAACGGTCGATCGAGAGCCAGCGGGCCGCGAAGCTCCACCGTGTCGGACGATCGCGGAAGATCTCGCCCCGCGGCAAAACGACGTCTAAACGCGCGACCGCCACTCGTCTACGTGTGACCACCGAGCGTAAATCTGGTCCACAGGGATCAGGTTCCAAACAGGTCTGGCCTGACGTGCGCCACTCGCCGGCAACTTGCCCGCGAATCGGAGGTGAACTGTTGTCGGCTCGTGGACCGTCCGCTGCAGAATCGGCCCGGTAATATCTGTGACTTTGGCTGGGAAAGAAGGCTTGTCTATTTTAACGGGTCGGAGGGAGAGAGAGAGGAAGAAGAAGTGGCGAGCAAAAGTCTGCGAGCGAGAAGGAGGAGGCGCGGAGAAGAAGGAGGAACGTTTCACGGAGACAAAGAGAGAGCAGTGCTACGATGTAGCGAGAGAGTTAACAGAGAAGAGGGACAAAAGACCTCGTCACTGAGGCAGACTCTTACGGGCGTTCTTTATTTCAACGTGGAGAGCACTGGAGAGAGAGAGAGAGAGAGAGGGTAATGGACGACGGAGGTTCGGGAAGCAGAGGAGGTACAATTTATTTGCGGACCCTTGCAGCACTGTGTCAGTGTGCGACGCCCGGTACAACTATTTTTCTTCTTCCTCGTTTGGAGAGCGTTTCTTACTTCGTCGCGGTGCACAACGGTGCATTCTGATTGTCGTAGAACCGGGAACGGCTCGCGTAAGAAACGGAGATTTCATTTTCAGGTGTTATTTTCCGTTGCTTTTTCGTCTGTTTCGCTTTCGGGATCGCTCGGCGAGTGGTCACGGTCACGCGACTTCGGTTCAGAGACGAGGCGATTGCCAAGTTTTTCGCGCGCAATTCGTCCCCGACGACTCGCCGAGTCTTTAGCGGGTCTATTAGGTCAACGGTGGACAAACTACGGCCCAGATTTTAAAATAGTATAGAAATTTTCGATTTCGATGTTTTAAAACGACCCACTTAAAACGATCCACTTTGTGTTACATTTTTTGACATGGAAATTAGGTTAGAAACACATGTATATACAAGAAATGGAATTCGTCCTAATGAACATGCATAAAGCTACTAAAATATACCTATTTGCTTTTATATTTACATTTAGAAAAAATTGATTGCTTTTTATAATAAATTATATTGGCCCACCACAATTCTTTTTCTTTACCCACTCCTAAAAAGTTTGCCTATTACTGTATTAGGTTATGTACAGAGTAGTATTAGGACACTTGACAGAAAGATTATTAATTCATTTCAAGAAAAGAAGAAAAGAGCGACTAAGAACGTGAAGATAATTTACAAATATGTGTATTTTAATTTAAAAATAAAAATCTGGTTAAGTTCATTCTCTGATGACCAACTGTTAACCATTTAAACAAAATAAAATCTGTTTCCCATTACATCTCCATTTGGGTATCATTCTTGAACTGATCAGATTTTCCAGATGAAAATGAGTCCAACCATAACCTCCATCGAATCGTTTTAAATTATACCTTGTTCAAACAAGGTTATGTTTGGGCTCGTTTTCATCGGGAAAATCTCATCGATCCATTAACAACACAATTAAAAAGATGTAATGCAAAATATACACATTTTAGTTTTCATTCATTATCTTATCTCTTTTATCTGAGACTGTTTGTCACAGAAGTCTACGTGTTGCTCGTGTTAAATAAATATAATACAAACAGTAGGCTGGATGATTTCGTTGTTTAAATCAAGTGTAAAAGTTATCATTTAAAAGCCGAAATTACTGTACCGTACATTTAAGATAGTAATACTTCTATGGATTGCTTAAGTTCTGTACTCTGTGAAATCTCAATATTTACATGGGAACCTCCTTCTTTGCAATGTGCTGATAAGCAGAAGGTCATCCCAGCAACAAATGCTATTTTTCGTTTGAAATAAAATCAAATGGCAGCAAACTGACGATTTCCTTGCGACTATTGAGGATAATTACTGTATTGTATACTAAATATAAAACAAAATAATTACTCTCAGAAATTATTTGGTATAGAACAATTATGAGAGAGTTATATAAATGTTATTGTTGTACAAATAACTCTTTAACAATTGTTCTGTATTAAACAATTTCTTAGAATAATTATTTTGTTCTTTGTTTCCAAGAATAATCTAAAGATCAGATACATATGCACACGTATCACTTTCAATATACAAGGTGGAACCAAAGACTAGCAATTTCAAAGAAGACTTTTCAGAAAAAAAGATCAAAGTATCAAATCTAGAGTATAATAATCAACACACGTCTCAGCTGTTTCTTAAGCTACTAAAATTGTTTGGTTTGAAAGCCGTTTCATTAGCAAACAAAAACCGCGATAGTAATGTGTAATTTTAGCTCCTCAAACAAACTGTAACTTGTTCATAATTCTCATTTCACATTTCTTAACTTCTTTGCATATTTCTATAACTATCAATCCTAAACACAATAATAAAATTAAAAATATTCGAGTGAAGATTTAACACCACATGCCAAGTGTATTTTCTACAGAGTTATTATGAAACTTTTATTTATCTTAAATATATTTCTATTAATAACTGCTATCGAATCACTCCTTTTATCTGATTTATGGAATAAGCGCCCGTACACGACTGTTAAAATTAATTCGTTCTCAAAACAGCTTGTTTTTTAAAATCTTTACTTAAACGATACGATACTAGAATATGAAATGTGTATAAACTTACTGTTGACAAACCACACTTCTAGGACCATTTTGACGAGATTGGTATAAACAGACACTCCGATTACGCGCCGTTTCGCGTCCGATTCGTGCGAAGTAGAATGTTGCACTAATCGTTTCGTTGCATTTTGGCGTCTCGGTATCTCTCGAATATCACCGAGATTACATCGTAACGATAACAAACGATAACGATGACTAATTCGCTGATATCCAGACGAGATTACGGATTCACGGAATGCTGGCAGAAGGAAAAATCAAGGCGAAGGGATGCCCTCGGGATCAGGAGCTAAATCGGGATCAACCGTAACACGTGCGACGACCGGTTTTCGCACGTGCGCCGCGCTCTCTAATCCGTATACGCGCACGCATTTGCCCGACGAAACGTGAAAACAGATGCATATTCATGAATCCTCGGTGTACGGTATGCACCCTCCGGGGCAGCGCGCGTGTTCCTGGCAGTGCATCGTTAGTCGATGCAGGATGGGCAACATTTGGCTGTGGCTTTGCCATAGATATTGGCTAGGGTCGAGAAACAGAACAATCTCAACGCGAGCGTAATTTCCGAGCAGACACAGACGTAACGAATATGTACACTGCAGGCTATATACACAACGAATCTAAACACTGGTACAAGCTGAACCCGGAGACTGAAAAACTTCCAAAAATAATTGTTTCAAAACGTTACGAAGAGGACAAATTTTTGTTTGTACATCTACACTGTTTTACAGTATACAAAATTCTCTATAATCTTTATAATTTTCAACGCCTCGTATCTCGGTAATCTTACAGACTTCTATCGAATCTCAAGATAGTGTTGGATAATCAGCTTTCCATCATAATAGCTTTACTTAACAATATTGTCCAAGCAGTTATCTCCTACAAGCGTTACGCGTTATTGTTCTTACTTTCTATTCCAAAGTCTATTTCCCTCATCTGGTAACTAAGGTCATCCAATCTTCTAGATACTTTGGTATTCCAAACGTGCTGTTCTTTCTCTGTTCACTGAATAAGCTTCTTGTTAGAAATAAATTTGTTGGGAAATGCCCTGTACACGAAAATCCTGATCACCAGAAACTTTTGTTCCCCAGAAAATAATCTCACTCGAATTTTATCCATCCACGTAGCAACCCACGCGCATCTACCAAGAGCTCCCAGACTCTCCTCCCGGCGTCCTATTTCCAGCGCAGTAACAACAAGAGATTCAACAGAAAGCCGGTAACAGATAAAGCAGCCGGACTTCGACAAAGCCCATAACCGGCACAATGTCCACAAGAACGGAAAAGGCAGAATCCGTGGCAGTCTCGAACAGAATTTAATCATATTTCGATCTCGCGCCTTTTCGCCTCCCTCTCTCTCTCTCTCTCTTCCACGGCTGTTCTTTCGGACCGACAAAGTCGGTTCAATCTCCGCGGGCGTAGGAGGCCCGCGTAGACCTTTTCCCCGTTGTACGACACCGGTCGACACCATAGAATTATTTCAATGAACTACCCCGTCTAGTTGGAAATTTAATGAGAGTTCGCTTTTCAGCGACCGACCGACAGAATTCCCCCGACGACGACGACGCGCGGATTTATTATTGACCGTGCTTCGCAAGCCTCTAGCGATGGGATCAAGTTCGATACGCACACGCGAATCCGAGTCAATTTCGATACCCAATACACGCACGACTGACAGCAATATGTTTAATCACACCTCATTGATTATTACCAATCAAACTGATCTTCATAACCCAGGCTCATAAATAAAACACTTGGTCAACATGTTGTCAATCTTTGGAGAAGAAAGGAAATCTTCCTGGAGTTATTTTAAAGCTTAAACTTCCTTTTCACTAGAAAACCTATGAGAAAATAAATACGATTTTAAAATATGTTTCAAATTCAAACGGTATCCAAAAGTTTAAAAAATTTTCCATCCGTTTAAAACTACTATAAATTTGAAGATTAAAGTCTCTTTGTTGCAAAGACCTCTTTAATCACACCACTTTGATTATTACCAATCAAACTGATCTTCAAAACCCAGGTTCATGAATATTAAAACAGTTTGTAAAAATGTTGTTAAGAAGAAGTCCAATAATCTTCCTGGGGTTATTTTAAAGCTTGAACTTTCTTTTCACTAGATACTTCTCCACTAGAAAGCCTATGAGAAAATAAATACGATTTTAAAATATGTTTCAAATTCAAACGGTATCCACAAGTATTAAAAATTTTCTACCCGTTTAAAACTACCATGAATTTGAAGATTAAAGTCACTTCGTTGCAAATACCTCTTCGGAAGTTGACGTGCAATTTTTCTTCGCTGAAGTGGCCGGATATTCAACGAGCAAATAATTCGGCAAAAAGTCCCTAGACCTACTTGTAAGGTGCTTGATCCCATCGCTAGCCGCCTTCGTCGAACGAACGGCGCAATTTCTGCCCGTCTCCTTGCCCTCTGCCCGTTTTTCTCTTTCTTTTCCTCCCCACCCGGGGCATCGTGTTAACCGCTCCGTGAGCATTTCCACCCCTTCAGCCCCCGCGGCGAAGAAGCGCGACATCGCGACGTAGTCGTCGGGGCGAAACTCGATCATCCGCGGTGCACTTCTTGGTAACGAGATTCTTTCGAATGTAACCACCGACGACCCCGGAACGGAAAACTCTTTCGAGGCGTGCCGTAATTTACCGGAGTGGATGCCCCCCCCCCACCCCCCACCCACCAGCGAGATGCACCTTCCGGTTACCTTCTAGCTGGGGATTCGATTTCTTCTGTTTTCTATTCTCGAAACGACCGCTTCGGTTATTTATATTTACGGGAGGTTAAAAAGTACCGAGCAGCGACGTAACTAAGATGTACTTAAAATTTTATCGATCCATCGATGTTTAGAAATTCATTCCTTCCTATTAAGTTTTCGCATAATAAATAGCCAACGTCATCGGTCACGATTCTGAAACTAATTGTGATTCAATGTGGAGTTTAATACTTGACTCGGATACTTTGTAACTTCGATAAAAATATTACTATAGAAAATGCATAATTTCTAACAGAATTTTCTAATTAATTTGAACGGTGTAATTACGAGTCTATTAGTATGTGGAATTTAATATTTGACTCGGATACTTTGTAAATCCTACAAAAGCATTACTATACAAAATGCATAATATGTAACAGAATTTTCTAATTAATTAGAACGGCGTAATTGCGAGTAAATTAGTATGTGGAATTTAATATTTGACTCGGATACTTTGTAACTTAAATAAAAGCATTACTATACAAAATGCATAACACGTAACAGAATTTTCTAATTAATTTGAACAGTGTAATTACGAGTCTATTAGTATGTGTATTTTACGGACTAAAGTTCCTGCCCATTAAAATGCGATCAAATCGCTGGGAACATATGTACCTAGAACACGGAATAGAACGATTAAAAACTTGTAGACGAATACGCCCTAAAAGTTTCGCGTTATTTTCATCGTTCACTCATCGCGGCGATGCTAAAAATACACTCGAGTTTGGCAATCGATAATGATTTCAACGACGCGCTTTTTCTTCGTTAAAATTTCCCGTCGATGGATCTATATATATTTTTTTTTTAAGGCGGTGGTCGAAAAACGATGGACACGCTATGATTTTAACCGGCAACGAATCAACTCGCATTAAACACAATTACCAACGAGAGATGACGCAGTGTACCGAGTTAGTTGGTACTCGTTATCCGGCAAATTGATCAAATTGCCTTTACTGGAGTGTATTTGTCCATCGACATGGTTGCGAGGTCGAACGTATCAGTTCTGATAAGTTACACCTGTTATTCTATAATATCAAAGTGAAAGCTTAAAGATTGTAAGCATGTTTCACGTGATTTTTGTTAATCCACCATAATCTAAATACTTCTAAAAAAAATTACACGATAAGACCGTTGACAAACACTAATAATGGAATATAAACTGATAGATAAAGTTCAACAAACACAACCGATAGTAGTAGTCGATGTAGAATGCCACTATCGTACAAGGTTTCGATTTGGACAAAATAAGAATTAAAAATCCGTCGTATAACTGTTCCACCGTGTATATCTCGCACCCTAGAGTGAGTCATGCAATTTAATCGAACCACGTCTCTCTCATTGTTGACAATGGAAGAAAGTGGCGGAAGAGGGAGCTAAATTATTTAATAATGCCCAACTTCTTACGACATTGCTTTTCAGCAAATGCAACGATGCGTCTGAAAAGTACAACCATCTGAACTGATAAATATGCTTCCACTATATGTGTGTAAATGTAATATAGAAAACACGTACGAGTATCATTATAAAATTTCGATCAATATATCTGCACGTCTCTTTGCTCGGTGACCTTAATCTCAATTAATATTGTCCCTCTTTTTGATCCAACATTCGTGAAAAAGGAGTCTTACTGTAGGCAAAAAAAAAAAAATGGATTAATACGTTCGCCGTGAAAATACTGTAGCAGCAATGGCGGGGTAACTCTTTGTTTGGAGGGTGCGAACGCGGGCAAGGAAACTCGTGACACGGGCAGCTGTTCGAATTACATTGGGCTCGCCCCTGGCGCGTGGACGGTTTATTGACACACACTCCAGGCGACCGCGTATTATTACCAGTGTCGTGCGTTCGCCATGAAATGTATGGCCCGTTTTTGAAGAAAGAGAAAGACCGCCGGAGCATCGGGACGAATCTCGGTCCATGCGCCACGAGAGGGAGAAAACCAACAATGCTTCCACCTCTAGCGACCTTCCCTCCATTTTTCGCGCGTTCCTTCTTTGGTAGCGACCAGTCGATCCCCGAACGTAAAAATTCAATATCACACGATATTTCCTAATGTATATTTCTTTTTACACAAGACGAATAAATATATATTTCTTCCTTCATCTACATTTCGACCACATGCTGATATTTTTCAGGGCATACAACTGCAAATATAAAACAAACAACAATAATATAACAAAACATAAACTAAAATTGTCTACACTTACGAAGCGTGTTTCTTCGTTAACTTAACCTCTACAGTTTAATGTTCTTATGAAGTCAAAAGCTTCTAGTGTTCTGATCGTATAGACTAATGGTAAATGAAAAATGTAAAATTTCTACGCGTATGAGTGACCGTAATTACAAATAATTAATCGATGATTTAATAAATTCTTAGTCGAATACTTTTCTTTTGAAGATGCGACGCGAGGATGGCGACACCACGTGATATTTCGGTACTCGTGTGATTTAGTGGAAGGTAGTGTTGATAAGCTTTAGATTCCCCGGGAGATTTGAAATTTAGGGGTTATCCTGATATAGATATTGCTAAATTTAGATGTATTTGTTTGCAGATTCGATGAATATTCTCGTAAATGTTTTATACGTACCATATCTTATAACATCTGTTTATAATAATGTTCCTCTAAGTCTAGAATGTCGATATTATTCCAGTTCAATTTGAACAAGTGTTCCAAAACACAATCTTCTTAAACTGATACTAACATAACTAGAAGTACTTGGGTACAGGCCTAAATTATTTGGAATTAAAAAATACGTTATATAAGTTTGGATGATATTAGTTTATGATTTATTATATTACAACCGTTCAGTATATTACACATAGTGTATCGAATATTCACTTATACATCCTGAAAAAAGCCAACTATATATATTTCCCCCTGTACTATTCTATTACCAACAGAATACACACATACGTTGAAAAGTAAACGCTAAGAGGAACAAATTCACAACCCAAATACAAATTCACGTGATTTAAGGCCAAGCAGACGCTGTTAATCTAGAATCTCCGGTCTCCCGAGTTAAAATAACACACGGCGCCCGGTAATCTCGGTGAATCGAACAAAAGATGAAGTCGAGAACAAGTGATTTACCGAGCGGTTATCGTTCGTTTACGATTGGTATACGGCGAGCTTAATTGTTCGCCGAGAGGTATATTGTGCTCTCGCAAAGAAGATGCTTGTGCAAACGTTTCATACGAGCATCAACGCGCTAACATAACGTATATCGATGGAGGAGGATAGAAAGAGACGAGATAGAAGATTGTACTTCCACGCTTCGGGCCACACGCATATGCTTTTGACGTTTCGCGTCCGGTAGCGTCCGTGAATGATCGTTCCGTTACATTTAGATTAACGCGGTATCCACGATAGTAGCGTTCGATAAACTTCAAGCTCGCGGTACCCTCGCGACAGGGAACGTTTATCGAATACGAGTAACAAAACTTGATTGACAATGAAGGAAAAAAAAGAGAAACGGTCACGGCGGCCGGGTTCCGTCGTTGTTACAGAACATCGTACGTTCTCTTTCATCGTAGGTCATAGTACGAGTACCACTCACCTGCATGCTTCTCCGACTTCGGCGTGGAGGCCATCGCTACCCGGTAGTATGTCCTCTCGAGCCGTGACACTATCTCACCATTTCCGCGAACGACCGCATCGTACACTACACACCAGTGGCTGCCGCGGCGTTTTCAGTCTGATGTAAACCCGACGTGCACCGCTACATCTTCGTTTATCAGCCATCTTTCGGGGCGCGAGCGCGCGAACCGCCATCCCGCGGCCGTGATTCGAACACAACCACTAGGCCAATATGGCCGACGGACTGTCAATCGGGTGACATTTCACTCAATTTTCGTCTGCGAAAGGATGCTCGCGAACTGCTGACATCCACGAGTAGAACAAGTTCCGCGACCACGTACGTACGAGCACGAATAGCTGTACCGATCAGCCCGCTACGTCCATCGACACCACGAGTATCGCTGTAGTGAAAATTAGTCGGAGGAGTGGCGACGTAACGACTGACTTTGGTATACTGGTACAGTGTCACGCAAAAGTTAACGTTCATCGATGACCGGTACAATCTGTAACAAAAAATAGTTCGTTGCTTTGCAATGATAACGGTGCCAAAGAGCAGTGAGTACTGAGCAATGACCTAGAGTGCGTACAGTAAAATTGATTTATTCTCTTATCTATGGAATAATTGTTATTTTCTTTGAAGAATGCAGTATTGTTCGTAAAATGTATATTTCACTTTGATATGACTTTCAAGAATTAATAGAAGTTACTACTGGCGTACTAGTATATCAAAATTGTAATATAAATCAATCGAAAATAATTATAGAGTATCGTTTCGCAGGGTGTGATTGGAACGAACCTGGGTGCCAGCTGAAATGGGAAACTCTGGTTTGAAACAACATTACGAGACCGCGAAAAAGACCGGTACGTTAAATTTGTCGCAGGGAAAACTCGACGAATTCCCGCAAATACTACGTGACTTGGCACCGCAATTACGTACATTAGACCTGTCCAAAAACAAATTTATTCAGATTCCTAACGATATTGGTAACTTTACATTGCTAAAGCAACTGAATATCAGTCATAATAAATTGACTGCATTGCCCGAAGTTCTCGGAACATTGACAAAATTAGAAGGTTTAAATGCAGCCTCGAATCAGATCAAAAGTATTCCATGGTCTTTGGCGAAATTAACACATTTAAAACAGGTCAACTTGTCTGACAATCAGATTACCGAATTCCCTATAATGTTTCGTGATTTAAAGTTCTTGGACATGCTGGACTTATCTCAAAATCGAATTACAACGATTCCCGACGCTGTCGCGGCATTGCATGTGGTCGAACTTAACCTCAATCAGAATCATATATCGGCAATTTCTGAGAAATTGGCGGAATGCTCGCGTTTAAAAACGTTAAGGCTGGAAGAGAATTGTTTGCAGTTACACGCAATACCTATTAAAATTTTAAAAGAGTCGAATGTTTCGGTACTATCTCTCGAAGGGAATTTGTTTGAGATAAAACAATTTGCCGATCTTGATGGTTATGACGACTACATGGAAAGGTACACTGCAGTCAAGAAAAAAATGTTTTAAGAACACTATCACCTTAAACACTTTTGTGATGTATGGATTATCCCGCGTGTAGTATGTAAATTATGCGACATGTTATGTAATAATAGTTATGTGATTGTTTTATAACTTTGTAAAGATATCGTATCATGTACGCGCAATTATTGCATTCAATACTTGTGATAATGTAATTGTACAAATAAAATATCTCGATTAATTGCGATAATAAATCGAGGTAGGTATTCATATTTTTCATAAACGTATGAACATTTATTACGAAAATCGTTTTAATACGAAACGTATTTACGCTGTAATACTTTACTCGGTAAACAGTATCGAGATTGTATTAACCATTAGTCTAATATAGCTTTCCGTACTAGACTATACTGTATAGTTTTTGTTGCGCGGTCGCGAAACAGTACCCTACTTTGTATTCGGTATTTGCGTATATATTTCATCAACGATATTTCTACACAGAGTTTATACAACGTCATAATGTTGTCGGATGACACGCATGAATCATGGTATTTTACAGTGTACCCTAGATTGTAAATACTAGGACTCATCCGTATGCTACTAGAGTAATCATCCGGCTCCCCTTTCCCTCTAATTACAAACCGATAAATAAGGACCAAACCCCGAAAAAGGACCTTTTTGTACCCAGTCGAAATTGTAAGCCCTTCGATATACACAAGCAAAGTGAATTAATAAATAATTTTACGAACAATTTTTTTCATATTTGTCGCACAAAATGCAATTGTATGTACGAATTTTATGTCTCAAATCGTTGAGACTTATCATCTATCCTGTACACCTACAAATCATGTTTTGATCGATTTCGAAACTATTATGACAATTTATTATAATTGAACAACGTTATTGTAATCACACTTCTGAAATTAAACTCTATAAAAATAAATTGTGTATGTATTTTTAAGTCGTTCCTTTTATTTACTTACTTTTCTCTAGTATATATGTACCTGATTTTTAACTATTTTACCATTGAAATTAAGAACAAATGATCGTCTGCATCCTAAAATGGCGTGTTGAATTTCTGATTTCTTACTAAGAAGAGCCACTGAAATTAAATGAAAAAAAAATCGACAAATGAGTTGTGGATAATAAAAAAAAGTTGTATGCTTCACCTTCCAAGTTAGCAACCCTTCACTTGCAGATACGTGAGTAGCTTAAGTATTACTTCATTAGGCGCAAGAAATTTGTATTCCACTCTTTTCCTGACTGAACAATTACGGCTAATTTTAGAGCGCAGTCAGTATTCCATCGTCGGTTAATGTGTAAATAATTAATGATCAGAAAATTATATTTATTTGTGTGTTTATGTTTCGTTTAACAGTTTGAGGTTAAGTTAATAAAAATCATTGTTTCTACGTAAACGTCCTACGTGATCGCGCTTAACGACTTCGCATTTCGTTTGCAAATTAATTACGAAAAATAAGTACGGCAGTTAGAACTTAGTGAAACTAAACATGATATTTAACACATAATAATGGCATATTACATAATACTATTAGTTTATGCATAGAAGTATTTCGTTTACTACACTTTAAGGATTGTTTCGAACTATTTGAAGTTTAGCAAAACTTATATGCACGTCTAGGGTACAGACGACGAGAATCTCGTGTATGGAAGACGTACTACTCTAATTTTTCACAAACTCTAAACTTTTTAATATCTAACCAATCTAAGATACTGTCACATTTTAATTAATTTAATTAATCATTTATAATTGTCATGTTATAATATAATTTTTTACTACAGTGTCATCAATTGTTTATATTATGCCTACTCCACAATAGGACGTCCAACTAACGACCATGCTCGGCTACTAAAACATAAATGCCCTGTACCTGCTAAATGTTTGCACTTACTCTAGAACATGACATACATGATATATCGCGTAGAATATGTACGAAACATATGTTCTTTAGAAGTAGAACAATTAGCTGCTTCTTGCAACTGGTAGTAAAATAAAACCGAAAATATCTCTACAAAACATTCGTTGAAATTTCAAATACCCGTTCGTAGAAAATTTATAGGGTTAGGATACTTATCAAATATAATCGTGTTTCGTAATATTAACAAGTTGATCCGAAATACTTTATAAATTTTGCCAAAGTATTGTACTTTCTGACTATAGTACGTTCCATAAGACGATGAAATGGAATCAAATAAAACCATGTGATTGCACCAGGATCGTATTGATAAAGGCTATTTTCCTAATCCATACAAATGTAAGTTATTTGTATACATAAATAACACTAAAACATTTTACAATTCCTATAATCGGATACATTTAGATTAATTAGATAGTTATTATATTGTTAAAATCACGTTGTTTGAGATAGTATTCCAAATAACTATAATTAATGTGTTACAACTAGACGTGTTTAGAAATCTTCCAGTAAATGAAATTACAAATCTTTTTGCATCGTCAAAATTATGAATGAATAATGATATAATCAACAAACGAAATTAGTATAACATATATACTCCATTGATATTTTGATATTATCGATCATCATATTTACGTACAACTCCAAATACATGGTGTGGTATGTACACTCTGATTTATATAAATCATAAGTAAATAGCGAGTCCAACAGGTTCTCATAGAAACTTTGATAGCATACTCTATGGATGAAAAGGAAATGAAACTGTAATATATACAGTTTATTATTAGAAATACTTCGGTTATTTCCAAATAATATTGTAGAAAATAAAAGACAAAAATGTTAGTTTAAATAGTTGCTTCTGATTGCTAGATTTTGATATATTTCCGTCATGTGACAATTATAAGACAAACTGTGATCGCATCCAACTTCTTCATTAATTCATGAAACGTACTATAGAATTTTGAGCGCAAACCAAGAAGGGGGCAACCTTGTTTCGTTAGACACCCCTGGAGGGAGCACTGCCACCATAGTAGCTGATTTGATCAACGTAGTCTCTAGCAAGTGTTTCCCCGAACATGGCGGACGGTACTCGTTCGAATTTTCAAGGGACACAATGAAAGTGCACCGACTTCGTCGCGGTGATGTTCGTGACTAAGGGCGTGTGGTGATCCTGAGGGTGGCCGACGTGGGTGCCCTGGCGCCGTCGTGATCGTTGCGGCTGCATGCACGCCGGCGTGTGGCCGTCCTGACTTCACGGTGTAGAGTTTTGCCGCGCCGCGATTGTGTGTCTCGGAGCGACCGACCGTGGCGGGGCCCCCATGGTTGTAAATGGCTGACGGGAATCGGAAAATGAGGCCCGAACGTCGCGTGTGATTCCACGGCCAAGACACTGAGGTACGACATAAAAGCGGTCCACAGAGATCAAACGATATTCGCGCGGTCTTCCGTCCCAAAAACACCACCACCGGGTTCAAGCACCGCCCGGTGCTAGGAGCTGTCCCGGGGGTTGCTCGTATCTACCGTATCGCCAGTGTCTTCGTCAATTGATCGACTTTAGAGGTCGTGTTTTTCCTAGATCGACGGAAAGTCTCGTTTCGCACGACGCTTGTCATCGGCGATTAAAAAGTTCTCGGCCGTGTGTCTGCTCGAGCGCGACGTTTTCTCTTGTTTAGAAACAGCGTTCGTAGGTGCTCTCGTTCGTTAACGAGAGCGAGAGCGGCGCAGACTGGTTTTTAATGAGATGCCGATCATATGGTCGTTATTTCTTTCGCAGGTTTTCGCGTTACATTTTTCGATTCTCGTAACGTACTTATCGCCGATTGTAATGGACGTAAATGAATGATTTCGCCGGACGACTATCTATTTCGCACATTTGCGTGGACCAAGCATTATGTGTACGTGCATGTAAGACTTGCTTTCCTCTCGGATTTCAACAAACATTTTTAGATAATACCGAAACGTTAACATTATTCGTCGACCAAACTGTTGCTCCTTTTTTTAATGCAATCATTATTTTGCTATGTGTGATCTTATCTCTTTGGAATGCATTTTATAATTTGTTGTCATAAGAGACCAACTGTATATGTGAATTTTATGGTTCTAGAATCAAATGATAGCCTAACATATATGCACATAAGAATTACTATGTATATGTAACATAGAAAGTATCTGCTATATGAAAATAAATTTATTTTATTATGTTATAATAATCTATCATTTTTATTTATGTTAAAGTACATTTATACTAGATGACTTAAAAAATGTACTGTGTTTTATAAAATGTTAGTACAACCAATGACCAAAATATTCTTTTGATAATATTAACTTTGTAATATATCAACTAAGCCAAAGAACAATTTTCTGTTTTCAGTTGTTTCGATACATTTTGATTGTAAATTGTGTTTTATTGTTATGTGCAACTATAGAAACAGGGTAGAAAATGTCAGAGCCAGAAGAAAGTCTGGCAGCGCCGGATAGTACTACGAGGGAACAGAAGTTGGGTTTCTCTCATGGAGATGATGTCCTTCTTCAACATAAAGATGGCAAATATTATCTTGGAACAATTGTTGAGGTACATTTGTATACTTTCTACAAATGGCCATATCTTAAAAATATCTTATTAAAATTCATCACCATTATCTATTGCCCTTAAGTTTAACATATGTGAGCTGTTTACCATTTTAAACATTGTTCGTGTATAGGTGGATTTGGCAAGGGAAAGATGCCTTGTCAAATTCATGGACAATACCTCCTCCTGGTCCTCCGTTAAAGAGCTGACAAAGCTATCAATGCCAGATTCTGATGTTATGTGTGTTCTTTGCAAAAAATCTCAGCCTAAGACTGATAATGACATTATTGTTTGTGACAAATGTGGACGTGGTTATCATCAACTTTGTCACCAGGTAGTAACAAACAAGTCTTTTTTTCATTCAAAATATTGATTTTATGATTTTTCTATGGTTGTTTCATGGCATAGACATATGTTATGAGATAAGAAAAACAAGAATATATATTTACAGCCTCAGATTTCAAAAGAAGAAACAGCAGCAGAGGCACATTGGATGTGTAAAAGATGTGTAGATAGTCAACCACGGACGCGTGAAATTGTGGAGCCAAAAACTTCTATGGTAAAGGCAAGTATAAGAAAAGTTTGCAGTGGTAGGGACCAACCTCAGCCACCACCAGATGATATGACCAAGTTGCCGTATGATGTAAGTATTCAAAACTATAGATTATTTTAAAATAATTTAAGAAATAAAAATTTCTTTTTAAATGCACTTCCTTTTAAAAATACTTATTTATAAAACAAAATTCTGACGAAAGAAAATATTGTGGATAGTAAAAAATAAATAAAATATCCGTTTCCTATTTTTTATTTTAAACTATATTGTTTAATTAAATGGAAACAGACGATTTACAGAATCAATACCTAATGTTTTATTCCAGCCTAACATGTTAATTTGGGATGCACATCATAGAGTAAATGCCGAACAAATTTATTGTTATTGTGGACTCAATGGAGAGTGGTATACACAAATGTTGCAGTGCGCTCGTTGCAAGCAATGGTTTCACGAAAAATGCGTTAGTTGCTTAGCTTATCCTTTATACAGTGGAGATAGGTGAGTAGGAGCAACAGAAATATTAACCACTTCGACCCGACATCAGTGTCGAGCTATCAACTGTGATCATCCGCCTTATTTTAAACAGCTTACGCCGATATGTCGTGTATGCGGCAGATACGTATTCAATGCGTCAATTTGATTCTTAATTATTTTGTACAATACTGAAAACCACATTGAATAAAATCCTCTTAATAATTGAAACTAATCGTACAACGTGTTGTATCGATACATCGAGATATCGATTTCGCGTCAACTGTGTAGAAAGATTTGTTTCAAACGACGTCGGTTCGGGGGGGTTAAGGGAAAAATTGAAATTTTTCTTACTCCCAATTTTGTTGTCTTTAAAATATAATTCATGTTTGATAATATTTCTAGGTTTTACGTTTTTGTTTGTTCAATGTGCAATTATGGCAAAGAATTCGTACGGCGACTAGAGTTAAAGTGGGTAGATCTGGTGCACCTGATGTTGTACAATTTGACTGTTTACAATGCTAAAAAGTATTATGATTTGGACACTGTTATTGTACCTTATGCCAATGATAATTGGAATACTTTGCAGCTTCCACCACGGGTGAGGATCGTTCATTAATTTTACGAGTGCAAGTTTAAAGCGTTTTCAGTTTTTAAATGGTATTTATAATTAAATTTTTCACAAATATGGGTATGTATTTGTTACTGTTAGATCAGGGATGTCAGTGCTCAAATTCGCAGAGAATCTATACTAGCAATATTGACAAATAATAGGAACAGGTTCAAATGTGGCAGAGAAATAAAGAAGCGTACTACAATATGGGGACTCAGAGTTAGATTGCCGCCGCCGTGTCCGATTGTTAATCTTCCAGCAACCGGCGTAATAGATGATTCAGTGTTACGTAGATGCTGGGGTGCTAATAAAAGACTGCAATATCTTCCTCCACCTACAGGGTTAGTTGCTTCAATATTAATCAAAATATCCATTACTGACACTGTCAATCAATTAATCTATTACTCCTTATATTTGAAACAAAATCGTGTTGTTTCAGACCGATAAGTTTACCAGAGAGTACAAAACAGTTGATTGCGCTAAAGCACAGCACAGCTGAGAATTTAGAAATTCCCGTAAATCCATCGGATGTGGTAATGCGCGGAACAATTTATCAAAATTCAGAAGCTGAACAAAGTTCGTGCCCGAGTCCAAGTCCACCAAGTCAGTCCACACAGTCTCTAAGAGAAAGGTATGTAAGGTACATAAAATACACAGTATAAATAATTTAATCAACAAGCCACAGAACCGATGCTTCATTTTGTTATTTAAAATTAATTCAAGGTATAGCGGAGGTGGTTTTGTAAAGAAATCATTCCCATTCCCTAAACTGAGTTTACAAAGAAGAAGACGCTTGATGGCATTAGGTAGCTCTCGGGAACGAATGTTACGTAAACACAAGAAGAGAGAAAAAGGTGATGGCTCGTTAAGCAAGGCACAGGGCGTTAGAGAAGCTAGATACCGTAAAGCAAGAAAATTATTGAAGAACGCTATAGCCAAGGTATATAGTAGTACAAATAACATTATATGTTGGGTGATATTAGAAACTGGGATACATGCTCGAAAATATTTAATACTACGAGTCTTATTCGTAATAACTAAAAAAAAAGAAAAGTTCATCAAAAGATAGTCGCCATTGCGGGATTCAACTTATTCTATTGTCAGTTGTTTGTATCTTCGCTTAGATACTGGGGAAGAGCCAGAACTTGTTTCAGTTTTTAAGATCACTATTATATTTATACGCGAGAAATATAACATAGTTTTTTTGTTGCGTTGTTCAGAGTAAGTCCCGAAGTTCGGAAGCATCTGATCTACCACCAACACCTCCTACTTCGGTTTCTGGCCCTCCCACACCACCAGCTACAACTTCGAGTATATCGGAATTATCTGTACCTAGTTCTGTGGAACTGATGCATCCATTACCGCCGTCAACACCTGCGGATACAAGTGGGGATGAAACCAGTTCAAGAGGCACTTTGGATTCCTTTATTCCACCACCCAAAGACTTTGAAGGCAAGAATAATCCTTTTAGAAATCTCAGTGAATTATTGGGTATACCTGTTCATCTGAGTCAAACAAATTCGAGTACTCCGCCATACAATCCGTGTCCAATTACGTTGCCTCTGCCGCTCACTCCTGTCATATCTCAGCCGCCGATAGTGCGGCCAGCTAAACGGCAGTTGTCAGAGAAAGACATTATCATAGACAGAAACGGGCAAGTTAAACGTAGACGTCAGCATCGGAGAGGTCGTCCGTCGCAACAACAATTGCAGCAACAGTCCCAACATACTGCTAGTAAGACTGCGGCCATCTTGCCCGCGCGTAATAACGAGATTAAAAGTGAATTTGCAAGGAATTTAAGGAGTTCGTTTAACGGTGCCTCGAGCAGTGCCAGTAGTCAAATTGGAAATTGTGTTGATTATGCCTTAAATGGTAGGAGACTGAGGCAACGTCAGAGCAATGATAAATTACCCCCGCCGGATCCGCAGCCGCAGAAAAAAGGTAGCGTACCTTCGTCCCCAAAGTGTTCGCCAGTAAAACAAAGTGCACCCGACATATCTCTGGATGATCTGAAGTCATCGGTGAACATATATTTCGGAGCAGCTAACAGAATCGCTGCTGGCGAGAAGTTCGTCATTAAAGCGAAGAGGTTAGGGCCAAACGGTCAGACTCAATACCTTATCGAGTGGGAGGGACTTAATACTTAACAATAAATAATTTGTTTACGGTTAAATATATTTGAATCGTATACAATGTTTGTGGACGTCGAGCGGGGACAGCGATCAATCGCTGATCTTCCATCTTTCTAGAGAGCTCGGTGTTCGGAACAGATGATTAGTGACAAATTGATCCGTGTCACATGCACTGCCATTCGTTACACATGTTTATGTAATAAGTACGTATTAATTGGTGTACGATGTGCGTGACTGTTCTCGCAAATGTGTGTTTCGTTTCGTTCGTGAACAATTGAGAGTCTTGCGAAGACACTATTCCGTCAACGACAAACTTCATTGCTGGACAATGAATTCGTTTCGCTGGTTATTTCAGGTAACGTCATTTCGATGGTTTATTTTTTCTTTCTTTTTCTTTTTTTTGCTTGCATACTTTAAAATGAATATTTTTCATTACTTGAGTTCATGTTACATTGAAAATGTACCGTCCATAATTCAACGCGTAAAATTCGACTAACGTTTCTATACATGTATTTTTCATACAAAGCAAATAGAAGCGCGTGCGCGAGGAACATTTGCCAGAACAGTCAAATACATTGCTTGTAAACTGTACATATTGTAGCATAGTAGTTTCGCAGAGAAAATCGATGATTATGAACCATGTAAAGCAAAACCATTTGCGCCGGCTTTACATTTCATTAGAGATTGGCCAATCGCTCCATTTGAATTGCGGAGCAGACCATGATTACGACAAGGGGAGTGAATTGAAACTGACAGTTGTTCCTCTCACTTGAGCTAACATACTAGCGAACGTTAGTAGTTAGTGTTAAAGAGTAAAAAAGAAAAAAAGTAAAAGGCAGATATCCTGCAAAGGTTATTTTTCAATACAATCGTAGAGATAGACATCCGCTTCTGTAATTTGATCATCTTGAACTGTTACCCCGCACGAGACAGGTAAACGAAATCAAAATAATTCCGTTGCGTGCACATTTATTACCGTCATGCGCCATTTTGTCTTCTGCTGCCGCATCTCGCGATCGTGCCGCTATACATGTAGTAATAGAAAATCAATTTCTGACGGTTTTTTCCGTGGGGACGTAATAATTTATACAAACTTCGAGGATGATTTCGTAGATACGACGGTTCAAGACGATGAAGATACAGCTCTAGCATTGCTCACTAATATACAAGACTAAGGGAAGAAACAATATACCTATTTCGTATAACGTAAAATTTAAAGAACCACAAACTGAGTACGTAAGTGATTGGTCAAGTTATCTGTGCGATGGTAACGTTGTAAATTTCTCTATGCGGTTTTTCCAGCGTGGAATAATTTCGAGAACTCGAGACGTAGGAAATCTTTATACTGTTCTTGTTATATTAAAATTGTAGGGCATGAAAAGTATTCATTCGTGTGTGATAGATATTCGTGTGAACAACATTCTTGCAGAATTTCAAACGGACAGTTTTTCGAGTTTCATGGGACAGATTTTAAGGCACGTTTTTGTACTAAAAATATTTTATTCCATATACGATTCGTTCGATGCATTTAATTTACACGGAATCTGCGGTCGGGATTTATCGATCAGAAATATGTAGATATCAGATTGTTTCTTGTTAATGTCTCGAGTCGAAAGAGAGCTTATTAGGAACGTCGAAGAACTTGTTTGTCCGTACGACTGCACTTTGTTGTACAACTTAAGTTTTCTACGAAGTTGTTTCGAACGATCAGTTGCGTGGAAGTAAATTATTAACGATGTGCAACGAGAAATTATTGCGGTAGAATAGTCGTCTAGCGATCAGTCTTTCTTGAAATACCAAAAGTGCAAAGAATTGAAAGAAATGTCGCGTTTCATAGATCTCTTGGAGCAAGTTTTATAGTCGCGTTTCGTTTTCTTTTTTTCTTTCCGTAATGTTTAATTATGCTAAAATTCGACTGTATACACGAACGACACGAGTTTCCCCAAAATCTGGGTGCGAGAAAAGCCGCGAGTCATTCATGCTTAGACAGACTTACCTAAGATAGGTATTTTTAAGCGTTATTTATTTAAACTACTACGTGTAATAATCATTTGCATTGTGACTCCTTTAGAGAGCCCTTCTAACGCTGAGACGACTTCGGTCTTCGAAAGCTCATAAATTCCAGCGATGGTAATTCTTCGAGTTACAAATCATTGTACAGAAGCCTCCGCCAGTTACGCTCATTTTGTTTTACATACACAAACTGCTAAAAAATATTTGAACGGAAATCCTTTCGATTGTCTTCGGATAGCTAAAAGAACATATGTTCGAGTGTGTTGAAACATTAATGCATTTACGCAAGTCGCGAGATGAAATTTTTGTTATTATGTGTGTTTCTTTGAGCGCATCGCAGCGAGCTCGTACTCTCTAAAGGAACGGTATAGGTAATGTTGGACGGATACACTGCCAAACGTCTCTAAGTTATATTTAATAAACAACGTTAAACAATATTGTGCTATGATATATTAATTTTTAATTAAACGAACCGTTTGCGTTTAGTTTCCAGGTTCGTTCGTTGGCGCGTTCGCGATGAGCCACGAGCGAAGAACTTAAGTACAACTTAAGCCGTTTTTTTTGTTTTTTTTTTTTGCGCAGAGAACTGTTTCTCCTTGATGCCGAAACTTGGACGATTTCGTTCTGATGATTCGCCTTAACCCTTTTAACGCTGAATGGTTTTGACGAATAAATTACACTGGTTTCAAAGCAAACTTGCCCATACTAGACCTGGAATTCGGGACTTTCGAATAATTATTATTTCAAATAAATAGTTACTTCCTTCTAACGTTTTAGGAAATAAAAGACTGAAATGTTATTTCAAAACAGTTGTTTCTTTTAATTTTAAATAAAGTTTGCCCAGGTCTGACCCACCCTAATAGAAACGTGTGATCAGGCTTCAGTTTACAATTGGTATGACGATTATTCTGGGAGATACACAGTGCAAGTTTGTTTTGAAGTCCTTAGGGACACTCTGTTTACGTTTCTTTTTGTTAGTTCTGACTATTTCTTTTACTAGTCGCGAAGCACTTTGCAAGCAAGAAAGGGTTAGGCGAATCGGAGAACACGAATGGGGAATCTGTGCTCCTGCGTATCGACGTGTTAACCCAAGTTAATCACGCACTAATTTAATCGCGCGTTGCGTCGCCGCATTGTATTGTTAAACGACTTTCTCTTCTTATTTTCTGTTTCTGTTACATTCTCGCGATGTTTTGTATCACGAATCTACCGTGTAAGTTCTACGAAAGCGACTGTCTTTCATCACCGTGGCGATCTGTTTTACTAGGGTCTTACGACAGGGTCCAGGCTAGATCGACGAACACGAAACAAGAGAATTTCGAAATCACGATTGCTCTACATTCACGCGTGATGTTTATTAACCCTTTCACTGTGATAATAGTTATAATTACACAATATAATTGTACGATTATATAATAATTATAATTATGTAATATTGTCGGTTGATCAACTAATCGATGATATGTGTCGATGAGCGTATGGTCAGCGCCAATAGCAGCGAACGAGTTAAGCGGCACCGCTCGGAAATTGCAGCAAAACGATAGACGAATACTATTGTCGCTGTTACGTTGGAAAGTCTCGAGTCACAGTTTCGTCTGTTGGTCTGTCCAGTCTGGGGCTAGATTTGCACGAGAGAGTGGTGTCGATGGCGGCAAGAGAAACGAAAGCATCGAACTCCGCTTAGAAAAGAATCTTGTACAAAGCGTAGATGATAGGGAAAGAACTGCGGTCCTTGAGCTATTACGCGAGAACAAGGGAACGTTTATTAGTTCATTGATCACGACGAACAATTGTACCGAACGATCCATGCTGGATCAGCGTCAGCGGAAAGTGGAAGAAGGTAAAGATGTACTGCCAGTATCGTATATGTGTAAATATCCTCCCCTCAGATACAACCCCTACCTTTCAGCTCCAATTTTTTAACACAGATACATTTCACGAGTACGTCAGGAATGCGTAGTTGTACGTTGCGTAATGTTTGTACGATTATAATGTGAAACTCGGGGGACTGTTCTCGGGGCCACTTCCGGCGCGCGCATTCGATGTATCGTTTCCGTGCGAGGTTTCCGCGAGACATCGTTCTTTCGTTGTGGAAGCTTCTTGCGAGCAAAGGTATTCGATTCGATTTATAATTTCGAGAATAATCATCTACGTGTTCGTTATACGAAATATTTCCGTGACACTGTGTGATTCTGGTCGTTTTAGGTTTCAGAAAAATCATCGTCGCGTACGATTATCCAAGTACTAGCAGCTTGATTTGTATATAAAAGAAGTTTGATTCACGATTTTATTATTAGAGGGTTGAAAAAAGAAAATAGTTTTTTACAGTTTGTCGTTTAGACGGGATTAGAGAAACTTTTTAAACGATAGGTCGGGAAATTATACAGAAAATTTTCACTTTCGTATAGACCGAGGAACAGAGGTATATTTTTTAAGGAGGAATGATGAATTTCGTCGTCTTGAATTCTTGTATTAACAGCAACAGCGAAGGACTCTCTCTATTTCTGCTAATACCTTATTTGAATTTAATATTCAGCAAATATTTGGTTTCTGCTTTTGGAAATATTTATGAAAATGAGCGGAGCAGTCGAGTTTCTTGCATTTGCGTTGAAAACGATATAATCCTGTAATATAATAGAATAAATTATGCGTGTGTCGATCAGTCGAATCGAATCGTTCGGTTTTCGTCGATTTGTTTCGAACAAAATTAATTTTAATTCAGGCGCTGGTTACCGGAATATCTGTGAATGGCGGATCTCGCAGCGAAACAGATGCATTTAATCGACCGTGAACTGCATTTTTCTCGAAATGAGAACAAACACGATCGAAGAAAAATTATTAGCAACAGGCATCGAAGCAACGATACTTGAAACCTCCGTGTAAATACAACGCTCTATTGCGTGAATTACTTTTATACAGAAAATTGTTCAGAGGTGCCGAATATACATATTTAATAAACACTATATTTCAAACGAAAACGATTATTAATTTTAAACGAAAGGGAATACAATTTCTCGATGTCTCGCTTTAAAGAAATCTAGTTAGAAAGCAATCTATTGCGTCAAAAATTTCGTTTATTAAATAGCGAAGTGTATATAAATGAATATTTAATAATAAAGCAAACGTTGATGTTTTTAATACAGAGAAACGGAACAAATGACAAATTAATTTGTACGAGCACATTATTTTAATAGGAAGATATAATTTACTACTAAAATAATCTATACTTGATAAGTACTATTACCGAATAGAAAAGAGGATATTTTCACAAAAGAAAGCCCGCAATATTTAAATACAGAGATTTTTGTCTTTTTTTACACGACATGGAACGAATAACAAAGAAAAAGTAAATTTACGCTTACACAATATTTTCTACGGTTTCTAATAAATACCATGTGCTCTAAAATTCATAAACACTTTTCTCCAATACTTTGTAAATGTATAGGAAGACGACCTTCTGCGAATACCTCAACGAAAACTCGTTCGAAGTGCCGTGAATTGCTAATAATTTTTTCTTCGACGCCCCGAAACGCCTGCAATCGATGTTTAATAGCTATTTTCCTGATTTTTATATAGAATTCCTTTGAACGGCCCACGAGATTCATGTAAAGAAAACGAAGAATCGGAACTCTGTATTTCTTTAAGCGAAGAGTGATTATGCGTGCGTGAGGAATTAAAAGCGAGAAAGGATGTCTGGGTTTGCGTGCGATTATAGACTCTAAATCGAAGGAAAGAGACAAACGTAAACGAGCGATCTGTCGACGTACCGGTTCCTATGAAATTTTCCAAGTTCAACCGATAGAAAGAAATTATTAGAAAAAAAAATTTCAGATTTTCGAGAATCGTAAATTCGCTCTATCGAAGATAATACGGTAATGCCTCTCTTCTTGCAATTTAAACAGAACCGTCCAGGTTTTATGCGAATAAGTTTGAGCGAGACTTTGTTTTTTGAACCGCTCAAATTCGAACAGGTTTTTAATAATACTGTTGCTGGCCACTCGAGTCGAAGAAATACAAACAGTGGTGGGTTCCGTTGCAAGTATCCCTAACGCAGTTTGATGCAAGAAGCGAGGCAGCGCTGTACAGCGTATCACGCGATTTTTACTCGCGTTTACGCCGTAAACAAAACGAAGAGAAAAATGACTGCAATTCCCGTGTGATAAACCGCTCGATTCGAGGATCCCTTGATTACGTTTCCGCGTACATTTCCATTCTTAATATTAATTCAGTAGCGAGAGGGAGTCTGTATATACACCGCCTGCACTTTGTACGAATATTGCGATCGTCGCTGTGCTCAGCGATCATTTTTGTTTCCTTTCGTCGTTTAATAAAGTGAATTCTTCATGACCTCTTCAATGCTGTGTGAAATAAAACCATTTTCATTTCAGATATCTCCATTTACGCACGACCTGATAGAAAAACCAATAATCAATTGAACTACTGAAACAGGTAATGGTAAGAAACGTGGAAAAATCTTTCTTTCCTTACACGATGCACAGGCTATTATTAGCAATTTTATCCGATATTTAAAGAAATTATTTTAAATTCATGGTAATGTCATAGATCAGATATACGTGCACAGACGAGGTATACGAGTAGACCTCGCACCCTATGGATTTTCGTGGCCGAATCTGACTGCCATACCGACCTGAAAATTCGGAGGTGATTTTGGCGGCCTCTACTCATGGATGGCGGTCAGTCGAGGAACTCACTGAATTAGTGTGATAGCAGCTAGTGCGTGTAAATGCATACGAGTTGAAAAGTATGAATTATTTTTCGATTCCTTGACTAGTTAAAGTTGTAAATAATTTGCTAAAATCGGTCTATCCGCGGTTTCTATCTGAGGCATCCCTCGGGTTCGTAATGCAAGCTTCGCGAGACATCGGAGCTTCCCCACCCCGCCGCCTAATTCGCGAGCGTTGCCGAGCACAGCGGACGGTCATCATTCATACTTTGAAAATAAACATAGCAGGACGTGTCGAGACGTATCGGTGTTTCGCGACCGAGGTGCGTATTTCTAACCTGTTTATCCTTCCACTATTACTACTCGCATATTACTACTTACGATCTCTTGCAATACGGTTTCGATTTAATCATTACTTAATTGTAATAATCGTTTGTGTACTTTAATGCATCGTTCTTTCGTTTCTGTTATAGGCTCTTATTGGAATTCGAAATTAAGAAATAATAAGACTTGTTACGGCGTTTCGCGACCAACGAGGTACATACGAGTTTCTAACCTTTTAATATTTCTTCATTATTATCAATTATTGCTTAATTACGATTTAATTTGTATTTCATTTCTATCGCAGTCCCTGATTGAAATTCGGCGCCATGAAACACCATAACAGATGGCAGACGAGTCGACAAATTTTGGAGGGAGTATTGGTAACGTTTAAGTAATTATAACAACAATTAACGGGTATATTAATATTTATATATTTTTATTCCTTTATTAAATCATTCGTTGCAAGCATGATCATAATTTTATAATCGGTCATTGTTAAGATAAATTCTGAAAATCTTTGACAAACTTTTTATCCACTTCGATATATCGAAGTATACAGAAATGGCGTCGGTAAATATCGACGATAAATTGGAATAGTTTATATTTAACTGTATTCTGATCGCGATTGAATATTTCCGAGTGTTATTCATTTAATTGATTGTTTATTATTCTTTATGAATTGTTGTAATTGCAATTTGCATATATATTTCGATGCAAGTTTAAGAAAATGTACTAACTACGGAGTTGGAATATTCGAGTACAAATAACCAACGAACTTTGATTTTTGCAAATTTCGGAATATTTATAAAAATTACCGGATATTTTAACGTTCGATAAAGTAAACATAATCATGCTTACAACTCTAACTATGAAAGTTAGTGATATAATATTTATAAATTGAATAATTACTTGTACGTAATTATTTTCGTAAATAATATTTTATCGTTGAAATTCTCATTGATTGAGAATATTTCGCCTTCGTGGCATTGAACTTTTACGTGGCAAATTATGTATGCAGTAGTACTAAGTAAAGCAGTATTTCTGTTGACGAACTCTTGTAAAAAGATGAAAAAAGAAAACCAGTAGGCTAAGCACAGGCGTGCTTGTTGTGTTTCTTGTCTCCTGTCCCTTTCTTTTCAGCTCTTTTCTTTCCAGGAAATTTGTTGGCCGCGCGCAATGCGGCCGGTAGATTCAGTGATTGTACGTAGCAACAAGTTTGTTTCTCGGGGCAAAGTGACCCCGAGTACGTTGTCGTTTACGGTGATAGGCAAACGCGAGAATAGAAGCAGTGTTTTTCTACGCAGTATTAAATTACTTCCAGAGCACCGTGGCTCTCCTTGTTTTCTGAATCGCGATAATAGAATCATTTGTTCGCCGATTTCAATCTTCGATCGCGGTAATCTAATTTAATTTAATTTTCCAATCAAATTAATTATTTTTTCAATTTGAAATTTAAACTCCTCGTTACCGGAATTAGAGTCAGTGCATCACCGAAGAGGACTATTGGGCGATGCTCCACGAGCAAACAATGTAAGTATAAATTTATACTTTGAAATTTTTAATTAAAAATCTCTACAGTTTTAACAATAGATTCTAATTGTTTTCTTACAGTTTTCTTACAGTTTCTGAGTATGATCCTGGGAACCAGCAGCAGTACCCGGGGGGTATCGGGCGGTGGACCACGAGCGAACAACGTAAGTATAAATTTATACTTTGAAATTTGTTAATTAACAATCTCTATAATTTTAACAATAGATTCTAATTGTTTTCTTGCATTTTTGTTACAGTCTCTGGACCTGAATCTTACCAGCAGGACCATGCTGACTGATGGATGACTGATGGATGACTTCGGGGACTTCAAGTCATCACTGGTAAGTCGCATGCTATTTTGTTTCCTCTGGTCCCCAACCATGTTGTAGGATGAAAGATCCGAATCAACACGGGTGACCAGTTGTATACTTGCTATTTTTGACGAGTTAAGTGAATAGTAACATCCACTGTTATATTTTTTAGAGCAGGTTTTAGGGTCTTCTTGCACTCGCGTTTCTTAATGTTACAAATGAATAGTACACATTATGATTATTATAAAATTTTTACAAATATACAATCTTTATAGAATGTATGAAATATTTTTCTTAACTTTATATGAGTTGTATGATTGAATAGAAAATGAATTAATATAATGTGAAAACATTATATTTATCATGCGATTTAACGTGCAAGAAGGCATTTCGCGACAGGTCGATTTTTGAGTCAAAGTAACATGCATTTGATACTAGTTTCATCTTTTAAAAAGTTTACTTTGACGACAAAATCGATCAAGGATAATTGAATATTTTGATTGACAATTTAGTGAATTCATTTCAATTTTTAAAGTAAATTCTTTTATCATGAAATCTCAAGTAGAGTCTTTCATTTTAAATAATTCAATTTCAATTATAATAGTTTTATCGAATAGTAGTATTTTTCAATATTATCGTATTTTATTATTGATATATTACATATAACAAGTCGAGTCATCTTAACTAACAATTAGATACGAAATACCGTTTAGCTATTAACCAGTTTTTCTAGTCAGGATTTTCAGACTAATTTTTCCGTGTTCGTTGCCTAAGTTCATGCACATGCCCAGGTGCTATTTGCATGAGCGAAGGCAACGGGGCACGATGAATTTATTTATAACAATTCAACGACATATTGACGACTAACATTGGCTAGTGAATCGTGCGCGACGTACTGTCCACATGTGTGTGTGTGGTTAGGTTGTGGAAGTGCGTCGTTTCAGATGTTTTATGATTGCAATTTACATACAGAATTTTATAACATTAGATTTTTATCAATAATAATATCAAATTTCAATTTATCATTTATTTGAATACTGTTGATCTTAATGGATTTGAATCTTAATATGTTTCAATCTTGAATGATACATCCATACAAAAGATTTTATTAAAGACTATATTCCATATATTGAAACGTTCTATACATACGTTTATCTATATAATATAAGAACGCAAAGATCACTAGCCTTTGTCAGTCTCAGAAACTAGTAAGTCCACAATTAGAGTGTGAATGAAGTGTTATGTCCGGGTGTCGGAGGAACCCCGGGGAGTCCTCTCTAGTTTAGGTCGCGCCCGGACATTGAGAATGAGAACCGTGGAGTGTTTGTTTGGATGATTGAGTTTTGCAATTTTTTAAATATAGGGTTAGGTAGGTAGGTAACTTATTCTCTGGTGTGTGTGTTTAAACCTAAGTAGGTAGGGTCAGGGCAGGACTGTCCACATTAGTTACTCGGGTAGGCGCGTTTTCGCGTGGCAGTTCTGTTCCTGTAGTTACGATTTCGAGAGTAGAAATCTTGCTGATTCAAACGGTGTATGCTGTTTGTTTCGGCTTTATTTTCGACTCCTCGAATCGCGCGACTCTTAAAGTCGCTCTCTCGCGCTCGCGGTCGTGATTAGGTCCCTTTCGAAACGTTCGTTCCCCTCGAGATTCACCACGTATGCTCGACCAACAATTCGTATATTGTTGGAAGACTACGTATTGCACAAAATCTCGAGCCCGGTCTTAAGTAAGTTTCAGGCATCGGCAGGACCGCCGAAGAAAGAAAAGACTCCATGAGTTGAAGAGGCCCTGACAAACTGTTTCAAGAGTGGGCTACAACAAATGGCTTTTCATTTTCATCCTCGGATGAGAATGAAAAGTCATTCCTGTTACTACTTTGTCACTTAACTCGTCTGTAGTTGTAGTTAGTTTATTTTTCTTGCTGGCTCACGTATGCATGTACCTGGTACATGATTGCACCATACATGCCAGCCATCAGGGCAACTCGCGGTTATGATATACTTAGAGTTGCGAATATCCAATAATCGCGTTTGCTTATAGAGTTGCGAATTGTTATTTTTCGCGTTGCCTTTTCAGAGTAGTGTTGCGACTAGACACGATTCGCGTTTGTTTCTGTGCAAACTTAGGTACTGAATGTTTGCTTAAAAATAGCGTTGCGAATTATTGATAAACGCGATTGCTCGTAGAGTTGCGAAATACTATTTTTCGCGTTTGCTTTTCAGGGTAGTGTCGCGAATAATCACGATTCGCGTTGCTTTTTTTACTCTTTTATACATATAATGGACATCAACCGCGTTTGCAATTTTCATGTTATAAATTAGCGTTGCGATACTTTCAATGCCCAAATTCTACCCTAACTGTAGTACTAGTAGTAGTTAGATTATTTTGTGGCCAGTATATGTGTATGTACATGTACCAATAGCCCCTGATTAAAGTTAGAGTTGCGAATAATATACAATGTTCGCGTTTGCTCGTAGAGTTGCGAACAAATATTTATCGCGTTGATATGTCAGTGTTGCGACTAAACTCGATTCGCGATTCTTTTCTGCAAACCTACGAACCGGGTGTTTGCTTTAAGTATAGCGTCGCGAATTATTAGTAAACGCGATTGCTATTAGAGTTGCGAATCACTATTTTTCGCGTTTGCTTTTCAGAGTAGCGTTGCGAATAATTACTATTCGCGATTGCTTTTATTGTTATAAATCGCGTTTGTAATTTTTCTATTATAAATTAGCGTTGCGATTGTTGATTTCTCGCGTTGTTTCCCCGTAGTGTTGCGATATTTAAAACGTCTAACTTCATCCCCATACGTGCCATTCTATTGTAGTTTGAAGTAGCTTGAAGTAGTTAGTTTATTTCGTGCATGTATGTTTGTAGCTACAACTGAAGACGCCAGCATTTTTGGGCAAAACGCGATTTGAATTAGCGTTGCGAATCATAAATATATTTCCATTAAAGATAGAGTTACGAATATACAATAATCGCGTTTGCTTCTAGAGTTGCGAATTCCTATTTTTCGCGTTTCCTTTTCAGGGTAGCGTTGCGAATTCCATACGCGATTGCTTTTATTGTTACTTAAGAATAGCATTGCGAATGAACTGATCGGTTTGCTCTTAGCGTTGCGAATTACTATTTTTCGCGTTTGCTTTTCAGGGTAGTGTTGCGAATAATCACCATTCGCGGTTGCTTTTATTGTTATAAATCGCGTTTGGAATTTTTCTATTATAAACTAGCGTTGCGATCTTGATTTATCGCGTTTTTTATTAGAGTTGCGATTAAATGCCCAAAATTTGACGCTGGCCACTGTTTCAGGATCATCACGAAGAAGCTGCTATTCTACAAAGCCTCAGAAGGCTCAACGTCGTTATCTAAATTAGCGTTGCGTATTATTTAACATTGGTGCACGCGATATCATTAATAAAGTAACCCCGCGTGGTTCATTTTTCGAACAATAAGCACCACTCGCGTATACTTTTTTATTTTATAAATTAGAGTTGCGAGAGAAATCCACTCACGGGTTGTTTTTTGAATTTATGAGTGGAAAATTTACCCTAACTATGTGAAATATATTCTTTTCTTTATATATTTGTCAATGGAAATACTGCTTGAAAGTACTGGTCAATTTTTATGAATATAGTTTTATCACAGATTTGTGATGCATTTAAAAATGTTATATTATGATTAATTAGTGTCATAGATTAAATTCATGATTCTAATATACATATCTACTATATCACTAATTATTCAGTATTAGAGTTGATAATTTTTACGGGATATAATAACGTTTGCAACTCAATTATTATTTATAAATAATGAATTTTTTTATAAATATTCTGTATTCTTTGCATTAATCAAAGTTTGTTCGCGATCATTGTTTTAATTGTTGGAAAATAGAATGCTTACATCAAAAGGATATGCAAATTGCAATTCGATATTTCATATTGATAGTTAATTTCCGCGTAGAATCGACATTTTCGTTCGTTATTGATTTTTCTGTACGAACCTAATTTAATTTTCAATACAATAAAATATAATTATTGCAATCTATACCTCTTGAAAAATTTTTTATTTGATCAACGAAATGAAAAATAAAATCTACGGTAACGAATGAATAAAATTTTCAATCTATTTCATATTTATCTTAACACTGACACGAATTTAACTTTTCATTCAATTTCACGCGATATTTATGTTTTTAAACTTTTTAATACCAATTTTTATTCGTGGAAGCTTTAGTTAAAATATTAATTTCATAATTGAATAATATATGTTATCTTGACGGTATATAATTATTTTCTTCTGTGCCCATTAATACACTTTCGTTTCAGCTATTAATTCTTTGAACAAGTTCTTGTTACAGGATATACAATCATTGAAGAATGGAATTAGTAATAGTATACGGATTCCATCTTGATCGTTTTTAGAGAAATATTTCATACAATTCTATTTATGTTTCAGGGAAACATCGTGGGATTGATGAAGACACCAAGAAGAAAATATCTTGTCATATTTCCTCGTTTTATATCGGTTATATTGATTGTATATGAGTGTATGTTTTAGAAAAACATCGTGGGATTGATGAAGACACCAAGAAGAAAATATTTCCTCGTATTTCTTCGTTTTCACAGATTGCGTTAGAATATAAGTACAAATGTATATAGATTATAAGATTACATGCGTTCCCCAGCGTTTTATTAAATACTACTGAAACGGGTGCGTAAATTTAAGTGGGAATGATTAATATTAAGGTATATATAAGTATTCTAATATGCAAGGTCCATACGTGCAGTTGCACATTCCTGGTTGGATCTTCAGTGTCTTATTAGGCACTATCATAATAAAACCATCAATTTAAGAAGAAACAATTAATAATAAAGTACATATTGGTACTTTAATAATCAGGATTCGTACGTGCAGTTGCACATTCCAATTTTGTTTCTAAAAAACATGTGATGGACTATCTCACATGTATCAACATTTCGTTAGGTTTTTGATCTCTTCATCAGAGTTCGTACGTGCAGTTGCACATTTCAATTTCGTTTCTAAAAAACATGTGATGGACTATCTCACATGTATCAACATTTTGTTAGGTTTTTCATCTTTTCATCAGAGTTCGTACGTGCAGTTGCACATTTCAATTTCGTTTCTAGAAAACATGTGTATCATCTCACATGTATTGACATTTAGTTAGGTTCTTCATCTCTTCATTGGGTAGTTCTTTTAAGAATTGGACCTTTGTAGTTCGTTTCTAACTTTTCGATAGCTTCTCTCTTGGATAGGTATTCGAGTTCCTCGCCAAAGGAAGGGTGGTTGGGGCGAGGCTAGGGTGGGTCTCCATTCGCAGCAACCTCCTCGCGGTGAGACCCGGGTCATATTATTTACTATGTAATTAATGTAATCATTAATTACTAGACTGCGGATGTTTATGCATTTATGGGAAATTTTAATCCTCAAAAAACTACAGAATGCATTTAATATGCAACAATATAAGAAATACTTAAAGTAAGATACGAATTATTATATTTAGGGGTTGAGACAGCCCTCTGCGAAGCTTCCGTTTCATTAATTCTATTAATAAAAATGTGAATTTGCATAAAGATCCGCAGTCTATTAATTACATAGCAAATAATATGAGCTAATGGCTGCGATCTTCCTCGTTTAGTTTCACATATGTTCTTCGCCCCGGTATGCGGTCTGATAACACCGATTTCGAGTCGCAAATACGTTTTTGCCGAGTTAGTTTTTAAATAAATGATGTATTAAAATTTAAAATAAAAAATAGAGGATTTGCGGTGTACTTATCAATGAGATCCTTACGTATTTTAATAATTTTGAAATCTTTAAATAATCTTAATCGATTGGTTACTCCAATGAAATTAATCGATTGATGCTCAATTCTGTACCGTACAGCTTTTGTTTCGTTAAAAAATACTAAAATTTCTGCAGTTTCATTTTCTGTCTCACTTCCACTTTATTTCTAAATCTGTTGGTAACGTTGCGAGTGACACGAAAACGGTAATGGGGCTCTAGAGCAAAAACATACACAGAAAAGTGGGCCGAAAAAATACATTGGTTGAAAGCTCTATTCGTATACTTCGTCTGTGATTTTGGTTCGGTTCGTATCTCGTGACATCCCGCCACTAGTCAGTGCATGTCTAAGTTCGTAAAAAGAACGACAGGTGGCACGACATTGCAGTCGGTAAAGGATTCATTCACCATGAAAACTATAGGTGTCACGAGAATGCAGTAAGTACGTGTGTCATGAAATTTAAAAAAATGGTCGTCGTATAGGTGACTAATGTTGCATGCACTTACGTTCCACTATAGAACATAATAGGAAGTGTATAGGGGAATATAGATACTCTACTTGATTTACTCTCTATACCTTGTAGACTAGTATATTGTAAATGAGAAACATTGCATGCAATATTTATAATGCTTATAACATTCTACATGAAATTGTTTGCGTATAATTTGAAACTTCATCTTCTGAAGGTAAATCCTTTTCGACGACTTTTAATGTCAAACATCTGCTGCGCCTGTTTCTTGAGAACATTTCTAGTTGGCACATCCTCTTCGTCTTCGGACGGTACCGTCACTGGCGTAGCTGATAATGGGAATCGCGGAAAAAGTTGTCCACCGTTTGTACGTGTTGCTTTTCCTTCCCCCGAGGTAGTTGCAGTCGATGCTGTCTCCAGCTAAATAACATATAAATTTAGATGTATTTTTAGATATTTCAAGGATCTTCGCTAATTATTTAGCTAATCATTTTTAAAGATTAGTGATAATTTTGTAACAATAGATAGGACTAACAAAGGTGTATTGTAAAATATGAGCATGCTATCAGGGACAGGTTGAAGAGAACAGTAAAAATGAGAATGAAGATATTCGATTATGTTTCAAAGGTACAGCCATTTTGTCGGCCTCTAAGTTGCCATCTTGTAATCGAACTGTGCGTCCATGGGATGTTGGTTAGGCAAAGAATTGAAATTCTAATCTACCCTAGTTTGAAGTCTATTAATTCTACTGAAATTTTGACATTTCGAAATTTACCTTATCAGTTGTTGCTTCGTTCAATGTTTCTAGATATTTATCCGGCCCGCCTAGAATTTCAATCGCGACGTTTACTTTCTCGTCCACTAACTCTATGAGATCTAAAGGATTCTGGATTTCATTCTGATCTTCGGGCAGCGTGTCAAGTATATCCTGGAAAATTGATTTAATACCGTTTCCATAAGTTTTAAGAAAATATTATTAGTTACTATGGATTCCAAATTTGTCACTTCGTGAATACAGTTGATGCAGTTTAAAAAATTGAAAAGTTTCACTACTGTCGTCGTCAAAGTTTCACTGATGAAATCAAGAGAATTCATAGTTATTATACAAATTTGAAATCTCATTTCTGGCAAATCCAGTGAAATGCTCACGAATAAAAAACTAGAGTTTACATCGAGTAAATTGATTTTACAACCCCCATTGATCAATCATAATTCTTCTCTGTGAATACCATAGGCCCCTGGAAATTCGTAGGTCCTTTTTTTTTATTACCGAAGCTAAGAAAGAAAAAAAAATTGAAGTTTCATTCATTTTCGAAGAATAGCATTTCGACGGTGGTGGTTCTCCTTTTTACGATTTCGTGCAATGGAACTCTTCTTTGTTCCTCTTATTTGTACACACCTAGCAGCGAAGTGAAAGAGGAAATAGAGAATTGGAAAGCGAGTTAACGAGTTTGGGTTACGGTCACGAATTCTAGGGATCGATAGAATCAATAATTGATATTCTCGCGGCCCCGACGTGCTACCGAAGTGTTTACTTTCGATCAGGTTCGAAGGTGTTAATGCGCGGGACAGCGGCTTCCTCAGGTGAGAATTACAGTCGGAGATCGTCGAAGAAAATTCATTGGCGGATGACCGACGAATAGGATGCACGCCAGGGGTGTTAAACCGCCAGAGACAATATAGAAGGTACGAAAACTCGCGGCGGTTCCATTACTGTAAGCATCACCGACACGCCGCGGCTTCACTAATTTAATTAGGATTTTACATGGTATTTCCATCGGCCATTTTAACACTGTACAACCTGTGTTCCGATGGGATTTCATTTTTTAGACGTTCTGCCTCGCCAAGTGTTAATTCAACGCGATATCTTTATCCCAAACGAACGTACGTCAACTTGAAAACCTTTTTCAATTATTTAATTTTGTTCCGTAAGTCGACGTTTATTCTCGTTCAATGTAGATTTCTTTGGTCGTGTTAACACCAGAACTACCAGAAGTGGTCAAAATGATTGGTAATTTCTAGTAAAAATTTTTAAAAATATACTCGACTGAATTTTTGCTACCGTGGTTTTCAATGAACATTTATTTCCATTGCAAGAACCTATAGTTTTAATTTTGTTGGTATAAGTAAATACAGCATAATTGGGGGTAGTTCTGGTTCACTGTCTATGGCCCGTATGTGGGCCATATCGCCATGTTATTGAATAATTCTTGTTATTTCTAGTGGCTCACCCGAAATTTATTGCACAAGTTCCACAATGTCGTAGTTATGAGTTCCAGAAGATCCTCGACCCTTTGACGTTCTTTTTCTACTTTCGTTTGGCGCGAACGTTGCTCGTCGATTTGGCAGTTGAGTCGTTCCACTTCTTCCGCGTTTCTGAAACACATTATATCGTGATGAGAAATTGCGAGCCGTGAGTATCCTCGGCAGGACTCACTGTTCCGCGTTCTTCGTTTCAGAGAACTTTCTGGTCTCCATCTCGGCGATATATTCCTGCCTCTGCTTTTCTAAGGTCATTTTCTCCTGCTCCGTGGCCACCCGCATTTTCTGCAGATTATTCTTGGTCGCCCGCTGACCCAGAAACCGGTTCAGAACGTCCTCGGACCTAGACACTCCGGTGGCGCTGCGAAGCTTGGCGAACGCCTCCTCGAGTCGTGTCACCTCGTCCTTGGTAATGTCCTCTGTGGTCTGCACACGGCTTTTCCCACGTGTGTCGAAATCATCTCGCGGACGCGAGTGGAATATCATCTTTTCCAATCGCTCGAGTTCCATTTTTCGTTCCAGCACGCGTTGTCTGGCCATAACGGAATTTTATTTTCAGCCAGCGTGCTCGAAAGAAGCAACAGGAAAGGACGAAGGACGGAAATTCAAACGGTGACAAGAAAGAGGACACAGCAAATCTATACTATATAAAACAATCCATAAAAAAATCATAAGAATAAATTTAATTATCATTTTTCAAATAAAATATCGAAAAGGTGAAAATTTACAGGGTGTTAGGCTATCCCTGCTAAAAATTTTAATGGGAGATTCTAGAGGCCAAAATAAGACGAAAATCGAGAATATCAATTTCTTGACTGAGGCTTCGTTAAAATGTTATTAAAAAATTAAATTAAAAATTTTCAAATCGTTCTAAAAAAATTATTTTCGGTTGCAGGGGTCGATTATAATCATTTTTGGTTATTACACATACCCCCGAAATCCTACGCATTTTCGAGAAAAAAATTCCTTACTGAAAATCTAATGTGAGTCCAGTTTGCTTCCCTGAAATTATATGCGTATCTTTAAAATGTCATAACTTCTGAACGAATTGGTCAATTTTAATGTTTAAAAAGGCAAACGACGCGTATTTTAGTGTAAAATATATAGAAATTCTAAAAATATTCGAGAAGTTGTTCCTTAACCCCGTAAAGTTAGAAAAATTCCATAAAAACGGTCCCATTTTCAAACAGCCATAATTCCTACAATAGTGAATATATTTTAATGAAACTTCTTTCTGAAGTAGAGCCCATGGGTGCTTACAAAAAGGTATTAGACAACTTTTCTGTAGGATGTCAAACAAAATTATTAAAAATGAAAAACGAGTTTTTAAGAAAAATCGATAAGGGTAGGTGCCTAAATTTTTCGGCGAAATTGAAAAGTTCCAAATCGTTCTGAAAAAATTATTTTCAGTTGTGGGGCTCAATTATAATTATTTTTTATGAATAGACATACCCCCGAAATCGTACCCACTTTTTAGAAAAAAATTCGAGAAGATGTGTAATTTTTCAACAAAAAAAAAACTTTCCAATCATTCTGAAAAAATTATTTTCGGTTGTGAGGGTCAATTACAATCATTTTTGGTGAATAGACATACCCCCGAAATCCTACCCATTTTCTAGAAAAAAATTCGAGAAGATGTGTAATTTTTCAACAAAAAAAAAACTTTCCAATCATTCTGAAAAAATTATTTTCGGTTGTGAGGGTCAATTACAATCATTTTTGGTGAACAGGCACATCCCCGAAATCCTACCCATTTTCTAGAAAAAAATTCGAGAAGATGTGTAATTTTTCAACAAAAAAAAAACTTTCCAATCATTCTGAAAAAATTATTTTCGGTTGTGAGGGTCAATTACAATCATTTTTGGTGAACAGGCACATCCCCGAAATCCTACCCATTTTTGAGAAAAAAATTCAGTATGGACGGAACTTTAAACGTTAATAACTTTTTAACAAAGCCTCCATCAACAAATTGGTATTCTTGAGTTTCGTCCTATTTTGGCCTCTAGAATCTCCCATTAAAATTGTTCCCAGGGTTGGCCGAACATCCTGTATACTAACTCCAATTGTATTATCAGCAGCTGGAATGCAAATAAATGAAACGTATTATCCCAGCTAGCAAACAGAAGACAATAGTTTGCGTTTGTTCGAACCTGTAGTCCTCGAGCACGGCGTTTCGTTCTTTGCTGCAGTTCGTAACTTCGATTTCTTCTTTAATCAACGTCTCTTGCGAGTTATCTCTCAACTGAATAGCTTCTTCCCTCGCGGTCTGCGAAAATTAATACACTCACGTCGATTGTTTATCCCTACAAATGCATCAAAACGTAAAGTAAACTTCGTGCCTTGCCTGTAGACGTTTCACTTCTTGCTCTTGCTCCCTTATCTCATCCTCCAGGCTTTTCAATGAAGACGCGTACATCACGGACTTCTCTTTCAATTCGGAACGCGTGGATCTGTATTTCATTCGCGTTAAATTTGCCTTTATTTGCATCATTCTAATGTGTTCCAGGCGTACCTCGAGCTTCACGATTTTCTATAAAAATTCCAAACGTAATTGGTAAGAGTCTTCTCTCGGTGATACTTCTCTAATTTTTCCAACTCACATGTCTCACTGGGGTTTCCATCTTCTTCTTGAACACTTTCTGCTCTTTACCATTCGCTAATTGGCCGTATTCCTCCAGCAGCGATCTTAATTTCTGTTGTCGCTAAGGAACACATTTATGCTCGAAGACAGTTCGCGCGGAATATTGTTCAACAGATTGGCATCTCGTTGCTTACCTTCTCGCGCTGATACTTAATTAGATCGTGCTTCTTTCTTAAGCGTACATTGTCTTCTTGCACTTTAGCAATTGTCTCGCTTAAATTACGTCTTTTCCCAGAAGCCGAGGACTCCCGACTCATGTGAATTCTCTTCTCCGGTTTTCCCTCGTTCTGAAACGTATCGCGCGAAATATTAATTTCTCTCGCGGGGCGAATTTTTCGTACGTTCGTTCGATTATTTTCGCAATTACGTTTTTCGTTTTCGCGTACTCCGTGTACAGCTCCTTGACAGTCTGCTTGAGAATTGCGATTTTCTCCGCTTGTTCATGTCTTTTGGCTTCGTACTCTTCGAAATTCGCTTTCCTTTGTCCCTCTGTACACAGTATATGTATTAGATAGATATTTAATTATTAATAAATGCTCGTATTCACTTTATACGGAATGTTGTTTTTCGTCGAGGTACAACTATGTTTATGGAACGCGCGAAAAAGTCGTGAAAAACATCATCGTAGAAATAGAAAGAAGAAAGTCCGTAGCCCGAGGCTTAAAAGTGCAAAATAATGTACCATCATAGATTACGTTCCGCTACGTTTTCTCATGGAACGAATTCCGAGGTGAATCCGGTTTTAATCACCTTTTCATTTTCTTAACTGTACGCGCAAATAACGGAGCGATAATTAAGCTATAAGACGAGTAAAAAATTAATTGCACAATAATAGCCAAAGGGTAAAACAAACACGAGTCGTGACTAAGCTCGTGGTTGCAATGGATCGAACCGCGTAGTCATGATCATAGTGTTTTGCATGTACGTCCTGATAAACCTAAATCACTCGAATTACTTAAATTGAAGTCACGATTTACCTCGAAAGCGAATAGTTTGTTCAAGAAAATTCGCTAATGCCAGGTTATTTGGTTGTCATTTTAGGCGATTCTGATGAGCACGGGAATAATCTGTCCTTCGATTAAATCTCTACTTTCCGACTTCACGATATTGTAAATTGTCCAATTCAATTATCACGAACCGGTTGAATCAATTTTTCAGCGATAAAGCCACCGCATTAGCAAGTATAATTGATAAGCCAAGTACTAATGGAGGAAATGTACCAGCATGTTTGATCGCATTGGAATAAAAGTTGCGCGATTAAAGAGCGACAGGAATTACTATCGAGTAGGAAATATTAATTCTTCATTGGATATTATAAATTACGGATTCTCGTTCAGTTATGTATAATAGAAATGCTTACTGGAATAGCCATTTTATAATTAACGTTTCGATAGAGGCGTATCGATAAGCCGCCGGGAGGCTTTTCACTTCTTTTTTTTTTTCCGAAGAGCCACTTGTGTGACACGACGATTTCTTTCTGAACTCTAGTCTTTCCGGTTAAACGCGTTCTTATGTATCTTCTCGTGTAATCAGGAACACGCTTGAGAAATAAATGCCAGGGAATGTGTTCTTCTTTTTCGAGCCTCGACTAACTCGCGCAGTAACGTAGGAAATACATGAATATTAAACCATGATTAAGCAAACTGATTACAACTTTATTACTTTTCGTGGGATCGTTTAATCTAGTGCTTTTTACCTGATAGCTGGATCTTCTTCTTGATCTCTGCAATTTTCTTATTCAGATCGTTCAACTTATTCTCTACGCTCGGCGCTAACGGATAGGACATGGCGCAGAAGTGCTCAATGTGCCACGTGGTTACTATCGACTTAATGTCCCGCGTTGTCCTGGCGACAATATAATATCGATTCACGCCCTATTCTGTAAATCGTGATTGAAAATTTACAAGACCACCTGGAATGATAACAATAAATGTAAGATGTTTCTTACATTTATGTAACATGATTTTTTATTTCTTTACGATGTAGTCGGTGAAATGGAACGCCATCTTAGGTAGAATCGTGATATTTTGCTTGAAAACGCATCGCTCGCAGATGTTTGCGGTTCGATGATAGGGTTAACAGTTTCATTAATAAAAACTAACGACCGTCGAGAGCGTTTACAGTTCCCCGCGAGTATGTTGCGTGCTCGGGACACAAAAGGGAAAGCAATTCGTAAGGCTTCGTCTGTTGAATGGACTGAAGAGAGGGCACCGAATTATAATTCCGCATTTGTATTCGTTAAGGCAGCAGCCGCGCCTGGCGGCGGCTATACTGGCGATGAATTTCGCGTTACACGCAATCAACCGCTGGAAGGTTAATTAATGATCAGACATGCCCCGCCAGTGCTCGACGATGTTCATACGCATCGGCGTCTTGGCACTTTATAACTGACCACGTTCCGTTGCGTTCCGTCACGCGCGACGGCGTTAGATTTCAGTTGAACGGAGATTCGGCTCGAATTCGCGAAACAAAGCGAGGGAAACGGCGTTCCGTACGCTCGAAAATCGTGGTCCGTTCGGTCGCGAGGTGTTACGCGTGTGTATGACTTAACTAACAACCTTAATAGCGATCTAATCACCGCTGGATGATCCGTTCACACGCGCAGTACGGCATACTGGAAAGTAGGAATTAATTAAAAGTATCTATAGCGTTCGTTGTAATTAATTGTTGCGGATGCATGACTAATATGCAACTAAGTTATCGATCTTGCGGAATTGATAACGCTCCGGTGAACGCGTATGGTATAATTTCTACATCGATCGAGCGCGTTCTGGTTCTTTCGATACTTGATATTTCTGTGCGTCGAGAAAATTAATACAAGTGCGATAGAATTATGTCCAGTGAATAGAATGATAAAAAGACGATAATAGTTTTTATTTTACTGTTAAGAAATACAGGTGACCCTCCTATAACACGGTAGATAGGTTCCTAGAAAATGCTGTGCTGTGTGAAACCGTGTTATATGAGACTCGGAGCCAGTACAAAAAGGGGAGCTACGTTCCGAAAATTTATTAAGAACAAATATTTTTTTTTAATTATATATAAATAAAAAAAAAATATTATTTTAATTCAACGCAACCTTAATTTAATAAATTATAATTTGTTTATATTTTTTCATGTAAAGCCACTATAGTTCATTATTTTAAGGTAATTTATGGTGATTTATGTTATCCAATTCTTATCGTGTTAAAGCGAAATCGTGTTATAGGATGCTGTGTTGTAGGAGGGCTATCTGTAGTTAGAAAATAAAGGACGAATCGAAAATGAACCAGATCACAACAGATGGCGGGCCAATCGCGGTTACATATAAATATAAACCCCTCTTACTGTTTTCTTATTTAGCATAATACTGTTAAATTACTGCTCGTGTTGGTAATTTCATAACACACATTAACTTTTATTTCAAACGTAATCGACGCTCCCGATCGAAAGAAATTGAGCGTTGTTCGACTTTGCGTATACGATTTGTCGAAAAAAACGTTTAAATTCGCCATTCAAAACGTTTCGTCGCCAAAAGTATATCAAACGCGTGCCACGGTCGTTTTCCTATGTAGCTGAGCTCCTATTGGCCCGCATAGTCAGCCATCCTATGGTGGCGCAGTGATACAGCCGTTGGAGGCAGGTGCGCGCGCACTGGGGAACTACTTTCAGCGCGTTAAGCGAACAATAGGGATACCAGAAGTGTTTCGGACGCGGTCGTGTTCGTATACGGTTGCCGCATGTTTTTTTCTCGTACTACCTCGCGTGAACGTGTATACACTTTTGCTGGACGGTATCGGAGGTGACATAGATTTCGGACGATGTGCGTGGTCAAGTGACGGTACGCGGATCTTACACTGAAGTGCACCGAAGTGTTGGTTCTGTCTAGTGTGTGCGCCCGGGCCCCGATGAGTGTGTGTCTACCCGATGTGTGTGGATAAAATTCACGGCATCATGTTGTTGCCACGCCGAAAATTGGATTACGCATCGATGGCGTTTCTCCTCTTGCCTTTGCTCGTACACGTATCCCTGCCCGCTGTATCCGGTGAGTCTAAACATCCATTTTATCCGCGACGTCCACCTCGTCCCGGAATTCTCTCTCACGAGAATGGTTTGAAGTCGTTCGCCACATGTCGCTGCTAGGCAACAGGTCACGAAACAACGCTGAGCGCCGGCGCGTTGGACGCCTGCACGTTAACTGACGTTCGGCGTCTCCTTTGAATATTTTCTCCGTTAAATGTCGTGTAAGCTATTCGAGGTCAACGCGTCGAAAGATTATTGAACGATTTCGTCCGTGCAATTGGTATTCCGAACCGATTTCGGACATCGTCGTGCTCGCCTTCAATTACTACCTGTCTCGAAAATATTGACCATTTCAGTCTCTCTGCGTTCCTACGTTCACGTCTCGAGAACAAAAATTCTCCAACAATTTTCTTCTTCCTCTTTGTTTCGTCGTTTGTTACGTTCGTCAAAGTTTAGGGTGCAGGGGAAATATTGTTATCGGCGCGAGGATTGAAAATGTTATTTCCAGTAGAAAATTATTGTTTGTCGTGTGATTGGAAAGTGATTTCGTGTTTTATTTTCGTTGTACTGTTAACGTTCGCGTGCTAGGCTCGTCGAATACACGTGGTTATGTTACTGTCACAGTGGTGCTCAATTTCGATATTGTCGATAAGCGCGTGCGTTAAAGTTGGCAGTCCCTGAGGGACAGGTGCCCAACCCCGCTTTCCAGGAAACGAGCCGTTCTTCCCTCGTGCGCACGTAAACATCCGAACCAACATTTCGCGTTCCCGTTTCGTCTCAACTTTGCTCACAAATAATACCATAGTTCCCACCTATCGCTCGGAAATTGTTTACATACGACTAGTTTCCGCCTTTATTCTGTTCACGCAATGCTTGATTGTCGCTAATGGGGAATAAGAATGACATCACTTTTAGAACATAGATTTTTAAACTAGCATTATAAATAATTTGTTTACCTGATTAAATACGATTATGGATGTTTACTGCTCGAAAGTCACAGGTTACTTTATTGATAAAACTTCAAAATGATTCTTATTAATCGTATTTATATAATAAGGTATATGTATATAATTTATTAGATAATTTTGGATAGTTGATAGGTTGTGCGCCTTTTGCAAAATAAAGCTATGTGACGTGTAGAGTATATTGTGACCTTTCGAAGCACTTACGATCATGAATTTTCATTTTCACTTTTCTACAACACATAAATCTTCGTTGGCTGTGACGTAACGCTGGCTGAGACCAATGAGTACTTAGGCGGGAAGAACGTGCAGTCGGTACAAAGCAGTCGACTAAAGAAAGTTAGCAAAACTAGATAGCAGTGACGTGCAGACAAATGCAAACTTCGATCCGTAGTTGTTTAATATTATTGCGTAATAAATTCCAGCTGGCTTTAAATTAATTCGGGTCACACGATGGAGACCTTTAGGATTATTTTCTCTAGTAACATTTCATTTTTTGGAGACGATGGGAAGCAGTTACGATCATTTTTCTTTCTTTCTAGTAACACTAAAGCAAACTTTCGTGAATAATGGTGAATACACGAAATACTATTCGACTAATGTCGAACATGTATTTTTATTGTATTATAGAAACACGTTTTATCAAACATAATTTCTGTCATTCGTAATCGTACAGAATATTGATTTTCCTCTCTCGGTAACGGTGTAGTTATATTATTCAAAGAGGGAGAAGCAGGGACATAAATAAAATGTGAACAAATTTATTCGTGTTGTTGGTACATAAAAAAAAAAAAAATCATGTTCGAAGCGTTGACAATAATGTCGTGTTGGGTGAAGGGAAAGGGATATATTCTGGAATGTTCTTGGATCGAGTCGGGTTGGCAGTCGCTTCCGAGAGCAGTCCGAGGACCTCGCCTCGAGTCTGTTACTTTGCGTCGAGATACTCTGAATGCGGCATGGCGGCAGTTCTCCAGACGCTCGCTGTTCTTACGTTCTCAGGCTTTCTCTTCTCTCTCTCCTTAGGAAACGATTCGCCCGGACTTAACGTGCTTTCACACAAAACTACGCGTCGCCTGAGCGCCGATACCAGCGTCGCGTTCATTTTCGCGCACCTAAATCCCGACTTATCTAATCCGACGACTAATTAAAAGATTTCGGACGAACAACTCGCGAAATAAATAAAGAGGAAAATATTACAAATCCATATATTCAGCACTCAAACTAAAGCAGTCAAACATTCTTAATTTCTAATCAAACTTGTAAAAAATATACATTACATGAATTTTTGAAAATTTAAATTTTCTATGAGGGAATGAATAAACACTTATTTTCGTTGCATTATACATTTCTTCACGCACCTATTTAATTTCTTAGTAGGTAGTTCTAGTGTTAGCATTAATTGTCAAAACAGAAAAAAATAGAGTGGGTTTGTATAATTGGAGGACAGAAATTTTGATAGAATCATAATTGCTTTTGGTTAGTACTATACATGCACGAAATATTTTTTCGTATTCAGAGATAGTCAAAATTCTTATTTGAATTCTTAAAGTGTTCTATGTTTTTCTAAATATCTATTATTCGAATAAAATTTCAACGCACAAAGTCTATGTGCAATATGATTATTTCCATTTAATGATGTGCCGATGTTTTATTACACAATTTGCAAAGCCATTTATCGAAGTTTCCTTTGACTTTCGACCGTTGGACCAATATTACCCGAGCTGGAATTCAGTCTTTCTCTATGTAGCCTCTAGAGACACTCGAAACCGCCGCGACTTAGAATCCGACGTGCGATCGACCTGCAACCGGTTCCTCGTTCCCTTTCATCGATTCAGGGGCCACACGAGCCTTCCGTGCACACGTGCATACACATGAGCGTAACTCGAGAAACGCGTGCACGATGATACTAAAGTCTGCCGAGCGTCTCTCTTGCCGTTCACTTAGAGGCAACACGTTCTCCAAGAAAGGTCACAATTTGACGATCGTTCGCACCGAGCTAACTCCCCGGGATTTCACTCGTGGAAAAATGATACGATAATTCGGTCCAGCGATAGCTTTGTTCATTTACATTTGGATAATTCGCAATTCGGATGACGATAAAACCGACTTAATCCGCCATTAAGTTTTTCCAGGAGCTATCGACCCTCGAAGTCGATCGTTTGCAAACAGAAAAATAATTCTATTCTCTTTTTATTAGCGTTTTAACGTGTTAATGCAAACTCAAAACCTGTGAAAGCTAGGTTGGCGATCGAAGGGTACTCGAGTTACGCACGATCTCGGATGGACATCGATACTTTTCTCGTGTAGTCCCCGGATCGTTGCGTTTTCTTCGTCAAGCGGGAGCCCGGGGCAGGACATTGAGGAAAGACGACGAGATAGGCGCGTATCTCGCGGCATCTGGGTAACTGAAAGGGCAAGATCTCTGTCTCTCCGTCGCGTACACCGACCTGGCCTATACGCCACGCGGGCATTTGCATTCGCTCTTAACCTCCCCGTGTCCGTCCCTTTCCTCCCCGTTGTTGGCGCATAGCGTAAAACCGCATAATTAAGGACCCTAGCTACCGTACGTCCATCCGTTCCTTCCGTTCTTTCGTTTCCCTCTGCCAGTTACGTCGTCCCGTTCGTACAAAGATCTGCGGCACTCCTCGGTATCGCGCAAGGATCGAGGATTGTGCCGTCAGTCAACGGCAGGACAGCACCGAGCCCTTATAAAGCACGAAAGGATCTATCCCTGCGTTGGCAGTATGTAGATTCCGAGAAGCTCGACTCGGGACAGAATTTTTCCCAAAGGCTGAAAGGACAGGGAGACGCTTAGAGGGCTCACGCGACCGTCTAACGTCGCTTAGAGACGTTTCTTCGGTAGATTTCGCTTCCAAAGTTGTAGCTTCAACTACTGTGCGCTCGCGAGAAGTTGACCAGCGGCTCTGATTGGCCCGCTGGCTCCTCCCCTAGCTTTAGCGAGTCCACCCGCCCATTGGCGGAATGGACGGAGCAAACGTTCACTCGAACGCGGGATTTTCAAACTCTGAATATGAGATTCTCGATCTTGGAGAATTCTAGTCACCTTAATTGCTCGTAGTTTTACTGCGTTCTGTCGTGCCCTCGGGCGCATTCTTGGCGCGACTTGGTCAGCTCGCGGCGAGGGAAGCTTTTATTTCAGCCTCCTCTCCGTGTTCTCACAAGTATTAAGCGTTCGTTCCCTCCGAAGCGTAAGATGCGCTTTAATTCGCTATCGCCACGCGAGAAACACGCGAAACTGTTGCGACCCGGACGGGGAAAAAAGTGACGCGGTTGTTTTCACGGGCGAGAAGACCACCGTGGAGCGGCCACGACGCAACGTGGAAATGGTTTCGCGTTGGTTGGATTCGAATCTTGCCTAATTCGATCGTTTCCCGCGGTACGGGCACGGATAAAGAGCCAGTTCACAGCTCGAGTACGCTTGAAAAACACTTAACCGCGCCACTGCGGACCAGAGATGGGAAAAAGTACCGTAAAAATTTCGAATTAATAAAATTTGAACTATAGTCTCGTATCTCGCGGAGTCTCAGTTTTTTTCGTAATTTTTCCCGTGAGACGATGGTCGTTATTAGACTGCGGATCTTTATGCAAATTTTTATTAATAGAATTAATATAATGGAAGCTTTGTAAAGGGTTGTCTCAACTCCTAAATATAGTAATTCGTATCTTATGTATTTCTTGAAGATTTAAGTTTCCCCTAAATGCATACACATTTCTGTAGAACAGGGAAAATTGTGAGAAAATAAAATGAAATTACTCGTTAACTATTAGCGACACTTTTTCACTCAGAATTTGATATTCTTCCATACCTTCATATGAAAACTATACTACTCCATTTAAAGAAACAAAATTGACCTTCCAATCCCCAAAACGTTTTCATTCATAAAAAAAAAACAAATGCACTGTATAGTATATTCGAACTATGCAATCTTTCCATTTAAAATTTGTTCTACTTTGAAAGTTACAGAAATGCATAAGTTGCACGAACCACCCTGTATAAGTATTTCTTATACTTTTGCATATCAACTGCGCTCTCCAGTTTTTTGAAAATTTAAATTTCCTATGAATGCATAAATATCCGAGGTCTACTGATTATTAATCAATGAGTTTAGAATTTATGCAACAGTAGGTTAACAGAATCGAAGCAAACCTTGATACGGTTGCTGTAAGCGTTACGATCGTTCGGTGTAAACTAAATCAGAGATTCTTGTTATTCGTTCATCGATACGAGACGTTTTTCCCAAGCAACGTTGAAGATATGCGAGAGAGGCCTGTTCTACCTTAGGTCAATGCGATCGTATCTATTAATCATTCGATTCTTTCCCTTTGTCTCTCTCTTTCTCCGCGAACGTAAGAGCGTGTACACAGTCACTCCTTTGCCTGATAAATGGCAATGAGCGCCGCGGTAAAGCAAATGCTTTACACGCAGCTAATCGCTGACTAACTAATAACTTCTCTCTCTCCCCCCGACGAACGGTCATGGGAACCTGGGCGTTTCGAACTCGTCGAGTTTCCCTGTTTTCGGAAATCCTGCTGCTCCTGTTCCTTTCTTAGCAAGTATTAAGTTGGCTTTGCATGGATCCTCAACGCGAAGTCTGAAAATAGATTCTATCATTCAGCTTTCAGGTTTTGAAATTAAATATCGTGATGATAAACGTGTACATTAATATGAATAATACCAAGAGAAATTAAATTCGCAGATTGTTCGGTTCAAAATCCATTTAAAACTGCTCCAGATTCGATATAGAGTAGTATACTCATATTCGTTATTGAATGTAATGCATCGGGACGCGTGTAGTTGAGCTATTAATTCGAATTATCGTTTTCTCCGTTCCTTCTGTTCGAGAACGTTTAAAGTTTTCTGCATCGTTCCAAGATTTTATATGCAAGATATTTTATTCGGTTAGGAGTTGGCATTTACGGACCGTCTGGCGTCGTCGTCGTTGGTTAATAGCGCGATGAAATATATCTGCCATCCGGTTTGTTTCAAGCGTCTCGGTGCCCCAGACAGATGGACTTTTACAGCCATCCGGTCTTTTTTATAATATCTTGTTAATACTGGCTGACTAATTTCGAGCGGGACAAAATTTACAATATTCCACGCGACGTTGTTATATCTTGCTCGTGGCCGGATAGTATGTATTCCGATGAAAATGGCGGTTTACGATTGGCTGTACATTAGGGTCGGGATCGGAGCAAAATTTTATTCGAGCAATAGATTACGTTTACTCGTTCGGACAATTAAGCTTCCACCTGTTCGTTGCTGAAATATTTCATTCTATAATTGAATTTTTAATCGTTATTTTAACTATCTGGAATAAAGGATACGAAAGAGAAACGAGCATAAAGGGAGAGAAAAATTTGTATACGAATGTAAACAGAATTTATGTATTTATAAAAAAACTAAATTTTTGTACATGCATGTCAAATCGTGGGAATACATAAAATCAAGTGAAAATAACCACGATCGCCGGGGTTATTCTCCATTGTTAACGACTTTTGGCCATCTTCGGGGCATCATGTGAATTTTATCGCGGTAGAAACTTGACGATTTCGAAGTAATAAAGCCATCGATGTGTTTTCGAACACCGTCGACATCCTCGAAGTATGCCATAAACGTGTATGAGTCGGTCAAGTAATGTCGAAGCGACCGGAACAGGTGGTAATCAGACGAGTCCATGTCTGGAGAATACACCGCGTATGGAAGAAGTTCTCAGTCCAAGATGACGTCCTTCTTCGTCAGAGAAACGCGTTGTCACGAGGCGGTATGACCTGGTGGTTTCCTTGAACAGCAAACGGTCTCTTTCGCTCCAATTCGTCCCTGAAATTCATCGATTGGAATCGATAACCGTTCCAACTATTTCGCTTGGTACGAGCACCTCGTATCAGACGCTTTCCATATTTCACCAGATGCAAAGTAAAACTTCTTTTGCTCGGATATTAGGTCTACTCACGTTTCTCCGCGTTTATAATTACCGTAAATCCATCGTCCCGCGGTAGTGTTTTCAAGGAATATCAAATTAATCACAGCACGATTTACAGCCGATCGTTTATTGGTAGTTCTCGTTTACATGCTTCCAGATAAGCGGAATATTTCACAATTAGCGTCGTGGAACGGTGCTTTGATTAATTTTTCACGTACTCAACGAAGCTTGCGTTTGAAAGGAAGAACCCCTTCGCAGACACGCTCGTTGGTTCGTATTACATGCTCGCGCGACGGAACAATCGAAAGCCACACTTACGAGACTAACGTTCCATTAAACGAACTGTTTAATTTTTTCAGTAGCGCGTCGTTAAGCTTTACGAAACGTAACGATATAATTTTTGTAACGTTTTGTTACGCTACCGGTGTAACAAAATTAGTTTTAGACTTGTTAAATTTATTTCTACTCCGGAATGTCAATCTGCAGTAACGATTCTTAAAGTGAACATAGCTCCAGGGTTGGGCTGTTCATCTTGAGAAGGTAGAATTCGACACTAGCAGATATTTGTATACATACATCGTCTTTTAAATAGCGGTTTTCACGTTTCACTGGCTTTCATGTTCAATTTACGAACCACGGTGGTCATTCTAAGAATCATCTATATTTTTTTCGTTTTTTTTAGAAGATACTTAACGCGATGCATCAGGTTTCACTGGTCCCAATGTTTAATTTACGAATCACGTTTGGTGTTCATTTTAAGAATCATCTACTTTTTTATCTTCAATTTCGTACAGTAAAAGAAGAGCAAATAAGTTTCTGCTTTCCATAGAAGATACTTAACGCGATGCATCACGATTCACGTTTCACTGGTCCCAATGTTCAATTTACGAATCACGTCTAAGAATCATCTGCTTTTTTATCTTCAATTTCGTACAGTAAAAGAAGATATTTTGCAATTTGATCGATACTTTTGCAAGACCGATCAATTAACGCGAGAACAAAGCTGATGAAGGATCGAATCATGGCCGTTGAACGTAGGTGAATCACAGTTTGCTTCCGTGTTCGCGGTTATTGTGACCCCGACGGGCAGAGAAAATTTTCCGGAAGTTACGTGAAGCCCTTCTCGAGCGGTTCGTCGCTCGTTGTCGCTCCTCTCCTTAAGTTCTAGCGCATAACAGAGAAGGATCCGCGTTGGATACAGAGTATTTCGCAATTTGTAAGTGAGAAACGGCGTTCTTGCCGAGTCCCAGCCGCGCGGTGCGAACCTCGGTTGAACTTCTTCGTGGGTGCACACCGATCGTCGCACGCGCGTCTCTGTGTGCACGTATTACGTTCCCCGTGTTTGTGTCGGTTTGCACGTGCACTCTGCGCAGATTCGTTTGCGTGCGCGGCTGTCGTGGCGGCAGACGCCGCGCGTCGAGTTATCAACCACCTTCGCTCCCACAAACTGGTCGCTCGCGATCCTCGCGAATGATAACGCATTGCTTCGCGCGTTGTCCCGCGCTTTCACGTTGATTGGCCGTGACTTCGCTCTAATTGGGCCCCGCGAGAACCGACCGAGAGATAATCCATTTAGTATTCGCTGCCTCCAATTTACCGGTTCGGTTATTGAACACCGTCCTCCTCAAACGTTTTCTTTCACCAGCTTCTTTGCATTTCTAATTTGCGTTGCCATCGTATCTTTTTAACTATTATTATCTTAAAACTTTACAAGAAAAAATTATTTTTCTCAGTAATCGTGGAATTTTTTTAAGGAAGCAGTGTTATAATTTTCTCGTCTCTGAAAAACCGTCTGACTTGCCGCGAAATTACTGACACGGTGTATCATTACATTCATATTTGTGATAGATTTTGCGATTAGAAAGGTTATTGATTAGGTAACTCGAAGGTAGTTCTTCGGTCAGTAAAATGGCCTGCTTCGATGGTATTCCGCAAGAAATTGTACGAGTCTCGGTATAATTAGTGGATCATGCAATTTTAATAAAAATACTAGACCTTTAATATATAATATCTTCCTCGATATAAGGGTTTGTTCTCTCAAAACGCTGTGGCATCTTAATTCCAAGCAATTGTTTCTAATATACATTTAACTTTTATCGTTTAATCGATAAGCATGCGCTAACTAAATCGGCGCAGAAGCAACGCCGCGCGATAATTATAAACTATTCCGCGATACACGAACACGGTTACGTTCCGTAATTCTAGCCAAGCAAGGAATCGTAAGAACGAATTAAATTATCTACGGTAATTACCGCGGCTCGAATTCATTACTCTCCTTGTTAACTAGATATAATCGTTGCTGGTAAGATCGCTCCGTACACGGATCACACTTTGCTTTTCCGGGAAACACGATCCCTCGCCGGGTCGGGGCTTTTTCGTCGCTCGTGTACGCCAGACGCTCAACGAAAACGTGACTTTCTCGTCTAAAATCCACATTCATGCACACACAGCGGCATTGTGTAATGGTCCTTGAATCAACAGCCACCAAGCAGCTGGTCGACGGTCTCCCACGCCCTGGCACCCAAACGGCACGAGTCCTTGCAGGATTCCCAGGACTTACCACGCTTGTGTCGAAGCAATTTGTTCGTGACTTTTTATCCGGTTTTATCATTCTGATTGCAATCGTTAGAAGTGAAACTTATTTCCCCATTGTGTTCGTTCCCCCGGCGGCTTCTCGTCTTTCTATGCGGGTTTTCGGAACGATTCATCGCGAGAAATAATAATTTCGAATCATTTCATTCTGGAAATACGTGGCGCGCTTTTGCTAGATGGGACTTCATATTCATCAGTAAAAGACTTTCTAACCAGGTCTTCTGTCTCGCGCAGAGTGTTTCTTTCCATGTTTTTCCTTGTTTTGCGATTAAAACAACGAAGACAGTCTTGGATGTCTTCAATTGCAAGGCACTCAATTGTCTGCATTCAGCCTTAGACGCCGGGATATTGGATAATCGAAATCGCTTGCGAGAGAGACAAGAGCGTAGCCCTCTGATGGCGTGCACGGGACGCCACATGTTTCGCCGTGGCCCCGTAACGATCGGGCGACTCGCGAAAGAAATTGCAGGATCTTAAATTCAATTTCAAACAATAAATTTCTGCCGGCGAATCAATTTTATGCGAGATCCGCTGCCCGCTGCGCCTACAATACACCCATACACCGAATCCCTCATAATAATGACTTTCGGAGTGCGCTACGAAGGTAAAGAAAATCCCGCAAACGGTTTCGAGCCACTCCATCTTGTTTTTCCGGTAATAATCGCGCGCGACGCTCATCAATCATCACGACCACTCGTGCGTTCCCTTCCAGGCGCGAAGGAACTAACCGACGATCGAGAACGTCGATTTTAGGTCGTTCCTTGTCATTTTCCACGCTACGGTTCCCGGCCGTGTCTTCCTCTCCGTTGTTCTTTGCTACTCGCGATCGCACACGCGGCCAACCTTTTCAGTTTTCCTATCGACGATCTCGCGTGTAATTACATTGATAGGAGCACGTTACGCCATTTGATCGCAACTGTGCTCGTCGACGCGTCGAACCGTGTAAACGAGCGCCGTTGTGTGTTCGGTGTTCACGTTACGGAAAGTATTTGCATGTCGAACGAAGGAGAACAATCGTACCGCGAAAACGTGGCTAGCGTTTCGAGAGATACTGGAGACTTTGTAAAATTATGTCCTATTTGCTGTTATAATTTTTGTACGTCAAAGATTTATTAATTCGTTTTGTTCAAATGTTCAGTTTCGTTGTTTGTTTACCTTCTCATAAAAAAGAAAGCAGAACGTTCTTTGGTGCTTCTCGTTAAGTGCCGCAGAATCCTGCTACGGTTCACTCGGACGCGTGTAAATCGTTTTCCCCGAATTTGCACCGGATTTCGGCAACCGTGGCAAAATTTAGCACCCTGGTGCGAACTGGTTTTCGTGGGATCGACGGTTCGCGGATTGGTCGATGTTCACAGAACGCTCGTTGGCTGATATTCAGGAAGTCCTAGCCCACATTGCGCGCAGTGTGCTCGCCAATTAGAGTCGTTCGGATCGAACGTGGAAGCACATCTTCCCAATTAGCGAGGTATAATTTAATTTCTTCCAAGCGCCAGATTGGCTGACTTTTTTAAAATGGCGCCTAGGCGCTGCTTGGAACAGATTGGATCCACCATGTTTCTTTTGCTCAAAGAGGCAAAGATTGAATTAGATTTTAATGAATTCCTTGTTTATTATACGGTGCTACTCGTCTTTTTTCGTAACTTCTATTTTTCTTATAAGAATCTTTTACAATCTATCTTTGTATACAATTTTAGTTGAAAATCTCTGACCCATCCTGAAAGCAAAGATTGTTCTATGATGGTTTTAATTGTGCACGTATCTGTTGATTCTTAATCGCTGATTGGCGAAGCATCCAATGAGCCATCGTCAACAGACCGTGCCATTTAGCAGATATTAATTGACTCATTGTCCCCTATTGAGCATCGTCCTCTTTCAATACTACTCGAGCAAGTCAAGCTTTTTCTGTTCAGAACAGTGATTTGAACCAGACATTTTAGAATGTATTCTAGAACAATCTGACAGTAATGAACAATCTCACAGTAAATAATAATATTAATTTTTTTAGGAATATAAATTCCTAAAGTATCGAACGTTTTTACAAATATTTGAGACGCGATGTTGGGTATATAAAATTATCGAGCAGACTTCGTACGGTTGGGAACAGTCGTACAATGTTATACGGCGCTCATGCGAGTTTCACCCTCCTTCTAGATCCCTGTTTGTCCGTTTTAGGTCTACGGGTACCTTTGTACCCAGTATCGATTGCCAGGTGCGTCTCCGATAGGTCCCCGAGCGTGACGGAACGCGCTGGAAAAAGAAGGGTGCTGGTGTGTTTTCAGGGTGAATAGTAGCCGAGGCTGCGAAATGCAATTGCATACCAACGGTGAAACTGTCCTCCATTATCCAGTATCGTTCGACGCGAAAATTGGGAGAAATGGCAGCGCGGATCAATATCAATTTTGCAAAATGTGTACACGGCATGAAATTGATATCTCGAAACTGTGTATTAACAGGTTACGCGCGCGATTACACCCGACCGTATGGAGATTTTTTCCCGAACGAACGAATTAATTTAAATCAACGTTTCGAAACTTTTCGGTGCACCCGAACGCGTTTCACTTTTGCACGCGTATCGCGAGTACTCGGTTTCGTATAATTATGAGCAGTTAGTGCCAGTAATTCGAGTCAAACGGTGCATAACGTTTCGAAATCGCGATCGGATATTAATGGGTTTCACGCATACGAGTATCCGTATTTATTTTGAGCCGAGATCGAACGTTTTCTCCCTCTTTTCTCGTCGATGCATCCGTCAGGCTTTTTACAATATAAATTGCATTATATTTAATGGAGAAGTAAAACACTTTTTTTAGTAGCTAATTTAAAATTCTAATAATTAGTGTTTCAAATTTCATATTCCACTTATTTTTATTTCTTCTCCTTTACCTGCAATTTAAATTGTAACGAAATTTCATGATAAACGACTAGAAGATAGGAATAATTGGCAAAGTTTGCGCGACGTTCGAATTCTTGGCTCGTTCAGCGAACTAATCGTAATCGAGAATGTTGATTGCGAGCATACGTTTTGCGCGATCGTGGTTCTTTTCATCAGAAGAGGAAGTCGGTCGAAGGATATAATTGTCCGCCGTAATTCTCGAGAAGGAAGTAGCCGGATTCCTCGTATAGGGATTCTTGAAGTTCCCGAGAGAAGTTTAAATAGTGCATTTTTTCACCGACGGATGCAGGATGCGGGCTACGCCATTTTCATACGTCAGTGTTTCAGCGCATACCATCGTTCTCTCGCGTTGCATCCCGAGATTCCTGCGGTGCATTTATTTCTCACCGTTTCTGTTTTATCATCGAAACCCCCTGCATCCTGCTTAACTCAATACGGAGCGTCGTTTTCTTTGCGCCGATACTTATCGCTTTTTTTTTTTATTGCCAGCCCCAACTTCCCTTTGCCCGGCGATTTCTTACCGTAATAACCGAATTATGCGCAGGAAACGGTCTTCTCGGTTTAATGCCTATTTTTACGAGATTTATACTAATTCGCGTGCAACCGGAAAGTATCGTCATTCGCATCAAAGTCTACATATAGTGAAAATTGAAACGCATGAAATACTGGCAAAGTCATCGTTCATTCTTAAAACGATAATACAGGAAACTTAATAATATAATAGCGTTGGAGATCGGAATTTGTTTTTAATGGAATCGAGGAACGAAAAAGAGTGCTCATAACTTCACCACAAGTTCTTAGTCACTGATGATGATGGCATTAAACAAAATGTTTTCTTGTTCATCACCCGTCATTATTAGTAACCCTTTTCTCGGTACTAAGTGGCTGATAAAAGAACTGAAATACACCCAATTCGTCATCGTCATAATTTTATACGTTTGAACGAATTATCTTTCTTCGAATGCAAATCTCTCGCGAGGCAGTAATTTGTTTGTTTCGTCTTTGCGTGTATCGCGGCTGAAGGGTAATAAATTGCTCGTGTGCGGTATGGGTGGCTTATAAGTAGAATATTCTCGTCGGTAAATAAAAAGTTAAAAATCCTTTGGAGGCATTCTTCCCTACTTATTCCTGAAAAGGAACAATGGAAATTGCGCGGACACCGCAGGAGTAATGTTACCCGACTCGTCGACAGGTTGTGAAACTTTCCATCGTCATTGAACACCGAGTGGAATAATATAATAAGAGGAGAAATACGCGACGAGAGTAATTATCCGCGTCATCGGTTCCCTCGTTCGCGATTTAATGCAACGAGACGGAATTTAAACAAGCTTCTCGACGGTATTTTAAAAATCAATTTATCAAAAGTGGATAGAATTTAACACGATTCCCTAATAGAAAGATACAGATAAAGATAACGAGAATTATCGATCAGGTGAATTCACGTTCCCCCAAACAGTTAATAATTTAGCGTACAAGCGTCTGAGAAGTCAGTATTTGGTGTTCGTTAATCGCCGTGGTTCGACAACGAGGCGAACGATTTTTCTTCTCTTCTTGCGGATATTTTTTTTCTTTTTACGTATATAATTTGTCCCACACTCATTATTTTCACTCGTTCTACGAGCCGCGTATATGGTCATCGACGAATTATTGCGGCAACAGTCGATTGTCCGGTGTCTGGTGCGCTCTCGATGGTTGCACCGGACGATGCTGTACAAAAACGAAGTTGACTGCCATCGGCGCAGAATACCTCTGCGTTCTGGCAGCGGCAGGTGCGAGATACGAAGGTAGTCGACGACGTTTTCACCGTGACTCGTCCCTCCGGATAACGTGCGTGCTTTGATATTCGATGCAAGAAGGTAGAGGTAGGCGTACGAGAGTGAACTGCACTCGCATTAGCGTCGCGGATGCGTCGGGCAATACCTCGCCGCGTTGCAGCTGATACCTTAAAAATATTTTTTCGATCACGATATTAATAATCTCTGAATAAACATCCTTACGTTTCTCACAAATTGCCGTCGGTTTCCTATTTAAATTTAATTTAAATAGGAACATATACATTGCAATAGACGTCGTTGCTAACAGGTACTTATTTATAAAAAAAATATACTGACGAATAAGTCAATGGAACATGAATGCTTGATACTCGAAGAAACGTATGATGCAATAGAAATAAATGTTTATTCATTCTCTTATAAAAAGGTACATTTTCCAAAATCCAGTCGAGTAAATTTTGTACAATTTTTATTAGAAATTTGATGTTGAGAAAAGCCTTCCTTTTGACCTCCAAATAACAGACAAAATCTGATCAATTTAATTCAATTATTTGTACAGTCGTATTGCACCTTTTTGAGTATATTTTTCCGTAATTAAGAAACTTTGTTATCCACGTCTCATTGCATCGTTCGACTTTTCAGTGGTTGCATCGCAAGGGTAATACTAGAATTTCAGTAGTTAAATAGCGTATCGGTGTTCGATATCGTCAGTTTTAAATCGACGTCGTATCAACGGGACATTCGATAAAGCAATTGGAGAAGCGAACGAAACTCGTGCCATACTTACGTAGTTTAACCGAGTCAGGAATATGATTCCTCGTGCGACTCTTGCAATAGTAAACGCATTGAGTTGCAATGGTGTCTGTAAAATTCTTTTTTACCAAACTCATGTAAAAAAAACTGCAATTAATCAGCTTTCTGTACATATTTTTATAAAAAGCCTACTTTTGGCTATGTTCAGTTTACTCATACACAAACTGAATTTGTAAATATTAGACTATGTTCTGTGCATCCCTTTTGCTTTGTAGAATTGTTTTTTGACAAAAGCCTGCTTTTGACTGTCTTCAGTTTGCTTGTTCACAAACTGAATTTGTAAATAATTAAATCCTGCATCCCTTTCGTTTTGGAGGCCCGTTTTCTGACTAAACAAATTCTGTAATTCTTCCCTCGCGTTCATTCACGTTCGTTGAAAGGACTATCAAAGAGAGTCCTTGCTCTTCTTCTTATGTCAGCGCCAATTGCTCGCCATCTTCGTTCGTACACGCGTATGGACATTTATATCGCCCAGTCACGAAAGAATCGTCGAGCGGATTAATCGTGCCTCGGTATTTGGGGTCAACGAGGCTGAACACCGATAAAGAAAATGAATAGAACGGGAAAAAGAGAGGGAAAAGGTAGATTCGATGTCGCCGCGGCGTGGCGAACCGAGCTCACGTACACAGGTATTGATCCTTGAACCGTCTCTGCCTCGGATCAACGTAGATCCAACACCTTTCTCTCGCTACCTCGTCCTTTTTCCTCTCCTCGATGTCGATCTCTACTCTTCCGTGCCTTCCCCGTCCTGGGTGCACCTCCCTGCGATAATAATTATCCGCTCGGGCAAAAGTGCCGCAGCCAAAGTCACGATGCCACTTCGTGCCACCTCCCTCTTGCGTCCAGGAGATCGAGTGTCAAGAAATATTTGCCATCGATTACCCATACTCACTCTGTCCCTGTTGAAACCACCTTGCGTCTTCTTTTCGATTAATCATCACCGCGTGTGTCTTTTATTTTTCAATTCGAGTTGGTCGTCGATTCTCTTTTTCCGGGGGGGTAGTTTCGCGAGGAATTCGTTTCTTTTCGTTTTAAAGCAATACAGTACTTTTATATGTGTATTTATTGGAGAAGTAAAATAGAGTTTGTGCAAATGTGGACTTTGAAATAGAAAGCAAATATTAAGGGGGTTTTTTGTAAATAAATTATAAGACCTTCTGCAGTTAAATTTAGAAGGTTTATGTATACATATTTCAGTGAAATTTAAAGGAAGGGAAGGAAAATCCCAGTCATTCAACACATAACGCCAATCAGAAATAATCGCCAATTCCATAAATACTTTAAAAAGAAAATTGAATACTTTGTAAGCAGCAAATTAGCTGGTTTTAGCGCGTGCTTTGGCGCAAGTATTAATGATAGCGTTACAGTATTTTTCGTACATCGGGATGCGAATTCTCATAGGTTTCAGCGATGATTATCTACCGGGTTTCTCGAGACCTCGCCGCGAGGTTAAGCTAATTATCCGACGAGAGTCCGGTTCTTTTACATAATTGCCACGTCGACGAGAATTTTAGGCCCTTACGAACGCGGTCGGAGGGTTGCGTCTTACGCTCGATGTTCCCTTGCGTATTGTTGGGTTCTGCCCCGTGGCAGCGTGTATGAATATAGACACGTTTGGCCGCGCATACGGCGTATACGTTATGCGTACTTATTCATAACGTGTGCCGACTCCGAACCCGGCATCGACTTTATTATCGTGAGGCAAGAACACCGAGGGGATACTAAGCGTAATGGCCGACGAGGTACCTTATACCAACCTAGAAGAACCCCTTTCCTAGCTCGAGATATTCGCTTCTTCTTCGAACCTATACCTCCCCCCTCTTTCCACCCCCCCATTCACGGTTAACGACCCAAATGATGATGATTTGCTATTTTCTAAGGTTTCTTTTTCACCGATGGTTAAAGAAGCAGGCAATTGTGCCTCGTAAATTGCGTTACACCGCGAACACACACGCGTTCCGCGCGGTGCGCGATATAGCTTATTTAAAATTTCCAGCTCGGCTTTGATCCGCGCTTATTCGCCGCGTGGCTGATTAATGACGGGTTTATATACCGGGGAAAAATTTGTCGATGATAATAAATGGAAAATGGAGATCGCGACGTCGATTGATTTTCGCCGGGGTTTCGATGAAAGCGAACGGGTAACGAGCGTCGACGCAACGGATCACCGATTTATGATCGATAATATTATTCTATCGTGCGTGTTTGCACCCGATGCGGTTGAAATCACGCGAACGTGACTGGTAGCCTTTATCGCTCGAAGATAACGATATCTTTTGTCGATTCTCGCGATTAGATTTATCGGATACTCGTGTCGTGCACCACCACGGAAATTTGCATCGTGTCGCATTAACGAATAGAAAGTACAAACAGGTGGTTCGATCACCTGCGTGACGAAAAGAGCTTCAAATTAAGCGGGCAAGTTTCTAATCTACTTTATTGAACATTGCTATTAGTTATCCGGTTGTTTTAATTACGATTTAACATTAACCTTTCACGAGTATTAGAGAAAGTGTTATTGTTTTCTCCCAAGCCTTGTATACAGAGCGTACGCAGAGGCCAAAATAAGACGAAATTTAAGAATACCAATTTGTTGATTGAGAAATCAACAGGGTGTAGGTGTCTAAATTTTTGGACGAAAAAAAAAATTTCAAATCGTTCTAAAAAAATTATTTTCGGTTGTGAGGGACAGTTACGATCATTTTTGGTGAATAGATATACCCCCGAAATTTTACGCACTTTCGAGAAAAAAATTCGAGTAGGTGGCTAAAATCGACAAAATTAAAAAATTTGAATCGTTCTGGAAAAATTATTTTTGGTTGCAGGGGTCAATTACAATTATTTTTGGTGAATAGACATACCGCCGAATTCCTAGGCACTTTCGAGAAAAAAATTCATTACCGAAAATATAATGCGTGGCCAGAATTTTTGATTTGTCTCTTATTTTGGCCCCTAGAATCGCCCATTAAAATTTTTCCCAGCGGTGGCCGAACACCCTATATATTTTCAACAATCGATCATCGTCAGAATGATTATCGTGTGTTTATTTGCACCAAAGAAATTAAAATGATAGATACTTGAAGAAATGTAATAAATCTGTATTCATTCTTTTATAGAAAACCACAGTAAATTTGCAAATATTCGGTCGAGTAAATTTGTTACAATTTATTAGAAATAGCAAATGAATCATTTTAACCAGTTTGGTAGTTCCAGTGTTAATGATTTCGAAATAAAGTACACGAAAGTTTTTTTCTTTTTAATAATCCCGCATAGCTTTCCTCACTGCAATATATTTACACCAAAAAGATAACCGGTCCATTAAGCTCAGACTCGTCAGATTATCAATTAATGCTCACCGCGAAAGTATTCGCGGGTATTGCTTACGTAATCACGTTGAATTTATGCGCGACAATTCCCGAACACGATAAGTGAAATGCGTTATCGCTCTCGGTAAATTGCATCACGATCATCGCCGCGAATGGGCGAGACAATTGATGGACTAAATCCGTTGAAAATAAATAATTTGACGCGTACACGGCTACGGGCAGACACCGGACGATGCAAAATCGCCGCGCTCTGTTTTAATTACGCTTCATAAATCAACTCTCTCGCGCGCGCTGCACTGTGTATCTTCATCGGAAATTAGCTTCACAGTGGATTATTTAACCGGCTCGAGACGCGAACTTTCACTACGTTAACGGGACACATTTCGTACCGAAATCTATTCTTAGACGTTCATGGGCTGGTGCTGGTTTTGCCACATTAAATACTTTATCTGGTATTCTAATTTCTCACCTGTCCGGCGAACAAATGCGACGGGCCTCTTGAGCAACTTACGGCTATTAGTTACATTTTTCTGCAGCTGAATTATCGCGCACAAGCTTCGCAACGAATGTATACTTCGCGATTTTTCAAAATTTTCTAACCGTAAGCAGTAAAATATTATTTGCTATTTTATGCCCAGATTAATTCTTTGACTGCTATGTTAAGCATATTTTTTTATTATTTTTTAAAGAATTAAAAGTTCTATTGTACTAGACTTTTAGAGACACGAAGAGGGATCCTTAAACTATACGAAAGTATTTTTTTAGTCCATTTTTGATGATCCTTTATTAAACAGTAGTTAAGTCTTTTAATCATAGTTTGTGTAGAAACGAAAAATTTTTTTGAAGCTGGTTGGTTTCCACTGACACTGAACCTGTTTTAAACAAGAAATGTGAATAATTTTAAAAACGATAGCATTTCGAAAAAATTCTTTTTTACACGTTGTCACGTGATAGGAGGAAGAAAAATTGAGAGACACTGGCAAGCGTTGGTATTTAATAGGTAGGGCGGCATGGGGGCTGTTATGCAGGCAGTCTCCCCTAGTTTCCGGTGTCGATGATGCACTTCTAGCTGCGGTTCCTTTCTAGCCTCCACGCACGTATTTGAATCACACGCGCGAGTCTCCCGTTTTCTCTGTTCCCCGTGCAGCCGAAAGGCAACGTCCTTTCCTGTCGCCGTACGGAAACGTGACGGAGATAAGCTGCGACGATATTTGACAATAGTGGTATTACGAATGTACCCACATATCGTCTTTTGTATTTGCCTCTTCGAGTTCCCAAGAAGTTCCTCCCGGATGTAGGAGAGATCTGACGCCGGGACGCCGACATCGTCTTTGCAAAATCAAACAAATGTTAAAAACACGGTACGCCCGCCTGGGTTCTCGGAACAATTGCAGAAAGTACCAAAAAGGGTGGACAAATTAATTAAAAATTTTTTTTTTTATTTAATTTTTACTGTTGCATCAACCCATTAGGGTCATTAACAATCACAATACCTTACAAACGTTTGATATAGCATAAGTTAAATTAAATGAAATATGTTTATATGTTTAAGAAATTTTAGTACTCTTGAGCAAGAAGCTGCAGTCCTAGTTACTTCTTTGGAGCTCACTTTTGTATACGCTTCGTACAGTTAATTAGTTTTCTCGTTACTCGTTGAGAGTAAAGCATAAAAGAATTGTTTAGAATTTAACAAAATTTTGAGGTAGACATTGCATCGAGCTTATAGTGTTTCGTTTCTTCGCGTGGACAGTTTCGAAGAGGGGCGTGGAAAAATTCATGAATCCGATTGGGAGTGTGGGAGGACGGGAATTGTGGCAAACGGAGGAACACGAGGAGTCTGTCCGGTGGATGGAACGAGAAGGGCCTTCGCGCGGAGGACAGTAGCGCGATCTCGAGGAGATAAGGTTCGCGAAGATGAAACCGGATAACCCACCTTCCCTTTTACAAAGATCTTCTCGCCATGAGAGCAAACGAATTTCAGGCGAGGGTGCACCCATTGTACTGCAGGGCATATCCTGGTTGAGATACATTACCTGGCATACCTTCGTCCTGACGATAAGGTTAAAGTGCAGGGCCAGAGATCTGGTATGGCGCTCGTTTCAAAATTGTCGTCGGGTTCGTCCATCGTTAATTTCTCTATCGATGCTCCGTTGCTCCACGACTTTCTCAATGCAAAATAATCCTCTAAATCCACTGTGAGACTTTGGGATTGTTAAAGGGCGAAAATTAAAAATCATAGTAATTTAAACAGGAACACGTACATTGCAATAGACGTTGTTACTAACGGGGACTTGTTTATAAAAAAATGTACTCAAGGATAAGTATTTGGGATTGTTAAAGAAAATTGAAAATCATATTAATTCAAATAGGAATATATATATTGCAATAGTCGTTGTTAACAGGAATTTGTTAAGAGAAATATACTCAAGAATAAGTCAAACATACATAAATGCTTAACGAAATCAAGCTCGACACCGAATGCTTACATGTACAATAATTTCTATAAAGAACATCTCGATAAAGATTCTTTGGTTACGTGAGGTGAATATAAACGAGTAAACGTATAGCTTTGAGCTTTGAATTCAGGACTACGATCACTTAAATTACATTGTTAATTACATTGTCTCGATATGCGCGCTCGAAGAATAGCTTAAAGGTACTTGGAAGTTTATCGAATCTGTTTGACCAGAGCCGACGATAAGAGGCTCTTCCGCGGCACTAGAACACGTAAGATTTCCCTTTTACGCGGTACTTTGCCATGTCATTTCATTACCATTTCATTCGATCCTAAGTAGTCGACCGCTTAAACCCATTTGCATCAAGAAATGCGTTGAGTTACTCGTATCACCGAATGAGGAATAATCTGCAACCGAGATCGTATAATCCTCCGACGAAGGACGTCGAATCGTTTATAACCGATTTTTTAAATCCGTTTTCTCTCTTTACGATCGAGTTGTTCTTTTTATTAAAATTATTGTCCTCTGCTTCTTGACGCAAGCTTTGCAACGTTGTATAGCCCATCGAAATTATCGAAACTCTGTATTTAGCTATGAATTGATGATTAATAGCGTTAGCACCATTCGATCAGTTAGGGAACTTTATGGTCTGTGCATTTGCTTCTGCGGTTTCGAGAGATCTCGATGCCTCCCCGCGCTTCGATAATTTATGAACCGTTTTGTTTATATCCGGGATCTCACGATGCCCCGGTTAACGAAATTTATGCGGAATCTTGTTCGCTTATCGTTCGTACATACGGTTTCTAACAGTCGGGCAGGAAAACACGTTCGTTCGCGTTGCTTTCGGAACGGAACGCTATCGTTGCGCACGTAATCTCAGGACACAGTCGAAGTTGAGGTTACGCTTGCATAATAGCACGTCGGTGGATCGTAACGAACGAAATGGTCAGAGCCATGTCATCCTCTCTACGGTTCATGTCACTTCTGTACGTGATGAGACTTCTAACTAGACGATGCTCGATGAACTGTGTCCAGCGTGTCGAGTGTTCCAAAAAACTTGCCTCTCTTTTCGGTGTTCAGCACTACGACAACTTGCATTTACCCTAAATTCATTATTGTTGATTTTTTGAAGGAAATATTGGCCTGCAGGCTCCATTTGTTGGCCCCCTTTTCAATTATGGAATTTAGACAATGGGAGGTATATTTCAAAGGAATACAATTTTATGTATTTATTACATTTTTATTTTCTTAATTAACAATATTAATTTTCCAAATAAAATATTGACCTGCAAGCTTCACTCGTTAGCCCCAGTATTATAAAATTTAAAAAATATGAAAAAATAAGCAGAGACTATAGTTAGAAGGAATACAATTTTATATATTTATTACATTTTTATTTTCTCGATAGTAGCTTCACATACATCATTATAAAAATGAAGGATGTTGCAAAATTTTCCAGGTATATTTATTGACTACAATATAGTATATTTCACCCGTTCTCTTCGACTCGATTATTAGAACGAAAGGCAGATTGTAGATGTTTTCCCAGATAAATTTGAAATTAGTTTTCTTCTCAATAATGGTCGAGATGAATGCACCTGGCTCTGGCACAGAACCTGCGTGCTTCGAGCTTCGCGTAACTGTACTTTCATTCTAAAGATCGTCGAAGATACTTTTAACGCTCCACCGATTCTCAATTGCGAATACTATTCTTGCACCACAGACCATAAGTTACGGGCGTTTATTAAACAGTTGTTCTCGTGCCAACCGATGATTTGTAAATGAATATACTATTTAAGCGCAGTTATTTAACTTCGTATCAATTACGGGAAGTAAAAAGGAAAGCGGGAAGAAATAATTTCGAAGGCATGTTCGATTAACGAGACGCGTAATGAAAATCCAGAAGAGCTTTCTGGAATTTAATGAAACATTCCAGAAATCGTTCGTTTTATTGTGTAATAAACGTTACATAAATTACTGTTCTCGACTGAGAAAAGATTACACGCTTCGGGACAACGATTTTTAAGATTTATAGATTTATGCTAAATTATTCGCGATACGTTACCAAAACTATTCGAAACAGCTTTTACTTTCGAGATACAGAATTGACCCCGAAATACACATCCAAAGTTTTTTTAATATTTCCAGTGAATATTTGATATCTTCGATCGCGTCATTGTTCTTAAAATCAAAAATCATTGAATATTCGAACGTTTTAGTTACAATACGGGTTTATGACACATTGCTTCGAGACATCGTTACAAACTTTTTTTCTGTTTTGCACAACGGTATTTGCATGCTCGGCTCGAGATGCCATTAATCTTCCGCTTCAACGGAAAATTACTCGGTACATAATTTTCAATTCTAATAAACGCAAATTGGCGGCCTCGCGCGACTCGATAGAAATTAAATTGTAGCCGTTGAGCGGGCATTTATTCTCGCAGGTCGCGATTTTCCAGGAAAATTAATTCCTCCGTTCAAAGTTTGACAGTAACATGGAAATCGAATCGTCGGCGTTCTCGTCGCAGCCTAGTTCCGTTCGATATTAATTCAACGAGCGATGTTTTGCGTGATTAGTAACTGTAAAACGTGCGCCACGATGCGGTCAAACAAAAACGACACAGCTGGCGGTGATAATTTTTTAACGTCGATTCCTTTTCTATCTCCGGAGTATCGTAATGACCTCCTTTCTTGGCGATTTGAATGCCGGCACGTACGATACTTACCGTCGTGTCGCTGTGGACAGAAGCAAAGCACAGACGATCGCCATCTGTAATTTTTTACTTTGGATTGTTTCTTGTTTTAACGTCGTGGATATTTAGATAACGTTACGAACTGGTGTTGGGAAAAACGGTACATTGACTTGTACAAATATAGAGCTATCGACAATTTATATCGACTCTGGTTTATTAATTTATATAGATTACTGTTCATAAGCAACAGGGACATTTTGTAATTTAAAATTTTTATACGTAAACCTTAAATCGAGTTATGGTAGATATTATGTGGCGCCATTGGAGTGTAAAGAATTAAGCTAGAGAGGCAATTTTTTATATTTAGTTATTTTAAGTTACTGCTTTACCATAAATTTTATAGTAAACTGGAACTAAAGAAATAAACAGAATTTGAGGGTTGGGGATCTTTTGTGCATTTTTGAAAGCCACTATCCACGAGATGCTGGAATTAATATTCGAAAATTAATAGTTATTGTCTAGTTATCGAGACAAGTCAATGTCATTGACTCAGTTAGTACATCGTTAGTCCTCCACCCCTCTGTGTAATCTAGTGCAAGGTGATGGTGTTTGGAAAAGGGCCTCGACCGTCGGCAGATGTTCCATTCACCCTGCCGCCCGCAATGTAGGCCCCTCGCAGGGCTATACAAAGTTACCGGTATACCTACGGCATCGTCAAACGCGAAGGATTCATCGATAGTATCGAAGAGAGCAGCTGCATTTTTCCGTCGATCGTTCCTCAAGTTCTTTTCCTTCTTTATACGGGACCCGTCGAGATCTTCTTTAAAAATTTCCATTCGAAAAAAAACTGGCAAGTGCAACCACAACGTGTGCAGCTCCTTTAATTTTTCAAATTGTTCACATTTTTTTTATTTATATTTTTAACACTAGGTTTATGGACACTCGTTGAGCATATTTTTATTGTAATTCTCTGTGTTGGCAGTTACATTAAAATGCAGTTTTTCTTTTAATGAATTCAACAAATAATATTTATGAGTTCTGTAACGTTAAATTGACGCGTTCCGTAAATCTAATGTTAAAAGACGAACGATAGAAGAGATAGCATTTTTCCAGCAGCTCAAATTCTCTGCTCAGTTTAAAAAATAGAGGTTCAATGGCAATGTGAGAGGCTATTTAGCGTTTAGAAGAGTTAGAAAGATCCCCGCGTAAATTGCGTTCGAAAATGTCGGTTTTTACTCGCGGAGGATCAGAGAGTCCCCCGGTATCGGGGGCCTCTAAAAACAGTATGGACGGCTAACGAACAGCCATAAATCGCGCAATAGGACCGGGGGTACGAGCCACTTAGGCGAATATCCGTAATGCCCATTATAATACAATAGGGTCCCGGGTCCGCTGTCTCTTTCTCTTTTTCTGTTGGCTCCTCTCAATTCCCAAAAACAATGGCGACGCGGTCCTCTCCGTCCCACCAACGGTCCCCGAACGTGTGTCGTTCGATCGTTTGAGGTTCTCGGGCTGCCGAACCGGGACCCGGGGGACCCTAAAGCACCAACGAGAGGAGTCAAAACAAAAGCCAGATATACGACCTCGTGACTCGGTCCTGCATACCTGGCCCCGCGGGCCTTTCTCGAGGCTGCGTCCACCGGTTCCCCGTGGGTCAACTTTCCGGGACTTTTTTAACGCCGTGAGTCGCGAACAATGAAAATTGGATAATTCTGATTTACGAGCGTCGACCACTTCTTCTTTGGTATCCGACCATCGCGTCGATGCACTGTTGAGACACTCGGTTACGCGTACGCGCGTGAACGTAATAGGATTATCTGGACAGTCAGCGGAGTCTTTAGTATTTCTTTCTTATTATATTTTTTAACGAGCGTATCGCTAAGTCCACTTATACTAGGTGTTTAATACGGCATTTTAGACGTCTATAAAGCAATGATTAACCTTTGCAGAATCTAACCCATGATTGGGTCCAAACAGACCCATGAATATGTGTATATAAACATTTTAAACTACGATTTTATTATTATTATTCTATCGTACATTTTATAAATTTCTAATTATTCAGTCCTTCAGCTCTGGATCAGAAAAGACCCGTGGTACCGCGAGGGTTAATGGAGTGTTTATATCTTCTGTATTCGTTCGATGTTTTGGTGCTTTATTACAGTTGAAATTTAAAATTTCTCGACTCGTTTGAAATTCGTACCTGTGGTTTACAAGGAGGATCGGTTATTTTGGTCGTGAGTCGGCTGAATCGCATGCTAGCAACATCGTGTATGTACAGAATTCAGGAAAGGGGGCGCAAGCGGACATGCGTGTGCAGGAATGCAAGAAACAAGTTGAGTTCATGCGTCACCGTCGTAATTTTACCAAAGAGTCGCTGGTATTTTCTACGCGTTTCGGACAATCGAGTTTATATATGAATATATCATTTTTTGTTGGTATCTAAAGCACTGATCAAGGATAGGAGTGTTGAAAGAATTAGAGATATACACATTTTCAATTTTAGCAAAAAAAAAGAAAGATATTACTTTATCAAACCATAAATTTACCTCTTCTTACGTTTACTTCTTCATCATCCTCTCGTTTCGATTTTTGTTTGTGGGATAAAATAAAAAACTGACGAAGTAATTGAAAACAGTATGGTCACACATTTTCAATTGCAGCAAAGAGAAATAATGACGTCAACTTATCAAATTAATCTTATAAATTCACCTCTTCTCTCGTTTAGTTCTTAGAGTATCCTTTCTCGTTTTTCGTGTTTGGTGAACTTTGTCTGGTCGTTTTCGCGTGCATCCAGCAACTGTGTCCGCCGAGGACGATGAGGTAGGACAAGCGGTCGACAATGCCGTAGGAAAAAAATAGAAAAAGGTCGTTCGTGGTCTTTGGTCGAGGCATCGAAGGCAGACGTCCGGACCAGTTAGGTATTGAGTGTCGAAGCAGGTATCGAATACCGGTGGAGAGAGGATACATCCACACGAGTCGCGACCAAGATTCCTCGTGGATGCGCAGTGTCGTGAAGACTATCTTTTTGAAGGGTCGTAGAACTTTTTCCGACAACGTGCACACACTGTGGTCAGAGTTTTTAATCTCGTGAAACACACGCCTGGCTTACGTTACAGGATTCTTAAGCGATACCCAACGCTGCCTCGAGCTTGAAACTGTTCACCATTCGAAGGCTTCGATATCCTGGAAGGATAATTTAAAACATTTTACTCGGAACAAAAGTTCCATCTACAGAGACGGTATCGATCAGAAAATTATTATACGGGTAGAATAAATCTCTGTATCGGTGATTTTGAATTTTATATTCACCAAAACATTTGTCGAACTTCCAAGAATAGAATTACATTACTGTTACTGGAAAGATAATTTAAAATTATCCACTTTGAATAAAAGTTCCATCTACAGAAATGATATGGGCCAGAAAATTATTACACGGATGCAATAAATCTCTGTATCAGTGATTTTGAATTTTATATTCCCCGAAATATTTATTGCACTTCCAAGAATAGAATTATCCCACTGATTACAAAAAAAAGTATACAATTTTATATATAATACATATTTTTATTAATAGAATTAATGAAATGGAAGCTGTGTCGAGGATTGTCTCAACCCCTAAATGCAATAATTTGTATCTTACGTATTTCTTATATTTTTGCATATTAAGTGCATTCTGTAGCTTTTTGAGAGTTAACTTCCCATAAATACATAAACATCCGCAGTCAGTATGAATGTTCAATTCCTGTAAAAAAATCTGTTCTTAATAGAAATTACTAGTATCTGGTATATTAGTTCATCAAAAAAATTTTTTGAAAATCGTTTCGAAGAATCAGTGTTCTAATTATTGACGCTATCCCACAAATAGATTAAAATCTTTAACTTAGATCTATATATATTTGTATTTGAGACGTTAGAAGGAAATAAAGTCTATGACAAGTGTTTCGTATACGTATCTTTCAATCAACGACTGTAATTTAATTATCAATTTTGTTTGACACAGCTTCCGCAACGATTATGCGTGATATGTGCTAATTCGTACGACAACGTGGTCATTTTGGTGTCACCGAGCGTTTGCAATTATACACGGAAGACAAGTTTATTTTCAATAAAGCGACGCTTTCGATTTGTACCGACGTTTGGTATAGCGTTGCGCGGCCCTCGGGTCTCGAGTGTGGTTCCTCGACGGACAGGGGGATAATATATTGGAGTTATGCTAATTTTATGTTCGCTGGCGGCAAAAAGATCAACAGACCTCACCCATATACGTTTTTGCGTTGACGGGGCGGCTAGGGCCTCGCCAGCTTCTCGCCGCGGAAAACGGGCGAACGGAAGACCGGTCGAACTTGCGAATATTATGCACCAAACCTGGAATTCCGGAATAATGAAACGCAACGGGCGCGTCTTGAGATAATAGGGAGAAAAACGTGTTTGTGGAAGCCAGAAGCGGAATGCGAATTCTTTTATCGCCTATTGTCCGGGCTCTGGCCGTTTCGTGCAAAGGTTCGGACAACGCGCATGAAAAATTCACGGACAAAATGGAAGCTTGGAGCCCGCAGAACGTCAAAAATAGAAATTCGTTTCATTATAATCGTAATATTTTTTAACCTTTCGACTCGCGTATTGTGGACGAAAGTTATCGATTCGAAACGTTCATCCCGCGAGTATTAAAACGCGCTCTTAATTTTACGGGTTTATGATTTATGGTACAATAATTCAACATATTGCTCGCGACGCGATAATTGAAACGCGCGTGCATGAATTCGTTAATTATACAAGCGGACGTACGCGACGCAAGAAAGATCGAAAGAGTTAACGAACCGATAAAAAAATATACCCGCGACCGGTTCATAAATCGTAATCACGTTGGCTGCCAGTGGAATTCACGACAATTTAACAAACGGTTCAAGGTTCGGGACGAATAGTCGTGCAAAGGGGTAGGGACCTTCGCGATCGCCTCGACCTATCGAGTCGGTTAAAAAACGCGCGGAAGTCGGACCGAAAGATTCGCGAACGGGGAATCGAACGTGTAAAACATCGGGGGACTGGACGTTAACGTTATTCTATAGATCATAGTCAATGACATTTAAAAATGAAAGCGAATTCATTTTGCAAATTATTATGAAGCGTCGCGGCGTGGCGCCGATTGCGAAGGATAACAGAAAGTTCGCGCTGACGTGCTTTGCGCGGAGTGATAAATTTCACGGACACGGATCCTTTCTCGCTATTTCATTTATCACCGCGTCGGAAAAAAGGAACCCAAGCGCGACATTCCGCGACGTGGAGAGTTTATATCAATTACGAGGCGTCCTTACCGTTATTTAATTTACAAGTCGCCGGCTGGAGAAGCACGCGTCTTCAATTTGTTCCTCGATCGGGTCAATTTTTCGATTTTATTTCTTTCCACGGAATTTGGCGAATTCTTAATAGCTGGTAAGCGCCAGGCAAATTTGCCACAGTTTCCCCGAGGTCGGACCTATATTTAAAGCAGTTTCAAGTATCGAGTATCGAGACGTGTACCGACGAGGGCGAGGGAAACAAAGAAGTCGAGCGCAGAAACGTAAAAGAAAAGAATGTAATCGTCGGGGAACTTTACGACTGCGCTCGTCAAAGTAAACACCAGAGTCCCGGGACTACCGTGCGCACGTAACGAAGAAAAAGGTAAATTCGCGCGCCGCAGGTACACTTGTGTACAAGTACACAATGGAATGTTTCGCGTTGTACGTGTTACGCGGTTGCAACGCTGCCACGGGAGATAGCTCGGTACGCGTTCGTGAACTCGTACGCTTCTGGCGGGCCGTAAAAGTTCCACCGACCGAGCAAACACTACACGCGTCTTCGACTTAATACGATCTGCACTTCGGTCTGCTTCTGCGAGGTCGAGTTATCGAGTAGATACGGAGCACTTTGCATCGAACGCTGGGTTTCTTCGAAATTGTTGAAAACGATAAGGTAGTCCAAATCTCAATAGTTTAGATGTGAAAACAGTATCAGGAAATGTTTAGAGTTCGATGGAGAAACGTTACGATTAAAATGGTCTTCTACAGTATCGGTTTTCGATGTGCGAAATGGTCCAGAGAAGTCCAGTTAGAAACTAACCGTCTCGTAATGATACAAAAATCATCTCCAATAACGATGTACAGGGCTGGGCACAAGTATAAATGCTTATAACAACTAAACAAATTGATTTGAAGGATAACATTTTTGACATATTCATTTATTATCTATTTTGGTTCATTACATAACAGAAGCAGTAAGATATATACATTGACTCAGAAAATAATAACAAAAATCGTTTTACACGTCCATATAAAAATTAATTTTTTTGTTACTACTATTTATTTGCCCACCTTTTATTTGTGAAGATTCGTCTATATTATTATCTTGTTGTACCTTGCTTCTGTGCTCACTAGTATTTAAATGTTGTACAAACTGTAATTTTACAATTTCTCCATCACTGGCAAAACATTCTTCCACTATCGAAGAGATCCAATTCTGTACTTTTAACTGATTAATACTATTCGTAGCGTCTATGAATTGTCACCGTTGATAATTCACTGCATGTAAACACGAGATGTATGAATAGCCCTGTTGTCTTTTCTGTCATGACTATCGTATACAAATTAGTAAACTGAAATAGATGTTTGGAAACCCATATAAGCATTAATTTTACGAAAAGGAACGCAATAAACATATATGACATATGCAATGTGTTTCGACATATATTTTTATACAAAATATGTAAAATAAAAAATATATTTTTAAGGACCTCCAGTGACGAAACAAACTTCTATTTAAGTTTCACTCCTAGAAACATATAAATAAAATAAAGTGTCTCTTAAACTATTGAGTATGCCCGAAAGAAAAATGGTATTACCATTACACCAGAGGTCGTCGAACCGCAGAAAAGTTTCTTGTACGAGTTTGTTCTATCCACGCAATATCGTAGAGCAATAGCCTCCTGGTCGAGTTCGTAGAATCACCGTGTGTGCATTAGAGGCAAACATCGCGCGCCGTATGGTCTGTTTCCTTTCGCAAAAGCGAAATTCTGATACGTGAAAGTGTCGTGTCGCGGTAATACGATGAATCGGTCGCGCGCAGGAAATTACCCGGCGATCGTCGGTTCTCCAGTTTCATAAGAAGTTGCGCTCGTTTGCGCCATATTTGGCCGAGGAGACACCACGTTTTCCAACCCGTCTTAGATCGTTGCGTCGACGATAAGCGCGCACGGACGCCGGCCCATGCTAAAACGGGAGAAAATTGTTGCCTGACTGATCCACAAAACTTTCAAACGAGTTTTTCCTACCCGGTTTACGCGAAGCTATCCGGCCGATTTCGAAACTCGTCGCGCGAGAATCGCGTTATTGTGAATTATGAGCGCGTCCATTACGAGGGATCATTTTTATTCCGTCTCTGTTCAACGTTCCGCCGCGTCCTTCTTGGGGAATATCCGTATGGGTAAGTAACAGGGAAAAAGCATGAATGTGTGCGGGTTCGTATACGATGGGTGACCGTTCGATAGCATCCTTCAGGTGGCACATTTACGCTGGTATTTATGTACGTCTATGCGCTATAACATTTATCATGCGGCGGTGACTGCAAGAGCTCCTCATTCACAACTTTCATTCAGTCAGGGGAATCGTTCGTTCTCGAGACGCGTTATTGTGCATTGTTACATGAAATACTATGTCTGTTCTATGCTGTCTACACGCAGTACCCCGGGGTAGTTTATTCGCCATTCTTGAAGGACAAGGGCATTCAAATTCGACGTCTATTTACTTCAACGACAAATGCTAAACGATCTACAGCGTCTCGGCTAATCGGTATTTATTGATCCTCCGCTACCGAGTTCCTTTCCCGAATAAAAATGTAACACTTGGTATGGAGCAGTTATTTTAAATCACTCTATTCATAGATAAATCGTAAGTAGAAGTAAGTAAAAAGTGAACCATTTCGTTCCGTAATCTTAATTCTTATTAGCAAGGAGCAATCGGCGTTGTCTAAATTTTCTTCGTTAAAATAACGAAGGTTATCCGTCCAGGGTTAATATTATAAATCCCTCGCCTCGCATAGCCAACATTCTCGGATAGTGTAACAAGAAGTAACTTTTAAAGCTTCCAGGAGGTAATGAAATATCGAAGCGAACTTCAAGCGAGATACCGTATCACGCCGTATGCTGCGAACAAGTTTCCGACTCGAGGCAACGTGCACGTGGAAACCTGTTGCGTCGATTCGCTCCCATAGCTCGGCTAGAGTACTGATTCGGGGCAAAAACGTGCAATGCTCGCACGGGCATTCGGTTAATTTAACAAAACAGCGTGCTCGATAAAGCAGAAATGAACAAGACGCTCGTGGAATACTCGACTTCGCCAAGGAAGCCCCGCGTGTAACCAACTGTTCGAATATTCTATAAACGCTCCATACAAACAAACTTCACCTACTTCAATGCTCGAGCAAAAACTAAATCGAACGTGTCGAATAAAAATTTTCACTCGAGTCATCGTTCTCGAGAAAATGGACAACGAAAATTTATGGGGTACGCGTGCAATATGGCGTGTACGACTTGGACAGGCGCGCCACGCGAAGCACATCTTCAAATTCAATTATCTCGAAAACGGAGCATCGTACGAAAAAATTGTATTCTACGTTTTCGACTTATTTTTTCGTGTAGAATCAAGTAGTAAATAAATAGAAAATTTACTGCGTACGTCTAGTGTTATATAATCAATAAGATTCATGAGAATTTGTATGGGGGGCAAAAGATGATCGTTAATAACGAAGCGTTCCGATATTCGGGTACAGAAAAATCCGAGGGAAGGTCCCAGGCCCGGCTGTGTGTGGCGAAACACGCGGGAACGTCCATGAGAATTATTTCGTCGGCCCCGGGAGCATTCCGTGAACGATCCTCGCGTAGTCCTTCCTGTCCCCGACGAAATTCTATATGGTGGTCGGGGATTATCCACCCGCTGCGAAAACGACGACACGAGGGGTTTGTTGGCGGGTATCGGCCCAGTGGGCGGTATTTTTACCGCGCGGTGACTCGCGCGTTTCTGCTGCGCGCGTCCACCTCCGCGATTCACCCGGGGCACGCACACGCGCGCCCACGACAAATCACACGCACGCACGCACGCGCACGATCGTGCACGCACGGCTGTCGTGGCAGGACCTGAATTCACGTAATTGTGATTAATGGGCCCGCTAATGCGAGTCGGTCGCCTTCAATCGCGTCGCCGGTGACGTCGAACGATTTCGAATCGGGTTCCACGCGATTCCAAAATACACATACAGGGTGGGTCGTATTGTAAAAACGTTTCAGACGATGTTGAGCGGTATCGAGAGGGGCACGTTTTCAATCATACGTTTTTTATTACCTTGATATACGTTACACGATATTTTCTGCATCGATAACACTTTGTTTACGATTTTATTTACAATCGCCACAATATGAGCGATCGTGACATCATTGATTTTAAATTTCATATCGACGGCTATAAGACATTAACACGTATCGTCGATTCGATTTTCTGCTCCCGATCACGGAAAAGCGACGCTTAAAAAAATCTTACGCGCCCCTTAGACAGGGCGGGTTACCATATAACTACCATCTAAATTTACGGCTTTATTATTGCTTGTAGCGAAAAATGTTTCGGATAAAGTTAAATTGGTTTTGAGGTCACCACATTTTGATGGTATCAGTTTTGCTGTAGATAACCTTGTAAACGACATACGAAGGTCATTGACATTTTTTTAAATGGGATCATATATTTTTTATTACATCAGTCGATGCACCTTGATATTCTTTACAAAAAAGTATTAATCTATTTATGTTGAAAAATTAGTATTTTAGGAGATATTTTAATTTTAAGAGTTAAATAATTTTTTAACGAAGCACCCAATTCGTACGTTTAGTAACTTTTATCAACGCTAAACGAAGAGTGTATCAGCTAAAGAAAAATGTGTTTATAATATACTGTGCCACGTCACTACGCCCAATGTCCGCCTAGCCATAATACGTATCGCACCAAAGCAATAAAGAGTCGGGTAGCGGTTGATCGACGCTCGAAAAAAATTATTAGACGTGTTATTACGGGACGGCAAATTATTTACACCCCTCTCGATAGCATGATTCGTTACACGTCCGATAGAACGTAAAGTATACGTAATAATTTGGACGGTGCATGCTTGTCGAGAAACTTTGACACGTGCTTATTTTAGTCAGACCAAGGATCATAGATTTCTGACCCGTAAGCGTAGTATTTTTAAAGCTGTGATCGTAATATAATTTTTTAAGAATACAATTTTAGTACGAGATCATCCCTTTTTTTTAGACTTAGAATTAAGAATCTTTAATGCTTATTAACGCACGAAAATTTCTGTTTAACTTTTCGTAAAGTCTAAAAATACTCCGGAGCAATGATACTGGGTTCGACTCGAATGAACACGCGTTCGAATGGTACGTCTCGGCGGTAGAGTGATGGCGGTAAAAATTTGTTCGCGAGGATCGCGATTACTTTTCGTTCTATCGTATCGCGCGAGGCGAACGTGGCCGACGTCCTTACCTCTTCCCGATCGTGCTGTCAAGATCGCGGAGGCCCCCAGACAAGAGGATCGTCTCCCACACACCCGGTGAAATTTACGTGTCTACCGACGGCAGCCCAACCGATTGACGCGTTCGATAACCGCGAACGACGATTTGTTTTCTTGCCGTTGACGCGTCGAAAGCCACGTGGTAGGCGTTCGAATTGTCGCGGTGTATATCAAAGCTCCCTCTATCTCGAGACTCGCCGGATAAAATTTATCTTTTGCCGAGAGAATACAAATACCGTGTCCAGATAATGCATTCTTCCGCGGACAAACAATTACAATACGAAAATTTGAATTGTCGACAAACGTTAAATCGAGAACGCGGGAAAGCGGTTAATTTTCCAATCGATCGAATAACAAACCGCGTCGTTAATTCCTGGTTCCCGAAACGTTTGAAAATTACCGTGCGCGGAATGTAGGCTTCCATGAAATAACGGAACCGAATCCTATCGTCGATTTCTTTTCGTTCGACACGGTTCCCCGGCGGGACCCTTTTCTCACGAGGGGGCAACGCACGTCCGCAGAAATCTGCGTGGGAGTACATCCTGAGCGCGGCACGCCGCGACTTAGGCACGTCCAGCTTTCAGAGAATAAAATCGCGGGTCGGGCACGTAATCTTCCGTATTCTGCGTCCGCGCAGAGAGGGCGAGGGATAAGCAATCGTAGTTGCAATGCCAAGGCGCACGATGCTTATTTGCATCGTAACGGGGACAGTTTCGCGTCAAGCGTTGGGTTACTTCGCCGGCGTTGTAATCGCGCTTTCCAAATCCCAGTTACACGGGATACCCGAACGCGGAAATGCACACGGTAACGGAATTTTTCAGACGGCTCTCGAACGCCAAACAAGAAATCGAGAAACTCTTTTCGCATGCTTTGTCGGTCCCCGCGATCCTTCGACTGGTTTTGCGCGTATTTACCATAATAAACGAGTCCGATTAGCTGTGAATGGTGGAAGAGCAATCGAAACGCAGGAAATGATATTCGAATGAATATCGAATGCACGAGCAATATCGTGCTTTATGTTGTTTGCGTTATCTACAGGTTGTTTAAAAAGTATTTACACATTTACACGGTGGGAAGGTTTAGGAGAATAACTTATCCTTCGTTCGTGATAACGTAATATACTCGAGTGTGTACGGAAAATTCGAGTTACATAAAATGAGAGGTTGAAAATGTAGTGTGTGCTCGCGAGGAGTCGGCTAGTGCAAGGAATGCTGGTTTGATTGGTTCTGATAGGTGGAGCGAGCGTAGCCAACTTCTCGTGAAGGCACAGTACAAATTTTAATGAGCTGCAAAAATGGACAGGTGATTTATTCTTCAGCCATTACATTAAAGTGCATAATAATAAAATAAATAAAATAATATAACGGACAAAAGGGTGAAGAAAACTAAAGGGCGGTGAGATGCTTCTTCCGTAAGAGGTTTTATTTGACTGCCTGCAGAACGCTCGTTTCTCCTCGGGATCGTTCCGCTCTCCTCCCTTTTCGGAATCGACACCTCTTATCTTATAACCTAAACATCCGTCGCGTCGCCCAACTACGACGGTCGCCCCAACGATTGCTTACAATAAAAATTATATAGAATCGAATGCATGATAACGTGACTTATAAATTTTAATATTCGAGTATTGATATCATTTTCACGTCCACGAACGTATTAATATTTTAGAATTCTGAGCCATGATAGTATTACATTTCGACGAAGAAATAAATTTAACCCATTACCGTAATTAAAAATACTATAAAATACTAAGAACATCGTTGAAATAATTTGAACAAATATTGACGATAACTAGAACGCCCGAGGAAAGTACGAAGACGCGTTAAAATTGTTAATGGCCGTAACAAATAATTGGCAAGTTAGCATCAATAACGATTACGGTTAGAGATCGCAGGATCTTTCCACGGTGCAATAATCGTAGCAATATTATGACGACTGGAAAATCGCTGGCGCGAAATCCGCGTTATCGGTTACGCGATGGAGGATTAGCAAGGAAGTGGTTCTCCTAATGCTGAAGTACGACCGAGGCAAACAGCGTGGCGTACACACCACGGCGCTTGTAACCGTTCTCGGTGCTCTGATTTGTTAGGAGCGATACACCAGGGTCGGCAGCGAGCCTTAATGGGTTATCATTTATCGCGTTCCATATTTCGCGTTGCTCAGCCGTCGACTGATCGTCGCTAATTTATTGGAGGCGAGGTGATGGAGCACCTGCGTGCTCGGGTTAAACGTGCCTTGATTCTTAGAACATTGGCCACGTCAGCTGCACCGTCGGCTGTTAAATAAGAGTAAATAACGCGTGGGGATGTTTCAATTTTTTTTTTCTTTTCTTTTTTATTCGTCGATGGTTTGTTGCCATCGCGAACGCAGCGGTGGCTGAAGACACCGCGATATTAGACACTGTTGCTAGCCTAGCTTCTTAGAGAAGCATCACGATGATAGATCTGCGTGTAACGAGCAACGAATTAACGACAAGATTTTATATTTACAACATGCCCGTTAATTTACGATCGCTTTGCGGGCCAGGATGAGAATAATTTTACGGCGCGACAAAAATGGCGTCTGTTGCGCGTGTGCTCGGTCGCATGGAGTATTTGAAAATTATAATGCGTATGTGGTGTATTAACTCATACATCTGCTCTATCGGGCCGATTAAGCGTAGAATAATTTCGCGAGATTACTGTATAACGGATCGATGATTTATCATCGTTTCGAGTAAGCGTTACCGATGGCTGTCCACTCCGATCTGCCAATCAGAATGGTACAAATTAGTTAACGTTACTTCAGTCTACTTTGCGGCCGTCGCATCTGTTACAAATTCATTCATCTTTATTAAACTGATCGCATAAATGACTTTGTACTTATCGTGACTCTTGGGATACCAATTGCACAAAATTTATTTACACGGGAATTTTGTAATCCCAAGAACACGTGAATAAACGACGAGTCTGAACTGGATTCGTTTAATCTATTTTCCATGTCAATTCCTCGGATTATGAATGAAGTCCACCGTTGATCATAGAACGAACACGTCCGTACAACCTTGACGGATTTTCTTGTCAGTTTCATTCATCCGCGTGGAACACAGTGACTCGACTCAGTCCCGATAGTATCAACGACGCAAAAGTTCAAACGTTCGTCGCGGATCTCGTTCTCGCGGAGAATGCGAGGCAGGTTAAGCTAGTTACGAGAACTAGTCCGGGAGACTTTTCTCTTTCCGTATCGCGTATCCGTTCCGGGAACGCTTACTAATTGCAATTCCGAGCGACATCGCGGCTTCCACGGTCGAAAACTCGATTCCACTGACGTTGCGTTATCGCATCGCGTTGACCGTGCGTTTCTGATACATATTTTATGACTAAGCCCCATAATATTCGTGCTTAACTACGTGGTCGCACGCGTTACGTAATCCAATGTTTCCTCATGCTCCTTCGTCCTATTAACGCGTTTATTTTGAATTGGAAAATGTGTTTTCCTTAGAGGCGGGTGATATTTTATTTCAATTTAAAAAAAGGGAAATTTCCTCCACAGTATGATGTGAAATGTAAGAAAAATGGGGATTACTATTGCTAGATGAAGAATTCAATATCAGAATGTTCTTTTTTTTTTTTTAAATATTATAAGATGCAATTCATTTGAATTATAGTTAATTTCACTCGTATTCATACACTGTAATGGTTTAAATTTGAGCAAATTATAAGTAATATTTGTGAATGGTTGTGGCACGTTGGATGCACCAACTCCCGTTCGATCACCGAAGTGCAGTTGCATTGGGCGCGGTCACTACTACTAGGATGGGTTACCGTTTGAGAAAAAAAACACGTATTGTTGATTTCATATTACTGTTTATATGATTAATAAATACTTCTCTATCGGGTTTATAATTTGGGGTATTAATTGCACGATAATATTAAAAAAAAAAATGAAAAATACTTTGTTTAAATAGAAAAGTAACACAAATGGGAATAAATGGGAAAGAATTCATAGGAAACCAGAACTTAAACTATGTGTAAGTAAATAGTAATAAAAAATACTTCATAAACAATAAACAGTACAGTTTAAATAAACAACATTTGGTAAAAATTATGAAAAAATTCATAAGAAACAAGAATCACCATCTAGTGTACGAATAGAAGTGGGATGATTAGAATTTGGATGAAAAAACAGAGTTATTGGAAATAGTTCGAACTATCGACACAAATCGATAGAAGAACGAATCAACGTATAACTTTTATCAGTTATCGAGTACCGAAGCCTTCTAAAATGTTTAGTCACGGAGTGGTAAGAGTGGTTGTGTTGCACTTGTCGGGGGTGGCTAATCTCGTTCGTGAAAAATTCTTTCTCGCGGAAGGGTCGGTTCATAGAGCGAAACTGGCGGAGGCAAATCAGTGTAAATCGGAGGTGGGTATCGTGCCCGGGTGTTTCGATACGCGCGCACGTTGCAACCGATTACGTAATCCGCGAGGTCGTGACTCGCACTACCCGCCTCCATTAATGCATACGCTATACCAGGTGTACGTGCAGTAATGCATCGCGACCGTTGTGCATACGTTTAAACTGGATTTACGAAATGAATCATTCAGTGGCGAGATTAATTAATCGATCGCGTCGCGAGTATCATCGTAACCGTGTCGAAGATTCCGTAATACGCCGCGAAGTGAATTTAGAAGTCGCGCGTGGCTCCGTAATCTGTTCGAATGGCCGTTTAAATCCGATAACGACGCGAGCAGTCGATATTTAATACGAGGCTTTATGAAACGGACAGCGAAGTCTACTAGTTCTGAGAATAGCTTTAAAGGCACGCCCGCATCGCTTCTGATTTATACGTGGGCGGTTCGAGCCGAGTTCGCGAGGTATCGTAAGACTCGCCGCGGCGAGAAATCGTCGCCCACGCTGATTGAGAGTACATCCCTCTTTGTCGAAGTTCATCCTCGAGGAGGGAATAGAAAAGACGCGCGCGTCCATAGGGACCAGACAGAGAGGGAAGTATCGTTCGTGTTGCGCTTCGAGGGAACTTGGAGATAGCACACGCTCCCGCGGCATTGACACCGTCGTTACCTCGAGTACAGCGCACACGAGATTGGATTCTAGATTTCAATTAGCCTCATCCCACTGACAAAGAGTATTTCTCAAACGTTTCTTCGGCTACCTGGAAAAGCCAGGAATACCGCTAATCCAAGATCAGAGATCAACCAGAAAGAAACCACTGTTCAAGAACTTGGACACTATTTATTTCTCATTTCTTTTCTTCCGTATATCACTTCGATATTTCCACAATATTTTATTAAACGTGTGATTTTTTTTTTATTAATATTCACGATCGACAAGTTTGCATCTCTAAGAGCAAAAGACGCAAAAATTACTGTTTGCAAATTTATTTTGTGGGATAAGTCTGTACATAAGGATTACGATACCTCCTACGGCGACAGAATCGTTAATATTCTCCGCGCTTTGCAGCGATTCCAAACACATAACATTTACGCACGATCGTTGATCCACCTGGAGTACGGATTTGCGGGAATCTATGGATCTTTTCACACGTTCGATATCAATAGAGGCGCGTTGCCACGAGATCCATACACATCGCTGTGCAGCAACAGCAGCATAACTACACGCAATTCCGACAACATTCGTGATGGCACGCACCCTCGCGCTGGCGATTCGTAACTCCGCGCACTGTACGTTTATTATCGCGTTATCGCGCGGCGGTTGCGTTTCGACGCCACATATTCATTCATGCGAGCCGCGATCATAATCGGTTTGGTCGTTAATGAGTTATTGAATCCACGCCATTTTATCTTCGCTACGAGAAACTCACTGACGAGATTAGAAAATCGTACAGTCTTCTCTGACTAGCCCAATGATATACACTGATGGGATTACAGGTTCGAGTATTAGGAATTAGCACATTCAAAATGATTTTCTAATTAAAGTACCTAAAGAGATATAGTGTTTCGATGGTTAATTACCATTTTAAAAAAAATGTACTATTATAACTACATTTATAACAAAAATATAGTTCCATCCAGGGATGCTGGTGGACTCATCTAAGGCTGATTCAGCGAGCCTTAGACGCGAGACTACGTGGCGATTAATTCCTATCCATATAAGGGAATTCTAGCTGGTCTAAATACCGAGAAACGGTTTTAAGTCCATTGCCATCTAGATAGCTCTCAGTGTACATATTTAGTATTTCTCAAACGTGGAATAAATGTATTTTTTATTCAGTTAACCGTGGACTATGGAACATTACTACGTTCGAAGTAAAAATATTAGACGACGAAACGAGGAGCTCGAAAGACGATTGTACCTTTTAATAATGCACTTACGATTCGAGGATGACGCAAGGCTCCAACTCTCTTTGCTTTCGCGACTATTTACACGGGGTGTCCATTATTAGCGCGGGCGCGAATTAATTTCGCGGACGAGCAGGAAGGAAGGCGTAATTCAGCAGCGGCTTTCTACTGGCGTTGTAATTTACACTGGAATTGAAACAATTAAAGCCATTTTTTTTCTCCGCCAGGCGATGCAGATTATTGTGCGAGTGTGGGGCTGTTCGTTTTCAGCCAGAAGGAGGAAATGCTTGAATGGTTACGACACTCTAATAACTGATGTTTCGCTGGATTTTACTGGGGACTTATTTTCAGTACGCTTCCGTACATTGTTGAAATTACCATCATTATACAACCGTGTAGAAACTTTTCGTTGCATATAAATATCGATAACTCAAAACTTCTCGTAACTCAAACTTACTTATTTCGATACTTGTTCATCAATGAAAGATTTGGAAATTGATACTAATTATTAAGGTTTTATTATAATCCTCTAATCCATTCAGGAGTTATGATTTTTTAAACATACGTGTGAAATTTCGGGAAATCATTTCTGGCCTAAAATGATATTTTCGGTAAGAAATTTTTTTCTCGGAACTGTGTAGGATTTCGGGGGTATGTGTATTCACCAAAAATGTATGTAATTGACCCCCGCAACTAAAAATAATTTTTCTAAAACGAATTGAAATTTTTTAATTTCGACTAAAAATTTGTCCACTTATTGAATTTTTTCCTCGAAAGTGAGTCAGATTTCGGACGTATATGTATTCACCAAAAATGTATATAATTGACCCTTGCAACTAAAAATAATTTTTTTAGAATGATTGGAAATTTTTTAATTTCGTCGAAAAATTTGTCCACTTATTGAATTTTTTTCTCGAAAGTGAGTAGGATTTCAGACGTATGTGTATTCACCAAAAATGTATGTAATTGACCCTTGCAACAAAAAATAATTTTTTTAGAACGATTTGAAATTTTTTAATTTCGTCGAAAAATTTGTCCACTTATTGAATTTGTTTCTCGAAAGTGAGTAGGATTTCGGACGTATGTCTATTCAACAAAAATGATTGTAATCGACCCCCACAACTAAATATAATTTTTTTAGAACGATTTGAAATTTTTTTTTTCGTCAAAGAATTTAGGTACCTACTCCCTGTTGATTTTTCTTAAAGATTCGGTTTTCATTTTTAATAAATTTGTTTGACGTTCTACGGAAATTTTGTTTAATACTTTTTTGTAGGTATTCATAAACTCTAGTTACCCCCCAAATTTCAATGAAATATATTCACTATTGTAGGAATTATGGCTGTTTGAAAATTAGATCTTTTCTATGGGGTATTTCTCACTTTACGGGGGTTAAGGAACAATTTTTCGAATATTTTTAGAATTTCTGCATATTCTACAGTAAAATACGCGTCGTTTGCCTTTTTAAACATTAAAATCGTCCAATCCGTTCAGAAGTTATGACATTTTAAAGATACGCATGAAATTTCGGGGAACCATTTCTCACTGAAATTAATGAATATGTCGCCCCATCGCTTTTGGCTGCATTCGTGGTTTAAATTACTCCCATTCATAAATGTTTGCTACCGTTGTACGCGGTTGGAAGACATTTCTCGAACGAACACGAGACTTCAGATTAACACTGCTTTGTTACCGACTAGTCTGGACCCACGTAGCCGACGGAAATCCTGAGGAATCGCACTAAAGCCGCCCGTCCTACATAGAAATTACGGCGATGGTACGCGACAGGACGTGCGTGTGCGAGTGTACACGCAACTGCGTCAACGACAGTAAAACGGAGTCGCGAACCGACAGAGGAAACGGAGGATTTGTCACGAAGGCAGTTTGGTTTAACTGATCTCATCCGTCTCGTCGCGGACGTTGCTACGTTCTGGCAGCTGTCTTCGTCGTTGTCTCGACGACAACGGAGTCAGACTTCATTGTGTGCGACGACTCGATTCACCCCCTCGTCTTTTTCAGCGGATTGAATCGTCTCGTCGATCCCAATGGGCCAATGATCCCAGACTTTAATATTTCAACGTTACGCGCGCGGAATCACTCGCTAAAATAAAAAAAAAACTACCGCTGTCCAGTTCCCGCGAATTTTTAGAAATTTTTTAATCCCCAATCATGGAAATTCTATATTCTTCCAAGGATTAATTTTCTTCTGTTGCAAATAAATATTATTTTCAGTCTGGACAATCGAAAGTAGTATTTTTAACAGATATAAAACTTCGATCACACGTATACAACAGCAATAGAATTTAATTTTCATGTAGTCATGTCTATTTCAACAGTTGGATATATAAAAATCTTCTCATTTGTTTAATCGTTCGAGGAGACATATGCTAACCACGATACCTTTAGTTTTCTGTTAGAAACGTTTGTAACTGAAACTCATCGAGCCTTCTTGCTCAACAGCGTAGCACAATGCGCGATTCATCGTATGTTAATATTCGCTGTCTACATCTTGAGCATCATAGAACTGTCATTGAATCGTTAAACAGTTCAGATTGTCTTTCTTATACGCGAAGTATAATATAATCTCGCATTAATATTTACGAGCCACTCCGGGCGCATTAAATCCGCGGCTAATCTGTTATTCCTTGTTTTAACGTTGTAGCCTCGCGTATTGCGAAAATTTTAAAGCTTTTAATCGCGTTTGCGTACGAATCGCACGACAAACCTCGTGAATTCAAAGTGCGCGCGCGTGTTACGAATGTCGCGTTGCGTGTGGACGTGTCTAAGTCGAGAAATGTATGCCATTAAGATGACATTTACAAACGTCAGAACGACTTTCTGCGTCCCACGCGACACCATAAAGAGTCCTCGTCGTTACGTCACGTGCTTTATTCTATTAACATCCTTTTTTTTTCGTGCGCCTAACGTTATTAATTGCAAGCATCACGCGAATCGACATACCCTTGTCTTCCATTAGAAACCGTTACAACATAAACTATAATACGCTAATAGATGCAGATTCACCGCGAAGAAAGAATTTATTAAAATAGTAATTGTATTAGACGGTTCTGACTCTCGAATATAAATCAAAATACGCGTTATTATATATTGCGCGATAATTATTCAAACAGCAATTCGTCTTGGATGTTTCGCTATCAAAACGGATGGTCGGTTGTGGTCTAATATTGTTATCGTTCTACAGAATTTATTACACGCGAATGCAATGGCCTTTCGTAATAAATTATATTATCAATCAAATCTCTGCTACGTTGCGGTATCTAATAAAACGAAAGAGGCCTTGCAACATGTACGATTACGAGATCAAGGGTCACACAACGCGGAGGGTTCCAGGTTGGAGTACTCTGATAAAACACAAGTACATCAACCTGGGTCTTGTAGCTTTCCTCTTCACCAATGTTAAGCAGTTATTTGCTACGTTATTGTACCGTTCCTGGCATGCATGTCTATACGCGCATTAAGCTGCTCCGTACACTTTACAGGATGCACAGATCACATCAACCTAAGTGCACCGTTCCACGAATGTGTGATATAACACGAATGTTATTCGAGGATCGACGGTTAATGGATCCTGATGAAAGTGAATACATTAACGGTGTAAAGTGTACAATTGAATATGAAGTTGGGCGGTTACACGAGTCCCACTTGGAACAAGAAGCTGTGTAATGGAAAATCATATTCTTCTACTTTAATTGTCGAGTTGCTGTGTTAATTCCTCTGGAGGATATTTTCAGTTGTATATTGTTATCTATTTTGGTTAAAATCGTTATTTGTCACAGATGGAGTGCTAGTTTATTTTAGTAACTGTAGCATGATGGAAAAATTGAACTGTTTGTTCCAAAGACCAAGGAGTTTATTTATTTTTAATTATATTAATATTTTCAAAATTCCAAGTTCATGTTTCCCTGTAACAACAGTTTTATAGTCTCTTATATTAACTAGATCTTCTATTTTCTGAATGATAACATATTAATCCATGTGAGTTGTAGGTATTAAATAAATTGCCTCTTGCTAGGAATTCTTATAATTCATTGATCTTTAAGAAGGTAAATAGAGAAAAGATTTATGGTATAAATGAGATTCTGAATGGACTCAAAATGAAAATTAGGGAAAGATTATAACAGAGGAATGAGGAACGAGGAGGAAAACAAATGGTTTTATATTAAAGGTCCGTTGTTTTTCTCTGTCTTGCACGTGCAAGTGACGCACGTGCAGGCGTTGGACTCGTGTGAAATTATTCAAGGCAGAGTTCCGGCAATGGTCGAGCAGGATGTGCGCGGGTAGTTTCGCCGATCCCCACCTCTGGTTCGGTCGCGTTTACACCCGAAGCGGGTAAGGGTCTCCGATATTTTCACTCCCTTAAAGGTGCCTCCATTTTCTGTCCCTCGTTCTATCCTTATCTCTCCCGTATTCTTCAAGGGGGGATACACGAAAGTTCACTTTGCACGGCGTGTCAAAGGTTCCCCCGCGGATTCACCGTAACCCGCCTCCAGTGTACTCTAACTGGGCTTTAATTGCTGGCACGATAAACGAACCCGTCAGGTTGCACCTCTTCTTTTCAACTGTTTCGCCCGCGGAGCGGAAACGATACGTTTTCGACGAGCCTTCTATCTTGCTATCGAGAGGAGATATTAGTTGAGAGGGAACTGACTTTGCTTCCTTGTTGCTCAGAAGTCGATTCTTCATTAGACTTTGGATGTTTATGTATTTATGGGAAATTTTAATTCTCAGAAAATTGCAGAATGAACTTAATATGCAAAAATATAAAAAATACGTAAGATAGGAAACAAGTCTACAAAGCTCTCATTTTATTTGCACAAAGATCCGCGGTCTGTTCATTATTATCAATGGTGTCTTTGATCGACTGTCTAAAACGAATATTTTAATATAATATACAGGGAGTCTCATTGTAAAAAATCTCGAAGACAAATGATTTAAAGAAAAGAAACTGACACGCGTTTTCAACAACATTTGTTTGAAACATTTTGTTGTTCTTTACAATTTCAAACAGGACATCCTGTATATCTTCCAGAAGCTAAAAAAATGCAAAGACGAGCGAAGGCAAAAACGACGATAGGATGAGAATAATTCAATTTAACAAATAAATTACTACTCTTAAAATTCCCATAAAATTGACTAAACAATTTTAAAGGATGTTAAAAGTAATTATTCTATAATTGCGAACCAAGGCATGCTTGCATCCGATCGCGGAGCAGACGATCGAGAGAACTACGGCCGAGGTTATCGTTGAATGGTCGCCCGGTAAAAAGCTTTAATTTATCGGTTCACCTGTAATTAATCCGTTACGTTTCTTTTACTGTTTCAGGTTTTGTGTCGTGTTCGCCGAGTCCCTGCAAAAACGGAGGAGTGTGCGTGTCATCGCCACGCGGCGAGTCGCATTGCAAGTGAGTGCATACATTCCATCATTCTCATTATTGCAATTACGCGTTGTCGTATCCTGGCCTCTGCCGCTTCACGGCGTAGGCATCGTTTGACGTGCGTGTCACGCGATCGCCGAGCGGACCGGGTTCAGTTGCTCCAAACGCAGTCGTTGTTCGTCGTCTCGACGATCAGAGCGAAGCAAAATACACTGTGTATCGAAAGGGTTAATGGAAGGAGAAAGAAATCGGAGGCGGGAGAACCGGACGCCTCGCCGCCTCCCACGCGAAAAGTACGAGAAACGGAGAAAATACGAGGAAAACGGTGTTGATTCAAGAAAATTCAAAGATACATTTAGGAGCATTCAAATTTAATCGATTTTCTTAAGGGGGTCTTCTACTGTAAAACGCCCTTTTTCTTTTTTTGGTATTTTTTTATGAAGAAACTATACAACTTCTTGTATTGGTGTTTTTCATGTATATTTGTCACTCTTTCAATGATGTTTACAAATTTTTACAATGAGAAATAGCCAAAATTGGTGGCAGTACAGAGCAGGTAGTGTAAGACCACTTTAATAATGATTTCGTTGCAAGTATCCCTAACGCAGATCGATACAAGAAACGAGGCTCTTTTACAGATAATAAACATCATTGCTTGTATTTCCAAAACTATATCCTTTAAGAAAATGTAAAAAAAAATCGAATTATTTGGCGGTTTGCAGTTGAAGACTCCCTCAATGTGAATATCGGTGGACATTCTCCTTGTTTGACCACGTTGTAACGGATTGCACCGGCTCTACGTCCTCGTAATCGATACGTGAGCGCCAAAGGATAATTGGAAAATTAGTCTTGTGCTTTCTTCCAACGGTCGCTGTATCGAATCGCGGCGCAACGAGGCCAGGATAAAATCCACAGCGTAATTGTGCTTCGATGCAAAAATGCCACTTTGTTAGTCGGTGGGTTTTTCGAACGGTCTGTTTAAGGACTTGGTACACTTTATCAGGTGCCTTTTGGCTACCATTTTAAGAACACCTTTTCTTCCTCTCGCGGGTACTGTTAGTTCAATCACCTTATATAACTGTGATACTTTGGTGCATGTATAAGGCGATTTTTCTGATATTCGAGGTCAGACAGCAATTACGACAATTCTAAAAATTTGAGTTTCTCAAGAGTATCCGAAACATTTAACTCTGAAATTAATTTCGAAAATAATCGCACGAAGGAGTTGCGTTTGGGATCGCCTTGTACGCTCGCGTCTCGCAACTGTTACATTTAAACAATAGACGGAACTCGAAGGTAAAAGTAGGTTAACGTAGCGGGATCAGTTTGCCAATAATTGTCTTTTTCTTTTTTTTTTATCGAGGGGGAATCGATGTGTCTCCGATCGCGATTGACCGCACGATTCGATCGCGCGAAATGACGCTCGGACTCGCATCGATAGAACGTAATACCAACAGAATGGCGTGGGATGGTACGGAATGAGATGGAACGAGATGGGCCGGGATCCGGTAATAGCTGTAATAGTCGCCAGTCGTGACCCAGCGACGCATCTAAATTACCTTTATCTCGAACCCTCGTAGGTTTCACTTTTGTATCAGTCAGCTCGACACCTCCGGTTGATTCACCGTGACCCTCTTCCTTGCCCTGCCCACGGTTATGCAAATGGTGGCGGTTTCGAAAAATTTTGGGGAATCGGTAGTACCCGGTGGAAAAACACGTTCCCTCGATCGGAGAAATATTCCAACGTTTCCGTCGTCCTTTACGATTATTTATAGCCTTACCACCGTAAACTACACAACCGTGAAAACATCGAAGTATATCTTCTTTTTTATTTCTGGAATATCAGTCTTGTTTATGAATTTTTTTAGCATCGTGTCGTTTTCTACATTTTGTTTCAAACCTATACAAATTTATTACCGTTTCCTGCTCAGGTATTTTATTTAAAGTCGTCGAACCTTTACAGTTTTCACGATTTTGTCGTTTTACCGAGAAAATAACACAAACGTTATTGTCATCGTCGTCCAATTTCTCGAAACCTTCCCTCGCTACGGAATAAATTTTCTTGCGAACCAAGCGACTCGAATCGGTTAAAAAATCGTATCGTGTGAACAAGATTCCATATAAGATCATCCGTTGTTCCATTATTAAGCCTGTACCTCTTGGAAATTGAGTTCCATTGCAGTGGTTGGGAAATAGTAATAATTGAGATCTGCATTTCTAGTCCGAACAAGAGATATCTTTCGTATAATAATAGGTTTTCTTCCTGTGTCTGTAAATATCTAATTGTTAGTTGACGCGCATCGAGAACGATACGGAAATCGACTTTTAAGATATTAGCTTTAATTGCTCATCCGAGATGCGTTGGTGACCTCGGAATTTTTACTTACATTTACTCTTATTTCATCTCTTTGATCATTCTCTTATCTCTCGATCACCACCTACGAAGTAGCCTCACGCGAGGACTAATTCATCTCCCTGCGAATATGAAAAATTCTAATTTCACGTTACAAGCTTCCACGAGGCAATCCCGCGTGCGTATAATTTGATGGATACTAATAACAGTAAGCTGTTAATTTTTCAATGCGCGTGTTAAATCTATAGCTGTCTACGAGGAAATGGACGTTAAAGATTGCTTTTAAGGACATTACGAAAAAATCCTCCATTGTAGAGGCTCCAGTCACGAAAGAGGAATGAAGTGTCAAATGAATTGCCAAGATAATTTATCTATTATGAAGTAAGAATATAAGGAGATATTTATAAAGATGTCCGAAGATCGGTATAAATCGATTACATAAACACGGTTGCAAGAACTAAAATCTGATTCGTTCGAGACAGGATAATAACAAATAAAATATTAAATTAAAATGACATCACAGTCAATAACAATAATGTTTTATTTTTACACGAGTGCGGATGATGGATGTACGGATAATGGAGTTTTTCGTTGCACTTAGAAATTCATAGGATCCTGAAACGCTCGTAAAGAATATCTAGATAATAGTTGGCCGCAGTCGTGGGGTACATATTTCATCGCTCACCGAAGCCTCCGCATAAAATGACCATAATCCAATACAATAACAAATTTGGCCAGTGCCACTTGACAATATGGTGAGTTAAAGCTGCCGCTAACGGATGAAGGATCCTGCACAATAGACCGGAAATCATCCCCCGTACGATCACGTACGCGCGCGTACACTTATGTATTTATACGTACCGTAAAAGATACACGAGCGTCCCCGCGGCGTTGCGCGGGCATAGATCTACTTGCGACCGGCGAATATGCACTTGCACAGTTACATGTTTGCGTGGATGCGCTTACGCGTGCGTTCGAATGCATCGCGCGTGGACAGGTCACGTGTGCCGGCACGTGACCCGTATAGATTTTGTATCCAACCAACTCTCCACGGAGGAAGGGTTCGCTCGCACAGAAAAATAATATTGTTTCTCCATTTCGGTATTTTGCCCTCGTCCTACTATCGATCCGTAGGAACTGTTTTTGTCAAAATAATACTGACTAGTAAAATTGTTTAAAATTAAAATCTCCAAAATCTCTAATACGATTCTACGTTTCGTAGCCTTTAACCCTTTGCACTTTACCAAATGCAATTTTGTGGTTTCTAAAAATAGAAAAATATCCTTTTTTTCCATCAAAATTTCTACCTGTAATTTAAAGTTTATTCGTAGATTTCCTGAATTCAATTTGCGTTATCACGAATGAAACTTGAATCGAGTGCTTATTTCTAGTCGAGCTTTATTTTCTCTTGTTTCTAATTACAATTCCCAAAGTATGTAATAATTCAGATTAAAACGATTCTTTTAATTCTATTCTGTACCTCTCCGTTGCGCGACAGTATTGGTATATTTATATTTGGTGCCGAAAATAATGGGTTTTTTTTCTATCCGCGGAGTCGGTTAGGGAAAGCTTTCGGTGAAAGCATCGAGAAAGCTTTTTTTTCCGTCGTTGTGCAGCTGTGACCGTTAACCCCCGGAACTTTTTTCGCCCTTGTAGACCTGTATCGCACGCGGAAGGGTTCGTCGGACGGGGCAACATATGCAGGATGATGGATGACGACATGCACGCATCCCCTTCGAGTCACGGGGTGCTATTGTACGGGCGTGCGCGTCTGTATCGTGCACGGTTTGACGGTTCCTTTGAAAAAGTAGCTTAAATCTCGAACGGCTACAGAAGGGTCGCGGTCGTTCGTATGCAAGGACAAGATATTCGTGTCGTGCAAACTCGTATTACAATTATTGTTCGCGGGATGTTTTGCCCTGGTCCCGGAGGGGTGTGGTCAGCGAGACATCGTAGACAGGAAACTAATTGTATTTCGTATCTTTGTGATTTATGTGCGTCGCTGTTGAAGGGGGAAGCATCTCGAAAGAATTTCGCTCGAAATTAAGTATAGGACGCGACAAGAACCAGGAATTAGGTAATTTCCGCGCGTTGCATCTTGAAAAAATCCGAGTCGTCGAGTTCCTCGTCGGTTTCCCACGAGAAATTAAGGGCTCTCCGATTCTTGTTTGTAAATATAGAAGGAACACAGTTGTCAAGTTTCCTCCACGCCTTCCCACGAGAAATTAAAACAGAATTGCACACTTCTGTCGTATTTCAATGTCACGAATCTTACCGTGGTTCCTTCCATGTGTACATGCAGCGGCTTCTAAGTGCTCGAGCACGCCGCGAATTGATGGGTACCATTAGCAGCAATCATTGCCATCTGTTCCGTCGGGAAATGTTCTACGTTCGTTCTGCGAAGTTATCTGTCCGACGCGCGTTACATCGAATGATTTAGATAGACCGTGTCCGCGTACCCGCTACTCTATCCCTTATCGTCCGGACTTTGAATTCGCGCGGGAAAAATTCGATCGAATCGCCAGCGCCCGCGCGCGAGAAATTAGAGATACATTCCGTCGTGGGCGAAGATAAATCGCCGAGTCAGAACGCGCGCGGAGGGCCTTTGTTCCGGCGAGAACGAGGGCCCCGTGGAAACGCGACGCGATCGACGGAGGATGACGAAGGTTGCCGCGCGCTGTCAAAATACCCACCCGTTCTTCTTTTTTCGTCCGTCCTTTTTCCTCGCGAACGCCCCGCTGCGACGATCGCGCGCTCTAGGGGCATCTCCGTCGCTCGCGTTTGCGCGTGCACGATTTAACTCGCGGCTACACGACGCCAGCTATCGCCAACGTTCATCGGCTACTGTGTGTGCTCGCCGGTTTTTTCCATTCGCCGCGCATTAACGGTGGAACGATACACATCATCGGGTCTAATTTACTTCCCAATTACCTCGGTCTGTCTATTTCACCGGTGGAACTTTAGAATCGTGGCTAAACGCAACGAACAATCGGATCGTCGCGACGTGTGTACGTGCACGCACCGGGCTGTTTCGCCAACGACATCCTCTCCCTATTTGCATTGCCGATCACCCAGATATTGAGCACCCCTGAACGAATAACTAACTTCATGCCCGCGGGGCCTTGGATCGTGCGCAGTCGGCCGTGATCGGCGATCCTCGCCCAGACGCCTCGCGAGGGAGAAAGAGAGAGACAAGTGGGGCCCAAGAGCGACAGAGGGCGCGCAATGCACGGCGAAGAAGAAGCGAGAGGGCACGAGCGGAGAAGGGCTGGGCGAACGGAGCGAAAGAGAAAGAGGGGGGGAGCACCGTCTGAACGTGAGCGCGCTTTCCCACGCCTGCCGCGCATGCGCCGAGTATCCTGGCCCCTCGTGGACCCCTCGGCTCCCGCCGCGGGTAATCGGTTCTCTTGCACTTCCACTCCTCTCTCTTTTCAGCCGTACGTCGACGTGATGCCCTCTTCGTCCCTTCTCCGCGCACGTAGCCTCCGTCTCCCGCGTCGGGTTGTTCTCCGACTTTGTTCCTCGTTTCGGTTCGTCTCCCTCTCCCTGTCTTTTACCCTCCCCTCCAGACATCCGCATAGATTCAAGTGCGGACGTCTGCCGTTCTTTCTCTCCGCCACGTTCTTTCTCCGTACACCTCGTCCGCGAACAATATTCGTTTCCACCACTTGTCTCCGACGGTGGCCGGGGCTCCCTCCCGGCCGCAAACGCTCACCTTCTCCTTCCACTTCTTTCGCCTAGCAATAAGCTGCTCTAATTATCTTCGACCTGTTTGTCAGCGGATGCCGCCGATGCGATGCAACATCGGTCCCGATTGAACGCGCCGCGCCACTTTATGGACGCCACTGGCTTCGTCGTTGCTCTTATCGTCGGTGGCCGCGCGAAATTTAGAATTTATTTTAACACTTTACCGATCGGTAGTGATCGACTGCGTAAAATTAAATGAAACTTTATGAAAGTGCTTATTGCATTGTTTGCTCTCTGTTATTATATGATAATTGAATCCAACAACATATTTTATTTTCCAAGAAAGTTTCCAAAGCAAGGAATTGTTTTTGACAAGGGCAGATTTAAAGGAAACGCAGGAGTACGGAAGAGAATAAGAGAGCGGTACGCGCCAATGTTTGCAGAACCTTCGAGGCCCTGCGGAACGTGTTATTTGCGAATACCTACGAGAAGGTTTGACTCGTTCTCGTGAGAAGGCGAGCTTATGGCGGCCCGCAACTATTTCCACCGAAGGGTAACGAGAGCCAGAAGAGCTCAATAAACCGATAGGCCTCCGCAGCTTCTCTCCGACTCATTCCCTCGTGGCGAATCGCAGAAGCCCCGGAGGCCTTGTTTGGTTTAGCGCAACAAGCAATTAAACGATCACGGCTCGGATTCACGGAAGCATTAGTTCCGCCGGAAGGTACAGCTATTTTGCGGACAATCAGTCATCTGTTTGCGCAGACGGGTTCCGGCTTTACGATGCTTTCATACGATTCGACTCGTCCCGTTTATTGCCTCGGGTCCGTATCGATCCATTTCGATTATTGAATCCAAACATCGGACATATTATGTGCGTACAAAACAAATATACCTTTCTCGTTGTTTGTCATCCTCGTTTCATGCCCCTTCGTATTTTATTTATTAATCTTGTTACCAAGTGATTGATCTTTCCTGTTAACACATTACCGACTGCAAACGAGTATTCCAGTTTTAGTGTGTACTTTCTCCTAAAAAATTCTAACATTATCCACATACAACTGAAAATTTCAATAAAATATATACTTATCACATTTTTAGTATACACAGTTAACGTCTGGAGGCTTTCTCAAACCTTTTTATTTCACATTTTTCTAGAAATAATTTATTAGTTTCAAAACCGATCAAAGTACAATTCAAGCCTTATTTTAATTTAAAAAAATCGATTTTGTCGTTTTCGTTGTCGAACGCGTGGGTGTAGAGCTTAGATCGTGGAGTCTAGACGATTCGTTTATTACCAGTTGTTATTTAGTCGACGATAGGTGGTGGTGTCTGGCAGAGTGTCGCAAGGAACACGTCCCGTACACGTTACTGTCTCGGTCAGAGACGCGTCTTCTCCTCGTTAGTGGTCCCGGAGAAGACGTCGACGACGTCGTCGACGCGGCGCATAATGAAGGCCCTGCAAACGGGACCGTTGTGCTCTCGCACCGACGTGCTGATTGCCAGTGCGAATATTGTCGTACAGTAATGGGTCTGTTCGAAGAATACTCGTGGACAGTAGAATTGGCGGGCCTCGCGAGGGAAAAAATCATTATTTAGCGCCAATTAGAAACGGACGCCTAACGATTCGAACAGGCGAGCGTAATCCTCCCTTGGATTTTTACCTTCGAACCGTCTTCCTGGACGGTACAACCTCCGGCTCGATTCGAACCGAGTCGAATAACCGATTCTGTCGGGTCGACCGAAACGTGACTTACTTAACTTGTCCAAAGTCAGCGTATGGATATGGTCGTTCACACTCCGGGAAACATCGCGCATACGAATTACGATATTTTCTTTAGTTTCCACGGTTTGTCTCCTTACGGTTAGAAAAATCCAACTCTCGAGAAGAAACAGATTTTCTACTGATAAATTCTTTCATTCTTTTTCATAAATGAATAATTAAAATAGTGGAAGAATTGTAATTTATTTTTTTCGATTGAATATGAATCTGGGTTTTGTGGTAACCATAGCCAACAGCGTTCAAAATTTAAAGTGTTCTGTTTTATTTTTTAATTAAACATTCTATTGTACTAGACTTTTAGGGAAGAGAGACTTTTTTGGTCCATTTTTTATTATCTTTACTAAAAAATATTTTCGTATAGTTTAAGGGCCCCTTTTCTTGTTCCTGAAAGTCTAGTACAATAGAACTTTTTAAAAGGAAACTTTAAATTTTAACGCTGTTACACGAGACTCCTTCCATAACCAGTTTTGGAATCTTCGCAATAATATAACGTAATACGTACCATGGCTCGATTCAAGTTTCATTTCTGTTACCTCAGGTGGAATTTAGGAAATACATGAATAAAATTTAAATTATATTCATACGTTTTAGCGAGGAGACACAAAATTGCAATTGATAATAAAGACTCTCGGAGTGCAGAGCGATAAATTTCGATATTCCAACGATATAAATTTCATTCTCAACCGTGTCTCGTATCGCGATCGGCAAAATATGGGAAAAGATGGGATCGAGCTTGTTCTAGAACCGGAGACACGGAACGCACACGGGTAATTAAAATCTCCGGGTTAAACGATTCAGGCATTTAAAGTACCGTTGCGCGCGGCGTTTAGCGATATCTTTAGCTCGAACATGATCGCGGTTACGAAGAAAGCATCGTTTACCCTGCGATAAATTTCTTCCCTGTATGCTTGTAGTCACACCCGCTTTCTCTGTTCGTCGCTCGGTCCCGCCGGTAGCCGGGGTCCCCGGCGTTTTATAAATCTGCACGCCCTACATCTTAAAACGTCCGTTACACGTCTTCGTACACGTGGTCCGCGTGTATTTACAAGCTTTTTACCTTAGCCGTGCAACGTCTTTCCGCGCGTACGCGAACGGTTTTCGAGCGTACACGAACCGTTCCACGCACCCGGTGGAAAAGAGATCGCGGGCGGGAGAAAGATCGGCTCTTAATTACGAGCGGTTCGCGCGTGTGCAGCCGACCCGAACACGAAAAATAACTAGCACAGTGATTCTTAACCAACGTGCCGTGAAGCAACGCGGAACAGTTCGGCGAGGGGGGAAAAAATCGATTACAGTTGCTGGTAGCTGTGTTACAGTTTTCGAGGAAGTTCATTTCTTAAACGGAGACAATATTAATATTAATACGCGTTCTGTAGGAAGAGAATTTGTAGCAATAAAGGATAAGGATATCTACAGTTAGTTTTACTTATCTTTTTTTTCATTTTTTAAATCCTCAACGAAGATAATTTTAACCCTTTGCACTCCAATGGCGTCGCTACGGCGATATACATAATATGTGTTACAACTAGATTTAAGATTTATCTATAGTAACTTAAACCTAATTAAGGAAACAAATGAAGAAATTTTAAATTACAAAGATTTATAAATTTCTCTGGGGAAAAAGGGCAAGTTTAATATTCTTCAAAATGGCATCACAAAATTGCATTTAAATAGCCAGTTACTTTCGTTAAAATTAGTTCTTGGAGTGCAGAGGGTTAATATTAAAATGTGTTACGTCAGAAAAGTATTTGTAACAATAAAGGATGAGATATACATTTTTTTTTTTATCAGGTATGAGTGAAACTTTGGTCCAAATCTTCTTCAATAATTTTTGCTATTTATATTTTTTACATAATTTTATACCTTGCCTAGTGAATTCTTATCGCGTGCCAAAATTCGAACTAAGGAAGTTCCATTTTTAAATCGTCAATGAAATTAACATTAAAACGCGTTCTGGCGGAAGAGAATTTTGAGCAATAAAGGATGAGATCCACAGTTATATTTTGGTCCAAATCTTCTTCAATAATTTTTGTTATTTATTTTTGGCATGATTTTGTGTCTTGCCAATTCTTATCGCGTGCCAAAATTGCAACGTTCGCGATTCCGTTCGGCCTAACTGTATTTTGAACCGCGTTTCGAGGAGTTAAGAACCACTGAACTAGTGCCTCTCCTTTCCGGCGAGCCACGCGAATTTTATTCCCGTCATCGTTGCACATACACGCACGGTATTAATGGCTCGCGGCAAGATATACCGATGCGCCGGTATCTCGTTGGATCGGGGCTCCTTAGACACAACGCAATCGAAGATTAAGAAGCCCGAGCACTGTGACTAATCACTCGCTCGACCCGAACGAACGATTAAGGAATACGGGTAAGCAATGTCCCAGCGTGCGCGAAACCGTTTCCGTGCGTATCCTTCGCGAGCCGTGGACGGACGTTAAAAATGCGCGATCCGGGGGTTGGTACATTTATTCCCTGCAAGGATTTGCATTCTCCGGCGTGCACGAAGCTCTTAGCCGAACGATCGGTTACAAAAAATTAATCAAGGAAACAGTAAATTACGCGTGACTCGTAATGTGGTACACCTTGAGGTACTGGGAAAGTGAAATGGAGTATCTGGTAAATCAGTGATTCTTTAAGTGCGCTTTGTGTGTGAGAAAAGTATGCTAATAAAAGCGGCGTACGGTCGGATCGAGGTGTGGCGGGAATCGTAACACGATCCGCGATCGGATTATTCTTCTAAATCGAAAATTTTGAGCTACGTTGCTTCTGTACGCGTAGCCTGAAAACCAGTTTGGTAACCGGGTCTCAAGGATCGGGACATCGGGAATCGGTTGCAGGCGACGCTCGACGGGTAATAATTACCGGCGGTCGATAAAGAATGCCGATTTTCTCGGCGAGGACGAGGCCTCTATCGGGCAAACGCGCTCCTCCGGATCCCTGGCTAATCACCACGTGTTTCTTCTTGATGCTCCAGTTAGGTAGTCCGAAAGTCCTTGCGATCCGCAGCCACCTGCGATGTAATTGCAGCCTCCCGTGGCTCCTTTCTCTCGTTCACTCTCGATCTCTGAGCCTCCTTTTCTCCGTCGGTAATATCCTGACACCGCCGGCAGGAGGAAGATGCCCTCCGCCCAGCTGCGCGTGTAGATCCAGTAGGGCTCTCGTACCTTATAGCGATGGGTTCAAACACCCCGCAAACTGGTCCCAAACCCTGATTTCTACCCTGTACACATCTCGAGAAACAGATAGATATAACTAAATTCCATGGTAAACAAGATAGTTCAATTACTGATTATCAAAAACAGTAATACACCTCCCTTTTGTCAAAAAGTTTTCAAGGTGTAAAAGAAAATACACATATATATTCTTCTATAAATACTTGGGGAAACAAAAATGGAAGGGACTCTTCATTGGTAATCTTAACCCTTTGACTACGAAAAGCGCCTAAGAGTCGACTGTATGTTAAAATCGACCGTGGTCGATCATTGCAGGAATTTTCAGGCCAAATTTTTTTATTTGAAGTAGCGAATCTTGGATTTTGTTTGAGATTTGTGGTTACGTGTTTGATTTGATCCCATCCCTACTTATAGCTAGCTTATAGTGGCAAACGCTTCGACAAGGACCTCCGGACTAGGGATCACCGGTTCCTATGTATGCCAACATAGGCGCTCATCGAACTACCACCTTTCCGTGCTCGTGTGCACCGTGTGGTGGTGTTCCTCGCGTATGGCACAAGAGCACCGTGTGCCACGGTGGTGTTTAAGACCGAAGGAACGCAGATTATACGGCACTAACGCCTCCAGCTACGGTCTGCATGTTAAGCGTCCTTCTCCCGCACCTCCCATGATTAGGGACGAACCTCCGTGTTCCCTCTTTCTCGTTCTTTTCGATCTTGCCAACAATCCTGATCCCGTATCCTGTTGCTTTTGTCTATTTGATAGCGTGTCTCCCGTTTCCTCTCGTGGCTGGTCGCTTCTTACAGCTTCCCTGTTAACCATTATTCTTCTCCACGGTATTATTGACCGTTGCTTATTTTTAATACACATGGAAAGATACAGAAAATTTTAGCAGTAATGCAAACAGTAACCTAGACCTAACTCAGATAGATCGAACAGCCCATTTCATATAGTACATATAGAGTAAAATAGAGTCCCATATACGAATTTTATTATTTACATTTTCAAAACCCATTCAAATCATTAACATCGATTTTTTCGAAAATGAAATTCCGTATGAAAAAATGTCACTCCACATTTTGGATTTATTTTTTCATTTAGATTCACCCCCTTTCAGGCTCGTACAACCAGTTCGATAACACCCTGTATACGAACGATCACGAATATTTTTGAGCAGTGATGCAAATAGTAACCCAGACCTAACCAGAGTTGAAGAGCCCGTTTTGGAGGAACGTTGGAAGAACCGTGAAATATCTTCCTAAACTAGTGTGGAAGAATTCGTCCGGGCCAGACGCGGCTATCATTATAGTCTTCGTTCTACGATCCCGTGTAAATACATCTGTGAATACCGTGTTACTCGATAAAACGCATAATGGTCGTCCGAAATGGGGTCCCATCGCGTGCCAGGTTTGGGTTAGTCGTCTCAAAATAGAAAAATCTCGATTGCACGAATCGCTGAGTGGCCTACCACAGCCATGACGTGTTCGCATAAGTGGCGTGCGGAATCGAATTTCGTCTGCAAACTTCGATCCAACCAGCGATATTTCGGACCTCGAAGCAGCGAAACGATCGATAAAACGATACAAGAAGAACCCATTAACGCGTTCACTGTCCGGTCTCTCGGCGGCGTATCCAATAGCGTGGTGATATGACCCATATACGGATCATAGACAGTGAACGTGTTAAATGAAACAAACGATGAAATCGTCTCATAGTGTCGATAGTTGCTAGCCCTCGGGTAGTTCGTGAAACGATTAGTATGCATCCTGGACTCTCGAGGATCGTAGACGAGGAGGGTCCAAGCAGTCCATTTGTTATTCCGCCCCTGGTCGGGACCAGATTTTCTCCAGCTGCATGACTATATACACGTAGAATGCAGCCTGTCCTCGAACCGCGTTCTTCTTCTTCTTAACTTCAATTTCTCCCGTAAGAGCAACACCTAGCCTCGTTCGTACTGCTATTCATTTGCAGCGGTCTCTCGGTAGGTACAAATTAATGGACAGCGTTCCCTGGACGCTGTTTTATTGCACATTGTTTCATTCCGCGTGCATTAAATCATTGATAACGAGCGGCAGAGTCTCACACCATATCTGCGCGGTAATTACACGAGGTTATCATTTTCTTGGCCGTGGACAACGTGGCACTGCCATGTACGGACGAGCCTCGCTGCAAATTAATTTACTCCCGGCTCGGCGAGCAACGTTGAAAATGGAACTAGTTCGTATCGGTGGGTCCGGGCAAATTAAACCGAACAATCTCGTATCCGCGATTAAATACTGTCTCGCGGTGTTACTCGCGCGAGCTTGATGGCGTCGACGAAAAGAAACGATCAAATTGCTTCGAGCACCGACCGAAACAGATGCAAATCTTCGACCGAGGATCGTTTTTTCAGTCTCAAAAAAGAGAGAATATTCGTGCAGCAGGAGCATCGGAATTGCAAATTTGCATAGCATAACGAAGTTCCGCCAGTTTCATTCATCTTTCGTGACCGACTCGTCCCATTTTCCTATTCCCTTTCCCCGTCGCGTACAATTGACTCCGCGTTGTTTTTTTTTCTGTTTCGCGTCTATGTTTCGTCGCCATCTTTCCATAAATCGTACCGTAATAAGTTTCAACCCTAGATGTTTCGTTTTCTTCGCGAACACGAATACGAAACGCGTATCGAGACACATAAGCGTTCAGGAATGTGTCGGTGCATAGACTCTGAAAGGTATCGACTATAGTGCATCGAGATCCGTGGCGTTATGGCGTGTACGGTTGCGAAAGAACCAGGTTTTCGAGACTCTGCGCGGTGTGGTTGCCTCGGGCTCTGTCTCGCATACCTGAAGAAGAACCTGCGGCCCCGCCGTGTTATTAAAGAACCGGAGGGTCTCCTCTTCTTCCTCTTGCTTCTCTTCTTCTCCTACCGTATCGTTCCCGAGACGGTCCAGGTCTCTGTGTGTTTGAACGCGCAGCGTACCAGTCCTATATACGAATCTTATTTTTTACCTTTTCAACCTTTAATTATTGTTTTCTGGTTCGTTCTCGTAACGATACCGATGTCTGACCGACTTGCGATATTTTAAACGCTCGCAACCTGCCCGCATCGTTCATGAAAACTCCATTAATGTCTCGCGATTTATTTTTCAACGCGGTTCCTAAACATCCCCGAATTTATGATCGAGCTCTTCGAGGGAGGATTCTCGTGTGACTTAAAATTTAAAGATTTTTCATTTTTTTCGGTAAAGAATTCAGAGAAAACAAGTCCTATTGTATTAGACTTTTGAACACACGAATGGAGACCCTTAAATTATAAGAAAATATTTTTTTAGTCTATATTAAATTTTGTTTTTGTGCTGTAGACTAGTACAATGGAACTTTTAATTCCTTACGAAAGAAATAAAAAAGAAAACTTTTTATCTTATCGCTGTTACACGAGAATACCCTCGCGAGTGCGTAATTGATCATTGTTGTTATTTAACTCATTAACTCTCTTGTATCTTTCGAAAAATATATTCTACCATGTTGCTTTCTAATTTATTTCTCGCCACTCGAGTTCATAAATTTTCAGAATTAATTAATATTCCTCTCAAATATATGAATACATTGATTTTTGTTACGCTTTAACGCGTAGGGAGTGCCACACTAATATCCTTGGAATTCGAATCTATAAAAATGCATTTACAACCTGATCGTGGTTATCCGTTTCAGTAAGTTGCTTTTTGCCCAGTATTTTCGAACAAGATAATCGATAAAATTGCAGACTTCGTTAGCATATCTTGTACTGTTTTGAATTTGTTGCTCTTTAACGCGTTCTCAAACCAGATTCCTGAACTCGTGCCACTTTATTAAGATACTTTGCAATTTATTTCAGAACACATTCACTCGTGCATTGATCCCTCTTGCACCTCAACAACAGGTTTCATTAAGTTGCTCATTTCTGAATCGCGTTAATAAAATTGCAGGATGCATTAGTGTCTTACGATTTACATATTTCCGTTATGCTTTAACCAATATCCTCGATGTTTGTAAATAAGATCAGTCATTTATTTCACGTCTCGAAATCAGCAATGAAATATTCCTTTTTCATTTAATTGCGTTTGTGCTAGTCTGCGAACGTAATAATTTCGATGCTTGTAAATAAGATAAAACGTTTATTTCACGTCTATAAAAATAAAATATTCCTTTTTTATTTAATAGTGTTTGCGTTAGTCCGCAGACATAATAATTTCGTGTTGTTGGTCGTGGTCGAGTCGATGGGATTTTTTTCGAAAAAAGGTTGTGCATCGCTATTTTCCTTTCTCTATTATAATCGCATCTTGCGAGATCGGGGCTGGCAAACGATTGGCATCCGATAGTCGGCCGATTCGTGGCAAGATGCGAAAGCGTAAGCGTTCGATCATTCGATCCGTCGTCTCGGATCGAGACGTTTTCCGTTTCTGCGGTCACGAGCCGATTCCGGGCCATTATCGCGATTAAGCCTCCGGGGCCCCATGGGACTCTCCGTGCCTTCCACCCCCCGGTTCACCATCTCCCATATGCCGCGTTGCTGACGATTATGGTAATGATATGTTTGCGCGTATCGTAACTGGTAACAGTGATACAGATCCGACCGTAGAAACCATTCCATCCCTCGCTGGACCAAATTTGACAAAGATTTTAGCGACATTTTTTCTATCACTTTTCAGTCAGAAACGTCAAAACACGGTCTGAACTGAGAAATACCAAAAGATAATACTGCTGTAATAATATACAATTCAATATAGTTTATGTTACATTCATAGTTTTCCCCTCAAATTTTAAAATTATTTATTCCCTAGATTTCTGATTTTAAACGTATAATGGAATTTTATGGAAAACCACCCTTTCCTTTGACAAAGCTATTGTGTAGTTGATACAAAACTTTCACTAAAAAGATTGACACTTTAAAATTGTGTACCCATTAATAAGCTTGTAGATTATCGTGAATTCCAAACTTCGTGTTTTGACACACTATCTGTAGATTTTAAAATTTAAGAAATTCCCTGAACTGACAGCTTTTGTTTATCGTCAATTAAATTACAAATTTCATCCTCGTCAATTTCAGAATATCGAACGAACATATGGGACGATCTAACATTTAAAATCGTCGAGAAACTCCCAATACTTGTTAAATTAGTCCATGAAGCGTAGGGAATCCTCGAGCAACGAAGGTCGTTGAAATGAACGAGAGACGTGTGTTTCACGTTTCCTCGGTGAATCTTCTCCGAAATCTATCGTTCATTATTGGTAATTGATTTTACGAGACGCCTGTGCAGGAACGTATTTAGAATTTCAATCACGTATTCACTCTCGCTCGTGTGCCTCGTCTTCCGTAGGTAGGTGAACCTGCACCGGAAGGAATCCGAAGGATACGGTGAAAAATACGAAGGAGGTAACGTAGCGCTTTAAAGGGCGCATCTTTTAGAATTTTTAATTACTATGCAAAATCAGGTACCGGGCAGAGTCTGTATTACAATACCTCGTGATTGGTGGTTGGGTATATACTCATCACTATTCATAGGACGAGCACGTCCGGAGCTGCAGGTTCGTTAGAGCCATCCACCCTGTTCCGCATAATGACGTAATTAGCGCGAACCCTTAGTCCGAGGGCTACCTGTATCAACTCACCCTTCTCACGCTTTTATAATGGCTCTTGCACGAAGTCACCTGAAAAACTAGCGTCGCGTGCACCATTAATCCTCCCGGCGATTAGAGTATCTATCCAGAAGTATCTACACTCGAACCTTTGTCCCTTATTATACGGTGGAATATATCAGTCGCTCTATCAAGCTGTGAATCCTGGTCTCTTCACGCGATATGACGGATTTTGCAGATTATCGTATTTCATGGATTAAGTTGTTCACGACGATCGCTAATTCAGTAGTCGCCTTTTCAAATTTTCCCATCGAATGGCGCTTGTTTCAATTGTTAGGGGACAATTTATTTCGTTAAAACTATTTGCTCGTCAATTGAAAAAATTTATTTTTTAATAAATATTGTGAATAAATTTTGAACACGTTTCTCCAATACATAGAATTCGAGATGGTTCAAATATTCAATTTATTTATATTGTTAAATTATTGGTAATACATTCGTAAGATATTGCTAAATAATAGAAGATAGACTAAACTTTTAAAAAATATTTTACATAATATATTATTTCTCGCGTTAAATTCTAATAGATTTAATTAGATCGTGTAGATGTTTGTAAAATTAATTAATTTTTGAACAAATTTTCCCAACATCATAGAATTTGAAATGGTTTGAATATTCAATTTATTTATACTGTTAAATTATTGGTTTAGACTAAACTTTTTAAAAATATTTTATATAATATAATAGATCGTGTAGATATTTGTAAAATTACTGAATAATTTCATAGTTTTGTTACGAATTAATATAATACGATTTGAATAATTTTTTCGAGAAACTAAATACAATTATAGTATTTACAGATATCGAAGATGATTCTAATCTAATTTCATTACGTTTCATAAAAATTACACTATCGTAAAACGGTTATTGGAGTTTTTCGAGCGTGAAAAAGAGGTTAACAAATTGTTTACTTTTTTGCAGGGTATTTTTATTTTAGAATGCAACGAACGGAGTTTATCATTCCTCTCACGCGATCGTGGTTTTTTCGCGTTTCCGGTTGTTGCGTTAGATCCTCGCATCAGTGGTTTTGCCAGTTAAGCGAGTTCATAGGTTGAGAGAAACATCTCCGCGCAAGAAATAATACCATTTATCGTCATTTCTAGGTCTCATCTAGCCTAATCATTCTTGGCGAGTCTATTTGGTTTTGCAATCACGATACCTGCGCCTCTCGTCCACTTCTGTTTCATCGTGCTTAAATCGAAACGATGTTAATTTACAAATTAATCTAAAATTTTTTTATTCGTAAATAAAATTCAATCCTGGCGACTGAAAATTAATTAAAATACTATTAAAATTACTCGTTTGAGTTCGATAAATTCTCAGACCAGAATTTCTTCCAAAACCTCTTCAAATCAATTTTGTAGTACAACTTAATGCAATATTTTAAATATATAATGGAATTTTATGAAAAAACGGTCTCGTTTGACAAGTCCATTTCCTTTGACAAAGCTATTATATCGTTGATACAAAACTTCTTTGATTTTCTATTAAAATCTAGTTCATCACTTTTTATTAAAACGTTGGCATTTTTAAATTGTTGATCCACTAATAAGCCTGGAGATTGTTGTTAACAAAAGTATTCATGCAATCCAGAATATTTTTGTAAGCCAGTATGGATTCCAAACTTTGAGCTTCGACATAATATCTGTTTATTTCAAATTTGTATGAATCATTGATTTTAAAATTTGAGAAATCCCATGAACTGGCAAATTTTGTTCGTTTTCTATTAAATTATAAATGGTATCCTCAATCATTACACCAGTGTGGATTTCAAACTTCGAGCTTCAATACGATATCTATTTAATTAAAATTTAGGAAAAATCCTGAACCGACAAATTTGTTTATTTCCTATTAAATTACCAATTTTATCAATATATCAATATATACAGTGTTCTAAAGATGTTTGAACCTTCCAACGCGACTGGTTCCTTTCTCGTTAGGCGAAACACTCGTCGTTTAATCGCGCTCGATGTCACTTCGCGCATGGTTGGTTCGCAAAACCCATGCTGAAGCCCCGATATCTGTTCACCGTAGTCACGATTATTCTTAGCTGCGTGTTCTTATCGATAATCGAGCCACTGGGCGAGCCGGTGAAAGTTTGAGAAACTTGGCCGGACATTAGCTAGACGTTGTTAAATCGCGAATATGTAGAGTGAACTGTCCGTCGAAATGGCACTCTCTGTAAATCCGCGCGATTAACGGGGACGGCCGTGGCCGTTTCGTCGAAAGAGAACGGCGTGTATCTCTCCCTCGCGAGCGGTGTTTCTTTTTGCTTTTTGCCGCGCGCCGCGATAGAGATTTCAACGCGATATTGAAGGATAACAGGCGGGCTCGTTCGGGGGGCTCGTTGCTGCTCATTTTACGATGTCGTGCGTTTCGCGATAAATTCCGGGGACAAACCGTTAGAAGCAGACCCGTAAATCTAACGCTGAATGGGGAGCCTGCTACGGTATCTTATAATAATACAGGAAATTAGATTTATGTTTAGAAATTGCCCGTTGCCAGCTGCGAGCGTTTTCAAGGTAGCGTCTTCAAAGCAGCACTTGTTGGTCGTACGTATGTACATTCTTTCGAAAGTTTTCTTTCATGGAAGTCTAAGTGCAACTTCAGAAATACGATATTAGATATGATATTTATAGATCAGCTATTTTATTATGAGAAAACATCTCTTAATCTTTCGTTAAAAAACGCTCAAATTTAAAATTGTAGAAAACATGATTTCTATAATCGCAAAATTTTATATTAAAAATTCAATTCTTTCGTTAAAAAACGTTCAAATTAATATTAATATATTAAAAATTCTATGCAACCTGGGAAACACAGTATTAGATATGATATTTATAGATCAACTATCTTTTTATAATAAAACATCCCTCAGTCTTTCGTTAAAAACTGTTCAAATTAAAAATTGTAGAAAATATGATTTCTATAATCGCACAATTTTATATTAACAATTCTGTGCAACATGAGAGACACAGTATTAGATATGATATTTATAGATCAGCTATTTTATTATGAGGAAACATCTTTTAATCTTTCGTTAAAAAATGTTCAAATTAAAAATTGTAGAAAACATGATTTCTATAATCGTACAATGTTATATTAAAAATTCTATGCAACATGAGAAACAAAGCATTAGATATGATATCTATAGATTAACTATCTTCGTATAATAAAACATTCCTTAGTCTTTCGTTAAAAAGCGTCCAAATTAAAAATTGCAGAAAATATGATTTCTATAATCGTACAATTTTATATTAAAAATTCTGTGGAATCTGCGAGTGTTAAATCAAAGTGGATCACGTTTTGGTATCGCGTTTTCTACGATCTGGGGCTCAAAGTGACCGACGTTCGTTAATCTTTCGGGACCCTGTGTGCGTATCTAAGCGCGCTCATTACCGATCTATCAAGCGTCCGGCGTTTGCAACATGAAAATCCGATCGATGAACACCGGGGTTCGACCGGAGTCAATTAAACGGTGATCTACTTCTCGAGTTGCGAAAAAGTCGGTCGACCGGGACGATCGGTGGCAGCGATCGTTCTCTTGTGCACTGTCGCGCTATTTCTGGCCACCGAACGCCTTATAAGTAGATTTTTCACGTTTCACCTTTGGAAAGCGTCTATCGGCTGCCTCCCCGGGATTGTATTCAAAGGTGTTGCATCGTACGAGTCGCGAATCGATTATTACCTGTGCGAGTAATCCACTATTTTCTTTTTCACGCGTGGAAAGGCTATTTAAATGGCGTGGAAGCGTCCTTTTGTTGTCTTCGATGCGAACAGTCGAAGAGAAGTTAATTTTCTGAAGTTTCTAGTCACGATTCCCTTAAGAACAACGTTGAAATTTAAAGTTTCCTTATTTATTTTTTTTCGTAAGGAATTAAAAGTTCTACTGTACTGGACTTTCGAGAGGCTATTAAACTGAACAAAAATATTTTTTTAGTCCATTTTTTATTATCTTTTATTAAATAGTAGTTAAGTCCATTTATCATAGTGATCAGAACGCAATAAACGAAAAATTTCCTTAAAACTGGATCCACTGATACTGAGCCTATTTTAAACAAATAATATCGAAAATTTAAAAAACTACAGCATTTCGAAGAAATAATTTCTATATCGAAGAGACATTTAGCTTATTTAATAAAAGATAATAAAAAATGGACCAGAAAAATATTTTCGTATGGTTTAAGGGTCTCTCTTCGTGTACCTAAAAGTTCAATACAATGGAGTTTTTAATTCTTTACAAAAAAAAAATAAAAATGGAATCTTTAACTTTTCCCCCCTCAAAAAATTCATTGTTTCAGTGTTTTTGTCAGGACTGAGGGATGGCGATGCCATTTGTGGGCGAGAGTAATTAAACGACAGAAGGGTGGAGCTCTTAATAGGTCGCCTTAAATGGTAACACGCGAAAAATATGTGGATCGTTAAATCGGTCGAGAGTCGCGATACACGATGGAAAAAGGCGAGGTGGTTTCATTAAAGTGTTATTACGTTCGCGCCTGTGAATAAGGTGCTATTATATGTAATTATACTAACTAGGAAAAATAGAGGGCGTGCAAGGAACGACGGGGGGATGTCGGTGTCGAGCCGAAGAGGCAAGAAACGGTTAACGGAACGGAATCGGAAGCGAGTGACTCGCAGTTTACATTGCCGACGTCAAATAATTTTCTTAATTAAGCTTGCGAGCGGGCATCGCGCTTGGGATCTTTCAGGTTCCTCGTTCCATTACCTCAATCTCGCAGTCGCTGTGTTATTGGGTAGGAAATTGAGGCTCGCTGATTGCTTTTGATTCGATGCTCTCGTTTAAAGCTACACACATTTTTTGTCGCTTTATAGTTGCTTAGTCACACACGGTAATTAATCTCGATGCGTCAGAAAAATACCGGGTTTTATTTCATATTTTTTGTAAAAATTTGTTTATTTTATTTTAACGTATTCAAACAATATTTTCATGTCTCAATTCGTATGTGTTTCTTCATCTATTCGAAAACATGGTCCTACTGGGTCAAACCACGATCAGGGATAGATGAACAGAATCTATTATTCGTTAAATTTTAACTGTTCAATTAAATAAGTAGATATATTACACGTTAAATAAAATTTTGTCGATTTTTGGTAGCATTTTAGCTAGAAAATGCGAAAATATAGTTCTGCATGATCGAACTATGAACAGAATCTATTATTCGTGAAATAAAATTTTAACTTTTCAATCAAATAAATAGCCATATCGTTTGAATAAAATTTCGACTGATTTCAATTTAAAATTAAATCGAGCATTCTATCTGTGATCTATTTTATATTTCGGATTTTGGACACTAATTTGTGGTAATAAAAGTTGCGTTGATAGGAGAATCTGACGTTTAATCCAAGTGTAAAGTTGCGTGGAACGCCATCGCGCCAAAACATCGCAGCCTTACACCAGAATTGTATGTTCTTCTGTTTGCCGAGTCATCTAGCGTGCTCAGTCAACGAGGTCAGAAACACGATGGTGTTGCGATGCTGATGACCTCTAACCATCCTCGTACCTTTCTACCAGCTTCTGGAAAGTCGCGGTCACATGTTCCTCCTCGCCCTGACGTGTTTCTTGCGCGGGAATCTTCGTACGGTTAAGCCTTTTCCCATCTCAATCGCAAATGGGTTCTCTTTGAAATACTAAATAGAAAATTTTTTGTCACATTGTATATTCTTTATAAAACACCGCGTACAAAATTCTCCTATATCTAATTCACTTGATAAAATATTTCAGTCTCGTTTCTTCGCGGAATAAATCGAAGAAAATTCATTAAAAACTTATTTCTAATAGAATTTAATATCACGTTAAATTGAAATATTTCAGCAGAGAATATTATTTTGTTTCATTTGATCACCATTTGAAAATCAAGAAAATGTTTTACAAAATTTTATTTTGCCACATTGTGTACTCTTCATAAAACACTATGTATAAATTCTCCTATATTTAATTCTACTGATAAATATTTTCATTTCTTTCTGGAGCAAATTGTCGATCGAAGAAAATTCATTAAAAACTCATTTCTAATGCAATTTAATATTACGTTAAATCGAAATATTTCAGCAGAGAATATTATTTTGTTTCATTTGATATAGCACCATTTGAAAATTAATAAAATGTTTTACAAAATTTATTTTGCCACATTGTATATTCGTTATAAAATACCGCGTACAAAATTCTCCTGTATCTAATTCACTTGATAAAATGTTTCAGTCTCGTTTCTTCGTAGAATAGATCGAAGAAGAAAATGTATTAAACATTTATTTCTAATAGAATATTATTTTGTTTCATTCGATATAGTACCATTTGAAAATCAATAAAATGTTTTACAAAATTTATTTTGCCACATCGTGTACTCTTCATAAAATCCTCCTATATTTAATTCACGTGACAAGAGTTGATCGAAGAAGAAGATCGATTAAAAATTTAATTCCAATGTAATTTAATATTATGTTAAACTGAAACACGTTCAGCAGAGAATATTAATTTGTTCCGTTCGATGCAGTAGCAAGAAAAGCTTGTGCACCACTGTTTTAATGATAATCTTATGACAGAAGGGTCGAAGGATGAAAGAATGCGACGTCAAGTACGCAAGTGCAGGAATAAATTTTGTATCGGTGGATGCTGTGCGCGGAGAAAACGACTATCAGCCGTCCGGCTGGCGTTCATTTATCTATCCCCATTGACAGATACCTGATTAGGCAGGTATCTATCGACAGATTCGATCGATTTACGCCACCGTTGCTACCAAGAACGTATTATAGTGGGTTTCCTGCGTCCTCGATGCTGCGAGCGAGGAGGACAGCCGTATCGTCAACTGGCGTTCCATGCATTAATGCATGAAGATAGTGTATCGACACACCCCGTCTTGTAAGCCACGATATATATGTAGGTGTACTGGCTTATCACACTTGGGTCCTCACTTGTCCAGAGTCTTCTTCCTCTTTGCATACTTGCGTGAAGTGTCCGCGTTAATGTCTCTTTTCTGGCTCGCCCCCTCGCTTTAAATTTCAATTAGACGACCAACTTAATCACTGGCCGACTTTCCTTTGTCTCGAAACAATTTTAAATACGAAAAATTTATACCACTCAAACTAACTCCACAGCTTATCAGAATTTAAAGAATCTTTATTTATTCTGGCCTCTTCAGAAAATATGGAAACTAATAGAAACTATTGCAGACAAAAAGAAAATTGTGTTTTGAGACTATGTACGCCCATATTAAAATGAAATATATTAAATACGGGTCGAAATGTGAGTATCGATGCAAACAAATATCCGTTTCCAATTATAGCGCTTTTGTGTGGATTTTCTGGCCGCTGGTTTAAAGGGAGAAACGCTTATGGCATTTCCAAATTTTAACGAGACGTGTTTCGCTGGTTCCTCCTGCACTTTGTCGTTGGTCGAGTGTAGTGTCCATATTTGACATGTTTCGGGTATGGTCTGTTGGTTATCATTGATATATTTGAGAAACGAATGCGGAAAGAAGGGGGGAGGGGGGAGGATGAGGGCGAGGGAGTATTCTTTCCGCTCGTGCGCGCTTCGAAAACGTGAGCAAACATTGTAATGGCGATCCGACGTGGCTACCGACTGTTAATGTCTCTTGACCACTTCTTCTTTGGCGAGTGATCTCACTGTCGTCCAACATTGTCCGTGTACATAACCGACATACGGGTCAATGCATCCTTATTAAAAATAATTACCTTCGAAAGCCTCCATCCCTAAAAATTCAATATTTAAATATTTAAAAAGTATTTAAATTACCTTTTAAGAAAAGCTAAATGACCATGAAAATTAAATTAGACCCGTGAGCAGATTCTAATCCTTTTCTTCTTTTGTTTCAGGTAAGTGAATGAAGCGAGTATCTGGTCAGCCATTCGTGTGGATCGATTCTACTTCAGGTCAGACGTGCACTTTTCTGCGTTGCTATATAAACCATAAGATAGAAATTAAATGAAACTCGAATCATTTTTTAAGTAATATTTAGAATGTAATGTAAGTTCTTTTTTAGATTCATCTACCGAGCAAGGTTGTAAAGGAAGCAATTAAATGAAAAATACTGAATCTTTTCATTCCACGTGACATGTTTATAGGCATGGATCCGTATCTTTCAGCAATTGTAAATGAATCACAAGGTAGTCTCAGAAATAACGTTTCAGGCTCTGTGTTAAGTAGCCAGGAGAGATAGCACGATCACGCAAGGGTGCAGAAGCGACCAATTCGCACACGCCCTTGTTAGTTAGCATCGTCGCTCGTTTTCTTCGTTATTATCGTGTAGGCGTCAAGGTTGTCGGAATTTCCGCTTATTAAGGGCCTACTGTCGGCATCCGGCGCGCAGAATTCGCGGCATCAATGTGAAACTTGAACTTGAAACATGCCATTGTATGCACTTGCACGCGTTTCCTTGGTCGCCACAATGTCTCTTCAAAAGCATTACTTCCAGCTTAAATTACAACACTAAGTCTTCGAAGTCCTTCAAATTCATAAATTCACGGTATTTATTTCAGGTCAAAATAATTTTAAAATTAATTTATTTCTTATTATTCAATAATTTTAATTTTTAAATTAATTTTTTTCTTATTATTCAATAATTTTTTTAAGACACTCGCAAAATTAATTCTCAAGATGTTAAAGAAAATAAATCTGTAAAAATAAGTTCTACGATAAATTGTGAACAGTTTTCAATCGTGCAAAAAAAAAAGCAAAGTTTCAATTTTCGCAGACAATTTAAGGGTATGGCAGTGAACGTGTTAAGTAAGAAGAAATTCGCACGCTTATCGAGCAAGTTCAAAGAAGAAATACGCGACAAAGTGTGAAAAGATAAATGCAAACAGCTGAAAAGTTTTCGGCGAATTCGCTTTTTGTCAAAGATCGAGGCTCGTCCTCTGCGCGCCGTTTGTCGTCGCGAGTTATCGGTTCGTCGGGGGGAAAAAATCGGCGATAATTACAGTCACCCATTGGCACTCCGCGGTGACTAAGTGGCGATCTTTGGCACGTTCTCGTCGTCGGTTTAACATTCGAATCTGCTAGTGGTCTATTCAGTGTGCTGCTGCCAACTGGTTTCTATCACGGTGGCACCAATGGGCACGAGCAATTCGTCGCCCGGAGATGGCCAACGAATCCGTAACGAGCTATTGTCTTTGTCGCCGATTGCTCCGGTCGCGACGCCTTCCTGACGGCGTCGCCGTCTGCAAAAAGCACGATTGTAACACCGGCTGGCCAGTACATAATTAATTAAATGGGCGTACATTGGCGGCTGAACGGTAGCCTGGCCTTTAACTGACTATTAATTAGAGTTACACAGCTAGTCGATGCACGGTGCTGGATACTGCTTTCGTTTAGCGTCTCCGAGTCGTTCCACGAAAAATACGCAAACTCTTCCTTTGCCTTTCCTGATTCACGAACAAGCTAATCCTCTTAACTCTTACATCGATGTCTAACGAAATTCATACTTCATACGTTCACTTGCTCGTGAATAGTTTTATATACTTGCAGATATGTTGCAATTTACCATCAGCGAGACTGCAAGTAAATAAATGGTACGAATAAATTTTTATAGAGTTTCTGCTATTAAAAATAGTCTTGCATATTCTGGTTACAAGGGATTCAGTTTGTGACAAAACGAACAGATCGAGTTAATGTTTGACACTATTTGACAAACAAGAAGAGAATCGAGACAAGTTGAGGTTTCACGTTTTACGATGGACTAAAAAGCATTTTCCCCAAAATTATTAGGGCTCTATAGTCCCTTCAAGTTTAAGGAGCACCCTGTTCAAACGGAGTATTAAAACTTACAGTTTTCTTTGTAACAAAAAGCAGTTTGCGTTCGAATTTTCGCTGCCCCCTCGATACGTCGAAACACCGATGGAAACACTGTTGATGCACTCCGGTTGGTATTGTTTATAGTCGAATACACACCGACGCGTCTCCCACCACCGACTTTCCCACGCGTGCTTCGACTCCCTTAGCAGTGTTTTTCTGTCGTCTACGAGCCTGTTGGCAGCGACTTGCCGTCTGGGCCAGTTCGAGACGCTTCACGATTTCCCGAGAAACGCGGCTCTTCGAGGAGGTAGGGACGAGCGGCGGCGATCGATCGTCTTTTTCCGCGATGGTTTATCGACGTCGAACGTTATCGCGATTAGAAACCGAGGCAAGACGCAGAAGTATGACGATCGGGAATCATAACGGGACTCTTTCCACGGAACGGTAGTAGTTTTGAGCAGCTGGCTCGCTTCTCCGTTCCATCCTCGGGCCTTTTTTGCGCGTTTACTTATGCATGCCGCGTATTTCGCGACGCTTTGCAACGCTTTGCGACGCTTTGCTAAGAGCCATTCTACGATTTCTGTACCGTTTCCGTCTCCGGGCTCGTCTAGACGGGAATCCTTTTTTGATCCCTCCTGGATGATAGTTGGCACGCTCTCGCTTCTCCCATAGAAACGACGATGCCCGCCATAAAGGCTGCGGGGCACACCTTGTCCCTCTTTCAGGGTCACGGCCAGTCGTGACACAATTTAAATTCTGTTCCTTTGGATTTATGGTCCCTCGCGTTAACCCGAGTTGCTTAAATTCCGTTTACAACACCGTGGACGCGTTTCACAATTTTTTTTAGATGACGCGTTAGTCTTATATACAGAACATCGAAAAAGGCTCGAATCAAAATTATACTACGTATCAATGACATCAAATAGATGAAAAAAGTTCGTGTAAACTTATGCCTGAAAATGCTTGTTGAAAAGATATGAGCATTCAAAGATTCACAAGCAAAATCCCTCGTATAATACAATAGAAAATGCATTTACTATTATTTCCAATACAAATGGGATTTGTAAGCTTGCATTCTTGCAGAGGGAAGAATTTTCAAAAATTTCACAACCACCTTTTCAATAAAGAACTTTAAACATTTTTCATCTATTCGATCCCAGTAAAAGGCAGTATAAGTATTTTGAACATGCGCAATAAAGTCAGAAAACACGTTAGACTAGAATATTATTTCCCAAGAACGACAAAAATTGCTATAATTTGTCCCCCTCCGGTAAACAAGTACGTAAATTTCCTCGTGTCGCAAACTCTGTGTATCGAAAATGAAGGCGTGGCCAGGATCGGTCGAAAAATAAAACAAGGACGTTTTAATTAATTTCCTGCCATTTTTGTTGCCCAGTCGAACTTCCACGAAGCACTCGCGTGGGCTGTCGTTATTTCCCGGTCGACAAGCCGTTTATTAACGTCACTTAGCGAACGTGAACGTGTCAGCGTTAACTGGTAGCCTCGTTCCTCGTTTCGGAGCGGCTAAATCGGAAAATGCTTTCGAACGTCGCCGTTGCGACGAGTAAATTCGACTCGTGAAAGCGACGGACCATCGATCAGCCAAGCGCACCAGAAAAGGAAGGTCCGCCGTCTTGACCGATCATTAACGATCCCCGGCGATCGTATCTTTAAAATATCCTGTTAATTACGAAATTGCCGACACGACAGCCAACCGTTCGAATCCCTGTCCCGGAGCTGGTCGAAACAACATAATTCGATGAAAGTTGACTTCTGCCCGCTACCGATCGTCCCGTCTCCTATTTGAGCCTCGATAAAAATCTTTTATGCCCGCGCGATAATTGGCCAATCGGCGCTCGAAACGCCCTGACTTTTAAATAAAAAATCTAACGCGTCGACGGCTCACGCTTGGGAAGAGAAAATTTTCGTGGAAATCGCGCTGAATCGCTAATGGAAGAGAAATTTCTGTCGCGGAGTCTCGTCGCGCGTTGGAAATTCGCGCTCAATTAACACCGAGATTACTATTCGGCGGAAATCCTGGTTGGTTACGTTTGTTCGATTGTTAAAACACGTCTCGTTCGAAATTGAAAAAGAAACGGTGTTTAGAAGCGTGCTTATTCATGACTCGATGTATGATCGTCTGAATGAATTCGTTATATGAAAACATATACGTATCATTGGTTTCCAATTGCTAATGAGCAGTGGTCTGTTTATCTATGAACGTAGAGCTTTGCAAAATTATTTTCTAGTTCATCAAAGAGTGTAAATTACAAATTTAACAACTTCATTATACACTTACTTATATGGTGCATAAAAGCTATTAGCACAATACAAGTGTGTGATTTTCTAATATTATCCACATATAACTCCCGAGAATTTCGATAAAATATATTAATTACACATTTTTAGTATGCACGTGTTGAAGGAATTCTACAATATATCGTTAAAATCACTCGTATAGGAAAGTTTCGATAAAAATGCCCCTGTCGTTAACGTGTTAATTACTTGCCTATATTTCGAATGTAAATTTGTAAGTCGAATCGCATAACTGATCTACCTTAGGGTTTGGTAATTGTTACGAGGGTCTCGAATTCGTGTCACACGGCAGGCAACCTGTTAAGACGGTTCGAAACATCGCGATCCCGAGCGAATTAGTCTTTTTCAGCCCGATGCACGGAACCATTGTTGGCGTTCGGTCGCGGGATTACAGACAAAGGCCGAAACGGCGAAGGGAAGAGGCCAGGCAACAAAAGGAAACCGTAAGACGACAGGAAACGATAAACTGGAACATCCTACCGATAGCATGCTCCGGGTAGCCAGTAGCGTGCAACTCGGCGTTCGGTACGTCGATGAAGGAGAAGTTGCGCAAAAAGTGGAATCCTCTCGAGACGTAGCTAGTAAGTAGCCTTATGTAGGCTGACTCAGGAAGATACCTGGAAAGCACGGTGCAAGAACAGTATACCGACGTGCCAGTCGTAGCCGGTGCGCTGGATGCACTTTGCAGCATCGACGGGAGAACGCCAGACCTGTTCTTTCGAGCAACCTCGGGAATACATTGCTCGAAAAAGTGGATGAAGTAACGAGGCAAAATTACGTCTTGTTATGTCCTCGGGATTCCGTAAGGATCCTGGCGATCGATCGAGCTTTTACGATCCCGGCAAAAACTATCGTAACCTTCGTCGTGCAAGCTCCACAGTTTTCAGAAACATCGTAGCAAGATGGAGACCTGTACTCGAGAGTCGTCGTGTGAAATTTAATATAACGATATCATCAAAATTCACAAGTATGTAGAGAATAATTTTGAAAGCTCGAAGAAATTGTTTTGAGAACGGAAGTCGTTTGGAGTGATCCATGGACACGGACCATGTCGAGATTATCGTCTTTCGCGAGCGCCACATGTGGGACCGTATTTATGACTCCGTATTAGCGATGATCGTAGCCCTTCGGCATCTATCTTAAATGTACACATTCGATCAGCATCAACGAACCGGGCGGGGTGGGGGGAGGAAGACGCTGGACACACAGTCAAAGGCCACGGGGAAGAGTTACACCCGTGTGTACGTGATTGAACGTGGGTTTGCGATTTACATCGCAATCGGAGTCGTAATCATCGTGAAGCAGCCACGGTTGTACACAGGCTGAAAGAGAGAGTGTAAAAGGGCCATGGGTACGCAAAGGACAGGGCTTATATGTGGCCACGTACGAGATCGTTAGTAAGGGTGGAACAACGGCTACGTGGACGACGACTTAGAGGAAGAAGACGAGTATCTACCGACGATTTAGCGCGCCTTTGCATCTCCGACCCTCGTTCCCTCCCTTGGATCGTTCCCTCTCGCTTCTGTTCTTCTCGAACCTCTAATACCTACGCGTCCGCGTTCATTCGTCTTCCCTGCTCGCATGCGATCGGCTCGTGTGAAGTCCGAACACAGGGATTTCTTCCCTCACCGAGCCGCTCGATGCGTATTGACACCAACGTTTAGCTATTCTTTCGTTCTTCCGGCGATTTATTCGCCTATCGAGCTCTCGTGGAAATTGGATAAACGTAGCTTGGGATGCTGTTGCAGTCGCGACTTTGTCTTCTTATTTCTCTTCATACTAAATCTTTATGGATTTGAAATGTTGGAGTTGGTCTTTGCATGAACTGATTTCGTTTCATGGAGTTAACTGTAACTCGAAGTCGATGTAAAAAAATTTATTCTTGATAAATGTGCATACTTCGTACTTTAACTTGGTGCAGAAGATTTACAAACTACAGTCGAAATTTTTTAATTTTCATCGGATGGAAAATAAAACGTCCTTGAAAATGAATTTTCTTTCGAGTCGATACCGTGCTTAATTCGGGAGAAAACAATTATTTATGAAAAAATGGCATAGTAATTATACAACCATCCTGTATACAAATTTAAATTCATTTCCATTTAAATAAACAATTTATCATTCAGTTTTATCGCAGATCAGTCGTATGATCAATAGGAATTGCTAAAACTTCTTTGGGTATACAGCGTCAAAGTAAATGTCAAAATAAACCTAGAAGATAGCACAAATAATAATAGTTGTTATAGTCATTCGATAGAGGATGAAATGCCCTTTAAAATGAGCGTTTGTACGAGTCGATAGCTTTATTAGTTCCGGAGATATAGCGATTTTAATTTCAAGTCGATGCGGTGGCTAGTTTCGGATATACGAGGGTCCGAAGCTTTGTTTACGTTTCATTGAAATCAATGAATTCGCGCGCGCGAAAATAGTAAACAGTGCGTAGTAAATTCTTGGAAATACTACGCTCGAAACTAGGTCACGAGAGTCACGTCTCACGTGCGACAAAGAGGTCCAGCGCGACGCGTCAGACGGAGACAGAGATAGTCAAATTAAGAAATATACCCTTTTACATAAATTGCGATATCTCGAAAACTGAAAGTCCGATCGACAAAAACCAAAAGCCATTTTAAAGAGGAAGGTTTGCCGCCGCTAACAATGCCTTAATTATGGCAAAAACGCTAGTAGTTTCGGAACTGCACGCGTCCAAAGTTTTCGTATTTTTAATGCGCGTTAATAGGCTATTATACGCGAGCCGGGCAGCGAGACAGTCGAATTAAAAAAAATTACCTTCCACATAAATTACGATATCTCGAAAACGGAAAGTCCGATCGACAAAAACCAAAAGCCATTTTAAAGGGGAGGCCTTGCCGCTTCTAACGGGGGGCTCAATTATTAATAAAACACTATTAGTTTCGAAACTGCACGCATCTAAAGTTTTAGTATTTTTAATACGCGTTGTTGGACTGTTCTAAGCCACTGAAAATTGAAGCCTCTCTCCTTTCATCTTTTCTACGCATATATTTCTCATTTATATCGATAGCTAATCAGAATTTCATACCAAATTTTGTTCGGGTATTTTACAAAAAAATATAAATCGTTCAACCGGTAGCCAACTTTTCGTGAATGCACGGTACATCTGCATTCTTAACTCGCTCAGAGTGAACTCGTATCGTTACGCGAGACACGATATCGAAGCGAAATGATTCTCTGTATCATCGAGCACCCAGCGAGCATATCTCGAGGGTCGAAGGTGTCTATGCGTGGCCATTATTTTTGCGCTCGTTAGAGCATGAAAGTGCACGGCGAGCATACGTTTCTATCAACGGTATCGGCGCGATGCATCAACGGACCGAAACGCGTGACTCCATGAATCCGTCCGCTTTTAAGAAGCCGTTTCCTCCACGCTCGAGGAACTTCCCGACGTCGAAGCTCGTATGACAGACTCTACGTGTCACTTGTAAAAAATAGAAACTCGCGAAACGAAGGTGAATAATATCACTCGATACAAAGGTGCGTACAACTATTGTCTCGGTCGTAGCTTATGTCGTGAACGGGATGCTCAGGGGGTGCAATAAACGAGTGTCCTCCTCAGGTAGTACTGACGTTTGCAAGGGAGGGGATTGCACCAATGGACACAAATTTTCATTAAGAATACAATGCTTATTCTCAACAACTTTATTTGGTCGAAGGGTCTATATAAAGGTAGTTTCGAGTATCTAAGCTCTAGAGTGGGGTTGTCTTGGTTTGAGGTCCGATGTCTGACTCACAGATGTCAGATGTTGCTACGAGGTGGTGATGTGGGTGGTGTCAAAGTCTTCTTCTGACTCAGATGTTTATGGTGGCGAGCGCGGATGGTATCACACGCAAGTAGAATCGCGCTGATTTTCTCGACGCCTCGAAGCCCCCGGAAGCAGCCGAACCGTAGGCGACGTAATCGACGATATTGGCCTACGATGGACCGAACACTCGCGCGTATTTCACGCACGCATGTACCAAACGGCCGCAGAAGAACCGTTCGAACCATTAAGTAGAGTTCTACCGCATGCTTGGTTGGATTCCACGAACATAGAATCCGCTTCAGCCATTATAAGAGGGGACGTACGTTTCGCCGCGATGCCCGGCCGAACGTCTGCGATCCGATCGTGCATTTTTGTCGCTCTAATGACATTAACTAAATTGCGACCGGTCGACGCTCGTCGAGTGCCCGGTTCTTGCGACCCCGGTAGAAATTCTACGACGGGATTATTTCCACGGCGAAGCCGGGCGTTCGTTGTTGCCTCGTTTCATTTTTATCGGTTCGACGATTAGTCGTGCCGCGGCCACGCCGGTACTTTTTACCGATTTTCTTTGCCAGGCGGCGGGGAAATTATCTTGATATCTTTACTTGCGCGATGGTACTTGCTGTAACTGTCGCCAGTATCAAATGGCGAGCGGGGATTCTTAGACAGGGCGAGCTACCTAAAACAGCCCACCTGGAATAACTCGGTTGTCTGAAAATTGTTCGATTTCGAGGGGCACACAAAGCTGGGGGAACAATTTTTTTGTGGATAGGGGGCGTAGAGGTCATACGAAGGTCAGATTTGGTTTTTAAAATGGGACGATACGAATTTCTGTATATATTATAGAGTTTTTCGAGACTAGTTCAGGGATCGATAAGTGAAGCTCGTTCGAGGTCACACAAGGTCAACTGCAATATCTTATTAATTTACTTGTTGGCATATTTAATGCTACAGGTGGCGAAAATTGTAGAAAATGGAATAATAAAATATTCATTGATTTTTCTATTTTCTCTTGATGTAGGAGACGGAAAAAGTGTAATTAAAAAAATTAGGCGATATATAGTTTCATATTATTGGAATTGTAGGGCTATGGGTTGTATGATTGAATTAAACAACAATATTTAATTACGAATATTTAGTCTTTATTCTTTTTCTAACGCAAAGATATATCTTAGACATCCGTTCTGTAAGAAATAGATTTCCAAACTTGTCGAACTCTTACCTTTGTATAATAAACACCATGAGTTCGTAGAACCCATGGCCAAAACAGGAAAGAAACTTTAGACACATATATCGTCACAGGAGATGATTATTCTAACATCACGAGACTGTTAGGCGATACAACACGTATAATTCAAAATAAAGTAAAAATATTTATTACTCTCGTTTCTCAAACAAGAAATAATTCTAACACGATACTGTATAATGTACGACAATTATACTATCACATATTTAATACAAGATATATAGAGGTGGTTGGTTCGAAACATGTAAAATCATCGAGTTTGGAAAAGCAACATTTTATTTCAAATGAAATACCCAACAGTAGGATTTTATTCGGGTTTAGAGTAGCAAACGTGTTCATTCGAAATTAAGATTGACATTTACGCTGAAATTAACACACAAAACAGGTTTCGGTGGTATTTGGAAGGCGACAAAGTATTCTCGTCGTAACTTTTTATACGACAATAAAAATTTACGTTGCTCTTCTGCAAGTGTAGGAGATTTGTATTGAATATTCGTGCCGCGCTGTAGTTTTGTTGAATGTTAATCTACGTGCAAAACAGTTGAAAGTGTTTTGTTTAAAAAGAAATGGGTAACCAGGGAGAACGGAAACGAGTGGTTGTAAAAGATAGACGTGACTCTTATGTGATATTAATTTGTGTAAAAAGATTGTGTGCTTGATGTGTTTCAAATTGGTTCATATAATTATATCATTTGTACATTTGTTCCAAATACAATTCTCTTTGTTAGATCCTACACAAGTTTATTTAGTTTTCGTAAAATCATGCCGCGAAGCGAGCACCATATTTTACCCTGGAGGTAATCATCCCGAGACTGTACGAGCTCGAATGGGACAAAATAGCGTTCGTTTTTGAAAAACTCGTGAAAGATCGCGTGTCGCCGCAAATGCGCTCATAATTGCGTTAGTAGCAGTAAAGGAGAGGAGGATCGTTTCCTGGGGGATGTCATAGTCGTGAAGAAACGCTCGTTTCGTGTGACCTATGACAACGCGGCGAATGTTTGCCACGGGACAGTAACGTTTGACGTTTACGCTCGAGATACGGTGGGCAAACGCACGTTTGATTTACCGTCACGCGAACTCGTTATCCGTACGAATAAACATATAAATACGCGCGTATATCGTGTATCGATGTATACGAGGATACATCGTATTCGCGCCGATACACGTGGGCAGACTGATCCCCGGGACCTTAATGATCAAACATCCTCGCTGGAAATGAATAGCAGGAAGTATCTACCCCGATTCCTAATGCGGCAGAATAGACAGCAACCGTGATTTATACCTTGTGTCGATCTGCAGTTTTAGAGGCAACGTCAACACAAATAAGTATTAAACACGTTTGTGCGCAGTTAATTTAATTTATTTTTATCTTATTTCCAATCTCTCTGTTCCGTTCTAGTCGTTCTATATTATATTTCGTATACAATTTTCATTGATTCGAATGGAGTATCTTATCAAAATTGAGGTTGTAACGTATTGAAATAATAGTAAAAAAATTTAATAATATTTTTTCATAGCATTTTTATTTTATTTGCAATCTCTCTGTTCCGTTCTAGTCGTTCTATATTATATTTCGTATACAATTTTCCTTGATTCGAATAGAGTATCTTATCAAAATTGAGGTTGTAACGTATTGAAATAATAGTAAAAAAAGTTAATAATATTCTTTCATAGCATTTTTGACATGATCTTAAATATATTGAAATACAATAAAAAGCAGAGGAAACGTAGTAATCTCTGAGGAAAAAAATTTTAAAGGTGCTTTTACTTTATATGTATAAAAAAAAAATTCCACTGTAAATAGATTGTCATATATACGTATGTATATAAGATGTGCAAAGAACATTTGACGCATATACACATAAAAATATGTGTATTCATCGTGTAAAGCGTTATTCAAATAATTCTACCATTTATTAAACTTTTTAAAATACTTTATTCGAGTCAGTCAGTTTTTAATTTAAGACCTTATACTCTTAATTAAAAGATGATAATAATTTTGTCTCGAGTCAAAAAGTATTGTTTTCAATTCACCGGGTGCAACAGCTCGGTACACTGAATTCTAATCTGTCTTCGTGAAAAATAGAAATACCCACCGTACGGTGAACAGAACGAAATGGCTCGTAATCCCCGCCATTATCCGTGTCGGTGGATTCGCCAGCGAATTCCTGGAGTTTAGACCGCGTTATCGCACGTTTCACTCATTTTCCTGTGATATTGTTCGCCGGGAACGCGCCCCATCGATCGAAAAGATCACTGTCATTACGGAAGACCCGAAGACTGGCTTGAATAAATGACGCTCGGTGCCCGCGAGTCCGTGGCAAAAGGACCGCAACTCGGGGCCATTTTCCATCGCCCTAGGTGCTCATTTGCCTCCGCGGCGCAACGTCGAATTTAATCCAACGCTATAATCGTATTGGCAGTTGTACGTCGCTAGGCGGTGCACACACACGGCCATTATGTCAGAGTGTCAATAGCTCACGGTCGAAACGATTATCGGCGCAGTGTGTACGCGGAATTCACGAATTCCGAGAAAATCCGCGATATCGGTAAACTCGATCTGCTCGGCTACAATCACTCCGTTGTGCGTTTTACCAGCAACGAGGATGATACGGTGGAGTACCAGGTATGGATAAGGCGAGAATTATGTTGCGGGGCGTTCTTTACGATCTGAAATCCGACATACACCCTCAATTTTCGCCAAGTATCCATGTGAATCCAAAAGAAAAAATATTCTGCATGGCTCGACGAAAGAATAATTATTTCATTAAACAAAAGTAAAGGGTATCGTTTGAGTCACGTATCAAATTTTTACGAAATTGAACATTGTTTAAATTTCTATAAAATTCGATGGAATCCTAGACAATACGAAGCGGTATCGACTTTAAATTTATCAGTGCTTCTCCATCCATGTTTATAATATATTGAATACATAACATAGTAAAACATCTAGTTCCACATATTACTTGACATTATTGGAAGTAGGTGGTGGAATAAAAAAGCAATTAGAACGATATAACTTTTAACTAAGCTTTATTAAAACACTTGGAAGGTACGTCTGCACAGTTTGAAAGAAACATACAAAATGAGGAGGTCAGTGATAAAAAATTCGTCCCGTAACCTCAGGCCCCAATCGGTCCTATACTTTGTCTCTTGACTCGCAACACACGCGTCGACAGTTTTTGTCACATAAAAAAAACTTTCTCTTTTAGAAGAGAAAAACCAACATAATTTTGGTTGCATCCAAGGATGATTCTGGTAGAAAATACTCGAGTTCTAAAGTATTCGAAACATATTGGAAATTATTCGTGCCATCGTCGAAGGTGACAACGAAACAAAAGGACTTGTTCGATATTCGAAAATGAAATTAAACGTTCGAGGGGAGGAGTTGGAAGTTACGTAGCTAATCACGACAAGTACCGCCCCCCGGTGATTACTCATCCGGGTAGCAGGGGTTCCTAGAGTACGACGCGACGAGATATATCTTTCGGCGAGGAACGGGGACCCCGGCTAACTGAAACCGCAGAGACAAAGCACGATCCACCGCGACCGAACGGGAGGATGGGACGGAAAGAATATTAGCGGACAGCTCTGTGAGCGGTGCCATCTTCTTTTTTCCCTCGGGGGGCTTTCTTCTCTTTCGGCTCCCGTCCTTTGGGGCTCTCCTTCAGCTTCGTCATCTTATACTTTTAGTAGGAGAAGAAAGACGGTCGCTAATAGAATCCGCGGTCCTTTATTTACTCGGTCCCCCTCCCCCTTCTCCGTGGCCCTTCTTCTGCTCCACACCAATTTTCGGTCCCCCCCCTCTTTTTTTTCTCTTTCTTTCCCCGTCCCTTATCAAGCCTCGATCCTCCCACTATTCAGGATCCACCGCGAACATCACGGCGCTCTGACCCGTGACAACCTGACGTTCTCCGTCCACTTCGCAGAAAATGACAAATTCCTCTCGCGTTCTCCTCTCTCTATTATTATATCAGACGTTTCTTTTTTCTCTTTTTGTTTCGCCCGGACGACCGGTTTACGATGGCGCGCGGCACGGGGCACCGTAAATTGGAAACACAATACCGGTACCCGTCGAATCGTTTTGTCATTTTAGCCGATCGTTAAGAGATTCTGCCGTCTTAACGATCCAATAATCGACCGCGAGACGGTTTTTGCCCCGACGCGACGCGGCACCGAGGGGCGTTTATTCCGCTAGAAAAGGAAACGAACGAGCGAACCTTCTCGACTGAGCGAGGAGTTAAGCTCGTTGACATCGCACTCGTGAGGTCAGCCAACCAGAGTTCGATTCCCACCGATCTTACTTTCGTAGTTGGCCACTCGCTTGCTCGCTCGCTTCCTTGCTCCGCGGGCTCTTGGTCTCGCTCGCTCGCCGGTGCATCGAGAGTACGCGTCGATGTGCATCGCTACCAGGGGGTCACGTGCCGGGGTCGGCTAGTTGTTTCGCCGCTATTACCGCGTTTATTTGCATATTATATCGTTGCTCTTCGATGCAAATATCGTTTGCGCCGTGCCAGTTTTGACAACCGTAGAGGAGCGTCTGTCGGATGACTCGGTGGAAATGATAGCTTCGACGACTGCCTCCACGCGTTAGGGGCCTGGCATTAATACGGGTCAGGGGTTTGCAAATTGCGTCTCTTTAACCAAATTATTCCGGTTGTTGACTCGAATTCAATCTCGCTTCGATCGCGTTAATTAAATTTACAGTTTTCGTGACGTAAATGCAGGGTGATTTTGTAACTATGCGAGAGTATATGTTCCATATTTTATGCTACAAATTGAAGCAATGTTTCAAACATATGGAATTTTATGAAAAACAGTGAACTCCTTCCCTTCCTTTGGCAAAATCGTTACATCGTCGATATAAAGCTTCTTTAATGTTTTATTAAAATTTAGTTAAATTCTGTTTCTTAAAACGTTGATATTTTTAAATTGTTTATTCACTAACTAGCATGAGAATCATACATTTTTATGCCTTAATATTCTTTTCAAAAAAGTATTAACCTGTTTATGTTAAAAAATCATTAGTTTAGGAGATATTTAAATTTGAATGTTGTCCTCTTACTTAATCTTGCGTGCTTCTTAGAAAAATTTTAATGGGAGATTCTACAGGCCAAAATAAGACGAGAATAAAGAATATCAATTTCTTGATTGAGGCTTCGTTAAAAAGTTATTAAAAAATTAAATTCAAAAATTTCAAATCGTTCTGAAAAAATTATTATTGGTTGTGGGGGTCAATTACAATCATTTTTTATGAATAGACACACACCCAAAATCCTACGCACTTTCGAGAACAAAATTCAGGAAGGTGCTGAAATTTTTCTGCGAAAAAAAATTTTCAAATCGTTCTAAAAAAATTGTTTCCAGGTTCTGGGGTCAAACACAACCATTTTTAGTGAATACACATACCCCCGAATTCCTACGCACTTTCGAGAAAAAAATTCAGGAAGGTGCTGAAATTTTTCTGCGAAAAAAACATTTTCAAATCGTTCTAAAAAAATTATTTCTAGGTTCTCGGGTCAAACACAATCATTTTTTGTGAATACACATACCCCCGAAATCCTACGCACTTTCAAGAAAAAAATTCAGGAAGGTAGGCAAATTTTTCGGTGAAAAAAAAAATTTGCAATCGTTTTGGAAAAATTATTTTTAGTTTCAGGGGTCAATTACAATCATTTTTGGTGAATAGACATACAAATCCTATGCATTTTCGAGAAAAAAATTCCTTACCGAAAATCTAATGTGAGGCCAGAAATGCTTCCCTGAAATTACATACTTCTTTAAAATGTCATAACTTCTGAACGGATTCGACGATTTTAATGTTTAAAGAGGCAAACGTCGCGTATTTTAGTGTAGAATGTGTAAAAATTCTAAAAATATTCGAAAAATTGTTCCTTGACCTCGTAAAGTTAGAAAAACTCCATAAAAGTAGTCCAATTTTCAAACAGCCATAACTCCTACAATAGTGAATATATTTTGATGAAATTTTTTTCTGAAATAGTGTTCATGGATACCTACAAAAAAGTATTAAACAATATTTCCGTACAGTGTCAAACAAATTTATTAAAAATGAGAAACTAATTTTTAAGAAAACTCGACAAGGGAAGTAGGTGCTGAAATTTTTGGGCGAAAAAAAAATTTCAAATCTTTTGGAAAAATTATTTTCGATTGCAGGAGTCAATTACAATAATTTTTGGTGAATAGACATACCCTCGAAATCCTACGTACTTTCGAGAAAAAAATTCAGGGAGGTGCCTAAAGTTTTCGGTGAAATAGAAAAGTTTCAAATCATTCTGGAAAAATTATTTTCGGTTGCAGGGGTAAATTACAATCATTTTTTATTATTACACATACCCCCGAAATCCTACGCATTTTTGAGAAAAAAATTCGTGTAGGTGGACAAATATTATTAATAATTTTTAACACTAATTTTGTTAATTACTTTTTAACGAAGCCTCAATCAACAAATTGGTATTCTTGATTTTCGTTTTATTTTGGCCTCTAGAATCTCGCATTAAAATTTTTCTGGTGGGTGGCAGAACACCCTGTATATTTCCATCTAGATTTATTACGTTATTATTGCTTGTAGCAAAAAATGTTTCAAGTTTAATTGGTTTCGAGGGGGGCACATGTTGATGATACCAGTTTTCTCGTCAGTGACCCTGTAGAGGACATATGAAAGTCATTAATATTTTTTTAAACGTAATCATATATTTCTTATTTCATCGATCGATGCACCTTAATATTCTGTACAGAAAAGTATTAACCCATTTATATTAAAAAATCACTATTTTAGGAGATATTCTAATCTTAATTTTATTAATCAAGATGAAATATGATCGACAATGCACCTCATTTGGGTCAGGTTATGGTTCTCAAAAAGTCCACAAAGCGTCGACAGATCTAGAAAATAGCAAAGAGTCCGTCGCGTAATAATCCCGAGGGCATTTAAAAGAATTCCATCCGCCAGTAGAATTCCTTTGTCGATCGTTCGTCGTGGAAGATAATACGCAGTGAAATGACAAGTCACGCGGCGATAGTTATTGCTTCGATCGCGCACAACACACGCACGCTTTCCATTCAACGTTCCGCAGGAATGTCGTTTGTCATTCCCGTCGCAAATGCAGTCAGAAATCGGAATCTCGAGTGAATCATCGACGCGATCGCGATCGAAATGCAAACGTCCGTGAGCTTTCGATGGTTACGCGATCGATCCAATAAATATGGCAGCTCGCCGACAATGGAGGCTCATAAAAAATGGTCGTTCGAACGGTGGACATTAATTAATATTCGCGCGTATACGGGGTCAGCGTTGATATTTATCGCGTCCGTGAGTCGGAGTGCGCGAAATATGCAAGGGTGACTAAGATTGTACAGTTACGGACTATCTCCGTGACTTTTGCAACGTTCGTTTATTTACCAGCAGGTATGCACGGTATTTATGCGTGGTTGGAACCGATATTAAAAACAGATTTAACGCGCAAAATCATTTCTAATCCTTGGAAACTCTCTCACGCTGGTGGTGCTTTTGTCGGTGTTATTGCTTTGATTTTATTTTTTAGTTTAGATTTTTTATTTAATAGAAAAGAAACAATTGGTAAGAAATTTAGTATACTCTTATTAAAGTATGTTATACTAGACAAAAAAATCATTTTTAAAGGATCATCAGTAACAAAAAAAATTAAGCTGATCAAGTTAGATGGGTCCTTAATAATATACATATTTTTTTGATAGTTTCTAATGTTCTTAAGACTGCACTGAAAATAATGTGTTCTTAGTCTCAATATAGTCAATATAGTCATCACAAGATGAATATAACTAGCACCTTTTTTTTAGACTATAATTTTTCCCAGAAACCATATTCTGGAGCAACGAAACTTGGTACGCTTCCAATTTTAATCGTATCCCTTCCTTGAACGTCATTTTCCCATCTTTCTTGCTTTCCAGAATTTCTAGTTCACCCAAGAAAGTTACAAGAGTTGGTCGACAGTTGTCTCAACGTTTTTCTTAGCGATATTTCGTATTTGTCGGCTAGATTCTTGGGTATCTGGGAACTGAGGAGGAAATGGAGTCCCACCTTGATCCACATCGATGGGACACAAATCCCCCGGGTATCCGCAGTCGACCCAATGGAGTTTTACATCGGCGTAAACGCGAATAAGCGGCCTCACCGCGTAATCTTCTCGCTGCGGTTTCGCGTTGCGCGGTATTTTCCGTTAAAGCGTGACCGGAGGCCCTCCGTAACGGATGTTCGTATTCAATTTTCAAATAAGAGCCGTTCTTTCAGCGGAAAATTAAGTGGCGCGATGGCAGCCTCTTTTTGCCTCCCCCCAGCCGTCCACCAATCACTTTTCCAACCGGCGCGGGAAAAAACTCAGTTCGGCCTAACGGGAAGCAGCGGTCTGATCTTTCGTCTCGAATCGATGGCGAACCATTATCATTAAATTGCCCCTCGAACGTCGACTTTAACTGACATTAATTTCAAAGGGGATTAAACAATCTATCGCTATCTATTTTTTAAAAAATTCTTAAAATCACGAAGCCTCAATTTCAAATCAATTGAAAATCCTCGTTTATCAAATTAAAAATTAATTTCTAATATTTAGATTCCTGCCTGATAAACAGACTGAGGATCTTTATGCAAATTTATGTTTTTATTAATAGAATTAATAAACTCCTAAATAGAATAATTCGTATCTTACGTATTTCTTATTTCTTACTATTTAGATTCGTTCCTGATAAACAGACTGAGGATCTTTATGCAAATTCATGCTTTTATTAATAGAATTAATAAACTCCTAAATAGAATAATTCGTATCTTACGTATTTCTTATTTCTTACTATTTAGATTCGTTCCTGATAAACAGACTGAGGATCTTTATGCAAATTCATGCTTTTATTAATAGAGTTAATAAACTCCTAGATAGAATAATTCGTATCTTACGTATTTCTTATTTCTTACTATTTAGATTCGTGCCTGATAAACAGACTGAGGATCTTTATGCAAATTCATGTTTTTATTAATAGAATTAATAAACTCCTAAATAGAATAATTCGTATCTTACGTATTTCTTATACTTTTGTATACCAGATGCATTGTGTAGTTTTTTGAAAATTAAAAATGCGTGAATATTCTCAGTCCATTAATAAATTTCGAGCAGTTATTTTGAATGTTCGAATGGAAACGAAGAAAGGAGAAGTAAAAGTGTTCGCGATAGCTCGGATTAGTTGTGTAATTACTTGGTCGTTGTGCTGCATATTGCACCCATCGCCGTATGATTTTCTGCAGCTACAACCGGGGAACCTTGACGGCAACGGGAATTGATGATTGGCGTGTAGTCATTCACGTATTGCGATACGTCGCCGCCCGTGTCTAGGAGTTCTCCCCGTAGGCTCTCACGTACATTCATAAACGACTAGCAAATAGTTGCTTTGGACCCTGAGATAGTTGCAGCGCGTTCTCGCGATTTATTACATACGACGATGATCGTCGATCCTTCTATTCAGGCGAATATCTGTGTCTAATTAATGTTAGAGTCTCGAAATCAAACTTGTTAACAGAAACGATGTTTCATCATTTTGGAACCATTTGCAAAATTAGTGGCACAAGTGTTCAATTTTTTTTTTTATTATTAAGCATTTGAAACCATAGATATAGGTTTATTATTTATAGATAGGGAAAAATAATTTTACAAGCCTCTATGTTGGATTTGTTGGGAATATAAAGCTATGAGAGAGATAATTAATTGGACTCTTTAAAAACACATTTACATTTACATTACGTCTTTTCGTTAATTTTGAGAGTTTGAACATAAGGGTTTGCAAATATATTTTTCAAATTATATTCTTCAAAAGAAATTGGTTTTCTCAAAGCTTCACACTAGAATACCCCCTTGAGTATTTCTTATATTTTTGCATATTAAGTTCATTCTGCAATTTTCTAAAAATTAAAATTTCCTATAAATGTATAAACATACGCTATTTATTAATAAGATTATTAGTTTGCACTTTAGTCAGTGATTTGAAATGTTCCAAATAGTAAATAGAAATGGTAAAAATGGTAAAAATGGTAAAAATTCAGTAAATAGAGTTGGAAATATTTCTTCCCCTCAAATAGACCCTCAATTTTTATTCACCCCATTGCTATTCAATCTAATTCAAAATATCTCAGCAAAAAATGATTTTTTTCTGTAAAAAGTCACGTCGTCGAAGATCCACGTTGTCGTTGGTCCCTCGTAGATAACTAATGCGTATATTTTCGTCGAAGGAAAAAAAGGGTTCATGGACGAGGTTGGGGGGTCGTTTTATACGCGGAATAGTGGCGGCGAAAAAAGCGACGAAGGGCGGGGAGAAAAACTCGGGCGACCTGTTTGTCGGGGCGGTCGGTGGTGGTGGAATCGAGTAGACGGAAATGTCATTGCCACGCTCCGACGTAATGGAGGCGAGAGGACGTTTTTTCAGTTGAAAAGAGACAAGGAGGAAGGGCAACGGAGGGAAAAGAAGAGGCCAGCGGCCACATGGCGCTATGCAAACGCGGTGCTCGTAAACCGTCAGCGATACGGCCTGCGTCCTGCTGGCGAGGAGACCTTCTTCCTCTTTTTCCTCTCCCTTTTTGCGTCCCTTTCCCTTCAGTTTTTCACTGGTAGCTTTCCAAGCGACGAACCCTTTCGTGCAAGCAGGAAGAAGACATCTGTGCGTCGATCTCGTGGCCACCACTGTGTTGGGACCAGCGGTCCTGAAATTTCGTAATATTTCGTAAACTGACAATTATGCAATTACGTCGAGCATTAATTTTGCAATCCTGCATATTCGTGTCCCCATAGTTTATACCTCGTAACTGTCGTTAATACGTGGTAGCGTTCGCGGTACTCATTTAGGAGAAAACAAGATGTCTGGAAAATATTAAAACCAGCTTGAACATAATCAATCGTCAGCTTGGATAACTCAATCGATAAAGCAGTCGTTCGACGAGAGATCTGGACTCGAATACCGGTTCCAACTCTTTTTGTGTGCGATATTATTCATTATTCTGGCGTCTTTATTGCTGGAACGAGGAAAGTGTACACTCTTGTTCAGAAGAATATTAAAAGGGGAGGTCATGGCAGACGAAACTTCTGAATATAACTTAACAGTAGAACCATAGAAGTGGTCAAAATTGATTCATAATTTCTAATTAAAAGTTGTAAAAAATTCGACTGGGATTTCTGCAAATCGTGATTTTCTATAGAAGAACGAATAAAAATTTATTTCAATTAATCAAACTATTCTTTTAATTTCTTTGGTACAAATAAATATACCATAATTGTCAATAGTTCCAGTGTTAAATATCTAGCATTTAAAATTTTAAATATTCCATTTCCAATTTAAGAGATTAAATTTCACGAAGAATATTTGCAAATAAAGACTTCAAAATTAAAAGATGAATGACTGTGTCAGCCATTTAATTGGTTATTTGGAATGGAAGTTTTGCTGATCAGGGCTCGTTAGATTTATAGAGAGGAGCGATCGAATTGGAACAATTGGCGCGAAACCGGTGTCTCGTCGCCGATTTACCAGAGGATGGATCGCGTACTCCTCGTCCCGAGGGACCCCGGAGTATTGCTGGCATTTCTTGTTCGTGAATGCCCACACGTGGCCGACAGACTCGTCTCATTGCTGGCCAAGGAGCTAGGTCCGGGCTAATTGGTCCCTCGAAGCCTCTGCGGCTACATTTTCGTCGATCGACCCAGATCGCCCGGCGATTTTTCGATCATTATCCCCACTCGCGGCGATGTCGAGCCTCGAGTCGATCGAATTTTTGCTCCCTCCACTCTGCGACGCCTCGTTCGTATAATTCTCCGGATTTTGACCCGCATCCTCGAAGATTAATAGAACCACTTATCGTGAACGCGGGTCGTATAATATCCGGCTAAATTTACTCTCGCAAAAACGAAACAAACCATTATTGTTGCTCTCTGAAAAACAAGCTTCCTTCTTCTCCTCTCATATATTTATCCATAACAATATACAAAGAATCTGGACAATCAGTATCTCCAAATGTTTTTTCAAGCATTCTCTTCGAATTTATTTCGATCACTGATTTATTTTAAATTGAAATGTAAGGTTCATTACTATTTTCTTAACACTAGAAATATGCAGTGGAAATAAATGTAGGAAACTGAATCCAGGAGAGTAAATTTTTTACAATTTTTATTAGAAACTGGGTCACTTTGGACCCACGAATGAGGTCATTTTGATCACTTCTGGTAATTCTATTCGATCGATAGTAACTGGTAGGAATTGGTAGGATAAATAGTAGTTTCTGGGACCAAAAGTAGTCAGATACATTAATCTGACGGTCAGGACAAATATGGTGGAAGATTTAAAAACCTCGTTTCAAGTGCCCAGTACCTGTCAAACGTTACGAAATCCAGAAAAGCGTTCTCAGAATAGCTCAATGGGGTTGTCAAGTGTAGAAACGTTGCGTATCTAAATTTTCACACGAAATTTTTCTCTCACGTTTATGTTGTTAGGTCAAATGGAGTCTGGGGCTGCGACGATGTATCCACTAACAGTCGCGTTGCGTTCTCAGAATGTTAAGCTCAACGACGTATCATGAGCCTATTAGCTTATCAATGAGCAACCCCCTTAAGTACGGGGGAGTACGAAAATAAACTATGGAACTTCGTGAGAACTCACCCACCTTTCTCTGCCCCCTTCTTCGTCCCGGTGTTACATACCTTCTCACACTTGAAACGCGTTAAAAGCAGACGAACGATACACATGGCACCAAGGGACGTCGTCGTCGACGGCAAGGACAGCAGACAAAAACCTAACACGCACTAAAAATCGTATGTGTAACGTATGGTAGATACAATTTATCCAACCCACGGTGAAGTTAATCTTCTCTGTAGTTCAAAGTCACCAATAGACACCTGATGTTATTTTTATCTATTCATTGTGAAATATTTCGTTCCATAATTCAAATTATAATTTCTGTTGTATGAGCAAGGAATAGAAAATAATTTTTATGCTTTATTTGTTATTTTAAATTTTACTGTATTTTCAACCCTTTAATGATTTATCCAACGCACAGTCAAACTAAATTGCCAATATTTAGCTCAAAGTCATCAATAGATCATTGACGTTATTATTATTTATTATCTATTCTATGAACAAGGAATAGAAAAAAATTTATCCTTTGTTCATTATTTCAAATTTCTATCCTAGCAAGAATTTCGCTAATTTATGGTAAAAATGTCGAGTAAATCGATATACAGCATTTTTATTCTGATTCTTATTTTACAATTTAGACGTAGAATATTTAGGAGGGAGAACCAAGGAAAAATAAACAGAGGAATATACGTAACACAATTTAATTTATCGCCTATATTCTGTAAACAACATATATCACTCGAAACAGTGGAGTCCTCCATTGTCCTCGGCGTTTCCCAGACGCATAAAACTATTAAAGGGTTAAGAAACGTCCAATGTTTGTTGTCAAAGCAAACAGTGGATACGTAACGCGTTACAACACGTGTTAGGGGAAGAGATTTTTTTCTGAAATTGTTTCTGCTTTGAAAACACTTCCTCGATCGTGTCGCAGCTGAGAAAATTAATTCCAATAGAAACGAGACCAAGGCGTGTATCGAAAGATTATCGAATCGATGTGTGAAAATTTCCAAATTTTATTTTCTTATTATTTTTCACGCGATTTCCTACAACTTTCCAATTTCGCGAGCGTTTCCTACGGCAGCTGCAGAAGAGGGTGGCCGTGGCTGCGGTCGTCCGCGCCGTCACCGCAAGTCACGCGTTGAGGGGAGGGAGGGAAAAACGCTGCTGATTTATTTTTTCCCCTCTCGAAACGACGACGGTCGTCGAAATCGCGTTTCACGATCGACGATCGCGCGAGCCGGCGAGTGTTACGTTTCAAAAACCGCAGAGAGCACGCTGACGCGTCCGTTCCACGCTCATGGGAACACGTTTCGTTCTTCCTTTCCCTCTGTTTGGATTCCAGTCGATCCGCGATCCCCCTGTAAAAATACCGCGGTAAGTCCCCGGGCTGCCATCTTGTCGAAGATGTTCGTGGAAGGCGACATTCTGCGAGTTTACTCCTTTTATGATCGGGACGCTCAACCTCATCCTCGCATCTGTTCCGCAGAATTCGCGACTGGTTCCTAAGAAACTTAAAATTTGACAATCTTCGTATTTCTTACAATAATTGTGAGGATCTATTAACTCCTTGATGTACGATTTAATTTTAAATAATTTTTCAAATTTGTTCGCAATAATTGTGAGGACTAGCCTCCTATGAATTAACCCTTTGACGTACGATTTAATTCCAAATAATTTTTCAAACGTATACCATTCAATTTTGTTTAAATTTGTTCGCAATAATTGTGAGGATTAGTCTCCTATGAATTAACCCTTTGACGTACGATTTAATATCAAATAATTTTTCGAATGTATATTTAATTTTGTTTAAATTTGCTCGTGCAAGGAATGACCACGAAAGAGAATAGATTTGTTTCACGAATACGTGTTGATTTTAATTGTATAAGACTTAATGACGAGTGGCCTTATGATTGTGAAATTTGACATCGAAAATTTGGGGGTTAGCAAGGGGTTAATATTGTAAATCTACATCAGAATATACTTCATCAAAATATCTTAGTAAAAGTTCGAGTTCTCTACTTATTACCAAGGGTCTGGGTTAGGTCTGGGTTAGAATCATCCCCCCTCCAAACAGACGAGTATAAATACTCCCCAAAAATTGCACGAAAAGGGATTCTGAGCTCCAGTCTACAATTTGACTGGACATTTATAATCTTATAACTCTTGTTGCAAACCGTGTGATATTTCGAAACCACCATTTAAATTATATTGTCAATCAACGAACGATCTAAGAATTTAACGAAAACGTCATTTATTAATAGACTGTGAATGTTCATGCATTTATGAGAAATTTTAATTCTCAGAAAACTACAGACTACTTAACATGCAAATATATAAGAAATACTTGAAGTAAGATATGAATTCTTATATTTAGGGGACAACTTTATGCAAAGCTCTTCTATCAATAAAAATGTGCATAAAGATCCACAGTCTATTTATCAGTGATTTCGTAACGAAGACTCGAAGAAGCTTCTATATTATTAATCTGGAAAGTTGTTAATTTCAGAAGTCCCTTTTCCCCGATTGCCTTTTTCGATTTATTCGTGAATCGAGAAACGCTGTTTCGGCCCCGAAGGAGGGGCCAATGTCCAGGTGGCACGGTCTAATTAGAAGCTAATGAGGGTTCACTGGCCTCGCAGGTAATCGGATATCCAGGCAAACAAGGGTTTTCCTCCACCTCCGCGTGCTTGTGGACCACAGCCTCCCCCGTGAAAGAGAACAGCCCCCGGAGCCCGCAGTCATATTATCCACGTGGGAAGCTTCACTCGCTCTTGCCACCTCCTCATTCATAGAGGCTCCTTATCCACCTACCTTCCTCAACGGGCTCTCGATTGTCCCTGTTTTGAATACCGAATGGTCATCGATCCTGACAACGAAATTCAACGCTCCTTTCATTCTCGTCGGTCGCGCGACGCGTGCTTAAAACGTTTCGAATTCTATTCGATCTTTTCGTCTGGCGGATTTCTATTTTTACTCGATTTTATTTTATCGAAAATTAACTTCGAACATTTTCGTTATGATGAAATTTTCTATAATTACGGAGTGGAAGTTTTAAGGGGGTTAACAAAATTGCAAACGATCGAATTAGATAGACAATTTTCTATAATTAAATAGTTCCTTTGTAATTCTTCTGTGAATATGGAGATGTGTGAACGCAAAGCAGAAATACCAGAAAAGATCGTCAACCTCCTCAAGGATACAATATAAATATTCATAATGCAGGTATCCAAGATTAATACTCATAATTAAATCCAAGGATATGATTATTCATGCTAACACGCAAAAACGGATGCAATTGAACAATCCTTAAGAAGTCTGAAACTATCAACGTGTATTGTACATTAATTATTCTACTAACTTTTATAAGCGATAATATTTTCCCTCGTGCAATTTATATTTTCTTTTTCCTTGCATGCTACTTCTTTTTTTTGTGATAAAGGGGGTTTTCATCGCGAATAAATGAATAATAATAATGTAAGCCAACTGTGTCAATATTAATCTGAATATTAATTCGAGTCAAAGAAAATAATTCGTAAAATTAACTGATTTATTCAATCTGATCTTGCTAAATGGTATTAAATTTGTCTTCTCATGGGAAATTGACATGTTTCTTGAAATATCCAGATATGGTTTGGAGATTTATTCGTCCAGTGGACCTTCTAAATAACTTATCTAAAATGTCGACCATTTTTTATTTTAACATTAAGATAATGATAACAGTAACAATGAATTTATTCAGTAAATGGTAGAAACAACCCTTCAGTATACAGATAGTGTTTTTAATCTTTGATAAATAAATTAACGTTAATGATACAAATTTAATTTGTTTAGTGGCCCCTCTGCACCATTAGTCCCTAAATACTTTATCTAGAATGTCGACCACATTTTATTTTAAGATTACATAGTTGTATTAAGATAATACTAACAGTAACAATGAATTTATTCAGTAAACGGGAGAAACAACCCTTGAAGTATTATTTACTAGGAATTTACGCTGAATTTAATCGACGTAACAATACAAATAGACCTAATAGACCTAGACTTAATTTTAAAAAAAGAATTGGATTTCAATGTAACTGTCTACAATAATGATTCTTAAAATGAACCCCCAGACAATGATTCGTAAATTGAACATGTCTATCTCCTCCCAACTGAGATATCATTGTGTATAAATATCTGTTGGTGCTCAATTTCGTCTCCACTGTACGAAAAATGAACATAATCCCGGATCGATGTTCATTTTAAGAATCATCATCGTGGACAACGAGCATACGCAACGAGTGTCCATAAATCTAGCATTGAAGCTTGAAAGATTGCTGTTAAGTATAATCGCAATTAGAAAGAAAATTCAGTGATTTTCCAAGGCAAGAAACAAGGCGGGCGTCCATGAATCGACACGATTCAATTACCGGAGCGGCGTCATCGATTACTCAATCAAGAACTATCCCCGGATCGCGGGGGCCCCCGGCGTCCCTACACGATGGTCAACGAACGGTCACGATCGAATCGCGACATCTTTCGGCTCTCTCGGATTCTTATCTCGTCCCTTAATTGATCGCGTTCGTTGACCCTTAATTATTCGACGAACCGCCGCGGTGACCCTCGATGAAGCCCCTCCCCCTCCTCACGGCGATTCCCTTGAAGCTACGTGGATGCCTCCTACACCTTGCCAAAGAAGGGAGGGAGGTGGACGGGGTCGGTTTTCTGTCGGTGACGTTCCCGATCTTAATGGATGCTAATTCGACGACCGTATTACGGTGCCGTTTCTTAATTAGCGGTCCTCACGAGCGCCGGCTGCGATCAGTGTCCCGAGCTAATTACACGCTTCTAGATCTCTCTCTCTCTCTCTCTCTCTCTCTCTCTCTCTCTCTCGAGGGGGAGGGGGAAGGAACGATGCTCCCATCGGTCGCGCGTTCGTAGCTTCCTCGACGCGATGCAACGACGGTTTTCTGGCCGACATCGGCGCGATTCTAGTCGACGGAGAAAAGAGGAGTTTTTCGAAGGACCCGAGCGAGCCACGGCGAAGAGAGCCAGTCCATTAACATTCGGCGCGGCAAATTACAAGCCGAGACACTAATGGACCCAGTACCGGGCGGTCCAACGTCCATTGATGGTGGGTGGTGATGGCGATGGTAATGGTAGCGGTGGTGGTGGTGGCAGCCCGTGATTCTGACGTTGGTAACCGACCGTCTCTATCATTTCGCGGGACCAACTGGAAGATGAGCTTTCGCGATATCGCGGTCGGGAGGTAGTCCTACGGCGCAAAAATAAGCGACAGAATACGCCCATTCCGCGCGACAGTCATTTTTTTTTTCTTTTTTAAAGAGGGTGACTTCTCTCCACTCGTTCCTTTTTCCAACTCTGGACTCTGGGTTGCGGTTTAGCGCGGGGACATTCTAGTCGAATTTTAATATAATTAGCTATCTTTTTTTTTTAAATAAAATAAAAAATTATTTTTCCATGATATAGAGTAATTTATCTTTCGCCATCTTTCGAATATTCAAAGTACACGATTCAAATATATATATACTCCTTTGCATTACGTTTTTTTATTATTTTTAACCCTTTGAGTGCTCGCTTACTGCAGCACAATTATCAGTATCTCGAAAATAAATTTCATTACTTAAGCTACGGTGAGTTTTAAATCCCGAAATATAGAAGAAGAATTACATTTATAACTTAGTCCACACTAACGTACAGTGTTTCATCTCCAATTTTGACCAGAAATATTCAGCACTCAAGGGGTTAAGTAGAGAATAATCCCTATCAAAATATAGTGATAACTTCATTTTGCATTCGACTAGTAACTACAATAATAACAAGTATATCCATACCCGTCGCTTGCCACTCAAAATCGTTATCCGGACAAGACTTTTATTTATCTCCCGATCGACGCGAAGTCGAAAAGATCGCCATCGACGCGAGAATTAATTTATGGACGGTGCAATTTATCGGCTGGAATATTAAATAAGTTCCCCCTCCTTCGGTCGCCAATACGGTTTTGCAATTTTAGTTTTGCCGCGGAGCTTAATCGAAACCTGTCCGCAGATATGATCTCGTAAACAACTGTCAACGGGGATTCGAAGCGCTACCCCGGTAGATCGAAGGCTGAAAACCGGCCCGGATCCCGAACGAATCCGTTTCCACGAGCGGTTAAAAGTCTGGACGATTGCAACACCCGGGTAGCAACTTTCCCGCGCTCGCTTCAATATTCATATTTACTCGTTAACGAGCGCGAATTTCCGACGCGCGGCTCGAACGGGTTCGACTTTTTTGCTTGTAAACGAACTCGTTCCCGTTGCGCGGATTCACGTAACGGCGGATTAGCGGGCGAATTAAATTCGGGAAGACATGGGAGCGTGTTCGCGGATAAAAGACGAATGATATCGTTCGGTCGTATGCAAAGTTTGCATAAACGATACATTGTTTCGTGACCATTGGGAACTGGCCACAATTTGTCGTGGAACTTATGTTTATTTATTTCGGATGTAGCTGACTTGGGGTTCTCGAAAAATAGTAAAAAGTGATAGATAAAAATATATTACTAAATAAAATAACTCTGCACCGTGGGAAAATTATTTTTTATTTTATATTATTATCCATTGATTATACACTGTAAAAAATGCAATGCAAAAAAGTACATATTGAAATCGTGTACTTTGTTAAAGAGCCTGCTAGACCTACTACCACCAATTTTAAACACAAATATAAATATATAAACTTTGTAAATTTGTCTGCAAAAGATACCATAGCAGTCTGTAAAAATTCCCCAAATTTGGAAAACATGCATTTCAGAAGATCCTCTCCCAATGACTGGAACCCCCTCGAACGTGTTCCAGAATGTAAAATACAGAATCTCTGATTCAGGTCGATAGTATACAACTATGCTTCAAGAGCTCGACGCGTTGGAGATCGAATCGCGGAGAGGAGTGGCCGCGGATCATTAATCCGCGCCGAGTGTAAATGTAGGTCGAAGCACATCGTGTTCCGCGATGAATCTTGCGTAAAGGTTCGCTTTCCGCTGTTCGTGTTCTTTCTCGATCGTTGCGTGGACGACGTTGAGTGATCGATCAGACCGCGCGCGAAAAGAACAAAAAAAAAATTAACGTCATTTCACCGAAACGGATCGGTACTCGCGTCTCGCGGAGCGATCGGTCCGTCGTTGGCGGGAAAAACTCGACGGCGAATCGTCGATATCGGGTTTAATGCGACCGACGAGGCCGTGCTGCTCTGCCCTACGAGCCCCCCCTACCCCCCCATCGATACAACAGTCGCCTTTTACCCCCTTTTCGTTCGTTCGTTTCCCTTCTCGTCCCGTCGCGTTCCAACGTTCGTGTTTCAGCCTCCTTGGTCGCCGGTCCCCGGGACTTCTTGCCTCGCTGCTTTTTTCCAACCGAGCCACCAAGTAATTCGAGCTCGTGCCGAAAGAAGCCGGGGAATTTGCCGCGGCCGAACGCGCTCGAATTTGATGGTTCCGGTGCCAAATCCGACGACGATCTCGCCGCAGACGTCGTTACCCTTTATTTGCTGTCCACCGCTTCTTTATATCGGTGGCTTCTTTCTTCGTTTCGTTCGATCTCCGTCCTCGTCTTTTCCCGCAGTTTTGCGCCGCTTTTTCGTACGCAGAACCCGTCCGCCGTGACTCACGAACGTGCTCCTCGCGGCGAGTGACGCTCGTCGAATCGAAGACGAGCTGATATTTCTGTGAAATTTGGGGTGGAAAATAGGAACTAATTTTTTTCTGTGGCTTTTTTATCGTGGATGGCGATTTAAGGGTGGTTAGTTTGTCAATTGATAAGCAAAGTCGTCTAGAAAATTATTTCACGTTCAAATACGGTAATGATTCTTAAAATGAACATTGCTTTGGGGTTGGCAAGTTCTTCTTCCCGCGGCTTTTTTATCGTGGATGTCGATTTAAGGGTGCTTATTTTGTCAATTGATAAGCAAAGTTCTAGAAAATTATTTCACGTTGAAATACGGTAATGATTCTTAAAATGAACATCGCTTTGGGGTTGGCAAGTTCTTCTTCCCGCGGCTTTTTTATCGTGGATCTCGATTTAAGGGTGCTTATTTTGTCAATTGATAAGCAAAGTTCTAGAAAATTATTTCACGTTGAAATACGGTAATGATTCTTAAAATGAACATTGCTTTGGGGTTGGCAAATTTTACTTCCCGGGGCTTTTTTATCGTGGATGTCGATTTAAGGGTGTTTTTGTTTGTCAATTGATAAGTAAGTTCCTCTAGAAAATTATTTCATTACAATACGGTAATGATTCTTAAAATGAACATTGCTCTGGGGTTGGCATGATCATTTTTCGTACAACGGAAGCGAAATTCGATACCACTAGATATTTGTACACAACGATATTTTTGGAGGATCATTTTAAGTGGGAGGGATAGAGATGTTCAACTTACGAACCACTACTGGAGTTCATTTTAAGAATCATATCAATCAATAGTGATATTTTTAAGTGAGACGATCTTTCTTCAAAGCAACTATGTTTGGGAGTATGCAGTGCCACCAATTTTAATTTATTCTCGCCCAAAAAATTTCAATATATCATTGAAACGTGTACAAACAAAGCTTGTAAATTTGACTGCAAAAAGTGTTATAGTTTATTCGCAAAAAATTCCCAAAGAAAGTCTAAATAATGCACTTCATACTACAAGATGTCCTCCAATGCATCCTCATATGTCACATTAATTTTTTTTTTCTTTTGTGAAACTAGATTTTTCTTGACACTTTTCTATAGTAGATGTCGATTTAACACTAGAACTACCAAACCAGTCAAAATGACCCATTCGTAATTTCTAATAAAATCTGTAAAAAATTTACTAGACTGAATTTTTGGAAATTTATCGTAATTTTCTATAAGAGAATGAATAAACACTTATTTCCATTGCATTATGCATTTCTTCACGCACCTATCGTTTCAATTTCCTCGATACAAATAAACACACTATAATTGTCGGTAGTTCTAGTGTTAAGAGTGGGTTTTTTTAATCAATCGATAAGTAAAGTGTTTTATAAAATTATTTCACTGTTGTATGGTAATGATTCTTAAAATGATCATCGCCTGGAGGTTGGTACGTTCATCTTTCGTGCAGTGGAGGCGAAATTTGATTACAGTGAATATTTGTATACCACGATACTGTAGGATTTAAAGAGAATTGTATTTGGAACAAATATACAAACGAATTTAAAACACACTGAGCACACAATCTTTTTGCAGAAATTAATATTATATATTTTTTTTTTTTAAATGAGAAATATCTTGCTTTGTTTTTCATAATATAGTCTCTCAAACACGAAAAATCGCAGTTTTTACAATGCAATTTTTAAAACTTGGAGCTACCTAAAAATCGTGCAGATTTAGTCTAACCATAAAAGCTTAACATTTCGTTTAATATCACCTAAAATCGACAGAAAGTCTCAATCAATGGATTGCCTCGCGAAATGACAGAATATTATAAAACTGTGTCTTAAAAAATCCGATAACGTCAACAATTCTCGCGATTTGCATCGACATTGCACCATAATCAACCGTACCTTTATTTTTCGTAGTATTCTGTATTCATTTATGCAAATCGTACAATATAATTCGAGGCAAATTCTCCGCCACCAATGGTCCCGCCATCGACGGGGGGAACATTAAGAAATAATCAATGTTTTGGATGATCCAGGGGCGTATGTACAAAATTGTCGTGAATTCGTCGATGCTCGATCGACTCGGAGGATCCATCCTCGCGAGATCCTCAATTTACGATGCTGGCGGTCGTTTTGCTCGCGCTTCGTTTTCCGTTCGTCTGGGACTGGGCGATGTTATTACCGGCTAAGTGGACGATTCGTAATGACACCGGAGGCTGCCATTTTAGTGCTAAGTGACGCGCATTATCGGCAAGGGATGACGGTAGTTCGTTTTATACTTTTTTCCCCCGGCTCCCTCTTATTTCGTGCCTTTCATCTGCTCGATCCGATTTTTTTTGCGAAACGAGGGGAAACGCCGGCCATTTTATCGAACTTTATCGTCCGATCTTCCGTCAGGAAATTCGATTACGGTACTAGAAATGGTTTCGATGGAAAAAGATAAACGATTCCAGCAACGAGCAAAATATTAGATGTTCGATCTACACTGCGTCCGCATAGTTTAACGTGTAATGTACGGAGCATAATTCGAGAATGCTTGCAATGGCGCCCGAATATAAGAACGACTGCTCACGTATCGATTCGAGGGCGATCGACAATCGATAAGTTTGTTAACCTACATAACCGCGAAAGTTGGCGTATAAGCGATAAAATATGATGTATACTTCCAGGGGAGAAATTAACATAAAAATTCAATAAAGAATCTGCATAGTCATCCTAGTAGATTCTTTCTAAAGATTGCTTTCATTTTTCATCAAAGGAAAGTGTTACAGTACCAATTTCTCGAACATATATGCCCGAAAATGGCCACAAGGTAATAACAAAATTATATCAATTTAAACATCTCAACATAGATTATTTTATTTAAGGTCTTGACCATCAATAACTTAGGTATTCTTATTTTAGAAAAATCTGATAAGTTCGATGCATTCGATCGAATTTATTACCTCTCATCATTTTTAATTTCGTACTTTACGAGATTTACGTTACAATTTGGGTGTCGTTCTTCCCTGGGCCGACGTGCTAGAAATAAAAATAATCTTTCACGACCCATAAATACATGTGGATAATCGGAGCAAAATCGCGAGACTTCTTACCCGTTTAATTATCGAATATATTCGCGTAAACAGCTTCACCGGGGATACTCGCGCGCATCGAAGACGCGACGAAAGTTATTTAAGGCGAGGCGGCGGTTTAACGTCTGCATTTTGTCCCCCCGGAGTTTCCCGAAGACACTGTCCAGTGTTTTCTGGCCAATTAAACGTCGAACGGTCGGCGGGCGCTTGTTCTTAACGCGTTGCGCAAAGCGCAATTTCAGATGCTCGTTTAGATAGCGCGCGGTAAAATCGCGCGGCCATTCGTCATGTCCCGCAAGAAGAAAGAGACGGAAGGCCCGGGAGGGGTTGGACCCGTTGGATTTACGAGGCAATTTCGGCGTACGATCCGTTAATTTCCGGACGATACGTCGCGATAACTTCGGGGAAATCACGGTTATCGATCTTTTTTTTCCCCCCCTCAGGGGGGATGCCTTTGCGCGGGGTTCCGACGCCGGGGACCCCGGAACGAACACGTCTTATTAATTGCCTGCGAACAACGTCCGTTTCTGCACCTCTTGCGAACATAATGAACTTTTTACCGGGGCCCAGGGGACACCCCGAAAATTCCGCGGCCCACGAAACAACGCGGAAGCAAACCAGAAAGTCGCACAACGTATCGCTACTTCGTATCGACGGTCACGCGGACACGAACAAAATATTAACTTTGTTTCTGTCCAGCAAAAAAATTTGTAGCTTTTTTTATCGCGCAAAGGATGTGTAAATATCAGTTCGAACGGTTAATGTAACTGAATTTCACGATCGAGGTGCCCTCCTTTAATAATTGACGCTTCGAGTCTTTGTAACTCTTGGAGTTTTTTATTTTTGTTGAGGTTTTTAATTATACAGGGTGTTCGGCCACTCCTGGGAACAAATTTTAATGGTGGATTCTAGAGGACAAGATAAGACGAAAATTAAGAATATTCGAATAACTATAATAGAAGGTGGACTTTCACCGTGAAATTAAAAAATTTCAAATCATTCTGAAAAAATTATTTTTGATTGCAGGCGTCAATTACAATAATTTTTGGTGAATAGACATATCCCCGAAATCCTACGCACTTTTCAGAAAAAATTCAGAAAGTGGACAAATTTTTCGACGAAATTAAAAAATTTCAAATCTTTCTGGAAAAATTATTTTTTGTTGCAGGCGTCAATTACAATCATTTTTGGTGAATAGACATACCCCAGAAATCCTACGCACTTTCGAGAAAAAAATTCAGAAGCTGGACAAAGTTTGCGACGAAATTAAAAAATTTCAAATCTTTCTGGAAAAATTATTTTTGGTTATAGGGGTCAAGTACAATAATTTTTGGTGAATAGACATATCCCCAAAATCCTACGCACTTTTGAGAAAAAAATTCAGAAGCTGAACAAATTTCGCAGTGAAATTAAAAAATTTCAAGTCATTCTGAAAAAATTATTTTTGGTTATAGGGGTCAAATACAATCATTTTTGGTCAATAAACATATCCCCGAAATCCTACGTATTTTCGAGAAAATAATTCTTTACTGAAAATACAATGTCTGACCATGAATGAATGATTCCCCTGAAATTTCATGCGTATGTTTGAAAAATCATAACTCATGAACGGGTGGGACGATTTTAATGTTTCAAAATGCAAACAACGCGTATTTTAATGAAGAATCTGTAGAAATTGTAACAGTATTCGAAAAGTTGTTCCTTGGTATTCTGATACATTGGTAAAGTTGTTCCTTGGTAATCTTGATTTTCGTCTTATTTTTGTCTCTGCTGGCCGAACACTCTGTATACGTTTTATTTCTAACAAATATTGTGAAATTAGCGATATCAACGATGTATAATCAATAGGTGATCCAGCAGATGACAGTCGATTATCTGCTCTGCTTTATCAACAAACTGTGATCTACGATTACAGTTTGTCCCGACAATTTATCTGTGAGGCGTGCATTTGGCGTTGAAGTATAAATGTTTTGCGACCTTTCGCGCTTCCTATGTCCCACAGACCCGTAATAATCATCAACGAACGAAAAACTGCGAATATTTCTAAATACTGTTCCGTCTAATTTATCGTGTGAAAGAGAGACGAGAACTAGGAAGAGTGCACGGAAATTGACATGGAACCGGCGCTGAGTTTGCACTCCCACGTAGCCAGATACATGATTCATCGGCGTCGACTTAATTGTCTTATTTCGTCGGGCGAAAGTGGCAAAAATTCTGTCGCGACTCGTCCGTGCTGTCAATCAGAAGGGATTAGGCGTAATTCGTGTTTGAACGCTCTCTGTATGGAACCACCTGTCGGTGTTTACACAGAATTTCATATTTTACCGTCCAATTAGAACCTGCCTACGAGATATCATAACGCGTTAGACCCTAGAAATGGGTTTGGCCAGCTATGAAAATTGTAAAGGTTTGTTTGGCTTATTAGTTAACACGTACAACGTCATCCTGGCAGCTGCAGTTTTCCGTCAAAGAAAGTATCACGGTCGGTAGTGAGAGACGATAATTAATTTTGTGCCACCGTTCAACCCTTAAGCTTTTAGGCTTGATTTACGGGAGCCAATTGGACATCGAGATTACGATTCGAGCAAACTCGAGGAGAAAGCGATCGAATTATAGGTGTCTCAAAATTTATATGCACTAATTTCTTGCACGACAGTGCCTTAATTATAATTTGATTTAAAAGACGTTTCATCAAGAGCACTGAATTTTATTTCCAATGCTGAAAGTGTAATATAAAAATTGTACAATCTAGTGTTCGATCTTGATTCTTTTCTGTTGTCTTTTGAAAATGTTTTTTAAAAAAGATTCCATTGAGAGGAGTGAATTTTATTGTCAATGCTAAATGTATGATATAAAAATTGTCTAATCAGACGTTCGATCGTGTTTCTAGTGTTTTGAACACGTGGCGTTCACGAACGCGACGATTAGTCCGCATTTTTGAGCGGGCAACGCTGTCGTGTCTAATAAACCTTGGTGAAACTCTAAACGCTGTTCAGTAAGCTGCTTTGTAATTGAAGACCGCCGCAATTAACTGGCGTCGCTGGGTGAACTACTTCGTAAAACAAAGTACTCTTCCTTCGCGTGCCTTTGGGACCATTTTACACGAAATTGCATCTATCTCGTACGAGTTAGAACAATAAAAAGCTTAACGAGGTGCCTGACGTAATGGAGCAGTCATTTTTACGAGAAAAATGAACATTTATGGCTGATAGAGATCTCTCCTCTACATTCGGTCGTAGTAACATCTAATCTTCTTAATAAGCGTTCAAAAATAAATTTTACTAAAATTATTTATCAAACCTTCAACCACTTCTTTCATATTTACTTCTGTGAAATCTTTTGATTATTTCTATGGTAGCTGTTGCTGTAAAAATGTACGATTATTTAATAAATCTCTATACATTTTATTAAGTTAGCTATTACTTCGATATTTGTGAAAAGGAGTATCGACAGATTAATACGATGAAAAAGGATTGAATGACAAACGAAATGAGCGTGCACAGAGACCTTCAGACTATCTTATAGTGGAATTAGTTGCTGACAATTTGCATCGAAATGCGAATCGATACGGGGAACTGCAAATGCACCTCATTGGATCTGCAAATACGTCCAGCGATGAGGGTGTGCTTGCCTCTGGTCCGGCAGTATCATTGATTCGAAATCTCGATCGAGTGCACGTCGATCGATTTATCAAGCTTCGACCCCCGGGGGATGGGGATACCCATAACTGACAATAACAAACGATGATTGAAATCGCACGAGCTGCCTGCGATCGCGATGAGATCCGTATGTAATACGAGCAGAAAATCATCGTAGATTTTCTATCTCTCGTAAATACGATTGCAATAATACAATGTCAGGAATTACTGCCGAAACGAACTCGATATCCAGCGAGCATAATCTAGTAAAAATTACTGAAAGTTTTCAGGAGCTCTTAATTTACTGAAAACCAAATTTTTCTGTTTCAAAAATTTATATTTACTTTGAGTGTAATTTTTTGGGCACGAAACAATTGCAGTACACTTTATGGAGGTCTCAGTCACATACTATAAAAATTACATGATGGTCAAATAAATTTTGATACCTTGCAAAGAGTCTGTAAGTTTCCAGGACCTCTTAATTTAATAAACAGTACATTTTTCTCTATCAAAAATTAATTTTTACTTCGAGTACGTTAAAAAATGTTTTTTAAAAACGACAAAGAGTACTTGTACAGTGGTAGAAATATGTTTTCTTTCACGATGAAAGCTCATAAGAATTAGTTTGATTAAAATGTGGAAGTATCCTGTAATTAATTTTTATTCCATTAATAATGTATAAAAGGTCACGGGAAAAATTGCAATACACTTCGTCGAGGTCTCATTTGCATATCATAAAAATCACACGGTATTCAAATAAATATTAATGCCTCAAAAAAATTTCTGTCCTCGAAACAGAACGCCAGTTAGGTTCTTAATGGGTTACCGTGAAGTGCCAAGACGGTGTTATAAAAATGTTTCTCCATAGAATTCTTCAGCTATATTAAAGGATTCTCTTGTTCCTATTCTATGATATTTGTTAAATCTTTATAGGTTTATTGCCGTCGTAAATACCTTCTCAAAATATATTGTTCAAATATGGTTGCGCGATAATGGATCCTTTAATACTTGAAATCCTGTTCGGTGGATGATTCATCGCGCTCGAGACGCTTGTTAACCCTGCGGAGGTCGCGTTTGATCCGATAGGTACAAGCTAAAACTTTTTATAAATACGTTTAAAGGACACAATTTGCCGACAAAGAGTATTACATAATACTATAAATCTCTGTATCAGTGATTTTCAATTTTATATTCCCCAGAAACATTTATTGAACTCCCAAGGATGGAATTAAATTACTTTTTCGTTGGAGTATCTTTTATTTATTTATTTTATTTCATATGTATACAATTTTATGTACAATACATATTTTTGTAGAGCTTTGTAGAGGGTTGTCTCTTGTATTTTTGTATTCTGTGGTCTTTGGAAAGTTTAATGCATAAATATTCAGTTTAATAATAAGTATCACAAAGAATTTACAGAGTTGGAGTAAAAACCAACTAAGATGCTAAAACTATTTACCAAAGACACAAATTACAAACACATATTTCATTCGATCAAATATCAAAATAATTCAGAAATAATAAATAAAATTATTCTTTATTTTACTATATTTAACATGCATGCCCAACGACGAGCAAAAATTTATAGTTTACAGTAAAGGCAGTCAATAACCCCGTTTATTCGTTCAATAAATTTCAAACGGCGTATTTGAGCGTGAAAAACTGAAATTTAAATGTCGCGCCATTAAAAGCGCGGGAGTCGTTTAACCGGATAAGTCGTGGAACGTGGGCATACTTGGACCGTCGTATGCGAGAAAAGACACAGGTTACAGGTTTTTGCGTCGTGTATATCTGAACTCGGTGGTTATTTTTGCGCAAAAGTCGGAGGTGGAATCGTTCTAGTATCGACGACTATTCATCGTGTCCGCGGCATAATTCACTGTCGTTCGATCGGGTTCGTCCGCGGATCGACAGCGGCGGATCGGTCCGCGACATTCCGCCGTAGTGTTTACAGACTGATCGAGAGCCCTGGCGACGATCCCGCCGCAAATACAAGTCGTCCTTTCGTTCTTCTTTCGGGAGGATTTTCTTGCTCGCGGCCTGTGTACGATCTATCCTTATAGACTACCGCCGCGTCTCGCCACATATAGAAACCCGAACAGGGGAACCTGGGGAGAAGCGCCTCGGTCACGAAGAACACCTGGGTATGTCGTATACGGCCCTCGACGGTTGAAATTAATTATTTGCTGGCGAATGAAACCGCGCTCGATCAGGAAGGCATTCGAACGAACTTGAAAATCACGATGAAAACAATATATCAGCTTACATTATAGAGGTACACTCTTGTTAAATATTGGTTGAATCAATGTTCTTTGGACAGGGTTGAACATGTTAGGTTTTCTACTAAAAACCAAGTACAAAAAATTTCATTTTACTGGTCTCCTATTCCGATGGAGAGAGATATTAGTCTCCAACGCCACAGGTCCTTAGTTCTCAGTTTTTCTGTTCGATTGCAGTTCAATTCTCTTGTAAAAGTCATACTGAAAGGGTGTCTCTTCTAAAGCGTAGTAAAATAAAGTGTAACGATCATTGAAAAGCTAAATCTGAGTATTTTATTTAATAAACGAATTTGTAATAGAGCATTCTGATTTGTTTAGATACGATGAGCACGGTGATAACTTGCACAGGTTAGAATCCTTCGAGAATTTTTTAATTTCAATTCTAGCAAATTTTTCCAATATCTACAAGTTTATTCTTGGCTGGGTCTCCGTCTTTGATAAAAGTGACTAGATGCAGACTTTTTATTGTTCTTGTCTCATTCAAAGTGTAAAGGAAGTTTGTTATTTAATATACATACCCAGTGATCATAGTACAGTAAAAGAAAGGGCGATTTATGTGAAAAAGTACATCGAAAATGCATTAGAATAAAGTTTGTTTGTACGGTGCTTTGTTTTCGAGAGAAGACTTGAGACATCGATATAAGTAGAAATAGCAAGTCAGGGCCAGACGTGGCTTAAATATTCAAATTCAATTATCTAGAAAACAAAGCACCGTACAAACAAATTTCATAAACAAATTTTTCACACAAAAATAGCCTCTTCCTAAAAAACATTGTACATAATATTTATAATTAAGGTAATAAATTCACAAAGAAAAACTAATTTGAGAACTTACCAGAAGTTACAATGCTCATAAAGATCATATAAATTACATAAAATTTACCAAAATTATAAACATTGTATAATATTTATTAAAGATTCTTGAATCCCTTACTGGAGAACGTGTGACTCCGTTCTGGAGTATCGTTACGAGGGGGAGGTTTCGTCGGGAGGCGTCTAAGTTTCGATTTCTGCAACGATAAGATGAAATTTAAGAAACACGCGTATTCAACGGTGGTAGATTGCGATTGATACGCGTTATGCGCACGCACGTCGAGCGAAATAAATCTTGCAGTGTGTCGTGGGGCCGCCTCGAGGTTGCCCATTACTGGAGAGAATGGTCAACCATAAAGTGCCTTCGTTTCTTCTTCTTTTAAACAACGTTGCTCCCCAACAGGCAACAAAGCAGAATGATGATGCTACTGGACGGAACGTTACTGCCCGTGAAGTCTCTGATTGATACATGCTGCGCGTACACACCACTCTTTGATGCAATCATATTCGCGTGCGGATGAACACACGCGAAGCAACAGTAGCGTAGACATCTGCAACAGCGGTACGTTGGTGGTCCCCGGGTTCACAACGCCGGATAGAAATGCAGTCTCGAGTGCTCGATTCAATTCGATCGAAAATGGGGTTGAGTCCGAGGGGTGGATGAGATCGTTGTTTGACGATCAGTAATGGGCAGAGAACACCACAGAAAGCTGATTTCAATGCGGTACAAAGTACTATCATGGCTTCAACAATGTCTGTTCGGTACATTTAGTCGAATTGCGTGCACTTTGAAAATGCAAGAATTTTTAGTTGCAAAGGAATAATTACGATTCGTTGATGTTGTGAAAAATTATTTTAGGGGGTTGGAAATTTTTTGCAGTGCTAAGAAATTATGGGAATCTCAAGTTTGCAGATTTGCATAATTTAATATTTATTGTATTGATTATCATTTCCTTTTTTACGTGCTTCAGTATATCATAGAATAATTATTAGTTGCTTGCAATGGAAGTTTATTACATATTTATACAGTATAAATTTTATCTATTTTTCACTCAGATCTCTAATTTTTCTTTTACATTTTATGATATAAATTGGTGCACGTATCATTGTTTATGCTTCCTATCTCATAAAATTGTAACGCCTATTACATTTTTACCAACACCGTATCATTTTCTACATATTTACTATTTTTCTAATATACCGAATCAACTTGCATCGAGTTTTTCTCTGCGTTCGAATTTATACTCCGGCTGGTGGAAAACGACGAACAAAAAGGAACGCTTGAAACGTATATTCGCTAAATCATAGGACGCGTGTCCCACATTTGTCAATAAAATTACTGTCCGGTTTCATAGAGCAACGCGTACGCGATAGTATAATTACAGTGTACTTGACATGGTATCATGGCGAGATAACTACGTTCGTACCGGTTAGAGGAGCATATAAACATTCGTGTTTATTCTACGCTTCGTAGCAGAGAATTTTATAATTCGTACAATATTAAAATATTCCAACATCTTCAATAAATAAAATTAATTTTTTGAAACATTCTTATACATCTTGCTGCACTAATTTGTCAAGTGCAACCGTACCCTTTTTTAAAAATAGAAATGCATAATCTTTTATACGGAAATCGATTCCTTATGCCATTCCGCGTATCACAAGTTTTAATAATCCCAAACTAAATAGTCCACAAGATAGTTCAACTTAGATCGCTTTCTTATCTTTACAACCTTATTGGCGTTTAGTATCATAATGCTAAGAAAGATTTAGTAAACTGATGTCACCTTTATACGCGAAATGAGGAAAATGCAAGAAAAATCACACAATTTTATTTTCAAAAAGCGTATAAAATAAAGTCACATAATTTCGCGTCTTCTCCATCCTCAATAGTTTTAAAGGAAACATCCTGCACGTAACTGAATATTTATTTTTAAACGGAGGGGCCATCAATCAATCGCAGACGTGGCGTAGATAAGAGCAAAAAACCACGAGCATTAATTCGAATAAAAATCTGGTTGGACAAGATGCCTGAAGCTTGTTATTCGTTGACAAAACTTGAACGATTCCGCGAAACCGTTAGGGACGCGTAAGCGGTGTTTCATAAACGACCGGTGCCTTGGCTAAAGTAATACATCCCGTAGGAGGTACACACGCGTGTAACGTTGGTACACGCGACAATCGGTGGCACCACGGTGTGTTCGTTACGTCCCTGCGGTGCTTAGAAGGGAATATTCACAGATAGAAGTCAATAAATCCAACCGATGGTGCTCAACGTGCTCTCAGGCCGTGCCGGTAGTCCAGAAGAAACTCGCTGCCGGCAAATAATGGCCGTGGAATCGTCGCTTCCGTTTATAGAGATACCGGCTGCAGCTTTCTAAGCACTCGCATACGCGATATCCACGCCGAGAAGAAGCCGCGGCGAAGCTGCCGTGGAACTAACTCGGAACCAGCTGTGTGCCCTCCAACAATGGACGCCAGTGGCGTATACTCTTTTATACCAACTGGATTTTTATTCGTACCACGAACTCGATAGAACATGGATTTTATGTAGAGTTCCGTTACTCGGACAAGATTAAAAAAAGATAAGTGGTGGCGATGAAATTAACTCCACTGGTTCACCTGTAGCTCGACCATTCAGTATTTTCAAAATATGGGGACTGTGGAGTAAATGGAAAAGGAAAGGAAATTGGGGATATTGGGTAGTCGGTCGAGCGCTTGCGAGAGAAAGGGTTCCTCTGGCGGCAAGTACGGAACCAAGAGCAGAAAGGAAATTCGGAATTTCTAATGCAAGAACTATTTTTACTATTGCTATGTCGATCTTTGGATTATTGCTTCATGTTGGTGATATGTTATCAATTTCTATCAAACAGAGACCAACTATCAGTCACGCAACTTCGCTACATTACCCTTATCGTAGTTGCAATTTTCACTTTAACCTATTTGAGTACAGATCTGTAGTGTTTAAAAAATATTTTAATAACGTGTGATTTTTAAGGTACACAGTTGAAACTCAAATACACTGTACAATATTTTTTAAAAACATTATAAATACAAAATAATATATCCCCCAAAACAATATAAAGTATCAATTTAAAAAAAAAAAACAATAATTTAATGCATAATGGTGTTAGTAGATTGAAACTTAGGGGCTGATTTCGCGGTCAATAGCTGGCCAATCGATTATCAAGATAAAAAGAGGAACTTAGCATAAAAACTTTATTGATCTTGATATGCAAATTCCCATGAGTCATCTCGGCGCGAACGTATTTTACCTCGTTTGAATAATTTACGACCTGCGCGATCGTACATGAATTCCATGTCGCGCAAGAAACTCCAATTCCGTCACATTCTAAAGTCGAGGTGAACGAGTCGTTCCACTTAGCAAACGGATCCAATTTGTCGCGCGTCGCTCGGGAAATTATCGCGGGAATATTCGAATCGGCGGCGACGCGCACGCGCCCGCGAAGAATTCGAAAAAAAATTCCAACCAGGCGTTTCTAAACGAACAACAAATCCTTGTTTCGGTCGCGTAAAACATGAATGGCCTCTTAATGAGACTCCGGTTTCTCGTTTCTTCCGCGCATCGACCGCTTCCAAGGGCGATCGATCAGGTACTACAATGCAACTCAGACCGCCATTAGGACCCGTTAGAAAGTAGCTATTCTTTATAATGGCCCGGCAGGATCTAGCTTCACCTTTTCGGTGGACGGTTACAACAGTCACTGACCCTCGTAGAAATCTCTCGGCGAGCTCTGCGGTTTTCTTTCAAATTGGTCTCGCGACTTTTACAGAATTTATAGGACGCCGACGAGCAGGTAGTTCGCCTCGCGCGGACGGAAGCGAGCGATTAAACGAAACAATAAAAAGAAAACTTTAATTAAAGACCCGCGAGAGAGCCGTTCGAAGCATGTAATTCTCGGGGGCAGAATGTTTCTTCGAATGTACTGTTTCAGCGGCGAAAATTATTATATGTTCTTTTTCTATTTTAGTATATCGATACTTTCAAATTTATTACTCATTTGGAACGTGTGGAATATATTAGACAGTGTTTAAAACTCGCGGCAGTGGCGCCATGTTCCTATTGGCCACGCGCGAACCAATCGCGTGTTTCTTCCTGCGCGACCTGTCCGCGTTCTTTTGTTAACGCGTCTCCGAAACCATGTGCTTTGTACGCTCGTTACGTCGTAGTATGATTACATATTAATGTATATTTTTGCTTGAGAATACTATTTCAATACTCTTAAATGTTCGTGAGACCGTGGGAGTGTTCATTTCAAATCGATTCATCGCTCTAAGAAGATAAGTGATAAGAAGGCAAGAAGATTGTCTCAAAGGACTCGGTAGTGAACTAGATTAACTCGAGATCTGTGATCCTGTAAGTTATACTTTAATTTATTACAGAATATGTTTAATATTATAGTTTAAATTAAACCATTTGTAATGTTCTTAATTATACATAAAAAAGTGTAATACGTATGAACCAGAATTGACTTGGGTACGTGGGTGATCTCACCTAACCTCTTTCAGAACAAATTGCTCATCCCAAGAGGAACTATTGTATATTAATTTTAAGGTTTATTTCCTTCGAACTTCTTAATAGATTAGAGGTTTCGTTGTCCAACATAAACGATCGTTTCGTAAACGAATTGAGGTTATGGACATTCGTAAGCTTCGTTCGAGAGTTTCTAGTGCCACGGGGATTTTGTGTACATAATCAAGCTAAAATATTTTCAGAGACAATATTTAATAAAAATTAAGTCGAATTAAAACTCGAATCGATCCAACGAGAGACGAATAGTCGAATTCAATGTTCGATACACAGTTCGCGTGGGTGTTAACGTGGTGTTCGGTTTGTTCCAGTTGTACGTCGAAGTACGTGGGCGAGTACTGCCAGCATCTGAACCCCTGTCACACGGGGGCACGTTGTCAGAACGGTGGTTCCTGCTGGGTGAAAGAGGGCATCGGGGGTGGGACGCCGTCGTTCACCTGTTCCTGCCCCGTCGGATTTACCGCGAGCCTCTGCGAGATACCGATCGACAACGCGTGCGACTCATCGCCTTGTCTGAACGATGCCACTTGCATTCTCAAGTCTCTCCGCGAATACGCTTGCACCTGCGCCACCGGATATACAGGTAAGGATTTTAATAATTTCGCTCGTTAAAATCTCGACGTCGGTCGACAAAGCGTCCGGTAGGCGAGATAAAAATTACCGACGACCGAAACGAGCGGTTTCCATGCGCTCCCTCGATGAAGACGCCCAAGTCCGATTGAGCAATAAAGCGAGAGAATTTACCGCGGAATAAAAAGTCGCATGCATAATTAAACGAGCCGCTGATCCGACGCGATGCTTTCGCCCGATTTTGTGCTCGTGTACATTCGATAAAATATCACCCGACAATGGAAATCGCGAGATATCTTACAGGAATTTAATCGTACGGAATTAATATAAAAGTTATTTTTCCCACTCGTGGCGAACGTCTCGGTTATATTCGAATTGCTACGGAATTCGCAGTGTCGCTAGGATAGCCGTAATTAAATAAATGAAAGACACACGCGAGTCTGTGCACGCGATCGAATCCCTGAATGGATAATGCTCGTTAGTCATCGGAACGACAAATCCCATCGATTCGCGTGGGTCGTGTGCCAAGGTTACGCGATATGTGGAATGATAAAACACGGTGTGGTAATCGCGGTATTGGCATTGTTTCGTTAGAACGAAGACTGGCTTTAATGATTCCATGGCTGACAACAATCGCGCGATCTCGCATTATCGAGAGCGTTAAAAATATAGTGAGGTTGAATCGCATAGGCATTGACTGTACGTCGATCGATTAGAGAGATAATAGCGGTGATCGGCGAGCTCAAAGGGAACGGATCTGGGACTGTTCGAATATTTTAATATTCATATTTTCGTCGAGTATAATTTTCGAAACAAAAATTCGCAGACTCGAGGATCGAATTGATATAATTTATCTGTGAGCTTTTAACTTTTAAACCATTTCTGTTTCAAATTCATTCTTTGCATTAATATTACGATTTCTAAAAATCCAGTTGTTTGTCGGAATAAAAAATATACAGAGTGTTCGGTTAACCCTGGGAAAAATTTTAATGGGAGATTCTTGAGGCCAAAATAAGACGAAAATCAAGAATAATAACTTGTTGATGGAGGCATCGTTAAAAAGTTATTAATGTTTAAAGTTTCGCTCGTACTGAATTTTTTTCTAGAAAGTGGGTAGGATTTCGGGGGTAGGTCTATTCACCAAAAAATATTGTAATTGACCCCCTCAACTGAAAATAATTTTTCCAGAACGATTTGAAATTTTTTAATTTCGTCGAGAGATTTCATACTTTCTCGAATTTTTTTTTCGAAAATGGATAGGATTTCGAGAGTATGTCTAATAACCAAAAATGATTGTAATTGACCCCCACAACCGAAAATAATTTTTCCAGAACGATTTGAAATTTTTTAATTTCGTCGAGATATTTCACACCTTCTCGAATTTTTTTCTCGAAAGTGGATAGGATTCAAAGGTATGTCTAATGACCAAAAATGATTGTAATCGATCCCTGCAATTAAAAATATTTTTTTTAGAACAATTTGAAACTTTTTAATTTCATCGAAAAATTTGACCACCTATTCGAATTTTTTTCTCGAAAATGCTTAGGATTTTGGGGTATGTCTATATTCACCAAAAATGCTTGCAATTGCCCCCTGTAATAAAATATAATTTTTTTATTATGATTTGAAATGTTTTAATTTCAGAACGATTTGAAATTTTTTAATAACTTTTTAATGAAGCCTCAGCCAAGAAATTGATATTCTTGATTTTCGTCTTATTTTGGCCTCTAGAATCTCCCATTAAAATTTTTCTCAGGGGTGGCCAACCACCCTGGATTTTCAATTACGATATAGAAGTTTGAAATATGGAAAGCAAGTACATAATAATTTTTGTACAACTGTTTTGTTTCTCTAACTATAGCAAAAAAGTTAAATAAACTGTAAAAATATAGTACAGAACTCTAGAATGCAGTGGTATTTGATTCGCGAAGTTGAAATCGTCGCGAGTTGTAGTTGGCTCAGAAAGTTCGTTCGAGCGAATTTTTTCGAGTCGCGGAAGTCGCGGACGGCTGCGAACGAGCGGTTTTTATGGGTCGCGTTTGTGCGAGGGCACGTGCTCCGTTGACAAATAAATCTAAGGGCAACAGGAATTTAGTGGCAAATGAAGAGGAGGAAAGAAAGGGAAGGCGGAGAAACAGTGAAGTTTGTGGTGCTGGATAATTGGCGGAGAGCAATGCGGCATTTCGCTGTGGCGGTACCTTTGGCCCAGTGGTTCTCATATTCGAGTCATTCTTTTTACTGGTTTCTAAACTCCTATCAGATCGTTTCGTTTTCGCGAGTTTTTATCTCAATAAACATTCATAAATTTCATTCTTGGCTAAGAAAACAGTAAATGGTAATAAAACAAATTTTAAAGATGGCGGTAGTAGCTCCCAAGATACTCCCTCAACAAATTTATAAATAAAAATATCTTTTTTGTCAAATAAAAAATATCGAATCAGAAAAATCTGTGTTTGTGATAAATAAATAAAACAACGTTGTAATATTGTGAAAGTTGATTGTTCTGAATGGCGGTAATTATCTAGGTTAAAGAAAAATTCATCAACGGTAATATTCTGAAACTTGAAGTCTTTGTATTTCCAAATTTAATTACAAATACGCGTGGAACAATTTTGTAGCGATTTTAATAGTGTTCACAAAATGGTTGCATCGAGATATCCGAGCACCACTGACGCGTAGCGGGTGCTCTGTGCAGATCGAGGAGCAAAGACATCTTAGATCCAAGGGAGCGAGCAACGACTCTGGTAATTAGTTCCACTAATCAGTGACCCCGGGAGGAGGGGGAGCCTGGTAGTTTAGGTAGACAGGACGACTTGGTCAGTGTTACCGCCATCTTAAACGATATCTCCCCTCGCGAGGGAGCACAACCGAGCACAAAATACCAAGCAGATTCATCCTCGTCTTCGCGGTGATCTCTATCGACGAGATTCGTAAGAATCGCAAAACACTCGTGCCAGTCTCGTATCCATCCCCCTGTGCTAGACGCTCGTTAACCGCAATTAAGGGGATGTGTACTCTTCACTGCCCGGCGAAGAGTCGCGTGTTACGATTTTATGAATGCGTTTGCAATCGAGAAAAATATGTTGAATTACGCTGATAAAATTTCTCTTAGTCGCGAATCGAATTTGTGTAATTTTCAAAACTGGTACAAGTCCATTCTGTCGTATATTGTGATATTTAAGGGTTTAAGTTTGAATAAATTACAAGTAAAACTAGTGAGGGGTCGTGGCACGTTGGAGACAACGACTCCCGTGTGATCAGCGAAGTGCAGCTGCATCGGGCCGCGTGCAGCACAGGATGGGGGGTTACCGCTCGGGGGAAAAAAAACACGTAGTTATTAATTTATATATACTGTTTATATTATTATATCACTCTTATCGGTTTCGTAATTAGGTATTACTTAGGGTTAATATTTAAAACAAAAAAAAGTACTTTCTAAATAAAAATAACACAGTGTTGTAGTAAACAACATATTTGGTAAAAATAAATAGTAAAGAAGTCATAAAAAAGAAAACTACAGTAAATAGAACAAACACACAAAAGTATTTCGATAACAAAAATAGCACAGTTACAATAAATAATTGGAAAAAATATTCATAAAAAACAAAATTACGGTAAATTAGAAGCAACACAAAATTGCTTCGTAAACAGGAGAAATTACAGTCGTCTAATAAACAATATAATAAACAACGTAATAAACAAAATGGTAGTAGTATCGGTTCCATTTACAGTGAATTGCCAATTAGAGTGTATGAATAACGGTAACTTTGTAGCAATGGTGAAAATGTTGATTGTATTTATTATGGGGCCTCCGCGGTCGATCGAGATCGACGATCGATACACGGGGTGTCCCTTCGTTTTCGCCGTTAAAGTGTAAGACACTCGTCACACGTTGTTCTGTTCTGTTTGCGTTTCAGGCGAGCACTGCGAGCGACAAGACCACTGCGCCGCGTCGCCGTGTCGAAACGGGGCCGAATGTCGATCGCTCGAGGACAGCTACAAGTGCACGTGCGCACCCGGCTTTGCGGGGCCGAATTGCGCGGAGGACATCGACGAATGCGACAGGAACCCGTGCAGGCACGGCTCCTGCATAAACATTCACGGATCTTACAAGTAAGTCGAACGACATCGTTAACGGTCCCTCCCAGCATTTTACATATATCTCCTTTAAACGTAAATTGCGCTCTCGCGTCGGTCTCGAAGTTCGCCGATAAAACAAGCCGCGACTCAATTTCGCGCGACGATTTCACTGGGATTCCAGCGACAGGATCGAGCACACTGTTCCCCATTTCGAGTAAATCTAAAGCGATACTCTTGCAACTAATATGACCGTGTTAAAATCCGTATATTTTTTAATACACCGGCGTCGGTGTTGGTCTGAAATTATTTCGAATAAAATTAATTTATATAACGCGTAAAAGGTGGCCCGGTACCATCGCCACCGCGTTTACTCTCCCGTCTACGTCGTATCTTCGTCGATCTACCGGGAGATGCGTATCGTTACCATTTTGTAGTTAGCATAAATTTTTATCACCGACAGTGACGATCGTAATCTGGGCGAGCGTACTCGCCGGGAAGGAGTGACTTCGAGACCGCGCGGGGGGCAACGAATCTCGAAGTTTGCGCGAAGTATGGCGATATTACGCCGCGTAATTATACGCTGCATCCGTGACCCGTATTTTCTTATTAATCTTATAACTCTAAATTTCGTTGAAACTTGAAATTTACTCGCGATCCTTTCGGAGGATCGGCCATTTTTTAAGATGAACGTCTTTCTGATAGCCGCAACAGATACTTACGAAATTGTTTATGCCGAAGGGGGGGAATTACATTGCAGCGTACGGCCGTTCCAAGTAATGTTATACATTTTCGGAAGTACGAAGTAAATTTTGAAGATTAAGTATCGCCCGGAAATTACGGTTTATTAGCGACGTTGAAAAGTAGGGGTGAAACTTGGCCCGGATACGAATCGCTGGGAAACATATTTTTATTTATACTAAAATTGTATTGTGATAATTACTGGAAACGGAGAGGACTCTGGGGGAAGTAGAATTAATTCAGGGGTGTTTGTACTCGGTTCAACAGGCACGAAATAAAAACAGAGAGGTCACTCAGGGACGTGTCTCAATCCAGATGATTTAAACGCAAGTAACGAGTCATTAAAAAATGCATTGAACGTGTTGTTCAAATTACTGAACACAAATTTTAGCAATTGGACCATTATATTTATAATTAATCTGACAGTCCAAACAGCTGAATCAGCATAAATTGATAGTAATAAATAGATAAATTAAATATTGAAATACAGTTTTCCATAGCTTAATTCGTATTTTCACTCCTCATTTACATTATCATGTAATAATATTAGCGATATTTAGTATTGTATTAATATCGAGGATGAGTATTTTTGGTTCAACAAATTATCTTCTTTCCTGCTGTTTAGGGGTCTGACCATTTTGGCCCTGGTGCAGCTGTTTGTATTTCTTGCCAGTTCTCGTTGAACCGGGTACGGAGTTTAGACGTCGTTTCTTTCGCGTCTACGGAGAGTCACTTTGTACTCGGTGGGATTCGTAAAAAGCGAGAAGTCAAGACACGCCGGCGTCTACCTCTCGAAATATCGTCGCGGATGAGCAAGCGTGGCGATGAGGGCTTTAAGAGAACCCGCGGTAGTGTCGTTCGTCTTTGCCGCAATTACCGATTGAGCACGGACGGTGGAACGCGGAGGGCATAACGACTCCGAACAACGAGAATTCATCGAGTCGATCCCACGGACCATTATGGATTTGCCCCGTAATTCGACGTTGCGTCGCTTCAAAAATCATTTCTGTCTCGCCCCGAGGCCCCAGCGTCCTTTTCCACCAATCTCGGGAGCTTTCGGTCTCGGTGTTTCGAAAACCAGGGGACAGGTGAGTCGCAGAAAGTGAAAACGCGAAAGGGAATATACGTTCTCGGGTGGTAAACAGTGCCTTCGTAATCGCTTTGGCCGAATTTTGTCAATCTTCTCCTCGTACGACTTTCTTAATCTTAGTTTCGTTATATGAAAACGAGCTTCGACTGGATCTACAAACGTTTGAAAGAATTTGAAAACGCTCTATTTTATTACGCATTTCTTAATCCAGATATTGTATTGCTTGCATTGCTATTTTTAGTGTAGCTTCTGAGAAATTTCTAGATCAGATAAACAATCCTTTATAATTTTTGTAAATCAATGACTAATATAAATGCTATTTTATAAAAGTTGGCAATTTTTCATAAGTACCATTAAGTAATTTTCTTTTGACAAAAATATATTTAAGAATGTCTGACCGGTGGACAAGAAGTCCCCTTTCAAAAATTCAATACTCAAGTCGAATTCTATAAAGCACGTGGTTGTTCGAATCAATAATAAAAAAAAACACAGCCTCGAGTCTCACAAAGACTGTCGAGCGACGAAGGGTCGTTCTTAGGGGCACGTGGTGGAGGGAGCAGGGGCAAGGGGGGCAGATTTCGAGGATGGGGGATCTCTTTGTAGAAAAAAAAAAAAAAATAGGAAGAGGGAAAAGGAAAAATGATGGAGGGGTATCGCGGAAAAGAAACGAGCTCGCCAAAAACTGGTTCCAGCGGGGGGCTTAAGGCCCGAGCGGCGCGGAGAACATAAATCCGCGTTTTGTTGAGATCGAGTCGAGATTAATCGGGGCCCGAGTCGAGCTGACTGCACGAGAGCAGATAATGTCGCTGGGTCCTACATTATATTGAATTATATCGGCTCGACGCCGCTGGATGTAAGTGTAAGCGTACACGGCGCGACCGGTCGTTTTGTTTCCATCGTCAGGAGCCGCGAGAAAGCTTTGTCGGACGAAATCGTCCCCTCGAACGTTGCCCGACATCTTCATTTTTCTATCTTTCGCTGTCTCCTGTGGACTGATTCCTGCCTAGATAATAATTTCTCGGGCCACGATATTTTACACGTTAGTCGTCTAATCTGAGTGGGAAGGATAGCTATGTCTCGTCTTAAAATACCTTAAAAAACAGAATTTTATCAACGTGACGAACGAAAGTTGAAAATAAGAGGACTAAGTGTTGAACTCACTAGAAAGATGTGGCGGAATTAAAAATGCGATACGAAAGAATAGAATGTGCCTTTGCTATTTTTAAGTCGAGCTACTATACGAAAATCAAAGCAATTTCAAAAACAGTTTACGTACTTTGATTTCTGAACGATTTTAGAATCTGTATCACAAACAAATATTGAAGATTTTTCTCTGTTTCACTCATTCTCAGTGTTATTCACTGTAATGTGATCAATTTACTAGTACCACCCTCGATAACGCTGTATATTCATCAAACCACTTAAATTCATCAAAAATTGCTAACAAATAATATTCATGAGTTACCTAACGTTGAATATAGAATCTGAAACCCCAAAAATTGACACGTTCCTTAAACCTACTGTTAAATAACAACATCTAAATATCAACTTCCGCTCGAGAAAAAGAAATCAAAAGGAATGCAAAGTCGTGAAAGGATTATTTTCGCCAAAAATTCCGCCATTGCCGTTTGGAGCCAATAAACGAGATTTCTGGCGAGGAATTCGATCGCAACGGAGGCGATATCTGGCTGGATCTCGCGTCCCGTGATCGCAGAAGCGCGCCAGGATCGAATCGCCGCGATATTTTTACCGGGGATAAAAAGAAACGGACGTTATTGGCGGCTCCGGGAGCCTTAATTGAACGGTATCTGGTTAACGCGGACGAAGTAAACTCGTATTCGGTTAGGAATAATCGCGCTTTAGTCGGCTAATAAATATCGCCGAGGGGTTAATCGCAGCCGCTACCCAATAATTCCCTTTAACGCTGTTAATCCGCCTTCTGCCTTTGGATCCTGCAACCTTTTTCCGTCGGGCTGCATAGTTAACGCGTGTGCGCATCGACGTACGCGCTTCCCACTCCGGGTCCCCCGCCATTAAAGGCCCCCGTACCTAGAAGCGTACCTTTCTTCACCTGTCTCGGTGCCTGGCCGCGCAACTACGCCAAGACTGGAGGGTTTCTTTTTTCCCTAAGAACCCCCGCCTCTCCACCGATCTCCGTTACGCCGCCCGAGAAGTAATAATGTTCAATTGGGTCTAATAAAGACTTTGACGCGGCGTGCCTGACCGCCAGGTGGTGCTCGGGCTACTATGTTATTAAATAGTTACGTCGAATCGGTGGCTCGGAGCGTGGCCGCGACGAGGACAGAGGGATAATTAATCGAATCTTCGCTACGAAATATTCCACGTCCGTAAATGGAACCGATAATGGCCGATAGTCTGTCGTTACATCTCGTGCTTTTATTATAATTCTTTTTATAGTAGTACCTTTTTTAATTGGTGGATTTGGAAATTGATTTATTCCTTTGGTAATTGGGGCCCCAGATTGTATGCTCTTTTTACAAAGGAACCCCTTTAGGCAAATGTTCATTAGGACTATATTAAGAATTCACTGGCAATTCGTGCCACTTTTTTACTTTAACTCTTTGACAGCTGTCATCGTGTCATCATCCATTCAGTTACATTTGTCGGGGTTCAAATTTTATCTCGTGTGATAGTTATGACACCCCATCATTTATTTGTTATAATATTCCCAGCGCCAATTGTCTTAAAAAGTAGCTAAATTGTTCGTCGCCATCTCAAAGAGAAGACGTTCGTTCTTCGATTCTCAAAAATTGAAAAATAATTTTGAAGAAGTAGTAGAAGTATAATAGTTTCCCAGCAGTCGATTACATGGAAATTCTGGGAACCACGATCCCTCGAGCGCAAATATAAATTTATTCTGTTCCGGTTTTCTAACATCCGAGTCCCTTTTTTTGTTCGCGAATGGCTATCACGGTCCACACGGACACGCGCGCGCGCGAGAAGTGCACGCGCTGGGCCGTGGTTGTGCGCGCGTTCGGGACAGGATGTGATTTATGAAATGATCTCCCTGAAGTAGAATTTAATTGAGCGGAGGCGAGGCAAAAGGAAGACTCGGTGTTCCTCGCCCCTGCGATGGATCCTCAGCGGATCTTGATAAAGAGCGGCCTCCGCAGCAATTTTGGACCTCGCCACGATTGACCCCGCAGGGCCAAATTCTTCGTGGCTTCTAGCCGTGAAACTCGCACCCTGATATTCGCAGAATTCCGGAGTGTGACCACACCTGTTCGTTGAGTTCTCGTCACCGGGGTACGGCTTCGATACCTAAAATGCTTCCTGTTGGTTACTTACACATCGATAATGCTTCTTCCTGGAGTTCTTCAACCTTGTGTCCGTGTGAAATTTGTACGAATATGCAGGGTATTTGGTCACTTCTGGGAAAAAAGTTTAATGGGAGATTTTGGAGGCTAAAATAAGATGAAGATCAAGAATACCAATTCGTTGATTGAGACTTGGTTAAAAAGTTATTAACATTTAAAGTTCCGCCTGTAAAATAGCAATTTGTGAACAGCTGCGTGCTCGCGATAGTAGTTTTCACCCCAGATGAGGTATACGACGAGACCTTGCACCTTATGGACTTTCGTGGCCCAATCTGATTGCCATATCAATCGGCAAATTTTTCGACTCAATTAATAATTTTTTAAATCATTCTGGAAAAATTATTTTTAATTGCAGGGGTCAATTGCAATCATTTTTGGTGAATAGACATACCCCCGAAATCCTACTCACTTTCGAGATAAAAATTCAGAATGTAGACAAATTTTTCGGCAAAATTAAAAAGTTTCAAAGCGTTCTGGAAAAATTATTTTTAATTGCAGGGGTCAAGTACAATCTTTTTTGGTGAATAGACATATCCCCGAAATCCTACGCACTTTCGAGAAAAAAATTCAGAAGCTGGACAAAGTTTTCGGCGAAATTAAAAAGTTTCAAATCATTCTGGAAAAATTATTTTTAATTGCAGGGGTCAATTACAATCTTTTTTGGTGAATACACATATCCCCGAAATCCTACTCACTTTCGAGAAAAAAATTCAGAAGCTGGACAAAGTTTTCGACGAAATTAAAAAATTTCAAATCTTTCTGGAAAAATTATTTTTAATTGCAGGGGTCAATTACAATCTTTTTTGGTGAATAGACATACCCCCGAAATCCTATCCACTATCGAGAAAAAAATTCGAGAATGTGTGAAATCTCTCGACGAAATTAAAAAGTTTCAAATTATTCTGGAAAAATTATTTTTAATTGCAGGGGTCAATGACAATCTTTTTTGGTGAATAGATATACCCCTGAAATCCTACTCACTTTCGAGAAAAAAATTCGGAAGCTGGACAAAGTTTTCGACGAAATTTAAAAATTTAAAATCATTCTGAAAAAATTATTTTTAATTGCAGGGGTCAATTGCAATCATTTTTGGTGAATAGACATACCCCCGAAATCCTATGCACTTTCGAGAAAAAAATTCTTTACCGAAAATGTAATGTCTGATCAGAGACATGAGTGATTCCCCTGTTTACTTCAACTTAAACGTTAATAACTTTTTAACGAAGCCTGAATCAACAAATTGGCATTCTTGATTTTCGTCTTATTTTGACCTCCAGAATCTCTCATTAAAATTTGTCTCAAGGTTGGCCGTACACCCTGTGTATGGCGACACGCCCTGTCTAAGGGACGCGCCGAGATTTTTTGAGCGTCGGTTTCCCCGGTGCTCGGGAGCAGAAAATTGAATCGACGATACGCGTGAACGCTATCAAGATCTGTTGCGCAGCCCGTCGTTAACCTTGAAAGCCCGAGCAGAAGAAAGTAATCTAACGAAGACCATCGGTGTTCTCACAACCTTGTTCCGCGGCTGTCGCTCGTCTCTCACAATATTATATTCATACGCGTCGAGAGGTGTGCTCGGAAACGCGTCACGTAGAACCGTCCGTTTCACGGACGAGCTCGTCCCCGTAGATCGTAGAAACGCTCGACTTTGAAGTCGTTTCCACGCAACGAGGGAAGCCTAGACGAGGTCAACCGGGTCGGGTGAAGCGGTCGCGAAGCCTGGTCCGTTTCTTCCCGTGGATCGAGGGAAGAAAAAAGGGTAGGACAGAGTGAGAGAGGAGAGGAGGGAAGAATAAAGATCTCGTGCAATTCGAAGAACCCGTTTCTACGGCACCGAGTGACCGATAACTACGTGCCGTGAATGCTCAACGCAGGATTTTCGAATTTCGCTGGACGACGCGAGTGGTCTAGCGACGACAGGATACTCCGGGTACCATTAAGGATCCGTCGTTTATGCGACGGGCATACAGAAAGCAGGGCTAGTTTCTCGCGTCGGATGCTGATACGCATCGGGATCTCGAACGTTTGAATTATCGTTGGATATTCGGTGGATGAACACGGTTTACGTGGCTGGAATAACTGGGCCCTTGTGGGAGAATCAGGGATGCCCGAGACGTCGAGTATAGGGCTGGGGAATAATTTGGTGAATGTTTCGACACCTCGACGAATATTGCGTGGCCATTCGAATTCGAAGGATTTCTATAAACAAAAGCTACAGAGTGCTTAATGGCTTGAACCTCGGTTCCAGCGTCGATTACACGGGTTAGAAATGTGAAAATAATAGCTGTCAATTTCTTGCCAGGTACGTGGAAATTAGTAGGTAGCATTGATATACGCTTTGGCGTGGCTGAAGTATACCGGGAGTTAGATCACCAGACATTTCCTGTGCCCGAGAGGCATAGTTTAACATATTCATGGATTTAGCTGTACCGAATGACATAAAATTCACATTTAAAAGCGGTTCGATTTGTCACAGTCTGCTTCCTATATGAAACGCACGACTTTGCAGAGTCGAGATATCGAGGCTTACAAAGTGCTCGCCTATAGCCAAAGTATCGCTAATATGAACAGAACTATCGAACAGGTGTGTGTAAACATTTTCGAAGAGATCTATTTTTGAAACGCGAAACGGTGTTTTGTCTCGCGCACAAAAATAGAACCTCTTTTTCTGGGATCTCGTAAAAACAGTGTACCGGTGCCACAGGGATTATCTAATACGCCCGAGAGTCCTTTTCTTCTCGTTTCATGACTAATTGCGAAAGTACTTCGACGCGATACAGTACTGGTTCTCTTTTACATTACGACTGGGAAACCGTTATTCAACCTCGTTCATTTTTTTGCGTACAGCGACTCTGTTATTTATGTGTAATTATCTATTCCTGAGGTACAATGTATAATTTATGTAGATCACAATCGACCCTCTCGTTAGAGACCAAGCTAATAGACGTACGCAGCATTCGTTGTCACGTTCAATTTTCCAAGGCGACGCGCTACTCGAAATTGAAGAAGATATCCTTGAAAAAAATTCAGATTCTGCAATTATCTATTTTCGTAGAAAGTACTGAGAAAATAGCATTGCTGTTATGAAGATGCAATTTGTTTTTTAAATTTTCTAGTTAATTTAATATTTAAACTGAAATTTATCGTGGTATTTATTTTTGCAGTCTCGTCGAAATTTATTAGTCCTATTTACGTTTATTTTTCTAATATTTTATCTTGAGAATTAATTCTTGTAAGTCCTTAGTGAAAAGTACCATCACTCATATACTGCTCTAAGAAATTAATTATTCTTGCTTATATTCGATTCACTATAAATGGGAAAAATGTTGTTTTTAAAACTGGTACAAGTCCATTTTTTCATACTTTGAGGTATTTAAGGGTGTAAATAAAAAGTAATAATTGTCAGTGGTCGTGGCACGTTGGATGCACCAGCTCTCGTGTGGTCAGCGAAGTGCAGCTGCATTTGGATGCGTACAAACTAGGATGGGTGGTTACCACTCGGGGGAAAAAAACACATATTTATTAATTTATATATAATCTTTATATTATTATATCACTTTATCGGGTTGTAATTAGGTATTGGTCAGATATTACTCAGTTTATAATATTTAAGACCAAAAATAAAGTACTCTGTAAATATTAATAACACAGTTTAATAAACAACATATGATACAAATAAACGGGGGAAAAAAATCCACAAAAAAGAATACAGCAAATATAGAAGAAACATACAAAACTAGTTTGTAAACAAAAAATATAACATAGTTGCAATAAACAATTGGTAAAAATAACTGTAAAAAATATTCATAAAAAATAAAATTACGGTAAATAGAAGGAATCCTGTGTAATAAACAACATTTGATACAAATAGGAAAGTACGAATACGAGTGAGAATAAGAAGTAACATGTACCAAGAAAACTAGAAACAAAATGATCAATCCTGCGAATATCTGGTATGTTCGCAACAAAACTTTCGCGAACCAGAATCCTCTCGCGTGACCTCGTGACAAGTCGTTCCGTAGAAACTTTTAACGAGAATTCGAGGCGTCAGCGTGTCGGATTAATCTTCGAGACGCGCTGTTAGAATCCCAGGGGACAGTGTCCGATAGGAGGATCGCCGCGCGTCAAGCGCGGTTGACATCCTCGCGGCTCGCAATTCCGCGGCAAGATCTGGCCGCGGGATTAAGATTCAGAACGATTGTCACGCGATTTAGCTCGATATAAACTGGCCCCGAAGGTAGTCGCGAGGATGACGTCCGAATGGATTACGAGCTGCTCGCATACACGCGACGCGTGCATGCCGGAGGACGTGTGTCCCGCCGTTTGTAACGCTGAAACCCGCCCTTGTTCGGGGATACACGCGAGGCACGGTCGGCTGGCAACAGGGATCCATAGATCTGGTCGGATGGACGCGTAAGTCGGTGGAATTCGAAGACCAAACGGCGACAAACTGGGATTAATCCACGCGTGGATGTCTCCATGTTAGATCGTTACCCAGATTGGTGGATTATTAATCACCATCTGTTCCACACAGTCGGGAATAAAAAGTCTGAAAAATTCCTCTTTAAATAAAATTTTCAAATTTTATTCAACATCACCGATTCGTGGACGATTATTAATCGAGATCTGTTCCTAGAACGAAACGCGAGACGTCTGTCTCTGGTTTACGGATTCCTTTTTCCGCGATCTCATGGAGCGCGTTTGCTTCGTCATACTCGGAATAAACACGATTCACGTGTATCGACAGGGTTAAATCGAATGCGTGAGAGACAGTGATGATTAATGGTGCGAAACCACGTCGATCGGGATCGAGCTGTCAAGGTTGAATTCCGTTACACTACTTCGAAGAATCGACAATGTAAATGAGCCTCTCATTCGTTGCTCCACATTTTCACGGACGGGATCCGAGGGAAGCCCGTAAATTTCGCGCGATTCGGTAACACGGCTCAAACTGGGCTTTCGACGCTGTCGCTAAAAGGAATAATTGATGGCTTAATGCTATCGTTGGCCAACGACTGTTTAATTATCGTTGCGTCACGTCGGTCGCGCGTCTGCTATTTATAATCCCACGGAACACCGTAGGCGTCGGGATGATAATCGCTCGATCGTTTGAACCGGCAACAAGGTCTACCAGCTTTTTCAGACGCTCGTGGATCATTGATATATCAGGCTATTCACGCGAATTCCGTGGACGTTCGAAACAAAGTTTTGAGGAGCAAAATTATCGCTAATATTTACGCAAAAATTATATGGTGATTTTCTTATGGTGACAGTCTACTCGTCGATCATAAGTAATAATCACAAATATCTGAGGAATCTGTTTTATTCTGTAAACCACATTATGGATCTCAAAATTTATGCAAAAACAGATATAATTGAACAATCTTTAAAAAGTAAATATTATCGATGTAGAAAGTGTCGTATAATGTGTATTCAATTCACGATATCGACGAGAACATTAAAATTAAAATATCTCTCAAACTAATAATTTTTTACCATAAATAGATTAATACTTTTTTCTCAAGACTATCAAAATGCATCAATCGATGCAATAAAAAATACATGCTCTCATGTAAAAAAACGTCTTAGCCTAAAACTATCACTGCAGTGTACATTAATTATTTTACTAACGTTTATAAGCGATAGTATTTTCTCTCTAAGGATTTTTTCCCCCGAATAAATAATAATAAATTCCAATCTTCTATTCTAATACAAGAGAAACACAAATTTTTTTATTACGTTTTACCAGTGTCTTAGACCGTTTTTTAACAATTTGTACGTATAATGGAACTTGCACAGAGGAGGCTTCAGAATGAATTAATCGCGTATGTTGAGGACTCTAATTCGGAAGGAACGGAGTGCACGATCAGGCGTCCCTTTCCTCGTTCACGTGAGAACGAAATTTTCGCGAACAACAGCGCGTCCAACGGGGAAGTTGATCGTCGAGAATCGTCTGACATAACGATTATCGAGTCCAACCAATTCAGGCAATTACGACGGTGGGAAAGCGCTCTGTGCTGGTGTTCCATTAGCCGCGTTAATCCGGCGTCATACTCCTTACTTTACTCGCTGTGCATCCGTTTACGTCATGGCTCCCGGACAGACAACACGCGGAATTAATTGTTGCTCGAGTGCACGATTAAAGCTGCAAATTGGGAATTCTGCCACGCTCGAAAAACTGCCACAGGAGGAGCATCAGCGAGAAACTCTCAAATTACAATAACTACGGTTGGACCAATAACCGAGACGTTCTCCTGTAATGTTTAACCAGTTATTATTGCGATCGATTTGATCGTGTAAACTGAGTTTGCGATGTTTTTTACGTATCTATTAAGCATTTAAAACATCATCATTGTTATTATTTATTTAGCTTCTTCTTTAGCTTGCATTGGAATTGTTGGTTTCACAGTCTGAATTGGATGTGTTGCAATTGTGTCTTCAATGCATTCCAGCAAGAGTTTTACTTTGGTCAAATAGCAAATTGTAACTAGCTTTGAGCAAGAGTATACTCGTAACACAGTTGCCATTTCTTAATTGGTTGAATAATACGCGGGATGCTTGGATTCAGGATAGTCTATTCGTGCACAGATAAGTCTTTGTTTTGCACGAAATATATGAGATTTTTTTCCAACGAATAACGAATTATTTTGATCCAGATAAGAATTCTGCCCGTCTTTTCCGCAGAATGGACTCGGTTTTTGTTCCACGGTATACATAAAAGCGTAACGGAGTCTCTGATGTATAATCAATGAGATGATCTAGATGGTCGTTTAAAACAATGTTACGTAGTCCCGCGCGAAAGGCGAATGATAATGCGCGGGAACCGGAATATCCTTGCGACATCCGCCGGTGTTTATCATAACGCGTGGATCATTTTCCTGCAATTTTCATCGACGTTAACCGTCGGCTTGCGCAACGCAATCGATTCCATCGGTGATATACAATTCAAAAACAGGCTTTTTCCCTTCCAACGTCGATTAATGTTCTTTAGAAACCCACAACAATTATTGTTAATAATTTACTATAAAATAGTTTACTGCAAATGAGATGGCAGAATAATCTCCAGTGGAGGTTGAAACTGCATTAAAGCGAAAAAAAAAGTTGCACAGAAAGCTTTGGAATCGATTAACGTTTCGATCATATGAAATTTTCAAAACGATAAAAAGACCAAACACAGATTAATTTAAAAAAAGAAGAATACTAGACAAAGACAATTTATTTTGAAAAATAAGTATGCAAGAATTACTCGTTGGTCGTACCATTCCATCAAAATTATGTATCTAAAAGAATTCCATTTTAAAATTCCGACAAACACGTTTTACCGGGTATATTTGAGAATTTCGACATCGAGTTGCGTCACGTGTAAATCATCCCGCGCCAACGTAAGAAACAAAGTTCCAAAAAGGAACGAGTACCGCGTACTTGAATTATCGTTACGTTTTATACGAGATCGGATAATTGGTGTCCCGGGAGAAGTGGTATTTCTTTTTTTTCTCCAATCGAGCCAGGAACGTCGTTTCGCCGCCTAATGTAAAATTCCACCGTAATACCGGAGGGTACGCGTCACGAAGCCGTAATCGAGCAATGCGTATCAATAGCTGAGGACGGGAAGGTTATTATTAACCGGCAGTGTACTTAATATTCCGCGCGAGAATGTTTTCATCGTGGAACATGATAGCCTCGTAAAGTCGATCGAGGAACGAGCGTTTCGAGGCCTGTCTTCCCTCTCCGTCGATCGACCACCGTTCCATTTTCTGGATCAATTAAACCGACGAATACCTCGTCAATTTTTTCGTACCCCACTAACGACTAAATTTTTGGGGGTTTCGGCGAGCTGGCCCCCCCGATTTTTCGAGCCGTTTCGTCCTCGATCGATCCCTTTCCTCTCTGGTCGACGAAACAAGCGACTTTTTCTGACGGCGGTCCTTTTCTATCGTTCTCGAAGGACCCCTTGAAAAATGGACGACGATTGTTCTTCTGGTCCCCGTGTTCCTCTTCCCCTTCGTGGAAGACGATCGTTCTTCCACGGTGGCTTTTATTCCGCTCGGGGGCCGCGGACCGACGCTGCACGAAATAGCTGGTCGTCGAAACGAATGGCGAAATTATGCCGCGGCCAATCGTACGCCCGGTTCTGTCCCGGTCGCGGCGTAAAAACCGTCTCCGGACTAGATACGCGCCGTGGGGAGACCCCGTGGATCGCGTCCCCGTCGATCGTTTTGCTCCGCGTTTCTTTCGTCCTTCGTGGACGGGAATAAAAGGGAGCAGAAACTCGCCGCGTCGCGTTCGATGATAACGAGTCCCCGAGTTCCGATCGACGATCGTGACAAACTGCGATCGATTCGTCCTCGAGGACCCGGTCCCATTAGTTTCGCGACCGGGGACCGTCTTTTTTGGATTTGTCGCGCGTGCCAGCGGCTCCTTTCTTATCGGCAGTTTTGCACGTACGATTGCGCGTTGCCCCGAAATGACTTCATTTCTACGTCGCGTACGCCATCACTGACGCTTCTATCCTTGAAAACGATGGAATAACAGATTTATAGGCAGTATTTTTACTCGGGAAACGATTATACGATGAAAAAACATTCAATTTGCAATATTAACGTTCATAATTACTAGATTTCTTCAGAATATCGGCCATATTGGATTCGATGAAATTCCTGTTGAAGAAGGACTTTTTACTTGACTCTGTCGAATAGTTAATACGAAACAGAGTCAAAATTTCAGGGCTTCTTGTAAAATATTTAACAGTAGAGAATCGGCGTAAGAGAAAATGGTTTTCGCGTTTAGTTTTCTTTTTACGTACTCCGAAACGCGGTAATTTCAATGCTTGGAACACGTTCGGTGTCGGCGAAGGCTTTCGAACACTGAGGTCTTAATTGCCAGTAGAATTTTAATGTCCATCGCCTGCCTAATTAATTAGGCGACCGAAAAGTAGTTGCTGCAAAAGAAGAAACACGATCCGCGATCTATGTGGGCAACTCTTTGCACTCGATAATTATTTCAACACATCGTTCGCACCGACTCTATTATTAAAAACAGAATTCTCCGGAACAACGTTATTATTATCATTTTAAACGTTATTTATAACCGTATCAGTTTGGTAATCATATTTTGAAACAGTAAAATCAGTATTTTTCAAACTGAGGATGTACTAGTACGCCGCCATGTTTCTTTCAAAGTTGAGATATCGTACGATCTAAGAAAGTCACAAAATACAAATTTTTAATCTAGAAAGATACAAATAAGCTAATAGTTGTTTTTAATAAATCTGCCAATATAATTTGAATCAAGTAATCTTAAATCATATCAAAGCAACGTTTTTACGTTTGCGTTTCGCCGAGGGCGCGAAATGTCCGATAAAATCTGGTCGAATAATATACGGGGCGTGTTTTCTGCCGTTATATTTGGCGGTAAATTTCCGAATTTGTCGAAACGCGGGGTACGAGGGGGAGTACGGGGCCCGAAGTCCCGGGCAATGATTCGTTTTGGACTTTTATCGAGAGCCACGGGGAAGCGCGTGTTCGACGCCAAGAGCACCGCATGCGTCGACCGTTCGAAAGTCGGGTTCCCAACTGGTTCCCGGATCACTTCTGACATATTTTCTTCTCCGCTGACTGCCGGGCTGAAACTTCCTCGTGTCGTGGGCCGCCGTCCGAGGCATCCAATATGAATCATATAACGGAGACACATAAACATCAACGTGCCTAACCCTTCGGCGTGCTCGACTGGCCGGGAATCAAATGGCTTTGGGGCCGCGTGCTTTATACCCGGTACGTGTCTTTTCGATACCTGCAGAGTCGACGGACAACCTCCGAGACAATGGTCGTATTCGTAACGAAAACACCCACCGCGATATTATTAGGTCGTTGCATACGAGACGAATCTTTAAACGATACTTTCAGCGTCCTCGAAACGCGATCCTGAAGCGCCCGAAAGTAAACGGATTTTGAAATTATTTTCCACAGGCAAATTACTAAACGAAATATTAAAATTTTTTAAAAGATATAAAAAAATTGACACAACTTGAAAGTTGCAAATTATATAAAAGAAGCAAAAGAAACATAATTTAAGGTTTGACTATTACATCCATCGCAATATTATTAGATCGTTGCATACGAGACGAATTTTTAACGCATTCAATAGCATACTGCTATGACCCGTATGTGGATCATAGACAGTGAACGTATTAAGGGAAACTTTCAACGTCCTCAAAGGGCAATACAACCCTGTAGCGTTCAAAAATAAATGAATTTTAGAGTTATTTTCCTTACACAGTTTACTAAACTAAATGTTCAATTTTTTTTTTTATAAACAAAAAAAGTGACACAACTCAAAAGAACCAAAAGAAACATAATTTAAGGTTCGTCGATCACTCAGAGAATTTAAAAGAATAACCTGCAGTACTTGTATTAAAAAATAATTTAGCAACTCGACGAAATGGAAATATCCAACGTCTCCATACGCGACTTAATAAAATCGTCTCCCGTTTCGGCCAAAGCAATTCGGTTTTACGATCAGTGGGCTTGCGAAACCCTGGTTTTCAATTTAAATATTCCGTGAAAGTATACGTGTGCCACGCCTTTTACCGAACGCAGCTAGAAATTTATTCGTGGCGTATTGTTCGCCCCGACGGCGCTGTTTTCCATAAAGCAAGTGGAGCGAATTTCGCGTTCTCGCCGGACCATTCAGGCCGCGATAATCTACGTGCGATCGGAGACTCTCGAGAAATCGAATGTATCGAAAATCATTCGTGGCCGTCGATGCGGAATAATGGATTAGGCGAGGGAGAATTTGTTAAGCGTGGGTCGGGTCAGGGTGCTCGAGGGTCGTCGCCCGGTTTGGTCAAAGTGTCCTGCGGGGAAGGGAGGGCCCGGATCATCCCCTAGCACTCGGAAAACTCCAATCGTCGGGTCTGCGAAATGCCCGCGAGCGGTTCCCGTTCGACACAACGCATGTAAACAAGTGAAAATTAAATGTAAAAATTGCCCACCTCCGGTTTGTTGTCCGATCCTCTTAAACGGCCCGGTCAACACCGATTTAATCGAAATCTTCGTGCTTCTGGCACGCTTACGCCTCCGGTCTGTTTGCTCGACGCATAAATATTCATACGGAGGGATTAGCGAGATTTTTCGAGCCTCGAGTGACTCCCACGTATGCAATCGATACGTCAAGATGAGAATACAATCGTGAGACGTCGATTTACCATATCTAGAAACGTTACTCAAACATTTACGAGCATCACTGTTCAGCGTAAAGCAGAGATCTTCCGCATCGTCGGGAACGTGGACAATTAGCGCGCGTCGCGACAAAAATGTAGGAGACGCGTAACAAATTTTGTCCCCTCCCGGTGTATACATGCAAGAAATATCGTGTAACTATCGAATTAGCAAAATTCTTGCATACTATCGACGAAGGCGGAGGGATAGGGGCAGAGACCCGAGATGCACGCAATGATTCCGCATCGTTTCTACGACCTAGGGTCCTAGGTGGTAGCTGAAACGAGAGAGTCTTACGCGAGTTACGCGGGCGAGAACGGGACGACGCGATACGTAGTCGAAGACTAACGATGGGTGACGGAACGAGCCGAGGGGCCTATGGTTAACGAGCGCGAGCGAGAAAGGGACGCGACGAAAAGGGACGGGAAACGAAGTCGCGTCAGCCCAACGGGGGGGAATCGACTGTGACGCTGGCGGAGAGGGTCACTGTTGACGGTGGCGCCCTCTGAACGGCTCAGACTAGAAGGTAAGGTTAGTCTGTCGCCAGTCGTCCGAGGACGATACACGTTCTGTTCGCGTCTCTGCCGATTACCCTTTCGGTCCACCACCGATCGTGGAAAATACGCGCGAAAAACAGGTGGCAACGCGAGGTGACATTCTGCAGTGGTTTCGACGGTGTTTCGAAAGCAACTGCGACGAACTTTACGCGTTGAATAGTTTCGTATTATCGGTTTCGCGTGGTTTTCGCGGCGGCGTGGCCGAGAAGACACCGGCAAGCGTGGCGTTACGTGGTTTCGATAATCGTGCATCGTGTTTCGACGTCGTCGTGTGCTTCGTTGTAACGGCGGGGAACAAGTTCGCCGCGAGGAAACGGTGTGTCGTACGAATAAGGTTAGATTCGTTGGGATGCATTGGAAAGTTCGCACCTTGACAGATGCTCGATGGTGAGGCTGAGATTTGGCAACGTCTGGTGCCCCTCCGGTCAACCGTCATGGGTAGCTCGTCGGCGATTCGACGTAACACAGGATAGAGGCAATTTGAGCGAATTTAAGAGAGTTTAAAGTACGCTCGGCGTATTGTCACCCGGAACGGATCGACGTTGGAACGATCGCGGACAGATTCTGGTTACGTGCGCTGTCGGACGATTCCTGGCGTCGAAGCGAAAAACCACGGCGTCGCGACGAAAAGCGACGCGAACGAGCGTGAGAAAAGAGCGCGGGTACGTTCCTCTCCGCGGCGAGGGACGGCTTGTGGAGATATACACTTACGCTGGTTCGCTCGACCGTCATGCTCTCTGTGTTCCGTGAACGCTGTTTGCTTTTCTCCCCCGAACGTTGACGTATAGTTTATTTTGTTGCACGCTTCGCATAGTTTATTTGACTATCACGATCCTCTCGCGACAGTGTCCCCGTTCGATGGTCCGCGATACACGATAGTTACGTTTTCGCGTTGAAGTTTTTTTCCGAGGACCGTGGAACGTTGGAACGATTATGCACGAGGCGATCGCGCGGAACGTTATGGACCGACGATCGTTCCAATTTTTAACGGCACATTAATTTCAATTAATCTGGTGCGTTCAACGTTTCCTCCTCGACGTGTCGCGCGAAACGTGGAATACGAGAGAACTTTTAAGATGGATACGTCGAGGATGTCGTACGCGTCGCAGGAAGGAAAACGCCATACGTCCGTGACACCGTCGTACCGGTGATAAATCTCCACGGATTCGGGCTGAAAAAGGCCAGCGTCCGGCGAGGCCGCCATTTTTCGTCGTACGGTTATTTGTGTTATACTCGTTGCATCAACGACTAATTCAGTTTTGTGATACCGAAAACCAGTGCAATTCGCCCGGCTTGTGAACTTGTGAATTTATTCCCATGTACCGTGTGAACGTCAGTGTGAGGTGTATTATCGTGGTTCTGTTTTATTTCGCTCGTGATCGTTAACGGTAAAATAGAAGTCGGTCGGTTTGATAGTTGTGATTCTCGAAAATGGAGTAAACACTCGGCGAGTTCCTGTCGAAATATGAGGAGAGCGTTCTTCCGCGACCCGAGGGAATCGATTTCGTGCGAAAATGTATCTCACGCGTGTGTTCTTGGTACTTCTGCTGGCAGCGAGCTCGAGGTGCGTTTTATTCACAATTAACATAAATACGTTACAAGAGTTTACCATAAATCCTTACGGTTCGGGGTTAATTACTATGTGGCGGATACGAACACGATTCTCGATTGGATAAAGAACCAAACGAAATTACAATCTGAATAACACGTTCAATTTGCGTTTCACTTTTGAAGAATAATAGTTCGAACAACTCTGTTGGAAAATATTGCGAATTAATTGATTATTTTATTCATCTATAACATTATTCCTATAAAATTCTGTTCGTCTCGCGGTCGGAATCGATGACTGCATTTTTATTCCGAATCGTCTCCGTGTTCTGATTATCCCTGATCGTTTTGTCCTCGCCGAATTAATTTTTCTGTTCGGGATTATTAATAGTCCTATCAACAGCGCTTGCATTTTGCGTTTAATCGGTGTTAATTATCGTCCGAGGCCTTCACGCGGCACACGTAAATTATTTAGTCCAATTACCTTAGATCCCATTACAAGAATTTGTAATTACGCGAAGTCTACGTGTCGTAACTTTTTTTTTTTGTTTTTTTATACGATATATTTATTTTTTTACGAGTGCATTTTTTCTTTTTAAACTTCCTGCAATCACGGCATTTTATTGCGATACTTCGTACAGGCTATCTTATTTCTTTCTGTTTAGCTCTTTTTACCGTGTTTTATACGTTCTGTTGCATTCTTTCGCGTTGGCTCATTATAATAAGCGTTCTAGAATCTTCAGTCCTGCGCAGGGGAAATTTATATAATCAATTTAAACGTTTCGACTTAATCTTAAGGCCTCCTTTCAAATCGTCTTTTTTCAGTCGTGGTTTTGCATAAACAAAAATTATTACACAAAATAATATTATGCGTTATTGCGTTTAGAGTTTATTTGGAATTAAAATACAGAAACAAATTAAATCAGGTATGTAAAAAGTGGACAAGTATTATTACATTTTATTTGCCAAAATAGTTTGACAATTCAATCGATTTTCAAAAATAATAATTTTAGTGTTAGAAAATGCTCCAGAATTTCGTATTAATTTGATACAGAAATTTATGACAAACGATAGTCTAAATAATGCAAAACATTATATTTAAAATGGCGCTTTCCAAAATAAATACCTTTGATTGTTTTCGTGGAAAAATTTGTTTAAATTATTGTAGACAAATTGTTAATTTCGTTGTTATCCTTATAAATATTTGCCCTTTTTTTTACAGTATGACTAACATTTCTGTTGCACTGGAGATTCTAGAACGTTGTTTCGTTCTGTTAATATCATGCATTTTTCGAATAAATCATTGAACGTGTTTTCTGGATAAAAAGTCGCGTGAATTTGAAAATGTTGTTTACGGAGCGGCGTTTTCGACGCGTGATATTGCGTTTGATCAAAACCATAACCTTTCTACTGATATATGGATATTGGTATTCCCGTGTTTCGTACATTTGCCCTATCGTTGGATCAATATGCATAAATATGCGAATAAAAAGTGTCATATTAGCAGCAAAAAAGCGACGGTGTGCAAGAAACCGGTATTATAAATATTGATCGTTTCGATGGATAACGTGGTTCACTGGTCTCCCGTTGCCTTGATGACAGTCAACGAACTGGAGGACTGTGAGAAATTGATCGAAATGCTTCATGTTTCCCATTGTCCGTCCGTTATGTGGATGCTCTTGATTTCCAGCGATCTAGGAATATAGACAGCCATCTTGTACCGTTCGGTTGCAACGGGAGTGACATAACTCGTAATTTTTTTAAATCAAAAGAACGCGTATCCTATTCATACAACTGTATTTATTTACATTTTGGTAGACTTGTCAGACTTTATCCACGAGACGTTAAAAAATGGGTAAATTAAAAATTCTCATTTTTATAGAAAATACATGTTTTCATTCCCACCATTTCTCTCGCGATCGAGCTAATTTATTACCGACGATTTCATTTTAACGAAAGAACTTGTTCGTTGAATAATAATGTCAGCTATTAATTATCAAGGACTCAGAGCCGCAGATTCTCGAAATACTCGGAACGATAATGCATAAATTCTTGAACGAGCCTCAACATCGCTCTTTTCTCTAGAAAAAGATACCATTCGAATTCTTTTTTTAAATTCTTCTATGTTGAACATTTTCTTTTACAATTACAACGATAATGAATACTTTATAAAGTTTTTTAGAACAATAGTTTTCTTTATTGAAAATTTAAATTCTTTATACCTTCATATTTCTTACTTTATACTTGAACTTGGTTATTCTCAATTTTGCGTTGAATATTATTTCCAGAGTGATATCTTGTAGAGTACCAATAATTAAATGGTCGAAACGATCAATGAAGATATTCAGTATTGCTTGTTCCCGCTATAAAATACACCATCTTTCCATCGAGAAATCGTGTAGGTAGCGAGAAATAATTGTCAATAATTCTACTTGTTTACACTTTCGTTGTTACCAAAAAAGAGGCTGGCTCCATTATTTTTATCGACGAAGTCGCGAAAGTCCACAGACGGCGGTGTGTAATTAGCGCTCGAAAGCACTCGGATCGTGCAAGATACCGCAAACGTTAACTAATAATTTATCGCCTCCGTCGATCGCAATTTCATCACACCGCTTAATCGATCGGCCTCCTATCTGCTCGCTTATAACCGACAATTTTAACGAGTCGTTTCCTTTGCAGATGCATGTGCCCGAGCGGATACACTGGCCAGAATTGCGAGAACGCGTATATTCCCTGCGACCCATCGCCGTGTAAAAATGGAGGCACGTGTCGTCAGATGAGCAATCTGGAGTACGAATGCAAGTGTCCCGAAGGTAAGTGTCTCCAATCTTTATTTCTCTTAATCTCAACAGTCGGTAATAATATGTGAAAGTCCAAGTTTTTACGCGCCAATTATTCTCTTCGAAATAAATCCAAAATAACGAAATGATTGCTCGACGAAACCATATGTAACCCCTTTCAGCAAAACTTTCTAGTATTATACGCCGTTGGGGGCACCGAAATTGCGTTAAAGTAGTGTTTCGATTCTTTTTCAATTGTTGGAAAAAATGGTTTCCATAAAAACACGTTTACAATTAAATGTAATAGTGTATTCTTGTAATTTTTCTTTGCTGTAACATTATTATTTCTAAATTTGATAATTCTTCCATTAAATAGTGCCTAAAATACCCCCTCGAATTATATCCACTAAATTTCGTTAGGTCGAAGAGATCTAAAAATTGAACGATTCCCAGCGCGTCTCGTCCAACAATTTCCCACAAAATTCAGCGACGAGCGTCTCGAGCCTCCCCCGCGATCATTATCGTCCCCGAGCGTCGCGTTTTCGCGTAATTCTCACGGGATTGAAAAGATCGACGCGTCTCCTTGAACTGGTTTTTCGCGAGCCGGAATGCGACGGTTCGTCATTTCGGCGGTTGTACGGCGGAGGAACCTTTTCGAAGAAGCCGCGTTCCACGTTCCACTCTGTTTACCCGGCGTAAGAAAGTCTTCGCGGGGCCCCGTTGCGTAACCTTGCCCCAGCGAATGGACACTGGCTCGAAAGAGGGACGAAAGAAGGGAAGACAAAAGGAACGTACGCGGGGCACTGATTAGTCGGTGCAACAGGTACGACTTAAGCGCAAGGGTGGTGGCCATTTACGTGCGTGTGTGCACGGTAGATGGTTAATGTAAAGCCTAGGGTCAGCCTAGCGTGGCCTCCTCGCTCGTCGGATCACAATGCGTGGTCCTGTCGGTTCCCAGGCGGACCACAACCATGGCGACCCCACCTTCTTTTGCTTCTTCCGCGCCCTCCCCTGCCGTCTTTTACGCCGCTGTGCCTTCGGTCGCGCGCCTTTTCCCGTTAAAGAAGCCCCCCGACGTTTTCCACCTTCTTGCTTCTGCTCTCACCGATGAACGTCCCGTCGACGGGACTCACTGACAGCCTACCATTTGCACCGCGTTCGACTCCGCCGGCTCCTAACGCAACCATTTTATAGTTCGATGAGAACTACGGACGTCTCGGCGAGTTGTACGAACGCAATTATGCTTTTGTTCGGAATACCGATGAATTGTGAACACTAGGTGTCTGTCATTTTGTCGATAGGTTGCTGTTTTAACAGTCTACGGAATTCAATTTAGATGGGGTTCGAGTTATTCGAGTTGGGCCTCTTTGGGGCCTTTTCACTATCAGCGAATTGTGTCTTTCTATCGACTTTTTGTACAATTTTGTCTTGTCGTTGAAATAGTTACCCTAATGGGGATCGTTGGGCCTTTTTAGACCCGTATCTTGCATTTTACAATATTCATATGTTTCAATACCTGTTTCACACATTTCATCAGTCTACAAAATTCAATGGAGATGGTTTTCAAGTTATTCGGTTTGGGACTGTTTGGGACCTCTTCACTGTGGAAATACTGTACCTTTCTATCGACTAAGACTATCTAAAATTTAATTTAAATGGTTTTCGAATTATTCTGGTTGGGTCTGTTAGGGTTGGGGGCTGTTTTGGGTCTTTCCACTGTGGAAATACTGTACCCTTCTATCGACTAAGACTATCTAAAATTTAATTTAAATGGTTTTTGAATTATTCTGGGTCTGTTAGGGTTGGGTTTGTTTGGGGCCATTCCACTGTGGAGATACTGTATCTTTCTATCGACTAAGACTATCTAAAATTTAATTTGCATGGTTCTCAAGTAATTCAAATTGGGCCTGTTTGAGGCCTTTCCACTGGGGAGGTTTCTTTCTATCGACCAAGACTATCTAAAATTTAATTCACATGGTTCTCAAGTAATTCGAATTGGGCCTGTTTTGAGGCCTTTCCACTGTGCAGGTTTCTTTCTATCGACTAAGACTATCTAAAATGTAGCAGTCGATCGAAAGACACAGTATCTCCACACTAGACAGACTCCTTAACATCGCGAAGCCAAATAATTTGAATTTCGTAGATCGATAAAATGGCCACCCCTCCTCATCGAACAAATACACTATTTAGAATATGGCACCCGCCCGCGTACCCAGAATTTTACTCGCTCTCCGCAGGAATTTATGAGCGTCCGTTGCAGCCCGATGGAAGGGCACAGCTCGCGTTTCTTTCCGGTCTTCCTCGAGGCGATTTTCGTTTAACGAGGCCGCCATCGGATCGTTCGCAATTATACCTCGTTCCCGCTCGAGGCGACGCTTTCTTCCAAGCAACGGGCACACGCAACGGCCACGGATCGCGTTCTTTCCGCGTCGTATCTCGTTCCGCGACACTCCAATAAGCGGTGAAAATGAAAACTCATAAAAGGCGTGTCTCGTTCACGTGCCCCTAATGGCCGAACGCCCGGAACGTTCGAGTTGTTCCTTATAGAGACGGACCCCGGGGACGAGGCCATAACTATTCCGGAATCTCAACGTCACCCGGGGAACCGTCGAGTTTCCCCGGACTCGTCTCCGCCCGGAGTTTATCCATCGATTGCTCGACGTTATTGCCGGTACCTTTTCTTTTCTCTCGCGATCTACACTCGAACGCTCGGGATAGCTATCTGGATCGTCGAAATTTACTCGTCCACGTTGCCGTAATTTCCACGAGACACTCGCGTTGCTTGCTTTTCCATGATAAGAAACAGCTCGTTGGACGTTAAGACTCTGTAGACTCCTGGGTATGCAGTGGACGTTCAGAATTATTGGTAGGTGGCGGAATAAAAATAATACAGTTCAAATTCTTTTTAAACTAAATTTTGTCTTTATTTGGAAGAACACATATGTTCAGTTCAGAAGAAAGGTCAGTGACGAAAAATTCGTCTACTCACAAACCTAATCGGTTCTATTCGTTGATACGGCTGCACCCTCTTGTGTCTTGAAAAATGAAATGCAACATCGATGGTTTTTGTAGATGAAAGAAAACTTTCTCTTTTTGAAGGAGAATAATAAGGCGTATAATCATTCGCAAGGTCCAGAAGTTCTCATTACCCTTTGCTCGTAGAAACTACGTACGCTTAAAAGAAATATCTTCCCGTACGTCTTTATATACGTAGAAGCGCGTTAGGGTTTCTCGGGAACGTTGAAGCCCGTAAAATAGAAATTTACAAGCACGTTTCCTCGGGACCGAACGTTGGAAATGATTTGCTGACGTAGTTAGTCACGATGGTCCGATTTGCAACACCACCAGCCTCCCCGGAGCGCTTCGTCTTCCAGCTGCACCCTTTCTTCCACCTCTTGTTTTTCCCCTCCCCTTTGATTTTCTTTTTTACACCGATCGTCGGGTGCCCAGGTTCGACGTTCGTTCGAAGCGTTTTTTGCGTTCGTGGCTTTCCGCGAAAGGAGAACCCTTTCAGCCGGTCTCTCGGGCTCTCGGAGGACGAGATTGTAACTATCTCCGGCGACCCGCGGGACTCTGGAGGCTCTACGGCCTCGCTTCCAGTCGATTTGGTCGCGTACCTACTACTACCTAGTCGTAATGGTTCAATTTGCAGCATCCCGGGTTCTCGACTCCTTCATCCGGCGCGTTCCTCCTCTGCTCCGTGGCGAGCACGAGCCAACTTGGCTCCACCTGTCTCTCTTTTTCTCTCTACGGTTTCTCTCGCGTGAACCTCCCCCTTCCCATCGTTTTCTGTCTTGTGCAACACAAGCGATCGTCGTCCCTTCGCCGAGGACGACCTCGGCCAGCAACAGATTTCCCTCGTCGACGATCCGATCACGCCTCCTCCATTCCATTCCGCTAATTAGAAACTGCTCTATCGAGCGCCGGTTAAACGATTAACCGCACGCCCGTAGATTAATCGGACGCGCGAGAGAGATGCCGGATTAAAGGGCGAAAAGAAAGGGTCGCGCGTTCGTTACGTTTCCACGAACCACCTTCTGTTTCTTGCGTTACACGCCCCACGGTAAACGTCCTCGATTCTCAGACTATTTGTCTTTTTGTAGAATATCTTATTGTAAAATTTGTGAAAAAGTTGTGTACTTTGATTTCTGTAGAATGAACTACGTTGGACATATTACGTTGGACGTATTTCCCATTTTTTCTTGTAGTAAGATCAATTTAGTAGTACCTCCCTCGATAACGTTCCCAACCAGCGAACGTTAACGAGGGATTACAGTATTAGAATCTATAGAATGAATAAACGTTAGACATGCATCAGTATTTTCCACTTTTTGAGGGAACATTGTATTTAGAACCTATTATTATGGTTTGAAGCAAATACCCAGTATTAAATTATTTAAAATTAAACCCATAAACAATCGTTTCAATATATGTCTTTTACTTGTAACAAGATCAATTTTAGTAGTACTTCTTGTATTTGAAACCTATTATTACGGTTTCATGCAAATCCCCTGTATCAAAATTCTATCGTATCTCAGTATCGATCATCGTGGATTATAATAAACAGTCAAACCTACAAACAATTTTGCCAATATATGGAACATCTCACTCAGCATTTTATGAAACAAAATTGAACCATTCATATGGTTTTATAAATTCATTTTGAAATAAAATTCTCTCACAATACTCGTTGTGCACTAAAAGTGTTAATACAGGAGACTGAAAAATCCAATGTAATTTTCTCTCTTGGCATCGTCTTTAAATCGCCGGCTCGCATCGACGACAAAAACGACGCGAATCTTGATACCGTGCGCTCGAGCGATTAAATCGTCTTTTTTTCTCGAATTCCTCGATTTTATGGAGTCGTATGGGAAGTCGTTCGGAGTGCTCGAATGCTAGATACGCGGGCCCAGGGACTATCCGGCGTCGTGCATCTTGGCTGGTTCGCGATGGAAGCGCGCGATCGGGCTCAATTAAAACGGTTCGATTGGCCGGGATCGATTTTATTGCGATCGGGCTTAGGGGAAGATCGTTGGTACGCACGCACACGGTTCGAGCTTCTTTGTCGCGGAAAACGCGAGGCTCGCGTTCCCCCGTGTTGCTCGTCCGAGTGGCGAAACACGTCGAGGAAGAGCGAACCGGACGGTTGAACGCGCTCGAGCTGATTTATGCCAAACGCTCGGGCATAAAGTGCCTCGGCCGAGGTGGATCGCGCGGGGCCGGGGCAACAGCCGCGCAAGTTGGCGACACACGTTCGGGGACCCCCCCTTTTCTCGACGTTGCTGTTACGCAAACTGCTTTTACACGCGCGACGAGGGGTTGTCGAGGAAATAGATCAGGGTCGGAACGCATTTTTTCGCCATGCAATTCCGTCGCCTTTGGTAAACTTCCAAAACAGAGACACATAGTCGCTAAAATTTTATTCGAGTAGTAATACAAATATTTAAATAAAAATTTTAGATTTTACTGGTGTTTATGCAGATTATCTTTTGCTCGTGTGGATGTCGATTATTTTGTTTAAATTTGGTCGTACAAGGGATGCATTGTGAATGTAGAAATGTTTTGATTTTAATATAGAATACTTTATGACGAGTCAGGTTTGCATTCATTAACACTTCGATGGCCACGAGTTTCGAAAATGGAGAATGTTGGGATAGTATTATATTTTTATATTATAACAGAGTGTGACCGAGACAGAATATACTTTATGGACACCAGGTGTATAAATATTATCGTGATTACTAAATTACTAAATTTTAATTTTCAAAAAACCACATAATTTACTAAACACGCAAAAATATAAGAAATACGAAGTTTACACGAAGATCCGCAATCTACCGATTTCCACGTAATCAACCCTGCTTTACCAACAGAGAAAATAAAAATTCACTATAAATAAACCGCAGAACCCTTTCGAAGAGTCTCTAGAGACCAGAAAACGCTAGAAATAACGGAAATGAGGCCCCTCTGACCGTAGCACGATAAACAACAACGTAACAAAATCCTCTATCGCCATTACCGGCAACGGTACACGAATTTTATTACCGTCCACGGCCCACGCGTCGATAATTCGCGTCTTTCGCGCGGGACCAATCGAAACGACATCCCCTCCCTCCCCCCTCCGTTGGAGGCGATTTATCGACACCTCCGCGTTACATTGTTCTCCCTTAAGAGCCCGAGGAGCGTTTAATTAAAATTGTGCTTCTTCCTTCGGCGGCGTTTTCCATCGGTATTCTTCGCCGCGAAATCTCCCGACTCATCTTCGCCGGGGTCCGGTCGCCGCGTCGAATAATTAATAGCCAGGAACATCTGGACAAAAAGGAAGCGCGTCCGACGACGTCTAACAAGTGTCCTCGCGGCGTACCCTCTATTCTCGCTTATTGTCGAGGATCGTCTAACTCTATTCCGCGTGGCTCCATTCCCCGACACTTTGCGCGCCTGCTGGCTGGGTTTCTTCCTGCTCCCTCGTCCGCGTCGTAGGTGGCTGACAAACGTAGGCGCCCACGGATAGGTGGGAACACGAACGCCGCGTGGCGTACCGGTGTCGTAATCTACTTTTCCGTGGCTAGAAACAAAGCTCGGGCTCGAACGACCGCTACGGCGCAGGTGTACGGGGATTGAAATTGAAATTTTGCGTGGTCGAGGGCACTTTGTTCGCCTCACCTTCGCGTTCCTTCTGTCCTCCGCGACGGAGCGGATGCTCGGCCTCGACGATGAAATTATCGTGGAATTTAATTGGGCGGCTTGTGATGAATACGGATGGAATCCGCGTAGCGTGGTGGCTTAACGATTCAGACGATAAGGTGGATGTGTCGTTGGCTGTGAATACTCTTCTCTCGATGCTTGAATATATTGCAATTTTTTTAGTGAGTTCGATGCGTTGAGTGTTGGGTGAAAATTGTGCAATTTTTGGGGGGAACTTTGATTTTGGACGATTGCAAACTTAACATTTGCTTTGGTACTTATTTTCGTAAGCTTGGTAAATTCTTATGCAAATTTATTTAATTTAATTCTTTGCACTCGTATTTATATTTGAGAAGGCTACCAATCTTTTATTTACTTATTTTATTTTATATACACACACACATTTAAGCAGAAACTAAAAGTTTTGTAATGATTATTCCCAGAATAAAATTCTAATGTAAATATATGTATAATAATATTGAGTGCAAAGGGTTAAAATTTCAACTTGAGAATTAATTTTTTGAGTCCTATAGTGGAAAAGTCCTGCATGAAGTTTAGTTTCCATTCTGGAGAAATAATGTCCACACTTTAGTATTTCTTAAAAGACAAATGTTTGTTATAATTGCAAAAGTATTCTACTATATATTTTACTTTCTAACACGTGGAATGTTGCTTGCAAGAACCGTCATATTAGTCATATTTTATTCTCGAGTCCACCAGATGGCAGGCTCACTCGTAAACCGCTATGTAGAAATGTATTTTTCTAACAAGTGTAATTTAAATTATGCCTCAAATATGGCTAGAAGGGAACGTTTGACGAAAGCTGAGAAGGTAGGATTAAACGTTTAAGAGGGGAATTATTTAAAGAAATCAGAAGCCCTGTTTAATGAAACAGAAGGATAGAAGAGAGTCGCAGGAGCTTCCGAGGGACACGTATCACCACGGTTCACTCGCACTGGCTCGAGACAGTGACAGATACCGGTCGTTGTTGTCCGTGGCTGCTTGCAGCCAAGGGTATCGGTATACTGGTGGCATTTCGTTCTCATAAAAGCTGGCGTGGGCACGATAAATGAGTCCGAGCCACGGAACTATGCAAGCTAGAGCTTCCAGCTTGAAAGTCTCGTGTCTGTTATTCGAGTCTCCGTACCCGACTTTGTAAACGTAATAGAACTATTTCCCGTGGGAGGGTATCAAATTTCGGAGTAATCCGTACCTTTACAGAGGCGCTTATGTCTCCTATAAAACGGCAATAATTGAATCGAAATGCGTTTTACTCGAAAAATAAATTTTTAAATTGGGCCAACAAGCACCAAAGCAAAGATGGCCTCTCCCATTAACTGCTACGTTTACAAATTTAATATTACAGAACTCGTAAATATTGTTAGCTATTTTGTCAGTTATTTATCCACAGTATTTTATATATTATTATGGTTAAATTTATTTTCGTTAACATTTCAACTTGAGAATTAATTGTTCTAGTTCCACTGTTAAAATTAACATATATATGGATTTGTATATGGATTCCGTGACAGTCAAAGTGATATCGAAGTAATCAAAATGACCAATCGTAATTTCTATAATAAAAATTGTAAAAAATTTCCTCCACTAGATTCTTGAAAATTTACCCTAGTTTTTTTACGAGAGACTGAGTAAACATTTATCTCCATCGCATTATAGATTTCTTTAAATAAATATACCATAATTCCCAATAGGTCTGGCGTTAAAAGACAACCTTTTAATGCCAATACGAATGATTGCAATAAAAATACGTGGAACGTCCGTAAATTTGTCGTTAATCCCGTGCGATACAGTATCGTTTAGGCGGGAGTAGGGTTAAATTGCCAACGACTTTCGAGTGCTTAAGTACTCTTCGTTAAAAGTTCCCTCCGGTCGCGGGGGACTTCCACGAATGGACATCCAATTACCATTTAATCGAGACCACGCTTTCGGCGTGTCACCGCGTTCTCGAATATCCCCGACGGGTTGCGTGCAACCTGCAAAAAGAGCCCGGCTTTCCCACGATTTCGACGAATCGCACAGATGCAACTATCGAACCCTTTTTTCGTATTTGGGGTCGCGGGGTATTGCTCCGTGGCGTTTACCCGCCTCTCCGGGGAATTGGACGAAAATCGGGGCGACCCGATGCATAATGCAAAGTCGCGGACCGCTCGTAAAGCATAAGCGGCTCCATTATGTCCGGGAAGGTGAGTCGTGACAGGGCTGGTATCCTCGAGTGGCACTCGCCGAGGCCTCTCTCGGAAGTCTCTCCCCGAAGTCCCACTCTCTCCGTTGCTCGCCGCGGGATAAAACGAGGAGTATCGTTGGGTCCCTTTTGTCCGGATCTCGAGAGAGGAATGATAAATCCACACCCACGCGGTGTAAACCGAGCTCTGGACATCGCGCGAGAGTAGCCGTGGAGCAACAGCGAGAGAGGGAGGATCGACCGCGCCCGGCCGTACACCTTCGTGTTCGCGTGTGTGCGTAGACTCGGGGGATATAAATCTGGATTAATTTAATGCATCCGTTGAATCTCAATAACGATCGGCGGCGGGTGTGACCGTATTCGCGCGTAGCCACTGCCAAAAACCAATTTTGACTCACTCGATTCTCGTTACGCTGCTGTCCAACTTTTTAGTTGGGAAAAGTCTCAAATTTTATTTATTTGCGGGGTAGAATTCTTATGGGATACATAGAAATGTAAATATTACGATATAAAGGATCTTATGCACCCTCTCAATTTTCGTTATACAGTTGTACGAATTTTTACTTGGGGAAAGCCTCAAATTTTATTTGTTTTATTTCTTTACGGGTTAGAATTTTTTTGGGGTGGATAGAAATGTAAATATTACGATATAAAAGAATCTTTTACATCCTCTCAATTTTCGTTATACAATTATACGAATTTTTACTTTGGGAAAGCCTCAAATTTTATTTGTTTTATTTCTTTACGGGTTAGAATTTTTTTGGGGTGGATAGAAATGTAAATATTGCTATATAAAGGAATCTTATACACCCTCTCAATTTTCTCAGATGTTATTTATTTATTTATTTATGTGTTAGAATCCCTTTTGTACACAAATGATACATAGGAACAAAACATTACAATATAAAAAATATATCTATAGAAAAATCTTATAAACCACACATATACATACATTTTGCCTTACTTTTCGATACTATGGTTGTTTGTAGTCAGCCATCATTCCACCCCTAGATTATCTTAATTGTGACTATAATCATCCACTAAAGTTTCTCATATATTATTCAACACCTTTTTAAATTGGATTATTTTGGCACGTATTTATTTATAAGTTCTCATACAAGGGTACCCAGTATCGAAAAGGGGGTGGTCTTACGTGAAAAAATAAATAAAAAATCAGGGATGAAATTTTGTGATTCGAAGCTTCGTTTCTGAGACAATTAAATTTTTTAATTTGTCAGATTATAAGTCATCGGACATTTTGTTCGTCTGTTTTAAAAAACGCAATCTAAGCTACAGATACAATTTTCCAAAGCTACTTTATTGTCTCATTTTCTTAGATTCAGTCATTTTACATTACTACTTCAATATTAATTGTATAACGCTCGTATGAAATTAAAATTGTACGAGGAAGAAAATTTTGAAAATAAACACTTTTAAAATTAAAGGACTTGTGAACAATATTGCAAAAAATTTGGAATACTATCAATAAAAGAAAATTCTAAAAATTGTAAAACAAAAAATTTGAATCTTTATTTAACGTTTAAGTAAATTCGTGACACACAATATGAGTTACTTGTCATTTATAACGTAATGAATAAATAAGTGTTCGATGACTCATGGGACGGAAGTGCGCGTCAGTCCATCATCCAAGTGGTACTCTATCGCGTACACACAAAATGAACTTTTTTGTTCTCCAATAAAATATGTCAAATAGAAACGCTTCTTCGAAAGACAGTAATAACTTTCGTCTAGAATCGCGCAAAAAGCGTCCATCTTAGAGAGCGTTCTTGCAATATATTAGACCTGCGGCCAGAGTTCCATAGTTTTTCTGCAGTTCAGTACCCACTTACTGTGAGAAATATTTCCGCGAGTTTCGTCGGTGATAAGCATAAATGTTGCCCAGTACATCACGTTAAACGGTGTCGTCAATCTTTAGCGATCTTCCGTAACGACGATCGTCATCAGGAGTCTACGTTTCTAGATTTAGCAAAGCGTCTTACAACCGCACGCACGTGTACGGGATCAAGACACAGCACGACGGTTCTTTCCATCCTGACAGTCGCGTTATCTCCGTTTACGAGCTCTTGAAAAACATAATGCTGTTTACAATCGTATTTACTGTTTACGAACCGTCAGCGTGAATTCTTCGATAATGGAATTTCAATCTCAAAACAGTCAAATAAATTTATACAACGAATAGAAAATAAGAGTTTAAGGGTTTAAGGGCTTTACAATGATGAGAACAAACAGCTTAGTGTAACGAAGTTTTTATATTCGACGAGGGAGAAGTCCTCCGTGGCTTCGTGGCTTGGACGCTTGTCTTCGACTCTGGAGGTGTCGAGTTCGATCCCCCCGCAACTTAAAAAAAATTCTTTGAGGAAAAAACAATTTTACATAAGTCTTCATGGTTCATCTAAATCTAAATTGGGAAGGAAAATCTAATAAAACTATCAGAGATTGTGATTAATAATTGATCTTAGAAAACCTTTGATTATCATATAATGTAGAAATTTGAAGCTGTGTTAAAATTGAATTTGTGTGACTGTTATAATAAACGATAATGATGTAGAAATAAACTTTGTGCGTTTGGCGGATCGTGTGATATTAAATGTCAGTTTTCAAACCCGAAAGTTGAAAATATGGAGTCCTACGAGAGAGGAGTCCGTTCGTTTGACTTTGCTGGCAACGATTCGCCGCCAGTGATGAAACATTCGGTCGAATCAAGCAGATGCAAAGGATTCCCTGGGCGAAACAATGGGCCTGGATCGATACAATGGGGGTGGAGGCGGGGGGGAGGGTCGATCTCCATAGAAAAGGGGACCACACCCCGTAGAAGGAGACCGCATTCGCTTTAGCGGCGTGGAAGTCGTTCCAGGGACCCACAAAGACCGTATAGAGTCATTGACTCGCTCGTAAAGCCGTGTGCCAGTACCTTATTCTTGTTTTTCGTCCTCCTCTGCCTCTTCTTCGTCTTCGGGAGGCACAGCCCCACCCTCTCCACTTTCTTCGTCTGCTCTTTTTCCATCGGTTCTTATTCCCCGCTTTCGATACCATCTACGAACTCGCCAACCCTCTCGTACTCTTCATATTTTACCATTACCATATCAGGTTCTCCTCGATTCTTCTTTGGCCGCCTCTCTTTCTCTCGCGGTCTATCCGGTTCCTTATTAAATATAGTTACGTAGATACGCTCACGTACCCGGAGCCACGCACCTTTGATCGCTGCTCCGATCATTTCTATGCGTTCGACTCACCCCCCTCTTCCCACCCCCAGCGAGTACGACTCCCGGAGCTCGATTATCTTCCTAGAGAGTCGATATCGACGAGATAGAATCGGCTGAAAAGGCGGGGTTTTTGAACGGAGGAAATCGAAACGCTCTCTCGCGAGGCTAGATTGTATTCCACTCGCGATGTTTGCTCGATGGAACGAATTTTTATTCGTTTCACCGTGAAATGTAATTTCAATTTGTAATCCTTATTTTTATTATTCGATGGACGAAGAATTCGTTATCTTTTACGTTAAAATAATTTACCTGTAAATGGAAATCAATCGGTCTGCTTTTTACTCAAATTGTCAAAATGCAAAAACAAGGCAATATTCGTTGATTTTTTCATACTACGTAATTTTTCTTACGACAATATTCGTTATGATTTAAAAGAAATTTAAAATAGAATTTCAAAACACAAATTTATTAATTTTGAAATAATTATTAACGTTGTATCTAAATTGTTTTTTACTCGTTCGAAATATCCGTCCAGATATGAATTTTGCCTCCGCACGTGCACGCTGACAGGAAGAACGATAGGAGCCTCGCGACCCCTCGGAGGTCGTCGACATTCTTGACGACGAAAAACCAGTCTTGCTAATAAGTGTACTGTTTTTAATTATTTTTTACGCGACTCACGTAAACGGGACGGGTATTCTCCGCCTCGAATACCGTTTTTACTTTCCTTCCGCGTTCCGAGTCATTCAAAATATTTCTTTACTTCGCGCGATTCCGGTTGCAAGTATCGATGTCTCAAATTGGTGCAATGAGCGAGGCACTATAGCGCGTACTATTAAACTCTGGGCACTTCCAAGCGTTAGGACGTCGAATCGCGATAAAAATGTCTTCAGAGGCGTTCTTGAATTCTCACCAGTTGTGCTCTGCCTTCTTGGAGAGTCGCGAAACTCTCGACGCGCGAGGTATGCTTGTTCCCTGGCGCTGTGGAATATGCATACGCAATAAGGAGATGCACGCGTACGTAGTTACGCTTGCACGATGTGTGCGTGAACGTCGAACGCGTAAAAGTTCAGTAAACCCCGTGGTGGTGGTGGCAGGGATACGAGCGTTGTTTCCCCGAGGTCATCCCGGTAGAAGTCGCTTGACCTTTGACTCCAGGCGCCTCCGTGTTCCCATAAAGGTGGCCACAGGGTTACTTTATGCCCCGCCTAGCGTGTGTGTTCACCCTCGATGTATCGCGTGTACCTCATCGTTCGGTCCTGGAGAAGTGGCCTGGGATTTTTCACGATTTTTTTTTCATCTTCCCCACAAACATCATGAAAATCACAAAATTCATTTTCCTCAAATAAATTCATGTAGTTCATTCGTACGTACAGATATTAATATAGTCCACTTTTTAGTTGAAAATATTTGAATGTTAGTGTAAACATAAGAGGAAGATGAAAACATTGTTTATTGATTGTTTTGTTCCGATTTAAATGGAAAAGCTTGATTTTAATTTTTATGATAACAGAAACAATTTTGATTAGGATTGCAAGTTTATTGTCACGTAAGATACTAAAAAAAGAATAAAAATAGCAATGAAATATTCGACCACTCCGAACGTTATAGCGAAACGGAAAGTACGTTTGCTGAAGTATCTGAAGTGGTATCCGGCTAAGAGTTCAGTCACTCGAACTGACATCGAATCGTTAGGCGAATCGAGCTATAGACACATTGATAGCGCATCGTTCGAGGCGAAACGTCAGAAGGGAGGTATAAAGAGGAAGAACAGGCAGAGCAAAAGACGTCGAATGCACCTGTGACCATAAACTTGTCCATGTGGCATTGCACGGCGAAAGAACGAAAGACTTGCCTTGCCTTTCGCGCGTTGCCCTTGATTGTTACAATAAAACTCTTCCCCTTTGCTGGGTTTCGTTCCGCGGAGCTTCGGGTTGCGTCACCAGTTTCTTCCCTTTTCGAGCGTTGGACCCTCGATACGCATCTTTGCATCGTTGCACTCGTTGAACGATTTCTAGAAATCATTTTTTTTAAAGTAATCATCTTTTACAAATTCTTGATACGCGTTCGAATTTTTATTTAACGACGGAATTTTATTTACCATAGGTCAGTCCATTTTTTATGGTATCATAAGATTTGTTGAAATTTCTTTGGTTCTTCACGAAAGTTGCTGTTTTACGAAAGTGCACCCTTAGTTCCTAAGATTTTGATTCATTTTTAATTTTTGAAATATCACACGTGAAATTTGTTTCATATAATTACTATTTCAAAACACCATTCTGAAACCTCTTTGGTGTTTCATAGAAGTTGCTATTTTATAAAAATGCATCCTTATTTTCTAAGATTTTAATTCGGTTAGAAGCGTACGTATCATGAATTTGTTGTACTAAGTTACCCCTATTTTTATTTGTACACTATAATAGTGATTCATTGTGAATTACAAAAAAAGCTTGTTTCTTGTAATATAAGTCCATTAATTATACTTTGAGATGTTTAAGGGTTTATATTTAAATAAATTAAAAGTATAACTTGTCGGTGGTCGTGGCACGTTGGAGACATTGATTGTCGTGTGATCAGCGAAGTGCAGGCTGCATTGGGTCGCGTGCAGTACAGGATGGGTTACCGTTTGAGAAAAAAAACACGTATTCGTTGATTTATACATACTATTTATATTATTATATTAATAAATAGCTCTGTATCGGTTTTGTAATTGAGCATTAAATAAGAAAAACTACTAATAATTAACAAGAAACAAATTATAGTATACGAATACGAGTGGGGAATAAAGTAACTTGTATATACAAAATAAATTTGATTTAAAAATGAATAAAATAGCTTCGAGAATTTATGAATCATTAAATTATCAGTTACGGTCCGCCTAGAAATGCAATATCTGTCGAATAAACTAATTAATATATCAGTATCTTTCGAAATTGGAAATCTCCATTGATTTTCAGAACCGATAAATCAGATTCTTTCCCATTACGAGTTTAATCAAGCAAAGACTCGCACGGATTTAATATTTAGAGGAGATGGGAAGAAACTGGGAAAGATCCATCGCGTGTTTCTCGTGCCTGAAAAGAAGTATAACGCGGTCAGGTTCGATTTTATTTCCTCGAGATTTGATTGCGCCGGAGTTAAGTATCGTACGATTGGCCGTAAAAAATTAATGCAAGTTTAATGAATCTGTCCGCCAGTTCCGCAGAGATTTACGGCAAACGTTATCCGCGAGTATTGCCTCTAATTAGCGAGCATTCGGCCAGAGAGCGTTCCTTTTCGAAGAAAGATCGTACCGTGGCGGAATGAAGGATCATTTCCGTTGGTGCCGTGGCCTTCCCAGTTGTATTAATCGTAAAACGACCATAAAGCCCCCCCTTACAAAGGGAAGCGCAGTTTTCTTTCGCTCGGCCCGCTATGCATCCCGAGCGCGCTGCAACGCTGAAAAGACTCGACTCCGCCATTAACCACCGTATCGCAACGGGGACGATCTTTCTTCGTCCCGTGCTTCCAGAAATTATGCTCGAAACAGGAACTTCAGTCAGTTTCGTTGCGGCCGCCGTCTCGTTCCGTCTTCCTTCTCGCGATTATCGGCCCTCGTCATCGTGGTACGCGATAATTCTCATCGCGACGACAATTCCACCTTCCGCGAAAAACGGGAGAATTCCACGATTCGCGCGATTGTGCAAGAATCCAGTCGTTTCGCGGTCGTAAAGGAGTTCTTGTTAAAAATTTGCGATTTTTCGCTCGCGATTATTAGGTCATTTTATATGCCCCCGCGAGATTCGGTTAATAGGAGTTTAATAATAGCCCCCGTAAATCCGTCTCGCCTTGAACCGTGTAATTATTTTTAGTTTCTCGTATTAATTCTCTTTGCTTTCTACTTTTTACTCGATGCTCCGTTTCTTGTTGCGTGTAATAAGGATGCTTTATTGTTATTAATATTATTGTACCGTGCGGGCTTTGGACTCGATCTGTCGGTTCAGGCTGCAGGATTTATAGCTCTTTGCGGGATGCGTGAATTATTAATTGGAAATTTTTATTAGCCCACGTGGGCCCTTCGTAAAAATAAATTTTAGGTCTTCTCGAGCTGTCGGTGTACAAAAAGACTCGAAATAAAAATTTATCCCCGCTTTTGTATAATGTCATTTTGGTAGCATTTATTGTGTAGTTGGCATTCGTAAAAATAAATTTTAGTTCTTCTCGATTTGTCGGTGTATAAAAATTTATCCCCACTTTTGAATAGTGTCGTGAAATAGCGTACTAGAACGAAACATTTCAGGAATAATCAGCCTTCAGAATCGGTGGCCATCAAAAATTCCTAAAATTACCCGGAGATACCCAGCGACATGATTTCGAGGGAACGACACCGTGGAACAAAGGTTCGTCCCCTCGTGCCAGATCCATTTCTATGAACACGGGCGTCGTTAGCATCCGCGCGGTCGCAAAAAGCTTTCGACCACGGTCCCCGATGCAGCTCGTCGTCCCTTTTTCGCGTAATTTCATTATTTCGCGATGCACGAGATAGGGGTCGTTAGCTGGACAGTAAGAGTATAAGCGGGAAAAAGGAGGATGCGGAGGAGGAAGAGGAATCCGAGCCTCACGGGGCAGATACCGCGGGCAACGAGACCAAGCCGGGGAGGAAGTCGCGAGAGTCGCAAAGATTAGAGGAACATGTGCACGAGCGCATCTCGAATGATCCGCCGTTTCGATATCCTCCTCCAAACGTGACCGCCTTACGCCCCCGCTTTCCTTCTTTTTCTGCCAAACTGTCCACCGCGAAAATTAATTAGATCGGAGAACTGGGCGATTAAAAGTTCTTTGGCGAGACACACAACTTGCTTTCTTACGATTTTTGTAAATTTGTTTTTAAATTTTTGGATGGGAAGGAGAAATTTATTTTGGGGGCAATCAGACGAAAAATTCCTGTTTTAAAAATGTTATATTTGTCCTATCTAACAACATAGAAATCCTAAAAATCCAATGTCTAATATTGTATAAATTATTCTAAATTTATTCTCTCTTTAGAAATTTATTTTGGGGCATTCAGATTAGAAATACTATATTTGACCTGTTTGACAACGTAGAAATCCTAAAAATCTAGTACCTAATATTGCATAAATAATTCTAAATTTATTCTCTCTAGAAATTTATTTTGAGGGCATTCAGATGAATAATTCCTGTTTTAAAAATGTTATATTTATCCTATTTAACAACATAGGAATTCTAAAAATCCAATATCTAATATTGGTTAAATTATTCTAAATTTATTCTCTCTAGAAATTTATTTTGCGTCAGATGAATAATTCCTGTTTTAAAAATGTTATATTTGTCCTATTTAACAACGTAGGAATCCTAAAAATTGAATATCTAATATTGTATAAATTATTTCAATATTTCTAATGTTCCTTTTTTTCTTTTTTTCATTAAACGTAATATGAGAAATGAATTTAAGTCTAGGCAAAATTAAAATATTCGTATTCCTATTTGGATTTATTAAATTCAATATAATTATAATGTACATGTACTGCTATCATGAAAGAAATATTTATTTATTTACTGGGAGAAACTCATTGATCTATAAAAATTAATTCATCAGACGTAAATAAAAAAAGTATAAAACGTTGTTTAATCCGACAAATTTCTAAAAAAATACATTGAAAAAGTTAGACAGATGCAGAATATTTATTAGCAATAGTGCTAATGTGAGTAACAGTGTTTTAATTATGAAAACTAGAGGCGTAAGAGCTTTGGGGAAGTCCAAGCCTGAAGGATCTTAATGGAGCATTAAAATTGACAAAAGCAGCTTTAAAATAGTCAATTAATAATTTTGAACAAAATAAAATTATATTGATATCTAAAAAAACAAGTTGGTTTGAAGCATCCAGACGGAAAATTCAATTTACATTAAATAGAAATTCAATGTAATAGTGACGTGTATGTACTGTTATGGTACAAGCTGCCTAGAATAGTCTCATATAAATAGAATATGTATAATTATATTGATATCTAAACAAAAAAATTTGTTGTGGTATTCAGACAAAAAATTCAATTTAGATTAAATCGAAATTCAATATAGATAGATTATTCAATTGATATAGATAGAATATGGCATCTAAACAAAAAGTTCAATTCATATTAATATAAATTATATTATATTATGTTAATAGTACTGTGTATGTGCTTTTAAGGTAAAAGAAATGGTTGTGCGTTTGTTGCAACGTTTTCTGGAGATCAGTTATGGATTCCAAGAGTCGGTGAAATAGCTGGACGGTTGCGAAACGAGCGTGTTCGCGCGACGCGTACTCTTCCTCGTAGGGGAAATCGCTGGCAAGTCGGGTTAAAACCTTATCCGACGTATTATCAGCCGGCATTTGAAAGCAGGAATTCGCTGGTATTCCGCGGGTAAGGCAAACCGCGGCTAAACCGAACAGCAGCGATCACACATTATGCAGCCGCGACTGTTAATCGCCGGGTTGTTCACGAGCAGAAGATCTCCGTCGAGGGTTTAACAAATCGTCCCGGCTGAAGCGCGTGATTCATCCGCGCGTGTGTCTGCCGGAATGCCCGGAGAAATCATAACTCTCTTTAATTGCGTCCGTGTAACGTCAGCTTGTTACGAATTCGCGTTATTGCATTCGATTCTAATATATCCTGGTGGCCGGTGTTCCTTTTAAATATTCGACGTTCTTCGCGTCGTCTGATTCAGTGTTTACGGAAGAACGATGAATGCAAACTTTACGAACGGGGATGAAATTAAGTCTAATTGGAAAAAAATTCGTATTTTTTGCTAGCAACTCCGACGATATGAGTTTCAATTTATTAGTGTTGTTTTCGTGTTGAGAGATTTTTATTTTGTCGAAAATAGCTTTCTGAGGGTTGTCTTTCGTCCGATTTAGGGGTTCTGCAAGAATACTTGAATATAAATTACAGTAGATGAAATTAACATCAATTCTAAAAGAAAATCCCTTTTAAGAGTTTCAATTTATTATTATTTTTGTTTTGTGGAAAATTGTTTTCTAAAGGTTCTCTTTTGCCCCATTCAGTATTTAAGAACGTTGAACCCCAAATAAAGAAATTCGAATTTTTTGCGAGGATTTCAACAATCAGAGTTTCAATTCATTAAAATTATTTTTACTTTGTGCAAAATAGTTGTCTAAGAGTTTCCTTTCGCCTGATTTAATATTTATCCAAGAACATTTGAATACAAATTACCAGAAGGGGATGAAATAGACCCCCAAATAAAGAAATTAACATTCTTTGGAAATTCGAATTTTTTTGCAAGGAATTCGACGACGAGAGTGTGAATTTATTAACGTTATTTTTGCCCGGAGAGATTTTAATTTCAGTTTTGTAAGGGCAAGGTATTCCCACCGGTAGATGGATGTTTTTCTCAGCAGTCTTCGTCATACGTTTCGCGCACAGAAGTGATTACGCGCTTTTAATGTATCCAATTACAGAGTCGATGTCGGAACAGATGATAATCGCGGGTTGATGCATCGCGACAGTTTATCGCGTCCGAATCACGCGCTATCATTTCTTACGCAATCCGCGGCTAAACGCATTCCGCCGACGACTGCTTCCTGCTCGTAAATTCGATCTAACGACGACGTTCTTTCCGTCGCAGTTTGGCGAAACTTTATTCCGTTAACTGATAACCGATGCAAACCGACGAACGACGATTTATTCGCGACAAATTTTCATTTCTACTCCGTCGTTCAAAATTCGATTTTAAATACAACTGTTCTATTCTTTCGAGAAATTAAACATCAATTTCATAAAATAAAAATATTGCTTTTACTCCCTTAACATAAAAAAAAAAAAAATACTGAGGACTGTACACAAAAAAATATTACAAATATCGAGCAGTAAGCAAACAATATAATAAAGATTCTCGAAAACATAAGCAATTTATTAATAACTTTTCATTTTTATTTGATCTTCCAGAAAAAATAAAATCGAAATCTCTACTTTTGCTTCTTAAAAATAAAAAATTGCAAAACACTGTAAATATCGAATAATAAGCAAACGATGAAGGAATTTTTTTTCTCAATGCAAAATGAAAGCCCCCAGGATGATCGATAGACTAGTTTCGATCTACAGCTGCATATGGTCGACGAAATTATGGCTACGATTAGATATCGTCCCGATTAGAAATGGCGTTTGACCGGCGATCGAGATCTCGATCGACGGTTTATCTTCGTTTATCGCGGTTAATTGAACGATCGCCGCGTGTCTTCCGTGAATGTTAATCGTCATCGACCTGCACTCTCGGCCTGGTGGATTAGATCGCGCCAACGAGCGATTTCCTGCCGTCTAGAGAGGAGTCTTGCGTCTAATCGCGCCTTGGTCACGGTCGTCGACTCGTTAAGGTCGACCATGCTCGCCGGGACGCGAAATAAAGAACCGTGTCCGTTGAATGAGGACGAGGAGAGAGAATTTTGGTTGAATAGACCTCGGGGTCTTTGCTTCGTCCATTGCTATTACGTACTTCTGTCTTTGGTCTCCTTTGTCGGCTAGCGTGACTCCACTTTTCTACTTGTCCTCAAAATTGTATTCTTGTTCCTCTCTGTAAACGTAAAGCAAACACGTACATACCGTGTTCCTTATAAGGCGATTCGTGAACCGAATTAGTCCTTGTAATTAACGCATAGAAAAACTAACTGTAATTGTAGGGGAACCTTATTAGTGTAAAAATGTATGAATATTTATTACAGAATTTTCCCAATTTTTTAAATTTAATTTGCAATGAATACCAACATTCAGAAAACTACCCTTATTGTACATGATCTTGATATTAAATTTTCGAGTGCAGTTTTGCAATTTTCTTAAATCTGAGAACAATCTTTTACAGGAGAATTGTATAGAATAGATTGATTTCAATTTCCTCTGCATCGTTAAAAAATTGTATCGAGAGATTCATGTTTAATTTCAACATTATTCTTTGGAAACTTCGAGAGGTCTGAGAACCGTACGAAACGAGGGTGAGAATATTAATCCCGATGTCTTCGTCGCTTTTATCACGCTCTTAATGAACAGGTAGTTTCGCCCAATATTTGATTAATTAGTAACGGCTGCCTCGTGTGAATTGAGTCTTTGAGAACAGTTCAGACGCGTCTATCGCAACAGATGTGGGAAGAGGATTCTTGTAATTGGCGAGTGGAGCTCGTTCGATGCTGGCGCTAATTGGTGGATCGCGAACGGGTGAAAATTGCCAGCGATAATTACGAACCTGGGAATAGGGCTCGCACAATAGTATTTCCAATTCCATTCGTGGAGGGAAAGTACGTTCGATGCTTCTTCGTAATGTAATACAATCTTTAAAAAAAATGATTCTACGTGTAAAAAATTAAAATTTAAAAATATCGAATGAAACTGTTTTGCACAGAATCTAATTTTCCAGATTTATTTTGAAAATATTTAGATACAAGAAAAATATACTTCCGAATTTCTATGGACGCTGAATTAACACTAGAGCTACCAATAATTATGGTGTATTTATTAGCACCAAAAAAATTAAAACGATACTTGAAGAAATGTGTAATAAAATTTTCAAAAATCCAGTCGAGTAAATTTTGTACAACTTTTGTTACAAATTACGAATCATTTTGATGGCTTGATAGTTCTAGTGGTAACGTTGTCTATGATTTTCTGGGTGAAAAGTTTCCTTTCGTTTCCTCTAGTTTGAAGAGTCATAAAAGTACTGGTTACGAATTAATTTCGTGTGAGAAAGGGTGATGGGAACGAGCGTTTGCTAAATATATAATTCAGCGAACGAACGGAAGCGAGGATAGAAGTATGGTTCGACTAATTAACGAAATCGTTAAAGGGGCTCGATTTAAAGAATAGGCATTGTCGATTGCGTGGTCCCGCGAGCTAGCTTTCGCACGACCGTCTTTAAGCCGATACACTTAATAAACAGAGAACGAATTCCCGTCGAGCAATAAGGCGGAGGAGAACTGGATCAATTCGCAGCGGGTTTACCAAATTATGGTGATAATATTCACCGCACGATCGATGCAAATTATTTTCTTAACGAAGCGAGCGCGTCCGCTGTCGTCGACTTCGGGGCAACAAATAGAAATTCAATTAAGCACGAGCTAATAGCGATGGGACTAACACCGTAGCAATACTAAGTAATACTAATAATAATAACGTAGCAAAACTATCTAATAAGACTGCATTTTGTATAAAACTTCCATAGCTTAAATCATAATTCAAAGTCGAGCATAAGGTTTTCTGTAATTTCTTTCATATTTATTTTCATATAAATTTTCCACTCAACGTATGAAAAATTCAAATAAAAAAGACACACGCACTAATTTAAAGTAAGTAAACAAGGTTTTCGATCATTTTTCTTATAGTTATTTTGATCCATAAATTTTCCATACAGCTTATGAAAAGTTCAAATATAAAAGACACACACCCATTTAAAATAAGTAAACAAAGTTTTCGATCATTTTTTTATATTTATTGTGATCCATAAATTTTCCACAGAGCTTGTGAAAAGTTCAAATGAAAAAGAAATACGATCATTTGAATTAAATAAACTTCACAAAATAAATATCAAGTTTTCAAATAGTTTAAACTAGATTTACAGAAGCCATCAAAATGGTGGATATCAGATCCCATGTTTAACCCATAAGTGGACTCTAAATCTAAACTAAATCATTTTACTTAACGTTGATTCTTATCAAATTGGTAAATGGAAATCAACTTTCCTTCAAATCATTTAAAAAGCAATGATCTAATGGAGGATTACATAAATTTTCAAAAATAATTACATTGATATGTATTAAACAATTATTATTTTAGGCCCCAATAATCCACTTGAGGGTTAAAGTTACAGAACGTCGTAAACATTATTTGTTAGCCATTCCTATCGAACCTAACCAAAGCAATGCCACGATTAACTAGCAGAAAAATGGTTTAAGAATATAATATAAGAAATAGTTTAGCTAGGAAGTGCCACGTGTTTGAGAGCCACTGGTATACACCATTACGTTTCCAGCACGTTAGAAGCAAGAAACCAGATCCACTGGTGGTTCGCCAGGAATGTCTACAAGCTTGTATTCTTACAGCACCCTGCAGCGAAGGGTGAATTGCTCGAGTATCGTCGATACCTAATCGTATCGGTCCCATCGCTAGGCCGGGAATACCAACGCGAGGTGACGCATCAATTATAGTCAAAGGGGTCCCAGTTCCCGCGAAATTCCCTCCCGGAACGTATTTCACGCGGGGGCCCCTTAACGATATTCCTCGTCGTCTAGGGGCTACCGGTGGCTCGTCGTCGACTTATTCCCCATCGTTGGTTTCATAGAGACCCGTAGGCGGCGAGTAACGAAACGAAGAAGGGATACGAAGACCCGGAATATTCCCCTATCTTGGGTTTCAGGGTCAGAATCGTGTTCCAATTAGATGCCACGACCAGACTCCGAGCATTTTTCACCTGTGCTTTGGGTCCCTCCGCCTCCGTCCTCCCCGTCGTCGCTGGTCCGCAACCCCTCCAACGTGGCTCTCCCCCTAAGTCGGAGTTCTGGGCCTTCTAATAGGGGCCCGCGGGTGCCGTGCAGGGCTTATAAAACGAGATACGTGTCGTATACACGTTATATAATGCATCGAAGCAAATACGTGAGCGTGCATTTTAGCGGTAGCCACGGTCATTAGATGCCCGTGCCCCCGGGGGCCGTGGAACTGCGGGGGCTCGACCCTACGCGATAGCCCGTAGGAATCGAAAATAAAAAGAGCCGTGCCCGTAATTAGCCCGGTAATATTAATTTCACAGCGCTTATCGCGATCTACGGGCGTCTCGATCCGGTGCAGGCATGTGAGAATTTTCGCGAAACGAGGCTTGCCATTAGCGGGATGAAACAGACGCCATTGCGATTTTCATCCGTTTTTGATAATAACAAAATACGAGTACGTTGTTTGGAGAAATGTCAAAGTAATTATGGGCCACATCATTAGTTTAGTTTTACTTTTATTGGGGATTCTTCAAATTCTTTTTATTTGTCTGTTTGGGACGTTTCAAATCACTGGTTGGGGTGCAAACTAATAAGACAAAGAGCAGATTGTGCAGAACTTTTGCAGAGGTTTTACATGCATTGGAATTGTTAGAGATTCTAAATGTAAACGTATTTTATTTACCAGTGGACTTTTACTAGTTTTAACCCTTAAGTGGATTATTGGGGCCGCTACGGCCTTCCTCAATTTTAAATTAATAATTTAATACATGTCAGTATAAGTATTTGAAAATTTTCGTAATCTTCCATTAGTCCATTATAAAGGAAAATTGATTTCTATTTACTTCTTGTTTCTTTATAAAAAATCCCAAAGAGAACATAAACAAAAAACCCGTTTTACGGCAGAAGACCCCCTTAAGGGTTAAGAAGAATCTATTCACATGTTTCCGTAAAAGTCCATAGAATCGATCCAGGAGCAAACGAATGTCCCTGCTCTGGGAACAACCGTTAAGATCGCGGGGGGAAAAGGAGACGACGATACAGAAGAGAGGGTAACGCCGCGGAGTCCGCGAAGTTGGAAGAAGAATAGCCTCGTTAGCACCTCGGTCGATCGGTATGCAGATGCGAGTCGGTAGAACGCGCTTATTAATTTTAATCGAGCCGCTACGAACGATTCCAAGGGGGGGTGGGGGCAGAGAGAACAGCAGAGCGTCGGTTAAGTTGCAAAAGAGAGAGGGGGGATGGCCGTGAAAGCTTCCAATTTCCGAGTCGAGTCGACGAGACAGATGGAATTTCTCGGTTGCAGTAACGGTGCTTTCTAACCCACGCACATATTGGATAGCAGGATGCGAACGAGGCGGAGCATCCGCGCGTACGCGCAATAGGGAGTACGCGACCAATGCTTCGTCTGCTTCTACAGAGAGTATCATAACACGTGGGAGCCGCTTCTACGGTCCAACCGGGGGACAGAGGGACAATGAAGAAAGTTTATACGGACGTGCGTTCTATTTTACCTCGGTTCCCAAGTCGTAACTTTGTGGATCGATTGTACCCGGGGTCTTAATTGCATTAGCTTTGGCGATCTTATACAGGATGTTTCGCTGAATCTGGGTACTGGGTCGAAAATGGAATTCTGCAGGGGAAAATAATGATAAAACTTTGTATAAACATGTGTTCTTTTTTATCTTGTTTTTGTACTTGTTTACGTTCATAATAGGTGTTCAAAATGGGTCCCAGTTGAAAAATAGGATTCCATACTGAGATAATAATAAAAAAGTTGGAATAATTATGGATCCTATTTGACTCCATTTTCAAGTTATAGCAAGTTTCTTTTTTAACACATTTTGTATTTGTTTACATTCAGAATAGATGTTCAAAATGACCATGCATGTAAACGTAAGCTAGAAGGTGTTCTATCCTCTCAGTTTGTCAAGGTATTATTTATAATAATAAGCTCATGCTCAAGATTTATATTCATTTGTGGACTAGGCAACGCCAACGCCCCATTCAATCTTGTATTTACAGAATTAAAATACAAGATTGAACACCCCAGATACTAGGCTCTGGTCCATAAACAGTTGAGTAGTTCAACAATCTTAATCCTCATCTTCACAGAACTCACTGTAACTTGAAAATAGAATCAAATAGGACACGTGTTTATACGCACTTTTATCATTGTTTTCATGCGTAGAATTCATCTTTGAAATGTGTCCCATCCTATATAATAATAATTCTTATTGTACACAAGTCAGAAAAGAGAAAGGAAGTAGTAACTATCCACCGACAATTTCATAAGAATGAAAAGTGTGAAAGTAAAAGCAAGATCGAAACCAAACGCACTTTATTCACATTTATCACCACAAGAATCTATCGACTACCCAGTAACAAAGAATATTTGTTCTACTTTGTGTTACGAAATTTTCGGGCCACCATTTTGATCGCTTCGCGGTTAAGATAAGCGCATGCGCGTCGCCGTAGAAAAATGGCGGACTGGAGAACGAGGTTCCCTAAAAAGTTTTCTTATATAAAACAAAAGAACTAAATCATTTTAAACTTAAAAGGCATATAAAAATATAATTGCACAATACACACTGCTAAAAAGTCACTCTATGTATCTCGATAACTCAAAACACTATATTATTTTTGTAAACATACTCAACGCCATCGCACGAAGCAGAAAGCAACGCTCAATCGGAGAAATAAAACTCGCGATTGAAATTCCAAGTTTTTTTCCCGGATCCCACGCGTTATGATAGAGCCTGTATAAATAAGAGCGGACGAGCGCCGATCTGATTTATTCGCCGTGCAGGGGACAGGGGCAACCACTTCCGAGATGCAGATATCTCTCTAGCAACGGCGTGAGCAACCATCGAGGCGAAGATGCAACAAGACGAGAGGAGGTGAGGGAGGGGGAGGAGGAAGAAAGGTAGTTACCCGGTAAGAGGTTACCCACGGCGGAGGTGGACGCTACGCCGCGGCGGTTAAGAGCGATTTAAGAGGCGATTCCTATCTTCCTTAATTACCGTACGTTTTTTCGTAGTCCCGTCGTCCCGAGGGAAGCGAACAGAGACGGTACGAGCGGAAAGCCTGACCGAAGGGTTACCCGCGCGTATATGGGCTTCCTCGTGCGGCCTTTCTGTTTCTCGATTTGCGATCCGCGGTTTGGTTTACAAGTCCGCGGAATGGCGCGTTCGACTACCTTTCTCGCCGGTACCAACGTGCCCCCTTCGTGTTTTGGTCCTTGTAATTGGATCACCTCTTCGTGGACTCTTGTGTGCAAAACTGTCCTCGACTATGCGTTGAACGGTAATTATTGGGATTTGAAACGCGTTTGATCGATTGGAGTTTGTGAAATGGAGGTTTCGTGTTTTGGTACTTGTAATTGGATCACCTCTTCGTGGACTCTTGTGTGCAAAACTGTCCTCGACTATGCGTTGAACGGTAATTATTGGAATTTGAAACGCGTCTGATCGATTGGAATCTGTAAAATGGAGGCTTCAAAGTATTTTGGACATGAAAGTGACGATCTGATTAAGTTCTTGGAGGGCGCGTAAAGGGACTGGTTCTCTTTCATTTCTTCTTCGATGACGATGCAGTTGTAGATATCTCCAACCGGTTTGTTTTGATTATTTTTTACTGCTACCAAATTATGTCCGCGAGACGAACCAGAGGAAAATGTCCGGAGCCCACGCGATCCTCCTAGCAAAAGGTACGCCGGTATCTAAGCGAGAATCGCCTGACCAGACGTTCTGGTATCTATTTATTCGCTTCGACGTCGCGTACCGTGCATACGTAATATCCGAGATTTCTTATTTGCATATTCAGCGTGATAACCCGCCGGTGGACGAGCTTTCATGTTAATCGCTTCCTCGATCCATTCGATCTGAATTTACTGTACACGAACCGGGTATTTCCGGATGAGGCTTGTTCCTGTTTTACGAAAAGTGTTCCTGTACACTATTTCGTGAACCATTAGTGTCGACATTCTCAAATTGACATGGACAACATTTGTAATTTAGTAGAAAACAAACACAATTTGTTAGGTCAGGAGACTTTTAACATTTTAAATATACCATTGTCAATAATTCATAGAAATATGAATCAAATACAGGATATAGGGGATTCTCGAAATTTTAAATATACAATCATTAACAATTCATAGAAATATGAAACGAATTCAGGATATTCCATATTTTTATCGACTTGTTAACGTTGTCAGCGTATTCTTTGGGTCTAAATAAGACAAATATGTTATATGAACACAGGTCGTTCGGAGTTTCATTAAAAAATTATAATAGAACTACGAAACACGTAACAAGTTAGTAGCTTATGGTTACTGCAATACAACGTATTAATAAATTAATAATATTTACATTCAGCTTGTATACAACAATCTTGAGGCTTATTAATAGATAAAATATTTGAGTCGACGTTTTAAAGAGGAACGTTTGAACTATATTTCAATAAAATCTCGAAACAACTTTTGTAACAACACGACTTTGAAAAAGGGGTTTACCATTTTTCATAAAATTTCATATATTTAAGCATCCTATCAAACTGTACAACAAATCTCGACAAAAACATACATAAAACGAGCCAATGAAACGTTAATAACACTAAATTTCCCTCTAAATTGCATCAAATTCTACACCCATCCAATTTCCTCTCATGATACAAGATGGCGCCCGGTGACTACGGTTTCAGGGACTTTTTCTTCGCGCTGTGGCCGGAGAAAGGAACAATCGGGAGACGCGCGGGTCGACTAAACGGCATTGTGTCGCTTAAATGTACCTTCGATTACCGTTAATGACCCGTTTATCCGATGAAAATTCACTTGGCTTTTCAATGGTGAATTTCTGAACGCGTTCGCGTACAAAGAAATCCTCCTCGCGTTGCAGAGACACGCGTAGCATCGCCGGGCCCCGGGAGAGGAGCACGAGGCGGCATTAATCACGTCCGTCTGACAGCGGGAACCACGGCGTATAATGCGTTGCATAGATTTATTTATCATGCGCGAACGCGTAAGTCACTCGTAAATGCCCACGGGCGGCGCCATTAAGGCCCTTTGTAGGTGGGACCATCGCGCACCACCCATTACAACCCTTTTCTTTCTCCCTTCCCTATTCTTTAATCGACACGACGAACGAAACGAACTTCCTTAAATGTCTCGTCGTCTCCTTGGGGAACGAAACGCGAAAGACAAAGGGACCACGTAACATTTTACGACGCTAGGTTTCTCTATGACAGCACGCGCGCGCTTTAATTTTACTTAACGTCTTTGGAAATTATCCGTCGTGGATTTAAATCATCCTGCGTGGGCGTGAGAGCTCGTTAGCGGGTCCGATGTTTGAACTTAACGGGACGCGATAACAGACGATCGACGACGATAACGTGAAAGTTTTCGAAATATTTCCACTCAACGCCGTAATAACGGTTTGGAAAGTGAATCGTTAAATTGATGTGGAAATTTTAGAAATTGTCAGCGGAGTTTAGAACCAAATGTACGTAATCTGTCTAATTTAGGCTTTTATGGGCATTTTTAGTACACGATTCCAAGCTTGGAACGAGCATGAGTGCTTCCATTTTGCATCCAAATTGCCTAGATTTTCTTTTAATCCGTGATAAATGTCTTTAACGTTCATTAGCGATTGAGATATATTTTATTATGGAAACGTGTGAAAGATAGTTGTCCTAATGGTACGTAAATACGAAAGACTTTTTGTCTCGGTACGGCGGAATCATTAATCGTCCTTCAGGAAGATATTATTTCTATTTCGTATTTCTGTTTTGCACCGACGAATCGGGTAACTTGAAATAGATTGCTTACTTGCCACGCTTTTTCGATTATTCCGTTTTTCAGGTTGACTGGCCTCTGTGTTGATCTCGGGGAGCCCAGTAACGATGATCATTTAGTTTCTCGGACGTTGATAAATAGTGGTAAAGAAAATTCTGTTGGTCGCTTCTTAGACACTGATAAATAGCGTTAAAGAACTTTTACTTGCTATATTATGGGCCTGGGGATTGTATTCTTTAAGGAAGCCTGTATTTCAATATTTTAATTCCCTTCTTCTAGTTCTTTCGAGTCGTCCATTTTGTAGTTTGAACGTTCCGCTTTCGCTCTTTACTAACCGTGACTAAGTGAATCTCGTTGATCGTTGAAAAATTAAATATCTCGAGAGATTTTTGATCTTTCAAATAGGTGAAATATTAATATCTTTTTATTCAAATTAATTCGAGGAATTGGTGAAAAAAATGCATGCAATTCTATTTTTGAAGGAAGTGCAGTTGCATCGTTGCACTTATGAAGGAAAATAAATTCAACTTTTTTTTTTAGAGTGTATTCTATCGTGCAACAAATTCGAAATTTAATTTTCAAATGAATATGGAATAAAAACGAATTTATATTTTTCAACTAAAAATGCCATTATTAACACATGAGCTGCCACGTAGCTCACATATATGGATGCCATGAATTTTTACTAAGAAGCTGACAAAATTAATTCTGAAGATCAGCCGTTAAAGAAAATAAATTTAGTTAGGGCTCTTGAATTTTAACGAGGTTGTAAAAATACGTTCTATGACAAATTATGGGTATACTAATTTAAAAACAAAGTTTCGTTGTTGTGGACAATTTGAGGGGTTTGATATCTGACAGGCAGCTCATTAAACATATTTAACGTATAACCAAAATAGATAATATAGTTTCCAATGGTCTAAAAATAAAACTTCGTTTTCGTGGACAGTTTGAGAGGTTTGTTGTGCAACAGTGCCGCGACTCGTCGCGACAAGCGAACGCCATTAAAGTTTCTCGAATCCGGGGTTGTTGCGTCGCGTCAAACGTTGGCTGGATCAAAGGTACCGTGAATCGGTAAAAAGCGTTGGTGCGAGGCCCTTGGAGTTTCGATATTCGAACGAGACAAATCCACGCCTACCTCGAGACCTTCGCGCTCCTTATTAAGGGCGGACTCCGGGTCCCCGACCACGTGCCTCGAAACACCGCAGGGAAAAACGAGAAGCACGAGGGGTCCCACCAGGTTGCTACATCGGTTTCTCTGTGTGCTTCTTGCCCCGCGGGCTGCAGGCTGCAGGGATACGCCGTGCGTGTGTAAGAGCTCTGAGCGTACCCGAAGGGGCGCGGCGGTTCTATGCAAATTTATGCGGGTCGAAGTCTCTGCATCTCCCGGGAGAAGGCGCAGACGACGACAACCCACTTGGATATTGGGTTATCGGATACACGAGTGTCCTCGGCCGGTTCCCTACACAGTAAATCCTCCGTGCAAGCGTGCTACGTCCGAAAGTGGAACTCGGTACGCGCGATCCGCGTGCAACGGCCATTGTTGAAATTCAAATCGAGGGGAAAATAGACCGGTACAGCCTTCTAACGTGACCACGGTCTACCTACGTTCCTGTTCGACAATACTGTTCCAGTCTTAGGCTCACGACTAACGGGCGACTGTTGAAAAGAATTATCATTTAATAATGGACGTACAATTTTCCATTGTTGCGAAACGAAGTAAAAGGGAGGGTCCATTTGGTTTCTTTAATCTCTATTCTGCATTACTATTCTTCTATTTGATCTTGTTTTTTGGATTATTAGCGAATTTCTTTTTGAAAATGATTGTATCTGTTTACATTCATGGGTGTTTAACATGGTCCCCTCGTGGATTTCAGTTCAGAAATGGGATTCTATACGAGATAATAATAACAAAAGTTCGTATAAACGCGAATCCTATTTGACTCCATTTTCAAGTTATAGCTAGTTTCTTCTTGATTGCATTGTACCTGTTTACATTCACAATAGGTGTTCAAAATTACCATGCAGGTAAACGTAAGCATGAAGACGTTCTCACGTCCATTCATACTCCCGAAATATTATTAGTATTTTTCTTTTAGTACAAAAAGAAGTAATATGTGAGTAAGAACAAAATAAAGATTATACAGAGGCCAAAATAAGATGCAAATCCGACAAAATAAGACAGAGTCCTCCATGGTTCCGTGGTTAAGACGCTCATCTCTGATGCTCGAGGTCTCGGGACTTAGAAAAAATTGATTTTATTTGTAGAATTTTGGGATCTATGGTGACTTATAAAACAAAATATAGTGAATATTTAATAACATCGACCAGTATTCCTGTCGAACTGTCTTTGTCACCGTGTTTTCACCCACAATAGCCAATATCTGCGATGGTGGGAGTCCCCAGAACTGCAACCAGTGGCGAGGTATGATGTAAACACTGTTCTTCTCGCGGAAGAATAATGCTCGTTCGTTATTCTCGATAACCTATTCGCGTATTGGGTGTTCCTGCAGGAGGGGAGGCGATCATTACGGGAACGCGTAAGAAAAAGGCCATTACGCGAAACGGTAATGCTCCCGTCATCATAATTTCAATAAATCCGGTAACGCAGCCACCGTGGCCAGCAATTCTGTTTTTTCGCCTTTGTCGGCTCCTTCGTACGATTCACTCCGAACGAATCACCTAGCGCAAATACGTTGCACGGTTTGACGGTGCATATCGAACAGGAGCGAGAGGAGGTGGGAAGGAGGCGCTCCGTGGAGAACGGGGGGAGGGAAGAAAAATCGACGCAAGACAATTTCCGGTCGATTCGACACACCTTTTCCCTCCCCGTATCGTCGAGGGGCTGGCGGGGCTCCGGAGAGGCTCTTCTCGTAGTCCCGGCGAACGCACATACGGCCTAAGGTTGGTTTACCTTAGAACAAAGTGGTTTTTGTTCGGTCCCCGGAGCAAGTTGTGCAAGTCACGGGGATTTTGTTGGCGTCGCGAGACGGAGAAAGAGACGACGAAGCGGCAACAAGAGCAAAGGCGCGCCACGCGTTGGAGGTGAACACCGTCCTCTCGTTCCTTCCTCGCCGCCTTTCCTCCTCCTTTGGCTCTCTCGGACCTTCCTTCTACGCGTCCCGCATGACCTTCGCGTGTGCACGCGTGATCCAGCCTCGAGAAGGGACGCGATTTCGCATTCTAACGCGTTGTCACCGGATCGGAAATTCGGAACTTCCGCCATTTTGGAAGTTTTCTATATTTCGAATTTTACTTGCATGGATTTTTCAGTTTCACGGTTCAGAGTGCTCGTTTGAAAACTTTAGATCTAAATATTTCGTGAATGTTAAATATAAAATTATTCAGTTTCAAAGGGGAATGCTTGTAAACAGAGTATTAGAACATGATCGAAAAAAGTCCTGGGTTCGTTTATATAATTATCCATTTTAATAATTATATTAATACAAATGTCTTGTATTACGTAAGCGTAATGATCCCTCTGAATATTAATGTCCGCGTAGGGGATGGCCCCCTCGGCAGCCGGGAACGTGTTAATTTGCAGTATTATCGCTTCATTACGAGATAAACATCTCGTATTTACAGTTTTACTCGCCACCCTACATAAATTTCGAATTAAGTTCGTGCACCTTCGAAGTGACCGTGATTTTTTTTTTTCTCGACGACGTACACGTTCGATCGAGTTCCTGAACTTCTTTGGCCGGCTCCTTTATCAGCGCATCGGATTTCGTATCTGCAATCGGGAGCCTCCCATGTAATTGCTCCCTCGTGTACGTCCCCGCGGGACTCCGGCTTTTTGCTCGTTCCCCGAACAGTCCCGAGCAACATGCAAATCGATAAGAAACAGATCGAGATCAGTGGTCATCCATAAGCGTCCGATCCTTTCTTAGAACGGGGATTATAGTTAGGACGGGAGAGAGAGGGGAACTTCTTCTCTTCGAATCTTCGAAATCTCGGTATCGCAGCACGTGTGTACACACGTTTTTAAAGATGGTTATCCGAGAGCAGGGACTTCAGCGAGAGAAGTCAGCCTCTGGGGAGGGACCGAGCCTTGTATGGGGATTTAATTAAGCATTGTGTGATAGAAACGTGACACTGCGGGCCTTTATCTCTTCCGTGGCATCTAACCTCGCGTCAATCGACCGTCGTGGATGCAGAGGCGACAGGAACCAAAGTCGATACCGAGATATCGATCACTGATATTACTCGTCATTGTAAACGCCGCCATATTGTACCGAGATCTCAATAGAATTTCAGTAAATTTTTTTCAAATTCGTTGAACCAAATCAGAAAAGACTTGTTCATTATAAGTAACCCCTTCTTATGATTCTTCTGGTGTATCTCAGGATTTTTATTCATCCTTTTTATTAATAATTTTAATAAAATAACGACTTCAAATTCTTTCGTTCCATAAAAGATCTCATGGTTTAAAACTTCGATAGGACCTCTGGAATGTAGAGCAGTGGTGACGAAAGAATGGTCTTATGTAAGGCACGAATTATGAACACGAGGTCACGACCTGGACTAGAAGCGGAAATTCGTTGACCATACTATACACCATACTATTTGCAATCCTTATTAATTTATTTTCTTGTACTGTATGAATGTTATTGAAATGAGTACTCAAGCAAATTTTAAGTTTATGTAGTTCACGATGGTCTTGCAGAATATTATATTTTGATCTGACAGTGATCGTGTTAAAGCTATCTCGTGCAATCGATTTTCAAAATTGCCTAGAGAGGTACAAAAATGGCGGTCTAAAATCAAATCATTGAGATGTCGAGGAAAATAAATTTAGATAAGATTTGAGTATTACAGCAAGGTTAAAAAAGTCTAAGTCTAGGTTAACAGTGCAGTCTACAATGGTCTAAAATCAAATCATTCAGATGTTATAACAATGTCAAAAAAATAAGTACCAAAATAAATTTCAGGTTACGTAGTTTCAAACGATCTACAAAAATGTCAGTCTTGCAGAATATTATAGAATTTTAATCTGAAATTGTTCGAAGACGCAGAAAATGGCGTCGAAGCTCGATCGAGGCGTCGTTCTTTGTGTCCGTTTGGTGGGCCAGGTACCTCGAACTGTCACAGAGTTTCCGTGGCGCGAGCAAATAAAATCCAATCATGACGATCGAATTTGCTCAGCCGCGGCCGGAGCTGTCGTTCGGCGCACGAAACGAATCTAAAGAGAAGGTGGACGTAAAAGGGGGGGTTCGGGGGGAGAGGAAGGTAGATGCACGAAGCGGAGGGTCCCACCCACTAGTGGCCCTCCACTTGGAGTTCAGGACTCGTGACCACCTCGGGCTGATATGTCGAACCGAAACCCTTCGTTTCTTCTCCGGCTCACATCCCTCTCACTCGGTCTCTCCTTCCATCTCTGGGTGCTCTTTCTCCCTTTCTCCCTGTCTTTTTCTCTCTCTCTCTCTCTCCACCCACCGATCATCCACGGGAACCGTGGTCCCCTCGTGCTCCTTCTTCCTCTGGCTCGCCGTCCTGTGTGGCTCTCACGAATACTCTTCCCATGATTTACTCGCGCGCCACGAAAGAGAGAACTATCTTTTTGCCGTGCTCGCTCTTTCTTCTCTATCTCGTTGGCGGAATCTTCGCGGTTTCGAATAGGAGACCTCTCTAGTCCACCTAGAAGAAACAGACCCGATGCTTTTCGGCGATACCAATTGAATAATTGCTCTTCCATCCGCTTGGAGAGTGTCGTTTTTTTCCTTACAAGATTGTGCAACTTTTGAAAGAAATGTTAGATTCTGCTAGCAATCTTTCATTTTGTCTTTAGAGAAGTCTCTCAGTGATTGTGAAATTAATATTTTCTTGAGGTATTTTATTATATCATCCATTTATGTGCACCTGGAGGCTTCGTCATTTTATAAAAGCAAGATTTAAAAATATTCTTTGGCTTATTTTATTCTCTATCGTAACAAAATTGTACACAAACCTTCAAGAGCAAACAAATGGAAAATTGTCCTTAAATTTATAATTCATGCAACAATCAAGGTAACCAATCCAACGAGGAGCACCACTTACACGGTATATCTCCGCCACTATCAGTTACTTCCGACTCCAACTTCGCTCATTGCTAAGTGACCACCCCCTCCACACGACGGCGCAATGCAACGAACGAGGCTCTCACGCAATCATCGAGGTTGCAACAATGGAGACTCTACTGCAAACGAAATCGCGAATCTATTTAGGAATTAGAATCTCGTAACTCAAAACAAATTCGTGAGTTCAACAAAATTCCTCCAATTGATTTTTTTTGTGGTGTTTTAGATTTATTAATTAATCACTCGCGTCGCTACGAGTCGATCGCCCCGACCAGGAGGCAATTTGTCGATCTGTCGTCTCTCTGACGGGTACCTCGAACGCGAAAAAAAAGATCGCCAGTCCCGACGCTGCTTGTTTCTCGTCCAAAGATAGCGAGGCGACCACTTACGACAATTAACCGCAGAGATCATCGTGTGTCGGTGCGTAGACGTACCTTGGGAACCCCGTTGTCCATCAAAAAAACTGACAGTCGTCAATTATCTCGCCATCGTTTTTTACCTGCCGTCTCTGAGTTTCTCTCGCTCCGCCAGAATTGTTTCCTTGAGTCTCCTTTAAGGGCCTTTCTAGTCTGGAGAATTTTTTAGAGACTTTATTAACGCATTGTCTTGGAAAAATTCAAGTGGAGTTCGAAAATTGACAAACCAAACTGTTCGAATGGTAAATATTATGTTTATGAAAATTAATTTATGTTAAACAAGGCATTTTTATTAAAACATTCCTAGTTGACCTATTGGACCAAAAATAAGCTTTTCAATTAACTACTGTGATGTGGTCAACTGTCAGAAAAACACTAATAAATGTATATTACAATGCGTAGAATAAATGTAAAAATGGACCACTGTCATAAATAATACAATTATCGGAGATATTACTAGAAAATACAAAATGGTTGACAGAACTGGTCCTCTGCAACAGTTAAAAAAAATACAATAGAAGAGTATGTCAAGTTGCCATTTTGTTGAAGAATAAAATAATTTTAAATGTCTCATATGATCTATTGTGCAAGACTGAGAAAACTGTACCTCCAACACTTAACAAAATATAATAGAAGAATATATAAAATTGCCATTTTGTTAAAGAATAAAATAAGCTTATCTGTTTGCAAGACTGAGAAAATACAAAATGGTTGACACAATTGTCGTTTAAAAAGATCTAACGGAGGAGTAAAGTCGCCATTTTTGGGCACCGTCCTTTCACCGGGTCGCGACGTTAATGAAAGCTCAAAGTCGTCCGTTCCACGGTCGAGAGACGTGGTCGGTGCAATTAAGAGGTTAAGGTTATCTACCTACGTGCAATATTTACGGTACCGGCACGATGTCAGCTCCGGGGCTAATAGACGAGGAAACGTTCCTCTCGCTTTCTGGCGTCCTTTGTTTTTCTCGTCTTCGGTCTTCCCTCGGTACGACCCACACGCGAAGAGATAAAGTGGAGGATGATCGACGCAGTAAATAAGGTATAGAATACGCATATGTAAATCACGAAGGGCGCACCCACGCCCCCTTGCTCGTCGGAGCTCGTTCTCCGTCCTCCTCTTCTCCCTTTCTCTGTTTTTCACCCCGTGTTCCGTGTCTGGTTTCGTCCTCTTCCCTCTCCCGGTTACGTTCATTCTCCATAAACCTCTTGAGAGTCCCACTGGTCGAACGAGGAGGAAAAAAAGGGCGGTCGAAAGAAGAAGAGGAGAGGTGCGTGCATGAAGGTGGCTCCGGGGCCCTACACACAATGCCCTAAGCTCCGCGTTCGTGTGCTCGGAGTGCACTTCAACTTCTTCGCGAGGCTTCTCAACGCCGAGATAAAGCAACCGTGATACCGTGCACTCCTCTTTCTCCCGCTCGTTCACCTCCACCCTCGTCACTTCAACCTTACGTACGTGGGCCCTCGGGCCCCCCTATCCTCCTTTTTCCCCCTCGTCTACGGTCCCCTCCCTTGCGACGCAAGAATTTCGCGAGAATGTTAATTGCATCGTTTTGTATCGACTCAGCCACCGGGGGGATATTGATACTCGCGATAGAATTTTCTGCCCGGAATGATTCGTCGCGTATCGTTTAATTACGCACACGCGTTGAGGTGTTGTTGAACCAGCGTAATCGATAAGTGGGCATAAGCTGCTTGCACACTCGCGTCTTGGGTCGAGCACAGGGAGCTTACGAAACTATTTTTGGCTTTCCATTTTTATATGAACGATTTAAAAGGAAAGCTGCATTTTAATGTAACTGTCAACAGCGGCGAATTACAATAAAAACATGTAAATCTAGTGTTAAATTATGGCCACGTTCTATAGAATTTGAAATGACTTGGAATTGAAGGATGCAAATTGACGTCGGTCTAAAAATAAATCGATCCTGACAGGAGAGTTGTAATAAATGGCAGTACTCGAGATAAATTTTTAACGAACGTGTATTTTGAAAACTAACAATGGTTCGCGCGAGTGAATGGTCGCTCGAGTGGTATTTCAAGCTGGAAGTAAGAGTACAGTGATTGGACAAGATAAAGCGGTCGAACGATATAGCTCGGATACTTGTTCGCGAGGCACATTTACGAGGCAATTTATTTGTATAGTTAAATGGTTTTATATTCATAAAAATGTTACCAAATAATAGGAAATATTTATTTTGCATTAAATATTGCAAGTAGTTCGTAATTCGCGGGTAGTTATAAGGCCCACCGCGGAGCGGCGCTGAAGAACGTTTTTAGTTCACTTTTTTCTGTGTGTGTGTTTTTTAGTAGCCTTTAAAACCGTAAACTTCACAATATTTTTAATGCTTTCCAGCTATTTTATTTCGATATAAAGTATTAGGTTCTTTTAGTAATTGAAAATCTTTGGAAATACTTTTGAGGTGCACTGTATGTGATTCTAAGGGTTTTAGAAGTTGGATAGGGTGTGATAGGATGAGTTGAGGTTTAGGTAGTTCTTATAGAGCGAAGCTGGGGGAGTCTACGACAAAGGGTTCGTAAGACACGGTTGACAGTGTTTACAGAAACTAGCGACGCAGGCTTTGTGAGGTGGGAAGTCACCCACAAGTCAGGTGGATACTTCTCAATACATTTTCACTAAATTTTGAATCCATTCTACCCCTTCCAAACCGTGGTTATTTCTTCATAACTTATAAAATATTAATTTACCTGTAACTTTTAGGTTTCACTCTTGTAGTAAACTACAAAAACCACTCTATCTTAGAAGCATTCTTACATCTGAAATCACTGTTGCCCTTGTTTTACATAATTCCCCAGATTCCTCCGAGTCACGAAAGTATCGACACAAGTCCCAGCGATATATGGGTCCCGAGCCCCGGGTCCCCGTAATTCCATTCGAACCAATGAAAATCCACGGAGCAGAAGTCAAAACACGGGTCCCCGGCTTAATCGTGCTGCTTAATCTCCTAGATCGTGGCCGTCAGGCTGGCCCACGAGAAGCTCGATCCTCGTAATTAATTTAAGAAATGCCCCCGCGGTGGACGACCGTAAAACGGGGCGCAGCGTAACGCGGGGCCCGTGGAAATTTATGCTCCCCCCGGGGAAATCCCATGAAAAATTCGGCGGTGGGCGTGCTGGGCCCGAGAGAGCACCATATAAACGATCTTCTCCCGGTCTCTCTCGATTTTTGGACGGTCGAGCATGTCGCGTACGGGTTCGTCGGCGGCCTACGCCCCTCCCAGACCAGAGGGAGAGAAAAAGCGAACGAAAGGAGGATCACGTAGAAAGAACGAGAAAGGGAGAGCCGGGCAAATCGTAAATAAGAAGGCGATTGTCCTTTTAAGCGGCATGGGGCCTCGCGCTGAACACGGGTGGGGGCAGCCCTTCGAGAAAGGGGCCCCCACTGATTGTCCCTAAAGAATGGTAGCCGCATGACGGTCCCATTGTTCGAGTGCCGGGTACCTGTATACTCGTAACACGTGCGGCTGTGTGCGTTACAGCCACGTACGAAGGATCCAAGGGTTTTAGGTGTATCTGCGTATATCGTTCCACAAAGTTCCTTTTCCTTTTCCTCTGTCGCGTCCTCGGTTCCCTTTGGGGCTTCTCACTCTCTCTCTCTCTCTCTGTCTTTCTCTGGAGACTCTCTGCTTTTTCTCGCGATCTCTACGACGACGCAGAGCGAGGGCCTAGGTAGGACCAGACGATTGGCACGCGAAACAACCTGTTGATTGTCTTATACCTGTTGCGCCCGGAGGTCGCTCGTTTTACCCGCGATCCTCGCATACTATCGCGGAACTTTCCCTCCCAGGGAATATTTCAGATGGTTTTTACCTGCCCGAGCCGGATATCTTACACGTTTAACGCAATACCGAGCCGAGTAGGCGAAATTTATTTCAACAACACCTCGTTAAAACCCCCCACTTCGCGGTTCGTGACATTTTCAATATTTTTAAAACCTGGTCGAACCTATTTGACATTTCTTCTTCTCCAGTGGAAGTGGTGAATCATTACTAATTAACTACTTCTTTTTCTTGTGAATTATTTCCATTTATTTCTATTCATTTAGAATAGTAGTTTTTTAAAAATATTAATAGGCTAGGATAGTATACCTAAATTATAAAACCGATAGAGAAGTATTTATTAACACTAGATTTACGGGCATTGATCGCACGTATTGATACCTTTCATGTTGACTATTACCTTAAAATACGATTTTTCTTTTAATTAGAATATGTATTTACGCGTTCTGCAATTTTAAATATGTAACCAGACATCCGTCAAATTGACGGCTTCCGTAAATCTAGTGTTAATAATATAGAGATTACAAGGGATTAATGGCCCCCAAACGGACTAGAGGATTCTTGGAGTCATCGTGAAATGACTGTAATCTCATTTCTGAACCAATAACGAATTCCCATGGAGCGCGAATCCGTCGGCGAATTTGATTTGACGGGGACTCGAAGCCACCTGTTGAATGCTCGCACACCTGTTGCTTTAAGGTTTCGCGTTCCCTCACCGACTCCGACGCTTTTCTTGGTCTTCGTTCTCCTTCGATCTAATTACAGACCTGTAGATTTGACGTGTAATTCAGCCCTTTTGCACGGTCGTGTTTTACCGTGGAACAACGCCGCGCCACCGGTTTCCGAAGATGGCGTGCTACAAAGTAACCCTCCCGGAGCTACTTGTTGATTGTTTTGTAGGGTACCTGTTGCACAAAGATCCCGTGTGCTTCTTTCGTTACACGCACACCCTTCTCACAAAGAGGATTCCAATCTTTTCTGACGCCGCCGGGATTATGAATGAATAAAGGACGATTGAATATTCTATTCCGACGACCACCCTCGTTTCCATCGTAATCACCGTGTTTTATTTCTACCATCTTCTGCAATCATTACGGGTTCTCACTTCCTACTCCACGTTTGCGGAGAATTCGATGGTAGCTGCTGAAATTTTTTGACGAAATTAAAAAATTTCAAATCGTTCTAAAAAAAATATTTTTAGTTATCAGGACCGATTACAATTATTTTTGGTAAATAGGCACTTTCGAGGAAAAAATTCGTGTAGGTGGTCAAATTTGATCAATAATTTTGTTAATAACATCTCAACGAAGCCTCAATCAACCAACTGACGTCCATTAAATGCTCGTTAATATTAAATAAAAGAACAGAAAAAAAGTAGAAAAAATTCACAAAGCACAGTTTCCTTTCACTTACAGTGAATTGCCATTACAGTCTACGAATAAAAACTATAAATCCGTAGAACAGGTCAACCGTGTGTCCGTCACGTATAAGAAATCCAAATGTCCGTACGTGGAGAATTTTAATCGTAGATCGCGTAGATTCAGCCGTTCAAATATTTACACGTCCAGCAATAATTTCATACTTCCCCGTAACTTCACGGAACAAGTGGTATAGTATTTCAAGCTCGATTTTCCAAACAAACCGTTTCTGTTTGCACTCGAAATTTATAATACGACCGAGAGACGTTAACGAGACCATCGAGGACTCAGGAGAGACGTCGCCTACGGTCGCCTGGAGTTTATTTATAGAAGACTCACTTTGGTCCATTGAAGTGAGAGCCCCGTCTGGAGAATCTCTCGTCTCCCCGTGATTCGTTCTCGAGCTGTTATGATACCCAGCTGCGTAGCGCGGGGCCTCTTTTCGCGTCCCCGAGAATGGTCCTCCTGGTGCCCCTCGAGGTCCCCGAAAAGACATCCCCGGCGATGCTCCGTGCCCGTGACGTCGTTCCGTTCCCAAGGATATCCTCAAATTAGACACTTCGGGAGCGTGTTCCGTCTCTGCATTATTCATGACTCCTCAACGGGGCTCGCATAAATTTCCTCCTCGGAGTTTGAAATCCTCCCGTGAGAGCTCGCGGAGAATCCTCGAACCGTGGCGCGTCTCTCGGATCCTCTGCTTCCCATTTAATGAAGATATTAAAATGAACGCCCCGGAAATCGTCGATCCCCGGAAAAGCGTTGGATCCGGTTTGGTTAACGATAGGGTTGCTCGTAACCCGAAAACGTCCCCCAATCGCGATCTTGGGGCCTAAGGAGAGGGCATCGAGGCCCCGGGGCGTCCGGATCTCTTCTGCCCTCGTTCGTTTCGTTCCTCCGCTCCGTTTGGGCCCGTCATTAACCGGGGGACCCTCCTCTTGGTGAAGCCATTACCCATTCAAATTACGCTTATCGGTGGGTCCTCTCTCGAGTACGTGCACCTTTTAAGGCCCCGAGAAAATGGACGACGATCGGGGCGAACGGGCCAGGGAGGATAAAAGAAATGAAAAAAAAAAAAAGGGTCAAACAGAGGTATTAAGACTCAACCGGTGTACAAATCACGCGGTGTGCATCGCCGTGCATTATTGCTGTCCGGCTTGTGTTGCTCGTGGACAACAGGGACTACCAGATAACGCCCCGGTTTCTGCTCTCTCGCCTTCGTTGTCCCGGTCGCCTCTATCCCCCGATTCTGTCTCTTATGAATTATTTGCCTCTCGCGGGGCCCTCTATCTTCGGTTGCCTTCGAGCAAAGTGCTCTCCTCGACCGCTCCCCCGAACGTCCGGTCCTCCTTTCGACGCGTACACGTGTGCGCTCGAGATACCATCGACGCCTGGAAGAGGCTGTCGAAGCGAATCGAGACGAGATTCTCTAACCCCCGTGAAAATCGGGACACGTGGTTGGGTGGGTTAGGTGGATCGAAAGCTGAGAACACGAGATAGGATCGGCAGGGACGGGATTTTAGAATCTATTAACAATTATAAACGGGCAAAACTCTGTACAAATTAAGATAAAAATTGTACAAAATATAGTTGTTTAGGTACTTGTTAGGGAAGCATTCGATTTTTTGTTGTATTCCAGATATATGTCTTTCTCTATTTTTATTTTGGTAAATTGATCTCTACAATATGTTCAACTCGAGTAAGGCTACCATTGACTGGTTAACATGATAAAAAACAAACAAGAATTTATGGTTGTACCTAAATTACCAAGTGGTTAGGTCTGGGTTAGATCTGGGTTAGGTCTGGGTTAGGTCTGGGTTAGGTCTGGGTTAGATTAGAAAAATAAATAATTTTGATACATGAGGTACAGAAAAGATCAATATTATAGAATAAATTCATAAAATTTAGAAATTACAAAATTATAAATTATATTAGTAGATAAGAAGCAGAACAAGATAGCTGAAATTCTTGAAGAAGGCAGTAGGTTATTTAAATTTCTTTACTCATTTAATATTTTAAGAATTTAGAAAATATATTTCACTATTAATACAACTAGCATTCATCTATTTATTTTTCTAGAATTTGACAGTGCATTCAGTTTTAAATAATTCTTACGCCATTGGGTTAGGTCCGGGTTAGGTTTTGACATTTAAAAAATTTTTTAAATATGTTTGACTGTTAATACAACTAGCATTCATCTATTTATTTTTCTAAAACTCGACAGAGCATTCAGTTTCAAGTAATCCTTACTCCATTGGGTTAGGTCTGGGTTCAGGTTTAGATATTTAAAAAATTTTTTAAATATATTTAACCGTTAACATAACTAGCATTCACCTACTTATGCTTCTAAAATTTGACAATGCATCCATTTTAAAATACTTATTCCTCCATCGAGATGCAAAGTACCATTGTCTAAATCGATACTAATATCATCTGAAAGGCACACAGTCTCAACAATATGATTCCATTGACTCAGGTTTGTAAAAATCGTACAAGTATTGACTACATGCTGTTTCCAGTATTACCATCGCAACGATCCAACGCAGAGTTGTCCCCCCCTCAGTGCCATAACTAAATCGTTTTTATGGAAGTCGATGGAAACCAGGACTCCCGGGGAAACTAGCGCGACCATTTTATCGGGACGATGCACTCGTTGGGAATTGTTATGGCATACGGGTCTCTAAGGGCTCTCTAATCATTACCCTCTTAGCTGTTTGGGAATTCTAACAAGCGAGCAAAAGCATTTTAAGGCCTAGCATCGGTTCGTTAGAGATCTAACGAGGGGCGAATCGCATTGCAATAATTACTCCTTACATGGGCATGAATGTGCACCGCTTGTCCCGGCTCGAGATGGATGGCGATCGACGTCCATTTGTAAAGTAGCGCTAATCCGCTAATAAGCTGGACGCTGTATCGCGATTGTTTTCCACGTTTCGCTGACTTCATTCCTTCCATCGGTTACGCGACCAACTTGTCCGTATTAATTGATGAATTTCATATATACACTCTTGCGTAAATAACGCCAAAGTCTTCAAACGTTCAGAACTTAAAGTCTTCGAAAGAATCAACCTTTAGGGGGTCGAGAATAAAATAAAAATCACCATGATGACTTTGGAGGTTTTATTAAACGTTCATTTCGAGGAACAGAGTCGAGTTAAATTTTTGTATTAAATCAGATATAACAATTTTTGCGACACTCCGGTTCCTCCAAGAAACAATCACTGTCACGTTGTTTCCGGATGATTGCAAAGGCTCGAAATAAAATTGGGGATCCGCCTAAGCATTCGACAAGTGTCGCGTTCGTCGAATTCGTCGACCCAGCGACAGGTGCATCCGCGATGGACGACCACGTGGCCCGAATAATTATAACGTTCCGCCAACAGCGCACTTATGGCGACGGACAAATAATTTTTCCGTGGGCACCCCCGTGGCGTGCTCGTGGCCACCCGGTGCCAGCCATGGTTTTTGGTGGGGCGGCACGGGGCCGCTCTAACCTTCCTCCTCGCTTGGTGGGCCCCTCGATGGGCCCCAGCGTCTCTCAACCGCGGCTCCCTCCATCGAACTTCCGAAATTCCGGAGCAAGGACGCCATATGGCGAAACGAAACGCGCTGCTTCCGCGTGCTGCGTCTTATTTTCTTCGTGAAAGGACCGCCACTCTCTCCTGCAGGAAGAGAACGCTCACATTTTTTGAGTCCCATTTCTCTCGCAACCGTTACCCTTATACTAGCGTTTAGTCTAACAAAGACCTCTTATTTTCGTTCTTCGATCGCTTAATATAGTAACAAAAGTAACGAGTGGAGACAAAAGTTTAACCTTTGAGGCTTTTGTATCTTTCTCTATTTAAATAGTAGTTCAGACTTGTGAAATTAACCTCTTCAGGACGAAATTATTTTAATAATAAATAACGTCCATCAATTTTCTGACAATGCTGCCATGTGACATTGGAAAATTTAACTATGAACATTCATAACTCTAATATTAAAAATAACTTAAGTACTAAACGTATACATATGAGTTAGTATCCCTGAAGAGATTAGGAAGAAAGTATCTGACTTTTTTGTCCACAAAGTTTTAATATATTGACCTTATCCACTCGTATGTCTCCATATAATCGTCATCCTACATTTCATTATTGTACCTATATTTGCATTAGTATTTCATTCCAGGGACCCTTGTTACAACGTTTTCTTTTAGTGTGTGTGTACATATGAAATAAAATAACTTCAAATATGAATACGAGTGAAAAGGGTTGATAATTATCAGTAAGTTGTCTATAATGGCTAGGTCCTTAAGAGTGCTGGGTGATCGCAGAAGGGAAATGATTTCGCCAAAGCTGGTCCCATCGTCGGATTTTCTCGCGACGCCCCTAATTATGGGTGTTTTTGCGCCCGCGGTGAAACGCTGTTGGAGCGTGAAAGCAGGAAGTCGGGTTCCCCGGGGGCCAGGGCGCCACCGGTTGAGCGCCGCTGGCCCCGACACAGTCGGCGGCATGAGAATTTTCCCACAGTCCCCACCACATGGCCTGCGGCCGACGCACACCCGCTCCAGCGACGTTGCCACACCTCTGCCCGGCTGAGAGGCACTGTGTGTTGCCCCGTCGAGCGAGAGAGAGAGAGAGTGAGGGACAGAGGGGGTAGAGAAAACGAGAGAGCGCCCTCGTGGGTCCTGGGAGGGGGAGAAGGGCGAGCCGCGCGGAGATAGATCTGAGAAAGGAAGGAGTGAATGAGGGAATAGTGGGAGTCCGGGGTGGGGGTGGATCAGTGACAGAGGGAGAGAGAAAAGGTGAGGCCGAGAGAGAGACGGATCGCGTACGTTTGGGAGAGCGGTGCACCACGAACGAACAGAGACAGAGTCGTCGAGATGCTTGGAGAAAGGTGAAAGAGGATGGACGTGTACCGCGGGGCAATGAGATCGAGAGAGACGGTGGATCCTTTGCGCAATTAGGAAAAGGCTGAGTTCGTAGAGCTCCGGAACGAGACGAGACGATTTTCGTCCGACCGGAGAGAAACGTTGGATCTCGACTGTTTTTTGAAATTTCATCGTTTCCCTGGTCGAACAATGGCGTCACGTTACGCGTTACGGATCGGAAGGACGCTTCCTAGTTCGGAGGAAACAGAACGATATCCTCGTGGCAAGGAAGCCACAGCGCTGCGCCCGGGGTCAAAGGGTTTCCACAGCGTGGTTTTTTTCAACGTGAGAACTGTCGACGCGTGTCTTTTCCCTTTTTCCCTAGGCGAGCGGGTCGTGGCTCCTCTGGAAGCAGGTCGAAACCCCGGGTGGATTCCGTCGAAACGTTCCACGGACGGGTCTGCCAGCGATTGGGGCGGTCCGCGTAGCTCCGATCTCTTATTTTTTTTTCTTTTTTTCACCGTTCGTTCGAAACTCTCTCGGTTCCTCGAGAAGGTGAATGAAATCATTCCAAGTACCCTGAACCGCCGACTAATTGCCAGCGCTTTACAGGATTCTCGAAATTCCAGTTCGAGTGCCCGACCTTGCTCGGCGCGCTCGCGGTATCCTCTTCAGCTACGAAAAGGATACCCTCGAACGGTCGTTTCCCATCATTACACGGCCAGACTCGAAATAACGATAAATATACTATGGTTTTTTGTCGGCCGCCACGTCCATTAGGCGGAACTTACGGAACCGTGAACATAATTGACCGGTATCTAGCCCCGCGGTCTTTGAACTACGACGCTAGGCGCGCACCTAGCGCAAGGTGACGCGCCATTTTGTTAACGACGGACGTCTGAATGTTGTCGCGTGTCGAAGGACTCGTTAACGCCAGAAACTGAGCCTCCAGACGCAGCTTCCTGCCGGGTCTGGGGAATTTCAACCCTCTGCAACAGTGGCTCTCAATGCTAGACTTAGAAAAGCAGGCATTTTGATAGGCCTCGGATTCCATACTTAATGTTATCTTAATTTTTAAAAGAAGATATTTCAGTAAAAAGTGTTTGGAAATGTAGGGTTAACCATTGACAGTCTTTTGGAGCTTGTGGCCATTTTAAGTAATACCTAACCTAACCTAACCAAACCAAATCTAAAAGAATATTTGAACATCAATACTCGTTGCAATCAAAGAATAAAGCATTAGTTTAATAACTTGTGGACATTTTCTAAGCAATTGTCTAACCTAACCTAACCAAATCAAATCAAACCTGAAAGAACATTTTAACCTAATACTCATTGCAATCAAAGAATAAAGCATTAACCCAGACCTAACCTCACTTCTCTCCAACCAGTTGCACCAACAAAAATCTGGAATCCCCGTTGCTCGCGACTTCCAACAAAAATTCCTCGGAATATTTTCGGTTTCGAGCACTCGAATGACTCGATAAGAGTTTAATTTCTGAACATTGTACAGTCTTCTCCTAGCCTTTCGGTGAAAGAAGGGGGGCGGGAGCGATATTCGAGCGGTGTTCGAGTCGGCGAAAAAGAGCAGAGGGAGAAAAGGGAACAGAGAGCCGTGGCAGAATTTATACCGGTGTTCCGCTCGTTACGGCCCTGCATCTGTAACGAAGTAACGGATACGTATCCTTCGTCGAATAGGGCCCCGCGCACGCACCCAGACACCCACCAGAAACCCGGCACAGATTCACACGCACACGACTCCGCGGATCGTTCGTATCTGGGGTGAGGCTCATGAACAATTGCAATTATGGGCCTTCGTCCAAGTTGATTTATAAGTGGTGGAGCCCGTTCCCTACTTGTCCATCGCACCCACACGGGGCTTCCAGCTCGCGTAATCTCCGTCCAGTTCGTGGCTCGATAGTTTTTTTTTTCCCCCCCTTTTATTCGTATTCGCGAATCATCGCGGTCGATCTGCTACTTTTCTATTAGCGGTCTACGCGCGGGCCCCGGGGCCCCATTATGCCCGCTCGCCGTTTGGAACACGATACAGGACCTGCCTCGAGGGTTTGGCAGAATTCCGGGAAGAAGAGGGTCGTCCCTTATGGAAATAAGCTCTCGTCATTAGTGGGGGAGACCCGGGATCCTTTTTAAACACTTGCAGCCTCACGAAGGGTGCGATCCGTATTTATATGCATACTTGTGCTCGGGGATTTTTCTTTCGTTACACAGAGGGTCCGTTCGTGGCTTTTGCAGGCCTCGATGGTGGGAGAGGCAATACTGTGATGAATATGGAAATTTGTATATTTGTCTTTGCACGGATTTTCTCGATCAGAATGGCCGTACGTTATTTTTATTCATAGTCTGGTTCGGTGCAGGTAGTGTTTTGACTATGCATTAATGCATGTTAGGGTTGTTATCGATGAGTGGGTCGTCGATCATAGAAGCTGAGGACTCGATTTATTATTAGTCACGATATCTATATTTTTGGGTCTTTCGCAATTATTTCATTTCTGTTTATAGTACAGATAGATGCAATTCAAGAATTAAAATTTTTTAAATTACCACATAATAGAAAACATTTATTTTTAATTAAATATTGTGGTTGGAAATATCTAGTTTCGAATAAATTTTCTATTATAAATTAGAAAGACTCTAGAATTTATTTATTTATTTATTTGAGGGATAAACACCCTTCATGAAGAACTGAAAAAATAAAGTACAATTGCGTACATTGAGTGGATCATTGCCCTTCTGGTTCTATTTTTTTCGATCGACACTTCGCGTGGTCACTTTATTAGTTACACGATGGTCATATTTCATCGACAGAGGGTTGACAGTTTTTTTTGGACGCTCTTTGTTCGAAGCACGATAGAAAAAGGGAGGAACGATGAATGGACGCGAGTACGAACGTCGAACGGATCCATCGTGCAAATACGTGGATTTTTCAGGGTAACTCGAAGGGTTCCTTTTGTCCTGGCTGGTATCGATATTAACGACAATCGATTCGGCACGGAACCGTGGCGCGGTGTTCGTAGGTTCCTCGCCTCCGCGTTTCTTGTTCCCCGTTCCTACCGTTGAACACGAATAGCCTGAGTTTTTCGCCCATCTCCTGGTATTTTCTTTCTTGCGGAATACGTGGAACGAAAATTAAGCGCCGGTCAATATTCCGTCGTTTCCATTTTGTCTCAGCATCCTTGCAAAGGACTCAGGTTAGGTTCGATTTTACGGGCGCCATTTTGCATTTCGAGTCTCACGAATATAGGGAACACATGTCGAACTGGAATTTTCTCAATCGTATGTAGAAAATTATTACACTAATTTTTCCAAAATTTGTAAAATATTAATTCTGATGACAGTTTGGTGAAAAATAATATTTTTTTTTAAGCATTTTACTCGTATATTGGGATCGTTAGATATTATTGTTGTTTTTAGTGTAATTTATATATAAGTTATATATGAGTGATCATGTATATAAATGTTGATTTAATTCTACGAAACAATGAACTTAAATAATATTAATATTAAATAAGCATTGAGTTTGAAGAAAAAGAAATTTATATTTCTTAAAATACGTACTTTATAGTTTTTTCTTTTTTAGCCATAGGGGACTATAAAACGTAATGGTTGAAACTTATGAATAAAATACATGGGAAAATCTTTCGTAGAACATTCTTTACGTTATACATTTTTACGTAGTCTATTTATACTTTATCGTTACATATATTAACGTATATGGCACCACGTGTGCTTAATAAAGACGTTTAATAATAATAAAACAGTGGCCGTGTAAATTTGTGGACGGGGAAGTATCATAATCTCGATTTTACGATGTAAAAATCTCACGGTAGCGTGTAGGGTCCCAGTAATCCGGTAACTCAAGAAGGGAAACCCCCTTGAAAGATTCCAGTTTCGAATCTCTGCTGAAATTCGGACGCGAAGCCCCGATGGGCCCTCTGTTGCGCGTGAAATCGATTTCAATAAAAAAAAATTGACATTTTACATGGGCCATAAGTCCCCTAACAGATGCACAAAATAAAATGTAACAATCTAGAAATTTGTACAATTTTTAAAGTACTGTAATCTTATTCTTTAGAAAAAAAAAAGATTGGCATTTTACACGGTCCATAAACCCCGTAACAAATGCACATAAAATATAAAAATTAAAAAATTCATACAATTTACAAAGTTTGATTCAAAGAATCTTATATAACCCAATCCACGAGAAAATATAAATATTCAAAAAACAATTCCATATTAATGTTTTAGAATTTTCTCTGTTTAATTTTGAAATAAGAATTGTATTTATGAAAGTGTTTAAATTTTGTTATGAGGTAAAAATTCATGAGAATCGATTTTAATAAAAAAAAATATAAAAATTTAAAAATTAATACGATTTTTAAAATTCACTTCAATAGAATTTAAAATTCAAGAAAACATAAATATTAAAAAAACAATGCAATATTTGTGCTTCAAAATTTTCACTATTTAATTTTAAAATGGGAGTTGTATCTACCCAAAGTGTTTAAATTTCGTTTGCTGTAAAAATGAATAAGAAACGCAGCGTATCCCCCATTGAAGGCCCCGTTGGAAACATGTTCGCGTGGAATTTACGATTCGCCTATGGTGAATCCGAGGATCGTGATCCCTTTTGTCGTACATTTATATTAAAACGCCGAACACGCTAGTTAAGATTCGACTGTAAAATTATTTCTGAGAACCGGGCGCGGAATAACCGGCGTTATGTTCCCCGGTCGGATAATGGCGCACGCGAAACGGCCGATTTACTTTTGCATCGCTTTAATATTAATGTTGACCGCCCCTCTTTGTTGGGGCCCCGGTATAATAACGTCGTGGCCGTGGTTTATACATACGTTACAGGGCTTCGGGAACTTTTTTTTCATCCCGGAACGAAACTCTAGCTCACGTCAGCGACGTGTGTGTACGCCTCGCGAACCAGTGCAGATGCATAGGAAGTTTAGTTAACCGCTCTATCGAGCATAAATTATGCGCGCCATTAGAGTTGGTAACTATGGTTCACGGACCAGGTATGCATCGCTGGTCGAGCAACTGATACCGATAGATAAGAGCGGAAGGAAAGTGGTCGCGCGTGTGTGTGTGTTTTGCTATCCACACAACAGAGAAAGACGTCTTCTTCCATCGACTGCGAAATATCACCCGGATTTCCTTGTTCGCTTTTGTTCCAAGAGCAATCTCGAATGTAAATTACGGATGCAAAGCCGGAGAGACCCGAGAGAAATCATTTCGAGTCCACATAACAGGAAATCACTTCGCTATTTTAATTTAATTTCGTCGAACAACGAGTAAAATGTACAGTCGTGGATTTTAAGTGTTTACTTTGCTAAATAATAGGAAATTACTCGACTGTTTTAATTTAATTTAATAAAATTTCCCTCTATCGAACGACGAGTAAAATCGACGTGCCAGCCGTGGATTTTAAGTGTTTACTTTGCTCCCGCCGCCATTGGCCAGCAAAAAGAACGCCCCGCGAGGCAAGAAGAGTTTTCAGGCTGCTAATAATTCATCGTCACGGTGCATCGACCATTGTCGATCTCCTAGCTCGGGTTCTTTCCTATGCAGACGTTTTTCCTCGAGGTCTCGAGGTGTCACGATAGTTTTCGTTTTAATTAAAGGGTATCGCGTTCTTGCATCGAGAAACTTCTCTCGAGTGCAAACTTCTTCGGTTTAATGGTTAGGATTTTGTTACGCCCGTGCACGGTGCTCGATCATCTATGTTTTATCGATCCATTTGCTTACCAGTTTAGGTTCGATTACCACACTCGATTCTCCAGGGAAAGATTCATTTCCTTTTTGGCTCTTGTATCTTAAAAAATTTTAAAATACAATATAAACTATTACTGAAATTTTCTTATAAGTGTTATCATTTTCTATGAATGATTACAAAGACTTTTTTTATGTTAACCAAAACCTTGCAACTTTTATGATCGCGGCTGTACAAGATGATCTTTAGTGACCCTGCATAGAAATTGTAATTCATTTCCTTATGTTTTGTTCTAAATAATCGTATAATATTATTTTTTCTTCTACCAAAATTCGTTTCGAATTTCCCCAGTAAAATTGCAACGACTCCGCGAGGCAACTTGGAAAGATTTCAGGGAAGAATATCAATGATGGGAATCGGCTTTTACTCCTCAGGGGTCATTCGGTACATTGAGCTATCGTTTTCACGGTTATCAAGGTCTATCTCTTTATCTCTGGCGTTTCATTCGAGTATCCTTTTGCCTCTCCCTCATTCGATCCAGCCATAAACTCGTGGAACAATAAAACCTCGTGTATCTGTAGATTCGCTTTAATATAACAATTCCTTTTTTTTTTCCGTCGAAGAGTATACAAGACCTACACGGCAACATAGCAGAGTAATGACTTCTCTTTATGACCGCAACGATCACCGATATAATCAGGGTTGGTAAGAGATATTGTACAGTTCTCGTACATACGTGTTTCTACCTCCATGATTCTCTGTTTGTCTTTCAATCTTTCCACCTTGGTAAAAGGCTGTGTCTAAACAATGTTGTACGATCGGGGTCGTAAAACGATACGTGCTGGACCATAAACTGGTTTCGACGAGCTGCGAACGTTAAATTTCGCTACAGAATGATCCACGACGATTTTAAAATGCTAAAAGATTTAATAAATGTGTCCACGTAAAAATGAGTCGAATGTATTTCCGGGGGAAAACATAAAATTAAATGCAACTTGCTATTTCGCGAACTATTTTTATTTAAAATTATATGCATGTCAAATTATCACTGTGAGAAGTAAGTGCAAAAATGGAATAAACGTATCTCAATTTATAACTCTTCAATTTTATTTATTCTATTAAAAAAAAAATTATTGCACTCCATTTGCTTGCTTTTATGTTTCCTTCTGAAGTTGAGAAACGAAATATATTATTAATACCACGTCTAGTATCGATGCAATATTTATTTGTAATTATTGCATTTTCGAGTCGAGTATTTCGCCTCTGAGTGCTGGTCTATATTCTAAGGGAGCAAGTAATTAATTGACAATTTCGAGATTGAACTCATCCAATTTGAAAAAAAAATTTACAAATGGTTTTATTTTTATTTGTGGTATAAAATTCCATTGACAATGTGCATTTTGAATGTTTCAGGATTTCGAGGTGAACAGTGCGAGGAAAACATCGACGACTGTCCGGGGAATCTCTGCCAAAATGGCGCGACCTGCATGGACAGGGTGAACGAGTACTCTTGCCTCTGTCCACCGTCGTACACCGGTACGCAATGCGAGCTGGATGTGGACGAGTGTTCCGTGCGTCCTTCGTTGTGTCACAACGGTGCCACGTGCACGAATTCTCCGGGCAGCTACTCGTGCATTTGCGTGAATGGCTGGACCGGGCCCGACTGCAGCGTCAACATCGACGATTGCGCAGGTGCAGCTTGTTTCAACGGCGCTACCTGCATTGACCGTGTTGGCAGCTTCTACTGTCAGTGCACTTACGGGAAAACAGGTAAGAGTCTCAAAATTATAGAATCTAATCACATATATGACGATCTAATTTTCTTATCCGAGCCTCAGCGTCTCTTGTGTGTCGTTGGTTTGTGAAATTATAATTTCACTTGTTTAGAATGCTCTAAATATGTTCCACAAAAATTAGAAATTATAATTTCACTTGTTTTAATATGTTCTACAAAAATTAGTGACAATTGGTAATTATTATTTGATACAACTGTCGAAAATGACCCATTTGTAATAAAAATTGTAAAATATTTATTCGACTGGATTTTTGCAAAACCGTGGTTTACTATGCGAGACTGAATAAACATTTATTTCTTCGAGTATCTATCAAAATTTAATTTCTTTGGCACAAATAAATACACCATAATTGTCAGTAGCTCATTAATTTTTGTGAATATTGCAAATCAACACACACAAGTTTACATTGTAAATATTCTGCAGATTTGTTGCACGTGTACGAAATGAAACAGGCCCCCCCAATAAACACTCGGAAAATTATTAAAATATACTGCAACAAATCAACACACACAAGTTTACAATTCAAATAGACAGAAATATATTCTGCAGATTTGTTGCATGTGCAAAATTCATATATAAATTAAAAAAAAAAAAACAAAAATAGAAAGAAGAGTACATTGCTTTCTATAATAAATTATATTGGCTCACCAAAATTTTTGTTTTTGCTGAGAAAAATTCATCGCTGCAATAAATAAGACCAGAGTAGAAAAAATACTTAGCAAATTGCAGCCAGTGAATACATTGCAATTACAGAATAATTGCCGTGCGATTACCTTGTAATCGTAATCGTAAATCATTAAGCCTCATAATTGCCGTGCAATTAGAATGCAATCACTTAGCAGAAGCTATCGCGTGGTCGGATTACATTTTGCCTAACATTGCGGACGATAATACCGCGGTATTTTTTTTTTCGTCCTCGTCGACCGTGCTTCCTTTTGCGCGGCGAAACGAGAATCCGAGCTAAGCCCCGGATGACGAGGCGAACGCGTTTTCTGCGAATCGCGGCGATTAGCGGAGAGCCGACCACGGTCGATAACAAGGCCGCGGGGTTGGAAATCGTGTCGGCATTATGCATCGCGAGTGCATCGGCAGCCGGGGCATCTGCACGTGCAACAATATGACGCGGACGCAGAAAGGGCCCCTCGGAATACCGGGATTCCGGAGGCCCCTGGCTGCCTAGCCATACCGAGCGACGACCTTGAGGACTGAAAACGAGTTTCTGTCCTTACTTTCCTACCCGAGGCCGAGGAAGACGGTTTTCAGATCGATCGTTCCGACAACGATCGCCAAATACAGGCATCCTTCTTCTCTACCCCGGCATTATTGCGATTCCAGCGGATAGCCCCGAACTACTTTTTCCGCGGCGGCTAAAGATCTCCGGGAAACGTCGAATCAGCGGTTCCCAATCGGGGACCCATGGCCCACCGACTCACCGGGGCCTCCAAATGCCCATTTTTTGCGGAAATTTCGACCTTAAGTTGCCTTTCTACCTTGTGGGATTTAAAAAATTGAATTTTTTTTTGCATTGTCGTTTAGTATGTAGTCTCGAAAATATATCTACGAAATATTAAATTGAAATTCGGAAAACTAACGAAGTTATAGCCTGCTGAAATGTACCGCGCGTAGGTTTTTCTCGAAACTACACTTTTCGGCACTGCGTATGTGATAACAGAAAAGCTATTGAAGATATCAACAGGAAATTTATACAGTATCTTTAGAACTAGTCCCCCTATAGCATGTACTAGGATAATTGCGATATCTGCAATACTTTTTCTTTCATTAACAAAAAGGCAGCCGAATATATGAAAATATTCAGTATTTTTTCGTAAAATAGCTGCCATTTTGCCATTTTCTGTTCTTTTGAAAAGATCCTAGTTCATGCTATAACCACACTCATCTATATTAAGAATATCGTTGGTTTTTGGATTTCGGATAACTTGTTCGCAAAATATCACATACGAAGTCGGGCGCCGTTCCTGAAAACTGTTGTTTGTTGATCAACAAAAACAGCGTAATCAATAGATATTATGCGTTGCAAAAATTCGTAAATATAGCTAAATATATAATAAATGTATCTACAAAACACGAAATTAATCGCTCTTTAATAGCCCGCAAAAAAAATCACAATACAAGGTAGAATGGCCCCTTAAGTTTGATAAAATTAATATTTGGGAGATTGCAAATACCATTGTGTAGATAAATGTTTGGAAATGTATTTTTCATATTGGTTTTGGTATTATATTTCTTTATAAGTGATAAATAAATGTTATCGGAAATTCCAATCTTAAATTTGATCAAATTAACATTTAGAAGACTGCAAATATGATTGTCCAGATAAATGTTTGGAAACAGTTTGTATTTTTCATATTGATTTTGACACTATATTCCTTTCTAGGCGATGACTAGATGTTTATGTATTTTTGATTCTCAAAAAAGCACAAATGTACTTGATATTTCATTAATTTTATTAACTCCGTTCCGTATTTTGAATCTGACTCGTGACAAAGATTTTGGCCCAAACGTAAATATCACGAGCCAGGCTCGAGGACAGCAAATCACGATCGTGATTGAGTTTTAGTTCCTATCAGTACGCCACAAGAGTCGGTCACGATTCTTATAACCTCTGTTACAAAGCAGTGTAGCATCAGTCTGGTTTGTTTACCACGTTTGGGTCCGGATTTCGTCGAGCTAAATATGAATTCGCATAAAGATCCGCAGTCTGGTGATAACTTTTGTAGAAATCTGTTCATTTCTTACTGAATTTAAGGAGTAGACAGTGTGTGTCGATCTCTGACGCGTAGAGGTTAACGGATTTACAATACGTATGGACGTACGCATAAACGATGGCATCCGGGAGTAGTGTTAAAGCCCGGAGGCTCTATTTCTTGCGCGTACGGACGCACTTACAGTTAGTCGCGGGTATAATCGTTGCATCTGCGTTGCAGTTTACTCTGGTTTATATATGAACATCCTAGACGTACGTGTCCCGTTATCGAGATCCGTATATGAGACTAGCAGCGTCAGCGATCAACAAAGCTTATTAGAGCCCTAAAATATCCTCACTGCAAGACTAGTTTTAAAAAATTTAACAAATCTTCCTCCCCATAAAGATATCGCGAATTTTTGAAGAAAGAGTACAATTTCGAACGAAATAGCACCGATCTTTGCCAATCCCCCGATGAAACGAAACTCACGGCAGCGAAGAGATAAGCTCGAACGCGCATCATCGTCGTTCCAAGCAGTTCCAATCGGAATTCCTTGAATTTCCATCGCGTGGTTCGCTGCAGGGAGCAATTAGATCGACTTATCGTACACGTACGCGAGCGTTTCCAGTAATTTACCGAACGCGAACCGCGGATCGACGAACGTTAGACGCTCCGGGGATTTGTCACCGTTCTCCACCGCGTGTCTCCCGGCTCCTCTGCGATCCTCGAGCGTAACTTTTCTGGTCAGGTTACGCGAACCGAGCGGGATACAAGCCTTAATGATGTCCATCTTTGGCGGTCGCCGCCGTGTTTGGCGCTCGGCGATCGACACTTTTGTCCTAGAAACGCACGCAACCCGCGGCATGAACAGAGAGGCCCCTTCAAAATGGCGGCGACGCGGTTCGATTTTGCGCGTGGATTTTTCGTTCGACCGTAAATAACACAATCGTACGATAAATCGTTGGGTCTGTTCGTTTCGCAGGGCTCCTGTGCCATTTGGACGACGCCTGCACCTCGAACCCCTGTCACGAGGGTGCGATCTGCGACACCAGCCCCATCAACGGATCATTCACATGCTCCTGCGCGACGGGTTACAAGGGGGTGGACTGCTCAGAGGACATCGACGAGTGCGAGCAGGGTGAGTGTCGAATTCATTTTATATTTTTCTTTCAATCCATTGAATTGCATTTGATTTTCAAAATTAGCTTATCGAGGGGCAAGGTATTTTTATTCGCTCCAACAGGTATTCATTTTTTGTAGTAAAATATATTTTACTATTTTAAATTAATCGTCGAATTATTTTTATTTACTCCAACGGGTCGATTGAGACTTATGTGTATTTATTTTTTGTAGTAAAATATTTTTTACTGTTTTTTTTTTTGGAATATAAAATTAGTCGTCAAATCATTTTAATTCTTTCTACCAGGACAACTAAGATTTACGTATATTTTTCTTATTGCAGTAAAATATTTTTTACCATTATTTGTAATTTAAAATTGACCATCAAATTATTTTGATACACTCCAACAGGTCGACTAAAACTTAGGTGAATTTTTTTGTTTTATTAAAATGCTTTTTTTTACCATTATTTATAATTTAAAATTGACCATCAAATTATTTTGATTCATTCCAACAGGTCGACTAAGCCTTACGTGAATATTTTTATTTTACTAAAATGTTTATTTTACCGTTATTTATAATTTAAAATTGACCATCAAATTATTTTGATACACTCCAACAGGTCGACCAAGTGCATCGACCCAACGGATTATTAATTTAACGAAATGGTTTAGTTTAAGCTAATCTCGCGTTCGAAACGAAAGCAATGCTCTGGCCAGCGCCTCACGGAGCTTCATCGAGCATAGTTATTAATGATTCGCTCGATCTAAAAAAACCCCCCCGATGATGATTTCGCGCATGAGCGAGCCCAGAAGCGTATCTCGAGGAACGTATCTGATAGATTTTATCGCATCGCGTACCCACGCGAAAATACTTCAGCGGAATAACAAATGATCGTCGTACGATGTTTTGTGCTTGATAGGGAATTTAAGCAACTCGAGTAGAATCGATCAAGACATATTCAGTCCTTCAACGTTTGCTATTTCAACATTTTTAACAATCTAATAGTCTCGAAAAAGTTTCACTAGAATCAGAGAAATATATGCATATACAGTTATCAGAACAAAATAATTCCTAAATTACTTTGTTCACAATTTGTTACTATTATTATCAGCCCTTTATTATTAATATTTATGAATTAGAAGTTTTAATTTTTGAAGCAAATTTTTTTCAAGTAACCAATCTTAACTTTCTGAATAAAAATGCTCAAAGAGATATTCTTAAAAATGCCATAAATTACGTCCTATTAGAGATGCTTAAGTAACTTTGCGAAGACATCTTTGGACCATCGATGACGCTTTATTTTGTCTCGTTTGTCGATGACGTTTCGTCATCGGGCTCCAAGGATTTTAAATTAGATATCGATGAGATCAAACGATGGCCTCGTCGGTCGCGCAGGGTCAATACGTCGGTTAACGATTTTTATCTAGCCGTGCACGGTTTTACACGGCTCTTTTCACGACCTGCGCGCGTTAATATCGTTCAGATCGCGTGGGCGGTTGCGTACAACGAGCCAGACGATAAAAAGGCGAACCATAAATATTCGTGACTCGTTAAATTCGTCGAATTTGTATACAAAAATTTGAATTAAGAACCGCGTTACTCATAATTCAACGCGTACAATGTCTCGTTAAGTTCGACGCGCGGCCGCCATTGTACGTCGAATCGAAATAAATCATTGGTCGTTGAGAAAGAAACGCCAATTTCAACGAATATATATCGCGTCACTGATTTGTTTCGATACTTGTTGAACTTATTTGGTTCGAATTGTGAGGGCACAAATTTTTCCTTCTCGAAATTTTGCACGTATACCAAATTTAGAAATATTAAAATTACTGGAGATATCAACCCTTTGGGTTGCAGAATTTTAACTCTGGTTTTAGTATTAATCATTTTTTTTAATTATTAGAATCATTGCAATACAATTGAAGGAACTAAAAGTGTACTCAAAATTTTGTATCTATATAAAATCACATAAATTTAGAAATATTAGAATTACTAGAGATATCAATCCTTTGGGGCACAGAATTTTAATTCTGGTTTTGGTATTAATCATATTTTTCTTTTTTGCAACTTGGGACAAATTCAAAATAGAAATCAGAATTATTAGACCAAAATATAATTACTGCAATTTAAATAAAAGACTAGAAAGCAAAGAACTCAATTCCCAAACATTAGAATAATAAATAAAATTGATCAGTTCACTGTACCAACAAACATTGTTTCCATTCACTATTTAAAATTGCAAAAACATTCACATCAAACGTGATTATTCAATTGCTCATAATTCGTAAAGAAAAGGAAATGACAAACAATAAATCGATAAGAAGTTCGTCGATTTTCTAAACTCAATAACGACAGAGATGTACGATCGACGCGAGAGATCGAGAACAGTTGATAATTATCAGATTAATGTCCAGGATCGTGCGAGAAAGCCCCTACCGATCGGGCAAATTGAAATCCCACACGTGGTAGACTGCCGGCCGGGAATCGATCGATTACGATCGATTAATTCGGTCCCTGGATGCGCTTCATTCATCCTGCGTGCTTCGATATCCGAGTTTGTTGCCTCCCTTCCCGTTGTCGCCGATCGCGATTGATCCATCATGAACGGGAAATCCTTGATCAGTTGCATTGCGGCAATCTTATCTGGATACGTCTGACTGCAAAGTATCCGATTACTTACGATCGATTTTGTGGGAAACGTGCCGTTATGTTACACTGTCGTTACACTTTCATTACACTTCGATGCAAAACGTTGTCCAGAGATTATTACAGAATGTCTTTTCAAATTGGAAAATTAGAGAACATTTAGAGTTCATTAAAATTTTTTTTTGGATGTACAGTTATACGTATTTGTATTTGTACATTGTCATGGGTGATTCACTTCACAAAATAAAAAAGGAAATTTGTTTTTTATAATATAAATTTATTAATTATATATGGAGATATTTGAGGGTTTAAATAAGAATAAATTAAAAGTAATAATTGTAAACGGTGATGGCACGCTGGATATGTCGGTTCTCGTTTGGTCACTGAGGTGCAGCTGCATTGAGCGCGGTCACACTACTGGGATGGGTTACCGCTAGGAAATAAAACACGTATATATTATTGATTTTATAAGATTTAATTAATTACATCATTTATAATTGCATTTACCTGCTTCGAATGGACGTTAATATTAAATAAAAAGACAACAAAAAATTACTTTATAAATAAAAGTAACCAACGCAATAAACAACATTTGGTGAAAACAAGAAATTAAAGAGAATTCATAAAGAAAAACAAGTTTTCATTCATAGCGAATCACCATTATAGTGTACGAATACGAGTAGGAAAATGGACTAGTTAATAAATTTCGAATCTTTACAACAAAGTGTCCTCCTGCAATTAGAACATTATTACACAATGATAGTATAGGAAACTCATAAAAAGAATTGCTACCGACAATAAATATCAATTCTGAAAAATTCAAATAACTTGCAACTTGAGAAAGAAGATTTTACAATTACCTTTAGTAACGTATACAATTAAAATAACCCGTTGTTAAAAAAGTTGCTCGAACGTAACAATAAATATCAATTCCGAAAACTAAAAATAATTTGCAACTTGAGAATTTCCAATTACCTTCGATAACGTTATGTAATTAAAATAACCAGATGACGTTGGAAAAATAAGTTCGAATCGGTTCGAAGAGCCCGGAATAAATATTTGATCTTGCACGAAGACGGTTGTAAGCTGCAGAAGTATGTAGGATTTTTCAATAATGGGGCAGGAAGAACTGGAAGGGAAGGGGGGTGGGGGACAGTTCTTTTGAAACATTTCACATCGCGATCTCGTTCTCTCGGGAGCATTCCACGCGAACACCTGTAGGGTGCACTGCACTTTAATAAGTATCCTTCGCCTTTTTCTTATTTCCGTTTCGTATCTCCGGGGCGAACTTGTCATTCGTAAGCCCTCTCCCCTCCGCCGTGCCTTTGAGAATGAGTCGCCCTGATGCGCAGCTTACGATCGAAGGGCTCCGCGCGATCCATCGAGCCCTGAACGCCGACGATTATTAATAATTCCACCGAGATAATTGATGGTCCGGACGGGAATTTATGTTTCGAACTGTGCGTTACACGTTGTTATCGATCGATCGACAGTTGTCTCTGAAAGCAATTTCGTCGGATCCCTTTGAATCGGTCCGTCAAAATCGTATCAAGAATTTCTCCAGGGTTCAAAGCCATTTTTCAATTCGAAATAGAATAGAGAAAATATCAGATTTTTTATTTTTCGTTGACATGGGTTTTTAGAGTGCAGAAATATAATTTTAAAGAGACTCTTTACCAATGCAATTATTTAATGAAACGTAGAAAAGTTGTGCAAAGTACATTAAATATGGATTGTGCAACTGGCGCAATATGACACGCGATATCCTCGATCAGGATCTTTATATTAGGTTTCCGTTGGTCTTAGCACATCCTCTAGAGTTGCATTCCATGGGTCCCGGACCGGTTTCAGAACGATTTTATATAGGAGCAATTTGTTTTCGATCGAGAGCTTTGATCGACGATTCAGAAGCCCCGAGTACATATTTCTGAAACCTCTCTTTCATAAGCCTTTTATCGATGTTTAAGTCAGGGGTATCCGATCTTATCGGATCGTTGATCACATTCGTTGTTCGAGAGGACTGTTGGGCAAATAGTCGTGAAATCGAAATGCGCTAATTGGATTTCGTTAGACTTGATCTAGTCGTTCTTGCAAGAACGTCGCTCCAGGACTTTTATTAGAGCTGTTCGATCGACAGAAATTCCTCTATTGTCATATTAGCTATCACAGGGCGAGTATATTAAAAATAAATTATTTCAAATTAACATACTGAGGTTCCATCATCTTGCAGTGGATTCTTCTTTATAAAATTAAGAAAATAAAATTGGTCAAATTTTTCATCAGATTGGTAATCATTTACTAACATTCACGTATCCAAAGATGACTGATATAATTTTCTTTTATGATTTCAATCATTCTAATTTAATCCAAACCTGTGAGAGATATAAACTCTAACAGTTTTATTAATAAACACAAGAAATGAAGTCATAAAGAAGTAGATTCTTCGCACAGAATTTTTCTTGCAATTCTTCGTAGTTTAATCCAGCAAAGGATGCAAATACCCATTCCCCACCAGTTTTATTAATACACTTCGCAAGAAACGAAGCCATAATAATAAAGTTTCCATTCACAGACTCCCAGGCGAAGAGATAAATAAATTCAATTTATGGCGTTCGATCGTAAACGTCGTAAGAGTTCGATGCGCGAGCTATTTTTCGAACAGATCGTCCCAGCTCGGAACGGCAGAAATTCATCGTTCGTTACGCGTACGTTCGCGGGGTAATGGGTTTGCAATTAACCGGTGGACAGGCCAGTAGTCGCGGTTTAATTAATAGTCCGGTAGAGAATCGAGCTCAGCATGGGGGCCCACACACCTCGACGATTTTCCGCGCCCGTAGCTTCCTCGGTTTATCTCGTTGCATTATCAGCCGGGATCCGATTTATGGTACCACGGGACGTCAATCCGCGTTGCCGCCATCGTTGACACGGAAATAAGCAACGGAGAGGCTGCGGCCGTGCTCGGTCACCTGTGAAACGGGAAAAATGGTAAACGGTCGTGGGTAACTAGAGATCCACGATTCACCGTTAACGCAAAACGAAATCGATCGTGACGAAACGGAAAGACTACATCGAGCGCTTTTTCTTACTTAATACAACGCCTTAATTTCACCTCGCTTCTTGCGCACAACGAAATTGAATAGACTTCCCCGTGTTTTGTATCGCGGTGAAATTTCCATCTTTCGAACGGGTTACGTAAGGTGTGTAAAAGAAATTTTATGGGGAGCACAGAGTTTCCTTGGATAGTAATCTTTCCCTTCCGGATAGTGTAGCTCGAGCTACCGTGGATTTTACAGTGGTTAAATATACACTTGAGAGGTGAATTTAACTGTGCAAAAATAATATAAAAAATTCAGTTTACTATAAAAGAATTAGTTTCGATTTATTTAAGAAATCAGAATTTTTCACTTCCGGATAGTGTAGCTGAAGCTACCTGTATAATAAAATATGGACTTTAGAAGTGAATTTAGCTGTGCAAAAATGATATAAAAAATTCAGTTTAGACATTTGATACATTTGTGTAGGAATTACTTTCTGTCAAGATTAACTAGACATAATCGTAAATCTCACTTCAGTCTATAAAACAGAGTACCTTCTGGATCGTCTATTGATTGTGCATATATGAGCCAATTAGTTTCCACATTACTCGTTGAAAAGAAAACACATATAATTAAACAGTCGTGCAGTAAAGCCTCGACACCTTCGATTTATATCAAGCAAATAACGAAATAACCTTCTCCCAAGAAATTGCTTGAAAAGTTGATACAAAAAATGGGAATGAAATCGAATTTAACGAGGGTAAGAACAAACGGTGGTAGATTAGCCTACATACGTTAGATTAGAGTCCGTGGAACGACCGTCGTCATCAGTTACGGCGTTGCTCGAGCTGGTTTTAGAAATCAAAGCCAACGAAGGTGCAGAAGAAGCACCTGAAAATGCATTCAAGTAAATCCCTTTCATACAGCTGGGCACCGATAATAAATACTCGCCGCCAGCCGTAGGCACCGGTTAATACATTTCGTTCCAGACAAAGACACTTCATTAATAATCGGAAACGCTTCTTTTGTATCCAGCGTGCTCCGGTTCGTTTCCATCTCCCTCTGTTCCATTCCTGACGCAAAATGGCCGTCCTCGTGTGGGGACTTCGCTCGCATTAGCGATCGTGTTTCCCCGGCGCGTTAATCAACCCGCAGCCACGGAATTAATTGGATTTCGGGGGTTGAACGTTAACAATATCTCGTTTACGCGTACCCGGGGGCGCCATTAGAGCAAACCGCGCGTCGCCGCGATTCATTTTCTGTATTTCATTACACGCGTGAAACGGCCTTGGTAATTTAGCAAACATTCAGCAGCATTACGACCGATCTAGCTATAAATCTACCGTACCCTGCGGTTTTCCTTTTTACAATAATTAATAACGTTCGTGACAAGGCAGCCGGAGAAAAAACAAAAAAAAAAAAATTTAATTATACGTTTCTCGATTTTTATTCTATTTATAGAGCTCTACTATTCAATTAAATCCATAATAATCGAGCGAAAGTACAAATTTTTCTTTTCCCCTCCCCTTCCCTCGACTGTGTATTAATCTCTGTCGACCTGGAGGCCTTGTGAAAAAACATGGCGATAATTTTATATCATCCCGAGGGTCGAAATGTGTAACAACCCGAAGGACATTACTGTATTTCCTGGGGAGATTAACGGGGCTACCGTGAACGATCCTTGGTGATAGTTCGTCGGGAGAAAGCGACGGGGAGGGCTACAGGAACGACTGGCCCTGCACCAGATTTCGGCCGTTAAAGTTTTTTACGGCCGCATAATGAATTAAGGATCTCAGTTTTTCTGAGCGTGTGGGCCCCCATTCGAGAACCCGTTCCTTTCGCTGGCCAGAAGGAACCCTGTGTGTCATGCTTCGAACCCGAGGTTTGTAATTAGGAAGACATTACTCAAAGAGGGCCCAGAACGATTCTTCGCGCGCCTCTTCTCCTCTTCGTCCCGCTGGCTCGCTCGGGGGCGTGATGGTACCTGATTCCTGCACACCGTGGACTAAATTATCGCTAGATTGCCACGTACTGGCTTTCCTGGCTGTTTCTAGTCGTTCGAAAGTGAGAAAGAGTTATTTAGACTCGAATGTCCGAGTTTAAGTCCGATCTGTGGTCGTGGATAGTTCATTTATTGTTTGCTTTCAAGTCTGTTCCAATCTTTTCGTACAGTATTATAAATATATCAACCCGTCTATATTTAATTATTTTGATAATTCGTGGTGGTAGATACGTGATAAATTATTAAGTTTTCGTTTTTGTACGTAAGATTTAAAATAAAATGAGCTCTGTTTACAGTTATGGCTTAATTTATTTCGAGAAGATCAAATTCCTTCCATTTTAAGGGGTTGGTATATTTATGATACGCACTGTATTTATTGTTTGCTTTCAAATCTGTTTCAATCTATTCACATATTGTTTTCGATCTGTTTTAGACAAATTTTATTTTCATGATTGATAGAGTACTTGTAAAGAGGGCCATAATTTGTTTCTAGTTGTTTCTGTACACCAAAGAACTCTTCTACTCACATTTAACTGCTTTAAGAATTGAATAGGTAATTGGAAGAACATTCAAATCTGTCTTCAACGCAGTGACAGAAAAGAAATATCGTAACCCATCGTAATAATAATATTTCACAGGGAATCACCGGCGACACCGCCGCACGGAAGCCAATTTTTTACGAGGTCCCAGTTACCCGCGAGTCCGTCGAGGCGGTTTTTGCACGGTCACGATCCATCAAGGGGCCGATTTTCCAGCAACCCCCTTTCCCAGTCCCCTTTTTCGTTTAAAGTTTTAATACCGTCGGGTGATTAGTCGAAGCTCACGCCCTCCTCATCTCATTTATCCCGGGCTTTTGTTTCTCTTTGAGGGGGCCTTTCGGTGGTACAAGTCATTAAATCCAGAGGAACGTCCACTTTCTTCCTGCTCATCTTCCTTGGACGATTGCCTCCGGGGGCCCCGTCAGATCCTCTGCTCCGATAAACGCGACAGCCTTTGCTCCCGCTCCGTGCATTGAAATCTCCGAAGATTAGCTCCGCCGATGAGCCCCAGCGGTCATAATTATTGGGGGATCGATGACGCGTTAGGGACGCTTCCGAGGGATCGTTTGGGAATCTCGATGGTAATTCTACGCAATTATTTCGAGTCTCGTTTTGAGAAAAGTGCGTACACACCCTCTTCTTGCGCTGAGAATAGCGATCGTTGCGGTTTATGGCTCGCGTCGCGTCTCCGTGGAAAACCTACGCGCTTCTTATTTTTACGTTCGAGACGAGCTTTGCTCGAGAACGCGAGTCAGTTCGATAATTTCGTAATCATCGTTCGAATTTACCTCGATGGATCGTAATTGGTGGAAGATAATTGTACAAGTGATAATTTGTTGTTCGTGAAAAGTATGTTTTTCCTTATTATATTATGTAAAAGATACTACAAAAATTAGCTGCCAAGACCTGCCAAAAAATGACAAAAAAATCTATTCTATGGTTGTGCATAAAATATACTATATAATAAATTAAACAACCTCACTGGAATTCCTGAACTTTATTCAAATTTATTTATTTTAGAATTTCAACTTTTTAATTTTTAATTTTCCTTGACGCGTCGCCTGTCGCTAAATTTGTTGCACGCGCCTAATTTGTAGCCAGAATCGAATCCATCACGATAAAGACGAGTCGATTAGATCGCGATCGATGTCTCAAGCAGAAGGGGACAAAACATCTGTCGATTTAAGCCTCCTTCCAGACCCGGTGACGTTAATTGCAATTTTATTCCGCACGATGAAAATTTCGTTCTTGCGTCTCGTCGTCGGTCGCCCGTTTTTCGACCGCGATTCCCACAAAGGAAAACCACCACTGGACGAGATCAGCTAATTTCAGGGGACCAGGCGTAATTTATTCGGAGATCTCTTCCCGAGAGGGACGCCTGTCCCCGATATAAGGTCGTCTTTCTTGCAATTCGTTCGGAGGAGGTCGACGAATACGCGAAAAAGAAGTCCTCATCCCCGTGGCTTTCCCTCCCCCTCCGGCCTTTCTCTCCCTCTCTCGTGTACCTTATAAATATTTACGTTGGATTCCTGAAAACGTCGGTCCATTTGCAGCGAAGGACCACCGCAAACCGGGTCGTGCCGCGACCGCCCGTCCGGTGTTGAATTACATCGTCCACCATCTTTGTGGGTCCTGAAATTCCCCGAGACGCGCGAAGGTGACACCGTCGAGACGTCATAATTCGTGGCAAGCGGGGTGAAAGTGCCTCGCGTGTCGTAAAAGTTGCTGTTGTTGTTATTTTTTAACCAACTGCTCCGGTTACAGCGACCATTTCGGTTCTCCAAGATGGCGGGAGGCCTGCATTTTTTACCCCTTGTCCGGCGATTCATTTTTTAACAAACTTACTTCTTCAAATGATTTATTAGTCAGACTACTGTGTACTAATTAAATTTTTCAAATACATTAGGTAAACATTTTAAATAATTTTGGGCAGGTGTAGATCTTTAGAATTTAGTTTGTATTAATTATGGGGGAGCAACTCGTCATTTTCTAGCAAATTTGCTTCTTCAGATGATTTATTAGCCACACTACTGCAGGGATAATTATTGAAAATTGAATTAATATTGATTAATTTTTATTAAATTTTCGAATTTATATCCAGATATGGTAGATAAACCTTTCAAATATTTTGGGCAGGTGTAGCTCGTCAAAGTTTAGTTTAGCAGAAATTATATAAGAACAACTAGTCATTGTCAGTCGAGGGATTAATTGGATTATATGCAAATACTGCTAACAGTATTGCAAATAAGAGATGTCTGTTCTTTAGCCTTTCATAGTAGTACTTTTGTCGAATATTTGTTTTTTGGTGAATATTTGCAAGAAATATTCGAAAAGAAAATAGCAAGCAACAATTGCAAAATACGTTTACTATTTCCAATATTTGAATCTTAGTATAAGCAGCAAATAATATTTTCTCATGATTCAAACATTCGATAAAACATTTCGATGTTTACTATTTTATATCAATATTCAAGTTTTCCCCAGTCCTGAAAGAGTCTAAAATCGACGTTTTAATCTGTTCGAGGCGTCGAAAAGATTGACCCCGATCGAGTCCTCGTTTTTTCTCGAACGTAACGGGCTTCGTGTGAGTCCCGCTCATTGCGTGCCAGTGCAAACAACGCGGTAACGCGTAACGAAATCCCTCTTCGCGGTCGAGCCTCCCCCGGTGCTTCAAACCCCGGCTTCCTTGCCTCCTTCTTCGTTTTCGAGGCGAAGTTGACTCGGGCCGGATCTCCTCGGAGGCACCGGGGGTCTCCGTTCGCTACCTGCCCGCTAAACAAAGACCCATTGTTACACCGAAATTTGGCAACGTCGCCCCGACAATGGTAAACCGATACGAGCAGAGGCAGTTCGTATACCTGGCCTGGGCACGTCGGCATACCTGCACCGCCTTGGAAATCCAGGATACGTGGTGGGTATTGTCCACGAGGCGCAAGTGTGTCCCTGTTTGTTGGAAATCATCTTCGAGATGGTTCGATTCCTCTAGTCTCTATTGATGATTCGAGTCTCATTGTCAACGAGTATTTCATTATTCTTTGATTCGATCCTCTTTTACCTGGATGCCTGCAATCTTAAGTTCGAGATTCTTCGTTGCATTTTTAGCAAATTATTCATTGATGTCTGTTAGCTCTAGAAGTATTAGCAATTGTGGTATAGATATTTGAGGAAATAAATGTTTATTCATTCTTTTGAAAAATTGAGAATTGACCAGTTGGATGGAGTATAAACAGTCGATGCTTCAATTTTAGTTTCATCTTTAAAGCAAGACTTTATTAGAAGCTGTGAAATTTTGCATATGCTAAGAGTAGCAAATAAGTTTTTCCCCTTTCTTATAATCCTATTTTTTAATTTGAAATTCAGTTATTCTGTCCTTCTTAAATGATCCTAGTGGTAAATAAAACTACTCATTTTTCAAAGAATTAATTTTTGTTATTATATTTGGAGGGATTGGATTCTCAAATTTTTTTAAGAATCTCCTCTTCTCCTCAGACATTCTGTATCTACTTGATCTCTTCTAAGTCCTGCTGGAAGCAATTTGCAATTCAGAGACCGATATTCCTCCTCCTGGAACCCACTTTTATGACTCGAGGACTCTCAGGCCCCTTTTGCGAGATTCCCCAATTCAAACACGAGCAAGACGAGCAAAACTGAGAGAGAAAGAGAGAAAGAGAGAAAGAGAGAAAGAGAGACGCTTACGGTGTGTCGTCGATGATGCAGAACAGGACGTTGCTCGGGGTAATAAGATTTTGCCGGAAGTGGAGGCTTAGGAAGCGGCCTCGCCAGGCCTCGTATCTGGCGAGCCACGGTGGCAGCGGCTCACAAACGAATCTAATTAAACGCTAAATTGTTATTTTAAGTTTAATAACGACCGTAATGACCTCACGCTCCGGCCCGTGCTCTGTTATTATCTAGATTGCATATTTTCCGGTAGATTAAGTTCCGCGAGAGCTGCTCGCAAGAAGTGGAGGCATCCCTCTCCTCCATCGGCTACCGACTGAACGAAACTCGCAAACTGCGCCCCCGGAGGGAGTACGATTGATCGATTATCCGCGATATTATATACGCGGACGCGTAATGCACCTACGATATTACGAAAACGACGCGGAATGGCCGCCGGGGCAATGGCGGGCTGAATATTCCGCGTCAGGTTGGTGGCCGGAGCTCTAAAAATAATTATAACCCACCATTTATTTCAGTAAAGCGACCAAATGTTAATTATTTGCTCGATTTTTCTCTCAGTAGATCAATAATAAATTATTTGTTACGTTTATTTCATGCAACGGTGAAATTATTAATTTATTTGAATGCAGATTTTATGCTTCTTCGACTAGACAATTTTTGATTTGTCTCTTTGTTCTTTTAAATATAATAGAGATCTATATTTTCATTTAGGGATTATTTTTCATGGGACTTCATCTTAGAATGATATTTAGTAGATTATAAATTTTGTCAAATTCACTGCTTCGAAATTGCATTATTGAAATTTTTATCCAAATACAAATTCTCTCCTTCCCTGACTATTCAACTTTTTAAAAATAGAAATCACTATTTTTATTCAGTGATACTTTTCTATCAGGAATTTTTTTCTCGAAAGTACGTAGGATTTCGAAGTTATGTGTACTCATAAAAAATGGTTGTATTTGACCCCAGAACCCAGAAATCATTTTTTTAGAACGATTCGAAATTTTTTTTTTTTCATCGAAAAATTTAGACAGCTACCTCCTGTCGATTTTTCTTAGAAATTCGTTTATCATTTTTAGTGCTGTTGTTTGACGCCCTACAGAAATGTTGTCTAATACTTTTTTATAGGTATCCATGAGCTCTACTTCCATACTAAATTTCAAAGAGATCCATTAACTATTGTAGGAGTTATGGCCGTTTGAAAATTGGACCCTTTTTTATGGGGGTTTTCTAACTTTACAGGGTTAAGAAACAACTTTTTCAATATTCTTAGAATTTATACATATTCTCCATTAAAATACGCGTTGTTTGCCTTTTTAAACATTAAAATCCTCCAATCCGTTCAGAAATTATGATGCTTTAAAGATACGCATGTAATTTCAGGGAGACATTTCTGGCCTGAAATTATCTTTTCGGTAATGAATTTTTTTCTCGAAAGTGCGTAGAATTTCGGGGGTATGTCTATTGACCAAAAATGATTGTAATAGACCCCTGCAACTAAAAATAATTTTTTTAGATAGATTTGAAATTTTTTAATTTCGCCGAAAAATTTGTACAACTTGAATTTTTTTCTCAAGATTGCGTAGGAATTCGAGGATATGTGTATTCACCAAAAATGATTCTAATTGACTCCCACAACTAAAAATAATTTTTTTAGATAGATTTGAAATTTTTTAATTTCGCCAAAAAATTTGTCCTCCTTGAATTTTTTTCTCAAGACCGCGTAGGATTTCGGGGGTATGTGTATTCACCAAAAATGATTCTAATCGACCCCCAGGACTAATAATAATTTTTTTAGAACGATTTGAAATTTTTTAATTTCGCCGAAAAATTTGTCCTTGAATTTTTTTCTCAAGTCTGCATAGGATTTCGAGGGTATGTGTATTCACCAAAAATGTTTCTAATTGACCCCCGGGACTAATAATAATTTTTTTAGAACAATTTTTCACAAATTGCCCTGAATGGTCGGTGTCTTGAGTCCCCAAAGCGTCGTCCTTGAGATCCTCAGGCGACCGATTCGTCATCTGTTCGTCCTCGGCGCTCGATTGCGAACACGACGGAGCAATGCGTTTCTTGCTCGCCCCTGGCTGCTCCGTAACACACGTACAACCCCTCCCCAGCCTTCTGCGGCCTTTTCTCCCTAGGTTCTTTCTGCGCCTCCTTCCGCAGCGGTCAAACGTCGCGCGCGGCGACAGCAATTACCCGGGGGTCGGAAAAACCGTCGGCGAATTACACGAGGCCGGTATGCGAGCGTGCCACGGCCAGAAGCGGACGCCACTTTATAAACGGCCGCTGTCGTTGCCCTTAGAAAAGTTCATAAATATCGCGGGGTAATTGTACGCGTTGTCCTGGGAACGGTTGTAACGAGCCCGCAGCCTGCCACTTTCGCGTCTCGCTCCTCCCGCGAGCTTCTGTTCGCTTGTTCTGTGGGATCACATTGTATGTTAAGTGACGCGATCGTTGCTGGCTGCAACAGGATTTTGAGTCCTGCGGGGTATCGGCTTTGGATCAGGATTGAGAGCTCCTAACGGCACGCTCTTTGGCCTTTTGGAGCATACTCGAGCTTAGGATCTCTGCACAGCACTTGGGGCACTTCATACTAATTGTATTAATTTGATAGAAAAGTCAAGTCACATAGAAAATTAACTGCAGTGGAATCAGGCCCATCTGCAACAATTTCAGGACTTTCTCAGGACCATTTTGTGAATGGAAATGTGAACTGTAGACTATAATGATTTACTATAAATAGAACTAAACTTCGTCTCGCTATATTCCAAAGCAAAACAAAATTGCAGTCGCTGCTACAGTAATTTTATTCCTCAAGAATCTCCAGAACATGGTTTCGTATTTAAACAAAACTAGTGAGCAGATTGCACGTCGGAAGGTTACGAGTTACCCAGAGAATGAGGCAACTTGGAAAGATTTAAGGCTTCTAACGGATTGCTACTTATCCCTTTAGAGGAGTCCGTTCTTGGCTCGATGAGGTGTAATACGTTCTAAACACTTCGACGCTTGCATTTAGTGGGCGTGTAAAGAGGTGCTTGTATTATATTTGTCGACCAACGTTCTTCCTTCGTGAAAACATCGATTACGTTCGAGTATTTCGACTTAATTCCATGATTTTAAAACTGACAAATTTTTCTTGCTTTTGATAGCTCATTAAAGTTTCTCAGAACCTTAATGTCAACAAATATTCATATATAGAAGTCACCTTACCAAATTGCATGATTTGTACAAATTATAAGATATAAATCAAATATCGCTATATGTACGTTACAGAATTTTGTAACCAATTTTTTTGTCTGTATTCTCATTAAAAGATTTTGAAACATTGAGAAGTGCAAGAAGACGGTGTGTGGGGTAAAATTTCGACCAGCGGGGCGCAGTACTTCCCTTTCGTTGTATTCAGTAATAACCGAGAAAGTAAAACGTAATACAAAACTGGTCGATCCGATCGACGGTAAACGTAGTACCATACAATTCTCAAGATTCATCCGTTCATTAGCACGCACTTTCTCCCATCAGCGTTGGAGAACGCGGGCCGAAGTCTGATTAAGGTAATCGCCGACTAATTTCCATAAAAGCGCATCGTACACCCAACTTTCCTCGCGCACGCAACGAGGATGTTCAATTCTCGCTGAAAAACTCGATTCTGAATCGAGACTGTTCACGTAATCACTGAAAGAATAATTCGAAATCTTTACGAGAAAAAACAAAATTAAATAAGCCATATATACGGCGATGGTGAGTTTAAAAATAATCTTCGTTTTTTTAATTCTATGTTAAAAGTATCTAATATAGTTCTGTTATAAAGGTTTCACGTTCTTCATTATATGCATGTGTGCGGTATGTTAAGTTTTATTATTCAAAAAAGCTAACGCAGGCGGCCATCTTTATACTTCGCGTTGCACGCGCTTATAAAGTATCTCTACGCGTTCTTATTTGTCTCTTCTTGGTATCTTTAATTAAATGAAGATTTACAAAACGTTCTTAAAACGTCCCCTTACTACTTTAGTTAAATACAAATTTGCAAAAGGTTATTATTAACACGTTTCGTTATTCGAAAGCCAGGCGGGCGGCCATCTTTGTACTTTGCGTTGCAGTGCGCATGCGCTGCATTTGTTCTTAGCCGCGCGCTTGCACGCGTTAATAAGGGATCTCAGTGCGTTTTTGTTTTCTTGTTATCTTCATCTTTTTGCCTCTCCTTACTACTTTTAATTAATTAAAGACTTACAAAACGTTATTATTGACACGTTGATTACTAAATTAAAACCTTAACATTTCTCACGAGACCAAAACTTTGATTTTAGAAAATTGTAAACTACAGAACCTAAAATTCATGGAATCCTGAACATTTCAACTCGAGAATGAATTTTTCTAGTTCCATATTGAAAAATCCTGTCACGCCATAATTTTTGTCTCGTGTTGTACGAAATTTTGTAAAACTGCCAATCGAATGAAACTTGTCGATATCAAAATCGACGTTTCAGGGAAGCCACTCTCAATGAGACGTTCGTTTCGCGAATGTCGATAGACCGACGGTAATAATCGTATTGTAATTAGAGCGAATCGCGCAGCGCCGAGAAAATAGACCATTCCAAATGGATCGTCGGGCAAGAGAGCAGCCTGGAGAATGGTACTCTTGGAATCCGTGGCCAGCAGCTTCCTTCTTATGGTCGTCGTCCGTGCCTCCTCTGCGTGCTTCTTCTCCCTTCTTTCCCTAATGGCGACGCCGCGAAAAACCTACGACGAGTTGGCCAATTAAGGCGCACTACCGTGTATTTGTCGTGCGTCCCACGGGGGATGCACCTGCGTGCTGGACTTTGATTCTTGCACGGCTATTAATTATTATGCGCCACGCGTTCGCGGGCAGTTTTAATTATACCGGCCCCCGTCGCGGCCAAGTTTCGCTCGCGCGAACAATCCCTTCTCGAGGGCCCTGGTACGTTCTACCGTACTTTGTTTCCTTATTGATCGGTTCCCCGTGGAGGGAACTTTCCACAGGAAAAGGCGTTTCCGTGGATCGACTTTCACTTAAAAACCAGAGATTACGAGAGTCGATCTGGGTCGAAAGAGTTTTACCCGATACGGTAGGCGACGATTTCGGAGTTTACGAGAAAGATTGCCTGTTAACATTTTTGACACAGTCAGGGAGGGGGGCGAATGGAAATTTGTTTTGACCCAAAAATGTTCGTGGTTGTCGAACGTATTACCTCAATATCTTAAGCTTGTCCCGTTCGAATATATCGGATACGATAATTTCCCTTTCGTGCTCGCTTTCACTATAACGTGCCAAACTCTGTAAACTATTTCCGCGTAAATATTAAAATGAAGTTTCATGTATTCGATCCAAGGTTGAATTCTGAATTTGTTTAATCTTCAAGCAGATTCTTATAGAAATGAACTGACGAACCTTAAGCTACGTTGAACCGTTCGTATGTAAATAACCGTGTCGTTGAAATGTTTGACATCGTGTCTTCATTCAACTACGCGATTATAGCGAGATTACGAAGACGACTAGCTCCTATTTCGACCATCGTAAACTCGAATGTGCAAGCTGTCGTGCACCTGCTGCGCCGTGGATACTATTAATTTGCATAATTTTCTATTTCAAACGCGCGATGATATTCGCCTCGAACATTAACCATATGTTTTCCATCTATTATTTCGAAATAATTCAGCCGAAGACGTTTACCGTGCGTTGAACTCGCACTTGAACCACTTCCGTACCCTCATTTGTACATAACGAACATTGTTCCAGCTTTTTTAATACCATGTATACAATAAGATTGCAAAAAACAAATCGTGCAAATTGGTTTCAAAACTGCCTGCATATATTTTGATTAAATTGCACCAAATACGTGATTATGGTGTATTAACTTTGAACAATGGTCCACAATAGTGTCTATGTGCCATTCATTACGTGTTACATGGATTACTTTGTAGTCAATGTCGACTGTCACCTGTTGGATCATCTATTGATTATACAGGGTGTTCAGCCACTAAATAAAGACAAAATAAGACGAAAATCAAGAATACCAATTTGTTGATAGAGACTTCGTTACAAAGTTATTAGCAAAATTATAGTTAAAAATTATTAATAAAATTTGTTCACCTACACGAATTTTTTTCTCGAAAGTGCGTAGAATTTCGAGGGTGTGTTTATTCACCAAAAATTCTTGTAATTGACCTCCTCAACCGAAAATAATTTTTCTAGAATGATTTGAAACCTTTCAATTTTCAGGGTAACAGACAGTTATGGTCAGACATTATATTTTCAGTAATTAATTTTTTTTCTCGAAAATGCGCAGGATTTGGGTGGTATGTCTATTCACCAAAAATGATTGCAATTGACCCCTGTAACCAAAAATAATTTTTTTAGAACAATTTGAAATTTTTTAATTTCGTCGAAAAAATTTTTGGTCAATATGGAACTTTAAACGTTAATAATTTTTTAACGAAGCCTCAATCAACGAATTGGTATTCTTGATTTTCGTCTTATTTTGGCCTCTAGAATCTCCCATTCAGTGAAACCTTAACAGTAAAAAATAATTGTGAAACTCCAAGTCCTTCCGAATAAGCTCATTTTCATTTCAAGTGTCTCTAACTTAAAACGATGATTTTCTAATGGAATAAAATTGTTGTTTCTAGGATCCCCCTGCGAGCACGACGGCATCTGCGTGAACACGCCCGGCTCGTTCGCCTGCAACTGCACGCAAGGATTCACAGGACCAAGATGCGAGACGAACGTGAACGAATGCGAGTCCCATCCCTGTCAGAACGACGGCTCCTGCCTGGACGATCCCGGAACGTTCCGATGCGTCTGCATGCCTGGTAAGCGAAGATTTTTCGTTTCTTCTTCTCTTGCCTCTTGCAGCTTCTTCCCTTTGTGGAGGTGCCATCGAGACCAGATCTCGAAAAAAAATATTGCCCACCGCAAGCCACCGCAAAGGGGAACGGGTAATTCCCGATGGGCTCGCGTGACCGTAAGTGAACCACACCTGAATGCACGTTGGTTACTTTCACAATAGCAATTGGCCAAACTGCTCCATTTACGCGCGCTGATATAGCACCCTCATTGAGCGTTTTCGCGCGCCTATTCATTGCCTCCGACATGTGCTATGAGCGGAAAACCCGCGGTCGAAACGTAAACCGGTTTCCAGCGGTGAAATTTCTTCTGTTTTTGAGCATACATCTGCCACCTGGACACGCGTAAACATAGCGAAGTTTCACACTCGAAACAAAACACCCCGCGGAAAGTCCCCACGATCCATTTAATTCCCTCCATTTGTTATAGTTTTGGTTATTATTGGGTAAGTCGATCACAAACTAAGGTCGAGCCATCAACCTAAACAGTGAAGGGGATTAAGAAGATTGTGGACTCCCTGTTCCCCTTGCATTGTTCAGTTTATGTGTAGCATGCCAACATCTCATCTTCCAACAGTAGATCCTGCCTCAGGTGCACCTCTCAAGTAGAAACTAACAATATTTGAATAATTTCTATTCAGGAATTCAGATCTAACATTAAGAACACAATAAAAGGAACAATTTTAGAGTCCTACAATTGACTCCGTTTTCAAAATAAAAAACTTGTACAGGTCTAACTAGGCATTAGTATCGCCTGACTAGAGTTCTCAGAAGCAGGTGTTCGTAATTGGAACCGAATTTATTTACGGTCCAGCCTAATAAATTTCGCCATTTTCAATTAGCGAAAGAAGTTTCCCTTTTATCGCGTACGATTTTCGTGGAAAACCTATTCGCCGGAACAAGGCACGCTCCGCCAGCGGCAGAAATCAAGATTCACCGCGCGCGATAGGACGCGGCTAGCGGGCTCCGGTAACTCCTGGTTGGTCCTCCGGTGTCGCCTGTAAATTCTTCCGAGATGACAGGGCCACGGTTTGCATTATCTGATGCTGCGGGCCGCGGAAGGATGCCGGCCAGTAACTCGTTTACTCTTTTAACGCGGCTGGTGCGCGCCTCGGCCACGCGTAAGTCAACCTTAATTGTTCGAAGCCACGTAAGACCCGTCTTCCTGCCTAGCCGTGCCATTTAAGGGTCTGGCATAGAGAGCCCCGTCGAGATCCTGCCGATCGATAATCGATATAATCGACGGAGAGTGACCTGTACGCTCGATATCGCCGGCAATCGCGTAAACGCCTCCGAAGCAGAAGGAGATTCCACGGGGCGAACGCTGGGGGGAATCGCGTTTGGGGACAATGGCGGAAGGAATCGACCATCCAGGTTGAATCACCTTAAATAACACTCGATTCAACTGTTCTATCCCAACGCAAAATGGCACCAAAGATTTCTGGAAGACTGAGCTTTGCATTCCAACGCATGCAAAAATTCTTAACCCTTTTCAGTTTATAGCTTTCTACTTGTTTGAAGGAATCAAGACCATCCATCTTGAGCTACACAGGGTGGATCATCTTAACCCTTAAGCGGACCTCAAGTGAATTATTTTAATTTTGGTTTTTGCCATATTGGTAAATGGCCACATTGACTGCCACGTTACCCACATATGGGTGACATTGTTTTTCACTAAGGAGCTAAAAAGATTCATTCTCAATATTAAATGTTAAAGAAAATAAATCTAAATATGACTTGAATTTTAACCAGACTTTGAAAATAAGTTTTATGACAAATTACGGTTATGCTAGTTTCCAATTGTCTAGAAACAATGTTTTGTTTTCGTGGAGGATTCGAGGGGTTTGGTCTGGCAGCCAACGTGTTAAAACATTTGGAAAATAGTGAACTAATGGTAGATTACATTAATTTTCAAATAACTACATTGACATATATTAAACAATTATTAGTTTAAACTTGTGGAGGGCCCCAATAATTCACTTAAGGGTTAAATAACACTCGATTTGACTATTTTATCTAAAATAGTGGCGCGCCAAAGACTTCTGGAAAGCTAAGTTCTGATTTTAAACGTATGCAACGATTTTTGATCCTTTTTAGTCTTTACCTTTCTACTCATCAGTCCTATACTTTCACTGGCACTTGCTGTTTTCTTCTTTTATCAATAATGTATGTAGAACTCTGAACAAATTGCCTTTCGATGCCAATTGCTGTTGTCGATCTTATCTCTCGCTGAATAGAGCGACTGCCAACCTTTTCGATACTATTTATTAATACATCTTTTTACTAGTCCTACATTCGTACTCTAATATATCATTCTAGACTTGGGAGAGATTTTCAACGCTCTCGATCCCCAATCAGCTCCTTTCTAATGGTCGCCACAATTTCAGTATCGGTTACTTTCTTTTAAAATAGTGCAATATGCAGAACATCGAACGACAATTCTACTTATTGTTAGTAATATTATATTTTTTATCTATTTCTATTATTGCTTCATCATTCATTCAATGAAACTTGCAACACTTGTAATTTCCCATCCACATTCATTTCAATCCTCAAGTATTAGAGATTTTAATAACAATTTGAATCAACAGATTTAAATATAATTTTTTAGACCTCTTTCCAATTTTTCAAACACATCATCAAGATACTAGGGTTTGTGTTTGGAAATTTTAATTTAAAAAAAAACTATAAAATGCTCTTAATATGAAAAATATAAGAAACACTTTAGATACGAATTATTATATTTAGGGGTTGATACAACCCTCTACAAAGCTCCCATTTCATTAATTCTATTCACACCTTCCGCATTAGATAAATATATTTGCGTGTACCATTTATGGTACACGTGGCCTGAAGTTTAAGTTTAACGTGTACCATAAATGGTACACGGAACGTGTTATTAAAAATGTGAATTTGCACAAAGATCCACAGTCTAGTGTCGATTTTAATATTTTCTCAGTCCCATTTTTAATGTGCCCAATTCTTTATTACTAATCAGTGTGTTTATAACTGCTGTTTTCTGCTTTTCCCTAAAGAATGTATGCACTCAGTCCTCGAACAAATCCGGAGCTTTCGCGGGATACCAATTGGCCGCTATCGATCTCATATCTCCGGGGCTCGTAGCATAAAGAGTCCGGAGGAGTTCGTGGCGTTCTTTGCAACAAATAGAGCGTTAAGATGAACGCAAAGCCGTGGCTCGAAAACGGCGGCCATCGATTACGGGGCCGCTCGAACGCTATTTTGCCGTCTCTTTATTCCCCCATTCCCTCTGCCCGTTTCTCCGTCTTCTCTCCAAGAGCTTCTCGATTTATGGCGCCGATTTACAATTCGCGCGACCTTTGCCGCGATGCGGAGGCTCTCCGTCGTCCTCGTCTTCGAGCGTCGTTGTTACGCCTCGATGTGCACGCTATTTAACGAATCCCCAAAGGGTCGATAAATCGGGGCAAGACCTACAGACGAAAGATATCGCCCAATTAAGAAAACACGCTTCATATCCGGCGATTCCGTGACCACGCTTCTTCCAGTTCTTTCGAAAATATTTTCGCAAATGTTCTCTTGGACGAGTTCGTCGACACGCTAGAATCACTAAATTATTCCGTATTTTGTCTATATTGTGGCCACGTTCTGTTTTGGAACGAGCGATAGTGCAAAAGAAAAGAAGAACTGGTCGCTCGATTACTTGTGAGAGAGAAGAGTTGAGCGTAGCCCTCTGGCCGGTGAGTTCGGGAAGCGTCGTCGCAATATGAGCCCTATGCACTCCAAGAATTCATTTTAATAGAATTATCTAGCTACTTGAATGCAATTTTGCAATACAATATTGAAGAATATTACAATTGTCCTTCTTCCCCAGAAAAATTCACAAATGTTCGTAATTTTAAATATCTTCATCATTTTCATTAAAATAGTTTGTCATTATATACCATTGGAATGCAAAGGGTTAATTTCGTTTAACTCTCCCAGTCTCGATGCAGATTTTCCAAGCAGAAAAATGATCAAGTCAGTATCATAAAATTCTTATTTGCTCGAAAACGAGTGGAACACGAGTCGAATCGTCTAAATTGAATTCGAATTTAAAAAATCGACTGAAAACCAGGCGCTTTCGAGGCGTTAAAGGACCCCGGCGTGCCGGACGTGAAAAAAGAGAATCGATCAATCGGGAGCCGGGACAGAAACAGGAATTACTTTTCGAAACTTCCATTTGCGTATTGCGATCCGCGGCGGTGCTTTGGCCGACCGCGACCGATTAATTCGCGTCCGGCACTTCTCGAATTTAATCTCCTCTCGTGTTACCCGGCGAATCCCTCCCCCCACCCTCTGCCTCTGGCGTCGTTGATTTCCACCAGACGAATTTCTCGGGGAAGACGGACAAGGTCCAACCGGTTTACGAAGGAACGCGCGGGAAAGAGGGACGAGCGGGATTAAATTATTGTCACCGTCGATGCTCCCCGGCGTCTCGTTTTATTTTCCTCGTCCGCTTCCTGGCCTGATATCTTCGTCAGAACTTCGCGAACGATCGCTCGATCGCGCCTAACTTCTTCTTAATTAGAATTTCAAATATTTAAATTCGATTTATATTCAAATTTCGAACGCGAACAAAATATACGGTGTTTACTGTTGGATGAAGATACAAATTTCAATTACACGGTGAAATATTCCGCGACAAATAACAATTTATGCGATCGACGAACATCATTGGAAATGAGTTGCCACCGTTTTTTATTCGAAAGAAATTTATCATCGATGAAGTCACAATAGTTTCACTGTCGCGTGAGCCGTATATGGGTCACTGGATTTTCCATTCAATAGTTTGACTGCCGTGTGAGCCATATGCGGGTCACTGGACTTCCCATGCAATAGTTCGACTATCACGTGAGCCATATATGATGAATTGGACTTTTCACCATGGAACTAGAAGAGTCATCAAGTTGAGTTGTTGAAGGAAATAAATTTGGATAGGATTTGTGAATTTTAGCAAGATTACAAAAATAGGAAACAGATCTTAAGTTATGTAATTTACAATGGTTTAAAATAAAAATTGTAATCTTGCAAAATATTATACAGTTTTGATCTAGCAGTAAATCTATTAAAAAAAATTAATCTAAATTCTGGTTAGTTTCCAGTCATTCAAAAACAAAGTTTCGTTTTCGTTGCAAATTCGAAGGGTTTGGTGTCCAACAGTCGACGCGTTAGAACGAACCTCCCACTTTCGACGCCTGTCCACCATTTCAGCGTGACGGAAGAATAATATTGAATAGTTCGCGTACTCGGTACGCGACGCTCGTCCATCCTCGCCCTTTGGCCGGGATACTTTCACGGGTCCATTGTGCCGGTTGGCGCGCAATTGAAAAAAGAGCATCCCCGAGGCAGCACCAGCGTCTTTCATCGGATCGAGCGTTGAACGGGCGATTCGTGGGGGCAAAAAACGGCGATCTCATTACCCCTCCCCCTTTCCCTCTCATCGCAGAATTTCATGCAACAGCAATTACAAAGGGCCTGTATATACGCGAGACGGGTGGATGCAGCTCGCGCGAGCCTACGGGCTGCACCCACCCCGGTCTGCGAAATCCTGAATGCTCGAGTATCCTCTTTCCTCGAACCTCTTAGCGCTATTTAGCGGATCCTTTTACGGGACAGCAGGTCCCGACAAGAAAGGAAAGCGCGGCAAACGGGCCGACGACGGGGGCCTCGAAAACAAGGGGACGAAAAAGAGACGAGAGAAAGAGAGAGAGAGAGAGGAGCCTAGAGAACGCGAGAAGAGGAGGTGGAGTACCAAAATGGCGGGTCAACTGGTCCAGGGACAAGATAAGCCCTTTGTGCCCGTACGGGGGCCCCTGGGCCAACGGATCCCCTCGTTTCGGTCTCATATTTCGCGAATCCCGCTATCATATTTTACTCCGCTGGCCCCCATCCCCCCTTCTTCTCCTCCTCCGTTGACCGTCTTCGTACCTCTTTGGTACCCCTTCGAACGCTTTCGGGGCCTGTCTCTCATTTTTTGCTCGCTCACTTTTTGGTACCCTTCGTTCTACCTCGATCCCCCTCCTCTTCAGCGTCATTCCTTGGACGATTGTTCGATTCCAATACGCGCGGCGAATACGAATATCGGTTCCCGCCATTGTGCCGAGGGAATCTTTGTTTACTCATAACTGTGCTGGTTTCGCGACACGTAGTCGATTTTAATTATGTATAGCGCAGTTTAAATGTTTTGCATAGGAAACGCGGGAGGAATATTAACTGTTAACGTCAAGGACTCCAAGTGTCTTCGACGTGAGTCGATGGTATACACAATTTCTAATGATTAACCCTTTGCACTCGTATTTATATTTGATAAAGCTGAAAACATTTTTATGGGAATATATTACAATTTAACTTGTCCGTTTAGTTGGAAGTATTAGAAAAATGCAAAAATTTAATCTGCATTACATCCCCTCTTTAACAATGATCTCGGGAACAAAACCAATTAGCCAGAACAAAAGAGGAAAAATCTTTTATTTTTGATTTATGTATACACACGTATTTAAACAGAAACTGAAATAAAACATTGTAAAAAGGGTCCTTTTATAATAATAAAATGTTGGATGACTACTTACGAGTGCAAAGGTTTAACTCTTTGCAAAATTGTATAAAATTATGGAACAAGCTAGCTATTTATTTTTACTGTAGTTAATTTACCAAACTGAAGGTACGAATATTATATAGGTGATTGAATTAACGAAATGAGAGCTTCGCACAGGGTTGTTCCAACCCCTAAATACAATCTAAACATCATTTCTTTTGATTTCTTTCTCCTTCAAGAATTTACTATTTTATACCAATTTTAAAGCTACTCTATATGTTCCAAATTTAAACTACTTTTATTGCAATAATGAAAAAATTTACATATGTACTCGATCTTGGCAAATTCAATGACAGAAAAGGCTACAATTCTTAGAAATTGTGTTTTAATTTATCTACAGATTGATACTAATTTCAGAGTCTTCTATGTTATCTTCTCCGCAATTCTCCATATTTGAATCAACAATCTGACCCTTCTTTTTTCGCGCCAAATTATTAATGTCTCGCGTCGCGGGAATCCAGTTTCCGTAACAAGTATATTCTTAATTGAAAAGAGAATCGCTTCGATTGCGTTGTGTACGCGACGAGCAAATCCATTTTTAACGCAACAGAGGTCTTCGTGACGCGCGGTTAATAAGCGTTCGATGCAATCTGCGGGCGCACAGTTGCTCCGCGCTCCCGATTTATTAATCTTCATTTTTCAACGCCGCAACACGGAACACACCGTACCGAGCATTCAGAAGGCCCAGGAAGAGTCGCGTTATCAGATCGGTCGGCAGAAAACGCAACAGCATTGTAATTGGCATCGTCCGTCAATGACAGGGGAACCGCAACCACTCCTATTTTCGTTGCAACGTAACGCACAACACGCTATATCGCTTCCGGAAAAGAACGTCCCTAATCTACTCTTTTATCTCTTATTTGAACACGAAATTCTTATCCAGATGATAGATAAACAATTTTTTGCAAATTAACTTGAGCTTCGTACGAAACTTCCAATATGGTGCCTTTTTGTGCGTTAATCGTTAGACTGCGGATTGTTCATGTATTTACGGGGGGAAATTTTAATTTTTAAAAGCTATACAATGCACTCGATACACAAAAATATAAGAAATACGTTCTCACGTACTTTAACGATTCAATATTTCGTTAGAAGATGAAGAAGGTTGATTCTGTCACCAAATTGTTCGTTATTATAATAAATATTCGTTTTGAGCACATGCTCTCCGCGGAGTGTATAATTTCGCCAAAGTATACGGCGGCTACCTGACCACGATGATGATATAAAGGTGGCGTCATGCGAAAGGTGCCATAGATCGTCCCCGATCAGCACCCCGACAAAAGGCAAAACAATGTTATCTGCGACGCCATCTTCCCAGGTACACGTCCAGGTGTTCGCACGGAATGGAAATTCTAGAGTGACCGTCTCTTCCTGAATTGTCGCGAAAATAGTTGATATATCAAATTACGGGACGTTGTTGAATATTAAAACAAAACCCTTTCGATACCCCGTATACGATATGCATGCAAATCGAGCCGTATCTAATTACCATCGGAAATAATTCTTTACTCGTAACGTGCAGAAAAGTTACATTTAACAATCCCACAGGTGGTCGATGCAATTGTAATTTATTTTTTAGGCAATTTTTATTTCTGTCAACCTGCGACTCCCGAGTGGTTGACCACTCTTTTTGTTCTTATTTATTTACTTATTTATGAAATTCGTTAGTGTACAATGAAGGAGAATACACAAACTGACTGTACTCTTCTACATTGTGCACTATACAATAGTAAAAAAGATTGATGATGTATAAAATTATTGATATTAATTCTGATATAAAATTAGAATTTTTAAACTTTGTCAATTTTTTAAAACTCCATTTTGCGACCAAAAATTCTGAAAAAATTCAGAAATGTGCACACCTTCGAGCAGAATATCGATGATTTTTTTCATCAATTTTCATCAAGCTTTCAAACGATATATATAATATATAATCGCTACACAAATATTGTAACATATAAAATGAACTCGCGGACCAACCCGATATATTAATTACCATTTTCGACGACGATGGTTGGGTGTAATAGTTGCGTTAGAGGAGAAGATATCTCAATATCCTCGACTGGATTTAACCAGCAACACTCGGCTATTGCTGGCCGCAACGTTGGCGCGCGATATACAAACACACACGATGCTCTCGGAAGGAGTAGGGCCCCGTGTCGTTGGGGCCCATCGGAACACGCGCGGTATGATACATTACTGAAGATGTAGATTGCTCCTAGCATAATCCAACAGCCTTGCATTGTCCACGTCGGGACAATGGCTGGCGTATTCTGTTATCTCGCAGCCCTTATTCCGACCTCCCTCGTCCCCTCCCTTTTCTTTCGGGGTCCGTGAACGAGACGCTACCCGTTCTTGCTCTTCGCTTCTGTACGCGGCTAGATATTGTGCGTAGTAAATCTTCGTAGAAGAATCAGCATAGTTACCGGTACAATTGCGCCGATTGCATACTGTCCGCGTTTCGCCCTTTGTGTTATCTCAATACGATTTTTACGGGGTCTCCAAAACGTCGGGAGTTTCCTCGATAAGGCTACCCATTTATGTTGAAAATGACTTATCGCGATCCTCGACTTAGATTGCGGTATTGTTAAACGCTGCTCGATGCACGTCTTGTTACCTTCGATCTAATTTACGACTACTCGAGGTGTCGTTGGGCGAGTTTATTGTCTGAGACACAGCCATTTTGTTTTATAGTTTCTGCTGTTTTTTTTTATCAATGTGTGTGTTTTGAATATTATAAAATAGGGATTAAATCATTTTTCTTGCTTCGTGATTTTTATTTTAAATAATTTAAATTCCCATGTCAGTTAAGTGTACACATATTTTCGTTAAAATTCATTCCAGTGTATTTTTCTGTTACCTCTATTCAATCTTCCATTTTTTTAAAATTAAATTGCATTTTTAGAATGTAATTTTTCCCGAGCTATGGGGGTATTGCATATTTCGAGACACGTCCAGAACGACATTTCGTATCGCTATAAAAGAGCACAGCGTGTACGAACGATATTCACAAGTGTTGGAATATCTTAGTGGCCATTTATCCTAAATAATGAACGCTGCCAGTAACATCGAAGTCGCCTCGCGATTCGTAATTTCAGAGTACATGGGTGCACGGTTATCCTTGTCAGGCTGATGTATCGCGTACGTGCCGCGGGATCGCGTATCGGCGTCAGTTTTATATCGTGCGAATAATTTATCAGAACAATACCGATATTATTCTCATCAGTCAAGAAACGCTCGGTTCCAATTGACATATCCTTTCCTGTCCGTGGCCGCTGGCACGATTGTGTCCCGTGGTACCCCCGATCCCCTCTCTCCCTCTTATAAATTATGCTTTTGTTTCTTCATCGAACCGCCGGCGAACCGATCGGTACGGACAAAGACGATGCGCTGTCGAAGGCGGAGAAGGGTGAGGCGACTGTCAAGAATGACGGCACCCTCCGGAGAGAGGAGACGCGAGCATTTATTGTTCGCGATTCGAACGGGGCCCCATCGTCGATTTCGCGACTCGATCGTCTCTTTTTCCCCCTCTCCCTTTCGCGCTCGTTCCTTCGACGTTTTGCATTCCGTTACTCGAAATAACTCCAAACTTTATTCACTGTTGACCCTCCTACAACACACGTGCATTCTAAGAAACAACCCCCATTTTATTTTTAGTCGTATCAAAGTTCGTATCACTTATCTCTGTTATTTAGAATATTCTATAAACTTCCTTTTGAAGATCAAGAAGAAATGCAAATTCATTTCTATTTCACAATTTTTTCCCACGATTTTGATAAAGATATCCAAATTTCTGTGGTCTTTCATTTAACTATTTTTATAGATGACTTTTTCTGAAGCAATGTCTGCAGGAGTAACTAATTTTCAAGATTGGAAATTATACATATATTGTTTATTAAATTACAATTTAGATTTCACGTTTCTGAGAAAATATTTTTCTCAAGAAGCTACAGTTACTCTCACTCGTAATGGTGATTCACTATAGGCGAAGAGAAACTTGTTTTTTGTGAATTTTCCCCCCATTTTTATTTTGACCAAATGTCGTTTATACAACTGTGTTATTTAATATTTACACAAAGTAGTTTTATTTTGTTTTTTATTTAATATTATCGTGCATTTAAACCCGATAGAGAGCTTTGATAATGATATGAACACACTAATAGAAATCAACAATACGTGTGTTTTTTTTATCCAAGTGGTAACCCATCTTGTTCTGCACGCGGCTCAATGATGCTGCACGTTACTAATCATACGAGAATCGACGTCTCCAACGTAGCACCACCCTAACAAGTATTACTTTTAATTTATTCATACTTAAACCCTAAAAAATCGCAGTGTACAACAAAAATGGACTTATAGTAGATTCATAAAAATCTCAATTCATAATAAATTAATGCAAGTGAGAGTAACTGTATTCATTCGTAGCCAATAATTAACTCTGTCGACACCAAATGGAGGTTTTGTCGTAATCCTGCTCGTTGGAAGAGTACTTCGACTCAAAAGTGGACGTTGCTAGAATAAAAAATTAAATTTACCGTAAAAGTTCCATAAACGGACAACGAAAATCGCGCGGCCAGGAGGAAGAGGAGAGGCCTCGCGCGGGACACTTACATAAATACGAAGCGGTACGTAAAGCGTCGACGGGCCAGCGAGATTCTATCTGCGTTTACCCAACACGCCCGCTAAGTCTTCCAGAGGACTTTATCCACCTTGATCTGAGCTCGCGGGTCTCTCTTTCTGGCTGTCGTTATCCGCCCCTGTCCCTCTCTCGTGGTCGCTGGACGGGCTCTAGAAAGGCGGCATCTAAATTGGTTCAGATCACTGTTCGCTGATTACGTCCGCCTAGACCGATGAGAAAGAGAACCCCCCAAAAAAGTCTCTGGAGTTCGAATTTTTCCATCCTCGATAGCAGAGTCGAAGAATATGATCTCTCGAATTTAGTACTGCTTGAATCCTCACTGGAAAGTTCAGACGATCCTCCTTTCTTTAATTGTAGTATCGTACGAACGCTCAGATCATTTGTAATTATTTAATCAATTTAATCGGGAAGAATATATATTTATTTAGTAAACTTATGGATGGATGGAGTAGAAAATCCTGATAGTGGGAGAACACTTGTGCTTTGTTCAAACATCGTCAAACCTTGTCATACATGTACAAAATAAGGGGGTTCGTGCACCTTAATTTATAGTCGTATAACAATCTATATATAAATTATTGCAAGAACAATCGTTGTGCTTCCCTCAAACAACGTCAAATGAAAACAAGACGAAGCAACAATATTTTAGGAAACATTCGCGATTCAATATTTCCACAAGTTGGTCTCTACTTGAATTCTCTAAAAATTGATTTCCATAACTTTTATTCAAAGTCTGTGTATGTTTGACTGTGTTTGTCCATGTCTCCAATTACTTCCTTCAAACAAGATAAAACTACACTTTCACAAATTAGCCCACGCATGAACTCACTAAAATTTGATCTCTATAACTTCTGCTCAAAGTCTGTCTATATTTGTCCATGTCTCCAATTACTACCTTCAGACAACATCAAACGAAAACTATATGAAAAAACTAAATTTTAAAAAACATTTCAATATATTCCACAAATTGGCTTCCACACACGAGTTTATTAAAAGTTGATTTCCACAACTTTTGTTGGAGGTTTGTCTACGTCTGTCTGCGTTCGAAGCAAGCTTCTTTTCTTACGCTCGACGCGACGATTGATTTCGTCGTCGGTTGTTCTCGCTCGGGGCATTTTATGGCGCCAGGGGCCCCGGACGAGTCCACCGTCCTTATTCGCGATCGTTAACTCATTCGTCACCGGTGGAAACGAATCTATTAAAACTGCAAAGCGACAGATCCACGGACCCGGAGACTGTCGGAAAACACGGCCGAGCGGCGAAACAATGAGTTCCGCGAACCGGGCCGGGAAAAAATGAACGCCGTGGAAGACCACCTTTAGCGCTGCTCGCTAACAAGCTGCGTTGTCGCACAGCGAGAGGCCGCGAGCCTTCCTCTAACGCGACTTCTTTTTCGCGGCATCAGTCACTGCTGAAAACGTCCCGAGGACCTCGTCAACGTTATAGGGAGGGAACGAGTCCTCCGCGGACCCGTTTTTACGCGGAGCTCCTCGCGAGCGCGTTTTCATGTTGGCGTATCGCGCTCGCCGCCCGGTGATATATGGCCGCGGGGAGACGAACGACCGCACCACGCCTTCTGGCCAACGTGTTTCTCTCATCTTGACTGCGAGGCCCCCGTCGCCATTGTCCTTTATCTCGTCCGGACCGAGAAGATGTCGCAACGATGGCAAATTCGACGCCTACGGCCTTTCAACACTCGAGATTCGCGAACTTCTCAAAATCTGTGGAAAATCAGTAAAATTACATTTTTCTTAAATTCCAAATACAGAAAATTATTAGTCAGAAATTGTAATATTTTTGTAACTGTTAAGCATTTTTAATTTCATGTGACTGAAAGTATTATTGAAATTGAAACATTCTGGGCCCATTTTGGGCCCTACGAGACACTTGCCTTTTATAAATTTGAGTTGTCCTGTGACTTCATGATTTCATACGACTTCCAAAGCATTATTGAAATTGAAATATTTCAGGCCCATTTCAGGCCCTAAGAATCAGTTACCTTTTACAGACTGTTTTATAAATTACAATTATCCTGGTTTAGAATTTTTTACAGATTTTGTTTCATTGCTAGTTAAAAAGGATTTCGAAATTGTTCTTGCTCTTCATAAAGTTTCTCGCGGTATCTCGTAAATTTTTATAGAAAGCTGAGATCTAGATATCTTATTGCACACAGTTCGATAACGCGTGAATGTCGGATCTGGCTTTCGTGGAAGGGTGGGGATCTGAATAGCATACTTGGGTCGAGAGAGAGTTGCGACTGCAGGGGCGTGGGTGTCCTTACACCACGAGCATTACTATCCTTGATAAGAGCTGTCCTCGATTGTTCTATTCTTCGATCTTTCTCAATATAAACCTCGAGAACTGTATCACGCATAACTTTGTATACTGTACTATTTTACAAAAAGTACACCGTTCCTAAAATTCTCACACACGTTGTTCTTCCATTTTACGATCCTCGTTGTAAAATAATTCCTGCTTATTTCTGTCGTAATAAAATTATAAACGCTCGTTCCACCCGGTGGACAAAAGCTCGCCTGATTTCCATGGGTCTTTCTTGCGTGGTCCGTCGGCCCGTTGTCGTGGAAATAGCCAATTTAAAGTTACAACGGGATCGGGCACGCGCGCTGCAACCGCGAGGCCGCATACGAATGCACCTTCGGAACGCGTCGGTGCCATTCTCCGCGAAGGTGGTTAGTTTCCTTCAGCTCGCTTTCAACCTGGGTCGCCATCGATGACCCCTTCTCACCTCGGCGGAGAAGTCGCGGCCGTAAAGCACGGCCCGCAGGCAAATCCAGAACGAATCGAAAGTGCTTTCGAGAATTTCTTCCGTTACGTTCGTCTGTTTGCATTTGGAGCGTTGTCGTGCCCCGCGAAAGGCACACCTTCGACTGGGTGTTTTCGCGGTCACTCAATTCTTTGCGGCACAAAGGATAGTAAAACATCCGTTATATGAGCGTTCGATCGCTCTTTTATTTGCAGAGAGTCGTAAAAGTGACAGTTTTTGGAGGTTTTTAAAAATATTAATTTCTTGTGCTAATATATTATCGAAGAAATATCTTTACAATACTTTAATAATAATAATTGTTCGTGTAACCTCGTCAGAGTGTAAATCAATAAGAAATACAAATACTATGGGTCATAATATGGTCGACAAGTCTCTGCTTCTAGTCGACCTCGAAACCACACGTTTATAATTCGTGCCTTACATAAGACCATTCTTTCGTTGCCACAGCTCTACATTTTTTATCTTGATGGGTTGAGATCTTGTATGGAATGGAAGAATTTGTAGTGGTGGACTTGTTAATGGTGGAATTGTTAATGAAAAGGGCGAAGAAAAATCTCTTGAGGTACACCAGAAGAATAATAAGTCTCAGTCTGGTATCGGAGTTCTACGTTCGATTGAGAACAGTGGAGAATTATGTAACGAAACGGCCGTCCTCTCGCGACGGAAAAGGTTAACGCATTTACTAGGAGGAGACGCCCTTAAGCCGGATTCGCACGATAGCAAAGGCGAAGGTACAACGACGCCGGACACATTGTCCTGTCGCGGTACGTTATTTATCTCGAACTGTCGCCGGGTTTCTACGCCCATCGTTGCACTGGAGAGCATGCGCCGGGCCCCGGGGACCGCACGAAAAGAATAAGAGAAGGTAAAAGTTATGAAGCTGAGGAAAGAGCGAAAGGAGTCCCGGGATAGCTCGCCTTTTAGATCCGCAGTTCGTGTATCGAGGCGGGTTTACACGAGCCTATCGGCTCCTATTGTGAAGCAAATCGCTGCTCTCGATACGGAACTGGCGGCCAGTCTCTCGTTCCTACCACGTGGCTCCGTATCGACGACCCGTACTTGCCTTTCCACCCTTTTCAATCTCATTTTTCCATATTCTAATTAAATTTCGTGGAAAGAAACATTCTTCAGGTTGGACAAATTCAACTCTAAACAGATGGGCCATCAAGCGAAAATTTATTTGGATTAATATCAATTCACTACCCTTACTATTAGGGTAGTCACAGGACAAAATGTAATTTATTATAAAATTACACTTTTTAAACTTTCTTAATTTTTTAAAATTCCATTTTGTGGCCAAAAATTCTGAAAAAATTCAGGGTCATGTACACCTTTGTATAGAACGTCCATGATTTTTTCCATAAATTTTCATTCGATACAACAAAAGAATCGGACCTGATACTTGTAAATTACATTTTACACTCTGACCACCCTAATATCAGGGCTAGTGGGTTAATATCTGCCAGAAAAAATTTTCTTCATGTAGCCTATCTATTGATACGACCAAAATTGGATTTTTAAATGCAATTGCAAGGAGCTTCCTCGCTAAAAAGTTAGCCAACCCTTGTTCCGATACAACACCGTGCCCAAAGAGTCTCAGTAAAGAAACATCGCCAGGAAAATAAATGATCTAAAAGCAGGTAGGAGAGGAGGAATCGAATATCCCCCACATTCTTCAGGACTCTGTCCAAGTCCTTCGAGGATCGTCCAAGCCTGGCTGTACCGTTACCCCTCGTCCAGTGTGCGCGACGTAAAAGGCTGGGGACAATCCCAGATCCTCGAGGACGATAGGCGGATGACGAGCGAAGCCCGGTAGAAGAAACCATTTGACGAATAGACAAGTCGATATAAACACGAACGTATATACCCAGTGAGTTCTGCTACCATCCAGAAGGAGATAAGCCGTCGCCATCGACGAACGTCGTTCCTGTTCGCCCTCTTATTCTTTTTTCTTCATTTCGGTTCTCGTTTCTTCTCCGTATTCTTTTTACTCCCCCTTCGGGGATCCCCCCTCTGCCTTTTAGTAACCCCTGTCGCCGGACAGACTTACCGAAGAATTCGATCTCGAGAGAGGATGTTCACGGTGTTCGATTTAAGTCGACGGAAGTCGACGAAGACTCGACACCGATAAAACGTCCGCCACGGTCCTCCACCCCACTGGGTACCATTTTGTTGCTCGATTTTCCCTCTGCAACGTATTTATAATTCAATCCTCTTATCCAACGCGATTCGATGACACCGACAAGCTGCCACGGGGGAACTTGAAATCTCAATTTGATTTACAGCACCGCCAATAAAGGCGCGAGAGACGGCCACGCCGGGACTGTTGTCGAGTCGTTTATGTTAATAGCGTCTTCGTCGAATATTTTTAAACAATTTGTAGCCGACATCGATCTCGGGGAACCGTTCCCTTGACTGATCTCGTTAGCTCGAAGTCTGTGTAACGTGTTTCAGGCGGTTATCTTGTAAAATCCATTTCTCATCTTTGGGTACTAAATACCTTTCGGAAAGTTCTTTTTTATTGCGTTAAAAGACACGCATGAGGTTGTATATTGAGTGTGTTTTGGTTCGTGAGGTAGTTTGGTAGTCGATAGCGTCGCCATTTTGGACACGAAATTATGGAATGGCCTAATATTCACAGAGTCTTCGTAGGAGCTTAGGTTCGTATTGGGTCAGCCATCGTGAAACATGTGTCTGAGCAAAAACTACTCGACACTGATCACATTCCTCTCACTCGTGGTACCACTCTTCCTAACCCAATACTTATTTTTCTTTCTTCTTGCAATATGTTCTACTTACCAGAAAATTAACTATCAATACAATTTTAGTTTTGTGTCAATTATCCAAATTAGTAAAATTTAAAAACCTACCATCGAGTGCTTATTATCGAAATCGATTGTAAATTCTAATTTCAGATACATATTTAACCCCCAATGTTATTATTCATCGTAATAACAGATCTAAAAAATACTGCAAAAAAAAATTGATCTCACCTTACAAATTATGAACGAAAATAAAAATATCAAAGTTTCGATGTCTGTTAAATATTTGTTAACGAATAAAGAGATTGAAAATCAGATAACAGGTTCTTTTGGTGAACGACGAAGGGTCGAAACCACAAGTTGCAATCCACTGGATGCAATTTGTACGAAAGACTGATGAATTGTAACGTTTTACGATTATGTCCGAATTTTTTTGCGAGGCCACGATACCACCAGACGTAAGTCGATCGATGATCGATCTCGAACTAAAATAATCGCGCTTGTAATGGTTCCTGAAAAACATTCTGCGGCTTAAATTTTCGAAACACATGTTCATGCACTGTTCAAAAATAATTAATGGGTGACTCACCGGAATTGGCTTTATGGCTTATTATCCATCACTTTCGAGTCCTCGCGTATTATATAAATTAAATATACAGTAAAAGTATTATTATAGTAAATACATAGTGCTTACTTCGTCCGCGATATTCGGGTTTGGGGTCTTCAATTATCCAGAAACGGTATCTCTTAATTGCCCCCGAACAGTTCATAAACTTCTCCTGCCTGGCTCAGTACGTAAAACAACGTCGATAAATTTCGTGCATCCTTTTTCTTGCGCGGCGTATACAGGCTGATTCACGTTTATTTACCGTTCAAGTTGGTCTCTTCATAAGAATTCGACGCATTAAATGGCGTCCCGTAATTGTGCAAAAAACAGTAGCTTCGGAATTCTCTCGATTAATATATATATACGATACTTTCTCAGTCAGTTCGTTTGTTAAATATCAATTCATTCTCGTTGCATCTTTTATGGCTTGAAATTATACGGCTCGTGAGGTATCCGTTCACGATTTTAAAAATATTGAAACATTTTTCTACTCCCTGCTTTCAGGCTTTTTTATTGTAGTTTTAATAGGGTAGACTGTTGACAAGCTGGACTAATTAAAATATTTTCCTACTCGCTGCTTTTAAGCTTTTTTATTACAGTTTTAACAGGGTAGACTGTTGAATTTGGAACTTATTGGCAAGCTGGACTAATTAGAATCTGTCTATTATACTTTTTATATTAACACAAAATTAGAATGAGGTTCGTCGACACATAAATTACTTAACATTAGCTTCACTCTACACAGTACACATTTATCAAAATAAATAACGAGCTATCGCCACTATAATTACACGTGTGGATAACTACTTATCGATAAGTTAGAGTTTCTACTTCTCGTCTGATAAATCATAACAAAATTTTTCGTGCAACTTTTTCCAAATTATCACACATATATATTCTTTTTTATTTTAAGTAAAATAATGAATAAAAAGTCACATGGGGGTACATTTCTGATACGCAAACGGTTGGTCCCGGAAGGGAAAGCTCGAGCAGAGGAGTATGCACGATTTTCTTTGCTCATCGTTCATTAAATTCGCGAAAGGACCCGCGCAAAAACGATCGAGCCACCTCTCGATCTCCCCGCCGATCGATCAGAGAGCCGGGCGGAGGCGCTGTCGTTATCGCGCCGAGGAAATTAATTTGAGCGCCGAAACAAGCCGCCGCTTTATTGGCGGGAGTTAATTGCCACGAGGCGAAGTTCGAGGCCTCGTCTCCGCGCATCCTTCCCGCGTTACCTGTATCGTTTTCCATTAAAGGCGCGTTTGTATTTCGCCGGTAGGCTTAATTAAAAACTAAACGCCGCGGAACTTTTCTGCCCAGTTTTTTTCTCGCCCGTCGACCTTCGAGACGTTTCAGCGATAAAGTTCCGGGGGAATATTTTCGTTCGACTTTACTTCTATTTAATTTGCCAGGGAAAAACGTAAAAATAAACGATTGTTTTTTTTGATGCGTGGAAAATTTTGTACCAACCTAAATCGTCGTCAGAGAGATGTACAAGTGTACAGTGTATCGAAATCAGTCCACCCAGTCAGAAAAACGCGAAAATTTCTCGATCTGGAAGGGAGTTCCGGTTTCTTCGATCGTCTGTCATCATTGGGAGCTAAACGCTCTTGGGATCGTTTTCCTCCACGACTGCCGGTCAATTTCACCGTTCGTTTCATTCGATTTGTCGACGAAACCCCCCTTTTCCCTCCTGGTAACATCCAATCCCTTCGAAAGAGCATTAATGGCGGACCTCGAGTAACGAGAGCAAATGTAGGACGAGAACGGAAGGTGCAAGGATCGTGTAACTCTTCCCCTTGGCGGCAGAACACGCTTTGTTAACCGTAGAACAATAATAGAATCTAGAGAACATCGAAACTCTTCGATCCATCTTGATCCTTTTACCGAAGGTTGAGCGCCCCTTGATCATTGCTCCAATTACGTGACACGGAATTTAAAGAAATCAGAACAGGTCTGGTGTTTGAAACTTTTTGGTCATCGAGTGGATCATTTTCAAATTTCAGTTTAAATAAAAATTTTATAGTCTTTCGAAAGGGTTGAAGAATTTACTGATCCTGAACGACACTGTCTAAACTTAGATTTCAAATTACACTGTACTTATGTAAGGATTAAAATTACTATCGAATTATTTTCTCAAGATTATCTGTTAATTTTTTTAAAATAGTTTCGATAATCACTACTGAATACGAATCAATTAATTTTATTTCAGCAAAAATTGCGACTGTTAGATTCATTTCTGTAATGGAAGTTGTATTGAATAAAGAGAGAGCAAAAATGGATTCTCGTTGGGCGTGAATGGTTGACGTTTGATCAAAAGGCGTCGATAGAATTCGGTTAATTTGCACGGTATTAATGGGGAACAAATTATGCGTGGGCACCGGGAGTCCATGGTGCATGTAGTGTACGACTGATCGATGATATCATGGTATTTATTATTCATTACCGTTAAGTCAGTCGCTGTTCGGCCGCCATGCAATTAAAGTGATTAATGTATCGTTTAATTGTAGAATTGGACAAGAGGCTTGATACGGCGGCTTTGCAAAAATCGACAGGTTATCATTATTCGCCATATTCGGAGCTGTACCGAATCCGTATTAATTATGGGAAGATTTATCGCTTCGAATTACTATAGTTTCGACGGATTCCATCCCCGGCAACGACGTTTTCAAAATTTATGCTCCCCTTTACTTACGGTCTGTGTAAATATTGATGCAAGTATTTTTTAGGGCACGTTTCAATCAGGCCTTGAGATCAATTTTAAACGTGAAATCGTTTTGAGTAACCACAGTGATCCTTTTTATTAGTTTCTTTAGCCTTTCCAATTTCAACTTTCTTTCTTATTTAAAGTTTACAAGCGTAACACGAATTTCAAATCAATTGTTCCTTGGTTCATCTCTCTATATTATACTTTAAATACCAACATTGATTACTTATTAGTCTTTTTATTAGTTTCTCTAGCCTTCTAGTTTTCTACTGTAAAACGAGTTTTTTTAAATATGTTTTCTTTGGTATTTTTTTTTATAAAGAATCTACGCAACTTGCATCGACGTTTTTCATATATACTTGCCACTCTTTCAATGATATTTACAAATTTTTATAACGAGAAATAGTTAAAATTAGTGGTAGTAGAGAGTAGATAGTAGAAGACCACCTTAATAGTGATTTTATTGCAAGTATCCCTAACCTAGATCGATACAAGAAGCGAGGCATTTTTGGAGACAGTAAACACCAATTTTTAATGAAGAAAAGTATGTGAATTTCTAGCTTTTCAATGAGAATTAAATTCTTATGAATAACGTAATAAATAGATAACTTCGTTGTATGTATCCCTAACGCAGATAAATGCAAGAAACGAGACACTTTTACAAGTAGTAAACATCAATGCTTTTGTACACTCATTTCCAAGCCCATATCCCTTAAGAAACTACAATTTTTTAGCACTTTACAGTAGAAGACTCCCTTAAAGTTTGCAGGCGTACCGCGAATTTAAAATCCGCAAATAAACCCATTGTTCGTCCCCCGTCGTCGAAAAGTCACGGAATCTTTTATAATAAGAATCCTTTCTCGGTCCACCTCGTTACATCTCCACACTATTTACTTACCGTATTCCCCAGACACTGGCAATCTGTTTCCCTTAGTATCGTTTGGCAGGGGCCATGCAGTATGCAACGCATGCAGCGTGTATACGCGAGCGGTGTCGCTTTGCCGAGGTCGATTGCGATCAACAGGGATTCGATCATGTAGATCCCGATGGATCCCGATCGTATACACGCACGTGTACCACGGTTCGCCTAGGAGTCGCATAATGCCGTGAATCCATGAATCTCTGAAAGCTTCTCATTCGTGGACCCGCTGGAACGCGCGCATATATGTTTATTCGATATGTTTCATCCGGGGGATCGATCCCTCGGATTTAAATTTAAAAGGGGGACGACGGGAGTCTGCGGACGGCGAAATTTTACGGACGCTGGCAGCTTCTAAATTTGTCCCCGTGTCTGCTGGACAAAAATCACGTTTCGAAAGTATTGTTCAGAGAGAAGCAAATTGCGTCTTCGGGGGGAAACGCGAAACGCGAAACCTGGATCGAGATCCCGTGTAACCGTTCGATCGAACACGATTCGCGGATTTGTTCGGTAAAAAATTATGGCGAGACGTTGTTACTCGATTAATAAAATGCTTCGAGAAGCCAGTTTACGATTTACAGTAAATCAACGGTTAATTTTATGTGGGGGGCTGTTAAACGTCGAAACTGTTGTTGCGCAAACATTTTTGTCGCACGAACGACCCGAGGCAAGCGACAAAGCAAAATGTTAGTTGATTTTATTGAAATAATAGACCGAATCTTGATCGATAAATTTGCATCGTTTACGAGCCGAGTCTGAGAACGTTGTACTATTACTTAATAGCAACGTCGTTAATGTCACTGCATTGATTTCGTAATTCTCCAACACTGTCGCCGTAGATTTATAATTGTCTTCGAACAAAAGCAGCTCTAATAAGAATGCAAATAAAAAAAATGACTAAATAATAGATTTTAAGGGTTTCAAAATTTGTATTATTACTCGAGTCGTATCGTGATATCTCAATAATTTTGCGCGCGTGTAAAGCGCGGAATTTAAAGCGATCCTCCGTCGATGTGATTTTATAGCGACTGTTATTCCCTCCATTGTGAGGTTCTCGGAAATGAATTTAATAACGCCGATAAAACGCGCTCGAGGCGGTAACGGTCGAGACAGAAAGACGTAAAACGTTCCGGCGTGGTTATCATTTTGATGGTCGGTCCGATGACTTCGCGCGAGAGAGTCCATTTTGCAACGGAAACGAGTAAAACCGTAATTACCGGGCTGACGGCTTTAACGCGGTCCCTCGAACGTCACCCGTGAAATCGACTGGCCGAAAAACTCAGCTCGTTAGCTGCCCCTCGAGCCGGGATCGGGAAAAAGGGGAGGCTTGATCGTCGATCTCGTTCCGACTCTGGATATGGTCGAATAAAACGGGCAAGAAACGAGATACGAGCTCGAAAAATGACGGGAGAATTAGCCAAAGTCGAACGTTACAGAAAACGAGTATCGAAAACGGATTCATATCTCGTTTTATTCCTTTAAGGACTTGTTAAAATTTCTCGTAAGAGAAATCGTATGATTTTGATACGATAGAATATGTGTGGGTTTAATATACGATATATAGAAACTGACAATCAGTCGAAGATATGGTATCATCCTCTGTTTGGAATTTAAAATAAAGTAATATAGACAAGATTGCATGCTTTGTACACCATTTTTGTTTCTTCTATTGTATACACTCCCGTCCATAAGTCACTGGATACTTAACGAACTTAAAATAAAAACGAATTAATACTGTGAAAAGTGATGTAAATTATAAAATGAAACCAATACTTATTCGTTCATTCTGTTATAAAGGAAACGTAACTCATATTGTATATCATCCTTCAAATTAATGGTAGAATTCTATCAACAATTATTTGTAATACCATTCCAAGTTTTTTCCAATATTTTGCACGAGTCCTTCGATTTAAAATGCGTTTACCTTCGACATATGCTACCTCGTACAATTTTACTTAGTGGATATTTGTCTTAATTTCATACGAGTTATAAAATTCTGAATGTAAGAAAGCGAAATAATAAAGTCGCTTCAGAAAATTGAATGTGTACCCTAATTTGCATTTTCCAACACCCGGAGAACAAAATGTCCAGCGAATTATGGACGGTAGGAGCTTCGGGACTGTCGACACGTCGTAACTTACCGCGCATTGAAATCACCAGAGTCAGAAATTGTATTCATTAAGTTTACGGGTCTTATTATGACCAGTATTATCAACTTAAACTTTTTTCTGTGCAGTTTACGATGCACTGTCCTGGGGATATAGAAATTTACGACATTTTCCATTAAAGGTCGACGGAGACAAAAATTCTTTTTTGGTAATACACGGTAACTTCATTTCATAGAATGAAACAATAATAATTGTATATATAGATACTAGAGAAAAGTAAATCAATAAGAATTAGAAATATGTCTAGTGGACCTCGTGACCTGACATTTATAATTCGTTACCACTGCTCTACATTCCAGAGGTCCTATCGAAGTTTTAAACAATGAGATCTTTTATAGAACGAAAGAAGTTGAAATCGTCGACAAGTAGTATTCATTTCATAGAATAAAATTTACTTAAAATGAATAGATTTATTAAAATTTATCGTATTCCCAGTGACTTATGGACGATATAGCGTATAACAACGTCACCCAAGGGACCCTTACAGCACTCCACACGACCCTCTTGAATTTTCTAGAGGGTAAATAAAAATACAAAATCTCCTGGTGCTCACAATCGATCCGTAACACATTCGGCGCACAAGACCAGGGGACTCGCGGCAATATTAAAATATACGTTATTCAAATTTCTCCAGGGCCCCGGGCCCCTCCGGCCGAAAGAAACGAGCAAGGGACCAGATAAGAGCTCGCCGAAGAATAAGACGAAGATTCTCCTCGCGGGGTGGTTGAGGAGGAAGCGGTCAATTTGGTCGGTCGCGACGATGTCGAGCGTATTTAAAATGCAAATGGCAGCGCGACGCGGCGGTGGGTTCTTCCCGGTTTCTCCTTCGAAAAGCCGATCGTGGATGTGCCCCACGTAATGTTCAGCTTCTTCATTCCCGGCGTGGTTCGGCTGGCAGTCGGTCGTTCCGACTCGAAATTCGCGGTAAGTGCGGTTCCCGGCTAAAAGCCCACGAGACAAGCATCGGAACCGTTCTTCTCGTCGCGAGGCATCTTATTGAGAACGCGCATAAGCGATTCCGGCGCGATCGGGGAATGTCGTTTAAATGGCGGGGCCTCTCTCGGGTCTTTCGCAAGGGCCGGGCGAGGAGGTGGCTCAGGACCAAAAAAGGGCGCCGCCCGCGACGGAACCGCATCGAAATCGGCCACCGCGCTACACGCCATTTACTAATATACTCAACTGACTGTTAATAATGCATGAGGGCCCGCCCTGATCTCCCGATCGCCGTTTTCGAAACAAAAATAGTCAGGGGCCTCCCGACGTTGGTGCTGCGTCATCCCTTCGATGGCTCGAATCATATCGATGGGGGAACACTCGGAATGATAGATAGTCTTCAACTTCACTACGTGATCATTGGGTAACTCTGGTTCGATAGCTTGACTGTCGAGTGGGTCGTATATGGGTCACTGGATTTCCCCATTCAATAGTTTGAATGTCGTGTGAACCAAGTATGGGTCACTGAATTTCCCATTCAATAGTTTGGCTGTTACGTGAGCCATATATGAGTCACTGGGCTATCCACTATGAAACTAGAAGAATTAATTCTCAAATTGAGACGTCGAGGGAAATAAATTTGGGCAGGATTCGTGAATTTTATCAAGGTTATTTTACAAATTTCTTTCAGTACTTATAACCCTGCTAAAATTCACAAGTCCTATACAAATTTATATTCCTCGACGTCTCAACTTGAGAATTAAATTACTTTTATATTTAAATTTTGCAAAGATCATGCTTATTAACACGTTCACTGCCACATCAAAGCAGTATAATATTCTGCAAGTTTAAAATTTGTTTCAGTACTTATTTTCTCCTCGACATCTCAACTAAACTTGCTCTAAAATCAAAGTTTTAGTCTCGCAGAAAATTGTGCAACTTTCATCTGAACGTGCTAAATGGGGGCATTTAATAATTCAATCCGTCCAGAAGTTATGATTTTTTAAACATGCGCATGAAATTTCTGTTCACACAGTATATTTTCGGTAAAGAATTTTTTTCTCGAAAGTACGTAGGATTTCGGGAGTATGTGTATTGACCAAAAATGATTGTAATAGCCCCCCATAACCGAGAATAATTTTTCCAGAACAATTTGAAATTTTTTAATTTTGTCGACGAATTTGTCCACCTACTCGAATTTTTTCTCTCGAAAGTGCGTAGGAATTCGGGGGTATGTGTATTGACCAAAAATGATTGTAATTGACCCCTGCAACTAAAAATAATTTTTTTTAAACGATTTGAAATTTTTTAATTTTGTCAAAAAATGTCACATCTACTCGAATTTTTTTCTCGAAAGTGGGTAGGATTTCGGGGGTATGTGTATTGACAAAAAATGATTGTAATTGATCCCCGCAACTAAAAATAATTTTTCCAGAATTATCTGAAATTTTTTAATTTTGTCGACGAATTTGTCCACCTACACGAATTTTTTTCTCGAAAGTGCGTGGGAATTCGGGGGCATGTCTATTCACCAAAAATGATTGTAATTGACCCCCGCAACCGAGAATAATTTTTTCAGAATGATTTGAAATATTTTCATAACTTTTCAACGAAGCCTCAATCAAGTTGATATTCTTGATTTTCGTCTTATTTTGGTCTCTAGAATCTGCCATTAAAATGTTTTCCAAGGGTGGTCGAACACCCTGTATAGTACTTTAAACATAAAAATATCTGTATAAATTTCCATAAATATCAAAGTTCACAGAAGCCCGAAAATTTATCATTCATCAGTTCGTCCACGTTATACTAGGTATTCTCCCGACAACGAAACGTTCGTTAAAAAGGATTTTTACGAACGTCGAATGTAAACAGCCGCCATTACCCGTAAACGCGACGTCTCAACTCGTTCTACGTCCGATGGTCGGCTGGTTCCCAGAGGAATAATCGTCTCGATTCTTCAGGAATTTGTACAGGGAAGTCGGGCACGTATCCGAATTAAGACAATTCGTTGATTTCTTGCGTGGCGGGAGCCTCGGGTCGGGGAATCATTATCGAGTCCCCTCGATTTGGTAAGGTTGTGCATGCATTCTGCGGCACGCACGCGCAAGAAAGGCCGGTTCGTTATTTCGCCGTGAAAAAGGACTACGTGACAAGATCCTCGCGAAATAAGAAGGGATTGGGTCTCCGTGTTCCGCGAACCCGGACCACTTCCGGGTTTCGAAGGTTTCTAAATGTTCCCGGCTGGAAAAAAAACTTATTAATAACTCACTTTGCGTAAAAGCGTCGAGTAGCCTTGGCTCGTCCCGAGAATCGCTCGGTTTTTGTACGATTCCTTTTACATTGCGACGATTCGCCGCGCTCGGAACAGCAAAGAAATCGGCGAACCTTAGGCAAAGCACCGTAGATCGAGTCGCGATAGTTGTTCGAGCGTTGAAAATCGCGGAGATCCGTCTTTCGATGGAACAACGTTCATCTCTGGGTTCGTTTAACTACTAGACGTACGATTTAATTTTGTTTAAATTTGTTCGTACAAGGAATGGCCACGAAAAAGAACAGATTTATTTTACGAATATCTCGCAAATGTAAAAATGTGTTTAGAACGAGTCAGACTCGTCATTGTATGGCAACAAGGCATTAAGGTATTATTGGAAATGGAAAAGAATGGAACAACGAACATCATGTTTTCAAAAAGTTTAGGAATCTGTAGTCCTTTGCAGTCCAAGAATTCATTTTGATAGAAGTAACTGGCTACTCGAGTACAATTTTCTGACGCCATTTTAAAGAATATTAAAATTGTCCTTTTTAAAAAAAAGGAATTTTAAATTTCTTCATTTGGTTTGTTAATTCGTGTTACTATACATAAACCTTAAATCGAATTGTGGTGTATTTAAAATAGTAAACAAATGGTGCAAAAGAAGCTTGAAATTTAATATATTCTAGTACAGATAAGTTTATTCAGTTTTTGCTGAAAAACTCATATCGTAAAACAAGAATTTCTGCATCCAACAGTCTGAAAATTTATAAATAGTATAAGCACGCTGAGTTAACCCAATTTAAGTCCACAAATATCTTAATAACGAGTGCTCTGAAAATTTATAACAGTCGTAAATATTGCACACCGTTCCACGAGATAAAACCTCTCTCGAATACCCTATTCAGCATCTTATTTACAATTAACGCTCGAACTGCATTTCTGCGCAGTCTCCATGCATCTAAAAATAAAGGAACACTATAGATACCCAGCACTTTCTTTTTTTTAACGGTCAATTTTATTTTATGTTTCAGGTAAGTCCGATTTCTCTGTTTGAATTCAGCCAGCGAGAAACCTGCGGAGCGTGACATTTGCCACGGAATGCGAATCCCGTAAGTAAGTCAGTTATCGAATTTTCAGATTTTAGGAGCAATCAAACTGAAGGAAACTGGTTTCAATTGCTAAATTATTGCTCTATCGTCGATAAGCATTCCAAGAAACAGAGACTTCAATGCCTCCCAGAACTCATTGAGTGCCATTTTTAACGTGCTTTAGTGCAGAATTATTTTCATCACGTTTACCAAATTTATTCACTACTCAACCAATAATTTTTTAATACTAGAACTAACAAAGCAATTTAAATAAACCATTCATAATTTCTATTAAAACTTGTAAATTGGTTTTATGAATACCTCGTGAATGGAAAAATGGCCCATTCGTAATTTCTATTAAAATTTATAAAAGATTCACTGGACTGAATTTTCAAAAATTTACCGTAATTTTCTACAATAGAATTTAATTTCTTTTGTACAAATAAATGCACTATAATTGTCAGTAGTTCTAGTGTTAAACAACGTGATAAATCTATCATACAATATACAACAAAACCACGAAGAATATCAATTTTTATTATTCCCATAAACTCTAGAAATTCGAAATCTTTCATATCATAATAAAATAGAATAACAAGAGCCAGAAAATTAATTTGCAATTTCGCGGGTATGAAATCGCTCGCAGAAATCGATTTTCCCCGGTATTATCGATCCCGAGGAAGTCGAAACCGTGAGCCCAAGATGGCGGCTAATTCGATTTCCGCGGTTCGCCAGGGCGCTGGCCGTTTCGTTTTCGAAAAGCGGAAGCACCTGCGCGCCCCGGTTCACAATAGCAGGGCGCTGGGCGCCGCTAAATCATCCCTTTATTTCCTGGAAGTATAAATCATCCAGGATTCACGGCGCGAGGCCAAGTATCGGGGCTCGATCGGTTCCCTGGCGCGCGGACGAACAACGATATTCGATTTCCTTTGCAGATCGTTCTCTCGCGAGCCCCCCTCTGGCCTTCGTCTTACTCCGCCTCGGTTTTTTTTGCGATCCTGTTCGTCCTTTGGCGGCCGCGACCGTCTCATCTGCGGCGAAACAGTTTTCTCGATGGCTAACCCCCCTCGACTGACGATTCGGTTTTACGATTATTTTATCGACGCCTCCCCGACACCGGTTTTATCGCGTTTAGTGGCAAACGATTCACTTTGGCGACCCGATTATTTCCACCAGCGATCCTCCATCGTGCCCTTTGTCTTCCAAGAAAAAAACGAATTCAAGTTCACTGTATTGCAAGACTCGGACAAGGATCGATTGTAACAGTATAGAAATCGAATGCAATTGTCGAACAATAAAAATCAATCGATCTTGGCAGAAACAAATTTACGTTGAAATTTTGGCAAAGAAAATGCTGTAATTATTAATGAATCTAAAATAAATTTGTGCGTGAGTTTAGTAAGAGTTTAACAGTTCTGTGCTCCATGTTTAATATAAATTTGCTTGTTGAAGTAGAGTTTCAATTACGAAAGGAATTTTTTATAAATTGCATGAATTTATTTCATTTAATGTTTTTATTAGATGTCGTGGATTAGTAAACCAGTGAGGTATAATATTTATTTAATATAAATTTACTTGTTATAGAGTATAAAGTTTGAATATAGAGTTACAAGTATAAAAGTAATTTTAATAAATTGCAGAATTAATTTTCTGTAGTTCGTAGTGTTTTCGAAACTTGGATCGATGTAACAGGAATGTTTTTTGGGTGTCGTGCATTAGCGAACGAGCGAGGTATAATGTTTCAGTCGCCGTTAGCCAGTAAATCAATTAGGCAGATTTTTACGACAGTAAGATGGAACAAAAACCCGTATATATAAATACCAAGGCTTTAACGTATCGATCCGTGACGAGAACCCTCTCTAGAATATTAATTTTATCGAGTCTGCTGTAAAAAGAAGAATTGCACAAATGGAGACATTGAATGCCATTAGTTCCTCGATGGAACAAAAATCAACGAATTTTAACGGGGAAAAAATCAGGAATAACGAGGAATCTCTTTCTGAGAATGATTGAATAAGTCGAATCAAAAATAGAAATCAAAATAGAAGGCCTCCGGGTCCTTCGAACGTAATTTTCGGTTTCTCAATTCCGTGTTCCTTTTTTAAGCGCGTGTTGCGTAAAAAGTGGTCGGTTTCGCGCAATAAAGTCGCAGATTTCGCCGCGAAAACGTAAAAAATCGTACGTTTCGCGGGATATCCTGGTGGGACACCTGCTGTCCAGCCCCGCATCCTGATACTAATCCTTGCGTAATACGAACGCTTGGCCCGAGCCAGCGATGGTTTATGGACGCCATAAAATTGCCTTTAAGCCGACGACTTTAATGGTTCACGACTTTTGCCTATGCAGATTTCGTGGCCGATAATCCTCTGCCCCGGTGCTCCGACCTCTCGATCGAGAGTATCCTTTCGGTAGGCGGCCAGGAGGATACCCTTTCCACGAACTGTCCGCTTCCTCCTCGAACGAGGATCTCGCCGATGTCACGATTAAATTAATATACCGACTAATTCCCAAGGGGGTGGTTTGTACGCGACTGTATCCGCGGATTCGATTTCATTGTTGCAGCCATTGTGTCGTTTCACTCTCCTCGATCCTCGTCTCTGGAAACGAGCAGATAGGTTCTTTAAGTCACGGAGTTGGGCAATATTTTATTCGAACGACAGATGAAATAATTTATTCCAGAAATTCAATTTTTATGTCAGCTGGAATATTTCATTCCATACAGAAAATTATACTTTCTCGAAAACGTGGAAAATAAAGTTCAAAAAAAGGTACGAAACAATTAAAAATACTGTGCATAATAGATTAATGATTGCTGGTAAATGTCTTAAGCAGTGTAACGTTATTAGCAAATCGGACTCTGCTATTTTAAAATTGAGCTAGGAAACAAAAATCATGCAGTTTGTGATAAAGATGGTTGTGGACTTTGTAGAATAAACAAACGTTAAAGATTTCTTTCTATTTCGCTCAGTCTCGGTGTTTTTTACTTTTTCTTCTAATAAGATCAATTTACTAGTATACTTTAATTTACTAGATCAATTTACCTCTAGGATCATTGTATTTATCTTGATTATTCTGTATAAACAAAATGATATTTATATCAGTGTATCAGATATCGAAAACCTTTAAAAATGACTAAAAATTAGCTATCAAACAATGCCTTGTTACTTGATTTTCGAAACCACGTCTGAGTGCAAGAATTTATTAAAGTAATTTATTCGAGCAATACAATTTTTATATGTTGTTGAATATTTCATTCTATAATTGAAATTTCTAATTCTGTTCTTAATTTTTCAAATAATAAATTTATATTGGAATATTTCGAATAGGTTGGTTGTCACTGAATTAATATACAGATTTAATAAATTCTGATATAATTGCAGATGTTCTAAATATACTAGCAATAAAATAAATTATTTAAATAATATAACAAGATGCACAGAGTGAAGATATTCGATTTGAAACCCGTTTGCCTCTATATTATAACTTTGAAGGCATCGAGAATTGGAATTCAGCGATGAATCGATAGGATATGTGATAGATGGTCGTTTCAAAAATGATTTCCTCGGTCGATGACGTCGTTACGAAAGTTCGTGTTGGTACAATTTTCTTCGAGACTTAACGAGGAGCCCTCTGAAGCTTTGGAGGGCCGGAGAACTCGACGCGAGAAAGATCAGGTAGACATTCCTGTCCTATCTTTTCCCGGTAGCCTGATACAGATAGAACTTCATGGAAACGAGCGTCGAGACGTCCTATTATTCGCCTCGTACGATCGAGAGGACGTCATTGTCAGCCATTCTCGACCAGGCAACGTCCACGAGCCAGAATTGTGCAAAATTTTATTCAAAATAGATAAATCGATAAAGTCAATAAACTCAAATTCATCGATGTTTGTTGTGAAACATTTCAAAATAAACAAATCTCTACAATTCATTTTTATTTGAAATTCTGTATCTCTACTCCCGTAAGAAGCCTAAATGAAATCATCCGATCGGAGAAGGGTCAGTTTAAAATTATTATTATCGAGAAATATAAGACGCGTCTCGTTTTTGGAGCGACTACCGAGAAAAAACTCAGGCTGGGAAGCGGGTTAATAACAGGACGTAACGAAAGTAAAAGGAAATTCGAATAATTGCATCTGCTTCCGACAGTTTCACAAAATTACGAGGACGCGTTGATTTAAAAGGTTCTCGAAGATGCCTAATTACATCCTTAAAGCAACAGAAGTACATTATACTTAGCCGCGTTACACATTATCCTCTGCACCTGTTCCCCTGATACGTTTCTCCTCGGTGTATTAAATCACTTTGATCGCCGTGAAACTCGTGTCGTAGGGCAAGATTCCACCGCTAATTTCTAAAACACAGATTTTTGCAAGTTCTCTGCATTTCAAAATTATTTGAATTCATCTAATTCAAAGATAGGAATAATTGTGAGTAATGTGATAATAACTGATAATAATTTGTGTGAATCAATGGATTTTCTGTCCGAAAATAAATAAAATATTTCACAAAATTAAACATCGAGTACCCAAAGTAAAAATGAAAGTGCAGAATTGTTTAAATGACGCGTTCAGAAAAATCTAAATAAATACGACCGGAAGAAATTTCTCGATCGATGATCCAAAACGGGCAGAAAAAAGTTCCCCTACATTTGTCGCAGAAAAATCGTCGAGGAAACGTGTTTTTGCCGTGTCCTTCGCGTTACGTGGAGAAACGTAATCGGCGTCGATTCATCTTTCGCGCGATCTTGCTTGCTCGATCGAGCATGATCGACGGCCGTAGATAAAGACGTGAAATCGCGTTTCGACGCGCGAACTTTTTACCAATTACGATTTCGACGCGCCAGCACCGCGAAACCTGTGCAAACATTTCGCTATTGGTTTTGCAAAAAAGTACGTGTATTTTGCCCTGTACCTCTCCAGCGACGGAGAATCGATCGATTATCGAAATCTAATATACGGAATCTTCGTCTTGTGGGCTCGAAGTAATTTCGTTTTATAAGGGGTGGAATCTTCGAAGGAAGCAATTATCTATGTAGAGAGGAGCTTTGTTTCTATGAAGATCGAGGAGATGCCTTAACGATCCTCGGCTCGAAATGCAAAGAATCCCCGGTTCGTTTGTGGCCAAGAGGTCTCGTTGTTTACCGTGCATTAAAGGTGGAACTTGATCTCGGGACGATCTTAATTTGCCTCCGCCCGGATCGAAGATTATGCGGCCCCGCTAACTGTATCGGAACATGTACTCGTTAGAATTTAAGCTTATCTCGATGCCACTCGACGCGTGTACCCGCCATTCCTACCAACTGAATCATAACGAACCCGGGAGGATCTCGATCTCGTTCCAATTCTATCGATACCACGGAACAAATATGCGATTACGGGGCCTCTTCGCGTCCCGAGTGCTCCCCCAACAATAATCGAACGTTGACTCCATAATGGCGGGGGGGTTTGGGAACCTTTTAACCGCGTGGAATTTTTATCCTCGACCCTATTCTCTCCACTCAACAATCTCTGTTTACATATCTCTGTGAAAGACTATATACATCGAACGTATTTTCCAGATTTCTTTATTAATAATTGGGGAAACATTTTCCACGAGCTTCTAGCATTTTTTATTTAAATTCAGCCATTTTTATAAATTCTAAAATATGTAGAAATCTTTGTTCCAAGCGTTCGAAGATTTTTGTATACCGAGTGAACGATACATTTATTTGCCGGGAATAAATTTTCAAAATAGGGTCGAGGGCAATTAACGAATAAACGAAGGTTTCTCGTCGGTGTGTCGTGTCACGAGCCCCCGGAGTACGGCGCGACGAACATGCCGGAGGCACACGTCGACACGGCACGCTGTAAGTTTGTTCTGACACGAGCAAAACACGATAGATAACGAACGGTCCACCGAACAGACGTCTCTTTACGGAGCCACGAGTGCAGACTTTTAATGAGCCACCACGGCAGCCGGCCACACCGCGCATAAACGCTATTCTGCGTTGATAGGATCTCGTGAGCCGAGAAAGCATCGCGGCCATTGTCGCCAGATACGTCGAGAACGACACGTGGGGCTACGTTGGGAGATCTGTCGGAGACCAAGTTGCATTTTAAACGAGCCACAATGTAGGAATGGACGGATTGTTAAGCCTCGAACGTACAAATTAATCTTTTAGTTTGGTCTCTAACGATCTCTAGTTTTCCCCTCGATAACGTTCGCAAAGTCATTTTCATCAAATCTTGACAGTGAATCGACTAGATCAACGTTGCAAGCTTAGTGACTAAATGTTCATATTGTATAAGATTAATTATACTTGCTCGAAAATATGGAAAATAAGGAAAAGATACGCAAGGATGTTGAATGCTCCGAAAAGGTACTAAGAAATTAAAAATGCTACGCAAATTAGATTAATGGTAGCTGGTGAATGGCTTAACAACACTAGAACTACCAAAGTGGTCAAAATGACCCATTTGTAATTTTTAATAACAATTGTAAAAAATTGTCGATCTTTAATGAAAAATGTATTATAGATTTCCACATCTCCGAGGCAATCGTAAAATGTGCAGTAAAAATTTTAAATCGATAATACGAGTCATAATAAGACTAAATTTAATGGATTCTTTACTTTGGTGATTTCAATGCGTGATAAAGCACGATGTGCATTCACGACAGCTTCAAATCAATATTTGGAATGCATTTTTCGCGTAAAGTGAAACATTTATTCACGTGTAACACATTCTGTTTTGTATGTTTACCAAAACAATATTAAATCAAATATCTTTCATTCTTCATTTAACACCAGAGCTACCAAACCAGTCAAAATTCGTAATTTCTAATAAAAATTGTAAAAAATTTACTCGATTATATTTTTGCAAATTTACCATAGTCATTCTACGAGAGAATGAACAAACATTTATTTGCATTGAATTATAAATTTTTTCAAGTATCAAATATGGCGCACGAAAAGAAGAGTGGAAGAATCGTTTAGGAATGTAAGAGTTATTTATTATTAAAAATATAATTTTTTTCAACTCCAACGGTGAATGGGATGCGAGTTCGAACTGATTTGCGTTTCGAAGCTGTGCACTTTGGACCGTCCTGACATTGTCCGCCGCGTTATCTGGCTTCTCAAGCAAGAAAGTACCCAGCGACGACCAACGATCCGCCGCGATATCGCGTTTCAACTCCGGTGGCCTTAATCTACCTACCGAAGTATCGTCCCCGAATCATTCGTAAACGTCGTAATCGCATTATGGCATCCGAGACCATTTTCTCTCTGTCCGGTCCCCTCTGACCGTAGCTGCATTCTCCCGTTTCGACTCTCTTTACTCGCGTTTCACTCCCTCGATACGATTTTCGCGGAAGGCGCCAGGATGTTCGTGCCCCAGCCTCCCCGCCGCCCGGTATCGCGTTCCAGAAACATTCTTTCAGCGTTGCAGTTTTGTTGCAATTTACGTCCTCCTTTTTTAAACGTCCAGTTTCGTACCAAATATTCAATAATATGAAATGTTCTGAGACAATCGATAACGGTGAATGCCAGAATCGAGAGTCGCGAGCCGTCGGTGGGGGGAGCCCCCTCCCCTGAGGCGCGAGTCCACGAACAACGCGAAATTCGGCAGTCGCGATCAGGAAGTCTAACGAGCGATACGAAAGAGAGTTCTATCAATTTTATTGGTACTGGACACGAGTTGGGAACACCTAACGCAGTCTAAATTATGTCTCAGAGCGACGTACAGTAATGATTCTTAAAATGAACCCTAGACGTGGTTCGTATATTGAACATTTCTACCCCTACCGACCGGAGGAGTCTTTAGTGTACAGTGAAAGGGGAAAATCCGCGATTTTTAAAAGGAACAACAGACGTGATTCGTAAATTGAACGCTTCTATTCCTTCTAATTTGGGGGTCGGTGTTTCCTAATATTTTTCGACGTCTCAAAGACTTTGACACTCTTTAACATAACAGTCATGTGGGGGAAATTTGTAATGTACAATAATGATTCTTAAAATGAGCTTCAGACATGATTAAGTCGAACATTTCTATTCCTCTCGATCGAGGAGTTGGTGCTTCCAATATTTTTCGACGTTTCCAAAATTTTGACACCCACTGACATATAATGGTATAAAAACAGTAATGATTCTTAAGTTGAACGTTTCTATTCCTCCCAATCGAAGATCAATGTGTCCAATATTTGTCTCAAAAACTTTGCACCCTCTAATATAACAATCAAATTGAGAAAATTTGTAATATACAATAATATTTTTTAAAATGAACCTCCAGACGTGATTCGTAAATTGAACATTTCTATCCCTCCCACCTAATAAAAGAATCCTCCTCAGAGTGAAGCGTGATTTGAAGACGTTTGAACCCCGATACGAGTGACGTTCATTTAACGAATCAATGTTGTAGTCCTTCGTTAGGGGATCGAATTCGACCCAGTGGGCAAGGAAATTAATTTTTCGAATAAATAACAGTGACCTGGTGCGAGGGAGAGAGATGCCAGGAGACGATACCGCGGCGAAGGAAGAGTCGAAGATCTTTATCCTTCTCTGGCAACGCGAAGTCAAGGGAGAAACCGGTATATAATCGAGCAGTCACCTATGCACCGGTTTCTGCGGGGACGAGGCTGCAGTAATGCAGCGTGGTAAGAAAGGTACGTGACCCGCGCGAAAAAAAGGTGGTGCCAAGGCGAGGGGGGGCCCCGAGGCCCCGAGGGAGAAAAAGGGCGCTTTTGTCGGCACGTAGCAGCGTTAAACTTTTATCTCTCGCTTCATCCGACTTCACTTCCGCGCGCTCGACTATATCGCGGCGCTACGCAGATCGCAATCGTATTAGGCTGTTTGTTCTTGCCCGTCGCCCTGGACGATTAATTAAAAAACGGCGGGCCCCGTACAGGTACAGAGGTACCCCTTGCTAACGTTCGCTGCTTTGTCCCTCGGTATTGTTCGCTGAATCATCGCCGTGTTCCTAGAACTGCTTCGTACGTGTTATCTACAATTCTCCATCGGTAATCAGGAGGAATAACAATTTTTGTATTTTTCAATTTGCGATTATAAAATTATTTTAATCGTGTTACTGAGGTTTGGTATAAACAGACGTTGAACATTTTTCTCTGTTTCGCTAGCTTTCAGTGTTTTTTACTTTTGCCTGTAGTAAGATCAATTTAATAGCACCTCAAATGGAGTTAAAACAATTAATTTTTAATTCATTTAGAAATTTATATATTTGTTGTTTTATTCGAAATTGATGTTACTACCTGTAAAAGTGCCTCTTTCTTGTATCGATCTGCGTTAGGGATACTTGCAACGATTACCTCTACATTACTGTATTTTGGACGTGTTAAACGTGGAGATTCTCAATTAAAAATTGTGAGAATAGTCGTGATACCTGTTAGATTATCAAAATATAACCAAAAACAGATTGTAGATACATTTCACAGAACTTTAAACGAGAGATACACTCTAGAACACACCCTTAACGAAAGCTTGACCATCCATTATGCTCGAAATATACAAATGTTATTACAAACGAAGCAGTCTGTTTTCCAGTTGATTATTTAAATAAATAGACACTTTATTGTCCGATTGCACACCCCCTCGAGTGCTCGAGATGCTCGTTCGCGGCGAGGAGACGATGAACTCGGCACCCGGGGTCCGTGTTCTACGGCTATCGATCCACGGATCAACGATGATCTCGCCACAAGCACGGAGATCTCGACACCCGTCAAAACCCCATAAACGATCCGACTCCGTATCGCCGCTAAGCCGGAATCCAAGCTAACCGTAACGATACGATCTCGCGAATCCGTGCGAATGCCAGGATACTGGCAAGAGTCGCCGCTCTGAAAAAGGAGGATATGAACGATGAAAGACACGAAGGAGGAAATACGCGCCGGCGAGCCAACGAGATCAGGGACCAAAAGAGTTTCGCGCTGACCGCGTTCGCGCGTGCTCCGGTGTTACGGACACTCTGTAGCCAGTTCCTTTGACTCCCTTTATTCCGTCGATCGATCGATCCTTTACGATCTTCCCGAGACACGGTAATGATTCGAGAGCAACAAGCTTTTTACCGCGACTTTTTCTTTGTTCGCTGATAAGTGAGGTCCTCTAGAAAATTCATGTAGAGGAAGTGTAGCTAAAATCGTACATCTAGTACTGTACTGATTCGTAAAATGAACGCTGCTTTGATGTTGACACGTTCATCTCTTGTACAGTGGAAGCGAAACTCGACAGCAGATATGTATACACCCTCAGATGGGAGGGATAGAAATGCTCAATTTAGGAATTACGTCTAGGTGTTCATTTTAAGAATCATTACTGTACGTGAATTTTCACTTTTCACTGGACTCCAAGGGGGATCCTTATGGTTTGAACAGATAGAAATGTTCAGTTTACGAATCAAAACTGAATGCAGTCTTGAAAAATCAGATTTTCACCCAAGTTCTTTGATTCTTTATTTGAACACGCGGACAAGATCTCAGAATAACAGACACGAATGAAAACCTCTTATACGTATATTTTCCATACAAGGAACAGTGTTATTACGTGACGTGTTACTGTTACTCGTTTAAACGGTCATCGAGAATTTCGTGTCTCGGACGTAATGCATTCCAGTTTCGGTGGAAAGATGCGCCCGACCGGATTTCGAAAGTCGAAGTTCACGGAAATTAGGCGGTCTACGAGGGGTTCCGCGAACCGGGCACGGTTTCAACGGTAATCGAACTAATTTGATATTCCTTGCGCCGCTCAAAGACGCATCACGATGCTGGAAGTACCGTTCGACGAGAAAATCTTTAACGACGTGTAATGAGAATAATCACGGGGTTTGGTCGGTTTATCTTTAAGCCTTCCCGAAACTCGAGCCTCGGAGCTTTCGGGAATCTCGCGAACTGCGGATTCTGGTATCGTCCCGGTCAGCGTTTTTCGTGAGGCACGGTGATTTATTCGCTACCGGTCCCAGGGAGTACGGCCCCATGGGAGTGATGGGAACTTTATTTTCTGTGCAATGGACGCAAGAAACGCTCTGGGCTCAGTCCCCCAATCAGAAATGGCTTGCCACCAAATGGCATATTTAATATGTAAAAGAAAAAGTTACAAATGGTGCCATTAATGAACCATCTAAAAAAAATGTTAGGGTCATTTGAAAGAACTGATTCATAAGACGGAGTATATTCATCAATATTTTTGATCGAAACACAAATTTTTGTTGATCATGAAAGAAATTGGGATTCTTAGTATATTAAAAAAAATAGTTGCGAGTAGTGCCATTAGTGAATCATCTAAAAAAATATTCAGTGTTGTCTAAAAGAACGAGTATAATATTCATGAATATTTATGATTGAAACACAAATTGTTATTAATCATGAAGGAAGTTAGGAGCTTTAATATATTAAAAAAAAAGTTACGTGGACGTCATGAAAGATTGGGACTTTGAATGTAAAAATTGTGACTTTTGACGCGTCAAAAGTATGTCTGAGATTCCAATAAATCTCTGTAGCATGGTGGACGATAGTCTATCTGCAGAGAGTCCTTCGGTCGGTGCATTTGCGGGCGAAGGATTCGAGCGAAACGAGAAACGCGTGAAGAACGAATGCGTCACAGGCGATATGGAAGGAATAACTAATGGAAGGAGAAGAAGGGACCGAAGGATGGAGCGTGCTTTTCAGTTCGTGATGTCCTGAGGCTACCGCAGACTCGCTTGGATAGCCCCGGACGCTAAACACGCCCATACCGGTCACCGGCGGAGCTCTACCCAACAGAATTATTCGTTGAATTTATTTACTCCCTCGTGACCCCGAGAAAACTAGCTATGAAGGGCCGCCAGTTACCCGGGAACCGGTCGAACGTATCGAACACGCTCGAAATTGATACCACGCTCGCGGGGAAACGTGGATTTTCGTGATGAACGCGATCCCGCAATATTTCTCGCCGATCCGTCGACGTATTCCCGAGATTCCAGCCCCCCTGAGGGCCAAACATAAGTCCACTCGAACCATTACGAGCCAAATTTATATACTATTTTTTACTCAAAATTGATGCTTGCTATCCGTAAGAATGTCTTGTTTCTTGAAATCGATCTGTGTTGATATATGCAATGAAATTACAGATTTATTACGTTATCCATGTGTGATAGGGCTTTCCATTAAAAAGATAGAAATTTGTATAGTTACTTTTACTTAAAATTAACGTTTGGTATCGGCGAAAGTGCTTTGTTTCTTGTATCGATTCGTGTTAGGGATACATGCAACTAAATCACTATTAGCTATTGCATTACCCACAAGTGATAGGACTTCTCATTAAAAAGCTAGAAATTCACATACTTTTCCTTACTAAATATTGATGTTTACTATCTTCAAAAATGCCTAGTTTCTTGTATCGATCTGTGTCAGAGATACATGCAACGAAATCACCTATTTATTACGTTATTCATGTGTGATAGGGCTATCCATTACAAAGGTAGAAATTCATATAGTTTTCTTTACTAAAAATTGATGTTTTGTATCTCCAAAAATGCCTCGTTTCTTGTATCGATCTGTGTTAGGAATACATGCATAAAATCACCTATTTATTACGGAGCCCATGTATGATAGGGCCTTCCATTACAAAGGTAGAAATTTATATAGTTTCTTTTACTTAAAATTGACAATTAATACCTACAATAATGCTCTGTTTCTTGTATCGATTCGCGTTAGGGATATATGCAATGAAATCACTATTAGCTATTGCATTACCCACAAGTGATAGGACTTCTCATTAAAAAGCTAGAAATTCACATACTTTTCCTTACTAAATATTGATGTTTACTATCTTCAAAAATGCCTAGTTTCTTGTATCGATCTGTGTCAGAGATACATGCAACGAAATCACCTATTTATTACGTTATTCATGTGTGATAGGGCTATCCATTACAAAGGTAGAAATTCATATAGTTTTCTTTACTAAAAATTGATGTTTTGTATCTCCAAAAATGCCTCGTTTCTTGTATCGATCTGTGTTAGGAATACATGCATAAAATCACCTATTTATTACGTTATCCATGTATGATAGGGCTTTCCATTACAAAGGTAGAAATTTGTATAGTTTCTTTTACTTAAAATTGACAATTAATATCTACAAAAATCCTCTGTTTCTTGTATCGATTCGCGTTAGGGATACATGCAACTAAATCACTATTAGCTATTGCATTACCCACAAGTGATAGGATTTCTCATTAAAAAGCTAGAAATTCACATACTTTTCCTTACTAAATATTCATGTTTACTATCTTCAAAAATGCCTAGTTTCTTGTATCGATCTGTGTCAGAGATATATGCAACGAAATCACCTATTTATTACGTTATTCATGTGTGATAGGGCTTTCCATTACAAAGGTAGAAATTCATATAGTTTCCTTTACTAAAAATTGATGTTTTGTATCTCCAAAAATGCCTCGTTTCTTGTATCGATTTGTGTTAGGAATACATGCATAAAATCACCTATTTATTACGGAGCCCATGTATGATAGGGCCTTCCATTACAAAGGTAGAAATTTATATAGTTTCTTTTACTTAAAATTGACAATTAATACCTACAATAATGCTCTGTTTCTTGTATCGATTCGCGTTAGGGATATATGCAATGAAATCACTATTAGATATTGCATTACCCACAAGTGATAGGACTTCTCATTAAAAAGCTAGAAATTCACATACTTTTCCTTACTAAATATTCATGTTTACTATCTTCAAAAATGCCTAGTTTCTTGTATCGATCTGTGTCAGAGATATATGCAACGAAATCACCTATTTATTACGTTATTCATGTGTGATAGGGCTTTCCATTACAAAGGTAGAAATTCATATAGTTTCCTTTACTAAAAATTGATGTTTTGTATCTCCAAAAATGCCTCGTTTCTTGTATCGATTTGTGTTAGGAATACATGCATAAAATCACCTATTTATTACGGAGCCCATGTATGATAGGGCCTTCCATTACAAAGGTAGAAATTTATATAGTTTCTTTTACTTAAAATTGACAATTAATACCTACAATAATGCTCTGTTTCTTGTATCGATTCGCGTTAGGGATATATGCAATGAAATCACTATTAGCTATTGCATTACCCACAAGTGATAGGACTTCTCATTAAAAAGCTAGAAATTCACATACTTTTCCTTACTAAATATTGATGTTTACTATCTTCAAAAATGCCTAGTTTCTTGTATCGATCTGTGTCAGAGATACATGCAACGAAATCACCTATTTATTACGTTATTCATGTGTGATAGGGCTATCCATTACAAAGGTAGAAATTCATATAGTTTTCTTTACTAAAAATTGATGTTTTGTATCTCCAAAAATGCCTCGTTTCTTGTATCGATCTGTGTTAGGAATACATGCATAAAATCACCTATTTATTACGTTATCCATGTATGATAGGGCTTTCCATTACAAAGGTAGAAATTTGTATAGTTTCTTTTACTTAAAATTGACAATTAATATCTACAAAAATCCTCTGTTTCTTGTATCGATTCGCGTTAGGGATACATGCAACTAAATCACTATTAGCTATTGCATTACCCACAAGTGATAGGATTTCTCATTAAAAAGCTAGAAATTCACATACTTTCCCTTACTAAAAATTGATGTTCATCACCTATGAAATTGCCTCGCTTCTTACAGTGATCTGCGTTAGAGATACATGCACATAAATCACCCATTTATCGCGAACGTGTGACAGAACTTCCCGATTAGAAAGCTAGAAATATTACTTATTAAAGTGATACATTTTCGATTTTTTCTGGGCAGGAGCAGTATTAAAAATCGTGTCTGAGCTCATCGTAACTACGTTCGACGTATCGCGAAGGGTCGTCGACGTAGCAGGTTGATACTCGACGCCCGGAACCGACATTTTACAAATTGTCGATTGCGCCGTGGCGTTATCGGTGCTCCCCGTCCGGGTGGTTGACAAAAAGGAGAAACGCGATCGACGCCGAGAAAAAGATAGAAAAGGAAGGGTAGAGGATCGACGAGTCGGCATGCAAATATTCGGGTACCAATTAAAGTTATGAAGTCGAATCTCGGCCAACCGGGAAGAGGCAGCCGCTGGTGGCTCGTTAAAATTATTGAACATTCGTCGCAAAGGGACCCGGCCTTTTTCCCCTGCCACCGTTGGAATCCGGAGGAGGATCGTCGTCCTATCGCGATCACTCCGTCTCCTTTTCGGTCGTCCCGATACGGTACGGCACAAGGTGGACAGAGAACGAGACAGGGGAACCGAAAGGCACGACAGAATTTACCGTAAGCGTGTTTTCACCGGGCAGAAATTATTGTTCCGTGCCCTCTATGATCTTCGTTTACGCGCTGAACGGGTATCGAGTGCTCGTTAAGCGCGAAAAGATTCATCTTCGCGGGACTACCGAGCCGTGGAGGCGCGAAGACGCGTTAATTAGGTTTATGACCGCGTTAAAGCGCTACTTTGTGAAAGGCAGTAAACACGGGGAGCGTACCGTGTGTATCGGAATTTATTTTCGTTAATGAAGTTATTCCGATGCAAATCTTTTCTTCTCGTTTCGCCCATTATCTGCCTCGGTTCCTTTCGAATAATTCACTTGGAATTATTGAACTCTTTTTGGCGCCACATCTGTTCGGTTCCGATCCCGAAGGTCGGCGAGAACATTCGTTCGCGTTGATCGTGTGAGATTTTTTACTCGGGGATAGGTAAACAGAGTTGCATTAATTAATTTTTACACGAAATTGAGGTTTAGTACGTGCAAAAGTGCCTCGTTTCTTGGATCAATATGCGTTAGGGATACTTACAACCAAATCACCATTAGCAATCACGTTATCCACGAGTGATAGGACTTGTTATTCAGAAAGTAGATATTTATATACTTTTCTTTGCTAAATGTTGATGTTTACTATCTCCAAAAATGCCTCGTTTCTTGTATCGACTTGCAATAAAATCACCCTTAAGGTGGTCTTCTACTACCTGCACTGTACTACCACTAATTTTTACTATTTCTCATTGTAAAAATTTGTAAATATCACTGAAAGAGTGACAAATATATATGAAAAACCTCGATACAAGAAGTTGCATAGTTTCTTTATAAAAAAGTACCAAAAAAATGCGTTTTACAGTAGGAGTAAATGAAAAACAAAGTTCCCATTCAAAAGCTAGAAATATTAATTTGTTAAATGTTAGACCTAACCCAGACCTAACCCAGACCTAACTCAGATCTAACCTAGACCTAACCCAGACCTAATGAAATTATTATAAAAATAGTTTTGCATTTACAAAACACGTCGATTTGAATATAAAATTCCGTGTTTAAACTTATAGAACGCAAAAATATTATTAGCAACTTACTCTTTAAGTTAATGAAATTACTATAATAAATATACCAGCCTAATTGGAAGAAATATACCATTTTAATGCAACTATCAACGCGATGAGTGCCAATAAAACTATGTGAGATCACTTTCCGTGAATCTAGTGTTGATATCGCTGCGAAAGATCTCTCCAGCCGTCTTCTAAAAGCTTTTACGTTACAAAAGCAAATCTCGTCGACCGTTTTGCCACATATAGGGGCTCCACTCATCTAGTTTCCCTAACAATTCGATTCTTTTTTTGCCACACACAATTCCCTTAATCACCGATTATTCAGTTACACGCACGCGTTTCCTACTTCATCAATCTGAAAGGCTCGTTCCATCGATCACGCTAAATTCAGCATGATTTAACCGCATCAGGGTATATTAATAGTCCCAACGTCGACCCATACAAAGGACGACGAACCTCCGTGGCGATTGTGCGATCGAAATGACGCCGAATTTGGACGTACGATGGATTTTTTTGCATCTCTTATTGTGATGCTAATCCCCGGCCGCACGGAACGTATTTTCTTCGAACAGCTGTCGGTCGATCGGCCAATACTCTCCTCTCAGGTGTAGTCGAATGGGATACTTTGGGTCAAACGGGCCCTATAAAAAAGAGAACGAAGAGACAGCTCCGCGAACGAATGAAAACGGACCTCTTTAAATAAGAATAATATTATCCTACAGGTCATTGTTGTGTAAACAAACGTACGTTGAACCTGCCAACTCGTGGTCTTTTAGCAAACATAAACTGTTAAAAATAAAATGGTTATCAAGGGTTGCTTCTGCCAATTGCAAGAAACATAATTACTTTCTATTTTCGTTGACAATGGATTTATGGAATTTAGGAATTTTATTTGGTACTATTTGTTATTTAGATTTTTGCCCAGCTCTGATCGAGACGTGGTCGTTCAGGATCCGTTTGAAAATTGAAAAAGGTATGAGCTCTGTTGGTAAAAGCGATAGTTCTCGTGGTGATCGAGAGGATCGATCGATCGAGGGGGTATCGAGAGTCGAAGGTGCTCGTTTCGCAGTCCAGCTATCGCGGATCGTGCGCCCCCAGGGTGTCATGATAATTTCGCAGAGACAATGGGCCACTTTCTTGTTCGCTGCCCCCTTCGGAATCGAAGAGATTATTACACGTTGCCTGGATCCCAACGATCGCGAATTAAATTCGAATCGCGGCGCGATTACCTTCGTTGCTCGCTCCTTGCGTTATTTCCGTCCATAATTCCTTCTCCGTGATATCTCGCAATCTCAAAAACATTTGCTAATGATTAATCGTCGAATCCTCTTCTCATAGACGACTGGAAAACTATTTTTCTTAACATTTATCTTGAAAATTAATTTTTCTATATTCATAGTTAGAAAAGTCCCCACCACTTCTATTCACGTTTATTTTTAATATTATTTAACGTTTCATCTTGGGAATTAATTTTTGCAGATCCATAGTTAGAAAAGTCCCAAAACCCACCACTTCAGTTCACGTTTATTTTCAATATTATTTACCATTACAAAGCTGCCTAATTGGACTAATCAAAGCACGTCTTTTAACAAAAATTGCTCCTAGCGTCGATTTAATAAATTGCACAAATATATTCGTTCAAATTTAACGATCGAAATATTAAACGGATAGCCATCCACTTACTGGCTGAGGACGAATATTAAACTTAAATATCGCGGTGAAATTATCAGGATCGGATTAACCGAGAAGATGGCGATCATCTGCTCGCGCGATTCGAATATCAATGGGACTGCTATTCCCACGACGCGAACGGGACCAGCGCGATATGAGGCGATACGAGGCCCCGATATATCGCGAAACGAGGTAAAGGAAACGTTTAAAAATCCGGCTAACGAAGGACCCGGGGTGTGCGCCGGCGCTAATGAGAAGAAGTGCTACCACTCGATCGGCCGGGGAAAAAACTGGACCCTCATTACCCGTCAAACTAATTACCTTTTACGTTTCGCTCGCCTCTCCTTCATTTTCTCGTCAACTTTGTCGGTTGGCTCCCATTTCTGGGCTACTACCGGCCTCGTTCCTTTTTGTTTCCCCGCCCCGTCCATAATTCCCTCCACGGGGGCAAGAAACCGAAGGGCAATTAATTGATACCCGGCCGCGGTGTCGTTACTCCGAATCCGCGCGCGGATCACAGCTTCTGCTGCAACCGCTTAAACGCTCGTCGTCGAGCCAAGATGGAAGAAACGTGTTTCGACCGTTTCGGAGAGCCACGGGAGGGGTTTTTAGCTCGAATGAGTTTCTGAGACTCTTGTTGCTCCTCGACTGATACGGGAGTTTATCGGAGCAGCCCAATAAATTGAAAGGGCAGAGTCTTTTAGTTGGGATCCGAGGAACAAATAGCAGAAACGGGTAGTGCAATCTTGGCACTTTGCGTTTAATAGTAGCGTTATAGCAGAAGTTTGTATGGAGATTCGGTCGGATAATTTGGCTTGGTCTAGACTAATTTGTTTTGGGAAATATTTCTATCTTTGTTTTGTTATTTATTGGCTGAGGTCTATCAGACACCATATTTGTGAGACTTATGAATAGTGAAAATTCACGTTATCAACGTCTATTTGTGACATGTTATTTATTGACTGGGGTCTATCAGTTACCACATTTGTGAGACTTATGAATAGCAAATCCATTCAAACTTGAAAATCATCCCAAATTGAATAGTTAGAGCCTAAAAAATCGACTTTGAGGCACCAGTTTAGCTCAAATTAACCTAGAGGTCTATCAGACATCACATCCACAAGACTTCTAAATACCAAACCTGTTAAAACTTAAAAAGCATCCTAAGCTGAGGAGTCAGAACCTCAAAAACAAACTTTGAGGCCCCCATTTTGCTCAACCTGACCTGGCAGGGCTGAGGATTCATTATGGAACGTCTCGACTGGGTCCATCGTCCGCCAAAAACCCTCTCATCCGGATCAGCCGTCCGCGACGCGGCGTCGTGAGTCTCACGGTTACCCGATCGCGGAGATTAGTCACGACTTAGGGAACGAAAGTAAATCAGGCCCTCGCCCGTTGACACGTTTAGCCGGGTCCAGGATTCTCGCGTGGTTCTGGCTCCGATGCTCTCTCTCTCCGTGGCCGCTGACGATGATGGCGATGCCGATAGCGATGCTTATGCCGGCGGTAATGGTGATCTCAGCCGGGTTGCCGTTCGACGATGGCGGCTCGGTTGGTTCCTCCGCGTTGGCCCCCCGTGATAAATCACCCGGCTTCTACCGTCGTCACAATCCCGCTGCCATTAATCTCGATAATTGAATCAATATCTGTGATATCTCCTTGTGTATCCGGGCCGGCCTCATGGTAATTAGCCGGCCCCGTCATAAATCATGCCCTACGGGGGTCGAAGTGCGCCGCCGAACTTAAGGCCCTCCTCTTCTCGCGGCACCGCGTGTAACGACGGTGGTGAGGGCACGCCCGTGGTATTCCGCGTTATTCCATAAAACCGGATGGTTTACGACGGGGACAGCCTCCGCGATCAACCGTAAAGAAGATGGCGTGTAAACGTCCGCGGGGACCACAGACCGCGAAATTGTAGCGTGTGCCTTCCTTTACGCGGCTCTATTTGGAACCAGTGTTTATTGGCAGCTTCAGGGAAGCGATCGGGACGCGTAAAATGTGGGGAACCTTGACCCACGCCGGACTCTCGCTCGAGTTATGAGATTGTTTCGCGATTCTTTGGGCGACCGGTTCAGGGGAGCCTTGTTGCTTCGCGTAGGTGCCTCGTTCAGCGAGGATTTGCTGCTGGGAGCATCGGTTTTTCGACGTTTGTTTTGGGGGAAATTGAATGTTTCCGATCAGGTTTCGACGCAATTTTGTTTGTGAATCTTACGCGTTTCGTTTTATTGGCATAGGGAATTATAAATCTGTCGCTGAGTCGAATTCTGTGCATCAAATCTTGAGGACTTTAGTGACTGGCTAGAGTTACTATAAGTTACATATCCACTTTAAACGAAAAACAGAGTTTCCTATTCTTTATATCAGTAAACCACTATTTAAATCTATAACCACTATCAAAAGTGATGATCCTACATAAAGAAAACACAAATAAAAATTTCAGAGCTAAAATCTTATCGTTGCCCTGACACGTCTGTCCACCACCCTCTGTTTCTACTTAAACTGAAGTCTATAGCTCGCAATAATAAACCATATTCTCGTAAATTCTTCGTTTATACAGGATGGTCCACCTAAATATCTTCCATAATTGTGGGGGGTATACAAATATTTTGCATGGCGTTTGAATGGCTTGAAAAAATTATTGTACCCCCACAGAGGAGACATTTAGGTGGTCCTCGCTGCTTTAACATGAAAATTACACACGAGTATTAAAGTATAAGTGAAAATCTGCCGGACCAAAATATAAAAAGATCCATAATGATAAAGTTTGGGGGCAATTTCGCGCGTTTCGATACATTTGAACGGACTCGAGGCCATCGCTACCTGTGCCGGCGGTGATTCATAATAAACCGCTCAATGCTGCGAGAGTTCACCGTTTTATCGAGCACGTATAGCGATCCGCCGACGTCTCGGGCCAGCGTGGGTCACCTCGACTTAATCAACCGATCATTATCACGGGTTTGTGCCATAATGACTGAAAGAGTCGGCGTCGTCCTCTCTTTATCGCGAACAACGGTCCCGAGGCGTGGTCGTTTGCCAGCTGCGACTTCCATTATTCGAGGAATCGATTAATTAACGGTCGCTGGCTAATGATCGATAATACGACCGTTCGTCGATTGCACGCGAGTTCCTGGAAAGATACACTCGACGCGGTACAGAGGACGCGGGCCGTTGCATAGGTTGCAATACGCTACGCCGTCACGTGCAAACTCAATCTTACGTGACTGATGGGTGTGAGGTATGTACACTTGGGAGGGACGTTAGGGTGGTCAGTTCAGACAGTGCTATCTTGTTGATCGCATCTGCTTAACAATGTAACTGTCTATCTCGTTAGGGCGTATCTCGTTAGAGACATTTGTTAGCTGCGATTTTTTAAAACGCAATTTCGCTCATCTTTCTCATTTCGCAGGACATGTCGAGCTCGTAGGAGATAAACGGAAAATTAATTATTTGCGAGAAGCCAACTGTTTATCTCGATGATTTATTGTAAGTGACTTTTCGAATTTATATTATTTGGTATCGTTTAAATTTGCCCGTGCGGGTCTATTTGTTTCATGAATACCTCGCGAATGTAATGAATTAGTCTTTGAGTAGAGTGTTTATCAAACTCGTTCTGTACCGAGAAACCATCGCTGTAGCAATTTAATACTTTATTTAAGTTATTCGTTCTTGGTACTGGCAAGATATCTCTATTTACTTCCGGTCTAAAGTGCTTCTTTATTATTCCTCGAACAGTTTTGTTTGAATCTTTTATGTCTCGTGAATATCTTTACTGTCCCTTATCGTTATAGTAGAGAGCTTGTATCATAACGCTCGTTGTTAATATCTTTTACGTTTCTTTTTGAGGGAATGACGACGATTTCAAGAAAAAATAAAAGATTTTCAGAAATAGATATAGAAGTAGACGTAGAAATAAAGACACATTTACTTTATATGAGTACCAAATTTTTAGAATATTGTAATTTGTATAACTATGTTTATTTGTCGAATTTCAAAACATGAAAATAAATCGATTATTTTAAAATTCTAAACTAGAAGACACCCTGTAAAAGAGAGTGCAAGAAAATTCTCAATTCCCATAGGTATTATATTGTATTTTTTTTACATTCGTATTCGTACACTATAATGGTGGTTCACTTCACAAAATAAAAAAAAAAGCCGTCTCTCATAATATAAATCCATTAATTATACATTGTTTAAGTTTGAATAAATTAAAAGTAATACTTGTTAACGGTCATGGGCACGTTGAAAACGCCGTCACTCGTGTGATCAGTGAAGTGCAGCTGCATTGGACGCGGATCGAGCCCAGTACTTTGGGATGGGTGACCGCTCGAGGAAAAAAAACACGTATTTCTTAATTTATATACACTGTTTATATTATTAATAAATACTTCACTATGGGTTTAATAATTGGGGTATTATTTGCCTATTAATATTTAAAAGAAAAACCAAAAAAAGTACTTTGTTAAATAGAAGTAACGCGCACAAGTATAATAAATAAATGGGAAAGAATTTCACAAGAAACACAAAAAAAACTACACTTCGTAAATAAAATCAGCTACTGTATAATAAACAAAATTAGGTAAAAATGAAATAAAAAAGAAAGTAAACCCACCATTATAACGTACAAATACGGGTGGGAGTAACCGATTCACACCTACGGAGCAAAGCGGTTTCTTGGCTGTAAATTGGGCGAAGATCGGCCCCGGCGACCAGGCAGGATTTATCTGGCTGACTAATTGACGCGACGAGATTCGCCTGGTCCGGCTTCTCCGCCGTGCCTGTTATCTGTTCGCGGAGGAAATCGTTTCCTTCGAGCCGGTGGATCGCGATCGTGAAACGAGCCGCCGCCTTAATGAGCCAATTATTTAATTGCCCCCGCGCACTGGCCCCCGAAACGTCCCGGCTCTCTCCGTGTTTCTCGAAAATCCGAACGGGGTCCTCTTTGAAATTGTTTCGTCGCGTCTCCCGGGGACCCCCACTCTCTCCTTGTCCTCTCCTTTCTCGCTGATGCATCTCCATCGAGATTACCGGAACGCTGGAAGCCCGCTGGGGTAATCGGGAATTCCTGCGAACGAAGCTCTTTTCGCATGAAACATCAAGCACGATCGCTTGTTCGGGGAAAACGGTTGGACATCTTTATTCGCTAATTACGACCCGGTGGCGAAAAACGAGGAAACAAGAAGGGGGCGGTTCGTTTACTCCTCCGTGCTCGAACACGATGTCGCGTCGCATTTTTCGGCCGATAAGATTTCAGAGAAATCCGTACCACGCTAGTGTTCGCGTTTATGTACCCATTATCGCGGAAAGTGCTTTGGTTATTTACTCCCTTTCTTCTAGTGTAGCCCCCGAACACGCGTTTTAATTAGTTCTTAAATACGAGTCTGTTATATGAATTCGATATTAATTAGAAGACATCGTTGTTTCATTAAAATTACGAGTATCGTATTTTTGTACCTAATACACCGAAAGTTTAATAGAGTCATTTTGTATATTTCAACGTTTCTTTGGTTTGGAGAAAGCCGTACAGTTCATTTTACGGACAGCGGTGGTGTTTCTTAATTCCATTCCCACGCGTTGAACGTGAACACATAATTCAATGATTTCACTTGACCGCGTCTTCTCTGTATCCATGATCACATATAGATATCGCTTTAATAGGAAATACGGAGAATGTTTCTATCTTGACCTCCCAGAAAGACTCCATAAACTTTAACTTATTTTCTGAAATTATAGCGGACAAAAGGGTGAAGAAAACTAAAGGGCGGTGAGATGCTTCTTTCTTAAGAGGTTTTATTTGACTCCCTCCAGAACGCTCGTTTCTCCTCGGGATCGTTCCGCTCTCCTCCCTTTTCGGAATCGACACCTCTTATCTTATAACCTAAACATCCGTCGCGTCGCCCAACTGCGACGGTCGCCCCAACGATTGCTTACAGATCGTTGATTGTATTTCGTTTTTCTTTTATCAGTATACAAATTTTATATGAGAACAAATAGGGCGATTTGGTACCTCCAAACTTGATCCAAGATCGTTGAGGCGTGGAATAGAAGCATCGCGATGACGCTCGGTGGATCTAGATGAACTCATCAAGGACGCGCTTCGGTAGAATCTCAATTAAGGCTAAATTGCCCCCACGCGGGGAGAAAATAGAGTGCGAACAGGCTTGCATACTGAGCGTCGGAAGACGGTACCGGGAGTCGAACAGTCGAGCTGGATGAAGGAAGGGAACCGGGCAGAAGGTTCTTTGAGTTCATTCCGCAAATGGAAGTCGAAGACCCCCGGGAGCAAAACGGCATTCCAAACCGTGCTTGATTGGTTTTGGCGGAGTTGCGCCGCCTTTCCGGAGGTCGGGTCAGGTCACTCTGCCTTTTACGTGACTCTTTCTACGCCCGAACATGTCGAACGTCCGCATCAGACGAGACTACCCTAATGTGGGACACCGTTTTCTTTTTCTGCGCTAATTTCCCATCGATACCGACCACTATACTCTTCTATTTCCTTTCCCCATCGCTCTATCCCCTTGCAAACACGAGTAACAGTGACGCAAAAAAGTGTGTTTAATATTGACCCAATCGGCATCAATCTATAGTGATGATTCTTAAAATGAACTCCTGTCGTGAGTCCGTAAGTTGATCGTTTCTATTATTCCCGAACAGGAGGTTGGTGTTCCCCAATCTTCTTCGACGCCCCCTAATATAATATTAAAATGAACCCAGATGTGATTCGTAAATTGAACGTTTCTATCCCTCCCATCTGAGGGTGTAGAAGTATCTGCTGTCGAATTTCCCTTCTGCTGTGCGAACGATGAACGTACCAAGTCAAGTTGGAGAAATTTGTAATATACAATAATGATTCTCAAAATGAACCCCTAACGCGATTTCGAAAATTGAATATCTCCAACTGAGGGAATCCCCCATTGAAGGTAGTGAAGCATGACAATTAGCATGCATTAATCATTCTTAAAATGAACCCCCAGACCTGATTCGTAAATTGAACATTTACCTCCCCAGCTGGAGCTCTCTTAGAATCAACGAAACACGAAAGACATTTAAAAAACGATACAAGCAGTACGAAAGATGAAGACCCCAACCCCGGAGCGTTCATTTTACGAATCATTACTATACATTCCATACTGTTTGTCACTGGTATTATTACGTTTCGTGATATAAACTATTTTATCTGCGTTCTCCGTACGTGAAACCCCAGTACCGTTTCAAAGGTCGACAATGTAAATTACAAAGACATAAATCGGTTGACGAAACTGAAATTGAACGGGGGGGGGGGAGCGAAGTAATGATGCCAGCCAAACGTTCCTCGTGCAATATCATAATGCCAGGGCATCTCCTTATGTTTATAAATTGCTTTTGCACGAGTCATTGTCATCGGGCAACACCCAACACCCTGAAACGGTTTCCACCGCGGCTTAACGGACGTCCACGTGGTTGGGCCCCGGATCGTAAAACGCGAATCGGAGAAAGGCCCAGCGGAGCGGGCCCGAGATCTCGCTGGAACGGCAATAAAGGACCTCTGCGTCGAACATGGCCTTCGATATCTTTAATGGAAAGCGATATACCCGGCAGGACGGTGTCTAAAAAAAGATCCTGGATTCCTCCTCGCCGCGTACGATACTTCCCTATCGCGATGCGGAGCTCCTTCTCGATAAATTCGTCGTGTTCCTTTTTATCGACGGACAATCGTAAAGAATTTAACGGTACCCTTTACAGCGGGCGAAACAATCGCGGGACTTTCACGCCTTCTTCGTAACTTTGCTTCCGAGGGAAAAGTGAAACAGCACGAAGAAAGTCTTACGGTCACTTCGTACAACAGTTTTGCTCGGCGTTGTTCTAGTTAGGATCCCGCAAAAAATTGGTATCCTTTCCGGTGCGTTCAGGTGGGCAGGCGTCGTTAATGGCGTCGAGCCATGTTAATAACCGTTGCGTTTCGCCGGGGCTCTTTTTCATGCTCTGGTTGGATTTATGGTTCGATAAAAGTGTCCTCGATGTTGTGGTTCACCGGAAGTTCTAATGTCCCAAAGGAATTTTATGTGTTTCGTTGTGACGTTTGCGTCAGCTTATTGGAGGCAATGGACGAACTAAATTACATGTTTGTTTAGTAATTTTTTGTGACACAAGTATAATTTAAATTGAAAATTGTTTCTCACGGGCGCAAAGTTGTTTACGATTCAAAAATCTCAGGTAAAATATCGTTCCAGGATTGCACAGTGTTGTTAAAACTACGGTGAATCGCGACGGTTTAACAAAATGGAAGTGCGCGTTCGCTTCGTCGGACAGAAATGCGAGTACGATTGAAACCGCGAAGGGTACGAGCGTTAATTGCCTCCCGAGGGAGCCTTAATTAACGCAGCTAATTAATCAATTGAATTCGAAAGCAAAGAGAACCCGTTGAATCAACGGGGATCGTAAATGACACCTTGCCATGCGTGGAAGGTCGCAATTATATAAGCGGTCCATAATTTACAATGATACTTGGTGGCGGACTCGTGGAAGAAAGAGTTAGAGAATGGGCGGAGGAGGGCTCGTGTCTGTAATTATCCCTCATAGAATGGAACGCCATTATGCTTAGTGTCGGTGAACGTTCCTAAGAGCCGGGATATCGGTCGTTCGAGGCGGCTCGTTATCCCTAATTTATGTTTGGTCCAACCGATTTCATGAACGCCTCCGTGAAAGGCCTTCTACCTTCTCCAAACTTAAGAATTCTCCACGAAACGCGTGGACCACACCGAAGGTTACGATGGAAATATTTTCCTTTGGACATCCACTTATGCAAGAAAAATTTGTAAGCTCATGAACCAAACACAGAGGGTAAATATATCAAATATGAGGGATGAAAAAAGAAGCAAAATTTTGCAATTGAAAATTACACGGTAGCAAATGGTACTGCAAATGAAACAAAATCGTCGATTTCACATGTAAACGACGCGTTCACGAGACTCCCATTAGCAGTTTGAATTTGATTTGTTTCGCCGTTTTAACGAAACGCCGTCTAATAATATAGTGCTGGCCCGTTGGATTAAGTCGTAAGAAACGCGTATCCGACATCTGACTTTCACCGGTGCGCTGATGACTGTTAATGGCGGGCGTCTTTCAAGAGAACTTCCAATCGAACGTTGTCACCCCACGTGAGACTCCACGAGGACAGAGATCGAGCTTCAGAAAGAATTTAGATAATTATTATTGGGGGATCTATCTTCGAATTTGCATTTCTCGGTAGCATCGATTTGAGAGAACCTTCCCCAGTCGACAATAGATCCTATCGTATCGATAAACATTATCATTTTCTTAATTCTATTATCAGACTGCAGATCTTCATTCAAATTCATAGTTTTATTAATAGAATTAATGGGAGCTTAGTAGAGGGTTGTCTCAATATTTTTGCATATTAAGTGCATTCTGTAGTTTTTTGAAAATTAAAATTTTCCATAAATACATAGACATCCGCAGTATAGTTATTATTAACGTATTATTTATCGAGAATAGTGGGAGTTTAATACAACATCAAAGGACCATAAACAAGTGTATTCGCAATAATTAAATTTTTTAATAATACTAAAAATGAATGAAGGGATCATGGATAAAAGTGTCTCAAAAGAGTTTTAAGTTTAGAAACGTGGATAAGGAAACAATTGATCGTGGTCAATTAACCGATCTCCGGGAGCCTTACGTTCCCCGTGTAACTGCAATCCCAATCGATATCCTCGAGGCGTCCGGGTGTTTTCACGGCCCCGGCCACCTAATTACCGTTGCAACAATCAGCCACGGCGGCGGCGCAACACACCCTCTTTACGATCCTCCATCGCGGCCGTACACGTTGCGGTACACCGCCCGGGGAATAACGCGTCACGTATCTAGGAACGGAACCGTCCGCGTCGCGAGTCCGATTTCAAGACAGTTAACTTAATTATCGGCCGGTGGGCTGCACGACGCAGGAAGCGATGGAATCTTAGCCATCGGCCGTTGCCCGCGGGGCCCCCGTAGGATGAGGACGAACGGGGCCCCAGAGGCAGAGCGTACGAGATAAGGAAGGATAACAGATACGTGTTGCAACGGAGAGGAATCGACCGAGAGGTAGGTCGTACTCGGGCGTGTTCATGTCCGATGCGACCTTCGGCCTCTCCTATGAGGCTGGTGCCGGTTGCTGCCTCGGACTGGATCCGCTGGTACCGCTATCCATAGCTCCCTCTGCTACTCCAGTCGTATAAAATGGCATTGGTACCCTACATACCGGCACGGAGCGGCAACTGACTCTCGACGTTCGGTGAAAATGCCGGATCATGAGAATCGAGCGAAGCAGACACATACACCGTGGGTCCGGAATTGAATTTTAGCTCTGCGGGGGACTCTGTGTCAATCTAAAGCTTCGTCTAATAATCCTATTTATTTTGCAATTTTATTTGGGTCGAATGGTATTATTATTTTGCAATTTTACAGCGTATTCGTACGCTGTAATCGTGATCCCACTATAAATGGAGAGGAACTTGTTTCTTTTCCATTTTTATTTTGACCAAATTTTATTTATTACTAGACAACTGTGTTACTTCTATTTACAAAGTAGTTTTTTTTAAATATTAACAAGCATTTAATTATAAATATTATGAAATCGATAATACGTGTAACCCATCCCAAACTTGACCGCTCCCAATGCAGCTTCACCTCATTGATCACACAAAAACTGATGCCTCCAACGTCCCACGACTACTGACAAGTATTACTTTTAATTTATTCAAATTTAAACCCTGAAATGTCTGAACAAACAAAAAACTAGACTCACACCTGTTTCAAAAGCAACTTTTCCCCCCATTTATACTGAATCACCATTATATCATATGAATACGAATTTGAGTAACCATATACATTTTTCTATTTAACTTCATTAACCTGAACATATCCACTGATGAAAAATTGACGTCTACCATTTCGATTCTCCACTTCCTACCCAAGTAATCCAACTCTAAACAATGTACCAGACAATCATAAATTTGAAAAAAATAAATATTACGAAGGAGCGTGAATAAAATTTTGAAAGTGAAATTAATTGAAACAGTCTCTCCCAGCGAGAACAGTGATTCTAAATATGTACTCGTGCGACTTAAGTGGAAATGAAACGGTTGACTACTTAATATCACCGACTGCAACGACTCCGGGGTCCACGAGCAGGATTACGAGGCAAGATTAGCTGGCCATTAGCCAAGGTCAGGTCGCCACCAGCAAATCGTTGAAATCGCTTCCTACATTCGTTTCCACAAAAGCTCTGGCTATTCCCCTTCAGGCGACGTTCCAGTTGGCTAGAACCCGTTCTGCCTGGAGATATCTCAATACCCTCGGAACCGATGCTGACCTATACGCGTCGCTCGCGACGAATCAATCGGTTCCACCGACGGTGTTTCTATTCGCGAAGAGCCGAGGCTTTTTCTAGCGATTCCCTCCCTCCCGCGATTTTTCTCCCCTTGGAAATCGGAACTAATTAGCATGCCTTGGAACGAGATCGTCGTCTATTCACGGCACCGTGGAATCCGAGTCGAAGATGGTAGAAGAAATGAGAAAGCAGAGGTCAAGGAAAATAAAATAAAATATTCTCTAAAAATAGGACCAATATCCTTTTATTTAACACTAAAATGATTTGCAATTTCTAATAAAAATTGCCAAACATTTACCATAGTTTGTTACAAGAATTATTTTTATATTTCAAGTATCTATCGTTTTAATTCCTTTGATACAAATAAATAGCTCTAGTGTTAAAAAAAATTGTTTTAATTCCCCATATTTAATAATTAAAAGAGACACTTCGAATTATAGACTCCTTCAGAATTGCGCAGTTTCGACCCTCCACGGGGAACAATGTAAACGATGCTCATCCCAGATCGTATTAATCTTTCACAATCGTCGGGCTGTCCAAGTTTTTTGCGATCTTTGACACCATCTTTCTCGCATTTTAGCGTTTCAATGATTAATGGTTTAGAAATTACAGCTCTTCCGCGGATGCGTTAGCTCCGCCAACCTCTCGGCGGTCGGTTTTTATCAAAACGTGGATTCCACGGCGCAGATTGCGTTTCCGCGGCGGCAGTCTCGTATTTTCGGGCAAAATTCTCGTTAGCGTTCCAGCCGTACCCGTCCGGCATCTTTGTTTTCGACCCGTTATTCTTCTTCGTCCGCGAAGTCTAACCACTGTTCGCGTACGCGGTCGTAACTGTGCAGACTGTTACCTTTTAAACGTCAAACAATTTAGCTGTCATGGCCGGGGACTGAAACGGGAATTGTCCTCCTCGAAAATCCGGAAAGTCATTCGTTTCACCAACTGTTCGCACCGTGCAATCACTGTAAACAACTTTTGCTACGTCAGTGTAAAATATTTCTATAATATCGCCGTTCGTTTCATTTTACTCGACGCCTGCAGAAACTGTCTGTCGACGAATGAATACTGGGGTTTTGTGTACATTTGTACCTGCGCTAATGTCCATAAATCACTGAACATTTTACAGGTTTGTTTTCTGGTATTATTGTAAAATACATACGTGTAACAAAATCAATCCAGAAAAGCGTATCAGTGTTCTAATAACCATTTAGGTGACTCATGGATGGCAGAGTATTTATAAATGCACGATTTATCATAAAACAAGTTTCATACCTGTCGATCTTTAATGGAAAATGTAGATTTCGAGGCAATGGATCGTAAATTATGCAGTAAAAATATTAAATCGATAATACAAGTCATAATAAGGCTGTAAATTTAATGAATTCAATCTCTCGACTCTGGTGATTTCAATGCGTGGTAAAGCGCGATGTACATTCTCGACAGTTTCAAACCAATATTCGGAATGCATTTTTCGCATAGAATGAACCATTTATCCTCGTGAAACTCATTTTGTTTTATATGTGTAATAAATTTATCATAATTTTCTATAAGAGAATGAATAAACACTTATTTCCATCGCATTATAAATTTCTTCGCGTATCTATCGTTTCAATTTCTTCGGTACAAATGCATTATAGTCGTTGGTGGTTCTAGTATCAACTTTCCACTATCGATAAATTTTCATAAACGCCTTGTTTTATTAACACGTTAACTGCCAGACCAAACCCCTCAAATTAAAAGGAAAATTAAATTTTGATTTTTAGACAATTGGAAACTAGCATACCAAGAATTTGTCATGGAATTTATTTTCACAGACCCGTTAAAATTCAAGGGCCCCACCTAGCTTTATTTTCTTTTACATCTAATTTTGAGAATTAATTTTTTTAACTCCTTGGTGAAAAGTCGTGTCACCCATATGTGTTAATGCATACATTGAAATACACCTTCCTTATAGCTAATCATTTGATTTTCGACAATTTCCCCATTCCCAATTAGAGAATTCGATACAAATATATATTTATGTATTTCTTCGTTGGAATGAAAGATCTCAGAAGAATATGGTCCAGGTTTGAGTATCGCGTGCAGCCGCAGAAATTTGTAGGGCCCCGTATCGCGGCGCGGAATCGACGGAGTGTGGAACACTCGAACACGATCCTCTCCGGTCGTTCTCGCGCTACCTGAATCCCCTGTACCGCTATTCCGTGGTCATAACGTCGCTCGCGGGAGGACATAAAACGGAATTAGTACCACGTGTAGCCGCGTTCGAGACCGTTGTCCAGGGCCCGCCACCGATTCGATCGCAACAACCGCCAGATAACCCCGCACGCGTAATTTCCTTGACCCCCGACGCGACGTTATGCAAAGCAGAGAGCCGTCGTTTGATCGCGAATAGGGCGCGGATATAAGTCCAATCAACGGGATCTAGCGGCGCGAACCGATCCCCGGCTGTGGATCGTACGGATGATCTCGTTGGTTACGATCGCGGAACCGGGCCTCATTAGGGACCCTTGATCGTCTTGGCACTGTGCTTGAATCGCTCATCAAGCGGGAGGAGTTGTTACGCTCAATCAGGTTACCGGTCTTGGCTCATCTTCTAATGACCCGTTACGCAAAAAGATCGTCTTCCGCGGCAATTTGCCTGGGGTTTCTTTGTCGCGTGGTCGTCTTCTTGCATGGATTTTGAGACGACGAGCCAGGAACGAGGCGTGAGAGCGAAGAGATTCCGCTGGACGACGGGCACCATGGGAGAATTTAGAGCGAAATTTAACGGGAAGTAATTTTAAATTGATGCTGCTTATACCCCGCCACGTTGGGATTGTCAATCATCCGCCTCTTAACGGCGTGGATACATTAACGGTCAAATGTATTTGATCGCGTCTACCTTGGGAACAAAGAGGTCGTCATAGGAACGATGCTTGGGCATTTTCGAGCCAGGAATAGAGATATTCGACAATTCAGTGGTGTACTCTGCTTATTTTGAACCATTACTAATTCTAGTAGCAATGCTTAAGATTTAATAATTACGAGAATTCTTTGAATAATTTTAAAACGCGATCTAAAATGGACCTGAATTGCTACGCCATTTCTGAACGAAAAAAGGGAATATTCGATAATTCAATGATACACTCAATCATTTTGAAGCATTCCTAATGCTAGTAACGATGCTCACAATTTCATAATTGCTTCTTTAAACAATTTTAAAACGCGTTCTAAAGTTGACCACGCGTTTGGATCGCCACGTGGTTTTTCGAACCTTGAACCGAGATGAAAAATGGGCAGGTAGGGGCCTTCCCGCGCGGAGGGACAAAAACACCGAGCCCAGGGACGGGTTTTGAATGATAATTATCATTCTACAGCCACGACGAGATATAAATTACAATGCTGGACCGAAAGGGAGCCTGTTCTTTCCGGCGATGTTTCCACCTTCTCAGATCCAGCGAGTGGCCCGAAACAAGGAGAAACGCCGATTGTGCAGGTGCCACGGATGCTTCTGCCTGGTGTATTTTTTATCTCGGAACCCGGGGTTGCTTGTTTCTTTTCAATTTTAAACGAAGCACTACACGATAGAGATACACACCGTATTATAAATGCAGCACCATATTCGGATAACTCCTGGTTCGAAACGTTGTATAAAGTTGAGCCAGAAGTTGCTTCTACGGTTGCATCGTAAATTTGTTGCTTCGAGCGAGCTTCCAAATTTACTGCCACGAACGAACGAAAGTGTATTTACACGATATTCTTCGACGATACATACAAATATGAATTTAATATTGTAAAAATTATAATATTATTAAGTAGATGCATACTGTTACAAGAAAAACCATGGTTCCTGTATTGTCACTGGTACCCCCATCTTGCTTTACTAATATTTACTAATAATGCACATTTAGATCAGGAGTTTAATTATTTCAATCTGGACACATTGTCTAGATATACACTATTGATTACAAATTATAATAGAAAATAAAATATCTGCAAAACAGATTGGTAGCAAACTTATGTACACGTAATACAAAATCGTTGCAACAGTCCACTGTTTTATTTTATACAAAATGTACGTATAAACAATTCTCAAAAAATTCAGAAGGACTAAAGCCATTTTTCTCGATGTTTGGTGGATTCGTGCAGGTTTAAAACTCGGTGATTTCAATTTCGTCACACTCTTGAGAGCGTTGAGTACGCGTTGCACGTTCAAGCAGCGAAAGAGTTGGTCCGGTTAGGAGTCTGGTTTCAACCCCGTTCCGCGAGAACCCGTTGATCGCTTCTTAACGGCGGATTCCGCTCGTTTGCCGCGCGCGAATTTATGTGTCACGCGTTGCATCGATTGGTCGCGAACAACCACGCCAATAAACATCTTTATCGGCCCGTCCATCTCCCTTCCTTTGGCGTTCCCCCTTTGGAACCGACATTCTTTCCGCTGGTCCCGAGGGTCGGCGTTTCTAATCGACGATTAGCAGCACGCCGGCGTCCCGTGTATCCGCGAGCTTTCTTCGCGGATTTACCGACCTTCCCTTTGTTCGATCGATGCTCCAGCGACCGCTCTTCAGCCACCGTTTAAGCCCGTATTTAGAGTCCTGCGGTCTGCTCGCGATCGTCATTCGAGATCCCACCAGTCACGAACGCAGCCACGAACTTCCACTGCACTCCGTTTCTACATGTAATGTATTTTGTTGTAATAATAGAGAAAACTGGGGTGCTACCACCCCTGCAAAAATAACATTTTCAGAATGATTTGAAATTTTGTAATTTCACTTTACCTCGATTTTTCTTTAAAATCTCTCATTTTTAATCAATTTGTTTGACGCTGAACGAAAATGTTGTTTAATACTTTTTTGAAGGTATTCACAAACTTTACTTCAGAATTAAATTTCAGTCAAATATACTCACTACTCTAGGAGTTATGGTCACTTGAAAATTGGGCCATTTTTATGGGGGTTTTTCTCACTTTACGGGGTTAAAATACAAACAACTGTACTTGCAATTAGGTCCAATTATTAAATGCATAATTTTAGTAATTTTGGAAGGTTTCTTTTTCAGAGTCTAAATTTCCAATTCACAATATACTATGGGTCAAAGTTGATCCACTGATTAATGGTACTGGTGACTTCGAAGCAGAGTAGGTAGCCTGTTTCTCCATTTTTCTAACCCGTTCAGTGTTGCACTCGACAAGGTACGAAAACGATCGCGAACGGATACGTTTAAGTTCACGTACAGAACTTCCAACGCTGCTGAACAATGTTCAAATGCCAAGGACAGGTGAAGTTTCTCCTTCATTTCACACAGCTTCCTATGCCCCGTCCGAGAACAGCGAAATGTCACGCTTCGCAGGCTGATTCATACACGAAACAGAGAAACTGCGTCGACTAGTTTATACAATTTCCACATGACTAACAATATCTTTCCTTCTTTTCCAGGTAAGTCTCCGTCACTGTACGTACGCTGGATCTACGACTTCCTCGTAAAGGTCAGATAAAGTAATGTTTAAACGATACGCCTGCAACACATAGGTAAATCCAACCGCGTCGAAAATATTATCTCGTTAACCTCTTCACGAACACTCACATACACACGCGTACGTTTCATTTTTAAGATACTTTGAGTCTCTTAACGTGTGAACGACGACTAGAATTGGCAAATAAACATACGTAATTGAATTTTCCAAAGATATAACGCGTTATTGCAATATTGATAGGTTACACGTTTGATAATGAACAACATTTTAAATAATGTGATTCGATCCTGAAGAGGTCAACGATTTCTTTCTATCCTTAGCAAGTTCCAGAAGGAATCCAGAAAATTTTATTCATCGCTGCTAACAACCAGTGCAATTATAAGCCATTAAAGGTCCGCGCGATAAATCTCTTCCCCGCAAATTGCCTCGCGAATCGATTAATCCGTCGCGATTAAAATTACGGGCGCCGGGGTCTCGCTGGTTCCACCCGGAATCGAACAGTTTCCCGTTCGAGCATTTATCTCCGAGTTCCGCGTGTCAGTCGTCGAGATGTTCCCGCGAGTAACGTAGGCAGCATCGTTAACATCGCGTTGACCCGGAGGGTACACGCCCAATGGAACAGTCATTGCATCCGATAGAGGCGTCATTCCCATTCTGTCAACCTGACGGCGAGATGAACGAGCGGTGTTCAAGAAATTCACCGAGTCGCGTCCGTTCGTATTATACGTGTCTCGTGCTGCTCGTGAAACAGCATCCAATACGCAAATTGACCCTTTCGACCCTGGAAGGTACAACAGGATTCAAACTTTTGCTCCAAACCATCGATAACGACCATCAAAGTTGCAAGTAAAATTATATAATATATCAGAAGATAGTTACTCCATTTTGTAAGCTTTCAATTTTTTCTAATTTACCATTTTTAATAATTATATACAGGATGTTCGGTCATTCCTGCGAAAAATTTTAAAGGGAGATTCTAGAGGCCAAAATAAGATGAAAATCAAGGATACTAATTTGTTGATTTAGGCTTCGTTAAATAGTTATAGCAACATTTCCGGTCACACAGGATATTTTCGGTAAAGAATTTTTGTCTCGAAAGTGCGTAGGATTTCGAGGGTATGTCTATTCACCAAAAATGATTATAATTGACCCCTGCTACCAAAAATAATTTTTTTAGAACGGTTTGAAATTTTTTAATTTCGCCGAAAAATTTATCCACCTTGAATTTTTTTCTCAAAAAATGCGTAGAATTTCGGGGGTATGTCTATTCACCAAAAATGATTGAAATTGACCCCTGCAATCACAAAAAATTTTTTTAGAATGATTTGAAATTTTTTAATTTCGCAGAAAAATTTGTGCACTTATTGAATTTTTTTCTCGAAAATGCGTAGGATTTCGGGGGTATGTCTATTCACCAAAAATGATTATAATTGACCCCCGCTACTAAAAATAATTTTTTTAGAACGATTTGATATTTTTTAATTTAATCTCGTTAATAACTTTTTAACGAAGCCTCAATCAACAAATTGATATTCTTGATTTTAAAATTTTTCCCATGGGTGTGGCCGTACACCCTGCATATTACACATAATAGTTTTATATAACACGCTTCATCGTTTCGTTTTTCCTGTCTGCAGTCGTTAGTAATTTTAACTAGGAAAAAAACTGGCTAAGAGACAAATGTCCTCATAATCCAAAGAATCGAAAATTCTCTGCCCAAATCTCTTTATTAATCTAAAAATGTGAATAAGAGCAGAGAACAAAATTTTCATCCGAATAAAAATTTCTAATAAGAGAAATTCTTCTTGCATTGCTCGTTCGCCAGAGCGACGATTCACACAGGTATATCGTGAACCGTGGTCGTTTTTACTTTCTTGCTGTTGCATTTTTGGAATGCCTCGCGTGGAAATGGCGCCCGTGGAAACGGTTAATCGAACGCGGATAAATGCTGCCCCCGACGCGTGGCGAATTATGCCCGAGAAAGTCTTCGCTTGATAACGCAAGCATAATCGTGCCTTTCTATCGCGCTGCTCGTTTCGCGAGCCTCTAAGGACGCGCCTAGGATGGAATATATCGCTAAATTCGTTTGAGAAACGATTCGCTGCCGAGCGACTTGTTTGGAGAATTCATTCGTTTGGATATGAAATAGCTTCGGGAGAAAGGTTTCGAAAGTATCGAGCCCGATAGCGAATTGATATCGTTTCGCGGGAACTAAGCTCTCGAATTATTCAACAACAAACGAGTTTCAAACAAAAATAAAAAAAAATTCTCTTATCAACGAACATATACGCGATTCTTATAATTTAAATTTTGTGCATATATTTTATTAATTCAATTTGCATTATCATAAACGAAATCGAGCTAATATATTAAAATCAACTCATTCTAACGAATTCTTTCTCGTGGGCATTGGGTGTAAGAAAAAAAATTGATTATAAATTAAATGGTAGATTAATCGAGCACAGACTATAATTGGTCCAGAGTTTTATTTTTTTCTAATTTGGTCGCGAGGGGTGAGATGGGTTCCCAAAAACGAGACATGCAACGAGGTCTGCAATGGCGGCGCCTCGTTTTTCTCGTGGATGCTGGCCGTCCTCGTTCCATCGTCGTGATTATGATGCAGAGGAGCGTGTCAGAACGCAGCCGCGTAGCGAGTAAATCAACTTTAACCACCTTTTGCCCCCGATCTGACTTCATAATCGAGAGCTGGACCGAGTCGACGCGTCGGCCAATTATACACGGCGGACCTCTAGCCTCGCGCGCGGACAACCCGTGGCTACTTTAAATGGCGGGACACCTATACTTAATATTTCGTACGCAACGGGCGTGGAATCTCGCGGTGATTAATTAATTCGGAGCGTTGACGGTGTTTACGACGTGATTGACCAAGTTCGATATTGAATATTAAACCCGGGGGTTAATAGCCGGCGGTCCCGTCGGTTCTTGAAAATCAATTAAACGGGGAACGATTTATAGATCGGTAGGCTCGCGCGATAACTTGCGCGCAAATACTTTGAATTACGATGCAGGAAGTCGTCCCTCGGGGGGATTTGATTAGTATTTTATTTGCATTTTCTGTTGGTCGTTATACGGTTATTGTTGTTTTAAGGAAATCGATCACAGCGTTCGTAGCTTTGTTTTGCTGCAGGAAGTCTCCGTTTTAATAATTTAATAATTTCTTCGTGGTATGGAAAATGGACGATTCTTCACTGAAGGGCTGAAAAAATAAATCTAAACAGGACATTTGAATTTTATGATTCTTTCGATTCCCAATCGTCTAGAAACGAAGTTCCATTTTCGTGGACAATTGGAGGGGTTTGGTATGGCAGTGAGCGCGTTAAGAGACGTGAATTAATGATGTCGATCGTTTGGATAAGGTTGAAATTCGATTCGGTCGTGTCATGACACTCCAGGGTATCCCGAACTGGATCAAGGTGATCGATGTCGATCGGGAAACGCAGGCCACGAGCTAACGGTACGGCCACGAGTCAGTCACCGTGAAAAGGATGATTCGTGTTTGATTTGTCGATAGGATCGCGCGGGGGTAGCCAATTATGGGTTCAGGAGCGGTCGAGGAACCATCTTGGAACAGTCTCGTGTCAGCGTTGGCGCGCTGTGTTGATTAAACCCGGGATTCCGATCTAATTGGATTAGGCTGCGCCTTGCTCCTCTATTTTCCATTCGTCATCGTCCCAGGCTCTCTTTCTCTCGCCCTGTCCCTTTGTCGTCGACTTTCTGCGTTACTCTTTCTTCCGTTCCACGTCCGCGGCGCTTTCTGTCCGCGTTTCGAACCGTACAACTGGGTTGTTTGCCGATTCACCGGCGCTCCTCGTCTTTCTATCCGCATGAAAGGCCAGCGTCTCTCAATGGTCGACGCTACTCGAAGCTCTGCCTAAGCCTGACGATGATTTTCATACGATGCTCAACACTACAACCTACCACGACCGGTCAAATGATCGGTTTTAAAATTTCGTTTAGAATTTCCTTATAGTGTACGTACAATGAATTTTACAATATTCACTTTCTTCTTATTGTTCGTTTATTGAGAAAAATATGTAGTTTGTCTTGTATACCACGATCGGTCATCTGGCCATTTGAATGATTAATATTCTTTTTGTAAAATCTGGACAAAATTTCGTATCAAATTCTGGTTAGCTTCCGATATAAATAGGAAATATATGTATAGCAAAGATGAAAGGAGAGAATCTTCAGTTTCCAATGTCTTAAAACGCGTATTAAAAATAGTTAAACTTTAGACGCGTGCAGTTCCGAAACTAATGGTGTTTTATCCAAAATTCAGCCATTATTAGAAGCGGGAAAGCTTCCCCTTTGAAATGGCTTTTGGTTTTTGTCGATCCGACTTCCCGTTCTCGAGATATCGTAATTTATGTAAATAGGTAATTTTTAAAAGATTCTCTTATGGCGCTTCCCGTGTTAAAACATTACTAAAACTTTAATTACTTGCAATTTTGAAATTATTAGCATTTTCTCTATTATTGAGCCATTGTTAGCGGCGGCAAAGCTTCCTCTTTGAAATGGCTTTTGGTTTTTGTCGATCCGACTTTCCGTTTTCGAGATATCGTAATTTATGTAAAGGGGTAATTTTTTTAATTCGACTATCTCTGTCTCCGTCTCACGCGTCGGACCTCTTTCTCTCTCGATGCACGTGAGTCGTGACCGAGTGACGTACTACGGTCACGTGAGGTGAATGACCTCGCGACGTAAACAAACGTTTCGAGCCCTTTATCTTCGTAACTAGCCACCGCATCGACTTGAAACTAAAACCGTCATATCTCCGGAACTAATAACGCTATCGACTCGTTCGAACGCTCATTTTAAAGGGCATTTCATCCTCTATCGTATGAGCATATAAACTATTATTATTTATGCTGTCTTCTATGTTTATTTCAACATTTACTTTGACGCTACATACCCAAAGAAGTTTCAGCAATTCCTATTAATTATACGATTGATATGCGATAAAACTCGATTATAAATTGTTTATTTAATTGAAAATGAATTTAAATTTGTATACGGGATAAATAATTCTTTTCTCCGGAATTAACTACGCTATCGACTCGAAACAAAATTCGTTTTCAAAAGCGTTTTATCTGGTACTTTAACATCGAATTGCCAAATAGAAATAATACATTCTCAAGCTCTCAATTTTAACTTACTTTTTATTTTTTTCATTTATTAAACTTTCGTAATGTTAAAATTTCGCATTGGTGTTCGAAGTACCTTTATTACACGATCGAGTCAAACGGACTCGGATGATTTATCGTCGACGGTGTCGACAGATCCGGTTTAACGCCGGACTCTTCTTGAACTTTTATCTCCACATCGAAACGTCGTCGTCCCCCCTCCGGTTATGAATCGTTCATGGGCCCGAATCGAAGTCCTTTTATTCGTCTTCTTTCGGATAAAAAAGGCTCGTTGCAACGAGACCCCGAAGCGGACCGTTCCTGAACGGAATCGATTCGGGCTCGCAGCTGCTCCCCGCGGAACTTTAAGTGCCATTAGATGTTACCAGCGGACTGGATTTACGACGGAAAATACGATCGAGCCATGTACGGCGTAATTGCCACTATTTTGTAACGCGGCTCGTTGTGTTGCACGTGGCCGCGGCCCCGGTATCCCTCGAACGACTTAAAATAATATCCCCGGCTATTTATAAAACCGTGGCGCGCATTATCTCGGATCTCGCGGTAATGTAATTACGAGGGAACTGGCCGGTTTGGAAAGCGCGTGATAAATTAATCGCTGGGTATAGGCTGGCTGATTCGACGCGTTTGGTGCGCGTAGTCTCGAGCCAAAAGGTACCTCGGAACCGTCGAGCTTCGCAGTTTCTTTTCCCCTTTCGAAATCTAACGAGCAGTTCCTCCGGTATATTAGTCAATTAAGAGTCGTTTCGGGTAATTGTATCGTTCCAAGTTGACAGAACGAGACCTCGTTTCGAAGTAAATTCGTGTTCGTCAGAAAATTAATAATTGGTATAATTAAGGAGCAACCGGACCAATCGAACTTGAGGAACTGGGTGGAGAGGTGATGCCGAATCTTCGTGTTGTGTGCAATGTTTTAGTAGATGAGATTAATCGATAGGGAATAATTAGGATTGCTTATCAAATCTCCGTTAATTAAGAAGCAATTAAGATTTGTCACTGAGTAGACCAGTCGAGATTCATGGAACGAGTGTTTGTTTTGTTTGCAATATCGTAACAGATTATGATCAGATATCTGATCAATTCGAATTCCATATCTATGAAAGTAAGTCAAAAGTGGCAGAGTTGATTTTGAATCTTCCATTTGCAATGTTCTAACAGGTCTGATCAGAGTATCTAGAAACGCATCGAAATGTCCGCGTCACATACTTTACAGTTGGAACTCGTTATCAAATCTGCAAAATGAGCTCCGCGACTGGCATCATCAGGTAGCAATCAACAACGAATGATCACGGGCTCGATCGAAGAACAGTTAATATGCTCCGAGCTACAGTTAATTGAGATTTCAAGGATAACTCGAGCTCCTTAAGAATGGTTTCTCTCGCTAAACAAGGCGGCGCAATCAAGCTCCCATGCGTTACGATTAAATCGAGGAAAGTTATCGAAAGAAGATCGGATCGATAAACGTGCTCGTACGTGCATAGATCTACGCGCTCTCGTCTAGCGTTTCACGATGATAGAGAATTCCCAGACTGATATAATCCGCGAAAGTCCATAAATCTTTATCGAAACCCGATCGCAGGGTGTTTGATCAGCCTTCAAATATACGTTCCTAGACTGCAAAACAAACTTGGACATTCCAACAAACTTTAATTGGTTGTTTTGGTAGCAAAAGTCAGATTCAAGCTTTCGTGTATTTCATAGGGTATATAGTTAGACATTTTTTAATTTTTTTTCAAATGACTTAGGCATCTCAAGAAATTTTAAATGGTTCTCTTGTTGACACAATTCAAAACATAACTTTGTTGTATTATTCTTCATAGGGTACACACTTTCAGCCATTTGTAAATTCTTTTCAGATGACTTAGGCATTCCAACAAATGTTAAATAGTTTCCCTGCTATCAAATTTCAGAACCAAACCTTGTATCTCATAAGGTACATACTCAGACATTTTTTAATTTTATTCAGATGCCATAGTGAACATTTAATCTATCTGCAAGTTTTCCAGAGATTTTACTTGGAGATTCAAATGAATAAAAATACAATAAAATCTGATGATTCGTAATGCATTATTCTGATACATTCTAAGTAAACGGAAACGGTCGTTTGGCGAAATTCGCCGCGTAGGCGCGTTTAAAGGACAGCGATCTCGGGTGATCCAGAAAAGCGACCGTGTTCTCTTCGGGGCGACGCCATTAAGGGGGCCCGGTGAACAATCGGAGACGCATCGGGGCCCCCGATCGGAGGGGGCAGTCTCTCGGCCACACGCGGTCAATCGAGATTCCAGACGTGGAGGAGAAAAGATGTACGGGCGAACCGTTAGCCTAGGCAGGAGCAAGAGGTCTCTAAGCGCGGAACAGCACGCCTCGGGGGCCCCCGTATAGAGGTTACGAAGCGCAGTCGAGAGCCGCGGAAAGGATGCAGGAGTGCAACGCGCGGCTCAGGCCCGATATCTTCGCGGACCACACCCACCATCTTGCTCTCTTTCACCGTGGCGGCCGCACAACGGAGAGAGGAAACGCTCTCTAGAGAGAAACGGCTCGGGTTCTCAGGTATCGCGGCGGCACCGGTAGATCGCCGCATTTGCATCCACGTTTGCTCCACTTGCTCGAGCAACAGCTCCTTCGGGCACGGAATAGGAGCGAGGAATGTGACTCGAATCCTGACATCGTTTCTGGCGTTTCGAAACACGTGACGCGTTCCTTTTGTTAACAGTTTAGTCGAGAAATTTAAAATCGGTGTCCACGTTTGCTCGAGAAGTAGATTATCAATTTTTCTTTTGATAGACTATCTATAGTTGCTCCACTTTCTCAAGCAGCTGGGGTGTAAAATAGGAGCAATGTAGCTCCAGTTGTACGACACTTGACATGTCATTTTTGTTTCTATTTTAGTCAAGAAATTCTAAATCATTATTCACGTTGGCTACCAGTTACTAGAGAAATAGATTCTTCTTTTATTAATTTTATTTTTATAAACTATGATTGCTCCAGTTTCTAGAACACCAACTCCTTTGGGGTGTAGAATAGGAGCAATGTGACTCTAGTTGTACAACATTTGACATATTATTTTACAGGAAAATCACTGACCACGTTTGCTACCACTTTCTCGACCAACAGATTCTTCTATCAATTTTTTTTATAAATTTATGTAAATGAAATTAAGAGAAACTGGTGGATCCATGGTTGTTCCACTTTCTAGAGCAGCAACTCCTTCAGGGCGTAGAATAGGAGCAAGGAATCCAATTGTACTAATCCTGACATGATTTCTAGCATTTCGAAAGGCATGAGAATTATTTTTATTTTATTTTATAGACAAAACTGAAATACCTACTCTTTTTTATACGAATTGTTTAGCAAAGAAATTAAGAATTACTGACCGATTTTCTCGAACAATAACTCCGTTGGATACAAAACAGGCATCGTGTTTAACGCCTCAAAAGCTACTATTACTATTTAACAGAAAAACTTAGCCATTCCTGATACATCATCCACTTTCTATCTCACTACTTCGAGCACTAGTTTCTTGTTTTCGTTTTTCTGTAACAGAGACGAAGAATTGCTTTTTGATCGAAACCAGCATCGACTAAATTTGCAAAAGTTTCTATAAAATCGTCGTGCATTCACCAGAGGCAAATCGTTCTTAAACGGCGAACGTTTCCGCGAGGCTGTGTTCTTTCATCCGTAAGAGTTTCTTCCGACGCCCGAGAAGTCGATGTCCGCCATAACGCGACCGTAACGTCGCTCGAGTTTGCAAAGCGTAGAAAACACTCGCTCGAACGTCGAAGACCGTTTAATGCGAGGCTCCGGAACTCATTACTTTCTTCGTTCGCGGATACCGTGCAATTCCAGGCTGCATCCACTAGCCCCCCCCCGGATATTGATCGTAAACGCGCGAGATACCATGACTTCCAGCGAAAATCGTCGGCTTTTCCTCGACGGAGCTCGAGAATCGAATACCTCCACGGCGAGTCGTAAACGATGCAACGAAATGACGAATTAGATAGAATAATCTATAAATTTATATTATAATTATTCTCGATACCTTTAGCAATTACCAGATCTTAATCCAAAATCGATTAATATTAACCCTCTATGGGCCTGTGTAACTATTACCATATAATGTCTGTTAGATGACCGATAATCCATAATAATTAACCGTCAACTTGAAATATCAAAGTAAATTTGCAAGTTTATATTTAAGAAAAAAAATTCGTTATTTAACTGTTTGCACATCACTGACTTAAATTTTTTGAGGAACAAAACACAGAATTGTCTTCAAACCGCTAGTTGTATCATTGAAAACAATTCTTAGAGTGCAGAGGATTGATATCGATGCAATTTTAATGACAGGTTATAATCTTAAATTACTCAATTTCGGTATCAGGAATTTTTAATTTTCCAAAATGAGAAATTTAGACGTAGTTTCGAGGTGGTAGAAGCGGAGGAAAAATTGTATCGAAGACACAGTTGCGCCATTAGGGGCTTTCGAGTGGCGACGATAAATCGTTAGACGGTCTAAAGGACGAGGACGTATGAATTTTGCAATAAGAACGGCACCATAAATCCCGGGTGAGAAAAACACGCCCATCCTTCTTCGTTATGAGCGGATAAGGGGTATCGCGGCTGAAGATAACGTTGATCCTGCGGAACTCCTTTTCTCTTTCCATCAGCATCGTCTGTGAGCGGCCATTGCATGGCATTGGCATCTCTCGGGGAGCCTCTCTAAAATTGTTTCGCCTCGACGGCGGGCGTTCGAAAGGTTCCACGCCGTATATAGAACACCCGATGGAAACACGCAATCGCGTTTTCCGCGGCACGTAACTGGGATATGCCCTCTTTACCCGATAACTGGCAGCGTTTCTTATGTGCGAACACACGCGCGCGCGCGCCGTCGCGTCGAAATGTTAGAGCCGTGGTAAAGTTTATACTTGCGGAGGTGTACGCTTGCAAAAGAACTGTTTACGATCGACGATTCGCGAGAAAGTCAACCCGTGAAATTGATCAAGACCATCCGGGAACTCGTGTCGGTGACTTTCGAGAATCCTTACCTAAAACGTGATTTTCAAAAGTGTCATTGAGACGAGAAATAAAGAATCTATAGGTAGATTTTTGATATGACTTAAATCTATGGTTCTATTAGGTAACGTGCTTTTGGAATGGTCCAGAGTATAGTAGTCACAATTAGAGTAATCTGGTCGAAGCTAAAAGATTAATTCTCAAGATAAAGATGGAAATAAACCTTCGTGGGAGTCGTGGTTTTCAATGGCAGTTTCAAATATTTTTTTAGATGACTTAGGCATTTCAACAAGTTGTAAATGGTTTTCTTGTCAGCAAAAATCGGACTCAAACTTTCGTGAATCTCATAGGGTATACACTTAGCCATTTTTAAATTTTTTCCAGATGACTTAGGCATTTTGACAAATTGTAAATGCTTCTCTTGCTAAAATAAGTCAGAACCAAACTATTGTATCATTCTTTACAGGATACATACTCAGTCATTTTTTCTGGATGACTTAGGCATTTCAAGAAATCTTAAACGATTTTCTGGCTAAAAAATCGAGAACCAAACCTTCTTGTACCGTTGTTCGTAGGGTACTAGCCATTGTTAAATTTTTGTTCAGATGACTAAGGCATTCCAACAAATTTTAGATATTTTTCTTGCTAGCAAACTTTCATGTGTCTCATAAGGTACCCACTCAGACAATTTTTAATTTTCAAGCTAAAGTGTTATTAAAAATAAATCTTCGTGAGTGTCGTGATTTTCAAAGGTTGAAAAATAGGTGACCGTAGTTTCAGGGGAAAAAATTTTGACTTCATAAAACATATGTTGAAGGAACTCATAGACTAAAGGGAACAAAGGAAAGTTATTTAATTTTGATACCGTGTAACGTTGCAGGGGGAATCGTCGAATTTCCGCGTTATCGAAAGGTTGCAAGTGTTCCTATTCCGCGGTGAGTCAGAATCAGCCGCGAGCGTGACTCTCGTTCTATTGAAATTAAGCCCGTGTGCTTGGGATCACCGGTGACGCCGTCGAATCTAGCAGATATACATATATCGATAAGTTAGAGGCATTCACGCGTGGGAGATCGCCGCGATGCAGGTAACACACGGCCCGCCACGCCCCGAACAATTGCCAAGAAGTCGAGGCGGTAAATCAGCCGTGAAACCGAGTCTATGAGACCGGGACGCGTAGACACATATCCCAGGAATCGTAGACACATCGGGTGAAATCAGATCTCATTTTATTACGCTAATATTTTATTGTTCGCTCCTTTCTAGTCGAAGCTCGTTCGAACCGCGGGCGTATTTTTCCTGGCGCGTTCCTCGAAACACACGTGTTGGAAATTAAATTGAGCAAGTTATTCAATTCGCGGACCGAGACTATAAACACGAGAAATCGCGTTTCATTGCATCGCGTTAATATTTTATTGTTTCCTCTTAACCGCGTTTAAAAATCACCCGTGAACGTACTTTTTAATGGTGAACGCCCAAGATGGACTATAAATTCTTCGATAAAGTCGGATTTTATTTGCTCGTTTCTGTTTAAAAATTATCTTCCTTGATGATAGAAATAAAATTGAGAAAGTTAAATTTGATTCGCGAATCAAAGCAGATTTCTTTATTTCAAAGTGATTTTCAATGCCGTGGAGTTTAACTATATTTTTTATCTCTTATTATATCGCGGTATAAAACTTTTAATTAAATAGAAACTTTCACAATTTCCACAGAGACACAATTATATTACACATTAGTAAAGTCAGATCTAGTTTTATCGTATTAATATTTCATTGTTTGCATCTTTGTTTCCCAAGATTCTCTGAACACCGATAAACTTCGTTTTCGTTCGTCTTCAGAGAGCTTTAATTCGTGCCCCGCTCGGTAATCGATCAATTTGTCCCTCTTATCGATGATTTATGAAAAGCCCTTTGTAATAATAATTTATTTATAACGCGAAATGTATTTGCATTCCGGCTTCCGCGAAGCTTATAAACGACGCGTCGACAACTAAAATTAATTCCGTAGGCGTGCGTGCGTCTTCATTATCTTTCAGCGAACAGCGCCTTCAATTTACAGCGCGATCATCGATCATCATTTTCAGATTGTTTGTTCTGACGAGCGTCTCGGCGATAGTTTTATTCTCCCGGGAGGGATATTTTCATTATCGATTCAGGATCGCCTCAACCGTCGATGCATCCGTCTGAAAATTGCCATTTAAATTGAAAGGAACAAGCGACAATTTATCTCTGGAAATTCCGAGGGAATCGACGAAATTAATGTTTTGTTCCGAACGAATGGAAAAATGTTCTCCACGGTTCGTATATCCTCTCGAATCCATCCAAGTAAATCCAAATGCAATTGCACTTTTTTAAAAAATAGATCCGTAATGAATGTAAAAGAATAAAATAAAAGTTTGGAAATAGACTTGAGGATAAAATTGTAATAGAAGTTATTAGCCCACAAAAAATGAATCTCCCTTCGTTTAAAACAGACCTGTGGCTCTATGCACAGCTACCAGAACCTGTGATCGTTTTCGAAATTCGTTTCAAACGAAATGAACAATGCCCTATCGACTAAAAAATCTGCTCCCAGTCGAATGGAAAATTCTCCAGAATTTTTACGAGATACGCAGTCCCATCGCGTCGTCACGCGGTCGTAAACAAGCGCAATTGATTACACGTATATAACAATAATGATCGTCGTCGGATCGAGTGTTTCCTCGGAATGCTTTTAATTACCAGCCATAATCCCGCTCGCCTTCGCGCGTTTGCCCGTCGAACAGCCGCGTTAAACGCACTCACACACCGACCGTAACGTTCTGGGCTGAGAAAAAAGAAAGCAGGGGGATACACGACGATTGCATAACGCCTATCCGTATTTCTCATGGATACCCATAACCCGTACGTTCGGTTACCTGTGCTTTCGCCCCGTTCCACACTCCCGGACGCCGGAGCTCTCTTTCTCCCTCCGTCTCTTTCCCCGCGCGTTCGCGAGCACCGTTCGAACAGAAACGGTTACACATATGCGAGAGATCTCCACACGTCGACCGCGCCACACCCAGGTCACAACACCACCGGTGGAGCATTTTTCCCCAGTCGAGCCAGCCGCGGAGTTCCCCGTGGAGCCTCTGATACGCTATCTCTTCGGCTCCGCCATCTTGGTGGCTGCTGAAACTCCAATCGCCTCTCGATCCTCAAGTTCAATTTAAAAATTTACACGATTAGCAACAATGCTATGAGACAGTAGATATAAACCTTTGACATGGGAGAGAATTTTATTTACTTGGATATTATTCATGTGTTGTTTACTTCAGTAATCGTTGTTACATTTTTATACTTTGTCGCGTTATCTATGTATGAGGGTGACAGGACTTCTCATTTTGGAACTAAAACAATTCTACGACCGCCATCTTGGTGGCTGCTGAAACTCCAACCGCCTCTCGATCCTCAAATTCAATTTAAACATTTACACGTTTAGCAACAATGCTATGAGACAGTAGATATCAACCTTTGACATGGGAGAGAATTTTATTTACTTGGATATTATTCATGTGTTGTTTACTTCGGTAATCATTGTTAGTTTTTTATAGTTTGTCACGTTATCTATGTATGAGGGTGTAAGACTTTTCATTTTGGAACTAAAACAATTCTACGACCGCCATCTTGGTGGCTGCTGAAACTCCAACCGCCCTCTCGATCCTCAGGATCAGTTTTAAGTAGTTTACAATTGTCTAAAATCAAAGCGTTGGTTGCGTGAAGAATTTTACAGCTTTGCTCTGATAATCGACATGTCAACAATGTTAGTATAATTATTTTTGTGGTTTGTTACTAATGTGCATTTTGTTGTTAATGCACTGCCTCCTTTGTTTTTTATAACTTCTAACATTATTTTTAATTTTCCATAATGTTTAGATCTGGAGTAATCTATCTATTCCTTTCAAAATAAGCATTTACAGTTTCTGTAGTGCCCATTGAATTATCTTGTTGGAAAAAACTGTTTGTTGGTCCGATTGGGCCCAATAAAATTCGATTCCCGTTTCACGGCGATCACATTACCAAATTTTGGGGCCGATCCACGCCAATTTTTCTCGCCAAAGGTGGGCACCGATTTTGTCGGTTAATCGTGGCTCGTTTCATCGCCTGTTACGTCGATGCCCGATGATTCTCCTTCTTCTGGGCCTCCGGTTCCGCGGCGGAAAAAGACTTACCGGCCTTCTCGTTTCTCCCGCCTCTTCGTGGTAGCCGGTTCGTCTGCTTCCTGGCGAGAGACGCCACGTTTTAATGAATATTACGCACGCACGCGATATCCTGCGCGAACGCTCTCGAACGCTTCCGATCGTCGAGGCTCCCTGCTCGCGCGTGTCGGTCGATCGGCGTCGGGAATCGCCGATACTCCATCGCTGAATCTCTTCGACGAGTTTAATAAGATTAGTCAATGGCTTGATTGGACTGTCTCCTAAGCCTACAGGATATCCTGACTAATGGGTGCGATCTAATACTCTTTAAAAGCGTGTTCGATCGAATGCAGATATCTTATTTCGTTTGTTGGGCTATTAATCTTTGAGACTGGAGCTTGGGATTACTTATCAAATTTTTGTACGCTGGAGCTTGATCGTGGAATGAAACCTATCACCTAGGTCTACATCTAATTAGTGGATATAATCTGATACTATTTAAAGGAAGATTGAAACTAGGCAAAAATGAAAATGACGTTTAAGGATCTCATTTAGCTTGTTGAAATATTGATCTTCAGGCTAGAATTGCCTATATGTAGAAACACCTAAAAATTATTTCAATAGTCCCAGCTACTTCAGACTCACCTGGAATCGTCACTGAATAAGATGCGACCAGGTGTTCCCTTTACAAACGAGACTTAATTGGATTCGAAAGTGGCTGTTTTATTTTGTCACGGATAACCTGAAATACGCGAGGGTCCTTTTCACGAATTTAGCTCCAGGATACCGATAAATTGCCCGGAATATCGAACACTCGCAAACACGTGGGAAATAATTCACAAAACTCCGAAATTAAATCAAACATCGCAGAAGATAATGGCGGGTTCATAAATTTCCAAGCTAGTTGGGAGTATCTTTAATTAATCGTTAACTGAACAATTTATTGCCTCGTATAAACTCCATTTAAACGAATTTAAAAAGAAAACGACCGCCATTTTTTCGCTGGAAAATTACTCTTCGATCAACTGTCGCGTATCTCGAAAGACGTTCGAGATCTCGAACGAGCGCAAAACGAACAATCTCGAACGGTTCGATAAACGACAGAGCAAACGTCTCGACGAGAGAACCAGTCCTGGCGATAATCGATCGTTTCTAACGAGTGGAACTCCAGACAGACTTTTAACATTCTTTTTTAAGAACAAATACCTGCTACGTTCACGATGTTCTAAATTAGAACGCAATCTTGCATTCGAGAAGCGGAATAAGAAACATAATTAAATTATTATGGAGCAATTCGGTTCGTTTGTTTAACACGAAACGCGTCGCGCGATGTCGTAACGTTTACTCGCGGGGACTTCCAGGTTCGATTTCGAACTGGATACGAGCCGTAAAACCGTAAAAAGGATCGCGAGCTCGAAGGGGGTGGAGGAATCCAGTTGCAGAATACGTGGGACGTTCCCCAACCGATAATTAGTGCGTTCGTGAAAGATCGTCCTGAATTTGCTTAATCCAATCGGATTACTCGGTGCAAAGAATTCTGCTGCGACGATTATCGAGTTGTCGCATTGGCTCCGATACCGGGTTTAATTGGCGCCCAATTTTAAGCACTAAATAATCGAAACTGCGCTTGGAGTCCTCACGGTGGGCAGAAGTAAACAGGACCACGTAAATTCGATTAGTTAAAAGTTGCCTGGCAACGCCATTCATTATTATCTGTTTTAATGAGAAAATAATTTACACCAGTTTACACTCGTTTCTACGAGTCTTCAGTTTTTTACCATCGTTGTTATGCTTCTATTTTAATCTCCTCTCACTTTTTATCCGTCTGAAAATTGATCCGCGGTTCCAGCCGGTTAATTTAAATTGCATCCTGGCCTGGAAAGATGCATCGAAGAATTTTTTCTGGCAATTGCGCCCATTAATCGAATATTCGGGCCGATCCCGGAGCCAATTCGAGGTTCGTTTCCACGACGGGTGCAATGAGTCGGCGAAAGGCAATTTGAACGGCGCGAGTTTAAGGTCGATTATACGGCAGTCGACTCCGCCGTGGGTCAGAGTTCGCGGCGGCCCCGCGAAAGGTTTCGCGTATAACGTTCGTAATTCGCGCGCGTTTAAGGGGGTTGCAATTTGCGCGTCCCCGGGCGATTTCGAGTAACGGGAGAAGGCCGAATGTAACATTTGTTGCAATAATGATACGGCTAACCTGCTTCTTATCGACCCAGAGGATGATCACCGGGCGAGATCGTTCTCGGCTCGTTCGGAGTACAATGCACTTGCTGCTCCCTTTTCCTCTTGCAACCAACGCAGTTCCTTGTTTTCAAGCCTCCGAGTTCTTCGACATTCGTATTTATCTCCTCTTTTGCGAGATTTACCATTTCAATTTCTCCTTTTACCGGAGTCACGAGAAATTGTTCTCTTTTACGATTTAATCGACGGTGATCGATAAACGCGATTTATTGTATTGATTGCAACAGATGTTACTGCGATCCCCAAATATGTTAAAATGCATTACATCGGTTTTTTAAAGAAAAGAAAACTCTTTTCTCCACGACCGGCTTTCCTATAACCGTCGCGACATCTTAATTGTGTTGTTCTACTAATTTTGTCGCATTCTTTCGGGAGCGGAATACATACGGTTCGACGGGATTGAGTGGTACGATTAAGCATCGCATTCCAAAAGAGACAAGTGAAAGTTGCTCCAGAAAGTTATTACAGCCGATCGGCATCTCTCGTACAAAAACCGACGAACCCGGCCTCCGCCATATCCCCCGTCCCGTTCTTACTTTTTAAAATTGCGTCGTCGTACATTGCTTTCACGCCGCGCGGAAAAAGTTGTAAAACGCCCGAATCCTTCCCCGAAGCAATTACACGATGCCAGGAGTCGCATCGTAACACTTCGTTAATCGATTTCTTGTCAAATACATCCATGCAAAAAGACGTATCCTGCCCGAAGGACAAGGCCCCGAACCAATCAAAATTTCAATCAATCCGTCGGAATTTCTTACAAAATTCTCGTTCTCGGTCGCCAGTGAATCGTGTCGAATCAGAATACGCGAAGAAAACTCGCTCCAACTCGACGTTAATAGCGATTTTAATCGACGCCGCTGCCGGTAGTTTGACAAGGATCCTTCCGCGAATAGAAGTAGCTCGATATTATTATTCGCTGACGTCCAGGATCGCTTCCAGCACGACGTAATATTTTCCACGCATTGAAATCTCCGGAGCGATTCGCATTAACCTCGGACTGCCATAATGGAGTACCGCATTCCCCGGTCATTTTTGTTTTTACCTATCTCCGAGAGATGATTTCGCTATTTATGCTTTCTGGAAGCGGTTGATAATAATTTCATGTTATTAAACCGATCTTTTCAACCGTTTAAACTTTACTTTTCCTTGTTTCCACGGTTCGGGGTGCGCGGTTTCCCGGTACGATGCTAACGAGATTATACACAAGCGTGGAATTGCCGAGTTAATGTCGCCTTGATTGTTTTGGCGTTGTAAAAATGCTCAAATTTCAGATTTTTTATTTTGGTCATAGGTTAGAATTTTCTTGCGAAGCACATGACATACTATTACCACGCATTGAAGTCTCCAGATACGTTCTTTAATGTGAGAATTTGTGTAATACTAGCTTCTACTGCATCTCGTTTAATGTCGTAATTAACCATTTGAAACCACACATGCAAGTTTATCTGTTTCATAATGGCGAGAAAAAGCAGCTTAGTACAACTAAGTTTTTAAATTTGAAGCAAGAGAGCCCGCCGTGGGTCCAAAAAAAAATTCCTCGAGGATGCACATTAGCAATTAATCGAACATCTTCGATGACTCGTTGGCAGTTGAAAAACCTAAATAGTTGCATCAATCGATCAATCGAACTCTCTTTGCGTGTGATACAGATCACATTGCCGCAAAACGTGATTTACAATTCGAAACGTTTAAAAATTCCCAAATACGAGCGATAAAGCGATCAGCTCAGATATTTAAACGACGTCCATATAAATCAACATGACGATAACATCGATTCTAGCGTAACATCGATATTTTATTTGGAGATTCGCGAACGTCTCTGATCGGCAGCAATTAGTCTTCCCCGATCGTCCTCGCCGTACATGGTCTCTGGGAGATTTGCCTAACAAGATCTCGACGCCTCGACCGATAAACCCGCGCACATTCGATTTTCCAACGCGTTCCTCGATCGCGACGCGCAGCTGGCAAACCGGAAAAACGGCGACCAGTCCGATTCGGACGACAGTCGTCGGACTTTTCTACGGCCGCGTCCTTTCCAGTCACGCAACGGGGCTGGCCAATTACGAGCGATTAATCAAGCCGCCGCCAAGAGAGGGGTAGGGGGCGGGGAGGGGAAAAACGCAGGCCGAGGAACTCGTCCGCGAGGCACATCGCGAAGCACCGCCTTGGGAATTGCAGGAGCCCAGGCCGCGACGGGAGTTTATTTTACATCAGTCGGGCGACCAGTTCCCGGCCTTATTCAGAGTTTCAGGAAGCCGAGACGCGTATTCGAGCCGGTGCTAAGCGAGGGGCATAGTTGATTGTTGCCATTCGCGGGTACTGTTGGATATCGCGGATAGCGCTTTCGTCTCTTGCGCCTAATTGCCGGCGATTTCTGGCTCGTGGCACGCGGATCTACCCGCGAAACGATCCTCCATTTCTTACTCTTCTAAGGAACAGATTTTATTCGTCATTAAATAACTTTTTTTTCGTGTAATCATGAATTTAAAATTAAATTTTGTATTTTTTGTTCCTATTGGCAAAGAGACATATATCGTATGGAAAATGACAGGATTTTTCACTGAGGAACTGATAGAAATTATTCGCAAGTTGAGACGTTAACAGAAATAAATTTTGACAAATTTTCGATCATTTCTCGTAGAAGATTGACCAGTTTTAATCCAGGAGTGTTAACAAAGAGATCTCCAGTAAAAAGGAACGTTTGTTCCCACCCATCGCGTACGAAAGGCCGTTAGAAGCGTGTAAGGATGTTCGATTAGGTAGAAATTTCATGGGAAAAGCAACATATAATCCGCCTTTCCAACTCGAGTGCCACTCAGTGCCCCGTCCGCTTTTCAAATCCCCGCGGAGCACTCTAATATCTCACGTCAGCCGTTTAACTCCTCCAATTCGTCTCGACAAATGAACCCCGGCTTTTTCACCGTTCGGCGATCACGATTCCCAACCACCGATAAATTTTCCATAAAGTGGAGGCGCCGTCGAAAGCCGCAGGACGCCGCACGCGGCTTCGAACGAAAGCCTGCAATCGTTCTAGCGATCGCCTCGGAGACGCTCCTCGGAAATATCCGCGAAATTCAACCTTGTGCCAGGAATCCGCGAGGAATTCCAGCGGGTCGCAGAAACGCACCGTACAAGCGCATCGAGCTTCCGGAATTTTTCTATTCCTTCCGGGCGCGGATCGTCGACCCTCCTGCCACCGGTTTACAGTTAACCGGGATACACTTACGGGCAAAAGTTCAGAAATCTTGTTCACAATATTGAAGCTTCTGCATGACCTTCAAATTTATATATTTATGGTTGCATATTACAAGGTGTACGCAGCGTGTTCGTCAAATATGTATGTTACTTGAATTAAACTTAGAATCAGAGTCAGAATTTCAAAATTTCATAATTTCTGGTCATATATTATATTTTCGATTAGGAATTTTTTGCTCGAAAGTGCGTAGGATTTTGAGGATATATATATTCACCAAAAATGATTATAATTGACCCCTGCAACCAGAAATAATTTTTCCATAATGATTTGAAACCTTTCAATTTTAAGGGTAACAGACAGATATGGTCAGACATTATATTTTCAGTAATCAATTTTTTTCTCGAATGTGCATAGGATTTCGGGGATATGTATATTCACCAAAAGTGATTGTAATTGACCCCCACAACTAAAAATAATTTTTTCAGAACGATTTGAAATTTTTCTTTTTCATCGAAAATTTAAGCACCTACTCCCTGTTGATTTTTCTTAAGAATTTGTTTTTCATTTTTCGTAATTTTGTTTGACACCTTACAAAAAAGTTGTCTAATATTTTTTTGTAAGTACCCATGGGCTCTACTTCAGTAAAAAGTTTCATTGAAATATATTCACTATTGTAGGAGTTATGGCTGTTTGAAATTTGGACCATTTTTATGGGGTTTTTCTAACTTCGAAGAGTTAAACGTGTTATAAACAATATTCTAAATCTGTTCCTTCGACAAAATTGCAAGAAATGCAAGATGAAAACTTTATATAAAATAATATTATATCAGTTTATCAACACGCAAAATTGCACGCTCTTTCATGGGTCTTTGCAGCGTCGGAATCATGGGTATCGCGAATGGAAAGGATTAACTTTTGTCCGCAAGTGTATGTTGCCCGTCAGGGTGGGGTTTCTCGCGGAAGTCGAAGGTCGGAGTTTTCCGATTCCTCGCGATTTTTCCGCGTAGCAAGGCGCGGCTCGCGGATTTTCGTCGATGTACGTTCCGCGATGGCGCGCAATTAGCTATTCGATCGACCGTTATCCCGACCAGCGACGATCGTATTAACATCCGCAAATCCCGCGTAAATTTCGCGGGAGACATTCTCCCCGGAAGGTCTGGAGTGGATTTACAGTTAACATCGGCGAATATACCGCGGCCTCGGGGGTTTTTCCTAGAACTAGAGGCGTGTGTAATGCCGTCATTTTCGTGCGCAGCGCCGCGCGATGATCTCCGGGCGTCGTTCGCGAGGGATTACGTTCGCGCAAAAATACAATCCCCGCCTTGAGAATCGTCGATTTTTCCACCGGTCTTTCGCGATGCTTACGGAAGTGATTTGCACAAAATATCAATGCTGGTTTATTCGATAAGCTGTTTAGCTCGGCTCACGATCGACGCCGATGATTTTCGTATTTGTTCACTGCCCGGTGGGCGTATTCGTGACACGCAGAAGTAATATTTAATTACGCTCGAAAGAACTACAGATTTTATTTCGTTCCTTCAGCGAAACGGAACATCAAAAACGTCGCCGCAGAAACGGTCCCCGGAAAAGGCAATCGTCGTACTCCCCGAGCCACTATAATCACCTCAATTACAGCGGCGTTTGCACGGTAGCCGAAATTTATTTCCGCGCATCACGCGCGTTTTTTCGTTAACGAACTTCGCTCGTCCGACGATAACGAGAGAAAGACACGTCCGGGGACTTCGATCTTGCGGTGTGCTGTCATTTCCGCGACGGGGGGACCTGACGAGGGCCTCTTTTTCGTTCGATTCGACGAACAACGCCCAGGCCCCACCGCAAGCCGCTGGAGACTCGACTTCTGATTATCTTTTCTCCCAGCCAGCGCTCGGGACGAGATGATGTACTCGTTAATATCGATACGTCTCAATTCTCGAACACTTTTGGAGACTACCACATCCATTCCACGTCAGCTCTTTGAATTTTAATCTCTCAAACGACACCTTGTTGACTCCAACCTCTTGGGTCTCTTCTTTCTTAGTAATGTTATCGTTGCTCTCAAATTGTACAAAATTTTCTTCGAACAAATGGACATGGAACATCATCAACGTATTATTCGTTACGTTCAACCGATTAGATTTTTATTTCGTCCGTCTCGGTCGCGGACCGTAAGAGGATTATGACTGGCTGACCCAGTACAACACCGTGACTCCTTCCACGACAGATCATTCTTTCTCCCAGCCGGGATAGTTGCTTGTCATCCGGTCGCGCAACGACCTCGGTAGCAATCGTTAATTCGCGGGAAATCGCTTGCAGCGTAGCCACGGAGCCTCTGAGCGTCGTCAAATGACCGAACGGGACGACGATCCTGGGGGCGAATCCTGCTTACTCAGGTAGCAACCTCCGCAACTCGTGGCCGTTAATCGCGAAAATCAACCGTGCACAGGTGTTGGGAGCCTCTTGCCTCCGTCTTCTTCCGCGCTGCTAGACCTTCGACCCTCGGGCGCTGGCCTGGTCGGTCTTTGATCACTCAAAACGCTCGTCTTATTATGTTCGCGGGTATTACAGGCGGCTTTCTAGATTAGACATCGCGCGTTCCTCGAATCTCTACGCTCTAACTTTTCCGAGAAACGATGGTTCTACTCTTTCCTAGTCCTCTCTAACGCAAACACTTGATGGCCGAGTAATTAGCGAAATGAAATGTCACGTCTGCTTCGAGAACAATTTAGATGGGTTTGTGGTAAATCTGTATCCTTTAAAAAAATATATTGCACGATTTTATAATATTTTTTCTAGGCTCCTGAAATAGGAAGATAAACATGCAAACTTGGTAATCTTTAATATGACGCCATTTTGGTACTCATTTACTTTTTCCTTGTGTTCCAGTATATTTAGCATTAGTTAAGAATCTTATGCGTTTTCTCGCTTCAAATAAACAAAATAGACTATGTTTGAGAGACTACAGTGCCACTAATTTCAACTCAATTTAACTTAATTTTAATTTTAATTTTAACTAACAAATAGACTCTGTTTGGCTACGTTTGACCACGTTCGAGGAGCTCCAGCACCCCCAATTTTAACTTTTACCGGCCCAAAAAATTCTGGAATATCGTTCAAACACAAATTCGTAAGCCTTGTAAATTCCCAAAGAAACTTAGAAGGAATGCGTTCATTTTTAAGCAGCCGGAATGTAAATTTCGACCGTTCCTCCGTAAAAAGGAGCACCAGAAACGGGATCCGCGGTTAATGCCCACTAATCAGCGCGATGGCAATTAACCCGGAACCAAAATTCGGATTTAAAGCACGACGGGCCCGATAACAACGTCTCCTGCGCCGGCGTTCGTTGCCGTTCGAATTTAAAACGCATAAAACCGATAAACACAGTTGCCTTACGACGACGCGGCCCGGGCGATATGTACGGCCCAGGCCCCCGGGAGAAACGCGCAAAAATTCCCGCAAACGAGACGAGCGAGCGTGGCTGATTGGAAGCCGAGAAGGGAACTTCTCGTTAATGCGAGGATTCCGTGACGCGGTCTTTTTTTTCTCGCAATTAAAGCAAGTGGACCGAGTTGTCGCTGAAGAGGAGGCCGCGCGCGGAACGGCCTCAAGACGCGGCCACGAAATACGTTAAATACGCCCAATGAAGTCATCATCATTTACCGGGCCTTGGCGCTGCCTCGTACGAGCTGGTCGCGGATCCTCGGGACGGTTCGATCGTTTCTCGATCCGCGCGAACGGATCCCCCCTGTACATCGCGGTTCTTCGACGAGGATCGTGGAAGAACCTCAAAGGATTCCGCGACCGCGCCGTAATGCCGGACGATGTCGTTTGATCGACGTCGTCAATTTCGTCGACCCCGAAGGAGGAATCCACCGCGGGGCAACAAATTGCGCTCGTCTCTCTAAATTCGTTGCTTCGAGGCTCCTCTTTGTTCGTCTCGCCGCGAGGAAACCGAGATTTCTGACCACTTTGACGAAGAAGCATTGGCGTCGATCCTTTTCTTTTTCTCTACCCGAGATGTACTTAGAAACGAATTATGGACAGAGCCATAATGAAATTTGTAGGAGTATATCTTTGTTTATATATTTGTATCATTTTTGTCACGAAAATCATCAGCGCGTGGTTAGACAGAAGCAGTGAAAGTATTAATATCTAAATGGATGAATTTTGTGTTTTTTGTATAAAGGATGTAACTTCATTTTGTGACCATGATTTCTGTGCTCAGTGTATGAACGCTTTCCCTGGATAAAAGTCTCGGCTATTCGAGCTTAATAGAATTCGAGAGTAGAGAATCAACGAAGGATTCTCCGGGAACTGGTTATCGATGTCATGGAATTAGTCCGGCTTGTATTCGCCGTCGGATCGAGCTCGAATTCCACGTGGGATGTAATTTATGCGTAGAGCAACAGAGTGCATCGTGCACATTGTTAATCAACATCGTCGCCACCCATCCAGCTCGCGTGCATCCCACGCGTGCAGCCGCTTTCCATCGAATATAGCATCGAAATAGATCGTCAATTTATAATGAGATATTGGTTTTCTAATTTAAATGAGCGGGCTCGTCGTCGTACTTCCTACACGTGGAGCGTGCTCCAAGTCACGATGCTCTCGCCGGTATCGAACGATTATGATTATTAGGGGGTGGAGGGGGACGATACGATACTTCAAAGACACCGCCTCGACTCGACGTTCGAATTAATTATTATCTGTATCTGTCACCGACAGTCGATAAGAAAATTGACACAAAGTTATTTTATCGGTATCGAATTTAATTTTTTAATTATATTTTGTTGATTTTGAAAAGAGAAAATAATTACGCAGATGTGTACTATGAGACGTAAAAATGTTAGTACGATCAATTTCAAGCTTCTAGCTGAGAATTCTCTCGATTGTTTTAAATTAACAGTTTTTTTTTTTATTATCAACCATGTTATAGTTGCTTGTATACAGGTAAATTGTTTTGTTTGAATATATACAACAGAGTGGTCCAAGCAATTGTTCACAGGTCAAGAAATGCGAAAAAAGAATAATTATTATGGCATCATGGTAAACAAGTTCTCGAGATTGTAGTGGAACGTGCAGTAATAGCAACAGATAATTTAAATGCAGCTATGAAAACAATAAAAAAATGTTGTCTGGAATGTTCACAATATAATGGAGAAGCGTTTGAGCATCTTCAATAAATATTTTTTTTAAATATCTCAAGAACTAATAATTCTTTTTACCATGATACCCTTATACAATAATTGTTTGGTAAAAATAAATGGGGGAAAAAATTCGTAAGAAACAAAGTTCCTCTTCATCTACAGTAAATCACCAGTATACGACTATACAAGTAAAATCGAAAATTAGAGAAGAGTTAAACAATCTGTCCTTCCTTGATGCATGAAAAAAATTTTCATCGAAGAGTGTGAACGAATTCCCATAGACGCACACGAGCTTTCTATTGTGGTCCAGTAGCGAAAGGGTTTAAATATGGTATTCCAGTTTTACGAGGAGAAATTTGCAATAGAAACCCGCGGGGCCGCTCGCGAGAATCACTTCCGTTTTCCCTAATCGCGGCACGAGCAGCTCCGAAACACACCCTGGGCTCGTTAGGCACTCCGATCTCGAAGCTATACACAGAGGCGTCGATGCAAAACCGCGGAGCGAAAGAAAAGGACGAGGACAGGTGAGAGGCACTCTCGATGCAGGCGGGGGTGGGATCGGGGGAGGACGGATCCTGGTGAAGTGGATCCGCGAGCTGTGTGTGTGTGTGTGGCTAGGTTTCGCATAGTTTATCAATGCGCGTAGGCTGGTTCGAGAACACTGCCGAGGCAATAGATTACAATTATCCGAACACGCCTGGCCAATCGTGGGAGTTGGCTGCGCCAGCACGACGAACGCCCGCTAACAGATCGGATTCTCGCCTCTTCTGTTTCCCGTGAGACTCCATCCGTCGGTTTTTACGGCTGTCCTTCTACCCCAACAGAAAGGGAGAAATTACGTTTATGTGGCGATGATGCATGGAATACGTTAACCCCTCGAAACTCTCTACATCACCAGACGCGTACAACAAAATTACAGCTCGCCGTTTCTGTTTATAGTTAGAGACATTTTCGAAAATGTGTTTCAGATTTGAAGAAGATTGCATATTTACATTTGCAGTTTTGTTCGTGATTAGGGATGCAGGACTCATTTAAATCGCGAATGGCGGTGCTTGGGCACCGCTGTGAATCGTTTTCAATTTAGAGAAAGTTCATTGAAAAACCGCGACGCGGTTGAAAGGTTATCGGATGCGCGTCCCAGAATCGAAAGACTCGCTTCGACGCCGCCGAGAAACGGCCAATAACATTCCGCGGCGCCAGCCAACGGACGAAAACTGTTAATTCCTGCGGAGTCGCGGCGCAGCAAAGACCACGCGGAATTCGTCCGCATTGTTCCGCAATCTCGAGTCCCGTTACCGGTTGCGGAGGTTCGATTTCTGCCTGATTCGTTTCCGTATCGCGATCCCGGAGCGACGGTCTAGCGCGGGGAGATAGTTCGAGCCCAGTCATCATCTTCATCATCGTTCAGGCACACGTGACCTAGCCCCCATGCACTCCTACGCAGTCCTTTGGGAACGAACCACCGACGGCCATTGTTCCGCGAATATGGACGAACGGAAATCGATCGACCGTTCAAGGTCACCAAAACGATTAACCTCGTCGAAACGTTTTCCTTTCCAGAATTTTCAGAAGGTATTTGTTTTATAAAGAAACTATAAGACTTCTTGCAAAAAAATTCTTTGAGGAAGAAAAAAATAATTTTACGAGCCTTCGTGTATTTCTAAATAAACCAAATTTCTGTGTGTATTGCCACGAAATTTTCCAGAATTTTCTTTTGCTAGAAAATTCATTAAACTTGATTACAATTTACTTGGTGGATTCGTTGAATAAAATTGATCTTCTGGTTTCGTTTTATTCGAAATACGAAGACGTTTTATTCGAGAATCGACAAAAGAGTGACGTTTATCGCAGGATGCACGCATCTGTCAAGAAAACTACCAGCTGCCGCGTTATTCTAGACGCACAATCTGGATGCATTTCTAAGCGACGTTGAAAGAACGGCTCTTTGCTTGCAAGGGGTCCGTAGCCCTCCGTAAAAGCAGGTTTCGGGTGCCCCGAACGTTTAAGTCCGGGCAAGAATTCGGTCCCGAATCGGTAATTAAATCTTTTAGAATTGATTAACGCTTTCTCGATGCGGAGTGTGCATTTATTCGTTTTGCGACCACATAGGTACCTGTTTCTGTTTCTGCAGACGCATTATTATCCCTAGAATACTGGGGTGCTCCATTTTCGACATGTTTCTATCGTAAAGTGTAACGTAGAAAGCTAGATTATTCCGTTGTTAGTTAATAATTGCCATTTAAATGATATAGTGTTGTCGAAATCATCTATAAGCGTGTAGTATTTCAAAATTAAATTAACCTCTGTGGACGATTAGTTTTTTATAATTATAGTTACTGTCAATAATAAATAGGCCAAAATTTTCACTACAGATTATAAAAAAAATAAAAATCGTCCCTGAAGAGGTTAAATTTCAAAGAATAGCGTCGATCGAAATAATTTCGAAAAGATTCGAACGCCCCATTGGTTCAAGGACAGACAAAGGAACAGGTGGTCGCTTATCAAAATGTAAGGATCGCTCTGCCGGCGCGATTTTTCCATTTCTGTTCGCGTGTAAAGAAGCGAGGAAACAACGGCGGTATGAAAATCGCGAGGAAAGACAATGGCGTGTTAACTCAGCGCTGAAAAATGTTTCTGCCTTCAACCCCGCCTCGTATCCTGGGCTGTCTTTAATAATTCAAACGCTACGTGTTTCTGCGGGCGTATTCGTATGCAAATACGCCGGGGACGGTCTTCTGACATCGATAGCAACGACGAATTGCCTCGCGAATGGTTTCAAATTTGCGTACGGATACTCGCGGTGTTCGAGATCGCCTTTAAAAAAACAGATTTCGATCCACGAAATGCACACTTTCGCTTTCTCGTTTCGTCTATTCGTTTCTTTCTTGATGAATAACATTTTGTTATATTCTATTTAATTATTCATTGCGAAGCGAACGAGTTACAAGAGTGACGATACGAGCTGGTTTTAATCGCCACTCTGATGACTTCGATGCGTGGTAAGCGCGATCGTTCGAGTCACAGTGTCGTCGAGTATACCAAAAGGGAATTAAAATGGAGTTTATAAATTCGAATTGTGTCTGTTTACAGTTACAGCAAAATAAGTTTATTTATTTCCAAATAACTACTCTTTAAAGAATATAAAATAAAATATTATTGGATTATTAAATTGTAAGTTTACTAGATTATGGATTGTACAGTGAATTACAGCCAATGAAATAGAAAAAGTAAACGTGTAAACTGGAAGTTATTCTCAGCCCATTAGACAAGCATTAAATAAATAAATAATAGTCATTGCAAATTATCTACATATAAAATTATATTTAAATACAGATGTTTATTTATTTATTTAATCCTTGTCTAGTGGGCTTAGAACAACCTCCAGTTTACACGTTTACATTTTTCTGTGTAGTGAGCTATAATTGCACTTTCCCAACCCTATCCATTAAATCCAGACGTTTAAATTTAGAGAGTGTAATGAAACAAATGGCGAAACGCGAAAACGTTATTACCACGACGGTGATAATTGTCGAGGAGCTGTATCGCTTCGATAAGTATCGCTATGATTTACGACGTCGCGGTAGGTGCCTCCAGAGAGATAAAGCTACGAAAGGCCATCTTCGCTAAGAAAAATCAGTGCACGCTGCTCAATGATTCATGACGTTCGTCCGTTGTGTACGTAGCCCTTAAGATTCGAGAGGAAGCGACGGACGCCGGTTTGTACGTGCATTCACAACTGAATTAGCCGCATCATTGTCTGAATGAGGAGAGACAGAGAAATCTTAAGTGAATGTAAATACGGTAAAAATCCACGCGTCATCCGGCTGCACGATCAATGATATTTCCGAGTGCAGATCGCGCACAATCGCCATTCTTGCGTTTATTAAAAAAAAAAGAAACTGAAAAAATTCAGACACCTTATAAAAATTGAAATATTATAAAAGACAAACTCTTGTCGATTCTATACACTTGTTGAAAATTTTTGAAAGCGATAGACCGCTATACTTGGTCCACGATCAGCGAATCTCTTGCCGTTTAGTCGACGTGGAACCTTTATAACGCGGAAGGCCAAGCTGTTCGATAACTTTCTCCCATTGAGAAGTCTGCCATACACGGGCAAGGAATCTATCGACATTCGTGCTTGGGATTCGTTACTGAATTCCCCGGGTGCACTCTTCTTAATTAGTTCTCCTCCAATTAAAAGGACACCGGTATCGGTTGCGGTGTTCGAAATTAGCAGTTAAAGTTTCGACGAAATAAATTCTAGCACTCCGCTTTCACGTTTGCGGAATTACGTTTCTCCTATACGGTGCAGAGAAATCCATACATTTTCCATAGCGGTAACAATATATTGCTTCTACGAGAATTTTGTTAAACCTCCAGGCGCGATAAATAAAACAGCTTCAGGAAGAATAAAATCGGACTCCAACTCTCTCCAATCAATTCTCTATGGTCGTAATGAGTTCTTCGATCGTTTTGCTCGATTTTTTTATTCGATTACTTGCTATTCATACTCCTATAATTCGCATTTATAGCAATTCTTTTTAAGGAAGAGTTATTATTGAAATAAATAGATTATGCACCTTTCACCCTGGTTGGTATACTCCATCTACATTTTGCTTTTTTCTTTCTATTTGGCGAATGAAATATTCCGATGAAACGAGTCTATTTAGATTTTTGTATGATTACAGTAAACTTCGACAATCGTGTAATTTACAAAAGAGTCTCACGCGGATGAATAATTTAAACCGATCGTAATTAATGGAGTATATTTCGGTGGGAGATTACCGTAATTTAATTAGACCACCTGTAGCGTCTCTCGGGCTCCTCTTCCGCCGCCTCTTTTCTATCTCCCGTGAAAATTACGGCGATGCCGACGTGACGCGATTCCGTGTACGAATGAGCTTGTATTATCTGCACGAGACTGACAGAAACGGGGAAGCTCGCAGTCATTAAGACCACCTGGTGCAAGAACCCTGCAGAACATCCGCAGAACGCATCCGGGGACCAAAGCTACCGAACCCTGAGAATTCTCCTGGAAGTCGTGGAGAAACGGTACAATTCGAGAAGTACCTTAACGAGCAACCGGTTCCTTTTCAAATAGCTGTTATCGTTTCGTTTGTCAATAGGTGTGTCGTTCGATTTTTAACGCCGATTACGATCTCGATAAACGACCTCGATCGCCGCTCGTCGATGTCTCGATTTATTCGAAAAAACGCGCCACTTCGTTGTTATTCCAAATCCTACGTTTATGGAACGTCTTCTGTTAGTCTTCTGTTTCTAAGGTTACCAAATTGAAAATACTATGCATTTATAATAGTACGTTTTTATTATTATTTTATTAATTTTTTTTATTATTAAGCACTTGAAATTATACATACAGATTTATGTATTTTAGAATTGTGTTAAATTTGTGATTTATATTGTTTGAAAAAGGAGAAGATAATTTTACAAGCCTTCGTGTTGGGTTTCTGAATAAACAGATCGATGCTATTTGGCAATTGGAAACTTGAAGCTACGGAGATTCGTTTAATTGAATTCATTGCTACAAAATGTAATTTAAATCTTCAAAATCGTTACTTCATTTGCATTTAAAATTTTTAGCAATTCCAATGCTAGCTAAAGAAGAAGCCAAATGATAATGATTAGCCCTGGCTCTGTTCAGAGTAATGAAATCTATCTTTGTAAAAGAATTGGAGGTATTTCTCAGCTTTAAATGAACCCTGATGCAAAAAAGACCACCCACGATATGTCCAGAGAGCACAGATCGTTCCAATAAGTCGATCTTCTCGCCCAAAACGCCTCGAGTATGAGTAACGTTCTTTTTGCGAGACATTGATCGGCGGCGATCGGGGCCCACCTGGCACTTTCTTCCACGCGATAGTCATCCGCAGGCTCTAATTACTCCCGGTAATTGCCGCGATTATCGCTGTCTGCGGATCACTATGCGAAGTAGTCGGAGAGGAACGCGAATGGAAAAAAGTGCAAGGAACCGATCGATCAAAGATGCAATTAGCAGTAGTCTCCTGGCCCATCTGGACCAGTTTCGTTCTGCTCCTGCGCGCGTCAAATTAAGGCTAATTGTTGGCAGCCGCCTCGGTGACGGCTCCATTCCTTCCAACGAATATTTGTCATTTTTACTTAAAAGAAAGAATCACGAAAAATCAACGATACAAATCTCGATGGTAAAACAATCTTTCATGAAAAAGGAAAACTCTGATCACCTAATTCGAATTCCACGTGGGCATAATCTTCCTAGCAGAAAATTAGGCGAACTCGTCCTAGGTGACAGTATTAACCCATTTGCATCTTTGCTCTAAATGTGAAGCTTTCTTTATAAATCAGAGATGTTCAGTCTTCCAAGCTTCTGATTGAAATTAAGTGTAACAAACGAACTCTAACATTTTTTAGCATGATAATGATATAATCAAATGTCACATTCGAAAACAGTTTTAACCGATATTGATCAACGAAAAGAAAGCAGGTTTTTCGATCGCGGCGATAATTAAAGCGATCAGGTGCCCCGGTGTACCGTTAGAGGTTTGAACTGGTTCAATCGATCGCAGCTTTTTGTTCGTTGCGTCTTAACCCCTGGATAATTTTACGCGGCCGTTGCCAGAAGTTATACCTTCGAAAAAGACCTTGCAAATTATTCCCAGTTCGAGTAATGCACCTGGTTCTGAAAGAAAATGCCCGAGCACCAGGTACCAATTCCGGCCTCGGTTACATTAATCGGCGACAGTTTGATGCGCGTGTGCAATTGCCGCTTCTGCACGTGCTTATTACACCCGATAAATGTTTCGAGCTGGAAATTTCGGCGCAAAGGGATTGAAACAACGAGTGCTAAATTCGGACCGACCGATGTTTTCTTCGAAACATTTTGCTTCTTTTCATTTACGCTGATATTTAAATTCAATCTTATTCTTCGTCGTTCTTCCGGCCATGGAATCAGAACCAATTTGTATTATAATATATTCAAATTTTGGGAAGGATGCACCGAGAGGTTCATTAAATTTGTCTCGTATCGTGCTTATTGACTGTAAGCCTACAATTTTAATTTTAAACCATTTCAAAAGTGAACACAGCATGAAAATAATAACAAAGTAAAATACCGTATTATTCGAAATAATATTTAAAATATTTTGGAAGTCTGATTTTAAACAATTGCAAACCACATAACATAAAATTCATTTCATTACTTATTTTTCGTAAAAATCTCAAATCTCAAATTAATTTTTCCATTTCCATAGCAATGCAATCTTGTCGCCCAAATCTGTCTGACCCCCATTAACGATAATTTCGAAATTGTTTTGCAGGTTTCACGGGCACCCAGTGCGAGATCGACATAGACGAGTGCGCCGCGAAGCCCTGCCTAAACGGGGGCGTGTGCACCGACCTGATAAACTCCTTCAAGTGCACGTGCGCGAACGGTTTCGCCGGAGCCCACTGTCAGATCAACATAGACGACTGCGCGTCCTCGCCATGCAAAAATGGCGGGATCTGCCAGGACTCGATAGCGAAATACACCTGCGACTGTCCGCCAGGGTTCACAGGCGCCTCCTGCGAGACGAACATCAACGACTGCCAATCGAACCCCTGCCACAGCGGCACATGCATCGACGGCGAGAACAGTTTCAGTTGCAACTGCTACGAGGGATTCACCGGGAAGCTCTGTCAAATCCAGATCGACGAGTGCGAGAGCAATCCGTGCCAATTCGGCGGTAGATGCGAGGACCGTATAAACGGTTACCAGTGCATCTGCAGGCCCGGCACGTCCGGCACGAACTGTGAGGTGAACGTGAACGAGTGCTATAGCAATCCGTGCAGGAACGGGGCGAGATGCATCGACGGTATCAACAGGTGAGTCGACGATCGCTTGGCGATCAGGTGCCTGCGAAAGGTCCTTGGAAATTGGAACACGAGAACACGTCGTTCCACTGTGAAAATCGCTTGGAGTGGCTTGAAAACTCACTGCCGATACGTACGTCTATCTACGCTGCTGTCCATACGCTTTTCAGTCTTAATCCTTAACGGTCCACGAGTATTTCAAGTTTATTTACCCACTGTGTATAGGATAGTTCTCTTACGATGAGAATCTTGCATTTATATTAACTGTAGGTAACATCAGATAGGAATAAATTTTTGAAGGTTCAATTACTTTAATGACCATCAGAAACTGGTATTATAATGTGTTTCATTGTTAATGAATCGCTATTATAGTGTACGAGTAGGAGGGAGAGTAACTGTGGCTACTGAAAATTTGTGGACTGCTATAAAATTCAATATGGCGGAGCCCGGAAGGCTTGGACGGTGATGTAGATGAAGCATTTAAATGGGGATGGACGAGTGAGAATATTTCCAGGTCAATTATCGAAGATTGCTTTCGAAAGAAATTTGCACTGCTCCGAAGATAAGAGAACACTTTACCGGCCGGTAGCCTATTAATCGACTTTTTACCGACTGGTAGCTTACTAACCGACTGTCATGAAAATAAAAAATATTACTAGATTTAAACAGAAAGCAAACAATATATCAAAATCCTTTACAAAGATTGATTTAACATTCCTATAGGCATAAGAAACAGCCGATAAAGTGTTAATCTTGTCTCCCCTTAGCGGTACAAATTTCATCGAACACCTCTCCCTCCCCATTTAAGCGGTTTGACACGAACAACAGCGAAAGAAAGTAGAAAGAAAATCATTCGATGAAGAACGAAGAGACGAAATTCTTTCGGATGAATTGCTTCATTACGAGCACGCTCAGAATCTGGCAAAATTGATCTACCGATCGCATCCCCCTGTCCCCGAAAATTTCACCGGTTCTAGTCCGAGCGAAAGAACGATAAAAACCGACGTGTCCCTCGCATGAACCCCTTAATCTGGCAAAATCTTGGCCCGCTCTAACGTTATCATTTCTTCCATCCTCAGTGGATACGATGTCTCTTCTTCCAGGTATTCGTGCGAGTGCGAGGCAGGTTTCACGGGGCAGCACTGCGAGACGGACATAAACGAGTGCGCTAGCAATCCTTGCGCGAACGGTGGTCGGTGCATAGATCTGATAAACGGCTTCCGATGCGAGTGCCCCCGCGGCTACTACGACGCTAGATGTCTGAGCGACGTGGACGAGTGCGCTAGCAATCCTTGCGTGAACGGTGGCACCTGCGAGGACGGTGTCAACCAGTTCATCTGTCATTGCTTGCCGGGTTACGGTGGCAAGAGATGCGAGGCCGACATTGACGAGTGCGGCTCGAATCCTTGCCAACACGGCGGCACATGCAACGACCACCTGAACGGCTACAGCTGCAAGTGTGTGCCCGGTTACGCGGGCACCAACTGCGAGACCAACATCGACGATTGCGCGAACAATCCATGCCAGAACGGCGGCTCGTGCATCGACCTCGTCAACGACTACAAATGCGTCTGCGAGCTGCCGTACACGGGACGGAACTGCGAGGACAAGCTCGATCCTTGCTCCCCTAACAAGTACGGATCACGAAATTACGCGAATAGTTCTCACCTGACCGTTCACAAACGTAGTCGATGGAATGGAAAGTTTGTTGATACCGTGAACGACTTGGGAATATTAGTACCGATGAGTTTTATCGACAAACTTTCCATTCCACCGACTACGCTTGTGAAAAGAAATTTTGCTTTACAAGTATATATCGTTCCTACGCAAACGCTCGTGCACACTGTCAGAATCTAGAAACATTGAATTATCCTGTAACGTTGATCTATCGCTGAGGATTACAATCCAAGTTTCAGCCACGTGAAATCGCCTCATGACTATCGGTTTGATCCATCGTCGATGAAGGAGTTGAACGAACCTTTGGTGTTATTGTTACAGGTGTCTACATGGCGCCAAGTGTTCACCGTCGTCCAACTTCCTGGACTTCGCATGCACCTGCACGGTGGGCTACACCGGCAGGCTCTGCGACGAGGACGTCGACGAGTGCGTGATGACGTCCCCGTGCAGAAACGGCGCTACCTGCAGGAACACCAACGGCTCCTACCAATGTGTCTGCGCCAAGGGCTACGAAGGACGGGACTGCATCATCAACACCGACGACTGTGCTTCCTGTGAGTACCTAACACCGTAATTCGAATAATATTTCAACAAGATTCTTCGGTTTACTGACCATAATCGTGTTCTCTACAGTCCCCTGTCAAAATGGTGGCACGTGCCTGGACGGAATCGGCGACTACACTTGCCTCTGCGTGGACGGTTTCAGCGGCAAACACTGCGAGATCGACGTGGACGAGTGTCAGTCGCAGCCCTGCCAGAACGGCGCCGTCTGCAAAGAGTACGTGAACTCCTACACGTGCCAGTGTCAGCTAGGATTCTCCGGGATAAATTGTCAGACCAACGACGAGGATTGCACGGACAGCAGTTGCATGAACGGGGGCAAGTGCATAGACGGCATCAACAACTACACCTGCGTCTGCGAGCCGGGTTACACCGGATCGAACTGTCAGTACCGTATCAACGAGTGCGACAGTTCACCTTGTCTGAACGGCGCCACGTGCCACGATCACGTTCAGTATTTCACTTGTCACTGTCCTTACGGGTACACCGGGACGAGATGCGACCAGTACGTGGACTGGTGCGGGGACAGTCCCTGCGAGAACCAGGCCACTTGCGTCCAACACAAGAACAAGTATCACTGCAACTGCTCGCCAGGTTGGACCGGGAAGGTCTGCGACGTGGAGATGGTCTCGTGCAAGGACGCGGCCATCAGGAAGGGAGTGCCCGAGAAGAACCTGTGCAACAACGGAACCTGCGAGGATATTGGGAACAGCCATCGTTGTCATTGTCTGGAGGGGTACACAGGATCGTACTGTCAGGAGGAGGTCAACGAGTGCGATTCCGCCCCGTGTCAAAATGGCGCCGCGTGCAAGGATCTGGTCGGCTCGTATCAGTGCCAGTGCACGAAAGGCTTCCAGGGTCAGAACTGCGAGCTCAACGTGGACGATTGCAGGCCCAATCCCTGTCAGAATGGAGGTACTTGCCACGACCTGATCAGCAACTTCAGCTGCTCGTGCCCGCCGGGAACCTTGGGCTTCATCTGCGAACTGAACGTCGACGACTGCGCCATCGGGACTTGCCATAACAACGGAACGTGCACGGACAAGGTGGGCGGATTCGAGTGCAGGTGTCCGCCCGGTTTCGTGGGACCCAGATGCGAAGGAGACATCAATGAGTGCCTGTCGAACCCGTGCACCTCGCCGGGTACTCAGGATTGCGTGCAGCTGGTCAACAACTACCACTGCAACTGCAAGCCAGGTTACATGGGACGCCACTGCGAGGTCAAAGTGAACTTCTGCGACAGCTCGCCGTGTCAAAACGGCGGAGTCTGCACGGCCAAGCAAGCTGGACACACCTGTCTCTGTCCTAGCGACTATTATGGAAGCAACTGCGAGTTCGCTGGTTCTTATTGCGATCGGGAACCCTGCTTGAACGGAGGCACTTGTCGGGTGGCTGAAACGGAGGTAGGCTACAGGTGTTACTGTCCTCCGGGAACCACCGGAACTCATTGCGAAATAGACGCTAGAGACGAGTGCGCGAGCAATCCCTGCCAGCAGTCCAACGCAGTATGCAAGAACCTCCTTGGCGATTATGCCTGCGACTGTCCGCCCAAATGGACGGGCAAGAACTGCGAGATTTACGATCCGAATTACGGAGGTGGCGTATTCGGCAGGGCGAACTCGAACGTCCCGAAAATCATGAACGCGTACGACCTGGATTTGGAACTCGAAAGGAAGAAGTGCATCGAGAACAGATGCGAGGAGAAGTCGGGAAATCATCACTGCGACGAGGAGTGCAACAGGTATGCCTGCAACTTCGACGGAAACGACTGCTCGCTTGGAATCAACCCGTGGCGCAATTGCACGGCCCCCATCAACTGCTGGGACGTGTTCATGAACGACGTTTGCGACGATGTATGCAACAATGCCCAGTGTCTATTCGATGGAAGGGATTGCGAGAGGAAGCTGGCGCCTTGCAAGTATGTAACCTTACAAGAATTGATTATTAGTACATGGTCTACAACTTTGGACAAGAATCTATTTGGATTTCGTTTCATATACTCGAGGTTGAAATTGAAATAAAGTTTGAAGTTGTATGTGTATGTAGAAATATGTTGCACAAGCAAAGCACGATCTTTAGAATTCACAGTCCCAGTGTAAGCATTGGAGCAAGTGTTTTTTAAAATGACTGAAAATGTAGAGAAGTTTGATTGGTTATTATTTTGTGTATCTAAAAATTCAAAGAAAATGTTGACATCAATTTTTCCAAAGTTGTAGACCAAACCTAGTTAGGTATTAATGAAAAATAATTCGCGATCCGATGAGATCACTTTTAATATATGTTATGTTCACAGCCCCATCTACGACGCCTATTGTCGCAAGCATTACGCCAACGGACACTGTGACTATGGCTGCAACAACGAGGAGTGCAACTGGGACGGACTCGACTGCGACACGGAACCGCCATCGTTGGCGGAAGGAGTGATCTCCGTGGTCGTGAGGATGGACATGCAGACGTTCCGTTCGAACGTGGTGGCTTTCCTCAGGGACATCGGCCACGAGCTACGAACCACGTTGAGGGTGAAGCAGAACGAACTGGGCAACGACATGATATACCCCTGGAAGAGAGAGGGCGAGCCAAGTTTGCAAACGAACTTCTTCGGTCGCCCAACCACCATCTACACGAACAGTGAAAGTGGCGTGATCGCCTATTTGGAAATCGACAACAGAAAATGTACCGTCACGCAGGGAGCCGTGTGCTTCCCCTCGGCGAACGAGGCGGCGGAGTATCTAGCAGCCACCGCATCCAAGCATTCCCTGTCACCAAACTTCCCTATCGAGCAAGTACGAGGAGTCGTGGGGCCCCAGGGGCCCGAGTACCCGGACACTCCGACGAATTACAAGTACGTCTTCATCGGAGTGGTGATCGTGGTACTCGGGGGGATGTTGGTAGGCGTCCTGGTCACGGCGCAACGGAAACGCGCGGTGGGTGTGACCTGGTTCCCCGAGGGTTTCCTGCGCACGAGCAGCGGCAGCGGTCAGCGTCGCAGATCGCGCAGACGGGGCCCGGATGGCCAGGAAATGAGGAACCTGAACAAGCAACCGTCGGTGAACTGCATGGACCTGGACGTGGGGAACGGTCGAGCGCAACAATGGTCCGACGACGAGTCCGATCTCCCGCCGTCGAAGAGGATGAGAGCTATAGAGCCTGGATACGCCAGTGATCACACCGCCATCACGGACTACGAGGAGACGGAGCCGCGAATGTGGACGCAACAACACCTGGACGCCGCTGATATTCGCAGACCGGACGCAGGAGTCTTGACGCCGCCTAGTCTGGAACATGGCCAGGACGTGGACGCCAGAGGTCCCTGTGGGATGACGCCATTGATGGTGGCCGCTGTGCGTGGCGGAGGATTGGACACCGGAGAGGAGGAGGACGAGAGCGACGGTTCAGCAGCGATGATCGCCGACCTGGTCGCCCAGGGCGCCGATCTGAACGCCACGACCGACAAGAGCGGCGAGACGTCTTTGCATTTAGCGGCTCGTTATGCCAGATCCGATGCAGCCAAGAGACTCCTCGACGCTGGAGCGGACGCGAACTCTCAGGACAACACCGGCAGAACCCCTCTGCACTCCGCCGTCGCGGCAGACGCGATGGGCGTCTTTCAAATACTGTTACGGAACAGAGCGACGAACCTCAACGGACGCATGCACGACGGCACTACGCCGCTGATCCTGGCCGCGCGACTCGCCACCGAGGGAATGGTGGAGGATCTCATCAACGCGGACGCGGACATCAACGCGGCCGACAATAGCGGGAAGACCGCTTTGCATTGGGCGGCGGCAGTGAACAACGTAGACGCCGTCAACATATTGCTCGGCCACGGCGCAAACAGAGACGCCCAGGACGACAAGGACGAGACACCGTTGTTCCTCGCGGCCAGAGAGGGTAGCTTCGAGGCCTGTAAAGCGCTGCTCGACACTTTCGCCAACAGAGAGATCACCGATCACATGGATCGGTTACCTAGAGACGTGGCCAGCGAGAGATTGCACCACGACATCGTGAGATTGCTCGACGAACACGTGCCGAGATCCCCGCAGATGGTGACCGTCATACCGAACGGTCCGCTCATGGGTAAGCGTCTTCGTACCCCGGTGTTAACACTCGCACGGCTGAGGGTGGGTCTGTCCGGAGCTGGGCGTGGGAAGTCTGACTTCGCCGAGCGACACGTGATAGGTCAGTTGACATCTAAGCTGGAGCGATACAGAGAGAAAAAGAAATGCATTTTCTAGCTGCGTTTAGCGTATCGTAAAGGAGATTCTTTATTTTTTTGTACACGTTTGTTGTGTGTACATAAACCTGTGCATGTCAATACGAAAGTAGAGTATATTGTTGAGTTTAGATTAGTCCAGGATTAAACTGCAAAACATAACTTTAAAGAAGAATTGATACCAAAGATTATTAGATTGGATGACACGACCCAACCATAGCCGTGCGTTATTCGAGGGTTAATGTATCATAGGGAGACGACTTGATGGCTAGGCACCTACAAACTAAACAGCACAAGGGCAAGGGGTGTAGGGGTCTTAGGACCCATCAAGTTATCTTTCTATGGTGCACGTGTAATTGATAGCAATAGGTCTTCAATACAATACTCTTGCTTGCAAGTTTTCAAGCAAGCCAAAAACGTGGAGCTTTTATCTTGAGACTAAAATAAGTTTCGAAAGTCTCCACACTTGTTGGTATCGTGATAAGCGTAAGAATTTGTTTTGCAAACAGTTTCAAGACTCCTCGAGTTTCGCTCCTTGACTCAGGGTATCTTGAGATGGTTTGAACCCGATTTCTAGTCACTAAGCGAACTCTCAGCTGTTCGATGATATTAATCTGGATTCGTTTCTCGTTACAGGCTCCCCAAATCACCCTCAGCTGATCACACACCCCACGGTGATCGGTTCAGCGCCGAAGCAAGGGAAGTCGAAGAAACGACCGAAAGCCGTCGCGGCGGGAAACCCGAACAGCCCGGAGTCGGAAGGCGGCGTGGTGGTGGTGAGGCGAAAGCCGTCGGTAAAAAAGCCGCCAGCGAAACGAGGTGCTCAGCCCCCAAACCAAGAGATCCCTCAAGGAGCAGAGGGCGCGGAGGGAAACTTGCCCAGCCCGTACGACAGCGCGAGTTTGTACAGCAACGCGCTGCCGCTGGTGGGTCACACGGCCACGGCGAAGCAGCCACCACCGTACGAGGATTGCATAAAGGGCCAGTCCATGCAGGGCCTTCAACAACTCGGGCTGGACACGTTCACGACCAACTACGGGTTGCCTAATTTTCACGACCAGCTGCTAGCGCCTCACCAACGACAGGGACAGGGCATGGTGAACACACTTTCGCCGCCTTACAGCAATCAATCACCGCCGCACTCTGTACAATCGAACATGACGCTCTCGCCGCAGGCTAGCTACATGGGCTCGCCCTCGCCGGCAAAAAGTCGACCGTCTTTGCCAACCTCGCCGACCCACATCGCCGCCATGCGACAAGCGACGCATCAGAAGCACGGGGGCATGCCTACCGTGGGGTTCGACTTCGAAAACCTTCCCTATTCCTCGAGTCAGCAACAGCAGCAGATACAGCAAACGCAACAGCAGATTCAACAGCAGCAGCAGCAGCAGCAGCAGCAGCAGCAGCAACAACAACAGAGCACGCAACAGCAACAGCAGCAGCAGCAGCAGCAACAACAACAGACGCAACAGTACTACCAGTACTTGACGCCGCCGTCTCATCATTCAGGACCCGACGTGACGCCCCAGCACCTGATGCAGGCGCCGGAGAGCTTCCCGACTCCGTCGCCGGACAGTCCCGGCCACTGGTCGTCCAGCTCGCCTCACTCGAACAGCGACTGGTCCGAGTGCATGGCCTCCCCTAACGCGTACAGCGCCGGCGGCGCTCACCAAAGCAACAAGGGCTCCGAGGCGATTTATATATGAAGCCAGGCGACCATCCCTTCCTCGCGCGAGTAAATCGCAAAGTCGCGGTACAGCGGGACGGACTGTGATCGACTCGTCGAGTTCGAGGGTGATTCTCGCCGATTGTGTACGCGCAAGAACGCCTCCGGGACATTACCCGGAACCCCTGATCCTTAGACGCTCTCCCGTTAAGTCGCGAACAAGATGACGGCCCTGCAACGGGAACGTCGACCCCTACACCGCGGCTCTCACAGGATAGAAATATAGATAAACAATTGTGCACCCCGAGACGATACTTCCTCCGGGACGCTATTTTCACGTAACATGGTTCATCGTGCCTTTCCCCTTATTGTAACCGCGACGCGAGACGGTTTAGGTATACGACAGGAGATTGAAGTAACCATAGGATGTCCCACAGGTTTTCTTGCAAAGACTGTTCCGCGGCTAAAACTAAGACGAAAATGTCGGATGAACGTGAGTACATGAATGCTTTGTTAACACTCTGTTTCACTGTTTTCACTGCGGTGTAATGTCTGCACATTGTTCTTTTGAATATGCTGTTTGAACCTTTTGGATGCAATTGAATGTAAATTACCAGACAAGCATAGTTTTGTACACTTGTATACAATCAGTAATGATTCATCCAGTAGATTAAATTACTTTTTTCGCTTAAAAATAAATAATATATTTAGACATTCAGACATCTAGATTATGAACTGGATCTAGTTATGAACTCACGTTTGTACGACATTTTCGTCTTAGTTTTAAGCCAAAGAACATATTAGGTAAGTTTGTACGGAAACCTGTGCGACAGCCTGTACATATAATTTCATTTTATATCGATCGATCCACTTACTCGTATCTCAGCTCAATGAACAATGGTGCCTTCGACTTGCCACAGTGTGAAGACCCGATAGACAGTTAAAGCGATAAGGAACGAGACCTTGCTATCTACAATAGTATTGTACATAGGACAATATATATGGAGGTGAAGAATCATTCTACACGTGCATTCGGTGAGGACGACTAATAGAGTGTAATATGTAATAATTCTATTTAATATGTAACTCGAACAGAGCACATCTATAAATAAAAGAAAGATCCGAATGTTCGGGGTCGGTGCCCGTTGATGGATTTCGATCGTCGCGGGGCACTCGGCCAACATGGCGGACGGCGTCGCGCGTTGACCCGAATCTGAGGAGAATCTCTGCATCGCGCTAGAATGAAAACCGAGAATCGTGCCTTCGAATGTCGTAGGGTAAGGGAGATCATGTAGGTAAATCTATTAAATTATGTATTTTTCTTTCCCGATGAAACGCAGCGTTTCCAAATGGCCTTTAACGATGTAACGTTTATTACCGATTAGCGGGGAGATTTAATGTAAGATAAGAACAAACTGTAATGATTTGCACGGTCGAAGGGAGCCTCAGAGAAATCGTCTTCACCCCGCGAATAATCGTTCCATACACAGACATTCCATTCGCATGGCGCTACTTCCTTTATTCCTCGTCTACCGTCGAGATTCTTCGCCGACGGGGAATAACCGCGGATCGCTCGACGAAACTTCTGCCAGCTCGTAGAGAACAAAGATTCTTTGTCAGTGACTCGTCAGGGGCCAGAATTTGATAGTAAAATAGTAAGGATTGTACGGTTCTAGAACTGTAGAAGCGAGTAGAAGGCTTACAGAACTTGTGCCCGCAGAGTAATCGTTTTTAAATGTTTAGTAATTGTAATTCTTTGGAACGACTTGCATCTCGTTTATCGTTTGTACCTCCGCTTGAAGATTTGACTAATACAGAGCCCAAGAATGTGTAAAAGAAATCAGAGTTTAAACTTGGACACTTGACAGTGAAAACTAAAACTAAACAAATTGAAATTTTTATGTAGAATTTAGCTACTTCGTTTCCTTAAACTTTATAATTAATTTGAAGCCTCATGTTCAGTTGAGTGTGCACTTATAGCTCTGACTGCGTAACGAGATACTTGTGATATGCTCAAGTCGAGTTCAAACATTTTGATGTGCTCTGACTCTATATATGCTAGAATCTCTCGTCTCTGGACTCCTGATACTTAAGTGCGTCTTTGGTTCTTACTATATTTATAACCTCGCGATACAGAGTAAGTCCGAGTTTCACCAAATTTATAGACGTATTCTACACCTTGAAACTAAAGAAAAGAGGACTCTGATAAGCATAAATCCACAAACCTCTTACTCTTGAAATACAACTTCTAGCTTACATTAAACTTAGCAATTCTGGCATAGATGTAGGAAGTAATATAATTCCAAGAAACTGTATCGATAATGTTACATGTCCTCTGAGTAGAAACTCAGAAAAGCAATAAATGCAATATTATTAGAAATTGCCCAGAAGTGTCATCAAGCAATGCAATAACTTTGAGTGGTTGTATAGCAAAAACAGAAGGTTTATGGGTGTATGTTAAGCTACTTCAGGGGTACATTATTTTGGTTAAAGAATTATTTAAATCAATACCGATCCATGGCATCTAATAATGTCCACAACCTCAGCGACTACTTTCATGTTATAATTACAATATTAATTGTACTCAAGTATCCCTCAAGTAACTCTGGAGAAGTTAATAAGTCTTCTTCTTCAATTTTAATATGTAAAATACGCCAGTAAATTTTGTAACACCTGTATTTATTTTACTTTTTGGAAACGAGTTATCGAAAACGAATACACAGGTGAAAACTGCGTGTAAATAAACATTGTTGCGGGCTACACAAGTGGTCTCGAGCTGCCAATTGATGATTTCGCTATCGAAATTGTTTCGGGGGAACCCCAGGAACGTAAAAGAAGATGCAAGGAGTTTCGCTCGAGTCGAAATGGCCGAGGTTAGCTCGCGGTTGCGCCTCGTAATTACTGTCCTCGGATCGTTTACTAACAAGCTAGCGTAATTGTTAACGTTAATGTGTAATAGAGTCTCTTTAAATTAAATTAAGCACGCGACGGACGGGCGGTAAGACGATTCTCGCTGATCTCTCATCTGCCAAAGCCAAAAGAGTTCTTGGATGATGCGTGATCGGGTGGCGTGACTGGACGGCGGCGCGCATGCGCGTAAATAGGGTTATAGACATTAATCGTAGGATTGTTGCGAGAGAAAAGAACTAATTATTTGGTCGGCGAGATGGAGTTCTTCCGTGCACGTTTTGCAATATATGTCCACCGGTAACGCGATCAGAGTTGAACCGCAACAAGGACGCGCTGAAATCGCGTTTCGTCCTTCGCGTTTCTAAAAAAAAAAGAGGAAGTTTGTAAATACTCTTTATCCCCCCCTGTGTCCATCTCCCCCGCCCCCCTTTCCCCATCCCACGTACCACGCATTCTCTGTCCGCTCATCTTACGTACTGTCGAGTACTTTTTTTTTTTTTTATATATATATATAATTGTCTTTTCTCTCGATTTTGTACAAACTGTTTTTACATATTTTTATATTACGTAAGTTAGATATTGATAGTTTTGTAAGACGACTCCCAATATACGGTAACAATAATGTTTCCTTTATTCATATTATGGATCATAGAAGAGAAGAATATAAATATATATATATATGAATAGATATATATATTTTATATGTATATTTTGTGTAATTGACTGTTGCATCGGGGATCCGCGGTAATCGTGCGTTTTGTCCTCGGTGCAATTCTGAATTACATAGAGGTGTGATGGAGCTTTCCGATTCCGGAAGACGAGGGTCCAACGCAATTTCTATGACTATTTCGCGAAGCCTGTATGCTCCTAAGGAGAAACAATTTTTTTTTTTTTATTTATATATATATATATATATGAAGAAAAAGAGAGAGAGAGAGAGAGAGAGAGAGAGAGAGAGAGAGAGAGAGAGAGAGAGAGAGAGAAAGAGAGAGAAAACTTTTGTAACGAATTAAATGTATTCTTCACGCGACTGCCTTTGTAATTGTTAAAGCCGAATGAAAAAGTCTGCCAAATGTCGAACGAAAATATCAAGAGATGTGTTAATATTTTTTTAAATAGTATATTGTAAACGGTACGAAACGAAATAGCTCAAACGGAACGTCGTCGACGGCGATTGAAACCGCGTCCACGGGAATGAATTTGATATTTTCGTAATCTGGCGCATATGTAGCGTACGCGAATATAGATCATCGAATCGGGCGTGATTAAACAGTTAATGTGTTCAAAATTTGCGATGTCATCCGCTCTCTGCAGCACCTGGTATTCTCTGTGGTAAAACGAACAAAAGATAGATAAGCTACGCGCTCCAATTTATCAGTTATCTATGGATAAGTTTAGAGAGAGAGAAACTTCCGATTATTAATGATAGATCTTGTTATTCCTTGTAACTTGTAAAAAGTACTGAGTTTTATTAGTATTAACTATTCCATAAACTATAAGGATTTGTTTCGATCCTATTATATCCTGCCAATCCCCCTGTTCCCTGGGCCCCCCACCCGCCTCCCGATTATCTCCCCCTTTACTTCTGGCACCCGATCCTCATATTTTTATAAATAAGTTATGTCTTTTAAACAGATGTAATAATAAAGATAATCTAACATTCACAATAGGGTTGTTGTTCTGTTCTATTGTGCTATGCTTCCGCGTTTTATTCCTTTTAATAATGTAAGCATAGATACTTTTAGTATATTACAACAGATTTTACACAACAATCAAATTGTACTATAGCAATAAAAAATAAAAAAAAAACCTGAAAATATCCTGAACACGTTTCGTTTTGAGAGTTCTTTTTTTTTACTTCTATTATTTATGTAAAACGTTTGAATATATCTAATATGGTCTTTACATGGGATCTACTGGTGGCTAACTTGAGTTAGCAGGTAATGTCATAAAGCTGGTTTACCTAGTTGTACCCCTTTTTACCTGTAGTATAGGGTAAAAAATACTGGGCCAAGGTACGACTACATGTACTTTTGAATTTTTCTACAGGCCTCTGATGACCTCTGACCACTCCTGATACTTCTGACAACGTATAATGATTATTACTTGCTACTGGATGCCAACAAAGGCCAGTGGAGACCAGCAGTGGCAAGCAGTAGCAAATTGTAATGGTTATACGTTGTCAGAAGCACATGTAGTCGATATCACGAGTGATATCTGAAATAATATAGATATGTACGCTCATACATAGGGATGATAAATTTATACGCTTGGAATTTATATACACAGAATGTTTGTTATCCCTATTTTAATAACTTGTTGCTAGAAAGAGTCATTAGATCTCTTAGAATACAAAGTAACCGCAAGATAATCATAGGTTAGCTAGTCCCTTTGGGATTATGAGAATTGAACAGGACTTCTACATGTTGCATGAGGAATATGACTTTAACAATGGCTAGTGGCTCAGCTAGATTATAGTATTTTGATGGTGTTCTGTTGGTTCAAATAATTAGATATCGAGGTAATATGTTGCATTGTATTTATTAAACGAATAGAGATCTTAGACATATTTGTAGTTTGCACGTTTCTTTCGACAAGTACATGGTTTCACATCGTGTCAAGCATAATACACATTAACTTGAGACTATATGTACTTCAGTCTAATTAATGAACAATGTCTAAAGATTATTATTATTATAATAAATACAGTAGTGTCTACATAAAGTGACTGCATTCTCCCTGTCTATAAGTTAAAGAAAATGTGACCCATCGGTGGTACATGATTTGCACAGCTATCTACGACGAAACGCCCAAGTTTGTCGTCAAATAGTTCACTATGTGCGACGCTAGATGGCGCTCATTTTCGACCATGTGGGGTCGAGACTTATGGTCTCGTCCGCACAAGAGTATAGGGGAGCAGTTTCCCGTCAAGTGCGAATCCGCCGTAAAGCTGCGCGCGCAGCGCAGCAGGGCGAAAGCGCGTCCTCCCAAAAATGCAAGGACGCTCAAACCACTGCTTGGTAAGAACTGCGCGAAGAAGCACCTCAAAAAGATCCAGAGTAAAAACTCCTGTTGCTAGACAAAGACTTGTACGCCTAGCGTGAATAAAGAATACACGTTATTGTTGTTGTTGTTACATACACGTGTTCAGTCATTTCGAATATTAATACCCGTGGTCGTAGGGGTGGGCCTACGAACGCACGCGCATCATACGTGGAAACGAACCACGTGCATCAAGTCAGCATAATCCCACACTTTGTATGAGCGTACATATGTATATTATTTCTGATATCACTCCTGATGTATCTGGCAACGTATAACCATTACTACTGGCTACTGTCAGTCTCTCCCAGTCTCTGCTGACTTCTGCTGGCCTCTGCCGACCTCTGCCAGCATGTGCGGGGTTCTGCCTGCCTCTGCTGGCCCCAGCTGACAACTGCTGAACACTCCTGATACTTCCGACAACGTATAACGATTACTACTGGCTACTGTTAGCTTCTCCAAGTCTCTGCTGGCTTCTGCTGCCCTCTGCTGACCACCGCTTATATTTCTGACGATGTATAACGAGTACTACTGACTTCTGCCTGCCACCGCTCGCCTCTGCTGACCGCTGCTGACCACTCCCGATACTTCTAACAACGTACAACGATTACGACTGGCTACTGCTTGCCCCTGCTGGTCTCTGCTTGCTACTACTTGTCACTGGTGGTCTCCGCTGGACTCTGCTGGCCTCTGCTGCCCACTGCTGACCACCCCTGATGCTTCTGACAACGTATAACGATTACTACGTGTTACTGCTTGCTCCTACTGGTCTCTGATTGCCTCTACATGCCTTTGCTGGACTCTGCTGGCCCCTGCTGACCACTGCTGACCACTGCTGGCCCTTGTTGACCACTGTTGGCCTTTGTTGGCAACTTCTGACATGATGTATATGTATTAAAACTTTGTATAATGTAAATCTAAGGCAATAAATGTTATAATTTCAATGAATTCTATGTGTTCTCGTCATTTTTACCTTTCTTTACCTCTCCAAATCATTACCTTAGTTATAAGACTCCCTGAAACTCCTTGGTTTCCCTGAACCCACTAGGGACACTCCTTGGAAGTCCTGAAACAACTGGAAAGTCCTGAAACAGCTGGATAGTCCTGAAACAACTGGAAAATCCTGGAACTCAGAACTTTGCTAAAAATTCAGGACTTTCCAGTTGTTTCAGGGCTTTCCAGCTGTTCAGGACTTTCCAACTGTTCCAGGACTTCCCAGCTGTTTCCGGGTTTCTCGTTGTTTCAGGACTTTTTCGTTTTTTCAGGACTTTCCAGCCGTTTCAGGGCTTTCCAGCTGTTCCAGGACTTTCCATCTTTTTCAGGGCTTTTTCGTTGTTCCAGGGCTTTCCAGCGGTTTCAGGCCCTTCCAGCTGTTTCAGGCCTTTCCAGCTGTTTCAGGACTTCCCAGTTGTTTCAGGACTTTTTGGGAAATCGGCGAAATTTTCGAGCAGAAATTTTTTGACGAAAAAAATGAATTCTCGATTTTGCCAACAGGTACGAGAGTGACGGTTACAGAAAAAAAATTTAAAAGTTTGGGAATCCAATTTTAACCGGAAAAACGGTATCTTAAAACTAAGGCAATGATTTGGAGAGGAAAAGAAAGGTAAAAATGATGAGAACACATAGAATTCTGTTAAATTATATCATTTATTGCCATAGATTTACATTATACAAGGCTTGAATACTTATACATCATGTTAGAAGTAGATAACAAAGGTCAGCAGTGGTCAGCAGTGGTCAGCAGTGGTCGGCAGGGGCCAACAGAGGTCAGCAGAGGGATGTAGAGGCATGCGGAGACCAGCAGGTGCAAATAGTAATAGTTATACGTTGTCAGAAGCATCAGGGGTGGTCAGCAGAGGCCAGCGGAGGCTAGCCGTGAACAGCAGAGTCCAGCAGTGGCAAGCAGTAACAAGTAGTAATAGTTATACGTTGTCGGAAGCATCAGTGGTGGTCAGTGGTGGTCAGCGGAGGCCAGTGGAGGCCAGCAGTAGCAAGCAGTGGCAAGCAGAGACCAGCAGGGGCAACTAATAGCAAGTTGTAATCGTCATACGTTGTCAGAAGTATGAGGAATGGTCATTAGCGGTCAGGAAAGGCCAGCAGAGGCCAGCAGAGGCCAGCAGAGGCTGCGAGAGGCTGGCAGTAGCTAGCAGTAATGGTTATACGTTGCCAGATGTATCAGAAGTGATATCTGAAAAGATATACATATGTACGCTCATACATAGGAATAATAAAAATGAATTTATTTTGTTTCAATAATTCAAATATGATCAGGGGGTCTTAAAACGTGTATTTCCGTAAGAAAAATTTCACAAAATTTTGTTCGTTATAGTATCTTGCTTATGTTCGTCTACATACATAGGTCGGAAAATAGAAAATACCTGGGCAGTCGAGACTTAGAATCGTATGCCGTCGACGTGAGGTCGAATTTTAGTTGTTCAAGTGCGAGAAGGCAAACGAGCCTTCCTCTCTCGACTCCCACGAGTCGGTCCGAAATTACTTCGGGCAGCTTCGGAGAATCGAGACAGAGGGCATGTGTCAGTCTGCCTTTGTCGACTCTCCGAAACTCCACGAGCTCACGTACGCGTGATCTGGCATAGTGTGAGTAGTGCACCCGGTGCTCAATCTGGCATCACTGCACTGGATGCGAGGTCGATTTTCAGCTTTGTTGAAAGCATGAAGGGGAAAGACTCACTATTCGCCTCCTTTCTCGAATCCTCGAAGTTATACGAAGCGCCAGAACTCATATATAAGGTTATACATTAGTGTGTGTAAGTGGAGCGGCAGTTTCCTTTGGCCACCGTCTTATAATAATGGATCGCCTTTTTCAATCCCTCCCATCAATGTTAATTCAGTGAATAATTTCTCAACTGACCGCCATTCATGAGAAGGAGGACGCTAAAATCACCTTCGAATTTTGAGGTCGGTATGACAGATTGGGCCACGAAAGTACATAAGGTGAAACGTCTACTCGTATACCACGTCTGTGTTCATACATCGAGAAAAATTGATAGAGTGAATGTAATGTGTTTTGTTATATCATGTCAGGATTAATTAAATTAAAAACACGGTGCTCAAGTAGACCTTACACCGTAGAAGAGATATTTTTGAGGTTATCCATGGCTCTGCGATGACATCTATCGAACTTACCTGGAAGCAATCCCGTTCGTGCTACATATTATTATTTATGTATTTATTTAACATCTCCTAGCCCTCAAATTTGATCGAATTTCGGACCTGTAAGTAAGGGGAATATTCAGGATGTCACATAATTTCTTAACGATCGACGTAATATGTCTAATCATATTTATTTGTTCATGTACTGTTACTAATAGATGCTATACGCTTAAATACAGATGATGTATTGCAGAAACGAATATACCAAAAAACTTAGCAATGTACACGCTATCCAAGTCATTTTAAATAGATTACTTTATCGTTTATCGATTACATCGTCCAACAAGAGGGAAAGGGAGGAAGGGGAAATACCGTTAAATATATTAATTTCATAGTGTCAACACACGACGATTGAAAACAGCTTCAGCTCGCGTCAAAGAAAGTACAAAAGGTGTGGGGGGGGGATCGAGTGCGGGAAAAAAGGTGGATCGGGGAACAGTGAAAGAAACGGGGAAGATAGATATCTCTATACAAAAATAATCGGCGAAAGGCGAGAAAATAAAACGCTCTCACAAAACGCCCGACAATAAGCTATGGTACAAGTCGACGAGATAATACTTTTTTTTTTTTTAAATGAGATTAGACTGAATCGCAATCTTTTCTCACTCGCTTCCACGCGCGTTTTCTCCCATTCGTACATGCATCCACCGCACACGCTCGAACACATTCGCTCATTTCTTTCGCTCGTCCGCATTCACTCTCGCTCTCGTTTCTCCATTCTCTCCAGTCTTTCGATCTCGCATGCGTGCATCTCGCTCCTACACAACGGCTACAATAAGAATTTGTTGGTTGTGATGTAAAAACATTAACTCGCGCTAACGCTTGCGAACAAACGAGACCGTCAAGCGTCTTAATTGTCATGCATGAACGCATCGATTGTGCAAAACTAATTTAAAAAAAAAAAAAAAATAGAAAAAAAAATATCGATTCTCAATTCGGAGAAATTCGTATTCGAATTCTCGCGCCGCGCACCGGCACCTCGGTCGCGGTACACAACGAAATATCTTACATAAATTCGCTCCCCCTTCGTTTTTCCATTTTTTTTTTGTTTCTTTTCTTTTTACAACGAAAACACTCATCTTTGGTAGAAACTACTAAATAAATATCGTCGCTTAAAGTAAGAATCGGTGTTTCGCGCGCGACAGGTGGCGCTGAACGTCCCGTGAAAATGGCCGCCGCGCTCGAACGGGGGATCCCAGGTTCGCTGCGACCGGGCGGCGCTCGAAAACGGAAACTAGAAAAAATGTACACGCATATACAGGGGTGTCCCCGAAGTACGACTCGGTGCTCAAGGGCGCGGTTTGCACGTCGGTGCAATATACACGTTACAATCTTCGTATGTCATGCTAGGCGGTTACGGTGCATGCGGCTGTGCGTCAAGGTACATACGATGCTAAATAAAAATGAGAAAAAAAAGAAAAAAAAAGAAACGGAAGTGACAGAACGGAAATGAGAGACTCGTCTCTGCGTCGGTGTTTCGACCACCGGCCAGATGTATCGATCGACCTCGCTGATCAATATATTTCGAACGATCCTAACCTTTTCGGTGCTTGGGGGACGCTTACGAACCAATTTAATGGCGTCGAACCACCGTGCTTAACAAATACAATCGCAGTTTTCGAATTTCAGCACCGAAAGGGCCAAGCCTTTATATCGAACGAAACCGCGTCCCTTCGATGCTTCGACTTTCAGGCTCGTTCGCGTCGAACGGTGGAAAGTCGCCGGGGGACGAGTTCGCCAAAAAAAAAAAAACAAGAAATCAGCGACCAGGCGTCGATCAAATCTCTCGTCACTGTTCTCGATTGCAAACGACGCGAGGCTAGCGGATTACCCGGCTCTAATTAATCCTAACGCTATGTCACATGAAGTTCGACGTAAATTATCTACTTAAACCGTTTGCCTATTCACTAGGTAGCCTCTATTTTCGCACACGCCTCTCGCTCTCCCCCCTTCTCTTCTCTATAAATCTCGAACGAGTTTCTCGTTACCTAGGTTCGTCAAACCTAACGCACTCGCGAGTTTACGGGATTTCAATGTCTCTGCACACGACGATCGGAAGGTATAGCTCGACAAGATCAATAAAATCCTTGTCAGACTCTTACTTTCACGGTATCAGACGATACCAATCAGTTAGGCTATGCTACCGTCCTAAACCAAAAAGGCATTTCACTTTTGCGTATCCTAGGATAACCAGAACTATATTTTACATGCTTCCATAACGAAATAAACTTATCTTAAACGCAAAGAACGTTAGAGTGTTAATGAAGTTAGACGTATATAAAAGAAAATTAAAAGAAAATTAAGATGATCAGTACGATCTAAAAAGAAACAAAACAAGTACTCGAGATACGCCTTTTTTACTTAGGAGGTATAGGCCTAGATCAGGCTTTGTTGAGCCTGTACCTGCAAGGGTAAAGTTTGATTTGAGCATTTGATGTCACAATAGGAAACTATGGATGAGGATTGATTGCAGTAGTAGGCACGTGACATCGTAGACTTAATACTTTTACTACTGCAGCATGTGTGTATGTGTGTGTGCGTGATCCACACCAGTCATTTCTTGCTAAAAAGTCAAATGCTCGCTGGACAGTCCAGTTGTCCATGTCTAGATGATAGACCAAGGACCTGGTCTCGTCTCCACCACTCTATGATGAGGCTACTACATGGAACAAACTTTGGTGAACAGAGGTTTCCATTATATTCAATATTTATAAGTTCCAATCTAGCCTTTAGATATCGCTTGGTGCTTCAATATTCCATATAAGGTACTACGTAAGTTCGAAGAACATTGTGGACCAGAAGATCCCAAAAAAAAAAACAAATTTAATTATCAAGCATTACAAATTGGATGCATAATCTAGGTGCCCCAACAAACTGAAGAATCAACCCTATTCTGAAAGCACTTTCACCTTCGAAAATTATTCAAAATACTCCGTTTTTTCTACTATCGAAATTCAAAAGGTCTATCCTTCGTTCCCAAAACTTTGGTCCATGCAGGGATTTTGTCGAGCCTGTCGAGCCAGTACCGCCCAATCGTGGCGCGCGATTTGAACGAGGGAGGACCCAGAGTTGCGCGCGCATCCTCCTCAAGCAACCGAGCTAGACTCCGCGTTAACCTCGCGCTGGGGTAATCCCCAAAACTGATATCGCGACGAAGATCGTTTCATTTAATACGAGGTACGTATCTAACGATCGTAACCCGTTCTTCGTTAGTCCCTTCCATGTCCGTTGGTTCACCCGGTGCGTGGCCTCGCGGGTCCTCAACAGGACGAGCTCTTCAGCTCACCGATGTCTGCGATGTTCTGCAGCAACGCGGCTGCCTCGTTGCTCGACTGGGTCTTCGCGTTGTAGCGTTGCTTCAGTGTGCTCAATGCGGACAACAGTCTTGTGTTTGACGTCATCAGACGCGAATTCGCGGCGTCCAGGGCGGCTATTTGCTGCTCCTGCGCGTCGATCACGCGCTGCTTGTACGACAACGCGGCCGACATCTTCTGCTGTTCGCGCCGCAGCTCCTCCTCCACAGAGATTAACCTACAATTAGCAAAACGAACGTACGGTTTAGAGGGTCCTGGACGAGCCCAGTCGTTGGAGACTTTGCTCTTGTCACCCGGAGATCCGGGTCGCGAGTTCCCCGACCGAGTAATCTCTGATTCTCCTCTGAGATCCTTGGGATCTAGGATCGTCGATAGTTCGATCAGATTCTTTGGAGAAACGGTGACTACTCGGACGGTTCTCGATACACACGGTACTGAGCATCGCCTGTTAAGTCTCTCTGAAGCCATGACAATCTGTTAGTTCTTCATTTTTGCAGCAGAGAATTATTTAAAGCGTGATCGATGGACTCTCAGGAGAAACACTTGAAATATTCGGTATTGAGAAAAGGTTTTAGTATTAGCTATTATTTTAGTTACTGGTGGACAATATGGCTGCTGACGACCACGTGTAAATTGCAAACCAAAAGGGAAAATATAACGCGATTAATACCTGCTTCGAAGACCGAAAAAATACTACAAAATTCACGAATGTATTTCAAAGCGCTCGAGATCGATGTTTCTCGCCAGAGTCGGCCATTTTCCGATTTCAGAGAGACTCGACAGGGAAGCTGGAGAGGATCCAAGCGCACCACGATGCATATATTTAAGAAAAGAACACCAATGTACTCGGAAATGAAATTCAAAGGAAGCAGCAGTGTCTGGTGCAGAATGTCATACGCTCGGACAACCAAAAAGAACGTTCAAGAGTAGTGCATGGATACGAGGGGGGGGGTGAGGGGGTGGCGGCGGTTCTTCGATCACAGAAGCGTGGCCTCCGCGATTCGTCGCAGTGAAAATTTGTGACGCAGTGTGCGAGTGATGGGCACAGAAGAAACGTTCAGGATTGTACACTCGACAGAGCAGCGTTGAAAAATAAATAGAAAATTGGTACGTGCAAAAAAGTAAGTTTGTTGCAGTCAGTGCGTTGCTATTTTCTTCTTGTCGCAGATAACGATTTTTTTTTTTTGTCCCTGATAGTGTCGTAACTAAAGAAACATCACATTCATGCACATTTAATACCTGGAAATATTTTTGTGACCGCCTCTGTTTTTTTTTTTTTGTTTAAATTCTTTTAGTTATTATTAACGTTATATCGTTTTTTTAAGCCGACCGCCAATTGCTAAAAGGACAAAAATTAGTGGACAGAGCAGGTGTTAGGAGAGTTGTTAGAATCAGTGGACCAATTATACTGTAGTATAATAGTCTTTCAGCCAAGTTTCTCGAACGCACGTTTCATCTATCGTATCATGCAGACGAAATTAATTTGACGATGTTTATTAATTTTTTGTATATCCAACATTGGTCATCGTTCGAATTTTATTTAAATTAAATTCGACGTGTGGAAATTGTTATTTTTGTATCGTTTATAAATTACCAAGCGAAAGTGTAAATAAATCATTTCAGGATGCCAACTACGATATTTTTAACAACATACTTTTATCAGCGATAATTTAATATAGCTTTGTGGTAAGAGAGACGATTGAGAAATCAAAAATTTATTCAAACGAAGAAGTTGATCTAATTGCAGGGCGATTCAAGTATTTCCAACGTTATTGAGACACAAGAAGGAAAATAATAGGTAATAATAATTTATGTTGAGCTTAGACATTTAAATACTTCTTTCAATATTTATTAAAATGAAAGAAATACTAGTCTTGCAACTATCAGTATGTTTACTGACACCAAATTATATTTTCTACTAAAATTAAAGTATTTATACTTGTATAAGTACAAAAATGTTTGTAAAACATATTAAAAATATATTATGTATCAAAACTATTAAAATTGATAGAGGAGTCCTTTTTCTAAACATTTACCCAACGTTATGTCGAATAAAATTACACAGAAAAAACTGAAATTATAGCTTTTCAACATCGTCAGAAATGCTTGAATCACAGTGTACCAACAGTAAAATGACTAACGAATACATCGTGCGCTGTATCCTGAACATTTCCGGCGCTGCGACCCGCTGCACAGAACTGACGCGCTAAAATCTGTGGAGTTGCATAGTGATTCGTGCCCCGGAGTCGAGCAAACTTTATTCGCGAATAACGAATAAAAATTTCAGATTTATTCGTAAACCAACTTTCGCCTAAAATTTTCTCCTAGATTCCAGATCAAAAACTCCATCAGTGGATTATAATTTACGAATCAACGTAACATTTTTATTCGTTATTCGCGAATGAAAGTTCGAGGTTGTCGGGTGAGAAAACTCGAGTGAAGTAACAGTGATATATGTGAGCACGATCGACAGAATGTTATTGGACGGTGATGTAAGTATGCACACGTAGGGTGAGAATGCTTTCGTCGGTGGTTCAGAGTATAGTTGGGTGAGCTGAATAATATGTATAATAATTCTAAACTCGCATCGGACGGCGACGTATCGCGCGTACAAATGTTCGCGCGTGTTCGTCGTTCAACGAAAACAAGAGAGAACGTATGGAGAACATTATACGCTAAACAATGTGACGTAAAAACGTAAGAAGCTTAGAAATATAATTGACTCTTACACCAAGGTCCAGATCAAGCCAGAGTATACCAAATGCAGCGGATAGAATGCACAGGAACACACAATCAATTAAACATACATATTATTTCGAGAACAGTAACCGTTTTTATTTTTTTTTTTTTTTTGCGAGATTACGGGTGGACGTTCTTTCTAATCCGTTTGACTATATATTCTTTTTCTTTTATACAAAAGGCGTCTCGTTCGCAGATTACTAACTATATTTACACCTTATCTCTTAACACGATTAGTACCGAACAGACAGAGCCGAATACGGTCGAATCCTCGCTATTGAAATGTTATTCGTTACTGAATTTCGAACAATTTCATTATTTTCGTGGTCCAACAAGAGGAGCAAACGATTCAGAGTATACGTTTACTGGACAGGGCCAAGCTCGAAGAGACTTTGAGTATAAAAGAAACTGCAGAACATCAGCCATTATTTTTATAAAAGATTCTATCAAGAATCACTGAATTTCTTAACAATATTTATTAATCAATGATGAATAGAAGAATTCCTTTTTGATCTATCAATATTTAACCTCATACGTTTTACCAAAAATGGCTGACGTTCTCCAGTTTCTTTAGACCCCCGTTTGGTCCCCCGTTCAAGATTCTCGAGTCCAGATCGTGGACTCCTCTTGCAAAATGGTAGCCAGCTCTGTCCTCCGCGAATGGCGTCGAATGACTGGCGGCGAATTGGCGAGGAGAGGATGGAAATCTGAAGTGACTGAGTATGACGGAAGGCCTCGAAAGTGAAACGCGGATAAAAGTGGTTATTCATCTGGGGGCTGGTGGCGGATGGGTCACACTCAGGCAGAGAATCAGTTTCCGGGTGGGTTAGCTGGCGCGTTAATGAGGATCAAGTACCTGGAGATGATGCTCTTCATCTTGGTATCCGGTGCAATCCCGTCAATATCGGTATCCTCGGTTGCGTCTAACCGTGCCCTCAGTCGATCTACGCTACTCTGCAGCCTCTCGATTTCCACTTCGTACTGGAAACGAAGAGACGTGGCGATGTTAGTTACAAGACAGATACGAGAGAAGAGATCTCCGCTGGCGGACGTTCCGTTAGACGATAGATCGGAAGAGACACAGAAAGAGGAACTTGTTATTCACAACGATCACGTTACGGGCGCAGTATTATATGTACAGACAGAGTTAAGATGCGAGAATTAGAAGTTCCTCTTTGGTTTTGCGAATGGTCGGGCAAGAGAACGGCTTCCATCGGTGCTTCGCTTCTACTGCGGCTAGAGTTTCGCTGCGGAGGAATTTTTAGCGACTCGGTCACCGGGATGACGAATAAAGATCATCGTTTAGTGTTTCGTTGATCCATAAGAACTTGGACAACATGGTAGACTCGGTGGAAATTTTAATGGGAGATTCTTGAGGCCAAAATAAGACGAAAATCAAGAATACTAATTTGTTGAATGAGGATCCATTAAAAAGTTATTATACGAGTAGACCTTACATTCGATGTATTCTTTTGACCCAATTTTCTGGGGCTCTAGAGCTCCATTAATACGCATTGTTTGAATTTTGAATCATTATAATCCTTCAATCCGTCCAGAAGTTATGATTTCTTAAACATACATTTTTGGCCCCACAGTATATGTTCGGTAAAGAATTTTTTTTCTCGAAAGTGCGTAGGATTTCGGGGGTGTGTCTATTCACCAAAAATGATTATAATTGACCCCCACAATCGAAAATAATTTTTCCAGAATGATTTGAAATTTTTTTTTTTCGCCGAAAAATTTCAGCACCCACCCCCTGTCGATATTTCGTTTTTGATTTTTAGTAATTTTGTTTGACGTTGTACAAAAAGGTTGTTTAATACTTTTTTGTAGGTATCCATGAGCTCTACTTGCTCTCAAAATTTCAATGAAATATATTCACTATTGTAGGAGTTATGGTCGTTTGAAAATTGGACCACTTTTATGGGGTTTTCCTTACTTTACGGGGTTAAGGACCAACTTTTCGAATATTTTTAGAATTTCTACATATTCTTCGTCAAAATACGCGTCGTTTGCCTTTTGAAACATTAAAATCGTCCAATCCGTTCAGGAGTTTTGACATTTTAAAGATACGCATGAAATTTCAGGGAAAAATGTGATATATGGTCAGACATTAGATTTTCGGTAAATAATTTTTTTCTCGAAAGTGCGTAGGATTTCGGGGGTATGTCTATTGACCAAAAATGGTTGTAATTGACCCCCGCAACTAAAAATAATTTTTTCAGAATGATTCGAAATTTTTTAATTTTATTTTTTAATAACTTTTTAACGAAGTCTGAATCAACAAATTGATATTTTTGATTTTCGTCCTATTTTAGCCTCTAGAATCTCCCATTAAAATTCACAAGGAGAGGTCTCAGGTTACTGTTCAGACATTAGGAGGTTGATGCTTATTTGACAAGTCACACCAAATAATTCTTGTTAGGGATACCTACTAAGTATCAAGATTTGTCAGATTTCTCAAAAACCCAAAACAACCTTGACTCATTAATACAAGAAAACAAATGTTTCAAGCAGCTTTCATTACTGCTCCAGATCAACCCAATACCCAAGTCTCCACTACTCCCATCTTTCCTTAGACACAGCTATCCATATTCGTCATCGAAGAAACCGAGTATCCATGAGACCAACCATGTACATGTATGACTACCTGATCGATGCTACGGTGACTGCGTGACTTGCTCCTCCTGGTCGTGCAGCTTTCCTCCTCGCTGGTGTCGGACAGATCCCGCGTGGAGTCCAGCGACAGCCTCCTCCTGAGTTTGGTGCAGCAGCCGCTTTGGTTCTGTTCGGAGTTGTTCCTGTGCGCCTGGTTGGTTTGCCTCCACTGGTTCTGACTGTTCCTCTGCAGGTTCCTGACGTTGTTCTGCGGCGGTGGTGACGGGCTCAGATCGACGCCTCTTACGCCCTCGACGCCTCCGCCGCTTCCTTCTCTCTCCTCGGAGCTGGTGCTACCTCTCCTGCCGTTCCTACCGTGATTTGGTTCCATGTGGTAGACGGGGTTCGCGAACGCGAGCGGCGCCGCGCTGAGTATGTGAGCGTTCGCGTTGTTGCTACTCAGATCAACGGGGCTGGAGCTCTGACTGTAAGCAGCGAAACTTTGGTAGCCGGACGAGGCGACGTTGCTCAATTGGGAGATCGAGATCTGCGATCCCTTCTGCGACTTGGACTCCGAGACCTCGTCGTCGGCGTACCTGAGCAGGTCGGACAGCTCGTCCAGGTTACCGTTGGCAGTATTGCTAGTTTTGCTATTGTTGTAATTGTTGTTCGGCTGATGATTGATAGAGAGCGTGAGGTTCGAGGACGGGTTCACCATGACGTTCGCGTTCACGGTGGTCTTCGAGACGTTGTTGTAGTTCTGGTGCTGCGTCTGGTTCGCGTTCTCCTCTTTGTTGCAGTGATTCCTGCTGGTCGATCTCGAAACGTTGTAGTTGTTGTGGTTGTAGTTGTCCTCCCTGTCGTGGATGTCCATGTTTTGGAGCCGCGCGATGTTGTGTCGGTGGTTCTGTTGCTGTTGCTGCTGCTGGGCGACGATCGTGCAGATGTTCGACTGATTGTTCTGCGGCGCTGTGATGTTGTAGTTGGAATCCTTCAGATTGCTGTGACTCTCCGATCTTGTGGGACTGGTGGGATGCGTTTGACAGTGATTCACGTTCGCTAAACTGGCGCTAGCTGTTAGTCTGTACCCAGCGCCGGTTCTGTTCGACCCTATCGCCCTGTGCTGCCTCACGATAGGCGTTGGCGAACGGGACACAAAGGCTGGTGGCTCCAGAGGGTAGTCGTCGGTGGTGATCTGCAGCTGAAGCTTCCCGTTGTTGGGCATGTACGCGTTCCTGGGAAGAGTGGCGGCCCTGGCGACGTTTGGACTCCGGGAACTGTTGTGGCCAAGTGTGTTCGCCTGCAATACCTCGTTGCTGTCTCTGATCGTGCCGTTCAGCGTGCTGTGGTTGCTCAGCGTCGACGTCGCCGACACGGAGAGATTCGTGTTGCTGTTGGCGATCGTGGGATCGTTGTAACGGAAGATGTTGTTCTGCAAATTCGGGTAGCGGTGGGATGCCGGCACTGGACTGGGACCCGGCTGATCCAGGGCCAGGGAGATCCTTTCCAAGATCTCTGGCAGCCTGGGCGGTGGCAGTGGCGACGACGACGAAGTTATCGTGACTAAACTTTCACGCAGTAACGCGTGCAACAGGGACAACTGCTTCCCCAGGTCTATGTAGCCGTCGAATTCCAGGGAATTGTTGGCCGGAGCGTCCTTTGGTAGTGGGCTCTGTAAAAGACATTCTTGTCAGTAACTAATCTTGAACTTGGCCACGACGAGCACAGACTTAGGAAGGAAGATGACATTGTCACAGTAGAACCTCGATTATTGCATCAAAGACTAGTTTATTGTATGACACTAGGTTGACAAGTGGAGAGGATGATTACTAAGGAACAAGTATGGTTGAAGACATTACTGAAGAGGTATAGTCAGATATGCTGTGTGAAGCTATATCTTATTGGTCAACTATTGCAGAAGCTTTTAGCCTAGATATTTTGCAATAATCGAGGTTCTACTGTATCAAGGACACTTTGTCTATCTTCTGGAACTCGACTGCATTTAGGACGATGAAAGAACAATCACACGTACGCTGATGAGTTGAAGGAAGTTTTTCATGGACGGAGCTTCTCGCTCCAAGAGGTCGTTCATGAATTCCATAAAGTTCTCTTTTCCTTGGAATCTCGTGAAGTTCGCGAGCGTTTGGAGAGTTTTGGCCACGAGGGTGAGGTTCCTCGCTGCCTTTTCGTTCGGGTATTCTGGAAAGAAACAGAACTCTCCACATTTCCACGCTTTTCAATTTTACCTTCGAATCTTTTTTCCTCTTTCCCCTTTCATCGTTAATCTTTTTATTTACATCCTTCTTCCATTTACTGTAAACCAACTATAATTTGTTCTCAGCGTAGTTACATCATTCTATCGATAATGGGGGAAAAATAAAATACCAGAAACGATAAATTCTATTTCTGACCCGATGCAAACTGCATAAGACACCACTGTTTATCTTATCTTTCAAAACTCATATTGTATAATAACAGCTCGTTTATCAATTCTCGTAATTGCGTACAACTAGGAATTAGTTATCTAGAAATTATATAACTCGGCAATGTAAATGCAAAAGTACAAATTTATCATCTTTAGAATAAGGAAGAATTTCTCCTGATTATCATACACATATTCATAGAGCTCTTCTTGCATTAATAATTTTTATACAATTGTTAGTTCTTTAGAATTTACTTTTGCTGCTAACCTTGTGTGCTAAAGAAAACCATGAACCAACGTTTATATTCTTTTTACAATGAATTATTCCTTTTTAAGAGATCTCTAACATAGTATAAACAAATCTTTTTCTGTGGCCATTGCATTCAAATTTGAACAAAATGAACTACACCTTTGAATAGTAACTAGTAAACTAAACTTATTGAGACTAAAATTCTGAGGTTTGGACTCACCGTGAGTAATGTTGAACAGAGATGGGCTGAGTATGGCGGGGCAGAGGAATCTGAGGAATATGGACGCGGAGATCAAATTGTCAGCAATGTCCTCCCTGCCCATGTCTTGCAACCGTTCGCGGAATATACGGAAGCATTCGCGTAACTCGAGAGGAAAGTGAGCGTGGCTGGCCAGTATCCTGCTCCAGGCTAGCTCCACCGCGTTCCTCAGATTCTGTTGTTGTTTGTGAAGGGCTGCCACCGAGGCTACCTTCAACGGGTCCACCTCGCAGTCGCCACCCTCCACCGCGCCCCTCACCACCGCTCCCAAGGTCTCCTGCAGGTACCTATCGCCCGTCAACTTCAGGTAGGCCTCCATCGCCTTCGTGGCTAAGGAATTTCCTCGAAAGGTGAGCCTCTCGTCGTCTGAAATTCAATATTTACCATCGATGAGTGGAGGACGACTCTCCACGAACAGAAAAAAAATTTCTGAGCAAACATATCTGCTCAGCATCAAAGCCAACTCTGAACTTTCTCTGGTGAACCTGTTTCGTCGATGCTTGATATTTACAGAGGATGTTCGACGGTGAAAATTTGATACGAAGAAGCACTTGGTCCTAGCAAATCTTGCAGATAGCATTATTGTTTAACGTGAATTTTATCTTGGAGATTGAATCTTGTATATGAAGTCTGTGCCTTTAAAGCTAGCATCGCCTAGGGTCACATTCAATATCAAGGCTAAGGAACTTGGCTATGAAAATTTCATATAATCTAGTTAGACTCAACATACTCTTCTTTTCATCACACTGGTTAGAAGTTCTATATTACATTTCTAAGCAAGCATCGTGTGAAGCTGACGTCTAGGGACAAATTAGTCGTCTAGACTATTATTTATCTCAACGATTGATGGAAATAGACCCACAGTGTATTAGACATTTTTGGTTCAGAATCACCTGCTGAATAGACTAAAATTTTTCAGAATCAATCAGACAAAGTGTTCTTCCAGGATTGGAAGCTGACTTCGTGGAACACCTCAGGTAAACGAGCTACCTAGAAACATTTTCTCTGAATCTTCGAACGCTGGGAATTACCTATTCTGTGTATGTCCATCATGACCAAGTCAGCAAGAAACTGAGGCGCTTTCTTTTCCCGTTGCATGACTGCTACCAAAGCAGTGGCGATGTCCTCTTTCGCTTTCACGCCGATCGCGGGCTCCAATTTCTCGCAGAGAGGTTTGTAGTCGGTCTTCAGGTATTCCAGGAACTCCTGGTACACCTGAACTGGTAGTATGTCCACGGACTGGAAGCGGCATTTCACCCTCAACGCTGGGGGCTCCTTCAAAGGACCTTTGTCTCCCACCACGGGGTACCATTTCTCCGTCAGGTATCGCGACGTCACGATGTGCACGGGTATGCTGACGGAACCTGCACACAATTTAGAACACATCGTTAAATTATAGATGAATATGTTAAGGTGAACTTTGGAACAAATGCTAGCACAAATGTTTCTTTCACAAGTTGGTCGTGACACGTATTCTCTCTCAATAAATACAAATACGATAGCCCAGAAATTATTCTGATCATAATTTTTACATTATATTTCTAAGTAATGTTGATAAACCCACAGCGTACACGAAGCTTTTCCCTTCAGTTACAAAGTGGAAATTATTGACTGGTTGCTCTAGCTTTCTTCCATCTTATTTTATTAGAATACATTGCTGATCGCGTGAGATTTGTTACTGTCAAAGGAAGATTTCTCTAATCCGCGGTAATTCGTTGAAAAGTTGTACAAAATTGCTAGAAAATCATCTAATGAACACACAACATACGGTGTGGGCAATTCTCAACAGCTTCGTTCTACTTTTCCGGGGGTCTATCAGCATCCATTCTCTCTTCTCGTCAAAACTGTATTTAAGGGACACGTGCAACCAAATGCAAATAACTGACGGACATTCACGAGGACGTGTGTTCGTTTCTACGCGTCTTACCGATCAAAACATTCTTGTCCCTCTTCTTTTTGCGGTCCGCCTCCCTGTACAGATTGACTTGGATGGTGTTGACGGAGGGCAGATGGTGGAAGTCGAAGTGCTCGCCCCAGAAGCACAGGTCCGCCTTCAATTTCGCGGTGGTTCTCGCGTACAGGGTGCTGTCTAGACAGACCTCGCAAAAATATCTCTTCTTCGCTGGCACGCCCTTCGCCTCCAGCAGCCAAATCTGCAGGGAGTTGTCCGTTCGTCGCGTCTGCTCTGCGTCGGGTTGAACCGATTTCCTTAAACTGGGTCCAACAACGTGCAACGTAATTAAAGTCCCTGCTCCTTCGAACGACGAACCAGAGTTTAAAAAGAAGTTCTCGTGTCGCGTTAACGAGGAGCAAATACAAAAAGGGGAGGAAGGGGGGAGTCGTTGGAATACAATAGAAACTCGCAAAAATTCTCTTTTTTTCGCGCGTGGGAGTCAATAGAATTAATCTGAGAAGGATTTGCAAATTAAAGATGGCGGATGCCTGTTACGTGGAATTAAATCAAACACCAAAACAACAAATTATTTTTATTTTTTTCGAGGATTTAGGTGAACGTTCCCCGTATAGTTTTAGAAAATGGCGGGATTTACAGGAGGAATGGTACTGAAATGGAGGTCTGTTGGTTTATCGAACGACCCTGCGCGTCCCCCCTGTCGCGTGAAGTTAAAATAACCGCGGATGTAGGTCAAAAAGGCTATTCTCTGGAGCACAATACCGGGATGACTTGGCACTCGTCGTCTCGTAGAGATTCGTCGAGCACTCGACCCCCTCGCGGACGATTCGTTCGAGGAAGAAAAAGAAGATGGAACGGTACCAACCTGTGTAACCACTGGTCCCGTTCGTGAGCGGTCCTGCAGCTGAAATACTTGGGCCCACCGGTGCTGGGCGTGACCTGGAAGCAGTGAGGTCTGCCAAGCAGGCTCGGATGCAGCGGTGTCACGGCCGCGAGGTCCATCGAGGTCACCGCCTGTCCGCAGAGGAGGGACTCGTGTGAACGACAACCCCGAAGACCGGCGCCGCGTTGCTTCTGTCGCTCGAGCTTCGTCACGCTTTTCGTCCTCTTCAGCGGGTTCGAGCGGAACGACCTCTTCGAGAAGAAATTCTGCCCAACGAAAATGACCTCGGTCAGTGACTCGACGGTTTTCTCCCATTAACGGGCCGCAAATAATAGTGAAAACGATGCACCAGACTGTATTTCATCCTTGCTTTCATCCCTTCTTCGTACAATTATAATTCTTTAAACAGGAGTTAATTATTTTATGTATACTCGTCAACAAATTTTTTTGCTTTGGCGTCTATTTGGTATATGTTCGTTTTTAATCGTCTGTATAATTATACAGGATGTATCAATAAAAGGGGTGATTCTAAATGGACAACCCAATCGAAAATGAAGGATAGAATTTTCCATTTTTTAAATAATTGAAATTGATAATTTGTCAATCATTGTATTTTTTTTTAAACAATATTGACTGTATTTTATCCTTGTTTTCATCTCTTCTCGTACGTAGAATTATAGTCTATTATTTTATTTTTTATAAGTACATACTCGTCAACAAATTCTGTTTTTTGCTTTGTCAATATAATTATACAGGATGTATCAATAAAAGGGGTGATTCTAAATGGACAACCCAATCGAAAATGAAGGATAGAATTTTCCATTTTTTAAATAATTGAAATTGATAATTTGTCACTCATTGTATTTTTTTTTAAAACAATATTGACTGTATTTTATCCTTGTTTTCATCTCTTCTCGTACGTAGAATTATAGTCTATTATTTTATTTTTTATAAGTACAAACTCGTCAACAAATTCTGTTTTTTGCTTTGTCGATATAATTATACAGGATGTATCAATAAAAGGGGTGATTCCAGATGAAAAAACCAATCGAAGCTGCATTATTTAAATAATTAAATTTACAAATTTGTCGCTGATCGTACTTTTCTTTGAGACAATATTGACCTCGACTATTTGACCCGTTGCTCAAACTTCGAACGAGTTAATTTTATTCACGGGGAAGAGAAAAAATTAAACACAAAGTTGCAGTATGGTTCGAGAAAAAATTTTAGATTAATGCACGTTGAACGTTGAGCGATTAATTATGTCCACTGCACCTGCGCGAAATGGTCCGTATATAGGATTAACGAAATATCGTTGGAGATGTAGAAAATTATGCAAATTAATTTAAGTGGAGCAACGATAAATTGTACGCGCGATAGTTTTCGCAATGGCGCAGGTGTACCAGCGGTCGTGACAGATTCGCGAACAGCTGAGCGCAGGAGAAATCAAGGCGCGGCGGCTTCAATATAATGAACAGGCCTATCCGCTAACAAAAGTGATTAAAACGTTAAACATTGTACGGCTCGAGTGGTCGTTCGAGCGGATCAATCGACTGGCCAACCAGAACGCAGTGAAATTTTAGTGAAAACGCATTCTTCCACGTTGGGCAAAATCTTCCTGAAAGAGAACTTCATCCAGCAACTATATAAACTGTAAAAATAATTTTTCATTCCTTCGAACGAGACTCAAAAATTTTACAGAATTATCAGACTTTGAAATTTGTTTAATTATAAAGAATTTTATATTTCTTTATATTTGAATATATTTATTTTATACACCATCTATTGTGTGAATAAATAAAATAATTAAAAAATAAAAAATTATCAGACTTTGAAATTTGTAAATGAAAATGAAAGAAAAACTAATTCTAGTTCTAAACAAACTTTTACACTTTCATACATCCATTTAATTATAAAGAATTTTATATTTCTTTATTTTGTTCACCATCTATCGTGTGAATAAATAAAATAATTCAAATTAATTATTCATCGAAGAATAATATTAAATTAAAGAAACGAATTTCGAAGTTTCGAAAGAATCTTTGTATTTTATTTCGAGCGCAGTAATCTTGTTAAATAAATATTGTTTCGAACTTTTGCTAAGTCCACGAGTCGCGTTTGCTATTGATTGCGGGAGGAACAGTTTCCGGAAGCGCTTGGAGAAATATAAATCGTGGAAGCTATTCAATTTCCGGGGACGTCTGAAGCCTCGGTTTCCTCCGGAATGGAGTTTTTCGAGTCGCGGAGTTGTGGAAATCGATTTCGAAGTTTCCTTTCGCAAGAAAGTAAAGAAAACTGCACGGAGGAGGGAAATTGCGGTTCGAAAGAAAAACAGGAAACGGTTGAAACTACGTGGATGTTTTTCTGAGAGCTTCCTGGCGAAAACTTTAAATTCACATTTCCGAATACAGTCACGACCGTAAGAATCTTTAAACAATTACCTATAAATTAAAAACATTCCAAAGCGTCCACAGAATTTTAAACTCAACCAACTCGACCAAAAACAATTTTCTAAAATTTCTTTAAAGAGTTTTTCGCTGTATTCACCCACGTATCCCACACAAGAATCACACAATTTGTAAATAAAATACACAGACAGTCGAAGGTATGTAAATTGATTTTCTTCGATGTAAATCCGACACTGTTATTCACTGGTATTGTAGAAATGTATTTCACCGTGTTCGTACGTGCAAGAGATCAGATTCTTTCGTTCGACATTGGGGACGAGATGGGCATAAATTATTGTACGGAACGAGGCAACGAAGAAACCGTTTCGATGGCAAAAGTTGCCCGCGAGTGAAAATCATCGACTGACTCCAGAAGCGACAACGAGAATCTCTCGTGACATTGCTCAGGTGAAAGGTATTCGGCTGTGTTTGATACTGGGAAGGCTTCACCATGTGTATCCGGATCAACGATGTATCTAGCAAACGTGAGACCCAAGCGCCATTTCCAAATTAAATTACGCATAAGAATTTCTAACGACCTCGCCATTCGATATTAACCCTTTTAGTGTCATGGACGTACAAATATACTCACAAACATGGGTGTTTTCAGCAATTTTAGCATCAAAAAGGTTGATCAAATTAATAATAAATTCGTAGTCACAAGTGTCCATCAAAACATTGCTTTGGAAATTATTTTATTTTCAGTAAAATAATTCTGGGATTCTATTTATTTCACAGTTCATTTAAATTGTGATTCTTATCCAATTTTTATTTGAATCGTCTAATTTGGGGCATTATAGAGAATTCTAAAAATATAAATACAAGTTTTTCATAGTAAATAAAGATTTTTAAATCTGAAAATATAAATAGATTTTTTCATTCCTTCGTCTCTGCGTTGATCCCAATGATTCTTACGCCCCTGAATGGGGTAGTGCCCGTTTCTCCTTTTGTTTACCACAGATTTTTCAATAAGATAGCTGAAGTGGTTCTCGAACGTTAAGTCGTTCGTTCTACTTTCCTCGGCTTTTGAACGCGTTTCATGGTTCTGTCGGGTCATCGGATAACAACTTGGCCAAATGCCAGCGAAACTCGGAAAGAGTCCAAGTGTTTTGCATATCTTCGGAAACGTGTTCGCCAGCGCGAAGAATCGCGAAATTTTCCGCGATACGACCAACATTTTCCACCCCCAAGACTTGAATCCTCCTCGAATACCCACAAAGCTACTATCGATTCGACAAAATAAAAATTAATAAAATTCTTCGAGTAGCAAGTAATTCCTTCGAATTTTTAATACATTGATTCTGAAATAATTATTGAGCCTCATATGTCTCTTCAAAGATTATTTAAAACAACTGTCAATTTTCTTGACAAAATAAAAATTAATGAAATAATTCTTAATTTTATCGACCAGATAAGAATAAAATAAAAATAGATGAAACCGTTTTCTTCGAACCTAAAGAACGCTGAAAGCTGGTAACTGTAACTTCAAAGCGATCATTCGCGACTGTACGTTCAATCGCGAGCAAACAAATACGTTTTCAAGCCTCCTTTTTCTCGTATTCGCGCAAAGTGCTTTTATCCTTTCTCTCGGAGGCCGTTTAAATTTTACCAGCAGAGGACAGTGGTGCAATCGTGCCTTTTAATAAGAAGTTATAATTTATGGAAATAACAAGGCAGTAGCGAAACAACGGACACGTGCAACGATCGTACGTTTCGCAGCGTTTCTTATTTTGAGAGATAAGTGGAGGCACCAATAAGTGGTGAGAATATAAACAGTTGTACGTATAGCATATTTCCTCCTCGCGACTGCACCGACCATAAGATAAGTCGTAACTACAAGCTGCAACTGCTTTGTGGAACGTTTCATAGTTGCAGCAGTTTCTTTACGAGTGACTAGATTCCGTTCGTTCTTCGACGATCCACAGTTACGGTTCATTTTTTTACCCGAGTAACCTACAAGTACACTCTCTCAATCGATGATCGTTTTTTAATATACAGGGTGATACGCTTAATTTTATAATATTTACCTCCAAACATGTAATGGTTCCTCTTTAAATATTTTTCTATTCTACAGCTATTTTTCCAGAGTCAAATGAAAATTGTAGCAAGTTGTACTAATAATCGTTCCACGTGCAAAGAATAATTCTACGTGAACAAATTTATTAAATATATTGTGGTTTATTTATATTAATATATTTATTTTAGTTTATTTATTTTAATTGAAATTATTTAAATATTTTCTGAAATATTATACCCAACGAAGTACAGAATACAGCAAAGTAATTGGAACTACAATTTGGAGAAATATTTAAAATTTTGTCACTAATGAGAATTTTAATTTCAATGGTGGATTTTTAATTAATTAGTAGAACGACGTCATCGATCATTAGGCGGGATTAACATTACCTAAAAATGTAGGTAGAGAAAGTTCGCTAAAGTTGAAAGCAAAAAAGTATTACATAAAATGGTCTTTCATAGCGTTCCCACCGACGAGGTGGAGTTTTCCAAACGGTGAACAGAGTATGCACATTTCCCTCGCGTATATCACTTTCTATTATAAATCGTGGAACTCGTTTTTAAATATAAAATCCGGTCTAAAATATAGGATCGATTCCGATTTCTCGTGCCGCGTATTAATAATTTTATATTCAGTCAACAGTTCGGTACTACTCGCGGGAAACCGCATGATCGCGCGCGTTGTATCAATTACTCCACGTGCAACTATCAAGTTACATCAACAGCTTCTACCAGGCTGCACACCTACAGCTGTATTAATTTATCTACAAACGACCTACAGCTGCGTTAATTTATCTGCAAATGGCTTACGGCTGCATTTAATTCTCTGCAAACGACTCCGCGCACCTACAGAGTGGATTTGTAAACATTCCGAGAAGATTGGACTTTGTAACGAACGCGTGAATAAGTATATAAATTCAAGTAACCGCTATAAATGTTCCTCTTAACGCGTTTATTGTGCGATATATCACCGACGATAGGATCTGGAACCTCGATAGGATTTGAATACGGAATTGGCGGGAAAACTTCGCGCCAAATAATTCGTCCTAATAAGAAAACAAAATAATTCTTGGGGGTATGAATTACAAATACTTGTAATATATTACACGATCTTGAATACGAAGTATAAGGCCTCAATACTATTTCTTTCTATCGTGAAAATTATTTCGTATTCAATTTACCCATCAATTCTGGATTCAAATTCTATGAAGTTACTAGGTCTCGTAGTTCCTTTTACAAATACAAAACACGAATGTATTTTTATACAAAATGTCCCAGTAATGAAGAATAGTTAAATTTGAGTAAAGAACAATGATTAAATTTGAAAACAACCCCTTCTATGAAAAAATTTTATTACACACTTTCAATCGATCTTTTTATATATTTATAATCATCCTGAAAAATTGTAACAGTTGTGTGGGATAACGTGTATTTTCTCAGTATTGAAAATAAGAATGTCGGCCATTCCACCCTTGTTTATTCGCGAGACACGACCCCTCCTCCCCAAACTTCGTCTCCCTGCTTATATTTACCCTGGCGGTGAAGTAGTTGATGATCATGCTGACAACCTTGTCCTCCTCGTTCTCCTCCATCGGTTTCACGCACATTTTTCTTCTGGTCATGCGAACCGTGACGCGTGAGAAAGCACAACAGATGTTCTCTCGGTCCGCGAATTCCGCGACGGAAAAAGATCAACCGTCACTTAACGATTTTTAATGTTCTCGTCGTGGATGCAAAGTCGTAACACATTCCTCGCGGATTCATTATTTCTGTTCCTCCTTTTTCCACCCTCGAATTTCACGCGTGGACGCGGCGTCGTAACGATATCACCTTCGACGACGACTCGCGCCGATTTCTACGAACGACACATCGACGCGTATAAACAACGACTTTATCGCGTTTGAGTCGTCGATACACGCAGGTTTACAATGTACCACGTGACGTAAAAGTCTCGATAGAGATCGTAATTCACACCTATCGGGAGGGGGTTAGACGATTTCTCTTGCAAAAGTACCCGGTCGCGATCGACGATATTAATGCGTCAGTTTTCACAATTTAACAGTTCAACGGTTTCACCAGACACTAGCTTCACTGTTCCGTTAGTTGGGATTTCTTATCTAGATAAAAATTTCTGATTAGTTGTTTGTTCAACAATTATGGAATCGAATTAGTTTTTATTTTTCTGATGATAGATTTGATTTTTTCCCACCCCATCAAAGTGTAGATCTTTCGATCTCGTGTACTCTAATTTGTTATGTTTTTTCAAGATTCTTGAGAATTTATTTTTAAAATTAATACTATTCCACTTTCTTCTCCAGCAGAAGGTAGCAAAAGATATTTATATTAAGTCATTTTTAATTTTATGATTTGATCATTTTCTGTCGTCACAATTTCGATCACCAGATGACTAACAAAACTAGTTTATTGGAAATAGATTGCTTCTAGATTCCTAGAAATAGCTGACGATACTGCTATTTATAATTTCAATTGTTCACTTGGTATATTCATTTTATTTTCACTTGTAATTTTCTCGTTCGAGTGATCGATTGCTCCTAGACACTGTCAAGTTTAGATACTTTTAGTTGGCACTGTCGACGTTAAAATTTTGTACCTCGCTACTGAACGCAGCGCAGACGTTATCGTGCACATGCAAGAAAGATAAGCTTCCCCAATGTCAGGATGCAGCGTAATCGACAGCAAAGCATACTACGATAGAGTAGGTGAGCTTTCCCAGCTGGTGGGGATCTGTTTCCTCGATTGTTGACTGTACGATTACACTCGATATTTTCGATCGAAATATATATCTTCGTTTCAATGGCACACCTGTTCACGAATTGAAATGAATTTTTTCAAACTTCTATTTTGCTCGAGCAACCACCGAATTTATTATTAAAATTCCATCAGGTGCATTTAGTGCGTAAATATTTTTCAACCAAGTAACAACCCTGTAAAATTTCGTAAAGACGTACTTCTAAATTTAAATGGCGAATATAATAGAATGTCTAGGAAATCTGGTCTTTTAAGCTTCTTCAAACTTCTATTTTGCTCGAGCAAGCAACCACAGAATTTATTATTAAAATTCCATCACGTGTATTTAGTACGTAAATATTTTTCGACCAAATAACAACCCTGTAAAAATTCGTAAAGACGTACGTCTAAAGTTAACGAAAGCTGATTCGAAATAATTTGTAAAATCTTTCGTTGGAACAAAATGGCGAATATAATAGAACGCCTAGAAAATCTGGTCTTTTAAACTTCTATTTTGCTCGAGCAAGCAATCAGAATTTATTATTAAAATTCCATCACGTGTAGAAATTTATGAAATTTAGTACGTAGATATTTTTCGACCAAATAACAACCCTGTAAAAATTCGTAAAGACGTACGTCTAAATTTAACGACAGCTGATTCGAAATAATTTGTAAAATCTTTCGTAGGAACAAAATGGTGAATATAATAGAATGGCTAGAAAATCCGTTCGTTCCACGTTCTCGAATCGTTTCTAGTTTTGTGCCCCCCCAGACAATGGCCTCCGAGGGATTTCTATTCACACGCGGAAGCACGAGCCAAGGATTCCAGCGGGCCCTGGGCTCAGGTATCGTTTCAAGGCCCCCCGAAAACGGGATCCGCTCTTCCAGGCATGGCCAGGTAGTTCTTCCAGGCTTCTCTGCTCGCTTCAGGCTCCGCTGAGCCAGGGGGATTTAAATCGACAAGCTCTTTAAACGGTCTCCCGCCAATTTTGCGTCGTTGCGAGATTTACGCTTCTCCGATTCCAGGCAGTTGGTGGTCCTTTTACGATCCGCGTTTCGTGAATATTCCTTATTTTTTTACGTTACGCCTCGCCCCTGCGATCACAATTATATCTTCCCAAATATATCCCCCTTATTACGCTTTTCGACTTTTAAGACTCCCGAGGGTGAAAAATATATATCTTCCCAATTAAACAAATTTCTTTAAAATTTCTCGCACAAAGAAACATAGCAACTGGTTGTTATGCAGATATATTTATTTTATAAATAGTGACACAATCATTAAAATCAACCCAAAAGAATCTAATTATCTTATTTAGCACGTTTTTTAATTTACTTCTGATTTTTAAAATTCTTCCTGTTAGAAGATATATTTATTTTGTAAATAGTGACACAATCATTAAAATCAACCCAAAAGAATCTAATTATATTATTTATTCCCCTTTTTAATTTATTTCTGATTTTCAAGATACTCGAGGTTAGAAAATATATTTATTTTGTAAACAGTGGCTTGACCATTAAAATCGATTTAAAACAATTAAATTATATTTTTCAATACTTTTTTATTTATTTCTGATTTTTAAGATTCTTGATATCAGAAGATTCATTTTTTAAATATGGACGAAATTTCAGTTTCTTTCGTCACATGAAAATGGTAGACTCGATTCTTCGATTCTTCGACGTACAAAACAATCTTTTTACGACTTTATTTTCCGCGAATTCAAATTTTATGGACAAATATCAGATTCCCCGACGAATATCGCGAATATCTTCGTCGTGTTTCGCCGTTTGTCGGTCGTTTCCCGTTCTAAATTCGCGGCTCGCAAGACGACGGGAAACCGACAGTTCGTTCCGCTTCGACGGGCGTTCCGCGTTTCGCGGCGAAAACGCGCGCGGTATTTTCAGCGACGGTTGCTGGTCGGTTTTCGTTGATCGCGGAGGCCGTCGACCCTCGAGACAGTCTGGACTTCGCCTTTGATGTTCCTTTATTTGGCCACGAGACTCTTATTTACACGGCGATGAATTATTGCTCGGGCGTCACTCGCGTAGACCGAATTCATGTTCGACGTTCTCCGATCTTCGCGCTCGAGAATCGAGGGGGAGTATACAGGCTGATTCTATAGACTGAAACGAACCTTTGAAATCCTCCATATTGGGGTAATTTCTTCCTGACATTTGCACTTGTTTTTTTAATTCAACCTATACTCGAATCGACGGTGGAAAATGCAGTTCTCTGGAAGGGTTGAACGACAAAATGGCGCCACTATTGCAAGCAGTAATATTTTCAAAAATATCACCAGGTGTTTTGTTATATAGATCGTCACAAATTTTTACTCAAAAGTAAAACGTTACGTTCTTAAATTTCCTTAAAAACTGAAACCAATTTTCAGATTGAAATTAAACAGAATTCGAAGAACTCACTGTTGTCAACTCAAAATCTCTCTCACCTATAGTTTTCGAAATAAAAATTGTCAAACTCTAACACGTTGACTTGTCACATCCACCCACTTTTGACAAAATTCCTCAAAATGAATTAATAGAATTCAAAACGAACACTACGACGAATTCTAGCTCACGTAGAATTGCCCAATTGTTTAAAAAGAAGATTCCAGGCTTCTTGGAAATATTCTAAAACTCGACACGTCGCAATAGATTGTCAGAAATCTGAAGAATCCGCTGTCAGGCGAACGCAGACGCTCGGATTGCAATTCGAATGTACCCGCCAAGCTGTAAACCAGTTTCACGAAAATATTAATATTCATTAACGTGCTCGCGTGTTACGATTGTTCGGCGTGATTTTGAGGCACGCTCGTCGGGAATTCGCGGCAGGCAGATGATTTCGCGGCAAAATCTCGTCGTCGACTGGCGCAGATGTTGCTCATCCGCGTAGCCGAAGTCAAGGGATCCTTGGGGCGCACCTTTGTGCAGCGACCAAAAACCCTGCCCCTGCATTCAGGTGAGGCGAAACGGGTCACCCCTTGGCCGCTCAGCCCCTCGTCCGCCGTTTGCACCGGTAAGAAGGACAAAAACGTCTTCGAGGGGTTCTCAAACCGCGTCGTGGAAACCACCGGCAGCTGTGAAGCGACGAAACGAAATTGTCATGCGGAAATCGCGAACGAGACCCGCTGTTACGCGTGCTCGTTAGCTCTCGTTACGACTGTTTCGCGGAGACTTCAGGAAACCCGACATATCTTTCCGCAAGAAACGCTCGTTTTTCTCCGGGGAACAAGAATCCCAAGATTTTGGGTCAGCAGCGACGTCACTAATGATTTATATGAAATGTAGAGGGATTTATAGGGGTCAAGTTTACATTTTTTAAATTAAAAATAAATTGTTAAATGAATCCTTGATTTAATTAAAGTTCGTAATTATATTTTTGAACAGTATAACATGGTCGTAAGATTCGTCAATTAAAATTTATATTTATCTCGAATGAGACAATTCACCTCTGAAGAGGTTAAGGGTAGAATTTTTATTTTGGGTTAGTAGTGTAAAAGACACTTCTTAATAAAGATTTATAATTATATTTTTGAACAGTATAACAATTGAAATTTATATTTATCTCGAATAAGACAATTCACCCCTGGAGAGGCTAAGGGTAGAATTTTTTGTATAATGTTAATAGGGTAAAAAAAACTTTAAAAACGTTAGGAATTCTTTAAGAACATAGATCCACGAATATTTAGTTTATAAAATATTTTAATCCCACTTTCGAAGAAATTACTAAACAATAAAAAACATTTATTTTTAATTAAATAATACTAATCAAACGACGTTCAATTTGAATTTTTATTAATTCTGAACGAAGATTGAATTCTCCCGTTCTCGTAAACGTTCGAAATAAATTAAATCGACTATCAAATTTAGAATAAAAATTGAATAAATTCTGGAAGATTACGAGCAGTAAATTAGTAAGAAAATGAAAAGTAAGAGGGAAAATGATAAAGAACACGACTACCAAAAGTTCTAAAAAATTAGGGAGGTGCCAGTTTGTTGGGTTTTTGGTTCTCCAGCGGGCCCCAGGGTTTCGTAAACAATTCGTGATAGCGCGACGCACTTTAACCGGATCGATCCGTGAAGTCGTCGGTGTACCGCTCGAAAACCAGTTCGTTCTTTCCTTTGTTCCCTACAAGGGGTCGGCTAACTCTTCGCGGATAGAGAGTAAAAGTACCGTCTATTCAGGTACCCTGTCGTCAGCAACTATTCACACAAAGTGGGATCACCAAATTTTACATATTCTTTCGAAACGTTGAGGGCGTTTCTGAAGAGCTCTTTCCAACGTTTCCACGAAAAAAGATCCACGGTTCTCTTCAATTTCGTAAAACCCTCGAACCCCCAAAACCGTTTTACAAACGTCTAAGCATGCTTAGACGCATCATCAACAGCTGATACTCATCTAAAAATTTTCAAATATTTTTTAAAATTGATATTGTATATTTAAACAATTCTTTTATTTATACGTCTGACAGGATTGGTAAAAGATCCATTATCTGATGAACAATAGAGCCACATGTTTTGTTCAATTTGGAAATCAATTTAACAGTAACGCGTAAATGCTACAGTTTTTAAAAGATCGAAACGAGGTGTTTGCTTCGATCTTTTTCCCCCCGAGTTTTGGCAATTAGAATTCGTTTTTTTCCGTGGGGAATTTTGTCAGAAAAATTGTATCGTTTGGCTACCTGTGGCCACGGCCAGGGTTTCTCGACCCGTTCGACGGCCGACGTTAAATCTTTGATACATTATTCGCCGAGGCGCTACCGCGTCGTAAAACGTCCGCGAAAATATCTCCCTTTTCCTCGTTTATTATCGTACCCGGTAACCAGTCGTAATTAAGAACTTTTTAATTGCCCGGCGCGTTAATAACTTACGGAGACGAGGCAATTCCATCGAAAATGTATTACTGAAACCGAGTGTATCTCTGGGATCCGGAGTGCTATTATTTTTGTAGCGTTTCCAGAGAGTATCCTCTTTTGTCAACTACGCGACGCACCCATAAACAATTCGAATTTTTCTTTCATTACTACTTATATATTTACTTTCTTGAAGAGTCCAATAAATTTCTGATCGGTTTTCGAATGTGTCTAATTGGATTTCAAATTAATATTTAATAAATATTTTCTACATTTTATTTATACACTTCTATATTCTCTCGTCTCAATTTACTAGTTGAAATTTGTTGGTTTTTCTACAGATTTTAAACATTACTTTAAACAATAAAAAACTTGTTCTCCATCTCCTCCAATAATGAAACCACATTTGTGCAACATAAATATTTTTAAAATAATAATTATTTTCTTCGCGTGTTGGAAAGCAACCTTGTTGCCCTCACAGAGGGAATAATGTGGAACGAAAAGAGGGTCGTTTCGTTGCAGTTCCTTAAACCTAATTGGCATTCTTCGATCGAGGGAATATTCGACCGAATTTTTCCGTTTCTTCGATCGTTTTGGAGAATCTGTGCAATTCGCGGATTAACGTACGACGCATTTCAGCGCGATTCAACGTACGCCGCGTTTTGCATTAAGTATCGTGTAACGAGCTTACCGGAATCTCGCGTTCAATTGAATTTTATGGAGTACCGTGTAGCGGGATCGAATCAACGAGTACTTAAGAATGAAAAAAACGTCGAAACGCATTAAATATTCCGAGTAATCGAGCAGCGAGGAACAAATTTATATTCACCTTTTAATTGTCGCAATTTTGTTCAAATTTTCACGATTATAAAAGAAGAATGTTACAAAGAAAAGTCGAATGGATTCGATGAATAATATAAAGAATTTAATTATATTATTGGGCAAGATTTCACCTACGCTTGTTTCAGACTTCCTACCTCCTGTCGATTTCGTAATAATCGAACACGCCCGATAAACATTATCGTTTTCGCTCGCTACGAAATAAATAATATAGAATGTTGTAATAGAGAGATAGCGGTGAATTGCGTCACGTGGAGGCATTTACGATTCACAACGGTACTAGGGGAACTGTTGAAGAAACTTGTAGTTTCACTGGGTTGCTTTTATCGATCAACGTGATACGCCAGCGAAATCGAAACATACAGGGTGAACAGCTGGAAACGATTTCTCGACTTTTTACCCCAACGTTGAACTAAATAAATTTGGACGATTCCAAATGGAACATTCGTTATTTATACACGAAATTCTTCGACGCCTCAATAAGTTAAATATTATGAAAATAAATAATTCAAATTTTCATCAGTGACATTCAAGTAATTAAAAACTATATATGTGTGTGTGTGGAATCGTGGAACTATACATATGTAATGTTCCGATCATGTTTAAGATCCTCGTGGTATGATAAATAATATCACGTACTCGTGAGAGCGGCCGATAATGGTTGGCCAGTGAACTCACGTATACGTGACATCGGCCGTCAAAGTGTTGACGATTATTTTGAAACACGATATCGTCCACTCGTCAAATAACATTGAGAAACAATGTCGAATGCCAAGTGAATGATACAAAATGGCGAGAAATACGTATCGTCGAAAAAATTGAGAAACAAAACGTGTCTTTTGCGGTCTGAAAATCACACACGTGAGATTTGAGAACACCTGCAGCGGAGGGAAAAGACACCGGGTCGATATTTTCCACGCTGCGTCGTCCATCCGTTCTTGCATGCAGCAGGAGAGGGGGGAGAAAGGTGTCGCGTTTACGCAACGAAATTGAAACGAAGGGCAAAGTTGAGGCTCCGTAAGAAGAGTCGCCGATGAAACGAGGGAAGAAATTGCGGCGAGGTGTGTCGTACAAATGTTACAGCATCCACGGAGCTATAATTCGACCCATCGATGACGCGATCGATCTCCTTGCATTGATTAGATTTGCTAGCCCGATGCAACAGTTGCCCTTTTACGACGTCCCCTTTGGGGCCTTGACCTTTTTCGAAATCTAAATTCGTGCTCGTCGACCCTCGTATCGGGGATTATTTTAACACCCAGTTTACTGAAAAGTACATTTTTTTTCTTAAAACATAGACTAAGGAATAATATTAAAAACTGGGTTCAAAAATTCTAGACGAAAAGCAGTTATTTAAGATTTGGAATAGAGACGTATATGAAATTAAATAGATTCATGCTAAATTAACTAACCAGTCAATTTTTTTAAAACACATAGAATACAGAATAATTCTAAAAATTGAGCTTCAATAATTCGAGACAAAAAGCAGTTATTTAAGATTTGGAATAGAATCGTATATGAAATTAAAAAGATTCATGCTAAATTTACTAACCAGTCAATTTTGTTTAAAAAACATAGAATACAGAATAATTCTAAAAATTGAGCTCCAAAAATTCGAGACGATTATTCAAGATTTGAAATATAGTCACGTATGAAAATTAAATAGATTTAATCGACCCCGATATCCTGGACTCTTTTTATACCAAATTTAATGACCAGTAAATTTTGTTTAAAAACATTGAACACAGAATAATATTAAAAATTGAGTTCGAAAGATTCGAGACGTAAAGCAAGGATCGTTTAAGACAGAGCGGCGCACGAAATGGTCGTGATGAAACCGAGCGTGAAAAATATCGAGGCGTTCGAATTCGTCGAAGGAAAGCACAATGGACGTGACGTGTAAAGTACTCGTTGTTTGTCTGAATAAAAAGAGAGGCGCACCGTGCATCGGCGACGGCCCGATACAACGAGAGGCTCGAGAGATCGAAGTTACGTGATCGGAAAACCGAGGTCCCGTTTTCCGTGTCTCGAAAGCGAAATGCTCCCTACGAAGGGAAGCACGCGGGATAGGAGTTACCGGGGAGCCCGGGATTTCAACCGGAAGCAGTGGATGTAAGCTGCTACAAAAGAATCGTCTACGACGATTTATCTTTCGACATTCTAAAGATCTCCGGGCATACGTGACGCGGGTGCAGATCGTGAAAATTAATAGAGAAAAGAAAATTTTTAACATTTGACAACCCTCTGTTTAACATATTTACTGTCAGATCGAAACCTGGATCGTACTCTGGAAGACTGAAATTCTAATTTCTAGTTTACCGAATTTTTTACTAAAAAATTAATTTTAGATTGTAAATTACATAACATAAAATTTATTTTAGTACTTATTATTGTAACGTTGCTAAAATTCATAAATCTTATCCAAATTTATTTCAACTTGAGAATTAATTTTTCTAGTTTTATAATGGAAAATTCAGTCACTCCAATATGGCTGACGAAAACAGTTCAAAGTGTTAAGGAAAAGGATTTTTAAAACGATTAAATTTTACATTAATATTAATAAACCTTTTTCTATTTTAATTAATACACATATTATAAATAAACCTAACATGGTTAAATTTTTATCAAATTTCCCAATCTGTTCTCAAATATGGTACCTAAATATTGTAAATATTTTTAAACACGATTAAAACTCTGCAAGATAATTTTGAAGCCTCTTTCACTTCCACTTTCTCACTTTCGTCCACAAAATTCTGCCCGAAACCCTCGTTCGATCGTCACGCGTTTACAAGATGGAACGAGACAACCCGTGCACACGGACGATTACAAATTCAGAAAACGGAAGTCGGTTCGTGCATCGAAGGAACGATAAATTCCATCGAGGGGACTCCTTTATCGTCGGCTCGACTCCCAGAGTCAGATCTAATCTGCAAGTCTAATGCACTTTGGCGCAGCGCTGACAGATTCGCCCAAAGTATTTCTCGCGATAAGGATCTACGACGGGACAGCATACCGGGAGATCTTCTTCAGCGCCCAAACGGGTAGACGCCTAACGTTAATTGCGAGCTCGGGGCGCCGCGATAAAATAATTACTCCCAGATATTTCGCCAATTAACGCTTTTTACGCCTCCTCACCGACATTCCTCGCGATTCGCGCCGCGTACGAATGAAGACGTCAACGAAGAATAATAATCGTCGCCTGTTGCGTAAAATCGCCGCGCAAACCGATCGTCTGCTCTCGCGATCTAAGCGCGATGAAGGCCAAAAACAGTCCGTAACATTAATCGGAACAATATTAGTATATTATTGTTAATTTACTTGGATTTAAAATTTAATCTTCATTTATTTGCAATTTTCAATAATTACTGATCGATAGAATTTTTTTATAATATACAGCGCTGTCCCAGATTTCATTTACTTATTTGCTATTTTTATTTCAGTAATTCCTGATCGATAGAATTTTTTTATAATATACAAGACTGTCCCAGATTTCAGCTTAATTTTCTTAGCGTATTTATAAAAAAAAAATTGTCTTCTATATCCTATCTTTTTTATTTTTTTGTTGTAACTAAAAAATGAAATTTGTATAGTCGTGTCGCTTTTATAACGTTTATGTGTACAGTACAGAGCCCAGCATGGGTTAATACGAACAATGACAGAAGGGTTAAGCGTCGCCAGTTAAAACTGTGTCTGAAAAAAGGAACCGATCGAAATCAACGACCTCGTTCCGCGGGACGAATTCGCCCGGACAAAACGCAGTCGTGCACCGGGTTATCAAACGGTCGAAAATTACAGTGAATGAAAATTACAGGGCCTCGACGGGAACAAAACGAAATCTACTTACGACGATTCTGTTGGGGGTGACGTCCAAGGGTCGTGCTCCGAGGACAGGGGTGGCAGGCGCGCTACCCCTCCGACAGGCCTTCTCGTAGGACGTATCTGAAACATATAAAAACGTTTGCAATTTAGCACCGAGTAATTCGACGAGTGGGCGTTTCCGGCCGTGAATGGAGGGGGAAAGCAAAGGGTAACGCTAATTATTGTATTTCGTTTCGAGCACGGTCAGGCAATTTCGTCGCTGAACAGGTAAACCGACACTCTCATTCGATATCGTTCTTTATTCTTCACCCCCTCCCAAAATAATAGTTATTAAAAAATTTATATTTTTATACGAATATTCTCATCGTTAGTTTTTAAAGTGGGAATGGAAGATTTACTTTAGGATTATTTTGTTAATTTTTCGTGACTGTACATTTGTTATTATAGTTCTTAGATCCACTTTCTAAGTTTCTTTTTTTTAGGGTTTTCATTTTATCAGAGAATTTTAAGAATGATATCAATAATGTAACTAAGCCTCTGACTCAACTCTGACTGATTTTATAATTGATAAAAATAATTATCGATACACATTTCAGCTGTTTAAAATAATTCCCAATATTTTGCATCAATTTTAAGTTTCTAAGTAATTTTAATATCTAAGTTTCTTTTATTTTTGGCTTTCCATTTCATTACACAACTTTAAGAACCATATCAATAATGTAACTAAGCCTCTGACTCAACTCTGACTGATTTTATAATTGATAAAAATAATTATCGATACACATTTCAGCTGTTTAAAATAATTCCCAATATTTTGCATGAATTTTAAGTTTCTAAGTAATCTTAATTTCTAAGTTTCTTTTATTTTTGGCTTTCCATTTCATTACAGAACTTTAAGAACCATATCAATAATGTAACTAAGCCTCTGACTCAACTCTGATTTTATAATTAATAAAGTCAATCAATGATATATATTTCAGCTGTTTAAAATAATTCCCAATATTTTTCATCAATTTTCACGTTAAATGCAAGCCGTGAAATATTATTAAATTGCACAAGTATGACGTCTCTATTGTTTATGAACAAAAAGTAAATTAGCAAAGTAGATGGACGTTTTCTTCGATTTCTACCTGCTGCTTTTTAATCACAAATCATTGTTAAGCACCAGGAACGCGTAACAGCGGGTATCGGGTTACGAGCACTCGTCGTAACAATTGCTTCCTCTGTTCACGGACAAACCGGGGTAAAATGAAACTGACCGTCGCGCTACCTGCGCGCGCTCTCCCCGCTTTATTGTGAACGTTTCCATCCCATTTTCGCTGGAACGCATTATGGGGGGCCTGAATGGGCCTACGTCGTCGCACAATGGCGCCTCGTCGTCGTTATTGAAATCAGAAGGTTCCAGCGTTGCCCGAGCTACGCTGCGACCGAGTTCGAACCACGCGAAAACGGAAGTCCTTTTTAATCGCGGGTACAGATCTGACCGTTCGCTTTCCTCTTCCCGGAATAATGGCGGCCGAGATCCTGTCGGGCAACTTCCTCGTTGACTAGATCGTTCGCAGGTGTGTGTCGATCGATAACCATCTTGTTTACTGAGATTCGTACTCGTGGGAAATAATAAATTAATTCGTGCTTGACGAAGTCGAAATTAAAAATTTTTCTTTTTTCACAGAAGGAAACCAATCTTTGTTTTTGGACAATTGGGAAATTAGGAATACCAACAATTTATCATGGAGCTTATTTTTACATTAAAATTCAAAAGTCTGGATTTATTTTCATTTTTAACATGTTGACTCTGCCTCAGACCAATCCTCCAAAATTTTTCATAATACTTATTTTTACATTAAAATTCGAGAGCCTAAATGTATTTCTTTTAACATCTAATCTCGAGAATTAAATTTTCCAGCATCACAGAAAACAAGCAATATTACACATTTTGATTTTCGAAAATATTTATCCAAGATTGCAGAAAAATATTTGCTATATTTCTTATTGTTTGTGGTTTATCCCTATCACTCTAAGATCTTTATTTAACAAGTATTCTTTAAATCAATATCAAATGGTACATTTTTAAGAATTTTGTTCCATGATTCATCATCAGATATACTACCTTCAGTACATATTTCTTTTTCATTTTCTCTAAATAAAATTGAAATTAAAATATAATTATCACAGAATATACAATCCGCGACAAAATGATAGGACACCTCGATTTTTTGAGTTTTTCAAAATCAATGATACATTCAAATACTTTGTATACAGGTATGTAAACTCAAACCAAAGGTATGTGGACCCTGTAAAAATTTATCTGACCATAAAATATCTCCCAAGTATAACATAAAATTTTCAAACACAGCAAATCGTGATACGAAGGGGTGAAACGCGTCGAAGAGGAGGTTTAATTTCGAAATGGACGTTGAAACAATAAGTGTCAGGTTCTAAGTGTTTCAAAGCGAGCTACGATCAATTTAAAAGCCATTCTCGAGACGTATGTGCCTTGGGCGCGATTCTTTCCATTTAATCCGAACCAACTACTCGACACGAGCGACTTCGAACGAGTGCCACGCTCGAAACCTCCACTCCTCTCTTCTCTCTTTCTCTCTCCCACCAGTCGAGTTTCCGGAAACGGAAGAAGGAGGAGGAAGAACGAAAGCAGCCCTGTAATTAACGCCCTTGCGAGGGTCCCAACGGGGCCCGGACCTTTCTCTCCGGGGCCTCTCTGTTTACGGTCAGCGGTTTAAACGCTTCTCCCCGCACAAGAGTCTCGAGTTACTTGGGCCTTTCTTCTCCCCCCCTCCTCCTAGAACTTTTGACCCGGACCGGGACAATGAGATTTCGTGCGTTTCGTACCGCTAACGATCCGCTCGTTGGGGTTTCCCCGGCTGTTTAATCGTATTTGCGTTTATAGATTTCGAGGTGGGTCCTGTGATTGGTTCAATCAGGGATTCTCAATCCGGGGACCTAGGGCCCCCCATGTTGCATTTCTTGGGGCGAAGAAAAACGAGAACAGTAAGAAATGAGGTACCAAAAATATTATAATTATGTTACAGTGATAAATAACGAATAATGGTATCGAAGCTTGCATACTGTTGAATAAAAATTGTTTGTCACGAAAATGCCACATTTCCTGTTCGCTAAAATATTTTTTAACTCGACACGTAGAAAAATAAATACCACTTTTGAAAAGTAAACAATGAGGATAACTGTTATCTAGATAAAAATTTCTAGTAAGGAATAAAAGATGTTGAATAAAAAAATTTGGCCTACTTTTGTTTCTGTTTAGACTCTAGAAAAAATCTCCATTTCACAAAGTATACCAGTGCAACCAAAACGAGGGAAAAACCACCCCAAAATGAGGCATAATTACAGGACGATACTGGATCTCAAAAGGGCCATCGATAGGAGGAAATCGGAGCCAGTCCCCGCTGTCAAAATATGTAATACAATATTGACAGACCGTGGCGGAGTCAAAATACGTAACAGGTGTCCGTGTACACTGGGTGGCCATAATATATCAATGTCATCCGACGCTCGTCGGATTGCAGCCTGAAACAAAGTCGACTAATGGCCGAGGCGATCGATCACGTGGACGATACCCGACATTAATTACGCAATTTTTGTAAACCCGAGCGGCTCGGGTTTAATTTAATAATAAAGCTTTTCGGCGTTGCGCAAGAAACGTTGCTTTTATTGCGATCGTTGTAATTGAACCTGACGATGGGAATTAATACGAGCTTAATGACAAATTAAATTAGCGATCACTGGATCGATATATTACGATAGCAATACCTATGCTTTGATTATATCGCGTTGATGAAATATTTCAGTCTGATTTAATTTCGTAGATACGAGATTTAACGCCACTATCAAACGATATTTAATTCCAACTTAAAAATGCGAAATAAGTTGAATCGCTCTGTATATGGAATCAACGAGGACCACGACGCGTTTTACGATCAACTAAATCTCTTTTCTTCGACTTTTATTACGTGCTCCCGCAAGCGACAGTTTGTTGATAACGTTCGAAGTTAATTTATGACCAGAGTCTCATTTTTTAGGAAAATCTGTAAAACTCAGTTTATTTATCTTTTCACTAGACGAGTTAATTTTTTAAGAAATATCAATCTGAAGGAAACACATCGAAAGTTTAGTTATCTTAACTTACTGTGTTTCCGAACGTATAAACTTTACGAAGTAAAAGAAGAATTTATGATTTTCATCCGAGACACGAGGAATCCCTTAATGACCTTCTTTTTGCAGTTTCTTCGATCCTGATTACTCCATCGTCGCGATCGTAAAGTTTCACTGCCAGCATGCGAATCCTGAATTTTTACGGCGTTGTAAAGTTGCGACATCGTAAAACAACCTTTGGAAACGAGTCGTCAGAATGTTCTCGAAATATGAGACGCTAAAAATGGCGGGGAAGACCGCCGTAAACCGCGAGTCAGTAATTTATTTTAATTTATCGCGTCCGATGATGATTCAATTAAACTGTTTCGAACTTTTACTTTGCAAAATTTTGCGTTTCGTGCAACTGCAAAATTAATTTCCGTCACCCTCGTTTTTGCAAACATTTAAAAATTGTTCGCAGGAGAAAATTTCTTGTAGGAGAACCACTGGCTTCGCGACCTAATCGAAAACACACGCCGTTTAGAGTGCAATAATCTGTTTATCTCGCTCGATATCGCGCGATTGAACCGGCTGGATCGCCACCTGGGAAGCTTTTGTAAAATCACGTAACACTTCCGAGGCAAAGAAACGGGAAAGAAAAGTCCTCGGTTGCGTCTCGAAAGTCCAGTCGTCAACGGGACGGAAAAACTGGTCCCAGAACTGGTCGCGTCTACCACAAAACACGAATGGCGAATGGACGACGCACGTGTCGCGACTGAATGGCCGCTTTCTTTGCCTGGGCGACCTGTGACACGATTTCAATGGACTTCGACAAAGGAACAGTGCACAAAAGAGACGCGGGCGACTTCTTGAAACTGCCAGCAAGGAGCCAAAGATGACATTTCTTGGTAAATCCGCGGCCAGAGATTAGACAGTTCCAGCTTGCACGCTTTTAGACCCCTTTAAATCCGAGGAGCCAATTTACAGGGAGTTTCCACAACAGGAAAGGAATTCTGAACGTGATTGGAAGTGTTTAAAATAATTTAATATTTTGTAGCTATTTAAATGATTAAATCTTCCAATTAATTGTTCAAAATAATTCTCCAAGGCCACAGAAAATTTCACTGATGCAACGTGTTGGGAACCCTTTTCCCCCCCAACGTAAAAAGAAGTATATTTTAAATTAATTGCTTCCTGGTAGTACTTACAAATAATAAAGGGCCTACAGTATCGAGAGAGCAAATTCGCGATATTTCAACGAACAAGAAATTTTTTTAAACGAAACGCGGAAGAGGGAGGCTCGAGTACCCGGTTATTGACACAGGGGTTGATGAAAAAGAAGACGAAAAGGCATACGCGGATACTCCTCCAGCGACAGACACACACACACACAGCCCCACGCCCTCGCGAGGCTAGAAAACACATCGTCGTTGCGAATCGCCCATGAATAGCTAATTGGCCCTGCAGAAAGGGCACCTTTTCCATCGCTATGGATGCACGGGATCTGCAGCTGCAGACGCGGTGCCCCGTGCAGCGAGAAAACGCATCTTTTGTGCGTGGCTCGAGTGCACGGAGGCCAGTGCACAATGAGACCTCTCGCTCGGACCGCTGGCCGTCGAAGTGAATTGAAATTGAAACGAAATGAAACGTAGCACCCCCGTACACCGTTCAACCCCTTTTTTTAGCCGTTTAGTTTAACGACGCGACCACGTGACGCGAGAGAGTCACGAGTTATTAACGATTCTCGATCGTCGTCGATCGCGACACAGAGCTCGAGTCAACTCCCCGGAAATCGATCCGCGTCAGCGTTACGATTCCGTTTCAGGCACAATGGACCAGCAAAGGGTGCGATTGTTGGCATTCCTCGGCGGGCCATTAACGGGGCGTGCACCAGCCTCGAACAATCGACGATATTTTTAACGAAATCGAAACGGCTGGTGGTCGCCGATTGATACGTCTTGGTCGACGATAGTTCTGTCGCGGGGGTTGTCGAGGGTCAGGGGATCAATTTGCGACCGTTGCTGAGCCCCAGCTGCGTATTTTTATTAACATACGTACGGGTACTTCCGTAATTTTAGGTTTGGTTCATTGGAGCCTCCGTTCGGGTACAAGAAAATTTACGAAATTACATTTAATGTTCAGGTTTTGGGGGTAAATTGAATAAGAGGATACAGCAAATCTTGAATAGCTGCGAGAAATACGAGTATTAATTTTCGATTCTTGGGGGGCTTTGTATCACAATGTGAAACTTATTTTTTATTAATGGGACCTTTACTAATATGTTTGAGACCAAACACGGTTATAACTTTCATCAGATTTGCGTATTCAACGAGTGCGTATTTAACCGTATTTAACACGATTTTGTACTCTATTTGAAATAGGTTGAAGACAAAGTATATCGTGTTTGGTCTCATTTTAACCGGAAAACTGTCACAAATACATTGGTGAAAGTTTCGTTTAAAAAAACACGAAAATAAAAAAGTTTCATTTTTGCACTATGCATGCATTGTCTCGCCCGGATCAGGTTGCGCTACTCGACGTTGAGCTTCGAATATGTCAGAGGGGGATCCCTCTCAATAGTAAGGATGGCTACCGTTTACCTATCCAGTCAAAAATGACTCGCAGTTATCTAAGAACTGCTGCATATGGAATACTACACTGTCTACTCATGGAACATTGAAAAATGATAGCGTAAATAATGATGCAGAAGAAAAAGGGGAGGCTTATCGAAGATAGGATGGATGGATTAGCTGATGGTGTCTGCATATGTTAGACAACATAATTTTACCGTTTCGTACATCAGGAAATTCCTCGGAAACCCGACGCCATAAATCAAGAAAAACTGGTTTCCCTAATATGTATGTAACAATTCATACATAATTTTCAAATCCTGTTGGAGATTTTGATTACCACGATTAAATTGTTTTTATTCTTGACAATATACATAGACCCTAATTGATCACTGTCGATACCAAGAGATGTCGTGAAACTAACATCAACAAATATTAAATATTTCAAAATCCTGACTAACTTTTATTCTACCCCCATTAATTGGACACAGTGAAACTTGAGTATAAAAGTCGATGCAATAATTTGCTGTAATTTAACAAAAACAGTTCTCCATTTTGGTGCACGCAATGGAAGATGAATCGAGGAATATAAATTTCGTTAAAAATCACCCGGTGTCAGGATCGACGTTAGGGTAATTTTGCATAATCCCAGCCATTGCAGCGATCAGTTTAATTCTCTATGGCGGCCGTGGAACGAAGCAGAGGCCGGATTGGAATCGCGGGGACCATTCAACGGTCAACAATGCGCGATTGTGCCGGTCGCAAGGTCGACCTCTTGCATTCCGTTGCATGACGTAATGGCCGCCGCTAGACGCTACCGATGCCCATTGGGGATTTTCGGTTTGGAGAATCGGGAGCACTCGCTCGAGCGTTTGCAGACCACCCAACCGGGAGATTCGTTCTTGACAAACTGGCTACCGCGACTCTGGCTGTTCCGAGCACCGAGAGCGTTCGTCACGCAACAGTGACCGCTTTACCGTTAATTTACGCTTGAAAATTTTCTATTAACGAAGCCCAAGTATACTGCTCCGCGATATCGGGTGTACTTTCGCGGCCTGCATCGATATTGGTACGTGGTGAATTCTTTTTCGCGACCTCCTTTGGTCACCAAACGTTCTCCAACCGAGGACCTCCATTTTGGTGAACACTTTGTCGCAAGAAAGGCATTTATAGATTGGTAATTTATAGACAGACGAATTAATTAATACTGTAACTAAAGAATACAAAATCCATAGAGTATCATGCTTAAATTTTGCAAAATTTTGTTTATAACCAATTTTGAATTGTTTTCGTTGGACTCTCTATGAGATATAATATGCAACATGGAATTAAATAAGAAAGATATTTTTGTAATAAATGATCAAAAATGTAGTCGAATGAAGGAATTCATGTTCGTGGGGTCACCAAAATGTTCTCCAACCGAGGACCTCCATTTTGGTGAACACATTATCGCAAGAATTTTAGGCATTTATAGACAGACGAATTAATTAATACTGTAACTAAAGAATACAAAATCCATAAAATATCATGCTTAAATTTTGCAAAATTTTTTTATAACCAATTTCGAATTGTTTTCGTTGGACTCTCCATGGGACATATTATGCAACACAGAATTAAATAAGAAAGATAAACTCATGTTCGTATCTCAGATGGAGACCTCGTCTAAAACAATTTTTAAAAAATCAAGGAATTTGCAAACAACGTGGACAAAAGAAAATTTTAATACAAACCGACGCCATCTAAATTTCGAATCATGGAATGTAGTCGAAGAACTATTATTTTTAATTTGTCATTTATAAGTATTGCACAAAGTGTTTCGTGGCACATTTTTGCGTCGCCTTTCGCGACTCCGCGCAGGTGCAAGGAAGAATGCACCGTTTACAGCAACATTGTTCGGTCCCAGCCGACAAAGCTGACCCTTAAACGCAACCATACTCGAGCACCGACGGTCCTGCAATTGCGTGTACTCTGACAGATAAGATCACGATGCAAAGCTGGTTGGCTGGCCGTGACAAGAAGCGGTCGCGAATTTACGAGCCCGACGTTCCTCCCCGCCACTGTCTTTAAGCTCGGCGCACAACGGAAGCGAGCGTAGAGCGCATCCCCGATCCTTTCGTGCAGAAATAACAGCGAAAGTGGATCTCTCAAACTTGTTCCCGAGTATTTTTCACGCGTCGACTGTCGTGGAACTGGTCGAATAACCGTGGAGTAACTGGTAGATAAAATCACTGGGATTAGTACCTCTTACGAGGCACACACGGATTTCTAAAACGATTCGTTTCAATGAAAATTGATGAAATGAATTAATATTGGGAAATACTAATATACCGAAAGTCCAGGAATCGTTCAGATAAATCGGTTTCTTGTGTAAAATGTAAATACTGTGAGATACGAACAGAGAAGTTTTGAGAAACTGATGTATTAACAGCTTTATTCAGATTTTTAGTTAAAAATAGTTCCGTGTACGACTACGCATAATGTACAATGATATCCCGAAAGTTCAGTGTGTCAATAGCCAATGGGCGATCTCGGGATAGATACGTCCTTGCGTGGATCATTTCAAACGTCGTGTTTAAACGAACAAGCCATTAACTCGATGAACATTTCCTACGTAAAGCGTTGTATGCGATTTACGAGGCGCATGAAGCTCGATAGTCTAGATTTTCTATGAGAACTTGGCTCACAAATGGAGCACTGGAAAATATTTCTATTTTTCTTTTTTTATCGACTGATATTCGTATTGGAGGGGTGAAAACTACCATCCCACACGAGGTATACGAGTAGGAAAAAAAAAATTTTCAAATCGTTCTAAAAAATATATTTTTGGTTGCAAGGGTCGACTACAATCATTTTTGGTGAATAGACATACCCCCGAAATCCTACGCAGTCTTGAGAAAAAAATTCAAGAAGGTGGACAAATTTTTAGGCGAAATTAAAAAATTTCAAATCGTTCTGGAAAAATTATTTTCGGTTACTGGGGTCAACTACAATCATTTTTGGTCAATAGACATATCCCCGAAATCCTACGGACTTTCAAGAAAAAAATTCTTTACTGAAAATCTAATGTGAGGCCAGAAATGTTTGCCCGAATTTTCATGCGAATCTTTAAAACATCATAACTTCTGAACAAATTGGAGGATTTTAATGTTTAAAAAGGCAAACGACGCGTATTTTAATGGAGAATATGTAGAAATTACAAAAATATTGGAAAAGTTGTTCCTTGACCCCGTAAAGTAAGAAAAACCCCCTAAAAATGGTCCAATTTTCAAACAGCCGTAACTCCTACAATAGTGAATATATTTCAATGAAACTTTTTTCTGAAGTAGAGCTCACGGGTACCTGCAAAAAAGTATTAGACAACTTTTCTGTAGGGCCTCAAACAAAATGACTAAAAAACAAATTCTTAAGAAAAATCGACAGGGCGTACTGATATATTATTTAGAACATATATAAAAAAATTTGTCAAAGTAAAGTAACGAAATTAAAATCGAAATATATTAATACAATAAGACCATAAAAAAAAAGAATATATTTTGAATAATTTTGCCTCTGGTTCATATCACTGACAAAACTTAAAACAAACAAAAATGGCGTCTACTGATATTTCTTTGCCCGTTTAAAGGAATCTAATGCTAAAGTTTGTAACTATAATTTAGTTACACATTGTAGAGTCTTCCCTAGGTAGATTCTAAGTGGATACGCAACGGTGGAAACCCTTTTTACTTACCCCGTGTCTGAATACGACTATCATTATCATACACCTACCGATTCGATGCATTTAGACGCGAACGACGATACTACGTATGTTGCAAAGTAACAAGCGGCCGCAGCATCGGTGCTTTATCATCATCTTCGCGTAGCCGACATTATTATAAAGTCAACCACGGCCGAGATAAGCGTTTCCTGGGTGCTAGAAGCACGATTGGCCGTGTTGATAACGACGCACCTTTAAAAGTACCCTATTGAATCTACACTCTGGCCCTCTAAGACGCGTTTCGTTGGTCGTCGAACTAGTAAACATCGACAGACTTTCTACGATTCTTCTTTTTCCAAAAACCATCACCCCAATTTCCATACTGGCAATTTGACGTCATCGTATGAATTTTCCTTTCTGTCCAATTGTAGAGAATTAATTTTCTGTGAATTATTAAACGAATAAAAAATAGAAATGAGAGTATAAAGACAAAAAATTTTAAAAAGATTTAATTGTGCGTGAGGGGTGTTTATATAAATTCGTATGTTAAAAAATTAGAACAGAGTTTACTTTTATCAGAATAAATTGGAATAAAATTTTGCGATACGAAAGACGCTAAGAGGAACGCTTGAAATTTCTCCAACCCCTCTCCTCACCGAGAGTTTGCTGTTTTTTTTTCTCTGTTTTATTCGCGTAGACTGAAATTATTCCGAACAAGCGAAATTTAATTCGCGGAATCCGAAAATCCTGCGGGAAGATTTTCCTTCCACATTCCACGGGGCGTTTGGCGAACGTCCAAGAATTTCTCCCCGCCAGATGAGGGAGTTCTTCAGGGGACAATGCACCACCAGAGGAACGCTCCAGTCTCTCGCGCAATTTCTTTTAATAGATCATTCAAAGGCTGCGTCGAGCGAAATTAAAGAAAATTCTGACTTTTCTCGACGAGCCACTCGGAGGGGAAAAAATTACCAAATTTGATTAGTTTTGTTAAATAACATTCCGAGTATTATTTCGTGTTACTTAATTCCAAAATTATTTCCCTCAGAATTAAAAAAATTATTGTATGCGTTGAGCAATGGGAGGAATTATTTAACTTGTAATAAAAATAAAAAAATTCTAATCCCTCTATAATTATTTCCCTCAGAATTAAAAAAATTATTGTATGCATTGAGCAATGGGAGGAATTATTTAACTTGTAATTAAAATAAAAAAATTCTAATCCCTCCATAAATATAACGTATTTTACTTATTCAAATAATTATTAAATTAGGAATTAATAAAGTGATGTAATTTTTTATGAGTAACTTTGAAAATTCAATTCCTTGTATATAATTAAAGTTTTCTCTAAATTCTACTGAATAGGATTTTGACAAATTAAAATATTTATCGAATTATTACGATGCAATGGTAACCAAGAATGAAATGATCTGTCTAATTCTGTGTTTATTTATTTCTAGCAGGCTTAACTGTTCCGGAGTAACGGTCACCATGAAAGCTTCCGACGAGTGGAAGATGAAGTTGGCAAGAAATTTGTGTGAGAACATAGAGTATAACAAGATAAGTACTCCTCAAATCACTTCGTGCCGTAAGACAACCCTTCCACCCTTTCTCGTGACTGGTTCCCACAGCAGAAAAAACAACGAGTTATGCAACGAACGGAAATACTTGGGTCTGGACCCGAAGCGAAGTCATTCGAGGCCAGTGTTGGGTTACTGCCCTGTAAATTGATCGACGCGTAAGGGCACAACGGGGGTAGGATATAGTTTTACATGGAAAAGATTCTGTATCAAAGTAATTAAAAAAAAGGGGGGGTTCGAGAAAAATTTCTTCGTGCAATATTTCGTGAAAAGAATTTTTAACTATTTTCTTTGCAATAAATGCAAATTTAAATTCGTGTTATATCACTGGAAAATTTACGAATATTAATTCGCAATTTGAGCAAATAAAAATAAAATTCTGCATTATGAAATATTCAAAAATGTAACTTTTCAGTTATCTATAGAATCACTGCTTCCTTCGAACGTAATATTCTTCTCTAACAAAAAAAAACCCAGTAATTTTTCAGCAAGTACCTTTGCAGACTCATGATGCAATTTTTATCGAGCAAACGACACACACAAATTTAATTACCCTTCACATTTCGTTCCACGCTCGGAAAAATAACGAGAGTGGACACGAAGCAATTGAACACGGAATGAAACTAGAAACGACAGTGTGTTATTTCGTTCCCAAAGCGCGTCCTTGAATCGTGAAAGACAACAAGCGGCAAATCTGAAAGGCTTAGAAATCCCCGTAATTAGATCACAGATCACAGATCACAGATTTCGTTACTCGTGGACTCTTTTTTACGCTTTGCAACGGTGCCCGACAGCGGGCTAGATCATCTGGATCAAAGACGTCCCGATGACTGCTTGTAAACCACGACTTTTTTATGGCGTGCCTTTCACACGATGTTACGTGGCTATTTCTACCAGAAGCCTGGAACAGAGCGTTGAAAACGAGAGGCACGATACGATGGGGAACGATATCGAGCCACGGTGATGAAAACACCATATGACGATGAAAAACGAAACTCTATTTTTAGACAATTGGAAACACGTTAAAATTCCAGAGTCTAGATTTATTTTCCTTAACACATAATCTTGAGAATTAACTTTTTTAGCATCTCAGTGAAAAAATAAAGAGAATAGTTTCCGGAAAAAATTCGTAAGAAAGTCTGGAGCGAGTCGACGAAACCGACAAGTGTATTTGGCAAGATTAAAAATCGAAAAAAAAAAAACGTGAACCACTGACGACCGACTCGACTGGTTTTCATTGAAGTCGACCGCTAACCGGTACGATTCATGGGGACTCACACGCCATTAACCCCCGGGATGGCTGTTAACGCGTCCAAAAAGGACGCACGGGGTGGGTTGATTTAATTTATGGCTTTATTATATACTGGACCGGGCGTTCACAATGCGTTGGATCATTAGCAACGACGAGAATGAAACGCGGACTCAATCCTTTTTTTTCCCCTGCTCCCTTTTTCATTTTCTACGAAGCTGCATCCACCGTGAAACATTGTTAAATTCGTCCTATCCCGCAACACTGTTCCAAAAGGCGTCGTGCAAAATGTACGGTGGCCGAGTCGCACCAGCGATTTTATATCTCGTGGCGAATCGGCACGAGGGTAGTTTTATGCGAAACTGCCGGGAGAATTTGATGGCGTCGATAGAACGCGAAACGAAACGAAACTTGTTAGAACTGCGAATGTTTACACGGTGGGAATTAATTTCGAGCTCGATTCATTCGATGTTTGGATCGATCGTTAATTACGTTGGTATTTAAATGGCCGTTTAATTGGATGCACGTAGCTGCAGTTCGAGAACATTAACTGCGCGGGATATACGTTTCCATTCGCGAAATCGGATGCAAGTGTAACGTAATATAATAGGGGAATAAAAACACTTTTTATATTCCATGTTTAACGTGTTCACTGTCTGTGACCCGTATATGGGTCATATCGCCATGCTATTGGATACCCTGCTGAGAGACCGGACAGTGAACGTGTTAATCATCGTTAACCAGGGATATTTATTGTATTTTTTATAAACTTATCTATGGAACAATTATTTCGAGAATAATAGTTGATTAACACTGAAACTACCGGCACTTCATGTATGATTAGGTGGCTAGAAATTACACAAACATTCCATAATTTATAGTCCAGTTTCATCGCACATTAGTCGTATGATCGATAGGAATTGCTAAAACTTCTTTGGGTATGCAGCGTCAAAGTAAATTTAAAAATAAACATAGAAGATAGCAAAAATTATAGTAGTTGGTATAGTCATAGGATAGGGGATAAAATGCCCTTTAAAATGAGCGTTTGTACGAGTCGATAGCTTTATTAGTTCCGGAGATATAGCGATTTTAATTTCAAGTCGATTCGGTGGCTAGTTTCGGAGATACGGGGGTCCGAAGTGTTTGTTTACGTTTCATTGTGATCAATGAATTCGCGCGCGCGAAAATAGTAAACAGTGCGTAGTAAATTCTTGGAAATACTACGCCCGAAACTAGGTCACGAGAGTCACGTCTCACGTGCGACAAAGAGGTCCAGCACGACGCGTCAGACGGAGACAGAGATAGTCAAATTAAGAAAAATACCCTTTTACATAAATTGCGATATCTCGAAAACGGAAAGTCCGATCGTCAAAAACCAAAAGCCATTTGAAAGAGGAATGTTCACCGCCGCTAACAATGGTTTAATTATGGCAAAAACGCTAGTAGTTTCGGAACTACACGCGTCCAAAGTTTTCGTATTTTTAATACCCGTTAATAAGCTATTATACGCGAGCCGGACAGTGAGGCAGTCGAATTAAAAAAAATTATCTTTTACATAAATTACGATATCTCGAAAACGGAGAGTCCGATCGTCAAAAACCAAAAGCCACTTTAAAGAGGAAGGTTTGCCGCCGCTAACAATGGCTTAATAATGGAGAAAATATTAATAGTTTCGAAACTGCACGTAATTAAAGTTTTAGTAATTTCAGTACGCGTTAGTGGCCTGGTTTAACACGGGAAGCGCCATAAGAGAATTTTTTTAAAATTACCTATTTACATAAATTACGATATCTCGAAAACGGAAAGTCCGATCGACAAAAACCAAAAGCCACTTTAAAGGGGAGACCTTGCCGCTTCTAACAATGGCTTGATTATGGATAAAACAGTAGCAATTTTGGAACTGCACGCGTCTAAAGTTTTATTATTTTTAACACTTCATTAGAACACTTTTTCGGTACGATTGCGTACGAGGCTCTGTACTGCCACTAATTTTGACTATTTCTCGTTGTAAAAATTTGTGAATATTACTGAAAGAGTAATAAATACATATACGCAACAACAATGCAAGAACTTTCATAGTTCCTTTATAAAAAAAATACCAAAGACAACATAAAAAAAAACGCGTTTTACAGTAGAAGACGAAGTTTAAAAAACGGTGTCATTTGACCGGTCGTGGTAGGCTCTAGTGTCAAATATATAAGTTTCTTTCTATAATCATACAATTAATTTTATAATATAGATTTTATCAGGAACATTATTATAAAAAATTATGAATATTCAACCACTGCAATGATCATACAAAATAAAATTTGATTGCACGTGACCGGTCGTAGTAGGCTCTAGTATCAAATCTATAATTTACTTTCTATAATCATACAATTAAATTTATAATACAGATTTTATCAGGAACATTATTATACAAAATTATGAATATTCAAACACCAGAATGATCATATTAAATGAAATTTGATTGCATTCAGTGAAGTCACGTATACGTGACAGCGGCTGTTAACGCGTCGGAACAATTCGAAGCCGACGAAAAGCGAGCAAAATAGCATCCCGTGACCGAGTATCGAGTCCTTTCATCCCCTTCTGTCCCGTCACTCCCCCAACCCCGTCGTTGGATTCGACTTCTCGACGTTTCATCGGTCGTTGCACCGGTTATATTCGCAAAGCGACGCCCCCCCCCCTCTCCCCCTCCCTCTGTCGATTTTTCTGCACGCGTCAACGGAGTCCATCGAAAAGCTATCGCGTCACGGGCAACTCGTGCGTTCGGGGTTGGTTTTTAAGGGCGTTTCCAGCTGTCCGTTCCATTGTCCGCGCGCGGAATTATTTATAGGCGAAGGATGACCAAACGGAATTTATGCCGGCGAAACACGTACGCGCCGGTACAGGCGACGCCTGCATTGTGGAGGACGACATAAACGTCCGTCGTCGCGTCGCGCGTGCTTCCTTCGCCAGCAATCGGACGAGAGTTGTCCGCGGGGATGAAAAGCGTGAATCCCGGGACCAAACCGGCCGAACGAACCCGTCTCAACCCAAGAATCAACGATCGATAGTCCGACATTCATTAAAAAATTAATCGAATCGTACGGTACGTTAAAATTCGATTAACGAAAGTTGGTTTCTTAATTTTTGTCGGTGAGTGTATTCGTTGGTAATTGCGGTCTGAGGATCGTACGTAATCTTGCGTAATTTTCTCTGATGCGAATAATATATAAAGCAGGCTGGTAGGCCAGGACCACGTAGACGGAAGTGACATAAACTGACCGGGAAAAATGCGATAGTGCGTAACCGCCTCTCTGGGTATGATTAATGTCAGATTAATGTTGCACTTAAATGGAAACGTTCGGAAACATAGCACGTCTGACAACGATGAAAGACTTCTAGAAACTATATAAAATTTTCCGAGTTTTAATATTACTATTTTATTCTGATCGTGGACTAATTTCTAATTTGTATCATTTTGGCACTCACGAGAAGAATTTTATTTTATGGTAACTGATAAAAAATAATGGGTGCATATATTGTTTTTTTTTAAGAAACAATTTAACCCTTAAGTGGATTATTGGGGCCACAAGTTTAAACTAATAATTGTTATTTGAAAATTTATGCAATCCTCCATTAGTTCATGATTTTTTAAATAAATAAAATTAAAGGAAAGTTGATTCCCATTTACCAATTTGGTAAAAATCGAAATTAAGTAAAATAATTCAGTTGAGATTCAGAGCCCACTTGAGGGTTAAGGGATGAAACTAGAGCAGAGTTTGATAAATAAAACACTGTATTACTTTTCATCAAACACTAACCAGAATTTTGTTAGAAGAAGCCTATTCTACTCCACAGTTTTAGAATTTAAAGAAAATTAACTGTGGAGGGTAGTTTCATCCCTTAATCTTGGATTATCGCCCACAATATTTTCCACAAATTTATCTCCAATACCAGTGTAACTATGCTCAGTACACAAACAGAAACATATCGTTTCATTTTGTACCCTAATAAAATATCAATCGCCTAGAAAAATTGTGTTGTGTACACTCTGATCGAAACGATTTTTCCGCCACAATGGATCTGCTTTTTCCCCCACAAAATATGCCACTATTTATCGAACTGATCGCAAACGATTGGTCTCGGGCAGTTTTTCCGCGTTGTTTCGAATTCCACCAACCGGACGTTGTTCGAACAAACCTATGTATATTTGCGTCGTCTTTGGGCGAGGCGTGAACCAGGTCACGCGGATCTGACCATTGTGAGGGCAGAACCATAAATTCACGACCGTCCTTTCCGACAAATCCGTTTAAGCCATTAGAAATCGCTCCTCCAGGTATATACCGACGCATACGCGATTGTGTGCGGAACGAAGGGACGCGTAACGCAAAAGTCATTTATCAAGCGTACGTCAAACAAAATTACGCGATAACTTTCCCGAAATCGAAATCCGAGCGCCTTTTGCGAAACGATCGACCCAATAAATGGCGCGGCGTGAAATCACGGACGCCATTATGCAATTCGAAATTCGTTTGGTAACCGCAATAACATCAAACAAATGATATGAAATATTGAATATACTTTTCTTGTTCTCTGACAACGGTAGAAAATTAATTTATTTAATCTGAATGAAAATACAATTTTTTTTTTATTCTTTGGAAATTGATACTATAATTGGACGAATTATAAGCACAATTCATTGATAAATAAATTAAAGTTTCGTCTGGTTTTTTCACAATAAATTACTTGTCTTGTTATTGACATCAATTTTATGTAAGTTGAATAATTTTTAAACTCATTATACTACTTAATACTAAATAATAATACTTATTAAATACTAAATATATTTTTTTTGTTCTCTGACAACAATAGGAAATTAATTTATTTAATCTAAATGAAAATACAATTTTTTTTTTATTCTTTGGAAATTGATACTATAATTGGACGAATTATAAACACACTATAAAATATATTCATTGATAAATAGATTAAAGTTTTGTCTGGTTCTCTCAATAAACTACTTGTCTCGTTATTGACATCAATTTTATGTAAGTTGATTAATTTTTTAACTTATTACGCTATTTAATTTGTTCTAAATTATTTGCTGATGCTTCAAGAGGCTAAGAAAAATTACACTTTACACGAATATAAAAAATATGAGATATTTCGAAGATAATTTAATTTAAATCCTGAAAATGAAGAATTTGATTATGATTTAAAAACTTCGAGAAGAAATGGATTACTTACGATGTATTTCGAACGCATACGATTGTTTTCTTAACGACAGGGACGAAATAAGCACATTCCGCGACAATCGTTGGCTACATTCGTCGCGTATCGCGATTCTGGATCACGGGCGTTCCGGTGCATACGTATGCATATTAACCCGACGCATTAGCACGTTATGCACTTTCGAATTCTAATCGAGGAAACGAGAAAAACTCGTTCGCAGAAACGCGTACGTGGTCCCGGAACTTTCTTCGACCGAATCAACTTGGTACATAAATAACACCCTCGTGATTTATGGTCGTAGGTGCAGTTGCAATTCCCATTTTTTCAACGGTACAATTCCTAGTATATATCGACGATTATAATACATTTCACCATAAAAATCCACAAAGAACGCACGACCTCGGGACTCACCTGAAACAGAAAAATAAAGAAAATATTTAATAAAAAATTATATTACTGTTAGATAATTTTATCTTGCAATTTATTATAAAATAAAGAGAATGTTTAGTGAAAAATTTCGTATTACTGTTACGTGATTTTATCTTGCAATTTATTAAAAAATAAAGAAAATATTTAGTACAAAATTTCGTATTACTGTTACATGATTTTATCTTGCAATTTATTATAAAATAAAGAGAATGTTTAGTGAAAAATTGCGTGTTACTGTTACATGATTTTATCTTGGAATTTATTATAAAATAAAGAGAATGTTTAGTGAAAAATTGCGTGTTACTGTTACGTGATTTTATCTTGCAATTTATTATAAAATAAAGAGAATGTTTAGTGAAAAATTTCGTATTACTGTTACGTGATTTTATCTTGCAATTTATTATAAAATAAAGAAAATGTTTAGTGAAAAATTTTGTATTACTGTTACGTGATTTTATCTTGCAATTTATTATAAAATAAAGGGAATGTTTAGTGAAAAATTTTGTATTACTGTTACGTGATTTTATCTTGCAATTTATTATAAAATAAAGAGAATGTTTAGTGAAAAATTTCGTGTTACTGTTACATGATTTTATCTTGCAATCTTTTATTTGGACCATATTGTTTACTGGGATGAACACTCGAATCCGGTTCGAGTTTCTTTATTTTTCGGGGAATTCGTATGACGCACCGTGACTCGAGCGACGCGTTATGCGAACGTATGCGTTGCAAATACGAGCGCCGTGAACGATATACAAATGAGCAAAGGCGGGTCTTCAAAGTGACAACACAGAGGCGGTATCGTTCCAGAGCAGATGTTTCTTTCGTTTCTCGGCGAATCTCTTCCGCATCGAAAGCCGCGTTTGTCTCCCAGCGTCAAGAATCTCCCCCTTCGAGCCGTTTCTATTTTAATAAAACCATCCTTTTTACGACACGCCAGTCACTGGTTTCCGTTCCGATGACAGAAAGAAAGGGCGAAAATTCGGTGGTCGAAAGAAATAGAGCTCAAAGGGGACCCGACAGAACATTCGAGATTTCAAGAATCTCAATTCTAGAAATTACAATCTCCAGTTTAACATTTTTTTATTTCTACAGTCCCTTAAAATTGGGACGAGGATAATGAGATGCAAAATAATCCCAATTTTTCAGACGTACAGTGCAATTTATATTAATTAAAATTATAAGTTAAAGCTATTATAATTTCGATTTTAACATTTTTTTATTTTGAGCTTTACAGTTACTTAAAATTGAGACACGTAACGAAGATAATGAGAATAAAAATAGACGTACAGTGTAGTTTATATCAATTAAAATTATAAGTTAAAGTTGAAAATATCGTAATGACGTTATATAAAATATTGTAATGTCATGTTGAAAAAGAAATTTCAAAGAATTTAAACCAAAATAGAGATTGCAGAAGAAGAAATTTAAAAAAAGAATGAAGATTGCATAAGCAAGAAAACAAATTTTATTTCATTCCTCGAGCAGTTAACAAGATTGGTTTACGATTTTGTATTTGAGGTGTGCACAGTGGAATTAATCCTATCTCCCCCTTTCCTTTCATTACTTTTTCACGAGTCGTTTTGACAGTCTGTCGCGGATAAATTATTATCGTCGATTAATGGCCGCGTCAAATTGGACAGATCCGATTTCGCACGGCGTGCTTTACGCAGATGATACATCATCGGGATGATCCATCCGACGAAAAAACACGACACCCTTTAGAACCAGACGCGTCAAACTCTAACAACTAAATTCCCAGGCTCGTTAAATTCACGCCGGACAAATTCATGAATTTCAAGCGTTCAAATTAATTCGAATTTATTGGGATACGTTGAGCAATTTCTACGAGCTTCTGTTGTTTTATTTCTGATACTAAAACTATATTGAAATCCTTTTAAACGACTATTTAAAATTGAACGTACAATGACTTCATAATTACGAGACTCTATTTTAAAAGTCTGATGTTGTATTTCATTTATAATTTTTTGAAAACGAATAATAAAAAAACTCGTTGCTATTTTTTAATTCTTTTCTGACACAATTATTTATTTTAAAGAATCATTTCTGCTATATTTAGATAATACAATTATTTGAAGAATTTAATTAAAATTCTTTTCTGACACGATTGTGTATATTTTGAGAAACCATTTCTTTAACATTCAGATATAAAATAAATTGCAAACATAAAATTGTTGAGCTTCCAATTGTTTTAATTCTTTCTTGGCACGATTATATATTTTAAGGAATCATGTGTGCTGTATTTGGGCACAGAATAAATTACGTATATAAAATTTTTTCCAAGCAAAAAAAATTGAATTGTCGTTACAGGGAACAACGAAATCGACGCAAAAAATGGGAGCGTGGAACATTTTCTCCAAGACACAAACCGTAAGAAACACCTGCGCAGATGAGTACTTTTTGTCGAAGTCGATCCTCATAAATAATCGCTGGCTCGCAGGAATCACGGTCCAATTTCAAATGGGATATTTATCCCTCAGCCCGACCGTGAAATACTAATGACATTAATGACGGTCGATCGACCATCGCCCCTATAGGGGAAATATGGATTATAACAAATACCCGTGAAATACCTATGCCGGTTGCCAGTCCGGAAATCCTTTCCATTCTTTACGAGATACAAAAATGGCCCCCGTGGAATGGCTGGCAGCTTGCAACGCTCGCGAATTCTATTGTTTCATCGGACCCTCGGAGGCGAAAGTTTCCCATTTGCATGCTAAATTCCCTCGAGCTTTTAATTGGCGACAGATGTTTCCCTTATCTTCCGTATCGTTTGGTCGCCGACTCGTTTATTGCGCGGCACTCGATCCAATTTACAAACTCCTTGCACCTTTTTAATGCCACCGGGGCAAAACGGTTGGGCATGTCTCGTTAAATTGCATTTGACGCGAGAAATTTTTCGCAGTTTCAACGAGCTATTCCACGGGATACGGATAAAAATAGCAAACTGGTTCAATTATTATTTCTATATCAAAACATGATTCTATATCGAATACATTCCTTCACGTTTTATTAATTCTTCCATTCTTTATAGAGTGACTCTGGGTCTGTCGAAAAATGATTTTCTCTTTCATTTTTAAACAATCTATAATTGGAACATTCTGGAATCGTGGAAACACGTGTTGCAAAATGAAGCTTGAGAAATTAATTACGAGAAAAAATTGTATAATTTAACCAAAGACAAGATCTGCAATTTTATATTAATTCGAACTCTTCTCTCGTGATTTCTACGCGCGTTACATGTGCTTGAATCTTATTTTTCGTTGTTTATGAATACTAGAAAAATATGTTACCGATGTATTTTTCAAGGAAGAATGCTCGTCGTTGAATAGTGATTACCGTTGCTTGCCAGATTCCCGATCCAACGATTAATGAATCTTGCTATCAGTGTCAAGGGATTCCATTGGGTGTCAATGGGTCAGCCCGTATGAGGCTTTGAAATCGATGGATAGCGCAATAGTTATCGCCTGTGCATCGAAAGGTCAGCGGGTGCGTAGTGCCGTGGTCTTTTTTCGCGGAATGGATGCCAATTTCCTTAAGCCCAGTTCACGTGCAACGGCACGCTGGTTCGTACACTCGGGTAGTATTGACGATACGGTAGGTCAGTCACGTTATGCAAAGAGCGTGGGATCGACACTAAGCGCCGCGTTAGGGCACGTTTACACTGCCAAGGCATTCTGTTCCTGTACATGTTAGTAACAGTTTCATTCTGATACCAGCCAATCGACATGACCAACGTCCATTCGTTCGAGATATTCGATCAGAATTTTCATTTATTCACTGTGATATATTTCGTACTAGACATTTAACATATTGAAAGAAACAAACACTGCAACAGCTTTCTATCATAGTTATTGATACATTTACCTACAGTAATTGGTACAAAATTACGCTGTTTTGTGAACATTGTATGTTATGTTTGATTTAAAATCATAAATAAAGTTAAATTAAATTAAATTAAAATTAAAATTTGAATTGTCTGTAGAGTTAATGTACCAATTACTGCAGATGCAATTTTCCTTGATTTCTCATGGAAAACCAAGTCAATATTAATCAAAAATTGTTAACTCTTAAAAACAATTTTTGATTAATATTGATATGGTTTTCCATGAGAAAATTGCATGTGCAGTAATTGGTATAATACATTAACTCTATAGACAATTAGAATTTTAATTTTAATTTAATTTCATTCAATTTTATTTTTATTTTGAAACTTGCTTATATTTTATTGATATTTCAAGATATAGAATTTTCTTCATAGATGCTGTCCCATAGATAAAACAATAAAAAACATTTATAGAAGCATGAGTTCTAATTTGAATCCTGTTTTCAAGTTACTGTATTTGATCATTTTCATAACAAATATTCAGAATTGCTCCATTTGCCCCAATATTGTTCATGCATAGCATGTTCACACATTAGGTTCATGTTTGCCATTTTTAGAACAAACAAAAGCAGTTAATAGACTAATAATATATTAATTAAGTAAATTCATGACACACATGTTTCCTAGATAATTGGGTCGCAGGTGATTAATAAAAAAAAAGGTTACGTCGACCTCCTTCCCTTCCGGGCCACTAATGAATATTGATTGCTCGATTAAAATTCAAATCTGCCACATCGATTGCGTACTTGTTTTGCTTAATTGCAATTATTACTGACGTTCGGTAATTGCTTCCTATGCAGAAATGGTCCTACCCAATGAAAAATTGGTCAAAAAATTAATTCGTTCAATATTTTTACATTTTTTTAATTATAAATATTCCCGATACTCGTTAAATTATTTCTGTGCAGTAAATTATCTTTTCTGAAGCAGTTTCGTTCGTTTAAAAAATTCCAAACAATGGCTATTGAAAGGATGATACTTCTGAAAAATGCCTCCCACAGCATCGACCGTATCTTCCACAATTTTTGTTATTTATAAACAAAAAAATTACTGAAATTTCTTTGAAGTATGCCTGTTGCAACGGAAACTCATTTCCAACGAAAAATATTCCAAGAATCTGTATTTACTTTACCGAGTATATTTTGCAGCTTATTAATATCAGCAAATATTTAGGAAGGAAGGTCCTTTTGTTGGTCCTGAGTCACTGTTAGTCATTTCACTTTCATTTTACCCCGTGCAAAGTCCAGTAAATTCTAGATACCTTAGTCATTCCGTAACTAACAAGAGAAGGACACGTATACTGCAGTGAATCTGCAAGTGTCGCAGCCTGTAGACTGCAACGACACTCACAAGCAATTCAATTCCTCTAGTAAAAGTACTTGATACAGATTTTCTTCCAATAGAAAAATACAACAAATCTTATGAATTTTACGAGACAGTCTGTGAATGATAGAACGAACTTATAATTATTTATATTTTAAAAACTATTGAGTATTTACACCTGATATTTTGTATACGCCAAAAGGGACCACTCAACTATCATTCTGCAAAAGCACATTAGAATCGAAGCTATACACAAGCAAGCTAATAATTATCTCACTTTAATTATTCGTATTTTAAAAACTATTGAACATTTATACCTCATATTTTGTATACTTCAAAAGGGACCACTCAACTATCATTCTGCAAAAGCACATTAAAATCGAAGTTATCATCCCTTGTATGAGCTATGGTTATTTTCAAACCTCAGCAAACACCTCAGAACGATGTTTGCTTTGAGATCACAGTTCGTTGGAATAGACGAGATACTGAAGATGGTGTTATTAGACAAACCTCGAAGTAATTCACAGTATAAAGGAGAATAATGGTTCTTACGATATTTCCTATCGCTGGATGGAGGAAATTCGAGGACGAGGACGGAGCGTGGCGATAGAAAGGAGGATCTCGGACGCGCTGACACGTTCGGAGCCCGTGGCCGCTCGCGGGACCTACATCGTGAGATAAAGCCTGTTTACCTGGAAGGGAATAATTATTCGTGGGGAACCAGTTCCGCGAGCACGGCTGCGCGTGCATCGTCTGTCGAGAAGTCGCCGTAAAATATCGCCGGATCGTGTTCCCCGGGGACGAAGACCACGGCTCGATTCTGGCTACAAGGCCAGCTTTCGATTCAATTAGACGGGCTCGAATACATTCGGAACGCTTCCTTGTTCGGCCATTGTTCCCTTTCTTTACCAGAAAGTGGCCCTGAATCCGGAAATTTGCTTCCTCCCACGAAAAACTAACGCTGAAATTCTTTGGAATCCCCAAAAACAAGAATGATTCTTAAAATGAACCTCTGGGGCATCGTTCGTAAATTGAACATTTCTACTCCTATTAAAGATTTTTACATCCTCATATAATGGTCAAGGTGGAAAAATTTGTAGCGATGATTCTCAAAATGAACACCAGGCATGATTCGTAAATTGAACATTTCTATTCCTATTAAAGATTTTTACATCCTCATATGATAGTCAAGTTGGAAAAATTTGTAGCGATGATTCTCAAAATGAACACCAGGCATGATTCGTAAATTGAACATTTCTATTCCTATTAAAGATTTTTACATCCTCATATGATAGTCAAGTTGGAAAAATATGTAGCGATGATTCTCAAAATGAACACCAGGCATGATTCGTAAATTGAACATTTGTATTCCAATTAAAGATTTTTACATCCTCTAATACATGTGTAATAGTTAATTAGGAAAAATTTGTAGCGATGATTCTCAAAATGAACACCAAGCATGATTCGTAAATTGAACATTTCTATTCCTATTAAAGATTTTTACATCCTCATATAATAGTAAAGTTGGAAAAATTTGTAGCGATGAGTCTCAAAATGAACACCAAGCATGATTCGTAAATTGAACATTTGTATTCCTATTAAAGATTTTTACACCCTCTAATACATGTGTAATAGTTAATTAGGAAAAATTTGTAGCGATGATTCTCAAAATGAACACCAAGCATGATTCATAAATTGAACATTTCTATTCCCCCCAACGATTTTGACACTCTCTAATATATGTGTAGTAGTTAATTAGGAAAAATTTGTAGCGATGATTCTCAAAATGAACACCAAGCATGATTCGTAAATAGAACATTTGTATTCCTATTAAAGATTTTTACATTCTCTAATACATGTGTAATAGTTAATTAGGAAAAATTTGTAGCGATGATTCTCAAAATGAACACCAGGCATGATTCGTAAATTGAACATTTCTATTCCCCCCAACGATTTTGACACTAATATATGTATAATAGCTAAGTTGGGACAATTCGTGATATACAGTAATGATTTCTAAAATGAACACAGTGTGTTTCGTAAATTGAACATTTTCAACAGAGGTTCAACGATACATCGCTGCGTACAAACATCTGCTAGTGTCGAAATTTGCCTCCACTGTACGAGAAGTGAACACACCAATCCTGAAGCAACGTTCATTTTACGAATCATCACTGTACTCCCATCGATCGAACTTCGTAAAAAATTGTAGCTTTGAATAAATCATTTCTGTCCCAAAAGTACACGTCCCCGTTAAATTTTAACGATCACCAGGATTCAGGAGCTTCGAAAAGCCATTTAATTTTCATAATAATTTGATACAATTTCCCTCCATACATATTCATTACATTGTTCGCCGGGCGTATTATCTTTTTAAAAGACTTTCGAACACAGTGCGTCGTGTCTTTCATTAAACGACCGCTATTAGCGATAACGACCATCCACGCGAGTTTTCCATCCTTTGCTTTTATTGCGTATTCAAATTATCAACGCGTATATGCTTCCATATCGCATTGTCGAAACGTTTACGAAGAATCTTTCGAACAATCCCTGACAAGTCGAGCAACCAATTTACAATATTTCCGGAGCGGACCAGCTTATCAATTTTTTCTCAAAAACCATCGCGGGAACTCGAATGGTGCAATTTGAAGTAACCCGAGGCTGAATTCAACTCGTTTATTAAATTTACAATGTCAGTTACATATTCGCTTTCTTCGGTAACTATTAACGCATCGGAAAAGGAACAAAATCGATTTCTCGTTTCTCTTTAAACGTGTCAGCTGGTCAGCCTTGAGAAAACGAGATTCTCGTTCCCCGTCTCGTTTCGATCTAGTTCTTGTTCCCGAGACAGAGGGAAAAATTTCATTTCTACGACGCGATTACCCGGTAATATGGGTAATAAAGTCGATAATAATTCAATGAGCGGCGGATCTACCTTCGAGCAACGTGTTCAACGGTAATTACGACCGATTACAGACCGATTCTTGTTAATTGCTGCCGGGCGGATCGTCGAATCGTCATTTTCGTTAATTGAATCAATAATGCCTTCGAGAAAATGAAAATTAAATGCACGAAACAGCCTGAACAATTCCTGAAATAACGTGACATTTTTTCGAAGCTTTGCAATGTTAACCTAGATCCTTCCATTTCATTATTTTCTATTATAATATATACAATTTGATTCTTCGTGCTTCTGTGAACTAATAACAGGAGAACGATATTACAGCCATTCACGAGACGATTTCATTAACTTTACTCGCTGTTAAAAGAATCCATCCAGTTAAGCAAAATGGTGGACGCGTTAAATATAATGGAAACGATCCTGTTGGCTGCTAATAGAACGCAGGGAAACATTTTATCGACTTTTAAGGAGCGTCGTTCGTTCATTTCGTACCCAAACCTCTATTTAACAATCTTCTATGCCTTTAAAGAAAATTTCCAACGCATCCGGGGAGACTTTTTCCATTCCGTTGGCGATCACAGCGGGTTTCAACGACCGGTCAGAGAGGATATTAAAACCATCGACGATCCATCGATGCTCTTTAATAATTACTTGCGGGGCAAAAGAATAATTACGAACGATTTACCGGTATTACAAATAACTTCCTGCCATTACGTTAACGCACGTAGATTCCGCAACGGGCCCAACAACGCAGATGTCATTTACGTGATGTATGGGCCCCCCCTGAGGACGCGCGTTTGCATAAGCGGAACGTCTCCCAACGGTGCGCCTCTTAAATCGAAGAATAATCGAATTACGAAATTACTATGACCGTATTGCGTAACGCGACAGTTTCATGACCCAAACTGAACGAGCACGGTTGCTTGATGCGTTAAAATACATTGAAATTTAGTCGAGAATGACGGATGTCTTTGAATCAGATAATATTACGAAAGGAAATCCTTTTTATATTATTTAAATATTCTATAATTTCTGTGAAATTTTTCGTCTGACAACATAGGCTTTAAATGCTATTTAAATGGTATTATTTATTTTTGCTATTTTAACTGTGTATAAATAAGCGTTCGTTTAGATGAAAATAATAATTTTAATCTTGGAATTAAATATTTCACAAGCAATGAGAATTTGAGCTGAGGCCAATCGAAATAAACGCTGAATAAATATAATAAATAAATGTATTAAATCTGTGGTCTCTAAATTGTATTAAATACAATTTAGAAGCCACTTTATATTAATATAATTTTATTTTTCTCGTAGAAATACTACTCGAGAGAAGACACGTGTGAACCATCAACGATAGAATTAAATTTCAAGTATTTAACTTTCGCTCGAGAGAAACAATTGACCGATTCGAGCTGACAGAACAGTTTTCGAAACGTAATAATTTCCCGCGTAATCGACTTCTTTCGTTCGCGTTCCTCGTTAACTCGATTCGCGTTCCATCGCGGCCACTTTGGCCGCCGTTTTGCCCCGACGCACAGACTGAATGCGTCCGAGATCGCGTCGATTAAAGGCAGTTTTCATCGTTCGGTGGCACAAAGAGCAGTTCGAGTGCGACGTTAAGGCTGGCCAATCGCCACTCCGGGAGCTACGTGTCCATGAAACCCCCATAGAATTTCCGATTGCCAGGCTCGATTCGAGGACTCTCGGGTTCCCTTCGCCCTTTCGCGCTGAGGCCCTTTCGCGAGGGCCCTTATCTTCAGCCCGGTATCCCTGAACGAGGTAAAAGAAACGAGAGCCCTCGAGGAATGCGATTGCACATTTTGAGGCTCGCGGGCCATTAAGCCCGAATCGAACAACGGGAATAAATTGTTTTTCGCGCGAACACAATACCCCATCACCCTTACTCGTTTACTATGATGCTGTAGAAAATTCATTGCGAGCAAAAAAAAAATTTGGGATTCTAATTTTTATATTTAGTTCTTCCTTTGATTATTTGTGAGAAGTCACTAGAGGCCTCAAATGGATATTTCTTTTCAGTACAATTTTCTCCTTATTTGTAAAATTTGTTGTAGGCAAAAAAATAAGAATTTTAATTTTTATATTTTTTTTTTAGTACAATTTCTTCATTTGATTATTTATAAGTCACTGGGGCCTCAAATGGATATTGGTAATTTATATTTCTTTTTAGTAATATTCCCCCCTTATTTGTACAATTTATTATAGACAAAAAGGTCGGAATTCTAATTTTCATATTTCTTTTTAGTAGAATTTTCTCCTCACATATATTTGATTATTTGTAAGAAGTCACTGAGACCTCAAATGAATATTAAATTATTTTGTGACTTATATTTCATTTGAGGACTCAAATAAAAATTAGTAACTCATTCCTCAGGAATGTAAATGCAACTTAAATATAAGACCGATTCATAAAAATATGTGTCGACGACTTGCTACTCCTAACGTTCCTCCAGTCGTCTAACTACGATCGAACTAATCGTCCCAATTGCTCGTAACATTGCTCAGCGTCTCGATCATCGCCACCAATGGTATCTCCGTTGGAAAAACAACAACACGCAAGGCAAACAGCGTCGTATTGGTTATCGATCAATTGGCAATTCTCAGCCACTCCTTTGTCAAACGAATTAATAACGGCGTGCAACGATTGCCTTCGTCTCGAGACGTGCCTCCCGAGCGTCGGTAAATAACGATTGATTATGGCCGCGAGCACGAACGATTTGGCTCGTTCGCGATACAAATCTCATTCGAAATTGGGTCACCGCGAGCGGTCACGGTTAATTTATATTGTCGGAAGAGCTCGCGAACCTGGCGCGACGATGTGGGGTCACCCTTAATCGCGAACAACCGGCTCGTACAAGCGTGTTCGTTGTTCCATCGCCTCGCGTTGGAGGAGTTTAACGATCGTTCAGAGTTCGCGATAAATCGCCGTCGTCGGGGCTGGCTGAGGGTTCTCAACCGGACGATCCACATTAGCTGTCCTCAAAAATTTCAGCTAAATGACCGTCGATTTGACGCGGAGTACGGCAATGATTCTTAAAATGATCGTCACTTTGAGATTGGTACGTCCATCTTTCGTACAGTGGAAATTTGACACCTGCAGAGATTTGTAATACCAATTGAGAGGGGTGGAAACGTTCAATTTACGAATCACGTCTGAAGTTCATTTTAAGAATCACTGTGTATGTTACAAATTTTCACAACTTGACTATTATATGTTAGAGGGTGTAAAAATGTTTGGAAGGAGTAGTAATATTCAATATACAAATCACGTCTGAGGTTCAATTTAAGAATCACTGTATATGTTACAAATTGTCATCAACTGTATGTTACAAATTTTCACAACTTGACTATTATATGTTAGAGGGTGTAAAAATCTTTGGAAGGAATAGAAATATTCAATGTACAAATCAGGTCTGAGGTTCATTTTAAGAATCATTGTGTATGTTACAAATTGTCAACTTGACTATTATATGTATATGTTCAAGGGTATCAAAATCCTCGATGCGTCGAAAAAGATTGGGAAACACTGACCCTCCAGTGGGAGGAATAGAAATACTCAATTTACGAATCACATCTGAAGTTCAGAATAAGAGTCATTATATTACAAATTTCCCAACTTGACTATTACATGTTAGAGGGTGTCAAAATGTTTGGGAGGGATAGAAATGTCCAACATACAAATCACATGTAAGGTTCATTTTAAGAATCGTCACTGTATATTACAAATTTTCCCAACTTCTCTATTATATACGTTAGAATGTGTAAAAATCATTCAAGTATCGAAAAAATAGAAAAATACTGAGCCCCAATTGGGAGGAATAGAAAAATATTCAATTTACGAATCACATCTGAAGTTCATATTAAAAATCTTTATATTACAAATTGCCTATTACACGTTAAAGAGTGTCAAAATGATTGGAAGGGATAGAAACGTTCAATTTAAAAATCACGTATGAGGTTCATTTTAAGAATCATCACCGCATATTACAAATTTCCCCAACTTGACTATTGCATATCAAAATCCTCGAGGCTTCGAACAAGATTGGGAAACATCGACTTCCAACAATTTGGAGACAGAATATTCAATTTACGAATCACATCTGAAGTTCATAATAAAAATCTTTATATTACAAATTTCCCAACTTGCATATTACACGTTAAAGAGTGCCAAAATGATTGGAAGGGATAGAAACGTTCAATTTAAAAATCACGTATGAGGTTCATTTTAAGAATCATCACCGCATATTACAAATTTCCCCAACTTGACTATTGCATATCAAAATCCTCGAGGCTTCGAACAAGATTGGGAAACATCGACTTCCAACAATTTGGAGACAGAATATTCAATTTACGAATCACATCTGAAGTTCATAATAAAAATCTTTATATTACAAATTTCCCAACTTGCATATTACACGTTAAAGAGTATCAAAATGTTTGGAAGAAATAGAAACGTTCAATTTAAAAATCACGTATGAGGTTCATTTTAGGAATCATCACCGCATATTACAAGTTTCCCTAACTTTACTATTACATATCAAAATCCTCGAGGCTTCGAATAAGATTGGGAAACACCGACTCCAACAATTTGTGGACAGAATATTCAATTTACGAATCACGCCGGGAGTTCATTTTAAGAATCATCACTATATTTTCGTTTCCCGCTCGTTGGCGGCCGTTTTTCCGCATCTGACTCCGCTTGCACGCGCGCGTTATCTCGCCAGGCTGATCTGCCACGGTTGCCGGTGAAAACGAGAGACAGAGAGAGGGGGAAGGAGAAAAAAAAGAAGCGAAAATGTCCAGGGAGAGCGCGAGTCGTCGTCGAACTCGTCCTCCCGGGGCGCTATCGAGCCCCTCGATCGACATTCCGCCGCGGTAATAATGATTATCGCGATAATAATTAAGGGTAATTGGAGCGGAGCTGGGCACGCGACCCCATGACCAAGGCAGATGCGAGGCGAGTCTCTCTCGAAACGCGACCAAGGTGCAGCTGCACGTGCACATGCAGATGTACGCACTCGGGTAATGTTTGCAAAGTACCTTTTCTTTTAACGAGCACGATTCGTGTAATCGCCGAGGCAACGATTATGCGCGTTACCTTCCTGCGTTACGACGCAATTTTAAATTTGTTACGCGCTTCCAAGCGAACCGAACAGCTCGGGATACAGCCACGGAGAAAATTACGGTATCGATACCGACGACGTTAAGCGATAATAAAGTATTCTCTGCTAAAACGATTCGATTTCAGTACTGTGCGCCAACACACCGATGACAACGCGTGCAAATGTTACTGGGAGTATTTCGCGTAATATTTGTAATTCTCTAACTGATTTTTCAATTTTTATTTCCATGAGGGTTATCGTGGGCTCTCAGAGAAATCCCTGAGAAAATATTAATTCTGATAATCTATGTAAATAAACAGAATTTTATTTTGGTTATTTTATATTTGATTATCGATGAGAAAATTTTTTTTGCTCATACTCGATAAAATAAAAAATAATATATTTGAAATGATAAAGTTTACCTCCACTTAAAAAATGACAATTTTATAATGCATCCGATGCAGCGATCAGACTCAACGAGAATATAGCAAAAATTCCTAGCGAACGGTGACGAAACATGTAACGATGACGCGTTATGAATAAATCATATTCCGTTAAATCTGTCGTTCGACAGAGACACATACTCGGTAGGATAGTGGTAATACCGGTTTTAAATGATAATTCGCTTCACTCGCGCGATAAGCGCGCGAGGTCTTCGGAAGATCATTCTCGGTTGCTCGTTCCTTTCGCGCGTTTTTCCCGTTTCTTTCGTCGCTGGTTCTCGCGTGTTTAGGATGAATGCTTCGCTGGTCGAACGACAAATCAGTCGCGTGTGCATCTGGCGCAGTCGAGCGCATCCTGTCGACACGTGTTTGTTCGCATTTCAATCGACGAAACGAGTTTCGTTTGCCACCGATTTTCATTCAAATTTTATGCAAATGCGTGACTGACACTTTTCAAAAATAAGCCGCGACAACGGGTTAGCAAATTCTGTCCACGTGGAACTGACCGGTCACAAATTTTGGACCCTCGAATATTTATTTCAGGAAAAAATACAAAGATTATACGTGACATTACGTTTACTAATAACATTTTCTGTGCTGAATCAATCGATAATTATACTACGATGCAAAAATGTTCGTTGGATAATTCAGACAACAAAAACAAAATTAAAAATTAGTTATCTCTTTGCAATATTACTGTCTCTATAACGATCCAAAATAAAAAGAAACAATTTCAAGTAAACATATTAAATTCTATTCGAAAAGAAAATCTTCCAGTTTGTTGAAAAAATAAAAATAATTCTAGTAATGTTTTATTCCGTCCCACATTGAATCGATCATCGTCAAAAGCGACCAACACGAACGGTTACTAAAATGATTAAACGTTCTACACACCGCAATCGAAGCTCCTTCGTTAACGATACCTCGGGGAATTATTAAATGCCAGACATTTTATCAAACTAATCGCCGGAATTAAAGTAGATCGCGCAACGAAGCGTCTGGGAATCATTGGTAATGATCGTTCTAGAGCAAGCATCACGCTAATCGAAGGGGGAAGAAACTAATAATAAAAAAAATAAAAAAAAAAGATTTTGTTATCCATCAGTCGTATTTACGGCGTCGCTATAAATGGACGACTCGTTGTCGCTTGATGGCCGCAACGACGCCATTAATTCGCAGGTGTTGCAGCTGCACGTGCAGCGAACGCGTGCGATGCACCGTGAATTCATTCAATTGCAACGTGGACGCGTGCAGTGGGAAACGCATTGTCGAGCGTAAATGGACGAATTTCTTATCTGGATCGGAATCACGAGCAACGAATAAAGGATGAACGATCGTTCCGCGTCAAACGAGAATAAAAATTTCAATCGCGCCACGAGACATTACAAATTCATAACGAACAAAAAGTTGAACGAATGAAAAACATTGTAAATGAATCGCTGTATGTTAATCTCGGTTTTTGTTGATACCAGTATGCAGTGTATCCAGTAATATAATGATACGTGTAAAATGACAATGCCACGTGCACTGTACGGAGTCTTGCTTTGAAACTGAAATTACAAAGGACCTTTCGATCCTCTCGACGTCCTTTATACTAAAGTTAAAGCCAGCTATTGGGGAACGCATGCGTGACATCATCGTTGCCCTTTCAAGCATTCGTTCCAACACGCTATTAGATGAATCTAGGAACAGATAATATTAAATTATAAACGAGAAACGAAGATTTTTCTACGCGTGTATTAATGGTTTTAACCAGGAAGATAATCTCCAGGGCAACGTCGAAAATGAAGGATAGAATATTTACAAAGTAACGAAAGCAACGAGCAGATAATCATAATAAATTACAAGTGTACATATTCATTAGAGCTGACGGAGAACTAAGATTAATTTGCATTACATTACCGTCTGCTTTTTCTCGTTTCACTGCTGGCAAAATTGAAAGAATAGGACGAGTAGGCTAATCAAGAAACATGAACGAACGAGTAAAATGAAAATTAGAACAAATTGTCTAAGTTGTAATAGACGGAGTTTAATCTAATCTTATCCATTTATCTTTCATTTGTTGACGATGGCGTTAAGATTACTTTTCTTTAATTACAATTATCGACTCGACAATCGTTCAACGAATGGAAGCTACTGTTCTTGCAAACGAAGGAACTTTCGATCATCTGTCACAAATTATGCAATGACAACTGTAGTAAACCAATATTAAAACTGAACGGAGGTCGGATCGTGTAAATATTAAACGACAGTTTGTTTCTGAGTCAGCAATTCGTCCACGGAGTTATGAAACCGATAAGAACAGCTGTGCAATTGAATCGTTGATCTCTTCTAACTCTTTAGTGAAGCTAATTTCTATGGGGGTACAGTCGACCCAAGTATTTTTAATTCAACGTTTTCGACTGACTGTTTTTATATAGGAACTTGTTATAATTAATGTAAAATCACAATTAAATGTATACCAGTTACACTTGGAGCGATAACATTATATGTTTATAATTTTTTCCAAACGTTGTATGATGCTTCTCAAAAAATTGAAAACACACACAATTACTATAATTACTATATTTTTAAAAATATTAAATAAAAAATAGATAATGAAATGTGGAATGACGAGTCTATATAACTTACAATTACTGTAATTATAAAATTGCTTATGTAGTCTTGGACAAAAATAGTCAATCAAATTTCAAGAATAGAATTCTCAGATTGTGCATAGTCCTCGAGTAACAGAAGCACAGAACTATGTTTCCTTTCGCATTAGACGTTCATGATAGCGTAACAACAACACACCAATCTGTCAAGAGAGCGGCAGTCACGTTGATAGCAATTAATTCATGTCCGCGACACGAGCCCGTTCACCTTCGAGTAGCTGGTAATTAAGCAATGCCAACTGCAGTTTTCCCTTCTCTGTCCCCCCTCCTTGGGGCCCATTTTCCAACGAAGTAATTTCTTTTCTAAATGCCTAAGCAGTAAGTCATTGTGAAGTCATGGTGAACGCGAGAGGTTGAGATCATCGACAATGGAGGTCACGATATTTTCCGTCAACGTTACTTTCGCCATTATGTTCCCTCGCTGTTATTTTTCGCGAACAGGAGAGAATCTCCAGTTTCTAGTGTCTAACAACGCGTATTAAAAATAGTTAAACTTTAGATGCGTACAGTTCCGAAACTATTAGTATTTTATTAATTATTGAGGTATCGTTAGAAGCAGTAAACCTTCCTCTTTAAAATGGTTTTTAGTTTTTGATGATCGGACTTTTCGTTTAGAAGATATCGTAATTTATGTGAGAGGGTCATTTTTAAAATTCCGCTTTCAGTCTTAGAAAAGGCTATTAACGCGCATTAAAAATAGTTAAACTTTAGATGCGTGCAGTTCCGAAACTACTAGTGTTTTTGCCATAATTAAGGCATTGTTAGCGGCGGTGAACATTCCTCTTTAAAGTGGCTTTTGGTTTTTGTCGATCGGACTTTTCGTTTTCAAGATATCGTAATTTATGTGAAAGGGTATTTTTCTTAATTTGACTATCTCTGTCTCCGTCTGACGCGTCGGACCTCTTTCTCTCTCTACGCACGTGAGTCGTGACCGAGTGACGTACTACGGTCACGTGAGGTGAATGACCTCACGACGTAAACAAACGCTTCGAGCCCTTATATCTTCGGAACTAGCCACCGCATCGACTTGAAATTAAAATCGCTATATCTGCGGAACTAATAACGCTATCGACTCGTACAAACGCTCATTTTAAAGGGCATTTCATCCTCTATCCTATGACCATACTCACTACTATAATTTCTGCTATCTTCTATGTTTATTTTGACATTTACTATGACGCTATATACCCAAAGAAGTATTAGCAATTCCTATCGATTATACAACTAGTGTGCGATAAAACTTAGACTATAAATTATTTATTCAATTGAAAATGAATTTAAATTTGTAATGATGCATCCATAATTTAAAAGATTAGAAAAAAGTTGCAAGCAAAAATGTTAAATTTCTTTCTTTAAATATTAAATTTAAAATCGCTGGTTTGAAAACTTGGAGCTACTTGGTAGAGTACATTCCAAAAATCGTTATGATACTGAGGCTTTCCCGGATCAACAATGCGCCGCGGCACGAAGGAATTAAAAGCAAAAGGGGATTGGTAATTCCTACGAGTACCAAAAGATACCGCAATCAACGAGCTCATTACCGAGTAAATTACTGTAGCCATTTCTGCCCGTTTCGAGCAATCAAACCTATTTTCCGGGCAACGGTTCTCGTCGGCGTATAGAATGCAAACAAAACGAATTGTTTTACTGCAATAATCAGTGACTCGCGTGATATCCTCGACTCTGTCGGCGCGTACATTTATTAGTTATATCGTGTATCGACTATTTTCCGTGCAACGCGGTCGTTAAAACATATTTGCGCCGGAATGCGCTCTATCTCTAAACGAATTGCAAAATAAAAATTTATTCTAAACCAGATTAAAGTTTTGTACGATAACTTGAAAATTATGATTACGTAAACCCCGCGTCGTGAGAATGTAAATATTGTTACGAATTTATTCCCGACTTTAGCATGTTATAAATAACAAGATCGAAGGGGGAGTTTCCTTCCTATCAGATTCTATATAAAAAATGATGGAGGAAACGGATGGTTAATGGTGGACATTAACTTCGATACTTAACGTTTCTTTGTATCCTTTACCGTATAATAATTATATCATGGAATTTATCTTAGGATATCCCGTGTATAATTATGCAGATAATCTCGATATCACTTCTTGCCTCGCGATCTTAGAAACATTGTTCCGGCTTTCGTGGAAAATGTTCATCGAACATGATTTCTGCACGCAATATTCTCTCGAGCATCTTTCTCTGCAATAAAAATACTTTTACGCTTTCTACGCTCGAATCCTCCCCCGATTCTCCAAGTTTCATGTATGGACAGCGAATAAATCGCAATATTATGGACAGTATCAGAATTTCAATAATTTTAGATACTAAAATATTTTTTCATCAAACACCAAGTGTAACTGTATTATTATTAAATTATAGAATACACAAATTTTGCTGTTAAATAAATTTTCAGGTTCAAAATAAAAGAATTAATTATACAGAGAAGATAAAATAAAATAAAATTTTAAAAACACCCTGTGCGATGTACTTGTATACATTTGCAACCATTGTCCTCCCCGTTTGTTTGCTCTATCAGATACACTATCGATGATAATAAAAGGCAATGAACGGTGTCGATGAAAACGTATCGATTAAAATTGGCGGAGATAAAATACTATCCATGAAAAAATATTATACTATATGTTCCTAATAAATATTATTTGCAATTTAATTTCCAAGATTCTATTTCGTTTGGCCCAGTAACGAAAATGGCTGAGTATCATCGCGTTACGAGGAGTACAAAAATATCGGTGGCACGATAAACCAACGGCGAACATATTTAGAGATCCGTTTCACCGAGCAACGACGATGGGCCACTCGTGGAATGGGATCTTTGAACTCGTCCCGAGCAGAAAGAACGCTGCACGCACTGGCAACAGGATCGCACGATGCATCATAATGTCAAAGTCTAGGTGCGTGGAAGGACGCGAAATAAAAACGCTAGTTTGATAGCGCCTGATAATATACAGCTTTTGGCGCGGCAAAGTGTGCTCCACATACGTTTTTGTTCCCCCGTAACAATGGAACAATCGCACAAAGGACGAACACTTGTTGGACGCGAGAAAGAACTCGTAATAGAAATAATATAAAACGCGAAGGAGCCCTTTCGAGCGAACGTTTTAACGTCCGTTCAATTATTTACGACGGAGATTTTTTTAATTTTTTTTTAACTGGTGCTTTTCGTTACGACTTGATTTTATTACAACGGAAATTTATATATTATTTATTTTATTATTCACGCCTAAAGTGCGAATAAAAAGTTTTCTATCGTATCGAAATAAGAAAAAATTTGATTTTCTCGAGTATGAAACAAAATTCGAAATAAAAATTTGATCCAATTTTGAAAATATATGAACATAGAAACTTATATATTATCCACGCCCAAAGTGCAATTGTAATATAAAAATTTGATTTTTTCGAGTATCGTATGAAGCGAAATTCGAAATAAAAATATCGTCTCGATTTATTAGGCAACCAGAAATTCAGCGATCGATGTACAGCTCGCGTTTGAAAATTCCGTTCGTTTAACCGCTGATCCACTGACTTAATCCCGCGACGTAAATTGCGCGCGAACGTTTTGCGATTAAAAACGATTGAAAACTTTCTCGTTTCACCCGGCGCGTACGTTGCCTCAACGCTCCAGCGAAGCGTTCGCAATTAAACTCCCCGATATGCTACCGAATCGTCCACGATTATAATCCCGACCTGTTATTTCTTAATTGTCAATTACGGGCATTATTAATGCCGCGATGTCGAAACAACGAACAGAGAAGTGAGGTGGTGGAAGAAAAAAAAAACTGAATGGAAAGTGTACTTCACCGTCGAAACACGTGCACTGGCCGCGGGGACAAAGAGATCGTGCCGCGTTTTTGCACTCACCTGAAACAGAAAAACGAAGGTAATGTTTAGCACGGGCTGTTGCAATGCTCGCGACACCGGAGAGGTTGTTGCTCCGAGAATAATAACCCGCCATAATGAACTAATTAAGGACGGAAAGAACAGGAACGCATTGTGCATGGAAAGAGCTACAGGCACGTGGGAGTAGATTTCTATTCAAAAATATTTTTTTCCCTTAATTCTTTTCCGTGAAAATTTTTTTGCAAAATATTTTTCAATCCTGGCTTCAGGAATTATTCACAGTAGAAATGCCATATTATCTAATAAAATAATTAAGAACAGAAGAAACTCGAGTACTTGGAACTGCATATGTATTTAAATATTTTTTTTTAAATTCTTCTCGAAGAAAATTTTATTCTGAAATATTTTTAAACAGTAGCTTTAAGAATACATAAATTATTCACAGTAGAAATGTCATATTATCTAATAAAATAATTAAGAACAGAAAAAACTCGAGTACTTGGAACTGCATATGTATTTAAATATTTTTTTTTTAATTCTTTTTATAGAAAATTTTATCCTGAAATATTTTTAAATAGTAGCTTTAAGAATACATAAATTATTCACAGTAAAAATATCATATTATCTAATAAAATCTAAATAATAAATTCTTTTCGAAGAAAACATTGTCCAAAAATATTTTTGAATGGTAGTTCCAGGAGACAATAAAGACATTATGTTATCAGTTATTAAATTGCAAAAATTAAGATAGAGTTGAGAGGGGGGAATGGCGGCAAAATAAACTAGAAAAGGAGCTATTCATACGCAATGGGGATGAAGTAGAGTCAAGTGTTGAACCCCGAGACAGTGATTAATGCGTAGCAGCTTCGAGAAATGCAGAAGAAATGGGAGGAGTTCATGGAAAAACTGAAAGCATGCCGAAAGAGTCGCGAGTGCACGACGTGTTTAGTCTACCGATCTTCGGGGGCGATAAGAAGCTTCCCTCCCCCATTTTAAAACAGTCCAAGCATTTCGAGACGCTTTTTTTGGAAGCAGTCTAGCCTCCCCTGTTTTTAATTTTATACCTTCGAACTAATTTTTAGAATTGAAAAACATCTTCATCACGTTTGCTTCGATTTAAAAAATGAATTGTTCGTTTTTCTAAAGAGTTTGATTAACTGGTATTTCTTTTGTCCTTTTAAACACTGTTAATTCTATTAGGCTGTACATTACCACTTGCCCTCCATATTAACGACATCATCAATTAACTCGAAAGCACACAAACGGTCTGAGTAACTGGATCCGACCACAAAAGGGCCATTAAACAAAGAGAGGGAAAAATATTATCGCAAGTGGTACAGAAAAAAGAATATCCAACTCTATGCAACTACAGAGGGATAATAACATCGTTAAAAAAATGCAATCAAAACGAAACGTGCAAAGCGAGCTGGACTTTTATTACGTGCTTCGAGAAACGTTATCTAGGCCATCTATTATAAGTTCTGCAATACGAGCAGTTGAACAAACATTTCAAGAAACACTATTCTCGCTCTGGGTATGTTTACAACATCGTTACTATTTTTAAGTGCTTAAAAATAAAATCGTAAGAGAGATATGTTCCAACTTGTTATTTTTTATTTCGATAAGTCGATTAACCAAATCGAGATTGGGGTTCGTAATAACTATGACTAATACACGAAGCTCACGAAAGTCCCTTATTCACCAGCTGATTCAGAGGACAGCTCCTACTCTCTCCCTTTCAGATACTCAGCTTTAATTATGTATTTCGTGGAGAAGGGGACCTTAGCACTCATTTCACCGCGTATGACTCACGTTGGCCCGGCGTGAATGCATGTTCTATTTCTTATCTCCGTTCACCATTGCACGCGAAAGACCTTCCATCACGCTCGTTGAGGAAACTAGGCAACGATTTTCTCCCTAGAAAAGCTAGAGACTCTCAGAACTTCGTTCGAGCGACGAACAATAGAAACTACGCAAATATGTAATAATTATGCTTGATCGTACCAAAAGAAATTTTGTAAATAAAATTAATTGATTTGGGCGTTTGAATATAGAGTGAAAGTTTGACATTTGTTGAATTATTTAAATTCCAAAGTTTATCGTAATATTCGTGACTCGAAATTTTGTATCTGGACGATTTTGTCCGTCTCTGGATCGAGAAGATTTTACTGTTGGCGCTTTCGTTGTCGATAATGGATGCGGGACGACAGTTTTCAGATAACTGCTCCGCAAGGTGTCCCGATAACGCGACGCCGCTTAATCGAGAGTGGCTTGGAAAACCGCTGGGAAACTTTCCACCCGGTGAGAATTCTTTTCCAACGACGGGAAGCTTGGAAACTGCAGCCGGAAAAGTCACCTTTTATTCCGTTCGAACGAGAAAGGGGGAAATTTACCGTATTTGAAATCTTTTTGCTCGAGAGTTTATAATATATGAAAACTTCGTATGGAGTCTTATTTTATTCATTGATTTGGGAAGGTCTGTTTTTTAATTTAATATTAACGTGCATTTAATGCTCAATTACAAAACCGATAGAAAGGTTATAATAATATAAATATTATTAAAAACGATAAATACGAGTTTTTTTCCCCCCAAGCGGTCAACCCATTCTAGTAGTGACCGCGCCCAATGAAGCTGCACCTCAATGATCTCATGAGAACAAGTGTATTCAACGAGGCACAACCATAGACAAATTTTATTTTCAATTTAAATCCTTAAATAGCTCATTATATTAAAGAAATGGATTTATACCAATTTCAAAAATAACTCAAATCACAAGGAGTAATTTTTTTTTCATTTATAGTGAATCACCATTATATTGTACAAATACGATATATGTACAAGCATTATACACCTTGAAATAAACTTACAGAGTTGCGACAGGAAAAATATATTTTAAGATAAACAATTAGGTAACTTGTTATAATTAATGTAAAATCATACCAGTTGCACTTGGAGTGATAACATTATATATTTATAATTTTAGCAAACATTGTATAGTACTTTTCAAAAAATTGAAGACACACATAATTACTACAATTATTATATTTTTAAGAATATTAAATAAAAAATAGATAATAAAATGTGGAATAAACAATTGTATAATAAACTATAATCTAAAACTAACAACATGATAAAAAAAAATTATTAATATTTTAATTTCTAGCAAAATACTCTTCAATAAAAAAAAAGAGGAAAGAGATAATAATTTCAAGTTTCGAATTTTAATTTCTCGAATCTAAAAAGTTCGTATCCATTTTAAATAAATACCATAATAACGAGAATCAAACGAATACTATACGACGTAATTTCAATGCATATAATAAACTATAATCTAAAACTATCTACATGGCAAAAAATAATTTTAATTTCTGACAAAATACTCCTCAGAAAAAATTTTAATTTCTCGAATCTAAAAAGTTCGTATCCATTTAAAATAAATACCATAATAACGAGGAGCAAACGAATAAACTGTACGATGCAACCGATGTATCGAAGAAATACACGAACCCCCAGGGTCGAAACGTTTATCAGAATTAACAAATACGCCCGTAGCGATTTGGCACTTAACCGCGTGCGTCCAGTTCCTTTTTATTATGCAATTGCTCGAACGAGAAACGCAGCGTCGGCGATCGCCTTGAAATAAATTCGTATCTCTGACCGAGAATCGTCGGGAATAATGCACCCCCTAAACGGTCCCGGGTTACTGCAACGAGCGTGCACCGGTTTCATTCGGTGCACTTACGCTTGCAGCAGAACTGGGACATCCGGCCGTAGCGTGGTAAAAGCCACGCGTGGACGTTACGAGTACCAATGAATAATGCAAATACGCGCCGGCTAGATAATCTTTTTCCCCTTTACTCCTCCGGCAGAAACGCTGAAAACCGACGCCCGGGAAAGTGGATCGACGCGTGGTGGCTGTGCCCCAGAAAATTATAATCGCTCCAGGACGTGTTCGGCCGTATCTATGCTAATCGACGCCGACAAATTAACGCGAACCGCGATTGAGTCGTGACGGTGGCGGTTATTAAAGTAATCGAGACGAAAGGTGGCGTTTTCCAACACCCGGAAAATTATTATAGAAAGCTGCTCTTGCAATACATTCTTATTACGGGGGGGGGTTTTTATTAGAATTTTTTTTTTAATCTTTATGTAACGTAGGAATTCTCAGTGTAAACAAAACAGCGGTAAAAGAGCCTTTGGTGTGAACACGTGTTATGGTGCGAGGGAGAACTCGATTATGGAGAAGTCGATTCCAGTGTGTGAGTTTATTTTAAATTAGTGTCTTAACAATTGGTCGAGTCTTTTCCCCTAGACACCTGATCCAGTAAACTACCAAAGCATGTTTAATAATTGAGGTATCTTGGCACCAAAAAACACTTTTTTATGTGCAAAGAAGTGCATTCGAATCACAGAAAATTAACAATAAAAATCGATGAAGTTTAGAAATTTTTTTTCCATGGGTAATCGCTGAATGAAATTTTTGAATTTTTCCAGAGTATATAAAAGTAACTTTCAATTTTGTTTTCCCAATTTTTAAATTCTGCCAAAATATTAGTATCAGATTTTGCTTAAAATGTAAAGTCACCAGGAACGTTGATATTACAATGGAATTTAATTACAGCGTAATACGATTCTGTTACAACACAAGTATAAAATTTTTGTTGCATACACAAACGTGCGTTACACTTTCGAAAGACACAGGGAAAGGAATTGCTTTCGTGCCACGTTATACAACGAGTTAAAAAAAACTCACCGCGTTACGTTTATCTACCAGTGAGTCACCGATACTTGCGCGAAATTATCCAGAGCATATTTTTATTAACTTCCAGACGGCGTGACACAGACAATTACGTGTCACGATTTTCGAAATATGTTTGAGAAGTGAATTAATAAGAACACGTTTGAATGAAAAATATTACCTTTGTCCAACATTTTCCGATCGATGTTACGGATTTTCTTTCACAAATATTACACATCAAATTAGAGGAGGGAACGTAACCCAGGTGTCCTCGAATACAGTTTATCGATAACCGATAAATTATTACAACGCGAGAGTCCATCGTAGACGAAAATAAATCAACTATGAAACGCGCTGAATAAAACATTCGTTGAATTTGTCTGGTTCGCAGCAATAGAAACGGTATTTTGTAAGCGTCCGTGAGAATGAAAAAAGTAAATATCATACTTGGACCGAAATGTCAAGTGTTAAGTAGCCAATATACTTGCAAATTGCATCGTAACAATAACAAATACAAAAATAGTCACGGTTCGCTACGCGATAGGGAATTCTCGTCACATTAACAGTAAAAATCGTTATGCAACTGTAGTTGAAAGAATCTTCGCGATAACAGGTAAGGAAAACAAATCGACAATTAATAATTAAACGACGACGATGGACGTTTATCAATATTGTCGATAACATTCGTGACACCGTAACTGGTTGCACGTGAAAATAGTTGCGAAACGGTTTTTATCATTTCACGTGTTGACAAGGGAGGACAGGTATTCATGCTGCAACGAAGGAAACAATCGTCGAAATAATAAACAAATATTTGACGAAGGAGCTGATAACGTGTCGAGATAATTCATCGATCAAACAGCGTATTTTTACTCGTTGAACCACTCTTGTATAAACGTGCAAACTTTAATTGCGAATTGAGGACCTCGAAGCAAGTTTGTAGAGGTATGTTTGCAAACGTTTGCAAACAAGGACGTAAATGAAATTATTAAATATTCAAAATGACGGAAGACTGAAGGGAAGCGTTGCACATATTAATCGAAGAACGAATATTTGACATCGTGTGTTTGTATCATAAATTCTCTGCACGCTTAACGATCGAAGGTCGACATCCATATAGGCATATCTCATCAGCATATTAGAATACGAACGAGGCGCTATTATATAAATGTATTCTACAAAAATATTCGATAAACAATTACTTGACTAAGAATGATGTTGTTTGGAGGTTCTGAATTCGAGAAGAACCCTGTAGATTCAGGAATAAACGCGAGGCCAGCCCCAAAACCACGGATCTAATTCTAACCAGCGGTGCAAGCAGCGTCGCGATCACGATCCAAGTGGCACGAACGCGCAGAGTCCTCGTCAAACCAGAGATCTACGAATCCCCCCCGATCGATCGAACCCTCCGCGACGATCTTCTTGGCAATCTGTGTCACGGTTAACCCCGGTCCGTGCTATTCCCGAGCGTCTTTCCGGCGACGGGACAACGGGAGATCGGTTTCCGGTTTGACCCGGGAGAAAAACGAACAGACAGGGTCGTTAATCCCCGGGAGGATGACGAGGCAGGAGTTCGCGAGACTCGTAGTAAACGTGACTCATCCTCGTTCGGAGAAGAAGACCGCTGGGTACGACAACGGGGAGGGGAAGGGAACGCGAACCGGGAAGAAACCGGGAAGAGGGAGAAAATGAATCGAAGTCCACGATAACGCGGAGTGGAATCGACCGTAAAGAAACCGTAAACTCGTTAAACGCGGCTCGATCCTTCCGCCTGTTGTCCACCCGACACGAGATACCAACGGAACGTGACGATCGAAGAACTTAATCGATTCGATATCGATACCTCGCGTCGTACGCTGACGCTCGAGAGCCTTCCAACACCTGCCACGTGAAAAAAAACCGTCCAGTTCAACGGGCAGGTTGCGAGTTTCGACGCGTCGATAGTGTATATAAAGGAAAAATACTAATAAATTGTTGGAAATTAAGTAGGACGTTCATAGTCAAAGAAATTAACTATTTTTACAATTTGATAAGGTGTTCACTGTCTAATTCTTCCGTGGGCTATCTAATATCGTGGTGTTGTGACCCACATACGAGTCACGGACAGTGATCACATCGTCTAAAGATAAAACCAAGAGTATATTTTTCTTTTGAATAAAAAATTAAATAATTGGACCATTGGTGGTCACGGGTGAACGGCGTTTTGAACTTATAACAAATTGCGATACTATTTATAACGAAAACAACCTGATGAATAGTTTCAAATTAATTAGAAGTCCAGCAAATGTCAATGGATGTTCACAGTGAATTTAACTATTTTTATGATCTAATAACGTGTTCACTGTCCGATTCTTCCATGAACTATCTTATAACGTGATCTTGTGACCCATATGCGAGTCACAGACAGTGACTGCATCGTCGCCAGGCATAACCAAAATTATATTCTTCTTTTAAACAAAAAATTAAATGATATTGATCAGCTGTAAGTGGTGGTCACTAGTAACCGGCACTCTGAACTTCCAATGTGTTGCAATACTATTTACATACAATGGAAGAACCCTAATAAATAGCTTTAAATTAATTATGAACGTAATAAACGACTATAAACATTCACAGTCAGAGGGATGAATCACTTTTACGATTTGATAACGTGTTCACTGTCTAATCCTTCAGTGGGCTATCCAATAACGTGGCATTGTGAACCACCCATGAGTCACGGACAGTGATCACATCGTCTCCAGATATAACCAAAATTATATCTTTCTTCCAAACAAAAAGTTAGACAACCATCGATGGAATTGAACTATATAATTGCCAAAAAATATTTCTCTCGTGACTGAAGCATGTAATTTGAAAGTATCGATCGTTTAAACTGCAAGTATACAACGACAGTCTGCAGATCGTTACGCAACGCGTTTTATCCGAACGATGGCGCGATATGGTCGTTAAACGAACGAGGGTATTTTGCGATTCGATCGCGCTTCGATCTCGTGGCGCGATTTTGCACGCCGGAACCGGAGGATCGTGCACCGTCGATAATCCGTTTTGAGTTTCACCGACGGACGGTGGAAATAAATTTCGAGTTATTCCCGCGCGTTCGTCGAAACATCTGTCAGCTGTCGCAACAGTTCGCAGGCGTCTATTAAACGTCGAGCCACGGTGATCGCATAAAGAGTGACTCTCGTCGCGACTTTACGAGAGTCGGTGCACTAAAAAAGTATTTCAGTTCGAACACGGTGACGCTCACCAGACATCGAAAGTTTAAGCATCCGGTAAAACCTTTCAGAAATCTGAATACATCGAAAATACCTAAATGTCTTATACTCGAGCTTGGTAGAATCGTACCTGAAGTACCACTGATTATTTCATTCGCCCAGGAACGCTTCTAATCTAACTGTCGTAGGCTCGCGACAGTTAACGAGGAAGATGTTGGAATCTCTGACAATGAATACATTAGGAAACAGTTAGAAACACTGACATGGGAGCAAGTCGAACGTCACTTAAGGGATCCTCGATAGCGTGGTTCGTAGAATCCAATAATAGTTAAAAGAACGATCGAATAAAATGGAATCCACGTGGAACGAAAAGTATATGTTTTATTAAATATTGCAGGAGATTTGTATTGAATATTTGTGCTGAAGGAATGAGTAACCAGGGACATCGAGACAACAGGGAGAACGAAACGAGTGATTGTGAAAGACAGACGTGTTTCTTATATGACATTAATTTGTGTAAAAAGATTGTGCACTTGGTGTTTTTCAAATTCGTTTATACAATTATACCATTTGCACATTTGTTCCAAATGCAATTCTCTTTGTAAGAGATAGGTGGAAAGACGTCGACTCGAATAAAGTAAATATCGTTGGGGCTAGAATTTTCTGAATGCAACGTTGCACCAGGAGGTTGCATCGTCGTCGGGATAAATTATGCGACCGGCAGCATGGAAAGGGAGCGGATAGGATGCAGCGTCGATAGCGCTGGCCGCGTAAGTAAACAAGAGGGCAACAAAAGCGGGCAGGAAAAGGGCGACTTCAACGACGGCCGCAGGATCCTCTCGAGGGGCGTCAGGCTGGCCAACGCGCACCATAAACTAGCTTTTAAAGGGATCAGAGGGAAGGGGTGAGCCCCGTAGCCGGGTTACAAAGGGCACATTTTTGCGGATTAAGGGTACGCTATGTGCGGGTCATTGTTACCAAAGCAGATTTAAATATCGCTGCTGGTACACACGGTCACAATGAAAGATCTCCGATGGTGTGAACCTATGGAGGATCCTTCCAGCTACAATAAAGGACGATCCTTATCGGATGCTGTAATGAGGGAAAAAAGGGAAAAAGTTACGGCCCCCGAACGATGCTTTCGACGCTAAGCCCCCCTCGTGCCCCGATACCTCTAATTTATCGAATTTACATCTGATGTCCATCTTTTCAAAACTGGCTCCCCTGGCAACACCGAGTCACTGAAAGTTACGTTTTTTACTATCTTGTTACCATTTATCCTTGCGTTATTATTCGATAAAAGAGACCCAGGAAACTGTTTACCTTTCAATATAAAATTTTCTGTGCGAGGAAATATATAAAATTTGTTTTGAAACACAGAATCACTGAAAGTCACATTTTATTTAGTGGCCTGTTTATAAAATTTGAAAAATTAAAGTAGCAATATTTGCTACCTGAGAAAATACATAAAAATTGTTTTGAAACCCCAGGTCACTGAAACTCACATTTTATTTAGCGTCCCGTGCATAAAATTTGAAAAATTAAATTACCAATATCTTGTATCCAAGTAAATTTGTTTGCGACATCTTTGTGCCTTTTGCAAGATGAGTTTTTCTTAATTTTGGAAGATTAATCTTTGCTTTTGTGACTCGCAGAGGGCGACGCTGCCAGGGGCATCGACGCCTAATTAAGCAGAATCAATTAAACCTATCTCGGCGGGTAGTGAATAATAACGACGCGTTGCGATCGATCAAGGCGCACCGACGAAGCAATTAACTGGCAAACGTAATCAACGGGCCAGGGCATTAACTTTCCAGCGTGAAACTGCCGTGTTCCGTTCATCGTTTCGCAGACGCGGAAACTAGCTTCTGCGGTTTCCAATTTGCCGAGGGAAAGCGCCATGTCGCGAAAACGTGGCTACCGAAATTAACGCCGAGCCTGATTGATCGTTAACGGGCAACGCTGGGGAAAAACGACTATGATTGGTCGTTTCGAGAATCGTGATCATACGCGATATTTATTTTGTTATACCACTCGATAAAAATGGAAGAAATTCTCATCTAAATACAAAATATTAAATAACGAGTCAGAGTCAAGTCAAATAGAAGTAAAGAGACCATGAATTATATTCTCAGCGAAATTTTATTTGATTTAAAAAAAATAAACTTACGAAAGAAAATCACGGATTTCAACAGTGTCTTTCCAGAAAATTTCAATTAACTCGGACAAATATTTCTTTAGATATCGTGACCCACTTGGGAAAACATGGTTTTCTGGAAAACGCAATTACAGTTTCACCAATAGCCATCGAGCGCTCGAGAGTTGGTTCATTTAAAGTTTAATAACCTCATCCACTCCGCAGATTTCAACGCAATATTTTATAAACACGTTCTCGTGTAATCCACTAAGAGTAACACATATGGTTAATTAAAGAAACAGATGAATTTTATTTCATAATTTTTTAACTAGCTTCGATCTTAAAGACATTTTTCATGCTTCAAGAAAATATAAAAATTCCAAAATCTATGTTTTTAAAGTGTCCAGCTACCCTTTGAAGGAGTGGGATTAAATGACTACTTGATTTTAGAGTTTGTCTACATTTTTGGATATTGGTTTAGGAACATTTGTTTGACCCATTTAGGTGGTCCACGAACAGTATAACGCGGGAAAAGGGCAACGGGGTTGTAAAAGCATTAAACCTGCGCCCTTCCAGGATCCACCATTTCCATAAACCTTGGTAGCCATGAACTACAACGCTATTGTTCGCGAGAGAGTGTCCGAAATCTGGTAAACAGATGTTCGAATACGTCGACGGATGTCTGAGAACTTTTTTTAAACCGGAAGTTGTATTTTCGTGGAAGCAAAGAATTCCCAGAAAATAAATGTTCATTAACAATGTTAATAGAAAAACCATACAAATCGTACTTAGCCATTTAATTTTAACTCCCAAATGATAAACATGGCGATTTAATGTCGGAGTCTAGGTCCAATTTGACCCGAAACTGAAGTAAAAAATTCATTCCTAATGTTAGTGGAGAATAATTTAATAAATAATTCCACCTTCACAAAACCAAACTTAGTCATTTAATTTAAATCCCCAAACACTGACTTAATGATGGAGTCTGGGTTCATTCTGACCCGAGATTAAATTTTATTATTTCTACTCCACGTACACGGTTTTCGATCGAACTCTTTAATCGTCATATTTATTTACACTTCGTTCGGTATTATCGTGAAACGAGCCTCGAATTTGATACGAGTTGAGCAACGAACGGATTAAGTTGTAGCCGCGTCGGAACGCGTAGCCGGAGAATTCGAAGCGGCGGCGTATCAATCGTATTACGTCCGTAAAAAGAGAAACTTGTTTACTACGATAAAACGTAACCTTAGAGAAGGAAAGTGTCGTAAGTTACATTCAGTCGAAAGCGCGTTATACTGGCGGAGTGCAACGAACCCGCGATTAATTATTCACGACGATTACCGACGCTCGGTCTGCCGCGTAATGCGATAATGTAATAATGCAATTAATCTCGCGATTATGATTGATTGACACGTCATACTTTCTACTTGTACATACGTCCATTACGTACTGCGGGACACGGTCGCGCTTTTGTTCCCGATTAATTGCTCCGGGGACCAACGAATCGCGATCGACGCTACTCGAAATAGAACCGGACGCTTGCAAATTGTTTAACCCTTATCAGACCTCTTTGATCTTGTCCATTTCTATTTCAATTCATTCTATTTCAACGAATGTCGAGCCTTAATATTTTTATGAAAACGTTCTTCGATGTAACCTTCTGTAATCTTGTCATTTCTATTTCAATTCATTCAATTTCAACGAATATCGAGCCTTAATATTTTTCTGAAAACGTTCTTCAATGTATTTCTCTGTAATCTTGTCATTTCTATTTCAATTCATTCAATTTTAACGAATTTGCAAATTGTTTAATCCATATCAGACCTCTGTGATCTCGTCCATTTCTATTTCAATTCATTCAATTTCAACGTACATTGAGCCTTAATATTTTTCTGAAAACGTTCTTCAATGCAATCTTCTGTAATTTTGTCCACTTGTAATTTGTCCATTTCTATTTCAATTCATTCAATTTTAACGAATATCGAGCCTTAATATTTTTCTGAAAACGTTCTTTAATGTATTCCTCTGTAATCTTGTCATTTCTATTTCAATTTATGCAATTTTAACGAATATCGAGTCTTAATATTTTTCTGAAAACGTTCTTTAATGCACTCCTTTGTAATCTTGTCATTTCTATTTCAATTCATTCAATTTCAACGAATATCGAGCCTTAATATTTTTCTGAAAACGTTCTTCAATGTATTCCTCTGTAATCTTGTCATTTCTATTTCAATTTATGCAATTTTAACGAATATCGAGCCTTAATATTTTTCTGAAAATGTTCTTCAATATTTTACAATTGGAAGATATTTAAGTGTACAAAGAAAATTTTGTTTAAATTAAATACAATTATATACTTTAATTGGAACCCTATACTTTCAATGTAAAGGTAATAATCTGTGTTTATAAATTTAATCGGGAATATTTTCAATAAAATTGTTAACGATAAATTTAAAATCCTCTATTTTGGTTTCAATTAATATAATTTTGTTGGGATATGAATTTTTAAATGTTACTTTTTAACTAGTATCCATTTTATAAATGATTTTTAATATCATACAAAGTGAAATTTATATTCAATTTCGAATATAAAATTTGATTCGATTTAATAGAACTTCTAAGAAAATACAAGAATGAACATTCTAGCAGATGACAGTATCAAGCAGATATTAGCCTATATTTTCTATACATTTATTGTGACCAAATGCTATAGTACAGATTTGTGTCTCAGTCAGCAAGTTTAAAAATTCAAATTTGACAAAAATGTTACTTATAATGGAAATTACTTTGACCTATATAAATGAATATTATTTGTATGAATATTTTTAAATTTTCTTCATAGAATCCAACATTTTGTGTGCACCCAGCTAAAATGTTATTGTGATGAAATGATGTTTATGTCTCAGTCATCGAGTTTAAAAAATTCAAATTTAATAAAAATGCTATTTATAATGGAAATTACTTTGACCTATATAAATTAATATTACTTACATGAATATTTTTAAATTTTCTTTAGAGAATCCAACATTTTGTATGCACCCAGCTAAAATGTTATTGTGATGAAATGCTGTTTGTGTCTCAGTCACCAAGTTAACAAAATTTAAATTTAACAAAACTGCTATTTATAATGGAAATTACTTTGACCTATATAAATGAACACTTTTAAATTTTCTCCACAGAATCCATTTTATACTCAGCTAATAAAATTACCCAGATATCTCGAACGTCCCCGTAATTTTTTAGTTTTCCCCTCGCGAATAAAAACGGTGTCGCAATTAGGCGAATACGCGAATTTTCCGCGAGAATAGGAAGACCTCGGGCGCGAGTTAACATGCTCAATTCCTAACCTCGCGTCGAATTGCCGTCTCAATTGATCCCGTCCTCGGCTGGTCGTCGTGGCTTAACGATTTCTGACCGCGGGAGGCCACGTGCAACGCCACTTTTCCGACTCGCGTGGCCCGCTCTGGCCTGTCGCTGGACGCCTGATGTCACTTCCGGCAGCCCCATTGAACTCGATAAAATCGAGGAAGTTTCGCGACGCTCGAACGTGGGCGTAATCGAAACTGACCTCGCGTGCGGTTTCGGACCGATCGCTCGTGGAAATCGAAAGACCGGTTCCATCTTGTTTCCCGTTGTACGAAAGTGAAATAAAATCCAACCTGAATCTCAAACCGTTCCCCGATCCCGTTCGACGATTCCACTTCAAGTTAACTTCAAAATTTCAAATATATTTCACTTTTTTTCTAATACAAAATTAACACCACACGACTTGACGTTACAGAATTCATCATTCCACGTTTATTTTAAAATTTTTAAATTGTTTCATTTCTTTTTTCTAATACAAAATTAACACTAAGCGACTCGAAGTTACAGAATTCATCATTCCATGTTTATTTTAAAATTTTTTAAATGTTTCATTTTTTTTTTCTAATACAGAATTAACACTACGCGACTCAAAGTTCATAAAAATTCATAAATAGTATTTCTCAGCAATTTATGTTGAATTTTATTCGTGCAACGATACGAAGCTTCAGATTGATTTTATTCGAGCAGGAAAGGTACGATGGAACGAATCTTGCGTCCCGACGAACACGAAAGAAAAATTCGTACGGGGCTCAGTAGAACAGCACGGTTCTACGAAGTTAATGCACGACTGGTTTCACGACAATAACACAGAGGGACGCGTGAATTCGGGCTCGTTCGAAACTGTGTGTGTTTAGGACTGCGATTCGTCTTCGAACGCGAAAAAAAAAAACTCGACGACCCAGTTCAAACACGATGGGACCATATTTCTTCCCCCAGCGACGTGGCCACGCAAGGCACGTTTTGTTCTGGGAACGTTCGGTGCAACCGAGCATAATAATTGCGGGCGAATTTCGGGGAAACTGGTTTGGGACGCGTGTATCATCCATTGCATTATGAATTGATGTTTTAAAGCTTCACGATTCGTGTTCGTTTTCGTTCAGAAATAGTATTTGGAACAATCAAACCAATATACAGTAATTTATTCGTAATATTTGCATCACTTGAAAATTAAATATTTGGATGTTTATCAGGGAATATTCCACAATTTTAATTGCAACTTTTTTTTAATGTGCATTTGAAAATTTGTGTCTAAGAATTTTGACCATTTTTGATACTATCATGAAACAGTAGAAGATAAAAGTTAACCTAAATTGAAGATTGAATTATGGAATTAAATATTTCACACAATAAAGAAAATTTTTAAAATTTTAAGAGAACCTGATTTAGATTTTCTTGCTTTATAATAGTAAAATAATTCTGTATTGTATAATAGTATTTTTATTTGTAAATTTAAAATTTAATTTCCGTTTGTTTTTGCTCGAATAATAAACGGGTTAAAAGGTTGACGAACTTCTACACTGTTTACGCAAACAAATGGTTCGCACTGAGAGACGAGAGTGGGCCGACGATATTATTTATCGCGACACATTTTTTCTGTCGCCCGGCGACCATATGTTAACCTTTAACGGTACAGTAGAGACTTTTTGACTCATTTTTGTTTCTATAACGATAAAACGAAGACCAACGATGAGGCATTCAAAAATAAATTTTAAAATAATTTACTATTTCTCCAATTAAAAATATTCTGAAAAAACTGTAAAAATAACACAAACGTATAAAAAATTCTTTTAGACTTTTGTATATAATTTCATAGTACTATGACATTTTTAGCATAAAATTTTTCGGGGAATTCCTAAGAAATTAATTGAAACTGTATATTATTTCAATTAGTTTTATAAAAAATTGTCTAGTAACTTTCAAATTTATTATTCGATAGTTATATATAGGATTTGATTTATTTGAGGTTAACAATTACAAATCCAAGGGTAAACCGGAGAAAAAATTAAGTGCATTGAATGTTTTAAAGAATAATATAATTTTTTAAGTTATTATTTTATGAATTTATCGTAATTCTTTTATTATTTTTGTGACCTGTGAATTATCATTATTCTTATGTAATTATAAGTTATTTATTATTGCACGAACTAAGAATGAAACATTATTGACACAGAAACAGAATAAATTATTTATTACTGAAACAGAATTGAGGCAATAATAAACAATGAATTACAAAAATTTTTAAATATTTAAAATGAACTATTTTAGTACGATTTCAAATGATGATTCTTTTTGACTCTTATTTAAAATGATTTATTATTGAAACAGAATTGAGACAATAATAAACTATGAATTATAAAAATATTAAAATATTTTGTAATGAACTATTTTAGTACGATTTCAAATGATGATTCTTTTTTACTCTTCTGTACATTTGTAGTATGAAAGTATACTATTCCATTAAACGTTAAATGACGTGTTATGTATGGAAATGTTCTGCCAAGTTCAATGCAAACTAACAGAAATGACGCAAGGATTACACAACACAATAAAATATTTAACAAGACCAAATAAATAATAAATCTGTGTTATGAGTACTTTTGTAAGCGACCTGTTTTCTTGTTTAACCTACTGAGAATCACCACTCTCGTTCTTCTAATACGGAAAAATAGGCAACGGGCAAAAGAAAAATGAAAACAACTTTCGCATCGACCCAGTAAAACTTTGTTTCTGCGAAACGGCGGCGTGCAACGCGATCGATAAGATCGACGGTAACGGTGAAACGCCGGTGAAAGCCGACGTAAAAAACGGTGAAAAATGGAAAACGGCAGACTCCAGTTGGCACTGTTTTAAATACGCCGTTGTCTGCTAAATGTTATTACTGTCCGTTCTCACGCACAACGCGCCGCGAGGCAAAAAGAAAGAAATCCGTTCACTTCATAATTGCCGCCTGTTGGAATGCCCTCGCATCGTTTCAGGGGAAACAATTTTGCCGCGAGAAAACACGACGATTTCTCACGGAAATTTCCAGTAATTCGTATTCGCGTACAAATTGATCCGAAAAGAAAAACATCGGCGTAGAAAAAGATCCGATTTTCATATTGATAACCAGTGATCCTCTTACGTAGATATTAGAATAATTATAGCCGCGCGGAACAACTTCAACGACGTAACAGTTTTTTCCTTTTTGCGAACCGTGTATCGAGGAATCGTTAATTAATTTTTTGAAAGTTTATTTTTCGTTCCCTTGAAACCACGATTATCGAATTATTGGAATGAAACGCAAGTAGATCTTTTAATTTTCGAATCGACATTCTGTTATAATTTTAATGTACATGTTTAAAAGTATTTTTATCAATAATATTTAGTGAAATATAATTAGAATATATTTAGTAAAACAAAGTTTATTATTAAATTCATGGGACATTTGATGCTAGATGCTATTTCCTGTTTATTTCTGAAACATGTTGGGAGTTTCGTGCAAAGTGTCAGGAGTTTGTGACACCGTCCAGCGTTGGCGCGATTGTTCTAATCGACGAAACTCTCGCTCGAAAACCGATCGTGAGAAAGCGAAGTCGCGCAGAATCGAAGCCCGCCGTGAAATCCGCTGGGAATAAATTTCCGGCGTATTCTCACGTTCGACCATTCGCGGAAGGACGCGATTTCCTGCTCGCGGATTTGATTCATTCTATCCACAGGACCACGAGAAATCCTGCAGTAATACGTAGCTCGATGCCACTCGCAGAATCCCGATGGAAATGATAAACAAATTCCATCAGGGGACTACCGTTAACTGGAAATCCTGGCTTTTTAGATCGGCTGCTTTCGACAAATCGGTTTCCTCGATCCTCCACTTTCTTATCGATGGCGGACAAAGCATCGGAAGAGATTACAAATTCTTCGGAGACCTTTTCTTAAGAGAATTTCAGTCACAATTATTTTATGAGGAAATTAAACTGATTATATTTTTATTTGGAACAACACGTAACTATGTTATTTTAAATTTTCGTTGAAGCTTTCAATTTTGTTCAGAGGTCTTTTCCTTAGAGGATTTTACTTATTTTTGGAAATTAATGAGATTCTAGAGGCCAAAATAAGACAAAAATCAAGAATATCAATTTATTGATTGAGGCTTCGTTACAAAGTTATTAAAAAATTTTAAATCATTCTGAAAAAATTATTTTTAGTTGTGGGGATCAATTACAATCATTTTTGTTGAAGAGACATATACCCGAAATCCTATCCACTTTCGAGAAAAAAATTCATGAATATGGACAAATTTTTCGGCAAAATCAAAAATTTCAAATCGATATAAAAAAATTATTTTTAGCTGCAGGGATCAATTACAATCATTTTTTATGAATAGACATACTCAAAATCCTATCCACTTTCGAGAAAAAAATTCATGAAGCTGGACAAATTTTTCGGCAAAATCAAAAATTTCAAATCGATATAAAAAAATTATTTTTAGCTGCAGGGATCAATTACAATCATTTTTTATGAATAGACATATACTCAAAATCCTATCCACTTTCGAGAAAAAAATTCATGAAGATGGACAATTTTTTCGGCAAAATCAAAAATTTCAAATCGATCTAAGAAAATTATTTTTAGTTGTGGGGGTCTATTACAATCATTTTTTATGAATAGACATATACTCGAAATCCTATCCACTTTCGAGAAAAAAATTCATGAAGATGGACAATTTTTTCGGCAAAATCAAAAACTTCAAATCAATTTAAAAAAATTATTTTTAGTCCTGGGGGTCTATTACCGTTATTTTTCGTGAATAAACATACCCTGAAAATCCTACGTACTTTCGAGAAAAAAATTCTTTATCGAAAATCTACTGTGTGGCTATAGCTATGAAATATACTGCATATTTAAATCGAAACTTTTTTACTTGGATGTAAATGAGAATTGATAATATTCGAAAGCAAAAAAAAATACCATTATAACTGCAAAATATCACGTTTTAAACTAACCACAAAGTTGTTTATTTCATATTTCCATCGATATTTAAATATCGATATCAAAATAAATTAAATCAAGAATGCATGCGATCCGAAAAAAATTTCACGGTGCGCCGAATATAGGCACATGGAACTAATTTGCATATAGATTTAAACCGAATCCAATTCCCTTGAGATAATTTATATACATAAGAAAAATATTCAACAATTCCCTCCATAAATATATTCATAAGCAACGAGATTTCTACTTCATGCGGAGCACTGAATACAAAGCATGGAAATAATCGTGTTCCTACTGCAAAATGTGAATAGTTATAAAGCATTTACTACCAATAATTTTCCATCGAGTTCTCTCGGACAACGGAAATCGCACGAACGGTGTTACACTTAAAGATCACGTCGTGGCATCGATCGTCGAGCACAATCGTTCACAATTAAGTAACGTCCACGGTCGTTTCGAAATCATTTCATAACGAGAGACCTACATTCGGTCGCTCGACGTGAAACTGTTTCATTCTCTTCTCGGTGTAACGTTTCATCCGCTTTGCGCCGAGCGTTCACAATTAGAGCACAATTACCGACAAAGAGAACAAGATCCTCGAGTTATTTCCCGTCGTTACAGCAAACAATTAATACAACGAGCGTTGGTTTATTATTCCGCGACCGACAATAGACGCTTTGTGGACTTTTCAAACTTCGTTTCGACAGAAACGTACACACGCCGCAATTGCTGCGCAAACACAAACGATAAATATATATTTGGGCACTTAATTATGAATATGTGATCACAAGACAAGCAAAGAAGTGCTGAATTGTCGAAGGAAAATAATATTGTCCCAGAAAAATAAGAAATTAAAACAGGTTTGTTTTCTGTAACGAGGAACACCTAAATAATTATTTTTTTTATTTAGAAAAATTAAAATTGATCAGTTTGGATGATAATTATAAATATCTAATCGTAAAACGAACAAAGAAAGGCTGAATTTTTAAAGGAAAATAATATTGTTCGAGAAAAATACAAAATTAAAAGAGGTTTATTTTTTCCAATGAAGAACATTTATCTAAACAATTATTTTTAATTTAGAAAAATCATAGTGGATCAGTTTGGTATCTAAAAGACTCATACTACTGGAAAATTTGATAATTATGTAAAAGTATCATGTTATCAGTGAATTTCTAATTATAGTTGCAATTATAGTTTACATACATTCACGTTTATTTTGATGTGGCTAACTTGAAATCATTAATTTAGGAGAATCTTCTAAGAAGATTAAGCATTTTTAAATTCACTGATAATATAATACTCTTATATAATAATCAAATTTATAAAAAAAAAATAAAAAAAAAAAAAAATAAACCTTTCATATATTCTTGACAATATAATTTTTCTCTCTGCTACCTTTACTTAAATTTCATCTGTCTGACATTCTTTAATCACTTTACCATTTAAGTAGATCATCCTGTATAGATTACAAAGCAATATAAAATAAAAATTCCAAACACAATATACCCAGACTGAAATTATTCGACCATAAACGTACAATCGCCCCTTTCAAGCACAAGTTTTACCTAAATTCATCAGCCCAGAATATCGAAAAGGGATGCATACAGCCCTCAGAGGATCGCGATAAGAAAGAATCCAATTCCCAAACACGAGAAAACGCATCCACGTTCGCGGGAGCGTAAACTGCCCGATTTTCCCTAAAAGCGACATAAGGTCACTCGACATCGTCCGATATTGTTTCACAGAGGGGGGCCATATTGCGCTGGTATCGCAGATAAGTCACTCGTTCCCACAGACCGGGTTTATCTGTCGCGATTTTTCGATCCCCACAGTCGCAACGCGAATTCGATTTTTCACGGTTTCCTTTTCCCCGTTTCCGTGAAAACGGAACCAGGAACTGGAGAATTCTCTCCGCAAACGAGGGCTTAATGGATCGACCTCGATGTCCCCCGGCGCTCCTATCCCCCGTTCTGCCGTGAAAAATCGACGATGACATCAACGGTTAGCAGCTTCATCGCGATCCCACGGAACACGAAAAATCGTCGCTTTTTACCGCTCGAGTTTTCCCATTTTTTTTTTTCTTCGCCTCCAGTGTGTAGCGTGTGTGTGTTTTTTCTTTCCTTTACAAATCGTTCGTGGACAATGATCCCCAAAGGGAGGGGGGAGATTACGAGGAACGAGAACAGTTCCACGTCATTTCTGCTCGCTCTAATGATCCGGACGTACGCGCGCGCAACCGTTCAGCTCGAAAGTAGAGAGGACATAAGCACCGCTCGCATGAATATTTCAGAGACCAGCAGCGTGGTCTATGGCGCCTTTGTTCGATGGTTTTAATTCCGTTCTTTGCGGGACGGATCATCGGGGGCCCTCCGCAGAAAATTAAACGCGATTGATCGACCCGCGGAATGTTATTTAATCTGGGAGGGACATTAAAATTGAAAGAATCGAGAACTCTAACTGTATTCTGACTTTTACAGATGGATGTCGATAACGGGAATGTTCAGGGTGATTTTAGAAACTGGGACAAGCTATAGTTCTTTTCTAAATAAAGATAGAAAACAAATGCAATATACACGTTTTAAAAAAGTTGAACCAGTTTGTTTTGACATACGTAGATTGTTTTTAATAATACTTTAAGTAATAATTTAAAGAAACTTTAAGAGATATTTCATGCTTTATGGTAGCTTATTAGGTACTCTATCCTAGGAGATTTTATTAATATTTTTATTTTTTTATATCGTTGATAATAAAAAGAATAATTTATATAAAGAAATATTGTATTTATAGTACAAGTTTGAAACTAAACTACTCTATCCTAGTAGATTTTATTAATATTCTTATTTTTTTATATCACTGATATGCATACATACCAGAATAATTTATATTAAGAAATATTGTATTTACTAAAATTGAAAGAATTTTGTTAAATACATTCTCGAGAATATTAATAAAACTATAATCTAACATAACTATCAGATTAAATTATAATCTATTATAATGAAGATCTATTATCTGGAGAATCTAATCACTTATTATATTTAATTGTTCAAGATTGTAACGCCCCTTCCTTTATTTATTTAAACAAAAACTGGCGATCAAAACCTTTTCCAGAGATTACCATTAAATATAGCGATCGCTAAATACCCATGGGAGATATAAAGTACAAAAAAAATATAAAAATTATGTAGTATTGCACACGAATAGAAATAACAAAAAAAAACACCGTACATAATTAAGAGTAATATTAAACGTTAAAGTAATTGCAACGAAACTGTGAAACGTTTCACGCTCGATAAATTTCAACCACGCGGCTAATTGTTTTACTTACCCGAGAACAAATAAAATTTCGCAGTCTCGCCGAAATAGGCTTCCCCGCGATCGAATCGAGTATCGAAATATACTCGAAACGCTCAAGGAATTTCGATAACTCGCGAACGTTTGGATTCTAATTTCCGTAAGAACGCAAACGATCAAAGGATTGTGAGTTTCCATCGTTTCACGCGTCGTCCGCGGAAAAGTTGCGGGAAGGGTCAAAGGGCTAAGTGAAATCGAACGCGTGATCGTTAAATGGTCTTTCGAGTACACCGCACGAGCGTGTAACGAACGTTAATTATTTGCTTCCGGACGTAAATGAGTTTCGAGGCATGTCGGGTTCTCTCTTTCTTAGAATTTACCGTGCACCTTGCTAAAAAGGTAAAAACAGGATTCGAGTCTAGACAAATTTGGCTACTGGCTACACACCACGTGAACATTGTTGGTCTATCTGCAAATTAACCGAGCTCGTACACAGACAGGGATTCTCAAACGTTCCAAATGATATATCAAAAAATAGAAAAATTCTGGGATTAATTTTATTACAGAAATATTTCAAAAGATTCTTTTTAGGAATCTCGTGTGTTATAGTGGTGTCACAAAGGTGCTAACGTTAACAAAAATAAAACGATAACATTCACGGCGCCCTGTACGTGAAACTGGTCTCGCTCTGATAAACTTATGAATCACGCAATTGCCAAGAAACTTGAATATTTTTCAAATGCACGCACGGGTACATGAATTTCGAAAGCTGTGAAAAGCCAATTGAATTATTTAATTTTTCCAACGTGGCACAAACTTTCCAAGTCGATCGAGAGATCGCGAGTGTTAGAAATGCTTCTGCAGATTTTTATATGTCAACGAAACGAATATAAAAATAAAAATAAAATTTCTCCCCTATTTTCTGAAATTTTTGATTGATCCTTAAGGAAGAAAATCGTAAACTAGCTTTTAAAGGTGTCAGAGCCAAGGAACTTGAATATTTCCAAGTCGATCGAGAGATCCGCGAGTGTTAGAAATGCTTCTGCAGATTTTTATATTTCAACGAAACGAACATAAAAATAAAAAAAAATTTTCCCCTATTTTCTGAAATTCTTGATTGATATATAGGGGGGAAAAACCACAAAATTAGAGCGTAAAAAGTCGCCCTAGGGCGACGAATGGAAGGGCTGAAGGGAACAAGGGGGTAGTCTCGTAAATTAAGTTCAGGAAGCGATCGAAATTCGCGATTCCTCCAACGAATTCGACGGTCCCGTTAGCTGGCCACGCGAGCTTTTTTATTTCTCATTCGATCGTCGAGGGCCACCTTAATTAAGAACGGACGATTACCTATCACCTGTTCGTTCAAAGAAAATCACGTTACTCTTGTCACACACTTGCGAAAAACACAATCTTTAGAAAAATAGAAAAGTAAATCTTTCTTTTGTCATTCTTCGTTAGACGAGTATATTGGATGAGAGAGAATCTTTAGAAAAATAGAAAATTAAACTGTTTCGAAGGACGCATTATCTGCTGTAATTTTTCTTAAATGGAACGATATATTTTTTAATACTCGATGCAACTAGTGAAAAATAATTTAGAAGATTTCAACGTAAGTATTGAAGGCTCCAAATTATTAAATATTTTGTAAACTGGTGGCTTCTTGTCGTAAGTAATGCAGTACTTTTTTATTAGAAATGAAAAATGCTGAATGTCATATGAAGAACAGTATTTTAGAATAATAATATTTTAATAATATAACAAATATCTTTTAAACTAATAATTTTTCATCACCAGCGAGTAAATACTTTTCTACAAGAAACGACGAACTGTATTGAACAGTGGATACAAAAAATACGATTCTCTACGCGTCCATCCATAAACAAACTAATTGCATCGGATTATTCTTCCCTCGAAGTTGTTTAATTTACATTTTTCAGCATCCTCAACAATTTTGACAACATTTTTGTGAATAGAGTTCGTCAGACATTTATAAAATTCTTCCTGTAACAATCATAGACTGGCTTTTTGTATGTAGTAAATAATGCAGTACCTTTTTGTTGGGAACTGAATGTTATACGAAGAACAATATTTTAGAATAACACTATTTTAATGATACAGCAAATATATTTTTTCATTACAGCTGATTAAATACTTTTCTCTAAGAAATGAGCTGCACTAAACAGTGGATAAAAAAATCTACGATTCGAAGCTGTTTAATTCATACTTTTCGATATTCCCAACATTTCAGTGAACAAAGTTCGTCACAGACAAATTTATAAAATTCTTCCAGTGACAAATCATAGACTTCTTCAATGAAATTCAACTGGACATCGGTCTCCCATTGTTTCATCGATCTTCGCAAGTACCGTGACACGCGTAACGTGAAATATTACGTCATAGGGTTCCAAGGAGCTCGGCTCGCATTCCTATAGTTTCAATAAATGACGACACACCCGGAGCCAGCTATGCCAGGGTTCGATATTCCCAGGAAAGAAAAGAAAAGAGCCAAAGGGTTGAGCCTGGGTCGCGCGAAAGTTCGTCAGAGGGAGCACCACGGGATCGTGGCGAGCTTCTTTTTCTCTTTCGTGGGACCCTAAAGGCAGGTGGTTGAAGCAGCCTGCATAAGTAGGTCCTCCGTGTTCTTGGCGCAGGTCCTCGATAAACACGAGCACCGTGAAGCGTCCGGACCCGGTTCGCAACCGGAGAACAAAATGCCCTCTAATTAAAGGTACGCTTCCCTAAGACCTTCGTTAACCTTGTCACCCCTCTGTCCCGTTACGTCAAGCGGTTTATAAATATTTAGCGCTGCCAGAGGCCGGCGTTATTATTATAGACGGGAGCGATCAATTAAACTTAATCCCGCGTGAAATTCAATTAGCTACGTGTGGCTCGATGGATTGGCGGAGTCTCTCTCTGTACGGGCGCGAAAATAAGTTCTACTTTGTTCGAGGGAACTCGAGCGGGAATCGACGTTTCCCGTAATACGCGGAGCTAATGACGAACGTCCAAGAGTAACTGGAACGAATCTTGCAACGATTCGGTCGCGTAAAGAAACATTCGAACAGGATATGTAAATTGCAGGCTACAATGAGACGCGATTGAAATTCTACCGGTTCGAGCCACGATGCGCAGTGGGATGATAAAAGACCACGAATAAATGTGCAAGGGATTTTTCGATCTCAGCAAAAAAGAAAGAATTCAATTTTTTTAATTATGCTAATCGGGATGATAAATTTGACACCCCTAGAAACACAAAAAACATTATTATACTATGTCATCTGTGACCCATATTTTTAAATTTTATCCAACGCATTCGATATCTCGATTCGAACATAAATGGACTTACACCACTTTCAAAATGAACGACTCATATCTATCCGTTACTTTGCCTGAAATATGTATTACCTTTTTTTTTTTTAGACACGGTCTTTCAATTTTTCAATCTCCGTTTTATATTGAAAAAATTGAATGTTATTCATTACTTGTATATTATAAATTATTTTTGAATAATTCCTAAAACGTGTGTTTGACGAAGGGAAGAGGAGCACCTGAATATACTCGTCCATCAAAGAATAAAAAAAACCAAGATGGCGCCCGGCCGTACCTGAATGTATCCCAGCGTCCGCGTCCGCGTCCTCGAACACGGAGGACTCCGTGCCCTCGTCGTTGTCCGCGACAGAATCGTCGGGAGTCTCGTCGTCTTTCGACTTCTCGCTGCCGGAACGATGGTTCTCGTTCCTGGAAGGCGTCGGGACGGCGCAGGGGCTGTCTACCGACGCGTGCCTGCCCGCCACCTTCACCAGCGTGCTGGTGCTCCTGGCCAGCTTGGTGCTGTGCGTCCTCCGTATCAGCAAGTTCGTGAACGTGGTGTTCCCGTTCTGTTTCGCCCTCGTGTCCGCCGAACCGTTCGCCTTGGTCTCGACGATCTTCGCGGAAGAGGAACGCTGCTTCTCCGCCCCCTTCTTCTTCGAGTCCTCATCCTCGACTTCGAAGCACGCTATGGTGTTGTTCAGTCGGCTGTCCTTTCTACCGGCGTCCTTCCTGCCCGTGAACCGGCTCTGGAATCTCTCGATGGTCTTGAACGACCTGGTCCTCTCGACCTTCTTCCTCTGCTCGGACCCGTTGCCGACCTGCTCGCTCTTGGGCGTCTCGAAGATCTTCGTCAGGGACTGCACCTTGCCCCTGGACTCCGGGAACGTCTCGTCCCGCGAGCCCTTCGCGGATATCGACTCATTGTTGCTCAACGTCCGCGTCAGTATCACGTTCGGCGTCGTCTTCGAGGTGCTGATGGGGAACGTGTTGCTGACGAACTTGTCGCTCTCTGTGGTCACGGTTTTCGGTATCTTCGACGGCTGACGAGCCTCCCCGTCCAACGACACGTAGAACGTCGACCTCCGTTTAGGGGACTCCTCGATATTATCTGTGTTCAACATGACTGTCTCCTGCAGTCGCTCACATGTCACGATATTACTGGGCTGATCTGGCCGGAGGTACTCTCGTCGATCGACTCATCTCAGAGTTCAATAAACGAACTCGAAACTATTATTCTCAACCATCGAGAGACTTCTTTTACTCCCCATAATATTCAAATCAATTTTCACACGAGGACGAGGGGAACTCTGTTCTAATAACTGTGTCACTCAACGAAATAAATCATAGTTCAATAAACGAACTCGAAACTATCATTTTCAACCATCGAGAGATTTATTTTACTCCCCGTAATATTTAAATCAATTTTCCACTGCAATGATACACGAATAAAGTACTCAACGTCCGTCTGAATATGAATTCTGACACCTCCCAGACGCATCGAAGTTATTTCGAACGCGGTATACGTGTCCTCCTGGTCCAGCGGGGAGTTTCCTCAAATTCACCTTACGATTCCGTCTCGAGCGTGCAAGAGCGAGAGAGAGAGAGAGAGCGCGCCCAGTCATCGGAGCACCGAAATTTCTTGCTCGAGCGATTCCTTTAAATATAGACGTATCTCTCGGGTGCTCTGGCACGGAACACGTGTGTATCGAGAAAAACAAATACACGGTTCTGACTCCCTCCTCGGGGGGGAGGGATACGGCGGCTCGCTAACCGTGATTTTTTTTCTCCCCTCCTCCTATCGTCTTCGATGTTTTTGTCCCGGCTATCGCGTTGACCTTTGTCGAAGAATCGGGTGTACGCGGTCGATCGTTACACGCTCGATCCACAAAATTCGAAGATTACAAGGCGTGTTACGGTTACCGCCGGGGCACCTGTTAATCACCACGGTTCCCTCACTCCCCGTTTCCCCCGAACGGGGCCACGAAACATTCCCGGAACCACCACAAAAGAGTTCACCAGCGACGGAGAAAAAAGGTCCCCAGGAATGCACCGGAATACCATTAACCCACACAAACGTACGTAAACGCACTCGCGCTGCTCGACCGAGGAGATACGAGGGAGCACACGCGAACACCGGAGAGCCGTACGATCTCGAGACTTTCGTCGGTTTCACGGACACGTCGAATCGCGATGTTCACGCTGGCGGAAGAGACCGAGTCAAGAGCACGAGGTACGAAGAAAAGTAAAAGGGTCTGAGTCACGACGAGGGAATTACGGGTGCTGCCCGGCGTAACCGGGGAAATCGTCGTGGCTGTCGTGGAATGCGGTGGACAGGCCCGGCCGATCTCGCGTTTCTTTTCACCAAACGGACGAGAGAGCTCGTTTTTTTTCGAGGAACACACGCGCGACCCGCGACGCGAAACGTGAAACGAGCAGCGACGCACGATCGTCCGCACGGCAGACGGGCTCACGACTATCTGCTCTCGTGCCTCTGTCGGACGTCTACTACCAGCGCCCCTGGCGGCCGTCCCGCCAAACGATCGACTCTCGGAGGATCGAGCGTGTCGGACGTTCGTAGCGTTCTTTCTTTCTTTTTCTTTTTCTTTTTTTCTTTTGCAATATTGTTATACAGGCGGTGCTTGCTTCGTTTACGCCCCTGGACAGAAAATATTATCGCGCCCCCGTTGCGGGAATGAAAAGCCATTCGAGGCCGGGGGAAAATTAGTCGAGGGAAATACGAGTAGGTGTGCTGTTACGAATTAGGGACGAATCTCGACGCAAGAACTCACGTAACGTCCGGTTCTAACGATATTTATTTATCACTCTTTTTAACCCTTTGTACTCCGAATTATATTTCAATTTTGTTACCAACGCTCTTAAGTGTTTTATTTGAAATTTACGTTAACTAAAAAATAGGGGAATTTAAACAAATAGATTTACTATTTACACTATCGTTACATTTGGTAACTTTCAAGTGTATGATATCTCTTTGGTTTAGACTTGAAAAAATATCGACATAAGAGTGCAAAGGGTTTAATTTAAACAAATATACTGTAACTTTCAGAGTCTCTATTTTTATTTCTGTAATTGAGAAGAATATTTTGGGGTCTATTGCTGCTGGTCCAAATATGTGCTCCACCAATCATTATGTATCGTTTAAAATATGCACTCTCTGATTTCTTTAATAATTATCAAAACTGATAACAAGAAATATATTGACAATGATAAAGAACGTTGTACGTTTGCTATTTATAGATCCACAACATCGATGACGAAGATCGTGTATATATGTATCGTACCGAATGATATAATGAGTTTTATTTAAAGGTATTTAAATGTGCTGTTGTTTCAGCCTACGAGCAACTGACCCTGTGACCCATTAATCTAGATTATCTTTGAAAGTGAACTCTGCATGTTCGAGAATGATAATCAGTTCTATATATGGAGCAAAGTATGCTGTATCATTATTTATATATATTACCACGAAAACAATAGCTGAATATGAATATTCACTAATAATTATTACAAATTAGATTGCCTAGTTTTACGATACATAGAAAGTATTTCCCAACAATGTAGTATATTAAACTATTGATATATTTCCTAACTTCGAATTTCATTAATTTAGATGTCGATCTTTCTTTTGCAATTATTATTCCAGTGATATTTGCCCCGTTGATGAAATCTATTGAATTCGTTGAACTTGAGCTGATCCTTATTGGGGTCCATTACTTTCGAAGCTACTATTTAGGAGAGGCCACGTCGGTGCCTTTCTTCGAGCCATAGCATAATACAACAATCAAATTCCGAATGTGATTTGTGTGGATGAAAGTCACATCACGTACGAGGTGTCCACACTGTATATCAATTGCTGTCCGGCAGTTGCGTTTGCCTTCGTTTAGAAGCTGTACTTTTCTACACTGTTCCATCTACAGTTACCTTAAAACTGTTTCAATACCAGAGTGAAAAATTACAGTTACAGCCTGACATTTTTAAAACTATAATGCTACAAGAACAACTTCGAAATTTAAAAAATAATGAAAGTATCTCAGGGGTAAAAAAATTAATATTTTACTTGATGATCGTTCCAGAGTTTCTTCCAATTATGCTCGCAATAAGCGATGCAAATTGTAACAATGGAAGATTCAGCCCTTAATGACAACGGTGATTAAGATTCAACGATAAACGGGGACACGATCAAAATCACGGCACTTTTTGCGCAATAATGAGGTGCTAATTGCAAGAGCGGAGCGTTGTTTCGTCTCGAGACAAAGTTCATTCTGAAACATCCTGAGGATGTCGACGAATCTCACGATATTGTGCCCAATATCAAAGCACGCCATTTTAACCAAACACTGAACTAAGAATTAAAAAATATATTACATAATATAATTAGATCAATTTTTTAAATTTGATATTTTAAATAGCAACGAAATATTTAACATCAGTGAACATCTTCATTCAAAATTAAAAAGGTTTCGATATGTTCTAGTAATTTTTAAAAATGTATATTTCGAATTCGTAATTTAAAATTTCACATTCGATTTCTTGTTGCTTTAACTTGCCTTTGGCTGACCTTTAAACGGGTCGATGCCCAGGGAATTCGCATTAAAAAACATTTCTATTATCTCTGACGTTCGATCAGCGCAATTTAAAAGAACGCCGTGAAAGTTTATAGACCGAATGCTATAGTGACTCAGCCCGGACTTAGAATCGTGATCGATAATCGTTTCCTCGATTTCCTGTTGTACGGAAACGCTTACGAAACTGGAGCAGATTCGTCACCTCGACCGGCTATTTCCATTTCGCGTTTAGCGATTTTGCTATTCGGTCTAGCGGCGAACCGAGATCTAGGAACTATGTCGACTCTTACCGAATCGCGAATTCAACCAGGTTAATAATTTTCACGAGCCAATTCTTCCTCCAACCACAGGATCTATAGGCAACTTTCTCCTGGGAAAGGATTTACTGTTCTCTCGAGAGATCCGCGGACGCTATTCTCACGCAGGATTCGAGTTTTTCGGTCAATGGGCAGAGATATCGACTCACGAATCTAATAATATCGATACTTATTCTCAAGAACCGTGTCACGGTATCGAATAGATAAAGAAGTAAGCTATCCGTAGTTTTGTTTACATTTCTTGCAACATCGATGCAATGCAAAGAATAGATATCGTTGAAAATTGAATGGAAGCTTAAGATGGTTCATGGTCTATTAGTAATACAGACTATAGTCTGGTCAAAATTAATTGGCCATGGAAAAATCTCGAAAGTTATGAATATTAATTTGAGGAAGAATTTCTGGCCTCACATTAGATTTTAGTAAAGAATTTTTTTTCTCGAAAATGCGTAGGATTTCGGGGGCATGTCTAATGACCAAAAATGATCGTAATTGACCCCTGCAAGTGAAAATAATTTTTCCAGAACGATTTGAAATTTTTTAATTTTGTCGAAAAATTTCACACCTTTTCGAATTTTTTTCTCGAAAGGGGGCAGGATTTCGAGGACATGTCTAACGACCAAAAATGATTGTAATTGACCCCCGTAACCGACAATAATTTTTCCAGAACGTTTTGAAATTTTTTAATTTTGTTGAAAAATTTCACACCTTTACGAATTTTTTTCTCGAAAGTGGGAAGGATTTCGAGAGCATGTCTAATGACCAAAAATTATTGTAATTGACCCCCGCAACAGAAAATAATTTTTCCAGAACGATTTGAAATTTTTTAATTTTGTCGAAAAATTTCACACCTTTTCGAATTTTTTTCTCGAAAGGGGGCAGGATTTCGAGGACATGTCTAATGACCAAAAATTATTGTAATTGACCCCCGCAACAGAAAATAATTTTTCCAGAACGATTCGAAAATTTTCTCTTTCGCCGAAAAATTTAGGCACCCTCTTGTCGATTTTTCTTAGTAATTTGTTTTTCATTTTTAATAAATTTATTTGACGATCTACAGAAAAGTTGTCTAATACTTTTTTTTAGGTACCCATGGGCCCTGCTTCAGAAAAAAGTTTCAATGAGATACCTTTACTATTGTAGGAGTTATGGCAATTTGAAAATTGAACCGGTTTTATGGGGTTTTTTTATTTTACGGGGTTAAAGAAAAACTTTTTCAACATTTTTAGAATTTCTACACTTTCTTCACTAAAATACGCGTTGTTTGCATTTTGAAAAATTAAAATCCTCCAATCCGTTCAGGAGTTATGGCATTTTAAAGATTCGCATGAAATTTCAGGGAAGCCTCACATTAGATTTTAGTAAAGAATTTTATTTCTCGAAATTGCGTAGGATTTCGAAGTACGTCTATTCACCGAAAATGCTTGTAATTGATCCCTGTAACTAAATATAATTTTTTCTGTATGATTTGAAATTTTTTAATTTCGTCTAAAAATTTCAGTAGTCGAATTTTTTTTTCGAAAATGGGTAGGATTTCAAGGATTTGTGTATTCACCAAAAATGATTGTAATTGAGCCCCGCAACCGAAAATAATTTTTCCAGAACGATTCGAAAATTTTTAATTTAAGTTTTTAATAACTTTTTAACGAAGCCTCAATCAACAAATTGATATTCTTGATGTATTTGTGAGAGTTACCAATGCATTTTAAAATCACACAAATTAATTACAATCTGTATATAGCTCGAATAATTAAAAAATAAAATAGTGAAACCTGAAGTAATTTATTTTCGAACACTAATATAATTGTTGACTATAAAATCACAGAAATTAATTAATTGCAATCTATACATAGCTCGAATAATTAAAGAATAGAATAGCGAAACCCGAAGTAATTTATTTCCGTCGGTACAAAAGTATCGACGCCATCGAAACGAGTTCTCCGGTCCAACGAATTGCAGAGGATTCGGGAACCTTTCAACTCCGAAAGGGTCCGATATCCGCTGAAATCCTTGAAAGCGATTACGAGTTACGTGTTCCCGGCGCGACGGTAGCCAAAACGATCGAGAAAAGGGTCTCGGGGAAAAATCGTTGTCGAGCCATTCGTCCGTGAGTCACCGGTAGCCGGATCGTAAAACGGAATGAATTTTTATCGCGTTGCGAAAACGCCGTGGCTGCGTTCGCGGTAATCGTATCCGGCGAACGAGTGCCCAGATAACGTTCTGTTATTATGCAAGTGAAAACTGCGACAACCATAATTGCGCCGCGGTACGGTGGAATTTGAGGATCGTCGAGCGTGCCGGTGAGCCTTGAAATATTATTCAAATTGCAATCGCTAACCGGTGGGTGCTCGTTCCATTTACGATTCCGCGAATTTAGATTTAAATTTAATTAGCGGATTTGAATTTCCATCGTGCTCGACAGCCGCTGGGGCGTTTAAACGTCTCGTTCGCGCAACGAACGCGATTGGGACACTCGATAGAACCCGCGACTTTCGATCGAGCAAACGAATTCACATGGAACCTAGTTGGCTCCTGCTGTGGACGATTGCTCTATTGTTAAATTTATTCTGCTTCAATTATAATTATGGAGGGGGTATTAACACGTTGACTGTCGTGGGGGTCACCGGTGACCGGCAAAAATAACAAAAATACGCAGCGTCATGGGCAAACCACGTAAAATGCGCGCGCAAGTCAACGTGTTAAGTACCAGATTACAGAAATTATTATTTTTCGAATGGGCGATGTTAAAATTTCATTCACAGTACATTTCAAGTGGATCGATGACTAATCGATTATCACTGTGAACAACCCCGATTCTGAGACACCAATCTATCAGATCGTTCCATAAATAATGACTCTAATCTCACATTCAACGAGCACAGACATCCTGTTTTGTGTATCGAGTGAATCACACGACTTTACGCCTTTTTTTGGTCATTTTTATTACTACTGAACCGACGAAACAATTTTTTATCGTGGATTCCAAAGGTCTACGAACGCCGTAATGTTAGACTACCGAAGATTTTTTTATTTTGCAAGTATTCGAGACCGCTGTCGATATTTTTCTGCGCACGATTTTATAGGTTTACTCGCCTGTAATTTAGCGAGCATCGAGACCAAATCAACGAGCTAGGAAGCAACATAGTCGCGGGACAAAAACATCGAAGGTGTTCTTGAAGACTTGCGTAGAAAAGAGGCCTGTAAAAATACTAATGTTACCGCCTCGAAGGACTTAACCGTGTTGTCCGTGATAAATGACTTCCGATCGGTCCGCTAACGACAGTAATAACAGGGCTGGGTATGTTGTGTGATTAGCTACTCATATGAATTTTACGTGTTCGAAACAGTGTTGCTAGTTTCGTTTAAATCGAAAGTTCAATGGCTTTTTCTATTTGAGGAACCCTTAACCTTTCACAGATTTATTGAGCTTTCTACAGGATAATTTCAAAATTGAAGACTATGTATGGATAAAATTAAATGTTACACATTTTTTTCTAACACACTGAGTCAACTAAAAAATCAAGCTTGATTTAAAATACCCAATATGTCTATTTATAATGATTATTAAAAAAGTTATTAACTTAAATTCTGTATTTTGCGATAATTTGATATCAAATTAAAAGGTGATAAATTACTGATAAACTTGGCATACTTAGGTACTGATGTCTGGTATAAATTGACTATTCCTAAATTAAATTTAAAAACACTATTTACATAACAAGAATATAAGAAAAAAATTTGGTATTTATGTTTTAAATACGAGCACACCTATTTAGGGGTTAAAACAGTAATTTTATAGGTCTAATGATGCCCTTGACATTCATTTAAAATTACACTACGAAAAAATTAAATATAAACAGAATATTCATAATAAAAATAAAATAAAATTTCGTACTTATGTTTCAAATGCAAGCACTCCTATTCAGAGGTTAAAACGTTGATTTTGCATCGTTAATGACGTCCTCGACATCCATTTAAAATTGCAATATGAAAAATAGAAACAGTCGACAATTACGTGTTCGTTACTTTCTATCATTCTCGAGATATTTATAAATTCCCAAGTGTCAGGGCCCACTAATCGTAAACATTGTTTTATTAATGATGATCCAATGCAATCGTTCGGTTAGTGGGTGGTGTTCGATCATCAGACCTTGCAGCGGCCATTTAAAATTTCATCGCGAACAGTAGGTGTCATTCGAGCCGCGTGTCTACGCGAGGACCGCGCCATTTAAATTTCAATCTTCTCGGTAGGCGATGTTTAAACTTTCATCCAGCCCGGTGGGTGCCATTTAAATTTCAATTTCGCCGGTGGGTGGCCCGCTCCCGCCATCGTCGACGGGCGTCGTTCGTGCGTTAATTTTTCCAGTAGGCGACCGTGCTGATTTTTCTCTTTTTCTCCGCGAGCATTCCATCGACGGATTCAGCGTTTCCCGAGGATCGAAATTACGCTCGATTCCATTCCGATCCCATCGCTGGAAGCGTCCGAATACCGCCCAATGGGTCAGAATTAATTCGTAGCCAAAAATAATTTACTACTATCCATGATAATTCTATTCCTGGGTGAAAATATTCGATAAACTTATACAGAGTCACTTCTTTTCAAAAATAAACAGAAATTGTGTTCTTAAAAAATTTCGAGTATTTAATAATATTATTATTGTTTGTATATGTTAAGATTTGGTATAAGTGCAACATTCTAATTTTAATTTAAAGCTTTATACACTGAATTATAATCTCAGGAGTAAACGTCTAAAACTGACACGAGATAATTCTGAGAGTCCAATAATATTTCTAATTAGACAACCAAAGAGCGTTTTCATTTGTAAAACAAAGTTCACGCTAATCTTTTCGTTCGTTATTACCCGACTATTTCAAGAATCCCTCCGCGGGAACGTGAATGATTTACACGCCGCGCGGGAATAAAATTAAAACAAAGGGTAGAAAAGAACAGAAGTCGTAGGGAGGGTGAATGAAACGAGAGGCGCAAAATGAACGGAGATCGGGTGGAGCCGAAGAAGGCTTAAAAGAACGATCTAAAAGGCAAGCGTGGAAAGTGTGAAAGAGTCGAGACGGGGGCGCGGAGAGTGGGGGACGGAGAACGAGATGGCTCGAGGGACGGAAAAAGGAAGAGAGAGCGCAGGGGACGCGTGTCGAATGAAAAAGGTACTCGTGACGCACGTTTTCCTCACAAAGAAGCAGGATCCGTGCCAGACCAGCGTAATACGGTCGTGGCTTTTCTTGTTGCACGCACGATCCATCACCGGGGCCTTATATACGCGTCGTTTCCAACCGACGGACGCCGTTCTTTACGGCGTCGTCGAGGGCGATGCTTATCCGCGATCTTCGTGGAATCGATCGTGATACGCCGCGGAGAACCGATCGATCGGATCGCGAAATCGTGAAAAAATTCCAAGGCTGATGGGCGAATTTGATGGATCGTTAGGCGAACAAATTTGCTCAAAATATTATCCAAATGAACGGAGTTATAATTATAATAAAAATGCTGGCATAGTAATTACGAAAACATTCTATGTACAAATTTAAATTAATTTTCAATTTTTAAGGCCCAGTTTTATCGTACGCTAGTTGTGTAATCAATGGGAGTTGCTGAAACTTCATTAGGTATGTAGGGTCAAAATAAATATCAAAATAAACATAGAAGACAGCATAAATTATAACATTAATTTTATTCATCGGATAGAGGATGAAAAGCCCTTTAAAATGAGCGTTTGTACGAGTCGATAGCGTAATTAGTTCCGGAGATATGAGGATTTTAGTTTCAAGTCGATGCGGTGGCTAGTTACGGAGATATAAGCGTTCGAAGATTTGTTTACGTTTCATTGTTTACCTCGCGAGGCCATTCACCTCACGTGACCGTAGTAAATTACTACGTCACTCGGTCACGACTCACGAGCATCGAGAAAGAAAGAGGTCCGACGCGTTAGACGGAGATAGAGATAGTCGAATTAAAAAAATTACCTTTTACATAAATTGCGATATCTCGAAAACGGAAAGTCGGATCGCCAAAAACCAAAAACCATTTTAAAGGGGAAGTTTTGCCGCCGCTAACAATTGAATAATTATGGCAAAAACACTAGTAGTTTCGGAACTGCACGCGTCCAAAGTTTAACTATTTTTAATGCGCGTTAATAGCCTTTTCTAAGACTGAGAGCGGAATTTTAAAAATGATCCCTTCACATAAATTACGATATCTTCTAAACGAAAAGTCCGATCATCAAAAACCAAAAACCATTTTAAAGAGGAAGGTTTACCGCTTCTAACGATAGCACAATTCTTGATAAAACACTAGTAGTTTCGGAACTGCACGCATCTAAATTTTAACTATTTTTGATACGCGTTGCTAGACTATTCAAATCAGTGGAGACTGAAAATTCCAAACGAAATTAGTGTTAATAACTTTCAATGGACGTTTTCCATCATACCAGTTTGCATTTTTAATTGCTCGAATGCTACAATAATCGTTTGCCTTGATCGTCCTAATACAAACAATATTCCTTTACATTATTTCTTTCCAAAATTCAATGTACTAGTATTTCAAAAATTATTTTTTTTAGAAAAGTTTCTATAACATGTCAGATGATTTTTAGTGTGCCTTTTAATTTGATATTGTGAATACAGTAATAGATTCCATTACACGATGTGTATGTTTGTTTCTGCCCGATTGACCGTGCTCTACGAAGATCCTATCGCAACGTGAGCGGCAACAATGAAAGTTACAGCATGTCGGGGCCGTTTTCCAGCAAGGCCAACGCGATCTCGTAACAGGAAAATCCAAAGAGCGTTCGTGTCCGAGAAAAATTCGTACGTGCACGACGTTACGCGAATAACGGTTAAAGCTCTTAGTCTGGCACGGAGCGGTGCAATTTCAGCGTCTGGGGATCAGCGAACTCTTTTCACGTCCCACGCGAAAGACCGGGGAATCCGTATTGCGTCCACCGAGAACGAAAGCGTTCTCTGAGAAAACGGTCACTTTGCAGTGAAAATGATCTCTCTCGTCCCCGAATTATTAAACAGTCTCAGAACAAAAACATTTGTAACAACTTACAATTTAAACTAAGAAATGCATGTGTAACTCTGAAAATTTAAAGAACATTTAAAAAAAAAAAATTTGTTCTCGAGTACCCAAACTCTGGTATTAATAGTGGAATATTTTTTAAAATTCTGGCGTTTAAAAATAATCTCGTCCCCAAATTATTAAACAGTCACAGAACGAACACATTTGTAACAACGATCTTATTATAATTCAAAGTAAAAAATGCGTGTCTAACTCTGAAAATCTGAAGAATATTTAAAAAAATTTAAATTCGTAGTTTCGTTTCGGTTGAGTTCTTTTTCAACAATACGAAAGAGGAGCCCAGACACAATACGCTGAAAGGGCCTATTATCACCAGGAACTAAATAATTTGTTCTGTCAACATCCACAATGGTGACGAACGGGGTTTCGTTTCAAAATGCAAGCTCGCTTAATTGCATTGTGTATTCTCCTCCTCGGTATGATCTTACACAACGCCTACCGTCCTAGACGGCGTTGGTAGGCTCCAATTGAAACTCCAGCGTGCACGAAGCTCGAGCAACTTTAATATACCCACGCTCTGAGAGTTTCGAATTCACCAAAAGTCATTCATACTTATTAATCACAAAACTCTAACCAAATATTTCGCAGCAAAATTTACTTTCTCAGATATAATTTAAAAAAAAAAATAAAACATTTCGATCTGAATAAAAATTATTTTAATAAAAAAAATATTAAGCACCATTAAACGTGGTGCAACGAAGCAAAGTTCAATAGAATCATTTCGATCTTTGTTGGTCCTCTAATTTTATTATTGATACAAAATAATCTTTTTTAAATATGTAAATGTTAAAACCACTCGCTGTACCAAATCCCAAACAGTTTCTAAGCCGTCGAATTAGAATAACCGGAGCGGAGATCCGCTCCATTGGCGATGGATCCTCCTTTTCACGGCGATACCGGTCGGTCCGGCGAATTCGTGGCGTCGATCGCGCGGAAAAAAATCCAGGGGGGGGGGTGTGACAAAAGGCAGGCAGAAAAGATGTCAAACGTTCGTCACGTTGCGACCATTCCTGTCGGGCACAATGACGGGCAAAAATCCAATTAGCATTTTACGAGCCAGTCGGACTGCTCTCCGGCGCCGCTGCATGGAAATTGCGTTTGCACACGGATTCTCTCGTCGGCGTTGCTTTGTCTTTCGACACCAGCGAAAGACCAGCTGTGTTGCACTGGCGTAACGAGCCTGGTCGGACGGAATTTTTTCCCATTCGACCAACGAACAGAACGTGCTGTCGGGAAATTGAACAAATTCGGAATTTACACTACGAGTTTCCCGGAGCCGCGATAACTTCCGAGAGAATTTTTTCCCCTCCCCTACACGACCATTGATTATTTTTAGGTTCCTCAAGGGACTTGTATTTATAATTAATAGTTTGTCGTTTCTTGGTTTCTGCAATTCTTGTACATGATTAAATTGTATTTTAATTGTTAACCCCTTGACGTACGATTTAATTCCAAATAATTCTTCAGATGTACGCTATTTGATTTAGTTTAAATTTGTTCGTGGTTATGAAAGAGAGTTGATTTGTTTTACGAATACCTCGTGAATGTAAATGTGTGTTGATGTTAATATATAAAACTTTGTGAAGAGTGTCTAATGATTGTAAAACTTACCAGACTCGTCATCGTATGGCAAAGGGTTAATACACACAATTCATGATCCAGTACTACCTTCTACAGTTTAATAAATAAAAAAAAAATTTTTGAGTATGATTTGTGTATTTGTTGAGTTCTATATAAAATTATATGTGTGTAGAACTCGAGTAATTTCAAAATAAAAAAATAATTGACAAATAAATAAGAGATTTGTGTACAGAGTTTTGAAGAAATTGGGTTAAATACCATTTTTAACACATTAACCCCATAAGTCTAGAAATATGAATCCAGGTCAAATCCTAACGATTCCTTATACAATAATCCTTCACCCTTTATAGATATATTAGGTCTGGGTTAGGTTTTAAAATAATAATTTCAAAATAAAAAACCGAAGAAATTGAGGCAAATATTATATTCAACACATTAACCCCGTAAGTCGAGGAATATAAATCCAGGTCGAGTCCTAACGACTCAAAACCCACACGTGATATTTACAACAACAATGGCCAGAGGCGAGGAAAATCGTACGACAAGAGGAGATAAATCTCTATAGAGGGTGGCGTACGGGATCTTAAACGCGAGGTTACAAGCACAAAACGCATTAAGGCGCGTAATTATTTACCCTCATTAGAGGGCAACGTATGTACCTCGGGGTGGCGCGAGAAAAACTCCCAACCCTCCGCGTAACGAAATTTTACAAGCTATTAGCTCGCCAGAGAGAAAAACGCCGTCGTAATTAACAATTCCCGGCCATCAATCGTCGACATTCAACGAGAAGAGGGGTCGCAGGGGGGCGCAAATCGCGGAACATCGAGATACAATAAACCGTAATTAGTAGCGTGGCTAATGCAATACGGGCGATCTCGAGAGGAGCGCAGACCGCGAATATGTCCGGGCGATATAAATCAAAACTTATTCCATGGACGCGGGCCCCGAGGGCCCCCTTATCGATCCGCGCGGCAGATAAATCGCGGGGCGAACGTCGGCGAGGGTAGTAATTAGTCTCCGCGACATTAGTCATTAGCGGGAACCGTTTCCTCGTGTCCTCTTTGTGGCGTCAACCCGCGCGTTTCGATTATTATGGCAGCCGTTAGGACGGGTAAATTGTTCAACGCGAACGATTTACAACGGTTTGTAATTTAATTAAAGACCCCGAGATCTCATCCGCTTCGCGCGACCGCCCTTGGCGAAACGCGAGAGAACCACCGGGGAGAGAGAAGCCTCTTCGATATTCTGTCGTGAAAAGAAAGGGGTAATGATAAATTACAAGGTGGAAATTATGAGTATACATTGGAGCTGTTTTTTTTTTAAATGGTACATATATGAAGTCTTTTTAATTAATTAGATTCTGGTGGTTGGAGGGGCTTGTAAGGAAGAAGCAAGATAGGAGAAAAAGAGAGAGAAAAGCGTTTGGTCCTGGGTTAGGAGCACTTGTGAGAGAGGAAAGTCGAACGTAGCCCCCTGGTGGCGAATACGAGAAACGTCGCCACAGTCCATCTTTGGAAATTGAATTTATTGGTAATTTTAGTGAGATATTGTATGTCCTCTTTTTATATTTATAATTACACATTCGATGCCTTCATGAATCAATCAAAAGAAGTTTAACTGTAAAATTTTATCACGAATATTTTTTTTTTTTAAAGTAATTCAAACCCTTAAATATATCAATCTATACAAAAATGAATTTATTCCACTTTACTATAATCATATAACAGTAGTTTAAAATACAATATAATTTTTTTTTAAGTGTTTTGACGCTCCAAAGTCTGCAATTTATTTTCTAGGTGTTTTTGAACCTCGGTTTTGAAGTAACTGATAGGAAATTACGAATCTAAAGTCTCTCTTGGCGAATGCTTCCGCCGGCATTTAAAAGCTTGCAGAGACCCTTCACCTTTCGTCGCCACTTGCAGTATAGCCGAGAAAGACATAACTGTGACTTCAGGATATTGAATCGAAAGATTTATAGTGGTCTAATAAGCATCGTCGTTTCGAAGCAGTCGAGGGGGAAAATTGATATTTGTGGGTATAATGCATGGCAATGGAAATAAATATTTAACAGTTTCCTATTCGAATACACGTGACTAGAAATTTACGAAATATAATTGAGCGAATAATCTCACAAAAGTGTTTCACTATTATTTATAATTCCAAATTAATCTTCGTATATTTTTATTTGTATATAAAAGTATATTTTTTGAGATTTAAGAACACTAAAAAAATTTTAATTACACTACCAAAAATGCCTATAAAAATTTTTTATTTGTGAACGTGAAATAATTGTATTCAATCTTCTGATTCAGATTTTAATATAAAGATAAATCGATCCAACCTTGTCTAATTACATCATATTAGAAATACCGATGAAATAACACGTCGAGTTTAGATTGACGGTGGACCGTAAAGGGTTAAATGGTTTCAAGAGCACGGTTGCTTGAAAATAAATCGAGTGGCGAAGGGTTAATATACGTCCGACTGTAAAACTGCCAACTACGAGTGAACTCGTAAAGCCCAACTTGTCCTCAGTGCAAATATACTCTTAATAAATAGACATGAATAATGGATAGTGGGCGTACGAAACAAGAATAAAAATCGTAATGCGTTAGAGGAGTAGACTCACGTGTAAAAAGTTAAAATTGTAAAAATTAACGTGTTAAAAATAACCACAATTAGCAATGGGCAGACGTTCACCAACAGAACCATGCTCTTATGGGATAGATATTCGAGCTCCCATGGGGTTTCTTCCCACGTACAATCGTATGGCTTTCTTCCCAAGATATCATCCGGCTCGTGTCCACATCCGTTCTTTATTATCACCAAAACTATTCAATTATTTATATTCTGATATTAAAGACAATTATTTAGAAATACTGCAATAATCTTGAATCGACAAAATTTTATACAAATCCCTAAGTATAGTATACCTAAGCAATAAAATAGAGCAAATAAAAATTAAATAATAAAGCTCAAATAATTCACACTGCAAAATAATACTGAAATGGAGAAGCATCAGTGGGAGTATAAATTGTTAAATTATTAATATTTGGGCAACATTTACTGCAAGATAAAAATGTCCAGTCTACAGTAAACGAATTATCACTAAAACTATTTTATTATTTTTATTCTGATTTTAAAGACAATTATTTAGAAATACTGCAATAATCTTGAAACGACAAAATTTTATATAAACACTATTCTTAAGTATAGAATACCCAAACAATGAAATAGAGCAAATAAAAATTAAATAATACAGCTCAAATAATTCACACTGCAAAATAATACTGAAATGGAGAAGCATCAGTGGGAGTATAAATTGTTAAATTATTAATATTTGGGAAACATCCACTGCAAGATAAAAATGTCCAGCCCACAGTAAACGAAGGAAAAATTCCCATCTAGATAAAACTAAATAAATGATAACTTGTATCTGCTGAAGAGAGATCGCGGTTTGAATCACAGAAATGCTTTAACGGTATTGTGTGTGGATCCCAGAGTTTACTCGCGGCGATAAACAGTTAGATCTACGGTTCCTATTACTCATAGAAGCCCCCATCGCCAATCTTATCCGCGAAAAGTGCGTCGCTCGATCCACGGGCGTATAATACGATAATGCGTAACGTAGCGTCGAAAAAGGTCTGGTCGGACACAGGATCTCACGGCGTTAACGAGACACCGATAAATTAGTTCCATATCGTTCCCTGTCTTCGGTATCGCTTTACGTCTGCCTGGTCGGTGGGTACGTCCCATCATCGACTACCGTTTCTCCCTAACACCGCGTCGATAACTGTAAAGGCAGTCTCGACGTGCACCGGGAGAGACAAGAAAAAAGGGAAAGAAAGGCACGCCGGCGACGAAAGAGGAGACACACGTCCCTCGAGTACCAACGCGGACGCCGTGGCGTCGTTTTTCTTCCCACGCGCGGAGCCATGGACCCCGTCCGCGTCCCTTGTCCCTTAATCCCTTTACCCTGGCGTCGTTTAATCTTCCCATAAATCCCACACTTACTTTCCACTCGGGGAAAGAATGGGATTAAGACAGCCAGACGTTAATTGCCAACGTTAATAGCAACGTTTCTGCGTTTCGCCATTGCATGTTTCGAGAATCGGGGAAAAACGTTGCAACGTTTCCCATTTTAGAAAATTACAAATTTATTTTTCAGTGCAATTTCTATTTTTGGAAAGGTTAATTAAATTAATAATCGAACGATTAATACTGGACTCGCGGAATCCATTGATAGATTAATTTGAGAATTTTGGAACACTATAATTAATATTTTGATAATGGGAAACATTTTTTATATTTTTTATTGTAGCAATGGAAACCCAATTTATGATTGTACGTTTGTAAATTCGGTTTCCATTACTACAATAAAAGATATAAAAAATCATAAAATGGAAACCCAATTTATGATAGTACATTTGTAAATTGGGTTTCCATTACTGTATGTTAAAATTTAGCAGTAGCTTACAAAAGTATGTTTTTTTAGTATTATTTCTCCTTCCACCCCAGGTCCCAGAATTGTGTAATATTGTAAGAAAATATTTCTTCCTTTAAACTTTGAGATTTTGTTTGTATTTCGAAAGTCTAAAATTATGTAAACACAATATTTTATTACCAATGCTTCAAAATTAATTTTTATAAATTATCTGTTCTTTGCTCTGTAATCTTGCAAAGAGTAAATAATTTTCTGTATAAATTTTGTTCGTATTTCGAAAGTCCAAAGTTATGTAAACACAATATTTTAGTACCCAATGCTTCAAAATTAATTTTGATAAATTATCTGTTCTTTGCTCTGTAATTTTGCAAAGAATAAGTAATTTTATGTGTAAAAATAATCTAAAAAACACACGATATTTTTGTGACATCTATCATTCAAATACACTTGAGATATTATTTTTAGGATAATTTTCGCCAGCTACGCAGAGTGAATCGCGTGTTATGCCACTCACAGGGAGTATCGTTCCTCCTATCGCGCGTGTAAACAGAACGAGTGCCGGGGCAAACGAACATAATCTGTCCCAGCGCGTCGAACGCCACCCAAAAACTGTCCATAACGTATTCGCGAATATCAAACTTCCGTGTTTTACAAAGTGTTTTTTCGAATCTAAGATACGACGACCACAGGGTCCCGGACACCTTTCGCGATAGAATCGCTTTGCTTGAGAAAAGCAACCTTCTCCGCACGGTGCAAAGCAGCTGTCGATATTTGCCGAAATTAATTGCCCGGTTGCCACAACCTTTCCACGCCCCCTTTTCACAATCGCACGACTAGCGATGGGTTCGACACATCGAACAAGCGGAAGCAATTGTTCTCTGTTTTTAACGATTTTTAATTGTATGTGTAAAAATAATTTCACTTGAAATTTTCCTGTTTCTCAAAATTAATATATGAGCGTGTAGATCCTTATAGAAAGAGTTACACAATTTACAAAAATTATAGGAACCATGTACTTGTAAAAATGGTCCTCGTAAATTAAATGTAATTATGCATTTGGTGATTATTATTATTTTTCTATTTACTGCTTTATTGAAAATTCATACCTTTATAGCGAATGATACAGGTTTTTGAAAGTTTGTACAGGGGATTGTGTAAGTACTAATTTAATTTAATTTACTTTAATTTTAATTTAATTACTATTTTTATATTTTTGTATACTAGAGAATTCTTTCGTGAATAAAAATTTTTCTGAAAATTTTGAAACACCAAATTTATATTTATACAATTTATTCCCACTAAACTGTTATTGAAAAAATCCACAATATTTGGTGTCATCAAATTTCTCAGTTGAAAATTTTTTAAATAAAAAGCTTCATCTTTTATCCAACATTTGAAGATTAACTAGATTTCTGTAAATTTTAAACAGGGTCTAACAAAATTGCAAGGACGATGAACTAATAATTTCTGTAAATCAATGGATTTTTTCCCTGTAAATAAAACAAATATGTAGCGTGAATTTTTCGTTGTCGTTCCCATCGCTACTCGGAACGATCGATATTGATTTTCCAATTACGTTTGGCAGGCGATTAAGAACAGTCGTTCTCGATCTAAACGCGGATCGGTTGCGAAACCGCGATAAGTATGTATTGCGAAAACGTCCATTGAGTCAGGTTCACCGAGTACGCGAAACAACAGCGGTGCACGATTGCCTGGAAGTGTTGTTGGCGTGTTTCCTATCCGTGGAGCGAAAGGTCCGTCGATTTTTACGACTCCAGAGTGCCCGAGACACACTCTCCCCTCAGAATTATGTTCGTTCTACCGTTCAACCGTAACGAAACCGCATAAGTAGTGTCCCTTGTACTGTTTGAACAGGTAAACGTCACCCGGCCTCCCCATAACTATGTTTACAGAAACTACACAATATTTTCGATCGATTTAGACGCCAACAAAATTTTTTTTTTTTTTAAATCCCCCAAATTACCAGCCCTTTAAATATTCATATTTTTTACCGTACTTTTCAGCCACCGTGTACAGGAAAAAAATAGTGCAACAATTTGTGGCCAATTTGCAATCTCGATTTAGCTTACGAGGGAAAGTTTAGGGCGTGGAAAACCGGCCTAATAAGAATAATTTTTCCCGCGTAAGATTATCCTTTCTCCTCGTTGCAGACTTACGGGTTCGAATGGTGAACGTTTTTTTCTTTATTTAAAGGAATATTACTGCACGGTAGAAGTTATATAAAAATGAATAAATCCACCATAACTTGTTGATTTATATATCCTAGAAAGTCACTGAGGAATATTGTGTATTACGGATCTGGAGAGAGCTGCCATTTTAAAAATTCCAGATTTTCTATTTTCCACTGTGACTGATTCGAGTTAAATTGTTTATTTGAAAAATCACTTTTCTCTATTGGTTTCCCGAATTGAAATATGCAAAAATCGTGTATTATTTTTTACCTTGCAACGAAGATGATAAATGTGCGTAAATAAAGTAAAAATATATGCATTTCCATCGATAACGAGTTGTATAATTTCGTTTCGAAATGACGAGTCGATTACCATAACATTCCGATGATTTCCCAACGAGCAATGCATCGAAATACGCGGACGATCTTTTTGTTCCAATTTCCAACACCTCCCCATCGCGATACGATCGGATTTTTCCGCGCCGTACGGTGGAATTTATCATTGGACGATGTCCAAGATGTTACCACGCCCGCGACTGGCTCGATAGGGTGGTGCGTTTGATAAGGCAACATGTATTTTCAATTAGATCAACCTTCTAGCAGACGCGCGTAAGCGTAATACGCATGGATACATGTTGCAAACGCGTTTTACAGCTCCCATTTGCCTCAACTTGAAACCTAGCTACTGGCAGAATGCTCGATCACTACGCAGGGTGGGTCGAGAAATCTTTCACAACCAGCCAAGTAATTTTAAATAAAAAAACAAGTCGAAAACATGTGTCGAATTTTATTCCTAAGAAGCTTAATTTAATTTAATTTTTTAAAGTATTAAGAAAATGATAAAATTGAAATATCATTTTTAAATTATAGTAAATCGATTTATCTTATAATTATAGGATCGAAAAATCTTCCACAAACACGTGAGAAATTTTAAATAAAAAAAATAAGTCGAAAACATGTGACGAATTCGGTTCCTAAGAAGCTTCATTTTATTTGATTTTTTAAAGTATTAAGAAAATGATAAAATTGAAATATATTTTTTAAATTACAGTAAATCGATTTATCTTATAATTGTAGGATCGAAAAATCTTCCATAACCAGCCAAGAAATTTAAAATAAAAAAATTAGTTGAAAAATTCTGATAAATTTTGTTCCTAAGAAGCTTCATTTTATTTTATTTTTTTGAGTATTAAGAAAATGATAAAATTGAAATATATTTTTTAAATTATAGTAAATCGATTTATCTTATAATTGTAGGATCGAAAAATCTTCCACAACCAGCCAAGAAATTTTAAATAAAAAAATAAGTCGAAAACATGTGATGAATTTCGTTCCTAAGAAGCTTCATTTTATTTTATTTTTTAAATTACAGTAAATCGATTTATCTTATAATTATAGGATCGAAAAATCTTTCACAATCAGCTGAGAAATTTGAATAAAATAATAAGTTGAAAAATTCTGATAAATTTTGTTCCTAAGAAGCTTCATTTTATTTTATTTTTTAAAGTATCAAGAAAGTGATAGAATTGAAATATATTTTTTAAATTACAGTAAATCGATTTATCTTATAATTGTAGGATCGAAAAATCTTCCACAACCAGCCGAGAAATTTTAAATAAAAAAATAAGTCGAAAACATGTGACGAATTTCGTTCCTAAGAAGCTTCATTTTATTTGATTTTTTAAAGTATTAAGAAAATGATAAAATTGAAATATATTTTTTAAATTACAGTAAATCGATTTATATTATAATTGTAGGATCGAAAAATTTTCCACAGCCAAGAAATTGTAAATAAAAAAATAAGTTGAAAAATTCTGATAAATTTTGTTCCTTAGAAGCTTCATTTTATTTTTTAAAGTATTAAGAAGGCGATATTTTTTAAATTCGATAAATATTTATGTATCTAAGAACGATTGCATATGAAAATTGAAACAGACGAAGGAAGCATTCTTTCGTGCTCGACTTCAGATCAATGAAAAATGTCGAACTTGTAAAAATTCTTGAGGATACGGTTCGCGAAAATCTGTGAAATTATGAGTGAATAAGGGATGGATTTAGGACCCACGGACTCTATAGAAAATTTGGAGCAGAAAGAATTTATATAATAGAAGCTCAGAAGACTCAACATGACTGAGGTTGTCGATAATATTCACTTGCCGACGAAGGTTAATATTTTTAAAGTGTAAGTTGCATATCTCAAAATTGAAAATTTAATTGTACGGTAAAATAATTATTACATAATATATACGATATGACTATGACTCTATTTAGAAATTTTGTCACCTACAACGAGTATGCAATATTAAAATTTCATTTCTGGAAACAATACATTTATACAGATTATTGGAAAAATGCACAATATTTGTATCATCGAATTTTTCAATTGCATCTGTGTTACTAAATTAAAAATTTTGTTAGTATTTAAAGCAGTGAAACAATTTCTATTCGACAATACAGAATTCACAAATTTCGACTCACCTCGACTTTCCCTAGAATCATATCGACAACCATCAAGCAAGAATCTTTCTTTGGACTCACCTGAAAGCAAAGAAAACACCATGTTAAATAAGTCCCAGATCAGAAAAAGATAAAAGATTATTTTTAAATATCGTCAACATACATTTCACACACATTCAACATCATAAAACCTCACAAATATGCATCATTCCAGCGAATTTTCGATTAAATTTTATATCAGAAATGAATGAATTGCCATTTAATTAAAAACAGTCCCTGTACTCTGCTCTATGGCTTTCAATCGTCACGCCGTTTATTAAAATTTAATCCAATTTCGCGAAAGACTTTAAAATCCAATCAATTCCACTAATTATTGCAGACAAAACGCGGAAACGGGCGACGTGGTGGGAGTCTGCACCGAAATCGAGAGGAAACCCAAGGCTGTCCCCGCCACGGTAAGCAATTTTATCGAATTAATATTTAATTACCACTGAATAATTTCTGCTCATTTTCTGCTGCACTCCATTGTTCAATTCTTCAAGAAACATTTTAACATGAAAATAACCAACACTGTCTCCTTAAGATCAATCATTCTATTTTAAATATCAAAAAAAATTCTCACTAATTCAAATAAAAATTAACCATTATTTCAAAACGAGGTACATAATTTTTAAAAAATAAGTATACAGGTGAAGTTAATGGTAATATTAGTAAGACGATTTTATTTGTTATTCCTGAAATAAAACCCCGACCAGAAGAGCTGCAAAACATAACCATTTTTTAATTACCAAGTATAAGAGTAGAATTAACGCTAACGATTAATCAATTGCTTCGTCCAAGTTAATTCTTCGTTCGTGAATAAAATATTCCACGCTAATAAAATTGGGCCCAATAAAATCGAACGAGCTCGAAAACCGCTAAGGGGACCAGAAGAGTCCACGAATTGAAAAAAAAGGCTCGAGCTGTTTAGAAAGCGTAACTCCGACGAGGTAGAAACGGGAAAAGGATACGTGGAGGCATTTCGCGAAAGACAGAGTCGCCCAGTGCCGCGGGGACAGCCCGATAAAAGAAGCAACGAAAGTACCGGGCGATACGAGCTGTATGTAATTCGATTCCAACAGCCCCGTGGCCTTGAACATTCAGCAACCACCTGCTGTCCGCGGTATCCACCGGGATCTACGGTCCTGGAGTGTCGTCTCGAAGGTGATCAACCTGTGGCACACGTTGTCCAGGTACACGCGGATGGGAACCCAGCCACCCAGAAGACGTGCCTTCTCGTCGAGGCGATGCAGTCCCCGTCGGGCCCATTATCGAGGTAGGACACCGGAAATTCGAATCGAATAGCCGAGAAGCTGCGTTTCTTGTCGTGGATTAGGCCGAGGGACACCTGGTGCTCCCACAGTACCGAACAACGTAATTCCAAAGCAATTTGTTTACGCGTACCCTCGTATTGCGGGGGAAATCCGCCACTGGACAGTGTATAGACCGCTTTCGAATTTATTCTTTGCATCTGGAAATTGTTCTTCTCTTTTCGATAGCTTTCTCGAGATATCAACGTCGCTGGCAGGTACAATTACGTTCGTTTCGCGTGAACGAATGGAGCATGAATTATAGCGCCACATTAAGCGCAATATATATTCATAATATTCAGGTAATTTTTTCGAGGGACTATTAAGTGCAAGGGCTGCGTTAAATGATACAATTTTTGTAACATATATTTTCTTGATGACTGGGTATTATTTAAAAACGAATATTATTGTTTTTTTTTGTATTGTTGTTCTAATGGGAGTCGTTACGAAATTATTATTTTTTATTTGTTACACTTGTTGTACTTGTGTTTATTTATATTGGAACCTGTTTTGCAGACTACATTCTGAGTGAAAGTACAACTTATGTTGGTGTGAAGGAATCGAGTATGAATTATATCACCACGTTAAGTTCAATATTCATGATATTCAATTTTTTTGACGAGCAATTACATAATTCTGGGTATTTTTTAAAGGCTATTATTTTTTTCTGTTATGAAAACTTGTTATAAAAATATTCAGTAGTGAAACATAGATCATTTATACATAACATTTTTCTTCAATGGAAGTCAACATAAAATTATTATTTTTGATTTGGAAGAATATTTATTGTGCTTCTATCCATCTCCACTACAATCTATCTCACATACTGCATTCTGAGTGAAAGTACAACTCACAAAATAAGTAGAAATATCGAATTAGGATTTACTTAAAATCAAGCATTTCCTAAGCTTCCTCAGAGAGCAACCTAATTCCACCAAAGATAGCTCCCTCGCCGAGAATAACCCAAAAAACTCTTCCTAAAACAAACCTCCGTCATCCACGTCATAATCAAGCGCAAACATCAAACTCCAACAGAAATAGAACAGATTCCACCACCACAGAGGCATCCTAATCAAAACAAATTTCTTCTTCGATGATCTATCAGAGTCTTCCACGAAAATCTCAACGGGAGCCCACAGTATCAGATCCTTTCTCTTCTCCAGGGTGATATCTAGGCCCCAAAAGGGCCTAAATCGACTCGACGACCCGTTTGCAACCTGCCAAGGTCGAACAGTTCAAAAACAACGATCTCCAACGACCTACTGCCTGGAATCTCTCGAGTGTCCCGAGGGACCAATTGCAGTGGCCACTGAGGAGTCTACCGATCACGCTGACCTAATCACGACTCTCGAGACCACCAAAGGTGACTGCAACGGACCCACTTCGAGGATCGTGTACGGCCCAAGTGACGTAGACACCGTTCGACCATCCAGCGATCCTCCGGTGACGTTCATCGACTGCACTGCGACTGCAAAGGACACGTCAGCGAGGATCGTTCGATGCAACAGTGGGAGTCCCGTCTCGAGGAGCTGCTTCGAGACCTCTGTACCGCGAGACAGCGGTTGCCCCACGGCCGTGGGTTTCCAATGTCGATCAGAAAACTCGAACCAGATCCAGCAGGACGTCCTTGAAACTCGAGTCGACGAGCACGGGCCGAGAACTCGCGTGGTCAGCTATCCGCAGGATCGTAGAAAACGGTGTTGCGCGTCGAGATCGAGCCTAAACGGACCTGTCGCTAGAATAGACCAACAGCCTTGCAACGAGATCGTCGAGAAAGAGATTTCTCCGGGGACGACGAAGGCAAAAACGTGCGGAGACGATCAGAGAAAGCTTTTGGTCGTTTGCAAAGACGCCGATGTTTCGGTTAGAAAAGTGGAGCGCAGGAACGGCCTGGATTCTTCGGATAATAAAAGTTCAAGGAGATACGATCCTCCTAGATATCGTCCGTTGAGAGAGAAGCCTAAATCAAGGTCGGGGTTCCTGGATCGACCCGTTTGCAACGGAGACTGCAACGGAGCGGAACCGGAGAAATTGAACCGCGAAGAGCCGCGAAGCGAAACCGGGGGGCTGCTGGCGGATCGCGGGAGAGTAGAAATTCGCGAAAGTGAAAGACCGTCGTGCGAGAAGATCCCGGAACGATTTAACGGTTACGTGCCCCGCGTTTCGTCCTGGGAGTTGGTAGCGCGATACAGGGACTACGTGCCCGCGAGTCAGCTGGAACGATACGAGGCCTGCAGATCGAAGAGGAACGGGCTTCAGGACGAGTGCACGTTGCCTGTTCCGCGAACTGTGCTCGAGCTCAAGAGGAACGAATTGCTCCGTTCCGGCGGGGATCCGGATAGATCGGAAACGGACGTGGATCGGTCGAAGATCGCCGCGTGCGTTTGCGCGGACGCGTCGAGCAGCTCGGGATCGTCGGCGGAGGATAGCGCAAAAGAATTGCCTGAATCGATTTGCGTTTGATGAAAATATTTGATACGTATGTGTGAAATTGTTTTTGGGGAGGGGGAGGGGGAAATAAAATTCTAGAAACGTGGTCGATCGTTCGTGGATGGCTTATGTATTATAGGGAGGATTTTAATGGGAGATTCTAGAGGCAAAATAAGCTTCTTTAAAAAGTTATTAACGTTTAAAGTTCTGTACCGACTGGAAAATTTTTTGGCGAAAAAAAGAAATTTCAAATCGTTTTGGAAAAAATATTTTCGGTTGCGGGGATCAATTATAATCATTTTTTGTGAATAGATATACCCACGAAATCCTACCCACTTTCGAGAAAAAAATTCGAGAAGCTGTGAAATTTTGCGACGGAAATAAAAAATTTCAAATCGTTCTAGAAAAATTATTTTCGGTTACGGGGTTCAATTACAATCATTTTAGGTGAATAGACACACCCGCGAATTCCTACCCACTTTCGAGAAAAAAATTCGAGAATGTGCCTAAATTTTTCGGCGAAAAAAAATTTTAAATCGTTCTACAAAAATTATTCTCACCTAGGGGGGTCAATTACAATAATTTTTGGTGGATAGACATACCCACGAAATCCTACCCACTTTCGAGAAAAAAATTCGAGAAGCTGTGAAATTTTGCGACGGAAATAAAAAATTTCAAATCATTCTAGAAAAATTATTTTCAGTTGCGGGGTTCAATTACAATCATTTTTGGTGAATAGACACACCCACGAATTTCTACCCATTTTTGAGAAAAAAATTCGAGAATGTGCCTAAATTTTTCGGCGAAAAAAAAATTTTAAATCGTTCTACAAAAATTATTCTCATCTAGGGGGGTCAATTACAATTATTTTTGGTGAATAGACATACCCCAGAAATCCTACCCACTTTCGAGAAAAAAATTGAAGAAGGTGTGAAATTTTTCGACAAAATTAAAAAATTACAATTCGTTCTGGAAAAATTATTTTCACTTGTAGGGGTCAATTACAATCATTTTTGGGCAATAGACATACCCCCAAAATCCTACCCACTTTCGAGAAAAAAATTGGAGAAGGTGTGAAATTTTTCGACAAAATTAAAAAATTTCAAATCTTCCTGAAAAAATTATTTTCACTTGCAGGGGTCAATTACAATTATTTTTGGTCATTAGACGTACCCCCGAAATCTTAAGCATTTTCGAGAAAAAAATTCAAGAAGGTGGTCAAATTTTATTAATAATTATTATATTTTATTAATAGTGATTTGTAAATTGAACCTAGCCCTCTCCAACTTGGGGGATTAATATATGTATAAATACATGTGTAAAACTGTTTGGAAGAATAAAATTGTACTTCGAGACGTGGTTAAGCATTCATGGCTTATATTCATATCGTGTATTATAGTAATGTTTTTTAAAATGAGTCCCCAGATGTGATTCATAGATTTCTATTCCTCCCAACTTGAGGGATTCTTTTTAGAGGCCAGTAAAGTACGAAAAATGAATACGCCAACCCTGAAGCGATGGTCACTTTAAAAATCATTATTCCCGTAGATCAATAACCATCATACATACATACGTATCTAGAGTTTGTAGAATAACGTCTCTTCTATTATGTTATTGTATTACATTGATAATAAAATAACTTCCACTGTAAGTTTACAAATTTCTAAAATTTATTTTTTTGCCCCAGAATCTAAAATTCTGAACCTATTTTAAGAACGAACAATCTCAATGGATCTATTAATATTTAGAACAGTTTCTGCCAGTCCAGTATAAATGCAAAACAGACTGATATCGAAGGATTTTTTCAGCCCAGACGCGCACCATCTGAAAAGCCCAGTAAAAAACAAGCACAGCTGAAACCCGTGAAGTATGTTTCGAGGAGCCCGAAAACTGCACCCGTGCGCGCGAAAAGGGCTCGTCCGAGGAGAGTGAAGTCGAGGGAACTGTACGCAGGAACAGTTTACATCGATTGCGATTGCTATCATCGAAACGGATTGCAACACGACTGCCCGCGTACCTCGTGCGGTGGTGGGTGATTTATACGAGATTAAATTAAACTTTCGTTCGCAGGGGACTTCCAATTACCGCCAGGGATCTCTGCTCCTATCGCCAACCCCTAAACTATTCCCAAATTATCGAAAAATTACAAAAAAGACACATTTTTTGTGCTATCAAGGAACAACGAATAATTATTAAAATTTATAGAAACGCTTTGATAATTTAAACTCAAATTTGTATTAAATTCTCTAACCCAGACCTAACCCAGACCTATACAGATTTTTAATTTTAATTTCGTTATTTATAATTTGAAGAATAATATATCATATCGAAAAATTTCGACCTCAATTGGGATCCTCTTGTACGAAAATATTAATTCAGAGTATAAACTAGAGAGAATTAATTTTTTTTTTTTTAGTTGTGCTGCTTTATTTTGTCGTAAGAAAATATCGCAATAATTTTTCAAATCGTTCGTTCGCGAAAGGTCCGCCGTGCAGAGTGCAGCCTTGGCCCGAATGCGACTTGGCAACCTATTTTATGGGCAAGTGGGAAAACTATTACGACCACCTAGATACAGTGCCGCCCACTTCGTTTTGTGGACCGAGGGAAGCGTGGCTGGCGTTTATCGAGCAACAAAAGAAGAAGACAATGGCGCGGTGCCACGGAGAACGGATACCGAAAACTAAGGAAATCATCGAGGAGCCCAAAGACACGCGATCGGAGTGCTCCGGCAGGCCACATGGACTCGCCAAAGAATACGTGATGATACCCATAAAACACTGCGAGGGAAAATAAACATTTATATGTTTTTGTAAATATATCCGGTGTTAATGACGAAGATCGTTGCAGTGGCAGTTCCTGATGGAATTTAGTGATTGATGATCCTCGTCGTCTTTATTTTGTACTTCGCGAACATGCTGTATCATTTGTGTCGAATCATTGTCCTGAATTATGTGTGAAATACACTATCTTCTGAAGTAAAGATGATTTCGTTTCTTTATTGCCTCTGAATCCACACTGACCTATATAAATTAATTAGGCACAAATTTAATATTACAAATAGTTTTGATGGATCATGATCCAAGTAGAAAGTAGGGACAATTTATGACACAAAATATTTTATAAATTGAGCAATTTGTAAATTTCTGCTATCATGAATTTCAGAATAAACGCATATGGAATAAGATATTAGATAAAATGAAACGAGTATTTATGCAGTATGATAAAAAGCGATACGACAATACTCGTTGCAAATAGAGAGTCACGAACGATTCCCAAACAAAGATGAACGGAAGCTGAGATCGTCGGACACAAGAAAACAAAAGTATATTTTTGATTGAATAAACATTCACAATAGGACTTCGACCAATTCGTATGCCACGCACGGCGAATCAGTTGTGGCTATTTACGTTTTGTGATTCTTTTCACGCTGGAAACGCGTTACTAAGAGAAACAAATGAAACGAACGCTTGTACCGGAAGCCATGATGCATAGCCTCTGGCTAAGAATACAGCTTTATTTCCGGGCACGGGACAAAAAGAAAATCAAAACATCTCCTATTCAACTCGAAAAAAAATTGAAATTAAATCGTGGATCGTTGAATTTTTTAAAATGCAATGAAAGATAATTGCAAAAAAATCCCATGAAAAAATAACTATTACTCACAAACTTAATAAAAAAATTCTATTATATTTCTGGGTACTGGACAAAAAGAAAATCAAAATATCTTTTATTTAACTCGAAAAAAAAAATAGAAATTAAATCGTGGAACTTTGAATTTTTTAAAATGCAAGGAAAGATAATTGCAAAAAAATCCCATGTCGAAATAACTATCACTCACAAAATTAATAAAAAAATTCTATTTCTGGATAAAAAGAAAATTAAGACATCTCCTATTCAACTAGAAAAAAATAGAAATTAAATCGTGGACCGTTGAGTTTTTTTTAAAGATAATTGCACAAAAATCCCATGTCAAAATAACTATTACTCACAAACTTAATAAAAAAATTCTATTTCCGGACAAAAACAAAATTAAGACATCTCCTATTCAACTCGAAAAAAAATTGAAATTAAATCGTGGACCGTTGAATTTTCTAAATTGCAATGAAAAATAATTGCACAAAAATCCCATGTCAAAATAACTATCACTCACAAACTCAATAAAAAAATTCTATTTCCGGGTACTGGACAAAAAGAAAATTAAAACATCTTCCATTTAACTCGAAAAAAAAATAGAAATTAAATCGTGAACCGTTGAATTTTTTAAAATGCAATGAAAGATAATTGCAAAAAAATCCACAAACTCAATAAAAAACCTTGTATCTGAGTAATATTGCATACCAATTTGCTAAATAATAAAATTACATAACAAAATCAAATTTCACGTATGATAATGGATAAACTAGTGTACTATTATTTCCACTGAAAAACTAGTGTACTACTATTTTTACCATCGAAAGAGCAATGGCGAGAGGCGTCGACGAGGAGATAAATAAAACTCGAAAGGGGGAGAGACCAAGGGCCAGAAAAAGGTTGGGAAAGTCTGTTCCACGTTCACGAAATCCCTTCCAGGCATCGGTAACGCGGTTCCACGACGGTTTAAAAACAGCCCGCGACGCGGAATTCACCGGGTTCGGTCTCGTGGATCAAACTGAGGCGCCCGGAACGACTCGTGCCGCGCAGGAAATAACGGAGCCGTGATCCGTGCTCGTGAGCGAACGACTTCCGGCCGCGCGAGCATTTGCATCCAGCATTTGCATCGCGGCGACGGTATCTGAATAAAAACGGGAAGCACTTTGTTCCATCTAAAGCGATCCGGCATCTTCCGAACCGAGCTACTTCCTTCCAACTGCGAAAATCGATTACCGTTCGTCGTACTTGACCCTCTTATTGCACGGTATTCCAAGGGAGGAAACCACCGTGACGGTTGAGAAATGAAAGGCAATTTTCAAGAATTCTTTTGGGCGTTACTATGAATCTTTTACTGATAAATGTTCGATGCTTTCGAAAGTACGTTTCTTGAAGTGATTCTTGTAAAAATTTCGTATAGAAATATTAATTATTATAGATGTAATGGGAACCAGCGTGAGAGATCTTCAAAAATTTAAAACAAGAAATGATGCAATTTTCTTAAACTTACAAGACAATAGCTTCAGTTACACATGTGAATTTTTGAAAATAATTATTTATTATAAAATGCAGGAACTTTGAATGAAAAATCTCAAAATCTGTGACAAAATCAATATTTCTTTTAACACTGCGTCGAAACTAATTATTCGATCGAAAATTCCGTACGTGGAACTGACGAGAATAGTATTAGGAACCACCGTACAAAATTTTAAGTAAATCGTGTGAAAATTGACTGAGTTATCGAGCCGCCCATTTTGAAAAATGTGGTATCGAGAAAAACGCGTTTAAGGATTTGCACCAAATTATCTATGAAATGAATTAGAAAAAATTACGATACTTAACGAGGAAAAATAGTAAAAATGAAAAGGAACGATAGGAGAGCTAGGTGAACGATTTCGAATTTCCCCATCGAAAAACCAGGTTTCCAAGGTTACTCTCCAACAGTCTGGACCGCAGTAAGGATTTTCCAGACCCTTTTCCGATCCCCGGGAAAACAAGATCGTATCTGTGTCGGGGAACACAGGGACCCCGGGAACAAATTTCAGGCGAGCAACTTTCTCGTCGTAGGAGCCCAAATAGAACGCGGACGCGGGGTACAGGGACGAAGGAATAATGAAATAAAGTCCGGAGCGGAGGACGCGAGGGAGATGCAGAGGGTCTTGGAAGAATTCGAGAGGAACGGAGACGGAATAGTGGCACATGCTAGAGGACAGGGCCAGCTTAGGAACATTCCAAGTGATAGGGAATCTAGGAGGGACAAAGAGACCGCATGGGAACGTGACGTAGGAGGGACGGAGACGATAAATAGGAGGAAGAATGTTTGCCGTGGGATCGAAGAGGTGGATAAAGCGGATAGAAGGCGGAAGATCTAATTTTTGTATCGTACGAGACACGAGATATCGCAGGGTTCCTCGGCTGTAAGGAGACCCCGACGTTCGCGGGACACTATAATTTTGTGGAGTACACTTTGCAATGGCGCTGGTGTGTTTTCTGATGCTCGGGGAATCCTATCGTAAATAACTCGTTCTTTTATACTCGCTGAATCGCGCCACGGTGCTCCGTGGAAAATATTTTCTGAATGCAAAAAGTATCCCAGCGACGGTATACCATGTGGTCTGAGCAAAATGCTGTTGAAGACGTATTCTTATTTTTGACACGGTGGTCACCGGTGACCGGCACTTTGAACTACTTTAATTTGAAATATTAAAATTAAATGAAGGTATGGTTATTTAACCCCTTGACGTACCATTTGATACCAAATAATTTTTCAACCGTATATTATTCAATTTTAATACATAAGACTTGATGACCAGTGAGTAGTCTCACGATTGTGTAAACTCAACATCAAGAATTTACAACGAGTCAAACACGTCAAAGGGTTAAACAGCTCTCATCAAACTGAATAATATTTTTTTTTACCATGCATATGAAAGGTGCACAAAACAAGAATCCAAACGATCGGGAATACTTCTTTCGCGTACGCAGAACAAATATTTTTCCACCGGTCGAGCGGAACGTGGCCATTTGTTTTTCTTTCTTTCACCGCGTCGAATAAATACTACGGCGGTGCGTGCAATGATTTTACTAACGTAACTGTTCGTGTAATTTAAGACACGTGCAACCGTTACCGATCAGTTTTTGCGGTCGAACGCGAGGCGGTACGAAATTCAACACTGCGTTCCTGCCGCGGGAGCGAGCGAGACGCTCTCAGGACGGAGAAGGAGACGACGATGGAACGAAAAAGAAAGGGAGCCCGGCACAAACGATGCAACAGGGAATATATACGTGACTGGCTGACCGCAGAGATGCACCACTCGCGGTGAATTGCGACGCAACCGAATGCAACTTCGCCAAGGGTCGACGAAGGGGAACTCGAGGGAATTCGAATTATAATAAATCCACGCTCTTTTTCATTTTTGTACGAAATTTCACTGTACAAACAACAGCACAGTGGTCGACAACCCTTATTAATTTAATATTATTCAACACAGTGACCGAGGATGACAGGAAAACACGGTGACCGGTGCTTTGACGCGTTCACTGTCCGGTTCCTCAACGGCGTATCTAATAGCACGGCGATATGACCCATATACGGGTCATGGACAGTGAACGCGTCTTCAACACGAACATTTATTTGTAATGAAAAAGTGGAACGTCTTGTGGTTTCCAAGAGTATGGATGTATTTTTGTGCATCAAACGAGGTTCTATGATGTTTTTGTCTGAACACTTTTTACAGTGATTTCCACGAAAATGGCGGTATAGTCGGCGGAGACGCGTTAGAAAGTATCATCGCGGAGGAAAGTGGGAGGAGGAACGTTTATGGGCACAACGGCGCGTAGCGTGAAAGAGCCTAAGTGGTCTTTAAGTGGAAATTGATTTGCTTGCGTAAGAAGAGAAGACCGAGGTGAAGAATACGGTATCACCTTGCACGGTCAACGATCCGACGAATGGAACGCCTTATACGATCGACCATGATCTTCTCCTCCACCTTGTAGGGGGTGTACCATTAATGGCCGTTCATACGCTCGCTCGCGCACACATAGACGTAGCTGATCGGTAAAGCTCGGAACACGTTTGCTTTCGACCTTTAAATATTTACTTTTTAAATCTTCAAATTTATTTGTTCGTCTTAAAAAGGCAGGATATTCTCGCGAATAAAAACTGAAATTATCTGTGACCGATGAAGGATTGAAATTAAACAGATATTATATCAATATACGTGATACATAATTATCATTCTGGTTTTAAAGCTTTAGGTAATTAAGGAACATTTCAGGTGACATATTTTATTTTGGAACTCGGTAAAAACTTATTTATATGGACTCTAATGAATATTCTGATAATATTTTTAAGATATATAAATATTAATTATTATCATGATTCAGAAACACGAGATCAAAATTATTTCTACACCACTGGGTGGACACGTAACAGCACAGCATGCGCTGGACGTTACTGATTGCTTTTTATAACGGGCCGTACGTGACTTGCGATGTAAACGATAAGCTCGAGATACGTATTTGGAAACATTTATCTTTCGGTCGTGCAGGGGGAAAAAATTCGGCCATATTGCTTTACACGCGCGTGGCATTAAAAAATGTTTTAACAATTCGTAAGAATTGTATAGCCCTTTTTAAATTATTTTTTTATGGCTACTGATGTAAGATTTATTTATAGCATAATTTTATACGCGATCGAGATAAAAATTTAAATAGTTTAAAAAATAGTGTGGTCTATGGTGTGTTCTGTGTTTTAAGCTCGCACCGTTGCAGGCGCCACGTGCAAGAAAACGAGCTTCCTAACCGTGCGTCGATAAAGGAGAGAAAATGCACTTTTGTGTACCGACTGAAACCATAGCCATCGGTAAAGCCAGTTCCTACACCATATATTATGGTTACCATTTAAGTTTCTCTATTTAAAATTCAAAATATTTGTATCGATCTAACAAAGATAGTGAATTATAAAACAAGGAAAGAGTGTTATTTTTTGAGTGCATAATTCTATAAAACTACAACACAATTATTTATGAAATTCTTTTAGTAACTATATTATCACTTATCTTAATTAATTATAAATTAATTGAACTTTTAATGACTTTTAACAGTATTGATATTTTTTATTAAGAAACGCAGAATTCTGTTGTGGCTCGATACTCTTGCACACCATTATTATTCATGCCATTCGACCGACGACAATCATTTTCCACGCTCGAAGGGTTAATATCTATTTAACGATCGTTTCGCAAATTCCCGTTTATCCGCCTGCCCGTCGACGTCGACAAAGGGCTTTCCACATCGATGACGATAACGCAACGGTGCCAGAAAAACATTCGTAATTCCATGAAAGCGAAAGCCTCGGGCGGCTTAAACAGAGACGAAAAAACACTTTACAGCTCGAGAGATGGGCAACATTTTATTCGAATGACTAGCCGTTACCCGCGGCTTTGCCGTTATTGAATCGCTTTATACGCCAGCGAAATATGGAAAATAAAACTTCCTTGCTGGAGCGTCAAAAATCTGAATAAACGGTTTTCAAATTTTAATACTTTTACGGTGAAAGCAATTTTACAGTTGACGTCTTTGACATCCCCCCACCCCCCTTTTGATATGAATTTTTTGATGTTATACAGGATGTCAAGGTTATTTAATTTGATTAATAGTACTATACATTTTTTTAAATTTAAGGAGTTGCAATTTTTATTTCCAACGACATAAGTACCTTTACGATGAAAGCAACTTTATACATTTTACAGTTGACGTCTTTAACATCTTTGGATATGAATTTTTTGGTGTTATACAGAATTTCAAGGTTATTTAATTTAATAAATAGTACTATATACATATATTTTAAATTGAAAGAGTTGTAGCTGAAAATTAAAAATGCTAGAAAATTTTACAATTTTTATTTCCAACGACGTAAATTCTTTTATACATTTTATAGTTGATATTTATGACATCCTCCCCCCCTTTTGATATGAATTTTTTGATGTTATACAGGGTGTTAAGGTTATTTAATTTGAATAATAGTACTATACATTTTTTAAATTTGAAGAGTTGTAGCTGAAAGTTAAAAATGCTAGAAAATTTTACAATTTTTATTTCCAACGACGTAAGTACTTTTATACATTTTATAGTTGATGTTTTTGACATCCCTCCCCCCCTTTGATATGAATTTTTTGATGGTATACAGGGTGTTAAGGTTATTTAATTTGAATAATAGTACTATACATATTTTAAATTTGAAGAGTTGTAGCTGAAAGTTAAAAATGCTAGAAAATTTTACAATTTTTATTTCCAACGACGTAAGTACTTTTATACATTTTATAGTTAACGTCTTTGACACCTCCCTCTTTGATATGATTTTTTCGATGTTATACAGGGTGTTAAGAATATTTAATTTGGGTAATAGTACTATATATTTTTTCAATTTGAAGAGTCGTAGCTGAAAGTTAAAAATGTTAGAAAATTTTACAATTTTTATTTCCAACGATATAAGTACTTTTACGATGAAAGCAATTTTATACATTTTATAGTTGACGCCTTTGACATCCTCCCCCTCCCCCTTTTGATATGAATTTTTTGATGTTATACTGTGTGTTAAGATTATTTAATTTGGTTAATAGTACTATACATTTTTTAAATGTAAAGAGTCGTAGCTGAAAGTCGAAAATGTTAAAAAATTTTGCAATTTTACGTTACACGATGTGTAATAAAACATCATCAACGTCGCTGAACTCTGCTCTGAAATTAAAAACGGTTACCCCGGTGTACCAACCCTTGGCGAAATTCCTGGAGGAGTCTAATTTCGGTCCACGGTGAATAATTAAACTTTCGCAGCTCGTGGGAACGGGGCAGGGTCGAAACGAAAAAAAAAAAAGAACGTGTCGTCGCCCACGCTTTCGTAAATTCTGTTTTCGTGTCAGCGATTTCGTTACGCCCAGGTGAAACCGTGGAATACAGAGAAATGCGACCCCGTAGAACCGACAAATGAGCCTCGGGAACAATGAAATTCCCTCTCCGCTCTTCCGGGCGCGGAGCAATCGAGAGACCGTCGAATTTCTCGAAAAAAAAAAAAAAAGAAAGAGTGAAAAGGAATCGAAGGAAACGGGGGTGGTTTGGGGAGGGAGGCGTTTCTATGTCAGTCTCTCCTCGGGCAATTAGCTTAATTGTCCGCGTAATTAGACGATCCTGTTATTATCATCGCGCCCACGGCATTCCAGACGTTGGTAACCTTGCGGTTTAATTTCTTTCTGCCAATGCGACGAGCAACGTAACAATGGCTATTAATAATGCGATGCACGGCTCGCGATCGTCGAACAGTAAATCAGGTTCTTGTTTCGCGATTATCGCTACTGTGCATGGGTATCTAATGTACACTCACGATCGAAAGTATTAGGATCCAAGACATTAGGACACTTCGATGCAACGAATACCTGAGAAAAGTTAGAAAACCATGATTTAATCGAAACTTTGCACTCTGGAGGATTTCGATGTTTTTTTTTAACATTATAAAATCACAAATTTAATATTTTACAAATTACTTGCTTTGAAGCTTTTGAATTCTCTTAAAAAATTTTGTTGATTAAAGGAATCTATTAATATTGGGGTCTTTTAATGAATTTCACTAATAAAACTAGTGCAAGACCTTCGAGTCATACAATTAACTAAAACTTTGTACTCTGATGGGGATTTTGATGTTTTTTTTATCATTATAAAATCACAAATTTAATAGTTTGCAAATTATTAGCTTTGAAGCTTTTCAATTCTCTTAAAAAATTTTGTCGATTGAAGGAATCAATTATTATTGAAGTCTATTAATGAATTTCACTAATAAAACTAGTGCAAGACCTTCGAGTCATACAATTAACTGAAACTTTGTACTCTGGAGGATTTTGATATTTTTTTTTTATCATTATAAGACCACATATTTAATATTTTACAAATTTTTTGCATTTGAAGCTTTTGAATAGCTTAAAAAATTTTGTCGATTGAAGGAATCAATTATTATTGGGGTCTATTAATGAATTTCACTAATAAGAGTAGTGCAAGACCTTTGAGACACAAAATTAACTGAAATTTTGTACTCTGGAGGATTTTGATATTTTTTTTTATCATTATAAAACCACAAATTTAATATTTTACAAATTTTTTGCTTTGAAGCTTTTGAATACTCTTAAAAATTTTTTCGATTGAAGGAATCTATTAATATTGGAGCCAATTAATGAGTTTCGCTAATAAAACCAGTGCAAGACCTTAGAGTCACAGAATTAACTGAAACTTTGTACTCTGGAGGGGATTTCGATGTTTTTTTTATTATTATAAAATCACAAATTTAATATTTTACAAATCCTTTGCATTTGAAGCTTTTGAATACTCTTAAAAACTTTGTCAATTAAAGGAATCAATTATTATTGGGGTCTATTAATGAATTTCACTAATAAAACTATTCAGACAATTAACTGAAACTTTGTACTCCGGTGGATCTCGATATTCTTTTTATAATTTTAAAATCACAAATTCTTTGCATTTGAAGCTTTTGAATACTCTTAAAAATTGTTTGACAAATGAAACCAGAAAATATTTTTTGGACAAACTATAAATAAACATAGTATTACTCTTCACTGATTTAGTTAGTTTCGTAAACGACTAATAGGAACAACAGCAGGCAAACAGTAATTTCTTTCGAGCCAATTTGTACATTCCATTGTGCTCGTTAAATTAGCATCACGTTGCTCAACAAGTTGCATTGTTCTTCGCTCGAATTTTCGTACCTACGTCGTCGCGTGGGTTTCCAGCGTTTAAGGGCCATTACGTTAGCAACTACGACGCAATTTTGGGGAACAAACAGTGGTTGCAACTACGAGTCGATCTTACAGGTTGTGCGGAAATTTAGAAACTGCGAGGATTGGCGCACTACGTTGAAAGATCGATAATAATAGCTGCCCGCCTGACAGTGTTAAAGGCACGCATGCAAACCACTGTTCCCGGTCAATGCACTTTTGAACTCTGTGTAGGTTTCCTGGTTCACTAGTGTTTTGGGATTTGATCAAAATTTCGAGTTCGATTTATTACGATTTTTAGGGCGAGAATTATTTGAAATTATTCCTGAGGCTCAATTCAATTTCGATTTCGATTTCTAAAATAAACAGAATTGGAGTAATGTAGAATATTTAAGATAAATTGATCATATCAATAGATATAGTGGAATATATAAAATTATTTTTTTATTTTAAATAAAAATAAATTCGAACTATTGATTCATGGAATTTAAAAATCGTACGATAATAATGCTGTATTCTATTACAATTTTAATTAATTTTCAATTAAATAATAAAAATTAACTTTATTGTTAATAATTTGATTGAAATTTTTTATTTCCAATTAAAAAAATATTTATAAATATTTTTAAATAAAGATGTTTGTATAATTGAGGAATAAGAATAATTTAATAGATTCAACATTTAAAATTTTTAAGAATAAAAATTTTATTTTTAATTTATAATTTAATTTACTAAGTATATTAAATTTTATAATAAATTTCTACAATATGTTACGATATTTAAGTTAATTAATAATTAAACATAAGCATGTTTGTCACTGTCCCAGAAAAGATTAAATACATAAAATTGTGAAATTTTCTTAATTTGGAATCACTTGAAATTTTAAATATTGCTCGATTATATAATACTACATTTGTGCATCTGATTTTAATATTCACAAAAATTAGAATAAATTCTTACGAAGAGATCTAAGAAATTTTAGTTATTTTACAGAAGTATTAATGTCTATAAATATTTTGAAAGAAATTGAACTATTCCAAATACCGTGATATCTAATAATTTTATTTGGGTCGCTAATAAACTTTGGAGAACAAGTCGACTCACCTCGGCTCCTTCGAGAATCATATCGACTACCTTTAGGTACAGATTTTCCTTTCGACTCACCTGAAATGAAAGAAACACTCTGTTAAATGTATGTCCAACAAAAACAAATACCTATCATATTTAAATAAAAATTATTTAGGTAATGCATTTCTCATATCAAATATTAAATATTAAAAAATTACAAACAGCCACTACAAACAGTCTTCAAATTTATTTGGTTAAAATTGATATTGATTGATCAACCCTTTCTTTAAACTCAGACATTTTAGTCGTAATTAAAAAAATGAGATTTTGTCCACGTTACAGTATTTCCAATTGGAATATTTTATGTCTCGGTAATAGGTATAATACAATTAACCTACGCCCTTCTTTCCGCAATATTACATTTGGTATACAATTTTCATTACAAAAAGTGAATTACAGTGTAACAGATCCGGTATCTCTTATAAAAAGGAAAATCCAGGGAGAGGAAACTTTGTTTCACATGTGTATACGTACACACAAGTACGAAACATGTATATGGGCATAAATGGGGGCACAAGCGCGGAACTGGAGACCTTGCAACTCGAGGACTCGCTGTATATTCGCTATGGTCACTACCGCCTATTATCTTCCACCTCTAACTTCACTCGTTACTAACAAGGAACATCCGAGAAGTAAGTCCTTTCTTCACCCACGATTTTCATGAAACTTTACTGGCTCGCGAGGCAGCCAAAAATAAGGGCCACGTAGTTTCCCAGTTGTGGCAATTCGAGTCTCAATATAGAAGCTCTTTTCAAAGTAAAAAATCACTCTTATTTTTATTATTTCAGGTTTTCAATATTTTATATTTGTAAAATACTATTTCACATGCTGATACCGTTTCTTATTACATCATTGTGTCATTGGGGACTTTTTCCTTTTCAGGAATATAATAAAATCTTAATAAACTAATTTAAAAATTAATTGCATTTCATGTGCATTGCTTAATACATTTTTTTTTAAATTAAATTACTGAAACTTTCTAATCATATTGGAGCTTTCCAAGTAAATTGGATACATCTTCCATCGTGTAGGAAATTTAATATTTAACAGTGGTATACACTTTCAAAAATGAAGTCCACATAAATTAAATAAAATTAAATATTTTGGAGCAAAATTTTTCCAAGTAAGATTTACTAGTATAAAGACTGGTAAATATTTTCTTCCAACGTGTAAAAAATTCAATATCTAACAATAGCATAGACTTTCAAAAACAAATTAAATAAAACTATATATTTGGAGCAAAATTTTTCCAAGTAAGATTTACTAGTATAGAGACTGGTAAATATTTTCTTCCAACGTAAAAGAAATTCAATATCTAACAATGGTATAGACTTCTAAAACACAAAGTCCACATAAATTAAATAAAAATAAATATTTTGGAGCAAAATTTCCCCCCCTAAGATTTGTTAATATAAAAACTAGAAAACATTTATTTTCAATGTGTAAAAAATTCAATATCTAACAATGGTATAGACTTCTAAAACACAAAAGCCACGCAAATTAAATAAAAATAAATATTTTAGAGCAAAATTTTCTTACTAAGACTTGCTAATATAACAACTAGAAAACATTTATTTCCAATGTGAAAGAAATTCAATATCTAACAATGTCATAGACTTTCAAAAACAAACTAAATAAAACTAAATATTTTGGAGCAAAATTTTTTTACTAAGATTTGCTAATATAAAACCTGTAAAACATTTACTTTCAACGAGTAAAAATTCAACATCTAACAATGACATAGACTTTCAAAAATAAATTCCACACAAATTAAATGAGAACAAATATTTTGGAGCAAAATTTACTACTAAGACTTGCCAGTGTAAAGGCTGGAAAATATTTTCTCTCGACTCGTGACGCATAAAAATGATACCATCATTTCTTTCTATACTGAATTCTCCATATACGTAATGTTAGAGTATTAAATAAAAACAAATAATTTAGAGCAAAATTACTACTAAGACTTGCTAGTGTAATGGCTGGAAAATATTTTCTCTCGAGTCTTGACGCATAAAAATGATTCCATCGTTTCTTTCCATACTGAATTCTCCATATACGTAATGTTAGAGTATTAAATAAAGACAAATAATTTAGAGCAAAATTTACTACTAAGACTTGCCAGTGTAAAGGCTGGAAAATATTTTCTCTCGACTCGTGACGCATAAAAATGATACCATCATTTCTTTCTATACTGAATTCTCCATATACGTAATGTTAGAGTATTAAATAAAAACAAATAATTTAGAGCAAAATTACTACTAAGACTTGCTAGTGTAATGGCTGGAAAATATTTTCTCTCGAGTCTTGACGCATAAAAATGATTCCATCGTTTCTTTCCATACTGAATTCTCCATATACGTAATGTTAGAGTATTAAATAAAGACAAATAATTTAGAGCAAAATTACTACTAAGACTTGCTAGTGTAAAGGCTGGAAAATATTTTCTCTCGAGTCTTGACGCATAAAAATGATTCCATCGTTTCTTTCTATACAGAATTCTCCATATACGTAATGTTAGAGTCCCGTAATCTATCTAGCCGGAAAAGTAAATTAAAATCGGAGTGGGAGTGGAGCGTTTCCCTGGCCGTAGTGGTAAAAGCTCGCGGCGACGAGTCGAAAGACCGAGTAGAGGACAGTTCGGTTACAGTGGCCCGTTTCGTCGCGCGGCTTTTTCACGGCGACAGCTTTTTTCACGGCGTGGCGCGCGGCATTAATGGACGTCCCCGACCATATCCGAGATCCACGCTCCAATTCTTGCGACGGTTTCGCGACTGCAGGCGGCCACGGTTCCGCCTACGGCCATCGCGAGGACGCTCGACGTCGCGTCGACACTTTTGTCTAACTGTACTCGACTGGGAAGCACGTTAATTGTGCCCTGATTAACACTAGATTCACGGAACCCATCAATTTCGTTCCGCGATTACAGCTACGCGACCCACAAATATTATCTCGAACCAATTTGTCCGGAATTTTATTAACACGCTTCGCTGCCATACACAAATAAACTCCGCAAAATTTTAAATTCGATTCTAGACGATTTCCATTTAAACTAAAATTTGTTTCAATAATTATTTTTCATAAGTAACTAAAATTCACGTAGCTTATTCAAATTTATTTCTCTCGATTTGAGAGTTAATTTTTCTAATTCCAGAATGATTCCAAAAATTTTTTCATTTTTGACTTTGTAGCGTCGTAGACGATGAAAGAACGAGTTCGACAATTTTTAAACGACGATAATTTCATTTGTTATTCGAATAGTATCTAACACTGATATCTAATAACTAGACTGCGGATTTTTATGCAAATTCATATATTTATTAATAAAATTAATAAAATAAGAGCTTCGTAGAGGGTTCTTTCAACCCCTAAATACAATAATTCTTATCTTACTTGAGTTTTTGTTATATTTTTGCATATTAAATGCATTCTATAGTTTTTTGACAATCTAAATTTCCCATAAATGCATAAATATCCGCAGTCTACTAATAACACATTTTAAAATATTGTCGAGTTTCATTAATACACAAATTTTATTTTTATTCGAGGGACTTTAATCCTAATAGTAATTCTACTACATTATTATTGATTTTTTATTACTATCATTGAATTACTGAATTTTTATAAAGAGAACAGAGATATTGAAAATCAGTGTCTTTCTTCCCCAAATTGAAGATACAGCTTCTAACAAATAAATTTAAAAAATAACCGAACAATCCAATATTTTCAAGTTTGATTGTTCCAAGGTGGCAGTAATTAAATCTCGGTGTTCGGTACAGTAAACCAACGTTTCGTATTATTGTCTCGCCTCCCCAATTAGTCGTCTGATGGTATCACGTTCTCCCAGCAGTATTTTCATATATCGTTGATTAGACTTACTCCCAAGATTGAATTACAGACGCTTTGAGAATCAGAGGGCTTGCTCCACACGGCGCCGGAATTTAGAAATTAGTTTTCTGCTCTCAACAGAGATGCACAGGGCGCAAAGGTTTCGTGTCCGTTGGAGTGCTATATCCGTGGTGCACGTGGTTATTAAAGGGGCGACAGAATCTCTAATGGAGTCACGAACACACGATCGAATTACGGTCCCGGAAGGAATTTCCAGCCGTGGAAGAGACGTGCAATTTTACCCGCGAAGTTAAACGCTTAGCGTTGTTTACCGAAACGCGAGCGTACTTTCGAGACGAGCATTGATCGCAAATAATACGGAAATAACTTCGCCGGGGTAATTCGTACGTACATTGCGAGCGAACACGATCCGAGAAAGTCTGAATTGCCAGCACAACGTTCCCGTAAACGGCTCGAACAATTTAATATCGCTGATGGGATATTTCCATATTTTCACACACCACTTTTGGCTCTTCGATGAAAAATAAATTCGACAGATTTTTGGTGAAAATTAAACGCGTCAATATTGCGATTTTATAGCATATTTTTAAAATTAATGTATCTCTGTGACTGGAATTCGACAGATTTTTGGTAAAAATTAAACGCGTCAATATTGCGATTTTATAGCATACTTTTAAAATTAATGTATCTCTGTGACTGGAATTTATATTTTTCTCTTTGTCGGAGCGTGAATGTATGCTCGATATACAAACGTGTCGCTTTGTGGAATAATTGTCGAGCATCCCGTCGACAACTATTCATCAATTACCGCGTTTCAGAGGCAAACAGCTTGCCGATAATGTTTTTACAAATTCATTTGTCCTGTCGGAGCCTCCCGAGAGACGAATGATAACGAGCCCCATTATCTGCAACGTCGATTTTGACATGCTGTTAAGGTCATAATTCATCGGTTACTTTCAACCTTTAGAAACTGCCGGTTATTACTCATGATTGATTAGACGTCCAATCACTTCTTTTCTTACGCCGAAAGAAATCCCGCGCGTGAAAGTCGCTTTCCCGAACCTTCGACATTTTTGTCATGACAATTTTGCATTTTGCGATTTTTAATTGGAGTCAAAATTAATCAAATTCTACACGTAACACAATTTTTCTCTCAATTTTTACGCGTATCAAAAATCTAAATCCAAGTTCCAAATATAAATTAATAATTTAATAAATTTTACTTATTTTATATAAATGACAAGGGTTATATATTGACAGATAATATTTTAATACAGAGTTGGGGAAAAATTCTTGTCCAGTTAAAAATTTAAATTGCAAAAATATTTCATAACGAATAAAAATAGCTTCATTAAATTCTACTTTGATCTCATTGATAGTACGATTAATTTCGTAGAAATAATTTTGCAGTTCTTTTTGCTTACATTTTTCTCTCAATTTTTATGTCTATCAAAAATCTAAATTCAAGTTCTAAACATATATGTGTAATAAATTTTATTTATTTTATATAAATGACAAGGTTCAGATAAAAATTTAAACATCGAAAATATTTCACAACGAATAAAAATTGCTCCATTAAATTCTATTTTGATGTCATTAATAGTATGATTAATATCGTAGAAATAATTTTACAATTCTTTTTACTCATTTTTTTCTTTGAATTTTTATATATAACAAAAATCTAAATCTAAGTTTGACATATATACTTATCAGTTTAATAAACTCAATTTTATTTATTTTGTATACATGATAAAGGTTATATACCAGTAAATAATATTTTAAAATTTTCATCTAGATGAATGTTTCACAATAAATATTTAACTGATCGATTAAATGCTTCTAGCTGATTGCTCGGATAGAGGTCTGTTATTGTTAAAAAAATAAATTTCGACCACTATTCAGTATCCACCTCCCGGATTCCAGTGTATTCGAGCAGAAATGAGCCAGAAGGTGCAATTTGCAATCTTTGAAGGAATTTTGAGCCGCGAAGATTCCGTCGTACTTTTTGCTCCGGTTTTATCGGCGCAATCGTGTTATTATTGAACGATTGTACGGACGTGCTGTGCATGAACTATCTGGTACAACAGGAAGCGAAGCACGTGTTTCGAATTGCTCGTGAAAGCCGGAGATTCGCGATGAAATGTCAAGAAACCGAACTCACGCGTACGAGATGGATCCCAGTGAACATTCGTAAACATTTCGTGCAACTTTTATTAATATTTACACACAATCTTCCGCAACAAAATACAAACTCAAACATAATGCTCTTCCGTACATTTTATTTCTCAAATGTTAAAAATAATCGTTAGATTTCAGATTTCATTTTTTTTTTTTATTATTACTGTCTTGAAATGATTCCATTAAACATTGGTAAACTGGAATTCATAAATGATGGTAAATTGTAATTATATAGAGAGTCTCAGATTTAAAAAACTTTGTAGATTCTGAATAAGAGAAAATTTTTCTAAACATAGGTGATTTAAAATTTTATTCAAAAGTTATCAGTATCCAATGTCTCTCAGACAGTAAACACACAGCTCACATAAACATACTGATTTGTAAATATTCCATTTTAGGTTTGTGCTACAACTTTTTAACGAAGCTTCGAATAACCTACTTTTATGGAAATTTCTTTCCCCGTTTAGTGCCATAGAATGTACCAAGGTTTGGATATTAAAACGTGGACATCCTGTACGTTGTTGTGGGACGGACAAAAAAATCAGTGAACTTCTGGAACGCGTTGCTCGCGGAAATTCCGCGCGAAAGCGGCGAGGATCGAACGTAACGGGCTGAACGGGGGTGGATGGAGGATCTGGGATCGATTCAATTAGCGTTATTACCGCGTAAAACGGAGGCGAGCCGATAAAAAGCGTCGAGAGGCAATTCGACGTCGACGTTTTGCCGTGCCTTAATTCCCCTCGAGAATGGAAATGAATTTCTACGACTGGCGAGAGTTTATCTCGCCGATAGTCCTTTTCCTGTTTCTTGTTGCTGGCGGGAAAACCGCGGGCCACGTTTGAGAAACGAAGACGAGACGAGGGGGAAAAGGAGGAAAAAAGAGAGGGGACCAGAGAAGTGAGAGAGAGAGAATGAGTGTATCTCTGGATACAACTTAATTGCCAGTTGGCGGCTATTAAAACGACCGTATAATTAGGAGATAAAAAATGTGCCTGCAAGGAGAGAACGAGAACTCGACAGGCGATGGATCAATAAAATTGGCCTGTACAGTGATCCTATTATTCGATGCCACAATGCCTCCAGGGGGGGTGCTTTGTGCCACGAGAACCTTTCCAGCCGCTTCAGACGTGCTTCAAATCTAGCATTCTTGTCGTTCTTTCTACGTTTCGTTTCCTCATTTCACGTAGAGGGAGGTGCAACGGGATGGGGCAGTGTATAGGGCGATTCTGGGAAACTGGGACTCGGCTATCACTATTTTTCGAAAGAGAATATATGAATTTTACACCGAGGGAAAAGGTGAATCTTCAATTAGCATACAAAAGTCAAGAAATGCTATATTTTTATATGCAACGGAGATTGTACAATGTTCAGGGCGATTTTGAGAAACTAAGACTTGGTTATAACTCTTTTTTGAAAGAGAATATGTGAATTTTACACCGAGGCAAAAGTTGAATCTCCATTTGTATACAAAAGTCAAGAAATGCTATATTTTTATATGCAACGGAGATTGTACAATGTATAGAGCGATTCTGGGAAACTAAGACTCGGTTATAACTTTTTCTCGAAAGAGAATATATGAATTTTACACCAGGGGGAAAAGTTAAATCTCCCATTTAGCATACAAAAGTCAAGAAAAGCTATGTTTTTATATGCACTGGAGATTGTACAATGTATAGAGCGATTCTGGGAAACTAAGACACGGTTATAACTCTTTCTCGAAAGAGAATATATGAATTTTACACCAGGGGAAAAAGTTAAATCTCCAATTAATATACAAAAGTCAAGAGATGCTATATTTTTATATGTAACGGAGATATACCGAGTATAGAGCGATTCAGGAAAACTAAGACTCGGTTATAACTCTTTTTTGAAACAGAATATATGAATTGGACACCGAGGGAAAAAGTTGAACCTCCAATTAGCATACAAAAATCAAGAAATGCTATGTTTTTATATGCAACGGTGCTTGTACAATGTATAGAGCGATTCTAGGAAACTAAGACTTGGCTATAACTCTTTTTCGAGAAAGAATATAACAATTTTAAACTGGAGAAAGAATGTTGAGTCTTCCATTAGCATTCCTAGTGAATGGAAGTCCATGTTTTTATATGCACTGGAGATTGTACAATGTATAGGGCGATTCTAGGAAACTGGGACTCGACTGTAACTTCTTTTCGAGAGAGAATATAACAATTATACACCAGATGGAAAAAATTGTATCTTTCATTAGCATACAAAAGTCAATGGAAGCCAACGTTTTTATAAATTCTTATATTTTGTATGACCTAAATATTTCTTAAAATTGGACGACAGCTTCTTCTTGAAAACGCAATATTTCACATTTTAAACACTACTGTGTGGCAATCGTACGAAATGACGAATGATAATCTGTGATTTTTATCAAGTAACTGAACATTTACGCATACAGAATCAACGATTTCCTGGTATCTTACTGAACATTGCAACTTAGACTGATTGAATTCGTCGTAATAATGTATACTTATGCAGTATAAAAGAAACGATTAGACTGTAGGCAGAACGAATGAATGCAGAGTAAAAGACATCCGTAATTATGATCTCATCTTCGTCGAATATACTAATAGAGCTGAAGTAAAAATGAACACGTATTGCCTGAAAATGCACGTTGCACGTGTTAAAGTACGGAAACCAATCGCACTATTTTAAGATATAATAAAATTACGCAAAATTGAAACGGATACGATACTTAATTATTGTAAAGATACTGTTAACGACGATTTGAGAATATCTACAGGTGCAATGCAACGTCACTATACTTCCGCACACGTGCATCACTGTTATAGTCGAAATCCATTATCCTGATAGGAAATCGCTGATCATTTTATATTTTAAGTGAAATATGAAAAATAAGAACTGAAGTTTTCAAGCTGCTGAGATTCACAAATTTCTTTTTACTTTTTTTTTAATTACTGCAAAATTACTATAGGCTATTACCACCTTCTCTAAAGCTTGACCACACACAAGCATGCATAAAAATACAAGAATACGTCATACTTCTTCCAACAGAAATAATAAAATCTAAATTCAGAGCCTCCTTTAACGAGTTTAATGCTTTGAACTATTGGCGATGGAATATAACGATTAGACAAAGGAAAATCTTTCCTTTTTTCTTCCAACTTCATAGAAAATAGCCTCTTCGATGAACTGTTAATAATTGCATCCACGGAATATTGTATTTTTAACGCGAAAAAAAAATGTGAAAAATTGTATCTATTATTAAATTACTATCATCTCAGTGCCTCGTGCAAGACATATAAAAATAACAACCCTTTGTTATTTAAATATAAAATTTTCATTTGTAAATTTCAGTAATCGCTGAACTCGTATGTTTACATTTGCAAGGGAACTGCACCGCGAAAGCAGAGAATTTTAAATCCTCGTTTTACGACTTTCCCATTAATTTACATAGGAACGTGAGATGAAATGTTCACGACTTGCGCCGGCATAAATAGTATTTTAGGAACGCTTATTGCAACATTTTCCAATAAAACCGTCCCTCGAAATCTCTCAAAACAGTTATTTCAAAATTTATTGCAAGAATATCGTCGAAATAACTTTCGTAGCTCGATTAACACTGAAAATTTCAGTTTCAATTCTACGTCTCGAGCAGAAATTTTCTATTTAAAATTAATCGAAACTCTATAAAAACAATTTTTTAAAATACTGTAAAATACTCTAAATAAAATAAAATAATAAATTCACAGAAGCATCGATTATAAAATTTACCGTATAATTTTTGTTATTTCTCAAATATTATTTCTTTTTGTATCCAAGGATTTTTAATAAACGAACAATAATGAAATACACCCATTTTTATTAAAGCAATAATTACTTTTCCGATCGTTGCCCAAACAAAAAGTATGCGAAACAAACGTGATAAAAAAAAAAGGGAACGTACGTACGCTTGTAACAATTTCCGATATCCTGCTGCACGTATCGGATTCTCATATTGCTGATGCACTCTAATTACTAACCAGCTCGTCCTTGAGCAATTATTAGATCATCCACGAATGAATCTACCCGGATTGAAGAAGCCTCAAATCCGCTATTCCAGACGCCGGTGCATCGTTTCCTCGCCGCACGTCGCTCTTTATTATGTCTCGCTCGTTTAATCATGGAAACGATGAAGTCACTACCTGGCTATTGTCCTTCAAGCATCGCAGGATACGCGTCCATGTTTTATTAATACTCTTGAGCAATCATCGAGACGTTTCATCTCCTCCAGCGAGGCTCCGTTTCTCGTAAAGTAGCCACGCGAAACGCCAATCTCTGAATTATGAGCCAACGGTGACTTTACAACAAACTATTTTACATAAATATTTCTATTCGAACATTGTTCGTCGATCACTAAAAATCCATAACTCCATCCACTCCAAAGGTTAATTCACACAAAGGTGTCACTCGAAACAATTTTTCAATTCGATAGAAACACATAAATTTCGAAGAAATGGTGACCCAAATCCCCGGTCGAGATTCACGTTAAAAATCACTAAGGATCGATGCACAAAACGGTCAGCGTTGACCGAGGAACACACGACGGTCACTTCGAAGCGATCAGTCGCGAGATTAACGACCGGATTCGGATACAAGGAGGTCGCTGGAGGCCTCGGTGGTCGCGATTCCGATCGGTTCGAAGCAAAGTGCGAGCACTGGGCGGGATCCAGGGTCGATCGAGTCGCTTCCAAGTGGCACGGATCCTCACGAGCGAAAGAAGGGACCGGTGTGTCTGCTCGATGGTAATTATCGTCGCCGCGGAAAAATAAATAGCCCCGTGGACGGGGACTACGGGATCGATTCGCGTGGAGTTCTGCTCCCAGATAGACAGCGAACACGATACAGTCAGGAATGAACTGCCGCGAGCGGAGGCTGTGTATGAAAGTAAATATTAACGCGGCCTCCCTCGGTTACGTTTGCAGGCCGCGCGAGAGATCTTGTAAATACTACCTCACGTAGGTGCAGAAGCGAACCCGTGGCGGGATGGAGCTGGAGGAATGGCTACAAGTCGCTCTTGTCAACTTGCTTCGGCGTTATTTGGAGAAGTCTATTCTTAATCCTGTTAGAAGTCTAACGTGGTTACCAGACGTCCTCAACTTCGCTCGTTTTATATTTACTGGATTTCTATTCTTAATTCGGTTAGTTGACGTAAGCTGGTTAGAATCTCATCAACACCGGCTGGGATTACTTTACTGGGCTTGCATCTTCATCTGGAATCTACTCCATCGATTCCAAAATAGCAACAATCTGACTACCATATTGAGAAAAATTATTCTGTATGGATCTTTTTGATTCTTCTGGAAATTTATTTGGAATGTTCTATTTTTAATTGAGTTTGTTGATAAAATGTATCTTCATCTGGAGTCCATCAGTTTTGAAAGAGAATGAGTCTACTAAACGTAATTCTGAGAAAAACACTTCTTTTTGTGTATCTTTCTCGATTCTCTATGGATCCTTTTCATTTTTCTCCTGAGAATTTTTTCTATATATACTTCTATCATTTTTATATTTCTATGCTTGTTAACTGACTAGTTTTTCCCCTATAAAGAGTTGTGAAACATGGCTTTAATTTGTATGTTTTCTTCAATTCTCTATTCATCTTTTTGATTATTCTTCTCAGAATATTTTGTACATATACCTTCATCATTTTTATATTTTTAGCATTATTAGTCGACTAACTGTCTCGTACAAAGAGTTGTGAAACCATGGATTTTTATTGTTTTACCTCGAAATTCAAGTTTTAAATAGGTCAATTTTCTGTTCGATCGCCAATGAAAAATATTGTCTGGCCACGCACCTAACGCAAAATCCTCTTGAAAGGCGTACACCGTGAGTGGAATAGAAACTCACTCAAGTGTTTGAATCATAAATTAGCGATGGGTGCAGTGTTAGGACATCTAAGCTCCTGCATTGGCATACCAGCTTTCACTCGTCCAAACATAAGTTTGCAGACGCAAAGACTCGAGCAGATTCGAGTGGTATGTTCGATTGAAAATAATTTGTCTTATTTGTAAAAATATTCTTTTTTCGTTTCTTTCAGTGCATACTGTTCTGAATAAACTTATATATTTATTATATTTCCAGTTAGAAAGTGTCTTAAAGTATGAATTTTCTTATCGAAGCGTGTCTCCATAAGGGCAGAAATGAATTTCAATGACAAAAATTTAAGACGAACGTGATCAACTGGCATAACGATAATTCATAAATCGCTAAATATAAAACGGTATGGCAACGGGAAGGCTACAATTATTGGCAATAAAATTATTTTCATTAAGAATCGTCCGAGCATTTATGGGATTAGAAAAAGAGCTTAGGCAGTTTGAGCTATAAAAACAATGCGATTTAATGGGGTTAAGTTCGTTAAAACAATTTATGGTATCTAGCTACGAAGGTACAGGATCCATAAACTGCTATGACTTTCTTTTATGTTATTTTCGAAATATCAAACGATCAACGCGAAACAAGTGACCCCATCCAAAGTCAAATGTTTATGAAAATTTGACAAAATCTGGACTCATTGAATATTCTGTTATTTCATAGTATCGTAATATATCAGAATTTCATATTCATTCATACATAATTTATAATATTTCGGTATCCTAAACACTCTCTACCTTGTATTCGTCGAATTAAACCATTTGGCATTTTTCCAAGAATTCACACGTGTATTAATATAACTTTACAAGCATTTTTTTGCACATTTATAATTTTTTAACAGTTTTCAAGTTTCACTATACTCGAAGAGTTTTAAGAAATAGAAATGAAGAAGCTTCGAAGATCAAGAAATATTAATAACGCAAAGTAGAAAGAGTATGTCGCGATTTGGTTGATCCAGTGAGTTATGAAAACAAATTTTATTTAGAAAAAAATGTGCACTGCGTTCCCAAAGCTATTTTTATTCGAAGAACCGTCGATCTTAGCGATTGTATTATAAATTATGGAGACGAACGGTGGTTTCCTGTTCAATTTTTGAACGCCTTCGCGTGATTCGCGTGTCACCAGCGTCTGACGAAGTGGCGAACAGCACGTATTTTTAGAAGTTTGTTTCGTTCGAGCCTTTGAGACGCGTCTCGAGTCGAAAATTTGTGGTTGGCAGACGTTCTGATTCCAACGGTGCCGTACATTCGCGTGAATTATTGTTATTATTATTTTTCTTTGATTGAGAATCCTGGCAAAATGTATTCCAAATAGCAAATTTGATGCAAGGTGTCTTTATTAGCATCGTAACTTCTATTTCGAAATTCCGTAACTAAAATTTTTATTATTATATATTTTACAAAAATATAGTTTTTGTAAAAGATTTTACATCAAACCCCCAAGTTGTCTAATATTTTACACATTATTTTTCCTCATTCGACTCGACAATTAATTAATCCCAGATCACGTTTTCAGAATTTTCTTTCGACCTTGTTTAACGAAGTTGGTGCGTCGAATTATATATTTTAATCGTGCACCATCCCTCCCCTCGATGGAGACAACGTCGCGAAAAAGTTGATTAAATAATTCATACCAAAACTATATATGGCTATTGCTCGTTATTTTCGAAGAATTTCGCGTCGCGTTAATTATGCATGAGCGGCGTCTTAAACATTTAACGCACTCAGAAAAATCCGTTAATTATAGCATTCGCGAGCACAGTTTATCATCGACGGGAACGTTTCGATCGTTGATTTACGACAGTCTTCGGCAGAGTGGCTAAGTCAGCTGAAATAATTTTTTTTCTCGTTGAAACTCGTTTCGTCGCTTCGAGTAAATTCAATAAAAATTTTTTGGAACGCGCACCGCCGCGAGGGAACAGTTTCCCCAGAACGAAACAACATTTTCCACGCCGGGGCGAGTCTAAATTCATTCGACGTCGAAACGCATTGTTCGACGCTCGAAACGGATCCCGGCGACGGAATTTCGATCAGCGTGAAAGCTTCGACGTTCCGGAAACTTCGCCTGGAAACGCATCTGCGGCGACCGTGCCAACTGCGACTTGCTCCCTTTTTTCCCCACGAGAGGTTTTCTTTTATGGGAAAGTAGAAGTGCAGTTTTAACGAGCGTAGGCCCCGTCACCTACGTTCCGCGTAAATGTTGCGTGTCGTTATCCTACGCGCCGCGCCACGGATCGTCTAATCTCGTCGTGAAAACGACAACAACGAAACTAGGAATTCCACATGCCCCGTAAATTGATCGCAATTAGACGGGGAACGTCAGAAAATTCTCATGGAACACTCATCGATTTAAAATTGCTTTTTAATTCAAATTCCACTTCTCGAATTAGTAGCATTTTCATTATTTATTTTATTTTTTTCTAGCGGGTTTAAGACGACCTTTAGTTTACATTTTTATTATTATTTATTTAATTTTTGTCTAGCAGGTTTAAAATGACCTCTAGTTTGCACTTTTTTTAATTAGTACTATTACTAATATTCAAAGGTTTCTAGGAAAAATAGTGAATGTTATATATATGAGAAAATAGATGACAATGTATTGAAAAATAAATTTTCGTGTTTCAGGGAATACTAAAATTGCCCCATTTTTGTTTTGTAAGTAAAGATTTGTACGATTAAATTTAATTCTGAAGATAGAGGGATTATTAATACGGTGAATATTGAGAAGCAAGAATGTTTCTCCCAAAAAGGAACTGCACACAAAAAAGAGTACAGTGGAAATCGTAAGCGTAATTTATATCGATAGATAAAGCGACACTCTCTCTTGCTATCTTTCCTGCTTCCTTCTTTTTGGTAATTAACGTTTACTTTCTATTCCCATGGATGTCGTTGAAAATGTGGGACGACTACGATAAGAATGTAATGAGATACGATATTTTTGTATTAATAATTTTCCACTCTTTCTTTCGTGAACTACTAACATATAAAACGTGTCAAATATATTCACCTTAACACACCATACACTTTCTACTTCATTTGATAGAATTAGCTGAGAATTTTTCTTTAGTTTTATTATCGTATATTAAATAGTGAATAATCGAACAGTAATAAATTTTGTTGTTTTTTCTTTGTTTACGGTGAAAAATTTGATGTAAATATATCCTGTTGGGCTGAACCATTTTCTACAAAATATAGTCATAATTAACATCTCAATGAGCCGTTAAAGGTCGCGAAGCGGCCCGTTTCGGGTAACTGACTCACCAGTTGGGTCGTTCGAGTCGAACGAGTTTGTGGCAGCCGAGATTCTCGTCGTCGCTTCAAACGCGCCGCGCCGCGACCTTTAACAGCTCATTGAGATGTTAATTACAGAGTTTCCACCTTAAAAATCGCATAGGAATTCGCGAATAATCGAGATATATTTTTTCTGAATTTTTAACCCAATCTTTTCAAAATAAAAATTTACATATCATTTTCAGGTTGCAAAAACGACTTCTTGGCTTGGATAAAAATTTATTCTTCCCGATGAAATCACTTCGTTTAAAAAATTATGATAGGAGTGATAGTTTCGGAGATAAAAATTCAGTTTTGTAGCTCGATTTTTTAAACTATTTGTGTAATCTGTTTTGAAAACTATTTCGAAATCAGCAAAATGATGACTCAAATGTAATTTAAAATTCAATTTTATCGAAAACTCCGGACTGTTGCTACAAAAAATAACCGATTTTAGATAAAACGTTTCTTATGGGTAATTATTCCCTTACGTAACTAATAATTAATACTGTCGTTTTAGAGAGAATATTCAATTTTTAATAACCGTTAACATTTGGATCTCAGTTGACATTAAAGTATTTTTTTGGATCCAGATATCAGTTACTTTGAATTTTTTAAAATATTAAATACAAATTACATTTCATCGTGTTTTAAATTTTCTCTCTCCTTCCCGCCATTTGGAATATTTAAAAAATAAATATTTCGTCCCTACTAATGTAAGGTTCCCCCAAATTGCTAAATAAAAAAAATCGACTAAGCAATCGTAACATCGAAGAATTTTTGTTGTTTCGGAGACGACATATTAGGTTCAATTCTTAATACCCACTAGCATTTGGATCTTGGTTGACATTAAACTATTTTTTTGGATCCAGATATCAGTCACTTTGAATTTTTAAAAATATCAAATACAAATTACATTTCATCGTGTAAAAAGGAAAATATGTTTTAAATTTTCTCTCTCCTTCCCGCCATTTGGAATATTTCATCCCTATTAATGTAAGGTTCCCCCAAATTGCTAAATAAAAAAAAATCGTCTAAGCAATCGTAACATCGATGGATTTTTGTTGTTGTTCCAAAGACGACGTATTATAGGTTTTCAAAAAAATTTGATAGCCTTCAGGGGCGTATCGAGTTGAAAGAGATAATATTCGTCAATCGATCTACCTGATTCGAGATCGTCGTGATCGGATCCACGAAGGCAGGAGTGGAAACTGCGTGACAGTCGTCGACCGCCGGGCGACGCGCCCTCCGTCGAGACGTTGTGCATCTTCCAGGTCGATTCCTTTCGTTCGAACCGCCCCCGACGAGGCTCTCTTCACTTTCACTCCGTCAAGTAGGACCGAGGTGGAGCGAGTACCGCGGCATTTTTTTTCGCGACCTGGCGACGAGTACCGGGCTAATTAAGGATTAATTAACGGGTAACTACGCGCGATCGTTAGCCACAGTCGCGTGGGCGCAGCTTCTTTTTCGCTCTAGTTCGCACCTGGAAAGAAAATCAAAGTCGTCGAGCTCGGTCCACGCGCGGCGAACGTTCTCCAATTTCGCGACACGGCGCTCCATTTTGCAAATCGAGATTCTCCTAGACTCCATACTATTTTTATTAAATCGTACTATTTAAATTAAAAAAAAAAATCTCGTCACTCTGGGATGATTATGATTAGGATAATATTTCGTTTGAATGATTTAAATAGTGGTGAATATTTTTAATTTGAAGATTCACTGTATGATTTTCTGGATATCGTTTAACTCTTAAATGGGGGATCATTTTGATCCATAATGTTTGTAATTCTTACCGATTTATTTATATTAAAATTACACAAAAGTATCTCGCCACTCTGGGAAGATTATGATTTGGTAAATTATGATTACGATAATATTTTGTTTGAATGATTTAGATATTGATGAATATTTTTAATTTGAAGATTCACTGTATGATTTTCTGGATATCGTTTAACTCTTAAATGGGGGATCATTTTGGTCCATAATATTTGTAATTCTTGGCGATTTATTTAAATTAAAATTAAACAAAATTATCTCGCCACTCTGAATGACTTAAATATTGATGAATATTTTTAATTTGGAGATGATTCACCGTATGTGGTTTTCTAGATATGATTGTTTAGCTCTTAAATGGGAGATTTTGATCCATAATTAAAGTTTTGAGTACTCTCATTGCGGAATAAGATGGTAGATTTCTAATAATCTAATAACACTAAGATATACAATTCTCTCAAAATTGTCGTTTGAGCCTATTTTGTGAGGCTTGAAACTTCGTTCAAATTTTTAAAAACGTTCTTCAAATTTGTGTGTCTAGAGTAAACTTTAATTTATTAACTAGTCAATTTCAACCACTAACTGACAATTTTTTTTTCTATTCCGTTCGATGCTATATATTTGCTTGACTATGGTTTTTCAATTTGCGGGTTAATATGGCTGGCAGACAAAACCAATATTGTTGAAAGCCCAGTTCGTTTTACTATATTCGCCTGTCAGGAAGTTGCAAATCATTCACGTCAGAAAATCGAAATAAATTCCGGGGAATTTGATAACTGGACGTCGGTCAAGGAAAACAAACACTGCGATAGATAATTACCAGTTACTCCCACACGTGTATTCCGTACACTATAATGATGATTCACTATAAATAAACGGAAAACTTCGGTGTTTCTTATGGAATTTTTTCCCCCATTTACTTTCACCAAATGTTTTTTTTATTTAACTTTTCTATTTACAAATATTTAATTTCTTTATTTTTGTTTTATTAAATTTAACATTAACGTGTATTTAATGTCCAATTACAAAATTTGATACATAAATGTTTACTAATAATAATGTAAACAGTATACAAATAATCAAACACTCGGTTTTTTTCCCCCAAGCGGTCACCCATCCTGCATTCGACCGCGCCCAATGCAGCTGCACTTCGCTAATCACACAAGGACTAACGTTTCCAACGTGCTACGACCCCTGACAAGTTATACTTTTAATTCACACCCCTAAATATCTCACTGTAAGATACAAATAAAGTCGTACTAATTTTAAAAAACAAAAGCAATCATTTTTTTTATTTATAATCGCCCATTATAGCGGTACGAATACGAATGGGTATATAATCTCAGCGTTTGTCGATCGAGTCAGATCGAATAATAAACTATTCATCGCACAGTGTTACGCAATCCTTCCGTATCCAGATTATTTTCTATCCTTCGATTGTTTAATTTCACACGAGCTCTTCCCCAGCGATATTCTGTATAACTTGGAGGCTTTTAAATTTTGTACTACCGCACCTATGCACGGTTTACACGCGCGCCGTGTACGGTGAATCGAAAGTGTAACCCTCGGATGAAAGTTTCCCTTTGTGGCCACGTATATGGGAATCCTGGACACTAGGAAAAGAGCTCGAGGAGCCCAGCGGCCTACGAGAAATAAATCACCGGAGGCTCGCGCGGCCCACAATTTGCGGGCCATCTGGCAGAAACCGCGTTGCACAATGAAGTGCGTCGAAAGAACGGTTTGGACGTTTATGGTGGCGCGAGCGGCAACACGGAATAGAGAAATGGCTTCGATAGCCATCCTAGAGACACGTACGACAAGTGAAGAAACGTGCTTTCGAGATAACGAATTGCAACGCTGAGACCACCAATTATCTATTTAAATATCTTCCTTCGACCCTCCTGGATATTTCCTTTAAGGTCTCTTTTTATTATTGCGCTGCGCAAACCCCTACGGGATTATTGGCACCAGTTCACGTTTCCTTTAACGTTGCAAACTGATAAATATTATATTACCATTTATACAGCTATTTTATTTATATTTCGTATCAGGAATTTATATTTATTAATCAGATTTTTCATTTATAAATTATTTCAGAAAGGTAAACAAAATTCTTTACACTATTTACTCGAATATTTTGACAAGTATAATTTGAACATTAAAATCGATCAGTGACAATAAAATGTCCAAAACAAAAAATTCTTTATTACTATTTGTATAACTATGTTATTTATATTTCCTATTAGGGATTTACATTTATTAATCAGAGCTGTGATTTTATTTTTTCATTTATAATTTGAATTTTTTAAATTATTTCAGGAAGGGTGCCTTCGTGGTTTTGTAAATTAGATACGTATTCCTGTGAATCAGAGAATAGTAAACAAAACTCTTTACACTATCTACTCGAATATTTTGACAAGTATAATTTGAACATTAAAGTCGAACAGTGACAATAAAATACCTAAAAATATAAATTTTATATTACTATTTGTACAACTATATTATTTATATTTCCTATTAGAGATTTACATTTATTAATCAGAGCTGTGATTTTATTTTTTCGTTTATAAATTGAATTTTTTAAATTATTTCAGAAAGGTTGCTTATTCTTGTGAATCAGAGAATAGTAAACAAAATTCTTTACACTATTTACTGGAATATTTTTATCATTAAGTGACAATAAAATACCTAAAAATATAAATTTTAAATTTCATTTGACACTACACTAAGTAAATTATTGCTTCGTTTGCAATGTATTGTAAAATGTAATAATTTTTTGTTTAAACTAATTCCCAGCTCGTAGACTTCGTATAGGATTGCGTTCACGCCCTATAGTGTTCTCGCAATTATTTTGCACGTGTACACACGCGCACGCGCGGCTGCTCACGATTGGTTAAACGTATAATTTATGCTCGCATTGCTAGCTATCGTGTAGGCTCCGCTTATGCACGCATCGCGGCTCTCGTAGGTGTGCGTGGGCGTGGTGTACTTTTTAAATAGGCCGCCAGACTAGCTCGTAATTAAAGACCGAAAGGCAGAGAGATAAGTTTCGATTTCAGTACTCGAGGCATCGCGGTATCGTCGGTTGCCATTGGTCAGGCTCCAGCAAACTTTTATTCGATTAGGCCATAAACAATAATAAAACGCACGGTAATTTATTGGTGATATAAAATTTATGTTCGTTGTGAAATACTTAATTTTGTAATTCAAACTTTTGATATTTGTATAGACAGTTATAATTATAATAAGCACTATAAAGTCAATTCTGTTATCTAGATAAAAATTTTGATCTACGTTTTTCAAATTTGTTTCTTTTTGTTGATTAGAAACGCAATTTTAGTCTTACAATATATATTTATGGAACATATACATTCTTCTGTGGTTATTCAATTTTGAGGATGAAGAAATTATAGAATGAATAATTAAATAGAATGTAATAGTGAATCTAACGAGAAAGAATTACATGAATTATAAGAATTACAATGTAAGAATGTGTAAATATAAAACGGAAGAGACCAGAGATACAATTACTAATATAGACATTACATTAGACTCACATTATTGTTTCCAGGGTTAATTGCACTTATATTTTAATTATTTAATCAACGTACATGGTGATTATGTATAAACTGAAATCTAAGCAAACCTTTTTGAAAACAAAGGACTCTGTGCTTCTTCCTTGAGAGAATAGCCATAATTAATATGGTTTACTATCAAACTGTTGTAAATTTCAACTCTGATATCTAAAAGAATTTTTCTACAAGATAAAGACTCTTAATGAATAGGTTAAAATGATTTAAACAGGAGTTTACACGAATTACAATTATTATGAAATATTATTGAACAAATTTTGGTTACGATTGCTATTAGCAGTAAACAGTTTGCGTATATTTTTTGTGCAATCTTGCATATAATTAAAAATTGTATTTCATCTTCCTACAACATTCTGTGTGTTACGTAATATTTCATAACAATATTCCAGTAATATTTATGAGACTTTCGGACCGTATAACCGCTCCTATCTGCCATTGCATTATTCAACAGACACCAATCGCGTACGTATTAAATGGCAAAAAAAAAAAAATAAATATAAATGTTTAGCATTGCAATTTAAAAGAAGGTGTAACTACATATTATGTAATCGAGAAATATTCGCTGCTGGAGTTCGCTCCTAATTGGATAAGACGCATATCCCGGGGAACAATCAATCATAAAATTTTCATAATTGCCGGATAACAGTCTTCGAGCATTGCGTGGCCATTACCATATCTAAAAGTGTATTTAAATTTGTTTCTTTTAAAATAGCTCGCTCTCGATACATACGAAGCAAAAAGAAATATAGAATATTTTATGGAAAACGGTACAACATTTTTCAACATTTTTCGTGGTCACCGGTGACCGTCACTTTAAACTCAAACAAAAATCGTAATTCTTGTCAAACTATAAACAACACTGATTACTAAAAATAGCTACAATTTTGACAAATCTCGATAACGTCTGAAGACCCAAAAAATAAAATGGCGTCAACGTTATAGAATATTTTATGGAAAGCGGTACAACATTTTTCAACATTTTTCGTGGTCACCGGTGACCGTCACTTTAAACTCAAACAAAAATCGTAATTCTTGTCAAACTATAAACAACACTGATTACTAAAAATAGCTACAATTTTGACAAATCTCGATAACGTCTGAAGACCCAAAAAATAAAATGGCGTCAACGTTATTGTAGTTTTCTTGTAAGCACCGATTACCAACGATATTTAGTCTCGATAAGCTTATTCAATTTTTTGTTTAGTCAATTTTAAATTCGACCTATCCGTGTTTATCGGGCAGCTCCTCTGGCTTTCGTTTTATTAAATTCGGCCGTGAAACTCGAAGGTTTCTGATACAACGCCGCGGAAATGATATTCGTCGGAGCCACCTGTTGCTCGTAAACTTCAGTTTCCATGAAGCGACCGCGGGGCGCAGCGGGAAGGCGCGAGAAACACGAATCCCGCTCGCGAGAATCGGCGCTCGTTAATTTCGCCGGGCTAATTAACGATCCGAATAAGTTACGGCGAATGAAATATTAATTAGGCCCCGAGATCTCGACTGGTCCCCGAGTGTTTAGTAAAAAACGACCTGACTGGCGCGTACGTGACAAAAATAACGATCCTTCGATCGCTCGTTTTTTCTCGTTTCAATAATATCAATTGGAAATTTACAGCTTTGCTTTTCACAAATATTTATGCAATCTTCCATTGTTTAAATTTTGCCCCGAAACACTGATCGTTAAAAATGATATACATCGTATATGTTTTGGTATACGCCATCTTTGTTTCGTAAAGAATAATTCGAAACAAAAATTTGTATATATAGTACATACATGGCTCAATTTTTATCGAATAATATTGACGGAAAAATGTGTCTCTTTAATTTAAAAATAAATAAAGTGTAATTATAGTGTTCGAAATTTTCTAAATTTTGAAGGTTTTTTAGACACCAAGATTTTTAGAATATTCGAGGCTGTCGAGTTTATTTCAACACGATCACTGTCAGATGAAAACTGTATAATATTCTTGCAAGATTAAAATTTTGATTTTGCACCATTTTAGATAACCTGAAATATCAGTACTTGTTTTCGTGACCTTGTCGAAATTCACAAATCCATCCAAATTTGTTTCTTTCGACGTCTTAACTCGAAGATTAATTTTTCTAGTATCATGCCAGATGAAAACTATAATATTTTTGCAAGATTAAAATTTTGATTTTGCACCATTTTACATAACCTAAAATTTCTTTCGGTACTTATTTTCATAGCCTTGTTGAAATTCACAAATTCCATCCAAATTTGTTTCTTTTGACGTCTCAACTCGAAGTTTAATTTTTCTAGTATCATAGTGGTAAATCCTGTCACCCATACATGGGCGACGTGGCAGTCGAAGTGTTAATCGCGAAGTAATTTCCACATTCTTGATTTACTCGGAATTTTACAACAGTATTGAAGTTCCATGATTAATTGTCCGCGTCGTAATTGCACGCTGATAAATATCCACTGCCAAGCACAGAATGCGACGTCTCGCGCGGAACACAGCAGAAATTATCGATTTCTTTATAGAAATATCCCGTACGATCACGCGTCGTTAACCCACCGTAAATCTTATCGGATACAGGAACCGTTATTATATTTATCCGTCGAGTTTTCCGCCGTTTCCTCGATGATCGAGGACTGGTTCGTTAATTATCACGGCAGAAACAAGAGCACGGATCGTTAAGGGTGCACATCGGTACAGAGCAATCCGGCTCGAGCAATATTTACGATATCGAACCGATACGATGTCAGAGAGATTCACGACTCTTAAACAGGCAGAGATGGAAAGCGTAAAAGTATGTTTCTTTTATTATCGTTGGGTATCAAAGTGATTCATACGCGGTCAAAAAGCATATTTACAACGCAGTAAATTGCTATTATAAACTAGATCAAAATCTGAGAATTAATCGTGCTTCTAGCAGATTATTAGTTTATTACACGATTTTACTGTTAACGTTATTCAAATTAATTTTTTTCGCTAATCTACCACAGTTTCATTGTATTTGTTTTATAAAAGATGCAGAGAACAAAATTTAGAGCAAGCTGGAATTGATTAAATTATTTTATATATTTTATAATTCTGTATCTTAGTAACTTCTCTCAATTTTTACTATTTTAGTCCAATATGATAGATTGTATTTTATTTCAAGACAAGATAGTTCAATTAAATGGTTTTGTATTCGTAAACAAAATTACTAAATGATAGAAAAAATTAATTTTTGATTAAATATTGTGGTTGGGAAGTAATTAATTTTGAATATAATTCTCTGTTATAAATTAATTTACGTTAGATTGAATTTTTGTTTTGAGACAATAAATTACAGAATTAGACGCGTTAAAAAGATTGATAAAGTAAAGTAGCGTACAGAGATCGTGTCTCAGCTTCGCGTCGATGAGTCGGTGAAGAGAAAAGCCAGATAAAGGGTATAGCCGAATAAGGGGGTCAAATGTGCCCTTGAACGAAATGTGACATACGATGGATCCATCGATAGAGCATCAAGAAAAAACGTTCTGTGCCAAATTTTAACCCTCTATCTTGTTTGGAAGGGTAGTTATTGAGAAAATTCGGATTAACGAATCTCTGCCTATTTCCCCTATTTAATCGAGTACAAAAATTATGAAAAAAATCTGGTGCATTGCGACTATTGAGATACGTGTTTGAGAATTTTTTCCGATTTTTCGATTTCAAATCCTAGGTGTGAAAAATTAAAAACGCAAAAAAACGCAGAAAAATACCGATTTCGTATTGAAGCTTTCGAGACACTAGATTTATATAATTACTGTAAATGCATATTGTCATTGGTTATGTCCCTGAATTTTTTCAGATTTTTTGGCAGGGTGCGCCGTAGTAGCAAAAATGAAAAACCGATTTTTTCGGCGTTTTTCGCGTGAAAAAGCAACTTATACTTTGAATTTTTGTATTCCCTTTAATAGATAACTATATTCTGTGGTTTTAAACATTTCCATGTTGAGTAAAACAGTGTATACAAGTAGAAAAGCAAAAATAAGTCAAGAAAAAAAACGTGCTATGCGCGTTGTATTCAGAAGTATCAGCATTATTTTCAAGAGCTGCAATGGTGCAGTGAGTAAGATGCTTGACTGCGAGACTGCTGCAAACTTTTTGACGCGCGTTCGCGCCCTGCTACGGTACACTTTTTTTTATTATATTAATTTTTTTTTTCAATTTCTAACTAAACGACAATGAAAAACTATTAGTTTATTAATATTTAAAAAATATTTTTACCTAAAATATACGCAAAAACAATTATGGAGCAGTTTCTATTCCATCATTTCTCTAGTCGTATATTTGCTTAAATATCCTACTGTTTCATTTTTTCTACGTTAAATGAATATACGTACTTAGTTTTAAAATCGCATACCTTTAATAACTTTGAATAGTGGAAGAAGATTTCTTCAATAAAAAGAATATAAGCAGCCTTTGTCGAATGGGAAGGAAATTCCTATGTATATTGAGGTAGTAAGACACTAAACGCGAATCTGGTCGACAAAGCGAAAATATATATTGCAGGAAAGCAATTTTTAACGCTTTAATCCCTCGTACAAGTAGGTGATCAGAGCAAAAATAGAGCATACCTGGCGACCGTATCATAAAGCCAGTTTTTAAAATCCAGTGATTGTGTGCTACGTTGGATGAGTGTGCTTAAGACTAAGCAGTCTTCGCGGCAGAGGTCGGCTAATGATTAAGTATCGAAAAATATAAAGAAATGTATTATTAATAGGAATCCTCAGATGAGATACTGCGAAGAAGCAATGAAGCCACCTGAGTCTTGGGTTAAGCATTATGCATCACCTTTGTTGAAATGTGGACATGTGTAACGGAAATGGATAATAAGAGAACAATTTCTCGTCTAAAATAAGTAATTTAGACTGCCAATAGACGTAAACATTCATAAACCTTGCACATCATAAATCTTGTCATCATGATATCCGTAACTATATGCAAAGACTGCTAATGTTCTTTTTATTGAAGAAATCTTCTTCCACTATTCAAAGTTATTAAAGGTATGCGATTTTAAAACTAAGTACGTATATTCATTTAACGTAGAAAAAATGAAACAGTAGGATATTTAAGCAAATATACGACTAGAGAAATGATGGAATAGAAACTGCTCCATAATTGTTTTTGCGTATATTTTAGGTAAAAATATTTTTTAAATATTAATAAACTAATAGTTTTTCATTGTCGTTTAGTTAGAAATTGAAAAAAAAAATTAATATAATAAAAAAAAGTGTACCGTAGCAGGGCGCGAACGCGCGTCAAAAAGTTTGCAGCAGTCTCGCAGTCAAGCATCTTACTCACTGCACCATTGCAGCTCTTGGAAATAATGCTGATACTTCTGAATACAACGCGCATAGCACGTTTTTTTTCTTGACTTATTTTTGCTTTTCTACTTGTATACACTGTTTTACTCAACATGGAAATGTTTAAAACCACAGAATATAGTTATCTATTAAAGGGAATACAAAAATTCAAAGTATAAGTTGCTTTTTCACGCGAAAAACGCCGAAAAAATCGGTTTTTCATTTTTGCTACTACGGCGCACCCTGCCAAAAAATCTGAAAAAATTCAGGGACATAACCAATGACAATATGCATTTACAGTAATTATATAAATCTAGTGTCTCGAAAGCTTCAATACGAAATCGGTATTTTTCTGCGTTTTTTTGCGTTTTTAATTTTTCACACCTAGGATTTGAAATCGAAAAATCGGAAAAAATTCTCAAACACGTATCTCAATAGTCGCAATGCACCAGATTTTTTTCATAATTTTTGTACTCGATTAAATAGGGGAAATAGGCAGAGATTCGTTAATCCGAATTTTCTCAATAACTACCCTTCCAAACAAGATAGAGGGTTAAAATTTGGCACAGAACGTTTTTTCTTGATGCTCTATCGATGGATCCATCGTATGTCACATTTCGTTCAAGGGCACATTTGACCCCCTTATTCGGCTATACCCTTTCGTGGAATTAATTAATGCGACGCGGCGAGTTCGTTAGTCGCGGCAATTCAGAGCGAATCGACACGTGAGCTAATTGCTCTAATCGCGACTGTTCCCTGTGTCTACGTAAAGTCACGATCGTGGTTGCTGCTCTAATCTTCGTTGCTTCTACGAGAGTAAGCAAAGAAAATCCTAGAAGAAACTATAGATCCTACGATTAAAGCGTACAGCTTCGAAAGAAACAAAATTTTATTCGGTGAAAAGATATTCTACATAAAAAGATTTAATATTACTACTATCCTATTATTCTATCTAGCTCTTGGCAATTTTACCCTTTAACAAAATTCTAGTAAAATACAAACAATTAAAATTAACTTTTATGACTCAAAATAGCCCCTAAATCGAACGAATGGAACGTCCATTATAGAAAATAATAATTTTCACTTAATCGAGCAATGGAGAAAAAAAAGTAAAACATTTGAAGACTAAATACAATTTGTGTTACAATTCTACCAATAGAAGTGAATCAATTTTATTAATAAAGGTCTTAAAAGTTGTCCAGAAAGATTTGCAATTTTGCTGTAAATTTTATCTTCAGAATAAAACTGTGTTATAATATTACTAGTATCCTATTATTCTATCTAGCTTTTGGCAATTTTAACAAAATTCTAATCAAATAAAAACTATTAAAATTAACTTTTATGATTCAAAACACCCCCCCAAATCGAATGAATAGAAAATAATCATTTTTACTTAATCGAGCAATGGAGAAAAAAACGTAAAACATTTGAAGATTGAATACAATTTGTGTTACAATTCTACCAAATAGAAGTGAATCAATTTTATTAATAGAGGTCTTAAAAGCTGCCCAAAACGATTTACGATTGAAAAAAAGAAAAAGTTAATGAAATATTCGTGAAATTTTGCTGTTCTTAGGGTGTTTTACGGGATTCGTCGATGTACAACGGATGTACTGGAAAAATACGAGGCCCGTGCGTTCCCTTCGACGTATAGCGAGATCATGATTTTACGATCGCCGGGAAGACCGGTGTTTCTCGTTGAACGACCGTGAATAATGTGCTCCTGATTTTATCCCTGCGCCGGTAATCCTCGATTTTATCGTACGCGAAAGTGCTTCTTACACCTTGCAATAAATTGTCGTAAATTTTCAGCAGCGTTGCGAACTGACGCTGACAGGAGGTGAATAATAATAAATGTTAACGCGCGCCGTTTCCAGGAAATAACTGTCAATAACTGAGGCAATATCCTCGATCCGCCGGTTTTAAATACTTCCATTTATTTTTCAATACGTTATCACCTTATAAAAATTAAAAAAAAAAAACAAAATATGAAAAAGTCTGTAAATATATCCTCTCATAAACGCTTAGATAATATTTGTGGGCCAAGAGATCTAACAAAATTTCAGAATACTAGGAAAATATTATTGCAAATTAATTAAAAATTCCAACAAGTAAACGATACAATTTTTATTAGTGGAATTAAATTATCCATTTTTTAAATAAAATTTTAGAAAATTTCTCTCTTATTTTAGAAACTTTTTAAAAATGTTGAATATTCAATAAAAACACTGAATAAAATGTATCAATAAATGCACTGATAATATTTGGTTCGTATTGCACGATTGTACAGAAATTTGATATTGTAAATGTGTTCTAATACTTTCACCGAATGTGTAACTTGTAATATAAAATGTCGGTAGGCCTTTTGATATATTGTATGCCATGCTGGACGATAAAGTCATTGAATACATGGTTCTCCAATTACTTTGAGCAGCATAAATCTACAGAACAACTGCTCATTAGTTTGGTAATAATTAACTGTCATTACAGCAACCCCTTAATTTAACAAGACTTATTACAGTCATCAGTCCGTTACAAAGTATAAAGCAGAAATTATTATTGGTGATGAATGATTGTTGGCACTGGGAGCAGTATAACTGGTTTCATATAAAGTTTTTCTCTATTATTAAATCTCGATATTTCAAGCCTAACGTGTAGGCCCTCTTCGATTCTTATCGAAAGAAGGAATTCAAAGATTAAATCTCCAAAAAATTGTGCATCATCCACTTAACTATAACGTGTCAAAATTAAAGGAAAATTTTTCAATTCTATTATTATACTACAAAGCTTGCTATAACGTTTCCAAACGCGTTCACGTCGTTAATGTAAAAATGTGAATGTAGGTTAATATTTTTTAACCTTTTTTTTAGGCAATTGATCTCGAATACTATTTAGTCGGGTGATCTGCAAAGGTGTTGCAGCGACAGTTAATTATTATCGAACTAACGAGCAATTGTTCGACAGATTTAAGTTGCAAACAATAATTGGAGAACCATCTACTTAATGGCTTTAACGTTCAGTATGATATCCAACATGTCGAAAGGTCTACCAATATGTTGTATAATTGATACATGGTTGATGGATGAGGAAATCGGTAAAGGTCTTGCAAAATGCACGCAGTCTGCTGCAAGGAGCTACGAAGAATGCTCTTGAATGATGTTCATGATGCGAGAGAAGATCCGTCTTTTCGCTCGTAATATGCGTTTTCATGACGGTGATGCTATTAATCATTTCTTTGCATGATATTACCTATACCGTTACCCTTTTTTCAAACATTCTAATCGCTAAATTCGAAACCCATACACGAACATTATTTTTAGCTATTCAAATTGGTGGAAACAAAAAGCTATTATTATTATTATTATTCGTTGCATGCTTTTGTTCAGTGAGCATTTATTCGATATCGATTATATTTTCGACGCCACTACAGGCCCTCTTTAAATTTTATTATATTGTACAATTTTCACCGAAGAGGACCTACGATGATTGAAAAGGTTATAATTGATATTAAATAAATACCGAGTGGCTAGAAACCTGAGTCTTTCTGCTAAAAATACTATAATTTTGTATTTTAATTTAGTATGAAAAGTTAGTCAAAACAATCCTATAAACTACATAATTATTGCGTGTTAAAAAATTCTATTTTCTATTAAATTATATAGTTCCTACATGTATGTAATATTATATAATTTTATATCTGAACATGTATTACTCATGGTGTATTAATTTAGTAATAAATCATACAAAAATACATTAACGAAACATAATAACGTGAATAAGGTCAAAACACATAAAACTGACTTGCTCATATTTCTTAAACAATCCGTACTATCTCCTATCTTACTGCAGAGTCGTTAATAACTTCGCAGCTGATGCGATTTTAAATACTATTTGAGGAGAAAAAAAATACTACATTGATGTTCTATGAAACGCAATTATTTTAACTGCACTCTTCCATAATTCCACAGTTGAAAGTCTGGAAATCACGGCAAAAATCACGAAGACCATTCTATCGTATGATACATTTACAAAAACATTCTAAGCATTTTCCAAAGAACACTCAAGGTTGCGGCAACACATTCTAACGGGCACGCATAATTTTAATAGTGCACCGCGCGAGCTCCGATCGTTTCCTCGAATTAATTACTCGCCCAGAATGCAAGAATCTTGTTTCCTTTATACCAGTTGCGCATATTTACCAGCTATTGCTGTCTACGCGCACTTTGCGATCTTTTGAGAGGGGGGAAAAACGTAATATAGTCAACAGGAATTGTTAAAACTTCTTTGGGAATGTAGCGTCAAAGTAAATGTCAAAAAAAACATAGAAGATAGCAAAAATTATAGTAGGTGATATGGTAATTTGATAGAGGATGAAATGCCCTTTAAAATGAGCGTTTGTACGAGTCGATAGCTTTATTAGTTCCGGAGATATAGCGATTTTAATTCCAAGTCGATGCGGTGGCTAGTTTCGGAGATACGAGGGTCCGAAGCGTTTGTTTACGTTTCATTCGGATCAATGAACTCGCGCGCGCGACACTAGTAAACAGTGCGTAGTAAATTCTTGGAAATACTACGCTCGAAACTAGGTCACGAGAGTCACGTCTCACGTGCGACAAAGAGGTCCAGCGCGACGCGTCAGACGGAGACAGAGATAGTCGAATTAAAAAAATTACCCCTTTACATAAATTACGATATCTCGAAAACGGAAAGTCCGATCGACAAAAACCAAAAGCCACTTTAAAGGGGAAGGTTTACCGTCGCCAACAATGGAACAATAATGGATAAAACACTAGTAGTTTCGGAACTACACGCATCTAAACTTTTACTATTTTTAATACGCGTTAATAGGCTATTATACGCGAGCCGGGCAGTGAGGCAGTCGAATTAAAAGAAATTACCTTTTACATAAATTACGATATCTCGAAAACGGAAAGTCCGATCGACAAAAACCAAAAGCCACTTTAAAGGGGAAGGTTTACCGCCGCCAACAATGGAACAATAATGGATAAAACACTAGTAGTTTCGGAACTACACGCATCTAAACTTTTACTATTTTTAATACGCGTTAATAGGCTATTATACGCGAGCCGGGCAGTGAGGCAGTCGAATTAAAAGAAATTACCTTTTACATAAATTACGATATCTCGAAAACGGAAAGTCCGATCGACAAAAACCAAAAGCCATTTTAAAGGGGAAGGTTTGCTACCGCTAATAGTGGATCAATTATTAATAAAACACTATTAGTTTCGGAATTACACACGTCTAAAGTTTTATTATTTTTGAAACGCGTTGTTAGACGAACTACAAGACATTTCACGTACATTTAATTTTATTTAAATTTGTTCGTACAATGTTTAGAAAAAGGAATAATTTCTTCCACGAATACCTTGCAGACGTGTTAATTTTCATATACTGGACTTATTGATGAGTCAGACTCGTCATTGTCCCGCCTAGGAGTTAATTAACATTGGAAGGTTAGAATTGTTTGAAGCTTTAAAAAGCCTTAATACGTTTAGCGTTTGCATCAAGGCAGAAAAGAAACATTGTCTGTATGAAATTAAATATTAAAAATTATTTCTACAAGACTTTCAGTTTTCAATTTTATTATTTGGATTAAATTTATGTATCGACAAATTTTTATTATTATAGATCCCTTATTAAGTAAAATCTTAAATTGAATCAATCTTCACAAAATGACAATATCTATTAAATAATATATTAACTAACGAAGAAAGTATTTATTAAAAAGATGAGAATGAAACCTTCTTGTTTAACATTTTTATTACCGAAAAATTGTCTAAATAATCGCTGTCTGAGGAACGAGAAGGAATTCATAAATGGGATAGTTTAATTCCAGTTTAAATCTTCGCGGGGGGAAAGTATGGTCCGGTGAATTTCGAGTTCAAAGGCCGGATTTGAGATTCTGACGGGGATTAAAGGTTGCCTCGCCACGGACGACTATTCGCGCCGACGTTTCGTAAAAGATATAGCGATGCTTAAAATAGAGAAGATCCGAGACGCTGCCTCGGAGTAGCTTTTAACGATGAACCGAAGCTGAGAAATCGTCCAGACTGTGCCATGATTAAAGGAGAAAACCGAGGCTTTTCGCGTTGCCTCGATGGTGAAAAATTATTGCTTCCTATCCCTCTCGGTCCTCCATCTTCGTTCCAAACACCAAGATACATTAAAAATATAATTAAATACTCCGTGTCTCTCGAATCTTTTAACATAAGTCAAATCCTTTGTATAATAATTTAAAATAATTTTTTTTACATCAAAATTGAGTAAATAAATATTCTCTAAATATTCCAGTTCGATGGAAATGGAAGTTTTCCCAGATAATTAAAATTAAAGATTGTTCTGAAGCTTAATTTGTTGTTCGAAGCGTGGTTAGTTTTTCGTAAAGAATATAAATGAAAATTCGAGTTTGTAAGCGAGTTACAGAGGGTCCTGCATTATTCGAAATTTGTTTTTCCCCCAAAACTGGGGGAAGATTCCAGTCGCCAAAACCGTCTTACGCAACAACGGTCCGAGCGACACTTCCGGTGAAAACGCGCCCGTTCGCTCGTAAAGTTGATTTATCGAGGTCGACGCGAACTTATCGCGAAGGCAGAGCTTTATCGTAGGAATTACGATCCGCGATTTATGCCCCCCCGAAAACAGGGTCGAGTATGCTTCGACGATTTACGGGTTTCGACCGAAAAACTCGAAAATACTCCCCTTCGAAGCGGAATCCACAAATCTTTGGAAGTGGCTAAACCCATCGGGGACCAGCAGTTAATAATGACTATTGTTTAAACTAAAACTTCGACAGCCATCGACAGAGGGAAAATTTAATTCAAATGAAACTATCAAAGATAACTTCACACTGAATTAAACAATATTCCAGGCACTTAATAATAATGCAAACTTCCTTGTTATTTCACAGGGTATAAATAAAGACAAATCTAGAATAATTCTAAAATTTCAACAGCCATCAACAAAAGGAAAATTAAATTAAATTTAATTTAAATGAAACTATCAAAGATAAATTAACACTGAATTAAACAATATTCCAGGCACTTAATAATAATGCAAACTTCCTTGTTATTTCACAGAGCATAAAGACGAGTAAGTCTAAAATAATTCTAAAATTTCAACAGCCATCAACAAAGGGAAAATTAAATTTAATTTAATTTAAATGAAACTATCAAAGATAAATTAACACCGAATTAAACAATATTCCAGGCACTTAATAATAATGCAAACTTCCTTGTTATTTCACAGAGCATAAAGACGAGTAAGTCTAAAATAATTCTAAAATTTCAACAGCCATCAAGAAAGGGAAAATTAAATTAAATTTAATTTAAATGAAACTATCAAAGATAAATTAACACCGAATTAAACAATATTCCAGGCACTTAATAATAATGCAAACTTCGTTGTTATCGCACAGAGTACAAATAAAGACGAGTATGTCTTGGAGACGTTCTTCCTAGTGGATCGTTCGTTGCAATTACGACAAATCAAGTCTCAATTTCCGGCGACCTTAACAAGCAGCCTCCTTAATGCGTCGCGAGTCTTTGGTCTTACAAGTTTTGCCACGAACGGGTTGGTTGCATCTACATCTGTGAATTCCTTGCAAACACAACGACAGGAGACAACAGGAAGTCTCGTAATTTCATTTCCTGTCCAACCTAATATTCTTCGTCGCCATTAATTTGTCGATGGAGGCGTAGTAAAGTACGTACGTACGAGCGTGTAAGCCACGCACGTGCGTTGGTGCAACAATTCTCGGCATCGTACACGCCCATACAAACTCCTATTAAGTACCTTATTACTGCCTATCGACTCATAAATCACGTAGACTCGTTTAAAAATTGCTATTAAACCCACATTGTATCCTCCAAATTATATTTAAAAAAAAAACAATAAAATTTCTATGAGGATACTATGATATATTAAAATATTATTTAATTAATCATATTAATTTGAAAGCAATAAAACAAAATTTAACTAATTTATTATTATAAAATTTCTATCATGATACTATAATATATTAAGATATTATTTAATTAACTATATTAATTTGAAAGTAGCAAAACGAAATTTATTATCCAACCTGCTATTCAAATTTCTATAATTTCTACGACCACAGACAAATATCGACAATATGATATAAACTAAAATATTACCTAATTAACCATATAAATTTGAATTGAATGAAAAATGATATTTTTCGAAAGTGAACGAAGACAAGTTTTCCAGGTGGAAAAATAATTAATTAAGGAACACTGCAGCCGCCCGGGAACAATAGAACGTCCTCTAATTGGTTTCCAATTGTTAACAATTTCACTCGATTACGCCCAACGCGGAAGCAACGTTTCCTGCCAGGAATGGGATTCGTCGCTGAGCGCGCGAAAAATCGTTCCATCTTCGTTGCACGGGCGCAGGTGTTCGATTGCGTAACAATAATACGCGGATTATGCAACGGCAGACGGCGAAACAATCGGTGGAAAGTATCCCGGGGCGCAACAAAGGGACGCGCGTTTCGTTTCACGATTAAGCGAATAACGCGGAATCGGTGTAATGAAATTAACACGGTCGAATAACATTCGCTCGGGACGCTGGGTTTTCCACTGGCTCGTGCGTTTCGTAAACTGCCCATATAGAAACACCGGGGGAAAAAAACTGGCGAACGTTGGGACGAATTTGTGCAAAAGTTTTCACCCGTGACTCCTTGGAAAATTCACGATGGAAAGGAAAAACTCGTACAGGACTTTCGTCGTGTCTACAGAAAATTTTAAAACACGTAATTGTTGATTTGTCATCGTTCAGTCGTAAAAAAAATAAAGTTTCATGTGTAAACAAATTTGTATTAAATACCCATGTAAGATAATATTTGATAATAAAAATATTTCGTACGAGAGTTTGTTCTTTTTTCATGAGGAATAAAAATTTATAGAATACAAGTTCAAGAAATAAAAAATAAATAAAATATCGTCACAGAAATATTTCGTTTCATTTTTGCTAATTTTTCTAGATTTATGCCTGTAAGATATCACTTCCATCATTGAATGAATGGGGCACGAATTAATTCCAGGACACTATTTGCACTCGACGAACGTTGTTACAGATAATATTGCACAATTTTTGAATTCCATCTGCTCCAAAAGTGACTATGAGCCACCGATTGGTACCAACTAAAGCGTCCAGTTCCTTTCCAGGCAGATTTAATTACTCCGTAGCGACCGGTAATCCGTCCCCACTCGAGCCTCCGTATATAATTTATTCAATTTTGCCACCGGAATACTAAAATTCGCCCAGAATCTTATTCCCAAGGATTTTCCACGTATTCATTACACCGGTCTAATTAGTAACTCAACGTACGTCGATTAACTCGATTACCATTCCCGATGGTATCGTAAACTATGCCACCAGTGCACTTGTGATTTCGTCCTGTCTCATTCGATCGCGTTAAACTCTCGAGATATCGGTGATTGTTTACATACACCGTTTGCTCGTTACTTTCCAACATGAGTAAACTACTTCAAACGGCTGATAGAGAATAATTCGAGGAGCTTTCGTTAATTTCATCGTGGTTGAGGACTTCATTTAATCGTGTTGTTCAATTACCCCGATACGGACCGAATGCGATCATTGTTGTCCAGACGTTATTGCTCGACCACGATACGAATAATTGGATAATTGTCGATGCGTTTGCTTAACGTTAACAGGCGAAGATCGAGAAGAATCGAACACTCAATTCAGAATTTTATTTTTTATGTTAATGAAATTTTTAGGACACTACTGACTAATTGTTATTAATTGTAAGGCAGTTTTAAAAAGAGCATCGAATTTTAAAATGATTTAATAAAAGCAGAGTGTATGTTATTTTGATATTATTAAGAAAATAAATGCATACACCTAATAGAGTTTTATTACTCATTTTAGTTAATTATTGCAAAATTTTTTATTCAAGTCTAAAGAATTCAATAATAAGTAATGAATAAACTTATCAAATAGTACAAAGTTTCGATTTTTTATAAACACTCGAAGCTAAAATTTCGAACATTAAAAAATTCGTGAATTTTTAATTCGAATTCGTAAATTTCGTTCTAAAAATTCGATGTAAAAGATCGAAAAAATTAAATACAGCTTTCGTAGTTATATTTCGAGTAATTGGATAATTGTCGATGCGTTTGCTTAACGTTAACAGGCGAAGATCGAGAAGAATCGAACACTCAATTGAGAATTTTATTTTTTATGTTATTGACATTTTTAGGGCACTAACGACTGATTGTTATTAATTGTAAGGCAGTTTTAAAGGGAGCATCGAATTTTAAAATGAATTAATAAAAGTAGAGTAAACATTATTTTGATATTATTAAGAAAATAAATGCATACACGTAACAGAGTTTTATTGCTCATCTTACTTAATTATTGCAAATTCTTTGTTCGAGTCTAAAGAAGTCAATAATAAATAATAAATAAACTTGTCAAATATCATGAAATTTCGATGTTTTCTAAACACTCGAAGCTAAATCGTGTATTTTCGATGGTAAATTTCGTTTAAAAAATTCATTGAATTTTAAAATGAATTAATAAAAATAGAGTGAATAAAATTTCGATATTATTAAGAAAATGAATGCATACACATAACAGAGTTTTATTACTTATTTTAGTTAATTATTACAAATTCTTTGTTCGAGTCTAAAGAAGTCAATAATAAATAATGAATAAACCTGTCAAATATTACGAAGTTTCGACGTTTTCTAAACACTCCAAGCTAAATAGTGTATTTTCGATGATAAATTTCGTTTAAAAAATTCATTGAATTTTAAAATTAATTAATAAAAATAGAGTGAATAAAATTTCGATATTATTAAGAAAATGAATGCATACATATAACAGAGTTTTATTACTCATCTTATTTAATTATTGCAAATTTTTTTCGGGCTTAACACTAGAATTACCAAACCAGTCAAAATGACCCATTCGTAATTTCTAATAAAACCTGTAAAAAATTTACTCGACTGAATTTTTGGAAATTTATCGCAATTTTCTATAAGAGAATGAATAAACACTTATTTCCATTGCATTATACATTTCTTCCTTGATACAAATAAACACACTATAATTGTCGTTAGTTCTAGCGTTAAAAAAGTCAGTACATATATAAACTTGTCAAACATTGCGATGTTTTCTAAACACTCGAAGTTAAATCGTGTATCTTCGATGGTAAATTTCGTTTAAAAAATCTAGAAAATTGAATAGAGTTTTTGTAGTTATATTTGTCGTGATAAAAGAAGTAAGTTTGGCGTCTGATGGCTCCAACCCCTTAATCTTGATGTCTTAGAATTAAACACGATTCGATTCTCCGCGTATCATAAGGGCCCTGAATCAAAGAGGCTCCCGGCTATGAAAAGTTCAACGACCCTGTCCCAGATATTGTCATAAAATCTCGCCGTTACACACTTGATCACGTAGCGCAGGGTGTGGGCGACCGATGAAAGAAAGATGCATAAAGAGCGCCGTCAGAACGTTTCGCGACTCTTTTTCTCCCTTTTCCGAGCGAGCCCGTTCAAATTAAATTACATCGAATCCCCGTGAATGCGAGGAGAGTCGAAACGCCGCTAAAGAAATACGGAACGGTGAAAAATATTTTACGCTTGAATGGAATCTGGAACGACGCCGCTAGAACGAACCGAACGTTAAACTAAATTACCAACACCAACAAAAACGTACTTTATTTCTATTTAACGCGACGTTATCTGGCACGGAATACGCGTACCACCCGAAAGAAATTAAAACGAAATTATGAAGCTTGGAAACTAACGCTAGGAAGCTTATTAAAATTATTATTTCAAGTAATTTTTAGCTTGTGGGGTATAATTGCGTGCAAGTTCGGTTAAGGAATTTCAGAGCTATGCTTTGCATTAAAAGAATTATTCTATGGTATATTTTTAGTAGATTTGAGATCGTTACTTTTTTTGTAGTGTGTGAACTGGTTTCCTTTATGATTCAAAACGAATTTAGAAGCGTAGAAATCTTTCTATTGCTTCCACGTCTAATATTCCGAGCGGAAGAGAAATTGTATGAAAATATGAGCACCGAAGGAGGCGGAACGAATTTCGCGAGACGCACGAGAAATGTAAACTTCGAAAGATTTATGCCAAACAGACATTTCAGAAATATCGAACGCTGCCAGACTTCGAAATATAGGTCAGATTAGTCACAACTTTCGAACGACGTTTACGTTATGTTCAAGTACAAGAAAAACGAGTAAAAACCTGCTAATCTAATCGGCAAATTACTTCATCGCCTTGAAATAGCTGAAACGTACAATGACGTCGAAATAGCGTGAATTACTAACAATATGATTCGTAAAATAATTCGGTAATTTTACTTTAGAGAAATTCTTCGAATGTTCGGTAATTTAGAAAAACTTTTAAATTAGAAATAAATTTAAATATTCAAAGAAATTTGTATCCTACTTAAATCATTAAGATAGTTTTCTAAATGAAACTACATATTTTACTTGTCATGATTTAATAAATGGAATCAAGAATCTTTTTTTTTTGTAAATATTCTATAAGGAACCAAGAAATCGAACTGGAACGCGAGTATGCTTTTCTAGAGTTAGGGAAATCTATTATCGAGGCTCGATCCATCTTCGAGTTCAGCTTTAAAACGCGCTAGAAATCTTTTCCGCGTCTGCGAGTCTCGAAACGTTCCGCCATTTATTTCCATTTGTCTGGATCGGTTGGAACGACTTTTACGTAACGATCAGCGTGGAAAAACGAGTAAAATCCAAACAAAAATTTCGACGAAATACTCTTTGTCAGTTAACCGTCGAATAAAAATAAAAACGTGAACGATGTTTCACGGTGAACGAATTAAAATTTTGATGGTATTTATTACAAAAGAAAATGTGGAACGACAGAAATTATTTCGATAATATTCCGCCAGCTACCGTGCATGGAAAATCCACTTTTGATTCGTACTTAATTAAGAATCGTACGGATTTAATTTCAACATAACGCGAAATAAAATTGATCAAACCGTGTAATTAAAATTACACGTAACGATTGGGGGATTCAGTACTTTGATACAACCGAGCGCTTCATTATCGAACCGATATTGCTTTCAGATGCATACATGAATATTAATTTAACCGGAATCTCACTTTCGTTTGTGTCATTAAATTTAATTTTCGTTACACGTTTCCCTTCGCACTGTAATTATCGCGAATAAAAAAATTCACCAAAAACACTTTCTTGTAATTCGTGTAAAACGAAAATCGAATACGCTTTGAGAGATAAATGTAGAGCATATTTCACGGGCGTGTACGCCTTCCTCAAAGCGTTCCAAAAGGACTGTTTAATCGAATCCAACGCACTATTAAACCCGAGGTAACGAATTTTCGAAGCCCTCGACGCTTTTGTACCGCTTTGTTCGACGTCCTCCGCCCTCCGCCACCCGCGTCGCTTCTCGGTTGTTGCACGATGGCCCCTAGGAAGTAAGGGACCGCTCTTTGCACGAAAAATCTGCTTTCCACTGCGCGATGAAAGCCGGTATCTATTTCGTCGACGCGAACGGAAGGATACCCTTTTGTTAGGCGTTATCCACACCGGATGTTGCGTCGCTGCTACCTGCCTGAAAGCCGCTTCCTGTGTTGCTCGATACTATTCCCTCTTCCTCTACTTTCTTCCATCTTTGCCACGAAATACACGACTCGCGGGAAAATATTTCACTTTAATTGCCTTTCAACAATTCTACTTTCGATGTTTACTTCCATTTTCCAACGTGTTGAATTTTTCTATTCCATCACTTTATTTGAGAAATTGAGCATACTATAATACATTTATCAATTTGATAGATTTTGTAAATTTCTAATCAAATTCCACGAGCATTTTCTATACATAGGTGCGTATCTCCTAATAGTCGATGAAAATTAATTCACGAGAGAAACATTTATGACTATCTACTGTTGTCATGCTTCGTGCCCAAGCATCCACTCTGTGCTGGCTAAATTTATTTTCAAACGTGCTTTCAGCTACACTAAAACGCTCGAATTGATACACTCCGATCGTTTCTAAATCAAATTCCTAGACAGCGGATTGATCACGTTCATAAATCCCATCGCGGTTTCACCTAATTATAGTAAAAATTAATTGTGTGCCTTCCTCTCTGCACTAATTACATTTATTTTCGAGGATACTATCAATTATAATAATGCACTGAAATTTATATATTCCATTTCTAAAATGAATTCTACTGAGCGTTCCTCTTCTTGCAAGGTTATTTTTCAATAATTTATTTAATCTCAGAAAAAACGTAGTTAGGCGACGAAAATTAATATTCAAAACGAGAAAGATGTTATTTTAACTGACCACTGTAAAATATAGAAAAAGGATTATTAATATTGATATAAAATTTAATTTGTTCTTAAAATTCTGTCTGCTCCCATTCGCTTCACCTTTTAGACTGACTTGCTCGACAGATTCTTTTGTCGCTCGACTTTCTTTCTTTCCTTTTTGCACTTTCTTTATTCACTCAATTCTCGAAAATCACGCCACATGCTTTCTTTGTTTCCGTTCGCGATTACATCAAAGATTCATACCGCCACTGTGGCCTTCAGTCTGTCGATTCGTGCACACAACTCACACAATTTCTGTTCAAAATCTTTGTACTAACAAAATTCAATTTCGAGCATATAAATTTGTTATACTAAAATGCTTAAATTCACGTAATGATAACAGAACCTTTCTCTACAGTTTTATTGTACAATTTCGTTAATGTATTTATTTTCTAGCATATAATCCATTAGAATAAAAATTTAAAATTCCACTCATTTCTAAAACGAAATTCATTAAAAAGACTAATAAATTTTTTCTAAGCATTTTAGAATTTTCCTATTTGTTAATAGTAAAACAGAATCTTTGTTTATAATTTTATTGTAAAATTTCATAATGTAACACTATATTAATCACATTTATTTTCTAGCATATAATTGATTAGAATAAAAATTTCAAATTCCACTTATTTCTAAAATGAAATCCATTGGAGGCTAATTAATTTTTACGAAACATTTAAAAATTTCCTATTTGTTAGTAAAAAAAATAGAACCATTCTTTATAATTTTATTGTAAAATTTCATAATGTAACACTATATTAACCACATTTATTTTCGAGCACACAATCGGTTAGATTAAAAATTTTTAATTTATTCCACCCATTTCTAAAACGAAATCTATTGAAGACTAATAAAGTTTTACGAAGCATTTTAGAATTTTCCTATTTGTTGATAGTAAAAAGAAAAATAAGAGATCGTCGAAGGAACAACCCACCCCTCCTAATGTCAATATTGAAACCAAACTATAAAATAAATGAAAAATAAGGGATCGTCAAAGCAACAACCCACCCCTCCTAATATCAATATTGAAACTAAAATATAAAATAAATGAAAAATAAGAGATCGTCAAAGCACCAACAACCAACCCCTCCTAATGTCAATATTGAAACCAAACTATAAAATAAATTAAAAATAAGAGATCGTCAAAGCATCAACAACCCACCCCTCCTAATGTCAATAGAAGTCGAACGTGTCTTTTTTAACACATACATTTATTTAATCCTCCAAAAAGACTGCTTCGGCGACGAAAATTAATATTCGAGACGGGGCAAAGTCGTTCGACTCGCTCGTTTCTCGCGAGGGATAAACTTCCAGGTAATAGTCGGGGATCTTTCGACGATATTCAAGGTTTACCTTGTGGAAGCGTGCCGCGTCTTCGCCATAAAAGACGTACGGGGCACCGTGCCGATGGAGTTCCAGGAGCGTCGCGTCTGTCTTTCGCGGAGTTTCCAGCTAACAGAGTTTATAACTGTCTGGTTGTACGGTGAAACGCTTAAAGGGAAATATGGCACGACGGGAGAGTAGAAGAAGAACCGACGCGACGGGAATACGACCGGACCCGGGCGTAATTCATGCTACAATTTACGCGCGACCGCCGTTTGAAAGAGGAACAAAAATTAAAAACAAAAGAATCCCTTAATGCCCCGGTTTTGCAGCGCGGATACATTGAAGTCGAACCAGCTACAGCCATTTCAGGAATTTCCCTTTATAACGCGGCCCTTTGCGAGGACGATTAAAAAGCCCGAGTATGCTCTAATTGAAAACTGGCGACGATCCTTGTCCAACTATTTTTAATCGCGTTTTAATAATATACCGACCGCATTTTTGACGCTCGTTCGACGGGAACCACTTTCAGAACGGTTGCTCCGAAGCGTGGGCGATTTATTAAAATTTTTGCCAATTGGTCAGCGTCATTAACAGTTGCAATATAAAATTTCGATACTAGTTATTTGAAACTGCAATATCTGTACATGATTTTGTTAATACTATTCTATGATATTAACAGGTTTAAATCAGTTTAAAAATACTGTAAATTAAAAGTAAAATTAAAAACTAAATAAATTGCATACATCACAAATAATTCAATTCTGTTCTGTCATCCAAAATGCTCAGGAAGCATAACTTCTAAGAAACATGTCCCGCTGCATATCCAAAATATCCATAAATCCATAAATTTTGTCCCAGACGTAGGATAATTCTGACCCCAAATAGTTGACGTTTGTCAAACGCTTTAAATCTCAATTAACTCGCGACAGGTCGCGCGGGGGCGTAGCCCCGAAACGAAGTAACGACTAAATAGAGGATTTATAGTCGCGGATACAGGCGCGACGCGAACAAAGTTTTCGGAGAAGTTTCCCGTGAATTACACGCGGATTCGTAAAGCCAAATTTTCGACAACAATCCCGGAAGTTTAACCGTGAGCCCGCCGGCTCAGCCAGCGAGCAAATGGCAAGTTAGGGAACGTTGTATTATTCCCGTGAAAACACGTTATGTCAATGGAAATTTTAAATCCAACAACCCCCCTCCCGGAGAACGCGGTAAGCAGCTTAAATCGAGAGCTTCGGCGAAACACGAGAGCTTTATACCCTTCCGGCCGTCTTTTCCTGCATTTTCGCACGCGGGAACAGCGACAAGTTTCGCGATGCAAATTTCCACCCTTCTCTCCCCAGTTAATGTATTCCGTGTATTTTAATATCCACGGGTACGGGAAACGCGTCGATTCGAACTCCGATTTCGGATCATTGGTCACAAAACTTCGATTTCAGACAACTGTGAACTGCTTAAAATTTGACTTCGGTGCTTATTATCGTAACCTCGCTAAATTTCGTCCTGTTCAAATTTATTTAACATTTCAATTTCAATTTCAGAATGTATTGTTTTAGTTCCATAATGGGAAAGTCTTGTCACCCATATATGGGTAACGTGGCAAAGTGTTAAGAGTTGGACGCATTTTATTATCGAATAATGAACGAAAATTATTTTTAGATTCGTTCGTGAATTTATTTGTAAATTAGAATCCACTGTCAGATTTCAAAAATTAATGTTTTACGATGCCAATTTTCCTAACTGTGAATAAAATATTGTTTTAGAATTCGGGGGGAATAAATTTAAAATCACTGGTATAATTCGATCCGGCTAATTATTTTCATCGAGATTCCACGTACTTCGAACGCGTATCTTATTCCACACGGTCGAAGATTATATTTCGTTCCCTCGATTTCATATTCCTCCCTGAGACTGCATGCATTTTGCAAGGCCTTGAATAACTCCGCGGAATCGCGCGGGAAAAGCCACCGGAGCGGAAACGACGCGTACGTAATAAAAAAAGACCTTGGGTTTCGCCAGATGTGCTGAAGCAAATTTTTCAAATCGAACTCTTCGGAAAAATCACACAAAGTTTCTCCATTTCACACTCTTATATCGGAAGAGTTCAAAAGAATACTTCACTATTCGTATGAACACAATTTACGTCCAAAACAGTGCAGATAAAACACAAACAACATCGATCGTGCATCGAATAATTTCCCACAAGCACAAAAAGAACTATTACAGCTTTCCGGTATAACGCGGAAAATCTCGCGTTTGTTCACGGGGATTCGACATAAATTTTCGCGCAACGAGTTCGACGAGGATTCCATGGATCTCACCGCGATGATAATCCCCCGATACCCAACGATCCTACGATCATCGAGCCAACAATTGTGGCCGCGTTCCGCGGTGCAATTTTCAATAATTGCAAGCGCGATTAATCGCTAGATGGAGGAGGGGAGGGCAAGTCCAGCGGCGTACGTTCGAGTAGCTAAGAAAACGGGATGATTGACGCGCTAATAACTCATACGTTCGTATAATTGTTGCACCGGGGCTTCCTTTCGAGCGTCGGTTCGGCTGGTGGAACGCAGCGGCGAGTTTCGAGAAGGAAAATACCTGGAGGGTGCAATTTCCGGAGCCGCGATACCCCCTTCCACGCGTTCGCCAGTCGTAACGTTGCGTCCAGACGACTAACGACTCGCGCGTAATTGGTTTCGCCGATGAAACCGACGATGATAATGCGAGAACAAGTTTAACGGGGTAAGTGGATCACAAGCCGCGGATAGAGCCATTAACAATTAACCGGGCAGACCCCGTGTCATCGTACAGCGACGTCGATGACCACCGACGCTCACGATTTCAAATTTAAACGAACCTTTTTTTTAAATATAATCATACAAATAAATTTAAAATAATTTATAATTCATTGAAGTTTTTTTCAATTTAAACAAAATTAATCTATCGAATTTTTAAAAAAATGTATCTAACGAACGAGTTTAAAATAATAGGTACGTGCTCTATTGAATTTAAACAAAATTTTGAAATAATAAATCTACTGAAATTCTCTGTATGGAAAGCAACGAACTACCAATCGTTATTTACAATCTAAAGTGGCTGCTTTTTAATGGTAACAATTTCATAAAATTGGGAATTTCAGAATGGACCATTCGATCCAGAGTGACAATTAATATCCCGAGAAACTTTTAAAGTACAATGTTTCCATTTAATCTGTATGCACGGGACGCGCTCAGTGCGAATAAGGGAAGAAAGTTGGACGATAACCAAGTTTTCCAAGAAAACTGCTCAAGGATCCTTTTATAGAGAACATTTTTCAAAGAATCGACGTTTCGGTGTATAGAATTTTATCCAACCCAGATTTGTGTTTCGACATGTAAACTTGTTTAAAAATTATTTTCTCAAAAATTTGTGAAGTATAATACAGAATTTGACCAATAATCAAGATCAATGTCTAAGCAATTGTACAGTCACCAGAGAATATTTTACACCAGAAGTAATGTTTAACAAATTTCATATTTCAGCGAGCAATAAATTAGCGACGATATTGAAACTTTCTAAGAAATTTCTACCACCCAGTTGTACACTAATGTGTGTTTAAAAACTGGCACGACTTCGTATTCGAACGCACGAGAAATTGAAGTATAATGAAAAAAAAATTTTCGCACTAATTACTAAGCTGCAATTATTTTGAGTGGCACATTGAAGTCTAAAAATTGAGAGAGCTGCAGAGTATTAAAACGAGGTAAATTAATGCGAAAAATATTTGAAGACCGATGGAGTATTAAACAATAATAAAATAATCTATTTTATCGTTTACTCGGTGATAGAAATCTACCCGTACGAATTAAAATCACAGATTCGTTTCAATAATGACGCCTAACCGTGCGAAATTTGACACGGAAGGTACCGTGAAACAGACTAATCAATTACCGGCTAAAAATAACAATCCAGCAGGTTAGTCGTTAATTAGAATGAAATTAATCATCGTTGGAACGGAATTTATAAAATTAGCAACAAGAACGGGCTGCGTTGAATCGGTTAATAAGCAGAAATTATTATTACAAAGTGTTCCCACTGAAAAGCATCAAATCGTGAGTGGTTGGATTAATGATAATCAAGCTTCGATATAACTAATTCTAGAGTTAATTGAATCACACCTAGCTGTCCATTACAAACTGCATTGAAGTTAATGCACGAAATATCGACCTGAACTAATGCCCCGCTTTAATTATAATGCAAACGCACAACACGCTACAGGGTGGTTTGTTATTCTCGAAATAAAATGAAGGAAAAATAGTTGTGCAGAAAAAAAAAATGTACCCTTACCTTCTCCTCCAAAAAATTAAATTTAAGAATACTAGAAAATCAGGGAAAATACAGATGGGGGTAGCTATTCGGTCGATCAAATCTGGACAGTTCTAAATATTATTTCTTTAGGCCAAAATTGCTATTATTTTAATTTTCAGATAACGGTATTTAATAAATTATTTCAAAACAGTTACTTTTTATTTTTATTTTGAATGAAACCTACCCAGGTCTTCGATCGATATAATTGAAGGGGCGAAAAAAATGATTTAAAAATATAATCTTGCATGTAAGAGTAAATGAACGGTTCTGATATGATTTTTGGATCGTGCACGAGATCGAGGATGAATAAGGGGTGGAACCCTCGAAACGTCCGCACGTACGGTTGAAGTTTCGCTGCGGGTAATCGGCGCGCCGTGTCGCTTGGAGAACGCTCGCAATTACAAAATGCAAAATTTACCTCGTCGGAGATGGCAGCCTTGCCCAGACCGTAGTTTCGGAGTCAAGGATCCTTCCCAGCGGCGTTTTACGTCACTGGACACTATTTTTCGCTTCCCCGTAGGCGCGCGCGGTCGGTCCGCGTACGCCTCAGACGCTCCCCGTCCGCACAAAGCCGTTTCGCCGCTGAATGGAACACTCTGCGAGGATTCGTGTGTACGGAGAGTTAATTTTAATGTGCATTACGTGCCGTTCGAAGGACGCACCTACGACCGGGCACGGTGACAAAAGGGTTCATTTACGCTCCTCGCACCGAAACGCCTAAGTACCACGACGATACCAGCTCGCCGCGGATGAAAGAAGAGGTGTGCCGGCGAATATACTCGACGTTGGGTGGAACTCGTCGCGCTCGAATCCATACTCGATTGTCTCGATGTTTATTCCACGCGTTTCGATATTTTGCTTCGTAAAACAATCGATTTTTTACTATTTTTATATATCAATATTTGGATTGTTGCGACAGGGCTCTGGTTATATACTTCAAATTAATTTTTTACTCTTTTTATATATTAATATTTGAATTATTTCGACAAGGCTCTAGTTGAATACTCCAAATACATAACAAAATATTTTCTCTTTCAATATTTGTCAATTGTAATGGCACTGTTTGGCATAAATGTGAACTATTAATTATTGAGACAATATTTTTATATTTACTAGAAAATGTGCTAGAATAATTATATTACTTTTTAATTTTCCTGACCCATATAAATAAGAATAGTAACATTAATTTCCACTTGTGAAAATAAATCTGTGTCAAGTGTATTTTATCCAAGCAATTTCCTTTTTATTTCACTGTCCCGTGAACTGTTATTCACGCAATTTGTCGACTAGATATTCCTTCTACAAATTACCCGAATCCCCGCAAGAAACAATATACAGAATTCTTCTAATTTAACAAACCATTTCATCCGAAAACAATTCGTGCAGTGAAACCGAACGAGCCCAATGCACGCTATTATATCAGACTTTCAAACAACGAAGTCGGTCGCGGACAATTAACAAGAGAAGTCATTAAGCCTGAAAACGAGTCTCATTCATGCAGAGTGAATTGGTATTAATTTTCATTCATCGCGAACAGCGGAGAGTCAATAAAGAAGCTGTTGAAAGTTGCTCGCGAATTAATACTAAAATACAGAGTTATAAACCTTCCGTCCACACATTTGAGGAATGAATATCCTAATTTTTAAAAAGTACATTCCATCAAACTTTGCCTAACAAAATAATTCGAGTTGCGAATATTCGAATCGAAACTATTTAACGAGATACAAATGTTGAAATTCTCTTCTAACAATTACCTATGTGTATAATAGCTCTTTTAAAATTCCTATCGCGAGAGAGCAGCGTCAGAAATTCCACGGTAATTGGCCCCCGGGAAAATCCGTCTTACGTTTGAAAATTCGCCGGGTTCGGGAGACAGAACTCGAGGACCAAAAAGTAGTTCTAACTTCATTCGTCTCTGTCCTGGTATATCCCAGTCACGAAATAGCTTTCCCGGGGAAAACGAGTTCACAAATCCTGGGTCTTGGAACTCTCGCGGACGATCGATTTTTCACCTCTGCCTTTTCTCAATCTCCTCGAGAAAATTTCGGGCGAGAAGGAACGCGTCGAGGCGGACTTTTCTCGAAGTCGAACGCGTATCAAAAAAGAAACGGTTTCTTCGGGAGGACAAGGATCCCGAGTTACTCGTCTCGTTAAAACCGTTCGCGTCGCACCTGCTGACGCGTGACTCGAATTCCGTGAAACGAAAGATTCGCACCTGCTGGTAAGGTTCGGTTGGAAAAGGTGTGGGCCAACGGAGTCGAACCAGGAAAGCGACAAAGGGGAAAAAGGGCGCGCGAAAAAACCAGGTGCAAACAGTCGACGCTGTAACGTTCCAACTTGTAAATTGTATGCTTTACAAAATATTCTTGCACGTTGATTTATGGGTCGTTTAATTCTTTATCAAATATAGGCGATGCAATAAATATTTTTATCGATTTTCATAAATTTAATTTGAGTTGCCTTATATAAATAAATTTAATTTAATACTTTTGTGCCTTTTTAATATGTAAACTCATCTATTTTTATTTTTATATTTGCATTTCTTGCGTATCTTTTGTGCTTTATAATGTTATTTATATTTTAGAAATTGTTTGACTATGCAATGCAATACAAATTTTGTAATGACCATAAATTTAATTTCAATATTAATATTTGAGTTGCCTTATACAATCAAATTTAACTTAATTCTTCTGTGCCTTTTTAATATGTAAACTCATCTATTTTTATTTTTATATTTATATTTTAGAAATTGTTTGACTATGTATTATTTTTTAATATACGTATATGCAATGTGATATAAATTTTATAATGACCATAAATTTAATTTCAATATTAATACTTGAGTTGCCTTATATAATGAAATTTAACTTAATTCTTCTGTGCCTTTTTAATACGTAAACCTATCTATTTTTATTTTTATATTTACATTCAAGAAATTACTGTATTTATTAGAACAGCCATATTTTATCTTCGTCCCTTGAAGAGAGTAAACACGTTTAGAATGTTTACAGAAATTTAATGAATGCAAATTTATGCTCCAAAAAACTAATGACATTCACATTTAGTAAAGAAGATGTTTTGATAGCGGCATTCAACGGGACCATTGTACATCATATGTACCTTTCTCCGCAGGTGGAAGAAACGTACGTTTCCGGTCATAATTCCGAAATATATTAACCTCCATCAACCCTAAATAATTAACGAGATATTTACTTTCGTTTCTCGAGAATATCGCGTGATATAAAACCATTATATAAAGATCAATATCATCGAAGATTTCGGTAAGACAGATATTTATACCGAAAGACAAGACCCGATCGAAATAATGATATTACATCTCTTGACAAACTCTTATCTTGAATCTCAGATTTAATTAAGTTTACGAAACCTGAGATAAATATCTTAAATATCAGGTTCAGAATCAGAAAGAGATAAATGTATTAGGTAATCGTTATTTTGAACACGTGTATTTCTAGGTCGGAGAATAAATAATTCATAAATGATTCTCTATCGAATCTGCATTAGGCGAGATGGTAATTCTAACATAGAAACGCAACGTTGCTGTTTCCACTCGCGGCAAACATGGCTTTGATGTGTTGGATCATCATCCTCTTGACGTATCCAATCTGTGCATTAACGGCCACTTTCCTATGGAGGGCAACCCCTTTCGTACAATTTATTCCATCGTAATGCGTTTAAAACGCCCCAGCAAACGAGCACAAACAACCCCAAACCCGAACGTTCAACGATTCGTCGTATCACTGAATTTTTACGAGCAGTTTGTACGAAATAATACTGGAAAAGAAGATTAATTCGTTGGAGATGGCATCGCTCCAAAGATGGCGAATAATCCTTTTTCTTCGTGCTTTTTGCCAACAAATTTAACGAACTATGTATACACTTCGCCAGGAAATATTACTATCTTTTTATGGTTGGAATGGTGGCATGGGCATTCTTTTTCCCGGAGAGCAAGACCTGTCCATTACGTAAACTTAATTCAGGTTTATGTCCAAACGTGTTAACGATCGATAGAATTATTTTTTGTCACTATGAGAAAGCTTCTTACGGGAGGATTTCTATTAGGAGCATTAACCCTGTGTCCATTTTGGGCCATGCTCTATTTTTTAGATTACAATAACAACTATTATGAAACTTGTAAAAATAAACCATAAAATTATATTGAAATATGAAATAACGAAATTTAGATTAGGATCAAAATGGACCCTTGTTGGAGGGTTAAAATCTTCTTGAAATAAATGCAAACAACTACCATACAATTTGGATTTAACATATTAACTGTTAACTAAAACGTTAAAAATTAATTCCCAAGAGTAAATGTTAAAGAAAATACACTTGAATTTTAACAGGTTTCCAACTGTCTAAAAACGAAGTTTCTTTTTCCTGGGCAATTCGAAAGGGGTTAGCGTGTGGTAGTGACCGCGTTAAGAGGGTCGTGAAGCGTTGCTCGGAGCGTCCAAGCTTTCCAAAGGCCATTATGGAGCCTTTTAATTTTTAATTTGTTTCAAAGTCAAGGAAGTTTCCTTATTTAACTTGTGTGAGATAGTCCACATGACTTGCTCGGCCGAGCACTCGTGGGTTCCCGGGAATCCCTGGCAGAAGGGAGTCTATTTCGGTGCGCGCCGCGAGACAGACGAAAATGAAAGTCGATGGTGCGGGGGCGGCCACGGAGTCGATCGTGATTCATGGGGGCCACGATACGCAACGAATCGATTGTGATTGCGTCGATCGCGTCGCCAATGGCCAAACTGACCTTTCGTGTTGGAAGAATGACCCGAGTTTGTTGGCACGATTGATGTGGGTTACCCTCGTACAACACCTTGTTACGTAGGAACCGACGCTGTACGATTCTCGAAAGATTATTGGTCGAACGAAACAATAACTCCATTACAATTTCGTTCCTCTTCAACGTTACATTTATGTTCCATCTTGGAAAAATCAGAATTTTAATCATATTCTCGTCCGCGAGCTCTTTGCAACGAAACTTCCGAGTTTAAGGTAAACGTCAGCAGAATTAGTTTTCAAACTACCGTTAAACGAGAGTAAAACTTTTAAATTTATCTCTTTAATAACAACTGCAGCTTTCTATTTTAGTAGCTGGATGGAAAAGAGAGAAAGCATTTAATATGCATTTGGAGGGAGGGGGGATACCCTGTTAATTCCAGTCAAACTACCGTGAAAAAGTGTTATGAAAAATCTGTGTTGTACGAGGGTTGCCCACGTTTATTAAGTCAAGTTTTAAAAGAATCTTTATACTACATTTTTTCGAACGCAATTATCGAGAAAATAAGTTTCTTAATCAACTTGGGTATTCTATGAAAAAGCTCATCTGGATCCAAAGATTTAAAATTGATTAACTTTTACATTATTTCTGAAAATTCTCTTTCATTCATTTATTTCTTATTTTAACACGTAACTTTTTTATACCGTGAAAGTTGAATAGAAATTGATGCATCGATGCAAGATGCAAATTTCTGTATACCATTGTTAGGCAATGAAAGTTATCAGAAATTATAATCATAATTAACAACTGTGAAATCTTGAATGAGGCAAGAGGAAAACAGAAAATTCTATTCAAATTTCTAAAAATGAGAGAGTGATTACAAACAACGATAACAAGTGAATTTTTTAAAATTCATTTGTTTCCATATTTTTGCATATCTAATCCTAAATTCCTAGATTTATTGTCCATAGTTCGCGATAGTCGACGAACAAGCGAGGTCTGGTACGCCGTACCAAGCATTTGATAACAAATAATTGCAACGATCCACGGTTCAGAAGTTTGCCAAACCTCTCTGGTTCAGCCGATCGCACGTGTACGAGTGGAATCAGCTGATACGTTTATTCCCGTTGCACAAACAGAAAACAATTCCACGAACTTATCTCACCTAACGTACCTTGTAATCAGATTCTCCAGTGGATTAATCACGCATCGGTGAAACGACGGTAACGCGACTCTCGAAATGGAGCAACGACACTCCGCTATGCGAAACGAAACTGCCCCGGTCTATTTCCGACCTGGACGGCACAACGCGAAACAATTTCAATTAAAAGAAAAAGGGGGAGGAATTCAAATTAGAGCGGAGCGAAACCCAATTATACTAGGACAACGCTAAAAGGATTCTTAATCAAATCAAACATTAACGTTAACCCTTTACTACAGACGGGACAGATAACATACTTTTCCACTGCTCGTTTCGATATTCTATTTTAAGGGATTAATATTCAAAATTACAAATTTTTTAATTTTTGCAAATTTACATTTCTACTTTCGTATATATAAGAAAAGTTAATTATTAGGATAGTTATCTGAAGATATTGCATTATTTATTTTCTCTAAGATTATTTAAAAAAAAATGAATAATAAAGTAAAATTATTTTATTAATGGCTTGTCCGATCTGAAAATATTCTCCAAAATTATTTGAAAAATAAATAATATTTTTAGATCGACGAACCATTAAGAAGATAATTTTATTTTATGTAGAAACATATAAGGATGTTACTAAGAAATTATTTTGAATTTCGTCCTAAAATGAAATTATTTTCTTAATGGTTTGTCGATCTGAAAATATTCTCCAAAATTATTTGAAAAAAAGATAATATTTTCAGATCGACGAACCATGAAGAAGATTTTATTTTATGCAGAAACATACAAGGATGTTATTAAGAAATTATTTTGAATTTCGTCCTAAATACGGGAGATGAAGCACGAGTGTTTTCTTAACAATGGCGCCATTTTGGTCTCTTTACACGCAACTTGGCCTGCCTCTTTGCAGCGGGTGACGTGGAAAAAAAATGTCGCGCCTTAAATAGCCGAGGCAGGAGAGGAGCATCGATATCCCCGGGGCTATGATAGCTTCGACGAATGATAAATTGCTTGTCGGATATATGGAGCAAAGTAGGTCTCCCGGAGGAACAGTTCCGCGCACACGTGCAACAACAAAACCAACAGACACGTCCAACGTCGGGAGCCCTACAAAACGCTTTCTTTCGCCAAACCGCCTAATCGTGCACGGTGCAAACAGGTGCAAGGTTGCTCGAGAGCGATATCCTTTTATCTGCTAGACAGCGATAAGTCCCTCTTCCTGAACCAGTTAATTTGTTCGCCGGATGTACGTGGCGAGAGCTACGCGCCAGAATCGTGATTTTTAAAGCTACTCGATGCACCAACGAAAAATATTCCGAACAAGAATCTCCATAACCACCATCTTACGCCACTGGTGGTTCAAAGTACAAAAAAGTCAATTTGTAACAAACTATTCCATTCTTTTTAATTCGATTTACAAAGCTTGAGAAAGTTTCACAGCGTTTTCCAAAGGAAATCACGATCATTCTAACGTTCGAGCGTATTTATTGTCTTCCAAAAGCTGACGGATATCGTTTCGAATATTTTCGCGTGAAATCGGCGAAACGCTTCTACCGTTCGTCGGTAAAAATCGCGTTCGAAACGGATACAGTCGCGTGATTCTCGATAGGTCGAGAATTTACCGGTCAGAGGATTGTACGTGAGTGCACGGGAGTCACGTATACCGCAAAGAAACCTTGACTTTTTTGCCGGACGATCTTTCAACCACCGGACTAGGGCGACCATATTTTCTGCCCGTGCGTTCCGTCGTTCGGCGTATGAAAGTGAAAACCAGTTATACTCTATCGTTTCGTCCCCTTCCCGTATTTGGTCACCGAATGAGATCGTCTTGGCGCGCTTGTTTTAGGGGCTCGATCGATTTTTCGTGCCAGCTGGCGATTTCTTGCCGAGGGGGACACCGCGCCGCGAACGATCGATCGATCGTTAACGGTTTTACTCGTCGGGCATATTGATTTTACCGACATCGATCGCCGTACTTTGTTATTACAAGACAGTTGAAAAACAGTTACTTTTCCTTTATGGTTGTCCTTAACGGTTATGCGTGTCTTTTTACCGACGACGCTTATTTATTTAATTATTACCGGCCGCCTTTGGTCCTCGATACTCGACCAGAATTAATATAAAAATATTGAGGCATTTAAGAAACCCTTTATTTCAAAGTAGACTTCTGTTTTTCATCCCTAGGTATTAATACTTCAACTTTATATTCATCGTTTTATAAACGCTCCTAATGACACGATAATTATTTTATTTTCAACCTTGCAACCTTAAAGTGGCCACTTGATAAATAAAAGGATTTTGTTCGATTATTTGCGGATGTATTTATACGCGAAATAATATTTATCAATTTTCAACGAAACCCTCTGCGATAAATAAAACTCGGAAATATAGAATTTCGAAGATCGATTAAAAAAAGGTACAAAAATCGCGGGGAAACACATTTTTATATGTTGCCTCATCAAACGTGATTTTTTTCACTTTTTTTCGCCCAGCTCTGAAACGGTGTACCTCCGTGCGTTATGTATCAGTTTTGCGATTTCATTTGTTCCGTTCAAAAATAATAAAAAAATATTATTCCATGTTGCGAAACTGCATTGGTTTTTAGCTGTGTTTTCAGATGTTCTCCATTGAATTCATCGGTGCAAAATGAAATAGAATATATCCATATCTAAATGTCTATTATCGAGGCGACTTTACTAAAAATTCTTTTATACAAGTTTCCTACAATAATCCAAGGCTGATCTGTTCGAACGATAGCGAATATCGAATGAACGTAATGTCTAGAGAAACCCTAGTAACAGCCAAAACAGTGCCAATTTTACAATTCCAAGCACAAATCACGTAAACATCGTACTCGCGTAATATTATTGTACACCCAGAGCCTTGTCGTTTCGCGATTCAAACAGTAGGAAAAACAATGTCACGTAACGCGTCACAACACGCGAGCGTCCTCTGTAGCTGCACGCGAAATAAAATACATTGGAATAAATACCTAACAAGACCAATGTTTATAGTCGAAGAGTTAAATTTTATCTGGACAAGAATTCTGCCCATAACAGGACCGAGTTTCATTCTATAATTAATATTGTTTATTTATGCCTTGAGTATCAAAGTAATTTATCCATTATTTTAGAAACGAAGAAATTTATTATTTATTCGAAATAGTAACCCTAGAGGACATGTTTTCTAAATAATAATGTCTTCATCCAGATATAAATTTTACCGGTTTTTAACGGCACGAAGAAACTTACTTTCGTTATCGAGCACGAAAATTCAGCCAAAAATTCAGCCGTGCACGAAGCGAATCGCAAAGCCATCGTCGAGCATCTTCGTGTCAAACCGACGCACACACACTCACGGGGACACACGTTCGAATCCCTTTTGTCCGTTTCCACCGCAGCGACTCTCTTGCACCTTCTCCCTTATTCTCCGTTCCCCTCCCCCGCGGGCGATCGGCCGCGTAAACAAGCCACTGTCGCAACACCGGGCACCCACGAAATCTAATCTGCCTAATCTACGCTTAGATACACCGGGGAACGGGGAGAGAATGCCCCCGGATATAATTCAGACGCGACGATCAGAATGTTTGGTAATGGTTATTTCACCGTTGCTCGGAATACCGTATTACGTGCGCTGTTTACTCTCGTGGAAACGCACTTTGTTGGTCGGAGAGATTATCTAGATAAAAGCTACCAACGAAAGATAACCAATTCCAAGAATCGAAATTCAACTTCACACGCCACGTACAATCGAGTTTGTAACCTATGTTTTATTGTTGTATCGTATATTTAAACTCACAAATAGTAATGTTTATTCGTCGATGAATATTCGGGGGCATTCCTCGTGGTGTATGTTAGATTCTTTCGACTGGTCGGAACCCGATTGTCACCGTTTCGATTTGAACCGACTAGTGTCGGGTTTTGCCACGCGTGGGATACCTTACCGGTTGTTTCTTTTATTCAGCGCGCGACAGCCGTCTGGCGTGGCCCGTTCGATGCACTTTTCCACTGGTTTTCAACACGCGACACGCTGGTCGTTTCACGCGCGAGAAAGAAACGGTCCGCGCACGACAACCACGATCACGGTTCGCGCACGAAGTACCTCTCGATCGTTTCGTACCGTCGCGCAGGAACATCGGAACTGGACTGCACGAAGGAATCCCTGCGAACGTAGGAGGTGGGAAACTAGTTCGTATCGCCACCGCGACTGCGGCCGCGGCGCTCGCGTAGCGATGACGGTTATCGCGAATACAGATCAGCTGATTTCTGACGTATTTTCGGGGAACCAGAAAGGGTACCAAGCATCCAAATAATACGCACGTTTCTACTTATCTTCGAGCCGATCGACTACGTTTCGAGCGACGTTTCGAGCAGCTTTATCAAGCGCGTTTCGTTAATCAAATTACAGCCGCGTTCCCACGTAGATAAAAATTGTGTACCGAGCGATGTTTTAAGCAACCAGTTACACTATTACCGAGATAAATTTATCTACCTCTACGGTGCTCATTAATCACTCGATACGATCGGTAGCTTATTAATTCCGAATAAAATTCGACTTATAATTAATCTTGCTATGTGTCGAACCTGCTACGATCGTTTTACATTCCTCTCGATCATTATTCAGAAAATAAACTATGCTCGCGTTCTTCGAGCAAATATAAAAATTTACGTTCCTCGGGAAATTCGGAGCTATCCTTCTGTTCTTTAAGGACGAACAAAGGTCGTGTAAATATAGTCATGCGAACCTTTCTGTTACGAGGCGTAAACATGTTTTGTTTACATTGAAATTGATCGTTGATAGTCGACATTTTTATTTGTTAGAAATAAATAGCTCGAGTCCTTTGGATTTTTAGTAGTAATATATAAATAGAAAAATTGATAAAGTTTTGCAACACACATCAAGATGAAAGTCACACGAAATTTAAATAAATATTTTACAATCGTAGATCTTTTGATCGTTGATAGTCGACATTTTTATTTGTTAGAAGTAAATAGCCCCATGTGAGTCCTTTGGGGTTTCAGAAGTAATATATTGAAAGAAAACTTGATAAAGTTTTGCGCCCTATTTTTATAACAAATATCGAGATAAAAGTCACACGATATATAAATAAATATTTTACAATCGTAGATCTTTTGATCGTAGATAGTCGATATTTTTATTTGTAAATAGCTCAAGTCCTTTAGATTTTTAGTAGTAATATATTAATAGAAAAATTGATAAAGTTTTGCAACAGACATCGAGATGAAAGTGACACGATATTTGAATAAATTTTTTACCATCGTAGGAAATATACCTATCGCGAATAACTTTGCATGATCTCGCGATACGGTCCGATCGATGATCGTCGAGGGGGAAAAACGCTGTCACAGGGTAGTTAAAATCACTTTCCACCGAAACGGTAACAAAGTAGCGCATCAGATAAATTGCATCGAATAAAGTCTTGGCACGCGTCCGGCCTCGTTCGTATACAAGGCGCGGATTATCTGATCTTGACACCTCGAACGATAATGTGCAAAGCGAAACGGTCGAAGAAATTTACAATCGGAGCGTTTCTACAGCCGGCTAGGACCGTGTTGCACGGGGGCTACGGGAATTATAACTTTACGCCAAGGGAACGATGGTCTTTCGTTGCACAGGGGAAGTTCAGTCGACCGAAAACTTTCCGGGGTTAGGGAAGGCACCCGTAACTCCTCGAGGACATAAAGCGGCGCGCGCCAAGTCGTCTGCTCTCGACGAGACGGCCACGAGGAGGATGGCCAAAAAACGAGGACAGTAGAATCGTTGGAAGAAAGATAGAACGATGGTGGAGGAAAAGGGCGGGGGAGGACAGTGAAAAGAAACGGCACGAGCGAGCTTGTTTCTCAGCTGGAGGTTCCCTGGGACCCCATAGGACGTCGGGGAAAGTATTAGCCGGCACGGAAATCCATCTAAACGGGACAATCCATGCTCCCAGCGAATACCAGCTACGTCGACCTCTTTATATTCGAGCTTCGGGACAATTTCGGTGTACCGTGATCGGAGAAAATTTGCATCAAGGCGTTGGGGATGCTGCAACCCCCAAGGGGATGGCCTATTATTCAAATGCGGATGAATATTTTATCGTATTAATTTTTTTTTAAATTAATTTTAGAGAATCCTAACGAGTATCAAAAAGGGATCTCAACGTATGTTTATAATTATTATTTTACGTTGAAGCATAAAATAAATATTTCCCCTTAACACTCAATTCGACTCATTTAAAATTTTACTTCTATACTGTACAATTTCTCACTTCAAATGGCTCAATCTGTAGATCTAGTGTTAAATATAATTTAATATTTTTGAAATCAGGAATTGAACCGTGACTTCTGAAGAGCCAAATTTTTATGGGAGTTTAGCGACACCAGTGGATCAATTGCACTGGAAGCAGACTCGTGGTAGTTCGTTTAAGCTCGTTAAAAAGTGCCCTATTGTGACTTCGATGGTCACTTTTAAATGATCGCTATTAAGAGCTCTTCAATCATGGTCCATTCACTATCTCGTTACGTCGACTTTCTACTGTTATAATAGAACTATTTATTACTGCTACGGAAACTTGCCTCGTTACCGTTACGATAGTGTTGCTTCATTATCTCATTAAAGAGCCATAAACCGTAGATTATCCGATCGCTTTCTTATTGAAATTAATGCTACACGATGTCAACATGCAATTAAACTCGATCTTTCAGAACACTCGAGCAAATTTCAAATTACAAACATTCCTAAATGTAAAATAAATAATTGGAAATGTTTCTTCCCTATGCAAGCGGACTTTGTTCAGTGCCTCGTAAAATATTATTTTTCGAAATTATTGCTCTCGCGGTTCCCCACGTAGCTACAATAAACCAGTTATTACCTCTTCAAACATCGCCCGTAATTTCTTATTCCGCAAACCCTCTCTGTGCATTAAAAATATCCACACAACATTGTTCAATCGCGAAATCGTTGATACAATAAACCAGTTATTACCTCTTCGAGCATCGCTTGCTGTAATTTCCCCTTCGAAAACGCGGCAAGATCGTTAAGTTTCCATACGTTGAAAGCATCGTTACAACGTTGCAATTACGATAATTTCTCCCAATAACATTCGCAAGGAACACGCTGATCGCGGGGCTAGCGACGGGCACGCAATGGGAATCAATCGCGCGGCGAAAAATCGGCAACTTCGCCGCGAAAGTAATAAAATTTTATGGATTGTAAAAAGTTCACGCAACGACCGCCGGTGAATTCGACCGTTGAACAAAAATTGCTCTCCTATTAATTAGAGAAGTATAAATCGACGACGTGTACCGAGTAGAAAAAAAAAGAAGAAAAATCAAACCAACTAATAAGGCCGCGAAGAACTGGTCGACGCGAATCTCGAACCCGTTCAGGTATTCGCGACTTTTATCGGCGCAAAATCGGCCTCGGAGGCCCCGATGGTCGTCCATCGAACCGTCGAGGAAGATGTTAATCGCGGCAATTTCTTCTTTCGTGCCGCTCGCGGATCGCGTATTCGTGGCTGTGCGAATATTTACATTTGCGTTAATTCGGCCTTCCCCCTCCCCACCTTTCTATTTTTCACCGCGGCCGAGCGGAGTCTGACGATCTTAAACGAGCAGACGCCATTTATCTTTACCCGCGGTCTGCACTTTACCTACCAACCTCCTTCTTCTCCTACTCCTTTTGCTCGATTCCCACCCCTCTTCACGACAGCGAGGCGGACGCGCCACACGCGAGAGCGGCCCAACGTTATGGTTATGGCGATTATTTTTAGCGGTGGGTGCAAGGCAGCTATCATAGTAGCTCGTTTCATTGGCAACGGGCATCAAAGGCCTGGGGATCGGTTCAATGTTTCCCATTCACGGTGGAAATCTCCGCTGGACGTTAAACGACGCTTCCACCGATAGTTAACGCGTCGACAAATGTTCAGGTTATATTTATAAACTCGACCTGGTGCATACTTAGTATAGAAATTGCACGAAGTAGTACTTGGAAGTAAGATTTCTTAATTCTGCAAGACGTTGATTGAAGATTAACATTTTTCTACCCCCTTCTTTATTATCTTTGAATCATAGAAGATCGAGGATTTTTCATGAACCTAGTATGTTAGATTGTAATGACGTTTTTCTTTGGAAAGTACTCAATGATGATTTAGGGAGATAGGTGGACAAATTTTTCGACGTAATTAAAAAATTTGGAATCGTTCTGAAAAAATTATTTTCTGTTACGAGGATCAATTACAATCATTTTTGGTGAATAGACATACCCTCGAAATCCTACGCAGTTTCGAGAAAAAAATTCAGGAAAGTGGACCAATTTTTCAGCGAAATTAAAAAATTTTGAATCGTTCTAGAAAAATTATTTTTAATCGCGGGGGTCAATTACAATCATTTCTGATGAATACGCATACCCCCAAAATCCTACGAATTTTCGAGAAAAAAATTCGAGAAGGTGTGAAATTTTTCAGCGAAATTAAAAAATTTCGAATCGTTCTAAATAAATTATTTTTAGTTTCGGGGGACGATTACAAACATTTCTGGTGAATAGACATACCCTTGAAATCCTACGCAGTGTCGAGAAAAAAATTCAGGAATGTGGACCAATTTTTCAGCGAAATTAAAAAATTTCAAATCGTTCTGAAAAAATTATTTTCTGTTACGAGGATCAATTACAATCATTTTTGGTGAATAGACATACCTTCAAAATCCTACGCAGTTTCGAGAAAAAAATTCAGGAAGGTAGACAATTTTTCAGCGAAATTAAAAAATTTCGAATCGTTCTAAAAAAATTATTTTTGATTATGGGGGTTAATTGCAATCATTTTTTGTAAATAGACATACCCCCGAAATCCTACGCATTTTCGAGAAAAGAATTCAGGAAGGTGGACAAATTTTTCAGCGAAATTAAAAAATTTCGAATCGTTCTCAAAAAATTATTTTTAATTCCGGGAGTCGATTACAAACATTTGTGGTGAATACACATATCCTCGAATTCCTATGCATTTTCGAGAAAAAAATTCCTTACCAAAAACCTAATATGAGACCAGAAATGTTTCTGTAATTTTATTTTCTGTCTCACTTTGTGTGATTATATTTCTCGATTTTATCACTCCATATGTACTTAGGTATAGTCCAACTATACTGCATATTTAATTTTTCAGCATTATCTCAGTCCCTAGTGTGCCGGATAATCGGAATTTTATTTTGTTATTTTGATGTGGTTGTAAAAAAAATTTTTTCTTTAATCTATATGGAAATAGTAACACAAATAAGCAAACGAAAAATTAAAAATAAATCCAATATGCAGGAGAATAGGTTTTACATCCAGAAATATTCAACCCTTTTCTAATCGCTGTGTCAATAAAAGACAGCTATTAATAATCGACTCCAAAATTAGTAACCCACAGACTCTATTTTAGATTCTCTTCCTCTTATTCGTCGCTTTTTCATACTCCTCGATCGATAGAAAAAAAGAAAAGGAATCAACGATCACTGAAATACGTACCGAAACGCACAAACCGCGGAATAAAACGCAAGATTTCACGACTGGGATAAAAACGGTTTCGAAATCATATTGGTCCGTAGTTGCTGCAAGAAACGCCGCAAAAACAAAACAGCGAGCCACGGGATCGATCGCCACCCGATAAGCCAAAACGAAACAGCGAAGCTCGGATCGCGTCGATGCGCTTGATAAATGGTACCCGAGCGTGCAAAGAAGATTCTTCGTCCCAAAGTTGTTACAATTTTTTAACATTACTTCCACGCCATCCTCTCTGACATCTGACGCGAAAAATCGCGACTTTAATCGACAGGATTCTCAAAGACATTTGTTCAAACTTGGATGCTGCAAGTCAAATATTCAAGTCAATGTTACCAAAAATTAAATTAAATTCCTTCTTTCATCTAGCCTTTACAATAATTCTTAATCCTCGTAGAAACCTTCTGCATATCAAGCTACATTCTTTTATACTTTCCCTGCTCCAAAACTTTCCAACAAAATTGTCTCTTTTTCCCATAAAGTTCGACCGTAGTTTTGTATTGAAATGCAAAGCAAAAATCTGTTTTCTTCGACTACAAGTCCTCGAGGAAAGTGTTCTCCAAGATGGCGACCACTCATAATTTCGACACGAGACTCACGGGGAGAGTTTCGTGCTTTTATCGTCGACGAAACAAGTGGAAAGGAAGAAGGCGTAACGAAACTTCGCGAACGCTTGTTCCCCGACGCTGTAACCGAATATCTCTATGCAGGACGTGTTGGTTTACTCGAAACGGATCCCCAGCCGCAAACGTAACCCGTAACAGGTTAATAAATATTCGTTTCTTCGTTTAAGCGTCGGAATTATGACGAGAAGTTGCAAGAGTCGACGGGAACTTCTCTGCTCGATCATGCTCTGTGGCTTTAAACTTAATGCACGCGTAAATACCTTTTTTAATTACACGGTACTGCGAGGTCTTAACGCTTTAGCTAAAGTAGGTTTCGCGTGAAAGCTTCTACTTGCGAGCATGTTAACTTAATGAAATTTTCCTAACTATTCCGTCGGGCATTTTTAAATGCACCACTTTATGAGCACTGTTCATTCTTAGCAATAATAATTTATAATCTCTAACCTTGTTGCAAATTAATGGGCCCCTTTCACAATTCAAATTTATTCTTATTTATTCAAATTTTCTAGCAGACTATTTAAAAAATATTTGTTTGGGATTTCTATGAAACACTTTTGTGGATGAAAGTAGGGCGTAAGATAATGCCACGAACGTTGTTACAAGAAAATACAAGCACAGATAGCGTAATGGATATACGGTGTAAGGTCGAAACCCAAGCTATTGTGAAATAAGTTGATTGGACCACGATGCAGCGATCGAAATAGTAAAATCGATAGTGTAAAAATAGTTTAATTTAATATGAGCCAATGACTTTTATTCGGTGACGTGTGTAATGATATTAAAAGTGTCACGATATATGAGTGGCGTTAAGGAGATTTCAAGGTTAAGTTATTTTGATTCAATGCGATATTTTATATCCGAAAGGTTGACAGACGCCTTTGAACCGAGACAAAATTTTTTTTAATAGAACAAATATATAATATCTTGATTTTAAAAATACACTTTAGACAGACGTCACTTTTACGAGATATAATAATATAACAAGACGCTGAATTTTTGTACAGTCTCGATCTGTGCAATTCATATTAGTTACACTGATTAATTTATCCAAAAGAATATCTCAAGGTGGAAAACTTGATGGAAGAGGAATGACCATACCCGACTAATACAGCGGACAAGTTAATTTTATTCAGCGTCGTAATTATATATATAAATTGCAATATTTTCTCTGGCGTTAAAATATCGGAGCATGATGCAACCTGTTTATTCGCAGATTCTGTAACGTACACCTTGAATATCGACTGGATCTAAAAAGACGAACAAGTTCACCCAAGGACGCGAGTTTATATAAACCTTCTTCGTTACTTATAAATAAAACCGATCCAGAAACAACGCCCTTGATTTTTATTAACAATCCTTGCATATTTAAAACGATGTTGTTGTCCTTGTTTTTAAAACACGGGCTCCCTGTAATTATTATGGACAACATAACAGGCAATTAACAAGAATGTTCCTCTCGTGAAATTTTAGTAAAAGTCACCCGATACCTGATACCTGTTCGTGCATGTTTGTATAATTATTATTATTACATTATTCGCCGAGGAATCCTAACGAACGAGATACTCAAACAAATAATGAAATTGTATATTTTGATATTCTATAATTTTTTCCCCCGCAAATTTATACATTATTAATGCGAGGAACAAAAAATTGTATAATTGGCCTGCATAGTTCTCTGAAAAGACTCTTCGTGTATGTTTTATTTCGAGCGTACGGCCTTCAACGTATCCTCTGCTTTCATTGAAAAGAACACGAGACCCCGGATTAACTGGGCGTATTAATCGTTGAATAGGCCTAGTTGGTCCAATTAACGCGCCTCGCAATTACGAAAGTAATGATATTTCGCGACGAAACCCGAGATCCGTAAAGGTAAACAGGAACGGCTACAATTAACCGCGACTTCCTCCGCGATTAGACGCCATTTTCTGCAGTCTCGGGGCTCGTTGTTGCCGTAACGAGGTTCCTTATTATTCCACCCTAAGTGCTCTCTTCCTGCTGGCCCGTCATCGCCTCGGCATTTGACCCGTTGACACCTACGAAATTACCTTCGCGTTTGATGTCTCCATCGGCGCGATCCAGGAGCAAGGTGGGAACTCGATAGGGTAACGAAAGTTCGTAGCAAAGGACGCGACGAGGATAGATCAAAAGGAGACGCGAGAAGCAAAAAGACAACAGCGTGACATCGTGTACTTAACGTTTCGCAAATTTCGTTTCGGGTCCTTTGATGCACCAAAGATCCCTAACGAAAATCAGTGAAACGAAATTAAAAATCATTTGGAACCTATCCCTCAACGGAAATTTTTTTGAAAATCACCGAGTTAACACTTTCATTGCCACGTCACCTAAAAATTAATTCTCACGTCAAGACGTCGAGGGAAATAAATTTGGACAGAATTTATGAATTTTAACAAAGTTGCAAAAATAAGCACCGAAACAAATTTTACTTTTGGAGAATATTATACGGTTTTGATTTGACAGTGAATGTGTTAAAGGTGAATTAAATGTAAATTGCTAATAAATGATATTTACGAGTTCAGTAGTTTCGAATGTAGGACCTGAAGCTCGACGAATCGACAAGTTCCGTAAATCTGGGGTTAATGGAGGGTGAAACGGTGTCCAGGAGCTGCGGTTCTAAATTCCTGTTCGGTTATGCGAGAGCCTTACGATCCACGGGATCCCTGTGACGGGCGTACGATGAAATATGCACGAGGAACGCGAACGGTCCGACGTTTCCAAAACGCCTCGCTTGCGTGGCGACCTACATACACGCGCGGCACGTAGAGACACGCGCGTGGCCCCGATGCACTTCTGCGCCCGCATCCAACGGACGACAACACGCCTCGACGTAACTTTGGCGCATTAACCTGGCTCCTGGCCATGCCGCGTCATAAATACGGGTTAACAATGCTCATCGGAGCCGAGGATGGTGACGATAATCGCTCGTAGGGAACCCCGGATGCACGAGATCGAACGCGTGTCTCCCGTGAGAGGACGGGAAATATCTTAGGGTCACTGATTTCATCGAAACTTTGCATACTTGTAGATCTAGTCGTCTCTTTCAAGAAGATATAGCGTTATAGGTGCATATGATCAATGGTTATCGAAATATTCGCGATCGAAACTTTATTGTTTGATGGTGGTGGCAAGATGCTAGATGCTACCACTCCAGTTGGCTGACGTTCAATTCCCGGACTCTCGATGTATTTTTTTTCTACTTGAAATTTATGTATACACACTTTGAAATACAAGCTTTTTAATGTTTTTATAAATAAAGATTTTTTATGCAGCGAATAAATAATTTTTCTACCGGATAGTTTTAAATTGTAATTACTAAGACGATGTTTAAGAAACACTGAACAAATTTTTTAAATAAAAAGCTTACACAAGATTTTTCTACAATTCCCAGACGATTTTTAAATTGAATGAGCTCCGCTCACTTTTCCATAGCAGCGGCTATTGTTGTCTGCTTTCCTTTTATTTTCCATATGTTGCATTACGTCCGCGATATATCATACAGATATTAGAAGACGAATAAAGTTCCATTGTTCGAATCGCGCGTTACGTAAATCCGGAAAGCCCGGGCGTTCATTGTAAACGTGCCTCGCGAACAGTCCAATTCCGCTTCCACGGGGAAGCTATAACCGTGGCTTAAGTTCTCTATCCGAAGTTACATCAATGAAATCGTCGTGGCGTTTCCTCAGGACCGGTGCCAAGAGCTAATTTCCATGCGAGCAAAAGTTACGCAACAAAGCCGTAACACGTTTCGCGGAACCTCCAGCGACCCGCTTTTCGAACGAAATTTGGAAGATCACGATTGCGTTCGAGGCGCGCAAATTGTTACCTAAATAGATCATTTTACTGTATGAAATATACAAATAAAATTTTACTTTTAGATGCTTTTTCATAAGATTTCATAAAATGGTAAATAATAAAGGCGATCTACACAAGCTGAAAAAAATTATATTATCTGAACTTCGTACCTATTTAGGACAATTTTATGATACCAAAGAAGTCACGTTGAAACGTTTAACGCTGCATTTGTTTGTCTACGAGCAAACAATTTTAATAAACAGCGGTCGAAGCTGCAATTTCCCTCTCGTTTCGAGGATAGAATCAGTTTGTCTACTCGTGGAATTCCCAGGGCGCGGTTCATTACGTGTCGATCGTCGGAGCTCGCTCGGAGCTTTTGACCCGCAGAAATTACTCGGAATTCGAGAAGTTAACCGCTGCGCGCGACTCAGACACCACTCGAAATCTGGGGCAAGTTTAACGAGAGCTTCCACAAAGAGCGAAGTTACCCATTTTTTCCCCGCGAAAGCCGGGTCGAGTGGCACTCGTGGATGCCTTTGCGCCGTCAAATCGAAAACGCCACTTCGCACGCGTTAAACCGACTCAACACGAATGTCTCGGCGAAACGAACAGGAGGATTTTTATGTCGCTTAATGAAACGTCTGGGGGAAAGGGAAACTTAACCGACAAAGTGGACAATTACACGCGGGAAATTATCCCGGGGATTAATTTCTACTATACATACGGATTAATTGGGACAATTTATTTTCCTCTGTCGCCATTATAGACTCAGAGAAATCTGTGTTTTTTGTTTCAGACAAAGCTGTGTCTCGACCATGGTTTTTGGGACACCATATATCTCGTACTCCTGCACTATAATGGTGTGTAATTCACTATAAATGAGAAGAAACACACAACTGTAGTTGCTTACGAATTTTTCTTTTTACTTAATATTGTTTTTATTACACTGTGTTAATTCTATTTACAAAGAGTAGTTTTCCTTTTTGTTTGTTTTTTAATATGCATATAATATGTCCAACTATATCACCTGATAGAGAGGAATAATAATATAGACAGTACAACAACAATAAACGATACAGAAATCAAGAAATATGTGTTTTTTTCCTCCAAGCGGTCACCCATCCTAAGGTCGATTGCGCCCAATGCAGCTGCACTTCGGTGATCGGACGAGAACCAACTCTTCCAACTTGCCACGACCGTTCACAAGTATTATTAATAATTTATTTTTATTTAAACACTTCAATATCGCGAAGAAACAAATTTTTTCCATTTATAGAGAATCTCTATTATATCGTATGAATACAAATAACTTTATATGAAACTGAGGCTTTAAAAAATTTCTGTGATATATTCAGGTCGAAATAAAAATACAGTGAAATGTTTCTGTATGAAAATACATCGTGTCTCGTAATTTTCGTCGAACCCTTGAATAAATCGTGTCCCCAATGAATGCAAAAAGGTTCGTCACCGGTGTTCTAAACGATACTGTTTCCCTGGCGCTGGAATTTCCACGCCACAATTTGGAGGGGCGCAGTGTCGATGTAACGACCGCGAGTGTGGATCGAGGAATTCGAAATACGGTTTAACGAGCTCCCAGCCTCTCTTGCACCTCCGGGGAAGGAGACAATCTAGCGAAGGCTAATTTTCACCGAAGAAGGACAAAATTTGCATGGGGATCAATGACGAAACCATTCGCGGTATTTCCTAATTGATTCTCAGGGATTTACGGGGCCTTGGTGATCCTCTCGCGCCGGAAGTCGATCGATAAAGGCCACCGCGTAATCTCTCATACGAGGTGACGTTATACACTTCTTCGCGTGGAAAGTGAAAAATAAAAAATAGTAAAGAAAATAATTTATGGATCCGTAATTATTTCTATATTAATTTTCAATTGTTACAGAGGACCTAAATAAAAATAAGAATCTAAAGGCTTCTGTTATTTATCAAAAAGTAGTTAACAGATTGTTTACTATGGACTTTTATATCCACCACTGACAATGTTTTAAGTTAGGTAATTAAACAATAGTGGTGAATTGGTAAATATACTCTGTGTAAGTGGGGATAGGGAACCACGATAATTGCAGAAATTTTCAGGCCCATTTTTCTGCATCAATCGAGGTACTAGTGTATCGCGTGGACGCGGCAGAAAAGGGAAGAAGAGCTCAAGTCTGGTTGCGTGCGAATGGAAAATTGGTTCGAAGGACAAGGACGCTGGTTGCATTAATATCGTAGAGCGAGAGAAATAAAAGGCAAAAGCAGGCCATTGGACGGGTCCGTGGCGTGGAAAAAGAGACGTCGAAACAAGTCCTAGGGCCTGTCGGGTCGCGTGTCGAACGTGTGCGAGCGGAAACATGCTGGTCCGTTCGTTTGCCTCGGTAAACAGCAGCTGCAAGTGGAATCGCGGCCGCATGTGCGCCTATTTGAATAATTAAGCAATAGCCTCACGCAAATCGGTCGAGCGCAAATGCACTTCAACCACAATAGGAACGGGAGACATTGATACAGCTGAATATCGGATACAAACTACGACGACAGAAGTCTCTTTCGACGTTCACAGTTTTAAGCTACTCATTTATGATCCTAATTTAATTCTGCTTTATACAAGATACGATCAGTATCTCAAAAAAACGCTTTCTCACCACCAGAAAGACAATATTCTGTGCTTATATTATTTTGTAAACAGAAAATTATATTCGACATTTGTTATTTTGGTATAATTTGCATTATACACTAAATTTCAAATATGATTTTTCATTCATGTAGAATTTGTACCGAGTAAAATTTTTATTCGGATAAAAGCCTTCGAACAACGAATAAAAAATAAAATTTTTATAAAATTTATAAACTGTTATATTTGAAAAAAATTTGAAAGTAATATTGAAATGAAATTCTTTGTTGCTATTAAAAAGCTTCGTAGAGCGATATAAGTAATTTTAATAACCGAGAAGGGCACGGTTTGCTTCACAAATGTTTTTTCCCCCGGGGTCGTAATTTTAAAAATTAATTTTTCCCTTTCCCGAAAGGAGTTTGTCTCGAACTGGGTCTGTTAGTAGTAAAGATTCGTTAAGAACTCCCAGCGTTCATTTTCCACCGGGAAAAAGCAGTTCTTCCGTTTGCTGGAACGCTCTGAAAGGTGGTTGTTTGTTGGAAACTTTAACGAACAAAAAATCCAACCAATATAGACACTTCGTTCCGCGGCACTTTTGTTCTTTCCGCAGCCGAGCTACTTTAAGTTTCCAGCGCGATGCTCTTCGCAAAACCTTATTGCAAATTAGTTGCAAGAATCGGACTAGCTGTACAATTACCTACGACAATTTCAACGCGCTCCGTCACGGAATCCAGCTCGTTTCGCGTCTCGAGATATTATTTGCTACGGATAAAATTATTACATCGAGCGATTATGCTCGTTTTGCGACGTTGAATAATTCAGAAACGAACGAATCTCGGGAGAGAACCGACTTCGTTAATGTGCAATAAATAAACGTGACAAATATTGATTCAAACTTTTACTTTTTGTTCCAGAGGTTCGAGTCTTTCTCAGAAATTGTTTAAAGCGAAATTACAATCATTTAAACATAAATTCAGAACAAAAGAAGCTTTTAGTAGTAAAAATAATTTCTACAATTATGATTTAATGTTATTAGAAATTAATTTCCGTGTGATAAAAAAATATATATATTATGCTGGAAGTCTAGTAAAATATTTCTTTTATAAAATTACAAATTCGATGAATGACGAATAAATAATTTTTTATTGTTAATTTATTGTTCGAAGTATTTATCCAAACGAGAATTTTGCCCATTATTTTTGTGAATAATTTGAATGCACAGGTCAAAAATATTTGAAGTCTGACAACTGAATATTTCCGTGTAAAAAATAATTGCACAGGTTCCCAAGGTTAATTTGTCCATAAATAAGAACGAAGGCAGACCCTTGTTCGTAGGATCCTTTACCTACGATTATCGAGGAAACGCCCTGATGCGTTCTCGCGGAACAATGGCATTTATAATTAGAATAAAATTCGTAATTAATGGCGATCGATTTTTCAGCCGATCAGCTGTTCGTATCTTTACCTTTGTCGTGTTGGTCCATCGTTATTTCTGGTGGAAAGCACCTTGGCAAGGACAATGATTTCAACTCACCTGCAACAGAAAAATTAACCAACCACAATTAACAATTTCCATCAAATACGTTTATAAAATTGATTTGTCTCGAAAATTTTAAAACGTGTGTGATATTTTGTACCAACTTATATTTACCATTAAATTGTAGATATTTTTGATAGTAATTCTACAGAATTCTAAATTACATGTAGAATTGTAATATTAATAAAACTCTAGTGTAATAGAAGTTCTAGTCCAAGCATTTGATTCTTATTTATTCTTATTATTAATTAAACCGTGTTTATTTTATATCCAATATATCCAACCATTGCATTGGAAATATTTAATTTTTATTTAAAGAGTAACGAATTGAAATTTTATTTATTATTCCTATCAGGATTAGAATTGTATTCGTGTCGCAGGACAGTTTATGAAATATACGGTGTATGGTTCTCGACGTACGCATATCCTCCCCTCGAATAGAATCTGGTGGACCCCCAAAATTAATGAAAGCGTTTCCATTGAACTCCACTCGGGTCAAGCGTGTGATACACTATCGAGTGACCGGCCAAGCAAGGGCAATCGGGCCAATTAAATCAATTTCGTCACCCCTCTGTGGTTTTCAGGTACAGAATCGTCTAAAGGCCCCTTTAAAACGACGCTTTCACTCACCACAAATCATCAACACTATTATTTCTTATTACGCGCGTATAAATATTACCAAAATTTAACTCGAATAAAAATATAATTGAAAGCTTCCAGTCTTTCTAAAATGGAAGTGTGAATGTTTTAAATCTGTAAGTTGCTCGTTGGAAATAACGAGCGCGTCGCTCTGTCTAGCGAAATAAATTGTTTACACTTTTCTCCGGCTTTCCATTTCAACGATCGTTACGGTTTGCATCGGCGAAAAAATTCCGAACGATGAACGAGTTAATCCCATCGCTACTTAAGACGCGAGTGCACACGGTCGAGCAACGATGCACTCGTGTGAACGATGCAACCGCGCGAGGCCGGTGCAGGATTACGTGAAACAATTAAGCCGCTCCGATGGCCCTGATCTTTATCGTCCTGATCGCATAATTCGCGGTTTTCGTCGTGAACAATTAAGCACCCGTCACACCGCGGAACACGACGCCGTCTACGTCGTAAATTATTTCGTCAGTCGCCGGAGAAAACGTTCATTAGATCGGATATTAATTGAACTGTTATCGCCGCGGTGCATCGATTAACGATCTACCTAATTGCACGGTTTCTTTCTCCGCGCACATATAATTATCAACTCCGAACGGGGCAAATTAATTAAACGATCGTTCGTATCTCGTAACGGACCCAATCAACTATACTTTGTTGTCTGTTTCGAGACACTGTTTTATTAGTTGATCTAAAATTTCGTTCGTTGTATAATTGACAGAGTTCAGATTTCTTTAACGATAGATTCAAATTGGAGGAAATGGCTTCAATTAAAATTTAATTATTGCAGTCTCGTTGAACAATGTGGGAAACACTGCGTCGCCAAAATAGCATCTGTATTATTGTTTTGCTAATTAAATAACGATTTAATTGAACTATCGATGAACGATAGTGCAAACGAGACTCGTGAAATTTTTCATGAGCATGATACAACTAACAGGTTCAACTTGGTAATGTTTATACAAGAAAGGTTTGAATTGTACAGTTTGTCACCGTTAAATCACGTGAATTAAAATCGCTATTTAATACATTGTTTTGGAATGAAATTTCTGTTATACAGGGTGTTCGGCCACCCCTGGAAAAATTTTAATGGGGTATTCTAGAGGCCAAAATAAGACGAAAATCAAGAATACCAATTTGTTGATGGAGGCTTCGTTAAAAAGTTATTAACATTTAAAAATCCGCCCGTACTGAATTTTTTTCTCGAAAATGCGCAGGATTTCGGGGATATGTCCATTCGCCAAAAATGATTGTAATTAACCCCCGCAACCGAAAATAATTTTTCCAGAACGATTCGAAATTTTTTAATTTCGTCGAAAAATGTAGGCATCTTCAAGAATTTTTTTCTTGAAAATGGGTAGGATTTCGGGGGTATGTGTAATGACCAAAAATGATTGCAATTGAATCCCACAAACGAAAATAATTTTTTTATAAAGATTTGAAAAATTTTTTTACACCGAAAAATTTCATCACCTACCTGAATTTTTTTCTCGAAAGTGGGTAGGATTTCGGGGGTATGTCTATTCATAAAAAATAATTGTAATTGACCTCCGCAACCGAAAATAATTTTTTTAGAATGATTTGATATTGTTTAATTTAATTTTTTAATAACTTACTAACTTACTAACGAAGCCTCAGTCAAGAAATTGATATTCTTGATTTTCGTCTTATTTTGGTCTCCAGAATCTCCCTTTAATATATACGAATATAAAAATTGTATTCAATTGATTCAATTCAAATTTAATTCTACATTTTCAATTTATTTTATCCCCCAATATACAATTGCGTCTATGTTATGTTATGAGAGTAGTATATCAATGAGCATCATTCAAAGCTTTGGCGACGTTGATTAGTCACTTAAGATACACTCTGATATATTCTGCAACGTTTGAACTACTTTGCAGACGTTTCTAAAAATTTATGTGACCCAGTGAACGAATGGCTTTTGGTGGATTCCTTTAGAAAACTATATCGACTCGACTTATCGGCGACCTACTTCCGTATCTCCTAGCACGCGTATGCACGAAGACGCTAGGAAAAATTGTTTATACCGATACTCGATGCCATTTCGAACAATTCGCTGCGTTCTTCCTACATTTTCACTCTTCTATTTTCCTGGAAAACTGCTTCTATGTGTATAAATCCGTTCACACATTCGCAATCGCTATTCAGAGTCTATCGTACTATTTCTCGATAATAAAATCGTCGATAATATTTAAAATAATAGAATTTTTCGGAGCAACGATTTCTTCATTTTTCAAAACTTCCAAACTATTTGAAACTATTCACATATTTAAAGAAAGATTATAAATTTTATAAGAACACTAATTCTCAGTGATATATGTGCGATAATTTGAGAAAAATAATCTCCACAAAAAATTCTACAAATGTCAACAATTTTCAAGAAACTGAAAACATAATTTTTGTTACACAACCTAAGAAATTAATAAAATAAACAGTGTTCTTATCAAGTGGCCGATTACTGGTCCAGACGGTCGTAAATAATTAATTACACTAACAGTTGGGTCGTATTCGTTTCCCCGGAGCCGTCTAGCGATCCCAAACTTGGCAAAGCGCGCGGGAAAAATTTTTTCAAACGCGAAAGAAGTAGACCAGCCGCGTGGAAATTGGAGGAGGCTCGCGTTGAATGCAGCTTTCACCGGATTACGCAAAAATGGCACTGTTGCGAGCCGAAGCTGCCCGAGAACGCGAAACAATGACCGAGAGCTGCATGCTAATTCCCGATCTAGGAGAAAAAAAAATACGCGACTTCGTTCGTTTCAACGAGAAAACATTGTTCGCGATTCTTCGCTCGAACTTACTGTTTCTGCTTTTTCTTTTTAAATTTTTCACGCTTGCAAAATTATTTCCAACTTTTCGATCCGATCGACGATTCTTTTCTCTAAATTTTATTCCGTACACCTTTACTGCCAAATCGATGTTCGCGAATTTTTCCACGGGTTACTAAATTTTACCGAGGTGATTATTTTCGCGATTTATTTTCTTTAAATTTGATTAAGTAAAGTGATGTCGCTTTTCTACATCAAATTCAAAGAGGTACGTTTTTAACAAGTTTCTATTTAGAATCAATGATGTAATCGTCCTCGTTACTAACAATCTTGAAAATTTACACATTAGACGGCAAAAGGTTGTTGATAACGAGGATAATTACATGATTAAAGATAAAACCTTGTACAAAGTTTATATTATATGTATGAATTTAATGTAAAAGTAACGACGTTACTTTCCGGTCTCCCTAATATTTTAATCTCTATAGTTTTCTTTTATTTTAATCTATTATTTTGTTTCGTTCATTGACACGGTCGATTTATAAAATTAAAAATAACAAGATGTTTACCATTCAGCCACGAATGGAATCTGAATTCGATGATTTCCATTGTTGAATTTTCGAATTAAAATCGAATAAAATTATAATAAAATTCGATTTTAATTCGAATAAGATTCGAGATTACAAAACGGTAATTTGAACGGTCCGGCGGTGAGTCGCAATGAAAATCAGTTTTGCGCCAAATGAATCGACGGAATCAGGCGCGCGTCGTGGGCAAAAGCCAAAGGTGAATTAATTACCAGCGACCTCATTTTCCTACGGTGTCAGCGTCGTTAGCAAATAAGCGTTGAATTTCACGTGGGTGACACCGAGTGCCATTAACGGTGCTATCTATAGCAATTTATGAATACTGCTAGCGCATCAGCCAGGCCTTGCCCATTCCGCGTTTCCTCTCGATTAAAAGCCATCACCCACTAAAACAGATAATAGGTCATTTTTCGACCATTTCACGGCGTGATTTGAACGTTAAGTGTTTTTACATAGAATGGAAGATGAATATTAATAAGATATCACCATCATTACACGTGCACACGTATTAAATTTAAAAAAAACATGTGATATTAAATTAATAAATCTCTTTGGCTATCGATATCTATGTGTTCGGCCACCCCTGCGAAAAATTTTAATGAGGGATTCTAGAGGCCAAAATAAGACGAAAATCAAGAATACCAATTTGTTGATGGAGGCTTCGTTAAAAAGTTATTAACAATTAAATTCCAAAATTTCAAATCTTTATAAAAAAATTATTTTCGTTTGCGGGGGTCAATTACGATCATTTTTGGTCATTACACATACCCCCGAAATCCTACCCATTTTTTAGAAAAAAATTTGAAATGTGTGAAATGTATCGACGGAAAAAAAAAATTTCAAATCGTTCTAAAAAAATTATTTTTGTATGTGGGGCTCAATTACAATCATTTATGGTCATTACACATATCCCCAAAATCCTATCCATTTTCGAGAAAAAAAATCGGGTTTGTGCTGAAATTTTTCGGTGAAAAAAAATTTTTCAAATTTTTATAAAAAAATTATTTTCGTTTGTGGGGGTCAATTACAATCATTTTTGGTCATTACACATACCCCCGAAATCCTATCCATTTTCGAGAAAAAAAATCGGTTTGGTGCTGATATTTTTCGGCGAAAAAAAAAATTTCAAATCGTTCTGGAAAAATTATGTTCGGTTGCGGGGGTCAATTACAATCATTTTTGGTCGATAGACATAACCTCGAAATCCTACCCACTTTCGAGAAAAAAATTCGAGAAGATGTGAAATTTTTCGACGAAATTAAAAAATTTCAAATCATATAAAAAAAATTATACTTAGTTACAGGGGCCAATTACAAGCATTTTTGGTGAATAAACATACCCTTGAAATCCTACGCATTTCCAAGGAAAAAATTCGAGAAGATGCCGAAATTTTTCGGCGAAAAAGAAAAATTTCAAATCGTTCTGGAAAAATTATATTTAGTTACAGGAGTCAATTACAATAATTTTTGGTCAATAGACATACCCCCGAAATCCTACCTACTTTCGAGAAAAAAATTCAATACGGGAGGAACTTTAAATGTTAATAACTTTTTAACGAAGCCTCCATCAACAAATTGGTATTCCTGATTTTCGTCCTATTTTGACCTCTAGAATCTTCCATTACAATTTTTCCCAGGGGTGGCCGAACACCCTGTATAATAATTCTAAATACGTAGCCATATAGCTCCAGTGGAAATGAAATAATTAAATAAATTGTTACTGATTGCTACTACTATTTATACAAAATTAAAATTAGCTTGCAGATATTTAAAGTCAAAATACAGCAGTATTACTAATCTTTGAATTAAGTAAATTGTTACTAATTGCTACTGCCATTCATATAAAACTAAAATTAGTTTTCAGATATTAAAATAAAAAAAATACTAGTATCATTCAATGATTATAAATATGTAGCCATGTAGCTGTAGTGGGAAATGAAAGAATTGAATAAATTGTTACCCATTTATAGGGAGCTAAAATTAGCTTGCAGTGTTATTATTCAATAATTCTAAACATATAGTCATGTGGCCCCAGTGGAAACGAAAGAATGAAATAAATTGTTACTGATTACTACTATCATTTATAGAGAACTAAAATTAGTTTCCCGTGTTATTATTCAATGATTCTAAATATACATATATTCATGTGGCTCCACTGTGGATGAAAGAAAAATTATTTTTCTTGGCTCTGGGCGTCACCGATGCACAAACTACCCCGAGTCGCATAGGATCGATTGCATCAGCGACCCTTTCGAGAAAAGAAGTTCTCGCGAAAGGCCAATTCGGTTCCGCGTAACGGGGAAACATCGCGAGGCCAACCTTGTCCGACATCGACGTTCGGAATTACTTCGAAACGAAACGGAATATAGGTCGACGGTTACACGCCGCCCCGCTGGAATACCAATGCCGCAGCTGCAACCGGGGAAAATTCTTTTCCGCATCCCCCGCAGAGTGCAACGGAGCTTAGATCTCCCCGGCTCCTTTGGTTCCCGACGTCGGCCATAGATCGGCCGCGTATTGCGGTTTTTCGTTGCGCCAGTATTCCCCGCCCCCTTTCCGCCAATCGAGACGCGTAAAAATATCGCTGGCCGGCTTCCAAACGCGCGATCTTCGCGCGTAAACATACGAAAAACTGTGGCACACGGTGGTTCCGCGCGGTCCAGACGATGGAGGATCGATCATTCGTGTTTTCTACTCTCATTTTCTCTCTTCCAGTTTCGTCCTCGCCCGCCGGAAGCGCCGAGATAAAACTGAGACCGTCCGATCGGAAAAGTTTGGACAACTTTCGGAAGGGGTTTGGATTTTTCCGTTGCTTTTTCGATCACGGGTCGCGGAGACGTCGCGCCAAATATGGGTCGCGCCGGAGGACGCTGTTTTCGCGAAATGTAAATTCATAGCTTTTGTTTTACTTACGATGTTTGCTGTTCTAGCGAGGAGATAAAATTGAATTCGATTCGGGAGAAATATTGAGACAAGATTGAATTTCGAAAAAATGAAAATAGCATTGCGTCAACGATGAAATAGAATGAAATGTTTATAGTTTAAAAAATTGTAGAAATATAATGTTTGTGACAGTCCACTTACACTCCACGAATAGGCGATTGGGATCGTATTCGCTTAACGTTGACATTTCAGGATCCATAGTATGTCTGTGTTGCGACCCTCTTCTCGGAAGGGTGGAAACCCTTCTTAACAATGGCGCTGGATAAACACATTATCATTTCAACATAATAGCTTTAGAGAGTAATCAAAGCAGAAAAGCAAAATGCAAACATTGCAAAGCGACGCAGGAGCAACGAATTTGTACAACAGCACGCAAAAGAAAAATTAAAGCAGCTAGAAAAGCAAGCCAAAATTATTCGCAATAAATATATCGCAAAACCAAACGTAAGAGATAATAAACGATTCGATGTTTCAAAATTTGGATCATAAATATTACTTGGTGTTTTAACAGCTTGTAAATTTTCTCAATCTTAATTTAAAATTATTTTTATCTCCACTGGGAATTTTGTATCAAATTCTGGTTAGCTTTCGATGTAAATAGCAACGATGAAAGTAGAGAATCTTCAGTTTCCACTGTCTTAAAACAGTCTAAAAACGCGTATTAAAAATACTAAAACTTTAGACGCGTGCAGTCCCGAAACTACTAGTGTTTTATTAAAAACTGAACCATCGTTAGAAGCGGTAAGGCCTCCCCTTTAAAATGGCTTTTGGTTTTCGTCGATCCGACTTTCCGTTTTCGAGATATCGTAATTTATGTAAAAGGTAATTTTTTTAATTCGACTGCCTCACTGTCCGGCTCGTGTATAATAGCCTATTAACTCGTATTAAAAATAGTAAAAGTTTAGATGCGTGTAGTTCCGAAACTACTAGTGTTTTATCCATTATTGTTTCATTGTTAGCGGCGGCAAACCTTCCTCTTTAAAATGGCTTTTGGTTTTCGTCGATCCGACTTTCCGTTTTCGAGATATCGTAATTTATGTAAAGGGGTAATTTTTTTAATTCGACTATCTCTGTCTCCGTCTGACGCGTCGGACCTCTTTCTCTCTCTACGCACGTGAGTCGTGACCTAGTCACGTACTACGGTCACGTGAGGTGAATGACCTCGCGATGTAAACAAACGCTTCGAACCCTTATATCTTCGAAACTAGCCACCGCATCGACTTGAAACTAAAATCCTCATATCTCCGAAACTAATTAAGCTACCGACTCGTTCCACCTCTCATTTTAAAGGGCTTTTCATCCCCTATCCGATGAATATAACTACTGTTATAATTTATGCTGTCTTGTATAATTTTTTTTACGTTTACTTCGAAGCTACATACCTATAGAAGTTTCATCAATTTCTATTGATTATACGACCGTTTATAAATCGTTTGCTTAATTGAAAATGAATTTACGTAGTCATGTGGTTCCAACGGGAATGGAAAGTTTAATCGAGTCGTTTCAGTTCGCCCAAATTGAGAACCTCTGTGACTGTCACAGATAAGAGTCGCGAGAGACACGGAAACGCGTTCGTAAGCCTATCTGCGTCGCGTTGTGTTCATCGCCGTGGATGCAACTGCGTCTAGTTCGACTGTACGCGCGTGTGACTCACACACCTAACGGTCCATTCATTTCCACAACAATAATTGCAACGCTCACTCTGATTGAATTCTCGCGCCCATTCTCATCGCATTACTGTTATTTCCATTCGCGGCGCACAATGAGAAGCCGTCTCGTCTCGACTTTAGTAATTTGCAACGTCTTTCGTTAAATTTCGCGTGTCTCTGTTCAGAAAGCGTTCTCCTACCTTTCATTTTAGCACTCCACACTCGACATTCATCGATAAAAAAATTTTCCAACTCGATGTTCTTGAAAAATACAAACAAGACTCTGCAACCACGAACTTACGACTGAATTCGAAGCTCATCTCCATCGTTTGGCCTTCGATGGGACAAAGTATGGTTGCACGAAACTCGTCACAATAATTCTCCGAATCCACATATCGTTGGCGAATAAAAATTCTAGACTCGTTTTCGAGATTCCACGCACGACGCATCGCCAAATCACCACCGTCGAATTTCCCACGCGACAAAGTTGTCTTTCGTCCCTCTAACGCGTTCATCGAATTCGTTCGTTCATTTAATCAACCGACACGTCCAGCACTAAACATCGCGCGGTAACTTCTCAAGATGAGAGACGACCCTTTCCCGCTCCTCTCCGGGAGAACTAACTCGTGATATTGCATTTCCATACGTTTATCTGCCGCGTGAACTTTCCTCCGCGATCCACTTTCCGTCTATTCCATTAACCTCCGACACTTTAAAACTCCAAGACGCGAATCCACGGAGAGAGATCCACGAAACTTCAGAAACGTCTCAAAAGTGCTTCCAAAACGGGGTAGAACTTTGGGTCGTGAAGCAATTAAAAATAGCAAATATATATTTTCTGTTATACTCGAGATATTATAATAATTAATGATGAGGTCGTGGAACGTAGCTCTACAATTTTGGATCTGTGAAATGAGTATTTCAACACAGTATTCTCTCGATAAATGCGAAAATTCTAGGATCAATCTTCGCTATTTAATTCTTGTATCAAGTGTTGACAATATGCAATATGAATATTTTTACTGAGCAATAGTAAGCCTTTAAAAAAGACTTTGCAGAATAGTTAATTGAAGATACGAAATTTGTCTCTCAATTTCACAATTCTGGAGACCATTTGACGCAGAAATTTTAAGGAAACATCGTAGCTAACCAGAAAATTAAATTTGTTGAATTAACAGAGCACGATTTATAGGGAAGACGCTACTTTTGGAGTAATAAAAATGGAGCGTATATTTCGAGTGGTGGCTGTTGGCGATCGAGCCGTTTAAAGAGAGTTGTTCGAACAGGCGGAGGAGAAAGGAGAAAAAGAAAAAGGGAGGAACAAAGGCGCGGCGCGTAATGAGGAAAGACCATCAGCGTTTGTAACTACCATGTACTTCCTGCGAGGAACGTATATTCCTGCTGGCCGTACAAGGAGGTTGAGTCACGCGACAACGTAGGAGGAGCAAGATGGACCTAACCCACTGTCCGATAAGACGATTCCATCGTTGGTAAAGCGACTCTCGGTTGACTGTCCTCTTCCCAGAATCGATTGCATTAATAATTTCACTCGGTCGGAACAATTTCGTACTAGGCCCGGGAAGACGATCTCGAACGTCGTGGGAACAGTATGAAAAATTTAATGCAATTGGAAGCTCCTGTTTCACTATTAATAAATATTTTATTCAATCGCGATACCAAATCTGGAGAGCTGATTTAATAGATGACACGAAAGTCCAAAATGTGGTCCAATTTTTCTCAAACATTTTCCGACCGGTAATAGTAAATCTAATAAATAATAATAGAGAGAAATAAAAATTATTTTGACCAACTTGGAGTTTGTATAAAAAAATTAAATTTTATTTAAATCTTTTACGATTCTCCACTGAATGGAAATTAAATTGATTCTCAATTTATGAGATATTTAGTAGATACTAAAAAGCAATTAAAGAACTGATATTATTTTATTTTGACTATATTAAATTTTTCATGATTCTTCACAGAGTGAGAATTAAATTGATTCTCAATTACTGATATTATGACTCATGACTAAATTGATTCTCAATTACTGATATTATGACTCATGACTAAATTGATTTTCAATTTATGAGATATTTAATAGATACTAAAGAGCAATTAAATGACTGATATTATTTTGTTTTGACTATATTAAATTTTTCATGATTCTCCACAGAATGGGAATTAAACTGATTTTTGAGATATTTAATAGATACAAAAGAGCAATCAAAGAACTGATATTATTTTGTTTTGACTATGACTCGCATCCAGGAATAAATAACGTGATCACAGTTCCTAGGAGGAAAGATATCGATAGAATTGATGTACTCGTGTCACGGATTTGCTGTGCCCGAAGATTTCTGGGAAGGCTCGAAGATCCGATTTATAATATCAGCGACTGCTGTCACGGCTGATTTAGAATGATCTATCAGACGCTGTAACGAACGATTACGTTGCAGTCCATCTTTAGAAAGTTATAGTTCAAGAGCCGTGTGCTTTTTATTTCGTTGTCGTACTTTCATCGCAACTAATTTAACAGCTCGCCGAGCAACGTATAAGAAATGGAGGAAGAAACGCAAATTAACTTTTCGTGTCAACCAAAAGCCCGTTCTCTTGTTCGATCCTTTGCTTTCTTCGCGATCACGAAAGTCGTTTTAGCGTTCCACTAACTTGAAGAGAGTTTCCACCAAAACCGTGTTACGTTGCTACAAAGACAAATTACAATTTTAATTGTGAAACTGGAGATATTTAATTTTGAACTTTCTATCGTGAATTAAAACGAATTTTTCATGGAAAGTTTATTCGAAATTAAATATTCTCGACCACGATGTTTAATCGAATAAAATTCTATTGGTAACTTTTTTATGAATATAAAATTTAATACTAGATTTCCAACGAGAGGAATTCTGTGTGGAGAACTGAAAATTCTATAAAAATATTACAGCGAAGCGCCAAGAAATCCTAAATTCCGGGCACCGTCGTCGAGGTAGATTTGACGACGCAACTCTTTTTCCTCCTTTTCCGATTATCTCATCGTTCTTTGGCGTCTGCAACTCTTCCGTGAGCCAGACTTCCTTTTGCAAACGACAGATGTCGAGAGTGGAATGAGTGAGAGTCTAGCAATCGGTCGACCGAAAGAGAAGTCGAAGACGCGGAAAGGAAGGAAGCGGAAAAAGAAACCTCGGTTCGAACAAAGCGACCATTACTCTCGTCTCCCAGCTGACGTTATAAGCCATAGAATCATTGATTACTATTGTGCATCTGGGTAAAACGTTCATTACACAGAGACGAAAACAATCTTACTGTTATTATTCCCGAAATCTGTATTTTATTCCTGGACCACACCCTGAGATATTACCAAACATTTGTTTTATTACATTCTAATTTTACGTGTGTTTATCTTAACAGATATATTGTATCAGTTCAAGAAATTGTTGTATTTATTACGTGCTCAAGACGACCTTATTTATTAAGGAACGAATTATGGACAAAACTATAATGAAATTTGTATCTGTATGTTTGTTTTCCTTTCCTTTTTTTTAAATATAAAACAGTAAGTCATCTCACAGCCTATGAATGAATATTAAAATTTGGCTAAAACACCATTTTCGTCATACAATATTTATATAGAATATATAAAATTGATAATAATGAAAGTTATAGGATAAAGTTAGTTACAGGCGAAATTAAAAAATTTCAAATCGTTCTGGAAAAATTATTTTTGGTTGCAGGGGTCAATTACAATCATTTGTGGTGAATGTACATACCTCCGAAATCCGACCCACTTTCGAGAACAAAATTCGAGTAGATGTGACATTTTTTGACAAAAGTAAAAAATTTCAAATCATTTAAAAAAAATTATTTTCAATTGCAGGAGTCAATTACAATCATTTTTTGGTCAATAGATATACTCCCGAAATCCTGCGCACTTTCGAGAAAAAAATTCGAGAAGATGTGAAGTTTTTAGAAAAAATTAAAAAATTTCAAATCGTTTTAAAAAAATTATTTTCGATTGCAAGGATCGATTACAATCATTTTTGGTCATTACACATACCCCCGAAATCCTACTCACTTTCGAAAAAAAAATTCGAGAAGGTGTGAAGTTTTTAGAAAAAATTAAAAAATTTCAAATCATTTTAAAAAAATTATTTTCGATTGCAAGGATCGATTACAATCATTTTTGGTCATTACACATACTCCCGAAATCCTAGGCATTTTCGAGAAAAAAATTCCTTACTGAAAAAATAAAGTGTGATCAGAAATGTCTCTTCAAAATTTCATGCGTATCTTTAAAATATCATAACTCCTGAACGGATTGAAGGATTTTAATATTTCAAAATGCAAACAACGCGTATTTTGACCAAGAATATGTAGAAATTCCAAAAATATTCGAAAAGTTGTTCCCTGACCCCGTAAAGTGAGAAAAACTTCATAAAAATGGTTCAATTTTTAAACGACCATAACTCCTACAATAGTGAATATATTTCAATGAAATTTAGTATGGAAGTAGAGCTCATAGATACCTACAAAAAAGTATTAAACAACTTTTCCATACAGCACCAATCAAATTAATTAAAAATGAAAAACGAATTTTTAAGATAAATCGACAGGACTGTGTGCCTAAATATTTCGCCGAAAAAAGAAAATTTCAAATCATTCTGGAAAAATTATTTTTGGTTGCCGGGGTTAATTACAATCATTTTTGGTCATTTGACATACCCCCGAAATCCTACGCACTTTCGAGAAAAAAATTCGAGTATGTGCCTAAATTTTTCGCCGAAATTGAAAACTTCGAAATCGTTCTGAAAAAATTATATTTAGTTGCAGGGGTCGATTACAATAATTTTAGGTGAATAGACACACCCCCAAAATCCTGCGCACTTTCGAGAAAAAAAATTCTTTACCGAAAATACAATGTCTGACCAGAGACAGGAATGATTCTCCTGAAATTTCATACGTATGTTTAAAACGTCATAACTCATGAACGAATTGAAGGATTTTAATATTTCAACATGCAAACAACGCGTATTTTAATCAAGAATATGTAAAGACTCCACAAACCAAAAAATAAACAGTTTTAAATGCAGATTACATTAATAACTGCAACTATATTCTATTAAAATCTTTGAAGTTGCATTATAGAAAGTTCCAAAAGAAATTTGCAGAATATAATAGAAATAAAATGGTGGCTTTGAAGCTGATTTATTTAAATGAAACTCTAGGGGTACTCAAGTTATATCAACAATATAACACAAGAGTTTAAATTTGAAACAAGTGTTGCAGCCCCAAAATGACACACACTCCCCTTTTCTTTCCTTTCCTTCCCTACGATACTCGTTTTCGAATACTCGATCGCGTCGACGAGGATATATTCAACAAATTGCCCAGTATAAATTGGCCCACGGTAACACCGATACACCCGATATAATAAAATTGTCATTCCCCGCGAGGCCTGGTCCCGATACAAGTCTACGGACACACGCGCCGCTGGCGTAATTAGTCCCCGGCTTCAAGCGAGCGGACCAAACGCGTAAGTACGAGTCCAATCGAGTACGAGGCGAGCAACCTGCAGGCGTTGCAGTCGCAATTAAGCAAGACTATACCCCCGGTGGTTAAATTATACCCTGTGTAACCGAACTACAGGACCGTAAGTTCGCGTTACGCTGGCCAAGCATTGTCTCCTTGTGTTACCAAAGCGCCAAGTACCCGGAGGCGTCTATAGCCTAGGGTCTCGGCCCTTTTTTCCTCGTTCCCCCACCCCCCCCCCCACTCTTTCGACCTTGCGCGAAACGTTCTGAAACTCGACCTTACTTCGAAACGATTAGCGACACTCGTTCAGAAAGAAAAGAATTAGCGGGGCCGTCTCTCGTCGCTGAAGAACACGGGTCATGGAGGAGGCCAGTTCAACACTTGCGAAACTTTGACTTTGACACTGCGGAACTTCGTTTGACGAACGTTCTTTTCCTTTTTTTGGGGGGCTCTTTGGCAATGTTGGGACGCTGGGCTATTAGGAGTCGTTTGTCGAGCACGGAAGTTCTTCCTACCGAGTACTCTAATTAAAAAATATAGCCTTTTCTTGCTTGGATGTTAAAAGGGGTAGAATTGATGCTCTTTCTTTTAGATATTAAGTTTCATATTAAGATTTTTTATTCGTGCACAAAAGAAAGGTTTAGGGAAGAATATGGAATTTCCATCCCCTGAGTGGAAACCCTTTTTACAAATTTAAAGGCAACAATTTTGATCAATTGGCAATAACAGGAAAATTAAAAATTGAAGATTATTTACTCTCTAGAAAAATCTATACTCTTGATTTTGTTTTAAATTGATATTGACAGTATGGGCGAGTTAATATTTAGTATTACGCGTGCATCGGAGTACAAAGGGTTAATATTTCCTTCAGGACAAGCCCAGCAGAAGCGAACGGGGATCCCCCGAAGCCTGGCCCAGTTGGACAGCGATTCCCAGAGCGAGATCGCAGCCGACAGTGATTTTTAATTAAATGTACGGACGTTTCAATTAAAATCCCCCGGTGTCGGCGTTTCTCGCGGCGCTTTCGACCCCTCCCCCCGTCGTCCGCCCTCCGAAACCACCTTCCGTTTCATCATTCCTCGTCTCCGTTCAACGAGCACGCACTTTGATTGCTGTTTCTCGCGTTCCCGATCCGTTTCACTTCCCGGCCCGATGTTTCACCAGATGTCGCCAGACCCAGATTCACCCTTTTTCTTCCCATCCGCCACCCGCCCCTTCGCGTTACGCGCGAAAATTACATCCCTGCGCATCGTCGAGCCGCACCGTAAAAATCGCGGGACGAGAACACGGGGGAAATGAAAATTTCACGCCGGATGGAGCCTCCCGACGACCTCGAAACCGGACTCCAAAGCTCACGACACACGTTATAATTTAGGCGAAAAAAATAAAATCGAGCAAAGAAACTACTCCGTAAAAAAATTTAATAGTTCTACAAAGATTTATTTCATGAATGGAGAGAAGCAACAAGATCAACAAGATTTTTATAAACATCAAACAAGAGTAATAGAGTATCTTTACTATACAGATTTAAAAAAATAAAAGTGTAGAATGCAATGGTATAAAAAATTGTTTATGAGTAGAATATGAGATTTAATAGTTTTATATAATCACTTTTTCCTGTTAATTTTTATTCTTTTCTGCAGGGAGAAAATTTTCTCTCAAAAATTATTGACAAGATTGCAGATTTTTCAAACCAGATTTTTGTAAACATCAAACAAGAGTAATAGAGTATCTTTGTTATACAGATTTTAAAAAATAAAAGTGTAGAATGCAATGGTATAAAAAATTGTTTATGAGTAGAATATGAGATTTAATAGTTTTATATAATCACTTTTTCTTGTTAATTTTTATTCTTTTCTGCAGGGAGAAAGTTTTCTAATAAAACTTATGTAATGCAGAGGAAGCTTGGGATCACCTAGCTATTTATATAAAATTTATCTAATATTTTTACCGCTGTAAAAATTCTACAGGGTAATTTTTACCCCATTTTCCCCTAAATATTTGTGTATTTAATCGAAAAAATAAATTTCGGCCAATTTGTCAACGTTTTAAAATATCATGCGACGTGGTCCTCGCGTTGAAAAATTTACGAGCGCGTTTAGGGTTGGATCGACTTCGTAAACACGTCAGAGTGAACGACGTTCGCGAGCCAAAGCGCGCCGTTATTCCATCGCTAATGAGGATATCCACCTCTTGTTTATGACGTCGCTATACATCAGAAGCTGCGGCCACGCTAATTATCGCGATCGACTCTCGCGCGCGAAATCTGGTTTCGGAACAGCGGTCGAATACTTTCGTCAAACACGTGGCCTCCGCGTCGGACCATCTGTTCGCCAACGATCCTCCGGGCGCCTTGAATCTCGCTGGATGAAGCATGAAACCTTCCCGAACTTATGTTAATATTCAATAAATTGATTCTCGAGGCCCGCTTTATGAAACTTCCGTGATTACTGCTCTCAGGGCTTCGCCATAATTTATACTCTTGGTACTCCGTGCATCGAAACCCTTTCGAACTTGGTGCAACCTTCGTGCAACTCAAATTTTTCCATTATTTTGATTAAAATAAATAGAGACTATTTTTAGCGTTATTAAAATGTTGAATTTTGTTTTAATTGTATGCACTTTTGAAATTATTAAAAATACTTGGAATAAATTTTGTGTTTGACTTTTGTGTATGCAAATTTATGGTACAAAGCACCTGCACTTTTGTATAATTTTATATCTCAAAGAAGCTTGTTCTGTATTTTCATTTTAAAGCAACTTATTTTTATTTTAATGTATGAACTCTTAAAATCATTAAAAATGCTTGGAATAAATTTCTCTTCTCTTTTTATGTATGTAAATTTATATTCCAGGAAATCTCCAATTTTGTATAATTTTGTATTCTCATTTCAGAGCAACTAATTTTTATTTTAATGAATGAACTCTTGAGATCATTAAAAACACTTGAAATTTTTTTTTCTTTTACGCATATCAATTTACATAGAAAATCTCTAATTTTGTATAATTTTGTATTTTGAAGAAACTCGTTCTAAATTTTCATTTTAAAGCAGCTTGATCAAAATTTTCTAGTATTAATTTCACGATACAAGAACAAATTGCACGGTTCACGTATCATCGAAAATGTGACCTAAATTACTATCGAAATTCTCTCTAAAAAAAAATTCCTTTCATCGACAAATCAAACAGCGTTTAAAATATTCGATCAGGTTACACGAATTTTATCGATGCTGAAATTTTGCGACGTAATACCGTTTCATGTTAAATTCTGAAGTGAAGTCATGCGCGTGAAAACACACACACACACATCGAAGCTCGTAGCGTTTAATGACGCGAAACAAACAGGCTGTGGTTTTCATTTCCGCAAAAATACCGGAGGACTTCGTAATTTACGTGTTTTCCAGTCCGGTCGCGCGGTTATTAACAATCCCATCGAGCCTGGAAATCGAAGTCCCTGAGCAGGCTTTAAAGACTACCAGAAGGCGAGGAATCGAATAAATTTAAGCAGTATTCAACGATTAGAGTAGCATAAAAGCGAGATAAAAATGTTAATTAACGCTGAAAGCGCTGGAGTTGTAAATTAAAACTAGCCTATCGCATCCATTAACATGGTAAATAATTGTACAATTCGTTGCTCTGTAATCAAAGTTGTAACAAATTTCTATAGCCCCTGAAGAAAGTAAATTAGTGAATTTAGAGGTGTTATTTAATTGGATTACATTTCACTATTGAAGAAGGTATTTCAGCTTTTTGGAAGACTTTAATTACTAGTATAGAAACGGTTTGTTATGTTTGGTGATGTTTGAGCAACGTGGATTTCAAACTGTTTATCAAACATCACGTGAGTTGTATATTTTCACGAAAAATTACTCATTTAATTTAGTTTCACCATTCTATAATTAAAACTACGATTTATAAGGAGCATAGTTCAAACTCTGAAGCATCATTTCCAAGCAACGAATGATTCCGACGACACGAAGCCTGAGCGTGCATAAATTTTCCACCAATAAAATTATTCTCAAAACGAAATTATAGTTTTAACAGATTCCCCAAATTTGCAGAAAGCTAAAGAAAAACAAACAAGCCCGCGTACCTGGCCACCAAACACTCTCAAACACTTACAAACGCTCCCCGAATCGCTCTCCTCCTTTCCACTCAGGTCCAAGTGATTCTTCTTCCTTCGTCTCACGATGGAGTTCCACACCTTTTTGCGACTCATCTCGATCACTATCGACGGTCACAGTCTACTTAAAACCGAGCACAAACGATCGAAGACGACACCAAACCTCCGTTCCACGCACCGATGACCTCCGAAAAGTGGGTTAATCGACCCTCCAGGTCGAACCATTCGTCATCCACGCGTCGTTATCGAGTAACAATTAGCCCCAGCCTTTGTCAAACGATCTCCAAACCGATTCTGATCGCGTCGCGCCACTCTCGATCGTTAGGGTCAGCGTTTGCGATCGAGTCTCTCCGTTCACCGGCTAGGTGGACGAAACTAGCCCCGATTCCAAGTCTGTCGATCGACTGCACGAGTCTCTAGATGTCTCGCGGGGCAATTAGGCGATCCGCGGGCCCGCGACAGGCCCATAATTAGTTCGTCGCTCGCCTTGGACCGGGCGTTCGGCCGACCAAGTCGAGCGCTCGACTGGCTCGAGGAGAGGAAGTAACACGCCCGAACCAGCAGCGAAAAGCAATGACCTAGTACGTTTAACGAGCTTTATCCACTCTGATTTCGCAACCGACGCGATCGTCCGGCCCGTACGACGGCGTGAACGCACTTCTATCGTTCGCTTCGGGCCACGAGGAGGACGGAGACGTCGGTTTTATCGCATCCGGCGCCGAGGACTCTTTCGCGGAGGACTAGAGCGCGCTTTAACCTTCCGCGCCAATCCGATGCTGAGGAATCGAGGACGGTGGGGAGGAGGCCAGGTCGCCGGAAAATCGGTCGAAAGCTACGACGACCCCGGGAAATTGCCGCGAGAATCTCTGTTGTTTTTTTGTTCACGGAACATGCCTTGCCATGTGGGTTTCTAGACCCTTTGTGAGGCTGTCGAACAACGAGATGGGTATTGTTTGAGAATTTTTTAGGCATTTATTAAAATAAGTGAAAAGGTTTTGATAAACTTGGGTTGAAATATTAATTGTTTTGGAATTATTTGATTTTGAATTTTTTGGGGGGGGGGATAAAGTGGCTAGGATCGCCATTTTGAACAATTTTTTTTTCTAGGATAATTGGTGATCGTCTTTAGATTATGAAATATCTTTTTGATTTTGAGTTCAATGTTAATATGATTTCTATTTATTTTTATAAAGAACCTTGACTTTTATATACCGTATATTGTCAAGGCTACCATTTTGAACAACTTTTCCCTTTGGAACAATTGACGATCATCTTTAGTTTACGAAATATCTTTCTGATTTTGAGTTCAATGTTATTTATTTTTATAAAGTAGGTTTATGTTTAAAATAGTTTGATAACCTTGACTTTTATATACAGCATGTTGTCAAGGCCACCATTCTGAACAACTTTTTCTTCTGGAAAAAATAGCAATCGTCTTTTGATTTTGATTTTTGTAATCAGCTTTTCAGTATGATTCATATTCATTTTTATAAAACAGATATATGTTTAGCTAATTCTTTCTTCATCCAGGGCACCATTACTGTTTAATTAAGTCGTTTAAAATGTAATATTATATAAGCACAAACAACTTTTTCTCCACATGAAAAAGGTAGTCAAATCTAAATTATAAAAATCAACAAGTTCAAAACTAAAAAGGCAAGTGAAACACGTCGATTTCTGAGCATTTTCCCCTGAAATTATATCACCGAATAATTAAAAACAACACGTATATTCTCGTAACGTATTAACAATAATTATAAATATTCAGTCTCTACTTTCTCGCTAACGACATCAGCTTCCGTTTCAGCGGAGAAATCCGCGAACTCTGAATCCTCGACTTCCGTTTCGTATCAGTCGATTCGCAATCGTTTCTAGCGAAATAATTAAAAAATAAAAAAAGCATAAAAATTGTCTGATTTCAGTGATGATCTTTCACCCAGAAAAATGGAATATAGCCGTAATTTTCAAAATATCCCCACAACACTAACAGCCAAAAAATATTTCGATTATAGTAATTTTGTTAAAAAGAGTAACCGTAATTAAAATATTTCCGTCATTGCGATAGTTTAAGCAAAAGGACGTTGGAAACAATTAGATATCGTGCAGAGATATTAAAGAAACAATGTTCGTTGATTTAAGAATGCACTGTAGCCTAATCGTACGATACTTAGATTCGCGTCACGATTAAATCCCGAGGACTGTCCGTGATAGACTGTCTTCTCTGGCAAATCCGCGTCTTGGAACAGCGAGATACGCGGTTGTTGGTTACGATAAGTGCCCCGCCTTACAGGAAGTCGGTTCTTTCGAAGCAGACGAACGCGATACGATGATTTCCAATGATTAATTCTTTAAAAATTGCTGCCACGACGTATCGAAACGAATACGTGTACCATGGATAGTACACGAACCAAGCTAACTCGACAGATTCAATTCCATAACAGAACTATGAAAATAAAATAACTCTCCGGTTGAAATGTTAAAGAAAATGAATTTGAAAAGGGATTCATAAATCTTAAGTTATGAAGTCTACAATTGTTTATAATCAAAGTTTTGGTCTCGTAAAATATTGTACGTGTTAACGTATAAGACTATTTCATAAGAATTACATTATAGAAAAATAAATCATTGTATTCTATTTTAAGTTATCATTATAGTTAATTTTTACTATCCAATTAAAAACTAAATATTCTTATTATTAAATAACTTTTTTCTATACCATAAGGCTATTTCATAAGAAGTTCATTGTATTCTATTTTAAGTTATCATTATAGTTAATTTTTACTATCCAATTAAAAACTAAATATTCTTATTATTAAATAACTTTTTTCTATGCCATAAGGCTATTTCATACGAATTTCATTGTATTTCATTTTAAGTTATCATTATAGTTAATTTTTACTATCCAATTATTGCAAACAATAATAAATCGAGACACATCGAATTGATTTATTCGTCGACAGTAATGTCTCGATGGTTGCAAAAGATTTGCCCTCGCAGGATGCAACAGATTCCCGCCAATTCTGGCATGGAAAATGAAGGACGTAGGAAGAGGAGTAACGACTACAGCTAGGAAATACGATGATTCATAATATACCGCAATGAAGCATACTTTGTGGAAGGAAATTACTGGACAGCTGCTTAACCACTCTCTATTTCAATACTACTTAGGAATATTTTTTCAAGAATAGAATTATTCCTAAACAACGTTGCTCAATTTCTGTATTTATATCAACCACGTTCTCAAAAATTGTCAACTGGGACTAAATTTAAAAATTGCGATTTATTTGTGAGAAATTCATTCTAATTTATTTTTGATCAAATATCGTGGTTGAAAATCTTTAATTTTGAATGAATTTTCTATGGAAAGTGAAATGCATCTTAACTTTAGAAACAAATGTGTTTTGATCAATAATTCTCTAGTGAATTTTGTCACAATTATTTTATGTAGAAATATATACTTTTGTGAAACAGCCAATTCATTTTTCGAGACGTCCAAGTGCAAAGTATTATTTCCACGCATCTTTTGTGCACTCGTGTGTCGTTTGGTAAGTGTCACAGTCTACTGGCCGTAACTGTTGAGCAGGGTTAACGCGCCAAAGTCCCGTCAAACTCATTAATTCGTACGACTGGTGGCACTTCGCACGAATAAATACAGTTTGCGTTCTTTTTCCACGCAAGCAACGGCTCCGGGAATTAGCGAGCCTCGCTAGACGCGTAAAACTGCGACGAACAATGGGGGAAATTAGGGTCGCGAGTGCAAACGAGGCACAGTAACGCGCCGACGAGGACTTAATTCGCCGACGTATCAAGAGCAAACTAGAAAGTACTTTCGAATGTTACTTTTCTGTTATGCAAATCTATCCTCCGTGACGAACGTTTCGAGAACTGCGTTTCTGCAGTGATTGCCCGAGGATAAATCATTAAACGTGATCCCTCTTCGGAATTTGCACGCTACGAACCGATCAAACGAAAGTTTCGCGGAAGTTGCTCGATAGGTTACACGAATTAACAAAATTATGAAACTGTATCTATCAATGAAAGAGAATTTTTTAGAAAATTTGAGCGATTTAAATATTTCGTTAGGATGAAGGTTTATTTATTATGAGATCTAAATATGTATATGTTTATTTCGTCACTGTTTTCAAACGAATTTTCTATTTAATTTCTATTTAATTAAATTTAAAAAATTTGAGTGATTTAAATATTTCATTACGATGAAGCTTTATTTATTACGATATCTAAATGTGTCTGTTTATTTCGTCACTGTTTTCTAACGAAGTTTCTATTTAATTTAATTTTAATTTAACTACTGTTTTTGTATCTTTATACACTGGAAGATTTTTCCCGTAAATAAGTAAATAAATTTTTCGAAAACGTCCCCACCGAGTTGCAATAATTTTTGTTCCATCATCGAACAAATATGGCGTCTATTATAGTGATGGAAAACAAGTCTTATTCTTAATCTGAGCAATGGACATTTTTTTGTTTGATCGTGTTCAAAGTTTACAATAAGGAAAAATTGTATAATTACAGTAAAGTTACAATTTTATTTATATGAATTTACTCCGAATTTTGAAAAGCTTGCAAATAATATTTGTTTAAGAAGGATCAAAACTATTCGTAGAATTTCCGACGGTTTCGCTCGGTTGAAAGCAAGATACCTCGTTTCCCCGCAGGTGATACTGACCATTACAGATTCATAGAAGCGTTTCTCGCTCGCGAGTCGCTATCCCCGTCTCGAATGCGTCACGTTCGAGTATACGCCGCGAGCATGCGAATCGCGCGATTAGTTCACAAAGAAACACTTAATCACGCTTCTTTCCACTTAACGGTTTTCCTACGCGCTGCACGCGAGTCACGCGATATTAAAAAAAAAAAAATATCTCGACTATCTACCCCGAGGCTTTCCATTAATTAGTTTATAATCGCCTGAAATTAGGGGTCTCGTATCGGTGGAAGATGCAATAACGCCGCATCCACAGCCATTAACGCGAAGGTACGTTTAGGTCAGTGAATTATTAACGGCTTTCATGATCACTCGATCACTATTTTTGGGAATTTAATGATTCTGTGCAATATCGAGTATTCAGGGTATGTTTTAAAACGGTTTGGAGACACGAAAAAATGCGATAAAACGAAATCAAACGGCATCAAACGATGCACAAAATCGATATTTTTGGGAATTTAAAGATTCTATGCACTGTCGAGCACCCAGGGTATGTTTTAAAACGGTTTGGAGACACGAAAAAATGTGATAGAACCAAATCAAACGACGTCAAACGACATCAAATGATACACAAAATCGATATTTTGGGGAACTTAAAGATTCTATACACTATCGAGTACTCAGGGTAAAGTTTAAAACGCTTTGGAGGTACGAAAAAATGTGATAGAATAAAATCAAACGACATCAAACGACGCAAAAACTGAATGAAATTCTATTAAACGCATTTAAAAAATACTATATCCTTTTTTTAAAAAAAAACTCCAAAATTTAGATTATACTATAACATACTTATATTTCCAACCTAATAAGAACCTAGAACGATTAAGCAACAAGTATAATTGAAGATGCTAACTATCAAACCATAAGCAGTGGTATTCCAACTCATCAGATTTGGTACCTCGATAATTGCAAGAACTTTGAGCCTCAAATTCTTGCAATAATCGAGGTACTGCATCCGCCCATTACTTCGATTTTATTTGGAAGTTCCTAATTAATTTTCTCCTGTAAATTGAAGTTCCCCAATATTCACTTTTCATTTTAGAATTTCTGCAACCTTTTATTCTTGATTATTTAGAATTACGATTTGCAAATTTCGAGGAGGCGTCGACTCCTGCAAAGTGTCTGACGTTGAGCGATAAATCCCCGACGAGGTTGTATTAGAAAAGAATAGAAGACCCTGGCACTGGTGTTACGCAACGAAGGTTCGCGTTCGTGTCGCAATCACGAAGATTTGCTCGCGGATCATGGATTCGCGTGGGTGGGAAACGCGCGTGCATTCGCGCGTGCATCGTGAACGCGCCTCGGACCAGCGTGTTGACAGGGAGCCTAACCGTACAGACCAGGATGGTTCTTCCGGTGAGGGCATGTCCGGTGCTTCAGACAATACTTCAGCGATGATCGCATCAGGAATGCTTTTCCAGCGACTCTCAACTTCTTCCATCACAATCCTCCACACGCTCTTCGTTCAACCCTCATTTATTTATTTATTTATTAAACAAGAGAAAATATTACGATACTTTTACGTGTATTCCAGTCAAGTTTAAACGTAGATTATCACCATTAATATTTACTTTTGCTATCACATATAGTATACTACATCGAATTTGAATAAATTTTGTCATAATCTTTAGAATACTAATGGGACATATGTATATGTTCCAGGCTGGAATTTTACACTGAATTAAAAAAGAATCAATTTCTAAAATTGTACTCAAAACGTATTTTATCACTTTTATTTTTCTTAAAAAAATCCTCGAATAATAAGAATTTAAAATGCTCATCAATGAATGAAATTACGAATAATATAAAATAAAAATATTCAGTATCAATCATAGTCTCTATATTTACTTTCAGTTAAAATTGTATACAATCAAAAGAGTTTGGTAAATAAAAATATAACTATTAATATTTATTTTTGCTATCACATATAGTACACTACATATGTATCGAATTTGAATAAATTTTGTCATAATCTTTAGAATACTAATGGCACATATATGTTCCAGGCTGGAATTTTAAACTGAATTAAAAACGAATCAATTTTTAAAATTGTATCCTATTAAAATGAATAATAGAAATACTCGAAACGTATTTTATCACTTTTATTTCCCTTAAAATAATCCTCGAATAATAAGAATTTAAAATGCTCATCAATGAATAAAATTTCAATTAAAATGAAATAAAAATAAAACGTAAATATTTGAACTCCAGAAAATATTGTCTTATTGTGTTCTATAAGAAACAAATTTTATTTCACTTGACTTGGCCCCCACAGAAAATATTATTACACATCGAATGGACCTCGGAAAATGTTATTTGACTTGAAAATTATATTTTATTATGACAGCGAAGAAAATTGTGCACCACTGCGTTAAACAGACAACCAGCAACAGAGTCTGGCACGCAACAAGACTTGGAGCAAGCTTTTTCTAAACTAAATGACTATCATCGACATTGTGTGCTCTACGGTCGATCACCAAAGGAGTACACGTACGGTCAGCTAGCGCGTTTATCCGTACCGCAATCTCGGCGTAGTATTACGTTTAAATTAATAATCCCCGTTGCGTCGCGTGATTGCCGTCACTCGAAAACACGTCCGTTACACGCGTGTTATTACGAGCCCGCTTGCAATTTCAATAATAATTATAATCACGCGCGGTTGCGCGGCCGGAGACGAAAAAACCGCCGCGACCAAGAAACTTTCCACCCTTATTGCCGTTTCGCCCCGTCTCGGGCGACTTCAATGCCTCATTCGACACGCGCGTTGAACCTCCGACTATTATCGACATTCGTATTTTATTGCTACGACGTATTGATGAATCATCTTTGCAAATTCCTTTGGCGATCTCCTATTCTCTGCTCCTATTTCTAGGAAACTTTCATTTTGTACTGTGGAAATGTATTGGAAATTATAAAATGTCAGAATTAAAAATGATTCAAATTTTTGTAGTTGCAATGGTGAGAATTCATTTCAAATTAAATATCGCCCATGGAAATGTTTAATTGTAATATTCTTATTATTAAATAACTTTTTTCTATACCATAAGACTATTTCATCAAGGATGTCATACATTAAGTATATTAAATATAATAAAATTTAATATAATTTTATTTATTATTTCAGAATTATTTTTTTTTATTTCATTATTTTAAACTTATTTTCATAGTTATTTGTCATCGTAACAATTCTAAAAATTATAAATATTTCATTCTAAAAAGATTCTTCACTCTTATTTTTGGCAAATTTTCACTTTGTACAGCGGAAATGTATTGCAAATTATAAATTGTCAAAATTAAAAATGACTCAACAAATTTGTAGTTGCAATGGTGAGAATTCATTTCAAATTAAATATTGACCATAGAAATATTTAATTCTAAAGAGATTCATTCAATTTTGAATATTATAAATTGTCCTTGGAAATATTTAATTTTCCCTTTGATAATTTGCTGGAGCTATAGTACGCGAAATAGAAACTGGTTCGTTGCAACGGAACGCCATTGCGTGTCACGCGACACGCTTTTGCATGGCGTGCAATAACGGTAGGCAGCGTCCACAAAGGGATTGGCGACAAAGGGAAGCGTCAGAAGACGAAAATGGGAAAGAAATCGGACGATATTACCACTCGAAAGTACGATCGCAGGGAATTCATCGCGACGATATCGTTTCCCGAGGCGACAAAGCGACCTTCGTGCCGTGGAAACCTCGACATCTCGCTTACGAGATCGTCGATTGAAACCTTCTTCGTTCGCACGAGCGAGTTCACGCGGAATTCGCTGGGCTCGCGAATCCATCCTGGGACCCCGGAATCCGTCATTCCGGAAGGTGAGAAACTTTCGCGGCAAAGGACAATTTAAATCGTCGAGAAAGGATTCTCAGCATAGTTCGTACGAAGGTCGATTGTCCTTCGTGCGAACTCGATCGATAGATAATCTTCAGATCCTCCATACGCGTGTAAAAGTCATTTAAAATCAAAACAGATAAAGTACGATACCGTTGGAGAATTTATAATCAACAATAGAGGCCATTATATAAAAAAATCGTACAACGGAGCATTAGTGCAGGACATTCTAAAGACAACCGTTGGCTCCGCCTATGGCATCTGCAATCGATGCAACTAACTACTATACCGGTTGTCGGTCCGGCAGATCCCTACTAAATGCACTTTCTGCGTCGATAATGCAGAAACTGCATAGGGTTTACCCACTGCTGGTGCACAGAGACAGAAAAAACATAGCTCTGATATAACAATATCTTCAAAAATTAAGAATTCTGTGTTTTCAAACTTGTATATGTATCAATATCTACACAAATCTAAACACAAAACATAAATTAACATTGTAAAAAAGCAATATTCCTTCGGTTACCACAAGAGCCGAACTTACCATCAGATGATAAATCCTATTTATCTATTTCCAGGAACCCCCCTCACGGAAATTGATTTCAAACCGGAATTACTCATCCCTGGACGACCGGAAACGCGTCGACAGTTCGCGAATCGGCAAAAATTGCCCGATGGGCGCGACGTTCAGCGCCAATTACCGCTTATTAAGAATTTAGCGCTAGGCGCGCGCGAATGGAAAGGTTTCTTTGTCGCGTGCTGTTGGCTCTCTTTAAACGAGGGACCCTGGCTCGCCCTCGGGGAATTGCACCTCTCAAACAATGTCTGCTCGTTACGAACATAGCCCGGCGGTATTTGTCAGCGGCAACGGCGGCTGTTTCAACGACAATTCAAACAAAGCGCAATTAATACCGGGTGGTCCCGATTCTACGGGCATTAGCCGCGAGATAAAGCAAGAGTACGAGGAGCCCCCGGAGCTCCGCGCGATTTGCGCCCAGACAAAACGGCCGCTTCCGTGTTCTCGTTATGCACCGCGGGACGCGAATATTTCTGCCCCGCGCGCGCGTTCATTACCCACGGAACCATTAAGCCACCGCGGATCTTGCTCGCGAGCCAACGAAAAATTTTTAGACCGTTCCTTTTAGGCGAACGTGTCCCAACATACGACACCTGCTTCGGAAAAATAGGGGAAAAAAATTTCTATCGACGTGTGCCCTGTTCGGGCTCCCATTTTTGTTATCGGGGGATTCTTAAACGTTGGCAGAAAAATTTCCTGATTCGAGTTCTCTCGATCTCTATTATTCATGCTGGTATATTTTTATCATTTTTACCAGCAGAGTGTGTAATTGTAAACAATAAAATTTGATTTCAAGTCGAGAGGATTAATTGGACCTTGAAGACTTGGATCTCTTTTTTTAACACCTTTATACGTGTCTATAATAATTTTCAATGCATTTGTATTTTATTCCAACCTTATCATTAATTTGTAACTTTTTATTTCTAAATAAACCTTACCAAATGGTTATACACTCTTTCTGTATTTTTATTTCCACACTATTACTATTACTCCTTGGTCTACTTAAATTTGTTAATTTTAATGTTTACGAGTTTTTGCTAATTTAATTTGCTAAAATGGGCTGAAATTTCACTCGACAAAAAACTTCATACACAAGATCTTTGGACCATTATTTCAATATAACAGATACGAAGTTATTATCTTATTAACTGTAAACATTGGTAATTCAATTTTTAACACATTGACTGCCATACGAATTTTTACTAAGCTAAAAAAATTAATTCTCGAGATTAGATTTTAAAGAAAATAAATCCTAGGGCTCTTGAATTTTAACTGTAAAAATAAATTCTGTGACAAATTGTGGCTAGTTTCCAACGGTCTACAACCACTGGTTTCGTTGTCGCGGGCTATTCGTGGGGTCTGGCAGTGAACGCGTTAAAGGAGATTACTGGTTCGTGTGTTGGTCAAAGACTCACCTATCGGAGACGCGGTGTTGGCTTCCCGAAGGCTGACCGTTTCCGGTTCGACTGCCGCCTCGTCTTCTTCGATCAATGGCGGCGGAGGTGCCAAAGGTCGCGACTCGTAGCCCCAATGTTGCCGGAAAGCACGTGCGCCGCCGTCCAATCGAACACGTGGCAGTTCGACGAACATTGCGTCCCCCAACTGTAACCAAAAATCCCGCTGATTAAATTCCTATAAATGCACACGCAATAAAAAGAGAATAATTACGGAAACCGTGAAACTTCAAACGTAAAAATTGAATTTAACTGCTGAATTGATCGATGCTTTTCACACAAAAAAAATTGTAAACACAGGTATTTGTAAAACATAAATGGTGGAAAAAAGTTCACTTAATATAATTAAGATCGTTGAAATTATTTACACTTATATAGGGAGGAATCGTACGAGTTGCAAGCACATACTTTGAGCAGATCTAATTTCAAACGTGTCCTTTTAATTGGAAGGTCTGTGATGCGTGAGAAGAAGAGGCTGCATAAGTATATTAAGAGACGTAATTTATCGTCGTGGTAATGAGAATGACACTCGAGGCTATTTTACTTGAGAATCGATCCGCTAATTATGCGTTTGAAGAAATTTATAAAAGTAAAAATAACTTGTATTAACGTTGGAGTTAATTTCGTAAAACCCTGAATCACTCCAAAAACGCGCAAAAATTTTTCAAAATTCACTACAGTCGGCAGAATATAAATTCACAAACAGAACAATAAACTCCATAAAAAAATTGCATCGATCAGCGTTCTGAACCACCTGCACGCGATAAAAATTTATGGACAAATAACAACGTCGGGAGGGGAAATATGCGCGGATCGTTGGGGACGCAATTTCTCGTGAAATGGCGAAAATCATAAAGCGAGCCTTTCGCCGCGACACTCACGTAACCCCGAATTACGTCCATTTCACCGTGGCAGGCTAACGAGACGACCGCGTCTAATTAATCGCGTCGGAATCATTCGATGCCATCGAATCGCGAGACCGGTTCTCCGGATCGACGCGATCCCAATCGAGAAACCGGGGATCGACGGGAAGAAAACGTGTGGCGCCGCACGGAACGGAGATTGGCGAAATTTCATTCGACAAACAACGGAACGGAACTAGTTTTAAATCGTACTGGATCGAACAAATTTTTGAGAAATATCCCCCTCCGCTCGACTGTACGAAATTACGATTAAATGCTTCCCACGGTGAAAAATTTTTATTTTCGTTCGAAGAGTAACGTTTTTGTTTTTGATCGTTCGAAATTTTTGTATGAATTTTCCCCGTCTCCGGCCACGAAGGAAGCTGGACGACGACTGGTGTCTCTGTTGGTTTATCTTAAAATACCGTAGATTGACCTGACGACACGCTGACGTCACTAATTAGAACTCGTTGAACGCGGTGTGCACCATCGCCACGGGGCCTCGTGAAATCCGAAGGAACGGAGACACTCGGATTTCATTCTCTCGTTTCTCCTTTCAACGCTTTTGAGAATTACGAGGGAACGCCGAACGCCACGGAGGGACTCGCGTGGACTCGTCTTGAGAAATTGCACGCCTCGATGCAACGGGGCATTTATCTGAAATTGATTTCACGACTTCTTACCGATTTCATACAACTGTTCTTTAAATTTCTTCGCCGTAAATGGGGTCTACGTTGACGTTCGATTTAGCACTTTCGTCTCCGTTATCGGTCTTTCGAACGACCGTGTTCTACAAACGCGACGATAACATTAATTTCGAGTCGAATAATATTCATAATTGTTCTTTGAAATGAGAAAAATATGATCGAGAAATCTCACAATTAGATTGTAATGTAAACTGATAAAATTTGAAAATTTATTTATGAATATTTCTAGCATAGAGTCCGTCATATGGTGTTCGTTAATATTTATAATAATATTCACAATTGTTCTTCAAAATGAGAAATAAAATTTCACAATTAGATTGTAAAATGACAAAATTTGAATATTTAGAGTCCGCCATATGGTGTTCGTTAACATTTATTGTTATTTAAAATAGAGTTGTATTTGTAATACTATTCAAGTGGTCTGCAAATAATATTTATAATTATTCTTCAAAGTAAAAGAATTATGAATGAGAAATCTTGACGTCAGATATTCTGAAATGAATACTAAAACTTTAGATGCGTGCAGTTCCGAAACTACTAGTGTTTTATCACAAACTAAACCATTATTAGAAGCGGGGAAGCTTCACCTTTGAAATGGTTTTTGGTTTTCGTCGATCCGACTTTCCGTTTTCGAGATATCGTAATTTATGTAAAAGGTAATTTTTTTAATTCGACTGCCTCACTGTCCGGCTCGCGTATAATATCCTATTAACTCGTATTAAAAATAGTAAAAGTTTAGATGCGTGTAGTTCCGAAACTACTAGTGTTTTATCCATTATTGTTTCATTGTTAGCGGCGGCAAACCTTCCTCTTTAAAATGGCTTTTGGTTTTTGTCGATCCGACTTTCCGTTTTCGAGATATCGCAATTTATGTAAAGGGGTAATTTTTTTAATTCGACTATCTCTGTCTTCGTCTGACACGTCGGACCTCTTTCTCTCTCGATGCACGTGACTCTTGGCCGAGTCACGTACTACGGTCACGTGAGGTGAATGACCTCGCGACGTAAACAAACGCTTCGAGCCCTTATATCTCCGAAACTAACCACCGCATCGACTTGAAACTAAAATCTTCATATCTCCGGAACTAATTACGCTATCGACTCGTACGAACGCTCGTTTTAAAGGGCATTTCATCCTCTATCCAATGACTATACCAACTACTATATTTTATGCTGTCTTCTATGTTTATTTTGAAATTTACTTTGACCCTATGCACCCAAAGAAGTTTCAAAAGATAAATAATTAAATAGTTATCGTAAATTCACTAGTTTCTATCATTGACAAAATTTGGAAGTCTAATTACGAGTATTTCTAGAGTATAGTCCCCCATATGGTGTTCGTTAATGTTGTTGTCCAAAGTCAATAGAAATAGAGTTGAATTTATAATAATATTCGTAGTGGTCTGCAGAGCGTCGAAAGAGAAAAGACGAACGGATTGTCGGAACGATGTGGGCAGAGGGGGAATTATTAATTTCGATTTGTTTCGCGCGCTCGACTGCCCGCATTGCTGGCCATTATTTGCCAATCATCGTCCCAAACGAATTTCTGCCCGCACAATCGACGAAACGGACACATTTTGCAACTGACCGAGCGAATTATTCGCGACAGTCTGCGGTGGCTGTTTGCCGCCATGATCGATGCCGGTGGACGAACGATTTCAGTAGTTTCGCAAACTTCAGTCGTAAATATATATACAATATTTTCCTTTCTATGTTTCACGTACATCTAATATAAATTTTCAAACGTCCAGAATCATTAAAAAATTGTGGGACTGAGAAATAGAGAGAACCAAAGTTTCACTTTTAATTTGAAATTTTAACAAGAGTTTCAATTCTTCACTGTTTCGTTTTTATAAATAAATAAATAGGGATCAAAGATATTTTAAGTAATAAAAATATAACGTTGCTCGTAAGATTGCTTCCAAATTAAACTTCTGAAGAGGACCCACATTGAGGGTCGAAACGTATCGAAATAGTTTTTTTCCTTTCCTCGCGATGATCTACGGTCTTCTGTCATCGTTCTGAAAGCAATTGTATCCCTCAGCGATACCATGCTGGTTCTTTAAGTGCAAAAAACATCGTTCAGTATGACGTCGTCATCGTTGTCGAATCATCTCCTGCTTAAAAAGTGCACCATTTCTCGAAAGAGGTCTTACTTGGATGGAACGAGGTCTGATTGGAACGATAATGCACTCGAGCACATTCAACAAAAATTATTAACGGTGCTACGAGACAAGAAGACTCTTAAAATTTCGACATTACTGTTAAATCGGAAAAAATATTACAACTTTTACATTTATAGAAATTTTAGATTTTTCTGTCTTTCTACCAATCTTCTGACGATTGTCTGTCACATTACAATTTTAATTAACCTATTATTATATAATAGATTCTTCGAAGCACCATTAAGTCTTCATATGATACATAAATATTTAAATAAGAAGAAACTAATTTCAATTTCGCGTTCAATTCAACGAACACGATATTCTTGACGAATTGCAGTACAACTGAAAAAGTTCCGTAAGGGTGTCTCTCGTTTCTTTGTAATTCCGACTACATTTTCAAAGGATAATTCGTTTCACAGTTACGATTCCAATTCCCCCGAAAAAAAAAAAATGCTGAAACGCGAACGACGAACAATTTCATTGCCTCTAAATTCCGACGGTACCATTCAATCGTCAAATTATTCAAATCCAATTATCGTCGAGTCGGAATATAAATGAAAAATCTATGAACGCGAGGTTGTATTCCCGTTTTTCCTGTCCATCTGTTGCACTTTGCGAACGGCGATCCTGAAAATGGCGAATTTCGCAGGAACAAATGACGCCCGTAATTAGCGATGGAAACGATATCGAATCGATACTATCGATGACCATCCCGCGAATCGCAATCTGGTATCGAGTACGTGGCGCCAGCGGAATCGATACACATTTCATATTTCAACGAAAACATTTATACTCCGTTCTATTCGGAAAAAATTATCGAGTTTCCGTGCCCACGAAAATGCGACAATATTACTATTTTTTTGCCAAATAATTCGTGAATATTATTCGACTATTTCCACGAAGAACTATTGATTCATGATACAGTTACTCGTATTCGTAGACTATAATAGTGACTTGCTATAAATAACAAAAAGATTGCTTTCTATTTTCGAAATTGATATAAATCTAATTTTGCATATATTGAGATATTTAAGGGTTTAAATTAAAAATCTAATTTGTCGATGGTTGTGGTATGTTGGAAACGTTGGTTCTCGTGTGATCAAAAAAGTGCAGCTGCATTGGGCGCGGTCCATTCATTACTAGGATGGGTGACCGCTTGAGAAAAAAAACACACACATATTATATTGATTTGTATATTATTATCGGTTTAGTAATTGGGCATTAAATGCACACGTTAATATTAAATAAAATAATAAGAAAAAAATACTTTGTTAATACAAGTAACTCAAGTTGTGTAATAAACATTTGGTAAAAATAAATATGGAAAGAATTCATAAGAAAAAACAAAGTTTATTTACATCTATAGTGAATCACTAATATACTGGACGAATATACGAGTAAATGTGTACAATATTAATATTAGCGATATTTTCCAGTAGAGTTGGGACAAGTTGAATAAAAATTTAAATTCGCTCGTTTACCAGCCTCCGTTCTCGCCTGGAATATTCGATCTAAAACACCCGTGTTAATGGATTCTAATTGACTAATGAAACGCAAACCGGAAGTTCATGAATAAATATAAAATTTGTATTCGTTAGTTGGAAATAAAATTTGCTCAGACACGTCGGAGTCGCTGATTGGGGTAAAAAGGTAGTAGACAATTTAACAATGGGTCGTTAACGGTGGTTAAACGAACGAGGAACACGGAGATGAGAAAAATGTCCTATTGTAAAGATTGCAAACTTTATAAATAGAAGCTATAAAATAAAATTACCGAACAATCTCCATATCTAACTACCATCCTTCTACTTTGACATCAATATATGAGATTGAAATATATTTCACCAATTTTGTAACTACACAATTATCTCTGGACTCTGGTCGTTCAAAAAATTGCAATGAAAAATATTGTATAATATTGGAAACATCGTTCAATTTTAAAGTTTTCAATAAAATTCTTTATCAAAAATTCGAGGAACGAAAAGAATTGTCAGTTTGAAATTAATTTATATACTACTGATTAAGCTACAAAAATAAATGATTTTATCAATTTTATAATTACACAATTATATACTCTGGCCGTTCAAAAAATTGCATAGTATAGGAAACATCGTACAATTTTAAAGTTTTAAATAAAATTCTTTATTAAAAAGTCGAAGAACGAAAAGAATTGTCACTTTAAAATTAATTTATATATAATTGGTTAAGCTACAAAATAAATGATTTCACCAATTTTAAAACAATACGATTATATACTTTGGTTGTTCAAAAAGTTACAACGAAAAATATTGGATATATTATTGGTATTATACAGGAAACATCGTACAATTTTATATTGCATACTTTCCAATAAAATTCTTTATTAAAAATTCGAAGAACGAAAACAGTTGTTACTTCGAAATTAATTTATATCGGTTAAGCTACAAAAATAAATGATTACAAGCATGCTAGAATTTCGTCCAGCGAGTGTAAGTGTACGTAACGGGTTGAGAAAAAAAAAACAAGTATGATCTTTGCAAACTCGATTTTCGCCATGACCGATTAAAGAAGTCAGCGTTGTCGATCGATCGCGGTTGAACGAGTCGCGACTGCAGTTGCAGTTACCGCGTTAACTGCAATTACCAGACTGCCGCGAACGAACGCGTCCAATTACATGATCCCGTATTGGCCGCGAACATCGCCGTGCAACAATCTATGGCCCCCGCCAATTAGTATTTGCATTCTTTTCGTACGATACCCGCCGAGAATACGTGACCCCGTTTGCCATCGGGGTGTTCCATTAACGCAATTACGCCTCGACAGTAATTCCCGCTTTGCCCGCGTACCGCCTTTTCCCGCTTCTCGTCGTTCCGCGTCTCGCAGTTCCGTCCGATTCGACGAAAATCTCCAACGCGAAATCGTCCCCATTGTCGACGAAACCGTGGCCGTAATTACTGCACGGTGATCAACCGTGAGAGGCCACCGTGCACGTTCAGATATTTCATTCGAATTCGACGATCAACGTTTTCGTCTAATCACATCGTCGTTGATTAGTCTTGTTATTTTGTTAAATACCCAACACGTCCACTCACAATGGTTGCTTTTGGAAATTAGTTTCTCTGAAGACCACTTGATATTTAGTTTAATACTTTTTTTTAATTCTATGGTAATTATTTTTTTCAATAAATTTTAATGCAAATGCACCACAAATAATTCTACATGCACCAGTGCAATTTTTATATTTATTCTTGGAGTGAAAATAATTGTTAAATTCCAAATATCAAAATAGACCAATTTTTCCCCAAATTAGAAATAAATCTTTAATATAATAAAATAATATTCCAAGTAACACGTTACTTAATATAAAAAGAATTTTAAGATATTTAGTCATTTCAATACTATTCTTTTTTTTAATTCAATGGTGATTATTCTTTTAATAAATTTTAATTCTACATGTATCAGTGCAATTTTTATATTTATTCCTGGAGTGCAAATAATTGTTAAAATAATTCCGAATATCGAAATAGAATTTTTCCCAAATTAAAAATAAATCTTTAATACAAAATAATATTCCAAATAACACGATACTTTGTATCAAAAGAATTTTATTTATAAAATGCAGTTACGTTGCTTTAGTGAAAGATCATTTAAAACGAAAAATTGATGTAAATCGCAGGAGCAACAGTAGAATATTTATCGCCACGAAACTGACATAATTTCTCTGAAAATTTGATGCTTTCTTATTCCCCAGACCGAGCCACGAGCGGCGTTGTACGAAAGGGTTTAAGAACCGCGGTGTGGTTTGGACAATAAAATTCTAGAGAACACTATCGAAACAGGAGAAACAGAAGCAAGTTTTCCAAACAAAACAGTCCGCAAACACTGTGAAATACCGGGTGCACGGGCAGACACAAAGCATCATGGACAGCTGAACGACCGAACAAACTACGTGCGTGGAAACCAAACAATACGGCAAACGAACGGTGCAGGGTTCGCGCGAGAGAGAAACGCGAGGGCGAAGAACAGCAAAGACTCGTCGCGAATGAAATTGCATTACGCGGAAACGCGGAATCGTGGTGGGGGTAGAGCGTTGTCTAACCGTCTGGGCGAATTCGGGGAAGCAACATCATCCCGGAAGCCAGCCGAGGAAACGACCAGGTCAGACGCAGATGCCGTCTCCTGAGTAATTCAATCCTTTCGATTTCGTCGAGTCTCTGTCGTTTCGCGACTCGACGGCCCGTGGAAACAATTAGTCACGACCCTCTGAACCGTAAATTTGCTGATATCAAAGCAAAGACTGGACGAACTTACCGCCTCAGCCAAGAAGAATTGTCCATGTCGCGAACCAATGCGTTCCAATTACTTTGTTCGACTCGTTTTGCTAAAACAACGTTTCACGTTTCGATATACGAAAGTCGTACAATAAATTAGGAAAAATCTTGAATAGAACACCGTGTGATTATTATTTGTTTTCAAATGTGAAGAAAGTAGGCGAAGTCTTTAAAATTCTTACGAGAAACTTGCTACGATGCACTTTTTTTTTGGTTAACACGATACACAAAATAAATAACACTGAAATTACAATACTGCGAATTGTGTAAGTGTTGATGAGGTACGTGGAGTTGAACAGGTTAAGAAGAAATAGTTTACCCGAGATAACCTTTTATAAGAAAAACGTATTTCGATACATCCCTCGCACATGTCACAAGACGTACTACTAAATCAAGATGGCGCATCCGCTTGTGTTATGGTGGCGCCCTCACCGATCGGCTACGTGACGCTCTCGATCTACAATCGACTTCGATAATAAATATTTGCAATTCTCCAACACTACAGGCAAACATATACAAGCCCTGGCGAAATAAAAATTAATGGAAGTAAAATTAGAGAATTATTTATAACGCTACTAAAAACAGTAGAATTGTATAGTAATTTTAATTTATAGATTTGGAAATCTCTTCGACAATTTTCTTAGCCGACAAGCAACGCGTAAATAGCAGACGATTTGCGTTATACAAATTATTTTTTTAAATTATTCTGAAACTCTTTAAAATTATTTTTTTTGCGTAAGCATCGGTGCGACAATCATCACAGAAAATATGTGCATTACACGTATACAAATACATGGCCAAAATGAAGGAACAAAATGCGAAGACGACAGCGTATTAGAAATACATAGACAACACTTGAAGACAGAAAGAGAACAAACCTTGTTGTGAGACTTGAACATACAGGCGGTCCCGGCGAACAGCTGCGTCCAAGGAAAGATACAAATTTATTACTAATCGTATTCTTTTATCTCTTGGAGTGTTCCAAAATGATCTAAAGATCCTTTTGGATTCGATGGTATTTAATTAATACATCCGTGAATCGTGCATGGTTTGACTGCTTCAAAGTTTAATAAAATATCGAAACAAATACTCCACAGTAATATTTGAAAACTACATTTAAAAACACTTTTAAATTATATTTTTCTATTAAATGTGTTCCTGGTATATCAAAAAGCAAAATTGTTTTTTTATGCAGAACAAAAAGGTTAAAATTCCCCGATAGTAATTTTATAGTTTAAATAATTATTTATGTAGACAAACCATGCAATTTAAAAAGCACAGTGTATGAAATCGATATTTTTAAATGAAACAACTTTTAGGTTACGCAGGTCTCATATAATATTCGATATTATAAAACTATTCATACAAGTACGTTTTCGATCATTTACCGTAAAAGGCACGAGGATAATGGTGTACACGGAATATTATTATTTAAACTCGAACGAATAAAATATTTGATACGTTTATAGCCCTTTGAAGAGAGTGTTCCGACTTATCGTCGACATAGCAATCAGCCTCTTACAGGAGTCAAAAGCCACACTGATATTGATGTCCGTCGTGTGGTTAGAATCTATTTAAGGTGCCTGTTATGAATCACTGGTTACCAATCACCGAGCTCATATCATGGGTCACCGATCGCTAATCAGAGTCGTATTAATTGTACAGCTGAACAATTAAAAAACCATAACGATCCCGCGCTGAGTCTTCCGGAAGACAGATCCACGCGATAGTATAACCTAACCTCTTGTTGTCAGAAATTAATTATCAAACAGTGCAATGGCAAACAACGGAGATTGGTTCAGGTTCGGAACAAATCTTTCACGATGAAATTAAACATAAGAAGAAATTGAAGCAAAGACATAACCTTTCGCTGTAAGAAGCTTCTTCCGCAGCTTGTACACTCGATGAATATTCCATAATGCTTGCAAAACCATAGGAAACAGAAACTTCATGTTTTAAACACAAACTAAATCTATTTATTAAACTTAAAGGCACAATAAAATATACGTGTAACTGCACAAACGTGCAACAATTATATTTCGCTTACTGACCCCACTTTAATTTCGACGCACATTCAGCGCCATCTCTCGCGGCCCAAAGTATAGAAACAAGATGGCGGCTGATTTGAAAGTTGAGAATCGCGATTACGGTTCTAACATTTATTTTGTTGGAAATATTTAATTAGTTTTTAAAATTGAAGTTTTAATGTTTCTTTGGAATACGTTAAATTGCATTTGGAGAGAAATTAATTAACATACACCGCTGTTGATATTGATATCGGTAGAAAATTAAGCTTCTGTATGAAAATTTCTTTGACGTCCGGCTAATTGATGCTAAAACCACAATTTTCCTGCGCCACGTCCACGGCAGATGAGAGTTTTCCTATGAAACGAGCGTGACTGGTAACAAACGCTCCGCTGCTCGTTACCGCACGCACGTACACGCGGTTTGCGGGGGAGAGACCAAGCATAATTAATCGGCCGTTGACGAGGATAATTAATGTCCCGAGTCCACGGTTAAATTAATCGAGTGGTCCTCGAAGAGCGCGCGATATTACGATCATCGTTATTGCCACTACGGTCCCTGGGTGTCGTAATTTAAACGATTTCGATGCGTTACGCGGTTCTTCGTCGTAATTAATAAATCGAACAGCTTCACACGGAAGCTTGAGCTTACGAAGATTAAAACATTCGTTGGAAAATTCGCGTAGATTTCTGAGAATCCTTCAAACCTTCTAACATTATTTTATTCTGGTTCTTCGCTATTTCGGGAATTTAAGAAAATAAAAAGCCAAGGAAGTAGTTTCGATCGTCGAGCAGAGGAAATAAATATTTATGAAGCAGATAAAATAACTTTGAATTCAGCAATGTGGAGAAAAACAGTTTTTTGTTTGTTGTTCAGGTTGAGATAGAAGATTGCCAAAAACAGGTATGTCGTGTAGTAAATTTGGGGATTTATCTCGAAAAATTCTTAATATATTTTTTCTGTTACTGTGTATATTTGAAATACTGCAATTCTTATGTAGATTAAATAATTGATAAAAGGACTTTAAAGAAATATATTTAATTTAAAATACGTATCAACTTTCTGAGGTTTAAGGAGCTAACCTAATCTCAGAGTCGAAGCACGAGAGCATTTCTAGGTTATTTTCGGTTTCGTCGTTTTCTTTATTCTTTCGAAGGTTACGATCTATTTCTTTTGATAGTCCATGGTTTTTCTCTAAACTCTTTCACTTTTATAGGACACTCTGGTCTCGGTTTATTGCCCCGACAGCTATAAGGTTTGCTCGCCGTTCGAGTTTCGATCTTTCGATTTGGCTCGACCTTTGTGAACGTGTCTTTGCGACCAGCGCTACCTAATTCGATCCACACGATCGACTCGCTCCGATTCGATCCGACCGATCCGATTACATCCGTAAGCTGCGCACGTACGATCTTCCGACGATAATCGATCTGTCGGTGACGCTAGAATCGATTCGCGTCCCGGAAGTCTACCGACGATAATGGAGCACGTAAACGTTCCCCTTTGCCCCGCGATACTCTTCCCCGTGTTCCACAACGCTCGAGAAATAATATCGTACGAATTTGATCCAGTTTTCTCTTGCCAAGTACGGCCCCCATTAAACGAAACATAGTTATTTGTTTAAACGCCTCGATCCTCGAGATCTATCGACGAGGGATCATTTTAAAATAAAATTAAAAAATCCATACAAATGTACAAAAATAAATTTTATCTATCGATGAGGGATCATTTTAAAATAAAATAAAAATCTATGTATAAATGGCTAAGTAATATAGTCACTAAAAATAAATTTTATCTATCGATGAGGGGTCATTTTAAAATAAAATAAAAATCTATATAAGTAATATAGTCACTAAAAATAAATTTTAATCAAGACTACTCTGTGATCAATTTTATTCGAATCTGAAACTTCGAAACATTTTCCGAATAATTTATTTCGAGATTCTAAACCCTGAATTGACGTATTAAAAATAATAATCTAAGTTTGCTTTCCTTCGATTTTTCTTTTCATGGAAAAACTCGTGCAGATCAGTTTGATTTTAATTAACTTCTGTAACGAATGTACTGTAAAAGAAGAATCATTTCCGACAGGAAGTGCTGATGGTACTAGGTCAGACGTTTTAGTCAGCCTTCGAAAACCCCACGATTAATCTTCGCCCACTGTTCAGCAAGAATTACTCGACTGTCCACGTTCCCCTTACTGATGGTACCGCATCATTCTTAGTCCGAGTCTGATCTTTCTTTATCCCAACAGTACATACTACTTGTACTATTCGCGCAAAAGGATTCGTAACATAAATTCTCCCCTTTCTCAAAGAATGCAAATTAAAAATTTTAAAACTTCGTAAAGTACATAAATCTAAAATAGAAAGAAAAAAAAATTCTAAGGCACAGGAAAATAAATTTGCAAACTGTGATTAATTTATACCTTCCTGAAATTGTTACATTTTACAGAGGAAACGATAATTTTTTTTAGTGAAATGAACGTCATAAGAAATGCGTTATTTATTGCATACTGAATTTTTCTTTTCCCCGTCTGCAACACAGTGTTAAATAAATATATTTTTATCGAATCAAATTTTTAATTCGAAATTTAATGGAAATTTTAACTGTAAGCTATTTAAGAAAATTGGAAATTATCAATACAATTAGTTGAAGTTTATCGCAATATAAGACGGTTCTCAAAATGGAGGAGGAACGATGCACGATAATTGCCAAGTATATAAAACAGAATTTACGGTTCAGGAAACCGTCGAACATAAAACACTATGTTCGGTTCTGTCGTAGCTTCGAGCAACGCGTGCTCCACATTATATTTCCTCGTAACACTTTGCAATAGTAAGTAGCGTACATACTTAACGACGTCTCGTGCAATCTCGTCGTTCAGTTTTGACGCGACACTTTATACGGAAATCAGTAATATCCTCGCGCGGTATCAAAGCAAACACCGACTCGCTACGATCCACAGAACGTCGCTTTTATCACAAAGCGTCAAAGAATCCTCGATCAAATTGCACAATGCGCGGATACGCTTCGAATCGATACGCGTAATCGCGAACAAAGTCTGCTTGCGTCCCGTGGACACACAGGAAACCCTAGGAAACCCCGCGTTTCCGGTACACATTTATCCAGTAAAAATCTGTTTTCTCGGTATGAATCAAAACTTTCAAATATAATAAATTTTATATTTTATTTATTTACGCTCATTCTATTCTCATATTATTCTAAATCTTGATAGCTAAACTACAAAAATTAATTTTTAAAGATCACTCTGATGTCTTTTCAGGCACATATAAATAATATAAATGCACATAAATTGAATAAACAATAAGAAAGAGAATAGTAATACTACTTTGTATCGAACTGGAAATTAAAAATGAACAATATGTAAATTTCTATAATAATAAAAATTAATGTACTGTTGCTTATGAGATTATTTTACAAAATAAAGTTTTCAAAATTGGGTCCGTGAGAGAATTCCGCGTGAATTAAAATGATCCTAAAATTGAACGTGTACGGCGCGAAGAACGTCAGGACACCGGTACTCCTCCAAATAGCATAATAAAAAGTTTCACGGAACAAACAGACAATATGCATCTAGTATGCTAAATTGAATCTATGTAACAGCTGCTCAGACTGTTACGAGATTATACTTGCAACGACTTCTCGAGAGTAAACGAAAACAAAGGCAACGATCGTTGCTCTAAGAGTTACAACCGCTGAGAAGATTGAAAAATACATTATGCATCTCGCACGCGTTCCAAATACAAAACCAAGTTTGTACCATTTCCGTGTTACGTTAATAATTCGCGCGATGCTTAATATTCATCTACTGGACCTAATGGCGATGAAATATTACGTGTCACGGCCTGTTGTTCTCGTTCGTGGAACGTTACGTCTAAAAAGTTCGTATCGCGTGGAAAACTGCAAAACTTGGAACTTGGAACTTTATTCTAGAACGAGCAATAATTTTAGATTCGTAAAGTGTCGTTTAGAAGATCCATCGACTCTTTGAAATACTGATTTTTAGAGGAAAAATATACACAAATATTTAGATTAATTCTAAATAATTTTTTCAGATTTTTAGGACTCCAATTAGAATGTAAACAATTAATAGATTCTAAGTGTTTACATTTTAATTTTCATAAATTGCTAAAATAACAAAGATCGTTCAATGATAGAACAACGAAAATAATAGTTTTAACACATTTATGATAAATGTTTTCTGTGTGGCACGTCCCGTGCGGAAATCCCCTAATCGCGTTCACAAAGCATGTTCGCGGAACGCCCCGTAGGCGTTCACCGCACGCTTTGGTTCAGCGAACGCTTTTATAAGAGAACGGGTTAAATAACGCGCCAGCTCTGATTTTTAACGCGTATTCCGAAGCAGTCGGAGCAAAATTTCCTGATTTATTGGGAGTTATACATCACGAGGTAATTTCTTGTTTCTCGACGAGAGAATCACGGTATCGTTCGTTCCGTATTCCGTCATGAGCAACCGAGAATGATTTATTAGCGTGCTTCATATGCGAGCGCACCCGGCTCCGTGTATGTATTTCGTTACGAGAACTCTTCGCGGGAAGTGAATCTGTTTCACTGTAATTTTCCAGCGACGTTTTTCAAACCGCCGACGATAAATCTACGATGCCTGGAACCGTCCAGGAAATAACAGGAACGACAGGAACCACGGAAACCATCATCCTTGAAAATGGAAAAATAATTACCACGTTTCGAGAAAAATAAATGAAATAAGTTACGGTTATGGTTATAGGGAAATCACAAACACACGGATTTTGTATTTTATATTGATCATTTGTCACATAAAAATTAACAGAATTTTATTAAGATCGACTGAAGAAAATTTCATCTATATTGGGTACGAATAGTACTAGTTCTAGGGAAATCACAAACACACAGATTTTGTATTTTATATTGATCATTTGTTACGTAAAAATTAACAGAATTTTATTAAGATCGACTGAAGAAAATTTCATCTATATTGGGCCTGAATAACACTAATTATAGACAAATCACAAACACACAGATTTTGTATGTTATATTAAAGTTTCGAAAGGCGAAAAAAAAAATAAAAATAAAATATAACATAAGTTTGCTTCCACAAGTTTGCTATTTCGTGAATTCTATGGTCATTAAAATTTCGACGCTGGACGAACGGGGGATGAATTTTTATCGGAGATGTTTCGCAATGGTGGACGCTGGAACAAAGTGAAAATGTCGAGGGAAACGTTTTACGTGTTTACGGAAAGCTGTCGCGCTCGACGTGGACAGGTTCATTGAAAAGAGAGCCTTTCAAGAGCGATTCGAGACGAAGGGAAAAGGGAGATGCGCAGCATGAATTTCTAACGAGGGACCACTCGAGCACTTCCTCCGGGAGACGGAGCAACTGGTGAATTTCTTGGTCGTGCTGCTTTCCAAATGAAGCCAATAACGCCGCGATTGTATCGGATTATGCGATAAGGGCATAATTGTGATAGGGAATCCCCGAAACGAGGCGGCCTGAGCATTAATTCCGCCAGTGCCCCCGAAATTCAGCACGAATTGCCAAACTTGTTCAAATGCACCCTTGAATCTGCCATTTGTTATTCTTTCTGCTGGATTTTAACAAATTTTCTCGTTCTTTTTCGGTTTATTTATCTAATCGTGCGTCAATTTTAAACCCATTAGCGATTTTGGTATTTGGGTATTGTGTACAGGAATGATTCTTAAAATGAACTTCAGGTTTCGTTAATTGAACATTTCTCTCCGTGGCTTCGAGGCTCAATTATATCGTTAGGGACAAATGTGTGCTCGTGTTTTCCCTCCATTGTACCCGAAAAATGAACGTGTCGACTTTGGAGCGATGTTCATTTTACGAATCATTATTGTAGACCATTTTATTAAATTGCACTTGGAAATTAACTGAGGAAAATTTCATCTATATTGGATATGAATAATAAGAGTTATAGGGAAGTCACAAACACACAGATTTTGTATTTTATATTAATAATTTGTCACGTAAAAATTAACAGAATTTTATTAAAATTTTATCTATATTGGGCATAAATAGTACTGATTATAGAGAAGTCACAAACACACAGATTTTAAATTTTATATTGATTCTCGTATCAAAACTGACAGAACAAAATTTCATCTATTGTATATTGGACACGAATAGCAGCACTAATTATAAGGAAATCACAAACACACAGACTCTGAATTTTTGATAATTTCTGGCCTGAAAACTAACAGGAATTCAATGAATCTACAGAAATGGCGACTGATCAATTAAATTCGCCTTATAATTCTCTACAATTGGCAAATGAAAAATTGCTGAACAATAATAGTGTCGAACCAGCACTGTATATCATTTCCTCGTGTTGTAGATGTCACTGTCTGTCTCGATCGTGATCGATTTAACGACAGTTAAATTTTCTCGCAGCACTTAACAATGCCGAGGCGTGGCCCGTTGCTTTTTAACGGTTTAACTACCTTGTGTGACCTTTTGCTATATATAGGCATATGTAAATTACAAGTTTTTACTCACACCGGTGTCACATAGTTTCAGTTTTAACCTTTAACCCGTTGCCTCGTAACTCCTCGCAGATTCTGGCTTCATTAATATTTATAAACTTTTATTATTTTCCTATCATTCGACTCTCACACTACTTTTCTGAGTCACCATTTTTGGGATAACAAGAATTACTATTTAAATCTTATTACATCGAACATCTCACTAATTTTAAACAATTTTCACGCACGTAACGATCTTTTATAGACATCAAATTTTTAGAAAAAGCAGCATTTTTAGACGTAAACATTGCACCGTTAGATCCATCCGTGGAAAGAAATTTTTCCAGCAAACTTCGCGAGAATTTAATTTCACTCGAAGGAAAGGGAAGAAAAGGATCCTCACGAAAGCTAATACACGAAGGTATTAATGGACAAGCTTTCGTAAATAATCGGCTTACGCGAGAGCGTTATTTTCGCGTGCAACACACTTTGAAACCGTGGCCCCACAGACTGCTACCATTTCGCCAAACAACATCTGCCAGGCTCGCGATTTCGTAAGAAAAAAAAAAAGGAAGAGAAAGCTTATCAAAAGAAGATAATGGACCCTCCCCGGCCGTTTCCATCGACTCGATAATGCGAGGCCTGTTTATTTTTACCCTTCTCAGCGTCAGTTGTCGAAGCAACCCCATATAAATGCACCCTTTGCTCCCGCTATCTCCGTATAACTAGAACCCTCATCTTCCGAGCCCGCCGGAACGCCATGACCTTCTGAACTCCCACAATCGCCCACGAGTTTTGGCTGTTAAGCTTACGCCACGGTATATTCCGCCGGATACACGGCCAGCATTAAAGCTTTGCAAGATCGTTCCGCCGATGAAACGACCCCACGGGGACGAGAACCGAATATATTGGACGGTGGCTAGCAATTTCTCCAACAGTTTGATTTATGCCAGCGCTGCCCGTATTAGTATTCGACGGATCTTGGTAGAAATGTTTCCTGATAACAAATATATTTCTTTCTTCTTAACTTAAAATTTTTCCAATCCTGCAATTTTTGAATTGCAAATTATTTTCAAATTGTTATCATTTCTGTAATAATAGTAAATTTTATTGTAAAAATTCTTGATGGAAATGTTTCCTGATTCATTAAACGACGATAAAAAATTTATTTTTCTGTTATACTATGGTTCTTTATATTTTAATATTTCCCCAATGGAAAATATGTGCATGAAAATAAATGTGCAATTTTTGGATTTCAAAATCATTTTCAAATTGTTACCATTTCTTTAATGATAATAATTTTTATTGTAGACATTCTTGGTAGAAATGTTTCCTGATTCATTAAACGACGATAAAAAATATATTTTTCTGGTATAAAATGGCTATTCGTATCTTAATATTCTCCCAATCGTGCAATTTTTGCATTGCAAAATCATTTTCAAATTGCTATCATTTCTGCAATAGTAGTAATTTTTATTGTAGAAATTCTTGATAGAAATGTTTCCTGATTCATTAAACGATGATAAAAAATATATTTCTCTAGTATACAATGGCTCTTCGTATCTTAATATTTTCCCAATCGTGCAATTTTTGGATTGAAAACCATTTTCAAATTGCTATCATTTCTGTAATAATAGTAAATTTTATTGTAGAAATTTTTTATAGAAATATTTCCTGATTCATCAAACAACGATAAAAAATTTATTTTTCTGTTATACTATGGTTCTTCGTATCTTAATATTTCCCCAATGGAAAATATGTGCATGAAAATAAATGTGCAATTTTTGTATTGCAAAATCATTTTCAAATTGTTACCATTTCTCCAATAATAATAATTTTTATTCCAAGAAAATTGTGAACACTAAAAAATTTGAATATTTGCAAAATTTTGTGAATAATATTTGTCGAATTTCTGTGGAGCTCTTCAAGCACGAAGTTCCTTGAAATTTTGTAATTTTCTATTTTTGCATTTAGTAAATGAAACATGATTCCTTAGATTTTGATAGATCTTTGTAATATGAGGATTGAAAGTATGAAATTTTGTATAGATTACTCATCGTGTATGTATGGAATTGCTCAAGGACGAAGTGTGGTATAATAAAATTGCATTATGTCCTTCTAATGCAAGAGTAGTGGAAAACTTCGGTATAAGTATTCATGTAAATAAGAATCCCCGGAGTACCTTCGTCTCTGTTCCTCGTTGCGACACTACTTGTAAGAAATTAGCTATACATACATACAAATTCATGCATCACGACCATTTCATGAATAATGCATATCCTCCCTCACATTTCCTTTCACTGTCTGTCCTAGAATTATCCTCCAGAACGCGCAGACGATACAGTTTGCAAGGTATCGTTCGAACGAACTTAAAGTTACGATCGAGACCATGTAATTATACTCTAAAGATGCAATCTGGTGTTATAAAGACTTCAAAATTTCTTTCAAGTTAAAATTTTATTCTCTATGTGTGATTAATTCACCAAAATATACGAGAAAGTAACACAAAAAATAACAGAAAAAAATATTAATAATATTTTAAGACTCTTCAGGTGATTAAAATTTAGAGGTCTGAAAATTAAATAATTTATTTGATCCTCATAATGCACAGAATATTCTATATTTAAAAATTATGTAAATAATTCAAACTGTTGGCATCTGAAATTTACTTTAATGAAGCCCAAATGTAAAGATTGCGACCATATAGTTATGTTTCAAAGATGCAATTTAATATCGTAAGAATTTCAAAATTCCTATCAAATGAAAATTTCATGCCTTATGAATGGGAATTTGCCAAAATACATAAGAAAACACCAGAATAATGAAACAAAATATAAGTGATATTTTAGAATGCTCCACTTGGTTAAAATTGATCAATAATTTAGTAGAGAATATTTTATATTTAAAAATTATATAAATAACTCAAAATGCATTAGCACTTGAAATGTATTTTTTATTTAGCCACAATCAAATCTTTTAACGAATATTAATAAAAAAATAGCAGAGCAATACAAAAATATAAATAATAATTTAGAATATTTCATTTAATTAAAATTGATATTGCAATTTCTAATATTGTGAAGCTTGAAAATAAAATAGTAAAAATACCAAAAAACTCTGTTCTGTGCTATCCTACGTGTCTATTTTTAATTTATTTGATCCTCATAGTGTATACAATATTCCACATTTAAAAATTATATGAATACCTCAAAATGTTAGCATCTAAAATTTATTTTATCAAATAAGAACTAACTTGTATAAGTTTCTATATAATTAAATGATCTGGAAACATCAAAAGCTCGTTTTAACTGATTTTAATAAATTTATAATAACACTGGCCGTCATTTTTTCCCCCTCGAATAAGACCCTCCTCGACTCCCGTGCACGCTCGGCTGAATTCACCGACCGGGGAACTTAAAATTGAAAGGTTCCTCCTCCGTAGGATTATCCGTGGCTTCTTAGGTTATTAATCCAGGATATGACGGAAACGAGTCCTCGATGATCCTTCATTTATATGTACATCACGTTCCCCCAGATTCTTACACGAAGTCCCCTTGTAATTGGATATTACGTAATTACAAAATCGACCATTTATAATTCACGAGACCTCCTCGAACCTTTTCAATTTACGACGCGCTTTAAAACCAAAAGCAAATCGACTTTACCATTCGCCTCGCCGAAGCGAAACACAAATTTTCCCGTTTCTTTCGCTTTTCACCGCAAGATAAATAATCGTGCTCCTATAAAAAAAAAAATCGAGCGCAAACACGTTTCTGAAGTTCCACAAACATCGACTCTGTCACCGTCGCGAGGTCCGAAAACGAAAATTCCCCGAATCCACAGAGTGGCCTTCTACCACGGTCCTCGAGAGTGATTCGAGTGGCAAAAGGGGTTGAAAGGTTCGCGAAAAGGCAGAGCCGATTTATCCGCAACGGGGTGGAGGTCCTTCTTCCCCGAATCCACGCGGGATTTCTTTCACGACGAAGGATCCTATCTCACCTCGAGCCGTCGAAGAGGAGGAAGGTGACTGGAAGGAGCTTTGCGCTCGCGTGCGCGCCAGGAAACGCGTCCCACGGCCCGGGCCTCGTAAGCTCGTCTGCACCTTTCAGAGGGGGGCGGGAAAAAAGGGATATCGACTCGTTGGAAGGGGATAAGGGTCGACAAGGAACCAGATGAACAGGCACTTTCGCCCTCCTTCGGCTAAGACAGACGAGCTGCACCGACTGGGCTCCCCCGAATCTTCCTGGGATCCTCTAGCCGGAAGTGAGACGCGTTCGAGGAAATTCGCGACCCGGGCAAGCAGGAAGCTTCCTGGACACGTGTTCCTCCCGAACGTCGAACTGAATTTAAAGCAGGGACACTCAACAATTTTTGTTCGGTGCTCGAAATGAGAGGAGTAAAATTTTCTGAAGTTTTTGCGAGCATTGAATAGTTTCAATTGTGATATAAACGTTGGAATGGACAGGGGAAGGGAAGGGAATTTCAAGGAGGGACTCTCCAAAATTTTTGTTCGGTGCTTGAAGAGAGAGAAATAAAATTTTTTTGGAGTTTCAGTTCATGCAAATATTGAATAGTTTAAATTGTAATATAAAGGTTGAAATAGACAGGGGAAAGGAAGTTTGCCTCAAATATTGAACTAAATTTCAGACTATGAATCGATGATTATTTTCATTCGTTACTCGGAGCCAGAGAAATCGAAATTGTAAATTCTTGTATTTTCCTCTGCATTTTAAAGCAGTTTCAACCCCCTCAATAGAGAATATTCTGCAATGCAATTTAGAGTAATATCTGCATTATATCACACAGAATACACTATTAATAAAAGGGAAGAGCTTCGATTAAATGTATACATAAAATTGTAACACAAACGTTGAAACAGACACGAAAGAAAGGATGTTATCCCCGGGCCATCGAGCGTGCTTTTCGCCAGAATTTTTCCGGGTATGAAATCTATTTCGCGGCCGTCAGTCGGCGGAGCCAATTGGAAAGCAGATCGAATCGCGCGTAGCGCGTCGCGACTATCGCGTCCGCCGAATCGGGAGTACCGATATCGCGGTCGAGCAATCTGTTTAAAACGCGGGTCTCCATTAAATTGCCCGTCAAAGATCCAGCTGATACCTCCTTAACCAGACGGCAAAGAGAAGTCAGGGACCTGCATCCACGCAGATGCGAGACGCGCAGATGAATCAAAGGGACCCTGGTAGGCGAAAGACAGATAGGGAGCGAACTGCGCCGGAGCACGAAGCGCGAAAGGGAGAACGAGACGGATAGATTTAATCGCACCTACCCTATTCCTCTCACGTCCTGAAAGGGAGACGCTCGTCGAGCGAGACGGGGAGACAGAACACGGGTGGAGAAAAAGAGAGAAAGAGTCGCGGGGTGGGGGGATACAATTTAATACAGAGACCCATTCGTTCAACCCCCGGGGGAAGGATTCCATGGAGGAGGTTGCATTTTTTATTCGCGTGCCGTTTGTCTTGCACGTGACGAGTATGAACGCATCGAATCCAAAGAATTCAGAGCCCGGAAAGAAGCGAGCATGGATCGCGCGAGGAGAAATATGGCGGCGCACGTGTGCCATTGATGCATTGCAACACGACCTGCCGTGTGGAGCTTCGTCGAACTCTGGTTGGGAAAATCTTTTCCCAAATTTAGTGGCTTGATAAGTTTCTGGAATGTCTCGTGCTCGACAATTGAAACTATTTTCATGTTTTAAATTGAAGGAGGCTGTACTCCGCTATTTTGGATCGATGGAAATCTCCAAAGTATGTAATTTAGATTTATATTGACTTTAAATCCAATTTATTACCAAAATAAGACAAAAATCAAGAATATTAATTTCGAGGCTTCGATAAAAACTTACTAAAAAATTAAAAAAGTTCAAATCATTTTGAAAAAATTATTTATGGTTGCGGGGGTCAATTACAATCATTTTAGGTCAATAGACATACCCCCAAAATCCTACGCACTTACGAGAAAAAAATTCGAGTAGACGCCTAGATTTTTCGCCGAAATTGAAAATTTTGAAATCGTTCTGAAAAAATTATTTTTAGTTGCAGGGGTCGATTGCAATTATTTTTGGTCAATACACATACCCCCGAAATCTTACGCAGTTTCGAGAAAAAAATTCAGGAAAGTGGACAAATTTTTCGGCAAAATTAAAAAATTTCAAATCATACTAAAAAAATTATATTTTGTTACAGGGGTCAATTGCAAGCATTTTTGGTGAATAGACATATCTCCGAAATCTTACGCAGTTTCGAGAAAAAAATTCGAGAATGTGTGAAATTTTTCGTCGAAATTGAAAATTTTGAAATCGTTCTGAAAAAATTATTTTTAGTTGCAGGGGTCGATTACAATCATTTTTGGTCAATACACATACCTCCGAAATCTTGCGCAGTTTCGAGAAAAAAATTCAGGAAGGTGCCTAAATTTTTCGGCGAAAAAAAAATTTCAAATCGTTCTAAAAAAATTATTTTTAGCTGCGGGGGTCTACTACAATAATTTTTGGTAAATACACATACTCCCGAAATCTTACGCAGTTTCGAGAAAAAAATTCGAGAAGGTGTGAAATTTTTCGACAAAATTAAAAAATGTCAAATCGTTCTAAAAAAATTATTTTTAGCTACGAGGGTCTATTACAATAATTTTTGGTAAATACACATACCTCCGAAATCTTACGCAGTTTCGAGAAAAAAATTCGAGAAGGTGTGAAATTTTTCGACAAAATTAAAAGATTTCAAATCGACCTGAAAAAATTTTTTTTAGTTGCGCGGGTCTATTACAATAATTTTTGGTCAATACACATACTCCTGAAATCTTACGCATTTTCGAGAAAAAAATTCATTACCAGAAATATAATGTCTGTTTAAAACGTCATAATTTCTGGACAGATCGAAGGATTTTAATCATTCAAAAATCAAGCAACGAAAAAATGCATTGCTATTCCCCGCCATTTTGGACCAACGGAAGTCTCCAAAAATATGTAATCTAAATTTATATCAACTTTAAATTCAATTTCGTACCGAATTATTGCGTAATGTAATTAGTGAAAAATGTGCCACGGTTGCTATATTATATTACAAATTTTATTGTTCGCATATAAACACGGTGATAAAAGCCGCGAATGTTATTCCCCCCGGAATGGAGAGCGTAATGGAAATTTTATTCAGCGGAATGAACAGTGTACTAAAAATGACGAATATTGTTCCTTGAAATACATTGTGCATTAAAAATGATGAATTTTATGTGCGGGCTGCTTGTACTCCGCCCTTTTTAAGATAGCCTTGCGACAATTTAAGATTATTTACCACTGTTGGGGAGACACGCGAGCACATTGTGGATTTATATAGGGCTTACTCGTACACCCTACGAGTGTTTCGTTTAGATAGCCTCTCTTATCGCCAATTATCAGCGACGAGTTATTAATACATATGTATATGGGGATCAGACTCCATATAAATTTTTACATTTTTTTTTTTGAACCATATATAATTAACAATCCATTACTTGATTTTATAAGCAATATACTTAGGACAAGTTTGGTCTGACCTAATGCAACTAGTGATATTGTGGTCCGACCTAGTATGGAATATTCTACTTCGACTACTCTAGAGTCGTTCGAAAACAGAAAAAGAATCATCAACACATATTATTTACAAACTTTTTTTAGTAAATAGTGACTTCACTAAAATTTGTCAACTACTGAACATCCAAATAATTTATTAGAACTTGTAATATTTTAATAAACAGACTAGCAATGCATATTAAAATTACACAAACTTTACTTGTGTACTTTTTGAGTCAAAATTTATTTTAAAGGCAGTTTCATTTGTTGTACTAATTATAATTTATACTATTTTCTAAGTGTACTTTGAAACGTAGTTAATAAATAATTTCCAGTTAGAGTTTATTTAATTTCGAAAGTAACTTCATTCTGTTATTCAAACTCTAATTTTTATTAAGTTACGCAGTACATATTACGTAAAATTTAGACTTTATAAAATATTATCGAGCAAACTATCAAATCGTAATATAGAAAGTTTACTAAAAGAAAGTTTATCTGTTTACTTCGAGACGACTTGGAACTCTATATTTCGAAATTTAATATTTTCAAGAAAATTTCTCTTCTTTAACTATACCAAAAAAATATTGAAATTACCTTGCTTGCATAATAAACAAATCTTCACTGTACAACATACCATAAAACTAAAACGATCCTAAACAATCTGCAAGACAATACACTTAAAATTTTCTTCCCCAAAGTAAAATAAAAATAACCCCAGACCCAATCCACTGAGAAAATATAATTCATTTCCCAAATAGCGTATAACAGCTAAAAAAATAATACACCTTTCGAATTGACTAGTGATTTTATTCGCGCCCCGAACGAGTGAAAGCATGGACGTGTGACAGCGAAGGTAACAAAGAAGAGTTAATACCCTTAATACGCGGGAGGGGTTGAAATCCGCGCGGATTACTTTTCCTAAAAAAGTTTCGACCTTAAATTATTACGATTTATTCGCGGCGGAGTCGTGCCCACCAGGGTCCAGACACTTCGACACGCGCCACCGAATTTGATCCACCCTAACGATAAATTATGCACAGAGCGCCATGAAAGAGAGTGCACACCCTGCGCTTTCAACCCCCAAGCTACGACTCTCCCCCCTCGGTGCACTCAAGGACATCTTCTTTTCCTCGACCGATCGTCGCTGCTCTCCCGAAGTCTTCGAAGCGTTCATTTTTTAGTCCAAGTAGCTTGTCAGGAATATTCAGAGACTAGTGCTTCGTCCGTCTTTTGCATACTAGAGCGGGGGGTGGTTGTTACCATTCGTGGTTTACTATTTTTCCTTCGTTTGGCACTCTGTCCTCGATATCGATAATGAGACTCGTTTAAAATACTTTTTCCTGTTAATGATGTCAATTTATATAAGAAACTCGTTATAAAAACAAAATGGAGAATCAGTATCTAAAGTCTTGAAAACAAATATTTCCATTTGATGATAGCTCGTAAAAAAAAAATATTATATTTATATCTAGTGCTGGAAATAAAAATAAAATGGAGAAACACTATCTAAAGCAGACTGTTTACTCCATAAAAAAAAAAAATAATTCCTTCAATTAGGACTTTTAAGAAAATGTGTCAAGAAGAGGTCACTTTATAAATAGGAAATAAATGAGAAATATCACCATTTGACCATATCTCATAAAAAAAAAATATTATATTTATATCTAGTGTTGTAAATAAAAATAAAATGGAGAATCAGTGTCCAAAGCAGACAGTTTACTCCACAAAAAAAAAATAATTTCTTCAACAGAGAGTCTTAGAAAATATATGAAGAAATGATCACTTTATAAATAAGAAATGAATAACATTTGACGATATCTCATAAAAAAAAATATTATATTCATATGTAGTGCTGAAAATAAAAATAAAATGGAGAATCAGTGTCCAAAGCAGACAGTTTACACCATAAAAAAAATAATTTCTTCAATTAGGACTTTTAAGAAAATGTGTGAAGAAATGGTCAGTTTATAAATGAGAAAAAAATATTGCAATAAATTGTGGGGGAGCACGTTGGAGGGATTGCGATCGTTAAACGCGATCAGGAACGAGGGAGGAGAAAAAGAATGACCGCGTTCCGAGCAATAACAACACGGCTGATCGTGCACGGGTTTCTCTACTCGCTGGGGTGGATTTTCTCCGTTCGCGAACGGGTGAGGAATCGTTTGAGAGGTCCGAGGAAAAGCGCGGGGGAGGCGAGAGCCCTGCTCCTTCTGGGCGGATTCAGCGTCGAGTAACGAAGGGTCTCGCGTTCCTAGACCCCTCGAATGTGATTACACGGAAGGAGAAAAGGACGTGAGCCGGGACAGAGCGGAAACAGAGGGGGAGGAGGGGGCTGGCGTTGGTCTTGATTTAGTAATAACAAGGGCTCAGACGTCGCGTAGGGGGCTACGAATTACTAGAAACGCGCGGAGACACTCGCCACGCCGAGAGAAAAACTCAAACGAAGCGAGAAAGACAAACAGCCATCGGCAAAAAAAACGGGATCGCGTTTGATACACGGGCACAAACGACGAACGAGTATGGCGATTCATCTTTCGCGTTGCTTTGGTAAATGTTATCGGTGGATGAAACGAAACTGGAGACCTGTGCTTTTAACGTGACGATGAAACCAAAAAATTGCAACCTTTTATTGTTTGTACTTTAAATTCGTGAAGTTAACTTGTCCTTTCTGGAGGTTATAAAAACCGAAAAATTGCAACCCTTTATTGGTATTTGATGTTAGTTTTCAGAAAGAGGAATAATTTATTATTTGTACGACCCTTAATTTCTATTTTAAATTGATGAAATTATCTTGTCTATTGTTAAAATTATAGAAACCAAAAATTGCAACCCTCTATTGGCACCTGGTTTTAGCTTTTGGCAGAAGAAATAATTTCTCAATTATTTGTGCAACCATTAAATTTGTAATTTATATTTATGAAATTATCTTGTCTTTTATTACTAGTACAAAATTGGAAAAATTGCTTTTCATTCAACCCTGTTGTAACTTACTATATCAGGAACAGAAACCCAAAAATTGCAACCCTCCATCGTCCTCTGATTTTAATTTTCAGAAAGAGGAATAATTTATTATTTGTACGACCCTTTATTTCTATTTTAAATTGATGAAATTATCTTGTCTTTTATTAAAATTATAAAAACCAAAAATTGCAACCCTCCATTGTCATCTGATTTTATTTTCCAGAAGAAGAAATAATTTCTCAATTATTTGCACGATCATTAAACTTGTAATTTAAATTTATAAAACTATCTTGCCTTCTATTAAAGTTATAGAATTGGAGAAATTATTTTTACTTCAACCCTATTGTCATTCTAATAGAAACAAAAGCCAAAAAATTGCAACCCTCCATTGGCATCTGATTTTAATTGTCAGAAATCGAAATAATTTACTATTTTACGACCATTAAACTAGTAATTTAAATTTACAAAATTATCTTGTCTTTCGTTACAGTCACTGAATGGTAGAAATTGGTTTTCAACCCTCCTGTAGGGGGAACTATGCAACGCACGACCCGCAGACGACTTGCTATAACAGAAACAAATTGAGCGAGGTTCGAAGCAGAGGATGCAGGCTACCGAGAAGAACTAATTACATTTTAAAACATTGAAATGTATTCAAGCTGTCGAGACTGCTGACATAGTAAAGTATTTTCGGTATGCAAGCGGAACGAATTAACTTCTCGGGCACGGCTGGCATTTAAACGACCACGTTTCGTTTATAAAAATATACAGCCGGACAATTCGACGACCGAAATAAAAATTGCAAAGTAAACGTGCTCCACTGGAAAATAATCTCGTTCGTTAAAAAATTACACTCCGTCGAGATTAAAACGGGCAATTAACGTTTTAATTTACACTCGAATAAACTGTGCATAGAATACTGGAAATATTAACGGTCGTACAAACATTCTCCAAGATCAAAGTGTAATCAGCGACGAGATTTATAGAAACGAGCGAAAGTTGGCGCAACCAAGGAATGATTAGGCAGCGAATTAGAAGTTACGTTTACCAGAAACATAGTTTACCCAAACTCGAATCGCGGCTCTATTTTCGCGGCATCGAATAAACCAACTTTCCGCCAGATCCGCTGCCAGACGCTTTGTGAGATTAAAATCAACTAATCCGAGGCGCATATTGTCGGAGTTTCTCAAGGGTTACCGACTCGTTAGGATTTCCAAAGGTTTCCCCGGGTTCAAGAGGATCGCTTGGATGCGAATCACATGGCAAATTCGTTCGCCTAGTTCCTTCGCGTCGACATCGTTTGCTGCTCATGCACTTCCCAAACAGAATAAAATCCTCCTCTTCGATAATATTTCAATATTTCCATCATCAGCTTTTTAAAATCATACATTCGATAACTGAGACGTAATTTTCTTAGGATTTTTTGGGTTATTAACACTTCGATGGGTCAAAATTGTACAAAAAAAAACTTCGATTTCAGAAAATTGCATCAATTAAACTTTGTGTTGATACTTATTTTCTGGTAGTTGAAATTCATGAATACTGTTCAAATTTAATTCCTTCGATGTTTCTAATTGTTTCATTCCAAAAGTGATGAATTAATACAAAATTAATATGAACGCCTTAAAATATTTTTCTACTAGAGTTTTACTTAGGATTTTTTGGATTATTAACACATTGATTGCTGGGTCAAAATTGTACAAAAAAAACTTCGATTTTAGAAAATTGCATCAATTCAAATTTGTACTGATACCTATTTTCTGGTGATTGAAATTCATGAATACTATCCAAATTTAATTCCTTTGATGTTTCTAATTGTTTCATTCCAAAAGTGATGAATTAATACAAAATTAATATGAACACCTTAAAATATTTTTCTACTAGAGTTTAATCGTTACAAATTTGGATTAATAGTTTTCTAGTAAAATTCATGAATCCTATTCAAATTGAATTTCTTTAAAACGTTTCAGTTTTAACTATTTTATTCCCATAGTGGAAATAAAAATAAAAAATTGATATGAACAGTACCCTTAAAATATCTGCTGAAATTGAATCGTTAAAAATTTATATTAATACTTGTTTTCTAGTAAAATTCATGAATTCTATTAAAACTGAATTCCTTCAACATTTCAGTTTTAATTGTTTCAGTCCCAAAGTGCAAAATTAATAAAAAGCTAATATGAACAGTACCCTTAAAATATCTGTTGAAATTGAATCGTCAAAAATTTGTATCAATACTTATTTTCTAGTAAAATTCATGAATCTTATTCAAATTGAATTCTTTTAAAACGTTTCAGCTTTAACTATTTTATTCCCATAGTGAAAATAAAAATAAAACGTTGATATGAACACTACCCTTAAAATATCTGCTGGAATTGAATCGTTCAAAATTTGTATCAATACTTATTTTCTAGTAAAATTCATGAATCCTATTCCAATTGAATTCTTCTAACGTTTCAGCTTTAACTATTTTATTCCCAAAGTGAAAAATTAATAAAAAGTTGATATGAACACTACCCTAAAAATATCTGCTGAAATTGAATCGTCAAAAATTTGTATTAATACTTATTTTCTAGACAAATTCATGAATCCTTTAGAAACTGAATTCCTTTAAAACGTTTCAGCTTTGATTATTTTACTCCCAAAGTGAAAAATGAATAAAAAGCTAATATGAACCCTTAAAAAATTTGTCTACTGAAATTTAATGGTAAAAAATTTGTAATTGAAATAGACACGAGAGTTTAAAATTGCTACATAATTCCAGAGTGTTGTTTAACGATGAAAGTCATTGGATTTGCTGTACCGTTCGCTAAAGGAGCGTTGGTCTCCGGAGAAATTGGCGAACGTGGATCGCAGACGGTCCGTTTCTCGTCTCCGCTTCGAGATCCGTCATTGATACCATAATGAGGAAAATTTCTCTTTCGCCGACAGGGGGGGGGGGAAAAAAAGCACTCGAGGCGGCCCCGGGAATGGTTATTATGCACACAAACGGTGTACGAATAAATTGAAGGAGTCCTCTCATGCGAAACAGGAGTGGCGACGCCGGGGTTTCCGCAGCCAGATTCTACGAGATTTGCAGCCGGCCTTAAACACGTAATGGCTACCACTTACACGACTCCGTTCGTCGTGTAGCCACGAGGAACTCGAATCGACGAAACGCGAGCGCGGAAAATATAGGCTTGGGTTTCCCTCGACTTTCGTACGGGCCCTAATTATGCACGCCGGAAGAAGAAATAACCCTAAAATGCTTCTGGGTCAACGTGTGACGGTTCCCTCGAGGTTCCTTCCGCCATTAATATTAGTATTACTATTCATATTCAACGTTGTTATTTTATATTTACGTGCCTGAAATTATTTATCGTATAAAATGGGAAATTTAGTATCGATGAGTTCCTTTTTTTTTTTTTAATTAAATTTGCATTATTGTTCATTCATTTGTGGTGGAAATCCCTTTAGTACAAAAAGAAGTTAATATTTGTTCTACTTGTACATTGATATGCTACTTGTTAATGTTATCAAAACAGGGAATTTATTTTCTTGTTTTTTTTGTGTGTTATGATTTTTGTATCTTGTATTCTTTGAAATTGAATTATTATTATTGTTCATTTATTCGTGGGGAAAAAATTCCTTAGGACGAATAGAAGTCAATATGTAAGGAGAAGCAAAATAAAAATTGTACGAGAGAAAATATTATCAGCTAATAAAAGTTCGTAAAATAATTATAGTAAAATAAATACAATAAAGGGTAGTTTTAAACTTCTTAAGGATTGTTCAATTATATCTGTCTCTGCATGTACGAGTAGTTAGTATATGTTTAGAAAATAAAATATAAAATAGAGTGTTGGGTACATACAAGAGGGATGATTGAATACTTGCTAGTCACGAAATGTGACCTTTGATTATTTTATTTGAAAAGAAAATATCTGTAATTTTTTTTCCATTACGCAATGTTTGAATACTTTATGTTAATATTAGTGCAGTTGGTATAACAAAAGATGCTCTTAAAGAGTAGCTATCATCAGAGTGGAATGGAGGAACAAAAAGAAGATCGACTCATTCGCGACAGGGTAATTGCATCGACAAAGATTCGCTATTGGACTCTTAAAATTAGCTGATCTTGGAGGGGGGATTTGCTTTCGAGCAATGTAATAAGTAGAATTCTCGCTACCGGAGCTTTCGACGACGGAGAAAAAGAAGCCCAAGCCCGAGACACGACGCCGGGCACGCTTAGGGGATCTTACGACCAAAATGGATCCGGAACAAGAAATCTTCGCCCGCTCCTCGCGTTTCTACGTTCGTTCGTGTCACGAACTGTGCAGCCAGAAGGGTGGTGAATAAAACGGAAACCGACGAATTAAATGTGTCGACACTGACACATTCACAGGATACACCTTCCAAAAATTGAGTTCTTTTCTTTTAAATTTCGATATGAACTAATCAAAGATCACTTTCGTCCTTTTCAAATAATTATTAGTCTCCTATACATGCTTCGTTTTAAAATAAAAATTGTTTTCAAATCCTACCAGTATAAAAATTGAAATTTGGCAATAAAAAACAAATCAGAAATTGCTTTCATTCTTTTCAAATAATTATTAGTCTCGTATCCATGTTTCCCTTTACAATAAAAATTGTTTTTAAAACCTACCAGTATAAAATTTGAAATTTGACAATAAAAAACAAATCAGAAATTGCTTTCATTCTTTTCAAATAATTATTGATCTCCTATCCATGCTTCGTTTTAAAATAAAAATTGTTTTCTAAACCTACCAGTATAAAATTAAAAATTTGACAATAAAAAACAAATCAGGAACTACTTTCATCCTTTTCTAATAATTATTTATCTCCTATTCATGCTTCCCTTTAAAATAAAAATTGTTTTCTAAACCTACCAGTATAAAATTTGAATTTTGACAATAAAAACCTAATCAGAAATTGCTTTCATCCCCTTCAAATAATTATTAGTCTCCTATCCATGCTTCATTTTAAAATAAAAATTGTTTTCTAAACCTACCAGTATAAAATTTAAAATTTGATAATAAAAAACAAATTAGGAATTGCATTCATCCTTTCCAAATAATTATTAGTAGACTGCGGATGTTTATGCATTTATGGGGAATTTTAATTCTCAAGAAACTACAGAATGCACTTAATATGCAAAAATATAAGAAATACTTAAAGTAAGATACAAATTATTATATTTAATGGTTGAGACAATCATATACGAAGCTCCCATTTCATTAATTCTATTAATAAAAATATGAATTTGCATAAAGATCCGCAGTCTAATTATTAGCCTCCGATTCATGCTTCGTTTTAAAATAAAAATGGTTTTCTAAACCTACCAGTATCAAATTTGAACTTTGACAATAAAAACCTAATCAGAAATTGCTTTCAGCCTTTTCAAATAATTATTAGTCTCCCATCCATGCTTCCCTTTAAAATAAAAATTGATATCAAAACCTACCAGTATATAATTTGAATTTTGACAATAAAAAACAAATCAGAAATTGCTTTCATTCTTTTCAAATAATTATTAGTCTCCTATGCATGCTTGCCTTTAAAATAAAAATTGTTTCCAAAACCTACCTAAAATTTGAACTTTGACAATACAAAAAAAAAATCAGAAATTGCTTTCATCCTTCTCAAATAATTATTGATCTCCTATCCATGCTTCCCTTTAAAATAAAAATTGTTTTCAAATCCAACCAGTCTAAAAATTGAAATTTACCATCAAGAAACAAATCAGAGATTGCTCTCTTCAATTTTAACAAATTACTCGTTTATCCATTCGTTGCGTAACCGCGCCTAATCGGGGCTGTAGAAGCCGATTCGCATCCAGCAAGAAACACAAAGAGAACGAAAGGAATATAAACACGCGATGGTAAAGCAGGAGCAGCGTGCAGAGACAGAGGAGGCCGAAGTCACGGTAACTCTGTTGGAAAGTTATTAGTTAAGTAAGCTTTCAGGGGGAAGTCCTACAGCGCGTCCACCCCGGCGATACGGAGCTCACGGCGAAAATGTTCACGGTGAAATTTTTCGATCGAGTTTCTTTCGACTCGATCCGCAGCGAACCGTGTTACATTCCGCAGAGTGCAATGGTTCGCGATGCACGCGGCGCAATAACGTAAACGTTCGATGCCAGTCCCCTCGGGAGCGTGAATGGAAACGGGGAACACCGACGCCCGGGCCCGCTGAAAACGCGTATTTACGCCGGGATGGATTTTCTTTGTGGCGTCGAGTGTGGGTCAGAGAGCCAGCAAACTTCGCTGGATACGCGCCTCGATCGTTTTCGAAACCACATTCGATATCGAACTCAAACACTCGAATCGTCGAAAAATTGCATTTTTTACTTTGTTCGAATTTAATATCAGTCTGTACGTTGACCTCTGCAGATAACAGAAAAAATTTATCTTTCATCGTATACCGCGGTTGAAAATATTTTGAATAAATTTGAAACTTAATTGAATTTAATTTATAACTCGAATTTAAATTTATATGTTAAATTTAAAAATTGCAATTTCCATGAATTACTGATCGTTTTATAAATTCAAGTCCACGAGTTTGGATAGTTTATTTTAAATAAAAATAAATTTACAATAAAAATTTGAAATAATAATTTGCTGAATAATTGCAACCCTTTCTTGCACACAAAAGAATAGATTATTTTGTAAAATAAACAAGCGTTGGAAGATTCGACTGGAATTTGCAAGCCAACGAATTTCGAGAAACTCTGTCGTAAATTAATTTCCAAGATAACGCGTCGTTGAGTCGCGTGTGCAGTTTCTATTCGTACAAGCAAACACACAGTTCTTCGACGTTCACAGAAATCCTGCATTTTATCGCGTTTACACAATACACGCTGCAAAGGGTTCCGGGACTTGTTTGATCGCACGGTCGGAATGGCAAAGGGGCGGCCATCCTCTAATTCGATTAGAAAGTTTCCACCCCCGGACCGGTTGTGTATACCCAAGCGCTTTCAAGACTTCAGACTTCTGACCGAAACTGCGGCCACTGCAAATATCGGTCGAGATTATGGACGGACTGTCTCAAAGCGCCGACTGTCGATTGAAGTTTGAAAACCATAGGGGATGTTGAATCTACCGTCCAATTCTACCTCGAGAAAACACGGGTTGGAATCCTACGATTTCTCGCGAATAAATAAACTTTGGTTGTTTAAACCAGCAGGCGATAGATGTTTGTTAAACATGTCCAAGCTTGATACTATCAGTGGCTCTCGAGTCATGTGGCCTCCTGTTTGTAGAAATCATTCCACTGAACTGATTTTATTTCATTTTTATTAGGAGGATATTGTAAATTTGTTTAAATAATTGTTAGAGTTATGTATAAGCAAATGTGATTAGAAACATGTTTTTAGAAATTGTTCCATTAAAGTGACTTCATTTTGTTTTTATTAGGAGAATATATATTGTAAATTGGTTTAAATAATTGCTAGAGTCATGTATAAGCAAATGTGATCATAAACATGTTTTTAGAAATTATTCCATTGAACTGATTTCATTTTATTTTTTTTAGGATATGTATTCTAGATTGGTTTAAAAAATTATTGTAGTTCTATGTAAGCAAATGTGTGCTCTTAGAAATTATTTCATTAAAGTGATTTCATTTTGTTTTTATTAGGAGAATATATATTGTAAATTGGTTTAAATAATTGTTAAAGTCATGTATAAGCAAATGTGATCATAAACATGTTTTTAGAAATTATTCCACTGAACTGATTTCATTTTATTTTTTTTGGAAGGATATGTATTATAGATTGGTTCAAAAAATTGTTGTAATTCTATCTAAGGAAATCTGTGCTCTTAGAAATTATTCCATTGAACTGATTTTATTTTGTTTTTCTTGTAAGGATATATATTGTAGATTAGTTTAAAAAAAAAATTGTTGAAGTTGTATGTAAGCAAATGTGATAAGCAAAATTTGACTCTATTTTTTCAAATGTCTACAGTAAGAGAATTATAAACTATTCTGATAAAGAACAGAGTAAAAATAATCCTCAACTCGAGCAAGTCTCAATAAGAATACTTATTGAGTTGTAAAATTTAATCTTGATAGAATTTTTGCAGTACTAAAATCTAAAAATTCCCCAATAACAACAACAGAAAAATTTCCCCCAGGCTTTCTCTATAATTACTAATTTTTCTCTCAAAATTCTAACACAATTAACTCCCAAGTCGAAACCTCAAAAACAATAAATTTAACACCTTAAAGCTCATATTTTTCGGGTTAACCAACAACGATCAGTTTTCTTTATTGGATTTGCTTCTAAAAATACGGTTTTTGTTAATTACAATGTTGTATCTAACGTATAATTTGAGGGAAAACAAATATTATCATCCCTTAAACCGTTGGATTAAACAAATATTGTTTTTCAAAGCAGTCAGACTCGGGCATGAACGTTAATAACGTTAATAAACAGGATTCATAAATTTTATGAAGCTCACAAAAATAACTAAAATTTCAAAATTGTGTAGTTAAAAATTCTCTAAAATCAGAGTTCTGGTCACGCAAAAAATTACAAACAAGTTACAATATTCACCAATAATAAATCGAGACAAATTGATTTATTCGTGGACAGTAATCTCTCGAATATTGCAAGAGATTTGCCCTCGCTGGATGCAACGAAATTATTCTCCACCGCTTTTGGTATAAAAAATGAAGAACTCCAGTTCACGGGAAAGCGAAATATGATGTTCTTTAACAAGAAGGGCGCCCGTGAGTCGATAATAAAAGGTGGTGGCTAATCCCGGCCAAATTGGAGGGTGGTTTTCGCGGCGGATAAAAAGGAAGCAATGTACTCACGGCCATGTCCTCGCTCCTGTAAGCCGTGAGGGTCTGCTCGTCCTGCAGGAGGACGCAGTAACAAGGTTCCCAGCACGCCTCCCCGGCAGCTTCGCCGACGCAGCATTCGGCCTCTGCAAAAGAAAAAGATGGTCCCGGGTGAGTAAACCCAACGATCGGTGGTCATTGTCCGCGACCCTGTCCTAGGAGAATAAAGTCGACAATAAGAGTAATAAGCGGCGCGTCAATTATCGCGAAGGAGCGCAACAGGAAGCGGTACGCGATTCCTGCAACGCCTCCAGCAACGATCGATAACGATCGATAATCCTCGCGTGCGTTCGAGACTCCAACGAGGAGGGTGAATCCCGCGAAACAACCGGGGAATTATTTTTAACCCCTTTTCCCAGGCACCTGCAGGCCGTTGAAAATTATTTATTCCCTTTGAGATTCAGAAATTTTATTCTGTCTTGGAACGGGTTAGATAATTATATAAAAATTGTAGTGCAATCGATCCGGTTTATGGGAGATTTTTATTTATTTTTGTAACACTAAATTTACGGGGGTTGGTCGATCTGACAGGTTTCAGATTTTATACAGTTAGCAATTTATATTAAAAAGTAATAGTAAATTTAATAAAAAGACAAATTTTAATTCAACCGTCTATATAATGGGTTTCAATAATAAATGAGTACGTAAATCTAGTGTTAACGCAGAGTGGTTTATTTTCCTACAGATGCACATAGTTTGCAGTAAGTAAAATAAAAATAATCGGGGTTGGAGTGTTTTAAAAATTCTGAAAAAACTCTGGTATTACCTCTGATGTTTTAAGAATATATTGCAATGATAATATAAAATGGCTGCCAAAAATTCCGAATACAAGAGCCCTTTCAATGATAAGTTGCTTGCTAGAATGTGATACAAACTACCTTCTTGAACTATCAGGGTTGAAGTGATTTAAAAATTCTGAAAAAATTCAGGCATCACCTTTGACGTCTCGAGAATATATTGCAACGATAATATCGGTTAGATTGTATTTTTTGTGCATGCAAACGTGAAGAACCTAAGAACAAAGGAATTATTTTCAACCCCTTTTCCCCTGCATGCTTTGAGAATTATTTCTTCCCTTCGAGATTGGTAAAAGAAATTATACAAAAATTGCATTGTATATAATTACTAAACTACAGAGATTTGTATTTATTTTTTAACACAGATGTAAAACAGAAACAAAGAAGCTAAGCTTTTTTATTTTTGAATGAATCCAACATTCGATTATAAATCAAATTAATACAATAAAAAAAGCCAAATGATAGCTTACAATCAACTGGCTTGTTATTTAAAATTAAAATTAAAAAATAATTCTTTCTCGTTCAAATTTTCCGTAATCTTTGACTCTCGATAATTTTGAAAATATTCTCAATGGAAATTTCGCCGTGAAAAAAATAGATTTGGTCCACGAACAGTGGGGTTCATCGAAATTGCCTCGTAAATCGCGGCCAAGTGTCGACGATTAACGTGTCCCTGCGCCTAAACGGCATTACTCGAAACGTATCCGTATATTAGGCGACGTCCGCCATTTCAAGGGCCTGAGCACGTGCAGGGACCTGGGAGTCGATCGTCATCTGGAAAGCATGCCCTCGACAGTCCACTAAATTAATTACCTAATTTCGAAATCCCCCTAACTCGAAGGAGACAGCTCCAGTTCGTACGCCATTGCTAATCGACGTTTAGCGTGCCCTTAACTTCGCAAGATTCACGCGAAACTTCTTAACCCATTAATTTATGTGCTTGACTTTAATTCAACGTATCAACAAAATTGATTAACGCTCCCGCGAAATTAATTATTAATTAAAATAAATACGGAAATAGCAATCTGTGGGATCTTTTTACATCTATATCTTATCGCAATATTTGTGTATTTAGGTTTAGAGTAATAATATAGAATATTTGTTTCACTCATTTGTTAGAAGATACGATCAAATAAGAGTAGAAATAATAATAGAAAGATCAACAGATTCTGAGTCTACAAAAGTTTCACTGATCGTCGTGTATTTATTACAATATTTATTAGACTTCTAATGTGTAATAATATCGAATATTTGTTTCACCTGTTTGTTAGAAGATACGATCAAATAAGAGTAGAAATAATAATAGAAACATTAACATCGTAAAATATAGAATAAAAGAATTAATGAAAAGCTAAAGATTCTAAGAACAAAGATTCTCCAATCGTCGTGTATTTATTGCAATAATTATTTTATTTAATTTTCTAACGTGTAATAATATCGAATACTTCTTTAATTTGTTAAAAGACAGGGTAAACTATAATACGAAGAGAAACAAAATGCATCAGAAACATTAATATGCTATGAAATAGAGAAAAGGACACGCGTTGCTACTCCCACGCATTGAAATCACCAGAACAGCTCTTGTTTCGAGACTCTGTGCATGATTTTATCCTACACAAACTGGTCCCATTTTTCCCCACAAAATGAACACCTACCTCCTTTGTAATTTACAAAAACACAGGCCTCCTAGCTTTCAAATACAGATAAAATTTTATTCCTAAACTTTGAAACTCTTTACTCCAAAATTAACGATCGTGTATCGATCTTGATACAATATCAGTTTCAGACAATTTACAATACAATTTCAATATAAAATTATTCTCTGAGGTTGTCACACGGTTTGTCATCGATTTCTAAATATTTATAATTGCATTTTGGACTAATTTTTAACGATCTCGATTGAATTTCCAGCATCTTCTTTTGTTATTTCGAACGAACGATAATGATTGCTGGCGATCGGTAGGAAAACGTTTCGCGGAGGTCGGATACACGCTGGAGAAATCGAGACCAGGATTCCTTTGTGCTCGTCGATGCGTCGCGAGACGAAGGGGCGAGGGTTTCGAATGGTTTTTAAATCTCTTTTCTGACAGCGGAGGAGCCGCGCGAAAATTACAGCTACGAAATTACAAGGCAACCGGACAACGATCCTATTGTTTCTCGCTCTTTCGCCGCCAGCTCGGAAAAGTAATTTCGACGGCGAACGATTGCGTAACGCAAACACACACCGCGTAGAAAAACGCGTTTCTGGCCCCGCAATTTGTCACCGTCGTTGAATTGCATTACGCTCGGACAAAAGTGTTCCCAACGCGCGGAACCAGCACGCGAATTCGAGAAAAAAAAAGAAACGAAATCTCGCTCATAAAATTACGGTTATTCGACCCCGCGTGGGACGCGCTGAAACTGCATTTAATTTCAATTTCGGAACGCGATTCCGCAGAAAAGCTCTCGTAATATAAAATTAATAACGTAATAACTTTTGCTCGATTTGTTTAGGTAAAGCAAGGATGGACGAAATATTAATTTGTATTTTTTGAAATTTTTAAGTGGTAATTCTTTGAAATTTCATGGAACGTGTGTAGTGAAGGCATACTTGTGTTTTTGGAACTTTTAGTAGGAGTTTTAGAGGTTTTCTTTTTAATAGAAAATGCAATTGCAACTTGTTTGTTAATAACTTTGTGAAAAAAACGATGAACGATGTCTATTTGACGAAGGTTCATTGTGAGAACAACTTCTACAAAAGATATCAAAGTTGAGATCAATGGAACTGATTCCCCTAAATTATGTAACCCTCCAGGGACACCCTTAGGTCTTTGAAGACCAATCAGGATTAAAGTGTCTCAAAAATTCTGAAAAAATTCAGATACCATCCCTGACGTTTCAAGAACATATTGCAATAATAATATAAAAAATGTAAACAAAAAATGTAAAAACAAATTTTGCTTGAAATCAGCAATGCTTTAAAAAATTTTCTGTGTCCACAGAGGGTTCAAATTACAATTTTTGATACTAAAAATTCATCCAGTAAAAGAGTCAAGTGGCGGAGAAAATGGCTGCTGAAATTCCAAGGACCAGAGTCCTTTCAGCATTGAGTTTCCTGTAAAAACCTGACACAAACTACCCTAAATAACCAAACTTAAAATCTTCTAAAAATTCTGAAAAAGTTCACCTACCCTCCCTGACACTTAAAGAATACCTCACAATAATAACATCGTTCAGATTATATTTTTTAATCGTGTAAATGTAACCAAAAAGCGTAAAAATAAATTTTGCTCGAAATTAACCCTGTTTTTAAAACTCCACTGTTTCTATTGAAGTTTCTGATACTGAAGATTCCACCGAGCATCAAATTCGACGCGAAAGAGTCAAGTGGCGTAGAAAATGGCCGGCGAAATTCCGAGCGGCGGAGTCCTTTCAGCGCTCGCTGGCAAAAACATGACACAAACTACCCCCTGCGCCTCATCGTCGCAGCAGGGGCTGAACAAATATCGATTCGACGTTCCAGACGTAGCAAGAGTCTTTCTCCTGCGGAGTGCTCGCGCACGAACTACGGATTACAACCGCAGACGCACGTGTGGCTGCATAGACGCGTAAACGAACGACGCGAAAGAAACACCGTCGAGCAAAACGAGCTGAATTTTGCGCCCCCGCGAGGTCTCGGTGTCGCGAAATTTTCCTTGGTTTTCGGTGAAAAACTTTGCCACTGGGTTTCGAAACGAGTCATGGAGGCATTAACCGGGGGGGAGGGGAGACCACCCTTCAAACCTGGCGCGTCTCGGTTACGCGAAAGAGGGTGGGTTTCAACGTCGACTATTCAGTGATAAGTAAATAATCCTCGTTGAAGGGTTAACGAAGTCAAGAAACTTCTCTTCGCGAATTGAAGAACGGATGAATAGTCTCTCGAAACGAAACTGTCGCAAACGCAGTGAGACGGGACGAAATCTCTGCTTTTTATTTGTTAATTCGCGTCTGAGGGGAAAATTTTATTTGCCTAACAAGCAACCGATGAATTTAAATTTGAACTCACGGCGTGGATATTTGTTTGAACGCTTTAGGAGAATTTTAGAAATCGAAATATTTGGGTTGACGGATACGTGCAATTTTAATTTTTTGATGAGGTTTTAATATAGTGTAATAGCTTCTGAATTATGGAGTGTATCGAGAAGTCGCGATCCAAACGATAGTAATATTTTATTTGATAGATATGAGAGCGTGTGGCTACAATAGGAATGGAACGGTTAATTATTTGCGCCACATTGTTGAGAGACGATAGGCAGGGTTCGCGTATCATGCATCGTTTTGTAGGTAATGAATCACCCTACGCGCATGATTGATCACTTTGTTAAAAATAAATTAGTGTGACTCGTAGCCGTGTATAGGTATTATCATATTGAGCGACGTGGCGCTCGTGTACGAGCCTCGTTCTTCGCGTTTGATTGATGGCTATTATTAGCTAAACATATGTGTTATTCGAAGTGTAAAATGGAGGTTTAATAACATAGAATCTCCTACAAACGTGGTGGGTTTGGCAATAGAAATGCAATGCAAATTGTGTGTGTGAAAATTTGCAAAACGTTAGTGTTGGGACCACAGAGTTTAGTTTATTTTATTGTTTGAGAAACTTAGATTTTCAAGTATTATAGAAATATGAAACAATAATGTTTTTCAAGCTGTGTAGAAAGCTTCCAAGGTTTATGTTATTTTTCTATATAGTGAGCTACAATTGCACTTTATTAACCCTTTCTATGATTTACAGTAGAATTTAGTAATTTATTAATTTAGTAAACTAAGTGAAATTGGTTTCCCAGGTTTTCTAATTCCCCAACAATTTTAAATTGATAATTACAGCAACATATTGCAAGCAATAACCAGCAGAATGCCTATTTGACGTATCTCTCTCAAACTACTAGCCATTACCGAAGTTTCTCAATAAAAAACTTCCCGGCTGAAAGAGCCGGTGAAAAGTTTTATAAAGTCGTAATAACGAAGCTCCCGGAGGACTGTCGCGGACAATTTATCCCATTTGGAGTAATATTTAACACACGATGTCTCGTAAGAGCAATTATTAAGAAACTACAGACGACTTCCTCCATCCTCGAACGAAGGTCAAATATAAATAAAAAAAAAAATTGAGAAAGAAAGCGTTACGAAATTAGAAAAATGTCTATAATGGATTGTGGAGCTCTCGTCGGCCCGTTTCGTTAAATAAATATTTATTCCGTGGATCACGGGTACGCGTTCGAGTGGAAAAGATTCCTGGTCGATACGAAACAGGAGAAATACGGCAGATTTCTAGCTATCGGATTGTCATTTTTATGCGTCTGGCCGAGGTTCCCTTTACATATCATTTTCCGCCGTGTCTCGAGTGGCCCCAGGTTTCTTTGCCCGAGTCGCTATTACAATATTTACGTGACACCAGGTGGTCCGTGCTCTTCACTTTCCAGCTACGCGTCTCAAGAAGCCTACGTCTGATATCGCGAGACAGTAGGCCCTAGGTAAATGCAACCTTGATGATTGCGTGAGAACCTTGTCCCTTCCACTTTGTTGTCGAGTGGGAAAGATGGTCACTTGGCAACGAGCGTACACTTCCAAGCGCAAGTAACAGGTACCCCAGTAACTCTTAGAAGAATCCCAAACCTTCGAAATGCACTCAGAAACCTTCATCTTTAATCACTCAGCCATCGAAATAAAATAGAAAATTAAAATTGCAACTGACTGTGATATAGTCGAAATGAAACAGAAATATGTAGAAAATTTTTAAATGAGAGTACCACTTTCTTTCGAATGCCACCATTATGATTTATGGTTCTAACAACCCCATCCACTGATCTATTCGAGAAACTTAAAAACAAAATTCGTAAAAAATAATTATTAAAATTGCTAATAAAATGTATCCATCGAAGGGTGGAAGGTATACTGGATTTTTCTTTGAGAATTTCTCGTAATGTAGCTTCTGAAGGTTCGTGTTTTCGAATATGAAAACACTGAGACGGGCAAGTCGCGCTTTAAAAATCTGCAAAGGCGTCTCGGCGATCGACAAACGCGTATCCCCGCGATTCCCAAAGGTGCCTATTCTCATTTCTTCTTTCTACCAGCGTCTTTGTGCGACGGTGATGGTCGACCATTCTTCGGGAGCGAAGCATAGAAAAGTGCGCACAGTCCATCCATATGCATGGAACCCGACGGAGCACCGAAGGCACGGATATACGCGGCAGACAATGCACAATGCTCAGTGATATTGCTGAAGACGAGGCCGCGCTCAAACGATCGCGATGACGACTACGGTGTAAGGTCTTACGGATTCCCTGGCTTTTCGCCAACGAACCTTTTCCCCTTCCCAATACTTTGGTAATATTCGTTGGAAATCCCTAATCCGTCCACAGGACTCTTCTACGACCATCGATTTGCCAAAAAATCCAAAAACTTCGGTCTAAGAATGGGAACTTTTGGGAGGAAATAATTCGTGAAATTGTTCGATTCGATTGACAGTTGGGTTGATATGCTGATGAAACTTGAAAGCAGTTAATAAGTTGGTGATTAGCTGGAATTTTTATTTATTTTTATTTATGGTCGAAACGTTCAGTATTAAAATGATAATTGCGTATGAAAATGTTAACCTGCGGTATGGGGAGTATGAAATAAACGCAATGGTCGAGGAGCAATTCAAAGTATGGCCTGCAGGTCTTGCAAATACTATTCAGACGCTCGGTGGCCAGACGCCCAGTCCTCAAAGCGACATCCGGTGAAAACACGACCTAACAATAGTCCCGGTTCAGGTTCCACTCGAACAGAAGTCAGAGACCTTGGAAGTCATAAATTTTCTGTCACCTCTGCCAGTTTCTCCCCGTCGATGGAGTTACAGTTCCGTTTAATAGCCTCGACGGGGTATTCCTGCCGTTTAGACTAATTTTTCTTAATTGTTATTAACGAGCTGCACGAAGCTAAATTTACAATTCATTTGCACGAAACGCTTTTGGTTTTTAGAATCAAGAAACTGAAGATATCAATCGTAAATTTGGTAGAAATTATCATTATAGATAGAACAAGTTGTGTAAAATCTGTTTTTTTTTAATTAAAAAATTTTAAATGTCAACTTATTTGTTAGTAGATAAATTTAGTTTTCAGTTTTAGTTTTATTTTTATTTAGTTTTAGTTTTATTTTTATTTAGATTTAGTTTTATTTAAATTTGGTAGATATTGTGAATTTTTGACAAAATTTGTTATCAAATTTTGGTTAACATTCGATATAAATAGGAAATATAGGTATACTGTCTTAGAACAGTCTATCAACGCGTATTAAAAATAGTAAAATTTAGACGCGTGCAGTTCCGAAAGTACTAGTGTTTTATTACTAATTAAGCCACTGTTAGAAGCAGCAAGGCCTCTCCTTTAAAGTGGTTTTTGGTTTTTGTCGATTCGACTTTCCGTTTTCGAGATATCGCAATTTATATAAGTAGCTAATTTTTAAAAAATTCTCTTATGGCGCTTCCCGTGTTAAATCAGGCCACTCACGCGTATTGAAATCACTAAAAGTTTAATTACGTGCAGTTTCGAAACTATTAATATTTTCTCCATTATTAAGCCATTATTAGCGGCGGCAAACCTTCCCCAATAAAGTGGTTTTTGGTTTTTGTCGATCCGACTTTCCGTTTTCGAGATATCGCAATTTATGTAAATAGGTAATTTAAAAAAAGTTCTCTTATGGCGCTTCCCGTGTTAAACCAGGCCACTCACGCGTATTGAAATCACTAAAACTTTAATTACGTCCAGTTTCGAAATTATTAATATTTTGTCCATTATTAAGCCATTGTTGGCGGCGGCAAACCTTCCCCTTTAAAGTGGTTTTTGGTTTTTGTCGATCCGACTTTCCGTTTTCGAGATATCGCAATTTATGTAAAAGGGTATTTTTCTTAATTTGACTATCGCTGTCTTCGTCTGACGCGTCGCGTCGGGCCTCTCGCTCGCACGTGAGTCGCGACAGTCACGTGACCAGGAAGCGTAGTATTTCCAAGAATTTACTACGCACTGTTTACTATCTATGCGCGCGCGAGTTCATTGATCTCAATGAAACGTAAACAAACGCTTCGGACCCTCGTATCTACGAAACTAGCCACCGCATCGACTTGAAATTAAAATCGTCATATCTCCGGAACTAATTACGCTATCGGCTCGTACAAACGCTCATTTTAAAGGGCATTTTATCCTCTATCTAATGAACCTAACAACTATTATTATTTATGTTATCTTCTATGTTTATTTTGCAATTTACTTTGACCTTACATACTAAAAGAAGTTTCAGCAATTCCTATATCGACTATAGTAATGTTATACAATAAAACTGAATTATAAATTGTTTATTTTATTCGAAAAATGAATGACTAAATCCGATAACTACACCAACTACTATAATTTATGCTACCTTCTATATTTATTTTGAAATTTATTTTGACCCTACATACTCAAAGAAGTTTCAACAATTCCTCTATCGACTATAGTAATGTTATACAATAAAACTGAATTATAAATTGTTTATTTTATTCGAAAAATGAATGACTAAATCCGATAACTACACCAACTACTATAATTTATGCTACCTTCTATATTTATTTTGAAATTTATTTTGACCCTACATACCCAAAGAAGTTTCTGCAATTCCTATTGATTATCCAACTGTTTATAAATTGTTTATTTAATTGAAAATGAATTTAAACTTCTATATAGCACGTTTGCGTAATTACTAGCCAGCTTTTCGTCGTAAATAATGCTCCCCAATAAAAATACCTCTCGAATTGATCGACACCAGCGAAAAAGAGGTTTCTCACCCCGGAGTATCGACAGCTTCAGCGAACAGCAAAACAACGCAGACTCGTGTGGTCGTCTTAACAACTTCCACGGGTGTAATTAACACGGAACAACTTCGAAAATGTCCGTCTGTATGCTGTGTTCCCCCGACTCGCGTGGTTTTGGCGGGAGTTTCGAAACTTGGTATTGCATTGCATTGTGGGAAAGTTTCGGGTCTGTGACGGCGCTTCCGAGGGTACGCGAGTTTCGCCAAGTTCCAGCTGGGGCCAAGAAACCGTGGACTATGGGAGGGGAAAAGGGAGCAAAACGTAAGAAACACGGAGAGAAACAAATATAAATACAGAATGATTATAAATGCAATATGTTGGTCGACAATTTTTATGTGAACTATTCTATTTATAACACGATTATTTTATTATATTTGTACTTCTATTTTTCGAGACGGAAACGCTGAACGAAGAGTTAAATATTTGAGGATGGTTACGTCTTCGTTTCCCCGGAAGCAGCTTTCCGCGAGCTTTTCCGGGCACAAGCGGCGCGCAACGGGGCTTCGCGTAACGGTGTAAAACGTAACGTTGTGTGGAGTCGCGGCGGTCGTAAAGAGAGCGAAATATTTCTGGGCAGATGCCGCGAACAAGGGACCGCGACGCAAAATATTCTACGGTTCTGTATCGGCGAACGGTAATGGCTTCGAGATGCCGATTCGAGGTTGTCTGCGGACCGCTTTGCATACGAAAGTTATCGCTTTCAATCGACGCGCGATCCTCTTTAACTGATATTTCGTTCCATCGAACCACGAGTGAGAGATTTAAAGATTCTACCAACGATTGTTCGAGCAAAATTTCCCCTTCAGTAACTAAAAACCAAAAATCACATTTAATGAAAATTAATACAATCTGGATGCATCTCTATTTAGTTGACATTTTCTCTCGATGTGCAAAACGGAAATTTAGATATATTTCTCGACGTCAAGAATTTCTTGTAGACATCGCTGTCAGTTTCTATGTTTTATATATTAATAATATATTTGTGTTACAAATGAGTACAAATTTGTGTTCCATATACCAATTTTTGCAGTAAATATTATTAATATATCTGTGTATATTATTTTCAAGTCTTTCAAACAGATCAATGGATGAGATTCTTATAACTGTAAATCGTAATGGTGGAATTCGAAAGAAAATAGTACCTGCCATTGTTTAAAAATTTTCTTTATATTTCTGTTTCAATATATATTATTATTAAACTTGATTAGCAATCAGCGATCTCAAAAATCTCTTGTGGCCAGTCTCTGGTCTATCGACGACTGTGCGTGGTAGCAACGTATGACAAAACAATCCTAAGCACTGATCGATACAATAATTGGCCATCGAACGGTGTAACGAGATTTCTGGATTAATGGGCCGGTTGGTTGCACACAGGTACCTCGTTGCCCCGGTTGTTTCTATCCAATTATGTAATAGCTTTCGCAAAATAAACGGCGATCGTGCCTCCCCCTCGCTCCCCCTGTGGCTCCCGTTATTATCGAACTATCGGCTCGTTGGCACGTGCTCTCGCGAAAGATCGCGCTTATTAATTAACCGAAGGAACGTGGGAAACGGAGAAAGAGAGAATCCCCTCCAGGGGGGGGGGGGCAAAGAAACCACCGACGAAGAAGAAGTCTCCGTGGAAGAAACAAGTCGCAGATAAGATCGCCGGTAATGAACTATCCGGGTCCAGCGTGGTTCTAATGAGGACCGTAGGAAGTAATCTCGCTCCCTTGGAAGAAACACGCGCGCGTCTGCTCGCCACGGTTACTCTCTTTTGCGCTTTCGACGCGAAACACGCGAGTTTCTACGGAATGGAGAGCGTCGCGGGACCTCTCGCCAGTCTTGCGATTTCTGTGTACGTCTCCCATCGTACGCTTACACGGGGCGTTCGACAGTAAATGTCCAATGATTCAGGGCACAAACGAGTTTAATAGGTGAAATTTATACGGCCTCAGGTCGACTACAGGGCGCGCGTTAATGGTTTTCTTTCGTTCGAGTTGGGGAGGTCGACTTGGGGTAGTCGAATGGACACGTACTACTTTTTTGGTATATTTAGAGGTTGTTTGCGGTTGAAAATTGTTATTATGCAGCGTTTGGAAGATGATCGGTATGTTAAACAAGGAAGTAGTTTGCTTTTTATACTACAAATTGTTGAATTGTTGAAATACGCATCTGTATTTCACTTGTAAACGAAGTACAATTTTTAAGGGTATTTGTTATGGTTATTTGTTATTTGTTCCAAAAAAATTGTGATTCTTCATACGTTTGCTAACATCTCTGACACTATAAGAGATATTAAAAAAGGGATAAACACAAAATGTTTCAAAAATAAGGCTAAAATTAATCCCTGATATCCTAATATCCGAAACTACACTAAAATAAATTAGAAATTAGAAAATGAATATAAAAAAAAAAATTGTAATATTACACGAGAAACGTGGTTTGTATATGTGTAACAACTCGTTTTCATAAGTGTTGCCAGATAGATTTGAAAAATGTGCTACAACCGAGCAACTGGTCGCGAGAAATGGAATTCATTTTACGACTCAGACGTTAGCTTTGCGAATGCTAATAAGGAATACGTAATCGATAGAACTCATTTTCTATATTTCAGAAAAAATAACTCGTAAAGAATATTAAATAAGAATCTTTTCTTAGGAATCAATTACAGCTAGAAAATTTCCAGAGGGTCCAAACCTTGAACCAGAGCATGACGTAACCAGTATCGAGCAAGAAAATTGATATTGCGTGCAAACACGAAATAAACGGAATCCTTGACGAGGAAGATGATAACAGAGGCATCGGAATTGCCAATGTATTGGCTCCAAAGTAAATGTAAGTGGAAAAGGAACGAAGTGGAACCTATTGCGAGTCGACAGAAATTCCCGCAGGAATAACCCCGTAGGTCGTGTGTGAAGATAAAGATGCAATAAAATGGTCCAATTCTGCGAAAAGAAATGTGTACGCGAAGTCGGAGGAGGCGAACGTGGGCGTCTTGTATAATACATTGTATTTCAAACGTGCATTTGTTCAGCTTCCGTCCGACGCCTTTGGAACCCATCCACTGCTTCCATTTTAACGAAAACATTAAGAAACTCGAAGCAAGTGTTTCCAATCGTACGTTCCAATCAATTTCCAGTATTCGTATCCTATAATGATGATTTGCTATAAATACACTTGTTATTTTTTACGAATTCTTTCTATTTATTTTGTATTATATTTTTTGTATTATTTATTTTGTATTCATTTGTATTGTTTATTACACTGTGTGGTTTTACTTCTATTTGTGAAGTAGTTTGGTTTCTCAAGAATTCTTTTTTCATTTGTTTTTAACCGAATGCTGTTTATTAATACTGTAATTATTACACTTTCTATTTATGAAGCAGTTTCTGTCTCTTAGGAATTATTTTTTCATTTATTTTTAGCCTAATGTTGTTTATTAATAATACAATTTTACTTCTATTTACGAAGTAGATTTTCCCTCTTTGTTTCTCATGAATTCTTTCTATTTATTTTTAACCAAATATTGTTTTTATTACACACATTGTGTGTTACTTTTATTTTTGTTTTTTTTTTAAACCGATAGAGAGGTGTAATAACATGAACACAGAAAACAAATTGAACACAATATGTGGGGGTTTTTTCCCCCAAGCGGTCACCCATCCCAAACTTGACCGCGTCCACAATGCAGCTGCACTTCACTGATCACACGAGTATCGCTGTTTCCAACGCACCACGAGCTTTAACAAGTTACAGTTTTAATTTAAACCCTTAAATATCACAATATATACAAAAAATGGACTCATATCAATTTCAAAAACTCATAAGACACAAATTTATTTAATTTATACTGAATCACCATTAAAACATACGAATACGAATGAGAATAACTGTGTATGCTTCGTGAGATCCAACGAGCTTCAAAAGTAAACTGTTTCGAACCCCAAGATGAAACGACGAATTCTCGGTTAGCAGTTGTAATAAAAATTGTTAACTTTCGATTTTTTGCGACGATCCTCCACGTAATTTTGTACCAAATCACTGTGTTCTAGAGTAATGTTCTAGGTTAATGGTACCTTTTGGAGCCCGCAGCTTCTCTTTTTAACGAACCCCGACACAAAGAGCTAGGAGAAAGTAGCTCAACTGGCAAGTTGATGCAAACTGCTGTCACGAAACATCATGTGCCGTAATTAATAGTACTCGATGGAACACCATATGCCGCGAGCAACAGCGCGCCAGGTAAAAGGAGTTTAGGCGCGCTGTATCGTAAAACACGTTTATAATTTAGGCAAATTAGGCTTGTAATGAGTCCGTAACCGGCAGAGCATGGAAATTACGGAACACAGAGGGCAACTGTCGCCAGCTCCAGGTGTAACCGTGGTGAAATGAATAATTAATATCATTTTCGTTGAAAAATTAGGGTCACTTGTACCCCTTTGGACGCTCCATTTTTCCATCAAAACAAATATTCACAATTTACGAAATAAATATTCTCTATTTTTAAATTTTCTGTTATCTTATGAATTTTGCAATCATGTGCTACAAAATGCCCTAGAAAACACTTAATATTTATGTATACGTTTGAATCACTGTAAAAAAAAAAATTCAGTGAAAGAAAGAAGTGGTTTAAATATAAATATACTTTAAACATTTTGAACCCTTGCAGTAAAATGTTCACAAATGAAAATGTGTTTTGTTTTATTAGATTTATTAGGTGTTGCAAGGATTTTTACTGTCACGAAATAGAGAACATAATATATTAGCAATAAACACTGTAATAATTTAACTTGACCGTTGTTATGGAATTTTTCGAATACTGTGTTACTTTGCTTCACGATAAATTGCAACCGATCATACCGCTTATAAATTACATTTACCGACGAGACGTAAGCCGAGATACGGTATACGAAAGTCGACTGTTGCCTTTCTTTTCACGATAGTTAAGCGGAATGGAAACTCCCTCGATCGCTATACAAAGACGTCTTATTCAAAGGGACCCTTTTCCCCCTCATTCGCCTCTTTCTATCCACCATTTCTCTTTCTAAGCGACTCGATAACAACCCACTTTACCTTGGTATCGTGAAAATTGAGAGAAGAATACGCTGCATTCAACCTGTCGAGGAATCGATGAAGACTTCCTGGTAGAACGCGACTTACCGATACAACGTACAAACACAAGCAGAGAGCTCGCAATTTCTTTTAAACACACTGTATACATTTTCAAAAATGTTCAAAAACAATTCCATCAAGAAACTAGTGAAACTTTTAATAAAATCTAAATCGTAAGATATATAGATAAAATCACACTGTAAAATATATTATTATTTACAAAATTGAATTTAAAAAACTGGAAAATTAAATTAACACTTGTACAAAATGTACCGTGTTTCTATTTTGTGTCAATTTTAATTTTTTTTTATTATCTCATAAATAATAATATGTTTCGTAGTACAAGTTTCATTTTTAAATTCGAATTAAGTATAAGCGCGATTTATTTTAAAATTAAAAATAAACGATGCTTGATAATATTTTACCAATTACGATTTTGTTAATTTTTGCAACGCTGGCGATTTTCTGATTTCTATTTAATCATTCGTGTAACTTCTCTCCTAATTAAAATAAACGATTGCCCTATCCGATAATATAGGTTCTCGTTACACGAGCCCGATCTCTGTTCCGAACAGTTTGCTTCGCCGTTCAAAGAGTTCGCGATTATCCCTGTAATTAAATTCCGTTTCGTCGTTCGTTAACGTAAATCAGAAACTATGCGGCGTCCCACATACGTCGCGGTTTATTCCGAGAGAAAATTTCACTTCTGCTTTTCTATGTCACTAACCGAGATCTAATTGTTCCTTTCAATTGCTCTGTATCCCAGTTTTCCGTGTCACGAGCCCAACGTCCATTTGTCACTTTCAATTGCCATTAATGCATAAACGCTCCGCGCCGCGGTTGAATACTTCACCCGTGTGTTTCTCGAATCTTTTTCTGCTCCATAGCGCCTCGTATATTTTCCCCCGACTCGACGTATTGAATAGAATTTAATTCCAAGACTGAATTATTAATCAATAATTTAGTCCAATAATATTAAGATATTAAAATGTTTTTTTAAAAATAATAATACGACTTATAAAAGAGATTCCATATTATTAATAGCCATATTAAGACTATATTAATCGTAATAAGTAATCTATATTGGGTTTGTAATATCAAAAAATATTTCATTTTAGACTCCAAATGAGATAGAAAAGTATTTTCATTTTTCAAAGTGGTAAATCTTTTATTTTAAATTGATGGTAAATTTATAGAGAAGAGAATGAGAATACTGGAGTACAGCACCCTACATTCGTCGATGCACAATTTAAGGAACGCTTGCGAAGCGAAAACAATCGAGTCCAAGGCGCGTTAAATAATCGCGATGGAATTAAACTAGGTCACAAGGTTGCCTGTTAATTCTTTTCGGTATCGTCGAATAAGGGAGAGCCCAGATACCAGACTTACGTGAATGCCCCAATTTCCCAGACACAATGGGACCCCCCCCCGATGACCCTGCAAATCGCAAGGGATTACAATCGAACTCTTATTAACGAGATTAATCGCAATTTCCTCCGCGTTCCGACGAGATAACTTGGACGAGCTTCTGTTCCCTCGATTACAGAGGAAGATTCCCAAGCGGGAGATTTCTCTCGACTCGTTTTGCAGAACTTACCGTAATACGGCATTACGAACTTTCCAAAGAAGCCAATTTCGTCTCATCAATATGCAAACTACGTTAATTCCACATAATGCAACTCACCTCTGATACCATCGCAGTAAGCTGCTTTTCAACTGTATTAGTGGACTGTTTTATTTGAAGATACAAATTATTGGAAATATTTAAAAATTAGGGGAAACTAGGAAAAACCTCCCGCTAGTACACCTTGAAATTTTTTAATTTCTCGCAGAAGTTATTTCAAATATTGTAATGATTGAAAATTATAGTAAATTGCTAGATAGATCTAATTGCCTTAAGAGGTGTTTCTCAATCAGATCAGTAGAACATTCTATTTAAAGATACAAATTGTTGGAAATATTTAAAAAATAGAGAAAATTAGAAAAAACCTCCCGCTAGTACACCTTGGAATTAATGCTAAATTTTTTCAATTTTTTAATTCTTCACAGAAATTATTTCAAATATTGTAATGCTTGAAAATTATAGTAAATTGCTAGATAGATCTGTCTAATTGCCTTAAGAGGTGTTTCTCAATCAGATCAGTAGAACATTCTATTTAAAGATACAAATTATTACCTAGAAATATAAGAAAAAATTACAGCAAAAATTTCCTAGAAATACACCTTAAAATTACCTATAAATTCTTTAAATTCATATTTAAAAATTGGACTCTGCATTTTTTAAACTCTTTAGGGAAATTATTTGAAATATTGTAATAATACTAGTAAAATATTCTATTCAAAGGTACAAATTACTACCTAAAAATTTTACAACAAAATATTATAAAATACTTCCTACTACTACACCTTGAAATTAACCATAAATTTTTTTAATTTTTTAATTCTTCACAGAAGTTATTTTAGATATTGTAATGCTTGAAAATTATAGTAAATTGCTACATAGATCTGTCTAATTGCCTTAAGAGGTGTTTCTCAATCATATCAGTAGAACATTCTATTTAAAGATACAAATTATTACCTAGAAATATAAGAAAAAATTACAGCAAAAATTTCCTAGAAATACACCTTAAAATTACCTATAAATTCTTTAAATTCATATTTAAAAATTGGACTCTGCATTTTTTAAACTCTTTAGGGAAATTATTTGAAATATTGTAATAATACTAGTAAAATATTCTATTCAAAGGTACAAATTACTACCTAAAAATTTTACAACAAAATATTATAAAATACTTCCTACTACTACACCTTGAAATTAACCATAAATTTTTTTAATTTTTTAATTCTTCACAGAAGTTATTTTAGATATTGTAATGCTTGAAAATTATAGTAAATTGCTAGATCTGTCTAATTGCCTTAAGAGGCGTTTCTCAATCAGATCATTTAAGGATACAAATTATTACCTAGAAATACAACAAAAAATTACAGAAAAACTTTCCTACAAATACACCTTGAAATTACCTAGAATTCTTTTTAATTCACATAGAAAAATTAAACCCTTCAGTGACACAGTACACAGAAATGAAGTATTTAAATTATTTTAAACACAGCAATGACATTACAATTTCTGTCCCCATCTTCGTATTCACATGTTTGTACTCTATAATTACACGTGCAAACAGATAAACTCGCTGCACTCGGACGAAACACACTGCCCAGAGCTACGTGGAAGTAATAAATCGAAACCCAGGCAACTCAATTTTGCAACATCGATGCAACAGTCCACGTGACGCAACGCGCGCATCTAAACACGATATCCTCGAAAGTATGCATGATTCAAACGGCTAATGGAAATTACTTTCCAGAATATTAATGAGAAAACGTTATTGGGTTCGACGTGTTTACGGTCGAGCGCCACGTTCAGCGGTTGAAAATGATCGGAAAATAGGTTGCACGGGCACGGTAATTGCACAGGAAGGAACGCGTTGTGAATTTTTCTATATTCGCGCGACAAGGTTGGGCAATAATTATTACATATGGAAACACGGCCAGGGGACCAGTTCCAGCGGCGATGCGGCAAGAAATAATTTATGGACAATTATCTTCGTGTCAATTACAGCGGCCAATGGTAACAGAAATTCTAGGGACGCCTGGGATCGTCGTGTTTCGCTGGGAATCGCGTCGACACGGAGTCAAAACATCCCCGCCACGAGCGAGACGCCAGGCCGGAACAATTTCCTGGTTTTAATGGACCCGCCATCGGCAAACGGCATTCGTTTCGAATAATTAATTCGTAGCGTGACTTCGTTTCGCCCGGATTCATCTTCGCAGACCCTCTGGATTATTCGAAAAACCACCCCCTCCAACCTTCTACTACGATGCTGGGATCTTCTAAACAAGTAGTTACTAAATCAATTCTAAAAACTAAAAAAATTAAAAATTCACGAGAAAATTTTTAACTATACGATTGGTCCATTATAGCGACTCCAAACACAGTTTAATTCATTGTAAACTTACTATTAAATTAATATTCAAATTTTGGTACAAGTCTAGTCAAAACTATGGAGCTCTTTTTCAAACAGAAATGCAGTCTTGCAAGTCTGTTACTTTAAGCTTATTATTAAACTGGGATTTATATTTAAATTTTGTGTAATTATAGTCAAAACAATGGAGTTTTTTTTTAAATAAAAATCCAGTTTTCTAGGTGTGTATAAAGATGTATAAATAATTGATTAAAATATAGCAACTCCAAACACAGTTTAATTCATTGTAAACTTACTATCAAACTGAAATTAATATTCAAATTTTGGTACAAGTCTAGTCAAAACTATGGAGTTCTTTTTCAAACAGAAATGCAGTGTTGCAAGTCTGTTATTTGAAGCTTATTATTAAACTGGGATTTATATTTTAATTTTGTGTAACTCTAGTGATAACTATGGAGTTCGTTTTAAAATAAAAATCCAGTTCTCCAGGTGTGTGTAAAGATGTATAAATAATTAATTAAAACCAAGGGTTGAGGCTCGAATTGAGAAAAGTATACTATATTTTAGTGGTATTTTAAATCTGCAACGTTGGTGGAGCATGCACCAGTGGTTGTTGCACGTGATAAAAGAAAGCCAATGACTCGGCCAAGTAAATAATTAAATAATTAAACGGAGAAATTAAACGAAATGGTATCCCGCTGTGTGAAACGTGAACCGTGCAGCTGCATCTGACACTTTCATTAGGAGAGTGTGTGTTCCCGTTGCACTTGCAACGACAATACACGACAGTCGGATCCACGGCAGAGACACTCCAAAACGAGAACAATGCACCATAATCGAACGAGAATTTCGCTTATTTGGCGTTGGTTCGTCTGCTTTGGTACGTCAGAGCGTGGCAGAGTGAAATATTAACGCGTTAAAAGTCTCAAAAATTCGTCGACGATTCTCGTTATTCGATACTCTTATTTGACGATTTCACGCATCATGGGATCATAATTTTCACGCAAAATATTGATATATATAATTCATTGATTTCCCCTATATAGTGTTTCGAAATTCAAACCGTGAAAAATATTATTTTATTTATTCTTATGAAATGTATTGAAATCTAACATGAAATAAAGAAATTGTGACCTAGAAATATTTTATATTTATTAAAATTGTTTGATGAATGATTAAAACATATTGAAATTTATTTTAATAGAAACTACCCACCATTAACAATTTTTTAATACAGTCTAAGGCTCCATTTTAATATATCAAATTTCAGAAACATATTTTATGGGTCCAACGTACGAAAAAAAATTTAACAATTTATCTGCTGGTATGCACAAAAATATCGTAGAGAATACCAGGCGAATTTTTCGATAATTATAAGCGATATTAAATATTCCGGAGGTTCGGGAACCCCAGAACTTGCCGAGCTATTGATTTTCCATATTTCGTAAATATCGCAACAGTCTCGAATAAACGGTCGTAAATAGAATCTAAATTATTCGCGGGTTTGACGCGTGGTTCGCGCTTTTTGCGTCGTCGAAAATTGAATTAGAGCACGGGGGAAATTCGCGTCAAGATAAATTGGAAAATTCAGGTCAACCGTAGTTTATTTCCAGCATTGTCAGATCACGGATAATGGAATATCGGATATCTGCCACGAAGGGAAAGAGTAATAGGAACTCGCTATTCCTCGATCTGGAAATACAGCCACGAAGTGGAAAGTTAGATAAGTCACACGGCCTCCTGATAATATTCATCCGTATCGGTGAGCCACTTCTCGATTTACGTGTCATTTGAACTCGCCCGAGATACATCGGAACCATAATTCAAAATTCTGCAAGTCACAGAACCGTCTAACGATGCCTTATATTCGATACATCGTGCGTGAAATATTATACGAATCGTGATCCACGATACGTTCTAATTTTACAAGTATCCACTTACCTATCCACTCATCCACGTTAATAATTATATAATTCCTGCGATATATATTCATCCAACCACGCGTTCGTTAGAAATTAAATATACACCAAACGCGCGAATCGATAATCCTTCAGTCGATTCCACATTTAATTTTGCTTTTATTTTATACGTGAAATCAGAAAATAGAGATTTAAAAAAAAGGATGCTTTATTATAGAGTAAAAGTATATAGATGAATATGCAATTTGCTGAATTTATTTGAAATATACAAATCTAAATATTAAATATAAATATCTTGACTGAGGCTTCATTAAAAAGTTATTAAAAAATTAAATTAAAAAATTACATATCATTCTGAAAAAATTATTTTCGGTTGCGGGGCTCAATTACAATCATTTTTGGTGAATAGACATACCCTCGAAATCCTACCCACTTTCGAGAAAAAAATTCGAAAAAGTGTGAAATTTTTCGACGAAATTAAAAAATTTCAAATCATATTAAAAAAATTATATTTAGTTACAGGGGTCAATCACAAGCATTTTTGGTGAATAAACATACCCTCGAAATCCTACCTACTTTCGAGAAAAAAATTCGAGAAGGTGTGAAATTTTTCGAAAATTTAAAATCAAACTAAAAAAATTATATTTAGTTACAGGGGTCAATTACAATAATTTTTGGTGAATAGACCTACACCCGAATTTCTACCCACTTACGAGAAAAAAATTCGAGAAGGTGTGAAATTTTTCGAAAATTGAAAAGTTTCAAATCATACTAAAAAAATTATATTTAGTTACAGGGGTCAATTACAATAATTTTTGGTGAATAGACCTACACCCGAATTTCTACCCAGTTTCTAGAAAAAAATTCAATACTGGTGGAACTTTAAACGTTAATAATTTTTTAACGAAGCCTCCGTCAACAAATTAGTATTCTTGATTTTCGTCCTATTGTGGCCTCTAGAATCTCCTATTACAATTTTTTTACATTTAATTTTACTTTTATTTTATACGCGAAATAGAAAATAGAAAATTAAAAGAAAAAAGACGTATTATTACACAGTAAAGAAATATCGATGAATATGCAATTTTCTAAATTTATTTGAAATATACGAACATAAATAGAAAATTCTGCACTTCGCCTCGTCAAACAACCAGCGATAAAAAAATTAGTTTCTAACGTACGCCGATATTAATCGCGAACAATAAATTTACCCGGTAAAAGTACCATTAATCTAGCTTTTACCAGCGAGTACTGTATAAATTCACTCGAAACCGGCTATGCACGTCGACCAAGTTCGCGCTTTCACCGAAAGATACACGCTCGGATCTAAATTATCGCTTCTTCGGCGGTCTCGAAGTTAAAGTTCAAACGCGTCGCGGATTTCCAGGTTTAAAAGTCAAGTTTACTAATTATACCCCGTAACGGGTCGACAACAGTCGACAATTCCTATCCCGAGCTATTTCCGTTCGCTGAATACAAATCGCGATCGCTCGACAACACCGTCTATAATTATCGTACCGACGTTTTTAATTACCCGCGCGACTGAGTTCGACATCGACCCTTCCGTTCGATGCAAAGCTGGACTTATAACGAGGAACGCTTTATGTCGCGTCACAAACGAAGTCTGCGAACATCGCGATACAAGCTCGACTAATAGAGTTCGACCAGATCGCGCGTCTCGTTTCTCGTCTCGTCATTTTTACCCCCCTGCGACTCTCGACCGCCAAAAACAATGGATCACCACCAGATAATTTGCAATAGAACACGTCGGTTCTTCGAAATTAACCCCCACGATTTAATTTCAAATAATTCGTCAAACGAAAACGAATAGATTTGTTCAACGAACCCCTCGTGAATGCAAAAATGTGTCGATTTTAATATATAAGACTCGATGACGAGTGAGTAGCCTCATGATTGTGAAACTTGACATCAAGAACTTGTAACTCGAGCGCAAACAAAAATTTGAGATCGATTTTTTAATAATTGTAAATACCTTTAAAAGGTCGTATCATTTCAATAAAGCATTTTTGAAACAGACACGAGCTTCCATAAACCAAAATCGAAATAAGAATTTCGAATTGCGTCGACTGCCAGCTTTTAGTTTCACGCGCGAGCTATCTTTACATTTTGATTTAGCCTCGTATAAATCTCGCGTTTCTATTTCCCAGCGAGCACGAACTTTCGATCGCGGCGAAACAGGTTCGCGTTGAATACTTGGAGCGAAAAGTAAGTTCCCGAGCGAAACGACTCCTCGATTAGCTCGGGTTGCCGGGCGTCCAGAGAGTCTGGCAGACGTGAAAATCAGCCTCGGGTGACCTACCCTCATTTTTCCAACGTCCGTTCGCCTTCGACGCGTCTCCTGGCTAAAGGCGGAGGAGATCCCGCGCGGAGTGTGCCCCTCCGCCGCAGTAATGAAACGAGAAAGGAGGACGAACCGTGGCGGAAAGGACGCGACTCATTTACCTACATCGATTTATTGCGACCGTGGAGATTATATCTGGCGAACAGCATCTCCGCCGGGGCATTACATACACGCTGAATCACGATTTAATTGGTCCCCACCGCGAATCGATCACCTGGTACCCCTTTCCTTTCTTCGTTTCGTGCAAGCGCGAGCCCCGACCGAGCATCTGTTTTTCATGCCCGGAGGACTTCTTCTCCCCGGTATGCGGTAGCGAAGTGATACGAATAACGCGTGAAATACGGCTGGCTAATGCGAGGGAATTATCTTGTCATGTTGGAAACACGGTCCCCCGGCCGTTTCACGGGAGAGAGTATCCACCGACCATTTTTATAACGGACGTACGATGTTCCCCCAACGGAGCAGGTGATTTAATCCGACGCGTGGCCGTTTCTCGATCAGTTTTTGCTGATTTCTTCGGGGTACCGCGATCCCGGGTGTCGAGAACGAGCGCGGAGCTTGAGACGATAACTGCTTCCCGACTACGAATAAGAATTAATATTTACGAAGATATCAGGGGGAGAATTAATTGGAATCTTCGGAGACATTTATCTCGCGGGGAAAGTTTGGAGTGGACTGTGGGGGTCTGTGGTTGGGTTTATTTGCTGAAATTACTGTGATAAGAACGTGCATTGTACATAGTTACTCCCACTTGGAATTCATCACCTTGTTTCTTATAGATTTTTTCCATTTCCATTTTCTTATTATACTGTATTTTATTTTTCTACTTACGAAGTCTTTTTTTTTTTTATTTAACACATTAACCGTACACGTAATGGTTTAATTATTTAGGCATTAAACATTAGACATGAATGTACACATTGTACATGTACATATTTACAGCCACTTGTGTATTCGTAGTACATTGTAATTGGGAATTCATTTTGTTTCTTCCACATTTCCATTCTATTATACTGTATTTTATTTTTCTATTTACAAAGTCATTTGGTTATCTATTTAATTGCCTAATTATTAAATAGATTGAGAGGTATAATAACATGAACAAATAATATAGAAATCAATAACAATACCGTGGTTTTTTTTCGCGAGCGGTAACCCATCCTTGACTGCACCGCGACCCAATGCAGCTGCACTTCGGTGATCGCACGAGTGACGGGTGCATCCAACGTGCCAAGACCCTTGACAAGTATTGCTTTTAATTCATTCTTATTTAAACCCTCACACATCTCGAATAAACAAGTTTTTATCATTTATAGTGAATCACAATTATAGCGTACGAACACGAATGGGAGTAACTGTATGTAAATCGAAGATTAATTATAAATGCACACGATGATGAATTATAGAAACAGTGTAGTAATGAAATAAGGATTAATTTCCCTTTCTGTGGGTGTACAGACGAAGCGTGACAACGAAGATTCCATAATATCTCACTATTCTAAAATTTATCTATTGGTCATAATAAATATAATTTATATACAACCATATTTTCATATAATCTTTTGAAAAAGTAAGAAATCTTGATCCCCTTCGTACGAAGTCAATATAATTTGTATGCAAAGTATGTTTTAAGTATTTTATGCAAAGTATCTGAGAAAAAAGAATATTTCATTATTTTTGGTGTACTATCTTCTGCATTTTTAATTTGTGCATTTCGAGCATTTCCTCGATGCAGTTGTGCTTGTTTTAAATTATACAATTTGTCTTACGTAACTCGGTTCCTTTCGTTATTCTGCATACAAAAATGTACAGTTAGATAATCGAAACGAGTATAGTTTGCGAGGTAATTAGTCGCTATTCGCGAACATATCGTCGTTACGCAGCATGAACAAAACCAAACAAGTAAGAAAGTAATTAATGTATATTTTACCGAGAAAGCTGAAACGTTTCATGAACTATTTGCCTTTCGATTATCTAACTTCAACGTTTCCATATTCAGACCAAAAAAATTACATAAGTTTCGTTTTTAAAGATCAGACTGAGCTCTTATATTATAATTTAATAACTGATACTTTTGATACTTTTGTATAATTGAAAATATTTACAAACGTTCTTGGAAGATCAATAAATATATTTAAAAAAAAATGATTAAAATTTTGTTGTTAGTTTCCCTAAAAAAAATTCCTGAATAATGCCTTCTATTTTAAGACTCGACAGGGGGCCCTTGTATTATATTTTAATGATGTTTGATACTTTAGTATAATTGAAAATATTTACAAACGTTCTTGGAAGATGAATAAACATATAAAAAAAAAAATGATGTAAACTTTGTTGTTAGTTTCTCTAAAAAAAATTCCTGAATAATGCCTTCTATTTTAAGACTCGACAGGGGGCTCTTGTATTATATTTTAATGATGTTTGATACCTTAGTATAATTTAAAATATTTGCAAACGTTCTTGGAAGATCAATAAACATATAAAAAAAAAATGATTTGAACATCGTTGTTAGTTTCCCTAAAAAAAATTCCTAAATAATGACATCTTTTTGAGCCCTGATAGAGGTACTGATATTATAATTTAATGATGTTTGAAACTGTTTGTGGACTCGTTTTGAGCTCTCCTTTCCACCAGTTTAAAAGGATATCGCGAGAAATTAGCAGCGACCGTAAAAAGAAACGTAGAGAATCGAGCCTTTTTTAGCGTTCGACTTGTACAGAGCCTCTTAACGCGGTAGATTAATTCGCGTCGGTGAATCACGGCGGAGGATATTCGTCTGCGAGCGCGTATCAGCCGCGGGCCGCATTGTATGTTAATGCCAATTGGCCCCGTGGCTCCGGAATAATTGTGCAAGTGCACCGAGAACGTGGATGCTGCGATTCGCAGGTGAGCTTACGCTCTCTCTGCCCAGCAGTGGCGCCAAGGTATCGCTTTAACCCTTTCTCTGTCTCGCGGCTCGAGGCTGGTTCCACTCGCAGATGAGCATCCTCGATTGTTATGGCTCCAAGAAAAATTCCTCTTCGTCCTTAATATCACTCTTCCATACTCGTTATTTGAATTACAAAAGTAAATCACAATTTCTGAACATCGACGTTCTTAATTTTCAAGAATTTTTATGGGCACAAATCCTGGTAGAATCTATCTCTCAAATAATTATCCTAAAGAGGACTCGAAATAATATTGAAATTAAAATTGTAAATTACTCTTGGGTATATGTATAAATGTACACAAAATGCTTTGGAAAATCTACCAAAGGTTTTCTTAACATATTTATGAATTGTACTATTTCTTTGAAAAAAAAAAATGAGTAGAATTTTGTTCGATTAATAATGAAATTTGAGAAAATTTAACAACCCTTTAGACCCAATTATTTCGTGAGTAGAAAGTCATACAGTGTCAGACGTTCCAAAGGACATTTTCTCATGGCTTTCAATGGTTCCTGGACAATCGACAATACATTTTATATTTCCAAAGCTAAGCAACAATATACTGGTTACGTATAGGTGCATTTGCGCACTTCCAAATACGTATCCCTATTATTCCCAGTATTCTTCGAAGCATGCAAACTCGAATCAAATCCCAGTTCGTAGTACAAACATCGTTTAAGTATACTCGGTTTACATCACGTTACTCGTTTGGGTATAATTTATGGAACTTTGGCCCATTCCCGTTTTACTACCTCTCACCCATCGACTTTGGCTTTCTCTTTAGTTCTTGCGCTACTCCGCGACTATCCAGGGCGACGCATCAACAATTTCACCGTTAAAATTACTATACTATTCGTCCATTTTATCCTTCGGTCGCGTCGAAATAAATTCCGCAAAAAAATCGAAGTTCGACGCCGGTAAAATCAATTCGCTGTCGAGGGAATGCCTCAACAAATTTCATTTGCCATCATCTATCAAACGCTCTCGACCCGATGAAATCGAATTTACCCTTAAGGGGCATTTATTCGCGAATTTCATTTACTTAGAAAATTCTTTCATCGGCCGCAAATCGAGTTTCTCCTGAAAAAAATTCGACGGAATCGCCTTTGACGAGCGAAAATCAATTTATCTTGCAAAATGTGAAAAATTCTTTCGCATCGATTCGCCCTAAATATTAAGCGAAGAACGTTCAACAGTTCAGTGACATTCGTTGGCCGTATTTTTATGTATATTCAAATCAATTCACACAGATTCCTATGAGAAGATATTTACGAGTTCTGTGACGTTAAATTTCGGGTCTAAATTTTTCATAGTGCTTGATAATTAAATTTCAATATTCTAAGTACCTCGAAACCTTCGTCCACATCTATGCACTGTGTTAAATTGATTTTAAATTGATACGGTTAGCATCTCTTTGTAAGGTAAAATTCAAAATAAATTCCTGACAATATTTACGAGTTCTGTAACGTTAAATTTGGAATGTAAAATGGTCACAGTGTTTAGTAATTAAATTTCAAAATTTTATGCAACTAAAAACATTCGTCCTCATTTGTACTCTGTTTTAAATTGATACGGTTAGCAAGTGTTTGTAAGGTAAAATTCAAAATAATTTCCTGACAACATTTACGAGTTCTGTGACGTTAAATTTGGAATGTAAAATGGTCACAGTGTTTAGTAATTAAATTTCAAAATTTTATGCAACTAAAAACATTCGTCCTCATTTGTACTCTGTTTTAAATTGATACGGTTAGCAAGTGTTTGTAAGGTAAAATTCAAAATAAAATCCTGACAACATTTACGAGTTCTGTGACGTTAAATTTGGAATGTAAAAATGTCACAGTGCTTAATTAAATTTCAAAATTGTACGTAACTAAAAATCTTCGTGTCTCCAGATTTCCATCCTGTTTAAAATTTCACGATGGACAGAAAAGAGTGAAGTTCCACGTTGGAGAGGAAGTAGCTCGTTTTAAGGTCAAGTTTCCGAGCGCCCCGCGGTAAGAACTCATCGTTACGACCCTCGGGGCGTTCAGGGTCGCAATCACCGTGATTCTTAATCTGCGCGTTTCTGCGAAACGGGGCGCGGTGAAAAATATCAGAGCTTACCGCAGTAATGGACCAGGATATGAAGAGTGCCGGCGTGAATCCGGGAGTCGCACCAGGAAGCAACGTCTACCTGAGGCTCGAACAGAGAGAGATCGAGGCCCTCCATGTCGCTCTCGCCGCAGGAGTCGCTCAAAGGCTCGAAATTACCGGCGTTCGAGGCGTCGTCCTGGTTCGCCGCGTCCTCCGTGAGGTCCTCGCAGCCGCCGCGACATCGCGACGGCGTCAACGCCATTTTAAAAAGAAAAAAAAAAGAAAAAAAAAAAGAAAAATAATCCCTCGAACGATCAACGAACACGACCTCGACGCTTCGTCGCCTGGTCGCTGGATTTTTTCACACTCGCGCCACGCTCGCTCGGATCATCCTCGCGTCGTCGGGGAAAACTGAAAGCATATTTTATGTTTCGCACAGTCTCTCCACGCGGTCGCGCGTTGGTCCAAACGAGTAAAGTCGAAAGTAACGCCGAGGCATATCGAGAGCTTCGTTTTCATGGCACAGTTGCTCCCTAATTACTTTCGTGAATTAGCGGCGATCGACGTCCTAATAACGCAACCGCGCGCGACCGTCGATAGTTCGCGATCGAGCTCGATAGTCCAATTAAGAAATTTCATGGAACGGTGGCCACATTTCGCCGTGGCACGATGGGAAACTTTGCTCGTGTATTTTGGGAATGGATAACACCTGTAAACACTGGTGCAATTTTGTGGACATTGATCGCATGTATTTTTATTGAAACTTGAGTCGAGGATTGCATTTGAATACTGTTTATTTCTTTTATTGGAAAATTGGGGAATTAAATGTTTTCGTTTCGAGATAATTGAATGGGAGTGTTGGTCTGTCCAGTGCTTACTGTTTCTACTTTTTTGTTGGGGAATTCTAAGTAGTGCTCTGTGAGAAGTAAATTTTCTCGAAAATGAAAAAATGAATGGGGAAAGATTTTATTGTTTGGTATGTCTGCAGTATATAATTTATATTTTGTTTTCTGTATCTGCAGAATCGTTGCTTAAATAATTTACAACAGTCTGTAATATTAAATTTTCGTAGTGGCTATTTAATTATTTTTTTTTAGCTCCAATAATATGAAGCCTTCAATAAAATATGTCTTGTGACAAAATACAAGCATCTTTCATACTTGAAAATACAAATATAAATGCTTAAATAATTCACACATTTACACCACCTTGCAATATTGAATTTTCATAGTGTCTATTTAATCATTTTTTTTTATAGCTCTAATAACATGAACCCTCTAATAAAATGTGTCTCACGCCAAAATATTTTTCATACCTGAAAATAGAAATAAATTTCTCCCATTATCTCTCCCATTATTTAATAAGTTGATGTAGTTATCATTTTATATCGACAATTTTGAAACTAAGTTTGATCGACACAGTCTTGATGATCCAGACGAGTAAGAGTAGTTTAAAAATAACGTAACTGAAGTCTTTGTGCAGAGAGCTATGGAAAGGCCAGTCGAGTGGATCAAAATTGCGCCCGTGACACCGGAGAAACGAAGTGCACTCGCAGTGTCACGGTTTCGAAAGTGGAGCTCTTGCGTCTGAGGCGCGAAGACCCTCTTTAATTAAGCGAGCTCCTGATTAATTGTCTGTTCCTTGGTCCATCCCCCGAGTGACGCGTCAACTGAAGTTATGACCTATCCAACGGAAATGACTGAGCGCTCTTGTCCGCGCTATGATCTCGAACGACTCGACGATACCAAAACAACGATCTCGAAAAATTGAAATATAAAAGATTCGTGACAAATAACGTGAAACAGAGAGAAAAAGAAATAGAAAGAACTCGAAAGTTTCTAATTAAATCTGTTAGTTCAAAATGGAGAAACACATATTCTTAAACTCCAAATAATAGCAAAATCTCTCAGGTAATATTTCATCACTGATAGATATCAAAATATAAGTAAAAAAGTACTCAACAAAATATATTACTTCCTTTGATCGAAAGAAAAAATGCATTAACGAATGCAATAAAAATTGCAGGAAAATAATTGAAAATTTCTGCTTTAAATTTTACAACGATCTCGAAAAATTGAAATATCAGAAATTCTAGAAACGTGAAACAGTGAGAAGAATAAATGAAAAGAGCACCAAAGTTCCTAATAAACCCTTAAACGATGGAGATTAAAATGTAAGTAAAAAGGTATTTAACAAAATAAATTAAATTTTATTTAATTCGTTTGGTAGAAAAGAAGATATAATTAAAAATTTCTGTTCCAAATTTCACATTCCTCCCCTTTCATTTTACTTTTCGAGCAGTTACACAATTTTAATAAACATCTCCGGGAAAATGTTTTCCAGCCATGGAAACCAGTCCACGAGTGAAATAAAATTCCAACAACGGCGACAATTTTCCAAGGCATACACGGCCACGGTAACTTTCCAATCTTAATTCCGACTCGACTCTGACGCCTTAACGATTGCTTTTATTTAATAACAACTGGGAGAAGGGGTCCGAGGCGTTTGGAATCGGTGCGTGTGGTATTTCTGAAGACGAATGCATCGTTACGAAGACACGCGTAGGCAGCCCGTGGTACGTGACTTTGGTTATGAAATGAGATGCATAGGTGAGGGTAAGTCTTATGACGAAGTACCTAGACCCTCGTCGTCCGGTACGCTGGCCTCTCGTGCGCTACAGTTTTAGATTCGGTCTCAATTGCGTCGCGTTTCAACGGAAACGATTTTGCTTCGATGGTAATTCAAATATCATCTATTTCATAACGATGTAGTCATCATTTTTAATTTAATTTCACTTTTAACGTTTTGTGGAAACATTATTTTCTTAATTCAAATGTCATCTATTTCCTAATAACGATGTAGTCATCATTTTTAATTTAATTTCACTTTTAACGTTTTGTGGAAACATTATTTTCTTAATTCAAATATCGTCTATTTCTTAATAACGATGTAAACAAAATTTTTAATTTAATCGATCACTGAATTTAATTTCACTTTTAACGTTTTGCAGAAACATTATTTTCTCAAAATTGTTATATCTCAATTACCTGCGAATTTCTAATCTAAAAAAAAGGCTAGCAAATCAGAGATACATAGTGCTATTTTAAAAAAAAGGAAACCTGAAATTTTTCGAAATTTTTAATATTGCACTTTGTTCTCCTCAAAGAACATATTAATTTTTATTTCAAATATTTTTTTGCCAGATTAGTGTAAATGCCTCGAAAATTGGTGCAACAACTAGGGTGAACACCCCCTGTATGATAAAAATGGCGATGCTTTAAAAGTACAAATTTCTCGAGAAATCGTTTGGCAAGCACTGTTTTATATATGATACTTTTTTTTTAAACAATGAAACGAATTACTTATTTAAGATAGGCGACATTTTCTATGAAAGGGTGTAACATCGATTTATTTTTTAATATTTCACGACGAAATTTATTGGCTCAGTTTAAACAGAGCATGCAAAGAAACCTTCTCCACAGTATTTAATAATTATTATCCGTATCGAAATGATCCGCGAGAACGATGATTAATTTTACAAAAATAAATGAAACTAGAGCAGAGTTTCCCTGAATTTAATTTAATTTTTAAAATTCTGGAAGAAAGATATCTAAAATAAAAAGCTAAAAATAAAAACTAGCGGTGACAAACATGTTAAGGGGTGAATATTTTCGTTAAGCTCCCTGCACAATACCGCATCGAAGGTTTGAGAAATTGGGCGATTCTCTAAATTTAATTTAATTTTTAAAATTCTGCAAGAACGATATCTATAATAAAAAGGAACACAGTGATAAGAATAGAAATTTCTCGAGTCTTTTGGCGCTTAACTAGTGGTGACAAACGCGTTAAGGGGCCTATGTTTCTGTTAAGCTCCCTGCACAATACCGCATCGATGGTTTGAGAAATTGGGCGACACTTTTTCCGGGGGGGAAAAGGTTGAAGCATCGCTTTATTTTTGCCCGGTACTCGATGCGTGGCAATGTAATGTGAACTGGCACGGAGACATTAATTACACGATGGCCGTGAATGAGATATATCGCGACGGCAGCGTGGCGCGCTCTTATGTCGATAAATTATTTACACGCATTTACACGGACCGCTTCCTGTGCCACCCGAGGCCCGCCGCCGCGATTGTAAAAGTGAAAAAACCAGTTTCATTGAAAAAAGGATAACGGGGTACAAGGAACTCGCATACCGAACCGACGCCGCGTCTTCACACGCTGAAAATCTATTACGAAATCGCCGGTATCCGAACCGTTCGCGTCCCGAGCGCCGGTGCCTCGAGTTTTAAACCGTGAAACGCGAGCCCTTTCAATATTCCACGGGGATTTCCCAACCTGGGCGCAAACCGGCGTAACGCTTTTATTAATCCGATGCAAGGATCGAAACGCGTTGCGTAATCGACCAGCCAAACAGGAACTGAAACGAACGACATTCACGGTCGATGGGCTCTGCTTTCGAACCTCCGCGCGGGGAATCTAAGAGATTTTATCGTTTACGCGTTCGCGTTACCAGAACTCGATTTAACAGCAATAGACAGAGCGCTTGAAATTCATCTGACAGGAGATTTTTCTTCAGGATCTTTGAAAGACTAATTACGTGAAATGGTAGATTCTGGAATTTGCTATTTATAGTAGAAGAAATCGAATCGATAAGTAACAGAGGGGTAAATTAATTGAATTCGAATGACAATTGTCTATTAAATCTATAGGAAGTCGAATCGGTGACCAGTGGAGGGTTGAACTAACTCAATTTGAATGGCAATTGTCCACTAAATTTTTAGGAAGTCGAATCGACAAGTGAAGTGTACAATCAATTAAATTTGGAGGGGAATTATGTGTATTTAAATCGTTAGTTATTGGGTAGCTTCACTTTCCTTTGGTCTCGTTAGTTTCTACCTTTATGTGTGCAGATTTCGTCTGAGAAATATAGAGCTAGAAGATTATAACCGTTAAAATAATAATAACAGGTTGCCTGGTTCTAACGCTATTTATCGTTATTAACTCGTCGATGAAATAATGATACGTGCGAGAGTGGCAGGTCGCACGATTCAAGGCCTCTTACGCTTAAACGCGTCAGTTACGCTCAAACTACCGACAGTTAGTCTTCCAGCCTCCGATCCTCCGCGGAAAGTCCGATAAAATTTGTCTTGGAATAATCTTAATTGAAACGCAAACGTCAAATCAATTTATAGAGCTCCCGTTACTATTCAGGAATGTTTCTCTTAGTGAGTAGACATGTTATAGATAAATACTGCATGCAGATAGATCATTTTAAACCCTTGACGTGCGATTTAATTCCAAATCAATTTTCAACCGTATATTATTCAATTTTATTTAAATTTGTTCGTAAGAAAAAGAATAGATTTGTTTTATGAATGTGTCGTGAATTTATGATGAAAATATGATGATTTTAATGTACAAGCTTGATGATTAGACTGTGGGTGTTTATGCATTTATGGGAAATTTTAATTTTTCAAAAACTACAGAACAAACTTAATATGCAAAAATATAAAGAATATTTACAGCAAAATACGAATTATTATATTTAGGGGTTAAAACAACCCTCTATAAAGCTTCGATTTCGTTAATACTATTAATAAAAATGTGAATTTGCATAAAGAAACTTGACATAAAGTTGATCAAAAACTGTTCATTAGAACAGTATAGAAATAATTAAATATTGAAAAAGTAATTTTTCCTTCCACGTAAAAAATTTCCTCAAATTGGGGGACCAGAAGATAATAAAATATAAAATAGTTATTAAACTACACACTGATAGATTATTTCAACCAAAGCCCCCAACAATAAAATTCTCCAAATGATAGCTGAAGGGGTGTAGAAATAATTAAATATTGAAAAAGTAATTTTTTCTTTCACGTAAAAAATTGTCTCAAATTGGGGGACCAGAAGATTATAAAATATAAAATAGTTACTATAATAGTTATTATAAAGTTCTCCATATGATAGCTGGAGGGGTGCACAAATAATTAAATATTCAAAAAGAAATTTTTCCTTCAACGTGAAAAATTTTCTCGAATTGGGGATCGATGGGAAGTAGATCGTTAGCAAATCAGCGAGATCTGGAGTGTCGGAGGGCGCGGGCGGATCGGGGGATCGATGGGTCGAAATTTATTGCGCCCGGGGGCCGAGCGCAAAGATCAAGATCACGCTTCGCGGCGATCACGTCGAAGATCACGGCACGTGAACTGGTTTCGCGAATACCGAGGAAACGTGACGTGTGCGTGGTCGCGCGTGTACGTGTGCGACGACGAAATAAGAGAGAGAGGGAAAAGAACGAGGAAAGGGGTGGGGGGAAGACAGAGAAAGGGGAAGGAAAAGGAAAGCAGGGACGGCGGAGAGGTCGTTCGCATCGAAGTTCGAAGTTAGCGGGCGAACCTGTAATCGTTTCGTGACTACGGAGTAGAATTCTTTGCCCTCTTTGTTCCTCCCCCTGGTCTCTCTCGCTTTGGCCCTTTTTCCAGCGACGGGAACGATCCGGGAGAAGAGTAACGTACGATCCCTGTGGGAAAGGGATTGCCGGTCGACACGCACGGGGTTATTTCACGGAGGCGAAAGACGAAAATTTCCAACGTAACCCCGTCGAAAGGACGTAGTTTCGGGGGTATTTAAGTGCCAGAACCGCCGTGATTTTGTTCGAAGTAATCGACGAACGTTTCCTCGCGTCCGCGATTTAATTTAACCGCGCGTGGCACCGTGATTTATTCGCGGCCGCGGCGGAAAAAAATTCGGCGAGCGTAAATCTGAGATCTGGTATGCAAATTAACGCGAACAGATGCGACGGGTTCAACGTTCTCCGCCGTTTTGCAACGGTTCGCCAATTTGTTTCTACCGTTTCGGTCTCTCGCGATAATAATTTCTTTTGGAATTTTTCGAATCCGGTTTCGCGGCGTTCTTTGCACCGTTTTCGGAACTCGTGAACTTGTTTAGAATTATTTAAGTAGTTTATCTGTCACAGGAATTTCTATTAACATACTTGCAAAGGTTTGGATGCTAGAGAATATTATGATGTTTGGCAGATTTGAGTTTTTAATGTTCCCAGTCTTGTGTGTACGAATTTATATATAACTGTACAATGAAGAATGGTAAGTACAGTTACTCCCCCACTTTCGTATACTATAATTGTGATTTACTATAAATGGAAACTTGTTTCTTATTACTCTCTCCATTTATTTTTACCGAATGTTGCATTTATTGCTCTGTGTGTTACTTCTATTTACGAACTTAGTTTTGTTTCTTATATGAATATCTTTTTCATTTAATTTTCAACCTAATATCGTTTATTGATGATGTACTATACACACTTCTATGTACGAAATTAGTTTGTTTTCTATTGTTACCTAATAATAATCAATTACCAAACCGAAAACAAATTAAGAAATACGTGTTTTCTTTCCGAGCGGTAACCACCCATCCTAGTACTGACCGCGTTCCAATGCAGCTGCACTTTGTTAATCACACGAGGACCAATGTCTCCAACGTGCCATCGACCCTCGACTAGTTTTACCTTTAATTTATTCATACATAAAACCCCCAAATATATTAATGTATGAAAACTGAAGATTTCAAAAATAACTCAATTAATAAGGAACAAGTTTTTTTTTCATTTATCAGCGAAGTATAATGTACGAAGTGGGAGTAACTGTAAATACGAGAAAATCAATTTCGCCGAATTCCTTGTTTGGCAACTGGTTATTAAGAAGCCTCCCGATGCGTGTCCGTAATTGTAAAAGTGCATTGTTTGATGTATTCAGGCGGTCGTTCGCGGAATATCAAGGAAGATAACTAAAAGAAGTTCCGTTTAAGAGGCGAAGCAAAGTACATCGATACGTTACAAGATTAAATTGGAAACTTGTGTGCCGTTAGCGAAATTCGAATGAAGATATTCGATTGCATAACGGAATTGCATCGGGAGAGTGGAGCGATATTTATGCGCGATGAGCTTGGTGATTTCAATGCCGGGGGGTGAAGTAGCTTATATCGTTATAGTGTTCCGTTCCGAACGAAAGAAAATTAAGAATGGAAATATGTATTTCTGTTCGGAAATGAAATTTCTTTCTTATTTAAATATGTACGAATTAATCGATGGACTAATAATAACGTGTAGACATTAAAAACGTAATTTTCTGAAGGTTCCTAGAGGATGGTCAAATTATTGAAACACGTATGTAAATAGGTGTCCTATTTTACCCCGACAAAAAATGAAGTTTCGTAAGAAAACTTGATAATATATCCTGCTTTTTACAGAGAATTTTATATGCATTCTTCGTTAGGTTTCTAATCGAGCATTAATAATAATCTTTCAAAAAATTGATTTTATACAGGATTCAATTGTACCATTTATTTATACCATTAAAAAACTTTCTAAATTTCATCGTAAACCGTTTTATAGTGTATTTGTACACCTGCATTAAATCAAGTAGAATTACAAAACTATCAATTAATTCACTAAGAGAAAAGAAATATAAAATACCATTTCGCAATATCGACTGATTTATTTCAATTTTAAAATAAAAGAATTTAACACGAACGACCTGATTGATTTAATTATCTGCTATTTAAAATGATAATAAAATGGAATATTTGTTCGCGTCGACCTGGTATAACACTGATCCCGATAAACATCTCAGACACGCATTGAACTTTCAACTATTATTGTGGTTCGATTACCTTCAAGGTAAATCACACCATCGATATTAATCATACGGTAAGGTTCAGGTTTCCAAAAAGGCTTCACAATCCACGGACTAATTGCTCGATCCAACTCTGCGCTGTGCCCACGTTCGCTTCGAACCACCTGCATTCATCATCGGACAAACGCACTCGAAATCGCTCATCAGCGCAATCATCGCGATCGACGGATCGCCCAGCAGGTGCGATCCAAAGGACCACCGACCGAGCTGCCTCGAGAAGAAATCCCTGCACGGATCAAATCGTCCAAACGTGGCCAAAATGCAATTATCAACCTCTCAAAATAATTCTGATCACCACCGACGATGACAGAAGATATTCAAATCCTATTTAAATTTATTTACAACGTTTCAAACGCTCGAAACTGCCGACAATCGATTGCATTGTATTTTGTTCCTTGAATTCAGGAAAAAGTAAATATATTTTTTTTTCTATGTACATGTTAAATTTTCATAAGTAGTTCTGAAGATGACGACAATTCGGGTCAACGAAACCGTTAGACGCTATTTGCTTGTCATGACTATGATTAGTTTATTATGATGACTGGGCGAGAAAACTGTTACTGTTGGTTTTGATGGTGACAATTGCGGAACGAATCAATTGGTGCATCAAAAACACGATCAAATGCTCAATTAATAAACCAAAAAAGTTTAGTTAAACTTTGCAATGCAGTTCTTTTATATTATTTTATGCAATATGTATTCTTGTAAGTAGACTGTGAATCTGTATATAGAAATTCATATTTTTGTTAATAGAATTAATGAAATGGGAGCTTTGTAGACTGTTGTCTCAACCCCTAAATACAATAATTAAGTTCATTCTGTAGTTTGTGAAAAATTAAAATTTCCCACAAGTACACAAACATCCTCAGTCTAATCATCAGACTTATATGTTAAAATCAAAATATTTTTACATTGACGAGATATTCGTAAATCTATCCTTTCTCGTAAGCATTCCTTGTACAAAAATTAAATAGTGTAAGGTTGAAAAATTATTTGGAATGAAATCGTTGTAAGAATATTGAGAACCAAAGTATTCATAAGTACCCATTCGTTCACGAGCCTATCGTGGGAAGACGCAGAGTTTTCGCTGAAATTTCACTCGGAGGACTTCGAGAGCAGTTACAAACAAGGATCCGTTACGCGTGCTCGTAATTTCGTCAGACACTGTCATAAGTAGTTTACAACCCCCTCGCGACCTATGGAAAATGAGCGACGAGGAAGAAATAAATTTCGTTACCCCCCCCCCCGAAGAAAACCCTACTAAAGGCGAAACTAATTACGACAGTAAACGGTGAGAAGCAAGCACTAAGTCGCTGTTCATTATTTTATAGTTTCGTGGGCAAATTATTTACGTTTTAAAATTGATAAAACAAACATTATCAACAAAGTAATGGTATTTGGAATATCCTAGAAGAAAACACTGTTGTAAATGGAAACTAATTATGACAGAGATCACTAATTGTGAGAAACAGGTATCAAGTCATGCTTAATTAGAAGAATGCAAATGTCTATGCATTTATTGGAAAATTTTAGAAAAATATAAGAAATACTTAGATAGGAATTAAAATATTTATGGATCGAGATAACCCTTTTCAAAGCTCCCATTTCATGAATTCTATTAATGAAACTATGAATTTGTTAAATTATCACATCTTAAAATTGATAAAATAGATATTAAACTGCAGATGTCAATGCATTTATGAGAAATTTTAATTCTCAAAAAACTACAGAATGCACTTAATATGCAATAATATAAGAAATATTAAAGATACGAATTGTAATATTTAAGGGTCGAGACAACCCTTTTCGAAGCTCCCATTTCATTAATTCTATGAATTTGTTAAACTATCACATTTTAAAATTCATAAAATAGATATTGAGCGAATTTCCGCGATCTATGGATCGTCCAACGGGGAGTCGCGAGAGACAACGAGGCAAAGACGTCAGCTCGTAAAATCTTCGAGGGGGAGAAAGGGGTGTACGGGGGTTTTAACACGAATGTTGATGAACTTTGACATTCGTAGGAGGCCGACCAGGGCAGAACGGACGTGTACGCGGGCGACCTTAAGCCTCTGGAAAGGATCTCGAGAGGATCTGTTCCGGCTACCATGAGAACCTCACCGATGCCTACTTACGGCGGAGCCAGACAGAGCAGAAAGGAAGAGAGAAAAGAGGGAAGCCGAAGTGCCTACTTACGACAACCGCGATCCCTCGTAAACATCGGATGGAGGTCTCCTGGGAATCCGCGGCAGGAACAAGGATACCAGGTGCACTCGTCCTGATAACGACCATGGAACTACTCACCGGCCGAAGATCACATTCCGGCGATTTTTTCCGAACGATGGCAGATTTACGGCCCCCGACGACGCTCCATTCAAATTCAACGTTACGCGGGAACCGAACGCAATTCCAAAATGTTAACTGATCTCGTTAAATTCCTTTTCAACCACGTACATAACTACAACGACCATTTTTAAGTTAACGTTTATAATTAATACTGGGGCTCTGTCATTTTAGTTTCTGTAATTTTTGTCAACTTACTCCGTTGGATTCTTTTTTAATCGCATATGTATAAGGGTTATTTGTAAGTTTCTTGAGAAAAATTTGTAATTAATACTGGGGTTTGTTATTTTCGTTTCTGTAATTTTTGTCAACTTCGTTGGATTCTTTTTTAATCGTATATGTACATTATTTGTCAGTTTCTTGAGAAAAATTTGTAATTTATACTGGGTTTGTCATTTTAGTTTCCGTAATTTCTGTCAACTCCACAAGAGCAAATGGTCGAATTACCAATTTAACAATTGACTGCCACGTCACCCATATATGGGTGACAGAATTTACCATTATGATACTAGAAAAATTAATTCTCAAGTTAAGAAGTCGAGGGAAATGAAATTGGATAGAATTTGTGAATTTTAATAAGGTTACGAAAATAAGTACCGAGACAAATTTTAGGTCAATTAGCTTACAGTGGTTTTAAATAAAAATTTTACTTTTGCAGAATATTATACGGTTTTGATTTGGCAGTGAACGTGTTAAATCCTTAATACCAATTTAAATTTGGCAAAACGTTTCCCTCGCCACGCGTCGCATTCGAATGTGCAGAATCGGTTATGCGAACGGTGGTTCGCGTAGGGGCGCGAGAGGAACACAGCGGCCACGTTGTGGAACGCGGTCGAAAAGAAACAGAGATGAAAAAAGACGAAGGAAACGGAGAAACCAGAAACGAGATCGAATCAGCTGAGAGGGAAGCCGCCTTCTGGCTTGCTCGACGGAACGCCTTCTTAAATCAACGATACGGCGAAGATTTGTCAAAGGTGAGGCCGACGAAATCGAGCAATTTGTGTTCCAAAGGCGGCTACCGTTCGTTCCGGCCGCCATTCCTGCCAACATGCCCTCGGAATTGTCGTTGATCATGCAAATTGAAATGCTCTTATTTCCCCCACCTGACGATGACTTTGCTGGATTTCGCGTACAATTTGAAATAACTGGACTCTGGGAACGAGTCTGTTACACTTAGAACGTTCGCAGAGCTTTCTTGCAATATTATTTGTTTTCTTTCTAGAATAAATAATGTCCACGTTCGTAAATTTTAACTCTACCATCTTGTTTCCAGGATCATCAAAATCGAAAACGTTTCTATTTTCACGGCGATGAATTCCTTCCTTTTCTCGTTGAGTTCGAGATAACACCGATACCAGAGCAGGTTAAACTCATCAAATCCGCGGGATTTTTCCTGTCGCGCGTTAAGTACGCAACTTGTTTCTCGATCGTGCAAATTGAAATGCTTTTAATTCGTTAAGTGTCTGTCCCCTTCGTGCTGAATTTAAGATAACATCGATACGGGAGCAAGTATATTGAAATCGAGTAGTTTGGACTTTTCTATTTCGCGTTAAGTAACGTGTCTCTATTATGCAAAGCGCTGTTATTTCGCTGGCGATAAATTAGCTATATTCCGCGTGAAATTCCTAACGATATCGAGCGTTATAGAAAATCTGTTAAACTCAACAATTTTGAAATTGCTTCGAAACTGATACGATCTTTTTACGAGACGTGCAAGAGTGATTACGATTTTATGGATATAATATTAAAATTTCCTCGTTCGAAAATCAGGTTCGGAATTTACAATTAAATTACATTACGAGTCACGAATTTTGAATTTTATTTGTCCATATAACAAATAAAATTTTACACAATATTTTTTATCATTGTTAAGATATTTTTAAATTAAAATTCAGGAGCAAAGATTGATGTACCATTAGGCAGAGTGTAACCCAATTTTTTGCAATCCAAATTAGCCCCGACGAATTATCTAATTATTTCAAGATTGCACGAACGACGTCTTAACGGTCCCCATCAAATAAGTTGAACACTTACGATACGGTCGAGCAATCGCATAAACGACCACGTCACGTTATAACAGAACCTTTTTCCCGTTTGATGCATGCCTAAGACAAACCAATCTGCTCTGCAAAAACGTCCACGCGAATCCTGCCCACCCAAATAGTTCAACGAACAAAGTTGCCCACCCGATAATTTAACGCTCCTCGCGGTGCAAACTTGAAATTACACGGAACACGGGGAGCAAGATTCATCAGAATCAACCGCCAACTATACACGCCAGTCGTGTAATCTGTCCTCGGATGTTCGAGAGCACGTAGCCGAAACTGAAACTTATCTCGTGGCGCGAATTCCCTGCCAGACGCGACAATTTTCCTTTCTAACATCCCCTAGCTCGTGATTAACGCGTCTATGGGTATTTCGAAACTTAAGAAACTGTCCCCTTTCGCTTACGACACCCTTTAACTCTTTCATAGTCGATTAAAATGACCGTATATTGCGATAAACATGGTTCGAAAAAGCTACGATCTTAAAACAAAATTCGTCTTTTAGTTATTTTTCTAAGGATTAGCGTGTACTTTGTGGGAGATTATAAAATGTTGAACTTTGGACTGTAGTAGTTTGTATCCATAAACATACTGTTTTTGAAGATTTTTTTTATTTGATTTTTATTCATTTTGATTTAATTTGAAATATTATTAGCAAGCTGGTATTTATATTTATATAAATTAGAAATTTATTAAATACAATCTAGTGGATTAATATGCTTTAAATATGCTTTATGTTAGAAAATAATTCTCCATTTTTGAAGATATTTAAGTACTTTTTAACTTGTATTGTTTTGAGTGCTTCGACTTGTTAATATATAGTTACTTTTTTTTCTTAGGAATGCCACTAATTATCAATGTTAATTTAGTAATCAAGATTTTTAAGTATCCATTTTACGAATGATACTTCGACAGCTTGGTTCACTGAGTCTAATTTATATATTAATTTTCTAATATAATACAAAATATAATATATGATATTCTGCTTAATATAAAATATTTTCCCGTTTATTAGACCAAGAAAAAGAAAATTAATATAATTAGAATTTATACATTAATTTTATTTTTATCTTCCTTCTTTCTCTTTTCTAACATTTGGTAATGAGTCAAATTTTTGGGATCATTTTTGGATCATTTTGGTCTCATGGTGTTAACCAATTCGTAGCTCTTGTGGGGTCAACAGTTTCATATTACCAGCGTGCCTCTACGACGTACGGGCTCAACAGTGAAAGGGTTAATATTCCATAAAACCGAAGTTCCTAACATTCCTTGAGCACACTACTGGCTAAAGCCACGAGACCAAGCCTCACTGACTACGTGAAACTTTCCTGGGAATTTGCAAACTAAATTAACATTGATAATTACTGGAATTCCCAAGAAAAAAAAGAAACTATATATTAACAAGTCGAAGCACTCAAAACAATGCAAGATAAAACGTACATAATTCCAAATATTTATTTCAAAGCCGCGAAGCTCTAGTTTTTAATAAATAACAATACCAATAATACTGAACGAATTCGTAAAAATAAATAAAAAAATTCAGATAAAAATAAAATTCAGAATCGGGTCAAAATGGACCCAGAAGTCTGCTATGTAAGAATTGAAAAAAATAAATGTTTCTGCAAGTAACAAGTACATAATTCCGGACGATTCAAAATATTTATTTCAAAGCCGCGAAGTTCTAGTTTTTAACCAATAGCAATATCAATAATACTGAATGAACTTGTAAAAATAAATAAAAATACACACATTCAGATTCGAGTCAAAATGGACCAAGAAGTCTGTCGTGCAATGGTCGAAAGAAATAAATGTTATCCAAACGTAACTGCACGATGAAATTTACCGGGGGAAAAATACCCGTGCATCCTGAAACGCGTGCAAATAAATGTGCAAAGATCGTAAAAGCTATCGTCAACGAAGCCGGGTAGAAAAATTCATGAAAAAGCGTCTCCTTTTAGCGTTCCGTGCCGGAAGACCCGTTTAAAGGAGCCTCGTGGAAATACAGTAACCGGGCTGAATGGAAGGTCGCTAACGGAGCAAAATGATACGCCGGCGAATCAAAAGTCAAGAAACGCCAAAGGTGTGTCCTCGCCATCCCCCTCGTCGCAAGAAAGTCGCCCCCGTTTCGTCGAGCCTCGCCGAACTTTTGCGCGATCGTATTGCGAGGAGGATCGTCTCATAAATTATTGATAACTCCCAAAGGTTTTCCCCCTCCCCCGAGCAAAGAGTAAACCGTTCTCTGTGAACTTTCCTCCTACCCCTCGAGCGAGGATCGCCCGCGAGCCAGAAAGAAAACGGGGGAAAAAAAATAAAACGTAACTCGAAATCGTAACTCCGCGAGCAGAGATGAAATAGAGGGGCACCGCTAACGACCGATGCAATAACGGCTGAATAAAACCTTAACAATCATAACGCGGGACCCGCGGGTTTCTTGCAACATCGATCTTAGGACGCGACCAGCGCACGGAGGGTTCAAGGGATTATTACGATCTGTCTTACCTTGAAAACCCATTACGAGCAACTGAACTTTTTTCGCGGTCGTAAAACTTTCGTTTCCCAGCAATGACGATCCGCGGCAAACTATACCCGCTCGCAATCACGAACAACGCTTTTTCGAGGCCGGTTGCAACTTGTTTAACGAGCCGGGGAGAGAGGACCGATCCCGCTGGATTGCAAATCGTGCACGCGTTTCGAATCGGGGGGAAAAAATCTGTGATCGGTTTTGGGACCAAACCAAAGTTTAAAAAGTAAATTAGCTGTATAATACCACGCCTAGGATGCTGGACAAACCGTAAGTTTCTTGATAACAAACCTAACCCTTTCAGACTCTGGAATAGTTAGAATTGATTTTTGAGGCCTTTTAATTAAAAAAAAAAAATAATCGAGGTTGTTGATTAGTTATTTATACAATATTTACTATATATACGCTAAGAATTACATGAATAAGGTAAATATTGAGATGGTAGTAATTGTTAATAGGGGTCGCTGTACGAGATGAAGTATTCTTCTGCAGTGACAGTAACGTAACAGCCCTAATTATACTATGCTCGTAAATAATATATTTCTTCCTCCATGTGCGTTAAGTGGCGAACATTTTAAGTCGTTACATTTTTTACTACTGTTATTAAATGTCTTTATTACGCATATGAGAAGTAAATTGCACGTGTGCAGGGTGATTCTGAGACCTGGAATAAGCTGCAGCTCATTTAGAAACGAGCTTTTCTTCAAACACACGACTCCTAGTTAGATTTTTCTTAATATTTATTAAACTCGCAATTACATAGTTGGATAGCTTTTCCCCTCGTCAATTATTTGTATCTTTGCTTAGAGAAGAGCTACAGGGTTTGTCCTACTTTCTAAAATTGCTCTGTACCTATCAAAATAAAGTAAACCTGCTAGAAATGCTGGGGTTTGAAACCTAACATCAATATAAGTGTACTGCATCTAGCAAAAAGTGGCATAGTTGTACACAGAACCTAGACCTAACCCAAATACCATCTATCAATGTTGCTTTCATCTGCTTTGTTTTTAGCTAAGAAACAGCCTGTTATAAATTAAAACTACATTAAATTAGAAAATAAATTAAATTACTGCTTTCACATATTTTTCTGTGATTAAATATCACGATGAAAGTAAAAGTATAATTAAGTATACAGAGAAAGCAGATTGCTTGGATAAACAATTTTTAAAAGAAAATAATTATTCGTTAAATGGGTGAAAAATATTTCACTTCTGTTTCCAGTCGAACTTCGATAACTGTAATACAACTAACTAGGCTACGTTTATTTTGAAGTCGAGTTCCAAAACCAGTAAGAATTAATTCGACAGGCCAGTTTGTACGACGAAAATGTAATCGAGCCGGGAGAAGCTATGCCATGAATGTAAACACGTCACGCTGAGCTAGATTGTTTACTATTTCGTGAACGAACTTGCTGCTTCTCGGAAAAGTCGTTGAGACCGTCTACGAGAATCAGGAAGCACCGAGGACGAGCTAAACCGAACGAATAAATAACATTACGTACGAAATGTACGCATTAAACATCGTAGCTTCGTTCGTCGAAAAATAATTAGCGAATCACGGTTCCCGTTTGCTTTATTTACCAACGCATTATCGCACGCGAGGCTTGTTAACGGTTACAAGTTTGCTTTATTGGTTAAAATTGCAATCACGGTCGATCGACGGTGACAGATCGATCGCGGTTAATGGAATTGCAAATACGTTCGCTAATTCTAGTTCAAATCGTAACGACACGGTTTACCGGTTAGCCTCCTAACCTACAAAACGCGGCGTCGAATTTGTGCAGCGACGTTCCACGATAGACTCCACGTCGAACGTCTCGCGACAACAGTACGCTTAACGATAATCGATTGCATAAATTATCGGGTTATTCGACGTTTTCGTAATGCCTCGATGTGCCTCGGCGGATCGCGCGATCGTAACTTTCGATGGAAATGCGTTTTAACGGTTACCTTTAATGAAGCGTCAGGACCGAAGACATGCGACTGACGTCTGAATATTTGTCGACTCGGGACTCCACGACTTCTCCGGGACGTTGCTTTTTTTTTTCCTTCGCTGTCGCGCGATCAAGATAAATGCCCGAAAAACTTCGGGCTCAAGGACTGTCGACCTCGAGTCAACGTACACAGAGACATGCCGACGCGTATCCCTCGGGTTTCTACGGTCGAAATCTCACATCGAGGGAACCACGCTCTCCGGCTATCCACGCGACGACGATTATATTCCGTCGAGACCAGGGAATCGATCACGAAACACCAAAAAACACTGTCACACAAACCCGAGGAAACAACACGACACTGATGGGGGGGAGAGGGAGGACGTGGACACCGCGAAACGGAAACCTCGATTCACTGCGCGCGACGCGTCACCTATCGTACGCGGCTCTTTTAATCGCTCGTAGAGGTCACACGGGCGTGCTGCGATTCGAACGACAGGTCGGCGAACCTTTTGAATCGTCACATTTTCCCGCTGGTCGCTTCTAACGGAAGCACACGACGCGCACGCGATGCTGGCTTGCGGCGAACTGACAACACGGGACAATGCTGGCCGGCCGAGGTCGACCGACCGCGCACGGAAACGGCCGAACGAAGGCCTCGAGTGTTACGTGCGTCGACCGATTGACGGCCCAGGGGCTATTGATATTTCCATGCTTTTGCTAATCCATGCCTATCGGCGGTCATCAAACCGACGCAAATTAAATTCTGTCTTCTTTCAGGGCCAGGGCTGTCCCCGAGAAACGATTTCCTATTTTCTCTGCGTTCCGCGCGGACATTTTCTCTTTGATCTCTCGCGCGCCGCGGCCATGCAGTTCGTCGCTCGAAAACGCGCGCGACGCCGCTAACCCCGTTGCGAAAGTAATTACGTACGTTCTTTCCGACGAACTATTACGAACTGTTTCGTGCATTTTTCATATTTTTTTTATTTTATTTAGAATACGTAGAGCGAAATAATATTAACCCTTTGCACTCCTGTGTGGAGCGTGACTCGAAATCAGTTTTTATGTCAGGTGCTCCTTTGTAGAATTGAATAGAATTCAATTTCATTTTCGTATATTCCGAAAGAAAGCATAAGGTTTGTGCAGTTTGCTCAAACAGAGAAATACCTGGAGGGAGAAGGGAAACCAATTTTTTTTTGCATCCTGGAGATTGTTTCAAGAGATATCATACACTTGAAAATTACAAAATACAACATCAGTGTAAATTAAGCAGATATTTAATTGAAGTTGTTTGTTTCTCTATTTGTTTAAATTCCACTACTTTTTAGTTAACTTAAATTTCAAATAAGACACTTAAAAGCGTTGGAAGCTGCTGGTAACAAAAATTGAAATATAATTTGAAGTGCAAAGGGTTAATTTTGTTTTCCTAGTTGCTTGTTTTTTTATATTATGTTTATCACTTCTATAAGTAATGTTACTTTTATACTATGTATATGTTAGATCTTGTATTCTGAGCGTCATAAATAAAGAATTGAATTAACGATGGAGTTGGTATCTTCTTTTACATGTATGTATATGTTGATTTAGAAGCTACGATATCAGGATATTGAGAAACAAGAGTAGAAGGACTTTGGCTGTAAGCTCGAAGAAAAAAGATATTAGTATCGTAATCTGTGATAATGTTAGGTTACGTTACAGTGTCGGATTGAGAATGGCGAACTCGAGTTTTCAAGTACGCGCATCCAATGGTTTATTCGTTATTAAACCGTCGGTGATATCTCGTGGCCGGTTCCTCTTTCATTCTGCTGTATCATACGTCACTATGACAAATGGTGCCAGGTACACTTGAGGTTAATGACAAACTTTCCTCGTTGCATCGATAGCGAGGTAGAAACACAGTGAATTTTATTCGCTCTAGAAGTATTCTTTTAGTACACAAAATGGATGCAATATCGAATAAAGAAAAATTTATACGTTCTTGAACTAATTTCAATATTTTATAAATACATATATACAAATTGTTGTGTGTTATGTTTTGAAATAATTTTATATGTAACAATTTTGGTACCTATCAATAATTTATTGCTTTTTCTACGTGATAAATGACTTCTTTGCAAGGGAAGTTCCTTGGTTGGAACACCTGATCTGGGTAGATGAAAATAAAATACCTGACTACCTGTGCGATTGTTAAAAGGAAGCTAGACCCTTGTAGCGGTATTCTATTACTCGGAACTAATAAAATCGTTAGGGAACACCTTCCCTCACAGGTAGTATACCTGTAGATAAGTTGGGCATCAGGTAAGTGCGAAGGACCTCTGTCATTAGTTGTCCTCACCTTAGTTCCCAGCGAAGGTTTTTCTGTCCTTCGATTTGGTGAACTCTTGTTGACAGTGGATACGCTCAAATATTTACCATTTTCACATTACTTTAGAAAAAGGTCTTAAACGATTCAAAACCGATATAAGATTTTCAGAAACTTTTATCAATTTAGAGAAGAGAGACTGCGTAAAATTGAGTCCATAGCTACGAATAAAAACTTGTTTTCAAGACAAATACGACGATACGTTAAGAAACCTGTTCTTCCATCGTAACGCGTTGTGATCGATATCGATGACGACTGTCAAATACTCGTACACTTTAATGAAACTTCCTTGTGTACCAATTCATTAGGGTTTACGAAAGAACAATTTTTAAGAGATAAGAGTGTCTTCCGCCACCCGATGCGGTCACGTTATTTCTATTAAGGCGATCTAAAACTCATCTAAATGGATTGCCAAACGAGGAAACAGCTTCTCAATTTATGATTACTCATAACAAAATTACATTTTATTTTCTAAACACCGTCAATAAAGAATAAAGAATCTTTAAAATAAACCTGCACATTCTTCGAGCGGTGAAATATTTATATAAATTTTCTTCTCGATCCTCGAGAGAGTCGCAAACGTTCCTCCTCGACTTTGGCGCCGGGGATTTATTCGATCCGTGGATCACGTCGTGGAATAAGCGCGCTGGTACGTTGAATTAACACGTCCGTTAATGGTTCGCCAGGTCGGTCCATTACAATTCCGACAATCGAAGATTCCACGGTGTCCCTGGGGCTTCCCGATCACGTAGGCGCTTTTAGCATGTGGCTGGATAGAGACGTCTACGCGAGTCTATCGGCCACTCCTAACTTATACAGTTAGCGGCAGCAGTCAATGCCGGTAAACCGGTCGTGAAAATAAAGCATTTGAAATTAGCCAGACGAGCGCGTTCTTCCCGTGCTTGAACGCCAGATGGAGGAGGAGGGGGGACTTTGATGTCGAAAATAGCCAAAAATCCTTTCCACCGCATCGGAGGGACGCGACACGGCGCTCTTCTGCCTCACGGTCGTCGACTAGAAAAGTAACGGTGCCCGATCGTTGAACTTGCTACGATGTGACGGCAAGGGGCCATTAACAGAGCTAAAGAGAGTATGGGATTCATTGTCAGGACGAGAACGATCGTTCGAGTCGGCTGGTCTCGAGAAGGAACCCGTCGCAAGCCCTATCTCGCCGCCGGGAAACATAACGATGCGATAAGATACGCGAATTTATTGAAGTGTAAAGCCCGCAAATTATCAACCACCGCGCGGCCACGGTGCCCCGACGACTTCGAGTTTTAGAAGTTTATCGCGATCCGGCCACGGAAGGAGGAATAACCGACGGGAGGGTACAAACAAGCTCGAGGAGATCGACGCGATATACAAACCGAGCATGCGTTACGTAATATGCCGAGTGCTCGCGTCGCGACGCGCCGCGCGAATTTATCAGCTCGCGATCGTCGCCGTTGCTTTTTAAAGCAAACGCAAAATTTGAAATTTCGCGTCGAAACTCGAAATGATAGTCGATATTAACGCGTTTATAAGATAAATGTTATATCTGATGCAAGGGAATGGACAATTACAGTAGTGATTCTTAAAATGAACCAATCGTGATTCCTGATTCGTAAGTTGAACATTTCAACTTTACAAGGCTACAAAGGTTTTGACACCCACCAATAAAACGGTCAAGTTGGGAAAATTTGTAATATACAATAATGATACTTAAAATGAACCCTAGATCAGACCGATAAGTTGAACATTCCTACTTTTTTGAACTGGAGGTATTCTTCTTACAGCTAGCGAAACATGAAAATTCGTGTACAGTAATGATTCTTAAAATGAACCCAATGATTCGTAAGTTGAACATTTCTATCACTTTCATTTGGAATCCAGCGTTTCTCGAGACCTCAAAGACTTTGAAACCCTCTAACATAACACTCAAGATGGAAAAACTTGTAACATACAATAATAATTCTTAAAATGAACCCCGTGAAGAAGACATGATTTGTAAATTGAGCATCCTTCCCATCTGAGATGGGGTATCTTCTATAGTCGAATTTCACCTCCACCATGCGTAAGATAAACACATGAACCCCAGAGTCAACGTTCATTTTAAGAATCATCACTGTACGTAAAGAGAACAGAACCAAAAGTGAAAGAAATACCTGCTCCTTTTTACACAAAGTTTCATAATATATTTGCTTCTATTAAATTCAATTTCTATCGCTACGTTGAGCCTGAAATAAATCAATTTCCAACACTGTTAATTTTCGTAGCGCCATAATACCAGGACACTGTTCCCAAGCTAATTTAATTTTCCCATTTAATTATCGATAAATAATTCATCGGAAGGCCGTAACGAAAGTAGGCAGGTGCAACGTTCGCCGCCTCGATTTTCAAGGGGTCTTCCTTATCCGACACTTTGATCGGTATTGCGCAATTAAATTATATATACACGATGCAAAGTTGTGAGAAATTCAGTGAACGTTCGCGCCACGAAGATTCCACCGTGTCGGCGAACGGGGACGAAAGTAAGTTAACGTCCAGAATAACGAAGCTAAATAGCGGCGGGCTTTCTCCTAGAAAACCTGCAACGATGAAAATCCAACGACGGTGCAACTAATATCAACGTTGGGATTAACGTAGTAACGACCAATAATAACGTTTCATTGTTCCCGCGACAGGACTTGGCTCGTTGTGTCTAAAACTAGCCATTCCGCTTTCTAATTCCAGCTAACGATCACCCCGGCTTTTACGAATTCTATTATCCTAGGCGGACTCGTAGGTGCAGAGATACGCGTCGCAATTGGCGAAATTTATGGCGATCTGACGTGATCCGGGATCGTTCGACGCGGCCATGCGCGCGTGATGATACCCGTCGGGAAACATATTGTCGTAATAAGACACTTCTTCGCGTAATATTCCTTTCGTTTATAACATATTCGCGTTGAATAAATGGCGTCCACAAATTACGGGAAGTAATCATATGTCGTTCGAAATGATGAGGCCCCGCGATACCGCTCCTAGCGAACGTTCTCGCGTCCAGGGTGGGTTCTTCGAAGTTTCGAACCTTCGTCTATCTTTAACGTCCACGTTGTCGGTCACTTTTTCCTCAGAGGTGTTTAATTTTCCCATCGAAACGTCTAATTTCCCCACCTTTCGTTAAAAACTACCTACTTCGCTTACAATATCTCGATCGTATGATTGGACCTTCCTCCGGGGATGTTGCATAGTCGTTAGAACAACTATGAAGAAACAGAGAATTTATGGAGGAAGGAATTTTATAATAATAACTGGAACGCCGTACGTCGAAATAGAAGTAGTCAAATTTGAAATATTAAGGTGACTTATTTCGAGCTTGAACTCGATTCCTAGCGACCTGTCTCTAGGGTAGCTCTTTAAGGGGTAATGCCACTCTAGCGCCCGGAAAAACAGCCTAATTTTGAGAATTTTTTATGCGAATATAGTAAATGGAATACAAAATCTGTTTGAAGGCCTTTCTTGTACATACTTTGAAGTATGATCACAATTTTTTTTAAGTTTTTTTAATACAAAATGGCGACGGTACAGCTCCGCAAAGGAAGCTTCTTCACACGGATAGTGTTCCGCGGCCGGAAAAATTTCTCCTTCAATTTTTGACCTGGAACAAAAAACAATCGGTTTGTGAATTCTATATAAGATTAGCTCGGGAAGTACATACGGAAATTAAAAAATACCGTTTTCTGTAAGAATGGTGCATGATGGAAGAAAAAGTTTCATATTCAAGTAAACATTACGTGAAAAATTGTTCATAACAAAAAAAGTTTACAACGACACGCAAAATCCGTACGTACTTCCCTAGATAATATAATTTTGAAAGTACAGTTAAAATTTCAAGTGAATCAGTGAAGATCTGTTCAAGTTATGTTTCCGGCCAGTTTGAAAAATGCAGTTTTGAGAAAAACGCCTTTAAAGCCTTATGTATCATTTTTCGATAGAATTTTTTATTTACCTCTAGTCTGCGATGCCTGCACCATACAATTGGCCTTCTCAATTGATGCTCTCCTCCTCTTCTTCCTTTCTGGCTGATTTTAAAGACAGTCGAGCCTCTTTTGCAGCATCAGTCAGCGATCTCTCCGAAAACTTGATGCGGCGCGCGTCAGCCTCCGCGCAGTAATTGTAGCAGTTGGGCCCGATTGTGATGCCTAATACCTCCATTCTGTATACTTTTCAGTGTCACTTCTTTTATTCCAAAACTCGCAAGCTTTACAATATTTAGATTTCACACCAATATCAATCACTTTTCCAGTAAACCATCCGATAAGCGACACTACTCCATACAGAGATGAAAAGCCACGTTTCCTCCATGTTCCATCGTCTGAGATAGTTAGACCATTCTTTTCGTTATTTTCAATAGACTTAGCCTTCTCCTCTTGTGCCGCTTTCTTCATACTTTCTTGACAAACAGCTTCTGTTCCGACAGAAATCGTGCGGACAACTTTATCGTAAAACGAGTGAAAAATCGGGCGTTGGAGGTCCATGAAGGCGCAAAACTTTACTATTCCATTTACACCAATTCCTAATAACCGCATAGCAAGGATAATTCTGCGATTAATTTCATATCCTTTATCAATAAATGGGCAACTCGAAATGAAGGTTTGTTCACAATTCTCACAAGATATGACGATTTTAAATCCTAAGCCACGCTTGCCTGTTTCGGTAAATTTCACATTTGATTTGCACGTTTTACACACTACAACTTCTGAAATAGCAGAAAAAACAGCGATAAAGTTCAATAGACGGTAACCGAATGCTTCATCGACTTCAACGTTGTAACAATCTTCGGACAGTTTCAGTTTTTTGGCAGATGTGCTAACGCTTTCGAGCTGCGGCGACTCCATTTCAAATCGATTCAACGGTCGTCTCTTTGATATATTCGATCAGTTGCTTTTTGTTGAATCGTTGTATGAATTTCATTGCTCGGTTCGTTATTTGTGGTGCCTCGCGAAACATGTCGTTTCATTTATAATAGCAATTCAGCGTTTGAACTGATGCTACACAAATATATTTGGGTTTTATTTACTCACTTGTTTTTTAATCACTTGTGCCATCTAGGTCTCCAATTTGAAGCATAGAATATATTAGCATGAACAGATAATTCGATTCCTTTATTATTCCAGGCAGTATAGTCATAAAAGCAGCGCGTCACACAAACGCTCTTGGAAGGAGCTCGGAGCGCGCTGCAACGTGTTTAGCCACATGTCACGGAATAAGCACTAAAAACATTTTCCCCCTTATAAAATTTATTGTGCCTTATTTCTAAGACCCTAAGCCATCATTTAAGACAAAAAAAATTTTTAGCATTTTTTTAAGATTCTAGAGTGGCATTACCCCTTAAAGATTCAAACCTCCCCTCGTCTATCTTTAACTTTGACGTGGTCGTTCAATTTTAACAATTCTAATTTCGAAACTAGCAACCGTACTGCAATTATATACTTTTTTATTATTTACATTATTCTATATTTTTACACCAAAATAGAAATAAAATGATGAAACGAAGGTGTTCTTCGGGAATTTTATTCCCTGACAAGTACACTAAAATATATAATTTAACTTCGTTATCTTGAAATAAAAAGATGAAGTAAATAAAGTATCAAACCAAGTCATCTATCATACGTAACTTGTTAAAAAAAATCCTTTTAATACAGTAAATTTCTAAAGTCTCTAAACCGTGTATCCTCAGCATCCAGATCATTGTTTACTTTCAAACGTCTAATTTTGTTTTTCGTTTGTAAACGTTTTGGGTCGCGATAAATCTCGTAAAATTTGATTCTCACAGTGTAGAGTGGAGTTCTGTCGAAACTATCTCTCGAAACTCTGTCCAAACTGCGATAAATCTATCGTGTTCGCGCGACGACGATCTAAATTTCACCTGGAGATGCAGCTACCTTAAATGCACTGGGTCAGGCAGTCCGTGTGCGAACGGGAACACGTAGCTCGCGCGATCGTTTTGCTATCGAGATGTTCCACTCGCTAACGAGCAGCGAAGAAAATCCGTTGAAAATGCCGCATAAACAACTCTCTGGAGAAGATGTCTACGGAACAGTGCCATCGATAAGTGTGTCTGCTGGCTCTCTACATTGATATGCAGCCGGATTCCACTTACAACCGGGCCTAGATATCGACGCCATTATACAGGGTGACTTTACTCTCTGCAGCATAACCGGCGAATTAATAACTCGTTTATTATCGTGGCTTCTACGATGCGTCGATCGGTGATGCTTTTCAATTTCCCATATACTCGATGTAATTGATTTCATTCTTAATACGTAGTTTCTAGAGAGAGTTGGAATCGTTCGATCGAACGTTAAGCTATTATAGGATCGAAAAGTTTCCATGGGTAACCTAAATAATTTCTGATGTTTTTTTTTTTTTATTGGAGAGTTTGATAAAATTATGACTGTGTTTTGGTGTTGGAGTCGAGACTTGGCTGCTAACGATACGTTTACGTTTGAAATTGAGACTCCTGTATCAAAGCTCTCGAGGAATGTCGTCGAACGACTTCAGATTTATTGAGACACGAGACTATCGTATGGATACCTATCAGTAACATCAGGTTTGATGTTTAATTACAGTCGCGGTTGGAAATTGAAGATACAACAACAATAAGTCTGAACGTCGAGCGTAAACAGTGATTTCTAAAGATTAGAACCCCACGAATTTTTGGAACACGAGGGAACAAATAAAGAAAAATAGACGAAGAAAAGACTGAATGGTTTGGAAGCAAAATGGAAAAACAAAGTATAATTTAAAGTTAATTTTAAATATAAGAAATTCATTTGTTTCCCATTTTGTAATCATTGAATATATTTTATTGGATGGATAATAATAATAAAATTGTTTGATAGTATAAATATTATACAAGAATGGTTTATCTGAATAACTATAATAGAAAATTAAAAATTTCAAATTATTTTAAAAAAATTATTTTTGGTTGCGAAGGTCAATTATAATCATTTTTGGTGAATACTCATACCCCCGAAATCTTACGCAGTTTCGAGAAAAAAATTCAGGAAGGTGGACTTTTTAGACGAAATTAAAAAATTTCAAATCATACTAAAAAAATTATATTTAGTTACAAGGGTCAATGACAAGCATTTTTGGTTATTAGACATACCCTCGAAATCCTACCCACTTTCGAGAAAAAAATTCGAGAAGGTGTGAAATTTTAAGAAAAAATTAAAAAATATCAAATTGTTCTAAAAAAATTATTTTCGGTTGCAAGGGTCGATTACAATTATTTTTGTTCATTACACATACCCCCGAAATCCTATGCATTTTTGAGAAAAAAATTCTTTACCGAAAATCTAATGTGAGGCCAGAAATGCTACACTGAAATTTCATGGGTATCTTTAAAACGTCATAACTTCTGAACGCATTGGAGGATTTTAATGTTTGAAAAGCCAAACAACACGTATTTTGGTGAAGAATATATGGAAATTCCAAAAATTTTCGAAAAGTTATTCCTTGACTCCGCAAAATCAGAAAAACCTCATACAAATGGTCCAATTTTCAAGCAGCCATAACTCCTACAATAGCGAATATATTTCATTGAAATTTTGAGGGGAGTTAGAGTTCATGGACGCCTACAAAAAAGTATTAAACAACTTTTCTGTACAGCGCCAACTAAGTTTATTAAAAATGAAGAACGAATTCTTAAGAAAAATCGACGGGGATAGGTGCCTAAATTTTTCGAGGATAAAAAAAAAATTCAAATTGTTCTGGAAAAATTATTTTTGGTTGCAAGAGGCAATTAAAATCATTTTTGGTCATTAGACATACCCTTGAAATCCTACCCACTTTCGAGAAAAAAATTCAGGAAGATAGACAAATTTCTCGGTAAAATTAAAAAATTTCAAATCGTTCTAAAAAAATTATTGTTAGCTGCGGGGATCTACTGCAATAATTTTTGGTCAATACACATACCACCGAAATCCTACGCACTTTCGAGAAAAAAAATTCTTTATCGAAAATACAATGTCTGACCAGAGACATGAATGATTCCCCTGAAATTTCGTGAACGGATTGAAGGATTTTAACGTTTCAAAATGCAAACTACGCGTACTTTGGTGAAGAATATATTGAAATTCCAAGAATATTCAAAAAGTTGTTCCTTAACCCCGTAAAGTGAGCCTAAATATTACAAAAAAAATTTTTTAAATCGCCACTATATTCAGTAATAGTCCAGTAAATCAACCTACCACCCTATTAAGGGGTTGGCAATTTTGATTGCAATTTAAAATTTAGATAGAAGAGGACCCAAAATTAAAATTTAACACACAGCTTCACGCTTTTCCAGGCTACTTGTTGACGCAAGAACCAAGGGATTTCGTGGCACAGGACGTTTGCACTTTGAACTCTCGAAAGAAAAGTATTACAAGGGACAGAGCAGGCGGCAAATTGAATGACCCACATTATTCCGAGCACGTAGCTCCGTACCGAAGTTCGCCTGGACGTTCGACACGCGATATCGAGAGGCATCGACGGGTACCGTAGCGGCGGGAGGACGAAAAAGAAAAAAAAAATATCGATGTCTGACAGAACAATGCAGAAACTTCGACAGGCTGGGAATATCGAGCGCTACCCTTTCATCGGGCCAACAGGAAGAGGAGGACCCTCGCGGAAGGAGGACAGGAGTCGATGGGTCGGCCTCGCGGGTTTCCTCGGGGGCCCACAATTCATCCTCCGGATCGTGTGTTCGTATTTCATCGGATCCACGCGCGGGAGGAAAACGAAGACGGGAAAACGGGCCGCAGAAGACGACGAAAGGTAAATAAAGAAGAGGAGAGAAACGCTTGGCATTTGAAATCACTCGGCGAGATTCGCGCGTTTGAATAAATCTAACGGTGAACATCCGCGCTGAGAGCAGACCCAGAGACCATGAAACGATCTGGCCGAGGACGAAGGAGACTAACAGCGAATCGATCTCTCCTACGAACCGGAGCTTCCTACACAGTAATGATATTACAATTTTTTTTTTAATTATGAATCACTTTTTGTATTGTAATATGAAGAGGGAAATATTGTTCTCTTCGAGAGTCATCGCCATTTTGGTACCATGTATTTTACTTTGTTAAACAATTATTGTCAAGGGGGAAAATAAAAATAAAAATTAAGAAAGTATATCACTGGGGTCATTCATGAATCTCTAGGTACAGTGAAATAAATTACAGGTGGCTGGAGGTTTAAGACAGAGTGCACGAGTCAGCCATTTTGGTTCCACACATTTTAGAGGAAAATAAAAATAAAAATCAACAAAGTATACCAGTGGGATCATCCATGAATTCTAACTACAGTGGACCAAATTATATTGGCTGAAGGTTAAAGACAAATTGCACGAGTCAGCCATTTTGGTACCTTAAATTATATCTTGTTAAGCACATATTGTCAAGGAAAAATCACTAAAGTATATAACATTTTCAGTGGTATCAATAATGAATTTTATGTACAGTAGAATCTCGATTATTATAAGTAGAGATTGAAATGGGGGTTGAAAATTTCATGTGGACTCGTGGCAGCAATTCACACATGGCTTTAAATATTTAGGTTTAATACAATCTCAATACGAGTCACAGCTATTTTTGCAAATTGTACCTTTTCAAACACCCATTGCCACTAATAAAAATAAAAATTGATACCAATAAACAAAGTACATCACTTTCCTCCAGTGGGATTAAGTAGATTACTGCTGGAAATGGGGTCTGAAAATGTCCTGGGGACCCGAGGCAACAAATTGCACTGAAATTTGCCTCGAGATTGCACTTTTTAAGAAAACGAATAATCGCGTAGAAATTGCTGTGCGATTTTCGAGCGTTTATTTTTCCAATTTCTCTGCCACGTGCGTGCGTGATCTCGGAGTACCGGGTAGTCACCTGGGGGCATCGGCGGAGTCGCGGAGCAGGAATTTATCGCGGCCTTGCTCGCAGTTCCATCGCGAAAGGTGTTTCCTCGTTTGGAGAGGAAACCGTGGCGGTCGTCGACGAACCGTTCGACCGATTTTACATCCGAGCGAGCGTACCCGGGGCCGCTGGTTATTTATGACGAGCGACGTGGCTTGTAAACGACTCTTAAAAGGATGCCTAAACGTGCTGCGCGACTGATGTATGGAGAAACGGGTATCGGTAACTACGCTACCGGATAGGAACACAGAGGCTCTCGTGGCGGGAGTAATAAAACGTAGACTTGAACTTTCTCTCCGGGCTAGAACGAGCACGATTAGCGGTTCTTCACGAATCTGATGCGGAGACACTGCCTGAGTGATCGAATCATTCACAGAAAACACAATTTTTCTCCCCCAGAAACAATTTGTTTCGTCGATTATTTGTGTTTCTAAATAAATGAAGCTACTGTTTTCTCTCGAGGTTTCAACTGTTTTTAAATACTGTATACCCCAGAGTATTTCAGGGAATTTTTATAGAATTTTCCACCCTTTCAAAATGAGTGAAAATTAAACTTAATAAATTCCAATATGGCACGTGGAAATCTGAACAAAATCAGTGGTTTGTTTCGTCGATTATTTGTGTTTCTAAATAAACAAAGCTACTGTTTTAGCTCGAGGTTTGGAGTGTTTTTAAATACTGTATACTCCAGAGTATTCCAGGGAATTTTTACAGAATTTTCCACCCCTTCAAAATGCGTGAAAATCAAACTTAAAAGATTCCAACAAGACACGTGGAAATCTGAACAAAAATCACTGTTTTGTTTCGTCGATTATTTGTGTTTCTAAATAAACAAAGCTACTGTTTTCTCTCGAGGTTTGAAGTGTTTTTAAATACTGTATTACCCCAGAGTATTTCAGAGAATTTTTACAGAATTTTCCACCCCTTCAAAATGCGTGAAAATCAAATTTAAAAGATTCCAATAAGACACGTGGAAGTCTAATGAAAACCAGTGTTTTGTTCGCTTAATATTTTCCAGGTCGAATATTGGGGGTCGAAATTCATTAATAAATAACGAAGCTATCCTAATACCGTCTGTGCTCTCCGGTATTTCATAAATGCCTGAGACGCGAGCGTTGGATATTTCGATATTGTGGAACACGGGGAAATCTCGATGGGAACGCGGGAGGGTCGTAAACTTCCTTTCGATATGAACTCTCGAGACGAAACAAAGTAATCTGAAAATGCAATACGGGGCGACGAAACAACCCAGCGTCGTTGAACGACTTCGCGGAATGAAAATGTATTCACGCGTATTCTCTCTGTTAAACGAAAGCGCATTAACGGCGGATGTAACAGGCGGCGCGTTACGATTCTATCGTTAACGGCGTTTACACGGCCAACGAAGCGAACAATCGTCGGATTCAATTATTCTTTCGCTCTGTTATTGCGTGTCTCCCTTACGCGGACCAATTTAGATCGCGAGACCTTTTCTTCATACTAATCGTAAGAAAGTGGAATCCCTTCTCTGCTTTCACAAGTTTGCGATCGATGTACCAGCTCCTCGAATCGTGCTAATAAATTAGATCGAGTGTCAAATTAGAGGTAAGAAATTACATGAAAATTTAGTTAAGAGATATGATGAAATAGTTAAGTGGGTTTGTATTTGTGTTTATGTTAGTACTTACGGTAACAGGTTCAGTGAAGTCTTCATTCGTTGATAATTGACCACCTTGTATATTTATAATGGCGTCAGGAACACTTACCCCATCTTCTTTAGTAAGAAATATTGGCACTAGAAACTGGGGTATACGTACCTGCAACAAAATCGGAAAACACTATTAGAATGTATTGCATTGATATTTTAAAAGGAACATGAGCTTTTAACGTAGAGAATACTTCAATTTACAGCTCGTATCGCAAACAGTAAGATTCCATCTATTTTCACAATTTATTTTCTCTAGAAGACAGCATCCAATGAAAAAGTTTTATACCAAATTATTTTTAAAGGAACATGAGCTTTTAACGTAGAGAATACTTCAATTTACAAATTTTCAATATTGATTTTCTCGAATATGAAGCTTCGAACGAAGAATTATTTTACTATATATCGCATACTTGTATTAATTTATTTTAAAAGGAACATGAGCTTTTAACGTAGAGAATACTTCAATGTACAGTTTGAATCAGAAGCAAGTTTCGATCTATCTTTAAATTCTTAAAATCGATTTTCTCGAAAACGAAGCATCGAACAAAAAAGTTTTACACCAAATTATTTGTTTGCTTTTTAACGTAGAGTCGCCTGGTTTTCTAACGAGCCAATACTTTTGTCGCGCACTGTATGTCGCGGTATCGAACGAACCTGTCGCTGTCTAAAGAGCCAAACGACAGGGACGAATCGAATCAACGGCAATTATATATTCAGGGAGCGTCGTAAACTTTCTCCGTATCTTTCTAATTGGCGCGGAGCCACGATTACGATGGAACTATTACGAGCGGGTTCGCCTGTTTCTGTAACAGCACAGGTGCCATTCTCGTACCTTCGGGGAAGCCCGCTGCGCGTCCGAGCTCGGGGCAAGTGCAACGCGTTTAACCGGGGGGGGGGACAAGGACGACGCTACTCTAGTCCCAGTCGGCCTCGAAAACCTCTGTACGCCGTTATTATTCCCGTCACCCGTTACTCGACGAGGGAAGAAAAAGAAGAGCGTGCCGCGGAGTCAGTGGGTTTATGCCTCGCGCATATGGCGACCCAATGTTTCTCGGTCTGTCTGCCCTACGCCGATTCCACGACCATCAACGTCACGCTTTTTGTCCGTGATCGCGTGGTCCGACCTTAGGACATTCCATCGGGACCGTAGAAATCTCGAAAAAAGGACATGCAAGCTTCCCTTACGAATATTCGACGCTGATCATCGGTGGAATTTAGGAAAAATTGTTTCGTTTGGTATTAAGAAGATTGGGATTAGAAACTGATGGTTTTTGGAAGATTTAAAATATTGGAATTATAATTTTTTTTAAGTAAAAAGGGGATACTTCATGGGGGATATAAGGATTACAATTTGAAGTTACTTGAAAAATCTATTTCGAGAGAAATGCGTTAAATTAATTCGTTTGGTTTGAGAAGTGGGTTAGGTCTGGGTTGGGTCTGGGATTAGACATTGATGATTTATGGAAGATTTAAAATATTAGAATTATAATTTTTTTAAAGTAAATAAGAGGATACTTGATGGGGCATATAAGGATTAAAATTTGAAGTTACTTGAAAAATCTATTTCGAGAGAAATGCGTTAAATTGATTCGTTTGGTTTGAGAAGATTGGGATTAGAAATTGATGGGTTTTGGAAGATTTAAAATATTAGAATTATAATTTTTTTAAAGGAAATGAGAGGAAACTTGATGGAGGAGGGTATAAGGATTAAAATTTGCAGTTACTTAAAAAATCTATTTCGAGAGAAATGCGTTAAATTAATTCATTTGGTTTGAGAAGATTGGGGTTGGAAACTCGTCCTACGATATTACCAATTTTGTAAAGTAAAAGAGTGCTTGAATACTTGATGGGACTAGAGTATGAATTTTCTTAAAAAATATCTTCCCAAAAGAAACCACTATTAAATTTCAGAGTGGAGATTTAAATTATAAAAAGTTCTGTACTATCATAAATTTTTCAGACTGATGGATACCTTGGATGAGGGACGTAAGGATTAAAGAATGAATTTTCTTAAAAACTATCTTCCCAAAAGGAACCACTACTAAATTTTAAATTATAAAAAAAAGTCCTGTTCTATCATAAATTTTTCAAATAAATACCTTGAATAAGTAAAAATTTTTAAAAATTTTCTTAAAAAAATATTTTCCCACGAAAGAGTCCTGTTGAATTTTGGAGTGTGTTGTCCTGTACTATCATCAATTTTTTTTTTTTTAATCTGATCCTTCAAAGTTTGAATCTTTAAAGAAATCCAAAGATGGTTGCAAGCTAGATGGACACCTTGAAAGCCACTTGTCACTTCATACGGAATATAAAATTAGCATATATCGTTAATGAACATGCACTACCGTCGATTGGAGGGTATCACAGTGTGTACCTCAATTTTTAATCAGGAAAGTATCACGGTGATCCTTCTCTTCCCGCTCGTTGAATATTCATACAGGTGCGACCGGACAAATCAAATCTGTCGAATTTACAGCTATGAATATTTAATGAACAAACAATGCGCGGACGTGCAATCAGACGGGGCCGCTGATCGATGAGTTCCCTTATTTTCCGCCCGGTACATTTTCGAATTTCCTTTCGAATGCAAGCTGTGGTTTTCGTAATACAACGGGTAAAGAGTTTCTCAAGCTTGAAAAGCGTACAATAAATGGTTCCAATATAATAACAATATTTTTCTAATTTCATAGAAAATGTACCAATTTTACAGAATTACAAATAAAAATAATTTTCAATTAATAATACAGGGTGGACCATATAGCCTTAATGAATTAAATTTTCTCTGGCACTAATGTTGATCCATTAAAAATGGTGTTTATCTAGTATAGCATGGTTTAGAGAGAGCTTTAAGATAAGAATAGTAATTTTTTTTTTTTATTGAACAGATATTTATGATTTATTGTGGCAGTTATAAGAAATGTTTGAAAATTGCTCCCTTTGCAAGAATGCAGGCTTCAATTTCTTGAATTAGTGATTGTCAAATTCTTTCAAATATTTCATCTGTGTTGGAAATAATAAAATTTCTGTACAATAAATTGTAAAACTTATAACTTTCCAAAAAGTATTTTTCTCTTCTATTTGACCTCAGTAACACGTATATAGTATAAGTTTGATCCTAACTTTTTTAGACACCCTGTACATTGTCTTTTCTCTTAAATTATTACTTGTTACAACCAACGTTGATAAGGGATAATAAAAGACAAACGAATAACTCCCTAAAAGTTTCTTTTGCAACTGATATTAGAGAAACTTTACCACCCTCTTTTATTTCAGCGTCCAAGGGTGACCCAGGTGGATTATTTAGTGGATCTAAGTGCCAAATAAATCACCCCTAAATATCTCCAATGTTCTAAAGAAGAAATACTTCATATAAACTAGAAAATCTCTTTAGACACTCTCATAAATATTCTCCTTCAAAAACCTGTAGCAATTGTTTATAATAAACTATTTAATCTATCAACCTAAACAAATTTGTGTCATATAATTTAGCAATTACAGTAAATCACATCGCAAAATAATCTCCATTGAAGGTTAAAACTGAATTTAAAAAAAATCATCCCCTAAATATTTCGTACATTTTAAAGAAAAAGAGGACCTCACTTGAATTATGAAATTTTCTTGAACACGCGCATTCATCCCTAAAAGAGGGAGGAGCTGTATCGACCTCGTCCAACAGCGACAACGCGAGTTTCTCTCGCGGGGGTGGCTCGAGGGTGGAGAAAAGTTGGTTCTCGATGCATTTCCTTTATTCTTAAATGATACCAGGCCGAGGACCCGCGGCCCTTTCCAACTTCTCTATCCGACGTCGCACCCAGGGCATTCAATAATATCCTTCTCGACGAGGGGGAGAAATGTGGGAACGGGAGAAAATAAAAGGGCTCGCAGACAGCGTCCGGAAACAGTTCGCGAAAACGGAAGAAACTCCAGAAGAGGAGCTTCTGAATTCAGATAGAGAGATCTGACATTCTGGATCGTCCTAGGCGTGAAAATATGGGGATGAACGTAACGTACAGTGTTTCTTTCCTTCTTCTTTTTTTTTGTAACTTATGATATTCGTTTTATGGTTCGTAGCCCACCGGGGAAATTACTTTTTAATTGCCCAAGCTGATTAAAAAGTAATTTGATCGCTGGTCAACGAAGCGGAACATGAATAACGACTACTATTGGCGAGCAATGATCCGGAACACGAGCAATCCACACTATAATGACGAGACTCTATATCCAAGCTTCAGAGCATCGTTTGACCCTCTGATGCTCGTACGCTTCATCCATAAGCCTGAGGATTATTAGTCTCCTGGATTGGACTTTTCTAAGGGGTTTGTTTTCCTTTAAAATATATTCCCAAGTATCCTAGCGCGTCGATTACAGATTACTGATTTACGATTCGAGATTACGACCCGTAGTTTATGGTTTCTGATCGATCTGCGCGATGATTAATCGACGTTACGGGAACCAGCTTCCGATGCACCTTCCACGCATATTATATTATACAATTTCGTTTGCTTCTCGTCGACTTGATATAAAACCTGGATCGTATGAAATAGATAGAACAAACTATATAACAGGATAAACATTTTTTTATTATTACTTTGACTGCCACGACAGATATCTATGGATGACAGGATTTTTCGTTATAGCAAGTAGAAAAATTAATTCTCAAGTTGTATCTTGCGGTTCATATGTTGAAGTTTAGGGTAAAATATTATTTCCATCCCTTAACAGTTTTTATTGCCACGTGGACCACATATGGGTCACTCGATTTTCTATTATGGAAGTAGAAAAATTAATTCTCAAGTTGTATCTTACGATCCTTATGTTGAATTTTAAGGGAAACAATTATTTCCATCCCTTAACAGTTTTTATTGCCACGTGGACCACATATGGGTCACTGGATTTTCTATTATGGAAGTAGAAAAATTAATTTTCAAGCTGAAATGTGCAGGGAAATAAGATTTGGGGATTTTAGCAAGCTTACAAAAATAAGTAGCGGTTATTTTCAACCCTTGAATGTTTTGATTGACACGTGTACCATATATGGGTCACTGGATTTTCTCTTATGGAAGTAGAAAAATTAATTTTCAAGTTGAAATGTCGAAGGAAATAAAATTTGGGGAATTTAGCAAGCCTACAAAAATAAGTAACGATTATTTTCAACCCTTGAATGTTTTGATTGACACGTGTACCATATATGGGTCACTGGATTTTCTATTATGGGAGTAGAAAAATTCTTTTTCAAGTTGAAATGTTGAGGGAAATAAATTTGGATAGGATTTGTGAATTATGGCAAGCTTACATGAATAAAAAATAATTATTTTCATCCCTTAACAGTTTCACTACCATGATAACCATATATGAATGACAGGATTTTCCATTATAGCAAGTAGAAAAATTAATTCTCAAGTTGTATCTTATGTTTCTAGCATAGAATTTTAAGGGAAACAATTATTTTCATCCCTTAATAGTGTGACTACCGCGTGAGCCATATATGAGTCACTGGGCTTTCCACTATGAAACTAAAAACATTACTTCTAAAATTGAGACTGAATGTGAATTTTAGGAAGGTTACAAAAACAAGTATCGATCATTTCCATCCCTTAATAGCTTGCCTACCGCGTGAGCCACATATAGGCCACTGGACTTCCCACCATGGAATCAGAAAAATTAATTCTCGAATTGAGATGTTGAAAAAAATAATTTTATATAGAATTGGTGAATTTTAGGAAGGTTACAAAAATAAGTATCGATCATTTCCATCCCTTAATAGCTTGCCTGCCGCGTGAGCCATATATGGGCCACTGGACTTCCCACCATGGAATCAGAAAAATTAATTCTCGAATTGAGACATTGAAAAAAAATTAATTTTCACTCCTTTTGTGAATTTCACCGATATTATTTCACAAATTTGTTTCACTACACATTTTTGTAACCCCTGTTGAAATTCACAAATCCAAATTTATTTCCCCCTAACGTCTCAACTTAAACCTACCTAACGATCCACGATCAAAATATTATTCTCTCATTAAATTCTATTATTTTCGCCTCTCAGTGAACATACTGCCCAATTCCTCGTCTCTTGAGAAATTTTTTAAATCCACTAAAAAATCTCGAATACCACCGATCAGATTTTGATAATTGCTATTCTGGCGATTGGACATTCCGAATTCCCGTCTCTCGATCATCGATCATACCCGTAACGAAGAAAGAGAATCACGGAGGTGGAGGGGTGGGGAGGGGGAGGGGGGGTGTAAATAATAAAAAGAAAGCTCGAGTGACACCGGTCGTCGTAGATCAAGTCGAGTCGGCGTGCCGCGCGTAAGCGGCTTTCGCCGACCGATTTAATCGGCGCTACACGGACTTAATGTGGGTGGCAAGAAAAGCGTACGTGTGTTCGTGGCGTGTTTCCTCTGTGTACGGCGGGATTTACAAAACCCCGCTACACGTGACACCGCGGTGCAAAGAACCGATGTCGCAGAGGGAGGAACGGGGAGGGGTAAAAAAACGTGAAAAAAGAAAGGAAAACGGAATCCTACCGGTCGGCCTTGGGTATCGAATTCGACCTGTCGATTGCTACCTTCTATCGGGGTATTACGTGCATGCACTTTGCAATACGTACGAGATGCAATCGATATTCGCGCTGGAACGTACTGTGTCTCATGGGAAAGTACCGGTACACGTATCAATTTTGTTTTATATAATATGTGGCCGGAATTACGACGAAAAGATTTTTTAAAAAGGAAAATTTTCAAGAATTATTCTTGTTTCTATTACACGTACACATGCTTGGTACACTGATCGAAGAAGGATCGAAGATATTAACACCAGATTTACAGATTCCATATTTAAAATTGCAGAACGCGTAAGTATTATTTTTTAACAACCCATGTTGAATTTGTTTGGTGCAATGAATACATATTCTAATTAAAAGAAAAATCGTATTTTAAGGTAATCGTCAACATGAAACGTGAAATTCCCGTAAATCTAGTGTTAATAGGAGCGAAGATTTTTTAAGAAAGTAAAATTTTTATGAATTATTCTTATTTCTATTACACCTATGCATGCTTAGTACACAGATTGAAAAGAAACGAAAAATTGACAATTTTTCTAAATTTCAGGTTCTGAAATAAAATTTATATATTTGTACGAAATTCTTGAATTTCTATTATTGAATCAGTTCCAACCAAAGCTGCACAATTTTTCACCAGACAAAAACATTTATTTTGGGCAACAGCAATAGTGGAATTGAAACTTGAGAATTGTTTTATATCCATAGTGAGAAATTTTATCACCCATATAAAGCATCAAATTGCTCGAACCGTAATTGCCAAGCTTATTGAACAATCTGTCGGTTCGCGTGATTGATATGCACAGTATTTGTGCCAGGCGATGCTAACGGGACGTTAAACTGATATTTAGGAGGGAACAATTAGCCGCGGATTTTCGCAGAATTCTCTCCCTGGAATTAGCATGCAAGAACACGCCAAGCTCGCGTACAAGCGCGTTAATTAAGTAAATTAAGTTGTAAGATTAAATCACGTGGAATTTGAAACGTATCTCGACGATAAATCGATACGTTGTTAATACGAATTATGCGATAATAATAACCAAATATGCAAACTTGGCAATTAATCCCCTCGATTTGTTCACTTTTCATTCCGTACGATAATTATTTACGGGTACAATGTAACGCGTTAAATATTTCGGAGATATTTCTATCTAAAAATAGCAATATTCCGCGGACGTTTCCGCGCGAGGGGTCTGCAATTGAAAAAAAGAAAAAAAATGAAAACAAAGGGGCTGGAAATCATTTAACAAAAGCGCTGCACTCGTCTCCGGGATGAGTTTTAATTTCGCGCCGGTTAACGCACCGTGCGTATTCCTATTTTATTTCCATGGGAAACAGCTTACCCGTGAGCCTTTTAATGCCAGTCCCTTCCCCATTGTCCTTTAAAATTGTTCGTCTCTCGTAGATTACGCGAGCCACGCGTATTTTTCTTCCATTAGCGAATCACGTTCTTTATTATCGGTCGTGCGCGCGCCTAATCGTCGATAAGAAACGTCTTCTGCTTTATCGGCTATAATTCCTGGAAAACGTACCTCCGCCTTGGTCGCCAGGTGTCGTGTGCTATCGATGAGACATTATCGCAGACGAGGTATCTCGTATGTGACATTATCACTTTTACCTCGGGTGATAACAGTAATTGCGCGTGCAACCCTACACGCAACCATAGATTTAATCTTACGGAGGCTTTAGAGTCGCATTAAAACGATCAACTTTTATTCTAAGAATTTTTTAAACTACTCAAGGTACAGGAATTTTAGAATTTTTGCAATACTCTATCAAAGCTATCGATCTAATCAATGTATCTATGAAAGAAATCTGCATTCTCGTTACAAAAGAATTTTTATTTTCCAGGGTTAATGTGAACAGGAAGTAATCAATTACAGTGCATTTCAAACAGAAGGATATTGCGATATAAAATGAGCCAATATGCAGGTGAAACTTCTCGTAAGGCCACCTCAATAACTTCAAGATTTTCACGGAGCTCCTTAATCGATGAACAATAAAAAGATTCGAACGGATAGTTGAAAAGGAAGGTGCTAAATCCTTGTTTTATACAGGGTGTTAGGCCATTCTTGGGAAAAATTCTAATGGGAGATTCTAGAGGCCAAAATAAGACGAAAATTAAAGATACTAATTTGTTGATTGAAGCTTCGTTAAAAAGTTATAGAAACATTTCCGGCCACACGGTATATTTTAAGTAAAGAATTTTTTTCTCGAAAATACGTAGGATTTCGAGGGTATGTGTGTTCATAAAAAATGATTGAAATTGACCCCTGCAGCTAGAAATAATTTTTCCAGAAGGATTTGAAATTTTTTAATTTTGTCTGATTTGTCCACATTTCTGAATTTTTTTCTGGAAAGTGGATAGGATTTCGGGGATATGCCTATTCAACAAAAATGATTATAATTGACCCCTGTAGCTAAAAATAATTTTTCCAGAAGGATTTGAAATTTTTTAATTTTGTCAAATTTGTCCACCTTTCGGAATTTTTTACTGGAAAGTGGATAGGATTTCGGGGGTATGTGTATTCATAAAAAATAATTGTAATTAACCCCTGTAGCTAAAAATAATTTTTCCAGAAGGATTTGAAATTTTTTAATTTTGTCTGATTTGTCCACCTTTCTGAATTTTTTTCTGGAAAGTGGATAGGATTTCGGGGATATGCCTATTCAACAAAAATGATTATAATTGACCCCTGTAGCTAAAAATAATTTTTCCAGAAGGATTTGAAATTTTTTAATTTTGTCAAATTTGTCCACCTTTCGGAATTTTTTACTGGAAAGTGGATAGGATTTCGGGGGTATGTGTATTCATAAAAAATAATTGTAATTAACCCCTGTAGCTAAAAATAATTTTTCCAGAAGGATTTGAAATTTTTTAATTTTGTCTGATTTGTCCACCTTTCTGAATTTTTTTCTGGAAAGTGGATAGGATTTCGGGGGTATATGTACTCATAAAAAATGATTGTAATTGACCCCCGTAGCTAGAAATAATTTTTCCAGAAGGATTTGAAATTTTTTAATTTTGTCAAATTTGTCCACCTTTCGGAATTTTTTACTGGAAAGTGGATAGGATTTCGGGGGTATGTGTACTCATAAAAAATGATTGTAATTGACCCGTGTAGCTAGAAATAATTTTTCCAGAAGGATTTGAAATTTTTTAATTTTGTCAGATTTGTCCACCTTTCTGAATTTTTTTCTGGAAAGTGGATAGGATTTCGGGGGTATATGTACTCATAAAAAATGATTGTAATTGACCCCCGTAGCTAGAAATAATTTTTCCAGAAGGATTTGAAATTTTTTAATTTTGTCAAATTTGTCCACCTTTCGGAATTTTTTACTGGAAAGTGGATAGGATTTCGGGGGTATGTGTACTCATAAAAAATGATTGTAATTGACCCGTGTAGCTAGAAATAATTTTTCCAGAAGGATTTGAAATTTTTTAATTTTGTCGATAAAGTCCACCTACTCGAATTTTTTTCTCGAAAATGCGTAAGATTTTGGGGGTGTGTCTATTCACCAGAAATGATTGTAATTGACCTCCAAAACCGAAAATAATTTTTCCGTGAATGATTTGAAATTTTTTAATTCAATTTTTTAATAATTTTTTAACGAAGTCTCAATCAACGATTTAGTATCCTTGATTTTCGTCTTATTTTGGCCTCTAGAATCCCCTATTAACATTTTTGTATACCCGTGATCTCACAATGGGTTTCGTGAATGTCTATTCGCGACGTTAATTGGCGCGTCTCCGTAAACTATTTTCCCCCGAGCGACCAAACTCGACACACACGGCACGGGGGAGAAAACAATTGGCGCGCGATGAAATTTTTCCGCCCGGTTCCATCCGTTTTCCATTTTTTTCTCCCCTCCCCAGTCGAGCCTCGATAGGATTTCACGGCGACGCTCAAAGCGTCGGCGGTTTTTGCGTGTCGGTCGATAAAAATCGCGAATTGGCGCGCGACGAACAAACGGGACAAAAAATATTATCCGTTTATGCGCGGTCGAACGCATAAAATAATAACCGGCGATCGTCCAACTCCCTAAATTTTATTTCGAACAGTCGCCACCTGAAAGAACCGCCATTTTCATTTTCGTTTCGTTAATTCGTAACACGTATCGATATCGATTTCCTTATCGTTGTTAACTATTTCTGCGTTCGATATTGAACATTTCATTCGACGAATTGGGAAGTCAGGAATATTAAATTATGGTAAAATCGATGCTGATCAACGATCAGAACAATGTAAAATTGGGCGTTTCGAGATGAAAATTTCGTTAAACGAGTTTCGTCGTTCCCTTTCTGAATAATTTAATTTCAATTTAATACTGATTGTGAGTACTCGAACACACAATTTTGATTATTAATTTATTTAAGAACGAGAAATCCATTGATTTACAAAAATTATTCATTGTGTAATAATATCTGAATTGAAAAACCAAGATGCTTCAAGGAACTAATTCTCAAGATGTTAAAGAAAATAAATCTGTGAAAATGAATTCCATGAAAAATTGTGGCTAGTTTCCAATTGTCTAAAAACAAAATTTCGTTTTGGTGGACGATTTGAGGGGTCTGGTCTGTCAATAAACGAATAAAAATTCCTCACTATGTTCTCGTGAATATTCGACAAAATTCTCTTTCGCGAAATATCGAACAAAAATGATATTACTGGTTAATAAGCCCTTGGTAAAGCAAATGGCGAATCGATAAAGCTCAAACACACTTAAATAAGCTTTCTTGCCGGGCTCGCGTTTCTGTTCGCCCTTCCGTGATCCTTTTCACCCCTTCTATTTACTGTCAGCCAAGGATGCCTCCGCCGACACTCAATCTCACTCTGTTCTTCGCGAGCCTCGCGTAAACGTATTTCGAGCTTACGATTAAATATTCTCTCCTCTGTAACGCGGGAAATCAGCTTACCGCGCAAAGGAATAAACAGAGTATGCCAGAAACGAGCAGTTACTTCGCGTCTCCAACGTGAGCTTCAACCAGGAAATTATCCTCGCGCCAGCATCGAAAATAGCCACTCAGCTTCGACGAAACTAGTTTCTCCGGGTACATATTTTTTTTTATTAATATTCATAGCAAAGAGAGGCTTTGTGAAAATCACATAGGGCTACGAATGTGTTAGTAAGATTAGACACTAAGGGTTGCAATGACAATCCAAAAACGATTGGTGAGAAAATATTTCTATGTCCTCCATCTCTATAGACCAACCTCTCAATCAAAAACTAAAGAAACAGCTTCCAGATCAGGTAAAAATGATCCTGCAACCCTTATATAGGGGTTGAATATCATTCTGTTGATATTTGTAATGGGTTACAAGATTAAAAAATATCTCAAAATATCATCACAACTATGACAGTTCAAAACTACTGAAGGCAACACATGTTCTCCATCCTTGTTGAAAAAACTCTCAAGCAAAAACCAAAGAAACAGCTCTCATCCTTATTAAAATGATCCTGCATCCTCCATATAGGGGTTGAACACTATTCTGTTGGTATCTGTAATGGGCTACAGAATTCAAAAATATCCCAAATGGCTACAAATGTGTTACTGAAATTAGACACTAAGGGTTGCAGTCGATGTCCACTGTTTGGCCCCTGAAAACTCGTGGCAATTAGCACAACTATGGTACCTGACGATTCAAATACTATTCACGACAACACGTTTCTATGTTCTCCATCCCTATCGACCGAACTCTCAAGCAAAAACCAAAGAAACATCTTTCATCCTCATCAAAGTGACTCTGCCCCGATATGAGGGTTGAACAACGAACGAGAACAAGAACGAGAACGAGGAATCGTGAGAATCAGAGTCTCGATGGTCCAGCTCGATCCAAGATCCAAGGGTCCGCGCAAGAATGAAATCTGAGGGGCAAAAAAGGGGGCCCGTTATAAAGAAAAGGAGCAAGAATTCTCGCTTTATCGAATCGCGCCGCTTCATCGGCTCGGGCGCTTCGTTTGATGCTCGCTTCGATGAGAATCGAAGTTAATGGAAGAGCGTTGGGCTTCGATCCCGTAGCGCGCACCGCCTACGCCAGCACAGAGGCATCGTGACGCTTTTAATCACGAGGGACAACGACGATGAAAAATCCAGGTCGCTCAGGGGTGGTATTCTATGGAGGACGGCCGCGCTAGGGGCGGCAGAATCCCCTTGGCCAACGGCCGGGGGTATTAAAATGTCAGGTTGCGCTCGCACGGGGCCTGACCTATCGGATGCTCATGATATCGTCGACATATGATAATAGGGACGTCAGAACAGGGGGCCGGGGAATACACCCTCGTGCCGTGGTCGAGTCCCTTCCATCGCGTGTTTTCACCCTCAGTCGGGTTCCCGTGCGCCAAGGAATGCTCTAGAAAGCCGGCCACAGAGGGATGAATAAGCGGGAAAAGGATTGCTTAAGCGAGCCGGTGGGATATTTTCGTCGACGATATTGCGGGGGTTGCCGAGGGAAAAAAATCCCTGCTCGTCGTTGGGAAACATACAACTTTCTCTCTTCTTTTATACGACGATATTCCCATTTTTTTTTTTCTAGGATTCTTACGACGAAATTTACTAGCATTTTCTGACTGTGTTATTTGCTTTTTTATTTCTGTGTTTATTATATGGGTAAACATTAGTGTCACGAGGGAAAATTATAGTTTTACAGCTGAGTTATAGAACAGTATACAGGGTGTTCGGCCACCTCTAGCAAAAATTTTAATGAGCGATAGTAGAGGCCAAAATAAGACGAAAATCAAGAATACTAATTTGTTGATGGAAGCTTCGTTAAAAAGTTATTAACAATTAAATTCAAAAATTTCAAATCGTTCTGGAAAAATTATTTTCGGTTGCGGGGATCAATTACAATCATTTTTTATCATTACACATACCTCCGAAATCGTACGCACTTTCGAGAAAAAAATTCCTTACTGAAAATCCAATTAGGTGCCTAAATTTTTCAACGGAGAAAAAAAATTGCAAATCGTTGTGGAAAAATTATTTTCGGTTGCGGGGGTCAATTACAATCAGTTTTTGTTATTAGACATACCCACGAAATCCCGCCCACTTTCGAGAAAAAAAAATAGAGAAGGTGTGAAATTATTCGAGAAAATTAAAAAATTGCAAATCGTTGTGGAAAAATTATTTTCGGTTGTAGGGTTCAATTACAGTCATTTTTGGTGAATAGACATACCCCCGAAATCTTGCGCATTTTCGAGAAAAAAATTCAGTAAGAGCGGCACTTTAAACGTTAATAACTTTTTAACGAAGCTTCCACCAACAAATTAGTATTCTTGATTTTTGTCTTATTTTGGCCTCTACTATCGCTCATTAAAATTTTTGCTAGAGGTGGCCGAACACCCTGTATATACTGTTATAATTATACTGGTATAATACAGAAATACTTACAGAACAAAATAGAATTGATTTTGGGACTCATAATTTAATTAGAAATTGTGTATGGCTGTACTAAAGGGTTTCTCCTGTAAATAAATGAATAATAATAATATATAATATGGAAGTACTTGTAGAACGAAATAGAATTGATACTGAGTCTCATAATTTAATTAGAAATTGTGTATGGCTGTACTAAAGGGTTTCTCCTGTAAATAAATGAATAATAACAATATATAATATAGAAATACTCATACAATAAAATATAATAGAATTGATACTGAGACTCCTAATTTAATTATAAATTGTGAATGGCCTAAAGAGATTTTATGTGGAATAACTTTGTTTCAAACAAGGGCTGCGTTGCACCATGACTCGAAAAATTTAGGATACTTGATATGAAGAAATTTCGGAGGGAGACGTTATTAAAAAAAAATTTTGTTTCGTGGTATGTTACTGGAGGGCCTCTTTCGATCGCAGGATCTTGGCAAACACGGAGAGAATTCCTCGATTTTGATGGGGCGCTTCCATTCGAAACTGGAAACATTCCAGGGTTGCGCTCACCCTTCGCAACACGAACGTGACGTTTATTTACGAACTTCTTAAAAACCCTCAGGGCCTGGGCGCTGCTCCGGTGGCCCAAGGTGAATTTACATCTAAATTTGAGCTCATTTATTCCCATTTTCTTGGTAGTCACTAATCGTTGTTAATATCAAGTTCAAACAAATCGTGAATATTTGCAAGTACAGGTGTATCGAGTATCGATTTCGAAATAAATTAGAATCTTTTCACATATTATAAGTTCGAGACACACACAAACAATGAGTTGTTCTTTGATTATTATAGAAAATTAAATTTATTTTTTGGTGCCCATCGATAATAGAATCTTGTGATTGCAAGTAACATAATTTCTCTCAAACGAACATATTACAAGAATTCTTTATAAAGATTCTTTAGAGAAATAAAGTTATAATTAACCCTCCTTATAATTTTAATTGAATCGAGTCTACTATATTAAATCATTAAATTAGTTTATTAACACGAATTCGCAGATATTTCGATCTGAATACTAAATTATGACTGAGATTCGACACCGCCCCGCGACCCAAAGGAATAATCTTATTGGCCGACTGGATACGATAAACCTAATTAACAGATAACGTACAACCTTATTCCGCCAATCTTAATAACGCTATAACAGACAGGTTATTGTACTCGGAGCTTCTGTGCAACGTATATAAAAAGAACGTTCGATACACCGAAAGGTAGAACGAGAAAGCTATGTTGGAGTACGAGTAGAACAACGTTGGAATAGTTGTCGTTCCATTATGTAACAAGCTTTTTATTTTTCTCTGTCTGCAACTAACCCCGATTTTCCGTATGAAAGCAGTTGAATAATTTAGTAGATTCTATTCGTGAAACGACCCGAAAATTCGAATCGCGAATAAACAGGGGCTATAAATGAATTAATCTTTTGAAACGGGATTACATCAAAGCACCTTTGACGTAGTTTCGTTTAGATTGATTACGACCAAATTTGATTTTCAAATTTAAATTTGAAAGTTACCTGTAATATGATTGATATTATAATTCTGGAACTTTGACAATTCTAAAAATTTGATTTCCAAATTGAAATTTGAAAGCTACCTCTAATATGATTAATATTATAATTCTGAAACTTTGACAGTTCTAAAAATTTAATTTCCAAATTGAAATTTTAAAGCTGCCTGTAATATGATTGATATTATAATTCTGGAACTTTGACAATTCTAAAAATTTGATTTCCAAATTGAAATTTAAAAGCTACTTGTAATATGATTAATATTATATTTCTGGAACTTTGACAGTTCTAAAAATTTGATTTCCAAATTGAAATTTCAAAGCTACGTGTAATATGATTGATATTATAATTCTGGAACTTTGACAATTCTAAAAATTTGATTTCCAAATTGAAATTTCAAAGCTGCCTGTAATATGATTAATATTATAATTCTGGAATTTTGAAGATTTTCTTTGTTCCAAATAATGTTATAAAACTTCCCATATTCGTCTTTCTATCGTATTGTGCTGCAGAATTCTCCCATTTCTTGGTGATTTTTATAGTGGGATTTTCAGAGGTCAGGTAAAGGAATTTTGTGTAATTTTCTTGATGGTGGTAAGATGGCCACTTCCTTTGTTGCTCTGTCCGCTCTCTCGTAGCAGAAAATGTCTACTCGCGATGGAATCCAGTCAAGAGTTATACTTTTCCCCTCTTCCGTTTGTCTTTGAGATGTGCAGTATGATGTCGACCATTTTCGTTTTGTCTCCGACGAACGAGATCGCAAGATCGTTTGTAGCATCAGAAAAGGGTAGTTTTTATTGAGACTCTTGTATACGATTTTAAATACTCGTTAGATTGCAATTGTTCCATTAATACAGTTTTATAAATATTTTATAGAATTTGAGATCTAGTTGCCAACTCTTTGTACATAGAATATAAAAATATTTACATAACTTTGAACTACAAAATTCACATACATTATTTTATTTTATTTGTGACCTTTCTGAATCCTGAAGGTCAACCTAGTTTTTCCAAATGGATACATATAATTTCTTTTGCATATTTACTTAGTAAAAGTAATTTGCAGTAAAAATGATATTTCATTAAAAACTGCTACTATGCATCCCTTAGAAGATAATCGACATCATCTTCGAGACACCATCTTTCAACAAAATGGTGTCCACCATACAATACACATGTTGCAATCAACTTTTTATTTTTTCTTAGACATTTATGGACCCTGTATATTACTATTGACAATAAAAAACATTACACGTAAAATAATTGGGGGTCCAAGTTTCCTTGCATCCCCCAATTGAATAATGAAACTTCCACCTAGCTCGTATCTATTTATAACAGGTGGAACTGTAAACTGAACTCGATATTTCTACACAGAGCCCCAAACTGAAAGTCGAAAGTCGCGATTCGCGAAAGCAGCTGCTTGTAAACGAAGGAAACGACACGAAAGATCCAGCGATCCACTTTAATGGCGGCCAACGGGTCCAGAAACGTAGTTCGTCGCCGACATCCCTTTTAGCCTTAGCTGCCGGCTATACATAAACTATACAGGGTCGTTGCAGAGGCCAGAGGGGGCCAGGGGGTGCGCGACAACCCCGCGTGTCTCGTCTACGAACGAGGGGGGCTCGCTCGTTCGGGCATGAAAATTCTGCACCCCTCGTTGCACAGAATCATCCCCCATCGATCGACCTATTCCGCTCTCGTTTCTCCCGCGACGGAGGTGGGAAGCGAAAAATAATAAAAAAAAAAAAAAAAAAAGAAAAAAGGAAAATGTAACGACGACGTCGATCCGCCACGCAGACCGCTACGTAAACAATTTAATATTCAAGCGCGCGGGGGGCGCGGGAAAGGAGGCTCCGCGAAGGAAGAGAGGAGCGCGCCGCGACGCTCTTAGGATTAATGAAACGTGTTTTAATTCGCGACACGTTTCCCGCCCACCGCCGGGACTCCGTGAAAGAAATTCTGTCGACGAGACGCCCCTGGAAACGTGCTCGACCGGAGAAACACCATTTTGTTCCCTTCTTCTTTGTCAATCGTGCGACGTCAACGTCTCAGAATTGGGATACTAGATATTCTACAACTCGAGGGGGTGAAAATTAAATACTTTCATTTCGAATTTTTAGAGGAATACTTTATTCCAAAATACCAATCATTTTTATTGATTTATTTCTCTGTAATGTATTGTATCTAATGGGGTTACCCTTATAATGAATATATTATTTTTATTACTTTAAAACTATTTTTGGTATTGGTATATCTGGGAATGTAGTGTAATGTTTAAAATTATGATCTAGAAATTTTACAAATTAGTGTAAAAATTAAATACAATGTCCTTCGTGCCAACAAATTTTTTAGAGAAACCAGTGAACCTCTTTTTCAAATTAAATAAAATTGTAATTTATAAAAGAATTAACCATATTATAAACCATACTATTTGTAATTCTTATTGATTTGTTTTTCTTTATTATTTAATTTCTAAGTAGTATAACTAGGTGTGCTTTCTGTTATGTTTATGTTCAGTTGCAATTTGTCACGTCCTCACTCGCTCATTTAAAAGTTTATACGATTTTATGTTTACATATATTTTGTATTTATGTCTCTCTATTTTTGTATACAAGAGTAAGAAATTGTATCAATAATTATTGTAAACCTATTTTTGTTGTTGGCTATTATCCAGTGAGAACATACTAACCAGAGAATACAAGGATATGAAATTAGGAATATTACTACAAAATAGTTTCATACAATTAATTGTTGAAAATTATAATTAAATTATATTAAATAAGTTAAAAAGAACAGTATTCAATTAGATATCACCGAAATTGCTTCGAGAACGATTAAACGGAAGTGCTAATAAAACGTCTTGCCGGAAGTTCAGTTTCGTTCGAACAAATCCTTTCGAAAAAATGCGTTTCCGGCTGAGGGAGACCATCCGATATACTGTTACTTTTCACGTCGGACAGGTAAGGCGAGATTAATCCCTTTCGGTGCCATTTATTTCCACGCGATCGCGTTCCTACGTATGATTTATTGTTTCTCGGTTACATACACGCGATCATTAAAAATAAATAATGATACATACGGTTACGAATGTTTTTCATCGACGTTTTTACACAAAGTCGTTTCAGTAACGTTCCAAATATTTGTTAAAAATTTTCAAGTTAACATTCACGTGAGAGTGAATTAAATTCGAGGGTAGATAAAGGGTTTTAATATTTTGGTCAGAGAAAGGAGAGAGGACTCGCAAGGAACGATCGATAGAGGGCCATTTAGCGATCTCGACCGGCCATAAATTTTCGACGTTCGCGTTCTGCGAACAATGGCGAAACAATTTTGTAACAAAGTGCAGACGGTGCTTTTGGTGACTGCTACGCGAACAGCGGAGGCGACAGCGCGAGGGTACAAAACGCATTCCGGCCGTCCTATGATGCATTGCGCACCCTACAGTTGTTAGGAACTCCCCCTTAATCAGCCCTCCGGCCGGTCTGACCACCCCCCCCCCATGTAGGAAAATTTCGGTGAACCAGAAATTTGCGACGCTCTGAATCGCATTACCTAATGGCTAATTGCGAAAATTTCGTCGCCCCCAGAATTCGTTACTTTCGAATCAACGATTACACATATCTCGAACATTAGTCAAACTGGTCCAATTACAAAAATTCAACCCCGTTTTTCATGTGCAAATATGTATTCCCTAGAACCTGAAATTTACACAATTACTTTTTAAAAAAATATCTATGTACTAGGATGTGAATGCACTGAGACTTGAATATAAATATAAATAAATATTCAATATAAATCAAAATAAAAGGGAACAATTAATCACAATAGAAACGATAATATTAAAATTTGATCTAGGTGTTAATAAATAAATTAATAAAATGATACAAAAATTACTGTTTACAAAGAATCTATGTATTAAGATGTGAATATACTGAGACCTGAAATTTGTAAAAATTACTTTTTACAAAATATCTATTTACTAGGCTATAAATATACTGAAACCCAAAATTTAGAAAAAATCTACGTACTAATCATCAATGTATTATATATCTAACACAAATAAAAATAATACTTGCTCATCAAAACAATTCAAAAAAAAATCTAAAATAGCATATAAAATCTATGACATAAAAATTCCAAATAAACTCGACGAGTTATCTTTTCCCGCCGTCAATCCGAAAGCATTTTTCCCCCATTTCATTTTCTTCCCGTAAATAATTGATATTCCCATTCGAAAAAAGGGAGCCTTTTTCCCCACCCGCGAGGGTGGACGCCCCAAAAAATCTCGTTGGAACAAAACATTCTGAAGGGTAAATGATACATAGCACGCCCCTCGATTACTCGTTTCGCTTAATGCGCGGGGGCGCGAGAGAATTCTGCGAGGATCGTGGAAAAAAAATGAGAAAGAGGAGTAGGAGGTTCTAGGACGACAAAAAGGCTGGTGTTTTAGTGTCACGGACCCGGAAAAAAAGCTTGGACCATTTGCATGCAGGATCGCTGGGAGGATCGACGTTGATTGAACATTTCCCTCCGTGCGTGAAATAGCAACGAAAAGCGACTGCTTTCTATTGTACCGAAAGTAAAAGATCCGAGGGAATTTAGAAACGAAACGTTCGACTTCTTTCCGGACCGTTGACGTTCGTTTCGAAGTTTTTTTTGATAGTTCGATTCGGTTGGCCTGAAAATAGGGAAGAAAGTGCATGAAAGTGGACGGGATCGATTTAGGAAATAATCTGGTTTTCACATTGGAAAGCGAGCGAGAGTCCGGAATCTCTGTTATTATAATTGTCGCGGTTCCACGAACGGTGTAAAAAAAAAGTCGATCGAGCGTCGTTCGAAAGTGTTTTACGCTGGTGCATGCACGATGGATGGACAGGAGTTACCGCGACGGCTGAAGTTGAAGTTTTATCGCGCGTAATTACGAAGTCAAAGAGAAAGTTTGAAATCTGTTACGAGCTGTTTCGATTTTACGAGATTTTATTAGAAGTGTGAACGTTTAAAATTTCACAATAAATCTCTAATCTGTTGTATGAATATTCACCGACACGAGTAGTCGAGGCTAATTTAAAAAATTTGTAATTATTAATGTCTGTATTGACAAGATTGCACTGTGGGGATTTTTCAATGTATTTATTGAGAAGTCGGTTTTGATCGATGGTGAGATCGTTGGAAATGTTGCGTACGATGATCCACGCAATTATTCAGTAAATAGGAAAGGGCGACGTAGACGTAAATGTCCCATGGGGATGTCCAGGACGCTACACAATGAAGATTTATGTGCTTCCGATGTAACGTAACGTACCACACCACGGTATGCCGATAAATTTGTTGCGTTTGGTGCGTATGACAAGTCGCTTTTATTCAATCAAACTCGAAAAATCGCCGACACGCGACTGCTTTTAAATTTGGTGGATTTAACGAGAATAATAATCACGCGATATTTTTCGTTACTACAGTTTGGTGAAAAAGAACATTTTGGAGAAATTTATTTTGTAAAGTAAAATTATTTTCATTTTTAGTCACCCTTACTATCTTTTAACTAGCTAGATACAGAGTGCTGGGCCACTCCTGGAAAAAATTTTAATGAGGGATTCTAGAGGCAAAAATAAGACGAAAATCAAGAATACCAATTAGTTGATGGAGGCTTTGTTAAACAGTTATTAACGTTTAAAGTTCCGCCCGATCTGAATTTTTTTCTCGAAAATGCGCAGGATTTTGGGGGTATGTCTATTCACCAAAAATGATTGTAATTGACCCTCGCAACCGAAAATAATTTTTTCAGAACGATTTGAAATTTTTTAATTTTGTCAAACAAAGTCCACCTATTCGAATTTTTTTCTCGAAAATGCGTAGGATTTCGGGGGTATGTGTATTCATAAAAGATGATTGTAATTGACCCCCGCAACCGAAAATAATTTTTTCAGAACGATTTGAAATTTTTTAATTTTGTCGACAAAGTCCACCTATTCGAATTTTTTTCTCGAAAGTGCGTAGGATTTCGGAGGTATGTGTAATGACCAAAAATGATTGTAATCGCCCCCAGCAACTGGAAATAATTTTTCCAGAGCGATTTGAAAAATTTTTTTTTCGCCGAAAAATTTCACACCTTCTCGAATTTTTTTCTAGAAAGTGGGTAGGATTTCGGGGGTATGCCTATTCACCAAAAATGATTGGAATTGACCTCCACAACCGAAAATAATTTTTCCAGAACGATTTGAAATTTTTGAATTTAATTGTTAATAACTTTTTAACGAAGCCTCCATCAACAAATTGGCATTCTTGATTTTCGTCTCATTTTAGCCTCTAGAATCACCCATTAAAATTTTTTCCAGGGTTGGCCAAACACTCTGTATAATAAACTGAAACTGATGATCCTATGATCACCTAAGTAGAAACAGCAAGCAATGAATAGACGTGCTATCTAAGCTCTACTTAATTCTTAAAATGCCAAAAATTTAGGTTGACCCTATATAATGTAAAATTTTGTAGAGCAGGTTAGGTGAGACAATTTTACTTTATATTTTAAATTTATTCGTGCATTTTGTAAAAGAGGTTGTGCAAAACAATTTCATTCTATATTCTATATTTATTCTTACAATTTCGTAGGAGAGGTTGGACAAAATAATTTTATTTTATATTGTGAATTTATTCACGCAATTTTGTACGCGGACAGAATGGATTCCTAACGTCGTTTCCCCGTGGCGATTAATTGTCTTCTCCGCCGTGACAGGCCAGGGGAAATTTTCAAGAAAATACGAGGAAAATAGGAACGTCGAAATTGCTCGAAAGACCATCGACGAGAAACTGCAAATTGTTACGCGGAAAAGTAAAAAGCACACATCCCGGGCGTGTGTACGTAACGAACCGCCATACTCGTGGAAACTCTCCTTATTTCAGCCTCGGCCTCTCAATTATTCCTCGGCGATGGCGGAAGCGCGACCGTGTTTCCTCGCGCCTTTAAAAATCCTCGAATAAAAATCCCTATTAAAGGAGAAGAACGTTCAAAATGTAACAAGGGGGAGGAGAAATTTCGTCGAACGAAACCGGGAAGTACAAAGATCCAGAAACGGTGTAAAAGGAGAGACAAAATGGCGATGAGGACTGTATAGACGAGCACGAATTACGTCGCGAAAAGTGTGTCCCTCGCGGGGGCGGAAAGAAAAATGCGTGGAACAAAGGCATCGCGAAAAAATAATAATTAAAGACGGGGGATGAAATCTCGGGGCAAAGTTCTCGCCAAGTTTCTCGTTGTTCGCTGAATCTCTTTTATCTTCTTATTTTAATATACTGCCTCTGTGCCTTTTAATCTTCGACTTCAATCCTCATTCTTCAATTAATAGGGCGAGTCTTGGTAATCACAAATTAAAAATTTGAAATTTTTTGCATTTTTCAGGAGTGTGCTAATGCACAGAAAGTTTCAGTTGGATACACTGGGTAGTATTATATTTTTTTAAAAATCTCGAATATCTATCTTCTTATTTCAATACATTGCCTCTTAGTATACGACTTCAACCCTTATTCTCGAATTAATAAGACGGGTTTTGGCAATTACTAATTAAAAATTTATATTTTTTGTGCATTCTTCATGAATGTATTAGTAGACAGAAAAAGTTTTAGTTCGATCCATCATGTATTATCGTTAAAAAAAAAATCCCAAATATCCGTCTCTTAGCCTACGACTTCAACCCTTATTCTCGAACCAATAGGGCGGGTTTGATAATCACAAATACAAAATTGATATTTTTCCTACATTCTTCATGGATGTATTAATAAACAAAAAAATTTTCAGTTCCATCTATCGAATAGTATTATTTAAAAAAAATTCTAAATATTGTCAATTTACTTTTCTCTTTTTGTGCAGTCTTTGTAGACAATGTAATCATTGTTAGTGTTTCGAAAGTGGTAGTTTGGTTTACAGTTTGGAGTTCGTACTTTCCACAAAGCCTGAAAAACTTCTCCTTAATAAACGAGTTAGAAATCGAAGAGGTTCCGATAAAAAGAAGCAACGAATACGGAAATTCGTAGGAACGTGAGGGAAATACGAGGACACCGAGCTTTCTTCGCGCCGCCAGAGCGCCGCGAGATGGAAATAATTGAGAAAACCGTGGCTTGAAGTTTCTGAGAGCAACTTTCGTGCCCCTTACTTACTCGAGAGGCTCGCTTTATTTTCCCCAGCGGGCCGCGCGGGAGTTTCTTTTTCACAGTCGAAAGATTCCGCCGAGCCAGAAATTGCTTACCGCCCTGTGAATGCTCAGATAAGTTTAATGGAATCGCATTTGCAGTGTAAATTATCGAAAAACTGATTAATACTTCGAACGACACCAAACAACCCGCAGACTAAACAACGTATGTCATATACAATACATAACAGTTCGAAAGTTCAAACTATTTTTTAATATTCCAGATATACTGTCTGAAACCTTTATCATACTCAAAAATCCATTTCACGAATTTTTAAATTCTTCTTCAATTTTATATCTTTTATAGATTCTTTTTCTTATATAATTGGATTGGAAATTATTTTATTTCAATAGAATTTTAATGATTATCGATAACAGTGTTTTTCATTATTGGCGGATTATATTAAAATTCTGAACAAATTTTAAACGTGTATACATTTACAGTATTTATTTTGAAACCTCGAATCGCTTAATTTCGATGAATGTATAGACTTTGAGGGCACGATTATTATCCCTGGATTCTATTTAAATTCTGAACAAATTTTAAATTTTATATTTTGAACGCGTTAAAAATTCTTCAACTTCCATTTTTAGTGGATCGTTTTCGTTATTTCTACGGGGGGTTTTTAGGGTTTTTACGGTGCACGCAGCATCCTCCGAGCGTATTTCGCAACAGCGCGACCATCCGTGCCTCTGGCAACGGTTTAATCATCGCCGTCGCCCCGTTTATCCGGTCATTACGCAATCGCATTACGCCTGCCAATAATCGTTCAACGGTCAACCGCCAGCAGGCTATGGAAGACGCGAATTTGCATGAGCTTTTCATTTAAGCGGCAACGAATAGCCAATCGAGCCCGCGGCGCGCGATTAGCTGGTTCATCCGCTGTCGTTTTGTCGTACGCCAACCCTATCTTATCGTCGACGTTTATAGGATATCTGGGCTATCGATCTGAGCTTCTGGTCTCTTTTGTCGCCTCGACGAGGCTGCAACCTGAACGACGCGTCGGGTTTCATCTTTGCACGCGAAACAAACAATACGTTTCGCGTCCAATCACCTGCTCTTATTAGAATCAAAGGTAACTCGTTAATATCACAGAATAGAACAGATTTATTGGCACGGTTTGGATTTCATTAATCATCGTATTCGACTCTCTTCAAACGAAATTTTCAAACGAGAGGACGTTGACGAGATCTTGATTTTGTGCTTATTAAAAACATTTGTTAGAATATTAAGAGAAAAACTAGACAGTTTTCTGAGTGACATGTATTATGATTAATATTAAAACTCTGAAACTATGACAATTCAAAAAATTTGATTTTGAAATTTAAATTTGAGTTACCTGTAACGTGATCGCTTTGAAGAATTTATTATTTTAGCTCCCCCGGTGAGAAGATCTACAGAAATTTGTGTGAAACTGTTTTTTCCCCCCCAAAAGAAGAGCATCGCCAAAGATTTGCGTTTGATCGCAGTACAGTTGCGATAGCAGCGAGCAGAAACGATTACGCGGTTGGCCTGAAAGTGATTTGGAGTACGCGAAACGTAACAGGTGTTAAGACCAGAAATTTATCGGCCTGGGTGCAGAGTTTAACGAGGCGTAAATAACAAGAGCGTACGAAACCAAGGAAACGATTAAAATTCTGCATCGATCGACGCACGCTCGAACGACTCAATTCTATGTTTACGATTCGAAAAAATTAAAAAAAAAACACGTATCGATACCGTGCACGATTATACGTTCACTCTATCTTAGAATCTGCAAAATGGCCACTCCGGTTGCGTCATTTTTTCAACGACCCAAGTTTGTCGATAATCGATAATAGGCACGTTCGAAACTTTCGAACGACTGGATATCGCAGTCGATATATTCATCGATCTTTATCTCAAAGACAAGAAAAGAGATCTAATTGCTCGTACAGCGGACTCTTTTGCTTCGAATTCGCATAATTTATCGATAAATGGTACGTGAAATACGAGACTCTTATCACGAATGGAATTAGCATAATTATTACATTTTTTAGAGCACCACAAATTACACACGTTTGATAAAATATATTTATATTTATATATAGTACCGTAGTATGGTAGATAAGAAACCGTAGAAGATGTTTCTCCACGATTTTTATCTACCTACGCCCAAGAACAAAGCTTGACCCAGTTGCTATAATCACGCCTGTACGGGGCAGGAAAGATAAACGAGGTCGCCGGAATTGCAACAACGGGCAACTATTTAAAAATAAACGAGCAAAATATCTATTTGCTCGATTCGCTCGTACAAACGTTAAATTCGTGTTGGACGTACGTTTAAAAGTGGAATAAAAAAGAAGAAGCACGTGTGTGGGTACATGATGCACACGCCACAGGGCTGGGGGTTAATAAAACGGGAAAGAAAGTTAAACAAACACGTGGATGGGTCGATTGCAACGCGAGAGAGAAACGATCATTAATCGCGTAATAACGCCAGGTGCTCGCTTAATATCGCGGTTCGTGACTGCTGTTCGCGGCGTCGTGGATCATTCCTAACGACAGTGATTCACGGATCGAGGCAATCCGACGATTGGCAATTGGAATCAACGCCAGACTCGCGTGAGACTTCGACGATCGGGAGGTTACTGCGATCGTATCGATCCTCGCGGCTCGGGATCCCCGATGCATCGTTGAAATTCGTTTAATTAACTCCACGCGCCGTGACGGATGCGCATGATGCCTCGCAATCGTGTACACACGCACACCGACAAACGTACACGTACACGTACACGTGTCGACCGCGTAACAGCGTTACGCTCGCCGCGAAGATCGCGTATCGAATATCGAAGGATATCGAAATTCGATCGAATCGCATTCCTAAACCCCGACGCACGGGTATCGACTGCTGCGAGGAATCGATTTGACTTCGACTTTTTTCGACTTCTGACCCCCCTTTGGATTCTACACTTTGTTTATTGTACGATATTTACGTTGGTAAAATTATGTGAGCTTTTGTAAAATTTTATGAAATTTAATGGTATTTAAATTTCTATTAAATTATCGAAGGGGTATTGACTGCTCGAGGAATCGATTTGACTTCGACTTTTTTCGACTTCTGACCCCCTTTTAGGTTCTACAATTTGTTTATTATACGATATTTGCGTTGGTAAAATTATTTGAGCTTTTCTAAAGTTTTATGATATCTAAATTTCTATAAAATTATCGAAGGGGTATCGAGTGCTCGAGAAATTGAATTGATTTCGATTCTTTTCGATTCTGACCCCCACTGTGGGTCCTCCACTTCGTTTATTATACGATATTTATATTGGGAAAATCATTTGAAATTCTGTGAAATTTTATAAATTAAAATTTTTATGTAATTGAATTTCTATAAAATTCAATCGATTCTTAAACAATATGGGGAGGTTTCGACAGCTCAAACATCCCCTCTGCACCCTCGACTTCGTTTATTATAGGATATTTATATTGGGAAAATCATTTGAGATTCTGTAAAATTTTATAAATTACAATCTTTACGAAATTGAGTATTATTTAAATTTCTATAAAATTCGATCGATTCTTGAACAATACGAAGGGGTATCGACAGCTCAAGCATCCCCTCTCTGCACCTTTGACTTCATTTATTACAGGATATTTATATTGGTAAAATCATTTGAGCTTCTATACAATTTTATAAGTTAAAATTTGTATAAAATATGAATATTATTTATAGTCGAATAAACATGGTACAAATACCCCTAAAATAAATTCAATTTTGGACGTGTCAATGTATAAGCATTCCAAAGAAGATTTTTTCTGCCAAATATTAACCCGCTACCCCTACTATTAGGGTAGTTACAGGGCAATACGTAATTTACAGTTTAAGCTCCATTTCGTTTGTTCTATGTAATAAAAAATTATAAAAAAAAAATCATGGACATTCTATTGAAAGGCATGTACATATCTGAATTTTTTTTAATTTTTGGCTGCAGAACGGAATTTTAAGCAATTCAGACACTTTAAGAATGTCGATTTCATATTGAATCTATCGAGTGATCACGTTTATATTTTCGAGTCTGATTATTTACATGTAATTTTTTCTAAAACTATAATTCTATTTACATAATTTAAACATGTATGGTGTTGAAACTTTTCTACAAACCCCTCTAACACAGTTTCAGAATTTGTTTCCCATATTACCACCCCCTTTTGCTAGATATCCAATTCCCCATCAATTTAAAAAAAAAAGCGAAAAATTCATAAATTTCCTGAGGTCCACAATATTCATACTCATGTAGCTTATTTCATACAAAATTCTCTAAATTTACTCTAAAAAATTGTTTAATTCTTACTATTCTGAGAGTCTCTGGATTATAAAATAAAACATATATTTCACATTTCTATCATTTCCTTTGTCATCTATTAAAAATTTCGCACTCATTCGAGACAGATTTTAATCGAACGTCGAGGCTCCCAGAATAATTATCATAAAACCCCAGAATAATTATCATAATTTCCCAGAAAAGTAACACTGTCTCATATAACCCCCCCCCCCCTGCTAGATATCCAATTTCCCGTCAATTTAAAAAAAAGCGAAAAATTCATAAATTTCATAAGTTCCACAATATTCATACTCATGTAACATATTTCATACAAAATTCTCTAAAATTCATAAAAATTGCTTAATTTTTACTATTCTGAGAGTCTCTGGATTAAAAAATGAAACGTATATTCCACATTTCTATCACTTCCTTCGTTATCTATTAAAAATTTCCCATCATCCGAGACAGATTTTAATCGAACGTCGAGGCTCCCAGCATAATTATCATAAAACATATCGTCCGGACTGATTCGCGGTGTGCGTACGTGAGAAGTCACGCTCCAGGGGACTGGCGTCGAACGATCCGTCTAAGCGCGGCCATCGCGTGGGTGTGGAACGACGTTACGTCGGATTTCCTGGCTTCGAGGCGGCCAGGTATGCGAACGCCGTGGCTGTGTTGCGTATCTTGCACGTGAAACCGACCCGCACACGCACCGTTTGTTGCTTCGCGTTTCTCACGGTATCCATTACGGATTTATTTACTCTTGCGAGAGCCGGAGCGGACCCGCGGCTCGTTCTCGAATAAGCGCAGCGCGAACGAAACAATAAGGAACATTGTGAAGTTGCCACGACGGGCTGTTGATTCGAGATCGAGCGGGCAGGTGCTTTCTATGCACGCGTTCAACGATTCAGCGACGAATGAACCGTAACGGGCTATTTCGGTACGAACCAGTTTCGAAATCGCGACTTTTCACGATGTTTAGGAAAACGTTTCATTCATTGTCTTTTGAGTTCTATAAAATTTTCTGCTTTAAAATTTTTATCAAATGGAATGTTATTTAAATTTGTATAGAATTCGAATCCTAATCAATGTGAAGGGGTATCGACAGCTCGAGTATCCCCATCTGCGTCCTCGATCTCGTTTATTATATTCGATATTTTTATTGGTAAAATCATTTGAGTTTCTGGGAAATTTTATAAATTTAAATTTTTATGCAATTGAATATTATTTAAATTTCTATAAAATTCGATAGAATCTCACCAGAGAGAGAGAAATGAGACGCGTTGTTTATGTGAAATTGGTTAAATTTCCTATTTTGGCAGCGTTGATAAGGGGAGGGTTTTCTATTTAAAAAAATTATTTTTTAACAGTTTCGTTAGTGAAGAGACAAAATTGTAAGGTTTTTACAAACTCCCAAGAATGGTATTTATGTTACAGATTTTAGAAAATAAAATGAAATGCAATGGTATAAAAAGTTACCTTGTTTACGATTAGAAAAACGTTGGATTTAACAATTTTGTAATTAGTTTTTTCTACCCTCTTCTAGAGAATTTTCTACCAAAAATTCTCCTGCAATACAGAGAAAGCCTGGGACAATTTTTATATGAAATTTATTTGTTACCAGAATTTTTAGATTTTACCATAAAAATTAAAATTACTAAAATTAGATTTCACAGTGTGTACATGATAATAATTTTATCCCAAACTTGAGTTGTAACTTCACCCTATTTTTCACTATAATACTTGCTTGATAATTCCCTCTGAAGTAATCATAATTGAACGATCGAATAATTTTGCTCAAAGACTAATCACAGTCGAAGAAAATAGAAAAATTCCCAAATTGCTCCAAAAACGGTTCTCGTATCGAGGCCAGGACAAAATACTAATTCGAATTACTGTCCAGGCGCATTCTACGTCAGACCATCTGATTAATGTACCTAACGTTTCTACAGGGTATAATTTATGAAGCTGCTACAAATTCATTGCCTTTGAGCGTCATTACGATCCCCTTCATTACTCAGTATCCGAACAACATGCGTTGAAACAAGAACCAAAGAAGCGGGCTCTTCTCTTCAAGATACAAGACCAACTTCCTGTTCATGATTCGCGACACTATTCTGCACCTAATACATCTTGCGATAGGAAGACGAACATCGTTCGAAATTTCAAACGATTATGGACTTACAAGCTCAGTTATGATAAACGCGCACTGAAGTAGATACTGTTTCAGATCAGTGGTTCTTCACTTGCAGATAGAAATTTTCAATATTTATTTACGTTGATAATTTATGAGTAAAAATATCTATTTTTTTAATTCTTTGATATTATGATAGTTATTTGATTTTGAACCACTGAGTTTCGAACATAGAAATTATTAGCTTTCTGAGGTAAGTTGATAGAGAAGCGAAGAAGTTGACGCCTCTGGGTAAACTTTTAAATGCTAGTACTTTGATGAGAGTCGAAGTCCAATATTCTCAACAACGTCTTTCTTTTTTATAATTACTAACGCTACAAAACTCTATTAATGGTTTCGAGGAACAAGCGGAACTTGCAAAGCTCCTCGTGAGAATAGAAAAGACGATGATCGACCAATTTGCATAACCTATTTCTGGAGAACGCTATTTAGCGGCGACAGTTACTTTCACCTTCCCTTTCGACGACATCGATCGAGCGGAACCGAAAAAAGAAAGATCTACGGAAAGACCGGAGTCGAGGATATCGAGAAGAAAAGTAAAATTAAAAATAATAGGAAAATAACTATACTAATCATAACAATTTGCTAATACTATAATAATAGAAACATGGTCAATCGAGTATTCATCACAATTATCTAAACGAATGAGAATTTTTATTTTTTTAACTACGTTCCACCGCTTCAAAACATCTGAAAAAATTACACATCAATAACCGTAACGGGACTCAAAAACAGTAAAAATATAAACGTGATTGCTCAATAACTTCGACATAAACTAAAATAAAATCGGCATTTTTAAACTTTCTTAATTGTTTAAAATTCCGTTTTGCGGCGAAAAATTCTGAAAAAATTCAGAAACGTGTACACCTTCGGGTAGAATATCCATGATTTTTTTCGTAATTTTTTATTCAATAGGACGAAAGAAAACTACATTATTCGCAATGTTTATTCCTTCAAAAGCTTTAAATTCAAGGCGACATACAGAAATATCTTTTAACATAAAATTAAGTTATTCTTTATATATGAATGTCATAGACAATTAGATATTATAATTTATTTGAAAGAAAATAAATAAATAAATTTAAATAAAGATCAAAATTTTTCGTTGTTGAATATTAAACTCGTAAAAATTGTTCTCTCTGAAACTACATAACAATAAACGCGTACGACACACCCAGCTGAATGTTTTCCAACAATTATTTGCATTCCAGATATCCTTAGAAATCAAGATAAAGATCAGACCTTCCTCGTTCTCTTTTTTAAACATCCTTTAAGGCATAAACAACCTCGACATTACGTCCAGCTAAACAAAGTCGATGGTCGTTCGTCTCTTTCCCGCGGCTAACGGTCGTTAAAGGCTGAATAAATGTATTTTTTTAATCGTCGAGCGCGGATAATCCGCGCGCGTTCGGCATCAAAGGAGCCCGAAACGAGAGAAGAAAGTACAATCGTCCCTTGCGAAGTCGGACAAAGTCAAATGGTATACTCGTGGGCGGGCGAAACGGGAAAATAAAATTTCCCGTTGGAACTTTGTCGGTAGCGTACCGCGAGTCATCGGCGCTCGCAATTAAAAGTGGAAATCTCACCGGCTTTCGGCGCAGTCGTACAATTAATTTTTCCCCGTGTTCGACGGGTTCCTCCGTTAGATTTTATTTAATTACACCCCTCTTTTCGCTACTTCGTCACTACTCTCGACCCTTGCAGCCGAGAACTTCCTCCCGTTCCTTCCCGGGGACAAAACCGTGAAATTAAGGACGCAGGTTTTCATTAGCGGACCCCGCGGGCCAGTGATTAAAGGATTGCTTTCGTTCCACGGTTTCATTTTTATTCATGCCCTCGAAGCCTCCACGGGAGCTCTGATTCGACGCGTTAAACGTTCGTTATCGAGATCCACCGTGGCGACAAGCTTTCCCTCTTCGGCCGTACACGTTCCTATACAGGGTGTTTCCCATCCGTGTAACAGATAGTTTTCTGGGTAGCTTTATTTTTCAATAAAACGATCTCGAAGACTCGTCGAGAGTGGGGTGAATTATGATCGGGAGTGGTTTCTTATTTTTCCATCCACTTTGCAGACTATTTTCGATATTGGTAATGGCACTAATTTAGAAAGTATACTTTTTACTATTAGGAACCATAATTTTATTTATTTGAGAAGCATGATTTCGAAAAAATTAATTTTGCAAAGGCATTTTGTATCAGGCTGTTATAATTGGTGGTTTCTTATTTTTTATTGATTTTGTAGTCTATTGTCAATATTGGTAATGGTACTAATTCAAAGTATGTACTTTTTACTATTAATGACCATAATTTCATTTACCTGAGAAGCATGATTTCGACAAAATTAATTTTACGAAGCGAAGCATTTTGTGTCAATATTCATTTGTAAAATAAATATATACTAATTGCTACCAATCACGAATAAATTAAAGAAATATGACAAATTGTTTATCTTAGTTTTCGATGCAATTTATACATGAATAAAAAGGACTTTTAAAATTTATTTTATATTCTTTAACTGTTGCCACAAATATTTCAATATATGCAGACATCTTCTTCATACAATTTCAAACTATTTTTTTTTTTGTAAAACATTATATTGTATCAATAAATTATCGAATAAATCAAACGACTATGCCTTTCTCCCTATGTACCAATCTGCTCCCTCTTACACGTAACAACCCCAATTGACACCATAACTTATAAAATTCTAATTTGATACCAGCTTGGGATACTCTCAATTAATTATTACACATTTACAGCTAAAGAACTGTTAATTCAAGTATAATAATTTTAATTTAAATTTTGAAATGCTTTATAACAATTTACCCCACTCCCTGTGCTGTGAATTTGTTGCTTTTGTATTTGGAATTATTCTCACTCCAGGCTGCTGCATCAGAGAAATTTAAAAATGTTTTCTAACAATTTGCCCCACTCCCCACGTTGGAAATTTGTTGCTTTTGTATTTAAAATTACAGTATTTGTTATTCCGTCGATATTCTCGTAGAAGTGTCCAAAAAGTCAAACACTTGGAGACTCGTGATTATAGATCAGCATGTATACATTACAAACTAATAACACCAGTTCCCACGAAGTATTAAATATACCAATAAGAGTATAATTGGAATATGTCGATTTCGAAAAAGTGACATTCCAACGCAAACAGACATTCTTTCGATATCTAATCGCCTCTAGGTCAGTACACAGGATGTACTAGATAAGCCTTATTGACGAGTCCAATTAGAAGATCCTGGTCGAAACGCACCGAGTTTCATAAGACGACGAGGAACGTTGTCTGTTTCGAATTAACATACCTTTCTACTCCAAGCTCTTACCAAGCAATTTAACATTTCACACAAATTAATGTAATTATAAAATTGTAGAATGAATAAACATATTTCCGGTTGAATCCAGTTCCTTTTATTTATAAAGTGATATAGTGTACGATAATCGAGCGAAACTGTTACAGCTTCGGTATTGGTATGACGATTGACTTCGTGACCCACATCATTAGATTTCGTGATTAGCGATTATTTGGCGGAATTACGTCCGATACAAAGGAACAATTGGCATTCTGCTCGCTATTAGAGAGAACTCGTGAAATACCACACCGCTGTTTCGTTGCCAATATTCAGAGGATCGATGGTCGCCAGTGTGCATTGAAATGGAATATCGCCATTTAGAATGTATCCCAGCCGTCCATTAGTCGATAACCCACATATTAAGATGCATATATTCCGACAGCCATTCGGAATCAGATCGTCGATTATATTAATCCTTTGATTATAATTATTTCTAGAATTCTTTTCATGAAATGTATGTATCTCTCCATACCCAACGATCTGTATTAATACACTTCAGAAACTTCATTACCATGAATGGAAAATCTTTGTAACTCGATGTTATTTATTATAAATATGATCAGTAAAACTTTGCATTTATATTCTCATTTTCGTAATAAAGCATTTATGGGGTTCACCCTAATATTTACTCACGATTTGACCAGAAAATCTTATTTTTCTATTTGGTAATAGTTTCTTCTAATTTCGAGATGCACTGTATTTTATTCATTTGTAGAATTATTTTGTAATTTCCTGAATGGATTCTACCCACATTAAAGTTGAAAGTATCAAGAAAGTAGTGTCGATTCTATTTTATTTTTTATTCTATCGCATACCAAACAAGTTACGCGAATAGTTGTTGCTTTAGGGAGCAATCAAAGTGCAGAAAGATGAATTTTATTTCCAAGTATAATATAGAAAATTTTTCGAAATTAATAGCTGAACGTCAAAGGAGTCAAAGTCTGAACAGCAAGCATACTATTAGCACACACTTCACTTGCGTAAAATCCACCCCTGCGGCCAATAATTGTCAACTGACCCAATAAACTCTATAAATACTAGTCTACAAATATCTATAAATAATTTCGATTCTATCGACTATTCTCTGACGCGTGCGCTGCATTCTAAAACCAAGAATAATGAAACGTGGCTTTCGTACGATATTGGCAAACGCCGCGTTTAAGTTTAAGGGTCGCTACTTTTTAAACAATCTCGAAAATAGCAAAATGATGACAGAAACCCCTTCTATTTTTACGTGGACTGGAACGTACGTCAGTGTGAGCATTCAGAAAAATGATCGATGGGGCGTGAGAATGGCCCTAAGAAAGTTTTCGTGGAATATTGAAAACCTGTCGCGTTTAAGGGTTGGTAATTTTTAAACATTTCGAAAATAACAATGTGATGACACAAACCTCTTCTATTTTTACAGTATATTTAAGTTTAAATATTAAGAAAGGTGATCGATATGACGTGAAATGGCCTGGAGGCACTTTTTGTAGAATATTGAAAAGCTGCCACGTTTAAGGGCTGGTAATTTTTAAACGATTTTCTATTTTTATGTGGACTAGAACTTACATCAGTTTGAACATTTAAAAACGTGATTAGAAGAGCGTGGAATGGCCCGAAGGTAATTTTTATAGAATATTGAAAAGCTGCCACTTTTAAGGGTTGGTCATTTTTAAAGGATTTGGAAAATGGCAAAGTGATGACATAAACCATTTCTATTTTTATATATAGTGCAATATATTTCAGTTTAAATGTTAAGAAAAGTGGTCAAAATGGTATGAAATGACCCAAAGGGCAGTTTTTTAAGAATACTGAAAAGGTGCTGCTTTTCAGGGTTGATAATTTTTAAACAATTTCGAAAATAAGAAAGTAATGACATAAACCCTTTCTATTTTCATATAAACTGCAATATACATATATGAGTTAAAATATTAAGAAAATTGACTGATATGGTGTGGAATGGCCCAAAGCCAATTTTTAAAGAATACTGAAAAGTTGCCATCTTTAAGGGATGATAATTTCTAAACAATTTCGAAAATAGCAAACTGCAGACATAAACCCTTTCTATTTTTCCATAGGCTAGAAAACACACCAGCTTTTACATTCAGAAAAGTGCTCAAAATGGCGTAGAATGACCTCAAAGCTATTTTTACAAAATACTGAAAAGCTGCCATATTTAAATCTCTGTAATTTTTAAACGGTTTCAAAAATAGCAAAGCGATGACATAAACCCCTTCTATTTTTATGTGGACTAGAACTTACGTCAGTTTGAACATTTAAAAACGTGATTAGAATAGTGTGAAATGGCCCAAAGATAATTTTTATAGAATATTGAAAACCTGCCATCTTTAAGGGTTGATAATTTCTAAACAATTTCGAAAATAGCAAATTGCTGACATAAACCCTTTCTATTTTTACATAGGTTACAAAACACACCAGCTTGTACATTCAGAAAAGTGCTCAAAATGGCGTAGAATGACCTCAAAGCTATTTTTACAAAATACTGAAAAGCTGCCATATTTAAATCTCTGTAATTTTTAACCGGTTTCAAAAATAGCAAAACGATGACATAAACCCTTCCTATTTTTCTATGAATTGCAATGTAATATTTCAGTTTGAACCAGATTCCTGTACAAACGGGAGGAACGATCGACGCAAAGTGGAATGATCCGCACGCGACAAACACTTCAGGTCTGATTACATCGTCCCCGATCCACTGGCGACCAGATGCACAAACGGGCGCGCCTGTAACGAGCCAAGAGCGAGGATGAGAATGGTCGTTCCGCCTCCTCGGATTTGAAAAGGCGTTCCTTGTACCTTTGCCTCTCTTTTCCATCGCGAAACATAGGGAACGCGCCCGTAGGCGCCAACGGGGACAAAAACAATGCGAACGCATCGTATGCAGTGCGCGTGTAGATCCCGCGTGCTCGAGGAAACGGAACGAGAGAGTTTAGAGGGGGTTAGATCGCGACGGATCGCGGATCATTAAGAACGCGCGGGTATTTAAACGACCCATTAACGAGAAAAATGTCCGTTTTATTTCCTTTAATGAAACTGTTCCCGCGTACCGATACACGTTTTCCCCGAATACATCGCCGACTAAGAGCGAACCAGCGACGAGAGTCCATTCTAAGGGGTTATCGATTTAATTGCTCGCTCATTAAAATGTAACGCACCGATAAAGCGTCTTTTAAAATCATCCGATGCGTTCATTAGTTTAATGGTTTCGCGTAGCGCGCGGCTATCGGGCTAATGGAAACCGATTTCGTTGGGAAATTAAATGGCAATCGCAGGTACGCGATCGCCATTAATATTTTCGTGGGAACCAGCAGCGATTTATTATTTATTTTCCCCCACATTTCGTGGGATACTCTACGAACGAGAGTACTATGCGTACACGCCCTATCTCGGAGTTTATCTGCGCGTTCGTGCATCCGCATTCCAGCAAATTTTAATTGCTATCGGAAAACAGTAGAGTATAGAAAAGTTTTAGGAACTTTGATCCGTTAAGTCACTGTTCAAATAGCTTAAAATAGATTTTCATGGCAAACTCGCACGATTCGTACGATCTAATTCATTAAACTTTACGGCTCGGTTGACCTTTCTGTTACGTGACTCGCGTCTCGTTCGAGTCTTGTTTATCGCCCTGTAATGCAAGATACATGGTGGAATAAAATATTTATTTATAATTTTATCTCGTTCAATTTACCTATTGGAAAGAGTCGAGGAAGTTTTGAAAGTTGTAACGTTGTTCGAAACTAATTCGAGCATTTAACCGACAAGCGACACTAACGAACAGCGGTGAAAAGGAGAAAAATTAAAAGGACTTCTCGAAAGCCGCGGAAAGCAAACGTACGGTCGCATGAATCGGTAATTTACATTTTATGCAAATGCAATTCAAATGACTCGCGCCGTTCGCCTTGTTCATTCACAGACGTCGAACACGCGTGTCGTGGTCTATTAATTTGGGATTTATAACATTGTTCGGCGTAATTTATAGGATAGTTTGCAGGTGCTCTCCTGACGCCTGAGACACGATGGAATCTCCGCTGTTAACTCTATTAAACCGAAGAATAGTTGTGACAACGTCTACTAAAAAATTATATTAACGTAGTATTGGAAAGTACTGTATTCGTCTTCGTTAATTTGAATGATGATCCCACGTTCTAAATAAAATTTGCGCTGTCCCTTTGTCGCGGACTTAACACTTGGGATGAAATCGATAGAGATACTTAAAATCCGATAGCAGTACTCGGTGATCCACTTGGCAAGTACAAGCCCACATTTGCACACAAAACCGCTTTATCTTGTTTTCCACTGGTGTTTTCGCGGGATAATGGCGTGGACCCAGGTAATTCACACGGGAAAACGATACAGATTTCCGCGCTGGTGCTGGCCGACGAACGTGGCCGACTTTGCGGTCGACTTGTGTGCGAATCTACGGGTCGAAACGACCACGGATAAATTCCGGACAGATTCCCATGGGATATCGGATTGTGCGAAACGAGATCTACTCGAAGACGTAGATGGAAGTACCGATCGACCTTTGAACGAGTGTGGGTGCATAGGTGCACGTGCATAATGCTCCCCCACCCACGTGTGCCTCGAACGCCGCGTTTACGAACGACTGGTATCCACGAACGTGAGAAACTTTTATCTCTGCGTGGAAATTTACCTTGGACTGGCCACTGTTTCAATGATACTTCAAGTTGGATGATTGACGGATATTTAGACTTCGTCGCAGTTTCTGGTCGACTATTATTTATGGAGTAGTACTGCTTAAAGATGCTTAATAGTATTAGAATGAGCATAGATTTGGTATACAGTGGTAAGTATAATCACTAAATTATGTGTATTTGTGTTTTATTCTGCTGATTACACGGAATAACCGGTTAGCATTTTTTCTTTTACGGGTTTAAAGAACAATTTTTTTAATATTGTTAGAATTTCTACATATTCTTCATTAAAATACGCGTTGTTTGCACTTTGAAACATTAAAATTCTCCGATCCGTTCAGGAGTTATGACATTTTAAAGATTCGCATGAAATAGGGAATTCAGGGATTTCTGGTCAGACATTGTATTTTCGGTAAGGAATTTTTTTCTCGAAAATGCATAGGATTTCGGAGGTATGTATAATGACCAAAAATGATTGTAGTGGACCCTTGCAAACGAAAATAATTTTTTTAGAACGATTTGACATTTTTTAATTTTTCCTACAAATTCCACACTTTCTCGAATTTTATTCTCGAAAGTGGGTAGGATTTCGAGGGTATGTCTAATGACCAAAAATGCTTGTAATTGACCCCTGTAACTGAATATAATTTTTGTAGTATGATTTGAAAGTTTTTAATTTTTTCTAAAACTTTTACACTTTTCGAATTTTTTTCTCGAAAGTGCGTACGATTTCGGGGGTATGTGTATTCACCAAAAATGATTGTAATAGACCCCTGCAACTAAAAATAATTTTTTTAGATCGATTCGAAATTTTTCAATTTCGTCGAAAAAGTCTAGTTTCCAGAATTTTTTTCTCGAAAGTGCGTAGGATTTCGCGGGTATGTCTACTCACCAAAAATAATTGTAATAGACCCGCACAACGAAAAATAATTTTTTTAGATCGATTTGAAATTTTTCAATTTCGTCGAAAAAGTCTACCTTCCAGAATTTTTTTCTCGAAACTGCAAGGAATTTCGCGGGTATGTCTACGCACCAAAAATGATTGTAATTGACCCTCGCAACCGCCAATAATTTTTTCAGAACGATTTAAAACACATGAAATTTCAGGGGAATCATTCGTTCATGATCAGACATTATATTTTCGATTAGGAATTTTTTTCTCGAAAGTGCGTAGGATTTCGGGGGTATGTCTATTGACCAAAAATGATTATAATCGACCATTGCAATCGAAAATAATTTTTTTAGAACGATTTGAAATTTTTTAATTTTTCCTACAAATTCCACACGTTCTCCAATTTTTTTCTCGAAAGTGGGTAGGATTTCGAGGGTATGTCTAATCACTAAAAATGATTGTAATTGACCCTTGCAACCGAAAGTAATTTTTTCAGAAGGATTTGAAATTTTTTAATTTTTCATAAAAATTTTACTTTCTGGAATTTTTTTCCCGAAAGTGGGTAGGAAATCGAGGGTATGCCTAATGCCCAAAAATGCTTGTAATTGACCCCTGTAACTGAATATAATTTTTTTAGTATGATTTGAAAGTTTTTATTTTCGTCTAAAAATTTCCTCACCTACTTGAATTTTTTTCTCGTAAGTGAGTAGGATTTCAGGGGTATGTGTATTCACCAAAAATGATTGTAATCGACCCCCGCAACTAAAACTAATTTTTCCAGAACGATTAACAATTTTTTTTTTTAATTATTTGAAAAAAACATTGAATAAATTCGATTCTAAGCAAAAATGATTAAATATAAAATACTTGAAATTCCAATAATGTGACGTGTGTAAAATATATGGAAATTCAAAGTCACGACTAAGTTCAGTTAATAAATAAAAATAAATCTTGTCCGTATTAAATGCATGAATACTTTTAAGTAGAATATTAAAATATCACAGATATTAGTAAAAAGACTGTTTTTGTTGTCGAACAAACCCTATCGTTTCTAATTTGTCTACTCTTTTACACTGTACGCAAACATGCAATCAAATTCTCGTGCCATTAAATCGGTAATCTCCATTATATTATGCTTCTACAACGCAACACTATAACGACCGGCTTATTTATAACCGAATCAATTGTATCAACCGCAGCTGAGTCACCGCGGTTAATACGACGGAGATCAGCGGCGCATTCATATTTCGTTGAACATTTTTGCTCGCCCGCGGTTAATGCCACGCAATTACGATAAGAAATTCCACCGCGACACGCGAGTCCTTTTAATATCGCCGTAAAAAAAAAGAACCACCTACGACGAAGGTAAATAAAAATCGCTGGAGCACCGGAAAATGCTTTCAAGCTGCTTTTCCCTCCAACCATTATTCCACGGTTATGAATTTACACCACCGTATAAATTCTGAAAAAAATTACCAATATTCAACGAACCCAGGCAAAACAAATTATATTGTTATTTCTTCGTTCTTAAAATTATTGTTTCATTTTCCCAGTCCCTCGTAATAAATATTAAATATTTCACCGGATAGCGAAACCCCATGCTAATCGAAGGCAATTTAATCGTCGCGAAATTTAAACTCGCTGATTACCCCCGAGATTACTTCGACCATTGTGCCTAATATTAATTAATTCACTTTCGATTTTAATTCGCCGATCGACGCGATCCAGTTCTTCGCTGGCTGGTCCCCCGAGCGGGATTACCGGTTGTGTGTCGGGAATCGTTCGCCAACGTTCATTAGTAAATTAAATGTTAAGCGTGGCTAAGGATAATGAACGACGAAACCCAATTCTGCGAGATGAGCGCGTCGACGCGTTCTACCTGCAATTCGAATACTTGCGGCGCGTCTCGTTACATACCTGGGTGAAACGGGTATGCGTGGCTGTACCGCGCCAATATGCGCCCGATCTATCGGGAAACTACGTCCCAAAACACGTCAACGTCGATAATTAATTATCGTGGCAATCGGCCGTTAACGAGGACGATGGTAATTGGAATCGATACACGGATGAACCACAATGGACTTACCTGCAACAAGAAAGAAATTAAGTAATTAGTAAGGGACGCATTCGAGTACTAATTAATAGTGGTTGGTGTTTCATTAGATGTTACATTCGAACTAAGAGACGTTGAAAGTAATTATATGATCGTCTGTGTACGAAGAAAAATTACAATCGACGATTGTACAGCAGTTTAGTCTTATAGTCTTATGGTTTGGAGGGTCATTTTCTTTAGGTTGTTTAACAATTTTTGTTGTTGGGATCAGTAGATCGTATGGTTCTGGGATTTTGTATATATATTTGGTAGTGTTTTATGGGTATCAGGTAATTTTTTTATGCAAATGGAATGATTATTGTGAGAGTTATGAGCCTTTTATTAAAGTCCTTCATTTTGTTTCTCTGAAACGATTGAAGCAGTGGAGCATTTTAATTAGTATGAATGAATTTACACTTTAAAGTTGAATTTACGTTTTTTATTTATTTTCATCCTTAGTACAAGAAAAAATTTTTGAATTTCTCTGCTCACATCTCTTTTGATAATTCTTTTTACAAATTCAATCTATAAAGACTAAATTTGAAGATTGTGGAAAATAAAATAGTGAAATAGATGGCCAATTAAAATATGATTATCGTTAACTTCTATACTCCTGCATACATCTGTGGAAAATAAAATAGTGAAATATATGGACACTTAAAATATAATTATCATTAACTTCTATACTCGTGTATTCATCTGTGGAAAACAAAATAGCGAAACAGATGCCCAATTAAAATATAATTATCATTAACTTCTGTGCTCGTGTATCCATACGCGTATACAAAAAATATAGAAAGTAGAGATCGTCCTGGTTAAATATTGAACAAAACTTGAGAAATATATAGACCACTATACAGTAGTCTAAGAGTAAAAAAAATTATTAAACAATGAGCAAATTTACAAATTAATCGACTAGTTGACTTGTATTCTGTATTATGTTGCTGGTTATTTTTTTTAAGAGTTTGATATTGATAATGGGCAATAAATACAAAGTTTATTAATTGACATCATAAATAAGAAACTGGAAGGACTAGATAGATGCTAAATGTGATGACTGTGGAAAATAAAATAGTGAAACAGAAGAGCAATTAAAATATAATTACCGTTCTAATCATGCATGTATATGGGGAATATAAAAAGTAAAATTAAATATTGAACAAATTTGAAAAATATATAGACCACTATAGTAGTCTAAGAGTAAATAGTTTTATTTAAAATTATTAAACAATGAGCAAATTTAAAAATCAACTAGTTAACTTGTATTCTGGTTATTTTTTTTAAAAGTTTGATGTTGATAATGAGCAATAAATACAAAGTTTCTTTATTAATTGACATCATAAATAAGAAACTGGAAGGACTAGATAGAGGCTAAATGTGATGATAGTGGAAAATAAAATAGCGAAACAGAAGAGCAATTAAAATATAATTACCGTTCTAATCATGCATGTATAAAAGGTAAAGATCGATTAAATATTGAACGAATTTGAAAAATATATAGACACTATTAAACCAATTTTCATATAATTCTGGTAATCGTATTAGTTCAAGCAAGTTTCCAAGCCACTGTTGGAAGATTTCCCAGCAATCGTCGTGTTTATTATCGCATAATAATTTGCTCGTCCCGTTGATTTTGCTTCCCAATGGCGTTCGATTAGCGCGTGGACGGCGTATCGGTCCGTTTCTTCTCGTTTCTTCGCGAATGTTTATGCAGTCGACAGAAAATGATTCTTGTTAGACGACGGTAACCGGCCAACGCGGTCCATTAGCGTAATGACGACAATATTGCTTTCATGACATCGAGACGGTCCCGGGCTCGTACGCCAGTGGGTGTAGAACCCCGGTCGTCGACGACAAAAACCGTATGGGGAATGGTAATTAGACGGTAATTACCATCGGCAAATATCGCCGCGGATTAATTGGATTAATTAGAGCCGACCGACTACGAGGCTTCTGTCACCGCCGAGCGTTTCCTTCGACGGCGTTTGTTCGCCGAATTCCAGAAAGCGCGCTTTCATAATGCCACGTCCCCGGGGCCGTTCGTGTCGACAGGCGTGCTCAAAGCTAGCAAAACGGCCAATTAGATGGCCGTGCATCGTAATTAATCGACGCCATTGGGAACAACGACTCGTATCAATTCGTCGTGGCTCCACTTCGTTGGCTCGCGCGCGGTCCAAAGTCGGCGACGATCGTTGTGGCTGCTTGAAAAATTCAACTCTGCCCCAGTTACAGAATCGATTTACCCGAAAACTTCCAGTAGACGCCTAAAATACCTCTTCCACTGACACGTTTCGCCGCGGCGGACAGTGGCGCGGGAAACCGACGATCCCGAAAGTTCTCGAAATATATCCGGTTACGCTCGATAAAATTCTACGCCTCGAAGGCAGAAAATATCGTTTTAGTTTCGATTGTGTAATGAATAAATTGTTAGAACCGCGTCGCGCGAGAGACTGAAATTAAATATTGGTATTACATGGTCGTAGAAGATCCATTTTTTTATCTGGAAAATAATTCAGGTTTATCAAAATTTCCTTCGATATAAACAGTACAAATATAATTATATTTTCTCTCGTGCACCGATGGTTTTTTACCCGTATAACGAATAATAAATAAATTGAAAAATTGTGAGAACCGTGTGTTTATTGTCTGATCCAACCTTGAGAACGATTTACGGTTATTGAAACCTTTTTAATTTTGATTTCGTCGAAGAAGCTCCGGAAGAAAAGAAATTGATTTCTTTTAAAGATCGAAGCCTGGTACGAGGTGGTTTATCACAGTATTACTTCGTTTCCAGCGTCGTGCAGCGATTTCCAAGGCTGACGAAAGCCTCTCTCGTCCCGAGCACCGCAATTTTTCCCGGTCGTCGACGAAATCACATAACCGGCCAGGAAATCGTCCAGACGACCGTGGAAAATCGACTCGATTTCAGATGTCTCGTTTACCGTAATTTGTTCTGTGTCTCTCGCGACGAATTACCGGTACACTAGAGGTAAATAAGCTCGTCCGACCGTGGAGCACAAGCGTCCGTCAAATTGATTTTCTATTTGTCTCGACAGGATCGTTTACGAGCCCAAGTGCACCGTTCTCGTCGGTCCTCGAACTTCGATCTTGTACGAAACGTATCGAGTGTGCCACTTTTTGCAACGAAACATCCACTGCTCGTTCAAAAGACTTACAGTACTTCTCGTTTATAAGAAGCAATTTTGACCCGCCCAGATGAAAACTAAAATTTGCATCGATGGAAATGAATCTAAATACGATGATCTTCGAACATTCTACTACTCTGCTATTAATCTCTGGTCTAATAGTATGGTCTGAGTTCTTCAATTTATCCACAAAAGCAACACTTTGTTTTTAAACAATTCGAACATTCTTGTCGATCCTCAAACCTTGATCTTGTGTAAAACGTGATAAGATAGCTGGTTTTTGCAACGAAACATAATTTAAGCGATCTATTGCAGTACTCCTCGTTTATAAGAAACAATTTTGACTCGTCCAGATGACAACTAAAATTTGCATCGACAGAAATTCTACTATTCCACTATTAATCTCTGGTCTAAACCCCTCAAATTGTCCACAAAAATCGTGCTTTGTTTTTAAGCAATCGAAAACTAGCCATACCCACAATTTATCAAAGAATTTATTTTTAAGTCCTATCTAGATTTATTTTCTTTAACATCTAATCTTGATATTTAATTTTTTTAGCTCCTCAGTTTAATAAAATTTAATATGAGAAAACTGCCTGTTTCCATTATCTTGAGACCTAATTTTTTTTCTTCAGTAAATTCTGTCGATTTTCAAAGCTTGTCCACAACTAAGTCGCTTTAAAAATTCGCCATTTTCTGTTCATTATCCCACAGTTTGCGCTTCAGCGATTTAAACGACAAACAAAAGTGCACGACGAACAAACAGGGATGAAAAACAAATTCAGCAACTGACTGCTAATTTCGGGAGATTCCAGGCACTATTTACGGTGGACGAACACGAGGAATGATAAACAGAGGAGGGATCTAGCCGCGGATAAAGCGGATTTACGCTTTTCCTCGCGTATGGCCGATGCCTCTGCTCCATCAAAGAGTCATCGATTTCAGCGAATTCGCCCGCGCAAGATGAAAATGCAGCCGGGGATCCGCCGTGGCACAGATATTTAGACATTCAGCGGTTGATGGAAAGTTATGCCCCTGTAAAGTCCGCCCTGGCAGCGATCCAGCGTTCCGTTAGCCGACAGATTTAACGAACGCGCGTTGTTCCATCGCGGGAAGCTGAGCTTGCGCGAAGATTCAGCTGGAATACTTCTATTACGAATCCTCTGGAAGCGTAATTGTTTACAATTTAAGTTTGGAAGCGATTCAACTGTGACGCGTTCGACCAGCCGGGACGCCATTTTGGTTGCACGTATTCGTTCACGTCTCAGACACAATTGCAGACTATTCACAGAAAAAAATAAACTAGGCTCCGAGTGATGGCTTTTTATTATGTGGAGTGTCCAAAATAACTGAAAATTTGTAATTTTATATTCAACTATGACGCGTTTAGCGAGCCAGGACGCCATTTTGGTTGCACGTATTCGTTCACGTCTCAGAAAAATTGGAGACTATTCACAGAAAAACGTTCGATGGAGAAAAATAAACCAGACTACAAGTGATGGCTTTTTATTATATCGAGTGTCCAAAATAACTGAAAAATTGTAATTTTATGTTCAACTATGACGCGTTCAGCGAGTCAGGGCGCCATTTTGGTTGTACATATCCGTTCACGTCTCAGAAAAATTGGAGACTATTCACAGAAAAACGTTCGATGGAAAAAAAAATAAACCAGACTCCAATTGATGGTTTTTTATTATATCGAGTGTCCAAAATAACTGAAAATTTGTAATTTTATATTCAACTGTGACGCGTTCAGCGAGTCAGGGCGCCATTTTGGTTGCACGTATCCGTTCACGTCTCAGAAAAATTGGAGACTATTCACAGAAAAACGTTCGATGGAGAAAAATAAACGAGACTCTAAGTGATGGCTTTTTATTATGTCGAGTGTCCAAAATAACTGAAAATTTGTAATTTTATATTCAACTATGACGCGTTCGGCGAGCCAGGACGCCATTTTGGTTGCACGTATTCGTTCACGTCTCAGAGAAATTGCAGACTATTCGCAGAAAAACGTTCGATGAATAGAATGAATTCCAGGTGCTTTTCTGTTATATCGAGCATTGAAGTAAATGGAAAATTTGTAATTCTACATTATATCATTAGATTCGATATGGTGTGCTCGACGTATGATTCGGAACAGTTAATACGAATTGTTGTTAACGGAAGAATTTCACAAAGAAGTGTTACACTTCGGTTTCTACAGTTACGAGTGCCGTTTTCACATTTGTACACCCAAGTGTTACAACCAGAATACACCTGGTCACCGTATTAAGCATCTGATGATCTTTTTTCTAAGCAACAAGAACTATCGTTAAGACCAGCGTTTCTCAACCTTTTTTCGGCTCGTTGCACCTTCCTATTATTTATCTCTGTTGAACTTCTTCGTGCTATTAGTCGGTAAAAATAACAGTAAACTTTTATACGATAAAATACACCGGTCCATGATATCTAACAAAATAGAATTGTACAAAATTGATATGGAATTTTCTTTGTTTTAATTTTGTTCCTATGTTTGTATGTTATCTTGACAATGTTGACGATCTTTTACTTTGAACGTGAATCAGACACAAATACAGCTGGTAGATTTCAATTCATACAGCAAACAATGTCTCCAGAGGAACGTTATCTACGCCAATTTAAACTAAAGAAAGGTAAGCACTGAGATAAAGATTCTTGTAGATTCTATATACTCTCAAAGAACCTGATTTAAGCAGAACAGGTAAAAATACGATGTTTAAAAATTGCTAAAAATCGTGTTTAAAAATTGCATATAACAGTAATTTCTGCAGTTGGATAATTCAGCAAGATTCGATCGCGAGGCTGCCAATATTTATGGTTTCGATCGTCCTTATTGAGATCCGCGGATGCACGCGAAAGAAACAACAATGGAACAAAAGGGATCCCGTAGAAAACGATTGGAGGTTCCGCGAAAGACGCGGCGGAGGAATAAGAAAGATGAGTGGAGGCATTGCACGCACAGCCCGTAAAAAACATCACTTAGAAGCAATCCGTTTTTCCCGGGCTGGAATTTTAAGATTCAGAGGAAGAACGAATCGCGAAAGGCGAATTACTAGTTGCGGCGCGCTCTGCCCCGAAGGATAAACGAACGCACGAAAACGTACAACAAAATTACGTGCAACTTATTCCTCGACGAAGCCTCTATAAATTTATTTCTGCACACTATTCGAATATTAAGAATATTAAAACATTACTTAAAATTACTGTCATTCGTAGCTTCAAATTTATAAACACGTAATAATTTTTATTTTAATATAGCATATAATTAGACTCAATTTTAGATTTACAGAACATACGAATTACAGAAATGATAAATAGTATTTTATAGCAATTTATAATAAATTTCACTACAAATTTTAATACAAATTAAATTTAAAAATTGATCGAATATATTCTTTTATTATTCTTGTTATATATATAATATATAAATAATATTTGAATTATTCTTTTAGATAACTATAAAAGTTTTAAAATTTCATCAATTAGGTATTTATTTGGTAATAAATTATACAAAAATTTAATTTTCCTCCATTCAGGCTAAGGTGAAGATTTATTTTGAAAGCGATTGGGATCTCCGCGTGCGAAAATAGGCTCGCGACGTTAGAATCGCTTTGACACAGTCTCCGCGAAGAGTAAAAATGATCGTTCCCGTTGGAAAAGCTCGCTGTTCCCGCGAGTACAATAACAACGTTGGGCAACGGCGTGATACTAATCGAGGTATTAAGAGAATAACGCGATTAATCTTGATAAGAGGGCGAAAGATTGTGCCAACGGTTTCGTCAGGTGATTCAGACCACCCACGTACAACGGAGGGTGTGATCAGCGTGTTTACGCTCGCGAAACTTGATTCCAGCAACGGGCGTGATGGCGTTAAAAATTTATAACAGACTCGTTTCATGCTTTTCATCTTGGATTTGCGAAAAAACCTGTTACGAGAGGCCAGCTTTTTGCTCGACGTGAAAGCATCCTGAGCTAAAGGTATTTGCAAACTTAATTAAATCGTACAGTAAATTAGGCTCTGCACTCAGAGGCTACGTTTCAGGATTAAAATGGAAAACAAAATATTTAAAATTCGATCCAGAATGAAAGGGTGGAGTTTTTCATTTTTTTTAAAGTCTCGAACACTTTGTACGGTTTTCACGATTGTCGAATTCTTCTGTGGATCGTGAGAGGCGCCTAACCCCGAGTCGCGAGAGCAATCATTTCACTTCTAACGGGGAACCGTAATCGAATTCGCGTTTATCGAATTAATCACGCTTGCCACCCGCGCCGCTGCGTCTCGAGGAGACGAACGTTTGCAAACTCGAATCGCATTACTTTAATTCATCCGACCCGCTCTTTTTCCTCGTTCCAATAAATAACTTTCTTCCACAGAGGCGGCTCGAGCAACGAGGGAAAAGAGTCCTCCGGGTCGCGAAAGTGGACGCCATCTTTGGCAACCTACCGTCCAAAGCATTCTACTTTCTCGAGTATCCGTGGAAACTAACAAATTCGCAAAAACAAACATTCCAATGATCCACACAATTTTTTATAATCGTCAGTTAATATTTTGACTCAATTCTTTAAATTATTTCTACTTTATATTGTTGAAAAATCCAAACAAGAATTAACAATTGCCATCAAAGTTTTAATAAAAAATCAGGATTAGAATTTAGAATTAGAAGTCTATATATAGATTGCATTTCTATTCGTATTTTTATATTATACACTATATGTGTTAATAATATTTTGCTATTAATATTTGATTGAAAAATCAGGTATAAAATTTATAATTAAATTAGAAGTCTCGATATCGATTCTGTTTACTTCTATTCGTACTTTTATTCGTATTGTATACTGTATGTGTTAATAATTGTTTGGAATTAAAATTTCCTCATTCAAAAATGATGTTCACAATTTGTAATTAAATTAGAAGTTTTAATATCGATTCTGTTTAATTCTATTCGTATTTCTATATTATGTATAGTTCGTCTATGAACACTGTTCTCTATTTCGATTGTAAAAATATAATTTTCACTTGATTTTGTACCCATATAAGAAATAATTTGGAAAATAATAAAAAAAAGGAATTTTAAGGGCAGAGTTGCAACTGCTGGACGAGTCCTGGTCGGAAACAGAGCGACCAATCGACGCCCTAAGCTTTCTTCGCGGCTTACTTATCCCTCGCATTACTCGCGCAACCAACACCTTTTCTGCCATTTCTTTTCAATATTCGCGGCCCCGGCGTTTCCGACCAAACGATCCCTTTGTTTCCGCCACGGGGAGACGCGTTCGAGGAAAAGAATCGTCGAACTGTTTCCTAAAACCGGAGTCGTTATCTGACGCGAGCAAATGAAAAGCCCGCGCGTAGCGACTCTCGTCGAGAGAATCGTTTTGTTCGAAATTAAAGGTGGACACCAACACTGAAACGCGGGGATGCAATTACTATAGGGATTCACATCCTTTCTGTCGCGTTAATTCGAAAAACTTGACCTTGGTACAAAGATCACGAACACAAGTTAGCAAAATTTAAACATTAATTTACACGATAAAGAAATAAATAATTTTCTACTATTTTTAATTCTGATTTGATTGGCATACAAACTAAAAAAGTTTATAATACTTATAATATAAAATTTCAACAATTTTTAGATGAACTTTTTGATTGGAGTAAACTGTGTTGCAGTCAAAGACCATGAATACAAAGCAAAATTTAAACATTATTTAATTTTCCATGATAAAGAAATAAATAATTTTCTGCTATTTTTAAAGTACTTTACAAAATAATTAAGTCTGATTTTTAAATGAATAAACTGTGTTGCAATTAAGTTCAGACGATTCTATAATTGTTGTATATGAATTGAAGAACGAATGCTCATCGCTGGAAGGATCGATGCATTTATCGAACCTGTTCAACTGCTATCGTTCGCTGGCCATAGACATTCACACAGAGAAAGGTATTTTTTTTATGTCAAGCGATTCCTGTTTGCAGAGCACACCTGTGAGCTCTCCTTCACCTCTGGCAGACGCCTCAAGGATCCATCGTCATCGGTCTCCCGATGATTCATAGATCCCATCGGGTCGCGCGTGGGTTGCAAAACACCCGTGAATCATCCGCGGAGCTCGAAATTATGAACGCACCCTCGAACCACGTGCCCCGTTAGAAAGTGAACAGGTGTCAACGTAAAACGGTAGAACACATAGTTCGTTAAGAATGCACCTTGAAGCCGGCGTGAAAGCAAAGCCAAATGCCAATATGGACTCCCGCGATCGATAACGCATTCGACTATCTTACGATCTACGGGGCCGAGCGAAACTTATTTATTGAAAATGGACGGACAGGTGTGATCGATGGGGCCTTTCAGAGATCGGATTTTACCGTTCGACTTGCTCGAAATTAAGCTATCTTCGCTGGGATTACAATTATAGAACACTGACAGGATAAAGAGCATGTTGCATGGAAATGAAATATTGAATTATTGGAACTTCAACGCTTTATGTAACCAGGGAGCTCTTTTTACGATTCTTCCGTCAATGTCTGTTTTTCTCTGTCTCGTATTTAATTCCTAACCTTCGAGGTTAGATTTGAAAATAGCCTTTTTGCTCGTGTAGCCATTATGCAAATTAAATTTATGTAATGATATACACTTATGTAGTGTAGACGATTAATAATGATGGATGATAGGATTCTTATTAGATATTTTGCAAGTTATCTTGGTAATTAAACAACTTATAAATATAGAAATGTCAGGCTGATGTTGCAAGGCGTGAGTGAGATTGCAAGAGGAAAGAAAGGAACCGCTTGTGAGAAAAGTGAAAGTTGAGTGTGGCCCTCTACTGACGAGCGCGGGAGGTTCGCTGCAATAGCTATAAGCATTCAGTACAGAATTGCAAATTCTCGAGTTAATTTTATCCAAAATTCTTTCGTGTTAATTGACACTTTCATTGGCGAACTACGGTGCACGAGAATTTCGTAATAGCGTCCTGAGAGAATCTCGAAGGACGCGACGTTAAATTTAACGTTAGGTAACAGCGGCTCGCGCGTGCACAGAGTTTTCATGCGCGTAATTTTTCTCTCGAAATCACGAAGGTAACGGTACAACGTTCATCGCGAAACGGCGGAGGATAAAAACGCGCCGCGATCGTAACTTCCATCGCGAGAAAGCACGCGATCGCGATCTCGTCGCGTAGATCGAATCGCGTCTCGTTTCATTGTAAATAACCGACCGTCGTTGTAATTCGAATTTACGATTCGATTATTGAAAAAAAAAAAAGAAACATCTCGTAATTTCGAACGTGACGAAATTTCGTGCATCGTCCGTGGATATAAAAAATGAAGATATTTGGAAGAATATCCACGTTTCGACGTTTACGATTGCACAAATATCCGTTTCTCGATCGTTAAAATTTGTTTACACGCAACGAGACGAGACACAAATTTTTATTCTGGATGGGAACACTTTCTCCATTTACGAAAAAATACTGTTTCGAAAGAAAAGAAATCCTTTGTCAAAAATTCAGTGTCTGATTCAATTTTATTGTAGTTTAATTTGGTAGGAATTTTTGTACTCTTGAGTGAACTGGGACACTTCTAAAATAATATTATTTGAAATATTATTTTAAATAGCATGTCACTTTATTTTATAATTATTTTCGTGCACTTTAGAAATTGTATTATTTGAAATGTTATTATACATATATAATTTCACAATGATTTCAAATAATTCTGAAATAAAATAACATGTTATTTGGAATAATATTTCAAATAATTATGAAATAAAATAACGTGTTATAATTATTTGAAATAATTGTGAAATTATATATAATATTCAGATTTTTTAAATTGTGTTTTTATCCTGAATTCAGGCCCTGATTTACACCATTTGTATACAGTCTTTCGAATGACATCTTTGTAAAGAACAATTTGTCATAACAGTTTCATTTAAAAAAAAAAGGAAAATTGTTACTTGAAACAAAGAAATAGGACGGATGGCTATTATTTTTATCTTTAGAAAACGGTCGAGAATGAACCACTTCGAGAAGGAATTTTTTATTTTTATTACGAACGAGATAAAAAGGAGGATAGTCACCGACAGCGACGCGCGATTTTACGACGCGAGATATCGTTGCGACTGTTTCGTTATTCAGGGAACGCGAATCGCGCCTAATTTACGCTTAACCGGCAAAACGCTCCAAGTTACGCAACGCTCGTTATTACCCTCGCGGAACTGAAACGTAGAAATTGCGAATTCGCTCGCGAACGAGGAAGCGGGCGTAAGAGCGACAGATGGAATAAAAGGCCGAAACGTTTGAATCCGGAGTCCAGTTCCCACGGTTTGCTACGGCCAGCGCACGCACTACGAGAGAAACAACGTGATTTCAGCTAAAACCATTCGGTATCAGGTTGCTCCCGTTAAGCCGTACCCAAACTTTCCGTTTCAATGAAAGGGGGATTTCCTTTGCGTTGATTCGCGAATGCATATCGATGCTTCAAAGGATGGATCTCTGCCCCAGTAAAACAAAATAGAAATCCTATATTCGTAGATCGCGTGTGTATCATGGTTCCAGAGTTATGGCAGATTAACCCTTCGTGCTCCAAAACGTTTTTCTTTTTGCTACGTTAAGCTAACAAGTCTACCGAATTTGTTTTAAAGGAAATACAAAAATAAATAAAAATTGATGTATAAAAGTCTCTTTTGTAAATAAATTCACCCTCGAGGGTGTCGAAGAGTCAAACGCACGAAATGAAGAGAATTTTAGATAATATTTTTTAAAAATAATTCACTCATGAGGGGGGTCGAAAATCCAGATGCACGGAACGGTGAAATCTTTAGATATTATTTATTTATCGACCGAATAATAGATAATAGATTTATAAATGGAATGAAAAATCTTTTTTAAAAATAATTCTCCCAGAAATCATTGACCCCAAAGATTGTGCAACGTGGACGTAAATTGGGTCACGAAATAATATCTGGACCAGGGAGAAAACAAAATGTGGATGAACACGAAGGCTACGCGACGCTCGAGCGTCCTACCAGCGTGCTACTAATTACGTCGCCGCTTCGTTAAAGCTCGTCGTAAACCTCCCGTTGTTTCATGCCCGTCTCGCGCCAATAAACAACCGAAAATACGAAAATACAAAAGGCCACGTTCGCGCTTCGTTGCCCGTAGTGAAAGACCGCTCGTCAAAGACATTTCGATGAACCCGTTGCGCCGCCACGTTCGTTTCACATCGACGATTACGTCGTTCGAATATAAACGGGGCTTTAAAACTGCTCGATCGGGGAACGCGTTACATAAATCTCGATCTATCATACGTACGTGGTCGACGATGGAAAAGAAACGCGTGGCACGAAAGCAACTACGCGAAGAATCAAGACGCCAAAAAAGAACGAGAGTCCGCTCGGGCCACACGCGGAGTCATCTGCTCTGTATACAAGGTGGACCATTTAAACGAGAACGCTTAAATGTGGATGGTACTATTCATTGGAATGGGGGAAAAATATTTTTGCTAATTTATTTTTCTCTTAAGAGGGTTTGGTTAAATGATTCGATGCAAGAACACCTTTCAATGGTGGATATACTTCCATTGCTGGGAAAATTAAAATATTGATCAAATTTTCAAGGTGGACCATTCAAGTGAGATACTTAAATATCTCTGTTACTATTGGGATAGAAATAAAATATTCTCGAATTAATTATTTTTCTTTAGTCGATTAGCAAAAATAATTCGATATAAGAACACTTTTCAATGGTGGATGTAAGTCACTTCCATTACTGGGAAAATTAAAATATTGATCAAATTTCAAAATATTGATAGAAATAAAATATTGTCGAATTAATTATTTTTCTTTAATTGATTTGTAAAAATAACTCGATATAACATCACTTTTCAACGTTGAAGTAAGTACTACAATATCGATGAAATTTTATACAAAATTAGCCAAAAGTGAACCTTTAATTTTGTTAACAATTTCACTACCCTCCAGAGAGTAAATAAAATGGAGTGGACCTGAAAAGAATGAAACGAGCCCCGCAAAGATTAATTTAAAATATGAAGTGACTATCGGCGAGTCTTTGTGATAAATTATCATCTGTAAAAAGCGGAGTTTATAGGATCTGGAACTTTATAAATTCGTCGCCGGAACGGGCAGACTAGTACAAAGTGAAATTGAAACCGTTAATGCAATTTATTATGCTTCTGTATCAATGAATATTAGGCCACGCGCCAAACGAAATTATGAAACTAAATTCCCGGGTACTTTTTTCCTCCGCTGAATGCGCCTCGTGGCGCAGCTATGACAGCCTTTGGCTGAAGTTTTGCCTCGTAAAATGCTCGGGGCGGATATTTTATTTATGAGAAAGAAACGCCTCAAAGGAAAATTCGCGTTGTAAGAAACATTACGCGCATTCTTTGCAGTTCGAAATACCAACGCGCCGTGCCATCGTTCGCCCCGCCTTTTATTGCCAATAAAACACATCTGGGAACAAAACACCGATTGAAAATTAACTATTTCCCTCGCCGTGACGCGCGAAAATTTAATACCTTTGCGTTGAATTTCCTAACGACGAATCAGCATTCTATTAAGCGAGAAAGTTCTGACATTGAAAAGAATACAAAGTTGACAAGATCATTAGAAAACGGAACTTTCGAATTTTTTTTCTTTTATTAAAGAAATTATGCATACAGGTTTAAATTTGTAATTTACATTCTTTGAGGAAGGAGAAAATAATTTTACGAGCCTTTCTGGGATCAAAATTGGCTTATTGGCAATTGGAAATCTAATCAGAGAGTCAATTAATTGAACTGTTTGAGTGTGGTAACTGTAATAATAACAAATTCTTGTGTCATACACTGATAGATTGATGACTAGACTGTGGATGTTTAATTTAAAAAAAAACTACTTGAAGTAAGATACGAATTATTATATTTAGGGGTCGAGGCAATTTTATTAATAAAAATATGAGTTTGCATAAAGATCTGCACTCGATTGACAATCGATAAATAAAATCTCTAAAGAATATTTTATTAGAAGTGTTCAGGAGTAAGATAGAGAAGTTTCTCGTTTCTGGAGCCTCGCTATTCTTTTATTAACTGCATCAGAGTCACCGATTGGCGTTATCAGTGGTATCAGAGCACATTAATAATCTGCCGTCTGATGGACAATGGCTGGCGTTGAAAATGATCGAAGACCATAGCCGCTACCGTAATAATGGGTTGGAAATGGTTGGCAGTTCCATCGGCGTCATGAACATGCACAATGTGGCGAACGTAATGGCTCCTAGTATTGGTAGAGGGTATGTTAACAATGGGCTCATTAAGACCGTTTACGCGGCGACTGTAAAACTGCACGATGCACACAATTTGCGATGAAACGTAATTTATGCCGCGAGAAACGCCGCGTCTCCGCGAGAATTATTAACTGTTTTCCCATCGCGGATTTCGAAGGAGACTGAAATGATTGAACGGCGTATCGTATTCCGAATCTCATTAACTTTTCGTGCTGGCGTACGAATAGCTTCGAGAGGCAATTACTTCGATCTCGAATGCCCGATCACCGATATCCTTTAATTTTAGAAACATAAAACCGTTGCTCTTCGCCATTATCAACTTCGAGGCACTTGTGAAAATTATATTACACTTTGAATTAATTCTAAGCCATTTCTAAATTATTATTATAGACGTTGCTATTTAGTTAGATGATTTGTATCACTTGTGATCTCTGTTAAAGACTAAAAAAATTGAAAGTAAATACTAGGTACTTGTGAAAACTATATTATACTTCGAATTAATTCTAAGCTATTTCTAGGCGTATTTAGCCATTATTATAGACGTTGCCATTTAGATAGATGATCTGTATCATTTATAATCTCTGTTAAAAATTAGTAAATCGAATGTAAACACACGAAAATTAAGGTATTTTTTAATCATTTTTGCGACAAGAACTAAACATTCTTTTTCTCCAGGATTACATATGCTTATTTATTAATATGTGCAATTTTTTTTAAGTTAAAATATTAACGAATGGCCACGTTGCAGATCGTCGAATGCAACAAACGAGTTGAAACTTTCACCACCAAAGAGCATCAACGCGGAGTAAAACGTGGACAATATTTTCGCCTAATCGTCCCTAGCAAATTTACGCAATACTATTGTGAGCGAGCAGGAACGGCCTGGCAGACTCAACGACCACGTTTACCGCCATTTTCTTTATTACGTCAAATTTCCTGCTCGCCTCATAATGCCGAAAGGACTGACCCGATTTACACCGACTCTCGAGAAAGTACTTAAAGCCGTGTACCTAAAGAAGCTGTCCTTGGATTACCAGCCTGTTAGATCTAGAGAAACGATTGACGCACAATTAATTGCATAACCGCGAAACTCTTGGGAAATACGGAACACGAAGCGTAATAACATCGTCGAGAGAGACGCTGTCGAAAATTATTTAACCGAATGATACATAGCTGGCCATAAACGTTTTGGACCGACCATTATATTTTAAAATATGGGAGATGTTTTGATACGATATAATTACTAGCCGCTGAGTCTATAAATCGAGGACATTTATACGCCTCGATCGGAGTATTATGATTCTTACTCAATTATTAAAGCGTCTATTTTATAGATTTTTATAATAATAATGTATTAGATGTAATTAAAATATTGGACACGTCTGTAATGATGTGAACGTTTATAAGAACTGATTATACTTCCCCTTATTTTGGTAAAAAAAGAATATAACCGAACTAAAAAATTACAAATCTGCTATAAGAACTGACTGTATTGTGTAAAATTATAAAAATGATATTTATCGATGGACACGTATAAAGAATAGAGATTTGTCGATCGAGTTTAATTGCAATTTTTAAGTACGCTGAGTGAAAGTCTGATCGACACCGAGGAGAACGTTTATTGTTTCGTCGAGTATCGTAAATATCGAGGTAATAGTTCCATCGAAATGAACGTTCACGGTTGGATTTTACCGTCCCGTCGTTGCAAAATTTTATTCCGGCGACGCCAGCGTAAATTTCGATTCTCGGCGGTTTAATTTTCATTGGCCCGACGACAAGCTAGTTCCGAACCAGCGACGCTCGAATCCGCCAGGGGCCTAGCCGCGAAATTGATTTTCGGAAATGCATCGTTTGAAGAGTTGCCAGAACACACGCGTCGATATTTTCCCCCCTCTCGTACCCGCGGCGTCGCGAATTCAGCGACATAACGCCGCGAGAAAAAAACAATAAATTCGTGGTCCCTGCGTCGAATTCGAAATAAAAGAAAAATTTACGATTCGAGTGGTAATTGGACGTAGAAAGCTTCGATCTCGAGGATGTTCTAATATTGGAATCTATGTTACATCTTGCAGAAGGCGGATAGTACATGTGTGTCTCACTTTTGAGTGGCACTGTACACCGCAAAAAGTCCCTGAAGTGACGGTCAATGAAAGTACAGTATACTCCATAGCGGATCTAAACTCCCATGTTGGTTACACGCTTCAATACGTTCAATGTTGTAATTTGTTCAGGAAGCTTCGTTTATTCAACGTCGGTAGAAAAACTGACGACGTTGTTGCGGAACTGTTTTTTTATTTTTAGAACGTACAGTCTCGCTATTGCTAACCAAACACCGGAATAAAAATTTGAATGGTTTTGTGTTCGTATTAAAATTACTAAATAATAGAAAACATTTCTAACTAAATATTTATAAATATTGATAGTCCCAAGTTACAACTCTTCTGAGACACAAAACAAAACAAAGGTGAACACGTGCATTCCTATAGCGAGTGTAAAAAAGTTTAATTTGTACCTAACCATTGCAAGCAAAGTTTCGAGCAATAAATTAATATACGAATCGATCAGAAATTGGAGAATAAAATTTGTGCAACCGACATAGGGTGAAATGTTCTGCACTTCAGCTAATAACAGACGAGAGTGTAGAAAATAGCATCGTGGCGAGCGAAGAAGTTTCAACGGACGAATGGTGTGGACGTACACAACGACGTATTCCAAGAGCTCCGTTGCCCCGTAGTGCAGAGACCATCGCGCCTAACTGGCATGCATGTGAATGAGTCTCGATTATTCGAGAGGATGAGTAACGTCGACTGTTTTGTATGCAAAACGACGCCCCGTGCGTTAAACGACGCCAGGCGCCGTGGGTAAACGCGTTACCGCCGCGAGATGCTAGGAAAAACAATAATCTCTCCTACGAATATAGTTGTTTGGATGGAAGTGATGCCCTTTTGGGGTATGCGAATGTTCCATGAATGCGAGCTAAACTCGTATATTACTCGCGCCTTGTAAAAGCTTAATGAAACGTATTTGAATTACAAACTTTGGATTCGCTAATGGAACGACGAGCTCTCTACATTACTGTAATAAAATTATCCATCAATCTAGACATTTTTATTAAAATTTGCTAACGAGAAAGTTTTCCACGTGTATGAATAATAATCGTCGATTTTTCCAGTATTTTATAATGGCGTACGAAAGCGGATAATAAAGGGTGGAAGATAAATTTGGGATTTTTATACGACGAGAAGTTTTCCAGGTATCCCCGTCACTCGTGTAAATTCAACAGAATGGAAGACATTAATGATATTTGAATGTCTCTTTGCTGCCCGGTTGATGCACGAACTTAATGGATTCTTCGTTAAGAGGTTCAAAGAATCAGAGAGTTCAACGCCCGGGTAGATCGTGTATGAGCCTTACGTAGGGATCGGATTAAAATAATTCGATTCAGAACGTTCTAGCTTAATCTAATTTCTATAATCTTATTCCGTGACGAATCATTACTATTTCGATCGCCTGTTTAATCGGTCACTTCTTTTAAAATGGAAACAATACAAGATTGCAATATTTTTTAGTTGTTGGACGTTACGAAAATGAAATATTTTTGAATAAAAATTTCCAAAGTAAAGGAACCAGTGATATTTCTCTGAATAAATGTCTATAAATGCTCGTTCGCAATGGAAGTATTAATGCGATATTTTCTGTACGAAATTCCAGTATAAACGAGCCGCGAGAGGGCATCGGTAAGTCACTGCCATTCATAAAGATTATTTTCAGCGGGCATCTCTTAAAACCGCGGTTGTTTCATTCCAACGGAAATATTATAAATATCAATGGGTCGTTTACTAGGAACAAGGAGAGACGACGACCACACCGCGGAGAGACCACCTTGCCAGCTACTGAGAACCGTATCAAACCAGGATGAAAAAGACCGTCTGACTTATGGCAGACCCCCATGGAAACGAAGATAATCCATCGAGTGACATCGTTCCTCGAAAGTCGGCTTGAACTCAAAACGCTCTTACAGGAGCAACGTTTCTATTCTTCGTTCTACTAACAAATATAATTAACTTGGTAAACTTGAATTTTAGTTGTTTAAATTTTTAATTCTTCTGTCGTTTCAAATATTTTGTCGTTCGATGATTTTTGACTCTGTTTTATTTTGGAGTCATTAGTACTTTATTTTTGAGCCATGAATATCAATTAAATTTAATCAACATACATATTTACATTTTATTTTTCATGTACCATTAGAGTACACTGGATCATTGAATTAGTAATAGAAATCGATATTTGTACTTTATGTAAACTCGAATTGAATTTAACACTAAAACTACCGATAATTATAGTGTGTTTATTTGTACCAAAGAAATTAAAACGATAAGTGAATAAATGTATATTATTTTCTCAAAGAAAATAACGATATATTTTCAAAAATTCAGTCGAGTAAATTTTTTACAATGCTTGTTAGAAATTACATGTGTATATTACATATGTTTCGACTGCTTTGATAGTTCTAATGCTAAACAGTACTCAATATGAACAAGAAATGTCGAATCTTTGAAACTGAATTTAATCCCATGACTCAGACTGTTGTGTTAAACTTCTGAGAACGTATAAGTGCCTCCAAAGTTTCAGTTTCATTACGATTGAATGGATATCTACGGAGCAATTAGGCCCGACGATCGTTAACCAAGTGTTTTATTTGCGAATCTCAAATGAAGATCGATGCGTGGCGCCGGGCAACAAACAAGTAATCAGACAATCGAAATAATTGAACGCTTCGACCAATTAATTCTGCACGACGAAAATAAACAGAACAAATTGAAATTTTTTTTTTCGTCGAAAATCTCTGGCGAAATTTGATTTTCATTTTTGGCAAATTTTTTTGACGATTTACAGATAAATAGTCTAATACGTCTCTGTATGTACCCCTGGGACGTATTTCAAGCCCTGTTTCAAAAAATAATTCGAATAAAATAACATTTAATTTCATCAAAAATTTCAATACCTTTTGGAATTGTTTTCTCGACAGTGGGAAGGATTTTGGGGGTATTTTTACTCCTAATATGATTGTAATTGACCACCGCAAGCAAACATACTTGTTTCAGAAGAAATTGAAATTTTTTTTTTTTTCGTCGAAAATCTCTGGCAACCCCCCTTTCGATATTTCTGAAAAATTCGATTTTCATTTTTGGCAAATTTATTTGACGATTTACAGATAAATAGTCTAATACGTCTCTACATAGGTACCCACGGGATGTGTTTCAAGTTAAAAGCTAATTTCTTACGCGGCGAAACGCGTGTCCCCCTTCAGTCTCGAACAACAATTTCTTCGATCCGTGTACATTCTACGACAGTTAAATCGACGACAAAGCAAACAGGCCCATTGTTACCGCGACCGTCGTAAATCCTCGTCGAGCAAAGAATTTAACGCCCATTGGTAGTTCCGACGTAGCGCGTTAAAGAAATTATAAACAAACGGGACCGCTCCAGACTGGATTTTCCGCTTTAATTGCGAGCTTAAAAATACTTTCGCGTAGCGAAACGAAACAAAGACCCCCGGGGTCCCGTCGCGTACCGATCCTCAAACTAAAACTGTAGAAGAAGAAGGAGAAAAAAAAAATAAAAGTATAAATGCAACCGTTGTCCTGAAATTATTTCTCGGGATACTTCGCGGCGAACAAAAGGAACGGCTGAAAAATGTTGGAAAATCTCCGCGGCGCCGTTCGTCGGAAGGTTCAAGGAGAGGCAGTTTCAAAGAAATCTTTTTCTATTTCTGCCTCTCCGTCTATGGCCCTTGACGTTATCTATCTCCCTTTTTCTTCCCACCTTCGGCGGGTCTCCTGCGCTTTTCCGAGCTTTTGTCTCAAGGCAAAGCCGGGCGATAACGACCGCGTCTGGTTAAGCCTGAGAAATGACTCAAAGCGACCGCCACCCCCCTCTTCCCTCCCCAGTAAATAAAATTACACCATTTACCTGCAGCATTTTAATCATCGTACCTGTTCGTCTTCATCGATTTCTCCCGGGTTCCTTCCGCTGGTTGCGTTTTAATATCTTCGAGAACGGACGGGAAGATCGATCCCGACGTTTCCCGCAGGAGAACCGTACGTTGAGCGGGAAAGAAACGTCCTAATGCGCTGGGGTGTTAAAATTACACGGTACCTTAAGCGAAATTCGATTATAATTCGATGTAATCGCGAGCCATTTTATTAAATGCAAAGTACATTCGACGAGATATCAAATTTTTTCTAGTGGATTGAGAAGATCTGTGTTTATGTGAAACGTGTAATGTATGATTTTGTTATAATTCAGCGCCAGATTCTCTCTTGCAAGCTTCTGTAAAAACCACTTTCTTAATCAGTGAACAGCCACGCCCGAGTTAACTCGGGCAACATAGTCGCCAGATAAACAAGAGAAACCATGCTCAGTGACTGCAATAATAAACTACAGATCCAACTCGGCTATAACGAGCACCAGAAGTTTAAACATATTCTTAGCTATGGCTACTGTTCGCTGTACGAACGATCAAGTCTTGTATTTTTTTTTTAACTTGCAATTATTTTCATTTTTGTTGACACTGGAACCACCAAAGTAGTTAAAATTACTCATTCGTAAATTGTAAAAAATTTACTCGACTGGATTTTTGAAAATGTAGGACAGTTTTTGATAAGAAAATGAATGAACATTTATTTCCATTGCATTGTGTATTTCTTCAAGTTTCTATCGTTTTAATTTCTTTGGTACAAATAAATGTACCAATGTGTCAATGTTTTTAACTACAGATAACTTGCATTTATTATCGAGTATGTTTAAAATTGAATTTAGTGTTACATGTCTGCAAATAAAAATTGCTACTAAATAATACATGATTTCACGTTTTTTGAATGAAACTTTATAATAAGGTACATCCTCGTATAGCAAGTAATAAAAGAAAGAAATTGTACGAGACCACGCATAAATTAAAATGATAATGTTGCTCGTTACATCCGTGCTCGTTATAACGAAATGAATACAATTTTGGAATTGGTACAGGAAACATTTAAAAAGTAAAATAACAAAACGTTGTGTCGTGGGCCCGAAATAATTAATTTCCGAATATTTAATAATCCTTTACCCCAGTTTTTCCATTTATCTCCATTTAGCTACATTTTCACGATTAATTCTGCCCTTATATTACATTCGAAACAAATTTGACGACCAAGAGACTGTAAATAATAAAGTGAATAATCCGAGGATATAAAACAGAAATTAAAAGGTATATAAAATTTTGGAGTAAACATTTTCAAGCATACTTTTGAAATACGCTTTTAAACATTTAAAAAGCAAAATAACAAAACGTTGTATTGTGGGCCTGAAATAATTAATTTCCGAATATTTAATAATCCTTCATCCTTTTTAATCGAGATACTCAAGTTGTCAAAAATTTCAAACTTTTTCCCCCAATGCAGTTTTTTCATTTATTTTCATTCAGCTAGATGATCACGATTAATTCTAATAAATTTGACGACCAAGGGACTGTGTAAATAAACCAAGGAATTTTTTAAACGGGATATGTTTGGAGAGATATTTGATGTTTTGAAGATTGTTGCGTGGAAGCAACGTTCGTTTGCACCAGGCGCGTAATCCGGGAAATAGAAAGGCGCGGCAATTTGATTCAACAGCCCGAAAGGATCCAGTGCGTTTGCCGCGAACAAGAAATCCGCTGGCAGACGAGGAACGCGAGGCTTACGCAAACGGTAATCGCGGCAAAGTGATTCACTCGTCCCTCAGCGACTTTAAAACGTTAAGACGAGTACAAGGTTACGCCAGCATTATCCTCCGCGGCGATCTTTCCAAGTTCATTAACGCGTCCTACGTGGGTTAAAACGAGTCAAGCGGCGGCCGAGTACGTAGGCAGCCAGACGAAACAGACTGCCAACGTTCGCATGTGCGAAACCAGCCCGAAAAGGTAGCCGCAAATCGGATCTCCGGAGAAACTATCGTCCGCAAAAAACGTCTTCCTCGAAACCGTTGCAACGCGAGAAATGCTTACTCTGTTTAACCTTTCAACTGCAACGCTCGAGTACATCCAGTTAAATGATTTTTTTCCTTGTCAAAATAAAGAGTGTAAAATGTTGTTTTATTTACATGCATTTCATATTACATACTATACAGAGTATTTGGCTACCTCTGGGAAAAATTTTAATGGCAGATTCTAGAGGCCAAAATAAGATGAAAATCAAGAATACCAACTTGTTGACTGAGGCTTCGTTAAAAAGTTATTAACGTTTAAAGGTACATTTTTTTCGGTGAAATTAAAAAATTTCAAAACGTTCTAAAAAAATTATTTTTGGTTGCAGGGGTCAATTACAATTATTTTTTATGAATAGACATACCCCCGAAATCCTACGCAGTTTCCAGAAAAAAATTCAAGTAGGTGCCTAAATTCGGTGAAATAAAAAAATTTTAAATCGTTCTAAAAAAAATTATTTTTAAATTCAGGGGCCAATTACAATTATTTTTTATGAATAGGTATACCCCTGAAATTCTACTCACTTTCGAGAAAAAAATTCGAGTAGGTGCCTAAATTCGGCGAAATTACAAAATTTTAGATCGTTCTAAAAAAAATTATTTTTGGTTGCAGGGGTCAATTACAATTATTTTTGGTGAATAGACATACTACTGAAATCCTACGCAGTTTCGAGAAAAAAATTCGAATAGGTGCCTAAATTCGGCGAAATTAAAAAATTTTAAATCGTTCTAAAAAAATTATTTTTTGTTGCAGGGGTCAATTACAATTATTTTTTATGAATAGACATACCCCCGAAATCCTACGCAGTTTCCAGAAAAAAATTCAAGTAGGTGCCTAAATTCGGTGAAATAAAAAAATTTTAAATCGTTCTAAAAAAAATTATTTTTAAATTCAGGGGTCAATTACAATTATTTTTTATGAATAGGTATACCCCTGAAATTCTACTCACTTTCGAGAAAAAAATTCGAGTAGGTGCCTAAATTCGGCGAAATTACAAAATTTTAGATCGTTCTAAAAAAAATTATTTTTGGTTGCAGGGGTCAATTACAATTATTTTTGGTGAATAGACATACTACTGAAATCCTACGCAGTTTCGAGAAAAAAATTCGAATAGGTGCCTAAATTCGGCGAAATTAAAAAATTTTAAATCGTTCTAAAAAAATTATTTTTTGTTGCAGGGGTCAATTACAATTATTTTTGGTGAATAGACATACCCCCGAAATCCTACGCAGTTTCGAGAAAAAAATTCGTGCAGGTGGAGAAATTTTATTAATAATTTTACTAATAAATGTTTAACGAAGCCTGAATCAACAAATTGGTATTCTTGACTTTCGTCTTATTTTTGCCTCTAGAGTCTCTCATTAAAATTTTTTCCCAAGGTTGGCCAAACTTGTACATTGTTTATCCATGAAAAATATCATACTTTCTCTAGTGCACTAATGAATTTTGAACCCTATAATAAATAAACATTCACATCAACTATGCTATTATTCAAAAAATTTATTATATTAATGATGTAATTTTACTTGAAATTATTTTAACTTCAGCAATGCATAGAATGCAATTTTTGTATTTCTGTAAAATTCTGGCTGCACAGAAACGTCCATATTAAATGAACGTTAAACGCAAGAGAGGCAAAAAGTGATTGCACACGAGTTAATATAAATATTGAAAAAAGTAGCAGCGCGTTTTTTCGCCCCCCGTGGATTTTACACAAAAGGTATTCACGCGGGATACATTTTAATTGCAACCATGTTTTAATCTTTCTTTTCTTTCTGCATTGCGCTTCCTGGCAATAATTATGAGCAACGTCCTCGTTTTCTTTGTGCGAATCCGTATTAATAAAATCTTTTCAACGTTACGAAACGAACTCATTTTCATAAACAGGCAAATTAATTTCTTGTTGTTTACGCGTATGCCTCGCTGCAAATAAATCGTGAGCATTATGTATGGAAATAAGAAAATATAAGCAATTTACTTGCAACGTTATCGACATTTCATCTTCGGTAACAATACGTTTAAAAAATATATTCTTTTCAATGAGAGAAGAGAGAAACGTACTACAGTCTTAAAGATTCCTGTGAGATAAATTTGAAAAGATACAAAATATTATATTCCCAACAGTCGTTAAACTTTCACGGTCAAGGTATTAGTATAAAGAAACGTTTCAGTTATACGTATTGTCCAGTGTTAAAAACTTTCTGTTGCACGCTTCTTGGATCGCGAGACACCCCTGGGGGTTGCACACCCCACCTTGGAAAACACTGGTTTACGCAGAAAAGTTTTTAATTCAAACAGTTGAAAGGAAACTAAATATTCCATGTTGGTACGAATTGGGAAAAATATTCCTCGACAAAATCGACTCCAATCTCGTCTTGTTAATTTAATAATCGAGGCGTCAAAATATTCTACGTTCTAAAAAATTTATATATTATATTCCACTACTTCCAAAAATCACTTTTTCGAAAGCTATAAAAATATAAACATAGTCACTCGATAGCTTCGATATAAAGTTGGCATTTTTGAACTTCTTTAATTTTTTTTTAAATCCGTTTCGGGGTCAAAAATTCTGAAAAAATTCAGGAACGTGTACACTTGTGGGAAGAACGTCCGTGAATTTTTTATTCGTTAGAAACAAAAGAAATGAAGTTTAAATTGCAAATTATATTTTGCTCTGTGGCTACTCCAACGATAGGGTTAATATTCGGCAGAAAAAAGCTTCTTTGGGGGGTTTATACATTGATAGGTCCAAAGTTGAAGTTTTTTATTCGGATATCTTTTGTAGAAGAGAGAGGACGAGATCGATGGAAACAGGAAATTAATGGCAGGCTCGAAAACGACAGGGCGGAGACAGGGAGGAAGCAAAATAGAATTATGAAAAAGGTGGAACGCGGCGGGAGAAGGAATTGAGTCCACGACTGTTAAAATATAATCGTCCAAGATTTATGAGAGACAATTTATCGTTATGACAACTTCCCCGCGAAATAGTAGGAAAAGCGTTGCTCGGCGGTATTTATTATTTTAAACTGGTGTGCAATTTCGGTTTAGCGCGTGTTATCGTCGATGATTCATTGCAAGAGGTAAAGCAAGACCCTATTTTCGAGACAAGAGAAATAATCTCCCTTTTTGCTAGACAATTGCAGGCATCTTCTATTAATACGATTTACGATTAAATAAAATTAAACGTAACAAAGGAAAGTTTTGGTATGAAGATTCGAAAGGATCAAAGGTAATTCATCGCCTCTCGCGAGCATAATTTCATCCCCATTGATATAGTAAATTGCCTCGTCCCTGATCGCCCGTGATCGATTTCTGCATAATTGTCTCGATACCATCGAGGTCCAATAATAATCTTTCATCGTTCCGAACGGTTTGCTGGCGAAACGAAACAGGCACGTTCGAACGATTTTGTAATCGAATATCTAAAATATTGAATGCTTAGAACGAACGACAAATTGCATTCTGTGGCAGATATTTCTTCGTATTTTGTAGTCGATTGCGCTGTCGAGTATTGAACACATCTGTAATTTATATTTTTCAACTCTTAACTGAGACGATACTATACACACTATAATTATAATACTATCGTTTGAGGTGTAATACTGGAAATAACATGAAAATTATATTGTCTTTAAACACAAGCTTGTCTGGAGAAAACTTGGATATAGTAAAATTTAACTAATAAAATAATGATATGAATTTTCCACACATTAAGGGTTGAAATCGTGGAACATTTTAATAGATAAAATGATTTTTTACTATTTTCAAATATCAGAATATTTTTTCGTGACATAAAAGATATATTTTATTTCTTGATCGGAGTCTAAATAAAACCTTTTCGTAAAATATTCATCGTTCGTACTATAATTACAATATTATTGTTTAACTTGTAATATTGGAAATAAAATGATGAACTATATTCTCTTTAAAACGCAAGATTTGGAGAAAAATGAAATGCAGTAAAATTCAGCCATCAAAAGCATACATAAAAAATTCTTTAAAATGAATTGAAAACGAATATTTTTCCCCGGAAGCGTAAAGTAAATATTTTATTTCCTGAACGGAGCTCGAATAAACCCGTTTCATGGCGCATTCGTCGTTCGAACAATCGTATCGAATAATAGATCGTCGATCTGTGATCGAAATGGAACGATCCTCGAGGAGCAAATAGGAAGCGGCGAGTCGTTGCCACGCGAGCCTGAATATCAAGTGTACAGCTAGCGTAATTACGGGCGTCGAACTTACTATTGCGTAACGAAAAAGCAGCGCATGCGAACCGTTTGACGAGAAGGTAATTAACTCCCGAGAAAAAAACACCTTACCGAGCTCTACGCGTTTCCTGTTGTTGTTGCTTCACTCTCGTTTAACGGAGCATTATCCCGGACATTCTATTTGCTTATATCGAAAGAAACGACCATTCTCTGACTTCCCTGTCTAGAGTCCCGTTCGTTATTTCTTTCAGTAATTCTCCGTCTGTCGTTTCAATGCGCCGTGAACAAGCTGTCGATACGCTCGAATCGAAGGATCGTAATTATCGCAGAGACTCTGTCTCCATCCCTTATCCCGAGGCCGTCGTCTCATTCTTCGGGGAAACTCTGGCGGCCATTATTCTTGCGAAATACAAACTGCCGCTTTCCAGGCTCGTGCCTTCTTAATCCTAACGGGAACAGTCCCGGAGAGACTACGGGGTGCGTGGAATGAAACTGTGCCTGTGGTTAGCTTCGAAAAAGTTCGTCGAGTAACTAATTCGTTGTCTAGATCTTGGGGGGAGGATTAAGATCACGATCACGGGTTGAAAGCTAGGAACGAAAGGTAAAGCTGGATGGAGTTGCCTAGCTTGCTCGAGTTAATCGTTCGCGAATCGTAAATATCGTTGCTTCGTCGTTTAATTTAATTGCAGTTTGCATTTCTATTGATACTTAGTGGCAGAGAGATATATAAGATTTTATTCGAATTTTTAAAGATTTTTACTAAATATGTAAATTTTATTTTTATGGTTTTATTAATACGAAAAGTATTTGGTGTTATTTGTTTCAATGCAATTCTGTAAATCCTTTCGAATGGAACTTTAAATGGAGAACATTCTTCGTACAAATGTTTTTCACGGCACTCGACACGTTCGAACTGTTTGAAAACTCGTATGGAATAACCTGTCGATAACAAGACTGTTCCCATTCGCCTTTTTAAATCGATTCTACGGTTTAAACGCGAGGAAGATTAATCGTAGTTTCTTTCAGTTAAAACCTGGAGAAGTCTGAGAAACTTCGTGTAAATGAATAAGAAGGCAATATTCAAAATGAAAATTAACCTTAATTTATATGAAAACGCGATCATACAGAATAGTTGTCTGCGATTTTAAACGAATTGTCACTTTTATTTAAAATGTAAAATTTATTATTAGACACAACGTGAATTGTAAGTTGACGATTATACGCGATTTTTACTAAATTGATATAATATTTATATCGAGCGTTAAAAATGTAACTGTGCATTCGATTGAAAAGAAATCTACGATAACGCAACAGCACTTTTAAAGCGTGGGATTTAATTTGAAATTTTATCGATTTCAAATTTCCTCTCCGCTTCGTCGAGCCTCGATAGTTTGCCCTCCAGTAAAATATTTGATAATGAAAACTCAGGACGAATTAATTAATGTACCCTTGTTTCTGAAAGTCGAAGTAAAAAAATTGAATTTAAGAATATGTAAGTGCTTTGAAACGAGCCCCATAAAGGCTGTCGTACGATTATTTTTTACAAAATTAGACCAGTTTAAAGATTGTTTGATAATGTATATTGGTTCACTATAGACTCGTGAAATAATCGAGCGAACAACGATGGAACGGTCAATAAAGTGAAGCACGTTGAAACGATTTCCATTTAACGAAAGGGCCACCAAGTCTGAATTCGCAAACCGAGATTACAGCCGCGCATGGTCGATGGCTAATGGGAGATTATGCAAGGCAGTTTGGTTAATGGAAAGCACCCGCGTTCTACGTTACCGTACGATTACGGCTTAACGTTCTCGGATAAACCAGACGAATATTTCAAGCACGTTGCGGCGAACACGCCAACCGAACGCTCTCGCCATAAAGAACCGCCAACAATAATTTTTCCCGTTATGAAATTGTTTCCTAATACGCGCGTGCAGGACAATTCTAAACAAGTGTCGTGGAATTTACAGTCTATTCCCCGTGTCGAATCAATAAAACATGTTCCAGCGAGCGTGGAACAGCAAACGTTTTGTTTCCAAAGCAGTCATTCGGTTTCCACTGCCTCAGAACAGCCTAACAACGCGTATTAAAAATAGTTAAACTTTAGACGCGTACAGTTCCGAAACTATTAGTATTTTATTAATTATTGAGGTATTGTTAGAAGCGGCAAAGCCTCCCCTTTAAAATGGCTTTTTGTTTTTGACGATCGGACTTTCCGTTTTCGAGATATCGTAATTTTTGTGGAAGGTAATTTTTTAAATTCCACTGTCCACGCGCTCTCCGCCTTAGAAAAGGCTATTAAAGCATATTAAAAATACCAAAACTTTAGACGCGTGCAGTTCCGAAACTACTAGTGTTTTTGCCATAATTAAGGAATTGTTAGCGGCGGCAAACCTTCCCCTTTAAAATGGCTTTTGGTTTTTGACGATCGGACTTTCCGTTTTCGAGATATCGTAATTTATGTAAAAGGGTATTTTTCTTAATTTGACTATCTCTGTCTCCGTCTGACGCGTCGCGCCGGACCTCTCTTTCTCGTACGTGACTCGTGACCGAGTGACCTAGTTTCGGGCGTAGTATTTCCAAGAATTTACTACGCACTGTTTACTATTTTCGCGCGCGCGAATTCATTGATCTCAATGAAACGTAAACAAAGCTTCGGACCCTTATATCTCCGGAACTAGCCACCGCATCGACTTGAAACTAAAATCGCTATATCTCCGGAACTAATAAAGCTATCGACTCGTACAAACGCTCGTTTTAAAGGGCATTTCATCCTCTACCTAATGACCATATCACCTACTACAATTTTTGCTATCTTCTATGTCTATTTTGAAATTTACTTTGATGCTACATACCCAAAGAAGTTTCAGCAATTCCTATCGATTATAAGACTAATGTACGATAAAACTGGATCATAAATTGTTTATTTAATTGAAAATTAATTTAAACACAGAATGTTTGCGTAGTTACTAGCCAGTACTTTTTCTCTAGAACTAACTATGGTATCGACCTGGAACAAAATTACTATAAATTGTTTATTCAATTGAAAATGAAATTAACTACGATATCGACTTGAAACAAAATTCGTTTTCAAGGGTGTTTTATCCCTTGTAGTAGTGAAAAATAGAACGAAAGGAATTCGGTTTTGTAAATACCAGGAATTTTAAGTAAAAATGGATTCACCGTGAAACGTGGTACTCGCAATGGTTATGTGTTGGGGTCGATAATGTTCTATAGACGAGGAAACCCCTTATAATCCAGCTATGGGAAGTTCGTTTTCTCATGAAAGATCCGCTTCTTGGTTGTTATCCGCGGCGAAAACCTTTCAGGAACCCATGGAAAATCCATCGGGGGAGTCAATGGCGAGCGAAAGATGAAGGGCGGGCACCGAAGGGCTGCATTCCGCGTAGATGCGTTTGGTGGGTGCCAGCAATCGATACGAAAGCCCCCTATGGTTCTGGACCGTTCCGAATCAATCCCCTTGAGAGTTACACCGCGTTCGTTTCGTTTTCAGCCCGTGTCCCCCTGTATCTCCATATATGTACGTACTCCGCGTCCGTGCATTCAGTATACGTCTACTAACTACCCTCCTTTTTTCCATCTACAAAGGGGTGCGACCGTATCCCGTCAGTGCACCGTATTTTGCACCGCCGCGTTGTACTGGCCCAACAACAATATAACTGTGCTTCGGAATATTCACCACACTACGTGATGATGCAACAATTATAAAAAAAAGAAGAGAGAAATGACAAATACTCATGAAGGGTGCATCTATTGTCTCGGTTGGATTTTAATATAAAACTCCGCAATAAAAATACCTAAGCAAAATTAGAAAGTTTAAAAAAAACACGTGTATAATTCAAGTTTTCCCGTTATTCTAATACAAAGCAATTTATTATTAAATTCTTGTCTTATAAATATTAGCGACACGGGGAACTCTGTCAAGCTAAATATTAATAAATATTTACCTAATATTTTTTAATAGACTCTCGGTAATTAAAACTTTATTTAGTACTTTTTAAAGTTTCTAAACATATAGCGATTGTCCCGCTAATAATGAAGGATACGTCACATCCTCCGTGCAACGACGGCGAGAGTAATGATGGCGATGAAGGAGCTAACAAAAAGGGGAGACGGTTTTAATATCGCACACGACGACAAATAGCACCCTCGTTACTTGGGGTGGCATCGCGCAGCTCCTAAAACTACGCTCCAACTTCGAGTACTCGACGAGGTCTTCTCTCAAACAAATTTCCGGGCTCGTTGCTCCGGGACAACTTTATTAAGTAAGCATAAATTTACGCCCCGCGCAAGACTCAACTACCCATTAAAAATAACTTAACTCGTTTATTCTAGCGGCGCTGCTCGTCACGTTTCAGAAAGAAAAATTAACGCTCGATCTACGTCTTCCTCGCAAAATATTACCCACCTGTAGCTGAAGTGTGCAAGCAACAAAAAATTGAACTTAAAATTTCATCGAACCTTAGCATACTCAAACGTGTTATCGAGTAAAACGTTCCGTCGATAATATTGCTTTCAGGGAACACATATGTAGGGGGTAGTAAAATACGCAAGTGATACAAAATTGGATTTAAAATTCCATCAAACCCAAACATACCATCGTACCATCGAACATAGGGTTTCATCAACAATATTGCTTTCGAGAAAGAAATACGTAAGGGTGTCGAAGATGCCCAAGTAACACAAAATTGGACTTAAAATTCCATCAAACCCAAACATACCATCATACCATCCAACAAACGATTTCATCGGCATTATTGCTTTCGAGAAAGAAATACGTAAAGGTGTCGAAGATGCCCAAGTAACACAAAATTGGACTTAAAATTCCATCAAACCCAAACATACCATCATACCATCGAACAGACGCTTCCATCGACAATGTTGTTTTCGCGGAACAAACGCGTAAGGTGGTCAAGGAGCCCCCAGTCTGACACGATTCATTCGCGTGCATCTTCTTATTGGCTCCCGTCGGCTGGTTTCAATAGGTACAACAGGATAGCACGTGCTATCAACGAGATGCACGCAAACCGCGAGCCAGCCACAGACTCTCTCGCGCGATGCGCATCTCGACGCGTGCAGGTCCGTGGGTTCGCGTGGCCGACGAATGGGATCGATGGAAGGAAAAACAAGAGTCGAAACCGGGATAAAAGACGAAAGAGGAGAATCGAGAATGGAACGGGAGGGTATGGTGCACGCGGGGGGACGAGGTTCGAGGGGGATTGAGAACGTGTTCGGAACAATGTCACAGGTTGCACACAATGTGGGCACCGGCGGAGTCGCACGAGGGATTATTCGGCGACGCGTGGGGTGCATACGATCTCCGAAGGGAGCGCAGCCCAGATAATTAGGGTTGAAGGGAAGGGTAGGTGGGGAAGATCAAGCGGTTCGTGCGCAGAGACACGCGTTTCCTAACGGACTGTGTGCGTTGACCCCAACCCGGCTGTCGTCAGACTGTCAGAGACACATCGGGGTTAATTATGGCTCCGCGGGGTTGCGTAATCTGCCTTCCGCGATAAAGGTGGAACGAGCAAGAAAGAAACCAGCCGAGTTTGTCAACCTTGGCGAGATAAGGCCGGGCATTAACGGAGGAAGCCGCTGGAATATTCACCAGCAGATCGCGAGATACGAAATTATCGGATTTTCTGGAACCGTTTCGATCACTTAAAGGGATATTCTATTCTAAAACGAAATTTCTAGGGAAACGGTGAAATATTTTTGTGCCGAGTTTGAAGGTATATATTTGGATCTATGTTTGAAGAATATACTCAATTTTTTTCGCGCGAAAATATTCAATATTTTGGAAGTTACGATAAGCTAAATAAAGGTCCGTTTTATTCGCCAAAAATGGAAAACCCGAAAAGCATGTTATAGCTGGAATTAGAATAGTAAAAAATATTGAAAACTAGACATTTAGCAATGCTTTAAATTAAAAGAATCTATTTTCTATGGTTTTTGTAAAAATAGTACAAAATAATTAATCGGTGGATGAAGAAATAAATATAGAAAATTACTAATTTATCAATATTAGACGTCAAATAGATATTACAATATCAATTTTACTATCTTCGTTGAGATCGTTTTGATATGTTTAACCGCGTTTCTATGGGCGCTTAAACGAAGATTTGTTGATGAAAGGAATTGACAGAAGCGAAAACGTGGGAAAGTCGTGATGTAAAACCCCTTGGAAAATGATACCTGGCCATCCGTTCAATTTTAATAAGCACCGCGCATAATGAACCTAATATAATTATAGGGACGTTCATTACGGTATAATGAAACCATTAGAGTTCGCTTAGCAGCTTCGTCGTCTTTGCACGTAGGCGTTCTATCTTTAAAAGTGTCTATCCGAGAAGAGACCCTGACCCCTTTTCATACTTGCAATTGACTATTCAATACGTAGATTTAAAAGTTTAATAATGCAGAGGGTATCAAATTAAATGTACACTGCTGCAACGAGCTATGAAAAATGTCCCTGAGCGACGTTCGCAATTACAATTATAGCAATTCTATTAGTTTCTAAACTCACGGAAACTACATGTATGTGTAGATAATATTTTTAAATCGATCGTTTTGTGATTTCTAATATGTATATCTCTATGTGTTTTATGCAATATTCAAGTTTAAAAGATATAGTCTAATATCCATGAATCGAATATCCCGCCACGTGTATCATAGTACCTTTCTACAGCCAGTAGGCGGCACTTCTCCCCGTCCGTTTCTCGCAAGTAAAAAGTCGCTTGCGAGGCTTCAAAAGACCGACGCGCCCGCTGGGAAATCGTGCCTTAAACTAATGAGTAAGGAAAATATAGAGCTTTGGTAACGCTTAGCTATGCTCATTTACAAGCGACCATATTTTTGAAGGGGCTAAGGTCGTCCCAGGACAGCGCGAACTACTTTTTCGCGCAGTCGGGTGAAGCGATCTACCTCGTACTTAATCTTTAAAATAAAAAATAAAATAAGCTCCCTTCCGCGTGAAAAATAAAACAATGTTATCGTAATCTGATTAATTGATAAGGAGCATATGCACGCGAGTGCTTATTACAAATTACGGCGAGGCGAGATATTATGCAAATTAAAATAGTTTCCACGTTATTGCTGCAAGTTTGTTCGCGTACTTTATCTTGTAATTGTCACAATGCTACGCCGTCCGCTATTTTTATCGCGTGACCCTGCCACTTTCATAATGCTCGGGAATTATAATTTTCGTACTTCGGATTCCACATTATCTCCTTCCATTTATGACTCACGCTACGTGCAACGGTACACGCCTCGCTGATCTAAATAAAAACATCCTTCTGGGTGGTACAACAACTGTTATTCGCACGCATCTCGCTCTTTTATGCGAAACGTATTACGACATCGCTGTAAGCGATGAAGTCATGCTTCAAGGTTTCCCGAAATATATCGTATACTATGTAATCTTCGCGTATTTTCGTGGCAGAAATTTTACACAAACCAACTGTCGAACAACGCGTAATTTAGTTAGCACTATATTGGGAAAACTGAGTGGCCAAACTATAAAAATAAATAGAAATAGAGTCCACAGGATTGAAACACGATTCAATATAATTTGCTCGAGAAACACAAATATATGTACCAAATTCGTAAAAAAAAATAGATTCGAAGATACTTCTCGATTGTCGACGACCTACGGAGATGATCTACGATCTCGTGCATTGAAAATAGATTTTTCGCGGACGCGTATCAACACGCATGCTCTTGATACTCAATCATAGTACCTGACCATGCTTTTATCTCGACGACGAGCTACACATACCGTCCCGCGTTTGCAAGTCGCTGCAACGACAGCTATAGCTCGCGAAAGCTTTGTAACGCACCTCGTAAGCTCCATTACGCGCGTGTGCATTTGTCAGGGAAATGTCCCTGAAGAGGCCAGACACACTTCGTGAACCTTTTCTCGGCCTCCGATCTCGCTACGGTGTTTAATATCGCGGCACGTTTCTCGACATTCTGCACCAGCGACTGCTTACGTCTCGTTAGAAGACAATTTACTAAGAATGATCTATGCAGTTTAGAAATTTCGAGACACGAGAGACTGATAATTCGAGTCTATTTTTTTAGTATAGAATTATTAAAAGGTCACAGAAAAATTATTAAATTAAATGAAAATATTCGTGAACACTTGTCTTTTATATCAAATTTTTATCTGGGTAAGAATTTTTGAAAAACAATAGAATTTGTGACAGTCAGTAATAAAGAACTATGAGAGAAAATTGTATGAATTTTGTTTGTATCTCTCTGGACCATAAAAAATGTATTTCACTAAAGATATTAAATTAAAATTGTAAAGCTTGTTCAATTTGATATAAAAATAGAATAGACATAATAGTCATTAACTACACTCAGATTGGGTTATACCATCTGCGAGATTCGTTCAATTCTATGGCGAGAAGGGATTAAGACAATACGCTACATCGCATTCAACGCCATAGCAGCGTATTGTTTTAATGATCTTTTGAAGCGTGTGAGTGATTTTATGGAAGACAAGTGGTCTGCGACAATAAGTATCAAGTACCGCCCGCAATTTTCAAACGTAGTTTAAGCTCCCTCTCTCTGAAAACCGAATCGCCCGAATCTGAATTAATTACCAACGAATAAAGCAGACCTGGACCAATTAATAAAACGTTGTCGTTGCAAAATGCGTACGAAACCGTACGTCGGGGCAGTATTTTATTTTATTCCACAAACCACCGTTATTTTATCGACCGTCGATGTTAAACAAATTGCAATCTGATTAATGATCAATTACTTAATAATCCAGTGACCACGAACAACAAAAATAATCAAAAAGAATTGACACTAATCGATCAAATGAATAACTGACTCAAATAATGATTACACGTTTGATTGGGTCAATGTGTTGATAAACCACTATTTGGAAGTATTTTTATAAATAATTACTTTTCAAAACTGCACCCTGGAAACGTAAATATAGGGTTCTTTTGTTATTCTGAATAGCACAATGATTTATGCGATCTGGCGAGATATCAGGGACGATCGATAATAATTCTATGCGTGCAATCTCGATACTTATGTCGAAGCCCCTGGATTGCAGTGCCACACGAACGTTATCGTCGCACGATGTAGACGCAGTTCACGATCATCCGCTATCATCCTCTGAAATTCTGGGGTGACTGTGCTCGTATTAGGGTTCTAAGGGCTATCGAACGGCCGGGAGCCCCGTGTTAGACGGATAATGGGGGTTGACCAACAAGTACCAGACGTTCATCGATAAATCATTCAGCACCGCTTTGGCTGATAGAAAATTCTGCTGATTTTGCGTATAATAAACGTCACTTCGCATATTAATATAAATTAATATCACTTTATGAAATCATAAACATAGAAATGGTTCTGACATTAAAAAAACAAAGCTAGTAAATAGAGGAGAAACTGCAGAAAGTCAAAGGAGATCATACGTTCGATAAATCGTTAACAAAATTTACTGATTACTCTCACCACAAGTATATTTATGAGGATCTTTATCAAAAATTGTCTGAACCACTAAATATAATAATTTTTGCATATTGAGTGCATTCTGTAGTTTTTTGAGAATTTAAATTCTATAACACAACCTGATATCTCAAATTATAAGAATAATTGAATACCTGTACACCAAAATTTCTTTGACAATTAGCTGTAGATCCAACTATGTTAAAATTTCCTGACTCACCTGCAACAAAGAATAAAAATCGAATTAGTAATAAAAAAAACACTAATTTTATATTTAAATCAGAAGTAGAAGATATTTTACTTTAAAAACAATCAATTTCCTCGACATCATAAGGCACCAAAAATTCTAAACGAACGTCTCGCCATGAATTCCCCATAAGCGTGCGGCCAATTTCGAAATACGGTTATTTTACGCGCAAAGTTAATTTCCCCAGCTACCGATGTACCCCGAAAATACATTTGCACGCGACACACGACGGACATAAACGTTATCGGGAGTTTCACGTGTACAAACGCCTGGGTCGCAAATCCGTTGGAATGATTTCACCTCGAGGGTTCGCGAAAATGCAACTGCAGCAGCCCGCAAAGTACAATCTTTCCCCGGAAGCTGCAGGAGCAGCAGCCAACGGCTGTGTGTACACACTCTTTCGCGTATGCATTATGGATTCATATACACATGTGAGGTTCGTAGGGGTGCGGAGAGCTTAGAAGGGTATTTCGAGATCACTGATTGGACCGGGATCGGACTTTCCTCGTTACGTATGCACAATAGAATCAAGAGAACGCGCGCGCGGAGAACGGAAAGCTGACTGGGCGTTTTCCCCGGAAGCGCCGGGGAAAATGAAGCTCTCAGTTTAGACGGATCCGAGCCCGACACGGTCGAGGCAAATAATTCATCGAACGAAGAGATTCCCATCGCCCACGGACAGACGCGAAGCCAGCGTGACACGATGTTCGATAACTGTATCATTTTGTGGCGGTTTGCTGTCGTTGGAAGTCGCTGGAACAGTCGATGGCTGATCGAAAAGTCTATATACATGCGAATACGTGATTGGTTGAACGCTTGCGAGAGAGACGAGAGCGTGGCCCTCTGGCGGCGAGTAAGGGAAGCATCGTCAGAATATTAAAATTAGATTAACACTAGTGTATTTAGAAACTTGAAGAAATGGATATTATATTCTTTATGGAAAACTGATTTTGCAAAAATACAGTCGAGTAAATCTTTTTACAATTTCTATTAGAAATTATGAATGGGTCAACTTTGACCACTTTTAGGTTACTCCGTATTGAATTTTTCCTTGAATTTTGTGTTATTCAGAAAAGTTTATACTATTAAATTCCAAATATGTTTAAGACCAGGAAGCGACGAATGATGGAGAGTTGGAGTTAATAGAACTTGTGAAACGTTTGGCGAAGACAGGCTGGAATACTCATATTTTTGGCGCGAAGGGCCTTGTCACAACATTTCGTCCGGAATCTACTAGCTCAACTCATCAGTAAGGCTTAGCTTAAATCCCACCGTAGACGCAACGCTATTAATCGTTCCAACAATCTGTTCAAACAAGTTATGTACTAATAAACTCCAGATTAATTGGTAGCCGTTCAAACGATTAATAGCAACGCGTCGAAGGCAGGCTCTGATAGATAAGCTTTACTAACGCGTTCAATTGGCGGATCAGTTACGAAATGCAGTTAGTATCTGTGTACTAAAAATATTGCTTGTTTGTTGGGTAGCAATTTCTAAAAATTTGCTCTAAAACACTATTAGCTGCTTCAAAATAACCATGCACCTGTATGTTGGCGATACAGTAGCGAAGTGTTCGATGTTTGAAAAGTAGACGCAGTGGAACTCGCGAAAAATACTCGACTAAAATCATTCGAGAGACGAAGTACACTGGTAATCTTACAATTGCAGTCATCGGGTCCACGAAACCGAGCAATTAGCCCTGCCAATCCGGGGGGAGGGTAAAACACCATTCGTGCTGGCATGCGAACGAAAGAATCGTGCACGCGTGCCCGCGACGATTGGATAAGTGCATTCCTGTACGGTGTCCCTGTGAATAACGACCGAAGCACTTTCACATTATCGTACCAGCGCGCCTCGATGTCCTTTAAACGCATTTACACAATTGCAACAGAAAATTCCATTAACACACCGGGGACAACCGTCATTGTGCGAAGTTTTTAAATGTCGCGCAGATTGCGGGTACACCAGACGGCGAACTGACTTTTAAGAGCCCTCGATGACGCCTCGACGATACCATTACTTCTTCATTTTCCTCTTTTTTTTTCTTCTTCGTCCGACAATGGCACGAGAAACTAACATACGATGAACTTAAACTTGAGACTCGGCCGTAACGATCTATTCAAGTCTGACGCAACAAAATTGTTATTAGCTCTGCATAGGCTAATGGCCGTTCGCAGATTTAATCTGCGTTGCATAGTAATTATGGGAAACTGGTTGCCAGAGTTGGCGATCGTTTGAAGTTTCGATCACTGTCACACGACGTTATACTTTGCGAAACACACGCTGTAAATTGTCTGCTTAAAATAATCTCGAGAGTATAAAATCGCTTGAAATAAAAGAAAAAGGGCAATGGTCGATACGACCTAGTTTAAAGAATATTATAATACGGTTCTAATTTCAGCCCTCTTCAATAAAATCGATGGTCGTGAAGTATAAATGGAAGAGAGTCGTATGAAAGGGGGCCAAATCGGGGTCGAAATGTTTAAACTATAACCACGTCCGCCATTATTTTCTCCTATTGAAAGCAAATCAACGCTTCGAGGCCTAATGAAGACGTTTAATTTTCACGAATTTATTTTAAGGCGCCAAGGATGTATCTCATGTCTTATTCAAGGAATCGCGATGAATGTGTATACCGGTCCACGATCCCATCGCGAAAGTTTAACATTTTAATTAATAAATGGGTTCCCTCCTGCATCGTGTTACGAGCGTGTAAATTGAGTGGCGAGGCTCCGGTATTTCCGGAAAAGTCGAGGGGAATTTGCATCGAAGGCGCGAATAAATACTTTAATAAAATTCCTGTGAGAAACACAATTAAGATATGAATTATTTATACTAATTAACAAGCGATAAGACTGGCGCGTAGAATAGAACCGACGGATTTACTTTCTTTATGATAATGGATAAAATGCTCGTTTAGTCGCTCGTTTCTTCCAGATATTATTTTTTGTTTTATTTTATTTTTTTAACGGAATGTGTACGGTTCGACCCTTTCACTCGACGTCCAAGTTTCCCCATTCTCTGTTGCTCAAGTTACTTCGAGACGCAATAAAGGAAACAGTCACACGGTGAGAGAAAATTGGAACTTATAACGAGTCTTTAGGTCATTGTGCTTGCGTAGCACTGTGGCGGTCTATTGGAATTGCTGCTACGTACGATTCGCTGACCTAGAAACCAGCAATGTCCGCTTCTGTAATCTAATAAGACTTTTTTTATTCAGTTCTACAGGATAAAAACATTCTTTCGATATATTAATAAAAAATACTGAAATTAACTTTTATTTAACTTCCGAGAAGTATGAAAATAGAAAATAGTACAGCTAGAATTGGAAACTATTAATTCCAAGAAACGTAAAAACGTGTTGGATTTATTACCGATAGAAATAATAATATATGAGTATGGAAAAAATAAATGCACAGTAATATTGTTTTAATAGCGCGAAACGCCTTGTTCTTATTTCGCCGGAAAATAAAACTACGCTCGTAATATTTCTCTACGTAATGGAGCTGACGCAAACCTCGACATTTCCAATAAAAGCAAAATGAAAACCATTATTGTACCACTTTCCCCAGAAACGAAGTTTCCTGTTTCGAGAAGTAAGAGTTTATTACACAATTACCACCCGTGTTGTTCGTAAAGTTATTTCCATATAAACTATCATTATTTGATTACGTTCGGTCTCGCGCACTAGCGAGATAATTATCGACAATTGACTGCAATTACCAGGTGCAGCGAGCGGTTTACGCGAATTGTTGGATAGAATAAAGTGAGAATCCAGGCCATCCTCCAACCATTAATCGAAAAATTGAAAAGCTTTGAAAAGGTATTATAATCTGAAATATCAGAATGGGAAAATAAATCAGTATGAATAATACTACGTATAAAATGTAAAAATGTTAAATCATCGATGCACAAGTTTATTGTCCATTGGTAATGTTTTAGATTATTTTTACAGGTCCACTATCATCGACGAAAATATCACTCGCGCGTGTAATTAAATTATATATCCGTGGTTTATTTTTCCACTGCAACGTTAAACGGAATTCAATACATTTTCGCAACAGTGATTTCATTGACTATGCATTTTCCACTCGCGTAACGTTGCATCAGAGTTCCTATATCATGGTAATGAAGACAAAATGGGAGAAGCAATTTGGCCCCTGGAGTCTAGTATCCTGATTCGGCTGCATCTATGTTACGTAATTCACCTATCATTCATTTATCAGGGGTTGGAATAATCCTATCTTTCCGAGTGAGGATTAACCCATTCGTATCGTTTGAAGCAATGGTACATCTTCACCTGAGCTTCAGGCGTCGCGGATGACATACCGATATGCATGAATTAAATGCATTATATTCGTTGCTGTCGAAATGATACTACTCAGTTTAACTGGCACAACAGTGTACATTTACTTTTTGGACGATTGCTCATTTTATATTTGTCGCCAGTTTGCTATAAAGGCGACATTTAATTTTTGAACATTTGCTCAGGTTAAGATTAAATAAATATTTTTTAAATCGATTTAATTCAATAATGCATACGCTAAGTGATGAAAATAGTACAAAGCAAAAGAATGGTGGACGGAACAAGTTTTCAAACTTCTAAGGACGACACTCGAGAATGTACGATCCATGGCAAACGAGAGACGGTGACACCTACGACCCCTTTATATTTCAATGACGCTATCGCGCCCTAATCGTGGTATACGAGTCCCGCCAGGAGAGAAGAACGCGTGACGTTACCAGCGAAATAACAACCCCCGTAGCGTCGACCAGCCAGGTTTTCATTCGCATCCGCGAGGTGGGAAGAGCGGATGGTCCCCATAGTGCACGACTGCCGCGTTTCGCGGTAGAACGCGCAACCCCCATAGAATTTTTGCCGTTCGCCAGTACGCTCGTACGTTCCACGTGTCGAACGATAAACGAATGGCCCTCGATGCGTGGTCGAATTAGCTGCGTTACAACGGACTGCAGTTTGTCCGGCGGATATTTGTGCGTGCTTTATCGAGCATCCTTTTTGTACAGAGCAACGACAATAACGACACGACGGACGTTAAATGGCCTTGCAATGTTTCGCGTTCGAGTGGTATTTCGAATTCGTCGGGCAATTTTTGATGGATACATTTCCTATTGTTTTTAAATCGCACGATACGTTTGAGTGTACCAACAGTTACAGCCATTTTTGTTACGATTTTACGTCCACGAATTAAAGTTTCTTTAACTTTACTTAACAAACTTAATTCTTTTGTTATTGCATTCTTCCAGTCTGCAGTACCAATTAAAAATTCTATAGGGATACATATAAATTTTTCTAGCACGAATCGTAACTATCCTGGAAGAACGGAGAGTTTATTTCTCTTGAGAAAGTGGAGCAGCCATTAATAGAATGATCGATGTTGCTTAAAACTGTGTTATAAATGACCGAATATAATCAAAACTAGACCCCAGCTAGAAGTTTATTTGTGCTATTGAGGCGTTTGTTATTCGCGTGTGTGCTTCGATAAATGCTGGGAATCTCGAGCAAGGCTTAATAAATAAACAAAAGTACGCCTCTCTACCGCGAAAAGACGAAGTTACCACGAAACTCGAGACGAACTGTGTAATACCAAGCACGCTCTGTCTCGATGCAATATTCCTTTGTTACAGAAAGGACTAACGTGCAAGACACTATGATAAGGAGGGAAGTTCGGCGCTTTAACAGTCACCCCCCGTCAAAGACCTTTGTCAGTGGTTCGTCCGCGGAAACGTAACCGTGTTCCCTCGACGTTCGCCTTCTCTCCATTTAGATTATTAACAACCACGTGTACGAAGAGTCGTTGAAAGGATCGTCAGCAAAACAGCTCGCGGCGCTCGTGTAATTAAATGAAGTCGCAAACGGTGGTTCGGACGAAATCATTTTAGCACCTTCCAAAGCGCCAACGGGAATCAATACCAGAGAGCTCTAACACCATCGAGATTCTCTCTACCACTGCCAATGTCGAAATTATTTTCCCCGAACGGAAACTTCGCTGCGCAGCTGTCTCGCCGCGAGGGAAATTATGTTCGTTCCTATAGGAAACTAAACAATCGAATTTTAAACATCACGAGCACGGATGTTTAAACGATCTTACACAAGCTATCAGGAGTTTCTGATCTCTTTTTTTGTTCCTTATGGAATTTTTTCTATTCACTTTTAACAAATGTTTCATTACACTATATTTTTAGTTACAAAGTTGTTTTTTTTTAATATCAATGGTATATGAGAGAGAGTTTCTGATCCTCTTTTGTTTTTTATATGAATTTTTCCCCATTTATTTTTATCAATTTTTATTACAACTGTGTTATTGTTATTTACAATGTTGTCTCTTTTGTAATATTAACGAGCTAGTAATGTGTTTAATTTCAATATCGATAGGGAAATATTTATTAATAATAATAAACAGTATATATAAATTGGTAATACGTGGTTTTTTCTTCAAGCGGTAACCCATCCTATGCTTGACCACACCCAATACAGCTGCACTTCGCTGATCACACGAGAACGGATGTCTCCAACGTACCATCGCCATTGACAAGTTATATTCTTAATTTAAAGCTTTTTTTATTTAAACTGGGAGTAGTTGTACGTACCCTATAAATTGCAATACTATATTGATTCTTAATAAAACTCCTGATAATAGATTTCGATAATCCTGCAAGTACTAAAATTATTTGAAGAAGACTCGATTCTAAGTAAACATTAATGAACATAAGATACTTGGAATTCCACAAATGTGACGTGTGTAAAATATATGAAAGAACAACAGGACTAAGTTCATTCAATAAAATGGGCTTATACTAGATTAAAAAACAACATTTTTAAACCAACAATAAAAGACTGATACCTTATATAATACTTAACCTCCACGAACCTATCACTATCTTTTTTTTAACTGTTATGTTAACCGACACGGATTTCCGTTCTCCATAAAGCGCGAACGTACTAAACAGTACTAAACTCTTTTGACACCGTTAGCCAAGAAAGTCAAGAAATAGGTTCCAATCTCTTCGAGGTGAAATCTATTTTCTTCGACAGCCATCGATCGCTCTCGTTCGAAATAACCGTCCTCGAACGAGTGACGTTTTTTTTTCTGAAAGAAGCTTTTTTCGTCGCTCGCCGTTCAAGATGGCGCGCGAAGTTCCTTCGTACACCGAAAACCGAACCAAATAAGAAACAATGCTCGCCTTGATCGGTTGTGCGTGCGTACCAAGTGTTACGGTGGCTTACGGTTTAACTGTAAGCTCGACGAACGACGGTTCGATAGATAGGTGCAACTGCAGACACACAGAGAGTACCGGAAACGCGCTCGCCATGCATGACACGCATCACAGATAAGGGACACGCATCGACGACCGCGTTCGTGCGTGAGTTTACAAACCGTTAAAAGCGCTCTCGACTGTTCGAATTCCTACAAAAAAAAAAAAAAAACATTCGCGCGCCCCTCGCCGCGTGAAAATCCTCGAAACGACCGGCTTTTAACTACGTCCTGGAACCCCCATTGGTCATCGTCACCGTGACGAAGTTGTCTAACTCGTTCTCCAGGGGAAGATAACACGCGCCGTTGTTTCCCGTTCAACGAACGGGATGATCGAAGTGATGGATTCCGTGCAGGAAAGTAAAGCTGCTCCGTATTAAATTCGAACAGATACAGTAAACAGTGCTAGGCGACGACGTATCGAAGTCACGAATAAATTCTGAAGATACGATAAGAATCAATTCTTCTGTCAATTGGTAAAGATTTCTCGAAACCTCGGTTTAAATACTTTGTCGTTCTATGTTTTTCTGACTCTGTTTTATTTTCGAGTCATTTTTAGTACTTGCACAGACGGGGACAAAAATGAGTGGACACCACAAAGTGAAAATGAATATCAATAAAATGTAAACAACATACATGTTTACTTTTCATTTACCATTGGAGCATACTGAATCGTTTAATTGATAATAAAAATCGATATTTGCACTTTATGCAAACTCGAATTGAATTTGGCACTATTTGTTTGTACCAAAGGAATTAAAACGATAGATACGTGAAGAAATGTATAATGCAATGGAAATAAGTGTCTATTCATTCTCTTATAGAAAATTATGATTTTGCATAAATTCAGTCTAAGTTTTACTAGAAATTATTAATAGGTCATTTTGACTGCTTTGCAAATTTTATTTAAAGACAATTTCAGACACCTGGACACGAAGATTTTATTCGTTTCACTCAATTTTTTCCGCATTTCGTTTCACGTATTCGATCGCCTTGCCTTCGTAAACGTACGTTTCCTTCCCCGGCACGTTTAAGATAAGAAGGTTTATCGGTATCGTTTCACTTATCGATGCAAGTTTGCGCGCGCGAATCGGTAATTGCGCCAATAATAAATTCCAGCGTCACCTTTGTCCCGCAACCGTGAAAATCGAAGCGCATAAACGCAACCTATTGCGGTTTCGATCGAGTGGACCGAACGAAAAATTCACGAGCGCCGCTAACCGGGGTCAAAGCCATTCCATTCGAGGCTCGCGAGGGGACACGTTTCGCCAAAAATTCGCATCCACCGACTCGAGCGCACGCATCTGGTGTGCAACGTTTTCCACGGTCGGATGGAAACAACGATGGTATCTCTTTGACGCGCGTGTGCCCCTTTCCGCGAACGCGTCGAATGAAATTCCGTCCGGAGTACTCGCGAAAAAGACGCCTCGTAGCTCGAGCCTATGAGGTCACCCGAAAGAGTTAGCTTCGCTCGTGGCCCCCTCCCTCCTTTCGCGACGCGTTCTTCTCCGGAGAAGTTGCCAAATATTGCTGGCATATTTTTTTTTTCTCTTTTGCGAGGTCGAATTTCTTTGTGGGGACGTCGACGAAAACGAGGTTTTTAAATTCGACGCGATGACGAATTTTCTATCCGTATTTGTGGTGAATATTGGATGCATGGTTGTGAGATTGCAACTTTCGAGTCTTTTTTTTTTATTGTCTCTTTTTGTGTTTGAGAGAGGAGGACATTTTTAAGAAGATTAAGGTTTTTACATGGAATATAGTAGTATGTGAGATCACCGCTTTATAAATGGATTCTGTAGAAGAAAGCAATGATTAAAGTTCATATAAACATGTGTCACATTTTACTCTATTTTCGTTTTGAATATATCGTACCTGTTTAATTTCCTTGCATTTATGTAAATGTAAGCCTGGAGCCGTTCTACCCTCTCTGTTTATTAAAATATTATTTATAATAATAAGTCCATATATTCAAAGTTCATATCTGCAATTTGTTAACCAGAAACAAACTTCAATAATCTGGCATCTGTTCACAGGAAGGATTCACAGAATTAAAATACAAGATTCAACATCAGATATACTTGGGGCTCTGTTCAACTATCCTTATCTTTCGAAAGATACTATTCTAACACAGAACTACTTATTATAACTTGAATTATTTATATAATATAATTTATATTTACAGTTTATGCATGAATTTTTGTTGTTTTTCTTGTTGTAGGAATCTGTGAGAGCTTGCTGTTGTAGGAAGAAATGATTGAGATAGTAGGAGAAAAAACACCTCTACATTGAATGATCGTTCGAGGAGCGTATAGATACAAATAGATGGTCGATCGAGCACTTGTGAGAGAATCAAGAGCGTAGCCCTCTGGCGGCGAGCGCGAAAAACATCTCTCAAGTGAGTGTATACTCTACATACAGAATAATTCTATACAGAATTCCAGAAATAAAGAAAATTCGTAGAGAAAAAACTCAAATGCTAACGAGGATCTATCTTTCTCTATCACCACCGATTTCCTCCTTGATATACACACGAATCAATGCTACTGGACAACCTGCATAGTTTGAAAGATGCAGATATGGAAAGATCGAATCAGAAATGCATCAGTTTCCAGACGAGACCATCCTTTGAGGATCCGGAGGCAACCATTTTCGTTTCCTCTCGCTGGCAGTCTGTGATCGATTTCTCAGATTTTGAGCTCGCTATTCAAATTGCTGGCAACCGCTATCGAAAGCACGGGACGCCGAAAGTGGCTCTCTTCGAGCAAGAAGGGAGATCGGTCCTCCACGCATCCGTTCGGAGAAGCATTTAATTGCGAATTGCCGTCTAGGCTCTTAATGGACCGTCCACACCGTGAACAATGGTCACGGACGGAGGGATAAAGAGAGGAAAACGACGAGAAGGACGGTCGTGTTAACAAGAAAGAGAGGAAGACAGAGAGGCTGGTGTGTATTGTAAGGACGAGACGGGAAGGGATCGGGAGTGGCTACCCCGTGAATCGGCGAGTTACCCGGCACCGAGTAAGAAACAATTGAGCGCGAGTGCGACGAGTAACGAGCGAGAAATTGAACCGGTACAATACGCCTCATTAATTGTCGTCAAGTTTCGGACCAGCCTCCAGACTCATCTCGATCATTTTCCAACGGAAAACAATACGATCAGTTTAAAATTAATTCGTCGTTTTCCTCTATAAAATCTGAAGCGAATTAATCCTTTGATTATTATTAAAATTTAATTTTTAATTGGAAAATTTTGCACGGTTTTTCCCCCCAAGTTCATATTCGACCATTTCTCGAAATATAACCACGCAATATTTACTATGAAACGCGAATACTGACTGATTTTACATTAACGTGAAATAGATGACCGACTATGCATAATCGAATATTTCGTTTTGGAAATTTATTCCTGCCTAACGCTTACCGTGTTACAGATCGATTAAACGTCGGTACGAACGTCGATGAATACCCATTCGGTCAACAATAATTCGATTAAATGTTTAACGCTGTCGCAAACCACCTGCTACATTAACGCAATTATCGCATGAATCTGCGAATACTTTGTTTTGTTCGTCGGAGTAAGAGGATTTGTAACGACGGGAATTTACCACTGTCTATCAATTACGATTGCCTGTACAAACGATCAACATTGTCTAGAGTGTAGGGAACAACAATATTAAATTTCGATATTTCTCACGATCTTTACGTTCGAATTTTTCTCTATACGTATTATTTAAAAAATTTAAAACACAACTGGAAGCTTCTCTATACGCGAAATCATTCCAGAACTGTAAAAAAAATTTATAGAGAAAAAATTAAACTGGTAACGAGGATCTATCTTTCTGTGATATCAGCTTCTAATATGCACCAGCGGTTTCCTCCTCGATAGTAATACACATCGCGCAAGCTATCCATTACAGTAATTAATTCAATGTAATTAAGGTATACGAGATATCTCGTACATTATGTTATAATTATACTTTGATTATCGCATCGAGTACTGAAATATTCGGACTTCTATGAAACGCGTATTCAATGCGAGAAATTAATATTTCGTATCTGCGATCTGTAGAAATTAATTCTACCTATAAATTTCTTTCCAGATAAAAATTTGACCGAGCTGAATGAACGATTTAGTAAAGTGAAAAAGAGATGACTTCTATTAAAAGGAAAATGAATAAAATCGTTATAAAAAAGCTTGAATTTGCCAAGAACTATATGAATGGGAAAATGTTTTAACTGACGAAAAGAAATTTAATTTAGGTGGATATTCATTCTATCATGATTTAAGGAAGGAAGAAAAAATTATATGGTCTAAGCTTATTCGTTATTATAAATAATTGCCCAAAACAAATGCATGTGGTCCCATTAATTATGCCCTCCTATCGTGGAAAAATGAAATATATTAATTTGAGGTTCGCGGTAATATCGAAAGAACACCATTGCGTTTAATGGAGTGTCGTAGGATGTATGCATAGATGTAAGAGTTGCGAGCACGCGTGCCCATTGTCGCGATCCACAAAACAAGACGTCAACGGCACGTAATCGACGAACGAAGCTCAATAAACGACGTATCGCGGCTCCTACGAGAAAGACGCGCGTCGGGGAGAAGGAAGACTGCTTTATCAGCGACATAATTATGCTGTAACTCCCAGCGGTACGGGAACCTCGGATTGGATGGACTTGCCAAGATATTCGAAGTTTCATTAGCCCCTAATCAAGCCGCCTTGCCGCCATGTTGCCTACAGTTCTCCGCAGGTCGACGCTTTCAGCCGGAACCATGAATTTTGCATTTTAGTGATAACGGAGATAATGAAGACGGTGTTTCCATCATCTCCGATCGCGTAACCTTCTTCCCCTTTCCCTCCAGCCAACCCTCCACCCTGTATCCAGCGCTATCTTCGTGGGAATTCGCAGTAAATATCAAATAAAATACATCCGGTGTCGCTCGAGGGGAAGTTATCGTTTTTTCGAATCGAGATCGAAAGGAACCGCGTATCGGGGGAGAAAATCAAAAATTCCTTTTAACCGTTCGTCCGGAATTTATGGAGAACGAAGGGACCCTCGATAAAGCACCGAATTGCTGTTTCCTTATCGCTTTTCCTCAGGAGTTGGACTTTCTCATTTCCGACGGCGGAATCTATCGCCATAATTCCGAAGCTCGGGAATCGGGCTACGAGACGAAAATTCGAATTTAGGAGTTTACGGACTTCCCGATATTCTTCCGTGGAACGGGAAACGATTATACATTTTTCAAACGATTTACTTGAAGTTAAGAGAATAAACTTTAGCATTTTTTTATATCCAACCCAAGTAGAGTTACTGAAACTTCTTTAAGTATATAGCGTCAAAGTAAATATGAAAATAAACATAGAAGATAGCATAAATAATAATAGTTGGTATAGTCATTGGATAGGGGATGAAATCCCCTTTAAAATGAGTGTTTGTACGAGTCGATAGCGTAATTAGTTCCGGAGATATGACGATTTTAGTTTCAAGTCGATGCGGTGGCTAGTTACGGAGATATAAGGATTCGAAGCGTTTGTTTACGTTGCGAGGTCATTCACCTCACGTGACCGTAGTACGTCACTCGGTCACGTCTCACGTGCGTAGAGAGAGAAAGAGGCTCGACGCGTCAGACGAAGACAGAGATAGTCGAATTAAAAAAATTACCCCTTTACATAAATTGCGATATCTCCGAAACGGAAAGTCGGATCGACAAAAACCAAAAACCATTTTAAAGGGAAGGCCTTACCGCTTCTAACGATGGCTCAATAATGGATAAAACAACAGTAGTTTCGGAACTGCAAGCATCTAAAGTTTAACTATTTTTAATACTCGTTCTTAGACTGTTTTAAGTCAGTGAAAACTGAAGATTCCCTCCTTTCATCTTTCCTATATATTTCTTGTGTACCTAGCCTTCAAATTACAAGAAGCGTGTACGTGAAACGGGAAAAAAATAATATTTCTGTTGAAACTTGATTACACCAAATAAAAAGGACAGATAGATTAAATTATGTTACGAGAAAAAGCTTAATCTTCGCGGAACATGGCTCTCCTCCCCATCGGGAAAGTTTCCTCGATCATCCCTTTATTCTCTTCACCCTCGTGCTCGAACAAGAAGGAACCAATTTCCGAAAAGAACGGCCAATCTCCAAAGAGCGACCGCCGCGAACAAACGTTTCCAAAGCGAACGCGAGAGCTACGAGAGTTCGAAATTAAATCTGGGAAGTGAAATTAATTCGAATCCCCCACGCAGCCCCGAACGTGATATATCGAAAATTCGAGATTCCGAGAATTTTAATTAACGAACATATCCACGCTGTTAATTATCGTTGGCCCTTTTTTCGGTTTCGCGTACGACTCTTATTACCAATTAATCGTTCCGTCGATGTCGGCTAGGCCACCGTAATCTGATTAATTGCGTATCGATTGCGAAACAAAACAGTACTGGTTAGATATATTTCAGGTTGAATATTTTATGACACATTGGACCACGCCAGAAGTCTTTATATATTTAATTGTTTGAACTCAGTGCATAAACATGGTCATACCAATCAGGTAATATTGTTAACACGTTGATTGTCAGACCAAACCCTGAAATTGTCCAAGGAAAATGAAACTTTCTTTTTAGACAATTGGAAACTAGCCAGAATTTGTCATAGAACTTATTTTCACAGTTTTGTTGAAATTGTTTCTTTAACATCTAATCTTGACAATTAGTTTTATCAGTTCCTCAGTGAAAAATCATATGAACATATGGATCATCGTATTAAACAGTCAACGATCATTGCAATACTAAAAAAGAAATTGTTATTCTTCATTTCTAAATATTTAACTTGCTACTTTTAATATGGTAAGCGGTTTCCAACAAATTATTTCCCAAATTACTGCGATTCCAGACGTCGATTCGAAGCAGCATTCTCACGGCGCTTAAATCCCGCCGTGTTTCCATTTCGTTCCTCAAATTACTCGTACCCTGATTGATTGAGTATCTGAGCAGCGAAAGAAGAAGGAACCAGAAGGAACGTTTCTTCACCAGTCGCGAAAGTTTCTCGATTTACTGTCGATTCCGCGGTTCGCTGACTTTTTAAATTACTCTCCCGCCATTCGTTATCGCGCGACAATCGCGGAATAATATCCTGAGCGTGAATAATGAATCCGTCTTTCGTCGACGAGAGGAGTGACAAAATTCGTATTGAACCAATAGCGAAATACAGTTTTTTCTTTTTTTTTTTTAACTGAACCGTAATATTTTCGGTGCTCCAAAGCGCGCTTGTGCTTCGCGTTGTGAAAATACACGAGTACTTCGAAGTGCTGAAAATTGGAGCACGGTGCTAGGAAAAAAGCATCCCGGAAAGCGCGTCGTGATTATGAAAATTACGAGAGCTCGCGGTTTACTATTACGAGCAAACCTAAATGACCGGTCACGCGAAACGAAAATTTCATTCAACGCTTGGCGATCCAACTCTTGCTCGTTCTTTCTGCAACGGTTCCTACGCGAGAATCGTACAATTTAATGTTTTATTCAAAATTGAAAGCCTCGTACAGTCGACCCGTTTAATTAAATTACTCTCTTCATGAAATATTTTACGTTTGCTTCGACAAGTTTTGCTAATTGCACAACCTTGCTTATTGGGGTAATTGAAAATTTCTCTTGGTTGGATACTTCTACTCTCGTTTTAAATATCGTTACTGTGAATGGCGAAATTGCTTCAAAGTTTTCTATAAAATTAATATAATCATTAGCTTTACATTTTTTTTTTTTTAGGAAGAAGAAAAATACTAAATTGTACTTTTACAGTGATCTGTGTATCAAAGGATTCATTTTTAAAAAGAGCAATTTTAATTACAATCAAAATGAAACTTGCAATATAGTAGTGTGAGAAACACCATGTGCTTGTTCACAAGACCAAGGGCGTTATGCTGACGCTGTAGATTTCCATGGACACGTGTATGATAACAATACGTGACGAAATATATGATTCACAAAATTGACCCACATATCTTGTCAGTACAAATATGTACACAACGAAGAATTACGATGCATTCTAATAAAGAGGACATACCAGTATTAGGAACTGGTACCACTCGACGCCATAAAACGTGGCTATAATTGGATTTTTTAATGTTTACTATGGCGATAGAGAAGGTACACCGTTTACACAGTCTGTAAAGTTTCCATTTGGGTTGTGAAACGATAAAAGCTACCGGTATAAAAACTAAACACCAAAGTCTCACAAAAGCACAATTGTTTAAGAATCGCTCGTTTTCTTATCTCGAAAATATTAATAATGTTCTAGCAAAGTGGTAAATAAAAGCAAGATGTCTTACGTTCTCGAACCACTTTTTTATTCGTGAATTTACGAATAGGGGGAGTTTCGGTAGACAGAGGGTACCAAGAAAGGAAAGAGCCTAATTTCAGAAGTATGTGGTGCAACTCGGGCTCCAAAAATAAACGTGGCCACATCCGAATGTGGAAGTGCATGGAAGACGAAATGCGTCAGACATCGGTATGATGCATTTATTCTTAACCTCGATGCAGGCGTTCTCCAGTTAAGAGGATTGACGATTGGATTGCGAAAGTTACCGAGAAAACTTGCGACCAAAGAGAGACAAAACTTCTCGTCACGCGTGTACGTTGATTCCAATTTTTTTTTTTTCGAAATACCAGAAGCAATTCTGGGAATGAAAGTGCAACGAAAAGATGAGATTTCTTCGTTCTCCAAGCTACACAGTAAAAACTTGGAGAATTCAATACCTCTCGAGGAAATTGCATCGAGAAATACACATCCGGACGATATTCTTTTCCCGAACTTTTCCATTCAATAAGGTTTCGCAACAAAATCTCATAAAATAGTTTTCGTAATGCATTCATCAAACAGTTAATCAGTTTTAGAATTCCTAGAACTTTAATGGGCCTTTTAATATTTAAACCGTATAAATTATTAGCTCTCATGCATGCAGGAATTAATGAATCAATACGGACGTAAATAATCTCTCACGCTGTAATTAAACTATATTAAACTTTCTAAAACGGTAATTAAACATTTCTGATTTCATATTGTCGAAGCATTCTCTCGTTTGAAATTTTATTTCTTCCACAAAACGGTCCCGTTTAATCCGTCTGATATATACAGCGAGCCCGAGTTCAATAATCGTTCCTACGGAAATGCGTTTATAGACACGTGGGAAGTAAAGTGATCTCAACGATTCCACAAAGGAACCGACGATGTTTATTTCTTTCGCTTCTGCCTCGGCCAGGAACGCAATTAAGCGATTAACGTTAGAAAACGTTGGTTTTGCAACAAAAGATAATTGTTCGACGAGGGAACAGCCAACGTCCAATCGCGAAATAATACTAAAAATCGACGATTCTCAGGAGATTAACGACCCACGCCGTTAGAGACGAAATCTAAAGGAGGAAGTCGGATTAAAATTCCATTCGTTACGCAACTCCGGACGCTAATGGGAAACGTAGCCGCTCTAACTTCGTAAACAGCACTGTAATCACGACCGTGAGAAGTCATGACAGTGATATTGAAAGCAAATCACCACCTGGCGAATAAATTTCGCCGTTGCAATTAAAGTCGCGGGACGAATCGGGTATTAAGCCGAGCTAATTAATCGTCGTTTATTCCAGCATTGTTCGCGTCCCCGTCAAACGATCTTATCCGCTCTTATTTAATACAAGTTGCTCGTTTCTCGGTTTTACAACCGCGAATAGATTAAGAAACAGCGATTTGCAAACAATGGCCCGTTCTCGGAAGCTCGTGAAAAGCAAACCGCCAAACAGCAGCGGAGGAAACGTAATATTTTAATAAACATCCGCGTGACTCTTCTCGATTCCACGCAGATTGATCGCGGGGACGTCGATTAATTGCTTGCACGGCAATTATCGAAGATCCATCGCGATAATACCGGAACCTTACGGACGATTAGGTCAATGCACTAAACGATCCAGACGGTTCGACCCTAAGGTGAAACCAGATTACGACTACCCGAGCGTCCGCGATCGCTGGAAATTGCTGTTGTCAAGTGCTATTGTCAAAGGGAAATCACTATGGTCTGATCTTGAAAGATTCAAAAAAAGAAATAATAATCTGATTCGAACATTGTACGGTAAAAGTTACAAGCAATATAAATTGTAAATCTGCAATTATTTACATAGGACGCCGAGATATTCAGTTTTACGAGACGACATGCGTTTAATGAAAGAATCTACTGTGCGACATTTATTATTATTCGACCGAATGAATATCTCTGATAAACCGTCGATGTCCATAAAACGACTGCGAGGAGAAAGTTCCCGTTCGGTAGATGGTATTCATATATTCCATAAAATGAACACGTCGCGAACATTATCTGGGTTCATATTTGTCCCATAATTCATTACTCCGATAAATAGGAATGAAACCCGTATTAAATATCCAATGAAAATATCCAGTGAATTCCTTGCTACGCGTACGGTTCCATAAGTCATCGAACGCTCGATTATTAAAAGACGATTAAACCGGACATTTTAAAAACGCTATCTCGAGTATCTGATTTCCATCGAGTCATCGACAAGCATCTGTATCCGTTGCCTGGTAACTGACCCTGGTTGTAGTGTTAATTAATTGCCCGGCTAACTGCAAGCAAAGAGATTTAGTTGCACTCGTAAGTCGCTCCCAACTGGCGAGAAGTTCGCCGTAGGCGCGTGCACGTAAAGAACAGAAGCGAATTTATTATGCCCGACGGCGGAGCCCTCGAACTTTCAGGACAAAATAATTTACGGCGCGAAAGAGGAGGGGGGAAAACAAGGAAAAGAACGATAGATAATTCGATAAGGTAATGCCGCGTCGGCACGAACCATCGGGATCTCTTTACGACTCAACTCGCGAAAGGGTTGAGACTTCGGTCGGGCACAGCCACGGTACCGTAGATATACCAAGGAAACGCCACGGATCGTAAATATTTGACGTGGTAATAGAGAAACACACGTGGGCGCGCAGGTAGATGCGTTTATTACAGTCTTCCGTAGTTGCAACGCGTCATCGAGTCGTTTGTTTTTCGTACGACAAATAAATCCTGGACAGCGTATTACGTGTTACGTGTTACGTTCTGAGTACATCGATGGCGATAAAAAAACTTCCGAGCTAGCCGCCAGAGAGCGCTACGCACAGTCTGCCTTTCTCGCAAGAGCTCGATTATTTCTCGTATCTTCTACGGGAACGACTCACGAGTGGTGTTGACGATACAGCTTAGGGGACCAAATAATAAAACTCTGAAGTTTAGTTTTGGAGTAAGAGTTTAGTTCAAATACTTGTTCTTTGATTTAATTAGAACCTTTCCAAGCGTAGTAATTAATGGGCCACATGAAATGAAACAACGCGATTAAACGAAACGAAACCAACACTAAAGTTGGAAGTTGTTTGAACCTTAAAAGGAGAGGTGTCCCGCCAACAATAAAAGATCCAGTTTTCCCTGAGTTTCAGTGGAACAGCTCCCCAGTGGAGCCAAGTCTATCGTATCGTGAGAATATACTTCAAATTATCACCTGTAAGGTTCGATTCGAATCGCGCCTGCTTCGTCAATCAATCGACGGATCTTGCGAAACCCACGACTCTGAAACTGTGCTGTTGGTACCCTTAAACGGTGGAAACCGATAGTTTTCAAGATTTACGATCGATCCGTGCGAGGAAACGAACATAGTGCGGGTTCGCCGGGCGAAAGTAACGATCGGACATAATGGTAGCACACGCGGGACGCGTTCGAAAAACTGCGTAACCGTGGTTTTACACGTGTACGACGCCCCGAGACACGCGTGTACGCGCGCGTTCGGTTCGACGATACCGAGATTAACGGCGCCGATAAATCGCAGGAATAGAAGCCCAGCGCGATTTATCATCCGCGGGAAGAGAGAATGTGGGCGAAACGCGAACATTGCCGGGGTAATCAACTCCTATATCGATCCACGCGAGTAATCGATTGGAAAGGAAACTGTGCAATACGCGCGCGAAACTGTTGACAAAATTGAAAAAAAGAAACCAATCGCCGCGGCTATATATGCACACAAGCGGAACGCTACAGTTTTGTCGAGTATTCGGGAAAAACGAGCTTGTTACTCCGGGGTTTATTAACCCACCCTGGAAACGAGACAACTGAACTTTGTTCCGCGATCTGTAAAATAGTGTTACGAGTTGAAAAATTGAAGACTTTTCCTGCAAATGATGGGATAAAAGATCTTTGAATATTGTGTACAAAGTGCGCGGTAACAGGTGGTCCAAGCAATCATGTGATTGATAAAAAAAAATGTATGAGTCTTTTTTTTCGAAAGGGTATTATTTGTATTTGTTTTCGATTTGAATCGAAAGAAGAACGTTTTGCAGTGAAAATTGAACGCAACGACGGAATGAAAGTTCTAATCGGGATGAGAGATTAACGAGACCGTAAAATCAACCGACTTAATTAATCGAGTATCCGAGTCAATGAATTGAAAAGAGAATGATAATGTACGAGCGAAAGAGAACGGAGAATTTACAGTAAAACGAGAAAAGGAAAGACAATGTGCTGCACAAAGACATCCGCGTAGTGCGTGCAGGAAAAATGTATCTAATCAACGTTGCGTGGACAAAGAAGCGACGATAATGGAAGGAAGAATGAATGACAGCGGAAATACGGCAACTGAAGACGAAAGGAGGAAGAAACGTCAACGGGGCTGACTGCGCGCGATTCTTAACAAACCGTACCTACGAAACACAGGATAATTTCTGCCGTGATATTGTTGCCAGACCGGCAGAGAACCGGTGTATACGTAATTATTATGCGGCGCATTATACCGGAACTGGTATTATTTTTCCATCCCGTACCAATGAAAGTCTTCCCAAGAGTGTGGGAGCAACATGACCTGATGCGCGTACATCATCATATCATAACTCTAATCTATACTCGGTATCGCGATACGATATATCACATGCTATATACGACTCGTCAAATATTGTTTTTCCTTAAAAAATACACGCGTTAAACGAGCTTCAAGACTATATGAAAACCGTCGTTCATCGACGATAATAAATTCTCGAAACCAATATACTATGAAAATTTTAATTAAATGGTATTAAAGAGACTAATCTGTCAAACTGGAAGAATTTCATTCGAAATAGATATAAAAGAAATGACTATTTGAAATAAATCATTTTCGACCGTTTATTTGAAGATAAAAATAATATTAATTTGAAATATTTCATCACTTCAAATTGGAGGAAAGATATAATAAATAACAGAAAGATTTATTTTATGAAATCTTTAAACAAAAGATCTATACCAGAAATATTCGCGATCAGAGTACAATTTTCCCCAATAATAATTTAAATAATGTGAAATAGAATAACATGATATTTCGAACGTAACAATCTAGAATTCGTTAATTCCCCTGAATTTTCTGTTTACCTTCTTCTCGAATTTTTCGAAACGTATTTTTGCCGCGAATGCCAACGCGTTAATATCGTATTTTACGGAGAGAAAAAAAGGCCAGATTCATTCTACCTCAATTCGATAATTCAGCCCGTACCGCTAATATCAACAGTAAATACAGACGTATTATTACGTGTACACAGAACGAGATAACAGTGACGTGTGTGTATTAAATTCGTTGCCGTTTGCTCGCCAATTAACGATTGCCATTCTAGCAGTATGCACGCATACCCACCGTAATTTCAATTACGTCGAGCTCCGCTTGGTTGATGACTTCTACCAGGCACAGAAGCTATCCGGAGGAAGGTTAAACAATTTAATCCGCCATCGATCTAAAACGAGCCGTTTTTGCTCATTAAGCGAAGACACTTCATAAAACGTAAATACGTCGATCAAACTGAACGCTAATAAAATGAAAAAATTACGAGGATATCGTCAACGAAATTCAGATACATTTTTCCTCAATTTTAAACGACAAATTTTGCACACTAAATTCAAAAATATTTATCACTTCACGTGATGCAAATTTCCAAAGATTACGTACTGCATAAGTTTGCAATATATTTTAATATAAAAATACTTTCACAGGTACGCGATTATTCGAAAGCTTCGAACATCGATTCGCCTTAACATCCCATTTTCAAGCACGCACTTCCCTCGAGTATCGCTTGGGAAATAGAGCGAGTTTCAATTCGATATAAAATTGTAATAAAAAAAATATTGAAACTAGGTCGCTTTCCTCGTTGTAAAATACAAAGTAATTCTTGCAATTTTCTCTTATTTTTCATTTGACTTTCTACTAATTATTAAAGTATCTTTCTAAATATTTTAACGAAAAGAAATCAAACATGGAGTACAAAAACATGCATTTTAATTTTTTAGAGAAACTTGAGAACACGAAGATTATTGAAACACCGAAATATCAATATTAAAGAATCTCTCTAAACATTTTAAGTGTAAAAATAAATTCTACATTTCTTAGAGTAACTTGGAACGAGTATTATCGAAACACCGAGATATCAATATTAAAGAATTTTCCTCAATATTTTAACAGAAATTAAACTTGGAGCATAAAAATATACACGTTACATACACGAAATACCCGAGTAATAAAATCGGCCATGTTGACAATGCCCCGAATTAATTTCATCGACGCAGTAAAATAATTTCGGAACGTTTGTTGCGTCGACCTTTTGTGCAATACGATTCGTTAAATATTTACACAAACCTGTAGTTGGTAACGAGGATTCGGTGCACATGTTTAACCAAAGGAAGCCCACGACAGAGACAATTCGCAATGGTTTCCGCGTATCCAATACAAGTTTGTAATAGTACGCATAATTACGTCCCGGGCAGGTAAAGGACGATGACTGTGCCGCTGTCAGGATGAATGAACGAATAAAGGCAGGATGGATGATCAAAGCGAGCCAAATTAGATAGCTCCTTTCGGTCGCGATTCTCAAAGCTACGGGACTCGCGTTGCGGACGGGGGTCGGAGGATTTTCCAGCAAACAAGCTATCATATGCTTGTTGCTCTTCGTTGAAACATTCAATTCCCGTAAATATCCATGTTGCACAATGTTCGTTCTAACAGATACACAGGCGAACGGTGGCTTTGCCTCCCCCGTGCGGTTAATTTCAATGGGGACGCAAATAGGAATTGATCGTCGCAAACATTTTCGCAATTACCGCGGAATTATAGGCCTGGCAAACACGATTCGAGGACATTGCTTGCAAGCCTCTTTTCCTTGTGATTTTAGATCGCTGACGATCAAAGAATACAGATCGTATTGATGCAAATCAGACGCCATTCGTGGCAAGATTGATCTTAAGGCGACGAAAATTAGCGTGCATCGACCTTTGAAGTATTTTAATTTTAGCTGAACGCGAAGGAAAATCAAGAGATGATTATTAAGTAATCTGAAAGTTTCTCTCCCGATATGGAAAAATAGCAGATCGTAAACTTTGTATATTTCTGCGATAAATCACGATATTCCCAGATCGTAAACAGAATAATGGTTGTTGAGGATCGACTGTGTGTTTAAGCGATTCCTAAGGAGGACAATGTTTTATATGCACCGTCAACAACGAGGCATTTCGCAGTTCTAACAATTAAGGTGCGGCGCTACGATAATTTATTGACAATAAATTTTTAAATAACTCGAGGTAACGGGGCTTCGTGATAATTGGATCGTAAGTATAGCCTGTCGCGGAGCAACGCCTTATTGTCTCGGTAATTTTCTTTGAAGCCATCTTGTTTGCTGTAAATCAAACTATGGTACTCCCTTGAAAATCGCGTGAATTCTTTGCATAGAGAAATTCACTTTCAAATTAAATTTTTCCTTGAAATTAATTTGCCCTGTTTTCCAAAAATTTCAATATTTATTTACGGTAAGAGAATTTGCATGGAGTTTGATTTAAAATTGACTAAAAATTGATATATAATTACGACTGGGAAAACACGATTCCACCCCGTTTTCAACGACCCTTAATACGATACGGAATACGATACGATCTACGTGCTATTCGCGGTCTCCGCACGCGTAGATACAGGTATCTGAACACCTGTCGCACGAAACTCGAAGCACGCGATTAAACGCGTGTTTGCACGTGGCTGAATTAACATTCGACGAGGCACGTACCGCGCAATAATTAACACTCGAAACACGGGACGATCTGGGACACGATCTTCCCAGCGTGGAGAAAATCGGAAAACTCGTTTACACCTGGACAGATATCGGCGTGTACGAACAGCGATCGACCGTTGTTACAAATGGGACACTACGCGAACTGAATACCCTAAACGTTTCTACGATCCAGATTGTCGGAGTCAGGTGATTCAAAGGTGATACAAAATTCGGAGCAACAACGAAATTGCACGATTCGAGGTATATTTCTACAATTTTCAATTCAGTTTCTAAAAGGCGGAACCTTTGGGAATTTCAACTCTTGTGCACGCTCGCGCATGATAAAGAGCCCCATTGTATTCATCGTTCGTAAATTCTGCCTTGTACCTTGTAGATTGATATGCAAATGCGTCAAGATGCTCATGTACCCAAGCTCACACTCCAATTTCACTTTAGCATGACTCACGATTACGTTACTTTGTATGGACTCTCGGTGAGTCACCTGCGACCGAGACGAATTTGCATCGCTCTGACCTTATTCTGACAAAATAAAAAAACCATTCACAGTCGACAGATACTCAACTCGATAATCCAAATTTTCACGATCGTGCAAACTGAGAAACTTTATCAAAAAAATTACAGTTCGTTCAACATTGCTCTTCAAGTCGCGTGAATGCCACGATATACTAAACCCACAATATTCGTTTGAAGACGCAAATCCTCCGTTTTAATCTCGCCAGCTCGCGAGAATTTATTTCCGTGCGAGTTTCGTACCTTATTAACCTTTGTACAGCGAACGACACTCTGACATTTAATTTCGACACAAAGGTCACTCGTGACACGGCGACACGATGGCACGGTACCCTATGACATCATCAAATTCGTAATTACCTAGCTCGAAACAAGCCAAACATGTGCAAGGTATCGTCCCGACCGAAATTTCATACCACGTGCAGCTGACAGCGTTCGGTTATCGAAGAGCAAAAAAATAACAGATGATCGACAAGTTTCGCGTAATTTCGGCCCGTGTCGAACACGAAACGTTCAATTAATTTCTTGTCGTCGTATCTCGAGCGCCTGCACACGCGTTCGCCGGCTCGTTAATTAAGTTTAACGTCCGCCTCCCTCGCCTTCTCGTCTATCAGGATGCAAAGTATCTATTAGCCAAGCCTATCCTTTGCCTTCATTAGGTAATAAACTCGGATAATTATCGCCATTACGGTGTACGTGTGCGCCTCCTCTCTGTTCGCCAGCCGACACAACCGGCTCCGGGGCCACGAAAAACGCTCGAACACGCTCGGAAATGTGGCGATCGCCACGCACGTGTGTACGAACGTTTACCTAATTTCTGGTCGGTTGTGAATTCGCGCGGAACGTGACCAATTATCGAACCACGGCGTCTTCTTCGACCCACCGTCGACCCTTTTTATCCTGTCCGCGTCTACGTGCCGATACGCTTCGTCTACCTAACGATTTTTTGTGTACACACCGCCTGCGCGAATCCCGGTAATTGCCGCGCCGACGACTACGGCGACAACAAATTACGGGATCGTTAAAGCGATTCTAACGACGTGGAAACTGATAAAATACCGTCGCCACCTTTAATAGCCCGTCAAAGAAGCTTCGAGGTAAACCCTTTTCTTCCCTTTTAATATTTAGTGTAATTTAAACGCCGTTGAAACGACGGATTATCGAATCGGAACTGGCAAAAAATGCAAAGGAATGATTCTTAAAATGAGCAAATGATTCGTAAATTGAACACTTCTATTTCGATTTGCACGAGAGACAATGTTTTCTTTCTCAACGATTTCACTGTGTATAAACGTCTGAACTGAACGTGCCAAACCCTGAAGCGACGTTCATTTAAAGAATCATTACCGGAAATACAAAGTCGCGGCGGAAGGAAGCAGATCTTAAACGGCATCGACGATCCTCGAATTCGATTCCATCTCGATCGAGGCGCGCGTTAAGTGTCCTCTTAATTTTTAAACGAGGCAAATGCTCGCTACGTGACCGATTATCGCATCATCTTGCCTAGCGAAGTTACCCCCGGAGCGTTTCTTCGTTTTTTTCACGACGTCTCTCTCTCTTTCTCTCTCTCTCGCGGCATCGTTTCATCACGATTTCTGCTATCCTTCTGCAATATCTGCCCGGTTCCCTCGAGAACTGGCAGATGAGCGTTATGATAGACGAAAGAGCAGGCGCGAGATGTACGGGGCAGAGTGTCGTTAGGCAAGGTAAAAAAGAGGAGAGAATCTTCTTAACGAAGTCGTGAGGAGAGCCCAGAGGACGATGAGTGCAGAGGTTAACGAGATCTTGATACTTCGGGTGGTCTCTACTCGCCTCGTTGAGTATCCGCCCGGGCCTCTATCGAGGGCGGCCTGGTTCAAACTTTAACTTGCACCAGAGACCCCCAAAGAACCACAGACCTCCGGACACGGTTCTGTTCTACTTTCAGCGACGGCGGAGTGATTCATGACTTCTGTTCTACGCGTTACACCGCGAATGATAATATTTATGCGCGCCCGTGGAACCAGTCTTGGCAAATATTGTTCGCCAGCCCGGGCGATTTTCCTGCTGCCGCGACCCGGGGCGCAAGACGTTCGTCGATTTGCATAAGATGCCCTCGTAAATCATCCGCGGGACGCACGGGACGGGAGCAACGGTGTACTTCCTCGTAAACGATACGTAATTCGTGGCTAACGGAAACGCTAAGAAGCTGGTTGTCGTGACTGGATTCCTACCCCTTTTCTGTTATTACAACTGTGGTGGCTTGGTTGTTGGTGGAAGAAGCAAACTGGGTAGAAGGAAAGGAAAGGAAGAGCATTCTGGGCCTGCATCACTCTAGTTTTAACTTTAATCCTTGTGTCAATATTATCAATATAACCTGGATACCCCTACAGAGGGTTTCGTTCGAATAAATCAGATATGTATTCCTTAAATCTCTTCTTGAGACTTTCTATAATACTACTTCGAAGATTTTGCTAAAACCAAATACTTGCAATTATAGTATTATAACACTGTTTGTTCTTTGTTTTAGGCGATTTTGGGCCTGCTATAGTGGACTCATTAAGTAAGACAACCCTAACAGGCTTCATTTTAACGTTGGTCAAGGAGTGTATATGCATACAATATACTCACAAATCTCTGGCCACACATTTTTAGTAAAAAATTTTTTTCTTGAAAGTACGTAGGATTTCGGGGGTATATGTATTCATAAAAAATGATTGTAATTGACCCCTGCAGCTAGAAATAATTTTTCCAGAAGGATTTGAAATTTTTTAATTTTGTCGAATTTGTCTACCTTTCTGAATTTTTTTCTGGAAAGTGGATAGGATTTCGAGGGTATGTGTATTCATAAAAAATGATTGTAATTGACCCCTGCCGCTAGAAATAATTTTTCCAGAAGGATTTGAAATTTTTTAATTTTGTCGAATTTGTCTACCTTTCTGAATTTTTTTCTGGAAAATGGATAGGATTTCGGGGGTATGTGTATTCATAAAAAATGATTGTAATTGATCCCTGCAGCTAGAAATAATTTTTTCAGGAGGATTAGAAATTTTTTAATTTTGTCGACAAAATCCACCTACTCGAATTTTTTTCTCGAAAATGCGTAGGATTTCGGGGGTATGTGTAATGACCAAAAATGATTGTAATTGACCCCTGCAACCAAAAATAGTTTTTTTAGAAGGATTTGAAAATTTTTTTTTCGCCGAAAAATTTAGGCACCTCCTATTATAGTTATTCGAATAACCGGGTGTTCTAGAATCTATCCAATTTAATTCGAATCCAATTCAACAGAAGGTTATCGAATTAAATAGTATACAATGTATGAAACGAAATTTTGTTGTATTTCTATTTACTTTTTAAAAACATCTAAAGAGAACTAGTAGTGCTGAATAAAAACTAATGTAATCTATATTCGTCCTTTATTTTTCTTTGAACAATATAGCATTTATTTTGCATCAAAAAATAAATCGTAGATTTACTAAAAGTTTGTTCAAGGACTCTGCTAATTTTTCTAGACGAAGATCAACGCACCAAATAAATATAATCGTTAAGTTTCAATCGACGGTAGTACCTAGCCATTCAGCTTGTTTACTTTTATTGCCTGGAATAACAGAGCTCTCTTATTTCGCGAATCCAGTTTTGCATGCCGCTCCTGTTTGTTTTGGTATTAAAGAACTTCTGTTTACGCAACAGCTAATTCTGTATTTCGCCGGCGTATCGTAGAGTTGCGTACAATTTCTCGTTTTATCCCTTTGTACGTAGAAGTTTCAGAAAACCGAGCGTCGGCTATTTTTACTGGCCAGAAATTTCCCTTCGATTCTCGTCAGAATTCTCCCCCGATTCCCGTTCCACGGAAACTCTCCAAAAGTACCAGAACGTTGTACTTATTAGGAGAAATTAATACGGCAACGTCAATACCGGCCGCTGAAATTTTCGAAGGCAGATACTCTCTTCCTTAGTTAAATGAAAACTTGAAATTCCTGCGGCACATTCCTACTACCACGTTCTCTTTCTCTCCCTTTCGTAGAGTAAAGTCTGCGTATTACAGGAGTATTCCCAAAGACTAATACCACGGTCGTTAGAACCAATTTCCTAACTCTAAAGTAACATCATAGTCGACTCAACCGACAGCAACAAATAGTTCAAGTTTCCCCATTCACTGTCAATTTTTAAATTTCTCTCAAATTGGGCACATTCTACGATTCCAAAAACACCGATAAATCGCCTGGACGAAAATTATTTTTTAATACGCGAAATCTACAGTTTCGAGATCCCGAACCACCCACATCTCACGCAGAAGCAACGTGCACAGAAGTCGAGAAGCACGGCGATAACAAACACGCTGTTCCTTTCGCGATTTCATTGGCCTCCGCCTCGTAACGTGCATTAAAGATTTTTACGGTCCGCTCGGGGGGAATCGCGGAATTAAGAATGCTCGAGGACGCTTTCGACGTCCGAGGCCAAATCTCGTAAACGCGTTAAACAAATTCAACGAGATAAAGGATAAGTTAACCGAGACGTTCCCCGGTCGGTGGACGCGCCGCGGGACGAACGAAGAGTTGTTCAAGAAATTAAGGAAACGTCTCTTCGTAATAACCGTGAATCCCCTCGTTCGCCAGAGGTTTTCGCGACGTTCGACGTCGCCAGCGCGGTACTTTAACGCTGGCTCGATTCCATCCACCGTCGTTAAATCCGCAAGACGAATAATTAATTCGCGACCTTGAGCCGTCTCTTTGCGCTAAAGCAGATAACTCGGATTTCCGCGGGGCAATTTTCGCGTTGGAGACTTTCCAATACGACTGTATTGGCGAACCGATGACACGTAATTTTCGTGTTCCGCCTGTAAAAACCAGTATCCTGGGAAATCAATCCGCAGAGAGAGCGAAACAAATCTTGCGTTTGAAGGCGATAATGCTACGCGAGCGGACTGAAACGTTGAATTCTCTCTAAGAAGGAGAGCTGCAGGCTTTAAGTATTGTTCATAATTGAGAAGTTCAGAGCTGGAGTAGTAACTGGATTTTAAAGAATTAATGTTTTCTCTAAATATAAATTGATACGGATTTATGGAAAAAGAAAAATTGATTTACGGATTTTATTTTCTCGAAAAGATATTGTTTCAGACAGACTGTTCTTGGAAACAGTAAATGTCATAACAATATTTGAGCTAATAGTAATTTAATTCAAAGCAATATTTTAAACATAGCATGGAATTTTATGAAAATCAGTAAATTCCTTTTTTCTATAAAATTTCAATCTTTCATTGAAATGTTAATATGTCGACGTTTTTAATTTATTTACCCAGTGAAAAGGCTGCAGATTATTGTGTAAAATTCATTTCAGAACTCCAGTTATTAAGTGGCTCAGGGAAGGTTTTAAAAAAGAAATTCCTCTTCGATTTGAGGATGATAGAAACTTATAAAACCTAATATATTGCATAGATAAAATACCGTTTCAATAGAGAATGCTATTTTCGAGTGGAAACGTGGCTACTATCGCGACAGGGTTTGTTCTCGGTAATTTTAATATTGCAAAAGTGTCAGCAGGAGGGGCACCTAAGCGAAGTTGAAGTCGTGTCAGTGTTTCAGAATCTTTTGCAGCCGCAATCAGAAGCTGGTACCAGCAGGGTTCATTGTACGCTGACGCGACGTGACTTCCGTTTGTACCTTTGTAGATACATCAGAAGCCTCGCTGATAAAATAACGGAGGAAGGACTTCGAGATAACGTCAGAAATTTCCGAAGACGATCCATTGTCGTATCGTCACGCCCAAAATCCCCTTCCACTTTCGACCGGTCGCAACAATCGCGTTGCACACGTTCGTTGTAACGCGAACTAGATGGAACATTGGAAAACATCGATCGATATTTCGAAATATCGATAGAATGTTCTGAAATAAGTCTTTAATAAAAATTACTAAATAATAGGAATAAAATTTATTTTTAATTCAATATTGTCACTGAATACATTTAATTTTGCTTCTAAAATAAATGACTAAGTAATAGGAATAAATTTATTTTTAATTCAATATTGTGATAAAATATATTTGATTTTGAGCAAATTTTTTATTGTAATTTTTTCCAACGCATAGGGTGTTCAGCCAACCCTGGAAAAAATTTTAATGGGATATTCTAGAGGCCAAAATAAGGCGAAAATCAAGAATATCAATTTCTTGACTGAGCCTTCGTTAAAAAGTTATTAACAATTAAATTAAAAAATTCCAAATCATTCTGAAAAAATTATTTTTGATTGCGGGGGTCAATTATAAGCATTTTTAGTGAATAGACATACCCTCAAATTCCTACGCACTTTCGAGAAAAAAATTCAGATAGGTGCCTAAACTTTCAGCGAAAAAAAAATTTTTAAAATCGTTCTAAAAAAATTATCTGCGGTGGCAAGGGTCGATTACAATCATTTTTGGTCAATAGACATACCCCCGAAATCCTACCTACTTTCTAGAAAAAAATTCGAGAAAATATGAAATTTTTAGAAAAAATAAAAAATTTCAAATCGCTCTAAAAAAATTATTGTCGGCTGCAGGGGTCAATTATAAGCATTTTTAGTGAATAGACATACCCCCGAAATTCTGCGCATTTGCGAGAAAAGAATTTAGTATGGGTGGAACTTTAAACGTTAATAACTTTTTAACGAAGCCTCCATCAACAAATTGGTATTCTTGATTTTCGTCTTATTTTGGCTTCTAAAATTTTCTATTAAAATTTTTTCCAAGTGTAGCTGAACTCCCTGTATAGTTAAATTATTACTAAATGGTTTTAATAGTGTATTTCTCACACAAGATTCTATGGAAAACTTGAGTTTGACATGAAATAATACTATAAAAGAACAAAATAAAACAATCATCTAAATATGCTGCCAAAACTATTAAATAATAATGTAACTACATAAATAAATTGCATATTTATTTTAAAATTATTTCCCAGCCACAATACTCGACTAAAATAATTTACTGACTTTTTTACGAATGTAAAAATCATTCAATCGGTAAATCTTTCGTGTTGCTGAATGTATCTAATCCTGAACGTTTCAACTCGCAATGAAATACAATCGAAGCACGCCCACGTCGCGCACGAACCCGGAAGACAGCGGCCATCGTCGGGATTTGGATGTTCCGCCATTAGAAATTACGTCTTTAAACATTTATCGCGAGCCACGTCCCTCGTATCAGATTCGATTGTTGATCTACGACGATGGATCGTGCCCAAGTTGCCCCGAAGATGCATTGAACCGTTTACAGCGCAAACTGTATCTTCGCGTACGCGCCAACGAACAGACATTAATTTCAATGTTTACCGATAATACAACGCCCAGGAATTTACGTCTCGTGTACGTTAGGTATTGAGTCGTCGATCTTCGTATTTACGGAAGGTAATCCGCGTTTACCAGCGTGAGATTAGAGACTACCGTAATAAATTTTCCTGTTCCTCTCGCAGTTCTAGCGATATTTGAAACAACGAACGTCGAAGCAAACAAAGTAATGGTGAAATAAACGCTAACAAGAAAATGACACGAACGTTTCTCCGTACCCTAATTAAATTCACCATTAGTTACATAACGTTTATTACGATTGCATGATTCTGTAGCGTTATCGTTGTTGCTTTTTAAATCGTTTATTCTTAAAATGCTGTATCTTGGAAATTCTTGCAATAATTATGATTTCTAAAGGTCTGCTATTTTTAGTTTTCGCTGAAACTGATTTTTCCACAGTATTGCTTTTCTTGGCGATAAAGATATCAAGACTGGTAATAGATACGAGCATGTCAACATCGAACTATGCACCCGCGCTCGTAAAATTCCTGTCTGCACACGATTCGGTCGTATTCGGCCAATTAAACCGGTACGAAACGAGTCCGCGAGATCGATCGAGAAAGTCGTTTCAATCAGTCGATCTATCGTACACCTGTTACCGACATCGATGTTGCAATTTCTATCTGCGTTGTCAAAATTAAAGGACACGTAATCTATAATAGAATCAGTACACGAGGAGAACTTTCAACGAGCAGGAAATAATTAAGGATTTACAGGTAATTAATTATTGCAACGGCGAGTGCAATGAGATCTATTAGATCTAATTTAATAACGGAAGTCTCGCACTTTTGATACACAAATTATCAGAAAGACCATGGGTAAATAATTTATCTCGTTTCCTTGTGAAATTTCTATAAATACTGATAATAAATTCCAATATAATACCATTGTCGATGTTAGATCGCAAAGTGTTAATTAAATTTTCTTTAAATGATAAATTTATTACCGTTGAATAGAATATTAAAGGTCACGATCATGATGTTATTAGACGAAATTGCTGATTTTACGTTATCGTATAGATTTGATTCAGTAAAATACTACGTTGATTATAACGAGCACGGATGTGGCGAGATCGCGACTGTAACGAGCAAAAAACGACGATGATTTTAATTTACACGTATTTCCATCCAATTGCTCGCAATTATAACGAGCGAATATACAAAGAGTGAGAAATTTTAGAAATATCAAAGTGAAATATTTTAAAGAAACTTGTCGATTTTAAGATCGATCGATATTACGATTAATTAAAATCGTATTTATTTTTTATTAATATTATTCTTCCCAGAGAATATAAATTGTTTTAGAATTACAAGACAAATAAATTATGTTCGATATAAAGTGGACGAAAATGTATTTTGAGTAGCAGGGACTATGGTTAATCGTATCCGCATTCCTGTCGCTCATTATTTTTTCACAGTTCACTCTACACAGTACTCTTCAATTTGCATAAAGGTTCGAATACCTTTTTGATTATTCTTCCACACTGGAGCTATGGAGCTGGTCGAAATAACCCATCCGTAATTTCTAATAAAAATTTACCATGATCACTATACATTTCTTCGACTATCTATCGTTTTAATTTCTTAATAAGTAAGTAATGGTTAGTAGTTCTAGCGTTGAAGTAACCACAGGTAAAATTAATAAAAATATATCACGAAGTTTAGAATGTTTGACCAACGAGTCGATCGTTTCCTCGAACGAACAATTTTGCTTTATTTTGAATCGATTGAAATTCGCCAAAAACTTGCATCGCGATAACAAGCAATGAGACAATGGAATACAATCGCGCGTGTCAGAATTCCCAGCGATGACCGTCGAACGCGATAATTCGCTGTGCAACCTCATTATTATCGTATTAAATAATACAATATGCTATCCGTGTCAGCACAGATCGAGTTTTTGTCATTCGAGCGATACTGGCGTAACGCGTAGATATATCCGCGGTAAAGCTACTTTTGCAAATGTCAGTGAAACTCTCATTTACGAAACCGGTACCGCGGGGAGGGGGCGGGTCGTTCCCGTAAATATGAAGTAATATTTCGTCGCGACACCGATCAGGATTATCCAGTTTTTCGCCCATATTTTTTGCGCATCGACCGTTTCGCGCGACATTATTTATTTTCGCGGTGCATTATGCAAATGTCATTAACGCGCGAGTTCACGCGTATGTGAAATACTGTGTCCAATTCGTCGGCAAAAATACCGCTCGCGACACTTTCGAAACTCTGGCGACTTCGAAGATTAGACGCGACGAAGAAACGAACGAAATAGAAGCCTGAATACTCGATGCATTCGATAATCTCGCTGTTATTTATTAAAAAAATATTCAGTATTTATTTTACCTTGTTTCTAATGCAATAAACGATTTTTCAAATTCGTACAAGTTGAGAATATTTTTTAAAAATTATGAAAGAAATGTTTCTCGCTATACTTGAGGATGGATCCAAAATCATTAAAAAATATATTCAACATTTATTTTACGTTGTTTCTAATGCAATAAACGATTTTTAAAATTCGTACAAGTTGAGAATATTTTTTAAAAATTATGAAAGAAATGCTCCTAGTTATACTTAAAGATGGATCCAAAATCTTTGAAAAATATATTCAACATTTATTTTACGTTGTTTCTAATGCAATAAACGATTTTTAAAGTTCGTATAAGTTGAGAATATTTTTTAAAAATTATGAAAGAAATGTTTCGTGGATCCAAAATCTTTAAAAAATATATTCAGTATTTATTTTACATTGTTTCTAATGCAATAAATGATTTTTAAAATTTGTATAAATTAAGAATATTTTTTAAAAATTATGAAAGAAATGTTCCTCGTTATACTTAAGGATGGATCCAAAATCTTTAGAAAATATATTCAACATTTATTTGACGTTGTTTCATATGCATTAAACGATTTTTAAGTTGAAAATAATTTTTAAAAATTATGAGAGAAACGTTACGAAAGAAGCGTTCGAATATTGAGGATTGGAGAGTCGAAGGAAGTTGAAGAGGTCATTAGAATTTCAGAGGAAAAGGTCGATAAGGTGGTCAAGAGTATTTTAAGTTCAATTGCTTGGTTTTTAATGGAACTTACATAGCACATACGTGCTCGACAATACATTGCACAAGTTACTTGAAAAATTCAAATCGAATAATAATTTTATAATCATCGTGCAGTTCGACTTTAAATTATGTATACTCATCAATGAATTGATATTTAATTTAATAATTTGTACAATTTCAAGATTATTAAAATTTTATAAAACTTGGAAAATACACAATGATATTCTTGAGGATGATTCAAATTACATGTTGCAACTCATCGGTGATCAATTAATATTTAATTTAATAATTTGTATAATTTCTAGATTACTAGTTTACCAAATTACTAAGACTGTTGTATACAATGTTATATAAAACTTGGCTTCACTTTCAAGTTTTTTTGGTAAATATAGTTAATAATTTTATAATTGTATAATAATAGTATAAAAATTGTATAATCATCATGTAATTCAACTTCAGAGAATAAAGTGCACAATAACATTATTCCTAAGAATTATTTAAATTATATGTTGCAACTCATCAATGAATTAATGTTTAATTTAATAATTTGCACAATTTCAGGTGTACTAGTGGGCCGAATTAGCAATTTGGAAAAGCTTGACAGTGAAATTTGTCAAATAAACATAGTATATAGTGTTCTAAATAAATATAGTAAATTCACAAAATAGAATTTAATTCGTATTTATTAAAAACAGTCCAAGAATGAATCCTACCATAACTATTTCATAGCAATCTAGCAGTACTCTAGTAATTTCTTTTAAAATGTGAAACTATTAATATTTAACACAGTGCAAACAATAAACGAACACTTGTTATGAATTTGTCATACTCAGCTACGTGGATCTATTGTCACAGCTCATTAGATCTACAATGTTTTTCTTCAAACAGATCCATTCGTGCAAGGTGAACGAACTTGATTATGAATTACTCATAATCGACTCGCTGCCTGAAAGAATTATCGAAACAAAACCTGCACGCGCCGTCGAGCGTAACATAGAATACAATAATCGCTATTTTTCAAACCTACTTTGTTATCACGATATGAAAGTCAACATTTTTCCTCTCAATTCTGAAACGAAACGAAGGCCACCATACGTCACTAACAAAACAAAGTAATAAAGACGCGATAATTATATTATCCTTCGCGCCACGTATCTATCGTTTAGAAAAATTGTCATCCACGATTAACAGCTCACAAATAATTTAAATCCGTGGTGTACGATATTTTTCAAAAATTTTTTAAACTCTTCAGTTATTTATATAATAATATATAATGGCCATATTCACTGATTTATTCACTAAATTATATTAAATTATCCCTATTGTCATCTCTCTTTCGAGTGTTATTATTTATCTAAATTCTGTCATTAATAAGTACAAATACTTGTTTACATGCATAAAATCAAACACGAGTATTCTCGGGGTTAAAAATTAAAAAAAAAAACCACAAAAATTTTGTTTAATATTTGAATGAACGAGGTCCCACCAAGGTCGAAGGTCCCCCGCACCCTTAATTCGACGCCCAGCAAACGAAAATGTACAACTCGTAGATTCGTGCAGACAGTATCGATCAAGTTGCAGCGCGGGCTATGAATAATGCAAAAATTTATCCCCGGGAAGAGAGCAACGAAACGAAAGCGAAAGACTGTAAGAGGGAGAAAAATCTCAAAATTTGCTCGATTCAGCTAAACGGCAGAGGAGTAAAGGGTGGCCGGTATCGTGAGCGCCGTGAACCCGGGTTCAAGCTTTTACGATCGCGTTTACAGCTGGATCCGCCGCGATATCGTTTACTAGGAACACCAATGCAATTACACAATGAAGTAGTAACGGCAATACCAGCGATAAACCTGGCCGTGTATCGACGGGAACGCGGCGCGGAGGACCGTGCATGCATGAACTTCGAACGTATCGCGAGACCGAGCGGGGCATTGGAATCGTTATAAATCATACAATAAATCAATTATTTATATGGTTCTGCGCGAAAGATCGCGCCGGGCCCCGGTTTCGTGTAGGAGTAGAGGGAAAACGTGACCGGGAACACCCGTATTTTGCACGCGTTACGGCTGAGATTAAGCCCGAGCGTAGTTACTTAAGATCACCGTGCTTAAGTGCGCTCCACGTACGAGTAAATAACTCGCGATCGGGTGTACTCGCTGTATCTACGGTGTATCCTTTTTACTCGATACCGAGCGTGGTCGTGTTACAACGATAGAATCGGAGAAAGGAGCGACCATTACGTGTATATCTTTTTCTTTTTCCCTTCTGCCACCCCTCCACAGAGTGCATACGGAACGAAGGAACCGCGTAGATTACGTTGTTCCGCATTATCCGTGGATGGGAATTATTGTTTAACGAAGCGTACGACAAATAATTCTCTAAGAACCGGTTAATGACCGACAATACACGCAAAGCGGATTAAACGAGAATTATTGGTATGCACCGGACTCGCGATTATATATTTGAGGAGAGGAGTCTCCCCCTCCTCATCCACCCTCTCGAGTAATCGAGATCGCCGCGTAATCCGCGAGATGAAAGGCAAAGTCGATAGCAATGGCGAGTGCCGCATAATCTGGAACGCGTTAACGCGTTGGGGGGATTTTTGCGGCCATGCTTTTCACAAATTTCGCGGGGAACGAATTTAGAATAATAGTTAAAGAAGATTTCAGGGTAAAAAGGATTTTACGATGCGTTGGTAGTCTTAAATAGACTACAATTGGAAAATGAGACTTTTGTTTCGAAACATTTTTGGTTATCCAAGAAAGTAAAATTTCCAATTTTGCCTCTCGAATAAAATAAAACTGTGTATCTACTTGAAATTTTGTAAAATGTAGTGTAATTAAAAAATCATTATTTATTCCGGCATAAATTGAACAGTAATCATGTTAGAAAAATTCAAAATAAATGGCACAGCCTTGTTTGAAATTAATAGATTTTACAAAGCATAATTAGTCTTAAGCAGATCACAATTTGGAAAACGAGACTTTTGTTTCGAAACATTTTTCGTTATTCAGAAAAATAAAATGTATCTACAGTGGTAAAATTTCTAATTTTCCCCCACGATTTGGGTAAACCTGCATACCTGTTTGAAATTTTGTAAAATTTAGTGTAATTGAAAAAACATTATTTATTTCAGTATAAATTAAACAGTAATCGTATTACCATTTTAGCTTACATTTTAATTATAATCACTACAACACAACCCTCATGGATCTACCCTCAACACGGAATATATTAAACCCTCTTTTGATTTGGAATTGCTGTGTAGTTCATTATAAAATATGCAGACCCTTTTTATTCCTCCTCTGAAGTTAAATACATTGAAATTAAAAGCTACAATTTTCATCATATCGAACATCAAATTTTGCTCCAACGTGAGATAATTTAATAAAAATATGGGATGTTTCATCACCCCAACGTAAAATAAACAATTAGATAAAATTGCAAGTTTTGAACAAGACTCGGTATTACCAACATAATATCGAACGATTTCAAAATAAACTTTTTTTTAAACACCAGCGAAAAAAGAAATTCTTTGGCGGAGGCTTGGAACTAGCACCAAATATTGCAAAAAACTCACAAAATTACATTATGGGTAAAAAACTCATGTTTTACCCTACCCCTAATTTTTATTCCAAGAACAATTAAAGCAGAATGAAAATTAATAGACTTACATTATACGTGATACACTTTAATTGGATATATTATGGCGTTCGGTTATTAAACATGCATTCATAACCGCGTGTAGCGCAAAAAAGCACTTCTTTCATGTAGCCGACAAAGCGAACGATTACTTCTTTGAAATTGATCTGCCGTGGTACGCACTAATCTGCAACCACCTTTACGTGACCAACACCAGAGCGCCTTTAATTAGCTGCTTCGGTTTTATTGTTAAATCAGTATTCAATTTTTTTTTTTTTATTATTCGAATTAATTTACATCCAATAAGAGAAGTTCGATCAACGTTTTTAAAATGTTAGAATGAAAATCTATTGTTGAATTTTAAAACTGCTGTTTGTAAAAATCCATTTGCTCCCTCGGAACACGTTTTACCTTTTTTATGATCGCGTCATTATGTCTTTCGATATGGTATAATCAACGTCCGCTGTGATGTAGAGAATAATTATACGCTTCCTTGCCAATCACTATTACCATGGCCATCGTTATTTATAAAATTAACTCGAACCCTTCATTGAAGACTGCAGGAAGCCAGGAAGATTTTCAATTATTCTAAAACCACACTGTGGCTAACATTTAAACTGTTACTGATATTTTTAAAAAACAGTCCAGGAAACATCTTTGTAAATTAACTTTAATTTTTGTAAAACATATAACACTGTAATAGTTGCGATTTTTTAACAAACTCCAAAAAATTACATAGTAATTTTCTTGAAGTACAATTTAGAAATAGGAACATTTATCCAATTAAATAGACGATATATTCCAAATGATATGAGAACATATGCCTGCAGTTGGAGTCTGACGAACAGTGTATTAACAGAAAGAGAAGTTATCCAGAGTTTTCTACATTAAAAATTTTCTTTAGCATCCCCCTTTGGATTGAAAGACGTCTGCCCTAGGGGTTGCACCCTCTACTCTGGAAAGACTGAAGATGGTTGGAAACTTTGGAGACTCTTACATGGTTCGAGGCAATTCCACTGTGTTAGAAAAAAATAATTTTCCAGACCAAGCAGCCAAAAATATTAATGAACTTCCAAGAAAATCTTTCGTTCATACTATATTTTAATTTCTGTTATAACGTGACCAATGCCCAAACACAAATTATTTCATATCCGTGTTCGTATTCAAGAACTCGATCCGCGTACTGAAATTCTATTCATTACACCGCGTGAAAGATGCATTCGAGAACGCGTTTCGTTCAATTTTAGATAATTACGAGACTTTGGAAACGTTCGTTCATAGGTTGCGAATGGAACACGACTTTTTGGAATTTCTCGAGGCGCGAAAGAAATGGAAGAGCGCCCTGGAAACGAGCAGGTTCACGCAAATGCGCCGCGAATGGCGGATGTGTACAAATTCATGGTACAAGGAACGTCCATTCGCCGGGCGACCAAAGACAAAAGGTCCCCGCGATGGAGATCGGCCATCAAATAGGGATGTTTTCATTTCGATGCAAATGCGAAAACGTTGAGAATGAAAAAGGAAAACGATCGATCGGGCTGGCCTCTCGATACTCCGAAGGTCCCGGAAGGTCGGGTGAAAGGGCGTCGAGAGGAACGAAAATTCAAGAGATCGGCGCAATCGAAACAATCGTCGATAGTCGATACAACCGGCCATGCAATAACCCCCAACGCAATAATTGCTTCGCTTTCCCACCGTTCTATAGATACGTCTGAGCACTCGATTATTCCGGTAATACCCCCGAGCGAATTCGAAAAAACTTCCATCTGTTTCGAACGATAATAATATTTTTGCAAATATTGCAGTTTCCTACTTCACCGACCGAGTAAGTCAAATTTCTAATTTTCGACGAAAGCGTATCGTTAATGTGCAAGAGCAACTGAAATAGAACTGAATTTATTTGTTGACAGAATAAATCACGATTTCGAAACAAAAACTTCCCGATTGTACCAGTTACGGTGCGATCTGTACAGTATTTCGCTCTCTCCAAACTGTTTTGGTTCACTCCGACAAATTGTAAGGAAGCGCAGTCCTGTAATTATTGTCTCGCCAAGTGCATAATTATAGCTTATTAGTAATCTGTTGACGCGTCGTTAATGTTGATCCGAAGACAGTCGAACCGGTCTCCCTGCGAGCGACGCCGGTTTCAATGGCGATTTATTGCGCCTCTCGCGCGATACATATTCATCGTGTGTGTTTGGACGTCGACTATTCCGGCTAGTCCGGAAAACGCGTTACACACGAGCCTCGATTCGACAACGAACTTCGCTGCGGAACGGACAATGAGTCGCCAAGCTCGTGAAAATCGAACGACTCTGCCACTCGCGTAAATTACGAAAAAGATCATCAAATTTAATAGCGCGCAAGTTATGGCAAACTGATTTTAAATTTGACATTGATATTCACTCTAAACGAATATTACAGAAGTATTTATTCCTAACGATACATTATTTATATAGGAATAATCGTAATAATTTTCACATAGGAAAAATTTTAATGAGAGATTCTAGAGGCCAAAATAAGACGAAAATCAAGAATACCACTTTGTTGATGGAGGCTTCGTTAAAAAGTTATTAATGTTTAAAGTTCCGCCAGTACTGAATTTTTTTCTCGAAAATGCGCAGGATTTCGGGGGTATGTCTATTCACCAAAAATGATTGTAATTGACCCCCACAACCGACAATAATTTTTCCAGAACGATTTGAAATTTTTTTTTCCATCCAAAAATTTCACACCTTCTCGAATTTTTTTCTCGAAACTGTGCAGGATTTCCGTGGTATGACTATTCACCAAAAATGATTGTAATTGACCTCCAAAACCGACAATAATTTTTCCAGAATGATTTGAAAGTTTTTTTCCCCTCCAAAAATTTAACACCTTCTCGAATTTTTTTCTCGAAACTGCGCAGGATTTCCGTGGTATGTCTATTCACCAAAAATGATTGTAATTGACCCCCGCAACCGAAAATAATTTTTCCGGAACGATTTGAAATTTTTGAATTTAATTGTTAATAACTTTTTAACGAAGGCTCAGTCAAGAAATTGATATTCTTGATTTTCGCCTTATTTTGGCCTCTAGAATATCCCATTAAAATTTTTCCCAGGGTTGGCCTAACACCCTGTATAACCTATAATTCCTATTTTTGTCCAATCCGGATGAAAGTATATTTTTCGCGATTTTTGTTTCACGTTTATATTGTATCATACAATGGAATTTAAAGATCAATTTCCGTCAACGTTAACAACTACATTAATAACAATTCCGCTGTATCTTCGAACCTTCTCTTCTATTCTATTATTGTTCGCGCTTTCTTCACCCTATCTGACCTAGAAATGGGCGTTGGGAGATTACGTAATCCGACTCCGCTCGCCTGTACCAATACCAGGCAAGTGCCCGGAATTTGTGAATCGAAGTAACGTGAGAAAGAACGATTTTCGTTGCGGTGAGCCTATAGACACAACACGCACGGTATACTCGAAATCGCTTAAAATCCCCGTGGGCCGAACGATTAGAAAAACAAACGAATACTAATACAAAGGAAACATTCTCCGGTGGTTCGAGAGAAAAACGGTCTTCGTCTGTCAGCTTTGTTTACAGAGATATAAATACGGATATAAATACGGCAACTATCATGAAATACAGCGTGCGTGACATTCTCGAGGGCAATATACAGACTCGGGAGTTTCGTACGACTGAACGATGACAGACTCCCCCTACACTTGTTGTTATGCAACGAAGCGTGTGGACCCGGCTCGAGTGCCGGCTAGCGAAATGAGCGAAATAGCGTTCTCGTGGCGCAGAGCGCACGTGCATCTGCAAGGTTCACTGTACGAGAGACACTTTTGTACACACGGCCGCACATAACCTCCCGTCCCGCTAGAACCGTTCGTTCAATTTCACTCTTTTTCCCCCTCGTGTTTACCACGAAAACGCGATACGTCGCGCGTACGACAGAGATCTTGCGGTCGACGAAAAAAAAAAAAAGAAAAAAATAAGGCAGAAAGACGGTATTACGGCTCTCACTCACCGCAAACGTTCAGCCAGCCCTCGACGCGACAGGGATACTCCAGCTTCATCGTGAACTATCGCCGCCGAACACCAAGTACCGGAAACCTATTGCACAAATCCACTGGTCACATAAGAAAACGAAAAGGCAAACTGCCCGTAGTCAGGACGTGTTATCACTGTTAAACAACATCCGCGGCACACATTCTCCCGTGCATTCGCGCGACCCGACGACGACGAGACGGTATAAAATTTTAAAAACGGCACGAAGAGACACGCGCACGACGGACGATGCACGAAATCACGGGATAAATAAACGTCGTAATATTAAAACGGCCGTACGTCGCGAGCGTACCACACTGTCTGGCGTTGCGCGCGCAAACCGTCGACACGACCCACTCACACCGGCGAACAAATCGGTACTGACTGAACAAACCCTCTCGCGTCCTCGTTGAGCCGATCTTCCTTCTCCCTCTCTCTCGCCTGTCTCTGCCATCAGACCCTCTCGCGTTCAGGTGGTGCGCTCATCCCGTATATTTTTTCCATATAACTGATACGCCAATCTGGATTATGAGTTTTCTGAAACAATCAATTTATTGTTAACACGCGAGAGACGTCACGTTCGAATAGTTCACCGAACTGAACATAGGTTCGACTAACTTTAACCAAGTGAAACGATTATCAAACTAAGGGTTTCTCGAATCGATTTATCGAAAACGAATTTCGCAGCCGCCATTTTTACAACCTAAATCATGGTTAACATGGCGAACTTTAAATAAACAGAATAATGTTGTAAATGCATATTTATTAACATTATTTTTCATATTTAATTTTACCCAAATAAGAAAATCTTGATAATTCTTTATACTAAGCTTCCCTGTCTCGAAAAACTATTATTATTCAACGATGTTTCGTATCGTATTCCATGATCATGTACGATCAAACTCTTTAATATTATTATACAATTTCAATATATTAATTTGTGAGTACGAATACAAGTACACACTCTTGTAATACGCCAACATTACTATGTATTGATTTTATTGGAAAACTTTTATTCGTACCTACAATTTCTACGTATTCCATCACATATATGTACGTGCAGGAGATCATACATCGGGTCACTTGTAATTTTCTGTAAACAAAAAAGAGTCGATGTTCTTTAGGTTTACGTAACTTGTTCCAACGGTTGTAAAACAGTTAATTAAGTATACTTATATTATCGAGCGCGAGCCAGCACCATCGATTCGAACCGAGGAACGTTACTAGATGATCGCATATTACAAGATAATTCTGGAAATATCTTCGTCTTCGTTTGAAAGCGCCACCTGGCAACCAAGCCTTTAGTCAGTTACTAGCAAAATGGCGCTCAAGGCACAAGTCGGTCAAAGTGAGTAACGAAAAACAAAATTAATTTTTCGCGATGTTATTCGAATCTCGAAATATTTTCATACTGTAATATCAAAGCATTTGCGTAGATCCTTCTTACATGAAAAGCATGACGTCTAAACCACTGTCAGAATCCGTAACCTCCAAAGGGGCGTATGTGCTGTGATGATTTCATCGTTTACGAAGCGGCTGCTAGATAGAAACGTCATATTCATACTGCAGAAGCGTGTTATTCTCTAATTTTGTACTTTAAAGTTCATGTATTATCATACGAAATAGCAGCTGATTATCAATGTTCATGTTTGTCGAAATTTAAATCTGTTGATCATCACAAATTATTAAATTGACATTTTCTTTGAGTAAATATATAAACATGCACTATTGATTCCGTATAATTCGAGTTAGCGTAAGAATAAAAAATGAATTTTTCTGTGTCATGTAAAGATTGTTATAATTCTAAATATAATTCTTCTATGCTTTTACATTAAGTATTCATTACAACTGATGCCACGATTACCCTATACGTTCTTGAAGGAAACGAGTGTTCAGATCATCATTGTTTTCAAATGCAAAGTAGATTTTTTTATCGTGTAGAGTTAACATGTGTTTATAACGTTCGATTTTGCCCAAATGAAGAATACGAAAACGTAGTTCTGTACACGTTGTTTAACCTTCACGCTTGTTATACACGATTTTATGTTTATTGCATTTTTAATAGTTCCAATTACGTCTAGAAAGTTACTGTTTTATGTATCGTAGAATCATTGATCGCGTACAATACAATAATCCTCGCGCATCGCGGAATCCTGAAACGTCTTGCGGTCGATACCAGTCTGTATCGAATAACCCAATTAGGAAATGATTTTTTTCTTCAGAACGATTCCAACATCGCAATAGAATCCAATCGTCCGTGACGTTCGATTAACGAAGCCCTTTTGTACTTTAGCTTTATTTTAATGAATACGATTAAGGAATCAAGACGGTCTTTATATTTTTTTACTCGAACGCATTGTTTTCAACGGGGCCCCCTACTTTCACATACAAACCTGCCGTGGGTGACGTCATTGCTCCGTAAGAACGATCAATACGCGTTGAGAGCGCCAAAAGATTCAACATTCAATTTTAAATCGCGTTTAATTACAAACAAATCTGCACGTATATTATTGTAACAAATAATGCTACTTTACAACTATTATTAATCGATCGAATTACTCGACCAAGACTTTATAAAGCATCCGTTGTGCGCAACAGGAAGCGATTAGCAATTGAAAATAAAATAAAACTATAGATAGATTTAACTATAAAACGATGTGTATTACCATTCCTTTTCCATTTACAGAGATTATGAATGAGGTCATTAAACAGACAAAGGCCTCGGGAAGCGGATTGCAATGGCGTATTTTGGTAGTGGATCAATTGGCCATGAGGATGGTGTCGGCGTGCTGCAAAATGCACGATATCAGTGCCCAAGGCATTACTCTAGTCGAAGATATCAACAAGAAACGAGAACCCATACCCACCATGGAAGCGATCTATCTGATCACACCCTGCAATTCTTCCGTTCAAAAACTGATCGAAGACTTCAGCAATCCGACTAGAATTATTTACAAAATCGCCCACGTCTATTTCACAGAAGGTACCATCGTACCGTTTCGTTACGTTTCGTGTTTCTTGACTTACGGCGGACATTATCGCGAGATCTACCATCGAAAATCGGGAGCATGTTGTTTGCTCGGGCGAGCGTAGCTAAATTAACGCGATCACGCGCAAACTTAAACCTCTTTAATTTCACCAGCGAACGGCATTAATTTGGCTACGGTTGCAACAGTACATTCATGTTCCTTGTATACGTATAGGCAATCCCGACCTCCTGTTTCTTTTCTTTTTTTTACCAAACGTACGTTCAAGGGGCAGAATTTTTGGAAATAAGAAACTAAAGATTATACAAAAACTGGCGGATCAGTATTTAAGATCTGAATAGTAAACGCGAGATGCTAAGTATATCTATTTGCAGCGTGTCCCGATGAGTTGTTCAAAGACTTGTGTCACTCGCTGGTAGCTAAACGCATAAAGACACTAAAAGAGATCAACATCGCTTTCATACCGTACGAAGAACAGGTAAAGCAATGGACGCTCTGATAATCGAGCAAACGTCTCATCATTTTACGTGTTTCGTGGTGACGGGCTCACATTCACATACACACATACACACACACATCGTGTACAACACACCGATCTATCTCCCACCTTTACGACATCTTGATTCACGAACCTACATATTTCGATTTCTCAGCCAGCGATCGTGACAATGTTAACGCAATTATTTGACGCCTCTCCCTACTCCTAAATTTTGTACAGTACTCACCATGTAAGCACGTACTAACGACGGAATGCATTCATGCTTGTTACACGACCAGTGTGTCCAGAGGAGCTCTTCAATGAAATCTGCAAGTCTCTCGCCGCTAAAAAGATCAAAACCCTCAAAGAGATCAACATCGCTTTCCTGCCTTACGAATCGCAGGTGACGATCAAAGAAAAAAAAAACAAAAAAAACCGAAAAATCGTAATCGCTAGAAGTAGTTGGCAAATCGCAATCGTTACTTTCAATTTTCTTAGTTCCGATAAGCAGAAACCGCGAACTCCTCTGTATTGTTCTTTTTTCTCAGTTGTTTGTTTTACGGTGTAGAAAATAGGCGAAAGACTTCTGTAAATACCTTACATACGTGTTCCTGCGTTTTCCTTTTGCGTTCAGACTTTCGTTTCTGGCATGCGATTTTTTGTATCTTGTTACTTCTCGTAATTCTTGTCAACTATATTTTACATTTATCGACACGTACGTGTATTCCGCTATTATTCGCACCGCTTGAACTCTGAAAGTATAATAGACATTTGTAAAACGATGTTTTGCGAGAATAACGCTGAAACGAACACCGTGATTAAACAGGTATTCTCCTTGGACTCGTGCGAAACGTTTCATTGCTTTTATAATGCTTCCTTCGCCAACTTGAGGACAGCCAACATGGAAAGAATAGCAGAACAGATAGCTACGCTCTGTGCCACTCTTGGAGAGTATCCATCGGTCAGATACCGAAGGTACGACTATATTCTATTTTATCACCGTGCTTTATGGCTAGATTAGATATTATATCTGTTTTTTAATTCTCAATAGCGACTTCGACCGAAACGTGGAGTTAGCGCACATGGTCCAACAGAAATTGGATGCTTACAAAGCGGATGAACCGACGATGGGAGAAGGACCAGAGAAAGCGCGTTCCCAACTACTTATTTTAGATAGAGGATTTGACTGTGTCTCTCCACTGTTGCACGAGTTGACACTACAAGCTATGGCATATGATTTGCTAGACATCGAGAATGATGTTTACAAGTAAATACTACATGTACACAAATGATTCTGGTTTGAAACAATATTTTAATACGTAATAATGTGTTCCAGGTTCGAAGCGTCAGCGGGTCAGCAAAAGGAAGTATTATTGGATGAGAATGATGACTTGTGGGTGGATCTTAGACATCAGCATATTGCTGTAGTTTCACAGTAAGTTCGAGTGTTTGAGAAACTAGCTCTAAGAAGATTGAATTTCAATGTATGAATCATTTCTTTTTAGAAACGTTACCAAAAATTTAAAGAAGTTCACGGAATCGAAGAGAATGCCGCAAGGGGACAAACAAAGTATGAGAGACCTTTCGCAGATGATCAAGAAAATGCCACAATATCAGAAAGAATTGAGCAAATACGCGACGCATTTGCAATTGGCGGAAGATTGTATGAAACGTTATCAAGGAAATGTGGATAAGCTCTGCAAAGTGGAACAAGTACGTGATACTTGTTCTGTATTGCTGGTTTTCTGTATCGTGATATTAACTACAACGTAGAATTAAATATAACGTGCACTCACGTGTTACGTTTTACTAGGATTTGGCAATGGGTACGGACGCCGAGGGCGAGCGTATCAAAGATCAAATGAAAAACATTACGCCAATTTTACTCGATCAGACCGTGCATCATTTAGACAAGCTACGAATCGTAGCCTTGTACGTTATTAGTAAAAACGGCATTACCGAAGAAAATCTTAACCGATTGGTTCACCATGCCCAAATATCTCCTGATGACAAACAAACCATAGTAAATATGGCGAATCTTGGTATCAATATTGTTGTGGATGTAAGTATAAACAATTGTTATATCAATTCCCTAAATAGATTCTATCTACGCTTCTATTTTATTATTATTATAATTACGGTCTTACTTCCACAGGGTAGCAACCGTAAAAAATTGTACACCGTACAACGTAAAGAAAGAATTACAGAACAAACTTACCAAATGAGTCGCTGGACACCGATTATGAAAGACATCATGGAAGACGCCATCGAAGACAAACTCGACTCTAAACATTTTCCATTTTTGGCAGGACGTGCAGCAAGTTCGGGATATCATGCTCCAACCAGGTAAAACAAAGTCTTGTCCAAGGCTTTTCTATCCTACAGACAGAATAGACATCTTTTTAGGACCCGTATAAGCTCAAACGTTTTCATATACATATTTATAATATATTATCATCCATTTTCAGTGCACGATACGGGCATTGGCACAAGGATAAAGGTCAACAAACCATTAAGAACGTACCGCGCTTAATTGTCTTCGTAGTCGGTGGAGTTTGCTTCTCCGAGGTACGATGTGCGTACGAAGTCACAAATGCTTTGAAAAATTGGGAAGTAATAATTGGTAAGTGTGCATTACAAAATATTCCTTAATCATAAAATCGTATATTACTCTAATCTATTTACGTATTACTTTTCTTCAGGTTCGTCACATATAATAACACCCAAATCCTTCTTAGACGATTTGAGTAAACTTCACGTATAAAGAAATCTTTTTTTGTGTAAACAAAATAAAAACACATTCCCGTATTCCTAATATGCCATTAGCTTTGGCTTCATCAGTAATACCAGCTACAAGAAACTCTGTGGGCGATCTCGATTATGGAATTAAAGTACTAAATAGGGAACACACAGTCAATTGTTTAGGTCGCACCGCCATTTAGCGACTAATTAAGAAATTTGGGAATATAATATTATAAATATCCAAAGTTGACCGAAATATACACGGTGCTAGAGGGAGAATATATCCGGTATTAAGTGCCTCCTCGATTAAAACGTTAATAAAGAACGAATAAATATGTTGGCAATACTGATGTAGATCATACGGAAGTCCATAATGGTAATTTAGGCTGGAGAATGACCTAACTAAGATATAATACGTTTCACTATGCCAAGCCGCTCCTTTGTTAATAATAAGGGGCAGGTTAGCAAAGGAATTTGATGTATTGTAGAGGAGAATCGTGATATATGTGTAAATTTCTCGTTATGTCCTGTTTTAAAAAAAGCTGACAGATCTTTGTACTGTCTTGAAGTTTTCATTTTCAGTTCCATTCACAGTATCAGTAATACGTATAAAACTCACGTGAAAAAGTATAAATATCATGCATAACACGATTATATAAGCTTCAATCATATCAACTTCAATAAAAACGAGATGTGAGCATTGATATTTATTACTTGCTACTTTGTTGTTTAAATATTACAGTTTATAATAAAATGATAAATATACAATAACTTATTTATTATATTTTTGTTATATGATCGATTTGTTGTGCAAATGTTGCTTTTAATTTATCACAAAGAGCTGTATTTACATTCATCTGAAAAATGTCCAACTTCTAAAAACTTACGCCTGTTTAACTAAAAGTGAAATCTTTACTGTACGTTATATGTCGATAAGTACTTACATGTTGAAATTTGTACTTCACGTAAGAAGTAATTGTAGATCGCTGTCGATCGGTAGAAGTTAATCTGTTGATTACTCATAATAATTATTGATGTGCGTTAATATTGCGATTACTTAGCGACGAAATTATTACAAAGTTTACGGTATTAATGATATATAATATATTATATGAACATATATGTATCTAGTTTGTAGCCTAAACAAAATGTTCTGCTTATAAAAGCCTACAATTCGCTCCAATTGTGTCTTCGTTTTAATAAATACCATACCACGTAAAATAAATATGTTTTGGCGCGCAAAATGTCAGATATCAGAATCGAAATGAATTTATGTTGAAAATATGTCATATGAAGTTACGTTTCAGTCCAAAGGAATTTACAAATCATCCGAGACTAAGATTCTTCACGAGGCTCAGCAAGACTAATTCATATTAGACAATGTGATTTAAAGGGTAAAATTTTATTTAACCTACAAGATGTCGGATTACGTTTACGGTAGTAAAAACAATTTTAAAGGGAATAAGATCTTCATGATATTAATGAATGTTTACTCATACAGGTTTTTGATTTTCACCCGAATGTGATTTCCTACGGAACAGTACATATACCGTATTCGTGAAAGTACATAAGTGGGGCAGTTCGATTACAGTTGTATAAAGGAAATAGTGAGTATTAATAAACAGACTTTGTTATATGAACTAATTATTTCGATCTTATAGCATCAGTACAACGAGATTGGTTTTCATGGTCATGCAATGCAGGGAGGATTAGACTTTGCAAACGGGGGTGGATTAATACGCGCGCAGGCTCACGGGTTGAAAAAATATTATCGTTTCAAAAACCAGTGTGATGTTTAAATTAACACCATAAGATATATTAAAATACATCAAAGCTACATAATATTTCGTAAATGCAATATATTACTTAAAATTCGTAGAGAAGAACGTGATTTGTATGTAAGATTATTGGCAAAATAAAGAAATTTGAATTACACGTGGCATACTAGAATGAAAATAATTTTTCTAGGATTTCGTATATTAATTTTAATATATTTTTATTTCATGTTAATTAAATCAGTATCGTATATCTTTACACGTGAACTGTCCTAAAACAGGATGTGGTTTAATGAAAAACTACCAGCACAGTTACTTTCAATTAGTTATTAATAATTAAACCCTTAAAATAATTACTATAGTCGTAGAGATTATAATAACGTATAATATGCATTGTTTTATCTGCATTAATAGTATACACAATGATGGTTCTTAGTTTTTCTAATAGATCCGCAACATAAAAGAAAACGCCAAACATGAGACAATAATGTTTCAGTTAGTATCTCTTCTATCGATGACTATATAATACTCTCACTCTATCCCATTTTCTCTGTCTCTCTCGCTCTTTATTTATATATTTATATCTTTATATATATTTATATATATAATATATATAATATTCATTCATATAATATATATATTATATACATACATATACGTATATAACATGCAAAATTACAAACTAAGAAAGGTAATTCTGTATGCATGTATAATTAATCTGCAATAACTCTTGTATTCACATTTACTTCGTAACGTTAATTCTGAATATGTAATAAACGTTTTTTTTTTTTCTTACTTTTAATAACTAATCATAGTACAGACAACTTAGTTCAATTTGACATTGTTAAGTAACTCGAGAATCGAATACAACATTCGTATGAACGTTTTGCGTATTTTAAGTTTACGATTATTGAATGAAAATTTTTTAATTTAAACAAGAGTTCTTTAGAAAATACTAACGATTTGGATCCTGATTAATACTGCAATAACGTTAAATTACACGAACGTTTAATATGTACTTTATCTATACGAGATGCATTTCGTAGAAAAGTCGTGTAAAAGATTCAATACTTTGTTTATTTCATTTGTTTTCGAACAACGTGGATTACACAAATAAAGGAAAGAATGTAAGGTTTAGTTTAAACAGTAATGGTGCAGTGGAAATCAAGGGTAAGCGTGCGAACAAACTTGGCCCAGTAAATGTTCTCTCTTACTTAACAACATCAAGCATTTCTTTATTTTAGCCATTTATTCTTCATTTCATTATTATTTATGTACAACCAGCTTAATGTCTTGCTATCGTTAGTCGTAATAAGTCTACTAAAACTCGTGTGCCATTGGAGATGATGTGCGCCCGTGGGAACTTATATAAAAAATTATTTTTTGATACAACGGAGTGATTTTGGTGTTACTTACGAATTATTACGTCTTTACCTAGTAACTTACACTGAGATCTAGTAGGTTATACAATCTATCGGCCTCCCTTAAATATTACAAACCTTATCACATATATAGAGGTGTGTATTAGTACTTATTATTTTTTTATACATAGATATTCTGTATTCTGTTTAAATTGCTGCCAATGATTTTTTTTTTTCGCGTATTTACAATTACAAACCACGTATTATACAATCATAATACCTAAGCACATACATTCTCCTTTCTCACTTTCATTCTCACTTTCCATCATCTTCTCGTTCTCTCCTTCGAACTCATTCTTCGTTAATTCTCTCTTTTTTTAAATAGTTTTTTTTTTTTTCATTTTAGAATTCGTGTCATTGTTGAGCTCGTTACTTCAATACGGCGCAATGTTTTAATCAGAGAAATTCTTTGAAACATTCGAAGACACTTGCGATTGGTCAGTCTAACGGTACAATACAGATAAAATGAAGTAAAAGTAACTAGAAGCATTGTATCGTTCCTTATTTAGTAGAAATACCTTAATATCTGCCACGAATTGAAATTTTTTCTTTTTTTTTTTTAATCAGTATCTATACTCAGGACACGAAGAATTACACCGATAAAAGAATAGATTAAGAATATAATTAAAAGTGATCGCTGAAAGATAAATATGTGCCGATCTTGCGTGAAAATCCTCAAACTTCAATGTAACAGAATAATTTTCCCTCTGTTGACGATCGTACGCCACGTTACGCGATAATTCGTGACAGAGTATATTAATCCGTTCCCTCTAATGCAATATTTTAACGTTCGTATTAAACTTCGATATACATTTTCTGCTTCTGCCAATATTTCGTGTTGTACATGAAATTATATTACAAAGTAAATATCGCACACGAATACGAACTATAGCGGAATTTGTGATCGTGTATCCCCAGATACACCGTTCCTCGGGAATTTTGCTCGACTACCGTCGACCGATGTTATCAAACCGGAAACAATACGGTCCCATACGCGCTCCGATTTAAACATAATTCAACATCTTTTCTGCGGGACGATGATTCCATTGCCCCTCGAAACACCGTTTTACACCGAAAGAACACTCCGGATTTACAAGAACAAAAGACACGATCGTTCCTCGTGCTTCTCCCTCGTTTTTACATTAAACGTGACTCCCCCCTCCCAGCGAGGAATCGTCTTACCACATTAAGTGCATACAACAACGATTAACACACGGATGACTAAAATCATTGTACATGCTAAGGCGCGAACACTGATATCGCAGCGAATAGATTGCTAAAGGTCGATAACCAAGATTTATCGTAAATCTTGAATTTTGATTAAGGAATTCCCAGGAATGGAAACCTGGTACATTAAATAAAAGGTAGGATAGTCTAGTGTATTGCTAGAATTAGTGTGACGATCACCGAGCACAAGATCGTACTGATATGAAAGCGCACGCAACATCCGATAACAAAGAGCATCCCCGCCGGATCAGCGGGCAATGCTGCTGTTGTTGTCGTCGTCGAGGTCTCCTCGATCATCTCCGATGCACTTAACGTAAACAGGATCGACGAACAAACGCCATGAACGCCGTGAAACTCGTTCTTCTGTCCGCGTTACACGCGCCAAGGCCGAGTCTCGTTTCGGAAACCTCTTGCGAGTCTTGTTTCCCCGCGGAGTGCTTCGAATCCGTTGCAAACAAGACGAACGTCGCACGAACAATATTTCGAATATAATTCGCGACACGGTTCTTTTTTTTTCCAACCAATACGTTCCGTCCGATGGCTCGTCACGTAATCGATACATTTTTTCCACTTAGAAATTAAGATACTCTTCGTCGATCGCAATTTATATATAATTAGAGAATCATACAACACGCACACACACGATCGATTACATTATTCTACACAGCGTGCGTAACGCTGAACGTTTATGATCTTCGAGCATCGATACACGCGCCTTCCCGTTCGTTATAATCCAGACGTAATTTTTCCGTACGTCGGCTCCGTGTACATGGTCGGAGGAAGCGCTCAAAGGAACCTGAATAACCATACTGAACAAATGCGATGCGATAGAATCCGGGAATCTAAGCACAGGTGTATACAGTGTAATGTCGTTGTACGCGGTGATCTTTCGGCAAGGGGCTCGACAGCATTCGAGCATTATGTCAAATCGTTCGGGTTCTTTTCTCAGCGAGTTGTTTTGTGAAGATATTTACATCGAACAACGGCGGGAAAGAAGGGCAAATCTCGCGATGATATTTCACTTCGAAGCCAAGGGGTACGATATCGTCGTGATAGATCGGGTTGAGAAAAATAAACGCAGAATAAATAAAATTAACCGCTATGCATTTACAATCTATCATCAATATCGCACACGCTTCGTGTCTTTTCCGGCGAAGCTAAAACATCGATCCTGTACGACGAAAACAAATTCGGTTCGATGATCATACGCACATAGTGTACCCAAATTACGTATACATTTTCCAAATATTATTCAACGCATCAGCATCGTGTCGGCAGTTGTAAATCATTTGATCTAGTATCACGTAGAAAGGAACATATAATATTTTGTGACTCGTGTATTACTTTTGAATGAGGCAAAAATGTGATCGAACCTATCTCAATGCCATAAATTATTCTTGCGCCCAGCTTTGGCGCGTTCCTTTATTTCCCTGAACAAAACTGACGTTCGTTACGCTACGATAAAGAAAGACATCATGCAAGTTTCTGTAGTGGCTTTTTAGAAAAATAAAGTTGCATTTAACGAAATAATTTAATAATTACAATATTAATTACTATAATATACCTCACTGAGTAACTCTCGTCACCAGCAATGTCTGTGTCGCCTATAACCACTACTGTAATTTCTACAAATTTGAAATACTTTTTTTTTTCAAAATTAACCGCAATATAATAATACATAATAAATTCAAATTTTAATTAGCATTTGTTTTTTTTTTACAATAAAATATCATTTTTTGTACTTTTTTTTAGCCGATTGAATCTTTTTTTTTTTTTATATATTCAAGGTGCACTTTAATGCTCGCGTAATAATTCTACACCGATACGGAAACGATTTAATTTGTGTAAAATTGCACGCTTATTGTACACCACATGTGACGTCTTGAAATTTATATTTTAATAATGTTCCTCCAATGCTTTAGTACTTCCTTAATGGATCCCTTTTTTGCTAACTCACTTTATCGAATAAGTAAATATAATCCTCTTCTAGATAATTTTACGGGCCGATATCATGTCACGTTTTTCTTTTCCACGATCCAAAAGCATACCAAGAATTAGGTACGTATGTCTGATCTGATCTAATGGTTGGTAGGATCGAAACTACATCATTCTACAATCACCTCACCTTTACTCGTAATAATTGACGACTTTGTTCTAAGGTGTGTTTACAAATATTTTTCAAATCAACCGATTTGCCCAATCTGACTCCTAAGAAAGGTCACAGACGTCGCGATAAGCCGTACGATTGGTCGTACACATCAAGTACACGAAGTTTCTCAAGGGATCCTGATAGCAGACCCGCTAAGACTCATATCTTAGACAAACTGACTCACATATTATAAAGTAACATTCGTTATTTGCGAATAATGGCAGTCCAGGTGTACGATATTAAAAATCTTGAATTTAATGATATTCCATCCTCGGTGCGCTATGCAGCACGCTATGCGAATCATTCATTTTATTTGGTACTTTTCTCTTTTCCGTACAAGGATGATTACTTGTGTGAGGCGCATCGACGACGTCCTACCTACTCTCGATAGAGCTGATATGAAGGTAGAATATGAACCGTCGTCTCCAATAAGTCCGCCAGGACCACCATGTGGTTTAGATAATCATTCTATGTCGACACAAGTTACTCCAGCAGAGCTTAGTACTTTTGATCACGGAGTTACCGAAGTTTCATCTAACAAAGACAATCTCTCGAGATAAACCAACATCATGTAAAACTTTTGATAACTATCTTCATTTGATATCATTAATAATTGAGCGGTAACAGCAAAAGTATCCAAATGCTCAGTTTATCGAACCAATTATTGGTTTTAAACATCGTCAACGTTCTCCAACACCTAAGAGCCACAAAAAGGCGAAATTCGAAGATTTTGACGAAACTATAAATGTTTAGCGTTGTATAATTTTAGTCGCTAATAATTACCAGAGTTACAACGAGCAGCGCCATACTGTCGTACGAGATGTTGTACAACAATCTTATCCACTTTAAAATCATCGTCTCAACAATGATATAAAACAGATTGTACAATTTATCGTGCAATAAATCGTTACGTCTGCGACCCCACAAATCTGATAACTAACAGTCATACGGGCTATCGTGATGATCATTACGATTAAATTCACCAATGTGTATGTTTGCATTAGGTATATTTGTCTATATTATTGACTTAACAAGCCTACCTATTTCGTGATTACAAATAGCGTATATTCATAATCGAGAAAAAAATCTGCAATGAAATTATTAGTAATACCTAATAATTATATATATTATTGGCAGAAACACTGTTTATGTAATCCTACCAACGATTAATGACTGAATGTGGAAAAATATAAAACTTAACTAAATGTACACAACTTTTACACTCCCCCACGCTCTCTTTCATTATCACACATTCACTGATCACACGCGACACTCTCGCTTCCTTTCTTTCTTTCACTTATCTTCTGCGTAATATTTTTTGTTTTGTTTCCAAATTTACATAAAGTACAAACTTATGAAAACCGGAAAAATGTTAACACAATAGTCAGTGTAGCATTTTCAAAATGTCGTGTAAGTATTTATCTAATTACATGGTCACACTTAGGTGTCCGTCGATTACACACAATCAGTTCTGAGTTATTTGTTAAACTGTCTCTTTGAAGTCCGAACTCACGGACAATGAAATTAGGATATTTCCGTTGGAATGTCCCAACCCGCACCACCAGTTAGTTTTCTCCTTGTCACACCGACTGTTTATCCGGTTTACCGTTACTTTTATTATCATTATCATTTATCATTGTTTGTTATTGACTGACGTATATATTAATACGTTTCTGTGGTACCGTCCAGCGCCAAACATTCATCCAAGTCCTGCCCGGTTTCAGTGGATTTATAAAGAGCAGCAAATAACATTATAACGATTCCTCAAACGCGTCCATCAAATCTCTTTGCATGTTCATGTCTATTCGCCCAGCCATCTGAAATAATAAATACACCCATTCTTGCCGAATCCGCCCTCGAAAAGATGTAGACTGAGAAAACACGCGCGAAACATCTTTTTCTTTGATTCATAAATAAATCCTAATAGTGTTATATCTCGTCACAAAACTGATTACTTTCAATTCGAATTCTAATATATTAGGTTAGTCGATAAGTCTGTGAAATGTTCGCTTGGCAGATGGCAAAGGGTTGTTCGACAAAATGGTGCTGGTATCACTGAAGAAATACTTCTTATTACCCGAGAGCTTTACTCTTGTTTTACGTTTAAAAATCCACAAAAACTTATGACTAATCCAATATTTATGACAGACCTTTGATCCAAGAGACGTATCGCGGAGAAAAAAAATATGAGAAACTTGCGAGAAAAGAAAGTTACGCTAACACTCACCGCTTCGCGACGCCGTCGTTCTTGCTCCCGTAACCTCTGACGTTCCCTTTCGGCTGCAGCCTTGTCTTGACTGGATGAATGACTTGGACTACTGCTGTCGGTATCGACAATGGCCTTAACTTCTTCTGTCCTCGATGTAGGAGTCAAGACATTCCCTTGCTGATCACCGACATGCGACGTTTTCCTGACTTTGTCCAACGCGTCCTCCTCTTCCCGCTCTCTTCTTCTTTCGCTCTCCTGTCGCAAACGCTCCCTTTCCGCCTGTTCTTTCTGTTGTCTACGCATTTCTTGTTGTTCCAACAGAGCTCTTTGCTATAGGGCATAAAACGTTTATATGCATCGCTGGTATATGGCACACCTAAACGAAGTATAAATACAGCGAGTCTTCAAATTACGGCGGATTCATAGCGAGGTTTTAATTTAGTAAAAATTCAAATAGAAACGAAACATTATTTGTACTAACCCTATCTTGTTTCTCCTTCGCCTGTTTTTTGAATGCTTGAAACGAATCACGAGCAGCACTCTTCATACTACAACCTGCTGCAGATTGGGGACTCGATGCTTGAGCCAGGGACGACCACGATGAGGCATTTTTTACATTTTGTTCTACAGTCTGTGCAAGTTTCAAGGACAAATGAAAAAATGAAAAACTCGTTACATAAAAATAAGAAATTATATTACGCGAACGAGCCTCGAACGTCTTTAAAAAGTTGCATAAATATAAAATTACCGTCGCCTCTTAAGCAGTTATTTTCCTACCTTATTTTTGAAGGCTGATGCAAAATTCGACGCGGGATTTTTCGAGTCTGGCGGCGTCATCTTTTTTTCAGACATAAGCTGCGAACTTGAATGATTCCCCATTGGTGGCATTCCCAGTGTACTCATTTCTGCAAAAAGAGCTCCGGCTAGAGCAACGGCATTACATATTTGATTAGTAAGCAGTTATATAGCAGTTTAAAATGTGAACAGTATAAAGTACAGGTGCAAAGCATAATAGAGAATGATCAAACTGAGAAGCATTAGTTAAAAATTTGCCCACAATGCAAGACGGTAAAGGCATTTCTTAGACGGATATGTTAGTATACTATTTTAGTATAAATGTAGGTATCAATTCTTAATAAGGAATGGGGGTAGTTAGAAGTAACTAAGTAACGTTAGATATGGTAAACTAAATTTAAAAATGAAATTTGCAATTCATTTATAGCAATGTATATAGTGCTCTTTATAATGCATGCATTGAATGTAAGCCAACGTCAAACGTACCATCCATGGGCTTTTGATCCATTTGTGATTGCGAAATAGATAGTGGTTTCTCTTCTTTCTTTATTGGCATTTGAGATATTTGCATTGGCATAGAGACGATAGGTAGGGGATCAAAAATTGAACCCATTCCTCCCATATTTATTCCCATGTTAAGTCCAGGCATGCCATTATTATTGAACATATTAGGTGGAGAATTCTCGCGCTTGATATTAGAGAATCCGTTGGAATGCTGTTGCGACATTGTAGCATTATGCGAATTTTGTATACTCGTCAATTGCGAAGTAGTGTTTATCATGTTCTCCAACTGACTGTGCATCGATATATGCGTTGCCAATCCTTGTGGTAAATTCATATTGAGATTGGCCATAGTTATGTTTCCCAAATTTAAGTTGGACGCCATACCTGACGGCATCATATTCACGGGAGCTTTTACATCCGACAGTAAATTCAAATTGGTATTATTGGTTGTTGTGTGTGGTGCTTGAATCATTGGTATGTGCGATTCTTTTTTTACGGACATCGTTTGTTCCAACGATGATTGCGTAGTAGGCACAAGGGCTGTACAGAAAATCGCTATTATTGGATATATAAAAAAAAAAAATTGATAGATCTTATTGATATAATAAGAAAAACAAATTTGACAGTCTTAATCAAGTGTTTATTAACTTTTCGATCTTCCAGTTTTGAATTATCTTCAAAGATACAAAAATAAAGCTACGACCGGACAATAATTATTTACTTATAAACAAGAATTTAAATTAAACTTTTTTTATACATATACATATATAATTAATTTAAGCAAAAAAAAAATTTCAATGGAAACAGAAACAAAAAAAAAAAAGGTACTATTTATAGTTAATCATAAGTGTAACTCTATATATTCATTAAAACTGGCAAATAACTAAGGCTAGCAAATGATTCCTATAAAAATCACATTAGGTTGTAAATATTTATACTTAGTTTGCATTACATTATTGATTTTTGTTATTATACTGTTATATATAAATGGAGGGTAAGCAAAATGGAAAGAATTAGAAAAAAGTTGTAAGACTTAAAAAAAAAAGAAAGAAAAAAAAAACGAGAACAAATATTACCTAAGTTGTGATTGTAAACAATATGTACAAAGTATATTTATTAACAACATTCTCAATAAATTTGGTTTCAATTATTGTTTATGATGTATTATTGTCTGTTCGTAGATTTATTTCTGTATTTCTGACGGTGATCCTAAATTAGAAGATCGAAACGTTAATAGTTATAATTCTCACTGCTTTTGAGCGTTACATACAGGGCGCGGCACTTAAAACAGGTCACCTGAATAACTTGATTACTTTTGATAATAAACAAAAACATTTCAGAGAAGTTTATTTTCTTAAGTACCACACCACATATAAAACTGTTATGATTAACTGGGAGTTCAAAAACACGTTGTATGATTCATTATATATGGAAGTAAGTAATCGTAGCTGTAGTAAATAAATGTTTTATATAATGCAATTAAATATGTACCTAGAGTATTATATGGTTGTAAAAGATCTGATTGCTGAGTTAAAGTTGTCCCATCTGTAGGTACAGGCGTGTTTGCATTTGAAAAGGAACTAACGGATGTGGGTGGCTGTGGTGGTTGAGGCACAACCGGTGAAGCTACCATAGAGTTTGTGTTTGTAGGTGTAACACTTGGTGGTGGAGTTGGTACAGACACTGACGGTGTTGGTGGATTAGATGTAGTAGGTGGTGGTGGTGTAGGCTTTTTTACAGGAGCAGCCGTAGCCATAGCCGTAGGTCGCGATGGTTGCGCTGGCATAGACGTGTGACTTGCTACAGGCATTCCTTGACCAGCTGTAACAGCTGCTACTGCCACAGATTGTTGACTATTACCACCTAATAAAAGTATTAACGTAAATGTTATTACCAGATAATTATAAATATACAATACGAAGTTAATAAAGTATCTTCAACGAAATAATATGTGACGTGCTTTAAATCGTTATACATTTTCTTACGTCGCAATTATATAAAACTAAATGAAATTGCTTTCTTAAGTTTAATCTATAACTGTCTATATTGTGTAGTACAATTTATTTTTTTTTATATGGAATAACAATGATTTATGTACATATAAATTGTTGACAATTTATGAATTTCACACACCTTGTTCTGAAGATATATTGCTAGACTGAGTTACAGCTGGCTTTACTATTGGTCCCGTAGAATTTGTTGGAGGTTGACTGTTCATTAAAAGACCTCCGGTATGATTCAATGTAGGTGCCTAAAGAGTGTACTATTAGTTAATATATCGCGCACAAAAATGATTTCTCTATGTACACCAGGAGGTTTGGATTATTTTTTGATACAAACTATGAAATTATTTCAAATATTATTCTTACGACACTAACGCAATATACCTTTGAGTGTAAATAGAACAAATATCTTATACAATGTTTATACCTTAATTATTATAATGTAAAGCATATAAATTTGCAAAATTATAAAACAAGGTATTTCGATTACAATAATACAATTGTTATTAGATCTTGCTTACAGATCTTACCGAAGTAACAGTAGTTGTTGTCGGAGGTGCTCCTGTACTTGGTGTATTCTTCTTTGTTTTCTTTCTTGGAGGACGATTGGTAGAGTTTCCTGTAATTCAATGTAACGTGCATCTAACTGTGAATATGTGCAATCAACCATTTTCTCGTTACAAGAGATAGATCGATGGAGATATAGTGAAATGCAGTGTGCAGAGGATACCAGCCATGAGTGTTGTGTTCGCCAAGTAAAAGATATAAAATAAATATTAAGTATATTAGAAACAAAATTAAAAAACTTCGAGCATATATTTTCTAATAGATTTTATTCATATGCTTATATTATAATTGTATCACTGTGTACAACAATGTTAATTTAAATATCTCAATTGTATGGTTTTTTGTGAACTTTCATCTTAATAATTTTTATATTAAAAAATTTTTAATGCGCAGAACAATTCATTCTTTCCTCATTCTACATAAAGTTAGTTGTATTCAATTTATTTATGAATAATTGTGTGTGCATATATATATACACACACAAATATATATATATATGTATACACATCATAAATACATACATACATACCACGCGCTCGCACATACATACACGCTTACGTGCTTGCAAAACTGCCATACATACATATATAGAATTATATATGTATGGAAGAGCACGATCTTTCTTTCTATAAGGATAATAATAATAATAGTAATAATAATAATAATAGTAATAATAATAAGAATAATAATGATTATTACAATAATAATCGTGACAGTAGCGAAAATGATGATTACAAAATGTTGACTACAAAAACCATCAAACTGCCTTCTTTAATTTTCGTACAGTGTAATGTAATATAATATAATTAATGTAATATAATAATAGAATTAATGCAAATAAAAGTCACGTAAATAGTACAATATGGACTCAACTTAAACATGAATGATACAAGAGTGTCACACTCGTACAAGTAGTTTGAAATGTAAATTCAAGTCGCAGTTAGCACAACATTGAGATCGGTGGCAAGATACTCCTGCTCGGTGTCAATAGTATTTATTATACCAGTCACAAGAAGCAACTCTAATACTATATTTAACCTGATTCATGCCCGCAATGAATTCATATTTATCAATGGAATGGTCAATAATAGATTATGTAATTCATGAAATGTACAATACAAGACAAAACAATTGCAAGAGGAAATAATGGTAAACTAAAAAACATCGAGTAGGAGTTCCAGCATATCTTAATTTATATAATATAGTTAACTGGACCACCAAATGAGCCAACCCCGACTCTTAAACGACCTCATAGAATTAATTTTCTGTTTACTTCACTCGTCTAGCTTTGTGTATGCATTTAAAAAAGTCTCCTGTGTGTCGTCTTCCATTTATAACTTACAGCTATTATTAATATTTTATGATATATTAGTCTTCACTATGTACAAATCGCGTATGCTTGTGTTATTGTTGCTATGCAAATTCGTGATACGCAGAAAACAGATGGAACGCTCGTGTGACTCTTGAAAGAAGAGATAATTAATGGTTTAAATAAAAAAGAGCATCCCAAAAGTATAACAAAATATCAAATTCGTTGAATCTGCTTTTGCGTATAACGATCTAGAAGGAAGAATAACGTTCCAGTCTGGATAAAGATGCGAAAAAATTTAGACGCGTGCTTGTATATGGAATAAATGCTACAAAAAATTTTGGAAGGCAATATTAATATTACATATTATAAAATGCCCTATACCTCATGTTACAAGCTAATGGTGATTGTATTTTAATAGATGCATAGTTTCTATCTAATTCAGCACACGCCATCAATTTGATCTCACATAGTCTAACTAAGTATTTGGAATTTTTCTATTTACTTTCAGTATTTTGGGAAACATAAAGTGATAGGATTACTCTGATCAACACTTCGTATCTACCTTAATACTTATAAATTTCCGTAGAAATCAACGAACACTTTTTCTGACCAATTTGTGGCTTTTTTTTTTTTCTTTTGGTAAAATTAGTAGTAGTTAATAATTTATTTCTCTACTTCTTTTGCTGGAACAGTAAGTACGCTGCTGACGGTACGATTAATGATACCATTAAATTGTACTGAGTGCGAATTTGATCACCTTTTTAATGTTCGCGTTATGCAACATCTCGAAACATGAAGTGCTTTCAGAAGCACCTTAGAATCTTATACCAGTTACGTCCATAACTTCTTATGTATATACTTTGCTATATATAAGAACTAAATTTACATGATATTTCAACAAAAAACGCTATCATGGAGCAGACATTTACACATAGAAATATAAAAACAAAATATCACTAAAAGTAACCTCATTCAAACTTGTATAAAAGATTTTCTAAAAATGTTTTAATAGGACGGGTTAAAATTAATATTACTTGAGACGCTTTTACAACATGAATACTTTGAATTGATAGTATGTATTATGCATATTTTCAAATCATATTGTTGAGAGAAAATCGAATTTATTATTAACAAATGTAATTATAATACAATTTTTATAGCAAGGTATGTAAAACCACACCAATCTACATACTTCATTGACATAATGATATTGATTTAGCAGAATGAAAATCTGTTAAAACTTCTGTTTTAAGTAATTCCAGAAATGAGAAAACTGACAATGGATACCAATGAAGAACTAGTGGTAAATAGAGTAATGAAACGACGATTAGCAAAGCTTAGCGGAGTGCAAACAATGTGTTTGGAGGCTAGGGTGCCTTGTTTGTATTGTAGACCATTTCCTTAACTTGCTTTCGTTCCTCTTTCCTCTATCATTCCCTTCTCTTTCCTTTATCTGCTACAAATAGTACGTCTATCTTTTCTGTCTGTGTCATTTATACACTCCCCTTGCCTTTCTCTTTCTCTGATATGTTAACATAAACCTTGTATGCTCAAAGTCATTGATCTTACAAAAAATAAATGGAAACTGTTTATTTGTATCACATATTACATTCTCCGCTCAGTTTATGTCTGCTTTGTAACTATTTTCATTAAAACCCACATATTTAGAGGAAGATTTAAAAATTCAGTTTAATTTCACCATTTCATCTAAGTAATATAATAATAGTGGTACTATCACACCAAAGGGTATTCATGAGATGATAAATCTTAATAATTGACTTTTTCAAAGGAAGCACCGCTTCTTTGGCTTTATCAAAGTAAACTTAGTTAAGAAATGGAAACAGTAACATGAGGTAATATCAGGTAAGAGCTTTCCAAAAAATATGTAAACTCTAAAATTATTTTGCGGAGACAGTAGAAACGCGAGAGTGTATCTAATTAGAACGATTATATTGACGCGAAAGCTGTGGATTATAGTAACCTTATAAAACGCTGATTCGCAAATCCAGCCACCAATACACATTGTCTGCATTTGTTTCCCGTGTGTATTATAATATCACTGCCTATTTGTTCCTCTCAAGTATTGACCATTAAGTCCACACAGTCTAGTCCGTGGAAACAAATATAGTGTTCAGAAGCCTAAACACAGTTCTCACGTCACTCAGGTAATAAGTGTATGGTTCACACTTAATGTAATAATGACGCTTGTTAATATCACTGTACTATACTCTGATAAATGATACGACATGAATGAACCAATGCGAGGAAACAAACTTAATGATTTAAAAAACACAGTGAAACAAGTAATGCTCTGCTTATCAATTAATGTAAATAAATATTAAGTTTGCAAGAGTTAATATATTGCATGATGTTGCTTGGGTTACGTAGGGCAGTATAATTGTCAGGAGAAGCTACAATGTATAAATCCAAGGTACTACCATTCGACACTACAGTCCCTGCTACACTGTGTAATTTATATACACATTGATGCAATTTTCTTAGGTACTAAGTAACCTTTGTTCATTCTCTTCAAGCGTCTAACCAATTTCAAGATATGTGTCCTTTAAACATTTAATAAAGCACGAGACTGCAGTGAGAAATTCAGTAACCTTGAATAGCAAACTATACTTGACTTTCGAGCAACAGAATGTATTGTCAACACCGACAGGGCAAGAGAAAATATAAGTAATCAGTTTTAATCAATAATATAATTTGTGAAACAAGCTGGCATGGCATATGGTATCCTCTAAACACAGTCTGCACTCCACTAGCTCACCTTTTTTTCTTACCATTGCATATTGTCTTGTAAATTAAATAGAAATTCTTTAACTGTGTCAAGTTTCAAAATTCCATACTCAAAAACATTTTTAGAGATACTTTCGTTTGAAAAAGTACATGCAGATTTAAGTAAATTTATCATGATTATGTGTCTATCGTTAATATAAACTTTACAATGAAACTTGACACGACATTCGTACTTGCATTAATATAACGCAGCACTTAAGCTACACGAATAACGCCGTCCTAATAAATACAATTAATAAGCAAGATTTAGCAGCTTAAGAAGATATTTGCGATGCATTTGTGCAGTCAAAACCCCCGGCTGAAAAATTTCTTTGTATCTACTTCACCACTGCGTACATTGCATCGGTATTTTCGATTGTTTCAATTGCCAATACAAAATTGGTTAGGCACAGAGTTCATATTATTTCTTAACTTTAAAGTCATCACCAAGTCATGGGGCACCAAATGTTATCATCATTTCATATATTAAACTACTAATTTCATTATATTTATATTCTTTTTAAATATTTCCCTTTTAAAATGTAATCTGCCCAACATTATTTCACTACTATTGTAACATATTTTCGAACTGTGACAATCGGTACATTAAAAATTGACACTGAAGCGTTACTTACTATTAGATATTTTCATTTGACAATTTGTGCACTACATCCGAAGCATTCATTTTATTATATTTCCATAGATCTTTTCTGTTGCACGCAAATTATTTCTAGATATAATAATATAATATTCAGAAAGTACTGAAGATTATCGGTATTCGAACAAAAGATGTAATAGAAATGTAATTTTATAGCAACTGAAAAGATATACATGAAGAAAAACATGCATAAACAGTGACATTCCTTCTACGTAATAAAATTAAAATCAAAATATTAAAAACCTTACTTTTTATTACCGTATAGCAAATACCCGCATGAAATGGTGAATAACTTCATTTAAAATAACTAGAAGATTCACGTCTATGATTTTTATACTTTACTTAAAGTGAAAGTTTACCGTTGTTCAAAACGAACGTTTTTACCTGAGAAATCAATGAGTATATAAACAAGTTTATATGTTACTACGAATATAGAAATAGAATTTATGAACTACTCTGCAACGTTATGAAAAGAAAATGAAATAGTCGAGAGAAAGAAGGAATATACATGTAATTCGAATGTTCGTCAAAGGTCTATAAATGTATTGTCTTTGTAATATTTCACAGCATAAACGTGATTAGAAATCTGTGCTCTATAGGACAAGTCAGTGGTAACGAATTTCACGTAAAATTTTGTCTAAAGCTCTCCGTTCCCCGAAAGAAAAACAGTCGCAAATAACCCCATAATTTTAAATCTCACAGAAAAACATATTTTCATGGAAACTACTTATAAATAAGTAGTTTATTGTTCCCAAGTAAGGGTCTAATAATAGCAACAGTTACATGAGGTTCATATCTAACCTGCTTCACTGTCGCTTGAATCACTGGAGCTCGAAGAAAGTGAACTACTGCTGGAGTCGCTATCGCTGCTACTACTGCTTGATGCTGACAATCGCGAAGGCCCACTAGCTCCTCCAGTACCAACTACATCAACTGATTTACTACTGTCCTCTGTAAAAAGCATTCCCAAATATTTGTAGAAATTTTTTCATTAAATTAGTCACAATTTTATTTCTTTTCAAAGACAAATATCACTTCACAAAACGGTTCAAGTACTAACCTTTCTTTGCTGTTTTCTTAACATTGCCTAATTGCCCCGTAACATCCTGTAACCTTTTTTCTAATTCCTGTTTTTTCTCCGCCATTTGTTCGTCCTTGGATTTACCACTAACTTTCTTATCTATAAACAGTAAACAATCAAATATGTTAATTCTTAAAAATATTTAAGTAGTTAATAGAATGTTTTTAACCGCTTTCACTATTCAATAGGACAAAAAAAAATGTATAGTACTTTAGATATACTTTTCACGTATTTTACGATAAAACTTTCGAAACGTAAATTCGAATATTTTGCCTCCATTAATGAAGGCAATAATCCTAGGAAAAAATAAATAGAACCTTATGTAAATCTTACGTGGCTTTTTTCTGAGACACGAGGCGACGTAACTCTCTAATTCCCTCAACGTGGATGGTTTTAGTGTTTCGAAGTCGATTTCAATCTCATCCGGATTTGAGTCCCTCAACGAAGGCTCTCGAGATTGTATTATGTGTACGACTCGTCCTAATTTATCTCCTATAATATAAAAATGAACACGTCGCTAATTCATATTTTGTTTATAGTTGAATGATTGGACTAATACATGGGCTATGTGTAAATTTTTATTGTAACAGTTTAACGTGTGGCAGTCATGAGCATAAATCCTTTACTAATCAGATACCAAATACAAAATAGTATCGATATATATCGATATATAACGAATGATATATCACAATTACAAAACCATTCGAATGTGCCCATCGCGCTAATATATAGAGCATATTTTCATGCTTAATATCACATATAATGAATTACTACTTACCAGGTAGTTTATTAATATCCAAACTAAGTTGCCTCTTCTCATCGTAAGACATTGGTTTAGCATTATCTTCATCCTCTGAATCAAATGTTATCGGAGGTGGTTGACTACTGGCACTCTTCTTTTTAGTTCCAGCTGATCTGCTATTCGCTTTTGGCCTCTTGTTTGCGGCATTTGCTGTTGTAGCTTTCCCAGGTCCTCTTCCTCCTTTCCCCTTTGGCTTAGCATTCGTCGCCGCTGGCAGGTGATGACTCATACTTCCTGTTGCATGAGTTTTATTAGGTCCAACTGTTATAGCCGGATGATGAAGATCACCACCCATAACACCAGGCATTTTCAAATCACCTGCTCCCATTGCAACACTAGCTATACTAGCACCAACACTATCAGAGACACTTGGAATCCCACCACTAGGTTTCATTAGTTCTTTCATGGCACCAGTATGACTGGCAACAAGGCTACTACTCTTATTGCTCATTGGCCTTGATTTCGACTTGTCAGGTTTCTTCTTTTTACTTTTCTTTTTACCACTTTCTTCTACCAATTTCCTCATTTGCTCCTGCATAACCTTCAGCTATAGGTCAAATTAATTTTTTGCATCAAACATACGAAAAATTAATAAAAAGAAAATAATTGAAAAACATTCCTATACCTCTTGCTGTAAAGCAACCAATTTTTGGGTACGTTCTTCGTCAGAATCGTCGCTTTCAGAAGAACTTTCAGATCCTGAACTACTGCCACTAGTACTGCTACCTTTTATGCCAACCATGCCTCCCATTGGTTCATCCGGAATTTTTGCATACCTAGTTCATTAAAAATTTTATTTTGTCAAAAAGAAAAGGAGGAGCAGATAAGCTTTATCTTCGATGTTCGTAAGAACGAACCTCATTTCAAACACATCTTGAAGTTTTCTAGCCATAGCAACCACGTCATGGTCAGGAGGATTATATTTATAACAATTGGTAAATATGAGTCGTACATCACCAGCAAACTCTTGTGCTGTTTTATATTCACGGTTGTCCATTTTTGTCTGTAAAAATAATTTTATAAATTATATATACGCTATTTTTCATACAGACACGTATAAAAGTAAGTAAGTAAGAATATTACCTTTACAGTACCAAGATCCATTGGTTTCTTGATTATGTCGTGATAATCGTGAAGACCTAAGAGTTCTGCATCAACTGGTTTGTAAAAGGGCCATGCATAACCCTATACATAATTAAAACACGAGTCATAAACGTTGTCTCGATATTTATGTTGTACTTATATAAAGCGAACAATTACCGAATGTTTCTTTGAAAACAATTCCTTCAAAATTTCATTGCAGGACTTTAAAGCTTCTGAAAGTTTTTCTTTCGACTTTCCAGTGGTATGTTGAGGCTGCAAAATAACACATAAATAGTAATTACCAAAAATTATGAAACTGCAGTTTCAAATGCCATTAAAAAAAATAAAAAAGAATAGCAGTTCATAAATTCATATTTACTTTGTATTGCGACCTACTAAATTAGGAAATATACAAAAAGAAGCATATAAATCAGAAGAATAAAAATATTTGCACGAAGTATTTGTTTACTTCCTTAACACGTTCGATACCACGTGTTATATATGGGTATCATATATAATCTCAAAATGAATTATATTATAATAATCGTCTATAAAATACGTTCGATCTCGGCATGATTAACATGATCAGCTACATTAAACAAAAATACTACAAATCTAGCGTGGTGCATGGTAGACGGTTTTCCAACTAAATGATAGTAGCGAACGCGTTAATAGAGAATTTTCAGATTATTCTTGGACAAAACAGTTTTGTTCGCTTGATTATGATAAGACAGCACAAATGAAAGGAAGGAGCATGAAGGAATAGTAATAAATGTACCTGTTGGGCCATTGCCCCAATCAGGGGCATGTTGGCCTGGAATGGCACTAAGCCGTCTTCCGCTTGCCTCGTTGGCTGAAACAGCCACGTTACAAACTCTTTGTTAATGCATTAATGGCTAAAATGATAATAGCGTGCAAAGAAGAAAATTACTTAAATGTATACAATGCTTCGGTTTATTAAAATTATTAAAAATTAATATCCGAATTGTTGAATTTGTTAGAATTTTACTACTATATTTAAGACGATTTAAATAAATATAAATATTCTTTGTCACGTATAAGATTTTTACTGACAGAAAATTTTCTAAGAGAACTTTTTTGTCGTAGGTACAAGTGATTAAATGATGAACAGGTTGCATGTTCAATATGAAGAGTGTATGGAAACACACACACGAATGTTTTAACACTTTAGAAAAGACTTAATAAACGAGTAACTTGTTAAACAAAAGAACATCATTTTTACCTTTTTTATTTGTCTGCCAGATTCTCGTCTCGTGGGTAATTTGGCATTTTTGGGGTCCAGTTTATATAAAGGTTCAAAAGAATTTGCAGTAGGAGTTGTAGTATCAGCCTTTCTCTTCACTCCCTTTTTAAGTTTTGCAGGTTGTGATGGAGGCATTACTGTGGGTGCAGTGGGAACTTGCGGAGGAGGGGGTACAGCAGAAGCTGCTTGTGGATCCATTGCTGGTTGTGCATGGTAACCGGTAGTTGGAGGGACCACTTGTTGAGGCAGAGAATTGTGTGTAGCCATGGGAGTGACTCCCATGCTTGATGGAGGAGCAATAGTAGTAGTGTTAGTGCTCCCAGGTACAGATGCAGGTGCTTGGGTGCCAAGAGGAGGCATGGGAATAACACCCGTTGTTCCAGCAGACGTAGCTGAAGGCGTTAGGCTATTTGGTACACTGGAAGTGACTGCAGCTGCACCAGATGAAGGTCTACCTCGACCTGTGCCTCCTGTACCCCCTGCTACTCCACCTACTAGTGCTCCAACTCTGCCTGCTTTTTTGCCTTTGGGTCCCTTTGAAACAGGAACTTCGAGTTCTACCTCGTCCTTTGGCATTTGAGCAACCTAGTAGTTCGTTTAATGGTTATTATATTATCACACAAACGTCTACACAAAAGCAATTTGTATAGTCTCTTTTAATCGAAGTATTAAAAGAAAAATTTGACTTTAAGTATTCGAAGTCAATAAAACCAATCACCGAAACAATGAGGTAAAATACTTCTACCTTCAACTATATTAAAAGAAGATTCTGAAACATAATTACCTTTGTAAGAAACAATTTTTCGAGGGCTTGTGCCATAACCACAACATCTTCCCCGGGTTTGTTGTAAACGTAACAATTGGTGAACATTGTATTGAAATCTTGAATACATTCTTTCCCGCTCCAATAATACGTATTCTCTAATCTTTTTTTGATTGTGCCGAGATCCATTGGTTGCTTTATAATTTTGTGGTAATCCTATTGAATTGTAAAAGTTAAATTAACCTTCACAATTGACGTAGTCATCTCATACTTTCTCAGTAATTCTACTTGGTTTACACGATTCACTAATAAAATACATTAAAACTTAAATGTTCACATACTGGTAAATTGAGTTTCTTGGCATCTACAGGTTGCTGAAAAGGCCACGCAAACTGATGTTTCCATACTGGCTTGAGCACACCCTTTTGGAGAAATTGTAGTTGATTGGTAACACGCCCTGGGCGATTAGGAGGTGGCACAACAGGTGGTTGGACTACACCGTTCACCGGCTCCACGGGTGGTTCATCACGTGGTGGTGGTTCCTTCGCAGGAACTGCTGGTGTAGTCGATGTCTTACCAGGTGCACTTGTCTACATTATCCAGATTCCATTTATATACTTTGTATCGATACAACTTTAGTTTTTTAGTTAGTTCTATTACTACAGTTATTATATAACATTAAGTCCACAACTGAAAATAAAATATCTTTTTGCGAAGCACAAAATCAGACCATTACCTCTTTTTCATGTAAAACTAATGCATTGAAATTGAAATTAAAATAATTATAGTACATAACTCATGCCATAATACTTTATTGTAAACTTAAATCAACATTTTATTCTTATACATAAGAACAGTAGTTATTGCTTTTGTTTAAGTAATTCTTAACAGTTCTAATATAAGATACTTAGAATAGTGCAGAGACAGAAGTTTAATAGTATCTATTTTGTAAAAATATATTATACAAATTGTAATTTCATTATGGTATATAAATTTCAAAGGTTTAATAAGGTTCATGCACTATAGAATTAGGTAAACCCACTCGTGCAATGAGCAAATTAGGCTGCTAAATATTTAGATTCCATAACCACAGGCAAGCAATTTAGAATCTCTTTTAATAGAATTCTAATCAAGTATGTAATAAAAATATTTATCACAAAAATATTTTCAATTGAAACGTAATGGCAACTCTAAGTCATTTCATACAGTCATGCAATCAAAATAGAATTAAAAATATATAAAATTAAGTATCATTAACTATGTAAGTAATCTATAGGAAATGTATACAAATTTTATGTTGTATGAAATGACTTACAAGCTTTTGACATCTATATCTTATGCATTTTATATATAATAAAAAATAAATGTACCAAGCAGAATATATCTTGCTTTAAGAATAATGCAAAATCATTAATTTGAATCAAAGTTGTCTCCTTTTTTTCATTATGTTTACGTAAAATCTCATACAAATATAGAAGCAAAATTGCAAATTTCTCTAGACACAAATTTGGAGCTGCCATTTTATATTTTTACCATATATATGTATATCCTAGTTGAAACAATACCCAACAAGGAATCTCACCTTCGGTATATTACACAGCCTTTCTCGCTCCTCCACATCTAACTGTAATTCATACATACCATTCAATCAAACAGCGCTCAGTTTCATTACATAAAAAAAAAATTGTGCTCAACATAATACCAGAAGTAAGAACATACACAATAGTGGTTTTAAGAAGTCTGATTCTTTTTTATAGTATAAACAGTTCAGAAGTAGATAGCAAACAAATTACATTACAGCATTGAGAGAATAATCTTTAGTCCAAAATTTTATATCTAATGTAAAAAGCATAGTGGGTTTGAATTTCAATGCAATTTGTGTCTATATTGAACAATTACACTTTTATTAGAAATGGTGTATAAACACTATGTAAATTACTACAACATAGAATATCTGTAGGGGAAAATAGAAGTGTTTTAGGGGATAAGAATTTTAGCATAAAGGAACAGAATAATAACGTGTCTTTATACGCTGTTTAATGTGTATAGACTACATGGGAATCATACAAAGGAAAAATGTTTAATTCGATGCAGCTTTTATGTATAGCATTAGTAGATTAATAAGCAAGCTGCGCTTGAGATTATACAATAGAATAGAATCTATTACTTACCGAATTATTTTGCGAGATAGTGTCCACCTGCTGCATCTTGGCTTCGTTTCTGCAACAGAAAAAAATAAACGTGTAAGAAAATTTTATAAACAAATACAAGAATGGTTAAAATAACATTCAGCACAAGGTTTTAAACCACATTTTTGATGAAATAAACTTTCATTATGATATACCGCTTACATATAGCCTATTTTACTTTAACACCATGATATAAACTTATAATATACCATATTCTGCATTTTTTTTTTTAGGGATTGGTAATCACTTTTCATTCCATCTCTTGAAATTGCAGGTTTCACTATAGGAGAGAGATGTCAAACTCTGACTGATATAATCAAGCTTCTTTTACACATTTCATGAAATAACTAGGTATATTTTATAATATAAGGCTCATCGAGTCCACGATAATGAGCTTCACCTACCTTTCCGACATATATGGTACATAAATGCTATGCAGCAGGTAACTGCCTTACGTTGATGCTTGACGCTATGAGGCTTCATCAACAATTGAGATGGCAAGGATATATTCTGAATCGAGCATGGTAGCTCACTAATTGCTTGCCAAGATGATTGCGCTGCAACCAGGGAGATTGGTGCCGTGGAGGCATAACACTACTCAAGCCTACCGAACGGTAGTACTTTGAATGTCAGCCCTGTACACTGCTGTGAGACTCCGTACCTCCAGCCAAGACTCGCGACATTAGCAACATCTGGATAACATAACAACAGGACCCCGTATTGTAACAACCCCAAATTGTTTTATCGCTTTAGAGCAAGTTAAACATTGATTTATTCTCAAATTATGTATATCCGCGTAAATTAATTAATATATCATGCAAAACCGATTCTATAAGATACATGCTCGACATATAACAATGTTTTTTTCTTCCACTTCACTATACATAAAGTGACAATATATAGCTGCTACTAAGTTGTAACACGTTCAAATTGCTCCTTTTAATCTGTTCCTTTTAGCAAATTGTTTATGAAAATTTTATAAATGAAAACTACATTTAATGAAACATCAATCAATATAGGCAAAATGCTTGAAACAATTTCAAGGCTCTTCTGTATTCAAGTAATACTAAGATATGATCTTTATATGAAATATAAACAAAGAACCAAATCTTTGTATCAACAGCATAAAGTGTAACAGAAGCAACTAAACTATAATTTTGTAGCCTATTATACAGCATTATATTACTAATCTTATGTCATTGTGAGTGGCATACAACAATCTGAGAAATACAAAGCTATATTAATATACCTTAATCTTGATTAAAATCTGCTTTTACATATCACTATCATATATGGTAATTTAATATATTTAGACATTCTACTTGTTTACAAGATCTTTAAAGCATAATGTTAAATGAGAAAAAAAGAACAAAGAGTTTCTGACAACGAAGTCACAAAATGTCAGGGAGATATATTTAAATAATGTACGTGAATACAAAAAGTTTAAGAAACAAAATGGTTCTGCCAGGAACAATGCGTTCAAAGCACAACACTTTTGACGCACAATAATATCTGAAATTGTGTATAAGAATCAACGTGCTATCCCTGTTCTGTTCTAGACCAGTATAAGCCAAAATGGAAAGTTTGACAAAAGTGGCACAAATAACTGGTACACTGGTATAGAAAGTGAGCTGACTATTAAAATACAAAATTAGCAATACACGGGGAAAAAATCGATCTCGCGGAAGACCATAAGATTTCGACCATGGGAAGCAAGAGCTTCCACCAGGTGAAGAGAAGCATTGCCAGAACAATCCATGCCGCGAAGACGTTCTATTCGTAGAGGTCCGAGTATCAAGGGCAAAGATAAAGAGTTTGCGGGTCGAACAGGTGCTTGGTGGTTAAATAGTCGTCGAAGTAGGAACGGAGAAAGGTGAAAGATCCACGAGAGACGATGGGTGAGAAATAAACGCGGTAGATGCGAGAGTGGAAAGAGGAGGAGGACAAGTAGGAGAGGATAGCGAGGGGAAGGGTAGCAGACCCGCGCCCAGCCGATGCACCCAGCCGACGCACACAACAAACACGAGCAAGCCGCCGTGTGAGAATCTAGTCGAGCGCTCGACTGGCGCCGAATTCGCAACGTTTTTCACATCGGACAATTCTGGCGCGCGCGGAATAACCGAGCCGCCTCTTCGGTTACTCGATTTCGAGTAGGTTTCAACATGGCGGTATGGCCGCTCGGGAAAGAAAGCTCCCAAGGGCCCGCCGCTACAGCCGCCACTTACGCACCACCACGGCACACACCACGCGCTATACTTATCATCAACAGACCCTCAAAGACCAAGAATACTTGTAATCACTTACCTGATCAATGGAAGTCCACTTTCCACAGGAATTCTATCGAAAAACACTACCACTACGTCTTGGACACTCGACTCAGCACTACGCTTTCTCCCTGCTCGCTAGTTTGGTTGGTCGGTGTTATGGCCGCCGCCGAGTGTGCCCCGCCGTATCACTCACTCACTCACTCTCACTCCTGCGAGCGCTCGGTTCGCATACGCGACGAACGCGGACGCGGCCCGACCAACTAGTTCCACACTTACGAATGCGGACGTCGATCTCTCGCACTAATATCGTATCAGTGCCCCGTGCCGAGCTCCACCGACATTTTTCTGGAGTCTCGTACAATCGGATGGCTTTCCGTGCCCATGACGATCTCGGATCTAGAAACTAACGATCGCAGCACCAACAATGGCTACGCATTCTTCCGCGACGTACCGAATGGTCCTGTTCCGTTGTTCCTCGAACACGACCTGTCTATCCATTCCCTTCGCAACTCTGCCAATACGAACTTTACCGAACTAAACCGAAGGGGAGAGCGCCAATTTTAAAACTGCCTAACAAACCGTATAAAATTCTCTTTAATTACAATTATATTGCATATATTCCACTATTCAATGAGTTTTCCTTGCAACTGTCACTGTTCTTTTTGATTAATTATTCTATGATTGTTTAACATTGTAATCAATGATTTTCTAATAGTATCTTTCCTCATGTAAATTTGGCTTGTCCCTTTTAGACGCATGTACGAAGTCGCGACCGTTAATTTAAGAACAAATTTTGTTTTCGTAACTTATTTTTTATTAATTTGCATATGACAATAGTGAAATATTAAGGATATAGGTAACAGGATACGAAATAATTACACTTTATTATTCATAAAACAAGATTACGCTTTATTAACCAATACAAAAATTAATGGTTAATTTCCATCGTTCCATGTCCACCCATAATGCATTTTTAAGATTATTGAAATAACGATTTATAAACGTAAATATTAATAACCACTGATTTAATAATAAACAAAATAAGTTTTACGAATATAAGTAGTTATTAATTTTCTTATTTGAAATATAAGGTTAAAATTTATTAATCACCGCGCAAGTCTCGGTCCAATTCCACGATTCTGCAACTATCTGCAATGCATTTTGGGATACAAACAAAATTTATAATTACATTGTATTTTCAGTACTAGCGCATAAATTCTTCAAATAATATCATGAATAAAGTAATAACTCTAAACGTAGGTAACACGTGGCGAACTTTGCGCGCGAGTTGAATGATACTCTGTCATGACGTGTGTGTCATCATCATAGCAAGTTCCGTTACTCGCCAATATGGCGAAACGTGAATAATTGACCTTTGTTTTGTTATGGCATTTCTGATAAAATACAATGCAGGAACGCAAAATAATCAAATTTCACAAATATCAGCGGTAGCACGTTCATGTAAATAATCCGATTAACGTATAAAATCCTATCAAAGTCACAAAGTAAATGCTGACGCATCAACAGATACTACACTCGTGACATTGACTACGGTAGTCAATTTGGCAATTTTATAATTTATCACTTGTATCACTAATAATTGTATTATGAGAAAAGCACAATTTAATGATAATACTGCTTCAATTCGAATTAAAGTCCATGGAGATTTGCCATCATGTACATTCGTGCAAACGACAATGCCACTAAATCACAAAATGGCGTCCCTTTGACGATTGTAGATTCACTTCTTAATGCTGCACGTTTTTAACAACAGTCACTCAGAAAGCAGAAATTGAGTCACAGAAACAATAGCTTTCAAATAAGAAGAAACGATATCGTATGATCTTTAAGAAACATGCTACGTTAAGGTAAAAGAGCGTACCGAATACTTGACATTAACAACCATTTTTGCGTTGATGACGTAATGAAATACGAAAGTCAAAAAAGAAACTAGATATTGAGGGCTCGATAGCGCGCAAGTTAGTATCCTTCCGGCCGCCATAGAATTTATCGCGTTCTAAGTGGTGATTGGTCTACACTCTTTGCGTCTTTGATGCGGACCAATCGTTTGAAAACCAATATTGATGAGTCATTGTGTTTAGGATTTTTCACTACATATTGCGCAACGACGTTTTCATCTCTCTTTCTCTGTTCTTTACGTGCGATGGTTTGATTGAAACTTATATACTGTTAGGGACGAACGCGTACAATTGAAAGTAAATTACTACAATAATAATTTAACATTTCCATGCAAATTTAAAAATATTTATTCTTCTTTCTTGTCGTACATTTAACAAAGTAATTTCCTATATAAAAATTAAACAGAAAAACATGTAAACAATACACGCAGTCAATTTGTTATTTAATTTATTCCCCAAACTTCTTCAAACGCGCTACACAATTTACTACATGTTAGAGCTCCAGATAGTGGATAATTACTAATAGATATAGTATCTTCGGTATAATCTGGTTTTACCTACAATGTGGAATAAAATAACAGAAATAAATTCAATTACAGGCAGACATGTGTTATGAACACAAAACTTACTTGTCCATGTGCCATTGCACCTATTACAATAGCAACTGGTTCCTCAGAAGGAACTAATTCTCGTGGATTCTGTACTTTATTTCCATTAAATGACATTGCTATTTTACGACATCCAACAGGTAAATGATTTGTGACTGGATTTTTAATTACTTTTAGCAGTTTCATTGGTCCATCAGATGCACGGACACTGTATTTATGTAACAATTGCACTGTGAATGACAAAAATGATCGAAATAAATTTTAAAAGGCACCCTGTTTCTTATACAACACCATTGTATTATATTATATTATTTTGTCTTACCCATAAGACCTGCAAAACGTTTAAATGTTCTGGGAATTCTAGTTTGAGGATTTATTTCTATCAATACATTTTTTTCAGTATGGACATATACTTGTAGAAGTCCAGCCCTGTTTAATGGACTATCCATTAACATTAATAAACATTGATGAGTAATGTCTGGTCTGCATGTACCATGTTCACGATTATTTTTCTTTAAGATGTTTGCATGATCATCACAGTTTAACAGTTCAAAGCTATTTTGAACCTGAAAAAATTAAGAAATATAAATTAAACATGAAAGCTACCATTACATAATGATTTACTACAATTACAGTGTTAAAAGAAATTTTGTTCCCTATTGAAAATATTAAAATAATAATAACGTAAAATAATAAAAAAGAATTTTTGTGTATATTTAGTTTACATGCATTTAATATTACACTTTGAATATATTTCTGCAGCAAAGAATATATAAGTTACGATAAATTATATCAGTCGTACAAGACTATTTAATAGAAAAATAAATAAAATTGTCGGAGGCAATGTAATAGAAATCTATTTTAAAATTTAATAGTAAAACATAACCATACTTTGACAGACTCCAGCTGTGCATTTTCCAAAATTACAATCAAACGCTTCTCTTGATTTTTTATATGAGCTATCTGTAGGTGTTTAGGATGTGGATCGTATTCAAAATCATCTTTTTCATTACGACTCTTACGTTTCTGTCCCATTTTTGTACGTATATTAAAATAAAACAAAACAATCACGTTAATATATACATCCCATCGATCCTCATGGTGCTGGACTTTGCATAGTAGCGCTGTTGCACATACCGGCCATGCATGCATTTAGTTCTATGTATGAAGAACAGATGTCATGACATTGCAGTTTGTATGGACACAGACGAGGGATACGAGCAGACCTTTCACCTAATGTACTCGTTCGGCCCATTTTTATCGGGCTCTAGAGCCCCATTACCATTTCCGTGTCACTCTCAACGTTACCAACAGATTTAGAAATGAACACAAGAGGAAGTGAGACAGAAATTTTATTATTATTTAACGGAATGAAAGTTGTACGGTCCATCATTGGACATTAATCGATTAATTTCATTGGAGATTTCAAGGTTATTAGAACACCTAAGGATGTATCTCATTGATACGAACACCAAAAATCCTCTATTTTTTATTTTAAATTGTAATACATCATTTATTTAAAAAATAACTCGGCAAAAACGCATTTGCGATTCGAAATCAGTCATCAGACCACGCATCGGGGGCCCCCCAGGAACTCCTCATTCCGCTTTCGCACACTATGCCCAATCGCGTGTACGTGAGCTCGTAGAGTTTCGGAAGAGCCGAGAAGAACAGGCTGACACTCGCTTTCTTTCTCGCTCTTGCATCGCTGACGTCGCTTACATTTCTCGAAAGTAGGCAGAGTTGCCAGAGAGAGCCCCTGGTGCACCGGGGACACCTCATTCCACCTTCTCACACTATGCCAGATCACACCTACGTGAGCTCGTAGGGTTTTGGTGAGTCGACAAAGGCGAACTGACACATGTCCTCTCTTTCGACTCTCCGAAGCTGCCCGAAGTACTTTCGGACCGTCTCGTGGGAGTCGAGAGAGTGCAAGGCTCACATTTGCCTTCTCGCTCTTGAACAACTGAAATCCGACCTCACGTCAACGCCATACGATTTCGAATCTCGACTGGCCACGCATTTTTACTTTTCCGATCTATGTAGGCTTCTTATTTTTATAATATGAGCAAAACAGAAGAATCAATTGTTGGAGACATTAATTAATAATGATTTTCTATTGACTACTGGTCTCTGCTAGTCTCTGCTGCCCTCCATTGCCATCTGTTGACCGCCACTGACCACTTCTGATACAACTGACAGCGTAAGTACAATGATTACTACTGACTTCTTCTTGCATGTGTCAACCTCTGCTGGGTCCTACTGACCACTGCTGACCTCTGTCACCAACTTCTGGTATGATGTACATGTATTAAAGCTTTGTACAATGTAAATCTATGGCAATAAGTGATATAATCTCAAAGAATTCTATGTGTTCTCATTATTTTGATCTTCCTTTCACCCCTTCGCAGCGTGTCGCCCGATACGACTATCGATTACAATCTGATAACTCGAGACTATTAATTGGCTAATCGGTAGATAAGAGCAATAGTCGTGAAAAACATTTTGAAGGTCGAGAAATTTAAATTCGAAGCTGTTACTTTTTTCAAATTAAAAATGTCCATCGACTTTAATGCCATTTTTTAAATATTTAACAAAGTACATCGAAGTTAACATAGTGAAATATAATTTTAGCCTAAAAATATTTTCTTTAATCGTTCAAATTGATACAAAGATTGATGCGTAGACACGAAATAGTTGTACATACCTATTTCTAGTGTATTCTATAATATTCTTTAAAAATAATTTTATTCTTACCATTGTTAGCATTCCTAAGCCAAGGATAATGATGCGATACGTTTCTTATCTTTTAAAAGCTCGGTCAGGTTGTGTTTACATTCTCGGACGCCGGCCTCTCGACTTCACCTTGGAGATGGACTCATGAATTCCTGATCTGCGTGACACTAACACTGTTGTTTTATGCGTCTATACTATGCATTGTCTGTGCCCTTAATCCCTGTGTTACGAAAAAATATCGCGTTCGGCGTCTACTTCACACTTCGTTTATGCCTGTAGAAGACTTCTTACCAAACTGCGTCAAGTTCAATGTTATCGACACCGCGTCAAAGAAGGTTGGTAATCTAGTGAGAATTAAAATAAATATCTTTAGAAAATTTAGTAGAAACAAAAGAAACTTTTATATGAAAAACTGATTGAAATTTAGTTTGAAAGTTAATACTTACGCATTATATGGTTATAATTAATATATTTTAATTGATCTAGTTATATATGCAACCAATAACAGATCGATATTAGATGAGCCAATGACAGCTTCTCATTGTGACGTCACAGGAGTATAAAGATTATAAATCATTAATTAATTGTTTGTTTGATATCTTTTTATATTAATTTTATTTTCTTCATGTCTTAATTTTATTTATTTTCAGTTCTTCGAGATATAAGGTTTAACCTTTATTTCGAAGATACACATCAAGAGTCGAGACGGACTACGTGACTCCCTCACCCCACTCCCCACTCCTCGCGCGAGAGACGTGTCCGATCCTGTTCGTCATTCTTCGTCTGGAAAGTGGTGTGAGAAGTGCGTTGACAGCTTCGCGTCTAATTAGGTACGTATTTTTTATTTTTAACCATTTCTATTCTCCTCGTCATTCTCCATCGATGCAATTATACAATATTAATAAGTGCATATTAACAAATTTGTGTTTTATTTCTGTAAGAGCCCGTAATTACAGTTCAAACACGGGACGCTCAACTACGGTCAAACGTATTTTTCATTTTTAACCGGTTCTCTTCTTTTCGTCATTATCCATCGATGCATTTATCCAATATTAATAAGTGTCTGTTAACAAATTTGTGTTTTATTTCTGTGGCAGCTCGTAATTACAATTTAACCACATGAGACTCTCAACTGCGGCCAAACTACGGTCACGCTGTAAACGCGACGCCATAATGCTTTGAGAGTTTGTGAACACGTTTCGACAGGAAACCTGTATCTATACGAAAAAGAGTATTTGGCGATGCCCACGTGCGAAAAATGTAAGTATCCTTTGTATTTTGTTCCGAGTACGCTTAAAAAAAATTGTTTGATTTAAATTTGCCATCAAGTTTTCAAATACGGTAGAAACCTTTTCGTAAAAACATTTACTCTTTCTTTCTAAAGGATCCTGACATCTCATCATCGTGCTTGTGGATCCGGAGAAACTCGACGATGATCTCGCTGCTGACCTTGATGCTGACTTCGTTTCTAACGTCGCTGATGACTTCGCTGATGACTCCTACTAGGCAACATCGTCGCCCGGGTGCTTGAATTCTACAGTTGGTGAGTCGCATGCTATTTTGTTTCCTCTGGTCCCCAACCATGTTGTAGGATGAAATATCCGAATCAACACGGGTGACCAGTTGTATATTTGGTATTTTTGACGAGTTAAGTGACCGCGGGTATGAAAAATACCCATGAGTTATATTTTTTTAGTGCAGGCTAGGGTCTTCTTGCACTCGCATTTTTTAATGTTATCAATAAATATTACACAATATGATCATTACACAATTTTGATAAAATATATGAAATATGTTTATTATCTTTATATGAATTAAATAATTGAGTAGAATATGAATTAATATAATGTGAAAACATTATATCAATCATATGATTGAGTAAAATATCTTACATCATTAATATAATTATTAAATATTCGTTTTATTAATTAATACATCATATGATGTATTTTATGTGCAAGGAGGCGTTTCGCGACTGGTCGATTTTCAACTCAAAGGAACATGCATGTTAATTTTATTTTTTTAAAAATTTACTTTGACGACAGAATCGACCAAGGTTAATTGAATATTTTGAATAATAATTTAAGAAATTTATTTCAATTTGCAAAGTAAATTATTTTATCATGATATCTTTATTAAAGTCTTACATTTTGAACAATTAAATTTCAGTCACAAATTTTTCTTGAATAATAATATCTTTCGATATTAACGTACTCTGTTGTTGATATATTACATATAACAAGTCGAGTCATTTTAACTGAGAATAGATACCGTTTAGTTAATTATTAATGACCAGTTGTTTTAGTCAGGATTTTCAGGATACTTTCCCGTGTTCGTTGCCTAAGTTCATGCACATGCCCAAGTGTTATTTGCACGAGCGAAGGCAACGGGGCACGATGACTTAGTTTGTAACATTTATAATAATAATTTATCCGTGCGACTGACAATGCTAGTGTCTCGTGCACGATGTACTGTCCACATATGTGTGTTTGTGGTTAGGTTGTGGAAGTGCATCGTATCAAAAGTTCATCACAATTCAGATACAGAATTTTTTGACATTAGATTCATAACAATCACAATAATAATATTAAACTTATGTTATTATTTACTTGACAATTGTTCGTATTGCATACACGTTGATAATATTGTAAAATGCATAATGAATTAGCTTTTCAATCTTATACATATAATCATATATAGAGTATATTTTAAGAAAGACTATATTAGATATATTAAAATGTTTTATATAAATAATAAAAGTACGCAATGGGCACTAGCTTTGTCAGTCGATTCCAGAAATGGTACGTACATTTAGAGTATGAATGAGGTTGTGTCCGGGTGTCGGAGGAACCCCGGGGAGTCCTCTCTAGTTTAGGTCGCGCCCGGACATTCAGAATGAGAACCGTGGAGTGTTTGTTTGAGAGACTGAGTTTTGCATTTTTTTAAATATAGGGTTAGGTAGGTAGGTAACTTATTCTCTGGTGTGTGTGTTTAAATCTAAGTAGGTAGGGTCAGGGCAGGACTGTCCACATTAGTAATTCGGGTAGGCGCGTTTTCGCGTGGCAGTTCTGTTCCTGTAGTTACGATTTCGAGGGTAGAAATCTTGCTGATTCAAACGGTGCACTTGTGCTGTTTGTTTCGGCTTTATTTTCGACTCCTCGAATCGCGCTACTCTTAAAGTCGCTCTCTCGCGCTCGCGGTCGGGATTAGGTCCCTTTCGAAACGTTCGTCCCGCTCGAGATTCACCACGTATGCTCTTGCAACAATTCGTATATTGTTGGAAGACTACGTATTGCACAAAATCTCGAGCCCGGTCTTTCGTAAGTTTCAGGCATCGGCAGGACCGCCGAAGAAAAAAAAGGCTCTCAATGAGCCGAAGAGGCCCTGACAAACTGTCTCAAGAGTGGGCTGCAACAAATGGCTTTTCATCTTCATCCTCGGATGAGAATGGAAAGTCATTCCTGTTACTACTTTGTCACTTAACTCGTCCGTAGTTGTAGTTAGTTTATTTTTCTGACTCGCTCACGTATGCATGTACTTGATGGTACATGATTGCACCATACATACCAGCCATCCGTCCCCATAACTCGCGGTTATGATATACATAGAGTTGCGAATATTCAATAATCGCGTTTACTTGTAGAGTTGCGAATCACTGTTTTTCGCGTTTCCTTTTCAGGGTAGTGTTGCGCCTTGACACGATACGCGATTGGTTTTTTGCAAACTTAGGTACCGAATGTTTGCTTAAAAATAGCGTTGCGAATTATTGATAAACGTGATTGTTCGTAGAGTTGCGAAATACTATTTTTCGCGTTTGCTTTTCAGGGTAGTGTTGCGAACAATCACGATTCGCGTTGCTTTTTTACTCTTTTATACATATAATAATGCATGTCAACCGCGTTTGTAATTTTCACGTTATAAATTAGCGTTGCGATCTTGATCAATCGTGCGATTTTTTATTTAGCGTTGCGATATTTTCAATGCCCAAATTCTACCCCAATTGTAGTACTAGTAGTAGTTAGTTTATTTTGTGACCAGTACATGTCTATGTGCATGTACCAATAGCTCCTGATTAAAGTTAGAGTTGCGAATAATATACAATGTTCGCGTTTGCTCGTAGAGTTGCGAACAAATATTTTTCGCGTTGATATATCAGTGCTGCGAATAAATACGATTCGTGATTGTCTTTATGCAAACCTAGGAACCGGGCGTTTGCTTTAAAAATAGCGTTGCGAATTTTTAGTAAACGCGATTGCTCGTAGAGTTGCGAACAAATATTTATCGCGTTGATATATCAGTGCTGCGAATAAATACGATTCGTGATTGTCTTTATGCAAACCTAGGAACCGGGCGTTTGCTTTAAAAATAGCGTTGCGAATTTTTAGTAAACGCGATTGCGAATTAGAGTTGCGAATTACTATTTTTCGCGTTTGCTTTTCAAGGTAGTGTTGCGAATAATTACCATTCGCGGGTTGCTTTTATTCTTACAAGTCGCGTTTGGAATTTTTTCTATTATAAATTAGCGTTGCGATTGTTGATTTATCGCGTTGTTGCCCCGTAGTGTTGCGATATTTAAAACGTCTAACTTCATCCCCATATGTGCCACTCTGTTGTAGTTTGAAGTAGCTTGATGTAGTTAGTTTATTTGTACAATTTTATTTATTGTCTGATTTATGTTTCAGGGAAACATCGTGGGATTAATCAAGACACCAAGAAGAAATATTTTTTCATATTTATTTGTTTTATATGAGTTATATATTTTATTGGATATGAGTTTTTGTTTCAGGAAAACATCGTGGGATCGATGAAGACACCAAGAAGAAAATATTTCCTCATATTTCTTCATGTTTCTACAGATTGCGTTAGAATACAAGTACAAATGTATATAGATTATAAGATAAAAAAGCGTTCTCCTGCCGTTTATTAAATATTACCGAAACGTGTGCGTAAATTTAAGTGGGAATGATTGATATTAAGATACATATTAGTATTCTAATATGCAAGGTCCATACGTGCAGTTGCACATTTCTGGTTTCTTTCTTCGTTTTGTACGAGTGTCTTGTTAGGCACTGTCATAATGCAAGTATTTATTTAAGAAGGAACAATTAATAATAAAGTACATATTGATAATTTAGTAATCAGGATTCATACGTGCAGTTGCACATTCCAATTTCGTTTCTAGAAAACATGTGATGGATTATTTCACATGTATCAACATTTTGTTAGGTTTTTGATCTCTTCATCGGTCAGAGTTCGTGGGTGCAGTTGCACATTTCAATTTCGTTTTTAGAAAACATGTGTATCATCTCACATGTATTGACATTTTGTTAGGTTCTTCATCTCTTGATTGGGCAGTTCTTTTAAGAACTCTCCTTTTCTAGCTCGTTCCTAACTTTTCGATAGCTTCTCCCTTAGATAGGTATTCGAATTTCTCGCCAAAGGAAGGGTGGTTGGGGCGAGGCTAGGGTGGGTCTCCAGTCGCAGCAACCTCCACGTCGTGATTAATATAATTATTAATTACATAGCAAATAATATGAGCTAATGGCTGCGTTCTTATTATAGTTCCACATATCTTCTTCGTCCTGGTGTGCGGTCTAATAACACTGATTTCGAGTCGCAAATACGTTTTTGCCGAGTTAGTTTTTAAACAAATAATATATTACAATTTAAAATAAAAAATAGAGGATTTGCGGTGTATTTATCAATGAGATCCTTACGTATTTTAATAATTTTGAAATCTTTAAATAATCTCAATCGATTGGTTATTCCAATGAAATTAATCGATTAATGTCCAATGATGGACCCTACAGCTTTAATTCCGTTCAAAAATAATAAAATTTATGTAATTTTATTTTCTGTCTCACTTCCTCTCGTGTTAATTTCTGAATCTGTTGATAACGTTGCGAGTGACACGAAAATGGTAACGGGGTCCCGGGACCCCAGAAACTCGGGCCGAAAAATTACATTAGGTGAAAGGTCTATTCATATACCTCGTCTGTGGTATAATGATCGATGCGATAAGTGTTCTCTATTTCTCGAGCATTTTATCGGCGGTGCTCTGTTCACGCTAGAACGGCAATTAATAAAAGCGGCGTTGTTGCAGCAATATACAGGATTGAAAAAAATGATAATTTTCAATTCACTGTTGCAATGAATGGATGAATCAGATAACGTGTATCTCTCGACGTCATCGTCTTCTCGCTACGGACGCATAAATTCGCAGTAAAGAACGCGTAAATCGTAACGCATTTCATCGATTCATGCATGCGCGGTATTACACGACGGTTAACAAGGAGATACGATCAGCAGCCGTCAATATTTATCGAAGATTTGTTTCAAGGCGACGCTGCATATTAATGATAGGGCAGGACGCATAAACTTATCGTTCCGCGATACCGGGGGAATATCAATTTGTAGTTTATGAAGTGTGAAAAATGCAACCATTTAATATGCGGAAAAAGATATACCGGCGATTTCTGATTCAGGTCAACTTTCTAATATTGTCCAAGCAAAAAAATTTTTGAAATACGATTTCCACAAATCGGTTGTTCGATAAAAAGATATTTATTACTAGTTTAGGGCGAGTAGGAATTTTTATTCGGTTGAATTACTATCGTCGATGGATATATCGCAACCCATTGCAAATACTTGGCTCAATTATTTGAACCTCCTGCGCTCGCCAGCAGAGGGCTACGCTCTCTCGCAAGTGGTCGACCAAATCTCCTATTTCTATATATACATACGGTTCTTGATCGATTATTAAATGCCTGGTGTCTGAACAGACCCTTTCCCTTTCTTTCACAGAAATGTTTACGTTAAAGTGTTGCGTTATTAATGAAATTCGACTATGCAATCAAAATCTTCTCTCTATCTACGGAACATTCTCTCTAGGACTCGTTTGAAGCATTCTTTAGAATTTTCACAAATAAGAAAAGTCCCTATGATCCCCCAGTACCAATTAGAACATAAGTCCCCAGGTACGACGGTATAGTATCGTTGGTAGAGAATACCTTCTAAGGACACATTTCGCCTAGAGAAAAATGAGAAAGGGGATCAAGAGAGGAGAGTGAGTGAGCGACAGGATTAATTCAACGCGTACGGGGGAACGATGGCGGCTGTCACGTGGTCGTAAATCTGTCAGAAGTCTTTAAGCGTTTACGATAACTGGCCCCCGATGGTTCTTTCTTACGTTTCCTCCGTCACTTTGACTCCTGTCTCCGGGCTTCCCCGGTGTTACTCTTTCGTCCAGGACGCCTGTATAGTGGATACTCTTTCTCTTGCCGTTTTTATTACTCTCTTTCTATTTCCCCTCCCTCTTCACCCGTGGTCGACCACGCTCGACGGTCGTGCTCTCTTTTTTCTTCACGGCCGCGATTGTGCTTACTTTCTCCGCCGTTTGAACCTCGACGACCCTCGCTCGGGAATATTATCGACACTGCCAAGTTCACTTCTGTTTACATTCGGCACGCCCGACGACCCCGACGACGGGAGACCAAGCTAGTTCTCACGAATCCGAACGTACGATCGATCCGGGTGCTCCAAATCGAAGCTACGTGTAGGAATCGGGGTACAGGAGACTCGAGAAGCGATCAGGGAGGTCCTAATATTTTTTGTTCCTTGCAAACTGAGGTTATTACTCCTATACATAGGCTTCTAGAACAGTCACTGGTACAGTAAAATGGCGACCATAAATAAATCAGGGAAATCTAACTTGCAATATAAAATTTAGAAACATTTATGTCCATTCCATGATAGAAGGAATCAATGAAAGCTATGTATATAATTGTGATAGTCGAATCAAATTTTTTAAATATTTTTAAAATTTTTAATGCACGAAGTTCTATGTTTAAATAATATAAATTAGTCAGAATGTTGTTCCTACTTTGTACACGTCGCTTAATTAATATTTGACAATAATTAATACAGGCATTTATTCTATGATAGAAGGAATCAATTTTTTAAACATTTTTAAAATTTTTAATGCACGAAGCCCTATGTTTAAATAATATAAATTGGTCATAATGTTGTTCCTACTTTGTACACGTGCTTAATTAATATTTGCATCAGTTTTTAGGTATCGATAGATTTTTTGTTCCGGTCAGTTGTTGGTGTATTTAGGTTATGGGATTTAAAACTCGTTAAAATGGCGGGAAAACGGTTGAAATGGCTGCATTCGTTGTTGTTACGTGGGTACCTGTTGCAAAAATTACCGCACGATCGCGAAACCGAGAGTTGACTGGCTTTCGCGACCTTGCATCGTAATTAATCATTCGCGATGGCGGCGTGGCGCGATAATGACATCCTGGCCCCGATAGCGGAGCATCTCCATCGGATACGTTTCTTCCGCGAAGATGTAAGCAGAGGAGGAGATTATGGGGAGACGCTGAGGACAGTGACGAGGTGAGGGCAACGAATCCTATGTTTATCTTCGTCTGTCCACTCGCGACGTTATCAAATACAGCAGTACCTCCGTTATACCGATGATTCTCCATTATCTGAACGCACTAAGAGTTTGTGGAATAATCCTTCCGAGAAGGCTTCGAAATTATTTCATTTTTCATTCATTCAACGACTCTGAAATTACACATTCCACAAACGAGAAATCATCGATTCTACTTGTAAAATTTGAAATCTTGTCTATCTAATATATTTAACTATATAAAATTGTTGTAGTGAAACCCAGAGTTTCCATTGTTGGCAATGAGAATAGAGTATTTTAAATTTCATCAAATATTTCGGGTTTTGGAGGACCACGAGCCCCAGACACGGTTTATTTTGACTCCGTGAACGCGATTGGCCCCCTATTTCGAGTGTGGAGGGTTCCAGGGATCGCAGGAGCGGCGCGTCGATCGGTGTCAAGGTTTATTAACCGATCTTTCGCGTTGCAGCGAACAGCCTCGCGGTTCACCGATCGAACGGGCGTTCGTGCATGTTTATTAATAACAGTCCGCAAGGGCCACCTGCCTCGCTATGATAAGCCTATTGAAGTTCGATTTATAATTAGAAGCGTTGTTACTGCGGCGTTTAGCACTCGACGGTCGGTTCGACAAGGCTCGCAGATTACGTGACAATTTTACGCCTGTTTCGCGCGAAACCGGCGGCGTAATCAATTAAATTAACTTTTGCCTCGATAGACATCGGCATGGGACAGAAGGCGGCCGCGCCAGATATAAAAGCGCCGCGTTTGTGCAAACAACAATGTTGCCTTGGCGGTAATAGTTGAACCGTTGATACGATCGACGGTAATTACCGATGCTCATAGATAAAAAAATTATGAAACGGTTCGACGTTAGTGGAATAATTCACTCAGATAGCGACCGGCGGGTTGGTTGTGAAACGTTCTCGAGTATTATGTCACGTTGATATCGTTCGAATTGTTGCGAATATTTAGCACTGGTACATAAAGGAACAACATTCCTGCCTCATTCCGTTATGAGGTCAATTACACTGAAAATCGTTCGTTGCTCTCTAAAGCTGTTCTTCCACGGGGATGGCAGAAAATATCACTTGGATAATAGCCTCGCTATCCAAGTACTAAAGCCGTTTTTCCACCTACTCAATGGTATAAAATATTCTCAAAAAAATAAGTCATTCTTTCATCAAATAAAATCATCTAATTTGAGTATGAACAGTACAGTGGACTAAAGTTTAAGCCTTTCTTCCACCTAATTTATTTCTTCAATTTTCTATGAACTGGATGGTATCGAACACTCTCAAATTATATAAGCTGTTCCTTCATCTAATGGTACATTGAATCTTTAAGCCCTTCTTCCACTTAAATAATCTTTCTGCATTTCTCTACCAACTGGATGGTATCATTCTCAAGCATATAAAATGATGGTTCTGTGATCAGAGTGCGCCACAGTCGAAGCCTTAAGCCGTTCTTCCACTTGAAAATCGCCTTTTCGAACCCTGAAGCCACTTTCTCAATTAAACAATAGTATCAAAAATTTGTCACGTCCTTCAGATTATTTTTCTGTTAATAATTCGACAGTCGCCTGTAGATCGAACTCTTAACCTGTAATTTCAGACGAAACTTTTTCGAAAAATTGCTCGATCCTAACTGAATTTTAATAATGAAACTATCAATTCGTACATAACTCATTCATAACTGAAGCTTCCAGTTATATTCACACACCTACTCACATTTACTATCCAGTTACTCGATACACAGCATTTAGTATCAATTACTTTAAACTGTGCTGTAATCCCGTGCTATATCAAGAACCGATACCGAAATACACTACGCGTATTGTCCAGCAACATGGAACTTCAATAATTCCTAAGTATCCGAGCAATTGATATACGTGTTCAGAATTTATTCTTTTTTTTTCATTTAGCTGGATTTAATAACGACATTCTAACTGCACCTCGTTTCTCGTTTCTTTGTATCTTTTCTTCTATTTTATTTATATCGAGTATCTTACATCGTACTACTTTTTATTTTTTGTATATACAATTTACGACGACATAATATAAACCACATAGAAAAATTTCATTGCCCATTTTCGATTTGTTTCTGCACGAAGCACCGATACTTATTTTCACTGTAATTGACATGCTCTATAAATATCGTGCACGTGCTTCCTGTTGCCAGGTTGGAATAAAAAGTTAATTCCTTCTCTATTATTAAACTCGTTACACAATTTTCGCAGCGGTTCGCTCGTGTCCCGTCTACGTGCAATGACGATTTCACGAGAAAGTGACTTAAGGAGACGGCAGTGAGATAAGGTACAGCGAAACAAGTGCGATAAACCGAAATGAGATAGCGTCGTCGCAGCCAGCCGACGATATCTCAAAGTCAATGTCCTATGAAGGACTGCTGGCTAACACTCGCGAACCACCGTACGTACGGTTTTCTGATTACGGCCACAACGCAGCCCGAGAAACAGCTTTCTCGTTGCTCTTGCTTCGCTGCACGTGCCTCCATCTTCGCGGGGACATCGATGCCCAAAGAACCTGCCCTTGCCATTTACCATCTCCATTTTTCTTTTAATTTCCCCCTTCCTTTCAATCCCAACAACGAAACTCACCCTTTCCAATCTTTTTATTAATATCAGAGTCATTAATTAAATCCTAGATTTACCTCTTTGCATAGCTATCTTTTTTTAAATTCGAATATATAAATTATTCAAAAATAATATTTACGATTTTTGTAACTGATATGAAATATACAATTCGTCAAAAAATACCTAAAAATCTACCCTTGATATTTTTACTTTTCTTGATTACTATTTAATTTCCCTTTTTTGATTCTTTTATTAGTATTAGAAACGCTAATGTTCCTTTACTCATCATCCATTTAATGCTAGATCCGCATTTTTGTATATCTATTTTTTTTTTTTTAATTCGAATAGTATTTACGATTTCCGTGATTGCAATTTTTGAGGTCGAGTGAGAAACGGGGGAATTAATAAATTGCAAATATCGTTCGAGATGCAGCCAACTCGAATCTGAAAGTAAATTCGCCCGTGGTTTTCGATTCGTAGCCACACACGGTCGTAGAATATTTTCATTGCGCAAACACGTAAGTTTTCGGTAGGCCTCGGGGCCGTGCTTACATTAACACGAAATTCGACCACGATAAAACACGATTATCTAGAGACACGATAAGAACGTAGGAATCTGACTCTGACCTTAAACTTCAGGCGACGCATGGCTCTTGAGGAAAACGTTGTTCGTCGCTTTTTTCTCTCTTGGTTGTCCAAGAACGATCAACCGGCAAATATTTCTATTATTAACATTTCTCTAGCTTTATATTTTGTATTGCCAAGGCTTGGACGTCGAGAAACTTACATTGTGTCGTAATAAAAATTTATAATTTATTAGGTTAATTGTGGAAGTCAATTACAATGTCAATAATAATCGTAGTGCCAATAACTACTAATTTTAGTGGTAATGGCAATGATAATTCCAATGTCAATAGTAATGTCAATGGTAAAATTTCAATGACAATGACAATGACAATGGCAATGGCTGAACCTTAAGCTGCGTCCCCACTGGGTCGGCACGGCTCGGCATTTGCCGATCGGCACAGCGTTCGGCAAAAGGCGGCACAAGGCGGCACGGCCGTGCCACTGCTATGCACCGCGGCAAAGCCATTTCTTTGCCGACGCAGTGTAGACGCAATTCTCGGCTTTACACTGCCCAAAGATAAAAAGTTTAATAGTGAGCATGATTATTTCAAATATAATCTCTTCCCGATAGTCCCACCTTCCTCAATCTATAAGTAGATTGTACCATAATCAATCAGACCACCCATTCTACTTCTCATCTCTACGTGATTTCTAATGATCAAAATCCTCAAATATAATTTAAACAACGGAATATTCCATAAATCTAACTTAAAATCTTATTAATAATTTAATATTCACCTAACGTAAGCGTAAATAAAGACTATTTCCACCTGGCGTGCAAATAAACCTACTACAGTCTTAGAACAGTTGAATTCTTATGGGATATTTAATTCTATAACTAAGACCATTATTTTTATTTAAAGAGCAACGAATCTTTCATTCGATATTCGAAATTTGCATCTCGATGAGAATTTCGACCATCTTTGACTCTGAATTATACAGTGACCGGTCTCGGGAATTTGCAACGCTTTAGAACAGACACAGTCGCGAAATATCAAGAATACGACTACATAGATAATACCTCTTTGACCTAAAAATACGTCTTCGCTCAGATTAGGCAACGCGAGGTTTTTAACGAAGTACTATCCGCGATAACGATGACAAAACTGATCGCAATTTGCTTGGCGAGTTCTTTGGACAATTATAGTAATTATAGCAGACCAAGTTGTCGACTGTTGCAGCTAGATAAAGCGCAGTTAAACATTTATTTTTACAATGCTCAATATTCTTTAAGTTAACCGAATTTCGCGTATTCGTATATTTCTAAATTTATCTGCTGCAATAAATAAAAATGCACGGTTGTCTACTGTTTTCTTTCCATTCTAGCTGACTAGGTGTTTTGAGGAGATAAAAAAACCGGTACTTAACGTCAAGAAAATCGTTAAAATCGTTAAAATCGTCGAACAGAACGGAACGGGGTTAATCACCAAATGCTCGAACGTTTCTATTTGCAACGTCACGTTAGAACGTGAAAGGCGCCTGAAATCGTTACGCCCATCGCGTAATACGCGAACGATCGATGAGAGGACTTCCTGCGTGGGTCCCTCGTGACCTTGAACGATCGAAAACTGAACGACGAGATCGAGAGATCCGTTCGATGATTAATTGCCGCTCGCAATATCTCGAACCCCGACGTATGTACGTGTGGCTCGAACAAGGCGACACACGGCCCGATCGAGCGAATAGAGGGGCCGTTGACTTTTCGACGGCCATATTTCGTCGATCTAATCGACGATCTGCGATCGAAACGACGCGATACCGAACGCTTAGGAAACTTACGGGCTGGCCGTGTCGCGAGCAAAGGTCTATCGGAAGAGTTGGTCGCCGATAACGGGGAACTAACGAGAGTTAATCTATCAAGGACGCTCGACAGTGAAAATTTGACCTTGAAACAAGAAGATGGAACGACCGTTCGGAAGTTGCAGAAATTTTCGGGGGTGGAAAATTTCACCCTCGTCGTTGGTTGAGACGTTGGCAGCCATATATGCGTGACAGGACATTCCATTGACACGTTCACTGCCAGATCAAACTCGTATAACATTCCGCAACAGTAAAATTTTGATTTTACATCATTGTAAGCTACATAACATAAAATTTCTTTCGCTACTTATTTCTGTAACCTTGTTAAAATTCACAAATTCTATCCAAATTTATTTCCCTCGACGTCTTAACGTGAGAATCAATTTTTCGTGGTAGTAAAAGTGTTAAGGAAGTAACAAAGGTGTTAAGAGTTTCAGAAATAAGTAGTACGACAAATGGAAGATCGAGTAATTTTATTTCATAAGTTTCGATAGTTTCCTAAGTTTTTCTTCTCGTCTTTGCGATTTTCTGACTGCACGAATCTCGTTCTAAGGTTGCAAAATTGGGGGTGTGAATATGTGTACCGCGGTGTATTACGTAGTCAAACACCCGTTGCATCGACGAGCGTGACACCGATTCGGGGAACGGTTCGAAGACAAGCGCGAGAGCCCACCCCCTCGTTTCCACGCACACCGAATCTGACCCTGGATCGTATCCCATTACCGCCGGAATCGGTTATCACTGACCCTCCTCCTTCTTCGGGCGCGCTCTCTCCGCTCGGCCGCAATACGCGTCGATCTCCTCAACGCGGTCCGTGGGAGGGGAGGGGAGTACGGATTAGAAGCGGAATCAGGAAGAGAGAGCGTTGCACCGTTCGAGAGGGTACACTGTACCAGTGAACCCGGTGTACGGTAGTCGACGAGCGGAGGTGAGCGTCCCCACCCTCGATCGGATCGACAGGGGGAGCGAGCGAGAGAAAGTCAGAGAGGGAGAGAAAACGGCAGAAGGGGTGCAACGACGGTGAGAAAGAGAAAGAATACAACGCTAGTAGCAAAGGTTTCCACCCCTCTCCCCACCATTGGATCCTTTCTCTCGAGAGGGGTGCACTATGCTCTCCCCCACCGTGGGGGCCAGCCCTTCCTCTCGCGCGACCACCCCTCTAACCCTTTCGAAAGTCACCCCTCAGCGGCGTAAAAACGCGTCGGGCGAAACGTCGTTGCGCCTCCGGACTGACGATCGCGTCGGTGCTCTACGTCGACGTGCTGGCTCGAAGTGCACACGGGAAACGACGGTGGGGGCCGAACGTCCGCGGAGTGGGAGATCGTACGCGAGTGGGGAGATTGGTCGAAGTGGTGGGGGCCGAGCGGTGGGGAGGAGAGCGGCATAGTGGGGGCGCAGAACGTAAGCGGAGGAGAGCTCGACGACGGGCAAGGAGAGGTCATTGACCCGAGCAGCAGGCTGCCGGCTGCTAGAGAGCTACGTCGCTCGCGCGCTACCCTGGCCTCTCCTCGTCTGTTCCGCGTTTGTCCGTAACCTCGTGTGTGCTGTGCGCGCGAGAGAGAGAAAATCCGCGCGCTATCTCCTCTCTCACGCTCCGTCCCTCTCCGTCACGAACCCTAGGTGTGTTCGGTCCCTCTCGCGCTGCCTCTCCGTTCCGCGTCCCTCCGCCACCTTCTCTCGCCTCTGTTCGTCGCCGCGATTCCGGGCAGGGCGCAACGCGAGAAACACAGAGAGAGAGAGAGACAGAGAGTGCGTGTTTCCCTACGACGGTTGCGTTACAACGTCGAGATCGCGCCGACCGCGGTGAGGCGCGTGTTCCGCGTTTACGGGCCGCGGCCGTTCTCTCTGTTTTCCTTTTTTTTCCTCCTGTCCGTACGCGCGCGCGGGCGAACACGCGGGCCGGCTACGGCTCCCGGAGGAGCCTTCACTCGCGAGAAGACTCGCCGTCAACGGGCGCGCGTTTTTCGTCCCTCGTTTATCGCGAGAAGAATTCTCTCCCTCGTTAGTGCCGCGTCGTCCGTCCCCGTCGCCGCGACGATCTCTCTCTTTCTCTCTTTCTCTCTCTCTCTTTTTCTGTCTCTCCGCTAGCGTCTTTCCCGTCTCGCTCTCACAGTCCCTGGCTCCGTCTTCGTCACTCAGCTTCTCCGTCCCCCGGTGCTCTCCGTCTCTCTCGCTCCGCGTGTCTTTTTCCCCGGCTTTTCTGACCGCGCGCGTCCGTTCCCTTCTCCACGAGGGAGGAGAGACGTCTGTCGCGCTTCGAGGCTCCACGCGTGCACGCGCGGAGAGTCGGCTTATCGCGGACGAGCGTGCTTGAACGGTTTTACCACGGAGTGTGTTTCTCTGCGTCCTTCTGCGTCGATTCCTGGCCGTGGTTGACCCGCGACGCACGGTCGACGGAGACGGTGTCGGTGCCGCGTTTGGGTTTCGAGTCGGTTTTTTTTTGTTTGTTCCGCAAGTGATCGCGATCGCGCGCGATCGTACGCGCACGCGAAGAGCACCGCCGATGACTGTGGTTCGCGCCTCGTGACGTTTTCGTAGTGACAGCCGGCAAGGATTACTCGATACTGAAGCAGTCGAGGAAGAGGAACAGGAGGAGGAGGAGGACTCGAAGGAGAAGGAGAAGGAAGAAGCACGGAAAGGAACAGGAGTAGGAGGCGGAGGTGGAAGAAGAGAGCCGCGAGTGCGACGACCGGGCCACAATAGTGAACGGCGTTTGTTGTGTTTCGTTGGCCAGGTTTTTCGAACGTTCGCCGTCGAGCGAAAAAAAAAAAAAGAAAAGAATCAAAAGGAAGGAAAGGATCGAGCGAAGAGAGAGAGGCGCAAGAGGGAGTAAAATACGAGGAATATATATGTACACGCAATAAGTAGAGTTACGCGAGTGGTGCCGTACCCCGTGTGTGTGTGCCTGTTTCTGCTACATATGTATTCGTAGGCTCGATGTAATATATACATGCAACGTAATCTTACGTAGTCTTCTACCGTACGTCGTCGTGCGATATCGCGGGTGGAGGGCCCCCGGACCGAGGCGAATAAAATATCAGTGGAGGAATCAGTGAAATCACCTGTGGTGGTGTGCGGTATAAACGGGCAAAGGGGGAAGGAAACAGGCGGATGAGACGACGTAGAGAGAATAGCGAGATGATCGAATAATAAAAATAAAAATAAAAATAAAGAAAATTTAAACGAAAGGAAAGATAAAGAGGAACAGGAAGAGATATCTGTCACGTCCGTGATCAGCCCGGAGAGCGAGAGAGACTCCCAGATTTTCATCGTGCATGCACACGCGCGCACGCATATATATCGCAATATAAATAGATGCCATAACACGTTCGTCGCGATATATATCGAGCACGTCGACGTTACTCCAGTTCCGATCTTCACCTTTCTATTTCATTTGTTTTTCTTTTTAACACGTTCTCGCTTCCGAAACCTTTCTGTGCTCGTACCCCGTTCGGCTTCCGCGTGATCGTGCGAGTCCCGATCTAACACGCTCGTTCGTCTCGCGATTTTCGCGCTTCTTTGTCGCGGGCCACCCTTCGGTCACTCTCTCTTTCGTTCGCGTTCCACGCGTCACTCGTTCTCGTCGGGGCAGCGACGCACACATCACGCTTCTTCCCATCGTCTACGTCGCGATCTTTCGCGTTCGTCGGTGTGCACGTGTCCCGTACACGTCGCATAATTGTGTACATTATCCGCGTTGTATCGCCATATTCTTTCTCTCTCCGTGTCCCTCGTCGCGTTTCCGTTCGCGCGTGTCTCTTTCAATTTTTCTCCTCTCCCTACCCCCTCACCAACCCCACACCGCCCCCCCCCCTCCCCTCGACCCTCTATCTCGCGGTGCGTTCACGATCCAGTCGCGTCCGTCCCGAGGTCGTCGATCGTTTGGGAACCTCCTCGGCGTCGCGGGACGATCGGATCTACGAAATTTAAGTATCAAAAGAAAAACAAAGAAAAAAAAAAGAAACAAAAAAAACATAACAAACACGCCGCCGCCACCGTGACGACGCGTGTTTCTCGTGTCCAGTTCGCGCGCACGTTTCGAATTCCACACGGTCGCCGTTTCCTCTTTCCCCGAGGGGCAAGAGGCAGAGAGGCAGAGAGAGGGAACGGAACCGTGCTGTCTGTCCCGTGTTCGGGATAATCGTATCGCGAGGAGGATCTGTCGCGACGGAACGAAACGCTGGAAATTGATAGGCCACGGGGAAATAAAGTGTTTCTTTCGAAACGATCGAGGATCGTCTACGCGCTCGTGTCGATCTATCGGACCGTGGACGATTCTTATCGTGTGACACGCGAACGAATAGATTAGAAGGTTGGGGACTCGAGGAATACGAAAACTCGACTGTGTCACCGTCGTCCTATTTTCCATCTCTCGCGAATTCATAAACTCTCTCCATCGTCGACGAAAATAAGAATCACAGATTTCTTGACCATTCTGGACGTTTTCGAATATCAAGAACGCAGATTTCCGCGTTTCGTTGTTTCGAGAAACCGTCGTCTGTATTCCCGTTTCGAAAGCGGGATCTTTTTCGATCTCGTAACACCTTTTTCGAGTCGGTGCTGGGCCGCGTGTGTGCACGCGGAGAGGACGCAGCACGCGTGCGTAATATTCGACACGCGCGTCACGGCGGAGGCCGTTTCTGACCGACGCAGGTTATAAATAAAACGCGCGTCGTGGCCGCGGCACCGCATTACGTTCGAGCCTCCTTCGTGCCGGTGTAACAACGTGTCAATGAAAATAGAGACAGCCTGTCTACCCCCGGTGGAAACTGAATTCGATGCACGATCCCCGACTTACGATCGCAACGACAGTCTTACGTGTACAGTATCCCCATTGATTGCCGATTCCCTCGACCGGGGTTCGTTATTCTCCGTGACCCAGAGAACCAACGATTTGTCGAGCTTTGGCCACAGTTTTAGACGTAGCTCGTCGAGAAGGGGTCTAGGAAACCGTCTTCTACCGTCGCCTTTTGGATATTTTTCGTTGACTCGTAAAATAGCTATATCGTAGAATTTCTATAGTGGAATTTAGAGGCCATTGTGCGAAGGACCAAGGAACTCTCCTTTGTGACTTTCGTTGACGAGGGTTGATTATTCTTCGCGACCTCGAGGATCCCGGGAGTGAAAAGTTGTGTCGAGTTTGTTTTTTAGAAATTCAAATCATTGCAATTTTTACAGTTAGATTTTCTTAGTTTCTTGGGACGTGATTATATTTTGTAATTTCTATGGTAGAGTTTGGAAGCCATTGTGAATGAAAAAACTCCCCTTTGTGACCTCGAGAATCAGGGTGAAAAGTCAATTTTTGCCGTTAGATTTTCTTAATTTTTTTGCCTGCTTGTGACGTGATTATATTTTATAATTTCCACAGTGAAATTTGTAGACCATTGTGCGGTGATTGAACCCTCCTTTGTGATTCCCATAGCCTGACGAAGGTTGATTATTTCTTTGTGTCCCACAGAACAGGAGTACAAAGACTCTTTCTGGAAGGAAATTTAAATTTTGTAGTTCCGTGTAAATTTTTAATCGAACACTACTGTTTTGTGATATTTCTACAGTGGAAATTATAATATGCTGAAAGAGTTGTCCCTTCCTTCTTGATTGATCTATTGCAACTTTCGTTTTTGTAATTTCGAGGAATTCCAGAAAAAAAATTAGAAAGCAGTCGCTCCAGGAATTTCTGGCGCTTATTTACAGTTGTACATTTTTGCCATTCAATTCCCCTTTTACTAGGAACAATTTATATAGTGTAAATTAAAGAGTATTTCGTTGAAGGGATACTTCCTTGTAATTATCGTATCCCGTTTTAGAAATTTTTACTGTACTCCAGTCTAACGATAGTCTCCCATTGATTTCTGATAGCTTCCGGAGTTGATTACTCTTGGTGACCTAGAGAACAAGGAATGGACAATTTCCTGTTCCAACGTACGGTAGACGTTCAGAGGTTTCTCTTTTAGAAGGAAAAGGAAATCATTGTCTATCGTCGAAGGAATTTCTTGCAATTATTTACAGTTTTTTCGTGCATTTTTCGTCAGCTCGTAATGCAATTACTTCGTGGAACCACCGTGGAGTAAATTAAAGAACACCGTGTGGTCGTTGAAGAAACTTTTCGTTGTAATTTTCATAGCCTATTGTGGACACTTTTACTGCGCTTCGGTCTCACGATTATCTCGATTGATTTCCAATAGCTTGGAGGGTTCATTATCCTTGGTGACTTATAGAACAGAAATTAAACATTTGTCGTTTGAACAGTGACTAAATACTCGGGGATTTCTCTTCTAGAAACAAAAGAAGGCATTGTGGTTCGCTGGAGAAACAATTTTTTATGATAGACCTCGTCTACGGATCGTTTACTTTATTAAAATTAAAATTGATTAAACACTCTTATACTATATTATACTCCGTTGTATCCGTGAAACGTGTTAGATATTTTTCACCGATTTTTCGTGACCAGTTCCCTCGAAACTTGATATTACATTCGATGTAATTAGTACATTGAATTTTCGCCAAAGATCGAATATCGGTCATTAATAGTTTCTGTATCTCCCAACGAGTTTGTGATTACACTAATCAGATTAATAATTCGTAATGGTAATTTGGTACTTGTTTATATATCTTAGGAACAATTTCAAAGTGAATGGATTTGATTTCAAAATTAATTAACGAAGCTTCCCCGTTCGAGTTGCTCTTTTCGCCGATACGTACTCGTTTCCGCTGCTAGTTCTTCGAAAACGACGGCCTAATTCGACAAGCCGATTTATCGTCGCTATCAATCATAGATACAGGGATTTTCAGCGAATGCATCCAACGAATCGACCTTTGAAATCAGATCTAAACTAGCTCACCTAACGGCGATCAAACGAATTGATCTCGTCATTCAACAATAATTCGAAGCTGTCTCATACAGTTGGCGGTTCTGTCCGGCCGAACACGGATTGTAATCGATAACGAGTCAATTATCGATTGAACCTTATCATACTAACGCCCCCTGACGCTCGACGAAGCCCCACGGAAGAAAATAGAATCGGTAATTCGTAGAATTTTCAGCGACCAGGATGCTCAGGAAATCGAAATGAGAATCTCTTCCAAAACGATCCGATAGACGAAGGTGGACAAAATACATAGACAAATTTATAAATTTACAATTTTAGTTACGAAATTAAATTATATTTTATGGTTATCTATTTATTAAAGCAGCAAAAATTTTGTCCTCCTCTGCTAATAGAGCAACGACGATCCCGAAACGATCCGCGAATATTCGAATTCCGTTCTAGACGAGTTAACTAATTGGCTTTGGAACGATCATCGCGATCGATCGCGACCGATCTTCGACAGAAAGGGCTGATCTCGCTTCGTCTGCTTAAACCGGGCCCCTGGGCGAAGTACGCGCGCACGATCGACAAAACTGACGAAAGAACGTGGAAAATAAATAAAGAACTGTTGCAAATCGAATGGGAATTCAAATTAAGGTGGTACACAATTTACACGCAGCTCCTAAATTAGGTTAGCTCAAGTTGGGTCAGGTCAGGTCGTCGACCACGCAAACATTAATGGTTTGACATACTTAATTATATATCAGGAACGTTTAAAAAATTTAATCATACAAGTTTTGTACATTTCGATATCTCCGGTGAAATTTAATTTAAAGTTAACTGAATTACTCGTTTGTCTTTCATTTAATCAATCTGATCTTCGAAAGAAAAAAAGAATCGAGAGCAGATATATTCGATCCGCGGATAAAAATATTCCCGCGTGTTCGATATGCAATTTTCTTTCATTTATTCGTCGTCTAACAAGAACGCGAGGCAGAAATAAAATCCATCCGGGGGTTGGAAAATTGGCCGAAGTAACGAATAGGGGGTTTCGATGGATCGTGCTCGCGTCGCTTGCGCCCACTAGTGAGGGTATCCGTGATACGAGCCTCTTTCGCTTTCCGTGCAGCGATCGTAACAAGGAAGAATCTCCGCGTGCCGCGATTCTAGGATTTCCAGGAGCCCCCCGGGAGCCGCGCGACCCCCGAAGATAAAGCTCTGCGCCCGATGTTGAACTGTGATGACCGCGCGCCATCGGCGAAAAGTGCCAGAGAGACCAGGGAAACCGAGTGTTCGCGCAGTGCACGGACCGGACTGACGAGCGACTGAGAGAAGGGAAAGAAAAACCGCCCCCGGTGTCGTATCCATTGTCTTGGCGAACGCAGGCCGAACCATTAACCCAGAGAACCATGAAGCACGAGCCGGGAGGCAGTCGGTGCGCGCGGCGCGACCTCTAGCGTCGATTCGCGGCGCTGGATCTGTTTCTCTCAGCGTGAGACAAAACAACTTCGACCTTCGCGAGGAGAGGAGCAGCGAACAAAACGAACGAAAAAACAGTGCGCGTTCCGGGATACGGTTTCGGCGTGGAAAAGAGATCGAGGCAGAAGAAGTCTAGTGTACGTTCGACCTTCGAGGACCGCGGAGCGAGAAGAGGGCAGAGAGTAACGGGAATAATAATACGAAAAAAAAAAATAGCGCGTGTTGGATCGTCGTGGTAACGACTCGATAAGAGATAGGAGAGGGTCGACGTCTCGCGAGCGGAACGACGCAGCTGCGGGTCTCGTTTCGTGGCATCCGCTGATCCCGAAGTTCGTCGAGCCGCGAGGCAGCCAGCGGACAGGCAGGAAGAACATCGGCCGAGGAGCGGTCTATGACGTTGCCGTGGGCCGTGCTACGTCACGTTAACGGTAACGGTAACCCCCGTACACAACACGCACGCGACCTAGTCGGCGCAGCGGTGCGGAGCGGAGCAAGTGGAGAGCGGCTAGCGAGCAGAGCGCCTCGAGGAATTTAAAAGTGAAACTGTGACGATCCACCGGCACTCCACGCGTTTCCCCCTTCTCCTATTTGCTACCGTTCCTACTGCCGCGACGTCATCGTCTTCTCTCGCTTCTCGCTTCTTTCCCCGCGCACCCGCCCTCCCCATTCGTGTTCTCTCTTTTCTTTCCTCGTTTCGCTTTCCCCCCCTCCCCCTTCCTCCCTCCCCCTCTTCCCAAGCCCCCTCACACACACACGTACGTACCGTCGTTCCTGTGCCCCTCGTTTCGCTTCTTCGTCCCTTTTCCTATTCTCGTGCCCCGCACCCCTCGCGCCGGTCGTTGTCGCCGTGATCGTGACAAGGAAACGAACGCGCGCCGCGCAGTGAAAGTGATCGACGTTACCGATTTCCTGGTGCCCCACGAAGGATCTTCGCGGGCCCCGATCGACGACAGGTCCGGCGGCGGATCGTCCGCGAGAATGACACGCAGGTGCGTGGCGGGGAGCAGCTGAAAGCGACCGCAATCAGCCCAGCCCGGTGTCGTCCAGGCACTTCCGGAACAGGCGGTGGGGAACAGAGAGGCTACGCTAACAGCTGGCGCTCACGTTGATGGCCGATCATCGACGAACCAAAAATGTAAGTTTCATGATATACCCACGTACGCCATATTGCCTGGCCCGAGAATCGTCAAACTTTTCTCTTTCGTAGGTTAAGGGGGCAGTCTCATGTGAGACCTAAAAATCAATTATTTTTTTATTTCATTTTTCGAAAGTATACATATATTTAAGAATGTACTTTAACTATGTACTTTATTCGGTTAAATTTTTAGAGACAAATATCAAGTATTGTGGATTGTAGAACATTTTTCAAAGGTTAGTTGAGTAAATTGCAAAAATAAATTATTAGATATAACATTTAGTTAAAAAAAAATTAATAAAGATGGTTAAATTTTGCAACGTATACACGAGACTGCCCCCTTCAATATTTTACGAACTTAACATATTGCGTTGGACATCAGAGTCTAAACTTTGTTCGACCAATAAAATCAACGTGTAGAAGTTTAAGGGGGTTTTCTACCGTAAAACGTAGACTTCAACCCCCTACGATTGAAACTATTATTTAACTTCGTTGTTCAAAATTTTATTATATTTCTTTGCTGGAATATAATAATATTCTTATGGTAAATTTATTTACGAGTGGGATCGTAACGTTTCCTTATTATTTTTAATACGACCATTTGTAAGTGACATATATGATCAATCGTTTCTCGTTAGAGCATTATTTAAATCAGTGTTTTTCATGCACCCTCTGGGGGTCGCATTGCAATCCAAGACGGCGCGAAAGAAAATACACGTGCCATCAAAAATTAGTATTATTTCCAATATTACTATTTGCTATTCCAAAATTATTGATCGAGATAATTATGTAACTATATTTTTGCAATTTTGTGTCCCTCAATATCGAATAAAAATCGCCCTATTATTTTAGACCTTCTTCGGTATTTATAACGTCTTGTCTTGAATATTTGCTTGTTTGCGTTCTTGAAATTAATTAATACGGGTTGTGCAACTGATTGGGAGCAGTGTATTCGTAGTTTTACGAAAATTGCGAGCCCGGTGCAATAATTTTGATCCGCCGGTGCTCGGAGCACAAGGGGTTGATGATCCATGAGTTCAGTACGGTCACGTAACGACATCGTTACCTAAGAGCGACGAGAAAAAGGTGGAGAGCGCTCGCGATTCTAATGTACCGTTGCGAGTCGCAGAAAAGTGCAGAAAGGAACTTTACTCTCGCGGTAGAAAGGAAAGGAAGCGGATAGAAACGGGCTCTAGGCAGCGGCTCGTACCGCTGGATCGAGTTTCACTTCTTCACTGTCTCTTTCCACGACTCGTTTTCGCCTGCTTGAGAAGGAAGCGTTTCTCTTCCCTTGAAAAGGGAATTCGTGGCCTCTTCCACCGCGGAACGTTTGTCGGATCGCGGGTAAACCCGAGATGCTCGTTCGTCGACTTCTGTCGTCCATTTTCTAATCGATAAATGCGTGGTTACTATAATTTTCGTCATAAAGTGAGGAAAATCGGGGCCAGGCGGCCTGCTCGAAAGCAGAAGTTGTTAGCTGTTTTTAGACTCGAGGTTCATGTAACGAGGGTGAGAAATGGGATACGTAAAAATTTGGTAAATTTCTATTATTTCTCTGTGAAAGTATCATCAACGTATTGGCGAGGTTTCCCCGATGAAAATGAGTCCAAACACGACCTCATTCCGGAGACAAAAATATTTGCTTAACCTAAAAGCGACGAGTTTCACGCATAATTAAAAATCTTCGAAATATGGTCGTGTTTGGACTCATTTTCATCGGGAAAACCTCGCCAATAAATTGATAACACTCCCATAAAAATATAATAAAAAATGTTAAAAATTTGGAACACACGTCCCACATAAATATAAACAGTGGGACGTGGGTGGTTCCGTTCTCGAATTCAGGGTAAAAATTGTCACACAAAAAGAGAAATTGCTGAATTCGAATTAATGTCCCTCAGTTTTAAATCGAGAACGGTCGCGATTAAATTTGAAAAGACGATGAAAGCGACGCTCCGCGGTTCAGAGGGGGGTGGCGAGTCGAACAGAGCGCACAGTGGAATTTGGAAATGTAGGGCGAACGGGGGAGGGCACCGAGATGAAACGTAATTCCGGATGAAGTCGACCGATTTCCTCGAAATCCGATGCCGGGTAGAAAAGCGAGTGGACTTGACCGGATTGAAGGGTGGAATATATGCTTGGCCGAGATTCTTGAATAAAACGTCGTAGACGCACTCGACGCTCGTCTGGTTACAGTTCAATGCGACTCGTTTCGTCTCGAATACGCGTGGCGCAAAACGGGACCGCGCGGAACGAAAGAATTGGAACGTTCATCAGCGTTATTCATTACAGAGTGGAACTTCTCGATAGACAGACGAGGGTAGTCACATTCTTCTGTGAGACTTTTCAACGGTATCCCCCGTGAACAGCAATTTCGAAAGCTCTAAAAAGATAGGAAAAATTTTTGTCCAGATAAAAATTTCAGAAATAAAAATTTTAATCATAGAATGAAATATTTCATAACGAACGAATAAAAATTTTACTATCAAACTGAAAAAGATATTGCGAGTAAATTGTTATATGTGGAGATATAGATAATGTGTAAAAGTGTATGACACAAAATTAGGAATATTAAAATTAATTTTTTAAATGACTCCAGTCGTTTGAAAGATGTAATATAGTCCAGTGAATCATAATCTGCGAATCACAATTAATGCGATTTACAGACCATTCTATTCTAACGAACGGTCTTACTCGTCGAGAGATTTTAATTAGTTACAAAGACAAAGAAAGTCGTGGATACGTCCAAACGATAAAATAGGATAGATGCAGAAATGGAGTCACACTTTCGATATAAACGCTTCACTAATAATCGGTGAGAGTTGATTTCTACTTGACGTCTTCACGCCCCTATTCGCATTCGTAATTTCTAGTACCCAGAATCATATAAAAATTATTCCCCTTTTTTAAATATTAAACTCATAATTGACGCGGATCAATAATTCAGAGCTAACGACGACGAGGATATATTTGAAACGTTCTCGAGTTTAAAACTTGTTGAACCTACTCTCGATCGAGAAACGGGATTTTTTTATAATTTATTTGATAACGTATTTGCAAGAGGATTGAATTTTATATATTATACGATTTCCAGTGAACTTCATTTACGACGGAAATTAAGTTCGATTTAAACGTGTAGAATTCGCCTCTGTTTCAGAATTAAAAGTGGAAAATTCGCTTCGATTTTTCTTACTGGGTCAAGCATTGTGTTGGACAAATCAAATTAACTCGATAAATATGAATTCCATGAATATAGTTATTAGCTTTTGTCGAAACATTGAAAATTAGTCACTAGATTTATTGCGAATTTTTATTTTTGTAAAAAAATAATCAACAGAATCAGGTCACTTTTTTACAACTGTTTAAATAAAGTTGCGTCGTTATAGTCTTTTTATGAAAATAAAGGCCAGTCAATAGGGTGATTTCCTCTGCCACAGAAAAGTACAGAGGGTTATGATAGGGTTCACTGACCACCCCAGAAATGAAAATAAAGGAAGTGCATTCCTCCAAGTCAAACAGTTTTATTTAAACGTTTCAACCGACTGTTTAATATAATTTTCATGCAACGTTTCCCACGTTACTAACACATATTAAAGATGCGAATTCTGTTATTACACCTTCCGAAATGTTAAAATTCCATGTTATTTCTGTACGTTCATTTTCCACGCGGCGGTTTAATATTTTATAATTAAAATTCTATAATTCACGAATGCACGTTTTGTTCTAAATTGAATAGACAAATTTATAAATATTCTCCATATGTATTTGTTTAAAAATTATTATAGAGTTTCTAGAGGTATTACCTAGTAGTTATACAAATTTTAATAATATAATCTAAATTTTTGAACCTGACTAGGAATTTAAGTTTTAAAGCTTGGAAGTCGGCCATCTTCTTCCGGGCAAGAGGCAGTGACCCATGTCAGTAAAACGAAGGTAGAAATAACCACTGCTTTTACAACTATTATCTCTATAAATCTTCATTAAAACGCACAAATCATTCATAGAGTTATTGTGTACCAATAACAAAAAATACCAGCAATAAACTTCTCTTTTACTTTTCCTTCTGGATTTATTATATTTTAAATAGAGCTTCCATATTTCTTCAATTCTTATTTTCACAGAGCAGAACGTTTGCACCTGGTCGATTTTAATTTAGTTTCGATAGTAAGATCGCTGAATGTACATCGTATTGTTTTCGAGAAAATCGGATTCGAATTACGCGCCCGTTTTACTAAAACTCGGTCTAATGGATGTGGGTTTACGTGTCTATTGTGTTTGTACACAATACGTACGCTTTGCGTGCAAACACGATGGAAACGTTAAGTCGAAGCAAACAAACCTAACGCGAGCGCATATTAAAAATCGATTAGGGTGGAATCTCCACAATTCGAACACGTGTATCCTTAACGGTTTATAAAAATTTAAATATCAATAGTTACGAACTTCCTTCATTATTATATCGACCAATTAAACTCCGTCAGTTTCTAAAGAATTTAACTAAATATCTGTCCGCAACGAGGGGCGGAAACAACCCCTCGAACACGAATATCGACCAATAGAAGCTCCGGTTTGCGTGCAAAATTGTACAAAAATCAGCGTCACGGTTGGGGGATGTTCAAAGATTGATTTAATCTTGCAAACCGGAAGTCACTGTTCCTTTCCGTGTAATGTGATCGCTAAAATCGTGTTCGTTTCGACGATTACCCTCGCCATTATCAGACCGCGACGAAGAAAATACTTGCAATTTCATCACCGATTCCAATTACGAAGAGGCGGTCGCGCTATCAACGGCCGTCGAAAGTTCGCGCGGGCGAATATATGTTCATAATGCGGTTCTATTATTCATTAGAGGGTGAGGGTGTCGCGAGGGAGAGGGTGGAAAAAGGTCGTGCGGATTCCATGGGGAGGGTTGCGTATCGACTGGAACGTTCGCCGCGTCCGTAGGGTGAGGGCTGGTTAATTTTGTATCGACGAGCACCTACGCGTCGTGTGCCGGCGACCCCGCAGAAATGCCCCGCGCGTATGTAGGTTAATCCGCGCTCGATGGGAATCGACCTGCGGAGGAGTCGCGACACGGGTCAGGTTAACGAATGGGGTAGGTTAGGAACGTGCCAATCTCGGCGCACGTGGCGGCGCCGTACCTGCCGCCATTTCTCTCTTTCTTTTACTCCGCGACGACGTGACTCCTTTCAACCCTTTCGCGTACAACGGAAACTCTACGCGACGATAAACAAACACAACGAACCCGAGCCATTCTCACCGTCCTCTCGTGCGACGCAAATTCTCTTCGAACCTTGGGACTACCCACTTCTTGTATTTCGTTCCACGATTGTTTATGTTCCAGCCGGAAATGTCCTGGTACTCGTTCTTTAGATACGATTCTTGTTTTCAAAATACAAGTTTAATATTGAAAGCTTCAAACTTGGTCAAACGCTTAGTGAGTAACTTTATGCCCAGTGTTATATTTTCTTTGACAATTGTTCTTAGTGAAAATATCGCAAAACTGTTCCTGATCCCTATTCTTTGGATACGATTATCATTTTCAAAATGCAACTTTAATATTGGAGCTTCAAACTTGGTCAAACACTTATTGAATAACCAGGTGCTTAGTTCTATATTTTCTTTAACAGCTGTTCATGTTCTTAGTGAAATTGCAGGCTTGCTCCTGGTCCTTATTCTTTGGGTACTTGTACAATGTTCATTTCCAAAGTTAAACTCTGGTATTGGAGCTTCAAACTTGGTCAAACGATTAGTGAGTAACTTCATGTCCAGTGTTATATTTTCTTTGGCAATTGTTCTTAGTGAAAATATCGCAAAACTGTTCCTAGTCCCTATTCTTTGGATACGATTATCATTTTCAAAATGCAACTTTAATATTGGAGCTTCAAACTTGGTCAAACACTTATTGAATAGCCAGGTGCTTAGTTCTATATTTTCTTTAACAATTGTTCATGTTCTTAGTGAAATTGCATGTCTGCTCCTGGTCCTATTTCGTTGGATACTTGTACAATTTTCATTTCCAAAGTTAAACTTTGATATTGGAGCTTCAAACTTGTTCAAACGCATATTGAATAATCAAGTGCCTAGTTCTACATTTTCTTCGACAATTGTTCATGTTCTCAGTGATATTGCAAAAGTCTTTCTTGCCCTTATTCTTTGTATAATTGTGTTTGTATAATTGACTTTGTCATTTTCAAAATAAAACTTACATGTTGTAGCTTCAAACTTGTTCAAACGCTTCCTGAACAACCAAGTGCGAACTACTGTATTTTCTATGGCGATTGTTCGTGTGCTTAGTGAAAATAACGATCTAAATATGGCAAAAATGACTATGATAAAGGAGCCCCATTACCATTTTATCGTCGTGTAAAAACGGCGAACTCTCGGAGTCCTTGGATAAATATTTTCACCAGGAGCAAAACTATAATCAAATAACGATCATAGTGTAACCTGAAAAAGCAATGTACATTTAATTCGCTCTCTCACGAGTTTCTCCCATTTAATTTTCGTCCTCGACCGAGCCTGTAATCGCACGAACAAGTAGAGTTACGTCACGCAACACGAAAATGCTTATTACCGGTATCGTGTGCTGTAATGTTTACAGGCCATTAATATCCTAGTGCAACGACGAAACGATACACTTTGCAACGGTCTCGATTCTACCGAACATTCCTCGCTATCGGTTAACGTTGGAAAGTGTTTCGCCGCTGAACGGTTCGTTTGCGAATGTACAGCAAGGCCCATTTATCTAGCTTCCGGCCTCACCGCGTACCCAAGTACACAAAACACGCTCGCAGACGCATCCCGTATATCTTACCATAATTTTCCGTCCGACCACACGATCGACTACCGTTACTTTCGCGTACAATAACTCTAACGACAATAACGCGAAACAGGGGAACGCTCGCGACGGAAAGAAAAGGCAAACATATCGGTTCGAACGACCGCCACCATCTTGGAGAACATTAAAGGCCTTTGAAAACCACGTCTGCTTTGGTCTCGATAATTTTAAAAAGAGAAAAAAACGTTCTTCCGGATTGATAACTAGTTAAAAACTAACGTTTTGGCACTGGAATAATCTTTAATTATAAAATTAATGAGTTTCAGTTTTACTGCTAGTTTTCTCGGTATTTGCCTCGAGGCAACTCGTGAACCCGGACGTCAATCGAATGATAAATTAAAGCGAGGAAAAGAAAGTTAGGAGAACAGAATCGATTAAATTAGACGTGTTGTCGATCAGGGTCGTTACGCGTGGGCGAGCCATTGTACGAACTTTCATAAAACCCCTGCTGGAAAGCAATGGCGGACACGCATCTTCCGTAAATATATGTTTCGGAAGAGAATGCCGCGAGATTTTCTTTTTCCCCCTAAAAAGATATCTGTATGTCCGTATCAAGTTTCGACGACACGAGGATTTGAAAAGTTTGACTCCCGACACCATCCCCGGAAACAAGTGGCTAGTTACGGTTTAGGGCTCGAGGGAACGGGCCTGGGAAGAATGGTCCGACCATTGGTCAGACTTTTTACTGCATAGTTCGCGCCAAAGGAGTCTGGGAAACAGTCCCTTTAAATCACAGTACCCACGAAATACTTTCTTGCGAGCTTTGTGGAGCCCCGAAGCAAATGTTTCTCGAAGCTCCGTGAAACCTATTTGACGAGTGACTTTTTTTTTTTAACACACCTCCACTCTGGTTTCTTCTTTTCTATTTTCTATAAATTAATTTCTTTGTCGCGACTGCGAAAATTTCCATTCTGAATTAACATTTTTATCCGGGACGTTGCTCTTTGCCAAAGATTCCTGGTAATGTTTTCTCCTCGCGATGCCTTTTACGATTCTTTTGGCGTTACAATGCTTAACCCGGAAACGACAGTCACGCGTATCACGAGATAATAAACGCGATATTTTCACAATACTCCGTGAGACTTGCACGATTCATCGGTATATCGATGGAAATTGTTAAGTTCCTGGGCGTGTCTGTTTCACGCACAAGCTACACCTCGTAACTTCCTCGCGCAGCATTGTTGTAATTAGGCTTCGTTCGTCGACGAATGAAATCAATTCTTTCCGGATTCGTCACGAGAGACCTATGATATTTTTCGGTCTTTTCATCCTTTTTTAAATAGACGAACAATGCACATCCTCTTTCCTAATTATTCATGCGTACGTCAATAGTACTTTCTATAGACTCGATTTACGAATCGCATTAGGTAACCAAAAGTGTTCGTGTGTAAAACATTTAACACATTTACATATATTCTATTCCACAGAATACAATTTTAAAATAATATTTCTGATTGTTTTTCGAAAGTAAAAATAACACTTCCAATACTTCTTTCTTATTAATATTTGTAAATAATAATTATAAAATTAAATGTTAAATTATAATTATCGAAAAATTATAATGAGAGTTCGGCGTAAATAATACAGAGATCATCGCGAGAGGTGGTACAATTATTAACAAAATTATTTGTTATTCGCGTTTAAATAATGCTCTCACCCCCGAACGAATTATTTACATATTTTGACGTGAAATTTAATCGACGTTCGGAAACAGCACGGTTCCTTTCCGTCTTTCTCATTAAACATCTGTTAATTATTTAACGGTGTCTGTGTATAAAAATGGACGCCCGATGCTCGACGTGCTCGTGCAGCAAAATCAATACAAGTTTCTTGGGTGAAAACGGTACGATCGTCTCGCGAAAATTACGTCCACAAATCCAGTCGGGGTAGCCGCGCGTAGGCAACGCACCGTTAATTAATATAATGTTCTTTAACTATCGAACGTGGCTCACAGCCGCGGCTTAACTAGAAACTGAAACGAAAGGCGTTGAAGCCGAACGATCGATGAAACGACCGTGCAGACGAATGACTGTCGAGAATAGAACATTCACAGCCGCGACATTTGCAACGTTCGTCGAAATAAATAATGACGATTCTTGCCGTAGCTAATTAGTTACGAACCGACTCCGTCGTACAGACGGTCCCGTTTAACGATTTCCCTACGGTCAAATCGCGTCTAAAATTTCTTCCGCGGGAACAATGAACTCTCGAAACCAGCGCACGGTCGGGGCAGATGTCGCGAAACATGGTCGAACTACGAACAATCAATCGGGACAGTAATTAATACGGTGGTCGTCCTTCCGACTGCATCGGGATTCCATATCTCTGGATGTTTTTGATACTGGAACGGAGGTATGCCATATATCTTACGAGTTTCTGTTTGCTCAGTCATTAGTGAGATTAAAAAAAGATACACGGTAGGCACCTGAAAGTTAGGAATACCTCTAGATAAATATAGTTTGCGAAATGTCCGTATCTAGTATGGAATAAAAAAAGTATTCGAAATGTGAGCACGAACGTGATTAGGTACTGAGAAAAGAATGTACATTACATATATAAAATAATATAAACGTGTCGGTTAACGTTTCACTGGCGTCATTAGAAACAAACGAAGGTCACCTTCGAATCTTGGAAACAACTCCACGTGGCGCAAGCCTATGCTGATTACAACATACCCCCCTCTAAATATGCTGAGTTTGATATATTTTTGTTAGCATAACTGTTCGTCGTTCCCAAAAGGTTAAACTTGATTCGCATTTAATTTGTACAATCCGCTCCAAAAACCTGCAAAGTTTCATAAAAGACGGGGAAACGGTCGTTTGCGAGGCTGCCGCCAGACCTCCGTCGTAAAACCGATACGTCTGCTCGTCGACGCGAGGCGCACGCTATGGGAATGGACGCGATTCGACACCGTTTTCGCGTCGACGTGAGGATCGCGAGGGCCCGCATGAGAGCGATCGTTTCGTCGGTCTGGCTCTGGCCGCGGCGCGCACTTGAACGGACGCGACCCGTGCCGCGACTTTGCTTCCTCGTGCAGTTACAAAACTCACGCGTAATCCGTAACTCGGAGCGTTTCCGCGGTTTTCGGGCAGCGGCCGGTGTAACGGGCGACTCCGCGCGAGAGATCGAAAGGCGAGCGAGAGGGACGGAGATCGAAACAGATTGCGCGAGAAGGACTCTCGTTCGACGACGAGGGAGCGAGATACGCGATGGGAGAAGAGGAGGGATACGGTGAAAGAGAAGGACGAGGCGCGATCTGTACGGTAGCGGGGCGCTACTCGTAGTATCGGTGTGTGTCGCGCTGGAGGCCGGCTGAGGTCGACGGCCTGACGCTCGTGGATTCCCGTTGGGGCTCGTGCGCGCTCGGCACTAGGTCAGTGATGGAGTCACTGGCCGCCCCGAGCGTCGAGGCAATGACACCGAGCACGCCGTTGCTGCCACCGAACGCTCCCCACCACTCGCGCGGCACTATAGGATCCCCCACCCGGTCGAGGATCCCCTACCCCTTTCCCCCTTCGTGAAACGCGCCCCGCCGCCCCCCGCCAGGCCAACGCCAACCGTCGCGAGCAGCGCCTCCGCACTGGCAGCGTCCGCGACCCGCTCTCGATCGGAGGACGAGAGCGCATATGTAATCGGCTTACTTGCACGGCCACGCCATTGCCTTGGTGCCTCGCGTCAGCCAGCGAAAACAAACCGGTCGCGTCGCGTCCTCTTCGAGATCGAAAGGAAATCACGAGCCTTCTGGCGTTGGTACCGTGGATCAACGGGGAGGGGAATGCGGTCCGGACGAAACGCGATCTGATTAACGATTACGATTACCCGGCAATCGAAATACCGATCGATGATAGGTATTACCGAGTAACGATCGTGACTAATGAATAATACGAGTAATCGAAGTCGAATGCGATCATCGGATTAGCTGGTTAATTATTAACCAGGAAATGATTACACTTTTATGGCCGATTTAATGGTTTAATGCGCGGACTTTGATAATGGTACTCTTCCTTTTTTAAAGGAAATGTATGTTTATTAAGTGATTGATCGAATGTATTAATTTAAAATGGATGCTAATGAATTATTAAACGGACGCAGAGACATAATTTGCTTTCGGCACGACTCTCGAGTATTTCATCTGGCAATAATAAATGCATCGTAATTAGTATAAATATTGATACATCAAAAATGCATATACTCTTTGATAATATTTTCGTCTCGTTTCTAACCATCGAGCATATTAATTAATATGCATAGATTATTATTTACTGCATTTACGATGATTCTGGACGTAGAGAAATTCTTGTTCGTTTCCTTCCAAAGTTCCATTTATTTTCAAGCGTACAGCGTTGCTCGTTATTAACAAACGGGCCAGTAATTTGTTATTTTATTTTATTCCGTGTTATGATAATGCTTTCGTTGACTTAGGATCAGCGAGTGGGTACGGTTAGACGTTCAACGAAGCATCGCGGTTGTCGACCTCGTATTCAGAATTGGTCCCCTTAGACTTGCTTGCTACGTGTTTTAAACACGTGTTATATCACACATGTGAGATCATCGGACAATAAGAAACGTTCATGTACAAATCTTCGGAGCGAAAGTATCGTTTCCGATGCCAAACTTGCCCGCGAACAAACTTGATCGTATAAGAAACCTTCGAAGGACAAAAGGAATATTTAGAATGTAAACGAGAATTACAGGATCGAAGGGGAAAATTATATAACGTTATAAAACCATATTTTTTATTATAATTTATTAACGCGAGCCAGTAGCTTGCTGTTTTTTTTTTTATGTACCAATTTACCGAAGCTTTACCATTTTTGCCATTTTGAAAGATTCTTTTTTCATTGCTTCGATTCTATCAAGCACCGTTCGCTTCGAACGGTATGCAGATTTGTCGGGTGCAAGGTCACCATTATTGCTACAATTAATTTTAATTGCCGTTTCGGGTGAACGAATCACTGTCGCCAGATAAAACGTTCTAACGGGACTGTTTTAATGCTACGCTTCCCGTGTCGTTCCATCCCACGATTCGATTTATCATCGCAGCTCTGCGACGCAGAAAGAATCTGAGAACTGGTAGATGTTCGAAAATGTTAGTTTTCTTCAGAGAAACGTAATCGATTGGGAGGAAGTTGGTGAAACGCGTTTATGGATCACAGTGTCCGAAAAAGAATCGTTCTGCTCGCAATTAATTCTATTTCGTGCGTCGTAACTCCACGGCGGTGCTTCGCAAAAGTGTTTCGAAACTCGTGCAGACTAAATATCAGAAGTCCCGTTCGAGGATCGAGCGGGTTGGCCAATAGGTCGTGTAAGATGAAATGTAGATGAAGCTTGCGACACCGGGAAGAGTTCGAAACGCTGATGAAGAGAATCATTGCTAAGCTGGATATCTTACGATACGTCTGTTCTACATCTCTTCTACAGAATGAACGAAACAGTTCGAATCGTCTTCTTCGAACTTCTTCGATCTTTCATAATGGATCTTTTGGGAAATTTTAGGCAATCTCTCGTAGGAGTAAATTAATTGCAATTAAAGTTAGAGGTTCAACGATAGTCGTGAGTTTTCATGAGTCTCGAATTACACTTTTAATTTCATAACGATCGTGTTATCGAGTCGATCCTGCCCCAAAGATACGAGAAGCACACGATGGTGGTCGTATTGTTGGCTGTTATCGCGATCGGAACACATCGAGGCAATAATAGGCGATTTACAATGTTCGTTATCGATGGCTGCTAATCGTGAGAAAGTGCTTTCCGTCAATTCGAATTGACGCGCATTTCGCTGATTAATCACGTTATTGTTGCACGTTGTTTCGACGTCTTCTGAGAGAACTTCGCTTTCATCGAAATATTTGCTCGAACCATAAATTTACTAATTAGCGGAATAATACACGTGAAATTTCACGATCAGTAATATTTCCTCAGGATTTATTATCGAGATTTTCTTTATTTTTTATCCAGTATCTCGTACAATGGAGGGTCGAAAGTTACCTTAATTGAACTCGGAAAGTTTCATTTCGTTAACGAGCTTGTACATTTACAAAAATTTGCATTTCATCCTGGGATTTTCTGGCGGAAGGAAAGACGCATCCAACGAATCCTGCTGGAATTTCTACATTTAGATATATTGACTAATTACTAATTACCGCCCGTGGAGCTTACATATCGTATGTTAATTACGCAGCCAAATTACATTTAACTATCGTTATATCCGGCTGATTTTGAATCACAATTATTGTATTTAACAAGCACCAAGATAATGAGAACAAGTATGTTGCAGTTCTGCACTATGCAAAACCATTAGGGGAGTTCATAGTCCGGCAGATTTCACAGACGATAGAAACGCAAGATTAATAACATCCCAAATCGTTCTTCTTAACTGTTTAATTTATTCTGGATCTCTGATTTTATCGATCAGATTTGGGTTCATATAGTCGTGAATTACTGTTTAATCGTTTTACATTCGTTAAAAGAATATTAAGTATCAGACAAGATCGATTCACTCGTGAATAATTACGAGTCTCGGGGTCTAACGAAAATTCGTAACACGCGTCTCGCGTTCCCTGCTCTTTTTTAAGCTTTCAGGACCTCCCGCGCGTAAAAACACTTTCGTCCAGCTTTCTACCCCATGGTGTTTCGTGCAACCCTCGCCCCTCGACGTCCCTGGCCCGTCGTCGACGGGACTGGCGGGCAGGAATGCACGAAACCGTCGTCCCTATTCGTCTTCGAGAACCCTTCAGGAACTTCACCCTCCTAACAGGGCGTCGATATGCCGCACTTAAGGCCTTTCGGCGCGTACGGAATGCATGCGACTACCCCGACACGCGATTTTCGCCGATAGAAACGTACACTCCGAGTAATCGAGAACCCGGTGGGAGGGGGGTAGTTGAGGGCGAGTCGAACGAGATTTCAGGCGGTCAGTTTTCGAATCACGGGAAGATTGATGACCCGTGCGAGTTCATTTGACGATCAATGGCCGTGTAACGAACCCTTCTAACCGAACTTGGTTCCTAATCCACGCGTGGAAAACTCTACGCACGTTTCCTTTATGCTCCCACCAGCTGTTACCCGCGACTTCGCCCGTATCATCCTTTCCGACTAAATTCTTTTTTCGGTATCTCCCAGCCACGTCCGTGTCATTTTTACACGGTGAAAATCTTCTTTTAATTCGATTCTCGATGGATCTTATCGTACAGTATAGATCACTGCCATCTCGATTTACGATATTATTATTGGAAATTAAATGAGTTCGGGAGAGGCTAGTTTTCTCGTTTTTTTTTTTAAATGAAATATTTTTTATTGCATCAGTCGATGTACCTTAATATTCTTAAAAAAAAGGTATTAATCTATAGGAGATATTTTAATTTTAATGTTATTAGAAAATCATGACTCGGGGAAAAAATTCGTAATATCGATTAAAATTTACTCTGCTTATCTCTGCTTATTTTCGTCGAGACTCGATAATGTTCGCGAGTGGCGCCATTTCCTCGTTGATCGGAATAATGATCGACAACGATCCGTTAGATATCGACGGTGCTTGCAACACTCTTAATCCCGTTCGTAAATTTCGCGGAGGGCGCCATATGCGGACGCCTACCGATCATCGCAACCGAATCGGAGTATTGTTAGGGACCCATTGAAATTCAGAATCGCGAAAATTCAGCCGTTCGCGGAGAGGCTTCAGCCTCGCATGAATGTTGCAGCAGACGCGATCGTACATTATGCATGTTGGATAATTCGTGACTTTTGATTACGCGACGTCATCGGGCGCCCCCTTTGTCTTCCTCTACAAGTCCGTGAGCGTACAGACAATTTATACGCTCCGCGTCCCTTTTCCTCTCTCTCTCGCTCTTATTTTTCTTATTTGGCCTTTCGACGAGCCCCTATCGTAACTACGAACTTCAACAGTTCAAAATTTAGGAAGACGAGGATCGACAGAAGCATCTAGAGGGCTACACTCAACCTATCTCTCTCACAAGTGCTCGATTGACTATCAAATATTCCATTTTCTTCACTAAACCTTTGAATATTACAATTATCGATCGTATGTAACTCTAACGCAAAAATTTCTTCAAATTTGAACAGAAGTTGACCCATCGAAGGTACATTTGGTTCCACCAAAACTGCCCAATAACTTTTAACAAAAGGTATTAATATTAGATGACTCGTCGATAACATTCTCCCCCTGGGCTCTCCGTATCCGTTTCATCCCTTCGTTGATCGTGCAGAGAGCCACCCTTTCGCCCCACGAGCCCCATTAAACGCGGTACAAGTAAGTTGGTTAAAAAAAAAAAAAATAAAAGAGGCGGAGAGTCAGAAGAGGAGAAGAAAACAGCGTGTCACTTTCCCGGGTTTCAATAACGCGTCGATCGCACTTTCACCCTCGTGGGATCCCACGGAGGGAACGGTAAAAGGGAGAATGGGGGCGCCCCGGTGAACCATGGGGCACCATCATGCATGATACACGGCATGCGTCATGCGGGATACTAATAACCTTGGACTAGCGGTACCGTGAGTAACTATAGCGGGATTTGCGGTTAGATTATCTCGCGATACGTTCGAACGATCCTCCAGTTCTTCCACCTCCTCCGTATTAAATTCTATTCTCCAAAAGCAAATACATTTCTTGTGTCTAGAGATCTAATAAATAGATTTATAACTAGAACAAACGGTAAAATATTTTTGTATTAAATTCGTAGACAAATATTCAGATCTATATTTGAAGAATATCCACAATTTTTTCCATATAAATATACTCGATATTATGGAAGTTGATCTTAGTAAAGATTCTTTAAAAAAATCCAAAATAGTGTGTTATTCAGTGTGGACGTGGTTATACTCGGAATTAGAATAATAAATATTAAAAACTAGTACCAACGCTTCAAGTAAAAAAAATTCAACGAATCAGAAAAAAGTTCGAGGAATGTTTCTGCTGTCCCATATTTAGTCTAACGGCGTATTAATCTTCTGGTAATATCGTGACTCGAGGCGAGCATCCGATAGCCGTTCCATCGACGTTTGTGACAAAATAATTATGGCAAGATTAAATGGATTTCCGTTTGCGTTAGACCGTACGGTGACGATAATTTAAACGGAAGATTGAATCTAATCGCGCGTGCATGATCGATAGTATCGGGTCCCATCGGTAACTCACGCGTGAGTCACGAGCCAGAAAGGGAAACCCCGGAAGCCACGCAGCATGGCGATCTGGCGGCGCAGACGTTCCGTGCACAGACTGGGAATAACCGTGGACTAGCGGTACCATGAGTAAGTTAGCGGAATCCTCATCTACGCTACTTCGAGAGCCGGTGGAGCGAGTCCAGTGAACGACGTGACCAACGGGGCTGAATGGCGGCAACATCGGTTATGGTGTGGCTATGGACTTTCACCTCTTTCGAGCAACTCGTCGCCGCGACTCTCGCTTCCATTTCGCTAGCATCCGTCGACACGAGTGGTTCGTACTTGGACGAACGAGACGAGACGGAAAACAAACGCGAACATCCAAATATTAACTGTACTCGAATCGTTTTTTGACTCGACGCTTTCTTTTTTTTTTAACACTACCGACGATTATTATTTATAAATGTCTCTTTGATCTCTTAATAGAGAATCAATATTTGCAAAATATCCAGTCGTGTAAATTTTTTACAAATTCATTTAGAATTTATATTTTGACCAATTCGATGGTTCCAGCGTTAAGAACTTCCTGCTGTTCCCGTGAAACATGTATCGAAATTGGTGAATGCTCGTTCTTGGTCCCCTGGGTGAAAACACTGCATGAAATTACTTCGTTCTGGGGGAAGTTTGAATTATAGTTTCGGGAAGTTATTTGATAGGATTTAATGTTATTAATGTTGTAATATATTATCACGTGTCGGTGCTCTTTTGGCTACCTTAAAATTACAATTTAAATCTCACAGGATGTAAAGAAAACAAGAATTAAATTGTATACCTAATAGAGGGTGTCTAATTATTTATTAAATTGAATATATTAATATATTTGTTATCTTCGTGTAATTCGATGCTAAATAAACATCGACGGGATTCTATTTCACTCTACGTCTTTCAGTTTATCGTGCACGATTTCCCAAACGTGATCCAATACAGGAATATATACAACAGTCGCGATTATAATGTACGGAGTCGGTAAAAATCGGCCAGCTCGTGCCAGTCTTGCTTTCTAAACCTCGATTCGGATGTCTCTCGAGGGAGATCCTCGCGATCTAAAAGCGAGCCATAAATCACTGACTCGTCTTGCAGCTGTCAGCGGATATTCGTCCTGACGACGGGGATTTTTCCCGGCCTCGAAGACGTTCATTAGCCGCGTTCCATCCACGGTACGCCACTCGAGCGCGGTTCACCTTCGGAAGCATTTCACTGATTTAGTCTCCTGTTTTCTACTCTGGAATCTCACCTATTTATACATTACGTGGCTGTCGTTTTACAGAAAAAATACTGTACAGTACTTACCTGATATTTTCAAAATTATAATTGCCTTTAATTATTTACATAATATATTACATACACCAAAAGAAATCACTCTGCAAAAGCAAATTAAAATCCTTCGTACCAAATTTTATTCTCTAAAAACAAACATATTTATTGTGTCTAGAGATTTAATAAATATAATTGAATTAGGGGAGTCATCTAGTCCAGAACGCAATTTTTAGTGGTTCTTTGGAATTTTCTGAAACAGTGAAATATTTTTGTATTTTTGTAGACAAATAATGAGATCTATATTTGAAGAACAAAAATCATTAAATATTTTACATACACTATCGTTCTGTAAAAGCAAATTAAAATCGAAGTCGAACAGTTCGTGTACTTCCATATTTACATACATACATACATTGATGTAACGTAGTGAACAGTCATCGTATAATGTCGATCCATAAATCATGATTTTCCCCGAATCATGCAACGGTCTTTAAACAATTGTATCGCGAAAGGGCGCGGCCTTATCGGCCATGACATTACTTGAAAACGTTCTCGATCGTTATCGGCCGCGTCTAAGAATATTCTCGCGTAATCGGCGCCACTCGGTAGATCCGTGATCCGCGGCGTTTACGCGCTATGAAAATCGCGCTATCGCCCCGTCGAATCTCGACGAAACAATGGTTGTGTAAGCTTCGCGAGCCATAACAATTAACTGGGTTACAGGTGCGATAGCCGAGTGACTTTTCTTGCCTTCGAGTTTCGTTCCAGCACGACTTCCTTCTTTTCTCGGGGAATCGTGACGAGCGTGATCCGAAACGGATCTTTGGACCCGTAAACTATTAAAAATTTGTTATTCGTTGACCCTTGAAAGTTAAATACTTTGGTCCAAAAATTACCAGAATACGCCCTTCGTTAGAGAAATATTAATTGCAAAATTTTCTGCACATTTTAAACACCCCTCTAAATAAAAAATATTCTAGACGCGTGCAAAATATAAATAGTTGCGCGAAAACTCTCGATTCCACTTGGGAGGTCATCATTTCCATCGCTAATTAACAAAATTGCGTCGAGCGTCGTGTCTGCCGGTTTTTAATTTATTATTGACAACGATTAACGCGCGATCCGATAGGATTTGTTGATCACGGAATGGTGGAAACGCGATCGCGGATATTTCGCGTTAAATGTTTTTTCTGCTTACATCGAATAAATAACGACGAATATTTTTTTACGTTTCCGTGAAATGTTCCACGGGGTTTTCACGAGATCGGTGTTTTCGATGCTGCCTGTTCAACGAGTCGGAACAAGCACTTGGAATCCGTGCCTGGACGATAATTATCGCAAATTGATGGACGTACGCAAACACTTGAAATTTCGTACGGATTGAAACACCCCCACATCTCGTCGATTCCAAAGTTTATTTAATTCCGAATACCTACGCTCTAAGTTACAAAAATATAAACATACGGGGAACGTTTCATTTCGTATTAATATTTTTCAACGATTCTATATTAAGCCCTCTTCGAGTGAAAATTGTATCACGGTACGAGGAAACAATTAACAGAAAAGATGACGTTTCTCTGTCAGTAATGATATTGTGGCGGCCAAGGCACCACATACGCCTTAGCCGTTCGAAGCCGCTACAATGTATGGTTGCACACGAGACGATGGTTGCACACGAGACGATGGTTGCACACGAGACGACCAGAGCCGCGTGAGCCGAAAAGCCGTTGTCGTCGTCTCTGACCGTCTTTTGTTTTTGAAGGCCTCTTGGTACGGTGGCGATGATCGTACCAGAGAGTCGAGCGTAACCCGCACCACGAGTCACGTCGTTGTACGACAGCAACAATAAAATTGTGCGGAACGGAACAGGGCGGAGTCATTACCTTCCCGATCCCACATTGGTGACCCCGACGTGATCTCGCCGCGCAAGTAAAGTTTTTTTTAAGAAAATTTGGACATTTTTCGTATACGGACAATATTAGTTAGGGTAGAGAAATAAGTGTATAGTGTTAAGGACATAAGGAAAGGACACGGTCTGACATATAGTAAGCGCGGTGTGTGTGTGCGGTGAAACTATTTTTTTTTTGTGACTAAGACTGGTAAAATGACTGACCCTAACGTTAACGCAGGGACATCCGCGGGTGTGCCGTTGGCAGTTGATCGCGTCGCTGTACGGATACCCGAGTTTTGTCCGGGAGACCCGGAGATGTGGTTTTCAATGGTAGAGAGAAGTTTTGAGGTATCCAATGTAACGTCGGAGACCACGAAATTCGGGTACATTCTCGGCGCGTTAAGTGCGCGACACGCCGCGGAAGTAAGAGACATTATCATGAATCCTCCGGCCACGGATCCGTACACGACGCTCAAAAATGAGTTTATTCGCCGGCTTAGTGCTTCGCAGGAACAGAAAACGCGGCGGTTATTGGAACACGAGGAAATCGGGGACAGAAAACCGTCCCAATTTCTTCGTCACCTGCGCGGATTGGCCGGTACGGCTTTTTCGGACGGTGTATTGCGGACGCTTTGGATGGGCCGACTACCTGCTAATATGCAGGTGATTTTAGCCACGCAGCGGGACACCCCGCTGGATAAGGTGGCAGAGTTGGCAGACGCTGTTGCGGATACGATGACACCGCGGGTACACGTCACGGAGGCCGCGATTACGGGCGTATCTGCATCCTGCCAAATACCCCCGCCGGGCCCGAGCATCGAGGCCATGTTAAACATTAAGATGTCACAATTGGCCCTTTCCTTGAGGCAGGAAATTTCTGCCATCCGTGAATCCTTGGTGGACCAGGGGCAATCTTCCCGTCGCAGGTGGACCCACCGAAATCATCCAAACTCGCGCTACCGCAGACGATCTCTATCGCGATCGCGAGAGCGGCCCGCGGGAGGACAAATGGACCATCAAGGGAAATGCTGGTACCATTGGCGGTTCGGTCCGGCCGCGCAGAGGTGCGTTGCACCGTGCAATTGGAACGCCACGGATCAGGGAAACGACCTGGGGAGTCGTTGATGGCGGCCAGCGACACAAATCCAGCATCACGCCGCCTCTTCATCTTAGACAACAGCTCGAAGACGGAATTTTTAGTGGATACCGGGGCCGATTTGTGCGTTTTTCCGCGCCGCCTGCTAGGCGGATTGCGAGAAAGATCGGAGTACCAGCTGGCGGCGGCGAATGGGAGTGTAATTAACACCTACGGGACAGTGTCGTTAAACCTGCACCTCGGCCTACGACGGGATTTCGTGTGGCGATTCGTGGTTGCGGATGTTACAAAACCCATAATCGGGGTAGACTTTCTCGATCACTTCGATCTTATGGTGGACATCCGCAATCGTCGCCTCGTCGATCGGACCACGTCGTTAACGGTCCGCGGAACACGAGCCGAGGATGAAACGCCGTCGGTGAAGACAGTAGCAGGGACTACCGTTTACCACCAGCTCCTGATGCAGATGCCGGAACTTACACGGCCTAGCGGCACCCCGATGAGGACTACGCACCAAACGGTGCATTACATCGAGACAACCCCTGGACCACCCGTTTCCAGCAAGCCTCGGCGGCTTGCACCGGACCGGCTCAGGGCTGCCCAGAAGGAGTTCGACGCGATGGTGAAGATGGGCATCGCTTGTCCTTCGAAGAGCGCGTGGTCAGCACCCCTTCATATGGTTCCGAAGAAGGGCGAAGAAGCTTGGAGGCCTTGCGGTGACTATAGAGCGTTAAACGCACGGACAATTCCCGACCGATACCCCGTGCGTCACATTGAGGATTTTGCGCAACAACTGAGTGGCAAAAAGGTATTTTCCACAATAGATCTCGTCCGAGCTTATAATCAGATTCCGGTTGCATCGGAAGACGTCGGAAAAACGGCCATTACAACGCCGTTCGGGCTTTTTGAATTCCCGTACATGTCGTTCGGGTTACGAAATGCCGCGCAAACATTTCAGCGCTTTATCGACGAAATTTTACGCGGTTTCGATTTTTGTTACGCGTATATAGACGACATTTTGGTCGCCTCAGAATCCCAAGCCGATCACCTGCGCCATTTAGAATTATTATTTAAACGATTAAAAGATTATGGCATTGTTGTTAATCCGAATAAATGCACGTTCGGACAGGAAGAAGTTAAATTTCTAGGCTATCGGGTAAATGAAAGCGGCACTCAACCTTTGCCCGGCAAGGTACAAGCCATAAAGTCATTTCCCCTTCCGAAAAACGCGAAGGATTTGAGGCAGTACTTGGGAATGCTTAATTTTTACCGCCGTTTTATCCCAGATGCCGCTCGCTTTCAAGCACCCTTGAACGACCTTCTAGCCGGCAATTTAAAGGGCAAGACCCCGATAGCCTGGACTTCGGAAGCGCGTCAGGCTTTTGAAAATACCAAAAATAGTTTAGCAAACGCAACCCTGCTTTCTCATCCTGCGGTCAACGCTCCATTGTCGGTTACCTGCGATGCTTCTGATTACACCGTAGGAACTGTTTTACATCAGTGCGTCGGCAACGAACGACAACCATTAGCATTCTTTTCTAAGAAATTAGGATCTGCCGAAAAGAAGTATTCAGCTTACGACCGGGAACTACTTTCTATCTATTTAGCAATAAAACATTTCAAACATATGCTCGAAGGCAGACATTTCACGATTTTTACAGACCATAAACCCATAACTTTCGCTTTCAAACAGAAATTAGATAAATGCTCTCCTCGACAATTCCGATACCTAGATTACATTGCGCAATTCTCTACAGATATTCAACATATTTCCGGTAAAGACAACGTCGTTGCCGATGCACTGTCCAGAGTGGAAACGGTTAACCACTCGATTAATTTCGAAGAATTGGCAAAATCGCAAGCCCAGGATGAGGAGTTGCAGCGGTTGTTGAATAGCGAATCTAGCCTGCGATTACGTAAAGTCTCGTTGCCTGGCACGTCTTCCGAAATTTTTTGCGATATTTCGACTAAGAATGTAAGACCTTATGTCACCCCTCCTTTCCGACGCGCAGTTTTTAATATGTTACATGTATTATCACATCCAGGTATTAACGCGACGATCAAGCTCATAACGCAACGTTATGTTTGGCCGTCGATTAAAAGAGATGTTCGCACGTGGACACGTTGCTGTATACCGTGCCAAAGATCAAAAATTTCCCGTCATGTGACTGCACCATTGGCTACATTTGTTAAACCTTCTGCGCGATTCGAACACATTCATTTAGACATAGTAATTTTACCGGTGTCCGAAGGTTTCAGGTATTGTCTGACCTGTGTAGACAGATATACGCGGTGGCCGGAAGCCTTCCCCATGGTCGATCAGGAGGCCCAAACCGTAGCTCGAACCTTTTATGACGGTTGGGTAGCGCGGTTTGGTGCTCCCGTACGGATTACCACCGATCAGGGTAGGCAGTTCGAATCCAAATTATTTTTTGCGCTGAACAATTTAATTGGATCCACACGCCTTCGCACAACGGCGTATCACCCAGCGGCCAATGGGATGGTAGAGCGTTTTCACCGACAGCTCAAGTCGGCTATAAGGTGCCACGGATCCGACAAGTGGACAGAAATACTTCCGACGGTTCTACTCGGTATTCGTTCCGCCTGGAAAGAAGACCTCGGCGCTACCTCAGCGGAATTAGTTTATGGCGAGCCATTAAGATTACCGGGAGAGTTCTTGTCTTCGCATTCAGCGGAAGGCACAGAAAATGCTTCCGATTTTACTAATAGACTACGCAACCATTTTTCTAAATTGAGTCCCTCTAATGCTTCACGCCATTCCGTTAATCGTACATTCGTTTTCAAAGATCTTAGCAGTTCAACACATGTTTTCATCCGAACAGATTCAGCCAAAACTATTTTACAACCCGCTTATGAAGGTCCATACGCCGTAGTGCGCCGAGGCGAAAAAACATTTACAATAAACATTAGAGGTAAGGAAATAAATATATCAATTGAAAGGCTAAAGCCTGCTTATATGCTAGCAGAAAACAGACCGGATCCCGTGAGCATAGAAAATCAGCCGGTCACACAAACAAACGTACCTGACAATGCGCCGGTTATACAGCAACGTGTCACGCGTTCAGGTAGACGCGTACGTTTTCCCGAGCGATTTCAAATTACGCGGTAGTACTTAAGGCTTGCGCATTATTATAATAAGTATCATATACCATTTATTTTTTTCCATCACTTTTATGTACTTTCATGTATTTTTAGGTATTACGTATTATATATTAAACTCCATGTAAATTCCTTTTTTTTCAACTCTGTTCAAATACTGTAATGTAAATCTTAGTTAGGATAACGTATTTTATATAATAGAGTAAATGGTAGTGGTAATGTAGTCGGTCAATTTTTCGTAATTGTGCCAATTACTGGCAGGGGGGTAGTGTGGCGGCCAAGGCACCACATACGCCTTAGCCGTTCGAAGCCGCTACAATGTATGGTTGCACACGAGACGATGGTTGCACACGAGACGATGGTTGCACACGAGACGACCAGAGCCGCGTGAGCCGAAAAGCCGTTGTCGTCGTCTCTGACCGTCTTTTGTTTTTGAAGGCCTCTTGGTACGGTGGCGATGATCGTACCAGAGAGTCGAGCGTAACCCGCACCACGAGTCACGTCGTTGTACGACAGCAACAATAAAATTGTGCGGAACGGAACAGGGCGGAGTCATTACCTTCCCGATCCCACAATATACCAACAATTATACGCAATAAGGCAAACAGAAGATACTAAATGGTTCACATGGTTATGGCAGAGCCATAATTATTCATCTTCAAATATTTTTGTTCAATTATTACCTTTATCTGCCTCAGGAATCACTCACGTTTCGCTTCTCCAGTTTTCCTCTCGAGTCGTTTCACGGCAAATCCATCACTTTTATGCTCGATGTCAGAGATTTTTATCCATATTGAAATATATTGCACTTTACGTATAAATAGAACACGGTTAGGTCACTATATTTCTGTTTTCGAAACAGTTTAAGACACAGACATTGACAGTTGACAGTTTCCCTCCATTTCTATGAGAACTGCGTTCCTACGAGACAACATTTATTTCCGTACTGTTAAACACAAAAACACACTATTCCTTGTGTTAGGGCGACCAGCCGATTTGAAATAAACATTTTCTACAGTTTTGTGAACATTTAAGGGTATGGTAATCAGTCATTTGTAATTATATTACGACGCGACGCGTATAACGTTGCACATGGTTTTCGAGGCGCGTTAACAAAGAAACGCGGACGGTTAACGCGGGAAGAAACGCGTGATTGGTTCGCGCGCGACCAATAGGAAAACGGCGCCAAGACTGCGAGTTTCAAACTGTCTAATACCTACGAACTCGTCTTTCGTTTCATTTTTAAAGTAATTTCTGTGACTAAAAAATATATATAACGTAAGAAAAGCATTGGAGAGCTAATATCTCACACATATTAATCGACATTTATGAAATACGTAAAAATTTGTTCAGAGAAGACGTACTTAAAATTTTTAATTCTTTTTAGTAGGCTAAAAAAATATGAAAAAAACGAGTAGTTTGGGCTTTGAATTTTTCAAGAAAATATAATAAAAAATCGATGTTTTCAAGAGTTTAAAATAGAATAAACGATACAGCAGATTACGCCAAGCACGAAAGTGATTGATTCGGCGTGGAATGCCCCTCGTTGTTCGTTGTTTCGAGTCCGAGGCTCGTGGAATACATTTGATAAATAAAAATCGCGGACCGTCCGAAGGAACGCCGACTCGATGGATCTCATTTCGCTTTTCGTGTCTCGGAAGAACCGCGCTCGACGCGGTTGCAACCGGGTTGCACAACCGTTCCTCATAGTCGGTCGACCGTAGCTTCGAGCGAGATCCAATCCTGGCCAATCTTATCCTAGGCCTAGCTGGCACGATCGTCCGTCTGGCCGGCTAGGTTGGGCTAGATCACGTATTACGCCGTTGCAACAAACTTTCTCCCCGAGGACGATGCACCCAGCCCCACCAGCCCGGAGTCCTGCATCCACGGTGCAACGAAGAACCAAGCTAGGCCAGGGGTTCCCAATCCGTGGTCCATTACCAGAAATGGTCATAATACCGTCGCCTTGAGGCGGCAAAAGGTGTCGAAATCTTAGCAACACGTTTCCATCGAAGAAACCATCGTAATCTTTTCGATATCCAATGATGTAGCAAACTGTTCTTGCAATTTTTTGAAATGACAATTCTGAGAGACTTGCAACACCTTTCTAAGCCAGTAGGTGACATAGAATTAGACTTTTTATTTGTAGTTTCCATATTAAACCACTGAATATTTTTATTTGATACATTGTAATTTCAACGGAAGTTGAGGACATCGAGAAGATGTATTGGAAAATGGCGGTCAGCGCGTTGAGGTTATGTGTTCCACCGCGTGAATCGGCGACCGAAAGTCGATGGCACGCGATAGTCCCGGATCGTCGAAGGGAAAGCATGGCTTTTATTTTCGTCGGTCGCTTTCATGCGTCGGTTAATAAAGTCGACGGCACCGAATGGTTCTATTACAACGTCCAAAATAGAAGCTGCGAAGCTCGAACGAACGAGTTGAGCGCGAAGTCTATCCGCGAGGTGGAGACGCAAAGTTTAACGAGGTACAAAGGATCGCTCAGAGACTGGGAAACTTGTAATTCCGAGGACCGCGAAGTTCGTCTTTTGAAGTCTGAAGGTTCCAGCGAAAACAATTGCTCCTCCTACAAGGGCCGCCCCACCCACGATCTTTTCGCCAAAAGTCACACTCGGATGGGACATTAAACAAGCAGTTTTTCAATTGATTAATTCATGGACGAGAGATAGAAACTAAATTTAGAAATAAAAATAAATTGCAAAGAGTATTTTGATTTCAAAATTAAAACTAGAAAATTCTATCCTACAAATGAATTTATGTTTTGATTATTTATCGATTGATTTATTATATTAATTTGAACACCCTGTGTATGGCCAGTGGCGTAGACGAGTATCACCTATGCGGACGCTGAAAAATTGGGCGCGTCTCGGTCGCATTAAAACTCGAGGTTTACGCGTTAGCCGCGCGATTTCGTCCCGAGGGGAACTGATTGAGGGAGTTCTTTTTCTCTTCGCAGTCATCGTCTCGGGCGGCTAAATTAGTTTTGCGGGGGCGTAGGAGAAAAAAAATAAGGTGGATCCGCGCGAGATGGAGGATAAAAACGCGCAGCCATCCGAAAGTGCGGTTGTTGGCTCGGGAAGTCTGCCACCTGCGATTCGTTTCTTCGAAATGCACTCTGAGATACGCTGATGGCCTCCACGAGCCGATTGGTACCACTTTCCTCGTCCATTTCTTTCGAATTCTGACTAATTTTGCTCCCCTGATTCGTTGCAAATAAATTATCGTTGAAGATTGTCTTTATTTTACACGATTATACAAAATAGTAGAGCACAATATTTATTATAACAAACAAGAAAGTATTATTTCCACTCTGAAGTATTTTTTCGAAATTCCCCGCGAAGTAAATTACCGTAGATAATTCGTGGAACACGCTAACAGTTGCTAACACCAATTGCAATTACTCCCGGGGAATTTAGAGCCTTCATAATAACAGAAAAATAGCAGTGACTTGTCGAGCAAATTGGATATATTTATAAACGTTCCCGGTGATCTGATTTGCCGCCATCTTTAGTATCCACGGCTATAACAGGAAGATGGTGACGGATCGGATCACCGAAAACGTTTTATAAATACATCCACTCTGCTCGACAAGACTATGCTTTTTTCTGTTATTAATAAACTCGTCAATTTTTCGGGAAGAGTAACTGTAATCGGCGGTAGAAACGTTAGCGGGCTTCGAAAATTATTGACAGTAATTTATTTTCCTCGGAAATACCGAAGGAATACTTTAGAGCGGAATAAAGAACATAGTTGTCATCGGTGAAAAACGAACGAGGGTCGTCGAGACGAAATAGTTGAATAATATTTTTAAAAAGTTTTTGAAACAATGTGTTGTTGAGTCGATGATATAAAAATTAATCTACCTCATATTTCATTCTATTTATCGAGAAAGTTACATTCTTATAAAATACACATGATTCTCAAGCATCATGATCATTCGAACTTTTGTTATTTGCGAACATAACATTTCCCACGCGTTTCCAAAATAAATCTTCACGCTCGCGATTGAATGTAATCAAGTTTTTCTCGAAGCGGCTACCACGCCACTCGAGCCACCTATTTATACCCCATACATAGGTGCACTAATTTGCATTTCATTAATAATAAAGATACGATGAATGAGAGAGTAACTCGAGGATCTTATGTAACAGCGGGGTCACTGACACCGATACACTTTCTCCAGCGTCGAGTCATCTCTCGTAGATACGGATAAACGTCCGTATCGTTTGACAAACGAAAGACAAGCAGCGAGCCGGGCCGTTATTTTTTCCTCGACGGAATTATACTCATTAAACGTTAAATATCGTTCGATAGCGTGTACGGTACATTTATTTCGCTAAAGCATTCCACGGTGAGGTAACGCTAATTCTAGTCGTTCGACGTTTCGACCATATATCGAAAGTCGAAGTACAATATACATCGACAATCGAAGTTCGACATATATCGAACATTATCGAAAATATCGATATACATCGAAAGTCGAAGTACGATATATATCGACAATCGAAGTTCGATACATATCGAACACTATCGAAAATATCGATATATATCGAAAATTAGATAAAAAGGCGTACATCTCGAACGAACTACAAGCGAGAAATACTTTTTACCGCGGATGATAAAATAAATCGTGCTTTTTAAGAACGTATGAGACAAATTAATGAGGTTTTGCGACCCGACGACAGATTCGACTGGTTAAAAGCGTGAAATGTCGGGTCCGTGTTCGATTCAGAGACATTTTCTTGGGATCTTTGGCGTGGAGGGAAGAGTAGCGGGCAAGTCGATGTGGCGAGACGAATAATCTTTTCTTCCTTCCTCGTCGGGGTGTCCCGATGTGACCGCGATCGCCGCGGAACGTTACATATCACTTGCGTCGGATAAAAATACACCGTGGGAGCGATGACTCGGGCATAAAAATACATCGAAATGCAACCGCGGGCCGCGGTACATTCGCGCGTATCTCGGGACGGGGCCTCGACACGCGAGAAAGCGGGGAACGCGCGCCCCGTCTGAATGGGACGCGCCAGAATTTACGACCGGGAGACAGACTGCAGGGAAAGGCTGGATGCATCGAGATCGATCGAGAAAAATGTGCACTTTCTAGCCGTGGCGCAGGGAATCGAGCGCCATAGTTCCTCCATTATCCGATATTAATAGGGAGGCAAATCTATTTTGGGGGCGAGGGAATTTTTCGGTAGCGAGGAGCTCGCGTTCTTTCGACCAGCCCTCCTATAATTCATCTAGGATTTTCGATAGTCCTAGACCACCTTTCACTTAGGACATTTTCCAGGACTGAAAGTCCGAAACTTTCTACTGAATACTCGTTTCCTCATTGCGCTACCTCGGAAGACCTCCAACAATAATAACACGAATTCCGGACGTTCTATTCTGTAGCAATCGCTGACTATATTGCTCCGAATATCTTTGTATCGAATTCAATTTTTAGTTAAAAGTGACTATATTAAAGAAAATAGAAAATGACAAAATAACTTCAGAAATGATTTTACGAACCAATACAAATGAAACACCCCACATTTGCTCAGCAGATTAGCAAAAATCGTTGATTTATTTTTGTTTACAGAGTTAAAAAATCCTGATACACAATTAAATCGTCAAGTCTGAAACCTTTTCGTTGCCTAGGCACCGTGCTCTATTATTAAAACAATTGTAAAATCCATTGTCCCACCTGTGCCAGACAATGCGCCCTCGAACTTCCAATACGCGTGCAAACTTCTCCCAGACTCCTCCCAAATGGGAAGAATGGAAAGAAAGCATTCGACGCATTTTCTTAATTACACGCGCATTTTTACGAGCCACAATACCACTAATTACAGGAGAATTCTATCCGTGAGCCAATAATCCGCCCCGTAACAAAAGAAGGACAGAAAAGAAAGTTACGAGCATCTCGCGGGTAGCTAAAAGCGAAAATGAAATTACTGAAACATTTCTGGAGTATATTTTACAAGGAATATTTTTCTCGAAAGTGCGTAGAATTTCGGGGGTATGTCTATTCACCAAAATTGATCGTATTTGACCCCTGAAACCAAAAATAATTTTTTCAGAACGATTTGAAATTTCTTAATTTCATCGAAAAATTTCTGTTTTTGATTTTTAATAAACCTAAAATATATAAAATTCCTTCACTTTATACGTCAACTGTTTAGTATCGACGCCACTGCTGGATGCACGCGTGACTTCTTTGTTTCTGTGAAATACAATCGGGGTAAATATTCGGACATTCCGGATAACCAGGTGCCGGATAATCGTATCTCTACTGTACAGTTGCTACAATTTGGCTCTCAACTGCAAATGAGTCGGGGCACGAAACCACAAAACCGAGATACAACGAATCTTTTACACCGCAAGGGGTTGAAATTGACCGTCGTTATTGGAAGAATGTTACGCGTGGGTGGATCCTTGTAACGCGCGAAAGAAGGAAACGGCGTTTGAGGAACTGGTTTGCGGGGATCCAGGAAACGTCTGGGCGCTCACAATGGCGTTCGCTCACGAAAATTCGCGGGTAAGAATGCCGGAGCGACGAGTCGCGAGTGTCGGGCCGCAACAAGCCGAGTTTCGTCGCTGATGCAAAGAGCAAATGGGCGTTCGGCATTAAAGCCCGGGTCATTGACTGGTGGCGGTGGTTATACAGCGTCCGCGGAGGGCGCGCTTTTACGCGTGGGAGTTATTAAAAGCCGAACGAACGGGAAAAAAAGCGCCGGGTTTAAAAAAGGAGCCGAACGTTGCCATCTTTCTGGCGGGTGTCACGGGGGTTTGGTCGAACGCTTCTAAAGACGGCCAGCCACGCCGTTTCTCCCCCCCGGATGAAAGGAACGTATTCTCGCGCTACGACGAAACCGTCGGGGTGATTCCTTCCCTGAACGCCGGGGGAATAATTGGAACGCTGTTTCGGGGAACCCGGGTCTCGCTGCGACGCGTTCAATTTGTTCCGCGTGATTGAATTAAGCTCGAATCGCCGTTCGATTAACCGTTCGCTGCCCCAAACATTTTTCATATCACCGGAAGTCACCTATTCACACTCTGGGACTCGCGTCCTGTTTTCTTATTTTAAGAATTCATAGTAATGTATATTAAAAGTATGCAAAATATTTGGTCAATCTGACTGTTTTAAAATTTTGGTAGACCATTGTAAACTACCATAATTTAAAATTTATTTCTGGCTTATTAAGGGATGAAAATAATTCCCTCAAAATTCCACGTTAAAAATGTAAGATTGCGATTAACAAAAATCACATTATAGCTCAGAAATAAATCCAATAAAAGCAACACATCATTCGAGTTAGGTAAAAAAAAAAAATAAAAGCGTTAAGGGGTCAATATTATTTTCCCAACATTTTGAAAAATTCTCACTTTTCTAGTCGACCAGATCGATCGCGTTCTTTTTTCATACAAGTTTTGCAACGCAGACGTTTTAATAGTTTTTTCCCCCGAGCTCGTGAGTTCGTTCTAGCGACGTGGAAATAGACATAGAGTCTTTTGTAACTGTAAACGCGGTTTTATGGGGCGTAACACAGAACCTACGATTCTCAGCGTGTTATATATAGCCACAATGAAACGGCGGTCTTTCTATTTTACGTCTGCTTCTAATTGCATCGTTTTGCTTTCACGGGAAATATGCGGATATCGTTCGTATCGGCGATCTTTCGCGGTGCAAGCATAATCCAATTCGCTGCTGCAATGAACGTCACCGTCGCATTTATGACGGTGTGATTTATGATGTTATCGTTCGTCTCGAATATCGCCACCATCAACTACTCTCTCTCTCTCTCCCTCTCTCTCTATCTGGTTTCTGTCCGTACCATTGTTGTAAATCTTTGACTTCCTGTGGTCCGTGAAAAGAATCACAACGGGTCAATAGATGTAGAATAGTCGAGACGCGAGAGTGGGCCGACAATGCGAACCCTGTCGTGTCCATCATCGTTGTCCCCCGGATCGTCCGTGTAGACTGTATCTTCATCGATAACCGACAAGCCACACTTGACACAAAGACTAAACAGCCATTATCTCGACGATGAATGGGATACACGTTCGTGGCTGTGCACAGCGTTTTCGATTCGAAACGACCCGTCAAACGCGCCTGGGAAAACTCGTTACCCCGTTGTACACTGGTTGCACCTCCAGCAATCGTGGAAGAAGAAATTGGGGCTTAAAAAATTCATACGGAACGTCGGCTACCTCGGCCAATTCACTTTCGTTGCAACTGTCTAACAAGGTACCCGCGATATAAAGCGGTCCCTCATTGGGAATTAGATCTGCTTTCATATTGTTCTTCAAAATGAAAATACAATCATTTTTCTTGCACTTCTTATTCCTCATTAAATATTGTGGGTGAAAATATTGAATTTTAAATCAATTTTTTAGTAAAAATAAATTTAAAATGAGTTTTTGCCAACGTGTAGGATTTGAAAATCGTTTCTGTGTGTTTATTATTTATATATTATTTGATTAAAGTTTTGCCCAGTTCTGCTCTATATAACGATGTGTATTAATAATAATATGGGTCAGAAAACATTCAGAATGAGAAAATTGAAATGTGTACTACAACTATTTTGAACAGAATTCAAAACAGAAAATAATATTTCAGAAACGTTGAAAAAAATTTTGTACTCATTTTTCTCGGACAGTAACAGTATGGAATCATAATTGAAATGTTTCAGAAAAACTGAGTCTCGCTCGCGATTTTCAAGCCGTGCCATGTGAGCGTTAGGAGTATGAATAAGTCTTTTGTGGCTCGGGTTCTTGCAGTTAATACCGCCCGAGGCTTCCGGGTGTAATTGGTCAGCTGACCAATTAAAAACTGTGCTTGGCGGTCAGTGATCCGTGACACGAGCACGGATACCCTTAAATAGATGACAATCGTAATGACGCACTACCAAACACATTCTTAAACCTCACATGGCTGTGTACAGACTTTGCACTAAAAAGTAAGTCATGGGACTTGTCGAATTTGTTCAACTATTCCAATAACAAAATTAAAATATTCGAAATTTATTCATTCTATAAAGTATAAAAATGAATAGTACGAATAAAAACAACGTACAATAATTTATTAAATTGTAGTTTGGATAATTTTCGACGAATATAAATGCACTCTAAAAATAAAAATTCAAATTTTAATTCCACGAATAGCGAATGAAAATCTTTTATTCGTTACTTGGAAATCGTGATCCTGATAAGAAGCTTATCACCGACGAGCAGTGGGCATGCGTTTGCATGAGTTCGTCCTCGTTGCTGTCAATCATGGGCGTTCTATCGATTATCGTCGGAAAATATGTACGTGCGAAAATTTAATTAGGGTTTTGTCGCGTCGCACGACGTTCCGTGCGATAGTTTTGATCGTGAAATTAGTCGAGCCTTAACCTTCGAACGGGCCGGAAGAACGATTGGAATGTGGCGCAACAACCTAAACCTTGCCAACGGAGGGAATTTAATCTCGACCACGCTTTCCTTCCTGTCGGATAACAAATACGAAACTTGACAATAGGCCTCGCTGTTGTGGTCAGCTGACTCCTTGATAAGAAATGAAATAAGATAATCCTGCCGTGGCGACGATAAGGGACGCTTGCTCGTCCGTTTCCAGACCATTCGACGGTAATTCACGCGGTCTCGATCGACATTTTTTGAAATTTTCCAGAGTCGATCCAATTTTTCTTCTGTACGATGGCTTCTCTGTCTTGCAAATTTTTATCAGAGTTCATGGAAATTATATTCATAGAAAAGAATTTGATTCCTGTTTCTTTACATCTCTTAATTTTAGCTGAATTTTAAAAAAATATTCGACGTGAATTTTCTACACTTTTCACTTCTCGAAATTGATAAGTTCGATTTTTAATTAGTGCAGAATATTTTGGAGAGTTTTTTGTAATTTTCTTCACACCCCTTAAATTTACCTTTTAAAAAAGATATTCAACATAAATTTTCTGTACTTTTTTATTTCGTGAATTTAATAAGCTCGACTTTTAACATAGATACGAATGTAAATTATTATTCATTTCTTCTATAAATTCATGAGCTCACCTCGTATATTGCAAACGATAATTTTTACGGATAAGAAGTAATTTTTTAAGAATTTGTCGTCTCGTTACTCGTCCGTTTAATTTCTTCCTCGCTCGAAAAGCCAAAGGATTAATTTCTTACGCAAGATATTTCTCGCTCGACGGATTAGAGAAGTCCGCGTCCTAAAAATTCCAAAACATCGAAGGAGACTGCACTCATCCATCGCAGCTTTACGAGCTTGAAAGCTCTGCAGGGCTTCCGAAGTGCAATGACACTTCGGTTGCAGCCACCGCGACCTCTTTCTCACTTTTCTGCCACGCGAAACTTTTTCGAACTGTCTGCGTTTTAACTATAATATTGGGGGTTTCCAAGTTCACTTTTTAATCGAATTATAGAACCCTAACATCTTAGTGACCTGTATATAGTATTTTTGTAAACAGCTTTCTTCCCACGATTTTGCATGCTTGAAATCCTTCAAATTTTATTTATATTTTAATATTCCATCTTGAGCAATACTCGATATTAAATAACCTATTTTAAAAGTTCAAAAGCTTCTTACGCGTGTACAAAATTAACATCGAAATGATGAAACTATGTTATTACATAAGGATTTGTTAAATCATTGTTTGTAATTGTCCAATTATAAAGAAATAAAAAGCCTTATCGACATGTTGTAATTTTAGTAGAAAGTACTATAATTATACTAGCTGATGCGAAGCATCGTATGGGCGTCATCCTAATCTGAATGCATGATTCACTCGTGCTACGAATCTAAAATTCCAATCACTATTCCGGCAAAAAATTTTAGGTTTCGCTCTGAGTTTTCGTTTATCGCTAAAAAATACGAGTCAGATTTAAAAAAAAGAAAATATAGATATAGATAAAAAGATATATCTATTTTCTGATCAAATATTACAGTTTTTAAGAAATCTGTGCCAAATTGCATCGACGTAAACGTAATATTTGAACCGCTGATATAAATTATGTGTATTACCGTGCATAAATATGATAATGATATATCAGGTATAAATATGAATAAGTGAAAGCGAGCTTAGACGGAAGTAGAATTGCGCGTTTAGATTGACAAGTAAATAGCACAGCAAACGGACCCACGTTACAAAGTCCAGAGTTCAACGGGAAGCGGATAAATTTACGTATACATAAAATGTCGAATAAAAAATGCTGGCTGTAATAGAAACTATGCATGGACGTTAAATGGTGTTCGAATAACAGAGGTTATACTATGAAATAGATTAATCCACGAGTCCGTTTACACTTGAATCATTTGAGATCCTCCATATTTCAATGAATTTTTATTTTCCAATAAATCATTTTATTCTTTCACAAAAACAGATGTAATTGAACAATCCTTGCAGTGTATTGCACAGTAATTATTTTAGAACATTTTATAAGTGATAATATTTTCTCTGTACAATTTTTATTTTGTTTCCCCTTGCATATTACTTCCCTTTTTTTCTCGTTAATAAATCTATAATAATAATAGATGGTTCAATAAGATTTTTTTTGTAATAACAATAGACTGTTCTTGACTCGCTTTTAGATAGCTTTTGTTTCCCCAATCATCGTGGAAATAACTAAAATTCGCTATAAAATTCCTCGACGCCATTAGAATTTTTCTAGCGAAATCACAAGTCTGTTGTTTGTTCCAACAAACTATTGACGCTCCCAAAGCAAAAATCGCGTTATTGGTGAGATACAGTCTGATTTATGGTGCCAGAGTCATCAAACGCAATCGTGGTCATTTAAATGATATATTTCTCGTATAATGTCGTCGAATGGGCATGAAAATAAAATGAGCACCAGATTATCTTTCCCTAGTTTCTATTGTATCTCGATTGAAAGTTCCCTCCATATTGGAGAACCCTGGTATGTTTGATCGTGGAGACACTTTCTGAGTCTCTGTTTTTCGTTAACCAAGGACGAAATTCGTGTGTGTGGTGGGGGGTAGTAAAACGCGGAAGAGAAAACGCGTCAGGGGCCGTTGGCACGGGAGGGCAAGGTGCATGAACCGTGGGTGGTTGCGCAACCCGCAACCTCCTCCTCGTGTACCTGACCATGCAGGCGGGTCTCGGGCTCTGGTGAGACCATGATCGCACGCAACATGCATAAATTACGCGTGGAAGGAGCGCGCGCATATGGGGGCAACGCTGCGGCCCCGCGGCGGTGAAAGTTGCCCGAGGTCAACTCACAGGCGGTGATTCTTTGAGAGTTTGACGCGCTGACGCTGCAAAATCTCCGATTATTGCGAGACTGAGACCGCTCTAGCCGAGAACACTATAGTTCGCGACGTAATGGAGGGGCTCGCGTTACATACACGCCGCTCAAACTAAATTATTTGGCTGCCGCGCCCGTGAAACGCACGTACCCTCAAACCGAACGGGCGCCATCTTGATTCCTCCAACGCTACGCACCGAGTTTTCGCCCCTTTACGATTATTTCACAGAAAAATGTGCAGAATTAAAATTGATCAGACCATTTAGTAGATCTTATAAATTGGAACAGATATTTTTTTTTAAAGAAAAATTAAAGGTGCGTAATGGATGTCAGATTTTATGAATAGGAGCACACATATATTTTTATTGTGGAGGATATATTTTTACTGTAACCTAGAGTGTTTGTCCCAGTATCTTGCATGGAATAATATAGTCTGTCGAAGATTATTTATATCAGAAGCTTGATCTTAATCTCTCGATCCGAGCGTCTGGTCAACGTGGGTCATTCTAATCCGACAGTTTGCACTTCGAAGTCCCGAATCCCGCAGGATAATTGGAAAGAGTCCATCGTAGACGAGATAGGATAGGTGTTGAACTGCAGCATATAACTTTGATCACTGCTTTCTGTGTCCCTTATTATTGTAACTATTGCTTCACATAAATTATAAATTGCCAAATAAAATAGTAATATAAAATATGGATAGTCATCCACTGATGAGTGTTTCAAGCAAAATGATATTTACAACTGACATACTATCACATGATACTATTAATTGCAATTGTAACTAACAATATAGTTAAATTCTCCCAATATTTAATCCTAATTCCAAACACCAAGAGCGTTAAATTCTAATTCGAGCGTGAACCTGGAAGTAGACATAATTTTTAGAGATTGTTTTAAATGTGGGGGACGGTGTTTTCTCTCGAGAGGAACAAAAGGAGGAGCGAAGGAGGATGAATAGGATGAACGTGCTCTCACGGAGAGATCTATTCGTGAACGGTGTATACGTTGATGCAAACTACTCGATGATGTATCTTGAACGTTGGTGGTCCGATCTCGAGTGAGCGCATCCGAGACGATATAAACGCCCCGAGGAATTAGTGGAATCTCCTCGAGATTCGAAGTGGGGGTAGGATAAGATTGCCGAGACCGACGTAGAATCTCTCGTTTACCTCTTTTGCGACGCGAAATGCGGGCATTGGACGCGGCACGCGATCGACTGGCATTTTTAGCGAACTCCTCACGCGAAAATAATTCCGCTCGATATCCCCGGAGCGACCGACGTTCAATATTTATACAAATTTTTGCTCCCTGAGCGCCAAATAAATAGCCAAACTTCGGAAATTCTATTTATTATAATATCAAGTAAATATACATTTACAAATGCTTCCTTTCTGTGGCACAAACCTTGAAAGTTGCACATTGGTTGCAATCTACTTGTTACTTAATATAGAAAAAGTAAAATCTATTAATATAATTAATTAAATTAAATTTTTATTATTTCTTAGAATAATCATAATTACTAACTTCAGTCAGAAGTAATTTCAATTATTTTAAAAAATTTCTAATATTGCTGAATTTCACCTTTGTTCGACTATTTTAAGCAACGTAGATCCTTGAGCAGGACTTTCAGGACATGATCTAGCCCAATTTTCGTTCCCTCGACTCTTAGGATCCTAGATTTGGCCAACTTGGATCCTCTCGAACTTTTTCTCGTACTTTGTCCATTTTCTTCGCGCGGAGGATCGATCTTCCTCGACGGAATGTTTCGTGATCCGGCAGCCACGACGAGGATCATGACACTCGTGACGCGGAAGTTGAACCGTGGGGGAAGAGGGGAAGACGGGTGGATGTTTCTAGGTAGATGATCTCTTCGTCTTCTTCCGTTCGCCACTTACGCCGGGTTGTTTCAGCTCCGAGCTCTGAACGTACCGCAGATGCGGAGCCATAGCTCAAATTTCGTAACACGTTGTAACGGTAGTGGCGATAAATAACAATGTCACGAACGATACAGTCCGAATATGCGAATGGTATCGTCCTAAAAATTGTAACAAAGATTTACGAGTTTTCAAAATTTATCTAGTAACTTCTAACTTTAATTCAAATTTACGCCTGGTATTATCTATAAAAGTAATATCACAACGCTCAAATGAAGATTAAATTGATCCAGGTAGATTGAAGCTGTTTCTATGTACGGGTTGCATTATAGCAAAGTGAGTTGATCGTGAAATTTTGATAAATCCGACGATTCTCGAGTTCTACGTAAAAGGGATCACACAACACCGTCGCAGAATTAATACTAAGTAGATGCACAGGATTAATATATCGTTCTAGTTCTACTCAGAGTTGGTTGTTGGATTCTGAACATTATCTAAACGCAACGACCGCCTCGAAGCTAGTTATTATGTCAGGCTCAGGATACAGCAATAATATTGTTAGCAGGAGATGATGGCGTATAGAAGTTTCCTAAATACATATATAGACGCTTAGGATTAGCGGGTAAGCATCTTACTTATTCCAAGATATACCGACGCTGGGAATCAGTTGTTAAGTATACATGGCGTAGCCACTTGGAACTTTCGAGGATCACAACAGTCTGAAAAGATGCACACATACCTCTCAGACTAGATAGTCTGTTTGATATGACGATGTTTGATCGTTTGGGACATTCAGGGTCTCCTGATCCTGATTCTTCCATTGCAATCTGAACAAATTGACTGTGTAATACAAAGCATCCTAACAATTTAGATCAGAGTTAGGACTTCTCTAAAGCTAGCTAGAGACTCCTATTAGTCTCTCCAAGATACCAGTATACTAGTCAAGTGTGACAACTCTAATCCTAGCCATCTTCTAGTGTCCTCCTTCCTCTAGACTCATCCTCACTTTTCTATCGCAAATCATCATTGCCCCCCAAAGCTTTTTAACAATTTTTCCAAGAGTTTGAGCTTCCCTGAAGCTGTCCAGGGACTCCCATTCCATTCTCGAAGAGATCAGGGGGATAATGTGCGACAAGTCCGAGCGCAGCGCTCTCGTCTTGTCTCTTCTTTGCTTGGATGCTCCTCCTTCTCGCCCAATGGTTCTGCGTGCGTGCTGACGAATCGTGAATAGGCCCCGGCGTGCAATTGCGTGCACTCTCACACGCGTAGGGTCAAACGTGTCGCACACACGGGCAGCCGACGAGGAAGGTGCCGCGTCACCGACGAGCCAGGTTGTCGTAACAGTAGGTCACTAGTGAAAGTGGCTAGGCAGCGGGATGATTGCAATTGCACCGCAACCGGGGGAGTTTAGCGGCTCGCTTCCTGGTGGAGACCTGCTACCGGCATGCCTCACGATTCCTCTCGAATAATCACCGTTTCTTTGTCCGGGAAATTGGTTTCTAAACGCTCCTTCCGACGTCCAGGGTTACCGAACGCTTTACGGCCGCTCGACCGTGTCGGGCTCGTTTGGTAAGTTATGTGTGACTGCCGATGGAGGCGTTCGATCCATTTTCTATCCGCCTTTCCATCCACTCACTCGTGGCAGAAAGTTTTGGATGTTTTGAAAATTTTTTATCTACACCAGTGTTTCGACGTGTGAATAACTCGTGGAAATTCAGTTCGAGGTATAGTTAAGAGACTGTTCTTTTCTGTCTCTTCTATGTACCACATACGTCAAATTAATTACACTTATGAACCAAGCAACCGTGTGACAAAGTAGCATTCTAAATACTTGTTCGACACCGGGTCGTTAATCATTATCAATGAAAACAAGTCCCGCGATAAAGTAGAACGTACTGCCCTATTAATCATAAATCTGAATATTTCATTCATGCCGCGCTCGCGCAGAAAGAAGGAAATTCAAATGCAATTCCCTCGTCGTTAATCGCGCCGCACCCAATTCTAGAAGCTCGCGGGGGCGTGCTGATCCAATAAAGGAGCGTTCGCGGACACGATGAAACGAAACAAATAATAAAATTTTTAAAAATTTTCATTTTAAGGATTTCTGAATTACCAACGAATTGGCGAAGTTCTCGCGAGAAAAATGAGTACAAACACGACCATATTCGGACCACATTTAATCCTACAAAATGTTGGGTCATTTTCGAAAAACCGCCAACGACGGTGTTATCAAAAATTGTGCTTCGAATGGTGTCGTGTTTGTACTCATTTTCTCCAGAATGAGCTCAGCAATCCATTTCTGACGTCGAAAATGTAAAAAATACATTTTTTTTTTAATACAGAAAATTCAATTTTCCGTTTCACTGTCTCTGAACGTTTCTCCTGGACTAAAAGTAAACAGCCAAAGAGATTGGTTCGTAACTCGAACACGGTGTACAAATTCTCGCTGGAAAGCGGGAAGTACCGTGCCATACACACCCGGAGCGATTCGAGACACCGCGGACGAACGTTTCCTCGTTCCGGACGCGCGGCTTCATAATTCATTCTCGCCTAAGGCTTCCTAAGTCTCGGTTCCGCGAGGAACTAGTTCGAAAATAGTCTCACGGAGCTAGAGTGACTCCCGAGGAGGACAAAGCAGGGGAAGCTCTTCCGTCGGAGGCGTATTTTCTTTTTTCTCGCGGCCTGGGTCTTTCCCTTTCGAATTTGTGGACGCGCCACCTTTGACACGGGACCTCGTTAAATCTTTCATGAGAACGACGATCAAGCGCGGACAGATTTGGAAGTCGAAACCGTCCGTCGTCGGTTGACTCGTTGCTTCCGGTTGCGCGGCCAGGTGAACTCGTCGCCATTCTCTTCCGTGGCTCGACCGGTTTACGACGAAAAGTCTTACACTTCGATATGATAATAGGAAAATCGTAGACGTAATTTTGTAATAAAAATTGAAGATCAAGGAAAATATATGTATTTTATTGTGTATGAGGTGGTCTCAATTTCCCAAGGGTAATTGCTGCGTTGAATGAAAGGACCTCGAGCATACATAGGTGTTTGAGATAAAATACGTCCTGGGTAACTTCGATTTACACGGGAGCGCGGTTGACAGGGCGATTTCTTCGTAAATACACAACGACGAGCGGGATTATTTAGTAACTTATCGTACGTCAGCCATGACCCTTCCTCGAGATCGAATCCTCAAACATTTGCGTGTAATCGTATGGATTTTCCGTTTGCCGAGCAAATCCAACTGCGAGGAAATTCGAAATTCTCCACCCGATCCAAGTAAATTATTGTGCCCCGGTCGTCCGTGTCTCCGCGCGCACGCTAGTGCCGGAAGTTGTAATTTTCAGCGCGCCATCGACGACACGGAAGTCGGGCATCGAGCGTTCGCGAGCCCAAAAATTTACAAACATTGCGTGGAGAACGCAAAATTATTTTTCCAGTCATAGGTTTATTTCATGAAAAGTTTATTTTTATCGATAACCATTCATCATCGTTCTTATTTACTTAATTTTATTAGTCACAGTGATGGCGTATTACGAATGCAATATTTGACATTTCCACGTCCCCCAAATTGGCTCTGATTGGCCCCAGGGAGGGCAGATGCGTGGAAATTTCGCGATTTGTAAAAGATCGCGACAAACGATACAGAGAATGGGCGAGGCAGACAGGAAAACACGGAAGGGTGGCAGAGAAAAAAACGGAAGAAAGGTTACCACGGTTCACCGTGTCACTGGGTTAATGGCGGCGATAAATGAGAGCGCGGCCGATAGGTCTGCGCGAGCGATGTCACCGGTGTAACCGCTTAAATATGCCCGTTTCTATTTCCATTCGTGCACCGCGACGCAGACATCGGATACCCCGGCGTCGTTGTTTTCATTTTTCCTTTCTTAATCCACCGTTTCGCTGTTTCCCTGAAAAGATCCCCCATTTTTCTTCGACCTTAATCACACAATTTCGAAGCTGTTCTCGATTACTCAGAGACGTTAAAATTATATAGATTTACTTAACGATACTTATAAATTTCTTTCTTTGGAATAAAAATTTTACACCTGTGATTTTTCCTTTTGGTTTCAGGTAAGTCACGAAAGCTTAACACAGACGAAACCACAGCTAGTTTCCAAAGAAATTTCTCGCCACAGGTATTTATCACGATTACTCGTCGTTAACATTTTTCAATATTTATATCCGGAATTTTGTCTCCTTCTGCTGGCTTTGCTGGTAAAAATCCGGTATTGGTCGCGTTAAAAATCGCTTCTTTTCGGCACCGCACACGGGGACATCGGTGTCCTAAAAGTACCGAGGAACACGTACCAGACCGGTTGCTCGTGCAACATTGATCAGACATTACGAGCGACGTCGTTGAGCCCCAGGATATACGATTACAGATGTACCGAATGTACCTACTCCTACGTCGAGTGTAATCGTGCACACGTCGTACTTATACGGTGTGGTCTCTCGTTTTGTAAATACAGGGACACGTGTAGTCCAACGTGGGTACCTGTCGGTGATAGATAGTTATCGCTTACGATAACTAAGTGGTCGGTCGTTGCTCAAAGAAAGAAGAATTTCGATTCTTGATGTACAAACACAGTATATGCAGAGATTAAAGAATTTTTTATCTTCAAAATATAGACTTTGGTCGAGGTTTGTGCAATAAAATTCGACCGTCTACTCCATTTTAAATTCTTAAAGAGATCAATTCAAATGAAATAATATAAAAATCAGCAACTCTTTTTATAATTGTCCTCATTTTATAGAGTCCATTACGATAACGCAGCTCTTGATATAAAATTCAATTTACAGTAATCTAATATCTTAACAATCTGTGAATGTAAAATTGGATCATCAACGATCTAAAAATAATGTAAATCGAAATACAGTAATTTAAATACTTGCTATTACGCAATGGAACTCCTACTAGAATACAGGTTGAAGTTAATAATAAATATAGAAATTGTGCCTCGCTGTATTGGTAGAAGCTTGAAGTATGAAACAATTATTGCAGTGGATTGGAGAGAAGGAAAAATTTGTGAACAGGGTGGGCATTAATCAGACGGTAGCAAGGTTGGTGTGGTTATTAGGCCAGGTTCAACGGCCACGTATTCGCGTGGCGGAAATGAGCAAAACTTGGAACAATCCTCGTAAGTCGGATCGCAGCACGTGTATCGAGCAGATTTCCGGCTTCGGAGAATAATTCCTGCGGCCCCCGTGAATCATCGGGGCCGATTGGCAATGTGACAAAAGTTTGCATAATCAGCGCCGAAATTAAACGAGTGACAAAAGCTGGTAGACATTCACGGGGACGTGGAAACGCGTTTGTACAAAATTAGTATCGCGCCGCTAGACGCACCAGCGTACGCTTTAAATAAATATTATTGTTATCGGAGCGGGCCAGCGGTGAATCACGACCATTCTTACGTCCTCGAACGGAACGAGCAGCGAAATTTTTCCTATGGACGCGATTTAAAAAAAAAAAGAATGATATGTGGAACACCAGCGAAGGTATTTAAAAATACCAGCGTAGCCATTGTGCAGTTCGACGCAAAGAAATCATTATAAATCGGACTCGTCGTTGCACGATAAGAGGTTAGGACAGCTAATTATCTCCTTCGCAGCGAAAGGTACGAGTACGATCGTTAAATGGAACAAATTGAATCTCAATCTAAATAATAGTTTCTCAATTAGGCTTGTCGACTAACCTCTATAAGGAATCATTTGCTTAATAAAATTTGTTTGAAGAAATTCCATAGGAACTATAATGTCCGATTTAAAAGCAGAAAAATAATAAAGTTGAAAAAACGAGACAAAATTAAAGATGAGGAACCTTGAAATAAAAATTCGAATCTGAATTATAGTTCACGCTGGGCAAATAAAAACGACGTTTTACGAATAAAATTTTTCAACGATTAATCTAAGATCATCGACGCGAATCTTTGATAAAAAAATGAAGGTGGCACAGGCCCACTCTGTGTCCCTTTAACGTTAAGTTTCCAAGTCTTTCTGAATGTTTGTTCATTTTTTCCGCTCAGTGCTTGCCCTCTGTCTCCCTACCCCGACCTCCACGCCCCTCTTTTCCTCCCTCCGTGCCCTCCCGCTCCTTCCTTGGGTCGGAGTAAGGACGGGCATTGACCTCCACGCGGTGTATGGAGCGCTGCACCGAAATACATCGTTGTTGCTCGCACATGCGTCTCCCCTCTCTGCATCCCTCTCTCTCTAGCTCCTGTACACACACCGCGCCATCTGTTCGTCTCTCTTCCACTTATCGTTCGTTCTCTCGACCACCCCGTATTCTCGCCCCCCGATACGCTCCCCAGGGATGCACGGAAAAACCACGAAGGACGTGAACGCGCCGAAAAGGGGCTCCTAATAATAATAGTGAATTAGTCCGCTCGCGTTTCGACGCTTTTCATCGATAATTATATCGCTCTTCGCGGCTCATCGAAATTATTGGCCATAAAGAACTCGCTAACGCACGTAGTCGCGACAAGTAATTCATTGCATTCGATCTTTGGACGCTCGAAGCTCAAGATAATTAACGCAACAACAAGAAAAATACGATACCGCTTTAGTGGTTATCTATTGTGTCGAATAAAATATTGCCCATCCCCCCCCATAGAAATAAGACGGGAGTTCCCGTCTGGTCAGCGAAGGGTTTCTCCTCGATAACGATCAGCCCGACTCGAGTTTCACGCCGGTCGCGCGAAAACTGCTGCAACAATTATGAAACACGTGGCGACGTACCGGGGACGGGCACGAAACGCGACATTTCGGACCTACGCCAACGAGACACGTCCGCGAGACGAGTACACGAGCACGTGGACAGACTCATTAACTCGGAGGAATAAAAATTTGACTCGGGTCGGTGGAAGCTCGTTAAAACAGCGTTACAAGATCGGCAGCTGGCGGGTGGGTGCGACAATCGTTACATTACGGGCGCCGCGGCTGCCGAAAGGCCGGGTTCAACGCCCTTCCGATGCACTCGGTAACTCCTTTCCTTCCGCTCCTTCGCCCTCCTTCTACGATCGATAAAGCCTGACCGTGAAAACGCGACGAATGTGCACGACGACGTCCAGTCGATTTTCAGACCCCCTCTCTACCCTTTTGCTCCCTGAACCGCCCTTCCTCGTTGCCTCTCGCACCGCAACACGATCCTCCTTGTTCTCTCTTTCTCTGCACCCCTCGTTCCGCGCTCGTCGCTCTCACTCTCGCTCGCACGTGCGCCACGCAGCGGCTCTCGGCGACAACTGACGACCGTTCGGGCGTCTTCGACGTTCCTCGTCCTTTTTCGGTCTTACAGACAAATGTAGTAACGTAGCAGCGTGGGCTCCGCGAGTGTCAATCGAAATTTTCTCCCGAAATAGGCGTTTTTTATCGAAGATCGTCGTCGTCCATCGACCAAACTGGGCGCATCCCGTACGAAGTCGATCGATCGGCCGTCAATCGAGACGAAAAAGGAGCACGCGGAAGAGACAGCCTCGCGACTGCCGGCGAGTGTGTGACGGACACCAGGAACAGAGTGGACTGGGACAGGTCAAGGACCTAGACTTTAACGATACGAGAGCAAATCTTGCGCTCTAATGAATTCTATACGAGAACGGGTTTTCGTTGTGCCGTTGACGTTCGCTCGAAAAGGTTGGTTTTTTTTCTACACATCGCGACAGTAATCTCGAGACGCGGCGTGGTCGTCACGCGGCCCCGTATCGCGCGTACCGTCGTCGGAATATTGTAACGGTTACGTTTGTAATATATAAGATTGTACTGCGTAGTTACGTTTCGGTCCAGATACCAATAAAGAGGACATCACATGATTCCCTTTCGCTCTGTTGTTTATCGTCTCGTCGTGACCATTTGGTAACCTTTCTTTCGTAACGAAAACAAACGAATCTGTGCGTGTGCCTGTGCGTTTGAGAAATTCGCGACCACGGAACGTGGGTCGTAACTATCGCTTCGAATTCCGCTTCGGGGTAACGATGCCAACGCAAACACGCTGCTTCCTCTCTGCTTTCCTGAGCTTCCGCGACTGGTCAGCGCGGCACAATACGAATAATGTTTATAATTGCTCGATTGTGCAAGCATTCGACCCCGATAATTCCGACCCGCGGACGAAAAGAGGGGTTTGCTCGCGGGGAGGGCGGCGCGCTTGTAACTTTCTGTCGTCCCGCCACGATGCCCAGAAGTGTTCATACGCAGCCAGGAATAATTACTGTCCCGCGTGCATCCGCGCGGATGCAACCGATGCGCCTCGACACCTAGCGATCCTGCGACTCTGCACGCTTCCGCGTATTTTGTATGTACATGCGTCACGCGCTATTGAACAGCGAATTAGTTTATCGCGCGACGCCACGCGGGGGCGTGTGACATTTCGTCGACCATGTCCGCGATGCGAACGAACGTTGTTTAGCATTTTTTGGACGAGATTAATGCCACTGTGATAGGAAAATATTTAGGAAAAATTCTAAAAAAATATTTGATTTTCAATAGTACGGGTTGTTTGTTGGGAGTCTTAAATAGATCTTATTGTTATTAAAAATTGATTTTCAAGAAATATTATTATCGTATGATCAGAGAATGTTAAGGAATTCTTGTTCGCCATATTAGTTCGACAAGAGTTTTGTAACCTAACCTAAATCTCGTTAACGGGTTTACATCTTGTACGTCTCCATTCAGAATAGTCTCCAGCGACCAAGTCTCGTATCTTCCCGAACGGAGCCACGTGCCCGATATACCTTTCCCCTAAAAATAATTTCACCCTTGAAACCCGTCGTGGCTAAAGTCGTACCGGCGAGAGAACGTGCCACGTCCAATGGCAGAGGCTCGAATTACAATAAAAACACGCCTCCCCCCTCCCCCTCCCCGGAAGGACACGCGCGCCGTGGCACGATCATCGTCGCGGTGCATGTTCTGTTTGTCCTGTCGTCGCGTCTGCCACGGAATTCGTTACGAATATTACTTACCTGTCTGCTCCTCTATGCGTCGTTCTATGTATATATGGTCTAGGCTAGATTCTCTACCGTAGAGCAAAGCAAGAGAGGCATAGAGCGAAACGCGGAGAAGCGCCGTGGAGGCAGGAGGGGTTGGAGAGGGGAAGGGGGGGTGTTTCGAGAAGAGATTCAGCTCCATCTGGTGGAGGTGCATGGCGATATTGGCTCTCCGTGTAGGTGAGTATGGTTCTCAACGCGGTGGTGTGCGTGTATTTGTGTGTCGCGTACGTAGCCCTCGGTGTGTAGGTGCGTGCGTGTGTTCCACAGCGTAGACGGATCGTTGACCTCGCGGCGCACTCTGCGCTACACGTATTCCAAACTACACAAAACACAACGCGTCTCGGTAACGCTTTACTGGCCGTTTCGAATTTAATCTGACACTAGCGCTGCGTGCGTGCGTGCGTGCGTGCGTGGCTGCGTGCGCAATCGCGCGGCCCACCGCGTAGAAACACGGTGTATATCCAGCGGTACCTAAGGGAAGAGAGCAGTGAGAGAGAGAAAGAGAGAGAAAAAAAGGATTTAAGACGCGACGGGGCGAGAGAGAGACGATCGATCGGTTACAAAGCGACCGTAAGATAGCGGGATTGGCTGTTGAGGTACGGAATGGTCCGTGGGTGGATCTCGGGAACACAATGGGACTGAATCCCCCGAAATGTGTGGCTACGAAACGTCCACGTGAACGACATTGTAATGTCGTCTGTCCTCGTACGAGTTTTAGACGATTTAGTGTCGAACTAGGGTGTTCCGAATTCGTTTGCGTTTGTTCGTTTCGAGGTATCTCAAAATCTACTTCTTAAGGTAATTAGGCAGCGTATAATAGAATCAATTATCTGTAACGATGGTGGATATTTCGTCTCGTTCGATGTCCACTTTAGCCTGACAAGTAGAAAGTTTTGACCCAAAGCAGTTCAGATTTTCATTGCAATAATATTTAAATTAAAGTTAGTATTCAGTGTCCTTCCAAGCATTGGTCTGATATTGTTTCATATCGTTTCGACTATTAATTTTATTTGATTTCAATGTAAGTCGAGGGGTGATCAAGATTTGCAATGAGTTAGAAATATTAATTATCCATGTTTAATGCTTCTCACTTTTAGCTATTAGTAGGCTCTCTTACCTGTTGATGAATTATCCAAGAAAGTTTAGGAATTCAGAAACAAAGGCGTCATCAGTTTTCGTTGAAATTTCACACGGTAAACTTCTGAAACAGATAGAAACGAGGTTCTGTAACGCGTGCTCCCTGTTTCGTCCGACTCTATTACAACTACTATAATTTACGTCCCGTTCCGCGCGGGATAAAGAAGGAAGCTTTTCCTCGGAGATCGCGTTGCTTCGCCAAGATCCTACGGTATCCTTTAATCAGTTTGAAGAAGAAGAAATAAATTCCATTATCTCGGAAGCGAGCGCCCCATCGCTGCTGATAATAATAATTGTAATATTTAATCAGGCCATAGGTCCGTCGACCCTTTTCGCCCGATAAAACTCCAGCTATTTATCGGTGAAATTCTCAGGTAAAATCGAGGCCCGTAATCAATATGGACGCTTTTGGCAAAAGCTCAAATAGCTGTTTAATTGCTGGTATTATAGATTACTGCGAATCACTATCATAATTTAACATTATACGTGTCGCGGGTTGCCGTAGCCTGGGATTTACGAATTCGATAAACACTGTTAATGTTACCGTGAACATAGAAGTTCTGTCCTAAACTACCATAACTCTGCCATTGTTTAATACTCTGGTAAACAAGAATTAAAAAAAAAAAATATGCAGCATATAAAAATTGTTATTTAGCCAATGATTTTATTGCAGCAAAAAATCTGCGTTTTTTATCACTGTTGTAGAAACATAAACAGCGTGGTTTCGACAGTTAAATTCAGGGAAAGAATTGTCGTTGGATCGTGACAATTACCGAAGACAATTCCCAGATAAAAGGAATTACCTTTCACGTGTGTTCCCTTGAAAAAAGAACCATTAAACCTTCGTGTAAAGCGTTCTTTTCGGCGAGATAACGATAACGACGCGAATCTAGACAGCAATTTCGTGTGCCCCGAGCCTGTATACGCACGCGGAAACGGGACCGTTTAAATACTAATCGGCCGCACGTGACTTTCTCCTCTTCGCGCACGACAGTTTCATGGGGCGGAGGCCACTGACGCTCGCTTTCTAGAATTAATCCTAAAACTGTCGAAGACACGAGTACCCGCGTCAGCCTAAACGGGCAGTTTCTAATCTCGCGTTCCATTAAACGACGAAGACGTCACGTTCCGCGAAATCCCTCTCAACACTAAGAATCCTCGATTCAATAACTGGAATAAAAATATCAATTCAACCCTTCGACCCTTAACCATCTCTTAAAATTTTCGTGTCAACACAATTGGGATGTTTTGGCTCCAATATAAATCTATTGAATTTTCAATTCTCTCTTTATTTCGTTGAATAAAAGAGAAATTGAAAATGTCTCGAAAAATTTCGCGTGATCATTTTGCTCACAATCGGTTGCATAACTCGCGCGCGTGATACTTTAATTATTTCGAGCGGCATATTACCAGCGCCGAAATAGATTTCTAATTCCGTACGGAGTCGGAGGTCATCAGTGCCGGGGTCACGATGCCGGGAAGCTGTGAAAAAAAAAAGAAATTCGTCGCGATCGCGGAACCATGGTTTCCCGAAGACTCCAGCGCCGTCGATCTCTCGGTATACCGTTAATAATAGATCTCGTCGGCTTCGGGGCGGCCCGTCAGCCGCGCTGTAAATGGAGATAAGTTCTCCCGGCACGAAAACAGCTGCTTTTCGATTCCATAGTGGCACCGGTGTCTCGATAACGAACCGCGGACGTGGAAACAGATGCAGAATCATAATCTTCGAGTTTATCGGTCGAAGCACCCTTTTCCTCCATTTTTTATTTACGTTGGACATTGGTAGAAAGGCGTTAGGAGCATCAGAATTGGAAAATAATATAATCGTACTGATTGGTGATTAATTTTTTATATTTAATATATAATTCTGGCTAATACTGATAAAATTACTAAAAAGATCGTACAATATTTTTTCTTTATACGTTCAGTAGATAGAGAACCTAAATTTTTAATCTAGACTGTTTTGTGTAGCAGCAACAGTGGCTAAGTAATATTTGTAGATCGGGACTTGACCTTATATTTCGTATAGAATAGATTACATTAGGATCGATATAGTTTTCTGGGGCATCGAGGTGATTCTGCATGCAAAGATGGATCGAAAGTGTGGAATGAAGTTTGTTTGCATGGTGCATCGTTTTCGAGAGAATCGATTCTGAACACTTGGGCGTCAGTGTAAGTAGAAACAGCCAGTAATGGACGGACGCGCCAGTGAAATCCTATTCAATCGTTCGATCACACGACGAATCTTCAAATTCAATTGTCTTGAAAACAAAACAATATGAAAACAAATTTTATTCCATATTTTTGACTTATTTTAGCACGTTGAAACAACCTGTATAGGACAAATATAAATATCAAACTTACTATTATAAATACATATCTTTGAAGATATATCGTGGATAATAATGTGATTTAAACATAAATTTATTATCTAATATAAATATTAAAAATTTTCTTAAACCTTTATTCTCTTCGAGAGCAATGATTTCCAAAATTTCTTCTGAATAGTGAAATTTCAGATCGAATTTATTTTATTACAATTTATCTTCCAATATTTGTTCTGATTTATTTGTCACAGTTTCTCGGTTGCATTTCAAATTTTCTAATCTTGTGCCTCTACAACTACAAAAATTCTGTTTACGAGAATAATTTTCGAACGATTCAAGTGTGATTCGTAATGGGTATCGCGATAATTGGCATAACCGTCGAATTATTACTTCTCTTTCTAATCGTGCTGCGGTTGTTGAACGCGATAGTATGAACTATCGAAGAATACGTGTCAAAGGCCGTCCCTGACCGGCAGCACGATGGCGTGCGGACAACCGTTGGCGTGCACAGCGCAGAAATTGACGGTTAAGAAAGCCAGGCTAAATCATATCCTGTCATAATTGTTCGTAGTTTAACCTAATTCCTGTTGGACGACCTACGCGACCACCTACCGAGCGGCCGATTTCTCAACGAAATTCAAACCCCTTCGTCACCCCAACAATATCCACTTTCTCGATACAACATTAACCTCCATGATTCTAAATTCTTTTTCTGCCTGAAAAAAGCCTACTTCTCATCATTCGAGTCATTTGAAAATAAATAAATGCAATTTTAAATCGATCGATTAGAAACAAAATTTCAACCTTTCTCAACTCCTCTTCAACCCCCCATATTGGAGACGTGGTCAATGATTTCCAACAAATTCAAACCATTCAGTAACATTAACAGTGATTCCTATTCAATACACCCTCGAATTATTTTTAATTATGTATCAACTGAATGTTAAATTTTTCATTACTAGAACAATAAAACTAAAGAAACTACTATACCAGAGCTCTAAAATTATGGTCGTAATTGTAGACACCCGGCCCTGCAAAGGGTTAAGAATCGTTGGCGTAACTCGCGGTCTGTAATAATCAGTTTGATCAATTCTCGTGGCGGTTCGGAGGAACCAGTTAGCCGGGGCCGAATGTAGGTTACGCTCACGACGGGTGGACTTTGAAATAAGCTCGCGCGGGGGCCATTGAATCGCGTCGCTTTGGCGAGGCCAAAGGCGTTCTACCCCTCGGCGTCGATCAAACTTGCCAGGCCTGCCCCACCCTTTCCTCCGTCTCGTTCTCGGGCTCTTCGAACGCAGAGACAATCGAACCGCGGAACAAAGGCACTGATTAAAAAAAGAAAAAAAAAAAGAAGGGTTTAGTCCTTGGATGCAGTTGGTCGCGGGGTAGGTTGTTAGGTTGCCAAGCGACAAACCGTACGTTGACCTACCCCATCGTTCGGGCCGGAGCGTGGAACGTGTACATCACCGTGGCACACGTTGTCATGGATACTGCGTATCCCCATAACTGGAAATCATCTTCGATATGGAGCCCCGTACGCTTTTCAATGCTATCGAGTAGATCGTCGCTTTTGTCGTACGGCGTGAGTTTTTCACGGAACAGGCGTACACTCGAGGCCCAGCGTCGCGTGTCGGGACATTCGTCTTGAAACGTCTGGCCAGAACTTTGTTCGGTAAATCGAGTTTAGCGATTCGATAAGTGATACTGTGAAAGTACAGGAATCGTAAGGCAGTTGATTTGCGTACGAGGAAGGAACGTTTCGAACTTGGTGATCGAAAACGAATTTTGTGTCAAATCAATAGTTAATTTTGGAAAGAACAATTATTTATGAAAGAATGGCACATTAATTATGCAAACACCCTGTATAGAAATTTAAATTCATTTTTCATTTAAAGACACTTTTTATGTTCTATGTTTAACACGTTCACTGTCTATGACCAGTATATGGGTCATATCGCTATGCTTTTGGATACGCTGCTGATAGACCGGACAGTGAACGCGTTAATCACCGTTAGCCACGACCAATTCACGGGTACACGATCAGCCAATTGTATTTGTTACAAATTTATCTACAGAACAATTATCTCGAAAATAATAGCTGATTGTAGCTAGCAATTACGCAAATATCCCACAATTTATAATCCAGCTTTATCGCACACCAGTCGTATGATCAATAGGAATTGCTGAAACTCCTTTAGATATATAGCGTCGAAGTAAATGTTAAAATAAACATAGAAGACAGCATAAAATATAGCAGTTGGTATAGTCATCGGATAGAGGATGAAATGCCCTTTAAAATGAGCGTTTGTACGAGTCGATAGCGTAATTAGTTCCGGAGATATTACGATTTTAGTTTCATTGTTTACGTCGCGAGGCCATTGACATCACGTGACCGTAGTAAATTACTACGTCACTCGGTCACGACTCACGTGCATTGAGAGAGAGAGAGAGAGAGGTCCGACACGTTAGACGGAGACAGAGATAGTCAAATTAAAAAAAATTACCCCTTTACATAAATTGCGATATCTCGAAAACGGAAAGTCGGATCGACAAAAACCATAAACCATTTTAATGGGGAAGGTTTGCCGCCAATAACATTGGCTCAATAATGGAGAAAATATTAATAATTTCGAGACTGCACGTAATTAAAGTTTTAGTAATTTCAATACGCGTTGTTAGACTGTTCTAAGACAAACGAAACTGAAGATTCTCTTCTTTCATCTTTGCTATACATATATTTTCCAATTATATCGGAAGTTGACCAGAATTTGATACCAAGTTTTGTCTAGTTTTTTACAAAAAAATATAAATCATTCAGATGGCCAGTCATGGTAGACAAGACAGCCTACATATTTTTCTTAGAAAACAAATAATAAGAATAGAAGTGAATATTGTACTAATAGGCTAAAATAATACTAATGGCGCTAAAATAATATTGCGTGTTAGAAATTCCCAAACGAAATTTTAAAAAACGATCATTTGACCGGGTGGGTTGTTTTATACATTTTCTTAAACATCGATGCTCCAAGTAATCTTTTATTTCCGTCTCGGTGATAAGGGTCCCCAACACAATTAACTTTTTTATCGTCTTGGACAGAGCGTGGGCGAGGGTCCGAGACATCGGAGCTCCGAGGACACGCCGTAAATTGCCCTTTCGCGACCCCGAACGGAACGAGCATCCACGGGTGCTCAAGAATCGTTATCGACACCAGGAGTCACCGATATCGTCTCGCCTAAGCCACGGATCGATCCCAGGGCCATTAACATCCGCGGGGATCCAGTCGCGGGATTCGGTGCAGCCGATGCAATTACGCGCAGGGGTGCAGTGACATCCGATGGTTGTAGTGGGGAACGCTAACCACCAGGAGGCCAATCCCCTCGCCTGGAAGTCGTTCGCGGCCCCAGAGTTTTCGTAGTCTTTTCGCGTCCCCACCTGAAACCACCCCGACGGAGCATCCCCGGCGAGCCAGACACGTGGATATAGCTTCGCTCGTATATCGTATAACGCGGCAGACTACCGGTCCTACGGTCGTAAAACGAGTGCAACGGCACTCGAAGTGCTGCTGGTTATGCCGCTGCTTCTAGGAGGCGGGGGGCGGGAACGACTACGGGGGTGCACGGGTCGTCTCGGGGTCGCTGGACCTCCGCGGTCTCTGTGTTCGTCGTCTGTGCAGGTAAATAAAGCGGGTCTGTGCGTGAATAAATTGTAGGTTGCTTCAAAGAGATCGATGGTACTACGAGAAAAATTCAATTTCTGGGTTGGGAAAGGTTTTTTCGTGCAGAGGGTGCTGGATTGACCTTGAGGGAGGCCATCTTTGGGATCGATCTTTACCCGTTGCGACGCGTGTTTCTTAACTCGCGGATACTCTGGAGTAGAATTATAGTTTTATTATGCAGGGTGTCATGTAGCATGTGGGACTTGTTTCCACACGAGGGAACAATAACAGAAGTTCGTATAAACGTGTGTCATCTTTAATAATTCTTTCGAAAGATGAAGATGGTTGAACCAGCTTCAGTTTTCTCACAGATTTAAAAATAATTTAAAAATATGTTTGCTCGTGTCGACTCGTTGTTTTTTTAATTCTCGAATAATATTATGATACGTTTGAATGGTTAAATATTTGGATAACGAAGGTTTCAGCCTATTCCATAAATTTGTTGACGATTGTGCACTCCTGATAATCGTTGCGCGGAATCTCACGATGAAGCAATTGAACGGAACAATAACATCGTCCCATGGTTTCACGATGAACCGACTTGTTGCGTACCCCACATGCTGATTTCTATCTATGGCGAAGCAACGTTTCCAACCATCGAGGGACAGACTTTGATTACAGACGCTGATTTACCCCGTTCCTTTTAGCAGACCGTAATTCATTCGCGTTTAGTATGATCCGTCTCTTGGACGAAAGAAAAGAAAGATATTCTCAACCCTTGGATCACGCGATTTTTGTGTAAAAGTGTCAATTTAAAATTTATGAAACACCCATACCGAAAAGAATCCATATATCAAAGTGGAATTAATATATTTACAATACCAAAACAAATATTTCATTTTTGTTTCAATATTTAAACCATTACCATTAAAATATTTCATATTTGTTTCAATATTTAAACTATTACCATTAAAATATTTCATATTTGTTTCAATATTTAAACCATTTATATTCAATATTCAATATTTGAACCATTTATATTTCACTCGATTATAAAATAACTACGTTCTCTAAAATTACTATATAATCTATTTTTTAAAACTATAATTCATAATTTTGCTCTCAAAAGCTCCACATGGGATCTTTCAACCGACATTTAGGTACCCAAAATTATTTAATTTCAATATTTGAAATACTTCTGTTTCAAGCGATCATAAAATAATCTCTAAAGCTCCATATGGGACCTGTTAACCAATATTTAGGCATCCAAAATTATGTAATTTCACCATTCGAAGTATTTCTATTTCAATTGATTCTAAAATTACATTCTCTAAAAGCTCCATGTAGGACCTTTCAACCGATACTTAGCTCTCCAAAATAATTTAATTTCAACATTCGAAGTACATTTCGATTACAAAATAACGTCCTCCAAAATTCCAGCGATTACCAAAAAACGATCCCTTCCAACAGAATTCAATCCCCCCCTCCCCAAAAGAAATTTGTCGAGAAACGAGCTTAAAAAAAGCTACGAAGGATCTTTGGGGGTAAGATCGCGGAGGAGAACCGTCGCGTCCTTCGTTGAACTTCGTCGATACTTGGCGCCGATGGGTTGCACCGTCAGGATCGAAAGCCGCGTTCGACGGGTTCGGCGGCTCCCCCGGAGCAAGGGTTCAACGAACTCCGTTGGGTCTTGAGGGAAGACCGAAGTTCAACGAAGACTCCTTGAGAGCGTAGTCCCGATTCATTAGCGTCGACCGCGTTCATACGTGGTCTCCGGTCGTCGGTGGCGTATCCGTGAGGCGGGGTGTGTACACGCCGTGCCGTTTTGAGGGTCACGTTCACAGCGCAGCATCCCCTGTGACGGGGGTGGTCGATTCGGTGGTTGCGCGAGGTCCGGGCCACGAACGGGGTGTGAGGGAGAGCCGTTTGGCGAACTTGCTGGCGCAAGGGTAGGGCACGGGTTGTGGCGCTGCCAGGCTTGGCGAGACTGTGGGGGAGGTAGGTTGCCAGAGAAGGGACGGGGGTGGTTTTCGAGAGTGCGAGGAGGGGCACGAGACGAGGGGGGGAGTGGAGGCCAGAGGAGAACGAACTGCAAAAGCAAGGGTTTGGCAAGGGAGGGACGCGGGCGAAGGGGTTGGGGAGAGACGCACAGCTGAGCCGTCGGTCGATGCAACTGCACGCGCCCCCCTCCAATCCACGGTTCTTCGTTCGTCGTCCCTTTCGCTCCTACGGTCGTCTCTCTTCCTTCGACTTTCAACTCCTTCCAAACGACGTGTATCCGCGCCCCTACTTGCCCCTCCGTTCTCTACGCCAACCCTCGGTCAACGACCTCCGCGAGCTAACGCACCAACGACTCCCATTCTCTCCTACCCTCTTTCTATCGCTCTCTCTCTCCCTCCGACCGGCCGGGGGACGCCCTCCGTTCGCGGCCCGTTTCTCTCTCGCGGCTCTGCAGTTTGTTTACATCGGTGCAGGACTTTTAATCGGCGATCGATTCGCGCGCGCCCCGTCACCGGTGGCCCGCGTGTACCCGCGACCGACCCGCCGCGGCGTCCGGGGATCCCATCGGCTAATTACCGATCCCGATTTCCGGTTTCCGGTATCCGGATTCCCCCCGCCCCCGGTGGACCGTAGAGGATATCAAACGCGGACCGCGACGACGGCGCCCGGATCTTCCCGACGACGCCAGGGTCAATGCGTTCCGCCTCGAAGTTCTAGTTCGCGATCCCAGGCTACCTTAACCGGAGAGCGGCTGGCGCGGCGGCTGGCATCGTCGCGCTCGGATGGTCCCGGGTACCCGAGGTATGCTGAAGTTATTGCGATTTAACCGATTGATTGCTTTCCCGCCCGATCGTCGCGGCGGGCGAACGCCAGGTCTTCTCGCAGGGGGTCGAGAGGTGTCTTTCTTGATGGATTGTTTGCGTTCGACCGGCGTTGAGTATCGTAATGAAAGTCGATCGTAATATTTTTCGGGATGGGTGAGCGTCCTGGGATCGTCGATACGCTTTGCAACACGGGCCCAGTGTTCCTCAACCGGTTATTGCCAGCGTTTCTCGGGTTTATGTGGCTCTGAGTCACGGTTGATGATCTCTGATGCGAATTATTATTTAGTTTATGATTATAAATGATGCAGTTTACTGGTATGAAATATTCAGTAGGGGTTGATAGCTGTGGTCGAGTATCATAACGATAGTTGATTATAATTTACTTGAATATTATATTGTTGTCATGAAAATTGTTCGTTTATGATGATACATCTATTGGTACGCTAATATGAAATATTCAATAGGGGTTGATAGTTGTGGTTGAGTACTATAACTCTTTATAAACTGATTATAATTCTTTGGAGCAGAATAAGTGTCCACTTTGCTCACAGTGGACTAGAACAGTGTTTTTCAATTTATTTTTGCCCATAATTATTAATAACTATTGAAAGTAATAATAAACTATTTCAAAATAAATCATGATAAATATGATTCTACATAAAAACATAAATCGAAAATCTACAATAAATTTTACTTGTAAAAGGCTTTGTTTTCGAGATAGTCAACTTTGAGCGGAGTACGATTCAAGTAGAAACAGTGAGTAATGGACGGACGCGTCAGACAAATCGTACTCACCATCCTCTCTGACAAATTTTCGAATTCAATTATCTGGGCATCGAAGTATTATGTCAAACTTTTATTCAACATTTGTAACTTACTTTTTGTCGTAGGATTATCCTCATTCTAGTTAAACAAATTTATAACAATTATAAAAAATATATAAAGACCCCATAGTATATTACATAATTTTTAATGTAACTCTGATTTTCAACGAGAAACAATTATTAGTGCATAAACAAAAATTTGTAATATCTCTATTAAAGTTACATTCTACTAAGGAATTTTAAAAAGAATTCGAATCGAAGTTCCAAAGCATACTTCATCAAAAGGTGATCATATTTTTAAATAATGGGATAAAGGAACGCGGCTCCTAAATTATAAGATGGTTAGTAGTTATAAAGAAGCGCAGGTATCTGACAGCTTTATCGAGGAGACTAGCATGAAGTATTAAATCTCAATTTTGTTGCTATTTTACATTTCAGTAGACTAGAAAATTACTTCCTCCAGGAAGAAATTGCAAAGTAATGTACAATTACTTTTAATTCTGTAGTTCGAGATTTTTTTCTACATTTTACAATGAACACAATTTTCAAAATTAATTTCGTAGATCTTCGTGTCTTTCAACACACGTAACTTGTATGCACGTTCTACCTTTATCGAGTAGTGTAAATACGGCTGACAAATCAGTGTCAGTTTATGATATCAATAAATCTAGGCTATCTTGCAGCGAATGAAACTTTAATTGCACGCTTCTACGTGCTGGATCATATTCGAACCGTCCACCATTATGGTACATTAAGAAAATACGCGACAGTATTTTATTGAGAGGCGCAAACTGCACTCTGCATGCATCTGAATGAATACCAGCAGCGTGGGAATCTAGATCACCGAAAACAATTCAATTTTTCCTTGTATCTCCTTTTTACGTATCGAACCTCTACGGGCGGCGCAGCTCGTCCCAGTTCCGCGTGACATTTCGAATAATACCGAGCGTTTTATCTGTTTGTTAAATTTTAATTACGGAGTAGACGCGCTGGACGCTCGACAAGAATTATTACGTTTCGCGTCTTCTGCTTTAAAGGAGAATATAAAACAGAAACTTCCATGATGGTGTATTTTTTGTTCTAAAAAATAGAATATACACTTTTTCCTCTTGTAATTTGACTTCATTTAAGGTCGCTAAATTACGAAAAGAATATATTCAATTTCAAGAATCGAACGTGACAATTTAGAAATTTTAGTCTCCCTTTAAATAATTAAAAATTTGATTAAAATTGTAACGTTTTCTATTCTGAAAGTGCACTGTTATAATTAAATTTTCTTTCGTACGACAGCCTGACAATGTCGATTAGCTTAGTTCTGACGATATTTATATTTTCGAGCGTTTCAACGCCGAGGACAAAGAACACCGCGCGAATTAAAACGGCCGGCGATGGATAAATATAAAACGTCCGCGGGTTTTACGGGTCTCGGGGCTAAAGATTCGAGGCTCTGGCGCGCCCCGTCAATTTCTTAAAAGTGTTCATTCGTTTCCCCGGCGCGAGGGGCCGCACAGAGGCGCGGCGATAAAACGGAGGAAAGGCGTTTGCATCCGAGTTCTCGAGGCGCCGCGAAGTAGTGTATCGTAAATACGCCGCTCGTCAAAACAGACCACGGTGACGGACTATTCTCGTTCGCGTAGCCGCGTCTTTGTGTCTCCTTTCGCTTCTTCCTCGAGATCGAAATAGTAGCTGAGGGCATCGACTACGTCGGGGCGTAGCACGATTGATGCCAGCGGAGGTATCCTCGGAGGGCATGTCAATTTCGATGTCTTTCCTCCGTCCACCATCAACCCCCTCCGCCCCCTTGCGCCTCTACCTAACCGTTGGCCGCCTTTGGCTTCGTCCCTTCGTTTTCCGTCTCTTGTTTCCGCGCCACGGTGAACGCACACGCTGGCCCGCAGACTTTTTACCTACCCAAATAAATTATTTCCTCGTCCGGGGCCACGCCGCGGGCCACGTGCCACCGGAGAAGGAGGATTAGTCCGGACGCCGTCCGAAATAAAATGGGGGAAATAATTAAAATTCAAGGGTGGTCTCTGACGGGGGAGGAACGAGACCTGCCACGGGAAGGAATGAAAATACGGGAGTTGCTGAATACGCGCAAGATGTCCGCTTTGTTTTCGCCGCTCGAAGTTGGGAACCCGCGAGACACGTTGGAGGGGAATTTTATTCGGGGGATGCAATAGTCACTGGATGTGTGAAATAATTCCTACTTCCTGTTTGTGCTTATTCGGTGCGAGGATTGGTCGATTCGTACAAGCGATAGCTCCAAAAGGTTAGGTTTAAAAATATTTTTTGTATCTCGATGAAAATGTTATGGATCGATTGACGACGACTTCCCGGTTAAAATGAGTCCAAACACGACCCAGTTCGGAGGACTTTTAATTACAAGTAATTTAGTATTTTTTAACAATAATTAGATTAGCATGAAATTAAAAGTTCTCCAAACTAGGTCGTGTTTGTACTCATTTTCATCGGGGAATCATCGCCCATCGATTGTTAATATTTCCATTAAAATATAACAAATATTTTTAAAACAATAACAATTTAAAATTAATTTGTTACCGAAGCAAGCCTTCGTTTTCCTAACAAAATTTGATTTTCGTGTTTTCCCAGATCTAGTCATCGTTTACAGCGTGCATAGCCGCGTTTACGAATGTTAATAAAATTTTTGTGACTCGAAGAGTATGAGGAAGCGCAAACAGAAAGTCGATAAATCGATGTCGCGTATGTTCCGGTAGTGGAATACCTCCTTAACTCGAAACACTGTCCAACCCCGCTGGTACCAGCGTACTCTCGTCGTCCTTATTTGCTTCCGACTCACCTGTTCACGGCGTCAGCGTAAAACACACTTGTCCCCGCGCGGCTCGTTTTCCATAAAGCGTTATTACGTGATCTACCGTGAAACAAGATTTCACGGAGTCAGGAGCCGATAGATGGTCATGTTCCTCCTGACGAGGAGAAATGCAACGTCGTCGGGTTTCTGCAACGATCGCGGGGCACGAAGGGAAGACTTTGAAGGCGAAACGGCGGAAAACGCGGCTACGCGAAACGCACCGCGCTCGAGCAAACTTCGATGCAATGCCTTTTGCAGCCGTGCCGTTCCTCTTGTTAACTCGACTGACCGTCCTGTTCCCATCGCGGCGGGCTTCTTACCACCTGAGATCTATTGTTTTTACGCGCACTCGATACCACGATTGTACAGGTAAAGTTTGCCTTCGATTACTGAATCGCGATACCACGTTTCCGTCTCGTTAGAACGTAGTTTCTGAACTTACGTAACGATCTAGCTACGAAAGTTTACGTTGTATAGTTAGATTCGGAGAAGAATAGACCCGAGGGCTGGTGACTTAGTTTCTTGATAGTAGTGATTATTTGTTTGGGAAAGGTCTAAATCCTATAATGTGTTTTCAGCCCATTGGAAGATAAGTTATGATATTGTTTAACGCTCTGGGTAGGTGGATTGAAATTGTATAGGCAGAAGCACGAAAGAATAGCTTCGAAGACTGCTGACTTCGTTTTCTGATGTCGTAGCAATTGCGAGAATGTGATATTTGAGTTTTATAGTGGAGCTACTTCCTTCGTCGTATGCAATGTATAATCAAACGATTATTTGTTATAAATGATTATGCTCTTCCCTCGAAGGTACTCTGAGCGAAGCCAGCAAGATCACGCGGAAATATCTGGGTCGAGCGAGTCGCGTTAGCTCTTTTTGAATTATTCAAATACTAAAAATGGCTAAACAGTTTAAAACAAGGTCTAACAGGATAAATGCTCTTAGAACCGTATTTCTTACACCGCGTTACACGGAACGCCATTTATTTCGAACGTTGAATCGCGTTTAATCGAAGAAAAATAGAAATGTTTATCCGAAATGAACCATTAGTATTCGACTGCATAATTTTGTTGCTCGGTAACGGATGCAGCTAACATATTTGAGTAATGGATGCAGTTAACACATTTGAGTAATGGACGCAGCCAGCACGTTTGAGTAACCTGTATCATAATGTACACAGTAGTTTAGGCAACTGGAGTCACTTTATGCATCTATAGAATCGTACAAATTGATTGCACGATCGCTCGAGTGTATCCTTCGCCCTTAATAGTATCGAGAAATTCAGTCAAAGGTTTATTCCATTAAAATAAAATTCTGTTTATATGTACAATTTTATTTGTTCTTATCCTCCAACGTAAGACAAACTGGTGTTCCAAATATTTATAATGACACATAAGCCTGTACACTGATATGAAATATTCAGTATATCATAACGATTATTATAATATACTTGTGTTGATGAAAATTGCTCATTTAATGTAGGTTTTATTTCTTCTTATCCTCCAACGTAAAATGAACTGGTGTTCCAAATATGCTATGGTTTCTCTAAGTGTTACTTTTTGCTACATTAGGAAACATTGGAATGTTGCCAGGCGGCAACACGCTGCCTTCGAGGGTTAAAACAGACAGATTTCAGACAGAAACGGTATTGCAAAGTAACGATTGCAATGAAGACTAAAAAAATATATAATTTTCAACTTGCAATGTCTATAATACGAACATAATAAATAACGTACTTTGACACAATACCCCCACTTTTATTTATTATTTATGTACTCGTGGTTATGTTTTGCGTGAGACAGCAGTGTAAGTAAGGAATGGTGTCTCGCAGCAGAGTGCAACGGACGTGGAACGCCGTACGGCGGAGGCCTTAACAGCCCCACTGGCTGCCAAAATAGTTGAAAGCGGCTATGGCCGATAGGATCTCGCCGTGAAAATGCCCAAGAAGCCAGAAAACGCGCGGCCACCATCTGCACACGGCGTCGGGTGCGCCACATACCCCCGCGACTCGCGGCGCGCAAAAAGCACGAAACCGTGTCGCCCTTTCTCCTCCTGGCGAGCCGGGGCTATCTCGTGCCCTGACCATCCTCAACCTGTCCTCTTTTCTGTCCGGATAGAAAACATCGTCCCACTCCGACGGTCGGCCCTTCTCTCTCCGTTCCTTCTCGTCGGGCTCGCGAACTTCGTCGTCGTACGAGGCCGAAGAAACGAGACGGAAGGAGTCGAGGGTCGAGGGGGTACGGACAGGCAAGGACAGATCGAGTAAAAAGAGAAAGCCCCCTCCACCCTGCCCCCCCCCCTCACCCCCACCCTCTCGCGAATCGGGTGCTGCATCGGTGGGGAGGAACGGGAGGGGGCGAGACTCGACGACGCGGGATGGTCGAAGGGGTTGAAAGAGCGGATGGGAAAGGGAGAATCAGGTAGACGAAGCGGATGGCGGGGGGGAGAGAGTGGCAAACACGGGGTGGGCGAGTGTGCATTGAACCCAGACCGGTATCGAGCTGCCCACCCAGCCACCCCTTTCTTCTCTGTGTGCGTCTGTCCCTCTTTCTACTCGCCCCCCCCCCTCCCCCACCCACCCACACAGCCAACCAGCCGGCAGTCGGTCGGTGAGCGCCGCTGTTGCTGCCAGCAGCAGGCGCCTGTGCTGATGCTGTCCGCGGCTCGGACCTGCCTCAACGAGAGTCGCAGTGCGCAGCCCAGGGAGTGTTTACTATTTTAGCGCATGCGCGGGGACGCTCGCCGCGCTTGGCCACCCCCTGATTCATGCAAGCAACCGTCGAGCCCGTTGGGAGGGGGGCCACAGAGGTCGAATGGAGATGGTGGATGCTCGGTGGCAGGGATCCCGGCTCGGTAGAGGGGGACGGAAGGTAACGAGGGAAACGGGGAATCGCGGCCACGGTGGGGGATAGGTGCAATCGTCGGGCACGCTGGTGGGGGGCCTGGAGGGGGGGCTGGAGTGACTGGCCACGCGGCGGTGCGCGTTCGACGAGAGGTGCATTCCAGGTGGGGAATTCTCCGGCGACGTTTCACGACACGTCGCTGGTGCACCGCTGCGAGAGAAAGTGCAGCGGATGCGACGACACTGGACCCCCGCGAGGGTCGAACGACTAATGATCGCCTGGACCCCTCTTCTTCTCGACGTTTCCATTTCTTTTCCGGCGAAGGTAGTTTTAGGATCGGCGTCTTGGGGAAACCCGGGGTTTGAGAGCCTGATTTTTGAGTTTTCTTGGGATTCTGTGAGATTAGTTTCTTGGTACATGGACTCCCACGAGGTTGTTTGAAAATTAGATTCTTTGCAAAGCTAGTGAGTACACCTTAGAGTGTCACTTGAGAGTTTGTCAACCTTTCTCAACTTTCCAAAGATATTACCGTAGTTTATGTTATGGTATTATATTATTTTAACGCGATTAGATAGAAAATCGTAAATAATAGTGTCTATTGGTGAAAAAATCATTCGTCTCGTTGCGAAAACGGGCGTTGAAGCCAATAGGACGAAATTCCTGCCCGCCAGCGGGAGGAGCATGCTAATTGCACAATTAAAACACAATTTGCTTTTTGCTCCAGTTCCCCACGGTTACGTCAGCCGAGCAAAAAGCAAACAGCGTTTCATACGCCGGGTTAAAAGTCTCGAGAACCGTTGTCGAGGCTTGCTCGCGCGCGCGCAGCGCCAACGTGGCAGGGATTTGCCGCGCCAAAGGTCCGTTTTCACGTCGACGAGAAGTCACGACTCCCAACTCCGTGACGCCGAGTCACGATTAGCGATGACGACACACGGCTGATAAACCAATAGTTTTCTGGCATGACATTTGCCAGGGAGCAAAATGACAGACACCGTCGATGCTCCAAACGCAAAATTATCATCTCATTCCCACGTTAAAACATAATTTTAATATTTGTTAAGCAGATTTAATTTCTCTAAATTTCTTGACCCAGAAATCCCTCTCTTGTCCCAAATCGAAATTGTTAATTAATTAAATGTACGAAGTAACGTTAACGCCCATCAAATTGTTGATTTTACGATTCAGTTCGGCAACGAGATTTTATTCGGTCGAACGAAAGATGTCACGGCGACTGGAACAGTAAAATCGTGACAACGGGCATCGATCAATTAACGTATTTCGCGCTGAAAGTGTTAAATGCATCTCCGGGTGTCGCGATTCGCGACTGAATCGAACGAGCGTCGTCGACACGTCGGGAAACGAGTTTTCCTCGATTATAGTCTTTAAGGTTCTGCGTTCAAGGTGAGATCAAAGCCTGGGCGTATCTAGTCTTAGACGTGCATCGGCATAATGGGCGCGCGCGGCTCGCTTGTTCGACGAAGCGTGAAATTGTTGACGAAAGCGTACCGTATCGGATGTTGGATCGATGTCCGCGGCGATCCAGATCTGCCTCGCGGGGAATAAAGGGATCGCTGGTTGGGAACGATAGCGAAAGTAACGATCAAAATGTCCAGCATCGATATTTTGGTCGTTGCTTGGCCACTGATGGGGTCGAATTCGATCCATGAAATCGATAAATTATCTATCTGCTAGATTTAAAACAAATTAATTTTTTTCTTTCGATGGAAAAAGATTTTAATAATACGGAGTCGAAACGTTCACGGTGTAGTTGTATTTAAATCGACGTCACTGGTCTGAATTAAGGGATCTCGAGCATGGAACGATAGTGAAAGTAAACAGAGGGGAGGCATAATTCAAAGGAAAAGAGCGAATTTCCAGGGAAAAGGGAAATTGACGAAGACACGCGCGTTCGTGGATAGTCGCAAGGGATGCCTCAATCTGACCCCTCCGTTTTACCCTACATTTCCAGGATAGTAAATATCAGGTCTCTGTTGTTACATTATGCATAAAATCTCTATACATATTTCCAAATAACAGAAATAATTTCTAAATAAATTATTCAAAGTTTAAATACAACCCTACAAATTTTCAAATTCCATTATCTCGAGAGCAAAGGTATTATTCTCAAAATCTCTATATGTATTCTCAAATAACTGTATCACTCTATTAAAATTATTATTTAGAATGTAAGTGTAACGGATTTTCGAGTTCTCATTATCTCGGCAGCAAAGGTATTCCACATTTTTTATTTATCGTTGCAGATTGCGATTTATATGCATGCTGGGGAATTTTCTTCGTAAAAAAAATCGAAGGAAAATGAGAATAGACCACGGCGAACGCGCGACGGTGTTCTATAATTATTTGTCAGATTATCTTGGGAGTAATTGTTTCTTGTCCATTAGGTGCACCGTTCAAGGCGATCAGGCGATCTGTTATTCGGGTGACTTTATCGCACGGTGAAGTGAAAGTTCCGCGTAATAAAGTGTTGCATAGGAAAATATACTATGCGGCTACGGATACGGAGTAAAATACGTCCGAGCGCAGGCCGTGAGTTTTAACATCTTAAACAGTTTAATGCGTCTGGGAGACGTTCACGACTGTACGAGTCTGCACTTTCAATCTGTGGTTTCGAACGAGCAACTATTTATTAAACCGAGAAATAACTGACGATGAAATACGCGTGAAACAAGTTACAGTAAATTCTTTAACGTATTTGCTACTAGCAGGGTCAGAATTAACATTGACAAAAGCAATTCAGTGTATTTTTGTATATTTCCAAGTCTCCCTGTCTGTGTTTGGCTATTTTTCTTGGATTAAGTTAATTCTCTAGTATTATATTTATAAAAAACATTTTTATGCTGAACAATTGAGTAAAGAATATTGTATGATAAAGTGCTTAAATGGAGTAGAGATTTAAAATAATTACTAATTTTTAACATGAAATAAGCATTTTTAATTTATTGTCAAATTTATTGTTTTCTTGAATTTCAAAATAGACAGAATTATTATTATTATTATAGGCAGAATAATTTATAAAAATCTAATTTACTGTTTACGTGTAAATGTTTTAAAGGTACTGAGCTTCGAATTCTAGTTCCATGGACTTCTGATGTCCCAGATGGAATGAATTTTAAAAGGGTTTTCTATAGTTAGTACCTTGTCGTTTTTCCATCAGCGTCATCTGGGGCGTAATGCAATCTGTGATCTTCCAATTGTAGAAGTATCTGGATATCCGATATTATTCCAATAAGCCCGGGCAAAATCGATGAAAGTAACTTAAGAATGATTTTCCCAGTGTTATCGAATATTGGATCCGAACGGTTCTCAATCGATTCCAGGACATCGAGTTAGCAACTTCGATTCGACCAGAACGATTATTCGCTGTATTTCAATCCCAGAAAAAGAGATTTATACAATATTAATGCAACAGAAAGAAAAAAGCTAATATTTCCATTTCCAATATATTCATATTCTTATTAAATCAGTGACAATCTGAAAAAGTTAATAATTAAAAAAAAAAATATCATTTAGTCACTCATTGACATTTAAAATAGAAGCATATTAATCTCAATTATTCTTTTTCTCAAAAGCCAAAATAAATTAAATTCAATCTTTATTTTACTATTATGTACAATTTGTGTCTTGATTATTACAAAATTATTTATCACTTCATTACTATTATTATACAAAATTAATTTTCTACATGCTATTGTTACAGATCATTTAAAATTGTAATACATTCGAGAACTAAAAAATGAATACAATTTTTTTTTTTCTGTTACTTTTGCAAAAAAAATATATTCGTAATATTGGCAAAGATATTTTTTATGTCGAGAACAGTAACGAATATTGTTTACGAACTTTGGACGAGTCTGGTCCGAGCGGTTTTGGCGACGAAAAATTTCACCAGTAGTGCAAGTCGTCGCTGGTCAGACGCAGTCTTGGACGGTTCGAGCGCGAGTCACGGCCGTTCGCGCGATAATTCACGGAAATTATCACGCTCTGTTCGTCGAACGTTGCTCGCTTTGGAGAATGGGATCCAAAGCGTCGTTTCGTACGGTTAGCGAAACTAGTTTCGCGTAACGACGCCAAACGGTGTTCCAGATAGCGGAGTTGCGGTTCGATAAAAACAACGGTTTTCGATCTACGCGTTGCGTAATCGATACGTCTACGACAATAAACTGAGGGAATAGATCGGCTGGATCGCGTCCACGTGACAGTTACTCATCGTATCAATTTTACGACGCCTCTGCGAGAACGTGTTGTTCATTATCCAGGACCGGAACAACACAAACTGCAAACGCTTTAATGCTTTTACTCGGTGAAAAAGGGACGATGTATTCTGTCACGATAAATGTGGAATAATATTAAATATTTAATTTTATTTTTTACTTTTCTTCCTTTTTATATGTTCGTTGTATATAAAGGGCTTGGGCCTGTGAATAAATAAATGATAAGAATAATTTTGCAAAGGGGGGTTAAAGAACTTTTTTTAGAGCACTTTGAGTTATTTTAATTATTTTAATCTCGTAATTTTTAATATATAGTTTACAGCAATGTTACACAGTACCTCGTTTTTAATTTTTATAAAGTTTTATTGTAATGTATTTTTTACTCTTGTTCATTTTGTTTATCGTAGAAGCAATTTTATTTCAGTTAGCATAATGTTCATTATTTATTCTACGTTAGTATTGCCCATAAATTGGATCGAAAAAATGCAATTTTTCATCACTATGAACATGCAACGATCACTCACTTTCTTTCGAGTAGAAAACCACACAAAAGCAGAAACGAGTCAATTGTCCATAAAATGTTATCAGACGTTGGACAGTTTGTATATTTCCCCCAACTCGAAAATCGATAGACGAATATAATGAGGGTTAAATATAGCCACAGAATAATAAACATAATCGTCCACTTAAACACGAGTAAATTGTTATAAATAATTTCAGAATGCGTGCATTCCTTTCTGTAAAAAAACAAAAATAGAAAGTAAAATGTAACAAATATAATTATCCACTCAAATTCGAATAGAAAAATATATTTCCGCGCGAGTATCGGGGTAACCGGGTACGCGTATTCTATTCTCTGAAAATAAATAAAAAAATGTAATCTTTCGTATCGTGTTCCTTTCTAATTCGTCGATCCATTGACGAGCGCGTTTTCGCGATTTATTTTTGAAATTCCACGGCGAGAGGATCGCATGTTTTCGAGGCGGGAGTTAAAAACAAGCTGGCGTTACATAACCGCGCTCGCCACGTAGTCCGACGACCTTCCTCTATGGAAAGGATGGATCTGAAATAGCAACGACCCGAATATGGGTCAGCATGCATTGTGGCACGACCCTCTTCACGCGGAGCGCCGCTGCAGCGCTCAGAGGCGGCTTGCACGCTCGCAAAAATAGACGCTTTATCAGACTGGCTCTAGGCGTCGAGGCACGTCGCGGCGATCGTCTCAAATCGCGCGTTCCTCGTCAACGAAACGACCTTTCTCGTTTTCCAACGCGACGCTGCTTGGCTTTTCTTTCGAACTTGAACGACGCGCCACCACCGATCGATGAATCTACAGGACAGCTCAAAAACAACCAAACACTCCCAAAACCTTCATTTCCATTCGAATTACTCGTACTCTCAAATTAAATATCTTTTCAAGAATTTTAAAATTCCTCTAGCAACCCATAAGCATCAAAGTTTCTATTTATGTAACAAAAATTATTGCACAACGATTGTTCAAACTTGGACAAATAAATTCCTCGTCCAAAAATCAATCGAAAATATCTTATACAATTTTTATGTAGGAAGCTTGGTTCTCGAGAAAATTAACTTTAAGTTTGTTTGGGGCACGCTCGTATCCATTTTGAATTCGGTTTAATGGATCTACAGGGCCGCTCAAAAACAACCGGACACCCCCAAAACCTTCATTTTCATTCGAATTACTCGTACTCTCAAATTAAATATCTTTTCAAGAATTTTAAAATTCCTCTAGCAACCCATAAGCATCAAAGTTTCTATTTATGTAACAAAAATTATTGCATAATGATTGTTCGAACTTGGACAAATAAATTCCTCGTCCAAAAATCAATCGAAAATAGCTTATAGAATTTTTTTGTAAGAGGCTTCGTTCTCGAGAAAATTAACTTTAAGTTTGTTTGGGGCACGCTCGTCTCCATCTTGAATTCGGTTTAATGGATCCCCTTATACATATCTGTTATTTTTTAACGCGATATATTGAATGTATTGACTAGTTAATTGTCTATTCTTGGCGTTTAAATATGATAGAAGTGTGCCCCAAACATTTTCGAAATCGATCTCCGCGAATACGAAGCTCCTCACATCCATAATAATTTATCTTGATATAGAAGAAAATACACGAACTTGAGTATGCTTTAACTTTTCGGTTTGTTTTCTTGAACTTTTGTTAATTAATATATGTTAATTAAACGAGGTGGAAACGAAGGGTTTTTCGAGTACGACGAGTAGTTTTATAAATATTCCATTTATCGTCGCCGGCCTTTGATCTCGAGGACTTCTGATATAGCAAATTGCATGCATTTGCACGTATTAAAGACTCTTTAAAAGCAGTCACATATCGTGGTGCACCGAGGAAGAAGCAGAGTGAATAAGGATTCTGCATGGCAAAGAAATGAAAAGACGAGTTGCGCCAAAGTAAACGGAAAAACGTCTTCCCAGAATACACTTTGACCGTGGCGGTGGGGTGGCGAAATATTCTATTTCATGGTAGATTTATTTGGTCTCGATCGAAGCTCCGATTACGTCCAACAATGGCGGCCCGATATTATTCAAAAATTGGTAATCTTATTGAGAAGCTGTTTCGTAAATGTATTTACTTTATCCCTTCGATCGGGTCAGAAATAGAACAATGAATACATTGATTTAAAATAATTAATCAAATCGAAATCGCAGACATTTTTAATTTGCAGTCCCGACGAAATTGAAGTTATTGATAGATATAGAATTATAAGGAATTTAATAATATATTGTTTCACTTAATTTTTAAATTTGGAATATATGAAGACTTTCCTAATTTGACAATTTTATATACATATTAAATATTTCTTAAACATGCAATATTTAATTTGTTGTTTTCTCTGTCTGTTGCAGGTAAGAAACTCGTATAATTAACGTTTTACCTTGCTCCTTGGAAAGTATTCGAGGAAGAAAACTGCAAAAACATAAGATTCGTCGTACGAGTAAGTAAATTCGATAATACTCTCCAATACATCCAATGCAGAGTTTTTTACTGCAAAACTACTCAATTTTCGCCGTAACAATGAAACCAAAACCCTCGGGGAGAAAGTTCATTCCCATTTCTAAAGAAAACCACAAACCTCGAATACAATTTACTCGCGCGCCAAACATTTTCAAGACCAATTTCCTCGAAAACAAAGCTCCTTACGAGAAACTTCTACTCAACATTTTCTCTCGAGAATTGAATACAGAATCGTGGAATTGCACAAAACATAGCGTGACCTTCTTCAAATACTAATTACACGAATACTCCCATAATTGGCGCGGTCTCGTGCAGGCCACGAAAGGGACGCTCATAAATTATTAACGTTTCTTTTTTTTTTCCATCCCCGTCGCGGTGCTCTCAAAGGGATAACCTTTTATTCCGCTTGATTCCTCGCGATACGGACCCACGACCCACTTTTCCGTGACGCGAAAATTCCCCCCGTCTCTTTCGACAGAAGAAGTTGAGTCTTGGTATTCGAGAGGAGACAGAGGGAAACATGGGGGCATAAAGTATTCGAGAAGGAGCCCGCGTACCGAATGCTGGCAGAAGGGGATGCTGGGGACGCAAAAGAAAAAGCTCCGCGAGATGTTCGATAAAAGATCGGGGGTGGAGCGTCTAGAGCCGGTTGGGGTAGGTCGTCGTCTATTTTTACGTGCGTTCACTGTACTCCCGGGGTTTTAGCGTTTCGAAATACCGACGAATGATCTGCTTGATAAATAGATCATTATCGACGCGAAGATTAAACTTTGCCAATCGGTTAATCCGTCGGTGAAAAATTGCCGTTGGATAATTAAAATTCGATTCCGCCCTTGTACCGATAGAAATCGTCGAATAGGGGATAGAAGCTTCGTCGTATAGATATTTTTTCATTCTGTTATTTTTGGCACTTACCAATTCGTTCATTTTTTATATTTTTTTTTTTTATAAAAGTCATTTAGTTTTCACGGATTATTTATATTGTGGGGTATTTTGGATGATTTAAAAAATTTTTTTGTCTCCCTTTTGGTCGATTTTTGTTATCGAACCGGAAACTGATTTGCATATAAGGTTGGCGATAGGGGGTGGAAACCACCACAAGTAAACAAATAACTATTTTTAACCATCGACCTGATTAAAACGAACGTGAAAAATAATAATGGGAATTTTTTGTATTTTTTCTCCCGCTGTTCGAAAATTAGTTCACGTTCCACATAAAGTATCCAGACAATTATGAAATGCAATTGTACCTGCCTGTCGCTCGTCACTCCTCGTACATATCGAGAAAACTTCTAACTATAGCATTATACCCCCGATTATGCAACCATTTTGTTTTCACAAAGGTACATCGAGTAAAAATAACATTCATAGTAATTCTTATACAATACATTATTTTTTATAATTGTTTGTATTCCTTTAAAAAATACAGAAAAGTTTATTTCGAAAGGCAGCCTCGTATTTTCGCTAAAAAAACGAACATTTGGGAAGTAGTGTCGCTCCTTGAACTTCAGTTTTTGCAGCCGAGTTCGAGCACGTATCTCTTATTTTTGGCTGCCCTACAAACCTGCAAAGTTTCAACGAGATCGACGTCAGACACTTCACAGGTGTTCCTTGTTAGTGGATACTAATTTGCAAGGTGTATAGTGTAAAAGTGAAATTACCTCTTACGGCGCGCTGCACCGTGTTATTTCACATTTCCTGTGCCTAAGTCGTAAAATTAATTGCTATTCATTTGCGTTGCCCGCAGAAGTTTAATTATCCCGGTATCAAGATATTCCTCGACAAAATACTGTCTTTCATTTTCCTTCAAATCTACCTTACCTTGTAGCGAGCAATTGCATATGTATTTCATTGGAGTATCTTTCTAAATGATAAATTTCATGAAGATCAGAAAAAATCATATTTACAAGGAAATGGATCAAAATTCAAATGGGAGTCAGTTTTCAGTTCCCAATGTTTATTCAGTTCTTATTAAATGGAATGGTAACTTCAAAGCGACTGGTATGATCGAACAGTAGGATTCAGATAATCAAATACGAATACTCCATATTTGAAACATTTGAAAAGAATGCTCAAATAATGTCCATGAAGTATTTAGATATCTAACATTCAAATATTCACTCTGTCTTGCTGTAGTGTGCAATTGCATATGAGTCCCATTAGAGTACCCTCGACTCTACTTTCCTAAATGATAAATTTCACGAAGATAGACGCCAGAAAACATCACATTTACATGGAAACAGTAGTCAGTTTTGTAAATTGTAGTCAAATTGAAATAGTAGTCAGTTTTTAGTTTCCAATATTTATTCAGCTCGCATTAAACGCAATGTAACTTCAAAGCGACTATAATGGCCAATCTCAGTAGCATTCACATATTCAAATACTGACCATTCGAACAACGCTCGAGTATTTGTACGCCCAAGATTCGAATAACCAAAGTCCAAAAAATTGCTCGAGGGTATCCCAGCCCCCGATACGACGACAAAGTATCCCGGAACAGCTATCGTATGTAGCTCGAGCAGCGTGGAGGAGCGTCATCGAAGGAGAAAGAAATCGAGGCGGAAGGAGAGACTCATCGGATACATCCGTGGTCGGAGAAAAAGGAAGGGGGGAGGTTGGGAGTACGAATCGACGGGAAGAGTGCCGGGGTCGACTCGTAGGGGGGGTGCGTGGAGGAGACAGGGAGAACTGCAGAGAGAGACGGAGGAAGAGGGGAGCGAGGAGGAAGAGTGAAATGGTGGAGACAAGCCAAAGAGGGTGGGGGAGGGATATTGGGGTAGGTCGGACGAAAGCACGAAGAGAGCATTGCCTGACGGACGCCGTGGGTGGGGAGGACGAGGCGGCGGGGGAGGAGGTTGGCGTCGAACGAGGTGGTGGAACGCGACGGAGACGGAGCATAGAGGTGGAACGCGACGGTGACGGTGGAAAAGGGGGAAGAGGGAGTGCACGGTGGATGAAGGAGGACGGCGTCGCGGAGTCGGCCAGGGGGCACCTCGGCGGAGGGTTGGAGCTCGCGGAGAGCGTTCCTCAACCTTTGTCCCAGAATGCCCCTCATAATACTGATATGCAACGCTTCGAACCCCGTTAATCGCGCACCGTTCGCAATTTTGACGCGACCGTGCGTCGCTTCGACCGACCGGACCCGCCACCTGCAATTTACCTCGTTCCGCGAATATTTATGCCAACCCCGCCGCCCCAGTCCGTGCCTCTCGAATAACAAGCTCGAAAATTCTATGGACGCTGGGGTCGCCTGGGGAAGCCGGAAGCGAGCCCTGGGACGCCCTACGGTTCCGAAATTGCTGGCCCCCGTCGCTCCGCTAGGCGCCAGGGCACCTGGAGAACGTTAAACTTTGTTAACGGTTTACTTCTCGCGAGTCTATTCATAGGATGTTTAACGTCCGAGCGAATTGGGAGGCTATTAACCCCCGTAACTACGCTGCAGAGAATTTTTTTAGGCTCGTAGCGGGGAACGAGATTTTTGCGATTCGTATTCGGTGATCTTTGAGTTTGCAATGTGGCAGAATCAAGTGGATCGAGGAATTTTTATTCCTCGTGTTATTTTAATGAATTTCCCCCAAGTTTGACGTTTTCTAATTACGCTGTTTTCTTTTCTCCGGCAATCAGGCATCCAATTTTGCTATTCCCGGGGCTTCATTTTCCCGGTGGCTGGGAGCGAATGATCGACAGCTGGGATTCGTTCGTTCTTTTTGCCACTCGGGGGCAGCAATTACGCGTCTTTCAAGGATTTATGGCAGCGGTATTCCGGGCAGACGTTTGAGTAAACGTTCCGGGGGGAAAACGATTTTCCCTAGCCGTTTGATAAACGTTCCCCGCGGAACGAAGACGAAGTTCTCAGCTGGTGGGTGTTGACGGTTCCGCGGCAATTTTCGGCTCCAGTAACCTATTTCACGGTCGGGTTTTTGGGTCACGCCCGATCGAAGATTACCGTCCCGACGAGAACGCGTTCTGTTTTATCCCGTACTATGGGCTTATTTGGCACGCGCGGAACCGCTGAAATTTCCCCTCGAATATATGGACGGGGCTGGCGGTCGTTCAAGCTTCCGTTGAAACGGCTTCGATCGACTTTCGTACGCCGATGTGCTCCATGAAATGTTTTCCGAGCATCTGTTAACTCTTTCGAACGACCAAATTGCTTCCCCCACTCCTACGAACATTAGGTAATTACAGATCAGTTGTATCGCTTTTTAGAAAATCGAATCACGTTTGGAAATGTATAATAATAGTAGTCAAAATTATGACATTTTATACGTACACTTATCTATTTATTTATATCACGAATTGATTATATATTCTCGGTAAAGAATTTTTTTTTCGAAAGTGGATAGGATTTCGGGGGTACGTGTATTCACCAAAAATTACTTTAATTGACCCCTGGAACCGAAAATAATTTTTCCAGAATGATTCGAAATTTTTTTTTCCGTCGAAAAATTTCACACATTCTCGAATTTTTTTCTAGTAAATAGGTAGGATTTCGGGGGTATGTCTATTGACCAAAAATGATTATAATTGACCCTTGCAACCGATAATAATTTTTTTAGAACGATTTGAAATTTTCTTTATTCTGCGAAAAATTTAGGCACCTACCTTTGTCGATTTTTCTTAGAAATTCGTTTTTCATTTTTAATAAATTTGTTTGATGGTCTACAGAAAACTTGTCTAATACTTTTTTGTAGGTACCCATGGGCTCTACTTCAGAAAAAAATTTCATTGAAATATATTCACTATTATAGAAGTTATGGTAGTGTGAATATTGGGCCACCTTTATGTAGTTTTTTTTCATTTTACGGGGTCAAGGAGCAACTTTTTCAATATTGTTAGAATTTCTACATATTCTTCACTAAAATACGCGTCATTTGCCTTTTTAAACATTAAAATCGTCCAATTCGTTCAGGAGTTATGACGTTTTAAACATACGCATGCAATTTCAGGGGAATCATTCACGTCTCTGGTCAGACATTGTGTCTTCGGTAAAGAATTTTTTTCTCGAAAGTGCGTAGGATTTCGGGGTTATGTCTACCCACCAAAAAGGATTGTAATCGACCCCTGCAACTAAAAATAATTTTTTCAGAACGATTTGAAATTTTTTTTTGCCAAAAAATTTTAGCATCAACCACTATCGATTTTTCTTCAAAATATTGTTTCTGATTTTTAATAAACACTACCATGGGTAATGTAAAAATAAAATATATAAAATTCCTACGCTTAATTCGTCAACTCTTTAGTATCGACTTCTTTGTTTGTGTGAAATATAATCCACAACATTCATCAAAGAATAATCGGGGTAAATTTGCGGAATATCCGTATAATCCGAATAATCGGAACTCTACTATAATTTCAAGCAATTTAAAAAAATTCTATTTAATTTCGAATAATTTCCCGCCCAAAGCGATTATTTAAACCAAAAGTATCAAATTCCATTCGCTGATCTGACAGTCGATCTGGCTTCGCGCCAAATTTCATAGTTTCCATCGTGAGACGAGGTTTCCGAATCCCTAGACGAGGGTGGGGAGGGGAGGGGGGGAGGATGCCTCGACTTCGCGATTTCCGACGAATCGACGACGAAGCCTCGGAAAACGGATGCTCGAACGAAACTTACGACGAGATTCGCGCTGGTATCGATAATTGCCAGACACTTTCCGACCCTCGAGCCCGCCGTTTCCAGCCGAAAGCGTCGAAGTTAATTGTCGACAAGATTGGCGCGGGAGGGGGTGGGTTATTGCTGCAATTATTACGCTTAGTTATCGTTATTCGCAAGGGCGAAATGCTAATGTCGGGTCGAATTAGTCCGCGCCGCCCCTCCCCGTTCCGTTCCAGGCCTCCCCCACCAACAACGTCCAACGCCGTCCTTCTCCTCCCCCCACCCTTCGACGCCTCGTTCTTCCGCTTGTGACGCGTAATTGCTATCGCGCACTGTGTACCCGGGCCTGTCCTTCGCCGGCTCTGTTGCGTAACGACATGCATCGAGCGTTTCTTTCTTTTCGCTGCACGGACGCTTCGAGCCGCGTCACGTGGGGTGCTCCTGGTTTCACGTGGTTGGTACCTTCTCACCCTCAACAGGTAGCATTCGTTGCTTCCGATCGGCAACGGTGACAAAATTTCACGAAAACAAGCCCAGGGTGTAAATCACAAATTTCAAAACGTAGAAAAACACATCGCAAATTCGATTTTACATTTTCGTGAGAAAATAAAAAGTAGGTGAAGGGTTGGAACCTAGCCTCGTATTTGCACGAGTAACAGATAACTACCATCCCCCACTTTTGTTTCGTGCGAGGATCCAACGGGCCCCCTAGTCAGTTGAGGCACAGTGGGGCCCCGTTGTTCCTCGAAAAGCGACCCGCGGCGTAACGGGGGGGAAAAAAGGCGGATGTTTTCCGCACAGCCGCGGCTCGAATCCAAGGTCTAACCTCCCAGTGGCCGCTTCGAGAATCGTGTGGAAGGTTTCGCTGGCGGGGGAGGGAGGGGGGGGGCAGGGAGGTGGAGATATACCAGTCGATGGGTGGAAGGTAGAGGGAGAGAGAGCGGTGAAAAGGAGAGCGAGAGAACGCGAAAGGGAACGAACGGGAGAAACGGAGAAACAGAAAGAGAGTCGTCGGTGGTGGGGGGTGGGGGATAGCGAAGCGTGAGAGAGAGGGTGGGAGAACGCTGCAAAACGGGCAGCCGGTGAGCGAACCGAGGTGCTGTGACGACTGACCCAGTTACTCGGCGGAGGTAATGACCGATACTACACCTAACCCTCCTCCCTTTCTCCCTGCCGCGCTCCAACCCCTCCTCTCTCATCGTTCAACTACACGCACACATGCGCGGACACGTTGCTCGGGCTCTGGCTCTCGCTCTCTCGGTGCATCGAGCCTGCCGCGTGCAACACACACTCTACGGGACAGCGAAACGATAGAAACAGGGATGGACACGCGCGCCTCGGCGCCCTGATTTTTCCACCGCCGGTCAGGCCCAGGGATCGCTCGGACAGTTTACGGATACGCGACGAAACTTCGAACCTACTATCCACGGGCATATTTTACTCGCTGTTGACACAAATTTCAAATTCATTCGTAAACCTCAGTTCACGTTTTCGTCCGTAAATTGAAATCTATGAACGTTTTTCAACATCGAGACGAGCGAAGTCACTAAAATAAAATTTTTATTCTATTTGATTTTATTTTATAAAATCAGTTTTTGAATATGTCAGGGTAAATATGACTTGGAAAGGAAACGGTGTGAAATTTAGGAAATTTTTTACTATTGAAATAAACCCATAGCGAAAGATAGTTATACATAGCCAATCATTTGAAAATAAGTGTTAATATACTCGATAGAATTTTTGCAAAATGGCGCCCCGTTTGCTCCTGTCCAGTCACGGTCCTGTCCACGACCCAGGATAACCAGAATTCACTCGATCAATCAAACTTTCATGTGTTCATTTCGAAATATTAGATTCTCTAATTAAAATTCTCGTGTTTGTTTGGCGAGCAGCCGATGAAAAATTGTTTATCCCGCTGTTCGGGATTCGTATCGCGGCCCGGATTTGTTTGTTTCTGGTTCGCGAAAGATTAAAGACCATCGACGCGTGTACGTGTTCGAACGACACGCGTGGGTAATTCCCGGGTTTTCGAGGAAAGCGAGTGAAATATTCCAGAAATTCCGCGTTGCAGGAAATCGTTCCTGCGAGTCTGCTTCGACACCAAAATTCGTTCACCGTGCGATAGATAGTTTTCGAGAGATTGATGAGATTTTCGAATTAGGTCGCCCGGTTACAGTGTCGCGAACTGGAAGGTTTGAACTTGAACTGAACTTTAGAAATACATTCTTCGGATACTTTGATTCCATCGTCGATTGAAAAATATCTGATTAAGGCTAAAATTCTTGGCGTGTGCTATGTGCGAAATTTTTACAACGTAAGAATTCGGTTGCTTTTCTAATTGGCATCTGGCGAGGCCGATTTTTCGTCATTAAACGAGAGAATACTGTGACATCATTACTCATATCATTAAAAGATATAATATCGTTTGCAGACGTTGAAATAATTAGTATTAAATCTGAAATTCGTCATTCTTATTATCGTACAATAAAATTGTTGTTAAAAAAAAAAAATAGAAGAAAATAAACCGAGAAAATGTTACTGTACCTGTTGATATAGAACAATTTTTATTTATGCAAGTTGAGGATAAATGTTTGCAAAACGGATCGTGTTGTGTTGTTAAAAAAAGGAAGAGTCAAAGGGAAGAGGTGTTATTGCGCTCGACGCGTCGAAAAAAGCGTGGAATGCGGCGTATTTTGCACAACAAGGCGCTCCGTGGCGAGGAGAGCGCGATTTTTCAGAATATGTAACAGCGCACGGCATGAATTACTATGACGGCAAGAAGGTGTCTTGCATATTAGAGGAAGGCCAATTACTTCGGAATATAGGACGAAGTTATTGAAGTTTTTATTATCTTATGCAATGCACTTTCCTTCGCCTTCAGGTGTGCCCGCGCGTACGCGTTCATTCTCGATTCATACCGGTATCCATTTTTCAGCAACGGCGGCGCTCGTCTTTTTCTATCCGCGTACCGATCGGCGAGACGTATTAATTTAACATGTCAGACGTGGGAAGGGAAGAGCGTGCATTATCTCGTTGACACGACTCGTTCGTTTGATGCTTGTAAACACGTCGGTTGCATTAGAAGCTCGCGATAACGAGACTCGATGCGTGGACAATACCGTTCCTCCTAAGCATCGACCATTCTATTTACTTTTCCCTCGGTTAAAATTATTTTATTCGCTCTAAAATTAATCATTTCTATACATCAGATAGTTATTTCTATTTTCTTAAATTAGATTAGCCTTATTTGTTTTGGATTACTTTTTAATACATCTTCATGGGCATATGAGTATTGGTGAGATTCTCTCGATTAAAACGAGTCCAAACACGACCATCTTCGGACCACTTTTAACCAAAGCCATTTTAACTTTGGAAACCATTTTGAGGGATTCTGAAATTTTTGATAATTACAAGTGGCCCGAATGTGGCCGTGTTTGGACTCATTTCAACCGGGAGAATCTCGCCAATCCATTATTTCTTTCATATCAGTGTTTTCTACAATAGGGGTTGAAACACTAGAAGGGGGTTCAAACAAATAGGGACAAAAAAATATATTTACTACAGAAGAATATATTTTATTTTCTAAAATTGAATTAGCTTCATTTGTTTCGAATCAGTGTTTCCCAAAGTAGGGGTTGCAACCCTTCCAACGTTTCCAAACGAAACAGAAAAAATATATTTAATGCAGAGATCAACTTGAACGTCTCTTGACTGCGTTTGTCGTGGGTTTTTGAGGGAACAATCGTGAAAGTAAAATGGAGAAGAAAACGAGTGAAAACGGCGGGGAAGAAAGGTCGGAACTCTCGGTTACGTGGCGAGCGTTTTCCTTTTCCGCGAGCGTAACCGGCGCAGAACTCGGGTCTCCAGAGCGTAGAGTTCACGCCATCGAACCCTCTCTCGCTCCTCGAGCACGAGTTCGTTGCAAAAAGGGTCTCGTACACACGATGTGCACGCTCTACTTGCGATCCGATTGACGGAGGGCTCTCCTCCTCTTCGTGGCCCGATGGAGAAACGCGATGACGCGGACGACGGGCAACCGTGCGGGGCATCTCGCTCTCTCTCTCTCTCTCGCGCGAGAGTTTTTCCGCGCGAAGATCGGTTTCCCTTTTCGTTGGAACTAGTCTCCGACAACTAGACTCACAATTCAATTTTAGAAACCCCTCGACGAGCTAAATCATCCCTCTGACGAAACAGGGTGCACTGCTCTTGGGGATTTTGACTTCAAATTTTTGGCAAATTAAATTTTTCCATTGAATCTGATCTCTGAGAAGCAAGGCGAATTTAAGAAAAATTTTGTATCAGTTCTATCATGTATCATAACTTCAAAAGAAACCCTCTGAAGATAGGTTGTCTTTGGAATTTGTCTATTGGGGATTTCAGGCAAAAATAGTTAAATGCAGAAAAAATAAAGAAAATCGAAATATAGACAAATTTATATCTAGCTAAGGGATGAAATAATAAATAAATATTAATAATAGTACGTATGTTGTTTTTAGTTTTTAAATCATATTTTGTTAATGAATAAAATAATAAATAGGTGAAAATAGATAAACTCGAGGCGGATTCGAAGGAATCACGCTCGATCCACGGTCCTTGTAAATTAGAATAATTCCGTTCGGTTGCGACAGAAGTTGTTAAACGATAAGCAGCTAGGAGATAAAATAATAAATAGTTAAAAATAAGTAAACTCGATGTGCTCGCGGCCTTTCGTTTTCCTTCTGCCGGTTAAGGCCGTCGAGAGGATATTATGCAGTGAATCATAATCGCATGCAAGGAAAAAAGTCATTGCTCGTGCAAGGTAGAGTGCCGACTTCGACGCGCGGTTCGTTCAAGCGTGAAAAAAGACCAGCCTTGACCAGGGAATAATGCGAAAACTTCGCCGAACAATGGAATTCGTGTACAATCATTTTTTTTTTCTGTTCATCGTGATAGCCGCGGGATGTGAACTTGAAAGCGACGGTGACTCTTTTTTTGTTTTTCGTAAACATAAACGGGCATCGAGCATTCCTGTCGTTTCCTATATTCGAAGAAAAATGAAAGCTGGTATTGTTCTTTTGTTGTTCGGGCAACTCTTACCAGATTGCATTTTTACGAATTGAAAAATTCAAAAAATCTGTTATCGAACTTGGAATTTGGCAATTTTTATTAAAATTATTTGTATATAAAAAAAATGTGTAAAATATTTACATGGATGAATAGAGGGATGAATAAATCGATTTTCCAAAAACAAATTTTCTCAAAGTAGACATAAAAAAAACATGCCATCTTTGTTGAAACTATTTTTCGATATCACACACCGTTATCGAGATAAGAATATAATAAATTTCGATACTTTGGTTTAATATTTATGATATTTGCCTCGTTCGTTTTTCTTTTGTTACAGTTTAGTGCTGACTAACTCTAAAATTGAAGGTTAGAATTTAATAATTCCTCGATTCGTTAGTGTTAATCGGTTTCCTTTGGTAGCTGGATAATGTTTATGCAAAACTGTTGCATGTTAATTCGTTTGTAATAGGTAAGTTTAACAATTCGTTTGAGAATGTTTCGCGACGGTGAACGATGGCTCGAGGGACTCGTTAATTTATTATTTAGTTCGAAGCGCGGGCGCGAGCGGTGCCTCAAACGGAATATGTCTGACGACGTACGGTTTCTCGGGACTTAATCTACTGATCGTATTCGACTCGCCGCTAAGTGCGCTATAATATTTCTGCTGCATCTATGAATCTCATTTATAATATATTCTAACATTTCCATACGTTCAACGATTCAAAAAATCAAGATTCAATTTTGTAAACACTGAAATAAATAAAATTCAAATATTTCTTTCTGTCATCGAACCAGTGCCAATAACAAATTTATTTGACGATCATGTATTTATTATGACAAGAAAAGTAGGCAACATTTAAATTGTTTAGAAAAAGAAAGATGGTGTATGGCCTTACGAATTTATTTTTATTATATTTCCCTCAATTCCAACTATATCCAATATCGAATATTCATAAAATATATAGTAATAATTTTCTTTTCCCAGTAAAATGTAAATATATTTTAAAAATGAGTTTTCATTGTTCAAAAAATTGTAAAAAATTTTTAAAAATCATCCTCTATTGATCGTATGAAAATTCTCTGAAAACCGAGTTAATTAACATCCGGTAGAATTTTCAAAATTTTTCCAAATTCACCAGACTAGGCTGGAAAATGTACAGAGCGTTCCTGGATGGCTCTGAGTGTTTAGTTTGCGTATCAATGGATCCCAAACCCGGTTGTTCCACTCCCCGTATTGGATTCCAGGCACAGTCCAGCCAAAACTTATGACATTCTCCATATTTGACGCGGAGGGACGAGGCTCCGGGAGCTACCGGTCTGTTTACGTCGCCGCGCGCGGTCGAAGTTTAACGAAGATCTGGGTCAAGTGGTGTTTGGAATCCTTGAATCTCGAGAAACGAGAGGGAAAAAACGTTCACCTAGCAAATAGGAGTCCCGGTTTCTAGAAGCGGACTCGCGATGGCCTCGACGTACACACGCGTTGACCGAGGTCGGTTACAGACGCGTATCTGACACACTCTGTCTCTCTTTCTGACGCGTGAACACACGTCTGTCTCTCCGTGATTTCGTTAAGGAACGCAGAGAATAAGAATTCCTCGCGTAGTTGCTACTTGTTGACTGTAGGTCAGAGTCAAGTTGCACTTTACTCTGGTCTATCGTCGGCCTCCGGGAGCCTGGAGAAAAAAGGAATCCGCGTATCGAACGGTCGCGATACGGAAACGCTTGCACGATCATCGACGATACTACGAAACACCCTAAAAATCACTGTCACGACAATCTAATATCTATATTAATACGTTTAGTTACCATCGGTTTCAAAATCGTCCACCATATGCTTCCATAATAAAAATAATTTTTCTAACTAAAAATCGAACTTATAAAATTCGGTTAAAATTGCGGGCTGCTTTAATAATTATCTACAAATTAAATAACAGTGAAATTTGATAGGTTAACAGAGTATTTTGGATATAGTATTTTACAACAAAACGTGTGTTTTTTCTACGTGAAAAGAGGCCATAGTTTCTCGCGAAATATGCACAAATAAACGCGCGAATCGCGGCAAATGTCAATGATGAGAAAATAAATTCATGGAAAAACGTCTCTTTTCAGAGTATTATTAATCTCGCCGGGATAAACCGCATTTTGAAACGCAAAACGCCGAATGAAAGTTTTAACTGTAGCTAAGAAGGCGAAGTTTTAAATGAAATATTCACCTGTGATTTCGAAAGAACGATTGAAAAAAAAAATTTCATACCGTACCGACAACGAATTGTACAAAAATGGTTTCGAATAAAAATTCTATGAATGGGATTTGGAATAATAGATTATCGTTTCATCAACTTTCGGCAATTTTTAATTCTGGTATAATATTTCTCAGAATATCTTCATTAGTAACGTATTGGTGAGACTCCCTCGATTAAAACGAGTCCAAACACGACCATATTTGAACAATTTTTAATCAAAGTGATTTCAATTTTTGAAACCATTTTTAGCGATTCTCAAATTTTCTATAATTACAAGTAGTCCGAATGTAGCCGTGTTTGGACTCATTTTAACCGGGGGAACCTCGCCAATTAATCAACAATATTTATTCACTCGTGTGACAAAAATGAATCATAAAATTGACCTAAGTATAACGTTCACGAGGATGTATTCTTTTAGATCCTTTGTTTTAACAGACTCTACGTTACACTTTGAGAAACGCTGACACAATCTAGCTGGTAGGCCGTCATTGCAAGCTTTTGCCATTTAATTTTTCCCACCTACTCTCGTTAGCTGACCAGTCTAGCCACGATAATCCGAAAATAGAGCGCGACGCATCTCGCGATTCCCGGTCGCGGCAACGACATCGAAGACCTACGTTTTCTCGCCGCCCTGGAAGGACACGTTCCGCGTAATTGTACCGATAAACACGCGTAATCGTGGTTACGTAAGGTGGCCCTACGCGTTAAGAGCCGGCAGCCGTTTTGCCCCGAAGCGCTAGTTATCGCGCAGTCATTTTTCCACCTAGTTCGCGGAGTATCGGCGAATTTTTAACCGACCTACTTCTCGTTATCGCCTTAAAGTCTTAACAGACTACGCAGACGGCCATCCGACAACTTGGCGTCCCGTGAATCGTACACCACCCGCGCGTCTACGCATCTTTCGCGCCTTGTCATTGAAAGTGTTCAAGATCTAGTGCAGAACGTTATCGTACAGCACTGCATCCAAGCAAGGGACCATTCCCCCTCGCAGAAGCCAAATGGCTGCTCTGCTGGAGAATTTGGCTTCGATGCTAGTATTTATTTATTAGGATCAACAATTTCAGCTTTCAATGGTTCCTGGAACTAATGGGGACGACAGTCAGGGTTCTGCAGGGATTCTTACGGTGATTGGAAGATGTTACTCAAAAGAAACAGGTGGTTTATCAAAAAGGTACTGGATTTCTTAGAGTTACTCAGGACCATAATTTGACCAATTTCTATAGGAGTACTTAGAGTGATAATTTGATCAAATTGATGGGGATGATGTTTAGCTACTGAAATTGGTTAATGCTACTATTTTTTATTGCTATCTTTTATGAAGATTTGGAAAATTAAAAGAAAACAGGTGGTTAGAACTGAGGATCATTATTTGACCAATTTTTACAGGAATACTTGAGGTGATAACCTGACTGATTTTTATTTAGGAAAATTAGTCAATACTGAATAATAATTGATTCATTATATGTGGTTCACCATCTTCTAAGATTTCAACCCTTAACTGGGAACCCTTATCTGTTTCAATACCACTAATGGCGACGTCAAGTGGATATATCTTAACATAGAGGTCTATTTTATGTTAATTTATTATATGTATTTTAATTTCATGAATGATACAGTGACTAGTACCACCCATTTATTTCTAAAACTTTCTTTACAAATAAAATTCTGGACTCACTTGCTTCTGGATGGAGCTAGAAACGATCAAACTTATTCACAGTTTGAGCAATGGGGATTGAGAAGTTAAATGACTCCACAAGACCTATATAAAGTCCTACTATTCGTAGTGGATGCAAAGAAGTACCCGGTAAGAGGGAAATAGAATGGAGTCAGTTGCCAGAAGGTAAATTTCTGGCTTCGTTTCTGCATGTTATTATTGCTTCCGCCATGAGATAGTAATATTCTCGTAAATCGTGACGTACGATCCGCGATTCTTGTAATCGAAGATCGATGCGGCACAAGAGGGGTAGAGATTTCGCTGCACAATATCGGGATAAATCCGTGTAGATCGCATTTCTTCCTGTCCCGGGCTCCGTTGCATTCCACGTCCAAATTCTTGGCGATTTCAATATTCTTCCCGCAGATTCTGAGGCGCTAAGAGAATTTCCTTTCAACTCCTGCGACGTAATTGTTTTTTTAAAAATTCATTTTTGCTATTAGATCAGATCTAGCGGTGCAATTCTTTTTACTTTCATGAGAAAAATATAGATGCATGCTTTTTTATACATTCACTAAAAAATTTATTTTTGCTATTGGATCAAATAGTAGTGGAATTATTTTTAATATATTTATTATAAATTTATCTTTGTTATTAGATCAAATCTAGCAGTGGGATTGTTTTTACTTTCATAAGGGAAATAAATATACCCCCCTTTTTTTTTAAATAGCTTCATACATGTACTATTGGATCAAGTCTAGTGATGGAACTGTTTTTTCCTTTCACAAAGAAAGCAAGTGTATCTTCCATTTTATGCAAAATAGCTTCTTCATGCATTCGCCATTTTGTTTCTGTGAGTCATCAGATGAAGCCTAGCAGTGTAATTGATTTTTCTTTCATAAGGAAACTAAATATAAATAAAAATAAATTAATATAAGTGGAGCTATTTAAAAAAAAATTCTTAGCTTCTTCACAGATTTACCATAAAATCTGAGGAAGTGAGTAGGTATTGTGACCGATTCGAGCGATTTTTCGGGTGTCTGATGGTTTCATAGAGCGTCGCAGGAAGGCGTAATCGGTTCCCAGCGGGTCGGCATCGTCGCTTCCGGTCACGGCGACCGATCCAGCGCCATCGAATCTAGCCGCGTCGTATAAACAGTGCAAAGTCGGCGTCGAGTTCCGAGAGTGCTCGGCTAGCTCGTGGGTCGATGTATTCTCGGTTGTTTATTTAGGCCACGCGAGGTGAATTGCTCGGCTGCCGCTTAGAAACGGCGAGCTAGACGATGCCTGGCTGAAACGTTACGCGGCGCGTTCGACGCGAGCCGCGAAAAACGCAGCCCCCGCGGAAACGATAATGGATTCTCGGGGGCCGGTTCCATTATCGTCATTTAGGCAGCGCGAAGATCAAAGGGACCCGGGCGGTTTTTCTTTCCGTACATCGTGGAAAAACGAGAAACTTCCGTGCTCAGCGCCGCCTCTTCCTCCCCCCTCTCTCTCTCTCTCTTTTTCGCCCCTAAAGTGTTCTCTATTTTTCGGTTTCGCGTCTTTGAGTCTCGAGTTTCGTGGGTTTGTTTATTAACGAGCACTGCAGTTTTATCGCTCGGTTATTACGGGAGCACCCTTACGAGGCTCTGCATTAGCCTAACTAGTCATCGATCGATCGTCGCTAATTTCTAGTCTTTACTTGTCTTTCAGATTTTAAGTAATTTAATTCGACTACTTTGAAAATAGGATTTGGAACAGTAGGTTATCGTTCCCTCAACTTTTGATGATTTCCAACTCTGGTTAGTAATAATTTAAATGTTGATGGTGAGTCTGTTAGTAACGTATTAGTGAGATTCTCTCGATTAAAACGAGCCCAAACACGACCATCTTCGGACCATTTTTAACCAAAGCCATTTTCATTTTGGAAACCATTTTGAACCATTCTCCAATTTTGTGTAATTACAAGTGTTCCAAATATGGTCGTGTTTGGACTCATTTTAACCGGGGGAACCTCACCAATCCATTAACAATACTTATTCATTCGAGTGATAAAAATGAATCATAAAATTGACCCAAGTATAACATTTATCAGAATATTTTCTTTTAGAAAAATTTGTAAGTTTGTAATCTTTTGATATCTTTTAAAATTATTATTATCGAGACGCCAGGTCTCGAACCATTTTCTAAATTTTTGCCATCGAAGAGTCGTTTGAATGTTATTAGTGAATTAACATCTCTTTCCGTGAAAATTCCTCTCGCGTAGATAAAGACGACGAAGAATCTAATTACCTGTAATAATAGAAGTTTCAAGCCCCCTTTATCTCCCACGTGAAATATCTTAACGATCTTTTTGCAATTTCTATTATCAACGTCTATTCGAAGACGATTTTCCCCCGTATTTTGAATATTACCATTGCGCCGGAAGCAAAACGCACGGGATATTAAATTACTCGAGTCAAATCGTTCGGGGGCTTTTCTGACTCCGCTTTATTAAATTCAGAGTACCGCTCGTCGTTAGGAATTTAGTTGATTCGCGTCTGTCAGAGCTGCGGTTTTTCAATATAATCCTTAAAAAATACTCGCGTTGGAAACGAAATTGCATTTTCTGGTCCCCGTCCTTATTGTCGGCGTTGATTGAAAAGTGATAAAACATTTTTAAAAAGAGATTTAATCCTTTCCATAAAGGAAGAATAACACGGATAAAAACACTGTGCTTTTGTTTAAAACAAAATACTGAATACTTAAAGATTATAAATTAAAAAATAATAACGTAAATTAAATTCAAGTATACTTATTATTTTTTTCCAAATTCGAGCAAATGACTAAAAAATTTATCGAAACCTTTTTAGCGAATGTTTATATTGTTTTTTCTTTTTTCCCCGCTACTGGACGAGCAATTACACCGAAGATAAAGCCCAATCGACGGTACAGCGACAAAAGAAGTGTGTCGAACAAGGAATACTACTTCTGTCCCCATTTTTGGCATCATTATCTTATTATCGTCGTTATTCGTACTTTGCATGTTAAATACGGTCGCGCGAGATAACGGCGAGAACAAACGTTTTCCCTGATAATGCGGCAACATTCTCGACACGTTGCGTTTCGGTAATCGCGGGGGAACTTCGGCCGAAATTTTAGTTAACAACTAATGGCGGACGGGATTTCTTATCGCCGTCGGGATATTTTTCGAGCACGCCACTCCCGCGAAATGCGAGAGATAAAACGAGAAAATGTAGGTTAGAGGTTGCGCGCGAAAAGATTCCCTTCCCCTGGAATTTCGAGAAATTTCAAACGCGTCCCGTAAACGGGAAACAGTCGTTCCGGCGCTGTGTCCTCCGTGAAAACGGACGAAAAATTGCAAACGAGGTCCTCCGACAATTACGAACACTGTAAAAAAAAGTTAAAGCACAGCAATTATTTTCTCGACTAAAACAAATTTTTCAAATTTTAACAGTTGTATTACTGGTAATTATAAAACATTGTGTAATGGAAGAGGTTAGAAATTGGTACTTTTTGGTCGTGATTTGAATGTATATGAAACAAGAAACGTTGGAAGAATTGTACGATTTTTTTTTTTAATTTTTAGAAGATTTTAAGGGCTAATTTTATTTGGCAAAATGAACGTTCATATTCTAAGCGATTCGAGTGCTTAATAATTCGTTCGAAGGCGCGGTTGTCCCGTTTGAATAAATAAGTAAAAGTAAACGATTTTGCAAAATTTTTCCTGCGAAAGGGGACTTTGGAACGAAGAACGAACGGTCTAGTTCGGGAAAGAAGTTCGCCGGGGCGAGGGATCGAGAAAGTTTTCTGCGCATGCGTCGAAAAAATTCGGGAAAAGGCCATTGACGAATTCCAGCCCGTTCTAGGACACCGGGTCGGCGCCAAAACATCTTCCAGTCGGATGATGCGCTATCGAACGGACAATATGGCAAAAAAAACCATAAGAATCCTTTCCTCTACTTCCTGTTTTGAACTCCAGCCTTTTTATCCCACAGGACACTATAAAAACAGTAGTACTCCAACGTGGACGACAGTACGAAACGATAAATTATCTTATTTGATGGTATTTGAAACAGTTTTGCGTTGATTTGTTTGACCCAGTCCTCAGTTGTTTGAATTAAAATATATTCTGATACTTGGAGGATTTATTAGGGTATGGATGACAATACGAAACGATAAATTGTCTTATTTGATGTTGTTTGAAGCAATCTTGTGTTAGTTTTGTGGCGTCACCTCCCATGCTTGCCACCATTATTTGTATTTATTTTTACCTAACCCAGACCTAACTCAGACCCATTTATTTTTTACATTACCCCTCTACTAACCGAGGTGTCGTTCGAGCGCTTGTGAGAGCGCAACCCCTCTGGTGGCGAGCATGGGAGGCGACGCCCACAGTTTGTTTGGCCTAGTCGCCAGTTGTTTGAATTGAAATATATTGTAACACTTAGGGGAACAATTATATTTTATTTGAACGAGTGACAATACGACGTTGACGAATAATATTTTCCACGGAAAAGTGCAGGATTCGATTTAATTTTTTTAATATCTTCATCGTTTGCATGTTTCTTTGTGCAGAGTGCGGCATGAAAAAGTGTTCCTTTGTGACGCGGGGGCATCATCTGCGTGCGAAAGAGGATCCTTGACGATTTTTTTACTCGGTCAAGAATGCGGTGTTCTAATTCCCTTAAACCACGTATTCAAATAAATTTCGCGAAGGATGTTTCGCAAGAGAATGCACGATTATCGCACGATTGGACGAAACTGCAATAACAAGTACTCGCGAAGGACCGAAACAGTGAGTCTAACATAATTTTTAAAAAACGAATAAAATTCATATAACAAACGATTTTAACTGAGCGCAATACGAGAGACAAACTCGGTGAACCTGTCGATGCATCCTCATCGATCTTTACGAAATTTAATTCTCAAGTTGAAACTTTGAGGGGAATGAATGATAGTTTACGATAGTTTACGTCTAGAATCCAAATTTTAATTTTGCATAACATTGTACGGTTTGTTTTCGATCGAGAACTTGTTATAACGGTGGGTAGTGAGCGTACGAAGAAAGTTTCTGGACTAAAATAAAATCCGTCGGTCCAAATGAGGCGTGATCTATCGCCTTCGGAACGAGAAAAACCGTCGATAGGACTGAAAGGAGAGAATTGAATGCGTGCACGCGAGCACCATGGCGCCGGTATTATTATTACAGCCGTGTTCGAATTGGCATTAACATTCACCGATGCACTCCCTTGTCGGTCCTCTCGCTCGCGCTGTCGATGTGTATAACGAGGCGCTCGCGTCATTCGCCGTTTTCGTAACGTGACTTTGTATCATGAACTTTTCGATGACGTTTGCGCAACCCTATCAGCCGGCCTGTACGAGCTAAGCCTGCAGCCGGCTTGCAATGCACTTCTGCATTCGTTAACCGCGTACACGCGTCTTCGTAAGCGAGATAACGTTCGTTGCCGTCTCCCTAACGACGGTTCTCAACCAAGCAAGGATCGCTCGAGCCTGACCCCGGGCAAACCAAAGGAAACCTGTCGACATTTTGTTATTTATTCACTTGCAAAATTTTAGCACCGTCACACTGTAGCTTTGTTAGCTCGAGGGTTGTTTAAAACTTGACTTGGTTCGTTGACATCTCCCTAATGGAGGTTTTCAAATGAAAGAACATCTGACGACATTTTGTCATTTATTGGCTTGCAAACTAAATTTCGATACTATCACACCATAACTCTACTCATTTGAGGATTATTTAACACTCTGTTTCCTGTTCCATTTTGTTAGAGTTTTGTACTGTCGTTCGATGTTGCTTTACGGGTGTTCGATCACCCCTGGGGTTATGGGGTTTTTCTAACTTTACGGGGTTAAGGAACAACTTTAGGAGTAGTCTTGGAATCTTTACATATTCTGCACCAAAATCTGCGTTGTTTGCATTTTGAAACATTAAAATCCTCCAATCCGTTCATGAGTTATGATATTTTAAATATATGCATAAAATTTCAGGGGAATTCATGTTTCTAGTCAGACATTGTATTTTCGGTAAAGAATTTTTTTCTCGAAAGTGAGTAGAATTTCGGGGGTATATCTATTCACCAAAACTGATTCAAATTGACCCCTGCAATCGACAAGATTTTTTTTAGAACGATTTAAAATCTTTTAATTTTGGCCAAAAATGTCATACCTAACCGAATTTTTTTCTCGAAAGTGAGCAGGATTTCTGGGGTATGTCTATCCACCAAAAATGATTAAAATTGACCCCTGCAGCCGAGAATAATTTTTTTAGAACAATTTAAAATCTTTTCATTTTTGCCAAAAATGTCATACCTAACCGAATTTTTTTCTCGAAAGTGAGCAGGATTTCTGGGGTATGTCTATTCACCAAAAATGATTAGAATTGACCCCTGCAAACGCGAATAATTTTTTTAGAACGTTTTAAAATCTAATTTTGTCGAAAAATCTCACACCTACTCGAATTTTTTTCTCGAAAATGAGCAGGATTTCGGGGGTATGTCTGTTCACCAAAAATTATTACAATCGACCCCTGCAGTCGAGAATAATTTTTTTGGAATGATTTAAAATCTTTTAATTTTGGCCAAAAATGTCACATCTACTCGAATTTTTTTCTCGAAAGTGTGTAGGAATTCGGGGGTATGTCTATTCACCAAAAATGATTAGAATTGACCCCTGCAACCGAGAAGATTTTTTTTAGAACAATTTAAAAACTTTTAATTTTGGCCATAAATGTCACACCTACTCGAATTTTTTTCTCGAAAGTGAATAGGATTTCGGGGGTATGTCTATTCACGAAAAATGATTGAAATTGATCCCTGCAACCGAGAATAATTTTTTTAGAACGATTTGAAATCTTTTAATTTTGTCGAAAAATGTCACACATACTCGAATTTTTGTCTCCAAAGTGAGTAGGAATTCGGGGGTATGTCTATTCACCAAAAATGATTAGAATTGACCCCTGCAACCGAGAATAATTTTTTTGGAATGATTTGAAATCTTTTAATTTTGTCGAAAAATGTCACACATACTCGAATTTTTTTCTCGAAAGTGTGTAGGAATTCGGGGGTATGTCTATTCACCAAAAATGATTAGAATTGACCCCTGCAACCGAGAATAATTTTTTTGGAATGATTTAAAATCTTTTAATTTTGGCCAATAATGTCACACATACTCGAATTTTTGTCTCCAAAGTGAGTAGGAATTCGGGGGTATGTCTATTCACCAAAAATGATTAGAATTGACCCCTGCAACCGAGAATAATTTTTTTGGAATGATTTAAAATCTTTTAATTTTGGCCAATAATGTCACACATACTCGAATTTTTTTTTCCAAAGTGAGTAGGATTTTGGGGGTATATCTATTCACCAAAAATGATTGAAATTGACCCTTGAAACGGATAATAATTTTTTTAGAACGATTTAAAATCTTTTAATTTTGTCGAAAAATATCACACCTACTCGAATTTTTTTCTCGACAGTGAGTAGGATTTCGGGGGTATGTCTATCCACCAAAAATGATTAAAATTGATCCCTGCAACCGAGAAGATTTTTTTTAGAACGATTTAAAATCTTTTAATTTTGTCGAAAAATGTCACACCTACTCGAATTTTTTTCTCGAAAATGAGCAGGATTTCGGGGGTATGTCTGTTCACCAAAAATTATTACAATTGACCCCTGCAGTCGAGAATAATTTTTTTAGAACGATTTAAAATCTTTTAATTTTGTCGAAAAATGTCCAACCTACTCGAATTTTTTTCTCGAAAGTGAGTAGGATTTCGATGATATGTCTATTAACCAAAAATGATTGAAATTGACCCCTGCAACCGAGAATAATTTTTTTGGAATGATTTAAAATTTTTTAATTTTGTCGAAAAATGTCACACCTACTCGAATTTTTTTCTCGAGAGTGAGTAGGATTTCGGGGATATGTCTATTCACCAAAAATGATTAAAATTGATCCCTGCAACCGAGAAGATTTTTTTTAGAACGATTTAAAATCTTTTAATTTTGTCGAAAAATGTCACACCTACCCGAATTTTTTTCTCGAAAGTGGAAGGTATTGAAACGTGCTCCATGCAGTCTAAATTTTTTGTTGATTGATGCCCTCCTATTTGGAGAGACAGACCACCGAAAAATACCGAAAACAGAGAGAAGATTCGACAGTCAAACACGATCAAACATCAAACAACTTTTTTTATCATTGAGAAGCAGACATTCCATAATTATTTAGTCACTATTCGCGATATAGTGTGTAGTATACCCATCCACGGTTAGCGTTTGATGTCGTTGGATGTACGTGTGACGTCGTGGAACGAACGATCGTTAAAATCGAAGTGGTTCGGTCGGGGTCCTCCCCTCGTCGGGTGCACATCGAAAGTTGTCGATAAACGTTAAGGTGATTATTGGTTTACGCAGCAGATACGCCTAGATTCACGGAGAAATCAAACGTTTCGCCTCGTTTAGAGGCTCGAGCCGCGCGATGGTATGGGAAGTTCTTGTTGCGTTGCAACACGCTCCGTCCGTTTGACAACGTGTAGCGCGGCTGTTCGTTATGCAACTAGTGAAACTATCGGTTACCTGTCGATCGTGGATGCACGAAGAACGGTCGAGAAAATCGATCGATCCCTGCACGTATCCTCGCACCAGTTTCCTTTTCCCCGCGTCGTTTTTCAAGATTTGAACAACGTATCCACCGTTCATTTCTTTCACTTGAAATTAAATCACAATAAGTGAAATATTGAAAGTACGTTTCGAAGAAATATGAATTTTGAATGTAGTTATTGAAATTAGTAGCCTAAATAAAAACAAGTTTCTAAACATGCGAATATCTTAACAATCTATCTATATTTCTCTAATTTCTTTTAAAAATTAAATACAGTATTTTCTTCCCAGAATTTTATTCTCGAAAATTATGTACATTTAACGAACTCGTTTATTGAGTGATAAATAAATAGTAAAAATATTATTCTTTGTTAATCATCCTCTGCAAACATGCCAATAGATAAATGACTCTAAACACATCGTAAAACCTGATGTATAGATTCTTCGAACGTAAAACGTTTCGAAATAGCATCGTGATATTATATAAAAATGAATAAGCTGGTAAATAAAATCGCGATTTGAGATTGGTCAAAATTTAATATTATCGCATTAAATGTACCGATTCGTACGGAACGTTTAAAAATATATCGAAGATCGTTCTTATCGATTCGAAAGTGGCCGACCAGATTCGAGAAAAATATGTTCCAAGCCGCGAGGCGGTGAAATAGTTCCGTAAAACGCGTTATCGGATATAAACTTGGTCGATCGTGAACCGAGAGGTTCGTTATAAAAATGCAACGCGTGTACGAGGCAGCATCGCCGATAACCGGTAACTAGTTACATAAAGAAAAACACCGTACAACGAGTTTACTTTTCTTTTCGACTCGGGATTTACGGCCGGTTGCAACTTTCTCGAATTAACTTCCAGCGATCTCGGTTGTCTCGATTGCAAGTCGGTCGCAGCGACAGTAGAAGTAGTAGTTAGTAGACAGCCTATCGCTGTTACGCAACTAGTGAAACTAACCGGCAGCGAGCGTTCACGAAAAATAAATCCTCTCGGGGCCGATTCGCCATTTCCAAACGAAATAATGCCAAACACTATGCAAATACTGTCTCTTTTAATAATAGACAGCCTTTTCGTATCATTTTTGGAGCTCTCTTAAGGCGTGGGATCGAAGAGGTTAGAAAACATGGCGGCCATATTGGTATTTAAAAAAAGGTTATTTAATTGCAGAGAAAATTGTTATGGTGGCAAATCTAATACATGGCAAATGTATTAGATTTATTCCGAGGAATGTCTTGCGACGATTTGAGACGAATGGAGTCGTGCAATTATCGTATCGATAGCTATCGATTACATCGAGATCGATAGATATTTCATTACACTCGCAGCTCATCAGAAATCGAGAAATCGGCGGTCAGTTTGAACGTCGATTATAATTAGAACATTTTTCAGATCAGAGTTTAACGTTATATTTCTGTTGTTCTTATTATATTTCATGTTTATTCCATAATTAAAACGTAAAATTCATTAAATTTCATAGGCTATTTTCACCCCCTCTATTTTTATTAATTTAACATTACTGTGCAAATTCTTTTTGAAGCTTATTCTTTCTTTTGGTGATAATTCCACCAGATTCAAAAGTGACAATAGATAATATAAAATTGAGATGTGAAATTCATTAAATTTCATAGACTATTTCACCCCCTCTATTTTTATTAATTTAACAAACTCTGCAAATTCCTAAACATCGCATATAACAAAATAAACATTGCAATAAAAACTAATTAAAAATATGCAATAGGAATCAGTATTTTCGAAACTTTCGAATCGATGGGGAATCTTTGCGAGGAACGTGCTCTATCGAAAATCGAGATTACGATAATCGAAGGGGGTTGATATCGACGGTATCGATTGGTTGTATCGTTGGCATCCGTGGTTCATAGGAGTACGGGTCGGGCAATAAATCAAGCACTCTCGAGAGCGGGAGAACGACAGAGAAAAGTCGAGGTGTCGGTCGTGGGGTGGGGTGGGGGAAGGACACGTAAGAGACGGAAAGGAGGGGTAGGAGGGGTAACCTCTGGCGAGATTACGTCGTTTCGTGCATGCACGTCGAAAGGTTCGCAGCGCGAGTGCGCAATGGCCTATTCCCCGTGTCCAGGGTTACACGCGGTCGTTGTGTCCAAAAACTTTGGCAATAAACTTACGGCTCTAGAGCCGCGGGGGGTTTCGAGCCGCTCTGGCCACGAAAGCGCGCGCAGCCCATCGACGGAACGCGATGGAACGATAGGACGACAGGAACGAACGACGGCCGACAGTGGCAGCCTGCTGCCGGGATAGTTTCACCGGTTGCGTAATTCTGATAGGCTGCACGCCGCTGCCCCGCGACCGCTGTCGCTACGATCGACTATCGAGCCTGGGACTATCCATGGGACCGACCGTAGGACCCATTGCCAATGTAACCCACTCTAGATTTAACTTTAACGAAATGAAAGGAATTGGTATTGATTTACGTGTTTCGAAGTAATTTTCTGTGTATACGGGATTATTGGGTCGTGGAAAATAAAATTTCACTGCGCCTTATATACCTCTTAAACACTATTTTTCACTGAGGAGTTAAAAAAATTAATTTGAACGTTTTGTTTTTTTATATGCAACTATTTTTTTTATATAATTTTATAAATCGTGATAGGGGACGTAAAACTGAGTCGAAAGTGAGAGATCAAATTTTCTAGTAGGAGGCTCTGTTTTCGAGGAAATCGAGTTTGAATATTTATGGGGCACGCGTGCAGTGGCGTAGAACTTAGGGGGCCGCGAGTAGAAACGGCGAGTGATAGACAGACACATGATAGTTAGGAAAATCGTATTCAATCAAGTGTTCCAATTATCTTGAAATCGAAGTACCTATCGCGTGAACAAATTTTGTTCTATATTTTAGATTTTTTTTAGAATCACCCCTTCCTATCTAGTCGTACAAATGGTCTGCACTGTTTGATAATTTCAACAGTAATTTTAGTAGCTTGCATTTTGTCTTAATTCCGATAGGTTGCACTGATTAGGAGTAACTCTAATAAGCTTCTAATCCTTCCCCAGTGTCGCAATCGTTTTGGAGCGCGAGGATTACTGACGGGGCAAAGCTAATGATAAGATCGATCCAGTGATAGATTCGTTAGCAAAGAAACTGTTAGTAATAGGTTTCTAGTTTCATTAATATATTATAAACAAATTCCACGTCTTCGAATCGAGTGTTCTATACAATTGCAACATGATTATTTTAATACTTCTCACTATATATATTGAATAATAATTCTAATAGACTATCTAGCAATTCTGGTAGGTTTAGTAATTCGAACTTGTTGACTGAAATAAACTTTTATTTTAATTCTCTGTCATACGTAATAGACTGTACACGTAATATACCTAATAGACTGAACTATCAGTAATAGTAATTCTAGCAAGCTCAGATGTTCAGTAGTAATTCTAATACGTTACTGGCCGCCATCGTTGTAGTTACGACCGACTTGCGGCGCTGGGACTATTGATGGGATCAAGCTAGCGATAGGACTGATCTAATGACAGATTCATTAGTAAGGGAACAGGGAGCTACACGGGCATAGTTATGTATCTAATAGTAATTCTCATAGGTTCAACTGTCTAATAGTAACTGTAATAGGATACTAACTCCGCTGTCAGTCCGTCTTGCAGCGCAGGATTTACTGAGATAACTGAGTTAATGACAGGACCAGCCCCCAACGACTTATTAGCAAAGCCGAGTATATTTAATAATAAAATAAATTACGTTTCCAAATTCGATGATTTTTAGATTCCATGTTAATTTTTAGCTATTTCTTTCGTCGTTTTAAAATACTGGAGTGGTGTTTTCTAACTGCTGGTCTCGTTTCAGTGGCTTCGTACGCGATAATGGCAATAGTGCATGACAAATGTCCGTTTCATGTATCTACTCAGTCGATGGGTATCTAATATTGCACCACTCGACTCTTATTGAATAAACAAAGGAATCGCGTGTTCTTATACAGAGTGTATCTAGCAACTGGGGCGGATCGTAACTCTGTTCCAGGCGAAATTAGAAACAGGCGAGGAAGAAAATATAACGAACTCCACGATTAAACGAACAAACAAAAATTGTTGAAAATTTCGCTAGGAATTCATCGAGCGATCCCAAACAACGATTCCACGGTTCGAAAGTCGCCTAAAATCGAGGACCTCGGGGGGTAGAGTACCCTAATTCTTAATTCTTCCTCCGTGGCGTAAAATGGCGATCATTCGTTGGTGGCACGCGCGTAGCCAGCTTTATCCAGATTCGAGCGTCCCATCGGTTCATCTAGATCCGCTCGAATCTGTTTCGCTCTGTCCCGTCCACCCTAGCATTTTCTCCTCCCCCCTCCATCGTGCAACGTCGAATCACCACCTTCGAAGCTGGCACCGCCGAAAGTAGGTGGGAAAGTAGGTGAGAAGGTGATCCGCGGCGGGGGGCGAGGCACGAAGACACGGGAGGAAGAACGCGCGGCCAAAGAGCGTTAAATAATCGGTTTAATTGGGTTTTGCACGAGGAAATGACCTATGCGAGAGAGGCTCAACCTCGCGGCAGCGAGACCTTCTGCCTTGCCCGCCTCCGTCCGCCGGGCATCGCGAGGCAGCCACTCTTATCGACTGCCAACCATCGGTTTTCTGGCTGCTGAATAACACCCCCCCCCCTCCCCTGCCGACCCCCTCGCCCACAGCTTCGATCGTTCGATCTACCCTAATGACGTAGACGGGAATTTATTTATCCCGGCCAGAGGCTCCCAACCGTTCTCGTCGGATCGCTCGTAACCGGAGGAATTCGGCTCGTACGCGTCTGACGACGCCGGTGGATAATTTTACGTGTCTAGGTCAGTGTTTCCCAATCCTTTTCGATGCCGCGAACTGTTCTCACACCCTCTACTCTATGATAGTCGAGTTGGAAAAGCTTTTACAGCGATGATTCGTAAAATGAACAGACGTGATTCGTTAATTGATCGTTCCTATCTCTTTCAATTGAGGGATTAGTGGTTCTTTAACCCTTTTGACGTGTCAGGTTTGAAGAATTTTGTAATATACAGTGGTGATTCGTAAAATGAATATACGTGATGCGTAAGTTGAACACTTCTATCTCTACCAATTGGGGTCAGTGTTTCCCTAATCTTTTTCGACGTGTCAAGTTTGAAGAATTTTGTAATATACAGTGATGATTCGTAAATTAAACGTTTCTATCTCCTCCCAACGTGTCAAGTATGAGGAATTTGTAATATACAGTGATAATTTGTAAATTGAACGTTTCTATCTCTCCCAACTGGGGGTCAGCGTTTCCCATTCTTTGTCGACCCTCCAAGTTGAAAAAATTTACAATATACAGTGATAATTCTTAAATTGAACACCCAGACGTGATTCTTAAATTAAACGTTTCCGCCCCTCCTAACTAGAGAGAGTACAAATATCTGTTGTTTTCCAATTTCGTAACGATAACTTCACCAACCCCAGAGGAACGGTTCATTTTACGAATCATTCCAATATACACGTTGGAATCTTATTTTTGTTAAGTTCCAAACTTGACGAAACGTCGAATATCGTCGATAGGAGCTAATTTTTCTCATCGACGCGATGGTTTCGTACAGATAATGAGCTTTCCCGGTATCGCGGGCCGTTGACTTTCGCCATTTTTTTTTCCCTCCCCCTACCTCGTCCGATTCTTCCGCGGCGTGTGTCTATTACCATGGGTTCGCGGTCGACGGTACTGTATTAAATAAGCGGTTAATTGGGTTATGCAACAGGAAGTGAAATGACACGATCGTTTCAGCGAAAATGTAGGCGTCGCCGACGGCGAATATCCTTTTCCCCGTGACCCGTTCTGAATCGCGAAATTAGGGAAAGCGAAGGAAGAGAGCCGATACCGGGGAGGACCGCATAATTTCCGATACGTTTTCACCCTCGATTTCGTTCGCTTCCGAGCGGATAGACAATACGCTCTCGCTTCCACTCCTACAGCCTACGCCTACTCTATTCCGTTTGAATCATCGGGCGCGTATGAAATATTACACAAAGGATCGTGCCACACTACCAAAATAGGTCTGCGCCGGTGCATCACCTTTTGTCGATGATCACGCCCTCGGTACGTGTCAATTTTTGACGATAAACCTCCAAACCGAGCCCTTTCTTCACAATTCATTACGAAGCGGCATATTATTCGTCGAAATACCGTGCAGGTGAATTCTAAAAATTATTTTAAAGTCTTAAACATTCAGAGGTGATATGCATTTTAACCTCAATAATTATTATCAATTATATTAATTTTACACGAAAAGATTTCAAAAAATGAAGCAAAAATTAATTCTATTACATATAAGTATCTCAGTGCAATCTCAGTATATGAAACTTTCCATTTTATTCGAAGTCCAACATTTGTAGTTAGTATACACTATAACCTCAATAATTATTATAAATTATATTAGTTTTACAGGAAGAGATTTTAATAAATCGAGCAAAAACAGATTCTACTCCATATAAGTCTCTCAATGCAATCTCAGTATATGAATCTTTCCATTTTATTCGAAATCTCCAACACTTAGAGTTAGTATACACTGTAACCCCAATAATTATCATTAATTATATTAATTTTACTCGAAATGATTTTAAAAAATCGAGCAAAAACAGATTCTATTCCATATAAGTATCTCAGTGCAATCTCAGTATATGAACCTTGACAGTCTATTCGAAATAACTTGGACCACCATAAAGGACACCAGAAAAATTACGTTAAAATTACGACTAAAAAATTACGGCTCTGAATCGAATTACCAAAGTACCACCCCCCGTCCTTGAGAAACGATCACCATTGAGGATCTCGATTAGAAACAACAGCAACGAATTTTTATGTAACGAGCGTCTCGCCTTTTCCTAGTTCGATCGTGGAATAACGTGCCGGTCTGCATGTTCAGGAAGTAAAGTCTGCCGCTTAAGTGAAAGTCGTTAGCTCGCGGTGTTAAAGTAACCGTGTAAAAGACCGCGTGAGACGAACGAGGACAGACTCATGCGCGTTCAAACCGCGCGGAGTCCGCGTTACGCGTCCGGTTCTCGGCGCGAAACGAAAGGAAAAATCGAAAGGAGAGGATAAAAATAACGGGTGGAAAAATATCGTCGAATTTCTCCGCGACCAGTCCCCCCTCCCCGGGGTTCCCGTCGATTTCTTGATACCCCCTGTCATCGGTGACTTTCGATTATGCGAATTTTTCGTTCGCCACCGGGTGCTTGGAAACGCGGCGCAAGAGAGTCCCGGTCGTTTCGTAATCGTTGCATCATCCGTCTCGGGGAACGTATGAATTATAATACTGGTTGTTAATCGGTTAACGAGCCGCGCGACGCCGGAAATCGATACCCGGGACGTGGGACGGCGACGGTGTTCCGTTTGGCGTCGTCGCGAGATGTTTGCGTCCGTTTGTGATCGATTATTAATCAGACATCGTTGCCTGGATCCGTAGATTTAATTCTGGAATATTAAGTACTCTTTCCGCGTGCATCACAATGTTCATTTATTTAGGAAATTACTGTTTTGTACGGGAGTTTTGAACTAGAGGTGGACAAGAAGTTAAGCAAATAAAGATTTTTAAATTCAGTACTATGGATAGTAAATATTCTCTCTTTGTTTAGCAAGTTAATCTTCTTATGTACAGAGGGATATTAAGCTAGAGGTACCTTATATGGGATACATGGTACGATCTTATACGGGATGATTTGAAAGCATCAATATAAGAGGTAGGCCAAGGATGAAGAAATTGAGTTCGAGACTCTTCTTTAACACTAGATCTACGATCTAATTAATTCAACATATTTTTATTGACACTATTTACATTGTTATATTAATTCAACAAATAACATTTACGAGTTCTACAACTTACGGAATCTGAAACCCGTCTTTGTATTGTAATTCTACATTTGCATTCACTTGCTCCATTTTATATATTTTGCAATTATAAATATAACAATTATATTATGTCTTTACACTACGTAAATTCGAGATACGACTGTAACAATGTTCGTAGTTTTCGCTAGAATAGCAGACGGTGAATTTGTAGGGGCGATGAGAACCACTGCGGAAGAGAGAGCGATCGGTCGACGGTCCGCGCGAAACTTTCGTGCGACCTGCACACGCAGATATGCGTGATCGGTTGTGTAACCGCATAAGAAGCGCGGATAATGGTGCGTGCACGCGTATCGCATTATTTCCCCCATTCGTGTCCAGCCATTCGAGGGCCCATTGTCAAGTTTAAGCGCCAAATTAACCGAGGCCGATCGCCAGTTCGATATCGAAGCCGCGTCGAGGCTCAGGGTGCGATTTTCTCGCCCTCCGCCGTCCTGTTTCCACTATTGTTACACCTAACGATACTAAAACTTCGTTACATTTAGTGTAACTCTGCCAAGCACACTTTGCTTTCGTCTCTGCAGACCGAGTTATCCGGGACGATACGTCTCGAAGTTCGGAGACTATGTGAGCGTCACCACGAGACGACTCGAAATAGAAAGAGCTACGAAATTTCCGGTTCCTCGAAACACCGACTGGCTCACCATTCGACAGTCTTAGATAGCCAGAATCTTTGATAAAAGTTTCTATTTCGACGTGGATTCGTTCGACGAACACTAATAACTCGAGCTTAAATATATTCTTTCTGCAATTCAATAGCTCGATGCAGTATTATTTTGTACTATTTTTAATACCAATTTTCATTACTCAAAAATTTGCAAGCATCAATCGAAGCGTCGGTCACCGGTGACCACCGGTGTTAAGTAAAAAGATCACACGTTTTTAACGCATTAACGTTGCGGAACTTTCGAATCGCCATATTCGCGAAGCATCGAAGAAATATCGATTCCTTTCGATGCCAGGTTATAATCTATAGCTCGCCATCGATAGTATCGATTCGTTACCATTCCCATCGCCACGATTTATGAGCCAGTATCGATAGCATTGAATCGGCGTCGTTTCCATCCTTAATTATGCAGGAGCCGTTCGCGGGAACGATTCGATCGACGATGAGGAGACGATAATTGTGAGTCTCTAAGCTGGCCCCGCGGGATGAGCTCCGCGAAACAAAGAGTTCCGCGGATAGTTCGCTGTCACGAATCGCCGAGCGGGCTTCTGGATCGCGCTCGATCGCAGTTAGAAAGGAAATCGTTCGATCGTTCGTGTTTCACGGCGTCGACACTAAAATTAGAATTAACCGCATTACTTTCACCCGGGACGGTTAAGAGGCACGCGTTGACACGGGATTCGCGGGCCATTTGCCCGCCATTTTGGATCTACCGGGTCCATTCAATCCCTCAACGACGATCCTAACATCAAAAATTTTATAACGTAACGAAAAGATATTTCATAGGAAGATCGTAACCTGCACTCGATATAAATAAATAGAAAGTTTAAAAAATAATAACAAATATACCTTGTTCGTATCTTGCCATAAAGAGACCACTAAGATGGTTCGAAACGAAGATCGTGATCTGCGAATAAATATAACAAATTTTAAAAATAGATACGTAACAACACAAAAGAGAGAGAAAGGAAGAGTGAGAGAGTGGAAAAGATAGAAAGAGAAACCGCGGGAGAAGGTGGCCCGAGGTATGGAAGTGTAGGTGCAGCTCCGTAGGTGGTGTACGATAGAGGATCGAGCGATCTAGGGGAGTAGGAAGGGGAGAGGAGTGGAAAGGGGCGAGGGGGGAGAGGAAGGAGAAGCTCGCAGGGGTTTATAGATAGCAGCGCATGGCCTAGAAACCGTGCCGCTCGGTGTTTTTGACCCTTCGCCTAGCTACTGCTTCTGGGCCATTGCAACACGGCACTCATGATCGTTAAGCCGCGTCCACACAAGCGCTGCTGCGCGAGACACGGATATTCGGAACTCGCGCGGAACGCTTGCAGGAGGGGGTGGGACGAGGAGGAAGGGGGGACGGTTCGTTTGCGAGATTGTCGCTGATGAATGACACCCGGGAGCGAAATTGAAAGCGAATTGGCATGGATTTTTGTAATCCTCGCCGAGCCTTGATTGTCGTCTTCTTTTCATTCGACGGGTTCAGTTTCTGTTGCAAACAGACGCGCGGAATCGCTATGGTCGACGCGAAACGGCGACGGGGAATTTTCGGATCGCTCGTATCGAAATGTGGTTGACATTTTTAGAATTCCAGCGTGGCCCTCAAAATAGTTCACCCGGGACGTAGTTACGTTAATAATTATAGCGATATTTATTGTACGGTGGCTGCGTAATTACAATGTAAATCTTCGAAGTGTAACATTCCTCCGCAGGGGCCGCCATTGTTGTAACGCGTTCCGTGCCAAATCTGCTTTTAGCTACATCTTCGTTCCGAAGGTGACAAGATGAGTAATCTCACGGGGAGAATAGGGTTTCCAACTTCATTCTAGGGAAGATAAACTGTTCCAGATCAAACTAACCTACTTTCTAAGTACGAAGGATATTTTGGATAAGGCAAAGATCGTAATGAACATCGATGATCGTACGTAGAAGAGAGACTTTCAAAAAGGGATTTGTTGCACCATCTTTCGAATAAACTTCGTAATTTAAATACGATTTAGATTGTGTAAGGTTAAACAGTGTTTTCACTGTATATGGTACAACATTAGATACTGTAAGTAGCAGGTGTGTCAGTCCCGTGACCAGATACATAAATTTCGTTCCAGCACAATGGCAACAAGTTCTTTGTTCCTCTCGCAAGATGCATTCCACTGCTTTCTTGTTTCGTCCAGCTCGTTGCGGGGAATTTATATTTACGGGCGGACGGTAAATTACGAAAGACGGAGCTGTGTTCGCGTTCCTTCTGAAATGTTCGTTAACGTTGAACAAAAAAAAACAAAACCACGTAGACGTTAAAAACGGACAGAAGAAACGACACCCGGGTCGAGCGTTGAATCCAACCGAAGCGAATTCCTTCGTCGCCTTCGCTCGTTTTAATGGGCGCATTGAGCAATTTTCAAGGATGTAGGGTCGTATACATTACATTGTTCGATGTTTCTCACCCTCCGTCTAGTTGCTGCTTCTAGGCCATTGCAACATATCGCGGGTACCTGTTAAGTGATATTCAACGCTGCGACATACCTATGTCGCAACGTTCTCAGTCCGCGTCACACGCGAATTTTCTGCCGTTTACGATTGTCTCGGGAAACCCAAACCGGGGATAAACATCCATTCGAACGGATCCACTAGGTCCTTCGAGGACCATTCCGACTCGAGCTGCCTTCCACTCGAAGGTGGAGGAGCTTTAATATTTATATATTTTTTTTCAAGTTAGCACGGCAAAAGATACATTTAAATAGACAGAATCTATCGAAAAGGAAAGGAGGAAATTTATTCCCTTGTAGGATTGTAGGTTAGAAGTCTATTGGATGCAATAGCTCCTTGATTTTAGACGTTTAAGTAATTAATGTAAGATTTATTTTGGAGTCGTGTATTAAGACTAAATAAAGGTTTTAATAGTCCTTGCTCGGCTACAGGTTTTATACAAAGATGGCGCTAGTGTTTCCAGGGCTTTTCTTTCAGGAATCATACACTACATAATTATTGCATACGTCGATTTTATAGTCGTGTATTCAAAATAAATAAAAAGGAAAATCCCTGAATAGACCCTGCTCAGCTACAGATTTCACAAGAAGGTGGCGCTAGTGTTTCGTGTCGCGTTCCTTCCAGGGCTTTTTTTTCAAGAACCTTACTCTACATTGTAAAAAATAAACTACTACTAGTCTCACAGTACAATAAAATAATTTCAAACGGGAAAATTCATGAAACCATGTGAGACATATCAATCTTAACAATGAGAAACAGTGTTTATTCGGTTTTTTATACATATCATTAGGGAGGATCTCAAGTTTCTATTAACTACGGCTATTTCACTCGACGAGAACATAATTCCAGCGTGTACGACTAACATTTCGGCCACCCATTATACGGGAGATAATCGAATATGCATCGAGGATGAATGTTTCATTGAATCGGATTACAGAGAGTTTCCGTGCGATCGCGTGAAAAATAATAATGCATCAAGTCACGTGGCGTGTATCGGCGGGATCGCAATATGTCAGGAACGCATCGGTGTGTTGTCACGGATTGCTTTCGATTAGCCGTGTCCACACGGACAGGGACCCACCCTGCAAAAGCGACGCGTTGGTGTGCGACCGACCTCCTTAACGACCGTGGTTTCGACCTCGCGCGCGGTTATCGCTTCCGGGTCGTTGCTTCATGACGGGTCATTTTAAGCGCGATTCACAATGCTTCCGCCGCGATCCTCGCGAATCGTCTCGCGAATCCGTTCTCCGCGTAACTACCGTTCGAACAATAGAATTTCTATGCAAACAAAAACCAAACAAAAGTTGCTACAACTCGACTCCAATGAAAACTTTGGAAACCACTAAATAATACCAAAACTGTCATTCAGAATCATAAAGAGAAATTTAGACAATAGGTGATCTAACCTAGAGAATTGTATATTCATTTATTTATTTATAGGTTATAATTCTCTTGTATACAAATATGTAATATATTTATAATTTAAAGAAAATGTACTGCACCCTTTTGTTGTGATTGCCTCAGATCTGAAACTCTTCTAAAATTTTCAATATATTTGACAAAATTCTTTACAAATGACTTTTGTAATAGTTCTGTGATGATTGAATCAATACTTTTTATTATATGGGAGGAGAAGTAATGAATTGTCCTAGCAAGTTAAATAAATTTTAATAGAAATAATTTTCAATTGGAAATAATAATAGCTACTGGATTAAACCCCTATCGATTTCAACCCCTTCCAAAATATCTTCGAATAAGTACATTTGACAAAATTCTTTATTAATGACTTCTTTAATAGTTCTGTATCTATAATTAAATCGATAAAAATTTTATATGAAGGAAGAAGTAATGAATTGTCCTAGGAAGTTGGATAAATTTTACTAGAAATAACTTCTATTTCGAAATAAAAATAGCTACTGGATTAAACCCCTACAGATTTCAACCACTTCCAAACTATTTTTGAATAAATATATTTATAGAAATTCTTTGTAAGTGACAATAATAATCCCAGCAAATTGGATAGGTTTTCACAGAAATAATTTCTTAATTGAAAACAAAAATGGCTGCTGGATTAAACCCCCACAGATTTCAACCCCCATAAAAATATCTTCTATATTTAAAAAAATTCTTTACAAGTAACAATAAGAATTATTCTCTATCTACAATTAACCCCTAAACTTTTTAAATATATTTTCGAATAAACATATTTTTTAAACAATTCTTTACAAGTGACTATAAGAATCGTTCTGTATCTACGATTAAATCAATAAAAATGTTACATGGAAGAGGGCGTGATCCCAGCAAATTGGATAAATTTTAACAGAAATAATTTCTTAATTGGAAACAAAAATGGCTACTGGATTAAACACAGATTTCAACCCCCATAAAAATATCTTCTATATTTAAAAAAATTCTTTACAAGTAACAATAAGAATTATTCTATATCTACAATTAACCCCTAAACTTTTTAAAAATATCTTGGAATAAATATATTTTTTAAACAATTCGATATAAGTGACAATAAGAATCATTCTGTATTTACGATTAAATCAAGAAAAATGTTACGTGGAAGAGGACGTGATCCCAGGAAATTGGATAGGTTTCAATAGAAATAATTTCTAACCGGGAACAAAAATGGCTACCGTATCGCCGCGGACACGCGTCGCTGGAAGCCAAAGCTTGGCCAGCGGCTCGTCGTGGTTGTGCACGGGCTGATGTAAGAAACTTTCGCTCACCTCTACCGGTTACCAGCCGCTGCACTACCTTGCACTTGCATTCGCGGCTATGCAACGGGCGAATAAGAAGAGTGCACGGCGAGATATGCGCCGCGCCACCGAGTCCATGACTCGGTAATTCGCGCGTACAAGTCAGGGCCAGTCGACAGTTGTTAACTGCGTTGATTGATAATGACATCGAGTCGTCTTCGGGGCAGTTTTCGTGTCCCGTGGCGAAGAAACGTGGGAACGACACCTACGGAAAATTTATTCGACGATACCCAGTCGACCAAACACGCTCGAATTTAATCGAGTGGCTTCAGGGGGTCGAACGAGACGTGAAATTTTTAATTAATTCGAGTGTAACGGTATTATGATAGTTTTAGAGATACGAGCAATCAGAGTAATGTACCTCCCAGTGTGGGAGCGTCTTAGGAAACGCAAGCTGTACAAATATCCCCTGGAATAATTCGAATCGATCGCTGGAAGACAATTGTGTTTCGAGCTGGCTCTGTTAGGATAAGACGGTTTCTATATTCGGCTGGAAATCTTCCAGGCTAATTAGAAATACGTTAATTGTTGGTAGCTCGTTACTTAACGAATCGGTATTTATAGCATAAGTAATAATTGATGGAAACTGGTAATTAGTTCCCCAGTTTGGAACGTCAAATAAAAGTCAAGAAAAATAAAAATTCTGCTTTCCAAAAGATCATCGAAGCTAGGTTTATTACGATTGGAAAGAAAGGGGGTAGTTAATTTTGTCCCAACTTTGATTGACCAAATATTATAGAAATGATAATTGTTCGTAGTTTAATTCGAGTTCTGGATGATTTTGACTAACTTTTACAATCGTTCGTAAAGTTATTTGTCGACATTGAATCACTCATAGCTTAATCGCGATAGTGGTTCAAGGAGCTATAAAGATTGCCACCTGACAAGAGAAGCACTCAACTTGACCCCCTTCGATCTTAATCTACCTTTGCAGGATGGTAGATTACAGGTTGTTACGTGGAAAATATTAGTTGTAATATAGTCGTTTTCTGTTAAATAAAGTGTGCTACTTGGCACGCTGCCCGCCCGTGACTTAATTACAGTACATCTACCATTTTGTCGAAGTACATCGAGCAAACGAAGAATTAAGAATCCTAAGGCACATTTCCCTTTTATTTATATTATAATGATTTGATTATTTCAACGTTGACAATTTCATCTATATCTATTTTTCAATTTTTCCCCCTTCCAACCCCTTTCTGGGAAAAAAATCAACCCCAATTATTTCTGATTTTAAAGGGTACAGCCGAATAAGGGGGTCAAATGTGCCCCCAAACAGAATTGAAGGTTATCCAAAAAAAACCCTGTGTGCAAATTTTTAACTTGAAATCTCGACCGTGGGGGGTAGTAATGGGGTTTTAATCGAGACATAGTTCTCCGTGATATTATAAATGATATTTTTTCGCGTATCGTGCCCGGAGTTTCTGTTTTAATTTTTGGAGTTTGATTTTTAATTTTTCGCGATCCCCTGCCACGTGGATCGCGTGTGCTCCATATATTCTAGGCGAATTACTTCTACGAAAGGCTTAATGACGACATCGTATGCGCGTCACGCGCTTCATGTTGGTACGCGTGGTCGAGAATGGCGGGTTGAAGCGCGGCGAAAGTGAGGGCCGACTTACAAGGGGAGGGCTCGAACTCTGACAGATGTAAACAAACCGTGCAACTCGAAATTTCAAGCAAATCCTCGACGACTCAAATTACGTTTGGCACCTCGCATAAATTGCACGATACGATTGGCAAACACCAATAACGAGACGCGAAAGATACATTTTAACAAATGCATTTTCAATTCGTATAATTATCGAAATTACTTCTTATCGTAATGTATGCGGTACTTGTCAATTCTACATTTCTCATTGGTTAAATTTATCTTTTGGAGTTAAGTAATTTCCAGGTTGAAGTTCATTCGTTTCTTGTTTTAAAATTAAGTTTGCAAGCATTTTATAACTCTTATCGCGAACGTTAGAATTAAATTCAGAATATTCTCGATTTTAGTGTGCATAAGAATTGAAAAATTTTTGTTTTTTTAAAATATCTGAATTAAAATCACGTACTTGTTATCGTTATCTGTGGAACTATATTCTATCAGTTTTCCTACTTCCGGTGCCGATGTAACGTTCCATTGTACTCCGTGCAGTTTCGCGTACGTTTCTCCAACTTTTCTAATTTATAATGCTGAACTATCTCTCCCTTACAATATATCGCCCCATGCATATACTGAATTATAATTCATACGAACGTACGCGAAACGTACCGCATTTACATAGCAAAAATGATGCTGGAAGTTGAATAACAACATCGTTCAACAAAAGTGCACGAAACAGTAGTCGGTCACAGAAAGTACAAATAAATTTCAACTTGTTCACTCTTGGCGTGAATCATTACCAGAAAAAAAACCAAGAATACACCAAACTATAAAAAATAAATAATTTTATTTTTACACGTTCAGAAAATATAAAAATTTCACAATCTCGAACTGCGAAAGGACGTTCAGAAAAGCATTTTTTATCAATATTAAAATTTATTTAAATATCATACAATTTTCAGAGCATAAAACTCGAATAAAGTGCACTGTAATTTTTTTTTTAACCTTCTGTACAGTGTACAGGGAATAAAAAAATATTGCATACATTACATTGCATATTCCAGCCGGGAATAATTTTTATATTGTTATAAATTGCCACGAAAAAACAATAGTACTATAGATATATTATTTTAAATGTTAAAAATGTTATTTTCAAGAAGAAATAATTTTTCCTATTTAATGGATTAAATTATCGAGTGACAAGTTTGAACACGACGTGCATATGGAAGAGTTTCGAGGAACGATGATAGATGGTTCAACGAGGATTACGATTTTTATCGAACGCTATTGTAAGAGAATGTAATGGAATGTGATTCCTTGGGCTGCTTCCATCTTATGGTGTTATGTCCAGTAGGCTGTCATGATTAACGAGATGCTCGTACTTGTCGAATGAGGATGTCGGTCAAAGCGAAAGTGACTTCGAGCATAGCCATGCGTCATGGCGCATCGCTTTGCTCGACCGGCTGGAAACTTGCATTGCAGGTTTCCTCTTCCTGCGTGCGAACCGTTTGTAAATTGAACAAGTACGCGTACGAACCTTGGACGACTCTTTCAGACATTTCTGTGAACCGATCCTCGAATGAATGGAATTCCACCGTTGGCTATGCAGCCTTCCTCAACATACATATTTACCGCCGCGCATAATTGCTTCCGCCATTCGATTAGAAAGCCCGCGAAATGTAAACCGCCGTCGTCGAAGATCGAGCATAGGCGTCGAAAATTCTGCCCATGAACGTCGAATTTCGATCGTTGGATTTCCAACACAATTTTTGGCCCTAGTAAACCAAATTTTCTCAATTTTATATTAAAACTCGAAATTACAATTTACAAGGTATGTACATTTTTTGCAAACGCAAGTTTTTTATTGTTTTTTTAATCGGCTGTATTCTTAGAGCGTTCAATTAAAAGAGCGTATCGAACGGTTTTTTTTCTAAATCTTTTACAACGTGTTCATTAACTTCGCTGCAATAGGCTCACCTATGGAAACAGGAATGACGCTGAAAACGAGCGTTAAGAGGCGGTGGAATTCTTTGATGTCGTTCACCGAGAAGAATATAATCGACGCGAGCAAAACGTGAGTCAGTTCTGGTCGCAATACGCCGATAAAACATTGCGCAAGAAATATTTTTCAGTTGACATACGATGAATTTTGTTCTGTCGGGGAAAAATAAAAATTCCATTTGAATCTCAACGCAGAATCGCGTCCAGTTCGTTTCTGAAGACCACCAAATTCGAAAATATCTATTTTCGTTGCAGAATAAAATTCGATTGCTTGAAACCGGGGCAAAAATCAGCGCTTGAAACCGGGTTATATTGTAATCAGTAGACTGCGGATCTTTATGCAAATTCACATTTTTATTAATAGAATTAATGAAACAGAAGCTTCGCAGAGCGTATCTTACTTTAAGTATTTCTTATATTTTTGCATATTAAATGCATTCTGTAGCTTTTTGAGGATTAAAATTTCCCATAAACGCATAAACATCCGCAGTCTAGTAATCAGTTTTTTAGATATACAGATACTATAAAATTGAAAAAAAAAAATGGAAGAGGTTCCGTGATAAAGGAACTGTTATCTACACGGTGTCCCGAAAGTATCGTTCAGATTTCCTGGTGGGAAAGTCACGTTTGAAACACCTCAATCGACCCAGGGCTGCTTTCCACGGTGGCAAATAAAGCTATTAACGCTGTCTCGATCCTTTTTTTCGCTGGATCGTCTCGATCCATCCTCCGCGGGTAACGGGGCCCCTAGCCTAACCGCGCACATCGCACGGTTGCGCGAACGCAAAATATGTCGGTCGCAACTTTCTCTTTGCCCAGCGGTTCTCAATTACACTTCCTGCATTTGCCAACCATACGTCCGCGCGCAACGAGCCTCTGGATCATCCTAAATCATAACACCAAATATAGGCGTCTTACACAAATAAAAATTTTTTAGATATTAATTTGTTAAATATTTTTTACGCTTTTTAAATGGCAAAGAACAGTGTTTTGCAATAATTTTCGAAAGAGGAGGGTGAGTTTAAATTATTTAAAATGTACGTCAAATATTTTTCTTTTTATATAAAATGACATGTAGGAGAGGCAAATTTAATTAGGTGATGTCACCTTTAAAATTGCACAAGATCAGGAATATTTATTAGGGTCAGTGATAAGGCACGTAAGAAGTATTACTTTCAGTCCTGATCTTGATTGTATGATCTTGAAATTATAGTACTCCATACAGTTGAATTTGAACAATTTAAGGTTTCTAGAAAATTATTGATAATATAAAAAATTTACATCCACTGTTGTGTTGGTTACAAGGAACAACAAAACATTCCATATTTTCGTATTTTTATAATAGTCAACGACCAAGTATCTCTATAATACTCATTCACAAACAAAATGGTGGTAATAGTAGTACACGTTGATTTCCATTTTTAAATTTTTCCATCTATACACAAACATAAACCAAAGTAAAATATAAAAATACTGTTATGGGTCAAATTAAACCAAAAAGTGACGCTCCTTTGTGCAAGTTTGACACAACCCACAACTTCACTGCTCGAAAGCTATTAGCTTTTTCGAATGGACAATAAGCGGGGGTGGTAGCGATTTTCAGGAAGGTCCAGCTCTCTCCACGGTTCTAGGAGCAGCTTTTCCAGCGTTGGATCGTGTGTACGGAGACACCACTGCCGCTGCTGGGTTTACGTAATGGTAGAAACATCATCGTTAGTCGCAAGACAGTATAACGTCGAGTGCGTTAACCCCGTGAAGCCGAACACGGCTTTCTCCGCTGACGAGTGTCCCTCCCCTTCTTCTGCTCACCTCGTCCAACACTTTCCCCTTTCCTCCTCCTTTCTCTGCCGAGCACTCGATTAAATTCACCTTCCCTCCACCACTCGTGCCTCGCAGCCACCCCCCAACGGTTGTGATTCTCCGCCACCCCCTCGTTCATAGTTTACCATGTTATTTTTTCTCCGTATCTATCGTCATCCGCGAGCATCAAGAGTGACTCCAGCCGCGCCATTGTTTAACCCTTTATCGACAGACATTTTGTGGGAATACGAGCCCTCGTGTCTAGGTTAAAATTTTGATTATTTTTGCAAGATTCTACTTAGACAATGAAAAATGAAATTTGTTGATTATTTTAGAGCAGGGAAGCTTCTTTTTTTTTTTATTCGTTCGTTGTAAGGGAAGTTCGATTTCTTGGGCCGGGAACTCTCGAGTCGGACTCGATCAGAAGGGTTGACTCTGCGTACGCGGAAGTGACTCGGCGGAATTTATGGCGAGGAACGTTGCATCGAATGGAGAATAGTTGACCCGCACGCGGGATTTATAGATCGCCTCGAGTACATAATTTTCCAGTGGAAATTGTAATTTCCTATTGGTAGGGTAGCAGCTCTTATGGCGATACAGGGGAGGAGGGGGAAGGGGGTGAGATCAAACATATATTATCAACTAAATAAAAATATTCTGTTTTCAAAAATCTGAGAAATTACATTTTAAATGAGAATACCACCCTTAAGAAATTAAACAATGTCTAAAAATTGACGAGAGTATAATAAAAATGTCCAGAAAGTATACATCGAATTATTTCAAGCAAGCCCCGATGTGCTCGAGCGTGTGTAGCAGAGCCATTACGTGCGGTAAAGATTTATTGTTAGACAAATGAACACTGACTACGGGAGGGTTACTATATGGGCCCACCATCGATGGCACTTTGTAAGATTAACTCTGTGGACGCTGTACGAACTCTGATGAAAACATAAAACGCCTTTATATCGGAACTACGTTCCCAAGACTGGGGACAAAACTTTTTGTACACCACTCGTTAAATTAAATTATTTTACTTATAGTATATACAATATAAATTAGCTTCAAATAAATTTCCAAATATGGTATTTAAATATCGAAAATATTTCGGGGCTTGTAGTTCGTCAAATATAAATTTCCACAGACAAATTATGAGGGTGAGATTTTCACTCAAGGGGATGAACTGCATACACTATAGATATGCTTAAAAAATAGAGAATCGATACAAATTGATATAACATCATTTTTCAATCTTCCTCTATCATTAAAAATTATTTTAACACTCCAAAATAAGCAATAATAAATAAAAAAAAAGGAGTTAAAAAGCATCCCTCAGGTCTTCACATAAAAATCGATAAACATAAGTCACAACCCCCTTCACATATACATAAATATCATTTTAAGTGGCCAAATTAAAACAAAAACACCGAATATACAAACTCTCTAGATTTCATGAAGCATATTACAAGACTTTGCAATATTAAATTTCCCCCCCCATCATTTACGAATAAAATTAAAAAAAAAATTACTCAACTCGCGGTTTATGCACCGATTAATTCAAGGTCGACGACGAAATTCGTGGGTTTCGATGTTAATCGTATTACCTGCTCTTCCATCCGCCATCGTGAATCTTCTTTTCATCCCTATCGGCGATCGAGAGTTTCCACGGTCGGTCGCGCGACGCGAAAAAAAGAAAAAGCAAGTCCGACGCGTCCGGGGAGTGCGTGTGTCCCCCGTGCGTGTGTTCGACGGAAGAGGAAGAGCAACGGGGGTGCGGAGGGCCTTGGAAAGGAGGGGTGAAAGGGCGCCCTTGCCCTTGGCATTGCCGCTCGATACGAATAGTCAGGGCTGTCCAAAACCGTGCCGTGGCAATTTAACGTGCGCGTAAGCCTCGCGCACGAATAACATCAGGAAATGAGGTTGGAAAGAGGACATCAATTTCCGGTTTCTCTGCCATCCGCGATTGCCGTTTCCTACGATCGCGTGACATTTTTCCGTGTTGGAGAAAAATTCGTCCTCGTCGATCATCCCCTATAAAGCACTCTCGATTCGTGAAGGGTCGCATAACTTTAACCCTTGCTTAGCAATCGTGTCGCGATGATAGTCGATGATAGTCGATGCAACGAACATCGTTGGGGTGAAAAAATTGTATTTTAGTAATTCATTCTACTATAGATTCTTAAAATGTTGGATTTTATTAGGGTGGTTCTACGTCGAGTTAAATACTAACACTATCGAAATTGTGATGAATTTATTTGTACCAAAGATACTGGAAATATATATTTATTCATTCTCTTATAGAATGACAATGGTAAATTTGCAAAAATCGAGTCGAATAAATTTTTATAGAAATTTTTGTTAGAAATTAGAAATCATTCTGAACCTCTTAGTTTCAGTTTACTTTCCTTTTGGAATATGAGTCAGAGAAATTGCATTTTAGGAGGCTCTGTGTTATGATGTGTGATGTCCACCCCTAAAATTTGACGCGCGAAGGGTCGGTTTAAATATTCGGGAGGCCTTTTGGGAAGGCAGTGCTTGGGGTATACGCATGCCCTCGCCCTTGCCCTTGGTCGATACTCATCCCCTCGAAGCCAGGTTTTTTCCGGGAGCAAATGCCACCCTCCTCTGACGCAGGGTGCTTTTCTTCGACGACCACGTGGCGGCCACGTGGATCGCCACGTCGCGTCGCGTCTGCGCGTACCACCAGCCACCGTGGGGGGGGGGGGGGCGAGAACATCCCCCTCCACGGAAATGTGAACGCACTCGAGCAAAGTAGGCTAGGCGTGGCCTAATTGCGCACCCACGACAGCCTCATCGAATCATTAAAATAATTTTTTTTCAACGAGAAAATTCGACTTCGACTAACGAACATCTCGTAACCCGTGGATCGTTAACGATCGATGGAGAGATCGCTGCGAACAACCCCCGATTCCATATCATTTTGATACAAAATTTATTTGTTTATTTGAGTAAAAAGTTGCTCAAATCTCTGGCGGTTTAGATTTGGTTCCATGAAGAAAGTGCAGAGCAATTTAGTGTTGGAATTGGAACGTAGACTGAAAAAAGTCGCTAAAGTAAATTGGCGTGCACATTTCGGTGGACTTCTTCCGCCCCAATCGGAGTAATGAACAAAAAGGGGTGGACTAGTTGGTGCAGGTTATTAGAGCTGGAATAAATAAATGGCCATCGCCATTTGGTGCTGGGTTAAATTTACATAGGAAATATTCCAGGTAATAAATTCTCTGCAACTGAATTAAAATAACATTTCAAAGGGGTAGCAGAATTCCTGGAAACATTCTCATTTTTGGTTCCATAGTAAAATTTTGATAGCATAAAATAAACTATCCTTGGTTCTATAAATGTTCTCAAAAGAGCTGTTAATTCAAAAATAAATAAAATATTGTATACTATATACGAACAAATCTTTCAATAATTCACTGATTAAAATAGTATTTTGTCCAAGTATTCTGATAACGTAAAACATGGAATAAAATATTTTATACTAGGACACAAATGTTTTCAGTGATCTAAAATAAAATAATTACTATTTTCTGATTAGAATAGAATTCTGTCCAACTCTTTTGATAACGTAAAACATAAGATAAAATATTTTATACTGCAATAGAAATGTTCTCAGTGATCTGAAATAAAATAATTACTATTTAGCAGTTCAAATAATATTTTGTCCAACTCTGGAACAGTTTAGGTTTGCACGGTGTTTTCGACGTCGATGTTGACACCGAGATAAACACGAGATAGTAAAGGTTAAGCGTCGACAATAAAGTCAGTCGGTTTCGGGGATCGCTCCCGTTGTAATAATTAGCCGAGGCACTTGGAATACGGGTTTTCCTAGAAGAAACGTGGGTCTTCTTCCTTCAGGAAATCGAAATGCCAATCACGTACGACTTACCCCCCCAAATAATCATCACTGAGCCCGCGGTAGAATTGGAAACGTCTTCGGGCGAGCACAGTTGATCCACGATCGTGACGAGCAAAGGAGTCGTTTTGCAAGACCAAATCCGAACCACTTACGTTCGTTACAACTTTGAACATTCGAGACAGCGCAATTTGACGGTCAGGTAATCGATAATTTTCCTAGTTGCATCCACATCAATCTCAAGTTTTTATCTCGCGAATTTCGACGAATTTCGACGGTTATTAAAGACAAACTTTCCGATCTTCAATATTATAATAAGACCCATTAAACCTAAACTCGAGTGAGACTAAAGTTTAATCACCCCTCTCGACGTTGCAGTACTTTAAGACTTACCAGAGTTAAAGATATTATAACAACTCCCCAGGAACTCTTCGTAAATTAAAAATTGTGAAAGAAAGAACAGTCCAGGTTGAAAGGAACGTACTACCACGAGTAAAATCACCATATAAACGCTGTTGAGTCGTTTTTATCCCATCGGTATAGGTAAAATAAAAGTTTGAACCGACCAGGGCATATCTTTCTTGATTCGTGCTATACATTCAGATTTTATTTAGTGAGGATCTCTGTGAATCGAACCAGTGCAGTCCACGGTCAATCTGTGCCAGTCCCATCGATTCAGAGGCAGCGAAAAGTTATCCCCTTCGAAGGTCAATGACCTTGATTGGCTCTCTCGTTGGGGTCAATGCCCTCCACCTTCGTAAGCTATGAATCAGGATGCACTTTGGGGTCGGTTCACTGACATCTGGTTTCGGTAGCAGCTTCGTCCGATTAATCGATACGAGGAATTATCGAGTTCGTTGCAGTATGCGGGGTAGAGGGGTAGGGGGGGTGGGGGGGTGGTACAATTTACACCTACGAAGCACGACGGAAATATTCAGCTGCAGATACTCTGTAATTGCACCGTGGAAGGAAATAAGTTTGTTCCTTGCCAGGCCCTCGGATTTAATTTTAATTTTGCACCGTTGCAACTGATCAGGCACCAAACAAGTGCGTTCGAGCACTATAACGAACTGCAATGTTCGTTAGTAATTTTAGTCGGAGAGAAACTGCGAGTTTAATTATTTTTTAATTTGAACTCTACTTTTATTTACTTTTGGTGTAGTTTCTAACGAGATTATGTATAATTAAACATTAACTATACGCATATTATACACAGATATTTTTTGAGTTTGTCGTTTTCTTTGGAAGTAAAAATTGAATCGATTATTTTATTATTCGATCAACAGTGTCTCCTTGTATCCTTTTCTAATCGAAACTTCCATATCGAGAAACTAATAGTTGTACGAGTTTCCCGTGATCGTTCGATCGATCTCGACAAATATTTCTTTACGAACGTCGAAGTTCTATTATCAGCGATCGAAAAGACATCCGTGGCGATGGGACACACGTTTTACTATGTCCGTGGAAGCTCTTGAAGTATCTCTTGCACGCCTCCTTCGAGATGGCGTAAAAAGAAGCGGTCGAAGCCTTTTGAATGCCCCGATATCGCAGTCGGACTGCTTTTCTAGCAATCTAGGAAGTAACAAATAGTCGCGGGGAGCCAAATAGGGCAAATACCACGAGTGACTGAATGCTACGGACACCTTTTGAAAGCCAAAAAGTAGCACGACTTGGCTTTTTCTCGTAATTTCTCGACGGGCGCGAGAAAGTCACTCGTTACCAAATCAAATCGTACATATTTATTTATCAACTAAAAATTATTAGTTAAAGACTGTTTGTCTGAGTTCGAAATTTCTCCAAAGATAACTTAAAAAGTCAACAAATGATGCTGCATTAGCAATAGTGTTAATATAAACAATAACGTCTGAATTAAGAAAATAAAAGTGAAAAATCTGTGAAAAATCTGAATAAAAGCTGCCTACGATTTTACAAAATATTTTTATAAATTTCTATAATTGAATGTGGAGACATTAAAAGAAGAAAATTATTAAAAGGGGCTTGAAAAGAAGTGTTTTACGGTGGAGTATTTGCTCCCCCATCCTTAAAATTGACACTGGTGGCATCCGTAATAAATGTTGCCACGTTACGCGTCGCAATACTCTGGCGAACTCGAGAAAACAAGGTCGAAGAAAACCGCTTCCTGAGCGATGTTATTTTACGGCACGCACGCACTTAGCGAGGACACGCGCGCGTGCGTATACCTGTCGCAACATCTTGACGGTTCTTTAACGACCTTAACCTTTTTCGGAGGGCGAGGTCGCAATGGAAACGGGAACAAAACGAGAGATGCCGGGTTTTTATTCCGCGGGAACGGGGTCAGCCGAAAGATTCACGATATTTCTCCTTTTTCTGTTACAGGTAAGCCACATCATACTTTCGGCTACGGAGCGATCTCGTTTCTATGACCTTACGGTTAAATCGTCGACATTTTTGTAAGTAGACCCAACCATCTTCGATCCATCCATCATATTCTTATTATTTTCTACGACCGTAAATATCCAGGAGGAAACGATATTTTGTCAGGAGTAAAAGGGGTTGTAATTAAATTATGATAGTTTTTATCTCAGTGGTTTGGGATTTTTTAAAAGATTAGAAACAAATAGAGTAGACCTAACCAACTTCGATCCATCGATCGTATTCTTATTATTTTCCATGAGCGTAAACATCCAGGAAACGATTTTTTGTCAGGAGGAAAAGCATGTACAATACTTTGGGGTTGTAATTAAATTGTGATAGTTTTCATCGTAGTGGTTTGGGAATTTTTTGAGAGATTAGAAAGGAATAGAGTAGACACAACCAACTTCGATCCATCGATCGTATTTTTATTATTTTCCATTTGTTAGAAGTAAAAGTATGTGCAATACTTAGGGGTTGTAATTAAATTATGATAGTTTTTATCACAGTGGTTTCGGGAATTTTTTGAAAGATTAGAAAGAAATAGAGTAGACCTAACCAATTTCGATCCATCGATCGTGTTTTTATTATTTTCCATGAACATAAACATCAAGAAAACGATTTTTTGTTGGAAGTAAAAGTATGTGCAATACTTGGGGAATATAATTAAATTATGATAGATTTCATCACAGTGGTTTGTGAATTTTTTGAAAGATTAGAAAGGAATAGAGTGGTGGAGGAAATATTGTTATGTATTGCAATTAAATTGCTTTTTGTGTGTTGAATTTAATGGAGGAGTATTGCTGGGGGTAGAAATTTTACACAATGGTTTCTGAAGTATCCTCCAATAATGGATAAAAAATTCTGCATATGTATATAAAGTATTGATATCGTTAAAAGTTTGGTTCCATAAATCGGTTACAACATTCTGTATACATATATGGATATATGTGTGTATGAATTATACATATATTGGTCTCTGTTTTGTTTTACATTTCAAGAAGGATTTATCAAAAAATCATGAAACTCTGTATGCTTGTTTGTGTGTATCGGTTATTGGTGCCATGCAATTTTTAAGGGCCAGAAGAAACATTTAAATTTTTAGTCAAAGAGGAAACCTTACCAAACAGATTTTTATTAGCGTTCTATCCCCACAATTTGAACCATATACAAAATGGAAAATACTACAATTTAATAAAAATACAATCACATAAATGTCATTGTTAAAAATAGAATCGGAAAAATAACTATGGTTGTAACATTGAATTTTAAAAATGTTTCCCAAAAACAAAATTGAATTCTAGAATAGAAAAATGTGCTCGTATAAATATGCACATATATAAATAGAAAATAGATAAAAGGGTGGTTTCACCTTTGGACATAGAAAACAGCCCCAAGAAAGTGCTACATAGTTCTCAAATTAAATCAGCGAATTTTTATTAACATTTCATTTAAACAAAAATACAATTATGTAAAAGTCAAGTAAATATAATCGCAATATCGAATCTTAAAAATGTTTCACACTCCCAAACAACAAGATCGAATTTAAGAATAGGAAACTGTGCTGATATAAATAGATACACACGTAAATAGAAAATAGATAAAGGTGTGGTTTCATCCCTAAACGCGAAAACCATCCTCAACAGAATGTAATTCCCAGAATGGATCGACTCTAGCAAAATTTCATCAAAATCAAGATGTAGCGTTGCACCATCACCCCCATTCGGGGATGATGCAGCGATTCCCGATTCGGACCTTCTTCCTGGCTCTGCCTATTTCTTAATTCCCGACGCGTACCCGCGGGGTCAAGTACAGTCCTGGACAAGTTCTCAGATTGGTCGTATCGGTGGCGGTAGAGGGGACGGGGGACAGGGGACGCGAACGAGAGGAGAATAGAGAATCGGAATCGAGTGTGTACGAAGGGTGAACGACCGAGAGGCAGGGGCACTAGGCTGCTACCCTCTGCGACGAGAGAGACACTCGTCGAGCATGGGAGAGAGAAGGGTGGAAAAGAGAGACCGAGCAAGGGAAGCTTCGATAGAGGGAACACATTGGTCGACCTCCATCTCAGCCCCCACACCCCACCCTTCCTCAACATCCCTCTCTGGTTCTCTCCGTCATCGTGCCCACCGAACAGGATCAATACGAACCACGTGGTGTAGCAGTAACGCCACAGAAAACGACGAGCCTAACCCTCGTGCACGCAACAACCTGAACCTGAAACGAGGAAACGGTGAATTCGTCGCCACGGGGAGGGGGTAACATTTTCGATGGAACCACTTTTCCAATTTTCCTTAACTTCGTTGGGCTTTTCAGTAGCTGAAATTTTATTAGGAGTAAGAAAATATTTTTTTTATTGGTTTCTATATTTTTGGATTAAAAAATTAGTACAGGGGTTGTTGGTTCAACGAGACTCTCGATTTGATACCTAACAGGGGGTAGTTTCGTTTGGAGACATTTTTATTCGAAACCTTTTTCTGATTTTTCGTGGATCTCTTCATGGATGGTGTTTTCATCCCCCTGTACAATCTTCTGGTTAGTAATTAATAGCATTGCAAGCACAAATTATAGATCATTGGTTGAACGATTCAATTATTAGATAAATTCTTCAGTAGTAAAAATTTTAGTTTGTATCTTGCATGTTTGTACTATGAAGGGTTGGTTGTGACTTGCTACTAATTTTGATAGTTTTTAATACACATCAATGTAATTATTTGAAAATTTATGTAATCCTCGTCGATTCCCATTTACCAATTTCATAAGAATCAAAACATTAAATAAAATAATTCAGTCGAAATTGAGAGTCCACTTAAGGGTTTAGAAAACATTAAATTCGTTGCCATGGGGGGTGGCATTTTCTCTGAAACCACTGTTCGCCTAGGCCTCCTGGAAGTCGGTCTTTTCACCCCTTGAAAGCTTCTGATAAATAACTAATGTAAATTTTATTATTTTATTCGTGGAATCTTCGTAACTCTCGCAATTTTTCAAATTCGTTAAAAGTCAAACGGAGTGACTGTGTGCTTATATCCTGTGGACTTCAAACTATCGATTTATGGGAAACAAACTTTACCTTAACTTTTTAATTTGTTCGATTTTTTCGCCTACCCTTACAGAAAAACTACCCCTCGTGCGTGTAACAATCTAAACCCTAAACGGGGAAACGCTGAATTCGTTACCGTTAAGGGGGGGACATTTTCTCTGAAACTACTTTTCGATTTTTCCTTGCACCCCTTGGAAATCGATATTGAAGCCCGTTAACAAATAAATAAATGTTAACGTCGCAAAAAGAATTTAATTTGTTACTTTTCAATCCACTCGTTTCTAAAATAAAAAAAGTATATAGATGTATGAGATAATTTCTATAAATGAAGGGGGTAGTTTTTTTTGTCCAATGAAAAGTAAACATTTTCAAAACAAAATAAATATAACATTGTCAGAGATATTATTTAAGAATCCCCTCGCTAGAATTTCCCCTGTTAAAGATTTTCTATTTTTTAACCTACATATCTGTACAAAAGAAATTGCGTGATGTGTCGAGCCCCACGAAATTAGGGTAGGCCGGCCAATCGGTGACTTTCGACGCCCAAGTTTAACCCTCCACCACGATCTACACCCCCAACAATATCAAACATCAAGAAAACACTCGAAAAAATTAAATAAAATTCATAACATTCAAATCCTTCGATCTCACTTTCCCACCCACAAAATTATTTTGCGTACAACGATCGAAACTCTGTCGTGTATAAGGAAATCATCGATAATCGAAAACGTTTAACGATCCTGCATCGAAATAGACGGCCGTGCCGAAGGGGTTGGATTATTTTTAATTCAGATCGCGACGACTCGAAAGCAACTCTCGGATCTATTTGCTCGGCTCGGTTTTAATTATTCGCGACAGAATATATAGTCCGTCCATCGAGCAAAACGCGTTTGGTCGTATCTGGTAAAACGCGATTTCGAGAAAGTGTTTTCTAATAAAGCTTTCACGAGTCCGTTAGCAGATCCTATTTTTGGTCAGCTATCGATCGCGTTACCCTATTCGTGCACTCGATTCACCCCGGGACTCGACGCCCGCGTTAGTTTACCGACCAGGAACGGCCTTTATCTTTCTGGGACATGAAGTCATCGGTGCACAGAGGCTGATCTGCATCGATGATCTTTTGACCTCGGGAGCACCGTAGTCGCGACGGGGTTCGTTGAATTTCGAGATCCACCGATCACCGGTCGAATTCGAACGGGGAACGAAATAATTCATTATTCGCGATTCGCGAATGTTCAGGGAATACCGGGTCGGATCGACGAGTCCGAAAATCCAGGAACAATGGCGCGAGGAGGCGTCCGGTAATGGGACTATCGTCGAACCGCGGAGGAAACGAGTCGATATCGACGAATATACGAGGGAACGATAACATCTGAAACGGCAACAACAAATAAAATGATAGATTGCCCGGCGGACGATAACATCTCGATTGTGACTCTTCGACCACTCTGGAATCCTTTCGAACGAATGTGGATCGACTCGAGATCCACTGGGTAACCCGAATTACATTAGATTGGAACGTAAAATTTTTGAAACTGGAAAAATTCTGTTCGATCTCACCCTTTTTATTGCAAAAAACAGAAAATGATATTTCAAATTTTTAAAAATCGATGACTAAAAGAAGTAATCAAAATAGATCTTGTCTTCGAAGGGTTGATATTAAAAACCCTTCCCTACGAAGCTTCGCGAATAAGATTCACGAAAGTTACCCTAGAAACTGGAATCTTAAATTTCAACTGTAACGATGCGCTCCATACATATTTAAATCCCCAAATGCAAAGTCAAAATAGAGCTTGTCTTCGAAGGGGTTGATATCAAAACCCTCCCCTACGAAGTTCTCGCGAATAAAATTTCACGAGAGTACCCTAGAAACCGGAATCTTAGATTTTAACTATGATGCATCCCGTATATGTTTAAAAACCAAAAAAGAAAGGAAAAATAACGGAAGAAGAAATGTGTTTTTAGCACACTCTTCTGTTCATTAAGGCACTCCAACCCTCGCGAGTTATGCGCCAGCATTTCTCGTATAACGAACACAGGCACAGGCAGCGAGAAGAACACAAACACGAATAAAGAGGGTGTAAAGCCTACCCTTGTAGATTGCTTTGAAGGAGGGTTGCTATTACGGATGGTTTCATACATTGCACACCCCTGACTTCGAGTCTAGGTCGGTCATTCACCCCGTCACCATCCGCCAACATTACCCGACAACCCCTACCGACCTCCCAGCGATCCTCCACCACCCTTCACACACAACTGTCGCTCCCCTCCCTCCGCCGTTTCCACTTCCACCCCCTGTCAGCTCGGTGACGTCACTGAAGTACCCCTCACCGAGCGAAACCCTGCCTCTGTGATATACCGAGAACGTCCCGAGTGGCGGGAGGGAGACGGTTCCAAAGGGGGGAGGGGACGTCGACAGTGGCGTAGAAAGAAGGGGGCACGCGGAATTTTAAGATTCACCTTCGATGGGGACGGGTGTGTGCTAGCGATCTTGTATCGAGGTGAGGAATAATATTATTGTTACCCTGAATCCATTATTAGTTCGAGTTTCGACCCTCTCCTTTCAAATATAGGCAGACTTTGATTTGGACCGATCGTATCAATTTTTGTCACGTTTTAGGTCTGTGTGATTTTTTACGCTCTTTGAATATTCGTTCAAAAGTGTAAAAGAATTATATGTATTTCGAGTTTCAATGTTTACGACTTAGAGTATTGTTTTAGAATTGTGTATGTTTGTTTGGAATATTGTAATTAAATCACATGGTGTACAGGGATTCTGGTCTCTTGAGTAGAATTATTTGCATTTTTGGATATCTTTTCTTTCCCTATTTCTATCTTCGAGTGTTTGAATATTGTAATTTTATATAAGTTAGAAAATCGTAATCCAGTGTTCTTCCTTCTGAATTATAAAACACTCGAATTTCGATGATATACTGATTTGAGAAATGTATACTTTCAATGTTTACAACTTAGAGTTTTTTTTTTAGAATTATGTATGCTCCTTTGGTAATTTAGAACATTGTAATTGAATCACAGGTGTACAGGGATACTAATCTATTAACTTAAATTATTTGCAATTTTGTTTATCTTTTCTTTTCTAATAATCTCTCTTCGACCAGAACGAACAGAAAATTAGAATATCTCCAAGTGTTTAAATATTGTAATTACATCTAAATTAAAAAATCGTAATCTAGTGTTCTTACTTCCGAATTATACCGATTAATCCAATAACTGAAACGTGTAATAATCCGGTCAGAGATATTTAATTTCACGTCGAACGAGTAAAAATCGTTCCGTCGATCGATCATCCCGAACAGATCGTTGCACGGTGTTTTTGTTCGCTGTTTGCTGGAACAAAATCGCGTGTCCGTTTCTGTCGTAATCGTCGAAGCGTTTCCAGAAACCAATTTTCTAAATACCCGTTGGAATAATAACCAGCCGCGATCGAGTCCGTGAAAGGACTTGAATGACCGACGAATTTCACTGGTGTAGATTGTTCCTTTAAAAAATTGCGATCCTTGCACTCCCGACTTTCGATTTCCTGACCGACAAATCCTCGCGCCACCTGTTTCGCCTCTCCGCGATAAACTGACGGAAGTAACGCGTTCGTGTTCGTGTTCGAGGTGTATCAAATTTTATCCTCATTATCATTCGATTATGCTAATAGCAAAGTCCATAACGTTCGCCTCCTTTCTCCTCTGTGCAGCTTTCCAGTCGGTGACGTCTTATCAGTTTCACTCGCGATCAGCCTCTTATGCCAATCTACGCCCACGCGTCGTTCGTGAACGAAAAAAATGGCCAGAAAACGTTAGAAACCGATGATGTAACAGGGTGTTATGCTTGGAGAAAGGTTGGCTCGCTAGAAATTTAGTCGCCTGGCTTTACGTAAGCTCTTTAATTCGCCAATTATCGATGTGCAATAATACCCCGTTACTTGCTGCAATTTTTACCCCGCTTTCAAGCAACGAAATTCTACCCCCACTGTCTGTTAAATCTGATTCATGTTAAATCAATTACGTGTAATTTTACAGTCCAAATTTTATTATTTAACCCTAGAAAGTTGCATTGTTTTTTTCCAATAAAATTTTATTACTTTGATTGAATTTTTAATTCATTTTATAAGCTCACTTTTTTTTTAACGAGATTCGACCCTGAAATAACAGTTTGCACGGGTCAAAATGGACCCATATATCGGTAAAACAGTGTCTTTACGATTACTTTCGCCCGAACATAAACGTAAACGTGTCATCAGCGATGACGTAGCTTCGAAGCATCGACGTTGACTCATAAATAGTGGGCGACTATTATCTTCGCAGCGATAGATCGTCGACAACGAAGCGAGGAGAAAGTTAGCGATCCCGGAGCAGAGTTTCGAATTAATTTTCAATCGAATTTCTTCCTAAAAAGATTATTTCACTCTTTCGTTTGGAGATCACGCTCAAGTTTTGTATAGTGTTCCATCGAAAGGGACACCGCTCGACGGGTAACTCTATCCGTCCGTTTTGAAGTCAAAACGCGGCCGATCGAGACCGCGATTACTCCAACAGGTTCACGAATTAATACCATACGATATCGCGTCGCGATTACGAAAATCGATTTCGATCGTTTCCGCGTCGTGTCGTGTTCTAACATTTCTCGCCGTTCGTTTCGAGTTTCGTCGCGAAACCAGTCGTAGCGATCCGGTCCCGTGTATCGGTGTTCCAGTATGGTAACATTTGAGGAAGCCGCGAAACCATTAAAAAAAATTTCGATACCGATTTTGTGGAGATGTATCGATTTCTGCAGCAATCGTACACCGTCGAAAATGTCATTCATGCTTGCGCTTAATTTGTCAATTTTGAAATACTGAAAAATATTGGAATTCTCAAGTACTCATGAATTGGTATTGGAATAATCAAATATTCAAATGGCGACTTTTCGCTTCTCAAATATTCAGGTAATGGTGCTCGAATACTGAAATATTCGAGCAGTAAAATTTGGGTACTTAAGAATTCAAATAATGATAGTTGAATGTTAAATTATTCAAGTGGCGATATCAGAGTACTCAAATTTTTAATTGATGGTATTCGAACACTCAAATATTCGAGCAGTAATAATCGAGTACTCAAATGATAAAAAAGAAGCAGTGATATTTGAGTGCTACATTATTTAAGTAGAAATACCAGAGTACTGAAATTTTCAAGTAGTGATACTGAATTATTTAAGTAGTAATATGTAGTGGTATTCAAATACCGATTTATTCGAGCAACGATGGTCAAATACTCAAATACTCGAATAGTGATATTCACGTTCTCTAATATTCAAACAGTGGTATCTAAATCCCGAATTATTTAAGTAGTAATATATACTGGTATTCGAATACCCCTTTATTAGAACAACGATGGTCGAATACTCAAGTACTCGAATAGTGATATTCACGTTCTCTAATATTCAAACAGTGGTATCTAAATCCCGAATTATTTAAGTAGTAATATGTAGTGGTATTCGAATACCACTTTATTAGCACAACGATGGTCGAATACTCAAGTACTCGAATAGTGATATTCACGTTTTCTAATATTCAAACAGTGGTATCTAAATCCCCAATTATTTAAGTAGTAATATATACTGATATTCGAATACCCCTTTATTAGAACAACGATGGTCAAATACTCAAGTACTCGAATAGTGATACATTCACGTTCTCTAATATGCAAACAGAGGTATCTAAATCCCGAATTATTTGAATAGTAACATTCGAATACCGCTATACACACAACTCATTAAAAGTCCACTCGTACCACTCGAGTACCTACAAAATCGAATGGTTACAGATCGTTAGTAGGGTTTGAATGGCTGCAAAATGTTTGAATAGACCCAGTTTCGGTTGGAGCGCGAGTTTTTCCGCGGAATACCGGTCGAATACAGTGAGAACCGCTGTTCGAGCAAGGCTGCACGCGCAAAAGGTGAATGCATCGGCGCTTCCTACATTTACGCAATCGATCCCTCGAACGTAGTTCGCACGTAGGAATCGACGCGCTCGCGGTTGTACTTACACGCGTCTCCGGTCCGCTCGCACACGTATAACCGTCGCGATATCGTGCGAACACGAATGTGGAAATAATCGTTTCTCATGGATTCACGGTGCAGCCCACTCTCATTCAGAGACCCGGAGACAATAAGTGTGAATGAAGGGGGGCGGTTAGCCTGACTAAGACAGGACATGACCTTATTAAAATGCAAAATCGAATTGGAATTGTATATCGAGAGTAAAAATTCCCACGGAATTCCTTCGTGGTCCATTCAGATTGCTCCGATACCTTCTTTTTCACCCATTGAACCACCAACGTGTGCTACTTTAAAAACACTCGCGATAACATTTAATCACCGGGTATAAAATTAAATTAATTAGCATTTAATTCTTCAGGAATACAATTGATACCTACATGAGTGCATTTTTCTGACATTTGTTTATGATGTAACTAATTTATTTAATAGCTTACTTCTTAGCTATTTTCAACCCCTAAATACCAACGTACGAGGACGTTGAAAAGAACGTCTTTTTGGGGTGTTTAAATTTTTTTTACCATCGTGTAATATTCAAGATATAAAGTTGAAATATAAAATGCAGTTTAATGTTGTTACAACCTTTGTATAATGTATGTGAGTGATTTACCTTCCAAGAGAATTGTTTCCTAATCTTTGCAATCGAAACGGTACAAAGCAGCAGTGGTCATGTAGTTTACTCGAGTGGGAGTTCACTGGATCAAACAAGATCTGTAATTGACAATGCACGCGTATCGATTAATCGTGCAACCTAATTGTAACAGACTGCCCACGTGCTGGAGACGTGCCTAACATCTTTGACTCATGCAAAGTACATCCGGGGGACGTGATTTTCCAACTCGAAGGGTTAACCGTGTCGGATACAATTTCCTTCGATCTTAAATTAGAAGATTTCGAGAAAATGACAAATTTATTAGGGCGTGTTTAGTTTCTATTTTTCCCATTTTTATTAGCCCCCATCTCTTCTTTTTTAAGGTTCCAGATTCATGGTTACGATTGCTCAAACTTGGTGTATGGCCTAAAGTCGCAAGAATGCGTATTTTCACTTTGAAAGCGATAACCAGAGCCTAGTACTACTTATGTCAGATAAACGTTCTATGCGCTTTCTCACGTAGTTGGGCGTGCGTGATGTTTGGGCGTTCGTCGAGCGGATAAGCAGTGTGTTTAGAAAACGATTACGACTGTTTTTGTCTCTGCTGGTCGCCCAGGAAGTAGGCATGGAAAGGACTCTGGAATAATAATATAGTACTGTGTACAAAATAGAAATAATATCCTGGTGATATCTTCCTAGGGTCCAATCTCAAGTCGCATCATAAATTCTTCGTCGATTGCAAATAAACATTTTACGTGGAAGCCAGAATTGCAATTATAAAAATTCAACCAAATAGAAAGTTCGCAAAGTGTAAAAATAGAGGCGGTTAGAAGCTCGAACAAACATCGCTAACATCGAAGAATTTCTTCGTTCACGTAACCCTAACTTTTATGCGAGGTAAAAGTTGCTCAACGTGGCATGATCGAAAAACACATAATCCCCGGCGTTACGTAAATGTTTTCTGCACTATGAATTTTAAGATTTTGATGCAACGTCGATTCATTTTTATCGAAACAGATAAATTATCAAACTTTTCCTTCGTGCGATTTAAAAATTATTTTACACTCTCGTGGTGTAGTTTTCGATTTTTTTTTTATTTATTCTTATTTTAACAGCGTTCCTTGAATTAAATATCGAGCTGAAATTGAATTCTAGACCCACTCTAGTCTGAAAAAAAATTCCCTCTATCGATTGTGTAATAATAATAATACTTATGTAGGTAAAATTTAATTTTTTGAATGAAATAATAATAAATTTGGTAAACAGTTTAAAGGTTGAGAAGGTAATAGTGTCGATAAATTTAGACCTACTCTAATTTAAAAACAATTTCCCTCTATCAATTATGTAATAATAATAATAATTATGTAGGTAAAATTTAATTTTTTGAATAAAATAATAATAAATTTGGTAAACAGTTTAAACCTCGAAGGTAATAGTGTCGATAAATTTAGATCTACTCTAATTTAAAAAGAAATTCCCTCTATCGATTGTATTATACAGGGTGTTCGGCCACCTCTAGCAAAAATTTTAATGAGCGATAGTAGAGGCCAAAATAAGACGAAAATCAAGAATACTAATTTGTTGATGGAAGCTTCGTTAAAAAGTTATTAACAATTAAATTCAAAAATTTCAAATCGTTCTGGAAAAATTATTTTCGGTTGCGGGGGTCAACTACAATCATTTTTGGTGAGTACACATACCTCCGAAATCTTGCGCATTTTCGAGAAAAAAATTCAGTAAGAGCGGCACTTTAAACGTTAATAACTTTTTAACGAAGCCTCAATCGACAAATTGGTATTCTTGATTTTCGTCTTATTTTGGCCTCTACTATCGCTCATTAAAATTTTTGCTAGAGGTGGCCGAACACCCTGTATAATAGTATATACAATAATAGTTATTAAGTAGATAGAAATTAGATTTCTGAATAAACTGAATAGGTGTATATTTAACCTCGAACATGATAGTCTGGATAAATCTCTTCCATAGACATAGGGGATAGAAATAATTGTATGATTGCCTAGTTAATTGTGAAAACGTCCAAAAAGAAGTTTCGTCGGTTCAATTAGAAATTTGTCCGTGTGACCCGGTCCGCAGAATCCGCTCGATCGAGTTTTCTGGTGAAAGCTGACGGCTCTGGCCCTTGACCTTCCCTCGGCCAAATTCCGCCGTACGAAACATTCGAGGACTCGTTTCGTAACGAGGCGACCGTGTGGCGGCCATTAAGGCTAAGTTTCGCGGTGACCGCGGTGAAAGGCTTAAATATTCGGTGTAACTGGCGATGAAGTGAGAGGGGAGAGGGGGTACGTAACTTGAAAGCGACCCGTCTAAGCGAAAACGAAAGGATTCCCTCCGCGACGAACGGGGCCCGCCGGACTCTCTGCCCCCTTTGACTCCCGGCGTTCGCACGTGAGCCAAGGCGTCACAGCCGGCGCCGTTGCTTTCGCAAGACTTTCCCCATTGTTTAAAAAATAAAGCCGCGGCCGTCCCGAGGTCGTTCAACCGCTCCGAACCACCGTTTTAAAGAGGTCGTTCAACCTCGTCGTTTCGCGCCGTTTGAATCCCAACTCGTTCCCGCCGCGTGTCTCTCCACTTTAGTCGCGAGTAACAAATGGAAAATTTTGTTAAAATTTATCAAATTCGAGTCGAGTATATTCTATTTTGAAGTAATACAACACGGAGGTAAATTTTATTATTCTATAAAAGATTCCGTTAGCTACCCATGACGTGGGTCACTTCTGTATTTTTTTATATAGATGATTCAAAGGATACTCAATAGTTAAGTGACCAATTGGACGTTTCGTTTTATTAAATTGCAACGTGTATATTTCCTTTTGGTTCCGCGTGCATAGTGTTCCGTCATCCCCTGTGGAGGATCGTTAAAGTCTGTTCCTCCGAATGCAAGACGTATAATTGCACATCGAGTTAGGTTCGCAGTTATCGCGACCGATCAAAAACCTCTTAGCAGCGGGACCCGGTAACAACGATATCGACTTTGCAACGCGACGTAGCGGCAAGTTTAATTGCTGTTCGCAATATTGGTACCCTTAACCGTGTTACGGTCGCGCGCGGCTAGGAAAAAGCGAGAAGCCGTACCGTTAACCCGCATCCGTGTACCGCGCACACGTTCGCCCGCGGACAAACAGAGCTGAAGGACGATCCTCGGCGCACAGATTGACCCAACTTTCTCGAATCGTCGGTGCCCCGGAGTCTGGAGCGCCGCGTCGACGACCAGCGTGCATCGATTCCGAGCTCACCGGGCGATAGAGTAACGGAGAATTGTGCCAGGCTAAGGAGCCGGGGCTTAACGATCGCAGATGCAATCGCGCCTGCCGGGCTTCCCTTTCGCGTCTCGGGAACGGGAGAAGCGGAGGGAAAGGTCAGGCCGACGAGGAAGTGGCTGGGGCTATCGCGATAATAAGCAAAGGAACACTTTCTACGGTTCTCGGAGAGCCCGGCCGCTTCTGCAGCGCGCCTAAATGGAACGTGACGGGGTTCGGCGCAGCCTGCGCGGTGCCCCGAACGACGCCATCTTTCGATACGCGCTTCTTGCGCCCGAGGAAAGCGTGTCCAAACGCGCGAAATTCAAATTCACGGTGCTGGTCTTTTTTGACGGGGTCGAAAATTTCGTCGATTTGAGGTTCCTTCTGTTGTCAGGTCAGTTTTTATGGGAAATATAAAACGCGCGAAATTCAAATTCACGATGCTGGTCAGGCCTTTTTTTCCTAACGTGGACGAAAATGTCATCGATTTGAGGTTCCTACTGTAGTTAGGTTAGTTTTTATGGGAAATATAAAAAGGGCGAAATTCAAATTCACCGCGTTGGGCGGTTTTCTTTATCTTGATGGAGACTAACAATTAATAGATTTGAGGTCTCTTCTTCTTCTTGCTATTATTAGCTTTGTGGATTTCTGAGATATATAAGACATACTTTGTGAACTCGTAAGTGCTATTTGTTAGCAATTTATGGTGAATTTTATCGGAAATGTAAAACCCGCGAAATTCAAATTTTTTCTGTTTTTTCCTCGATGTAAACGAAAATTTAATCGATCTGAGACCCGTTCTACAACATTATTATTAGTTTTGTGAATTTTTTAGATACCTGGAGCTTTACATTTTGGCCGCCATGTTGAATCGTGTCAATTTTAAACTCCATACTTTCGAAACTCGTAAATATTATTTTCCAGCAATTCATCTTGAATTCTATCAATGCAATGATATTAACCTCTGTATCCCAATTTTGTAAAATCAGTGAAAAATGAATTTCTCCGTCGATAACAATCGTTTGTTTACACTTTGAGGGCCAGTGTTAGAGCTGAACTTAAAACTGAATTTCCGATCGTTTGTTTACGCTTTGACGAAGGTAGTGTTTTTTTTTAAGTATCGTGCGTGATAATTGCGGAAGATCGTCGGGAAAATATGATTGCCCGTACGAGAATACCCCTTTAAGTGAGCAAGTTCGTGCGCGGGCTTCCTCGAAAGCTGTTAACTGGGACGCGTCGGTCTCCACTGGCAGCCGTATCGGAGGAACGCGATCTCTCTTGCTCCGATACGGTCCACGTACTCTCCTAGGCTAGGTCTAAACGCGTCTAGGCTAACCCGAGCGGGCCGTTTCTCTGCGCAACGTACAATGGCAACGACGTTCGACCCACGCTATTGCTGGCTGGCAGTGAAACTGCTCGGTGCACCTTCGTACCCGCGTACGCTTATTCGCCTAACGATCACTCCACTCGCTGTCGACGCAAACCTTTTCACGTCTGCGAGGATCCAGTCTCGTTGCACGACTATTCGATGGAATTTTTGTCACACTTTTCACTGAGGAGCTGAGAAAATCAATTCTCTAGGTTAGATGTTGGATGAAATAAATCTAGATATTGAATTTTAACGAGGCTGTGAAAGAATATTCTATGGCAAATTGGGAACCTTTTTAAATTTGCAAAAATCAAGCTTTGCAGTACGATTATTTATTAATGGAATTTTTGTCACACTTTTCACTGAGGAGCTGAGAAAATCAATTCTCTAGGTTAGATGTTGGATGAAATAAATCTAGATATTGAATTTTAACGAGGCTGTGAAAGAATATTCTATGGCGAATTGGGAACCTTTTTACGTTTGCAAAAATCTAGTTTTGCAGAATGATTATTTATTAATGGAATTTTTTCTGTATATTGGATGCTGAATGCTTTATATCTGGTTCATATTTTATCACATTTAACGAGTTAACACTTCGATTTTGAGGAGCTAAAAAAATAGTCAAGATTAAATATCAAGAAAAATAATTCTAAACAAAATTGAATTTAATTCGTATTTTTCATTTCAAGGATTTGAATGGAATTGAATAAATAATTAGCAAAAAATTAACGCAGTTTACAAAAACAGGTTCCTCATTTTCCATGCCGGGAGGAGCTAAGAAAATAGTCAAGATTAAATATGAAGAAAAATAAATCTAAACAAAATTGAATTTAATTCGTATTTTTCATTTCAAGGATTTGAATGGAATTAAACAAATAATTAGCAAAAATCCAACACAGAACGTTTACAAAAACAGGTTCCCCATTTTCCATGCCAGGAGGAGCTAAGAAAATAGTCAAGAGTAAATATCAAGGGAAATAAATCTAAACAAAATTGAATTTAATTCGTATTTTTCATTTCAAGGATTTGAATGGAATTAAATAAATAATTAGCAAGAAATCAACACAGAACGTTCACAAAAACAGGTTCCCCATTTTCCATGCCAGGAGGAGCTAAGAAAATAGTCAAGAGTAAATATCAAGGGAAATAAATCTAAACAAAATTGAATTTAATTCGAATTTTTCATTTCAAGGATTTGAATGGAATTAAACAAATAATTAGCAAAAATCCAACACAGAACGTTTACAAAAACAGGTTCCCCATTTTCCATGCCAGGAGGAGCTAAGAAAATAGTCAAGAGTAAATATCAAGGGAAATAAATCTAAACAAAATTGAATTTAATTCGAATTTTTCATTTCAAGGATTTGAATGGAATTAAACAAATAATTAGCAAAAATCCAACACAGAACGTTTACAAAAACAGGTTCCCCATTTTCCATGCCAGGAGGAGCTAAGAAAATAGTCAAGAGTAAATATCAAGAAAAATAAATCTAAACAAAATTGAATTTAATTCGTATTTTTCATTTCAAGGATTTGAATGGAATTAAACAAATAATTAGCAAAAATCCAACACAGAACGTTTACAAAAACAGGTTCCCCATTTTCCATGCCAGGAGGAGCTAAGAAAATAGTCAAGAGTAAATATCAAGAAAAATAAATCTAAACAAAATTGAATTTAATTCGTATTTTTCATTTCAAGGATTTGATTGGAATTAAATAAATAATTAGCAAGAAATCAACACAGAACGTTCACAAAAACAGGTTCCCCATTTTCCATGCCAGGAGGAGCTAAGAAAATAGTCAAGAGTAAATATCAAGGGAAATAAATCTAAACAAAATTGAATTTAATTCGAATTTTTCATTTCAAGGATTTGAATGGAATTAAACAAATAATTAGCAAAAATCCAACACAGAACGTTTACAAAAACAGGTTCCCCATTTTCCATGCCAGTAGGAGCTAAGAAAATAGTCAAGAGTAAATATCAAGAAAAATAAATCTAAACAAAATTGAATTTAATTCGTATTTTTCATTTCAAGGATTTGATTGGAATTAAATAAATAATTAGCAAGAAATCAACACAGAACGTTCACAAAAACAGGTTCCCCATTTTCCATGCCAGGAGGAGCTAAGAAAATAGTCAAGAGTAAATATCAAGGGAAATAAATCTAAACAAAATTGAATTTAATTCGTATTTTTCATTTCAAGGATTTGAATGGAATTGAATAAATAATTAGCAAAAAATCAACGCAGTTTACAAAAACAGGTTCCCCGATTTTCCATGTTACAATCTTCGTATCGAATCATGAACTTTTCCCTCCCACCTGGGAGGCAATTCCCTGACCCATGCGTTGGTCTGGTCTATTTATTTCACAAATATGTATAGGAACGCGTCGAACGGTTATCCTCGATTTGCGGAGTCGATGACATCCGCGATTCCGATATCTAAGGAGGCTCAACGGGGCAGCCCGGTATCGGGCTTATCTCGCGTTTCTACGATCGACGATGCTCAGTTTCCCACGGCGAGTCGCGACAAGGATCTACGTGATCCGCGATGATCCATTACCGGGGGCTTAACGATTTACACGTGTACGGACAAACGAGCGAGAGCGGGTCGTGCACACCGTGAGTCGAATTGATTCGGTATCGACGATTGGCAACGAGTCACGGCGGCGAGGAGTAATGGGCTACGTGTACCGGGAACCAGCGACCAGGAAACGGGACGAAACGATGAATCCCGATGCCCGGCCATCGTGTACAACGAGACGAATAATTGTCTTAATTAAAAGCGATTTTTCCTCGCCGGGGGTTCGGGGTCTTTGAACCTCCGAAGGGGAGCAAGGACAACGCTGGCGGTTGCGCTGGGAAGACCTTCCAGCGCGGAGGAATGCGACTCCATTTTGTAATCATAACGTTCAATACATGTAAAAAATAAATTTACATCGTTTGGTTCAAGATTCATATAAATTCGGTAATAATTGGGCGAGTTATTGCAAAATTTGGACTTGAGTTATCGGTGATGAGCTCTTTGATGTACTTTCATAGTTTCTCTATGTTTGATTGAAAGTTGTAATTTATTAGTAAATTGTGTTGTTTGGTGTGTATAGTTTATAGCAAAAAGCAATGAAAAGATTCGTCGAAAATGGAAATAATAATTTTATGGGTTCAATGCCCAGTATTGTGTGGGAATGTGTACCTTTCGACTGATCGAAACTGATGTCATGTTTGTGGGCATTTGACAATGCTTTTATTTTTATTAACACTTTTTTTGGGGCTACTCAGAACTGGTAAAAATGGCGTTGCATTCCTCTTGCTTCGATCTTATTCGAATAACTGAAAACGTACTCAAACGTGTTCAAACACAAACAAAAATATGTATGTTAAACTTAACTACTAAAAGTAATATTGTAACTACTATAACACACAAGTATAGAGATCGTATATACGAGATGTGAAACGCTGTTGCTTCGATCTTATTCGAACAGCAGATGATCAAGACGAACGTATTCAAACGTACTCAAACGTGTTCAAACGTGTTCAAACGTACTCAAACGTATTCAAACACTCGTTATTAAAACTATGCATACTAAATTTACCTTCTAAAGGTAACATCGTAACTATTATCGAGACCCAAGTACCCAGATCGTATTATACGAAATTCGAAACAAGTTCGACGCCATTTGTATTTATCGTTGCGATCGAGACGGAACTTGTGGCTCGTCGATGTTCTCAGACAGTAGGGTTACGTAAAAAATAACGTTCTACATTTTAAAGGTCTTGCGTGTGCTCGTTTAATTCGCATCGAAAAGAACATCAGACCCTGCGAATCGGAAAAACAATGGCGGCGTAACAAAAGATAGTATCGATTTCTGCAATCTCGGTCGATGAATCTTGGTGGATGCAGACTCGCCATAGGTCGCCCCCAGACGCAATTGTTTGTTCCTCGTGGCGCGATACGTCGTAGCGTAAATCGCCGATTGCGCGTTAAACCGCGAGCATTTTCGCGAGGAGCCGATTTTGTTCGAGCGCGACGAGTCATTTCGCGACTAACTCGGTTTCTAGTTTCATTAAGGCGTGTTATATAAGAGCTTTCCCACGTTTTTGTTCACGGATCACTGTAAATTACGAACGGTCGTGTCAACCGAATTCGCCGTTTTAATTGTTAACGTTGCCTGGAAAATGCATTGGAAAAATTTTCTATTTTTTATGGGCAGAAAAGTTTTTAGGAAAATTTTATTTACCCTCTGTATGTGCAAATGTGTAGTCATTTGTATTTTATTTAATTATAATAAATATAAATATTATTTAATTATAATGAATATAAATTTTTAAACTATTCAAATTCGAAGATTAAAAATCACTGTTTGGTTCTTGTTATGTATTTTTTTGGAGATTTTTCTGTTTAAAAATTTAATAGCATCGATACTCCAAAACTTACTTACTTACCCACATGTAGGTATACAAATATTAAATTATTAAATGAAAATCAATTTAAAATTCGTATAAATAATTTTATTAAAGATAAAGAAGTTTACAATAAAATTATTATAGAAATAGTTTTACAAGAAAAAAAATTAATTTTAAAATTAAAATTATATGTATAGTCATTTTTATTTTATGTATTTTTTTACTTGCAAGAATATAAATTTAAAACTACTTAAATTCAAAGATTGAAAATCATTGATGGTATTTATTACGTACTTTTTCTGTTTAAAAATTTAATAGCATTGATGCTCCAAAATTTCACCTAACCATAAGTTGTTAATCTTGATTAATCTTGATTAATAACTTATGCTTGCTATTTCTTTTCATTTTACAGAAATCGATGCTCCAAATATATGTATAGAAGCCACCTTTCAAAGTCCATGATTTTCTAACAAAGTAATCTCGAGATATAAAAAAAGACAGAGACCAAAATGGCGCATAAATTTCGTGGTTAGATATTTGAAGCTCCCCTTTTATTACTTTACACAATTTATAAATAAAAATAAATTAAGTTTTCGTTAAATATGGGTGGACTTTGATATATTTGGATCGTAGACCGGTTCGTTCTTTTTTTATTCCGCCTGTACATGGCAGAAGCTTCGTGACACACGTCGAACGAATTTAAACGCGACGACCGAGTTCCGATAGCCCGCGAATTCTATCGGTTCGAAAACTCGCGGTGCCACATTGTTACGGTGGTCTTTAAATAGCCATTGCGAAACGTCTACGCTAGAGTTTAAGTTTGGAGACAGGAAGGAAAGATTACGAGAACGTGTAACGGGCGTACAGGTAGCGATCGGTTTGCAAGTTTCTCCTCGCGGAGCGCGACAGTTTCATTTTCCTGCCATACAGCCGGGGTTATAATGATCCTTTTGCACGTCCGACATTGCGTAACTGTTTCACGAGTGCACGCGTTACATAAGGAACGAAAAACCGCTCGTGTCCGTTGACCGATCCCCGAGGACCAAATCTTAGAAAGCATATCAATCTTTGCTCTTTCGTCAACTCTTTGTTTACTTATTTTATACATAAACTTAGTTTAGTTCCCCAGGAAATAGATATTGTTTCTCCATTAAACCTTTCAAGCCCCTACTCACCTCTATAGAGTTTTAATTTGGTGTCATGTCGCCATCTTACATTTCAAAATTGATACCATTTTCGTAATTAACCTTCATAACGACACCCATACCGATATTTAGGCGTATTTACATCATTGCAACGGTTTAGTGATGAGATAATAATTACGTACTTGTTAAATTTGAAGTTTCTAGATCCATTTACGGAAATGAGGCAACTTTAATGCGAAACAAGTGTACCAATGAGGTAAATTCGACCACGAACAAAATATGTCCCATACAAACGTTGCAACCCCTTTTCACGCCTTCAGAGGTTGAATTTTTTAAAATGCCGAAATAGGTGTTAGGTTAATTGTATCAAAGAGCATTAAGACCAAGTTTGAAGCAAATCGGACCATAAATAAAGTATTCCTCGTACAAACGTTGCAACCCCTTTCCACCCCCTTAGGGGTTGAATTTCAGAATATCCTTTCTTATTTCTTGTATACATCATGAAAGAAATCTCTGTGCAAAACTTCAGCTTTTTATGTCCAAGGGCGTTGATGAGTCAGTGAGTCTGGCCTTTCATTTTATATAATAATAATAAATATAGATATATAGATATATAGATTAAGGTACAAATCAAATGTTCCCTTGCTTTGCATTGAGATTTACTATTTTAAGCTCTGCGAAACATAGAAATTTTTGAAGAAGTTTTTAAAATCGAGAAATCATCGCAGAGATGCTGATAAAATTTACAGAATAGATTCGAGATTAGACATAATTTCATGCGTGGAATGTCCAGCTGGTGCTTCACACCGCTGGACACCTTGCACGAAAAACAATAGGGCCAGAGTTTCAATAATGGTGCATTGTTTAAGCAGCAATTTATCCTTGACATAGTGAGCGATGCAGCTGTTGAAGAACAAGTGGCTGGGCCTTTTTACGGGGAGTCCTTTGCTAGCTTGTTGGCAGTGCAACAAATGTTGACGCTCTATTTACCGCGCTACAAAATTCTGAGTAGAGACACTCCGGTTTCGTGCCTCGAATAATATAGAGTTTCAACTTCGTATACTTCACAAAAGCAAAAACACTCATGTTTCATCTGAACTTTGATGGTCCATGTGTCGATACAAATAGATGTTTAATTTCAAAGATTAGTTTTCCTACCTGTACCCTGTCAACCTGCTTACTACTGTTGCAACTATATTATTAATATCCCAGTTATTCAACAAAATACAGGAGCTTCGACATGAGCTTTTAATAATATGTATTCCATATGTAGGGAATGAACAGTCGAAGACACATTCAAGGAACTTTGAGAAAAGTTGAAACAACTCGAACAATTCCATTTCAATTAAAATAATTATATTCCACAAAAGCATAAAAACTCAAGCTTCATCTGAACTTTGATGGTCCATGTGTCAATACAAATAAATGTTTAATTTCAACCTGTCAACCTGGTTAGTACTGTCGTGACTATATTATTAATATCCCAGTTATTGAACAAAATACAGGAGCTTTTAATAATCAAATATGTATTCCATATATAGGGGATGAACAGTCGAAGACACATTCGAGAAACTTAGAAAAAAGTTGAAACAACTCGAACAATTCTATTTCAATTAAAATAATTATATTCCACAAAAGCAAAAAAATTCAAGCTTCATCTAAACTTTGATGGTCCATGTGTCAATACAAATTTAATTTCAACCTGTCAACCTGGTTACTACTGTCGTAACTATACTATTAATATCCCAATTAAAAAATTCATTTATCTTAATATTTTCAATATTATATTATCATTTGGTTGAATATTATAAATTATATTTAAATACTATATATATACACATATAAATTATATAATTAATATAATTTAAATAGCTTAAAATAAAGTATAATTTTGAAAATATTAAGATAAATGAATTTTTTAAATAAGAAATATTAATGATTATTTATATTCGTTAATTTTTAAGTTAGAAGCTTAAATTTTTATGTTTCTAATATTTTTAATTTTTATATGTTTATTTAAATTTAATACAAATATGTATTCCATATAATTTAAATAGCTTAAAATAAAGTCTAATATTGAAAATATTAAGATAAATGAATTTTTTAAATGAGAAATATTAATGATTACTTTATTCATTAATTTTTAAGTTAGAAGCTTAAATTTTTATATTTCTATATATTTTTAATTTTTATATGTTTATTTAAATTTAATACAAATATGTATTCCATATAATTTAAATAGCTTAAAATAAAGTATAATATTGAAAATATTAAGATAAATGAATTTTTTAAATGAGAAATATTAATGATTATTTATATTCGTTAATTTTTAAGTTAGAAGCTTAAATTTTTATATTTCTAATATTTTTAATTTTTATATATTTATTTAAATTTAATACAAATATGTATTCCATATATAGGGGATGAACAGTCAAAGACACATTCGAGAAACGTTGAAAAAACTCAGTCTAAACCAAGAAAGAATTATTTCCCCCGAAAATGGCGTGGTCGAAATCGGGAATAGAGACAATGGGGATGAAACGGAGAAGGTTATACGCGAAGTGGTATTTTTTTCTAACGTGGGTTGAACAGTGGCGTTGTTCCGTGGGAAGGCAGCGTGGTTCGGTATACAAACGTTTCACTCTCGACGAGCTGGCTGGGATAACGGGGCTCTCTGTTCACGGCGGAGGCAGCGTAGGTATATACCGCGTCGAGAAAGAAGGGAAAGTAGTTCTGTGAGTCAGTGGGGCTTGCGGTACCTCGCGACGTTCAACGGTTAAGCAGCCTCGAGCCCCGGGACGGGAAACGGTAATCCAGATGAGCTGCACCGTTTATCCTTTTGGAAGCGTTCGCCTTCGCCGGGGAACTTTATTCAAGCTTCTTCAATGCCTTACGATTTTCGAGCCTCGGGTACTTGGTGGGCTCCGTACAGCGTCGTCCTCCTTCGCGCAGCGTCAGCTGACTTGGGGATTCGGCGTGCATTCGCAAATAAATCGAAATCGAGCACGCTTTTTCGCAAGCTGAACCCCCGATCTATTATTCACTATTGCATAAACGAGACGGAATTTTAGCGGTGGCTGAAGTAGGAATACGGTGATCCCTCGTTAAGGATCCGCGACGCGAACGTTATCGAGGGAAATGGTGAGAGTAAGTGAAATAAAAAGAAATGTTTCTTTACTCTGTAGACTGTAAAATCGTTCAGAAATTAAAGTACACACGTAGTTTTACTATTTTAAATTTAAATGGTGAAGATTCGCCAACGATTAGCCAAATAAGTTCAAATCGAAATCGAGCACACTTTTTCGTAAACTGGACCTCCGATCTATTATTTATTATTGCATAAACGAGATGGAATTCCTTTAGAGTGGTTGAAATAGCCAGAATACGGTGATCCCTTGTGAAGGATCCGCGACGCGAACGTTATCGAGGGAGGTACTACTAAATTGATTACATTGTGGGAAAATGTGAGAAACGGTGAGAGTTAGTGAAATAGAAAGAAATGTTTCTTTACTCTGTAGACTGTAAAATCGTTCAGAAATTAAAGTACACCGTAGTTTTGCTATTTCAAATTTGAAATAGTGATGATTCGCCAACGATTGGCCAAATAAGTTCAAATCGAAATCGAGCACACTTTTTCGTAAACTGGACCAGCGATCTATTATTTATTATTGCATAAACGAGATGGAATTCCTTTAGAGTGGTTGAAGTAGCCAGAATATGGTGATCCCTTGTTAAGGATCCGCGACGCGAACGTTATCGAGGGAGGTACTACTAAATTGATCACATTGTGGGAAAAAGTGAGTTTCTAAAGAGTAGTTTTTAAATTTAGAAAATAGTGAAAATTGACCAACGACGTTCAATATCTTCGTGTATTTTTTCTTGCTCGTTTTTTATATTTTCGAGGAAGTTTATGAGCATTTAACGAGGGGCTACTGTATCACAATTTTGGGGAACGTGTGTTGATTAATAGAAAATTGTTGTAAGATGCTCCCTAACTAGTAAACACGATAAACAAGCTCAATAAGTGCTTCGACTGTCGCAGGGCCGTTTTATCGAAAATCTTCCGCGAAACTTTGGCGTCTACGGTTGAACTTGGAGCGAAACAAATTCTTACCGAAACTCGATGCGTGTTTGCGATGGCGTTTGAGATGAGCAAATGGGAGGAAGGGAGTTTAAAATTCGCTCGAGCAAACCGAAAACTTTTTGCATCGCTGTTCTAACAAACCCCGGGACAGGAAATTACAGTGACTCACATAAGTACACTTTCGAGAGCATTCGGAAATTTTGTTTGAAGAGTAATTTTGTCAAATATTTATCCATTATCTGAACGTACGGTATCGTTGGATCGTAAAAAAGGACCGTAAAGGAACGATTTTCAATTTCCGGATTATCTCGTAAATCGCTAGGAATTGGGTGGGGTCTATTAATAAGAAACTCCTTGTGTCTATAATTCATTTATTTTTAAGTCAAAATTTCAGATCGTGCTTCTCGTCTTTTGTTGCGAGAACTATCGAATGGTCGAGTAAACTACGGGACCAAGGTCTCGTGACGGTGGAAAGAGAATTCGTTAGACGGTCCGGGGAGCGTATAATTTTTTTGCTTTCACCACCATCAGAAACGGCACGGGGCAATAGTGGAACGACCAGTGACACACTTCCCCGAAACGAAGTGGTCGAGGATACGACATCGTTCGTGCTTCCTAGAAGAACCGCGATGGAACACTGCCGGCGAACGAAACTATCTGTCACCGGAAATAGATTGTTCGTCGGGTGTAAGCGGCCGCTTAATACCGCGACAAACAATAGTTGACCCGAATATGCGAGGCTGAAATGACGAACAAGTCCCCCGACCCTGATGAGACGAAAGCCGCTCGTTACGAACAATTGCGCGCTGGAAAGGTCATTAACCGCGCCTGATTACGAGCAGAAACCGTTCCACCGCCTGTCCCATAAATATTCCGGCCAGAAATCACTGCCACGCCAATGATAACGCGGTCTTGACGCATCCATTAACGACCTAATTACTGTTACGTTCGAATTAGAACTCAAAAGGAGGCCTTTCCACGCCGACACAGCTGTACCTCGTTATAACGTCGCATTTGTACCTCGATAAAACGCATAAAATCATCTCCACTTTTCTAGTGATTTAACATATAGCAAATAGGACAGATATTTGCCTTTAGAAAGAGGACTTTTTATATTTTACAGTAGTACCTCGTTATAACGTCGGGTTTGTGCCTCGATAAAACGTACTGAATCATCCCCAACTCTCTAGTGACCTCATATAGCAAATAAAATAGAAATTTGTCTTTGGAAAGAAGACTTTTTATATTTTACAGTAGTACCTCGTTATAACGTGGCGTTTGTGCCTCGATAAAACGCATAGAATCATCTCCACCTTTTTAGTGATCTAACATATAAATAAGATAGATATTTGCCTTTAAAAAGAATATTTTTTATATTTTACAGTAGTACCTCGTTATAACGTCGCGTTTGTGCCTCGATAAAACGTACTGACTCATTTTCCTTCACCCCAGTGACTCATTATGTAGCAAGCAAAATGAAAAAGTGTTCCAGTGGAACTAAGACACTAATAAGGAATATAATTTGTTCCAGAAAATTTTCGAGCGTTAAAACTCTGGTTTTGCTTAAGTACTATGGTTTTAACCGAGATTATACATGGGTGTGGTGTCGCAGGATTGAAGTACGCGTGAAAATCCACCCCAGTGAACGCGTTAAAAAGTCTACGAACAGGCTCTCGGTGGGTAAAGTGTTAATGGGTCGTGGCGACGTATCGCTTACGTGAATCATTTACCGCTGGGACGATCGACAGGGATATTGTTCGGAACAGGAAGCGTCGCGTCGATCCACGCATCTGGGTTTACACGATGGTTAATGAGAGACCTCGAGACAACGGCGATTCACGATCAGACATCGTCGACGAATCGTTCGTATCCGACGTGATTATCACCGGGTGAGTGAGAGCAAGATGATTTAGAGACGTGACCATCGACAAATAAATAAAAATATTCCAATTTTTGTAACGTGAGATACGCTAGCTTGCAAGTAGCTTTTATGTGACTGTAACACGGTTCTTACAAAATCGTATTCCGAAGTCATAGTGTTACTTTCGTCGGTCTACCCTACATATCGAACTCGATCCCATCACTAACGATCGTGTTACGCGCGTGCTGTATCGCGAAACAAAATACTGTGGGGTTTCGTGAACCCTACGCGCGAAGATTTGTCAGGGGTGGGTTCTCGACGAACAAAACGGATGAAAAATGTTTAAAATTCCATCCACTAATACTTCGAAATCCATTGACCATTTGAACGAAATTAAAACTCGAACAGATTCTTATCAGAACTAGACTAGGGGGAAAAAAAAAATAATGAAGATTGTACGATCGACTGTTATCTAAAATAAAATGTTTTATTAATATAAAAAGATAACCTTTTTAATGAAATCGTATACTTCTGAAAAATAGAAGAAATTTTCGATCTTCTATCCGGAAAGATGACTAAATTGTTAAAAGTTAAGTCCCTGTACGGTTATGGCCACGAAAGTGTAAATTGTTTGGAATCTTCGGAGGAAATTGTCGAGTATGGTTGCTCTGGGTGTTGTCTAAAGGTTTATCTAGTGGAGTACAGCGAGATCGTAATTGTAGCGACGATAGCGAGAGTCAGCTAGTTTTGAGGTCAGGGCAACGACGCGGAGGATCCTTGTGACGTACGGTGCTCCAAGGAGCACTCTAGTTGGCCTTCGACCTGAACGCTCTCCCATTCGCGATCCTCTTTTTTTGCAGGACTATTCTTCCTGGCGCGATACTGTTCCACTGGTATCCCCGGGAAAAGAATTTCCTTCGACGTCCAATCCCGCAATGGCGACTGTTGCATTAAGAAACTTAAATACGAAACTAATAATTAATTCAAACTATTTAAATCGATCACCAAAGTGTCTCCTGCAACCTCTAAATAAATATCTATTTAAACTCGACCCCCAGCTAAATTTATTTCACTTAGAATTTTATTTTTCACTTCCAATTTAATCTTGAGATTATTTGCCATATTGTAATTGGTACAAAGTAAAGTACAAGGAAGTTTTAATTTTTTTGTGGTATATCGTTGAGAGGGAAATGCTCCAAGAGAGATAAACGAGAGGGAATTCCGTTGGTCGAAAAATGGCGCGAAATCTCAGCGCCGTGATCCTCTTGTTCGAGATATTTCGGACGTGTCTTTATGTAACATCCTGATTGAAAGATCAAGATCAAGAGAGCCCGTAGCCATCGTCGGTCGAGCTTGCTCGCAGCTGTGGTAAAACGTACGATCGTTGGTCATGGACTCCGCGAGTGTGTAACGTGGTTCGGAAGGTGAAAGTTTTTCGGTTATCGAACATCGTGGCCTAGACCGTAAAAGAATAACAAGAACACGTACACAGCCCGAGTGTTTCTCGTAGGCAGTTTATGCCTCGCTGCTTTCTCTTTTGAATCTAAATACACTTCCCCCCCGGAGGCGTTTTCCGGGTTCGACTTCGCCTCGATTTTTTTCGGACAGTCCGCCATTTATGTTCCTAAACATTGCGAAAAGTTACCCCCTCAAACGAAAAGCCAACTCGAGACAAAATATTATAAATATTTCCAGTTCTTTTGCACATATTCATTACAGATCTATTTATTTACATAGTTAAATTATATATATTGAATTATAATTTAATTCATGCAAATGAGGAGTATTATTTTGTATTGGGGGGAAAAATTTTTTAGTGCTCTATTTTTCCACTCATTGCATGTAAAATAATTTTGATCAATGTTAAGTAACGATCGAAGAATAAAAAATATTTAGATTCGAAAGATTCTTTTAGATTTTAGACTCTGATGTTTTAAAAGTACGTTTTGAAGCTATACTATATGAATCAGTTCTATTTAAAAGAAAAGTGCAATTGCACTTGACGATTGCACCGATGCACTTAGAAAAGGAGTATCATTGGATAATAGGGGTCATTAAACCATGGAAAATTGTTCCCCATGATTGTTTTGTATCTCCGCTCGGAGCTGCAGCTTGACCCAGTTACTCACCCCGTACACAAATATGCTAATTTTTCAGACGTGTAAACAAACATTCTAAAAATACGATCCGTTGGCCTTGCATTCCCGCCCAAAGCCAAAAAATATCGAAAATTCGAAGGAAACCCAGAATTATAAAAATATCCACCCTTAGGGATTATATTCACGTAAAATCACGACTTTTTCTCGTTTCATTTTCCACCATGGACGAAATAAATTAAATTGAAAAGTTTCCAACAACGTAGAATCAACTATTTTTTTTTATTAACATTCGACCACACCTAAGTCGCGTAAGATCGATCGATCGATCTTGTTTCTAAAAATAAGTGACTATTGCAACCGCGGACTGAAATACGTGCGTCTTTAATGCCGTCTAGACTATCACAGGAACGTGTGGCGTTTAATTTTGCCAATAATATCGTCGCGGGATTTCTGGAGGCAATGCAAATGTCTTCGTAACGTTCGATCGTGCTATTTGGGGAGCAATGTTGGGGTTATTTTGCAGTGGAAGGGTCGTTTGGTGTTGGTTTCGATGCTCGAAATTCGTGTTTCGTTCGATACGCGCCCGCGAAGCGACGCCAGCCGTTGTATTGCGGCGGATTTCGCGATCGGATCGAGACCTGCACGCGTTTCTGTGTTCCGTGTCGCTGCAATAAAATGCTGTACTGTCAACAATGTAACTCCGTTACATAACAACGGTCTCATTTGCGAGCTGCGCGTTGCATCGTTTAATTGCGAGTCCGTTCCATGCGTCAAGCCATTCTGTATTTCGTTTCTTCATTCTTTCGGGCTTAATTTACATGCAAATTTCCTTAATAATGGTTTTTTCCCTTCGAATAGCTGTGGGTGAATCGTCGATGTAAAAGAAACGATTTTAAACGAAATATTTTAGTAATGGAATGAAATTAATCAGGAACGAGCATTTGATCATCCCTAGCTCGGATAATGTTGATAAAAATCGAATAATTTGATTAATTGTATTGCATTTGAAACAATAAAAAGGAAAGTAATTTGAAAATGAATCTACGAACAGGCAATAATTATCGCGAAAAAGAATTGAAATTATATTTATTGTTTATGAAGAAGCAATAATATCTATGAAAATATCGTGTAAATATATTTACAAAGTGAAAAGAAAATGAGGTTAATCGTAATTAATTATGAGTGTGACTGTACGATGTACGTACGTATCCATTTATACAAGTGTGACCGTGTACTAGTAATTAATTATGATTACTTGATCGCTGTCTTTTTAACTTTGTAAATATTTTGTCGTTCATTTTTTGATTATGGCTTTTACGTAACAGGAACATTTGGTCGAAACAAAAATTATTCGCGGTATCAAAGCTGATAGAATCATTGACAAAATTGTGATAGTATTTAAAAACTGATAAAAGTTGATCAGTAAATCAATTAATAACTGTTAAAAGAAATATATATAGTGCTAGTGCCTTGCTTACGGAACATCTGTAAAAAACATTTTTTACAGAGATAAAAATTTCTTTTATCATTTCATTTAAAATACGAAATTTAGACTAAAACGAAGTGCACTGCACTTTTTACGATTATTCTGTGAAATAATTATTTTCCACGCTCAATAAAGTGTCTCTGAGCATAGATGTATAGAAAGTAAACACGAATTTCGAAAGGGAAAAACAATAATTTGTTACCTAATGGGTTAAATTCCAACGTCGATTGGTTTCGTCGTCGACTGTCAGTGCCTAACATTAATAAATAAGTAAAGTAGTTTAGCCACTAATTTCCATAACGCGAACACCGTACTAGCCAATAATTTCGTAACAAGTCAGGTGCTACCGTTAGAGTCGAAGAAAACGACTGGAATTTACATTTCTGCGTATGAACTGTCTGAAAATTCTGAAAATATTCCTCTTTGTTTTTTTTTTTTATTTTTAAACATAAATGGATCGTAGGTACAGGTTCTGCTATTTCAGTTGGACAGATATAGTACATTTCTTGGATAATAATAGTCTTTTGTTTCTCAAGTACATATTCGTTATTTGTAAATATTTAAAAAATTACTTTGAATACATTTTAAACAAAATTAAATTACTTTCCTAAAGATACAATTAAGTATCTTAATTTCTTTCGTCCCTATCAATTTATTTAATTAATAATTGTGACGTAAAGCTTTAAATTGGTCATTTTTAATTTCTTAGTTTTGCACATATAGTCAGCTCTTAAAAAATTGTTCATCTGTAATTAAACACCCTCTATGTTCCACGATATTAATTTCCACTGCTCCTATGTCACCCAGTATCCACGTATCAGCGACTAACATCGATAACAATCGGATTCGACTCACGTCCGGAATAGAAATCGACCGAAAGAAAGTGCAAGTCGAAGAGAAATTTCTCGTCGATCCTAAGCTAGTGCAAAAGCTCTGCGCATAGATCCTCCCTGCAACCGAGATCAGCTGGAAAACCGATTCATAAAGGCTGGAAGCGCGAAAAACCGACGCGGAGCGTGTAAAAATGCGGACAAAACGCGAAAGCATCGATCAATTTGCACGAAAATTACTACATTAAAATGGGGAGATTTTTGTCTTTTACTTTTTACATCCGACAGTCTTTCATATGATCTACAATTTTAACAGACTATGGGATCTAAATAAAGATGAAGCAGGTAGACTCAAACTTATCCAAACATAGTATTTTCAGCTACATTATTTTGGTAAATTTTTTATTTTATAATATTATAGAATCCATACAATTTCATTTGTCATAATATTATGAAAATTCTACGTAACAAATTTAAAAAAAGAAGTGTGTCATTTTAGCATTCTTTAATTTACTATACTCGAAACCTTGTATTTTTCAAATCCGGAGTCAAATAATTTTTATTGTGTATTTTGATACGTACAAATAGCTTCCAATTTGTTGGCCAGCCATTTTATGCTATACTCGAATTAAATAAGCCCTATATTTTTCAAAACAGAGTCAACTAATTTTCATTTCCCATTTCAGTACACACAAACGAGTACAAACGATTTCTAATCTATCGACCAGCCATTTTATGCTATACTCGGATTAAAATAGTCCCATATTTTTCTAAACAGCGTCAAATAATTTTCATTTCCGATTTCAGTAAACACAAACGAATACAAACGGTAACCAATTTGCAGACCACTCATTTTGTCCATGTTTTTTTTCTTATGAATATTGCATAAAAAAGAGTGTATCATTTCAGCATACTTTATCATATTCGAACTAAAGAAGCCCTATATTTCTCAAACCAGTTCCAAATAATTTTCATTCCCTAACTCAGTAAACACACAAACGAATACAAACGGTTTCCAATCTGTCGCGCAATCATTTTGCCCCAATTTTTGTTTCTCTCAAAAAGTCTCATTTCAACCTACTCCAGCCTATCCTACTCAACCCAATTTTCATTCCCCATTCCATTACACAACAAACGCTTCCAAACAATTTCCAATCCATCGTCCATCGACGTAACCTAATAAAATCGCTCCCCATACAAACGACCCAGTCGCCCCCCTCGAAAAGAACTTCAGCCGCATTTCGTCCGCATCTTTCCTTTCCCCAGACACTCCACGCGTTTTTGGGACCGTCCGGGTCCCGGGACCAAGTGCACACCGTCGACAGCGTTTGTCCCGCGAGTCGGCGTGCGTAACGTCGAGCAATCGACTAGGCTTGTTGCAGGCGGTGTTAGAGGTTCCCCTACTGGAGAACGTAGTACAGCCAACGCTGCCGTTTTACGAGGAGGGTTCTCTCTTCCACTTCCACAGTTCCTCCACCGCACGGCGCACGGGTTCCTCGTCGGTGAGCGCTGGTGCCCGTGGCCGCTGTCCCAGTCGTCGCCCTACTTTGTCGAAGCAAACTCAGCTCGACACTCGGTTTACACCTCGGTACGACGAGAGAGAAACCACGCATCGTTGTCGAACCGTGCGTGTGTGTGTGTGTGTGTATGTGTGTGCGTGCGCGCGCGCGCCCTCCTGTCCGTCAACTTGTCGTCGTGTACACGTGCACGCGTACGTGTGTCGGGACCGCCGTCTAACCCGTACGCGGAACGCGCGAACAAGGAACCACGGGTGTGCGAACGTACCGACGGTGGCCGGGCCCACCGTGCGATGGTGACGGCTACGGACCTCGTATCGCCGCAGACCGGAAGTGTACCGCGCGAAAACGCGACCCTCCGTGCGTGGACGTTGGTACCACGTGCCGCGACCGGAACCCACGGACCGAAGGAGCACCGGAGACGCGACCTGCCGCAACACGACACGCGCGCGTCACGCTCGTAAACCCGTACGCGCGCGATTTCGGGAAGAGATCGATCGATAAAGTCTCGGCGGCGCGAGAAATCGACGCTCGCGTGAAAATCGTTATTCGCGCCGTTCGGGAGAAAGTGCATAGCCTCTCGAGCCGGAAGTGCCATCGAGAATATTCAGCATCATCGTGTCCTGTCCCTTTCTCTCTCTATTCGATTCCACGCACGACCGTGTCTCCGCGCGAAACGCTCCGCGCCCGATGATCGCTTCCTATTCCGCTAGTCTCTATGGCGTCTCCGTAGAAAACGCTACGAAACCGTCTGGGACGCGGTGCAACAAACGGGACTCCTATCTAGCGAAACGTCGTCACTGCCACATCGACTGTTTTTTTCTCGCCCCCTTTGTTTTCGTTCGACTCGATCCCTGAAGTCTGTCGGTGTGCGTTTCGTTTGCGGAGCATGCGTCCGTCGACGAGGCTCAAAAGGCGCGACCGTTGAAGACACGGGGAAAAAGGATCCGGCGTGGCCGCGATCGATCGACTTCGTTTTTCACTACGAACACTGCCAACGCTCGCCCAGCGAGACCTTTACGGTAACCCGTTCCGGCGGGGGATCGCACTGCCTAGGGGTCAGCCAAAATTGGTGCAACCCGCCCGCTCTTCATGCATTATTCCGGCGATCTGGAATCGCGACTGTCCCCGATCGACGTCAACCGACTGCACGCGGGAAACCGTCCACACTGCCGCACGATCGAAACGATCCAAGATATTTTCAAACCCAAAATTCAAAGTGAAATAAACTTCGCCAAAGGAACACGGGATTCTTTCAAGATTGCGTTGGAATCGTTAGGAAATTTTTAAAGCGCTGAAATATAGCGACTGCCAGTCGATCGAAACGATCCAAGATATTTTAGAACGCAAAATTGAAAGTGGAATAGAAGAAACGGTTCAAAAACTCTATTATAAATACAGGATGTGTTAAAAAATGCGTTGGAATCGTTGTACGGAAACTTTGAAAGCATCGCAGTGAAGTATAGTGACTGCCAATTCTGAATATAGGATCTGTTGAAAAATTCGTTAGAATCATTGTTCAGAAATTTTGGAAACGCCACCAGTGAAATCTAGCGACTGCCATCGAAACTATTCTTCAAAATATTTTAAAACTCAAAATTAAAAATCAAATGAACGGAGTGCTTCGCCAAATTTTGGAAGCCACCCGCCAGTGAAATATAGTGACTGAGTTTCAGCTGAAGAGAAACACTGTGGAGTCTGAAGTTCTCAAAGACAGTGAACGCACAAGTGGGAAGTGAAACACAGTGAAATCAGCCAGCTGAGGAGGACGCGTGTCCTTCGATGGTCAATTTCGAAGAAAGTTACCCCGACTGTGGATATTGATACAAGGATCGTGGAGGGATTGGAAGGGATCGGGTCGGGAAAAGCGCAGTTACGTAAGCCGAGTGCGTGCGGCTGCCATTTTGGTGCACGCACACGCGCGTCGCCAGGCGTCCCGTGAGAAGCGACGCATGAATGGCAGCGCGGCGCGGCGTCCAGCGATAAGAGGCGATAGCACGGACGACGACGTACACAGAGCTGGTGTTCCACGGTCGGGCGAAACAGCGGCGAAGTCGTAAATACACGCAGCAACGCGAAGGTGCAACGAACTCCGAACTCCGGGGAATTTTCGTGTGGTCCCCTCCTCCTCCCCCTCGTCACCGCCGGGTCTATTTTCGAAGAATAGGCGACCACGATACGCGTATGGCGTAACGGGCACACTTTTCTCGCGATCGAGAAAGGAGGCGATCGAAAGTTTCGTTGGAGCGTCACGGGGTGATCGTGACCCCGGAGGGAAATCGCCAGATAGGAGCTAGGACAAAAGGACTAACCCGGTGGCAAGGAGGAGACAAATGGGCGAGGGTAACCGTTACTCGCTCGAAGAGGAACCGGAAAGACGAGGACGAGCCAGACTGTTTTCTGTCGGGACAAAGGATAAACCACTTGCATGCGGATCGTACGTCTCGGGGTTGTTGTCGTACGGGGCAGCGTGCTCGTTTTGATACTTAATACCGATCGATGTACGCGCGTCCGGACCGGGACTCGAGGTAACGCGAATTCGAATTCGAATTCGAATTCGAACAGACTTACGTAGCTGTCGTTGCTAGTGTAACCGGGGACTCCGTATACCGTGGAGAGGGTCGAACAAATGAGGAACAAGTGCACGTGCAAGTGCTTGAGAAAACGGACGAGGCGTCGGAGACACGGCGTTCACTGAGAGCACCAACAGTTTTCGATTAGGGCTAGCTAAGGAGTGACGTTCGGTGATCTGTGGTGTCTCTGTGCCCGTGTATACGTGTGTATATATATGATAGAGAGGGTATATATATATATATACAAATAGGTAGATGTGGATGTAGGTGCGCGCGCGCGCGCAGCCAGTGTATAAACGCTGACGTAATACGACGAACCTCCCCTTGACACCTGATCGACAATCTACATCGTCGGCACGTCGGTGACCTTGTTAATACCGTCCGGACCACTTATTCGGCCGGAATTTTCGGCAGGACCTAGCAGCTGCAATCGATTTTCGTATTTTGGATGTCTTAAGCGGAAAAAGATGTAAGTCACGAACAGCCTGAATCTCCTTACCGGTTAAGAGGTCACGGAACAACGAAAAGAAAACGCTGAGTTCAGGGGATTTTTGTGCCCTCGTGAAACGCAAATCTTATTTTATTTCAATTAATTCAACGAATCGATTCTACTAATTTTAATGAAATTTATCGTACGTTGACCACGCGTTTCGGAATACTTTGACCCCTTCTCGGGTGATCATTTGTCGTCTATTTTGCAGACTCTGACGAAGGAACTTTTGTAGGAGAGATTGGTTTTGAATTTATTTGTATTTGACATATTTTTTTTTGTCGATTGATATCTACTTTGAGAAGAAAAAAATGGCTATGAATGTGGGGGCTGAAAACATATGTTTTGGAGTATCTTGGAAACTAGATGGTATAGGAAGACTTTTTTTTCGATGATGTGTTTTTGAGTGTTATTTCTGTAAGCAGAATATATGTGTACAGCACCCCCCCCCCTTTTTGGGGGTTATTTTCACCCCTTATGAGTGGATGTCGATCGGTGGAAAAATGTGTTAAATATTTCTTCGAAAACTATATCTCATTACAAAGATTCTAACTTTCCCTTTTCTTTATTTATTAATTACCCTTTGCATACCAGTATTTTGATATGATCCCTACTTTTGTTGTCATTTACTATTTATGCATTTCTATAATTTAGTATAAACTGAATGGGTTATGTATAATATATATATGTAGAAATAGGTTTTTAACAGTTTAACAAATCTATTTGAACGATAGAAACGCGTCTAAAACTTGTATAAGTATTTCAAAACTTTGCAAGATTTCTGGAAAGAATAAAATAATTCTGATAATAAAGACTCCACTTAATGGGAGATTCTAGAGGCCAAAATAAAACGAAAATCAAGAATATCAATTTCTTGACTGAGTTTCCTTAAAAAGTTATTAAAAAATTAAATTAAAAAATTTCAAATCATTCTGGAAAAATTATTTCCGGTTGCGTGGATCACTTACAATCATTTTTGGTCAATAGTCATTCCCCCAAAATCCTACCCATTTTCTAAACAAAAATTCGAGAATGTGTGAAATTTTTCGACCAAATTAAAAAATTTCGAATCGTTCTAAAAAAATTATTTTTGGTTGCGGGTGTCAATTACAATTATTTTTCGTCAATAGACATACCCCCAAAATCCTACCCATTATCTAATAAAAAATTCGAGAATGTGTGAAATTTTTCGACCAAATTAAAAAATTTCGAATCGTTCTAAAAAAATTATTTTTGGTTGCGGGGGTCAATTACAATCATTTTTCGTCAATAGACATACCCCCAAAATCCTACCTATTTTCTAAAAAAAAATTCGAGAATGGATGGAACTTTAAACGTTAATAATTTTTTAACAAAGCTTCCATCAACAAATTGGTATTCTTGACTTTCGTCCTATTTTGGCCTCCAGAATCTCCCATTAAAATTTTTCCCAGGGGTGGCCAAACACTCTGTATACTTATCTTTGGAAAAGATGTAAATATTTAATATGGATATGTAACAGATGTGTTCGAAACAATCGATTAATAAAAGTGTATCGAAGCAAAAAGTCAGCTCAAAGAATAGAATCGGTGATCTATTTCTGAATCGTGTTAAATCGAAACCGTGCAAAAAGAGAACCGAGCGCATGGCGCATTATAATTGCAGAAACTTTTTTTCGTGACTTTTACTCGTGAACCTCTATCCTTGCAATACTTCCCACTTATCAGCCACGTCAGGGACGAGTTGTTTCGTTCCTGAACAAAAAAAGAATTCAAAACGATATTGACCAGTGACATTCGTCTTGCGACGATGTTTCCGGGTTGTATCGCCGGGAAATTTAATTATGACAATTCGTTTGGAATTTCGGTAGCGGTCGAGCCATTGTTTATCTAACGCGTTCCACGAATTTTATTGGATCGTCCACAGAATTATATTATTAAAACTAAAAATTGCGAATTTCCATGAATACAATTTCCAAAATATTTCGTAAATGAATTTCCCACTTTGTATTTCTCGAACTTATAGTTAAGCGATAAAATGAATCTCTTTCAGGAACACGTGTTGCAAAATTCAAATTTGACATCATGATTTATTAATATCTAAACTGTGAACATGTATAATTACAATCAAATAAACATAATACTATAGAGAATGTCAAGCAGAGTCCTCCAAAAAAAAAGATGGATGGCTGCTGTTAATCGTATAAACATGGCTACCATCGATATTAAAATTAAAAGAATGAAAAAATTTAGAATTATTTTTTATTCGAGTTAACTCGTTCATATATATCGAACGAATTAACCACCATTTTGTAAAGATTCCGGGGCGATTGGAATAAAATTTTAATTATTTCCAAACAACCTCCAGCCAAATGAAATGATATTCTGACGATAATTTTTTAAATTACGCCCAAGCCCGACACGTTTGCTCGTCCATCACGAAAGCAAAGTCGACGAAAACAAAAAAAAAGCCGGAAAGAAAGGGACGATAATCGATGATGGATGCAAATCTGTCGTACACGTTTTCGAATAAGTCGAAAGGTCTAGGCCATTCGACGGGCAACAGATACCTGTCTTCCGCCTCGTCGAAATTTCGTGAGAATTTGTTGTACAAACCTCGGTGAAGGACAGCCCCCTCCCCGATCATTCTCAATGGATCAGGAAATGGCACCTTCCGCGGAGCAGCGAACGCTGATGCGAGCGCGAAAGATACGAAAATAATTTTTCAAATGATCCCGCCGTCCTCGTTAAAAGTAAAAATTTATAATGATCGTCGACGCGTTGCAAAATAATGCTCGGCGGAATGTTTTCGTGCCCGTCTCGTTGAATCACGAGCGTATTTACATGAATCAATTAATTCGAAACGAAGGCCGAAACGCTAACGAAGATCCGCGCGTATCTTGTAATCGAAAAGTCATTGGCGTTCATCCGCGTCGGCGATCTTCGACTGAATTACGCCGACAAACGATTCGTTCGATAATCCCATCGTCTGTTAAAAAATAATAGTTGCTAGCCTCGAGAGACATATTTATTTTCAACGAAAAAAGAAAACAGAATTATTGCAAGTGTAGAGAGAATTTAGTAAAAAATTTTTTTAAATTTCCTGCTGTGGGATAGAATAATTGTATTTTCTCTATATATTTTGAGGAGGGTTTCCAAAGCTGAAACGTTAAAAATGAGTATGTCGCAATTGTGAAGAAATTTTAATAACGAGACTCTAGAATTTATTTGTTCATTCTGAGATGATATACGGGATCGATTGGAAATTTAAAAATAACAGGAAGAAGAGTGATCATTTCTGGGCCACGCTGATGTCTTGAGTCAAGGAGGATACAAAAGTGGCGAACATTGGACGATCGCATACGTAATTAAAAGAGAATCGAATCCGTTCCGTCAGACTTTCTTAATTCGCCAGCCTCAGCGTTTACGTTCCGCGAGGCTATTGTTTCTGTTTAATCGTCCGCTATCTATTCTCAGGATCATCATAGATCAATTTGCACGATCGCTCGTTCGCGATAGGGCCGGAACGGTTTCTCTAGCAATCTATAAATACGCGAGACGTGGCGATACGTCGGCTGCATTGTGCGATAGTTAGGCGTTGGTGAAATAGTTGAACGTATAGTACGGATGCTGGGGACGAGATTCCCCTAAACGTGGACGAAATTGAAACGATCGATTTCATCCGATACTCCGAATATGTCGTACTTTCGTTCGAAGGCTAATATCAGTCTTGGAAGGGGGGGAGGCCATTGCTGTTTGAAGCAATTCGGAGTCAACAAAGTGCATTTTAAATGTAGAGACATTTAAAATACTTTTTAATAGCTTTATTTTTAAATATCTGGACTGGGTATTTTTTTTTTAAATATAGATCACTTCCAATAGATATTTGCTATTTTTATATGTTTCTATCTCTGAGGTAAACCATATTTTAGAATAAAAACCTTAACTTGTTGAATATCATATGTTTAATTGCTATTCAAAATAGTGGACACAATTTTGAACAAATGTTACAGTATTTTAATCCTCTTCAGATTAAAAAAATTATTAGAAAGTTTGGAAAGACACTTTTATTATGCACTTAATAGAGTGAATGTTGGAACAACTACAATATAATATCATATTTTTAATTGCTAGTCAATATAGTGAACACAATTTTGAACAAATGTTATAGTATTTTAATCCTCTTTAATTTAAAAAAATTATTAGAAAGTTTGGAGAGACACTTTTATTATGCACTTAATAGAGTGAATGTTGGAATAAATACAATATAATATCATATCTTTAATTGCTAGTCAAAATAGTGGACACAATTTTGAACAAATGTTAAAGTATTTTAATCCTCTTTAGTTTAAAAAAATTATTAGAAAGTTTGGAAAGACACTTTTATTATGCACTTAATAGAGTGAATGTTGGAACAACTACAATATAATATCATATTTTTAATTGCTAGTCAAAATAGTGGACACAATTTTGAACAAATTTTTAGAAAGTTTGGAAAGACACTTTTATTATGCACTTAATAGAGCGAATGTTGGAACAAATACAGTGTAATAGTGATTCATATAATGATGAGAAAGACCCCTTTAAGACGATCGTGGAAAATCGAATTCAGACCTTTTCCTATAATTACGTAAAGATCCAATGGCGCGAATTGCGTCACGGATACAAGTGCGAAACGCTATGCCCTTCGATAAATTACTTTTCAAAGACCGACTGCGATGGCGTTGCGTAAACAAGAGCGTTTATGACGCTGGCATTGGAATTACGGGCGTTGCGCGTTTTGTGCTCTCTGTGCGCCCATCGGGAGCGTAGAAATTGTTTCTAGAATATCGAGTGGCCGATATGAAAGAACCTCTCGCGTGAAAACGAAACTGATAACGGAGTTAGCGATATACTCGACACAGCCAATAATATACGTTGTTGTTTGTTAGAAAATTTAGACATTTCGAATGGAAAGGAAACAATCGTTTAAGAATTTACAATGACATTTAAAAAGAATTTTTGTTCGTTTCTAAATGGTCCCTTTAAAAATTAATTCCATTTCAAATAGCGGAAGAATTTGTTTTAAGAAGAGATCGAAGACCAGAGTTGGAACGTTCAAGTATTTTATTCGTCCGTATCGCAAGTATTTACTCGCGGTTCTTGAGAATGAAACTACATCGACATTCGTGTCTTCAGCAGTTTGCGTGAAATCCAATTGCCCCACTTCCGAGCTCGGTTGTCTTGATAATCTGCGCGATAGCGTACCGAAGTTAACAAAGCCTGGCTGCGTTTAAACGCATCAGAAGTCGGCCTGTCGGATGAAGACAGCGGCTGATGACGTTTCCATCTTGGATTAGCTTTGCCCGATGACGACGCTCGCCGCTGGTAGCGCCAGACTCTTCGTTTACGTAAATGTCGCCTTTGATGCCAATATTAAACGAACTTCCACGTATCGCGCGTCCCTGCAAAGTACTATGCAATCCAGATAATAAATTACGATCAAAGCGACATTCCGAGAAAACGAACGTTTTCTAACGAATTAACTGGAAAAGATCGTGGAATGGAAACTTATATATTAAGATCGTCAGAATTCCTTTATTAAAATTAAAAAATTTATCTTCCTCTTCTTTTTTGCTAAGAAAAGGTGTAATTTTCGTCGAAGACATTTTTGGATATTTTGTGATGGTTATTATTTTCGGGAGTGAAGCGTAACGAGCATATTTTAATTGTTTCGCAGTTTCGATGGGGTCGGAATACTTTCGTGTGCCGGTGTATTTATGCAAAGCGTCGTTAGCCACGTTAAAGGCACGCTAAGTAAGGAGCACGCGCCACATCACGGGAACTAGAGTTGTGCAACCCCGCTTAAAGTTATTCTGGCGGATGAGCGCAGTAGTCGGTGACGTCCCTAACCTAGCCTAACCTCGATACTCGACGCGCGCCCTCTCCCGATGACGGAGCTTGAGATAGGTCGGGCACAAACGAGCGTACGAATGCACGTTAGGCTATGTCCAGACGTGTGCAACCGTTCGCGACGAACGCGCGCGCGGAACGAGAACTCGCACGGCGCGCATGCAGCTCGCGCAGCTCGAAAAGGGCCACGAACTCGAAATTACTGCATCGCGTTCGCGCGAACGTTTCTTCTTAAAATATACATGATCGATCAAACGAATAATTATCTATAAAATAACGATTTTTCTGTTTATTGGAAAATTCTTATATTGGAGTTCGAGTTCGAGTTCGAGGCTCTTTTCGAGATGCGCGAACTGCATGCGCGGCGGACAAGTGCATATATAAAATATAAAAATAACAATTAAGAAAAACACTTTACAGGGACCAAATTGGACCTAACTTTTATTTAGCAGTTTTCTTGTTATATATTGTACAATTCCCGACTATTTATAGATTGTTTATTCATTATTATCTTTAGTAAGAAAATGTACTGTTATCATATGCGTTCACTTTACTAGAGTTTTCATGGTTACTCGTTGAAGAAATTTGTTGCTTGAGTTTGTTTGGGTTAATAATTCAAGAATTGTTACTAAATTGAATGGCCAATAAAAATTATTTAATGTTTTCTTAATGAAACGTGTCAGAACTTATATAAAAGATTCTAATTATTCGTTGCACAAAGAACTCATTCATAATTCGAGGTGTGTTAGTATATCCATACTTATATAAACTTTCTACACTAAATATCAATAAATTTATTGTCGATGAAAGCTAGAAATGTTGAAAATAAAATATTGATATAACCCCAGTTGTGGAAACAGATTCTGCTTAAAAGAAACGTAGACCACCATGACACAGTATCGTCATTAATAAAAAATAAACAAAAACAAACTAAATAAAAACTAACAAGAAGTGAACAAAGACGTGTGCATAGAGATTAATAAAATTACATTTATTGAACTCTGAGTAACTTCTGAGCGCGCAGAGAAATTCAGGACCAAGGAGATTAGCCCGAGTATGGTCAGACATGAGCGACGCGCATTTTTTACGCCAACTTTAGACATTTCTTTGCCGATTTTTACATCCTGAAATTTTCTTAGCTTCATTTCTAATCTCCTGAACTTGTTCCCTTTACACTATTGTGTATAAAATAAAAAATAACTTGAATAATTAACTCTTTAGGAGCCCCTTTTTGACCAAGTTGGTGTCTCAGGGAAAACTAATGGTAAACCTAAAATTTGCATTATAGAAATTTTATTCTAATTCGATGAACTGTTACGTACGAGTGAAATTAATTTTTGTAAATTTATAACGACGGGTTTTTTTAATATAGAGCGAATAGTTTAAACGCAAAGCGGGCTTGATTTGAAAATGTGCTCTACGCGACTGACATAGATACACGTCTCGATGTGTTCGCAGCACGGTTACGTTACTGTGCTCGACACATGTGATAACAAACACTTTGCGATGGTTTCAACATTGCGTGCGAGCATTCACGTGCGCGGCTCGACGGTTCGTCAGCCTTCTCGATGCTCGTCGCCTCATAAAAAGCAATATATTTTACATAAAAGCTCCGGGCATGTCGCGCTAGCTTATTGCACGTGTCTGAACTATGCTTTACACGCGAGTCGGGCGTTCCGCGTACTCGAACTGAAAATCTAACCGCGATGTTCTATAATCATTTCACGTCCGTACAAAATTACAATAAAACACAATATTAATAATTCAAATAAATTCGTGTCTCAAACATTCATCGTGCACCTTAATCAAAGATTTCGATGAAAAGACGCTTGCTAGGATAAAAAATAATTTTTTATATCGATGATCAGGGTGATTTAATAATTCAAATAAATTCATGTCTCAAAAATGTATCGTGCACCTTAATAAAAAATTTCGTTGAAAAGACGCCTGCTAGGTTAAAAAATAATTTTTTAGATCGACGATCAGGATGACTTGATAATTTAAATAAATTCACGTCTCAAAAATTTATCGTGCACCTTAATCAAAGATTTCGATGAAAAGACGCCTGCTAGGATAAAAAATAATTTTTTATATCGACGATCAGGGTGACTTGATAATTTAAATAAATTCACGTCTCAAAAATTTATCGTGCCCCCTGATCCAAGGATTTCGATGAAAAGACACTATGAAAAAGACATTATGACTATAATTTTCTGAATTGGAGTATTTAATTATTGCATCGATATTAATATTTTGCTATGAAGAATATCAAAATTGTTCCCACGTTGTGAAACGTTGTTTTGAACGAAATTTCCCCCTTGAAAGAGTATGGTTGGCAGTGCTATCGATAGTCGACCTTGCCCGATCTCGAAGACCGTGGTCTCAGGGTGGGCGAGAGAGAAACCTTATCCCGAAAACGTCACCCAAGGTGCTCGTGCAGTCGCGTGTCGTTATAGCAGACTAGATCTTCGGCCTATGGAGGCCACGCAAGTAGAAAACAGATAACAGCTACCAGACTCCTCGCGACCTATGCCAATCTCGAACTAAATATACCCGCCAGTAATCGCGGCATTACGTACACGAGCTCTGGCCATGCCTCTCGTATCTACGATGATTCCCAACGCGATCTGACGCGATCAAACGTCGTCGAACAGTCGCGCGAATAACGCTCGAGCAGAATGGCGGACAGAATACATCGTCCACGTATTCGTGAACGTTTTCACTGCTGGGGGAAAAAACGAGCGTGTCGAACGATCGCACACGGAAGTCGATAGTGAGTGGACGTCCTTAATGAATTTATTTCACCGAATGAAAAATGGACGAAGTAGACCTTCGACGAGAATGAAGCAAAAGGGGAGTCCAAGATCTTAGAGTCGTTGGTGAATTGTTCTCGTTAAAACTAACCTTTACTCTATAATTATTTTTTAGAATCTTGCTAACTTGTAACTATAATAGACCTGTACATCATGTTCAGAGTGATTGTCCTGTTGCGTAAGGACGAAGTAAACAGAGTCGAAGGCTACTTTCAAGCCTAACCCGCGAAGTACCTTTCACCTAATAATTAATTTTCACCGTGTTTACGATCACCCTCTGAATTATGACGGAAGAATCGTCCTGTTATGGCCGATCGTAGAAAAATTTCTATCCGGAATCATGACGCTTGCAACCCCCTTTTTTTTAAGTTACTGATAACGTTGGAATATTTATGGTGTCTTGAACGACGTGAAAAATGAGCTTACGAAGAAGCATGCCTGCGATTCGCTCGCAAGAAACAATGCTCGGACGACGAGTGGCTCTATCGCGACTTTCGCGGCTCGTGTTTCTGCAAAATAAATTTCGCGACAGGCGACAGGCGCTCGTAATTGATAAACCATGAAAGAACGTAATGTGAATAATGTATTTGTACTACGATGCCAGCGGGGCAACGTCGCTTTGGCGCGTCGAAGAAAAATTACTGAACGAGTGGTCGACCTTATTGTGACTCATTAACGAATGCAACAGGAGTGCGAGCTTCGCTGTGTTACAGTCGCGGCGGATTAGAAGCGAAAGACTTCATAATATAATCCGGGGAACGAAACCATAGGTCGGAGACGGATCCGGTCGGAACGTCTTTCGCAAGAAAAATCGAGGCTGAAATGTTTACGGAATACGAAATAAATCGATCCGATGTTATCTGCTTCGAGAGTTTCGATAATAGAAATTTTTTGATTCAAAGTTCATTCGATAAAAGATTTGTAAGGTTGAAAGTAAAAAATGATAAATATTGTAGTAATTGCAAGGCAAATTTTATTTTGTATCATATTTGTCAAAGATAAGTAGTTTTGCAGTTTAAAATTAGTAGATAAGCGGGAACGTTGAACCGAATTTATTTAAAAATAAAAATTGAGTTATAGCTAATTTTAAAAAAAATATATTTCTAAAGTAATTGTGTTTCGTTGAATCGAAGAGAAAGGCACGGTGTATTTATATGGTAATGAACTACTTGCTGGCAATTCTAGTTAAACGGGTATTAAAAAGATGCTAATGAACTGATAATAAGTCGTCATTGACTTAATTTGCGTCAAACGATCTATACGCTTGCATCGCGGTGTTACAGTCGTTTGAAAAAATCTCGAGAACCATTAAAATCTGTCGAAGCCTCTATTTCGTTCCCTCGTTATATTTACAAACCCTTTCACCTTGCATTCTCAAAATTTTCTTTTCTTCCCAGTAAATTTAAAAATTCCATAATTTTTTTATATGAATTCGAGGCACGACAGAATAATTTGGCGTCGATAAATTAATTTCAATATTATTATTAAGAAAGTTACAGGGGTCCTTTCCCTCTATTTATTTATATTATAGTTTGTCTTGGAAGTTTTTGAGGTCCAAAGAAGGTTGAGAAATATCGATGGAAGTTAAGAGCAAACGGAATAAGTATGCTGTCTTCGTTTCCCGTTGGCGTTCGCGCGTTTCGTTCGAGGTCTTTTCGATTGAACCGCGGCTAGTTGCGATAGAGCAGTGTCATACACCTTTCGAGAGCGTTTCTCTCCTCGACGAATGGTGTATTCGCATTCGAATACCGGTACTCGCTGACTGCACGTGTCAGGGTCAAATGACATCATTCCGACGCAAGGATATTCGCGACGGTGGGGCGATGTTTGTGTCGTCGTAATTCCTCCCGTCAATCGTGCTTCTGGTAACGTCGGGGAAGACGTCACCGCAACCGCGAAATCTCTTTAAACCAATCAGCTCGTCCGCAAACGATTCCATAGACTTCCCTCCCTTCGCCCTTGGAAACTCTAAAACGATTTAATCGCGTCTCTGAAACACAACTGCGCGCTCGGTATTCTTGATCGCGAAGCATCGGTCGTCGAATGTAAATTTTTGAGTATTTGGGTCACCAACTTTTCAAACCAGTGTTTGGTACTTGAAATTCGTCTAAAGGCACGTAAGATATTTGTTGAAACAGCGAATACAGCGTCCAGAAGATCACTAGTTGCTTGTAAACGAACATGGTATACATTCTTAAAAAGACTGACTTAATGGAAAGTTTTGAGTGTTTTAATTCATCCTTTAATACTTGAAATTCGTCCAAAATCACGTGAGAGATTCACTGAAATAGCAAATATAGCGTCCAGAAGATCACTAGTTGCTTGTAAACGAACATGGTATACATTCTTAAAGACTTAATGGAAAGTTTTGAGTGTTTCAATTCCCAAATTCCCAGATAAGTGGTACATCCTTTGATACTTGAAATTCGTCCAAAATCACGTGAGAGATTCACTGAAACAGCGAATACAGCGTCCAGAAGATCACTAGTTGCTTGTAAACGAACATGGTATACATTCTCAAAGATCTAATGAAAACTAACAAAAACTCGTATTCTTTTTATACACAAATTCATCCTCTACTTATAGAAGATTATTTGACCCTACTTGACCCTTTCATCTTCCATAAAACGTTTCTTCTACCCGTGTTCTATTTTTTTGAAACTGAAGAAGCGAGATAGAATTTAACGAGTGGAAATTTTGGTCTTGTGGTTCGATTAAAGAAACATGGAGGCTCGCTGGTAGCTGAATCGAGCGTCAGAAATAGTGTACGCAAAACGATCGCGATGATACGCGACGTCGCGACTACTCTGAGGTCGAGTCTCATGGACGTTGGCTGGCCTTATAGCTTCAAACTTGTTATAGCTCGCTAGGAGCGGTCGTTCCAACATCTCGTGATACAGGCCACGGATCGAGAGGGACGGATCGTCTTCGATCAAAGAGAGTTCCATCAAGATCACGGACTCCGGATCGTCGATTAACGAGAGACATTAATGAGGCTTGTTTGATGCTTCTGAATGAGAACGACGAGAGTGGCCGGATAAAGAAGCGTCGAGCGAGATTTCTGTGAACCCGACCGGTCCGCGAAGAAACATTATTCTTCGATAGATAACGAATTTTTGCCATGCAAACGAATGCAACTTCGTCGATAGCGGTAATCGAAGCTTACATAGAAATTCTTGATCCAACTGTTGCTCCAAATATGCTAAAAATGATTAAAATATATACATACGTCGTGTAAGTTAGTCGTTATAGTAGCTTAATTAGTATTGGTAATAATATAAAAAATATTGCAATTTTTCTGGTCACAATTACTGTATTTTTGTTATGGCGAATGAGATCAATCAAAAATTATTTATTATCGAGGGATATATAAAATTCGATATTAAGGTTGAACGTAAAATGAATTTTGTTTGTTGATCACTACGAGAATAAGACTTTATAGTTTTTGAATGATGGCGCGAAACTGTTGCAAGTTCGATCTAATGTTGGCGCGAAATAATTCATCCGCCATGCTAATGGACGCAACGTGGCAAACTTTATTTGGCACAGCCTTCGTCTGAGAAACCTAACAGCGAAAATGCCACGCACTACCAATAATTATTTACCGAAATCCACCGCCTTGTTTACATACAGGTCTACCAATCAGCGTCGATCATAGCGCCAACAATAAGTGTCAGTGGAAAACGTGACTGCGCAGCGAACATTCAAACTGGAAACAAAGCCATCGAGAAAAGCACTCCGAAATGCTATTTGCAAAATATAATAAAATTCCCCGATACGGTTCGATCGAAAGTTTACAAACTGGCGTTTGGAAATTAGAAATTTTGCTGATTGGCAGCTCGTCGTCGATACCATCTGCTAGGTCGTATCAGTAAACCAGAAAACTGATACGAGCAAGCGCGTTCAATTATAAACAATACGAGCTAAACAAATACGTTGCGAACGTATGCGCCACGATATCGTATCAGGCAGCGGTTGCACTTTTCAGTCTGCCAGATAAGAAAAAAAGCGCCGATTGATGCCAGCAACACCCGCGACGATGCCGTATCGATCGATCGTGACACTTAAAGCCTCCGTTCATCGCGATTTTTTTGCACCGCGGGACGCGAAACTAGGGCTGCGGGGACGTTTCACCAATTTTTCTGCACTCGAACGGTCGTACGTCCTTGGCCATTCGAAAATTGTTCGAACTATTCGAATTGAGTATCCAAACGGTATTCGAACTATTCGAATTGAGTATTCAAATGGTATTCGAATATATTGTTCAAATACTCGAGTGTTCAAGTAGTATTCAAATTGTATGATGAAGGATATTCAAAGTGCCAAAGTACTCGAATAATTCGAATAGAAAACAATTCAATAAAAAGTCCCAGCATTTCCAAGCCTCTCAAATATTCCACAAATATAAATCGACTACTGTGTATGGAGTATTCGAACGAAATAAATACTCCTCGAATATAATTCGAATATCATTCGAGTACCATCGTATTATTCGACCAGAAAAAAATTCTACAATACTTTTTCAAGTGTTTAAAGCATTCCACGAATATAAATCGACTACTGTGTACGAAGTATTCGAACGAAATAAATGCTCCCCGAATATAATTCGAATACCATTCGAGTACCATCGAATTATTCAACCAGACAAAGAATTCTACAATATTTCCCCATTTCATGAGTACAAATCGACTACTTTTTACGTAGTATTCGAACGAAATTAATACTCCCCGAATATAATTCGAATACCATTCGAGTACCATTGAATTATTCGACCAGAAAAAGAATTCTACAATATTTTTACGTTTCATGAGTACAAATCGACTACTTTTTACGTAGTATTCGAACGAAATAAATGCTCCCCGAATATAATTCGAATACCATTCGAGTATCATCGAATTATTCGACCAAAAAAAAAATTCTACAATATTATTCCAAGTGTTTCAAGCATTCCACGAATACAAATCGACTACTGTTTACGTAGTATTCGAAAGAAGTAAATACTCCCTGAATATAATTCGAATACCATTCGAGTACCATTGAATTATTCAACCAGAATAATTCTCCATAACCCTTCCCCAGGTTATTCAAACATTACGCGAATATAAATCGACTACTGTTTACGGAGTATCGGGATGGTTCTGGCAGAGAAAAATTGGAGAAAAAGTGGCAGCATTCCCAGGCCAGCTCGCGAGGATCATCGAGTTCGGATCTAGATCGGCGCAGCTGTGACCCGATATCAATGGTCGAGGAAATTGCGCGGGTTAAAGGGCAAAAGGCTACGCGAGATTCGATGGCGAAGCGATGCGTCTTCGGCGTTTGTGTGTGCCGCGGCACGTTCGCAGCCGGGGTGTACGTGTGCACACACACAGGCGTACGGTGCATGCCTGCCGGTGTGATTGACATCAGTAAGTATGCCATGGCCGACCGCTCACAACGTGCTGGTACGAACGACTGCAGCACTGCCCACACTATCGCGTACGAACACATCGGCCGTAAGAACGCCGTCTTGGCTGCCTAGAAAAACCAGCTGAGAAAATCCTGCTGCCAACGCGTTTCCGTCCGTACGACGATCGTCGCGATTTTTCACCGCGAGCCTCTCGATTTCCATCCGAAAACTTCGTACCCCAAACTGATCGTCGGGGCCAACATTCTCGCCCAAATTCAAATTTCAAACACACACTCGTTCACTCGTTGAGGAGCTCTCCTAATAAAATAGACGGAAAAATAGGCATTTTTTGTGAATTTTTTACGAGAAAACCACGAGACTTTTCGATACCAGAGTTTCACTAGCTTTTTTGTTCATCCTTTGAGGGTACGCTCAAATTTTTTTGATGGAAAATATTTAAAGATGGAGGAGTTATATAATGATATGTATGGGGCTGTTCCGGATGGGTCACTTCAAAGCGACTGTTCTGCTTACTTGAAACGGGGGAATCGAAATGTACCACTTGCGTTTCTAATTCTTTTATTTTCTCTCCGCGCATGGACGAATAGAAATTTAACCGAGAAATATCAGGGATAAATTGCTATTCTTGTTTATCTATTGTTCGAATAAAATTCATTATACCAACTTCGTGAATTTGAATAAATAATTTTCTATTCGCAAAATCGAACTTTATCGTGGATCCGTCGAGTTTGAAGATTAAGGCGACAGAACAAGTTTCAAACTAACGACGAAATTGTAGTAGCCTAACAGTAGTTTTACGAGTCTACAAATTTACGTTTACGGCCCAATGTGATTGGAAGCGTCCAATTAGACAGCAATTTTCTGACTTTATACGCCCGTTTGTAGAACCTATTATATGCGTTTCGCGAGTTTACAACTTACAAGACCACCTGTTACAGGGAACGCAGCGCGAAAACGTTTTCTAATTAACCAATTTGTATGTTCCGTGCTAACAGTCCGCTCATTTTTCACATATTTTAGAACCAGTAGCAACGCTACTTTCGAATCGATTAGTTACCTACCTACTATTAAATTGGTCAATGTCTACAATGTTACGTTTAATAGAGCCAGTCGCATTATACGAAACGAAAAAAAAAACCAGTTGCACTTGCACTTTACACCCGATCGAATAATATTTTTCACGCCGATCTAGCACTCTCTTTTCGTCCCGAGTTCTGAATCGAGATTTCGAGAGTAGATCGTTCCGATCGATTAACGTTTCTCTTCCAATAATTGTTTCCCATCGGGTGAAAAAATTGAGACAACTAGTTCGCTTCGACACCAGCCAGATAGCGATTTTTATCTCGGTACTGAGAGTCAACTACGCACGAGTCTCGCGTTACATGAGCTCAATAACCGTGCATCGATGTGTCACTACCGACAGAACAGTTTTTATACTCTTCGGTGTATTTTTCTCCAAATATTATTAATAGTCAATTGCAATTGTAACTGCATTCTTATTCAAACATGGTTATATTTGAAAGTAAAACAAAGCTGACTCGTAGTTGATCGAGATACTAAATCCCTGAAACTTTGTTTTCAGATAATTGGTAACTAGCCACAATTTGTCATAAAACTTATTTTTGTGTGTTTCTTAAAATTCAAGAGTCCTATCTAGATTTTAAAATTTTTAATTTTAGCAAAGTTACAAAAATAAGTATTGAAATAAATTTTAGGTTTTCGATGGTTTGAAATCGAAATTTTAGTCTTGCAGAATGTTACACGGTTGTTGATCTGACAGTGAACGCGTTAAATGCAAGTTGAAATCCAGCGAGCACTAATCACGAACCGGTCGGGAGCCAAGACCGCTCGGATAGGTGTAAAAATCGTCGGTTGAAAACGAGAGTAGCCCCGAGGGCCGAAATGTCAGCTCGGCTGGATCGGCGATATCGTGACACGCGTGACGTAACTTAACCCTGTTCCACGAAGGACGCGGTTTTCACCAGGTTCGATCTTCCTGTAAAGATGGTATCGTTTCGTTCGAAAAAACCGGTATCCTCGCGCGACGGAGACGCGAAACGTGTAACGGAGGGGGTTAAAGAAGAAGACGCAAAAGGAGGATTCGACGTCGTGCAAGGTCCTCTTCGGGTACTTTTACTTTCGTTAAATAAATAGGCGCGTAAAGAAGAAGCCCCCCCTCTCCCCCCCCCCCCTTCGATCGAAATCGACCGGTTGCAGCATATGTGTTCGCGAGTGACCATCGCCGAAACGAAACTTTCATCCGACACGACTTTCCTCGCTTTCTTATCGGATTCGGGACTCAGCGACCCGGGCCACCGGGCTCTTTCACTCCAGTTCGAGGATTGGGCATCATCGTGGTGGATTCGAAGCTTAAAGGTGTACAAAATAACCTAGTTGCGTCTAAACACAAGTCTGGACGCGTTTGACTACTGTTTGTTCACGAGAAATTGGCTAGAGGGAGTGTCTCGCTTGCTCCGCCCATCCCTCTAGGCTAGAGTGGGGAACCAATCACACCCACATTCCTTTCACTAACCAACTTCTCGTGGATACACTGTATCTCGTCTCAAATGTTTTTCGTACATGAGAAACCCATTATCTATCATTTTCGTACCCTGTATATTTCTTGGTAGGGAAAATCACTTGTTATGAAGAGTCGAATGTTTGTTCTGGGTTGAAACTCGGGAAAGAAGAGATATTTTTGAGATTCCAAATAAAAATAATAGAAATTTTTTATTATACGATGTCAAATTCTTTTTCGATGGAGGAAAGTGGACGAGCTTTAGGTGCGATCGTCGGTTGGTTGCACTTTGAATTTGCCGCGAGTAGCTCCCGGTGGAAATCGTGCATAATTCGACCGTCGAAAGTGAAATCGCGACGAGAAAGAAAGGTGACGCGTCGCCTTCTCCCGTTCCTTATTTGGCGTCGGATTTTTTTCATCATTTTATGCATACGAACGTGCACGCGCTTATGCAACGCGGCCGGGGTTAATCGACGATTTATACAACCTCTTCCGCGTCGGTATCGACCGTACATTTCACAATCATTGTGATCCCTGAAAATTCAGATTCCCTAAAACCTAATTGACGGAATTTTCCCCTCGAACGAAAATGATTAATAATAAGACAAACCTCCAAAATTGAACCCCTCGATTCGTTTCTATTTTTCCAGAGGAAAAGTATTATCGAGAAAAAATTTCCCTTCGCGTCAAAAAGTTTTGTTCGACACAGTGAGGACTCTGTAGAACTTTGTACGGTAAACAGAGAGGTGGTAGATTCATTGAGAACCAGGGTGGAGAAGGAAAGGCGAGGACGAGAACTCCGAATACGTTGCACGCGAGACTGGATCGAGACGGGAACGGAGAAAGTACAACCTGGAAGAAATACAGATTTTTTGGACGATAAGAGGGGGGGTATTAATGGATAGAGAAGTTTTGACCGAGCACGAGCTGCTTCGGGGGTTCGCTGCGTGGGACGAGCTTCGTGAGAAATCGAAAGTAACATAAAACATTTCGGAAAACGGGACACGGTTCGTTTTGACAGAAAAGGAAACGATACATCGTGAAAGCGTGCGCCGGCAGACGCGGATAAATAATTTGAGAGCTCGTTATTTCGTCGGTTGGCTCGTATATTAAATTTGTAAATTCGATGTTCATTGATCTTCGGGTTAGTAGTGGATCAAAATGACCCATTCGTAGTTTCTAATAAAAATTATAGAAGATTTACTCGATAAAGAATGAATAAACACTTAGTTCCATTGCATTATACATTTCTTCAAGTATCTATCGTTTTGGATACATCATTACTGTTAGCAGTTTTAGTGTTAATGATAGTTCGTATTTTTATTGATTTATTTACGGGTGAAAGAATGCATTGATTTACAAAGATTATTAATTCGTTATGTTGTAGAGATACATAAAGTAATAAATACAAGCATTCAAATGTATTCTATTAAATATTACCAAAAATTGGACAAAATGCAGGGTCATAAGTTTACTTATTTTAGACTAGTTTGGTAGATGTAGTATTGAAGTTTTCCAAAAAAAAAAATATAGAAAATGTGAGTAGGTTGGACAAGCTGTCTTCAGTCTGGTAGCTTGATCTTTCTAAGATTAGTATAGAAAGTGGAGGTTATATCAAAATTAAGCCATCATTTGAGTATTTACAAAAGTGATCAAAGACACTATTATTGGTTCTAGTCTAGTTTGGCAGATTTAGTGTTGAAAACAGTTTTCCAATGAAAAATATAGAAAATGTGAATGAGTGCAACAAGCTGTTTCCAACCTAGTAGCTAGATCTTTCTAAGAGTAATATAGAAAATGGAGGTTATATCAAAATTAAGCCATCATTTGAGTATTTAAAAAAGTGATCAAAGACTCTTTTACTGGTTCTAGTCTAGCTTGGTAGATCTAGTGTTGAAGACTGTTTTCCAATAAAAAATATAGAAAATGTGAATGAGTGCAACCCAGTAGCTAGATCTTTCTAAGATTAATATAGAAAATGGATGTTATATCAAAATTAAGCCATCATTTGAGTATTTAAAAAAGTGATCAAAGACACTTTTACTGGTTCTAGTCTAGCTTGGTAGATCTAGTGTTGAAGATTGTTTTCCAATAAAAAATATAGAAAATGTGAATGAGTGCAATCCAGTAGCTAGATCTTTCTAAGATTAATATAGAAAATGGATGTTATATCAAAATTAAGCCATCATTTGAGTATTTAAAAAAGTGATCAAGGACACTTTTACTGGTTCTAGTCTAGCTTGGTAGATCTAGTGTTGAAGATTGTTTTCCAATGAAAAATATAGAAAATGTGAATGAATGCAACAAGCTGTTTCCAACCTAGTAACTATATCTGTCTAAGATTAATATAGAAAATGGAGGTTATATCAAAATTAAGCCATCATTTGAGTGTTTAAAAAACTGATCAAAGACACTTTTACTAGTTCAAAGCTAGCTTGATAGACTGTTCTCCAATGAAAAATATAAAAAATATAGGTAAATTCTAGGATCTATCTCCACCCTGGATCTTTCCAGAGTAAATACGGAAAACAAAGATCCCGGCATGCTGCAATCGGGCACCAATTTCGACCAGGTGGTCGAGAATCCCCCCAGCAAAAACTCGTTAATCGTCGGGATTCGAGAGAAGTTCGAGTGAAAGTTCCTCACCGAGGAGAGGCAATTTTTCATAGTTTGGAGAACGGGTCGCCGCCGAAAGAGACACGTTCGATCGAGCGGGTACCCCCGGTCCGGGTGCATTCGAAGGAATATCCCCGTGTGTCTCGTGATTCCCCCCCGGTCCTCGGGCTGTCGCGTAGCGCCAACGAGAGAGTGAAAGTTCCCGCGTACACGCGTGCCGGAGTTTTTGGCATTGGGCGTTGGGATTGGAGGGCCTCGGTTGGTATCGAGGTCACTGGTGCCACCACCACCACGCGACGCCCGTGGATCCACGGACTCCGGTGGATCGCGTGGCCCGCACGGCTGCCCCCAAAAACTTTGGGCTGTGCGTGGCGTTCACTTCGACTCCTCCGCGCGGATCGTGTGTTCCTCGACTTCTTCCGGGGCTTTCCAGAAGCTTTCGACGCGACTACGGTCCCGTGGATCGCGGAAGTGCGAATCGTCTCGCGATGGATCGTTCAGTGACGTTAGCGACGACCTCTTCGGCCTGATTACTAGTGATTTTTCGCGGTTACCACCGTGGGTCCAGGTCGTCGATACGATGATCCTTCGGGCATCGTCGCGAGTGACGTGACTTCGATCGTAGACCATGGGCGATCTGTTCGTGGATCCGATCTAGATCAGTGCACGTGTAGGATTTTGGATATTACGGAGGTTTCGTTCTGGACCAGTGACAGATACCATGTGCGCGAAGATGAGCGTCCTGCAAGGTCGTCACATAGGTAGGAGATTTTCTAACGAGCATGCTAAGTGATCGATACCAACGTGATAAACGTGTGAGACGTTCAACGTCGTGGATCGACGAAGTGCGAACTCTGGGGAGCTACAATAGTGGAGGGATAGTTGTTGATGAGGATAGAGTCGATGCTAGGGAATTTTAGGAACGTTGATATATTTGATACAGATAGGATGGATCGAAAGTAATTAAAGAGTACGTGTTTATGGTGGTTTATTCGATGAATGAAACAATTAGCAGTCTTCAGGAGGGAAAAACGTGAAATCATTTCGTGACTAAAATTAATAAACATATACTCTCATATACTCTTTCCTAACAGTGAAAGGATGGAGGATACTAAGTATAGGAGCATGGATGAAAATTGTAGGTATTGATGAGTATAATAAAGGGAAATTATGGAACACTGAATCATTCGACTGAGGAATGCCGTGAACCAGAAAGTGCGGAGAAAATTTTTAAAATATGTAATTACGATGGAGTAAACTGGGTAAGAGTGATAGAAAAAAAGAGCAAAACAAAAGGAAAATTTATAGCGCGATTATTTAAAATCCAACGAGGGCTGTGGGAATCGTCAGAAATTGAGACGCGAATTATAGGGAGGACGACTGAAGATTAATGCGGACTAATGTGAAATTCATTTCGTAGCTAAGGGGCTAAAATTAATAAATGTGCACTGGCGCGTGCTGTCCTTCTCTAACAAAGATCGTAGAACAGACAGAGATGTTGAAATATGGAAAACATAGGTATTGAAGAAATTGTGGAACACTGGAAACATTCAGAATATGACGAAACAAGAAAGATAAATTGTGGCGCGGAGAAAATTTTAGAAGGAGGTAATTACGATAGAATAATGAAGTGGTTCAGAATGATAGATGCGAAATTATGGAATACTTGAAACATTCGAGGAACGTGGCGAAACCGAAAAGATAGATTACACTACAGAGAAGATTTATAATAACCTGAGTTGCTTTAATAGAACAATTAGCTGGTTAAACGATGGGAAATACAACAATTTTTAAAAGTAATTCTCAGACACTCCATTATTTTTTTATTTCGATAATCAATTGAGCAAAATTCATAGCCAATTCAATAAACACTTCTCTCGAAGATCTATCTTCTATAAAATAGAAAAATAGAATTTATATAATGCAATCAAGAATGTGATTCTCGTTATCGCGTTTTTCCCCTCTCGATCGACGAAAGAAATTCGCAACGATTAAATTATTGCTCGACGAAGTTTCCCCCATGTTTTTCTTTCTTTTTTTCTCGCGATCCGTTTAAGCAGAAATCCCTGCGTCTGATACTGCTGGGTCTCGGTAGAAGTTCGTGAAATTGGAATTTCCGAGGTGCAACGGGGTGTCAGTTTGTCAGCGTCCTCCCGGGTCAATAACACCGCGACGCGATTTCACAATTGCACGCTTCGCTAATTGCAAATCACAATTGCTGCTCGGCAAAGCGACCGCGTGCGACGGTGACGCGAAATATTCCTAGAGTCGTTCTTTTCCTCCTTTTCGCGTGGCGCAAGAACCACCAAAGCGACGCCGTTTCCCCGGAAAACGGAAAACGGACGAAATTTATAAACAATAACTGCACGCGAAATGCTTCCAAAAAATATGAAATTCTACTTTCGTTCGTTACGTGGCTACACGTGTATTTTTGTAACAATTTTCAATTAATTCATAAATTCGAGCAAAACTTCTGTTTCGTGAATTATAAAATTTTTCAAAATTATTGCATAAGCAATTGTAATATATTAGAAAATTACTTGTGTCGATATTACACAAATTCGATATAAAAATATTTGTTTTATTCTATTAAAATTCTGTTTTAATTCGTCAGCTTAGCGCGTATACATTATGTTAAGATTGAATTTTAATTTGTTGGCTCAGTGTATTTTCTTTAACACTTTAGTGCCCATACAATTTTCAATGAATTCATAAATTCAAGCAAAACTTCCATTACCTAAGTAATACAAATTTAAAAAATTCTATTATTGCGAAAATAATTATGATATACTAGAACATCTAAATATTAAAAAATTACTTATGTCAAATAACTCGTTCGAGTACGAATACAAATATCGAAGATAAAGAAGAGACCAAACAATAATAAAGTACGACGAAGAAAGGTAAATAAAACGATACCCAAGAAAAAACATTTATTTTATATCGTCTCCCGCTATGAAAAAAGCCATAAGCGAAAACGCGTTCCCCCGTTAAATTCGATCGTTTCGGCGCGCGAAGTTCGATCGAACGCGAAACTTCTTATTCGTTGTGAGACCGGTGCTCGCCGCGATTCCGAGGATCGTTAACTGCATTCAACAAGGTAAACGATACTTCTCGCCAGCTTATAAGCGATCGTGAAAATCCGCGCACGATCGATTGCGTAAACGATAGAAACCTGGAAACCGCGGGGTTCTTCGTTGCTTCGCAACAACGTGGACTTTTGCTCCAGATTGCAACAGTTCGAGCCTCGATCGGCAACTTCGACTCGCCGCGTATCGCAACGAACTTCGACTCCTCGATCCGAATCGCCGGGAATTTTTCGTAAAACGCGAACGAGGATTTTTGTCGCGGGTTACCAGCGATTTCGTCACGCGTTTAACGAACGTGTCGCAACGATCGGGGAAGCAGCTATTCGCTGATACAACGAAATCGGCACTCGTACTAAGCGCGAAAAATGGCGGACGAATTAGATCGATGAGTCGCAATTTTATTCAAATTCGTGTCCCTTTTCACGAGAAACTTTAGGATGTAAGAAAGTAAATAAAATGAAATTTGACGAGGTTAAGGTTAACTTGTATTCCACTGGCGCCACTATAGCGACAAACATAATACGCACCTCTAGCTTCATTTATGATAAAATTTAAATTATTTAGTTTTGCGGGGAAAACAATATTTTTTTATTTTTCCAAAGGATTAAGGTTAGGAGGAGCGCTGGGAATTTTTCGTGACTTTTTCAGCTTCATTTTTGCTTCTAAAGTGTTCAGGATCGAAGACACCGATCGCGCTCTGTAAAATTAGAAATCGAATCGGGTCTTTCAGGGATTCGTAAATGGTCTATTGGTCATGAACTACTTCCTGTGTCCTCCCAAATCGTAACCCGTCTTTTTCTCCACGCTTTCTACGAGACTCTCATTCTGCAGTTCAATAGTCACGGTTTACGTTTCATTATGTTCCCCATTAAAACCAAAGAATAATTATTATTCCGTGAACTTTCCACCATTTTGAGTTCCTTCAAAAAAAGAATGAACGCATGATCGAAAACTGAATTCTGGATGCAGTAAATGAGAGTAAATAAATGCGACGCGTAGACGGGACGGATTTCGATGTTTCCACGGCAGCTCGTCGTGGCTTATGACACAACATGGCAGAGCTTGCCGTAGGAAAAGTAAGGTAAGGCCAGTGGTATAATAGAAACTTTCACTGCGGAGGTTCAACGTACCCAGGCTACAAACGACTCTCACTGGCCGTTCTCACTGGTTTGCCCGACTACCCGAGCATCCGAAAGACACGATTCCTGTCTCCAGCGACGCTTCTCTCTTCCTCCTTCCCGTCGACGCGTGCCGACACGTAAGACGAATTAACCGAGAATATTTATAACGGTTTTGTGCCCCATTGTCGTGCTCGAACGCTGGAGAAATTTCCCGTGTACCCGGCGCCGGTCAAGACAACCCCTCTGGAAACCAGCTCCTTCCGTCCTCGTAACCGACGCTAATGGCGCGCGTTATCGCTCACCGGAGGAGCAAAATGTCTATCTCGATCGCTAATTTCACGCCGCTGACAGCTTCTTTGCGGACACGTTCACGGTACGACAAATAACTTGCAAACACGTCGTTTGATAATAATCGAAGACGACACGGCTCAAGGGACGCGACGCCATCTTGTATTCGGGGTGTGAGAAGAAAATTTGCATCGTTTGGTGATAAATGATTGTTGCAAAGGACTTTTGGATGAATTTTTGACTTTCTTTGCAAGTATATTTGTTCGATCAGAATCGAAGAGGTTATAGGATGGGGGACTCGACGCCATCTTGGAACTGGGACGTGTAATATGTCTGACAAGGAAATTTGCATGTTTTGGTGCAAGTTTCACGCTAATTCGGTAATAAATGGACAGGTTGAGTTAGTTTACTCACTTTTAAATGTGGACCCATACAAAATAAACCTAAATGGTACTCATGAATTTCAACGAGATTGTAAAAGTGAGTTCAACGACAAATTGTGGGCATGCTGGGTTCCAAAACAAATTTTGCTGTTTTCGTGGACAATTCGTAGACTTCAATCTGCGAATCGATCTACTAATAGTCGACTGACCTTCACAGTTACGTAATTTGTTGACTGTCCGAAGGCGGAAGTCATCGAAATGGACGGGACTTTTCCTTTCGTGAATAATTACCGAAATTTTGTCGGTGTCTTTAACCGACCTATCGTCAACTATGAGTGTTGCTCGCGGAGAGAACTTTCCTGGCCAGATAATGTCCCCGTGTGCTCGGTACAGCGATCGAGGCTAGTGGAGATAACGCGATACGGCTCGAGGAAGCGAAGGTTTCTCATGTTCCTCTGCTACGGTCTTTCTCCGTGCCCCTCCCGGAAAAAGAAAGTTCGGTGAACGCAGCGATTAAGAATCCTCGTTTTTGCGACCGTAGTAAGAAACGCGAACTCGAGTCGTCGCGAGAAATTCTGACGACGACAGGGGACCCCCAGGGCCGTATCAAAGGCATTCGTCACCTTTATTAAAGCTCTCTTCGTCACCTGAACGATCAAACATAGACAGTTTGTTATAGGAAAATCCTCGAACGTTGATTATAACATAAAAAAAAATTGCAAAAGCCAGCGACAAAGACATTGAGAGATTCGAGCTGCAGATCGCGAGGAAATGCTCGCTCGAGGCCAGCGGCAAATCACGACATATTACATAAACTATTTACAAGTTCGGATGTATTAACATCTTCGATAAGATGTAACACAAAGTGCAAGAGCAAACTGAATATCGCCGTTCCGCGGTTGTTTGCCGTGCAAACCTCGAAATACACAAGTCGAACGTAACCAGGTCACGCAGAGACATTAAAAAGTCCAACGAATTGTGGCTGAACAAACACGGTTTAATTTTGGTCCCTTAAAATTCAAAGTAATGTGAAACTAAAATAGAAAATTTTTACTTTCTCGAGCTGTCCCTTGCAAACACATTTTGTTTTATGTAATTAATCGTTGATTGGCTGCCATTTTGGCGAACTACGGCTCGCGTGGATGCATCGGTCGTTGGCGAGCGATTTGCCCTTAAATTAGTATTCTGTCGCGGGGCGAGTAATTCGTCGCTTCCGTTGATAAGTCGATTCGAAGGTGGAGACGCGAGAAACGGGACCGTCACACATCCGCGAAGACTCGTTCAGATAAGCGATAAGTCGCTTTTTCAAATAACGGTACCAGCCGAGATAAAGCGTGCGAAGCTTACCCGACGTTTCGCGCGTCCGATACGGGCGTATCTAACGCTCGATTTATCGCACGGAAACCTCAAAATATAAGCCGATTTATATTACACTCGAAGAATTAAACTATCCAATAATTCACAGTTCCTTGGATCCCATCTATATTTTAAAAATAAAATTCTACCAAAACAAACTTAACACTAGAACTACCAAAGTGGTGAAAATGAATATTTCCAAATTAATGCTCGACTAGATTTTTGAAAATTTACCGTAATTTTCTATAAGAGGCTATCGTTTCAATTTCTTTGATACAAATAAATACACATAATTGTCGATTACGAGTAGAAACATGGACCAATTACGAAACAAGATTATTTCTTCGCTAACTAAATTACAACAACACTTTCGCGCCTTCCTACGCTTCTTAGAAAGATCAACTTGACACATATAATCCTACTACTTTCTTCCGCTTGCATCTCGTTCTTGCACAGAACCAGAATGAATCTCGTTTAACTCAATTCACCTATCACGCTCCGTGTCTGCTTATTTCCGCCATAGAATCTCCAAAAGAAATTTCTTCGTTGCTGACTTAATTTTGATATTTCTAGAAACACCGTGAGAGTTTAATTACCAAATGACAAGCTAGATTTAATCGAGAGTAAAGCTTCCACGGTACTTTCTTTCGAGACCGTGGGCCGAAAATGGCGGACTATAATGGCGAGGATTTCGATTCGAAACCTCGCGGCAGATTAATCCCCGTTAATTCGCTTTCCCCTTGGCGCGTAATTTTGACGCTGGCAACCGTCTTTTCACACGTAGTCCTCGATCTTGCGGCTTTAAATTACGCCCAGAAGTTTCCTGGTAGCTGCGCGGCGGCATTATTTTATCCGCTGCTCATTACCATTGTCAAGAATCCGTTTCCTCCTTTGCCGGGAGATCCAATCGCGTGGCAGGGTTGTTCGAGGATAGAAAAAGGAAGAGGGCATCGCTAACCCCCACCATCACTCTGGGACTAGGAGAAACAGAGAGTCAAAGCCAGACGCGTATGGTGGGGGGAACGGTAGATCTAGGATGTCATGGCGTGGGAGAGTCACTTTCACCAACGTCGGCCCCTATAGCGGTAAAATCTACGTGGTACATAAAATTACGCGTTCCGTTTCAATGGTACTCGCGATGATGGTACCAACTTGACGGAAATATGTCACGCGGGAGTTACGAGGTTTTCTATTCGACGCTGCTTGCGAATAATGTCTCGTGTAACACGTTTTCTTTCACCGTTACTTCACTTTCCAAATAGAACTGTTCTTCGGCAAATAACGCAAAACGATTTTAAACCATCGAAATATGGAGTTCCATTGCAGAATCTTAATTCTACCTGTTTGCATCTTTCTTTCTTTTCTATTATACATGTATTTTGTTTTTATTTTCTGTGTGCAAAACTCGTGCATTTACAGAAATAAGTAATAAACAATTCTTAAAAATTAATTCATTTTATTGCCAGAAGAATTAATTTTGAAAATCTACAATTAGTTCGTCGTTAACCTAACAAATAAATATTTATCCGGCCGCGTATGTTAATCCAATAAGAATTTTATACTCGATTTTCCTGCAAGATAACGTGAAAGCATTAAAAGGAACTATCTCGACTATCCTTCCATCTGTGTTTGTAACAAACAATAATTAACTAATTCGATCGTTAGGAACACCTAGAATTTCGAATAACTAAGTAATTCAAGTTTTTTTAATAACGCGTACTTTCTTCTCAATTAAAATTCGAGTACGACTCCTAGCGATTAAAAAGTGTTCCTCGTTTCGAATAATATCGTTTCGTGACTCGAATTCAGATACCTAGAATTTGTACGTAATTAATCGGTTATTAAATGCATTTCGCTCGGGACTCGAATTACGCAAACGCGCTTCCTGATTCGATGATTATCATACCGCGCGGAAATAGACTGGCGAAAATAATTGCATTGTTTGTACGACGAGAAGGAAAATATTTATGCGAGTATGATGCAACCTGCCGAAAGTAATACCGATCGACGATCATTCTGCTCTCCTATTATATAAAACAAAGTCTCTAACCTTTCATTTTGTTATGTAAGCGTATACGAAACGTCGCGTTTATTTCGTTCCATCGATTACCGAAATAAAAACAGTACAACCCTCAAATTTTCTTTCATAATTCGTCCATCGGCGCCGAACGAGTCGCGAAATTAATTCAACGCGAACGAAAGTAAATGTAACCTATCGCGCATCTTAACCGCGCAGCATCCCGAAACCGTTTCGTTCCGCGTACAAATAGTTGTACATCAGTTCCTCGGGTGCCAGACAGCTGTACAAATTCATCGGTTAATCTCGCGCTGGTATAGGCGGCGTCGGCCGCGTAACGCACCTAAAACGTGGTAATAACGCGTTACACAACCTGACAATTATCGAGCGACGTCCGACGTTCAATTAGAAACACGGAGCCACGCGAGGAACAAAGGGGTGGGGATGGATAGATCGAGCATGGGAGAGGGGAGGGGGGACAGGAACGGAACGCCGTCGAAAAAGGAGGGATCTAGAAGCACCGCGATTCCTCTTCCTCCTTGCAACAACGTTGCGTTTAATGAAGCAAATACCAACCGGGTATCGGAGGGGTGAACCTCGAAAAAGCTTGGCCGAGATAGCCGGGGGCTTGTGCGCGCGGCTTTGAGCCCCGACACCGGAGCCGTGGACGCGCAAGCACGCGCGCGTGTACACACAACGAGATCGTCGGAGCAGTCGGCCTCTCAAGAAGAGACCGTAGGTTAGTGCATTGGCTGCACTTTCCGTCTCGGTGTGTGCATGTGCAACGTCGGCAGCTCTCCCGGTCGTGTGCATGCATTGGTTACGCAAGAACGGTGGTGTGTGTGAGACTGCTGACCCACATACGCCAGGGAGCAAGGACCCCGCTGCACCACGTACACTCGCGTCAGTGCCGCCTCGCGAGCACGGGTGTGCGTATGCGCGCGCAACCGTGTCCCGTGGATGCGCACCGTTCGTGGGACGGTGCACCTATACCGCCATCTGGCGTCGCGCGCGATCACCGACGCACACACGCTCGCCCACGTGGCTACCGTTGCCGGCTTAGGCGCCATTCACAACGCGAATAAAACAGCGAATCAACTAATATTCGAATATCATATATTATATATTAACATTAGTAGTCGAAACAGCGTTCAATATTACACTAAATCTATATTTGAATGTTTCATTTGGGGGTCCTAGCAGACCCTGCCTTAAACGCCTGGATATAATCGAGTGCTTGTGAGAGGAACGGTCCCTCTGGCGGCGAGTACGAAAAACGATGGACCCCACAATTTAAATGTTCGCGCTCAAATACGGAAGCATTCGTCCCGTAGTCCTAACCCCCATAGCAACCGTGTATGAGATGGACAGTTTACGTAAATATTTTCACAGCAAGAATGTAAACTATGACTGCAATTTATCCAGCACTCGTGTTTGTCTTGTAAAGCCAACTGAGGGCCTGATTTTTCCTCGCGCAAAGTTGCTGCACCCTCGAGCAACAGCGTTATCTAGGCAGAACGCGATTAGGTGCAACTTGGGCGTCCGATCCAGGCGCGAGTTTGCTCGTGACTCATTTATTTCTGTACTTTCTCGAGTACAGCACTTAGTACGCGGAAGAAAATAATAAAACACGAAGTTTGCTTGGAAAAATAGAAACTATACGCGTAAAGTAAAATTACAAACCGTGTCTGCGAGAAGATATAGAAACTCTGATTAAAACGAAATAATATAATATAGAATGCTCGTTTAGTAAAAAAAATAGTTTCGAAATAGTTGTAAAATAGAAACTTTCTGTACGAATTGTTTGCAATTTTTTAAAAGAGAAATTTAAACTTTGTGTATAAAATAAAATATGAAATATTTCTATGCAGAAATCGAGGCCTCGTATGCAAAGGAGGGGTTGAAAATTGTGAATTTTTAAAACGAAACTGTAAGATACGATCTAGCAAGGAAACTATTAAGTTCTGCGATAAGTATTCGACGTGAGGCATGATGAAACAGGAACAGAAGAGAGATTACTTAACATCGGTAGCCGTGGATGAAGAGAAAGTTCCGCCACGATTTTACGATTTGCAAATATTTACTTAAACTTGAGCGCAGAAAGACTCTGGTTGGTAGCAAGCCAATGTCCACGATCGATTAGTGTCAGATGGTAGCCTTTAAATTTGGAATTCCGCAAAGTTGAGGGCGAATCGCATCTAGGGTGATTCGAAGGCTGATCTCGTGCTCGAACTTTTAAAACTCGTTTTAAACAACTGGTACCGAGGCAAACGATACATTAAACATTTAATTTTGAGCGTTTGCAAATAAATTTAAGATTGTAATTCAATTTATCGTTGTTTTTAATGATCTATCAGGTTTTCCACTTTCTGACCTCGAACCGGGTGACGAAAAAATGTCGCCCCGGGAAAAATTGGCCTGGAAATTCTGAGGAATACGCGAAAGGTCCGGGCAGTTTAACATTTCGAAACTTTCCTGACATTTTTCCCGACCCAACGGAACGCAACTCGGTGAATTAAGTCCATCGATCATGCCTCCAGTAGCCTGTGCAACAGTGTCTCGAGCAAGTGCGGAATCAAACTTGCCACGGGATGCAAATATAGTTGCATTCGAGAGATCGCGGACGATTGGCCCGTATTATCCGCGACATCGCGTTTATTAAAACGACCCATGGTGTGTCATAGACCGTTTCTCTCGCGACGATCGTTAAACCGTTCCTGTCTTCTATCTTACTTCGCTATTAATTACGGCGAGGCCGCCAGCGCGCGATAAGACGCGATTTATCATTATCAGAACACCCAGATGAGTGGACGGGTATTATTAAACTGACCTGGTGCAACAAACGTCGCAGACACGACTCTCAGTCTCTCGTCCAACGTCGACTCGTAAAATTCGGAGGATGAGAATAGCTCGTGGACAACGCCTCTTTACGACGATACAACTTTCTTCGTACGAACACTTTCTGTTATTCGAACGTAACGTGTCCTTGTACCCCTCCTTTTATCGAAACATTCTTCCCTGACTGTTGGGAACTAATTGTGATTTCAGAATTTATTACGAGACTCGGTGCAAGCATTATTCTTTGGCAAACTTTGTTGTTCATACGTCGATTGGTAGACCTAGACTTTGATCTTTAACGATCCTAAACTATATTGATTAAAATTTTTCTTAGTATTTCATTAAATTCAAATTTATTTCCTTTAAAGTTTCAGCTTGAGAATTATTTTAGTTCCTAAAATGAAAAGTGATGAAACGTAATATTATAGTTAAATAATAATAATCAAATTCACCTGAACGTCCAAGTGCATGATTCGAAAGATTCAAACTACGTTTATAGATCGTATTTTCAAGATATTTTTTTTTGTTTGAATCACAAGTTTCCTCCCTTTTTTGAGGGGGCCAGATCCCGCCATTTTGGGGAACGTTGTTTCGCTGGATTGTATCGCGGATTATTGGCTGAGGAACAGGAAGATTCCGTGAGGCTCTTGCACACGATCGTGACACGGTGATGTGCATCGAATCGCATGGTTCTATTCGTTGCACCGCTGAAAGATACTGCCATGCAACGATCCAATTGTATGCTATTGGCTAAAGAGGGGTTAATGGTGAACTATGCGTTCGCCGTAATCGCGAACGCGTGCGTCCGACACACGTACTTTCACATTCAGTCCGTTCTCTTTGCGATAGCCGATATCCTCGGCCCGAGCATGATGACTTGGAGCACTATCCGCGAAACGTCTTGCAAACCTACGATCCTGACACCTCATGCGTCGAAAAAACATTCATCGAATACGCCAGAGACTCCCAAATTTTTATTCGTGACAAAACACTTCATTCAACAGCTATTTAAATAACTCTTCGTTTCTATCGTAAAATTGTAGTTAACCAGCTCGAGGATCACAGACTATTTACTTTTTTTATTTGATCAATTTTTAAACCACACATACTAAAATTGCACATATATATATGAAGTTTGTCACATATTGTTTGGATAAAAACTTGATGTATTGGTTGTACCAGAAAAGAACAGAGATCAAATACTTTGGGACTATGTATTGCTATTTACGAGGACCTCCATTGGCGTGAATGGCGGCTCGTATCTTTCTTGGCATGCTCTGAATACATTTTTTAACGTTAGTTTTCAATTCTTCGTCGCGACGCCAAGTCTCAGTCGTTGCTTCTGTGAGATTTCTCCCGTCTGAACCCTCGTAAATGAAAAACGAACTATAAAAAGACCATACAATTTTGATAACTTTAAAAGACACAGCTTTGGTAGAAACGTGATCGTTGTTCGAACAAAGTATGTTTTTATCCAGGTCTGAAAATGTAATTCTCCGCGAACGCTTGACTGTTTGTACGTGCACTATAGCGCGAAAAGAACGTGACTGGACGTTCCGTGATTAATGAAGACGCTTTTCGTGGCAGACACCGACGAGACGTACCAATCGCGGGTTTGATCCCCAGGATCTCGCGAACATCGTGAATTAGGATCAATTATTTATTAGCAAATAGTTTTTCTTGCCCCCCCCCCCCATGTGAAACTTGCCTATTGAAATAGCGCGTTTCGGTCACGATCGATCGAACGAAACTAATCGTTGCGTAACATTTTGTTTTTTCCAGGAATTATGACCCTTACGAGCAGCCCGTGTGAGCTAGACAACATGAGCTTGTTTCAAGACCTCAAGTTGAAAAGGAGAAAGGTCGACTCCCGATGTAGTAGTGACGGTAAGGCGCCATTTCGTTCCTCTTTTATTAAAACAAAATTCGGTATCCCCCTCGTCAACGCGTCGCAAAACCTCGATGTACACATCTGTCATTACTCATTACTCGACGATGGATAAATTTTTATATAACGAACCTCTGAAATCAAACTTCACACTCGCGTTTAAAAGCGTTATTATCGTGTTTAGGTAACAGGTAATCCTCCCATAACGCATCTCTTTTTAACGTTGCATAATAAACATGTAACACTGTTCTCTCGTTGATATATAAAAACCAAAAAATGTAAGTCGAAACATTGGATTTAAATGGACTTCCTCCAATTTTAATCAAAACCAATTAACCGTGTTACAGGAGGATTACATGTATATTAATTTAAAATTGTACACAGAATTCGTTACGATCAATGTGCACTGTAAAAGTAACAACGTTGATTATAATGGATTCTGTCTAAAATTTTCCCTGAAATGATCGACTCGATATTGTTAACAAATATTTACTTCAGTAATACTGGGAAAGCGGTGTTTAACCGGTGAAAAAAATCGTGTATCACCGGTGCTCGTAAAGTCGGATCGTAAATCTTTAATTGTCCAAGTCTCGTGTAAAAGAATCATTAATTTTGAAACAAGCGAAACAATGCGTATCGAGGTTTCAACAGCCCAGGCGTAATCATGTCTTTGAGAAGGATCGTATATCATTGTCTGGCCGGGAGCGCACAGCATATGGGCAATCTTTTCTTATTCAGAATACCCAGAACGAGTCATGAAAGTGGTCAGCGCAACTATAATGATTAGTTGCCGCCCATAATGCCATATTTGATACCCTTATTGCCCCGATTTTCATAACCTGCGTATATTACGCTGTACATCGTATACGAGGCGCGTTTATAACATCAATCATACTTCATCTGTTCCGCTTTGAAAACCATAAACGCTCGAGAGCGTGTCATTATACAAGCACAGCTTTTAGAACCCGACTGCTCGCGTGCGAATTTATTATGTCTAACCGACGCGCATCTACGCGGGTAAAATTCTTGAATCTACTCCAATTATATCTAGTTCTACGCCTTTTGCAATAAAATAGATCACGGTTTATTTACATAACGGTTACGATAAATTCGTATCTGTTCTTCTGCATGGGACGTGCAACCTTACCACGAAGGTATCTAATTTTCTTGATATTTATGCGAAGTAAACAATTAGAACATAGTGTCTCGTTCGTTGGTAATATTGTCTATGAAACAGATAGAGTTAATATTCAATTGGGACCTCTTATGTTTTAGTATAAAATTGTCACATGTGAGGGAGGTATCCAATAATCACTTTGATTGTAAATAGTATTGTAGTGTGCTTTCGTGGAAAGAAGGCCAGGCTGTGTTGACATCCCCCACTCTAGTACCTGTCCACTAAGTTTCCTGTTGGCCAATGATAGGCCAATTTTTTTATTTTTGGCCACACATTATATTTTCGGTAAAAAATTTTTTTCTCAGAAATGCGCAGAATTTCGGGGGTATGTGTATCCACCAACAATGTTTGTAACTGACCCCCACAACCGAAAATAATTTTTTTAGAACGATTCGAAATTTTTTTTTCGTCGAAAAATTTAGGCACATTCCTAAATTTTTTTCTCGAAAATGCATAGAATTTCGGGGGTATGTGTATTCACCAAAAATGATTATACTTGACCCCCACAACCGAAAATAATTTTTTTAGAATGATTTCAAATATTTTAATTTTGTCGAAAAATTTCGTACCTTCTCGAATTTTTTTCTTGAAAATGGGTAAGATTTCGGGGGTATGTCTATTCACCAAAAATGGTTGTATTTGCCCCCCCTAGGTAAAAATAATTTTTTTAATTTTGTTGAAAAATTTCGTACCTTTTCGAATTTTTTTCTTGAAAATGGATAACATTTCGGGGGTATGTCTATTCACCAAAAATGGTTGTAATTGACCCCCCTAGCTAAAAATAATTTTTCCAGAATGATTTCAATTTTTTTAATTTCGCCGAAAAATTTAGGTACCTACTCCCTGTCGATTTTTCTTAAAAATTAGTTTCTCATTTTTAATAAATTTGCTTGACGCCCTACAGAAAAGTTGTCTAATACTTTTTTGTAGGTACTCATGAGCTCTACTTCAGATAAAAGTTTCATTGAAATATATTCACTATTCTAGGAGTTATGGTCGTTTGAAAACTTGAGTAGTTGTATGGGGTTTTTCTCAGTTTACGGGGTCAAGGAACAACTTTTCCAATATTCTTAGAAACTCTACATATTCTCCACTAAAATACGCGTCGTTTGCCTTTTTAAACAATAAAATCGTCCATTCCGTTCAGAAGTTATGATGTTTTAAAGATTCGCATGAAATTTCAGGGAAAAATGTGATATATGGTCAGACATTAAATTTTCGGTAAAGAATTTTTTTCTCGAAAGTACGTAGGATTTTGGGGGTATGTCTTTTCACCAAAAATGATTGTAGTTGACCCCCCTAGCTAAAAATAATTTTTTCAGATTGATTTGAAATTTTTTAATTTCGCCCAAAAATGTCTGCACCTATTGTCGATTTTTCGTAAAAATTCGTTTTCGTTTTTTAACAAACACATCCATGAGTAATGTAGTAATACAATTTATTAACAAAAAATAAAATATATAAAATTCCTACGCTTTATTTATAGTCAGAGTCAAAATGATATTTAAATACCTCCCTCGTATTTGACAATTCTATGCATAATAATTTTAAGAATATAAGAGCAAACTCAACAATCTTATAATTAGAAAGAAACTCGTTTTAAACATTTCCCATGAGGATGTGAACATCTTACACTATAAGAATAAAAATAATCACTAATTGAATTATATTTCAATCAACAGCTAGACCATATTAATTAGGCTCACCGTAATAGCAGTATAAATACAAAAATTTGACACAACAGGATACCTCCACTGATCAATCCTCGTACTTCTCGTCGGAGATAAATCACAAACACACAGAATTCAAAATTTTATACAAATAATATCGCGTTCGTTGTAACTTATTTTGACAAATTTTGACAGTAAAATTATCATCCAAAATAGTAAATCGCCCCACGTGCCACAGGTCCGCTGATTCTACCCTAATGCGTTCCTCCCCCGTGGTGTCTTGGGCTCGGTTTCGTGTCACCGTTTAAATAGGATTGGTTACCGCGGGGGTGGTTCAGACGTCGTCGTAGGACGAGGGGGGGACGCCACGGATCCTGTAAGAGGGGGTGGCGGTCGCTGGCAGCGGTGCAGGGTAGAGTATCCAACCCACGCGGTTTTCCCGGACGTGCACCCGTCGTGCTTAGTTCGGCTTCGTCTGAACTCGTGCAAGCATGGCGAGACGTGTCCCATCAAGCACGATACATTTCTCGCGAGATCGTACAACGTGGAAAAATCTCTGAACCCTTCTCTTCTTCGCGTCACCGCCGAGAGTGCGCGGGTGTTTTCCAAAAATCAGAAACAACGAAATGTACCTCTCCACCCAGCGATCGATTCACCGTTCCAACATGGCAGGGATTCTTAAACGGTAGACAACTGCTGCAGTAGCCATTTTGACTTAGGGAGATACCTCCTCCGAGTAGCACCGTGGCGAGCGAATAGGGAAACTTTGGACCACCTGTGGTTCGCGAGGTCCCAGTGGTGCATCGTGTCGTGTGTTTGAGAACCGCTGCGACGGATCGCCAATGGTTTCGAGCCATCGGGTGCTCGATGGCTGCATCGATTTTTTGGTCAGAGGTTACGAACACGAGCGATACCAATGACCCTCGACCTACTGGCGAGCAAAGGTCAGAGACTGCCGTTGGCGGGAAGCCGAATCGATGGTGGCGACGGTGAACCTGGACCGTTGTTTTGCCGGATGATACCGCCGACACTGGACCCACGGGGGGGACGCTGACGAGCGCGGTTTCCGTCGGCGTCGCGTCATCGACGGAATTTCTCGCCGCGGCGCGACGCACGCGGAACCATCGCGGGCATGAATGAGCCTTTTTTTTCGAGGGACACGCGTTCCGGGATCGAGGCTCGCCGGCTGCCCCCGAGAATCATTGATCTTTCTTTCCGAGGCCACGCGCGGCCAACGTCATGCACCGAAGCAGCGTGTGCTGCGACGCAATTCCACGGTGACGAAAGCGTCGAACGGAACGGAGGGGCGCACAGTGTTCGAAAACGACGATTTAGACGTAAAAGAGTCCAATTTTTCACCATCTCCAATCAGTTTACTTTAGGTCTCGTTAAGATTGCAAATTCTCGAGGATCTTCATTTGAAATCTATTCTTAGAAATCTGTCTTCTGGGAAATAATGATATTAGGATCATTTTGTGCTCTATGAATCTTGCACAGCACACACTTTATTTTGGTATAAAAACAATTGATCAAAATTTATTATAGTTTTAAATACAGGTAATCAAACAGAACCAATTTTAATATGCTTTTGGAACAGAAATTACCAGATTGATACGTATTAATACTTTTTTAACAATATAACTTTAAAGTTAGCGCATCTTATTCTTATTATTCCTATTTTCTATTATTTTCTTCATTATTTACGTACATTGTATAATTCAAAATGTTATGCAGCAGTGAAACTTTCATAATATTCGATTTTTTCTTTAATTAAATAATTTAATTTTCATTTAACATAAAATAACATAAAAATTATTAAACAAAATTAATGTTAACAGTGAAATATACTTTTCGAACACTGTGACGCTGGCGAACGAAACAATATGGAATGCTCGAATGGATGGAAAATAAATCTAGACAGAAGTCTTGAATTTTAAATTAAAAATAAGTTTTATGACAAATCGTGGGTTTGCCAAGTGTCTCAAGATAAAGTTTGGTTTTCATGGACAATTTAAGGGGTTTGGTCTGCCAATTAACGTGTTACGATGGTTCGATCCCCATCGTGGTGGTTGAAAATACAATTATTGGAGCATCCTGAAAGTTTCCACGGTTTCGAACAGATCGAAACTCGAGGTTTAGGTACACCCTCACCGATCTTCCTGAAATTGAAACGTCATGTTAAGGACGCCACTTTGAACAACTGTTTATTTTTTATAAACACAGTGGATTTAGTTTTCGATTTGTACTCGTGTTTTATTGATACAGACTTGGAAAGATCAAAATATTTTGCAAATGCAAATGCTTCTTTATGGATCAGAAATATCCAATGTACTCATAGAAACGTCGAGTATTTATTTAAAGTGAAATAAGAAATCTTATATTGGTTCCTGAATATCTATTTATCGATCATATTACATATTTCGTTTGTATCGTTTATTGTACACACACGTTTGTTTACATTTACTGGCTCGTCTCGTCGGATCGGAATAGACTGTTCGATAATTCAGTTCTTGATTCAGAGCCAAGCACTTGACACATGAAACAGAATCACTTTGCTTTGAAAGAAATACGAAGAAAATTTAATTTATTTTCTGTCTATGGTTTTTGTTTCGATATAACCTTCTCTAGTTACATCTAAAATCTCACTTGACATACTTGTAGACGAACTTCGACAATAATCCCTTCAAATTTCGATCGAGTGCTAACGTCAATAAGGAAACGAAATGCTACGTCTGACCAGTGATGTGTCATACTACTTGACTGTATCCCTCGTGTGATAAATTGTGTGAAAAACTTTTAATAGACTTCCAAAAAAATCAGAAATCAAGAATCATCGTTAAGAGACTGTATGGACAATAAAAATATTTGCAACAAAAGCTACACAAATAAACAAATTAAACGTACATTTAATTTAATAAATTTTTCGCGATTCTTGCTATCATCGAAACGTTTACGAACTCTCGAGCTCAATTTAATTACGAACAGACAAATTTTATACAAATCTCGTTAATAACGCTAATTCTAAATGCTTTTTTAAAAAACGAGAGACTGAAAGACAAAAGTGTGCAACGATTTCTGAAGTGCCTGTTAGAGTTAGACCAGGATGACAATGATCTTAAATTCATGGGAAGAATGAATTTTCACTTGAAAAACAGCATGTACGTCGCGTGTTTGGACAATCTCCGTTGGATGGGGAATTGGAGCTCGTTGAATATGGACTTAAGGGTGCCGCTGGACAGCCTCCAGCCTTATCCGTGTCCGTGTCACTATAACTGTTACTCGATGCCGCCTTATCAGAGCTATTTCGACTTCCATCGTTACGTTTGCTCGCAGCTGACAGTATGTCCGTGCGTAACATTCCAACGTCGATACTGCTGCTACGATTCGAAGGACTGTCGCTCCTCGCTATTCGGTAAACAACGTACCAACAAAAATTTTGCACATTATAAATAAGAATAGACTTAGTACAGAATTCCTCAAAATAGTCTCCGTTGAATAAATTTCGAAATAAACGTTAATATTTATTAGGTGAATCGTAGCTCAAAAGAATCGTTGAAACTCGAAGGGCCTTTTAGGAAAAATTCTACATTATTTACACACGACATCGTCCACCTTGTTCTCTGTTTATTTCATGCTTGCAATCTCCATTTTATCGAACACGAAAGACCCCAACGCAATTATGTCGAATGACTCGAAAATTCGCGAGAGAAACTGAAGAGTTGCTTCCTGTTGGGGATAAAAGACAATGTCGCCTCGTTTTACCGGTAGTAATTACCCGCTACCACACGCTGGGAGCGCAGAAGATCCATGACCGTGAGTCGCCGCTTCGACGCGACCGATCATCTTCCTGATCGGCCTATTAATCGTCGTTGCGATCGTCTCGTTAATCGCGCATCGTGATTCGTCATTCGGCGCTGACGTTGTCGATTAATCGACTCTGTACGCGATCGGAATATCGAAACATGGAATCAAATGACGGACAAAAAGAAGACAATGTACCAAGAAAGAATTCACAGAATGGATTAAATTAATAGTAATTAATAGTTCCGTTCTGTGACTGGTTACGATCATTTTCAATTCTTATCCTCGTCTTATTTCAACACTCTATTATTCGCGTAATCGTACCATATCACGATTTCATTTACGAAAACACAAATTGAATTTAGAAAATATACAAATAAAATTATATTTATAATTTTTGTGTCATATTACAAAATTGCAATTGGTATTGCTAGTTGTTGAAGTGCAAAGGGTTAATAGAAAACGATTCTATCCATTTTGGTGAACATGTGCCATAGAAATAATTAAATAAATACAGAAATTGGCCATTGGAGTAAATTTTTGATATATTTGACGAAGAGTATGTTGAAATTCGACTCCTCAAAGACGAAGAAGAGAAACTATCTTTCAGTGGGATAAATAAATTAATTCAGAGGTTAAATCAAGATAGAACGTATTGAAAGGGGGGAATAATTATTGTGAACCCTCATTTTTCCTCATCCCGCGAAATTTTGACCGTCGAACGTGCAAAACGCGATAAATAATCCGCGGGAACCGATATTCACGGCGATCGGCGCTATTAATAGCTTGGAAACTGGAACCTAGGTACCTACAATCACAACTCGGCCTTGTCAACTGCATTCCTTCCTTGACCTACACGAACAGTCATAGTCCCACATCCTTTCCACGATCCCAGCCACTCCGAGCGAGTATTACACTTTCGTGTCGGTCGCGTAAATTGCTCTCGCGCTCGCTGCGAAAATATCCACCGCACACGTGCGATCTCAGACGCTTCCAGCACCCTCGGGGACGCGATAAAATGGTGGAAACTGGAGGGAATCCGTGTCTGAACGATCTTAAAGCCACGCAAGTTACGTGATCGCAGCCCTCTTCCAACCTTCGCAGGTAAAACTGCTGGGAAGCTGAAACTTTTACTCGTCGAGAGGCGTACGGGATTAATTTTTGCATCGCGTTGGGTCTGCTTAGTTTCATCCAGTCTTTACGCGAGCAAACGTTGATTTAGAACCGAACGCCATTTCGTAGACCATTGGAGCAATCTGTTTATCGTGAAAATCTGCGTTTTTATTTGATTTGGATTCGATCTAACGAAACAAGCTTTAGTTTTTTAGAAAATCAATAATAACGCGAATAAGGAAAAGAACGATTTCCGTTTGGAATTATAGCACGGCCCAGATACTATAATCATCGTGTACGCCATCAGTCAGTTCCTGAAACGTTACGGCGGTAATAACAGGCCCGGCGAAAGAGACAATGCGCGAAGATAAAGGTTTATCGATGCACTATGCCTGCGATTCGATCCTCGAACGGATAGGAAGAATTTCGAAACGCGCCTGTCAACGTTATAAAACAGCGGATTGGCAGCGGGGCGCGATAAATACTATTAACCATCGTGATAGACCACCGGCGTGCCGGCGAATGATTAATAACATTTTCATAACGCCTGAAACCCCCGAGGACCAAGCCCATTAACGCGAAACATCGGGGTTCAAGACGGTTACGCGATCGTTGAACCGAATATATAGTTTAAAAGAATTTCGTCCCACGTAAGTTACGTAATCGCGTACGAATCGCGACGATTGTTGTTAATGCCCGATGAAACGCTAGTTGCCCAATCGCCCGCGAACGGTAACGAACAATGCGCCGCGCAGTGTCAAAACAGAATGCAAATAACGTGTTCATCTCCATTAGAACGTCCTCGGATCGCTGGCAATTATTTACAGACGCGCGTCTTCCGTTCAATAATTTATACGCTTCGTGAGTTCGACGCTGGAACGGTCCCTGTAGATTGAGCTTGCAATGGCGGACGTTTCTGTCGTCAAATCGATTCGGAAAGTCTTTTACTACCCCCCTCAGAAGCTATCACAATTGTAGCGCGATATTCCTTCGAGGGTTTATGCCTCCAATCTTGGAAAACACCGCCTTAACGATAAGTAGTATCTCCGCCGCCAGAGGGCTGTGTTCTTGACTCTCTCGCAAGCGTTCGACCGACTACGAGTCCTGATGATTCCTGCACCAGCAAATCGGCGCCATAATATTGTTAAAAAATAAGTGCTCCACAGGTTAAGAGTTGGGGACTAAAAGAATACGTGTCTCTTAGTTACGACTGCTCTGTGAAGCAGCAAAATTCGTAATCGAAGGAAGGGGACATCTGGGGAAAGAGTGTAAGCTTTCTCTCGCTTGCCAAGGATCTTCTCTAGCGTGTTCCACTGTACGCTTAGGAATCGTAAAAGCTATAAATCGTTTCGCAAATCGTCCACCATCGCCATTACCATCAAACAGACAGCAGTAAAAATCATGTTCACACAACACCCGTCAGGACAAATCGTGGCTCATCCGCGATCGTGGCGTTGAGCTAAGCGCATAACCGAATGTTCCATCGAGTATAAACGTACAATCAACGCCTTATTTCTCAGACTCCCCGGTATCCCTCGGATCAGCAGGCTCGCCGCTCGGGATCCAGCCGGCGGACGCTCCTTCACCCATAAACTTTCCTGCTCCAGGGGAGAGCATGGCCGACACCTCGACCCTGTCGCCGGAGGCTACCATGCCGGGCTCGCCGGGCTGCCCCGTGGTCAAAGTCAAAAGCGAGTATCTGCTAGGCATCCCGAGCCCAGGGAGAGACCCTCTGCGAGGAAGTGGCGCGGCGAGTGGCTTGGAGGCACGGGACACAGGTTGCTCGGACCGTGCGTCGCCCGACTCGGTCTTCTCGGACGCCACTTCGATGGTGGGCTTCAGAGTCGTCGAAGAGCAGCAGCAACAGCATCACCAACAGCAGCAGCAGCAGCAGCAACAACAGCAACAGCACCACCAACAGCAGCAGCAACAGCAGCACCACCAACAGCAGCAACAACAACAACAGCATCAGCAGCAACGTTCCGGTACACCGGCACCAACCAGATCGTCGCCTTATTCGCCGCTCCAGACGGTATCCACGACTCCGATGCCCCAGGATGCGACCTCCAGGAGCGACAGCCCCGACAAGGGCGACCTGTCCTCCGCCCAGACCAAGGAGGAGTCCGACAACTCGGTTTTCGACGGCGGAGGCGGCGGCAGCAGCGGCGGCGGCGGTCGTTCCGAGACCTCCAGTCAACCCAGTCACCGGAGCAGCCCGTCATCTCAATACAATTCCAACCAGAACATGAGTCCCAGCGGGAGCACCACGCACAGCGTCCAACAACAGCCGCAGACACCGCCTACGCCACCCAGGCCCAGGGCGCCATCGGTGCCCCCTCACCTTCTCGCCCATCATCAGTTTTGGTCGCAGAACGCCGGCGTCCAAGGCTTCGCCACCCAGAAGCTGATCAACGGGGTCATCAGCAGCGCCGTGAACTACGGTCAGAACGTCTCTGTCGTGTCCACCAGCAGCAGCACGAGCCTCAGCAGCAGTCCGGGCAGCGGCGGTAACGGGGCCACCTCCGCGAGCAGCGGGCCCACTACGACGGTGTCATCGTGTAAGTGAACTTGTAGAGTTATTGGTATTCTTCCTCGTCGAACATGAGTTCACTGGACATCTGCTATTGGGAGATGTTGGTACAAGGTAAACGACGCAAGAGGCCAAGAGACACCTAGAGACACCCTCCACTGTTGAGATTTTTAGTTCTTAGCTTCTTTAAGGACTTGGTCTGTGAGTGGCTTATCCAATAATAACCAAGAAACTAAAAAGTCTAGGGTTAGGTCTGGGTTAGGTTGAAGGTTCTGTCCCTTGCGTCGTTTAGTTTGCAGGTGATCATCACCTTGTCCCCTAATAGTAAGTATCCTAGGTATTGAACCAGCGATATTCTTCTCACAATCTTCGACAAATAGGAGGTTAAAGAAAGATCAAGAATATCGTGAACATGCTTCGTCATGAAGATACTTAACTACAACTTAATTACAAGGATTGAACCTGTTCTAACCGATGGAATATTTGTTTCCAGACGAAACGATGAAACCCCCGGCGCAGAGGCCGGCGCCAGCACCCCCAAGACCACCACCTACGGTGATCATGGGCGAAATCGGCGGCGTGAGGACGATGATATGGTCCGCGCCGCCTTTGGACCCCGTGCCACCGCCGGCGGCGTCGTGGACGACCACCGCTGCGGCAGCGTCCTGTTCCTCGTCGGAAGAGTCGGCTGCCCAGCTGCTCCTGAACCTCGGACAGGAGTCCAGAGGCAAACCGTCGTCGGTTTCCTACCTGTCCGGCCCACCACTGAACATGGAGAAGCTGTGGGCCGGCGACCTGACGCAACTGCCGGCCGCGCAGCAGATGCAGGCGCTCAACCTGACCGCTTCCGGTTCCAGTCAAACGTGGGTGAGGAACGGAGGGGTCAAGTCGGAGTCGACGTCGCAGTCGATGTCGGTCGCGCCACCAGCCCCGCCTATGCCGCCTCAGGAGCACGAGGAGGACGAGACGCCCATGATTTGTATGATCTGCGAGGACAAGGCCACCGGTTTGCACTACGGTATCATCACGTGCGAGGGGTAAGTTATCGAATTAACGCATTTAGTACATGGATGAAGAGATTATTGACAAAATTAAAGATCTCAAAACTGATAGACCTATAAGTTGACTAGGTGACTAAGGTAGTCTTCTTCCCAGTGTATTGAAACTAGTAAAAATATTTCGGTGGTCCCAGTGAGACCATATCGTTGTAATAGATATGAAAGTATATCTCCACGAATCTTAGTTTCTATAAACGCCCAGTAATCGAATCAGATGTTCATAAATATGGTACCAAACCAGCACATCACCAAACGCCTCGTTTGTTGTCGACGCTATGGCGAACGCTGAAGATTGGAGCAAACCGTTTAATTAGAGATAATTAGACGGAACCACGGAGGGAAACTTAGGGTTACACTAGTCACGACCTTAAGGGTGCCTCGAGGCGAACTCTGACCTTTGGCTGTTCCCAGCTTGCACGTGCGTCTCTGCATCGAACGCAGTACACCGGCAATGGGTTTCGTGTTTCCTCGACGATACCTTGTCACTGTTGAATTATGAATATACATAGACGGCCTCCCGTGGTAGTAAACAATGGTCTGCGCCCATCGAGTTCTTCATCCATTGCCTTTTCGTGACACGATTCCCCGTTTTCTTATTTCCTCGTGCTTGTGTATTCCATGGGACGATCACGATCGTAATCGTCGACCCTGCGAAACGTGATTTCTTCGATAGGAATAGAAATCTGGAATCGAAGCTTCGAAGTTCATGCACCTTTCCCTCGATGAAAGTTTTAACTATGTTTCTATGGTAGTAATATTTTAATCCTTCTTGGTCTACTCATTTCTGTGAAACTTACGACCAGTCGAAGGCGATAGTTGTGTTTCCTCTTATAGAAATAATGTTCCATCGAGTTCTTCATCCTTTGCCATTTCGTGACGAGTTTTCTTATTTACTTCTTAGATTAGCTCAATCATAATCGTCTATCTCGAGGAAGCTTCTCCTGCTAATATACTTGCTATCAATCAAACTTGCTTTCTTTAATTTTTGTGTTGGGCGAGTGTTGCTTCAGTTTTGAATAAAAATCGAAATAAGGGGAAGGCCATATTCAAGGTGCTCCCCATTCTAATACATTCTGCAAGGCGGTTGATTAGCCTCTAAAGTTACTACAGGGTATCGTTACTCGGTTTCTTCTCGCTCGTTTACTCCGTCTATTGTCGCGTCGTACGAACCCGACAAATTACTTTGGAAAAGTCCACGAGTTCCCCGATGCATCCCCGGTATAACCGTAATTCGTCGCGTATGAATCTTTAATCCGTTTCTAGGTCAAAGTATCAGGGCATTCCCCCGAGGAACGGGGAACTTCGAAAGTTGATTCGAACTAAAAAAAAAAAACACGTAACAACTGAACACGAGACGTAATTTCTGTCCCGATTGAAAAGCCACGGGTTCGCGAATAGATCGAAGCGTGTCGCGAAAAGTTTGCGAAAAGGTCAACCGCCAGTCAAAGATAATTCCAATTTTATAACTTCGAAAATATCGAGGGACTCTCGAATATTAATACACAAAAGGTCGTTGGAATGTTTTGTGGGGGGGGGCACACGAAAATATTTTTGATTCAACGTTAAACTTTTCGAACCTTTGATCAATATTTAAGGATCGTTCGATACTTTTGAAGCGTTTTATTTTCTGTATAAAATTTTTATGCGGAGATTTGGTGTTTTGGGGGGCTTGTGACAGAGCGGATTGTTTTGTGCGCAGGTGTAAAGGGTTCTTCAAGAGAACTGTACAAAACAGGCGGGTGTACTCGTGCGTGGCGGAAGGCGGCTGCGAAATCACGAAAGCCCAGAGGAACAGGTGTCAGTACTGTCGTTTCAAAAAGTGCATTGAACAGGGTATGGTCCTTCAGGCGGTTCGAGAAGATCGAATGCCTGGCGGGAGAAATTCTGGTGCTGTGTATAACCTTTACAAGGTGGGTATAAATACTTCATTTTGTTGCATTTGATTCAGGATATCGTTTAAGATGAAGTTTGGGGTCTATGGAGTCCAGATTGAGACTATTGGTAGCCAGAGAAGAATTTTAATTCTTAGTCCTTGGTTGATGGACGATGATTTGTTTTTGCAGGTGAAATACAAAAAGCACAAGAAGAGTAACAAAACCAGCGGAGTGGGTGGGAATATGGGTGGCATGGGTGGCGGCGGTAACGTTGGCGGTGTGAACGGGTCGGGATCCCTGGGTGGAAGCAAAGGCACCATGGGCTCGACGATGCTGGACAAGCACATGGCCGCGGCTGCGGCAGCTCACCACAGCCAACAGCAACACGCTCAGCTGGCTGGTGGTTTCCTTCATCATCACAAAATTTCGTCGGGCGACCCGCTCAACTCACAACCTACCCCCAGTCATCCGAGTCACCCCGCGCATTCGGGTCACCTAGTTAATGGGACGATCCTGAAGACGGCGCTCACCAACCCCTCCGAAGTAAGTCTCCATCATACAATTTTCCATTCTTAACTTAACCGAAACGATGTCTTGAAAATCATTTTCAATTTGTCACGCGACTGTATATTCCAGAATTTTAGTTTTTAACAAATTAGAAAATTTATTCTGAGTTTACTTCTTTCGAAGCAGAAATCATTTTTAATTTCTGATACAACTGAGAATTTTAATTTTAGAATACTATCAATAGATCGAACAAATTATGAAATTTATTCCGAGTTTGGAGCTTCTACTGAAGTAGCAATTTAAGGGAACAGTGTTTTGAAAATCATTTTTAATTTGGGACACAAACCCCAGAATATTAGGTTTGTTCCATTCGTATACTACGACCTGGCCGCCATGACAGTTTTCCGTATTTAGAGATATATTTTTAAATTCTAGTGTGAAGAATGTTCAATAATAGTGAAGCTTCATTCCTGCTGATAGAGTAATGTATAATTTTACAAAAATTCGGTTTATTTTACCGTAAACAATTATGCATCATTATCAACTAGCCAAAAATGAAATTGCAGATTATAAACCGTTAACAAAACAGGCAGACTGCTGGAAACGGGAATTGGTTAATCATAAAACATATTCGCCTCCAACAGGTGGTCGTGGAAGTTGTAAACTCGTAAAGGCTATGAATCTGATAAACACGCAGATAAAGTTAGAAAATTGCTGTCTAATTAGTCGCCTCCATGACACCGAACTATAAACGTAAATTCCACTCGTAAATCTACCGTTACGATGCAGTTTCGTCCTCGACTCAAGGTTCATCCTCGAATCCAAGAGTTCGTCGAATTTATCCGAGAGAAAAAAATTGCAGATATAAAACGAGTTAATTGCAATTTTGCATTTTTGTACCGTAGGGCAAATATTCTGGAAATTTGCGATCCCCGGTGCGTTTGCTGAATTCCGTAGGAATATTGAAAGACGAAAGTTAGCGAGACTCGGTTGATACGGAACAACAAGACCAAATGGAATAATAAAACGGATGGCTAAGTAAAGAATACACCACTTAACACTTTGACGGCTGCAGGTTTCACGCAGAGACTGCTGCCTGCCGCCTGCTACTTTCGCAAGAGTTTCAGCGTAACTAAAGCCTCCGAACTGTTTCTCGATACGACATTTTTAAATGCAGAGTTTTCATAAATATTCACAGCATTCAATTTTGTTTCGAAAGCGATATTTACGTTTATTCAATGGTACTTTGTTTGAACTAATTTGATAAAAAAGACATGATTAGTATAGTTTCTACTCGAGTCAACTTGAAGTACAAGTTCTCTTTGATATTAAAATAGAAATTAAAATTTTACACGGTTATTATAAAAATGACAATGATGAGAATTTAATGTAAAATTTTTTTAATCGACTACAGACCATTGCATTTGATTTACATTTTGAGTACTGATATTTAAGAATTTTTTTTTAAAAGTTTTTTAAAAATTCTGAAAAAATTCAAGTAATATCTTCGACATTCCAATAATATATTACAACTATAATTTTATTTATTTTTTCTTTTTTGTTCATATTTGCATGCACAAAAGAAGTGCATAAAATTAAGGTTTTTTAAAAATCCACAAGAAGGAAACTCTGTTACAGAACTTATATTCACATTAAAATTCAAGCATCCTGACCAGATTGATTTTGTTTAACTCCTCGGTAGAAAATCACGCGAATGCTTTAAAGCTGGTGTCCACGGAGGATCGAAACACCGAACAATTATCGTAATTTCTCGTTTTTCTATTTATCTCGTGTTCCACGGTGCCGTGACGCAACGCTCGTTCGATTTCACGCGATGTTTCCGCGCGATAATTCATAGAGACGCGTTGTAAGAGATTCCACGTGATTTCTCTATCAGCTCCGTTCGGGCGATTATCTAACCAGCTGATTCTACGCGCGAAACATTAATTAGCCTTTTGTTGAGACGATCTCGGTAGCTCATATAGATCAACGTCCGCGGCGTACGAGCGACTCGCGGTGATTTATTCAACGCGGCTCGTTAGAAATCGAATGCAGGTCGGCAAAAGTTGATCCCCCCGACGAGTGGATCCACCGCGCTTGATGAGAACGTCCCGAAGGCATCTTCACTTTCACTTTCCAGGCAGCTGCACGCGATCGGATCACATGCTCGCGTGAAATCTTTCCTGCTCTCGGTTTCTTTTATCCCGTTGCAGCCGCGATTAGTCCGCGGCGATAAAGCGTTATGCGCGAGCCGTGAAATCGCTGGCACACGATTACGTTGCCACAGAGCTGGGCGTCATTCCAACGAATTTTCATTCGAACAATCGTTACGATAAATTCTTGAAACAATCGCGCCGAAATATTTACCGAAACTCGTGGAAAAGAGACGAAAATTGGAACGAATCTTTCCAAGGCAAAGTATAAACAGAATTGCGTATGAAATTCTTATTGAAGCATTCTCTGTACTTTTTAAACAAATTCGATACCAGCAAAGTGATGACTTAAACCCTGCCTAGTTTTGCACGAACTATATTCTGTGTAAATTTCAATGAAATCCCTGATGATCGAGGATGACGATCGTTCTGAAAGATTTACTGAAACTCTTAAAAAAGAAAAGAAAATTGGAACGAATTCTTCTAAGGCAAAGAATAAACAGAATTTGGCGTCAATCGAGTAAATTCTTATTTTTCAATGAAGACTCTGAAATTCAATTCTCAAAATAAAAAATAAACGATATTCGTTCTAATGAAGATTGTTTACATTTTTTGAACAAATTCGACAGCAGCATAGTGATGACTTAGACTCTGCCTAGTTTTGCACGAATTGTGTCCTGTTTAAATTTCGCTGAGATCCCTGATGATCCAAGACGAAAATTGATCGATTCAATGTGGAGCAATCGGATCGTTTCGATTTTTCACACGAACCGCGTGAAATTTTCATTGGTAACCTTTTGTTCGTACATCGACTCGTGAAATACGTAAATCGAATCGCGTTAGTCAGCGTTACATCATCGACGTCTTTGGATCCGCGATCGCGAAGACCCCGTTACAGAGCGCGTCGATGAATCTCGCGTCGATCGTTGGCTGCCAAAAACAAAAATCGTATTCAAGTTTAGAAAAAGTACTCAAATTTACAGTGACGAGTATGAAAACAATGGATTTCAGATAATGCATAATGGACGTTTAAAAAAAAGAAACATCTCTTCCTTGAAGAAAATTTTGAAAATTTTAGTTGATGAAATTCTTCTTTTAAATTATATTTCACGTTAAATGAGAGGGATTTTTCAGTACTTATTCAATGAAAGAAAGATATTCCATTTAAAAAGTAAAATCTTGCTAATTTCTGTCGCCATTTAGGAATTTGAAACATGGAAAAAATAATCGAAGAGCAGAGTTGTTGTGCGATTCGAATGAACGTGGCAATTTAGACGGACTTCGATCGGTCTTCGAACGATCCTGAAATGAATGAACTCTCCGTTGCAATTTCACTTTCTTACGAGCCTGCTTGCGCAAGCCTCAAGGTTTCCCACATTACGAAAGCCGATAGATACAACGAGCTCTCGAGAGCCGGTCGTCGTTCGTCGTCTCGCATGCCTTTTCGTACTCGTCTAAACACAGTATTATCTGTTCCATCGTGAAAGTGTTTCCTATTAGGTGGCGAAACAACGGTAACGCGAGGCTCGATAAGTCGTTCGACGGTGGAACTTAATCCTCCGTACGGTAACTCGTCTTAGCGCGAATAAGCTTCGTCCACGATCGAACGATAATCGAATCTATTACTCTCCACGATATAATTACGATTGTAGACTACTAGATCGGCCATCAGAGACTTGAGAAATGAAATAACACGTAAAAATCTCCCTTCGAACCGAAGCAACTGTATTTTAGAAATTTTGAGACTCTCAATTCTTCGAGAGTCAAAGAGAAAAATATTATTATAAACTCCTTTTTGAACATATCAAAAGTTGTTTCATTCGTTCTGATTTCGATCAAAGTACTCGTAATATGCCTCGAGGGGATCATAAGTGCGACGATGATGGCCGTTGAGAATATTCGAGCGACACGAACGCACGAGGTATGCAAACAATGACAAGAATTACCGGGAACATTCGGTAGAGGCCATTGCCAAAAGTGAAATCGATGACTCGAACACGCCGAATAAATATTGTCGACGGAGGCTCCCATTAAGGAGGTCACTTTCCATCTCCGGGCGAATCATTGCTCGTTCAGCGCCGAAAGATGATCGTGAATTTCGAAAATCACTTCCCCCCTCTGTCAGAAGACTGTCAGAAGAAAAGACCCAAGAGAAAACATTCTAGAAGCGTTATGCTTGGGTTGGACAAGTCTTTTAAACACCTGGTCCTCTCATAACTGGGATAACGAAGAGTGGACTAGTTATTTCAAGTTCAACGATGCTGATAGCGCTGCCAGGGGGTAGAAATAATGTTGGTGATTTACTGATGAGGAGGTCAAAGGCCAGAAGCTTCGAAACTACGGTCAAAGTACAATGATACTGTGAGTTGCAACTATAAGGGAGTTACTCTTCCAAAAACCCTCTGATAGTGGTAGAGCTAGGGGGTTGTAAACGATATCTGTGATCTACGGGGTTGTAGGCCAAGAGTCTAGGTGGACCAAGGCAAAGTACACTCGATAATATTTAATTAACATCAGAAATTCGCGAATTTTCATTAAATTGTTCACAATTGTTAAGGGTGAAGAACAGAGCTAGTCTTCCAGGTCAAAACCAACACATTTGAATTTAGAAAATCACCTTTCTCGGGTTGGAAGCGTCACAGTGGGCTTACCAAACACAAACTATACATTTTTTACAGTAATGTTGATTCTCCTACACGAGCAATCGTTGCGACACGCAAACGATATCTATTGCCGTTCATCTTCGATATTAACAGGATTTGCACGCTAATAAATATACAACAAGGCTCAAATTTTCTGCGACTAAAATTCCCTCGTTCAAAAATTCACTATTTATAATCGAACTACGAGTCTCAATATCAATTTTGCTTTATTGCTTATCTATAAGCAGCTCAAGTGTAGGAATATTATGCTTTCCCTCGTACAGTAATGGGTTTTTACCCGTGTAATAAATATTAATTTGATTAGAGCAACTGGGAATAGCTGCCTCACGCACGAGGAGCGAATTAGAGTTCGCCAGTAACGAGAGAACTCGATAAAGAGATAGTCGTAGACCAGGATCCAGGGTCCCCGCGATAGGAATCGTCGCTGCGTCGAAGGCGTCGGTCGTTATCGACGTCGCATCGAGGCGTCCGAGCGAAACGCGACGACGATGACGACGAACGACGACTGCTCGGAGAGGGGTAGGGACAATAGAAAATCAGCGACAGCCGGTGCCAAGGACGAGCAGTTCTCCGGCGGTTTCGTAACTCGTGAAAGTCTGCACAAGGGACAGTGACCTCACCTCTACCTCCTTCTCTTCCTCCTCCCGACACCTATCTGTCTCTCTCCGCCTTCGCGGACGCGATCGCCTTCAAGCCACGGAACGTGTCCCACGGTGTAAGATCTGCGCCGGTGTGCGCGAAACTTAAGGGTATATCCGTCGGAGGCGAGGATCGCAGCTTTCGCCGAAGGTATCGCCAGTCGAGGCCGCTCTCCCTCTCGCGTAGTCTACAAATACCGACCTCGAGGAAGTACATCGAGGTCTGAAAGGTCAGTGAAAGGCCGGATCGGATTTACGTAGGAAGCAAACCGGCACCGCGGTCGATTCTTCTTCGTGCCGGCCACTCGAAATCGCCGAGCGGAAGTTTCGTAAGGTTGAGCACCTTTGTCTCGAATTTCGCGCGGAAGAGAGACGCGATAGGTGAAATCGTATCCACGGGTTTACCAATGAGCGATGCGAGCACGTGCTCGCGGAACCGTACGCCTGACGATTTTAACCCTTCGCGATCGGAAGCTTCTTCGTTGTTCGTAATTGGAATTATAAAATAGATTATAGATACGGGGTGAACTTGTTATAAAATCGCAACGTTTCTCTCGTAAATGATGCTTTCGATGGAGGTTAGAAATTAATAGAAGTGGAGCCATTATTATACGCCATTTTTTATAGGCTATTGATATGAAAATTCCCTTTTCGTTAGTTTTTCGTTCAAAAGAAGAACTTGCATAGATTCAAGTTTATATAACCAAAGACTACCGTATTTTCAAAGAATTGACGAGCTCATTCTAATTATATTTAATTATACGTTTATAAATATGGACAATTTTCGATTGCGTTTAACTGAAAGTAGGCAGAGAAAGGTCGTCTTTAGACTTGTTTGTCACCAGTTCAATTATCAAAAGTTTAAAATTTCAATTATCCGGTATACACATTATATTTTCGGTAAAGAATTTTTTTCTCAAAAATGCGTAGAATTTCGCTGGTATCTGTATTCACCAAAAATGATTGGAACTGACTCCCGCAACCGAAAATAATTTTTTCAGAACGATTTGAAACTTTTCAATTTTCAGGGTAACAGACAGTTATGGTCAGACATTATATTTTCAGTAATGAATTTTTTTCTCAAAACTGCTTAAAATTTCGGGGGTATGTGTATTGACCAAAACTGATTGTAATTGACCCCTGCAATTGAAAATATTTTTTTTAGAACAATTTCAAATTTTTTAATTTCGCCGAAATATTTAGGCCAATTTTTCTTAAAAATGTGTTCTTAATTTTTAACAAACACCACCATGGGTAGTGCAGTAATATTGTACTTAATTTAGTTTTCAATTTTAAATCCCAATATTGTTGCATGAAAAATTCTCTTTATAAGTACTCGTGGGAAAGATAATTTAATACGATAATAACAGGTTACTTTCTAAACATATCTGGGGGAACGAGTCAAACATTCGAAAACGAGGAAACGGAGGAAATTGTATTCGGTTTTATATAAGTGAATAATATCCTCAACTTTTAACAGGTTTTATCCAAGTCGATATAATATAAAAACTATTTCATTTTTCCTATTATTTGCTTATTACTTGCTAAACATATTATTATACAAACTTATTATACAAACGAAATTTCGAACACCAAGGAAGTATTTCTCAATTTTGAAAATTCATCCAGCAGTCTATTTCTACTTGTATCGATATTTTTAATCACTAATAACAATAGTAAGAAACAATCTATTTCAATTAGTTCCATCTTTTAGTTAGCTAAAAAATAGGATATTCACAAATGCTAATGCAAGTAAACGAACAATAAACAGTCAACCATAAAGCACTGGCTCTTTTTGCCCCAAAAGTTTGCCAGCCCCTATGTAATGCCATCAATTTCCACGCTTTTAAAACTAATTTTGAAATTCTCTTCTGTTCAAGGTGGTACACTTAAGGCAGAGGCTAGACAACGCAGTGAGCAGTTCGAGGGATCGAGCATTCCCTTTGGACGCTACCCTCGCCATGATCCAAACCCTTATAGACTGCGACGAGTTCCAAGATATCGCCACGTTGAGGGTGGGTTCACGATCATAGCGTTACACAGACCGATTTCTCCTCCGTTAAACGATCGCCGATCGCCCTAATCGTCGCTTAACCACGATCGATTTACTCACGAATGTATTTCGTCCGCATTGCAGAACTTGGACGAGCTGCTGGACCATAAATCAGACTTAAGTGAGAAGCTGTGTCAGATAGGAGACAGCATAGTGTACAAGTTGGTGCAGTGGACCAAAAGGTTACCGTTTTACCTTGAGTTACCGGTCGAAGTTCACACGAGGTTGCTCACCCACAAGTGGCACGAACTCCTGGTGCTGACCACGTCCGCCTATCAAGCGATGCATGGTCAGCACAAGTTCACCAATGTCGGTACCGACGGGACGGGAGCGGATTTTATGCAAGAAGTAATTACATTGTCTTCATGAAGTAGCTCGTTATTTCGTTACCATCGACCCTCCACGGTTGGAAGGTTCTTAGTTTAATAAGCAAACATTAGACCCATAAGGGCCTTCTTCAAATTTCACAGAGATTGTCTGAACTAACAGCTACTAATTTAGTATAGATAAATATAGAAGTAGATGTAAGAACAATAGGAAGTAAAGTGACGAAAATGCACGATAGGATTTGGCTCTAAAGGGGGATGTTCAATTTACGAATCACTACTTTGAGGCGTCGAAAAAGATTGGAGAACGCTAACTTCCAACTGGGGGGGCTAGAAATGTTCAATTTACGAATCACGTGTGCGAGGATCATTTTAAGAATCATTACTGTACTGTCTAAGGTACACTAACTATAAGTGTTTAGTAATTCTGAGTTGGAGGATTGAACGAAACGTTTTGTAATGCGTTCTCAGGATTAGATAGTCGTTCTGAGGACTGTATTTAATGAATACGTTCGTGGACAGGTTTCGAACAACATGTATACGTTGCAAACGTGCCTAACCAGCATGATGGGCCGGCCGATAACCATGGACCAATTGCGGCAGGACGTGGGGCTCATGGTGGAAAAGATCACGTACGTCACACTAATGTTCAGGAAGGTGAGGCTACGGATGGAAGAATATGTCTGTCTGAAAGTAATCACCATGCTCTCACAAGGTAAGTATCTTTATTTAACGTTCTCTGAAAAATGAACCAACTCCTGACCATTATACACCGTCTATTTTATCGAGAAACTAAAAATATAAGGCAATGTATACCGTTTTGTTTTTGATAATGCTGCAATTGGAGATGCAAAATGTAAGTTTCGATCTGAAATACAAAAATTCGTAGTATAAGTTTCCAACTATTCGAACGACCATTTCTAAAATGAAAAGACAATTACACGACTGTCGTTCGAATAATCATCAGTGTCATGTATAAAATAAATATGATCTGAACAAATACAATTTATTTAATATAGTATGGTATTTAAACTATGCCTGTTCAGACTATGTTTATTTATTCTTGCCTAGTTTCAGTAGTATATGTATCGTTATTGCAACAGCAACTATGTGTTTTCTTTTCATAAACTATTCTTTGTAGCTCCAAAAATTCAACCCCGTGTGAAACGAGAATAGCGAAAGATTCGTAAGGGGCAATGGCGTGAATTTTATTTACAGTTGTTTCTCTTGCGTCTGTCTTCTCTTAGCACGTGGAGGTACAATGGAATTAGAACAAATACAAGAACGGTACATGAGCTGTCTGCGAAGTTTCGTCGAGCACAGCGCGCCCCAACAGCCGAGTCGGTTTCACGATCTGCTCGTCAGGTTGCCGGAAGTAAGTTCGAGAATACAAAAAACAAAAAAAATTCCCCCGAGAACGATCGAATTGCGTAAATTAATTATAAATTTTTTTTTCATCGGGAATAAAAGAAAATAAGAGATGGTTCGAGCAGTAAAATCTCGCGGTAACCGTGCGTAAGAATAAAAAGAAAGACAGTTTTCGCGAACCGAAAACATCGAATAAGAATCAGAGAAACGTGGGACCTAAGTCGATCCTGTTTTCTTCCTGAATTCCAGGTACAATCAGCGGCAGCTCTTCTACTCGAGAGTAAAATGTTCTACGTTCCTTTCCTATTGAACTCAGCAATTCAAAGATAGTAAATAAAAAAAACCAACTGACGATAAACGAAGCTGAATACCTATATACATACTATACATATAAATATATAAATATATATATATATTTATATATATATACATAAATATACATACAACAACGGAAATAATAAAACCGGATGAACGAACGAATGAAAAACGAGATGGGGGAAGTCCGACGCTCCGAAAATAAAAATGGGTAAAGGCTTTGTTTGCGTATGTATGATAATTATATCGAAGTATATATGTATTTATATATATATATATACACATATAAATAATATAAATCTGTGTGTTCGTTGCGTTGTACAAACGAAGAGGGGTAGTGAAGGGAACGGAGAACCGTTGAGAAGCGTGATAGAGAAAAAAAAGAAAACAAGACGAGAACGAAACGAAAGATGCTAAGAGAACAGGAGCAACTACCGGATATAGTGATAGAGAGAAAGAGAATATATTGAAAAGGGGAAGAAAGAGAGAGAGAGAGAGAGAGAGAGAGAGAGAGAAAACGAACGTGGAGAGAATGCTTTAAATAATAAAAAGAAGATAAAATTAATGAAAAAATATAAAAGTTCGAGAGAGCGAGAGCGAAAGAGAGGGAGAGCGAGAAAATAATATAGAGAGAAAGCGCGCCACCTCGAGATGAGAAAATCAATCGAGGAGGGAACTGAACTTTTTTATCGAAACTAAAAGACTATAATAATATATTTCTGTACGCAGTACCGCGCAACTACGTCATTGTGTGTTCACGTTGCATAATCCGATCGATAATAAGACTCTCGTTACGTACGCTCACTGTAGGCCATCTACTACCACCTACTACTACTACTACTACTACTATTACTACTACTACTACTTCTGCTGCTACTACTACTACTACTGCTACTATTACCACTATTCTCCACCACTATCAACTAAATAGCAGACTACCAAAACGACCGAAAGATCAGTCGACCGATGTTGATACGATAATGGTGATCATAACGATGATAATGATGATGATGATAATGATGATCGACGACGGGTCACGAGCAATGGCACAAAACGTAAAAAAAACGATCGATCGGTTGAACATCGACCGCCAACCCCCCTGCAGGCGTCTCTGCGTATCTCCACGCATCGAGTTATAATACATACGAAAACCTTTAATAATCGCATTGAACGTAACTCTGTCCAGAGGCAGCTGGGCAACGCATACACACAAATCACCTGGACTAATATAATTCTCCGAACGCCTGCATACTTGAACCACACCCCCCTCTCTCGTCGATGTATCCACGTGATTCCAACCCTGACTAACGATCGTCGTTATCACGCACTGGAAGCGTAAGTGTGATATATTTCAGTTACCATTCTAAGTAAGAGAAGACACGGAGAACCACTGGCCGTCTACCCGCTCGAATATCAATTGGAAACGTCGTTACGGGGACTCTGACAGAAACCTTCTTCTATTTTTTTCCCCTTTTTTTTTCTGTTTTTTTTTTTTTATTCTTGGAGAGGGAAACAATGACGTTCGCGCGACACGCCGAAAACAGAAAACGGAAGAGAAACGCAAGGACCAACGTTACGCGTTAACGGTATCCACCCCCCCCCGTACGAAAAGAAAATGAAGCTCACCGTTCGTATGGAATGTTCAGGATTCAACACACGCAAAACACACACACATATATACACCGATCATCAAGAACCTCGGATTCGTTATCGTACTCGTTGTTATCGTCGTCCTTGTCGTTATTCAACGCTCCGAATCATGGTCCAAGCGCGCAACACAAAAGACTATAACGATGTATATACATATATATATATATACATATATTACGTGTATAATATATACATTCATCGTTTCGTTAATTTACAATTTACGCGCGATTCATTCACCGATCGAAGATGTCCTCGTTCGCGACTGCTCTTTTATTGTCCTTCGGGCGGTCGGATCCACGTCCCGGTTCGCGTGACTCGTTTCTAGAGCTTACGAGAGCAGAGATACGCGCGTATGTAGAGACGGGAGCTCGGGAGATCGGTTCGAGCGGGCGGGACCTTTAACGCGCGGCCCTATTGGCCGGAGCGCTCCGCCTTCGCGACGTCATTGGACTGTCACGCTTCGCGCGGACGAATCGGGGATCGTAGAAATTCCCGCGGATGGGCTTGGGTGAGATTTCGTCGAGTTCAGGTCAGTTTTTTTAAGCATTCGAGCAAACGGAACGCGAACAGCGAGACAGCTACGATAAATTTCTTTCGTCGTTGAACCTGGATAGATCATGCTCCCGTCTGTACAGGATCGCGTGGACTCTCGGGACACTGCTTCGAATGTTTCTTGCGAGGAAATGCTTTCATGGACGTTCGGTGACTTTTTGATAACGTTTACGTGGCGACTGTGCGAATGTTTTGCGACAAAAATTTTTTAATGGATTTTTAAACGATGATTTTTCGACGCTCGACGACATTTTTCAATCGCAGAGTACTTTTACAAATGGTTCTAATAAATTCGACGGCCCCGTCGACGCCGGTACGTGGATCGGATCGGTTCGAAATATCGTTGGACGGATATTGAAAGATTCTGTTCTGTTTTTCTTTTATGATTCCTCGCTGAAACGACTGCGATAATTTTCATAGTATTAGAACGGAAAAAAAAAAGAATGATGAATGGAAAAACGTGTATAACGAACGGATAGCACGGACAACGAGAGACTCGGTATTTCTATTTCGCGGGGGAGCGTACATTCGACGAATTTTTCTCTTAGACGTGCAAGACTTTTCCCACTGTAGCTAATGTAGGTACGCGTACACACGAGGACGCGCGAAACGATTCAATCTTGAAATGACCAAGACACCTTGTGATTTTCAAACTATTTTTATCGAGCCAACAATTATTACTATTTTCATATCTCACTAGACGATCTACTTTCATTGTTCCATATATGTTTCCATATATGATCTACTTTCATTATCCCGTATATTTTTCCACTATCTTTGGCCGCAATTATTTTACAATTTTACAAGTGAATATTTCCAAGAAAAAAATGTTTAAAAAATCACAACGATACTTGGTCGTTCGAGGTATTGAACGTTGGATTCGTATACTTTCGCGAGCCTGTGTACGCGTATATGTGTCTGTGTGTCATCGACACGTGTGATATTCGGTTTCCTCGGGGCCCAGAAATACCCAGGCTCTCCGGATTGGCTCAATTATTTAAGAATACGCGAATTACAAAATGGGGTGAAAAGCTGGAGAAGGAAATGAAGCAAAACCGGGTGGCCGACGCCGGTCGAAACGTCGTTGGTGTCCTTGGAAAGCAATGCTCCTTGTATACGCATGTAATGATTAATCGGCGCACGTTCTATCGCAACGTGATTGTTTCATCTTGCCTCCATAGAAGTTATCGTAAATACGCGCTAAATCACCTGTGCGCGCGCGATCACGAGCACGGCGAAAAAAAAAAAAGATCCCTTTTTACCGCGCGGTAAGAAGAAACAAAAATCAGGTTCGGTTCATGGGGTGTTTGGTGGAGTAAGTAGGATTTGGACTTTACCGACCGATACGTCTGGCCCTGCGCGACTCGTGTTTCCCGCCAGGCCTAATCTTTCTTTCTCCGTGCGACCGTGCAGGCAGAAAGAGAGGTTAGTTAATTCCGGATCTGATCTTTGTTTCTCCGGTACGATAAGCATTCATCCCCCGGGCGTCTTCGGTCGTTTTGCATTTATTTACTTCTATTTCGAGCGTCGTGCGCGGGCCCGTTCACGATTCAGGGCCCCGCGGCGACAGTCACCAACCGAATTTCTGCTCAAACCGTCCCCCCCCCCGGAACGATTCTCCGCGAGGGGGCTCGTCTCACGCTTGACGCAACCGTTGCCTTTTCTCATCGAGACGCGACTGTGCATATTTTTCGCCGTGGCTCGTGGTGACGCTGGCACGTACGAAGAATCAACACGAACTATTCACAGACCTTGGGCCTACTAGCCTAGGGATACTTGTCCATACTATAAGACTTAACTGACGATGGGATACTTCATACGGTAAACATGTATATTATTTGAGGTTAAGGAACTGGGTGTAACGGTTCCTGTATTCTCCGGACATCATCGTACACTCGTCTCTGTGTTCAATTGTGACGGTCGATGAGGTCGCGTTCCCCCTCCCACCTCGAACCACACCCCCCCCTTCCCGCGCGAAAACGATAAAGGAAAACCTCGCTGAATTAGTTAAGTGATCCGTGACCATTGGCCAACGCGTTTCCCTGAACGTAAAACACTTCTTCCGTTTTTGCGTTACCGTCATGATTTCTCGTGATTCGCGAAAAAAAGAAATTTCATTTTCGAAGTTACCGTTCGTGTAAGTGCAATACAGAGGGGAAAGCAACGTATGATATTGGTAGGCGATACGTTCGTTCCTTTTTGCTCTCTTCCTTCTGTCCTCTATCTTCGTAAATATTCTATTGTCTTCCTCCTCACTAATCTCTGAAACCTCGCCACGACCCAGCATCCTCGAATAATTTGACCCCCCCCCCGCTCCACCCTCTCTCCCCTCTTTCTTTTTATTCTCGTTAGCTCGTAAACATTATGTACTTCCCGCGAAGAACTTTTTTCTCGTCGCGTCCTATTTATTGTTAGTGTTGTACATACGAGTGGCAGTGTCGTCGGTCGCGAAAGAACGAAGGAAACAAAGAACACCGCGTTGAAGGAGTAAACAGAAAATACGAAATAAAAACAAGCACCGAGTTGGACTGTCTTTATATTACATTATATATATAAGTATATATAAATATAAATATAAATATGTATATTGTATAAAATGAAATGTGCATCGATGTCTGGGAGTACAGCAGCTGCTTACGGGAGAGCTACGCGTTGGATCAGCAAGACTTAGGGCATTATACTACCGCGAGTATATCATGCCCAACCTTTAATATTTAAGTGCGAGTGAGAGTCTATTGAGCAAAAGTAAATAAAGATAAACATAAGAAATTTAAAAAAATAAACACATGCCTCTCGTTTGTGGGTTTAACTTTGTACATATTGTACGAAAGGTTTAATAATAACTATGTTGAAAGTACTAGTCCTGTCTCTTTGTATAATTCCGTGTTATACCTGCTCTTATATAGTGTCAAGCGACGCCGCAGTGTCGCTGGCGGCGCGCAAAAGAGAACGATCGGGAGCGAGCGAAATTTTATACATGAACGCATTACTCGAGCTTTTGCAAAGGGATGACAGGGATATGTATGGTTTCACTCGATCGTTTTTTCGATTTCGATTATTAGAAAGCGTCAGACGATACGGAAAGATTTATACGAGGCAATAGACGAACCATTCGATAGAGTTTTGTTTGCGAATATTGGAACGGTGAATCAGGGTATCGAAACCGTTAAGCGTTAATGGGACGTTTAATTATATTTCACTTTTGTACGATGGTTTTATTTCTTGTCAAAACGACGAAATCTCCTCCCGAGATTTCGTGCGATCGCCATGTAAGCTGGGACTTCTTGTCGAGTTTCACTGTGCTCGAATGTTTGAACACTTTTGTGATTCAAATATTCGACGAATATAATTCGAACACTTAAGTATTTAAATGTCGATTGAATAATCAACTGTTTGAAAATTTTTAATTCAACTTTGATTCTTGTTTAACTCTCTATAACCCCATGAGTAGTACACATTAGTTGCAATTTCTCACGCTAGGGTGGATACAGTTTAAAGGTTACATTTATTAAAATCCTTAACTGATTTTATATCTCATTATGGATGTTCAAGTTATGATTCGACACTTCTATTTTGATAAAGAAAACTAATTATTCGAATTATATTGGCTGTAAGCAGTTTCGAACAATCACACTCGACATTCTGTATTTGTATACGTCGATTACTTTTTAAGAATCATTGATTTCATTCGCGTGACTCGAATTACCTGATAACAAAATGTTATATTTAAGTACATCATGCATAAATAGTGAAAATATATGAACTCGTTTGAACAATGACATTCAAATAGCAGTGTTTGAATAATGAGATTCGATAAGTAATATTTAAATAATAATGTTTGAATACTCTCTTGCTCGAAATTAATTCATAGCGTTCGGATGCCACTAACGTATTCGAATACGAAACGATTCAAGCAGTCCCAGCCAATAGCCGGCGTACACTGAAGCGCGTTGCTTGTCACGGTATAGCGAAAGATGCGCGAGATGCAAACGTTAACCCAAAAACGACGGGCTGAAAGGAAGCACGAATGCCGGATTGGCAAGAAAAAAAAAAAAAAAAAAAAAAATACTTTTTCAATGAGTGAGTCAAAGTTACCAATTTCTACCTACGTTTAGGAAGTACATTTTTATCGTCTCGTTTACCTTCGACTATTCCTTTTATAACTGAGATTTGGGCGCCGTGTGAATCGCCGCTCTGCCGGGAACCGGATGCTGCATTCATCAACAGTTTTTTAATCGAAGTTTTACGCGCGAAAATACGATTTCTCGTTGGCGGTCACGATCGCGCGCGAAATTTTCGCTTCTGCGCTCGAATCCATCGAGATTCCCCGCGATTTCGAAACACGTAGCAAGAAGCGTTTGCGTAGAATCATTATTATTCCACTGGGAGTCGTTCGAACTCGATTCACGCATTTCGTAACATTTTATACGTTTTGATAACATTTTCTTTCTTTCTTTCCATTTTTTTTTTTTTTTTTTTTCTTTGTTCTGCCCCGAAAAATAATTCAACGAGGTTGTACTTAGATACTTTTACTACGGAGTTTCACATACGTGCGAATCATGCAATTTTATCGCAACTTTTACTTTCAGCGGGAACGATGAAGCGACGATTTTATAATAATTATTTTAATGTAGCGTTTTTATTTAAACGACATCGATCGAATCATTGAAAGAAAGAGCAGTAAACGGACTGGGAATGCTGCGTATATATTTTTTTTCCTTTACTTTATCGATACGTGTCTTGAACCAAATACTCTAGTCGGCGGAGAAGAGAATATATATGTTTATTGTACAAAATTTATGTTCTAGTTTTAATTTATTTTCTCGTCGTTACTAAAACGATTTCGTAGACGTTCATCGAGCTTATCCGTTGCATTTTCGCTGCATTTCATTCTTTGTATCGAAGCTCTCGAAATCGTTTGATCTTTTCTTTTAAATCGTTTTACCCAGTGGCGAGAACGATTGTTAGTAATATAATTACGCATTAAATGCGGATACAACGAGAAACGGAACAACGGGGCGCGCTACAGACCTTTAGCTGAACGTAAAATCTTCAGATTAGCTTGCATGAAGACGTGTACATAGACGATGTTGAGGAACAATAAATTCGTTGTTGTTGCAAGAGTTAAGAATTGTAAGGTATATAACGTTATACATCCGACCCAATTGATCGGAGGCTATCGGTTCCGGGCAAAACAGGCTAGATTTCACAGGTGGCGCGTAAACCCCCTGTATTTTTATGAATAAATAAAATATTTTAAAAAAAAAAAAGTAAATCTGAAGTCTGTTTGGAGATGCCTTTCATAGGGATTATAAATGTAGATAATATATTATACATAGTGAACATAAATACACTATATTATTATATATAAATAGTAAGGAGTAAATAGAATTATTATATATACGATGAAAATAATATTATTACAAGTAAATAAACTAATTAAAGATGAGCAGATCTTATGAAATCTTTATTGTTCCACACCCATACCTACATAAACGTGTATCTCGTTCCCTTTAATACCGCTCCATATACGTACACATATATTGTACTTTGTTTATCACAATAATAACGCCGGGATTATATCATTGATAATGACGGTTGCAATTGTTTTGCGTACTTTTATTACAGACGTTTCACTACATTAACATAACAAAGTCTATACTTTCAAGGTACATGTTCGTTAAAGTGTTTTTTTGTCTACCTGTGAGATCTTTAAGGATTATGCGCAGTGTTCAAGCTCCCGCGCGGTAGATCCAAGCCAAAACCAAGTCCCCCGTCGTTAAAACGCGATTCTCTTTATTCGCAAGCGCTTGGACACTTCGATAAGATTAAAGTCGATCACAGACAGAGGCATTTTAAAAGGTGATTCCTGCGAATACCCAGGTAGACACAGAGGCTAATACTTTTCTTATGGTTTCTAGGATGTCTGTACTACGCAGGCATTCTCACGCATCGCCTTTCATTTTAGCGGTACAGAGGCTGCAAAACCAACAGGTCGAGTTTGTAACGTAAACTCCGTGTCTTGCATCGTGTAATGATCTATCTAATACAATATCGATAAAGTAAATATAAAAGCAGTGATTAATGTCAAATTGTGTAATTGCATATCGTAACAATCTGGATATATATGTGTATATATATAAATCGTATCTGTATTTTATTTTTTCTTTTTTTTTTTTCGTCATTTTCTTTTTTCTTCTTCTTCTTTCGTATCGATAATATTGTAAAATGTAAAAAGGATTCATGTAAAGCAATCGAATTGGATGCCGAAATATCTCACGCGACGATAACGTCGAGACCTGATTAGAGGGATTGTTAGCGATCATTTCCTGGAATATAAAAAAGTGAAGAGAAATTCCTTATACACGCCATCCCCTTGTTTAAGCTCTCTGTTATTTATATGTTCCGTCCTAGTTCGTCTATGATTATCCGTCAGTAGAAAGTATTTACTTCTAATAGACCGTCGTGTTATAGTTCTGAAGGCACTGTTCAAATGTTGGCTTATACTTCTTGAAATAACGAGTCTTCAAAACATCTTTAAAACGATCCCCGACATGGAAAATCGTTACAAACGTCGACGCAATTTTCACATGCCTCGCTCGAACTATATCACAAAATTCAAAATATAGTAGTCTCAACTTGACAGCCAGTGCCAGTGCCAATGCCAATGCCAATGCGAATGCCGTATTCGTTCGGGTCTGTGATCGGTTAGGAATATCGTGGGCTAACAAATCGATGGTCAGAATTCAGGCTTACGATACGCAATGGCCAATGCGTTCCCATTAATTATGTATCAATATCGTATCATTATATTACACAAACGCTTATTAATTTAGAGGCACGTTGCTAAAGGTCTCGGTTCTTAAAAATTGCTCCCTACATTAATGAACTTATGACGATCTAGTTATTACAATTACTCAGTACAACAGCAATTTGGCATACAATGCGGGAACCGTACAAAGTCGCCCCTCCCCCGGGGAATATATAATAATATTCAACCTATTGCTCCTGTACACGCAAACGCGAAACGTGGCTGACAAAAAGGCCGATCGATCTGAAAGAAATTTGAACGGTTTAGAACGGTTTTTTTTTTTTTCAAGCGACGTTATTATGCTTATGATAAGAACGAAGACGAGAATCAAAATGTACAATTGTCATGCGCGTAAAATAATAACGAGAATTCTATTATATAATACAATTGTTCTACTGTATTCCCTTACCTAGGCAGGAAAACTTTGGCTACTGCTACATACTATTTGTACCTCGGCAAAATGGCCGAATTTATGCTGCTAAGAACACTGATTGCACATCTAGTATAAAAAGAATTGCACGCAGCACACACAGTATCTAAACCAGAAACGGATTAATTACGTACTCAGGAAGACCTTAACAATAATATACCGAGTTCGTTCGGATAACATGTACAAGCGGAAAGGATGTTAGATCCCTTGTGAGATGAAAGATAATAAAGTATAAAATACTGTTTGTTTACGGCATAGTTTTCCAGGTAATCGAATTTAATTTACTCCGTTTGTACACACGCTTACGACCAAGTCACAGCACAAGTAGCTTTTTCTCAGCTTTTTCTCTGATTCGACGCGATAGTAACTCGGAAATTATGCCGTACATTTTGTGGACGGACAAAGCACAATTCACTAGAGATGGTGATTTCAACATTCATAATAACACTTAAGTAGAAATCCACATGCAACGCAATACATTTTCAAGTGTTATTTACATTATTTACGCGAAGAATAGTCAACGTTATCAGATGTATAATATTCGACGAATTAATTTTCAAACATGATCTCTGCCATACTTCGACGCGAGTAAAAAATTTGTTGAATGAAAACGATCAACGTTGGATTAAGATCGTACGACCTTACAATTCTTGATTTTTATTTATGGAGTGATATCATATGAAGAGAAATTGTTAATCATAAAGGAACAAGGCAATCAGTTTTAGCAATTTTGTAATTAACAACAAACGAAATAGTTAATAAAATGTATTTTTCTTTCTTCTTTCTGGAATGGAGTAACTTGTAAATATCGTGTAAACATTATTTACAAATACGGTAGACATTATGCATCGCTAGGTGAGTCGTATCTTAGCCGTAAGTGTGTATTTATAATATCGTATACTAAGTCGATAAACGAAAAAAATTTATGTTTATATTTTTTTCCTTATTCTCTCATAAGGAATCACTTTCCGTTTACTTATACATGTTATTCGGGCGCATTCCGTATATGCTCACGCTTTAATAAACCTGAATTCTACGCGCAACGATCGTAATATCAATAAAGCATTCACTGTGCTCAGAGACTCGCACTTGCCAAAATGTTTAAATGGTTTTTCATTTATATTCATTCGTACACTAATGAACCGCACTTTTGTTGTTTACGTTCCGTAGCTTGCTTAAAAGCTCTCGGCCTTTAGAACAATACATTCACAATACTGCTCTGAGATACGAATGCTCTGCAGAATGTACACAACAGACAGCAAAAGCGTCTAGACCACAGAGTGTTTACATTTGTTTCAATGTAAAACAGTTTTCAAACTAGAGAAATCAGGCTGATGCAATGGCAGGCGCACTATGTATAAAAGTTAACTTCTCCAACATACAAAAATTGGTATATTTCCTAAAAAATGTGTAAGAACATTTTCCCTGAACAGATAATCACACGATAATTCCGATTTCTAATTGATACATCTTTTTTTTCTCGTAAAAACATAAAAAAATTTTATTTTAAAACTAAAACTCCGGATAATTAATCATCCTCCGATATACTTCTGTAAATTTTATGCTCCGTCATAGTACCAGCCTGTGTCCATTAACATGAAGAAACAGTCATGTAATTCCGTAAATCTTAAACGCAGATACCACCTTTCTGCATCCAAGTGAATAGACCACTAAGTTAGATCACAAAAAATATGGTGTGGTGGTTAAAGGTGGAATTACTCTTTCAGAATCAGGCACTGCTTGGAATAGCACTGGGCTTCTTTGATCGACAGTTGTGAACTGTAAAATACTAGCTACGTTACCGCAACGGTAACAATAATTCGGAGCCGACCACACTGTTACAAGTTTATCGTCAAACATGTATCTATAACCTGTAAATAAAACGGAAATAAGAATTATTTTAATTAGACATTATCCAAATAATTTCTAAATAATTCTAAATAATTTTATATACCTTCGTGAACCAATTGATGAGCTCTACAAATAAGTTTAAGGTCGTTGACTTCCATGAATGTATATGTTACGTTACTCCCGAATAACCAACCAGCCCCGCGCGGACTAACAGTCCATGTTTCGACGTCTTCTGGATCCGACCAGACCAAATCACAAAAAGCACCTGAAAGTAAAATAAAAAATAAAGTACACCAGTACGGGTAAACCATAACGCGTGTAACGATCTATAATAATAATAATCATAGTACCTTTATGTGGGATTTCTTGATTTCTTTCAATCGTTCTAATTTGATCTAGTGTTCTAATAAGTGGGGATAGTCCACCATGTACACAAAGTACTTGTTCATCGATTAACTGAAAAAAAAATTATATTTATACAATACACGCATATATGCGTATGTTAAATTCATTTATTATTTATGAATACTAACGGCAGCAACTGTGAGCAAGTCAAATACCCTACAGCAGTACTTCCATGCATTAGCATTGCCATATTTGTTTTGACATTCATCTGCATGGGAAACAATAACAAACAATTATTATGCATGCAAAAATAATAAATGTGAAATGTTCATTATGTTGATTTATTAACCATAGGAAAAATGTAATATACAAACCATAGAAACCATAAACATGAGTAATTTGTCTGGATTCATGATTTCCTCGAAGCAATGTTATTCTATCAGACCATTTAGCTTTAAGTGTAAGTAGGCGGGTAAATGTTTCTAAACTGTAATACCCTCTATCTACAAAATCACCCATGAATATATAATTTGTATCAGGCACATTGCCTCCATTACGAAATAATTCTTCTAGATCATAAAACTGAAACGTAATGAACGACATTAAGCGCTAATCGATTTATATAAAAATATTTCATACTTCAACTATCGAAACAGATATCGTTATCTGTTAGAGATATCGATACGACGTTGAGGTTAGGACAGAAATATGGAGCTTACCTGGCCGTGAATATCTCCACATACAGTTACTGGAGTGGACACTGGTTGAATATTTGATTCTTCTAGTAATAAGTCACATACTATGTCACAAAGTTTCTAAACAAAATTAACTTAATTATCGAAAGAAATACAGGGGTATAAGTAACCTACAAAATGTACGTTTAACATCTTATCATACGTGTAAATCAAATATATCACAATTGATACGATACCATATAATGTATCGCATATACATTATTTACCTTAAGATCATTTTCAGGAAGGTACTTGCACTCTTTTGCAATCTCTATCCATTTATCGATGTCTGACATTTTGGACTCGTATTGCAAGAAAATACTGATCGCGCCCTCAATCACTACATATATGTGTACTGAATTTATAGTTGATTTATATTTTTAACAATTATCCCGTCGAATCAGTTTAAATCGATCTTACGATTTTTATTCATCTTAGGCACAAGATTTAAAACATATTGCTTAACGGAGAATCACGAATTGTCTTTCTCATCATGTAAGACGCAAACACAACCCAGTATAGAGTAAGATATAAACGACCAACTTCGATTCTCTATAACCCTTTCATCTTATTGGCTCCCAGCTTTTGTTCTATACAGTGATAACATAAGTGAAAATTTTATAATAAAGGAATTTCGAGGATTTTTCATCGTATTTTTACAAACGCATGCATTGCAATTGTCATTTTTCTACTTGAAAGCAAAATATTACTTTTACGCGTTCAAAACACATCGACCAATGATACCGTCCGAATCCTAGTAATTTTTATTTTACCTTTATGTATGCACTTGGAAAAAAAAAGTTTATATAAACAGATATTTGACGGTTACACTACGCACACTCAGCTGCGTTTAAAATTGCTAGCATTCCAATTAATTATTCTAGAAGTATATATTACAAATTTGTCGTATCGATTAGCAAATGTGGGGTAGTTTCTTGTGAAATGTATAGTTCAGATAAATATATATATTCACAAAAATAATTTCATGTTTTCAACGACGTATACACAATTTATGTTTATATTCCACCTACTTATGAAATAAGAATACATCATAGCTAAGACCAATTACATTAACTGGTATTACCTATTTCGATTATCACGATAAGATAGGTAATACACAACGAAATAGAAAATCGTACATTAATTAGGTATGGTACAAAAGTTCGTTCCTTCTGATAAACGTGTACGATCGAGTATGAACCAATGGGGCAATCGTTTTTACAAATGTAATAACCAGAAAGTAGTATTCTCATTGGTCACCGCCTACTTTCATAACGATTACAAATGTTCCGCGCCAGTAAAAATATTTGCCGCGTGATGTTCAAAATCAGCGAGAACACACAAGAAGAAGTTAATCGAGACAGGATCGAGAAACGACAAAAGGTACAGTTCCAGCTTCCTTTGATAGCAAATTACAGCGGGAAGTGGAAAAAGGTCAGCAGCAGGAGGACGATATGGATTTTATCTCGCGGCGAAAAGTGGGTCACAATGAAGGCACCTATGCGCACGCTTCGATTATCGATTGAAACGTTACGTGCCTTGGTCCGTACGCTGGATCTCATTTACGGGAACGCAGTGGTCGTGGACGTTCGTGGTGTGACTTTCTCGCAGTAGGCCAGCGGCTGACATCTTTCATTTGTGATTCCGCCGTCGCGGTTTTTGGAAAAATGCGGTGAAATTCGATGTAGACCGACGTGTGCCTTCGCGAAATCGGCCATTTTGGTAGTGCGTGTTTCACGAAAACGGATAGGATCGCTTCTGGCAGCTACCCTCAACGGTTGTGCGTGGAAGTGGTGGCAGCTCGGTGTCGCCCACAGGACACAGCCGTGAAACCGAAAACGATCGTGTTCTTGGGTTAGTGAGCAAACAGCCTCGAACAAAATGGCAGGAAACGTGGGTATGGAACAGTTAATCCCGATCGTGAACAAGCTGCAAGATGCGTTCACACAACTTGGGGTGCACATGCAACTTGATCTGCCACAAATCGCCGTGGTAGGTGGTCAGAGCGCAGGAAAAAGTTCTGTTCTCGAGAACTTTGTCGGGAAGTAAGTATCTCGTCTCCTATTAATTCGATGTCTTCTTTTTTCCCCCCATCTTCTAACACGTTCCCAGAATTATTCACGATCGCTAGGAGAATTACACGGACGTTTCACCAAAGGCGTGGCGAACTACGCCACGTTATAGTTTTAATATCCGTCATCGGTTATTTTAATTTTTACTATCCCCCTTTTCTATGCCCCTTTAGGTTAACTATTTTAATCCCTATCGATCGTGACATAAAAATCAACTATATATTTATGATGCGAGGCCGCCTACACTGCGACCTGTCAAACGGTTATTCTTTCTCGTTACTGTGGTAACTTTTCGCTGAATTGTACGAAGTGTACTTTCCCAACGATTATTGGTTTAATTGTTCTCGGTGTAGGCGGGCATGGTGTTAGTTTCTATTAACATGACCTTTCCGAACTTACTCTACGTTAGCGGCGATGTTAATAAATTCATTTCTGTAATTGAGACGAATATAAAAAATACAACCATTAAACTCGTAACTAAAATAAAAGTAATGCGCTATTTTATGATAACAATTATGATTTTTAAATTTATATTTTGTGAATATTGTCATGTTAGAATTAAATATATATTCTGCAAAACAATCCTCTTAATATTTTCAAATTATAATAATTATGAGATCAATGATAATTTTTTTTTTCAGGGATTTCTTACCTAGAGGATCAGGCATTGTAACCAGAAGACCGCTTATCTTACAATTGATTAATAGTACAACTGGTGAGTCATCACAGATAAACAGATAAATAAAATTTAAAGTATGAGTATGAAATAATCAGAGTTAGAATTGCTTCCAGTGATTTATTTTATTGGAAATAAAACTTTTCAATGTAGCTAGGTTTCTAACTAGGTCAAACTATATAAAATCCTTTTTATATATTTTAACAAGAGTATATGATATTTTATTCTAAAAAGTATATTAATCCAATGCAAAACTTTCTTGATTTTGTATGTTTTATGAAAGCATTGTTTATCACATAAAGTTGATAAAGCATTTCTTAAGCATTATCTACCAAATTATCATGTTTCCTGCGACAATGAACTTCTGATAAGTAGGAAATTGAACCCGTTGCTAGTTTCATTGTATAATGTAAACTATTAGAAATATTTAGTCAGCGTTATATTATTTGAAAATGCACTTTAAAAAAGAAAGTATTATAGAAATTTTGCAAATTATTTTATGTTTTATTTCTTGATTATAGAAACTGCTGAGTTTTTACACTGTAAGGGTAAAAAGTTTGTGGACTTTGATGAAGTGAGGAAGGAAATTGAAGGAGAAACAGACAGGGTAACAGGCAGTAACAAGGGTATTTCCAACATACCCATCAATTTGAGAGTATATTCGCCTAATGGTAAATATATTTATCACCATACTTTGTATAAATATATATGAATAAATACTTAATCGATGTTTTTTATTGGCAGTTCTGAATTTAACATTGATTGACTTGCCTGGTCTCACAAAAGTACCAATTGGAGATCAACCAGCAGATATAGAAGCTCAAATCAAAGCCATGATTTTCCAATTCATCAAAAGAGAAAATTGTCTTATATTGGCGGTAACTCCAGCAAACACTGATTTAGCAAATAGCGATGCTCTCAAACTTGCTAAAGAAGTTGATCCTGAAGGTATATTATTAATCATATTTCAAATTTAATATAAGTAGAAGCGTTCGTGAACCCGATGGTCGGGTTCCCGAAAGTTTCGGGATTTTCGAGGAATAACAGTATACAGATATTTTTGCATTATAAACTGTTTAAGGTGTGCGTACTATTGGCGTTATTACAAAATTGGATCTTATGGATGATGGTACCGACGCAAGAGATATTTTGGAAAATAAATTGCTACCTCTGAGGCGAGGTTACATTGGTGTCGTTAACAGAAGTCAGAAAGATATAGAAGGTCGAAAAGATATAAAAAATGCTTTAGCCGCCGAAAGAAAATTCTTCCTAAGGTATAAATCGTTAATAAAGAATAATTGTTAACTTGCAAGGGAACGTTGAGGCTTGCCCCCTCGAAATTGCGTCAAACTTAGCGCGCATATATAATTATGGCGAAGACGTCAGTTTCAGCATTGATCTCTCTTTCGGTCTCAAAGATCGGCCAATATTCAAGACATTGTTGTAGCTTATGCCAATGTGAACCCGGCATTAAAGTCTCTCAATTCCGAAGGGGTCAAGTCTCAATGATTCCTTTCGAATGATTTAACAAAATATATATGACGTTGTTTTATGTAATTAGCCATCCATCTTATCGGCATCTAGCTGAGAGATTAGGAACGCCGTATTTGCAACGAGTTTTGAACCAACAATTGACGAATCATATTAGGGACACTTTGCCAGCATTGAGGGACAGATTACAAAAACAGTTGCTTACATTGGAAAAGGATGTTGACCAATACAAACATTTTAGACCCGATGATCCCGCCATAAAAACAAAAGCTATGTTACAGTAAGTATTTCTATGAATGTAATTTAACATATGTGATGAATTTTATTATAATTAGAATTTCTTTAATATTTCTTTAATATTTTGATTGTTTAATTTAATATAATTTTAATAAAACTTTACACTTATAAACGGGAAGAAAATTACAAATAGCGAATGCATATACATATAACAAATTTTATGTCTCGCATTTTGTAATGTATTTATAAATATAATTTTTACCAACTAAACTTACCTTTTATAGTTTTCTTTTAAAGCACATTATGGGTGGAGGGTCTTGACATTTTAGAGCATTTTCTTATTTTTCAGATCATGTCAAATGTATATGTAGGTATTATATTTATCTCATTGTTTTTTTTTAACAATGTGTGTATCATTTGCATGACAATTTTAATGCACTGTATATTTTCATTTAATCTACTAAAGAGTGGAAATTAACAATTGTTTTCACTAACGATGGGAGTTTTAACATACGAGTGAATTATAAATTCAATTTATAATTCCGTAATGTTAAATGTTGCGACTCTCTGCCCATATAATTGATATTATTATCGAATGATCGTCTACACGTCGATTGAAAGAAAACTATTTTTAAGGATGATACAGCAGCTCCAGTCAGATTTTGAAAGGACTATAGAAGGCTCCGGATCCGCGCAAATCAATACAAATGAACTCAGCGGAGGCGCTAAAATAAACAGATTATTCCACGAACGTTTCCCATTCGAAATAGTTAAAATGGAATTTGATGAAAAAGAATTGAGAAGAGAGATTGCTTTCGCCATTAGGAACATTCATGGTAAATCACTGCTACTATTTTTACACTTTTATTCTAAAATATAGTATTATATCGAAGATGACCCAAATCATTGATCGGAAAGTTTAATAAACAAAACTTGTTTACGTACGCGTATATAAAAATACATCGATACCCGTTTCAGTTTAAAAATATTATTGACACCCGTGTAATGTCATAGGTATCAGGGTTGGGCTGTTTACTCCCGACATGGCCTTCGAGGCAATAGTCAAGAAACAAATCAATAGACTCAAAGAACCCAGTCTAAAATGTGTAGACTTAGTTGTGCAGGAACTCAGTAACGTTGTACGCATTTGCACGGACAGGGTAAGTAAATTTATTACTTGTCCGTGAAATTTTAAACGATCCGTATATTTAACGGAGTTGTTCACTTTCTGCCGCAGATGTCGCGTTATCCTAGATTGAGAGAAGAAACGGAACGTATCATAACCACTCACATTAGGCAACGAGAACAGATGTGCAAGGAGCAGTTGGTACTTTTGGTTGATTGTGAACTGGCTTATATGAATACAAATCACGAAGATTTCATTGGTTTTGCCAAGTAAGTTATTTATATGTTAAATTATATGTTTTTTGTAGTTACTCAGCAAAATCAAGAGAGTAAACAATATGATAGACAAATTTTATTTTTGAAGATCGCACATTTAGCGCTATATGTTGTTCTTTTACATTCATGACTGCAGCTATAGTTTTTAATGTATTCGTATCCACCAATGTTGGGAACCTTGTTTGAAAAATGTGTCGTTGATCTTTAAAGTATTCAAAGTAATGGTACTATTTTTTCGTGATATCTAACAATAAAATTTCATATGAGTATTGATCGCCAGTTACGTTTATACGGATCTTTTTAATGCGAGACAAAAGTAATAAAAAATTGTATGATTATGCAAGGGAGTCCACCAGAAACAGAACGTACATATAGCTACCCTTCATTATTAATTCTTTAGCTCAATTAATGCTTAATGCGCGCGTATATATAAAAAGTATAAATACATTATATCTCTATAAAATTGTTTTTAATTAATTGATTACATCAGACGGTCGTTAATATCAATTCGAGGTTAGATTCGCCAGGACAAATACGTCACAATACTTATCGAACAACACTTTATTTTAACAAAGAAGCGTTTTCATAAATATTAAACGCTTTATAAAATTTTCTAATCTCTTCGTTTCTGAGTTAATTGAAAAGAAATCGCCAGATTCAAACCAAAAGCTTTTCGTAATATGTGGTATCATCCCGAATGTTGGTACAACGAACATTTTCCCCTAGTAGATGTAGGAACTCAAATGTTACTCTGTATGAAAGATGTGAATATGAGAAAATAGACTGGGGGACTACTGGACTTCAGAGTTTGGTGTTCTAGGCCTAATTAAAATACTTTTCTTTCTTGAAGATTGGAAAGGAAAACGTTCTTTCAATTCTAACAGATTTAATTTTCCATTTGAGAAAATATTGACGATTTCTATGAATCTGAGTAAAAATGACTTTTGTTCGTGTAACTTTTTTCCAGTATTGTTTTGTACCTTTAACATTTGAGATAATTTGTTGTTCTACTTCTGGTCGATTACTCTGTAGGGCGTTAAAATCTCCGGAAGAAATTCTCTGACTTGCAGCAATGAATATATTGCATGACAAATGTAAATTCAACACATAGTATAGCTCACATGATGATAATATGCTTTACTAATATGAACACAATATTTATTTAAAACATGGGTTTCTGTTGAGAAATCTTACATTAGATTTCCTAAAGTCAAAAAGAAAATGATACTTAAAAAAAAAAAAACTCACAGATTACATATACAGTTAGTAACATTAGCCTGCTTGCTAAATTTTTTTCTTTTTTTTGATGCAAATTGTATTGTATATGCCGATATATATTTGAGTTTATAATAAATATATATCCATATATGATACATGATTATACCGTATTTTCCTGAGTCAAACAATGATAAAAATAATGAGAAAAAATTATAATAAAGTTTTACATCGTAATTCAAATCACTTTTAATACTACACGCTTAATTGTGTTGATATGATGCTCGTAATCGGGTTCATACGGTGTATTTCAAACGTGCATGCTTTGCTAAAGTCAGTTCACATAGCAAGCTTTAAAACTAGCAAATATTGTTAGTCCATTTTGTCCTTCAAGGCTAAGGTACACGTTTTTTGTATCATTAATCAATAGTAGAATTTACTGCTGTTCTGTCTACTTCGTGTATACTTGTATGACACTCTGTGTCATATCTATCTATATATATATATGTATGTATGTATGTATATATATATACATAGCCATATTAAATTGTATCTCACATGTTTCCTCTTTGCAATAAGTATATATACTTCTATATCTTAATTCTTTATTTCTATATAACGAACATAATTTTCGTTCAATTTTTCTATTTTACGTATTTAAAACATGATTTATTTTCCAAATTTAAATTATCAAATAAAATGCAAAAAAAAAGCAATTTGGAAATGAGATATCGTGAACATTTCTCGTAGGTTTAATTTAATTTTCATTTCATCTCTATAGTAATATATATTACCTTGACTTTTCATTTCTTGAAACATAACGCGCGAATCCTAAAAAAACATTTGTATATTATGTCTTATGTTATTGTACAATTAAGAATAATTGAATCAAAATATCATAGTATTATAACTTCTGCTGTAACACAACCTTTTATATCATTAAAGGCAAGACATACTTAATATTAATTAATATCCCTAATTGTTGGCTAATTAGTCTTCAATATGATTAACTCTCGTGATGTATATACGTTATTAATACTGCCCTGATTAAAATTCTATGTTATAGAAATTTAACATATGTATGTCTTTCCTTCAATAACATAGCATATACACATCTCCTGACATTTGTTTCCATTCATTAATTCTTAATACTTCACAATTAAAGAAATAATTTAATTATATCGGCAGCGCGGCAGCCAGTAGCCATAATGCAAGGTAAGAATTATAAAGTACATTGGAACAAAGATTTACACTACATTTTTCTTCCTTTTCCATTTTCACGCTCTTCATTATTTTTTTTATATAAGCTTACTTTTTATTTTTACTTTCTCTAGCATTCGGTTTTATCCTCTTTTTTTTTCTTCTTTTTTTTTTTTTATAAATATAATCCATAACATAGTGATTTCCAATTCATTTTTATATTCCATACAGCAAAAAAAAATATAAGACGATATTACTTTAGTAAATTTTGATTTCCTTAAAAAATAAATCAAAATCCATTCTTCGTTGTTTAACGTTTTATTAATAATTAGTTTTTTATATAGTGCAATTGTGAAAATTGTGTTCATACGTGTGTATATCTGCAATTAATAATCTTATAAATACTGTCCTTTATAATTAACGTATATCGAGAAAAATGGAAATATAATTAATGAAAATGAACAGAAATCTTGCCAAACATTACACACTATTACGTATAAATTGACATTCACTTTTCTTTGGCTACATTTTTTATACTTATTTTACATAGTGTAGAACATGGTCATAATTTATGAGAAATTTAATTATTTTAATTTTTTTGTATATATTTGCACAAAACAAATATACTACCAAATGAACCATTCATTGCTTCGATCATTCGTAAATGCTCCAAATTGTATATTTCATACAGCACTATCAAATTTTTCACCATTTTCTGACTTTCTTCCATAATGAATGTAACATGCGCTTATGCAGTTTTTTATGCATTATGATTTCCTAAATTACCGCAGTGTTGATTAAGTAGTAATGATATTGTGTGTATTTTCATGTTACAAATGATGTGCACATCCAGAAATATACAAATGTGACATTTAATGCTGTATGAAAGAGTATATGCATGGAATTTGTGTGGCTGTATGTCATAGTTTTCATATATATCAATTAAAAACAATTTAAAAGGTAAAATTACATTTTTTTGAAATTCTGTCAGTTTTATTATGATCAATTATAAAATAAAAAAAAAATATATATATATTGCCCATGTGATTATCCTGTATACATTGTTATTCTTTTGTCATGTTTCGTTTTTGATGATTTTTATATTGTAAGTGCACATGTTTTTTGAAAATTTTAATTATTTAATATAATTCACAGTTTATTTAGCGGCAAATTAAATTTGAAATTGTGTGAACGTTTGTGTAAGTTAATGAACAGTTGCTAGGTTTTTACCCTGCTAGATCTTTTTATACAATAAACTAACAAGTTTTTGTGGCAAGTTGTTATAATGAATTTTTATACATGGGTATTAAAATATTTTCTTCTATTTGGCATTTCATTATACATTATTCCTTGTGTTACAGTGCACAACAGTCTTCAGAAAATGCTGTTAAATCCGGCCGCCACACATTAGGCAATCAAGTTATTCGTAAAGGGTACATGTGCATTCATAATCTTGGTATAATGAAAGGTGGTTCCAGAGATTATTGGTTTGTCTTAACATCAGAGAGTATTTCATGGTTCAAAGACGAAGAAGTAATTATAATTACAATTATTATAAGATTTTAATTATAACATCAATACTAACATTTAGTTTGTTTATTAGTTTTCACAACCAATCAAATTAACGCGTCTGCAATATTTTAGAAAATACTTTACTATAATATTGGATATTATTCTATATAACATCTACAAAACTTTAAAAAAAAAAACCAAAACCTAATTAGGTTGTTTAACTAATAAACACAGTAAATTTTTTTTAATTAGCATGCATGAAATTATATTATTATTATGACTGGTAATATACCGATACTAATCGCGTTTTGTTATTCTTTTCTTCAGGAACGCGAAAAGAAGTACATGCTACCTTTAGATGGATTGAAATTGCGCGATTTGGAACAAGGCTTCATGTCTCGGCGACATTTGTTCGCTTTGTTTAATCCAGAGGGCAGAAATGTTTATAAGGATTACAAACAGCTTGAATTGAGTTGTGAAACACAGGATGACGTTGACTCCTGGAAGGCCTCTTTCCTCAGAGCTGGAGTATACCCTGAGAAATCAACGGAGCAAACCAATGGAGAAGGAGAGGTAAGATTCCTCAATATTATTACAAAAGTAAATGTATGACGTATACAGAATGCATCATGCTATTGAGATGTGGTATGACTCGGTGCTGTTACATACAAATGTTTTTTAATTCATTGTATCTATTTATGTTATTACCATACAGTATTAAATAAAACGTTTACGTTTCAATGAGACAGAAGGCACAATTGTCCCCATTACGTGACGCACTCTGTATATTCAAATAGCTATTGTACTTCAGGAAACATTGCAGAATATTCAATGATCAAATGAACTCAATTAAAATGTACAAACGTATTGCGTTTCTTTTCGTTCAGGAATAAAAGTTATTTATTTATTTATATCTGTAGAAGCTCGAGATGATCATTATAAATTGTAATACCTTTTATTATGTTTAGAAAAGATTATTTTGATTTATTATAGGATAAGCAGCGGGTGAGTTGAAACGAGAAAATCAAAATTTTTTGCTTATATATTCTTAAACGTGTGGTGGTGTGATATTTTTACAGAACATCATAGTTGAAAAGATTTTTGTGTGATATTTTAAATTTATTTCCATAATTAGACGCTTTATAATGAAAAGAGCTAACTCCAAAATCTATAGTAAATTTTTTTGCTTTTTACTAAGCGGCCAATAATTGTTAGAAAACTGATTAGAAAATACGATGCAACTCGTGTGTATTTGCAAAGTCACTTTCATTTATTTTAATGGTATCATGTTGTAACACGAATATGAATTGCACAATTTGTGTCTGTTTATTGATTTCGTAAAGAATTAATTAAATTTTTGCATTGCAATGAATGCTTCTTGCCTCTAATCGACTAAAGGAAGGATACGAGGTTTGTACGATCGTAGGATCTTGTAGACATACAAAATACTGGACACTCACACAAATATAGGACACCTCCACCCGACTCTGCTTTTTAATTACGAGTACAATAACGCCACTAAAATACGAATGTGCTGTTTATAAAAATATTATAATTTTTCTCGCAGCGTTTCTATTTGAACGTAATATCAATAACACTTAAATTATTGCAAGTGTATTTTTTTTAAATATTTTTACGTATCACAACAAACTGTAAATATACAATTTTAACTTTTATTGTTGTAACCATTAATATGTAAAACTTGTGAATCACTTATTTATAGGGTGGATCAGAGGCTCAGTCATCAATGGATCCTCAACTGGAGCGTCAAGTGGAAACCATTAGGAATTTAGTTGATTCATACATGAAGATTGTTACAAAAACTACTCGCGATCTGGTTCCAAAGTCAATTATGCATTTGATCATTAATAATGCAAAGGACTTCATCAATGGAGAGCTGTTAGCGCATCTCTATGCAAGCAGTGATCAGGTAACAATTTAGAGAAATTTAAAATAGATTTTGAGTTCGTTTTGCAATCTACCTGTGTTGTTTAGTTTACTAATAAATTATTCGATGTATGTTGCAGGCTTCGATGATGGAGGAATCGCCCGAGGAAGCACAAAAACGTGAAGAAATGTTGCGTATGTATCACGCGTGCAAGGAGGCGCTTCGTATCATTGGAGACGTCTCGATGGCAACAGTTTCCACTCCCGTGCCGCCGCCAGTGAAAAATGATTGGTTGGCATCTGGCGAAAATCCAAGGTAACAATTATGTTATTATTTTCATTGTCGCTTATGCATTTAACTAATTCGGTATCTTTCAATCTTGTACTGCCTGCTTTTGCCACATACACTTGAACACCGTTGAAACAGTCTTGGGTAAGAGCCACTATGTTTCTACTAATTACCTATTTCCTTCTTCTTCTTTTTTTCTTATCTCAATTGAAAGAATTTAATTTTTTTTTTTTAATCTGCATATACACGTCGTGTGCTTTGTATTTTTATTTTGAAATGAGCCTCCTGCAATTTACTTTATGCTTACGTGTACGTGTCTATTTACTTATTTATTAGAATATGATACAAAAGTATTCGCGATTAAAATACAGTTGAACTTGGCTATAAGGAGCACTTCGAGATCAGTAAAATTTCTTTCTTATAATCATTATTTACTACATTAGCGGTAAGTTACGCCCGCCTCTTATTTCCTTATCAATTCTCGAGAACTTGATTGAAACAAAAGAAATATTCGATTTACATATCTACATATTATTTGCAATGATCTACTTATATGTATAAAACATTTCTTCTTATTATCAGTGTACATCGATTATGATTTGAAAACAATATTGATGTTTGAAACCTGTTACAGTCTTAAGTCTGGTGTCTTAATATATTACGTGAACTCTTTATTAATGTTGCAACGAATCTGTTACAGGTTATCACCACCATCACCTGGTGGGCCAAGACGTGGAGTGACACAGCCACCACCTCTTTCTAGTTCTCGAGCACCGCCGCCGGTTCCGACTGGCGCCCGGCCAGCACCGGCCATTCCTAACCGACCTGGACCCGGTGGACCACCACCGTCGCGTGCTACGCCTGGCCTACCTCCTCCTCTAATACCATCGTAAGTACAACAAAAACACAGTCACGTATAATTTAACAACGAATCTACCTTGTGGAGTTCAGTACAGAAAAACGTTTAAAGAGATGCATAGTTCGAAGCACTCTGTACCGTCAAGTATCTTTCAATTGTCAAGTTTTACACGTAAGAAATTTTTGCACAACAACGTTCTGCCAGTTTGTGTCAAGATAGTCCTGTGTCTTTGTAACGAGGTGAAGGTCCTTTTTGATTTAATCTTCGCTGAGAGTATTCAAAATGGAAATTTGCAGTTGCTTCTCCATATAAGCTTTGTGTGATTGGGGCTTTGGTGCTAACTTCACTTTCTATTGCAGGCGCCGACAATAAGTCTTCGCACTAACTCGCCTATTCGCTACTAATCAATACATATATATATACATATATCGATTGCATCTAGTCAGTGTACATTTTACACGAAATACAATTTCCTAATGCTACATGTTCTGTCTGCATATATTACAGATTATGAGATCACTGTTAATTAGGGGTGTGTAATTTGTAGCGTTTGCATTAATTAGTGACCGAAAAGAGCTCCGAATGATTTTGAGCAACTTATATCTTCATCCGCTACGCATCTGATCCGTACCAATGGCCCGCATTTGTTTTCGAGAGGTCCAATTATTTCGTAAGAATGACCAAGAAATCATTTCTCATTATTTCGATCGTGTTTTGCCCTTTAACAAGATTCCGAAGCTTTTGTGCTCATTTTTCCGAGTCATCCTAACGGAGTTTACACGATTTCGTACATGAACGTTTGCACACCTCTAATTAAAATCCTAATTGTCTATGGATAACGATTAATCGGTACTAGTGGAAAATCACTAGATACAAAATTGCGCTCATTCGTAACAAATTAAACTAGATAGAGTGATATATTTCTTTCAATGTAAATTAGTTCGACGGAATTGTACATGAAGCCTGTATATACAACTAAAAAACGTTGTGAAATAGATGGTCTTGGGTTCTTATCGCAAGTGAATAGAAGTATTCATTCGCTTACTAACAGCATGACATTTTAATTATAAACAGCCGCTCATGAGATACAATCACAAGTGTTTATGAGGCATATTTAACATAAGAATTGTATGAGAATGTAATATACGATACACGATGGTCTTGCAATACATGTTACGTCTGAAAGCTTTTAAACCTTCTAATACCGTTGCTTTGTTCCTGTATTATTAATTCGTTGAACTGTATTGACATCAATTTGAAACTGTTTGTCAATCGTTAACTAGGGACAAATATGTCGGTGCCTGCATTTAAACATTATTTACTTCTAAAGGAAGTTCGCAACATTCAATCGTAACATGACAATTCCGCGTTGTACGTGTTCACCGTTTTTTCGATCCACGTGTTCAAAGACGATACATACTTAGGACGTTCGGTCTATAGTGTAGAGTATGTCCGGTTTAAGTATATACACGCAATTATTTCTCAAACAATCGAAGGTGCAAAAATAAGCTGTTTGATTTAAATAGGAATATATAATATTATTACTTGTGGAGATTTCAATATCGCTTTCAATTTTTCTATGTGAAACCATGGTATTTTCACGACATGATACACTTGAAAAGTAAGATGGTTTCATTTAGAAAAGTTCGAAGTATTAAAAATTCTCTCAGCGTGTTTAATACTAATGTGATGTGTTTAATACTAATTAACGTTAGTCTTCGACGTGTAGCAGTTTATTTTGTATTAAAATATTGTAGTGTTTAAATTCTGTATGGTTAATTTTTAGTCGAACAATTAGTGTGTATTGTTGGTGAGGCTTACAATTGGGAAAAAAATTTTGTATTGCAGAAACAACTAATTATGCATTGGTCATCAGAATTTATTAACTGTGAGCAGTAATTAGCAGTAATTTGTTTTGTATAAAGTAAACTAAAATTCTAATTGATATTTACTCATATATAAATCTTGTGATATTATTTTACTTTAAAATAAGTTGAACTCTAAATGTACACGTATGCGCCAGTATCCTGAAGGAGGTTATTTATAGCGCTTATCTCGTTTGAGAAATGCCCTCGTTCTTAGATTTTAGTTTAAAATTGTACAAATATTTTGTGGTACATAACGTGTGGTAAATATAATTTATTTATTAGTGTGATCGTTTTACAAAGGCGAAAGTACAGGCAAGATTGATTGAAACTATCTTTTTTAAACTTCGAACATTTGGGAAACAGTTGCGTGTTGCACATTGGAACTGGACATACTGTACATTACAATATAGGTCGAATTTATATCAATCGAGGTATACAGTAAACCCTGTTTGTATGTCACTCGCTTAAAAGCAACAATTACAGCCCCGCCGCTATTACTGTTAAAATACAAATTTGTACATTTTTCACTATATTTTCATAAAAATAGTGATTTTCCCGGATGAAAGTGAATTCAGACACGATCTTATCTGGTTCATTTTTAATTACATGATTAATGATGATTACATGAAATTAAAAACAATCGAAAACGAGGTTATGTTTGGAGTCGTTTTTCTCGCCAAACAGTTGGCAACATATTCATGAAAATATAATAAAGAAATGTTAATATTTTCGCTTCGAAGTTTCGATCGTCGACCGTATGTAATGCGAGACTCGTGCGCCGAACTTGAAATATGAGACCAAACCTCGTTTCAGGATAAAAGATAGGTCGATGTATGCGATGAGAAGCGGCACGTAACCCGAATGTATGCAAACCAGCGGATTTTGATGACATACAAGCGGGGATTATTGTATAGTATACTATTAAGGCATTGCAAACAAAAAAACAAGTGTGATTTATGGTAAAATCCGAGTGTCCGTGGTGTATGTTTAGTCGTGGGGGTGGTCTACAGCAGAGGGTGACGCAAGCCGCGACGCAAGCCGCTGCTAACGCCGCTGTGAACGAGCTGATGGATGCATTCAAGATCAAGTAAATAGACTTGCTGTCCATAATTTTCTATAACGGAGTCTTTACCCTTAACCACCATTACGACGGGTACTCTTATTTAAGTTGCGCAAGTAGATTGGTAGACTGTTCAGGGTTGAGAATGAACACTAATTCGATGTCCTTACTGTTTTTCTCGATAGAGTTTCCGATAACAAATTTCTTCCGCGTAACCGCTATGTTTCTTTCTTTGCTCTCTTTATCACGCTCTCTCCCTCTCTCTCTTGCATGGTCCGAGAAATTGAATTAACAGCGTTGATGCCTTCGAAGAGTGTATATCATTATGAATATTACGTGCACATAACATATATACAGAAATAAGAGCACGCGATACGTGTGCGTTGCGTTGTTGCGTAATGCTATGTAGAAAATACGATTAAAGGAGTATCTCTGTATATTTGTAACACGTGTAACTTGCTTCGTGGTATTCCGTGTATATTATTCTAACCCCCCCTCCTCCGTGAAAAGATTAACCGTTTAAAAGAAAAAAGAAAAAAAAGAAAAGAAATATACTTTTACGAACAGCAGAGTTAACGGGCGTGCATTGTGTAATTGTACAATGAGATTTATCCGATCGGATAGTACAGAGGGGTACAAGAAATTTCCGAGTCTAATGTATAAAGGAAAAAGGTATATAGAAATTTTTAACTCTGTTTCGCTCTCGACGCTGTAAAGCAGAGGGCGCTAGAAGCTCGTAGATGTGTAAAGACAAGAGTTATATATCTTCAATATAATTGTATCCAGTGAATCTATCCTGGAAAGTCTACCAGAACCCTATAATGTGATCAAAGGTAGTTTCGATTAGACGGGATTCCGTTGCGAATGTGAAACGTTTTGTATTACAATTAGTCACGGTGAATTCATCGATTGCGTAAAGATATTCGTTTCCAAATTCTGTTTCCGTCTCGCTCGCGACGAGCAAGGGGCAAACAAAAAAGAAAAGGAAAAAAAAAACACTAAAAATATTAAAAATAAAAAACATAAAACAAAAATGTCATGCTGTTGGGAAAAAAAAAAAAGTCGAAAAGATCGTCGAACGTTCGTTTCGTCGTGTATTGATCGATCTTCGAATCGGCGACAAAACTGTGTTAATACCGAATAATTTTAAGTATCGTAAAATACAGTCACTGTTTCTCTACCTCTTAAGATGTTCACCGTATTTAGTTCCATCTTAGCCGTTAATATTAAATACCGTACGAGGATATACATATATACATACACGCATAGCTGATCCCTATGAAATATTAACTACAAAAAAAAGAAAAAACAACGTGCTCAGACATAGGATGTGATATAGCGTAGAAATGCTTCGAGGATTTTGCATGAAAATCCTGAGCCGCGAATCCAATACACTCTCTTCTCTCTCTCTACTCTACCCTCTACTCTAATCTATCTCTGAATAGGTCTAAACTGACACTAACTGATACCGGATCAGAATTAATTGATATAACAGTAATCGTATATCGTTAACAATGTATAATGGATGTATATCACGCGTCGGGCGTTCAGGAGCTTTTTATTGTATTACGGAGGAACTTGTTGTTTCCTAGGCTCCTCGACCGTGCTTGGCAATTTAGTTACATTGTACGTGTATATAAGGAGGAATATAACGATGTGTAACACGTTCTTGTAATCAGACGCATGCGCGTCTCGCGAAGCAACGTGCTTCGAATTTTGCGTAGCATCTTCGATGATCCGGAAAACACTTTTACTGTACGATAATGTCGTAATATTTATATATAATTCATAATTATATATAAATGTATAATATTACGAATATTTTGAATTATATATAATTTACATATATATTTATATATGGGTATATAAATATAAATGTACATAGATATAATTTTGGATAAGATTATTGTAAGGGAACTTTGAGGGGGACGGAGTACTTGATATTTCTTCTAACTGCCTGTGGGATTAACTGAAATTATTGTACAATTTTTTCCATTTTACAAAAATTCTCTAAAATCTTTTGCGGAGACTAAATTTGTTTTTTTTTTATTACGTTAATTTCTTTTTACTTCGTGGTTATCGATGTATAAAAGTTTGAGAATCCCAAAATTACACATATCTCGTAATTAAAAAGATTTTGATGTAATATATCCTATATAATACAGTTGACCCTTCTGCGGAATTTGAGTCATTTTAAGCACAAATTTAACAATTCCACATTGAATTAAAACGACAGATATTTATTCGAAAAAATAATATTATTTGTCAAATTGCGAAATCGTTGCATTGCTTTTATAATTTAAAAAAAGCGTACCGATAATAAATTCGTGGTTTAATAAATGAAGTTGCAATTATCGTTTGGCTACGTGAGAGTTAATTCTGAACATTTCTCTACACCGAATTATAATCTCGGAATAATATACACGTACAGTTTAAATATTTGCGTACGAACTGTCGGTGTTTACTTGTTCCATTATCTCGAACACAAATATTAACTATCAAAATTGTTTTTGCGAAACGGAATAATTGTATTCCAGAAACGAAGCAATCACGGGATGAAGTAACACGTTATTTGTGATAGTGCTCCAAATAACCTTATTTTCATATTACGGACGAACTGCCATATGGATTATGGCTAGAAATATTGTGTAACATATTGAAACAAGCAAAGCTTATAATATAATAGCTTAATGCAATTAGAAAGAATATTGTTCTATATATGTGCTACTTAAAAGTACAAATAAAATAATCGTGTAAACGAAAGAACGCGCCGGCTTTCGTCGCGAGAATCACAAAGAGCGGCGCATTACCCGTGGGTTCCTGTAAAACAGAAATAATGAAATTATGAAATGTTGTTACGAAAATTATAAAAGATAATTCTATTTCTGGATATTCGAACCCAAAAGATATGTAATATATTTGAACATTATTCATCTTTTCATTATTTTTTTCAATTTGCTTTCGCGTATGGTTAAAGAGATTCCACAGATGGGTTCGCGTTTATGTGATTTGACGTTGCTCCGTTTCACTCGCGCAAGTTTCCCTAAAAAAAAAAATGTCGCGCGTTCACGCGTGAACATTCACGTGTAATGGTCCCCCGCGGTTCGACAGTCGGCAATCGAGAGCTTGTAAACGAGCATTCACGTCTAGTGGCGAGTTCGATTCTTCGAATGGCTCTACACAGTGACGCGCGGAATATCGAGAGTAGCGATCGAAGTGCAATTACAGAAAAGAAAATATTATTTTTCGTTACAGCAGAACGTCGAAGGTCTACCTGGGTAGATAACGATTTTTACGAGAGCATCGACAACGACGGGCTCGCTTTTCTCGTGTCACTGCGCCCTTCGTGTTCGGTTTTATCGAGAGAGAGAGAAAAAAAAGAACAGGAAGGACCACGAAAGACTGCCTTTGTTCCACTCGGAAGGCGATCGTGCGATTCTCGAAATTCAGATGATCCTCTTCGATAGTTTAAAGGGCCTAACGAGACTCGGTACTGTTGTTCGATTTAACATGAATTTGTTTTATGATAAATTTTAGCGAGATACGCGACTTCGTGGGCCGTACAATGTCCGCTTGTTGTTTGATAGTTTGTTGCACGATGCCGGTCGAGGAACGTACCTTTTTCGATACAATTCGCTTGATCGATTATTCACACGGAACACCCCACACAGCTCGTGACTTAGATTACTCTCTGGATAACAGTCGAATCGATACGTACCAATTGTTCTGTACGATATGTATCGCGGTGTGTGTTGCATTCGATGAGAAACACCAAAACGAAGGTTTAGAGATATCGGAGGAAGACTCACGAGCAGAGCCATAAGTGGTATTATTGTAATGTTACTGTACAGAGCTATCTATATATCTGCGTATATAGATATACGAATACGTATAGATACACACGTACTAATCATTTTGTGCACTGTAATGGCAGAATTAAGTAGATCGTACGTTGAAATTACAGAGATAATTAAGATTACGATATGATTATTATAATTAACGACATCATTATATTATATACTGTATAGGATTAAATGGTAACGTTACGCGTTTCAGTGGCGTGTAATGGAATCCATGTTCGGTAGATTATGAGACATTTTATTTTCGAGTTACACTCTTAGTATCGTTTCTTTGAAACAGTTCGTTCTTGTTAATCGTCGAACGAGACGATAGAAATATGATAGCTATATAACGTTTCGACAATTGGGCATATCAAGTAGATACGTTCGCGGAAAAATGATCATTATTTAGTGTATCCCAGATACTTTGATGTTCGTCGCCGATATACTGAGGGTTCCACCCTCCCGAAATTGTGCAAGCCTTTATTCAGGAAAATCTAGTATTGTCTGAGAGATTGTCGCAGGTTCGGGACCGAGCTGTGACAACTTCTCAGGCATTGTGAAATTAGTCTCGCCGGATATATTTAATATTCGGTTGTTGAATATTAGTCGTCTAGCTCTGAATAATTAAAATATGATCGTGTTTGGTATCATTTTTATCGCATGAATCTCATCTATCCGATCGAAGCAATTTTATAATGATGAAGCAAAGATTATAAAGATTATAAATGGTATTTTTCTTACTTTAGCGCAGCAGTGCACAACTTGCTGGACCAAATAAAGTAATATTTTTTCAGGCTAATTGAAACGATACATCCGAATTTAAAATAATGTTCAGTTTATTTGATGTATGTATTCTTTATCTTCCATTGACTTCTTGAGGCTGACGTTGTTTCCTAGGTATAAGCTGCTTAATATTTGGCCTCTACGAAGTTGCAACATACTAATTGCACGGATAGTGTTTATATTTTCATTGTTTCCGATCTATCTCGTTAACAAATGTAAATGCTGCCGGATATACTTATTGAAAAAAAGTACATTGTTCGAAATATTCAAATAAGAATCGTATTTTTAAATGATGTTATCGTATCGTGTTGTTGAAATTTCATAATTAATAATTACGTGCTCGATCGTACTCGATCAGAAAAGTTGGTCCGCCATTGCTTTAGTGACTCATTAGTTCAGTCATCATCGCTTGATGACGTCAATATGTGGTGGGGATAACTTCGCGACAACTTCTCAGGCAATACTGTACCAAGGGCTGATTTGCACCAAACGTTCTAGTTTGTTTCAAGAGATAAATTATTTTTATCGTAAACGATACTGGCTGGGTGGAATCTTTGTTACAAACGTTACAACGAAAGACGATAAGTGAAGGAACTACGATGGCGGCGAATCGCGACGCCTTCGACAGCCTTCGCGATTTCCGATCGATGTTTCTTTATACTCGCACCGTCAATTAACCGATCTTTCGTTCGAAAAAAAGCCTTCGTATAATTGTTTATTTGTACTTCGTGTATTGTGCGATCTGTAACGATACTCCTCGCGTGTATCGAGCCTAAAATAAAGGGTCTTCGAGAACAAACTCTCGACTTTCAGGACTAGATCCGATGAAACTAGCGTTGGCGATGTCTAGCGACGTCGTCGTTAACAGTACTAGACACTACTAACAGATGGATGCAAAGGATATAGTAATTAATCACCGTGTGAACACTAGAATAATATTGTTATCGTACCTAGCATTTAACCGTGGAACAGAGAAGCGAATGTGCGCGCGTTTGTGACAGACTGATTTATTTGGACGTCTTAACCTCTTTAGGGGCGTGTTATATTTTATTTAGAATTAGCAAAAATACGAACTGATATTTATCCACGTATATTTATGCCAATCTTGCCGCGTTATATTGTTGGACAGTTTAATTGCGAACGAGCATTCGTCGCGAGTCCTACCAAGCATTTTATTATCGAATAATTTTTTATAGAATTTCTCCCATCTTCATAATTAATATAATTATTGTTTTTTTTTAAATAAATTAGTTGAGGAACAGTTTTAACAGTATTACTTATAGATTATAAATTACGTGTTTCATAGTGGTCTAGTGCCTAGTGATTTATCGTGGGGGAAAACAATAGTGACCTTATTAATTCTTCAACGGTGTAAAAAAGTACTAAAACGTTTTAAAAATACATTATTTATATTGTACGTATAATTCTGTATAGTTGTTTAGACACTATTTTACAATTAGCGAAGTTCTATTTTCCTATTTAAATATAGATAACGAAATTACAATAATACATTGCTTGTTAAGAGTTACGATGAACATTTGCTTGCCTTAAAATTAAGCATGTAACGTTCGGTTGAATACGAAAATATTAATTCCTAATTTTAGTGGTTTACTTCCATGTTGCAGTATTTAAAGTAACTAGAAAACGAAGCGTACACATGTGTGCCAGTATCCTCGAAGAGGTTAAGTACTCGATAATTGTAACCTAGCGTGTAATCTTTACTTTCCTAAGGAACCGTGATACGTTTAAACGTGAATCGTTTTCTCGTTTATTGCATTCGAATATTTCATTTCTCTCGATACATTCGACGATCGTTCTCGTAATCGATTCCGTTTCTTCCGGGTCTTTGTTTGCGCAATAGAGAGAGGAAGAGAAAAGAAAATAGCGCGAAACCGTGACCGACGAAGGGAAACCACGTGACCCCGTGACGCATCCTTTCACGCCACGGATTATTATACATGCTTCCATCTAAGAGCCTTAACTATAGCGAAGTTCTAGTTGACAAAGCTTTACACACACCGTGTAGCGCGAAGCATAAGCGTGATCTTCATGTACACGAAACGATGCACGTAATTGTCGGCGAAAGGATTTGACGGTGGTACGGATAGGCGAACGAAAACGAGCAGGAGTATGTAATAAGTCGATCTTCGACGGAAACCGCGACTAGCGCCACGATTATTTTCGCGAGTTGTCGGAACGACGACGGTGGCCAGTCGCGGTCGAACTAAGTAACCCGATGCGACATCAATGGTGAACCCTTGGATAAACGGACACGGATATATAATAACATCGACGAAAAATCCACAGTCTCGCGAGATTACGCAGCTTCCTGGATAGTTTTTAATAGCGCGTAGCGTCTTCGTGATAATTTTTATACCCGTTATCACTGATTTTTATAGAAATTTTTTTCTACGTCCGACGAAGAACGGAGGAGGCGCTCGTTGTATTCTTCGCCGATCGAATGGTTAATTCATCCGCCGTGTATTGTTGTACAAAATTTGCCCGTATCGGAGCAAGGGGGCGCATTGAAGGGGTTACTTAGCGTATTTCTTTCGGATTGTGCACCTCACGCGACTCACACACGTTGTAAATCGCGCGGGTACAGCGCGCGCGATATACACACACCGTTTTCCTGCAATATAAATGTGTATATAGGGAATAACATGTTATAGATTATAAATATATATATATACATCTATATATATATATATATCTATATATAAAAGAATGAGAAATCGAGAGAAAGCCTGTAGATGCCCGATGACCGGAAACGCATTTCCGCTGGGGAGTTCGCTGAAACTAGTGGGACGGGTTCTGTTATCTATATCCGTTGTCTCTGAATACTTTTTTGTTTCATCTTCTTCTTTCTCTTCTTCTTTTTCTTCGTTTGTTCCAGAAATTTAGAGAATATTTTTTCCTCCGTTAGACAATTGTTTCTCCAAAATGTATTTGTTCGTGGCCATTATTTACTTTGTTTATTGTTATTAAATTTGTCAAGTTCCAAACAAAAACCTAAAGTTAAGGTCTAAATATAATATCACATATCGAGCTATAGAAAATCTAAATAAATACAATTTGGAAAAACATTTTTGTACATTCTCGAGACTATATATTTACTCGTTAATTATTAACGCCTCTTAATTTTTGTGAAAGTTTTGCGTGTGATAATGGTTTGTTTTCGTTCGTCGAGAATGTGGGAAATCAAGGTTTCCCCAAACGCTGAAATGCGTATTCGCGTTCTTGATTTTTCTTTGATCGATCCCCCCCTCAGTGCTGGCGTTTAATATTTCCTCCTAACGCATCCAGGATTTTACTTGTGAAGTAATACTAATAAAACTCATTATATTTATGTGCACTGAAAAAAGACGTTCGAGATTCGCGGAATTCAAGCCGGATTCGCTTGGGAGTTTAACCTTTTATCTGCTCGAGCTAAAGGAAACATTTAACGTATAAACAATTTCAGCTTTTAACGATAATTCGATAAGATTTTTTACTTTCATTTAATTTTTCCGTACGTTCGTGAGAGTAATGATTGCAAAATAAATAGAGAAATTAATTCAACAGCGAACGAAAAGGTTAACGAGCGAAGTTCGAGCGTCTTTATATATGTACGATCATTTTTGCATGCGTTTTCGCTACTGCTTGAGCATGCTGTGCAAATCTGTTGACTTTCCTTGGCAGATCATCATACCATCCGTGTTGCTTTAATTGTATTGTTTATTCGTTTATATAAGTGTATCTATTTATGTATCTCACATCACACATTTATATCATACATCGTTTCTATTATTATTTGTGTCGATCATTTGCTCGTATTTCACGTTCTAACGCGTACTTGACAATGTTACTATCTTTTCATTATCAGTTTTACATCATAGAAAAGATATTCCATTTTATGCGAATTCATTAGCACATCATTACTTAGTATAGTAAATAGTATATCTGGGCGTCCGGTTAAATTCGTGCGATTTACTTTTTATCAGTCACTTCGTGCAAGTTACGATTAATCGAATTCTCGTAATTGTTTTAAACATCGAAGAAAAATTTAACTGGATGTCTGACAATCATATTTTTATTTAGCCCTTCGAATACGAAATGTGACGATTATGGTCGGGTAATCTTTTCCTGGCATTATTTGGGTCACCTAATTAATTAGTTTATCTTCGGAGATAGAAAAATACATTTCTATCTCCGAGTGAAAGTTTCAAGGTCACCGACTTGTTTTCATACGAAATAACATATTTTCTTGTTTATCTTTTAATAATGGCTTTTATGAAGAGTCGATGACCCGTGAGTTCAAGGTCACACGGGTTGAATCGCGACGCAAAATTATTAAATTCCACAAACATTTTGATAATTTGCGTGAAATATAAAATGCCATCAAACTTAATATTTGCATTAAGTATATGTACGTATTTTTCTTCGTAATTAAACTTCAGTGACCTTACATCGGCGAAGGTCAACTCTGCAGATACGCTTATACATACATTGGATGATATTTACATATCAAATGAAGTTCTTAATTGCAGTTTTATTTAATACGTTCGCTACCACCAATAAGTTGAAAACCATCCGCTGCAGGTCGCACTATATCAGTAGAACTGTTATTTAATGTAGTGCATGCTTGCGACTATAAACAAATTGAATTGTATTTCAATTGGGTCGACTGAACATTCTAAAAGATGCGTTATAGTCGATGCAGTAATTCCTGCTTTCAAAAAAAAGTTTTACCGCGAATTCTAGTGACGTAATCGTAGCCACCATTGTTTATGTTTACTCAGCGCGAACGACCTTCGCTCAGTCGACTCGGAATATCATCACTGGACTGGTCTGATGTTTTTGATCAGTTAGGCTAAACATGACCTCATTTCGACTAAGTAGTTTTAATAATAAAAATCATAGGTGTTTACAAACAAAAATTAGTGTATGTAAATCTCTTACAATTTTTCAAAGAATTCGACATAATGTTTTGGATCTATTTCGCTTAAAAATAACTGTAAATATTCCCTAAATTCATCCTTAAAAATATAAAAATCTCCGAAGGTATTGTAGGTTCCCTTTGTGATGATCATCTCATCCCACGTATTGTGCAAGGAGCGTAAATTGTCGAATACTCACAACTGTATCCAAATGTTTCGATTCTATGTACTCGTAGATGTGACTTACTTTTAGCCAGTAATGACAATTCGATTAACCATGACCATAGATGGTACAGCCTACGATCTCTGTACAATAGTTGTCGCATGGTAGCGAACGTGTTAAAGAAACATTCGTGTTCGAAGGGCGAAACGATCGCGGGTTTCACGAGTTTCATCGCTACTTTATTTCGTTCGATACGCTAGATCGCCGCGTCCTTGACGCCCAATCGACGTCACCGACTATTTAATCACTGTCTGTGTTATAGGCGTCCCGTACCCAATATTCCTCCCCGAATCCCCGACAGACCGTACTACGGCCGATTAAACTGAGCTAGTCCATGGAGAGCACACTACACCTGTGCGCATCCACGCCCGAGAGTATTCGAGGAATGTCGTTCTGAAACGAGCCGATGACCGGGACACGGGAACAAGCTCAGGACAAAGCTGGGAGACGTCACTCGACGTAAAACGAGTGACGTCGATAATCCGGGGTGACCCTGGACGCGTCGTTCGGGTCTGCGCCCTCCTTTGATCTCGACAGCCACGAGGTAATTGCGTTCGTCCGCGCGACGAGGGAAGATCCCAAAGGAGGGACAGCACGATCCCACGGAGCAGGAGGAACAAGGCTGTGCCAGAAAAAAAAAAAAGAATAAAAAGTAACGAGAGAGAAAGAGGAACCAAGAGAAACGAACAAGACGAATGGCCAGCGCTAAGGGATTTAACGGTTCGTCTAGTCTGTTGCTCGATAGTCGGCAGCCAGAGATTCAATCCAGTCACACTTCTTACTTCTTCTTTCTCTGAGATTTTTTTCGTCTTCTATGTTTTATTTATACCGCTAGACGAGTTTAGGTTACGTGTAGTTGCTAAGTATTAAAGATGGCGCGCTGGTCGATGCGCCCGCGACGAACTCCGATGGAACGATTTTGTTTAGCTCGTAACGCGGTGGCGACAGACGGTTTTCCGAGAAGAAGCGGCGCGGTTATCGATCCGTACTCGGAATTTTCGGTTTCGTTCGGAGCTATCAGTATTATAGGTAAGAATGGAGAGTCAACGATGTTTCATTTTTCAGTCACGGGATCGCTCCAGGTTCGGTTGGATCGCCGTCGGTTGAACGTTAACGCGGACACGTGTATCGATCGTTATCTTTTCGAGAGGTGTAGCGTTGTGAATTCGTATACCGTCATCTGGGGTGGGATTGTGCCACTTTTCTGTATATTTCACAACGGATCCTGATTTCTTTTCTAGCGAACCTATAGTCGTAGCAAGATCTTTGGCTGTTATGTTAAAAAATTTTGTTATCGTAGTCGGTAAGGCGTAAGCAATTGATCTTTTACAATCATATCATGAATCATGAATCGTTATACAAAAATAATTATAATTAAATATATTATGAAAAGTATTGGCCTGATTTTTTTATTAAATTAGAAGGTTCACTTGCTTTAAACAAAAGCTATCCTTAAAATGTGCAATATTACTATAATAAATTGTACAAAATATCTACTAGGATGCTGTACAAATACTGATTCAGTCTATGCTAGAACAACCTATGTATATCTAATAGGACTTCTAGTTACACAGAGTGACCCCTGATGACGGTATTGCCTTAAATTTTAGAAGAGACTAGCAAGGAAATCAGGACTTCCCCCCCTTCCACAAATTTTAATTTTAATGATAACATTATGAAATTCTATACCTACGGAAATCTTGTGTATGATATTACCTGCAAATGACCACTAATTATTTAAAAGATCCAAATCAATATCTGGGAAATTTTACTTGCTTGATATGTCATAAACTATCGAACGACAAATCTGTAGTAACTTAGCGAGTATTATAAACCGAATTATATATTTTAAGTTATGTATTATGTAATGGAAATTGATTGTAAGATAAGAAATATCTATGATAATAATTCATATCCTACTTTTGAAAATAAATATTGCAATATTTAATACAAACTAATAGTCAACGCTTCTGAAAATTACTTTTTATTAATAAGACGAGATCAATATATTTTTTCTTCGGGAGAATATCTGTTCCTATGATACTCTCATGGAAGAACTGTCTTTGACATTTTTACTTCTTATAAATTTTATTCAAGTTAGAATTTGTAGAAGAAGTTATATAACTGTTTCGACCATTGTTTGTAACGTGACGAAACAAATGATTTTTATATTCATTATTAATATAATATTTTAGTAACACGTTGCAAGTTTAAAAAGAGAAGATTGATAAAGATTGATAATTAGTGGCCGCCTGCAATTGATATTGTACACAAGATTTCCCATAAATATAAACCTTTCATGCCATAATATTGTCATTGAAATCTGAGCTTGAGAGTTCTAAAGCTGGCCTTGTAAACGTCAAAATGGCCGCGACAGACACTGGCTCTGACTTCTTGTCCGAAGACTCGTGCTCCAAAGGTATCGCGTTCAAACGAGACTCGCGGACGATGTGTAATGTGCAACCCGATTACCTCGATTCTAGGTGAAATTTGCTAGAGCAAAAAGCACGCGGTTCGGTCTACGATTTAGCTAGGGATGAAGTGCACGGTACGATATGCGATCGACAACAGCATTCCAGTTAAACGCCTGTGTAAAACTCAAAAAGGAACGCCCCACGATTCGTTGCGACGATCGTGCCAAAACGTAACAAATCCTTTTTGTACGAGTAACTTATTCAAGTACGATTAACGATGCCATTTTACAGCTCGAGTTTATATAACACGGATTTACAATCGAACAACGAACTTACGGAACGAAAAATTCTCTCCGACTCCCATATAACGTATTGAAAAGAAAGAAAAAGAAAAAAACAATTCCCGATTGATATACGCGCGATGTTGTTCATTTTTATCTATTTTTACGGTTATTTTTGCATCTTAATTGTTTAGCCGTTGTGATAGTACGAAGCTTTTTGCAGGGGCCCGATACGGTGAGAGCCAATATCCCTCGAGAAATGATAATTAATTTAATGAAAGCCGCTGTTATAATTTGTAAATAAAAAAAATGAAATACGAGTATAGTATTACGTGTCGATGTACATGCTAGGAAGGATGAATCTTTTGTATTACCAAACTTCGCACGTTGATGGCCAATCTGCTATGATACGCGACACCGACTGACGACTAATGTACCTAGGGACATACGACGAATCAAATAAATAATATTTAATACGAGCACAAATGATTTCCGAACGCCTTTCAAAAACATTTGAATTCCGATTGTAAATTGTTCTTCTATCCCATTCGATATGCAATACGTAAAATTCAGTTTGCCTTTGGTTATATGGTAACATTCGTGTCCATCGACTCTGTACATTCCAGTATGAAATTCAATATATCTTTCCAACTCTCGACCATCGAGTAATAATTATTCTTATTTTTTTTATCACGCATTATATATATACCGTTATCGAGTATTCGTTGAAAATTGCATTTCGTTTCTTTGAACCGTCGATAATCTCCATTATGGTTAAGTATGTCGATGCAACCATGTGGTCGCGATCAACGGAAAATGAAGCAAGTGATCGATCAGATTAGAGAGCTTGCCAACAATTTAGATTATTTACGAGCAGAGATCGGCGCTCTGAAAAATAATTATCTCGCTAATGACCTAAATCTCCCGTTCGACGATCGACCCGAACGTAGTGGAAATGGCAAAACAAGCATTTTGTACAAATTGAAGAAGTGTCTGAGGAAGATAAGAAGCGCAGATTTGCAGAAAAGCAGGCAAAGTTCCACAAAGAGTCACGAGGTATGTAATTTTCAATCAAATTAAAATTTAGAACACCCTACGTATTATCGGTTAATACTGATTACGATTTTTTTGTTATTAGGTTTGCTATCCACGTAAGATTCTAGATCAATCGTTGCTATCATCCTTGAGGTATAATTTTCGCATTGGCAAAAAGGGCGAAATCACACGTTTGAAAGATGACTGCAACCGGACGAACGAAAAATTTCGTCAGCCATTTGTAAAACTGTCCAAGGATCGAAGTTCAATCGTTTCAAAATACTTGGAAAATATGGAAAATATTCCACGATGGTCCGAGTTAAGTTGTGAATTGGATTCCTATGTAGAAGATCCCACATTCCCGAACACGTACACGCTTCTGCCAAAGTCTAACTTTAAAACTATTCCGCGAACGAGAGAAGTGTGTTCGCTGAACGAAAACAAGCAGTTCACGAACACGTCCACGCAAACCGTTTCGTCGAAAGTGAAACGAAAACGTAGAAATTTCAATTTTCGTCCGAACCATTCGAGTCTTTATTTCTCTAAGATAAAGAATGCCGTGATTACGAAGAAAATAATAAGAAACCCGAGCGACAGAGAGTTCACGGTATGTGGAAAAGTCAGTCGCGTGGAAGACTATCCGTACGTGAAGAAAAAATTTTATGAATGCTCGTGCAAGACAAAGAAAATAAAGAACGCTGTTGAGACAGTTGGTCGCGAGACGTTTGAAAAAGGATTTTCCATACAAAAGTGTACTAATCTATCATGTATAAGCGATGATAATATGAACGAGAATTTCACTTCCGAAGAAGAACTAGAGTCATCTCCTTCCATGCCAGTATCTGTGGATTTGGAAATTAATGTTTCTAACAGTTCGAACGAAATCGAAGAATTTCATCCCCGTAGAAAACCAAGAACTTATACAATAAAGAAAACGATCCAGAATGACACTAACAACTGGTTCGATCGATTCGAAAGCGTACTCTATGTAGGAGATACTTCCGATTTGACTCTTTCCTCGCAGAGTCTTCGGAACTAAAGTACGAAGTGGATAAACGTATTATAAAATTTGCAATTTGATTAGTAATTTACGAATAAAGAACGTAACTATATATAATTTTTAACAACGTTTATTTAGTTACAACTCGAGTATAATTTAATATAACGTTGCAACTTGTTTAATAGCATAAAATAACAAAATGTATAATTAATAGTTTACAAAGTTTTTATGTACATTTCTTTGATATTTTTAACAGTCTGTTCGGTTAAGAATATTGTGACAGTCTTTTTAAGTTACGGTAGATCACACGTGGTTTTCTTCATTCTCATTGTTATTGTATCAAATCAACGCGACTGATGGTTCTGGGAAATTTCTAGGAAAATGTTCAAATGCATTCAAGTACAGTTAAGAAAAGTCTGAATGTGCAATGCAATTGGAAAATTGTTTTCAGTTTCAAACTGTTGCATAGCCCCTCATACATTTCGTCAATGTTTTAATCCCCAACTAGCTTCCGACTATTGAATATATTCTACTTAATTAATTTCAATTGATATTGGCCAACTGAAAGTATGCATTATACTTTATATTATTAAGTGAAAAGAAAAGATAATCCATCAGATGCCATTTGCATTTTTTATCGCGTTGAATGAATTGTTTTCGGCGACTGCAGTTGCAGTCACCGTGTTCGCGGCGTGGGCGTGGCTGGCAAAAATGGCCCCCCAAACCGCCACGAACGTCCCAAATACCCCTTCGTCGCCATCGGTGTTTTTCTTGAAATTGTGCACGGAATAACGGTTGTAAAGTCCCCAGATGCTATTCATCAGTTTACTGTTGTACTTCAGCGGCGTAAGCTCCCAACCTAAGAACATAATTATCAAATCAACTTAACTAATAACTTTCTGACGAAATATTTCATTCGTGTCCGAAATAACCGTTATTAAGATAGTCGTGTTCGAAAATACGCGCGTAAACTTATCAATCTCGACTCCATGCGTTCTATGGTACAACCACAAAATTTAAAGTTAGTATTAATCGCTAAAATTCAAAGCTACGACTGGACTACGTTGGTAAACTTTACAGAGATTGCTTTTATTGCGTTCGTGATCAAACACATTATGCAATAAAATTTTATATAATTCATTACGAATATGATAATCTGAAATCCATTGAACCAGATTCTAGAGAACGAAAACTCGTATAATAAAATCGTATTCCATATTTTCTACTTATTAGCGACTACATTCGTTCCTATTTTAATTGTACCATAAAACTCCCTGTACAGTCAGAAAAGTGTTAATATCATTTATCAGACAGTCGTTAAATATTTTTGTTCTCGTTTAATGAGCTTTGGACCACTGCTGATCTGTAAGCCACATTCTTTGTCCTATATTGAATCGATAACCGAGACGTCTATTGAAACACGTAGTACTTAGAACACAGAACGCATTAGATGTAATTACGATAAACACCTTCCAGGAGGGGCCTCATGTTGAACATAGTTTCTTTCTCAGGTTTTTCTCTTTCCTCCATTCGCGTTATCAGTGAATTGCGTTCAAGATTGCGGTGAACTTTGCACGCTGCAAATGCACCCTGCGGAATAGCTGCCATCCTTTTACAGTCTATAACGGAGAAAAGAATTAGATGTATTTATTTATTTATTTTTCGCTATATTTAACACTGTACTTTGCGTTAGAACCAACGTTCGAAGAAATAATGAAAAAAAAAGAAGAGAAAACAAAACAAAACTGACCAGCACAAATTTCGAATAGCAGCTCGACGATTTCCTTTTCGGTGATTATCTTTTGCGATCTGCCTTCGACGATTATTTTAGTTCCAGGGAACTGGCTTCTCACGAGCTTACGCAGTTTTCGATTTCGGTTCTTGATTGTACCAAACCTCATGCAGCCACGACGATAGTACTTCAAAACGGGCATCAACAGTATTTTAAAAAAATACAGACTTTATATTTTTTAGCAGCGTTGTATGTTGCAAGAAGACTACTTGTATTGCGAACGAACGTTGTAGGTTACGTTGTAACGTTGTACTAATGTCACGTAGTAATGCTGGATTCGATTTATAAACTTGTCGGGCGAATAAGTGGGGACAGATTCGACGGGAGGCAATGAAAGAAAAAAAAAATCATCTTTGTGTAATGAGCACTAGATACGAACGCCCTTCAAGATCGATGACGCTGTCGACCACCACGACTCTCTTATCTCGTCGGGCCTCTCATTTTTAAAACGATGATCCACATGTTTCCTTTGCTGTTAGATACGATGTGTATATATAACTGGAGCAGATCCGTCATGGAATGCAAATTTCATTTTATGCATTATGATCTAACGTTCGAAACTTTCAAATCTAGAAATTATTCAAAATTCAAACGAAAATAAAATAGTGTGACTTCTTTGCATTCTCGTCGAACATTGGATGATTTTGATACGCGTGGTTGCAAACCTTTTGAAAATTCACGAGCTAAAAATAATTGCGTACGTGCATTTTACCATGTTTTTAATATGCTAAACTTTGCCACGCGATAAGAGGCTAATGAATACGAACAGTCCACTCTTCTACGATGAGGTTACGAGTAGATCTGTTGTCGAAAATTTTATTCTATCTGAAACATTCGAAGCTGATCGTTCTCACTCTTGATTATTGCTCAACGTTTCCTATTATTCAAAACTCTCGTACATAAACATATAATATAGATAATGGGTAACAAATAAACGACAATGATGAGCAACATTGTTTAAAATAGTAATTCAGTTGTTTAATACAAAAATAGAATAAAAATTATATTTTTACAACTTGTATACAAATTACAGAGATCAATCTTTTACATAGTCATGCTGCCAAACAGGCTTCCGTTTCTCGATAAAACTTTTAATTCCCTCCTGAGCATCTTTCATTTTTAAATTGTTCACCATCTTTTCGGTGCCCATGAAGTATGCAGTTGAAATATCAAGGTCCATTTGTTCGTATAAAAATGTTTTCCCGATATGCATAACTGACCGACTTTTCGAATTTATGGCCGCCGTGACGTTATTAATTTCTTCTTCTAAATGTGCAATACAATACAAAATATTTATTTATGAACTTCATAATTCAGCAAGCTATCAATAACTTACCAAATTTATCATTTGGCACTACTTTGCTCGCAAGACCCGCTTCGTATGCTTCTTTTCCACTAATGCTGAAACCTGTGAAGAGCATATACATTGCTGTTTTTCTAGGGACATTTCGAATCAAGGGAATACCTGGTGTAGAACAAAATATTCCATGATTGGCACTAGAAAACAATTGCACATAATCATTATCCAAAGAATACTGAGAAATATAGCAAAACATTTAATAAAATATTGTTTTCTAAAAGAATATTTACCCTGGTGTACTGAACGAACTTCTTTCTGTACAAATGACAATATCACAGGCAGCAACCAACTGGCAACCAGCTGCAGCAGCTACACCATCCACAGCAGCAATTATAGGAACAGGACTCTGACTGATCAATTGCATCATCTCAGAGCATGTTTCAAAGATTTCCTTGTGTAGCTTCCCATTGTTAGCAGTCTAAATGATGCAAGCCAATCATTCCTCTAAGACGAATGTTAAATACTGTTTATATTAAACAGACCACCACTGTTTTTGTTCAATAGTCTACGAACAAACCAATTCTTTCAAGTTATGTCCAGCTGAAAATACATTCCCTGGAGCAGATCTGAGAACAATGGACCTCAGTTCTTTATTGTTTTCATCCTTCTTGATATTTGTTATAATGGACTTCAGCATAGCCAGCGATAAAGAGTTACGTGTTGAGGGTTCATTTAATATTATTGTTCTTACCTGATTGTAAAACCACACACAAATTAATTAGAAAATATGTACTGTGTATACTTATGCATGGTACATATTCCTTTAATTTATATAATACAAAATTTATTATAACTGCAGGTTTAATGTATTTTTTTACCCCATTATTTTCCTCAATGTCTACATATTTCGTTTCCGTGAATAACATCTTATTGGTAGAAAATGTCCTTGTGATATATCGTCCCACCTGCAACATTTATACATGCAAGGGACAGGATACACGGTTTAAAATGTCCCGCGGTTCTTAATAAATTCTAATCGCGCAACTTCATAAATCTTTACAGATATTAACAGCTAATGCCTAGATCTAATTGGATTGCATCCTTAATTCTATTATATCGATTCATGTGCAAAACAGATAAAGTATATTAGTTACATTCTGGGCAAATACAATATGTTTTAAGATAGTTGTAGGTTATATAACCCTCACTATACATAAAACATACGTATTTACGTAATTAATTTGATAATACAATACCTGAGAGTAAGCAAAGATATTTTGCTTCGTTAATGTTGCCATGGTATTTTATTCGTAATATTGTTTGCTTTTTAAATTGTAATGATTAATGAATAAATTGCATTCTCAGAATGACTGTCATATATACTGATCATTGAAAATGGAGATTTGCGATAACATCATGTAAAGCAATATTACAGGCGAGATATATATAACATATATCGTACATTCAATACAACTTTTTGTATGAATCTAGGTTTTGGGGGATCGAATTTAGGTAGTATTATTGTCGACCAAAATTAGTCTCTTTCCCGCGTATTTTGCATCTTTTAATGTTTAAGGTGCATTTGTTAGTCCAAAAATGGTGATTTATCTTCCTGTATTCGACAATTTATTTATTTTTAATTTCATTGCATTAATGTGGACGTTAGTTTCATGTTCAGTTTATTTTGGGAACTGTGGGCCAGTGGCTCAGCTAGATTATAGTATTTTGATGGTGTTTTGTTGGTTCAAATAATTAGATATCAAGGCAATATATTGCATTGTATTTATTAAACGAGTAGAGATCTTAGGCTTACAAAGAAAGACATATTTGTAGTTTGCAAGTTTCTTTCGACAAGTACATGGTTTCACATCGCGTCAAGCATAATACAGATTAACTTGAGACTACATGTACGTCAATCTAACTAATAAACAGTGTCTACATAAAGTGACTGCATTCTTGCCCAATTAAATGTCCGTTTAGTTTGTCCGTGATGCTCCCTGCCTATAAGTTAAAGGAAGTGTGACCCATCGGTGGAACATGATTCGCCCAGCTATCTACGGCAAAACGCCCACGTTTATCGTGGAATAGTTCGCTATTTTCAACGATAGATGGCGCTTATTTTCGACCTCAAACCCTCTGGTGCTAAAACGACAATTCCACGACAAACTTGGACGTTTTAGCACCAGGGGGCCCGAGGTCGAAAATGAGCGCCATCTATCGTTGAAAATAATGAACTATTCCACGCCAAATTTGAGCGTTTTGTCGTAGATAGCTGTGCGAATCATGTCCCACCGATGGGTCACACTTTCTTTAACTTATAGACGGGGAGCATCACGGACAAACTAAACGGACATTTAAGTGGGCAAGAATGCAGTCACTTTATGTACACACTACTGTAGTTATTATAATAATAATAAGCTTTAGACACTTAGACATTAGCCTGTGTCTTAGGTTTGTGATGTCTTCTGACAAGAATAGGACTTTTTCTAGACAAGTTTGGGCCTTTGGCATTAATAGTAAAGCAATTACAAAGTGATCTAAATTATTGAGCACTCTATTGTTGCATTAATAAATAAATTAATTTATGCGGCGAACGAGGAGAACAGATTAGAGGAAGAAGTAACATTCATTTGTAACACAACTATTTCATTTACTTTGCATCCATCAGTTCTTCTTATGGATTTACATGCATGCTTTCGTTTCCTTTTTATTATCATTATAGTAAATTTTTGCACGTTGGAACGTACAAACATAAGACGAGGTATATGCGAGTGGACTTTACATCCAATTTATTTTCTCGGCCCATTTCTATGGGGCTCTAGAGCAGTAAAGAACTTATTTTCAGTAATGAATTCTTTTCTCGAAAGTACGCAGGATTTCGGTGGTATGTGTATTCACCAAAAATGATTGCAATTGACCTCCGCAACCGAAAATAATTTTTCCAGAGTGATCAGAAACTTTTCAATTTCGCCGAAAAATATAATCACCTAACTCCTCTCGATTTTCCTTAGACATTCGTTTATGATTTTTAGTAATTTCGTTTGACGCCCTACAGAAAGTCTAATACTTTAAAAATATATTTCTACTTTCCGACCTATGTATCTAGACGCAGATAAGCAAAGTACCCATAATGAAAACAAAATTTTGTGAAATTTTATTTACGGAAATACACGTATTAAAACCCACTGATCATATTTTAATTATTGTAAAAGGAAATTTATTTTTATTATTCCTATGTATGAGCGTACATATTTATATTATTTCAGATATCACTTCTGATATATCTGGCAACGTATAACCATTACTGTAACTTCTGCCAGCCTCTCCAGGCCTCTGCTGGCTTCTGCTGGTCTCTGCCGACCTCTGCCAGCATGTGCGGGCTTCTGCCTGCCTCTGCTGCCCTCCGCTGGCCCCTGCTGACCACTGCTGACCACTCCCGATACTTCTAACAACGTACAACGATTATGACTGGCTATACTGCTTGCCCCTGCTGGTCTCTGCTTGCTACTACTTGTCACTGGTGGTCTCCGCTGGACTCTGCTGGCCTCTACTGGCCCCTGCTGACCACTGCTGACCACTTCCGATACTTCTAACAACGTACAACGATTATGACTGGCTACTGCTTGCCCCTACTGGTCTCTGCTTGCTACTACTTGTCACTGGTGGTCTCCGCTGGACTCTGCTGCCCTCTGCTGGCCCCTGCTGACCACTGCTGACCACTCCCGATACTTCTAACAACGTACAACGATTACGACTGGCTACTGCTTGCCCCTACTTGTCTCTGCTTGCTACTACTTGTCACTGGTGGTCTCCGCTGGACTCTGCTGGCCACTGCTGCCCACTGCTGACCATCCCTGATGCTTCTGACAACGTATAACGATTACTACGTGTTACTGCTTGCTCCTGCTGATCTCTGCATGCCTCTGCATCCCTCTGCTGGCCTCTGTTGGCCCCTACTGACCCCTGCTGACCACTGCTGACCACTACTGACCCTTGTTAACAACTTCAGACATGATATATATGTATTAAAACATTGTATAATGTAAATCTATGGCAATAAATGATATAATTACAAAGAATTCTATGTGTTCTCATCATTTTTTACCTTTCTCTTCCTCTCCAAATCATTACCTTAGTTATAAGACTCCCTGAAACTCCTTGGTTTCCCTGAACCCACTAGGAAGTCCTGAAACTCAGAACTTTGCTAAAAATTCAGGGTTTCCAAGAAATTCCAGGACTTTCCAGCTGTTTCAGGACTTTCAAACTGTTTCAGGACTTCCCAGCCGTTTCAGGGCTTTCCAGCTGTTTCAGGGGTTTCTCGTTGTTTCAGGACTTTTTCGTTGTTTCAGGACTTTCCAACTGTTTCAGGACTTTCCAGCTGTTTCAGGACTTTTTGGGAAATCGGCGAAATTTTCGAGCAAAAATTTTTTGACGAAAAAAATGAATTCTCGATTTTGCCAACAGGCACGAGAGTGACGGTTACAGAAACAAAAATTTAAAAGTTAATTTTTGATTTTGGCAGCAAGTACGAGAGCTGGACACTTTGGGAATCCAATTTTAACGGGAAAAACGGTCTCTTAATACTAAGGCAATGCTTTGGAGAGGTAAAGAAAGGTAAAAATGACGAGAACACATAGAATTCTATGTAATTATAACATTTATTGGCATAGATTTACATGATACAAGGCTTTAATACATATACATCATATCAGAAGTTGTCAACAAAGGTCAGCGTTGGTCAGCAGTGGTCAGCAGGGGCCAGCAGGGGTCTGCAAGGGACAGCAAGGGCCAGCAGGGGACAGCAGAGGTAAGCAGAGACCAGCAAGGGCAGGCAATAGGAAGTTGTAATCATTATACGTCGTCAGAAATATAAGCGGTGGTCAGCAAAGGCCAGCAGAGGCTGGGAGAGGCTGGCAGTAGCCAGTCGTAATCGTTATACGTTGTTAGAAGTATCAGGAATGGCCAGCAGTGGTCAGCAGAGGCGAGCGGTGCAGGCAGACGTCAGTAGTAATCATTATACGTCGTCAGAAATATAAGCGGTGGTCAGCAGAGGCTGGGAGAGACTGGCAGTAGCCAGTCGTAATCGTTATACGTTGTTAGAAGTATCAGGAATGGCCAGCAGTGGTCAGCAGAGGCGAGCGGTGCAGGCAGACGTCAGTAGTAATCATTATACGTCGTCAGAAATATAAGCGGTGGTCAGCAAAGGCCAGCAGAGGCTGGGAGAGGCTGGCAGTAGCCAGTCGTAATCGTTATACGTTGTTAGAAGTATCAGGAATGGCCAGCAGTGGTCAGCAGAGGCGAGCGGTGCAGGCAGACGTCAGTAGTAATCATTATACGTCGTCAGAAATGTAAGCGGTGGTCAGCAGAGGCCAGCAGAGGCTGGGAGAGGCTGGCAGTAGCCAGTCGTAATCGTTATTACGTTGTTAAAAGTATTAGCAATGGCCAGCAGTGGTCAGCAGAGGCGAGCGGTGCAGGCAGACGTCAGTAGTAATCATTATACGTCGTCAGAAATGTAAGCGGTGGTCAGCAGAGGCCAGCAGAGGCTGGGAGAGGCTGGCAGTAGCCAGTCGTAATCGTTATACGTTGTTAAAAGTATTAGCAATGGCCAGCAGTGGTCAGCAGAGGCGAGCGGTGGCAGGCAGAAGTCAGTCGGAGGTATACCTCGTCTGTGGGATAAGTTTGTCGAGAAATAGTTCATCATTTTCGGGGTTAGATCACACTCCGAAGTATGTACGATCGAAATGATATAAAAATATATTATTCATCAATTTAATTTATTTATGAAAGCATCGCCAAAATATTTTTTGATTGCACAAGCTTGATGCGCCATCTATTGTCGAAGGTAACGAACTATTTTTCTATAGACTGGCCACGCATATTTTCGGTAAACAATTTTTCTCTCGAAATTGCGTAGGATTTAGGATTTAGGATTTTAGGATGATTGCAATTGACCTTTGCATCCGAAAATAATTTCTTTAGAACGTTTTAAAATTCTTTAATCGTATTCAAGTTTCATTCGTTTCCCTTTAACGAGTATCATTTTTATCCTCGAGGTTACTAAACTGTAGAAATAGAACGAATAACAGTCCCTTCGATCTCCTCGAGAATATTCCCTTTTGATCGAACTTCCGAAGTCTAACAGTCGGAGAGCCTGTCACCGGTTGCCATGGCAGCCATTGTTTCCCCTAACAACTGACATGGCGCAGGTTGAGGGTAAGTTTGCATATGGAAAACTGCTTCTGCTAGTATTTACGAAATCCCGGTAGCTTGTCTGCCGTAAATAACGCGTCGAGAGATCCTAACGATCCGCCGTGTGAAGTTTTTCTCGCGTTGTACTTCCGTCCGGATGCAGTTTCGCGGTTGGGACTGTCTTCTAATAATATGTACGAGAACCACGCGGACACGAGTGTATTCGGGCGCTTAAGTGGAAAAGAGAGGAACTAGTGACGGGTCCGAGCTAACATAACCGATATACCGTCGCGTTGATCAGTGTTACTTGACAGAAATATCGAAAATTTGATACGAGGTAAGGTTATACATTCTATCGTGCATAAAATCGAACCGTTAATCGGTGAATCGATCATCGACGCGAACATTCCCCGCAAGTATCGAACGCAATGTATAAGGCACGGTACCACGAAAAACAATTGAATATCTCTATGGTGTTTGTGACAGTGAACATGTGAATAAAAACGCATTAATCGAATACAATTAACGTTTCGATAATCCTTATTTTACTCGAAATATTTTTAGAGACTCGTAATTCCATCGGTTTCTGACGTGAAAATTAATTTTAACATTGTGCGTAAACAGAATTTTGTTACTGACGTATTTCGTGTTTATTTGGTCGAAATCTACGGTTAGTTGCATAGAATTACATGTACAAACGCATATCTGGCTGTCAAATTTACAGTGTATAGCGTGGTTTTCGAAGTATCGATCGAATTCACTAAGCGTGGCATACTAGGTTATTAAATCATTAAGTCTAATCGTGATCCCTGTTGCGTGGGCCACCGGTGACCACCGCCGGAAGCGGAACTCATTTCACGGAATAAGGACGTGAGCTTGACTGCAATCGATACGTTGCACACTTCGTCTTACGAAAATATACCGTAGAATTGATTCAATCTCCACCGAACAAATCATTTCGTGCGTACTTGTCGTCGTGGATTTCTAAGTCCATTATCAGTCATTAAAAATCTCAATCGTGATTTACTTCTTTTTATTTGTACTTAACGAGTACTCGAACACGAATAAACTTCTATAAACTGTTTGAATGACTAGGGTAATGCAATAATATAAATTGCCTGTAGCTGTCATAACCTAAAAACTCTCATAACCTATTGGACACGCAGCCATACAAGTCGATAGATGTCCACGAAAGTTAAGATTAGATAAATTGATTTTAAGAACGTTTACAAAGTGTGCCAATATCGTGTCCACTTGTTGCCTGTCGTCGAGGGTTGCTCGAGAGTTCTCGAGTCGCTGGAAGCATCCTCGTGCTCGATCCCATCGCTACTCGAAGGACGGTGCTGCGTCTCCTGATGCTCTCGCGGTGACACCTAAAATAAGTCGCTTTTGTAAGAGGAGAAAGAGACAGCGTGGACGGTTGCGTACAAGAACAGCTTCGTGGTTATGGCACGGCTCAGTCGGTGCGCCTCCATGCCGTTCGTTCGATGTTGTGTTGCGTCTCGAGGCGAGCCGTCGCGGAGACGGATTTGATATCCCTTTACGATCAGTTTCCATCGAAAGTGCAATTCGTCGAATCGGAGAAAATAATCGAAGTCGATCGATATACCGAATCAGGTGAGATTGGGACTCTGAGTCTTCTCTGAATCTTCCACCTGTGCTCTGACCATCTCTTTCTACTAACAATTCATCGAATCCTAGCCTAAAAGTGGGTCGAGTTCGTTCTTCCCTTTTTCCCTCGATTGCTTTCGATCTAACATCGCTGTATACTTTCTAAACAACCATAATATCTACTGATCCATAAAACAGCAAATTATAGCCCCCTGAGAGTCAAATTGCTAACGCTCTTTTTATTTCAAACGTTCTTGCAAATAGACTTTATTGCATTGAATTTTCTGTCACGTATACGTGACTTCGCGAGCCAGCAGACGTTGGCCATTGTCACGTGTGCGTGATCTACTGTATCAGTCACCATACATTCAATTTATTGCGTCTGTTGAGGTTACATTTATAATTCCTAGCATCTTGTATCTCACTTTGGTCTACAATAAAGTGTTAAGGGAACTGTATAGACACAAAATGGCGTTATACTTGACATCCTAGTTATTCGAACTAGGCGTGGGACCCGATAGTCGCATCCAATATGGAACAGGGTTAAAAAAATGGTCGTCGACAAATAATAAATCGCGATTACGAGTCCGCGTACGAAGGTGACCGTTGAAAAAGGCGTTGTACCGTAAGATGGCCGCGCCATCGGCGGGAAACCGAGGACCGAAGGAATCGTCGACACTTGGGCAAGCATGGCGTGATCTCTTCTACGCGCGCAACAGATACAATGCTGGGTAACTCGTAAACTCCTAAAAAGGAAGCTTGCTCCTCTGTAGGCGAGCCACTCTCGCGGGGGCGACACCTCGTCGTAATCCTCCTCGTCGTTTAATAAGAGAAACACGCAGGTGTCCGTGATTCGCGCCCGCGGAACGACCGATCCTCCAGATCGATCAACGCGATCTCGTAGAATACTGTAGTCGTTTCGAGAAATCTCTGTGTGATTTTGCTTGTCTCTGTGGCTCTCAACCTTGGGACTGTTTGTCATCTTTATGGTGCCTGATGATCTCACAAAGTATGATAATCGTGGTTCGATTAACCTTGGGAATTTATAGTGCCACTGGTTTTATTGGTATCAAGGTGGACGCTTATTAATTAGTTACCAGTGTTGTGATTGATGTTGCTATCATTACTATCTCAAGAGACTCTAGTCTACCTACGTTACTTGCTTCTGTGATCCCTGATTTTGAGATTCTTTACCACATTGTGGTACTCGATGACCTCAAAAAGGAGTCTGAATTTGATCAATCTTAGTCTGAAGCTACTAGCTATCTCTACCACTATGATCCTTTCGTCTGAACAGTTCTAATAATCGTCAGAACTTGCTCTACCTTTGGTCTAAAGTGGTACTAGCCAAGTTACCTACTGAGATGGTGCAGAACGATTATATCTTCGCGAAACAGATCTCTCGACGCGGACCCAGCCAGAGTCTGACCAAAGCACTCACTGTTGTTCGTGTCCCCCGTACAGAGAGTCATGGATACCCCGATTAGACTTCAGAAAACAGGATCAGAGAGTTCGTCTCTCTCCAAGACGCGTTGATATCGGTTCACCGATGCGTCCGTGTACGAACGTTGACGGAAATCGTTTTGACTCCACTCTGCACGACAGACGGGACGCCATCTTGCGCGCCCGCCGCGCTAGGAGAACGCAACCCCGACGGCGGAACTAATTCTCGGTAAATGGACGCAGATGTGGCGCCGATCCTTATGCCGTGCGCGATCTGCGCGCGGACATTTATGCCCCAGTCGCTGGAGAAGCACACCAGGATATGCGAAAGGTCCACCGGGAGGAAGAGGAAGCCGTTCGACTCGTCCAAGCAGAGGATCCAGGGCACGGAGCTGGCCGAGTTTCTGCCGAGGCAGGAGAGGAGGCGACAGGACGACAAATCCTGCAGGTCCAGGTCCTGGAAGCAGACGCACGATGAGTTTCTGCGCGCCATCCGCGCCGCACGCTGCGAACTCGTAAGTTCTTGAGCATTCGTGTGTGAGGATGATGTTTATAGAGGAGGATGCTTTAGTTAAACTGACTGGTACAATGTTTGGATCGAACCAATTTCGACTGGATTCCTGGGACTGCTCGTAAAGACTTTGTTTCTTGTATTTATACCGTTCCAATACTTCCTGCGTCATGGTTTTATATCTTCGAAAGCGTGGAGGGTTCGTGGATCAAATACGAGGGAGAAATTGATGATCTTTTTAGAGGATATTTGCTTTGATGGCACGAGCTGACAAATATTTAGTTATACGGGGTGTTCGACCAGCTCTGGATAAAATTTTAGAGATTCTAGAGGCCAAAATAAGACGAGAATCAACGCCTGTGGAATGGCAATCTTCGAACAGCTGCTTGCATATGATAGTGGTTCCCACTCAGCATGAAAAACTCTACTTACCACTAAACGTCAATAACTTGTATTAAAAAATTATTTTTAGCTACGGGGGTCAATTAGAATCATTTTTGGTGAATACACATACCCTCGAAATCCTACGCAGTCTCGAGAAAAAAATTCGAGTAGGTGAACAAATTCGATAAAATTAAAAAATTTTAAATTGTTCTGGAAAAATTATTTTTAGTTGCGGGGATCGATTATAATCACTTTTGGTGAATAGACATACCCCCGAAATCCTAGCCACATTCGAGAAAAAAATTCGAAAAGGTGCTTAATTCTTCGGCGAAATTAAAAAATTTCAAATCTTTTTTAAAAAATTATTTGTAGCTGCGGGGATCGATTACAAACACTTTTGGTGAATAGACATACCCCCGAAATCCTAGCCACATTCGAGAAAAAAATTCGAAAAGGTGCTTAATTCCTTGGCGAAATGAAAAAATTTCAAATCTGTTTTAAAAAATTATTTTTAGCTGCGGGGGTCGATTACAAACACTTTTGGTGAATAGACGTACCCCCGAAATCCTAGCCACATTCGAGATAAAAATTCGAAAAGGTGCTTAATTCCTCGGCGAAATTAAAAAATTTCAAATCTTTTTTAAAAAATTATTTTTAGCTGCGGGGATCGATTATAAACACTTTTGGTGAATAGACATACCCACGAAATCCTACGCACTTTCGAGAAAAAAATTCGAGAAGGTGGACAAATTGCCGTTCTACAGCCGGAACTTTGAACGTTAATAATTGTTTAACGAAGCCTCAATCAACAAATTAGTATTCTTGATTTTCTTCCTATTTTGGACTCTAGAATCTCTTATTAAAATTTTTTCCAGAGGTGACCGTACACTTTGTATATTTTTTAAACATTGTACAGAGTATCTCCTTCAGTGTGTAATAAAAATAATTTATCTGTTTTATCTATTTTTAACTTTTCTAATCCATCACTTCGTCCAGTGAAATAGTCTTTATCGTGTTAGACTTGATTTGATACAATTTCGATTAAAAGTTTTTCCCGGACCAAATGACAGGGGAATAATTATTAACTAATTGACTTTCGATCGGCAATCCGATTAACGAGAGCTGTAATTATTTTGTCGGATAATGAAACAACATGTAATTTAGGTAATTGGAAAATATAAGGTTACAGAATCCGCGCGAAGGAGAAAATAAACAGACGGGAGGTGAGAATTGCAGGTGGAACGCAGATTAACCCAGATGCATCGCGAATGATGCAAGTGCAGCCGTGCGTGAGAAGAATTTTCTTTGCGACACGCAGTATTATTTTATTTATCCCGGCCGTATTTGTTGCCGGACTTAATTATCGGAGATACGAACTCTGCTAAATTGCTAAGCCTCTAATACGCTGAAATAATCGATTAAACACTTTATATATTTACTGTAATTAACATAGACCTTAAATCACGATATTAATTTATTTACAATATCACTTCTTGCAACGATCACATTCCACGGAATTTATTTCTCCTGGTCCTTGTTAAGTCATCTTAAAATATAGAATTCATAAACGGGACTTCCCACGCAACTGGACTTGATGTTGAGAGTCAGACATTAAACATGTCCATATTACTATACAGGATTAGTCCATGAGTCGACCCTCCTATAATACGGTTAATTCGATCCGTATTGTATCGGAACCATGTCAAGTAAAATTTAGAAGCATCGATGCTTTTTGAGTACTATGATTGTAACGCTAGATTCACGGAAGCCATGTTTAAAATTAGAGAACGTCCAAGTGTAATTTTTTGTTGTTACTTGCTAGGTTGAAAGGTCAATGTATCGATTAACGATTACAAACGTTGAACATTACATTTTTAGGAGGATACCACGATGCAGAAGCAGAGCAGCCCGAATGCTCCATCGAGCGCGCCGACGCGCGCGAACGAACAGGGTGTGTGTCCCACCTGCAACCGACATTTCGGAATAAAAGCTTACGACAGACACGTGGCCTGGTGCAAGGAACGTGTCACGAGGGTGACGCTCAGTCCTGCAACGAACATCGCCAAGGAACGTCTCGAAGCGCGGATGAGGTATCGGGCGCCATCTTTGAAGAACCGCCGGCAGACCAATCGCGAGAAATATTCACCTGGTTCAGTGGTCACTCTCAATTCTGGCAACAAGGTGTCACCGACCCTAACTAAGGCCAAGGAGACCGTGTCAGCCCCTAACTGCGTCAAGGGCAACGACAGTCCGAACAAACAGAAGCCATTCGTCGTGTGAGTTACTTGAGACGAGTTTAACGCGTTGGCCGCCATGACAGTTGCGATGGGGGCTGCTGGAATCTCAGCTGCGAAACTGTTCGAAGTTTTTAACTAACGACTCTTGGACAAATCGAGTTTTAAAAGTTTCGAATGCCTGGAATATCTTGAGCCTTGAAGATCTTTATAGAATTGACATGAATTCATACCGATTCGAAGAGCTTCAGATCCCATCACTACTCGTTATATCATGGATGTCAAACATTTTTTTATATAAATTTAATATTAAATAATAAGCAATCAAGATTGAGGTTATGTCTCGAGCATGATTGATAGGTATGAGATCAAGTGGTTGCACTGTCGCCTATATACATTGACCAACGAGTGTCATCTGATATTATATTTGAATATTCACTGATTATTTCAGTTTTATTTCGCAGACGCCCATCCAAACTCAGTGGAAGAGCCATCAATCTTAATTAAACAAGTCGTATCAAACGTAGCTCTTTAATTTCTAAAAAAGTTTGACATCGCTCCAATTCACCATTATCTTCTGCACGTATCAAAGCAAACAAATTATTAAGAAATTGTTATTAACGTTATCTGATACTATTTGAAACACGTAAGACTGCGAAAACATGATAAGGACTGACGTCGAAAATAAGTCCAGAGATTACCGTAATTGCAATAATAAAATTACATAATATTGAAGAACGAAGATTTTTGGAAAGTATTCCAGGGAATTGGAATGATTCTGAGTTAGTGACAACCTGACAGAGAGTTCTATAACATGTTTGCGACCTTATTTGACAAAAGGCTAGGCCCCAAGCTCGTGACAACCCGAGAGACAGTAACTTAATACGTTTAGTCGGCGCTGTGTAACCTCTGCTACCGGGATATCGAAATACACGATGGACGGTGAATAATATCGCGGGAAGAAGCTTAAATTTAGAGCAATAATTGTGGAACGATTGCTTCCTTATGTCGAACAGCGCCGCGTGTCTCTTGGCTTCGCGCCAGAATTTAATCTCCGAGTCTTCCTGTCGCTTGGAACAACATTTTGTCATTTAACTGTAATTCCGTATTGGAATACGTGTCTTAAAATTGTTATTTAAGTTTAATAATTTTTTTTCACATTAACAATTATTTACATCCAAATGCAAAGAGTAGTATTAATGTCATTTTGATGGCGACTCTAGAATCGATACTTATTGATGTTAGTATGGCACTAAATTGGTCCCTTCACTAACGATTTATAATGCCTCGATGATGATTTATTACCGCTCAATAATTGTCTAACGCACGCGACGGAGTTCGATTAGCGTGTTTGTCCAGCACTGATTAATTCTACTTGCGTTGGGTGTTTCTAAAGCAGTTTTAATTGATTCTAATCAGTTGGAGCATAGTTACAAACACCAACACATGTAGCAAAAGGCTTCTTCATACGAAAAAGCATTGTTTCACTTTGGCTTACAATATTAAAATGTCAACATTGCAGACTAGAATTTATTCTGCACGCAACTGATTAGTTACGTTAACACGAACAGTTCTCATAGGTCAAGCGTCTAGGATCGATGATTCTCTAAGAAATAAAAAATTCATATAGTTTAAAACAAACTCAAGGACTCGTAATTCCGTGTTGACGCGATAATGGTTCTGAAACTCACTGAAAGTTAATATTTATTGCAGCAGACGATCCGGGCAAACGAAAGAGACCTCCAGCCCAATCGGTCCGATGAAGTCGCGGGCGATCGATCGTACGAACAGGTAAGCTTCGTTCGTCTCTCTGATTACACGTTGGCGTGACCGATGCGCAATTCTTTTAGGAAAATACGTAGAACGTAGTTTAAATACACGTCAGTAGTGTGCATGAGGAGAACGAAAAGGGACAAGGTTGTTTCCAAATTACTAAATACTTGAAAAACAGAATGTACGGGCACCATGCTCTATAGATATGTAAAGACCTTCTCCCGATATCAGGCGTACATCCTTGATCCTGTTTCCTTATCCTCAGGCTACCCGAAGACGAGTCCGGACCGCTAGCCTTTCGACCTGCGCCCCCTGTTAAAAGAACCTCCCACCTTCCTGTACCGCCCTTAAAGCATAAAACTCTCGAAGAATTCGACGACTCCCAGTCGCAGAAACTCAGAATACAACCACGAACGAGGCACGAGACTCTTAACTGTAGATCCAAGCAGGAAACGAGACATCTACACTCAGCCAGATCTCAGAAATCCAACATCGTCTCCGCCAGGAGCCAGGGTAAACCTAAACTGAACGACGTTTCTATCAATGTGGATGTCATGGCTATGACAGTGAAACCCTGCAGCATACACAAGGGTCACGAGCTTACTACGTGGAAGAAGATCAGTCAGGAGAAGGATCAAACGTCCAACGAGTCAAAAGCTCGAGGTTCCAGGCTGAACAATCAGAAAAAGCATTCTGTGAACGAGGATCAACCGGTGAACGTTGCTGTGGACCTGGTGTCCGAGGATGCACCCAAGGAAACGAGTAAAACCTCGAGGAATCTAAGTCCCATCAACTGGCCACTGGTCACTCCTAGATTGAATCGAACCTACTCGTTCAAGAAGTATGATAGTTCCGAAGAGATGCACTTGGAGAGCCACAGAAGATGGCCACCGGTAAGGCACAGTCCTCGAGTGGAGTTTTGTTTGGGGGACCTGGAGAGAGTCAGTCGGTTGCATTCTTCCATCGGTGCTGCTTGTTCCAGGGAATTGGAGGAGAACCAGCGCTCCAAAAATGCTCGTGGGAGCTCGAAGAAGGAGGTCGAGGAGGAATCAGAATATTCTGAGATCAAAAACGAGTGTCTGGAGTCTGAACGATTTGAGACCACCAGGAGCAACATTCTGGAGAAGAAGCGATTGAGGTCGCCAGCTTATGCTTTGAATGATTTGGAAACTGTTCATTCTGAAATGAATCTTTTGGGAGAAAATGAGAATGGCCTGTCTGAGACGAGAGATGAAAGCATATTGCGCTGTGTGGATCTCGAGTTCTCTGGGGATCTAGCTAGCCAAAGTGGCGATGCAAAGGGAGAAGGTATTGCGTTATGTGAAGGGAAAGAATCTGATCTATATCCTGACGAATTCCAGGATTTGATAGTCGAGAAAGACGATGCAATAGCTGAACGAGAAGCTGCAGATATCGATAACTTGAAGGAAGAGATGGAGTCTGATGTGAGAAGCATTGCTGAGCCTTTCAAAGATGAGCTCGAATGTTCTGCTATGGAACCAGAGTACAACGATGATCTTGCAATGTTCTGCAACATCGAGTCAAATTTAATCGAGATGGAAGCTGAACCGTTGCTCATGATAGACGTGTTACGTCCAAATAGATCCAGTACTCCGTTCGATGATGTGGAGAACTGTTGCAAAACGGATGCAGAATGTAACTCCAAAAGGCACGAAAATTTCAAGGAAGAATCGTGTTCCGTGGACGAGTGGAAACTGGACGTGGATGTAGAAAGGGGGACAGAATTGTTGTACCGCGTCGAACCCGAGGATTTAGATCCTTCTAGGATCCACGACGAGGTTCAGGAACTAGAGAAGACTAATTTCGAAGGGGAAGCCATTTCCAAATGTTCGAGCAACTATCCCAAGCAAGATAACAATGTCTCTAGCACCGTGTCTCCAGAAGTACACAATGAGGAACAAGTTGGAGCTCAAGAACAGCTTAGAAAAGACATTGGCAGTCAAACGAATATATGTAAATGTTCTTTTAAAAGTTTCAAGCGTGAAGAAAGTATCCAAGTAGATCAACTTTGTAATAATTTTGTAGAGGAAAGGAATACAAGATTGTGTCAGACTATTATGGAAGAATGTTCAGAGATGCAAGTTGCTTCGAGAAAAATTGACTCCAAAGAAACTGATGAAGATTGCAAGGTGGGTACAAAAGATGACAGAGATCTGGATACCAGATCGATTGTCGAAACGGAGGAAGTGCAAGAGATTTACAAGAATTGCAGGTCCAATAATTTTGACTACGACAGCGATAATGCAGACGCGGTGAACGCGATGAAAACAGCAGAAGAGAACGATAAGATCGACGTACGAAATTTACGATCGATAGTTTTGTCAGAGTCGCGAGTCAAGCTGAAGACTTCGTCCACGAGTCGATCGACTCTGAAGTCCCGTCGATCGAAAGAGTTGGAGATGGAAGGTAGAATCCTCGAAAGCAGGAACAGCAGCGATAGTTTGTCCACCATAGACGCGATGGAAGTGACCGATATTCGACAAGTCGAATCTGTCGAGGTGGAGACTATCGAGGAGTTCGGTACGAGGAACAGAAGCATCAGATTCAGAATATTGCCCGAGATCAAAGGGGCCACGGTGGAGGTGAAGAAAAATTACGGCGAAGCAGAGACGATTAACGCTCAAACGTATTGGGAGAAGGCGTCCAAAGCCTCGAAGAATCGATTGATCAATCTCGATCCGCCGTATCAGGGGGCGAGCAGGTTCCTTAAAAGAAATCCCAAAGTTCGTATCCTTCCTCCTGTTCCTAGTGCCTCGTCCTTGATAAAGTGCAGGTAGAGAAAAGATTTTAAATTCATTGTATTTGAAAACGTTCCCAAAATTTCTTTTTAAACTTAGTTCAGAGACACCATGCTCGCAAGGGGGCCATACAGTCGTGTTGCTTTTGAAACGATAGCAAGTGTAAGTTATACACCTAGTACCAAGATAATAGGTTTCTTTACAATGGACCTTCATTTTCGAGATATTTTTATTTAAAGTTTGGTACGTACAAAACATACGAATTATTTAAATTTATTTTAGAGAAGAGGATTTGGTCAAGTGGGTAGAACGATTGGTTACGACGCTTTTGGTTATGAGTTCGAATCCCCGTCAAGTGACTTTTTTATATGAATATTAAAACGAACAATCCTTCAATTTTTAATACTACTTGCACCTGCTGTCTTTTCAAAAATAATATTCACGACTGTAGGGTAAATTATATAAAATTGGGCGGGCAGGATTCAATCTTGTCTAATCAATTGCACATTGAAGATATCGACTGCACTGTACATGTAAGGAACATTTGTGTAGCGACTCCCGTATCCCTGTTTCGAATGAAACTTTACCGAAACCCCCGAAAAAATTTCATAGAAATCAGGGAGGGGGGAGGACTATCACGGATCTTCCATGTTAGAGATCCTAACACGCGTACGATATTGTAGGAATTTGACACTGCCATTACGTCCCGTATGGAGCAATTACGTGCGCAGAAGACCGGATTTTAATCTTGTACTTAGCGGTAGAACGTAAGTTTCAGGCGGTCGAACGAATTGCCAAGTCAGATTTCTGGTTTCGTTTTCGCGAAAATTGTGCACTCGGATCGTTTGTGCTTGAAACCTCGTCAAAACGACCACAGAGGGCGTCTCGAACCGCAAATTTAATCTTGGCACGTTCGTCGGTGTATTCTGCATATCGCATGCGTATCGCCCACGCGAGTTTACCCGTCACTTCGTGCAAAGATTTGCTTTGGAAACTGGTCGAAGAACATGCTTTGAGTGTTTGTCCTGAGGCCGAAAGGCTTGACCGATTTACCGAGTACACGTCGTTATCTCGTCACCGATTTATCGTCGCAGTTCATCGATCGTACTTTAGAGTAGAGAAAACAGTTTTTCGTCCGACGGATCGAACTCGTCCACGCATGAATGGAAGAAGAAAATTGTCTGGCAAATTTTCTTTCACCAGCCTCGTTCCGTTTCTCACAGCACGTTTAAACACTCTGACCATCACCTAGTTCCAAACATGGCTGACGGTTCGAATTAGCCGATTGCAGACAACTTAACAAATTACAAAAATTATCAAACTAACGAAGAAAGACGATTCGGAAGCGAATATTATTTTTAATTTGCATGGAAGCCTGGAGAACATTCTGAACACAATTGCGGTTAGGTTAGGTCACGCTGAAGGCATATGGCGCTGTTGGCAGAAATTTTATCGGCTTTCTCATCGTGTTCCGTTGCTCGTGACCGGAGATGAATTTCATAATAAGATGAATTGCATAAACGTTTTCGACCGTTGTTCATCTTTGCTCACGACCAACGCGACGAACGCTCATTTTTAATCATGATTGAACGTGATATACGCGTTTGATTGTTCGAATGAACCAAGTGGTCGATTATTTAATTTAAATCGATCGTTCCGGTCGAATTATCGTTTAAATTGAATGTTTCTTAAATTCGAATTTAACAGTACTGATGTATCATGCACTATCATTCATAGCGCGATAGTGAAGGCGTTGATTCATAGCACTTCTTCAATTAGCTTTTACGAAAATTATTTGATCAGCAACATTCTCGAGATGAAATGAAACTGTAGGCCACACGTCGCACCAGTTACTTCGAAGACGTTTCTTTTTACAATTTTTTCCATCAGTGGATTGAGTAATGTGGCGTCATCTCCCGTACTCGCCGCCAGAGGGCTACGCTGTTGTCTCTCGCGCAAGCGTTTGACCAACCTCTCTGTTCCTATATGTACACTCCACCGACTACCTAATATGCCTCTCGATCCTTCTCACTTGCTCCACCAGCGAAACAGCGCCACAGTAACATATTTATTTCGCGTTTTTTCACCTTGGAACTCCACATAATGAATTGCACATTGATGAGACAGTGGAAATCCTCTCCTAGGGTTAATAAAATCGATTTTAACGGGTTAGATTGTCACCAGCTTTGCGCCAAACTATTCCAAAAGGAAACGTCTTCCGCAGGGTCCCGTCACACTATAAAAGCTTCTTCGTGCTTTCAGCGGTAAGGATTACGATCCCTTCTTGCTGGCAGAGCAGCAGATGAACGACCTGCTCTCGGACGCTAGCGAGCAATCCGTGACGGATAGTCCGCCGATTGAGCAAAACCGCAAAACTTCGTTTCCACTCTCTCACTCCTCCGCTTTCGTGAAGTATCCCTACCAACCGTCTCCTTCTCGACCGGAGAAACGATCGTCCCTGATAGCACCACCCACGGAATTCGACGACCTCGCTACCGATTTCTCCAGCGACTCGACCGAGACCAATTCGCTGTCCCGCGAGGTTTTCCTGAAGGATAGCAAAGATTTCAAGGAATCTCTCTCGAAATCCGACGTAGAAAAGAGATCACCGGTCAGGGAGCTGGGTAGACGAGTGATCATCGACAGATCGAGAGCTTTAGGCGGAGAAGTCGAGGACGCTGGTCGCGGTAGCAGAACGGAGAAAGCTCGCAAGATCCTCGACAAGGTCTCGCCCAAAGTTATACGACCTACGGTGAATCGTTCGTTTTCCGTTCGAGCCGCCTCCGCTCCTAAAATGGCGGCCACCGACAGAAAAACCTCGAACGGTACTCAGGATTCCAAGGAATCGTCTCAGAAATGCAACGACGGTCAGAGGTCCTCGAACGCCATCTTGAACAGTAGAAATAATAATTACGTTAACCTTTCGGGCAGCAACCTCAGCCTCAGCTCCATAGTGTCCTCCGACGTGGACATCAAACGATCGAACTCCGTTTTCGACGAGTTGATGACCTCGTTCGAGGACGAGAACGATGGCTCCTTTCCGTCCTTGAAATCCCTCCTAAAGAACGATTCCTTGTCCGTGACTAGCCCCGTACGAGGCAGACAACGGGGCGATCAGGCCAGCGACGAGGATCTCTCATCCCCGGAGAGCTACAAGAGGCAGGACCATAGCAAGCTCAGTGGGGACTCGGCGTACAGCAGGTTAATATGCACACGTATTACGATTTCTAGTTCTAAACATGGAGAGACGAGGACAGTTTTGGAATTTTATCAAAGATAAACTACTTGAGTCGTTGGTTGGTTTGCACCATCGTTTATACATATCTAGCTCACCGTAATTCTTTTTCAAACATACAGGCTACTTACGCAATCGTAACAAGAATGTACTCTTGAGGTTGACATGATTCTTTGAGTTTAACGATATTGTCAACCGTTAGTTTCTCCTCGTCACAAACTTCCCTTGCAAGAATCAGTGTTTTTGTTATACTACTCGATTACACTATTTCACAAGTCTTATTTATATAACATTGAGCAGATAATAGAGATATAAATGAAAAAGCTATTTACATAATTCTTATATTATTCGACTATACGGCTGTTTCTTGGAATTGTCGAAGAGAAAAGAGCAGAAAAAGTGTTCGAGTTTGTAATTAGTCACAGCACTGTATCTTTAACGTTGAGACTGTGGCGTCACCTCTCGTACTCGCCACCAGAGGGGTCGCGCTCTCGCAAGTGCTCGACCGACCCCTCCATTCCTATATACAGGGTGTTCGGCCTAAAAATTTTAATGAGAGATTCTAGAGGTCAAAATAAGACGAAAATCAAGAATACTAATTTGTTGATGGAGGCTTTGTTAAAAAGTTATTAACGATTAAAGTTGCGGCTGTAGAATGGCAATTTGACCACCTACTCGAATTTTTTTCTCGAGACTGCGTAGGATTTCGGGGGTATGTCTATTCACCAAAAGTGATTCTAATTGACCCCCGCAGCTAGAAATAATTTTTTCAGAATGATTTGAAATTTTTTAACGTATTTTTTTTTTTAACTTTTTAATGAAGCCTTAATTTAGAAACACCCTGTATACATTCCTCGACCGACTACTCAATATCCCTCACTTTCCTACAATCTTTCTCACCTCCTACACCTAGAAAAAAGCGCCACAGGACCTTTCACCCCATTCCTCGTGACAAGTCTAATTGTTGCTTCGACGAGTTTCGACATTCTCGTAGTAACATGTGTCAAATTCTAGCCGTGTGACGTGTGAATCACGCTTACGCCATAACATCCCCCCCGACACCCTGCAACCCCCTGCATGCCTAAAACCCCGTTCGATGTGTTTCTCCTAGTTTAAATCGCAAATATTCGCACCACGGACGCAGCACGAACGACGTGGCGGGACGCCTGGAGGAGGACTCGAGGCACCAACGACGCCACGACGACGGCGTCGCGACGTCCACCAAGTGCAAAATGTCCAAGTTTTGCCACGAGTGCGGTTCCAAGTTCCCGGAAACGGCGAAGTTCTGCTGCGAGTGCGGCATCAGAAGACTCGTCCTCTGAAGAACGAAGCTTCTCGTGGACCAAGTAGACGTATTTGAAACGGAATATTCCATGACACACTTTGTTAGGTCACGGTCGAGAAGTACACTTAATATATACGCTGAATAATATTAACTACGTTTCTACCAAAAGGTGTCTCGCGCGAAATGGCGTTGAAAATGTTCGATTCGAGGCAAGCTGAACGCGATCCGAGTAATCGTAATTCATGCAGGTCCTTCAGAGTACGAATAGAAAGGTATCACGAGGGAATTGAATGAAAAAAATTATTTTAAATATCCGTAAACGATTATTAGGGCAGCTAAAGTTTAAACCACTACTCTAGTCACTTGTTCCCGGTCATCGAGAGTTCTAACGACGGTGGATGAATTTAAATTCACAGTATTAGGGGATCATACAGATGGGACGAACGTCAATTGTAGAAGATAGCGTCGAGGAAATAATCCGTAGCCGTGTGATTATATTTGTTCTGTGAGATAATGTCGATTTGTAGGATTTACGTTACGCTGTATCAACGCAAGGATTACGAAAATTTAATTAGAATCCAATCCTGCGTCGTTGGTTTTCGTTTGATTCTGTGAAGCTTGTTCTATTTTAAAATACGAGTTTGTAATGTGTTCTGTTGTTCGTTTTAAAGGCTACCGTATACTCTTAAAATCGTAAAACCACTTTTTAATACCCTGTATACCGTAGACGTTGACCAGAAAATAATGGACGGATATATGTACCAAATAAATTCCATTTAATTTACAATAAGCATAGTTACCGTTGCAGAACGTCACGTTTGCATTTTTTACGCTCTACGTGTTAGGAGCCGAAGAAAATAATAACTGAAGCTGGAAATAATGTACCTAAATGCAATTCAGATTTATTTCTCTTCGTCTCCAAACAGTACAGCGGTGTTCGACATTCTTTTGTTCAATTTTGTATTTATTACCGTGAACGAATAATTTAATATATGGACGTCTGTCTTCTTTTTTACGAAACTCCTAGTGTAACCGTTTTATAAGCTTTTTATACGAGTGACCACAAGGGAAACACAGAAGAAACAGATTACAGTAAAGGTGATGAGATAAACCACGTTACTAATGCACTGACAAAACATTTTTTATTTCCTTTTTTAACATAGTCCTTACGTTTTCCTGATTAAAATGAGAACGAAACACGACATAATTCGAATGACTAATGTAAGAAAAATTACAAGAAAACTAACAGTCGATAACATTACTCAACGAAGTATAGTGTTTCTTCGATCACGTTAATTTAGTTTTAGTTAAAAGTCCAACGCGCGTTACCATTATTTATTTTGAATAGTGACTTTATTTTTACGAATAAAATTGTACATTTTCGATATTATAAAGTGTTAAAACATAAAAGTGAAAATAAATGTATTCGAAGTACCTGTGTGGATTCAGTTTCATCCCGACACGAAACCGTTTACAGGTTAGTCGAGCAAACACGTTTTGCGTTTATTCTGATCTTTGCATAAACGAAATAACTATAATTGTTGGAAATATTCGGATAGAATTCGTTATTGATCGTCGAAACGCGTTATTGAGGATAAATTACGAGTGGATACTAGTACGTTTATGGTTGTGAAAAATGTCCGCGGTTTTTACACCTTGAAAACAGCGTGTTTGCTTCTAGCTTCTTTTAACAAACGACGAACGTGCGAGAAATCAAGGTTTCCGGTGTGTAATGGCTGCCGAGGTGGACACAATTCACAGAAACGGTTTGAAATGTTACGAACTTTAAGTCGTCTGCCACGAATTCTCGCAAGGAACAACGATCACCAAAGTCTGCCCGCGCTGGGCAGGGATTTCAATGCCTCGCTGACGCAATTATTTCTCCCACAACCTCAACGCTCGGGCAGAAAAGGTTCGCGGTGCATCCACGTAAACGTCAGTCCAGGGGAGAAAGCGAAATGTGGCAACGAGAACGGTGACAATGTAAACAATATTCGATATAATTCTCAGGGTTCTTGGAAAGCTATCAACAAAATCTGAAATTTTATCTTGCAGAACTATCCCATGATAGATCACTGTTACGATGTCGTGATCGTGGGCGCTGGTGGTGCGGGATTAAGAGCAGCGTTCGGTTTAGGTAACTACGAGTCGTTAAAAAATTTAATGGCTGACCAAAGCATTGGAATAGTGTTCACCCTTAAATCTATCGTCCTATTGTTAAATAGGAAGTAAGGGATTCCGGGTAGCAGTAGTCACGAAATTGTTTCCGACGAGATCTCACACGGTGGCCGCTCAAGGTGGAATAAACGCCGCCATCGACATCGAAAAGGAGGACAGCTGGCTCTACCACATGTACGACACTGTGAAAGGGTCTGATTGGCTGGGGGACCAAGACGCCATACACTTTATGACGAGGGAGGCACCGCAGGCAGTCTACGAGCTGGAAAATTATGGTGAAACCCTCAAATATAACCCAGACCTGAAATAGGCTTAATGTGTAAAAAAAAATTATTTAATAAAAAAAAATAAAATTATGGAATCAAAAATATAAAATAAAATATCCACTGTTGTTCAATGGATTTAAAATAATAATTTTGTTTCCATGCTCTCTCCTAAATCCTCCTACGATGCACAACATATTGTAGAAACGTTTAGAAGTCTTATATTGCATAAGAAATATACTCTAAACAAAATGGCTATTTTTATTTTTGTATCAAATATCTTCTAGGAATTCGACAAAATTTAAGAGCGACTGTTTTTCAGGCTGCCCCTTCAGCCGCACGGACGACGGAAAGATCTATCAACGAGCGTTCGGCGGTCAGTCTCTGAAGTTTGGAAAAGGCGGTCAAGCTCACAGAACTTGCGCCGTCGCGGATAGAACCGGTCACGCGATGTTGCACACTTTATATGGACAAAGTCTGCGTTACGAAGTGCATTATTACGTCGAGTACTTTGCTCTTGATCTTCTTATGCACGGTCGGTGCTGCAAGGGCGTCCTAGCATGGGAACTAGAAACTGGACTGTTGCATCGCTTCAGAGCCCATCACACGGTAACGGAGTTTTTAAAGATTTACAACGAACGATACGTGCTAATCACAAAATCAACTAGAACCGATATATCTGTAACGTGGCATTTATCGGTTTTGTAGATTGTTTTAATTCAGCTGTTTTCTGCGTGATTTAACGCGCGATATCACACAGTCGATGTTTTTCCTAGATGTTGGCGTCAGGTGGAGCTGGAAGATGTTACTTGTCCTGCACGGCTGCGCACGCATGCACGGGCGACGGTTTGGCGATAGCATCTAGAGCAGGATTGCCACTTCAAGATATGGAGTTCGTCCAGTTTCATCCAACCGGTATTCCACGGCAAAGAGAACAACATTTTGCGTAGGAAACGCTTTCCGCGTTTAACGTGCCGACTTTTCCGTTAGGAATATACGGCAGCGGCGTTCTGATAACGGAAGGGAGTCGAGGGGAAGGTGGAAAGCTGATGAATTCCGAGGGGGAATTTTTTATGGAACGATATGCACCCAACGCGAAAGACCTCGCGTCTCGCGATATAGTATCCAGAGCGATAACCATGGAAATATTCGAGGGAAGGTGATGCTATATCCGCGGAAAATTAATAAATGACCTAAATTTTACAACTACGGGGTATAAACTCTAACAAAGAAAGTTATACCTCGTACATATACAGGGTGTTCGGCCATCCCTGGAAAAAACTTTAATGGGAGATTCTAGAAGCCAAAATAAGACAAAAATCAAGAATATCAATTTCTTGACTGAGGCTTCGTTAAAAAGTTATTAAAAAATTAAATTGAAAAATTTCAAATCATTCTGAAAAAATTATTTTCAACTGCGGGGGTCAATTAGAATCATTTTTGATGAATACACATACCCCCGAAATCCTACTCAGTTTCGAGAAAAAAATTCAAGTAGGTGTTGAAAGTTTTGGGTGAAAAAAAAGAATTTCGAATCGTCTTAGAAAAATTATTTTTAGTTGCGGAGGTTAATTACAATCATTTTTTATCATTAGACATATCCTCGAAATCCTACCCACTTTCGAGAAAAAAATTCGAAAAGGTGTTTAATTTTCTGGCGAAATTTGAAATTTCAAATCTTTCTGGAAAAATTATTTTCGGTTGCGGGGGTCAATTGCAAGCATTTTTGGTCATTAGACATACCCTCGAAATCCTACCCACTTTCGAGAAAAAAATTCAAGAAGATGGACAAATTTTTCGTCGAAATTAAAAAATTTCAAATCATTCTAAAAAAATTATTTTCGGTCGCGGGGGCCAATTACAATTATTTTCGGTGAATAGGCATACCCCCGAAATCCTGCGCATTTTCGAGAAAAGAATTCAGTACAGGCGGAACTTTAAATGTCAATAACTCTTTAACGAAGCCTATTTTGACCTCTAAAATCTCCCATTACAATTTTTCCCAGGGTTGGTCGAACACCCTGTATGGGGAGTCCCGTAAAACAAGCTTACGTTTGTTAACCTAACTTTCGGTTGTCAGCGTACATGTTAAACGACACGAACTCATAAATTACTGTTCTTTCTAATACTGGGTCCGTGCATTGTACCGAGGACTTAATTTCAGTTTCATTTTGCCTTTCGAAGCGATAATTAATTAAAACATTCGCTCGTAATGCCTTAGAGGCGTCGGTGCTAAGAAAGACCACGTGTATTTGCAACTGGATCATTTGCCAAAGGAGGTAATACGAACAAAATTACCTGGGATTTCGCATTTGGCTTGGGTGTTTGCTGGCGTGGACGTGGAAAAAGAACCGATTCCTGTTATTCCAACGGTGCACTACAATATGGGTGGTATACCTACAAATTGGCGCGCACAGGTGAATTGTAAGGCCGCAGTCCCACTTGTGTAAAGCCGGCTCCACCGTATCGGACTGTCGATCGAATGTCCTAGCATTGGCAGGGGCGAATCCAGGGAAGGGATCCCCCCTGGAAGTTACGATATCTTTAAAAAATATATTCACATTTCCCCGTCCCCAAACTGGGCTTCAAAATCCACCACCGACTGGGTAGATTAACTGTACCAGTTATTCGAATCCTCTACACAAATTGTTGAAGCGAGATGACCAAGATAAAACTTACCTCCCTAACGTTGGAATCTTAATAGGGAAAGGATGTACTTTATCGTATCGTACGTGTGCAATCAACAACTCTGAACGGTCAGTTGTAACGCCCACGTGGTGCGAATGAACTTCTGACTCTCGATTTAAAGATGCCGCCACCGGGGGCGTAAACGATACTTAACGCTTGATTCAGAGATGACGCCCCAGTGGCGTCGGTGGACCGTGTTGCGTCAATTGCGTTCCGTGTCGCGCGATACACAAGTGGGGCCTGTAACCTTAGAAAAAATAACGAGAGAACATGTCACTCGAAGTATGTAATAACGTGCAACGAGTGAATCACCGATCGCTAATTCCCTCGACAAGGTTATAACGCGAGAGAACGAGGAGGACCATGTGATCGAAGGACTCTGGGCGGCGGGTGAAACTGCGTGCGCATCCGTTCATGGCGCCAATCGACTGGGCGCCAACAGTCTGCTGGAACTGATCGTCTTCGGTAAAGCTATCGCCGATCAAATCGATTGCATGACCAGACCTGGTGAGCGCCACGAGGATGTATCAACCGTAAGGATATGCTCTAATGTCGTCTTAATTGCCCACGATTATTTACTAAGAGACCCCTCGTATTCGTCGAGACAGAGACGGACGAAATAATTAAATATTTCACAATTAGCAAATAACAATTTAATTATACGGTCGAGTAACGTCACGAATAGAGCGCTGTGCAAGGTTTTATTTCTTATCATTCAAATGAAATGGTATATTATTTAAATAACAGCAAAGTCATAAAACGTATTTTCATGATATCTTAACTTATTCACGATAAAAACAACTACTGTTAGAATACATAAATCATAGTGTCTGCCTAAAAATTCGTACGCGAGACAAACGCCAACGTTTCACGAACTGTACGTATGGAAAATTTATGACCCGAGTAAGACGGAACAGATTTCACAGGATTAACACACGAATCCTTTCCCTTCCATAAATCATGCCCAATTTACCGAAAGCTTATGCCTGAATACGTGCAATATACCATTGGCCAATTTCTCGCACGCCTCCCAAATATTTACCCAAACTTTTCTGTGTGTTTTTAATTCTGAGAGGGTCACTAATATCTCTATAAAGCCGCATGTAACTTCGAGCGACCGACACGTTTTCAGCAGTGAAAGTAAAAACAGCCTTCGCGTGTGTTTTCTGTGATTTATTGCTGCTAAGTCGAGGTTAAAATTGAAACTCGAACGAAACGAAGTATCGATAATATAATATCGCGTTTAATTCTACGGCGACTACGTAAAATATTCACGCTTTTAACGCGCGAAAGCAACCGTTTCCAAGCATCGGCGGCATTTCTGCTAACCTCTACACGCACGCTGTGTTTACATTTTTTCATAGTCGCCTCGAAGTTCACTCGGAGGTGAAATACTTTCGATCGTTTCACTTTTAGAGCGTCTCATTTTATCTCGCAACGTATTTACGAACAGGCTCTTAGCGATCAATCTATTTGTCGTTTCGATGCGACCCGTTACGCGAAAGGCTGCGTTCCCGTCGCGGAGCTGCGGGAGGAGATGCAGCAAACAATGCACCGATATTGCTCGGTGTTCAGGACCTGTCACATACTGCAACGAGGATGCCGCGAGATGACGCGGCTTTACACCTGCGATCTACCGGATATATGTGTAGGTGAATTGATCGAAATTTCCCATTGTTACTCTTTTGATCTCCCCAATACGAATGCACGCTAATTGTTTTGATCGCCGCCCGTTGTCGAGTATTTACTTCCATTTTGTGCCGCATGATGGAACCAGAAATATGTTAAAAAAAAAACAGGTTCAAGACCAGTCCTTGATTTGGAACACGGAACTCGTGGAAGCCATAGAATTACAGAACATGATGCTGGTTAGTATGCACATTGTTTACGCGGCGGAGAATAGAAAAGAGTCCCGTGGATCGCATGCTCGTGACGACTACAAGGTACACATTTGCATAATGATCGCGTTTCGGGATCGTTCGAACGCGGAATGAACAAGGAAATCGTACTTGCAGGAAAGATGCGACGAGTACAATTACACCCAGCCGGTCGAAGGTCAAACGAAACGACCATATAGCGAGCACTGGCGCAAACATACGCTTACATGGGCTCGAGAGGATGGATTAGTAAGTTATCTAAAGCGGAAAATTATTACTATTAAGATTCGACATCGACTTCAATTTGACCTTCGATGAAAGACATTGGACGTCTCATTATTTCAAATTGCACGCTAAAGTTGCAATGTCAGTGTTGCGTGACACATTTTCTAACGTTTTTTTTTTTTCCGTTCCATTCTCAATGGTATGCCTCTACGAGCATGTTACGTAATTACTTACAGTCACGCTTTTTTTTTTTTCTTTTTTCTACCGTCGTAAAACATCTGAAATTCATGATTTTGCAGATCAGTATATCATACCGGCCAGTCATCGATTCTACATTGGACGAGGCTGAGGCTAAGCATGTTCCGCCAACGGTTCGAATGTATTGACAAGATAGGACTCGTGGTGTATAATTTTTTGCTTCGAAACGCAGTCAACGTTACGCGTTCGCCGGCGTAATTAAAACCAGCGGAGAGGCCAACGTTATCGTGAAATTGTAAAAGCGGCCAGACTCTGTCATACGACGCGCGTGCCCCCTATACGTTCCGTTCGCCGCGTTTAACGCGACATATTATACAACTAATTAATTCCAACCGGAGGCGCAGACCCGTATGCCATCTTATTTGCATATTCGAACGACGAAATGCCATACTTAATATGTAGAATTATATTCTTCCATGTCTGACAATTTATTTGTATTTTTCTTTTATCGACCACCGAACATCATTTATCGGTGTGAATCAATTCTGTACAATTTATCTTTTTTTTTTTTTATTTTTACAAACGTTCCAAGCATTCGACAAATCTATTTTCAGCAAATTTTTGTGTACATTTTTTTTAACGTGTCCGATGTGGCAAATAGTTCTGAAATTTATGTCACAGAAACTGACACAAATTTTCAGCGGTGGCGTGCGACCACAAAACCATCAGTACCTGATTTACGGTGAAATTGAGTTATAAACAGTTGAAATGTACGAAAGGAAATATAAACAGATTAAAAAAACGACGTTGTGATTTGCTGAACACTTTGCACTGCATGTTTTTTTAGGTTAAAAAACTATGCGTTTAGAATACATGCGATAATCATAATTTATATAGATGTGCGAATCGCCGGTAGCCACTTGCGTGCATGTACGGGGTGTCCTAAACGTCGAGTATATTTGCAAAATAAAATTCCAAACAGACGTCTCGATGACAAAAAGAAACCATTAACTAGACCATGAAATCTCCATAACACTACCACCTAAACAATAATTATTCCCACTGTATGGGTGTTCATTTTTAAACCGAACATAACCTCAAACATTAGAGACGAACTTTGTAAACATTATAAATTTTATAAACCTGTACACAGGGTGGACAGGATCAACCAAGAACGAAGCGATTATACGTGCAAAGATACATTGAGAATGTAGGAAAGAATGTTTTTTGAGAAAATCGATGCTGAAACTGCGCCGTCCACGCGCACGCTTGACTTTGAAATGAAGGGTTGACCAAAATGTTTGACCCAGTATAATTCGTTCTCCCTGTGACACGGTGCATCACAGGACACCCTGTAGATGCGAGCAAACCTGTTCCGCGGAGTACTCCTACGCCTACCAATACTTGAATAACTATCGTGTTGGTAGCATCTGGCCGAGCAGCGTGTGCATAGAATGCCCCACCATATGGTACAAGGATTACCTATATGTAAAGGAGACGAGCCTACAGCGGATCGACCAATAGGGAAATGAGTTACGCGACGTGCCGTCAACCCCGCAACCACGACGAATCTGTTCGTTTCTTTTTTTTTTTTTCCTAGTCATCTGTGCTGGGAAAAATGAAGCACTGTTAAGCGCGCGAACCGTTACGTGTCTGCGCTAACAACCTCGTGAAACAGAAAATTTTTTGCATCGCCGAAGTTCGGGCAATATAAAACGCAAACAATCAGTCGTATAATCCGAGGTCCGTGTCCCGAAGCGTTGTAATCTAGACGCTTGAAACGCGACACAAGCAAAACCGATGTACCATCTAATAATAAACGATAGAATTCGAATTTCAAAATAGACTTTCTAAAAATATCGAATACCCTTAGAAATGCGGTTCGATATTTACATTTCGTTGTATTTACGTGTCAATTGGCGTACACAGATTTATCGCTTAGATTTAGAGGGGCTTCCAGTAGCGATGGGACCGAGTCGTGCTTGGAGATGCTATCGATACGTTGACGTCAGAAATCGATTTTCTTGTATCAATGGAAGGAGTGTTTACAAACGGTTCGAGTCTTAACGAGACATGTGACTGTCGTATCGATGAGTATCAATTACGTCAAGTTTAATACCTGTTTATAATTCACATCAGAAATAAAACAAGCGACGGTGTTGCGGCCAATGGCAGCTGACGGATAATAAAAATTTCTGCTTGACGCTCGATAGCTGTCTTATTATTATTTAGGCGATTGCCCTCGCATTTACATGTTTTTAAACACACAGTAATTGTATTAAAAAATTTTAATTTTCGTTCGAATAAAATTTCCTTGGAAACACAACGAATAACGAATATTAATTATCTACGTAAATATTAGTTGGAGATTATTCTAATAACGTTCGATTGTAATATTTCATCAGCCACATCGTCGTGCTGTTGTGATCTCAATGTACTTGGTGTACGAATTACATCGATAACACAAGGAGTATCAACAAGCACATTTTACCAATGTCAATGACTACTTATTTCGATATTTATTTGCTACCTCGACGCAATGCTTGGAAAGTCACCGAGCAGGTATCGACGTTAATGAAAATGACATTGAATCGGTCCCACCTCTAGTTCCTAGTCTAATATTCATCACTTAAAATACAGAGAACAGTGTGCAGCATATTATACGAGCTGTAGCGAATACTTTCCCTTGGGAAATCGCGCAATAGAACAACCACAAAATTCGAAATACCGTTAGCACCCCATTAACACGTAATGTGAAATGAGAACCGCTTTCGGATTTATTTCTTTCGCGGCATCGTTCAATTTTCCCGCCTACGGTTATATATTTTTCAACGCGTCGACATCGAAATTTCGAACGGTGCGTGGCTACCGTCGATCCGAAAATGCGTTCACCGGGCCCGGAACAAACGAAAACTACGGAAAAAATCGTCCCCGAGATCGAAACGAAAAATCAACGAGCACCTCGTAGGTGAGGTTAACTCGCGACGATACGATTGGCAGCACTGGTATTCATCTGAGAGCTTCCGCCAGTAGTCGGTACTCAACCGACTTGAACACTTCACGTCGCCGTGCAAGAAGTGCGGGAGTGAAGTTAACAAAAACTGGGGTTAGTTGAACGGTGTAGCCGAATCGCGCATTCGACAAAGAGGTGCGCGAATCGCCGTTAAAAACAAAAATTTTTATTCGAGACCGTGACACTGTGGAAAGATGAGCGGTCTATTGAAGCTGTCGTCTTTACTGGCGAGAAATACCCGTACAACAACGTTGGTAAGCCGTTTTTCATTAAGTTACATAATTTTTATTCCCACGATGATGCACCTTTGCCGTGCAATACTCGGCGTCGATCAATTACGTAAGTTTACCAAACACGCTCCGAGGAATCTCTGCATCGGATTCGCCCGGAAAATTTTCCTCGCGCCCGAGAGCATTCTGTCGTCTATCACGATCTGCTGACAAAAACGGAAACGAAACGGAATCGAAAATACAGTGTTCGGGGGCCTTGCAGTGACTTAGATGCGTTCGAGGGAAGAACGTTTAGCAGACGATTCTGACGTCGAGTGTCTTTTTTTACCGCACTTCCCTCATTTCATACGCGCCACCCCGTACGGTAGCCGGCTTGCACACAGTCACACTTTTCCGTTGTAAAATAATAACGGTGATTTCCGTTATCATCGCTGAGCAAACAAACGTTTGTTTTATCACAGTCTAGATGATTGAATTAAAACACGAGATACATACACCTATTACCATATTACGCTTTCGAAATTTTAACTTTTTCGGCTCTGGGTCTTTTCTTTAGATAAAAAGACAAATATTTGTCGCGTGGCTCGATAAATATAATTTAATCAAAATATTAGAAAATTTGAATATAGGCCTGCAAATGATTTTGTTGCTCTGCTAAGTATCCTTGGTAACTTGTTAAGAATAAGTATGTATATAATATAAAAACTTGCCATTATTTCGCTTCATTCTCAAAATTTCGATCTCTTTTTTTCTGGGCATTTTTCAAAAAAATATTAAAGGTTGAATCGATTGTAATATTACGCCCATGTATTTCGGGCCGACATGTATCTTAAATTTAATCGCGTACGATAAAGTAAATGGTGAATCATGTTACAGGACGAGGAAATTTCCAATTCTCCATAATCTAAATGTAGTTAAACCATGCATTATACTAAAAATACTAGACAATTAAAACGACAAAATAAATGCATAATATTGTTTGACCGTTCATCTAAACACAGATCAACGTATCTCAAGTTATAAGTGAAAGTCTTATCTAACGAATAAGTATAATTTTGTTATACAAAACGTAACATGTGTTGCAACAAAGATATTATTTTAAACGCTCGAAGCTGCAACGTCTCTCTCATAACCCATTGCAATAGTGCCAAACTGTTCGTGTTTCTTGACGTATGTAGATAAGTATCATGGAAAACGCTTAAACGGAAATAAATTGTGTATGACGTTTGTTATAGTATATTTACAAATAGTCTTAAAGTCCACGTACATTGCAATATATAGCGAGCCGAAGAGGTTAATTATAATTGCGGATGGGCCGCCGACACGGGAAGCTAGCATTAGCGGGAAATTACACTCTTGAAATTACGTTTTCGTTTGTTATCCACTTATTCGCCACACTACTTTCGTTCTTAACAATTTTATTCAAATCCTGCTCTGTTGGTACGCGAATACGCGATAGAATTATTTTATTAAATAATTTCTGAATTGCGTTTCCGTTAATGTATTTTCAGCGTTTAACTGTACCTTCCGAAACACGCAATATATCGAATGTCTTAATCTCTATTGCGAAAACTTTTCCCTTCTTCTAACCGAACGACGGAAAATGATAAATTACTGCTGAAAATATGAAACACTAAGTATTCTATCGACCATGTATCGTTTCGTTTAGTCTCCATATGGCGAAGTAGGTCAGTGTTTCTCAAACTTCACCTTCCCACGCCCCTCCACCTCTACAGTAAACGAAAATTTTTGGCGGACTCTATAAAGTACAAATAAATTATCACTTCTTAAATATAACAGGGAACTGTTTTTTTGTACATGTTATTTAATCAATGTTGTATATGTTGTTTAATAAATAAGAGATCTAAAGAAACGAAAATAACGAATTCTTATAAGTCTTCTTGGAATTTATTTACGACTGTATAGTAATAAATTTATCTATTACGAGATAGTATTAATGAAATGAAAGACTACTTCTCATAAATTAAGTGAGGAATGTTAAGTGTAATACTGGAAGTTGGTAGTCATAAATTCAGTTCCATGGTAAGTTTATTTCTATATTTAATTAATAGAACTAATGAAGAAAATAGTAATTAAAAACGACATCAAAACTTATTGCAGCCTCACTGATCATTTCTGGATTGTCAGATATTGTGTTTAACCAAAATTTAGCCAGAAGAAATTCTCATTGAGTTTCAATATCACTGTGGTGTCACAAGATAACTTAACAAGGCTATCTCTTGTTTAAAAACTAACATTGCAGCATCAGAGACTTCTGAATTAAAGGAAAATGTAATGTGAATTTCTAATTCCTAAAAATATTGCATCATAATATCTCTTTTTCGACAAAGTATTCATTTAACTGCTGAAGAAAGTTAATCTACATTGGAAATCATTGATTCCATCTTGAAGAACTGATCATAAATCAATTTGTTTATTTATATATATTTAGCTTTTAATGTAAACTATTATTTTCAAGCTGATATCGTTAAAAATTTTGATATCAATGAATCAAACATCATAAATTTAAGCACGCATATAAAATAAATGTATCTTTAGTACAGAGAATCTAACCAGCATGATTCCTTTTTCTGAAGACCTGGTCATAGCTATACTTATACTAAACATGAAACTATGTCAGTTTTTTCCTTCACAATAGCAGAACTAGATACATCAAGGATGCTAGAAACGCATGTTTCATTTCACCAAAGTCTTTCATCCAACATATTTCATGAATAAATTTATATTTATATAAAATCTGTGATTTTTCAGTGTATACATGTATATTGTGTATTATAAGTACAGAAATTTAAACAAATTTACACAAATTTACACAAAATAAGTACACAAAAGACTTATAAGTAAAGGTTAATTTTGTGCTCCAGATAAAAATACTCCTTTAATATCGATAAAATATTATGCATAAAATAAATAATATACTTTTTTTCAGCGAGTTTACGATCCTCCAAACACGTTCATGTTTGAGAAACGCTGTGTTAGATGATACTTTTATCGTGAAATCTTTATTTTCCTCGTGGTACGCGTAATTACTTATTCGTGTGTAATAAGCTTCCATATGTATGAATAATAAGTTCAGTAAATAGTAATTAATTAATTCCAGCTTGTACTTGTTATTGTTATTCAGTAACCCCATACGAAACTTAATTAACCTTGTTCTTTCTACTGAAATTCATTTTGACCAATTAATTGGATTATTTTGCATATTATTATATTTTAATTATTTTTATTGTAATTACATGAATCGTTATTACGTGCTAATTATCGATAAGACATGTTGTTATCGGAAAATATTGCAAAAAATTATGTATGATTTCCACGAGTGCTTAACCTTTGATCGAAATACTATTTTCACGATTTTATCGCGAAAAATATTTGAAAGCAAATTTTTAGTAAAAGTTGCGTGTCTTTCGAAAATGACAATTTTTTTAATTAAACAATTTCTGAATGTTGAAACCTAGCAGTCAGACGAATTATTCGTTAGATCGATCGTGTTTTATGACACAAGACTACTAGCGTTACATACATATGTATATCAAGTTTGTTTCTAAACCTATTTCGTGTTTTATAAATAGATGATTAATGCAATGTATTAACAATGTTATATGTGTATCATACATGTAGAGCATGCATACAGGTTCGGCCCTAGAGTCTCTAGCACCCCTATAAATTTAAATTGGAAACTTCATTAATAATTTTATTAATTTCTACTCGATCAATTTGTATGAAAAAATCACACAGATATGATGTGAGAATATATGTATTATTTTAATCCCGATATTACGTAAATTGTTTTTTATTAATATAAGGATAGATTTTAAATTACAACACATCACTTCTAGTGATTAATTTCATTTCCCTACAAAGTATATTATTTTAAGTTGAAATTTTTAAATTACTTCTGAAGAGGGCCATCATTGTAGTAGAAAATGTTGGAGAGGAAAACTAATAAATACTCAGAGCTACTCAACACGAATTATTTCTGCTTACTGAGCACTTTTATTAAGCAAGAACTTTTAATCAAGAACTAATTAATTTTTTTAATATCTCTTCATGTTATTTCAGAATAACTTGGGGCCACCGGTTATTACAAATCGAAAACTACATTATACACCGGATGGCAAGGCAGCAAAAGTTTCCGATGCTGTTTCTAAACAATATCCAGTGATTGATCACACTTATGACGCTGTTGTGGTCGGGGCTGGGGGTGCAGGATTGCGTGCAGCCTATGGCTTGGTTGCGGAAGGATTCAAAACCGCAGTGATTACTAAATTATTTCCAACAAGATCCCATACTGTCGCTGCGCAAGGAGGAATTAATGCTGCACTGGGTAATATGGAAGATGACAACTGGCAGTGGCACATGTACGACACTGTTAAGGGATCTGATTGGCTCGGTGATCAAGATGCCATTCATTACATGACTCGCGAAGCCCCAAAGGCAGTCATTGAATTGGAAAATTGTGGCATGCCTTTCAGTCGTACCACGGATGGTAATATAGTTATGAACTATAATTTTTAAGGTGTGCTAGAAAATATTGCATGTTCCTGCCGCTCCTGCCTAAATTTCATTTCCAATGAAATGCGATTTTTACGACGAATTGCATAAATAAAAGAATACTTTGAGTGTGAATCGATTAAAAGTGCCTAACTTATGTAACAAATTGTTTCTTTATTAACTTGTATCTGACATATTCTCGCTTGTTATTGTGCCCGAAGTAACCGAAGTAGCTGTATCACTGTCTGAATCAGTAGCGTATTTCTTCTTGTTATTTCGTTTTTGTTCCTGTATTAAAGATATGCTCATTGTACACTGCTTATCGACACAAAGTTTTATATTGTACAAAGTTATCGTTGCTTTGAATAAATGAAAAATTAACCTTGTTACTTTTCTTTGGCTTTTTGCTATTTTTGGCCTGCTTCCCTGTGTTTTCTTTTTTTTTATGGTCTACGTTTTCGTCCTTTTTATTTTCTGTTCTTGTCTTAGATTTATTTACGTCATCATTCTTTTGTTGATCTTGTCTTTGGCCCTTAACACTCTTGGCTGCATTTATGTATGGTTGTTTTTCTTCAGGAGACATTCGTCTCCATCTTTCACCAGCTAATTTATATATTTTTGAACTTTCCACGTTGGTGAAATCCTGCAAACATTAGATTTTTGTCTGCTGATAGCAAAACGTACGAGTATTTCATTTCCGCGCGAACCTGTCTAAAATCCTGAATGAAATTTATAAAAGCATTGGAACTTATCCATTTCTTAGAGCTTTTTGTACTGATTGGCGATCGAGAACGGGAATGGGAATGTGCCTTTCGATTTTGTTGCGACGATGAACGCGATTTTGAGTTACTTCTAGAAACATGAATGTAACGGTTTATTACCTAGATTAATATTTAATATTTGTGCTTTACCTCTCACTAGACCGATCTTTATTTTTTACAAATTTAGATTTCTCATAATTTTTCCCTTGCCATGCACTATCATCCATAATTAAAATACACACTTTTGACCGTTTAATATCTATACTGGCATTTTATACATTGCTACTGCAAAAATTTACCGCAGCATCGAAACATAAATTATTGTAAATTTTAGGCTGATATTTGAAAATAACAAATCGTATCTTTACAGTTGCCATGCACCTCACACATTGTTATATTTCAACTAATGGCGTGAATGTTGCTCGTACGATTGCAAATCTCTTCACAGCAATATTTATACAAATTCTAAGAATCATCGAAATTATTTCGCGAGAGCAATTTATTCTTTTTATTGCAGGTAAAATTTACCAACGTGCTTTCGGTGGGCAATCGCTAAAGTTTGGAAAAGGTGGACAAGCTCATAGATGTTGCTGTGTGGCCGACAGAACGGGTCATTCTTTGCTTCACACGTTGTATGGTCAATCGTTGAGCTACGACTGCAATTATTTCGTCGAATACTTTGCCATGGATTTGCTCATGGAAGATGGAGAGTGTCGAGGTGTGATCGCACTCTGTCTAGAAGACGGCACGCTTCATCGTTTTCATGCTAAAAATACAGTGTTAGCGACAGGAGGGTATGGACGTGCCTATTTCTCCTGCACATCCGCTCACACGTGTACCGGCGATGGTACTGCAATGGTATCAAGAGCTAATCTACATAATCAGGACTTGGAATTTGTACAGTTCCATCCGACTGGTACGCAAACATATTTTTCATAACGCGTTGGTTATGGTGACTACCGACAACCGGTATATTTACGATATTTATCGTTTTAGGAATATACGGTGCTGGTTGTCTCATCACCGAAGGTAGCCGTGGTGAAGGAGGCTACCTCGTAAATAGCGAAGGTGAGAGGTTTATGGAACGTTATGCACCGGTCGCGAAGGATCTAGCCTCTAGGGATGTAGTATCTAGGTCTATGACTATCGAAATCCGGGAAGGCAGGTAAGTCTTCAATGTCTGAAGCTTCGTTTTTCGAGATAAAATCACTAGAATCAACTGTTAAATAAATACTAGAAACTTCGTGGTCCGTACATGCTCTTTAAGTATCAGTCGCCCGTACATGGGTGAAGTTTTTTTGATATTGCTTCTCGATGTCGTCGACCGAATAAATTGAATAAATTATCGACGAGTCACCGGTTTATTGCTCGCGGGAATTTTTTGTAGACACGGGGCAGAGTTAGGTTAGGTGGTAGGAGTACCATATACAGGGTGTCCGGTCATCCATGGGAAAAATTGTAATGGGAGATTCTAAAGGCCAAAATAAGACGAAAATCAAGAATACTAATTTGTTAATTGTGGCTTCGTTAAAAAGTTATTAACGTTTTTTTGAATGAGAACCACTATCGCGTGTACAAACGAAACTTTAAACGTTAATAACTTTTTAACGAATCCTCGATCAACAAATTTGCATTCTTGATTTTCGTCTTATTTTGGGCTCTAGAATCTCCCATTAAAATTTTTCCCCAGGGATGACCGAACTCTTTACATGATCAATTAGATAAAAGGAACTACAATAGACGACTTTCGTGTTGTGAAAAGGAAAAGGACTCAGGCGTGTGAAATTTTATTTTAAACGATTGTAAAGCGAGGTGTTGAAATTATTTTCTTCTTCAGAGGCGTCGGTCCTGAAAAAGATCATATTTATTTGCAACTGCATCATTTACCGCCCGAGCAATTGGCAACCAGATTGCCTGGGATCTCAGAAACTGCAATGATATTCGCTGGGGTTGACGTGACAAGGGAACCAATACCTGTCCTACCTACGGTACATTATAACATGGGTACGTTTCTTTTGAAATTACGATAAAGGAAACGAAATTAACCGTTGAATATTAAAGTACTGGTACTCGTGATTGAAACGCGTAGGAGGGATACCGACGAATTTCAAGGGACAGGTTCTAACAAGGAAGAACAACAAGGACAAAGTTGTGTCAGGACTGTACGCTTGCGGTGAATCAGCCTGCGCATCCGTCCACGGTGCTAATCGCCTTGGTGCAAATTCATTGTTAGATTTAGTCGTGTTCGGGCGTGCGTGTGCCAAGACAATCGCAGCGGAAAATACGCCTGGAGAAAAAATTGGACCTCTTAGACCAGTAAGTATACATACAGATTGTAAGTGTTATTAATTGTTCGATAATTCCCGTTAACTTTGTTGGTTCGACTATCGTCCTTCCGCGAGAAGAAGGCACAGCGTGTCTGCATCCCCACTCTTGCTTCAGTCCGCTGATTGGCTGTCACGGATCTTCGGTACCGTTTTCGACCAATAGCTGTGAGTCAGAGGACTGCAACAGGAGTGGGGATGCAAACATGCTGTGTCTTATATTTTATTTCTACATAATATGAAAGCATGCACTATATTGAATAACATTATTGCATACATAATGTGTTTTCTTAATATGTTAGAATGCTGGAGAAGAAAGTGTGGCGAATTTGGATTGGGCCAGAAATGCAAACGGTAGCATCGCCACCGCGGATTTGAGATTAAGCATGCAGAAAACAATGCAAACGCACGCGGCTGTGTTCAGAATGGCTGAATCATTGGAAGAAGGTAAAACTTTGAAAATTTCCTTGAAATTTTCATTGCACTAAAGTATTCGAAAAATTTTCTAGGATGTAAAAAGATGTCCGCCCTTTACAAGAAACTGAACGACCTTAAAGTGTCGGATAAGTCCTTGATATGGAACTCCGACCTCATAGAAACTCTCGAATTACAAAATTTAATGGTCAACGCGATGCAAACGATATCTGCTGCTACAAATAGGAAGGAAAGCCGCGGTGCTCATGCACGCGAGGATTTCAAAGATAGACTCGACGAGTACGATTATAGTAAACCTTTAGAAAACCAACAATCAAAGCCAATGGATCAACACTGGCGAAAACACACACTGACAACGATTGACCTCAGAACAGGAGACGTAAGCAATAACCATTTATACTACGTGGTAATGCTATTGGGTTGTTTGGAAAGCAATTTCGTTTCAAAGCTCTGCATTTGAGTTCCACCATGATAGTGCCAGACCTCGTGCAAGTTTAGTAACTTAATAATAGTCAGAAGCTATTTGAGTTTGGATGGGATGAGCTACCACACCCGCTATACTCACCAGGTCCAGCACCATCGGATTATTACTTGTTTTGGTCTTTAAAAAATTTCTTAAACGATAAAACATTTACTCAAAGCGACCAGGAAGATGACAAAAGATGTTGGACCAAAATGACCAATACACAGTTCAATAAAATATTTCTATATAATAAGAAAATTGTTCTTCTATATGTATATCTATACAATGAGAAAAACGAAGTTACTTTCCGAGCAATCCAACAGTTCTATAGTTTCGGTGTGATTTGACGAATTGAAATTACTTTTCAGGTAAAGATCGATTTCAGACCAGTGATAGATAACACGCTAGACAAAACAGAGTGTGCGACGGTACCACCAGCGATTCGTTCCTATTAGATTTTTTCGAAGTAAATATGTATAATTTAGCTATTACTAGCCATCCGTAAAAATTCTTGCTCATCCGACGTTTCATCGAATTGGCCGACCCGTGCGACATCTCATTTCTTTCGTGCACAGGAGAGAATAACCGACGAGGAAAAGTTACCGACCTATCACTACGACGCCAACAACTTATTTATTACGCACGTGAATCGCGTCGCGCACCAAAGTTTGATTCTTGTCAATACTTGCACGCATCGCGAGCAAGATTAGTTGTCCTTGTAGGATAATGGTGCTGAGATTATCTTCATTATTTCAACGAAGAGTTTGTTCGATTGCTTAGCGAACCAATGCTACCTTTATGTAAACTAATAGTAAAATACTAGCGTGATTCAGGCAGCAAATCATTTCACGCACAGATCTTTTATGGAGGAACGTTCTACCTCTACACCCAATTATTTCTGTTCTAGATTCTCAGTCGAGTAATTTGTTTCGTATATAGTTGACGTTGTAAATCGATACGCGCAATCACTAAGGATTATTTAACGGAAGAAGCGTTTTGTACGATCAATTTCGAGCTAGTACTCCCTAAAAAGTTTGTGCAGCAAGAGTACGCCACTTTCATTGCGGCTTATTACTTAACGTTAACAGGCCAATATGGAAACAGCCTTAAAAGCAATAACCAGACTGAATATTTTGTATTGAAAGCTTCTCAGTATTTACTGTCTCGATAATATTTGTCTTTCTGTTTTTTTCTCGTAGTATTATGGAATAAGAGCTGTTTGCGCTAGTTCGAAGTTTCAGTACTTATTTCAGGATTCAATGTTTTTTTTTTTTTTTGTACTTTCGCTGGTAATAAACCTGTTTCTACGTTGCCTGTTAAAATTGCGTACGAATAATTTACCATGTATTGCCTAATATGTGCAAGTGAATAGTCTTGAGAGCGGAAGTACACACACGAAATCGTGTACTTTGGAACAATTCAAAAAAACCGAATGGACATGCTGGAACAGCATGATAAAAAATGTACATAAGATTGTCAATAAAAAGAACATTCGTATAACCTTTTATTCACGAAAATTATTTCTTTTTTTCTGGAAAATATCTCGCGGCGCGTGAAAACGTTTTCAAACGGCGGTGCACGGGTATGTTGATTGTATATAAGCACATATTATTTTATTAATTTTTTTTATTATAAACAACACGTTAAATTTCTGGCGAATATCATTTATTAAACCCATAATTTTTATGTTCTGGTCATAAATAAGAATTTTACGGATTAAATAAAAATTGCTAACCAAAGGTATTTTCTAAAGCATTAAATTAAAGCTCGTCTCGCCTGAGCTAATACTTCAGAAAATGTTACAAGTTACAGTTTAATTTACATGAGCATGAATTTGATGAACATGTCCTTACATACGAAACATTATACGACCAAAGAATACAGATATGTTCAAATGAATCGCGCTCGAATGTACAATTGTTTAGGGAAACTAATACGCACACGTCCTGATTCTCGCGTTAAGAAGGAAGTGGTAAAAATTTGAAAAATAAATTGGCACCAACATAAATGCTCACTTTTAAAAGTAATTCTTCTTGCGCGTAAGCTACCGTAAATATTATCTTGGCTAGAACTGAGCAGAAACGCATTAGACTGGAAAAGACTGTACGCGACGATTTCATGTGCATTTTAGTTCGTTTCTACGGATGAATTTAAAATCGTGTTTACATCAGTAAAATTACCGCCGACACGATCGATTAAAAACCGTAATTTCCTTTTTATCGCAATCGTATTTATCAATAACTCGTAAAAAGAAGTTTTAATTTTACATTTACTAGCTTCTACTTTTTTTAACTGATATTATCCCCCAGTTCTGCTTCTTAGGCTAATTTCGTGTCTCTTGGCACTTAGCACCAACTTTTTGAAATGCAATCGTAGACAAAGACGCACCTCGTCGAATAATCACACGAATGTTTCGCATTTTTGTATGTTTTGATTGTACACGTTCGAAAAAGTTTCTCATTTGCAACTGAATTTGAATATTTTAGATTAATGGTGTTTTTTTGTTTCATCGTAAACGCGGTACGTTTGTTTCTCTACGAAAAACATTTTTCCTTACAAATTTCACCTATTATCAGTCTAAATACTCGATTGCATTGGATACATATCCTCGAAAGATACATTTCTTTCGGATTTTAAAGTAAAAATTTAGCTACTAATTTTGATTCAATTGTTATGTACATTGTATCAACAATTATATATGCTACTGTACCTCGAATCCTTGTTTTTGAAATCCATGTTCGTACAGGTGGAAGAACAGTTGTTTCGAATTTCAATTTTGCATCAAATTTACCTAACGAAACAGACTCGTTTCTTTTTAATCGCGTAAAATGTTACTTAGAACTCGAACGTTAAACTTTACACTTCTTCGAGACCGAATTTATACAACTAAAAAAGGTCTAAAATGTAATTTCTCATTACAAGCTAAACATGAAAGAGATCCGTGGGGTCACGGATCCACAAAACGCGACGACATATATTTCTGAAGCTATATTACTTTTCACTCACTGCATCTCAACCATTTCGTGCAAGTATTTCGCAGTTACTCTTGTCAAAATTTCGTAACGGATCCGTGGCGACTAAAGCTACAGCGCCACCTGCAATGTAACCCAGACCGTTCAGACTGAAAGATCGTAAGAAGGAAAGTTTCAAACAATTTTATCCGTACAACCATTAAACCAGTGTCAACAAAAACGTGACTACCAACCAAATTTTATTTTTTCCCAAAACTGCATGCAGTTCTAAAAAAAATTTATCCAGACCGGGCCGTTTTAAATGCAAAAATCAATTTTTGCCAATCGTACCGAATACGTTTCTACGAGAACCGCTATATAGAAATCAGATCGCGCGGGTAAAGTGTGCTCTTGCCAGAGATTTGTACGCTCCGAACGAAATATAATTCGAGATTTGCACAACGCGCGGGCACATTGCACGCGGTGTCATCGACGTTCCACGAATTCCAAGAAGCTATCGCCAACACCCATTGTTATTCACGCGATAGGCTATATACGCTCCAATCGGGGGAGCCAGCGTTCGCGATGAAAATGGCGGTGGTCGTTTCAGCCTCTTGAGAAAGGATTCTACCAATCGAGCGTTCGCGGCGGTGCGTCGTCGAAAGAGGGAGCCACGGGAGAAGAACGATTTTCACTGCGGGTTTGGTTTTCGTCCATATCCATTTCTCTCCTCCTCAGGAACATAATGTTGTATCAGCTATGCAATCAGAATCCACATTCACACGTTTCCGACTCGCACGATGGTGGTGGGGTGACACTATATGGATGGTGATGGATTAAGTCTTGTGCTGAGTGACGGTACACGACGTCTCTCTATGCGTTTGTCCGTCGAGCACCGTTCACGAGGTGGCTCGTAATTTTTCCAACGCTGGCACCAGCGACTCCTCGAGGGAAGGACCGCAACTGAGCCCGCATTCGCCGATCCATCTTGCTTTGCCGCTGGCGTGAGACTGCAACAAAAAAAAAACGAAAAAACCGTTAAACTTACGCGCACAAAATGTACTCGTTTCATTGTGTTAAGAATTTATTAACTAAGAGACTAAATTCGTGTCTAGACCGATCCTGTGAAATTTTTAAACAACGTAACTTAAAATTTGTTTTAGAATTAACCTCATTTCGGGAGACTAAGAAACGTCGACGATTCTGGCCGTAAGAATAATATATGTAGATTTAATGTAAAGCTTAATTGATGAGCTTGAAAGGCAATATGGATTTAAATGATAAATATATGTCTAATTTATTTGATAAATGGCCAGTATTCAATTTGGTGGCCGCCGTATCGATAGATATACGTAACCCGATCCATTATATCGATAATTGGACCATATTTGTACCACTTTAGAATATTAACCCTTAACTGATAGGGTAATGTATTTTAACACCTCTACTACGTTTTACTTTTATTTAATATCGTGACCTACTTGTTTTATATACTGCACGAAATAAAGACAATTATAAAAATAGGTTGTGGTTCGATACTTTTTATTTATTTTACTTATCTCTGAATATTGATTAACCAGAGATTATAAAAGTTCTATTATTGCAAGCTGACATTAAGTTCAGTCGTTATCGACTATTTCGCCCGACCGGCTTCATTTGACCTTATCACGAACAAGGCAGTTAGTAAGACGACCTTCGTGGTAATATGGGGATATTGTAAATGTCATTCGTAAAATCGATAAGCGCAAACTATTGGCCTTCTTCGACGTAACGTCGAATATCGGTTTAAAATTGTAACTGATTTTTGCTTTTTCGAATAGATACCGTTAAATGTTCGTTCGCGTTTATATTTCAATAGATATAATATCGATTTTCTGAAGCAAACAAAACTGATTCTTTGTGCTTGAAGTAAAACCGTTCGAGATCGCGAAACTTGAACGAAAAGCTTGTCGAATCGAGAAAGGAACGCGGCCGTTATTCGATCCGTTTAAAACATTCGAGGACTCGGTTTGGCTCGTTTTTTTCTATGCGCTCGGAGATAAGACTACTTGGAAAGCGTCGGATCGATGGAAGCGCAAAAAATAGATATTTACCATGGTAAGGTCACGTTTCCATGCGGTGTGGCAACGTCCGTCACAAAGTGGGCACGGTCGTTGAAGGGAATAACCACCACATTCACTGCAGTCGAGAGATACGTGTTCTTCGCTCCATGAAACCCCGCATCTGTAAATATAAAGAAAGTTTTTGGTTAGAAAACTTGATACTCTTCTCTTTCCAACGGTTACAAATAACGCGGGAAGTTTGGATCTTCTAGCACCAGGACTGTATCTTACAAGAGCCTTTTTATCCTGTAATTTCTGACGTGCAATCTGTATCTATTCGATATATTTATTTGAGGTTATTTGAAATCACTTATAATAAAAACAATGATACGAAGCCATAGCTGATTTATTATAATATTGAGGCGAGGTGTACTTTATTATCTTTAATGTAAAATAGTAAAATATTCATTTGTCGCATATAATATACTGTTTATATACATCGAATGTAGTTTCTATTATTTTGCATGTTCGTTATAGCCTTCGAATACCCTTACTCCTATAATTATAAAGCCAGAATGTGGAAGTAATTATAAAACCGATAGGTTACGGAAATGTCTTAAGTTCAACTACGACCAGCGCTGCTTCATTCGAGTTTGCGAACACCATACATTCTCTTAAAGCCACATTGAAGGTGTAGTTCATTAACAACTGCTAGATTCCTATTATAACAATTTTGCAACTCGCGATAATCGTATCATGCAGTTTCTATTTCACTATGTGAACAAAATAACATCTGTTCTTCAATGTGCACGATAGTCGAACGAAAATAATGTATTTTCTACCATTTAAATAAATAAATTACTATTGTTATTAAACATTCATTCGAATTATAGAGTTCAACTTACGAACAAAACTAAAACTATAACCGAAACATTACATTAGGATATCGAAGAATAATCTTCCTTTCCTAGTATTTTTTATTGCAAAGTTTTCAATAAGCTAAAGGAAGTTGGTAATCGGCCATTGTGGTGGTGCATGTGCGCAGAAAACATTGCGCAGCGAAGCGGCTAAGTCGCGTCGTGTTGTCCCCGTGTGTTTACAGTTGCATGAACACGTGTGCCAAGAACGTTTTAATTCAATTTCTATCTTTTTGTTCCCGTTGCGCTGCAGAAAGCACACAGAAATAACTCTTCTATCAATAAATATTCGTGGTCGACGATTATAACCCGAAAACAATAATATTTCACGATCGCTTTCGAACGAGCCCCCTAATTGGATCCGAACAGCACGGATTTCGCTCGGCCGTAGAAACGTTACGATTCCCAACTATCCTCTCGCGCGAATGACGCAGAATTAGTTTCTATTGAAACAATGAACTCTGGGAATAACGGAGTTTAAACCGGATTTCTCCGCTTAATGTGCAGTCGACGTCTAAAACGAATTTAATCATCACGGTTCTGGATCATATCGGATTCTATTGTTGACTCGACAAATTGCGGGGCCGAGTTCAAGCCTGTGTAACACGCGTAGATCGTTCTCAGGATCGTTATTATCGGTGGTATTGTACAGGCTGCGTCACGCACTTGTCATTCGAAAAATTACGAGATCGATAGTTTCTCTTTGAATAATTGGATGCTAACAAATTAAAAGTCTGCCGTAGCAAAACGTTCGAGACTTGTTGAAAGTTTGAAAAGCTATAAAGAATTCAAGATCGTTAAGGCCAATCAAGGCAACGAGACCGTCTATATTCGAGTAACGTTCGAAACGATTCGAAACTGACGTCACAGGGTTCGAAGCGACTCTATCCGGTTTTGAAGCCCGCCGCTAGATGTATCTCTCGTCTCGTTGCAGATAGAAAATAATGGCGGAGGTCAAAGTTGCATGGGTATATCGAAACGTATCTTTCGGTGACCTTATTTTTTTTTCCATTAACAACGATGCACCTCCAAAATACGACTGCATTTTTCTTTTTATTTTTATTATCCGTCTCGTCTTTTTGCGTTGATAAACTATTAGTAAATGATGTTACTTCGTTCCGATATTTGAACACACGGTATCGACAAGAAAAATCGATCTATTCGACGAAGAATAAATGATTTCATTTAAAAGACAAGTGCAATTGTACTTTGCAAGTGCGTCATCATATTTATGAAACAAGCGAGATAATAAGACGACAGACCTCGTTATACTATTCTACTTATTTGTAACAGTTCTTTTTTTTTTTAATTGTCTTCGACGAGACGTTAAAAACCAATTCGTTTCGATCGCGTGACGTACCCTGTGTACGAAACAAATACACAGCTAGTCGAACGAGACGATAGAAATCATGCAAGATTTTACGACGATTAGGAGCCTGAGAGCAGAGACTATAATTATTGGCCTATATAAAAATTATGTAAATAGGAGGGGGGCCAGCCGGGTTAATCGTTTCTGATAGCGTGTATCAGTTGTTTCTTTTATCAAGCTTTTATAAAATACGCTAACGAATGTGTTCTTGACGCGACAGATAAGCAACGTGCTGAAATTACATCGTCTTTTAATATTTTGATCATTTTATTTCGAATTTATTACTAATTTATTTCCAATTGTCATAGGAACTTGTGCAATTTAAAAACCATAGCAAACCAAATGATACAAAAGTCTTCGTTTTGTTGAAAATATTATGCATATATTTTGCAATATTACTTAGAATTATTTTTGGTAAAAAAAAAAAAACGAAGATATTTTGTTGAATTTAATAGCTTGGCTGGTTCTTCCTATTCTAAATCTATCTAAATACTATTTTGTGATTATCAGTTAGAACAACTGAATTCGCTTTCTATAGTTTAAATATCATTTAAATTTAATTGTCCTAACTGATAGCGCGATTCAGATGCGAGGTAGTCGAAAACGAGGTCGAATTTAAAGCGTAGAAAATCATTTTTTTAATTTAAATTTTGTATTGTGATTTTTGCTTTTACAAAGTGCGGCCAAACTGCTTCGAATTCTCGGATTGTTGCCCGTTTCTTTCTCTCGTTTTACTGAATTTACGGTTTAACGTGTTAAGGTTCAATTCCGTGGAAGAAGTTTCTCGAACCTTTTTAACCATCTCAACTATAGTTCGACCGAAACAGCAGCTTGGCGTGATAGAGACGGAGGAGAAAGGAATCGTGAACATTGCGACACTCACGTGAAGCAAGAGTTCAGTTGAGCACGAAGTTCCTCGATTGTAAGGATCGTATCCTGGTATTGTGGATGGGATCCTTGGAGGCCATCGTCGACACTTCCGCACAAACTATGACAGGACAGAGAGATGTTGCTCCTGCAATCCAACAAAAAAATTCAACATTAATATTTTTAAAACAAAAATTTAAAAAAAATTTAAAATAAAAAATAATAATTTCGTCTATTTTATAATTTTCATTAATTTCGTTTAGTTAATAAAACTACAAAAAATTTTAGTTTTTGAATTTTAGAATTTTAATCACTTTCAATTAAATTTTACGAGATATTTATTAATTTATTAGTCGAATAATGAAAATTCCCAATGTCTGCACGTTTTCAATCGCAAAATTATTTTAAACTGCAAATATGTTAAGCAGTGGGAATTAGAATGAACGTCGTCGAATATTATCGTCGAGTTTACATATAAAAGGAACGATATCGGAGAAAACTAATAAAGATATCAACGTTCGTTTTGCAATGCTTTCGCGATATTTACGAGAAAATATTAGCGTTAACGTTTAATCGCTAAAAATTGCTTCGAATAATTTATATAAAACGAATATTTTTTTTTTTAAATTAAAAAATAAGCAACAGTAGAAGATATCGTCTCGGTAAAATTCCAGGGGATAACAGCGAAGATACCCTATAATCAGTTATAAAGAAAATCTTATCGAAAACCTCCTAACGCTCGTCGAGCAACTACAAATAAATTAACGATAAATTTTCTGATGGTTCGCGACTCTCTGGAAGGTCGAGTCTGATCGAGAGGAACAACCTTGGCCACATTCGACCGTTAAACCCGGAAGAATTCGATGTAAGATTGTTTTTTGCGTTTTTACACCGACCGTTACAATGTTTGGGGGAATTCCGCTCGCGTCGACCGATACATATAATCGTGTATATTTGCACAAATCACAGTGGGGGCACAAAAGTTTTACCATTACGTTTGCTTATGTATCTAGTATACGCAAAAGAAAGCAAAGGGACCATTTTAGACATTTATTTTTATTTAACGTCTTTATTACACACGAATAAAAATTCGTATTTTCCTTGCGCAAAACTGAAGATTCTTAAATTTTAATTACAGTTGTATTTGTTTTTTGAAAGGATTTCGTTTAAATTATTTTCATCTGCTTATCTCTTTTGGGGCTTAACGCGTGAAATTTCGCGTTTATCAATGAACAACCTGATTATCATAAAAAAAAAGAAGGAAAAACCAGCAGATAAACGGGGTCATTAACGTATCAACTGATAGGAATCTAGCAAGGATATCAGTCGAACTGAATTCTTCCACTGTCTTATCGTGTTTCTACATACATGATCCGGCATCAATTTTCACGTGATTGTTCTTGGGAATGGGACAACCAGAGGAGACAGAATGGTGGATGATGTACGAAGTACGAGCGCGATACTAACGTGGCAGCCGCGTTAAATATGCAGGTATGGAAATCAGGAAGAAAAACGTTCCTTTCACGTGACCACGACGTGAACAAGCACGTAATAAGCCGCTCGTGCAGAATGACGTATGTGTGAGGATGACGCGTAAATCTTGGAATCGGCGAGCGCAAACCAGGCTAAACTGTCTTTATTTTTTTTTTATGTGCAGCGGCTCGTATCTCTTTTTTAATACTCTGCAAACATTCGAGAAATCTAGGAAAGACTGACGGCATCGACAAGGAAAAAAAAAAATAACTAGTGGCGCCCAAGAGATCTCGGATCAATTTAAACGAAATAATTTGTTTTGCTATTAATCGTTCTTCAAAGATGCGATAAAAATTGAAAACGAAATCGCGTTCGTGGTTTTTTTTTTTTTACAAAATAGATCTATTTTTCTGGAATGAATAAAATTGTTTTTAATAAAAATTTTCTTTAATGATGAGAGAAATAGATAAAATTAAAAAGTACGAAGATATTTGTTCTACAGGTGTGTTTCACGATAACGGCGAGACAATGTCAGCGAAGATTCTAATCGTAATGTATTTCTCACCGCGTCATCAATTCCTTTTTCACCTTTGGAATTACAGATTGCGAATTCAAAAGTATACGATTTGAATATTTAACGCGTAGCTCTCAAGGTTTTTTCATTGAACGGGGAAAAATTTGTCCAAAATATTGAACGTTGAACTCGAGTGGTAACACGTTGCACGTAACATTTGTGGGTTGTCAACTCTGGGGGAAGAGAGATCAACAAATGTAGGATTATATTTGTTACGTAACGTTTTAAATATATTCTTCAGTCAATTAATTTCTCTTTTTGATCGAATGCATACGTTTTAGCGACACAATTTATTTTTGCAATATTTTTTGCACTATTAAGAACATATGCGCAACATATTTGAGGTTATGTTACTTAATGTTGCGTAATTATGTCAATATAAAGGATTTATGAGATTCGACAATATTCGTAATATTATGTTACATAATAAGTAAGAGAGACTATTCTTGAAACTATTCGTTTTTGTTTACAAATTAAAGCTTTAAATATAATTGGAATCGTAAAGAAAAATTGTATATTTTTCTCATTCGCGTCTTAAATGCAATATAATGGAAGAAATAAAAGACTTCGATACGATGGAAACGTAGATCACATAATTACGAAGTTTTGAGGTTAGTTTCGTGTCATCTCATACGTGCTATCCGCGGTGATACGTGAAACATGATTCTTGATCTAGCTACGAAACTTTTAACCGAGTGAATGTTGGTATAAGTTAGTTCTATTTGTTACCTAATATTTGACTAAATTTTTTCCCTTTTTTCCCCCAGATTTTCAAACATGCAAATGTTACTTGGTTAAGAAATTATTGGAGAACTTCAAAGATCGATTTGTGTTTACATTAGGGGTTAGGAAACGTTGTTTTAATATTTCAATCTAATTTCCAGGTTCAAGAAATGAAATTTCAATGAAAACAAATTGTATAAAAAGTATGTCGAGGGTAAAATTTGAATGGCGTTTGCATGCGTAGTATCTGTGTGGACATTGTCCATGAACGAATAGTAACACAGAATTCCTTCACAGAAACTCTACGAATTGATTTACACGTAGGTTACGATCACATTTTCTTGAATATCGACACAATAGACAGGGGAAAAATTGTATAAAGCGTTAAAGTCTTTCGATTGGTGGACTGACATAGGGTGACTGCCAATTGGTAGAATATCGCGCCGTTTTATTTTGCCAATCGAACGTCTGGTGGCGCCATAAGTCCAGCGTGACCTCGCGACAGCTTTTTTGCTCTCCATTTAAAGTTGACAAAGGAAAATTATTTGCATGTTAAAATAATAAAATAAAAATAACAAATATCGACAGCGAACGTCGAAACGAATTGTTTGAATCCGCAATACCGTGATATTTATGTACACGCCGGAAAGTTAATTTGAATACATTTCGGAGGAACACGTTCTTCCGTTTCTTTTCGAGACTTTCGTGCCCCAGGAAGTTAGGGTTACGCAACCACGTTCGCGTGTGCCCTTTGAACCGTATTGAGCGTGAAATTAATTCACGCAACACGTGCACCATTAAATGGAAAATAACGCGACTATGGACGCTAAAGGATAAAGCCACTTTGTCTTTCTCCGTTCCCCGCCAGAACTCGCTCAGTAATTTCGAGAATTTCCGGTCTACGTTAACTATTAATTAACCGCGACGAAGTTAACGACGCGACGGCGACGTGAAACTCGTTGACGTCGACGTGTGAAAATCAAGATGGATCGAATTTTGTTCGAACAATAAATAACGAACAAAGTTCTCCGCTCGTGTAATTAAATAGTTGTTCGGATAAATTCGTGCAATTGAAAACGATGTAGGTTACCCAAGTAATAAACGAAATTATAGAAACGTGTCATGGAGAAAGTATCAGCATTGATTTAGAAGGTTCAAGGAAAGTGAATATAACCTCAAATGAAGGGAAAGGCCCATCGCGGACTAGAAAGTCGAGATTAAATCAGATTCGAAGAATCTAGCAGTCAAGTTTAAAATATCATCATCGACTGGCCGTACGGGGCTTGCGCGGAATAGGAAAAGTGAGGAGAAAAGAAATTTGAATTCTTTCGCACGCTCTCAATGACGAACAACTTTCCTTCGAAACCAGTTACATGCTTCTTACAAATATTTGACGTTTGAAAAATAGAAATGGAACCGATAAACGAGGTCAGCGCGCGTGCCGTTCGAAACAATTAGAATATCGTATTTGCAAGATGGGTTCTGAAGCGCCGAGGAGGCATATGCGCAGGTACGTGTGCGCAGGACCATTGCAAGACAAAGGTCACGTGACCCTGGGCGCCATATTGCGTGGATGTCAACACACAACTTTCAAAAGTAAAGAGCATCAACACTCGTTAGACTTTAGAAGAATTCTTTTTACATTTTTATCTTAATAACATTAGAAAATCTCAATCGTATTGATCTACTGAACTTTATGAACTATTTTGTATTCTCGATAAAAAAGAAGGCAACCTTCCCACCCTTTGACCTTAACGCACCCTCGTCTCAAGGTTCATGCAATACGACGTAAGGTCACGCGCCACCCAAGTCGCGTTCAATCAATGTTGTAATTTTCAGATGAAATGCGATCTCTAAATAAGTTTCGACTTTGCGGCGACACTTTCAGGGCGGCCATCATAAACAGATATACCGTTCGCTCCCAAGTATTAATAAATCAGTTCCTCAGATCGACTTGACCTTAATATCTATTAAAAACGTACTTTTTTTTTGTTATTTATATGTTAGAGACGACTCGAATTCTACCACGCGAGATTTTATAAGCAGTTACAAGTGAGACGCAAAACAATAGCTGGTTTAAATCGGACGTCTGTTACGAGATATCCTTGCTTCCGCTTTTAAAGACGTCCTTCGTGGTTTCTCAGGCGCAGTGGCGTAACGAGCAAAGGCGCCACACGCCACGTGCCCGGGCATTATGCAAAAGCGACGCGACTGCTGCGAATAATACTGCACTAAGAGCATTTCTTCGAATAGACCTTCGGGCTATATACCGTTCCAAGCGTTATATAGATTCTTTGGCGAGGGAGAATCGCCATCAGACGGTTTCATGGTTCTCGCAAATAAATTGGCTGCGACGAAAGCGGATCGATAAAACGAAACAGTATCGTAGCTATCTGCGTTTCATGTATCGCGCGGTCCAAATAAAGCGTTACGAGCTGTTTTCTCAGAAATGAATGAAGATATCGACTTCGTTTCTCATCAGATTAAACGATCTGGCGTGGGCTAATCTTTTCACGAGCAACAAACTATTTTAATGGGCCACCACACGGTACGTTTCGTTGCTTCGGGTTCTCTTATTTCGTGCCAAGTGATGAAACACGAAACAGTGTTATTATTTTCTTTGTCGAACATATTATGATTAAATTCTTGTTTTAAATATTTCTTAAGTGAAAATAGTATACGATTTAATGATACATAAATAGATAAAATAATAGTGTGAAAATTCTAAAAATGTAACTAAATATCGGGATATTAATTTGGATAAATTTCGGTGGATGTTGCTTTATTTTGATTTATTTTATTAAGATTTCGTAAACAAGGAAGGGACTTACCCATGGCGAGAAAGGCTCTCGGTGGCAGGTTGCACGGATGTGGTAACGGACATGTTGTTTTGGTGAGATACAACTGAAACATACAAATGAGGAAAAATCAATTATTGGAATCGAGGAATCCCAGAAAGAGCTTCAGGTAAACAAGACCCGAGCTGGGAATCCCCCCGACGGCTAGATATATATCATAGCCGATGGACACGCGCAGTATGTATATGGCACACGATGGCGCAAACTACGAAGGACATCCGCGTAATAAGTTTCACCGTGGATCTCACCTTGGCACGAAACGAGCACTGTTACTTTCTCCGCGAAAGAAAGCCGCGCCACGATTGCAGGACACGCTCTGAATCTGTTATTTTGACGAATCGAAGTCACTTCAAACGTAACAGATTGTGTAATCTCGATGGGACACTTGTCCCCTAAGAAGAGGCTGCTCAAGTACCAAACTGTATTCTGGTTCTTATAGTTGTATTTGTAAATCATTGGAAAATTTTGTACAACTTTTTTTTAAACAAGTGGAAGCAAATGAAATAATATGGAAGGAAGGAAAATGCAAATTTTCTGAGACGTATAAAGCTCGAAGTCCAATTGACAATCTTCAGGTTTGATAAAACTTATGACATAGAAACGTACATAGTTTTCCATTTGCGGCAAGATGGAGCAAGAAGTGGAGCAAAAAATACACTCAAAGAAGCAATTCCATCAAAAGCAAAAAGATACAGCAATTATATGTATAAAGATGGAGATCGTTTCCATCGAGACGAAGGTCGTTTCAAAGCAAAAACTGAACACGAATGCGAGTGGTTAATGGCACGGAAAATATGTAGATTCGCATCAAAACGAGGTTAATATGTTTATTTATTGTATGATATTCATGCACAAGAGGCGAATATCGTCTTAAAAATTGAAAGTTAAAAGTTAAGATAAACTTTGGAATTAGAACAAGAAAACGAAATTAGATGCTTATGGGAATTGTAAAATCGTAAGAAATAATTTTTGATAAGCTGGTTCTTATCCCACGAATATTAATATCAGCCGGTGGAAAAAACTCGTCGTTTAATATTTTTCCATGCTTTATCTGTGCATCAAATTTCATAAAAATCGGAGATTGTGAATTGGGCGATGTTCCTTGTCAGTCGAGATATGTAGGTGAAATTTGATCTCCGTTATCTCTCATGCTTGCTCGCCTTTGCAGATAGCAGGACCGAGCGTAAGGAACGGCGAGCGCAAGCGAGAAAGATCGAGATAGAGTTACACGCTCCGAGCATTTCTAGGAAATTGTAGGGCTATTTTTACGATCACTTTTTAGGAGGAAAAAAGTTCCAACCAACCGTTTAAGAAATACTGTACTACAATTTTATACAAGGGCACTATTATAGAATTATTTAAACATTTCATAAATTCCCGTTGATAGTTACAAAAATGTTTATTTTTAAACCCAAGAGAAAACTTTATTGGTTCATCGTCCTGGCATGTAACTTTTTTGTAAACACGTAACTGCTATACTGAACTAAAATACTGATTAATATTTCATGTTCAACTGCATGAATCATTTCTGCAATTACTATAAGATAAGACAACTTCAGATTTCTCGTAACTCTTTACATTTCTTTGCCAAAGGCAGTGGTTGATATCATGTACTAGTTTCCCACCTTGCTTTTCTTTTCTAAGAATACCACCCAAGGCTTTCGCGTGACTTCGTGATAATGAAACCCCGTTACGAATTGCCAATGTGTCAATGATATAAATCTTTGACATTCTGTCACGACCTTGAATCGATAGAATGCTTTGTAATTACCGTTATAATTCACATTCATATTCTTCTCTGTATAACTGATCCAAATTTAATATTCGAACGATTCACTAATACGAATAACTACGATTTGAGATTTTTAAATATAATACACGTTTCACAGAACGAAGAATAAAATATCGTTCGTTCGAAAATAAATATACGGTTGCAATTTTAAAGTATAATTTCTGGAATTTTAATTCGCGAAGAGCTATTATTCGTTTCGATCCCGCTGATAGATAGAAAGAAAGCGAACGGAGAACAAAAGCGGGGTATTTATTCGCCGGATTATCTCGTCAGCGGCGCAACGCCATGAAACCGTAATTCCAAAGGTAGGATGAAACGTTTACGTAACGGGCTGCAATTTCATTGGTAAAAGAAAAAATTAGGCGCAGCCTCAATTTGCACAACTAAATGCAATCGAGCGCAACCACACCGGCTCGAAAATAAATGCAATTCCCATTAGCCGTCGACGACCTAATTTCCTCCGGTACCGTTTGTGTGCGTTTGCTCGTCGAACGATGAACCCGAGAATTATTACCTAACATCGCCATTTACGAGCATTACGAGCATTGATAATGACATTGGTTACGAACACGCTGAGTATTTTCTATTTAATACAACTACGTAGAAACGAACGATTGAGAAATATTTTGAATTTTTTTTTTAGTAATTTTTAAAATAGCGAAAACTGTTTTGTAATAATTCTGTGCTTCCTGCGATATGATACTTTTAAGTGGTTCGGGGAAAACACGCGCGAGAAATATTATGCGCGTGAAAATGTATTATTCACGGGAAAATTGATAAAGTAATTTTAGTACGGGCAACAATCAACGTGACTGTTTGTAGAAACAAATTCGAAATATTCCAGGGAAAATTAGCTGCTTTCGTTCGACGATTGTTTTTTTCAACAACCGTGCCCACGCGGTCGTTAATTCTGGATTGAAATTAGAGCGAGAGGATCGCCGTGAGTCGACCGGGGCGCCGACAAGGAGGACACGAATAAGGGATATATTTTCTCACGTGTCTCTGTACTGCTTCTGAAAGCATGCATTAGTAATACAATCGTAAAAATAGACCACTCTAAAGATACACGGATTATTTTTAACGCCGCGCATAAAACGAATATTGTTCTATAATCTCCGTTCGTTAAGTTTTCATGTACAGACGCGTTTGATCGATCAAACCGTAGGCTTTTTATAGACCATTGTCCTTAACGGTCGCGACCACAAAATACAATCGTTAAACCTCTGGCTTCGCCGATAGAACTCGTCTTGGTCGCCGTGACGCGGCCTTGAATTCAACCGCAAAAGGGAGAATGTATCGATCTTATCAAATTTACTTCGGCTCGACCAGTCAATGGATTTTCAATACTTAGCGCGCCTCGTTCAAACCGTTCACACGCAAAAAGCTCAATCGTGGGTGAAATTTTCAATGAAACCTTTCTGTGACGCGATCTAAAAAAAATATGACGTCGAACGAAACGATGACGTAGCTGATAGATTATAAACTGATAGATTTTGATGACGCTCCTGGGATTAGACAGAAAATTTCATTTTAAATCCTTGAACAAAACATCACTTAATTTAGCGATCTTTTATTTCAATAAAACACAACTAATATTTTGTCCATTAAATTGTATCAATCAAAATTTGATTTTAAATTCTTAAACGAAACTTTGCTTAATTTAATGATCTTTTATTTCAATAAATCGCAACCAATATTTTGTCCATTAAATTGTATCAATAAAAATTTGAAGTTTGAATTAGAAAATTTGATTTTAAATTCTTGAACGAAGCATTACTCAATTTAGCGATTTTTTATTTCAATAAAACACAACTAATATTTTGTCCATTAAATTGTATCAATCAAAATTTGATTTTAAATTCTTAAACGAAACATTGCTTAATTTAATGATCTTTTATTTCAATAAATCGCAACCAATATTTTGTCCATTAAATTGTATCAATAAAAATTTGAAGTTTGAATTAGAAAATTTGATTTTAAATTCTTGAACGAAGCATTACTCAATTTAGCGATTTTTTATTTCAATAAAACACAACTAATATTTTGTCCATTAAATTGTATTGATAAAAATTTCAAGTTTGAATCAAAGTTGTGTAATTTACTGAATTGTCAATTTTTTTCACGGTCTGGGTTAGGTCTGGAATCTAAGAAAATAGTATCCAGGAGTCGACTAGCAACGTATAGCGGGAAAGGGTTAAGCTCAGGAGCGAACATCCAACGACTTTTGCACCTTTTGCTGCCGTCGCGCGATAGCTACCAAGATTAGCTTCGAGATACGTTCGCCTCTTTCGGTTCTGTCGGTTTACAAGGAAAACGGGTTCGCGAACCGTTGGCAAGAATCCCGAGACGGTTAGGCGAGTCCACGTGATCCCGTATTTTTATTCTGCCGCAGCACGAGAATAGAAGAGCGTTAAGAAAGGGGTATGCCAGTGGCGAATAGTATGCGCGTATGTACCAAAGTAGTCTGAGGTCGGATAGTCTATGTTCGGGCCATGGCGCGTCCTCCTCAAGTGCGAAACTATATGGTGATTCTATTTAACCTTTAATACCGACGTATCCGGTCTGGCACGTTTGACCCTCTGCCCCCCCACGTTCGTGAATAATCGATATTTTCCCTCCTTAACCCTGGGAGGTTGTATGTATCTCGTCGAGCCCCTGGGTCCTGGGATCACTGGACCCCCGAACCCCGAAACAAAGAAAATTAACCAGGGACGAATCTACCCACGAAGCACTCTTAGCCCTCCCCCAAAGCAAGTGACTCCTTATTTCTATTTTAATTTAATTATAATAACGATACTTGTCTTCATCGTTTTGTAAACATTAAGAAATCAATATTCGAACGTGGATACGTTCAAAAGAATATTCGAATAATCCATAATGTATTTCGTACTCATTGTAACAAAATTCATATCGATTTCGATTACGCGCGATGAAACAGTCGGTATTTATGCGTAACCTTTATGCACAAGACTTCGAGCACGGTATATTAAGCGATCTGAATTCGTATCCATCTCCAATTCCAATGTATTTTAAGTCCACGCGATGCGTGCATGCGCTCGAAAGTGGAACGTGAGCACGAAGCAAATAATCTGGGGTCACGGTACAAATGACTAAACCCCGAGATATTTAAAACCGTGAAAACGGTATTAAACCTCGTAAATTATGTTGCGAGTTACAAAACAAGAACTCGTATTAATTGCCACTAAAAATTATGATCCAATCGGGAACCAGGATATCATTCTTGCGATCGCGAACCAAACAAATCGCACAAAAAAAAAAGTACTCCAGCATTCGATGGAGTGCACTCGTTTTAATGGATTTTGTACAAAGCTTTTTACCAGGCTCGAGTGCAATAACGTGAAAGCTCCGAATTACAACTGGAAATGTGCTTTCAGTAAAAAGAGAAAGGTAAAATATTTGTAACTACTAGAATTTATATGTAAAATACAATTTTTTTTCTACGATTCTTCATTTTTTAGATGCACTGGTTTATATAAATTTTGTTGATAATTCGAGGGATCGATGTTTCTATATAAATATTTTTTACGCGAATGTGTAATTTTACGGACGGATAGTGGCGACGCCACTTTCCACTCGTCTCGAGTGCGTACAGGGCTAACCTAAATGCGTGACCCGCGAGGAACACTTCGCCCTCGTCGTCTGGTAGCAGCAGGGTATATTTTACCGATTCCCCGCGGGGCTTGAAACGAGGCCAACAACCCTCGAGGTCGTGACAGTCTCTCTGGAGATGCGGGGGTGAATTCGAGATATCGATCGACCTCGCCAACTACTCTGACAAACTCCCACGCGGATGCGTGGCTACAACCAAAGCGGAACCAGGTCGCCTCGACTGCAGGACGCGAACGGAAATACGGGGAAAATCCTATTTGCCCCGGTGGGTGTTGCGAGTTTTCCTATTCGCGCAAAGATACACGCGCGTGTCCCCTATTTTCGCGGTTAATTTTGGTTGCGCCATATTTCGAAACACGCTGCAAACGCAATGTTGCTATTCTTGCCTCGATATCGCGGATTCTTACCTTTTTAAGATTACGCAATGCTCTGTATTCAAGTTTTCTATAGTAAACATTTTAATAACTCGCAATATATTCAAATTGTCGCGATTACTAAATTATATTTTATAACAAAGTTTAAAGCGGTCACAAATTATTTTAATATTCAACACAGAGAACCAACGATTAAGTAAAACCATTACAGGCACCAAGCGTTAAACATCGACGATCCTCATCGTGATGGGAAAATGTACGTTCGAGCGACCTTATGTAATTGCAATGTTTGATTTGTCGTGAAGCAACGACATTGCAAGGACCTTCGATTGCATAATATCCAAGCAACGCGGAGTATGACAGCAGAACACAGTTTCCTTTTTAAGTAACACTAAATACGGCAACAGCATCAAACCCGAAAGGAATCGAAACTTTCACGTAAAAGATTTGCCGCTATAATCACAACCGGGTAAAAAATTAGCAACAAGTGAATATCGATTTCTGAAATTGTATCGATAAACTCTTCTTCGAAATTGAAATATTAACAAACCTGCTGCTTTTATATCTACAAGTTTAAACTTTATTATTTTTAATCAAAATAAGTATCAACCATGCGCGAAGCTCGTAATTTAAAACTGGCTGCTTGGAGTGTCGCATTGCCGTGGATTTACCATCGTAAAATATTTACGAAACACTTGAAACAAAATACCGCTACACGCGAGGTCAATCCCACCTGGCGGTTGTTGCGTTTAATGCGACCAACACGAAATGTTTGCAACCGACATGCATGAGCGAAACGGCCAAGAATGCAGCGAAGCGTTAATAGGATTGAGAAATTAAAATTCCGTCTCTGGAATTCGACGTTGTGCGACTGGCGTAACGGGTTTCCGAGTCCTTACACAAACAAACGTTGTAATTATCGTCGAGGTATGACCTCGTTTGTTGAACATCGACGTCTTCGTGAATTTAACCACTCACCGTGTGTGCCCGTTTGTAGATCGAAACCACGGTTATTTCAAACTCACAAATCGTACCAACGGCCGATAAAACTTGCCCGATTCTGACAGCTCTAAAATTTACAACGCGTAGCCTGCGTCAGAGTTTTTTCCCATTAATTGGATATCTAACGATAGCAGGGAACGCGTTATCGATAAACGTTATTGCCACACCGACGCGTCTGGAACACTTTCAAACGGCGACGAAGTTCTCGATCGTCGACGCAAACGGTCAAAACCTCGGTCGATGGCTCCCGACCGTTGGGCGTCAGTACGAAGTTACCAACCTGAAGTTAGTCACGCGACTCGACGGTCGAGAGTATTGATTCCCACGCTCCGTTTGCTTCCTCGCTCTCTATGCATGCGTTGCTATCACAGGCCCTTTTACGATACGTAAAAACTACCCCGCTAACATTCTCGAGATCGAGACTTTCCAGTTTTCGATTCGAAGAAAGATTACCAACAGCGTTCGATGGGAAAGAAACCCCATCCCGAGCTAAGCATGCTTTCTCGTAGTGGAAGGCATGGTGAAAGCATGGGTAAACGACGTTCCAATGCAGAGTTCGAGGAAGAACGTCAAGGGATCCACGGGGGCTTCGTTGCAGGCATCGCATCGAGAAACACTTCTTTTTATTTTCGCTACCTTCGATCGTTCGTATCCTCGTAACTGATCCACGAATTCGTGCACACTTTTCGTGAACACGACGCGTCCGAGCAGCGATGCCTGCAACGCGCGCACGGTTATGAGTTATGTTTTGCAACTTACATTTCGCAGTAATCCTCGAAAACTGGACGGCAGTAGGAGCACAACAGAGTCGCACTGTCTTTCACTGGTTTTCGAACTTCGGTTTAGTCGTCGGGAAGTACGAAATACGTCGAATCTCGGACAAGAGTATAACGGAGTTTTGGCTCGAATCTTCGATACGAATGGAAAACGTCGAACAAACCACCACCAATGTCTCGAGTCTGACTGAAGCTTACCGCGGCAGCGCTCCGGCCTTTTATAACCGCGGTGTGGGCTGGGCAGCGTGGTAGTGGTCGACGGGCGAGGGGGCGGACGGGCGGGGGGAAGAGGAAAGTCGAGGCAGAAAACCCCATCTGCGCAACTGGCTGGAATCGTGTGCGTGAGCGTGTATCGCGCATCTCTGTGTGCGCGTACGAGGAACACAGGGGCAGGGATTCTCCGCGCGTGGCGCCGCATGTTACAGGCACATGTTGATAAATAAATAACGCGTGGCTGAAGCGATAACGGTCCTTATCGCGGATAAATTCCAGACTCCCAATATCCATCCAACGCGCACGAAATTTCACTAATTTTTGCATTTCTCGGGTACGTGCTGCAACGCCCCAGAAAACAAAGGTAATCGCGCGGCTCCCGGGCATCGTAAACTCGGATTCGCGTCCCTCGGGCAGGAATCGGTACAATAATGCACGATTAACTTTCGGAAGATTTAGAACCGAATTCGAACGTTACATGGCAAAGAGAATGGTTATAACAGCAGAGACGACATTAAAGTAATTTGCAATTCTAATTCTAATTCTAAAAATTAAAGGTTTAATGGTAGAAATGGAGTCGCGAAGGAAGAATTGGGGTGTGGTTGGTGAGGGATTGGTCATTCGTAGGAGCTGCAGGAAAAGATTGTGAGGCAGGTCAAGGAAAGTATATCTAAAAGAAAAGAGGCAAAGGCTTCTGGGCGGTCCCACGGAGGCCCTTAATTTATGGTCGTCGTGACTCCGTCCATCGAAACAAGGAATCTGTCGAATTTGAAGTGTTGCCTCGCACACGGTCGTCTTTCATCCTTGAGAAAACATTCTCTATAAGAGCTAAGGAATGCGCCCATCTGACCGAGAGTTTACAAAGCAAGGAGGTGGATGAAATTTTGATCATTCTTATCTTTCAGAAAATTCTGTAAACTTATTGTTAGAAATAGACTATAGTAAACTGTGATCCGTTCTTTTTATTGATCCCTTTGTAATCCTGCGTGACTTTAATTGACATAATGGATAAATACAAACCGTATAGCGAAAGTTTTTGTTCCTTCAATATGAGATATAAATATCATTCTATAAATCAAATACTATAATAATAGTTATTTATCTTTCATTTGTTATTTTTCATATCAATTATCTATATTTTTTTAAGTCTGATTTAATCCTGTTTAATGCAACGATTGTGGTATTAAACTATTTTATAATTTCTTTATGGTGAGTACGGTCGCGTAAAACTCGGTTTAAGCTTTTTAAACTGAATTGAAAAATATTCATTATTCGTGTTTTCTTTGGATGGGGCCCACGAATTTCATTCTGCGCTGGGCACCATGAATGTAGAACGCGACATGCAACTGAATACCGAAGCATCTCCCACGCAACGGGATGTAAAAACCCCAGGAAATGAAAGGCGACTGTCACGTATACACACACCCCACCGAATTATGCGGAGAGAAAGAAAAGCGTGGACTTATCTTTAACGCTGAAATGTCACCGTCCTCCGTGTTACATTCATAAGCGGACATATGTCAAGTCACCTTTGCAGATTAGAGTGGACAGAGATTCTCAGCTCAGATGTAATAACGTTTTATCTATTGATTTTCCCGTTTGGCTGCATTTCCGCGAATCGACGATGAAACAATATTTCCAGAAACATATCGAGCACAATATTCACGGTGTATTTTTAAGAACGAAAGGAATCTGAATAATAAGTACGAAAAATTTCTTTTTTATTTTACCCTTTTATGTAAAATAGTTTCCGATCAAAACATTTTCTTTCCTCGTAAGTCTGTTTCGGTATACACACTGCTCAGACATTGTCCCGTTGATAAATCATTCGATTTATTATACTGTTTCAGATTCGGAGAACGGAAGTATTTATTACGCACGTAACGCGGTGTTATTTTTTTTCTTTTTGTTATCGTTGCTGATGTTTTTTTTTACCGAGCATTGTTAAGCAAATTTACGTATTACATAGGATGTTTACTTTAACGCGAGCATCGAGAATGTTCCTGCTCTTTATCAAAAATACGAAAGGAGATCTAAAAATATGCGTTTCACGGTGAAATACACCGTCGTGAACGAGGTAACTGGATAGTTCGTGAACCTGTCGGAACGAAATATCAAACGTGATACGGATCGACGTAAGGTTAAAGGTTAATTTTAATCCGAGTTTAGTGACACCGCTGTGCACATTCGAGCCGCGAAAATGTGATCTCTAAAAATAACCGTTCGATTTATTTATATGCTTCCTAAACAGACCCACCCGGTTATGAATAGTTCGTGCATCCTTCGCGGAATGACGCGTTACCTCGAAACGATCGCGTATAATGGCGACGCCTCGCACGTTTACGAGCTATAGATATAAAAATGCAGAAGCCAGGAAGTGTGCAGGCATAACGTACGTCAATTACTTCGGTTTGATTCGCAATCGATGACATATCCGTGATAGGCATTGAACCAAACAGAGAACAATCCCAATGAAGTCGATGAGTGTTCTCAATCAGCGGCGATTTCAACGAGCGGGAGGACAAGGAAATAAAAACATGGCTACCGTAGCTTGCTTACTAATTTTTTTCCAGGTGAAAGCACGCGTGGGCCATTAATTACGTCTAAATGGAACAATTTATCTTTCTAATGGACGTTTGCAACGCAAATGGCGTACAGTTTGAGGCCATCAAAAGACAATGGAAGACAAATATTTTGTTCCTATGCGCACAATTTGTCAACTTTTAATTTCAATTTTAAAAATTATTGATACACGTGAAATGACCCAAGGAAAATTTTGGCAGACGATGTTTGCTGTATTTATATCATCGACATTAGCGAATAGTTTGCATAAAATACGCAGCCATTGAAGTGTTTCGTTGTAGTATTTCAGAAATAGTGAAGGAAAAAGTGAGTTTCCTTGTTTAATCATCGACAAAAATGGACCACGGGGCGTGTCCCGAATATTAGAATATTTCTATTATTTCTAATTCTAAAAAAATAAATATAGAATATTTCTTTTTTTTCGTAAATAACACGTTTGCTATTCATCGTTACCATCGTAATAGCTTTAATGTTTTTATTACGATGGTAACGATGAATAGCAAATGTGTTATTTACAAAAAAAAAATATTCTTTTCAAAATGGTTACAGAAAATTCATAGATTCAAATCTACAAATATTGAAATGAATTGTTTCGAATGTTGATGAATATCTATACGCTCGTGGTCCATGTTTGTCGATGCACGATTAAACAAGGAAACTCGCTTATTCCTTCACTATTTCTGAAATACTACAACGAAACACTATTCAGCATTCATGCGGTTCGATTTATAAATTCACGTCCAAGTATAGAATCCAATTTACAGCTAGTTGACCTTGTTTCCATCCGTATAAAACATATTTTTCCGAGCTACATGACACAAAACAGACGAACGAGATTTTCTTTCGTGAATTTTAAAATATTCTTCGCTCACGGTTTTCACTGATTCCATATTTTCTTTGAATTTTTCCTTTTACGTTAATAATATTCTATATTACTGTTTGGCCCAATTAAAATATACGAATTAAATTAGTTAAATTGAATTGTATTTTGTGTAATCGAAACCGATCAGAATATTTGTCATTTCGATGTTTGTTCGATACGGAATCGTGACTTCTCGATCCAATTTAGTTATGACCCCGTTTCCGTTCGTACAAAATACAGTTTCCCGATCAGCGAGGCAAATCTAGAAACAGATAGAAGACGAACGAGGTATCCTCCATTGATGTTTTCAGAATTCTTGATTCGTTTTCATCTACGTCAGTCGCGGGCGACACAGATTCCACGCGTCGAGACGGCGCATACTAATCAACGGTAGAAAAGGTTAAAAGTTCGTTCCGACGTCGTGAGTACTCGGCGTTAAGTCCGGTGTCATATCACATCGACGATTTCGCGTCGTTCGAAATAGGGACCGTTCGAATATTTCACGACGAATGCCACCAGTAAACTTCGAATACCATTATCATCGAGTACAGTCAATTTACCGTACCAATTGGTTCTAGAATAGTCGATGCAAGTCGAAGAAATACTATCATCTATTTTTACCATTTGTCTGATACCGATACGCGCGATGCGTTTAAACATTCCCATCTAGCGATCGGACGATTATCGGGGTCACGTAAACAGATTGATCGTTTCAACTCGATGATTCTTAGAAGATGATCGATAACCTGCATGCAACGGATCATTTCGGAAGATCGTATTTCTGTTTAAATAAATTATCTTAGTCATCTCGAAGAAGCTTTTCTTGTTACTAAAATACCTCATCGATGCCTTTTATAGACCCTAGTTAGTATATCTATTATAGATTATTAACGTTTAATTCTATGCATGAGTGTGTAAGATTAGCCGTCTCATGTCGCTATAATTAGAACGTATTGTTTGAATTACACAGAACAGCTTATTATTGAGCGTATTAAGCTGCTCTCTGTGGTAGAATAAATACTCTGAATTTAACTATCGATGTTATCTTTTGGAGATTGTTATGATTACTTCCAACAGCAGCAGGGTAGAAGTTTAACACTAGAACTATCGACAATTACAGTGTGTTTATTTGTATCAAGGAAATTGTGTTTCTTATAGAAAATTACGATAAATTTCCAAAAATTCAGTCGAGTAAATTTTTTACAAGTTTCATTAGAAATTACGAATTTTGACTGGTTTGGTAGTTCCCGTGTTAAGAAAAGGAAACAATATAGAATAGAATCGATTTTAATTCGTGAAACTTTGTCCAAGTGCCATCAACCGTTTAAAAAGTAAAAATCTTTTGGAAATTGTTATGATTACTTCCAACAGCAGCAAGGTAGAAGTTTAACACTAGAACTATCGACAATTATAGTGTGTTTATTTGTATCAAGGAAATTGTGTTAGAGAAATTGTGTCTCTTATAGAAAATTACGATAAATTTCCAAAAATTCAGTCGAGTAAATTTTTTACAAGTTTCATTAGAAATTACGAATTTTGACTGGTTTGGTAGTTCCAGTGTTAAGAAAAGGAAACAATATAGAATAGAATCGATTTTAATTCGTGAAACTTTGTCCAAGTGCCATCAACCGTTTAAAAAGTAAAAATCTTTTGGAAATTGTTATGATTACTTCCAACAGCAGCAGGGTGGAAGTTTAATGTTTTTAAATGAACAGCGACAAAGAAAAGGAAACAATATAGAATAGAATCGATTTTAATTCGTGAAACTTTGTCCAAGTGCCATCAACCGTTTAAAAAGTAAAAATCTTTTGGAAATTGTTATGATTACTTCCAACAGCAGCAGGGTGGAAGTTTAATGATTTAAAATGAATATTAATTCGTTAAATTTTGCCCAAGTACCATCAACCGTTAAAAACTATTTCGAGGACACCAAGAAACTTAGTTGCACGAGTAAAGATCAGATCCCTGGGACCATTATAATTTCGAAATGGAACGAAGTAGACGTCTCGGTTTCCGAGAAAATTGCTCGCGTTGCTTTATTTGGATCAGACGGGTATATTCAAATAATATTCTCGGAACGTTTCAATCACGCGAGCGTAGGGATACAAAGCACAGCGCAACAGGCATTAAAAAGCCCACGTGTGATGACGATTGTGCAGGAAACTCTCCCAGGGGTCCGAATGACATTTACTCGCGCATAGTTCGCCAGCTTCCTCGATCCTCCACCGGAGGAGTGTCCAGAGGATGAGAGGGGAAACAGACACGATCACGGTTATGAATCAGTCGCACGTGGGCGGCTGGATTGAAGAAACAGGCGCACGTGTAGAAGCAATTTTCAACGAGCATTTCGTTGGTTAAACCGGCGGGAAGGTCGAAGGGAAATACCATCAGCACGTGGAATCGAACAATTTTGTATTACAACTTCGGCACGTGTCGCTTTCGCGCGTGCAAACGCGACTGGAAACCCACAGAAGTTCCTCGACCGCTGCTGAGTTAATACTAATGGCGAATACACAAATGTAGCGGCGTTAGAGACTTGATTCTCCAGATTCCCCCTCTAGCGAAAAAAAAACCATTACTATGGAACCTTAAGAAGCTACAATTAGACTTTGGACACATTTTGAATTATCAATTATTTTATTATTAATTAATGAGAATTATTATGGTCATTCTTTAGCTATCTTCGCAGAGAATGGATCATTCACATTACCGTAACGCTGATCGATTTACGCAACGTTTGTTTTTTGTCTGTCGTCTCGACAATAAGGAAAAAAACTGCAATTACCGATGATTGTTCTAGAAATACTTGCGTCACGCTATAGCTAAGGTTACTGGCATATGCAGATCCCGAGAATAACATAAACATTATCCAAACGCGAGTAAAGTACAACTTAACGGCAGATATCGGAGCTTGTTTACAAAGAAATTGATGCAATTATGCTCAAAGGCGGACTCGCATCGGTGATCAGAATTACCGCGGGAAGACTAATTTTTGCACGTGACGCGCTCTAACGCGAACTTTCCGAGAAACTGTTAACGACGAACGCATCGACAATTACGCCCTCGCATTCCATCGATTAATTATGCCTCCGTGACATAATTAATGACTGGTCACTGGTCAAACGTTATCTCGTCGCGAGCGAAGCTGGGATTTCTTGCGAGAATTATTCGCTCGTCGTGTTCTCCGAACAATAAGACGGTTCAAAATATTTAATATTCGAATAATATTCGAATAATAGTGCTCGAATATTATTTGAATGCTTAAATATTGGATATTTGCAGAGTTTCTTGGAAAACATTTACCATTGATTTATGTGGCACTTGTAAATCGGTACATTTACTTGTAAATTCTGTTGAATATTGATTTGTTTATCTTCTTTAATATGTTTCTTATGAATCACTGTGGTATCCGTACAATATTGCTCAGTTACCATCGAATAGCAATTAATTGCATCAGATGTCTTGCAATTAATATTTCAATAACGTTTAAATTGTTTGTAATGAAATTTATCTAAATATCTGTATTAAAATAAATGCCATGCAAATATGTGTGTCAAGTCACTTGACACAGTAACTACGTCACGGAATCATGTGTGCAATCGTTCACTTTCTTACGTCACGGTCGGCCATTTTGTCGCGGTTGTTGGCAACTTTGGCGTCGATTTTCCTCCAAGGTAAATAACTTATCAGATCGAACGAAAAACTGTGCGATAAATACATTTTCGAATGTAAATTTTAACAAAGATGGCTACCACACAGGTTATGCAACTTGTAGAAAAGTAAAATAATAATGAAATAATCGTAAACAGCGCATAGTTATTAGAATATAATCACGTAAGATTTGAATTTCGCTTTTTACTTTCACTGTTTCACGTAGATCGTTTATCGAAGTCGATGATCGGATAATTATTCCACTTTATTGGTCGTTCGACCGATTCGTCATTTATTCATGAACAATTCCATCGTTAGGATTTAAAATAGATGCATCACCCGAACGAATTAATCGAATAACTTGATTTTCAACTTAGTTCTCATTATTAGCACAATGTTTGGAAAACCTATGAAACAAATTACACTTTTCAAATTAAAATTATAACGTAAAACGTAAAAATGGAAGCCTGTTATTTTACAGCATTTCTGATTAAAATTGTTTTCTATTAATATTGCAATGCATTGCAGGTTTCGAGTGTCGGTCACCGGTGACCACCACAGAAGCCAAGATTATAAGAATACATTGTAAAATTATTATTCTTCAATTTCGAATGTTGGTATTTAAACTACGAATAAAACTTAACGTTATCGATCGCTACCTCGAGTATAGTGTAATTTTCGAGCATGAACACGTTTCCTTGTTATCTTAAGAGGAAGGACAGTTTATTTGCCGTTGATTAGCCGCGTTGTCGTAATTTTCGTTATCTCCAGAAACGGGGGAATTGTTTAAACAATAACGTTCGTTCACCGAAACTTGAGATTTTTAATCTGTCCGCGCCATTGACGTCAGCGGTGTATTATATTCAATCAATCGACGCGTTAGTTGCGAATTACACGCACCATTGTTATCAGAAACGTGTCATAGTTCTCGTACACGATACAATTTATCTAGCTGCTGATAATCCTCTGTGTAACAACGGAATCAACAATTACGTAAATATTGATAAATCGTTCCTTGAAAGATATCCTCGGGTAACGATTTAATTGGGAACCACCTGTTTTATTCACCTCTTTATTAAACTTATCTCGCAAGAATTTAGAGTTGCAATAAAGTTTCAATAAAGTCAAAAAAGGTGCCGTCTCTTTTATTAGGAAAAATACGAAATATTTTTTTAATGCTCCCAAAATTTATTTCAATTTTACTTAACTCGTAATTTGTAAATATTCAAATTTTGATTCATATCAAGCAATGGATGAAATTAAATATATATGTAGACGCTTAAGGGGGCATTTTATTTGTTCTTAGATAACGCGACGAATGCGAATAAGACCACATGGGCGAAAAGGGTCGACGTTGGCCACAAATAGGCGCCAACAGAATAGTCTATTAAAAGGCAAAGAATAATCGAAATTCTGTGCATTTGCAGAAATAAATCCGTATCGCATTTAGGGTCGTTTGACTCAGACTTCGACCGTTCCCCGAATGGTACAGTTCACGAATAGACGAGATGAGTGTTCCTCCATTACGGAATCAAAACGAGCGCGATCTAAATATAACCGGATCGCGTGCAATATTAGATCAGCGTAACGAGAAAACCGACGATTAATTTCGTGAGTTTTCTTTTCTATGAACAATATCGCATTAACGGATATCGAAGTCGCAGACTGTTCGTTCGACATTAGCGTGTCACGATGACATAACCGCGACGCTATCTTTATAACAAATTAATAATAACTTGAATCGAGATGCTCCGGTTCACCGAACAGCGATCACAGACCGATCGTCCGTACGAGAAAATTGATTTTCCATTGCTCTCGACGCGTATGTATGTATATGTATTCTACAAGCACTCGAGCGTCGAATTTTGTCGAATTATTCTCGTAGCCAAAACATCGAACGTTACAAATTCGCGTATTATCGCTAGAACGCGGAAGCGTTCGAAGCTTGGAAATAATTTGCTATCGTTTCAGGGTTTTAAAAACAATCGAGGATGATAATTCGCCCCGGGGAATTGAATAACCGTTCGAACGAACAATTGAGCGAGACTATGAACACCTACAACGACGGAGATGAAATGAAAATCAGTTTCCTGACGTACGGACGCCGGGATAAGTGCATTCGTAAGTATTCCCGATTACGTCAATCTTCATAAAAGAGTTTTTCTTGGAGCCGCGGGACATAATCGATGCGTGAAAGAAACTGTTCGCGGTGCATGAAAAAAATGTCAACACATTAGTTTTTCTGTTTGAACAACAACGTTGTATGAGGTTGTGAAAAGTATCGAATCTGAAATGAAAATGAAGAGAATGAATAATGGCCTTAATGAGCTTTAATTCATAGTCGACGTCAGAAGTAACGCTTCTACGAAACGCTTTGATATAATACTCGAATGTTTCGACGAGATTCGAATTAATTTTTATGAATTTTGTCCGTAATATTTTCAAATACGTAACAAATTTGATTCGTCTATATTTTACAAATATTTGAATATTTGTTGGAGTATACTTGGGGACGAGCAACGTAGGAGATCGCATAATTATGTACGTGCCCCTCCTACGCAATCATCACGTGCTCGCTATTCAAACAATGAGGAGCAAATAAATTTCGTGCTCGTGATAGTGAGATAACGTGATGTAATTATTCACAATTGCTATTAGCATACGATAACATCGCGTGGATGGCGATAGTCTCGTGACTTCTGACGCGACGATTACGCATCATTTACGTTTTCGTGCAAGGTTCGTTAATTTATTGGTGGAAGCACACCACTTCGAACCATGGAGAAACAATGTAACGTGTCTTCTACATTTATTGTTTGACCAGGTTCAAGATAACGACAGTGTATAATTCTTGCTACGTCAGCACTTTATCAAATCTTTATTCAATGAGTTGCAATTGCAATACTCCTATGCAGATCGTTGATAGAGTTGCTGTGTCATCGTTTCCGGTGTTCGGGGATGTTGAAAACTACGGAGTTCGAATGTTTTCGTTGGCCAGCGTGTTCGTGATTCGATGGCCAAAGGACTGCCGCGGATCGAGATCTATCGATCGCCGCGAATCACAACGGAAGACCGGCTATCTGCTCAGACTCTGACCGCGAAACGAAACACGGCGGTTCGATCGTGAGATCGTGCCTGTAAATACGCAAAATGGTTACGATCCGATCTTTGACCAAGCTCGCGGTCTGATCGCGTAAAAGGTACTGTATCGTCGATCGTTGCCTCGCTAAACAGCATTGCAAACAATTGTCGACCGCGTACGCCGCACGTGTCTTCGCGAAGACCGAATTACACACCGAACCGACCCGTCCATACGGTCCTTAAGTAAAACCAGTTCGAGCCAGTCGTAAGAAGTCGAATCGCCCGACGGTGACGTTAATCGATCGAGCACAGGTTTCCCAGCGATCGATTAAAAACGTAACTGGACCGGCCAAATTCCCCTCTACCAACCGTAGAATTATTTAACAATACTCCGAGCGTTATTTAACCCTTTTAGTGCCAAACTTCGTATTGGGAGAAAGCTCTGTCTCAAACAAAAATTTATGAAACATTATGAAGGGTCTAATTTCATTGCAAAAGCATTTAAAAAATTATTCTTGGGTTTAACAGTCATATTATACAGCGTGTTCGGCCAACCCTGGGAAAAATTTTAATAGGAGATTCTAGAGGCCGAAATAAGACGAAAATAAAGAATATCAGTTTCTTGACTGAGGCCTCGTTAAAAAGTTATTAACAATTAAATTAAAAAATTTCAAATCTTTCTGGAAAAATTATTTTTGGTTGCGGGCGTCACTAGGAGTCATTTTTGGTCATTAGACATACCCGCGAATTTCTACCCACTTTCGAGAAAAAAATTCGAAAAGGTGCTTAATTTTTCGGCGAAATTAGAAAATTTCAAATCTTTCTGGAAAAATTATTTCCAGTTGCGAGGATCAATGGGGGACATTTTTGGTTATTGGACATACTCTCGAAATCCTAACCATTTTCGAGAAAAAAATTCGAGAAGATGCTTAATTTTCCGGCGAAATTAAAAAATTTCAAATCTTTCTGGAAAAATTATTTCCGGTTGCAAGGAACAATAGGTGTCATTTTTGGTTATTAGACATACCCTCGAAATCCTAACCATTTTCGAGAAAAAAATTCAAAAGTGTGCTTAATTTTTCGGCGAAATTAGAAAATTTCAAATCTTTTTGAAAAAATTATTTTCGGTTGCGGAGGTCAATTACAATCATTTTTTGTCATTAGACATACCCCCGAAATCCTTCCCACTTTCGAGAAAAAAATTCGAAAAGGTGCTTAATTTTCCGGCGAAATTAGAAAATTTCAAATCTTTTTGGAAAAATTGTTTTCGATTGCGAGGATCAATGAGGGTCATTTTTGGTTATTAGACATACCCTCGAAATCCTACCCATATTCGAGAAAAAAATTCAAAAGGTGCTAAATTTTCCGGCGAAATTAAAAAATTTTAAAACTTTCTGGAAAAATTATTTTCAGTTGCGGGGATCGATTAGAATCATTTTTGGTCATTAGACATATACTCGAAATCCTACGCACTTTCGAGAAAAAAATTCGAGTAGATGGTCAAATTGCCGTTCTACAGCCGAAACTTTAAACGTTAATAACTTTTTAACGATGCCTCCATCAACAAATTGGTATTCTTGATTTTCGTCTTATTTTGGCTTCTAGAATCCCCCATTAAAATTTTTCCCATGGGTGGCCGAACACCCTGTATAGTATATCTTTAGAACTAAGGTATTGTAATGATTTTTGGTTTATCTGAATTTGTGGACATCGAGGAACATATATTTGCAAAAAAAAAATGTAAATTTATATCTTAAAATTGTTTAAAGAGTAATAAACTCTGAAACAGTCCCTAATATGCATTGCTTGTTATTTTTTCATTTATCTTTGTAATTATATCATATATAGAATTGATTATTTATTAAAAAATCATTGAAAATCGAATACTTATACTTTATACTACGTGATCTACATAAAACTGTAATCAAACAATGATTATTCTTGTGTGTAAATATTGTTTATAGAAGAGAAACTTGTTTCTATGTTATCATTATGTTATTTATATGATTTGCAATAAATATTGAAATGCAATTGTCATTACTTAATTCTTCCTTTAAAATAATCCCAGAAAGATTACTTCCACTCGAGACTTACTTCGATATTGTTGACGATACCAAAATATGCTCCGGATAAATCTGATTCGAGCAAGCTTTCGCGTCGATCGGTGCAACTCGTCATTGATTCAGAATGAATTCGAACGAAAACGCGCAAAAATTGTTCGAGGGAATTCTAAACCGTCCCCCGCTTCCGTTTTCACGACGGAAACGACGAAGAACGACGCGAGATCGATTTATTCGTATCGGGCGCCCAAGGATAACGATTAAAATGCAGCGGAATGCCTTGCCTCGTGATTGTTAATCGTTAATTTCAAAGGGACGACGCTGATAATCTCAAGGTTTCGCGGTCGCTTAGCACGTTTTAAAATTATAATGATTCGTAAAGGGGATCGACGATCACGGAACTGTGCTTAAAATAAAAATAAAAATGACAGTTCGCGTACCGTTCCAAGATTAACGAGGACTATTTTTTGTTTCCGTATATTTTAGCGAGCAACATTACCGCGTAACATTGAGAACGTAATAAACGTCGACCTTCGTTTGATAATTTTAAAGTTCGCAAATAAAAAAAAATTGGGAATTCCAGACTTGCAGTGTAATATGGAAAACATATTTACGATTAACATACATATGTATGTATATTAGATTCTATCAAGAAAAACAATATGGCGACGTAGCGATATTTCTACTGCGTATACGCCGTGTACCAAGGCTTTTATGCAGTGGCGTGGACTGGAAGCAAACAGAGAGAAAAAAAAGAGGGAACCCGGTGGAAGATATTCGCGTAAATCGGGCGTTGAATATTAACGAGTGGAACTTCCTGAGGACGGAAGAATAACGCGGTGGCCGCGACGAAATCTCTCGGTCACGGCAAAGGATCCGCGACGATGGTTAATCCCAGCAACGAGGAAGTCGTTTTGCTCGTGAGATATTGCGATCCGCGAAGGTTTCCACTCAATATCTTCCAGCGTGCAAAACGCGATAACCTCAATCGAGACATGGGGAAATATTCATATCCAGACATAAATATTTTTGTTCGTTGAAAATTTACAAAAAACCAACGTATCATTATCTACGTCGATTTTATCAGCTATCCGTTGTTCGAATAAAATTTTACCACCTTCTGATCCCAGTCGATTCGCTTTATACGACGTATGTATTATACGTTGACCCACTTTTACGATTTCTTAATTTACAATCGAAACAAAGGCTTTCGTTTTCCATTAATGTTGTTATCAACGGGAATAATGGGGAAATACTCGAGCTATTGTTGATAATTTGGTACCTTGTATTTAAAAAAAGGTCGTTAAAGATCAAGTGTTTCTCTTAACGAAACTGAAATGTTCAATAAGTTCCCGGAAGATATAATCGACGTTATTTCCTTATCAAATGGGCCTCTAATCGTTCCTCAGCCTCAAGCTACAGAAACTTTAATTCGAGCTTGAAAATAGCTGTAAAACAGTCGCAAGGAATGCTTGGCGTTAGAACGTCCGATCGATGAAAAACGAGAACGCAATTCCAGCATCTTGATGGTACATTAATTCGTCACGTATATTAACGTTTCCCAGAATTACCTTATAATGGAATCTTCCTATGGAATACCGCGAAGATTATATCAAAGAGCATGTAAACGTTAATTTATTCCGCTTAATGAACCGTATCCTGAATATATTCGAGTCACGGACGGCTCGTTCGACGATGCAGGTGGAACAACTGTATCAAGGCCCAGATTTGAATATAATAATGAAATTTATTTAGGTCCAGCGGACAAACCCAGCCACCAGAAACGTCATTCCCTGATTCGTTCGCCTCACCGACACCGACGTCAAACTTTATAAATGAAATACACGGCATTGTCAATCGACCAGCGTGTGCGTGTATTTCGTAAAAATAAAATTTCATTAAGCGCGCGGCACGTGAATGAAGATGAAAATAAAGCGACCTCGACGGAGGAAGGATACACGGGGCGAGAAAAATTCAACCGTAAACAGCGCGTTTCTCAACGTTAATGACAGGGGCGGTTGATGTACCGTGACGCAAGGGACGTTAATGACGGAAGCGAGGCGGACATCCTCGTGAATTGTTCGCCTACTCTCCTTGCCTGGCGCACCATGAAATTCAAAAATCGATCGCACGTCGATCGTGTGACGTCGATTTTGCGGTGCACTGCGCTTTCGAGCTAACGTTAAGCGATATCGATCCCCTCAAATGACGATGTTCAGTTTAAAATGGGGAGAGGATAGAGTTATCTTTTGCAAACGTTCGTAGTCGACAACTGAGAAAAAGAACACTAGCATTGTGCTTCAAACAAATCCTCACAGGCAACCCAGCTATCGTTTTTTGGGAACCCCCAGTTGAGAAGGGTAGAATTGTGTCTGGGGTTCATTTTAAGAATTATTACTGTACTAGCATGCCCCGTCTCAGCTTCGCCCGACCTTGTGCAAAAGCAATTTATAACCAGACGATCGTCCTGACATATATATCCGCGATAATGCAATTCTCTCGCGAGAAAGCGCTCGAGAAGCTTCGCCACCTGGCGGTAACATCGCAGTAATGCTACGGGGGAGGTATCGCGCGGACCGAATATGCGTATGCGCGCGCAAGTAGACTGTCGTATACAGGGGTCACGTGGTCTGCCAAACAGTCGTACACATGAAATGTTTGCATATAAATTACATGTTAATAACGCGCTTCTAAGACATGGTACATAGCCTATGTCCGTCCTAGAGTATGCAGGAATAACGTGTCAAAATTTGAGGAAGATCGGTTCAATAGGTCTTGAGTTTTGCGCGAACATAAAAATCGGCTCTCTCTTTATATAATAGTATAGATCTACGCGAAAGGAACTGTCTCCATTTGTACACACACGATATCTAAACCGTCCTTTTTAGTTTACTTCGCTAACTACTATGCGATAGAAATCGTCTTCCAGCAACTGCAATTAAAGGGGCCGGGTGTCCTTCGAAAGCACGGCAAACAGACGACAGAGCTCGTAAAACGCGCAACAGTCAGCTGGTCCCTGATACGAAACGCGATATCTCTGAAAATATTAGCAGTTTTACGCAATCCTATTTCCAAGCGGCGTTTCGCAGGTGGCTTCGCGCGCCGATTATGATTCATCAAGGTCCCAGGAGGTGAAGGATTCGTCCCTGAATGCTCGTGCCCGACCGTACGAGCAAGGCTAACGATTGTTTATTAGAGGTTAATGCGCGAAACGGGCCTGGAATCGATTGGAAGAACTTTCGACCGCGGGTTCGTCGACTCTGCGACGAGCATTCGAGATTTTACAATCGATGTTATCAGATTTTATTCCGCAGACCCTGAAAAAAATTTAATGGGAGATTCTGGAGGCCAAAATAAGACGAAAATCAAAAGTTATAGAAACATTTCCGGCCACACAGTATATTTTCGGTAAAGAATTTTTTTCTCGAAAGTGCGTAGGATTTTGGGGGTATGTCTATTCACGAAAAATGATGGTAATTGACCCCTGCAATCGAAAATAATTTTTCGAGAACGATTTTAAATTTTTTAATTTTGTCGAATTTGTCCACTTACTCGAATTTTTTTCTCGAAAGTGCGTAGAATTTCGAGGGTATGAGTATTGACCAAAAATACTTGTAATTGACCCCTGCAAACGAAAATAATTTTTCCAGAACGATTTGAAATTTTTTAATTTTGTCGAATTTTTTTCTCAAAAGTGCGTAGGATATCGAGGGTATGTCTATTCACCAAAAATGATTGTAACTAACCTCCGCAAACGAATATAATTTTTCCAGAACGATTTGAAATTTTTTAATTTTGTCGAAAAAATCCACCTACTCGAATTTTTTTCTCGAAAGCGCGTAGGATTTCGAGGTTATGTCTATTCACCAAAAATGCTTGTAATTAACCCCTGGAACCGAAAATAATTTTTCGGAACGATTTGAAATTTTTCAATTTAATTTTTAATATCGTTTGAACGAAACCTCAATCAACAAATTGATATTCGTCTTATTTTGACCTCAAGAATGTCCCATTTTTCCCAGGTGTGGCCGAACAGCCTGTATATTTAATTTCATTTTGTATCGATTGTCTATATTGTTTGCGAGGGGAACCAAAATAGCAATACTACTAATGCTTGAAATAACTCATCGTTATAATAATAGAATCTCTGAATGTGTTATAATTTGAGAATACACTTCGTGTAACTCGAACGGAACAACGCGAGGAATCTGTCGAAAATTAAGAAACAACACTGTTATAACCGCGACTTTAATTTCGTCCCTCGTGGTGAATTTTTAAATAATTTTCTATTCGATATTATACTTTATAATAATACCGAATGAATTACAGCTTACAGAAATAGATTCAACACGATAGTAACAAGTGTACGTTAAACATTGTGACAAATTTAAACGAAAATTGTGCTACTGTACATAGTAGGGCTAATTTTGCATCGTTGAAGGTGACATACTTGAAACCGAGGCCACGCTTAAGCTGTTTGCACTCAAAAGAGATTTATCAAACCAGATAATTGAAAATAGCAAACCGTCCTGCACGATGCACGCAATTTATTACAATAATAATAAAACAGTTTATAAAATTGCCTACCTGCAAATTACCGGGACAAGAAATGAAGTTCACATAATTTCCGATTCGTAAAGGACGTTTGTGGAAGGCCCATTCTCTTGATTTACGATATAGCAATTATATTAGCGAGGAGTCTTAATGGTAGTCCCAATGGCGGAGCATTCGAGTTTTCAGTAACGGTGGTTCGAATAAAGAAACTTTTACCGTATTGTAAATCTACTCTATCCATTCGAAGGTTAATAGAATTTCCTTAAAAAATTATTTAAGACTAAGATTTTTGGCCATTTAGACATATCCTCGAAATCCTACCCACTTTCGAGAAAAAAATTCGAGAAGATGCTTAATTCTTCGGGCGAAATTAAAAAATATCAAATCTTTTTGGAAAAATTATTTTTGGTCGCGGGGGTCAATTACAATCATTTTTTATCATTAGACATACCCTCGAAATCCTACCCAGTTCCGAGAAAAAAATTCGAGGAGTTGTGAAATTTTTAGACGAAATTACAAAATTTCAAATCATATTAAAAAAATTATATTTAGTTACAGGGGTCAATTACAAGCATTTTTTATAAATAGACATACCCTCGAAAATCTACCCACTTTCGAAAAAAAAATTCGAGAAGATGTGACATTTTTCGACATACAATTAAAAAATTTCAAATCGTTCTGGAAAAATTATTTTCGGTTGCGGGGGTCGATTATAATCATTTTTGGTGAATAGACCTACCCCCGAAATCCTACCCATTTTCTAGAAAAAAATTCAGTACGGGTGGAACTTTAAATGTTAATAACTTTTTAACGGAGCCTCCATCAATAAATTAGTATTCTTGATTTTCGTTTTATTTTGGCCTCCAGAATCTCCCATTAAAATTTTTCGCAGGGTTGGCCGACCACCCTCTATAAATTCAAATTTGTATTAACGTTTATTAAATCTTAAATAACTCGAGGTAGACGGAGAGTATCTTTTTTGTCGAGAGAAAAAAGATATTTAGAACCCAAGGTGGTTGTGATTCGCGATTGGAGGTCCCAGAAGGCGATCACCCACCTTGCAGCGAAGCAACGCGACGCACGTGTGTGGCCAGACGAACGTGAAACGCGAGAATGTGATGAATTGGCGGTTAGAGATTATGCACGTGCCTTTGACGTTTTAATCGCGTCGACGCTTAAGGAACTGTGCACGCTATAGTGTACGTTCGCAGACGAAACGATAGGCACACGTGCGATTTAATGACAGAAGAAATTAATGAGAATGCGGAACGCATTGTCCGGATGAAATTCATTCCCCGACGAGATTACGCAGATGTTCATTCTGTGAAAGTAGTAAAAACCTGCGGCAAAAAGTTCTACGGCCCTGACCTATGGCACAACCTGAACCTAAAAATAGTAGGAGATTGTCGGACGGATGCTAATGAGAAATAATTTTAAAACGACTCGAATAATTTATCGTAAAATACCTATGTTATGACTAATGGCGAAAGATAAATGTTATGACTCGCAGAAGTCATTGTTAAAACGATTGATCGAATAAAAAAAATAATAACGAATCTACGCATTAAGGGAAATAAATTACTTCATATCGCTCCCCTTATGCTAGAACCAAGAATGTGAAAACTTCCACTTTTCGTAGTAAAGATATATCTTGAACAAAATATGGAATAATTTCCTATTATTATTCAATAGTTAATAGTTAGAGTAATTTTTATAAAACAGACAAATAATTGCAAATGTTGATTTGTAAAACGATATAAAAATTGCATGAAACACTTCTTACTATATTTAATTATGCGATAGAAATGATATCTGTTATACCCGCGACTCGATTTTTGCGTCTACTTCTACCGTTTCTGGACATCAAAATAAACACTTCATAAATATCAATAATGGATGAATAAAAAAACTTAACGATCTAGGCTGTACAAGCAAACTATTTTTCACGATAGCACGTTTCCTCGGTAATCTATTAAAACAAATTAGATCGTCAAATATATTAGAAATAACTCAAAATCGATTTGAACAAACTGGAGTATCAAGCATTTTATTTAAATTTCGCAAATTAGAATCGTGAGTCTGTTGCCCCACTAAGAGGTTATGTGACGTCGATGGCGACAAAACAGTGTATTTTTAGGAACTTTTGTTTGACGATATCGTACGCCTCGAAACGAATAAGGGATTATGCATTTGTTGTATTAGCGATTCGAGAGTGTGTTTTTATTTCTAAAAATAAATTTTTACACGCACGTCGGCTTTTACGACGCGGCCGTTCTTCACCTTGTGAAACAACCAGCCGACGTTCGTTCGATAAAGACTCTCGCGTACGTAAACAGGCTGACGATCTCGACGGTTCTCTGTGACGTACCCGAAAACGTCGACGACTTCGACGATAAAGAGAGCACAGACTTTCGTTGGCAAGTAACGGGCACGTTTATGCGACCGAAAAATTTCCACTCTCGTTATCGTTGCAACGCGTCGCCGGTATCTCGATACCGCCCACAGTCGGATCGAGATCGATAAAAAGCTCTTATCGGAGGAACGGGTTAATAAATTATATCGAAAAGAAAGGGATTTGGACGATACCAACGCGAAACACTATCAATCCCTTATCAGCCATCGGACGAACGCAAAATTCCCCTTTCCGATTCTGTTCTACGTTTCTATTCTTCGTTCTTTATACGAAAATATTCGAAAACGCGAAAAATCACAAACGCTGTCAAAGTTTTTACTCTTTTCAAATTTCGAGCATCTGTGCGTTTAGAGTTTACAGAGTGATTCTAGAGGCCAAAATAAGACGAAAATCAAGAATACCAATTTGTTGATGGAGGATTCGTTAAAAAGTTATTAACGTTTAAAGTTGCGGCTGTAGAATGGCAATTTGACCACCTACTCGAATTTTTTTCTCGAAAGTGCGTAGGATTTCGGGGGTATGTCTATTCATCAGAAGTGATTATAATCGACTCCCCCAGCTAAAAATAATTTTTCCAGGAAGATTTGAAATTTTTTAATTTCACCAAAAAATTAAGCACCTTCTCGAATTTTTGTCTCGAAAGTGCGTAGGATTTCGGGGGTATGTCTATTCACCAAAAGTGATTATAATCGACTCCCCCAGCTAAAAATAATTTTTCCAGAAAGATTTGAAATTTTTTAATTTCTCTGGAAAAATTCAGTACCTTCTCGAATTTTTTTCTCGAAAGTGGCTAAGAATTCAAGGGTATGTCTAATGACCAAAAATGATTGTAACTGACCCCCGCAACCGAAAATAATTTTTTCCAGAATGATTTGAAATTTTTTAATTTAATTTTTTAATAACTTTTTAACGAAGCCTCAGTCAAGAAATTGATATTCTTGATTTTCGTCTTATTTTAGCCTTTAGAATCACCCATTAAAATTTTTCCCAGGTATGGTCGAACACCTTGTATATTATTCAAAAAATTATACCGCTTTCTTTACAAACATTTTTTAATATCGCATCTGAAAATGGCAAGGTTAAAGAGATTTCCTATAATTTAATTTCTTTTGAGAACAAGTTTCGTCGGTTCTGCTGTTTAGTTTTCCTCGTGTCATCGTTATTGAGAGAAGAGCCAGAAGGTTAGCGATAACAAAGTCGTTGTGTTTGCGCGCTCAACACGCTCGTCATTTTGCGTCATTCGCGTCGAGCATAGGTGCTTTCGTCGGGGCAGCTTTTCCCGTTGTGTCCGAAAATTTCACGATCGCGGCGTACGAGGATAAACACCGAATACCGACGGAACGACGAAAAAGCACGTTCGCGCCTATAAATCTCATCTTTGTTTTCGGACCCCTCGTCTCGGTCCCGTCTTGCCTTTTTCTGTCTTCCATCGTTCTCCCGTGCAAATGTACTTCTGAGGTTGTTGGCTGCACCATGGAATGCAGACGGGGAGACTCACGAAACCACTATCCTCTTATATCCCGTCCCTCCTTTCTTCCCCCCTTCGCGGGATTTCCTTTTAGACCTTTTGCTCGTATATAACTCCCGTACCTTGCTCTATGACCATTTACGCGTGTATTCGTGCCCGGTTTTTGGCGATTCTCGAAACGTCGCCATAGGAACGCTCGCGGAAAATCCTTTTATCGAATAAAAGATAAACTTTTGGTTCGATACTCTTAGACTAAACATCAACAAAGTTACATTTCACAATGTTCGGAACAAAATAAATATTTAACTCAGACAACGTGGAATTGTCTCGTTTTCAGATAAAGAAAGGTTTCTACGGAACGAATAAGCTTCTTTCCCCGGATAACTGAAATTCCCAGGACGTAATTTCGGGTTCAGTTATCCGGAAACGATCGTATTTCTTGTACAATATTAATCTCGATTCTAGGGGCATGACTTCAGCTCAGGCACCGTGTTTATAAATAAATAAATTTATATAACATCAACATTAAACTTGGTATGTGAGACAAAATTGCCATAATCAAACTGTATATACAGGGTGTTCGGCCACCCCTGGGAAAAATTTTAATGGGTGATTCTGGAGGCCAAATTAAGACGAAATACATGAATACCAATTTGTTGATGGAGGCTTCGTTCAAAAGTTATTAACAATTAAATTCAAAAATTTCAAATTGTTCTCGAAAAATTATTTTCGGTTGCGGGGGTCAGTTACAATCATTTTTGGTCATTAGACATAGCCTCGAAATCCTACCCACTTTGGAGAAAAAAATTCGAGAAGATGTGAAATTTTTTGACAAAATTAAAAAATTTCAAATCGTTCTCGAAAAATTATTTTTGGTTGCGGGGGTCGATTACAATCACTTTTGGTGAATACACATGCCCTCGAAATTCTACGCACTTTCGAGAAAAAAAATCGGATAGGTGGTCAAATTGCCGTTCTACAGCCGGAACTTTAAACGTTAATAACTTTTTAACGAAGCCATAATTAAAAAATTACTATTCTTGATTTTCGTCTTATTTTCGCCTCTAGAATCCCTTATTAAAATTTTACCCAGGGGTAGCTGAACCGGTATAAGGGTTGCTATGAAAATTTGCAATAAATATTGTAGAGACTTTGGAAAACGGATAATTTGATTCATTCTTTCTTCTTAATTTCGTCCATAAAATTGAGTTATAACATAAGAGTTATTAATATTATTGTATTATTTTCTTGGAAGCTCTGACTATCGAATAAATTTTTATCCGTTTCAGGGTTATCCGTGTTAAAAAGTATGAATCATAAATGTTACTTTTTATTCTTGTTTTTGATAGTCATAATTGGTAAAATTGTGATAAGTGTGGTCGTTATGAACAAAGACCATTTTTTATTGAGTGTAAAGGTCATACGTATTATTTCCGTTAGTAATAAAACGAAAAGACAAGACTGTATCGAAACCACGTGGTGATAAGAATGTATACGTTCGATACGATTCTATTTAGTTATCGACTTGGACCTTAATAAACAATGACGGAATTGCTTGTTATGTATACATACTTTCCTCATAACGAGAAGTTTCCTTGTTTTCATAACATATTATAATTCTTTCTTAATAGAATTAGCCTGTATTCGAACCTCTGTCTCTAGTTTAAAAATTTAATTCCAATATACAGTATTGTATTATATCATTCTTGCACTTCAATTGTAAAAATATGTAATTCAGTAATAAAATAACTATTTTTCTACTAGACGAAATAATAAAATAAAACATTAGTTTTTCTTAAGCCACTGTTCGTATCAACGACCGAGTAAAACTGTTATTTATTATTTAATTTTAAATTAACTGTGCTCGAGGTTGCAACGAGGTAGAAACTGGTTCTCGCGCTTTAATGTTACCATTAAATTGAAAAATGCGTCTAAATATATCCCCGACAGAGTCTAAATACGTCTTTGAAATGGGGGGGAAAAGAAAGGGAAAACAGGTACTCGAAGGATGGACGATTCGCGGCCGACACGGTGAGATCTCGATCGAAAGAGGAAGGACTAGAAGTGCACCGGTGTACAGCAGAAGCATCCCGACGAAGGAAACAAGAAGTAAATAAATAAATAGGGGTACAAAGGGGGGACAAAGAGGCTAGGTATAACCCCGGTCTGCGAAAGTAGAGGAGAACGAAAGTAAAGGAAGAAAACGAACACGGAAGAAGGAGGTTCTTGGAAAGGGTCCAAAGATTAGAACCAGTTCTTGCCCGCGGGAAACGAATGCAATGGAAATCGAATGAACATGTGACTACGTGTTCCGTGAAATTTATATGCACTCTGTGCACGAGCCGCGCATTATCGAGGATATTTTCGCGACCACGGTCAACGTTATGCTCGCAATAAAAAAAGGAACCGAACGAGACAACTAGCCGGGATATTTTTAACCAACGTTTCGTTTTTTCTAATATTATAATTAGAATTGGAAGGCTTTGTCGCCTCCGAGGAATCCTATTCTTTCGAAAAATTGCACAAAGAGAGTTCGCGGCATCTTTCGGTGGTTCATTTGTTGAAGGCTGAGCTGAAATACGTTTCTCGGAGTTTGCACGAGTAAACACAACGGAAGATATTGCCGCGTGTATTTTATGTTTCCGCGGAAACCGGATAATTGATGATTCCATGAAAATTTCGTGGTATCTTATATTCGCGGTTTTTGTTTAAATTGTAGTTGCCTGAGTGAAAAATTTATTGCAGACGAAACTAAGCTGTAAGAAGTGTGCTTTGTGTTATGCTTGGATCAAACGATTAAATTAACGTTAAAAAGAATTACAGTACTAAATTAATTTACAGCACTAATTTTACAGTAATTCAAAATAGAATCAATTTTTGACAAATTTGATTGTTATAATCAACCAGATAACATAGAAAACTGACCTTGGAACAGTAGTGGGCAACCTATGACCTGAGGATCGAGCAGTGATCCGTGATGCTCTAATAACTGACCCATGAACTGTTTACCGGTATTTTCCTTTGACAACAGACCATAGCGGCAAATATCAAAGCGATAACCCACGGGAAATCTATATTTCGTATGTCAAAGAAACATACACGAGATCTCTATATCATGTGTTAAAGAAATATCTCGTAAAAACTTTGCAATAATGCCTATACGATCTGAACAAAACAGAGGAAACATTGATATACACTGCGTGGAATTGTTGCATCAACGTGCAGCACGCTTGTACAAATATTTTTAACTTTGCAAACCTGTTAAAAAATATCACTGACCCGCGAACTTTGCAAAAAAAAAACAAAAAAACAAAGAGATTGTTTATCATATCTGACCTAGGGTCGAAAAAGGTTGGCGACCGATCGATTCGATCTCAGAAAACTATTAAAGAAAGTAGATACCACGCGTGTGTATTTCTTTTATAGCATCGAGTTAGCTGTGGACACCAAAAGCTCTCCAAAATTGAAAATTTTAGGCAAGTTTACTTTTTCCACTAACAAACTCGACGATTTTTTAAACAAAGACCCCGACAAGAGAACCGAAAGATCGAAATGTTGGCGTGTTCCAAATATATTACGCAATTTTAGTCACTTTGTTCCGAGGTTATTTTTAAACCGTCTATCGAATCGAAGTACGCGTATTAATACATTATTGAAGCACATTTTGCGCCGATTACGATAATGTATCGCATTTATTTGCATTTTCATTGTCTGGTGCGTGTATTTTTAGAACGATAGCGAATAAATCAAAGTTTCGGCGCCTTTGTGTCATTACCAAAGACAAAATTATAATATCGTAGACGGAACCATAAATCGTCCAGTTCGTGCAAGTTTCACCGTTAAATTAATCGAAACAAAAAAAGAAGGTGTCTATTGCAGTCTGTGCAATCGAATAACATTTTGTTCTAAATAAAATGGTGGTAGAGATCGAGCGAGAAGAGCCAGCAAATGGACGAAAGCAACGAGGACTTTTCTATAAGGAAACAACTTGTAGAGAAGCAGCAAACTAGTTTCTACTTGGAGGCAAGTGTCCCTGGGCCTCAAAGGCCGTTCACCATGTTCCGAGTACTCCCTTTGCGGAGGCTCCTTCCGGAGGGAGCGACAAAGAAGGGGCGTCCGGGCTCAAGGGCACGGCCATTAATTTTGTAACAAACACGTGAGACGCGTTTCACCGTCGAGAATCATTGAAATCTCGCGAAGGCTTTCCGCGATGTTGCACCGGTCGAGTGCACTTGCACGCGGTGCACTTTGCAGCGGGGTATGGCAGGTTGAAGCACGCCAAACCGAGAACCGAGGGCGAGGATCCATCGAAAGAGACAAAACAAAAAAAAAACATAAAAAAAGACGGAATATTCCTTTAAAAATCGCGTTAGGAGGCATAAAAAACAGTTATGCAACAATATATAATATAATACAGTGAGAAGTGGTTCAGCAATGTTATGCAAGCGCTTGAAAATAAAAAATTAATGTGAATTCTAATGTATGTTGTGATAAGAAATTTTCATGATGAGTAGCGACGATGATTAGGGTGTCAACAGTCTGGTACGCGTAATCTCTGTTAATGGATATATTAAACTCGGAAGTATGAACTCGTGACTGGTACTTGCAACGCATGGAATTTAATGACGGAAGATTTCAAGTCTATTCGCGAAATTTGAAGATTTTGTCTACTAAAAAATTTATTATTTCTTGAACGATGCTTCAGTTTGTTAGGGGTGAGCGTTACCGAGCCACCCTGTGCATCGAGAAAGAGAGCTTGCAACGAAAGTCACGTTACGCAGGTTCAAAAATAACCCGCGACAAACAGGATACACTTATCTAATTTCTGTGACGAACCAAACAAACACGAGACTTTATAGTAACGGTCCCCCGTCCAGCGACGCTTAATATCTTCGAGAAACGATAAAAAGGAAAGAAAAGAAATCGTTTATAAAACGCACGGTAACGGAACAGAGATCTGACAGCGGCAGACTAAATAACCACGTCGTTCGTAGAAAGAGAAAAAAAAGTCGAGACGAATTTCTAGAAACTCCGTCCGTGCAACCTTTTCATCCGCCGACCATCGAGCTCTCTTCTGCGTCGTATTTCGCGACGCGTAATTTCTTATCGAACAGGTGTGTTACATGTAATATCATATGACCGATCCACGGACGCGGACAGACGTAGAAAGAAGGTAATGGAATATTTCACAGCGGGCGATAGAAGTCGTTGCATTGATTGACGATGTTGCCAGAATGTCATCCGATGCAGTTCAAGGAACTACTGACATTATTAAATCGAATGATCGTCAAGGGTGTATTTTAGTTTAGCATTTGCAAGAGATTAATTTTATTTCTCACTTTCTAAAGATCTTAACAGGTTTAATCCTCGAATGGCGGATCGTCTGAGTGACCGGAAGTGCTACTGAGTGTAGGCTACAAAACACGTCGATCCTTCTCTGTCTAATAACAATTTCTATTTAGACTTTGCACTGATTTTAGAAACATTGATTTACTTAATATTTTAAAACGTTAATTTTAGAAACGTTATTTTTAGGTGGAAAAAAGTTTAAGAACTACTGCTCTAGACTAAACTGTTTTTCCTAAACGTTGTTCTATAAAAATATAACCTGAAGTCCCCTCGAGCCCAAGTGCAGTCTCAGTCGATATTTGTTTAGTTTTTAAAGTAGTTTGTTTATGTCTGAGTGAAGACGGTAGCTGAGAACCGTTAAAGGGAAGAATTTATAGCGCTTGACCTGCGTGATACAATCGTATAAATTGTGTAAAAGGGAGATATTGCATAATATTGCGTAACTGTACTTCTTCCTTGAATCTTCCCAAACGGACATTTGTTTCTCATAATATTTATATTCGAGCATACGTCATATTCGAAATTTCGCCACTGCGTTTCCATTACCACATTTCGAAATCTTTGTTACAGTTATTTCTGTTGACAAATTCCATCGCCTGTAAATCGATTAAAGAACATATTTACAAACTGAAACGATTGGTAATTCATTTACGGAAGCCTTGAATAAATTTCCCCTCGTATCGTTAACGTTCAACAACGTTAAAACAGGAGCAGACGAACGTGAAATAAAAGTGCAGTGTAATCGTAACAAAACGCATACAGATCGTGGAATACTTTTACCTTTTCCGTGCGCGGTGCAATTAAAGCGTGTGATGCGCGAGACGCAGACAGTGGACGTATAAATGATGAAAGAGAAAAAAAGGTGTCGTTGTATTTGCATTGTGTTTATCGTGTTTTCCGTGCACCGTGATACACGAACCCGTCTTGTCTATGGAGCCAATAAGAGTCGGAACCTTGAAACGATTTTCCTGTTCAGTCAGAACTCGGTTAACTCGATTAAAGGTTATTGAATTAACAAGCGACAATGATAAGTACGAAGACGTCGCAGAAGCGCGACGCGCGATGTCGATGTACTTTTTACGTTTGTTTACGAAAGGAGGACGACCTGCGGCAGACGTCGAGCAAAGTTCTTGGTCGAGTGATTCGACACGCGCGTGGATCAGGATCGCGATCGTGGACATTATCACTTTAAAAAATACGTCGATGCATGCAATAGGAAAATTAAAATCTTGCTACTGAACGAAAATTAATTTCATCGTAAAACAATCGTAAACAAATGAAGAATAGTAAAGATAAAAACTATGTTGAGTCCAAATTTATATTCCGAAACCAGAAAAGTTTCAAATTAATTTTTTCTTTAAATCGATACCAGTCGATCGGGATAAAAAGGAAGTTAAAAATTGACATTTTAGTCTTTCGTTTGTTAGTTAAGGTGATCTAACATATTTATTTTAAATTTTAAATATTTGGACCTGATGTACTTATTTACTTTTAGATATTTCAGTGGCCCTAAAAGAGAGTTGAAATAGAATTATTTTATTTTCATCAAGTTAAAGAACATTCCAGAATTCACTGGTAAATGCGTCGCATACCTTACCCGATGATGTGACCGAGGAATGTCGATTTAACCTTGAGTTTTTAATCCAATGAATTTCCCTGCGACCTCGCGTGTACGGGAATTCGATTTGCGTCCTATGACATAACTACAGGCACGTTGCAATACCTTATTATGTCGTTCTTTTATCTAACCGCATTACATCTTGACAGCACGATAAACTAAAATACGTATTCGCGCTCAACGACCAAATGAAATCGTACTTTTTGTACGAACAACTTGAGTCAGCAATAATTTTTATCTGTCAAATTATCTGCATTTAATCGAACGATAAGTTCATACTTCGACCGGTGATAATCTTTACTTTATCGTATAATAAATGTAGTTGTTCTAATTAACTTCTATCAATCGCATCATATATTTGTAATTTTGTTTGTAAAATTTTCCTTACGAATTGTTCTCTTCGTAGTACTGAAGCTCTCAAACGTTGAGCCGAAACATATGTACAGTATATGTATATAATTCTTCTTGTGCAAGGCTGGAAATTCTTGAATTTTTGTTATTCGACCACAAGCCTTTGTACTTTAAAGTAAATTTACCATGCCATCGTGCTCGAAATACTACGTGCGTCAAACCTACATATAAATCAACTGAGGAATAAATGGCGAAGTTCACGCTACTACCCCTTCTCCTTCGACAGAAGCGCAGTGCAAGTGCGCAGAATCGTTGTGCCACTGCACGGTCATGAAACTTTTATTTAGCAATTTTGGCTATCAATATTACAACACTTCAAATAATCATATCGTAATATTCTTTTTTACGAATCGGAAAAATATTAGGTTATAACGATTTCACCAAAAATATTTACGAATGCGTACGAGATCTTTCATGCACTTTTTAACCATGTTGTTCTACGAAATATTTCCACACAAGTATATCTCACTTGACACGATAATAATTAGTTTCCTTTACAAATAGATTTCGTTTTTGTTTACCAGATGATTGATCCTCGCAAATGGCCCATAACCTAAAACAGCGCGACAACACAATGGCGTCGACCAGCTACGAGTTATTAACCCCAGAGATAAGAAAGTATATGAGAACAGTGTTGTAGTTTCCTACAACTTGGAATATATACATTTAATAAAGAATAATATGGTTTATAATAACGCGTACCGATCGACGTCTAGTCTGTCACTGACTACGGTATTCGGATGCTACGTTCGACCACTTACGTCCCAAATCTGAGCCGTCAGGTGTCGCTCAAACACAAGAAATATTTATTTTCATTTCCTACGAATATCGTCCAAACTAAAACCTTTACTTTCAGAAATTTCTATTTATTCATTCTCATAGAATCTTACGCGAGAACTTTTATCGTGAAATTTACATTCGAATCGTTGCTACATAGCCTATTTAAAGAAGGTGGAAACGCAGAACTTGCTGATTGAGAAATTAAAGATAAATCTAACTAAGAATGAGTGAATGTAGCGTCAAACTTGAATCATAAAAGTTCACAAATTAAATTTTCTCTTCTCCGCGACACGCTAGACGCGCATGCGCGGAAACTGTGTCCAAGTATACGGAGGATATATCTGGATTTTTTTTCTCGAGGTGAACGAGCAGTCGTAAAAAGACCAAACGTCTGGCGCAATGTCAACAAGCAAAACGGAAGTAAACAGTGGAATTGGATACACGGGTCGGAAGCCCCAGAAGCACGCTCGTGACTAAAATCGCCTTATGGTGAGGTCAGGCATACCAGAAGGTTAGGAGGTCTAAGCCCTCCGCATGATCGATCCCCCCGACAGATGGAAGTTTCCACATTCGACTGCCGCCGTCGTTTGACCTATCTTCGTTGAAATATCCCCCTATCGTGGCACAAGAAGCGGCTCGGACTCTCCGTGAAATTTCATCATGCCTCGGACGTTCCTTATCTGCGTGAAATGTATCCGCGACATGCTCCGAAAAAATGTCGATTAGTTAAATTTAAATATTACCAGCGTAGTATTCCGCAGTTTGGTATTTCGTTGCTCGCTTTGTTTGCTTCAAAGTTTACATACAAGCCAATGAAACGAATTTCTTTCGAGGGAATTAAATTAATTTTTATGAAAGTTCAATTGATATTAAAGTGTTATCTGTCACGATGAAATAGAAGCCTGGAACCTTTCAGACAATATAAACTGCCCTCGTCGCTTTGATTTATTAAACGACTGTCCACTGTGTCGCAATTTCCTGTTGCTGCTTCGTTGCAAAAATGCACGGGCGCAGAGTATGGAACATTACTGCGCAATATAATGTGTATCGTACGAATGCTCTATGTAAATAATGTACTTCGTGATAACCGATCGCGTGACTAATATTATTAATAATAGTTTGTCGTGCACATAACTTCAACGAACTTTTATATAACTCTTTTCACGGGAAAATGTTATATATAATATTAGATAAAATAATATATAGATAAATTATTCGTCTATTCGCGTTCGCTATGAATGTTGCCGAACGGATAAACATTCCTTTCTTATCGTCGATAACTCGTAGAATTCGGAAAAATTGAATGCAACGCGACGCAGAATCAATGACAAATCGAAAGATAAGTTCATCGCGCGCGACAGAACGCATTAAGACCGCGATTCTCCACGGAGCCGGTCTGGAACGTTTTCTTCCGTCGAGGAAAGCGTGTTATTCGAAAAGAAAAAAAATACTACTCTTCTCGCATTGGGAGCATAAACTTCTGTTGGCGAGGTGCACCGCAAAGTATAACGCGCTTTCAAACGTTACAGCTTCTTTCTATTTTTTGCGACGCTTGAATGGGATCGAAGAAAATTTATTCGACTGCGAGCGTGGAACGTGGAAAAGTAATATTTTAGAATCTCTTAGTCGCGATTTCATTGAAATAGTATACGATTACGTAACATGGAAATATTTTTAAGGGGAGCAGACAAATAATAGACGCGTTCGAATTTTCAAGGCGAATTTTGCGCGCGATAGTGGTTCTCACACAATATGAGAAACTCTACTTATCAATGAAAGAACGATTTGAAATTTTTTAATTTTGTCGAAAAAGGCCACCTACTCGAATTTTTTTTTCGAAAATGGATAGGATTTCGGGGGTATGCCTATTCACCCAAAAATAATTGTAATTGACCCCTGCGACTAAAAATAATTTTTTCAGAACGATTTGAAATTTTTTAATTTTGTCGAATTTATCCATCTACTCGAATTTTTTTCTCAAAAGTGGATAGGATTTTGGGGGTATGTCTAATGACTAAAAATGATTGTAACTGACTCCTACAACTAAAAATAATTTTTTCAGAACGAGTTGAAATTTTTTAATTTTGTCGAAAAAGACCACCTTCTCGAATTTTTTCCTCGAAAGTGGATAGGATTTCGGGGGTATGTCTAATCAGCAAAAATGATTGTAATCGACACCTGCAAACAAAAATAATTTTTTCAGAACGAGTTGAAATTTTTTAATTTTGTCGAATTTGTCCATCTATTCGAATTTTTTTCTCGAAAGTGGATAGGATTTTGGGGATATGTCTAATCACCAAGAATGATTGCAATTGACCCCTACAAGTAAAAATAATTTTTTCAGAAAGAATTGAAATTTTTTAATTTTGTTGATTTTGTCCACCTTCCTGAATTTTTTCCTCGAAAGTGGATAAGATTTCGGGGGTATGTCTATTCACCAAAAATGATTGTAATTAACCCCTACAATTAAAAATAATTTTTTCAGAACGATTTGAAATTTTTTAATTTTGTCGAAAAATTATGTACTTTCTCGAATTTTTTTCTGGAAAGTGGGTAGGATTTCGAGGGTATGCCTAATGACTAAAAATGATTATAATTGACCCCTGCAACCGAAAATAATTTTTTCAGAACGATTTGAAATTTTTTAATTTCGTCGAAATTCTACTTACTGACGTATCGATAGATGTACAGTTTTATGAATGAGAACCACTATCGCGCGTACACAGCTATTCGCAGATTGCTGTTTTACAGACGGAACTTTAAACGTTAATAACTTTTTTTTAACGAAGCCTATTTTTGATTTTCGTGTTATTTCGGCCCCTAGAATCGGCCATTAAGGTTTTTCCCAAGGGTGACCGAACATCCTGTATACCTTTGATTAGTTCCGCAGAAAATATTGTTCAAACTACTGTAAAAAGATCTATAATTAATGTTGCATTTTCTCATCAACGACAGCAACGGGTTAACGAGCAACGGATGAACGTTGGACGACAATTTTTTTTTTGTATTAATATGTTTAGAACAAGAAAAGTTTCTAAATTTAATTTCCAATAAATCATATCGTGAATGCTTTTGCTGTCGAAGCAAGTATAAGCGAGATATACATTCCATAGTTGGCATTTCCGATAACCCCCCCTTCTCCTCCTTTTCACGAAGCAAGAAATCTAATTTCATCCGAATCGATGCAAATTTTCATTCGAAATAAAAAAAAACAGAAAAATAAAATAAATTACATTTTTATATAAACTTGGAATTTTATTTAGACAAGAGATCAAATACTGGTATTTAGATAAAAATTTTACACATCTTGTGCTATTTAACGGTCGAGTAAAAAATATTTAGCAACATATATAGGGTCAAATGTAACTCGAAAGTCGGGGAACCGTAAAAAATATTCCAAGGATTTCGACGGAACGGGCGGACAAAGGAGCGCAACAAAAGAGAGCTCGTTTATTCGTACGAGGCGATTGATCTTCACGGGATTCGAACGGTTTCCAATAATTAGACAAGTATCGACGCGATGTGAAAACAGGTCACCGCGTTCGATTCGAATACATCAAGACATCCAGTGCACTCTCGACGTCATTTGATCGTGAAAACGCGTTGGAAACGCGAATTGGCTTTCTCCATCTGACGCTAAATGTTGCCGTATATGCTGAAATAAATTGCTTCGAGCAGCGCCCGTGGTCGCATCGTTCGATCCATCCGGCTATTGCAACGAGACGCTAAGTTACAGTCAATTATGGTCTTACCATAAATTATAGGGTGAAGATTTCACCGCGAACTTTCGATATGAATATTTTTTCAACAACGCGAATTTGGTTCGAATCGAAAGCACGAGTCTCTTAAACGATATAACGAACAGTTTGTTTAATTTAATAAAGTTAATAAAAATTAATAAAAAAATTATCTTGTATTCCCAAAAGGTAGCTAGGTAAACTGCAAAAAAGAATCGTAACATTTCCTTAAAAAAAATTAAAAAAAATTGTTCAATTTTCTATCATTCACATGAGACTCCCCCTTAATAAAAGCTACGCGTTATAGTGACTAGAAACTTCGGTTAGTCGACCATTGATCGAATCAGAATATTAAAGTTTTCGATTTTCGAGGCAGACCTTGGGGACAATTAAATTTTCCATTTAAAATAAACTTTTCCTCTGTCTTCTCTAACGAACGAGAAATTTGGATAGCGCTGGCTAATCTGCGCAAAAAGAAGACCGTTTAAAAATCACGCGACGAGCCGACCGATTAATTTACAGACATGTCGCGATCACGCGGCCGCGTCTCAGCGCGAAAGATTCGCGACATCGTCGACGAGTTTCCACGATTCGGGTTGGAAAAGAACGCACGAACGATCGAGCGCCGCGTTTCGTCCTCCTTTCACGATCCCCTCGAAAGTTAGACGATTTCTAATTAAAATTGGTCCGACTCGCGGGGCCAATTAGATCGAAGTATCGCCGCGACGTCGAAACGGCGTTCTTTCGAGTCTCGGGCATATTTCGAACGCGTACGCACGCGCTGGGATTAGCTTGCAACAATTAACGTCGCGGCGTGCCGCGAAGTGTTGGAAAAAAGGAACAACGCAGAGTCATGTGATGCCGTGTTTTATCATTCTCCGCGTCGAAAAGTTCGTCGGAATATTTCTTCTAACGCTATCAGCGCGAAACCGCATCGAACCGGTTTCCCGCTCGTAACCGTAATTACGTTAATTAACGCAAAAAAAAAGTGTTCGATTAAAAAAGGAAATGAAATAATTTCAGATAGACTGGTGTCAATCGAGAAATACGCGCCAACGAGGCGCGTATGTTTCACGGAACGTGAACAAGGTAGAACGATCGATAGTAAATAAACGTTTAAAACTGGTTCGTAAATCGTACGGAGAAACGGGAACGTCTATCGTCCCATTAGAATGTTTAATTTCGTTCACCGGTGATTGAAAAACTATTGATCGCGATTATTATTAATTTTATGAAAGTAATCCTTCGATTCTTAACGAGTGTAATAGTTTTGTAAAAGAACATAAGGCAAATGTATGGAGACGTTGATACAAATTAAGGAACATAAAAAATAAGAGGTTATATTATACTCTTGAATTATTTCCAGCGGCGTGTTTATATTTGTTTCTTTTTGTTTCGCTACGCTTCCCTTTAATTCCTTGTATCTTATCAACTCGCATTACGGAAAAGACTAATGCAGTGCATTATCTGCGACAGTTTTATTATCAACGAATTAAAACTCCTCGATGATACAGGATAGAGCTACGCAGTTTCGGGCATTGTTAGCGATACGGTGGATTCTTTAAATGATGCGACTCTGCGAATTCCACTCGACAAACATTTCAGCGTAACTATTTGCATATCCTTCTAGATTATCGATTAACTACTCTCGTTGACACTGTTTTAAAAGCTATAATGAAACGACTTATCCGTTTATAGTATGCGACATTATCGTTAAAATGCTACAACTCTGAACATACTGGATTTATTACTTTGCAATTGACATGTGGCGCTGCTTCTGAGGTTAGGATCTCGGGAAATTCGTAGGAGGCGTGAAAAGGAAAGGAGAGGGCGCATTTCTCTGACCCTGCTAGTGGACTCATCAGTAAGAGAGCGCGCACCCTCTGGTGGCGAGCATGGGAAGTGACGCCACAAACACTTTAATGGCCGCACGTATCACGCGAAGACCATTGTTTGTCACCACTGATATTGTACACCAAAGTGAGATACATGAACATGCTAGGAATTATAAATGTAACCTCACAAACGTAATAAGTTGAATCTATGATAAAATGGTGACTGACACACGTGACAGTGGCCAACGTTTGCTAGCAAAGTCACTATACGTGACAGCGGCCGTCAAAGTGTTAAGTAGTAATTTAACACAGCTGGAATTAACGAATGATAAACATCAATTATCGCGTAAAAAGAAAAGGAGAGAAATATTACATTATATTTTATAATAGTAAATTTCCTTAGACACCGGAGGACGAAAGCTAAAATAAATTTTGGTGGACAAAAGATTTTGGCACCGAAACGATTCGTCTTTCGTCCGAGCTATGTTAAAAAGAAAAGAAAATCGTTGGAATGTTATATTACATTTTGTAATAGTCGATTTCCTTAGACACGGAGGACGAAAGCCAAAATAAATTTTGTTGGACAAAAGATTTTGGCACCGAAGCGATTCGTCTTTCGTCCGATCTATGTTCCTGGCTCAAAGAGCAAAATCAACAGCTGAAATAAGCATTTTACACAAACCGCGATCTGCTGTTTATCTCACGTAATGAAAACAAAGACTTGTTGGGAAGAGTCTGGTAAGATTTACGATGAGAATAAAGGCACGAACACCATCAGCGTGGACATTGAAGAATTACGGGGCTGAGCGATTCAAAGAATTAGGCTTCGAAGCTTATTTTTGTGGCTCCTTGCGTCTCATTTGTAACCAAAGATCCGACGTTCGGAATATAAGAAAGGCGTAGCGAAGCACGACTGACGTAACCCGTATCTCTAACTTCTTTTGTGAAATAATCTTTACGTCTAGGCAGAACTAATACTTTATTAAGTCGACAATATGCATGCTTTTTTTTGTTTATTTTATTTTACGGTGCATACACCTCGTTGTTATTATCGTTTGCTAGAATATAGTGGTTCTATAATTTATCTAGACGCTTTTATTTGATCTACACGTTGGCCTGGCTATGCACATGCCTTGTTTGTTTTCGATCGTTGTTCGCGTTCTGGCGTGGTTTTTATCGCGCGATAAATTAAGCATATTATTAATAATTTCTTTCCTCGTGTCGATTACTTGTGGTCATTCATATCTTTTATGAAAATAATGCCACAGACAGGAACTGCGGGCACTCTCGGTCTTGACCTCGATAAGAAGATTCGTTTTATCGAGGTATGTGGTCTAAATTCGAGGAATCCCGTTTCTTTGACAATTGAATTTAAATAAATTATAGGAATGAATTATAACAAAATTATACAATTTTATAATCGATAATATTTTTTCCTGTTAATAAATAATAATAATAATATTTGTTAAGAAGTTAAGAAGACGAATATTTACTAGATCTTTTGAAACGTTTGTTTTGAGTTCTGAGAACAGAAAAGACAGACTCGCAAAAAAATTTTATTATAACGTGGCTGAGCACACGATTCTCGGGACCATTGACGTCACATCCGGGTTATCGAATTCTAAACGCAAGTTAAAGCGCCTCCGAGGTTGAACGACACTTGGGGACAGTGTCCTTCGGGGGCACATTATTTTTACAGAAATTCGAGTCGTTTTTTTCTGTCTCCTTTTTTTATGGGTTTCACCTTGAGAAATTACGCAGAGTCGTTACGTATGCCACGGATTAACCGTGTATTGCACAACGCGTCCAAGTGGAGAACCAATGGATCCCCATGAATTTGAAAAGTATAATAATAATACGAGTGCACGAAACGCTCGAACAGAGAACAGCCAAAAATTATACCTCGATTCTCGTTATCTGATGACAGTAATCAGATAACAGTGACTTAATAAAATCGACCATTCCGTTCACTGAAATTCAGTTCAGTGAACCACGAACAGCAACAATCTCCGACGTCAACAATTGTATACGATGCTAATCCATTCTTGCGAGAACGTTCAATTGATACGTTTCTCCTTTTGATGAAAATGAGGGAACCAGAAATAAATTCAAAAAATAAAAATATCTTTCCTCAACCACAGCGATTTAAAAAATGGCTAACAATAAGTAAAAAAAAAAGAATATTTTCGACTGACGCGTTTATAAAAAATTAATCAAAATAGGACGAAATTTTTGTTTGAAGAAAATAATTAAATAAAAATTGTTTCCAAGTGAAGTTTTCGATGCATTGTTCCGGATCTGATTTAATCTCACAGCTTTCGAATCCTTCGCATTTAAATTCAATGGGCCCTTTCACTTCGATCTTCAACTGGCTGAGAGAAATTAGATCAACTTCCTTTAGGCTTGCACGCCGATAGAAAATGTTTACTTCGGTTTCCTATACTTAAACAACGCCTTCAATGTTCTTCGTACCAAAAAATACTTTAAAAATTATTTTTTCCAATTTTATTAATTCCTTGTATTCTCTATTCGAACAAAAATTATATTAAACGCCATTTTTTAAACTAAGTGTTTGAGAACCCCTGCTCTCGAGATCCGAAGAATAGTGCGTGATATTTTCTTTTTTTATTACAGAATGAGATGTCGTTTCGTTTAAACCTTGTCAGCATGATCGTCTCTTTCAACACATGCAACGTTAAGTGCTGTTTAAGTTAGACTTTGGTGCAGATAGCAATCTTCACGTGTATGGACGATGATTCTATTTGCCTACAGTGTTCCCTCTTACAGTAGATTAATGATTAGCTTATCGTTTTTTGTTCGCGCAGGAACAAATGACGAGCTGTCCTGGTTCTCGCCGACGCTATACACGCGCCATGCTTTCTACGTTGCGAAACCGCGTTACTTCGTCTTCGACCAAACAATAAAAAATGTCACCTTGTACTTGGATCGTTTTTTTTTTTTTTTTTACTGAACGAGAACCAGCCAGGAACGATGCGTCGAACGAACGCATTACGTTTCTTCCAGCCTTGTGAAACTATTTAGTGTCGCGTCGCCAATTTCCTCATAGCCGACCAAAGTTCGCGGACAACGGTTGTTTGGCTCTGAATTTAAACGGTAATGGCGTGGCGATGATTGGCCAGAAAACAGATGTTTTCGCGTGGACAGTAAATATCGATTGTCCTTCGCGAGCTTCCTATTATATTTTTATGGTCCCCGACCTGGGTCATGGTCGACGTTTCTAATACTTTGTCGACGATTTCTCGCGCGGGGAAACAAGACCCAGTCCGACCGGGTTGCGTATTTAAGGGGTTAGGTCATCCTTGACGGGCCCAAAACGAGGAATATTTTTACCAATTTTTTTTTTACCGGATATCTGCGAGTTTAATCTGAAAATCTGTGATTTTATTTTAATTCAAATGTGATCTGAATTTAATCACTTTTTGAACTTTTGAAAATAATTTTTTTCGAGTATTTATGTTTTTATGTAGCGGAGAAAATGGCGTTATCCTGAACCATGTACCATACACTTTTGTACGCAGACCTAACCCAGACCTAACCCAGTCGACTGGGTTGCGTATTTAAAGGGTTAGGGCCCAAAACGAGGAATATTTTTACGAATTTTTTTACCGAAAATACGTGAGTTTAATCTGAGTCTTACTTTTTGAACTTTGGAAAATAATTTTTTTCGAGTATCTATGTTTATATGTAGCGGAGAAAATGGCGTTATTCTGCACCATGTACGAAACACTATTGTACGCGATAACTGGAGAACCGTTCAACCGAATTTAATGAAATTTGGCACATATTCCTTTGAATTCATAGATAATTATATATTATCAAGCTATAGATATATTTTCTCAAAATTAATAGATTTATATACTTAATATAACATATCTATTATATATAATATAATTATTAATCTATAATTTATTTTTTTTTCTATAATATTATTAAGATATTTACATTTAATGTAAATATTTATTAATCTATAGATATAAAAATTATTGCATATAAATTATGACTTATTTATTAATATATAACTTGTATATTCGATGAATTCATAGATATATATTATCAAGCTATAGAGATATTTTAATAGATGTATATAGATCTCAAAATTAATTGAAGATTTCTTTGAATTTAAAAAAATTGTAGAAATTATAACTCTTCAAAAAAATAAATTTCCCAATGTTATTTTTTTTTATCAGTATTTTGTAAACTGAGTTAAAAAATAAAAATCGCATCGATAGAGGATGTTTTTGTGACCATGTGCAACAAATTTGATTAAATTCGGTTGAGCAGTTGTTGATTTATCGCGTACACCAACGCACCGAGCATGGTTCCGGGGGTAGCGCCATTTTCTCCGTTATAAATAGACATAGACGTTTAAAAAAAATTGTTTTCAAAAGTTCGAGGAATACTTCACGCGCGATAAACAGGTTATTTCGATCGAGGAAACACATTTCGTGTAAAAAAATTCGTAAATATACCGCTCGTTTTGGGCCCGTCGTGTGACCCCTTAAAATGGAGGAGAAACAAAGACGACTGCGGTCAATTTTTGGACGGTACGTTGTAACAAATAATAACAGCTAATAGAATGAAAATTGCAAACGCGTTCTTTCGAGAAACAGTTCACGGACTTGCGAATAGGGGCCCCATCGTAAGACATAATTAGTTTGGCAAACTGAAACTAAGCCGAGCCTCGTATCTATTTATAACCGCGTCTGCCGCTTAGAGGCTAAATATATGTGTAATTTATTAGCGTGTTATTAAACCCTGTACATAGAACGTACAACGGAGTTCCATTTTAAACGCTCGCGTGCAAAAGATAAAAATGAAGGTTCTTCCTTAATTCCCCTGCTACGCATAAAAATCGTATATACATTTGCTTTGCCATCGTATAATACGAAACGTTCTTACTCTTTTAAAAGACGACCTTCCATGTTAACGCTAGATTTACGGAAGCCATATTTAAAATTGCAGAACGCGTAAATATTATTTTTTAACAACTTATGTTGAATTTTTTTGATGCAATGGTACGAATACATATTCTAATTAAAAGAAAGATCGTAGTTTATGGTTACCGACAATGTGAAAGGTATCAATAATGAAACGTTCATGGAATATTGATTAACCAAACAAAGAAAAGTTGTAATTTTTCATTTTGGATTCGAAAATAAATCATAACGCGACTTAAGTTCGAGGACTGATCTATCCCAGTGGCTTAGATCCACTTAAATCGGTTCGCGCAAGAAGTAGCACGCGTCGATCACGTGAATGCGTTTTACGTACGCGTAGCACCATTCAGGTTGTGACCCTTGATGGAGGAAAGGTTAGGCACTTGTTCACTTCCTTCGTTTAAGGAAATAACCCATTCTCACGTACGTGTGCGTGCTAATTTCAATTTAATCGGGAGGGTACCACAACTAGAATGGATTGACGAAATTGAATGCTAGATGTGTCCTCTAAATTTGATGAGAAAACGTGTATGTAAATACGCGGCTACATAGATATTCGCGCGCCGCCACAATGGAATCAACTTGAATTCCTGTGAGAAAAGACCATACGATTTTCGCACGGAACGCGTCGCGTTCGTTTCCTATCGAATCCGAAAATTTCATTACGAATTTAATTCCTATTGTTCGCGGTATTTAAATTTCAACCGATTCGAATGTATTTTAAACCGCAATTTTGCCGTATACTTATTTGTAACGTTCGAAGACAGGATATTTTCTGGATTTATAAGGATTTCCGCTTGAAAAATCAAGCAAGGCGTGTTAAGTTGTCTGCGAGGCTCGTAAATTTGATAACAAAATTGGAAAATTGAATCCCGAGATACTCTTAACGCTCGTGGATTCGATAAGAGTAATGAGAAGATTATAACAAAAGTGGCAAACAGTGAAAAGAAAAATATGAGAAAAGTGTTCGAATGGAATACTTTAAAAATATATAGGGTGTTCGGGCAACCCTGGGAAAAATTTTAATGGGAGATTCTGGGGGCCAAAATAAGACGAAAATCAAGAATATCAATTTGTTGATTTAGGCTTCGTTAAAAAGTTATTAAAAAATTAAATTAACAAATTTCAAATCATTCCGAAAACATTATTTTTGGTAGGAGGACTTAATTACAATCATTTTTGGTGAATACACAAACCCTTGAAATCCTACTCACTTTCGAGACAAAAATTCGAGAAGGTGTGATATTTTTAGACGAAATCAAAAAATTTGAAATCATATTAAAAAAATTATATTTAGTTACAGGGGTCAATTACAAGCATTTTTGGTGAATACACAAACCCTTGAATTCCTACTCACTTTCGAGAAAAAAATTCGAGAAGGTGTGATATTTTTAGACGAAATTGAAAAATTTCAAATCATACTAAAAAAAATATATTTAGTTACAGAGGTTAATTACAAGCATTTTTGGTCATTAGACATACCCTTGAAATCCTACCCAGTATCGAGAAAAATATTCGAGAAGGTGTGAAATTTTTCGACAAAATTGAAAAATTTCAAATCATACTAACAAAAATATATTTAGTTACAGAGGTTAATTACAAGCAGTTTTGGTGATTAGACATACCTTCGAAATCCTATCCACTTTCGAGAAAAAAATTCGAAAAGGTGTGAAACTTTTGGACGAAATTAAAAAATTTCAAATCATTCTGGAAAAATTATATTTAGTTACAGATGTCAATTACAATTATTTTTGGTGAGTAAACCTACCCCCGAAATCCTACCCCTTTTCTAGAAAAAAATTGAGTACGAGATGAACTTTAAATGTTAATAACTTTTTATCTATACCTCCATCAACAAATTAGTATTCTTGATTTTCGTCTTATTTTGGCCTGTAGAATCTCCCATTAAAATTTTCCCCAAGGGTGTCCGAACACCCTATATGATTCATGCATTTGAAATTATAATTTTTTAATAAATATTGACTGAAATCGTAAGTGATATTGTTGTTGATAAAAATCAGTAATTTTGTATACCCGTATCTACGATTCAACAATGAGTCAGCCGCTTGATAATTTACGCAAATACAATACGGTGAACGAGGTCAGAGATTTACGAACGATGGTGTATCATTTATCTCGTACAGTAGAACCTCGATTATTGCAACCTTGATTATTCTATGAGAGCCTCGTTCATTGTATGGTGTTGACAAGTAGATGGAATGGTCGTTGAGCATCAAGTAAGGTTGAAGGTAGTAGATGGAATAGGTTGGATTGGTTACCTCGATTAATGCAGGAATTTTCAGCCCTGATTTCCTGCAGTAATCGAGGTTCTACTGTAATCGAACATAGAGGATGAACAAAAGCAAAATTGATAAAGGAATGATCTTGAAATATTGAAATAAATTACTTGGGAGGAAATCTTGTTTCCTATTGGAATATTATTCCATCTAAACTATATATTGTAAATATACTATAAAGTAAACATTAATATAAAACAACAAAAAACGTCCATAAAAATTGAATTACGTATGAAATTATAAAAGCCATGCGTAACGTATGATAAACAATAAACACCTTGTTCGAGGAGATAATTCTACTGATCGACGCAATATTATGTATGTTAACGTATAATACTACGAAGAATAGATGCTGTATTAATTACGAATAACAATATTTTGCGTCACGACCATTCATGAATAAAACAAGATAAACATCGTCAAGAAAAAATAGGAATTGTAGATATAACGTGACTAACAGTTTTAAGATTTTTTATGTTAATTAACGTCGTGCGTATGTATCGAGCACCGAAGAAGAAAGTCAAAAGTGTAAGTAAGCGGTGGACGATCGAAATTTAATAGTGCAAGAAGTAAAAGCGTATCGACGAATTTAGAAACCTTGGTTGGAAAAGAGCACAACGTTTAATTGCATTTCATCCATTAAGTGTACGAAAACAAAATGTTCACAATAATCAAAACACCGTAAAATTTAATATTCTGAATCTGCCGTGTATTCTCGTATTTATTTAGAAAAATTGAACCCAAGTTTGAAAAAAACGACACAATAATAACATCAAAAAAAACAGTAAAACAGTAGCACCTCGATAAATGCAACTTCTATGACCGCCGGGGACCTCGTTAAGTGCACTCTGTTGACGAGTGGAGGGGATGGTCGCTTGGCAACGAGCGAAGTTGATACGATACACGATACGTTTAATATAAAAGGAACAATTCGACTGATCCTTTTTAAAACCGTGTTATACGAGGGCTGTTCACAGCATTATACGATATAACAATCTTTCTATATCATGCGATAACAGTTTAACGTGTTATATGAAAATAATTGACCACGTTATGCGAGGGCAATTCGCCGTGTAACGCAAGAGCAATGCGTCGTGTTATACGAGGATTATCGCAGTCTTTCCATATTACACGGAAATCTACCGAGCCACGCTACTTTATTCCATCTTCGTCGCGATTATAGCGTTCGAGAGAGTGGTATCGGTCAATCGAAAATACACGCCACGTTTTCTCGATCGTAAGAATGAAAGCGCGACTGTGTGTGAACGAATTGAATCGTCGCGCGACAACCACGCTGCCAGATAAAGAGTGGCAATAATAACTGAAACTCTTATAAAATTCTCCATTCTCCGTATCTCGTCAGTCATCGAAGACATGAAAAGAATTGTGCAAACGTAACCAGCCGTTTAAAGTTCGCCAGGCTGTACGACGCGACGTACTTAATCAAAACATAATTATTGCCGTCTACCGTGAAGCTAATCCGTACACAAATACGGACCGTGAAGAATCGTCTCGTGGTATGAACGTTTGGGCTTTGGATCGTTGGGCAATTTGCTCATTAACGAGCACGAGATTAAAGAGTGACCGAATGATTTTAGATCGTCGTGTGGCAATGGCGAACCGAGCAGAAATTTTTAAATAATTGTTATTTCGTTCGTATGTACTAACTTTTAGGTTATTACCATGCCAAGCTCGATCGCAGAATGCATCGACTGCATTTTCGAAATAATTTAGTCGTCAGTCTGGTAAACTTGCAGATACATGTAAGCGAACGTGTATTTATGAATTATTAGTAATCGTGGAAACATTATTATAACGATAAACGTATAAATTGAAAATTTTCCTCGTCGTTTATTCCCATTTGCGATAAGATGAATATTAGTGGAGTTCTATGATGACACTGGAGAGATTTATTAAACCGTCTTTTACTCCCATCTAACGGAAAACGCGGGAACGAGATTGTAGATAATGAAGAACGCTGTTCCAAGAATTTACCGCGAATTTTTTAAGGTTATGTTGCATCAACTTAAATTACACGAAAGAATCAATACAAATAAATTATGAGAAAACCACCAATATTTTTAAATAATTAATTACAAGCACTTCTTCGATAACAATGTTTAGTTAGACAAGCTTGTTTCCTTGCAATCTGACATGTAATTTCACTTCGTAATTCAGATTATAATTTTTATCGAACAAATAACACGTCAAAATCTATTTCTATTTTATTCGTTACCCAAAATTTGTATCTATTGTCCAGCCAACGAGAATATGAACTCTAGTAACATTACGTGATTTATGAAAGAATCTCATTGGTCAGCTACATATGTCCAGGAATTTACTGTAGATCGAAACACGAAGATTCATCAAACTCGAAAACTCGATGGGAGTTTCTATTAAAAAATTTCCTATTATTTCACGATTGTATTGCTAGAGTCGATCTTTTCATAGGATGAATTATATGTAAGAATTCTGTACGCCTCCGGTGTGAATTCACCTTAAAGCGCGGCCATGATACCGTAGAAAGGAACGACTGTAAGTGTGGAAAAAAATTAATGTCGCATCGGCGTGCAACAGGTCACTGTCACTGGACACACGATGCAACAAGATACATTCGCAGCTGAACAAAGGAGAACCATTATCTAAGCGATTAGTGCACGCGCCAGACGCAGAGTACCGTTTGCGATCGACTATGCAGAACGGAACACCGATTTCTCAGGAAGAAAGCTGATATCCACGTGGATCCAATTTTGTCCGTAGATCGAGTTCCTGCCTCGTGGACTGTGCACGTTGTCCTAATCTATAATAATAGAACCACGCAGGTCAAGCTAAGCAACACGATGCGTTGCACGCACGCGCTCTACGTGTACACTGCACAACCGACTGTGCAAATTGCGCAAATTGTACAAACAAAGTTGGGCAAATTTTATTCCCAATAAAGAAATAACGAATAAATCTCGAAGTTTATTCGTAAATAAAAAGTAATGATTTTAATTGGAATATCTATACGAAGGATAACCCTTAAAATAAAATCATCGATCTAGCAAATTTACTGATCCGATTTTTTTTCTTTTCGATTCTTTTTAGTTAACGATTTTATTGACCGGATGAAAATCAAACTGTGCATAAAAGAGCTATCTCAAGTAGGATGAAAGGACAAAGTTCAGCGAATAAGGATGACCTAACCTAACTCAACTCGCCACGAAGAAAATGTAGAAAAAAGATCCAATGGAAACGATCGTTTTGCGTATCTACGAATTTTTAGCATTCGTGCAACAAAATGTACGAAAATCTGCCTTCGAAGTTTCAATTTATTAATTTAAATGGTGCAAAGGTTATCGAAACGTTAATTACTCGACTAAACTACATTTTTAAGTATCCATTAAGCGAACTGTATTAAAGTATCCACGAACGTAACAATGATAGCACGATACGGCAGTAAATTACAATTACAATACAATTTTTTATTTGAACACCTAACGCAAGGTTATGGTTCAGACGGCAGCAAATAGAATTAATGATTGCGTTAATATGAATGGACATTATGTTATACGATGTTGTAATTAATTTTTCTTTCTTTTTTTTTCTTTCCATCAAGTCACAATTTCAATGGATAAGTTAGGTGTTCCAAGAATCGAACATCGTTATGTACCTGCAGGTGGTTCCATTCCAAGCACAGGAACTCCACATTGAAAGTACGGATTTTTACCTCGATAAAAGCACTAACAAAAATTAACTTTTTCATATTATCCTTTTTATATATTAATATATAAATTTTTATCTAGCTTCTTCAAGAAATGATGGAAATAACAGCGCAATAATTCGAAGGGCACTGCTGTACTACGTTCTCCAAATAAATGGACGGCGCATTTGATATGTTTGATTGTTAAATCTTTGACTGAGCCGCCTCCCTACCACCCCATACAACAATTTTACATAAAGAAGATTCGAATTGCAATATCTACTTAGCCGACATTTACTTTAATTTTTTAAGGTGTCGTGTCGAAAGTAAATAAATAAAAATAAAAAAGATCAATCGAAAAGATACTCCGTGACGTTAATGCCACCAGGAGATGTTTAGTCGTGGAACGTAACACGATCGTTTCGTGTGTGATAAAATGTCAGCTGGCAGTTAACGATACGATAAGCTTTCGGGATATAGAATATCCGTATGTATAGTTCAAGAAATTGTACGACCCGGCGTATACACATTTCTGATTTTTCCATATTGTAACGGTGTATATTCAACATACAAACGAAAAGCTGTAGCACAAGTTCATCATTGACAACTTAATGAACACAATATTACCTCCATTTATTATTCATAGTCAATTCTCGTTTTACTCGTCCAAAGTACAGCTGTGTCGATTCCAATCGCAGATGGCGATATATTTAATCTCGAAAATAAAGTCCACGTACAATAACGGCACATTCGAAAATTTAATAATTGGGGTGCACAAGTTCCGAAATTTTTATCTGGATTTTCTGTCTCGTAACGTTACGTCATAGTCTAGAATTACGTATCTCCAAAACAACTGTAAAATTAGTGTGTGTAACGATCCGTAGAAAATAACTGGGAAATTCGATGATTTTTTTTTTATTTCTTCCGCTACCTAGAGCAAATTGAAGAAGTCTTTTATTTATTTCGTTATCGTAATATCACATTATCATTAGTATCGATTCATTTTTATTTTGCGTACTCTTCCGACTTGATCTCGTTGAAAGAAAAATAGTTTTTTCTCTCTGTTACGCAATAAAACTTGGGGCAAAAATAATGATGGTCTCTTTAAACATTTCCGTTTTGTTCGGACACGAGATATTAACTTTATACAGCAGTTTGTGAATTATGCATCAACGCTTAATTTCAGTAAAGAACGTAACGGAAATGCGATGCAAATGCGTCACGACACTTCGATTCCTTTTTGTTTGTTCTTTGATGATGCCAATGAACCATCGAATGCATTTAATTTCCGTGGAAATTTTCGCGCGAGTAGGAACACAACTACATGCATTAACAAATGGTAACAATGACGTCTAAGATTCAACACGTGATCCCTCGCATAAATAGCAGTTTAGTATGCAAGTGTATATACCGTATGAAATGATTCTATTAACTGGTCCAGGCTACGTTTTCCATCCATTACAATAAATTGCCATACTCGCTAGGGCATACATACAGGGTGTTCGGCCACCCCTGGGAAAAATTTTAATGGGAGATTCTAGAGGCCAAAATAAGACGAAAATCAAGAATACCAATTTGTTGATGGAGGCTTCGTTAAGAAGTTATTAACGTTTAAAGTTGCGGCTGTAGAACGGCAATTTGTCCACCTACCCGAATTTTTTTTTCGAAAGTGCGTAGGATTTCGGGGGTATGTCTATTCACCGAAAGTGATTGTAATCGACTCCCGCAACCGAAAATAATTTTTCCAGAACGATTTGAAATTTTTGAATTTTGTCGAAAAATTTCACTCCTCGAATTTTTTTCTCGAAAGTGGGTGAAATTTCAGGGGTATGTCTATTCGCCAAAAATAATTGTAATTGACATCTGTAACTAAATATAATTTTTCCAGAACGATTTGAAATTTTTTAATTTCGTCCAAAAGTTTCACACCTTTTCGAATTTTTTTCTCGAAAGTGAGTAGGATTTCGAGGGTACGTCTAATGATAAAAAATTATTGTAATCGACCCCCGCAACCGAAAATAATTTTTCCAGAACGATTTGAAATATTTTAATTTAATTGTTAATAACTTTTTAACGAGGCCTCAGTCAAGAAACTGATATTGTTTATTTTCGTCTTATTTTGGCCTCTAGAATCTCCCATTAAAATTTTTCCCAGCTGTACAAAAAAAAAAATACCACGTTAATGGTCCCCCAAAATTGGCGATACAAGGAACTGCCATTTTATCCGAGATCTGTCTGCTCGTCTCTGTGATGCTGGTCGCTGTGCACCATAATCAAAAGTGAATGTACTTACATTTGTTGACGCTGAACGCGATGTCGGAAAATTGTACGTTGCGAAGGACATTGTGAGCAATGGCGCGGGAATTTGAAGGGGCAAAATCCGGGTCGTCGATATCGAACGATACGTTTTCCTCGAATTCCGTCATAGAGCTCTCCATGGTATCGAAAACGTGTGGCGAGTCGATTTCCAGCACCGAATTTTTTCACCACCTAAAAAAATAAATGCTAGTGTTTATTACCGTTCCACGATAAAGAAACATTTTTTTAAACCAGTGTTTCTCAAACTTCTACCCGTGAAACACACCCCCTCCCCTAGCGTTAAATTTTTGTACCAAATCTGTCTGTATCGATGGTCACAAATTTCATAATTATATTAGTCGAAAAAGTAACGTGTTAAATTTTTTAATATTATACCTGATAGACTGTATAAACTATCACGCGTATGGCACATCACTGTCCATAAATATTTAAGGGAATGCTTTATTGTGATATTGTATATTCTTATGTATGCACGTGCATCATGAATAATCAAACGAGGTCATTTCATAGAACAAATAGAAAGCTTGCATTATTAACCCTCCGTTGGCATAACCGGTCGTTCAAGTCCAGGCGAAAATTAAGTATAACTTGTGCACCAAAATAGAAACTCTAATAAATGTCTTAGAATTTTTGTAGATTTTTCTAATGCCCAAAACAATAAAATCCAGGCCTGCCTAAATAGGTTATGCCGACGGAGGGTTAAATGTTTCACTATTTTTTTGTTAAATTAAACAATATCAATACATTTGAATACAATATCACCATGCATGGCCTCCTAATCTAATATAAATTTAACTTAATACAGACTGCTAGTAAATATTTTAACCAGAAAACATAATATGACAATTAAAATACAACGGATTTTCTGACGAACAATTGAACGAAACGAGTAAAATGGAGTCGTTCCGACGGAGTTGCGGAACACAAAGAATCCGTTCCTATTCGTGAAAACGGAACCTCCATTTTTCGCCAACAATAAAGAAGTAGCAAATTATGCAAAATTATCTCGAAATTTCATGGTCGAGTTTGTTGTTACGTAAATCGTTTCGACGGTGCAATACAAGATGTCCGTGAAACGGAACAAACTGCACCCTGTCGGCCATTTACGATAGGACAAGTTACAACACAGCTAATGTTACAATACCAGACCTGTTTACAAACACTCTAACGACATTAAAACAGTGCACGTGGATCTATTAACCGCACAGACCATTGTCAATTTCCCTCGCGGCAGCTTCAGATTAGAATTAGGGTTCAATTTTATACCTGCTACGAATAAATTTCAAATATTTCAACATCATTGTTCGCCGAACAGATGTCTTCGGGGTAACGAGTCGAAATCGTTAATATTTTCAGGCGTAAAAATAAATATATCATATTTCTAAAAATACAAGTTCGATCTAACCCAAACTTTTTATAAAGAATGATAAAGTTTGAGAAACACTGCATAGTAACGTTGCGTGTGATTATTTAAAACTACTTATAATCGAAAAATCTAAATTTTCTTTACTGAAATATTGTGTAATATTTTTTTTTTATAATTATAGTTACTGTCAATAATAGACAAAAAAAAAAAAATCGTCCCTAAAGAGGTTAAAAAAATTAACAATAAACGTAAAAAGAAGTTGAATTATAATTCTCTTTACACTATTCACATATTACGAGTGACGTTAGAATTAAATTCGCCAAATATTTCAACGCGAATAAATTCGAACAGCCTTACATCGGACTTCCCTGTAATCTATTCACGACGATTTTTTTCAGAATTTCGTGGAACCGAGAACAAGGCACGGACGAGCACAAAGATGGAGTAAGAGGAAGAGAGCGACAGAAGAAGGCAGCGAATTTGCGTCGCGTGTTTACAAACACTAGTCCCGAGGTTCTTTCATGCACGCATAGAATTGTTTTCTTTTTAAGGTGGCCAACGCCACCAACGGCCCCGTGAATAAAGCAGAACAAAAGTGTCAATCAAAAGTTACATCAATCTGTTTCGTAACTATGGATATAACTTGATACGCATCGTGACTTTGTCGATGAACTTGATTATATTTGATCACATTGTAATCTCATAATATACTAGCAATGCAAATAGTTTGCAACGTGAATTTAGCTGATCTAAAATTGTGCACGCATGTTGCAATTACGACGATTTTACGTCTAATCTTTCGAACTGAATCTCAACTTTTCTTTCAAAGTAATAACTATTTCTTGATTATGGACATTTTCGTGTTAGCCTTTTTCTTTTTGAGTACGCTTGATAAAGCAAAAATACACAAAAATTGTGAGGATTGTTCTTATAATATTCTTGTGATCAATTTCTCGTACGATAAATAATGAAATAGAAAGAACGTAAGTATTTTATAACAAGATACATACTCAAATAATGAGCAAAAATAAATGCATCGATTAAATAATAAAATCTAATTAACACTATCACTTTCAATCAGTGATCAACGATACATGCAGATACTGACAGATAATTACGCATCGCAGACAATACTTGCGATAATCGTTGCAACAAGAACACAGAAGATTGTTTCATCAAACGATGATTGATTATTATCATTGTAAATTCGAAAAAGGAACAAATGTTTACGAATCGACGTAAATTTCTTCAATCGATAAAGTAACCGTTGAATTTAAAACAATTTATCGTACGCGATTATCGTAAATCGAATTTTAAGATATTGATTCGATATTACATCGAGTACTTAAATACACGTACGTACACATTATTTATTATGGTAGAAATTATTTTTAAAACATTTGTTAACGAGATCCAGTAAAACTAAGCACAAGATCACGTGATTTAAAATATTTATATTCCGTACCTACCACAAAGCGAATTCATGCAATTAGTATTACATTTCCATGCTTGCTTTATAAAGAAATAATACAATTTATCGAAGTGATAAGTGTGTTAATGCAATTTTTATATTATATATTAAGTTCGATAAAATGTACTTCAAACTATTTGTTAAGAATACTGATAGCTGATCGTTGTTACGAAATGTAATTGATGTAATTGCTGCTATAAATAGTACAAATTCATACCTGTTTTCTAATCCTTGTTTGAAAATTCACGTATTCGTTGACACTCGACTTTCAAACGTTTTCACAAGACGCGTACCGTTTCGACACGCACCTACCGGTGGCCGATGGTCGACTGACACTTACCGCGCTATCACGTGGGAAATTTGTCACAGACATTCGTGAAACTATTTCCAACGAGCATCAACATCCTTTACCGACTGTTACCGCGATAATGAATTACGACTGTTAAATACCTTTAATTTATCGAGGTGCACGTTCTTATCAGAAGTTACGAAAGAACGGAGAATGAAATTACCGGTTTGAAATAATAATTCACGGACTCGGGCACCCTTCCGACCTCTCGCTACCACGGTTCCCACTCGACTGATCTCAATTTATGATTTTCACGTACCTCGAATTTTTTAGAATTTACGGTTCACCGGCAAAGAATGAAAATAAACGGTCGTTATTCGTACTAATAGGGTGACGAGCCAGTTCCGGTAAGGATATCTTCAAGCAACAGAACACAAACTATTGTTCAGATTGATTTTGGCTGGTTTTAAAACGATTGAATAAAATTAACAATCGTCAAATTTAAATCAGATCCATTAAGTATCAAATTCTAAACACAAATGCTGCAAATACACCGAATAAATATACCACATTTTTGGAAAATATTTTTGTATTTCATGATCTACAGTTACAAATTAATTAAAATTACACAATAATTATCCGTCATGCTTTTAAAATATATGAACAAATTCAACACAAGCCCTTCCTAATTAGACTAATATCTCAGCACAAATGTATAGAATTAAAATTTGAAAAAATATAGACGGGAAATCGACTCGCATTGTCTTACATTTTTACGTTTAAAATTAGATATATATATGTATGTATACAATTTATACAAGGGGTTCTTATAATTTAACAAGGCAGTTGTACAATTACAAATTACACAACAGTCAAACGACTCATACATTAATGAAATGTATTAAAAATTGAGCGCGATACGTAATACCGCAATACGGAATAAAATTTTTACCTTACTGTACATAAATTAAATTAGAATAGATTAGAATTTGGCATACCAAGTACTGTGCGAACATGTACCTTATAATAAAGCATCATCACTAATCTTTAATTGAATATCTATCAGACATTGATTAAAACATTGGTCCAAATCCTGTATAAAACATAGACAATTAACCACCATGTCTTTTCACACGATCATTGCAAATTTACGTACGTATACTTACTAGGATTTGGCGGTGGACGTAATCTATACATATCTGCAGGGATAAATCGTGGTCCAAATGGTCGTAAGGGGCCCATCATAGGAGGGTGTCTGTTACCTCTAAGAGGACCCTGCCCACGAATTGGAACCAAAGGACCGATCATTATAGGCCTTGGAGCAAAATTCTGAACGAATAACAAATGAGTTTTGTATGCACTGAATAACTAAATTTTGTGAATAAATAAAATACCTACTCCGTAATAAATAGGAACAGGAATCGGTTCGATATAGTGTGGTGGAGGAACCCTTCGTTCACCGGATCTACCACTACCTCTATCTCTTCTTTCTCGAGATCGTTCTCTAGACCTGGCTCGATACTCTCGATAAGATCGCTCGTCTCTAAATAATGCATTATTCCAATATATTTTCAAACCTTACTTTGCATGCGATGATATTTGAAACGTTGCATAATATACCTATGATGAAAGTCTTTGTCCCTCGAACGCGAATGATCACGACGACGATGACTTCTTTCTCGTGAACGACCTTCATCTACGTTATGCGATTGAGAGCGTTGTCTATATTTCTCTTTATACTCTTTACTTTTATCCCTACTACGATCCCTTTCCCTAAATCAATAATGCAATGATTCGATATAATAAAATTGAAACGGTATGTAGAGTACACTAATATAAGAAACCATTAAGTAATTTTTACCTATCGCTTCTATAACTTCCTCTATCATCGTGCTTCGTGTCTTCGTGCCTAAAAGATAGTAATAAATTAATAAAAAATTAAATTATCTAACAACTTTTTAGAGTACATATTAACAACTGAAATATAGAAAATCGATTTATTATGTTTATGCTTAACCTATACTTAAACGTAGTGCAATACTCCGTGTGAAATTAATAATTTTTGTCAATATCCATATTAATTATGTCATTTTCTTAGTCGTATGTCATGACAATTTATTTATCGATATCTGGGATGAAATTTTATCCAGATTTTATGCAATTCATAAAAATCATATTAATTATGATAAAGGATATATAAAAGACAATAATTAATTGTCATTGTAGATTAAATTTCAATACATATTTTGTGCAAAGTTTAATTACGTATGTAGTTCCATATTATATAAGAAATTGTTTATTGTTCATATTACGTAATTGTAAAATTTCATATCTTTATCCTCTTTGTAGTACCATTTCGATATGTAAACAAATTTATGATCAAAAATATGATTTTCTGTACTGGTATTTCCTAAAATGATATACGCAACCTCTTGAGAAGCGCCCCACATTCGAAAAAATGTTTAATGTGGAAAAAATAAGGATAACTTATATCTCTTTTTATTACTGCATTAATTATTCTATCGAAGAAATATTTATATTCTCTTACTGAATATATATAGTTTTATTTAACGTTAATAAAATTCACAATCAACAACACATTCAAAATTATGCACTACAAATTTATAATTAAAGAAAATTTAAAAAGAGGGAAAATGAAGAATGCAATTCGATAAAATTAACAAGGATTATGCAAAGAACTAACAAATATGTTAGCAATACAGTAAATATTATTCTCGATACCATGATACTCTCGTTTAATTTAATTTTGAATAGTTGAAGTTACTTACCTTCAATAATCATTGTCTTAACGATATATTACCAGTGCAATGTAATAGACTCGAAAATAAAACCCGAAATACCAATGAAATAATTTAAATAGTTACGTTACAGCAATTCTTTTTTGCTTTTACCATAGACCATTCAAGTGATAGCAACAAATTCACTAATATAATCTTTCAGTTTTAACACTTCAAATGCAACAAATATTATTAGCAAAAGCTATTCGTATTATTTGTAAAATATTAATTTTATATTAATCCAATCAAATTAATATACGAAAAAGTATGTATATCTCTGCATTGTCCTTGAAAAAAAAATTAATATACTAAAGGATAAAGCAGAAGCATTGGTTTAGCATAAGCAAGCATGTACACAGAATCGGGTACATTGTAAATTGTGTCCGTGTCCCATCTGTTTGGCTTTTCTCCACATCCTTGTGAAGCATTAGTAAAGCTAGAACAAAACAAACTGTAATAACATAAAACAAAACATGCCTAAAACAGCTATCTGGAAGCACAATTACATCCAAGTATTTATACCATTTAAAAAATTAGATATTGTGAATTTATGAAACATTCAACATACACAATATCAAAGCGAATCCATTATGTACTAATCGTATATTTAAGTACTTTTCGTGTTTTTTGATATCACAATAAAATGTGTTACCACATATCATTTTCCAATAAACTTTGATCGTATCAATTAAGAATGATCAAATATGCATACTCTTCATATAAAAACAATTGCAATACTCAGCATACTTTCGATAAACAGAGTCTTAATTTATGAACCAATATGCTCTTTTCAGAATAACGGACCTTTTTTTGCCATTAATATTTTTGATATTCGTTCACAAATTAGCTGCAACGACTCGCCAAAATATTCAAACGATCTCAAAACAAAACGTTTAATGTTTAAAACAATGAAGTTGTATTATGTTTTTCAAAATACTTTTATAACGGTAGTAACATATTAATATCAGGATCAAATATGTTATGTCTGAAAATATTTTGTAAATCTTAATGTAACTTCATTTTCACAACCGCTAAACGCTTTGTTCGAAAGTATTCGAATGAATTAGTGAGCAACATGTACATGCTAATAATCATATCCATATTACAATTGTAAAATCTTATTATAATAATAAATAAAAGTTTAAGTAACAGTTACTTATCACTAATCGCAAGAATTTTGCTTTCTTGCAAAGTACAACTGCCAATATAGGCACAAACCTGGAATGACGAGACGATGTGCGTAGAGGACTATGACTTCGAGTCTTTTCAAGACTCAAAGACGCTGAACGCCTGTTGCATGTTTTCGACTTGTTTCCTGAAAATAAAAAATTCATAGAAAAATTGAAATTATTTTCTTGTTTAAATATGATTTAAAACTAGCAGTGCTACAAATAGAATGATGTATATAGATAATAAAAATAACGAAAATAACGAACATACCCGAAGTTTCAGACTTTATAGATACAATTGTACGGTGTTCCTCAACTTCCTCTGTGTCTAGCGTGGTCCCCTTTATTTCTTCCCTTTCAAATATCGGTTTGGACCCTTCTCCTATAGTTAAGCAAATGTATTCATGGAGACAATGTGTAGAATGTACATGAATCAAGCATTCAAGCAATATTAGCAGATATGACAGACCTTGAAAATGTTAAGGTTGCTAACTGGCTCATTTTGAACAATTCTAAGCCAGGTCATTTTATAACGAATTTACTGACTAAATCAACTTTTAACAACAGTTACAGAAGTAAAACGACACATTTCTTTTCTATTAACATTATTTTACATTGTCAATTTTTATAAATGACTTAAGAAAAATATTTATGCAATATTAGATTTTAAAAACCTGTATAAATGTGGGATTTTTTAAATTAATTCAACAGAGGTAAATTATAAGTAACAGTAGTTTAATGTTATAAGTGAAAAAAATCGGGGAACATGATGGGCCACTACAAACAACGACATCCGCTGATCACATGAAGCCCTGGCTAGAAAACGTATCAGACTATTCATATTCGACAGATGAGGAAGAAACCGATAATGCAGCTCCTGAGGACAGGAGCATTGTTCAGGACGGCCGAGTGTAGGAGGCAAAAAAGGGCTTCGAGGAAGCGTTGCCGAACGCTGACGGTTAGGAGCAGCGTAAGAACGCGTACAAAATCAGCTGTTAGGACGCATGTGAAAGTCGCCCTATTGTCAATGACCGTAGTCGTAAACATGACCGAAAGGCGAGCGACAATTCTAGATATTTAAACCATTCTTTCGTCTTTGGTGCAGCTAGTTTTGATAACATTGGAATAAGAGTGCGATTCACTCGTTCTACTTGTCCGTTTGCTCTAGGGACACCTGTCGTTATCAAAACATGCTGGATGTTTTCATTTTTGCAATATAGCTCAAATTCTCGCGAGGTGAATGCCGTTCCGCGATCCGATATGATCCGTCTGGGATTGCCAAATATATCTGCCTGCTTCTTTAATTTAGAAATTACTTCCGCTGTTGTTGTGGAGCGAGTCGCATACAGCCACACGAACTTCGCGAATGCATCGACTACTACTAGCACGTGTTGATAACTCTTTTTGGTGGACGGCAAGGGGCCGATATGGTCAATATGGTACGTATCGAGTGGAACTGTTCCCTTGTCGATCGCATTTAGTAAACCTTCTTGTTTCCCGTGTTTCCTTTCCGATAAGATGCAGCTAATACAATTTCGTATAATTTTCTCAACGGTGGCGCGCATATTCGGAAACCAATACTCGCGTTTTAACAGGTTCTCAGTTTTGGCTACCGAAAAGTGCCCTATCTCATGTGTCTGCCTAATTATCTGGGGCTGCATTGCTTTGGGTAATATCAATTGTACCTCGCCCGCCTCTTCTTTATATAACAAACCGTTCCGCACCACGTATCCTTCGCATTGACCACGTTCCGCCACCTTAAAGAAATTTTTCAACGCCGCGTCACTATGCTGTGCTTTTCGTATTCTCGCGATGATGCTATCCTCACATTCTTTAACTAACATTACTGACGGTAATGGGTTTCGACTCAATGCATCGACGTGCATCATATTTTTGCCGGCGCGATGCTCGATTGTATATTGATATTCTTCTAATGTCAGTGCCCATCGCGCTACACGCACACATAAATCTCGCAATCATTGAATATCCGGGTATATATTTTCTAAAATAGCCCGTAAGCCCTAGGAAACTTTGAATATGTCTTATATTTTCGGGTTGCTTAAATTTCATGACTGCCTCTATTTTATCTTCGGAAGGGCGAACTGTTCAATTCTCGATTATGTGGCCTAGAAACTGTATTCGCGTCTGTAGAAAGCAACATTTTCCCCAATTAAACTTTAACCCGTGATATGAAGCGACCTGTAATACTTCTCGCAATATTCCCAGTCCCGTATTATGATCTCGCGAGGCAATAATGAAATCGTCTATGTAAATTAACACCTTCTCCTGTTTAATGTGATCTGCGAAAATTGTGTTTATGAATTTTTGAAAGATTGCTGGCGAATTACACAGACCGAAAGGAGCGTACCGAAATTCATATTGTCCATCAGGTATAATGAACGAAGTATATTTCCTACTCTTTGCCTCGATCGGGACGTGAAAAAATCCGTTTTTTAAGTCGAGGGTTGTGAATACTTTCGCGCTCTCTAATGCATTTATTTGGTCTTCTATTATTGGGAGTGGAAATCGGACCTTAACTATTTTTTTGTTGAGCTGCCGGTAATCAATGCATAATCTTGAATCGCCGTTTTTCTTTCTCACTAATACTATTGGACTCGTATACTGTGACAGAGACGGTTGAATTACACCATTGCGCAGCCATTCGGTTACGTGATGGTTTACTTCTTCTCGCTCGGATGGTGCTAATCTTCTCGCCCTCTGGTATACTGGTTCATTATCCGTTAGAACAATAGACATTTCGATATTCGTTTCGCGTGTTTTGTTTGGGCTATAGGACTGTATTAACCGTCGGACTGTTTCCCTATGCTCTTTGTCTTCAATATGCGACAAGTCTACTGGGCTGTTTTCGTATTCGATATCTATTTTAAATATTTCGGGTAGTGCGCTCGCGTTTAAGGAGTCTTTTTTACATTCCGTAACCGAAATTTGACCGTCCTTGATATTCAACTCGACTTTGCGTAAGAAATCAGCTCCGATCAATAATTCATGCCGCATCAATGTATTCGATACCACGCGTATCAGAATTGAGTACCAAGTTCCATCTATTTCAATATGAGTCGTGAATTCCCCTAATGTTTTGTTACCCTCGGACCCAATTCCGCGAAAACTAATCTCGTTTCGTATTAATTTAGGTGAGCCTATTTTAATATACTGATCCGCGCTCATCAGTGATAAATCACTACCCGTGTCTATGAGGGCGGACATTTTCTGATTATTGATCGTAACCTCTTTATGATATTTGCCATCCGCTAGTTCCGAAACACTACATGCGTCTTTTATGCTCGCGTTTTTTTTTGGACATTTCGCTGCGATATGACCAAATTCACGACATTCAAAACATCTCATACCTTTACTTCGCATTGGGCAGTCGGCCGCATAGTGTTTCCGCATACCGCAATTATGACACCGGACCTCCGTTACGTCATGCGCCGCATCCCGTCGCTGCATCGCACCGCTGCTGGTTCTTGTAGGGATGTTACTCTGGTGCCCTCGTCCGCGTAGCGATATCTGCTCGAAGGCCTCCAACAGGTCTTCTTTCGTCTTCAGGCGCTGCACTTTTGCTTGGTCTCGCAATGCCGCATCCGGAATTCCCTCTATGAGATATTCCACTGCTTCCTCTTCATCTATGGCGATATAATTAGCCAATATCAGCTTCTCGTGAAGATACGCACTGAACGTTTCTTCCCGTTTCCAGATCCGTTGTTCGAATTGTTTTCGGAGCTGGACTTTGCTTTGACGTCTTTGGAACATCTCCCTGATGTTTCTTAGCAATTCGTTTACCGGCATGATGACGTATTCGGCTTTCGAATGAAACCAGTCAAGTGCTCTTCCTTTGAGACGCATGCCGATCATTATTTTAGTGAGGTCGTCTGATAATTGGTAAGTGGCTTGCAAAAATGTCACTTGCCTTTCCCACGTATTATAGAGTTCGCTTCTCCCGTCGAAATAATTTAACAGCTCCGAAATTGCACCGATGTTTACCCGAGGTGTTGTCTCGGTGGTGGGTCTTCTTAGGGGTTATTTGAATTGGAGGATCTTGCGGCGTTAAATCAAGGTTTTCCCGTGATTCTGCATTCAAATTCGGCCGTTGCTGGCTACGCAGAATCTCGATTTCTCTTCGAGCGAGTTCAAGTTCACGTTTGTCAAGTGCTTCTTCCTTTCGCATCAATTCCATTTCACGGCGCATATATTCTATTTCGTTTGTACTTACGCGCAGTGGAGTTGCTTCCGGTTGCACCACTGCTGCGTCGGTGCTGGGTAGATTCTCCTCTTCTTGGACCCATAGACCGGATGGATCTGCCTCCATCAATCTGCCGATGAGTTCGCTCTTAATGCCCGAAGTGACTAAGCCGCGGCACCTGAGCTTTTCCCTTAATTCTTGTACAGAAAACTCAATTGCACTTCTTGTTGCCATCTCGTTTCAGCACAATGACACTTTAAATTGACTGTGGATCTCGATTTAAACGTTGATTGATTTATACTGTCGAATTTTATTTGTTTTGATCAATCCCGGACGAGCCCCCAAAATTGTGGGTTTTTTAAATTAATTCAACAGAGGTAAATTATAAGTAACAGTAGTTTAATGTTATAAATTATTATATATATATATATTTTACTCGCACTCACTGACTCATATATTTTACTCACACTCGCTGTCTCGCTGTCTCGCTTGTACGTAATAATCTCTCGTTCTTCGTAGCGCTTCGATTTATATACAAAATCTCACACACGCTTGCCGATACACCGATTTTTGCGGCTGTTGGCCTTTTCGTAAGTTTTCTCTCTCGCACACATGGTCTCTCTCTCGCACTCGTTTGCCTTTCGGTCATGTTTACGACTACGGTCGTTGACAATAGGCGAGCGATTTTCACATGCGTCACAACAGCTGATTTTGTATGCGTTCTTACGCTGCTCCTAACCGTCAGCGTTCGGCAACGCTTCCTCGAAGCCCTTTTTTGCCTCCTACATAAATTTCTTTATTTTTTCTAAATACGAACAATTTATCATAATTCTCATAATATCCATAATTAAAAATAACCTATAAAATATTACGACGAGAATTAAATTTTGAAAATACTAGATTTTTTACTCTCCATTTGATAAAATTATTTAAATAAGGATCATTCCATTTTTAATATTCTTCGTGAAATAATAATTCATTTTTAAATTGAAATTCATACAAACCATATGAACTACTTTTTTAAATTAAGAAAAACATATACTTTATATATTTCCTCTCAAGAATCGTTAATATTTCATATTAAACATATTCAAAAAAAATATTGAATAATATAATCATCAACGACGCTATACAGGGTGTTCGGCCACCCCAAAATAAGACGAAAATCAAGAATAAAATTTTTCTAGCAAAAATTTTAATGAGCGATAGTAGAGGCCAAAATAAGACGAAAATCAAGAATACTAATTTGTTGATGGAAGCTTCGTTAAAAAGTTATTAACAATTAAATTCAAAAATTTCAAATCGTTCTGGAAAAATTATTTTCGGTTGCGGGGGTCAACTACAATCATTTTTGGTGAGTACACATACCTCCGAAATCCTATCTACTTTCGAGAAAAAAAATCGAGTAGGTGCTGAAATTTTTCGGCGAAAAAAAATTTTTCAAATCGTTCTAAAAAAATTATTTTCGGTTACGGGGATCAATTACAATCATTTTTTATCATTACACATACCTCCGAAATTGTACGCACTTTCGAGAAAAAAATTCCTTACTGAAAATCCAATTAGGTGCCTAAATTTTTCAACGGAGAAAAAAAATTGCAAATCGTTGTGGAAAAATTATTTTCGGTTGCGGGGGTCAACTGCAATCATTTTTGGTGAGTACACATACCTCCGAAATCCTATCTACTTTCGAGAAAAAAAATCGAGTAGGTGCTGAAATTTTTCGGCGAAAAAAAATTTTTCAAATCGTTCTAAAAAAATTATTTTCGGTTACGGGGATCAATTACAATCATTTTTTATCATTACACATACCTCCGAAATTGTACGCACTTTCGAGAAAAAAATTCCTTACTGAAAATCCAATTAGGTGCCTAAATTTTTCAACGGAGAAAAAAAATTGCAAATCGTTGTGGAAAAATTATTTTCGGTTGCGGGGGTCAATTACAATCAGTTTTTGTCATTAGACATACCCACGAAATCCTGCCCACTTTCGAGAAAAAAAATAGAGAAGGTGTGAAATTATTCGAGAAAATTAAAAAATTGCAAATCGTTGTGGAAAAATTATTTTCGGTTGTAGGGTTCAATTACAGTCATTTTTGGTGAATAGACATACCCCCGAAATCTTGCGCATTTTCGAGAAAAAAATTCAGTAAGGGCGGCACTTTAAACGTTAATAACTTTTTAACGAAGCTTCCATCAACAAATTGGTATTCTTGATTTTCGTCTTATTTTGGCCACTGCTATCGCTCATTAAAATTTTTGCTAGAGGTGGCCGAACACCCTGTATAAAGTGAATTAAACAAAAAATGACTAAGTTCTTTTACAAAGTTTAATTAAATTGAATAAATTTATTTTCGTAGACTAATAGTCCCATACTGAAATCTTCAGAGGTGCTTTGCATCTTCCAAGACGTTTAAAAAGATCTTCCAGTTGTTGATTCAAAATTCCACAAGCCTGTTCGAATTTTTCTATACTATATAGATTTTAAACACCATGTCAACCAATTAAGTCAAGTACACGAATATTTATATTTAAACATTTAGAGAACACTAGTTCTTTCAGCTCTACTTATTTATATGAAATTTGAATGCAATAAAATCAAATCTATCATATAAATTTAAGGAATATAATAACTTGGTTTTACTTCTGCATCTTCCATTAGAGAATTTCAGGATTTAATATTTAATTTTGTAATTTTACTCTGAAATTGCAACACAATGTAGAACTGTGCCTCTTCCAGTGTAGAATCTTAAGGTTTAAAACATCTTCGCATGAATATTGGATCGAATCAACCTTGCAGTTGATCATGTTTTCATAAATAAAGCTTCAAAAGAATCAGCATATTTAAACATGCACGCATTCCCACACCAGGATGTAAAGAGAATGCACAAAATGTGACCACATAAAAATTTGGAAGCACTGTAAGCCGTTGGCCGACCAGCCGCCATACATTTTAGTATGTTAGAGGCGACCGCGACCGGCATACATATATTTTTTTGCCAGGAATTCATTTTTACTAAAAAAATGTTATGTCTGCTTCATCAACGTAGCAGAAAGATAATTCTTTGTGCACACTCGTTAACGACTATTAAAGCAACAAGCAAAAATTACGCTAAGCATTAGCAATTTTAAAACACTCAAAGTAAAAAATGTTGTGCTTACATATTGCACATTATGCGATCGATACAGCGATCCAACGTTGTATTCCAAATACTCTCTATCCTGGATGAATCAAAAACAAATATTAACTTCAGAAATTAAACGCATAGTTGAGTGAATTCTCGACTATCGTACATAGAATAGAATATCACGTCGAAGTCCATAATCTTCGTTGTCGTAGAAGTTGATAAACATATATACCATTCTTCAAGTGTTGCATTCGACAAAGTGAAAATTGAATATTCTTTGTCTAAATTGAAAGTATTAAAAGGAGACTAAACGAATTTGAGAGAGTGACGCGTACAATACAGATTTATCACATTTACATTAGAAAACGATGTTCTGAACATCGAATGTGTTGACCATGATTCGTAGACAAACCCAGAAACAATCATCTTCCACGTTGAGTTTATTTCCTTCTATGGTACTTGTGTACTGAATAACTAAAACCTGTTAGAAGATTATAGTAAAAAGCAACACATTACCCGCTCTTCTCTTGAGCACCACATCTTCAGGATTGATTATATCCCGCTGAAGCTCACTGGGCGATGACTTTCCAGGAATGTTTCTATGAATATTTACTTTGATTTTGCGCAGCTCTGTTATACTAATTTTCGTGCCTTCGGGTCCCTTAAACAAGGGTGTTGTTCCCTCCGATGATTCTAATCTAAAGTGTAAACAGATCGATCATACAGAGTGTAGTTAGACTATTTAATTTATATGTTAATAATCAAAGTTTTTATTACTTACTTTTTTGAAAGTATAGTAGTTCGAGCTGTGCTAGATGCAGAACTTCTTCCATGTAGGCTGGGTGGTGTTTTGCTTCTACTTTTCCTACGATTATGACATGACAATCCTTGTTTGGGTAACGGTAAACCCTTTTTACGGGCGCGTCGTATTTCATACTCTAAAATCATTTTTTCTTTCAATCTATCGTGTTCCCGTTGTCGTTCTTGTTGGATCATCCATTCGCGTCTACGTCGTAATTTTTCTTCCTCGGTTCTTGAGCGTAGAGTCTCATTGCAATCTTCTTTACGCGATGACGACGATTTTTCATCAGAATGTGAATGCCGCGACGTATTCCGTTTCATTTCTACGATACACAGCAAGGTTAAATCATATACACACGCAGGAAAGGTTTGTAGGTTAGGAGCATATAAAATTTGAATACGTTTACACTTCGTATTAAATTGATATAAAGAAAATTACCTTGGTTTTACGACGAAATATTACGTTGAACGAAGATTAAAACACACATGAAGTAAAATTATAAAAATCTCTACGGCTAGTAGAAATGCATCACAAATAAATAAACACGTGCATAGCAACAAGCGGACGCTACCCGAATTATGCACCGGTAGAAGCGAACACGACCACTTTTCAAATCTACTGCACGGTACTTTTATGGGGGTAGTGGCTACCTAACCCAAACCTAACCCGGTATTCAGGTATGAGCGTACTAGCGGTAACTAGCGTAAACCAGTAGCGCTTAAACTTCGCTATCCCTTCTGCTCTTCGGGCAGCTTCGGGAATTCGAGAAAGAAGGCGAACTCGAGCCTCTCTTTCTCACTTTCCTACAGCTGAAATCCAACTTGTATCAACCACCATAAGATTCCAAGTCTCGACTATGCGCATGTACATTTATTATACAATAAATAGACTTATCGTTTAATGGGACTTCGTGACACATGATTCAATGGTTTACGAACAATCTTTACGTCTAAGTAGCGATGCATTTAGCAATTATAACTAACCGAAATACCAACATTTAATAACGTCAAGTTTTTTCAAAACTATTACCTACTAAAACATATATAGGGCACAAATGACGCTGATTTACACACTTAGTGTGAACGGGTTTAAATTCATAAGGGTAACAATTTACGTTATTTCTTTTGTAACTCTTCTTAGTAATGCATAAAAACGATTTTATTTCTATAAACATAATACATACACAATGTTACGTAATTGTTACAAAATATACTTATAATATAATTAAAATTATAGGAAAAATTAATATTCAGAGGTATATATTTGTGAATTTCCTTATTTCTTCTGTTCCATCCCTTACCTTCATTGTACTTCCTTCCACCTTACTGATTTTTTGTTACTGCTTTCTTCCATAATAATTTTCAATCTCTTTAGAAGCAAATGCCAAAATAAATATCAAATTCAGGAAACTACCATGCTTCATGTGATCCTGAAAGAAAAACGAAATTGAGGTTTCTGATAATTCTCTGTAATTGTATTAAGAAATAAATTACCTTCGTTGGAATTATGTTTGAACTGAAGTAGTGTAGCTGAAAATCATCAGGGTTAAAGTTTTTTCCAATTCATTACGTTGTTTGATAGTAAACAAACGTGGATTTCGCTACAACGCAACATTATTTACAAATGCGTAATGTCGTTAAGCAACCTGGGAAAAATGAATGAAAATATTGTTTCTTTTTACGAGTTTCGAACATTTAACACGTTCACAGATACAGAGTATTACTTTCGATCATCTGTGTATCTGAAAATCGATATGAAATCGCTATAAAACGTATAGATCGCCGGTTCAAGGTTATCATTTCGAATACTTAAACTAAAGCCTCCGATCCGGAGGCAAATAACAAAATATTATATATACTGAAGAATATATCCATATTTGTTTGCAACACCTACTAATTTATACACATTTTAAAATTGCAATACTCTATACTATATCCATATATGAAATTGCAATACTTATTAACATATCCATATTAAATTAAGCAGTGTACCAACTCTTTGAAGTGTGGTACATTAGTGTCATATCCATATTTCGTTTAGCAATACTTATTAACATATCCATATTTCGTTTTGCAATACTCTGTCCAATATTCATATACATAAATATTTGCAATACTCAGGAACATGTCCATATTGAATTAAACAGTGTACCAAAAGTTTTATGTGTATTACATTTGTGTCATATCCATATTTTCGTTTTGCAATATCTAGTGATTTCCATAAATTTTACATTGCAATACTCATTAACATATCCATATTTCATTTTGCAATACTTAGCGATTTACATCAATTTTAAATTGCAATACTCAGTCTAATATCCATATATAAATATTTGCAATACTCAGGTACATATCCACATTCAATTAAGTAGTCTACCAAATGTTTTAATTGTATTAATTTGTGTCATATCCATATTTTTTTGCAATACCTAGTGATTTACATAAATTTAAAATTGCAATACTCTGTCCAATATTCATATAAATAAATATTTGCAATACTTATTAACATAACCATATTTCGTTTTGCAATACCTAGTGATTTACATAAATTTAAAATTGCAATGCTCTGTCCAATATTCATATACATAAATATTTGCAATACTCGGGTACATATCCATATGTAATTAAGTAGTCTACCAAATGTTTCAAGTGTATTACACTTGTGTCATATCCATATTTTCGTTTTGCAATATCTAGTGATTTCCATAAATTTTACATTGCAATACTCATTAACATATCCAGATTTCATTTTGCAATACTTAGTGATTTACATAAATTTAAAATTGCAATACTCTGTCCAATATTCATATACATAAATACTTGCAATACTCAGGAACATATCCACATTCAATTAAGTAGTCTACCAAATGTTTTAATTGTATTACATTTGTGTCATACCCATATTTCCTTTTGCAATACCCAGTGATTTATATAAATTTTACCTTGCAATACTCTGCCCAATATTCATATACATAAATATTTGCAATACTTAAGAATATATCCATATTAAATTAAGCAGTGTACCAAATGATTTAAGTATATTACATTTGTGTCATATCCATATTTTGTTTTGTAATACTTAGTGAGTTAGATAAATTTAAAATTGCAATACTCTATATCATATCAATATATGAAATTGCAATACTCATTAACATATCCATATTCAATTAAATAGTCTACCAAATATTTTAATTGTATTACATTTGTGTCATATCCATATTTCCTTTTGCAATACCCAGTGATTTATACATACAAATTTTACCTTGCAATAGTCAATAACATATCCATATTTCCTTTTGCAATACCCAGTGATTTATACATATAAATTTTACCTTACAATACTCAATAACATATCCATATTTCCTTTTGCAATACCCAGTGATTTATACATATAAATTTTACCTTGCAATACTCAATAGCATATCCATATTTCGTTTTGCAATACCTAGTGATTTATATAAATTTTACCTTGCAATACTCATTATCGTATCCATATTTCGTTTTGCAACACTTAAAAACATATCCATATTTAACAAATAAATTATACATTATATGATATCAATTATTTGAATTATAATATATTACACCTTATCCATATTTAAGTTTGCAATACTCAGTGAAATGTACACATTTTTATTTGTTGAAATAAAAATAGCCATGACCTTCAAATCTAAGGAAAAAATAACCTTAATAGAAACAAATTTGAATCACAATATTTTTAAACTTATTACACAAATTCAATTTTTACGCAATGAAACTTCATTTTACACAATCTTTATACGATTCATTCGTTGTATACAGTAAACATAAAAGGTTTTATAATTTTGTAATAACCGATGAACACTAAGAACACGTGTTGTTATGAAATTCGTAATGTTACTGAAATTCAAACAGCATATCAACCGTCTATAATATTATTATAATAATATATAAAAAGTGTATAGTATATTACCTGTGAAAGCGTAATTGTGATCTGCAATAACGAACGTATAAAATATGTATTCTTACTTCACAAAGAAATCTTCATACCAGACCCACGCCACCAACCGTCGCCATTCGATGTCCAGATTCAATTGATCAGGTAACAAGGGTACTCGTCGCACCAGGCGTTTGAAGCATCGCAGCGCCATCTACAATTTTCCTTTTTCTAACAATGAAAAGTAAGAAATATAATATACCTGTCTGTATCAACTTCGTGCGTATAAAGATTGTTAAATTGTAGAAATGTTTGCAACGGTCGAAAGATGACGTGAATTAAAATCGATCCCCTGCAAAAATAGTGAAAAAATAAATAAGACGCCATGTTGTTTTTATAGTTTCAGGATCAAACTCGAGTGTCATGGCCACGGCTGTGGAAAGTGTTACGACGTTGCGCGTTTGAATTGTGTTAAAAAATCTTTTATAAAGACGCTTTCCAATAAGAATGCTGATGAAGGGGTGGCGTACGATTCTCGTTCACATTCTTATCGCCTGGAAAACGTCGGTTTAACTTGGTACAAATATAACCGGGACGCGTATAATCGAGCGAACGACCATCAGAAGTGAATCGTATAGAAACGACTAAGAAAAGCGCCGTAAGGTTTTACGGCGTGAAAGGAACGGAAACAGAGGTTAGTGTATTGAACACACTACCCTAGTCAGTTAAGACGGTAGTCATTATGGTTCTGGGTAGTGGTGTGTATATATACACAAGTGACGTCATTGATATCAATTTAGTCAAACGTTTAACGAAGAAGCAAGAGAAGAAACCCGATTTTCATGAACAGCAGTCTTTATAAGAGAAAATACTTATCTTACTTTACTTTCGTGTCTAATATCGTTTAGGAATACGTGAATACTAAAGTGTTTATAGTAGTAATCAATTGATAATCCGTATATACAGGGTGTCTTGCATAAAAAGTGTTACAAAAGCGGTTTTCTTCGAAACTATTAAAGGTAGTGATAAAATTACTTTCCTATATACTGTAGCTTGCCGAAATCAGTTATGTAATATACTTGGTTTCGAATTTCTGTCCTTTCAAAAAGAATGTCACGAACTTAAAAATTCGAGGACAGCTCTTTTCAAAGCAAATACTGCTCATCTGAAACCCGTTGTATTGAATAGGTTGGACACATAAAATAAGTGTTATTTCAGTATTAATGCATGATTTACTCACAGTTATGTTAAAAGTATAATATTAACCGTTCGATTGATATCAACGTCTATAGGCGTTTAGTCGATTTATTGCTGTGTGCGGTGAATACCTACATAGTGCGTTCTATAGTTCAATGACGTATGTACATATTATTTTGTGGTGTTCCCAACGTCAATGACGTTATTAAACAATTGAAAAGTATTGTGCTTCATTTATTCTACGCGTTCAAACGCCACGTTTATGGAATCCGTCAATTTGTTGGGTTTGAGATTCTATTATCGAAGTTAAAAAACTCATTTTAAACGCGACGCGAAACGTCAGTTCAATACATCGCGATTTACCAATCATTTTACTCGACATTTAATAAACAGCTTGCAACCGCATTGTACGCGAGACACCTTGTACATATATTCTTCTTCCTCCGTATATTACTTTTCTCTGTCTTTTAGTCCCCCTGTCCCCTTTCTCTCTTCGTTCGTCAGCTCTTCTCTTTCCCACTGTTTATTCATAAGCATTAAAGTACCTTCACTCTAATGAGTCTTCGAAAGGATAAGATTGCGTGGCGGAAAAAAGTACGAGTCGATCGCGACCCGATTTGAAAATCGACGTGTTATTCCGTCGGGATTGTTTGACTGGTAATTAGAAGTGCAACGGTAAACACAGACGGAAATATGCGGTGCTTATAGATTTTTATCGTGTAATATTTACGAAGGTAAGCAAATTGAACGTATACGCGGGTTTACGGGTCATTAAAAAAAACATGTTCAAGTCGATAGTTCTTTACCGCGAACATTTCAATGGTTAACCTTGTTCGAGACTTTTGTGTATGGTTAAACGATATTATTTAATTTTAATTGTTCTCGTCATATTTTAAAGAGGATTAGTGGGATCAATTTTCATATCAATCGAGAATTGGGTCATCGAGATTAAGTAGGGGAAGACCAGAGAAACGAGTGATCACGTTTCTTGAATCACATTCGATGATTCAAAGCGCGATGAATATTGTTGAAAACACGCGTTCAAATTCTGTTCGTTAAATGTATTTCTAAAAATCAAAAACATGTTTTGATATTCAAGTTAAGAGATTTATCTGCTGTAACAATTATTTGGGTGATAAATATCTTATCTGTAAAATGATAAAAATATTGCTTACTACTCTAAGTTATCTATCATTAAATTTTAATCAAATATATTTATTAATTGCGTGAATTTACTTTTGTAATAGGATTGCAGTAATGTCTAAAAAGACCAGTTGCAATAAAATGTTGGTACATCAATTATCATCTGTGCTGCCTAATGATAGGCCAATCACTGCTATAAGTGTTGTCGAAGACATAGATAAATGTCCACCAAATTTCACAGTGGTGAGTAAGATGATTAAAAATTATATGCATTCACTGTGTTTTTTATGCAATTATTTTTATTATTTTTCGTCATTTGTGTAGATCTCTAGAACGTACGATCAAGACACTGATGCCGATTTAGGAAGAGAAACTGGACTGTTTATTAAAAAGAGAGCCAGATACATATGTTTCTCAAAGACTGAAGGGTTACCTCATTGCGTAATCGAAGATCTGGCTGTCATTAACGAACGAGATTCTCCTCCAGACGGATACAGCATGATTTCTTATACTGTAGATTCAAGTGAGCATACGTAAGACTGATCGCAATACTGTTTGTTAGATAATCATTTTCGTTTAGTACATTGCGATAATGAATTTTAGTGCAGAAGGCATGGAGAAAGAAACAATTGTGCTATAAAATTAGAAATAAGGAATTATGCTTGAAAGCAGTTACGGATATTATTATATGTAGTGGAATTTTGCGCAAAGTGTATACATCTAAAATGGCCCCAAGCGGTTTCGTCGCAGCCGGGTACGTGTGAAGATTTATGAATTTACGATAAAAACATCGTGTAAAATTTATTTGTCGTTTATATTTAAACTTTGGTTTTTTCAGTGTCATAAACGGAGTTTGCGTTTGCTACAAAACTGTGGATATTGCAAATGGGAATTCTAGTTCGCAATCGTATGTTAATATAGAGTAAGTATTGATTTGACTTAATACATGATTAAAGATGCATTCGTATTCGTATTTACCAACCAATAGATCGAACATTTCGGTTTCTAGTTTATTTCAAAATGCATCTCCAAATCCATCGAATGGAACACCTCACAAAATACCTCCTGAAAGGCCACCGAAACCAAAGTTTTCACCAAAACCAACGAATGGAATTTATCCGCAAATTGGAGGGAATGCGGGAAAGGAACTGGAGGAATCCAGTGACAGAGATTACGAAATATTAAGTCCCAGTGCGAGAATCAGGCCCACGAGACCTGCCCCGCAGCCACCTTCGTCGTCGGTTGGATCCACATCGATCTATGGTACACTACCAGGTTCATCCGATTTGGATGGGGTCCCATTCGTCCTTCATCCGCGTCTTAGTGTTCACTCGGATTCCTCTAGTGTAAGCGATTTTAATAATAACGTTGTATATCAGCTTGTATTCATTTTTAACAGTAACATTGTTTACAGAATAAACTTCCTGTGATGAAAGTCTGGACTCAGAAAGACCTGGATAAGGAGGTAAGATAAAACAGATCTTAGTCAATGTCGATCCCCCTCCCCTCAATTTGCTTTAAATTTGGCATATTTGTAGCATTATAGGCGATAGGACAAGGGAAGGGGATAGTCGAAATATATTAATAACTTTCGAAGCCTTGAAAACGTTTTACCGAGACTTGCATAAAAAATAACGAAAAGTGACTGTTTTCGGGAGAACGTAATCTGATTAAATTTCTTATGATATGATCGCATGTAATTAGATTTTAATTGCATTCTAGTCGGGCGGTAATTACACGATAATTAGATAGTCATTGCACGTTATGAAGATTTACGATTATGATTGCACTGCGATTAGACGGTAAGCAGTACCGTATGATTACAGTGCAATTGAAGTGCGATTATATGCCATCGTATCGTGGAAAATGTAATCAAATTGTATTTCGTTCAACTCTGATCAAATTCAGTTTATTGTTACCCCGACTTGCTTGCTATAAATTTACGGTGAAATTGTCAGTGGAAATTTATGACGATCGCATAGGGTTACACTTCGTCAGGCAAGAAGACAAAGTCTGCGAACAAACCTAAGTGATTTGAGACAAAAGCTCATTGCTCCGCCGTATCGTAGATCCGACGTAAATGGGTCGATAAATATACTGTTCTTCGTATCACTTTATTCGATAGCTTCATATATTTTCCCTTATCGACTCCTTCACTGCATAGCTGTAATTATTATGCGTAAATAGTAACTTGTATAAATTCAGTTGAGTCTGTATCTATTTGGAGTATAATACCTTGTTGTTTTGGTCCTGTCACACATAATCACATGGTTTCGTTTATAGTGTCACTGAATGAAATATATGACCATGCACAATTGAAGACAAATCTATGGAGGAGGGGGATTTTCGTTGATCGCCCATTGATTAATTGTTTGGACCGCGGCACACTCTAATTAAAAATATTGTTTGTTTACTCGCTCAAGCTCTTTAACATTTCGAAATTAAATGTTCATAGCGTATCAACATGATGATATTTTTCTTTTCAGTTTTGTTACGATTTCCGCGCGGAAAGAGAAACGTGAAGAAACCACTGTGCCAAACCAATTGTGTGATTCTTCATGCAATTCTACAGCTATATCTATACAATTGTATTGATAATATAGCGAAAATACTAGCCAAGTGTAATAGAGTGCCTGAATCGTTTTAACATCTACCGATGAGATGTTCGAGTGTCATAATGTCCATTTTCCGATATACTTTTCGTTCTCCCATGTCCTATTTAGATTTTGATACGAGTGACAATTAGCATTGTATTTTTATAGAGTTGCGTTGTATTTTTATAGGTAGTAGAAGTTATATATAATTGTATCATACGTTCTAGTTGTTTATAAAGCATTACAGAATATTTAATATTGTACTGATGTACTCCTATTTCTTAAATCAGATTTAAGATTCTTTTAATAAAGTCATCTATAATTTTATTTGCAACAAGGGAACAACCACATTCACATTTTCATCCTGAAATTCACGTCTATCGATTCCTAATTCTGTACTCGACAGCTTACAGAAACTTTTGATATTTTTATAATCCATAATTACGTGTATAGAGCTTTCCGGGCGTCATTGAGATGAAATAAAATTAAGTAATAATTTATATACATTTGTATTATCAAACTTTAAAATATCTGTGGCAAGGTACGAAAACATTTATATAACAAGAATGTAATTACGAGTTAATAAAAAACTACAGATAAATCATCATATTTTCTATTTCTTCAGATTTGTCTATTTGACGCATATTTTTAATAATGAAATAGATTTCAGTAACTTGTCATTTTAATTTTAAAACAACAGAAAAGAAAAATGTTGCCACGATAAAGTTATAAATATTCGCGGTAAACAAATTGTACTCGCGATCTCGGCGGAATGAGCCAAGCTTAACATACGTCGCTACGAAATTATTTAATTTATTGTTTTCATTAGCCACGCTATAAATATGTACGAAACATTTTATTAAAATATATACAACACATTGAAATACTTTTTACGTTGAAAAGCTGTTATAAATAAATTAATTCCTATGGGCTTTCCATTTTTTCGCACAACAAAAAAATGAAAAAGCGTTGCGTTAGAAAAGGATTATCAATAATAATTTACACCATTATATTTTACACTTGAAACGTGTTTAACGATTAACTGTGTTGGAAGCACAGTCTGAATATTCACAGTCACTGATTCTTATTTGTTTTTTTTTCCACTGATCTTTAAAAGTGCACGAGAACAGTTATTACTTGCGCGTCGAGAGAATGCGTCTGTTAACCAGTTGTGTTTAATGAAACTCTAACCACCTTTGTGCGCACCTGAAACTTGACGACATCTACAAAAAGCGTAATCTATTAATGGCTGCATCATTTTGTTTGAAATTTGTGGGACAAACTTGAGGGAACCTTCTTGCTTATTCCTAATTAACAATTGCTAACAAATTAAGAGTGAACAAAGGCTCTTAGAAGTTGGACCAAATGCTTGACTGTTTTTAACATGACTGCTGTGGTGTAGTTGCAATATTTGATCAATGTCATAAATTACTGAGGATAACCAATGGGAATTAAATAGCAGACCTACTTTTTAGAAGATTGACCATAGTATTATAACCCTCTGTGAAATCAAGTTAACTGTAGTAGTATAACCTGCAGTAAGATCCAACGCATGGAGACATGGTTGACCCAGTTACGGTGGGTTACTCTAGAAAACAGAACCAAACCGAGTTAGGGTTAAAATCCCTGCTGTGACGCAACTTTCGACGCGCGTATAGTACACCAAAATGATCACTCCCCCTCGTCAGGTTCTTGTCGAAACAGATTACTTGGAAAAACTTGGGCCAGTCGTCAGACAAACGGCCCGGTCCAATGTCTGACATGAGTGGTGTTGTTGGTAGCGGAGACACCATGCTTCTCCAACACCGCGGTCGCCTTAATTTTATTCTTATACTTGACGTCCTTCGGTTTCAGCATACTCTTGTGATTACTCAGCAACCTCGACGGCGTTAGAATAGATTTATTGCTAAGACCCGTTGCTTCCAGGAAGTGGTCGTAACCACTACTCGAGTTGGTCGCAGCTAGAGGAACATTATTATTGTCTTTGGTTGCGGCAGTTTTCTCGTTCTGGCCAACCGTGGCCCCGAGGTTACCAAGTCTCTCCGAGCCGTCGCCCTCGGGCCTGTCGGGATCGTCGGACAGGTTGCACTCGTCCAGATTAAACTCCTCGAAGTTCTGTCTGATGTCGAACTCCTGATCGAACTCCGGATGAACGTGCTTCTCCTTGGTCTTGCTCCTTTCCTTCGTCTGCTCATCGGATTCGCCGCCGATCTTGAACTCCTCGAAGTGACGAACGATGTTCGTGACCCTGGGCGTCTTCCGCGTTTGCTCGCCACCTGACTCATGACTCTGTCGCGTCTGGAACGAAGAACGAACATTGTTGAACCTGTTCTTCCAGAAGTTTCCCTCCTCGTTCGTTCCCGTGACTTTGCTGATGGTTTCCTCGAAGTTCAAGCTTCTGGCTGACGTCACGCTGATGCCAGCCGACTTCAACGGCGAGGATATGAAACCGAAAATCTTTTTGCCGTGCTCGGTGGGACCCGACTCGAGCAACGGTTGCTTCTTGCGCGTCTCGTCGATGAGGAACGAGGGACTAGGAATCTTTTTCAGGATCAACGTGTTGTTTTTGAATTGAGGCTTAGGCGGCAATGCTGGGGGCGTTTTTGGAGGTGGCGATATTATCTCGGGTAGCGACTCTATGTCCTCGTAGTCGAGGTTCTTCGCTATGGTCAATCCCTTCCCAGACATTTGCAAACAGGTCTTCTCCTCGATCCTTTCCATCTTCAGAGGTGGATTCGATTTTTGCGCTGTCTGCGACGAGGGGAACGTCGCGTGCCTCGTCTCCTTCGCTTCGACCTTTGGCTCTATGATTACTATAGGAATGGCTTTCGATTCCTCCGACTCCTCGAGGCTCGACTCGCGACTGGTGATGTTTGTTGCGACGCTGGAGGGTGCAGACTGAGCGAGACTCATCCCAAACTCGTCCTCCGTAGCGGTGGGCTCGAAGCTGCTGGCAGGGGCCTCGTTGAATTCGTTGCTGGACACCACCTCCTTCTCCGTGACAGTTTCCTCGGAATTTTTTCTTTCCATTTCGGAGCCCACCGACTCGATGTCGGACAACCTTGCTGATTGAAAGCGAACGATTCTACCTCTGTGCTTAAACCTCCTGGACACGGATAGAATGTTCTCCTCTTCCTCCATGTCTCTCAGAAGGATCTGGTTCACGCATTCCAGAACGGAGTTGTGATTGCTGTTTGGCCGATAGGTGCTGTGCCTGAAAACATCGTCGTTGATCCTGTCCTCGTCCGGATCGCTGTACCAGTTCCCGCTGGTCTCTTCCACGTTTTGTTCCTCCATTTCCATTTTCGGGGGCCTGCAAAAGGGCATATAATTGCTCAAATTCAATTTAACGTTTCATTCTGTTACCAGACTATTCTCTAAGCTGTAATCTTTTCACGCACATAAGTATTTAATTTTTATTTGCACCGTAGAGACGATTTTCATATTTTTTGTTTGTCTAGTGTTGTCTCATGTGTTTTCTACATATGTAAAGATTAACGTTTTACTTGGTTTTTCTAGGTCTCCAATTTTCTCTCTTTTATTGCTACTTTCCAAAGTTTCCTACTGTGGTCCAGTTCTGCGTTTAAACGACCCTGTTTTATACATGTTTATGTAGTGGTTGAAACAATCGAAATAACATCAAAAGAGACACTCAACGACCACTTGCCCGAGTCTAAAAACTGTGGACAGTGGTTAATGATCCATAACGCGAACATATATGCACAAATGGAACGTGCGACAACCGAGAAATGCATTTCAGTGTCATCGCGTCTATTAAACTCGTGACAAAGCAATACTGTCGAAACATCGAAATCACCGCTATTAACTTATCTCACAAATAACATTGCGTTGGTAATAACGGCGTAAATATCGCAAAAACAAATTTCTTCATCAATCCGAGTGAGGTAGGATAATTCTGGCCACTCTTCGACGTCCTCGATGCAAGAGAATAATTCTTTTTGATTTAAAAATCACTACCGCGGTAATTCCATATTTTCTCACGCGTAAAAACCATACTTACACACTGCTATCGTTGTTGCTGTTACAACCATCGTTGCTGTTGTTATTGTTACTGTAATTCTCGTCAGTTTTCGGCGCTTCGGGTACCGCGTTCTCCGTGTGCTCCAAGTTCCTAGAATTCGTCTCGTTGCAAGCGTTAACGTAAATAGGTTCTTGCTCCTTCTCCTCGTCCTCCGATGCGAAATTACAGTCCATCCCGTCGTCCTTGCTCTCCGTCCTCGCGATGTTCGTCGTCTCGATCGCCTCCGCGTTTTTGCCAGCCTTCTGCGTCTTCGACCTGCCGATTCCCGTCCTCTTTTTCGCCAGCTTCGGACCGTTCTCCTTGATCGTCGTCTCCTCGTCGTCGTTGTCGTCGTAGATCATCGTCGTCTCGTTCTCGCTGTCGGTGACCATCGTAGGCGTGTATCTGCTGGACTTGTTCAGCGTGGAGCCGGGCGACACGTCGGTGCTCTCGCCTTCGCAGAAACCCTCAGTGCTGAGCAACGAGGGACTGCCCTCCGTGGTGGTCGTGATAATAGACACGTCCGTGTTCTCGCTGCTCGTTAAACTCGTCTTCGAGATATCGCTGCCAGCGAAGCTGTGAGTCTTCTTAACGCCTCTGTCCAGGTCGTCCAACGCGACGGATACCACCGACGGGCTCAGCTTCGTGATTATCTCGCACTTCAGATTCTGTATGTCCTTGCTGATGCTGCTGTCCTGCCTGGAGTCCAACTAAAATCAGAAAACAGAGGGTCAGTAGGTGGACAAATTATTTAATAAAAATTCCCGGGTGATATTCGTTTATTTACTTCGACGGTGGATGTTTGAAGATCGCGATCCTCGATGTTCGTAGTTTCGATCTGCATCGAGGCCTTGCCAAGCGTCTGCTCGCGTTTGCACTTGATGTAGTTCTTCGTGTAACGCCTGAGCCTTGCTATTTCCAGCTGCTGGTTCCTGATCACGTTGTCCTTCTCGCAGAGCAGCTGCCTGATCGACTTCTGCTCCTGCTTGAGCCGCGCCTCGAGGACGAGCAGGGCGCGTAGAATCCGCGACAGCTGTTGGTCCCGAAGCGTCCTCTCGGACTCGTGACCCGTGGCGCGGTTGTCCAGCTCCTTCACCAGGTCGCGGCATCTCTTTGTGGCCGCCTTCAAGGCATCCTGGGTGCGAACCAGCTCTTGCTTGAGTGTCCGCACCTCGGTTTCCATCTGAAGAATAATTTTACCGGTTACAGACGTCGTTTTATGCTTCTACGTCACTTGGTTGTTAAAATAGCTGTTCTTATAGCCATCGAAATTAATTCTTAAGCGTTTGCTCGAGAAATAATATGCAAGAAGTGTATGTGTTTGGACCTGGGGACCCTTGGCGTCGATGATGTTTAGTCTAAGAGTAGGTATCGAGTGAGGTGTTTAGGTTTAAGCTGAAATACGTTCGAGGGACTGCGCCTGGAACGTACGTTTTGTTTGGATCATTGTTATAGGATAGGAATAAGAAATGGTCGACTTTGACTGCATCGAACGCTAGTCGAGAGCAATCACAGTTTTACGTTTACGCTTGTTGGATGACCAACCTCCTTATCATATATTCTGACTCATCGCCACTTGGTCGCCTAGATGACAAGCCCTCGCTCATTTTGTCAACAAGGGTAGAGTTCACCTAGGTTCGCCATACCATGGCCCTTTTTCCTTTCTTTAGTTTTAGTATATAAGATTTAAAAAGTATGCAAGAAGCAGCATTACACTCTTGACTGTCTGACTGTTAAGCTCGTTTTAATGTCCGCCATTGTTCGCTTGAAATATATACAGGGTGTTGGACCACCCATGGGAAAAATTTTAACGGGAGATTCTAGAGGCCAAAATAAGACGAAAATCAAGAATACCAATTTATTGATGGAGGCTTCGTTAAAAAGTTATTAACGTTTATAGTTGTGGCTGTAGAACAGCAATTTGTCCACCTTCTCGAATTTTTTTCTCGAAAGTGCGTAAGATTTCGGGGATATGTCTATCCACCAAAAGTGATTGTAATCGACCCCCGCAATCGAAAATAATTTTTCCAAAATGATTTGAAATTTTTTTTCCGTCGAAAAATTTCACACCTTCTCGAATTTTTTTCTAAAAAATGGGTAGGATTTCGGAGGTATGTGTAATGACCAAAAATGATTGTAATTGACCCCCGCAACAGAAAATAATTTTTCCAAAACGATTTGAAATATTTTTTTCCGTCGAAAAATTTCACACCTTATCGAATTTTTTTCTAAAAAATGGGTAGGATTTCGGGGACATGTGTAATGACAAAAAATGATTGTAATTGACCCCCGCAACTGAAAATAATGTTTCCAAAACGATTTGAAATTTTTGAATTTAATTGTTAATAATTTTTTAACGAAGCATCAAACAACAAATTAGTATCCTTGATTTTCGTCATATTTTCGCGTACTAATTTCTTCAACCCGGATTTCAACACGTTTTATGTTCTTTACGTTAAATAGTTTTAGTGAATATTAAATAATATAGTTTATACAGTTACGTTTATTGTCCACGTGTTTGAATCCGACCATACGCCTCTGACCATCCTCGACGATCCTTACAAATAATATTTAATCGCGGAAAATTACTTCATATAACCGGGGATTAATTCGTAATTAACTGTAGACGTTGCGTAGAGAACATTGATAGAAAGAGTGATCGAGGAAAACGGATGACTTTGGTAAAACAAATTTATCATCGGTGTTGGGTGACCGAGGCAATCTAATCTAGCGTTGAGTTTGATCGACGACTTTCGATACGATGATAACACTACTTTTTAGTAGCGTTTACAGAAGTACTCTTGAAGAAACTGTACTTGTAGTGTTTGGATAATGCATGTTGCAAAATACTTGAAAAAAGCAAAAAAAAAAGAAAGAAAATGGATCGATCGATCTCGTGTGTATGTTTACCGACAGCGCGTGTCGTGGATAATTTACCGACTAGGAATAATTCAGCGGCAAAGAATTTTTTTTTCAAATGTACGAATATTCGAATACTCAAGCATTTCATTTATACTAGCGAATGTAGCGATGGGATCGAGCGTATCGCAATGAATTTTTATTCCAGCAAGTGTTATTATGATGAAATGAATCTAAGTACTGATTTCAATACTAAAAGTAAGATGTGTTTTAATATTGTTTATAATGGAAGAGCTCTGATACTAGTAAAATTGTACGTAACTTTAGTTTAATTAGAAACGCTGTAAATTAACAAGTGCACCATCGAATTATCAAATACTGCTACGCTTTATTTGTTGCACACTCTAACGTGGATAGTCGGGGGTCCACAGTTTGAGAAACACTGGTCTAGAGTTTCCAAAATCAAACACCCAGACGCAGCAAGTATAGCATACGACCTAAGGAGGAACAATGCGAGCGCCAAGAGGCGAAGACCTTCGCTTTGTTCCGCGGGAAGCGAAGTCTCGAAGGTTGACTCCGGAGGAACCCTGGAATTCGTCCAGGTGCGGACTGGACGAAGACCGGAAGGACCTGACCCGCAGCAGAAGCTGGTAAGCCGTGCAGCCAACAAAAAAATAAAGGGGAGGGCATGTCGAAATAGGAAGGGTATTTATTGTTCGACTCTCAGCTCGAAATCCATTCTGTGTTACGTGTTCCTCGTCAACGGATGACGGTGCACGATAAATCTGACAAACTGGATCAACGTCACTTTGTGCAAATCCCTCGGATTTATTATTACGTATTAATCCTCTCGAAACGATCCTGTCGAACGAACGATAATTAGAAAATCTTATCGAGAATCCTTTGCTTCGTAAAATACGATTTAAAACCAACCTGAATTAACGACACAGGACTTTTCGAATAATTTTACTCTATTCGTGTTTCATGCAAAATAGAATAGTTCTCTCGTATTGTAAATTTACAGTAATATTTCTCACTTCTTTACAACGTTCTCAGTTTTGGTTCGTGAATTTTTCTAGAGCTACGAATAATTCTACTTTTGATTGTAAAAAATCTCATTCGCGAGATTCTTGTCCGATCGCAGGCACACCTTGCAAATATTATCCCGGGTTTCTTGGAAACCAACCAGCGACGACTAATGGTTAAAACTGACCCTTGGTCAGGCCTGGGCACACACGGTGTTCGTGCTGTCCAAGAATCCCAGTTTATGATGTTCTGCAGGTAATAAAGTGGCGTCTGATGCGCAAGGGTCTTCGTGACCCTCGCAAGCTTAATTTGCGCACCAACAGTTCGCTTTCCCTTCGTAACACCCATTAAAAATTACAGCAGCGTCATTCGTCGGTACACTAGGCGTTTCGAAACTAACATTTAAAGTACATTTTACCGCCTCGAATTTTAATCTATACATTTTTCGTTTTTGGTATACACGGTGTTCCGGCAAACGTTGAGACAAATTTTAATGGTTGATTCTGGAGGTCAAAATAAGACGAAAATCAAGAATGACAATTTGTTGATGGAGGCTTGGTTAAAAAGTTATTAACGTTTGAAGTTTCGGCTGTTGAACGGCAATTTGTCCAACTTCTCGAATTTTTTTCTCGAAAACGCGCAAGATTTCGAGGGTGTGTCTATTCACCAAAAGTGATTATAATAAACCCCCGTAGCTAAAAATAATTTTTTCAGAACGATTTAAAATTTTTTAATTTTGACAAAACATTTGTCCTACTCGAATTTTTTTCTCAAAAATGCATAGGATTTCGAGGTTATGTCTATTCACCATAAGTGATTCTAATTGACCCCTGCAGCTAAAAATAATTTTTCCAGAACGATTTAAAATTTTTTAGTTTAATTTGTTAATAACTTTTGTGAATATATTATTTTGATGCAAAATACACCGATAAATTTTGCAACGATGATTTCAGGAACGCCGTGCGTACATAGTACTTGACCACATTTACGAAGAAACGACGCGTAACCAAAGAGCAATTTATGCGTAACCGTTTCGTCGTGATTACTTTGCTCGTAGTTTCTCGAGGAAAACCGATCCGTCGATGAAACGTAACGGGCATTTCCGGCGACATCGAAAATAATTTGTCCACGTTTCTCGCGCGGGAATCGTATCGACGAGTCCGGGCCGTGCAATTAAATCGCGAGATGCTGATCGCGTCGAGAAGGAGAAACGCGTATTTTCAATTAAGGAAACACTTCGAGGTAACGGAACCGTGCCGGGTATATTTACGACGAGGATTCGAGTCCGCTTCCTGACGTTTTACGAACTTTGCGCTTACGCTCTCGGTCGACAACGCTGTCCGTGTATTTTATTATTATTTCATTTAAACGTTTCGTGGAAATGAAATCGTAACGCTTCAAACGACGTTCCCCTCGACACCAAATAGTTTTAAAGTCGGTTCGGTATATAAAAACAAAGTCGTGGGCTGATTTGTTCCGTATCCCTCTTCCAACGTCCCCGATCGAGTTACGTCAGTTCCGAGAACCCGGTCTTTTGTAATCGTAAAGCTGCGTCTCCACTGCTATGCACAGCAACGTGGCAAAACCATTTCTTTCTCACACATTCCATCAACAGTGACACGCAAAATCTCTTTCGTAAACGGTGCTGATTTTTCTTATAAAAATTATTTTATTCAGTAAAAAATTAAGATCACCTTAATTTTTGTAGTAAAATTGTATCTTTGTATCTCGATGATGGTTTTGGAACGAAAGTGACATGAAACTCTGTACGTTGAGGACTCGACAGACTGCTTGGATGACGCACTCTGTGTTATTTTGTTTGTTTTCTGGGAATACAGCAGCAACAAAAGTTAATTGCCGGTCTTGGCACGATCTCTTTTGATGGTTACCGACATCGTGCCGATCGACTCGTCGGCATGCCATTGGGCTTTTCAAGCCACGCTATCCGAGACGATGCAGGTCTTGAGATTGTTTGGCTTTGTCGAGAAGTGGTTAGGGTGCCGATTGACCGTGCTAGATGACAAATGCCGACACAGTGGAGACGAAATTTTTGACCTAACCCAGTGTGGGCGCGACTTAACCCTTTAACGGCCGCTGTCACGTATATGTGACTTCGAGAGCCAACAGACGTTGGCCACTGTCACGTGCGCGTGATCTACCGTATCAGTTACCATTTCATCGTACATTCAACTTATCACGTTTGTCGAGGTTAAATTTATAATAATATTCCTAGCATCTTCGTGTGTCTCACTTTGGTGTACAATTAGCGAAGGACAACGGTTTTCGCGTGATACGAGCGGCCATTAAAATGTTAAGAAGAGGACCAGTGCCGTATATCGTTACAGAATTTGTAGGACGGAAAGATATCGATGCTCTGCTGATAAACGGGAGCGTTTGTTCGAAAGTAATTGCCTGTACAATTTAAAAGTAGCGCTCGGAGATAAGAGAGGCAAGTCGAACGTAATAACAGAATGGCGGGGCGATGTCATTTTCGTTCGAGTAGAACAGTCGTTGGAAGAACATCGTTGTCAGTAGCGCGATAAGGCGGAGTTACAGTAAATTTATGGAAGTGGCAGGGATCGCCGGAAGTCGCAAATTTTCGCTGCTGTATAAGCGCTGTTAATTACACGGCAACGGCTGCTGCGATGAATGGATCTTCTTCCAGAGTACAGACGTTTCCTCGGGTGTGTTCCTCGCCGCCAAGGAAAGTAAACCCGCAACTTAACATCCTTCGATTTTCCAATAGAAACTTAACACTTGAAATTTTCAACTTCTTCATTGAAAGCTCAATTTGTCTTCTATAAAAAATATATATTTTTTTAATAATAATTTAACAATAACGTATAATGCAAAGAACAAAAAACGTCCCTTTTCCTTGAGTCAATATAAAGTTGACACCGCTGCTTTTATGTACATAGTTATAACTATTGCAATAATTTCTAGTTATGTTGGCATCACAGTTCAGTAATATGATATTGGGAAATCCCCGTGTTTTGTTTCCATGGCAAAACAACAGAAGGAGATACTAGTTGTGTAATCTCGAAATGGGTAAACAAACAACTATTGAAGAGCTGCTCAAATAATAATCGAAATGCATATAAAAAGACAGTTCTTAAGAGAAATTGCTGAAGTTGTGCAAAGAAGCCATGTGGCCGTGAAAAAGATCATTGACAAATATAATAATCTTGGATTATTATATTTACAAAAAATATAATAGACTTTTTTTGTTCTTTGTATTATATGTTTGCTTATTGTTCAATTATTACTAAAAAAAAATATATGTTTGAGCTTTCAGTACCATACACCTTTTTCCTGTTCTCTTTCATACCTTTTAAATTATTTCAAAGTTGAAAATTTCAAGTGTTAACTTTATATCGACGTTCACTGTATCTCTTCTGCCGCAGGAATATTTCTCTGAACAGTGTCTACTCAAACTTCTGCCGCAATTAATGCACTCTTTAATCTATCGGATGCGCCACGATAAATCAAACCTCCTTCTAATGATAGTTCGTTTTTCTTGAATCCTCCTAACACGCTGTAATTTTCAACAGTCGTATCACGTGTTGTTTGCGTCTTTTCTTCTTCTTTTTTTTCCTTACGCAAGACTGATTCCATGTTTTCGAGCTCCGGGCGCAGAACGGACGTCGCGATATTTTTCCAGCTGTCGATTCTCGGCGTTCCTTTTTCGTTTAAGGCAGATTTATGCCGTTCGATCCTGTTCGGAAGCAGTATTACGTTTCCTGCTGTTACAAACACGGGTGTTGTTATCGATAAAAATTCCATCCCCTTTCGCGTATTGTTTTTAAGGCGTAACAAAGACTGGAAAGTTTACGTTTCATTTTATTCGTGTCGTTCTGCAACTTTAGAGTCGTAATATTGCATCCAATTATGGTTTAACGATTCAAGATCGCGTTTCCGGTTCCGGTACACGCGACACGAACGTCTCGTGGCCACTTCGAACCTGAACTTTTCCGTGCTCGACGAATTCATATTGCGCGACGTCACGAGGAATCCCCCCGAGACTATTATATTTGTGTAATGTCTAGAAAGTGCAGATGACTTGTGTCCATGCCCTGAATGCCAGCGGTTGTAAATGAGCAAGCATTAGGCGCTTCGCGCAATCAATCATAGCATGCTATTTAGAATTAATTAGAAATCTAGGCAAATGACATTCAACTTCAATTTAATTACATAATTACATTATTTAAATTGTATTAAACGATTGCCTATGATTAACTAATGGTTAAATAATACTCGATTATTAAGACCAATAAACTTAATAAAATATCTGATACTGTAAACATTTTGTTAAACAACAATATTTATAAATACCACAAAAATGAGTTGGCTCGCGTACAGAAAAAAAGAACGTATCAGAAAAGAGTCTGCCAACACGATCATTAATAATGGAATTCTAGAGGCAACTCTTAAGGATCTCCCAGATAGAGTCGATTACAAGGTTACCGAGTTATTAGAACAAAAGTTTCTCAAGCTGTCAGCGCAGACAAATTACACGCTGCTGGAAGAAGCAGAAACAAATCGTTTCATGAGAATGTAACTAATTGTTTTTAAAGATGTTCTACGATAAAGTAAACGAGGACATTAATAACACACTTATTGCCACACTTTCATTGGACATAAATACGCTTCAAATTGATTTTTGCAAGATTTATTAGTTTTATTTTTTTTTCTACGATGTCAAAGGTTTGAAAAGTCGCGCGTAAACATTCGAGGATCGGGCACCCACATCCGTACCGAGTTCAGGTTATAAAGTGGCTCACGTAGGTGACGAAAAAGTGTGCTGCGACTTTCTCCGTTGTTGACCGACGGTTTTTTGGTCCATCGAGGTGCACGATTGGAGGTCAAACGAATCGACTCGTCACCGCGCGCAGCGAGACACCTCGCGCTCGGTACAGTTATTTACCCGCTTCACGTTTTCTATGCGTTCGTAAAATTCTTTACGTAAACCGGCGCAGAGGTTAGGAGAATCAACATCGACACCGCTTCGTTTCCCCTGAAACGAACAATATTCTTATCTGGACAAGAACGTCGAGTAAAAGATAAACAACTGCTTAAATAAAAATTAGAATTTGAATTATAGAACGATATACTTCACAACGAACAGACACATATTTAACCGTCTCATCGATTAAATGTCACACGTAAATTCCTATACGTTGGGTTCCATTGGTTACTTAATATTTGATTAACATTTTGCTCGTCTTTGGTCTTTGCACTACTGCCGGATGGATCTAGATCTAGAAATGTTTTATGAAAGATTAATATTAAGCTTTTAAACAAAACTAGGTAATTGTTTACACGAACCATGTTTCTATGTTTCTAAATAATTGTTGAATTAAAAAATCAACGAATGAGATATCGGGTATCGATTCTGCGTGGGGCCCGTAGCCGAAGCTTCGTTAAATTTATGGTAGACCCGCCCCTGTCTGGCCCTCCCCCTACCAACGGTCATTTTTTTTCCTCCCGTCCGATTCGCGCGACGGATTTTCAACATCCGCGTAAAATCGCGCAAGCTTGTTCGCAAGTGACGTCAACGTCGCATTCTCTTCGCCAATATAACTCAGAAACACACTTTCTCCGTCATTACGGCGAATAGAGGTCCATAATTATCGCATGAAACGCGCAATAACTGCACGTAACCACATTTCTCCTGACCCCTTACGTACGCGTATCGAAATCGGCAAGTAGAACGGGTCGGTTTCTTTAAAGCCCTGTGATATAAACGTTAAATCAGTCCAAAGACATTGAACGGCTCAGTGATTCTCAAACTGTGGCCAGTGGGCCCATGGGGGTCCAAGAAACAAAGAAATACCGCAGAATTTTCGATATCATTTTGCATCAAACACTCCTACAACAAGCAACCTCTTAATTAACTTCAACGAAGTCTAAATACAGGGATAAATTAAATGTGTAAAACAAATAAAAATTCTTAAAATCTATATACATTGTTTTAATTTGATTTTGCTCTTGGGGGTTCACCGAAAGTTTTCCTTCGTGCAAGGAGGCTGCGGGAACATGAAATTTGAGACATTGTAATGGTCATTAAACAGATATTTTGCCATCGAGCGATATATATTTTTCTATGGGAATGGAAAAAATTGAGCATCGTCAAATTTCCAAGCTCGTACGCGTATTTCTTGCGATCGCGAGTGTAGAATTGTGTCATTGTCGTGCAGCCTTCATCGATTGCGTCAGGCTACCTTATTACAAACGATGTAATAATTACTGTGCTGCGTCTTGTTCTGTTTACCGATAAGAAATAGCTCGTGTTAATAAACTTTATTGCTTATACGCATACGTAACGGTAATTCGAAGTTCAAGTTAATCGTGGCGCAGCCGTAAAATTGATATCGCGTAATTGGAAGCTATTAATCGTTGTTTCATTTAGTGTGCTACTGTTTGAAATAAACAATGGGGCGATCTTACAATGGATGTAATCAGAACATCGGTGAAAACATTTCGAACGACTAACAGATCGTGTTAAAATTTGTACTGCACCCACGCCACGTGTTACATATACATTTTTTGTATTATATATTTATTAGAAGAGTATACAGTCCGGTAACCTGTCGATCAGTATATAAATGAAATACAATTCGTATATCATGGTTTGCAAGAGCGCGTAATTCAATTTTCTTTTTTTATGCATGCCTTCGGCGCAACTTTATCTTATATTCTCTTTTCGATCGCATTTTCTACCAAACTAAAGCGCTGAGGATGTAAAAGCTAAGAAGTCACACAACACCCAAAGAAACTTCTACTGTCTACGGTAGGCTCTAGCATTAAAAAATTAATTGCGTGTTCTTATTACATTATTTCGTATCGTTACCTTAATTTTCGTTCCCCGAGCGGAGCACACTTATCCGATCCACTCCAGAAAATCCAAACGCGTCACCGGCATGATATATCGTCGAATTTCACCGCACAATCACACACGAGTCAACTGAATTTTATCTGATTTCGACGTAACATTCTGTCACTGGTCCTCGAGGCATCTGTCGTGCGTCGCCTCCTCGAGGATGCCGGTTACGAGCGTCGTCGAGAATAACCGAGACCCGCCGAAGGTCACCGAAGCTTCCCGAAGACCAGCGCGAATGACCGAACGTTTTCGCGTACCTGACATATTGCACTTCGAATTTCCAAAACAGCCTCGATTATTTTTCCGGGCCGCGTGAAAACCTCTGATTCATTTTCACGCTGCAATTAACTTTCGACCGCGACGTGCGTCCGTTATTGTTGCGCAAGGGGAACTACGGAACGCGTAACGGAAGTCGAACGTAGGCGAGGCGAACTTTGGTTACGAACTGGTCAGTCAGCGAGTGGACAGTTAGGCCCAAGAGGGAGTAAAGAATGGTAGGGAGAGGGTTGTAGCAGACTCGGATTCGGAAAGCAATTTGCCCACGGTGTAAATGAAATTAATAAGCAGTAATGGCAGTAACATTAACAACGTTATTTTCACATTTTATCAGCTACCGAAGATGTTCAAATATTGACTTGGCAGTGTATATTAATACCTTCAGAGCACACTCGAGGAATTAAAAATTTTGAAGATGCAACAACGTTACGACGTTGTATAGAGTTAACATTTTGAAGGATATAGCTAGAATTTATATAAGAAGGTGGGTAAAAATTGTAACAGAAAATAATAATAATAATGAAAATTACTTAATGGTTTGGAATAAATGTACACACATACGTCGTGGATACTTTTACGACGAATTGCAAATAATTCGTTTCACTTTTATCTAGTGAATAATTGACGAGGAGCCCGGAGCGCCGCGATTTCTAAATGCAGCCCTGAATCAGGGAGTCACAGGGAGGGGGGAGAAGGAAGAAAGTAAGAAAAGCAGATAGAGAGAGAGAGAGAGTCCTGTTCCGCGTGCACACGTGCACGAATGTTGCGTGCTCTTCTTCTGTGTGTGACTTATTCGCGGCCAGGTAGGGCCACCGATAGACCGTACGTAATGTAAACGCGAACAAAACATGTCCTTTTTCAGGTAAACCGTGAAACTAACCTGCGCGTGTCTCCGCCCACGTCTTTACGAGTCAAACTGGCGAACAGCTGACACGTGCAGTCTTCCGTATCACGGCGTGCCAGGATTTAATGATCGAGCGTACTTAAAATTCTTCGACTACCACGGCTGATTTTGCAACGGGGTTATAAATTAAAGAAACCACTTTCGAAAATAGCGTTATTACAGTTGCCGGAACTGGGAAGGTAGTTTAAAATGAAATAATCTATTTTAACAATACTAGAATACCGAGAAGATTTTAAGAAAATATTTCACAAAGAGAAGATAAAAATTTAAATCAATACATGGACCTTATCAGTTATCTGTTATTTTCTTTATTTTTAGATGCTAACGTTGTGAAAAGAATCGCACTGTTCGACGAGATTGCGATCAGACATCGCGTGTACAGACGGTACCGTTTCTCCCAATGGTTCTCCGTTTTCACAACGACACTAGATATCAGCATCGTTGGAATGTTATCGACACGGACAGTCGTTCTTGATCTTGTCTCAACGAGATCGTTCTCAGCTATGCGGGAACGGCGATTGTCCTAGAAAACGAGATTCTACCGGTCGGCGCCTGGTTCGCGGTAGTTGTGCAATTGCTCCGTAACGACTTCGTCGAGACCTTCTTACACACGCGTACCCGGTTTTTGCGGAAACCACCATCGAGATACACCATTAATTCGCGCACGCCTTAATTGTCAATCGGAAGCCACCGATACGGGACGACGGATTTTACATTTTCTACGTTTCTTCATACCGCGGTACACCACGCCATAATTACTAGAAACTACTGATAACACCGATCTTGATACAGATAGCCTGTGCTATTCGTAATCTTCGCCACTGATGTAGTAAAAAAATCATAAAGGAAGTTGAGAAACACTGCTCTAGTACACCTTTTGTATTTGTTAAGTTATCACATGTCCCGTAAAGTGGACATTGGCACCTAGAAGTATTTGATAATATCAAGACACTCGCGTACCACGTAACACAAGTAACAGTACCGCAAGCTTCTATAATTTATTAATAAATATATCTTCACTTTTTAATTTTGTAACCCATCTATATCTATATTTTGTAATAAATTAAGTTAATGAAAGGGGTCAATTGGTGCAATTGGACTTTGTACACCTGTGATTTACGGTCACTGACTCGAGAACTTATGTACATATGTAGGAAGCTTGAATGGATCTATTATTAACTTATTTCGTAATAAAATATAGTCAGGGTATCATTAACTTTTTCTTTACAATAAAATATAGCGTTTCTATTCAACGACGTTCCATATTTAATAGGTAATAGTACGTTATTCGATAATCAGAGCGTGCAACGTTAACGCGTACTGTGTGCCTTAATAATCTTCTACTCCGAGGAAATGACGTACCCAACTGCGATGAAAATATAATATCGAGCAATTAGTACGTTTGTATTTGTAAGATACGTACGTTCCGGGAAGCTCTATCTTCTAACGTTATTACAACACGGTATCGGTAAATGTTAACGCTTAAATGGAATCGTAAGATACTCAAACACCTCAGAAAGCATTATACATCTTTGTAAAAACAATCTATCTGTAATTAATATATTTCTTTTATGCAATAAAACTTTCTACATAGTTCGTTATGTTTTATAAATTGTTTCCTCCGCAGAAACTAAAGAATGTCATGTCTCCCTTATTGTCGAACGGAAACTGTTCCAATCTAGACCCAGTAAAAACTTAACCCCGTTTTCGCGTGTGTTCCGTGCCAAAGAAACGCAAGTCATTATTTACCCAGCGCAATAAGAGTGCTCCATTTTCTGGAAACTAGAAAAATACTGTTCGCTTCGACGGACATCGATCGATCAAATGTTTTACCAGAGCGCAATAATCTCGATTACAAAATTCCAACTTTTGACCTTTCGCCATAAATTCTTTGGGAGATCACCTAACTATACACATGTAGGTCAGCTACTGAGTCAGTAATAAATTTTTTGTTATTTTACGGACCGTGTCACACGACAAACATGACCATGCACGGGGAAGATAAAAGGCCAGCAACTATGAAAACATATTCTCTGCGTCTAATTTAAACTTTTTATCGAACTAACTTTTTTATTATCACAAAGTTCGTGGTTTTACTCTTTCAAGCGTTCAATTCATTTCGTTTTTGTTTGAATAAAAGTACAAATCCTCGAGCACTCGCTGGCGTCCGCCATGACAGTTTACAATGTTCTCTAAATTAGAAACGAACATTTGGTCCAAACGCACCGTTGGAAGACCCCCGGAGCGCCTCGAAGGGTTAATCCGCATTGCAGACGACTCCGTTTCGAACAAAGGCACCCAGGAGCATAAAGCATCGGACTGTTTCGTCCTTGGTCGTGACTCTATCGCGCGGGGCGTAAAAAAAGCCCGCAACGGGAATATCTCTGGCTCGGGACTGAATTCAATCCTGCACGATAACGTTTCATCGATTTATTAACTCGGTTACCTTAGAAACCCGGTTCGCTGGCCCTCGGTTAGTCTGGGGGATAACCGTTATCACGATGCACGAATACAATCGATTTCTTACCGCTTGGGTGTAGCCCAGCCAGAGTTTCGAGTCTATCTTCTTCCTGCACGACATTGTTCCCAATGATTATCGTCGAACACCGCTCGATTCTTTTCTCTGTTTCCGTTCCAGCCAAGATCGCCAGCGGAGACCTCGACTTCCATTCACTCGAGTTTTATCTCACGCGGATAGTCTTTTCGCGGGAGTCTTTCCGTTTCGACCCACCGGGCTAAAAAATTTCGTCCACGGTGAGATACCTGCCCGTTGATTCATCCTCGAACGATTTGCATTCCTCGCGGTTGATGCAATTTTCGTACTATCTCGTTCGCTTGGGCATTGTTTGCGCTGGACGAGACGTCTGATCGAACAAATAACGTTCCATCGACGAGCTGACGAATTCTTTCGTGATGGGGACACTGGGGTTTCAAGATTATCACGTTGTTCGTCACTTGGGTATTTATTGCAATGGAATGTTCATAGTTGTTCTTGAGTTGGGAGTTATTGTTTCCACTGGATTAAGTGTCCGTCGACGATAAACTGTCGCAACAAACGATAAGGCTGGCGATTCCATAAATCCTCTTGAGGTTGTTTATTTTTGTTTCTCACGTTTTAACTCTATAAACTGGTCGAAATACACGTTTAACGCGTCGATAGGTGAACACCGTACCCGCGAGACTTTTCATTCCCCATCCACTTCGATCTGCTATTTTCTACTGAAATCCCGATGACTTTCTCAGCGGCTGCAAACACACGCCGTCAGAATCTCTTCAGCTTTCTTCTTCGACGGAGCAACGTGATTCGCGGATTTGCGATTCTCATCGATGATGTAAAGCACAATAGAGCATCTCTTCTCACAGTGTGATAATTTTCGATATTCTTCTCCCGCTGTCTCGTCGTGTCGAGCAACGACTTAGCAGATAATCTACGACACGTGAGCAGAGAATCATGGCTGCGAATGTAGCTTCCCGTCCAACGTGAGTACTCGCACGCAGACGATTACGTTATCAGCCTGCATACGCGCCTGTCACTCCTGCATCCAATAATTGCTCCCAGCAACATTCCCAGAACCAACCCTCCGACGACTGTTAATCGTCCTCAAAATGGAATTTTTAACGCCAGAGGGTTCGTAAGATTTAATATCGTAGAAATATTTACGGTACTCGTGGGAAGAATACGAGAGGTGGGACAAATCCATAATCGATGCTGGTGTTAATTGGACGGAATTAATTGGCTCGAAGGAAGGTCTTCCATCGCGGAGTTATGTAAATCTCTGGGCTCTTTGGACGCGTTGCGACACGGACTTCCGTTCGCCTCGAAGTTCGTTTCTTCGTGAAATTGAACGATCCATGATCGTCGATAGGACCTGCAACTCGATTAAAATCGAGGTTATCGGCTGTTGGAACGTTTCATTGATCCACCGACGTCGACGATATTATTGTCGATCGTTCGTGGCGCACCATCGCGGAAAAAGGTTCTTCGCGCCGCGGCAAGAAACGCTCAACTAACCCGGCGTCGTGAGGCTTGCACGTTATCTGTCACCTGCAGGACAATTGATAACACCGACGACGATTATGACGCGAGTCGTCGCGACGGTACGCGCCGATCGCGGTCGAGTCTTCGTAAACAGAAGCAAACGCCAGCGAGGAATTTCGGCGAGATTCAAGGCAACGAAACGATAAATTAAGAGACGAGATAACGTTTCGAAATATCGTCAACAATACTTTGTCTCCCATCGCGAACCATTTAATTTAAAAAAAAATATTCCTGCGACGTTCATTTGAAACAGTATTATTGCTTGCACTTTAAAGAATGTGTGACTTATTTTATGTGTTTTAGAATTTTTCAGCCCCAGCCCTTGGAATGGTTCCAATGCATAAAAAAATAATTTCTGTATCAGCTCGATCGAATAACGAGAAAACGTGCCTCGTAGGTTCGTGTGTGAAACTTTGAGAGCTTCGGGGCACGTTTTTACGTTATCTGATCGAGATCCAATTTTACATTTGATATCTCTTTACACACGGTCAAATTTTGTATGTATTTTAGTGATTAACGCGTTGGCTGCCATGGTGGTCACCGGTGACCGACAGTTCAAACTAAACATTGTAAATATAAATAAAAAATAGTTAAATATCGACGATTGTTGACAAATGGATTCTTATTAACCCTTTAAACTCCGTTATTTATTTTCGTGTTTAGTATTGCAAGATTGTAGTCGACTGTAAACGATTGTGGGACAAGGCTGATTTGCAACGCAATTTCGCGTATATTTTACCATTGACAATGACTTCGACGGATGGCTAGTGTCCAATATTGAAATTAATCCACGTTAATGCATCCACAACAGTGTGCAAACGAGTGAGGGAGTGTTTGCGTCACATCGATACTCCACACATTCTCAAACAGCAATTTCATGCTCCTATCATGACCCATAAGAGCCAAAGAATTTCACAATATTTTCCAGCGAAATCAGCCCAACTATGCAACTATGAAATTTTAAAACGACAAAAGACATTGAAGATAATAACAGTCGTTTTACTTTGTCCGTTATACTTGGAGAAATGCTCGTGAATTTATGGACTGACCTAGACGATTGCCTCACGTTATCACAAAAATTACGATTAAAAGATAAAAGCATTATCTGTTTCGTTGTGCCTGTCAGAGACGCGATATCGCAGAAAATTATGTAAGCATTACTTAATTATGTATAGCAATTCTTAGCCGTCGTTCGAGACCAGTATCGTTTCGTGTTGATAATCCGGACGAACCAGTTAATCGCGACGTTTCCGGTTTTGGGTGAAAGCCACTATTTCGTTACAGGTTACGTCATTATGTGTCGAATCATGGTGTCGCGCAGACTGGCCTGTTCTTCGTCGTGTAAACATTATTATCGCGATGATATATGTATGTCGGTGCTTCCCCGAAATCTTACACGACTGCTAGTAAAAAAAAAAAATGATAACGACGAACGTGTACAAGGCTGAAACCATTTGTACATGCCTACCAGGTATAAAGAGCTAATACATTTGTTATTCTGCCTGGTTTTTCCATTCGCAAATTTACATTTACGGTATTAAAATTTTCCTGGCTCTGGTCTCACAAGGTAAATTTCAATCTACAAGCCAGGAAAATAAAATTAAGAATATGTAAATCGGTGTAGACTTGAGGTTCTGCTTGCAAGGTGATCATTTTATCTTCCTTGGATGTTATTGAAACTATCATAGTTTTTATGCAATTTAAATGCTTACGTTTCTTTTGCAAGCATATTATTTTGCTCGTTTATGGTTGAACACCCTGTACAAACGCTTAAAAGTAGGTGGAGTCGCTCGATGCGGGTACATACATACATACGTATGGTCGTTTCGCGTCTGCACACGCACACAGAGAACACAAAAGCAGGTGTACGACAAAAGGATACCTTCTGTGCGGGTCTTTACGCACTCCACGACCTTTTAAGAGATACGCCTTGACAAGCAGAGTGCGTCAACTTTTCGCAATCGGACACAATAAAGCAGTTCGTGACATCAGCAAGCGTTTGGTATCCGGTTTCTTCTTTTTTCACTTATAAAGAGTGTTCGGCTATTTCTGGGGAGAAATTTTAATGGGAGATTCTAGAGGCCAAAATAAGACGAAAATCGAGAATATCAATTTCTTGGCTGAGACTTCGTTAAAAAAGTTATTAAAAAATTAAATTGAAAAATTTCAAATCGTTCTGAAAAAATTATTTTTGGTTATGGGGGTCGATTATAATCATTTTTGGTGAATAGACACACCCTCGAATTCCTACGCATTTTCGAGAAAAAAATTCGAATAGGTATGAAATTTTTCGGCGAAAAGAAAAATTTCAAGTCGTTCAAAAAAATTATTTTTAGCTGCGAGGGCCGATTACAATCATTTTTGGTCATTACACATACTCCCGAAATGTTATGCATTTTTGAGAAAAAAATTCCTTACTGAAAATCTAATGTAAGGCCAGAAAAGCTACACATGTGTATCTTTAAAATGTCATAACTTCTGAACGGATTGGAGGATTTCAATATTTAAAAAGCCAAACAACGCGTATTTTGGTGAAGAATATATGGAAATTCAAAAAACTTTCAAAAAATTATTCCTTGACTCCGCAATATGAGAAAAACTCCATAAAAATGGTCCAATTTTCAAACAGCCATAACTCCTATAATAGCGAATATATTTCATTGAAATTTTGAGGGGACCTAGAGTTCTTGGATACCTATAAAAAAGTATTTAACAACTTTTCTGTACAACGCCAACTACGTTTATTAAAAATGAAAAACGAGTTTTAAGAAATATCGACAGAGGGGAGGTGCCTAAATTTTTAGACGATAATGAAAAATTTCAAATCATACTAAAAAAATTATATTTAGTAACAGGGGTAAATTACAAGTATTTTTGGTGAATAGACATACCCCTGAAATCCTACCCATTTTCGAAAAAAAAATTCGAGATGGTGTGAAATTTTTCTGTGAAAAAAAAATTTTCAAATCGTTCTAAAAAAATTATTCTCTGTTGCAGGGGTCGATTACAATCATTTTTGGTCAATAGACCTACCCCCGAAATCCTATGCATTTTCGAGAAAAAAATTCAGTAAGGGCGGAACTTTAAATGTTAATAACTTCTTAACAAAGGCTCTATCAACAAATTGGTATTCTTGAGTTTCGTCTTATTTTAGCTTCTAGAATCTTCCATTAAAATTTTTCCCAGGGTTCGCCGATCTTATTTATTCGGAATTTTTTCAAAAACTATTTTTCCACATTTTAATTCTGTTAAAATAATAATTTACAATTGTCACAAGGAAAATTATTTATATTTTGTTAGGCAATTTTGGAGCCTAGGCAATAATTTTATTATCCACACTGCATTATTATTGTTTCACAAATGGTTATACTGTAAACCCCTGGTCGCTTCTTGAGACAATGCCGCGCGACACGTTGGTCGACATATGGCTAACGACAGGAATGGAATAAAATAGAGAATCGATATAGTGGCGAGATAACAATTTGCGTCACACGGTACGTGGCATTGTTCGATCGGTTTACACGATATTCGAAATTTACGGACGCCTGGAACGCGCGGTAACTTCTGCCTTATAATGGAGCCGGCAACGCGCTCTTATCGTGCACAGACTACAATAGAATAAACACTACTTCTTATTTCAATCGATGCTCTTTACGGGAACTCGAGTCCTGCGACTGATTGTGCATGCACACGCGAAACGGAAATCGTTTGTATCGCGTGACCCAGAAAAATGCAACATCGACGAATATCGATTTTCTTTTTTAATAGTGTTTAAAGTCAAACGGAAGGCCATCGACGATTTGCACAGTCCTTTCCAACGAGAGTGATAGAACTCTGTAAAAATTGTTGCAACGTTGATTTTTAATGGGTTAGTCAATTCGATACAGAACGATACCTTTCAAAATTAAATCAGTCACAAATGGCGATAGAAGAAACACGTCCATCATTACCGTGACGCAGATAGAAATCGCCTTTCACTGTGTCAGCAGACAGCACGATTTTTTTTCCACGACGTGACAAAAATGAGTCCAATTCGGACGTGTCGATTTGCTCGTTGCATTTACCGATTCCTACTTCGTCAGATTTGTTTCGTTTCAAAATGGTATCAGAAGTCGTGTTCCTCAAATTTACTTCCAACGCTGAAAAAATAAGATGAAATAAATAATTGTGATTAGTTTGAGGTCTTAAAATGATTGTTTCAATAATTGATAATAAATGTTAATTTTAACCACTAATAGCAGAGATAATTCTATGGAGAGATTAAAGAGAGACACCATGTAAGATGCAGAAGATTAGGGGTTGGTAAATTATCTGTTAAAAGGAACAGCGAGGACTTTAATTGCCTCTGGCTCGTTAAAATTGTTATGTTTTTATTTGCATCGCTCTAATCGTATCTTTCGATAAAATTTTTCGTTAATATGTGTACGCTCGAACCGAACACGATTTCAGAAATGTCGACAATGTTGTAATCTCAATAGCAGCGGCTACCAGCTATCTTATCTGCCTTTTTTCTCGCCGGTTTCCCGCCGATTGCTTTAGTTGGAAACGATACACATTTATCTCTGCCCGGTGGAATTACATTTTGTTCCGTTCCTACCGAATTATCCACGTTAAGCTCATCGATCCCGAATTCTGATAAGACCAATGAAAGGTATCTCTTCCATTCAAGTCAATCGACCATACACAATTCTTACCATATCGACGGTAATTACCCAAGGATCTGGGATCGACTTGGTTCTCGAAACATATTTATCAAAACAAAGAATTCTGCGTTATTTTTGTTCGATCACATATAGTTTTACACATTATTGTTATCTGCGAAACGATCGAAGTCTATCGAGACGATACCGTCGATCGAAAAACACTTAAACGTTCGATAAAGCTCCCTTCAATTACCCGTTTAATAGATTTTTTTCGCGCGACAAGTAGCAACGTGTAATCGCGAAAGTCGTCGAACAGAAAGAAAAGCAATTAAACATTGACAGCTGGAATGTAGAAAGCAATTTAACTACGCAGAAAATAACGCCACTTTCTTCGTTATCGCGAGAAACCTCTTTTACGATCCTTCGATATTTCGAAAAACTAGTTCTACACCCATTGAACCGTGAAAATAGCAACTAAGTGGGAAAATTACTACCCTGAATTAATTACGATCCTATAAATATCATAAGTGAAACACCACTGGGGGTCGTAGCACCGAATGTGTTAATAATTCTAGGAGTTAATCAGTTATTTCAAGGTTATTTTACTTTCCACTTATATTTGTACACTATTGTATGGTGGAATTATTTCCATTAACATTGTGTTATTTCTGTAGAAGTAGTTTTTTTAAAATATTTTAATTGACAAGTAATCCCAGATTAATTACAAGAAAATTACAAGATTCACAGAGAGGTGTAATGATGTATAAACAGTAAACACAAATCAATACATATGTTTTTTTCCCCCCGAGCGGTCACCCATCCCAAAGTTGACCCCGCGCCCGATGAAGCTGCACTTCGATAATCGTACGACAACCAGCGTTTCCAAACACACCACGACCACCAACAAATATTGCTTTTAATTTATTCAAATTTAAACCTTTACATATCTAAATTATAGTGTACGAACCCATGTGGGAGTAACTGTATATTAATTCCGTAAAATTTTTAACGAAACACAGAAATAACGTGTTGCAGAAACGGAATATCGATTTCGTGGTCTGAAATTAGCAAGCTGCCTCTTAAAGAGGAATGCAACCTATAAACGCGCGCAAAAAATAAGCGATACGGTTGCAATATATTATCCTACGAGTCCGCCGGTTCTTTTATTCACCTTTTCCCCCGATCAGTTTTGTAACGTCGTTAAGCCGTCAACTTTTCCCGGTACGATTAATAATTATCCGCGTTTGTTACGCTTTCTTCGCTTCGGTTAATTCGGTTGGAGTCGCGCGAAAGAATTCCGTTTCTGGGCGAGAAAAAAGGTACGAACCGGAACGTTTAAGTTTCACATCCTCGTACCGATTGCTCCTCCTTATTTTAAAAGACGCTTGGTCGAGGCAACATCCATCATTACCGAGAGCGATCTTATCGAGAACGCCTAACACAATGTCGTGCGGAGTACGAACTGGGTTAAACATACATTCCCAATGCCGTGTGTACCGCTACTTGACACTGTCGTTTGATCGAGAAATAAGGGGATTAACTGTGAAATTTCCTGGTAACGAGTTAACAAAATATCCGCGATCGTGTTTCTAACGTGGAAATTGCCGGAGTGTTTCGTAATCCTCTTTCGTTTTTATTCAGCTTCGATCGGGCAATTTTCTGGTCGACATACTTGCAAATGGGAAACAACTGACAAACAAAGCGAAATGTTCTTGTTTTGGAATCTAATTGAAATCTGTGTTGGGCGAAAATGTGATTATTTAACTTTATTTATAAATAATTTTTATATACCTGGGGATATTAAATCATATTATAAAAATAATAAAAATTGGAATTTTGAAAAGTTGTTTTTTATTATTTTATTATTTTATTTATTAAATTTTTAATTAATAATATAATATTTTTAAATTTGCAATTTAATAGTTTTTTTAATTTATAAAAATTTTATGCGATTTTAATTTTATAATTAATTTTTTTTACACGTTGAGACTATTTCATAAGAATTTCATTGTGGTTAATATAAACTCGTTATTTAAATAAATTAATATTGAATTATTATCTTCATTGATGAATTTATAATTTATTCCTTTTAATCAGATACAATATTATTATTATTAATTAATTAATTTATTCAAATTTAAAAATATAAATAAACTATAATATGATGAAGTGATTTTATTCAACTAATCATAAATATATTGGAATATTCTATTTTTGCAATAAGAACCGGAATAATTCGTATGGAATTAAGTTCACCTGGTATGCGAATTAATAATGATCAAATTTATTCGGAACAACGAATAAACTAACGTAATTTTTGAGTAACTGATAAATCAAAATTATCCATTATATCTTTTTTATTTCGTAAAAGAACGTGTATGCATATAAGGGAACGTGAAAAGTCGACGCTTATAAATACGAATTGCTCAATAGAATATAATTGTACGCGCGAAAACTGTTACACAGTTTCCAACTATCTATTATAAACTGCCTACTATAAATTCTGTTTGCCTTTCTATTCAGTATTTATGCAACAACCTGTCTATAATTTGGGAGTAAATATATGTTGGACAAAGTGGAATTTAAGAAAGGGCATGTTTAACATGAATGCAGCTTGTTTGAAAACCCACATGTTTCTACGAAATATGCTTCATGGAATACAATTGAATAAATTGAAGAATTTCGTTCGTTTAATTTCGTAACAAAATCTCTAAACAGCTTACTCGATATACTAATTTGAAGTATATCATTTCCAAACAATTTGCAAACATAATCAAATTAGTTGAGAACGTCGAAGTATCTAAATAAGCATTTAACAAACATCATTTTGTAACTGAATTTAAAAAATAATATTAGTGGATATTTTGCAACGAAGAGAAAAGAAATTAAAACGTGCAACATTTTAATTGAAAATGTTCTTTCAAAATCTGTCAATTATTACTGATTTGCGACCTGAAACAATTCAGCAAATAATTTCCAGTTGCTCAATCCCTTACCTAACGCGATCCTCGAACCGAGTGGAAAAAAAAAGTGAAACTAAAACAGTTTTGCTAAAAGAATTTCGAGCCGTGAACTTGCTCGTTAAAAATCACCTACTTCGTGCTAATTGGAACGACGAGACACGCAGATTTTCCTTTTAAGGCAACGGTGATGTTTCTGCCAAGACATTCGTCGAGGCCCCGACGATATTATTCATTAAAAAGTCAATAGTGCGACGATCAAGATAAGGAGAGATGAAAGTTTCATTGTTTGGAGCTCCGAGCATAATACTTCGATCTTCGAGTAACATATTATCTTGTTTCCTTTTATTCATAAGTCAGCAGTAGAGATAAGCGTTTATTTACATAAACAAAGACGCAGAAAAATGTTAAAAACTAATTTGGAATGTGCTTTTTATATTTTTTAAATTTGATCATTATTTGTAACACTTTAATGGCTAATATTCTTCGCTATTGATATTGTAGACCAAAGTGAGATACACGAAGGTGCTAGGAATTATAAATTTAACCTCGACAAACGTAATAAGTTGAACGTATGGTGACTGATACGGTAGATCACGCGTACGTGACAATGGCCGACGTCTGCTGGCTCGAAAAGTCACGTATACGTGACAGCGGCCGTCAAAGTGTTAAATGATTAATTCTCGATGATATTGACCCGATTTTCGAGAGATAATAACATAACGATACCACGACTGTACCATCGCTAGGGAAAGGAATGAAAATTAAGGATAATTTGCCTCGTGCAACGACTATTAATTCACCATCGACCCAAATATTATGTGAAACCGGCGACTCTAAAAATTGCTCAATGCATCTATCGAATACGTTCTAAGACGCGATTCGTCGATAATTCGACGTCAAATCATCACGGATGGCCGATGGAATAGCGACAATATGATAATGAGGAAGAATCAGAGCGGAATGCGAGTAATGAAGCATACGATCGTGCATAAAAATATAGGCGGGGCCCCAGTATACAGAGCGACAGTTAGTTTCGTCTTCTGCTCTAGAATCGAGTCAACTTTTTTTGCAAATCGACGTAAATTCGTGCTTTCCACTAACGCGCGAAAGCAGCGAATCGAAGAGGAAACGTTTTGTTCTACGTAAAGTTTCACGATGAGTCGCGGATAAAACAGAATTTCTTTACCGCTCCGGAATATGCAATTTTCTTGCTCGAGATAAGAAATGCAAATTTTAGTTTTATTGTTGTTTTATTATCGAGCGAAAGTTCATTGTCTACGGAGTTTCACAATGACTCGTCGACTCGTTCGGATGAAACTAAAACGTCTAATCATCGGCGAGTAAATATCATTATTTGTTCGTTTTTGGTTGTCTATTGTTCGAACAAAGTTTTTCTCATCTCCTGCTATCGGTAATCTAGAGATAACCGCGATTTTTAAGAACGCACTTTCATCATGGCGTATCGACGATTTATCTCGATCACGAAGAGCAGCCCTCTCGCTTTGAGATCACGTTGGTATTATTGCTGTTCAATGCGAGGAGTTCATACGGTCACGTATTCGCTATCAAATAGATCAATTCCGTGTCGGTACGATCCACTTAAAATACCTTTAATGCAAATCAGGCTTTAATACTCGCGCGATTACCTTCTCATTGGAAGCTCGAACGAATGGGACGAATATCGAGGCTGGAATAAATAATATTCTGATACTGAAAATTGGAGGAAACAAGCCACTTTTTGCATACTGAAAATCAGCTGATGGGAAGTTTCATATAAATATTTTTTATGAAGTCAAAAAGAAGTGAATGGATCCAAATTTCTTGACTTTCGTAATTATTACAATTATAATATAATTTCTTTTAGGAAGATGTTCAACACCTTCATTACGATATTATTATTCCTATTAAATTTTGCTATTAAGAAATAATGTTTGAATGTTGATCAGATTAATTTATTCTGTTACTGATGGTCTATTTAAAATATTTCTTGATAATATAACATGGTTTAGGGGAAGCTTTAAAATGAGTATACTAAATTATTTGCTATTTGTATCAAAGTTTTCGAGATGACCTATACTTCCTCATAAAGAACCCTATTTTTTTATACACTTTTAAATACATTTTTTCCTATTTAAACAAAAACCACGTTGAAATAAAAATATAGTCTCATCCCCCAAACCATATCAGACTAAACAAAACATATTTTTAATCGACCATTGGTACCAGAAAAAATTAAATCGACCGAGTTACGTGGATCGCCCTGTACATTGGAAGTTCTATTTTAGTTTAGAGACTGAATGTTCTTGTTCCTGTTGCTTCCGTATCACCGGATAGGACAGTTAAATACCGGGAGTAATCATCGTGCCATCAACTATAAGACTCCACGAAAAGAAGCCACCACGGTGAACGTATTAATCCAACGGTTAAGAAGAAGTCACGCAAGAAGCCACTCGGGATGATTAATATTCCCCGTGCATACTTTCCACGAAAACAATTTACGGGAAGAAAAACAATCGCGAAACGATCCGACGGGGACGTAAGAAAAGAGAAATACGAATGGGATTTTCTACCGGTCGGATTTCCCCGGCGTAGAAAGGATCGAATTAGAAATCACGGGAGACGATCTCGTTGGAAATCTTACCCGATCGAATGGAGATCTCTCGAGCAACCCGAAATCTGTTCGCGAGGCTGCCTGGGTCGCTAGTGCTGGCCCCGATGGCTCGACATCGACGACTGGAACACGTACAGCGCTAACTGCGACCTAGGAATTTAAGATAGGCATAACCGGCGCGCTTACGTAAGCTTTACCTTTATGTCAGAAGGAACCAGGAAGCGTGTCGTGGCCGGCGGTAATGTAATCGTAATAACACGTACACGTCGGTGGAAAGCTGTTGCACGTCGGATCCGCGGAACGAATACGCGAGAAGACGGGAAGACGAGAATCCCTGGCACCGCGGAATTAACGCTTGGCTCTTGCTTAAAGAGAACCTTAAGTGCTGCCAGCAGAACTGCTCGCAACAGGACCTTACAGTCGTGGAAATTGCTTTTGAAAAGATACCAGATGCAAGTTGTAGCATATAACTGGTATCAAAAAACAATTCCTACATATCCTTCACTAAAATGCGCGTTGATTGCTTTTTGAAACATTAAAATCCTTTAATCCGTTCAGAAGTTATGACGTTTTAAACATATGCATGAAATTTTGGGGAAGCACTTCTGGCCACACATTATATTCTTAGTAAAGAATTTTTTTTCTTGAAAATGCGTAGCATTTCGGGGGTATGTGTGTTCACTAAAAATGATTGTAATTGACCCCTTTAGCTAAAAATAATTTTTTTAGAGCGATTTGAAATTTTTTTTTCGTCAAAAATTTCAGCACCTGCTCGAATTTTTTTCTCGAAAATACGTAGGAATTCGAGGGTATGTTAGTTCACAAAAAATGATTGTAATTGACCCCCTTAGCTAAAAATAATTTTTTTAGAACGATTTGAAAATTTTTTTTCGGCGAAAATTTCAGCACCTACTCGAATTTTTTTCTCGAAAATGCGTAGGATTTCCGGTTTATGTCTGTTCACCAAAAATGATTGTAATTGACCCCTGCATGCGAAAATAATTTTTCGGAATATCTTTTTAAATAGAATTGCTTTAATTTATTTCAACCGAACGTGGGAATGAAATTGCGAGAAGATCAACCGGTAATCGTTTCGATTAATTTCTATGAGGATGTTTTATTTTGCCCCCCCGATCGATTACAGTCGCCCTATACATTTTGCCGCCGAATTGCTTAATTTTCCTAGACATGCATGGTCGTAACTTACGACCCGATAGCGTGTAACCATGTTTTCCCGAACAACATGGCCGGCCTCGCGATTTTAACCACGTAATGAACCTATTAACCGCCGCGCTACCATCGATCGACTACATACAGAAATTCGTTTCGAAGATCAAAGGGCGGTGACGCAAAAATGCGATGCTCGTATACCGTTGGATGTTTCGTTGAGTTACGCAATCAGGGAATAATTGATCGTGCAAGAAAACAGGAAGCACATATGGTAATAGAATTTCAATAATGCTCGGGTAGATGAAAGCTCGATACAGGAGTGGATCGTGGGACGCAAGAAGCGCGAAACCGCGGATCGCTGGGGACGACGAACGAGTTGAAAAAGGGCGTAGAAGGGTAGCCCCCGAGCCACATCGCTCGAATCCATTATAGATTCGACACGTATGCTCGCACGTCTAGTCTCGGTATAAGCGAAACATTCCATTCCCTCTTCTTATCGATGCTATCGCGCGTCCTTCGAGGAATCCTTTAACAGTTTGTCCGCGCTTTTTAATCGACAGATCGTTCGAGTCGAGATTATATCGGAGGTACTGTTAGTCCACGATAAGTCGCTAGGTCTGGCAATCAATCTCCAGACCGTGCGTGTTTGCTCTCAGAGTCTAATAAAGGGGACCAACACTTGGGGGCCTATGGACCACCTTTCTAATTTGCTTCTTTCATAACACGACAAAAATTTAAAAACTAAAATATAGACGATGGGTCTCTACAGAGGTAACTTAGAATTATTCCATTTCAATTATTTATATCTTAATATCGAGTATCTACACCTGATATTTTACATACACCAAAAGGAATCTCTCTACTACCGTTCTGCAAAAGGACATTAAAATTGAAGTCGTACAGTTCGCGACCAAACTATCGACTCGAAGACCGTACAAAAATAACATCGAAATAAAGGATCGAAACGGTAGCGGCGTAAAAGACCACCGTGGACATAAAGCAAAGATAACGGAAACGAGGTATCGCTCGAAGGACGCAAATGTCGTCGCCGGTTACGAATCGTACGCGCATAAATCAAAGTAGCGGCCATTAAATTCAAGAGTTACGATAACAGGTAGGGCCTGTTTCATCGCCCGCGTACTCCAGCGTATCTCCATTGTTGCGAACGAGCAAGACAATGGACAAACATCACGCCGTGGAAGGGAATGAACAGAACTGACGGAACGAGAGGAGAACTCGAGCTCTACGGCCCGTCTCCGTGGATGGCCCCCGCGGCTGTCCATTAGATCGAACGTGCGCGATAGGCTACGGCTACAATTGTTGCGTTAACATCGCGTAAAAATTACCCGGGGGCTGCGATACGCCGAGTCAAATAGACGTGGACGCGAACACCACGAGGATAGACTAATAACGAACCGTAACAGCGACGGTTTAGAGTCCCGGAGATTCCTGTGAAACGTAACCCCGCGTCGAGGCTCCTTAATTCGAGCCTCAAACAGATAGAATCGCGACGCAAACAAAGGAAAATGACCGCCTGTTTGGACTAGAACCGAGCACGGTCGTACCGTGTATTTACGTGGACGTCGTCCGCCCACTTGGTAATTACGATGTCACCAGGGACGTTCCCGCGTTGTTGGTCGCCCAGGTGCAAAAATAATATCGCCCTTGTTGATGTAACATTACGTAGTTAAGAATTTGATCTGAAGATATTCAGAAGGTTTTTGTTAGTTCAAATGCACCTTTTTTGACCCTCGTCAGGAACGGCCTTGGATGTCTATTACTATACTACATACACTAATTCTTGTTCAGAATCGTCTCAGCTACCCCCCATTTCCGGTTCTTACACTATTTACGGGACACCCTGTATATAGTAATAGATAGGATGTACATTACTGTACACACACTGCCTCTCAAAAGACTGAAGTATCCTTGAATCATGGTAAAAATATTTTTATAGATTTGGATCTAAAAATTGATGGATTCTAATCCAAGAATGATTTCACCATCGAGTCCAAAATCTCAGTTTGGATATTTATAAATTATAAAACCATAGTCATATAGCATAGGGGAAGTAGCTCCCATGATCGTGACCTTCATATCGCAGAGGACATTTTCCTAATTAACCTTCAAAAGGTTTTGGACGTCACACGGTGTTTGTTACAATGTTATTGCCAACAAAGTTTCACTCTCCTAATCAACTTTCGAAATATGTCAGCCATTGCACCGTTGTTTATCACGAAGTTGTTGACAAAAGAGTCTTGTTTTTTTCACACGTACCATATACGCCATTTTCAAGAAACTCGCAGTATCACGTTACAGTCCTAAATCGACGTGCTCGTTGCTTCATCCGAGCCGCAATCAACGTCGGAAGATCGAACGTTTCCATTATCCGGAAGCCGCCTTATCGTAACGTATTAGTTCGGTTAATTAAGGCCTCCACTGGTGCATCTAGGTTCACGTATCGACTATACTTTCCACGACACCGCTATCAATTTCTTCGCCGGTTGGAATTTCGTCCTAGCTCGACACGAAACGTTTAAATCCTATTAAGGCTCATTATCGCGAGGCGTCCCGTTTGAAAGGCGGCGCCATCGCCGCGCGGAATTTATTACGCTGCAACAAAGTGATACAAAGGCGTGTACCAGCGTGAAAAAACTGCATAATGGAATGTGCATACCGCGGTAATGCTCTGTTAGGGTCAGTCCGTGCGTATCATCTTTCCTTCGAGCTGCGACCAGGATGTTAATTAAGCAATTTGTCCCACACGCTTTGGCTTTCCGTACGTTATGCAGTCGACGCAAGTATTGGCAAATATACCTGCTGAAAGAATTGTTTTTTTTATATAGTTTCATTTGTACTATATTGTCTCCAGTATACTTGGGTCAACGAGACGAGTCAGCATTCAGGGACGTTTGTTTACGTCTGTCGAATCGCATCCTTGGCCCCATGGAGCATTTTAATTATGCAACCCACAACCCTACAATTCCAACGTATATCTCGTTTATATAAAATGTGTTTTAAAACCATTTTAAATGGCGTAAGAGAAAAGGCTATGCAAACATTGGGACACCCTTGTTCAAGAACGACACTTACAAGCATCATCGATCGTTGGAAGAAACGCAAGTTTCGATCGTTCGGGATCGTCGATCCGTAATACCGTGAAACGTCACAGCGAAGAAATTATATTATAGCCGTAATTATTAATAATTGCCCGGCTCGCAAGGGGACAGGTAGACAAAGACAAAACAACATTATCGCCGGCTACGCGGTGGCTAGCTTTCACAAAGAGTGTAAAATTACTTCGCTCTGCCCGTCGACTTTTAGATATAATTAGCCCCGATGGAATCGTTCCATCACATTTACGTCTCGACCGGGGGGATACATAGAAACTTTATTTTTTTTTTCACCGGGGAAGCAATTACCAAAGATGGCGTTCCAAGCTACGCGCAAAAGAAACCGCGCCAGAAACGCTCGTTACCCTCGGCAACTTTTACCGAAGGTATCATAAATTTAATGCACTTTACGAACACGCGCCCGTTTTCTTCATTACTTCGAACGCAATAAGAGATTTAGTTGATATCGCGTTATCCGCGTAATAGGTCGTTTAATTCCAATTCGGACGCAACTTTAACTTTAATCTCGTGCCATCTTAATCAGATGCAATATTTCCATCGTCAACGGATTGAATTGTACTTATCTTAAGTTTCGAGACGGTGGATATTTGATATTTGTGTACTGTTTTAAAACAATTTTAACGTTCGACTCTTTCTCGATTTGTCTTATAATTGAAAAATAAAAAGCAACTGACTCCATTTTATGTGTCTACACGAAATAATAAAGAGTGATATTAATTACAAATAAAATAAATACACTGGTACGTAAAAATATCTCGCCATATTAATTGAGGGTTAAGTTCAAGGAGACCATGGACATTCGTATAATGCTTCGAAAACTATAAAAATAGAAGACCTTTCGGTACTATAAAAAGCAGACCTTCGGGCCTTTGTGTCTCCAAATTCAATCGTTGCAAACGATACGCCGGATTCTGTTACCCAATCGTTCGTTAACAAATTGAAATCTATCGGAAATATTGGCACCTTTGTTCGCAGTTGCCACTCGAGCTCGTATAATTTACAAATGGTACATTTCCATCGCGTAACATAGCCGTGGGTATAGTCGACAGCGATTATTTCTAGTTACTACTCGATTGTATTGTACATTTATATTCAGTTGGGATACAAAATATCGGTATACTAGTTCGACCTAGGTCTACGCGAGTGGGTGTTGAGAATTGATGAAAATTCGAAACGTTGGGTCGAAGTACGGTTTCGCGTGAAGTGATCATATAAGGCACGTGTTGTTTCTTCCGCCTCGGACCACGGCCCGCGGCGCATGCCGCGAAAGTCGCGATACTTAGCGCACGTGCCACGTGCATTCTGTTCTCCGGATACACGCGTAGCATTACGTCTGCGCCAGACATCGACGTGCAGCTTGACGTCCTTTGGATGCACCCTTCCTGATCTCTTCAAGTCGTTCCGCACGCGTCGCTTGGACGAGCACGATGCGCCGCGGCCACCGACGGAGGCGGCGCAACGTGCTTCAAAACAACAACCTGACCGCGAAAAACCTTCTCTATACACCGTTTAAAGTTGCAAGTTAAATATAATTATACGAACAACCCTTAACTGGTATTATTTAAAAACAATTGTTATCAACGTCCTCACTATATATTGCTGAAGAATAAAAACCAAGCTGTATAATTATTTTTTGCACTTGGTTGAATAAAATTATAGAGTACAATATTAATCGTGTTAATTACAATATACAGGGTGTTCGGTTATCCCTGGGAAAAATTTTAATGAGTGATTCTGGAGGCCAAAATAAGACGAAAATCAAGAATACCAATTTGTTGATGGAGGCTTTGTTAAAAAGTTATTAACGTTTAAAGTTCCACCAGTACTGAATTTTTTTCTCGAAAATGCGCAGGATTTCGGGGGTATGTCTATTTACCAAAAATGATTGTAATTGACCCCTTTAGCTAAAAATAATTTTTTTAGAACGATTTGAAATTTCTTTTTGGCGAAAAATTTCATACCTATTCGAATTTTTTTCTCGAAAATGCGTAGGAATTCCGGGGTATGTCTGTTTACCAAAAATGATTGGAATTGACCCCTTTAGCTAAAATAATTTTTTTAGAACGAATTGAATTTTTTTTTCGGCGAAAAATTTCAGCACCTACTCGAATTTTTTTCTCGAAAATGCGTAGGAATTCCGGGGTATGTCTGTTTACCAAAAATGATTGGAATTGACCCCTTTAGCTAGAAATAATTTTTTTAGAACGATTTGAAATTTTTTTTCGGCGAAAAATTTCAGCACCTACTCGAATTTTTTTCTCGTAAATGCGTAAAATTTCGAGGCTATGTCTGTTCACCAAAAGTGATTGTAATTGAACCTTTTAGCTAAAAATAATATTTTTAGAACGATTTGAAATTTTTTTTTCGGCGAAAAATTTCAGCACCTACTCGAATTTTTTTCTCGAAAATGCGTAGGAATTCCGGTGTATGTCTGTTCACGAAAAGTGATTGTAATTGACCCCTTTAGCTAAAAATAATTTTTTTAGAACGATTTAAAATTTCTTTTTTTCGCCGAAAAATTTCATACCTATTCGAATTTTTTTCTCGAAAGTGCGTAGGAATTCCGGGGTATGTCTATTCACCAAAAATGATTGTAATCGACTCCCGCGAACGAAAATAATTTTTCCAGAATGATTTGAAATTTTTGAATTTAATTGTTAATAACTTTTGAATGAATTCTTGATTTTCGTCTTATTTTGGCCTCTAGAATCCTCCATTAAAATTTTTTCCCAGGAGTGGCCTAACACCCTATATAAAATACCCTATAAGGCCAGTTTTCTTTAAAACTATCTAACTAGTTTATACATTGAAAGTTAAATAATTTACAGACATTGTTATAATCGCATTTACAATTAAGTTGTATTAAAATTACGGGTCGGACGCGTTACAATTAAATTTCCATAGCTCGCAACGATTATGAATAATTCCACCTATCAAAAACAGCGAATCATTCTTCCCCGGAATAGCAATTTCATTCATATGTAGAACGATTCCGACACGTTTCTCGTTGAGCGAAATATTCGAGCGTGTAACAACGCGGTTGTACGTTTCAGGACAAGTCAGAAGAACGATTATTTTCACACCCTCTGAGCTCATTAATGTTCCAGGACAGAAGGATGCGTGCACGCTCGCTGTTTAAATGTTAATTGCGGATAAGAATTAGCAGAACCGGCGAACGCGTTCACGTGCCCGAGGAAAAGAAAAGTAAAACGTATTCGTGTTAGAAAGCGAGGGCAATTAGTTCTCTCATATAGCTACATTCTGACGGCGGTGCAATTATGTCAAGAACGCTGGTAATAATAATCGTACAGGTTTCCTTTAAAAGAACCGATTAAGAGATATTACGCGCGCTGAAAAATTATTCGAATTGCTCACCGCATAACTTAATGCAATTCTAAGAGAGAGTAATGTAACGTATGGGAGGACGATAACGTTGATGACTACGAAGAAAAATGTGTGACGAAAGTTGCGCGTCGTCGTTGGCAATAAACGTTCCAAGTATTAATCATACGGAATGCATGAAATTTCTATATTCCTCTAGTTAACCTTCTCACACCAGCTTCTTCATTGTACCGTACATGGATTCTTAAATTACGATTCTAATACAAAATAATTAATTTGGCAAGATATTTTTATATCCGTGTTTCATATAAGTGTTTGTTTGTTTTTTTTTCAATAAAACTGTGACGTTGGGTAACACGAGAACCTAAATACTACAGCACGTTCACGATCGATGATTCACTATCATATTGAAATACGTATCTAGTTCAAGGGCGGCGTTCTTGCCTCACAAACGAACATTATGACGCCTCTGCAATTCGATGAAGTAGTTATGACCTTCAACGGCGGACTTACGTTCGTGCCAACGCTCGATTAGGTTTGGAACCGACTATCCTTTTTTGCATTCAAACACCATTCGAATATTTTACAGGGTAATCGAGTATCTGGGATGTTTGTTAATATTCTGTTCCTTTCAAACTGACCGACTTCGACAAGACGAACTTCGATCGGGCGATAAAAGGAACACAAACGCAGACGGAATATATTTCACGGTACGTTTTCTTACGTAAATCTGTTAAAATGTAATACAATACGTTTCGACCGTTCATCGTAAACTGTTACCTGGTAGAGCTCTTTGCTTCCCCGGCAGAATTAGAATTTCAATAAATGTAACAATAAGCCACTGGACCTTGGAGCCTCTATAATTTCGGTACTCTGCCTTATTGACCATCCGTTTTTCTTTCGCACGCTCCGCGATACCATTCAAATATGTAAGAATCTCGAGTTAACGGACTCTGCACGAGCCATTGAATTCGTACGACTTGCTCTGAATGCTCAAGGACTGAGAATAGGAACTGTGGCGTTTTGCTTTGCTGCGGGTAGGAACTCTGGAAATTCGTAGGACTAGCGGGACTTCATCAGTAAAGCTTTTTAAGCAGACCCTGCTTTAAGACGACTGAGATGATGTTGAGAAAGTTTTTTTGTCCTTTTCTCATGGTTGGTACCTTGGGGCTGTGCTCTATAACCTGCACTTAGGATGAACGATTAGATTAGTGTCCGTATGATATTTAAGGTGGGGTGGTTTTTATATTGTGTTAATTTCATGTATTAATGATCGAAGGAAAAGTTTCAAAAACCTCATTAATAGGATATTGGGAAGTTGTTCCAGGATTGTATATATGTATAGCAACCAAGAGGTCAGTCGAGCGCTTGTGAGAACGCGACCCCTCTGGTGGCGACGACACAGAACCACAAATCTCGAACCGTTGGCAACTTCATACGCAGTGGGTCACAGCAGGATTCGAACAGATACAATTTGTTCATCCAGCGACAACTAAAAAACAAATATTTTATCGTTAGAAAATTAATAAATACTGTATTATTGCTCGTGAAATGTTCTCCATAATTTCTTTCCGTTAATGCATAATCTTCGTTTACAGCTTTCTCGAATTGCGGAAATACTGGTTCAAATTGTTTCCGTGAAACCCCCAATCGAAGATCGCGGTTTTAATTGCGAAACGAGACACGCGTACAAGCGTGGAAAAATTTAGAGCTCGTACTTTCATTTTTAATACGCGGTTCGTTCGACCGTAGAATCACGGAAGATTTCTCTGGTTTATGGGGAATTTAAAGCGCGGCTACCGAAGCGTCGAAATTATCAGTCATCCATAAACTTTATAGCTCGATGAACATAAAATGTACCATGATCTTGCGCGACCATTGGCTTAGCTAATGACGTTCAATTTTTCATCGATGACAAACCATGCACACACGATTTTTAAACTCGTGATATTAAACTATTCACAGAAATTCTGCAATTAAATGCATAATACAACTATTGGTCCTTTTCAATTATAAAGTATAATATATTCATTCATAATTCTCATAATACCGCTATCTCTCTAACTATAACATAAGACATCTAATTTTTACCCGGATAATAAAAATTAACTATAACGATAATTTTAAATTGATTACAATAAAATTCTTATGAAATAGTCTTGTGGTATAGGAAACAATTATTGAATAACAAGAAAAAAAAATTAAAATTATATCTAATTTTCAGCTGGATAATAAAAATTAACTATAACGATAATTTTAAATAGATTACAATAAAATTCTTATGAAATAGTCTTGTGGTATAGAAAAAAATTATTAAATAATAAGAAAAAAAAATTAATTTTAAAATTAAAATTATATCTAATTTTTACCCGGATAATAAAAATTAACTATAACGATAATTTTAAATTGATTACAATAAAATTCTTATGAAATAGTCTTGTGGTATAGGAAACAATTATTGAATAACAAGAAAAAAAAATTAAAATTATATCTAATTTTTAGCTGGATAATAAAACTCATGGAAAACAATTCCTTTAGTATACGTGGACAGAAATGAAACTGTAACCCGATCATAAAAAATTAAAGCAAGAATTTAATAAGTCGTTTTAACTCCTGAAAATGAAATCTATCCGCGTACGAATCCAGGTTAAAATATTTAACGAAGGCTGTACACCATTTTGCGGCGGACTGTATCCTAGCATTGCGTTACGCGCAGAAGTGGTTATTGGCGGGCTGATGAAGAAGACAGTGGCGCGCGAATGGAACGCGAACGGTCCCCCGGCGTACGTAAGAATAAGCGCGTGGTCGCGGCGCGCGGCTCGCGATTTGCGCAAACGTCTGCATCGCTCGTCTACCAGGCGAGCATAAGAGACACAAAGGCGTGCATATAGGTACGCAGCGTGTGTCAGCCGCGGCCAACGCCACGTGACTGCGTCGCGGGACACGCGTGCGTGACGAGACACGTGAGGGGTGAGCTCGTCACGGCGCACCGTTCGCCCGGTTAAAAGTTACGCGCCGTTCCACACCACGTGCCAACCACCACGTGTGCGGCCACCCACGTATCGCAGCGAGGAGCTTATCAACGATTCGGGTAACAGAATTCATTGACAAACGCTCCCGTTGCCCGAATTGATAAACAAAACGCGATACATTGCGTCTTCGCTGTTTATAACGTTTGCACGCATTGAAAATGTGGAACATTTTTTCTGACCGGGGCTTGGCTTCGAGAAAAACGACTTCAAATATAGATATGGTGGCTTGACAATACATATCTCGGTTTGAATTAATTATTTCTTTATGGAACTACGGATAAATGAAGCGTGTGTTCCGAGGGGATTATAAACGACAAGCAATTGGAAGAAATAATTAGTTTAATCTTTGGCAAATTAAGACAGCAGAACACGATAGGAAGCAACAATTTAGTTAACACTAGATTTACAAGCATTAATCGCACGTATATTGATAACTTTCTTTTAATTAGAATATGTATTCATGCCAGTGCATCGATCAAATTCAACATAAGTTAAAAAATAATATTTACGCGTTCTGCAATTTTAAATATGGTCACCCGTCAAATTGACAGTTTCTGTAAATCTAGTGTTAAGAAGATAGAATTGTATATTTGACAGAATTTCACATAAGAAAAATGAAATAACCATTTTCTCTATCTGTCCTAAAAAAAAATTGAACTTGTACAAAATCCCATTTATCGCATACTTAGACCGCATTAACAACATACATCATACCTAATACATTTATAGAAATATTACTTTGTTAACTATTAGCTTCGACGCGTGCCTGTTAATTTATTGCATCCACCAACTCGATCACCAATTACGAATTGAAGTATCATAATCGCCAGACGTGATTCACCGCGGTGTGTTAAGCAATCCATCCCCTCTCTCTCTTGTAATAGAAGCAAGAGTAACAATAACGGTTCCTCGAACGAGACGAGGGGGCCGCGATACAATTTACAATCATTTGTTTGCGCTTTTGTTACTTAATTCGCGGCCCGGTATGCTCGAGGCTCGAGCAGAGGCCGACCATCTTCGGGGCCCCGTGCGAAAGAAAAAGAGGTAGGGAAACGGTGCACCGGCGGCGCGTGTCCCTGAACTCGATACTTTCGCCGCCATTGTGCGCTCATTGCAAAAAGGATTTTTGCGGATCGTTGCTGTAAGCGCGGCGCTATGCTTTAAAACGAGCCAATAAATTAATGCCACCAGGCGAGCAGGAAACAAGGAACGCTACCGCCTGCACTTTTGCAAAAAACCTATTGTTAACATGCTACCCTGTTAAGTATGTAATAATGTTTCAACAATCTACCGTGCAATTTAACAACCGTTTTGCAATGCACGTTACGCGCGTGTACGTGCCCCGTTACAAATATTAATTGTATCGCGGGCACGTCCGTGTACGACGCTTCGGCCGTCAATTCGGCTATCCGCGAGGTAAAACAAATATTCGAACGGGGCGATTCGCCCCGGCGACTGTAAACTATTTCCCCCTTCCATCCACGGTAACATATTTTTTTTTCTTCCTCTCTTATTTTCAAACGACCAAAGTACGCACCCTTCGATTTTATGTTTTCTTGATCCCCGGTCATGTAACGTTGTATATTGTATTACATGTGACACGCTAAAAACGTAAACAATCCCTCGTGACGAGATCAAATTGCTCACTGTTTTGATCCGTTTGCCTCGTTAGCGTTACAGGGGTTATCCATTTGTTTACGTTTATCCGTATCGAGTGTACCACGGGTGACCAACAAAATTTTAACGTGAACTTTAATAGTATTTCTACACGATCGCAATGATGTGGATTTAAGTGAAACGCTATCCACTGCCTGAAACAACAAAGTTGTATGAGCGATATTGGAGAATGAGAATGTTATTATTCGTATATTCGTAAGTAAATGAGCGAAGGTGGTTAAGGATGGAGAAGGTTTCGAGTTGGGAAACATCTCCAGCGCCAAGTGAATGGGAAACGTGCGCAGCTGCGCTGTTAGCCGCTGGCCGATTTGAGTCCCCTTTAACGCGACGCGTGCCCGCCACGGATGGCGATCGGAATTCCACTTTCCACGTGGGGCATATTTCTTACCTTTTGTCCGCACTCGGAAGCGAGCACGGGCATCGGTTGCGCTCATAAATAAAGCATAACCGTGAACGCCAGGCGTAGGCGAGCGGAGTTGGCTCTGCTCGTGTGCGTTCGCGGGCACGACGTGCCCTCGACTTCTTGTCTACACAATGAGGGTAAAAGAGCACCTAGCTAAGCCGAGAGGGTAAAGAAAAAAACCATCGCCGTGTGCTTTCGGCTCGGTATTCAAGTCCGTGCTTCCACCCGTAAATACACCATTTATTTGCGTATACTTAAGCCGGAAGTTGTGAATCAACCGCCTGGTTACTTTGGGTCCATTTTGACCCGAACCTGAATTTTATCATTTCAGTACAAGTTTTCTGATTTTATCTGTAAATTTAGAGGCTTATCAAAAATTATAGCTTAACAATTTTTAAATCCTTGGACCGTAATATATAATATATTATTTTACAAATATTCCTATTTATGTTCCTTCCTGACTGCCTCCAATATTTATATTTCACAGTGCATGGTTACGTAAACTGGCAGAAAGCTCGTTGTAGCGTTACTGAGAAAAACGATAAAAATTTTCTATGGAGTTACTAATGTTCACTGAGCAAGGTGGACAAAACTTCGCCCATTACTTGCTAGGCGTTGTTAGGTATGGTTCGGTGACCCGCAGTATTTGAACAAGAATTTTCACAATGCATCGTTACACGTGGAGTGAAATGACTGATATGCACCTGGTTTACGGCGCAAATTCAGGGAACAGGAGAGAAGCGCAACTTCGCTATGCGCAGCTGCACTCCTGGATGCGAATTCCTCGACGCACCATCTTTTCTGGTCGCTGGTATTAATTGCATGAAGTGTAACAAAGTGACCTTTGTTTTATGGCAGAAGGTAACTTGGAAATCAGTTCCTATTCCCTGAGTTTCAGACTTCTATCAACTTTTAAAACAACATCCATGATATTCTATGAAATTCAAATAACATCTATCAACATCTAAGTCAGTCCTTGCTCCTTGTATCAAACTCTACCAACTTCTGTCCTCCAAATTAAGTTTAGACAAATCCTACCAACTTTTGCATCATCTCCAGGTCTTATGAGACAGTTTTTGTTACTTTAATCAAATTCAGTCCACCTCTATCTACTTTTACATCAGCTCCTGGAATAAAATTTCGTTAAAGACTGTCGTTCAAATTAAACTTGGGCACTGATTAAGTACTTGCAAGCAGTACTTTATATATAAAGATACGTTTTACACGGAGATTTGCATAATTATCTTCACCAATTCGCTACCAGAGCTTTGAAAAAGTAAGCTTACGTTATTGCACACTGGGCAAGAACAAATCTGGAAGATACGTTCGCGATTCCGTTGCCTCCACCGACTACAAAGTTGCTCTTCGAGCGTTTCACGGTTGCAATAATCACGTTTTGCTCGCGAATGTGTGCCCCCAGAGCAGCTTACTTCCCTGCTAAAGAGGCTAAGGTAAGATTAAGAATCGTGACCGGTTAATACAAACCATCGTGCGCCACGATTCTCAAGAATTTTCGATACTAGGTATCCGGGTTATGATATATTTACCAGACGCTGGTAAGGCACCTGGGAACAAACAGAACAAAGAAAATTATTTACGAAACGATAAGATAGCCTTCCACCCAGGCAAAGGAAATTATGATGATTAACGTCTCAATTGGACAATTTGGACAATTTTTAATTGCAGGAACATGGAAATAATTTCTTGACTGAGACTTCATTAAACAGTTATTAAAAAACTAAATTAAAAAATTTCAAATCAATCTGAAAAAATTATTTTTAATTACAGGGGACAATTACAAACATTTTTGTTGAGTAGACATATCCTTGAAATCCTACCCACTTTCGAGAAAAAAATTCGAGTAGGTACTGAAATTTTTAGACGAAATTGAAAAATTTCAAATTATACTAAAAAAATTATATTTAATTGCAGGGAACAATTACAAACATTTTTGTTGAGTAGACATACCCCCGAAATCCTACCCACTTTCGAGAAATAAATTCCAGAATGTTTGAAATTTTTCGACAATATCAAAAAATTTCAAATCGTTCTGGAAAAATTATTTTCAGTTGCGAGGGTCAATTGCAATAACTTTTGGTGAATAGACATACCCCCGAAATCGTATCCACTTTCGAGAAAAAAATTCAGTAAGTGGACAAATTTTTCGTCGAAATTAAAAAATTTCAAATCATTGTAAAAAAATTATTTTCGGTTCCAAGGCTCAATTACAATAATTTTTAGCGAATAGACCTACCCCTGAAATCCTGCCCACTTTCTAGAAAAAAAATTCAATAGTGGCGGAACTTTGAACGTTAATAACTTTGTAACGAAGCTTCTATTAACAAATTAGTATTCTTGATTTTCGTCTTATTCTGGCCTCTAGAATCTCCAATTAAAATTTTTCCCTGGGTTGGCTGAACACCCTGAATGTATACATCGAAGTATTTCGCGAACATGATATTGTGAACGAGATATCGGATGCCCTCCCCCACCCTTGAAGCGAGTCTGCAGTCCCGATTTATCAGGAAATACCATTTAGAAATGAGAAGTTTACTTTTTTTCGAAACGTGACCGGTTAATCGCCGCCATCGCCAATTCTGCACCCGGTTATTAACCGGCTATGGGATCGGTTAGGATCATCGTACACCGCATCGATTGGCCCGATTAAACGCGTTCGTATTAGGTGATAGATCTCGATATTGTTCGCGCGAGCCCCAAAACTGCTTTTCACTGTTCACGCAAAGCCGTTGGTTATTCTTTAAAAACGCAATTTTTCTAGTAAAACGACGAGACTGGTCGTCTTTCTTTCCTCGCGCTTTTGTCGACAAAAGTTTCGAATTGTTGCATTCTGCGGTGGCGGCCGTAGTATCCGCGAATTTGCATAACACGTCCTCGTTACAGAATCGTCTGAATCCTCGCGGGAAGGAAACGGTAAAGAAGCGCCGCGACGAGAATAAAAGAAGAATAAAAGAAGAATTTCTGCCAGTTCCGTGGGAAAGTTACAAATTTTTCGAAAATCCGAATAAAAGCCAGCTCCCGTGTCATTAGGCAAACCCGTTGCTTATACAGAATAGCAAAACCGAAGGGCGGAGTATTCACTCACAAAATGGCGTCTCACAAAGGAAACGGCGGAGACCCTAACGAGACTGTTAATTGTTGCAATCAATTCGTAATGTGTTTGATGCCGTGGAAAATGGGCCCAAAGCATTACTTCAAACAATTTTTCACTGGGTCACCGAAGACGCAAATCCTCCCAAGGGTGGGCAAGACACGCATACGATGTCGTAAGAATTAAAATTTTCTACGGTCAGCAATTATACGTATCTTTTTTTTTATTGGACACTCATTTGCATGTGAACTTTTGATTCTCGTAAATGGAAGTCTTGCTATACTTAAAGAGAATGTTCGCGGGCGGCAATTAAGCAATTCTCGGTCCGTTGGTTACTTTTAATTGTTCTTAACGAGGCTAAACACACCCGTGGTCCACGTCACGGCGCATAACAATGAATAACGGTCCCGGTGAACGAGTCCGTTTACTTTGTTCCGTATTGTCACTGTCGACGACAATGGACCGTCCACGCTCGAAATATATATCATTGACGTGCGAAACTCGCGTACCGAACAGTTCCACCTAATTCCGACTAAAATTTCTAATCTCGCGACCAATTATTACGGTGCTTTTGATTCTTTTTTTTTAATGTTACCCCACGTCTGAGAACGACGTCTGTATATAAAATTCTCCTAGTCTAGGTTTAAATTATAACATGGCGAATAGAAGTGTTCGATAGTTCAATGGCGTGCCTGTTATTTTCCAGTATTCTTAATGTCAGCTGTACCAAGCGGGTTTGTAAAATTAACGACATTCGACTTTTAAAATCCTACACGATTCGAGTGCAGACCGGTGTGGATTAGATCTATATATATCCCGCATAAATTTCGAATCTGTTTCTGCTTTAATGCGTTCGCTGCAGAGCATAAGTACCATATATGCATCGCGTCGTATTTCGTTCCGTGCGCGTCGCACTTCATTAAACTTCGTTACATGCTAAGATAACCTGGTAATTTTTCTCTTATTTTCACCGAACTTTACCGGAGTGTAACTGAGAAGTCAACGTTCCCATTTTGCCTCGTGCCATTAAACACGAAAGTTTGGTGCATAGAGTGCAACCGACTCGTGTCGTCAAACATTAGTGTCTACAAAAAATGCCAGTGCACTAAACGTGTTAATGAAAGGGTAACGCGATCTGGTTCCCTCCCGCGCCACGTGTAGCACGACCTCTGCTCGACACTCGGGTCGTTTTTGTAAAACTTCGTAAACCGCACAAATATATATAATCTATGGATAAAACGTTCTCGTCGTACGATCGAACGATCGTACCGTGCTTAGAAGTTCGTATCGATGCACAGCGTGCATCAGCCTCGATACGATTCCCAAGCTTATGGAGATGCGCGAGAATGAAAATTCACGAAGCGTAGCGGTCGAGACGAACCACCTGTCAACACGCTGCGCCGTGAAGTTGGCCGCGCGATTTGCTGTGCCAGGCGACGAACGTCGATGGGAGGAATTTAAAAAAAACCGCGTCTACTCACCGTAAGCTCGGCACTCCGACCGGCGTCATTGGAGTATCGCCGATGGAAACCCGTCACGCTCGAAAGTATGGTTGACACGATCATGCGGGCACGATGTTTCACTGTTCACGTTTGCATCGAGTATCGGAACGTAGAGAAACCACGCACATCGCGCAAGAACCGTGGAAAAAGGATGCCCGACGAAACGGTCGTCGCAGAGTTGCCGCGTTTATGTTTCTACACTTTGCCCTTGATAGATGTTCGCTCGTTACGCGGGTTGATATAGTTCGCACGATGTTGAAGTAATCGGTGACCGAACGCACATTCGACTCCACGAACCGCGAAACACACTTGACCACTGGTCGAACGATACTGAGCCGGTGGCACTCGCGAATCTCCCACTAGGCTTCCCCCTCCCTCTCCCCTTCTCTTTGAACATCGTCGAACGAGCAACCCTTCGCGTACTCCTACGATTGCAACAAATTCGAACTGGCCTTTTTTGCAAGGTTAGAACTACTTGATCACGGAAAACAAAATAGTCGAATTAAGAATTGATAGAAAAATACTAAAAACCATAATACACACTGAAATTTGTATACAACGAAGAAAAATACGAAAAATGAATAAACAATTTAAAAACTTACAAGATCGTAACAATTGTTCTTGTATCTTTCCTTCCCTTCTTCCGTTGTAATGCGTAATAATTTCCGAAAATAACCTGCACGTAATATGACTCTATGTTTACGTTTGTGGCTTAAGACGTTTTCTCCCGAGGACCGAGAACAGCAAAAGGTCGAGGCTAGTAAACAGAGATTAATATCACTGCACAGCTTTGTTCTCTATGGCCAAATAACTGCAGCAGATCTTTTCCTCTGAAACAAAGGAACTAACCCCGTTCTTATGAATTCAATTATATCTATACGTTACATTTTACAAACGAAATTAGAAGGTAAAGACGATTTTTAGCACGTGTCGTCGTAAACGGTTGAGCTGTGAAAAGATTAACGCCTGTTAAAAACGATGAAATACGAAATACTTAAAAACTCACAGAGGTCGTGACGATCGCGAGACGTATATAGGGTGTTAAAATAAGATGAAAATCAAGAATACTAATTTATTGATGGAGATTTCGATAAAAAGTTATTAACGTTTAAAGTTCCGTCCGTACTGAATTTTTTTCTAGAAAATGGGTAGGATTTCGAGGGTATGTGTAATGACCAAAAATGATTGTAATTAACCCCCGCAACCGAAAATAATTTTTCCAGAACGATTTGAAATTTTTTGATTTTGTAGAAAAATTTCACATCTTCTCGAATTTTTTCCTCGAAAGTGGGTAGGATTTCGGGGGTATGTCTATTCACCAAAAATGGTTGTAATTGACCCCAGCAACCGAAAATAATTTTTTTACAATGATTTGAAATTTTTTAATTTCGGCGAAAAATTTGTCCACTTACAGAATTTTTTTCTCGAAAGTGGATAGGATTTCGGGGTTATGTGTATCCACTAAAAATGATTGTAATCGACCCCCGCAACCGAAAATAATTTTTTCAGAAAGATTTGGAATTTTTAATTTAACTTAACGAAGCCTTAGTCAAGAAATTGATATTCTTGATTTTCGTTTTATTTTGGCCTCCAGAATCTCCCATTAAAATTTTTCCCAGGGGTGGCTGAACACCCTGTATACGCTGCAATGAATATCAACGTCTGATTCACCGTCTATTGAATTTGTTTAACGTGTAAACTACAGGCTTTCGTTGTGAAACACGCGAAGACACTTTCCGAGTGTTTACCGATATGCAGCAGATTTCCTAGCGAGGAAGGCGCGAACTACTTTTCGCGGTGTCTGTGATCTTGCACTTTAATGACATACTTCGACACACACTATCGTGCACACTATTCCCGGAGGGGGTGGTGGTGTACAGATTATGGTACGGCCACGACTATAAAACCTTCGCGATAGGCACTTGTGAGTCACGCTCACGGTGTAGAAGTAAGCCCCTGGCGCACAATATAAATGTTAATATTGCTCATTTGTTATAACCTGTAGAATGTTGCACGGCGTGCCGGGGGCCAGGAAAAGTACTATTTATGCCGTTAAGGTCCACGCACGGGAACTTCCACGTTTTATTTATTCCGTCGTACGAAACACCAGAAGCGCCTTCGGAACGTATGCGGACAACTTGGTAACCATTACGTAATCACGTATTTTCCAGACGGTCAAGCGACTTCTTTTGCATCGACCAACGGATGATTGCACCCTTTGGCAGGCAATCGCGCGGAAACCTGTCTATACCCGACAATAATGTGAAAAAATACCTGACGCGTGCACCTGTTTCCCATCGAGCCACCAAAGAAAAATTCCTACACGGGTTCTGGAATCTTCCCACATTGTTCGTGATTTAAACTTGTTATTTTACCCGAGCGTGGTGCATAACAACGCACGATGCGAAAACACGATTATTTTAATTTTGCCGAGAAGGTTCCGGTAACGAGAATATTTCTCGCAATCGATTTTTCGGTAGCTGAAACAGCCTGATTCGGTCGCAACGAGACGATATCTCGATTTGCAAATGTCGACATTCCCATTACGATCTCTGTCTAGTTAGTGCCATCTTTTTCCGTGGCACGGCTCTCCCACATTCGGTTCTAACCTGACCGCATTCCAGGAAGAATCTGTGTCTCCGCCTATCAGAATGCATTTACATCGTTTCCGTTGCGCCAATATGCACGTACTTTACTTCAATTTAATTAGCTGATCCCTGCTACCGTCCTACAAGCAAACACAATCTAAATATTTCACCGATATACTTTAAATGTTAAAAGCGTTGATCCTGTTTTGGGAAATTTTATAAAATTCATTTTATTTTTTGAACCACTGTAAATCAATCAATTTTACCCTTCTATCAATCCTAGTCTCATTCATTTCCATAGGAGAGGTTACAGAAAACGGACGTGAACGTTAACGTGTTCGAGGATGAAGTAAATCGCTTGGAGAAACGGTCAACACTGCCGCGCAAACAGTCTGCATAAATACCCATTCTACTTGTTGACTCGTATTACTATTGTTGGTTCTACGCCAGCAACGTCGCGGAAAGAAAAAAAGGAATGAAAATTTTGCGCAGGAATGTACGACGTGCCGCTGTAAATCACAGTCTCGGCTTTAACGTGTACCTTCCCCGCTGAATCGCCGGGACACGAGGAGCACATCGTGAACCAACGTTCTGGGTCTCTGAGTCGCAGCCGCTTATATGGCCTGGTACAACATGATGTAGTATGACTTCCTGACCCAGTAGCCCTGCGTCTCCGGGAGCTTTATGGAAGATCGCCACCAGGATAGAATAAATCAACCGGCCGTATTAAGTTGGCGGACTCAAACTGTTTCTTTGCTCGCTACTTTATTGGACGTAAATATAAATGCTGCTTGAATAATAACGACTCGCGCTTTCGGATTCCAGACGTGGCACGGTGAAATAAGGAATTGGCGGGACGTCGACTCTTATTATTTGCAACGACCAGCCGGAATTCTTCGTGCATGCATAGTGTCATTTTGACGTTACTGTAACGTCTTTTGATTCTAGAAAGACCGAGATACGAGCTGTCGAAAGATTGAGGATGGTAGGGGCAGGGGACTTCTATACTTTTGATTAGAAAACAATCTTTTAAGTTTTTTAAGAGAGACGATAGTCTTGTATGATAGGATGATAATATGAAACTAAGTTTTCGACTTAGTATTTGAAAGTATTTTTTGTAACAAAAAGCTATAGGTTCCAAGGTCAAGAAAGAGGGTTGTCTGAAAGGTTTTGAACCTAACATAGAAACAAATATTTTTCTGGTTAAATATAGCTTCATTTTTCAACATAGTCTCCTCTTAAGTCAATACACTTTGCCCAGCGATGCTGTAACCCTTTTAACCCTTTCAAATAGTAGTTGGAGTCTTGCCCTACAAAGTAGGCATTTACTCCTCGTTCAATGGAAATCTCTGCCCTCCAAGCGATATTTTAAGCTTAGGAAAGAGGAAAATCTACTGAATACCAATTATATAATACTAAATATCAATTTTAGTCATGGTGACCGCCAAAGTGTGAGCTGATCTATCTTCAAAAAAATACTGACATCGACTGACACAAACGACCGCCAAACAACAACTGACCGTCAAAAATTGCTGAAATTTTCACAGATATTCGTCAAAGCATGTACCATTGTACTACCAAAATGGTTTTGACGAGAAAAGCTTTTCAGACGACCCTTGAACCACGCAAATGCAAACTTATTTTGTATCGATAATTTTTGAGAGGTTTGTCGGATTATCTTTTTACAAGGATAACGCCATAATTAAGTCCATGGTTTGAAACATAGTTAGACTTTTTCACTCTCTGCGTTAGAAGATTGTGGATGGTTGCAAGGGAGTCTGTGCCACTTCCTGAGGAATACGGTCACGAGAAACTGCGGTCCACGAAAGAACTTGATAAAACCACAAACCGCGCGATTGTCCTTGATAACCGAGTAATGTATTTCAGTGAAATACTTTCCATTAGTCATTACAGCTGAAAGGGATAACTACGTTATTTCCGTGGGAAATCTATTCGCGAAAGATATGAGTTACAATTTCTACGACATTCTCGTGGAGCGAGAACCATTCCAGTTTGAGCGTCGCAAGCTATTATACGCGTGACTCGAAGGTATTGCCCTTTAACACTTTGACTGCCACGTCACCATATACATGTATAGGTGACAGTACTTTTAACAGTGGACCTAAAACAATTAATTCTCAAGTTGAAATGTTAAAGAAAATAATTTTGAATACGCTTCATAAATTTTAGTGAGATTATGAAAGTGACAAGTATGATAAGTTTTAAGTTATGTAGTTTACAATTGTCTAAAATCAAAGTTTTGATCTCGTAAATAATTGTATGGTTTTAGAGTGGCAGTCAACGTGTTAAAGAAATATTTAATTTTGAATGCAGTGAAGCAGCAAGAAGGACCCGTTACAGAGTCTATTGTGCCTTTTCGTGATTATCGAAAGGTGACTTCGATAGCATTTCAATCGCCACTGAAAGTGTCTTTCTCGTCGAAGGGTTCACGTGCACCCTTTGTTCGCTGGTGCGTACAGTGTACGCTGTACACGCGAATGAGTCAGTCTCAAGACGCACGACGCTTTTTCTTTTCCATACAGCGTATATTGTCTAATATGCGTGACAATGGTTCGTGATCATCGGCAATCGGCAGTCGATATTCCCGACTCGTGCGATTTTCAATGCACTCGAGCCCTTTGAGACTTTCACGGTAGTCGTAGGCGTCGAGAACGATCAATACTCGCAATATTTTCAAGGCATTCAACGTGTCGAAAATTGTTAACCCTTTTCACTCAGAATTATATTTCAATTTTGTTACCAGCAGCTCCCAACGCTTTTAAGTGTTTTATTTGAAATTTACTTGTTAGAATATCTGTTCTATTTACACTGTTGTTGTATCTTGTAATTTTCAAGTGTACGATATCTCTTTTGTTTGGACTTGAAAAAATGTCGGATGGGACTTGACGAAGGAGCTCCTGAGATAAAAATTGATGTGGAATCACACTCGACATAGGAGTGCAAAGAGTTAAGACTTAAAAGGTGGTTGACAGAGTCCATATTTTTTAAAACTTTTAAAAGATTCGAGACTTTCACGGCGATCAAAAGTGCCAAGAACTTTCGATACTTTCACGACATACGAGCGTGACGAAAATTGTCGATACTTTCAGGACAATGAGAGTACCTTTGTGAATTGTGCGTATGGTAAAGTATCGAAGTAGTTGATTTAATTTCTTTTTTTCGTTCTAAGGGTCCAGTCGACGTCCTCGATATGGCGTCCGAGGGCACGTGTTCCTTCTGTCCTTGCCTCGTTACGATCCTGTCTCCGATCACGGTGAAATGGCAACTAAGAACCGCTGAACCATCGATTTCGTCAAAAAAATCATAAAACGCGGTTAGAGCGGGGAAAAAGTCACGTAAATCGAACACCTGCGGACTGGAGCAGAGTCCTTTAAATCGATAACTCAGAGTTCCGAGTATTTGGGTCGCGTCGGTGAACGTCTTCCGTCGATCTGCGGAAGAAAACATGTCGGTGAGTATTGTACTCGCTGTGAAATGCGATAGCTCACGGTTACGGCGCGTGGATGTTTCCGATCGGTCGAAACAGGAGAGTCGATAAGAATGGAAAATACAACGAAAAGGAAAGACCGTAAACAGGTACACGAGCAACATGCCATTACGTCGAACCGCAGGTCAATAAGCAGAAATTGTATTATGCCGTAATATAACGACCCTAAAGGGCTCCGTTGCAAAAGGAAACAAAGAGGGGGCGAAGAATATGATACGATCGGTGCAGTTATCGAACTCGACTAAACTTTTGTGGCGAGAGGTCGATCGAAGTATCCGATTGCACTTTACAACGCGAGGAATTGTTATACATACGTTGGTCTTACTCGTTATCTATTATTCTAAAAAAAAATGGTAATCTGTAGCTTGAAAACCACATTTCCACAAAGGAACTAAGCATAACAATTACCGTACGAAAGACGACGCAAGCTGTTTTACGTAAACTTTAATTTCTGTTTAAGATTTGTTTGAAACGCTTAAACAAATGTTTACAAAACGGTCGAAACGACTTCCTCGTCGAAGGGTCGCGTGCACTCTTTGTTCGACGGTGCGTGCATGAGTCAGAGTGTCTCGTTGCACAGCGCGGTAAAAACGCTTGCGCCGCCTCTCTTTCTTTCATCCAGCGTGAATTTTCTAACACGCTCGAGCACGGCTCGTGGTCATCGGCATTAGGCAGTCGATATTCCCGGCTCGTGCGACCGGAACAATGAAACGCAGCGAGTACAATGCGAGTCACGGCGATCGCGCGGATACATCCGACGCGCGGCCTCGCACACGGATGTGTCGCAGCCCGTAGAAGACGAGACGCGAAGACGAAAAGGCGGAAACACCGGAGACGATAATGGCATAAAGGAGAAACGAACGAAAACGGTGAAGAAAAAATCGACGACGAAACCTAAAGGGCCTGAGCTACGGTCGCGCGCGCGCATGATTTACGTACATCGGCGATCGGACGCATAATTTATCGATCGATCGAACGCGCATGCGCCGTTGCACCGTACGCTATTATGCATGCACGACTCCCGAAGAGCACACAGGCAACCCCGCGATCGATCACTGTCCACCTCGCTCGATGACGTTAATGAGGACGATCGGTACTTAGCGATAGTTTGCCCGGGCTAAAAACCATTGCGGCAGATTATGTTCACCGTTTGTTCACGGAACGTGGAAACGATCTACCTGTCGCCGGAGACTCCTACCAGGGACGTAAAATATCGACATTATACCGGTATTTTTCAGTCGCACCTTACATCAGGCTGTGTAATAAGTCCGTGCAAGTTTCCTTACTGGGATATTGACACTGATATTAATGCAAATAACGGCCACTGTTGTGTGCACGTGATTTCACTGTTTCAATTTCAATGTCGTCTTATGTTTGTTCGAGTCTTACATTGTACGTTCGTAATTAGTAGAATTCCTAGCACCTTCGTACGTCTCACTTTGGCTCACAAAAAGAATCGACGATGAAGCTTCGAAATGTCGCCATCGATGATTTTCAAGGCGACAAGAGTGGTGGTTTCTCCCTTAACACTTTGACTGCCATATATGGGTGACAGGATTTACCATTATGATATTAGAAAAATTCATTCTCAAGTTAAGACGTTGAGGGAAATAAATTTAAATAGAATTTGTGAATTTTAACAAGGCTACGAAAATAAGTACTGAAACAAATTTTACAATCGTCTAAAATCAAAATTTTACTTGTGCAGAATATTATACGGTTTTGATCTGGCAGTCAAAGTGTTAAAATATAAAAATAACTGCAACCAAATGGGCCAAAGCTTCATAGAGACTGGCGCGTGTCGCTTATCGATCATCGTCCCTCACAGGAACGAGTGGTACAAAACTTATAGAATGATCTAATACTCTCGATTGTGTCTCCAGTCGTACGCGTACGGTTTATAAACGCGACTGTTAAATTATTGCACGAGATCGACTATTGTCGCGTCCGGATGATAGATGAAGATGGACTCGGAATTTTCATCGGTAACGGGAAACATTGTTACCCGATGACGCGATACACGCGTTTAACAAATAAACCAACGCGACGACCAACTCGCCGAATAATAAATCGTCCGCAATTTTCGTTATTTGCTTATCGTTGAAAAGTAAGACGTACGCGGAGAAACGCGGCGTCGAAAACCACGGGAGGGATCCACGATCGATCAACGTCGCAGCGCATGATCACACGAACGAGCGTGATTGGCGCGTACACACGCCAGCCCTGCCGCGGTAGTCGGTCGCGATCCTCACGAGAGAAAAATAACACCTCCAGGCCCTGCTCTATACAAGGTGTTTCAGAAACGCGTGGAAATGCTTGACACGTTGGCTAAATATTTACTAGATCCAATAGTCGCAAGCTGTTCCTTCCTTTTTCTAGATTCCAACTTCTTCCACTTTCCACATATCTGAAATGCAATCAATTTAATCAGAAAACATGAAGGAGCTTTTTAGAGCTAAAACGATAAGGTATATTAATGGCAGAATAGTTTATAAAAGAACAAATTACATGTAATAGAAACTGTGCTATCAAGGAAGAATCAATAAAGTCAGACAATCTAACTAAATGACTTCATTCCATATAATTAGGCGGCATGGATTATAAATTCGTTTCCTAACAGAGGTAAAGGCTGATTTCAACCCCTAAAGATGACTTATTGGACGAACAACTAATAAGTGTGCATTGTGAATCACCTTCCCCTCTGCTTGTACAGAGTTTCGTAATTCAATGAATTTCCAGGTTCCAAAACTTCCCTCGTAACTGAAACAAAGGAAGCAGCGGTTGCAGGGAAGCTGACAGTTATTGGAACAATAACGACCCTACCCCTTATTTCTGGCTGCTCCCGCGAAGTCTGTAAAGTTTCATCGAAACCGTCTCTGTTAATTTTACCCGAAGAACACAATTCAGTAGCGAGGGGGGGTTTGAGGGGTAAAAAATTACGACGCGGGGCGAAGTTTCGCGCGGAAGCGGTCGTTGAGCGACAGACGTTCGCTACCGACGATAGGATGGCAAGAAGTAATTGAACGCCTCGCAGAAACGAGCGGCTGTAAATCGCGGCGTTCGCTCATCAATGACCATTTTGTACCTAACGACTCCCCGATTGTAATGCCATACGCCTGTAAACAAGAAGAGAATAAGAACGTTCGTGCATCGCCGGTGCAATCAGACTGCGGAGACCTTCGGACAGCTGCGACGATTTACGACCGTTGACAAAAATGAGCGAATTACCAACGACGTATCCAGAGCTACAGAGGCCTGGAGCTAATTTTTGTCGAGGAACCCTCTCCTTTTTTCTCGAAAAATTTCTCGATGAATCATTACACTTCCACGCGTTCTGTATTTCTAAACACGGTCATAAAGTACCCGCTCTCCGATACACTTGTTTACCATACAATACTTCGCATTTACATGCATTAATTCGAGAACTGTTAAAAGCAATCGCGTTGCAACGGGCCAAGTTCTGCCCTGTTGATCATCAAACTCCGTTACAATGGAATTTTTTTGCTCCTCGCATCCTGTTTACCGACCGTACAGAAAATATGTGTAAATATTTTAGTTGCGAACGGCCATGCGCCTCCGAGCGTTTTCTGTAAGGTCGTCAGCATTCTGTTATCGCGAGAAAAATCCGGATGCACTTTCATCCGCGATTGGCGGAATGAATCTCGGGGACAGAATTTGTACCGTGCGTATCTTTGCCTACGGTTAAGCTGCGCGTCCACCCACGGCTTACAACCAGCCGCGCGATAATAAAGCTTCCGGTCCGGCCGCGCCAGCCGCAGGGACGCAAAACAAAACGTCGGGGAACGGGACGAAAATTATTATTCCTTTGCCGCACGGCGCTTGTACACGGCGACGTACACGAACCGGATGCAACGCGTTTGATTTACCTCCCGCGCACCTGGCCGCCAACCCCCTAAACGCACTTTTAATTGTCGTTCGATTGGACGCACGACTTCTGGCTTCGAAATATCGCCTCGTTCTGTATCATTGCTATGCCTCTTGGTGTCGACAGTTAAATTTTACACTGGTGATTATTAGAAAAAGCTCGTGTGGTTTTTTATCGCAGTTGAAAGCGACTTTTTCCCGTAACAACTTTTTTATAATAAATTTTTATTTGATGGAAATAATACAGTGTTCGGCCACTCCTGGGAAAAATTTTAATGGCCGATTCTAGTGGCCAAAATAAGACGAAAATCAAGAATAAAGTAAACTGCTAAAAAGTTATTAACAATTAAATTCAAAAATTTCAAATCGTTCTGGAAAAATTATTCTCGGTTGCCGGGGTCAATTACAATCATTTTTTATCATTACACATACCCACGAATTCCTATCCACTTACGAGCAAAAAATTCAGTAAGTGGACAAATTTTTCGTCAAAATTATAAAATATCAAATTATTGTAAAAAAATTATTTTCGGTTGCTGGGGTCAATTACAATCATTTTTGGTCATTACACATACCCCCGAAATCCTACGCACTTTCGAGAAAAAAATTCCTTACCGAAAATCTAATTAGATGCCTTTTTGCAACGAAAAAAAAAATTTCAAATCGTTCTGGAAAAATTATTTTCGGTTACAGGGGTCAATTATAATCATTTTTAGTGAATAGACATATCCCCGAAATCCTACGCACTTTCGAGAAAAAAATTCGAGAAGGTGGATAAATTGCTGTTCTACAGCCGCAACTTTAAACGTTAATAACTCTTTAACAAAGCCTCCATCAACAAATTGGTATTCTTGATTTTCGTCTTATTTTGGCCTCTAGAATTCCCCATTAAAATTTTTCCCAAGGGTGGCCGAACACCCTGTATACCCAACTATCAAAATTGTAACAGAAAAATGCTCAGCACTTCGAACTTTTGATACCAAGGCTGAACGCTTATAATTGTTAAATATATGCCTGGAATATTTTACGTTTAAATTTATGTGCCCGATAGAGAACATAATGTAAATCCTTATTCAAATTAGGCGCAGTGCGGGTAATTTTACGGTTCTTGAACTTTTCCGTTTCTCTGCCGAGGAACCCGGATAACTCATAAACGTGGCACACCGTTAAGCGTTGCCGCTTATAAGTTTCACTTTTTCTCCACCGTGTCGTTATTATGACATTGGATGCAACGTGCTGCGACTAGAATTTTCATAGCAACGTATATCGTTCCATGTTTCCATCTACGTGATCAAAATTCTTATCTAGATAACAATTTCGAACAACGAATAAAAGATACGCGAGTGCTTTAAACTAATAAATTAGAAGTTCAAATATCTTCAAACTTACAAAAATTCGTTTCTATGAAAAGCCTCATTTGGATCAAAATACGAAACCGTGACGATAGTTCCTGAATTTAATAAATAATCCCACAAAAAAGAGTCACAATTGTTTAGTAACTTACCTCCTCGTTTTTAGTCACATTTACAGATCTGATGCCAGCGTCCACGTAGAATATGGAGTTCATTTCCTTGTGGAACCACATGTTTCATTTGTGTTAACACGATGCGTCGTAGGGAAACTTCCTTTGAACAGTATCACCACTCGATAGAAGAAAATACATCACAATATTTTACTTGTACACTTTCGTCGAACGCAAACGCCTTGTGCGTCGAGTCGCGATAAACGATAATTTGTTACAACTAGAATCCGGCTTCTTATATATTTATATTAATCCACGACCGTCGACAGTTTGTTTTTTAACGTACCTGCTATTGTCAACGCGTGTGTCGGCACACTTTCGATCCTAAATGACATTCTTTTGCCGCAAGAACGCAACGAAACAGAAGCGCGTCTTAAAAGTGACATTGGTAAGTTCTTTTCGCCACGGTAGTCCCGTGAAAACTGGAAAGCGAAACGTTAATCGCACACCTCTCTCGTTTCTATGTACGCGACGTGTCCCTCCTCCTTACCCCCGCGTAATGTTTACTCCTCGCCAGTTGAATACTATGGCCCTCCTGGCGGTCAATTAGTAGCTCCCTTAATTCATCATAAGCAGAAAGACACGGTGAAAGGAAGACTCGTTCGCTTGCAATTAATGCCGTCTGGAAGTATAAGAGCAATAAAAGTAAAAGTACTGAGTCACTGCGATTTCCTACCGTTGTTACGGAAATTCCCAAGTTCAGGATGAGTGTCGATAGAAACATGAAACCACAACCACTTCTCGAGGATTTAATTATGGCACAGACGAGATATACTAGTAGACCTCGCATCCAATGTATTTTTTATGAGACTCTAAAGCCCCATTACCATTTTCGTGTCACTGCAACATTACAAACAGGTTACACAAACGAACACAAGAGGAAGTGAGACAGAAAATGAAATTAAAGAAACATTACAGGCCACACATTATATTTTCGATTAGAAATATTTTTCTCGAAAATGCGTAGGATTTCGGGGGTACGTGTATTGACCAAAAATGATTGTCTTTAACCCCCCCAACTAAAAATAATTTTTTTGGAACGATTTGAAATTCTTTAATTTCGTCGAAAAATTTAGCCCCTGTCGATTTTTCGTAAAAATTCGTTTTTGATTTTTAGCAATTTTGTTTGACTCCCTATAGAAAAGTTTTCCAATACTTTTTTGTAGGTACCCATGAGCTCTACTTCAGAAAAAAGTTTCATTGAAATATATTTACTATTGTAGGAGTTATGGCTGTTTGAAAATTGCGTTTTTCAATCTCTTCTATGTATAGTCAACTTGCATGCGTTTACCCATAACTACAGCTGCCTGATTATCAATACTAATTCAGTAAATAGTTTCTCAACTGACCGCCATCCATGATGGGAGGACGCTAAAATCACCTCTCAATTTTTTGGTCGGTACGACAGTAAATTTGAGTAATGAAGGTTCATAAAATGTAAGGTCTACTCGTATACCTCGTCTGTCGTTATGACATAGAAAGAACTGTGGGTGTTCTTTCTTTGGAACGACGAATTTATTGGCGCAAGATATTTACGCCATCGAACGGGCTTTGTTTGTACTATTTTTCACACGACGGATATGCTTTTAAATCAGTGGTTCTTAACCTTTTTTCTGAGGACCCATCTCATCGCTGAATTGAAATTTATGAACCCTTACATTTAGATGTTAGCAAACCTCGTTTTCTAAAAAATTCTAAATTTATAGCACAGATCAGCAATTGTTTCGACTCAAGGGAACAATGAAACTAGTTTCGAAGCAAATTTCACGCGTTACATCTGCAGAATGTAGCAGAAGGATTTTTGGCAGCATGTCAATAAATTAATGTTTAAAAGAAACCAATAGTCCGTAATAATATGTAAATATGTTAAATTCCAGTTAGTCTGGGTAAATAATTTAGTTAAATTGACAAACTTTTCGGAAAAATACATCGCCATAATGTCTGCAGGGACGGAATTATTAGCTACAGCCAAACCCCACTTTATCCCAGGGCACGTACTCAACATTCATATTATTTCGAATTTCTCATTCTGTTTAAAAATTATTTAAAGTATTCAAAGATGGGACAGTAGATACCTGTTACACCGGTGCCTTTTACAAAACACATTGTTTGTTTCAGGTATGCAGGATATTCGCCGCAATATCGCTTCAGATGCGGCGAAACGTACGGAAATACCACGCACAAATTACTTCTCGATCCCACAGTGAATCATGCAGAGGCACTCATCTTGTCGAACCGGGTCACCGACGATTACGAAGTATCATTGAATTTTTTAATGCTCACATCGGTATTAGAAATTACTGCTCTTATTTCCTACTAATTAGACGTCGTTAATTTATGAAAACGTCAGGTTCAAAGACCGCCAAAAAATGATATAGACATAGTGAACTCGCGATACAAAAGGACCGATCCTATATTCGTTCACCCTACCATGCCAGGGTACGAAGGTACAGAACAAAATCAGAGAATAGAAAAAAGAAACATTCAAACAATTTTAACGAATTAATTTAGGTTTCACGCCAAAGCTAAATGCCAGAATGGGGCAAAGGTACACTGTATTGGCCACAGAGGGACTCGCTGAATTTGAGCGGCAACAATTGAAAAATAAAGCTGCTCTTAACGAACTTAAACGAACAATAGCTATACAAAGTGGACAGGGGGAGCCGCGAAATTTAGAAGATCGTTTAGTAAGAAAATCAGACCGAACATAGTCGATGAAATTCTATTCATGATCAATGAATACAAATTTTATTGTTTACAACTGTGAATATAAAATTTGCGTTGAAAAGAAACTAGGAAACTGTAGTTTGATAATCGTTTCCTTTTAAAACTGTTTACTATAGCTCGTTAAAAGTCAATTCAAATTGCCTATGCTCGCCGTTCGACCAGATCGCGTGGGCGTAATGAGGAACTTAGTTTTGGACGAAAAGTACGAAACGCCCAGAGATCATGCGCCATCTCCCTACTTCATGGATAACGCGAATCCAAAAAAATATTTTGTCAGCCGTGAGTCTCTGCTGTTCGTCGTAACCAGCGTCCGTAACATTCAACTGTTTTGTTTTAACCCTCGTTTTATTTTGAAATTTCGGCCTGAAATAATGAATCAAACGTACGTATAATAATTAGTATGCAAAGAACATCAAATGATATATCATAGTACAGATGGATCTTACGGACAGTGAACAACGAATGCGATATTCTTTCATTCGAGAGAATGCCAGAAGTTGGTATCAACAGGCAAATATGCGAATGTTAACTTTAATCAAACGTTGAATAATGATATCTGAATTGTTCGTTAAGGATATGCGGGCCATATACCGTATGGTTATGCGCATTTTGGAGTATCGAACGTTCCCGCCACCAACAGTGCGCTTTGCGACTTCACGTCGAACTATCGAAAACGACTGAGCACGGAATGGGCACCGGTGACAATTTCTCAACCTGATCCACCCCTTTTGATTCAACCCACTATGATCTATCACAAGCACGTTGGAATGATCCCAAATTATCTTGGGCACGTTCCTGGGGAGACATTTAGGTAAGGTTGTCTTCACAATACCATAGTAAATCCTCAACTTACGGAGTTGAATCATTTTGAAATTTTTCGCGCGGATCAAACTGTCTCGAGTAAAGGGAATGAGGAATAACAATGATACAGTGGCTTCGTCGTTGTATCGACGATGTGGTGTACAAGTTATAAAAGTGATATTTTCACTTTTCTTGACACAAATTGTCTAGATCCTTATGCAGACCGTAGTTCCCTGTGTGAAACACAAACTTCCCCTACCATCTAACTACTACCATCACATTCACTTGACTTTTTCTTGTGCTATGTAATAAAGCGCGCGCGCGCACGCGCGAAGGGGAACTAAAAGGCGAACTTAAAACACACCGAGACAATTTATATAAAAGAAAATCGAAAAGCTATTACTTTCATAGTTTGTACACCACATTGGCAATAAAAGAATAAAACCCACTATTGGAATTGTATAACATGCGATTTGAAAAAATGTAAACTGTTTTATTTCCACAATCCGTTCACGCAGATTCGGTAAGACTTTCGGAGCTGATACGAAAGATGCAAAAAGGTGGCTTCGCGGTGACTTCTCCACATAAAATGTATCGTGCAACAGGTATTGTCATATTTTTGTGTACAGAAAACAGATAATATAGATTTGAAAAATATATGCTGCGTTAAACCATGATTAAACTATTAAAAGGTATGTAACATATTATTCCTAATAAAATAAGCCTCTTTGTTATAAATGCGTTCGATATGATGGCAAATACCATTATACGTAAATATTATTGCGATTTCCATTTCGTTAAAATTTCGGCTGCCTTTTTCAAATTCTCGTCTTTCTGCAGGAAATGAATATTGATTATCAACGAACGAAAACTTTCATGTAAATAACGCTCAATATGGATCCAATGTTTACCTTTATAAAGCAGTATCGTACGTTATCTTCTCCCAGATGTTTGTGCTCGGGACTATAAAATGCGGATGGTGGAATTCCTTGAACTCCGACATTTTTCGTCATCCATTTTGTAAACCGATAGTCTTTGTTCTCGTCCGTCTCTTCCTCCAATTTAACTTTATCTTTCAAAGCTGTCCAATCAGCTACCATAAAATATCCACCTTCGGGGATCGTTGGGGTCATTCCTACGTCGCTAAGAAATTTGGCCATATAATCTCGTTTTGGTATCAGTTCCTTAGCTAAGCTCACGAAGTAGCAATCTGGTTGACCAAATCTTTCTAACTCTTGCTCGAATCCAACTGCTACCGCTTCCTAAGACATTAGAAACTATTGTATGAGCAAGCAGATCGCAGCTTTTGTATGCAATGATTACCTGGATTGGCGTAGCGCAGGTATATACAGCATTTTGATGAACAATTTGAAGATTGTACAGTAAATTTGCCGGAGCGTAAGCCCATCCTATTTTCCATCCAGTGACACTAAATGTTTTTCCAGCAGATCCAATAGTAATAGTACGTTCGTACATATCGGGTAACGTTGCTAAAATACATTCAGTACAGATTGAGTGTATTAATGTCGATCTGTTAACACGTCGAATCCCAAACGTTTTAAGATCCTGTTCTGATCTAGAAAAACATTCCCGCCCCCCATATCGATCCGATCTGATTCCGCAGATCTCCCCGTAAACACAAGTCTCAAACCATCAAATATGGTCTAACAATTAACAAAGTCGTACTCGTTATCGAAATTAAAAATGTACTCTAAAATAAACCATAATATTGTTAAGAATTCTAACCAATTCTAATGTGTTTGCATGGCTCATAAACAATCCATTCGTACACTTCATCCGATACAACGAGCGTATTCCATTTCTTAGCTAAGTTAGCCACAAATTCCAATTCATCAAGTGTAAAAACTTTTCCTATAGGATTATGTGGAGTATTGATAATTATTCCTTTGGTCTTTTTATTGAAAAGGCTTTCTAATTCTTTTCTATCAAACACCCAGTCCGCTGAACTTATAGGTCCATTCGTACTTTTCTGAAAAATATAGAAATAAATAAATAACACCATAGAAAAATTTGTATTTATATACAAGTGTATTGTTTGAAATTTACCGGTTTTAAAGCAATAAACCTAGGAACTCCGCCAGCAGATTTAATCATAGGTACATAACAGTCAAAAAAAGGTTCAATAATTATCCATTCATCTCCAGGATTGGTATGGCCATGTAACGTAGCGTATAAGGCTTCATACGCGCCAACAGTAACAAGAATTTCATTATTTGGATTTAACTCACGCTTCAATAGCTTAGAATATAATTTGGCTATGGCATTTACTAAACGTGGATGACCCTGAAGTAACATAAATCTTCATGCAAATACAGTAATGGATAAGTAAGTATGTATATTATTTAAAATGCTATAAAAAAATATATATGTATATTTATTTTAAACTGCATAAATAAAGACTTACAAATCCTCTGGTATATTGGTTTAAAAGAGGATTATCGCTGCTAGTTGCAGCAGCTAAAGCCTTTGTTACATTCTCAGGAGCATGGAAATCTGGAAATCCTTGACCTAAGTTCAATGGTTTATATTTTAAACTGAGCTGAATGTATTCCACCCTAAAATAAAGATATAATTGTAAACTACATAAGCATAAGTTATACAATTCTACATACCACACTGATTTTTCATTGCCTTTCAAGCGTTCTGGCAAATCAAACCTAGACATCACGGCAGAAGAACTCCTAATATTTTTTAACGTGGAAACTGTTGCTTTAAAAGTTGCTCCAAGAATGCAAGTTCTGCCAAGCATCTAAATATGTATTGCAAAATAAGTCCTATATATTAAAATATTAACTGCAAAATTGATAAAAAATTGTTGCACAAATGATAAGTTATATAATACCTATGCAAGTAGTTATTTGAAACATGCAATTAGTTACATTATGGGATGCATTAGTTTTAACAATCTATACTCTTTCTGATTAAAATTTTATTTCACTTACATGGTAATACAATCACGAATACTAGCTTAAAATAATTATCATGATTTCTTACCAGACGAAACGCAGTTAATGTGTAATAGCTTACTTTACTGAAGGTACTGAGAAAAATTAGTCGCAAAATAATCGAGTATCAATGTTTTGAATGCGATCGTGACGGCGTAGCCGCGTGCTTATCAAAACAATTGTTACGCAACAAGTACTAGGAGAAACTTAAATTCCTAGTTTTGCACAGTTATTTTAACATATATAGTTGGTAGATTATTTGTCATTTAATACAGTTTTTTACATTAATTGAACTATCTTGTATGTATACTGGAACATACTGATCATCTTTATGTTGAATAAACAACTGTATGAATTGTATCCTTCGTATAGAAGGATACAATCTTAAAGCACATTATGTAGCTATAGAATCTGTACTGTAGGTACAAAAAATAAATATTAATAACTGTCGAGAACCTGATATTAAAAATGACACAGCCTGAACAAGTGATCCAAGAATTATACGATTGTTATACAAAAACTGCTGCTAATATTATTTCGTATTATGGTAAGTGGTTGTAAGGTTATGCCAATTCCAATAAACATTTCCAGACAAATATTAGAAAATTATAAATTCTAACAATACGAGAGAGATTGATTGAAGAATTAAATAAATATGAAAATAAGCAAATTAATGTAAAAATTTAGATTCTTTGATTTCTTACAAAGTTCAAGGTTATTCGTGTGGATTAATTTTCTTATCAATTTCACAGAAGATGATGAAAGGACGAACATATTGAACAGACTCAGGGATATTGCAAAAAACAATTGTATTCTAGATAAAAAAATGAAATCAGCAGAAAGCACAAAAAATCGATTATTAGACATGTATAATGACATTGATGATGATACAAACACCGATATTGAAGCCATTATACAAGTAATTACATTATACTGGTACAATAACATGATAGAAATGTTATATACTTTTTAAAATTTTAGGAATACAAGCGGGATATATCTGAGATTACCGTTGATACAACTAATGAACAGAATTTGTTAGAATTTGATAAGCAAGTCGAAGCATTATTGGGTAAGACAACAATTGTGTTAATAAGAAAAGCATTTCTTCTTATAATTATTGATAAATATTATATGTAATGCCTTCTGTTACAGATAAAGTAGAAAATGCAAAAGAGGATGGGAATGACACTGAATTGCAAGTAACAGGATGTCATGTAAACATAATTGATCCAATTACTAAGAAGAGAATGGAAGATCCTGTAAAAAATATGAAGTGTGGACATACTTATGAAAGAGCCACTATTACACAAATATTGAAGATAAACAAGAAAACCAAGTAAAGATTTTATTCTGAAAATTTTTGATTATGAAATGTTTTTTTTTTTTTAACAAATAATTGTAATCATATTTTGTTTGCAGATGTCCTGTTGCAGGTTGTAAAAGTCAAGAGTTTGTAACGCTCGAACAGCTCCGAGCAGACATTGCAACAAAAACATACCTTGAGAAACATCCTGCATGATACTCAGTATTAAATAAAGTACAAATTAAATATATAAGCAATATGTTTTGTAAGATACATTTTAGGTTGATATATGCGTATACAAAGTCTGAAGCCTAGTTTTATATTTCTTTAACATAAAAATAAAGAGAGACACATGATGCATCATGCACCTGAATTCAACACATGACTTACTATGACACGTTTCGCATCGCAAGAATATTTTCGTGATTAGAAACGCTTATAGCAATGTTGGCTTTATTCCAAACAGCTGTTTCATGGATCTATTTCAAGTAGTAGAGTACAATTTAAAAATGTATCTCTTAAAATGGTACAGACACGTTGTACTATACATTACCGTACTTAAAATTTAATTCTGTAGTACATAAATATGGATACCACACGCCTCGATTTATTTACTTTTCGGAGCAATTTATTTATTTGCCAAAACAACTTTACAATATGAAATAAGTATAATTTCATCAATTGGAATTATTTTCAAAATGGTATTGTATACAATACGTAATATTTTTATGAATTATAAAATATTAAACACGGGGCAACTTCAAGTTATTATGCATGGTTGTTTATCTCTGTAATCGGTACCATTGTCAACTCGATGATGTCAACGCTTAGGCTATGTTTATACTTACGTTTGTATCAATAGTCTTGATCGTCTCCCGTGGAAAAGCTCGTCGGGTTGTAGACGGATTCAATGCGGACGGCAATAATTGGGACCCATTTCTGTTCGTATCTAAAGACTTGGATGAATCGCCGAATTATGACATAACGCGTTGGGTACGACAATTACATTTACAGCAATGCGCTTTCGTAGAAATTGGAGAAGGATTTTGCGCTGTAAGCAAGACACATTACATTTATTTCCCTTTTTTTTTAAATACAATCTTAATCTTCGTGTACAGTTTGTAGAATACAAATACGAACGTTGATAATCACGCCACGGCAGGAACTTACAATTTCGTATATTGCTTGTAGTTGTTCGTGGAATTGCGTAACATACCGTCGGAATCGGAAATTCTGGACAATTCCGGCGTGGGTGAATTTTTTCTCGGTGTATGTCACTGTCTGACGCTTCACTCTTGGGATTTGTGCCCGTTTGAACTGACAAGGCAGAGGGAAGTCGATTGCACTTTCGTCGAAGCTACTCCATATTCAAATACGAGTGCAAGGGTCCATAGGCGATTATGCGACATAACGTTGCTCGGCGAGAATGCCCCAAGTTGCAACTGTTCCATTTCGCTTGCTGGCCATCGGTTATACAAAACAAAAGGTTGGTCCTGGTCCATTAGCCTGGTCCATCCATAAACATGAACTGTCCGACGTGAAATTGAAATTATATATACAAATCACTTTCAGGATTCCCCACGTGTTTTTTAAATCCTTTACCAGAGTCCCTGTGTTCGCCACGCGGCGTTTGCGGTGTCGCACAGTGTTCAGCGACCACGATTAAAGGGATACACACGCCCCAATGCGCTTCAAATTGCCATCAGAGACAACCAGTAATGTTATTACACGTTAAACTCGCTTTCAAAATTTCAGCAACGCCGTGGAAAAATAGATAGTAATAGATAATTTCGTTAGAAAGTCTTTCTATGTATTTTATTTAAATGTCTGCTATCTGCGTCTAGCATCAACTAGAGTCGATAAGATATAACCTTTTAAAAAAATACCGAAGGTCGTTTCGATCCCACCTTGTTGATAGGAGATAAATACAATGTTAAGAATCATAAATTCTTTGAAACGTTCAGTTCTGCGAAGAAATTGGACCTTGGACGTCAATTCCGGCTGAAATTACTTCTTTATGGTCGCGATGGTCGTCTCCAAAGTGTAACAATACTTGCGGCGGAGGATTCGTGGTAGCCATTGCTTCGTGCCAAGATCAAGTAACGTAAATAAAAATGAAGGCAAATGTACAGGGTGTTTCCGAACTGTAGATACAATCTTGACCACTTGACTCGCAAAAAGAATGGATAATATTTTCGTAAACATAGGTCTGAATACCGTTGCATTTATTACGTTCATTCGATGGACGCCTATAGGCAAACTTTTTCAAAGAAAAACGAAAGACGCTAACGAATGACGCTAACGCTAGTAGACAATGAAGAAAGCATGATTGTCTGGTACAGAACAATGTTCATGGTTATTTTTTAATTTTTATCGTTACAATTTCACAGGGGGAAGCCAGCCATAGACTGTATCGGGCCAGGATCATTTTGGTGAGCTTCTCTGAGGAGGTTCCCTCGAATTCCCAGTCCGTGACGAAAGGTGTGAACTTTTCCAGCTGCCCCAACGGCTTCGGTAAATGTTACTGCGAGGTAAACACCGTCGATGGAATTATGAGAGCGGCCAGGTTCACGGAACCTTGCATTTCTACCGAAGGGTGTATCCCAAGCAACGTCGAAACATTCACTTTCGAAGGAGAGCCCGATTCCAGCAACAGCGTGGACTCTAAAGAGGTTTACGAGAACTACGATCGTGAAAGGTTCGAAGGTACTCACCCGTTGTATTCACAGCTTTCGATTCTACGGTGCTCGTCGTCCATCTTCCCAGTTCAGCATTAACGATCTGAAATTAATGTAAAATAGGCGTATTTAATCGCAAGGCAGATTTTACTAAACGTTACTAGAAAATTTAGTATCGTAACTAAAATAAGTCTTATTTGTAACTTAACCTTTTTATTTTACAATCGTAACGATTATACATACAGGGTGCTCGGCCAGCCCGGGAAAAAATTTTAATGGGGGATTCTGGAGACCAAAATAAGACGAAAATCAAGAATACCAATTTGTTGATGAAGGCTTTGTTAAAAAGTTATTAATGTTTAAAGTTCCACTCGTACTGAATTTTTTTCTCGAAAATGCGCAGGATTTCGGGGGTATGTCTAATCACCAAAAATGATTGTAATTGACACCTGTAACTAAATATAATTTTTTTAGTATGATTTAAAATTTTTTTTTTTCCGTCGAAAAATTTCATACCTTCTCGAATTTTTTCCAGTAAGTGGGTAGGATTTCGGGGGTACGTATAATCACCAAAAATTATTGTAATTGACCCCCGTAACCGAAAATAATTTTTCCAGAACGATTTGAAATTTTTTTTTTCGTCGAATTTAGGCACCTAATTAGATTTTCGGTGAGGAATTTTTTTCTCGAAAATACGTAGGATTTCGGGGATATGTGTAATGACCAAAAATGCTTGTAAATGCCCCCCGTAACTAAATATAATTTTTTTAGTATGATTTGAAATTTTTTTTTTCGACGAATTTAGGCACCTAATTAGATTTTCAGTGAGGAATTTTTTTCTCGAAAATACGTAGGATTTCAGGGATATGTGTAATGACCAAAAATGCTTGTAAATGCCCCCCGTAACTAAATATAATTTTTTTAGTATGATTTGAAATTTTTTAATTTCGTGTAAAAATTTCAGTACCTACTCGAATTTTTTTCTCGAAAGTGGATAGGATTTCGGAGGTATGTGTATTCACCAAAAATGATTGTAATTGACCCTCGCAACCGAAAATAATTTTTCCAGAACGATTTGAAATTTTTGAATTTAATTGTTAATAACTTATTTTGTCTTATTTAAAGTCTTATTTTGGCCTCTAGAATACCCCGTTAAAATTTTTCCCATGGGTGGCCGAACACCCTGTATACGATCAAAGCCACGAGTTCCAATTGGACGTACTGTACAGAAGGTACTCCTACCTTGGAGGACTAAAAGAATGCATGAAAAATTGAAGATAATATAGGAAAATAAATTGTTTCCCTCGGTACGATGGTTGGTGAACTTGTGCTATTTCAGAACTCGTGGCTGCCCATTGTTCTACGCGATGCACCGCGGTGAAATTCCCGAGTTATTTTGCACGCAAGCTGTTCCAACGCGTTTTGCAGACACGCTTCGTTACTCGGAATCCGCGCGACCGTCGCTGCGTCGCCTCCTGCAGGCTCGCCGGCTCGACGAGTACGGTTTACGCGAAAATAGACCGTCGAATAAGAAGCTGAGGAACACCAGGGTGTATCGTTCCGTTCTACGGGGCCGATCGGACGACGATGCTGATTACGACGACAAAGACGAGGACGACGAGGAGGGGGACAACGACGAAGGCGGCGACAAAGCCGACGAAGACGAGGAAGAGGAGGACGAGGAGACGGTGAACGACACGGAGTCGCCGCGCTATTACGATTACGGTTAGTACTCGTACGCGAATCTTTTTTCTCGGATTTTTCAGATCGACCTCAGAGACTTCGGGAAGGGTCGTTGGAGCCCCAGGAAACGGGCTCGAGAGGCGCGGTCCGATTACGCGGCGATTGCGTTTGAGGGTAAGCAGGAGGTCGATGAACCCGAGGGAAACGGGGCTATGGAGATCGGATCCGTTACAGACGACTGTGACGACGATTCCACGGAACCGCTGCAGTATTACGATTATGGTGAGAAAACGTCAACAAGAGGAAAGTACCGTCCGCGGAGTATCTGACTCGAGACTAGCTTTTCTCTGTGACCTCGCGTCGCGTGGATCTGTTCAAAAGAATTAAGATCAAGGGTATCGATATGTCCCGATCACTCGAGACACGGTGGTGAATTTATAATAGTCTCCTGTTTATGAATTTATACGAATGGTTTGTAATATTTGTTTCAGCCGTCTAACAAAATTATTATTCTATGCTTTCAGACTCTGGCGGGAGTTCGATGTCTAACTCATGGATTTCGTTCGCTACGGAACTGGTAATAGTAAACATTTTGCTGCGGTTGGCTGGTGTTTGATTGGGCAAACGCAAAGAAAATCAGAGATAACTGTACAGAGATAACCTGGTATTGAAATAGATGTAATGATTTTGATGGTACAGTCTCGTTGGTGTGGAAACTAAATTAATTTAATGACTATCTCAATAAAACGACAAACGTACAGCTGTTCCTCTAACGTGCATATTTATTCTTAAAGCAAAACAACTTTACTATAGGATTTTATACTATTTAACGTCTTCACGCCCTTAGCCACATATGTAGACGTTTAGTTTTTTTTTTTTATAATAAATAGAAAAAAAAAAACATCCCTGAAGAGGTTAAATGTTTTTGTGAGATTACAAAAACTTGGTTTAAACGTAATTTAAATACAAGGAATAACAAAAATGCAAAGAACAGTAAATGATAAGCATTAACAGGGACAGGTATGTAAATATTGATCTGACATGCGTAATAGGAATGATTACTTCATAAAACGGAAACGTTTGACTTTTTATTCTTTTGAAATTATATTCTATGTATATTCTTTTGAAAAGAAAAACGAGAATTACAACATCCCCGCGATGTTTTTGCGCGCGGTTAAAACAACACGCTTCTGATAACTATACTTTCACCGGTGATTTAAATTACCTGAGAAACTGAGTCCTTCAGCGTCTTACAATGGGTACTGTGTTAATTTTTTGTTCATTTCGTAGATCGTCGAATGATTGCAACGTTTAGACAGCGAATACATTCATCACAATCCATTGTACAAATTAGACACCATTGAAAAATTTAAAAGATATATCTTGTACGAATGAAAATAATATTTTTCATGGCATCTAAAAAAAAACACAATTAATGCATCTGTTAATCATTCTGTATTTAAATTTGTCAATTCATAGATTATATTGAAGAGAAGTTACATCATAAAGTTGAGAACCTTCGCTCTGTCTCAGACTGTCTTCTGTTTGTAAATATACTTGACTCGAGTGCTCGTAAAGATCAATTAGCACGAATGTGATGGTTCGTTTAAACCAGGATCAATGATCCATTTAGTATCATTAAAAAATTAAGATTTATTTGTTTATGAAAGCTTCGAGATCCGTTGGAAGATCCGATTAGAAACCTCTTCTACGAATGAATGCAGTGGGAAACTAACGCACGCAACGCCAAAAGGAATCTGGAGCGGGCTGTAAAATTGAAATTAGATTTCAGGAAGTGATAAACAGAAGGATGTGCTTGTCTCCCATTGAAATATAAGCGGGAAACATTAACGTAACGTCGACCGTATCGTCCTTCCACGAGAAGAAGACACAACAGCCCGTGTTTACATCCCCACTCTTGCTGCAGTCCGCTGATTGGCTGTCACCGATCCTCGTCACTGATGTCGACCAATGCCTGTGAGTCAGCGGACTGCAACAGGAGTGGAGATGCAAACACGCTGTGCCTTCTTCTCGCGGAAGAATGGTACACATTCGGTGAAAGAATTTTTGCATAATACCTTTTCTGACAGATGTTGTTTGCCCCCGTTAATCGACTGAAAAAAGTACCGATAGAGCAACGATGCTACGTGAATATCAATAACAGTACGTACGTGAGTCTCGCAATGTTGTTATCGAATAGTCATTCATAACCAAAGAGATATCTAACGCGTTACAAGATAAACGTTTGTCGCGCTAACAGGTGAAGATTGAAAAATTCTAATTATGATACCCTATATTACTCAATGATTTGTTATCTAGAATTGCGTGGATGCCTCGAGGAGATGTTTATTTCCAAGAAGCAAGAGTGAAGGAAAAGCCTGTGTTCGGAAACGTGATTGAGGGCGGCGTGGGTGTGAGAGGAGGGCAAGTTTGTCGGTAGAACGGGGGACTTATTTTCCAACCGAGTCGCCCCTGTTTTACCGAGAGAATGCTCTGTTTTTTAACGCCCTTCTCGAATCGCTGTACGAATATGGTCGCTAACTGTTTATTGCGTCACGACCGAAGCTAAATTTGGCATGGGACGACCGGACAAGCCATCCGTCGAGTTTATTGACAGATTACACGGACAACGTATCTCTGATGCCTTCGAACGACGACAGATCTATAAATGAATTCGTAAAAAATAGTCATAAAAAGATCTTCCTACGACCGAACACATGTTTTATTCAAACTGCGAAAGATCGTCACTGTTTGAATGTTAAGATCATTAAACTTTACTTTTCTCTATGACTATGACTAATATTTACTACATGATGACTATAGTACATACTACCAGTGACGAATCTAGAAGTGCACAAAATCTCTAGAAATTATAAACAGAACTAAATATTAATTTATTAAATGAATTTTGTTGGCCAATGAAAGGGGAGCTTCTAGCCTCTGCAGTCCCCCCTTTTGCATCCGCCATTGCATACTACGTTCAAAACAGAGGAAGAGACGCTCCATTGCCTCTCATTTCTCAAGATGCAGCATCATCTGCTACGTGTATCGAGGGTATCGCAACATTGAGGTAAAAAAAATAAAATAGGCGTTACTCAAGGTGCTTCGATAATTAATTACTAGCCTCGTTCGCGGTGGAGAGCACCGTTATTGGCGTTCTTACGTTAGGAATTCATTTATATGTTTTCCGCCTCGACTTTAAAAGAAGTGAAAAACAGTTACTTCGAAAATGGCTGCGTCATGTATGCGTAATTTATTTAGATATGTAATACATTCACGCTTGCGAATAATTATTATAAATTACAGAGGTTATCGACAACAAACGATTTTCTAGGTGTGGCGTTCATTGTATGCAATATTTTAAGCGATAACCATGCTTCCTTAATAAAACAGTTCCCTCATTGTTCTCCACAGAATATTAAGTTTAAAATAACGTTTTTTATACTTGTTTTGCAATAACAGAATTACTAAAACAATTTATATTTAATAGACAATCTCGGAGACCACAAGATATAAATTATATCAAGGAAACGACTCGTGTGTAGTACAAAATGAGACGACGATTAAATAATGTCTACAAGCTCTACTTTTACTTGATTCAAATGTAACGATGGCTCTTCATGCAGACACAGTTGGTGATCGTCAAACAAGCACAATACGTAGCAATGGTAATTCAATGAATGAGCGTCTAAGAGGCGCGTAACGTAACCCTGCTGGTCGTTAATTGAAAAATGAAAGACAATGAGAAATACTAGTCTCGGGTTGAATAAAATTCAGAAATCAACGGCATTTTCAAAATATTAGCGTATTTTCCGTGTCAACGCCTCGTATCAATTACAACCGAACGGAAGTTTTAATTGGTTGTGATCGCTATGTAACGATTACTAAGGTAATTGGCTGTGAAACAATATTTTCTACGAAACGAAAAGAAATACGTATATTCTTAAAATAATTAAACCTATCGTAGTATCATAAACTTGTTTGATGTCCAACAGCACCATAAAATTATTTAACTCAACATCTCAGATTAAAGCGAAAACATTCTACAGTAGAGAAAAAGTCACGTATGCGCGAGTTGAATAACCTCTAATTTTCATGCAGAGGCTGAAAAACAATTATAAACCATAAATCATTCTATTAACGCTGTCCGTTTTAAATATATATCTTATCAGAATCTTTTCAAATTCTACTTTAAAAGTTATTACTTAAACCGCATATCGAATGATATCTAAATGTGGAGCCATCTTGCGCAATAATTCGTAACAATTTCGAGTTTATATTCCACGTGTACCGCTGCGTACGCTCAGAGGCGTAGAAAAACTTTCGAGGATTCGAGACACGTGCAGATGCGTCGGGAAAGGTTATATCGTTCTGCACGTCTTATGACACGCTCAACTGTTATCTAAGGAGCAACCATCAAATAGATTTGTGTACAGATGTACACGTGCTTGGAACACTTTTGCCTTCTAACAATAAGTAAGCATATATAGTTACCGCTTACCGCGAGTAATGCCGTTCGCGCCTTTCGCAACGATTTACGACTCGCGTCGTTCGTTGCATAGCCAAAGACTGAGCCCGAACGATTGATCGTGGTGCCGTAAGTAATGCGATATCCCGCAAGGAATGCTCGGCGATACCTTTAAACGCGAATCTCTGTCGACAGCGTACGTAGAACTTGACCCCGCCGCGTCAATCCATCGCCGTTCGGTGTCAGTGACCTGCCTCAAAAAAAGAAACTAATTCCACCGGCCAGTGGCCCGTTACACACTCGTCGCACACACAACCGCGAACGGATTCTGCGATCTCCCGAGACGAATTCAGAGCCGCCTGTCGTTTGTTTCGGTGACTGGATCCACGTACCCGATCGATCTATCGCAGTGGTTCTTAACCTTTACGATACCACGGTGCTGTTTAACCCTCCATAACCCAACTTTGTTCGTTTCGTCATACCAATGCCATAAATTGAACGTATCGATGACCGGGGTAACGTCGAAATTAACCGTACTTACGTTAGTAATAATCTTCGAAACTGTATAAAATAAAAATTACTAGATCTATTCTCGACCATTCACAGCTCAATGGTTAAGACCACTGACCTGTCGTTCCGAAACAGAGATAGATACAAATTTCAAACAACGAATGTAAGTTATACGAACTTTTACTTGATTTTTCATGAAATGAAAGTTTGAATTTGAACTACAAAGCGAATTTATATTTCGCGATGAACGAATAAAAATTGATTTATATAACTGTGCAATCGAATAAACGTTGCAAATTAATCACCGTACTGTGTTTATATTCGTCATCTATTATTATCGAATATTTAGTCCATCACTGTTTTGAGGTTATCTATTAGAAATTTAGTGGGACGAGCGTCGTTGATCTACGTCTCATATAAAATACGACAAATTGTGCGTTCGAAATAGGTATGGTAATATTTGAACGATTTTGTAATTAAAATTAGAACAACGTTACATTGTAATCTGTGTGAGACAGATATCGACATTCAATTCTACTTTGTTTTCATTATTGCTGTTGAATATTACATTCTGAATACAGTGAAAACTCGATAAATGTCGCTACTCCGGGTCCGGTCAGCAACACTTACGGAATAGGAGAATCGTCTTTCGAATTTGATTGTAGTTTGCCGACGCTTCGAACGTAGAAAGAGTCAGTAGCTAAAGAAGAAAGAGGGACTGAAACTCGGATTTATCGCCCCAGTTTAAATATCCGCGTCAATGTGACCACACTACTGCACAGAAGAAAGTTTTTTATTTTTTACTTTTTGTTAATAAAAATTTCACTATCATGTTGGGGAGATTTCTCTGATTAAAATGAGGCTAAACACGATATAAATCGGTCAATATTTGGTAGCATAATATTGAATTAAATATTGTACTTGCGAGTCTTTCTCTCTTTATTTATCCTTCTTGTGCTGTCCTTTTCTATGCTCGGAAATATCAAAGAACGACGCATCGAGGTGCTGGCTACATTTATCGAACGGGAGGTAGCTATTTTCAAACGGAACGGTTCCACCGTTTCGTAAGTGATCAAAAACTGCAACACTTATGAAATAGGGGGTTTCGTTAGCTACCACTGTTCGATAAATGTACCAATCCACTGACCTTGCGAAGATACGAGTACACAATATTTAATTCAATATTATGGTAACAAATATTGGCCGATTTATATCGTGTTTAGTCTCATTTTAATTAGAAAAATCTTCCCTACATGATAGTAAAATTTTTATTAAAAAAAAGTAAAAAATAAAAAACTTTCTTCTTGTACAGTAGTGTGGTCACACTGACAGGGACATTTAAACTAAGTTGACGAAGGCAATAAAGATTTTTAAAGAAAGCCGCTACGTCTCCGGTTACACTTCGCCTCACTGGTTCAATGGGGATCCCCCTAGTGGTGGGGATAAAAATGTATCATTTATGGAACAGCTCTTGAAGACATTTATCGAGTTTTCACTGTACAATGTTTACATTTGGTGTCTAATAACGAATAGTATTTGCAATTCTAATATTTTAGAAACATATTTTACGGGAAATAGATCAAAGGCTGATTTTTACTGAAAATCGAAACTGAAACTTTTGTAAGGTTCGAAACTCAAAATCCAGAATTTAAAAATGAGTATAAATTCAACTGAATTATTATTATTTAAATAAAACTAAATTCGTATCGTCACAATATTTTCGTATATTGTCGTAACGTGTATGTGTATCTCGTGTTGCAAGAGTTTCGAGATTCAAGAAATCGAACCTCGGGTTTCGAGGTTTCGAGCGACCAATCAGAACGTTTCCCTCCTTTTTCGTTCGCAACTATCGTCGTGCAGCCATTTTACTCGGTTAAAATGTTTCTCTTGATAATTCAATTATGCAATATTTGCGTCATGTAAAATTCATTTGTTGTTTTACCCTCGATATTACGTGTGCTTGCAACAGTACTTCATTTAAAAGCTGATAATCGTGATTGACGAGATAATTGCTCGTTACGTCGTTCAGGTATACAATTTTGTAACGGTTGAAGAGAACTGTATATACTTGATCGCTTCCTAGACGTTCTGTTTATCATTTAATCAGATAATCGAGTTATTCCCACGTTAATGATTGAATTATTTGCTTGTCAAGGCCGATGACGATATCAAAGATCTAATTGTAAGTATAATAAAATAAATTCAACTGGATTTCTTATTAAAACTAACAGATTAAATTTTCGGCTTCTTTTTTTAAAGTTCTCATCGAATGAGATATAAAAGTATGATATTATGGGAAAGACCATAAACTAGAAAGTGTAATTAAAAGAACTTGTATGTTTTTCTTAACACTCTGATATTATGTAAAAATACCAATAATATTTTTACATCGTCAATTCATATGCAATCAATGCAACATTATACCCATTGTTACTGCTACGTTATTCTGTTGAGAAACGTAGTTGTAAAACGAGTATGAGTAATCCCCCTTTCAAGACGTCTGACTGTACTCTTTGAACAAATCATCGTATCAATTAAGTTGATTGTATTGGTCGTGCATCGAGACAGCTCTCAACGGTTATGTTTCCAACTGCTCGCACGACCGTTGAGTCGCGTCCACAAATGTATGTAAGCAATGCAACGCTGTAAACGTAAACGTAAAAATGTATAAAAGACCAATGGCGTAAAAATTAACAGAGACGAATAATTGTCTATCCGTTGCTTGTTAAACAGAAATGAAATTTTCGATCGTAGGGATTTTGTTTGCGAAGAACGAGAGCGAATTTCTTCGTTGCATCGGCTCGTCACTGCAAATGAGAACGTTGGCGATAACAACGAAACGTTCTGACAAGGAAACGGCATTTCTTCAAAGGAAAGCGACGAGACGACAGCGGAAGTGTAATGCGTTTGCACGTCTCTTTGTATCTGCGCAAGATAAACAACTACACGAGCGAGGGTCAAGCGTGAGAGAATTGACCGATCACGAGGAAATTTTATGTATGTGTGGTATCCGGTATCATCGTCGGTGAATCTTGCATTACGTACCGACACAGTGTGGGTAGGGGATTGGTAAGTTATACAAGAGCCAGTAACACACTAAAGTGATATAGAAATAATAATAAAAATACCTTTTCTATGCACTTTCTAGACGGATACAAGTATTGGCACGAATCGTAAAGTACATTATATCGTCGTTTCTTCGAGAGACGTAATTTTAAGATAATGACAAGAAAACTCTTGGCAGTCATCTACGTTATTTAATCGTTTAAATAATCAATAGAAAGTGCCAACGCCTGGGAAAACGAAAGATGCTATCAACCGAGGATAGAAAGGTAACGCTAAACTTATTTAATATCAATAAATGCTATAAAAAGGTTGCAAAGATGGTAGAGAAAGATCGCTCTACTGTATGAAGCACTATTTATTTATTTCACATACAGGGTGTTCGGCCATCCCTGGGATTTTAGAGGCCAAAATAAGATGAAAATCAAGAATATCAATTTTTTGTTTGAGGCTTTCTTAAAAAGTTATTAACAATTCAATTAAAAAATTTCAAATCGTTCTAGAAAAATTATTTTCGGTTGCGGGGCTCGATTATAATCACTTTTGGTGAATAGACATACCCCCGAAATCCTATCCACTTTCTAGAAAAAAATTCGAGGTGTGAAATTTTTCGGAAAAAAAAAATTTTCAAATCGTTCTAAAAAAATTATTTTCAGTTGCGGGGGTCAATTACAATCATTTTTGGTGAACAGACATACCTCCGAAATTCTGCACATTTTCGAGAAAAAAATTCATTACAGGCGGAACTTTAAAATTTTTAAATAAAATTAAAATTAAAATTTTTCCTAGGGGTGGCCGGTACACACTGTATAAGCAAGAAGATCGCAGTAGTAAAACAATTTTAGTACAGACAAAAGAACATTTTAAAATTTATGTAAACAAGTATAATTAAATCAGTGGTCTGTTAATGCAAATGGAATTATAAAATGAGACAGAAAAATAATAAATAAAATGATAAAGGTTCAAAGTTACGTTTATTAGAAGTTGCGAAGAATAGCGAGGAAATTTTATGAATGTACGGTATCCGATATCGTCATCGGTAAATCTTGTGTTACGTTCTGACACGGTGTGGGTAGGGGATTTGTAAGTTATCCGTGACGCTGCAGGCAAATCTAGAGAGTTTCTTTGGTGTTTATCCCCTGGGCGCAAAGATATTTTAGTCGATCGTCCATTCGATCCTACCGTAATCTTTTCATTCGAATCATATACATATACGGATTCCTTTGTACACGTATTGTTATCAATTTGCTTAACTTTGCTACATGATACTAAAATTTGTAAATCTTGTTAGTCATAGAGGGAACAATATGCGATATATTAATCTACAAAATTTAATTTTCGGAAAGGAAACCTGTTCGATAAGCATGATTTTACATCTCTGACTAGTACTTATTTTGATATTAAGAATCTTTGCTAGCGAAGGGATTGAAAATTATTTGAAAAATTAATGAAACACGTGATTCGGTATCGTCTAACCCGTTGAATCAGAGGACGGAATAGGATTGAAAAAACTAAACAATCGAGCGTCGCCGCTCGCGGTGCGTGCAACGCAGGGTTAAGAATATCGGCAAAAGGACAGACTCTCTTCGTGTTTCTTTGCGACGTCCCCGAACGTTAAATCGGTACAAGAGGAGAAGAGAAGAAACTGATCGGTAGCGAGCCGGCTTTACGAACGCGTCCGGGGGGGGCCCTGCGTAACCAGTTTGTGATTGGTTAAGCGTTGTACCACGTGGCGGCGTTGCGCGGGTGGGGATTGGCCAGCACGGCCGCGCATCGCGGGCGAAAGCGGCGAGTTTTGTTCTAGTATTTACCCCGCGGTGTAAAGCTGGCTCTCGAGCTCTCCGGTGTCCTTAAGTCACGTTCCATTGTTCGGATCGTTCCAACGGTTTCTTCCTTCCGTCGTGGAGGGTCCCTTCGTTGTTCCCCGGGCTTTGTGCTTCTTCGATGGTGAACGCGTGAGAATTGTGCGCCATGTTCGCGCCGCGAGCAGCCACGCGATTCACCGGCTACCGTGGCAAGTGATACGTTTTTCTCGCCGTACGGCCAGTGTGTGCGTTTAAATACCGTTCAACGAAGTTCGTCGCTGTGTGTGCGTCGTGTGTTTGTGGGTGCGACCGTGCCGGTCCTTGCCGTTAGGAAGGCAAAAGTCTAGTGGTAATAAACGACGAGAGGCGAGAGCACGCTGTGGGGATCGTGGAATGCGCGCTGACAGGTATCCACCGCCGCGCCGTCGCACTCGGAATTCACTGTGGCGGTTCTTACCTTCTTTCTCTATCCTTTATCCTTAATACGTTACTTCCTTCTCCCTCGTAACAGCGTAAGGCTTTGTGTGTTTACGCGAGCGTCCACCTCCCTGCGGTCTTCCCTTTCTATCCTCCTTTTCCTTCGTCCTTTCTGTCTTGCTTCTCTGAATGGTTCTCCCTCGCGCCTGCGTTGCGTGGCGGACGCTTCGCCACTTTTGACAGCTGTCACGGCGAAGTGTGCGTAGAGGCGACTCGTTTTATTTCATTGGATATCGGGACGTGTAGGGGCAGGGAGGACATATTGCCGTTCATTACCCTTCTTTCTTCTATTGTGTCGTCTCGGTGTTTTTATCTCGATAAATCGTCGACCGGGCTCGATAAAACGGTCGAGCGTTCAAATTCACTCGCGCCAACGAGCCTCGAGTAATTATTTCGAAAATTCTCGTACCTTCGCGGGACAGTTTTACGTAGCCGTGGAATCAAAACACCGCATGGTACAATGTAGCTCCGATACGCGGAATAAAAAGTTTCCAGCAGATACCCTTAATCTATTTATGACGCGAATCTGATATCTCCATTACAATAATAGATGGAGCGATTAATTTTTTAATAAACGTTAATCGCACGAACGTTGCCGGATTACTAAACATTATCTGCGGCACAAAGCACGTTATGTAAAGTGAAAGTGCTTTCAGAAACATGTTAAAGGTTGCGGTACGTGATGTAAAATCATAAATATTGTAAATTCCGGTTTTGGTTACGCTCGATTTCTCGTGTACTCTTGTCGAAGAATAGGAACATTTGCGACAAGGAAAAATCAGATGTTATAGAGTTCGAGGTTCGTTTTCTATTCTGTGTGTATTTAAAGGTGATTTCGTGCTTGTCTACTTGTACATTCTATTAAATTAAGCGGTAACGTGTCAGCCGCTCGGTACTGTTAAAAAGCCTGCGTGACGTGGCAAGCGGAATGAAACAGTTCGTATCCTTTTCTTTGAAGTCGACCGCCAAGGACATTTGACAAACGACATGAGAATGCCGCTTAACCAGAGACAGTTGAAATTAAAACATTCGTTGAAAATCTTTCTTAGCATTCTCACACTCGTCCGGCGTGTACAGTTTGAACGTACACACTGAATTATCTCATAGATCAGCGTCTCTCAAACCGAGGTCCGCGAACGCGTTGGGGCCCATGCACTCCCGGAAGATAAAAGCATATTGTGTCCGTGAAATAAGAAAACTGCTGTAATATTTTATTTTTATATCTTATTGCATTTAGGTATGTAATTTATTACCATCATATGCAAATCAGTATGTAGTATAGTGCAAGACAAATATGTTACGGAATAATAGTTGAAGTTTAACTATTTTCAGTCACGACTGCTGACTAATTTATCACCAATGTACGTGATTGTTGAGAAACACACGTCATCCGGCTGGTTGCATTTGCCTTTGACCGGACGATCAGTTTGCCCGAATACAAATAGTTTCATTTAAAAGTAAAGTGAAGGTGCCCTTGAAATCTCAGCACCAGCAACCATACACAATACTATATTGCAACGTCGATAAGAAAAAGTATCTTACCAGAAAAGAAACTAATATATTTTTATTTAATGTATAATAAGTGAATCCTCGATTTTGTTTAATAACATCTCCAATCTTTGTAAAAATATTGTTAAGTTTCTTCGATATGTCTTTTTTCTTCTGAGAATCTGTGGATTCCCCTTTTCTTAACTTTTGTTTTCTTAACAGATTTTATTATATAGGGTGTTCGCCCATCTCTGTGAAAAATTTTAATGAAAGATTCCAGAGGCCAAAATGAGACGAAAATCAAGAATACCAATTTGTTGATTGAGGCTCCGTTAAAAAGTTATAAAAACATTTCCGGCCACACGGTATATTTTCGGTAAAGAATTTTTTTCTCGAAAGTGCGTAGGATTTCGTAGGTATGTCCATTCACCAAAAATGCCTGTAATTGATCCCTGTAACTAAATATAATTTTTTTAATATGATTTGAAATTTTTTAATTTTGACTAAACATTTCACACATTCTCGAATTTTTTTCTTGAAAGTGGGTAGGATTTCAGGGGTATACCTATTCACCAAAAATACTTGTAATTGTCCCATGTAACTAAATATAATTTTTTTAGAATGATTGGAAATTTTTTAATTTCGTCCAAAAATTTCAGTACCTACTCGAATTTTTTTCTTCAAAATGCGTAAGATTTCGCGGGTATGTGTATTGACCAAAAATGATTATCTTTGACCTCCGCAACTAAAAATAATTTTTCCAGAACGATTTGAAAAAATTTGTTTTCGCCGAAAAATTTCAGCTTCTACTCGAATTTTTTTTTCGAAAGTGCGTAGGAATTCAGGGGTATGTTTAATGATCAAAAATAATTGTAATTGCTCCCCATAACTAAAAATAATTTTTCCAGAACTGAATTTGAAATTTTGTAATTTAATTTTTTAATAACTTTTTAACGAAGCCTCAAACAAAAAATTAGTATCCTTGATTTTCTTCTTATTTTGGCCTGTGGAATCTCCCATTAAAATTTTTCCTAGGGGTGGCTGAACACCCTGTATATCGGACGCAGATCCTTAATGCATCATAACATATCAAACCAGGAAGCCCGCGAAAAGTTCTAACCGTATAAACACGATCTGCATCGAATTAGAACAATGAATCATATGATCAAAAGCACGCGTGCATTGCGTAAGCGGGATGACGCAGGAAGAACATCAATTTAGAAAACATTAAAGTCTTCTGTCGTGCTCGATATCAGCGTTCTAGATTGCGCGTCCCGTTCGACCGCTGTTTGCGCTTCTGTTAACCTTGATCGTCGCGAGTGTCGAATAATGTTTTGCCTCCTCGCTCTTCGATTTTCTCGTCGTTCTTTGTTTCCTCCGACTGTCCTTTCAATTCGTGTTCTTTTTTAGACGGTGGCCCCCCGAATCCATTTCGCCTCGTGTCCCATGGAAGGTATAAACGCGTCGCTGCGTTTGGTCGAAGTCACGGCGAAGAAGTAACGGCCCTCCGAAGGTGGTCAATTATTCCGACCGATCGGAATAATAAAATGCAGCGGTAACTGGTGTCGGAGTGGGGGGGGTGGACAGAGCCTGGTGGGGGTTGGGTTTCACTAAAATTACGAGCACGCGTACTGTTTCAGCCGATCCAACCAAAGAAATACGACTGTAATAAAGTTTCCTCTTTCTTCGGCGTGTGTGTGTGTGCGTTTCGGGAAGCAGCGTGGATCGCGAGGGGGCGACAACCTCTCCGATCCTTATCCAATTACGCATGCGTAAGAATTCCGACCCGCGTCGTTTAAATCCATGGCCTCGTAGCAATATTTAAACTTAACGCAGCGTCACGGTTGTAGATACCTCTTTCCTCATTTGCCCGTTGCAATGTAAATGCCAGAGCCGGGCAAAATTTTATTCGGATAATAGCTGAATTATTATCCCTCCGTTAGGTAACTTTCCTTTGGTATTATTTAGTACACTTGTCTGCACAACATATGTATATCAAGATCAAGGTTACTATCAAAGTGTCTGCTAATGTAAATACTTTTTGTGGAGATTGTTGTTGATGCAACTTCATAAGTAGACATTGGAAGCTGTGATCTTAGTGAACAAATTTTTAATCCTTGTAAAATGTAAGGGTGCTTCGTCGTGCTGAAAAATTAATCTACTTTCAGCTGAAACATTGTCGTCTATAAGCTCCCGATGTAAGCATCATGTCCGTATATTCTTGGTTGTTGTATCTTGTCATTTGCGATAACTTGTCACAAACTCACAGTGAAAAGGTCTTAGGATCAACAGAGTACCGATAGTACCGTATTACCGTCGATGTTTACAAACACAAATACAATTGCAGATAAGCGAAGATACGCTGGTAATGCAGTACGCTTCACGAATTCTCAAAATGGACCTTTTCGAAAGAAATCCACGCATGTTGATTTCGATTATCGGTCGTTTGATAAAAGAATAATATACAGGGTGTTCGGCCATCCCTGGGAAAAATTTTAAGGGGGGATTCTAGAGGCCAAACTAAGACGAAAATCAAGAATATCAATTTGTTGATGGAGGCTTCGTTAAAAAGTTATTAATGTTTAAAGTTCCGCTCGTACTGAATTTTTTTCTCGAAAATGCGCAGGATTTCGGGGGTATGTGTATTCACCAAAATTGATTGTAATTCACCCCTGCAACCAAAAATAATTTTTACAAAACGATTTTTCTTAAAAATTCGTTTTTCATTTTTAATAATTTTATTTGACGCAATACAGAAAAGTTGTCTAATACTTCTTTGTAGATACCCATGAGCTCTACTTTAGAAAAAAGTTTCAATGAGATACGTTCAGTATTGTAGGAGTTATGGCCGTTTGAAAATTGGACCATTTTTATGGAATTTTTTCTGATTTTGCGGGATCAAGGGACAACTTTTCGAATATTTTTGAAATTTCTACATATTCTTCACTAAAATACGCGTTGTTTGCCTTTCGAAACATTAAAATCTTCCAATCCGTTCAGAAGTTATGATATTTTAAACATTTCCATGAAATTTCGAGGAAGCATTTCTGGTCAGAAATTGTATTTTCGGTGAAGAATTTTTTTCTCGAAAGTGGGTAGGATTTCAGGGGTATGTGTAATGACCAAAAATGCTTGTAATTGTCCCCTGTAACTAAACTTAATTTTTTTTCTATGATTTGAAATTTTGTAATTTCGCCTAAAAATTCCAGCACCTACTCGAATTTTTTTCTCGATAGTGGGTAGGATTTCGGGGGTATGTCTATTCACCAAAAATAATTGTAATTCGCTCCCAAAACCGAAAATAATTTTTCCAGAACGATTTGAAATTTTTGAATTGAATTGTTAATAACTTTTTAACGAAGCCTCAAACAAAAAATTGATATCCTTGACTTTCGTCTTATTTTGGCCTCTACAATCTCCCATTAAAATTTTTCCCACGGGTGACCGAACACCCTGTATAGATCTTCGGTCCAACGACGAGCGTTGTTGACCATTCCCATTTCTGGTGAATCCCAGCCTGTAAATAAAACAGACGGGTAAAAAAAAAGTTTGTCGGCAATAGACATCCTTAGCAACCAAGCAGAAAAGTTAACTCTCTAAGGAAAATCATCTTCGTTAAGTGCCTGTACTCTCTAAACATGGTAAGGATAAAGCAGTTGGTTTCGCAAAACTCTCCACACTGTCGCGTGCCCGACATTCCCCATTGCTGTTGCTCTTCGTTTTCTTCAATCGGATTCAGGATACTCTCTTCTAGATTAACAGTTCTGACATTCACTCTTTCAACCCTTTTGTTATGAAAAACTTCCAGTAACATTACAAACGTTGCACCAGGTTTCACACGTCGATTTTTTCAAGACGTTCAAAGTTCGTTCCAAGGTCTCGTTTTCGATCGGTGGGGACAGCGAAGGACGCTTAAACGGGGACTGCAGTACTTACGAGCCTTTTTATCGACATACCGCTGATAATGTTTATGCGTTTGTTTCGAAAACCGATGCAATCACCTCAAACGTATTCGTTCCTTTTTGGGTAACGGGTGTAACTGGCGTTTCGTCGTAACGGCCAGTCCATTAAACGCGGTAATGGGGAGTAAATAATCTAGGGCCGCTCGTAGTTTACATTATTTATTATAAAGCGGAAAATTGCGTCACCGGAGTTACACGGACGACGAGCTCGCCACTTTATTCCCCGCGTAACGATTCCTCTAACGGGCATTAAATTCCACCTATAAAACACATAGTTAATTCCCCAGTAATATCACCTGACAGCCAATCCCAGCGTCTGGAATCCGCGGGAGCCATTGAAAGTTCCACGAGGTGCCACGGTTCATAAACTTCCAACAAAGTCTTCGTCTTCGCGATAATTTCGAATCCCCTCGTGCAATGGCGTCTCCGTCAAACTTCGTTCAGCAATCTTAAACGCAAGCGTAATTCGTTTGACGTCGATGAAAAATAAATATAGAGGATAATTCAGGATAGTTTTAAAGTGTACGTTCAAATAAATACGAAACGTTTAACGAAGCTAATTAGCCACAAGTTAGAAAGTAAAATTCATTATCGAAGATATTTCCTAGCACGAAAGAATTACTTTCCATTTACATTTAGTCCCGTTGAATGTTCAAACCTTGATGCATGTTTTTCCACTGGAAAAATAGTCCTTAATCCTTTGCACTCCTATGTCGAGTGTGATTTTTTCAAGTCCAAACCAAAGAGATAGCGTACACTTGAAAATTACAAAATACAATAACAGTGTAAATAAAACAGATATTCCAACAGGTAAATTTCAAATAAAACACTTAAAAGCGTTGGGAGCTGCTTTGTAACAAAATTGAAATATAATTCGGAGTGCAAAGGGTTAAAATCCATTGTTACGTAATTTGACAAACTTCCTTTTCCCGTTGCGCTCGTCTTCGTCCTCCCAGAGCGAAACAAAGAGAAAGAGAAGGGAGGTACATACGCCGCGTAGAATTTAAATGCCTCCAGGCGCGCCCAGGAATATCGAAGTTTTGTACTGGTTGCAGAGATGGAACCGAGGAAAGGTGCACGGACGCGATGAGAAATAATATGGAGCATGAGGGTGACCGTGGAAAAACGGAAGGAAGGTTCACAGCTCGACGAAGCGGTTAATGATCCGGAGTCACCGAACGCAGCTGGCTACGTCTCTGTCGCCGACAGCTGGAGATGATCACAAACGAGGAGACGAACGAAACGACGACGACGACGCTGGCATCGTCGCCGGTGTTGGACGAATCCGGCGACATGGACTTGGTGAATGGACCGAATCCGTGGGTTCCGGCCTACGGCTTCCAGCTCCAACACCATTCCCATTTTCAACCCGACCACGAGGATCTACGGACTAATGGTTCGTACTGTTTACCGTTTCACTTTCTCTTTTTCCAGTTAACAAAAGCAACGACCGTTTTGTTCCTGTCTTTGCCACGAACGAACTGCTCGGGACACACCTGACGCAACGTGGATTTTGAAAATTGTTCCTCTGTAATTTATTGCTTGCCCCATCCATCGATAATACCAGCGTGCTGAAACAAAAACCAGATAACCACCATATATTTTTTCCAGGAAGAACTATGCCAATTATTGAGAAACTCTTCCACGAAATTGTCGATAGGTATGCTGAACTATACACGATACACGATGTTCCAACTTCGTACTTCATATTGGGTTCCACGGAGGTTTAACGAACCTTTTTTTGGAGGCTCCATTGAGCCAAGACGTGCAAGATTTTTTACAGACAAATGATACGTCCGAAGGTTTCACTTACACCGATAAATATTTTGAAAGTTCGCGGTGGATAATGTTTTGGAAAGTTATTGCAATTATTATTTAACGACGCTTGTAATGAATTTCGTCATTGTGAAACCGTAGCGTTTATTAGGTCTCCGCGGAGCTCATCATGATACACGGTCCGTAAATGTTTCTTTGTATCGCGTATCACCGTCGTAGGTATTTAATGTGGCCAGGTTAAGTAGGACACCCTGTATTTCGGTCATAGGTCTTGCAGCAACGCGATATTACGACACAGTTTAATGGTTCACAGTAATTGGCACCAACTGTCGAGCACGAAGTACATAAGAGAATATTAACTTCTAAAGACTCGACAGCATTAAGACTTTTGATTTTTTAATCATCAGTCGAGCTTTATTTTGTGAAATAAAGACGCGGGGACATGGTGAAAGAAAATTCCTAAACAGCGTTGCGATTTATTGAAGATGCAAGTAAGACCGAATAGGCGAGACATGATATAGCATGCACTGTAAATTTCTGCATTAGAAATTATATCACGCTTTCATTATTTCTGATTTACCGCATCTGTAGCAATCATACTTGAAAAAGAAGTGACTGGCGTATCGTGGGTAATCCATTAAATTTATGCGGATTTCTCAGCTTCCGTTTTACATTCGCGCAATAATAGTTTGTTTCGACGAGTCCAGAGTCACGGAGGAAAATTATTGCAATTCGTTGCAATTCCATTTTTATTTATGTGCAATATTATTATAACACTTTGATGATATTTTTCGTGGTCTACTCGTAAGCTGAGGTTTCTCATTTTTTCCCCCCAGCTTTCACTCGTGACCTACCAAAAATATAGCGTGACCGTACTGTCCTCTTTGAGAAACTCTCGTTCACAGTGTCCCTATTTATTATCTCACTCTTCTACAAAAATTTGCTTTCGATCGCAAGATAAGACATTACACCAAAATTCTAGAGGCTTCGAATTAAATTCTTCAGCAAATTTTAATCCTACGCAGTTACGCGTTGTGTCCTTTTGGCAACGCGACCATTGTACGAGTTACTTCGCAACACCTATCGAACCGTTCCATTGGACATAGATTTCTGGCAGAAATTCCGTAACAAATACGTTTATTCGAGGAGCGTTTATTTTAGGATTGTCTAATTACTAGCTTCTTTCCACGACTTTTCAAGTTCGACCGTTTGCACCGGGATCGTGTAAGAATTTGTTATTGAAACTGGCCGCGATTAGCTCGAACGGCGTTTATTATATCTGTCTGGGAACCGAACCGTTTGCATCGAAGCCTGGAAGTCATTCTGCTCATCTACGCTCTAGATATTGGCGGAGACTTCTATCATTACCGTGATTTCCATCGGGTAGAAAATGGCGCGGGTTTGCATACAAATCGCTTGTTAACTGGTAGACTTAATGCGAGCTACTTTCTATAACCGTGGGCGAGCGCGCGAGAGTTAATGAAAAATTACATCTGGGAACAGGCAGGGTGCCGGTCATGCAATTCCCATTAGGCGAACGAAGACGCCATGGATACTCGTGAAATTTCCGTAAACTGCGTCTGGAAATTTGCGTACGAAAGCACCGAGGGTGAAACGAACGTTTGCATGATCACGCGAGACACCAGTTGATTATTAATAATCGAACGATTTCCAGTAGAAACGTTTCAACTAAATTGTATTTATTTCTTACATAGAATATTTCACCCAACTGTCTACGATAATACAAAACGTTGGAGGAAAACATTATTGATTTCTTCCATCTTTGACGTTGGTAATAATTAGCAATAATTGGACTCGAGATAAACATTAAATTCAATTTAACTCCTTGTATCTCTGATATTCAATCGTATGAAAATAATTAGTAACAATTACACTTTAATCGTACGTTAAATATCAATGCATCGAGTACTGTTTACTCCTTTCGTCTTTGATATTTATTCGCATGAAAATAATTGGACTTCGATCGTACAATAATAAATCGCTAACCGAAACAGGAAGATCTTCCTTTTAAACGTGTTTGTACCAACGATTTGAATTTCGTCAATGATGTTTGTTGTATTCGGTAACGCGGAAGTAATAACAGACTATTTGGGTTCGATCGTACGAATGTTCTGCATATTTGTTTGTTTGGACGCGCGTGTTATTGCGTTGTTTCTTCGATTTCTTCGGTTGCGTCATATTGACACGATTAGAGCAACACACGCGTGCACAAAGCGAGGTAGATCAGCGATTATTTTTGTGCAAGTCGATGGATTATTCACGTCCGTCGGTTGCGGAACGAACAGGCAACAGACGACTGCAACAGCTGGTTCCCCTCCATGATGTTGCAAAGCAACGCGTGCTCCTGCACTTGTGCAAGACAAATCGCGTTCCTGGAGGACGATTTGTTCTCACAATCGTCATTAAGTCTAATCTTCGCGCTTTAGGAGAAAAAAAAAGGTAATAATAGTCTACTCCAATATGGGAAGAAACTTTGATTTTACCGTCCCTGGTCGCAAGAAACATATAATAGATGCTGGGTGTTACTTTAAATATTTTTTTTTATCCCCCTTAGATGTTTCAGATTCGCCATTGACCTTAAATTTTTATCCAGATGAAATACATCAAGGACAACGTCGTATGACTCACCAAGAATTTTATTAAATTCTGCACATAGATTTGCAGTAATTTACACATATTTAGCAACCTTTTGATTTATATTTTTACGAACAATTAGCAACGTTCTTAAAGTGTTCTCGTATCCTTTCTAGAAATGCAAAGTACTGTAATTCACAGAGATATTATTATACTTTATTTCAAATGTTTTATAGAGGGGATAAAATTTCAAAAATTCCCAAAATTAGATGTTAAAGAAAATGAATCTAGACGAGACTCTTGAATCATTAACTGTAAAAAACGAAGTTTCGTTTTCGTGGACAATTCGAGGGGTTTGGTACGGTTGAACAACGCGTAAAGTTGCACGTAATAGCTTTAAAATTACCGCATGAATGCGTCATTTTTTTATCGAGTGAACGATCATCGATCACGTAACTGGTTTTTATTGATTATTCAGATTGAATTGAACGAATCATTTACAAAGAATTACAGACGCAGCGATCGACTGCTTCGCGTTACTCTGATCGAAACAGAATCGAATTCATGGGCAGCGTTTATTATCGGTTCGAATACCTGCTGCACGCTGTTATTTTCTATGGACCGGGTACATTTATTTCTTCTTCCGTAATTGCGTTCTAACTGCTAAGAAGGGAAGAAACAGGCTTCCTGGAATATTCGCTATTTTTTTTATTTCAAGAATTTTAATTTCAACTCGACAGTTTCTGTTTTGTGTCGTCTGTGAACGGGTCGCGTTCATTTCGCGTACATCGAAGATACGTAATGTTTAATTCGATAGCGTTATCGTTTTCCACTCGTGGAAAGTTACGGATAATCACGTTCTTTGGAGTTTGCAGCCATAGAAAGAGCTGCGCTCTTGTGGCGCGCGATTGCAATAACGACGTTCCTCGCGGTTCTGCAAAAGGTGTTCGCCAACAGGTGTCAGGAACTTCAACCGTCCCACATTCGCGCAGATCGGATAAGTGAACGGTAGTCACCCCTATTAGACGCTACGAAGCTCAACGTCTGAGCACACCGTCTGGTGTAACCTGATCTGAGCTCGAATATCAGTGAAACAATACATAATACACGATACAAAGAAACTCTTTTATATTTGTTTTTTTTTTAATGAAACTTTCACCAACGTATTTGTAAGAGTTCTCCAATTAAAACAAGACCAAACACGATATAATTTGTTCTTAACCTATTTCTAACAGAGTATAAAATCGTGTTAAATGCGATTAAATACACACTCATTAAAATATGCAGACATAGATCCAAGTTATATCGTGTTTGGTCTTGTTTAAATCATAGTAACCTCGCAAATATATTAGTAAAGGTTCCATTAACTACGAAATAAGCAAGTTTCATATTGTGTTATTCTTATGTTATCCTTCCTTCGTTGTCCTTTTCTACGCTCGGCAAGATACAAAGTCGAACGCTTGTAGATCGTGCCTTTCTGGGAACTGAAACCCAACCATGCTTTTGTAAACACGAGACATCGGTGTTCCTCGCGGTTGTCCAAGGTTTGCTGCAACGAAACAATCAACACGATCTTCCGCGACAGAAGATTGTGCTCTAAAAGAATCGACCGATTACCCACGGCTCGATTATGACGCAATTTAGCTACATCGTTTTTCTTTCGTGCACGTGCGATACTCGCTACACGGTAGACGTTATTTTTGCTCTTTCGTTACGTAAGGTTCGCGAGCAGAATGAAAGTGTACGCTAATGCTGGTCCTTTCCGCCAGAGTAACCTCTGAATTAACGGTTCGAGTGCGTTCATTCTGTCACTGCACACCGCCGTATGCAGTTATGCACCGTGCTACACTTACCAACGAATCGTAACAGGCATCAGCGATTCCTACGGAGTAACCGGTCGTTTTGGAGACCGCGAGGAATATAAATAACGTTACGCTTCGCGGGGGTAGCGTCGAGCAAATTTTAATCCGAGGGAACGATTAAAGTTGAACGATCGTTAATTGGGCCAGTCAGAGACAGCGATAATTATAAATAGAATTTAAAAACAGAAATAGGTGAAGGTTTGGATAGTCTCTCTGGATTGATTCGGTGCTCTCCCGTTTCAGAGAGTCCCATTATTTTGTATTCCGATGCAATACGTGCTATTGACAGGCAGTGTGTTAACGTTTGTTACATGACTTGACTTCTCTAAAGCGTTTGACACGCTTGATCGTGGTCAGCTGGTTGTTGAACTACGACCCATGTCGCTCTCTATCACGTGGTTACGTTCGTACCTTACTAGCAGCACCGAACAGGTCATAACCGACGTCGGTGCTCCTCAATTTTCATCCATTCGCTCAATCACACGCGGTGTATCACGAGGGTCTATATTAGGACCACTTTTATTCGATGTATTCGTTGTTGATCACAATTACCACGATCATTTGACGTTTCCTGTATAGATCATGTACGTGGACACGAATTAGGCAACGTTTGAGGGTACCAAATTGGTCTTTACAGGGTGGTCCAATACTAAATCCATCCACATCCTCTTGTCGACGATGTTATTATTTTTCCTAACGTTTCAAATTGTGTTACAGATTTTTCTCGTCATCTTGCAGGACTAGATTCTAAGGATGGAAACGTTGAAAGGATGTTACATGAAAGTTGGCTACGATTCGTTGCAAATGTATAAGCAAATATTGAAACAGGAAACGACGAAGTTTACATTGCAGGATCTGAAGGGATCCTTTGGCTCCCGTGATCAACAAATCTTTCTGATTTCTACCTGGAATTCTGAAACAAACATGTTAGGATTACTTGTTCTCTGAATTAATAAAATAATATTAACGATGTGATGGAGAAACGTGCCTTACTTTTTGAGCGATAAATGACTAAAGAAAATTCTGTACTTGATGGAAAATATCAGGTCTCAAACCCATTTTGGATTCTTTTTTGTAGATCTTAGGAATTGTTCACTCGATATTAAGACACTGACTGTGAATTTGGATTATCAACAAAGGAAGTCTATGCAGAATAACGTAATTGGTATCAAATAACAAACACTCAAAAGTTGTATTAAAATTAACGAATGCATTTGTTTATTTTGTCAGCTTATTAAAACTATATTTAGCATAGGTTTACACGATTCTCGCCAGACTGCAGCATTTAATACAATAGATAGAGTAGGGGATGGAATTAGACAAGGGGGTGAAATTCTATCCCCTGACCCTGCTGGTATTCTTTCGAATTTTAATGTAAATCTTACAGAATGTGTTTCTAATTCTCAAATGTTATTTTGCTTTACTTTTCTTCGCAGTATAATTCTTCCTGTAAAAGTTATAAAACAAGATCAAGTTGATCCATACGTTCACGAACATTACGCTGGCTGGTATTAGTAATCCACGACAGGTGGGTCTTAAAGTTTGTAGCATGTACAATATCAGGAAAACGAATTGTACCTGTTGGTAAAAAAAGAACGATAAGTGTAACGACGAAAGTGTGCAAAAATTATTTTTTAAACACTTACCATTTGCGCTATGGTAATCATTGGTTTTAGTGGCTGAAGCTTTCGTTGTACGCTCGGTCCATAGGTTGATAATAAATAATATGTGTACATTATCACGTGTATCGTAGAATTGACAATACCAATCGTGAGCGACATGCCAGTGGACACATATTTAACGTTCAACCAAGTAACGATGACCGTCGTAATATGGTGATACAAGTGCAAGAACGAAACTTGTCGGTTCTTCTTTCTCAGTACGAAGACGATCGTCTCGAATAAATCAAAGACTCTTATGACAAATCCATAATATGATATTGCACATATCTGCAACGATATTATTTTCCATCTTATAGAAATAATATAGAAATAACAAACACACGCATATTATATTCACAGTAACTCCTGCTTTTTTCGGCGAAATTAAAAAATTTCAAATCGTTCCAAAAAAATTATTTTCGATTTCGAGAGTCAATTACAATCATTTTTGGTGAATAGACATATTCCCGAAATCCTACGCATTTTCGAGAAAAAAATTCGAATAGGTATGAAATTTTCGACGAAATTAAAAAATTTCAAATCGTTCCAAAAAAATTATTTTCGATTTCGGGAGTCAATTACAATCATTTTTGGTGAATAGACATATTCCTGAAATTCTATGCATTTTCGAGAAAAAAATTCGAATAGGTATGAAATTTTCGACGAAATTAAAAAATTTCAAATCTTTCCGAAAAAATTATTTTTAGTTGGGGGGTCAAAAACAATCATTTTCGGTCAATACACATATCCCCGAAATTCTACACATTTTCGAGAAAAAAATTCCAGTAGGTGGCCAAATTTTTCGGCGAAAAAAAAAGATTTCAAATCGTTCTGGGAAAATTATTTTCAGTTAAAGGGGTTAATTACAATCATTTTTGGTCAATAGATATACCCTCGAAATCCTACGTACTTTTGAGGAAAAAAATTTTTTACCGAAAATATACTGCATTAATGAGGCTCTAGAGCCCTAGAAAAATGGTCCGGAAAAATACATTGGATGTAAGGTCTACTCGTATGCTAACTACTTAGTGACGTATCGACAGCCTTACAGTTTTCTGAGTGAGAAATGTCTCAAATTTTATTATTGAAACTTACCTTGAGTCCTTGCGGAGTTGGGTCATAATTGGGTGGAACGCAATATATAAAAAAGTCCTCGATCCATCCAGAATCCACTATAAGGTAGATTATGGTAGCGTTTAATATGATTTGAATTAGGTTATAGACTCTAACCAATTGGTGCAAGCCGTATGGTTGCTTGTTTGCCATGAATTTTGGGCCGCATCGTAGAACGAAGTATGTGTACGAAAACAAGATGAGTACAATCGGTACAGGAGAACTTACAAGAAACCAGTCGTTCGTCCTCTTGTCTGCAAAATATTTTACAAAACGATTGAACATTTTTAGGAAAAGTATTTATGGCAGAATTTGTTGGAAATTAAATTTAAAAATTGTTCTCTTCCATTCAAATTTTCGATACTCGGACACGATTGAAACAAAAATTAAAAGATCGCGTGAAATAACGTGGAATGAAATAATTTCGTCTCTGAGGAAATAGAAGTACACGTGTCTTCGAATCGATTAAATATTTCGCTAGTTCGACGTGTCTCCTTTAATCTACGTTCGTGAACACTAATTGTGGCATGATCTGCTTTTTGCAAAATCTGTTATTTTCTGTAACTTTCACTTTCGATCACACTCTTTGCGATTAAAAAAAAAAAAAATGCACACGTAGAACCGAAGTTCGAAAGTGCACTAGAATCAGTCCATGTTTATTTAACTCGTCGAACACTATACGCGATGACGGTGGCAATATTTCCAACGATTCATGCCATATTAAAATCACAAACGAGTTACGAGTTTTCGATTTAACGAAACTGAGAACTAAATAACTGTCTTATTATTTTGGAAACTTGTCGCTGTTGGTATTCGTGTATAGACGCGAGCTTCAGGTACTTTGCACTAAATTTTTGCACGATTAATCGCTTTCGTATCCTGAATTACGTTTCATACTTTATAAATAACGAATTGATCTTGCTACTCACCAGCAAATTCCGTATTAAGATAATGGTACAGCTCCAATAGACCCATGGTGATCCTCTTTTTTAGAATTTAGTGTTTATAGAATTTACGCCGATTTAACGCGCACGGTTAAGTATAAATATAATTTAGGATCCGAGTTGCCAATTTTTTTAATGCTTTTCGTACCTACTCCGGAGAACAATAGTGAAATTGTGTCAATAATTTACTCTATATATACGTGTCCAGTATGACTATGCATTATGAATATTAACTATGAATTGATCGTGCACGCTATATTTGTGGTTCTCAGGAACTATGAAGTAGAACATTTTTTTAAATAATTTGTGAAATTATCATGCAGGGCGTGGACGTCCCACATTTTGTTGATAATTTACAATTGAAACGTTATTTACGTATTCGGAAGTCGCATGGAAATGTTAATGTACCAGGAAATTATTTCGAAACAATGACGTTATTGGAGGCCTTATCAACCCTGGTATATAATGTTGTATTAGAAATTCAATCTTTCACTGCGTCACGTGCAATTACAAATTAAATCGTAAGACAAGAGGTTAAAACAGATCAATTCGAACAGCTTGTTTCACAGATAAAAAGGCACGTTTCAGATAGGAATTGTTTCGAGATAAACCATCGCCATTTCTGTGCCATTGAGCATGGCTTCGGGCTCGAGAATTTTTTTTCTTTTTTAACGAAACTACGGATGTTTTTATTTATTTTGTATCTGCATGCTTTTACGCGTCGAGCACCGAACGAGCTTTACGTGTCTTTCCATTCGCTTTGATCGTCACATCCATCCTTAACATTTGTTCAACCCTCGAACGACTGTGCCATTTTATTCTATGCAAATGAAGCCTATAACGGATCCCAACGAAAACGGTCCGACGCTGAGAGAAAAATATATGGTTGGATTCGAAAGAAGCATCGTTTTTAAATTTCATAACAAAAAATTGTTTCGACTAAATTCAAGATCAACTTGTTCGAAAATTGTCGTGTTATTTTGACCGATGAATAGTAATCGTGCGATACAGGGGCCACGGAGATAAATAAAACCGAGGAGGTGGCCGCGAGCCAAAGATGATTGAGAAACACTGAATAACAATACCGCAAGTGAGGTGGATGTCCTGCCCGCGATGATGAAAACGATTACGTTATCTCGAAACGTAATAATTGTGGTCACATTGGACGTAGGAGTCCCGCGATGCTCCGCAAACGTATCCAGAATGAGTCACGATTAGGTTAGGTTTTAACAGTGTGTTCAGTCGGTGACGGATACAAGGGAGGGGATCTATAGGGGCTCGACACCTCTCTAACTAATAAAAATAAAGTCTATCTGAATTTTAAACGTCTCGAGCGATTTTTTACTCGTGGACAAACCTCGAATAATCGTTAAAACTTTAACATTTCTATTTCTATTGTTTTGGCCGCAAAGTAAATAACAGTCATTTTTTTTCTTTTTAAATAAGGGGAACTTAATCAGTTTTTTCAGTGCTCCTCGAGCACTTCCAGATTCGCAGCTGCGTCGAGGTTTCTAGTGGCTACTGTTCCTTCTTTCTTTTCTTTCGTTTCCGTCTTCCTCCGTCCATGTGTTATCGCACGCTTTCGCCGACGAAATCCGAGAACGGGGACGTTTTTATCGCGATCGCGGCTTTCCGAGCGATTCATCAGACCGTTGCTTCTGTTTGAATTCGTTCGCGTCGAGCACTTGAAGTTCGCGATGCCAGCGAAAAAAAACGTCATGAATTTTAATGGACGTTTCGTTGGTTCGTCGTGGTCTTCGCTTCTGAGCGCTATTTTTTCGCAATAAGCGACGAATACTAGTTGACCGGTTAATTAACCAAAGTATACTTGCGCCTCCTTAACCTCTCTAACCTCTTTAACCTCGTCGGAGATGAATTATTTTGCTTAAAACGAACAAAGACCGAAACTATTATTATCAGCAATATTCATTCGCAATTGCATCGTTTACTTTCGCATTATAATATTTAGAATAATTTACAGTTACGCATACAGGTGTTTTCGAAGGTTTTAAGTCTACGTTCTTCGAAATTTCAAAATCGTAATGTTTTTTTAAGAAGATCTGTTTATTCTTACTGACACCGTATCGTAGTTGACCTTAAATGGATATTGATGACTATAATATGAACTTGGGATGACTTGAAGGGTAAAAAAGATTGCTCGAATTAATTTGATATTAAAGAAATTAATTATTCAACGATGACGAGGCAATAATTCCATTCGTACGATTGTCGACTAATCATCTCTTTACGCTATTGTCGTCTATGTAAAAATTGCACTGTTATTTTCACACTATCTTTTATTTGCGTTTGGAGTTGCGTTGATACCAACTTTTGACGACACAGTGACTCATAAAAGTTCAAAGTTTCCATGCAGTAGCTTGTATAATCAATTTTTGGTACTATACAATAACGTTGCGTTACGGCTATGACGGTTTTGTGTACACAAAATGAGAATAAAGTGTGCTCGAATTAAGAAACGAAATAAACGTTAACTCGCAACTGAACCCTAACTTAATTAGAATTTTTGTTTCGATGGTGTAATAATAGTAACACGACAATATGTTTTTATTGCTACACCGTTACATGCAGTATAAAATAAAAATTCCTAACCTAACCCTAACTTAATTAGAATTTTTGTTTCGATGTTGTAATAATAGTAATACGACAATATGTTTTTATTGCTACATCGTTATATGCAGTATAAAATAAAAAATCGAGTAAAGAAATAATACGTAGAAGAGTAAATACAGGTTTAGGTTAGAAAAGGTTATTAACGTAAACATATAAGCTCAGCAATAAAGTTACTTGATAAACCATCGTGTATTTGTACTTTTAATGCTTATTTTTAAGACGCGTGTTATTTTTATTTGCAGATACAGTGCTGGTGCAACAAGTGGACTTTTTAGAGACTATTTTAGAAGAAACGTCGGACGATCTGCAAAGCGACTCTGAACGCAGTGGTACCACCTATTGGGTCGGTTCGGACTCGGAAACCGAAAGCGTGATACACATACGGGCGAAGCAGAGATCAGGAGGTAAGATGATAATTAAAAGGTATTTATTCCATTAAGTATAAAATTTCAAATAATATTTATAATTGCTGTTCGAAAATGAAAATTATAAATATTCTGTTGTACGTGGTCTATTCCTTTCTTTCTGTTGGCTTTTACGAGCAACAACAAATTCCGTTCTATATAATTAACCGTCTAGATTGTTACGTACCTCGAACACTATAACAATAGGTCTAAAATTAACGAAACTCTTGGACTAGACCGTCGATTGTCCATTTGGCAACAATTCCGAACATGGGCTGTGTGCCACGCTGTTAATTACGTTACAAAGAGTACGAAACGATTTTGCACTTAGGATGATATTTTCCTGCAAAATCCTCGGGCGAAAATTAACTTCGTTATTTTGCTAAAGAGACTGTAGTTTGTCGTGGTCAATTAGCAACGCGAAATATAGTTATTATGTACGTAAATAGGGAAGACCTAAAATGGTAATTCGTTCGTTAATGTAAATTTTGGGTATAGGATCTATTATTTAAAAAAAAATTAGAGGATTAAGATTATTCGCGTTCGATAATTTACGAAAGGGAAATTTTTTTATTTATTTTATACACGCCGTGGTAAATATTTTTTTTTTTTTTTTTTTTTTTTAAGAAAAACGTGTTACGTCTACGTTACTGTAAAACGTATGACATTAAAGTGAGCGGTATTTTGTCTCGGAATGCATCTTGTGAAACCTCATTCTCGCTTCACAGGAAACTCGTGGCAGTGAGCATTGTGGACGCCGCGGTCTACTTTCTCCTTTAAGTTGATCCTTCGATTCATTGAGTTTTGTAAAAATGAAATCTGACAATTTCTCATTCGTTCGAATCTAGGCTTACGTATGACTTCATTGTATTAATAATAAAAAAAAGTTAAAAGCTAGTAAGTTATTTTGCACCTTGTTTATGTTTTACAATTTGCCATACTATGTGTAGTAAATTGTTTTATCTGAAGAAACAAGGTTACATCATTCTGTTATTAACGATAAAGCATTTTGTAAAAATAGCGACTATCGCTCTGGACGATGTTTAGATAAATAGTTATTTAACGCGTCCTATCGTTCTGTTCCGTGCTGTGCTATAGTGTATCAGCACTTGCGATTAGATAAGTCGCCTCAACATCGTATAAAGTGAAAGGATGAGCCATATCCGTCCTGAGATCAAACCTTTATGAACTTTCTAAGTATTCTCGTAAAACTATACTACTGAAGACTAGTGTTCACACTTCGGAGGTTCAAGGTGAGTAGAAATAAGCTTCCAAACTGTGGTCGTTCGTTTTCGGAACACTCTTCGTTCGTAGAATACCACTGTAGATATTTACAAGCTTATCAAACCGGTAATTATTTATATTTGTAGTTAATCGTTGTAAATTCATTATTTTATAGTCTACATTTGCACCCTGCTTACGTTTTTGTGCTAAATTTGTTTTATTTTAACTAATACTTATAAACTTTTTATTATGTTAATGTCATTGGTGGCGCCACAAAATGACAAGTACACTAAAAATGACTGAAACGTTGAAAATAACCTATTCTCGCGAACCCTATTGTATTTATTAATAAAATCACATTACAAATAACAAAAGATCTTAGACACAAATGTTAAGATTTGTGAATTTTATGTTACAAAAATTGCATACTGTAATTTTTACGTTCAATAAGTATTTAGTGTTGAATAGAGAAGAGAAGATCGGTATTAGTGTATTTTCTAAAAGTTTCCAATAGATGTCGCTGTCGTACTGTTTTCCTAGAAAATATAAATTATTCCGCGGTGCACAGTTTGGGAACATCTGCTCTAAGAGGTTAAGTATTTCTTTATTAAAAGTTCATTTACTCGTCGAATGTAGTGTCACTATTTTATATCACTGTATATGATAATTAATAATTATTATCACTCTGTTCGTATTGTCTCGAATATATTAGTTAGTTTTACACGCGAAATATAGTTTGAAATTATCTTCACGAAATATTGCATGAACACTCGTTCTTATCCACGGTGTAATAACAAGACGACTAGTTGTGTAAGTTCAATAAATTTTCCTACAAAAACAGCTTTGCAATATCGAAACACTAGAAAATATCTGATACGTTGAAAAAATACGATACTGAGATTTATAGTACTCCATAGTACAGATAAGTCGTCTCTGCGATCAAATAATAATTTTGCTTTTCATAGCTGCAACCGCAGTTGGGTAAAATTTAATTTGAGTAATAAATAACCAACGAAGCGTATAGCAATTTATCCGTGAGTTTTATCTCGTCGAACAGTTAAATTTGTATCTGTTGCTGTAATATTTTAATCTATAGCATTTTTTATTTTTATTTAACGAGCTCGGGATGTACGGTAGATTATCTTTTATTCGTTGCTCGAAGTTTGTATCCGGATGAAAATTTCGCCCGTTTGTATTGCAGCCGTATCGGTCACGTAGCGAGCGGAGATTCCTTCGAGTATGCGATCGTTGCAACGTGCGAGTATGTTTGGTTGATGTCCGCCAGGCGGCGATCCTTCATCTTAAGTGCATTCTCTTTTTGTGGCAATCGTTCGTTAAGGCTGAAAACGATTCCAATCGACGTGCCTGCAGTTGGTACGTGAATTGTTAGTGAGCTCCTCTTGCTGACGAGCCAACTCGAAAATTTTTAGTAACATTTCAGTAGAACAGTCGAGCCATAACGGTAATGCATGTTTTAGTAATAAATTAAAGATGAATCTGTAGCCTCGAAAGCACAATTTAGATGTTTATTAAATGTAAACATGGCGTCTCAGGTTTTAGGTTAGAACTAAATGAGAGAAAAATGTTATATAAGAACGACTTTTTTACTTGTGAAAAATACATTTTAGTTACAATTTTTCTTCAATTTGATTAATCTCTCCACTTTCCGTGGTTGATGGATTTTAAGAAGCAATACTAATTTAGTAATTATCGCGATCTGCTCGATGGAGGAATATGGAAATTCGATCGTTTTGATCGTATACTTTTACTTTGAGATGAATTTAAACCACTTATCACGGTAATTAGACAGCAACCACATCCTAGGTTATTAATCCTTTGTGGTTAGCATGCATACTGGTATTCTCTTCCCACGAGTACCGCTAGTCGTTTTAATGAAACTTCTTTTTCTAGTCTAATTGAGGATTAAATAGCTTTGGAAAGGAAAGTAATATGTATTTGGATTTTTAGAGCACGTTGTATATTTACATTCCGTAAGAATTGATTGAAATTTTTCTCCGACGTTTCGACCTCTATTCTTAGTCTTCGGAAACATTTGATTTTAGGTTAGGTGATCACGCTTAGTTTTCTTTTTTTAGATAAAATTGTTCAAATTGAAATTTCTACTAGGAGGCAATTTATTTTTAATTGCTACGAAGATAAAATTTTTTAACCAACAATTTCATTTAAAAAAAACTATACACGTGATCGCGTAACTTGAAACTAGAAGTTCTTAAAGAACGTATTTAAAAATAGAGACCTATATGTCGGAGATAAATTTAAATTAGTTCTCACGATTTATTTTTTAAATTCAGAAACTATGAAACTAACATATGTAGATCAATTTAATTATTCATAATAAACTTTTGACTTAATTTATCAGTTATAATTTGATATTTTTATTTTTGTTATTGAAAAATGGTTAATTTTATAATGGATAATTAGAAAAATCCAGATAACTATGTTTAATAGGTTTAATAATGGAAAGTTGTGTCAGGTTTAAAAATTAAGTGATATATCTCGTGCAGTTAAATGCCATTTTGTTGTGATGTTTATCATAACATTAACACGATTATTACGCCAGCCGGAGACTGTAAACGGGCGTAATTCTTTTTTCATTCAGCATTGGAAACGTCTGATTATATCTCTGTAGTATAATTGTACGCAGGATTCTCTTCCGTTGCATCTAATATTAGATCACCTTCAACGTGATTCATATAGAATTACCATGGACTAGCCGTTGGATTCCACGTGCATGTGATCATGCAAAAATAAACCGATAGGGCATTGCGTCGCGGTGTAAATTCAATTGCTTCTGTTCGACACGCAAAGAATTCCAAGCCTGCCGTAATTTAATCACTCGCTATTTACGGACGACCAAGAATACCGTCCATTACGTAAAATTGAAAATTAATAACTATTTCAACGGTCGATCCGCGTAAAGAAACACACGGTTTCGCTTAAAAAAGAATCGCATCATTCTTCGTCAAAAATTTGTTCCCTTATCAAATTCGAGATACAAACTCGTCACAAATGCACAATGCATCGTTTCGTTCTGCGACCCAAAGTGATCACAGACGGCATTCGTAATAATACTTTGGGGAACTTTGGCGCACGGAATTATGAAGCAGCCACCGAATAAAAGTTTTCCAAGTACAGCCACGGCGGGACGTGTCGCGTCGTTGCGTTGGAAACTCGCCGCGGAGTCGCGTAGTTCGAGGATCGCCCGGTTGCGGCCCAGTTTGCAAAGTCGAGCCACGAAAGTGGGACTTCGACAGAAGGGGGGTGAGGGGTCAGCCAATACTCGGCGTTCGCACACCCGCTACCAGTTTTACGCGTCTCCTGCCCCCCTGCGGCCAGTCAGGAAGCCACGGTTCATTCAACCGGAAGCGACGCTTACGGCGTTATGCGGTCACCGGTTGCCGGCTTCGTGACCGTCGTGTGACACGTGATCGACGACACGAGCCGCGATAACGCCTCTCAATCGGAATGACACGTTTCTGCGTGACCCTATCGTTCACTACATTATCGTGTATTTGCCTCGTTGATGCTTTCGACCCGCGTTTCGCTCTAATTTCAGTTTTGTTCCAACCTCCGGTAATAATCGGTTCCTTTTGTAGGATTCTGCGAACACTTTCAGGTTAGGCTCGCACGAGCGTCGAAACGACGCGCGCTTCTATGCTCTTCCTTGTCCAGCAATTGAGAACAACGAGGACAGACAATTGCAAGACAAGGAAAAACATAAAAACGCGCGTAGTTTCGACGCTCGTGTGACTCTAACCTCAATGTCGCCGCGCTGTTGAGTTGTCTGTCGGCTTGTCTGACTTCAGCAAAGATTACCGACACCTTTGTAATTAGGCCGCATTCTGGAACGGTCTCGAACCTTCGAAGAAGGTGTCGGTGTTCCATTTAAGAATAGATTTATTATCGTTAACCTGTGGCCATCACTTATTTTCTTCGTTCCCCGAATCATCATAAATATTTTTTAAAATATTTTAAGGCTATTACCAATATATGCACACTTAGCTCTTCACTCATATAAAAAATGTTTTATAACCTTTTTTTGAGAAACTTTCTACTAGATTCAGTCCAAATTTTGTTTAGCCACAATTTTGGTAAAAACGAGTTTGCTTCGCGAATAATTAAACGTTGCAGTCTATAACTCATTCGCTACGAGATCTGCAGTGTCTGCAGTGGCGCGTCGGTTTTGTTTTCTCTCTCGCAATATTTTGCGGGCGAACGGTCCAATTTCAATGTTCAGTGTTTGCATGATAAATAATAAAGGCCTCGTTTCGTCGCGGAATGTCGCAAGTAGTGAGGTAAGCTGCGATTTCTACGATGAGATCATCTCTCGACATCATTTTTGGAACGATCTTCCACACCGTTCGAACTTCCGTTGTCGAGGTGATACTCATTTTGGCTTTGATGAAAATTCTAAACAGACATTTAAATATAACTGTCTTGTTAAGGATCCACAAATTTTTATTTCTTGGTCGTTCGTTATTTGAACTTAAGGAACAGTCCAACTTTCTTGGTACGTAGACCATAAGTAACGTTTCTCTTAATTTGTTGACAAGATGAAAGACTGGACGGTAGCGGTAGCGAGTGTAATTCGGTGGTCCCTAAGAAGAGACGTCGCAGAAACAATGGCACCAGCGACCGGGACCACCAAGTGACCTTCGAGGATTACCCAGCCTCGCCCAGGTCCTCGAGATCATCCGCGTCATCCAGATCGAGCTCTCTGCTGCAGTTCGAATCGTTGGAGAGGACCTGCGCCACCCTATCGCCCTCCAGCTACAGCTTCGACTCGCTGGAATACTCGAATCGATCCAACGCGTCCCATCCAGAGAACACATCGCCCGACAGTCTCGAGCAGGACTACGACAGAGTCCTTCCCAACGGTTTTGGGAACGTCGATCACTTCTCCAGGATCAGGCCCTACCGGAGCTTCGAGAGCCTGGACACCTGCCAGAAGGACGACGAGTTCGGGCATACCAACCTGACCAATGGTTTCGCACCTTTGTACCTGAAACGTAACTCGGACCTATCGAGGATACGAAGCAACGGGCATCGTCCAAGGTAAACGTCTGTTCAGCCTAACGTTTTCATTGTAGCGTCTCGCGGTCCCGTTTAACGTCACCGACAACCGTCTTGGGCGAATTTATTTGCAACGCGCGACAACCGTCGCCTGTGATCTTTGGCACGCTGGGAACAGTGTTTCTCAAACTCGATCTCGTCTTGGATTCAAAAAATATTTGTTGTATATTTATCGATCTAGATTGTAACCGTAGAATGGCGAGGCTGTGTTTGACGCAGAGGCGAAGGTGGCGCCATGTTCGACGCTAGTGATTTTTCGTGGGAAATTACTGCGCGTTGCGCGGTCCAAATAAAGTTTTACCAAATTATATTCTGAGGAAGATATCAGTAACAATTTTGTTTTTTATTTTGAATTTAATTGCTTTGGGGTAATTTTCAAGTTACATAGTTAAGGCGATAAATTAAAGTTTTGTGAAACTATGCAATTCTACGACACATAAAAAAAAATGAAAGATGAAATATTTACCGAATAACAAAGATCATTCGTTTGTTATTATTCTTGAGTTTATTTTTGCATTTCCCAAGATGGTCTCAAAGTAGAGAATAGAAACATAATGGAAGCTTGATTAAGACTGTCAAATTTAATAAGATCCCTAAGGTAGTTGCATGACCGAGTAGCGAAAATGAGACCAGGCCATTATACTATCGCTTAGGTCAATCTTTCCCAATAGGACTGCCTCCATATATTTTTAGTGTCAATTAAAAAATTTACCACTGTTTTTTATGCTAGAAGACATTTTCTTTTCTGCCATGCAAATCTTTAAATCTACGCAGTGGCGTAGTTAGGGCACTTTTTTATATTATGTATTGTACTTTTAGTGGGGTGGTACAAATTCTAGCTACGCTATTGAGCATGGATCAGAAAAGGTTGAGAAACACTGTCTCAGACCCTCATTTTGCATTTAGCAATTTTTATCACTTTCATATTATCAAACAGATATACTATGAAAGACTGACAAGGATCGTGAGATCTACTCATAATTCTCAATTCTTTATTGAGTGTAAAAGTTATCCAATTCTGCCACTAGGGGTGCGCGTATCGCAGTCGCACAAACGCTGATTTCTGAACTTTTTTAATCAGAATGGAAATTCTAAAGAACGGACAATGGGGACGATCTACCCGATTTCTTTTTTTTTATCTTGATTTTAGAAATTTTCTTTTTGTTCTAACATCGCGCAGCAGACAAATGGCATTTCGCGATGTTCGAACGGAGGTCTACGAGTTCCCTTGGCAACGACTGTCAGAATTAAAGCTTGCTACATGACCCTCGTATTTTGGCCAAGTTACCGCAATCGCGACCCTGAATAGACCTCCTTGACTTTTACTTTTCATTTTAAGAAGATCCGAAATTACACTTGCTAACGTGCTCGCGATTGTCCGATTACGGTTCACTCTTTTCCATATAATAAACGAACAATCTATTTCTACTAGCATTTTACAATTGCATCACGACTGTAAAAAACTAAAATCAAGAGCATACATGGGTGATATTGGGTCGTTTACGACCCGTTGGTGTCTCCTGCTAATTGTTTGCTTTGCTAGCCTCATGTTTAAACTCATCTAGATCTGTCACATGCTTCGTAATCTAGTCGAGAAATCCGACAAAAATGAAAATTTTTTCACATGTTCTCTTCCTTAGTGTGTCCCCACTATTGTTCCCTTTACTGTATTCCGACGATTTGTTTCGCGCGAATCAGGGACTTTTGGCACGACGACGAAGAGTACGAGGACGACGACGAGGAGGAGGACCTCGACGAGGAGGATCGCGCGTCGAAGGAGAATCGCGCGTGCTCGGAGATCGAGGATCGACTGATGGTGTTCGGCGATCCGGCATTCAACTACGCGACATCGGTGGACTACAGAAACACGATCGATCTGCGTGAGATCGGCGTCGAGACGAAGAGGGACGCGCTGTTGGATCTGAAGTCTGGCCAGGCGGCCGTGTCGAGTTCCTTTCGTCTGCTGCAGACCAGGTTAAATATAGCCGGTGGCATGGCGCACAGTCGCAACAACATGGTTCCCGATCATCATCATCACCATCATCATCAACAGCAGCAGCACCAGGAGGAGCAGTACCAGCACCAGCACCAGCACCACCAACAGCACTACGAGCACCACGAGCCGCGGCAGCACCAGCAGCATCAGCTTCAAGGGTGGAGCAAGGAGGAGTGCTTTAATTTTAGATTCACGGATAAATCTCAAAGCGCGCCCAGTCTGCCTAGCAGCATCGACGAGTCCGCACACGGTACACGCTCGTTGGCGGGCCACACGTCCTCAAGGGCAACCTCGTTCGTCTCCACGTCGAATCTGTTCGAGAATTACACGAGGGTAGCGAGCGTGCCCGTGGACCTGAACCTTTGCGGATTTTCCACGTCGTGCGATGATACGCGGTACCAGGAACTGAGCCCGCGCGATCACGAAATGGCGGATATTACGAACGTACACGAGAAGAAGCGCACGGACGGCCACCGGGAGGACGAGGCGGGACAGCTGAAGAACTCGTTGATGAGCTCGGTGAGAACACAGGCGCCGCAGAGCGTGATGGTGGACGGGAAGATGGATCGCGAGTCGATCGAGGGGAACGGCAAGAACGAGGGGGAATGCGCGGGCGATCGCTGCGCGAACCCGCGGGAGAAGAAGCAGGTCACGTCTACGGTGAAGACGCAGGATCGCGGCAACTGCGTGCTGGACATGGCGATCGCCATGGAGAACGACATGGTGGACGAGGCGATCAAGCAGCTGAAACGGGAGGTCGAGGAGGCAACCGTGTCGAATGGTAAACACGCGATGGACGGCGTGCAGAGAAGCCTGTCCGGCAAACAGCGACCGCACAGGGTGAAGAACAACGCCAGTTACGAGCTGGCGCAGCAGTTCGAGATCGACGAGAGAAGCATCCGATCGAACAGACACCGCAAGGAGATCGCCAACGACGACGAGCAGACCACCAAGTCGCCGAAGAGCGCTTTCGGTGGACGCAAACGGGTATTGAACAACGCCAGTTACGAGCTGGCTCAGCAGTGCGATTACATAAACGCTCTGCAGTCGTCCAGGGGTGCGTTCCAGAGGATGGACGCCTGCGACGAGCTCGAGGAGCCCGTGTTCGTCTCCGGTCGATCGTCGCGGCTCAGGGTCACCGACATGGTGCAACAGATGAACAGCAGCTCGACGTCGAATCTCACCAATTACAACGAGCCGCGTACCGAGACCAGGATGTACTCCAAGTCCACGGAGGACATATTCTCGCAGTTCTCGACCGGTCCGTTCACCAGGGTGCCGATCAATCAGCTGGGCCAACGGCTGAAGAAACAGGAGGAGGAGGAGGAGGAGTCGCTTCTCTGTCAGGTAAAAAAAAACTCGGATCCATTTTCAACCTGTGGAGACGATCCTAGTGGCCATCCCGTAGTAGACGACGAGATAGATTATCCCTGCTTGGAAACCAAACCCATAGGAGCTTCCAGCCTGGAGGGGGGCGTGTCGCGCGAGGAAACAAACGCCCGCGAACCTCCGGGAATATCCCTAGAACACGAACACGAGCACGTGCGCGTAACTAGAACCCCGAACTCTGTACCGACGATCCACGAGCATCCCGCGGAGTTTGACCAGGATCTAGCGAGATCCTTAATCGACGAGCAGCAGGAGGACGGTGGTAACGTCGTCGACGAGAGTTTGTCGTCGTCGTGCAACAGGAACGGCAGCGAACGGCTGTGGAGGGTCATAGTGGAGAAGCAGGCCGTGGAGAAAGAGGCTTCCGCGGAGAAGGTTGCCGCGGGTAAGGTGATGGAGACGGCGGAGAAGTCGCTGGAAAAGAAAGAGAGCGAGAAAGAGGATGAGGAGGGGGCGAAGGCAACGGAAGCAGCGAGGGGACACAGTGTCCACGGTGTTCGTTGCCCCCCACCAAGCGGTACCGACGGCCTGGAAGCCAGTCAGAGGAGTGGGAATCCAGCGGTGGCCGTGGTAGTTGATACGAATCATCGCGGTGATCGCGACAAACGTCACGAGGAGAACGCGGCGGCAACAACGGCGACGGTTAGGGTAGCAGACGCGACGATGACGACCACGGCGAAACGGTCCTTCGTCACGCCGTCACCTATCAAGGACCCGTCCTCGGGGAGGATACAGAGGGGCATGGCCGTGGACGCGTCCCCCGTGACCACGGTCAAGGAGGAAAGGAAGAAGGGTGGACTGGGTGGATTTCTTCAGAGATTCTCGAGGCTACGGTTCAGTGGTAGATCGAAAGTGCCGCGTTCCGAGGTGCAGAAAAAGAGTGATACGCTCGGCCAAGTGAATCGCGGCAAGGTGAACGAGGAACATGCTAAAAAGGAGCCGGATTACATCATTATTCCGTTGCACGGACCGGAAGATGAGAGGCGCAAGGACGAACACGCCGCCGTGGATACCAAGACGGACGGAAGGACCGTTGGTGACGTTCAACGTAGCTCCTCCAACGTTAGGTAAGTTCCCTATTCTTTACAATTTTAAAGACATTTGCAAAATGCACATTACAACCGATATACCTATCTGTCTCTAATGTTTTATTTTTCTTTGCGCCCGTTTATCGGTATCTACTTGTTGCAAAGTACAAGTTGCAAGCCTTTTTATCCTAAATGACGATAAAATTTGTTTTGCCTTTTGTAAATATTTTTACTACAGTTAAAAACAAGTAACAAAATAGACCACAAATTCCTTGTCAAGAAGTTTGAAAAAAAAAATATGATCGTAATACTATTTCCCTCAATTTAATTCGAGACGAGATACACACACACAAACATACACGTATACAAGTTCTACAAGTAAAAATGGGACCAAAATGTCAAATAATAAAAATGTCCATAAATGCTTTATCAAGAAATTAAAAAAAATGTTCTAATGCTGTTTCTCTCGATTCGATACAGGACGAGATACGTAATGTATACGTTAAATAGATCAAAAGTGCTGTGAACCGACGAGGCCACCTTTACACGCGAAGGCATATTTAATTAACACTATAATCACGTACCAGCGAATGAGAATTTGCTCACTTCCTTCCTGAACGGCCAACGAAACAGATTTGTTCGATGTTTTTTTTTTTTACAAACGATCTAATAATGTTGGAAGATGTAACTTCAGCATTTCATCAAAATGGCTGACGCAGATCGAATGCCCCAGTACATTATCTATGAAAAATTGGTTCTTCTATGAGAATTTTTGTTGATAATTCTAGTGATGAAGTAGTTTGTATAAAGATTGAGATCTCAGTAGATCGACATTGATTCACAGAACTCCCACATCTTCTCTAATAACAAAGGAAGGAATCTCTGCGTCCGGAAATTAAAACCCAGTTCCAGGCTTCACCGTTATTGAAATAAATTACTTGAAAAATGATTATTAAAATAATATATCGCCCCATTTAGCTAGACGTTGTTTGAAGTAATTCGTTACTCGGTTTAAATTGTCGAATGAATTTTATTTAAATTCTTCTGTTATTTGTATTTGCTTACAATCACATTCGATTTACCAAATATACACACGAAAAGGCAAAGAGACGATTCGGTTTATCGAATCCCTAGAGTCATAAATCGATATGGATTTCGTGAAACACAGCCACATTCCTAATCGAAATGGGTGGAGCATACAAAACTTGATTAATTCCAATTAAAGGGGGCACGCACAGAGGATTCGTGCGACGAAGAAGAAATTATAAATGACTGTGCACGTTTGGGTACAAAGACCGGGGGTACCATTAACCTAATCCTGACTCACACAAGCGTATCGTAACGCTTGTATTGTTTGTCTTTAAATTTACGATCCGAAGCGGTCGCATTTACTCATCGACAGCCACTGACTTTGACCTCAGCGATTGTTTGCACGATTTCGCCCAAGGTATACGCAGCCACTGTGAATCACGGTACCACGATGTTTCTACGGCTTCGGTGTAAACATTTGCCTTACAGCGGCCGTAAAAATGGCTCGTTAAAATTTTCAATCACCTCGCCTAGTTTTACTACGTTTATCTATAACGTGCACACGTGACACGACGATAGAAAAATATTTGCCCGCTGTCTCGAGATTGTGGCCATTTTTAAGGTACGAATCGGTGACATGCTTTCTATTCGAATAACATCGAATGGGGAAACTCTGTACAACGATTTGAAATTATCTCGAAATTACGAACTACCATTCTTTTTATTCGATAATTTAAACTATGCAGCCGCGTGGCTAGGCATAAAAGGTTTAATAGTTTTATTACGTAACAACGTATCGTCTTACATAATTATCGGATTACGAAAGAGTGCGCGTACGGTATCAGCCTTCTGTTTAGGATCCAAAGACTAGTACGTGTTGGAAATTGAATATCGTCGGTTGGTTCGTCGTTAACGTACATTGACTGGCGGCTCGGATTCGTAAACAACCTTTCTAGATGTCCGTGAATCTGTTTCGAGGCATGTTTCTCTTCTGCGAGTGGCAGCAACGAGGTCAGTGATACCGTGGCTTTCGTAATGGCGGCCAGAGTAGGAACAGCTGCCAGTCCCGCGCTTACCACCCACTCCTCCATCATCCGTTCGAGTTTTATCCAGCTTCTTAATTCTGCTTTCATCGCGACCCACGCCGTACGCGTTACAAATCTGTAGCAGAGATTCCCCCGCGTCTCTAACGACCGTTTTCCCCCCTACCCATGCTTCGCATCCCGCATCTAATTCCACTCTAATCAGGCTTCGCGCTCGCCTCGATCGATGGGATTTCACTCTCGTTCGCGTTCCTGCCGATCCTCGGCCCCAGCGTATCGGTTCTCCAGGTCAAATTCTCCCCTAGTTCTCCCCTAAGGTCGAATACCTTGGCTCGAACATCGGCAATAGGATCACAGTGCCGTGGACGAGGATAAATAGAAAAGACAACTCATATTCGTACCTTACAACATTCATAATATCAGTCTTTTGCTGGTGAGTGCACATAGAGAACACATAAAGATCATCAATTTTTTTTTTTAAATGAATATTCTCTACAAAAAAGAATGAATTCATTTATGTCTAAAAATCGTTAGTTTGGAAGATATTTCATATCTTTATACCCAACTCCAGTGTGCACTTCTCCCGCTGTTTTTGCGTCATCGATCAACAGCTAACACGTTCCACGTGTTAGGATGCGTTCCGCGAATCGCGGAGCGTAAAGATCGCTTTGCAAACGAACAGGAAAAAAAAGTTTCGCCACGGAGAATCAGTTCGCCGCTCTTAATAACATTTTACTTTCGCCCCGTTCTGTATCGTTCTCACGTAATTCGACCTAATTGCATTCCGTAACGCCGAACGTCGACCGTTTAACCTTTATCGCGTGTTCCCCCCTTTCCGCCATTTTCCCTTCCCGCTTGTCTGAAAATCGCCGCGCCTCGAGCTCTCCTCTTTCATGTAAATATCTTTCTTGGGACTATCGCGGACCGTCAGTTTCCGTCTGACTTTTCTGCCAATTAATCTTAATCTCCGTCATGACCCTTGCTCGTTAACGATTCATTTCCTTTTACTTCGTCGATCGCAAGTGGTTCGCTTGCGCCAGAGTTGTTTAACTTTGAGCCATCCCGGGGAAGACACGATTTTAGGAAACGACTAATGGTAAAAAGATCGATTGTATTATTTTTTTTTTAATTCATGTTTCAACCTTTTCACTGCTGAATTAATCATGATAGAAGAAACCTTTGCGTTCAATTATCCTCACAATTTCATCTCAAAGCTTGATACATTAAAATCCACACATTTTCATACTCTTTTATTACTGAATAATCGTAAATACGAAACTGTCTTTCATTCTATTTTGATTAAATTAATGTTCAAGTAACTGATAAGAGGATCTTTTGGCGAGACTTTGTCAAATAGTTTTGCCCAGAAAAAGCTTCAAGTATAGCATAAAGTTGATGGGCCCCAGACATGACAGATCCCTTAAAGACCATTCTCCAGTTCTCTCAGCGCGGTTTCGTTTTTATTGCGAGCTTCGTTATCTGCCGATCGAACTCGTTTCTCAGAACGAAAGGCGTATCTGATCCCCCTCTCGTTTGGTTTTTACAAACATCTGTTTTATCGCGCGGAATTCCGCCGAATCAGCGCTGCTTGTACCTCGACGGTCTTTTCTTGCGCGCCGCCTCGACTCGGCTGCATTCGTTTCAGCGGCGAGGGACAATGGCAGAAAATGGTCCATTTTGGTCCTCGTCCGGGAAAAGTATAAAATTGCCACGGTGAACAATGCATCGGTGTGTCGCGGGTAATGAGAAAACTAATATGAAAAATGAACAAAAAAACTTGGCTTTAAAGAGCAACTTGTTTGGAATTCGTTGTTTCAACGCTGAACTGGGTAACTTGAGTCCCCCCTATATTTTAATATTTTTATTGCTCTTTCGTGATTTCGTAAACCTTTAGTTCATGGAGTTTATATAAAGTTTCTTGAAATAATTATAATTTTTTTTTTCTATGTACTTGTCTATGGAGTCACTCATTACCTAAATATTCGAATTATATTCCCCAAATGTTTAGACAATTAATGGAACAATAAAAATTGTAATATTCGAACAGAGTCAGATTGGAGAAGGAGTAGACAATCGCTCTGCCAACTGGTATTTGGCATGAGCGTCGCTCGAGCGCGAGCAGTAATCGTCCATAGAATTCTTTTCTCGTTTTCTTCTGTTCGACACAATGTCATTGACTTCGCGCGGCGTGTTCTATTGGAAATTCGTTCCAAGCGTTCAACGTCCGTTTATCTCCCATGAGCCGCGAATATTCGAGTCCCCGCGAATCTTCGTTTATTTAACGATGCTCTGAACATAACGAGGCCGATATCCCACGGCTGTTTACATCCACGATGCGTGTTAGGGGCCCGATGAATCATCGCGAGCCGCGGAACGCCTGTGTAATTCAAGAACCCGTCGCGTTCGCAGCGACCTTTGGCGCGTTTGTCGCTCTGGAGCCGGTCGCTCACAATGCGAACGAATCTTGCGGGCCGAAAGTAGCGGAAAATGGGCCGCGTTCCAGTAATAATACTTCACGAGGGTTCCCTTTCGTTCTCATCCGAAAGCTGGTCGTATATTTAGAGGTGTGACTTCAACGCTGGATTTTATCGGGCAGTTAAGTAATCCTGACGTGTCGCTGTCTTGCAATACTAACGAAGTAAACACGGTGACGCTACGATTTGTGCAACGTTAAAATTAGTTTCGAACAGTAGTTTTCGAACTGGTCGGAAAATTCCTCTTGAAGAAAAGGAACATATACAGGGTTTTCAGCCACCACTGGGAACAATTATAATAGGGAATTCTGGAGACCAAAATAAGACGAAAATCAAGAATACCAATTTGTTAATGGAGGCCATATTGAATTTTTTTCTCGAAAATGGGTAGGATTTCGAGGGTATCTCTATTCACCAAAAATGATTGTAATTGACCCCTGAAACCGAAAATAATTTTTCCAAAACGATTCGAAATTTTTTTTTTTGCCGAAAAATTTGTTCATCTACTCGAATCTTTTTCTCGAAAGTGGGTAGGATTTCGTGGGTACGTCTATCCATCAAAAATGATTGTAATTGATTCCCGCAATAGAAAATAATTTTTTCAGAACGATTTGAAATTTTTTTTTCGCCGCGAAATTTCACACATTCTCGAATTTTTTTCTCGGAAATAAGTAGGATTTCGTGGGTATGCCTAATGACCAAAAATGATTGTAATTGACCCCCGTAACTAAAAATAATTTTTTCAGAACGATTTGAAATTTTTTAATTTTGTCGAAAAATTTCGCACCTTCTCGAATTTTTTTCTCGAAAATGGGTAAGATTTCGGGGGTACGTCTAATGATCAAAAATTATTATAATTGACCCCTACAATCGAAAATAATTTTTCCAGAACGATTTGAAATTTTTTTTTTCGACGCGAAATTTCACATCTCGAATTTTTTTCTCTAAAATGGGTAGGATTTCGGGGGTTTGTCTATTCGCCAAAAATGATTGTAATTATCCCCTGCATCCGAAAATAATTTTTCCAGAATGATTCGAAATTTTTTTTTTTCGCCCATAAATTTCACACCTTCCCGAATTTTTTTCTCGAAAATGGGTAGGATTTCGGGGTTGTGTCTATTCGCCAAAAATGATTGTAATTGACCCCTACAACCGAAAATAATTTTTCCAGAACGATTAGAAATTTTTCAATTTAATTTTTCAATAACTTTTTAACGAAGCCTCTATCAACAAATTGATATTCTTGATTTTCATCTTATTTTGGCCTCTATAATCTCGCATTAAAATTTCTCCCTAGGTTGGCCGAACAACCTGTAAAAAGAATCTCGAAACGTCGAATTTTTTTTGCTAGTTATTCTAAGAAAAATATATTAAATTCTAGCCAGAAGGGACAGAAAAGGGAACGGCTGAAACTCTGTCGATCTCTTTATATAACAAACAGCAGAGAAACAAAAAGTTGCGCGAGAAATTCTACGACTGACTAGCCGCGCGCTCGGACCACCTCGAACGACTTCCGGACTTGTACTGGAATGAAATAAGATTAATAAGGCTTCCGAGGCTGGTACACCTACATGCATAGAGGTATATATTTAACCATAGGCTCGTTCATGCTCGCATACCTCGGGTTCGTGGCATCGTGCGAAGCAGAAATATAATTCTCCTTTTGACTCTCTCGATGATCGGCTACTCCATCGGAGAAGATTTACTCTCGATCGGTGATCGACAAAATTCTTATCCGTATAAACATTTCGAGTATAAAAAATAAACAACCGTTCATCCATCGCTCGTTATAAATTTTTTCTTTTTTCTTGCTTTAAATTTATTATAGCACGCGGGCTACTATGCGTTTGTTTCTTCTGTACGAATTTTAAAATGGTTCCTATCAATTTGTTTATGGCTCCTCCAACAGTAATCGTAAATTTAGACGTTTTACGATATTTTTCGTTGTCGAAGCGAAGTATATAAGTATTTCCAGACAACACGGAATGGCACATGAATTTTAAAAGCCTCCTGATTCATCGAATGACACATTCCGATTAACAATTAAAATAAATCGTTCCACAAACTTATCGACAGTTGCGAGCGCATTATTTTTCTTACCGATTATTTGCGTGCTCGTTCAAACACGAGTTCCATAAACCGTTTTTATGGAAGTTCTGGTTTATCGCAGCCACCATTTCGATGGTCGTGGAAAACGATACCGAGATAAGTCCCGGACACTCCACGCTTATAGAAGTCAGAGATTATCAGATCCGTTTGAATGGAACTGTTTTCTAGAAAGGACTGGGAGAGATTATGCACAATTAGAGCTTTTGTATAAGATTTACCCTTAAACGCTGGTTAGATATGCTTGCGAGGAAACATTCTCATCTCATTGTTAGATTTAATTTGGTCCGCTTAAAAGATTCTCTTGCTTTTAGTCTTGCATTATATTAACTATTATTCGAGATAAAATATTCCAACAAAAGGGACAAAAATTCGGTGAATATAATTTGAATACTTAAATACTTTGATACTCGAGTATTCGCATATTCGAACAGTGATATTCGATTTAAAATATTCCAATGTTAAATTGCTAAATCAATCCCAACCCTAGTTTGGATACCTTCTCGACGTATAAGAGGATCTATAAGAGTTCACGATCACATTGCATCCATTTTCTTGTCTTTCAAACGTACAAAGCACATTCCCAGCGTAATGAGATTTGTTTGAAGAACATGTTGGTAGCAAATTACAGTATACTCGGTAGATCGTTGGAACGTCTTCCTTACTGGTCGCATAATGAAAGGTCTGCTTATGCTGGTCGATGGAAAAGTATCTCATTAATGACCGTCGATCCCGTTGGTATCCGCAGACATTTCTACCCGGATCGATCGTCGATAATCAAAGACAAACTTCAGTTCATACAAAGAGATAGCACGCTTTGAAATTAATCTGATTTTTATTCGTTAAACAAATTCAATTTTTTTTTTTTTCTATATATATTTTGGCCCATCTGTTATTCTTGAGTCACCACAAGATAGTGCTTTAGTCATTCTGTAACTAAGGGCTGTAATCACCCTCACCCCCCACCAGACTCGTTTTAAAGAACGCAAACTATGCAAAAGCAATTTGATTATAATTTTTTAATCCTGTGAACTGATGGTTAGGTTTATTTTTTGTTTTTGAGATGCACCCAGAGACGTTAAAGTAATTATTTTCTTCGGTTTTATAGCGTTTTTTGTCCCGGAATGTACGAGGCGACCGTACGCGTACGATTTAATTTTTCTTCGGTGTAACGAGACGAAAAAAATAATCGAGCCCAACGATTGGGAGTAATTGAGGAGATCGTTCGATTCGGATCCGTCTGACTTGAAGCACCCACTCCGTTCCGCACGACGAAACGACCAACCGCAGACGTTCGGCCAAAGACATAAGTGCGCACTTAAACGTCTGAATCTACGTCTGTAAAAATGCAACCGTCGATTCTTTCTCGGGAAAGTGACCCCCGCGAAGCTTCGACGATGCAGAGTCGAGCAATTTGATCGAGCATTATCTCTCTTCTGGGTCGGATTCGGAGTCGAGCAAAATTCATATTTAACGCTTGTGTGGCCAACGAGATCCTTTTAATAAACAAGCTTCTTACTAAAATAAATAACAAAATAAAGAAATCATAATGAAGACAAAAATTTTAAGAAGAAAGTGTATGTAAGATATTTACCTTGAAAATTATTCTGCCGATGATTCTCCCGTTTTTACATACAATTACACACGTATTTATGAACTATGTTTCACTAGGACACTGTTTAAAAAACCACAAAACGACACGTTCTGTTCGTACAAAAAATTCAATAATAATTCGAACCGATTTATTCTTGAATAAATATTTAACTGTTCGATCGAATAAACGTCACGAATAAATCGTTATACGGTGATTTCATTCGCCATCTATTTTACGAATAATATATTGTTCGCTAGAAATAGAAATTTCAAATGCTTCGTATAATATTTTTACTATGATTTGTGCAATATTTAAAAAGATTCAATTGAACTTTGCAGGTGCATCGTTGCACTAGCAGATAAAAGTAACGTCATAGGAAGTTTTAATATTATTAAACAGTTCGAATACTTTGTCCACCGCTTTCTTCTATTGTTAACCATAGGAGAGGCGTGATCCGATCATTTTGCGTGACTCACACTGTATTGTATGGTGATCGTCAAGTGTTTATGTAATTGAAACGTTTAAAACACCGTGTAAAGTACTGATTTCTCGTGTGTACGTCCCACCATATACATTTTACGTGAATTTATTTGGAGAGATTGCATTAACATTTTATAAAATGAAATATTTACAGTATCACTATCAAAGTTGAAAATATTCAAATATAAAACTACTTTTATAAAACTACCCTTAAATCACAGTGTTAATACGCAAATTAAATACCCTAAAATTTTTATATATTTTAACCATTATTCCAAACGTAATTCTCTCCAATTGTCTGTTTTGTTACGAATTAGATAACGTCGGTAGTTTCGTTGTTCCAATTAATCGATAGCATTTCAAATATGCCGCGCTTTCTCTAATAACTCAAGCAGCCGCGAGCAATTTTTTATGACATAACGGAGTAGTGAAATTTTCGTTTAATTCGTTAATTTTGTTAATGTCGCGAAGCACACAGGATAGTTACGGCGCAATCTCTCGACGATCTTTCTCGATCGAACAGGTTGCTGGAGCCACTCGATCGGAATGCGTCGTTTAATCACGAGGGAGCATGTCCACCGGACAGTGGTCCATGATTATTTAGATGTTGGGTCCGCGAGACAAACAAGTGCTCTCGGCAGGCTTGGCGTACGTTGCATCCGTGGATACGCTTCCGCGTTTTCTTCTTCGCGTAACGGGAGCCGCGTGATTGATGATCAGATCGCGTGAAAGCTTTGCTACGAATTCACCGCGGTGCGCGCAGCCTTTTAAAACGGCCACTCGATACCGAGAAACCTGTAATTTCGATCGTGATCCGCGTTACTCGATTCCCCGTTTCTTTAACCCCGGAAGCGCACGGGTCACGCGGTCCCCTCTTCGTGATTAAAACGATACCAAATCGATCCACGTTCGCGCGACGCTCGGTTTTTTTAAACGATCCCGCGTCTGAGAGGCCATTTATGCATTCTCTGAAACGCGCTCTTGTCTGGCGGACGTCTATTGGGAAAACGATTTGCATACAGACGTCTTGATTCGCCTGAATTATATTCGTCCAGTCTGTGTATCAAAAGCGTGCCCGCCATTTCGTGGTTTGAATACTTATTCCGTGTTTAGTCCGATGAATTATGAAGTGCTCTTTTGAAATAGTAACATCAGTTAGATCCCAGTTTGAGATTAATAAATACTTGAGTAGAAAAATATAAGTTTAGATAGTGATTTTTTTTTTTTTAAATAAAAAGTTGCAATTTTTAAATCGTATAGTTAGAGAAACAGTATGTGAGAATAGATATTTTTCCGCATTCGGAGTAGCGTATCCCCTTAATTTACATGCAGCACGCCCATTCTGGGCGTTTCTCTTTCGGATGGAACGATAAAGCCGCTCTACCGTGACCAGTCGATGCCGGCAATTAACTTTTTGTCTTTGAAAATCAATGATTTCGCGACACGCCTCTCTGGAAAAACCGCCGCCTCTCTGGATCGCGAGAAACTCGTCCCGACTTGACCCTACGCGATCTTCCGAGACCTCGATTGACCCCCCACGCGTTTCTACATTATTTATAACTTATACGGGATGAGGCACTTGAGACCATCACTTCAAATAACGTCTAGCCTATTCACCGAATTAAACTAAAATATTCAACGTACGAACTATTTGTTCGGATTGTACGGATAAGCTGTACGGTTATAACGCTACCGTTCGAAACTAAATAAATTATTTCCACTTCAATTTTATGTGCATTTCTGCTCATTTATACTTTTGGTAGAATTGAAACACTCATTTATACTTGCAATCGAGCTTGTTTCACGACCTAATATTATGCAGTTCTGTATAGAATATTTGTTAATTTAAATGTTACAAAATTACTGTAACCTTGCAAAGTTGTGCAACAAAATCTAAGGTGCAACCCTAAGTGCAATTAATGTGATAAAAAGGCAGTGCTTAATTTTGTTATTACCCTATTGCGAGACTATGCAAAATTTCAAATCAGAAGAGTGAAAGCTATGACTAGACTGTGGATGTTTATGCATTTATGGGAAATTTTAATTTTCAAAAAACTGCAGAATGCACTTAATATGCAGAAATATAAGAAACACGTAAAATACGAATTATTGTATTTAGGGGTTGAGACAACCCTCAACAGAGCTCTCGTTTCATTAATTCTTTTATTAAAAATATGAATTTGCATACAGATTTGCAGTCTAGCTATGACTTTCTTACTGTCGAAGAAGAAAGAAAAGGTTACTATTGTGATAGTCGAGTAGTTAATGACTATAGTCAGCGGTAGGAAGCCACAGGCGTGCAACGAAGGGTGACTACAGTCGCCGTTAGTATCGAAAGGGTTAGGGGGGCAGTAATTGGGCCTTTAAATGCCGACATTAGTCGGTCAGCTGGCAATGATCGCCCAGTAATTCGGTCAAGCACGTTTTAAGGGGTGCAATATCCCCCCTCCATTCTCCTCAAACAAATTTATAAATAAAAATACAAATATTCCTTTCCTTAAATTAACCCTTTAAGTAGGACTCTCAATCTCAACTGAATTATTTTACTTAATGTTGATTTTTACCAAATTCGTAAATGGAGATCAACTTTCCTTTAAAGGAAAAACTAATGAACTAATGGAGGATTACATAAATTTTCAAATAACTACATTGATATATATTAAACAATTATTAGTTTAAACTTGTGGAAGGCCGCAGGGGCCCCAATAATTTAAGGGGGCCAGGCAGTCAGATCGAACCTTTTTGTAAGGGCTTATTAAAAGAAACGGTTAAATAACTTCCCTTTTAAACAATGTTTTGTTAAATACATCGCTCAAGTAGCTTTTCATTGTTCAAATTTTTATGAATGAGTAAAATTACTTTAAAAACATAATCAGGAAGTGATACTTTAGTTGCCCAAATTATTTTGGGCCTTTGGGACTAACTGTTCCGACACCTTCGACTTCCGGCGCACATTTTCATCAACCAAATTCTTATTTTTCACCACAACGTCACGAATCTTTGGTATTTAATTTTTGAAAGGTATTATTTTCGTAAAAAAACAAATAAAAATAAAATCGATTCTCTGACTGCCTGGTCCCCTTGGGGGTTAAAAATATTGAAAACCTAGATCCCCGACGAACAAACAAGCAATACTGTGCCGGTAGATTATTCAGGCGATGGTAAAATTTGCTCTTTTACCCAGTTCCTCTCCGGTCAGTAGTTAACATCATAGCAATAGCTCGTCCCTCATTCCCCGCACTGTTTTATCAACGAGTCGACCTCCGGTATTCCTCATCCCCGGCAATACTGGCTACGGGGTATCGGGCCAGAAGTATTCGAGACGCGTACGACGGTCGAAAAAAAAAAGATGACGACCCGTTCACTCGAGCGTTTCGTTCCCCGGGGAACGGACGATATATTCCGGGTAACAACCGGTTTCGTTTCACGGCAAGAAACTCACGTCGAAATTTCACTGGTTCTCCACAGCGCGAACGGGAGGGCGCCAGTGTCCAGCAAGCCGCCCCTGCCTCCTCAGCCACCCCGCGTCGGGGCGCTGAGCTCGAGACCGTCGACGGGCGCGTCGGCGGCGGCGGCGGCGGCGGCGGCGGCGGCGGCGTCTTCGTCGCGCCGACGCGCGGCCACGGACCTTGGAAATCCGGCGGCCATCGAGATGGCGAAAGCCCGTGCGATGCAGGCCGCCCAGGAGCGCCCGGTCGGCCTGCTCGAGACCGACCTCGACGAGGCCGTGCCGTCGACGACGACCACCGCCTCAGCGAACGCCGCCGCCGGCAAGAAGACCAGGAGCCTGCTCAATCTGAATCACACCTCGACCACCCCGCGACTCAGGCCAGAGCACGCCCTCCACGTACCCCAGTCGCCCGTCGGCGCTTCGCACAGGAGCCCCCAAGACGACGGCGCCGCGTCCACCATCAATCAACGGCCACACAAATCCATGGAGTTCCTCCTCGACAAGGAGAACCTGCATTTCGTCAAGGTGAGTACCTTTGTGCAACGAAACCTCCACCCTCGACCACTATGACCCGCAACTTTCTGGGCAAAGGATCGTTCGCGACCGGGTGTATCGCGTCCCCAGAGATTCGATAGTCGCGATGGGGGACTCCCAGGTCCCTCCCAAGGGAGACAATTTTTAGTCCATCGACGGATGGGTACGATCAGAGTCCAGTTAGCCACTCAGCATATGGTGACCAGTTTTAGTCACCGTGGTTTGCAAGCTTTATTTTACGTATTTTTCTGTACTGGGATAGTTCAAGGGTGATCGGGGGAATTTTATTTGAGACTCTTTTTGTCGTTAACGATGGGTTTGCGAGGGCTGGGAAAGGAGTGTTCCTCCCCGAGTGCCTTTGGGATGCATTTGGGTTAGGAGTATCGTGTAGCTTATGGGACACGAAATTAGAGTTTTGTTGGACTTTGATACGTCTCAGGAGGATAATTTTGAGATAGATCTACTGTACAATTAGTCGAGTGAAAATCTCTCCCCGTATTCGTTAAAATAGCATATCTTACATTTTGCAACACCCATATATTTAAACTTCTAACTTACAGTAATATACAATAGAATATTTATTTTACACACTTGCTAAGAGACACAATGATCATCCTAAATATTTTTAATTTTCATTAAATGAATATTTCATCAGACCCTCGCTCTTAATCCTTTGCACTCTGAGAGTCTTTATTAATATGAACTAGCAATACCAATTGCAATTTAGTGATGTGACTTTTAAAAATAAAAAAATATTTTTTTTCCCCACTAAAATGATTAAAGTTTTATTCATATATTTCCTAAATTCATAAATGAAACTCGAATTCAGCTATGCTACGTATTATGTTTGTCACCATAGTGGTGCCAGTAGAGTGCAAAGGAATAAAATGCACACAGTCATCGGAAACATCAACGTTTTAGAAAATAGAAGAAAAAAATAAGTTTCATCGCCAACCATCATGCGAGTGTTAAATAATTGCAGTAAAAAATATTCCCCTTTAATTTTCTAGTGATTATTTAAAGCCGAGTTTGTTCCTTGAACCATCGAGTGGTTTTTGGGCGCGTTTGAACCGGACGTAACGAGTCTCGAGAGATGGAGAAAAGAGTTTTTGTTCGGCAGTACTCGTCGCGATAGGGTTTCTTTGATCCATCCCCGGAGGATAATTTTGAATTAATTACAGTGTTTCTACCGATAGATCCGCGGTACAATTAGGTTGACTACCTAATGCCGAGTGCACACACGTAAAATCTCGCGTTTTAATTACCATTGTTCTTATTAATTTATTTACGATTCGAGTTTCGTTTTTATTCTCGATGATATTAATTACGACCGAGGACCTCGAATCATTCGATGCTTTTGGGTGCATTTAGACGAGCGTAATGCGTCTGGAGAAGAGTTTTATTCGGTAGATCTCAAAGAATTCTTTAATTCGCCTCCAGGAGGATATTTTTGAATTAATTATTGTAAGTATAATTATCACGGAACGTGTTTGTTTCTCTTCTACTCCATCTTTAATTGATTATTCTTCTCTTTATCGTTGCCTTCGTTTTTTATCTTCGATGATACTAGGGGAACTTTGTCGAAGGTCAGTTCCTCGAAATCTACAGTGCTCTTTATGAATCCAGACAAATGGGACTTATTTCCGTCGATAAGTCTTAGGAATCCCTTGATTAAATAGCGCCATGGGTTAAAAGTTTAAGAATCACTGATCTAGATAAAGATTCCTATGATCTCTGACGGATTAGGTGGATTAGCTACTGCTAGGAGCTATAATTTTCTCGAGCGATATCCACGATAAGAAATCCGTCTTTACGCTCCTGAATTGTGGTTTCACGACCAGTCGTTAAGTTAAATAAAAACAGTCGTAATGATAGTATCCGTGTGTAATATCGATCGTTAGATCTATATCTCTTCCGCAGCAACGATAACGATTCATCGATATACATAGCGATCGTCGCGACGTGCAATTTTTCACACGTTATTTACGTCGACGTCGCTAATCGCGCGTCGAGCGATTGTCAATTTAATTATGTTCGAATAATGAACGCTCTGTTAACAGTACTTCGCGATACATCGCGTTGAAGCGCTCGCGAGCAGAGTATTATTATTAAAAATGGTATCGATAAATTGCTGCTATGCAATACGATTCGAGATAACGTATCGAAGAGCGCGATAATGATTTTCGTCAGCTGCCTTTGAAAGTCTGCATAGTCTTCCCATAAATATAAAATCTATATACTTAAAAATTATAGAATAAAATTTTCCAATCGTACGTGATTTATTAAAAATTTATCGAAGAAACTTGCAACCGAGTTTCACGTTTCTACTGTTTTCATTGAAGATTCGAAAGGGCCCAAAGTGACCCGAACTGAGCAAATCGTTAAAATATCCCTTGCAAATTAGAAATCTACCACTGTTTTCTACGTCAAATAAATCTATTACGGAGACACGTTTTCCGCGAACGTTTCGTCGCTTTACAGATATCAATTGTTTTCAACTGGACATTTGTTTATCTACTATCGATCTACGAGCAAACAGGTTTATGTTTGCCCTGTCGTCGGTCTCGTGCGTTTAAATTCGCCGACCGGTCGTTAATTTCGAATTTCACCGGCAGAATTTATGGCGAGGCTATGCGATTCCGACGAAAACGCAGCGCCGCGGCGCGTTTAGCGGGCACTAATAGCGGAATAAATTATAAAGGATTCAGGGGGGGAAGCCGAATGAGGTCTTCATCGACGATACAGTATCCGATCGAACGTGTTGCTTTTCAGGTTTCTTTCTGTTCGTTTCGACGGTCGTACAAAGAGCGATTGTTCCGTGTTAAAATAAGACCGTTTCGGTTAAGGTCAGGCAATTTTGAAAGATAAAGTGCAGCGGGGGGAAAGTCACTTTGGAACATTGGTTCCTTTTAACGCGATCAATCGGCAGCTTCGCTTGAGCGACAGCTCCCGGGGACCATCCACGTTGTCGATTTCCCTTCTCAGGGATGTGTGAAATATATTTTCGTTTCCTCCGGTATGTCGAATCGAGATCGATAGAAGCTTCCGTACAGAGAACCAGATACGGAGAAAACTGCATTCGAATAACAGATAATCGATACGATTAACTTGCAACAATTTATTCGCGATTAAATTCGTATTTTGTTGTAAATTATTTTATTCTATTTTTTGGATGTTTATTATTTTATTGTAATTTTTTTTCAATTTTGTCCATCTCTCCTGGAAACGCCCCGAAGCACTTTTGTCCTTTGTATTGGCTCTTTCCGTAGATTTCTCCCTTTGCATCTTTCGGCGCATCCACACACACTTGCACACACACACGGTCGTTTTATTTCACGCTGTGCAACGAGCGGGAGAAATCAATTTCAGTTTCTTGCGGCCACCGCAATGGAAATTGTATTTTATGCGATTCCATTCACGGGCGACTTTAATTGACAGGGTCCGTTAAACCGCGCGATCGGTGTGAAACGGTCGCGGAATGGTCCTGAAATTAAATCAGTGGAACTCGTGCATGAGCACGTAGCGAAATACAGGGTGTCAATTTTATTCCATGCCACGATATGAGCCCATAAATCACGGAGACGCGTTGACTAATTTTCATTTGTAACTTTTGTCAGGTGTTTAATAATTTAAACTCGTGAAACCCACTCTCCTGTTCGTACACTATTACTTCTATTTACAGAGTAGTTTTTCTGTTAACATGCATACAACTATAACAACTATAAAACTTGATAAAGAAGTATTTATTAATAATACAAACAGTACCACAAATATCAACGACACGTGTTTTTTTCTTCGAGCGGTAACCCATCCTAAACTTGACCGCGCCCAATGCAGCTGCACTTCTTGATCAATCCAGAAACAACCCTTCCAACGTGCCATGATTACTGCTCACTAATACTTTAAATTTATTCACACTTAAACCCTCAAATATAGACTCATACCTGTCTCGAAAGCAACTTTTTTTTCATTTACAGTGAATCCACCAATATAGTGTACGAACACGAGTGGGAGTAACTGTATATCGTACATATCAAACACTTAAATTTTTATCGTGATTCTGAAATCGAGAAACGTGAAAATAAAATTGACCAACGTTTATGCGATGTAATTAAACGTACAAGGTGATCACACGATGAACTTATTGCATAATTGAAACGGGTATAAAGTTCAGAAAGTGTCTCGCGCGTAACGGTATGCGAGATCGAGCTCGATTATTCTTATGACACTTCTAATTTTAATTTCAACCTACTAAACATTTTAATTTTAACCTCCATCCCCATTTCTCAACAGTTGTGCAAGTATAACAATCGTGCATACGGTGCGGCGCGTTAATTAGTGCAAGATTCTCGATCGTACAGCGTATTTCTTTTAGTTGGAATTTAGATTTGCTTGCGTCCGACTGGTGCGTTCGAGCTAGGTCTGACTATGAACGAGTACAGTTCTACTTGTATTCACAAATACGCGTTCGCTCATGTTTAAAAGAAAACCTAACCCCGCATCGGCGAGAATCCATGAATCTCTAATTAAAAGTGTTACGTATTTTCAATGGCAATATTAGCAATTCCAACAATATCGTTATCAGTAAAATGGCGGAATTAAATACTTAAGGGCTTGAAATTGAAACGTATCTGATCGGATTAAAACGAATAATGCAATATAAAACGATTAAATAAAGATAAAAAATATTCCGCTCTTCCATAAATGCATTCATTCATGCCAACGCGTTGACCGTTGAATTCAATCTTCGGGATATCAAAAATAAAAATAACGCTGCAATTAAATTCCACATACAAATTATAAAACAACGTTAAAATCCAACTACGTATCTTGCAAATTAACAGCTGTACGTTTCATATATACAACACGATAATTCAGAATAATATTTCGGAATTCGTCGCCCACACAATGAAGCTCCTTTCATTTCCACGAAATTGCAACGTAATTGTTACGGTTATTAAACCGTCGAAGTCCGATCGACCGAACGTATACATGTGCCTCTTAACACACTTTAATAAAATGTTATCGTCAACAATTTAATAATGAATGTTTTGGGATTTGTTTAATAACAACAGATTTATTATTCGAAGAAGCGAACAAAACGCATCGAGTCGTACATTAAACGTTACAGCTACGACACTGAATTTTCTATTGAAAAGATTCCGTCGTACGCGGTTAATTAAGCGCGCCAAATTCAAAGCAACTTTTGTTTGCACCCTTCTTTCATAACGGTAATAACGCGAAATGGATCCGTGCATTGCGCGTACAGAGTGTTCCACGTAACTCGACAACGTTAAATCCGTCGCTTGTTTACGATAATGTCGAGGGAAAGCGTTGTCTGTTTAAAAAAAGAATCTTTTGTATTCGTATGGGGTCGCGTTACATAAAACGCGTACGCGTACACGTTCGCGTCGTTACGTAGGCATTTTTTCCCGCCTGGTCGCGACATTGTATTCGGTCGAGCGATGTCCTGCGAAGAGACACGATATCCAACGCGACAAGGTCGACGATACGTAAGCCCCGCGCTTGTATAATTTATCGTTCGCGCGCGCGGGAACTTTTGAATCGCGTTTCGAACCGCCCGACGGATGATCGCGGGACAAACAACGCATTTGCATTTTACATGCGCCCCAGCGACGCGCTTTGTGCAGAATTTCACGGATACATCGAATGATAGCAACGACTATTCGAACCTTTTTTTTTATCAGTCCCCTAAGAATATTAAATACCGTCATTTTGTACGCAGGCCAATGGATACATCGGCCATTTTGTTCTGTGATCTTCTCCCATGCTTTGGGGTAATTTAAATATTCCTTTGCGCCAATAAATTCAATGTTTTTATCCTGAAATTAAGTAACAAATAATTCGTTGTTAACGATATATTTCACGTAAATTTTCTTTGTCGATAATTTTCAAATTTATTTATATCGCTATGAAGTTTTTTTTCTCCGTATTCGTGAAGTGTATAATTTCAGTTTTGTTTTTTTAAATTAAAAGAGTCTACGAAAAAACTATGTTCTCGCGTGCTTCAAAGGTAAAAGCCCCCCCGATAAACGCGGATTCCAAGTCGCTGGACGGATAATCGCGAGACACACGAGACATTTGCATTTTACACGCGCCTGCCGACGCTTCGCGGTGAATTTCACAGGAGTATCGAACGATAACGGCCGGCTGGAATTTCTCTTATCGTCCAAGAACGGAAACTTTCACGATCCCCGATGTTTATTGTCGTGTTCTAACCCATATATCGGGCGTGCATCACAATTCCTCGCTTCGTCGAGTCCTTACCTCGGATCGAGTTTCGACAACGAGAACAACTAAAATTTGCTTGGTTTTATCGCGGATCGATCGCGGCTTTCCGGTATTATAATTACTCCATAAAGCAACGATCCGTTTATCGTAAGCGAATCACGTTCGCCGTAATGTTTCATACGCGACGCTAAAAGGAAATTTTAAACGATAAGTGGTTTACAAACAAACATTTTTGTTTTACAACGCGGTTTCCTTCAAACTTGAATACGTTAATAATTACTCGATATTTATTTTAGTATAAATATTTTTATAGTCAAAGGTAATAAACATTTATATATTCAAAGGTGATAAATATTTTTATATTGAAAGGTAATAAATATTTATATATTCAAAGGTGATCATATTTCGGTAGAGAAAAGGTTTACCCACAGAATGTAATTTCAAGTCGATCGAATAAGTGGATCGAGACCCCCCCACGCTTCTTTTGTTTTTTAAATAAGGAGATCCGTGGGGACTATTATTGGCTCACCCCGTACATCGTGCGGCTAAATCATTCTTGCACGTAGTAGTCACCTAGATCCAACGGCGCGTACCAGGATAGCCCTCGAGGGCTGTTCCCTATTTTGCTATCCACACAACCGGATCGACTATAGTAAAACCGTTGTAGCGCGAACTAGTGAAACGGAGACATGAATTTAAGAGCGTCGTCGACAACGAAACCCGAAGGGAAGAGGTCGTAGTCTTTGATACGAGCCGACCAAACAAGCGTCCTGCTTTCTCCGCGCTATACGAGGGTACATCGGAAAAATGTTCACGCTTATATGGAAGGAACTACGGAGAAACAGAATACATCGCTGGCCATTGAATTTCCACCTTAACACTAGAACTACCAAACCAATCAAAATTACCCATTTGTAATTTCTAATAAAACCTGTAAAAAATTTACTCGACTAAATTTTTGGAAATTTATTTTTGGTAATTTTCACGCACCTATCGTTTCAATTTTCTTGATACAAATAAACACACTATAATTGTCGGTAGCTCTAGTGTTAAATATACTTTAACAATAATTTCGTATGTTAGATTTATATTTATATTACTAGTTAATATTTTTGCATAAACGATGAGTATACTGAGAAAAATCGAAATAGAGAAAAGTTTTGTTATTTTTTATAACCAATAATGTTTGTCAATTTTTTATTTTTGTAATAAATTTTTATGATTTTTTGTATTAGTGACAATACACAGTGGTGGTCTTAGAAATTTCTAATCTAATCTTAGATTTATATTTATATTGATAGTTAATATTTTTCTTTTTTTTTACAACCAACCCAACGATGTGCGTCAATTTTTTATTTTTGTAATAGTTTTTGAGGATTTTTAGCGTTGGCGTGGATATTTTTTTGGTGCAACCTGTACCTCGCATCAGGCTCTATTATGTCTGTCCGTAAAGGATCGTTGCTGTCGATCGATAATGCCGTCGATGTAATTACCGCGACGACTTCGACACTCTCTCGGTCTCGATTCGCTCGTCTCGTTGGCATCGTTAAGGTCCGTTGCATTTAACAAGACCGATCGTCCGGATTCGATTTTCTATTTTACCGAACGTCGTCGCCCTGGCGAACGTTATCTTCGTATCGCGATCCTGTACAGGGTGGTCCGTATACAACGATCGAACGAAATATAGTTTCCAAGGGACGAAACGCAGAAGGGAGCATAATGGGAGAACAGGTCCAAGGGCACGAGATAAAATATTGCTTCGAAGTGTTTAATTATTTGGAGCAGAGAATTGATTAATGGATGGAGTCGATCCAAGTCTATTTTTATAGCGAGTACCAGCATCGTATCTTACGATATCCCACTTTGATCCAATTACAAAGAATCTAAATCTCCTTTCCTTCTCGTACCATTTTAACAATTACCATAAAAGGTAAGCATGTACCACAAAATGTAGTCGAAAATATTAAGATCAAAAAGTTTTTTTCAATCCTTCACTCGTCCATTTTAATGAGGAATAAAAAAGAATGTTAATTTGGTATAATTATTACGAGCATGAAAAGGATATTTCCAATTTAATGCTAGTATTTACGTGATACGCGACTCGTTTAAAAATGTATTATTGAATGTCGTGAAAGTGAAACCGAACAACTCGGAATAGTTTTCGTAATGATACACAGTATCGCCTGGAGAGACACGAGGGTAATGAGTTGTGAAATATCGCGTCGTGCATTATTTTTATCTCGAATTTTTCGTGATCGTTCGTCGAATCGATTATGATTTAGCGAAGTGCGAGGGGGAAAGGTGGCTTTAATAAGGGTCGATAGTTATTCGGTCATGCTTCATGGGATAGTCTACCGGATGATGAGCACGCATCGTGGGAGCAAGTCGATCATTTGAATCATGGGGCTCCTCAATGATCGGGCAAGTGACGAGAATCGTTGGCCTTTGAAACCTTCTTTATGTAGCGGTACGTCTCGCATCCTTCCAAGGTTTTTATCCCCTTTTGTTTATTACGGATGAGATATTAGACGCGGCAGAATAAAGGCTACCGTGTTATTTTGCAATTTTGTTTCAGCAGGCTCTTGTTATCAAAGCAAACAACGTATAATCGGTGGTAATTGTTGCTGATTGAATTCAGCTACGTACACTCCCAACCGTAGGTCTCGCGATAAAAACAAAAGACATAATGAAATAATTACAGACACAATGATAAATAGTTTTCAAGTACAATTCAGGGCTGTCACGTCTACTTAGGTTTTATTCTTTTCAAATATCTTTTTCACGCGTCCCTTTCGTCCTGTCGCGGCTGAACTCGACGATCGAGAATTAGATTTGCGCGCGCACGTTGCGCGCGACGAAGAAAGGAAGCACTTTCATTTCGAATTCATCACTCGGAGTGGAGTCTCTCATTTACTTCGGAATCCCTTTCACTCGTCTCGATTTACGTTCTCCCCCGCGGAGAACGCTTCTCTACGTGCCACGCGCCCGCGCGAACGGATCGCGGGCAAATAATCTTTAACATTCGTCGGGTCCCGACGTACGTGGAACATTTGTTCTAATTAGCACGTCGAGGAATTTCAATTTGCTCGTTCGATCGTTGCGCCGCGCAATTAGACCGGCTCAGGTGCTCCCCCCCCGTAGCCTTTCGCAACTTTTGCGGAACGGTTCGATGTGCACGCTCATAATCACCATTTTTCACCTTTGTCTCTCTGTCTGCCCTTTCTCTCTTTTGTCCCCTTCGAGCCAGTAATTGCACACGCGGAAAAATACGACAAAAACACGAAAAGGCGATCGACTCGAATTTTTAAAGTACAGAGGGGGCTTACATCTCGAATTAGGATAGAATTACGATAGTGTCTTTATTTTTTTCATAAGCATTAACGATGAAATCCAGATGCAAATTTTTTTTTTATAAAATTTTATATTTCCTTTTACTCGAATCTTGTTACCCATATGATTCACCCTGTATACATCAATGAACCCATTCAACGTGTTATGTATAAACGATCATATACACGCTATATGAAATGGATCATATACCGAATCTTTCGTAACACCATATACTTTTCCGTCATTTTTGATATTCGGTTTCATCAACGACCATATCATGTAATTACAACAAAATCAGGACAATTCTATAAAAAAATTGATCGTCGAATGGCTCGAAAAGTGGAAGCAGCATCGACGAACGAGGCGCGTTTTTAGTTCATCCACGCAGTCGTTCCCGTCGATCGATGGTCGGCGAACGCCATAAACAGAGCGAAAGGAAATTATCATTCTACCATAAGGCTTCACACCAACGTGGTGGAAGGTACTTCTGGCGGGTACATATAGTTTCAACGTCGTTTATAATTACACCGACGCGAACCCGCGTCCTCGATTTTAATTTCGCCGGTTCCGTTCGACACGCCACGTTCGAGAGTGTGAAAAAGTTGGAACAGTCGGACGATCTCGTGCAGCCTTGTTATTCTTTGATAGCGTGTATCGCTGTCTCGCCAATTTGACTCGTTTTATTGGCCCCCGGTGGTTGAATTAAGAGACCCATGGATAGGAATTATGGCTCGAGCGCTAAAAAGTGTTTCACATCTTCCTGTTTTCCAGTGTAACCAGGTCGTTATCTCCGCGAGCTGTAAGAATTTTAAAATTAATTTATATGATGCTCGTGTTTAAAATAATTTTTAGCTCGACTTTTGATTACTCCTATTCTTGTCGAGAGACTTTATCATTATGCAGAACTTGTATGGGAATGGTGATAAAATTTCTATGGAATAAAAAACGTTTTCAACCGAAAGTTCCAACAACTACGAGTCCCATTTACTTTGGTCGTAAAAGCAATGGAAAATGGGATACGCGGGTTAATAGTTTGCGCACTCGGCCGCCCCCGTCCACTTTAGAAGTCACTATAATGTTTCATGTTACTCCGGTAGCCTCGGTAATGCACCGAGCAGGCTACTGTGCGCCCGCGCTCCGAGCAACTTGGCGAGACGCTTCCGCGAAACGTTCATGAATAAACAATAGCAGAAACTGTTCTTTTACGGTACTGCCAGCGCAAATACTTGCGTGTCTTCTTCAGTCAGAATTGCCACTGGCGATCCAAAGATAACATTCAACGAACCGCTGAAAAGGGTTGCGTTTCTCCATCAGGTGGTGGCAAATCCACGTGTTATCACGTGCCTGACTTTTTCTAATCATTCACACCGGGAAACGTCTAACTATAGTATTAGCTAAGTCTCTCTGGTGAGCAGGGCTTCAATCTTACGTAAGGGATGAAAATACTCCTCGAACATATTACGTTTCCGGGATAAAATGAAACATGACAATGCGATTGGGCTCAAAATTGATTTGTACAAAATTTCAGATTTTTTGGAAAAGTCAGGATTGGTCGCTGTGTTAGGTTTTGTTAGGTCTGAAAGAACAGTTAAGAAGGGTATGTGTATTGATAAAAAATGATTGTAATTGACCCTCGTAACCGAAAATAATTTTTTCAGAACGATTTCAAATTTTTTAATTTCGCCGAAAAATTTCACACATTCTCGAATTTTTTTCTCGAAAATGCGTAGGATTTCGAGGGTATATGTATTGACCAAAACTGATTGTAATTGAACCCCGCAACCGAAAATAATTTTTTCAAAACGATTTGAAAAAATTTGTTTCCGCCGAAAAATTTCACATCTTCTCGAATTTTTTTCTCGAAAATGCGTAGGATTTCGAGGGTATGTGTATTGACCAAAAATGATTGTAATGGACCCCCGTAACTGAAAGTAATTTTTGTAGAACGATTTGAAAATTTTTAAATTTGCCGAAAATTTCATACCCAGTCGAATTTTTTTCTCGAAAGTGCGTAGGAATTCGGGTGTATGTCTATTCACCAAAAATGATTGTAATTGACCCCTCTAACTAAAAATAATTTTTGTAGAATGATTTGAAATTTTTTAATTTCGCCGAAAAATTTCACACCTATTCGAATTTTTTTCTCAAAATTCCGTAGGAATTCGGGTGTATATCTATTCACCAAAAATGATTGTAATGGACCCCCCTAGCTAAAAATAATTTTTCCAGTTCAATTTTAACAATTTTATTTTTAAACGTCTACGTTTATTTGGAAGAAAGAAAATGGCGTCTAATGCGATGTATGGTACGTTGGATAACTCAAAGACCGTTCAACCGAATTTAATAAAATTTGATATACACATTCTCGATAACGTTTCCTATCGTTTGACGTGATACGAATATACTGCGATTTTTGTTGCACGCGAGTAATCGTGCTGCCAAGACGTCGAGCCCCCTTCATCCCCGACCCGAAACGAAATTAAACATTCAAGACAGTTCCGGTAGTACGGTTACGCCATTCACTGTCCATTTCAACCCCCCTGTTCTCCGGTCGTGGCACCCGCGTTTGGCACCCCTGCCTTACTTTCGTACGACTTGCACATGTAGGCGAGCGAACCAGGTCCAGGCATTAATTTCTGTTCTATATTTCTTCTCTTTCCCTCGGAGGCGCCCTCTCGGGCCTTGGCGCGCCGCCAAATTCTCGTCCGTCTCGTTTTCGCGATCGTTTGTTACCCTCTTTTCTTTTCCTCCGTCGCTGCCCACCCTCTCGATTCTACCCTTTTTCTCGGGATTACGTAAGGCACCAAGCCCCGGATCGAAGCCAGGAAGGGAGAACGTCGACCGGGATGCAAGAATCGGTTTCGATTTATTTCATCGACGACGCGTTTCTTCGTTCTGCTTTCCGTCTGAACGACAAAGAAAGAAAGGGGTCGTTGTCGTCGGACCCACCGTGGAACAGAGCGAAGAGATGCTGGGAATTCGACGTCGCTGTGGGTCGACGACCCCCGCGCGTTTTCCGCCTGACCTCAGACGAAAGTTCCGACGCCGAGGATCGAGTAATTCGATCGAAAAGGAACAATGCGCGGCGAATTCTCGGGAAACGTGCGCGACTTTGCGCGATACAATGCCGCGTACATCGGGGATTTTCGAGATATCCTATTTCCTCTACGCCTCTGCTGCTTTCAACTATTATACATCAGTAAATCGTCATATTTTTCTAGCGTCCGTGATGAGAATTATTACACTTATATTTTTATATATTTATCATATTACGACATATCAAATTACGTAATTGAACACTAGATAACTAAATCGAGTAAAATGTAAATTATAAGAGTGTTTCTCGATCTCCCGTTTCCTCAGGAACAAAGATGGCGGACAAGAGCGTAGAAATCTCTTTGCTTCGCGTGTTGTGATTCGTAGTCACTGCAGGGGAGGTTCGATGAAAAGACAGCGCGAAAATAATTAAACGGAAGTAATGAAACAGTGGAAGACGAGTTATGTGGCTAATAACACCTCCCAGTGTGCCTCCAGGCATTTAAATAAACATAAAACTGTGCTCATAGCGCAGACTTGAAACCGATATGCTCAGGTACAACGTAGTACACACATACACATACACGTACGTGTACCAGTCCGTTTCATTTTCAATCTCGAGAGCCGAGAACAGTTCTTCGAAAGCTCTGAGCGTTCTGAACGATCAGCGTACAAAAGGCGTTTCTGGTATTCAGAATCGGAGAATATTCTGACGCCCGGAGTCCTCGTTGGTATCAGTAGGTGACGGAGCACCGGGTTCGAAATCGACGGTCTCAAGTGTCGTCCCCGGTGCTGGTATCCACTAGTTTAACAATACCCCTATCCTACCCCCTCTGATCTCTCTCTCTCTCTCTCTTTCTCTCTTCCTCAGGCATGCTGTATTGATCGACGAACACCGGCAGTCGAGTCGGGAGAACTCGGTGTCGGACTCCACTTACACACACACACACACACACATACGCGTTCCGATTCCGTATCTCGCGATATAGGCGTGCGTGCACCTAGGTGCCAATCCTTTATTCCATTTTATACACCTCGGTTGCCGAATCATCGCTGTATTAAGCAGCAACCGAGTCCAACGACGCACAGTAGCATCTTTTATCGAAAAACTGCACAAAATACTGATTCTCGAAGTACAAAACAAACTTGGTATTCCTAACATTGTGTTTTTGTTGCACACAAGCTGGCCCATCTAAGTATCTCCTTGCAGGGGCACAGAAAATGTTTTACATGCTATTCGAATGGGTTGAAAGAACCACTGTATTCCAAAAAGTATTCTTCTTTCGAGGTAATTTTAACCAGTCCTAACCCAGACCTAACCCAAACCTAACCCAGATCTAATCCAGACCTAACCCATATCTAGGTGCCAATTCTTTATTTTAATTTTAATTAGACCTAACCCAGACCTAACCCAGACCTAGGTGCCAATCTTTTATTTTAATTTTAACCAGACCTAACCCAGACCTAACCCAGACCTAACCCAGACCTAGGTGCCAATTTTTTATTTTAATTTTAACCAGACCTAACCCAGACCTAACCTAGACCTAGGTGCCAATCTTTTATTTTAATTTTAACCAGACCTAACCCAGAACTACCAAATCAGTCAAAATGACCCATTCGTAATTTCTAATAAAACCTGTAAAAAATTTACTCGACTGAATTTTTGGAAATTTACCGTAATTTTCTAGAAGAGAATGAATAAACATTTCCATTGCATTATACATTTCTTCGCGTACCTATAGTTTCAATTTCCTTGGTACAAATAAACACACTATAACTATCGGTAGTTCTAGTGTTAAAGATTAAACGAAAAATTTTGTAAATGTTTACTGTACTCGCAAAATTATATAAATAGCAAAACATATAGGAAAGATGGAAGAAAGTAGAGAATCTTCGGTTCCACTCGAGGAGTTTATTATTCTAAAATTAGTAGTATACAGACCGTGAAAAAAATAAAAATACATACGTGGAAAATGTGCAAAAGCCTGTAATTTCCACCAGACGTGGCCTCGATAGAAACTGTATTTTCATTTAGCGGGTTTCGTTTGTTTATGTTTCCCGTTTGTTACCGAGCCTCGCTAAAAAAATTCATCTTTTTGGTCGAACGCGGAAAGGATTAAATGGGTCGGCTGTTCGGAGCAATCTGTCAGGAATATTACGTACGAATCGCATAAAAATGAAGTATGCGACCGGCGTGGCGAGCGCTCGGTTTGTTTGCACGAACGTGAAATAAAAGGTGTTACTGTCACGAATATGTGACGTTGATATTATACCAGTAGGCGGGACGAGCGTGTTAGGTCGAATGAAAAATGGATTCGCGGGCGAATTGGTTTCCCCCAGACGCATCGGTCCGCAGGCAGAATCTGCTCCAATCGCGAATTCAACGTTACATTCAACTATTCGGTGACTTTTTATACCCGAAATGATCCGTCTCGCAGATTTTCGAGCAAATTAAGCCGAGACTTCGTATATCGGCCGTAACTCTGCGAAAAATTCATTTCGAGAACAGCTAAAAGTAGCTGCCTCGTATGAATCGATATATCAGACCGTTCCGTTCGAATCTGTACTACTTTGAGTAAAAAGTGTCGAGTCACGCGTATTAAAAGACGTTTCACGAACGCACATACACAAATGCTTTCTCAACGTTCCTGCGTTCGAATGAACTGTCAGGCGTGCAAAGAATACTTGATATTCCTCGAATGGGATAGTGGAATGTAAACAGTAATAATTGGACACCGGAGTTGTGATAAGAATGATAGTTAAATTCGAAACTCCTCGTTCGAGGAGACCGGTTCGAGCAGCTCCTTCGACGTGCCACTTTAGAAAATCATCGGGGAAGAAACTTGTTCACGGAACTCTATTTGTACGCCATTTTCTGTATTTTTACAAACGAGCAACAGTAGAATATTTATTAAAGTTGATTATTTTAGAAATGGTACACATAGAAACGATCCTAAACAGTCTCAAACCAAGTTTTAAATTAAAAATAATTTAAATAATCCATTAAAAATAACGTTTTAATATAATTCATAAACGCAAATTTAATTTTCGTATGTTGATAATTTTATTTATTTACAGGTAGAATTCTTTTGTATGTGAATAATGCATAGAAACAGAAATATAAAAAGTCTTATAAGCTATTATTAAATGAATTGCTCCTCGAGACGAAGCACGTTTCGTTTGAAAGATTATTTAAGAATGGCGAACGGTTAAGCTGGAATGGCGTTGTGATAACCCAGCCGGCGCGCGGATTAATTGAACACCGTAGGCGCAGAAACGTTTGTTACTGTATCTTAAGATTAAGCGTTTTAGACTGAATGGATTGAAGCGAACCGTTATCATACCGAAGTGACGTCTGGCTTATTTGAATGACGAGTTTCTAGCGCGCGTTTACGGCTGGATGACGCTGCCTCGGAAGTATTCGCATTATGCAGTGTTAATCTCCGGCTTGATTTTAGTACAAAGGGAAAGTAAAGTGTCGGTTGTTTCGAGCTCGGCGACGAGTCGTTTCGCGTCGCAAAAACCGCTCTTTCGTTTCTTTTCTCGAGCAAAAAGAAAATGATCGACAGCACTATACGCACAATTAAAATTGCACGTTTCGTTTGCACTGTAAATAATAGAATATAAAGAAATCGTTACAGTAAACATAACGTTAGAAATACTAAAACCGTGGAGTTCTCCATGGCTCTGTGGCTTAGACGCTTGTCTTTGACTCTCGAGGTCCCAAGTTCGATCCCCCCGGAACCTTAAAAAAAATTATCATCACGATAACTCGTTTTTAATTTCTAATAACACTTGTAAAAAATGTACTCGACTGAATTTAAAAGATTTGTCCATAATTTTCTATAACAGAATGAGAATATTGGTACAAAATAGTTATATACTATAAGTGTTAATTCTACGCAGGGCGAGTACTCTTACAAAGTACAATGTTTTAATAAATAGCCAATTACCCCAAAGTGGCACGAATTTAAAATAAAAACAGTTATATAAAGATAGTAGGAAAAATCCCCCACCTCACCAAGTGCCAAATAATTTGTAAATAAAAGTGTCTTTGGTCGAATTAAAGTTCGTGGCTTGGACGAGACCAAGTTTCTCGATAAATCACGAACGCCAGGCGACTTCGTTTGAGGGCATAAACTTTTCTGTCCACGTGGTGTGTTGTCGAGTAAGTTTCGGGTGACGTTCTATGAATACGGGTGTTTGTCCTTCGATAGCGTTACGGAACTGCTTGGTCGTTCGGAAAGGTGGGCCAGCATTTCCGGCTTATTTACGAAACCCTCGCGCGCCGTGCCAGCGGCCATTTATCTCGCTCCGTAAACCGCAACGAAATTGTGCCGCATGTAGGTTTCCCCGTGCATTGCAAATCGATTCGTCTATCCCCGCACCTGCACTCGCTCGCGTGCCCACGCGCTCGTTGCCCCTGCGTGTCGGTAAAGGAATCTGGAGAAAGGTTCGACGGTCTATAACAGCTTGTCCGTCTTGGAATCGAGAAACACTGTGTTCGCCTAACCGTTTCGGCGTTCCGTGATACCGTGCCTGGTCATGGATCGGTTATTAATCCGACAGAAAGGGGCCACGAACGTAACAAGGTGTAACCATTGTTGTAAAACACACTGAAATAGAAAATACCGATAACGAGAAATCGAGTTTTCGAACCTGGTACTCGAGGATCTTAAGACCACCATGATCGGGTCTCGAACAAATTTTTTTATAGGAAGCATTTCTTGAACCTTTGAAAACAATTTTGTTTAAGTGTCTGTGTTTATTTATAACGGAGAAAATGGCGTTGTAAATCGAGGTTTCGTAATATTTCTCTCGGAAAACCAATCTTCGCGCCATTTTGTACTTTTCCGTTTCTCGGTTTTTCTTTCCGCGTACCTTTCGTTAATAACGTATTTCTGGCGCCATAATAGCGCGCTACTGTTTCGTTTTACGACCAGGCGTGCTACTTTTTGATAAGATTTGTGGAACGACGGCCAGTTACAGGGACCATAGACGCGACGATTTATTCCACGATAAGTCATGCCTCGAGTTACAACAATAGTCGCATAGCAGCGTGGTATCGATATCCAACACGACCGCGTCGTATGGCAGGTTCTACAACTCCACAGACTTTGCAACTATAGTGCAAACAATCGTATCGGCGACGCTTAATAAATTAAACAACACCAACCTCTTGGCTGGGATATTTATAAAATATCAAACTTTGTACAACTCGCTTTATTCACGAACGAATAAAGTGTTCTGATTTTAACAATCAACAAAATAAAATAAATAAAAAATAAAATAAATATAGCGTTTATAGTCTGCTCGCAATTTAACAATAACAAGTGTTAAAATATTTTTGAACGAGAGATCAATATTACCGCGTTCCATCAACCTGCTAATCGGGCTCATTGCTTAGGCTTATCTCTAGCAAATTATGCTCTAGACGCGACGCTGGTAATTGTTTGAACAGTCTGTTCAAACTAATTACGCCCTAATAAACCACCGAGTAATTGGAGGCTGTTCGAACGATTAATAATATCGTATCTGAACCAGGATCTGCTAGGTCAAGCCTTATCGACGTGTCGAACTAGGAAGTAAGGTCGATCTACAAAAGTGTAATCTGTTGTGGGCTCGAATAATTTTTTAAATGCAACAATACGAATTTCGATCGACAGCGATTGTTGGGCCGTATCAGGTGGCTGCAACCTGCGTGAAAAATTTACTTTTACCACCCGAGACGCGAGGGAACCCCCCTTAAAACCACTCGACCTTGCGAGAGACACTTCCCCTCGACGAAGACTCCTCTTCGGGATGTCGGACGAAACTGGGTCGAACGTAACGGGCACAAAAAGCACTGGGTCACCGGAACGACGAGGGTGACTCGCGACAAAGGGACGCGCGTCTTTTGAATGCTTTCCAGTCCGTCGAGTAAGGGTCTATCGTTATCTCGACTCCTCTCGCGCCAGCCGTGGAATTGTTTCGAAGGCAGAATGAAATTCCGGAACCGGGTGCGTCGATCTCGTCGCGCATCTTCGTAGAAAGTTACGAATATACGCCGTAACTTCGATACTCTCTATAGCATCGAGGACTCGTGCAAATTCAATTGTTGGAACAAGTGGCCGCGAAACGGCCATCTTGGAATCTCGATTCTCGAAAAGCGACGGCCATCTTGCGTTGTTATATTTCGAAAGACCATGGCGCAGGATTACAGAGAAACTTCTTCCTTTCAAACTATCGATAACAACGATAAAAGTTGTAAATTAAAATGTTAACTTTGCATTTCATAATTGGGTAAAACGAAGAAAAAGCTACTTTGTAAATAGAAATAACGCAGTGTAATAAATAACATTTGGTAAAAATAAAAGAATTCGTAGTAAACGAGTTACAGGCTACCACCTTAAATGTTTATTGATCGACCCGGTTGCTCGTTTGCACGGACGAAAATTCGGGTCGAATCGGTTAAACTGAAAGGGGATCGACGTCGAGTTTGATTATGGGGACCGTGGGAATCGATAGGTCAGCCGTGACAGTCGCACTCCCGGCGGTGCCATTTACTGAAACAATATTCTCGCATTATCTGGGAAATATTACTAGTACCCAGTTGGTAAAGTGGGTTGAAAGCATCAGAGTGGATTCTGAAGTGGAGGAGGGGAGGGAGAACGGCGTATTTGCACCGTTCACGGCAGAACGATTGCATCGGATATAAAGAGAAAGAGAAGAGAGTTATAACTCCGAGGGACACACAAACACACACGCGTACACACACACGGTTTAGAGAGAATACCATTTATGCCCGAGCCGGGAAACTTGAAGGCCGAACGGGAATCCGCGACGCGTGGGCGTTCTTCGACTCTCGTGCCCACGTGTTCCTGCGACCACTAGCTGTGCCACGTGCAATATCGCGCACGCCAGGGGCGCGTAATTTCACGACTCTGTGAATTTTTATTATAATTATTTCCAACTTGTTTTCCATTTAATTCCGTAGAGCTCTTTACCGGATACCTATACACCTAACAAAAAACTGAACATGTGTGCCTGCTATACGCCAGCGAAAATATTCATGCGAATGTCACGTAAGGTTCACCATTCCGGTCGGTCTTCAGACATTTCGAAGTCGATACCGTTTAATTATGCACGATTTCGAGCTAAGTTGCCGCGTGCGCGAGTTTTAAAAGTGGTCGATGCGATTTAGACGAAACTTCGTCGGCTTATAGTCGACTGAAAATAGTATTTTTTTTTTTTTAGTTGAGGTAACTCGAGTTCATTGACCATCGACCATTTTTTAAATCATCTTTTTCTATCTTTAAAATTCTGTTTTCCATGTTACGTCCCTGACCGTCTTGGAAAAATATTCCCCGGCGCGACCTTACGCGTTACCCGCTAAAGAATACTGCGTGGCTATCGAAGACCATAGATACTCGTAACTAGAAAGCTGATATTTACCATAATTACTCGACTGCCGCAGAGGCGAATACGAATGAGGCACACGTAAGCGAATATGACCCGCGACTACCTGTTCGCGCATAACATTTGCATCGAGAGAAACAAAATATGCTTGGCTGGTATTCTCTCGGATATTTTTTTTATTTCTTTCAGACACTTCTGTACGCTTAATTACCGCGAGAGATTATACTTGAGGTTTTTCTAAATTTTATTATCCACTTGCCTGGCTGTTCGAAAGAGAAGAAACTCTTTCCCCTTACAGAAACACTCGTAAAATTACTTTCAAGCAAAAGGGGAAATCCAATTAACACGAGTAGCATAATGTTTTTCATTTGCAGTTCAAAAACCGTAAACCCTCGTGGCAGCTTAGGTGCTGCGTCTATGGAAGGATTTCATAAACATCCTCGTTCGTGAACACGTAATTTCGTTTTAATTTTATTTTCGAACTGTAACGTTTCTTTTAATCGTGTGACGTGCAAGAAAGTGGATGGAATTTATCCACGTCGAATAATGACTTTATTTTGTGTTTTTTTTTAAGGTTCCTACAATATAAAAATATAAAATGAACAATTATATATATAAATTTTAATTATAATTAATTGCAGGATATGAACCGACATGTTTGGATAATATAACAGTTCAAGTTTATAGAATGTCTTACATTGCCATTCCTCCATTCTCATAAAAGAGAATTAATAGTTAATAATTTACTGCTTAAACGCGATCTGATAACGTATTATTAGACTTTATTCTCTTCAGTTTCACATAACGACTAAAATATTAATCACAAAGTGCATTACTACGCTTGCTTTTAATTATTATTCTATTTTGTTTGCCATCAAGTCTTGTATCAGCGGTTCTCAACCTTTCCAGAATTTTCATAACAATAGCAGATAAATGCATTATTAAATTCTAATATTTAATATAATTTAAGTAATCACCTTTCTTCACCAATATCGAAATTATTCCTTCAGCATATTTTAAACTACTTCGAACTTTAAACTATAGAATTTAGTCGAACATTTTTATAACGGTAAACGCCGTGTGATATCGTATTTTATGTGTTGATAATATTTTTCGTGTTCCACTCGAAAGTTGTAGCGTCCATTTTATTTTTATATCTTTCATTCATGGTCCAGTGGAAGGAAGGGGGATAAATGGCCCCCATTGAGAATCCCTGCCTTAGAGGAAGACTTTCCCGTTAATGGACCGTGAAATTAGATTAACGTCGACTCTGTACGTAGCACCTTGCACGTACAAAGTTATTGCAACTTTAGTGCGTCATTAGGGTATAATCGATACTATCAATTTAATAACTAGCATAAAATCGCTCTTTATAATGTTTTGACCGATTTTCGTTCGACGGCGAAGAAGAAAACCAAAAGTGAAATATGAAATTAAGACGTCTCTTCAATCCGCTTTTTCCATCGCTTAATTATACCATTTATACCATTAATCTCTCCTACGAAATTTATGTACAAATTATGCCTCGTAAAACATTTTTGTTCGAGGTTAATAAGGTTATATTTTTCAGATTCCGTGCTTACAAATATTATTCGTTAGCAATTTATATTTAATTTGATTAATGTAACGATGTAGGTATATATCCTAATTAAAAGAAAAATTGCATTTTAATGTAACCGTCAACGTAACTCTGATAAAAATGTGCGATCGATGTTCGTAAATCTAACCTTGAAAACATTTTAGTTCCCAGCGTCCGATTGCTTGGACGCCTATCAAAATTTTCGAAAGAATTCGAAAATGTTGAGAAAAAGTATGGGATTTGGCATGATATGATATTCGCAGTATTATTTCTGAGAGGATTTGTGGCGTGCGAGGCGAGACGACGCGGCGCATCGCGGATGCACGTGCACTCAGCTTGAGAAACAGCGCCGCGGAGGTCTTTGGCCGACTAATGGCGGATGTACCCCCGCGTCTTCGACGCGGTTTTCCCCCAATTTGCGTCAATTGACGACACGGATGCCGGGTCAAAAGAAAAGACGGAGATACGTCGCGGGTCGTAATTAAAATTACTGTCGCCGAGCGCCCGCCCCGTTTCTGACATCCGAGACGGGCTGTTATTATGTAACGTTCGCCGGCTGCACTTGGAACGCATCGTTAAGCCCGCTGACCACTGTTCGCTTGTTCGCAGACGCGGAAATGCGGGCTCCTTTATGCCAATAGCAGCATTCCACCGGCACCGCGTAAAGTGAAACGACGCGTTACCAAGAAATTCTATGACATTCCGAAGCCGCGCGAAAAGTGCATAAGTTACACGCGTGTTTTTTTCTGACTAACCTTACCACCGAACCACTGGTCGTTCCTAACCCTCTCGCTGTCACGATGTCGTAGATATGATATGGATGAAATACGTCGTTATCGCGATGTCGGATATACAGTTTCAGTCATGGAGAGATACACAGTTATTTATTAGCAAAATTCAACAAACAACCGTTCACTTCGTTCGATTTATGGTCAACCGGACTCACAGTTCGTCGTTTAGTGGAGAAATTGTCACTGAGAGTCCTGATTTAACCATTTCAGGACGTTCTCATAAATTAGGCATCGTTCCATGGTGATTTGTCTATGTTGGTTAGAAAATAATAAACAGATGAAGATGTATCATTTCAGATAATCCTATATTGTATATTCAATCTGTTAATATCATCTTTATGTGAAGTATTTTCATAGAAAAACATGGTAAAGAAAGCATATGACACCTTACCATGAAAGTTCGTATTGAGAAGGAAAACTAAGGTTAGGTAACAAAAATCACTGCTAGAGGCGTTCACGTCGCCTCCCTTGCCAACTGTTGGGAAATTAATGGCCCCGACAATAAGCAAAAGAAGTTGTAGTTCATGCCTTCTCGTCTTTTATGCATAGAGACAGATAGAAGCGGAATTTCTTGCAAGCACGTACATACGTGATAAGTAACGTTGCAATATCAGTTTTCAAGCCTTTAATGGCCATTACGTCGGATCCGTGTGCTTTATTTAAGTTATACCTCGTGTTTCATTGCAAAATATTATGTGGGCGTGATATATACGTTGTTCTGTGTTTCTTAACATAGTCACGGGCACAAGGCAATCGTATGCAGTTTTTCATCGGTGCCGTGCCAGGCATCATAATGCCTCGACGTTCAAGTCACAAACGAACGTGCTTTCAGGCCGGGAGAAATTTCATTAGTAGCCGGACTGTTGTTAAAATCGATCTCATCAAACGATGCAGTCACTCTTCCTATCTACATCGCGCGAAAGAGCCTCTCATATTTACGTAGACTCGTCTCCATCCTCTTGCCTCGCCTTGACCCTCTTTCCCGAGAACGATGCACTTCTTTTGCATATTCATTTAGAATTTTCAAATCTCGTCTACTTACGCTTGCGGCTTCCCTGATATTTCTCTCTAACCTAACTATTTTTCTCTATTTTGGCTCTGTCAAGAAATTCCGCTACTGTTTCCGAACAATCCCATAAAAAGTAAGGTTATCGTATCGATCTATCGTATGATATTTTCAAAATTGTTTATTCACACGCAAATCTAGAGATGTTTATAAATTCTAGTTTGAAGGTTAGGAATATGGGACAGAAATTAATAAAATTTATGTAAAAAATGTTCAATTGATAATAAAAATAAAACAAAAATACTTTATTACGCTAATATTTTTAAATGATGTATCTGTTGTTGATGCTTGAAAATATTATGAATTAAAATAAAACGAAATTCCTAGACCATTCGATGAATCGATTATCGGAACGAATTTGTCTCCTCTGATAAGTTTGGGTGATCGACGTTGTACCGTATTGCAATTCTGAGTAGTCGACGAGAAATATTGTAATGGGGAACCGTTCAATAGTGTTTGAAGCGACTATAGCTTAACCCACGACGTCCACGCTGGGAATAGTTTTTGCCATTCACTGAAACTCCGTTCTCACAGATGGTGCTGGAACCGTTGTTGGAACGTTAATAACCAAAGGAGCAACGTGCGTAGGCCAGCCACGCGTTCCTCTGTCTATCCTTTGCGATTCGATGGCATTAGGTCCCGTTAACATCTTTGTATGCCATATGGAAATCTTACGCGAGACTTCAGAGCTAATCGTTACGCATTTCTCTGCGTACAGACAACGGCATTACGATGTGCGTGCTCGTGCAATCGACTTCCCCGTAACTCGTCTACCACGGGTCTATTTATAATCGATTATCAAACGCATTCTTATTTGGGCTCGATCGATATTATTTTAGATTCAATTAAATACGATGGAAAATAAAGTAGAAGTTTTTCAGAGGTTCGTATGGAACGTGTAGGTACTTCTCAGACACTCTGTAGAGTTTTCGTTTCGGTTCGGTGATAAATATTTAATCTCCTCTCACATCGTGAATTTAATTCCACAATCGTCTACTTTTAGATACCATTCAATTATCGTAGACTGGAAATGTAAATTCATCATTAATTTAGAATGCATTTTGAAAATATTACTGACAATAGAGGCTGCCTAGAATTAATAATACGAAATTTCTCAACTGAAACCGAAATGCAGAAATACAAGGTGTCCGAAAGACACGTATTTTTATCCAAGATATTAATATTAGAATTGTGAAAAAATAGTCCCTAACCTATAACTCATGAATTTACGTATGAATGTTGTGTATAGTATTCTGTCTTATTTATTAATAAATTTTGGACGTCTCGAAGAATCATTCTGGTTGTACAAAGATACAATAAATTATCTTGCAATGAAATGATAAATATATACTGATGCGTATGTTTTAAAGTCGTAGAATGTTGGAAACAGTGCTTAAAATAGGTCAAGTTTTAACGTTGAAGACTCGTGGCGCCTCGACGACGCTTTGCAAGTTTTATTTTTTTTTTCTGTTGGGTATTCTCTACGTTGTTCGATATTTTCGAAATATTTTATCTGTAATTTTTAACATTGTAATTATTTGTTTGACTAAATATCCTTAATCCTCTTAAGTATCCCCCTTAAGTTATTACTCATATATTAGTTAATCGATCACATCGATGGACTACGTAGTCACGCCTTCCTAACCTTACATTCTGAAGTTATCCAAATATCGCGAGTAACTTGTTCCAAAATGTCACGTACTCGTTCGACTGTCATTTTTTTCCTGTGCATACCGATTATACAAAACAGTCGTATCGTCGAGAGTAACAAGAAACCATAATCAATTTTAGGGAGACCAGCTATTTAATAATTAATCAATCGTCGACAAGATCGTGAATATAGTATGTTGAGGATTTGTATCGAAGGCTTTTCGTTCCAGGTTTGTGTACATATTGTAATTCCGTATTCTTAGTAAAAAAAAAAGTAATAACCGGACGTATTAAAAGAAATTCTCGGGACACAAACGGTTAATATGTCTGTGAGACAAACGACGCGAGGGAAGTATAGCGTACGACTGGAAATATTCCGAGTGCGCTCATTGGAAACCACTCGTTGGTAGAATAACCGCTTAAAAGCGTTTTCCAATGTCATGGAGCTCGGGCGTACGTAAGCAGACGAGGATATGGAAAATGATCGATCGATTTTTCCTGATTGAAACGCGGAGGGCGGACTTTCTGGCTGCGATGAGGTAACTCGTCGAAGGCCGAATGAAAGGCAGAATGAAACCGTTGACTGCACTCGCGTGTAGGAAGCACGCGAAGACAGAAGGACTTGAACCGAGGAAATTCATAATTTCCCGTTCAGAATTTCGTATCTAATTTTACTCGAATTCCAGCGTCTAATTGCAGGATGAAACTTCAGTCTTTTAGGTTAGAAATGTAAAATACACCGATTGAATACTGTAATATATTTTTTGCGTATGGTTTAAACATTGTACAGATTAAAGACAATTTTTGGAATCCTCTAATTACAAAACATGTTTCCGTCCAGGTCCCGTTGCTTTACCCGTTTCCTACGAAAGTATGAATTTGCATAAAGATACGTAATTTACTAATGGCTGGAGTAATTGTACTGAAAACGGAATTTACGAACGAAAGACCGATTTCCTTCGTACGGTGAACGTCGTTCAGGTGCATTCTTTACGGGTAATTGCTGTAGAGGGCGCCCCACGCAACTGGGACGAGCTGTACGTTTAAAGCGATTATAGATAGCAGAAAATGTCACGTGGAAAAATGAAATATTCATGGACGTGGTGGCATTTTCCTGCATTATTTTTATGAACTTTCGTGCATCGCGTAACGCTTGAAAAGTGCAGCTGTACTTTTTCTTCAAATAGAACGTGGTACTCGATGCGTCAACGAATGCAATTTTATTAGCCTCTGAAAAATGTATTTTCAACATCAGATTTATTTCATTATTTCACGGTTGAAGTTGCAGGGTTCATAAATATCATTTTGTTGCAATAATTGAGTAGTTACACAAATATAGAAAAAACAGAGAATATGTGCTTAATGGGCACGCGGCGTTTCCGTGCCGTGGAACTTGTTTCTGTTCGTAGATAACGATCTTTAATAACTTTTGTGTTGTATCTAATATCCTGGTAATAGTTGTACTTAAGAAAATTGTTATTCCACTCACGCTACAGGGGATATCGAGTGAACGCGATGCACTCGTTACTTTTGCCGATAATAATTACGAGAAAGGAATCCTGCCGGCGCACGATAATTACGTCGTGAAAATGCGCATCGAGAATTGCGTAACGTGGAAGTCACAGACGTCGAAACACAGTTCTCACGTTTAATATACTTACGGGACACGTTTAACGAGCGTTTCGCGTAAAACGAGAAACACATTCTAAACAATTGCCAACATTGTATGGAAATTTCTAGACTTGTTTCTGATTTTGTTTCAAGGTATTTGCCTGAAAGCAAAATTCAATTCTACTTGTTAAATGTCACTGAAGATGTTGATATTCTTCTACTATATTATCGACGCAAGTAAATCAATAATTCTTAACCCTTTGCACTCGAAGCAATTTTAGTGAAAAGATCATATTTACAAATAAGTAAATTATTTTTTAATTGATTATGGATACAAATGTTATGATTAGACTGCGGATGTTTATGCATTTATGGGAAATTTTAATTTTCAAAAAACTACAGAATTTAGTTAATATGCAAGAATATAAGAAATACTTAAAGTAAGGTACGAATTATTATATCTAGGGGTTGAGACAACCCTCTACAAAGCTCCAATTTCATTAATTTCATTAATAAAAATATGAATTTGCATGAAGATTCGCAGTCTAGTTATGATATATAAAAAAACAAAAAATTATCAATTTTTTTTTATTATTGTCTTTGTCCTTATGTTATGACTTAAAAATTATTTGCATTGTCTCCATAGCGGGGCCCTCGAGTGCAAAGGGTTAATATATTAAAATTCACTCAAGATTTAAATCCATTTAACGTAATAAAATGAAAACAGCTGAACGTAGACAGTGCTCAATTCGTTTCCATTCAACCGTCGTATCCTTTGCAATTTTATTTGTATAAGCGAATTGGCCGTCGTATCTGGAGAAACGCGATGGAGTCGGGGGATGATTCGCTGGAATCTAGCCGTAAGAATCGTAGCTGGAAAGCCGGGGGGATCGTCGTGTCGGAAAAAGCACTCCGGTAAACTGAATGCACTCGGGTCGCTGATCGTGGCATTTTATTTTTATTTTACAGCCGCCGGAGAACGAGTTGCAGAAAATTGGCGAACGGGTACCCAGCGAACACGAGCTCAGAGTACAAAGATCACTGCAGCGACTGAACGTCCCGGACTGGTACAAGAACTCTCCCGCGGCTCGCGATGGTTTCCGGTTAAAGAGGCACTCCGACGCGTCGCAGCACGGAGGATGGCGTGCTCTGGGCTCGAAAACCACTTCCCTCTCGTCCCTTTCGTCGTCTTCCAATAGGCAGCCGACTACAGGTAAATACCATCCCGTTGCGAGATACTCTTTGAACGACCAGCTTTCCATCGAAACAGAAAAACACACTGCACTGGTTGTCCCCCCACTTTCTCGCGAAACAAGAGAAAATATCGTTAAACGTGCAAATTAATTATTTATGAACCATTGTAGGGAATAAAAGTAACGAAAGTCACGGGTTAACGATAATAAACGATGTCTAGATCAAGTCTGGGTTAGGTCTTCTAGGTGTCCTGTTTGAAATAGAAAGGGTGGGAATCTCCCACTTTGGACACCTTCTCGAAGAACACGGTTCAATTACAAAGGTATCAAACAACCCATCGGTGACATTTAAGAGAATAATCTTGAACAAAAACTGTCTAAACTGTCTTGAAATGCGTATCCACCGGACGACGTTGAAACGAACGAAATAAGAATTTTCCAATCTGATGCACGGATGAGATCCCCCGTCCGTTTCGTGCCCCCCCCAATGCATTAAGGAAATTAACGTCGAGGCTTTCGTACATGTCGATCGACCTTCCGTCCGGAAAATGGATTATAAAATTTGCGGGGGGAAAAAAGAGGCAACCACGTTGGGATACATTCCGCGCGGCGGGGCTAAAAGCAATTCGCAGTAAATGGCGCAATGTCGTCGAAACGTGCTTACGCCTCTGCTCGTAAAAAGACAAGGAGCGTCCGAAATTAGCGCGTGGCGAGCAAGAGTGTCGGCCAATTTCATTTGAGCGCGTCTCTGAGCGACGTGGTCGGTGATGCTCGCTGGGCACGACGGGCAACGGTTAATAGGAAGCGGCTAATAAATTTAGCCGGGCACGTTAACTCGATTAATTCGACCCCCGCCACTCGTCTGGTGCGGCCCAGGGAACATACCGAGCTAATCCACGTCGGGTTACCGCGGAAGGGTTGACTCCGAGGGTGGCTCGGAAACGTTCAAGGACGCTTCTAACGAGAGAAGACAATTTGTTGAGGGAGAGCTCTAATTATGAGATTTACGCCGCCGCCACGCACGCTGCCGCGCCACCTGGATTTCGTTTGAGGGGGTGGACTCGCGATTCTTAACGCTTTCGCGGCCGTTGTCACGCGTACGTGACTTCGCTGTTGACGTACGTAACTTCCAAACTGATCAATTTTCGACCTGTGAGCGTTGATACTTTGTTAGAGAGAATACAAAGACACGTCGATCGATGTATAGAAAAGTATACATTTTCTATAAAAAAAATTGGAGTGACCTTGATTTTTTATTGAATAACAAATTTTTTGGTAATTTTTACTGTTGCAATTTCTTGACGATTGATTGCTGAGTATTTTTTATTGGAAAAGTTTTTTTATTGGTCTGAAATTTAGTGATCATTCGAATGTAGATGCGGGGGTGTTTTGGGGTAAAATTCATAACTTTGTGTCCGTGTAAATAATTGTTTGAACGGGTTAGTTTTGAATTAAAATTCTTGTCGATCTTTTTCCGGAAGATAACTGTTTCATGTTTTAAAAATTATTTATGCGAAAGATGGAAGATGATGCATTGTCAGAAACTTATTAGCGTCCGGTCACTGTGTCAGCGTTGGACAGTTTACGGGCTTTTATTCCTCCAGCAAGTTATCGCTCGACTTACAAAATCGTCGATCAAAGTCTGCTACCGTAATCGATTTCAAAGACGGATCGTGTAACGCACAGGCTGTAAAACGAGTCAAGATTCCAACGTGGTATCGCGGTATCTTATGCCTCAAACGTGAAACTATAGCGTGTTCTGGAATTCATAGTACAAACTTTGCTTATAATTAGAATACAAAATATACAAATTAATGAACAACTGCTTCGTCGTTCAACAAATGGACTAAAGACAGAAATATTTATCAACACTGTCTGCCAAGCCGATTTCATAAAAGTCTTGGCTCCAGATTTTTTCATAATTTGTACTTTCTCGAGTACCATTATTTCGGCCAATTTTATTGAAAGTTCTCCCATCCGTTGGATTTCTACTTAACAACTTTAATCGAATTTTTATGTCGCCTCTTGAGAAACGATGTCACAGTAAACATTAGTGTCGGTCATCTGTGCATGACGGTGCAGAAGTGTTAAAGCACAATTGCATATAACTGCAAATTCCCCAGAAAATTGCTGAATTTTTTCGTGAAGAAGACTGCTGGATGGCAGAGTAGCTAATATCGAAACAACTTGTTATTTATTATTTATAGTTTTTTTTAACAATATTAATACAAACATAATATAAACTAAAGTACTAAACTATGAATGTAATATAAACAATTTAAAAATGAACAATAATATAACTGCAGTGTATCCAAGCGGTCACCCATCCTGCAGCTGACCGCGACCAATGCAGCTGCACTTGGATGATCAGATGAGAACTGATGTTTTCGACTACATTATAATCGTCGACATGTTTTTATATGAAATATTTGTTTTTAACCTCTTCCCGTGCTTTAACGAGTCTGACTCGTGATGAAGATTTTGGCCTCAAACATGAATGTCACCAGCCAGACTCGCGAACAGAAAGTCGGCCGTAACATACACGAGCCAGGCTCGAGGACAACAAATCACGATCGTGATTGAGTTTTAGTTCCTATCGATACGTCGAAAGTGTTGGTCACGATTCTTATAACCTCTGTTACGAAGCAATGTAGCATCATTTTTGGGCTGTTTACCGCGTTTGGGCCCGGAAGAGGTTAAAACAGCTATCGTGGACGTTAACGAACGTTCCTGTTGGATCTGTTCAGGTGCCCTTCTAAGTCCAAGTCCCACACCACCTGTATTCTCGAGATGGAGTACCAGTCTGCTGAACAGCGCCGGAAGTTCGCCAGCAAGTTCGGCGAGGTCGTCGTTCAATCATCGACAGCCGTACTTGGGATGGCGTTCGCAAGAACGATTGACAAATCCACGAACACCGGCAGAACGTCTTGCTCAGGGTATTCTTCCCCAGTTGCAAGCAGCAAACAAGGTTAGTATCGAAAAGCATCACCTTCCTACACTATAAATATGCAAAAGTGATACTGTTTAGTTTGCATATAGCGACGGTTAACCTTTATCAAGCAAATATTAGATGCCAGACATTTTCAATTACGCGAAAGGAATATTAAGTTCGCCGCAACGGCGATCAAAGTGACACAGTTGGAAAATTTTAAACGAAACTGTGGGAAGCTACTCACGTGTTCCGAAAGTTCTCGCGAATCTCGACACATTCTATTCGAAACTTTTTCGATTAAGTAATAACGTACATGGCTGAAATTACGAAGAGAGTCGATACGTCGCTACGAACGCTCTAATTTCCATTTAAAATCTATAGCTTTTGTGTTGCTGCAAATACTCCCGTGAAATTAAATTACTCCGAATGCTTCTCCAAGCCTGTTCCATCGACAGAATGGAAGAGAATTCGTACAACAATAATGCCACGAGTAATTAAAATTGCTTATAAAGTATAAGTCTGATCAGAGTACGTTCCATTAAAATTAAAATTAAACTTCGTACAAAACTTAAAATTTTTGTTTGAAGCTTACAATTGAAACAGTTAAGCAAATTAATATACAGGGTACTCGGCCAACCTTGAGAGATTGTAGAAGCCAAAATAAGACAAAAATCAAGAATATCAATATTTCGTTTGAGGCTTCGTTAAAAAGTTATTAACAATTAAATTAAAATATTTCAAATCGTTCTGGAAAAATTATTTTTAGTTAGGGGGGTCAATTACAATCATTTTTTGTCATTACACATATCCCCGAAATCCTACCCACTTTCTAGAAAAAAATTCGAGAAGGTGTGAAATTTTTCGACGGGAAAAAAAATTTCAAATCGTTCCAAAAAAATTATTTTTAGTTGCGGGGGTGAATTACAATCATTTTTGGTGAATAGACATACCCCCGAAATCCTGCGCATTTTCGAGAAAAAAATTCGAGTAGGTGGACAAATTGCCGTTCTACAGCCGGAACTTTAAACGTTAATAACTTTTTAACGAAGCCTTCATCAATAAATTTTTATTCTTCATTTTCATCTTATTTTGGTCTCTAGAATTCCACATTAAAATTTTTCCAGGGGTCGTCGTACACCCTGTATAGTATTTCATCAAAGTGTTAATATCAGCTACACTGAAAAAATAATCTTAAAAGAAAAATATTTTCTGCAAGATACTGATCTTCGTTTGATATTTAGATATTTGAAACCATCTGCAATTTAAAATTGAAACGGAATCCAATGCTCCAGCTCGTAGTTTTCTTTTGTAACTGTATATTTTTATGAGTTCTAACGATAATACGAAACGCGGATTCGCGAAAGGGGATATTTTTGCGGAACACGGTTCGTTTGTAACGAAATAGTTCGCGAAGTCGAGGGAAAACGGTGGGCAGTTCAACCTCTCCGGAGGGCGCTTCGGGTAACAGTCAATTTGTCGCGGGTTGCAAAGGCCACGAGACGCCAGGACGAGGATTTCTGCCAGAATTTCTAATTATAGAAACCTCGGAGCATTTGCGCGCTGTCTGCGCAAATTAAAAATAAATTGGACAAAGAGGAAAGCGAGGAGAACGTGGGCGGGGCAGGGGTCAGTCATGGCCGCGATCAGTTCGAGGCCAAACTTCGCTTTCCGAATTTTCGAACAATTTTAAACGGACAACAACGCCGGCTGCGAACTATATATCAGCGTTCCATTATATTATAAACTTATTTGTACCTTTAAGCTATAATTATTTTCCCTATTCCGGGCAGCTTCCGGTTCGATTTACTCTGACTTTAAATCCTCTTAGGCGGAAGCAAAATATACGTAGCTATTTTTCATACAACCTTTCATCGATCGGTTTGTTTGTAGAATATTCCTGGTGGCTATGGGTCAAAATACCTTAAATATTATTTTTAAAATTGTGTATTTTACTATCCGCTTCACTTTCGATTTTAACAGGCTGTCCGTTATGTTTACCACGAAGATCTAGATTTATTATATAATCACTGAAAGAGATACAATTAATCCCGAAGGGTGGTATTTTTTTGTAGGAAAATGGAAACTCAAGAGCACCAGGACGGTGTAATATAATTTTAGGTAACGGAATTCGATAAACTGCAACGTTCTAAAGTGCAAGTAATCTATTAACTGCGAGTTTGTAACGCACGGCGAGGCACATATTTTGCGAGAAATAAATTAGCTGTGTACTCGAGTTTGACCCGAGGTGTATACCGTATCTAAATATTTTAAAAGTCCTCGCATACTGTGACCCCCTTTAAGACTTTAAACGAGTGGAGAGTTCTGTACCAAACCCCATGTGTCACGAAGAATAATTCAGCTCCACATGCTTGTACAAAAAATATGAACCACTGTCGTCGCTTGTGAAAGACAGGGATAATTTAGAAAAAAATTAATATGATCTTAGGATGAAATTTCCCTCAATAGAGAAAATAGAGTTTCGGTAAAATTGAAAAGTTTCAAGTCGTTCCAAAAAAATTATTTTTAGTTGCAAGGGTCAATTGCAATCATTTTTGGTCAACACACATACCCTCGAAATCCTACCCACTTTCTAGAAAAAAATTCGAGAAGGTGTGAATTTTTCGACCGAAAAAAAAAAATTTCAAATCGTTCTGGAAAAATTATTTTCGGTTGCGAGGGTCAATTACAATCATTTTTGGTCAATACACATACCCCCGAAATCCTACCCACTTTCTAGAAAAAAATTCGAGGTGTGAATTTTTCGACCGAAAAAAAAAATTTTATATCGATCTGGAAAAATTATTTTCGGTTGCGAGGGTCAATTACAATCATTTTTGGTGAATAGACATACCCTCGAAATCCTGCGCATTTTCGAGAAAAAAATTCGAGAATGTGTAAAATTTTTCGACGAAAAAAAAAATTTCAAATCGTTTTGGAAAAATTATTTTCGGTTGCGAAGGTCAATTACAATCATTTTTGGTGAATAGACATACCCTCGAAATCCTGCGCATTTTCGAGAAAAAAATTCGAGAATGTGTAAAATTTTTCGACGAAAAAAAAAATTTCAAATCGTTTTGGAAAAATTATTTTCGGTTGTGGGGGTTAATTGCAATCATTTTTGGTCATTACACATACCCTCGAAATCCTACTGACTTTCGAGAAAAAAAATTCCTTACCGAATATATAATGTCTGACCATGAATGAATGATTCCCCTAAAGTTTCATGCTTACGTTTAAAACATCATAACTTCTGAACGGATTGGAGGATTTTGAAGTTTGAAAATGCAAAGAATGCCCCAGAAAAATAGAATAGAATTCCCATTTTGCAAAGCATCGCCACATTTCCTAACAAATCGAGGTAGAACTTGCGAACTCCGGAGCGTGGATTGTGCAAGGGCTAACGTTAAAGTAAAACTGTCGTTCTCTTTAACAGCAGCAACAGCAGCAGCAACAACAACAGCAGCAGCAGCAGCAGACAACGAATCAGCAGCTAGAAGTAAGGAACTCGATAAAGGAAGTAACCTCGGCCATTGTGCACTACGTGCAAAGCGGTCAGGAGGTTGCTGGAGGTGGCAGGCTGTCGCCTCGCCCTCGACCCGAAGACTGGGACGACAGGGGCGGAGCAAGGTCAACCAGCCCCAGAGGTGAGCACTAAACAACCCATGCCAAAAAACATCCCACCACCACCACCACAACCATCACCACTTTTACTCTCTACGAGAAAGGTAATTTTGAGTTTTCCATCTTGATGTGTTCTCTATGTCTCTGCATCCGCTCTGCGGCCTAGACGCCTTCTCTTCTTCTGTTTGTCTCTGATATATTACACAACATACTATTTATCTCATCTGCGACGGAATGTTTGTAAAATAGTTTTCTATACATCTACCTACTCTCTGTTGTTCTACTCGTCTCTGTCGCTAGTCGAAAGCACCTACCAGTTCGCTGTCTCTGTTCGTCGTTCTGTTTACTAACGAAAATCGCTTTCAAAGACCGACCACCCCCCCACCCATTCAACGAACCAGGCCTTTCACGATGGCAAAACTAGTATCCCCGTACACGCCAGGATTCCCCATTCATTCTGCGAATGCTGCACTTGAACGTGCTCGCAATACCGTCCGTATCTTTTCAGAGTATCACGGTCCCTTCGTTTACGCGCGATATACCACCGTTCTTTTCCGTTTCGTGATCCACCTGAACCCGTCGATGACCCCGAGTAATCGTGCAAATTGACGCCGCGAGAAAGCTTCGAATAACGTTATTGGATACTCCGGTCGTTCTATTGTTATATTTTAAGTACGATACAGAGCTTCTCAGAGATACACTGTCACACCAAACTTATTCCACAAATGTTACCTTAAACGATTACCACTTTGTGATTTGCAACGCTTGTTATTCGATAATGAATTTAAAAATGTCAGCGGTCGTGGCACGTTGGGAGCATCGATTCTCGTGCGGTCATGGAAGTGCAGCTGCATTGGACGTGGTCAAGTTTAGGATGGGTTACCGCTTGGAGACGCCGCGTATTGTTGGCCTTATTATGTTATTTGTTGTTTACATTTGTACCTCTCTATCGGGTCTTTAATCGAACGTTGACCATTAACGTGTTAAATAAATAAAAAACAAAAAAGAAATAACGCATTTCCTTAGAAATATGGAGAGAGAATTACGAGTTTGAATTATTTTAAATTCGGATCGATCGATTTAGCCGTGACTCGTGCAAGTTTCGAGCCCCCCAGAGGTCCCTTTGGGGGTCGCCATGGATAACAAAGTTATAAGAAAACCACTGCTCTCTAACGGAGGACCTCCCCTGCGATCGTCGGTGGCAAGTTTGTCAAGCGAGACACATCGGGTTCCTGAAGTGCGTTTAACACAACCTTGACACCAAAAATCCGTATTTCCAGACCATAGATATTCGCTCGAGGTCGAATCCCAGGGAAGAAAGGAAGAAAAATGCCCGCTGAACGAGAAAGGGCAGAGAGAAGGATCCTCCTCTGTTTCGCGACTCTGTCACGAACCTCCGGGTCGCTCGTCTTCGCCTCTACCTTCGTCTTTAATCACGAGAGTCTCGCCGAAAGTATGCAGAGGCGACTGGTTGCTATTTCGATAGCCTTGTAGCCCCTGTGGTCGCCGTGGCACCGAAATAGATTACCCTGAAGTTTAAATCACACCCCTCTGTCTCCGTACGCTTTTCGGTGCGGGCGAACTTACCCGCCACTCGGGACGACCTTAAGACGAAATTAAAACAAACATCGAGAGAACAGCGTGAAGATAACACGTGGCTGGCTTGGTCACTTCGCGACGATCGTCGTCGTCGATGCCATCGACACGGTTCGCTCCCCTTACCTGGAGTAGTCTGGAAAGGTGCCTAACATCGCCTAGCTAACGGTTAAACATGTAGTCTTGCATTAAACTTGTCTCTGATGCAAACGAAAAGTGTAAATTTTCTGTGTTCGTATCCAACGTACGATACAGTGTTAGCGTAAAGTTTGCACAAATTTTTGCATATATCGAAACATTCGGAGATCCGTGGAACAGAATGTTCTCGATTAGAACCACGTATTTCTTTTCTCATCGCGTTGTAAGACGAACTCAAAACGTAATTATACAATTTTACACGTTGCTAGATCTGTAATGACTAGAAAAGAGAGTATTTAGCTTTTCGTCGTCTTTCACACTCGGTGTTTGCATTCGGTAAACGTGAGCCTAGGAACGAAAAGCTGAACGTTCCAGATTCGGTCCGACCCGTAAAAGGGTTAAAAAGTATACGAGACTGTCGATAGAGCCCACGTTCGTTCTATATTCGGCGTGCTCCCGGGTAGGGATCTCGTCGTGACCCACATGTGGTTCACCGGGCGTTATAATGGTGTTCGGATTCGGAAGCTTTGTTTCGCTATCGAGCATTTACTAACTAACTGTGCTGTGACGTGCAATCTGTCACTAACGTGTGCCCGTATGCCGATATATCCGGTCTGCACATTTTCGAGCCTGTAACGTCAGCTTGTTTGCGTTTTTTATTTTTTTATTTTATTGTAATTAATATTTTCCGTATTAGAGCTTCACTAATACGAATTAATCGCTGTGACGCGCGTCGCCTCGACAGAGAACCTATCGATCGACGCCTCGGGTGTGAGCTTCGGACGTCGCCGCGAACTTGGTTAGCGATTCCTTGATAGAGAACGTGTATCCACGAATAATCCGCGGCCATGTTGCGTAACCGTAGACCGAGATCGCGTTCGCCACGTTCTCTCTTTGTTGACGAATCGCTGCGCGGAGTCGCGGAACCGTGACGGATGTTCGAGGAGAACGTCGGTGGCGAGTTCCTCATGAATGTGTGTGTCTAATGAAATGAAACTTGTCCTCGAAGGGAGCGTGAAGCTGTGTTGGATGGAGAGCTCGTTCGTTGGCACGAGACCCGTGGATTCGCCGGAGACGCCGATGAGTTTGGCCACGGAGACCGACTGCTGTCCAGGCTGCAACGCCACCGGCACTGAGTCCTGCAGTTGCATCGATTCAGCGACTTCCGGTCTGTTCTTGGACCTGACGCCGACCCGCGACGACGTGCAGCTACAGCAACAGCAACAGCAACAACAACAGCAACTGGGTGGCGGCAGCAGTCTATGCCCGTCGCCGTCCTCGTCGCTCAATTATCACCACCACCATCCCCATCATCATCATCGTCAGCTTCATCATCAACAGCAACCCCAGCAACAGCAACGCCATCACCGCGGTGAGTTGCTGCTCGCCTAGCGGAAAGCCAAAAACAAAAGAGATCGAACAAGAGAACACGCACGGTCGCGAACATCCTCCAGGAACGGAACACATGCTCGATCGCGTTCCCACGATACCAGACGATCCCTCGACCCGTCGTTCATCCGCCGATTTGCTAGGCCCAAGCTGACGAAGACGATTCGAATCGCGTCTAGAGACGATTCTTCGTGGCTATGGTAATCCCCACTTTCAACTTTACAAGTCTTCAAATTTTTATATTATTCGTCGTATCTACGCTAGCACATTATCGATAGATCGCTGAGCTTTTTCTGATTAAAATGAGCCCAAACACGACCTCGTTCCGATCACTTTTAATTGCGGACGTTTGACGCGCAATGGTGGCGCCACCGTTGCAGGAAGTACAAGACTTTGAACGAACTAGATCGTGTTTGGACTCGTTTTCATCGGGAGAACGTCGCCGATTCGTTGGTAATACTTCCCGTAAAGATACGATGAAAAATACAGAAATACTCACTTTAACTGTAAGCTATACTCAGAGATGGAAGTGGGAATTACTGCACTTTATTACGTCTTTGGTTCTGACTGGTACGAGAGTTCGACGATGTTTATTATAGCAATCGTTCTTTCAGAAAAGTCCTGGTATCTTCGATCTGCTCTTAACCCCTTGACACAAGACAAAATTGTGACGAATACGAATTATTAAACGTATCACGACTCATCTGATGTTACTTTCGATATCGTAGTGCGAATTTGAGATTTTTCAAAAATTTCACATGGTTTGCTCCTCAAGGGGTTAAATGAACGCTTCTAGGCAATTTTTAGGGACGTTCTTTCATATCTTCCGACTGATGAAAGTGAATTTCTTCAGTCCCTCGACTCCCAAAATTACGAACATAGGATATTATCGCAATAATATGAATTGTTTCAGTGTTTATGCGTCCTCTTGACGTCTTCTGCTCACGAATGGTAAGTTCGTCGGAGCTGTTTGGAAATCCCGAGCGATTATTCTCGCAATTTGGCAGGGAGCAGTGAACGATCTTCTTGGAAGAGCTTCTTCCTCTGACGTGCATTTTCGAGACTGGTCTGCCACGGGCCGTGTTTGTCACGTTCGTCATCGTACGCGTTTCTGATCTGGGATCGTTTCCAATCGACATCTCGCAACTGTTTTTCGTCACGAGCGTCGTGATCTCACAGTTTCCACGTGATTGTTTTCGCGGTTTCGAACGATCTTCGTTGTATCGAGAATCTCGATCGGAGGAGCAATTATTTCAGTACCTTGTCGCGATGGTGAGATCGAAAGTAAATTACTTTCGTGGATCGACGTTCGTTCTTCTGATTATTTCCCTATATTCGCGTGTGTATATATATATATTCGTATATGTATGACGATCGCGTACACGAGAGTCGCACGAAAGCGTCGAAAATCGTGAGAATCGATCAAACGTTGGAAGATCTACTGCCCTTGTACATTATACGCAGCTTTTTTTGCACTCTTTATATACTTTTTCACGGTTCTCGCTATTGCGCTACTTCTTACGCACTTTGGTCGCTTTTCTATTGCATCGTATAAATAAGTGACTCTGAAAATGCCACAAAAAAAAAAAAGAAGATAATTACTAGTGATTAAAAATTTTCCTATTTGGAATGTTTTTTGGACGGTGTAAGGTGTTGTTGAAAGATGTTGTTGAATTAGTATGGTTACAGAGAAGTTGTTATGGTTGCAGGATAAAGTAGATATTTTTTGACAAGTATTCGCGTTACGTTATTGTATTTGTAAAGGTAGCTTTTTGCTCTTTGAAATACAAATTTAATTTATTAGTTGGTGTAAACAGAAAATTATTGCCAGGCGAGATCTTTCCACAATTTATATTTTGGTCTTCTTCGGGAGCAATAATTAAAAAATATTAATATATGAAGTATATTTTTCTATAATAATATAAAAAAAAATTGCAATGCGTAATTGCACAAATTTAAAAAGAAATATTGGATAACAATATTTATGATTGGATTATTTATGCTTGATTATATTTAAAAAAAAATCGTATATTGTTTTCCAAAGTGTACCAAAATGACATTAGAGGTAAAAAAAATACTTGGAAAGACTTCACCTACGAATAATTTTACTCTTTGAATTATGCATGTGCAATTATCTCGTATGTATAGTGACGTTCAAGGCTAAAAGATTAATCGATGGCTATTCCGTCGCAAATGGAATGATCCACGTATATTATTAATTTTTATACAGGTACGAGGGTGACAAAGTATACTATTTAAATGTATAAAAACGGATACGAAGAACGAATATTAACGATCGACCGTACACGGTCGGATGTAAGACTCGCGCGGTCATCTTCTTGCAGAAAGGATGAATCAAAACCTCGTACGATTTAGCCTTGTGTAATTTAGCATCCGCATAGCCTGTAATCTTCTGTCGCTTATGAGACCCTTCTGTGGGGATGTTCACTCGCAGTGCTTTCATTGTTCGGTGTAGGTACGAAGTTCGAGGGCCGACAAATGGTAATCGCGTTTGCCTCGCGCTCTCCTTTCGTACAAACCTTTTTAGCTTTTCCGTTCGCGATCACGAGAGTCCTCTCGTTTGTCGTTTTCGTCAGCTTGCCTGCACGCGGAACGTCGCGAAAAACCCGGGTAAAACGTGTCCGGAACTGCTCCGAGGGTCTGGACGAGTTTCACGCGCGCGCGCGCACACACACACAGATTTCGGTTACCGAAAACGAGACTCAAGCACACAACCAGGAGGGTAATTAAAAGCTGGAAAAGAAGTCCACACACTGTTCTACACGCGCTCTGTCTTGAAATTTCTCCGTCGTACGTCGACGACCGCGTCCAGAGGTTCGCGTTTCCAAAGAGCGTCGTGGAACCAACGATCGAAAGAGACGGAAAGAAACGAGATTTCCTGGATACGCCGTCGACGTCGCGTATATTTCGTCATTCCACGGGCGATCTCCCGACGTCGTTCAGCCACCCTTCCACGGGAGGGTGGCCAGGGCGCGTCGAGAGACCTCCCGGTAAGACTTTTTGTAAGCCTCGTTCGTTTTTACACACACACACACACACACACCACGATTATGAGTTCCACTTTCTACTATTTTTTTTTTTTTCTTTTTTTTTTATATTAATTTTCGTCACGAGAATATTTTGTAGTAAACTTTGTTACTTTGTTACGACCGCCCCCTCGTCGTTGGAAGACCCCCGTGAAGCCCCCCACCAACCACCCAACCACTCAACTGCTCCCGGAGTATACGTCCCTTCTTAGCTCTCCACGTATCTTTGTTGCGAAACTCCCGTCTCAGATTTAGTCCCACCCTCCACCCCCTTTACTTTTACCAGTAGTCTTAACTTTTTTGCGTTCATGTATGTTTACTGTAAAGTTATCCGCGTTTATATTTTAACTATAGCTAGCTCGGTCTATACATATATAAATTTACAAATATCTCTCTCTCTCTCTATATATATATATATATATATATATATATATGTGTATACATACGAAAAAAACAGTTACGTACGATTCGTATACAACACCGTTCATTATTGCAAAACGCGTTGATATTATTATTATTATTATTATGATTAATTATTATTAATTATGATTATTATTATTATTGTTATTATTATTATGATTATTATGCCATTATTATTGTTACTCATTTAATTACGAGTGCAGTGTTCGCAGAACCGTCGGTAAGCACAGCGTACTCTTAAGTTATTTCTGCGTTTTGTTTTTTTTTCTTTTCTCTCTCTCTCTCTCTCTTTCTCTCTTTTTTCCTTTTCTTTTTCTTTACGTCTGCTCGTTGTGCCTTGAGCCCACGATATGTGAAAGTTGCATCCGCTACGATCGATCACACACCGGGTCATTTCGTTTGTGTTTCATTCGCGTCTCTCCCACACGCACATTATAATACAACACACTTTTATCTATCTGTCTGTCTCTATTTCTCTTTTCGTGCCGGACGGTTCTGCGTGCCGGTGCTTTTGCCTTTCTTAAGTAATTCCGTACTTATTGTTCGGACACACCAACGATTTATCATTTCTTTGTAGAGCGTAATTACCCTTTGACAACAATAAATTATTGTCATTACCCTTTGCGTTGTTTGCGTTGACGTTCCTTTCTCCTACGTTCGGCAATTCTTCTCTGGTAATCTTCTTTCGCCGTTTTCTATCTCTTATCCAACACCCCCAACCCCCCTTTTATCTGACTCTATTTTCTCCCTTCGAGGGGCCATATTCGTATCGATTTATCGTTAGATAAGTTTCTTGGAACGACGATCGTGACGCGTTTGTTTTGCGTGGCTGTCGTACGACGTTGTCATAACCGAAACGCGTTTATGGTTATTTTGGTGGCCAGAGAAACAACAGCACTGTGCACGATTTTAACCCTGCAATTCTACACGTTCGCGTAATCTTGCCAACGCTATACTGGGGAACTGTATACCCCAGCCATAAAAATAATCAAAAACAGGATGTAGATGATCAGAAGAATCATTTTGTTAACATAAATAGTTAAAAATGAACAAGAAATACAATACTCCACTATAGTATTCCAGGGTTAATGTAATTTTTTCTTCGACATTCCTTCTGGCCATCAAGTGTAGCTTCCATAAACGTCAAATCAAGCGACCATTTTAAATGTGTTGCAAAATTGTTTATAACGTACAGCCCCTAATATGAAATATTAAATTAAATAAATTTCTCGACACTTGATTGCAAAACGTGGAACATGACATGTAAAAAGATAAACTTATAACGCAAAGGGTAAATATGATTCGCAAAAAGGATTAACTTGTAGCGCAAAAGCCACCCCCTTCTTACAGAAAGTGACCCTAACAGTCGACAGATATCGTTGCAGTCCGTCGTACGACTCGACCACTCGATAAATCGTAACGCGTGTGGCCTCCAGTTGATTCGAGTATACCACCCCCCTAAACACCCGCACCCCCCACTTTGCAGTATCTCTCTAGTCGAGTATCCATGCGTACGCGTGTCGATTAATTTGGTTGATGCGTTCTGCTTGTGTCGTCACGGTAAGTGCTATATTTGTTTCGCCCGCTTTCGTCTTTCTTTCTCTCTCTTTCTCTCTCTTTCTCTCTTTCTCTTTTTCTCTCTTTCTCTCTGCCCCCCTCTCACACACACACACTCTGAAACCCCCGAGTCTTTTGATTTTTATTTTCCACCCGTGGCTTTTGCATCCGCGTGGCGCGTGTGCGCATGCGCGCGCACCCGTCGGGCCGATACTTCCAGCACGGAAAATAGAGCGTGAAACGGGGGTGAAAACAAAAGAAAAGAAGGAAACCGTTCCGCCGTTTCTTCCGGCAAAAAAGAGACACGAGGCTGGCCACCCCTGTAAAAATATCTGGTAAACGCCAGGTTCAAAGAGTACCGTTTTTCAGCTTCGTTTTTTGCCTTCTGCGCTTTCGTGAGAGCTCCGCCCGAGAGAAAGTATCGCTAGAACTCTTAGGCTAGCGCGTGTGAGCGTCTGGTAGCTGTAGCAGTTGCACGTAGAGAGTACAAAGTAGAAACCGTAGAGACGTAGACGACAGGTGAAGACAAATCGTGGGCGTCTACGATTCCTACACCCACATCCCACTTTCTTATATTTTTTTTTTTTTTTCTTAGTTTTCTTTGTATTCTTTTTTTATTTATCACGATCATCCCGTACATCCAAGAACCCACGCACGAAGAAGTCCAAGAGAGGTATATACCGCGTGCCTTCACGACTCGTCGGGGACGTCCCGACGGCGTAGAACCCGGGGATTCCCAATGTCTTTTCACCGCCCGCCACTCTGTGTTATCTGATACGTGGAAAATTGATCACAGTAAAATTGGTTGAAAGTTTCGAGTCTCGATGGGTTTTTTCTTTGGGGGGAATAGCACGGGTGGTGCACGGTACTTTGGGAAACCCTGGTGTAGAGCATTTCACAAGGACAACACTAGCATCTCGTCGAACGTTTGTCGTCCTCGCGTTCTAACTGTCTCGAAGTTTCCTCGAGTCTTGTTCGAAACTTTCGCTGGGACGGAAACTTATAGGGGTGCTCGTTACGCCTCGTTTGGGGAATGACGGAGGATACCTCCGGTTAAACGATCTTTATAGCAATTGTCGACGTTCCGAGGACACTTCGGACGGATCACCGGCTACTCGACTTGATGGAGGTAAGAACACTTGCACGGAAGAACGTCGACAGTTGCTGTAAGTCCGTGGGTTCGTTAAAGGACGTCAGTGTTCCAAAACGCCTGATACCTAGCCAAACACGCAATTTTTCAAAGTAACAAATATCTAAAGTTCAAAGTAATTCAGCCCTCAAAATAAATTACAATCTAACTTTCCTTCGCTCAGAGAGTTTTTCAAATCGTCTCCTATTGTTTGTATTATTGGGTCATCTTATCGACGTTTTGGAACACTGCAGTGTACTGTGCAGAGATCGTAAGTTGTCAACGAATGGAATTGTACCGCCCCCTCCCAGTCACGTGGACTGAGGTCGAGCCAATGAGAGCGACCTATCCTTTGACCCTTTGTTCGCGAGCATCGGACAACTTACGATCTCTGCAACGCCACGAAATCGGTCGACGTCTTTAATTCCTGTCGTGCTCTCTGCAACAGTTCTACGTGGCTTGCGTAGAGAGGGGCCGTAATAGACGTCTACCGAAAAAAGTGGCGCGTAAGTGGATCCTCGACTAACACCCCAACGAAACACGTGACGAGCACCCTAGAACGTTGATGGTCGGCTGAGGGGTTTTTCGACATTTTCGCGTACGTCGAGCCTCGCACGCGTGCTTTCAGTAAAAAATGCTTCAAGTAGCAATCGATGCCTATACACGACACGACGAAACCCAATGCTTTTCGACGATACTCGCATCGATCAGTACTTTGCAATTACGCTTCCGGCTGCCACGTATCGCGCGACGGTCTTGCATTCGTCTGCATTTTGCTGCAAACTTTCATTTGTTAGCGTTATTTACGAATTTTGGGACAAACGGATTGGACCTATAATCAGTCGCGTGAGACTGGTTTTATTGCACCAAAAGAGAAACTGGTATACGAGCTTTAATGGTACAGAAATCACAATAATACAGAAGATAAAAGTGACATTTAATGGGAATAATATTGTAATCAATCTTTCCTCGTGGATCAATTTAATAATTTTGTTACAAATTAGACTGACAAACGATTCAATTTAGTCCGACTGATTGTAGCCATACAAAATACAAAATGACCAAACTGGACGACACTATCCAACCCCAAAAAGAGGAAAAGATTCCCCTAAAGCATAACGAACATCAACCGTGCAGTGGAAACAGAAAACACGGTACCACCCGGATAACTGAACGTATCTCACCCTCGACAAGTGACCATCTATAATTATAACGAAATCGATTCCATAGAATCAAAGTCTTTCTCGAACCAAGCAACGAGAATGATTTCAGGTGTTCAGTTATCCGAGCGACGCCTGTAGCTTGTAACTCACAACTTACTGGTTCTCCACCGCACGGTTAGCCTAATCGACCGCTACTTGAAGCACTTCAACGCATCGACTGCTATAAGTGATAAGGATTTTCACTGAATCAGGAGCTTCAAAAATTAATTCTCAAGATGAGATGTTCGTAAGAAATTGTGGGTGTTGCTAGCTAAAGTGGACAATTCCGTATGGCAGTCGACGCGTTGAGTCGCACAAAGCAATAAAGATCGCGAGCACACGCGATTAGACAGGACGACACATGAAACCACGTACGATAAAACGAACGAACGTGTTCGAGGCCAAGAGGATGACGCGGACGTCTCTGTCTCTTTCTTGACCCCTGCATGAAACCGATTAGGATCGGGCCAGAGCGATACGGACGAGGCGATGGCGACGGCAGCTCTTCTGCGGAACAAACCGAGCCCCGGCTCCACGACCCTGGAGGACGTCCTTGACTCCCTCCTCGGGCTGCCATCCGCGTCGCGTACCCCGAGTCCTGGGCCAGGACCAGTCGTAACCGGTACATCCGCCACCATGCGACATCGAACTAACGTCGGCCAGGCTAATGCGAAAGCCGGGAAGAGCTGCAGCGACCTACGCCAAGACCTCCAAGGTAGGAGGACTATGTAAGTTTTCGTTCTGAGGCAGATCCTCTCGAGGGACTCGAGAGCTCAAAACCTAATGTACTTCCAAACCAACTCTATATGTGTATGTATCTGCGTGTGTCTATTCGTGTTACACGCAGTGCTATTACTTCGAATGTTAACATGCTATTTCTTCGTTCCTAACTATATTCTCAAAATTCAATAGATTTGTTAGACTTGATTAGAATTTTTAATATTCTTTTAACGCCCGGTAGCGTGTCGTACGTTTAAAAACTATAACAATTCGTCTCAAGAACGATCAATTTTAGTGCTTCGGAGGACATTACGAGCGGCCATATTGGATACTCTAACCCCACATTGGTTTTCAGACTTATCATAATTTTTAAAATTTTTTAACGCCCTTTAGCGTGTCATACATTTAAAAACTATAATAATTCGTCTCAAAAACGATCAATTTTAATGTTTCGGAGAACATTACCAGCGGCCATATTGGATACTCTAACCCCACTTCGGAAAATAAAAAGAATTTTTTACCAATTTCTCCGTAACGTTTTAGTTAGAAATCAACGATGAATAAGCTCGATCGTGAACATGATCATCGCTATTATTTTTTCATCCATAAGTTCGTTTCAATTTATTAAATTAAACGCGAGGGTGAAATGTCCCGTGACCCAGTCGAGTCGATTTTATCTTCACCGCTTTTATTTTACGATAGTTTCCCAAGAATTTAAATAAAACCTTGCTGCATCATACCGTAGCGCTATTTTGTAGCAATTTGAATACAACGATATCCGCGCGTGGCATTAATTTATGAAAGAATCTCATTCTGGAGATATCTGGAACGTTTAAAAAATGCCCGATAATATTGTTACACTACCGCGAGCGGGTAAAGGTTCGGAAAATTGTGGAACGGAGGAGAAATTTAATGACGAAGTTAGTAGAGAGATTCCGTCCTCTGTTATTTCAGTTTTCGACATCGTTTCTCCGACCGTCAGCCATGAGATTTACATGTTAACATTTGTATCGTGAAACCACTGCGCGTCTTATTATGTCGTCCCCAATTTATGCGCTCCGATTCTGTTTCTCTTCGCCTCGTCGCCACTCGCCCCCTCACGTACACACCCGTTTACCTCTTTCTCTTCTCTCTGTCTTCTTCTTTGTGTCTAGTTTTTCTACGAATCCTCCATTTTGTTCTCATTTCTTCATCACGAAGGACGGTGTTCGCGTTTCGTGTACATTTTCACCGAACTTACGTATCATACTTATATTGGCACAAAGAAGACAATGACTCTCATCTGTCACGTTAAGTTTTCTATGTTTTAAGGTGTTTTATTTCGTTCATTAAAAAATGATTTACGTTTCGAATGTATTTCGGGTAAGTATTAGATGTACTGGGTGCACCGGAATTAAACGATCGAACTGTGCCACGAGTCAAATGTAAAACTGTTTTTGTTCGAACGAAAACAACGTGATTTATTTAAGAATTGGAAAATTTACTTGAAAATAACTTTATTTAAAATTAATACTCAAATGTTCCAAGCATTGGTTCGAAATTATTGTGGAAATTAGTGTTCGGCCACCCCTGCGAAAAATTTTAATTAGAGATTCTACAGGCCAAAATAAGACGAAAATCAAGAATACCAATTTGTTAATGGAGGCTTCGTTAAAAAGTTATTAACAATTAAATTCAAAAATTTCAAATCGTCCTGGAAAAATTATTTTTAGTTGAAGGGGTTAATTACAATCATTTTTGGTCATTACACATATCCCCGAAATCCTAAGCATTTCCAAGGAAAAAAATCAGGAAGGTGGACAAATTTTTCGGCGAAAAAAAAATTTCGTCTCGTTCTAAAAAAATTATTTTTAGCCAAGGAGGTTAATTACAGTCATTTTTGGTGAATAAACATACCCCCGAAATCCTACTCAGTTTCAAGAAAAAAATTCGAATAGGTGGATTTTTTCGGCGAAAATAAAAAATTTGAAATCGTTTTAAAAAAATTATTTTTGGTTCCAGGGGACAATTTCAATCATTTTTGGTGAACAGACATACCCCCGAATTCCTACCCACTTTCTAGAAAAAAATTCGAGATGTGAAATTTTTCGATGGAAAAAAAAAATTTCAAATCGTTCTGAAAAAATTATTTTCGATTGCGGGGGTCAATTGCAATCATTTTTGGTGAATAGACGTACCCCCGAAATCCTGCGCATTTTCGAGAAAAAAATTCAGTAGGGGCGGAACTTTAAACGTTAATAACTTTTTAACAAAGCCTCCATAAACAAATTGGTATTCTTGATTTTCGTCTTATTTTGGCCTCTAGAATCCCGCATTAAAATTTTTCCCAGGGATGACCAAACATCCTGTATTTACCTTAAAAATGTTTCGAAGTTTTTTAAGACTATCTCTTTTCGAAATATGTTGTGTATCAATAAAAAGAAATTAATCCAGGCAGAGTTCGATCGATTAGCTCTGAGACACCATCGACGACGAACGGAAGGTACAGGTATAAAAGCATGCAAAGATTCATTCAAAGAAGAAAAACACTGAAACGCTGACGCCGTTTCCCCGCCGGAACGTTGCACCGGGAATTGCGTTTCGCGAAACGGATCTTCCCGTTGCACCGTTCGCGTCGCTCTCCAGCCCAGTGTTTCCTCGATCGCTTGTCTCATTCTCAGCCACGATCGGCGACAGAAAAGCAACACTCGTCCGGGCGACGAAGAAAAAAACAAAAAAAAAAAAAAAAAAAAACCGCGCGAACGCGACGTTTCTAGTTTTCTTATTTACTTTCAGTTGCACTTACGTTTTTTTACACCTTTGCAGAGAAGAAACGGCGTCTAAAGTTCAGGGAGGCGGAATCGTAGCATCTCGCCTCCTTTGAATACAGACGTATCGATGCGAGGCTTATCGATCAGAGACGAATTTAGCGGTGCCGAAACTAGCCATTCTGGGACCCGGAGCTAATTACATTTATGACGCCGAGACCGCCCCGAAAACGCAGAAGAACGCGAATGATTAAAAAATGCCAAAAATTCGTAAGGCCTTTTCAAAGTTTCTTGTCTACGTTCTCTACCCATTTTCTTTCTTTTTTTTTTTTCTTGCTACTTGGTTTCAGTTGTTTCGTTAACCGCACTACGAGCTTAAAAGGCACTCGGGAGGGTGATTAAAAGAACGGAAATTGTAAACCGTTTTCTAGTCACGCATATAAACCGACTCGCGACCACGATAAGCGCGTGGCTCGCATTGTTTTTCGATATTTATCGGGAGTCTGATACTAACACTGCAGTCACAGGGAAACATCACGGTAATCATTTTCATTCCATATACACGGCATCGCTTACATTGTCACGTTCCATTCTGCTTCAATACGTTCGATCGTACCGATATCGTTTGTGGATAAAGCACGATGGAAACGATTCTTTCTGTAATCACCTTTGGAATCGAAATGGCCGCTCCAGGCCACGCCAAATGGTCCATTTTATTTTTAAGCGTACATATCGACGATATCAAGTAAATTCGCCGCTGTATACGGGGTGTTAGGCATCTAGATAGCAAAAATTTAACGGGAGATTCTAGAGGCCAAAATAAGACGAAAATCAAGAATCAAGATTTATTAATTGAGGCTTCGTTAAAAAGTTATTAACGTCTAAAGTTCGATACGTCAGTGTGTAGAGTTCCTCGTGTCGAGTGAGAACCACTGTCGTGCGCACGCAGCTGTTCTACAGGCGGAAATTTAAACGTTAATAACTTTCTAACGAAGCCTCAATCAACAAATTAGTATTCTTAATTTTCGTCTTATTTTGCCCTCTAGTATCTCCCATTAAATTTTCACCCTATAGATACGGAACACCTTGTACGTTCATTTTAAATTCGTCCTTTCATTGACTCAGCATAGACTCAAAATCACCCTCGAATCTCATTTTAAAACACCAGATTCCTTTACAATCACTACCAACCCCACAGCAATGTTCATTTTAAGAATCATCACTGTAGGTCATTAAAATAAAAATACCAGATTCCTAATTACCGATACAAAATCGTTTCAAATCGTCGAGAGCGACTAACAAATCGTCGCCATTGTCCAAGCGGTAGACCCGGTACGATCGTCGTAGGCGTACGTCCGATACCCATTTGTGCCCACGTACTGACGAATTCCAACGATTACCAAATGTCGCAGAGTCCGCTAGAAGCGTGATGGACGTGCAAGGAGCCACCGAGGAGCGCGCCTCGTACTACGTGGGTGAGCTGGTGAGACGGAAGAGCGAGGGCAGCGACTCGATACCCTCGAAAGCGACGTCGATGCAGTCCAGGGGCGGGCCGTTGCGCCACCGGCGGGTCTCCTTCGACAACAACCAGGAGTCCAACGGTCTGGTGGCGGCGAACGCCGCGGAGAAGATAGTCCGTTGCCGCAACAACAAGTGCGCCAACTCCACCACCCTGGCCGAGGCGAGGCGCAGCTACAAGAGCTGTCACAACTGCACCTGCCTGTACTGCTCCAGGGAGTGCAGGAAAGCTCACTGGCAGCGTCATCGACGGACCTGTCTGCACTCGAGGGCCGGCAGCCTCTGCAAGCAGGTGCTGTCCTCCGCCAAGGAGGATCCCATCACGCTGAAGCACATTTCAGCGTTGGCGAAGCGCGGCTACGCGTCGCACGGCCGCGGAGCCGTCAAGTGCTTCTTTTCTAGCCCCGAAGCCGCGGAGAAGTTCATCGGGAACGGTTTCGTGGACCTGGGCGAGCCCACCTACGTCAGATGGTCGGACCTGCTGGCCAGCGAGATGGGGGCGGACCTGTACGCGGAGGTGATCAGATTATGCAAGTCGTACAACCCGGACACCAGGCTGGTGCTGTACGTGGCCGTGTGCGTGGTCAGCGAGGTGCCCACCAGCGGCGCTGTGAAGTGGGAGCGACAGTTGGTGTCCAGGTGTGCCAAAATCCACCTGGACACGGCTAGCAGACACCACACGTCCTCGTCGTCCGCCTCCCCGCAGGGCAGACAGCAGTCCACGTCGCCCTGCAACATCACCAGGGAAATGGAGTCGCCGGAGATGCTGGTGCTGACGTCGTTGCCGGGTAACAACGGACAGAACACCCCGAAGAGGATCAGGGAGATCAGCTTCACGAATATCCAGGGACAGCTGAAGCTGAGGGGCGTCTCGCTCAGAAGACACTTCCCTCAAGTATACAGGAAGCTGCGCGCCTACGTCGACGGCACCGTGGACAAATTCGCCCCCGTGACCATCTATCCGCGCGACCAGGCGTCCGGGAAGAGCTTCATGTGCATCATCATACTCGACGTGGAGCCCGAGCGTCTTCAGCTGCTTCCCACCGACTCGTCCAGGGTCAGAACGGTCGACATCAGCGTCGAGCAGGAATGAACGTATCCGTATTCGCTTCAATTTTTTTACTAAATTAACGAGACGCATTACTCGACCTTGTCGTCCGCGAAGCGGCTGGAGAAAGACCTCGGAGCGTGTAGCAAATTGCGAAGAAACGAAAGCGAATTGTCTTTGAGGGATGACGGTTCGCCAAATCGAGGACGCGTCGAGCGGTCGATTTATTCTACGACGCTTTTAGCGTGGAGCAACGAACAAAATGTATGGGCGGGTTAGACTCTCTTGACACTACGTTGTAAACTCGGTTCAGAGATATGTCTGATCGTGTACCCGTAGTTGGCCACAAGCTTGATGGTACGCGTTGCAATTTCCGCGGGTCGTTAACCTTTTAACGACGAACGTCTGTCGACCAACGGCGAGCATATCGAACGCGTTTCCTATGGTGACCGACGTCCGCTCTAAATTGCTTGGATAGATCAAAAAGAAACTCCTCGATTTGGTTGTTGCTCTGTCAGATGTTTATTAATTGTATCGGTCGTCGAAGAAATCAACGAACGTGTTCGTGATCGGCGCAGCGGTTCCTGGATCGTAATATCGAATTCATTCTGACAAGGGGAGTGCGAGTCATTCGGATCATTTGGTCGAAACTTTGCACGTTTGTAGATTTATTCGGTTCAAGGAAATGTGGTATTATAAGGGCAACTACTCAATAATTCTTGAAATATTTATAATTAAAACTTTATTATTGCCTTGACTACAGATTTACTTAAAATAATTACAGTTTACTGTTGTGGTTTATAGGCAACGTTCGAAGATTCCCACGCTTGGAGACCGGGGTTCGAGTCCCGTTCCGTAACGAGTAATTTTTAATTAATAAAAAAATTTATTTTCTACGCTTTCTTAACTAATATGTATTTATTACAAAATATTAGTAATACTATGCAAGAAGAACCATAATTAAACCTTCGTCAACAGTGTCTGAAAACAAATGAAACATAATGAGAAAATCTTTCTCCATTCGTCACAGAATAAATGGGTAAGAAAAAGTACTTACTTATTATTGATGATTGCAACAGTGATACTTATTCGTAGAAATATGGAAAGCATAATTCCCATAGGAATCTCTTCGGATGGTTGCCCCAATTAGCCACAACAGAATTCTGCAATTATTTGAAATTAATCTGTAATCAAAGCAGTAATCTAACCTCTATAAATCTATAAACGTGCAAAGTTTCAACCAAATTAACGACCCGAAGGGCTTGCCATCCTCCTTATGAGCCGTTCGAAAGCTTCGCGTCGACCTTTTGCATTTTTAAGTGTGTCGCGAGACGAATTCCTAATATCGATGAAAAAAAGCTTTTCGACGGAGAAGCTCCGAAGTTCGACGGATCGTTTTCGAAAGTAACGACGATAAGTATCTTGTTGTCCTTTCGTTCGATTTAACGTAGTTACGATTGTATTTTTTGAATTTTATCGTATTATATATTATATATATAAAGATTAAAGGTCTCTTCGACGCCGTCAGACTGCCTCGATCCGCGATCGCGAGTATTCTAGGATCTAGTAGGGGTTTCGAGTCAGCCTGGACGCGTCGAGAAGAGGGCAAAAAGCGTAGATCGCGAACAAACCATTCGCTGTTCGAGACCTCTTCGTGGGAATAAGAAAAAGAAAAAAAAAAAATAATTAAAAACCTCCGTGACCCGATTAGCGCCCCGGTGTCCCTGAAAGTAGAGTTTCTACCGAATATTTCGTCGAGCTCAAATCCAATTACTACCGTTTTCACATACCGCGATCTTTGTGCCAAAGAGTAGAGACCTCGTACGATCCTCGAAAGTTAAGAAAGTAATCTGCTCGGATCGCGATATATCAGAAGGAGCCAAACTCGCCTGGGAAGCACTTCGAGTATCTGATCTCGTGGACTAACCTCGTGGCATCGAGGAGCTCTCGCGATTTCGTAGAATTTTTTATCGGGACCGGGTTTCATTCCTCTCAGCCTATACATCATGGCTGATACTAAAGGAGTCGATTGATCTCTGAACAGTAAGGAACAGAGAGTGTCATAAATGGTACCACGAAATGGAACTGCGTCCCAAACAAAATTAGAGAGAACACGATCTACCGAATAATGAACACTTTCGACAACGATCGTAAGTTTTACAAAAACTGTTTTACTAGTTTTTGGCAATTCAATGTTTTCTAATCGATCCGTTCTTTGTGGGTTCTTCCCGGAGACGAGTAAATCAAAATCTAAAATTAGGAAAGTATTTAAAGTAATAGAAGTAATATAGACTCGACGTTATGTGACTTTGTCAGTTATATCAAATAAACACGTTGACGATGAGGTTCGTGTAATTGTTATAAATTATGAGAATATAGAGGTTAACGTTTGTCTTTTAATACCACCGGTCCCTATTTCTTGAGTAGTTTGTAAATGGAGGTTAGGCTCGTGTTATTAGATTGTATATAATTCTAATTTTAGATTTTGAATTGCCTACTTTTTACGAGAATCCAAAAAGGAAGAGTGAAAAATGTTGAATTTACTTATTAAAGACTATCGATATATCTACTGTTTTTGGCAAAAATACTTCACTATTGATATCCTGTTGTCTCATTCAAACTTTACTTGAAAATTCTTTCTGTGAAGTTCGTGCTGAATACTGTTCAACGTTTTCAAATCTAAATCATGTTGAAACTATCGAGAGTAGTCTTATAGGCTGAATGAAAGTATATATTATATAGTTTTAAAGTGTCCCGCTTATTTTAAGTCGCTCCTCAATTTGAGGCTAAAGTGCTCCAATGTTAAATATCGAAGGTTAATCAAAGTCTGCTTAGTGTGCACAATAAATACTTTATTCTCAATTATTTCTGAATTCTGTAGCCTTATGCACACCAAATAATTTATACAAAATGTGTACTGTTGGAGTTTGAAGCTTTATTTAAAGTTTGAGATACAGAAGAGTTAATTTTTTAGAGGTTAATGACAGATTGTACGCTGGAGTTCAAAACTGTTGAACAGCCAAGTAAACTATGGCTGTACTCGAAAACCTTGAACAGTATAAAAATTCTAATTCCTAGCAACTTTCATAATATTCCTATCGGTGATTAACGAATCAAAGAGATAAATCATAAACCTTTGCCATACAAAAACGAGTAAGGCTGATTGAAACAATCAAGGTAAACAATGATAGTGCCAATGATGAAGCCATCAATACCTTGTTGCTCAAAAGAAAAAAAGAAAAAAAAAACATTTCCTTACAATGCAAACGTGAAGTATGTCTCAAGTAGTGACAGAATCTAAAATTTTGGCCGAAGAGATCATTAACTCATCCAAAGGGGCATGTATAAGTTCCACCAGTTAATCGAAACAGAGACTCCAGTTATATCCAGTTAATCTTAGGTGGAAAGGAAACACTGCGAAGTAATTTCTAGTGCCAACGACAGAATCTCTTACGATTCTATAGATTCGAAGTGTTCTGGACTAGTAGAATTAGATGAATATTATTCTTGTAATGATAAAAGCAACTTCGCCGAGATGTACTGCAAAAACTGGTTTTTCTACAGTTTGACGTTGCGTCTATCTCACCTAAATGCCATCGCTATGAAACAGATAAAGGGTGTTCGGAGATTTTCAGTATAAATTTTGCATGCATTTAATACTCTTCAAAATAAACAAAAAATGAAAGGGATTAGTAATGCAATAAACGGGTGTCCTATAGTTTTACACCCATCGTTGATAGTTTTTAATAAACGATAGAGTTTAGTTGGTAACATACCGAACGCGTTGGTACGTTACACTGACTATTAACGAAAGCTATTTTCGAATAAGAGAACATTTCTATTGTGTCTTTGTTATTACATCGTTTTATATGTTAGACTGATCGAAACTGAACTGAAACTAAAACGTAGGCTCATTGTCGAGGGACAAGGGCGATTTTCTAATCTAACCTCGACGAAAAAATGTGCCAAGTTTTGCATTTATATCGATAGACGACATAAAATTCCTGTAACGAACGGGTGACGTTTTGCATTCTTTTTTGTTTGTTTTGTTGCGTTTCAAGCGTGTGCAAAATATGTAACATGAATTTATAAACATCCTTGCGAAACAAGCTCGCCACTTTTACCTTGGATTATAGTTGTCTACTTTAGACATATACGCGTAGTGCATTCGTCAGATGTAGCTGATATACAGAAAATATTTTGAGAAATGTATTTCATTCAGGTTGCAATAAGATTTGTATGGCTGTTATATACCAAGTAGACCGACAGAAATTAATTCTTTTTATCGCGAAAGAATTAAAAAAAAAAAAAAAAAAAAATAGATACAGATTAAGCGATCGAATGGTTTCATAGTGGAAACGAGGAACGGAGATAATTGTGTGCATTAGTCGGGGTTAACGATATCCGTTCGAATAGAGCCCTGTCTGTTTCTATGTCAAATTAGAGAATTCGTTTTTAAACAAATTTACAGGCTAATGGTACACGTGCATAGATATTTTGTTGTCGTGTCAATTAATTTCATGTTTCATTCTGCAATTGTCGTTCGGTTTTGATGGCGGTTCACATGATTTTTGTATTGTTTTATATATTTGCTCGTACCACGAAAGTATCGTTAATTTAACAATGAAATATGTATGCATGCGCGGCATAGTTTTTGAAGTTGTATTCGAAAGATGTCTTAAGTCTATGTGAGAAACAAAAACAAATTGTTATTATGATCTCGTACGAAGAAACATTATACGATACCATTTATGCTGAAAAATAAATGATATTCGAGAAATGGTCGTTTCGCATTTAATTCGCCCTATGAAACCATTCAACCTTCACTGTAACTGTTTTCTCGCGTTAGCGATACCAAGAAAGTTGACGACGCAAGAAGCAGAATCGTAAATAATGTAAACTTAAATTTTTACAAGTCACAAACAATTAAATTGCATATAGCATCTTTTCAGAGTCGATGTAACTCGATTAACACACAATTTACCTTTTATTGAGTGTCGTTTTATTCATTGTCTATAATAGGAGGTAAGAAAAGAAAGTCTTTTTGTACTCGTAAGCTAGCAAGACTCGAAACATTGAAGCGATTGCGTAAGAAGAAGAATGAATATAAAAGAGGGGTTCTTGCCGTAACAAATCTACAATATAATCGACTAATATTATTACGATTATGGTAGACTGCCTCAGAATTGAAATCATTGCTTATAAATGCTGATCAAATTCCAGCAATGGATAATAAATAGGATTGGAGTGGGGGAGAAGGCGGGCTATTTAAAAGTCGAAGGTATAACTTATAATAAACATAATTATCGCGGACTATTTAAAACCCAAAGTCCTAGCTACGTGACTGGATGTTAGATGTAGCGAATTTGGATAAAAAAAAAAAGAATTTTCTCTATCTATTTACAGAGGTTACATCAAAATCTTAATTACGTATAAAATTACGTCAAGTGTTATATTTCATTAGAATGTAACGCCTTATCAGAGATGTATTGCTCAAGTCTAATATTCTAACGGTAGCTCGGAACATATTTTTATCAATTTTTTTTTTTCCAAAATTTGGCATTAGCTTTTCACCTGCAGTGCTACAGCATACGCACATTTATGGGTCCAGCTGTAAACTCGAATAGTGTACTGTCTGGTAATGAAGTTACAGATAATTGAAGTCTGATTTGGCATCGAAACGCCATAACCCTAAGCTAACCTCTTGCCAGTCTCGCAAAAATTGTCAGCGTTTTCTTTTTCACGCGTCATTTGGAAATCTTGTTTCGATGTAACAAAAAATGAAAACAGTTTGTAAAATAAAATAAGCTTTCTTGCAATTGAATCGAGTCCAGTCGTTGCTGGACGCAAAATGTCCGCGTGGACTGGTAAGAGGTTAATGATATCGTAAAACGTGTACCCAGCATGAATTAAAAAATGAACAAAGTCGGTCATTGTCACTGTACCTAAGATTGAACGTGAAATACGTTCGCTGATTCGTGGTTTATCGACATGTTTAATTTCCTGTAATCGTCGCGTGAACGATCAACTTTTTTCTAGGTTATGTCAATTTATTGGACTGTTTCGACAGTTCTTCGTTGCGTTACTGTTCTTTGATCCTTCGACAAAGCCACTGTGGCCGACAAACGAATCGATAGATAAATTTAAGGTATCGAATAGATATATATTTAGCGCTGCGCAGAGGCCACGAATGTTAGTCCGCTAAGTTCTTGATAGTTCCTTTTACCTGTCTGTATTACGACGTATCGCGGGTGAGATTGTTTTAATTGCGCGTCTGGTGTATTTCTAAAGTAATTTGTTACGGCGTACTGTTAACGAGAACGCGACAAATTATTATTCGTCCCGCTCGTTTGCACTACGATTTAGGCAACAGACGAGGATGCGATCAGGTAATTTATATAGTTAAATGATTCTTGCCTAGAAACACGGGAAGAGAAAACTTTGAATCGCGGATCGATACGCGTATTTCTATATACCCTTTCCAATTTAGATATTATATATGTATTGTCGTAATGATTGACTGGCGGAGGGGCAAAGAAACGTGCTCTCGTTCATTCAGTTTCTTGCCTTTTACGAGGAGACATAACGAGTGCGAGAAAAGAGTGCTTCGATCTATTTATCAAAAAGAATTAAAGAAAAAAAAAAAACAAGAAAAGAGAAACAAAAAAAAAAAAAAAAAATCAAACTCGCTGTTACGGCCAAGTATATAGCAACACAGAGAAATGTTCGCGATATTTCTTTTTACCAGAATCGATTATTAATCGATTCTCGTCGTTGCTAATTGACTGCTCGATCGAAGGAGCGATTATTAGCCCACGCGTAGTCACTCTAAAATCTAACGTTAATTCGTTTCAACGTCTATTTATCGGTGCTACCAATGTGCTACCATTGTTTTCGCATCTGTGTATGTCTCAATTTTTCAAAATAAAATGTTGATTTTATTACACCCGCCTACCACTTTATATACTTCGTAAAATTTTATTGTGTCCATTGTTCAATTTATACAGGCCTCGACCAAAATGTTTCATCTGGACCGGAGCCGATTCGCTTGAAAATAAAAGTTAGAAGTACAGTTTTGATAATACAAATATATTAAAATTGTAATATAGATATCTTTTATTTTTATTGTTAAACTATTTCTCAACATTTCGAACAGTAAGTAACACTCTACATTGATAATTTATATTTACGAACAATTAGCTCTTTTGGCACTATTTTTATTCGAGAGGGTCCAAATTGAGGTTAGACTTTACATCTTATGGGCTTTCGTGGTCCATACTAACTACCATACCGACTTAAAAATGGCGGTCAGTTGCAAGTTGCAAATAATATGAATTTGATCGCGATTGTTTTTAGTGTTGCGATTATTTGTTCGCGTTTGTTTTTGCAGAGTAATGTCCAGAAATCACGAAGCAACCTGAAACGACTGTTCCTGATTATTAATTGTGATTTAGTCTGACTCAAATAAAATTCATCGATTGATGCTTAATCCTGTACCATGCAGCTTTCATTCCGTTAAAAAGTATTAAAGTTTCTGTAATTTCATTTTCTGTCTCACTTCCTCTTGTGTTTATTTCTAAATCTGTTGGTAACGTTGCGAGTGACTCGAAAATGGTAATGGGGCAAAATATGTATTTTCTATGTATTTTGTTAGATGATTAGCATTTACAGGCAAATTCTTTCTCAGAAAACTCGTTCGTTGGTTGCACTTTCGTTTATTGCTTCTTCGACCAACAATCGTTGATCATAAAAGCACAGACGAGATATATGAATAAACCTTTCACGTAATGTAATTTTTCGGCCGAAGTTTCTGGGGTCCCGGGACCCCATTACCATTTTCGTGTCACTCGCAACGTTATGAACAGATTCAGAAATTAACACAAGAGGAAGTGAGACAGAAAATAAAATTACATAAATTTTATTATTTTTTAACGGAATTAAAGCTGTAGGGTCCACCATTGGACATTAATCGATTAATTTCATTGGAGAAATCAATCGATTAAGAGTATTTAAAAATTTCAAGATTATTAAAATTCCTAAGGATGTATTTCATTGATACGTACACCGCAAAGGTCTATTCATATATCTCGTCTGTGTTTCAAGCCTGTTCAAAATATTGTTGACGGGGGTAGGTGCAGAAATTTTTCTGCAAAACACAAAAAATTTCAAATCGTTCTGGAACAATTATTTTTGGTTGCGGAGATGCACTCTTCCAAAGTGGAACAAAATGTTAAAAAGATCATGCATCAAATTGTAAGGGGATCCTCGTAAAAAGGCTTTAATCTTCGTAATGGATCGGTTTTAATGGGTCGATGATCAACAATGACTAGCTTATGGTCACTAGTGGTCAACAGTGAGGTTGACATCGAGGTCAGCATTCCAGTGAGGAGCCAGAAATGGTCAAGAGGTGGGACCAATCGAAATAGTTTCTTCGTAGACAAGCCAGTCTTAACTGTTAACTCCAGCTTTGGCTCTGACTGGTCTCCCCACCCTTCCATCACCTTAGACGTATAAGCAGGGTCACTGCGAAGAATTCTTCAGTCGCGTCGCGGATTCGGGAGTGTACAAATCGCCTGAAGTGAACCGGGGACCTCTGCTGGCCGCTGCTGACCACTACTGGCCAGCGCTGACCATGGCTGACCAGGGCTGACCAGGGCTGACCAATACTGACCACTACTGACCAGTGCTGGCTCGCGTTCCTGCCACTACTGACCACTACTGACCACTACTGACCAGTGCCGGACGGTGATGACTACGGTAAGAACTGTTTAAAAATTCTCTCCCCTCTTCTATTCTATCGTTTGATACCAATTTCGTTTCAATGAACTGATTTTGCCTTGCTTGCCTAACTGACGTTGCTATAATATGAATATTTTCTTACTTTACAGCTGATCCAGTGGTAACTACCCTATATACTGACAACAAGTAGTAAGTCCACTCCACTTATTTATATTTTATTATTTTTATTTGTTTGTTTGATGTGAATTCAACTTTATTTATGTATCTGACTGCTTTGATATGTATAATATTGCAAGATATAATAATGTAATATTATATTCTTGCTCGAATTCTCGTAACATTCTACGGAGATACTTTGTTTGATTTTTCCATTTCGTTTGATTGTTTGGTGTTGATTCAACTTGGTGTCTCGATGACACTGATGAATATAACAATGCCCCTTTTGACACGTATAACATGGTGTCAATGCATATACCATGTTTGCTTCGATGACACTGATGAATATAAGATGTTTATTTTTACGTTTCAGCTTAAATTCTTGTAACATATTGCCAATATACTCTGTTCAATTCCCTTTAGCTAGGTGATAGATCATTTTTAAGTGTTTAAGAACCTCCTTTTTAATACCTCAGCTTACAATGATGTTTCAGAGAAGCGATAAGTCTACCGGGCCAAACATGAACAAGACGTCTCAAAGATGTGATAAGTCTACCGGACCTATGGACCTTGGACCTTTTGGCACGCACAGTTGGAAATTAAATCGTAAGGCAAGGGGTTAAACAAAATAATTGCTCGGTACAATTAAACTAGACTTAAGCTTCGACTGGTTGTATACGTGCTACCTTTGGCAAGTGTAGTGACCGCGGGTATGAATGTTACCCGTGAATAGTAACACATGTATATTGTTTTATCTGAGTATCTTTTGTTTAAAATTATAATCTTCTTGCACACCGCGATTTTCAAGATGACGAATGTCATAGTAGATTCATTTTTAATTTGACACTGATTTTAAAATGAATATATAATGAGTACATATACATATATGAATAGTACAACTTCCTCTCGTTCGCTTGTTCTCTGGTTCTCGCTTTCCGAGATTATGTCTCGACCGAAAGGATCGGAGAGTTTTGCTCGATCACCTCTGTTTGATAGAATGAAACATGTGACGCCTGTGTAGTAGGTGTGATAGCTCTTACCGCTTCAACCCCGGTGCAGCTTGGTTCAGCTTAAGTGGGGCCTCGCCGAGCGCATATATTCTCCTCTTTATACGGAAAAGAGAATGACCTCCGGCGAGAGTTCCTGACCCATATCCGTTCTCGAGTACTAAGCGGGTCCTGTTGTGACCGTGTGTCCTCCAGGGCCCGGCGGTTGTACGTAGAGAGGTCCGATAGACGTGGGTCAGGGGCGCGACTTGCTTTTCTGATAATCAAGGCCGGGGGGGATCAATCTGATACCCACACTCACTGCACGCTTATGAGCACGTGTCGCGTCGCGTTTTATTCAAGCGTGCGATGCTTTTACACGCCGCAATTTTCAATATGACAAATATCGTAATATCGATCGAAAGTAGAGTCATGATTTTAATATCATTTATAATACTTATAATTATATTAACTTTAGAACGAGTGTCAAATTAGTAGCTTCCGATTGTTCTTTACATTCTTCGATAATTAAATTCATTTTCATAATTTAGTCGATGACTTTGGGTATCTTCGATATCGAGGATACCCAAAGTCTTTCTTTACTTATTAAAATATATCATTAGATTAACGTGCAAGAAGATATTTCGCGATAAATATATTTTAGAGTCAAAGTAACCTCGTATATTATCTACTATTTTTACTTTGTCACTGCACTTGCCTGTAGTTGTAGTATTTGTAGTTTTACAGATTCAGTGTTGTTCTCTTACTAATCTATTAAACAAGTTTCTGTTACAGAGCATATTCCTATGGAAGTTTTAGGTCTATAAAGGTAACAATTAAGAATTCTTACAATTTTGTTTGATATTGCTTTGTTCGTGTTTCAGGAAATCATCGTGGGATAAATAGAAGATAGAAGAAAGAAGAAAGAAGAATGTATTTCATGTATTTTGTTTCAAATTGCTCAATTTATGTTTTAATAATTTAGGTTTATAGTTAGGTAGAATGTAACAGTATGTTTCAAGAAATCTTCGTCGAAGGATCAACAAGGAAGAATATATTTACTATGTATTTTGTTAGATGATTAGATAGGTAGGATGTAAATGAATTTAGATTTATAGTTAGGCAGGAGTTTGATTTTCTATATTAATCATTATATCAGGCAGGCAATATTTTGGTCTATTTCTCTGTTTTGTTGATGAGAATTTAGAAACAAATTCTTTCTCAAAAATTCTTTCGTTGATTGTTTCCATCGTTGATTGCACTTTCGTTTGTTTCTTCTTCGACCAACGATTGTTGGTCACAGATTTTTATTAATGGAGGGTGGTTGGGAATCGGTTAGGGCGGGTCTCCATTCGCAGCAACCTCCTCGTGGTGAGACCTGGGTAATATTATTTACCGTTTAATTAATAATCGTGTCACTCTTAGCTGGGTAACGCAATTATTAATTGAAATCTAAATAATATTAGCAAATTGGCTGCGATTCGCGTTGCATAGGTCATCAGGAATATAGAGCTTCTTCGTTAGGTTAGTTTTGAGTCTCATTGATTCATCAAAGATTCTAGAATATTGTCCCATACGAGGTATACTAACAGATCTTTCATCCAATGTATTTTTTCGGCCCATTTTTGTGGGGTCTCGAAACCCTACGTCAATGCTAATTCAGTGAATAGTTTCTCAACTGACCGCCATACAAGAGAAGAGGGCGCTAGAATCACCTCCGAATTTTCAGGTCGGTATGGCAGTCAGATTGGGCCACGTAAGTTCATAAAGTGAATGATCTACACGTATATCTCGTCTGTGACAGAAGATGGAAAACAAGAAACAACTCGATCGTGGATCCTTCGATGATTTATGAAAGTTTTTGATTTATTTGGCTCTGTACAGATTTGCTACAAATTTATTATTATTAATAATACCGTCGTACATTTGTAACCATCGATAGGGTTATTACGTTTACGTCTTTGTCCGACAAACCGTTCATCGTACACGAACGAAATCGCTCTAATTGCAATGGATTCGGAACACGTTCGATGACGTTTCTCTTATTATCGTTACTGAAAAAAAGATTCCCCCATCCGTCGTTGTCGACGTCTGACAGAGACTTACATTTATTATTATTTTTTGTTTGCACCTGTGGAAATTCAACGACAGCTGAGCGAGTACTGTGTGGCTCGTAGTAGAAACAGGGAACGCACGAGACGATCGTCGTAACCTCACCTATTTTGCGAACCGCGAAAAAGAACGCTTCTCGTTTTAATTAAGCTTTGGAATATCCGTCTTATTTAGGTACAACAGCTTCGCAATAATTTAGCGCGCGAATAAGCTCGCGGTAAGCACGGTCGACGATTAATTAACATTCATACAAACTTGCACGATATTCAAGCTTCGTTTTTTTTTTACGACCGAGACACGCTCACGCGTTTTCGTCGTGTTACAAAAATCCTTCGATAAATACTGTGTCGTAGTTGGCGAAGTGGCTAGAAAGTATTCCTACCGCTCGTAATCCTTACAACCTAACGAATTTATACTGCGAATTATATTATATTTATATATACATACATCGTTATATATGTATATATATGTATATGTATAAACACAGTACAGACGAGACTGATCAATTAATTCATATTACATGTTACATGTTACAATAGCGTTCTTGACTATAGTTTTAAAACGATGTGAATGTACACGCGTCGTTGCCGATGAATCGTATATGCTAAGCGGGTTCGATTTACTCCGCAATCCTTCGCCCTTTTTACCTTCCCACACATTTTTATACAAGATAAAACCGCCGACCGCGAACGTCAGCGGGAATAAACGAATTATTATTAAATATAAATTACAATTCGCGCGGTTCGAATCAATCGAACTTCTCTCGTATTTAAAAGAAATATGCTAACGTAACCAACCAACAGGAGGAGGGCGGTTCGCCTACAATCTCGCCAATTAACGGCGACGATATCCTCGCCCCTTGTTTCACGAACATCTGCGGTTAACGTTCGAAAACGAGAAGGGAGGAGAACAAACTTCCTGAACAATTCTCGTCACTCGAACACATAAGATTATACAATAATCTTAACGATCGATACGTATATGTACCTAGTGTCTAACAGGTTCACGTATAAACTTGGTTAACATGCTCCACGATTAAAAGATGAGACTATGATTTATAAACGTACCTCGAACGATGCTTCGTTAACTCTCTTTCGATCCTGGGAAAAATTTTAATGCGGGATTCTAGAGGCCAAAATAAAACGAAAATAAAGAGTACCAATTTGTTGATGGAGGGTTTGTTAAAAAGTTATTAATGTTCAAAGTTCCGTCCATACTGAATTTTTTTCTCGAAAGTGGGTAGGATTTCCGGGGTATGTCTATTCACCAAAAATAATTGTAATTGACCCTTGCAGCTAAAAATAATTTTTTTAGAACGATTTGAAATTTTTTTCCCCGTCGAAAAATTTTATACCTTCTCGAATTTTTTTCTCGAAAATGCGTAGAATTTCGGGGGTATGTCGAACCACCAAAAATTATTGTAATTCACCCCCACAACCGACAATATTTTTTTTAGAACGATTTGAAAAATTTTTTTTCCGTCGAAAATTTCACATTCTCCCGAATTTTTTTCTAGAAAATGGGTAGGATTTCGGGGGTACGTGTATTCACCAAAAATTATTGTAATTCACCCTCGCAACCGACAATATTTTTTTTAGAACGATTTGAAAAATTTTTTTTTCCCTCGAAAAATTTCACACCTCGAATTTTTTTCTCGAAAATGCGTAGAATTTCGGGGGTACGTGTATTCACCAAAAATTATTGTAATTCACCCCCGCAACCGAAAATAATTTTTCCAAGACGATTTGAAACTTTTGAATTTAACTGTTAATAACTTTTTAACGAAGCCTCCATCAACAAATTGGTATTCTTGATTTTCGTCTTATTTTTGCCTCTAGAATCCCCCATTAAAATGTTTATAATAATCTTGTATAGTAAATTTTCGTGAGTGTTCGATTCTCTTTCTGTTAGGTTATGTATCGTCGTGAACAGTTACGTTGAAAGATATATCGAAAGCTTCTTCGATGTAGATTTATATTACATTTTTGTCTTCGTTTTAGGGATCGAGCATGTTGATAAGTTTGCACGGAACCTGTCGAACGTTCTAGATATGTATGTATATACAAAGTGTTTCATTTATCTCGATCATCTTAATATCACCGTCGCTTTCAAGTATATAGAAACATACATACATACATAAGGAAGATACTGTTTCATTCGAACGGACATATTTATATTGCGAGAAAAAACATTCGTTTCGATTAACGTTTTCTAGAGAAATACATGGATTTTAAACTTGTTCTATTCTTTTCCACAAACTATCACGATCTGATCCGAGTATTTTACTTCTTACCCAGGTATCACTTCTCTTATGCATACACGTATTCTGATTATATTTTATCTATAAATATTCGTATATATACTTCCGCATATGCGTAATAAAGATGTTTAATAATAATAATCTAACGGTCACCATATCATGGTTGAGCTTGTGTATTTGTGCGCGATATAAGTAAAGGATTTCCTGATCAAGTGACTCTTTCACTTAATTAGTTATCCAGAACTTTAAAGAATTCCAACACGCTGCATAAATTAGATATCCAATATATTACTACGTTAAATATTCAATATCTATTTCATCCTTAATATTTAGTCCATTTCATCGAACTTCCTAAAACGTACACTTCCTAATTTTTCTGAGCCCCGTATACGAGAAAAAAAAAAAAATATCGAGAACTTTGAAATCTCCGAAAAGAAACCTTTAGAAGGTTAATTAAACAATTAAAATATGTGTCGTTCCGAAACAAAGTATTCCTCGTCGATACCATACCGACAAAAGCAACGCAGATAGTAAGTTAACATATAAATAAAACATTGTGTATAACATATACAACGTATGCAATGTACGCATGTACATATACATATATGTACATACAAACACGCATACACACACACACATATATATATATATATATAGAATGTTGATGCATACATATATGTCACATCCTAGCAATAGTCATCATACCTCACCAACATCGATGCAAAATAAATCACAATCATTATCCTTTCTGCGTAAAATTGGCAACTGTAATCCTCACCGTAACAGTAGTATATCTCGCTATATTAAGTTTTCTTCCTCTAAACGCTAAAAAATATTGAGTCCTCTCACTCGTTCGGTAATTACATTCCCCTTACAAGTAAAACGGAGTATTATTTTGGTTTTCAACACTTCGCTGGTAAGAACGTTCGTTCTCCCACGATATCGCGAATCGATCCGCGGACATGGAAGATCACTTGGAAACGTAGAAAAGATCGGGAAAAAAAAAAACCACCTGCCGGTTACTCACGCCGAGACGTAGCTCGCGTACCTGCCTATTCGTCAAGCATACAAAAACATTTAAGGTACAAGTATTTTACAGACTTATACACGACAAGGGGGGGTAGGAGGGGAAAAAATATTAACTCTGCGATTTTGACTTAGTTCACGTACGATACGCACTCTCGCGTAACGTGTGTATATACACAGAGCACACGTTTTTAGTTTTAAGACACTACCCGGTCATATACATGGCTCGACGATGATAACCTCTTATTTCTGACTTCGTAATTACGAATTATTTAGGTTTAAGAATTACCGTAAATTTCCTTGCCTTTGATCGATAAGAATCTTTTCGCTTTAATTACATTAAAGTGACCTACAGTTCTTAAGGATTATTGAATATATATACATCAAGATTGTTAATGAAGGTAGTTTAATCGTGTTAAAAGATGTCTATATTCTATTAAAGATATTGTAGAAAATTTAAAGACGATAGTAGAATTTTATCACCCATGGCACCGATACTCTTTAAGTCATCAGTAACAAATTATAACAATGAAATGTAACAATTTTCCAAATTGGTAAGATGAATTAAAAATGTAGGTTTAAAGTAATATATTATATATTCTAATTTCTCTTACCAATTTGGAAAATAATTCATTTCATTAATATTTCCTTATTGTTTGTTGACCCAAAGAGGATCAAGCTATGAGTGATTGAAACGTCGTTGGTGAAATTGTTTAATGATTCCGTTGCTCGTGTAGAAATAATAAGATTTGAATTATTTGAGATATCTAACAGATTTACAAATATAACGTCTTCCTCATGTATATGACTGGTAAGTGAACAATCGAGTGTCCAGATCGGGGGGGAAAGGTTTATTGCGTTACATGGTATTACTATTAACATGGAATGTGCCGATAAGGAAACACTTCCGTTACAACCAACATCGAGCAATGACAGGAGGTCGACGCCTCCTTTCATGTGCGTACCTTCGTCTTATCCGCGTATTCTCTACTATTCTATTATCTTCATTACCTTCGTTGAATTCTGCTTAAAAATCAGAGAATCGGAAAGACATGTAGTTACATCTATTTCATAAATTTTTATGCTCCTTTACCAACAACGAAACGAAACCAGTAGAGTCTGCGATATAGGAAATAAGTGTGTACGTGTCTGTTCTTCGGAAAGATTCTAAATTTACATGAACTTAAATGTTTATCATGCTTTGTAGACTCTCTCCTTATTTTAGTCTACTATTACTCCACGATAGATTTTTCTCTTTTTTTTCCTTCTCAATCGGATCTTAATAACTGCAATAAATAATAAAGGATTTCTGGCTGACGATTCCTAGAATCGTTCGAGGCATGCTAAATATTCTCATATAGTGTTCTTTCGATCGCGTACATACTAGCGAATTGAGCCCGCGGTTAACATAAAAAACAAGTTACTCGATACTCGCCGCTCGTAACAAAAAACAAAAATTAACCCTGTCGGAGGTGATGAAATGGTGTGTAATAAAGTAATCGTTGTTGTGAATTAACATTTATCATTTTAATGGTTCTACTTATAGTAACGGTTACTGCACTTATACGCTTCTCTGTACTAAAAAAAAAACAACATAACGCGAACAACCGAGCAACGAAAAACTCGCTGATTCTGATTCTGATTCTGATTCTGATTCTGATTCCGATTCTACTTTCAAATCCGACACCGCGTACGCGCGCGCGCGAAAAAAAACGTCGAACGAGCTTCCTATTCAGCAGCGCGAGGACGCGACGGGCGTCGAAATTTCGAACGAAACGTAGACAGTGTAAGAACAAAGAAAAATTCGTCAGCCATTTTTTCTAGGTGGCAGTGGCAGTGGATGGAAGCGAGTTTGGTCACGCGAGATTCGTCTCTTGCTCGCTCCATCCCTCGCTGTCGCATTCGCTCTCCGACGCTGAGTCGCTGTCGCTAAACTCGACGGCGACGCGCCGCGCCAATATGGACGCAACGTCGTACAATGCGTTCACGCGTTCCACTTCCTTTTGCTCGATTTTCTCCACCTTGCGCAATTTTATCCCTGAAAAATACAAAGTCCATTCACGATTTCTCTACTTTAACAAATTCACTTTAATTCCATTCTTCCCTGAATTACAGTACCCCTGAAAAATTTCGTTTCTCGATTAACCCTTTGCTATTCGTTCAGATAAGCTTTTTGTTACGATATTTCGCTCCTATAACAAGTTTGATCTGGTGGATTGTATCAACAGACGGATGTACCGCAAAGGGTTAATTTCGATCGACTGAATTATAGGATAATTACCGTCTCTAATTGCTTTAAGTAGATCGTTTCGTGGATCGACGAGGGGGATATTTGGATTAAGGGGCTTCCTCAATGGCCCGTCCATATTATCCAAAGGTTTCAGGGGTTTCAACTTCGGTGGATTAGTCGCTATCATTTTAGCAATATCGCCGTTGGTTAGGGGTAGCGGCGGCGTGGGTCCATTAAGAACAGGCGGCGGTGGAGGGGGTGGCGGAGGGGGCGGAATATTACAAGGCGGAGAAATAGGTCTGGGCGGTGTGGGATCAGGAGTGGGGGGCGGGGGCGGTAAATCTTGCGGAGCAGGGTCGGTCTCATCCTGCCCAATTTGAGTCGAATGATTTGGTGGTGTGGGCGTGGAGTGATGACTGGGTAACGGACTGTTCGAACGACTTCCATTTCTATTCAATAAATGTGACGGTATGGAACCTGGAACAATAGACAAACGTGGTTTACATAAATTACTTTGTCGGTGTTTTAAAGCAACAGAGAACTTGGACAACGTTGAACATGAGAATTAAACTTAACACTTTGACGGCCGCTGTCACGTATACGTGATCTACTGTATCAGTCACCATTTCATCATACATTCAACTTATTACATTTATAATAATATTCCTAGCATCTTCGTGTGTCTCACTTTGGTCTACAATATCAATAGCGAAGAACAACAGTCTTTGCGTGATACGTGAGGCCATTAAATTGTTAAGGAATGATATAATTGATTTAGAAGCTCGACTTGCCTGTTCTACCTAATATATTTACTAAATGTAGAATAAACAACTACATGATTCATTTTTCACGACTGATCAGAGATAGACATGTACGAATAAACCTTTTGGTGTTGCAATTACCGTTCATAGGAGGGGGAGACATAGTTTCACCAGGAGGCGGAGGTGGTGGTGGAAGAGTATCCCTGCTGGTGCTCATTGACCGTCCCCGTGTCGGTGTATTGTTAGCTGAGGCTACGGTAGGCGTTGAATTGCTAGAAGTATTGCTCGGTGGTGCTGGCGGTGGTTGAGAAGGTCGCGATCTACCACTTCTGCTCGGTGTGCTTTGACCACCAGGACTCTGGTACGTTTCGCTACCCGCTTGCCCCTGTCCCGTGCCATAGTGTGACCCGTACAAACTGTCTTCGTAGCCCTGGGTCACGTAATTCGCTGCCCTGTTTTTTAAAACACACGAATTTAGATAATTCTTGCATCAGTCAATAGAAGCAATCAGCTTGATTTGATATCTCTCTTGTCAATGTTTTATCTTAACAAACACAGAATATAAAGAAAGATACATCACTGCTGGTTGCCTCTAATGCAATTATTGACGAGTGTCGCTTAAAATTACAAACCTATAGTGATCGGAAGAAGGAGGACTGTACAGATGTTGCTCCTCCGGCGGATAACTTCGTCTGAGTTCAATACTGTTCGGCCTGGGTGGCCGTGGCTCGGTCATCACCATCCCCAGCAACGATTCGTCCGGTATATTATGCGGTGCTCTGTATTGAACTCCTTGCGTCGGCATAATGTACTCGCCATGACCCACCGCTAATTGCTTCTGCCTTTCTCTCGTGTTGTGCGGCTGCCTTATACGCTTCTTGTGTCTGCCACCGCCTCCGCCGCCACCCTCGTTCCGAGGCCTATGCGGCTGTGACGCAGAAAGATCCATTATTAAACCGTTGCCGTGATCGAGCGTCGCGGCAAAGGTGCAAGACAAGCTTAATTTCATCAATCAAGCATGACTCGATGGTTGATCCAATACGGTTCTTAGTGCAATGTGTCGGACAGATATCTTTCATGCTTTCGTTGATACGGGCGCTTATGGGTGCTCGGCAAAATCTCTCCTATGCTGTGGGCGTCCATGGGTGCTCGACGGTTGTTTCACGGAATATTAATTCAACCCTTTCTGTCCTAACTTTAACCCTCAAAACCAGATGTCTGAACTATTTTATTTTTTATTTTTGCAAGACTGAAATTTTATTTCATGGAGGACATAGTGCGTATTGGTCATTCGCCAAGGACACTTCAAGGTCATTAATATTTTTTTTTGAACGAAACTATTGATTTTATTTATCTAATAATAGAGGCTTCTGACACTTTATATTCCTCTACTGCAACACAAGCTTTTATAACACGATCTTCCCCAATTATTGACATCTTGTTGCACTAATATTTTTCTGCCATGAGGAACAAAAAGGGTTAAAAACGACCAATCGTGAGTTTGCTTGGTTCATCAAGCAACGAAATCGTTCGGTTACAAATTGAGCCGCGGTCAGGATCAACTACCGAACATGAAATTTTGTAGGAAATAAAAGTTGCTCGTTCCAAACGTTTGTCGAGAAAGTTAGGGTACCTTCCAACAATTTGACAATCAATAAATCGGGTCGCGAGTTCGCAGTTTTATTTCCTACGTGTGAAACATGAGAAATCGGAAAGAAAATAATCCTGAAACGGTCCAGGATCGTCAAGTATCGCAATCGACTGCAAGGATGGCTCGTGAGATGATGATGAGAGACTTCTATCGAGTACATCCAACGGTTGCATGACTGGCACAGAACGGCATTACAAGTGATCGACAATGGTGATAATGGTAATAAGACAAAACTAGGTTGAGTTCGTGGACAACTCGTGTACAAATAAAGGGTTTCGAGTCAAAAGGGCGCTTATGCGTAGATCGAACATCCGCGTCTGATCTTTACCGATATCCAAAGGACAAAACGGGGACTCTTTTATCGAGACAACACACACACACACACATTCGGTCTACGCAACGAAACTGATCGCCGTGGACGGAACATCGAAGAATAGCAATGTCTCGTTGGCTAATCCTAGCGTAAATTACTACAAAAATGTTTCAAGCGAGCATCTAGCGCAATCTCTATCAGCGCAATAAAAGGTCGGTTAATGAAAAACCACAAAGAAGTGAGCGTTGATTATGTATGAGTGAGTGGTTTGTTGGCGATCGATAATTCATCAAAACTGGATAAGGGTAATAAAAAAAAGTACTACAAAGATCCAAACATCGACTTGCCTCTCTGAACGGTTCGGCATATTCAGACTCGGTCTATAACGAAGGGGACAGTTTCATATGGTTAGAATCGTAGCATAAACTTAGAAGTATTTAAAGAAAGAAGAAAAAAAAACAGAAAAAAAGTGTTATTGTATCGTGAATCTTAGTCTTAGTCTTAGATAATTAGTGTACGGAATAAGATATTTCGCAGACGTTCGTAGAAAGAAAAAATATAAAAATAATAGCTTAAGTCGAAAGCAGCCTTTTCTATTATGCAGAGTATATCGTAATACGTGGTACCTGCTTCTGTGCTGGACAGGGGACGCAATAACAACGAAATTTAATCATGTTTATGATACAATGTTCAGGTGTTTTAGAGCAGTTTTTAAGAAGACAAGTAACTATGTATTGCTTGAAGCAGAAAAATAATTACATTGTTATTGTGTCTCCTGTCTATCAGAGACTGCAGGTACTGTACGCTATGGAACATCCTGTACGCCCATATAAGAAAAAAGAACGTAACTCGAGGTGCACGTTTCGAAACACGAAAGAGACGGCGCTTCTTTACCTTCTTCCCCCGATCGTGCAATTTCTTTTCGGTGTCCTTGAACATCTCCTGACTCCACAGCTCGAAGAAGTAATTTGGGTCTGTATAAAACTTCAATCCGTCTTTCCCGTCCTCCCTGAAAACAGTATTACAAGGGTGAACTTTAACAGAGGGTTGAATTATTGCTGACGTGAATGTCAAAAGACCACGGGCTCCTAACTGATCCATTTACGGACTATTCGTGACCTGTTTTACTCGTTTATTACATTGTCAGCTGGTAAATTGCGTCGAGTTAAAATATGAGGAAACTAGAAACGCTACCATAAATATGTCGTGACATAATCTCGTGTTTTCAAATTACTTTGTCTCCGAGTAGTCTTCCAGCTATGTTTTTTTACCTTTTACGATGTACGATTATTCTAGTATTACGTGGTCGTTCGTTCTTTATACAAATTCACCTGATTCGAGTCAATGATGAAATTTGGTAACCAAACTAAGCAGGAGTAACGTGGAAATTAGTGTCTTTATATAGAATAAACAAAGTACCTGTAAACGTTAAGTTTGTCAAGAGGAGGTGGTGTGTCACACTGATGATAGGTCTCCATCATCGCTGTTGGCATAGTGTCCCTGGAGACTACTTGCTGGTCGAACACCACTGAACTCTTGAACGCTTTCCTCATATGTATATCTTGCAACGAAACTGAAAATCAAAGAATTCAATTAGCAATGATCGCAAATAAATTAACGTAGAACGGTGATTACAGGTGCACGTAAACTACTAAAGAGCACATTTGCCATATTCTGTGTACACATATTTCTTTTGCAATATTTAGACACGGGATTCTCAAACTTGGGGCTTCCAGGTCCGCCATTGATGATGGGCATCGAACTTACGTGTTTCGAACACTGTAATTTGAACAAATGGATATGTCTAGACATGGAAAACGCGTTAGTGTCTCCGAAAATTCGTGCGTTGTTATTAAACGCACGATAGCTGTGAACTCGATCGTTTAACTGCATTCCGTAAGATGGGCGCTCGGGCAAAGTAAAATAGTATAATTATACAGTCGGATCGAACTCAATCGGCCGCTGGTATCCACTTCCTCGATTGTGAATCACGCTAGACGCGGCTGCTACTTTCACATCGTGCTAGTTTGTTTCTCCGTTCGAAAGACAAAGAGTAGGTACGGGAGCCTGGAGGTTTGCGCAAAGAGAGTTTGTGGGGGAGTAGCCGAACGATGCGGACGGGATAACGTCTGAGCCTCGGAGCTGGTTGATTTTGATCCGACTATAGCCACTCTGCACGCGTATTCGATGGAAATTCAAAGCGTATGTGTTGCAACACGAGACACGAGTGAATTTCTGATCGTTTAGTTTATTCCGCTCGCGAATGTGCCTCGCTGTTATGATAAATTCATACCGAATGATGTCACTGGGGATGATGGTATTTATAACGTTCTTTGGATGTGCATAATACGTGTTTCCATCGTGATTCATAATTGTTAAAATATTATTTGATATTGATCTTTGCCACTCAAAAGTCGATTAATCGATTAGCGGTAGATAAAGTGTTAAGAGGCTCGTTTCATAAATTGACGTTCTTTGAAGTGTTCTGATATTCTATAATAGTTGTCTGAAGGATAAGTGATATGCAGTATTTGTTTGTGATCATAGTTATCGATCGACCCTAGTACGTAGATAACTAAAATTTCTATTTTCTCTTTCTGGGCCTTGTCTTCAGTTATTCAAGAGTACCGAGTTATGCGAGGCGTGGAATGTGCTCCTTGAGTTTAGCGTCACCTGTTTCAGAAACACCGTGTATTATTATATAATCAATCCAGGCAACGTACCTTCCTCCACGTTGCTGTCGAGTTGGGTAACCTTGACAGCTAGCCGGTCTATCCTGGCCTGCAAGGAGTTGGCCCTGTCGCTCAAGCTGTGAGCCTCCCTCGCAAGCTCACCGAACAGATCCTCGGCGTGCCTCGACAGGCTGGACAGTTGCCTGATGGTGTTGGCCAGGGTGCCATTGGTTACAGCCTCCAACTCAGACGGCAACGGGAAGTCCTCGGGTATGGTGCCGCGTGCGACCAGCACTGGCTCGACCAGTCGCTTTGGAAGCGGCATCTTCTCGTCAGACGCTCAGCAACTCTTCTGGCTTTCCTGGGAAGATCACTTACCGCTCTCTAGAGACCTGCAACAGAAAAACGTCCGTAGTAAACGCGAATTTAGACAAAATAAAAGGACGAAAGGGACTTCCAATTGTCGTGTTTCCAGAACGATCGAAAATTTTTTAATTTTGTCTAACTGCTCGAATTTTTTTCTCGAAAATGCGTAGAATTTCGGGGATATGTCTATTCACCAAAAATAATTGTAATTGACCCCTGTATCCGAAAATAATTTTTTCAGAATGATTTGAAATTTTTTAATTTCGACGAAAAATTCCATACCTATTCGAATTTTTTTCTCGAAAATGAGTAGGATTTCGGGGATATGTCTATTCACCAAAAATAATTGTAATTGACCCCTGTATCCGAAAATAATTTTTTTAGAAAGATTTGAAATTTATGAATTTCGTGGAAAAATTTCGTACCTATTCGAATTTTTTTCTCTAAAATGCGTAGAATTTCAAGGGTATGTCTATTCACCAAAAATGATAGTAATTGACCTCTGCAGCTAAAAATAATTTTTTCGGAACGATTTGAAATTTTTGAATTTCGTCGAAAAATTTCATACCTTCTCGAATTTTTTTCTCGAAAATGCGTAGAATTTCGTGGTTATGTCTATTCACAAAAAATGATTGTATTTGACCCCCACAACAGAAAATAATTTTTTCAGACGGATTTGAAATTTTTTAATTTCTGCGAAAAATTTCATACCTATTCGAATTTTTTTCTCGAAAATGCGTAGAATTTCCGTGGTATGTCTGTTCACCAAAAATTATTGTAATTGACCTCTGAAGCTAAAAATAATTTTTTCGGAACGATTTGAAATTTTTTAATTTAATTTTTTAATAACTTTTTACAATTAAGGAATACGGTAAAACCTCGTCTGTAACACGTCGTGTGACAAATGCATATTTAGAAGTGGGTAGAAAAATAATTTGAAGCAGGTGGAATTGTAAATCTAGAGAGTATGGAAAGCTCTGCACCCTCTGGAAACCCCTAAAATAATTTTAACTTCGGATTCATTGATTCGTGGCGACCAAGTAAATGTTTCGACGACTTTATAATGGAACATTCAGTAGGACCGAACACGCGGGAAAGTAATTTGCAACGGAGTAAGAGCGGAAGCGCAAAGACGACACTCGACGCTCTCTGTGAGAAGTCCTCGTCTCCATCGAGAGCCGTTAACGGGATGAATATTCGATCTGTCAGGGTTTATCCCTTTAATCTACGTGCACACATTTCCTCTCGCGATCTTTTCACTCGCTGACACGCGAACGCGATCGAAACGATGGAAATTAATTTCGTTCGGTCGATTTTTAAAAAAAGTATATTCCATTTTGTGACACTTCTTTTTAAAATCAACACGAAATTAAATGGTACGTTCTCGAGAATTTACTCGTAATTAAATCGTACGTGGATTGATAATTCTGTTTTTTTAAGGTTAGGATACTCGTGGTAAACAAAGGTTTCCTCTCGACATCAGTTTTTACAGATCCTCGCGATCGAGGAAACGTTCGATCACGCGTAATGCGAAAATCCGACAGGCCATCTTGGAAATTCATAAACCGCAATTAGGTACACGAAGGGCAGCCCATGATATTTCCGTCAAAATTTTACGACCGTATCGTAAAGGAAAAAGTAATTGAGTTTGTAGCGAACGACCCTAGCCCTGAAGTCAATGTATAAATACTACGAGCACGAGAAACGACTCTGTCGTTTCAAGTTTGAGGAAGAACGTACGCGAAGCTCGTTGCGAACGATCAAGCGAGACGTTTATCATGGTGGATGAGTAATTGTTATTACAGGAAGCTGCTTCTGTTCCCGCGAGCCGCAACCTACAGTTTACTTCGTCGGGAATTAAACTTCGATTAAAAAAGGAACGAATCATTTCGCTGTATCGTCTTGAATAATCATCGAATTAACCTGTGGCGTCGCCTCCCATGCTCGCCGCCAGAGGGCTCGCGCTCTCACAAGCGTTCAACCGACCCCGTTCGTTATAAAGCGTTTTCGCTGGTGATAATTTGAAGTAAAAGTCAAAAGGGAATTATTCCATAAATTAGTTCAGAAAATGAACTTCTTGAAGAAGGTTTTCTACGATCTGAGAAATACTCGAGTGCAGAATATTTGACAACAGTGTTCGTTAACAGTGATCACCAAAGCATAGGCTTTTGAATCGAATCAAATGCAATTAAACTAAAACGATTCGTAATGATTCGAGCGTTAATCTTCGAGATCTGTATACCAATAATTAAATTGGGTTTGTGGTGTAACATTTTCAATTAAGAACGCGTTAGGCGTACATGCTCCATAGAATTCTATTACCATAAAAAGCCTTCTGCTGTAATGCACGTAATAAATACGATAAATAATTCATGTCCGGCATTCCATGCTGCATACACTGCGCGTATTGTTGACCTAACTTTTCGGAACGACGTCCAGTTATTCCACTGTCTTCGCCGCGAGGCTAATTTATTCGACAAACTCAGACGTTACGTGTTAGCACGATCTACGAGTTAAAATAAATGTGATGTCCGGACCGTTAGTTACGTAACTCTGCAGTGCAAACTGTGTAAACCACAGATCTTATCAGCGCTCGTGCTCGTTGCCTGAACCACAGAAACTTCAAAATACGAACAATTCTTCCAAGTACAAAATAGAATTTCATTGCAATATTTTTTCTACGTTTACAGAGTTTTCGGTCACCCCTGGGAAAAATTTTAATGGGGGATTCTAGAGGCCAAAATAAGACGAAAATCAAGAATAACAATTTGTTGATGGAAGCTTCGTTAAAAAGTTATTAACAATTAAATTCAAATATTTCAAATCGGTCTGGAAAAATTATTTTCAGTTGTGGGGATCGATTACAATCATTTTTGGTGAATAGACATACCCCCGAAATCCTATCCACTTTCGAGAAAAAAATTCGTGAAGGTATGAAATTTTTCGACGGGAAAAAAAATTTCAAATCGTTTTGGAAAAATTATTTTCGGTTGCGGGGGTCAATTGCAATCATTTTTGGTGAATAGACATACCCCCGAAATCTTGCGCATTTTCGAGAAAAAAATTCAGTATGGACGAAACTTTAAATGTTAATAACTTTTTAACGAAGTCTCCATCAACAAATTTGTATTCTTGCTTTTCGTCTTATTTTGGCTTCTAGAATCCCCCATTAAAATTTTTCCCAGGGTTGGCCGAACACCCTGTATAATTTTATTATTTATTGCAATTTTATTATTTATAGTATAATTTTATATTTATTGCACAATATTCGTACGTTTGTACAAATTTGTCATTAGTACTATTGTTAGGTATCATTAATAAAATTCCAATATCGTATATTATCATTTTTTATATTTTATCGAATAACAATAATTCTCGTTTTCATTCGAATGTTACAGGCAAATGCAGCAAATCGTATCAAAACATGCTACGAGCTGGGAATTATTTTATTAAATGTACAATGTGGTGCACGTATACGTACACACAATTATCGTTTCTATTACCATCGTTGCATAGAAGATACGATATCGGTCGTTGTTGATGATTCACGAGCAGAGCTATCCTCGTTTTCTCGTATTTCATTTCCACTCGTACAAAACACGATTATAAATACAAATGTTGCATTTAAACATCTTTCGAGGAGAAAAGCTCGTATACGCGTGTGTTTATTTTTGTGCCAGAATCGTCCTGGAAATTCTAAAATATTCTAACGGATTTCAAAACTCGTCAGATTCTTTGGCACACCTTTTTGATCGACAGAACGAATTCTAACGAGTGCAATGACTGGCGGCCTCGCCTTGACTCCTTTCCTTTCTTCCTTACGTTCCCCCCTTGTGCGATCCCATTGGCCCCGATTAACTTGCCCCGGTTGTTGCCTCTTATCGTTCGCTGCAGCTCTCCCAGGGTCAATACGCGACGATAATTAGCGGCTTAGGACTGGTCGCGCGTGAAACGGTGCGCCCCTCGCGAGCAACTTTAGAGAAACGCACAATACAACGCCACGCCGGTGAGAAAGTTGCACCGCGAAACGAGATATTACCCTACATACAGGCGTACGTAAATAAACGAGAGATACGTAGCTCCTATCGCCCAATTAGAAAATTAACAGAACGGAACGACGTGTTGACCCTCCAACAATTTGAGGTTAGGTATTTCGACTAAAAACTTAATTAAGATCACTGTTGACCGGAAGTCACATTGTGCATGCTACATTCGAGAGTCGATCGATGGCTATGGTCTTCAATCCTATAAAATATGTTTAAAATAAGAGGAATTTATTTTTAACTATTTATTTTATTCATTTAATTCGCCATTTTGTATGCTACATTCGAGGATCGATCGATAGCTATGGTCTTCAATCCTATAAAGTATGTTTGAGATAAAAGGAATTAATTTTTAATCATTTATTTTATTTATTTAATTCGCCATTTTGTATGCTACATTCGAGGGTCGATCGAAAACTATGGTCTCCAATCCTATAAAATATGTTTAAAATTTATTTTTAATTATTTATTTAATTTCCCAGTAACATAAACATAGACGAGTATCTGATATATTAAAATCATAGGTTATGGAGCACATTAAATGATAAAGTGCATCGTTCATGTCGAATATAAATGTGTTCAACAAATATGGAACTGTTCCTGTGAGTTATCGATAAAGGAGAGGATAGTTGAACGAGAGGAACGGTTTGCATACCGCATGAGCATAATTTGAAGTATCTGACAGGGTCAATGGTACGACCATGACCAGACGCCTGCAACATGAACGATGTAGTTGGCAACGACTGTACTATTATGCCACTGAACTCTCCAGTCGGTACTTACTAAACGTAAATTTTGCCATTTATTCTAATTTGCCTGGATTAAGAAATTTTTTAAATAGAGTCCATTCCCCAACGTTCTATTAAAAAATTAGAAACACAATGTTAAAGGGGAACAACAAAATTATATTAACATTGTGTTTGCAAGGGAAAAATATATTTTATAATAATTCTCGGAGCTCTCTGAATCGTTACAAACGTCAGAGTACGAAAGGAGCTTCCGGTCACGGTATATTGAATATCCACGAAGTAATTTGCAATGAACAAAGTACTTTTAATTAGTGGGGGCCCGGGTAAACTCAGTTTTATTCATTCCCTCGGTAAAGCTCCCCTATCCTTTGTGTCACTTATGTATATGTAACCGAATAAAAGCCTCAGGTGGCACCTGTTAGGGTTGGCTAAACCCTCCTTCTTTTACTTTCTGATCCCTCTGTTTCCAGAGGCCGTTGCTCGGATACGTAGGACAGAACGTTACAACACAGACGCTTCTTCAACGTCATCCCCTTTTTTTTTCCTACGGCCATCCTAAATTCTCTTTTGCTCGTGACTCTATTTGGATTTAACGGCACAGACAAACACGAGACACTCGGGCGTTAATCTCAGACATAGACAAATTTTTTACCCGGATTACAACAAACGACAGACAAATAACTTTTTATTGCTATCCATTGATAAGATTATTTCGAGAAATGCAACCGTCGAATGGCTACCGAGCTGCTACGATATTCGGCTCTATCTTGTGGAGCCATCTCGAGTCTCTTCGGCAAACCGTAAACTGATCTCAAAGCAAACATCGTGTGAGAACTGGGTTTATCGTATTCCCTCCGTCGAACGGAATCTTATTGGACAACCTTTTATGTATTACACGATCTATACATCCCTTAACTTTTCTGTAATGTGACACAGAGAGTGTTGCGTTTACACGAATGGGCCAATAGTAGTATATCGTTACTAAGGTTTATGAAACCTTTCGATGGAAGTCGTGTCGACATGTGGGCTGACATTTACGTCGTACAATCGTGCATTACGTCCCTGCCGCGAAGAAGTAGAAAGTCTGTTCCGATGATTTCTTCTGTCCGTAGGCTTGATTGCTCTGTGACTGCACAATGATACGAGACGACTATCGAAATACGTCATAATATTCAATTTTGTTGGAAAAAATGTAATCTAATCTTCATGTTTCAACTCGCTGAATAGAGCTGAAGCTATCTCTGGCTATACCTTGTCATTGTGCAAATTTTATTGTATCATGCACTTTACTGGGTAATAGATACTTTGACAATAATAATAATCATATATAAAAATTCATGAATAAAAGAAATAAAAATATATTACAGAAAGTACAAGCAATAAAATATTTTTGTTTCTCTATTTGTACACCTCCTCATTGATAATAAATAATTTCTAGAAACAATTCAAAGAATTTCGGCACACGAGTGTTAAGTCGCGTGGAACAGTAACTATTATGTCGCGTTTCATCCCTTCGTTTGCATAAACATTCGAACCCCCTAACGAGGAACATATATCTATATAGAATCGCGCGAACAGTATAATTACAGCGCATAGAACCAGTTCCTTACTCAGCCTTATCTGTTTTCCGTCCGTAGATCAATCTCAAGATTTAAAAACGTTCATCGATCTCCCCACCCACGCAAACGTGCTCGTTTGCCTACGAGACATCCAGCGAATTATACGTCTCTCTGGTTTCTGTGTAAAATTTACGAATTATAACCCAAATCATAGACATTTACAAATTTCGATGGAAAGATATTTCTTTATTTTTAATGGTCGCGTTATAAAATCGTGTCGATATTAATGAGAATTCTCGGTGTACAAAGGGTCGGCGCGAACATAACCTCGTCGTTTACGACCGCCAATAACCGTACGCTTGGAAGCTCGAAGGCAGCATTACGCCAAAATGGTGAATACAATAGGGCAATGATTCGAGCGAAACAGTCTGTTAGACTATACCAGTATAATATGAGTCACCGTACACCTAGCCCTTCTCGACCTTACGAGGTAGTATCTGCATTTTATACACGCTCCCACGCATTCGGTGCCAAGTAGGGATTTACCGATTCAACGCGAGATGGCGAACAGAAGAACTAGCCGCGAGGCAACGAAAAACACGCTGGAAACGAAGAATGTTCCGATTGATTCGCGTAACGAGGATATCATCGCGGCAAATACGTTATTAAGGATTCCGCGTGTAATTGCAAATGGTAACGACTACGTTGCGCGTGATTATATAGAATCTCCGGGCTCGGAAACGTGATGTTTCATAAAACGCGATGACACGATGCACGGCGATTCGCTTTCAAAACCATCCACCATCCTTGCCTTTCTATTGTCGCGTTACGAAGGCTCAACCAGGGTTAGATTCGATAACGCCGTTGAATCTCGTCATTTAGGTTAGAGGTAAACGATATCGTCGCTAGCTTCTTTCATTTCCCGGCTAAAATGCTTTTCCTGAATTGAAATACAAAATTTGCCTAAACTGGGGTAGAAAGGATATAATAAAATAAGTACGATCAGGGTAATGATGGAGTTTGCCACAGATGGCCCTTGCGTCGCGAAAGAGCATGCGCGACATCTTTGTTCTACTTCTACGGGCCCATTCTCGATCGAGCCGTTGTAGCGATAACACGTTCGATGTAATTACGTTACGTAGATGTCATATCAAAATAATCCCATAACGGATAAGTAGCATAATAATTATTGATATAATTTCTTTTCTATATCAAATAAAACGAGTTATTTATACCAGTCTTATTAACGAGGTACTTATTATATCTACTATCTTCGTTAATCGAATTTAAATCAGCAATGTCATTTCACTCTGTATAGTAAGAGGTCTTCATTCAAAGGCTAGTGAATGGAGCTTTAACTCGGTTCTCGTGATCGTCTTACGCAAGACTAGCAACATTTAAAGGTCACTATTACGTTCATTCGAGCTACTCTTTACTATTGTCGTCGTCCCTTAATTAGAATACCAAATTAAAGAGGGCCGGATAAAGAATTCATCCTCCCCCAATATCCTTAAATGCAATTAGAGAATCACGGTTAGCGTATCTCCAGGTAATTTAAGCAGGCTCGATATATTATTCGCGTAAAAAAATTTCGAAGTTTATGCAACTTTATAGTGACGCATAATCGATACGTCCGCCGGATTGCGTAAGGCTTTACGAAACTATAATCGTTTGCGTGTAAAAAGGAAATACAACGAAAAAACCGAACACCAAATTAGGAAAACTCGCGCATAATTATTTACCGACTTCGGGAGTAAGGTTGTCAAACTGGTTCCAGATATTATACAATTCGTTTTATTTCCAGCGATACGCAGGGATGAGTTTGCATAAAATCGCCGTAAAGGCGATTTAATATAGGCTTCGATTTTAAATCGACCCTCGAAAGTGAATCAGTTTGCTGAACATCTTGGATATTCCCGCGAACAGATTGTGAATAATCTTTCGATCAAGTGGCGCAGTTACGTTTTCACATTTACATCACCGTGTGTACGCAACTTATCTCCGGTATTAACGGTAATGATAAGAACAACCCACTTCGATCTGGAACCAGTTTCAAAATCCTGTTGTTGACTCCTTAAACATCGACCCTTTTAACGCTAAAATACCGTTGGCAAAATCAATTTTATCAAACCGTATTCGAGCAAAATATCTCGCCAACAATGTGAGAGGTTAGGAAACCTCGAACGGGCCGGTATCGTATTAAACCATTCTAAAAACAATGTGTACGCGTGTGCACGATAGTGAAAGGTTCGCGAACAATAATCGTAGGCATAATTCTAATTTACTTAACACGCATTAGCAAGTGGCAATGTCGTGGTTGTCGGTTAATCGCGTCCACGTTCGACTCTATCCATTCTGGCCCGCACGTGTGGCTATGAAAACCAAACCTGCATATGCTGTCCATATGGACGTGTGGCAGCTCGTGCGAAGAAACTCATATACGCTATTCGAACGCATATATTCGCCTCGACGTAATCCTCTTTCAAGTGCGCCTACGAGTCACCTATGCCCGATGTCGAATTACGAAATATACTTGAAAGTGTTACAAATATATGTATTTCATTTTTAGAATCACAATATATTCGTGAAATAATATTTGTCCTTTATTAAATATCAATATTATTTACTATTACGAGAACACCGGGTGACGTATGGTTACGGTGGCCATATTGTCCAAAGGAAAGCAAAAGGCAAATCTAGGTTAAGTTAGCTTTCATTCAACGCCACTAGTTCTCCCCAGATGTCGCTGTCTCTAACGAATAACCCCAGAAATACGACGAAATAACTTCGCGTTGGATTAGATTTGAATGAAATTAAACAGATTCTAAGTAACAAGTAATGAAAACAGATCTGAATTATTTCAATAGTATGCATGGGATAGTATCTAATACAAATATTATGCGCGTTATCATTCGGTATCTAGACCTAGTAACTTTATTCTGACCTGAACGTAAAATAGGACGAATTAGGACAATTATTTGATAAAAAAAGACTGTCCTCTGAAGCAAGAGACGTATGATCACCGTACTTATGGTCTACTCGTGAAAGATCAAGCTACCGATCGAAGCACTTCGAATTCGTGTCCATCGAATACAAGGGTTTCGCAAGACATTTACTCGACAGAGCGAGGATCGACAAATAGCATTGCGACTCAATCGTTCGAGGAAGAAGGTAACGCGATAAAGGCTTCGGGAATGTCACCACGGGGGAAACGTGGAATTCCAGGCGTGCGTGTTGTGCACGTGTATCCCAGCGGCAGGTTTCGCGTCGTAGAGTTCGATTCGAGGCACGCGTGTCGTCCGACCGATGTTGCAAAATCGCTGCACGTCGGTGCATTTGCATGAGCTTATTGTTGCCGGCGACGTTGGCTAACCGGACGCATCTTTCGATTGTCCCCGAGACCGTATCGCCTCGATTACATCGAATTATCGTCCGACTCTATTCGGGAAAATATTTGTCGACGCGAACGATCACATAACCTAACTCACTAGGGGAATTCAGTATGGAAGCGGTCTGCACCGATTCACTCTGAACTTGTTATGATTGTTGTACCGAGTAAGTAATAAAACCCTGATAAAATGTTGGAGAAACAGTTTAAGAACGTTCGGGGACGCGATTCTGAAAAGTCTCGGCTTTCGACCGGGGGAATCTGCGAAGACAACGAACGTAACGTAATTTTGCTAGGGGTGGGGAGGGACGTCAGGAACTCGTGAAACATCGTGTCCCGGACCCCGGATTACCTGGCGAACCAGCACGTTCGTAAGTTGGCGCAGTACCACGACCTAAATTTCCAGTTCGTTAAATATTTCATGTTGCAGTCGTGACCGACTGCAGAGGCAATAGCCGACGAAAAGCAGATACACCTCTTGGCGCGAACGTGCCGACGATTCATCTTGTTCGTCGATAACGATACTCGACCGTCCCTGAAGCAAGATAAAACGCTATTTCTGTCGTATACAGAAGCCACTTGATGCGTGACTGGTATCTACCAACATTTCGTCAGGTATATTTACGAGACGCACCGTGTAGGTTTTCGGGTCTCGTGTCAGCTATCATTTGGTACAACGAAACACGGTTCTATCTGTCAAGTTGTCCACGAAGGCTTATTAGAGTAACACAGGTGGTCGAATGAACGTCTATTATTTGTGTTAACAATAAAACTTTCTTAGTAAGTTATTCGGTTATGTTGCAATTTATACGTAAGGCGAGAAATTTGAAGGTTAGAATGCTTCGATACGACGAGCAAAATGTCTAGTGATTTATGGACGGCAGTGTGCATCGATCCAGCCAATATGTACTAGATTTTGACCGGATATTACCATAAATGAAACTTTGTTATGACGTGCACCAATTCTGTCCTCGAGTTCCCAATTCGTAACTATGACGATTTTACATATACATATGTGTAAACTAATGTTGTTTGGGCTTTAAACTTATGTTAGATGCTCTTAGTCACGCGATGCTTCAACGAAAGGTTTCTTCTTACCCCCGAGAAGACACGAGTGTGTTACATATTTACTAAGAAGTTTCCCTAGTTATTTTACGAAAATGAAATATAATAATAATATTACCTATTTCACAGAATTAAATGTACCAACGAATTACGAATTATACGAGTCGAGTCATTTGATATTAAACAAAAAATATTTAATTACGGGACAAGAAATATTTCGAATATAGTTGAACGCCATTAATACTAACGTAAAACAATTAGTCGTGATTCGTAATTAGATTCGTTAGTAATTAAGAATATATTAAACGTGCCATCAGTGTACGCAATCGAATCGCTTTCAAGACTTCCGGCATCGCGGTACTAAAACTTGTCTGCAAATTAATTTATATATTTCGTTTGCCCATGTTTATGAATATACCGTCTATATAAAAATTGACGTCATCGATCAAAATGTCTTTCTCTATAAACATATACAGTTTCTTCCTCGATGGTAATTTATCGAACGCATGTTTATGAATGATTCCGTCTAACAAGAGCGGTTTTATACTACAAGCAATTAGGCTGTACGTTGCTAGTCAGCTTCCTAGTTTTTCTTAGATTATACGACTTTTTTTAAATGAGAGGTAATCGTCCATAAATTAACATAGTTAAATAAACAGTACGGTTGACCTTAGGAGTGCAAAGAATTAATACAAATGTAATTTGTTCGAGAATATTTCATTTTTGAAGGAACTGATAAAATGTCTTCAGTGTCTTCGATGAATAAAATTTCATGTTTACGTGTAAACGCGTGTTTCGAGGGGGGATCGCGAATGTGATTTATCGATGATATAATTTTAGCGCGATTACATTGACGGTGTCGATGAACCGCGTGCAGGTAACTCCTCGCTATATTTGGGTCATTGATAAAGGAAGGATATGAATCGTTGGGGTTACTAACGACAGGTTGAATAAATTATACCGATCGTTGCGCGTTAGAAGAGGAACGCGCAGATCGGTCCACACAATATTTATATCATACGCTTCGCTTATGTGCACGCGTTGTACACAGAATGAAAGGATCGATTTAAGTCCCAAGCAGGCGCAAATTTATTTGACGCTTACCTAATGTTCAGGTACCAACCATGGAAAAAATTTTAATGCGGGATTCTAGAGGCCAAAATAAGACGAAAATCAAGAATACCAATTTCTTGATGGAGGCTTTGTTAAAAAGTTATTAACGCTTAAAGTTCCGCACATACTGAATTTTTTTCTCGAAAATGCGCAGGATTTCGGGGGTATGTCTATTCACCAAAAATTATTGTAATTGACCCCCGTAATGAAAAATAATTTTTCCTGAACGATTCGAAATTTTTTTTTCCGTCGAAAAATTTCATACCTTCTCGAATTTTTTTCTCGAAAATGCGCAGAATTTCGGGGGTATGTCTATTCACCAAAAATGATCGTAATTGACCCCCGCAACGGAAAATAATTTTTCCAAAACGATTTGAAATTTTTTTTTTTGTCAAGAAATTTCATACCTTTTCGAATATTTTTCTAGAAAGTGGGTAGGATTTCGGGGGTATGTGTATTCACCAAAAATGATTGTAATTGTCCCCCGCAACCGAAAATAATTTTTCCAGAACGATTTAAAATTTTTTTTTCCGTTGAAAAATTTCACACCTTCTCGAATTTTTTTCTAGAAAGTGGGTAGGATTTCGGGGGTATGTGTATTCATCAAAAATGATTGTAATTGTCCCCCGCAACCGAAAATAATTTTTCCAGAGCGATTTGAAATTTTTTAATTTAATTGTTAATAACTTTTTAAGGAAGTCTCAAACAAAAAATTGATATTCTTGATTTTTGTCTTATTTTGGCCTCTAAAATCTCCCATTAAAATTTTGTGCAATATTAGTACTGTAAAGTTAAATTACCGTTTTTGGTGAGAATTTCCCGTCTCAAATTTTTGCGTTTTTCCAAACGAAACTAGAAAGAACTAATTTTAACGGGAATGTTGCAAGTTATTAATGCATAGGGTCAGCTGTTAAAGAATCTCGCCATTACTCAACGCAATTACCCGGCAAGGTTAGACCACTCAGTTCTCATGGCATCGTAATTAAATATATTATATTGACAGTATCATAAACTATCTTTCCTAGTTATAAAATTTATATTCTAATCTTCACGCTGCATGTTGTGCAACACAGTATTCCAAGTTCGTATCCTCGTGTACTAACAAGTGAAAGTCAACTCGCGAAGACATCTGTACTCGGGTTAGTGCATCAAGAAGATGTCTGAAGTGCACGAACGAACACCCTCGAGGACACCCTGTTCTCATTAGCGGTTACTTACATTACAGAACGAAAACTTCATTAAATTTAATGCTCGAGAATCTCGTGAGGCCCTCAATAAAACCCGGGGCTACATTTACTTTTCTATGGTGCTCGAAGTATCGCCGAGCTTTTTCCCTAACTAGCAGGGTGGAATGCTCCTTGGACAAAACGGACCGAAATTCGTGGTATCAACGGGGTAAGGATGATTCTTCGCGTGAAAACAAGTCGAAAATAGGACAGAAATTTTCTTTTGGTGATTCTAGATAAAAAATAAATGGATGCATATCAGTTTTTTTTTTTTGATTTAACATTTAATTTTTTTTAATTTTGTCTTATAAAGAAAGAGAGTTCGAATCTTGATACGACCTGTTAAATAGGACACTAAAAGAATTACGTGTGATTCGCTTGATTCCACTCTGTGTTCGTTCGAGAGTCGATCAGTTACAACGATTTTTACTCGCGTATCGCCGAGTATTACGAAACAACGCGACCCTCCGGTCGATTAACCGTTAGTTCTCGTAGAAAGGAAATAGGACTAGAGTCACCTTCGTTCACCCCCGACGGCTAACGTTAAATTGGCAGAAATGTGTATTGGGGTGTAATGCGTCAGCTCTTTCGATAACAGAACTATCTACCCCTCGTACGATAAAAGGGGAGAGGATGACGTCATCCACGCATTCACGGGCTCCCACGGACACTATGTCCACGTACGAAATCCATTCGAGCGTGTTAGACGTCCATTTATAACCCTGTCTTATAGGGGGAAGGTTGGACAACACGGGGGTGTCTAGGATTTGACTGCTTGTCCCGAACTGCATCGACGTACTAGACTTATTTCTTTCGTCCAATCATACAAAATAACACGTTTTCATACAAGAATTACTTGCCATTTTTCACGAATAAATTATTTAAAAAAATCAAATCACCCCATTTTGTCCGACTAGTAATATCAAAACGAGGTACTTATTTAAAAAATTAATTAAAATCAATGTAGAAATGTTCAATTTTTATTTTTACATAAAGTGTATAATATACTGTAAAAAATAATTCTAGGTTAAAAAGGACACAAATATTAGACACAGAAAAAAGAATGCAGTTGCAGTGTTTAGATACACCGGGAACCGTTTCGTTTCGTTTTACAACGTTGCTTTGTATCTGTAACCGTGAAATTCTGTCTAATAAATCGGTCGAATCGAAGTTTTATCGTATTGATCAAGCTGGTTAGTAAATTGGACCGAGAACCGGGTGGTCGTGGCTGGGCAGGCGTGAAGCGGTTTCCCTTCTGATCGTGAGTCACACTGTGTGCCAAACCAAACTCAGCTTTATTGCTTGACAACATCGAGTGCCGGGTTATTCGCGTGCCTTACATTTCGTGCTTGCTGTGCTAACACCGTTCTCGTCGATCGAATCTACAAACAACGAAAACGGAGATTTCTCGCGAGATCGTATTTCACGACAGATGGCGCGACCTGATTCGTTTTTTTCTTCTTCTCGCCGTGTTTGTCTTGTTCGAAACAACACGGGTGACCTTGAGAAAATTCGCGTGCTTATATAATTATTATTCTTCTCGAACACAAATGGTTTCATCCTGTCGTCATCGTCAATGTTCTTGCGTTTTCGAATACGATAAATGTATCGAGGTTATGTGACCCATTATCGATAACATATGGAACAAAGAGCTCGAATAACAATGAGATAACGAACATGCAGTCCACCTAGTCGTTATTTGGGTTAACATCCATTTTGTACGCCCAACTAAATTCATGTCATATAGGAAGTCCCTGCACATTGGTTAAATTCGTATGTGAGGCTCGTTAAGAGGGGGCAGGCCAATAGCAGGATACCGAGTGAGTTAATTAAGTATTCAAATGAGGATGCGACAAACATTTTGTAACGACCTTAGCATGATAATACTCTGGTTTGACGACGGCCCGTTTAGCAAAAAATGTCGCGTTCGATTATATTTGAAATTCAAATGAACCACTTTGCAAACGACTTTTTAATTCGTTTTTAATTTGCGACTCGTCGCGTGCACGGAAAGAAATCAATTTTTATTTATCGAAAGAACATAGCTGCGTTTTCGAACTTGCATATAAATATTTTTTAACCTCTTCACGCCCTTGGCCACATATGTGGACGTTTAGTTTTTTTTTTTATAATTATATAAAAATCACAAATAGACCAGAAAAAAAAAATTCGTCCCTGAAGAGGTTAATAATGAAAATTTCCTTGCTCAAGCTTTTCAGAAGCGAATTACATTGCGTCTGACCTTTGACATTTATCAGTTTTGTAACGAGGTTACTTCGTTATATTGGAGAATTTTATTACGAATATTTACTCTCAACTATAGTGGTTACTCTCGTGTTACGATATTTAATATAAACTAGAAACTATCCCTGAAAAGGTTAAAGCATTAAATAGAGTGCCTCGTAGCAATCTAATTACGCAAAGTAACAATATTGACAGAGCTACATAGACGTACGTAAACCTGGTTGAAAATTATTAAAGCAATAATTTAAAGGTGCACGCTGCAAATAACGCTAAGCAGCGTTTGATATGTAATGTATTCCGATTGGCTTCATTTCCTGTAGTTGATCGAATGAACTTAACATAAAGTGACTGATTGAGGAAATAACCAATTAAAAAGTTATTTATTTCATGAAACGACTGATTATTCGGTAATTTGAACTACGATGACGAATTTTCGTTCTATTTTCTACGAATAATTTATTATACTTTCGCTGATTATTATTATTAAAATTCTTCTTTTTATCTCGTGCCGTTAAAAAATTTCTTTTCAAAATAATATGCTAAATTCACACTAGAGGGCAGCACAGCGTTTTATTTTTTCATAAAGGGGTATTCTAATTTTAGGGTAAAAAAAAAAGTATTTTACAATTGCTACTATTTATCATTGAAAAATATTGCGAGTCAGATCATGTATCTACAATAAAACCAGATGACTTCCTTGATCGTTTGATGACTGGGTCAGTTACCTTGTCTATATTTAGCCGAGGCTTGGTTATTTTCTAGTCACGATCGTTTTTGCTCTTCTGCCAGTATTTTGCAGTCGGTTACTATTGTTATTGACGAGTCATTACAGAATGTATTAGTTCGAATTTGATAGAGATTAATTTGGGTCGAAAAATGTACTCGTGACTGTATATTCGCGTACGAGAATTCGTAGAAGCGCGATGCCCAATCGGTGTGTAACGTAGGCAGAAAATTGGCCGTGGCAAGACGGACACTCGAGTACTTAAGTACCGCTCTCGTACGTAGGGTCCGGGCTAACTTGACCCTCCGATTGCGCGCCGTCTACCTTTACCGTATAATCCCTGGCTTAAGCGGATCCGCCACATGCGTGGACGTTTCCGGTCGGTCTCGTAGTAACGTATATCGAGCGTGCACGCGAACCAGACGTCGTAGAAAATCAGCAGATAAATACGAACGTGGGCAGCGGTACCTGTGTATCCTATCCAAATCGACGCGGTTAATCGAGGGAATCGAATGTCACGAACCGGTTACAGATTGGTTAACCTTGCTATCGCGACGATACGTATAGAAAATAGAGAGAAAAGAACGGGTCTGGTTCGTTCGCCGAGTCAGTGCGGTTAGGAACCGCGCGCAGCTACCTAACCTAAAAAGAACGAAACGTCCCATATTCCGATTACGAGAGAAAATTAGTTCCATCAATGGTACACGTTACGTACACGATCGGTTGCTTTTGGTTTCTTCTTTAACGAAGATAGAATTAAATTATTTATATGCGGTGGCTTTACGGTAGAATAGTATTTTAATGTAATAAAGAGTGACAATCCAACTATTCTCGACAGTATTCGGTAGACAAACAGTGAGTCAAGCATAATCGACCGGTTTCCTGACAAAATAACAAAAGTGCAAGCGACCTACGAGTATATTTAACTTGCTCGCTGTGTAAACACAACTGTTCCCCATTGGATCCTGTCAGGTAACCTGTCGTCGCTGAATCATTACCAGCGAGGTGTTCAAATAGAAAACAGAATAAGAAATTTACTAGAAACGTTCGGTAAATATCTTTGATGATTCCGTGTCACGATAACGACGCCTAAAGGTATATATTTCTTCTTTAAATCGAAACAAAAATAACCGGAATTTTATCTAAAATCACTTTGCATTCTTCATTTTGGAATTCCGGAATTTGATATTACAAAATCCTGGATTTAAAAAATTCACAGTCAAATTCGGCATGTATACATAAAAAATTGTATAGTTTGAAAAACTGATAAATATAAAGGGTCGAGGAAACCTACCAGGATTTAATACTCGAGGTCATTTAATTTTGCATGGTATTTACAGCGAAACGTGCGCTGGAGATTATCATAAAGAAGGGTGACTCTGGTGTTTAATTTGATACAAAATATTGTACACAAATAACATCTTTATCAGCATATGTTCCGGCTTATAAGCCGACTACTAATAAGACTACTAAATCTAATTAGTTGCCTAAATTTTTCGACGAGAAAAAAAAATTTCAAATCCTTTTGGAAAAATTATTTTCGGTTGCGGGGGTCAATTATAATCATTTTTGGTGAATAGATATACCCCCGAAATCCTACCCACTACCTAGAAAAAAATTCATGAAAGTGTGAAATTTTTCGACGGAGAAAAAAAATTTCAAATCGTTTTGGAAAAATTATTTTCATTTACAAGATTCAATTACAATCACTTTTGGTGAATAGACATACCCCCGAAATCTTGCGCATTTTTGAGAAAAAAATTCAGTACAAGCGGAACTTTAAACATTAATAACTTTTTAACAAAGCCTCTATCAACAAATTGTTATTCTTGATTTTCGTATTATTTTGACCTCTAGAATCACCCATTGAAATTTTTCCCACGGGTGGCCGGACACCCTGTATAACGGAACAATACTGATAAAAGTATACGCAAACTTGGATAAACCTACATTTAACGGAACCGAGCGACGCAGAAAAAAAGAAAACGAAACAAAGTGGAAATGTTTCTTTCATGCTTTCACTGTCGACGATAGAAAATTTTTCAACGGCCGTTTTTAACGCTTTCGCTGCCAGCGATTCTCGCACGCGACCTAAAACTGAGAATCGTGTGCAATTTAAAAAGTCTATATGTAGCTGGTTGCCGCGGGGTTTTAACAACAGAATGCATCATGCTCGTGTAACCACTTGCTCGAGACGGAAAGAAACTATACGCGTTACGAATCCACGCCAAATTTTTAATTTAAAAATACGAGTATACTGAATTTCGAGAAACTGAAAAACCTCGTTCAGAAAATGTACTTTCAGAAGTTATTAATTTATATAAAATAAGGTCTCCCCTTTACAACCGACTTAGTGTATACGAGTTGCTAGAGGAACTTTTTTCCAGCTAAATCCGACGGTTTGGCCGACTGGTACGATTCTTCGAAATGCCGGGAACACAAAAGGCCAGAAGTCCCGTCCCCCCATCCCCCTGCGAAACGATACCGTTGAAAAAGTTGAAAATGCCCGAACGAGTCGGGGAATCCGCCATACAACGGCGCAAGGTGTCGGATGACGTTTCGTCATGGTGAATGCGAAGACGTCGACCTCGCGGACGGTTGTAGTAGCCGGTTGGCTCGGTCTACGCGTCCGGGGGGACCACCGTGTACACGTATGTAACGAATCCACGACAAATTTAATCTTCTCGCGAGCCAGCCGCTCGTCTCTTCCGAGCCGCGACGCTTCGACGGAACAAGACCTCGTTTCCGCGAAGAGATTCGTGGCCGGTCGTTGGCCGATGAAAAACATCATCAACGAGAGAGCCACAACGCCGCCAAGTCCCACCGGAAAACAACAGACACCGACGGAGCGATGGATCGCGACGATATCCTCGTTAAATTCGTCCCTTCGCCACAGAAAATTCGCAGTTATTACAAAACTCTATTTATTTGCAAGAAAATCGTGATCAAAGCGGGGCTAGATTAATATTAAGATAGAAGGTTAAAATTAAAATGCTGTAATGTAAATTGAAAAAAAGATCAGTCCTTTCAGGGAGTTACATAACCTCAACGAACCTCGAAGCGGTATTTTCAGGAATTTTTTACGGGAAGTACGTTCGATCGAAATGACCAGTTTACCGTGTATTGAGCGTCTCTTGAATTTTCGAAAACAATTTTTTTTAAATGTCCATGTTTATTTGTAACGGAGAAAATGGCGTTAGTCTGGTGTGCATGATAACTCAAAAATCGTTCGATCGAATTTAACGAAATTTAGCACACTTATATTCGATAACCCTTTAAATCATTTAATGTTAAAAAAAGAAGAAGAAATTCGGTGTGTTCGATAGTTTCACGTGATATTTAACTTCGAGGCTATATTTACCGAAGAAATGTGCCATTATAATAGTGGGAAAGATGCACCGGTCCAGCGTGAAACTGGTGCAAGGTCAATGACTCTTGTCCCGGTACAGAATTAACCCTCTGTTGCGAGATTCGCCGCGGGTCGGAGCTGTCTTCATAATCGTACGTTTCTAGATTTCAGTTTTCGCGCCGCGGCTAACTGTATCGGAAACTTCGTACGCGTCGGGGGGAAAACCGTTTCCGAGTAACTCGATCAACGTCAAGGCGTCCACCCACGTACCGCGAAGTCTACGACCAGTCCGACCACTTATCGACACGTGTACAAGCACCTTGAACGGGTCCAGGAACGACTTTATCCATCGCGCTGATTCACCATGCCAGTTATCAATATATTAACGCTACGTAAACACTCGACCGTCTTATCACTGCACGCCTCTCTTACCGAAATTGGTAAATCGTGGGCTGGGTGATAACGATAAACGACAATGACGCAGATTCGACCAACTTCCGCCCACGGCTCATCGCGAAAACCATCGCGTTACAAATTTTAATCTTTTTTTGTGCAACGAAAACGTTTCAATCGACCAGGAGAATTCACGTTATTTTTTTTCAAACCCCCGTCTCTTTGATCTTTAAGATAAATTTTTAAAGTCGAAGGAAGTTGTATCCTCGACATCATAATCACAATACAGGGTGTTCGGTCAACCATGGGAAAAATTTTGATGGGTGATTCTGGAAGCCAAAATAAGACGGAAATTAAGAATACCAATTTGTTGATGGAGGCTTCGTTAAAAAGTTATTAACGTTCAAAGTTGTGGCTGTAGAACGTCAATTTGTTCACCTATTCGAATTTTTTTCTCGAGAGTGCGTAGGATTTCGGGGGTATGTGTAATGACCAAAAATGATTGCAATTGACCCCCGCAACCGAAAATAATTTTTTTAAAACGATTTGAAATTTTTTTTCCCGTCGAAAAACTTCACTCCTTCCCGAATTTTTTTCTAGAAAGTGGGTAGGATTTCGAGGGTATGTCTATCCACCAAAAGTGATTGTAATCGACCCCCGCAACTGAAAATAATTTTTTCAGAACGATTTGAAATTTTCAAATTTAATTGTTAATAACTTTTTAACGGAGCCCCCATCAACAAATTGGTATTCTTGATTTTCGTCTTATTTTGGCCTCTAGAATCCCTCGTTAAAATTTTTCCCACGGGTGGCACGAACACCCTGTATGTCGATCTACCCCCTTTAACGACTGGATAATTACTGCAATTAGCAAATAGTACGATTTAATTTCGAGTCCCGCGTATCGTACGATTCGCCGTATGCACACGGAACAGGCTTTTTCTCTCTCCCATTATAATCAGCGTAAAACGTTTCCCCGTTATCGTTTATGCAAAGGTGCGCGTGCGCGCGGATCGTTTCATCGTGGATAAAACAGTCGCGTAAATGTTTGTACGCCTTTCGATAGGAGATGTTCAAGTACGAATTTATAAATGCCAATCGGCGCATAGACCGAGTTAACGATACGGTTTGCATGCGCACAACAGGCTCTTCCATAAACCTTAATTGCGATTGAGGGTCTTCGGCATAACCCAGACATGGATTAAGGTGCAACCATACAAGCATGTATGTTGCAAAATACGAGTTCAGAGTGCTCAATACTTGCTAATTAAAATAATATTTAAAAAATAAATAATAAATTTTAGTTTTAGCAAATAATCTAGTGAATCGAATTTTAGTCTCGACTCGAGCAATTTCAAGGCTAACCTTCTCGAGAACGAAGGCACGAAATATTTTTCTCTCTCGTATTTTCGATTTATTTTTAAACGACCGATCGTCGTTCCTCGTCGACGGTGGCGCTCGTTGCAGGACACTGTTACATACGTAATATGATTTATAGGACGATGGGAACGGTTTTCTGCTCTCGAGTCGTGTCATAGGCCGATAAGCCGGGGCGCTATTGGAAACCTATAATGTATCGTTACGCGCCAAGTAAAGCATGCTCGGTTATCGTGGAAGCAAAAATACCGTGCATTATGTGTCGCGCTTCTTCGAAACGCCGTGTGTGCAATTATAAACGGTGGCAGCTAATTTTAAAGGTATTTAAAATGGCACATCGACGACGTTCCATAAATCTAGTTTCGACTCGCGAAACAAGTCGCGATTAGATATCATTTTAAAATAGCTGTTTTATTTTTATTTCGAAGTTTGCCCAGGCCGACACAATGGCGGAAGGTATCAGCGCGTTGTAAAAGCAGTTTTCGTCCTCATCGGGACGAGGCGTTCGCGCGACTCCATTAATTACGTTCTGTTAAATGCCAACGGGCATAAAAGCCTGTGTTGCCTGCAATCACCGGGCATCCTTCACTCGCAATCTAGCCAGAGATTCGCTTACATTCTATTCATCGCGCGGAAAGCTGTTTCGGCTGCGAGTCGAGGCACACTTCGCCTCGGCAATTTGAATGAACCCCCCGTCCATCAGTGGCGTAACCAGAGAGGGTGTACGGAAGCTTTTTCACCCCCCTCCTCCCTTCTACAAATGTACATTTTTCAACCGTTGCAATTTCTGTACGCGTAACAAGGCTAGATCTATTTCCTAATTATTCAACCCTTTCCATTAGTCACACGATCGACATGTGTGTTACCCATACATTTCTCTTCGTACTTCCAAAAATATTGGAGATAGAATGCAACGTGATAAACAGTGGTAAAAATTGTGATTCTAATTTTTTTTTTTTTTACAAATTATTTGCGTTACTACGAATTTGGTAAAAAATAGATAATAATAAATTGTGTCTGGATTTGTATTTTTCGTATCGATCGTCAACTTATTTTTTGCGTCGAGTATACGTTAATTTCGACTTCCACCCCCGTTGTTGAAATCCTGGTTGCGCCACTGGGGGGTCCATTAACGCGCCCCATCGGGCAGAGTACGTTTCCGCGCGTAATCACCGTGATTCTTCGCCGGCGTCTCGACGAATTAATCGAAAATCACGAAACTGATACCGTCGGTGTAAAAAGTATAAACGGGGGGGGGGGCAAGGGAAACGTGAAAGAAAGCGGGCCACGCGGCGAAGGCGGACGTTTCATTCCGTGGAACGATCCCTCTGGTACCGCGAGAGGAAAAACGAGGCGGGGACGTCGAGGAAAAACAGATTGAAAGGGTTGAAACGGAGGGCGAGAATAATAAAGATGAAAGATTTAAGAGGGTAGGAAAACGAATTCGGGGCATGAAAAAACAGCACACGTTGTGTGTGCCACGACGGTGAAAAAAATTTTAGCGGAATAATGGATAATGAAACGTAAATTTGTTTAAACCGTGTACAGTTACTCTTACACGGTTTAAATTCGAATAAATTAAAAGTAAAACTTGTAGACAGTAATAGGGACGTTGGAAACATTGTTTCTCGCCTGATCAGCGAAGTGCAGCTGCATTGGGCGCGGTCAGTATCAAGGATGGGTTGCTCGAGGGAAAAAAACAGGAATTATTTCTTGATATTGTATATAATATTAAAATATTAATATTAAAAAACAAAAAAAAACCCACTTTGAAAATATAAGTACATTTAATATAAGTAAATTTATAAAAAACATTATATATAATGTATGAATTATACGAGTGGGAGTAACTTGTAGGTTAACTTAGTAGCTGAGCAAAACTTTAGTAGGTGAGACGAGGAATTGGCTTCCAGCCAGGTCAATGCGAAAGTGCAACTCAACATTCGATAGACGCTTTTGTGATCGTGGTGCGCGTTTGCAGCTGCATCGCCGGATCATGCGAGCACAGATTACAGAAGCTTGATGTCAGTGCTGCGACTGCAGTAAACGTTATTGGGAACGATGCAAACGTGTAGGGGTGAGGATCGTCGAGTGTAACCCTTCCAGTCCAATGGCGATACCGTATGGAAGCTACAGTCGTTTCAAATTCTGTTGGCCGCTCAAGGTCACCTCCCTTCCGCGGATCATGCCAAGCACGATACGTGCCTACTTTTCTAAGCAACGTGGTCGGGAGCTCTACGCGCGACGTTCACTTTTTAATGGGATTTTGCACAGCTATAGTGCTTCAAACGCTAACAATATTAGTTTCAACCAGCCTTTGGTTAGCAGTTTACCCGGATATTTAGCACTCTAATTTTGTGGTATCTTTCCGTTAATTAAAACGCGCTATCAACAGTTTTTCGTGGCGCGGGTTACCAGAAGGAACGTCGGGGTTTTCAGCGAGCTCTTGCTAATCATTTACGGCACTTTGGAACTTAAGCTTGAATCAGCGTCGACGCGATATCATCTAAATTAATCCCTCCAGCGTGTAATTAACGTCGAGCGACGTCGACTACCAATAAAATTGAAAGCGAGAAGACCAGTCGGGTCCCGTCGTGAACAGCTCCTCTCTTTTCTTAAGAACGAATAGTTTTCATCGTTGCGTTCATGCTGCAGCTGCGTCTGCCGGCTACCGATTACACCGACGCAGATTAGCCGAACGTCGGGGAGCTGAGCATGCAACACGCGCGCGGAGATCTTTCTACGGAATAGATCTCGACCTTAATTAATGCTCGATTCAAGGATCGTCGACGATAAGATATCGTTGATCCGATTTGACTGCGAACATTGGTTCTTAAACGCGGTATCGCGTATGGAATATTATTCGATAACGGCTGAAACGTTCTATGAATAAAACATACGCGATAACATAGTTTTTGTTATTTAATTATATATTATTTAACAATTGTGTTGTGTCTTTTTATGCTTTGTCACTTGTTAATAGTGACCAAGTATTAACGCATCGACTGTCATATCAGTTTTTTCTGATTAAGGAAAATTAACTTTCCGGAGTACTGTGCCGGAGTCATTTTTGACTCATCACTTTTCTTTCGAGATGCACATAGTATGTTAAGGAACGAGACCAATCATGCATATCTGTGCACCTAGGGCTTGGAAACTATCAGTCTAAGATGACTGACGACGAGTAGCGCAATATCGTCTCATCGTGGAAGATCGGGGAGCAATTTTCTTCCGCGCCGCGAGGTAATTGCCTTGATATCAAAATTGGTTTCAATGCCACTCGGACAACGATTACCAATGGGGGTAAAGTGACGGGCAATTTACCGCCACTTTTCACTTTCGAGAAATAACGATGGGTAAACGGGTCGCTTCGTTGGCGATCAACTCGTTCGATTCTAATCGCTTTTAGCTTCCAATCGTACGATTTTCTATCGAATCGTTGACGAAATCGATTTTTACGTAACAGTAGTGCCATTATCATTCCTCCGTTTGTTCGATATTAATTTATTTTTGATCGAGGACCAATTTCGACGGGTCGTCGGAATGTTAACCAAGAGTTTCTTCAGAATATGACCTCGTATTAAGTGGTCATCGGTTTAAATAGATTCTGAATTAGTCCGCTGTGAATGTTTAACGGGGACCTAGCGTCAACCCAATTTCTCGGATGTGTTGCATGGCCGAAAACGCGGTCAGGTATTATTCAGGCGTAGGAATATTGTGTAATTCGTACGTAATGGTGTCTTCGGCTAATTTAATGCAGAGCAAAGACATCGCGGCTAAGGCGGATCCACTTGTCTCGTACATTACGTACGTTGCCCCAATTTGATTAGTTTGAAATTTCTCGTTCTCGTTGCGAGGAAAATTGTGATATATCATTTTTTAAATATTCCACGGATCTGCTTTCCATAATTTCATTACGATAATTATAAGTACACACGGTACGGTGCACAATCGGGTCGGATAGCTCTTGAAAGTAAACAAAAAGGGCGAATGGCAAGATTTATTTTCGCGTAACCTTAGTTTTGTCATTTTGGCCACATATATTTTTGTATAATTATAGTTATTGTCAATAATAAATAAAAAAAAAAACGTCTCTGAAGAGGTTAAGAAAAACACGAGTTTTGCCCCCCGATACCAAGAAATATTTAGTATGTAAATATATGGGGCATTTATGACACGATTTTTCGAATTCAACAAATTTTTGTAATTTTCAAAAAACTTAAAGATTGTCCGAGTATGGTCGTGTTGGGGCTCATTTTTAGCGGGAAACCCTCACCAATCCATTGGTAATACTTTCATAAAGACGAAAAATTTTAATTATCGTCAATAAATGAAAATCGATTTTCTCCATTTCGTTTACAAAAAAAGTAATTTCTGCCATTTTCGACAAGACTAAAGACGCGACCCGTAATTTCACGACACACCCTGTATAACCCGGATGAATGACTGCGCCCAGTCTTGTTGGAACGAATCAACGAGTTGCTCTATGTTTGTGAAACCCTTAGAATACCATCGGTACAGAGTTTTTTTCGCTAAACAGTTTACGAAGTGGAATGTTTCAAGGAAAATTAGCACGGCGATACGAGTTTTCCGAGCAACGTTGGCAATGAAATACCAGTTTTTCCATTCTTCGCTAGAACCGGTCAAATGACCATTCTAGACTCTATTGTGAGTAACTCTTTTCTTTTTTCAACTCTGTCTGAGCCAAGAGTACAAGGTCGTGTGTTCGCGTCTAGAAAAATGTTACTTGGACAAATAGCCATTGCACGTTGAAGAATAAAAACATTTCGAATAATGTCACCCGATGCGTCAGCATTTCAGTTAACGTTGCGTGAACGATGGAGCAATGCTTTGTCACTGTCCACGCAGCACTTAGCAATATCATAATTCGTTCAGGATAGATCAGAACGTTACGTTGCATTGTTTGTTCGCAAATAAATAGCCGTGATAAAGTTCCATCCGGCCGTAACGTTTCGCTTTATTAAATAGCTAACTGTTAACCGCGACATCTGTTTAATATTCTGAGATTTTTAAAACATGTACATATTAATAATGAATTATTTACTTAACGCTTTGACTGCCACGTCAACCATATATGGGTGACAGGATTTACCATTATGGTACTAGAAAAATTAATTCTCAAGTTTAGACATTGAGGGAAATAAATTTGGATAGAATTTGGAAAAAACAAATTTTAAATCCAAAATCAAAATTTTAGTATTCCAGAATATTATACGGTTTTGATATGGCGATGAACGTGTTAAAACATAATTTCAAAAATAATTTGATTTGGCAAGCAAACGTAATCAAATATGATGAAAGAATTATATTTGGTGTTTTGGTATTTTTAGTAAAAAAAATGTACCAGAAATTATATTTTTGTTATTCCCGTCGCGTAGAAGTCATTGGAATAATTGCGAGTGAAACTACAAAAGCGTTGGCCGCGGTAGAAAGAAACAGTACACGGGGGGGCCGAAAAAGGCGTGGACGGTAAAAACCGGCTGGTCGGAATCGCGGGAGAAATTTGCGAGACACAGAGGACAGAATTTTGATCGAGAACTTTACTTGTACGGGCAATCTGGCGGTGGCGCGGACGCCAAAAGCAGAAGAGGATCGTACGGCCGAGTCGTAACGCGCTCGAAAATCGTCACACGAGAGGGGAAAAAAAGTTGTCGGTCTGGTGTGACACCGGATCGTCGCGAAGAAATTCAACCGTGCGTATTGAACATGAAAGAGGAGCTACGCCACGAAGACGGGGGCAAGAGACAAAAAGAACGACGCGAGCGAGCGAGCGAGGCTGAACGCTCGGGTAACTCGCTAATTAACAATTATATCGAACGAGGCAATAGCGGTAAACTGCTCGGATCGATAGTTGCCACTTTCCTGTTCCGTCGGGATACCCACTGAACCCCGCGACAGGAAACGAGGTCCAGTTTCTTATGTACACAACAACAAAATGCAACATTAATGTCCCGTTTTGCATATATTAAATTAAATAATCGCACGAACGCAACAAAAAAGAAATATAATACCCGTTTCCCCCCTTCCTTCGTGCGTTTCGATTCTCTGTTAATTGTATCCCCAAGAATGAGATTGTTTCAGAATTGTAAAAATGTTTATTAATTGTATCTATATGTATAAATTTTTTTATGTAAATATTCGGCCGCCCCTGGGAAAAATTTTAATGGGAGAATCTAGAGGCCAAAATAAGACGAAAATCAAGAATACCAATTTGTTGATGGAGGCTTTGTTAAAAAGTTATTAACGTTCAAAGTTCCGGCTGTCGAACGGCAATTTGTTCACCTTCTCGAATTTTTTTCTCGAATGTGGGTAAGATTTCGGGGGTATGTCTATTCACCAAAAATTATTGTAATTGACTCCCGCAACTGAAAATAATTTTTTTAGCCCGATTTGAAATTTTTTAATTTCGCCGAAAAATTTCATACCTTCTCGAATTTTTTTCTAGAATGTGGATAAAATTTCGGGGGTATGTATATTGACCAAAAATGATTGTTATTGATCCCCGCAACTGAAAATAAGTTTTTTAGACCGATATCAAATTTTTTAATTTCGTCGAAAAATTTCATACCTATTCGAATTTTTTTCTCGAAAATGCGTAAAATTTCAGGGGTATGTCCATTCACCAAAAATGATTGTAATCAACCCCCGGAACTGAAAATAATTTTTTTGTAACGATATAAAATTTTTTAATTTAATTTGTTAATAACTTTTTAACGAAGCTTCAAACAAGAAATTAATATTCTTGATATTCGTCTTATTTTGGCCTCTAAAATTTCCCATTAAAATTTTTCTCAGGGGCCGAGCACTCTGTACACAAAAATTATGAACATACGATATTCAGGTTATCATATTATTGCGGTTAGACCTATATTGAAGAAGTTCGCGTAAACATTGACTATTTGGCCTTGTTCTCAACGTGTAACTGTGTTGTGTCCGGGTATGTAATTCTCGTGTGAAACTGATGTCGTCTAACTTCCGCAACAACGTTGAACAATGCTTGGAGTGTCTTATTCTTTTTGTAACAGTTTAATTAATCTACTAAATACGTTATTAGGTGCAACCCTAGTTAAACACAGATTTATTAGATATATAAATATACAGGTTGGTGAGAAATAAATTAAAGAGGAATTGAAATTTTCAAACGCACAGGAAGATCTATGATCAGACAGCTGCAGGCTTGCGATGACAATGAGATAAAAGGTGCTTGCTATGAACAATTGCTGTGAAGAGCGTGGGTGTGAGGTGATTGAACACAAAAACGCTTATAACTCGGAAACAAGGTTAAATTAAGCCATATACTTATATGAATGTTTGGTTGCTTTTCAATGTTCCATTCATTGTTACAACAGGTTCTACCAGTGATAAAATATACTCCTCAATTGCAATCTATATAAATAAAATGCAACTCTATCTAGAACAGTTTTAAATCTAAATTCATAATTGCATGTTATCACAAAATAAAATACAGATTAAATAAGCTAGTGTTAAATAAATGAACCTTGTTCAATGTTCGCGTGTTTAAAATGATTCAATAGAAAATAAAAGCTTAAGAGCTGGCATTGATAACGCTGATTCAGTATCTTTCATCGTTGACATGATTAATAGCATATTGAAGTACATTATCAATTACACAATTAACATTCCTGTCCGTATTATTTTATTTTGGGAATTCCATCGAATCCGCGTAATTTTTTGTAATTTTAATCGTTCGAATTCGACTATTTTTTTCACAATTCTATCTAGGAATAATTGTGCAACCGATAAGCTGCATGAAATACGCGTCCATTTCCGAGAGCACGGACTGTAAATAACGTTGAAATATGATTTGCATGGGTCATTGACACACGACGCGTTTATTATTCTCAGATAATGTTGCTTTTGTATCGTTGGGCATGAATCGTGAGTTCAGACTATGAAGTTAGTTTTTCTGAATAAATTATTGTTGCCTCCGTATTCCGTATAAATTTCTCGCGTTTAAAAAAATTAAAATTTTCTATCGTGCAATGCGTCGATGTTCGATTGTAACAGCCTGCTGCTAAGTTGTCCCCGTTTCTCCACGGCATTCCAGCGTTTGGCAAAAGCGGGACGATCATCGCAGCCACCGTGGTTCCAACAATACGATATACAGGGTGTCTTACAATACATGGGACAAACTTCAAGGATTTAACATCTGAAAAGCAACGAAACAAACTCATATAAACAAATTCAACCATATTTCCGTGTGTAGCGTGTTTAGTTGTTCAAACCAATTCGTATCTTCTTACTTTCTCGATATTCAAAATGGCCACCGTGCATCTCAACGCAAGCCTCTGAACGTCTTATTATCGATCTTATCCTTTCGATGCATTTATAGGTTATAACAGCTGGATTCGTTTGGAGACCTTGTCCAATTCTCTGGAGGTGGGGAGTATTTCGATATTGTCAATGAACGTCGAAATTCCTTGTCAATCGACAAGATAAATGATAAACTTTAATTTTATTCCAAAAACCAGTCGTAGAAAACGGGCATCTTTTTCGTGTCGGCGGTGTAGAAAGTCTCGAGCACTGAATTCATTTCTGAAACGGTGCTCGCGTATTACGGGGCACACTGTATATAATGATGCACTTTTTCTCGAAAAATAAAAAGTCGAGAGATAGGCTGGTGCATACGACGGATTCCAGAGGCAATCGCTCAACCGTACCTTCAACAACTATTCTTGTACCATTTGCCCGCGCACCGTTATGTCGTAAACGGCCAGCAGAGGGTCAACATTCGCATCGTGCAGCGCACCTGTTCGACTCTCGTTTAGTCTCGCACGAATTTCCGACCGACAAGCGTCGAGATTCGCCGTTTAATCTTGTTTAAACCCTCAGCGCCATTAATTTATGAAATTACAGTGGTATAATACAATAAGCGTCGTATCGATTTTGCCCTCCTTACGCCGTCGGAGCGTGTCGAAGCGAAAGGTTAATCGCTTCCTAGCTGTAAACCATGAGCGTGCAAAATCGCATCGCGTCGTATCGTCTTCGTAAATGGTAGAAAGTAAGAGTTACATCATCGCGCGAATGCCGGTCGACACGATGAATTTTCCCCCATATTTTCGTGTGTATTTTTATTCGAGACTTTAAACGTCGAAGAAACTTCTGGCGAAAAGAAAACTTTCGGTTCGTTTCGAACGGTGTTATTTTCTTATGCCTGAGTCTGGCACGTGGTTGGTATAAAAATAGAATGGCAGAAAGAAAGCAGAACCAACGTGGTCGTAGATCGGCGAATCGATATCGTAATCGGTGGGCGCATCGCTGTCGCCATCTGGCGTCGACTGATCTCAACAAACATGATAATTACGAGATAATTTTCTCACGGACGATCTGTCTCGAGAGAAGAATTTAATAGTTTTTAATATTATCGTTTTATTGCATTGTTCGCACGATATATTTTTAGTATAGTAATAAGTTATGGTAAACAAAAGATCCCGTGAAGTGAAAAGTAAATTCTAACGACCTTATTGAAGCACGCCTCGTAACGAAACTGCGGACTTCGTTTCTGCGCCGCATATAGAGCATGATCAATTTTTTGTTCGTTGATGAACACGAGCGAACGCGTCCATCCACGCCTTCGCGTGTGAATCACCAAGGGACAGGATAGACGTTATTATTCGTATACCGTGTTACATGCTGTAAATCACTAGTTAATACGAACTTCTGACGTGCATGGCTTTATGCGCCGCGCATAGATCGCTCTAATAGACTTTCGAGTGTGTGAAAGCGAATCGAAAAGCAACGCGAGTGAAAGACAACGTCTACGGGAGAAAAGTACGACCGCGATGGAAACTTTTGCAACGCACAACGTGATCCGACGAAAATAAAAAATCTCTGTCGGTAAAAGAAACGGCTGGAGTCAAGAGTTTGACAATTCCGTGAAATTACTAATCTTCCGTGTGATATGGGCGACTATAAGGATTGAGTTTATCAGTGCACTGTGTGCGGCGGACGTATCGAATAAATATGACTATGAGATTTCCGCACACGATAATCTCAACATCGTAGGGGGTTAAACGCAAATATTAGTTTTGTCGTGTCATCCAGTCCATTTATAATGCTTTCAAATAATTAATCAAGCTTTTTTTTTAAGTATCTAGGATCATTTCATTCATGAAATTATTTCACTAGTGTTAATATATGGGATGTTCGGACATCCGTGGGAAAAATTTTAATGGGAGATTCTAGAGGTCAAAATAAGACGAAAATCAAGAATACTAATTTGTTGATGGAAGCTTCGTTAAAAAGTTATTAACAATTAAATTCCAAAATTTCAAATCGTTTTGGAAAAATTATTTTCGGTTGCGGGGGTCAATTACAATCATTTTTGGTCATTACACATACACTCGAAATCCTACGCACTTTCGAGTAAAAAATTCGTATAGGTATGAAAATTATCCACGAAATTAAAAAAATTTCAATTCGTTACAAAAAAATTATTTTCAGTTGCGGGAGTCAATTACAATCATTTTTGGTCATTACACATACCCTCGAAATCCTACGCACTTTCGAGTAAAAAATTCGAATAGGAGCGAAATTTTTTGGCAAAATTAAAAAATTTCGAATCGTTCTAAGAAAATTATTTTCAGTTGCGGGGGTCAATTATAATCATTTTTCGTGAATAGACATACCACCGAAATCCTGCCCGCTTTCTAGAAAAAAATTCGGGAAGGTGTGAAATTTTTCGGCGAAATTAAAAAATTTGTAATCGTTCTAAAAAAATTATTTTCAGTTGTGGGGGTCAATTACAATCATTTTTGGTGAATATACATACCCCCGAAATCCTGCACATTTTCGAGAAAAAAATTCGGTACGAGCGGAACTTTAAACGTTAATAACTTTTTAACGAAGCCTCCATCAACAAATTAGTATTATTGATTTTCGTCTTATTTTGGTCTCTAGAATCCCCCATTAAAATATTTCCCTGGGGTGGCCCAACACCCTGTATACATGTTTCACAATAATAATTATTTACTAATATCTATGTTTTTCCTATCTTTAATAACCTAAGAAATCATTCGGTCAACACATTCTCACCGTGCAAACTGCATACACTGATCATTCAGTGAAAAATAACACTATATCAAATACCTAGTATGTCTTTACCGTTGAAATTTGATTCATTTCTCCGTGCATTGCCAGAAACGCGATCCGTATCGTTTCCATGCGTAGTAAAAACTACAACCAGCGCAGATAGTGTGTTAATATTAATTTCCTCAAACGTTATTGATAAACTGAGCAACATAACTATATTAATTTTTTGTATGTTCGTAATTTGCTCGATACAAAAATAGTTAAAGATTTTCGAAAATAAAAATATATAAAACTTTGCACATACGCTTACATAATCAAATGACACCGTATGTATTTTTATTTTTAGGGTCGAAGATATTAAATTGTATTTGTGTCGACTGCCTTACGAATATAGAGAAATTGTTCGTGTTCGAGAAAGCATGAGAGTATAATTTTTATCGATCGATTAAATTGTCCGCGCGAAACGTTTTAATATAGGTGTTTGATAAAAAAACACACTTCATTTCGTATACTTTCAAGAAGCGACAATGTTAAAGGATTAATGTTCCCCGCGGTGCTTCGCCGTTTGCATTCATGAATAAAGAAACATCTCGACGGTACTCCACCCATAAAGCACACACGGTTATTTTAAATTCGTTCTCCCGCACAGGTCGCGTGCTCGAACACGTGTTCATGTACATGCCTGGCTTCGCTCGATACTACACAATTCCTTTCTTTCGCGTTTCCAACGCGGAGATAAAATGGCAATCTGTATATACAAATAAAGGAGAACAAAATCAATCGTAACAAAAGACGGACAAAACTCGAACAACAAATAACCAATAAGACCACCATACAGCAATTATTCGATCAAAAAATTAAATATCTATCTGTAAAAAAATCGTAGGTACATATGTTCAGTGTTAAGCCATTCTAGCAAAAAATGTCGATATCATCGATAGATAAAACGGTGACAACATTTATGTAAACAAGGATTTTCCTTGTAAATAAGTACCACGTACAATTCGAAAATTATAGTTCGTTTGTTCGCTGATTGCGTAATTGCCTTCACGGCGGTAATTAATAGGAAAGAAAGATATATTGTAAACGACAAATTGCACCGCTGGAGAACAGCACGAATACGTTTGTCAAGTTCACCTTGCGAGGCGCGCCTTTTACCAGCGGGGTCAAGTTCAATCGTTATAATTTCAGTCTATTATTAATACCTTTTTTTATAATTCAACTTTCTCTCGACCATATCGAGCACGGTTTTTCCCCCGGACTAGAATTAACAAATAATGAGTTTATTTTTCACGTCATCCACTGTCAGCAATTTTATACCGTAAGTTTCGGCGAATCGAACGAATTCTAAATGCTAGTGGGTACACCGTGCAAGATAAATTCGTAGCATGACAGGAGTGACACGCACCGGGAAGACCTATCGGGGAAAAAGATGATCCGAGATTAGGAGCTAACCGGTGCAAGCGCGAACGAACTTGGCTATCGGATTTCTAAAGAGGGCAGAAAACGTTTAAAATGTCATCAAGGTCGAAACGCCGTGCGAGTTAATTGGCGCATGAATGTCACGGCGGATTTTAATCACCAAGCGCCCATATAACACGAGATCGCGGAATACGCGTATAGATACAATAAATTCAAGGTAAAGTTCGTATCAATGAAACGGCACTAAAGGTCGGACAATACTTGTCCACGAAAACCACACTTCGCGCTCGTACAATTACACATAGAGTATGTAATGTCAGTGGCAATACCAGCCTAACCGGTAGACAGTCGAACGTACAAAATTATCGAAGCGATCGATTCGAGATCGCTGAAACGTTAGGCGGCGTACGAACGATTGGAACGCAGAAAAGAAACATAACAGATCGCACTGTGTTTCTTGTGCAAAAAAGAGAAGCAAGAAAATGAAGAAAAGAAACGAGAGGCAAGGCTCGAATGTGTCAACAGCCGTCGATCGATAACGCTGACGCATACACGTTCCGTGCGATCTAACGGTCCATTGATAAATCATCGCGGAAGGTCAGATTAGGCGGTTTACGGGCAGCGTTAAAAAATTTACTAAAGCAATGTGTGAAAGGTGGAGGCTTACGTTACTCGTTGGCCCTGCTTCGTAGCGCAAAGATCGCAGAATATCTCTCCAGAGATTGTCCGTGATTACCGGCTGTCCCTTCGTCCGATCTTTTACGTGCACAAAATACAAATCGCTAACACACGAGAGACACGCGTGATCGGCGAAAGGCCGAGTGCAGCTTCCTCTCCGCGGCAAGGAAATCGAGACATATAACGGAGTACTTCTCTTTCCACTGTCACTATGAACTTGTTATTCGAACCGTGACCGGTCCGCAATTACGCGCGATTCCGATCGGCGGATTATCGTATCCGCGGAATACCGTGACCGACGTTAACTGTGAATTTTCGTCAACGCGAGCTACCCGTTGGGAAAACCACCCCCTGCACAACCGCCGCCCCAACAGCCATGTGCCGCCCTAAACCTCCGCCCATTGGCCCGAACGAAACGTTATACGACTCCCGGTTTTTCCTGGTGCCTTTTAATTCCACGTGAATCTCGTACGATAGAAAGGCGAATTTAGAACCTAACGGTCGGTCGGTCGTACGGTCTCTGTTACGTTATCATGAACGACAACTCTACACGAGCCATCCCTGCGGGAGCTCCACCGAGAAGGGGGAATGGGAAAAGGCCGACTGACAAGACGTCACGTCTCCCGGGAGCGCTTCGATCTATCTGAACTCACCATATCCACCGCACAGCTGCCCGCGTGTCTACGCATAACACTGCCTAACGCACCAGGGCCGACGGACAGCCCCTAATTTCGTCGTCGTAACGGTCAAACGTGGAAGAAAACGTCGTCGAATGATTCACGCACTGGGCACCGACTTCACCCGCGGATCGAGAAAATGGCGTTGTTCACTCCCTCGCGGTCGCTCGCTCTAGCAATACCTCAAGCTACGCTGATTTCCATCGCCCGGTCACGAGCGCTGACTCCCGGACACGGTCGAGCATGGAGTTAACTCGCGGGAGAATTTAAACGCTGTTCTTAGTTTCTAATAACGAAGTCTTTCCTATCGTTTTCGAAGACGAAGTTTACCTCGATCGTCATGTTCGATTCTAATCCCTTGACGTAGAAACAAAACGTAATTCGATGAGACTCAAAAATACTATTTAATTTTACTTGACTGTACAGTTATATTTAGAAACGCAGCAGAGTGTTTGCATTGCTACGTTCCACTTAACAGGGTTGATGTATAATATTAACGAAATAATGATTAAGTAACATTATTCTAGTATCAGTGGTCACCATACTTGTAGCAAATGAAAACTTCTTTGAATCTAGAAGAGCTTCACCACAGCTTGGCCATCATTGTTATATGCTAGTACATTCTGTATGCGTTCACGTTTGCTATCACTATTCAATTGCGAAACTGTTCACTGCAGACCGTATATTGAATAGATTCCTTGGATATTCTGAACAATTAATTTTCTTGTAAGACGTAGTTTCGAGTTTCAAACAAGGAGAGTGTAAGGCAGAATCCGTTAGAAAAGCCTTACTCATGAGTCCTCTAGTGGATCTATGACGAAGCTCTATCATTTCTGTTTTTTTCGAGAGTACCGATAAATTTTAGTTTCCTTTGATTGAAATAAGAAACTTATTGCGCAAATAAAGCATATTATTGAAATTTTCAATAATATGAAACATTTAGCTATACCTAATTTCATAATTTACCCCTCGTTTGTTTATACGAATATAAAATTGAAAACCTTCGATATCACCCAAATAAATTAATACAAAAATCGTATAAACTGTACTCTTTCCTTATCTAGGAGGATGAATCATATAATTTTTTCCGTCCTATTATTTTTGCTGTTAGTAAATCAATCCAAATTCATAATATAAAGTCCTTTAAGGTTATAAGGTTTAAGAAATTAATTCACTCGAAATCGAAGTTTCGTAAGAGAAAATTTCATTTGAAATATGCGATTTATGTTTATACGATGGAACTTTCTTCTAAATTATACTACGATTCCCGCCACATTGTGCATAAATAAAGTATTTCTCTACGAAACTTACGCATGGCGCCACTTGTTGAGCTATTCTGTAACGTAATAAAATGGCGTCTTCTGCCAGTTTATCTGAATTGTACCGCGCAATGTTTTAATTGCATGACAAACAAATGTAGTTTTTGTTGATGTATATACAGTTCCTTAATCCGTATTTGTTAGTAAGTTGTAAATAATTCTGTTAACGACAAGAACATTATTATATCATGGCTGATGAGACCGAGCAGGTAAAAATACTTGGTTTGGTTTTGGACTTAAATCTAACCTATCATAACCTAACACATACTTTCGTTTTAGGTACCGGCAATAAACGTCAAAGAACCATTGGATCTTATAAGATTGAGTCTTGATGAACGGATATACGTTAAAATGAGAAACGAGAGAGAACTACGGGGACGGTTACATGTAAATATCGTTTTATACGATATAAATATATATATTTTTTTAATTAGTCGCAAATCTTACAAGTGCACAAAAATATTAATTATAGGCTTATGATCAGCACTTAAATATGGTTTTGGGGGAGGCAGAAGAAACTGTAACTACCGTAGAAATCGACGAGGAAACGTACGAAGAAGTTTATCGTACTACAAAAAGAAATATTTCCATGCTCTTTGTTCGCGGTGATGGTGTAATTTTGGTATCCCCGCCTAGCATGAGAGCTCCGCTATAAGATATCTTAGGTGTAATGCATGTAAAAAATTACAAATACCTGGAGTAAAGTTCTACATTAATAATATTAACTATTATATTAGTACTCGACAGTTGTGATAAAAATTCAGCTGAATTTCTACAAATACTTGTGACATAAACACAAATATAAAAAGACAAAGTAAATTATGGTATATTATATTAAAACGAGTACATTTAATAAAAATTTAAAACGATACAAATTTCGAAAGTACAATCTGTAAAATATTATTATACTAATTTAAAGAACAGTAATGTACTATATTTTAACACGGAATTTCGAAATTCTGCTACTTGTAGTTAAATTGTCAAGCCTAGGTGTAAGAGAAGGCTCTGTAGATTTTACTACTTGTGCACTAAGATCTACGATTCTTTGATCCTTAAATTTCATTAAAGATTCAAGATGATTCACTTTCTGATTAAGCGTATTTATAATTTCATTCTTTTCTTGTAGTTCTTGTTTCAGCCGGACAAAAACTTGTCGCGGTACGGTTTTATTTCCTATCTCTTCAGGATCGAGTACCGACTTAACCTCCTCTTTTCAAGCAATAACGTTTAGTTCATACAGTTTATCATACTAATTTTCCTATGATTTTTTACGTACCTCCTTTTCCGTTTTCCTCGTATAAAAAGTACAAAGAATCTCTCTCGGCATTACAGTCTTTCAAAATTTTAACCCGTAAATCAGTTAACACTTTTTCAATGACTCCCGGTTGCGAATTTGCTAATTGATTAATTACGTCCTTGGTCAATTTCATATCGAGTTTCGAGAGTACCTTGCGATTTAGGGTGCACCAATTATCTATCTTCTTTGCAATGCTGTTTCCGGATATGTAATTATGTATTTCAACGTGTCTAGGGTAATACCGTTTTAACAGCTCGGCCATAAAAACTAAAATTTAGCGGTTAAAGTTTTAATCTGTATCAGTAACCGGACAATTTTACTACTTTTTTTATTGTACCGGCATCGGAAAAGTCTCGAGCAAGATTTTTCTTCGGTTTGGAAAATGTCATTTGCTCGACCCAAGCGTATATCTCCTCGAGGTTATCGCCATTTTCTGACACTAGGCTCATGTTTCGATTTTATTTACCACGGCAGAATCCAAAAATTACTCCTTTATACATTTAAATTTACTAATGACATCGTCGTGTATCTGTCACCTGCTATCGATCCAGAAATTAGTAGATTTTATTAAAATATACTATAGAAAGTATTCCACATAAATGCAACTTCATCTCGATCGAGAATATTGAAATTACTTTTTTTCTTGAATGTCACTTTTATATTGCATCAGACGAGGTAACGGTAAACAAGGGAACGAGACTGAAATTCGCAAGTAATTCATCGTTTAACCGGCATATACAATTTAATAAATATGAATCTTTATAATATTTCCAATTATTTTAATTCGTTACACATGTTATTCACTTTCTTGTTGTAATCTTTACATTGTCGAATATATCAAGCTTTGTTGATTTTGGCTCGAAACCAAATCGAAACAAAAATTGGGGTAAAGAGGAAAAGCATCTAAATTTAGGGCAACCGTTATTTTTATAAATAAAAGTATACACGTGTTTACAGACTGATACTTGAACGATCGTGTTAACAGATTCTCGAATTATATTTAGTAATGTAAAAAAGCAAAAGCTCAAGAGCGTAGAAAGTAAATCATATTTTTGTGCATTGGTATTTATAAAAGTTTTTCTATTCTGTATGTTTTACGTCGTACTTGTGTCTCTTGAATTAGAAACATATGGTATCGAGTCCTCGGGCATTAACGTTCGAACGCACTAGCCAGTATGCGGCGTACGCCTCACGAAAAACTTATAACGGTGAAAAGAAAGTTCTCGGAAATCATGGTTGGTTTAAAGGTAAACGTAGCGCGTCACAGTGTCGAGGGTGCTGCAAGACAGCAGTGAATTCGTGCGTGCGTTTATGTGTGGTACGTCATTTATAGAAAAGGCGCACGCCCGGTATTCCTTCGAGAGGAGACTCCGGAGGATCAGAGTATCGCAATCAGCGTCAGTGGCACGTTGCACGCACGAGGAATCGAACCGGAAGGAACGAGATTTCTTAATCCAATCGAATTTCTCTGTTCAGCCCGCGATCTACTAAATTTTTTTTAAATTCTAAAAACGTGAATTTACGTTCCCAATTAATTTTTTCAAAAAATCCGAACCACGCAAATTTAAATACTAAAATTGCAATAAATACAATATATCGTAAATAATTAACGTGACAAATTTTCTATTGCATTGTATCGGAAAGAGTTTCGCGAAAATAGTGTATTGATTTAAAAACCGTACGGTGACCATCCCAGGGGAGAAACCATGGCTGACAAAAATGGTTCTAAAAGTAAGTGACTGTATTTCTTTCGTACTTAAGTTAGTAAAGTTATTAAATTTCTGAATGCTTTTTCGAGAAATGCGTTCGCTTTGCGTTTTCGATGTTACTTTTCTATCGTTATGGGAGATCATCCCTGTGACCTTCAAACGTCCTCTGGCCTAGACCTTTATACAGTGGCGTAGTGTATGGCGTTTTCATTGAAATATTCGATGATAAATTTAAAAAAAACAAACACGTACGTTTGAAACAGTTTAAAGTTGAAATTCATGTTTTATGCAATTTAAAAACAAACAGTGTTCCCGCAAAACGTGCTAATTGCGCGCGTGCTATATATCATATACTACGACGGTTGATGCAACACCGTAGCAATTACAATGAACGATTCGCGCGAGTTTTCATCATTCTGGTACACTGTTGGTACTATGAATCACAGAATTTACAAATCTATATTTGCACTTGGAGTTATGAAAATCTATGTCATCACTGACTTAACCTAAATTTAATTACTAATTTATTGTCAAATATATATGTTCATTTCGATTTATTTATGATCGCAGAATCCGATTGAAACATTCGTGTTTGCACGTTACGTTTTGGACAGTGTGTCAAGGGTAATATTCTGGAATCACAGTTTATGTGTCTGTTGACCTATATGCCGAATGGAAATAACCCTGTCTAATAAAAAGCTACGCGAAAAAAAAAAATAAAGCACTCGTTCCATTGCCCCAAGTGCCACAAATTACAATATGTCGTTACAATAAATTGTAAAAGATTTAGTGATCGTTATCCGGTTAAGTCGGTTGAATATCATTTTGAAAGAAATCTTTTGGATGAAAATATAAAGTACTTTTTATTACTAAATATAGTATTGCGAAACAAAAGCGACGAAAATTTTTATTCCATTATTAGTCATCGACAAAATCTTGTAAAAGACGATTATAATCAAATCTGCGTTTCGTTACAATTTATACAAAATTGTACAAGTAAAAACGTAATTGAAATGTTTATACGTGCAATTTGTCACGTACCGGGATGCTATGTTCATCGATGAAGCGATGCCAAGACAGAAGTCGAAGACCTAAGTGCACATTCACCTGTGTCTCATGCCTATCGACACGTCCTCAACACGTTTCTTGCGGTCACGTGTTATCGAAGATATCACATTTCGTACAGATTATATCATTAAAAAATTTATTTCTAGTGAACACAAATTTATAAAATCATGTAAAATACTATAGATAGAAAAAATCAATTTTTTGTTCAACTTGATTCTTTTTAGTATTACATTATAGGGTGTTCGGCTACTCGTGAGAAAAACTTTAACGGAGGATTCTAGAGACCAAAATAAGACGAAAATCAAGAATATCAATTTCTTGATAGAGGCTTCGTTAAAAAGTTATTAATATTTAAAGTTCCGTCCGTACTGAATTTTTTTCTCGAATATGCGCAAGATTTCGGGGGTATGCCTATTCACCAAAAATGATTGTAATTGACCCCCGCAACCGAAAATAATTTTTCCAAAACGATTTGAAATTTTTTTTTCCCGTCGAAAAATTTCACACCTCCAATTTTTTTCTCGAAAATGCGTAGAATTTCGGGGGTATGTCCATTCACCAAAAATGATTGTAATTGACCCTCGCAGTTAAAAATAATTTTTCCAAAACGATTTGGAATTTTTTTTCCGTCGAAAAATTTCACACCTCCTCGAATTTTTTTCTCGATAATGCGTGGGAATTCGGGGGTATGTCTATTCACCAAAAATGATTGTAATTGACCCTCGCAGCTAAAAATAATTTTTCTAGAACGATTAGAAATTATTTTATTTCGTCAAAAAATTTAGGCATCTAATTAGATTTTCGGTAAGGAATTTTTTTCTCGAAATTGCGTCGTTAAACGAATCAGTATGTACGGCGTGAAACTTTTGTAATCCCGACGCGATCGTTTATTTGCCCTTATATTTACTATTATTTTTAAATGCACTCACAGGAACCGGGGGTATTATATTTCCTACACGATACCTGATGGCGATCATGGGTTCCATCGGACTAGCTATCATTTACGGGTTCAAGGTAAACGTAAGTGTAGCGATCGTAGCTATGGTGAACCACACTGCTGTAAAACTATCTACGTTGCATAACTTGGAAACCGGGAATACAACTGCAATTACCACGGAAGAGTGTCGTCTCGATGGTGGTGATTCTTCTGATGTAGTAAAAACCGTTGATGAGGTACATAAATGATGTAATATATTACCCAACTCTTTCCTTAGGTTTTCAGTTCCACGTATAAAATATATACCCTTTCACGAGTCCTGGATGAAATACTTTTAAATAATTTCAAAAACAAAAAGATTGTGGGTAGTTATATGCGTCTAATATGTATATCCAAATTAATATGTTTATAGGACGGTCCGTTTGTATGGAACGAACCATTGCAAGGTCTCATTCTATCGTCATATTTTTGGGGTTATATGGCGTCTTTGCTCCCGGGTGGAAGAATGGCTGAATTACTATCCGCGAAATGGGTGATGAATGGATCCGTGCTTCTGAACGTCGTTGCATCTATTCTGTCACCTGTTGCCGCCGAAATTCACTACTCTCTTTTCATTGTGATGAGAGTCATTCAGGGAATCGGTGGAGTTAGTAATAGCCAACAATTAAACAACGATCGCACTAATTCGCAGCCTAATATTGCCGTATCTTGTATTTCAGGGTGTAACTTTTCCCGCTATGCATGTTATGATCGCCAAGTGGGCTCCACCTAACGAAAGAAGCGTTCTGGCCTCGATCGTCTACGCAGGTCAATTGACCATCTATTCCTGTAAACTGTATCTCATTTCGCTGTAGAATAATACTAGTATTATAGAATAATAATTACTAGTAATTATGTTTTTCCTTCTCAACATTTCTAAATTTAAAATTGTAAACAAAAATTGATTACGAAGTCTGCAGAATTCTCAACCACTTACTTCCTACAGGAACTGCTCTTGGTACTGTGATTTCTATACTCCTAACGGGTATATTAGCCGCGAATCTCGAATGGGTATGGATATTCTATATAGAAGGTGCTCTTTGCTTAATTTGGTGCGCTGTATGGTGGATAATAATCGAGGACAGCCCGGAAGAACAAACGAAATTTATCAGTCAAGAGGAAAAAGACTACATCATGCAGTCTTTGGGGCACAGCAAAAACGATACGGAACATAAAGAGGTGCATGGAGTTTCTTGAAAATTAACGAGGTCGCGCGTGCATTTAAATATTTTATGACGTTTTCACGTTACAGAGATTACCGGTCCCGTGGAGAGAAGTGTTAAGGTCCAAGCCGTTCATGGCAATTTTAATTGCACACTTCTGTAGCAATTTTGGTTGGTACATGTTGCTCATCGAATTGCCTACTTTCATGAATCAGATTTTGAAATTCGACATGAGCTCGGTGGGTGTTGTTAATTAAAATTAGGTAGAAGCTTTGAATTAACGTGACGATAAAATTTTTTTTTTATTCCTAGAATGCTGGCCTCTCTTCCATGCCATTCTTGTGTATGTGGATTTTCACTATGGTTCTCAGTAAGGTATTAGCCGTTATGCAGGACAAACAATGCATCACGGTAACAACGTCGAGAAAAATTGGGACACTGTTTTGTAAGTCTCTCATTTATATGCATACTAGGGTTGGGTCTGTTCGAACATTTTATTACTATTCTAGTATTACAAATACTCAGATACCTAATTATTAATGTCTATAGCTTACTTAAAACACTTATTTTCAGCATCTGTAGTCCCCATGATCTGCTTAATAGGAGTATCTTATGTCGGTTGTAATCGAACGTTAGCTGTTGCATTAATGACTATCGGAGTAACTTGTATCGGTGGAATGTACAGTGGATTCCTATCGAATCATATCGATATCGCTCCAAATTTCGCCGGCACCTTGGTTGCTATTACAAATTGTATCGCTACTATTCCCGGATTTGTAGTACCGATATTTGTGGGGAAATTGACACACGGAAATGTGAATAATTATAAAAATATCTTATTGTTTTAGAATTACTGCCATCTTTATATACTTTTTTAACAGACACTTTATTTTCTACTTAATCTTTTTTCCCCATTTATAGCAAACTATAGGAGCCTGGAGGATTATATTTTTTGTAACCGTTGGGCTGTACGTAGTTGAATCGTTAGTTTATACCATTTTTGGTAGCGGTGAAGAGCAACCCTGGAACAAAACTAAACCAAATGATGAGGAAGCGAGCGATCAAACATTACCTTTGAAAGACAATGCTAGGAAGTAAATTTAATTTATGTATAAACAATATGAATTAACGTTTATTAATTTCCTAAACATATAATAGTATCACAGTATTATCATAAGTACACGTTCATTCGATTTCATATCATGTTTAATTAAAAAATGCTATTTCATTAAATACTTCTTTTATAAAAAATGGAAAATTGGTTTAACAATTTCCCAAAAAATCTCGCGCCATTTCGCAAAATGACTTTTATACATCAATTTGTATTAATATTTTACAAATGTTACATTAAATAATATTATTTAAAGTACTATAACATTATATGTAGTTGTAACAATATTTATCTATTAGATACAGATATTTATCTTAAATTATAAAATGTATTCTCACTTACTCACCTTTATCGTACTCTTACTATTTTACAAAAATACATTGGTCCCCAATTACTCCTAAGGCTAGGGACAACAATATTGCCATACTTTAGCCCAATTTTGCCAAATTTATAGATATACTTTAGAGGCATTAATGCTTCTGTTATATCTCTATAAAAATTATACAAAATACAAAGAGTACGAATAATAAAGTTATTTAAACCGAAGGATATACATATACATACTTTACAATCATAACTGAATCAGTTTCTTCCCATGACTTTTTCAGTGCCACATGGACAACGCCGTCATTTTGTATAGGACTAAGAGAACATGTTGCATAAACGACCGTGCCTCCTACTTTTACTAATTTTAATGCATTTCTAAAAAATAGTAAATATAGCAATTAAATGCCACGAAATAAAATTAATACACGCATATATATATATATATATATCAATACAATATATACTAACGTTAAAATTTCAGATTGGAGTTCTGGAATATTTAGTCTTTCCTTAAGTCTAGTGGGTTTAAACATATTGTTCTCGTCAGTGTGCAACACATGTCTATCTGTTGTGCACGGTACATCGACTAGAATCTAAAAAAATATAAATTATACACATTTTTATATGATAGATGCATGTTTTATCTAGGGATGAGACATTCGATACCTCGAAACCCCTCGAAACTTGAAACTTTAATTTTCTTCGTTTATACATTTATTTACATTATAACTTAATTTAATTTCCATCTAATTATACTCAATAAATAATTTAATTTTTTTTTTTAATTTGTTAAGATTGAAGTTTGACAAAATAAATACTTCTTAGAAAAATAAGCATTCCGGGTTCCGGGAGTTTCGAGTTTCGAGTTTGGAGTTTCGAGTTTCGAGACCTCGCAAAGTATCGGATTTAAGTTCCACGGAGCTAAAAATCAGGTTTCGACGCATCTCTAGTTTTATCATAGATATTATTCAAGGTACGTTAAACGATAAGTAAATGTTAATACCTTATCATACACATCTTTCTCATCTATTGTTCTAGCATCTCTTTCTGTTAGATAAAACATTTTTTCTGTTTCATATACATCTGACACATATTGTTCCATGACATTTTCTATTCTCTTTACTCTAGATTGCATGTTATCATTAGCAACCAACAACCTAGGCATGAGTGTCTGTAGAATAGTTAATGCTTTACCACCAGGTGCAGCGCACATATCGAGCACAACATCGCCCAGTTTTATATCAAGGGCCAACACTGGTAGTATAGATCCGCCGTCAAATAAATAATAATCTAAATAAAATTCCCGACAAACAAACAAAAATCGTTAACTTTTAGATGTCCATTTTAATGAAAATTTAAACAAATGCTTATTTGTTCAACTTAACAACTATGCCATATTTTATTGCTGTTACTTTTTGATTTTAAAGAAATTGTCCCTTATATTGAGATTACTCATTTTATGGAGTATTATAAACGGTTAAAACAATACAAACCTAGAACACCAGTAGATCCCTTTCTAGGAGATGGGAATCTACTGTCGTTTCCTTCTTCAAAAGTGTATACATGTAAATGTTCAGGAAATGACAGAACAGATTCTTTCACAATGTCTACTTTGAAATCAGCTGCTTTATTGTAAAACCTATAATGGTCAGATTCCAATTCCCAATCATCCATACCTGTAAAATACATTTATACATATAATATATTAACTGTTCATGACTCAATAAAGGTATTAATCTAACCTTTTATTTTTGTAGCAGGTATATACTCATGAAGCATAGACACATTTATAGATGAGTCAATAATACGGTCATTGTCTAATTCAATTTCATTCAATTCTTCTTCTATAGATTGTAACTTTACAGGTTGTAGTGCATTATTAGTTGTGATGGTCTCATCATTTTCTTCCGTGTTCAATGCTTGTGCAGTATGTTGGTGATCAGCTGGATAAATAGATTGAAGTTCTGACAACTGAGTGTTAGATATAAGAGTATCCATTACATTTCGTACATCTTTTGTCTGAACAGTTTTAGATGTCGATTGACTTTTTAGATGTTCCTTATATACATTGTATAGTGCTTTCAAATGAATTGCACCCAGCAACTAAAATAATTATTGTCACATTAGTTTGTAAATTACAATCTTCTAACATTTAAACCTCATTAACTTGGGTACAATATAGACCTTTTGTAAATATTTTATTCGCTTAAATTAATGTTTTTATCAAAGTTGAAGACTTTCTTCAAGACAATTTTTTATTTCATTTTAAAATTAATACTTAAAATTACAGTGTATTTCCATGTTAATAAATTTTAAATATCAGACTAAAAATATGTTATAAATGATTAGATACCTCCAATTTAGATCGTATTCTATCTGTATCGCTGAAATTATTAACCACCGCTACATATTTAGAATTTTCTTTCAATAATGCAGCCCGTATGTTTTTCCAGTTATCTCCATATACGTTCCCGTAAAATTCATCAAAATGCTGTAGCGCTTTATCCTTGGCGGTTTTCTTTTTCTTAAGTACAGACTGTGAAGAAACAATTATAAAGTATTTCCAGTATATTTACGATCGTCGAAACCGTACAGTAAATTAGTAATTGTAGAATTAAATAGGTACAAACCCAGTGATCCGGTCCATGCTTGTACCTAACCGACGATTTCACGAGCTCTCTCAACTTTAATTTATTAACTAAGTGCGTCATTTTTTTATAATATTCGGAAAATTCATTTAAGCTATCTTATTTTTTACAGGTTATGTGCTTAACGAACGTCCAAGATCCAAACCGAAAACGACGAGGGGTTCGCTTTAAACACACATGTGCGAGCTCTGGCAAGCATTTTTCCCGCTTAAATTTCAAGTTGTACCATGAAATCGTAAAATTCAAGTAAGTTTTGTGCCCAATTAACTGAAATTTTGTTAATAATGATAATTCTATCGTTGCAAAAGTACCCAAGAAATGTTCTAAATTTTCTACATTTTGGAACAAGGAACAAAGTAAATGTAACCTTGTATGAATGATATTTTATTTGTTTCTAACGGACGTTTACCATATTCGACGAAAAGAAGGTAGTTAAACATAAATGAGGGAAATAAGGATCATACTTTTACACATTTTGTACACACAACACACATAAAAAATTTTATTACAAACAGCAATAAATTCCGAATTATTACATTTCAAATGAATTAAATATCTTGGGAAAGAAATATGATAGTGTCTTTATTAGTACATATTTGTATTTATTTCACATTGGTAAATTGTTACAAATTGAGTCCCTGTTTACATTACTTATATTATTTCTTCTTTGATCTATTTGTTCATTCTTAGTTTCTTTGAACTCTAAGTTTCATTTGGTTGATTTTGCAGAAAAAACATCAATTTAATATAAACATATATTACACACTTACAATTACCATCAGGTTTATGGAATTATATCTTTTTTATTTACATATCAATTTAGGTTGGTATGTGGTGCATTAACATTAATGTATATTAATGGATGCACCACATATCCTTAATGTACCCTAGAAATAGTCTGTTATAGCAAATCTCACAAAACTTTTGCCACATAATAAAGACAGAAACAGACTAGAGCATCAAATACATCTTCCAACACCTTTCAACGCTGTGTTACTTTCTTAATATTAAATTTCTTAGAAACAAAACTATAATAAAGACAGGAGTAAGCTTTATTAAAATCTTGGGTACTCTCTAATACGCATGAAGAGTAAGTTAAAATACTAACAGAAGTTCAGAATAAACATTCTCCATATAATAGATCAAAATTGCTTTTTAGACAATAGTATTTAACATAATTTTCATTGAATGTTGACTGGTTCGTTTCTAAGCAGACACTAGTCTATTATTTTCTTTAACATGAAACAAAATAGTTGGTATAGAACATCATTGTAAGAAGGAATAACCTCTACATAATTTTATGACCGCGATAATACGAGTATTTCGCGAGAATTTCAAGTATTCGAATGGGGAAATTTATCTTTTTATTACATCCATAAGCTACGTGTACTACTAATTAAAAAAAGAAGCCAAAACAAATGGTTCTAATTAGCGCTGTCGAGCGCGAGCGTTTAAAGCGAGTGCACCCAGAGAAACCAAGGGCGGTAAAATGTGGTGCAAGATATCGCCACCCGATGGCGTCGTCTGTGCGTTCGGTTTTCTTTTAAACGCAAGAAGTGGTCGACGTCGATTAACCGTTAGTGAGAACGGTGTAAAAGAAGAAGGGCGTGAACTGCAGGCACAGGTGAAGCAGGACACCGACAAATCCACCCGTTACGGTACTGCCGGTGCTACTTGACTAACGCTGGACGACGCATTTCTTTTTTTCTTTTTCTTTATCGGTTTAACGCTCATTTCTGCGTAACACCGATCTTTTTTTCTGCTTCGCCCGCTCATTTTATCGCGACCCGCGCGACAGAGGGAAACAAACCACAAGTATACGGCGTGTGTACGTACACGCAATGCGTATCGTAGCTACGTATTATCAGATGCGGACGCGACAAGGAAACGACGTATTTGTCGTGACATCGAGATGAGAAACGTGCCGAGCAAGATGGAGCGAATGGGGATGGTGGGGATTGGGACGAACACATCTTTGCGCTCCCCTCTTGCGAAGGCGCTCGTGCGCTATGAAACGTGGCTGTTTCGAAAGTTTCAACTCGAAGAGCCTATTTTAGATGCTATAAACCGTTTCGACTTGTAAATCGTTTTCGGCGGTGTACAGATCTCGGTACCTGAATAGTAGAATTGAAATAAATCCCGGGGAACCTCGTGGTTTTCCCAAATAATTTACGATACGCTGTCGCGAAATTTTTCCGTCCCGTGGCTCGAACGTAGGTTATGTTCCGTGGAATCGTCCCTCGACGGCGTACGCGTTCTCGAAACACGCGACGCGACGTGAAAATAGTGCTGTTGAAATAGGCTTCGGGTCTCGAGCTTACCGAGCTGGTCGCAGCTCCCGCCGTAATTCAAGCTAGAAACGATTAGAGCCCCTCAGGCTCAAATCTCGAGCTTTATATGCAAGTTTCGAAGACGCGGAGTTTAAGGTCGAACCTTCGAAGATTCACATCGTATGTACATCAGAAAGGTGACAGGCGTCATACCAATAGTTTAGAATAAATCTTCATCTGTATGAAACACCTTCGAATAATTTGTGAGGTTAGAAATTTATTCTTGACTTACGAATAACTCGTTACATATTCGTTATGTAAATGATAGACTCACGCACCATTATTACACACGTGTATGTTTGTAGCTGATGCCTCGAATATTGTACATGGTATTTGAATTTTATGCTGTTTTTACGTGATACTTTTGTGTTTATGCGGTATTTGTCGCATTTTTATATGTAATGTGTGACATCATGTCACATAACCTGTTTCTATATAGAAATATTGATCAATACCATAATGTTTAAACAGAAATTTTTTGTTGTACAATTTCTTATAACTTATTGCGTACATTTTTTTTACGGATGAAAAGGTTATCTAGGTAAAGCTAGATAAAGCATTATTCGTTGCCGGAACAAAATTGTTCCCAGTCTGCTAAATAGGCTTAGTCTCGAGTAGTGTCTGGCTTTCTCGGCCTCTTTCATTTCCGGGATACGAACTTTTTATTTATTACGTATCAGTCATGTTTATATATTTTTATTTAATTTTTATTTTTGACAATCGCTAGTCTCATGTTCATCTCGAGTCACGGTTCAAACCCTAAACGTTACCACCCTTTTAGGCTCGAACTTCGAGCTTTATTTGCAAGCTTCGAAGATTCAGCCTTTTAAAGTCGATCCTCGAAGCTGACTCGAGGTTTACGGCGCGAGCTTAGATGGCTCTGTGTTTTAAGGTTGGGCCAGAAGCCTCGAAGATTCGTGGTTTGCACGCGTAGTCGTTTCGACGTGTCCCGGTATCAACAATGCGAGGTTGTGAATCGCGCGAGGCCGACGCGATAATCTTGTTACCCTCGAAACGCGTACAACATACCGGTGAAAGTCTCCACTGTACGGTAGACGAGAGTTCAGTGTTCTCGAGGGGAACGAAAGGAGAACGTTGCGCCGGGAGATCAGCTCTTTTGCTTCGTGGAGATCAGTTTAGTCTATGGGGTGCGGTAAAACCCTATGCGCCGCACACACGTCCCGGTTGCGTTCGTGTCTCATTGTCACCCATACAGAAACTCTTCCTCTCGATGAATCTCGACGACCCGAATCGCTCGACAGCGAAGCTGGTTTCGTGGATCTCTTCATGAGAGGCACGTCGTACGCGATTTGTCGGGGCACGGGGTGTGACGGGGACTCGAGGCATCGTAAAGGCAATGCACTGTAAGGAGCTCACGACGACTATACCCTCCCCTCCCTCCCCTCGTCGGCCGCCCTCCCTCTCGATCTTTTGCCACCGTCCCTTTCTCTCCCTTCTTTCTTCGCTCCCTCTCTGCCTACCCTCGTTCTCTTTCCTTCCCTCGTTCCGTCTCTTTCTCTCTGTCGCTCTTATCAGAACCTCGACTGCGCGACCTCACTCATACTCTCTCGTTCTATTGCTCGGTCGGCTGATCTCTCGAGGAGGGCGCGTTAGGGCGCTCCGCCAGCCACTCGCGCATCTTTAAACGTTTCTGACTCGTGCGTGCCGAAATTTCCTCGATACGAAATCTGTCTCTCTGTTACTCCCCTCCCCCTCGACCCCTCCCCCGGCCCCCCACTCCCCCTCCTACCCTTTCCCGCCGTGTGCCCTGAACCACTAAACGGTGTCATCGAACAACGTATCGCGCGCGTACACCAAGGAAAAACAGAGAGGCCAAAGGACTCGGAAGTTGCGACATCCGGTACACAATGCTGCCGTTTCCTGTCTCTCGTGACCCTTGGTCCCGCTTGGTCTAGCCCACGTGACCCCCGGCTTTGCCCAACCGTAATTTCAATTTAACGCGGGCGACGCGCACGTCTGCCAACACGTCCCGCCGAACATCGACGAGACTTTCGACGGGGATTCTCGTTCGAACCCTTTTCACGTTTTTTTTTTTTTTTTTTTTGATATGTAAAATTCGACCCTTTTGTGCGATTAGTGAGAATCCCTCGGCGGGGATCGTTTTCATACGACACCATCCGTGGTTCCATGCAACGTTCGGTGCGCGCGTGTGCGTACCGTACAATAGGTGGTTGATTCCTTTCTAAATCTCCGTATTTCCTCGCGCCCGTTGATGGGCGAAGCGCGGATACATTCACCAGCCGCGTCGGCGATTGTTCGGTAGAGTTACGCGGCGGCGCCTGGTTCGGGAAAAAAATGCTAGGATAAAAGAAGAGAAATCACTCCCGATTCTTCCTTCTTTTTCGTTGTCACCGTCCTACGCCTCCGTTCCCCGCGCCGTGCCCGCCCGTCACGTGCATGCATGCGTGCATGCGTACACCGCGGCAGCCGAGTGCGTACATGCGGGGTCGTTGAACGAGCAGGGGGTACCGAGGACAACAGTAACGACTGCACCAACCCACTTGCGTCGACCCTATACAAGTCACGTGCACGTACAGTGCCCGGCAATAATGGTCCCCAGAGGGTGTGACCTATTCTATATGCTGGATTCTCTCGCGCGATCAGCCTACTTGCTGGTACCGACATGCCACGGTACCGACGTCCCGCGGTGAACTGTGAATACGCGTACACCGTATTTATTAAACCGAGCCGCGTTTACCGGGGAAAAAACAAAAATTCGAACGCGAAAGACGACTGCATTTATATCACGGCTACGTGGAAGAACTATAGCGAACCGTTTTAATCGTCGCGGAGAATGGAACCGTATTCCCTTTGAATTTTTTAGCGACTCGTGAAGGATAAAGGAAAAGTATAATTAAAAAAATGTACAGGGTGTTCGGTCACACGTGGGAAAAATTTATAGAGAGCAAACTAAGATGAAAATCAAGAATACCATTTTATTGATAGAGGCTTCGTTAAAAAGTTATTAACGTTCTAAGTTTTGTTTGTAGAACGGATATTTGTCCACCTTCTCGAATTTTTTTCTCAAAAATGAGCAGGATTTCGGGGATATGTGTATTGACCAAAAATGATTGTAATTGACTCCCGCAACTGAAAATAATTTTTCCAGAACGATTTGAAATTTTTTAATTTTGTCGAAAAATTTCACACGTTCTCGAATTTTTTTCTTGAAAATGAGTAGGTCTATTCACCAAGAATGATTGTAATTGTCCCCCCTAGCTAAAAATAATTTTTTCAGTATGATTTGAAATTTTTTAATAACTTTTTAACGAAGCTTTAAACAAATCTTCATTTTTACGAATAATGAATGTTCACATCAACAGGACCTAAAACTTCGCCAAAATTCACGAATCTCATTCAAATTTATGTCCCTCAACAACTCACGAATGAAACTTTTTTAAGTCCCCCGGTGAAAAGTTCCGTCGCCCATATATGGGTCCCGACTTCGTCGAACGGGTCGACTGTTGCGCCGACACCACGCAACGTTTTCAACGCCGGACAGAATTATGTTTTTAAGCAATCGGAAGCTACATAACTTACAATTTGTCTTTATACTCATTTCTGTAACCTCGTCGAGACACCCATGAATCTTATCCAAATTTACGTTCCTCAACGACTCCGCGAATTTTTTTCGCCGCTCGGCCATATATGGGCGGCAACTTCGTTAAGGCTCGTTACATCCTCCCTCGTAACCCGAAGAATTTACGACGGTGAAATTTTCTGTTGCAGGTAAATGCAGGTCACGCGACGAGGCCGGTACGACATCGACGGGCATTGTCGCGATGGCGGCACGTCTCTATCAGCCCGTTAGTTTCCGGACGAATTTAGCGTGGCGGTGGTCCCGTCTCGTCCAAATATTTTGAGCCCCCGGACGCGAGATATTCTCTCTCCTCTCGGATTGCGAAATACGCGGCTCGGACGGTGCCGGACGATGTACGAGGACGAAAGTAGGTAGGTAGGTAGGTAGGTGGGCAGACGGAAGTCAGTTTAACGGTATCACCCGAGAGCTCAGTCAGGCTTCGATCCTTACGCGTGGAATGGGGTTTAACGAAATTCGTAGCTTTCTTAAGGCGCTCCTCGCTCGGGCATTTTTTACGATCTACGCCCACCTGCGAAATCGTCCAAGGGGAATTTTTTTCAAGACGTTTCGTGGAACTTACCACCTCTAACTGTCCTCGTCGTTACGCGCCCACGAGGATCGAACACCGGAAAAAAGAAAAGTTCTTTTTCCTCGAACGATAAACTCGCGTTATCGATGCTCTTTTCAAACGACTGTTCGACCTTATTGAACCGTCTCAAAGGTTCTCGATACGATCTTTCTACACGTTGAGAGAGCAAACCTGGTACTGGGAGGATTTTCTACGGGTAGAAAAACGCTTGCCGATCGATTAATCGGCATAACGAGAAACTGGATCGTCCCGATCCAGCTCTCTCGAAAGCTGTTCCTCGATCCTCGACTCGACCAGATAGTTCAAATTCGTAGACGCAATTAAACCTACGCGACATGACCCGTGCCGCGGGGTGAACCCGAGGTTTCCCAGGATCGGTCCCGTGTTCACGTCGCTGGCACAGGGTTGTTGGGGAACGATGGTCGTCGGGTACGGGGGCATTGAACCCTGGTGCCACGCCGCTCCCACACTGCATTACGTCAGGCTACGTCCGCAGCATCCTGCGCTCATCTTCTCGACGTTTCACGGTGGCTTTGATGCAAACCGTTCGCCGGGGTTGCGTTTCGTGGCGTCCTCCACTGTTCCCGCGAGAGGTTATCGTTTCCCTTTGAAGGCGAGGAAACGTTTCGCGTCGTGCATGACTCGCCGTGTTTATGTATCAATAGCGATATCCTCTTTCCACGAGGACTGCAAAACACGCGGCATTTCTATCCTCGGTGATCTCATCATTTATCCCTGACTCACAACCGAACCTCGAACTATGTCTCACCCCCTTCCTGCAGATAAACACCATACGCTTACGCTTTATCAGCGATCGGCTCGAGAACTCTCAGAAGCATAAACAGTGGTGTAAAAAACAAATATTCGGTATCAAATCTATACATTCTCAATAGAATCGAATCCTGCGATTGCTACGATCGTTCCAGCGCGTAGATTCGGAAAAGATTTACGAAAGCCAATAGATTAAAATTTTCCCGCAATTGCTTCGAAACGTTTCTTTCCCCGCGTATCGAGCAGATCAAACAGTTGGTGATACAGTGGAACGGTTTACACGTGTTCTGTAAGGCGACGCTCTTCTCTAAGGGCGATAATGGTAGATAGAGAGATATATCCTTATCGTGGTATCGCTCGAGACGATACGAAACGACTGGCAGAGAACGCGTTTTCGGTATTCACGAGCTTGACACTCGCATTGTCGAGAGGGTTACACGAATACGTTAATCCCGGTACGGTGTGCGTGGCTCGATCACCTTCGACTTTGGTCCCGTGGAGAAAGTATCTGAATAATTACGCGGACCCCCCGAATGTCGTTCCTGAAAGGATTCCCCATGGCAAAAGTTTAGCCGGGTTATTTGGCGAGCCAAAGGGAGCCGCAGTTACGGGTGATGGTGCTGCTATAGCAACAACCTGTTGCAACCACCCCGACACGCCATAGCCAGCGGGAGACGTCCAACTGGTCCGAAGCAAACCGAGAAGCTACGTAGCCAGTGGCGGGCAAGTTTCTCGTTCACTTCGGTGAATTCGCGCCGGGTAAAAGTAACAGACCTTCTCGGGAGTTGTCTTCGATAACGTACGATTTAATTGGGAACAGATTCCTCGTGCTTGGAAACCCTCGAAACGAATTGTTTTTAACCCTCAAAGGGCTGGTTTAAATGGCGTCCAAATCACGCCATTTTTTATCCGTGATAGAACTTTTGTTGATTTAAGAATAGGTAAATTAAAAATTTAATAATGGAATTAAATATTTAGGATTAGCTAAGCCTTTATAGAGTGTTCTATATACTTTGTTACTTAAAATGGCGTCATAAGACTTTGACTATTTCCTTTTACGCTATTTCGAAGTAGGCGTCGAGATTGATGTTTGAAGAACTCCCACAGACGTTGCAAAACGCGTATCTCGACGTTTGAAAAATCATTATTATTCTATGAAAGCGCGTGATTTTAATTTAAACAAAACAAAATTCACTTGAGATTAAAATTAACGCATTCACTGTCCAGTCTCTTAGCGGCGTATCCAAAAGCATGGCGTTATGACCCATATACGGGTAATGGACAGTGAACGTGTTAATCGGGTCCTGATGACAAAATTGTATTTTAATTATTTGACGTGTATAAAATTTTTAAAACAAAATTCACCGAAACGTACGGACCCTTGATTCTAGAGTAGACGTTTGAAACGATGACAGCATCTTCCGATCGAACAGATGGACTTTCTAAGGAGACAGTAATAGTTTACTACTTATAGCGGGATGAACGAGGACCTTTCGATATGTTTAAATATTTGACCTTTAATTAACATAATGCTGTCACTAACTTTCAACTACGAATAGCGATTGTCGGATTGAGTGTACTGTGGAGTACCAGAGAACGAACATTTAGGAAGAATTAATTATGGTATCCGAAAATATTTTTCAAATCAAGTGTCGTAAATAATGAAGAAAAATATAAGAAAATTCGTAATTTTGCTTCGCGTAAAATTTCAATTCGTATAATCTGAAATGAGTTAATTTGCATTTAAACGAACCTTTACACCAAAAATGAGTCAATAAATATCAGTGTAATTATTGAAATTACGGTATATATCGCTGTTTTTAAATTTAGATGAGCCGCGAGACAAATAACAAATACTTCTTTTGAGAACAGATCGTCGCGCGAAATTTAAAGTTAATGCCACGATTTATTAACGCTTAAGTTATAAACCTGTATCGTCAGACTTAAAAAAAAAGGAAATTAAAACGTAGATTAATTGTAGAGAGCGCCGAGTGGTAGCCTCCAAGAAAGATAAGTGATTGGTGTTGATGAAAATGATGTCAAGATCACACCACAATAGAAAACTAAGAAAAGATTCTTGAGCGTGGCTATCATCGGTACTAGACTCATTAAAAAATATTTAAAAGCAAGAAAACTACGTCACGCGAGAGAGAAAAGTTGGAATTTTGTCTAAAAATTGAAGTGATCTCATTCGATATTACAAAATTAATAATCAAAAATACTGATAATAATTCCGGTACCAATAGACAGACAAAAAGGCGTTCAAATTTCAAGTTAAAAAAAATATTTTTACTCCAAGGTTTCTTTCTCGTTCCTTGCATATACATGGTAGCTCGCATAAGTCGAGGTAAACATAATACACAACGCGTATTAAAATAGTAAATAACGGGTACGTGATTCCGGAGTCTGGGTTGTAGAGAGTTAAATCGTGCATGGTAAAACATATTTTATTAATAGCAATAATAAAGAACAACACGTGTGTTTCGGAGTCGCAACGTGGCGGTTCGCATCGACGAGGAAACTCCATCGGGGATTAGGGTTAATGCAACTCTGCACGATCGTTGAAATAACTATCGATCCGTCGGTAATAAGCCGTCACCTGCAAAAAGAACAAAAAAAATTTAAGGTTCGGAGCGGGGAAAACAGGTGAAAAGGTATCGTTGTCAAATTTAAGTGCCTCCGCCGATCCTGCTGCGAATAATCCTCGACTCACGCGGAGTACCCTCGGCCGTACAATGGGGGTTTAGGTCTTTTCGTATCGAATCGAAATTGACTTTGCTCTTGCTACCTGTCTACCTGCTTACCTGCGGGCTCTTAGGGTGCGGAAAGGGACGAGAAATAAAGGGGAAACGCGCGGGACGGAGAGAGCAACGACGGACAAAGGGCGTATTCACGCGTCAGAAGTCACCACAGCGTAACGATAGGGTGGTCCATGGAGGGACCTGTAGGACCTACTTTGGTATTTCTGCGGCATAGCACTTGTCGCGCGTTTATTCTTCTCCGCTTCACGAGCTGCGCGCTGTGTGTCTGCGCCGTCCTTTCCGCGCAACAAAATTCTTCCGTATTCCAATCATAGCTGGATGAAATTCTCGTTTAAATATTATTCTATCTATTCAACGAATCAAATTGATATTCGATTCGCGGTGGAATTTTGATCATATTTTGTTCGATACAAAGTATAAATATTAGCAGGAAAATACCATATTAACAATATTACCGCAACATTTTGAACAAGGAAATACTGTCCGTTTAACCTATATCGTAGTACGCCCTCTTTCCGCAAAGTGCGCGTCGATCGTGTAATTTAGATTGTAACTACAAACAATGAAGCTTGTTTGTCTTCGTTCGTTGCGCGAAATATTTTTGTCCGTGCATGACGGTTTCGCTCGTACACGGTGGACAGGAACGATGCTCTACGAGACCGAGAAAATAGGGCTGAAACAGAACGAACGAAACGTGGAGTCTTTAGTAGGTCAACGGCGATGTTGTTCCTTCCCTTCGAAGATTACGTCATCGCGGCTCCCAACTCGCGTTCGCGCAGCCAGCGGCGCACGTACCGCTGCGCAGGCTCGTGTGCGTGAAGATATGTCGTACATGTGTACCCGGTCGGTCTCTACGTGTGTACTTGACCACCCACCCGTCCACCCACTTAGAGAACTATGGCTATGTTTTAACATACCAGGTATCGGTCGTGTTTGGTTTCGAGTTCAAGCTCTGTGGAAAGTAAACAATGCGTACGCCGCGCTGCGGGCCCCGGTACGGATCTTATCGGATGTACAAACAACGCGTCGGTCGGACAAAACAAAAAATCGTTCCTTGCGCGTTTTCGTGGTTAGGAGGCCGCGAGCTCCGACGTAGATGTCGCGCGTGCAGCGTCGCGGCTGTTTTTCCGAATGTCGCGTGGGCTTTACGGGCATTTCTATGCGCGCGACTACCGAAAAGGTACGACAGGGGAGCACGAAGGGAGAGGTATGCGGGTCGGGGTCGAGTCATGCATATCGATGAACGACGCGTATGAATTTTTCATACTCTCCTACAATTTGAAAAGCGGCACGACCGTTTATGATTCTATAAACCCAGTGACCCCGGGGTAAGGATCTGCTTGACGACCGCGGCGACGGTGAACCGCGCCTCCCGCGTGCTCGCGTATGAATCGGTATTTTACGATTCACGGGCATCCTCGGCGTCCAACGCGTAGCGGAATCGCCATTGATAGGCCGCTGGGAAAAAAAAGAATCGACCGGGCCCGTGGATCGGCGAAGAAAACGGAAAGGAAAACGAAAGGCGACGGTTACACCGGTGACGGTGGCGTCCCGTGGTGGGGGCAAGGGAAGATGACTGGGGTGCAAGAAGAGTCCGGGGGAGGGGGAAAAAGAGAAGCGAGGAGTGAAAGATATTGGTAATCGAGGAATCCGGGAACCCAGAACCGTTCGAACGGTTGGCTGCCGCAGACGCAAGGTCGTTGTCCTTGGGGGATCAACGACCCCTCGATGAGGGATGCCGTGGTGGGGATATATATACACCTCCCCATCCGTGACGCCGCCGTCTGGGTATAAGGGCGGACGGCTACGGGTTGGGTTAGACCTAGGGTTAGATTTAGAAGTCAGGAATAGGGATGCGGATAGTCACGTAGGTACACGGATAGATAGCCGCGGTAGGCGGGTAGGAGGACGCAGCGGCGACCGGGGAGGGAGGGGGAGTAGGGGGGGCGGAGGGAGAGAAGGGAACGGAGGGGAAAAAAGGCAGAAAGGCAGCCCGGGGATAGCGAGTCCCGTGCTGGGTGGTAAGGCGGGAGAGGGCGTCGCAAGAGAGCCGCGTAGGGATAGAAAACGCGACGGCAGGCTCGTAACCGAAAACCACGCGGCCAGGATCCCAACTCTCGATCGCACAAGGGGGGGTTGGGAAGTTTTATCTTCGGGTCGAAGAGACCCGTAACCACCTGTTGGGGTGGCGGATCCAACACTCAGGCAGCATCGAGATCTTCGGCCAGCCCCTTTTATTTTCGACGGTTGGAGTTAATTTCGAATATCCTGCAGCCTCTCGTCACCGGTTCTCGGTCACGACAAACACCGGGGAAGATATGTGTACGCGTATATATAGACGACCAGGAAGCGCAAGAGGGGGACGCGTTTTCCGGACAGACCGGCCAGGGACGTAGCGAAACGTATTTCGAAATGAAATTTCAACGACCGCGTACGCGTGCATTTCCACCTGTTTCGCGGCGTTTCGTCCCGTCCTTCCGTTTTTCTGCTTTCTTCCCCGCGACAACCGAGCAGGAAGTGTTTCTTGCGAGGTACCTGTCGCCGGAAGGACCCAAACCCGAGGTGTCACGGTCCGTAAGGGCCGTGAGAGTGCAGGACGATAGGTGGATCCTTTCTGGACACAGCGGAGCAGAGCAGGGCAGGCAAGGCCAGGGAGCAATGTCCCTTCGAGTCATCCCCTTCCTAACGTATATGTAAGGTATGCACGCCGTTACTCGCCTCCACGGTTGTCGACTCTTTTTATCGAACGACGGAATCTTCTACGATTCCTTTCCAACTTCCCCCTCCGTGGAATGTTAACCCCCTTTTCTCTGCCTTCGTCTTCATTTTTCCCCCCTCGGGGCGGGGGGAAAAAGAAGAGCAACGGATACTGTAAAACGTTTCGGTCGCGAAGAAATATTCCGCGGCGAGAGTCGAGCAACGGGCTTGTACCGTTATTCGTCAGTTACAGTTTAGGTATTCCGCTTACTAATCGGTGCTCGCGAGAATCCTGGTAAGACGCGGCGAAATAACGACTAAAACGGACGGGAGGAACAACGGCGCGTCGTTTTCTTCCACTCGTGGCTTCTTGCGGTCGACCGATGGATAAGGATATCTGCCACGAACTCTAAACAACCGAGTCGAGTCGGACGGCGACGACGAGACACGGGCTCGGGAACACTTCCCGGCCGAGCGTACGACTCCGTATCTCGCCCTTTCTATTTGCGTTGACCTCAAAAACTTAACGTTGACCTTTTCGGAAGGGTCGTCGTCGAGTTGATCGATATAGGGAACCACTGTGCTTTCCGCGGCAAAATAGGAAAAATATCGTTTACGCCTCTCCAGGGTGTAGCCTGGCTTGATAAGATAGCCACTGCTGTTGGCGTCGCGCGCTCGTGTGCGTGATATTAAGGAAGGAGATAGAGAAAGGCATGGTTTCGTTCTCCGCTGTACCTATCCCGTGTAGTTTTCCGCACCACCTTCGGCGCGTCGAGTTCCCAAAGCTCGTTTCTGGCTGGTACAAACTGTACAAACTCCGTCCGGCAACGATGAAAAACCATCGTCCGCGAGACGTCTGGTCGGCGTCATTATCGAATGACGAAATAAAAAGGAACGACGACCGCCCTATATTCGACATCTCCGTCTGTCTTTCCTTCTCCTCAATGGTCCTAATTAGGTATACACAGTGTACACACAAGGCTGTATTACGACACACCAGTACCGTTCCAACTGGAAACCATACGCGCCCGGGAAGGGGTTAAGTGTCATCTTAACCTCCTATCGGTATTTCGATTCCTAATTTGACTCAAACATTTTGTTTAATTCTCGTTGCACGTTTCTGACGTTCAAAATCTTTTAAACCACCGTCGACCCAATTTGAACTCGTAAAAATAAAATAAATCGAATTTTACAAGAATCGATGTTCCGCTTTAGACAAACTCATGCTGACACGAAAATAGACCGTAGACTTCGATTTGACGCGTGACAATCGACTAATAATTTTCGTTCGCGAAAACAAGATGAGATCTCTGTTGGTTTGGGGACGCTGACACTTAAAAGCGTGTATCGCGTACGCGTGTGTGTTTACAAAACTATCGTCGTTTTCCAATAAATTTTACACGGTGGATTTACAACCTGTTCGAGATTGTTTAGAGAACGTTATTAGTCAATGAAACTCGACCGAAAAGCGCGCGCAAAGTCCAGGTCTGAAAGGATTAAGCGAGATTTATCGATTCGGTTGTAATACGACGTATAACGCTGCTTACTGCTCCATTTCTCAAACAATGTTGCTTGCGAAACCATTATGCTTTTTATTACCATAAATCAGAATTTTTGCCAGAAAGCTGTTCGAAAGTGTCGCAACCGCGTTATAATTACGCTGTAACCTGTCACCCTTGACCATGCGGCTAGCAGTACACCACCTTTAACGGCGCGAAGATAAAGTGCACGCATGCAAATTTCAATGCAAATTCAAGCGCTGGTCAGTCTTAACGCAAATAACCCAGGCGCATCGGTCGTCAAATTTCCGAGTTCACGCGTTGCGCAACCCGCTTACGAAAAATGCAGCGATCGACGATTCTTGACTCGGAAAAATGTACTTACCTTGCGCGTAACAATTACCTTCTTCTCTTTATTATTAAATACTTTTGATACCATATATCATTTCCTATTTTTAGACACCCTATATGTTCGATAATAATATAAATAAACAATACACAACGCTGATCCATTGGCCTCTAAAATTTTTAAGTTTGTCAAACTATCGAGGATATGTGGAATAACATTTTATTCAAGACAAATAAACAATTACAGGGATGGGAATAAATAAAATTGCACGTCATAGAAAAATCAATAAATTTCTATATTTTTAACTTCCAGTAATGACAAAAAGAAGCAACATATAATCGTACTTATTCTAATTAATTTATAAAGCATGACCAATATAAAATACAAAATTCAAAGATTGTGGTATAGAGTATGTAGGCTAATCGTTTCAAATTTAATTTTGCTGTAATATCTATAGAGTTTTCGATCGTTTAACGTGGCTCATTGTGGAGCGTATGCGCGACGTACAAAAATCCGGACCGTATCTCCGATCTTAATTATAACATTGTGGTCATAGCGGTGGCGGGCGAAGAACCGCGCAAGTGGCTTTTCGAGTATGAAAGGATCGTTGTGTCATACGTATAACGGGGAGCCACGAGGCTTAAAGGCAAGGCAAGGGCTTGGCTTTGGCTAAGAAGTCGGTTGGCCGTCGAACGACGTTGCTAGTCGTTTCTCAACCCTTTCGTGGTTACGTCACGTTAAAAAAGCTATTTGGGGTCAACACCCCGCTGCAGCGACACGTGTAGTACTCCTCGACTCTGTCTCTCCGTCCTCCCTCGACCCTCTCCGCCGTCCTCTTTTCCTTGGTATATGAGGCAGCCCTCTCCTCTCTGCCTACTCCTTGCGACTTGGAACGCCATTGCTGCCACCTCCTCCGATAGTATCCCTTCTACTCGGCTTAGTTTCCACTGGATTTCTAAGTTCCCTAGATACTAGCCAGGCCCTGTTCTAGCCGAGAACGAGGGAACAACGTATTACAGAGGCTTTCCACGGATCGAACGTCACGACTATCAACGGACCGACGACTGCCGAAGAGGCAGGAGATTACGAACGACACCCTCTTCACGCCTGCACTCGCATATTAGAATCACATCGACGAGCAGAGAAATACCGTTGAACCGTTACTTTTAAATCTCGTCGATTTGCATAGAGTACTATTTTCGTGGTCTTTTTGAAAAACCGTGATTTTTGATAAGATAAGGTACGATCGAGTGAGAATAAATCGTGGAGAAAAAAAAAGTATGCGCGATAGATTGTCGTTCGTGTAATACCACCTTGTCGTAAGAGATAACCGAACGCGATCGCGTATCTGGCCAGATCGCCGACGAAGGAAGGAGAAGGAATAAGTAGGGAGGTCATGAGATTAGAATGAACGGCGCAGCCCCAAGCGATACAGCCCTGGCCGTGGGCGTGCAGGCGGTAGGAAAGCCAACCGAGTTTCTCCAAACGCGCAAGTCGACGTGGAACTAGCATGCGGCTAGTCTTGCTAGAGCGAAACCAAGGACACTAGAGGAACAACAGAAGCGGGCAGCGACGGTGGCGTCGACGGTGGTGGTGACGGCGGCGGCGGCGGTAGCGGTGGCGGCAGCTAACAGAGGAATCGAATCATCGTGGCGTCGGCGGCGGGTATCGAGCAGAGTCAAATCATCGTGGCAGCGTCGGCGACGGCAGCGGTGGCGGTGACGGCGGCGATAGGTCCCCTTCACCCCGACCCACGTTTGTCTACGTGTACGTCTCTACCTCTTTACCCCGTCCACGGTACCGTCCCCGCCGTGCCTGCCGCCCCCACCCCAGCTCCGCCACCGACAGACAATCCCTCCGTTCTCCCCTGCCCGACTCTGAGACTCTCCGGAGCTTCCCCTTCCAGCGACTTTTTTTGTCCGTATACGCCTCGTCCATCGCGACAAGGCAGCTTCCAAGCCTTTTTATCAGTCGACCGAAAAGATCCGTGGGGATCCTTCCGCGACAGCACCCCGCGCATCCCATCAAACCTACCCTCGTGTTGTAAACGCGTTGCCTCGTGTATACGAATTCGCTCGTTCCGAAGTTACGGCCGAATTTTCTTCCATTCATGTTTCTCGTTGCTTGTACAGATCTTATATATATACATACATTGTTACCGTAAGGGAAGTACAAATAAAAGCGCGGGAAACGATTGTGACAACGATATCTCGTTAATTGAATCGATTATATCGACGGTGATAATGATCGACGTGTAACAAGAGCGCCGATAATGAAATCGTTTCGACATTTATTGCAATGGTATAGAACACGCGTGTCGGGGTAAACGTGTCAAGGTGCCGTCAGCGTAGCGCAACGATTCCGGTGACGACACGCGAACCAACACACTTTTGACTCGACGAGGAAATCGGACGAAGGTGCGTTTATTTCCATGGCAACGTGACGACGCACGGATTCTTGCCCCACGGATACGCAACAAGGCCCGAGGAACGAAGCGGAAGTCGAAGCGGCGACAAACTACTACCAGGATACGCAAATGTGGTTGGTACTTGTACATTTGCAGCTCAGAAGTTGAGAAACGGCCTCGTGGCGGAGAACGGTCTGTCTCTCTCTGTCTTGCGCCCGCCGCTTGGCGAGTCTGTACAGGAAAAAGTGCGCAGACGCAAATCGCGGTTGCGTGTATAACCCGCAACGCACCTCCTCCACGGGCGTCTCAACACGTCGTGAATTTCTTCTCGGTTCTATTGCTCTCACCCCCACATATTTTTCTATAGCGACCATCCCCGACCGAATCGTACCGTTCCTCGCGCCCGCTCTTTGTAAAAAGACCCGTATCGAATCTTTCCACCCTTTTTTACGTTCGGTATCTTCGGTTTACGAAACTTTCGTAAACATTTAAACGGGAACTGATACAACGATAACGATAGAAAAATCCGCAAAAAACACCGAAGGATGAACGCAATATCGCGTTGGTAGTGTAATCCGATCGACGTTGGCTTAAAAAAATTTTAACGGTGACTCGTTGCCCCTTTAACCCGCATTTTCCTTTATCAAAATAATACGCGAGGCGATAAGCGACTTGTCGCGAGTTCTGGAATCGCGCATGACGTCGTCGGTGGGTAACAGCTTTGCGAGTAGCTGCACGAGCTCGTGGCGACTTTGCCAGAACGAGTGCGCAGTAACACGACGTAAGAAGTAGCTACGAGGTAGAGAGGGAGAGGGTGTGTTCGAGAAAGAAGCCCAAAGAACGAAGGCGTACAGGCAGGGGGAGGTGGCAGGTTTAAGGAAAGGTCTCTTTGGCGAGAAGGAGATCGTGGTCGCAAGCGTGAGAACAAAGGGGCGAAAATAAGTGCCCTTTTTGAAGGGTGATCGAGGGTGAGGCGTAAGAAAGAGGAAGACGAATCGAGAGAATGCGTTCGTGTAGGTTTCGAAGGAGATAAAAAGAGAAGATGTCGGCTAGGCGGAAAGAGAAAGAAGTCAGGCGATTCGTTCCTTGCGGGCTGTGGTCAGAGTGGGAGAATCAGCGCGAGAAAGAAAGACGGAATGCGGGAGAGGGAAAAAGATAGAGGCGCGTTCGAAGTGTGAGTATAGAGAGGGGAAACGAGAAGGACGAAACGCGCAGGATGGCGCGAGGGAGTACAGGGTGTTGCGGAGCGAGGGAAGGGAGGAGTGCGTGACGAGGAGGGTGAGAAGGTGGGGGATATAAGGAGAGGGTGAAGGGTGTAGTGGGGGCTCGCGGGTAGGTGGCGGTGGTAGGATTGCGGGAGGTTGTGCGCGCTCGGCTTCGGTGGTTCGGTTGAACGAGGGCGCGCAAACGGGCGGGTGTCGCGAGCGTTGCAAAGCGGTGAAGGGTACCACGAACGGAAAGCACGGCGTGGCGCTAGGCGGGCGTAGGCGAGGTTCCGTGACGGCCGTTCGGTGGCGCAGCAGGAATTCCCAGCACGGCAGGCACCGGGTTGGTCAGCTACGTGGTGTTCGTGCGCCTCTCTCTCTATCGGTGTGTATATGCGCGATTTGCCCCGAGTCCGCGCCTCGACTTGATGACATGGCGTCCTAGCGCTGCACGGGCAAAGTCGCACGTCCTCGGTGGAGAGGCTCTCACCCCGTCGTCGAAACAACCGCATCCCAGGATGCCAAGGTAAGTCGACGTGGTGTGCATAGTGTAAATTTTCGTACGTACCGTGAACGGCACTCGTTCGAGCTGTTACGGATTTCGGGTGTCATCGGGAAAAACCGGGCGGTGTCGATAAGCTAAGAAATGTACCGTCGTGCGCCTCGAGCTCGTTTCGTCAAACCAGGTAGGGTCGTTGCCATCGAGCCTACCCTACGAATCGATATTACCAGTGCGGAGGAGAGGACGCTTCTTTCTCCCTCACACTTTCTTGCCGCTTTCTCCCTCCTTATTTCTACATCCATCTTTTACCTGTCGCTCTCTCGCTCTATTCGCCCCTTGTTATCTTAGTTTCGCTATTCGTTCGTGCCGTGTGCCCGACGTCGTCGTTCGTAGTTGCTGTGTGGTGTATATTCAAATCGTGAGTGTTTGCATGCTACGCGCAAATCATTTTATGCGCCCGTGTCTGTGTACGTGTGCGCGCGTGCACGAACGCGACTGTGCGATATCGTATGTGTAGGAAGGGTTAATATCGCGGGAGCGAGAGAGAGAGGAAACGTTTGCGGGGTAAAAGGAGAGAGGTTAGTTTCACCGTTTCTTGGAAAAAGATCGAGAAAAAGTGTTGCGCGTGCAAGGAGGATACTACGTGGCTTATCGGCGCATCGACGACAGCGTGCCTCTCGACGTGGATTTTCGCTCGACGAGAGGGTTGCGTAAATCTTCTCTCCCTCCTCTTTCCCTCGTCTGTTGGAATCACTCTGTCTTCCTCGTGTACTTCGTCCCTCTCCTCCCTTCCTCTTTCTCTCTCTCGAACGTGTGTCGCGGTCGGGTATGGCGCTGCCCATAGGCGCCGATACGCCCCGGGGTGTCGAGGCTGACTCGACTCGAGTCGAGTCGTTCGTTCGTCCATCCGCCGACCATCCTCCCCCTTGTTGTATTCATTGAGCCGCTTGTTCCCCAGTACGCCTCTACAGTTCCTTCCCTCGCGAGGGAGCATCATTGTTACTGCCGATCGTGCTCACTTCCTCCTCGTGATTTTTACCCGTCTGTCTGTTGCATTTTCGTATTCGGCCAATGTAGCCTTCGATTCGTTTGCAATTGTTACCACGTACCATAACAGGTGAGTTGTGTATACATACCTTACTCGTCTTTGCAAATGCGTGAGATCGGATCAGTGCCACAGCCTCGAGCCCGAGCACGTGTCAGAACGTGCCTTTCGGTCGGTAGTGTCACCGCGCGCGCGTTAATTAATCTCTTCGTTGATACAATGTAGTGTAAAATTATGTAACCTGTGCCTAGTGGGATAACCGTACTCAATGCAAAAAAAAATGGTGTTTGTTGGCGTAAAATGTTTGCGATTGGAAAAAAGAAAGTATCGTGAATGAGCAAGCACGTGAAGAATGGAGCAAATGGTGATATACGGACAGATCGGTGTAGTACAGGTGTGTCGTGTGAATCGTGATATACGGTATTTATTATTTTTGTATTTCATTCATCGCTTTTAATCGTTTTATACGAATTTACTCCAAATGATTTAATACTCGAAGTGATTTTTCGTTCACCGTGGAAAGTTTTATTATTAAATTTATAGAAGGGATTTATATTTCAAAGTGACAGATTAATATTTTTGCATGCTTTCATATACGTGGTAATTTTCATAGTAGTTTATTGCACTCCTGTGCGTAAATTGTCGTGATTAACTTCTCTCACGGAATGTTTAAACGTGCCCGTGTATATTTTACCAAATTTTTCGAATACTTGCATTTTGTGTGAAACGTTGAGGTGCAGATTTATCGTTGCTCGACGAATCTAGTTATCTTAAACTCAGAGTCGTTGTTATCTTTGAGATTCAGACACGCTTAAATAGAGATTAGGCTGAACTTAGAGTGTTGTACTTCGTCGAATTGTTAATCATTTTTCTTTACAGTCTCGATCATAAATAGAAACATTTAGACGTATTACCTGATGTAAAATATTTCGCTTTCTTGCATGGTGAAAAATGTGTTCGTCTATCGACCTCCCGCCAAGTGAAATAACCTAACAACCACGTGGTACGAACACGTGGTGCCTTTGCTGGTTCATACCAATCCATTTCAAGTAGTATCGTGAACTTTTGTGCGTTCGTACATTTACTGTATTATTTGCAAAAATTTCCTCGCGTAAATTAATTAGAAACAAAATTTGAAAATCTACATTCCATTTGCATCGTATCGTAAAGAAAAATATCCACTTCTATATATCGATAATAGCCACGTGTTCTCAGTAACGTATTTACATTTCTCTATTATGATCGAATATTACGCGTATTCGAACATATTCCCCTGCTTGAAATATTTGTTTGTCGCGCGATAATACTTTTGCTCGAAGAAATGATAAATCTTGTAAATATTCAAGGAGAGTATTTACGATATTATTCGCGAAACTGTGTCCAATCACGGATGCGTTAGTAAAAAAAAAAAGAAACGATATGACCTGTGTGTAAGCGACAAGTGTTGGCTTGTGCACTGAAGCACAACGTATCCGTACCCACGTGTATTTCGATGAGAACTTACATGGCACTTCCTGCGGGTTCCTGATTAAAGTAGCGTGTCGATTTTATCATGGTACCCGCGAGGGGTTGAAGCGGCGATTATAGTGGCGATGATGGTGGTCGTATACATAATATGGGGAGGGTTCGACTAAATAGCTTTTATGCATAGGGTCCACCTCTTGTGATGGTAATATTAGGCTAATTTATTGGCGCGACAAGTATCATTCGTCGATTCGTAGTAGTTGGTGCGTGAATGTGATTTCATATTTTTCAAATCTCCCGCGCTCGCTGATGTTGGTCGATAATACAGGTTCCTGTCGCCGCGATTCGCTCGCTAGTTCGCTAATAGCGTTCTGGTAGAAAGATTAAAGCGAACAGTTTCTTCCGCAGCAAAAACGATGTCCCCCTAGATAAATAGTATCCATGGGAACGTACAATGAGTCTCGAAGTTTCAACGATAACCTATTTCGTCGTATCTACGATTTATCGAATTGTACGCGTACAGAGAAATTCACGAATTATTTTCCAAGCATAGTTTGTACGTTGACGATCGCCGATACGCGTTAAAGAAGCAGATTAACGTTGTTATGAAATTGAAGGGTAACTTGGTAGAGATAGCACGAGCTACCGATTTCTATTTCACGGGAAAAAAGCGTGTACACAATCTAAAGTGCGTGCGCCTGCGCGTTCGTGTAACGGTGATGACTGTGCAACGTGCTGCCTCTCCCTGTACTCTTCATCCGTTGTTCCTTTTATTACGTGTGTGGATTACGACTGCGTGGTCGTCAGGATATATCCATTACAAGAATATCGGGCTCCAACAGCAGTTTGCACTTTTGCCAACTCGTTCAAGTTTTGATTTTCAGCCGGATATAGCGTGACGCGTTTTTCACGGATATGTAGTTCTCGTTGGAAATCCTAGAATCGCTTCTCGTACAGCGGCGTAAACGCGAAACGAATTAATCTGATCAATTTGTTTGGGAAACAGGGCGTGCACGGGCGTAGAAAACAAAAGCAAAATAGTCGGTGAAAAAAAAAAATTTTATTCTTGTGACGAACGAGTCTCGCGATGACATCATTTCGGAACGGTGCATGATTTCACTTGGCAATGACGAATAAACCTCACCCTCCGCGTGTTCTAATTATCTGTCGTTACATGTCATGGTATTTGGAGGGGTGTTGTCGATTGCTCAACAATGCCTCGTAACAATAGACGCCGAGGGTAACGTGTCCAAGGATTTATTCCTGCCGGTCGTTTCTTTGTCCCGAAACTCTTTTATCTTCGAAATGATTCATCGGGACCCATCGACAACAAGACCGGCTCGGTCGTACGTAGTTGTCGCGAAACAAGGATCGGGTATACGCGCACCTGTTTTCATAACACCATGCAACTATATCGCGAAATGGGTGTTCAGCTTCGCGCCCTAGTTACACCTGCGTCTAGTATCGTGGTAGGCACGTAATACGTTTGCACGACACTGTACGTCAACCGAGGTTGCCACGTTTCTCGTGACTGCCGCTTGAAAAACTGAGGTCGTATTGAATAACGAGTCGCAGGCAAATTGTTAGTAAATCCTTTAAAGTCACCGCTGCCGATCGGTTCAGGAAATATTCTTTCGCGCGGCGATCGAGATTACCGCGGCATATACGATCTTTTTATTAAATCTATTTTTAAACGGTTCTATTAAAATGGACGGACGCAACGCAATTACTGGTGTCGATTTGAAATTAATTGTCGCGATACATTGTGATTTTTGGCTCTCTATAGAAATATTGTATTCTATAAACATATTTATTTAATTTCTAAGGGCATAGATATTATTGGCGAAAATTTTATTAAGTTAAACTTGCAAAGGCTGCACCGAGTTTTAAAATAATTTTAATATTGACTATTCATACCATATTTTGGGTTTTAATTTAACCTTTGTATAGTACAATTTCTAATAAGAATTGAAAATATATTCAGAGCGTAGAGTAAATTCGTGATAGCTTGAAATGAATCATACGCTGAAAAGGCTGGAATGAAAGTGCTGTTCGAAGTGATGGTTAACGTTGAAAATTCAGAAAGCAGATTCTGTTATCTGTGGGTATTTTTCGGAGGGAACTTTTCATAAGAAAGGGGAGAAAAATTTACTTAAAAACACAGGGGTGATCATTGCAGCATTGCGCATCGAGGGGCGATCATATTTAACGGAGGGTCGGCAACGGTGCATAGATTTAATCGCTCTATGGGAACGGAACGTTGCGTAGGAAATCGCTGAAAAGCCACGCAGTGTGGACCTGAATCTACTACTCTCGTACACGAAAATTATTCCGTTCGATCGAGGTAACATTGGACAAAAAATTACGGTCTCTTTGTAATTTGAAGAAGGAATAACTAGAACGAAGTGAAAATTAGTTATCTTTATTGGTGTTAAACGTTTCGGTATTTGCACATAATTTTGATCGCCAAGAATAATTAGAATTAATTAGACTTGGCCATGAACGTTAGTTTTTATACGAATTTTAGTGCACGCACGTTACACGGTACATAGAACTCTTATAACAATATTTTTCTTGCGTTGGACTTTTTACTCGTATAATTTTACAAACGTTAAAAATCGTAGCGAAAATTCGAACGCGTGGTATTTAACGTCGTGGAAATCATGCGACCCGACTGCTTCCAGATTCGATGCAGTCGCTTTGTCCCGTGCGCTGGTGTTCCCCTTTGTCGGTCGTAAATTTTTATTTTTCCTGTCGTAAACAATTTTCGTTGTTTCGCGAAGATTTTTAACAACTGCACGACGAGGACGGGCCTTCGATATAAACGCGCAGACGATCCGGTTAGGAAAGTTTCGAGAATCGAGAATGCTCGACTGTGGAAAAAAAATGTAGGGTGGGCGCCAATGCGCGCAGCGAGGTCGGCCGTCGTCGTTGTCGGCGGAAGGGGTGGTGGTCGTGAGGGCGAGGAGCGTCAGAGAGGGGTAGGTACGAGGTTGAGGAGGCGTAGGAGGGGTAGGGTGCAGGCTAACAGAAAGAAAGATGGCCGACCTGTCTGTGAGTGCATGCGTGAGTGCGTGAGAGAGCCTTAGACTCGTCTGTGTACACGGGCCGGTGTCTGTAGTGGTCGCATGTTTGAGAGGGGCAAAAGAGCAAGCTCTTCAGAGCTGAGATTCAACGTCTCGGAATCCTTAGACGGAACACGCGATATTCTTCTCGGGGTTGTCGATGTTTTACTACTTTTCTGCCACCGGTAGACAGCCGTTGTACAATATTATTCGGTTACATGAATTTTATTCTCCAGGTTGATCGTAAATTCCGAACGATGGACGGTTCACGAAAATTATTCCCAAGCGGGGTTCACGGTTTTTCGAAACCTCCCGGATGATTATGCTAACGAGATACTCGTACGCTATCAAACGACCATTTCGACGCGTAACGCTCGGGTCGAGCGTATCGTTGCTGCAATCGTTAATTATTTCGTTACGAATCCCCCGGTATCATTTCGAACACACAAAACCAGACTTTCCATTCGTGCGCGCGCGCGCGCGCGCGTGCTCGGAACAAGCCCAAAAACGCGGCGTCCCTCTCGCTGTGTGCGTTTACTTCGTCGCCCGAACGAACGAATCAGAAACGCCGCGAGTATTTCTCCACGAAGGCTCTAAAATGTGGGACACGCTCCTCGGTAGCCAATCCCTCCTCCCCTTTGCCGCGAAATTCTCCGTTAACTTCGTACCTGGTGCTTCCACTGCAGCTAACGGAATGAGCCGTACCTGTGCTCTCGACGCCGGCAAACTATCGCGCCGCGTCTCGTCCGCACACGCACCTACACACGTATGGGACGGTGAGCGCGCGGGCGCGCGTCGACTCGGGGAATGTGTGAACTGCGAGCGCGTTCATCGTTCCAAGCACATCCTGGCACTCCCCCAGTGGGAGGAGGTGCGACAAGGGACAGATATCCGAGTACATACACACTTGCCTCACTCGATTCGAAACACTCCCGAATTATATCACCACCAGCGCGAGGAAAATCCCTGGCCGTACGGGCGAGAGAGACGTTACCCTGAAAACGGTTCGCGTGGAGCGGTTTATTTCGTGGGTGGCGATATTGATTATCGCGAGGCCAACCTATCCGCTCCCGGCCATTCTTTCTCTGACATTATCGATGCCTCGGGGGGATGTTACGAAGCGATCTTTTCGACCGGATCGGTCCTGTCGTATCGACGGGGACCCCCCCGTAAAATTCGAACGTTCGCGATTGCGTCACGTTGTTCTCCCGCGTCGAATATCTCTCTCTCTCTCTCTCTTCACTTCGACCTATCATTTTTATCCGTTTAGCTACCTATTTCGTTCGTTCGTTGCACACTCTGTTAGTTTCGACCTCGATCCACCGTTAAAATTCGGTCGATCGATTAAGCAACCCTTAATCTAGACCGATCGACATCTCCGGTCGCCTCAGTCTGCCCCCTTTTCTTTTCCTCTTCGTTCTGGTTCACGTGTCTTACCCTCCTTGACCGTTAAGGGAACGACCTGGAAATTTCACAGAAAAATATTCGCTTTTCGTTTTTCTTTTTTTTTTAATTTTTTAGTTTTGTTAAACCGGTCTCCAGAAACTCGTATATGCAATAGTTAGAAGTATATATTTTATTTTATTTAATATTTTCAGTTAGTAGAAACGAAGTCAGAAATGAAATAATTTTTTTTAAATTCTTTTTCGCTAAAAAAAGGAAACCCTGCAGGCTTTATGATAGGAGATACAGTGTTTCAAAGTTTGATTAAAAATTGCAAAAATCATGTTTTTTAATGATTTTCTTCCGGTTCTGTGTGTTATAGAGAGCTTTGCAGAGACTTGCTTTCCTCGTTAAAAAATGATTAAAAGAAATTATTATGGTGAATAAAGTCGTTAACTTTCTATTGCATAATGCGTCCACTTCTGAATTTTATATGGACATTTAATAGCTCTGTAGGTTCAGATATTGTTTTGTTCGAGTATTAATCGTTTAACGTTCACGTCATAATTTTTATTTGTTTTCTTGCATTCGTACTGGTTATAGTTTCAAATGTCTTATCATAATTACGAGTTAACGGAAAAATATAATGTATACTGGGTTACGAAGCAATTAATTAAAGCAGGGTTCTGGTTTGTTGGGCAATAAAATGCGTAATTTTCAGGAACATAATTTTGGAAGTAAATTATCTTAGCAGTAGAATTGTTTAATAAAATAAGAAACTTTCATCCTTGAAAAGAAAGAACTTCGAATTTTGCTGAAAAAAACATTGATGAACGAAGATAGTGGAATATTACTCGAAAGGAAAAGTTTAATACAACGAACCCGTTAACTGTATCCATCCTGATGTGAGAAATTGTAATTAACAGCTGTTAGAAACAGATAACTCGGCGACCATATTGCTTTAGAGTCACAATGGACGCATGTATATTAGTAAGAAGATGAAATCAGGCTTACGAAATGGATATATGGGTATGTGATCTCAGAGTTACGCAGAGTTACAGAGGGTTAAAGTGTCAAGACTTATATTTTTTCGCTCGAATAAACCAAAACTCTATGAACGTATACATAACCAAGAAATAATTTCATTTTACAATATTAGAAAAATAGAGTAAAGTGGATGCAATAGAAGGTTAAATAAAAATCAACAAATTATGTCATAACAAACCATTTATCGGTGAACGTTTCCGACCATATGTTCGCGATCATCTACAGAACAGAAAACGTGTACAACGCTACTATAAAAGGAGATATGTATCAATGGTTGAAGGTGGCTAGAAACACGTGGTTGGAAATAATGAGCAGCAATATAAATGGCTTGTTACGACTACGCCATTCTTCGCGGATCGTCAATACCGCGGAGCCTCGTTACTAATTTTGATTAAATAAAAACTATAACGTCGGACTGAATTTCACAATATCGCGGATCTCCTCTCCCGGTATCATTATCGCGAGAGCAGCGCGCACGCGCGTCGCCGGGGAAAAACGGGAAAATATCGCGGCGTTGCACCGTGACGGGCCGCAGAATTCCTGCAGAAACGATTTTGTCGACTGGCACGTACATCCTTGAGCGATGACTCAGCGAAACGTTTCTCTATCGATACGTATCTCTCGCCTGGCCGCGGTAAGAATAATCCTAGGATAAAAACTAGCGTCTTGAAAGCGCTATTAATGGATCCCGGAGTATACCTAGGCACCTTTAGATAGCCGTGCATGCGAGGTACGTACCCGTATCCTCTATACGCGGAAGCGTCGAAACAGTAAAAGGTAGGAGTCGTAGCCGCCGCGGGGCGAGGGTACAAGGAAAGGAAACAAAAAGAGAAAGAGAGAAGAGGCGTACGGGGCGGTAGAGGCAGGAGGGAGAGAGAGTCAGGGAGGACGAGCGACGATTTCAGGCTCTCGAAACGCAGCGGTATTTGCCGCGCTTTGTCGTTCGTTTTGTACCTCGGCGTGACTCTGCCGCTGGTGCTGATTACGCAATGCGTGGCCATGAGAGGAGTGAGTCGCGTAGCGCACGTACGAACGCGCACACATCCTCGGTTTAAGGACGTGTGCGCGTCACGACGAGAATTTAGCGCACGCGTGTGCGTGCCACGCATACGAACGCGACAGACGTTCGCACGTGCGTGAGCAACAGGCGTGCCCGTGTGCGTGGGACGCGCGCGTGCGAGCGCGCCAGTGAAGTCGAACGAGCTTTGTCTGTGTTGTGTGTACGGTCGCGCATCTTCTCCGCGGTGCCCCGTCCGACGATGGCCCACATCTCGTTGTGTTTACAACACAAATTGCGATCGAGCACGCGTGCCGAGGTGTCCCGTGGCCAGTGAACAGAGGACGTTCGAAACCGTCGCGCGGTCCTCCTCTCTGTGTGCACGCTGTTCTTTTCTGTGCCTCGTCGCGGCTCGCGCGATCTTCGCGCGAGATCCCTCTATTCACCGCGGAAACCTCGTTGTTTTCGGGGTCAGCCGTGTCGGGAGACGCGCGTTCTCTCCGCGACGGCGGCCGTGCCCATGTGTGTGCGCGCGCGTCCCCCGTGCGTGTGCATGCGCGTGCAACGGGCGATAATGCCGCGTTTTTGTGTGCACCGCGAGTTGCCTTGTAGACGCGATGAATATACATAGGCGTGTAACCTAGGAACAATGGGGTCGGTTATGATGACGTTGTCGGCAGAAGTTGCTCGGTGGCGATGATGCCCGATGGGCAATGGTGGTGAACGTGATGGTTAGCCATCGGGCGCAAGGTGGAGCTGGTCATCTTTGACCAATAGAACGATTATTTATCGATACATTCGAAATTAAGTGTACAAAATGGTTGAACCTCGTATCAGATTTCTATTTTATTATTTTAACTGTTCGAGTAGATGATCGCGAAATTCTGTGTGAAAAGCGCCAGATGGAGTGAAATTTATGCTAGTAAAAGCGCGATCGTACTTAATGGCACTCAAACGGTTAACCTACATTTTCCAATAATTTTTGTTTACAATACTAGAGACTAATGGTTGAAAGTAGCGATGAGTTATAGGTAAACGCGTGATCCGTTTAATTTACGAAATAAATTTGAAAAATAATAAAATAGTTTTACAAAATAGCTAACGGAAATTTCCATCCTATCTGTTATGAATTAACCTTTCTATGGCGCTGGCTACCTCAAAGATTACTTAATCCCCTAAAAACACTTAAGGTATCTTGAATTATTCTTATCTACCTTACTTTTTGTTTTAAAAGTATTAGTGTTTGTGATTCGGTGTATACAATAAATAATATGTTTTTAGCTATTAAATAATTGAGTGATCGAGTAGTAGAATTTTCAATGCCGGCAGGTGTCAACTACTAAAAACATTTTTGGGTCCCAATAGAAAATTCTACATAATTATATATCACACATCTGATAAGTTTTAGCCTTGTGAGATGATAAAGGAACAGTTGGCACGTGGTTCTATAAATTTGATGCGATCGTTCCATAAGAACTAAAAAAGATATATAAGCTTTTACGACAGTGTTATCTTGAATGGTTGGCTACTGGTATACATACCTTAATATACGAAGAATAAGGTTCCTTATTGAACAAACTTAGCATAAACAATTATTAACGTCACTGAAATCTTTTAGAGTTTTGCTATACGGACACTTATATATATATATATATATATATTTAATAAATTTGATTCGACAAATGAGCAAGTTGTCGAGCAGCGATATCGCGATCGCCCGCAGTGAAACGGTTAATGGTTATAAGGTAAGGAGAAAAGACAGTTAAAACGCATAAAAACAAGAATATCGCTGCAAATAGAGACGAGTATGTGCAATTAGCGGGCAAACAGACGTTTAAATTCTGCTAGCGTTATTTGCGATAAATTATTAATAAAAATCAACAAACGTTTTGAAACATACCACAGTATTAGTATATACTATTTGTATTTTGATAAAGAACCAATAATCACACGTAATATTACGTATTTATACATTAATGTGAAACGCAATCTAGTTGCTGTGCCTCTGTTCGTTTATACACAACTGTATTTATATGTGTTTATAAACATACATATTATTCTTATCATCTAACGATCATCGATTTCACTTATCGTAACGGTTTTTCCGAACGTGACCCGAATCATTTAAATCCTTATTTAGAGTAATATTTGATTAATATTCGTATATTTAAGTACTGGAATACCTATACAGTTTTCGATCGTTCAATTGTTTGATTAATTTCAAAGCCCAACTTCGTAGTGAAAATAAAATGTCCGCGACGAGTCAACTCGTCGTGTCCGCGGCAGTCATTTTGAAATGACGAGTCAACTTAACGTTGGCCGGTCAACAGGTTAAGGGAATGTAACGGGACGAAGTTCGCGCGATGGTCGAACGGGTCGCTGATGGTGATCCTAACCTAAAATGTGACGGGCGTCGTGTCCCCGGTTTCCTCCGTAGAATTTTGTACCAGTTCACCCCGAGTTCTCTATTCGATGAAAACATTAAACGTAGATAGAGCCGTGCGTGTATCTAGCCTTTGCAGCTCGTGTAGTAACTCGATTTGATATAGAAGTCGTAAATATCGTTTAATCGAGCTTTATCGCTGGCAGTGCACGGTCGCACGCGTGATCGAACGAATCGTACGGTCGTTAGATCCCCGACGATTCGCTTTCGTGCTTCTCGTTTAACGAATTTCTCGATTTCCCGTTATTAGAGCGAAACGTTCGTTTAATCGTCGTCAGAGGCCGTCTTGCGTTCGAACGGTCGCGGTGCTTTTAACGAGAAGAACGATACGAGACCTTTGGAAATAATTCAATGCTTAATTATACGCGTAGAGTGTTCCTGTCGTCGATGCACGATTAATACACCCGTGTGTTCGCCACGGGGCGGACTCTTGTTGATAACCAATAGGATCCCAAGCGACGGTGACGTTTTCGATCGACACCAGAAACTTACTTTTATTTCGCGTTTTGCCCACAGCGTACGGGGCGTCAAGGTTTTTTTTCGTGTTCGGTCAAAAACTGGTCGAACACGCCGGTGTATCCGCGCGCGACTAAACAAATATAACTAAAGAGGCGGCTCGATGCCTGGTTATATACGTGCACCTTTCGAGGAACGCAATTATGTACACTGTCATGGTCTTCGTTTACGTCTGTTCTCGCGACGGTTCGTTTCTTCGGCCAACTTTCTTGCACGGTTCATCGGCTACACGTTCGGCAATTGTTCGCCGCCGCGGAGATATCTATTCCGAATCGAGTGGATTATATCGATGAAAATATTCTGCAAACATCGCCGGATAGATAATAACGCCAGGCGTAAGAAGAAAAATTCCAGTTGATTCAACAGTTCCCTGACGTAATCGTGTCGAACGATATCGGTTGAGTAAATAATACATAACCCCTCTGTTGCATGAGTTTTATATTATTTAAAGAAAATTATGACACGTTAGTGCTCGATTATATACACGGAACCGTTTCTTGTAAACTTTTATTTTTATTTTCATTTTTGAAGCCAAAAACAATATAATGTTTGAAATTCGTTCGTAGAATTCGGATATCTGTACGATTTTCGAATAACCTCAACCCTGCAAGTAGTCAGTGCGATCGAATGATGGTACGAAAATTTTTTAAGCGATTGATTTTCTAGAAAACTTTCTAGGGTGTCATATTTTGTTACAACATTCTCTATTTACAAGAATATTCTCGTTAGAATGATTTCGTAACCAAGGAATTCAATTCTTGTACATATTAACCTTAACCCACTTATGGTTGACTTTCTTCCAAAAGAATTTAATGAATATATTGTTCTCTTTTTATATTAAGTATATTAAGCCGATGTCTTTGTAGAAGAAAGGATCGTTTTAAGGATTTGGTTGATCTTACACGACCGAAACTTACTTTCCACTTAAATCTGGGTTAACGACGAGCTATTAAATTTATTTGTTTCTTCTCCTGCAGCTACTTTATTTTACAGATTAAAATTTCAAATATCACCTTGTTTTAAAGTATCGATATTAGATGGTTGTTTTTAAGGTCTACTTCTCGTTGTTATGTTTTATTCGAATATTCCGTGAACAGGAAACTGTCCAAACGTTTAGTCGTGGCTAAGTAAAATCTGCTAGGAAAGCCTTACCCGATAAGTTCCTCTAGCGAATCTAGGACGCCACAATATTTTTGCTCTCGTAGCCAAAGAATTTACTTCTTACACATACATGTATGGTCGATAAGTTCAGATATCTCTGTAATTAGTTTTGCTAGAAGAATTCTTTTTCGAGAATTGCCAGAAAACGTTTGCATAAGTTTGCACAGGTGCGACCTTCTCCTTGTAAAAGAACCGCATGCGGCGTTCGGCCACCCCTGGGAAAAATTTTAATGGGGGATTCTAGAGGCCAAAATAAAACGAAAATCAAGAATACCAATTTTTTGATGGAAGCTTTGTTAAAAAGTTATTAACTTTTAAAGTTCCACCCCGTACTGAATTTTTTTCTCAACAATGCACAAAATTTGAGAGGTATGTCTATTCACCAAAAATGATTGTAATTGACCCCCGCAACCGAAAATAATTTTTCTAGAACGATTTGAAATTTTTTTTTTCGTTGTAAAATTTCATATTTTCACGAATTTTTTTCTAGAAAGTGGGTAGGATTTCGGGAGTATGTCTATTGACAAAAAATGCTTGTAATTGACCCCTTCAACTAAATATAATTTTTTTAGTATGGTTTGAAATTTTTTAATTTTGTCGAAAAATTTCATACCTTCTCGAATTTTTTTCTCGAAAATGAGTAGGATTTCGGGGGTACGTCTATTGACAAAAAATGCTTGTAATTGACCCCTGCAACTAAATATAATTTTTTTAGTACGATTTGAAATTTTTTAATTGCGTCTAAAAATTTCAGTATCTACTCGAATTTTTGTCTCAAAAGTGCGTAGGATTTCGAGGGTATGTCTAATGACCAGAAATGCTTATAATTGACCCCCGCAATCGAAAATAATTTTTCCAGAACGATTTGAAATTTTTTAATTTAATTGTTAATAACTTTTTAACGAAGCCTCCATCAACAAATTGGTATTCTTGATTTACGTCCTATTTTGGCCTCCAGAATCCCCCATTAAAATTTTTCCCAGGGGTGGCGGAATCTGAAACTGCAAAGACCCACACGCTGAATATTCAAACAGATAAAGCTTAATATTTTATCTACCGATGAGGAAATAATCGGATAATAATAAAAAATCTTCAATACTTAATCTACTGATGACTCTCGTTTTTGTTTAAAGGCTGAATAAGATATTGATTGCTGGAGTCAGGGCATGCCCTTTCTGCCCCTGCCTTATCATGGTCCTAGCCCGGAGTAGTTGTTAACTGTTACAGTAGTCAAGATAATGCTTTCGGTACAACTAAAACTAGCAGAGTCATAAAACAGTTGTTTTCTTTATTATGAAATATTACTGATTTATTTTCGCAAAAAGATAACCACTTCAGCAGTTAGTCACTGGAAAATCAGAATTTTATACCTCGTTTGATTTCAGAAATATTAGCCTGTAACACTTTTAGCGATTCACCCTGTATAATACCGTTAGAATAGAACAGCGTTTCTCAAACTGGGTTCCGTAATTGCGTCCACGATTGCGGTAGTCTGCTGCTTCTCATTTTTGCAAAATGTAATAGAAGGTAGTAAATTTGAGTAGATTTTTTTAATTAATTTTGGTTAAACAAAGATATACAGATTTCAGTCTACCGTAAAAATACTTAAAACGTAAATACACATTTTTAAAATAATTTTTAATTGCAGAAATTCGAATGGAAATTTTCCCTGTGAAAAGGTGAAGTTTGAGAAACCCTGCAGTAGAGGATTCTGATGAACGATATACGGTTCCAGTAACGACAAGGTTTGACCACCACTGGCACATATTGTTGTGGTCGTCCGTCGGGAGTTAGAATTTGTTTTTTTTAATGGAATGTGCGACGATTACAGCATCCTTTCAGATCTCTCCCTCTCTCTCTCTCTCTCCACTGTCGGTGTGTGTGCGTGCGCGTGTCTTGCGTGCCCCGTTGTCGATTACGTGAAACGCGCGATTTTTTTTTTTTCTCTCCTACACGCGAGGAGGATACAGAAACGTTAGTAGCGCGGACTGATCGATACCATCGTCTGCTTTGCAACACCCGTCGCGTCGGGACGCGGGCGCGCGTCCACTTTCGCACGGCCGATTTAATAAAGCAAGCAGCCAGAGAGTCGACGCGATTTTATTACGTAATATCCATTTATCAGGAACGCCGTCGAGGTTGCGCGACCGATGTCGAAAGAAGGAAGCAACGATCGAAACTCGCGCCACGACATTTCAGAAATCCTCGATCGCGGTCGTTAATGCACACTGTGCGCCGCATCATGATGACGTGCCATTCACCGTGAAAACCATTCACTCAGGCCACTAACAAGGTCAAGCAAGGTCGAGCACAACCATCCAGCATTTGTATCGAATATACAACGATACCACATATGCACCGTGTATATACGTGTGCACACACACACTCGTGTATATAAATGCATATGTTTATGGGGACGAGCGCTCGCGCGCGCGTGCACACTAGCGCGCGGGCGTGCATTTATTGTGCATGTGTATCGAGATTTGCGCGCGAAACCAACGGAACCCGGTATCGATCCGAATGCGTAGAAAATGCTATTGATTCTCCGGGGCCGACCCGTCGACCTCTTCTCCAGGTTGTGTAGTCGCGAGGACTGAGGAGACGGAGGCAGGATCCTCTCTCTTTTCCTCTTCCTTTTACTCGCCTCTGCGTGTATCATGTGTTAAGAAAGTCGTTTCCTGTTTCTCTTTCTTTTTATGGGTGAACTTTTGCCGCGGTACCGTCAAAAAGTTTAAACATTCGATCCATACATTGTTATTAACGCGTTAAGGATCTATATGTAGCGGGTCTACATACAGGTAGCAGTGAAAATTCTTTATCGTTCCTTGACGATTAATTTTAAAATAAAACACGGTTAAAAGTTTATTATTATTAGGTGTGTGCGGGTAACCCCCACTATACGTATTTTTTAGTTTTAGATCCATTGTTCCGTCTATTTTGTAAACAACGTCCTTTTCGATTCTTCTTTATTCAATTCGCGCCACACATTTCCAATTGCATTTTAATCAGGCGATCGTGCCTGCCTTTCTATTATCCTGGGACAATTATTCTGCATCTACTTCCTCGCAACTGTTGATTTATGCCTCGAGTCATTGTTTTGGTACACGCGAAACGTATCCAAAATATCCAATTTTTCTGCACTTTGTTTCGAATTTAAAAATATCTAAGTACCGCCACTTACCTATATTTAAAAAAACAATATACAAAAATTTTTTTATATTTTGAAGAAGACCTTCAGAAAAACTTATCGCAGTATGTTCGTTTTTAACCTCAAACGAATGTCTATTATATTATTTTTTGACAGTTTCCCTTTTTCTTCCTGTATTATCAGTTTTCTCATTTGCATAGTACAACTAATGATAAGTTTACAATATTGTGCTTGCTAATGTCTTGAGCTAGTTTGAAACGAGTCCCCTAGATGTCGCATTTTTTCTTTTGCTTTCACATAGATTTAATGGGTTTGGGCAACCACATGTTTCTAACCTCACTTCACGAACAAGTTTCATGAATTCTTCGTAGGCCCAATAGAGGCCCGAAAATAGGATATAATCTTATCGCGATTCGTAATACGATGCTACAATCTCACTGATACTTAAGCCAATACAAAACAACAGATTCTGTTTTCTTTTCTACGAATTCGTACCATAGATGTCTACGCTTGATAATTCTTTATTCCTCTCACGCCCAACGATCGAATTTAGGTTATGTTCTAAATGGTATTACGAACCATACTACGTAGACTATTCCATCGCACAAAAAATGGTTGTAATTTACTGTCTCATGAGGGAATATAATTATTTTCCAACATTAAATACATATATTTCAATTTGTCAGGAGTAAAAGTTCTTTTAGTAAAGGAATTCGGGGTAACGTGGCTAACTGTTGATCGAAAGCTTTGTGTATATCGCGGAAGGAAAGTTTTTCGTCCCCGTTTTTGTGTCTGTCGTAATTGTTGACAGTGCGACGACAACTAACGAGGGCTGAGATTCTTTCTTGCTACCACCTTGTCGTTGAGCTCGTGTTTAAGGTAAGAATGTTACTTTCGTTGCTCACGAGGAAGAATTATTTTGCCCAGTCACGCACAATTATGGTGCCTTCAAAATGGCGAAACCGCCGGACTATTTAACCAGCAATGGCTAAATCATTCGGGACTTTGTCGTCACAGTAGGCAGTGGAAACTATTAAAAATAAATTTCCTATAAAAGAAAGGTTGTTTGCGAAATATGGGCACCGGTTTTCAGGGTAACATGGCTTCCAATGTTTTCTATCGCGAATACACGCTATAAGTTACCAGACACTTGCTTGTCCGGATTGGAAAATGCAAATTAGATACGATTTTCTGAAGCGATTTCGTCACGTTATTTTTATCATATTTACTTTAAGGCATTATTTTACCACGTGATCTACGATCCATTACGTATAAACACCATTCTCTCTGTTCTTAGTGTTTTCGATCTTCTAAATTTTATTGCGTAGTTTCGCGTTTAGCACGAGTGTTAGGATCATTTTATACAGTAAATATATAGTATATAAATAATCGCAGTAAAGTTTATTTCGTATTCGGGTTTCAATGAAGTACAGTTAAACCTGTTCTGCCTCTATGCCTTGACTATACGAGAAACATGAGCGCTTACCATGCTACTATATTTTTCTCGTTGCAGCTGTGACTACGCATAAAGCTGTATGGGAAGGTAAACAAAGTTTCAGCACGTGACAGTTGTTCATACGGAAATAAAAAATGTTGCACTCGTGTCGCTTCTTTATTATGAAAAATTATCTTAATTACGCGGAACATTATGATACGTTACATCGATGTTCCGTTACACGTTATTATTTCTGTTATTGAAATCGTGTTCCCCCTCTTCTAAGCTTGATAAGATATTTTTTTACAACTTCTTCCGTATATGAAGTTTCGAAATTTTTTTTTAATCGTTTTTAACGAAATTTCACTTTAATTTGCTGTTAATTGGCGATAGTTACAAGAATGATTGGTCACTGACAATTAATATAGGGTATTTAAAAATGATCAAGAAATTGAAAGAGGCGTTGTTTTTCAGATATATGAGTCATTTAGAGTCTTTGCGCGTGAAATCGTCACGGACACGAGTTCCCAGTGTGCATGTGCGTGCAAGTGGCGCCACGCGATCAGCTGACTAGAATATAACTAGCCATATTCCGAGAATCACATCGGTAAACACGTTTTTTTAGAAATTTTTATATTTACTCCTGTCCCATCATTATGAATCACCCTGTATAACTTTAAGTCGCAAAACTGGTAAAAGTTCTTCATTTTGCCAAAGAAAAAAGCGAACAAAAAATGTTAAGTGCTGTTTTACTCTATTGCGTTCATTACACGTACGATTCTACGTATAACGGTTTAGGATTTATTGGTATTTTAAGTAAAGTAGCTTCGAGTGACGCTAATCGTGTATTTTACACTGTTTGGTTTCTCATCCCATTAATTATCTCGATTCGTAATTTCGCAAGAGGCGTTTCTCCGGTCCACGAAAAGTGGACCTGGCGTCTTGCTCGGTAAAAATGTCGACGCTGGACGATTCCGTTTGGTTTTCGGTCGTGGGACGATATTAGGTACCTGTTCGGCTATTTCTAGCCTTTTTTCCTTGTCGCTTATAACGAATTCTGCCCTTCGCTCGACCGAGGAAAGTCGTTTCTGTCGGATCTTCGTGGGTCTCCTGGCGAAACAAACGTTGCGTACGTGACCGTGATTGGGCTGGTGAAGGGGTGAGGAGAGAATTACATAAAAGGCACGAACCGAGCGAGTCGCCTATTCGACCAACCTACGTCCTCCAGGGTCGTACACCCACGTTCATACTTCGTGCGTATCGTCTCGCGAGCTTATATGGATTATGTATGCAGGCGTTATTGTACATATACGTGGAACGTTTAGAGGACTCGCGGCCAGGACCGAATACCATTTTAAATAGACTTTCAGCGCGCACGAATCCAGCCGCCATCTTTCTCGCGTTCCGTACGCGTCGAGACCAGCAGGAAATTAATCCTTTCTAACCTCAAATTATTTTTCGCTCGAGCAGGAAATTATTTAATGGGGGGATATAGGAAATGTCTTTCGAACAGATCCCATAGTGACCATACTGTTCCTCTAAGGTCACAATGGCGCTCGTAAAATAGAAATCAGACTTTCAAAATATAGATATATGCGTGTGTAACCTCAAAGTCGCACGGAATTGTAAAGGGTGAACGGATACATATCGCCAAGTAAATGTAATTATGCAGAGTTTTATATTTTCAAGAGTTCAGTGGAAAATTTTCCATTTGGGGTGGGGGAGATCTTCAATTATAAAAAAAAAATTTTATTCGTTGTTTAATTTAAATACAGTTATGCATGTTCGAATGTACATGGTAGACTGAAAGTGATCAGGAAACGTTACAAAATCATCGATAAACAAGTCCAACGGGGAGATAGGATAAGACAAGTAAATCTAGACGATAATCAAGATAAGTGAGATCGAATTCCAGCACGAAGGTGGACAGAATTTTGTTCGAATAATAGATAGGAAATAGAAACTCTTTGTATCAGAGTATGAGACTTCGTCTCCTTAAACTTAAAACGTACTTTCCATAAGCGTCCACTACACTGCAACGATCGACCGGAGTGTTTATAAGCATTTGCAGCACCCAAAGGGTCGAAGGTTTCGTACACTAATGTTTTTAAACACCGGTCAAGCGTTTGTTGCTGAATATTCGAATGAAAATAATCTAATTTTTATCGTTTATAATTATTAATTGTATTTTCGTTTGTTTCCCAGATCACGAGAAGGAAGGATATGATAAACTGTGGCCGATGAAGGAGAGAGCACGAGCGCGAGCACGAGTACGAGCAGGAGCACGAGCAAGAGCAAGCGGCTTCGTCGAAGAAGGCGAGAAGAAGCGACGACGAGGCGGCGGGAGCAATACCAATAAAAAGATCAACACTAGATCTGATGTTAGCGGACATTAACGGTAACCTGGCGGATCTGAGAAGCGAAGCGATGGCGTCGCAGCGGTTTTGTCTGCGCTGGAATAATCATCAAAGTAATCTACTCTCCGTTTTCGACCAACTGCTCCATGACGAGTCGTTCGTCGACGTTACGCTGGCCGTCGAGGGTCAGCTACTCAGGGCGCATAAAATGGTGCTGTCGGCGTGTAGCCCCTACTTTCAGGTAAAAACCTGATTCTCAAGACCTACGGATCCAGGTTCTAGGCAGGGTGAAACCTAAACAAACCCAGGAACCTCTCAGAACCACCTAGCACTTTAAAAAAATCTCTAGCTTGCGTAACAAGTAATGTTCTTCCTAAGAGAAATGTTACGTGCTGGATCTTCTGGTAGAAATCATCGGTAAACCTTATCCAACGAGATCTAGCCTCAGTCGCGATGCTATCAATCGTGTGTTGAATGGTCTCCAATTACTGGATGGTTTATTAGTACATGATTAGTTTGAACAGATTGTTGAAACCATTTATCACGCCATCCGAGGCGGAATAAATCACGACGTCCGAGGCAGAATCTGCCAGATATGTTTTACCGTATAAGTTCAACCGAAAGGTTCAGTACGGAGCGCGCTATTGGTCTATTAGTATTGTGAAAACATAATTGCGAAAGCATACACGCTTGCTCATTTTTTAATCGTAAATTCGAGGCTCTTGTAAGCGCGAGGCCCTGGCCGACCCACCCTGCGATAGTACCTGATTCTAGGACATTATTAATAATTCATAACGGCGCATTAATTCGCGAGGCGTGTATCAATAATTCATAAACGTTTACCGCGCGTTGCGTCGAACCTGTACCGATGTGCTCTGTTACTTTTGCAGGCCCTTTTCGTTGGCCACCCCGACAAGCACCCGATAGTCATTCTGAAAGACGTTCCCTACGTGGACATGCGCAGCCTTCTGGATTTCATGTATCGAGGCGAGGTCAGCGTCGATCAGGACAGGCTGACCGCCTTCCTGAGAGTCGCCGAGTCCCTCAGGATAAAGGGCCTGACCGAGGTGAACGAGGACAAGTGCGACTTGCCCAGTATCACCTCGTCGTTGCTTGGCAATCAGAACACAGTACCTCCGCCACCACCGAATCTACATAGAATAAACCAAATCGGGCCTCATCATCACGTATCGCAGAAGAGGATGCACCACATGTCGAGCCATCCTCTTCTCGGTTCAGCGTTGTCCGCGCCGAAGAGGAAACGTGGAAGACCGAGGAAGCTGAGCGGTTCGTCCGACACGCCGATCGGCGAGATGACTGGCCAGGAGCTGCAGTCCTGCTCGGGCGCCGATCTCGTGCAAGGCTCGCCCGAGATGATGGAGATGAAGATGAGTATCGACTTTCAGAGCGAGGGGACTGGTAACAACGGAAGGAGCGGGAACGCGGGCGGCGGCGGTTCGACGGGCAACAACGTGAGCAGCAACAACGTCGGGAACTCTGGTTCGGGGGCGACCAGTCTGGCCGCGTCCTCGTTGTCGTCGAGAAGGGACGAGCCGACGGAGAACGGCACCGACACGCCCGAGTCGCTGACGCCACGCGTGAAACGGGAACCCGAGCCCACGCCTAGCACCTCTGCCCAAGGTGAGCAGACACCATAACGTCGTGGTGCCGGAGAGATTGTCCCTGAACGAAATTCCGATTCGGTGATCGTAATGCTCAGAAACGTTCGAATCCCATCAATCAAACAGAGTGATTTTAATTAAAAATCTGAGAAAGTTTGATGAGATTTGGCTAGGGGTTAGGTCGTGGTTCAAGACACTCAGTATGTGATATAATCCTTGACATTACAAGTTCAGAACTTGATAGAAGCATTAGTACCTACACGAATGTACCTACACGAGAGATCGTACGAAACAGTTTTCTACAACAGACAGTAATTTACTGGAATATTTGGGAAGATGTAGACAATAAGCACACAAGTGCCATTTTAACCCCTTCTAATATCATGTTTGACTCGTCCTAAGTTCTTTATATCGAAGTCACAACATATTAAATTCGTTTATCTTTTATATTCGAAAGGACGACCTTCAGCATCGGTGAATTGGTTCACTCTGTCCCTGAACGATGGTTCTACCTCCTCGAAAGTTTCCCCAGTAATTTGTTGACAGACATCCGCCTTCCGTGCCTTTGTGTTATCGGAGTTAGTGGTGAACTTAATCTTTTACAAAGCCTCACAGGGAAATATCTAAAGGCGTCAAATACCGGGAACCTTGGCGGAAAGAGTATTCTACTTCCTCTTCCTATCCAACGACGACAAGAAATACATTGTTCGGCGTTACACTACTTCAGAGATCCTTCCATTATCTCTTTCATAAAGTTTTCTCGAATGCCCGGAGGGTTTTTTTCTGACCGTAGGGTTCGGGATTCCTTTAAAGAACTTCTTTCGACCTTATCCGACCGCCTACGCTCCCCTTGCAAAGCATTTATCTTTTTTGCTTTCTTCGACCATTTTCTCTAAAGATTTCTGCAACAATCAATATCATTATATCAACTTTTATTCGTCACAGTTGTTGTCGTTGCTACACCCATTTATAGATTCTTTTTAAAATTGCAGTATCGCGGGAAAATAACTGTTACAATACAAGTTAGGCAGTAGAGTATGCATACCTTCAGTGAGAATGCCCAATGATAATGATTGACGTCATAAGCGTATGTAATGACATTAATAATAGGAAGAAGAAACAATTGCCAAGCGATTTTATGCCCACTTTTTGAATCTTATTACCGCGAAGATTCAGGTTACAATTCACAAGTATTTGTTTGAACTGAACTGTTTGTCTTGGACCGATCTTTAACGCAGCTACGTTTGTTTATTATCATTATTTTTATTAAGTTCTAAAATCGCAAAATTGAACGTTAGGTTATACTATACTTTTTACATCGTAGTATACTTTGTGTGTGTCGAATAAGCAATTCATTTATTCGTTAACTTCGTACAACATATGGTTTCCTTGTAAACAGTTTTATTTTAATACTGATTCTCGATGAATAAGAAAATAATTTCTTTTCTTTTTCCGGAAGAACGAATATGTTTAAATTGATTAATTTTGTTGGTATTAATATTCATGAATTTTTTGTTATTCAATGTCCGATATTAGGTCAAACACGTTTAGGAAGAAACTTTATGTTCTCCGGTGTCAATGAATAAACGAATTACTTGTTCGACCACATTCCTCTGTTTTATTTTTAGAAAAGGTTATTTCGTTGTTGGTCAAGATTCCGTATCGCATAAAGTAGTTACTAATATTAGGGTGTCCCAGAAAATATTGCGTACTTTAAAACCTTCAATTCATTAATGAGTTATGTATATTTAGAAGACTCAAAAACACCTTAATGTTTTCAATTTTTATCATTGATGAATCTTTTAGAAATAATGAGAAAAGGGAATCAATTTGCTTTTCACCCTCCTAGATGTATATATATACCTTTCTGACTGACAACAAAATGTAATTTCAAGCATAGTGATCTGTGTCCTTCTGGCATTACCAATCTCGTTCTTGGAATGCAAAAAATCAGGCACATCCATGTTTGATGACATCATAATTGCTAAAAAAAATGCACGTCGCTAGGGAAAGGTGATCAAAGTCTGAACCATACACCGGGTGGCTTATAGTTTTAAGCATAGAATTCTAGTTCTCGTTCCAATGATGACAAGAACGCGTCAAAATCTTAGATTTTTTTTTCGGAAATCAGTCTGAAAATAAACAACAAAATGAAAGTAAATCTGAGGTACATCTACATTTCCATAGACGGTTTAAAAGTAACCAGAAAACAAATTGACAGAAATACGCAATATTTTATAGGACACGCTGATAGTTGCTAACGTGGAAACGTATTTTTATGAACAAACAATGATTTCCTCTCTCGGACATCAGTCAGGGACAATCTTTATGGCTCTGTGCAGTAGACTAGTCTCCGACGATCGTCATTTTTAACCTTTATGTCAATAACCAATTAAAGAGTAAAACGAATGTACCAATTATCGACACATATTGCGCCAATCGAAACACTGCAATCGTACTGTAGTCTAGAATTATAACTCCTATACTGTCATGGAGGTACCCAATAGTTCAAAAATGGTATTAGAAATTATTAATATATTAAAAGGCTTTATTTAGCGAATCAAAAACCTTTAAACTTCAGTGTTTTGCGAGAAAGTGTCTTGAGTAAGTGCCTGCCGCGTATACGTTCTCTGTTTTCTGCCAAGATCGTCGTGACATATATCTTGCTACTTTCTTTTTTCCATCTTGAATCTCGTTGCAGTTGTAGAAAACATCGGATATTGTGTGTGGTCTGTTTAGCATACTTTCTATCGCTAACTTTATAAAAATTGTCTCGTTATTTGCTCGAGGAACGTTTACCAATAATTTCATATTTCTTCTAACAATTGTAAAATTATGTGGCGGTTATTTAGGCTCCTTTTTATCATATTTTACTGTTAGTCATATACAGGGTGTTCGGCCAACCCTGGGAAAAATTTACATGAGCGATTCTAGAGGCCAAAATAAGACGAAAATCAAGAATACCAATTTGTTGATGGAGGCTTCGTTAAAAAGTTATTAACAATTAAATTCAAAAATTTCAAATCGTTCTGGAAAAATTATTTTCGGTCGCGGGGGTCAATTACAATAATTTTTGGTGAATAGACATACCCCCGAAATACTACGCACTTTCTAGAAAAAAATTCGTGTAGGTATGAAATTTTTCAACGAAATTAAAAAATTTCAAATAGTTACAAAAAAATTATTTTCAGTTGCCGGGGTCGATTACAATCATTTTTGATGAATAGACATACCCCCGAAATCCTACCCACGTTCGAGAAAAAAATTCGAGAAGGTGAACAAATTGTCGTTCTACAGCCGGAACTTTGAACGTTAATAACTTTTTAACAAAGCCTCCATCAACAAATTGGTATTCTTGATTTTAGTCTTATTTTGGCCTCTAGAATCCCCCATTAAAATTTTTCCCAGGAGATAAAGCAAAATAATTAAATTTTGTATTGCATAGATTTTGTTAAAATTTCTAAAAGCAGTAGAAGGTGGCTAATAAAAAGGTCAGGTATCAGATTGACACGATTGCTGTGTATCGTTCGATTTATCTAAATAGAACGCTTGGCTTAGCCAAGTACCTTGGTTATCGAACAGTATTAAATATTTTGGTTATTTACATAAGGATTAAAACGCGTGTGAATGTAGACCATCTAACCCATTTTAATTTGTACTTCAGCCTCCGACGAGACGTTCGCGCGGCCGCACAGTAGACAAGGGAGCGAGGGTTTCAAGCAAGGTAAGAAATACCATCGTCAGCTTACACGATTAACAGTATGCGGCACCTTTGATCATCGTCTGTAACGCGCGATCAAAATAACACAACATCATCGTTAATACTTTTCATCTGTACACAAGCGAGTTCAACGTCTCGTTGATCGACGAAGATGAGACGAACGTGTTCCTCGCGAACTCCGGAACAAAACTTGTAAAGTTTGCGCGCACTAACAAACGATAAAAAGCAAACTTTATTGCTCGAGTACCTGTAAACTGATTTTAGAACAAGAATTCGTGGTCGTTTCAAAGTAAAGGTTTCTCTGACGAGTTGTGCTCAAGCATTTTTAACTCCCTGATGGAACACAAAGGAATATCTGATTCTTTTTTTATTATTTAAGTTTCCCCATTCACGTTGCACAAAAGAACAAATAAAACAATGAAGTAAAGAGCTATGATGTAACGTGTGTTCAAATAGAACTCCAAGTGAAAGACAACAAATTGCTATTGCGTTATTGCATTGCGTGTCAGTGATTCAAACATTGTTATATATTGTAAAGATGTTTGATTTGTTTCATAAATAAGTTCCATGAGATTGTCACATATCCATTGAATAAAATAATTGATTCCAATGCTGCGAAATGCTTGAACCCATTAACCTGTCAAGAAACCTTGATTTTAGAATTTGTATTTTGAAGTCGTTTCTGTGCTCGAGTCGTCGATTTTAATTTCATTTTGCACATAATGAACATCGTGTATGATAATGTGTGAAAAAGTACAGAGTTCACCGCTCAATGCTTTGGAAAATAAAGGTGCGTCAAGTTTTGTGTCTTTTTTTACATACTCGGTGAGTGTAACACTAGCTTCGAACCTTTTGGGTACAGAAATATTTTCCTCGGTTCTTGACATGTAAATACTGTATTTAATTGTTCCTAATTTAATTAAGTTATTAATAATATTTGACTTTGTTAAAACGTACAATTTTTCTGATCCTAAGTTGTATAAATTATTGTTAATCGTTCATCTTAATTAAATATTCTGTAAATATAATAAAATAGAAAGGAACATGTGGATCCATTTGGAAAAAGATAAAGCCAAAGTGGTTTCATTAAACTAAATTTTTGAAAGAATATTTTATTAAGTAATAATTGAAATAAATTCAAAATAACTATGAATTGGAAAAGTGTACGTAAAAGGAACAATTACATAATATTTCATGCAGTATCATACACGATGTACGCCAAAATACGTGCAAAATATGAACCAAAACGACGATTCGAAATCGTCACTGTGAAATTGAATCAGAATGACGCGTTACGTAGAATCAATACGACCACACTTAGTTTCAAGTAAACAGCTTGAAAAATCTATTCTTGCATGATTGAATTTTCTCTCGCGAACTCGCGTAAGAACGGTCGAGCGTTTTTCTGGAAGCCGGTAACGCAATCACAATTTCAATCGAATTTTTGAATCGCCGCGGTAAACCGTTTTATACGATTCGTCGAGGTCGATCGACGGTAGCTAGACTCGAAGATTCAGTTTACAAGTTTTCCTAAGCGACTACGTGTCGACCCTTAACCCACCCAATCTTCGTCGCTTACTTCATCAAAGTATATACTGTAATAAAATTACCATCAGATACTTAACGACGTCTCTAAAGAGCAAACAAAAACCATTTGAACTGCTTTACCGATGTGCTAATGAATTTAATTTTTCAGCGTTTTACGTCCGTTAATTTTTTTCACCGCGTTTTCATCGTTTTGCGTTTGCGCGACTGCGAACGTTTACCGAGATGCAGTATCGCGGCAATGTTTCCGGGGAGGCTATTTTTTTAGCTTAGACTCAAGTACACTGTAAAATATTTATATGCAAAAAAAAAATATGTTCAAAACTCGAGTCGATGAATTTGTTGACGGGCGCAATTCGTTAAGATGTTAACTCGAGGACGACGCTTGAGGTAGCATCCTTACATGAAATTAAGGTCAACAAATCTCGCAGAGTGGTAGAGAAATAGAAAAAAAAAAAAAAAATAAAAAAAAAAATGTGATTTGCGTCTGGAGCAGGTGAATAGGCTCCCAGGAGTTTATACGTGTCACGGGTTTCTAAAGTCGGCCTGTAAAAAAGAACCGTTTCCTTTTTTTCGTGCAACCCGAAACGAATTTTTTCGGCACGGCTAGGAACCGTGGCGGAATATCGAAACACGATGCGCACCGTGTTTCACGGGGCTTTAGAAAACGAGACCCGGTTGAGTCACGCGTGTTGACCTGCGACAGCTTGAAAAATTACCAAAAGTATAAAAAAAAAATAAATATATATACAATGCTAATAATAAAAGAAAAATATGTATACATATACATACATATATATGCGTATACATATACATATATATATATCAATATATATATATATACACGAAAGAAATCGAGTGTACGAGAGAGAAAGGAAGCCGTCGTCTCGTTGAAACCCATATAGACGTTGTTGTTGTATGCTCCTCTGAAAACGACGAGACGTTCGAGCGGAACCAAACGTGCCAACAAACACACAAGACTTCCCTTTGAATGCTGTAGCCTCCAAAAATCTAACCTACCACCCACCGATTCTCGTTAAAAGACATATGTATTTATATATACGTATATATATACATATATATACATACCCATGTGACTTATGCTCGGCCAATGCGCAGCGCCACGTTCCTTCTTCTTTACGCTCATTTGCCCACCCCGTCTTGTTCTGTACGGATATATATATTTACATATATATATATATTTATATTATACACACGTATCTCTATTTGCTCACTCGTTTCTCTTACTTAACCATCAAAGAAAAGCTACCCTCCCCCCCATTTTTCGTATTTACGGTGTCATCATATTGCCCCGCCCACGAATGAGAAACGCTTCGCTGCCATTGGCCACTTTGGTAAAAGGAGGGGGTGGAGCCAGCTTTTAGCGGTGCTTACGAATTTTTTTTTTCTTTTAATTCCTGATTATATTTTTTTTTGTTTTAAACGCTGGTTAACTTCTGTTTCACGTTCGTTCGTCGCGCAAGGATAAGCCGCGAGTACACGGGAACGGAAAAGAAAAAAACGTGCGTGTTCCGCCGAGTGACAGACCGCGGGTGAAACGGATAGCTTTTAAAAAAAGAAAAAGAAAAAAGAAAAAGAACGAATATAACGAAACGTGTGCGTAGAGTCAACGGACAACGAACGTCGCCAGGTTAATCGCTTCCGCCTTCTCTTGCGTTCTTTCTCGTTGCCTAGTTTTGGTGTTCGCGACGGAGGAAACGAAAATAAATAAAAAAAAAAAAAATATATACAAAACATTACATGAAACGGAGAAACAGAAACAGAGAAAAGAAACGACAGGACGTGAAAGAGAGAGACAAACGTTCAGAAACAAGAGCGAGAGACCGAGAGAGAAAGACAGAAAGATCGAGAGTGGGACAGATTTTTTTTTTTTTCAACAAAAAAAAAATACGTTTGACGATGAGAGAAAATTGAAACGATACCGAGAGTGTGACGTACGTTACTCGTTTCGCTGCATACGTTCCTTGAGAGAGTAATATACGGTGACGGAAAGAAAATGTAAGAAGAATCGAGAAAAAAACGTTTTTACTGACGTACGCACGCACGCGCGCGCGTGACAGAGTGCTTCGAAGACGTCGAAGATGATCGTTCGGTAGTGACCGTGAAACGTGTTGCTTTTGTTCTCTTTGCGCAGGTGAGTTGAGATTATCTGAATCACCATTCGATCTCTGAGAGATTTACCTTTGCGCGGGGGAAGCGAGGGAACTAGGGGAGGCCAGCCGCTCAAAATGAAACCGTTTCGAAATGCCAGAATATAATATACATATATATATATATATATACATATATGAGAAAGTCGATAAAAAAAAAAAAGAATCTGATGTACAGAAGCCAAAGCGGAATTAAATGTAAACTGTAATTACATCGAAGAAGAGAAAACGTTGCTTCTTCTCGAGCGTCCTCGATCTCGATGGATCGTCTATCCCGTAGTTAAATGATAGAATATGGATACGATTTAGACTGACGGGACGCACGGACGATTCAAAATGGGGATTATGTCGTGTGTGTACATGGATTTTCAATTTTTTAACGTTGCATTCTGCAGGCGTTTTATATGCGCGTGCGTTCGTATCTTGTCTGAGTGTTGTGTACGTGTGGGATGTATCTTAACGCGTTTTCCATAATTTACGTTCATTGTGCAAGCTTTTGTAAGTCCCCCCCTTACTAGTAATCGGTTGATCACTTCGTGTTTTTTTTCTTTTAATTTACATTAGTTTGGTATGTTTAGAAATGTAGCGAAATTTTCCCCAAAGTTAATAGTAGCGTCGAAAACAATATGGCGGAGGGGTTAAAGAGAGGTAAACATTTTTCTAATTATATCGAGTTTATTGCAACGATTGTTTGGCACAAGTTACCATAAAAAAAAAATTTTCAACCCTCGAGTATTTTCTGTCACAAAATTCTTAATTAATTTCAATACTCTTCAGACTATCTATAATATACTTTTCTACGCACAGTATGGATGAATCTGTTAAATGCTTCTGTGTCATGGCTGATCGTAATTGTCGATTACTTTGAACTTGGGAGAATTTTTTCAATCAAACAATTTGATTCTTCGAGCACAAAAGTTATAATTTTTTTGTAAACTTTCTGAGTTTAAAATTATAATCGAACCGAGGCATAAGAAATTCGTTCGATTTTTTTTCAAATTTAATTCCACGATTCAAATTCTGATTTGCAAGGGATAATTTGTATAGTTTTTTTTTTTTGCGTTATTCGAGTTTGTTGTTTAGAGTTTTGCCCGTACGAGGGTGGAGAAAGGCGTGCATGAGAGATGGTGGTGCAGGGTGAATGTGGACGAAAGATAAATAAAAACGCGTGCGTGAGCGAGTGTGTGCCGGTGTGCATATCCATTTGGAAGAAAGAGAGGCTTCGTTTGAGTCGCTGAAAATGCTCTTGGGGCGGGTATGGCGACAGGACCGTAAAACAGTCCTCTTCGCAGCCATACGGGATCGAGGCAAAGCCGCGATCAACGACGGAGAGCAGACCAGCGGCGGCTAGAGCGTGCGTGAGAGCGAAAGAATCTGAAGAGGGAATGAAAAGGAACGCCAGGGACGGGGGACACGGAAAAAAGCGAGTGTGCGGCATAAAACACTTTACATGGGACAGAGTTGACGGACAGCCGGTTCGAATACGGTGACTCTTTTTTGCTGGCTCTACCCTTCCTCTTGCTTCCCCCCACAAATATAGAAATACGTTATTTATATATTTATCAGTACAATATTATACACAAATTTATATACATTATTTTATTATACATAATGTACACCGCGCGACAGTCGTTCGAACCCGAATATTAATATGAATATCATAAAGCGGTGAGAATTGCAAAAAAATAATAGAAAAGTGTACTGCCCCCTTTACTTATTAGGGCGGCCCCCCAAAAATAGTGCATCTCAGTCACCTTGTTTTCTGAGCACTTTTTTGTTTTACAAAAGCGACTCTACAATGGAGAATCTTATATTTCGTGTATTTTTGGGACCTTTTCGAGTACACTGTAAATGCAATTGTAAGGCAGACTTGATTTGAAGTGGTCAAAATTTACTGTTCAAGAGCAACTGTGTTGGAATTAGTGAAACGGATACGCCATTTTGTAAAAAATGACATTCTTGTCGAAAGGACACTCGGGTGATATACGATATACGACGAAGAAAGACGCAACTATTATCGCGAACTTCTGTTTATTGTCCACTTTAGCGTTCCGTGGAAAACAGGTTTAAAGATTCAGTGACACTTCAAAATTGAATAGACAATTTTCTCATATCATTACATATTTAATACTGAAATAAATGAAATAAATCAAATCCTTCAAATAATAATATAAATCAAATGCTTCAAAATTGTAGTAATACTTCGATAAAAGTACTTACAAAATAGACTTGCATCAATCAAGTACAAAAACGAACACAGTTTATAAAAATAGAGTATTTAGAAAAAGCATTGAAAAAAATATACAACACAATTCATTTTTTTTTATTAGAAAGAGCAATTATTTTTGGAGCCATCGTTTAAGAAATCAATCTTCAAAAATACTCATTCATTAAGACACAACATAGTGCAACTTCAGTTTTCTCTAACGTGTCCAACACAGTTTTCAAAGTTCACCAAAAAATTAAACAGTATTTTCCATATTACAATTTTATATTTTAAAGCTCAAAAAAAAAAAAAATATTAGTAAAAAGTAGAAGTACCTCCAGCCTCACTTTATGATACGCATAACGCAATTCGGGGGTGGATCTAGGACAGTCGTCGCGCAGTGTACGCGTACTCGACTCGTTCACTATTCACTGAGATATTAATATCGTTGGAATGTTCTTTTCAGTTTTATGACGAGATCGAAGTCGATGGACAGTGAACGCGTCGAGTACCCGATACCGTCCTTAGTTTACTTGTTACGCGAGCAATGGGGCGGACGTAGAGAATTGTTTAAAGGAGACAGATTTCTTCGTTTCAGACTCGGAGGAGACGACGAGTGGCGGTGGCTCGCAGTCACCGACTCACATTCGCATCAACTTCGAGCGATGCTTTCGCAAGGAATACAGCGCGTCGTCCCTGCAGGGGAAAACGTCGTCGTCGACGGCGGCCGCAGCGGCGTCCATGGACGACTCGCAGCAGTACTCCGACTCCGAGTCGGAGCAGAAGGTGTCGAAAGACAATTTGAGCAGTGCCATATTTAATCTGGTCGCCGGTGAGTCGGAGATCAGTCAGAGCGACTTCGAAGGATCGTTCAAGGTCGAGAACGAGAGAACGGAGGGCTCGGTGCGGGACTACTGCGTGAAAGAGGGCGACGTGTACCGGTGCACCGTATGCCATCGTACCTACACACACATCAGTAATTTCTGCCGGCACTACGTCACCTCACACAAGCCTAACGTCAAGTACTATCCTTGTCCGGTTTGTTTCAAGGAATTCACGCGGAAAGACAACATGGTCGCCCACGTGAAGATCATACATAGCCTTAAGCCGCATATGAGTCTTAGCAGCAGTGGCAGCAGTAGTATGGGACAACAGCGGTAGACCGCTGCCGGCGCGTCTTCTCTTCTCAGGCTACGTTCCTCGCCTCTTTCCCGCTCTGTCACGTGAAGGAAACGTTGAATGGATACGAAGGAAAGGAAACAGGAAAAGACGAACGAAGTACTCTCTTTGCTCCTACGTCGCGCGGGGGGTCGCGAACAGTCAGGCGATCGCGTCGTGCAATTGTCGACAATTGTTGAACAAAAATCGTTGATCGATTTCTCCCTGGCAAGTGGCGGGGAACGTTGCGCTAGAAAGAGGCTAAACACTACGAGAAGCTCAAACGAGACGCGAGAGCGTACGTGTCAATGGCTTTCCGGGGTAAACCCATGGCTGTAAAAATGAAAAATCGTCATGTTTCGAACGAACCAAGAGAGAACCAGCTAGCATAGGAGTTGATCTTAGGGACAGAATTGTGGGGGATGGATCAGGGATGAGCCATAGGCAGATTCAGTGTCTAAGATAGTAGCTAATTATATACAGGTTGAACCATGTAAGTTGCTTGTTTCTGCCATTTTTATTCGTGGACTGATACTTTTGTACCTTAGGGAACGTGGTTCCGGAAGGTCCTCTGACCCATTGGGCAGCCTTTTAACTTTGGTTATCGTTTTAAATATATAGACAAATGGAGTACAAGTCATGGACTTGCACGGTCAATTCGTACTTTTGGCTTTAGCTTTAAAACTCAATATACAGGTTGTTCAGTCACCCCTGGGAAAAATTTTAATGGGAGATTCTGGAGGCCAAAAGAAAACGAAAATCAAGAATATAAATTTCTTGAGGCTTCGTTAAAAAGTTATTAAAAAATTTCAAATCATTCTGGAAAAATTATTTGCAGCCGCGGGGGCCAATCACAATCATTTTTTGTTATTATACATACTCCCGAAATCCTGCGTATTTTCGAGAAAAAAATTCAGTACTGGCGGAACTTCAAACGTTAATAACTTTTTAACGAAGCCTTCATCGACAAATTGGTATTCTTGATTTTCGTCCTATTTTGGCCTCTAGAATCGCTCATATAAATTTTAAAGCTGAACACTCTGTATACAGGTCCAGATGGACTCTTTTATGAAAAGAGAATTTTATTTAGTAGATAAATGTATACGTACTAAGTACGTATAGAGGCATAAGTGAATAAGGGAACATAATTAAGCATCTGTTGTACGAACTCAATCACACGTACTCTGTGTCCCATAGACACATTAATCAGAATCTTCATAGAGTCCAGAGGGCTCTAAAAGAAAGAATTGTTAAATAGTTAGTGTCTTTCATTCTTATTAAAGAGTAACTCTTCTTGTTAGAGAGTAACAAATTTCATATAGTTTTATCAACATTGTTTTTACTCATCACTTTTATTCTACTTCTAATTAAAAGTAATAAAAGATAGCAAACAATATTAGATTCTTCATCTGCAATGAGATTTTTTAAATACTGTTAGATAAAAGATTCGTATCCACTTGTGTGTATTGATTAAGTGAACAATGCACAGTGAGTTTGAATTTTAAAGATAGGAATTTTATCCAATGGAATGTTTGGAAGAGACACGTTAAAATTTAATATCGCTTTGAAGGACCTTTGGAACCATGTGATCCACTGTAAAATAACATTGACGATCGACGATCGTGTGGTTCACCCGGTATACTCATTCCTTAGCATATTCGAGGCGAACGTTTGACAGATGACAAACGCGTAACGAGAAATTACGTCTATTAACGTTATTCCGGTGACTAAGGGGGAACTCAATCGCGGCCAAGTGCCGGTTGCAGCTCAAAACCGTTTCTCCTGTTTCGCTGGGATGGTCCTTACCGTCGTTAAGAGGAGGCCGTGAATTTTAAATAAACCTACGTAAATGATATTAAAGGTAGCAGCTAATATCAAATTTAGATTAGTCGAAGTCAAATCTAGAACACACAGTACCTCTTATTGTTCGCGGATCGGTCGTTCTCAATTTTAATTAATGAATAATTGTCCACGTTTCCCGGATGCTCGTTTTCTCTTTTTTCGTTCGGAAGTTGGCAGTTTCGGGGGGGCGAGACTGGCCGCCAAAGGGGTTACGTATCTCGGCCTGTTTCATAAGCTGGACCAGCTCCCTTTCTCGAGGAACAATTTTACGCGCGTAACACACAACGGGCATTAAGTTACAAACGAAACGAGCTTTACCGCGTGCCTTCCCGATCGCTGGGAAGTCGCGGATATATACAAACAAACAAACAAACAAACAAATATAACAAAAGAAAAGAAAAAAGAAAAAAATGGAAGAAAAAAGAGGCAAAATATGTGCATACAAAGAGTTTATATTATGATTGAACCGGTGTACTCGTTTAATCGTCTCAACGTAGTTCTGCGACGACGGGGGATCAGTTTAAATAGAATTTAATGAAAAATCGCAGAAAAATACGTGAGTCCAAATCAACAAAGAATTTACTATTCTGTGACTGTTATATTACGGGGAGAATCAAACGTGTCGCATGGTGGCGTGTTCAAGATGGCATACGTTTATAACGTAATAAACGGACAGAGGAAACAAAATGGAAAAAAAAATAATACAAAGCAGTGCATGCACACACATACACACACATACATACACGTACACGTACACGTACACACATACACGATATAAATAAGGGAACCACGTAGACTGAGTAAATGCAATATATATGTACGATGACCGTTCGCCATGTTGTTGAGCCGTTGAGCTGTTGTCAAGCTGTTGAGCCTGATTCGAAGTTATATAGTAGCGTAATAGGGAGCCAAGGTAGAGAAAAGAAGTCCGCGGGTTAGGGGCGGGGGTAGGAACGAAGGCGGAGGTTTTAAACGGGGGAAATAAACGGAACGGGACATGCAATTCTTGAAAGACTGCAGAGGGACGGTTTTAACGACACCAAATACAAGATAGTACTGACATTGGATAGACTGAAGGCACTTTAGTAGTAACTTAACGCCGTATCGTACTGTACCGTACTCGATTGAACAATAAGCGTGTTCACACGCTCGATCGGTGAAGCTTATATATAGTTTTGCTGCGTGTATAGTATATTTACATATTATACGAGTTGTTGATTTCTTTTTAATCGTTGACCCACGACGGAAAAGTAACTATGCGACCGTGGGTGGAAATCAGGCATTATTAAATTTGTTAACACGAATTCAACAATCAGTACTAATCGATACAATTATAGCTTTCTTTTTTTGTTTGTAAATAGCGAGCGCTGAATAACGTAAGACAAGGATGTGCATATCCAGGGTCGTAGAAATTGTTATTGTTAAAAGTTTGTCCTTGTCTTACTTGTCGCAGATTTTTCCATGAATCTGGATACGCAATTATTATTTTTTTTTTTTTTTGTCTTTTTTTCTCTCCAAAGCGAAACGAGAGAGTTGAGAAACGTTCTGTTAGATCAATGAAACTGTTCAAAAGGGATACGGCTACAGTGATGGTATATAGGCTTAGTCGTGAGAGACAGCACTAAAATACGATCGTAGCTTACTATATTTTGCACTTTTCACTTTGTCGAATCCTCTCTAGTCGAACACGTTCGTTCATAGACCGTTCGTTAGAATTTCTGAACGGCTTTGCATGAATCGCGAGAGGAAGCGAAACGATTTATATACAAATTTTTTCGTTAGTTGGGCATAGACATTAGACGACTAGAGGCTATATAATAATAATAATTATAAATATTATTACCGCTACTATTAATTAATTATTATCGTAACGGAGACCTTCGTTGTTATTTTAATACGTGGGATTAAATAAAATGGGAAATAAAGGAAATTAGAAGAGAGAAAGGGAGGGAGAGAAAGAGGAACAGAGAGAAAGAGAGAGAGTGAGAAAGTAAAGAGAGGACAGGGCACAGACCGTGATTTGTACGGCCATGTCCGATCGCCCACGATTTGACCAGTGTTGTTCGTTCGTTATTCAAGAGATATCTAGCGTTGCAAAGATAAAGAAAATTTTAGTTGTAAGGGAGTCAGGGACCGACGTTGTCAATCGACAGTCCCTGAACACGATTACGCGTACTTTTAGGCAGATAGAAAGGGGTTTTATTCGATTAGTTAGGCAGGCAGCAAAGATAGAAGAAGTAGGCGAAACAAAATAATTAACAAACAAAAAAAAAAAAAATACCGTATAGGGACGAGAAAGATACTAAAATTATAAGGATGTCTTTTTAGGTGTTTCTGATCATGGCGGACCGTGCCGCTGACTCGCTGATCAATGGTATACTCTCAGGTCAATTATTTTCAAAATTAAGAACTTTCATGGACCAAAGAGTGTGTGTGTCCGCCCGTGAAACGGGCGGATTATTTTCGGCGGGCGAGGAGATGTTTTTTAAACGAAACAAAAGGTGAAAAGCAGAAAATTTAAGGAGGCGGGTGGTGGTGGTCACAGGCCGGTCTTGGTGAAATCGTTGTGTTCAAGATGATGGGTTAACGTAAAAGCCCGTCCAAAGTGGAAACATTATGAGAGGGTGTAAACTGATAGTTGATATATAAATATAAAAAAAAAAAAAAGTGCAAAGAGGCAGCGGCTAAACAGCTTATATATCGATTTAAAGTAAAGATGAAACAAAATAATAATTAAAGTAATACACTCACGTTTGATAATCACTGAGAGGCTAAGACTAACTCAATTTTAGATGGCAGGCAAAGAAGAATGATTTCTTAGAAAGCGAGTAAAAAAGCGTGTTGATGTCGAGTGGAAAGTACAGCAGAAAAATAGAGCTCTCGGATCGCCTAAAGTAAATAAAAAAAAATAAATAAAAGAAACAATGAATGATGGATAACATAGACAAAACAGTAAACAATAAATTTTTTGCCAAATTGTAATGAAAATGATCCCGTTGAATTCTGTCGATACTTGGTTGACGATTAGTTTTTATCACAGGCCAGGGACAGACGGATTTCGAACGTCCTGTGTTCGATCGGAGGCCTTCCGTAGTAGCTCGTTTGGGGGAAATCCAATTTTATTCGTCCGTTAAAAAGAAAAATGTTAAACAAAAAAAAAAACGAAAACGAGTGTTAGTTTACCCTAGTCGACTTTTACGTGAGAAATCGCTCGGGAGATAACGAAACTCTTGTTTCCGATATTTGTTGACAAGCATGTTTGCCTTTTTTAAATTTTATTCATTGCATAATATATATAGTCCGTTGAACGTCTTTATCGTGTCGTGTGAGCGAAACAAGGAAGGGCGTGACAAATTTTAACTGATTGTTGAAGCGACCAAAGACAGTTGCAGAGTCATTTGGCAAACATTAAATTGAGAAATAAAAATAATGTTATCGATGACACGTGTGCGAGTTTAAGGTTGTACGCTTCACTTACATCGAATTCCTTACTTGGTATCTTAAGGCTCGTGATCAGGGTAAACTGATACCTAAACAAATTGTTGAAATTTAGCAGTTGATCTTTTTGAAGCTTGCTACGAAAATTTATCGTACAACATTCGCTCACGTTCGTTGCCTTTAAATGTTGTTAATCTTTAGAATTAAGGTTTGTATAAAAGGAAAATTCATGTTGCCAATCAGTAAAAAAAAACGTTAGTAGTGGTCTCGGGGTGGTGTTTATTGTGGACTAAGGACGGAACGATATGAGGTCCTTGTTGCTCGTACAAAATTAGTGTTCAAATTGTAAAAAGTGTTCATAGCGAGTAAAGTGGAAGAAGAAGACGTAAAAAAAAAAAAAATAAGTTGAAATGTTATGAGGAATTGTTTGTAGGTGGTGTGTACCTTGCGGTTTGCATTACGTGTCACGTGTTTCTTGGCGACGTCCAGGCAAAGGTTAATTTCAAAAGATAAAAATAAAAAGAAAAATCGTTTACGAAAGTTTGAAAGTCGAGTGCAACCATTTTGACGGAATCTGCACCTGTCTTTTCTATTTTAATTCTTAACTTCGTCAGATTGGATCTATTACGTTCCGAACGCAAGCGAATTTCTCACGCTAATCGAGGGTAGGTTCGCTGAGGTCTCGTCGATGAGTTTCGCGTTGAACATATTTTAATTAATTTATAAGTCTACGGACATTGCGGGTGGATACGGGGAATGAATACGAAAAAAAATAAAAACAAGAAAATTTTAAATAGAATATATTATATTTATGTGTGGCTCTTGCAATGGCGACGTCCAAGCGATTCTCGTCTTTTTATTCGTCCCCTTACGGGCGGGACCACCAGTCAATACCGATTATACTAAGTTTCCCACGTGTTAATCGGCATCGGCCGCTGTTGCAAGAGACCACCGCGAAAGAGGAACAGAGAGAGGTAAATTACGAGGCTTAAAAAGCAGACTGTACTATCGGATAGATTTTAATATATATATTAAATATAAATATATATATACATAAACATATATATATATATATTACAAAAAAAAAAAAAGAAAAGAATCATAGTTTATTATCGCAAATAAATTACACGCATATGTACACAGACACCTATACAGAGAGAGAGACACATATACAAAATGCGCGAACTGGTGTAAAAGATGGTACGTATATGTATATATACATACGTAAACACACATACGTATGTATATGTACATATACATTAATATTATTATTGCGATGATTATTATTATTATTGCGATTATTATTAATATTATTACGATTATTATTATCATTATTATTATTATTATATATTATATATATATAAACAAAAGTTATATCGAATATATTTTAGCGCTAGTTGATAATACCTATTAACGTCGTTGCAGTTTTTGAAATGATGCGTCAGAAAATGAGAGTTGAAAAAAGAAAAAACAAAAAAAAATATGAAAGAAATGGAGATACGTGGTTGACTTTTAACTTTATATATATACGTTGAATTAACGTACTTCAGTGGGATCCAATAATATGTAGCGGTGTAATCCCCGATTTGGTGCCTTTTTAAGCGACATAAATAATGACGATGAAAAATGAAAAAAAAAAAGAGAGAGAGAGAGAGAGAGAAAGAAAGAAAGATGATGAAGGGAAGTAATAAGTAAATTGTTATGAAGACCGCGATCGCAGGCGCGCGCGTGTATATCCCTTTTTTTAAAAAGGCGCGCCCGACGATCGCAATCTAGTGCCAAATAAGTGAGACCTTGTCGTAAAATGAGTGTAAAGACAAAAAAAAAAAAACAGAATAATAAGGTGAAATTTTATAGGGAACTTTTTAGAGAAGACGAGTCTTTTCTGACGCTGGGTAGACTTAGTATATTTTATATGCACTGATTGTTTGATTATGACTATCGATAATAAAAAGAACGGTGTTCAATAGATTATAATTGAAGGATTTTTAAGTCTCGCTGTACCGACATGTCTTACACACGCATTCACGTCTCCGTTTGTCGCGCGCGCGCGCTTTGCGAGATTCGTCGACAGCGATTTACCCTTAGACAAGATCGATCATCGACAATGAGACTCTTTATCGTACGGCTAGCGATCGAACGAACGTCGAAACGAATCTCGAAAAGTTGTTCGCCGTTTATTATATATCCTGCGTGAAAGATAACGACATCGAGAAACGTTCGCGAAATTTTTATCCGATTCGTTTTTTCCCCTGGCGACGAAACGATCGCGTGGAAAAATCGAGCGAGTTTCTTGTACGAAGCTTCATCCATCAACTGCAATAACACTATAGTAAATTCCATCATGTTACTTTTTGATTTCTCCGAAACATTTACCACTTTTTTGTTGCAACGTTTCGACGGTTTCCTCGCGTCGATTTTTTCTTTTCTTTTCGAAACTTTGCGTATTTACCGCGAATCTGATTTTTGTCGAACCAACGACGGAAGAAAGAAACACTGTGAATTGGATGCAGAAAAAAAGTGGTGGAAACGCGCGAATGAGTGTACCGAAACGACGGATGTTCCAGCGACCGTATATCGCTGAAAAGAGCGGGGGAAAAAAATAGAAGGAAAATCGCGTCTCGCGCTTTGTATCGAGAAATACAATAGTGGCTAATAAGTTTAGTGGCCTGGAACCGCCCTACCCCGAATGTATACACGCTTATCGAGGAAAGTAAGCGGACTAAATCGCATTGAATCGAAAGGTAATTACCACACAAAAACGATTAACAAAAGCACGGTATTGAACGTGCCCCGTAGAAACACCTTTTTATTTTACACAATTTTCGTTGCGTTTACTTGTCGTTTCCGTTATTATGCGTACACAATTGTCCGCACGTATGTGGAACGCGAGTGTCAATTCGTCGGAGACTCGTGCGACTCCTCGTTTCTCTCGAGGACATTGAATTACAAAAGCGAAATCACCATCCAAGTGCCATAAGTTACTACGAATCGAGAGACCCTTCACAGACGATCAATTTGCCACGAGTTCTGTGCAGCTATCGAATCGCGTTGACTACCAAACAAAAAAATTGTTAATCTCGCGTTGCGTTCCACAACCGTGTAACACCCACCTCCCCCAAAACCTCCGATCGTAGTGATTTCTCGATTTAGTCGGGTTCGATGAACAAAGAAAACAAAAATCGTATATCACGTAGCCGCCGTGCGTATCTCACGATTGGTCCGCGAACGAAAAACGTATATTACGAAACACGCCAAATTCGAGAATTCTCTGCACTCACCACGAAGCACCGTTACACTTAGCCAAAAATTACTTTTATTTAGTTTCGTTTTAGCGATTGTGGATGATGCGTCCCGTTGGTCGTCCGGCGACGATCACCCGCGGTGTACAACGGTCGCGAGCAATTATTTAAACGACTCTCATTAGCGAACGTGTTACTCGATTACTTGTAAAGTATCGCCGTGACCGACGGGAAACAGCGATCCACGGCGCCAACGGGACGATCTTTAGTTGTTAAGGTTACCCAGCCGCGGCCGGCTCGAGCAAAAGCGAACGCGGCGATCCAAAAAAAAAAAAAAAAAAAAATATCGAACGAATTTTGCGATCTCTGCGTTGTGATCTAATATGTTTTAAGCGCGAGAAAATGAAAAAAAAAAACGCTGTAACGCTTGGAACGTTGAACGCTGCTCGCGAAGGCCGGTCGCGACGGGAAGTAAGCGATTATTATTTTTTATGGACTTTTGTTTTGCATGTTGCGTACGCGTATTGTTGATTTATTATTTTTACTTGTCCGGACAATGAAGGAAAGTGAAACATTTGGAGAGCAACAAAAAGATAAATATATATATGTACATGGTTTGTTCGTTGCATTTAACTTTTTCATTTTTATAAGCCCGCCCGGCTGTTGAACTTGTTACAATCTCGTTTTATTTTATCGTGCGCGTGCGTTGTTCGTTCTGTCGTTGAGAGAAACGATTTTGACGATCCAAAAAAAATTAGATATCTTCGTTGCGTACGATCGTTGAGACGTATGTAAGTGTAGAGTCTGTCGTTTCTCGCATCGATTGAATTTAGTACAACGAAACGCGACAGGGGAATCTGTTGCACAGATTTGGTACACGACTGCAGCGACATTTGTCTTTCCTACGAAGTCGTTTAGGCGCTTCAACTTGGAAAGTTTCCAGTGTGTCTAGCAGCGTGTACCAAAATTACTCATGCCATAAGCTTGAAAACAAAGGATGAGTTCGTCTTTCGTTGCAGTGGTCATTTGATTTGATTAAGTTGATACACGGTTCGTTACGAATTTTCAGCGTGGAATCGATGGAGCCCTTGGAATCTGTCTATCGATGTATGTTTACGTGTGCCTTTTTCTTGTAGATAGACCACTTGTGCTATGATCCTACTAGTAAACTACACTTAAACGAAACGTAAGAACGGCACACTTTGTCGCGCAACTTATTAAAAAAAAAAAAAATATGGTACGATTATACTTTGTTTTATTTTTGTTTTATCAACGTTACTTTTTATTTTCGTTGACACCCCGAATCCATTTATCCTCATTGTTCCTCAATTAAGTAGATAGTAACTTATGTTTTACGCTACAATTCTTATTTACAGGTATCATTGAAATTTTGTTTCTGTTCACACTTTTGTTTGCACGCCGTTAAAGTATGCAGTACGAATATACTGGGCGAACCGTATAACTTCTCCATCTTTATTACTCGCCGTGAAATCGAAAGTGAATATTAAAAAAAAAAAAATAATAAAGCTGGACAAGTTATACATTCGAACAGTATCGATAAATATTTATATATAAATTACAATTAGCAGTTGCATGTAACGCACATAGCCGTATTGTAGAAAAAAAAAATAAGAAACAATTGCCAAAGTATTTTTTGATTATATTAATTGTCGTAACGTCGTAGCATTAAATCATAGTTTGTCACGATACTGACTGAAATCTTTTCGCAGACTTCTCATCGGGGAGTACGAAATCGGATGGAGAGACGTGGAAAGAGAAGACACGAAACCTCGGGACAGGATCCTCGGGGAGTCAAGCGAGCACGGAAACATCGAGCGCGAGATCGACCGCGACAACATCATTGACCACGACGACGAGCTCTACGTCCACCGCGGCCTCGAACTCCGCCACGAACACGACCACGGCGCCGTCGAGAAGCTCGTCGGCGTCGCCCGCCACTGGCAGAAACAACGCCCAGAACAGCGGCAGCAGCACCCCGACGACGAACTCGTCCACCAGCGGCCACCAGATCGGCACGATGTCCGCACCTCCGGGTCGCCAGGTGCCCAAGAGGCGCATGAGACGTCGCGCTACCTCCCACTCGCAGGATCCCGCCGAGCAGCTGACCGAGATGTCCGTGCGCGGGCTGAATCTCTTTCGCTACGCCTCGATCTCCGAGGGCGTCTACCAATGCACCGAGTGCGCGAAGCTCGACATACAGAAAACGTTCAAGAACAAGTACAGCTTCCAGCGGCACGCTTTCCTGTACCACGAGGGCCACCAGAGAAAGGTGTTCCCGTGCCCAGTGTGCGGCAAAGAGTTCTCCAGGCCCGACAAGATGAAGAACCACATGAAGACCGTGCACGACTGCTTCATGCCCAAGGATTGCGTCGTGCCCTTTGGCTTTTTTCTCTCGCCTTAGCGGGCGGTGCGAGGGCGAGGTGGGGTGGCGATCGGTCCAGCACGAAGAACGACCACGACGCCGGACGACCAAGACGGACGAACGGAAACCGCCGCGACCAGCGGCACCCAAAGGAACGCGAGGACCTCGACGGCGAGGACGACGTTGAAACACTCGTCCGCGACGAAGATCGTGTCCGTGTTCAGGCGGGGCCGCGTCTAGGGGGCGATCGAAACCAAGTTTCGTGCTACTCCTCGCGGTGTCCCCCCAAGTCCCAGTTGTCCGCGAAACGTGGCGCGTCACGGAGGATACGCGGAAACGAAACAGTCTGCCCCCCCCGTTCCGAATGTGCAAACACCGTGTGTCGCGTGGACCAATCGCATGGCCCCATCTCACCCCCGCGATGATCGATCCCCCAAGTCTTAATCGAGTTAGTCGTTATGAGGAGCCCGACGGGTTGTCGCTCGAGAAGAAGAGCCCCCCGGAGACGCGTGGCGACCGGGTGGAGGAGATCAACGCGACGGATCGATCGCGAAGAATAACAGGGGCCCGTAGACGCGACGAGTTATACTGCACGAACTGAGAACGAATTTATGTGCACTGCACAGATTCACGAACACTGTCAGTGGATTAGTTTTTTTCGTAACCCTTTATAGTACCAACTGTGGGGTGATTGAGGATAGTATTGAGTTGCTTTTACAGAAATAATAGTTCCTTTTTTTAATATCAATTTAATAATATCGATTTCTATATTGATTATAATAGATACTGTGCCAAATCGAAGCAGTGTTTAATGATCTAATTAATGGCAATAAATGTAATCAAATTTCTTAGTTATACTCTGTTAATTTCGTTAGTAACAGTATGCATAATCTCTGCATGATTCAATGATTCTTAATTCGTCGATAAATTTTTAATTTGTGTTGCTTTTGACATATTTACTATAATTGTGATCAAGAACTGTGGGCCTGAAAGGGATTAAAAATTCTCTAAACTCTGTCATTGGTAGAAGTTTAAGAGGTCCCATAATAGCGCGTAGGCACCATAGGACTGGGAACGCTTTGAGCGGAACGGATGCGCGCAACGTCAGCCGCCATCATGCGTTAGTGGCTGGCGTGGATCGCGGCAATAAACAAGTGCATTTTCTGCTCGTTTATCTTGTGAGTAGCGTGCTTGAGAAGAGGACAGATTCGCTGTCAGTGTTCGTGCGCATGTAATGGCATGGAAAATTTTGTTCGAAGCGTGCCGTGAGTGCCCCCCTGTGTTGTAACGACAATTTACAAACGGTCGCGTCAATCATTGTTTTACAATTTGCTGTGTGACAGATCGTTGCGTCTACGGCCCCTACGAAGGATGTTTGTCCTCGAACGTGGCTACTCGAGCGATGTGCCCCTCTATGTACATTAGTATTATATGATCCTTGAACCGTGCAATAGCGCGCAATGCTTGTGAGCCGATCGACGTTCCGGTTGTTCTCCCTCGCTCGTGCGTTCGGCGCGTTTTAACGCGCGCGGCGGCGTAAGTGACGCGTAAAGTGAAATTTGGCTCGCGAGTCGACGAACATTTTAAAATTTCACCGAGAAACAGCCCTCTCGACGTTTCTCGAGCTTACGTGCACGCGTGCCCGTGTATTTAAACCATTGTTTCACAGCGCCGACAAATTCGTCGTGTCGGGCTCCCGCTATCTTATTCCCCTCCTCCCCCACTTCTTACCTCCCCCACCCCCTCCCCGCGTAACAAATGAATTGTTTAATGGACGCAGTATTTTACGCGGGCGTAGTCTGCATTAATTCCAATTTTTTCTCGTTATCTTTTGAGAATCGAAATTTAACGACATCGGCGAACAAAGAAGAAAATTATTCTTAGAATACTAACGAGCTTTCTCGTGCCTTTATCGATGTTTTTCTGTTTTTTTTTTCCTTTTTTTTTTGTAAGGATAGCTTGGTATATATACATACGTATCACGGGCAAGAAGTGTATAAAAATTGTGCAAAAAGAAAAAAAGAAATTTTACATTAACGGTTTAGCGATGATACAGAGTAACGTAAGCAATACGAACAATGGGACTGACAAAATGATGTTAGTACGAGTAATTCATTCTTTCTTCTAGATCGTACCGTGATGATAGCTTTAAAAGTGCGTCGATGCTTTAACGTACAAGGTTTTTCGATTTTTTTTTCTTTCGTTCGTTTCTTTTTCTTTTTTTTTTTCAAATGAAATTTCAATTTTGGCAGGCAATATGTGAAACGTTGGTTAGAAATATGTTCCCTCTTCTTCTCGGTTATTTTAAAACTGCACCTTTCGTAGTCCCTTCGACGTCTGCGTAGAACTCTGCATAGTCACAGTCGAGATACTTCCATTTTCTTTTACCGTTAGAGCGAGATCGCGTTCTTAGAAAGATGCGTATATTCATCTCCGCCTACGACACGTGTCATTCGCTTGTAGGTTAAAAAACAAAAAAAATAGTAACGTTCTTCCAATTCCTCGAACGGATCCGAAAATACCGTGGAAGGCAAAGTAATTAAGTGAACCCCTTAATAATGAACGTGCAGAGTTTCGTAGTCAGGATTTTCTCTTTTTTTTTTTTTTTTTAATTTTTTTTAATTGTTTTTGTAAGCCATACAGATTTGATTCCAATGGTGCGTAGCGAAGCGTATTAGTAAAATGTTAAAAAGAAGAAAAAAAAAGAAAGAAGAAGAAAATGTATATTTATCACAGAGTTTATAACAGTTCGCTACGAGCACAGGAGACTCGTAGAGTTCGATAGATAGCGCCTCCGATAGAGAGAAAGAGAAGGAACACGAATTATACTGCATAGCAGCCTCGGTATATGTACAGGTTCTCTGGGAAAGTGTATTATAGTTATTACCAATTATTAATTATTACTATTATCATTATCAATTTACCATTACTTGCACTACTATTAATGCAGCAAACAATATTATTTTTATTATCACCGTTACAATTATTGCTATTAATATTATTGTTTGATAAGAATTATTAACTTTTAGCTATGGACAAGCACCGATAAAATTGGTTATTATTACTAGGTATATAAGTTATATGCACACGCAAGCACGGACACGTTATAGAGAAAGTTATATGTATACAAACATAATATACAGGGTGTTGCATTTTAATACTGTCGTACAATTATATCCAGAACCACAAGTTATTCAATGAAACGATTTGGCGTTGTGTGAACTATACCAGCTAACAATTGGCATACAATTGTGTTTAAAGCAATGAATACTATAAAACAGTGCGTAGGATAGAAAGTCATACTCGGAATAAGATAACTTTTGTCTGAAATATTTCGTTGAGTAATCGGTAGTTTGGCAGATATTAGTACGAAGATATTAAAATGGGAGATCCTGTGTACTTAAAATGGGCCTCGGTTAGTTCGGGTCTAGACCGTTTGTTTTTTCTCTTCGATTTATTATTATTATTATTATATTATTATATTATATTATATTATATTATATTATATTACGATATACTTTTTCGTTCGTTCGTTCGGTTAAAAATCTGAGAAAAAAAAATCTGTTATTTGATGATACGCTATTAACACGTTTTCTTTTCTTTTTTTCCGGTGTTGGGACACCGCAGAGTAGACGTAGCAAGGTCGAATTACGTAAATTTTTTCCGAGAATCACGCTGAATAGAATTAACGCAAACGAAGCTTACGATTCGTTCGTAGGGATATAACGAGTTACTTATCGCTCCTCCGTGTCCGTTTGACAATACGAAAAAGCAACGTAGTCGCGCGAGAATTGAGATGTTTACGGTTCGTCGCGCCCCGTACCTCTTTGTTGTTATTACTCCTTCGACAGAAAAGTCTGGTTCTCATCTGGGCGCTTCGAAACGAATAAACGCAGCAATTTTGTACAATAATTAGCAATAACGAGCGCGCCGTTGAGTACTTCCAGGAAAAGTTGTATAAAGGGAGCGCGAACATTCCGTCCCGAGTGGGAGAGGGGCGTATTCGCCAAAAAATTCGACGCCATCTTTGTAACATTTTTGACCAAGCAACGTGTGTAAAAATTGTCATCAACAAACGAGCACTCACTTTGAGTTATTCCTGAAAATTGATTATGCAGGTATTGTTGGAAGGAAGAAAGATCAGTCTTAGGGTAAGAAGAACATAATTCATGATTCCTTCGAAGACTGATCCTCGTTTCTCCCTGCAGTACGCGCAGACGCGTCTCAGTCACGTTGAGAACAGTTTCCCACTTAGGCCACGCCCCCGCGGGACAGACGCTCGCGCTCCCAACTATACATGTCGGTGACATCGAACAGTTTTGCGAGCTCTGATATTACACGGATCTTTTCCATCCATGCTGCCTGCCCCACAGTTCTACGAATTTACTAGAAGTATTTGCTCGTCGAGCCTCCCGACGCAAAACGCCCGAAACCCAAATCATCCCCCGCCCCTTTTCTCCCGATATCCGAGCTGCAAGAGAGCATTCGAACGAATACCGAACGGAAAGGAGTATTTTGGTCTTCCGACGTCGGTGTTATAACGGCGTGATAGCATGTGAAAATGAGCGTGGATGTGTACGTGCGATATATATGTATGTCAGAATGATGGTTGGTCGCGAGAGAGCTATTTAAAAGAATATATATAAAGAGATATATTACGTGAGAGGGAATAATGTGCACCCGCGTGAGAAAGGAACCGACACTCCCCCCTTCCCCCCTGCGCAGAAATTTATATATTTTCATGCCTTTTTTCTACGTCCAGTCGGATCGTCGATACGTCGTAGAACGGATTATACTTTGATATTAAGCGCGCGTGAACGCATTCGGGTATACATATCGTACAATTAGGCTTTAACCGATCCGGGTATATGTGTTACGTATCGTGACTACGAATTTGCGTATATGCGATGGATACAAAAAAAAGAAAAAAAAAAAAAAAACAACGGGCATCATATGCAATTCCGCTTGATTTCGTTTAACGAGAGGGAATTCTATTTTGAAAAAAAAAAGACAGAATCCGTCTATCGCGTGCGTTACGAGGCCTCTGGGTGTGTTGATCGCGAGCCTCTAAAAAAATTTTCCACTTCCATGCGACGTGTGCAAAAGCAATTCAGGACGGTCGTGTCGCTCTTCTTTTTTTTTTTTCTCCACTTTTCCATGCACTGTGACTACCTTACTTCTTACGTTTTAGTTTTATACCACTACTGTAAGAGTTCTATTATTATTATACCTATTACTATTGTCATCGTCAAATAACGTTTATTTTATTTTTTAATTTTAATTGTATCATCGGGTAATTAGTTAGCGCGGTAAGGTGCGTTAGGCTTTAAAATGAAAACCACAGCAACGCGTTTAGGGAACGAGACGTGAGGATAGCCAGACGAATGCAAACAAACGGTTATTATATTTATAATGCAGATATTTTATTTGAGCGTTAAAATGCTACAGCTTGCGACACAACGCGGCGCCTACTATGTTTCCACTTTTGCTCGGCCAACGTGGCGGATGTTTCATGTATCGCGTCGTTCCGACGAATCGACTTGTATTTATGTAAGATGGTTGACCGCTGCAAATTTTATTCGTGTTGGGTAGCTGAACAAGCGGGCGAATTTCGCGAATCATTCGAAGCTGAGTTGAGGTGACGACGCTCTTTGTTTTTTTTTTCTCTCGTCTGTCGTCGGAACGCCGCGAAATATTAGAATTTAGTTTAATCGATTTCGAAAATTGTTGAAAAAGGTTTCGCTACTCGTTTCACTGTCGGTAAAAAAAATTTGTATTGGATAAGCAATCGCGTAAACACATTCTCTGCAATCTTTGTCAACTCTGGAAAAAGGCGAAAACGCAGTATGGCGTCCCGAGTAAATACGAGAATTTACGTTCGATTTAATAAAAATTAATGCAAGCGAGTTTTAGCAAATTTACGATCACCGTTATATGTATATAAATATATGCAAATATTTATATGTGTGTATTATATACAAATATTTATATGTGTGTATATATATACAAATATTTATATATGTATAAATATGCAAATATTTATATATGTATAAATATACAAATATTTATATATGTGTATATATATATATATGTTTATATATTTAGTAGCGATACGTACGAGTACTGGCACTTTTATTAAGCACGGAAACATCATGGAGACGTCGCGCAGCGCTCTGTTTCGGTATAGGCGAGAAACGCGGTACATAGAACAATTACGCTGACGCATAAACGTTAACAAAGGGAAGCATTCTTTGCAGGACATCGAGACACGAACGTTCGACACAGTAATTTTACGTTTTGCAATAGATAATGAAAATTGCGAGAACTGTTAAGAAATATAGACGTTGCGAATACAGAAAATCTATTATATATTATATATAAAATACTATATTATGTTATATTATATTGTACCGTCCATCCTATCTGGGGGATGGAGGCGCGTTAGTTATATATCATATAACAGTAACAATAAAGGAAGCAAAGCTGCACGTTTCGCACATTGATCGTCGGTCGTCGGCTGTACATTTGTTTTCAATGTACGTACGTATGTACCTATAATTAATTGGTGTCTGGTGGCGATTAAGAGCGATAACAGTTTGATAACTATTATTATTTTTATTTGTTTTTACCTAATTGTAGTTTCTTTGTAACTCTTTGTGATATACATTGCAATAGTCTATCCGACCGTTTATTTGTTGTATCGATTGGCGCAAACCTTCATTAAAGCAAGACAAAGAAACGCACATCTTTTTAGAGACTCTCTGTAACGGCAGTCTTCTGGCCCCCGCTTTTAATAATAAATAACGGCGCTCGCGCGCGCCATGTTTCACGCTGGCCAAATAGATGTGTAATAATTGAACTTTGATCAAAATAAAATTTCAACGGTATTCAAGAATTTAATAACGCGATAAAGATAGCTTTTAATTCGATTCGCGAAGTACTTGTATATCAAGTCTGGGAACGCTCGAATTCTTTCATTTTTCAGGAACAGAATTTGCAAATTCCTTGTTCACCTAATTCAACAGAAAGATGTTTCCCATTTCCACGATGCGTTCGCTACCACCATTCAATTGGATAATTGGAAATGGGCAATATTTTATTTGATCAATTGTAACACTTATCTTTTATTGATTATTCGAAATTTATAACTAAATAATAATTTTGCCCATCTCTGACCACAGACTATGTTACGTTAATATCATGAAAAGAATTCATACACCATCTTAAGAATTCTCTTGCAACTATGCAACTTATGTATATAACATAATTTACAAGTGATTACAGATAAGCATATTAAATATGTTCAGCTTGTGTAGAGCAACGCGTGGTAGCGAACGTGTTAAACTCTGTTTAACATGGATTATTGCTTAATACAACAAAAATGTGAAGTTTCACCAAGCACTTTGTTCGCTATTTTATCCAATTTATTTTGGAGCTTTACAGAAACAACATATGATATTAATCTGCAATACAATGAAATCTAATGTAGAGAGAAATGTACAGAATGGTAAAAATGTTGCAATAAAAGCTTGTGGCAGAAAGTTGTAAGAATAATATATGTGTGAAGGAAATACTTACATAATAAAGTGTACAATTATAGTTATCTCTGATATCTATATTTACCAATTTAAAATCAACAGTGAGAATGAAACTTTTAAGGTCATTTTAAAAGGTATTAATATTTAAAGTTTCATTCCAAACTGTTAATCTTCGGTTAGAAAATATAAATATCAGCAAATACTATAATTGTATATAAAAAAAAAAGATTACAACAAAATATTCCTAATAGAAATAAGAACAGAGCCACCAATAAAAATATAAGTGTTTCGTTTTTACTGTTTGTTAAATATCGTATACCTACCATTGTAATTAATTCACATATAGCGTAAGGATTTATTGTTCACAATTTTCTCAAGTATTACCTTCTACTAATGATGTATTTATTTTCATTTATGTTATAAAATTTAATTTTTTTTCTATAACACCTTTTACCCTTTTCTCTCACAGGATTGTTATTCATTCTGATCATTGATACCAGAAATCAATACTTGTTAACAAAAATTCATCCAAAAAGGAGTAAAAAATCCTTCATAACATTTGCAATTCCAAGCTTTGTTACCGAGATACAAGCTTTGATACCGAGACACGAAAAACTTTCAATTGCTCGTATTTTAATAACGATGCCTCGAACTGCGAAATGAAAAAGGACATTTTTATTCCCATATTACCACAAATTAATTTTGTTTCTGAAAAAGGTTAAAAATAGATAGTCATTGAAATCGAATCAAGATGCTTGATGAGACTTCACGTTTTATGAATGTGCAAAAATTCTGTATGCAGAGCCTCGATTGTCGCAAGGTGTCATTCGTGCATCCCCGTTGTTTATGGCTCATGAGTAGTCTTCAACTTTGTTGCTAACAATGGCGACCACTGCTTGCCATAATCGAGGTTCTAACCTCTGGTGAATCGTCGACTTCTTTATCCAGCTCCAACTAATCTCTAGACTGTCTGATAACTAACAATCCTGTACCTGTTCTCTTTCCATGTCTAACCCAGACCAGCTGCCCAGTCTTCCGACCGACATCACGTTCGAGATTTGCACCTCGTCGTCGCCGCCACCGTCGTCGACGACGGCGACAAGAACCGGCGAGGACAATTTCAGCGAGGGGAACGGGAGCACGTTCATCAAGTCCGAGAGGGTCGTAAGCGGAATGCATTTTCTCACCGACCGGGAGGAGGATCGGGGCGAACTGTTGCTGCCCAAGTCGGAGTCCGGGGACGCCGAGCCGGAGGTCAGGAAACAGGTTGGTTGGTCTGCTGCTTTTGATACTGCTTCGGCAGGCAGTGCACCACCTGTGCCTGGCTTCGTTCGGTGGACGAGCACGAGGAAGAGGCGCGGTTTGCCGCGTCCTCGCGGACATTGCACCAACAGAATCGGACAGACCATGAGAAGACCGCTACGGAGGCCCGTACCACCGCGGATTTGATAGGGTGCTTTCCATTCTCGTGCAACCGAGGGCATTAGGGAATTTGTTAGAGCATTTATAGCGACGATTAGAGTTTCGATTGTTGCGCTAGTCGGGGACTGTTGGGCCCCTAACGAGGGCATGTCACGATTTGGACGAATAGGGGTCTTTGGATGAAACTGGTCTTAAAATGTAGGGATCGATTTCTATACTTGTTTAGCTGGGAGGCCCAATCGACTTTGGGCCTGACCTGGGCAAATTTAATTTGTTATCTTGCTTGTATTTCAAATTGGGCCAAAAGAAATAGTTCAGAATCTTTGTACAATTTCTCAATTTCTCTGCTTCTTTGGCTGTGAGGCCCAATCAACTCTGAGCCAAACTTGGGTATATTTCATTTGTGATCTTTGCTTGTATTTCAAACTGACCAATAGCAATACTTCAGAATCTTTGTAACGATTTCTCTGCTTCTTTGGCTGTAAGGCCCATTTGGCTCTGGGATGACCAGGGCAAATTTCATTTGTGATCTTTGCTTGTATTTCAAACTGGCCACAAGAAATGGTTCAGAATCTTTGTAACGATTTCCTTGCTTCCTTGGCTATGAGGCCCAATCAACTTTAGGCTTGATTTGGGTAAATTTCATTTGTGATCTTTGCTTGTATTTCAAACTGGCCAAAAGAAATAGTTGAGAATCTTTGTAACGATTTCTCTGCTTCTTTGGCTATGAGGCCCAATCAACTTTAGGCTTGATCTAGGCAAGTTTCATTTGCAATCTTTGCTTGTATTTCAAACTGGCCAAAAGAAATAATTCAGAATCTTTGTAACGATTTCACTGCTCCTCTTGGCTGTGAGGCCCAATTAACTCTGAGCCAAACCTGGGAAAATTTCATTTGTAATCTTTACTTGTATTTCAAACTGGCCAAAAGAAATAGTTCAGAATCTTTGTAACCATTTCCTTGCTTCCTTGGCTGTGAGGCCCAATCAACTCTGGGCCTGACCAGGGTAAATTTCATTTGTGATTTTTGCTTGTATTTCAAACTGGCCAAAAGAATCTTTGTAACTATTTGTTTAAGGCAATACTCTTACCACAAAGAAATGATTCAAAAGTCTGCAAACATAAGTTGTAAACCAGGCCCAGAATTCATTATCAGAACACAATTTTGATCTAAACACAATTACGAAAATCTGAATGCTATCCTAATACTACAAAATAATATGTTATTTGGAATGTTACCTTAGAAGTGCCCAGGTCTACTTTTGTGCCTGATATATCATGATTTCACACACCTCTACTGTTCTATAATCTTTTCTGTAATCACGTTTGCTAAGTCTGTTCATCTGACTGGACATTTGCAAACGTGTACATCATACAAAGATTGATACTTTGTGTTCTGTTTGCATTCATGAACCTCTACATTTTAAGCCAAATTTCACCACAGAAAGTCTCGACCAAATCATGACCCCATCTTTACTAAGCAAAACATTTAAGTTGTTCAATAGTGTTTTTGTTACGTTAATCAATGCAGATGGTATTTTTTAATCCGTTGATACAACAGTTTTTGTTTTGTTAAGTATTCACCATGGAAGAATGAATGTTTCAGTTAAATAATACAATATTTATCGACATGATCCACCAATACGGATAACAATCTGAGATAGCGAGTGCAACGTTTTTATTAATCAACATGAAAGAACGAACGGTGTTCCGATCAGGCAATATTTCACTAAATTTACTCGCACAATTCTGGGGACACCGCGTGAAATAAAAAATGGAACGCCTTATCGAGATTTTCTTTTCGTTTGAACGACGCAGACGCGTACGTAGATTCGATCATTTGCATATAGGAAATTATTAGTAAACGTACGGACGACCAATAAGAAAGGCATTGATCGCCTACCAACGAAAATAACGTCGTCCAATAGAGTGTGTAGTAGTGAAAATCATTATAGTGAAAATTGGTGTTAGAAAATTAGTTGTGCTGTGTGGAACTCACTTAGTCCAAGTTTTAGCCGAAAATTATTAAATTCTTACGTACGAATTGTACGTAACATTCGTCGACGAATTTGTTCCCAATGGAACAATACAAAGAAAAAAAAAAATTAATAATAATAAAGCGTGTGAGTCATCAAACTTCTCGTTACAGGCGTTGTATACTTATGCAAAATAAAATGTTTGTAACACTTGTTTACTTAGCGTATAACAAAGTTAGTGCGACCCTTTCGCTCACGACTTTTTTATTTAAAATTTGTTAGCGTTGAAAGGCTGGTAGAAACCTTTTTAAGTAAAACAATTGTTCCGTAGAAATAACAAACGCAACTAGAATTGTTTAATATTAATGGCTGTATGGGACGTGTCGCTGTACCTACAAACGTGGTCTCCAATTGTACTCTTTTCGAACTGATTTCAACAAGAATAGAGCACTCGAAACATTGTATCATTTCTGTGATTCGAAGTTCTCAAAGCCTTGTTACCAGAGGTGCGCAGAAGATCCTGCGCATCCCTGATAGAGAGCGTCATCCTTAAAAACGGATGATGCAGCGGCAGACACGGACCATTGGCAATGAACTAGAGATATCTCGTGCTGTTTTGTAACCAGCCGAATGGAAAGCACCCGGCGTGAACGGTACGGTTGTAAAAGTAGTCCTCTGCGTCCTTAATGCGCGTCTCTTATCTCGTTTGCCCTTCGTATCTCCTTTATTAGTCCGCGCGTGTATACTTCTCAGGCCGGGTTCGTCGAACCGGACTTTCTCCGCGGATGATCTCGTTATTCGTCTCGTTTATCTCGGTTGACACCTTTTCTGTCGGTGCATCCGTTCGTCCGTTCCGCCGCGCCACCGAGAAATACATAAATATATTCCTCGCGCGTCGCATTAGCGAATTCGAGGACGTACAGAGAATGCGCGCTTGGCAACACGATGGCCAGCGTGAAACGTTTGTACCGTTGCGTCGCGGTTGAAACGCCTTAGATCCGTGCATCGACGTCGTAAACGATTCTGGTTGTAACCCCCGCAGCTAAATTGTCCAACGAGCGAGACAAAAAAAAAAATACTAATAAAAAAGGGTCGAGAAGTCGTACGTGGGGCGAGAAACGATGATCAAACGAAAGAAAGGGAGAGAAAGTGAGAGAGAGAGAGGGAGAGAGAAAAAACCAAATAAACGTTGTTTTACAAGCTGCTGGAATACCTCATTCAAAACGACGGTTCCGTAGTCTGCAAGTGGTGCGGCGAGGTCCTACCGTCTCGAACCCGTTGGTACAGGCACAAGTACAAAGTCCACGTCTCCACCCAGGTCACCCAACCGGCGCCGCTCTTCAAGTGCCACAGCTGTAACGCTTACTTCAAGTCCCGTAAGGGTTACATCGGTCACCTGAGCTCGCGGCATTCCGACAACGAGAACGACGAGAACAGGGAAGAGGCGGCCAACAAGAAGGCCCGGAAGACCTCTGACGTAAGTCTTACCCTCTAACGCCGCGATCATTCCCCTGCTTTACCCGTACCCACGGTCAAACCTCGTACGCCACAGTCTATAACACTTAAATCGACTTACAAACTTGAAATTTGTCCAATGTCCAGGGTGCATCGAAAGCTGCGAACCGTAGCTTCAACAACGAAAGAAGTTCATCCAAACGTTGTATTTCAAGTTGTGCTAGCCTCGGAGCTCCCACAGAGTCATTCAGGGAAAATGCTCCGGGGCAACCTCGAGCATTAATATGAGCTACCAATGACCTATTTGACCTTGTTCCCGAGTTATGGCCATTTCTGTACCGCAGTAATGCGCAGCTACTTACCTTTAGAGGAAGCGCTAGTCTCGGAATGGTCATCTTGGAACCGTCGCAAGAATGCATCCTGCTATAGAGTCTCGCAATATTTTAAAAGCTCCTAGCATTTGTCAACGACTGTCTGACTGAATAAGTAATTCGACCGGTTCAAGGAATCTGAATGTTTTATTTGCAATAGAGAGGAAATCGTTTATTCGAGAAGCGTCTAATAACTCTGTTGAAATATGGCGATGCACAATATCAAGTGGGGCGATAGTTCGTTCAATTCATTGCTCAAGAAATTTGCATGGGATTGACTCGTCAATTTGTTCCTAAATTAAAAAATAGATCGTAGATCTTCCTGAATGGTACAAAGATAGTTATGACTCTTCGCAAGGGAACAAAGTCAAATAGGATACATACTTATATGAACTTTTTTCGTTGTTGGAAAGCCCATAGTCTTGTCCAGTGGTTTACGCAGAACTTATTTCTAAAAGGGATTCACGTAGAATTTTTTTTTTTTAAAAAACGTACAACTCAAGTATATTCATATATATTTTATTTATTCTTAATTCGTACAACTTTAATTTAATAGCGTGGAATATTTTTAGCATTTTCGACGATGTAGTTGACCCTGTCTAGGAAGAGCCCAGCTAACGAAGCGCGTAAAATTTGTAGAAGGGCTTTCGTTGCTCCCGGACCCTCCCGTTCGCCTCCTTGCGCGTCATTTGTAATCGTTCCCGATCGTTCACGGTCGAAAAAGTAAGGGCGAAAATGTGAAACGTGCCCCCACAGATCGGTAAAGGGCCAGACTGGGAGCAACAGAGGGAGAAGGAAGAGAAGCTGGTGGCAGACATTATCGATCGGGTGAAGAGAGAGTGCGAGGCTCAGGGTGAGACGGTCACGAGACGAGGCTACTCCAGGCGGTCTACCGTGATGAACAGCTAAGAGCGCGCCCTCGCTGAAGGGATGAAGGGAAACTTGGTGCCATATCATCGTCGTACGATGCTTACCTCGTGATTCGGCTCCGAAGAACGTTGGTCGGGCGCGCGCGAAGCCGATGCCTGCCGACATTCGATCTCCCATCGTCTTTCGACCGATTGCGAGCAGCACTACGATAATAAAAAAAAAAAAAATGTAGTTAAGGGATTCGCGAGTTTAGGGAAGTCTAAGATCAAACTAGGATTAATTTGAACTTAATTTTGAAATCGGCGTTCTATGCTCAATCGTTCGTGAAGGGAACTCTGGTGGATCGGTCTATGGCCGCGACAATCGAACGCGCCCACAGTTGAATTATATTTATCGAGACGTCGGATTGTCGCGTTCACGACCGTTTTCATTTTTTTTCTTTTTTTTTTACGACGTTGGTCATTCAACGCGTCGAGCGTTAACTTGAAATTATTATAGAGACTTAATTTTTAATCAACGAACGCCTAAATCTGAAAACTGAAAACTGATTATTATTTTATGATAGTCCTAATGGAATTAATTGTATTTAGAAACGTGGATTTTTTATTGTAAACGTTTTGAAGAAATACGCAAGTTCAAAGTGGCCGCCATGACGCTCGACGGGTTGAAAGCTACGGCGCATGCGTACTGCTATCGTGACTCGCGTAACGCGGAGTAACGAAGTCGGCAGGATAATCTTCGATCGCCGAAACGAGGGTTTAAAAAGAAAAAAAAAGAAACTGTCGAGATGTAATGCACGCGCGGCTACGTATATTTTTTTCGCATCCTAATCGGCCGCGCGGCGATACACACGGTGTAAAACGTATTTGTCGATAGAATTGCGCGCGATCCACGAACTATATTAATACGGGCCTGGGAGTTTGCGTCCATGGCTGCAGTCTCACGCAGACGCGGCGAGAACGTTTCTTGTTCTCCTCGTCGAAATTTTCGATCGTTGGTTGATATCGTTCCTTTGATCTCTGTAGGTTCCGCGGATCTCGGTCGCGGTTAAACGCTAACGAATGAGCGAAAGTGTTTAGTGGTCGGTGTAAAAAAGATAAACGGTATTTTTTCTCGTCGGATTGCTACGGCGAGACGGTTGCTGCTTCGCTCGACCCTAGCTTCGTAATGTCGTGGCAACGTGGACTAAATGCTTCAAGGAATTTTTCGTGGAGTAACAGGAACTCGGTAGTAACTTCTTTATCGTTATCGTAGAAGTTCTTGGGTCCAGAGAAAGAATCGATTTGATTGGTTGAGGTTAGTCCCGCGAGGAGTCCCTGCATTTGGTATACGTACCGCGTGATTAGTAACAAGATTGTGGCGTAAACGATAGCTTATCAAATTAGTACCCAAGGTTACTTTCTCTCTGGCCCAAACTCTAGATTTTGAGATTGCATTTATCACAGAAACGATTCATAAATCTGTGCATGCATTTTTATGAAATTTGTCCCACCATTTTGCTATTGCTGGATGACCAACACGATTATACAAACTCCACTCAATCGCATCACAAAGATTACAGACTTATCTTCATCCTAACATTCTAATCATGATTTCTAATCCTTACTCATCATGAACCTTGCATCCTTCTTGAGTTATACTGACCCTTGACCATCGTCCCTACCTCTATCTCCAGCAATAGTATATAAAAGCTTACAATATTGAAGAATGATCAGAAAGAATCTAATACTTAGTCAACCTAACACAAGTTGTATGAGTTTCTTAAGAAAAAGTGTTGTCAATTCTACTGGAATTCAACACTATCTCTTTTCAAGAATTCTATCAATCCTTACCTTTGTACATATAATTGGTACCCTGTGCAATCAACATACTTGTCTATTGGCTTGCATTGCGAATTATATTTTACCTGTAGAATCTATAAAATGTGAAAGCAAGCTGGTAAAACCCATGCTCGCATTAAGCAATCAGGAGTACTAAATTAGCTCTGACAATGTTGGGAAGATTTCTATTATTGCGTCGAAATGCGCACAGATTTATGAATTGACGGAATTTGTTCTTCCTAGTATGTAAATAGAAAGTAAGAACTCGAGTCGAATAGAATGAAGTATCCAGGGAACGCGTGGGAGTACACCGCGCCAAGCAAAACGAATACTCGGCATTAGTCGTCTAGGGTTGACGCGAACGCAATTTACTAAAGTGAAAAGTGTTTGCGATTCAAGCCTGAGAGGCTTTCTCAAGGAAAGAGAGAATCCAGTGCCAAATGTATATCTTCCCAGGCGTACGACATCTCGTTGCGTACGATACACATGCGGAACGTTCACTATGATACGCGATGAGAGCGATCGTTTGCTCAAAAGTGCAACAGTACTACTTCCTTCGATTTTGTTCGTTCACTCTTTCGTTGTATTCGACGCGTACGGGTCTAGCGCATATATCGTGGCACGCTTGCCTCGATACGTTCATTTATCAACTGTCGCTCAGCGCGTGAACGTCACGGAACACGTGACATTCATAGAAATTATATCGGTATACGGGTATGCATTAATATCGCGTAGGTGGCGTTCACGAAACCGCTGCACCAAATCGTAGCGAGACAAGGCGCGTTTCGAGTGGTAATACTAAACATGTGGATTAACCTTTATTTAGATTTCGTACAGTATGCACGAATTTGTCCTGTGTTAAATGTAAGGGGCATCTAATATTCGTGAAAAAACAAAGGAGGCTTAATAAATACGGTTTTGAAAATTGTTAAGAAAATAATGAGAAATGATATTGTACAGTCTATTGACAATCAAGACATAATATAACCTCTACGAAATTTATATCTATGCCTGGGTACAATTCAGAATCAGGGAAATGACCTTGAGAGGGCAGTCCTGTTCCGGTTATAGAACCGTGTTCATTTCTCTGCTTGGAAATTATTGGAGCATGTCGTACGTTTACCTGCAATCATTTACATGTTATTGACAGTGATAGCGTGTAAACGTGCGGATGACGTTATTCTGCTCGTTTTAGAATAACGGAGAAAGTACAGATTGATATAGGTATACGATCATTCGTATACCAGCGTATAAACAAGACATTTTATCACTTGGAACTTAATAAGTTTTAAATACCTGTTTCTTAAGACTTCTTGTTGGATTTGTTCGATAGATGCGCCTTAAGTTTGATACAGGCTGTTCGGCACATCGTGTATACCGTTTGGTCGCAGAATTTCAAAACGTGTAATTTGGGATATTATCTTAGCATAAATTCATGATGCCACAACGATTTATTATGGCTTTTCCGATTCCTGTTGTTAACGTCAGAGACTCGGGTAAATAAAACCACGTGACTTGTACAGAATTGTTTTAATCTTCTAAACTCAAACAACATGATGCATGAAAAATTTGCAAGATGTTACTTTTTAAAGTATAGTTTTACTATACAGGGTGTTCAGCCCTGGAAAAAATTTCAATGGGAGATTCTAAAGGTCAAAATAAGACGAAAATCAAGAATACCAATTTGTTGATGGAGGCTTCGTTAAAAAGTTATTAACAATTAAATTCAAAAAATTCAAATCGTTCTAAAAAAATTATGTTTAGCTAGGGGGGTCAATTACAATCATTTTTTATCATTACACATACCCCCGAAATCCTACCCACTTTCTAGAAAAAAATTCGAGAAGGTGTGGAATTTTTCAACTGAAAAAAAAATTTCAAATCGTTTCGGAAAAATTATTTTCGGTTGCGAGGGTCAATTACAATCATTTTTGGTGAATAGATATACCCCCGAAATCCTGCGCGTTTTCGAGAAAAAAATTCACTACGGGCGAAACTTTAAACGTTAATAACTTTTTAACAAAGTCTCCATCGAGAAATTGGTATTTTTGATTTTCGTCTTATTTTGGCCTCCATGTATATCCTATATATAAATATCTTCGTAACTTATTAAGAAGAGCACGATTATGCGTGCACCAAAATGGACGACATTTTGAACAATTTCTCAGATGGTAACGTTACAACTTGTGTTAAATCTTTACGTATTCGGGACAAAGCACATCCTCTTGGTCCAGTTGTAAAACACGTGGTTTCATTTACACGAGGCTCTCAATTCGCTGGAAGAAGTGTAATTTTAAACTAATGCCCATCATCCAATTAGATATTAAATTTTTACATCGTGTAGGAAGGCATGCGCAACGATATATGCGCACCTGTTACGCTCGACAGGTTAGTTAGGCACGCACTAGTGTCGCTAGAAAGACGGTAGATAGATCGATAAATAGATAAAGTATATCTACACGTACATGAGGTACGAATAAGTATAATATAATGCGCGGGTGACGGTGATCAACGCGAGAGCATTATATGTATTAATCTTGCTGAATATTCCAAGAAAGTCTGTCCATTTTTTCGAATGTCTCGAAAGTATTTTAATCTCTACTCCATTGTTGCGTGTCGTACGGCGCAACGGCAGAAGAACGAATTGCGTTTAATCTCGAACTTTTAACTCACGATTACAATTAGAGTAGACCGTTCGTGGACGCTGTTATACAGATACGACGCGTACGTAAACTGACTAGTCGTTAAGTTCGGTGCTAATCAAGAAAGGTATAAATTCTATATGCCTTTTTATTACAAATACGATTGCATCAATTATTTTTCGGAACGAGAGAGTAGACTTAACCCTTTGGAGGAGTTTTGCATTAATCGGATCGAAGAAAGAAATTGTCGATCGCGTCGGCTCGTTCGTCACCGAATGTCGTATTTTATCTCTAATTTTTTAATAGAAAGCAAAGCCAAGACAAATACGTGTGAACCGGGGTTACGCGCCGCGGCGCGGAGAAAATATGAACCGCGTGTAACCTAACCTTCTCCAAAGGGCTAATCAAAAAAGGGGGCAACTCTCTTCTGACATTGCGCGACGGATTTTACACGTAATTATGTACAGGCGCGTACTTGCAGGTAAACCTCTGCACGTATACCATATTTCTAATCCTACGTGTGCATAATGATACTCGCGATGCACATTTTGACGTGATTGTGTACGAGCAGAGGATGTTAATCAACTACCGTCGAGGGCAAAATTAAGAGCCACTTTATCGTCTTCCTTCCTCTTACGAGTTCCTTCGCGCATATTCATTAACAAGCATCGACATGTTTGTTCGATACAATCGTGTGATTCGACCGAGACAACTAACGCTTACGTACGAATCCTTAAATTAATTATAATTTTTTGGCGTATCGATATGGATCATTTAGGTAATATACAAGGGTATACAAATTAATATAAATTTGCGGGTACTCGAGAAGAAAGACTTAAGACGTTACAGGAACAATTACGGTGTTCTCGCGTTTCGGGACGTTTAAAGGCAAAGAAATCTGCGCGCAGGTCGTGTCGTGATTTAGAGAGAACATTCTTTTTGTCGACTTGACGCGTCCCAGTGGGAGTAAGGAGTGCAGGACGATTGTCTTAGGTGATATACATGACTCATAGATGTCGTATGGTGCGCGTTTGGCGATACTCCCGGCGTGCTTTGTGCCAATCGAACGTTCTTCAGCCGCCCAAAGAAGATCTTTAGATCTTTCCGCTTGTACAGCTGTCCCTTTCCAAACCATAATAGGTCCAAAGAATGTATACGATCCATTTAAAAGGTGAAGGCAAAATTAATCTCTGGTTATAAAATTTGCAAAGGGATGACATAACCTACGCGGTGAATATTACGTAAACCCGTTTCATGTATTAAACGATCTCACTTACCTCGTCTGCCTTCGCTGGAACAGTTACGAACCTTCCATCATCAATCGTCTTCCTCGTTATTAATATTATTTTGCACGCGTTGATATAGACGTATAGTGATATGTACTTATATAAATAATTTGTAGTACGTCCCCTTTTAGCAGAGCGTGAATAATAACTAAAGTGACCTTTTTCTTCTGGAAACTGTACGAGGGGGAAAAATAGTGATCTCTCTTCGATCGGGGAAATCAGTAAGTTCAAAGAAAAAATTTCCCGTTAGATGGCGTTTTCTTTGACAACATGTAGCCGTGGTGAACTAGAAAATATGTACGACTCTTTTGAAGATATGGAGAACTCTGAGTTTATTCTTATATCTGTTAACAAAAATCCTAGCGATAAAACAAAAACATTAACATTAACTTTTTCTCGTATAACAACCCTAACTTCAACCCTTTAATCGGCAACGTAGAGCATAACCTCACAACAGAAAACGCACCTGTTGCCACAAACAGGCTTCCCTTCGTTTCGTGGCAGGTAAAACGATCGTTGATACCATGGAAATCACATACACGGGCAGGAAGACGAAAGAGTGGCCAGCTCGACGTATTTCAATCTTCCGTATTGAATCTTAAGTGTTACTAATCATAAGATCGTAAGGCTGACCTCCTACGTCTAATGTGACGATTCAAGTTGAGAGTATTCGAGGAGATAAATTATTTATTTGTTTACGATAATGAGGCCGTTTGCGAATCGTATTTCGGGCGACTCGCATAACTCAAAAAGAAAGACTATCATTGTATATACAGTGACAGCGACCGCCCGGAGATGCGACCCCGTCTAAAAGTGCACGAATTCCACGAGCACGTATGTACTATACGATTAAAACAAGAAAACAAATACTACAAAAAAAACCATAGTACTTACGGTCACGCTAATCGTCAACGATTAGCAAAACATTACGACTAACGAAATCGAACGTATTGTGCATTATATGTCGGGAAAGAAATAAAATCAAAATGAACCGATTGACATTGCGTATCTTTATTTAGAATCAGCCATCATTATTATTACTATCCTAAATATGTTACACATTTCTATATATACATATCTCAACCTTTCCAGTTGCCCCTACATCCATGTACCTACCATGCTATTTAATCTGATCTTGTCATCTTTTCTGGTACTTCTAACTTTCGTCTCTTTCCACAATTTCATGCTCTCTACACTTTCGTGTCACCAATTTAACTCCCCTCTTCCTATAACCTTACACTGCTCTCCATTATTTCTGTATATCAAAGTCTCTTCCTTCTAGTATGTACCTCCCATGCCACCTTCTGTGTAGGTGCTTCCCTCTCTGCCCTTTTCGTATAATTAATTCCAATTAAATCGAGCAGAGAGAAAATGATTTTCTTCGATATGTTCAGAGATAGCCGTATCAATTTGTTATGACGAACTAAATATTATATGACACTTTAATACAAAGAATGGGTCGGACCTTAACTTTTATAAGGATATAGTCGAATATTTTTGCAGGTACAAAACAGCGTTTAATTTTAGAACAGTAACTTGAGTTAGCAGGTAATGTCATAGAACTGTTTTAACCAGTTCCTGACGTATAAGGTAAAAAGTACGAGGCACAAGGTACGACTACATGTACTTCTGAATTTTCCTACAGCTGCTGACCGCTGCTGATCAATCCTGATACTTCTAACAACGTATAACGATTACGACTGACTACTGTCAACCTCTCCCAACCTCTACTGGCCTACGCTGACCACCGCTTATATTTCTGACGACGTATAACGATTACTACTGACTGCTGCCTGCCTCTGCTCGCCTCTGCTAACCTCTACTGACCACTCCTGATACTTCCAACAACGTATAACGATTACGACTGGCTACTGTCAACCTCTCCCAACCTCTACTGGCCTCCGCTGACCACCGCTTATATTTCTGACGACGTATAACGATTACTACTGACTGCTGCCTGCCTCTGCTCGCCTCTGCTGACCTCTACTGACCACTGCTAACCACTCCTGATGCTTCTGACAACGTATAACGATTACTACGTGTTACTGCTTGCTCCTGCTTGCCTCTGCATGCCTCTGCTGGACTCTGCTGACCCCTGCTGACCCCCTGCTGACCCCTTAACAACTTCTGCCATGATATATATGTATTAAAACATTGTATAATGTAAATCTATGGCAATAAATGATATAATTACAAAGAATTCTATGTGTTCACATCATTTTTTACCTTTCTTTTCCTCTCCAAATCATTCCCTTAGTTATAAGACTCCCTGAAACTCCTTGGTTTCCCTGAACCCACTAGGGACACTCCTTGGAATTTTGGAACCCCTTTGGAAGTCCTGAAACAACTGGAAAGCCCTGAAACAACTGGAAAGCCCTGAAACAACTGGGAAGTCCTGAAACAGCTGGAAAGTCCTGGAACTCAGAACTTTGCTAAAAATTCAGGACTTTTCCGTTGTTTCCGGGCTTTCCAGCTGTTTCAGGATTCTCTCGTTGTTCAGGACTTTTTCGTTGTTTCAGGGCTTTCCAGCTGTTTCAGGACTTTTCAGCTGTTCCAGGGCTTTCTCGCTGTTTCAGGACTTTTTCGTTGTTTCAGGGCTTTCCAGCTGTTTCAGGACTTTCCAGCTGTTTCAGGCCTTTCCAGCTGTTTCAGGACTTTTTGGGAAATCGGCGAAATTTTCGAGGAGAAATTTTTTGACGAAAAAAATGAATTCTCGATTTTGCCAACAGGTACGAGAGTGACGGTTACAGAAAAAAAATTTAAAAGTTTGGGAATCCAATTTTAACCGGAAAAACGGTCTCTTAAAACTAAGGCAATGATTTGGAGAGGAAAAGAAAGGTAAAAATGATGAGAACACAGAATTCTGTTAAATTATATCATTTATTGCCATAGATTTACATTATACAAGGCTTGAATACTTATACATCATGTTAGAAGTAGATAACAAAGATCAGCAGTGGTCAGCAGTGGTCAGCAGTGGTCGGCAGGGGCCAACAGAGGTCAGCAGAGGGATGTAGAGGCATGCAGAGACCAGCAGGAGCAAATAGTAATAGTTATACGTTGTCAGAAGCATCAGGAGTGGTCAGCAGAGGCCAGCGGAGGCTAGCCGTGAACAGCAGAGTCCAGCAGTGGCAAGCAGTAACAAGTAGTAATAGTTACACGTTGTCGGAAGCATCAGTAGTGGTCAGTGGTGGTCAGTGGTGGTCAGCGGAGGCCAGTGGAGGCCAGCAGTAGCAAGCAGTGGCAAGCAGAGACCAGCAGGGGCAACTAATAGCAAGTTGTAATCGTCATACGTTGTCAGAAGTATGAGGAATGGTCATTAGCGGTCAGGAAAGGCCAGCAGAAGCCAGCAGAGGCTGCGAGAGGCTGGCAGTAGCCAGCAGTAATGGTTATACGTTGCCAGATGTATCAGAAGTGATATCTGAAATGATATACATATGTACGCTCATATATAGGAATAATAAAAATGAATTTATTTTGTTTCAATAATTCAAATATGATCAGGGGGTCTTAAAACGTGTATTTCCGTAAGAAAAATTTCACAAAATTTTGTTCATCATAATCTTGCTTATGTTCGTCTACATACATAGGTCGGAAAATAGAAAATACCTGGGCAGTCGAGACTTAGAATCGTATGCCGTCGACGTGAGGTCGAATTTTAGTTGTTCAAGTGCGAGAAGGTAAATGAGCCTTCCTCTCTCTTCCTCCCACGAGACGGTCCGAAATTACTTCGGGCAGCTTCGGAGAATCGAGAAAGGGGGCATGTGTCAGTTTGCCTTTGTCGACTCTCCGAAACTCCACGAGCTCACGTACGCGTGATCTGGCATGTGTGATTAGGGCACCGTCGGTGCTTTTCTGGCACCTCTGATCACTGGTTCCGTCACGCATCTCTGGAATGGAGCGTATGGTACGCTGTTTGATAGAGGGGGTAAATAGGTAGCATGGAAGAGAAGAATGTTACGGAAACAAAATAAAGTGAACAAGATTGGAAATATTAAATATATATCTATTAACAAATATATAACAAAATATTGAATGTTTTTGCTCTTTCGGTGCAACCTGCGAGACGTACCTACGATTGATCGTAGATGGCGCCAACAAGGTGCAAGGAATACGATAGGAGTTTCTATTCTAACGGAGTGCATTCGCCGTGTTCTGTTTACAGTATTACTGTGGTTGCGTCCATCATCGTCGTTAGGTACGCTCGTTTCCCCGCTCCTTCCATTCAAAGATTATTATGTCCCGCACGATTTGTTGGTGATGTCCGAAGGCGTGGTGCGTTCGCGTGCTTCTGAAAGCTACTTCGCGTGACAATCGATCTCGGAAGTGGCGGTCGCCGGACGACACGCAGCGATGATTCCCTATTACGTGACGATCTACGGGATTTTGGTGGCCGCGCTCGGTGTCAATGCTCTGCACGCGAAGGATCCGCTGGCACACCACGGGAGATGCGAACCGATCACGATCAATTTATGCATGAACATACCGTACAACGAGACGATTATGCCGAACCTAATGAACCATCAGAAGCAAGAGGACGCTGGCCAAGAGGTGCATCAGTTCGCACCCCTGGTCAAGATGAAGTGCAGCCCCGATCTGCGTTTCTTCCTGTGCACGGTTTACGCGCCCGTATGCACCATCATCGACAGGGCCATACCACCGTGCCGATCGTTATGCGAGAGTGCTCGCGCGGGATGCGAACGTCTGATGAACACCTTCGGATTCGCCTGGCCGGATAATCTCGATTGCGCCAAGCTGCCCGAGAACGGTGGCCCCGAACTCTGCGTTGGACACAACGAGACCACACCGCCAGAACCCTCGGCGCCCGTTTACCCACCACCCCGTATGCCGGTCGCCGAGTTTCAACCATCCTGGCCAGGCGGTCCGAAACCCTTCGGTAGCGGCTACATGGTCGGCGCCAGAGATTTTGGCTTTGTCTGCCCGTTGCAGTTCAAGGTTCCCCACGAACTTGGTTATTCCTTAAAAGTCGGCGACAATGTCGAAAAGAATTGCGGCGCGCCTTGCGACGGGATGTTTTTCACCGAGAGGGAACGACGATTTTCGCGAATCTGGGTCGGTACCTGGGCGTCCGTTTGTGCAGCCTCTTGTTTTTTCACCTTCTTGACGTTTCTCATTGACACGGATAGATTCAGGTAAATAAAAGTGGGTTTCTGTTCACCTTGACGCTTGTAACATTAACATGAAGTGGGAGGATTGGAGATACCGTTCGTTCGTTTAAAGCAATTAAAATGATACCCATCTTATATCTATTAATAAATTAAATTGAATGCTTCAGAAATGAACAAAAAGTATTTTATGTACAGGTATCCTGAAAGACCGATCATCTTCTTGTCAGTATGTTACCTGATGGTAGCACTGGCTTACGTGATCGGTTGGGCTGCTGGTAATTCCATTTCGTGCAGAGAACCTTTCCCACCTCCTTTAGAGAGAATTCAAATGGCGTCGACGATAACGCAAGGTACCAAGCACGAATTGTGCACGGTGCTATTTATGATACTCTACTTCTTCGGGATGGCGTCCAGTATATGGTGGGTCATCCTGACTTTAACGTGGTTCCTAGCTGCTGGTTTAAAATGGGGCCATGAAGCGATAGAAGCCAATTCGCAATATTTCCATTTAGCTGCTTGGGCAGCACCAGCAATAAAAACAGTTACTATTCTCGCAATGGGAAAGGTGGAAGGTGAGTCGTGGAACGCGGTAAAATTTAAGTACTGTACAACGTAATTATAACAATTGTTTCTGTTTATTCTTGCAGGTGATATACTATCAGGTGTTTGTTACGTAGGACTTTGGAACGTCGAAGCTCTACGCGGGTTCGTCTTGGCGCCATTGTGCGTCTACCTTATCCTCGGGACTGTCTTCTTGTTGGCTGGATTTGTGTCTCTGTTCCGTATACGTACGGTGATGAAACACGATGGTACAAAGACTGACAAATTAGAGAAATTAATGATACGTATCGGCATATTTTCCGTGTTATACATAGTTCCTGCGCTGATCGTAATCGCCTGCTTATTTTACGAGCAAGCTTATTTCGATCAATGGATGTTGACCTGGAATATGGAGATGTGTTCAAGGCCTGGACCGCAATCTTTGTATTCGATGCCGTGCCCCGTTGGCGAGCGCACCCGCGACGTTGGGAGACGGCCAGAATTCGAGGTTTTTATGATAAAGTATTTAATGGCTATGATTGTTGGAATAACAAGTAGCTTTTGGGTATGGTCGAGCAAGACACTCTCCAGTTGGCGGCAGTTTTTTAATCACATACAAGGACGCCGGGTAGAAGCGTACGTTTAAACACTTCTAAAGTATATTTAAACAATTTCGTAGAACAAAACTGGAAATGTTTTGTCTTTCTCAATCATCGCATCTGTTCATTAAGCATAACATTCGGATAACGACTAACTAAAGTAACACGTAACAACGCGTTTTCGATCATAGCTGATAAAATTCGAATAATTTATACGATCGTATGTTTGAATAATTCGCATAAAAGGAATAAGTTTTTAAGGTTCGGTTTACGGAACACAGATCTGTGTAGCAAGATACGCATTTTTAGATAATTATTTTTTTTTTATACTTCTTCGGCAGAGATGAGCGGAATATTATTATCGTAAGTTTCATTGAACAAATAACGAATTAAAAATCGCTAATTGAAATCCTTTGTTCGTTATTCGATGCTTCTCGTTCAAATTTTGTTCATCTCTGTTTATAAATGCATCGCAAATAACTATGGGGATTATACAAATGTATTGTGCCAAAATACCTTCTTTTTTTTTTTTTTTTTTATCGAGACAGCTGTATGTTTGTTTAAGCTATTTGTGAATTTTTGTTCACTTATACTTTTTATGAAAGTTCTGTAAGGATTGTATAAAATGTTAAAACTAATCATCGGTTAGTTTGCAAGTATTATTAGACAATGTTTACATTATATTTTAAGTAGTATACTCTTCCCTTATGCCTTACCAGAATTCACAACTAATGTCGTCGTTTAAGTTAAGTTAAAAAAAAAAAAAAAAAAAAATGCTCAAACTGTTTGCAGACAAAGTGTTCAAAGTTTATAAGTGTACTTTTATATTATGCACAAAACAGTGAGCCTGATTTATGGCTCGTTGTGTCTTCAAACCTTCCACTTTAGGTCGATAGATCGAGAACTATTACGCTTAACTAATCTCGCGATGATTTTTTACGAAAGCAGCTTTAGGTATATTTAATAATATTGAATCAAGACTCGAAAAACATTCGAAAATTTCTTTTAATCCGAATCATTGAAGAATCTTTTGATGTTTTTCATTTTCTAATAGATTTATGAACGTTGTCTCTATACAATAAAATTTGGGACAAACGGGATCTTCGAAAGATGTAAAATCGACTTGTAAGCATACGTTATTCTAGGTTAACTAAATTGTATATATATATACTTATATGCATTAATTTTACTATGTACTATAAAATATTTTTAAAAAGTTATGTACATATATATGTCCGCCAAAATATTTGGCATGTTTGTATGTTTCCTATTCGTAATCAAACTAACACGGGCGACTCGATGGAAGCATAAACGCGCGAGTCGCTCGATTATGCTCGGTAACGACACCGAGTATCGAACGCAATCATTGTTCCAATTTCACTGATCAATTCGTCCATTGAAACTGTCGAGCTTTTGTGTATGTCATGTATTTACGGCGATCGATGAAAAATCTTCTAATAAAATGCTGTAATTAAAATGGCCGTTCATACGTTAAAGTAGATGCGCAAAAATATCACACATGAAAATATACGTGACGTTGTGTAAAGTAATTATAACTTTTATATTCTTTATATAATAAATCTGAATATATATATATACATACAAACAGTTTATATACATCTTCGTTTATTTAATCAAATTATATTCGTTTACAAATTACGATTACAAAGTGCATATAGAAAATGGAAATTCTGCTATACGAAATTCCGTTCAATTTTTTATTTTGTCTCGTTGTGGCAATTTGAGAATACCTTTTCTTCGTAAGTATTGTACGAGAAACGGTGTTACACCTAATGTTATCGAAAGTCGGACAGGCGCGAACAGCTTGTGAATTGCATACGCCAACAAGAACTGCGTCGAGCTACTCAGTATACTTTGCACGTGTTCGTTGTTATTGTCTAACATAGTTTTAACCAGAGGCGTTATATCATACCCGCTGAAATCAGTAAATTATTTTTATAAGTACGATTCGACGACTCGTTGTCCCTCCGATGTTACGAGTTCTATGGAAGTTTGATATCGCGGGAACTAACCTAATCACAGCTGCGTAACATCCACCGAGAGATATCAGAGATATTCCTATGTGAAACACGAGAACTGTACGCCCGTAATCCCTCACTATTATTTTAAACCTTTCTTTCTTCGTTGCACCTATATACTGATGCGGCTTTACAACAGCGGGCTTTGCACTGTTCGACTGCTGGGACGAATCTGTCGTATATCTCATACTAAAGATATATTTCGGCCGAAACACTGTTCGCAAAAAGGTAGTCGTCGCGAGGATCCGACTTGCAGTACCTGAGCGACATATTACAATTTTCACACTGTTCACCATGGCGCTGATAAGACGAAGTGCATCTTCGCCGCGCTCTCGTTAATTCTGTACCGATTACGATATTTTTCACGTTAATTAGAGCGTCCAGCACCGATTAATAATTAACCGTAAATTACTGTAGAACGTTAGAAGAAATCTATCGTCGTCGAGGTACGTTGTGCGAACAGATAAACGTAAAAATTAGTTCGTTGCTTAATTTATGCATCCCTTCACCGCGAGCAAAAATTGATCTTTATGATAGTTTAATATTTTATTTAGTAAAATTCAATTATTCTTAAGTGGCTTTATAGTTCTTTTGTCTCTTACTAACCACTTATGTCCTGTTTTATTTGCGAGAAACAGACGTTTTGATAATGATATTTCTGCATGTCTTCGGCGATGTATTTACCGTGCCTGGCCCATTGGCCGCCAGGCATGTTCAAATGCGTCGATTTCCCGGCAGAGCAGAACGGTTTTGGCACGTTGCTTTGCATCGTGCCATTCAAACTGACCGCGCCGAAGCAGTCGTACGAGCCCACGTGGTTATCGCCGCAGGTTACCAGAGCGCCCGTCGAGCGCGCTGTCGGCGCTGATTGTTCGGAAAAGAAAGATTTGCAATCGTTGCTTCTACCATAGAGCAACACAGGCGCGGCGATGTCACGTGACCTTTCCGAGGTAAAGCGACCGGTCTCGTTCGCATATATTTCGGAAACGTTTGTAGGAAGCGGTAGAGTGGGAGGATCGGGATAACGCCGGAGGCTCGTCACGTGAAAAGCATTTATGCGACTTTGGTACACGGTTGTATATCGTGTGCACTGCATTTCGCCTAAAGGGACGCTTGCTGAAAAAATTATAATTATTTTATTCGAAAGAGTGATCGTATTCACCTTGTTGAAAATTAATTTTGAAATAAAAATGGAGGTCGGGGTAATTGTGCGACGTGTTAACGACTTTGTTCATTTTGCCGTGTGTTCCAGAGCAAACGAATATAATTGCTTGCAATTTTCAATATACGTAAATCGAACGAAATGATCCTGTCGCGATCGCATGATTTTGTTGTTTTCAGATCTACTTCATCTCGTCGATGAATCTAATCGATTTCTACGACCTTGAAGCAGTGATGGACATTCGTGGGAATTTTGGTCATGCGCACTGGAGCGCCGTATACACTTAACTAGAATTTAGAGTACCGTTGGATCCCAGTAAGGAACGAAATTTAAGAAAGTTACAGGAAAAGAGACAAAAACAAAAAATTTCCTCTTAATCTACGTAGAGAAATACGTAGGGGATCTTCGATAAGTTAATTTTTGTGTGATTAGCGAGAATTTGAAGTAGAAAGTTCAATTTTGTACAAAACATGGGAATTCTCAACATGCACCTCTTTTTGCGCTAAAGATACATCTATGGCAGAAAGCTAACGCATGCGCAAAAAGGAATCCCACGACGGAAAATTCTATTGCGCATGTCCAAAATTCCCACGAATGTCCCATCACTGCCTTGAAGTATACTGGAGGGAGAAGTCATGTAACTTTTAGTTTTGAGATTACAGACATTAGAAAGCAACAGGTGATTACAATTTGATTTAAAAGAATAGTTTAGTCATGGTTACTGCCTGACCATTATTTCTGTCTCAGGAAACTTAAACTTTTTTTGAAGAAAGTATCAACACGTTCGTTGTATTAATAACGCCGACGAAATAAAAGTAAAGCGAAATAAAATGCGTCGAAACAGTCGTGTTCCGTAGCAAAAAGTAACAGTTCAGGTTGACTCGGTTGTTTTCGAGACACTAAGGATAAATAAACAATTCTACGTAGAAGGCGTGATTTAAAAATAAAAGCGAGCGGTAGTTGTTTCTTACACTAGAACACTCGACAATTTTGAAATCAAGTAACTCGTCAACATCATACATAATTACCAGAAAATTGTATAAATAAATAAAAATGCATCGATGACGTTGCATCTTGTTAACATTCGCTACGAAATTTATTGTCATTCTTTTCTATGCGAAAATGTATTTGCTACGTCATCGTGTTGTTTTGACAACAACGCATAACGAACGTAAAGATACTGTCGCTACGAGTATTTGTTTCTTTAAAAAATAGTTGCTGATAACACCATAAAAAAATGGTATTCTGCCCCTGACACTATCTCTATAATATTGATAATCATACTGATGTGTATTCACGCAATTTCACTTCGTTGTTTAGAAATAAATGGAAGCAAAATAATATATACGAGTATCAAAAGTTACGAGAACTTAATTCAATTCGATTGACGTATCTTTACAATTTAATAGTAATAATGGATACAAACTTTTACGTAAAAATATATTTGAAATTTCATACCTGCATGTGAAATACGTAAAACGGTTGTCAATAAATCGGAAGAGTTACAGATACGTGACAATGCCATCATAGAACCTTAAGCTCACTTACAGACAGCTATCCTCTGTCACGACACTCGTACACTGACAATACAATCTATTCTACCGGGTATATGGCGTAATGGTTGCATATAATTATTCAAAGTTGTTTTTAAAATCCGGTATTTTCAAACTAATTTTAGAATCACAGCCTCTGAATGAACTAACCTAAAGACATTCCGGTTTCGTATTCTCTATCTTACAAGTTAACACACGACACTCCTCGATTATCCTCACAATTCTAATAAAATGTTTGATCGAAGAAAATCAAACCGGTTAATGGTATACATATATCACCACGAATCCATAGATATTATAGTGTGTACTATCTATACAAGCGTATACGAAAGAATAGCCATTTTGAAATACTATTTTTATCTGCGATGCGCATATAACCACTGAAACGCCCTCTGTAGTTTGTATCGGTGTACTAAAAAATGAGGGCCACAATAACGACAGCTGGAGAAAAAAAAACAATTTCAAATCGTTCTAAAAAAATTATGTCTAGCTAGGGGGGGCCAATTACAATCATTTTTGATGAATAGACATACCCCCGAAATCCTATCCATTTTCGAGAAAAAAATTCAGTAGGTGGTCAAACTTTTCGACGAAATTACAAAATTTCAAATCGTTCTAAAAAAAATTATGTTTAGCTAGGGGGGCCAATTACAATCATTTTTGGTGAATAGACATACCCCCGAAATCCTATCCATTTTCGAGAAAAAAATTCAGTAGGTGGTCAAACTTTTTGACGAAATTACAAAATTTCAAATCGTTCTAAAAAAATTATGTTTAGTTAGGGGGGGCCAATTACAATCATTTTTGGTGAATAGACATACCCCCGAAATCCTATCCATTTTCGAGAAAAAAATTCAGTAGGTGGTCAAACTTTTCGACGAAATTACAAAATTTCAAATCGTTCTAAAAAAATTATGTTTAGCTAGGGGGGCCAATTACAATCATTTTTGGTGAATAGACATACCCCCGAAATCCTATCCATTTTCGAGAAAAAAAATTCTTTACCAAAAATATAATGTGTGTAAAGAAGTAAACGATCTATTCTGTACTTCGTCTGTGTTTGCATCTAATTCAATATATTCTATAACTTGTCTGTTCTTGTTAGATACTACAAAATTGGATGCAAGTAGTTCGATCTGTTCACCGTTAGATGGCTACACCATTTCGTTGCCCGCTTCGTTGACCGTCACACTGCATGCTAATAAAATTGATTAATGTTATCATTATTTTATTATCCCACTCATAATTCACTCGTTGGTTCAGTTTACGTATTCTATACTACTACGAAATGATTCATCTCTATCAAAAATATATAGTACTAATGATTATAGACAGCGAAATCAATTCGAAAACAATTTTATTAAAAATATTACGACTATTTGGCCCAACATTCGTGCATTCACAGATTCATGAAACTCTTCTGCCTATTGTTTAAAATTAATTCGCTTGTGTCTGGCGACAGAAATGTTTTCGTAGTAGCTTGACCGTAGTACAATGGTGTAAGTTGGGATAACACTTACACGGCGTTGACGTATAGTTTCACATTGCATCGTTTGTAGTTGAAAAGTCACCAGTATTCTACGCGCTGTGCTTCCTACAATTTCGACGGCGCGCCGACGTGTTCCTCGCGCGCGTTCCGATCATCGTAAAACTACTTTCTTTTCTATTTAATGAAACAATAGTTCGGTCAAGGTACAATTACGTGTTTCGTAAAGAAACACGAACAATACTCCGTGAAATATTCGTGGACAGTACGAAAGTTTACTACGGTGCATAAAGTTCGAAAAACAATCGACTAACAATTAATATTAAACCAGTGTACAAAATTGATATTTTACGAGCGTGGTGTAACCGTGGTTGTGACCGATAACGAAACTAGTAATAACTGTTTGCACCTTCGTGGAATCCAAGGTAATGAAAACAACTTTTCTATTGAAATACATAAACAAAGTTTTATCTTAGTGATATTAATGAAAGATATATCTAAAGACGATACCATTAAAAATTAAGATATATCCTATTAATATGTTTCTTCTATTAATAATTTATTTCTCGTAATCGAAAGTAGAGTAATTATATAAATATTACGTGCAAGATTTTCGATAGGAGAACCGCGATCGAAATTAATGGTACGATTTGGCAGTTTACTGAAATAATTTAAACTTGCCATTCGGTGGTGAATAAAGCATTCGTGGAGTAAAAACAAGATGCGAGAAAGTGAAGGGAGACAAAAGAATCGCGCGCGGGCATCGCGAGTGGCAACGAGCGAATGGCTTCTGGATGGATAACAAGGGCTCCGGTTTAGGGCAAACTTCTGCGGAGTGGGGGGCGAGGGGGCCGTTGGCCGAACGTGCTGCCCGCATCTCTTATTGAAAGCTGACTCGACCCATATTTCGTTCCGTCGGTTACACGTCGTTCTTCCTTACTCCTCCATGCCTTTTTCTTCTCTTTGCTTACGTCACCTATGAAATTTGACGGTGTACCCAATCGACCGACCAATAAAACATGTAAATTTATGCAGACCACTACGCGTACGTCCTTTACGTACTGTGGATAATTCAATGATATCCTCGAATGCGCGTTAACGCTTGCATTTCCGTGAAAATTATTATTTAAGCGGAACGCCAATTTGAATAAATAATTACGATACCGATATTTCAGACAGTTCAACCTGAGGCGATCGACTAATGGCGATGGTAGTCGTATTATCATACTGTATTTTACTCAAACTCATTGTTATCGCTAAAGGTGTCTATCAAAAGTTTTAAAGAACTGTATTTTACTCAAACTCACTGTCCTCGTTAAACCTGTCTATCGCGTAGTTTGTGGAAAGCGGGTTTTTTACATCGTATTTGACACACGTATTCGCCAATGACCCGGTTCTACAGGGGTGGCCGAACACCCTGTATATGTAAATATAAAATCATAGAAACTTATAAACTATATAAAAATGAGCGAGTAACGACATGACAAATTGCAATTAATTTTATTAGATTCCTATGCGATTATTTTAATATTTTGCAAATGGCAAATTTCACACCTTTTCGAATTTTTTTCTCGAACATGGTTAAGATTTCGGGGGTATGTCTATTCACCAAAAGTGATTGTAATTGGCTCCTGCGACGGGAAATAATTTTTCCAGAACGATTTGAAATTTTTTAATTTTGTCGAAAAATTTCACACCTAGAATTTTTTTCTAGAAAATGAGTAGGATATCGAGGGTATGTTTATCGACCGAAAATGATTGTAATTGAGCCCTGCAAACAAAAATAATTTTTCCAGGACGATTTGAAATTTTGTAATTTTGTCGAAAAATTTCACACCTCGAATTTTTTTCTAGAAAATGAGTAGGATTTCGGGGGTATGTTTATTGACCAAAAGTGATTGTAATTGACCCCCGCGACCGAAAATAATTTTTCCAGAATGATTTGAAATCTTTTAATTTAATTTTTTAACAACTTTTTAATGAAGCCTCAGTTAAGATTTTCGTCTTATTTTAACCTTTATACGTGCTCAAGATACAGTTTACATTTGCCAGAGTCGAGCAGAAGATTTTTTTGTAGATCAACATTAAAAGTTACAAAATTAATAAAGTAGATTACGCGGAATAAAAATGCTTCTGTATCTTCGAAAAAGTTGTCGATTATGAGAACAATAATATCAACATGATCTACGGCATCGTATTACACGTATGTGTTCGCTCTACATAAATTTAATTGGTCACGTTCGTGTCATCAACACGTGCCATTTCCGTGCAAAACAGCAAAAGAAAGACATACGATAAACGTTGTTACGTTATATAATTAACACCTGCCGACACGCGTGCGTTGTTCGCACGTTCGATGTTCGCGAATTGTAAATAATAATATTCTGGAATTGAAAGCACCGGTAATAATATTTTTTATTTCGAAATTAATTTGTTTAAGAATCGCTTTACCGCGCTAAGATCGCAAATGTTCGATTAAAATGTTACGACAGCAGTACACGTTCTTCCCCTATTTTGTTACCATCGTTGGCTCGAACGAGCATGCGCAATAATTGGTTACACGAGACGTGATTTCTTCACCCCGCTTTACTTCGAACGTCTCTTTAAGACTTCGCTAATTGCTGTATTGAGCAAACCAGAAAACCACTTAACGGTAGTCAACTTCATTAATTTCACTCTTGATTTTCTCTAATTAATGTCCTTTATCTCTAATTAATTCTAAGAATCACTCAAACATTTACAAGAGCATATATCGTTTGTTACTATCTATATGGGAATCGATGTTGAAATACAATTTGTTAAATTTTTCATTGTATCTTTAGTATCATCGAGTCGACGGGGTTTCCCCGATGAAAACGAGTCCAAACACGACCCTGTTTAAATTATTTTTAATTGCACATTGTTTATATCATTTTTTTAAACTATAGGAATTTAAAAATAGTTCGAACAGAGTCGTGTTCGTCATTTTCATTGGGAAAACCAAAGCAATTCATCGGCAAGAATGTCAGCGATTAATTACATTCGCGAATATATGCTTCTCGTTTCACATTGGAATCCCAAATGAAGAGTCCCGCGTATTTTTCTGCTCGGGCAAGCTTTTTCTCTCGCTTACATAAGTGCACGCAGCTTCCGAAGAAAATAAGAAGCATATTTTCCTCGTCGACCTTTCCGCGACAATGAGTTGGTTATTCATGATTAACAATAATTACAAAAAACACTTTGTACGCAGAAGGATGACATATACCGCATAAAGTAATTGCAGGTTAGTCCATTGAAGTGATTTCATCGCTCGATGTATAAATGTACATTTTCAATAAATCAGAAACGTCTGTGTCATTTTGTCAAATCAATTTCAAAATGATTGATGTTACTCGCATTTGCCTACATCATAAATTGTCCTTCTTCCCCCTCCCCTAGATGTCGCGTCATCGCTTCAAAAGAAACAAAATTACGTGTGCATATTTACCTCGAGTAAAATCTGTTTAAATAAAACGACAGTGAGATCGTGGACCGATCTGTTGCTCGATCCCCCATTTCTCTTTTCTAACGAAGTCGACGTGACGCGAGCTACGCGAAGAAAAATGCAAAAATGACGCGCGATCTTATTATCGGCGCGATTCTGGCGCGGAAATAAGCCTCGGGAATTGATAAAACAAACGATTTAACGCGCTGCCGCGCACGCTCTTCGGAACGATAATCGACCGTCCACACTCACCGTTGATAAGCGATAATTCAGAAATATATTACGCGTATAATGTGTATGTGGAGCAAGTTGGACGACAGCGACTAATAAGGCGGGCGATAATTACAATGAAGCCGGACATTCGACTGGGGGTCCAGGAGCAGACGACCCAAACAATGGTAAAATTACAATTTCACTCTCCGTTCGATAATTTACGACTTAACGTGTCCACCGTCGCTTTTAACTTGCTCGAAAAATAACACTTTTCCACGTTTCGTTACGATCGACTCCCCGACCAATGTCTATCGAATAAAATATTATGGTGTACGTTTCACACGATGAAATACGCGTTACTCTCGAAATCACTTTATCGATCAGGCCGATAAATTTGTCAAACTTCTCAAATCAAACAACTTTGATATGCTATAGAAGTTAGATAACCACTAAACTTACTGCGTTAAATGTATGTCTCGTTTCAACACCACAGAGTACTGTCCCTCCAATTGCCGCTGTTTTTGTCCAGTATTATCCCCACCACTTAATCGCATCTCGCACACTCTCACTGTTTCTCACTCGCGATCTCGATCCACAAGGAAAAATCACGAACCGCCAAACGTAAATTTAGTGAAAAATGTTTCGAACAGAATTGAAAAAGAACTGTACACTCGATACTATTTTCATTAAATATATTGTTTCAAATTTAAGAATTATATAGGAATAAATAAAATTGATTACTTGTCTATCAAAATCGATAAGTAGCGACAACAATGCAGCACAGATTTTAGGTTAGACCGATCGATATTTTTGCAAGGTTCTATCCGAGTTTAGTTGATTTCTTATGATGCTTTGTTATTAAGAAATCAATCGTTTTGTATTAAAAAACAATGGTAAAGTTCACGTACTAAAAGTGTACGTACGACGTGCAACAGGTCTGATGAGATTATTGCGCAATGCTTAGGGTCAGAAATGTTAATACTTTAAGTGAGAAACTGTAAGTACACTCGTTCAGCTATTTACTTTTTGCAAGAGCAAGAATGCTAATGATTAATTAATATTCCAACTCATGTTATTCTAATATACACTAATAAGCACTACTAAAATTTATTAAATGCAAGTTACAGCATTAAAGAATTTTATAGAATAATCCGACAACTTCTATCATAGATATTAGCCGAGACAAACTCCTGAGATATTTTCAGATTCGATCCCGATTTATTTTTCCTATATGTAACCAATGTCTAACTTTAGACTAAATGCGATACTATGAGTTACAAGGAAATGCAACGAGTAAGAGTAAATGTTAAAATGAACGATCTTCTTCCGTAAATAATACTAAATACGTAAAATGTTAAACGATAATCAATTAACTGATTATTATTTAAATTGATAACGAATATTTGAGAGAAGTAATTATAACCATAAAATTAATTAATTTTTTACGCGTCGATCGTGACCTCTGTGATCGGTTCAAACAACTTTTTCCCACCGACTCGTTGATAACAAATACAGATTCGATCAAACACTTATAAATGTTGATTTGTCTGATTCACGTGCATATGCAATGTCCACAAAGATAATAGTACATCGAATGTTTGGAAACAGTGAAAGCAAACTATTTACAGTACATTTCCCGGAAGTTACCGTTAATTTGACAAAGTTACAGCACTTTTGGAAAACATTATCTGCCCTAGATCACTTCCGTCCTAAATAAAGAATCTGACGTGGAATTAGGCGTGCTGCGTTACAGCGATTTGTTATTTTACCGCCAGATTGTCAGATGGACAATATTTATTCAGTCACGGTGGAAAAAGAGTTGCTCTCGATTGCATTGCAGCATTTTTAAACACACCGTTACAACCGCGAATATATTAAAATCAATAAAGTTTCGAATTTATGTATATAAAATAAGATTCAGAAGATAAAAAGTAATTTGCCTGGCGACGAAGGTGTTAAATATATTTACAAATTCTCCACTTTACTATAAGCCACGAAAACCTTGATTCAGACATGGTCAAATGGGTGACATTTTAAGAACAATGCGATCTGACGCCCCATGATCTTTGAGAGGGTCCAACGAACCCGTGATTCCTCAATTCACAGAGTTTACTTTAACACAGTGGAATGACATATGCCGCTCTTAATCCTCCTCGTTAAGAACGCAAATGATGAAATGGAAATGAGTAATATGCACACAATGAGGAGTGTATCTTACACCAGGCACACAAAGCGCCGCGAAGCATGTCAAATAACAAGGCCAAATAAGGCTGCGAGATAACAACAGCTGTACTCACGAGCGGAATAATAATTACGACGCGATACCTGGTGTGAACGTACCTCGGTGTTGTGGTAGTAAGGACAGAAGATTCTATCGACGGTTCTCCTTCGTGTGCCCCACGATTACCATAAAGGGACTTCAGATATTCACCGATGGTACTCGAGGTTCCTTTCTGACTTACAAGGAGAGATCCCTGTGGAGTTTCATTGTTACTTGGAACTGATGCGTTTAGTCTTGTAACGCGTGCTACACGCGCACGATAGTTTCGTAAACATTTCTTTTTTCTGTAAATACCGATTACCTAGTAAGCAATGGACGATAACAATTTTTGACGAGATATAATTTCGATTGCAATCGACACTAATTTAATATGTAAAAATAAAATTAAGCTGATCTTCGTAACTCGGAAAAAGATAAAACAAAATATGAACGAATTCTTAGTGTTAATGTGTGTTTAAAATCCTTTAAGCCTGAGAAGCCTGAATGGCAGGAATATTCTACGGAGGATTCCTCAATGTCTGGACTCGTCGGTTCTTTACGAAACCTGGAGGAGACTTCCGGGAACGCAGCGCAACCTTATCGAAAGAACAGCCTCGCCATTGCTTTGCACTCGAATCTGACCGGTTTCACGGCCGCTAACAATCAAGAGATCTCCACTTTTCACGTGGTCGACTCGGCGCGAAGACGACTGAGCAATGTCAGCGACGTGGTATCTAGGAAGATCTCTCACACGATACGCTGGAGGACCGTTTCCGCTTCGATTGAGCTCACCGTGTCACAGGTAACTCGCAACATAATGAAACATAGCAGGAGAATCACCCTGTACTTCTGTCTAAAAATAAATTCAATTCCAAGTTTTATCTTGAGATGACTATTAAAGTAGAGCATGAAGATTTTTCTACCTTAAGTTAAAGAATGGTGGTCTCATAGATGGTACACAATTGTAGAAAACGACTGAGTTGTTCAGTCCAACCGTAGAGTTCTATCTGTTGAAAAAGAGACAAGAAATTAATCTAAAAATTGAATTCAAGAGCGTTATATACTTATCTTTTGTCCAGGGCTCCTCACTGTGCGCCCAGTATATTCGAAATCGTTTGAAACGATCCGGAATCTTTCAACGAAAGCTTGGCCTGAAGAGGATGAGGAGCGCCATGTTGCTTCCGGGCGGTGGCGTAGTCGGTGAAGTTTATCCAGAGTTGACGTCGGTCGGGGCCGAGCTGGAAAAAATGCATCCGAAATTATTCAATCGTGTCGCCCGGCAGATCGGTTGCAGCAACTTCTCGTCGGAACAATCCACCAGCGAGGCCATAGTCGACGTCTCCAGAGAGATGATCAGAAACGGAGAGATGACATGGAGCAAGGTGATAGCCCTTTACGCGGTCGCAGGTGGCATTGCAGTGGACTGCGTGCGTCAGGGCAAACCTGAATACCTGCTCGCCGTACAAAGAGGTAATTGATTCTGTTAAAATTGCAACGTGATTCCTCCGACCTTGGGTTCTTTCGCTCTAGCGATAGAAAGACTTTACATCATTATACACGCTTTAATTCGGTTGGTTTCTCAGGTATGACCGATGTTTTAGAAGAGGATCTTGCTGTGTGGATACAAGCGAACGGTGGATGGGTAAGATAAAATGTATTGTACACTAAAACTGTTATTTAAATTGTAGTTCTTTCGACAAAAGATGTACCGTTGATTTCAGTCCTCTTTGGCAACGCGGTACAGGCCTGTAACAGAAGAGTCACCATGGTACACCCATAAGTTTGTACTACTATTTATATTTACCATGTTCATCGTTGGTACGATCTCGATATTTTTGAAGATTCTAGTTTTATAACGCGAGCGAAATGTAGTTTGGTAAAAAAAAGAATTTATTTATTGTACGACCTTTTATTCGAAAGATCCTTATGAAACCTTTTTCGTATTACATGATACCAGGCCTGTAAAATATATGCGATTCACGGTGCTATTTATCCCGAATAATTACAAGATTTTTTTTTAAAACTGAAATGCAGGTTCGTTATACTTCACTTTTATATATTTTAATAAACAATTTGTATAAACGAGACTGTTGTTGCCCTTTCACATATGCATTTCTCGATCCGACGATTCGGGCTTTTGTACTTCCGTTTCCGATGGCTCGACCGGGTCTGGTCGAAAGAGAGGAGTTTCGATGACTTCCTGGTGAAAATAGGTTGTCTCACTGTTTAATAAAAAATGTACGTATGATGTGCAAGATGGCTGGAACTGTGCGATGAAAGAGAGTTATTTGTTTACTTGCGCTTTAGCAATGGTCGCCATATACGCAAGAAAACTTTGATTTGTTTCTTCCTTATTGATTACTTGAAGGTACTCTTTTCTTGCCCGCAATACTTCCTCTTGCTGTTTTTTGTGTCTGATTGCCAACTCTAACGCTCTAAGAAAAAAAAAAAAATTAAAAACAATTGAAAACAACTTACGACGAATTAAACAATACCTGTTCCAGTTGTACATTTCAAGGTTGATTCGTATAGCTTCTTCAATTAATCCGTTTTGCAAGAGTATACCTTCAGCAGTTAATAAATCGCCCGACAGCAGCGCCATTTCTGCCAGTCTCTCCGTTTTACTTGGCAGACCCTTTCAATGGCAAATAAATGGGCATTATTAAAAACTATTTCCAGTTGTATTTAAATTGTTACCTTTATATATTGAATATAATCGACTTTGTCGAATCTTGATATCGCTGCGTATGCTTCCTCCGCGGCGTTCATTTCTTTATTGTCGGTTGCCATAACGGCCATACAGGTCCACAATATTTCATTCTAACGGGTAGGTTCGTTTTAGAGAAATCGAAATCTCAACTATACAGGAAATTAAAAGTACACTAATTACCTGAGCAATTCGACAAAGAGACAACGCTTCTTTCCATCTCTTGTTCAATATATGCTGATGAAGACTAATGAAAAACGTATAAAATGTAGAAGCTACTAACGCTCCATCGCCGCGACGTATCATCACCATACCATTGTACACGTTTACTATACTCGGCTGTTTACCAAATTCACTGAAAGTATTTGCAAAATGTAAGTACAAGGTACGATCGAATAAATTGAATTTAACAGAGGAGAATGAAATTTAACTAAAACCTGCTTTCTTTATCGATCCTTGTTTTTTTTATTATTTTACGGTCGCTATAATGTACGCAATTAGGACACAACCACACCGACAGCGTTGCGTCCAACATTGCTGCTAAGACATTTGCATCAGTCGCCCACGCAATGTCTTGAGTCATAGCAGCTGAAAAAGCAAGTGATAATTTATAGAAACGTTTGACACTGAACATCTATCGCGAATACGAAAAATGCCTACCTATTTTGCATATTCTACCGAAACCCGAAGTTCTCACAGAAACCAAAAACAAATCTTTATTTACATCGATTAACGCTACTTGTCGATCAGCGGGTCCTCCGATATGATTCAACGCTACCCTTGTGATACTTTGAAGATGCGTGTAAGGTTGACTTTCTGTCGTCGGTTTGTTGTAAGCCAACTCCAAAACGTGCAGCACTAAATAATAACTTTCATAAGAAATCATGTATGGAACAATTTCCTTTTTTTTCGTACCCGAGAATACGTTCTGTCGTACATTTTTCATTCGTTTGCGATCTCAAAACCAACGTGTCGGTGCACAGTGACACGCAAGGAGGATGAAGTCGTTCCTGCGTCATTCCTTTCCATTTTGGAGTCCCCAGTAACCGACCTTGATAACTGTACAACGATACGCTGTTCCATTCAACCAGTAAGAAGTGTCTAAAAAGTAGCGTTTGCATTAACACCGAATATTTTCTCTTTATTCGTCAGAAATATAAGATAATTATTATATACTTCTCTGCAAGAAGTACCCCTGATATGCTGGTATTCTTCAAATCAAATATGGCCGGCGTGTTCCAATTCGTTACCGAGTAAACGTGACATTGCGCCGGCGTGATGACAACTAAATGATCGAAACCAAATTCTAACTGAACCACGCGATCAGATATGTCTAATGTTTCTCTGATTTCGTTATTAATATGCCTGACTTCGATTACTTTTCGTTTGGTCAACGTGGCTTCATAATTATTCCATTCTAATCTCCTATTTATTTTTAGAATCCATAAATACAGAAGCAATGGTTTTCGATAACATTCTGTTATTATATCTTTTGTTTATACCTATCTATTATATGTCCAGTCAACACGGTTCCATTACCGCAAGCCATAGCAACCTGAGTACTGTCGTTAGACCAAGCAATACTGTATATACTTCCAACATTAATTTTTTCTAATGAATGGGACCACTAAAAAAAATACATATTAATGATTTGTAAATCTAAATTACAATATATAATATAAATCTAAACTAACTCCCGTTTTGTCGCAAAGCTTGATTGTATTAAATGATCCAACAGCAAAATGGTTTCCAGAGTAGCTCCAACTCACGGCCGTAATGGGGTGAGTTCCTGCATTGCTAGAAAACAACTGACTGCCATTTGAGTCCCACACCTTTGGGGAAAAAGATTCAATTTAAATTTAATTAAATCTTTTCTTTCACAATGAAAATTCATGCTTTGTAATTGTACATACCTTGTACCTACAATCTTCCCCACCAGACACTATGAGCCCATGAGTATGATTCCAACATAAAACCAAAATAAGTCCATCATGTGCAAGTAACTGAAATGAAAGATTTCTTTGATCATTAATCTGTTCTTTAATAATTTAAAGGCTGCATGTATGTATTAAATTAATAAACCTTTCGAGGTTTGGAGTTAGAATTAAGTGATTGGAATGTTAGATGAGCTCCCTGAGAATACAGCACTGTCATACAATCAGGACTCCAGACAGCTGATAAAATAGGCAACGTGCCTCTAACTATAACGGATCGAAGCATCCCGCTACGTGACCATACTTTTATCAAACCATCCTCGCCAGCTGAAATTGTTCAAATATTGTGCAGTCAACTATTCAGGATTTCCCCTTTGCAAAGTGTTCAAATTACCAGTCAAGAGGGCAGAACCGTCGCTGCTCCACTTGCCCACTGTTGTTGCTCCTTTGTGAGCATCAACACTTTTCTCTATACGTCCATTCTTATTTACCAAATGATACTTTCCTACAATAAAAATATCAAATTAGAGCACAGTAATATGTATTGCAATAAAATAAGCAGTAAACATGTTAGTTTGAAATTCTCGAAGTAAATACCATCCGCTGTAGTGATCAACAAAACATCCAACGATTGCTTCTTCGTAATCAACGTTGTATAATTTGGCCGTGGATGCCATTGCATATCCGTGGGATAAAAGTCATCGGGAAATTCTGTAACGATGCTGGAATGAGCGATTCCGCCTTCCAGGTGCCAAGATATCAACAAATGATCCTCGCTGTAGGAAAAAAGTAATAATCGATTACTTCGCGGATGTAATTTTTCATGAATGTTAAAAACATACCCGCAGGAATAAATTTCCTCCGCCGAGCTCCATGCTACGCACGTTACCAGCCGTTTGTGGCCATTACGATTTTGCAATGATATTTTGAATCTCATATTACACGATTCTGCCTCAATTTATATTTTAATATATTTGTCACTTTCTTGGCTTCGTGTACAATTACTATGCATTTGTCATCGCACGACTTGGACATTCTATATACAAATTCGATCGCGTACTTTGAGGAGCCTCGACAGAACTTTGTTGTGAGGTATAGTTACCATAGCAATTGGACATTTGCTTGGTTCATATATACATATAATCGTTATACAAAGTGTTTTTTGAGATATCAAAATTCTCTTGCGCCTCTGCTCTTTAGATACTTCTATTTTTATCTTTTGTGGTTATATGATTTCAATGTATTGACTGTAAATTAAATGTGTTGATATACAGAGTGTTCAGCCATCACTGGGAAAAATTTTAATGGGAGATTCTAATCGACGAATTGGTATTCTTTATTTTCGTCCTATTTTGGCCTCCAGAATCCCCCATTAAAATTTTTAACAGGGGGTGGTTGAACACCCTCTATGTATAGTTTCAATGAAAACTCATCGAGTGAAACCCAATTTTACACACGTTTATTAAAGCTTCCTCGATACACTTCATTAATCTTCATTAGCACAACCTCATTAATCCTCCCCACGGCTACAAATAAATCCACGACGCCTGGCGAACCTTAACAAGAATGCCTGCACCAACGGACCTCACAACCTTTTCTATACACTTGATAAACGACAGTGTCTTCGACGTGTTACAAACATTTCTCAACGCGATACAATGCCGGCATTGGAAGATATCGCTTACATTGAATGCAATGTAATAATTATATATAAAATAGAACATTTTGGAGATAACGCTCAGATCTGTACAACCGAGAAATTACACATTCATCGTGTATACATAATATGTATATATAATATATATATATCTCTATTACGTAAATCTATATAAATGTACATACACGTTAGTTTGTATCTTTACATATGTGTTTACAGATTGTTGCGCAAACCTCGCGGGTGAATAGTTAGGATAGTTGGTCGCGTGGATGTAAACGAGTATAACCGTGAACCGCGATGATAAAGAAGAATAAAAAGAGAAAAATATATTCAAAGAGAGACGAATTCGAAGTTCTCGAAGTAATAAAATTATTTGTCGTCTAGATGCGCAATGACGAGACTCGTGAGAAAAAAAAAATAGACTTGAGATTCAACGGACAGGACGTGTTACATTGTCGTATGCACACTCAACAATTGCTCGGTGCATTATTATTCCTGATAAAGGAAAAACAGTGCATTCTCTCGATACTACAGATGGCATGCCTAGAATGCTTCGCACTGTACTCGTAGAATTTTTTAAAACCGATAGTATTGAAATTTTTCCATTGATTAATACCAATATTTATTTACTTAAATAAGTAAACATATTTGATTGAGCATCTATTGCGTTCTACACGAGTACAGTGTAAAACATTCAAACCGCGTAACAATTATCCGAAAAAACATTCTGTACAGAATATGTTGAACCTGTTTGGTACCGCGTAACAGTTTAGCAAAATCCCTCCTTATTTATTTACATTTATGTCACTACGTCGCTCATATTTTCAATTAATTTGCTTACATTCTTTCTTAATAGTACACGTTAATATCATTACATCAACACCCTATTTATATCTTTGATTAATGCGTAACCTTATCATCTTTGATAAAAGACACGTTCTCTTTACCTCTCAGTTTCATTCGATTCAAGTCGATATCTATTGGTGGTAGTATTTTACAATCAGAATATATACGGTGTCAATAAACATTCGTAAATGTGTATCCGGTGTATTTACAACCTTCTCTAATTAAAGTTCTTTACGTTTCTATCGTTTCCCGCCATAAATAATATATTATTATTCTACGACGATCCGTTATTCCTCATCAGTTTTTGGCATAGGAACCTTTTTCGACTCACGCGTCCTCGAGCTTCTTTCTAATCAACGATACTAATACTGTTCGTTTAAATTATGCGAATACGATTCGATTTCATTTCAGCACTTAAGATATTTCTAACAGCGCACGTTCGTACAAAATGTACACGTATACGCGTCGTGTTTGAGAATCACCACGTTTGCCAACTGCTAGGAAGTAGTGTCAGCTGGTATGATTACCGTTACGTTTTCGTCGCTCTGAAAGTAATCCTGTCGGTATCTGTGCTGGAATACTATCACATCAAGCTTTACAATCTGTTCCACGGCTGACAATTTCAATATTTACATGGGTCGTAATGGTAAAATCACCTGCTTCGTTCGCTCGATGTAATTGAATGTTTCGTTTCTCGTTAAAAATTTTGATCTTATCTAAAAACCGTTATTGAAATATGAAAGAAGAACCTGATAGTGAGAATAATACTCGTAGCTACCTTCCCTCCACTCGCAGCCCTCGATTAAGGTAGTCGACTTTTATGACAGCGAGTAAATACACCTTTGCAATACGTCTGAGAACAATTGCGCAAAGTTTCGTAAAACGACACAGTAAAATTCTCCACTTTCCATCGAAAGTAACCGCAAAACGTTCCAAGACACAAAACCATGCCCGGTTCACATAAAATGCTTCTACAAAAACGTGTAAATTACGAATTAATACATAATTACAGATTCTTATATACAAACATACAGTCTCGTCATGGAATGGTATGACAATATATTATCACCTAGCTTAAATACCCTTACAATTGTTTCTTTGCAACTATAATACAAGATTATACTAAAGATTCATATTACTGGCGAATGTTGAACAATGTCGACGATGGCAGAACAAATGATGAATCCTCGGTAAAAAAAAAAAAAAGAGAAAAAAAATTCGACGCGTTGCGATTTAAAATCCAAAGAATTCCGCTGCGTGTGAAAATGTTTATTTTCCTGATTCGTGTAACAATCATGCACCAAACAACACGGACAAGACGGATAATTAAAATGAAAGATGAGATCAACGAAAACGATTCGCAAGTGTTAAGAATAAAAATGACCGTCTACGTGTTTCGAGAGCTTTTTTAGCAGACTTTAGGAGATAGCGGAAAAAGAAATTCCTACCGAGAGAAGCTCAGTTCAGCGCGTGACTGTTTCTACGTCTTAGGAACACCCTACTGTTGACCGGATAGACTCTGGTCAGTAGTATCAACGAGCTGCCAAGGGCCAATTTAACGGGAGCCTGACGACCACCTGGTAGTCTGATAAAGACAGTGGCCACGGCGGCGACACCGTCGTCGGTTGGCTCGACTGCCACCGGTCTGACGTCGCTGTGAAAGCTGACCAATTTGTTACGTCTAGTTTTTCGCTGCGGCGAGCTCGGACTGCAGTCGTTCCCGTTTCGATCGTAAATGATGGTAGCCGAGGCGAATGGTCTCTTGGCCATGTGTAACATTTCGACGACGTGTCTTCTTCGCGCTCTTCGTACATCGGCTGCTTGTTTCGTTTTCCAAGCGACCACGCACGCCGCCAGGAATAAAAAGAAACAGGAAAAGAACACGGAGAAAAATACGAACAAATCGATATGTAGCTGATCCTGTCGGAAGAATATCATCCCGTAAGCAGCTCGACCATTTATCTTCGGATGAACAGGATCGATTGCCCTTAACGCGATATGAAATTTCGTTTGATGGAGCTCGTGTTTGTCCTGCGGTAATGTTAATACCAATCGATTCGTGAGATTCCTGACGACCAAGAACGTGTTCCTCTTCTCGATCGTTAAAAAAGTGGCCAAACTTTCCGCGTAGCGTTCCATTACGATGTATTGGGGGCCGGTGTTCCAACTTGGTTCGGTGGTAGTGCCGTTAGATGCAAACGTTTTGTTTGGATGGAATTCGACGATCCTCATTATGCTACGAGTGTGCTCGTCCAGCCATATATTGTGTGGATCTTTGCGCCATACGAATCTGTTGTCCAATTCAACCTGTAGGTAATTACAGACTGATATGAAACTCAAAATTTAATATTTTACAGTGAAAAGAATAGTTTTGAAAACGCACGTCTTGGTAGCCCGTCGATGAATTTAAAGTAACGACAAAGGAATCGTCACGAGGGCTGAGGAATAGGTCTAACGCTCCTTGTGTTACGTCCACCATGACTCTGATATCGACATTCAGGAAACGAGGTTGCACCATGTAGAATACCGTCTGGCCAGGATTTAATGGTTTTGGTTTCATTTTACACTCATCTGTAATCGATGAAAAATGGCAGGCTGGTATAAGAAACGCGTACAAGCTCGTGAGAGACATTGTAATTCATTATTGGAGGTGTACGAACCATAAGATCCTCCAGATAGAATAGAATGAGACAATTTGAGAAAATTAATACTTCGTTAAAGTGCAAAGTGCACGAATAATAGGAGTTTATGTAATGGAGAAATTTATGATCAATTCAGATGTATTTAAAACATGAACGAAAGAATGTATGTACTTGATCACTTATCAAAGTACTTACCTATTAATTTGGAATCAAAACACATCTTGTTGTCGACTGTTACTGTCTTGTAACACTGATGACCCATGATTGGTTTGCCGGCATAATTCTCTTTGCATTTACTGCATTGTACCATCCAACATGGCGGGCCGCCAGTATTTGTATCCTTCATAGGCCCGCTGGTACATGGCTCACTTTCCGTATTATTACCACAATTGCACTTTTCTCCCGTTACAGGATCGCAAGTAAATCCATGCCCGTGACATTCACAACTGAAAAAATATTTTATTGAAGTAATATATTGTATCTAGTAAACTATTTAAACGCGGTAATATTTATAAAAATACTAACGGTCGACACACATCGTGCAGATCTTCCGTTCCTCTGAAATATCCAATCATGCATTCGCCACATTTGTCACCTTTCGTATTATTGCCACAATTCACGCATTTCGCCTTGGCTACAGGACCCTCGACCAGCTGTTTCTTTAACAATTCTATCGACATTTTGTTAATAGAATTTGGATCCTGTAAAGAACAATGATTCTCACGATTTGTTTAATTTTCATTTATACTTTCAATAGGCGAAAATAAATAAATTACCGGCACGGTCATGCTCTCATTGATGCAAATTCGTGTATGCCCGTTGCAATATTCGAGGCATGGTACGCATTGTCCATTGTCCGCTGGATTCCCAACAAATAAAGGTAAACACTTGTCACATTGTGGTCCCATCGTGTTATTATGGCACTCTAAACAGACGTCCAACTTGTCTGGGCCCTCGCAATTACTATGGCCGTTACACTGGCACTGAATGGAGCAATTGGCACCTACGTAACCAAAATCACAGCGGCAAATATTTGGTTCTACACACGTTCCTCTGACACAACCTTGCGTGCACATTGGTACACAAATTTTTCTGAAGATAAAATACATTGTAAATAGAAAAAAATAGAGAATAATAATTTAAGGCTTTGCCGTAGTTAAACGATATACCAATCTCACCTTCCAAACTCGTTGAACGAGGAGGGCCTGGAAATAAATATAAATCGATCAACACATTGCTTATTACACTTAATTTCACAAGAGCAAATAGAATTACGTTTCAGTTTTATATCCATCGCCACACATGCACTCAAACCCTTCCTCGGAATCGAAACATTTTTCACTCTTTGGGGAGCATGTATGGTGGCCATTGGTGCATTCGTTTTCCGGCGGGCATCGCACGTAATGCCAAGAAAATACTGGCTTCGCTATTACAGCAGGAATTAATGGACTCTTAAAAGATATTACAAAATCGGAGGGCAACGTAGTCGTGAGTGCTGTAAATAATCGGAAATGAACGTTGTTAACTAAATCTAACGCAAGATGCATAAAATTAACGCAACGCATATTTAAATAATGTCGTCAGTATGCAAGTTATTACTCACGCGGTTCCGTCTGAGGAAACTGTTGATAATATAGCATTTCACACGTTCCACCAGCTGGATGATCTGCAGGAGCCTCCAACGAGCCCTCGGTGCATATCCCTTGACCAGTTGTGTTAGTCGAATTTAAAGAACACCATCCACAGTGTGAATGCTTCAAGCATGTGCTGCATTGCTTGAAAACGGAACATGGTTCGGGACAATGATCCATATCAGGGCTGCGTAGTACCAAACCACACACACCACCAGCGCAGTAAAGAGGCTGATACGACGGAGAGATACACTAAAAATGAACGAACGTGTAGCATAACGTTTCAATTATTTTAGTTTATTTTTTTATTCTAATGAACTTGCTTCGTTAAGTTGTGTTGACCATCTGCATTCCCGCCATCCACCCTCAGCGCCCGTGCCCTTCAAACAACTTTTACAGTCCTTATGATCTGCACACCGTTTCTCGCATTGCGTGCTTCCAATTTTAATACTGGATCTCTCGAAGGTATCATCCGGTACGCAGTTCCAATCATACACAGGTTCGCCTGTTACCGCGACTCCCACTTCGGCTAACAACATTCGCAAAACGCGTTAAGAATTAATAATAAACGCTGTCGCGATCTAATCAGCTTTTAATACTTACAAGTCTTCGAGACTTGCCTTGTCCAAACACAACCTTCATCGAGCCTGTTGCATTTCTCACAGTCACTCGCTGGGCACTGACGTTCGCCGCATTGATTCACGTCCGTCACCGATATTTGCCTGATACTGCACTTGTTTAACTCGTCGCAATCCTTCTCGGACGGTATGCACGTTCCATTTTGACAATTTGTGCACCATTTGCACACTGGATCCTCGTTTATGTAGTATGGCCACTCTGCCAAGCATTCGGTGCAAGTTTTAAAATTCTGACATTTTCTGCTCGCCATCCATTTCGAATCGCAGAAGATTCCGTTTGATCGTTGAGCTTGAGTGACATTGATATCGCATCTGAAACGAAACTAAGTGTAAGCGAGTTATTTGAGTGGCCTATATTTAATTAAATGCACAGGTTTACCTATCATCCTTATTAACGGACACTTCATTAGAGAAACAAAAGGAAGCATTATTCCCACTGATGGTAGTAACAGAACAAAAAGAGCATCCAAAGTATTTTCTGCAAGTTATTTTGTCCGTCCAGAGATTACATAAATCTTCAGGTATATTAATGAGAGTAACGTGACTTTTAATTCCCCCATCAAAACCACCGACCACATACACAGCGTTGGATTCTGGATCAGCGTGAGTCATTGCATGAGCATATGCTGGCGGCGGTGGACTCCCAATAACTTCCATATCTTTTGTTATCAAACGGATCCATAAATTACACGAATATTTGTAAGCAATCAGTGAATCAGAAGTGTTATGGGGATTTTGGCGACCACCGAATATGACCATGTATTCATCAGTCGTAACAGCGGAATGAAGGAACCTAGCTTGAGGCTACAATAAAACAGCACTATTACAATCATCCTTCACAACTTTGGAACGCTAATGAATAAATAAATATCTGCTCACCAAGCTGTTTCCATCGGTAAGATCATCGTCGAACGGTGGAAGTACGGACCAAGTGCGAGTTTTATAGTTCAACGCGTACAATTTGTTCGAGATGAAAGTCCGATTTATCGCGTAAGTGTATCCACCAAAAATATAAAAACTATCCGATTTGCTATGATACACAGTGGAATGACCATAAACTCCTAACGGTCCGTTTCCAATTGTGTTTATCGTACTCCAAGTTTCCGTTTCCAAATTAAATTCCCATACTATATCAAGGTATCCATACTTGGGGCTAAATCCCCCGATCAGTATCAGGCTCTCAGATTCACCGTTTCTGCGTAAAGTCAACGTATGGCCGGCCAACGGCGGTGGTTCCCTTCCCAACTCGTTTTGCATGATCTGCATCCATCTTTGATTCTGTAGACTAAATTTCCAGAAATCGCTGAGTGTATTGTTTGATAATCCTTGAATGTTCTCCTCTTTCATCGACAGACCACCGTAAACGTATATTTGTTGCCTGCTGTGAACTATTTCGGTCGCATGGAAATATCTGCCTTGAGGCATAGAGGCCTCCGAAGTGGATTCCACGGTGATGGGCATCCATGTGTTGTTTTTAGTATCAAAAAGTCTGATATCGTTCAGAGGACCATGGCTGAGAGAATAACCCCCGAACATCCACAGACTACCCCTTCTATCGGCCACCAAAGTGTGACCGAATCGCGGTAGGGTTTTTCGCAGATGATCCAAGTGATCCGCCAAGTATTCGGAATTGAACAGTTCGGTAAAGATCAATTGATGCTCTTTGATCACAATCGAACAATCGTGACCGCCGTATCCAGGGGTACAAACGCAGCGACCATAGCCCTTATCACAGATTCCTTGCTTTCTGGACGAGGTGCAGTTATTGGGGCATAATTCAATATCGCAATTGATACCCACGAAACCGGCTTTGCACAAGCAATTCCCGCTTCGACATTCGCGATTCCCAGGACAACTGTTACATGTCATTATTATGTAACTTGCATTGAATCCCTCCACCTCGTCCAGTTGCTTATAGTGAACGGTGAGGAATCCAGACTTGGCTTCCACCGTTACAGGATAGTCGGTGCTTTCTGTACAATAAACGCCCAACAGCTGACTCTGATGACTAGTAGACGACGAGACAAATTCGGGGAGTCCGTCGTACACGTAAACGCTGTTCTCTTGGCAGCTAACGTTAATATCGTCGTGTATAGTAAACTGAATTACGCTTTGCGTCTCAGAGAGCATGTTATCCGACGAAAGATCCGTCTTTGGGCTGACTATCCAGAGACACTCCCTCGTCGGTGACTCCCCGAAATGACTTTCCCAGAGTGACAATTGCGAGTGTCTGCTACCGAGGCCTTGCTTGCCAGCTCCTTCGCCCCCTAGCATACCTCGCGACATGCAACCATAATAACACATTCCACCGTCTCTTGGATCCCCGTAATAGCCCTTCTTGCAGCGTTGACACATGTCGTCCTGCGTGTTGTCGCGACAAAAGCATGCACCGGTCTGTCGGTCGCAGATGCCCAACTCTTTGTTCCCGTGTTCGTTGCAGTTGCACTTCTTGCATCCTAGCGACGTTGTGGCGTTACCGTAACTACCAGCTTTGCATTCCTCGCAATACACGCCTGTCGTCCAGTCCTGACACTCGTCGCAGACACCCGGCCCCAGCACGCAAGTGGAATGATTGTAACAGCCGCAATTCGTTCTGCAATCCGGCCCAGTCCAGCCAAGGTAGCACTCGCATTTGTAATCGGGCGCCTCGCTGCAGTAACCGTTGATGCATTTCTCGTAGCAAGTTTTGGTACAATTCTCTTTACCGTCGCCGTTGAAGCCTCTTTTGCACTGGCAGCTAAAGCTACCGTGAGTATTTGTGCACAACGCGTTCTGATGGCAATCGTGTAGACCCAAGTCGCACTCGTCGACGTCCGGGCACTGAGCGTACGCCCAACTGGATTCGTCAGCCTCCAAGGTGCTGTTCTGATACTCGTTAACGACCAAGCTGCAATTGACGTGCGGTTGATTGAAATCTCCCTGCACGCATGCTCCTAAAATAGGGTTCTCCAGGCTGTAACACCAGCCGCAGCTCAGCGAATGCAGACAGCTGGAACAGTTTGTGTGCCGGCTGCAGCTTTTGCATTGATCGTTACCCGTCAGAGACGATCCAGATCTGGACGTTACTCCCATTAGACCGGCTTGATCCATCCATTCCCGGCATAAACCAAACTGATACTCAGACGTGTACACCGAGAAAGAGAAGCACTCTTGCGTGGCTTCGCACCACACGCACCTTCCACGCTCGTCTAAGCATTGTGTGCAGTTTGAGCGCTGTCTACACGGAATCGGGCAATGATCGAGGTTGACGACAGCGTTAGGTAGTCTGCCTATTCTCGCGCAACGAGCTTCCTCCGTCCACCACTCGCACAAGTTGCTACCCACGCAAGATTCGCAGGAGATGTAATTTGAACAATTAGCACAGGCTGAAGGTGTGATGGTTAAATAGTGCCATTCGCTAATCGGACTCCCGTCCTCGTCCCATTCCACGTCAGCTACGCAATGTTCCGTTTCATTGATCGAACGCGAGAGACACTTGTTGATAATATCGCACCAGCCACACGAGGAATCGGTTAAACAGTGAAGGCAATTTTTATACTGATGACATGATCCATTTTGATATGGCTCGAGATACTCGAAAGTGAACACCTTTGGATTCTCGGTCTTCTTATTATGAGTAATCTCCATTTTACTGGCGTACGCGTAGCTTGTAGTCACCATCCTTTTCGACTCGAAGTCTAATAAATATCGACCTGGCAACAGCATCATTTGATGCCCGTTTGGCCATTTTGTCGGAATGCACTGTGACGTCTCAGCCGTTAAATTAGCGACTAATTCCTACAAAAAGATGATAGATGTTATAGGCTTATTTGAACTGCCAAATTAATAAAAGAATGAGCAATTTACCAATTCCTGAGGGTCGTCGCTTCGCGATACATGAAGAGTTGCGCTATTGTAACTAACGCAGATCTTCAAGTGCTCCACCGCGCTGTCCCAAAAGTACTGTGGTGGTCTAAGGAATCCGATTAATCTAGCAATCATTTCACCGCCAAGGGCAGATTCTGTTTTTGCTCCTTGCATAGACGGAACATTAAAATCGACTGTAGTGGCGTTAACTATTGTTACCGAGTCTGGTTGACTAAAATTTACCGGAGGTTTATACTTTAAAAATGTCAGTCCCGGCCTTTTGTCCATTTCTCGACATTCCTCGACTTTTATTATTTCCGTGCCTTTCGGGCCCCACCACCCCGGTATTTGTAACGGTGTATCGTCTCGGAGACCGCAGACTCCATAATTATCATCTTTGTGATGACAACGAGCATTCTGAACGCACCAAGTGCAAGTGCCAAGGTTTAATTTGTTCGAAACGGACTTTTTCCCGTGGGCAGTTGTACCCCAACCTCCACCTGGTTGGCCGTGTATTAAACAAGAATGACAATCTCCAAGTGCAGGGCACACGCCTGGGCAGCGAGTTGTTTGAAGATTGGTCGTACAATTGCTACCGATAGTTCTACCATAACATATCTGTAGTAAATTCAAAGTGTTAAAAAGTAATTATGTTTTGAGGAAAACTGAGTAAACTTTGTGTATTAGGATACCTCATCTGCTGAGCACCAACCACATTCTGGATTAGCGGCACACTCCATTAGGCTTTTGTGTCTTGAACAGATCTGTTCGGGTTCTATGTAATCTTCGTCGCCCGGTGCTAGCATCGGTGGCAATGTATATGCAAGTAAATCTGCATTTACATTTCCATGATAACCACCAACTAACAACAAAGTGTTTCCATTACGTACGTCTGCTGCGTGCGCGAATACTCCTTGTTGTTTCGGATAACGAGAATCTAAACATGACAATAAACGTTTTCAAACATGAACAATTGATGTTTTACGTGATCCTTATTTTAAACGTTAATGTTTTAGCTTACCTTTATCATTCAAGCCTAATACATCGTGACTTACCCAGGCATGGCAGCCCAGATGATAAAGATACATCTGATTATCATAGCAAATTTCCTCTTTATTGTGTCTGTGAGAATAACCACCAAATACGACTAAATAATTCCCTGCAAAATTAATAATCATAAAATAATTCTGTATCAGTCATGTTTTATGGTAATTTATTTTACTAGTTCTGAGGTTGAAATATGTCACATGTGTTTACAGTAGTGCCCACTTAAGTGTCCGCGTTCGTTTAAGTGGGCATGCTTCTCAGAATTCAACGGAGATAAGGAAAGAGGATAAATGCGAGTGAGATATAATAGCTGGCACCCGAAATCATGGATACTTAAGTGGTCACTACTGCAGTTGGGATACTACGTACGAAAACGACATCTAATTACCTATAATATTACAAGTATGAAATGCCCGTTCTCTTGGAACGTAAGTGTCTCTTAGGTGTGCTCTCGGATAGTGAATTTCGGACCAAACTTTTCTGTCAAGTTGAAACACAAACATTCTATCTGATAATTTACTAAAGCGTGCTACGCTAGCTACTACTCCCCCATAAACTAATAAAGAATTAGTAGCACGATGGTATACAGTTGAATGTGCAACTACGCGTACGTCTAACTCTTTACCCCCTCGAGGATGTACTTCCTTCCATCTTTCTGTGGTTGCGGTGTCATCAGCTGAAATGAAAATAAATTTAATATAAGATATTTTCTACCTAAAATAAAATAATATGACTTAACATATACAAAGGTAAACTTACATAAATTCAATTTAATTTTATAGAGGCTTGACGAAAATTCACCATCGACTGTGCTACCGCCGAAAAGATAGATATAATCATTTGCTAAAGTAAGAGTATGTCTTGTTAATTGCGGCGGATAGAATGGGGAATTTTTAGCCCGTAATGTCCAAATGCTCGTATTAACATTGTAGTGCCACAGTTCGTTTGACAAAGAACCATCTTGTACTTTACCACCATATATAACAAAACCACCTGTAATTAAAACGAAATTGCAAATCGTGTCGTTGTATTATTTATTAACAATTAGACGCGCAACTGACCATCGTATCTGCAAGCAGCATGACCATAACGTGGACTCGGCTTAGGTAATTCGTCGATCGGTAGTTTTGTAGGCTCATCATTGAATGATTCATCTGTTGTTAACTTAGGCTCTTCTATAAAGATATTGTCTCCGATGGGATCTTCGACGCTCTGTTCCTCCCAATTCAATATGTCACTCTTTGCATTCGAAGTATGAAGGTCGCGATAAAGATCCAAGTTCCCGAGATTTCTGCGATGTCTAACACGATAAATAGCAAATAAAGTAACATCAAATTAATATTCAATAAATGTAAAACGTGCTTTATTTTTACCTTGTAGTTTGTGCGTATCTGGGCTTTGGATGTCTGGAATGCTTTCTCCTAAGATCATCGTTTCTTTCTATCCTAATTGTACTTTTGCTTGTTTCGCCTTTCCTTGCTTCTTGAACTTTTTGTTCGTGTTCTTTGTGTTCTGCTGTATTCCTAAATTCCGACCAACCGTGTTGCCCGTTTTCTACATGACCATGATTACGCAAACTAAAAGTATTATTGTTTTTAATACTGTAGAGTACTCTCCAAATGAGCGACGATCTGCGAAGACCGTACAATTCTTTTGTGCCTGCACCGATCCGGTCTAATTCAGTCGCGATGAGCATAGGATCTAAATATTCTGCGGACGAGGTGCCTTCTGTTATAAAAGGATATGTCACGTGTAAGAGATTATATAACATGCTGGTAATTCATATAATTATAATAACAAATATCGGGTGCTTACCTAATACATTACCATACGCATCTTCCCATTGACTTGTACTAAATTGATAGACTTCCAAATCGCTGAGTATGTAATTGAGATCATAGCCGCCAAAAACGTAAAGGGAATCAGTTTCTTTTATATACACTGCCGTATGAGCTGCTCGCGGCCTTAGACCACCTTCTGAGTGAGAAAGCCAGTACCACCTGTTTGCCGTACAATACTTGTACAGACTATTTTCATATTTAATAACTATATTTAATGGAATGATATAGTTTATAACATACTTGTTGCCTTTTGGATGAGTTTTATGCAACGAGCAAGATTGTCCCGAGTATCCGTTACGGCACTGACATCGTTTTAAACCACATTCTCCCCCATTGCTGCAATTGTTTGGACAAAGAGCTCTAGAACAATCTCTCCCACCCCAGTCATTTTCACAAAAACAGGTATTATTGATACATTTTCCATGATTTGTACAATTATTTGGACAATTTGTGACTGAAAATTCTGCATGGAAACCATCCAAAACGTAGTTTGTATCACTATACAATAATATTAACATCTGTAAAAGAAGAAATTTATTATTGCACGTTCTGGTGACTGTACAAGTATCATATCCTTCATTTTTAAAGGATCTTACATAACCAGATGATGATGTCACTTGCTGTGGTTCTGTTTTTCCACTGAAACTACCTAAGAGTGGAGATCGAAAGGAGTCTCCATCATAAACAAATACATAATCATAGCTACATTCTGTTCCCATTGTACGGAAACTTAAAGTAATAAATTGGCGACTATTGTTTGCTGCAAAATGTTAAAAATACATTGAATATAGATTGAATTAAAAACAAAATTATTATGAATATTGGAGATCATATTCACCTTTTATAAGCCATTCACAATGAGAATCTTGAGTATAATTTGAGCCTAACGGTCCATCGCTAATGATTCCCCAAGAATCGGTAAAAACTTTCCTTGTTTTATCACATGGAATTTGTTTTGGAGATGTTTGCGGAGCTAGTTCGAAGCCCCGCAATAGGCAACTCCATATAGTAATCCATACTGCGGTGGATGAGACCCACCCCATTACAATATCTTCGCCTCAATGTTGCTTGGTAAAATAAAGCTCATCATCCACGTTCATTGGAATATATTTTGAGCAATTATGTTGTGAGGAACTCATATAAAGAGTCATATCTAAAAATACATGCTTTATATTAATTGAGGATTTATTCCATAAAAGAATAATTTACTTACTAATAGAGATATCACAGGAAATTTAATTTTCTCATCACACAATGAATTAAAATTTCTAGCGATAAGAACAACATATGCAAGAACTATGATAAACCTTGTATTGCCTCCCCAGTAAACAGCACAATTAAAATAAAAAAAAATACGATAGAACACTTTTGCTTATGACCACAATGTATGTAGAATTGAATACTAATGGTTATGATTGTTGCAAGTAGCGTGCAATGAAATTTGTATGACGTCTTTGTTTATAAAAAATATTTATTAATTTGGTACCATGGAAACAACGTCATATCATTATGATAATGTTCAATGTACGTGGTGTCAGATTCATGCTATACAATAATAATGCGTGCATCGAGCGTTAGCGTAACGTTTATGACTATAACTTTCTACACTTATTGAAAAAAAAAAAAAGAGTATAATATAGTAAATGTCGGCTCACGTGTATTGCACTACGAAACCTATGGCGTTCGACGAAGAAAAAATTAAAAGCTGGTTACCACTGTTGCCGGCGAAACAAAGTCGGGGAACATTCTTTAAAGGAATAAACGCGAGAAAATCTCAGCTGCGATTGAATCAAAACATTATGTACGTATACACACATACACGTCAGAGAAATCTGCACCGTGCTACGCTTCGAGTAGTCGCATTCTCCAAACGCCAATTGTTCTCAAATAATGTATCGCTAATAACGAAATTCAAATGTTCTACTATAACGCGAACAGCGGCAAAATAAACGTGCTAATACGAACAGACGAGAATTATCGCGTAAACTCTGTTCGGCCTCGCCTGTTGACACCTTGACTACCCTGTATATGAGGTCAGGGTGGGGGTTCTTCGACCGCCATTAAGTTCCCCTCGTTTCGAACGCGGTCTCGATATTCGAAAGTTTCCAGGGACACTTCGATTAAAGAAACGTCACACACAGGTGAATAAAACATGCCTTTCAAGTAGCAAATAATAAATAAGTTAATCCACCTTCAAGCTAGACTCTTTAGAGCTTGAATAAAATATCCTATTTACGACAAACGTTTGAAACTGTATTTGAAAATTTCATTTTATCTGCACTGCCGTGGAACGTAAAATTTACTTTAAACAATCGCATATAAACTTGGATAAAACTTGAAATACTATTTTAAACGACGAACGACAAAACGAATATAAGTAAAATATTTATAATATTGTATATGTAACTTTACTCAAACAATGAAAAATTGTATTTTAGTTTCTACTTTTAAAACGCAAAATACACAAATTTGAAATATCCCGTTAATCGTTTCACTAAATTAAAAATGGATACTTGTTTCATTGAACGAACGTTGGATTTTTCATTTATTAATATTTTTGCAGTTTGGGTAGAAAGGATTGGGTTGTATTTGAAATTTATGGGAAAATGACGAAGTATGTACATGGTGAGCTGTTTAAGTACACATGGAATAGAAGTATTGATTTCTTTTTATAATTCATTTCGTGATAAGTTTATTAAAAATGTAATTGCAAAATTACGTCCTTGAAAAATTTACTTCCTTCGAGAATATCCTTTATAAATATTAATAGTTTATCTATTAACTTTTATTTCGAAAATAAATATCGTTACAACAGTAATAGCATTTACATCTTTTTATTTTTTTTTTTTTCTAGAATAAGTTACTTAGAAATTACAAATACTGTTTAAATAACTAAGGTGATTTCAATGAATGATTCGATCAATTTTTAAAATGTAAATTAGCAAAACAGAAAACAAGAAGTACTTCATTAATATTAATTCGTCTCTCATAAAATCATTAATAATTTATTATATGCACTTGTGAATAAAAACGAATAGAAAGACCGGTATGGCGCTCTGATTTCTGCATTCATTGTATTAAAATTTATTTGTAATTCATTTAATTATTCGACTTTTGGTAAATTCTTGCTGCAGTGAGAAATAAATTACCCATAATGCGTTCACTATATATTAGATTCGATAACTACTTTTAAGTCAGGTACTCTTAGTAATCAAGTTAGAAGGTTCAAATTTGCAAATGCAAAAATATAATATCTTATTTACGTTTCTGGATATTTGTAGAATTTTTACAAAATCGTTTGATTATTGTATTTATAATCACTTCTTCCGTATTCACTTTATCATTAACAGGGAGAGATAAAAACATACACGTAATTAGAAATCTGAAATATATATCAAGTTTATCAGTGTACACTCGAAGACTGTAACGCATTAACCTATGTGTCGGAATTTGCAAAATTCTACCAATGTATTAATTATAAACTTATCAAACCGATTAATATCCGTTAACTGGTTTATTACAATGCATAGCCTCTATGACAATAGAAAGAATCAGCAACCACCACGCTTTACGCACGGTAATATGTGCAATTAAATCATATGTGGATCCCATAACATATTTGTGGAATACTTTTTTAAACCATCAACAGATATTCTGTATGTTGCCAGAATCTTAACGATTGATACAATCGCTCTCTTCTTTAATCGTATAGCGTCCTACCAATGCGGTAAAGTGGTATAAATTATCTTCTCTGGTAAAAACTTTGAAAAGATAATTGCGTGCTACTTGTTTTGTCACTGATGCAGTTATTACAAGATTAATCGGACATCGGAGTCCAGGACAGAAAAGTTGTACCTATAAAGCGAATGTATGAATTTCAAATGTTTAAGATTGTACTTGTTTCGTAATAAAAAGAAAGTTATTTTGAATTTTCTAAAATGATCACTATATGCATATAATTAAGTTAATCGTAACAAACATCATACTACGTAATATGGACGAAAAATAATCTTCTTTTCTGTTTATAATCATACCGAGTTTACATTCGCAGATAAAGATACTTTTAACAAAGATCTTTCGGTTAATCTTTTCTATTTCTAAGATGTTATATTACAAATATTTTTAAACATAAATAAATGAACGTGACATGTCTTACATACACAAAAATAATCTGCAGCTCTTTAATTTCAAGCTGTCAGAAGCAATCATGTTCTCTTTTGTTTCTTTTCCGATAACCTATAGAAAAAGTACATACTCATAACGTCATATAGTTTTTTTAATGTCGCTTAACTGTCATCTAGTTTAAGTTAAATTTTCAATCGATAAAGGAAAAAAAAATATGAAAGGTGATATTTTTTTACGAACTAAGTGAAAATATTGGAGATATTTGTACTAAAAACTTGCAACTCGGGTATTCACCCCTACCACGAACAAAATAAAAGGAGTTAACAATTTTTTTTTTTTTCTACAGTCAAAATAGGATGTAACATATCAAATGGACAATTAAGTCGACCGATCGCAGGAATGATAAAATGATTTCGAAATGTACAACAAGCGGTCGTCTTTTTATGCACTATTCTGCGTATAAATTTTGCGTAATGGCCATTAAGACGATCCGGATTTTCTGGATCTTAGGACTTGCGGGGAACCTTAATCGTTTAATCCCTTTGACGTAAAGTATTATAGTAAATTATGAGTTACAAAACGTTTCCTTCAGGTCTCTCCCTTTTCTCGTGATAGGTCCTCCTCTAAATAATGCCTTCCGTATCAAAACCAAGACATAAACGGCTTCTTAAAAGAGAAACATCAAAGACAATCTTTCGCAGACTCGTCCTCTCCATAAAACTCGGGCAGCGCCGTCGTTTGTCCGCAAACTAAGTCTGAGATGCTTTTAGCTTTTACCGAGTAGCCGAAGGACTTTGCGCAATCGCTAAAATCTTTCGCCATTTCACTGATCTCTTTGCTCTCCTGATGGTCACATGTACTTGGTAATTTAACAGTTGTCATGGGATATGATGTATTATCGCCATCAATAGTATTCTTACCAAATGTCGAGTGGGAGGTCGCAGTTGATGTAGTTGTAATCATGTTTCGCGATTTGTTGACGTCCATGTAATAATCCTGAAATAAGAAATCGTTCACAATGTTGGTTCCACGCGTGCCGTAGCTCATGCACATATTTACCGTTTCTGAATTGAGAGGGCAAGTTTGTTGCGGCTGACCAGTTTGATTGCACTGCGCCAAAGCAATCAGCGCCTTTTGGCTTTCCCTAGCATCGATCAGGAATATGCTCTCTTTGACTTCTTTTGCGTTATACTCATCGATTCTGCGAATAGTATTAAATCATCGTAGCATATTTTTAATTACAATAAAAAATTCTCTGTCAAAAAATTACTAACTTGTCATAAATAACTGCGTGTAATCCAAGTTTCTTTAAATGCTGGATGGTGGCTTTGTCATTATTGTCATCCCCCCAGCAGAAAATAATTAATCCGGCTTCCTTTACAAAATTAACTTGCGACGGATCCCTAAGAATATCTTCTGTGTGGACGTTAATTCCTAAGATATCGGCAGCTATAGCGTGCCTAACAGCCATCGGTATCGTTTGACATCTCGGATCGTGGTAAGTGGGGTACTTTGAAGTCACGCCTTGTGTCAGAAATACTACCGGGTATTTGTTCTGTTTAAGACGAATCATGGCACAAATATCTGGGTTAAAGGACGAGAAAACAATCTTTCTATTCCCCCCATATTCCAGTACGACTTTCAGTATAGTATCCAAATACAGGTTGAGATCGAAAGGATGGTTCAACTCGAACGTGCCATCCTGCGTATACATATTACACAACTCGTAAGTAAATAACGACAGAACGAACAGAATTAGATTTATAGTTTTTACCTTCAGCTGCATAGTCCACTTAATTTCTATATTACAGCCAACATGTTGCTCCAACTCTTGTAGTACGGTTTGAAGTGTGGGGAAAGGCTGATGATCTTCTAGATCTTCGTCAAAAAATCTTGGATTCTTTTCTCGGCCTTCGGCCACATGATAAACCTGTAAAAGAAAAGAAACTTTTATTTACAATATATACAAAGGAGAAGAGTCGTTCAGCATAGTTCTGTTAGATTAAAAAATTGGTACAGTTCATATGATGTTTGGGATACTTTTTAAAGCTGGACGACAAAGCAAATACTTTGTAGTCGTGTGAATATATTAAAAGTAATCCTTACAATTTCCCCAACAGTTTTGCAAATGTGATTTAACGACATTACATTAACAAAATATTATCGATCGAATTATTTTTATTATATACAATACCAGGGTTAACCTTTTAGCTTTTAATCGAAACAAAATGTATATATTGCAGACTAATTGTATGATTTTGATAGCCACGTATAATAGCACGATGATGTGATCTGAAAAATCAACTTTAGTTGGTTTTAGATTCAATTTTTGAACGAGCATGCATCAACGTGTACAAATGACAATTGGTTATACATTTTGGCGACGAGTTAGGCGGTGCAAGCGATATGAAAGCTCACCAGTTGGTTAACCCCCTGTTCAGCTTTATCAACGAAATACAGCACCTTACCCAACGAGTCTCCCGGGTAATAAAAATCCTGTTGAATATTAAATAAATACGAATAGGTATGTATAATCACACCTATAAGTTCATGATTATATGTCTATGTAGCTACATACGACACAATCCCTGAAATGATCGATTTCTCCTTCGATACAAAAAAAGGACATAAAAAGCGAAACATTAATACGCGTAACATAGACTGCCGCATTCTAAAAAGCCACATTCGATTTGTTAATGTTGGATGAAGGAGATTGTATTATTAGATGGATCATATTAATCGTGCCAGTGACGGAGATTTATATATTCAGAAATAAGGTTTAATAGTTTCTATTTTCTATTTTACAATAAAATATAAAATAAAATTTGTAAAGTTCTTTTTGAATATATTAAAGCTTGTAAAGTTGAATATGAAAGTATGAGTACGATGTCGATGAAAATAATATAATTTTGATTATATAAACCATTTTGTAATATATAATTCACAGAAGAGTAGAATAAATATATGTATAGAATATACCTTTAATAAATGTAGCTGCTCTAATGTAAGGTCCTTAACAGGTATTTCCAGCATGTCCATAGCTTCTATTTGTTTCTTGCGTTTTAGTGAAATGGATACAAAGAAATCGTGATAAATAACAGGTACGTGGTCTTTGGACAACTGCACATCAAACTCAACCATGTCAGCGCCATGATGTGACGCAGTCTTTAGAGAAGCTATTGTATTTTCACGTACATTTGCGCAACTGCAAACAAAACAATACACGACTTTTATATAAAAAAAACTATTAAAAATGGAATTTAATTTTCCTATAGACCAGAGTGCATTCGCTTACTTTTTTGTTTGAAAAGATGTGCCTAGCCCCCTGTGCCCCACATCTAAACCAGACCACCGTTGTTCCCAATGTTTTGCATATGAAATATTCATATCCCACGGATAATCCGGAATTGGTTTTATCACAACATATTCCACTGTAAGTTGTCCTATCGCGAAAAAAAAAATTATTTATAATAACGCGAGAAGAATCGCATTTAATAATAAATATAAACAGAAATTAATACCCTACCAATTGGTCTATGTTTCGTGCTTGTAATTGGTACTGTCAAGAGCCCAACGCTAGATTGCAATGTACTAGGCAAGATGTAGCTGAAACCGATATGGTTGGGTGGTTCTCCTGGGAAACATCTTGAGCTGTACACGTAGTAGTCCACTAAATATGCCTGAAAAAACAGTCTGCTTAATATATATGGAAAAATACAACTATTTACGACAACACCAAATGCTTGCATCAGTATTTTTTGCTCATCCGTTATAGAGCTTGCATCAACATTAATTAAATCCAATGATCAAGGTCATACAGTTTGAAGAAACTTTTTCGAAATTTTTCTGTACTGAGGAACAATGAAATTAGAAATTCTAATGTGTCAGAATTTATGGCACATTATTTACGATCCTTGATCACTAAAAAGCGTAGGAATTAAATTATGTTGTTCGAGACATTTGTAAATCTTTTATTGTACTTTGTATAAATTTTGTTTGGCAGTTTTGAATAATTGCAGGCAAGAGCAACAAATTACTAGTGGGTGAGAAAACAATGGACGAATAATTTACTTCCTACATAATCTAGCAATGAACCAGACCAATAATGGCCAAATGCTGTACTCTGCCCGGGGGACGCGTATCCCGCAACACCTGCCGATCATTCATTATTAAATTTCAATATCAAGTCTGCAAAGTTTGTAATTCAGATTCAGAAGATTCTGACGGCTTAGTCTGGCAATGGTCGCGCAGCGATGCCACGTACGGTACAGTAGAGTTGGTCAAAGCTAGAAAATATTAGCAGTACACTAAAAGGATATAGGAGTGATGGGAGCCTCACCATTTTCGACGCACACAGATGGATATGAGGTGTGACAGCGTTGATATCTCTAAATTCTTAGGGTTGCTTAGGACGGCTGTGACTCACGTAAACCAACATCGTGTTACAAATAAATCGCGTGGGTCTGCGTAACAAATTATGCTCTGATTAAATCCAATAATCTCGATCGTGATCTCGTTACTTAGAAAAATTTCTTTCCTTAGTGAACAATGTACTTCGTAGAAATTTACTGATTTACGAGAAACTAGCCGAAGGATAGGCACGGTAGGGTGAACGACAATCAAAACCATCATATCTCTGTGTGATGTCATGTGACACAGATGTAAAGTGGTAGTCGATGCTTAGCATCGATACATCGGATTGCATGTTAGCATCGTCATTTGCACCAGAGGTCTTGCTTTGTACAAAGCTGACGGTTGTCTTCTCGTTCCAGGCCAGTACACGTGACATCGCTTCTGGTATCCAAGGAGGGCAATAGCTGCTGAACAAGTTTAATTATCTTTTACCAAGTAATTTGAACAAGTCGCGAGAGAAGACGTGGCCAGCCTACTGGTGGTCTACTGAAAACTCACATGGTATGGTCAATGCGTATTTTTAGTGTGTCTAATTCTCTCATGAATTACCACTGGTTCGTAATTTATTGCTCTGCCAAGCCTATACTTTTTTAAATCAATTATTTATTCATTTACGTGCCATATACATTAAATAAAGATGTACTTTTGCCATCGACGCCAACATGACAAACCGAAAGGGGGATACCATGTTTCTTTTTATAGCGTTAGTCAATATATTACCGAAAACAATGCCTTTGATGTTACCTTTTGTAGATTTGTCCATATAGAAGATAGAAAATGTTGATTTTGGAATAAAAATCGAAGGTTTATCCTAAGTACATAATACATGTTACAAAAAATACAAACAATGCAAGCAATAAATACCAACGAATGGTTAACTCATAGAGTTGTGTATTTACGATGACTTCCACATGGGATTCTCTATGCGAATACTTACGATAGTTTCCGGATATCGAACTGCAACATTGAAGACAATAAATTCATCTTCGTTATACGCTCGGCCAAATTGTTCCTGAATCTTGAAACGAGCCTCCTCTTCATCATTCATCACCTGATATCGTTTAGTAATGCATAGTTACAAGAGTTTCAATGCAAACATTGATTATCATAAAATATAATAAAATTATACATACAGCAATTTCCGTAATACTGAAAGCAGGTTGATCAATAACATCCTGAGTATCCATAGAAAGACTATCATCTACACAATCGCCTCCAAATTGCTGTAATTCTAGAGAATTGTGTCTAACCAGATTTACAGGTGTCATCTACAACACAAATACATTTTTTAATTTTCAATTTCTAAATATCACCTTATAAAGAAATAACATTAATTATGGACGCATACTTTAATGTGAACTTTTCTATTTTGTAATCGGTTCTTCCATAGTTTAATTGGATTATTAAAAAGCTTAAATTGTATCACAGTTTCATCTGTCAACCATCCGCGTTCAATCTTACAGTACCCATTATAATAACCAAACTTGTCTGGATCTGGCAATGATGAATCGCTAGTAAAATTACTAGGTGCTGTAACAAATTGTTTATTTGACCTTACAATGTAAAATAAAAGCATCATTTTATGAATAATTAAATTTTTTTAATTTAACTACATACTGTTTTTCTTAATCACACGTGGTATCATATGAGTCTCCCATCTACGAATGAGGAGAGTCTTGGCCGAATTTTTAGTACCGTTAGATTGACAAATAACGGCAACGAAGTATCGAAACACCACATCAGTATCGATGGGGAGTGCAACTTTTTGTGAAAATATTTGCCCACTTCTGAAATTCGTAATCTCGATATACATACAATAGTATTCATTTTATGTTCGAAATTTTTTAAAAATAAATACATATTAAATATATTTTGTGATAAATATTCAGATCTTTCAAAAGAATGATATGTTTGGTCGAGTACTAGTAGTTAGCGATGCGATCAAGTTCAACATACACATGAAATCGAAACTTATAATATAATTAAGTAAGTATAAGCTTTCTCGGTAAATTTAAAGAAACGCAGGGATGCAATTGTGGAAGATATTTTTCGTTGCTCTCATTAAATTAAATATACAGTAGAATATAACTGGCCACACAGTTTATGATGGTCATATGTATGTTAAAAATTTGAGCTACACTTACTCATCTTCATCGCGAAACATGTCTCCTGCATTATGTCCATCATCACTGTAATATTCCCCACTACTATTATTATCAAAACACATAGGAGAATCCCGACTGCCATGTTCTTGCGACAACTGAATTGCCTGGTTATGATTCCAAGCACCCAGTTCAGGTAAATTACCCACCACGTATAAAACTTCACTTTTCTCCAGCTTGTGCACCTAAATAAACAAAATTTTTATGTAGAAAAATTTGAACAGCTATTGGTAAAATAGAAATTAGTAATAATTACCCGAACTCTAAAAATCCAATCCCTTTTAGATCCCCTCATGTCTGATGTTTGTTCAGCCGCCACCTCGATGAAGTTAATCTCACGTGGTGCCTCTGGCTGCTTCGATTCCTCTGCTTCTTTGTTCTCTATAAACCATATCCGCTGCATATTACTATAATTTTCTTTTTCTCACTGTTTTTCTCTTTCAATTGTCTGTTTCAAGGTGTGTTCAATTCACATCAGTATAATTTTCTGTAATAAGGGACTTGATGTAAGGGATGCTAGGTAATAGTTGCATTATCAAATTTATTGAGATAACTACTACACAGACAATTTTAGTATACTCTTCTAATTTTATATTCTTTATCTATTAAATGTAAGTTTGGTATTGTATGTGTACTACATATTATATTACATAATGTATAATTATTTTAAATAAGTTATTGTTTGTAAGTATATTCAATAGTAGCAATGTATGAAATATTATCAAATTAATTATTTTACATATGCAACCCACAAATTTAATTAATTTCTTTTTTTAAGGGTTGTAAAATTGGTAATGAGTGATTCATAAAAAGTATAGGTGCATTTTGTTATAGGTATATAAATATTGAATAAAATTTATATGAATTATAAAATCTATTTAACATTCAATGATAAATAATTTATAAACCTCAAACTATAAATAGAAGCCACAGAAATAACTATACAAATATTAAAACATTTTGAATGCAAATGATCCATTAAACAAAAAATGACTTACTATTGATCAAACAAAACATTTTTTCATATTAATAGCACAGTGCAAATATGTTTTAAATGTTAACAAACTTTATGCAGATAAAGTATAACACAATAAAATGTGGTATAACAAAATATGTGTAACATAAAAACTATATCAGTGATGAACACACAAGCAAAGAACACTTATTTTTTCATCAATCAAAGGTATCATTCCCAGATTGTTTAATAACGAATTCATGAATGATACAATCCATGCAAATAATAAATAAATATTAAAGTAATCATGTTGTACTGTATATTTAACAAAACACAGGTGCAACCACACACGAACGTGGTACATACAGTGGACGATACAGAAGTCACTAAAATTTTTAGGAAGCAGACATTTTTGTAAAGTCATAAAGAAAAAGTCGTACGTATAAGGAAATAGTAATGAAAGAAAGTCTGAAAATTACTTTCGAGCAAAATGTCGGGCGTGCAGAGACAAGAGAAAAAATATCGAAAATAACGAAAACGCAAATTTCGTTTGCTAGGACGGATTAATTTAACAAACTGAAACGGTTTATTCCTGAAAACGTGGTTTACCTATTATACTGAGAACGATCGATGGGTTTTACTTCGAAGTTTGATTGGCAGTCTGGTCTTCACCTTGTGCAAAAGTACGTGTTATTTAACGAATGCGCAGGGTAGGCGCTCCATATTTTTAATCGAATTTTTCATAATTTATCTTTTGACAACACAACACACCTATTTTAACTGTCATGAAACGACCTACTGGCACAACACTACTACCCCAACACAACCGCAATACTTTTTCCTTTGCGTATGAAACAGTGACCGATCTGGCAACACCGTAAATGCGGAAGTGACGACGTGGTGGCTCAGTAGAATCACTGATTCAAACTAAATACAAATCCACTGCTACACGAAAATTATCATTCTTATAATTTTATATGTTAATACATAGGTCACTAATGAAATTAGCAATTGTAGTATAGAAATATTAACAATATCCCTCTTTGCATAAACGTGTAAGTGTTTACTTTCAAATGCTACAGTCTGGAATTTCATGCAGTTACTTCCTGTTCGCCATACTGCGACTGGTACAATAAAGAATGCATTGTTAACAAAATAAAGATATTTATATAAATATCCCGTATCTATTTTATTAAACGTACGATAAATTATTACGACCAACTAAGTTCATCACTAAATTTTATGTAATCGACGTATTTTTAATCTTTTCACGCTAACTTCTGAGAAAGATTGTTAAGTTGCAATGCAAAATAATTTACGATTTTCGTTCGTTCAATATTATTTCTAAACAAATTTAGTTACTTTGTTCGTGAAATATCAGTCATCTTCTCTGAGTGCAATGCACTTTGTGTACATTTTGATTTTAGTAGTATTAGAAAATATTGCCCCCGTAGATTAAAACAATAATAACTAGATAACCAAATATTAAAGAGTTATAAAAGAATATCAGTATGCATTAAATTGAGTATTTCTTCTACGTTATAGGATATTTTATTCTTTTTCTACGAATGCGTAGAAAAAGACGATTTATAACATATTTCGTGGGAAGAAGGGTAATAGTGGACAACCGGAAATCAGTCGTTAGAAAAATGTCCGGATCAATCATGGGGGGAAGACCTACGGTAAGAGTTGCAACGCATTAAAAGAGGAAATTCAATTTAATGTAAAATTGTACGTCGATATTATGGCTATGTATTTTTTCGTAACTATGTACAAGACGTTCAGTTAATTATATCTAGAAGCCACTCGATTCAAACAGAATCAATAACACAACTCATATATTCCGTCTTTTATAAATGGCCCCCCAATAGACGGGCATTTCAATCGCATACAAATCAATTGAAATATTTTCTACTCTATGCTAAAACAAATATTTCATGTTTTTGTTTCATCGAAATGTGAAAGTTGCACAGAGTAAGAATAAAGACGTATAAAAAGCCTACAATTAGTTATTATCCAGTTACTAGGAATTGCAATTTACCGACTGCAAATAACTTAGAACGTAATATTTCTTCAAGTATTTTTTGGTTATGCACTAAACATTTCTTGTTAGACATCCATAATTCATACTCGATGTATACATTATCTGTGTTGAAATTTCAATTGACAACACGTAATATTGTTTCCAATTCTTCGATCGATAGAAATTTTAAGATTCCAGGGAATAAAATTAAAAATTAAAATTTTTAATGCGTTAGGAGCGATATGCATCGTTACATCACGTAATAAAAATAAGACTAAAAAAAAAAAGGTTGAAAAATGTTGACTCATGTACACAGGCATGCAGCGACATGTGATACTCCCACTATTAATATTTAATTTTTTTTATTTAGAATTTATGACTGATACAACATATTTTTACGCGTTAAGCCTCATTCGATTAACGTATGATGAAAATTATTAAATCATCCTCTTAAGCAAGATTAGACTAAACGATGAAAGGCAATTACAACACGTTAAGCATTTTTGTTTAGTTCTGAACAGAGATATTCGTTCTCCTCGCTTAGCAACAGAGAAATGCAATGTACGTTGTATGTTATATTGTTGCACGTGACATCTTCCGATAGATATACACGTATCATTAATCTATTTAGGTGAGTGCAAAGATTTACTGGATCCTCTACTTTACGTAACAGAGATAATTTCGTTCAAACTTGTTACATAACCTCTAAAATTTTTTTACACGATTTTCAACGCGATTATTTATAAATCCGAACGTCCTACTTGTAACCCTTGTTGCAGAGGTTAATTTTAGTTTCTTGGAAAGTAAAAACTTGTCTTTTAAAATACCCAGTTGTATTACACATATTGAATTAAATTTTCTTTCAGTTTCGAAACTAACTTTTGAAACTAAGATACATTGTATTCGTACAATTCGACTTTTAATAACGCGAAAAAACAGCGAAACAAAGTAACTATGTAAGTTGAGAATGCATGTATACAAATTAGCGTATTGGGCGCGGAGGAGGCAGCTTTCTTTTAAATATAAGTATTTTTAAATAGAATTGTATTTAGATGACTGGATACATATGGCCAATCTCAGTTGGAAACAGTTCAATGCTTCGTTCAGTGTTTCTCAACCTCTGTAAAGTAACATAAGATCTTTTTGTTGGATTTGCTTTTTCCATTAACTTGAAAGCTATCTTATGTGCATACAAGAGGTACTCAAGAGTCAGATATGGAATTACACATATGCATATTAAATAACTATTATAAATTTCGGTACAAATTATTTAATTATTTTTTTTTTTTGTGATATTGCCTATATAGAAAGTATCAGTACTGTTTAAAAGAAATAAGACTAATATCGTGTTGCATTTAAAAATTAATATTTAGAAAACGAGAATAAGAAATACTCGGTTTAGAATGCACCGTGTAACATTGAACCTCTGTGAAAGTCATACTATGCTACTTATTGATCTGTTCAGTTTGTATATGCACATAGCGGTGCATTCTTAACAAAGGTGTAAAAAAAGATATAAAGAAAACAAGAGTATGGCGCACGAGCATTGTAGTTCCATTGTCCTATTATTATTGATACGTACACGTAGCCTTATACTCGGAACTACGCTCACGCTGGCATTTCCTTTGTTTCAGAATTGTTGCACGCGACCAGCTCATAAACAAAATTATTGGTTACACGTGTTCCCCGCATTATCTATCAACAAATATCGAAAATATTTTTGTTTTCGTTTCGTCGCGCAATTTATAACAATCACTATACGCGGTTCACTAATTCATCGATTAATATCGATCAAACTTGCTAGCAATTGCACGGACGTGACTAAAAAAAATTGCGTTGCTAGCAAATTCTAACTACATACGTGTTACTTTGAATACGTAATTTAAACTTTGCTTCTGTTAAACATAATAAATTACAATTGTTAATTTCTCTACGGGTTACGTGCATTTCGTTTGTGTCACGCGTTGCACTTTTTCAAGTGCACTTAAACGCCAGTTGTTTTTTCATTCTTTTTACAGCCTTGGATAATTTGATGGATCGTGCACGTTTTAAAGCGAGGGAATAAAGCACGCGTTGTTTTTGATATTAGTGTCGGCTCGTTTCGAAAGTTTTCTCATTATATGTAGCGTTATACGTACTCGTGCTTGTGTAATATCAGCACGTGATTAAATTACATACTCTCTTGGCGCGACACGCGTTATTTCACGGTGACTAAGGCAATTATAGAGAATTACTTTAATGCTACAAAACGCACTGTAGCAGCTACAATGTAGGTGAATTATTGCAACGCGTTACGTGTAACGGTAATTTCCAATATTTTTTACTTCCATTCAATTTCTTAGAAATTCCTTGGCTGTAAATCGATCAATTTTTCTCTTCACCGTGCATGACTGTTTTTATTAATCAACCTTGGAGGCAGCCATTGTAATTTCCGTGTGTGCTTCCAAGTGCGTTCACGGTAATCGGGCACTAAAGATATTTTAGAAGTCAAACCACCTGTTAACCTAACGTGACTACACGTGTAATTTAGTCACTTCTCGCTTGTATGTACAAAAATATTCGTTTTCTGAAACGCGTAAAAAATTACGTATTAATTATAAGATAAGAATATTTAGTAAATGATACTATTTTTAAAAATATTTTTAATGCAAATAATAATTTCCTTTGTATTTCTAACGTAAAACAATCGAGCATGTATTTATTTATTATAGATATAGAGAAACCAGTTTATTCCTATGGTAAGTTAGGAAAGTTCTTAGCGACAATCAGCTGCATTTTATCGGGTCCAACGTTTCCTGTGAGAAGAGACGTCAAGGTCAAGTTCAGAGTCCATAAGCAACATTTCTGCTCTGTTTATATTTTTAAACGCATCATCAGGAAACGCTCGGTTATGTAATTTATGGAAACCTATTGTGGAAATGTTATTTAACGTTTCATAGAAACAGATAACGCGAATTTTCAAAATATTTCCCCTCGCGTTATTTTTCCTTGGTTCCCACGAATCGTAAAGTTTAACTGCACGACCTGAAGCCTGTTTCCTCGAAAAACACTTATTGGAACTGTTATTCCCCGCCGTGTTCACAGACAGGCCTGCCAAAAATCCTTGTGCAAACAGTTGTTCAGTTCCCAACGATAAACAACGTAATAAAACAATAAAGAAATCCAGCCATAAATAAGATATCAATTTAAAAATGATTTCGTGCAATGCCTTTCTAGATGTAAATAATATTATGTTTTTATCTCGTCCTTTGGAACACACTACGCGCAAAACTCATTGCAAGCCGATAAAAAACTGTTTCCACTGCGTGTCAACCGTAATCGCAACTCTGTGATAATTCAATACAACATCGACTGGCAATGAATCGTACGTGGACTTTCGATTTAATTCAAAAGGATTTCGGTGGCATTGTTCACATATGGTTTCACTGTACGGTTTTCAAACAACCACGGATAATTTAACGAGCATAAAAAGTCGACGGATACTTCAAATTGGAAAACACTATTGCCATTCAAAATTATACCTTAATAAATTATTAGGCTGCACATATGGTTGGTGTTCATTTTATGTCGAAATAAACGTACCCTGTACATATCGGCCTCGAGAATAAATCGATTCGTCGTTTCTATAGAAAATAAACGTGCTTTTGGAATGGTACATAACACGAGATAGCAGATTCGAACACACCTTGAAAACAAATTTACAAAGTCACACGATCCATTATGTATAAAAAGTTAAATACTTTCGTGTTAATGGCTCGGTAAGCGGTGTTGGTAATCGTGATATTGCGTTCTACGTTACTCACTGAATTTTAACACGTGTTCCGAGTCAAGCTCTTCTTCTAGTGGGTATCATAGCAGACGAACTATCTATAAAAAGTAAACACACGGTGTTTCACCGACGAGTACGTAACGCGTGCACACATCGCGATGAAAAAGGTTCTTACAGATATTTCGACACACAATTACGAGAAAAACGATCGAGGGAAAAATGACGGCAGAGACGAGTCGCCAAAACGTAACAACACAACCTTCGCCGTTGGTGAGCTACTACAGACTGGTTGCGTCGAGTTTCAATCAGGTTATGCAAACCCAACACAACTCTCCCCCCACTCCTCGTCCAATTTCCTTTTCTGCTTTACCTACGCACGTGACTCCGCGACGCGTTCCACATTTATGCAAGCTCGTACACTTGCGTCTACCTGTGTCAACACAATTTGTGTACCACACGCGCGCAAACACTTCGTAAACACTCGACATAACACCAAAATGAAATAGTTGAACATAATATTTACATATTGAAGATATCAATTCCTGGTCTCAAGTATGTACATACGTGCATTGTAATCTAGCTTTCAATTCGACCTTGTTTTTACCTACGAAACCTCAATATTTGGGGATGTCTGTTATCTGATTAGTGATTTCTGGTTCAAACACGTGTGGTTAACTTATTATGATCGAAGGCGTGTTCTGTTTAATGGAAAAATTTAATAGGAGGCGCCTGTCACGAGTTCATTGTATCTATGGATGTCATATAAATATATTGGTCATGCAGAACGGTTTCGATGTTTCGCTTACGCAATGTTACGTACAATTAACAGCAGCAATTATTTCGTTTTTTACGGTCTTTTTCTCTTTAAAACGAAAAATAAGAATAATTCCGCAGATAATTTCTGTTCTTCCTTAGTACATGACAATTTTTTCAATGCTCTAAACGATCCGTCTTAGGAATAGAGAAGCTCGAAACCTAACCAAGAATTAAAAACCACATTATTTCGTAGTGGAGGTTATACGCAGGGATGTGTTAATAACAAATGACCTGTTCTGCCCCGGGAACGGTTACGTCTTCAGTTTTGTTGTGTAAATATGGAAATAATCTATAAAAATTGTGCATTAAAATTTCGAATAGCGTCAAAAGCGACTGATACGCAATGGATGTGACGTACACGTAGCGGATAAACCACTTCACTTCTCCGATAATGTGGTTGTTGATGATGCACATACAACGCCCGATTAAACAATAAGATTCGAAAACGGAACTTTGTAATCGTAAGATTATAGATATTTTGAAATTTCATGCTTGCAATTAATTACTTCAGGACGAGTACTTGTTAGCAATTATAAGGCAAATGTTAGCAATCTAGATCGCGGATAAAGAGAGTACTCGAGATTGCACAATCTACTAAATCTTGGAAAGTCTGAGCCTGAAGTTACCATGTTCAAGATTAAAGGCTTGGGGGAGGGGGGAGTCCACCTGCTTTTTCCATATTTTTAAAATGATCTATAAAACTACTATCTTAAGAATAATGTTAAATTCCTATGTTAGAAAACGAATTATACGTACAAAACAGAATGTTCGAAACCTTTCTAATTGATAAATTACCGATAATCAACGGTCATTGCACGACTGAAAGTTTCTATATTAATATAAATTAATGACTGTAATCGTAGATACATTAGTTGAGATCGAGAAAAGTAAAATGATCTAGTCTTTCTGTTTGAGGTTATAATACTCGGTAAACGTCTTATCTCAATGGTCAGCTTCCGACTATACAGGAAGTATCGCTTAAATGGGAACATTCTGTAAACTGAAAGTTAAAAGATCATATCTTGTACTTTATGTAAACAGATTGATGGCAAAGAGCAAAAGAAAGGTCTATTCCTTACACTTATCTTGTTTAAAGTGTCAGTTTGATAAAAAAGTGCTCGTTGCGATAGAGGAACGAGATAGTTTAATTCTCTCGACAAATAAGATAATACTTATCAAGGTCGTTGTTAAGGCATTAGATGGCGGAAAAACAAAGATAATGAATGATGTCTGAGAATACGAGTTTCTTAATTTATCACCGTGCGTTTAAAAAAAACATTAAAAAAAGGGGGTCTAAGCAATGTACAGTTTCGGGTCAACGAATCAAGATATTAATTATAAATATGGTGATTGTTTATAGTAATTTCAGGTACGCAAGTCGCTATATTTTGTTTCGGTACAAAAATAGGTTTTTTTTCATAGTCATTACAGACAAGAGAACAATTTTGCAGATGATCGATTTTAAATTTAAAATAAGCGTGAACGAAATCAATATTCGAAAACTTTATTTCGAAACTATTTCGATCCGATTCCTCAAATACATCGTAATCGTATACTCGGTACAAATAGAGATCGCCTTGTTTGCTACTTGAATAGAGTCACACATATCATACAAACGTTTAGTTCACGGTTTGGCTTCACGATAACTTATCTCGATTAGTTGTCACGACTAAACACGTGTCTGTACATGTACGTCACGTGCATTCTAGAATATAATACATGATTTACTATGTACAACATTTTTGTAAGTACGCCCCACTTGTTACACTTAACACCCTTTCTATTATTTTCGTTCGACGTTGTTGGGTGTTTACCGTAATATTTACATTCATATTATGATGCCTTATAACGTTCCATACTTTTTCGTTGAAAGGTATAATTACATAACGATTGAAAACTAACGAGTTTTTTTATCAAGTCTGTTACCAAATCTTTAAAGCGTATCGACGTTGGTTTGAAACACACCGATTACGTAACGTTATTCTATTTATATCCTTCATTGTCTTCGTTTCCTAGCAGTGAAAGTTTCGAGTCGACGAAAAAAGAATTGTATGGCTGAAAAAAGGATAAAGATCACGAGTGTCGTTTTATCAATTACAGTAGTATTTCTCAAACCTATTTAACGAGCCTCCTAAATTAGAATGAAATACCTATTTTTAAAACCTTAGTTCTTCTTGAAACTTTTTATTACTACTCAATAATAAATTTTTTTTATCGAATAGTAATAAAGAATTCTTCGATTTTCCAGTGTTTCTAAATATTTAAGATTTTTTTTATGAATATAATGTGGATAAAATATTCCCTTTCTTCTGAGAATTTGTGGACTTCCGCTGGCTCTTGGACAGCAGTTTGAGAGACTCTGCGTTACTATATCTCGCATCGAAGCAAGAAAGGGTTTCCTAATATCTTTGTTGACAGCCCAATATATCTATCGACGTTTCGTATCGATCGTTAATAATGATAAGATATACCTTTCGACATCGTATCACAATTTCAAAATCGGGCTTCGTTCTAGATCACAACTCGGTCGTAGCTACCCCCCAATACTGTTGCATCCGCGTCGCGTCCTGTTCCAAAGAGTCTAAACCGTTTCTTTCTTGGATGACCGCGAAATCGTATTCGAGATTGTACGGCATCAGCCTCTGAAGGCTGCCAAAGTAAGCCGCGTTCGGACCCCCGTTCAGTAATCTTCTTCCGCTACCGAATCGTACGATGGGGGGCCGCGGCAGGGAAGGATTAAAGGATCTGGCGCTACCGAACCTCTTCGACAGAAAAGGCAAATTGCTTCCTAATTGAGGCGTGGATCTCGATTGGCCTCTGCGCAGCGGCGTCCTCGTTAAGGTGTCCAGTTCCTTGTCGAACAAGAGCTGAGTGTTTTGCTCCAGCATGTACTCCCAGCAACGAAATTGCTCTTCGCTGAGGGCACCAGACCTCTCCGACACGGTGTCTTCTTGCGCCGCGAGGCAGGTCGATACCTGCAAAAATGAACTCATTAGCTACCATTGAATATTTAAAATATCAATGAACGTTTCTGACCATACAATCGATCGTCTTTAGACAAATCGATGGACGACCCGTTCGTGTTACCTTTCTCGTGCCATTTTCGTTCACGAAAACGCTTTGGCGTGCTTTGTTCGTGGCCCTGGAAGCGGCGCTTCCAGACCAGACTCTACCGGAAGGATGTCTCGACTTAAAAGTGCTGTCGCTGGCTTGATCGGACTGACCACTCGGCGAGCTTCTGTCATCCTTGTACGGTGGACTCTCATTCTCTTGCGCCGGTCGACGATTCTTGAAGTATCTGCCAGATCCGTTATGAGCTTTGTTTGTCCTGGATCGTTCATCATAAATTTTTATATAGATTACTTGATAATAATAGAATTGCTGTGTTAGACATCTATGGGCAAGAGGTGTCTCTCCGACGTAATTTAACTAGACAATCGAATCCCTTTGCTGAGAACAATTTTTAACAAATACTTACTGGTAGAAATATATGATTACGAGAACTTCCTCACCTGTTTACTATACTTTTTAACACCCCGTTCAAGTAATAACCCTCGTTCGCGTGACAGCAACAGGGCCCAGGTGGTTTGTGAGCTGCCGGTGGCACGCAACAAGGACATGGACATCCCCCTTCTGTCTGACCCCTATTTTTGCCAACAGCGTGTCTCAGTTCTCTCATAAGCTGATCCAAATCGCCCTGATTAGGTCCCGTTAGCCTAATGACTACGATGCTCAGATTATCCTCTGCTCCATAGGCCTGGGCCAGATCTTGAAGCCTTTTGGCGGCTAAAACAGGACTGGCCTCTGCTCTGGCTTCCCGTACAGCTTCCTGCACGCTCAACACTTCCCACAGTCTTCGATTGGCTATTATCACGAACTCGTCGTCGTCTTCCAGATCAACTTCCTCGAACGTCGGGTCGGGAACTACCAGAGGGAACATGGCTGCGTTGCCCAGTTGATTCTTCACAGGAACTTTCTTAGGTGGGGCTAAAGTCAATGGTCCAGCTGCTCTGCAAAGGACTGCTCTTGCGTCTCCGGAGGAAGCCACCTTCAACGAATACCTCGTGGGCGCCTTCGGGAAACCCTGTTGCGACTGAATCCTGATGATGTGCGCCAGGGTAGCGTCGATCCCATATTTCTGACCTTTTTCTTTCAACTCTCGGTGGGCCGAGAGCAGCGTGTACTTTAAATATTCTTTCGACGTTTCCCTGACGGTCCTCTCCTCCAACAATAATCGTGGTATCATTTCCTGGAGGGCACTCGGTGCTTCCTGGTTCGAGCCGCCATCGAATATACCGAACAGACCTTCCACGTTGCAGAACGATGGCATTCGAACTTGCGAAACGTACAATCTGCAACAATTGTTTTCATATCGAGTCGAGTGTCTGTTAACATTGGATTGAAGCATGCAGACTCGAGTGACATTATTCACTTTAACTGTTAAATAGACGCACGAGAACTTACTCGACGACTTAGTCGAATTGAAGCATGCAATTTACGTGATAAAGATCAATGTCAATTTAGAGGATGACTGGCATAAAACATTGATATCTAATAGCACGTAGAGCAAAGATAGATCTAAGTGGAGATTAAGTGTTATTACCTCTCCCTGGACCCAGCTGTTTCCGAAAATCCTAATCTCCACGGCTGTTCCGCGCCCTTCTCGGCGGAAACGATCTCTTGCTGATGAGGATGAGAGGGCAGGCTCGGTCTATTTTGTCCTGACACGTCAACCAACGATATCGGTCGCTGAGACCTGTACACTTGGAACTGCCTAGGGTCCACGTGGAGCCTCGAATTACAGGATATGTCCAGAAACTGCAGCTGAGGTGGCACTAAAGTAGCCAGGTTCACTCTGTCCAGTTGATTGTGAGCTAAGTCCAATACCTACGTAGAGTTTTACCATTCAGCTTACCATGCATTTTGTTCATTCTGAATGTAACATTACCTTCAACGATGCCGTTTTATTGAACGTGGGGCAAGTTAGAAGCCGGTTGGAATGGACGCGTAGAACACGCAAATGACGCAGATTGGCTACATTATCTGGCAGGTACTGAAGACGATTCCCTGATAGTACTAATTCCTCTAAATCTCTCCACGATGCAGTGCAACTGCAAGTAAATAGAGGTATTATCTTCAATCTCTTGTAATTTGCTGATTGTTAATAGCTGATACTGCTACCTTTCCGGAAGCGTGTCCAGAGTGTTATACGCTATATGAAGAACTCGCAGGGACGTCAGTTTTGCTAGAGTATCTAACGCTGTGTCTGTTAAACAATTCGCAGTGAGATACAGTTTTTCCAAGCTGTGATTGCTCTGTCGACTTCTGTTCCCTTCGCCCAGATGAGGAAGTTCTGATAGTCGATTGTTGGAGAGATTCAGCACCTTCATTCTGAGCAAAGGAAACTCGTTAATTCAACGTTTATTTTTATGGTTAATTTACATATTGCGTAAACGACGATTAATGCATGAAATTAAATTGTTTAGGTACTTTTCCGTATTGACGAAGAAACTCGTGGGCAATGCTGTCAGTGCATTGTCTTGCAGCGTCAAGTGAACAATGTTCAGCGGTTTCCTGGGTGGTGGTAGAGCTTGTAGCCTATTGTGGGGCAGATGAAGAACTTCCAGACGCGACGGCTGTGTTAACAGCCTGTCAGGAAGGGCTGTTAGAGCATTGTGAGAGGCAAAAAGGGCACGCAAAACCGGAAGGTCCGGCGTCCATTCTGGAAGAGCGTCTAAGTTGTTACTAAAATCAATGTATATGTTCAGGAATTAATAACACGCGATGATACAGTTGTTAAATATAGAAAATGTATCACATCAATGGAATAAAATATTGTCATATCGTATATTGCATTTTTACTCACTAAGAGACATCGAGATGTTCCAGAGTGATTGGCACAGGTTCAATAGTTAATTTCTTCAATTCTGTAAATAATTGTTGAATTGCAGAAGTTAAGATCCTTTACATTTTCTTTATTATTTAATTTCTTTTTAAAAGAATAAGGGGAATCTTACTGTTATTTCCAGCGATAAGTGACACGAGATTCCTCCCGCAGACTGTCAATTCTGTCAAAATATTTCGCGCGCAACGGACGCTCCGTAATTCTTGAAGAGCACTGATGTCCAATTTCTCAATGCTATTTTCACTGACGTCTAGGTGCGTTAAATTCTTGATTAAAGGAGAAATAAAAACGAAAATGATCAATAACCGTTGTCTCGAAGAATCTATAATATGATTATTAGAGCATCAAGATCTTACTCCGTAATTTCCAAGAATGATGTTCCCCTTCAATTGATTGTTCCGCAGATTGACTTTGTACAGATAATTCTGATTATTTTTCTCATCCTTGTACACTCTGGCATTGTCGGTTTTTGACAAAACGTCCTGAAAGAACGACAAAAATTGTTAAAGATAATTGGAAAATTTCGATTACGCGATTTACTTGTGACTTCAAAAATTATTATAATTTTAAATTTATATGTACATATATGGGTGTAGCGATATAAAATATAGTGTACGTGGCGACTAGTAGCGCATGTACGGCCCTGACCATACAGTGTTGCACCACGTGGCCACTAGGTGGCTCACGAGATAACCGATTACTCACAAGTAATATTTGCTCTCAGGTAGCTATATAGCCCTTCGAAAATGTAGCTTGGTACCTCTAGTTTCCCTTCAAAATACGCATAAATCTTTCGCCTTTTACTAAAGATTTCCGTGGAGGGGAACGTTTATGAGAAGATAGACTAATTTTTTTGGCACTCGGCGAAAGCTGGGTCATAATACATTGAAAAACACAATTTTACAGGTGACAAAAATCCAGGAATCAATGAATTACATTGAAATATCTGAGATTAGACAAACAATAGTAATTAGAAAGAAATGAAAGTTTCTGCTTTTGAGTAAATTTTTGTTTGTCTCTATAGTGATATAGATAGTAATAATTATCTTCCAATTAATGCCCACCTGGAAGATATACACTTCTAACAATAATCAAGATTAAGAAGATAAGATTATTCAGTTTTCTGTAGCGTTTAATAATTGCATATTTTTATAAAATAATTTGCATTAAATAGATTCAATCAATTTAATGTTTCACAACTAACGATCATTAATTTTTGATAAAATTCCACGGGATATTTTAGAAATCAGATTAACCAGATTTCTAGGATGTTCGTTTCGAGTTAATTGTTTAGAATAATTATTTCATGCGTTAGGTGGTTCTGTAACGCGGATAACTTCGTTCCGTGACTGTTCGTTGCAACAGTACCGGTAGCGCGAATTTGAAATTACAAAATAGTTTTAATAATTCTATAAAACGTAACGCAACGTACCGTTAGCATGAAGGCACGCATGTTGAAGAAAGATGGCGGACTGTTGAGGCAATTCCCGGCCAAGGAAATGTTTCTCAAGTTCTTCAGCTCGCCGACTTCGCGCGGCAGATCTTTAATCCCATTACGATCTAAGATCAATTCTTTGAGGCTAAAAAATAAAAGAGAAATATCATTGGTATACACAGTCCCGAGCTATTATTGAAACGAAATTTCTAAGCGTTTCGTCACTTGTTATCGTTCGATCGAGATCGTTACGTAAAACGAACATTAAACGTTATTTACAGTTTTGCTGGTGCCTCGCTCGATTATTCTTACGTCGTAATATAATTACTCTTTAATAATTATTCTTTAATTAGACAATTGCGAAAGAGGCTATAAACATTCAACGTAACAACAATTTCAATTACCATTGTTGTATTATTCACGTTTTAGAAAGTAATGATTCGAACGTCTGATATTTTTTAATAATAAATCACGTAAGGCTGATCATTTGTCTAACGTAATTCTAATCTTTACAGATTTAAACTAACACTAAAGTTGAATTCCTTGTGCAAACAGTTAACATTCCGGAATAAATAAATATTGGATGAATCTTTAAATCCAGGAAAGAGAATTCAAGTCTGGCCAATCGACGAAGCCGTCCAAATTGCATCGTACTTCCGGTTACTCGTTCGATCAAATAAATCGTGATGAATTAGCGTTACAGTTACGGCGGAACGTGGTTTAACGTCAATGCACGTTGCACCCTCGCTGCACGGACAAACGAGTCGGTGAACCTAAACGGGCCGCCCACAGGATGTGCACTTGAGTAGAAAGTTTCAAATTATGGTGAAAACCTTCCTGGCAGTAAGCATCTGTGTCATCGGACGAACTTTCAGTTTTTTTTCAAGTAAAATTGAAATCGTTGCACCGTAAGGCGGACAAAACGATGTCAACGATAAAACGCAACAATCTTTACACGCATTATTATTATTATTGTCATTCGTCAAAAAGCAGAATTTCACTGAAATAAACAGTTAAAATGGATCCAAATAAATCGAGAGTCTCTTGATCGAGGGTAATTGTGTTTTCAACAAAATAAATTTAGCTCGATTAAAAAAAAAAGTGCAATTGCATTTTGTAAGTGGCTCTTTTGATTTCATAGAAAAATTTACGATTCTTTTCCTCTTTTTTTCTTTTGTTAATTGTTTTTTTTTTTCATTTTATAAATCACCATTCCTCTGCACGCATTTAATTCCGTCACACGCAGCCGCTTCTCACCTGCTTTACCATTCCCTTATTCGCCGGCTACTGCACACGCCGCTTAAAAAGCAAGGACGTCTCTAAAGATCTGGAGTACCGCCCCGAGTATCCCGGAACACTGTATCCTCAAGGAAATTTCCTTTGCATTTCTCAGTCGTTTATAATCCATTAAAATATTCACTGCCTGCAGCGAGTATCCGGTCCGTCCACTTCGGGTGTACACCTTGTTAAAGAATACCTTCTGAACATCGACAATTTTTTTCCAGACTCCATTAAACACTCCCAGACAGTACCGAGCGCACCTGCTGCCTACACAATCGTCCAACAAACCCATTCAATCCCTTTTAATCCCCTGCCAAGTAATTAAGAATCCATCATTTTGGAAACCCAAACCTCACAGAGTCAATATAAATTGAATTCTAAACAGAATTTATATTCAAATATATCCATATAATTACAGAGTTAATAGAAATTTAATTCTAAATAAAATTCAGATCTAAATATACTCTTATAATTATAGGGTCAATACAGAATTTAATTTTAAATAAAATTCACATCTAAATATACTCATTTAATTATAGGGTCAATAGAAATTTAATTCTAAATAAAATTCACATCTAAATACATCAATATAATTACAGCGTCAATAGAAATTGAATTCTAAATAAAATTCACATCTAAATAGACCCATATAATTATAGGATCAATAAAAATTTAATTTTAAATAAAATTCACATCTAAACATACCTACATAATTACAGGATCAATAAAAATTGAATTCTAAATAAAATTCACATCTAAATATACTCTCATATAATTATAGTGCCAATAAAAATTGAATTCTAAATAAAATTCACATCTAAATACATCCATATAATTATAGGATCAATAAAAATTTAATTTTAAATAAAATTCACATCTAAACATACCTACATAATTACAGGATCAATAAAAATTGAATTCTTAATAAAATTCACATCTAAATATACTCTCATATAATTATAGGGTCAATAAAAATTGAATTCTAAATAAAATTCATATCTAACTAAAATTCATATTTAAATATACCCATATAATTACAGGTACAATAAAAATTTAATTCCAAATAAAATTCACATCTAAATATACCCATCAATAATCAGTTATTTTGTTGCTAGATTTTAGACAACTATTCTATAAACATATTTTTAAACAAATTCTTTTGTGACAGAAAAAATTCGAGAAACCTTGCAGCAGGGGATTGAGTATGATTGTTTAAGCAGTAGATGACCAGTAACGTCTTCCCAGAAACTTTACGAAACCACCACTCGTCGTCGACGCCATTTTAAAGGCCCCGAACGTCCCAAAACACTCGAGTTTCGAATCGCGCACTAAAACGGGCCCACGTTTTCTATCGATACCTTGCACGATGGTCGTTTTTCTAGTCACAAGGACGAGCTCCCGTAGTTGGGACGTGGTGCACGCTTGCGTGAGTTCTTCGGGGAACTAAGGAGTCCGTCGCGAGGCAAAGCATGTCCGAGACTAGAGTCTCGAGGAAGAAAGAGGGAGACCCAAGGATCGCTGACCACTCTGACGTAACTGAACAGACGGATTAGCTTCCGACTGTGGCGCAGCAAGAGGGACCATGGTAATTCCAGCGACGCATCTTTTGACCCACCTTGAAAATTAACCCTCCAAAGAATCAGTTTGGAAGGAATTTTTAATAATATTTTTCCAAAGGTTTCATCTCCCAGTAGACTGTCTCCTCAATTTCTTTTCGCGTCTTGCAAATTCTGAAAATCGACCGATTAGGATCTGACCTAGATGCAGCTAAGAGAGCTGCCCAAGAATCCCAGATCACGAAGTTTGCGAGATAATAAGATAACCCTGGGTATACTTAAGTCGTGCAGCAACAGGCCTCGATCAGCTTCGATGGCTGTTAGCGCCTCTGTATGGAGGCCACAGTAACAAGGGATGTGCGCTCTTTCTGATTGGACTCTCTGATCGGGAAATAATTGCACGGTTTCATTCGTTGGATCTCGCCGCCATTGTTTCGCAGATGTGGAGCACGCGGCTCGTTAAGAGAAGAAATTCAATGATAAGGAGCTTTTAAACGGCGCTTCTTCCGAAGGGTTCTTGTTCACGGAATTGGGAAACTCGAGACCGTTACGCGGATCTTTCTTTAAGATCCTCTTGCAAGGTGCAGCATCCGAGAGTGCTGAATATTTTAAACGGTTCCCCCGTCTTGTCCCTTTGGAGGACCAGAGTCGGTCCTTTGGGTCGTCTTTCGATCACTATACGCTCCTATTGTGCTCTTCGACGATTTTTTGGATCGCCACTTTGACTGCTGGAGGACGTCAATTGATCATCAATTCTTGTTACGGAATGTAATCTATCCCAGGAATGGTTTATCGGGTATTCTAGAAAACTGGTACAGTAGTGTTCGGATTATCCGGCACCCGGTTATCCGAATAACTATAGTAGAAGGTGGACAAATTTTTTGAAGAAAAAAAAAAATTTCAAATCGTTCTGGAGAAATTATTTTTGGTGCTGGGGGTTAATTACAATCATTTTTGGTGAATAGACATACTCTCGAAATCCTACCCATTTTCGAGAAAAAAATTCAATAAGTGCCTAAATTTTTCGATGAAAAAGAAATTTCCAAATCGTTTTGAAAAAATTATTTTCGGTTGTGGGGTTCAAATACAATCATTTCTGGTGAATAGACATACCCTCGAAATCCTAACCAGTTTCAAGAAAAAAATTCAATAAGTGCTCAAATTTCTCGGCAAAATAAAAATTTCAAATCGTTCTAAAAAAATTATTTCTAGGTTTTGGGGTCCAATACGAACATTTTTGGTGAATAGACATGCCCCCAAAATCCTACGCATTTTCGAGAAAAAAATTCCAGAAAGTGCGAAATTTTTCGACCAAAAAAAATTTCAAATCGTTTTGAAAAAATTATTTTCAGTTGTGGGATTAAAATACAATCATTTCTGGTGAATAGACATATCCCCGAAATCGTACCCATTTTCGAGAAAAAAATTCGAGAAAGTTCGAAATTTTTCGACCATAAAAAAAATTTCAAATCGTTTTGAAAAAATTATTTTCGGTTGTGGGGGTCAATTACAATCATTTCTGGTGAATAGACATACCCCGGAAATCCCACCCATTTTCGAGAAAAAAATTCGAGAAAGAGCGAAATTTTTCGACAAAATTAAAAAATTTCAAATCGTTCCAAAAAAATTATTTTTGGTTGCGACGGTCAATTATAATCATTTCTGGTGAATAGACGTACCCCCGAAATCCTACCCATTTTCGAGAAAAAAATTCCTAATTGAAAATATAATGTAGTTCTTCAATATTGACACGCAGTTTACCAGAGACCCTATTAAATGTTTCAAACGATTCTTTTGTACCCTTCGCGAGGTAGAAGAAAGGCTGCAGAAACCTGTACAAAGCAACTTCTCTTTCGAATGTTACGTACGAAGAAAGACGTGAACTTGCAAGTTTAACGAGACGCGTTGGATGTCAATTTTGAATTTTTATCCATTCTTGGAAAGAAAGACTGTTCAACTCGTTCGTGAATAACGAAATGTTCCGGGCGGGCGTTAAATATGCAGCGCGTTCGAAAATTCTCCCGTCGAGGAGCAAAATGGCGGCACGCTTCGCGGACACGAAGATAAAGAAGAAGTGAAAACGTTTGTCCTGTTTTAACCCTGTTTCCCCAGTTACGAGCGATTTTATTGTTCGCCTGTCTTCGCAGAGCTCTTCCAAACGATTACTGCTCCGCTCCTGACAAGGAAACAATGAGTTGATTAATAAAACAAGCTACTTTGTCACGATTGAAATACGGAAACAAAATGGTCAAATTTCACGAAACATCCCGGATATAAAGTTTTTTAGAATTCGTATTAAACCGTTGTAATTATTAATAGTCCGAGTAAAAATTCTTTCTCTTATAAATAATGAAAAAGCTCATTCTGCTAGGAAACACCTGCGATAAACAATGATTTTTAACGGTCTTCGTACGTCTCTCTGCGTACGGTTTCCGGTAACCACGTTGCATTTAATATCAACGATCTTATTGTTAATGTTAATTAAATTCAGCCTTTTGTATCTTCGAGGCAGAAGAAAGTCGGTTACTTAAGCCGCGTTTCGGTTGTGATTCGAAGAATTTTTTATTGAATAACTCCACCGGTATGTATTACAATTAGCATTGCCAATTACCAGGATCGTTTCTCGTTAACGAGAAACACCCATTCATAGGCGTTTTGAAGCGCAATTTCCTCGAATCGTCGCTAAATTTTTCAAGCTGCAACATCTAGACGAAGTAAGTAGGCTATTCAGAAATCGTTGTGCTGTCTATTTACGTGAGAAACAGCGTTTAAGTATAACGCATCGATCGTGAAAGTGCAACGATTAATTGGCAAAGGAGAAGCTTTCAGGTCGCGATATTTTCTGGAACACCGATAATTTCGATTTGGTAATTCGACGTGCAAACGTGGCCGTCGATCCGCGCGATTATTGGAAAGTTTCGCATTAATTCGCGGTTAGGCTCCTCTTCCTTGGCCGTTTCTGCGCCACTGCGCCCCTCATGCATGACTTCTGGCCGAGCGTTTGTTGCCCAACTCCATTCTACCGGTGAACGGACAGTCGACTTGGGTTTTTCAGCCGCTCTGTGTATGCGTCTTCGTTCGTGATTTCTTTTTCAACGCGTGTACCCGACGTGTAAAACAGCCGTGTGTGTGACGGCGGGCTCGTGCTCACGCCCGTAGTTCCTCCTTCTGCCAGGGGCTTTGGCATCCACGTTTCCGCTCGATGGAAAGCAGTTTTCGAGAAGTTTTGCGTAACCTCTGCCTCCTTAATTGCACGGACCTCGCATCCTCGAATCGGGTCTCGTTGCATACGTTATACAGGGTTCGTAAGAAAGAAAAAAACAAAAGCAAACGGCACAGCGATTTGCCCTTTTGGGAAGGGGGTCCCTAAATTCAAGAAACACTAATTTTAATTTTTTTAAGTTGGCAAACTTGAAAATAAAGTCAACGTATATGGTTCCACAAAAGTACAACAAAATTAGAGATTTATAATGAAAAAATTATAAACAATTGCCCCCTCGTTTAACAGTGATTGTCTGCTGATTAATTTATTATTATCACTTTTTTAAAGAGAAAAATAACTTCAGCAACGAAGAGGGAATGAAAATTATTGAAGAAAAGTGTGTTTTGTTATTTGTGTGTGTGTATTTATACCTATTTGATGTAGATAATAATTATTGTAAATATTGTTACTACTCCCAGAACATCGACGTTATTTTGCTGTTTCAATAGTAGCTGTTTGCAAGTATGCAGCTATACGAATTAGCCAAATCCCCGAATAGCGAAGCAGAGGAAGCCTTAAACTTCCAAATACAAGTTCGCGTTGCGCATAACTTGTGCAACTAAACTAACTTTAATTACTCGAACCATTCCGATTACGGCCCCGTAAGTAATGATTTTAGCGAAAAGTGTTTCAAACAGAAACTGTACGATCCCACAGGGAACACCATTTGACCCACTATTTTATTTTTATCGAAATACTATAAAAAGAAAAAACTTATAGTTCTACATTTATTCTCAATGAAATTTCTAATAATTTTACTTAATACACCACATAATTGATTACGCGTTTGAATCGACTAGAAGACTTATAGTTCTCCATTTATTCTCAATGAAATTTCTAATAATTTATATCTAATAATTTTACTTAATACACCACATAATTGATTACGCGTTTGAATCGATTAGAAGAATCAACAAAAATTGCAAGATTTTATACTGGACTTATTTGTGATGCCATTTTGTTTTTAACCCACTATTGATCTTCGTTGCACTCACGATGGAGTTCTAAGAATTTTTAGTGGAAAATGACTCCCGTACTCGCCGCTAGAGGGCTACGTTCTCGTCTCTCTCGCAAGCGCTCCACCTTCCTTCCATTTTCCATCTCTCATCGACAGTACACCACAGTCATTAATAATATAGAGCTTTCGGGTTCGATTTCCAAAGGTAATCGGAGTTTATCGCATCGCAGATCAACCCGATAAATCAACAGCCCTTCCGCCCGCCGATAATAGAAAGTTATCCGTTAATTAATCGAACGAACCACCCAGTTGGATATATTATTTGTCGATTTCCTAGCATCCGCAAACGCCCTTACCTAGTCGACAATGTGCTAATTAAGATAAATCACCTATTCCGTGGACAACTGGCCGTGGAAAGGGGAATCGATACCGATTGTCGAAGCACTTTGCGTTTGGAAATTCGTCGAAACGTCTGACACAGCCATTCCTAATCCTTTCGTTCCAATTTATGACTGGTAATTGGTAAATATTAATTCTTTGTGTATCCTTCTGGATATTTTTCTTTATGAAAAAATGCATCGAACCCCATTTTTCTGAGGGGTAGGTTCGTAGCATTTATCGTGGATCGAAATCTGATAAAATTGACTTTACATACTTGATAAGCTGGCTTATGTCAGCCGGAATCTTCTCGATTTTGTTGTCCGAGAGATTGAGGTAGGTAAGTCCCCTGAGCTCCAGTAACTCTTGCGGAATTTTCTTCAGTTCGTTGCCCTCCACATGGAGAATATGAAGTTTCGGGAACCTTCGACACAAAAAATTTAACTGCAATCGAGTCGTTGCAATCATAGCCCTAATAAATAATCCAATCGTTTCGTTCGTCGTGAGATTCGTAATTGTTATATTAGAGAAGCTTTGGGGAGCTTAATTGCTAATTTAATCATTCGTTGCAACTCTTTAGAAACATTTGAAACCCTTTACTAATTGACACAATTTTCATATTACAATTTATTAGAAGCTTCATGATTAATCTATGAGAAAATAAAATATCTTCAACGTAGAATCTATTTAAAATTTTTATAGACTGATTTTTTTTGGTCTTTATATAATCTTGTATTGCTATTTATTAGAAGCTTGATAACTGTTTTAATAGCTTAACTATAATTGAAACTTTACAAATGATCAAAGACGATCATCATTGATTTTAATAATTCTTTAAAGGTACATTCTATAATTTGGGATAGGATAACACACTACTTTGGAAGATTTCGAGCTTTATTTCGAACATCGTACCTGTGCAGAAGCGTCAGGTTGTTGTTGGTGTGTGTAAGCTGATTTTGGCTCAGCACCAGCTCTTCAATGGCGGGGAATGCTACAGCGCTGTCAGGAATCCTTGACAGACCTCCATTGCTGAGATCCAACTGCTTCGGGCACGATGACAAGTGTATAGCCTGCAATAACAGAAAATGCTTTCAGCGTAATGAAACTAAATTAAATTAACTTATAACAACCCTTGGAGAACTTTTTAGCCTCTTTGCCAAATCCTTTGTATTTTAGTAATCTGTGGGATCCAAAACAAGCTTACAATCTTAATTTCTGGTAGATCTCACGTCACAGTGAACAGTTACATTTTTTTTAGAATATCAAATTAGATGAACTTAAAATAAAATTTGAGCCTCTGTGATCGTTGTTATTATATTTGTTGTTCAGTTTGGTGAATTAAGGATACAACTATATTTTAATTTCCATTTACTCGATTTCAAGCACGAAGTTTCGTTACCTCGAACTTAAAATAAAATTTGAGCCTCTGTGATCGTTGTTTCGATCGATGTTATTATATTTGTTGTTCAGTTTGGCGAATTAAGGATACAACTATATTTTAATTCCCGTTTACTCGATTTCAAGCACGAAGTTTACCTCGAACTCCAGAGAGTCCGTATCGATGGTGTCTCTGTCGAAGTCACGTTCCTCCATAATGGCGATCAAATCCCCAATGTGTACCATTTTCTACATACACGTATATCCCACCTGCGTTCGACAATTCGAAGTTTCGCGTCGATTAATTGTTTCGTGAAAACTGCACTTTTAATCGCTATTCGACCCACTTTCCCTTAAACTTCACCAAATACAGAAAACTGCACTGCACCAAACGATTAAGCTCTATAAAATTCACGAATACCTTGTCAATCGTCGTCAACATTTTTCTCCTCGATTTTCAACGTTCGAGAAAGTTAATTCTTAGCCTTTCTTACGAGTAACTATTGATCGATTGCGTTTGAAGTTCGACAAGTTTAATTGCATTTATCACAGTCAGCCATTTGTAAACTTTCGTTGAATTTGTTGAAACTTCCTTGGTTCCAGGAAATTTACAAACTATGATGTTACACTCTTCGTTAGGAAATTAACTTTTGTTTGAAAATGGCGAATAAGGTGCTTTATCTGGCGGAAGATACATAAATATTATAGTATAGTTTTATAATAGTTTTAAACAATTTTTAGAAAATCAAAAAAATTCTAATTTAATTTGACATCGAAGTACAACCGATGCAAAGTTAAATATAAAGTTCCAATATCGATATTATGCGTGGACATAAACGTCCAAGTGACAAACTATCTTTGTGCACATTCAACAATCATGAGAACGATAAAAGACACTTTGCACGGTTTTACATGTCGTGTGAGCGCGACCATAAGTTCGCCAGTATCTCTGTCGGAACCAATAGTCGCTGAAAGTTTTACGAAATTGTGAAACATCGCCACGTGAGCATGAATTACACACGATCGATGATAAATGCAGCTTCGACGGTTCTCGATTTAAATATTTACGTGAAAATGTACTTGTATCTCAACTTCGTACAATAAAAGAGATAATTCAATTTTACAGAGCACTCAATATATAATACAATTATATTTCTAGCAAAAATTTTATATCGTGATCAAATTAAAATTTGAACTGATCCAATTATTAAAAATAACAGAATTATCGAAAAATACTTTCGTGTCTTCCATGGAAGACTGGAGTATATACATATTGATGCAAAACTGCTAGAAAAAGCAATAAACGAGGTTCACATATGTAAAAACGTCGCGTCAAACAACATTTGATTGTTCGCGAGCCCTTTGAATATTTCCAAACAGTAATGAAGACTTCAAAAGTTTTGTTTCGTTTGACATCGTCCCGCTGTTTCCCGCGATTCCCGTAATATTAACAAACGGAAACTTCCGTCCGTTTTGAAAGTCAAATTAAAGCCGTCGAACAGCGGCGCAACAAATAATCTTAATTTAATCGTTGCAATTTCTTTATTCGATGAAACCACTGTCGACCGGTGGCGAAATAAATTTCTGTAATTTCGACGCAAACCTAGAAACAGCGCGATTTAATTACGACACGAATGAATAGTTTGTTACGAACTCGTTTAATCGTCCGTGCGTTTACCGAACGAATCGCTGGAAATTATTATAAACGTTTCTACACCGTTGCATTAATGAACCGATTCAGATCGTTCGATACACCTGTTCGCGAATACGCGAAAATTAATTTCGACAAAAGCCTGAATAAATATTCAGGGAGCAATTTAGTTTTCTACAAGATAATTTTTAAGTCCTTGAGGGTCTCTGGACATTATTTTCAATTCTAATTTTCGTCTATTTTGAAAAAGACGTTGTATTAATTATAAAGACTTATATCAACGCGACTCGCCCTGAAATTGATATTCGAAACGTATTTTATTACATCGTTGCTCCGGCGGGACCAACTCTGACGGTGAAAAATCGGTGAAAAACAACCGCCGGGTTCTCCATTAACGAAATTTATTACGGAACACGAGCATCGGCTAGATGGCAACGACGATCTAAATCATAGAAGTTTCCGTCATGTATCGAAAGCCACTTTATCGCGCGGTTCAGCCGCCCGGAACTTTTCCCAGGCTGCCAAGAAAAGTTACTTCCATCGTTAGCCCCCCTATCGAAGAACACGAAACTTCTTCTTCCTCTACTTTGTCTTCTTTTTCTTCTCGTCACGGCGCGCAGCGCACGAAACGCGCCCCGTTACCCGAGAATCGTCGTTTTCCCTCGTTTCCTACTCGTTTTCACGCCAACGTGGACGCGTGTCAACCAGCCGCGCGCCATTTTTGCATTTTACTTTTTCGCGCGCCAACCTGCGCGAGAAAGCTGCGCGCTGCGCGTAAAGATTCTCTTCGATCGATTAACCCCCGTATCAATGCCAATAATACACGTTTCATTCGATTGAATCAGATATAAAACAATGATTTTGCTTTCAGGCTGCTTTTAGATTCTTTCTTAATCTCCTGTGCACCTCGTTTTCAGAGATTCTAGCGAACAAATATTTATATAATATAATTTGACGCCAACCTGCGCGTAAAGATTCTCTTCGATCGATTAACCCCCGTATCAATGCCAAAAATACACGTTTCATTCGATTGAATCAGATATAAAACAATGATTTTGCTTTCAGGCTGCTTTTAGATTCTTTCTTAATCTTCTGTGCACCTCGTTTACAGAGATTTTAGCGAACAAATATTTCTATAATATAATTTGACGCCAACCTGCGCGTGAAGTCTGCGCGCTGTGCGTAAAGATTCTCTTCGATCGATTAACCCCCATATCGATGATCAAAATACACGTTTTATTCGACTGAATCAGATATAAAACATTATTTTGCTTTCAGGCTGCTTCTAAATTCTTTCTTAATCTTCTGTGCACCTTGTTTTCAGAGATTTTAGCGAACAAATATTTATATAATATAAATTGACGCCAACCTGCGTGAGAAAGTTGCGCGCTGCGCGTAAAGATTCACTTCGATCGATTAACCCCCATATCGATGATCAAAATACACGTTCCATTCGATTGAATCTGATATAAAATAGTGATTTTGCTTTCAGGCTGTTTTTAAATTCTTTCTTAACCTCATGTGCATCTCGTTTTCAGAGATTTTAGCGAACAAATATTTATATAATATAATTTGATGATGGAAGTCAAACAAAATGATATCTCATATTGTAGAGGTTGTTTCAGGGTTTAATGTACAAACGTCAGTATATTGTATATTAAGACAATATTTTTATAATCATAGGTTGCTCGAAGCTTAATTAAAAAGTTATACAAATATGGAATACGAAGCTGGGTTTATTATTTGAGGTTAATTAGTAAATTGTTGGAACTCCATATTGAAATTTCACGAGTATTCACATATCGAGAATATGCAAATATGTATTTCATTTACCGATACTGATAACCTTTTCATGAAGTTTCAAATGATTTGAGTTTATTAACATTTTTCTCTTATTTAGAGTCATGGAATATACTGACAATATTAAAAAATTGAAATTAATGATGGTCTACGTAAAACAGTGTAGTAATCGACGAACAGAAAATATATAGTAATACAATCGAATGGTACTGAATAAAATGAAGAATTTAAGAATTTCGAGGTCAATAAAATTGTGAAAAGCATGAATGGCCACATCCATTTCTATAAATATTTTTTTCTTTATTTAGAGTCATATACTGACAAAATTAAAAAATTGAAATTAATAATGGTCTACGTGAAACAGTGTAGTAATCGACGAACAGAAAATATATTCCAATCGAATAGTATTGGATAAAATGAATATTAATAAAATGAAGAATTTAAGAATTTCAAGGGCAATAAAATTGTGGAAAGCATAAATAGCCACATCCATGTTTCTAAATATTTTTTTTCTTATTTAGAGTCATGGAATATACTGACAAAATTAAAAAATTGAAATTAATGATGGTCTACGTAAAACAGTGTAGTAATCGACGAACAGAAAATAGATTCCAATCGAATAGTTTTGGATATTAATAAAATGAAGAATTTAAGAATTTCGAGGGTCGTAAAAATGTAAAAAGCATAAAGCTACCGTCCGTTAGGTTGGCGAATCTACCGTTGGGACGCAACAGCATTTTCGTTCGTCGAACCGTTTCGGATTCGACGAACAAACTGCGGGAGTACGTTCGCCTATGTACACGAACCGAGCCTCTGACAAGAATCTCCGCCAACGAGCTGTCTGCGAAATTAGAGAGCCCTTCGAGTTGCAAGAAAGTGATTAAGGGAAACAATCCCCACGCTTACCCCCGGCGATTACGGTTATCTCCGTTCCGCCTACGTATTACGGTTATTGTGCCCATTACTAATAAAATTAATGCGACCCAGAGCGCCGTTCCCGAGCGCGTTCCTTACGAAATTATGCAACGATAAAGTGCATTCGACCGAGGATTTCGTAAACGAATTAGCCAGAAGTAACGGGGCTCGTTCTGACGCAACATCATCATTTTCAATTACACAGCCGCTCAAAACTTAGGGACCACATACTCTGATTTAAACACCACATGAGTTTACAATTCTCTGTTTTACGAAGCACGATTTATTCACTTGTTCTTCGTTTCTTAATACAGTTTAATTACTCAAATAATAAACCTCTTGGGAAATATTAATTTTAAGATATATTTCCAGAGTCAGGTGCCATTTTAAAGTTCTCTTTGCTTTTTTATTTATTTAAATTACAGTAGCTTTGTTGAGAATTTAGTTCCAATAAAATGAATCCTTGGAATCAAAGGGTTTTCAATTTGGGCGAATCTAAAAATCTAAAAGCAATATTCTCGTGTACAGTATACTATATGTATATAATAGTGTATTATTGATAAAATAATTCCAAAATACTAGTTTCAAAATAGATATGCTCCCACATTCAGATATCATTTTAAAGTTCCCTTTGCTTATTTATTTCTTTAAATTACAACTATCTGGCTTTGTTGCGATTTTAATTTCCAATAAAATCAATTCTTGGAATCAAAGGGGATTCCAATTTGGGCGAATCTAAAAATCTAAAATCGATATTCTCGTGTACAGTATACTATATAGAATAGTGTATTATTGATAAAATAATTCCAAAATATCAGTTTTAGAATAGATATGCTTCTCCACATTCAGATGCCATTTTAAAGCTCTTTTTGCTTATTTAGTTATTTAAATTACAGTAGCTTTGTTGAGATTTTAATTTCCAATAAAGTAAACCCTTGGAATCAAAGGGGACTCCAATTTGGGCGAATCTAAAAATCTAAAATCAATATTCTCGTGTACAGTATATCATATATAATAGTGTATTCTTGATAAAATAATTCCAGAATATTAGTTTTAGAATAGATATATTTTCACAGTTAGATGCCATTTTAAAGTTCACTTTGCTTATTTATTTCTTTAAATTACAACTATGCAACTTTGTTGGGATTTTAATTTCCAATAAAATAAATCCTTGGAATCAAAGAGGATTCCAATTTGGGCAAATCACAAAATCTAAAAGTAATTTTGTATCTAGTATAATACCTTGTATATTATATGTAATAGTCTATCATTGCTAAAATAATTTCAATGAATCAGAACCCTTATTTCCTACCATTTATAATTTTTTGGACAAAATTGCATAAATTCGTCTGTGTTTGATCGATGCCCAACTTTTGAGCGGCGGTGTACAACAGATCGTCGCGTGCATGTCTACCGGGTAATTAGCGGACGCTAATTAAGGATACTTTAACGCGTCTGCGGAGATTCCCATCGCGAATATCCGAGTTACTCGGCTCGTTGAAAAAGATACCTCTCGCCTGCATATTTCTCTCGTGTTCCACTACGGTCCCTTGTACTTTTAAATTGAACCTGCCGTTTCATCCGCGAGCGGTGTCCCTTTCCAACGTCAACGCCCTAAACATTTTCTGCATGCCTTTTCCAAACTTTTCCAATCGGAAGTTCGTAACTGTTCGTAGGTCAACGAGTGATCTTTTTATTGTCGAAGTAGCTTTCAGTCTCTGACTCTCACGTTGTCTCTTTTCATTAATATCCGTACAATTTGATACGAATGATATATTTATTTTTTGTGAATTTAATTACAGACTGTTTTTAACCTACTTAATACTTACAATTTTAATTATATATTTGTATGTTATATTTTTTTACAGTGTTAATCATTATCATCAATATCGAAATATTTATGTATTTGTATGTAATATTTTTTTATACTGTTAATTATTATCATCAATATCGATAGAAAAACCAAAGTAACAATAATATTCGTACAATTCTTTGTCATAGCAAATAAAATTGTTTTGTCGAGCTATTTTATTTGCCAAAAGTCCCAACGAAAACGTATAATTCACGGCAATAAAAATACCTTCAAATTAATACAATTTTTTAGTATGAATTTCTCGTTACAGTTTTTAGTTCCAATTGTAACCACGATTGTTTACGGTCTAGAAATGTTCGCGGTCGTACGAATTTCAGGATAATAAAATGCAACGTACGTTCGCGAGCGCGGGATGAACGCAAGACATTATTCATCGTCTTGACGACGATCGATCGAGCGGTTTTTCGCGTGGACGTAACATCGTCGGGCTATTTATTTATTCCTAATACGGGAATGATCCCTTTCCGCCCTCAGGATAACGCGTGAACAGCCGTGAGAACCGGCAACCAACCGGGACGTTATTTATTATTTCTACACTATTATTTTTCCCACCCAACGCGCGAAAGCCCGCTAAAGTGTGTCAACGCCACAACTGTTACAGATGTTAATTTTTATCAGAAACATACTAAATATAAACCTAGTAATCTATCTAGGCAGGTAAAAAAGACTTTCAAACGACAAATTTTTGTTTGCATACTGCAACAATTTCCATCGATTAAAAATTAAAAATGGGGCCTCTTGTTAACACTCTAAATACTGACAATTATAGTCTATTTATTTGTACCAAGGGAATTAAAATAAAATTAAATTGAAAATTACGGTCTATTTTTAAAAATTCAGCCTAGCAAATTTTACACGAGTTTTATTTTACGAATGAGTCAATTTCCTAGATTTTATCACAACGCATCACGAAGTCTCACAAATTACAAAATTATAAATTTAAAAATGAAAAAATTGCCTAGATTGGAGCTGGGATCTAGGACACTCCGAGCAACTTAGCTACGTCGAACACAATTTCACAATCCCACCGAATGGCCGCCGCCTGGCCAATGCATCACAATTTTAACCACAATCGTCGACGATGCACCGATCGCGTCCATCACCCCGTGCCGAGTTTCGCAACATTGTCCAAACACCGTTCCCGGACGCAGTTTGTCGCCGCGAAAGCGTTCCACTTGGTATTTCAACGTCTTTGAACACGTCCTCCGCGAACCGTCTCGAACAGACGCCGGATGCGAGGCATTATTCATGACTGGCGACGGGATCGTCACTGAGGAGCACCGTGAGTTTGTCGCGTGTCTTGGTGGCACGTAAACCGGAAGAACACGCTCAGCTGGCCACCATCGTGCAACCTGCTCCTCCGTCCGGTGCCATCTCGCTGGGAACAACAATTCCCAACCGCTTAAACAAATCTGGTAAACGGTACACTTGGCACAGAAGCTTCTGTGTCTATGTTATTGCTAGGAAAGACTGATTCCTCTTGGATGGTCCACATATTTTGCAATTTTCTTGGCTTTTGGGTTTGGGTTAGGTCTGAAAGTGCTGCAAGAGATTGGGGGAATAGATTCACTGATTGGAGGAAGCCATTTTGAAGGGGTCCCTTTAGTACAGTTTGTCTATTGTTTGTTAGGAAGCCAGTTTGATGGATCCCTTTAGTACAAGTTTGTTTATTGAAAGATTGACTTATATTTTAGTCCATACATTCTCCAACTGATTTAAGGGAAGGAGAAAGCAGACTCACTGACGATGAAAACCATTTTGATAGACCAACACTAGTAAATGGTACCTTTAATAGAGGAGCTTATGCATGTTGGTCGTTGTTTGAAGACTTCTTTTAGATAGCCCACACAGTTTGCAATTTTCTTGGCTTTTTGGTTAGTAGAGATGCGACAGGAAACTAGGAACCATTTTGTTACATCCTTTTAGTCACAGTTTGTTTATGTTTGTCGTTGGAAGACTAACTCATGTTAGCCTTAGATTCTCCAACTGCTCTTGGATTTTTGATCATGTTTGAGTATTAGAGGGAAGGAGGAGGTAGATTCGCTGACGATGGGAAGCCATTTTAACAGTGCTGGTAAACAGTACCCTTAGTACAGCTTCTGGGTGTTTGTTGTTGGAAAATTGACTTTGGTCAGCCTACACATTGTCCAAATTCTTGGCCCTTGGCTCGTAGAGGCGCTACAGGAAGTAGATTCGCTGACGAAGGAAGCCATTTTAATACATGCTATCCCTTTACTACAGCTTCTGTGTTTGGTGCTTGGTTAACTAACTTATTCCCCAGGTCTTTTGGATTTGGGTGCTCTTGTGAGAAATCCAAACTTGTGTGTTTTTGCATCCTTCATTGAAGGACCATTTTTCACCTCTTCTTATCATGTCCTTCATGTCTCTTTTTCCCCAAATAATATCCATGATTCGAAACAGATGAGAATAACTAATAACAATGATGTCACCAGGGAGTAGAAAAATATTTACGATCTTCAGAAGGTACTCTAAACGACAGTGTCCCTTTTTGATCTTTGCTAACACAGATCCTGCAGAGCACGAGTAACTAAATCTTCCTGCAAAGGAATTTTAACAAACTCCGCGCAAGGGAAACGGCTAAGTGCGTCCATCAGTACCATTAAATAACTCATATTTTATGTACTGCCTGTACAAAGTGACACTGCCCTTTCAAGCACGCTCTAAGCTCAGAGACTTCATCCTTCCTTGCCCGCGCCGTTGAATTCCTCGTTTCTAAGAACACCTTTATCCGAAATTAGGCACAATACTTTCGTCGAGGGTCTTTGGAACGTGAATTGCCAACTGCAGAAGATGGTATCTCCGTATTCATTATGGATTCCTCGACTGTAGTCCCCTTTGTTAGCGAATTTACTTTCCCGCTCCTTTTAACATACGAACAAGAGTCCAGAAGGGACAATGAGCCGGAGGAAGCAGGAATTGACATAAGACAGTTCTCTGACAACGGACGCGAAAGCTGAATACCAGAGGCGCCTACCAAAGGTACTTTTGTATGATTCTTTATCGATCTCTGTTCGTACAGATATTACAGCGAACCTGGAAATGCATAACAAACTTAAAATTATAAATTAATTTAATTCCAAAACTAAACCCCCTTCTTTCTCAAAACTTTCAAACGCATCGAATAAATTTTAAAATTAGTACATTTATTTTTCAAGGTACTAATTGAACATTTTGGACCATACTTTGCAATCTCTTCGAATCTTCGATCAATAGTCTTGGTAATATGTTATTTCGTGTTACATTATTGTGTCGTTCTGCTAACCTACTTTCTCTATATTCATCTCGTCATGTTCTGTCAATTCATTCTCAGCCGGATTTTATTACATCGACGTCTCCCCCACACGCTTGCAACCTATTGGAACTTTCTTGCCTCCGATAATCCTAATTTGCAAAATTATTCTTGTACACGGTGCTATGATAGATTCTTCACATAGCACATTTCTTGAATTTTATTTATATTTTATGTGTTATTTAGTTTTCTGCTTCAGAGCAGTACTTTGATTTCGAAAACAGTATTTTAGATAATCTTGTAACAGTTCGATTCGAGTACAAATTAATTCTAGTCTAATTAATCTAATTCTTGCTCATTTATGTGGTGCAGTAGAATCGATACTATTATTATAATATTCCGTAGAAATTGTTATTCAGGAAGTTCTCGTAGGGGGGGATAAGATAATCAATCGATGGGATTGCTGGACACGGATTTCAATTTAAATCCTTCGTTTGGTACTTGATTGCACTAAGTGAGCGATCAGATTATCGACAGGTCCTCCCATCCTAACATTGTAGAATCTCAATTAGCGTTCCACTTTATGGTTTCTCGATTATTCGAGCTTCACCCCCATTATGTGAGCTCTGTGTTTGCTCCAATGGCGCTTGTAACTATTCCAATACAATTATAACACGTGAAATTCTACGATACGTCGTGATAAATTCTTACGACGCGTTGCTGAGCATTTATCAATGCGAAATAAATTCGAAAGAACGATTTCCGGGGAGTGTTTTAACGAGACAGGAATATTATTGTTCATTGGTAAAAGCTATTTCGAAGGACGCCTTTCATGCAAATTTTATTCGATTCCGTTCGACCATGAATTCGCGGAGGGAAAATTTGACAGCGATTCGAATTATTAAACGTTTATCGCAAATTGATTCGGTTGGTCGTTCGTCGACGATCTTGATGTAGATTTGATTGAAAGTTGATGGCCGTTTAATTGCTCGTTATAAATAAACGCTCGATGTAACGAAAGAATTCGAAATCAGTGGAATGATTAATGGACTTCTGGTATCGATTCGATGAAAATGGTCGCTACTAAAAAAAAATAAATATACACTTGTTAATGTTGTTGAGTTGCAATATATTATGGTACTGTATTAACTCTGCTTACAAAGGGAACTTAGAGCCTTTGATTTTACATAAAGTAATTCTTTTGCTATCTGGATATTAAAATATCTGGAAAACGAAGGCTTCCATTGTGAAGAATTCTATTAGGGTTTTTTGGGAAAAATTTTAAAGGCAGATTTTAGAGGCCAAAATAAGACGAAAATCAAGAATACCAATTTGTTGATGGAGGCTTCGTTAAAAAGTTATTAATGTTTAAAGTTCTGCTAGTAATGAATTTTTTTCTCGAAAATGCGTAGGATTTCGGCGGTATGTCTATTCACCAAAAATGGATGTATTTGACTCTAGAATCTAGAAATAATTTTTTTAGACCGATTTGACATTTTTTGATTTTGTCGAAAAATTTCACGTTCTCGAATTTTTTTCTAGAAAATGCGTAGGATTTCGGGGGTATGTGTAATGACAAAAAATGATTGTAATGAACCCTTGCAACCAATAATAATTTTTTTAGAATGATTTGAAATTTGTTAATTTAATTTTTTAATAACTTTTAACGAAGCCTCCATCAACAAATTGGTATTCTTGATTTTCGTCCTATTTTGGCCTCCAGAATCTTCCATCAAAACTTGCATCTGCTGTCGTTTCAATTTCCACGGCTGTAAGGTCCCCTTGTTAGTTCTGTAACTTTTTGACTGACTCCATTTTTTTTTCAAACAAGGAATTATTTTATTTCTGAGATAAGAAACCAATCTAGGGAGCCTGAGAAGCTAAAATACTTTCTGGTTTTCAATTTTGTCGATACAATCTAGACGAACGCGTGTTCATCAGCCTCGATATAAGATCCAATATGGCCGCCACGGTTTCGAGCATCGCGCAATTTTCGCGATCCGACCAAGAGACTTCCGTAATGACCAATTTCAGGATCAATTTCGCGTGTCCGTACCGTTGAAATCCGCGTCACTAACGGTTCGTTTCCCCCCCTTCTCCCTCCCCCCTTCTTTTATACCCTTTCTCTCTAATCCTAACCTACGCTAGCCTCGTCCTTCTCGTTTCTACCGTGTCTCGGATCGTTTTCCTCGCAGACGGCTCTGATTGCGAAAAATTACCGTAAATTGCGAATTTACTATGCCACCACGCGTCTCGTAGAGCTTCTTTACTGCCCACCGTCGTCTGTTCTCCGTTTCGTCGCTGCTAATGTCCGGGGAAAATGGCGCGGACGGGACAAAAATTGTGCATCGAATTCTCGATCCAGTTAGATCGCCAAACGGTGGTTTTATGATAATGGCGGGAGATTAGCGGTCGTCCCTTTGCCTGCTCTTTCTCTACCTTCGTCTCGCGTTTAAAACTTAAAACTCTTTTACTGAATTACTACCGGAAGTGGTACCAAGAGTCGTGAGATTCGAATCTCTCGATTTCTTTACAACAGGAAATCTAAAAATAATACAGAGCATTAAGCAGTCTAATATTAATTCTTATTTAAGTATTATCTGCTTTAAGTATATCTTGTTTCAAGTACTGGAAAATTACATTGATAAATGATTAAAAAAAATTGTATAATGAGTTAAATTTTCTGTCTAATATAAACTCTTAATTCAGAACTATATAGTTTAAATATATCCTGTTTCAAGTACTGGAAAATTACATTGATAAATAATTAAAAAAAATTGTATAATGAATTAAAATTTCTGTCTAATATAAACTCTTAATTCCGAATTATCTGGTTTAAATATATCTTGTTTTAAGTACTGGAAAATTACATTGATAAATAATTAAAGAAAATTGTATAATAAATTAAACTTTCTATCTAATATAAACTCTTAATTCAGAATTATCTAGTTTAAATATATCTTGTTTCAAGTTCTGGGAAATTACAAAATGGTGGACAGTGATATACTTCAAGATTGAAAATACTGCCCCAAAATAGATTTTATTCGCACCTATCACGATTATTTCCATTCCCCCTTTGCTTCTCTTTTGCTGGAAACTGTCTATCTCACTGTCAGAGCTTTGTCATTGGTCGATGCCGCGTTATAAACGCCCTTTCTTCCTTCCGCTTGATCCGTCATGTTCCCTGTCCCTTTTCTCGTTCAACGTACAATCGGATTCACGAGCTTTCGACTCCCCCCCCCCCCAGCCAGGATTAACGCGATGAAATCCGACGAAAAATGAGAAAGTTGATAAAGTAATACCTTTCATTCTTCGTCTTGGAGAACGCATAGATGCAGACCGCCGCCATATTGGACGATCGTAAACTTTTAAATGAAATTTAATATCCTCCCTCGTGATCGATACCAATTAAAAATTGCCATAAACCATAAACCATCGTTTTACACTCTATACGATCGCTATAATACCATATATCCCGAAATAATTTTTGTCATAATTAACTAAATCAAAATTTTATTCCTCGTGAATTTTCGAACAATTAATAATTTTCGTCTTACTTTGAGACCATAGAATCATCTTTTAAAACTAAATCTACCGGAAGTGGTACAAAATGATTCCCAATTTCTAATAAACATTGTAACAAAATTTACTCTAATTTTGGATAAACATTTATTCTTCAAGTATCTATCGTTTTATACTCAGTTTTTCGAATCAATAAAGAGAACTGAATAAATATTTGTCAACTCCACTTCGACGAAACGAATTCGATTTCCAGTATTTTAATTACACAGGAAAATTAATATTTAAGCAAAAAATCATTTCGTTCGACCATGCAGAAAATAAAAGAATATTGCTGGAACTTCCGAGCGTGTCCACGCGCCAATGGTCTCATTAGTTCGCGTACGTTCGTTATAGAACAAATTAATTAGAACGCGTATCGAGAATTGACAGCTATTCGAATTATTAAACGTTTAGCGCAGATTGATTCGTTTTTACGTCGATGTAAATTTGATTGAAAATTGGTGGACATTAATTGCTCGTTAAAAATAAACGATACGTCGTTCCGGAAAAAGGTGCAATTAATACGAGTTAACAGAAACTTCACGAATAATTCTTTTAAACTAAAAAAAAATATCTGATTTCTTTTTATTGTTATATTGGACTTTTTTAAATATTTCATTTGTCGTTTGTTTATGGAATCATTGTATTATTACTGGTTCTGGTAGGAAATAATGGAATTTCAAAGTTAGTTCCTTTGTGAGTCTAATATTCTTTTCATAGGTGGCTCAAAGTCAAAAGATTTCGAGAAGTTCTGGAATAATGCATCCATTACGTCATGCAGATTCGAATGAATATTCATAATGAATAACATGCAAATGTAACACTTTTATTTTCGTCTGCACCCACTTCCACGTACCAAGAATACATATACACAGTGATTCGCGAAGTCCAGACGTTATCAAAATCAATGATGAATCTATATTTCTATGTATCTTTCTAATCTCAATGCATTTGTAAATTCACCAAGATAAAAAAAGCTAACGAAAAATAACAATTACCAATTGCTCGGTGAAAAGTAATTGCCCCAAGAATTTTATTCGCACGTTTCAGCGATAAGGAATTATTAAATTCAGCAATAAATATCGTCGAAACGTTTCCTCCAGACAAGATTGATCAGCTTTTGCTCCAAGGCCAACAAACTTCCCATCCATTTCACGCACATTCCAAGTGTAACAAGAATAAAAACCACTTTTGATCTATTATTTGAAGCACAATTTCGTTACATCAAAGAATCTATTCGTTTCTCATCGCCAAAGAGGAGCAGAGAAGCTTAATGGTCGAAAAGAATCCGAGCTAATTAGTCTTGAAATATGATATGGTTTCAATTAAAACGAGGCTCGAGAGTTTTTATTTTCCTTCCGGATAATTTCTAATTTTTATTGCACTCGACTGTCCATGCATTCCTGACGTTTTCGAAGACTAGTAACAATAAAGAGTACACTAGAGCTTGCTATCCTTGTTTTTAAGGTTTATTAAGATCCTCATTTACGTGTCACGCGCTCCTTGCATCCAAAATTCCTTTGTTTAAATACCCCCACCTTTGGACACGTGCTTCGATGACGAAGACGAGACCAGCTGTTAATTACTAATTCCCCAGAAAATTCTCCAAGAGAACCTCGGGTCAGTTTGTACAGCCCGAGGAAAGAGAGTTTCGAGTTCCCCATCCGTTGTTAATAAGACGTACGCGAACGTTATATGTTGACTTAGACTTTGACCCCGTTTAAGATTTAATTGCAGAAATGCACGAGTCCGGCTACCTTTCTAACTAAAGTTAAAGAAACGGACGTCTTTATTCTTTATTCAATCCTTGCGTCGACCTGGTCCGCCAAAAATTCCGCGGTTAGTGTTTTTTTTCTTAATAGTCGTTCTGCATTCATCTAATTTTTGACAAGAGAGTCTTTAAAAGAAAATTTGGATATATTTTTATAGCTAGATAAATATAAAAATTACTGTCTGTTTTTAAGTAATTTCAAGTTGTTGGAATTTTTTAAGTTAAATAGATAAAATTGGTTCGACTCGGTAATAAATTTTTTAAAAATGATCATTATGTTGTGAATGATAATATTGATAGTAAATTAGCAAAGATCTAAAAAATAACGTGCTCATAGTTTTCAGAAAAATTCTTTTACCAGAATTTTTACAGAATTTTTTTACAGAAAAACTTTTTATACTACGTTCATGTTATTGCAATTATTGAATGTATAAAATTATCTTGACTCGGTAATAAATTTTTTAAAAATAATCATATGATAGTAAACGTTAATATTATTTATATTATATCATTTTTTCAATAGTTCTGTCTTTCTGTATTCATCTAATAATTAAGAAACAGAGATACTAGTCTATGAGTATATTTTTATAGTCGACTAAATATAAAAATTACTATTTATTCCATAATTTCAAGCTGTTGGAATTCTTGAAATCAATAATGCAATTATTGAACGTATAAAATTATTTTTGGCTCGGTAATAAATTTTCTAAAAATAATCATATGATAGTAAACGTTAATATTGATAGCAAAATTAGCAAAGATCTCAAAAATAATATGCTCATAGTTTTCAGAAAAATTCTTTTACCACGTTTATATTATATTATTTTTTTAATAGTTCTGTTATTTTGAATTCGTCTAATTTTTGACAGAGAGTCTTGAAAAGAAAATTTGGATATATATGTTTATAGCTGGATAAATATAAAAATTACTGTCTGTTTAATTTAAATAATTTCAAGTTGTTGGGATTATTGAAATTGAATAGATAAAATTGGTTTGACTCTGTAATAAATTTTCTAAAAATAATCATACGATAGTAAACGTTAATATTGATAGCAAAATTAGCAAAGATCCCAAAAATAATATGCTCATAGTTTTCAGAAAAATTCTTTCACTCTGTTTACTTTTCCTATGTTAAATGTGTTAATAAAGCACGACGAACTTGTGTAATAATAGTTAAATGTCACGAAATTTCTCTGGATTGCTAAAATTGAATGCTTTTCCCAAGACAGCTTTACTCGATCACTTATCGAGGATCCATCGATCGACGAAAACAGAGCGTCCTCGTCCGCGGAGGTTCGTTTTCGTTTCGCGATGCGTGTCGAACGGCGGCCGGAAAAACGGCGTCTGGGTCCGCGCAGAGGGATTGTAATAAACGGGCGCAACCTAGTTGCGTATTGCTTGTTCTAGTACTTGTTCGAACAACTGGAGATTGGATCGACACGCTTCGCTCAGCGTGAAATGCAAACGGGAGAATATAAAACAGCGACGTGATGCGATATGCTTCTGGCGGCGAAAAAAAAAAAACCGAAAGGAGAAAAGGGAAATACGATCGTCGTCGAGAGGTGGTGGCTGTAAAAAAAAAAGAAGAAAGGAGCCGCAGTCGCGAAAATTCTGGAGCGTCGAGCTAAATTTGTCGCGTCAACTTTATGATGAGATTTCTTTCTGCGCCCGGGGAACGACTCGCGGAGAAATGTTATTTCATCGTTTCGCGAGGAGCTGGAATGTTTCGACGGATCGTGAAACGATCGTTTGCCGCTGCCAAGCATTCTGCAGCGACAGAAGATGTCCGAACGATTCTGGAAAAGAGTACATTCTGTCGTAATGATCGTAGACGCTGCTCTGTTTCGTCGAATAAGTGGCAAATGATTTGATTGCACGAACATAGCTTTATTTTGTTAATGGCGGACTATTTTGGCAATTCTAAAACTAACTGTACAGTTTCTTTAAAAAAAAAAATGCCTATGAAAATAGTAGTTGAAATTGAATATAATGGAGGGACATATTTCAAGATATAATAATATTACGTTTCCCAAAAATATACTGTGTTGCTTGAATGAAAACTATGTCGTACGTTTACGTTTCCAAGATGGCCGAAAAACAGAGTTAGAAGCGTCATTATAAAAAATACGGCGCACAAAAGCCTGGAGATAGCTTTTCGTTCGTGGAACGATGCTCAACGTTCCCTGATTCGTCGATTGACGACAATCTCTCCCCCAAAATCGGAAGGTGGGCGCGAAAATTCCGTCGTTGGTCGGTGAAAAAGTTTCCCAGTCGCGTTGGGTGAGATAAGACCGCGCTGTGAAACGGTATCTCGCATAACGGCTGTAATTTACGGGACGAGGAACCGGGGGAATACGAACGGCCCCAGAAATACAGGATGCGTTCCGCGGAAATATAGGAAGCGTCCTGGGGGATACGACCGGGAACTTCGACCGCGAAGGTTCTGGCCAAACCGGCGAAAAGTCGAAAATCGAAGGTTCTTGGGATCTACAAATATTTGGTTTTACTCTCGGATGCCTAGGGGACCATTTATCCATCGTAAAAAATGACCTGCAGCGATATTAACCCTCCGAGTACTGTGTCGGAGTCACTTTTGACTCATCCCTTTCTGAGGCCTTTTTCAATCGATGAGCTAACGAGCTAATGATAACTTTGATCGGAATAACAAATTTTCTCAGTTTACATAGTTTAGGTATGTATTAGGCTTGTGTAGAAATACGTAAATTACTATAACTAGCATCTTGACTATAAACGTACTAAAGTCTTTCATCGAAGCAATATTAACCCTTTCAGTACTGTGCCGGAGTCACTTGTGACTCGTCGCTTTTCCTAGACTTCTTTCAAGAAGCTGTCTCCGATGAATAAGGGTTTTTTTCGAAGTTAGTTTGGCCCACTGCGGCGCGAAGAGTCTTTTATCGTGGCGTTTCGCGATGGTGGTTGGAAAAAGTTCACGGAGGAAGGGTTGTCGCTCGAACGAGCATCGAAAGGCGGCGTTGAAAAAAGTTTCCCGTCGACGGAGGAAGGGTTGCCGCTCGAACGAGCGCCGAGGAAGCACGCGGGGGGGTAGATATTTGATACACGCGAGCGCGGTATTTGAATAACGCGATAAGCGGTGTTCCGTGTCCCTTGATAAACCCCCGTTTCCCCTGGCCACCCCACTCTGGTGAAGGGGGATTCCCGTTTTCTCGGGGAACCGACAAACGCCACCGACGATACGTGGAACGGATAGTTCAACTGGAAGACAGCGGAATTGTTTACGGTAGGTTGAAGATGAATTTCCGCGCTGCGTATGTAATCTGTAGTCTTGTTCGTCCAACTGCGGGCGTACGTTTGCTCGGTCGTACCACGCCTTCGCCCCCGTTGCAGCAAAGTTACTCCAACTTCGACCTCTTGCGCGCACTTTGTTACTTGCTTCGCCCCGGCAAATTAACGACGATGGAGAATATTGGATCGAGCACGGGGCCAGGCGGAGACTTCCTATTTGTTCTCTGTATTTCGGACAAATTTACAATCGTAGGTGTCGAGTAACTTTCGCGACAACCGGAAACCGACTCTCGAACTTCCCGGGGCCCTGAACGTGTGAATCTTAACTCTTTCGCGTCGGTGATTGCTTCGGCAAGTCTGCAAAATTAATTCTCGGTTTCTGCGTTAAATTTTGAATTACATTGAATTTTTATTCTTTATCACGTTCGTAGAAAATAGATTTTATTTAAATATATATTTATTCAAATATATGTCAATCAAACGGGAATATTTAATAATTAAATTATAGTTCAGTCGAACTCTATTTTTAAAATTCAGAAACTACATAGTTCGATTAAACCGAGAGTCTGAAAAACAAAATTTTCCTGGAGCCCTTTTAAATATTTAATTCTACTTTTCGAAGTCGATTTTCTTACAGATCGCTGCTTGTACGGCGAAACGTGAACTACTCTCCGCTTTCTCTGCGAGCTACAGGTGGCGCCAGCAATCACAGATAGTAATTGTATAAAAACCATCGATTAGAATGTTAAAAAAATCCTAATAATTCTTTACTTGAACTATCCTCGATTCTCTTTTACTAGTTTAATTAATCTATCATCTTTAGTCAATGTTTATACCATCCAACTGTTCCAATCTCTTTCACATTTCTTTCGTAACTTTTATTAACTTCTACGATGAACAAATTTTACTCTATACACAAAAATTAATCAAAAGATCGATAAGATTCAGACGTTAACAGAACACGAGTTAAATAGAGACTTACAATGAGATTCCCTGAAGAGGTGAACTCAGCGTGCAGAAGAGATTAGCAGGGGTCAGATTAGATGATTAGGGTATCGTCTAGGTTAGGGTTTCTCGACTGACTAAATTTTGGATATGGGCACGCGTCGGTGCTCGCGAGCAGAGGTCGGTGATCGACGTTGGACGAGGGACGCGACAGGAATGAGGGAGAGGGGATCCATCACGGGAGATCAGTGTCGTACGCTTCCGCTGTCGACCGCCGCGCGCATGCGTGATTTGCGGTTATTGGCTCGCTGCTACACAGCCTACGTGTGTGCGTGGTTTTTACTTTTCATGCTTTTAAAGGGAGGATTCCCACTACAAAACTGATTATTTAGTTAATTATTACAATTTTTTTAATTCTTTAAGAGGCATAATATGCTTGGCTTTTACTTCTCATGCTTTTAACACATTTACTGCCATGTCACCCATATATGGATGATATAAATTTTCACTGTTGAGCTAAAAAAATTGTTTCTCAAGATTAGATGTTAAAGAAAATAAATCTTGATAAGATACTTAAATTTTAGAGGCTGTAAAAGTAAGTTCCACGACAAATTATGGTTATACTAGTTTTCAATTGTCCTAATAAAAGAGTACCGTTTTCGTAGAGAATTTTTTGGGGTTTTGGTTTGGCAGTAAACGTGTTAGAGGGAGGATTCCCACTACAAAACTGATTATTTAGTTAATTATTGCAAATTTTTGAATTCTTCAAGAGACACAGGAAGTTTCTACGAACGCCAAAATAAGAGACTTTATTTTTATTTATCGAATGGTCCAATATTTGTAGTGTTTTCGAATCAGGGATTGCAAGGATCAGGCGATCCGTATCACGAAGATGACAGAATGTTATTTCTGCCCGAAGAAAAAGCCCCTAGAGCTTCAAAAGAGGGTTGGTGTTTGCTCGTCGCGTGATAGTTTCGCGCGAACTCTCCGACAGAGAGCTTTAATCAGAACACATTCTTTGATCGCGCCCACGCGGGCTGTTCGACGATTCAAGGGCCCTCGAAGATGATTTCTGCGCAAAAAAGGGTATCTCCCCTATGCATCTGTCACCCCTTTGTGTCCCCGGCTAACGAGCGAAAATTCACGCGAACTCGTGTCTGCGACGCGTTCTCTCTTTCCGCCTCGAAAAAGATGTCTGAGGCAGATTGTTACTCAACAAGGAGCCCCGAAGGGTGAAACGAACCCCCGACCAGAAATCAAGCCGAGAATCACTATAATTCTCCTTCGTTTTTCACTGATAATAAAACTCCAACTAATTTCGAATCAAAAAATGTATGAAAAAATAATTTCCTACTTGGAATCGTTGCAAGTCGCTTATTTAATTACACAGAAATTTTTAGTTGAAATTGGAGCTTCCAAAAAATTAACAAAAACATGCAAGTGTCTTCACTAACTCAAAATTAAGATATTTTTTATTGTTAGCGGGCTTTTTGTCCAAGAAAACAAATACTAATAATAACATAATAAACTTCGAATTAACAAATTCGTGAAAAAGTAATTTCCAATTTGGAATCGTTGCAAGTCACTTATTTAATTCCACAGAAATTTTTACTTGAAATTGTGCCTTTTCACAAATTCAAGATTAAGATATATTGCATAATTTACTAACTTTTCAAGAACCCAAATACCGTCTCACAGGGAATAAAAAAGTCACTATAAACTGTAGAAAATTTAACTAGGTATATTTGAATTTGTTCCTATCATTTAATAAAGCTTGACCCAGTTCGAAAGACGTAAAAATTTACTGCGAATCCCGTCGATAGCCTTTACCTCAAAAGTCTCAAGAAAATTCGAACGAGGTTTCATGTGCCACTTGTGGAACGGATTAATCGCGAGATATCGAAGAGTACCTATCTTTGGCGCGAGATTGGAAACAATATGAGCGTTCGAAAAATTTTAATGGTTGTATCGCGTCCAGGACTGACAATGAGAGACGTCGAGACTTTTAAGGGCGTCGAGACCGGAAACGTCGAGACGGGGGTGGAACGGCCGAGGAGGAAGTTGTAACCGGTAACTTTCGCGAAGTGCCTTTCAGCGATTAAGAAGAAACTTTCGCGATTTACAGTGGATTTCGCAGCGAGCCGCAGACCTCGACGATCCAATCGAAGATTTACGACTGAAATCGCCGTTCGAACTTTATATCTTTCCGAACAACTTCGAAATTGGAGAGGCTTAGAAGTACAGAGCCGGGATGGGGAGGGGGAATCGTTATCCGTGCTGGTTTTCTTTACATTTAATCGCGGGGGGGGCCACAGACGCAGCTTCTCGTTTATTAAAACAATTTCACGTTTGCTCGTTTTCGAAATTCTCGAATTTTAATTGGAATATAGGGAGAGCCTCGAGGCGATCGCCATAATCTCTGTCATTGAAACGGTAATTGGCGAGGGGGGGAAAAAATTGCAAGGCAATATTAACCTGCGTCTGCTCTATATTCCTGCCCCGCCATTATGCACTTAGGTGCGTGGAAAGGTGCAATTGCGGTTTTTCTTCAGCACACCTTGAGCGCGCTAATGCACTTTTTTAATTTTAATTTGCGAAAAGGCTCTCGTGTCTATGAAAATTATCACGTGTTCGCTATTAAATTAAGAATATCTTCTTTAATAATAAAGCTTCAAGTATTTTAATACCTTCTGGTGAAACTGTATTGAAAAGGTTAGTATAAGAAATTTCATTAAATTTAAAATCAAGAAAAAAAATTTATTGGAAGCTAAGATCGAAGAGGAACTGTAATATTAATAAAATGTTCTAATAGTTTTGTGAATGCAGCAATAATGCATCTACGATTTATGTATTCCGACGACAAGCCATTTTCTCGAAGAGGCTTTTAAGGGTTCTTGCACCTAATTTCACATTCTGCAAAAACGTTCGTAATACTTCATACTTCAGAATGCAGCGCGAAGCACAGTTCGTCGTTGTATACAAGAAGCGTCTAGGAACTGGGGCAAGTTATAGGTCTTTTTTTCAGTGAAAGTTGGAAAAATTAATGGAGGAAAATGTAGCATGGTTTTAATGAGATCTACATTCCTCCGACTACGTTCCCACCACAAATGCAACAATGAACTCGCAAACTCCTATTGCAATTCCTCATTTTTTTAATACCACCGTATCTCGACTTCGTTTCACGTAGAAAATACATGCCATTTACGGTACATTTAAACAGATATATCATTTCAACATTTATTAAGCTCTCGATCTTTCAGAAAGTACTTCGAATTGATCGAAGACTAAATTTAATTTAAAATAATTTATTTTCAACGTTAAACATCGTTGTAAAAAATATCTGCAGCCATGTATATCAAAATAACTTTACGAAGGAAACGACAACGCATTTTATATCACAGAAGGAAAAAGACCAATGTTGAATATTAATAAAAAATTATAGTTCGCGAGTTAGTATCGAGAGTAAAAGTTTATTTGACCGTGCGCCATTTTGTCAGGATTCTTCGTCAAAGTAGCGCGTATTATGTCCAATTTGTATGTCTGTCAAACTAGTTTCAGCCGACGTCGACCTCGTAACGAAGCATAAAAATTTCACGCCTGCATAATTGCAGCCTGCGGGTGCATCGCGCGAGGCTGTGTAACGCGAAACGTGTTGTGTAATATTTTATTTGTTTTCCACGCGTTGCAGCGCGCGAATCAATGCAACGCGAATGGTGAACTCATTCTCCAAACCCCCTGGCCTAATTTTCAAATCTTATTCCACAAATTTAAATATTAACAAAATTTAATAATTGCAAGAAAATCGTAGACCAAGGTCCTTCATTTTGAGTATAAGAGATATTTACTAAGAATAGGATCATTCAAGATGCAATGATTTCACTTGTATGTTATTTTTTGGGGACAGTTCTCGCTTTCGCCGGCAGAGGGCTACGCTCGACTTTTCTCTCTCACAAGTGGTTCATCCACCGCCTATTTCAATCTATACGTTCCTCGACTGACCATTTAATGGATAGAGACCACACCAAGCCATCAAAATCGAAAAACTTTCAGTAGTAAAAATTTCATTCCAGTCTCTATCTCTGTTCAACAATTTCCCAGTTGCAACAAAGTTTGCATCAAAATCTGAGTCAGAGCACATTATGTAAATAAATATTGTACATCATAAGACGACAGCTGACTAAAATAAAATGGCTGACACAATGCAACGCACGGTTCCATGTTCTGTGACGTGAAGTGTAGTCACGGATTAAATATTAAGCGATCCTCGAACGGAAAGAAGAGTTTCTCGTGTCGACGCTTCGACAGGAAACGGGATTGGCGGGAAAATAGCCGGAACGTGCGTTGAATTGACGAAAACCAAACCACCCCTTCGGCCCACTGGTGACGCCCGCGGTCCGGAACCGTCGTTTCTATTTGTATCGGCGATCGCTGAATATTTAACGACAAATTTATATCCGAGTCATGATCTCGTATTTCGGCCGACGTCACGTTTGCACGGACGCGTCGAAAACGCGTGTTCGATTTGGATTGTTACCGGGGCCGGGCAAATCAATATTCCGCGATGTTGCGTTCGTCCAAATGATCGTGAAACCAAGAGAATAGATGAGTCCATGTTTGTCGCGTTCCCACGCCAACCCCCACTAACTTCCGCGGTTGAAATCGCCCCTGTAATCTTCTTTTGTCGTCGAGAGGAGGATGTGTTTCGAACGACGTCATTGGCGGGGTTAAAAATGTCCTATTTGAGACCTAATTATGATTTTTAGACTTCTAGGGACAGTCAAGTCTGTTGGTACCTAATGGAAGGTTTGGATAGTGAGGGGACAAATTTATTACTGTAACTAAATCTTGGACCTAACTACGATTTTTAGACTTCTAGGGACTTTTCAGTCTGTTGGTACCTGATGGAAGGTTTGGATAGTGATGGGACAAATTTAATACTGTAACTAAATCTAGGACCTAACTATGATTTTTAGACTTCTAGGGACATTCAAGTCTGTTGGTACCTAATGGAGTGATGGGACAAATTTAATATTGTAACTAAATCTTGGACCTAACCCAGACCTAACTAGGTTTTTGAGATTTCTAGGGACCTCCAAGTCTGTTGGTACCTAATGGAAGAGTTGAATAGTGATGGGACAAATTTAATATTGTATAACTAAATCTTGGATCTAACCCAGACCTAACTAGGTTTTGGAGACTTCTAGGGACATTCAAGTCTGTTGGTACTTGATGGAAGGGTAGGATAGTGATGGGACAAATACTGTAACTAAATTTTGAACCTAACCCAGACCTAACTACGATTTTTAGACTTCTAGAGACCTTTCAGTCTGTTGGTACCTGATGAATAGTGTTGGACCAAAGTTTCTTTTAAATTTGATTCCACTGTCCATAAGTTTAGAGTCAATTGGGAGGTATTTAAAAATATCACGAGCTTGACAGATGGGACAAATTTAATATTGTAACTAAATCTTGGAACTGGGCGTTTTGTCCAAGTGTTTACGGGTCAGAAAGTTGCAGATACGCTAGTGGACTCGTTGCTAAAGCTAGCTAATAGACTCTGGGTCATTTGGTGGTTGGGTGAGGAATGTGTACAACAAAGTGCATGGATTCTTGTTAACTGGGAGACAAATGGCAGAGTTCACGCCACTGTGTTGTGGCCCAAGACGCTTAGCTGCGTGTTTCAAAGAGTATGGAGCCAAGAGTGAGGGACTTCCTGACTTCAAACAAGTCGAAAACCTGAATTAAAACCTTTACTTACAAAGAAAAGCAATTGAAATGCTTAAAAAAATCTGAAATTTTGCAAAAATCAAGATATACTACTCTTCCAGGCTAATTCATCACCTGATGATACTTTTGTTTCACCAATTAGCGTTCGTAAACTGTAATAGCGTACTGTAACGTCGATATTTGAACGCATCAGAGTTGTTCAATGGAGACAAAGAGATAAATCATCTTCCATAATTCATGTTACGTACGGCACCTAATATCGTTAATGTCGAATGGTTCACCAGAAGCACCTGTGCACCCACGCGTTCACCAGTGGCGCCAGTCGCGTCATTTTCTGAAACTTTTAATCCGGTATAGTTTAATTTCGGACATTGATATTTTACCGAAACGAATATCAATTTACTGTAACGAATATATTGCGCGAGTCGTTTGCCTGCGATTTAACGATTAACGTTCGCGGTTGAGTTTTAATTTCGCGTCGGTCACTTTCTGGTAACTGGTAAATCGAGCAAAATGTATTTAATGCAACAAAATAACAACAATTCCATTTCGATCGAGACAGATTTAAAATAAATGCAACTAATTTTTTAATATCTGGCGTTGATAAACAAAGGGAGCTTAACGTCATTCTTAATTATTAAAACAACGTTAATTTACCGAAAATGGAGAAGTTTAATTACAAAGTGGCGGTTTCGACCCAAGGTGTGTAAAGAACCCTCGAGTAATCTCCGTTAAAGTAAAAACCACAACCTCAACCGCGCGAATTATTATGCACACCTCGACTTTATTTAAACGAAGGCGTTCGGTCGCGTGCATAGACCCTGTATCGAATCCAGCAAGGACAGATTAATGTCGTATGCAAAGCTGTTTATCAACGAAAGCACATAAAACGAAGTGAGATATTTTCGTGAGATAGGCGAATGCGTGGCTAAATTTGCCCACCGCGGATGAGGGAATATTACCGAGTAAATCTTACTTACATCCAAGGGAAAATACCTTATTTCGAAACAGTTTGCGCCCGTTAGTCACAAACTACCCTGCGCAATCTTGCTGAAATTGACATTTCAATTTATCCTCTTTTACCTTGACCTCTCCGGTGCATACCTTCTTGTTAAAACGAAAGAAATTTAACGATGGAAATAAGCTCCACCACTACTACGAAAAATTATGGTATAAATACAAATTCACGTCATCTTTTTGCTAAATTCATAAATGAACAATTTATAACGAAGACACTCTTCAGTGTCATTTTCCAGGAACCATGCAATTATTATTCTAAATTGAACTAATAACCATTATATTACTTTGAAGCTATTATTAAGTGTACTAAGTTCTTATAATAATTAATTTTTCCCTTTATGGAAGAATATTTTAATAGGAATGATGTGACTGTCTTTAGAAAAAAACATTCCAGAAATTATAAAATGGAATTGTAATTTCTCCATGGAAGAATAAAAATTGCATCTTCATCATTTTTTTAAATATTCATGGATCTATAAAATGGTCTGAGATAATTTCTGTTACAACAAGAATGATGTTTGATGCAGTAAAGTGCATAAAATGCATAGAATTCCCAAACTCAAAAAAAAAATTCTTTACATTACATTTTCCTAAACAAAAATATTCTCACGATAAAATTGAACAGTCAAACTTCATTCGATTAATTTATGGCATCGTGCACCATCCAACGTGCGGTTATAAATATAAAAAAAAAAGAATATCTACGTTTCGTTGAAACTTTTAATTCATTTTTGTTCGAATACCGCGTAAAAAAGGAACGTTTTGTATTTAAAAATAAATTGTTCCCCAAACAATATTAGGTTATCGAACGTTCCGTATCGCCAATAAACGTTTCCTGGGGCCAGCCCCGTGCACCATCTGCGAAAATAAAACATTGATCGGTGCATCATGAATAACTATCAGTGCCAGGGGTTGGAACCAATAACGTTCGCGTATCGTTTCGCCGGAGAATAAAAGGCGACCGCCCATCTCCTTATCTTTTTCTCGTCTGTCGCCAATACCCCCCCACAACGTCCTCCGCCACGATCTACATTTGGATATTAAAGTTTGTTCATCGTGATTTCATATTCAGGCTGTGCCTTTAGGCCAATGTTTGCGCCATTTCGGATTCCACCCGTCGCCTCGTCCAGGACTCCTTTCGGGGCTTCCCCCGTCCATCGAATCAGTCGCATCAACCGTCGCCTCCTTTCCTCTCAATCGTCGATCTTTTCGGCGTTACAGGGCCGGGATTTCCGCTCTGACGGACGAGAAAGACCTCCTTTTTGATTTTCGTCCTGTATTAATCTCCTCCACGAGATCCCCTTCGGCGAATCCTTCCACGGAATATTAGAAATCCCGGAGAACGTGGAAGAATGCGGGGGCCAGCAAAAATGAAGTATGAAAAAAGTTTCAGACAAGGGACCAGCAGAAAGAGCTGACTCGTCACGTGTCTTTTCATAAACTCGAATTTCCCAGTCTTAATATCCAATTTTATTGCTTCTTCGACGAATTATCTTCTATTATAAACATTTATTTTATTGAGTCATCGAGGGTTATGGATCTCCCTTAATTTGAGGGGAAGACTTGTTTTCTGGGACCTCCTTCAAATTGTAGAAGTATAATTTTCCAAGTGTCCTGATGGAAGAACGTCTGTTTCGTTCAGAGTGTCGTTTCGACGAATGTAATTTTCCATCGACGCAACAGAGCACGGTTGCATAATCCAAACGCAATCAATTCCCCTATATACACGGGATTCGCGATAACAGCTGGCGTTCCACCAAATCACCGGTTTCGTTTGCCGGACTTCTCTTGTTCGATCGGTTCTTTGTCCGCCAGCAATTTTCCCCCCCGTTGTAATTCATTTTTCCCGCCGCCTTTATACCGTTCGAATTAATTTTATCGAGACCCGCGAACGGTTCGGCGAACCCGGTTCGTTTCGACGTATCATTTGCGACCGATCGCGTTTACACCGCTCGCCTCTACAAACCGTTGTTTACATTCGATAAAACGGTTCGTGTCCGTTTTCCATTATGTTGTTTCAACAGGTTCGATCGTTTCGATGAAGTTCCTTTACCGCTTAAATATTTCTTCGTTTCCTAACTTTCAAATGGAACACAAGTTTGTTCAATTACTTCCTTTAACGCTAAAACCACCGACACTTCGCGTATACCTATTCCTATAACTATCTAATGTGTATAGAAAATTGTGTTTTGAAGTTTATTCGTAAGATGTCCTTTTATGTCGCATATTTTTTTTTTAACCATGCATTTTAAGAATCTGTAAATAATTTTACTGTAAATGTGCATACTTAGTAGTATTTCATAGAGAAAATTTACAAACTACGACTAAATTTTGCAATTTTTATCAAATAGGAGATATAATGCCCTTGAAAAAGAATTTTGTTTCAAGTCGATGTCGTAGTTACTTCCGGAGGAAACAATTATTCACGAAAAGATGGTATAGTAATTATGCAAACACCCTGTATACAAATTTAAATAAATAGTTTTATCGCACACCAGTCGTATGAGCGATAGGAATTGCTGAAACTTCGTTGGGAGTGTAGCGTCAAAGTAAATTTCAAAATAAACATAGAAGATAGCAAAAATTATAGTAGGTGATATGATCGTTAGATAGGGGATGAAATGCCCTTTAAAATGAGCGTTTGTACGAGTCGATAGCTTTATTAGTTCCGGAGATATAGCGATTTTAATTTCAAGTCGATGCGGTGGCTAGTTATGGAGATATAAGGGTCCGAAGTTTTGTTTACGTTTCATTGTTTACGTCGCGTGGTCAATGGCCGCACGTGACCGTAGTAAATAGTAAACGTGACGTGACTCGGTCACTCGGTCACTCGGTCAACGTGCGACAAGGAGGTCCGACGCGTCAGACGGAGACAGAGACAGTCGAATTAGAAAAATTACTTTTTACATAAATTACGATATCTCGAAAACGGAAAGTCGGATCGACAAAAACCAAAAACCATTTTAAAGGGGAAGGTTTACTGCTGCTAACCGTGGCTTGAAAATGGATAAAGCACTAGTAGTTTCGGAACTGCACGCGTCCAAAGTTTTAGTATTTTTAATACGCGTTAATAGGCCTTTCCAAGACGGAGAGCGCGTGGACAGTGGAATTTAAAAAATTACCTTTTACATAAATTACGATATCTCCGAAACGGAAAGTCCGATCGACAAAAACGGAAAGCCATTTTAAAGAGGAAGGTTTACTGCTGCCAACCGTGGCTCGAAAATGGATAAAGCACTAGTAATTTTGGAACTGCACGCGTCTAAAGTTCAACTATTATTAATGTTCTAAAACAGTAGAAATTGAAGATTCTCTCCTTTAATATTTCCCATTTACATACATTGGAAGGTAACCAGACTTTGATACCAAATTTTGTCCAGTTCTTTATATAGAACAGAATAATAAGAATATAAGTGAATATTGCGAAATTCATTGTACGTATGGCGCTAAAATAATATCGTGTGTTAGAAATTCGAAATTTGTCAAAACTGTCATTCGATCTGTCGAAACATACGTTTCTCCGCATTTTTTCGATTCCTAACGTGCTCGTTCGACCATAATTGTTAATCGCCGATAGTTAGGATACAATTTCGGATGCGTAAATCGAATTGATCGCGAATTAGTGTCCCCCAGAGCCTCGCCTCGCGTTCTCAAACGCATGCAAGCGACGCAGTTATTGGCGCCGTGATTCGATTAAACTGCATCAAAACGTAACGTACGTTCGCGTTCTGCCGCCTTTGCGATCCTTCTGATTCGCTGGACCCTCTCCCCCCACCCTCTTCTGTTCGTATCGACTCGAGTAATTAAATTATCTTTTATCATTTCCCGCGCTCTGTCACCGTTTTCCCTTTGCTCGCCTTTAAACTGCGAACGCCGGAACGACGATGCTTGATTTGCGACGGCGACGAAACCCGTTCCGGTCGTCGCGTACGAATATCTCGCGACGCGTTCGTTCCGAACGTCGCGTAACTTTCGAACGGACGCCGCTGACCGACATTTCTGTTTAATGGCTCATGGTGTTCCGGGCGAATCGACGCCGTGCCCGAGGAATTCGAAGCTATCGACGCGAGACCATTTTATATTCGACCATCCTTGCCGGTAGAAAACGTTCCACCGTGGTTATTTATTAATGTAACGTTTAACGAGCAACCCGGGACGGAGTCAGCTCATTTTTAAGGGGGCAGTCGTTCCAAAATTTAACCATCTTTATCAATTTTTTTTAGATAAACGTTACATCTAACGCTATAATTCATTTTTGTGATTCACTTAACTATTCTTTGGGGATACAAAATAAATTTTTTAATAATTTTGTGTTTACACAATGGCGTAGGTGATTGCAGCTTTCGAGAACTAAAAGAAATTAATTTATGTTGAAAATTGACAAAATGGCGAAAGCTTGAATTAAATATTGCAAAATTTTTTTAATACAAGAATATGATAAACTTATTATAAAAATATAATTTTGGTTCAGAGGAGAGCTATTAGTACGTGGAGCAACGTATAAAAATTTCAGAGCGATCGAACGTATAGTTTTCGAGATTTTATCTACACCAGTTAGGAAAATTACATTTCGAGAGAAACGCATTTAAAGTCTGCAAGATCATACTAATTATTTATCGCGATACCAAAAAATGTTCTACAATTAACAATACTTGACATCGATCGCTCAAAAATTTAACAGGACATTCTTAAATATAATTTAAAAAAATGAAATAAAAAAAATTGATTTTTTGAGGTCTCACATGAGACTGGCTCCTTAAAAAAAGATTCGAAGAATTGACGTAAGATAACCTCGACTCTCACAGTGGGAACTATAAAAGTATTAATATTTAAGTTGTGGAATGACGATTATTGGCAAATCTGGTACATTTACTTTTTTCCCCAACGAACGTGCAATAAATTCCACTCTAAGCGAAGTGCAACGCCATTAGCACAGGCATCGAAGACGTTTAATGTCTCGCGAGCTATATTAAATGACAAGTATAAAGGAGAAACTCCGTGTACAGTAGGGCTTGCTATCATTTTCTATTAAATATCAATATTCTATTAATATTAGAATTATCTGGTCAGTTGCTAAAATACAACTTTCTGAACAAATCAGTGAACACTTTTAAAACATCCAGAAACTCTTTCAATCTTCAAATAATTCTATCATTCACATGCAATCGCAATACGTAATAATAACTTTGGATGCCTCTCACAGTGGTTCCCATTACACCTACAATAATTAATATTTTTGTTCGAAATTTTCCAGAAGTAGTTCAAGAAATGTACTTTCGAGAACATTAAACATTCATCAGAAAAAGTTTCACAGTTACGTCCAAAAGATTCTAGAAAATTACCTTTTATTCCCCCCTTAATCTTCCAGCCATTTGCATTCTCCAAATTTACTGGTCGGAAGGGTCGAAAATAATTACGAGCCGCGAAAGGTTAATGAAAAGGCAGCTCGTTTGAGGCCAAACGACCCCTTTAATACCCAAATATTGCGACACTCGATGACACTCCCTCGACATCCCTCGACCTTTACGATCATCCCCATATTTTCACCCTCCTCGTCCGTAATCATCGATCGCTATTAGCTATTGCCCCCCTCTCCCTCTCCGCGTAGCACCGGACGCGGAAACTACTCACCGAGTTTCATGCCGCTAATATCGGGAAATATGAAATATTGGTCGGACGATGCCGATTGAATTTTAGAGCGTCCTGCTTATTGAACCCGCGGAGCTTCTTTATTCCCGGCAGGATCGTTTCGACGAGAATGCAACCCCCTCCCCCTCCGGAATCGACGGTATCCTTCCGTGGAACGGATCGCGAAACGAGTCGGGGCCAATGGCTTCCCGCTACAAGAAGATATAATCCCATAAGTCAACCCCGGGCGATCCCCGTTCGAACAAATATGCCGTACAAACGACGCGGTCGTGCGACTCCTTCGACGGCCAACTTTCATCGTCCCCGGAGAACGGATAACGATCTTTCACAGGGGGGAATGCAAAACCATCGATCTCCACGCTCGTGTTCGATCACCTTCGGACTATATTGAATCATGTTCGATGAAGCTTCGACGTGCCCGCAGAATTCGCAATTTTACGCGAACAAATGTATCCTTGTTAGAAAGGAATCTTGCAATTATGGATCGTATTCGATTTTTGAGGGTTAAAATAAATTCATGTTTAGGAAACGATTTTTTCAATAGCTGCTAAGCAAACATTTAACGACTTTAATGAGAAAATTAGAGGTATTGTTCTGAAGAACGTTGTTCGATGATAACAAAAAACTTCTCACTGGAACAATGTTTATCAACGAGAAAATGAATAGAAATTCAGAGAAGATTATAATCATTGTTTGATAAAATGAACTACAAAAAAATATAAAAAAATGTTTCGACCGAAAGTTGTTTGGTACAAAGAGTTTCTATCAAAATATGAAGAAGAATTTGAGTTTTTTAATTATAATGTGCAACATTTAATCCTGCTATTCGAAAGTCTGTTGAATTCAAAATAAAAAATAATTAAGGTGCAAGGGATGAGAAATTTGTTTTTTTTTGGTTGAATTTTAATGCAAGAGATCAAAATTGTTGTTGAAAATGTTGTCCATTGCAAACAATAGAAGCATGTAGGAACGATGTACAAATCGAGCCGAGAGACGAAACGGTACAATTGGTTTCTAAACGAGGCAAACACGGAACAGCAATTAGAGTTCGAAAGATTTTTCGCGTTTTCGCCGACCGGATTTCGATTCCAGTTTAGAGAACTCCGTGCACCGCTAATAAACGACAAATCCTACGTAGAATTTCCATACAACTAGTTTGAATTTAATATACAATGGGCTTAGACTTCAGAACGCGTTCGAACTTTGGCCAGAGCTTATCGAGCTCTACAATAAGCCCGAACCGAACTTCCGTCGAACACTGGCCACCATATTGATCCGTGCTATTTTTATTGGCTCGAGTTAGTTTTATACGATCGATGTTATTCAATATTAATGCTACTAGAAATTGTTTCCCCCGCCTCGAATAAAAATTAAATTTTGCGTACTGTGAACTAAGACGTGGATTTTCCAGGGAACTTTGTAAAATGCAGGGAATTGGTTACAGTGGATTACCGAACAAAAGACTCCGGAATTGATGCATTCCATTCGAGGCTGGGAACTCGAGTGGGTCGTACGGAACGAAGAGATTTTCTACTTCAATGGAAGAACGTCGTAAAAATGTGGATTGAGTCATTAGGTTTGAGCGTTCTCTGTGGAGAACAGAAAAAAAAAACTTCTGGCTCGTTTTCGGGTGTGAAAATTTTACGTTTCTTAAAAGAATGATCAGTGAGTGCAGAAATTAATAATTTTGTGCTCTGTCGATAACAAAACTACGTTCGACTCTTTCTTCTTTTAGGAAAAGTGAAATCAACGGAGCATAAAATTATCATTTTGAAGCGACTATTATTGCAAAGCCTGCACACGACAGACGTAATTGGAATTTTAGCTCCAAGACGGAATTTTAGTTGCTAGGGTCTCCGAATTTACCCGGAAGACGTTACCAGACTAGAATTAATAGGATTCGTACAATTAATAACAGAGTTATAAGAGACTGTAAAGGAAACATTTAATACAATGAAGGAGAGAATCGTCTCTGATGGCTGTTAAAGATATAAAAAAGTTCCAGAATTGAAGACACCGTGCGTGGGAAGAACAAACAGAGAGACGATTCCTGTGGCTAATCCAGTTTAAAAATCGTCGCTTGAAAGGTGGAATTACTGTGTTCTGAGGCTCGACGGGACCGGTCCCCATTCACGCGCCGCGATAAAGTTTAAGAACCGCAAACGATTAAGCGGAGTAATCCTTCCAAAGCCTTGACAGACGTGTATTAGAGCCTGTTTCGCCTAGGAGAGGCAAAGCTCGGCCAAGTGCGACGTTTTCTCAGCAAATAACAGCGGCTAATGAACCACGGATAAAGACGAACTCGAAGGCTCCTCGAACCTTCCAATCTTTCGGTTCTCTAAGATCCTCCAGCTGTTCAATATCTCGCCCCAGATCCTCGAAAGATGCTCTACCGTCTTTTCTCTGGCTATAAGGGTTCCCCTGGCGAAATGAAAGATACCCCATCCCCCTTGCAATATTGCTCTAGAACCTAAATTGTTTCCTGGGCCTCTCGATATTGTGACGTTTAAATAGTTACTCCCCACTCTTTGTCAATTCTTTCTATTTATTTCTAACGAACGTTGTTCATTAACAGCTGTGCTATACTTCTATTTATAGTAATTTTGTTTCTCATGAATTCTTTCCTATTTATTTATAACAAATGTTGATTAGATTGTCTTGTTATTTATACAGGGTGTTCAGCCAACCCTCGAAAAAATTTTAATGGGAGATTCCAGAGGCAAAAATAAGACGAAAATCAAGAATACTGATTTATTGATGAAGGCTTCGTTAAAAAGTTATTAACGTTTAAAGTTTTACCAGTACTGAATTTTTTTCTCCAAAATGCGAAAGATTTCGGGGGTATGTCTATTTACCAAAAATCATTGTAATCGAACCCCGCAACCAAAAATAATTTTTCCAAAACGATTTGTTATTACCGATTGGAAAATTTTTCGACATAATTGAAAAATTTCAAATCGTTCTAAAAAAATTATTTTTGGTTGCAGGGGTTAATTACAATCATTTTTGGTCATTACACATATCCCCGAAATTCTACGTACCTTCGAGAAAAAAATTCTTTACCGAAAATTTAATGTCTGACCATATATCACATTTTTCCCTGAAATTTCATGCGTATCTTTAAAATGTCATAACTCCCGAACGGATTGGACGATTTTAATGTTTAAAAAAGCAAACGACGCGTATTTTGGCGAAGAATACGTAGAAATTCTAACAATATTGGTGTTCTTGATTTTCGGCTTCTAGAATTAGCCATTCGCTGAGATATTTGGCCAAAATGCGAGTCGTTTAATGGTCGTACGCGTTTAACCGGATCTCAGGAAAGGGGTTGGCCAGGGATTAAAACGAAATGCCAATTTCAATTAAGAGTGCCATTACAAAGAAATTGTCGCGCGCCTTTCCCCAAAGAAAATCTATTCGGATCCACGGTCAATTTAATTTTCAATCTAATTTTTAACGCCCGGGGCTTCTTCGCAAGAGCATTCCCCTTCCTCCATGCTGCTAATGAAAACAAACTTTCCCACTGTTCGATTAAATTTCCGCGAGTAGAAAGTTGCTGGCTATTCTTTCTATTTGGTTTCAAACAATCGACCTCTTAGTGGACAATTACCCCGTTTTCCTTGCGAATAGAACTCATTACAAAACGTCTACTAACTTCATAAAATTACCATGTAACTTAGAAAAAGTCAGACTTTTTACAATTAGTTCTCCAAGAGTAGAATTCATAGCAGAAAGCTATCTAAGGTTACTGAAAAATAAAATTGTTATGATAAGTGGATTTCCATGTAAATCTAATTTTTTTTTAACAGAATACCTGTAAATGAAAATTCGTAGCCGGAGGAAATCTAAGGTTACTGAAAAATGAAATATAAAATATTTAAAAAATAGTTACGAAAAATAAAATATGAAATATTTAAAAGCTAGTGTAATATTTTAGATTTAATTTCAGTTTTCAAAGGGTTGCTGTCGTAACTGGTATTGTTTTTGTTACCTGTTTAATCCAACTTTTCCACAGATCTCTGTCCCAGGGGTGGTGAAAGCCGAGATATAAGTGACGCGTTTCACAATGGTGGCTGTCTCCTTGTTGCTGAGTTTGATGACACTGCTGAGTGACCCTTGGAAATCCAGTGATACGCAACACGAGTTTACCCAGACGTGACGGGGCATAGCAGACTGCGCCACCCCCGCCAGCCAGCTCCATCCATTCTGGTCGGGACTCCGGACAGGCTGAAATCAAGATGATTGATTCCGAGTTGTAGTCGCGTTGGCTTAACTCGGTTATTAGGACACGTACCACTCGTTACTGTAATCCTGACAGTGTCAAAACTGAAATTCTTTTCACGATTATATTTACCCTTCGTTGAAAAATAATTGAAAACTTCTTTCTAGCCACGATTATTAAATCACCAGTTCTGACGAGAACAAAGTAGTCGTCAATCACAATTTAAGACTTCCAACTTTAGTGAATCGCTTACTTTTTGATTATGTAAAAATTTTATCGATCATTTATTTTTAAATATTTGACCGATGATATTAGTAATGGGAACTATCCTTGAAATATATTTTTACTTTTAAAATAATCAACATAGTCTTCATTTTCCAGATTCTAATTAGTAATATTCAAATCGTTCGACTGAGGGGTTGAAGTTTGTTTATTTTCCTTGCAATTACAAGTTTATTTATTTTTAAAATGTTTGATAGACGATACTTGTAATAAATACCCCCGAAATATATTTTTATTTTCAAACCAGCCAACACAGTCTTCCTCTCCCAGATTCCAATTAATAATATTCACATCGTTGGACTGAGGGGTTGGAATTTTTTTATTTTCCTTGCAATTACAAGTATTTATATTTTTAAAATGTTTGTCAACACAGTCTTCCTCTTCCAGATTCCAATTAATAATATTTACATTGTTCGACTAAGGGGTTGAAATTTGATTATTTTTCTTGCAATTACAAGTATTTATATTTTTAAAATGTTTGATAGACGATGCTTGTAATAACTACCCTCGAAATATATTTTTATTTTCAAACCAACCAACATAGTCTTCCTTTCCCAGATTCCAATCAATAATATCCAATTTGTACACCCACAGGGGGTTGAATTTTTCCCCGAGTTTGTGGTTTAACATTTCCAGAAAAGACTATGAAAATATTAAGCTAGATTGCAAGACGTTGCAGCTCGGATTTCCCACGATTATCGTCGATTCCGTCCGCGGAAAGAGCCCCCATCAAGATTTATAGATCGTCGGGTATATTATTATTCCGATTGGCGTACCCCGCGGGATATTCGTCGGTCTCTACGACCTCCCAGCGCGCGAAACAAATTCCGGATTTACATCGGGTGTTTCGACGAAAACTGTCCGCGAGATTCGATCACGGCGACAAGCGCGCTGTCAAACCGCGGACAGTTAGGCGTGGTTCGCGCGGCCGTGAAACGAACGCGGCAGAATTTAAAGCCATATTCGACGGGATATCAATGGACCGGCTGCCATTCGTAGCGCCGTGTTATTAGATGACGCGGCTGAGTTCGTTCGACGTGGAACAAAAAAAAAAAAACAAAAAAACCAGGAACAGTATATCCCTTGGGAATTTAACGTTCGGGAGCTCGACGCTAATTGGTCGTGTGATATCCAACCGCTCGATTCGAAAATACCGCCATCGACGAAACGTTGTCGTCGAAAACAATTCTTCGTCTCATTTTTCAATTATTTTTATTTTTCTTAAAATTGGTTTTTTTTTTTAAAGAAATAATCCTGAGAGCAATATTTTATATGGAATCTCTGTAACCAATTTCTTTAAAGCAACGTTCTCTTTGCAAAAGCAATAAATCGAAGGACCGTAAAGAAAAGTTGCGAACGAGGAGAGGAGCCCATCGAAAGCAGCGAACAATTCACGGGGGAAGCCATTTTGAATTGCGGGCGGGATGACTTAACGAACAGCGCGAAGAAACAGGGAAGAAAAACGTAAAGTTTATCGAGGGTTCGCTCGGACGAGGAGGTATTCGATTGATCAGTAACCTCATCAGGATGGCGGCGAGTAACAAGAGCCCAAACCAAGAATGCGGGCAATTAAAACTTCTCGAAAAGCTTTTCAACTACAGGCTTGGTCAACGCTTCGGGTACGATATTAAAGCATTCCTGAAAACTTTTCTTTCCCCCCGTGCTAATGCCCGGATATCTACTCGATAAGAGACGCAAACGACCAACAACGTTGCTCCAAACGGAAAACGATCTTTCTTCCTGGCAAAGAAACCCTCGAGAAATGCTAGGGAAATTTAAAGAATTTTTTTTGTTAACAAAACTATTCCAATTGAAAACGGTAGAATACACTCTATAATATATTACAGTATTTTGTGTGCAAATTGTACAAATAATAATAACCTCTCTTGCTATCTCAAAGAGACTTTCAGAGAGATTTCGATAAACTGATCGAGACACTGAATTAATTCGCGTCCCAATGGAGAAAAACAGAGTCGTGCAATTAGGAAACGGGGAATCACGGGGCTAATTCGCCGCCGTTTGCTGATTTAAACTACGACCGCGGTCAGTTTCAATTAGAAATTGCTCGGAGTCAGCGAACCCCGGCCCTTTAACGGCTCAGAAACAAATTTTGTGGCCCCGTTGGCGTCAATGGCAACTACGTTCCGATTAACGCCAGTTAGTGTCGTTGAAGCCATCCGGGTTTAACGAGTTCCCCCTAATCCGCTCCCTAAATTGCCAAAAAGCCGCTCGTTTCTCTACTGACAACACGTTACATAATTGCGGTTTCTGATGCGATTACAATGCTGATCATCGCGTATTTGCGGTCGATCCCACTCCCCCCTACCCCCCGGGAGGACTATTCGCGCGTAATTATACCCGGTTACATGTTTCAAAATAACCAATCTCACGTGCATTTCGAAACTTTCGTGAAAAATCGTTAAGGAAGATCGATCTTCTCTGTTGCGAGAACGTTACATTGAAATTGATCGATCAAAGTGGTTAAATGGACAGTTCTTTTCAAGATGGTCAATTGAAAATTTCCCAACCGTAAATTTCAACAAATCAATAGTGCATCGATCAATAAGTGAATTGCACTCGAACGATCGATTCGAGCCTCAGTCTGTGCTTAAAAGTTGTATATTAATATCGAAGAAGTGAGTTAGATAGAAAGAGGAAGGAAGAAGAAATTGAATGGTCACTTGCGAGAGAGGAAGTGTCGAGCGTGGCCCTCTGGTGGCGAGCGCCTAAATCTCGAGTTACTATCAACGATACACACCGACACTAGTTTTCTGTGTATGGGTTTCTGGTGCAGTATCGTAGTTCTTGCCATGCTCCTCAAGACCTCCGCGAGGCAAAGGACTACGAACAGCGAGCTTGTTGATATTCAGGCCAACTAGTTCGTACAATATTAACCCGTAGCGCGACGGAGAACAGGCGAAAGTCACTTTGGAACGCGTAACGATTTTATGAAGTATTAATGACGATACGGTGCTCCCCGGTAGCGAAAATTTCTCTTCGACGCGAGACAAACGGAAATGCGATCAGCGTTCAACGCGTTAACGTTTAATTGATATAAAGTTATTTGCTTTCAACGACCGAGGGTACACTTTATAGAGTGCATTAAAACTGGCCACTACTGGAGGCGACCGTTAAGAGGAATTCGCGCGGGACTCGAGCATCGCAGTTAAATGAATTTAACCGAGCCCGCTCATTAGAGGATCAAACTTTTTGATGACAGCGGGGGTAGTTCGACTCGTTTAAGCAGAAAACACCCCGGAGACCCCGATAGAACGATCCTTCGGCACGTAAGTAAATTCATTTGCTCCTCCCGCTTCCCCACCCCCAATTGAATTTCGATCCACGATATCTTGTTTATCGACGCGTTTACAGCAAAATCATCTATTACGAAAGTTATTGGAAATTACATTGAGAAACTTTTCTGTCCTATACAAATTTTCGATAGAATCGATATTAACCGAGATACGGACCCGAACGTTCTTGTTTTTTATACGTAACGAGAATGGATGAAGCTTTATTTATAATAAGTTAATAATTCAGTTTTTCGATGGCAATTCGGCTCTTTTAAGCAGAAAACATTTTAAAGAACTGCTAGAATGCTCCTTTCGAGTGGGAGTAAATTCAGTTTGCCTCCCATGCCCCAATTCATATTAAACTGTACGATATCTCGTTTATCGTCGCTGTTACAAGTAAAATGTATATGACGTAGGTTATTGGAAATTACATTTTCTAACTTTTCTATCCCGTACAAATTTTCGATAGAGAGGAGATTAACCGAGTTATCGATCCGTTTAACAGGAGTTATTCGGTGCAACGATTTTCTTACGAGTACCAAAGCTCGAAAAAAAGAAAAATGAAACGTAGGAAACACTCGAGCAACCGTATAAATATTCATCGGACGCTTTCAATTCATAACCACTCACGCAAATCGACCGAGTCGCGTTACTTTTTCCGCGCGACCGAAACGAGGTGTCCGCGAACGATAATTGAATTTCCGCGGGAAAATAAAATTCCCCGTTCACCCACGAAAGTAGGGTTCCCCCGTTGTTTGGGCACAAATTGCGGTCGAGCTTTTGCAAATGGCGGCTGTTCAGCGAATTACAACGATATTTAGCCACAACTAATTACTTTATTTCACTCATATTTATTAAATACCGATCATTTTGCAAAGGGTTTCTCTAGAAATTGCTCGAGTTGATAAAATCACGGAAGAAGACAAAATGGCGTCGCATTGGTTTGCTTTTGAGGCGAACACGGACCGCAAAAAGGTTAATTCGTGGCGCAAAACCTTCCAACGAACACGAGAGCCAAAAAACCTACTTGTTAACCCCTAAATAAACACACTCTGTGTCTTCGAGGGGTAATCGCGAGGGCTTTGGAGCGGCTGTAAGGACTCAGCGTGGAACTCTATCTCGCAAGTACCCGGGGCAACTCTAAATTCAGCTTTTCCGCAACATCGCGTCGTTTAAAGGAGGACACGCTTTGATGGCTGCTCCTTCGGGATCCGGGGCTTGATTAAACTCGAGATACTCGCCGGTAACAGGTGTTCGCTATTGGTGAGCGTGCTGAATCAACATCGAACAACCCCAGCGAGACGATCTCGTTGGCTGTTCGACGACTTTTTCGGCGTCGTATTCCGCGAACTTATCCACTTTCTGGCATTCGTTTCGCCGCAACAGAGGATGAAAAGGGATTCCTGGACTCCCCGGCTCGACGATTTACCGGGCGCATTGCGGTTTCGTAGTTTTGGGTTCGCCCGGCATAATTAGCGGGGAGAGCGTAGTCCATCTTTTTCCACGACGTGAACTTTCCGGCTTGCATTTCATTTGCCACCCGTTTCCTGTTTTCGTTTCGCGTTCGACTATTTTTCTTCGAGACCAACCAGCCGGGCCGACGTGCAACCGGTACACAGTGGGCCAAACAGGCGATTCCAGCTTGTAAAAATATTTGTCGGAGCTTCTTATCGCTGGAAGGGGAAGATCCTGTTTTTCTACGAGGATGTAGAATTTGTTGATTTTACGAATAATTCTCGACTTTTTAGCAGCTGGAATCGCTGTTCGGGTGTTCAAAAAATACAAACGTTTAAAATGGACGGGCCAAACTCGAGGGTAAATAGGAAAACAGTAGGACGCACGCGAACCGAGTATTTAAACGATCGACAGGTTTTTCTAAAAATTCTGTTTGGTTTTGATATACCGTTGGACGGTTTTGTTATTTTGGTGGGTTTCCAGAACGGCGTCGAAACATTTGTTATCGCGTTTAAAGCACGAACGTAACAACAGAAATTTAGCGCCGTTTCGTGATCGTTTCGCGACCCGTTGTTAGGTTCATGTGGGTTTAACAAACGTCTGAAAGTTGGAACGAGGATAACGGGTTACCAGTTTGGTGGATGTTTCTATTGTCTACGATTAATAATATAATAGGAACTTGGAAAAGCCATGGCGGTCACCGGTGACCGACACTTCAAAAGAACGTGTTTCAAAATTGTTAATAAGAATTTTAGACAAGTCTACATTATGAGTGCTGTAGATTTTTAGAGAAGACCTCTATTTGTGATATTATAATTAGAATAAACGACATCTCTAAATTCCAAAAAAATTAAAAAATAACAAAAAAAATTGATCTTGACTTTACTATATTTGATACTAAAAATGTATAATATTCTTGAAATGTTCTTTCTTGTCATCATTGAAATACTGGTACAATTATAATCAATTTTAATAATAAAAAATATATATGTGAATCAATTTAAAATTCTAATTAATATCGAAGTAAATGAAGATATTAAAGGTCGTGAACTAAGTGTTACCAAACTACCCGTGAAACTGCTGCCAGAAAAAGAGATCGAATGTTCCGCCAGACTTGATACGCTCGAGCCACATCAAAGCGACATTTACAAAGGTATTTTACACCCCTTTAGCGTGTCGCAGCCGTCCCCGGCCTATATTGGCCCGTAAACGACGCGAGTAACCCCGAATTCATACAAACCTCCATTGATTCAGCCATTTTTATCAAACGACAACGGAGTTGAGCGCCGCTTTGTCAAACGTGACTGGAATTAAATCATCCGATTTCTCGTCTGCGGAGGATCGCTCGATGTTTTCCGGGGCTATAAATGGCACACAGTCCCATAGAAAACACGCAACTTTCAGCTTGTTACTCTCCTCGTCGTTCGACACCCCCATTCGAACATTTCTAAACCGAGATCGCTTCAATTTTTTCAAACTCTAACCTATTTTACCGATCTAAACATTCAAATGGATTTTTTCGGCCCATTTTTCCGGGGTTTCGAAACCCCATTACCATTTTCAACATCATTAACAGATTTAGAAACGAATTTCAATCCCTTCCATAGTCTCTGCTATACTAATTCAGTGATTAGATTCTCAACTGACCGCCATCCATGAGAAGAGGACGCTAAAATCACCTCCGAATTTTCAGGTCTAGTTATTCCACTCTACAAAAGTAGGGGCTCATGTCCAAATGTTATCTGTAAAAAACTAAACGTTTGTGGCCAGCCATTTTAGAAAAAAATGACATCAAAGTTTAAAATTTCGAAGTTGTCGGATCGAATTCATTTTTTTTTATAAACGTCTAGTATTTTACAGATTACATTTGGACATCAAATTTGGTTGAAATTCTAAGAAATTCTTAGATTCATCTAAGAGAAACGCTAAAGATTCTGCATTTGGATACAAATTGTAAAATAAAAAAAAAAAATTATCTTTTTCTCGTTACATCAGAAATTCGACGTCTAAAAGCAAGAGAATTTGTTAAGTCGATAAACTAATACGGGGAGCACGTTTTGCAAAACAACGGAGGCCGGGGCTTTTTCGTTTTCCCTTTTCATTTCCCGTTCCAAGCCTCCGGGAGAGCCGGGAAAGTTGTCGATCGATTAATTCGGAACAAGACATCTCGTTTTTCCGGCGCAGTTCTATTCGACGAACGGCGAGCACTGTTTTTCCAGGATGCAATTTACAACCGGCCGGTCGTTCGTGTTCCTGCAGCGAATAGTCGCAATCGGCTCGGTGCAAACAGACGTGATTGCCTTCCAACGATCTATGTCTGGTCGTCTAGCCCGCTATTGCTCGTTCGGTCATTTTTCGGTCGAGCCTCTTCGCCATTTTACGCGACCGTTTTCTTTCGGACGAACGATCCAGAGAACATTTGCATCGAGTATTCGTCGTCATGGCCGATCACGAGCACAGAAAAAGCTCTAGAATTTTGATTCCCTTGTTCTTAAAGATCAATTCGAGCCCCAATTCATTTTCAGGAAGAATTTATAATAATACTCGAATATTAAAGCAAATTAAAGCATTCAACCTGAGGGTAGGTTTCGAAAAAAGTGTTTCGATAAAGACTTGTGAAAATCGTGCAATTTGCAAACAAAAATTACATACTTTGACTTTTGAATCATTTTGGAGTCTCTAATTTAACCTCTTCACGCCCTTGGCTACATATATGGACGTTTAGTTTTTTATAGTTATAGATACTGTCAATAATAAATAGACCAAAATTTTCACTACAGATTATAAAAAAAAAAATCGTCCCTGAAGAGGTTCAACAAACACGTTGCAATAAAGTTCGCGTGCAATAAAATATACCTTATGTATTTCAACCATAAAGTTCGTATAACATACTCCTACAGAATATTTAAAATTGAAACATCGAAATATATTTATCAAAAATACCTTGAGTCGATATTTCAGCTTTCATAAATTCTACCTAACCCAGACCAGATTTTAATCTATTTATTATATTGATATACAACTTTACAATAAACTACAAAAGCTGCAGTTATTTTTGGGAAAGCTATTTTAACGAAAGCTGTTTTAATTTCAAATTTTGCACAGAAATATTGGGGGTTAAAGTGGATATACGATGAATATTAACTCTTTTCAAGGTTCCACCGTTTCAGGAGACTTGTTTCGAGTAACAGCTAAATAATTAGCAGCGTCTCAATCGCAGCACGCTGACTGCTGTGCCTATCATTTTTCGTTCAACAATCTTTCAAGAAAGATCCGACGTATCCGGATGTTTGAAGCCGTAATTGCACGTCAGGACGATAAATCTCTTCCGTGAAAGAAATTCCCGATCCGCGGCACGCACTCGGGATGGCGACAGGATCGTTCTACAGGAAGGATAAAGGACAGGACGTAGATAAATCATGGTGTTTCACCGGGGGTGGCGAAGGGGTTGGGACAAGCCTTTGGATACAGGGAATCGACCCGTGGATGTTTTCGTTTCACCCACGGACTGACGTCCCTTTATCTTCCGGGAAGAACTGTCGCGGGCTTTCGAGGGTATTTACGTAAACGGTGGGAGGATTCTGATTCTATAAAAACCGTCGACGATATTGTGGAGTGATATATGCGGTACGACAACTTTATGATTTACAATCGTACGGAATGGTATCGATCCGTTACGCCACAGACAGTTCTGGTGGATTTATTCTTATGGAAAAATCCACCACCGCTATTGTTTTGCACTAAAATATTGATGTTTGCATTTTGCATGTGTACGTAAAATTCACGCGATCTTAAATCTTGAGAAATTTAATTTAACCCAAAGGTGTACTTCATTTCCTCGAAACGAAGTATTTTCTGAAACAATTACTGTTACAGATAATTGCTCGAAGGCATTGAACTGGAGAACGTATGTAGGGATCGAGGACAAAATAAATATTGATATTTCCTTTGCATTTTGCATGTGTACGTAAAATTCACGCGATCTTGAATCTTGAGAAATTTAATTTAACCCAAAGGTGTACTTCATTTCCTCGAAACGAAGTATTTTCTGAGACAATTACTGTTACAGATAATTGCTCGAAGGCATTGAACTGGAGAACGTATGTAGGGATCGAGGACCAAATAAATATTGATATTTCCTTCGACAAAACAGGCCAGTTTCTCTTTGTTCAAGTTCAACTACCCCTGACTCCTGCTAGGAACAATGGAGGATGCAGAAGTACACAGGGCGAGTCACGCAATCTCTTGCAAGTCAATGTCTCTGAGTAATCAATGAAGAGACGGAGCAGAAATGCTCGACGTTGGTTTAACACTCCATTGTATGAATATTAATCTATCTTGCGAAGAAGGAAATTATGTTACACTTAATTTGGGTGTTAACAAGCGACAGAGTCAGCAATCTTACTCAAGAATTAAAATAAAATACTAAAAATAAAATTCTCTTATCCAAGTTCACCTACCCAAATACTATGATTCAATTTCAGAAAAGGATATCTTCTATAATATGTACAATACTTGAAATTTTACTTTAAACGATCCAACCTTCCACGTTATAAGTCCAAACTCCACATTATAACTTCTTGCTATACAATAACAACAATAAAATCTACAAATTTCCGCCCTCTGTTAATTTTTTGCAAGCACTGCAAGTACAAACGAATTTAACCAGACCAGTGTCCATTTTAAAATCACTTTCAACTAAATATTTAAGACGAGAGTATAACCTGGCAAATTCATGAAAACGACGTCTACTTTCGACGGATAATCAATAATAAATATTAAAAGAGGGAATAAATATTAATATTTCCCCGTCTATAAAAGAGAGAATAGTCGATGCAACGTCTTCGACCAGTTTCTATCTGTTGGAGTTCAGTGAACTAAAACTATCGAGCAACAGTCGGATGGCATGCAGAAACGTGCGTTCCCCGTTCCTGTCATAAATAAACGAAGACGCGAAGTTGGTACGGCGACCGCAAGAACCGACAGTTGGCCGGACTGCGGAACACGAACCGGCCATTCCGTTCTCCGTACGCTTGGGACGGCCTGGATGGATGCTTTTATTCTCCGCTGACGGCTTCTTATCTAACGCGGAAGTTGAACCGCCTCGCGCCGGTATCCGCGAAAAGAAATCCAATTTAAAGTTCACTTATCAGTCACGAAGTTACTTGTATCGGTCATGTTCCACCCTTCGACGAGTGGGCCGCCGCACTCGACAATTGATCGGCGCAATCGGTCGAAGATACTTTCTTCTTCGGGCTCGAAAGATAAATCAAAGTTCAAGATAAATCTCCCCCGACCGATAAGGAACCTTCCAGGGCAAAGGTTTCTCGATCCTTGCTCGGGACGAGAGCGAAATCCGATTACAACTCGCTGCGATTTAATTTTTATGAGACGAAAACTTTCATTTCAGACAATTTCAAACCGTGGTACACGAATTAAAATTTGTCTTATTAATTATTTTCGCGACCACGCCAAAATTTGTGAATACTATTCAAATTAACATTTTGGTTTGAGAATTCATTTTAAAAGCTTCACTATATCACTGAGTCCTAACACACCCCATATGATTAACTGTAATTGCTGTAAAAGATAAAATTTTAAATAGGGAATAGAAGGGAGGCACAAAAACGAAAACTATGGAATAGAATTTCATCGAGGTTTGATTTCAGAGAAAATCGAATTAAAAAACTCGTGAGACAAGTGTCACTTTGGTTTAGACTTTAATCAAGTTGTACCCAACAATTTTTTCGAAATCGGTTTTCCGGGAAACAAAACCTCGCGTAAAAATGAAAAAAATCGTACTCCACATTTTCAATTTACTTTGACATGAAGAATCGCTCTATATCCGCTCGGGACCGCGAATTCTGGTCCGCTGTGAACAAAATGGTGGTCGATCTCGGTCGTGCAAATATTAAAAATCAGTTTCCTCGAGAACGAAGTCACCCCCAAAAAATTACTCGATTATACCAGGAATTTTAACCCATCGAGTACGTATGTATATTTTTTAGCTAGATTTCCTTTTCATTGTACGGTAAAAGCAAGAAAATTGATCGAACGTGTGTTCGTTCTTTCGTTTATCAACCCCGTTCGTAACAACGTCTTAAATGTACGCGTCAAAGAATCAATTTTTCAGTGCTCCGTTGAACACCGGTAGAATTTATGGATTCCACGTCGCGACCTTTGGCCCGATGATGTATGTTTCAATAATTGCAAAGGAAGCGAGCCAGCGGAAGGGAGATAACCGTTGGCAGACGTCCCTGTTCGTTTCTTGCTGGTACGACAGGCCTTAGGCTCTATTCTTACCAACTGTTTCTTATCCTGAGGGAGGCTGGAAGGATTGCCGGAATCTCGAGTGGAACGCTTACCCGGATAAAGGAAGAGCCTGGATCCGATGACGGCCAAGGGTCGCCTCTTCCACTGGGGAAAAACCAACCCCTTCAACACGAGCGCGTACCCGCAACGGCTGTATCCCACCAGGTCGGCCAATGGCGATGCGGGACCTGCAACAAAAAGATAAAGAAACGAGGAATTACGGTTCTAATCAACGCCCTAAACAAATTGGTAAAAGAAGGGGTTGTTCTTTTTATTATCAATGAAAATTTTTTGGAACTTCTTGTAGACTCTCACAAGATTTATTTATGTGTTATAAATAAAAAAGAAGGTTTTACTATTTTTGTACATTTATTTTGAGAGCAGGGTTTGTCAAACTTTTCTGATTATTAACCACGCAAAAATCATTGAAATCTCTCATGGACTCTTGCAAAATTTATTTTCAATAATGTGTTTATGTGTTGCAAGCAGAAAAAAAGCCTCTACTATTTTTCTGCATTTATTTTGCAATTTTTAATTTATTGATATATGTGATAATTTTATAATAGTCTTTTGAATAATTTTTTTGACTGACAATCAGTGAGCAATATTTCTTTCAAAATTAGCAAGTTTCAGCCTTTTTGTTAAAGTGGAAATAAAACATATTCATTATATATTTTAAATTTTATATTGATCTCCAGGGATTTGATGTCTGATGATGTTTAGTATGTCAACAATTTTATAATAGTCATTTTAATAATTTTTCTGACTGATGATCAGTAATCAGAGCAATATTTGTTTCAAAATTAGTAAGTTTCTGGAGATAAAATTTCATATTCAATATATATTTTAAATTTTATATTGATCTCCAGAGATTTGATGTCTGATGATGTTTAGTATGTTAACAATTTTAGAATAGTCATTTTAATAATTTTTCTGACTGATGATCAGTAATCAGAGCAATATTTGTTTCAAAATTAGTAAGTTTCTGGAGATAAAATTTCATATTCAATATATATTTTACATTTTATAACCCCCAAGTGACTATTTTGTGTCTTGCAATAAATAGAAAATAATTCAAACTATCGTGAATTTACAGAATAGAATTCTTCGAATATGCTCATAGAAAACATAACACTTTAGGGAATGTTTCGCGTTCTCCAGTAAAATTGTTTCCCCTCATAAGAAAATGTGTGTTTGGTACCAAAACTTTCCACTCTGGGAAACGTTATTAATATGTACCGTTCTTCCATCGATTCGCTGTTATTTCGCGCAAGCTGTTGCGAACGTTGAGAAATAGGATCCCAGGAGGGGTGAAGTTCCCTGGAAGAAGTTGGTCAAACGGATTTCGAATTCATGAAATTGTAATTTCCTACAGTGTGCACCCTCTGGCGCGAAATATTATGTGCGTGGAATTCGGTGAACTTTGTGGAATATCGCGCGGTGAATTAAGGAACGAACCGATTCCGAGAATCCCCGGCAACCGTGGAAAACATCGACGCACCCTTGTTCGGGGGAAACGAAAATCGTTAAACAACCGTTGGAATGCAATTTTCGAAATGCTCGCGCAAAGATTCGTCGAAACAGAAATTTGTGCGCATTAATGCGGTTCCGCGTCAGTATTCGCCGCTCATGTTGCCCAAATTGATCGTTAAATAACGTTTCGCGGATGCAAATCATCCCCCGGAGACTGCGTTCGCTCGAAACGGTGATATTTCGGTGCGAAGAAACGCTGACGTCGTTCAGAGCCTATCTCTCACTCGTTTTCTCTACGTTCATGGAATTTTCTAATTTTCCGTATCTCGCGATACAATTTCCGCACTTTATCCAACTTATAAACGAGGAACAAGGAACGAAATCGTGTGAATCGTTTGCTCCGGCGTGCAGCTAGCGGCAACAAAATAATCGCCGTAAAACTAACGAGAAAGCAGTATTCATATGTTATACAAAACAGCAATTAACACGTTGAAAGCTCAGCTAATTGTTTCACTTTCGTACGGCGTGTAAATAGAGAAAACGGGGAAGTTTTAAACGAGAGACAACGAACAAACTCGTTTTTGTCTAAAATTATTCAGTGAAATTTGTTGAAACGGCGTGAACATATTTCTGTTGGCATTAAATGAATTGTAAAGTGTTATTTTTTAAACTAAGATACAAAAATAATTATTCTAGAGACCCGTATTCAACGAAATTGACTTCCTCAATTTTTAATTGCTTGCTCCGTTCAGGTTTCTGACAATTCCTTTTCCATTCCAGTCGCAGAATCACCTTAATCATTCACAGATATTCTTTAATGCGATCAAGGAGTCTTACGCGAAAGATCTCGTTAATTTTACCCTCCCAGTTTCTGTTCTTTAAATACGATCTACCGACGAACCGGTCACGGAACGATATCGACGTTATTTCCTTTTCTATTTGCACAGAAGAGTGCTCTAATTTTATTTAATATTAGTTCTGTTCTGTTTAAATCTGTTAAAATATTCGAACCTGAAATAGATCAATTTTTCATGAATTTATTGAATATCGTATAACTTGTTCCCCTCCCCCAGAAGGTTTGTACAAAAAATCATGTATAAAATTTTATTCATATTTTTCTGGGGGAGAAAATGGGTTACGTATTATTTCGTTGATAATGGAAATATTGCAGGCAAGAAAAGTCAAATAAATTACAATCGTCGCTGAATATGATAGTGGTTTTTGTAACGCATTACGAGAAAGATTACAGTGTTTGTAACGGTTAAATAAATAGTTCAATACCGAAAGCGTTGATCAAACAATTCGCGGTTGGATTCGGCGATCTCGCGGAGCCTAGATCGATCGTAACGAGAAGAGACTTGCAATAAAGCCACGGTGTTTGTTTGTACGATGAACTAGCGTCGGATGTATCCGTTGGCATATTAAACGAGAATCTATTGAATAAATATTGACGTTCACGCTGCTGCTGGCGCGGCTCCGTGTTTGCCCATAGATTAACGAGGGTTAATTATCGCGAACCGCAGGTATATATTATAATCAGTCGCTATCTGCATACAAACTACTCGTACACGCTATGTATCGTGAGAATTCGACACGTGGCGTCCTCAGAAAGGTTACACAGACGTCTTCGATATCCTCCACCCACGCCACATACCAATTATTCTGAAAATTTAAAAAAAATTCCTTTCCTCATTTTCTCATAACAAAATATAAACCGAAAACTCGATACTCCAAGAAAAACCGTACAAAATTTTAATGTACACAATGGTGCAAGAAAAATAAATATGGAAGATCAAAAATTCGAATTAAAAGCTTGTTTTCCTCTTGAGAGAGAAATACACAATTTAACACTTGTGATAGACTGAAAAATTCATGTTTTATTTTACCTTTGTGAATTAAATTTTCTCCTATCAAGCAACATCAGAATATTTATTTTTTACGATGCATTGAAAAATCGAAAATCGATTACATTTATAAGAAATTAGTTTCACCACCAATGCTTTAATTGACACTGTCAAAACAAATATCTAATAATTTTTTTATTTTGCTACTTTAGGCTAACTTTGAGCCTAATGGACAATTATCAAAAATTCGAATTAAAAGGTTGTTTACTTTTTGAGAAATATATAATTTACGACTCGTAATAGACTCGAGAATTTATCAACTTTCAAATTAAAATTTAAAATTTAAAATTTTCACATCTCGATTAACCTCAGAATTTTTTATGATGCATGGAACAATGAAAAGGAAAATTATTCCTGTTAAGTAGTCTCGAAGCGTTTCATTTAACACGACGTTCTTTCGATCGAATAATTTCCTCATTTTGCAACTTTGGATCAGTTTCAGCTCTGCGTGAGTCTCGTTTTCTTCGTTACCGAAATTTCGATACTGCAGTTTGCAAGCAGCCGACGCAGGTGAAGTCAAATCGTGAATGGGGTCAGGTAACTTGATTCCTGCTTTCACCGAATCGTCTATCGAGGACCTTTCATGGTCCCCGGGTAATTACTGGACGTGCTTGGATCTTGTTACACCATGAGTATGCTTTTAATGGCTTACCAAGCCAGCCGCGACTTCACCTTTAGGCAGGTTAATTGCGTTAGTTGGGCACTTCGTCATCTTTCGCGTCATTCGTCATCTCGACGTCGAGTGTCGAAATTTCATCTTCCGTCGACTTTCGACCACGTTGCCACTCCAAAACGTTCGTCAAACTCTCGAGAGCCAAATTACTATTTTAACCCTTTTATCAAATACTTTACTCAGAAACCCTTTATTTATCAATTTCGTTCATTCTTTGCAAAAGCTCACTGCAAAATTATTTATCGAAATCCACAACTTCACTACTTCGAAAGAAAGGGTTAATCGAGAACTTAAACAATGCACATATTTTAATTTTTTTTTTTAAATTTATTGTGGATGGATCATTTGTTTATAGTTTCAACGAGAATGGAATCGAAATCTTTTTCAACTACAAAAATTATAACAAGAATTTTAGAAATTTTTTTTAAATGTATAAATCGTCACTTTTTGAATATATAATTTCTCGAATACGTTTCGATTATTAATTTCAGATACGTGGAAGTTCAAAGTGCATTTTTTCCAATGAATAGAAATAACGTTTGAATACTTTTGAGAGTTGCTGTACGCGTCAGTGTTCGCGAAGGGATTAAACACGATAGACCACGATGATGGTACTTTCGTTCGATTGATTTACGTTTATTCCCTTTATTTATATGTTTGCTAGGAAATATACGTTGTTCTTTTTCCTGACAGGAAATGGCTGACAGTCCTTTGTCACCGCGGCTGAAAAATCTAAATAATAGGTAGCCTCGTGACGTTTGCGTGGAGAACGAGTAAACTTGAAATTCGGCTGAAATTTATTGCACTGAAATATGGGAATTTTATTGTCAAAACCTGGAGCATCATACTTCATTTCATGAATAGTTCGAATCTAATTAAAACACAGAAAATAATTACCAGTGCAAACTACTGAAATATTCTTTCGTTTATATCGAAAATGTCGTTTCCAACAGGTTCAGCGAATAGTCGATTAAACCGATAACATATTGGACAAGTTGAATTTTCGATCGATAAACTATCGAGGAATGTTTATCGACTGTTATTCGAACTTGTCCAGCGAAATTCTGGGAGTTCCGCTAACCATGTTCAAATATTCGAAATTCTGTCTTGGGTGAAAGTTGCGTACTTCTGTTTATAGTTTCCCGGAATATTTGTTTGCGAAGTGAGCTTTGCTTTGAACAAATTGTTGCAAAAATTTCATAAAAGAATGAATTCGAATTGACTAAGTAAGGAAATAATTTATTATTTGAAATTACGTGACTTCGAGTAATTAGAAGTCGTTAAATAATTTGATATATTTTGAGATCCTATCTGCGTGACACTCGGGGCCGTTAGAGATTAAAATTATAACTCGGGCAAAGTTACTTTGTACTTGGAGCGTTCCATTCAAATTTAAAGTTGTTCCTCCGAATATATAATTTACAGCAGAGCCATGCATTATCCTTCGAAACTTAAAATCGATTTTGCAACTAATAGTTCGACGCGGGAACGCTTTCGAGTAATATTTCAGAAACTTCAAACAGCCCCTGTTAAAAACTTCTGTTACCTGACTTACACTCTCGATCCTCGGCCTCGGAAATATCGAGTCCAGTTCGCCCCTATCGGAAAGGAATATTGAATTAATATTCCAGGAGAACAGAGAGAAGAATTTTTTATATTTTAGTTTCAATTATGGGTCAAGAAACGATGCACTGTTCATTGAAAACCCTCTCAAATTCATTTAACCAAAATTTGAATAATAACTGTAGCATCTCAAAATGATATTAAAACTATTGATGGTAATGAAATTAAAACACCAATAAATCGTACATGAATGATAACAAATATTTCGTCCAATACGTACATTGTAAATATTTCACTGATGATTCGTGGTAATTTTCAAAACAGGGTAAATTTAAATTACCAAAAGTGAAAACTATCATTTTGAACGGATTATTAATATGAAAGTAACGTATTTGATGTTAATAAAATAATGTGTAAATTAAGTGTATCGACAAAGTTTATTTTATCGAGGAAAATAAAATTGATATTTGCTTGTTTGCGCGACTACGAGCGATCGCGAATGGAATATTAATTACAGCTAATACGCGTGTTGCGTAGCTAACAGTGAATATAAATATTTAGTCAACGGGGAATAGGAACTGTTTCGCGATGCTGTCTAATACATGGAAATTTCGGGCTCTGGAGGCTGAAAGTTGCCAGGTGGAAGTTTACTATAATGACAAATGGAACTCGACGCGGAAGTTAAGCCAGCTACGCACGCTTTGGTCGACCTGACAGGTACACCTGAACAGGCAGACCTAAGCAGGTCTCCCAGAACGCGTGTGCAACAAAATTGTGCAGTTATTTTGACCTGCTCAGGTGGCCAGAGCAAACAGAAGAATTTATTCGACACCGAGATATTTAAAAAAAATTACTTTTCTGTTCTCACGAAATTCACACGAGCAATGCAATCCATGGTAAATTCTTCCAGATAGATTTCAAACGACACTAATAGATTCTATTTTATACAGTGGGTGGCTAAATTATTAAAGATAAATCTTTATAACATATTTCATCCTCATTGATCTGCCTAAAAAACTATTCAAACTGCAGAAATGATTCTTAAAATTAACCCCAGACATGATTCGTTAGTTGAACACTTCCACGTATAGATACCTGTTAATGTCGAATCTCGTCTCTAATGCACAAAAGATGAATCTTTGCAACATATTTCATCCTCATTGATTTGCCTAAAAAACTGCAGTAATGATTCTTAAAATGAACCCCAGGTGATTCGTTAGTTGAACATTTCCACGTATAAATATCTGTTCAAACTATTCAAACTGCAGTAATGATTCTTAAAATGAACCCCAGACGTGATTCGTTAGTTGAACACTTCCACGTATAAATATCTGTTAATGTAGAATCTCGTCTCTAATGCACAAAAGATGAATTTTTACAACACATTTCATCCTCATTGATTTGCCTAAAAAACTATTCAAACTGCAGTAATGATTCTTAAAATGAACCCCAGACGTGATTCGTTAGTTGAACACTTCCACGTATAAATATCTGTTCAAACTATTCAAACTGCAGTAATGATTTTTAAAATGAACCCCAGACATGATTCGTTAGTTGAACACTTCCACGTACAAATATCTGTTAATGTCGAATCTCGTCTCTAATACAGAAAAGATGAATCTTGCCACCATATTTTATCCTCATTGATTTGCCTAAAAAACTGCAGTAATGATTCTTAAAATGAACCCCAGACATGATTCGTAAGTTGAACATTTCTATCCTTTGTATAAATATCTGCTAATATCGAATTTTGTTTTCTCTGCACGAAAGATGAACATGCCAATCTTGGAACGATGTTCATTTTAAGAATAACTCTATAAAGGGTGTCCAAAACAAAAAGACCAGTAGTTACACGACTCTTTCGTTAGTTTGATAAGTCGTCGAGTCTCCAGTAGCGACCCTTGAAATTCAACGCGCGCCTTCGTCTCGGAGACACGAAACTATGGCCCAGTTCACGCGTGCCACGGTAATTATAACGTTATTACCGCTATTAATGAGCAATTTCAGAGCTTCTGTGCTGTCGCGCGACACCCCAGCGTAAACTCCAAGTACATTATACGAAGTTGCCTTATACAATTTGCCTGGTTAATTAAGTTAAAGTGTTATGCAGCTGGTTACGCGATACCTGGTGGACCTCCGTCGAGAAAAACTCATTTTTTCGCGTCGTATTTCGCGGGGGCCCCCCCCCCGGAGCAACTGGTAAAACCGAGTTTACAACTCTCCGCGCGAAACGCGGCGTCAAACTTTTCGAATACTTCGACTTCCTCCCGGAAAATGTTCCCCGAACTTCGTCGAAACGAATTGCAGCCGATCCGTCGCGTTCGCCTCTGTTTGTTTGCACGAAACACAATGTCGTAAATAACTTTTACGAGCCCCGGCGACGATCTCGGATTCTCCCCTCCCTCTTGGGCTCGCAAACGAACCGACCAGCCCCGTTGTGTGCAGCCTGATTACTGGTTTCTCTGACTGTCGATCGATCTTAAAGTCACACAGAAACGCCCGGAGCTGCGACTGTCTTACGAGAGGCACGCAATCGCCTGCACTGAGGGAATAACGTCGAGGCAGAAACTTGGACCCAAAGCTTGGAATTTAACGTGGACAGTCTCAAGGAGTAGCCCGACACTTTGAAGCGATCGCCAGTTTGCCATGAAACGCGCCGTGGAGGGCTTTTACCCGCGTTTCAATCGAATCAACTGCTCGAATCGACCAGTTTGCTTTGACGAATTAACAGGCTAAATTTTACCCCTCGTCGTTTATGCAGTTTCATTGGGTATTTATTATTCGTCGGACACGCTGGATTTAATTATATTTACAGCGTTCTTTTGTTGCACGTCAAAAACGAGAATTCGTTGTCTGTGTTTCTACTGTTTTATTCGTTATTTTAGTTTTACGAATTTTTTAAGTACGAGTCTTGTTTTAAATATAAGTATAAGCTTTGTATGTTTGAAAATAAAATAACGATCATTCACGAGTGTGTTTTTATTTTTCGTATCGAATATTTGCATCATTTTTATATTGCACGTTAAATACGAGAATTCTTCGTTGTTTGTATCCCACTGTTTTTAATAGAAGTGTAAGCTTTGTATTTTGATAAATAAATTCACCATATTTTTATATTTCATACTGAATATTTGCATCGTTTTTATATTGCACGTTAAAAACGAGAATACTTCGTTGCCTGTTTTTATTTATTATTTTACTTTAAATATAAATATAAATATAAATATAAATATGAGTATTTTGGAAAATGAATCACTGATCAAACACAAGAATATTTTTATTTTTCGTATCGAATTTGGAATGATTTAATAAAATGTAGATATGAATGATAACAGTTTCTGATTATTTCTGATGTTATTTTGGGATCGTCTAAAATTTAATATACGAGACACACGTAACACGTTGGCGTTTCATTAATAACGTTAAAATCTGCTTCATTTCGAATTCGTTGATATTAACCTTCTATTGATACTATCGATACAATCGTCTTCGTTATGAAGCATTTTACAATCTCTCTTGCCCCATTTCCATCGACTATTCAACGCAACGAAATGACTATACACGTACACAAAAGGATCGTCGATAACGAGCAAATCAGAAACGTCAAAATTTGCGTCGGTAATGAATTTTATATTTTGAGCAACGAAGCAGACGAGCTTCGCTTTTATGCATTGCAGAACACGTTGCATCCCGAAAATGAAAACGTACAGACCGTTTATTGTTAGACGTTTCCGGTGACGTGAGTTTGATAAACTAGAGAACAATCGACAATACGCATGAATATTACAACGAATCTGGCCGGGTCAGCGAGTCTGACAATTCCAACGCGAACTATGTCAAGGGTATTCCGGAGTAGCCTAATATCCAGGTACATTTATCGAAGATACCGTTCTGCTTGCTCGAACGAGGAAATAAAACCGTTTACATAACAAGCACAGAATTATACAGATACAGCATCGAATAGTTTTAGATTCATATTTCCAATCTAATTATTAAATTTATTTCTATTTTCCCGAACTATTTAAAACTTTAAAATTGCTATGAAGAATTGAAATTGTCTAGTTTTGTAACAAGTACTTGCTCAACGAGGGAATAAAACAGTTTGCATAACAAGCACAGAATTATTTAAATTACTTCACGAGAAGATACAGCATCGAATAGTTTTAGATTCATATTTCCAATCTAATTATTAAATTTATTTCTATTTTCCTGAACCATTCAAAACTTTAAAATTGCTATGAAGAATTAAAATTCTCTAGTTTTGTAACAGGTACTTGCTCAACGAGGGAATAAAACAGTTTGCATAACAAGCACAGAATTATTTAAATTACTTCACGAAAAGATAGTGTTGCCTAAATATTTCCAAACTAATTATCGAATTATATTTCTATATTTCTGGTAAGTATCTAAAACTCAAGTAAAGAATCTGACATCTCTATTTTCAGGAAGATTGAAAGATTCCTATTTTTCTAACAGATTGCCCATAAAATGGAGGTGCTTTAACTGTGTAAAACTTACTTTCCACGTACAGTAGAACCCCGTTCGTTGCAATGCATTGATAAGTGGGAGGGATGTTAACTCAGGAACGAGTGAAGTTGCAGGAGAGGGGGTAACTGGTAGTAATGACCACAGGTAGTGGAGATGTACTGTGTAAGTGGAACTCCTACTTATTGGATTGGTTACTTTGAATAATGCATGAGCCTCGATCATTGCAGGAATTTTCAGTACGGTATCCCTGCTATAATTGAGCTTCTACCCTACCAGGACCCACAAAAGCCGGGCTACGAAACAGGACAAACTTTTCAACAGCCAAATGACCAATATAAATACAGTATATCATATAATCCTCGAAAACCATTAATTCTGATGAAACAATATTCTTTCTCGAAGAACACAATTTCCTGAACGAACTATCATTTTTAATCATGAAATAATTTCGTATCTTCCAAGTCTGTTGTTAGAATGATTTTGTCGGTGCCTCTCGTGTAAACGTAGTTTTCAAGAGACGATAAAGAACAGCTTTACTTAATTGCGAATTCTTTTTCCTCGCGGTCCACCATTATTATAATACCTTGATTAAAAAAGAAAACAACCGAAGCGGACGAATTACTCCCACGGCGAAACAAAATCAACGAGAACCGAGCATCCAATTCCGAATCCCGGCGGATTAAAATGGCCAACCTGGCGTTTACTCCGCCGCGAGTTACAATTTATCTTTATTATTCCAATTCACGCGAACGTTTCAACGTTTATTATGTTAACTCTGTTTCGTCGTCCGGGGCCGGGTGAAACAAGGACGATCGATGGACACACGGAGAAAATTTGCACAGCGATTCTGGATGTTCCCTGGCGTTACGTGGAAATTTATTACGTCCATCTTCAGATGGGAGTAAACAAAAAGGAGTAGAAAAAATCTATTTAACAAATCGGTGAAAATAAAAATTAATTCCTGACTCGAGTATCTCTGGATTGATTCTTTTTTCTGCTAATTTTACACAAGTTTAACACCATCTTAAAAAAAAAGAAAATTTTGAAATAGAGAAAGTGTTGAGGATGCTGCAAGAATTTCCGTTTGTGCAGTGGATGTATATTTTCCATTTTCTAGAAGTAAATTGCAACGACCCCAAAACACAATTATACAATTTGCATAGATACGTTACGGCGGAATTTCGCGAAACACACTCCAAAGGGATTATACGCGTAGCAGAAGGTTGCCATCGCATGCGCGACACGTTCGATGACCTTTGAAACAGTAAATTCATCCAGTCGGGTTCGTGCAGCCACGGCACCTGACCATGTTTAACCATAATAACCGCTAACGACTGAGAGTTTCCACGTAGGAACTTCTGGAAACGAGGCGTTTGCTTTGCTACGGAGAAAACGACCTAACGGCTGCCTAAGCTGAAACGCTAAATGTCGATTACAGACCGGCCAACAATTCGGAATTTCACTTGGAAAGTTCCCACTCGTTACAAAGGGCTGACTTGCCGCGAATCCACGACAATTTCAAAGCTGGGGCTCTCGAACAGCGCACGGAAAAGAATTTTTTTCGTTCGAAACGGGCAATTAGCAGGTAACGTCTTCGTTACAGTGAAATTGTTCGAGAAAACAAAGAGTGTAATAGAGAATAATAAAAATGATTTTGGTGTACGCTGCAAGAATTTCTAGATTATTATATCATAGTGGGACTTTTTGGATTGTTAACTGGATTGTTAAAATCAAAGATTATCGATGGAGGAGGAATAAAGTTCGAAATCGAATTCGAGTTGTTTGATAAAAGTATGGAGCAGTTTTGACCGTAGCTTCAAATTCCTGAATGGAGGTAGAAAATTGTTATGAACTCCCAAAATAACGTTCATGTTCACCAGAATTCTGCTGCACGAAACCGTGTTCGTTTGTAAAATTATTTAATAAAAATAACGAGCGGTAGCTCCAAATTCCAAAATGGAAGTGGAACATTGTTATGAACTCTCATTTAATTACAGACTGGAAATACCATTCATATTCACCATAATTATTCTTTAAAAAACATTGAATTCATTTGTAAAATTATTTAATAAAAGTATCGAGGGGTAGCTCTGACCGTAGCTTCAAATTCCTGAATGGATGTGGAACATTGTTATGAACTCTCATTTAATTACAGACTCCAAAAAGCGTTTATATTCATCACAATTATATTATGCAAAATCGAAGTCTGTAAAATTATTTAATGAAAGTATCGAGGGTTCTGACCGTAGTTTCAAATTCCAAAATGGAAGTGGAATATTGTTATGAACTCTCATTTAATTACGGTCTGGAAATACCATTCATATTCACCATAATTATTCCATAAAACATTGAATTCATTTGTAAAATTATTTAATAAAAGTATCGAGGGTTAGTTCTGACCGTAGCTTCAAATTCCTGAATGGAGGTAGAAAATTGTTACAAGCTCTCATTTAATTACAGACTCGAAAAAGCGTTCATATTCGCCACAATTATTCTTTAAAAAACATTGAATTCATTTGTAAAATTATTTAATAAAAGTATCGAGGGTTAGTTCTGACCGTAGCTTCAAAATCCTGAATGGAGGTAGAAAATTGTTACAAGCTCTCATTTAATTACAGACTCGAAAAAGCGTTCATATTCGCCACAATTATTCTTTAAAAAACATTGAATTCATTTGTAAAATTATTTAATAAAAGTATCGAGGGGTAGCTCTGACCGTAGTTTCAAATTCCTGAATGAAGGTAGAACATTGTTATGAACTTTCATTTAATTACAGACTCCAAAAAGCGTTTATATTCATCACAATTATATTATGCAAAATCGAAGTCTGTAAAATTATTTAATAAAAGTATCGAGGGGTAGCTCTGACCGTAGTTTCAAATTCCTGAATGAAGGTAGAACATTGTTATGAACTTTCATTTAATTACAGACTCCAAAAAGCGTTTATATTCACCACAATTATACTATGCAAAATCGAAGTCTGTAAAATTATTTAATGAATGTATCGAGGGTTCTGACCGTAGCTTCAAATTCCTGAATGGAGGTAGAACATTGTTACGAGCCGTCATTTAATTACAGACTGGAAACGGCGTCGATATCCACCACTGTAACAACGTGTATCTCTCGGAAGGGGTTGGAAACGCTCGAATAAGCGTGTATCTAAGGTGGCAGGCAATTAGTAGCGTTATTTGATGGGCAAACAGCGATTAACTATTCCGAAGCGCCGGAGGGAACGAGATGGACAGAGACGAAGAGTAACCGAGACTTTGTTAAGGTTACAGTCTGGACCGGAGATTGTATCCAACCAACATGGACCACTCACGGATTTAGAAACAAGATATTCAGTTGCTCGAAGCAATAACAAGAATTGTTTGCAACTATCTGTCGATCGTTTTGAAAAATAGATATTATTTTGAAACGATTCTCTGTTCACTGGAATTGAAATATCTTTTACGTCGATTAATTTTTGACCTAAACGAGTTGTGTGAATGCATTATGTTGCTCCGATGTTGCATTGTTGCCCGTTAATCGGACGATCGGCTAACCGGTACAGTTTAAACGCGACCGAATTCCTTGTCGTGAATGGTCACCGGAAATCGGATGTTCATTGTTCGATGTAATTTTACATTATCGTCGCGACGACACCGACGACGCATGTTTTCTGCGTGACTCGACCGGCGCGTTCAGTTTTTCCCCCCCTTCTTTTTCACCGTTTTCGTTTCATACGCAAATTGTAAAATACCGTTGGACGCAATCCTGTGACATCAATTACACGCAATTCTCTTTTTCACGCTGTCGTTCTTTTTTTTTACACGGTTTTGAGTTCGCTCGTTATTCCTTGAAAATAACTACATTTTCATTGACAACGTTTATGTCGCGATTTTTCCTTTTATTTATATTTCCAGCATTTTTATTTTACGTGGATACACGTAACGAGGAATTTTAATTTTACTTTACAGGAAAATACAAATTTTACATTACTATATGAGAAACATTATTCTCGAAAAGCTGTAATGTGATTCTCTACCTTGGATTTAATATAAATATAATTTAACGTGTTACCGTTTATTTGTTAATATTAGAGATTGCGTTTGGTCAAGTAGATTAATCCTATTAACTTTCCGATATCAAAGTTCCGTTCGAATGATGTACTTATCGGTATTTTCCAATACGCTTGTAATTAGCACGATTAATACGCGTGATTATGCCCTTGTAAACGATCGATCGATGGACCTGTTTTAATAGATTTCACAATTAGAGCTCACCAAAAAGACGCTTTCTCGTTTAATTCGATTAATACCCTCGAGTTCGCGACTTTGTTTTCAAGACAGAAAGACGTCTACTTTAACTTTTCTGTATTTGTCAATTAATATCCATTATAGACTATACATAGACTACACATTTATAAAAATGAACATTCTTACAGGTTGAAAATTTATTACGTGATTAGAAGATTATAAAAATGTGTTGTTTCATATATCGATGGTCGAAGTTTGTTGTTCATATGTCGAAAGTCGAAGTTCGATATACACAAATCGAAACTCGAAATTCAGCAGTGCCCGCGCCAAGTACATACATTGTCAAATTGATTTGGTTCGTCGGTGAATTCTGTTAATATAACTCTGCAATATCGATAATAATAGTACGCACGTAATCAGCGTAAACTGCATACCTCATCAAAACCATGTTTTCACAGTAGAGCCTTGAGTTGCTAATTAAGCGTTAGATGTGGGCGGTCTGTGTTTCGAATTCAGTTTAGTTTCATTATTACAATTACAGGACGCGGCAAAACAATCTCCCACATTTTGATCCGCCACCATCTGTGCTACCATTTTACTAAATTAATAGGAACAAAGGAAGCGGATAACAATCGGCCATTATCGGATTACGCGAAACACCATATTAGAAATGTTCAGCCTGTTAAATTCATTCGTAGATCATCGAAACTAAAAATAAAATAAAACAAGTCGATTGGCTCAATAAAATTGTGTGGTGAATAATATTGCTCAAATATTTTACATGTTTGCGTATCGAATGCACCGAGAATGGCTTCTTGAAATTTTGGGGGTCCAACCGTCGAGTGAAAAACATTTTCGAACAATTTCGATCCCCGAATTTGGATTCGATCCAGGACAATTCTCCGGGCGGTTGTGTTCGGTGTGTTTTCCAGCGTCCTCGGAAAAACGTCCTTCCCAATAAAGGGAGGCCTACAACCGGGGGGTTTCCGGCGAAATTTCGTTACACGGGCCGTGATTCCCCAGTCGTCGACCGAGAGTTTGAAAATTTAAAGGGTGCAAATGAGAACCGGCGCGACCCCGAAGCTGCAACGCCTCCACCGACGGGGGACGAAGTTTGCTCCCCCGACGAAACAGAGATTTTTCGAGTCACGTCGGTTTTACTCGTCACCATTTTTTTTTAAGAGACTCTCTCTCCACGGTAATTCTTTTTTTTCCCTCCCATGCAACCCCTCGGGCCAGCGAACCGTAAACAACGAGAGGACCCAGGGCTCTTTCATCGACGTCGTTTCAGCGGATTAAAATTCTCGCTAAATGCTCAGTGCTTCCTATTGCTACTATTTTCCTTTCTTCTTTTTTTACTACAAATTTTTCAATTCTAGTTTCACCTCGGGTTTCTAAGAGTCGGGGAAATATGGGGTGAACTACATTAACCCTTCAGGACATGAATTCTCGTTCGTTGTTTAGTGAAAATAAATGGAAAGATTTATTGCGTTTATTGGGAATTAGATAGTGTACTGGGCTGGGGAAAATTTGAAATAATTGGTAATCATTAAATGGTAATAAATGGAAAACATTGATATATGAGTAAATACTATTTCGTTAAATGTTTAAATCATGAGAAAATACTACTTACACGTTCAAATGTAGAAAACAGCGAAGTGAAAATGAGACATGCGAATTTTAAAATTAATCATATTTCGTAAATGCCACTCGCTATCTTCTATTGGAATAATTATTTCTGAATGCAGATGTCTTATGTTATCGACAAAAGTACATAATACTATAAAAAATTAAAGGACAGAAACCTCCTATTTGCAATAATATTAATTTAAATACCATTACTCCAAATACTATACTGTGAAATATTACTACTTCAAATAATTATGTTATCGACAAAAGTACATGATACTTTAAAAAGTTAAAGGACAGAAACCCTCTTATTTGCAATAACATCAGTTGAAATACTATAGTGTGAAATATTACTACTTCAAATAATTATGTAATCAACAAAACTACATAGTACTATAAAAATTAAAGGATAAAAACCTCTCATTTGCAGTACTATTAGTTGCAAAAATATTCCAAATACTACACTATGAAATATTACAATTTGATGAAATATCATTTTCCTATATCTCAATGAAATACTCATTTCACAGTACGTATGAGAAAATAAAAATATTTACATTCTATTTACTATTTTCCCACAGCCCTGTTGTACGAATATGAGAGTAACTATACACCGATAATTTAGTCACCGATCGAACAATATCGAAGAGAAGAATTGGGAACCGGAAGCAAACAAAATCGTAAAATAAAAATTAGAATTCGGAATTGCGTTGTTTCAAGTCCGTCCACTCGAATAAACGCGTTGTTTTTATTCGTCCGGCGATAAAAATTTTGCTCCCGGTCGACAAGTGACGTACCTTTTCGACCCTCGTCGGGAAATCAGGATGAAGTAAAAAGAGCTGAACCAACAAGCAACATTTCGGTCTGGAAAGCTGCTTAGCCGCTCGCCGCGTTCGCCTGGTTTAGCCTCCCGCGACTATTTTCTCTTTTCCAAGTTGGAAATAAAGCCGAAAGGAAAGCAGTTCGACACGCCTCCCAGACGTTCGAGAGCTTCGACCGCCGCTCTTTCCGCGAAGGATGAATAACGTAAATATTTCTCAACGGTATCGTAATCGTTGTAAATTGTATTTTTCCATCGCGTATTACCAATAACGGAGAATCCAGTCTAGAATTGTCGGAGATTTACGAAAGGGAAATAAACGATAAGGAGGTACCCTCGTCGTGTTGTATCGTTTTAACGCCTGATTCGATTCAACAGGCCATTCTATTGTTCGAGCGCCAATCGATAGAAATCAGTCTCGAAAACGCGCGAACTCCTCGAACGAGCAACGTTGAAATAAACGTTTCCGGGATCAAATAAATCGCACTCACCCACGTGGAAAGCAACGAGGTGTCGTAATTCAGGATCGACGCCCAGTCGAGAACGTCTCGATACGTCCTGGTAGCCCAGCTTTTGGAGAAATTGGTCCTGTATCTCCAGCGGTTTCTCGCGGCTGGCCAATCTCCTTCCGGTCTCGCCCCCGTACTGAAAAAGAAACCAACGTAATCTCTTAATGGATCTTATCAAAAAGCGCGCTAAACGCGGCGTAGAAATCTCGACGGGTCGCTTTTTATTTCGACGCTCGCTCAGAAAAATAAATGAATTTTTTTTAAATCAAATTTTGTATCAAATCATGAATATCTCGTTTCTAAAAATTCCCACACCGCGAAGATTTTTAATTAACGCGTCTACGGGAACGCTGTTTCGTTAAAATAATTATCACCTCGCGTCACGATAATATCGTCCAAGTACTTACTCGTCTCTGTTATTTACGTTTCGTTGTTCCGTGGGAGATCCAAGTGTTTGTTGATCCACGGTTCGATCGAAACTGAGGCTCGAGTTTCTCGATAACCGTGTTTATCGTCCTAGCGGGATTTTAATATCGTCGACTGTGAAAGTTTCAGATTCGTCTTCGTTGTAAGACAGATCGCCCGTCCCTAAGAAACTGTTTCCCCGAATCGTCGATCGAACGGTTTCTCGGAGGGGGGGAAAAAGTCACGGTTCGGTCAAACACCCTTTTTAGGTGCAATCAGTCGGAATACGACGAACTTTGATCTTCCCGGAATCGCTACGGCGAAATCGGTTTTACTTTTTCTCCTCGATCTTTGATCTCTGTCGACTTTATGTATTTTTATCTCTCGCAATTTTTCCACCGTTCGCGCAACAACGCACAAAAGATTCAGGACATCTTCACTGTACTGTCTAGAGGAGACTTCGAACGTTGAATGTGGAATCTTACATATTTAAACTATTAATAGGAAAGTTTCCAGTTTATCGATGTTTTCTAATTTTGAGTATTCGAGTTCGAACGTTTTATTTTTGTTTCACTGTGGCTCCCGTTGTATTTGCGGATGACACAATTTTCGTTTATTGACACGGAAGCGCGACGACTGTTAAAAGTTTATTCGGGAATATTATTAAATATAATCGACCGCGAGATTTTTACATCGCCGTTTCGTCCACGCGCAATTAAAATATCTCGTTTCCGCTCGAAACGAATATTCGCGAAAACGCGACGTTTTTCGGATACAGTTTTTCGCATTAGCGCGTATTGTCGCCGTTTCTCTCTGAAAATACTTGTTTCGTTGATTGCTTTGCGATTGATGGTCGAAAAAAATTAATTCTTTTTTTTTTAAACGTTACTACGGGTAGATATATTATTAATTTGGTGAAATTTTGAACAGATCGACGTGGTATAATGAAGACCATTCTTAATAGACATTGGAAAATATATAATTATAAATTATTAAACTATTCTCTGTATAAAATATGTTTTAGATCAAAATTTTTGGGTTTTGAGAGAAAATCGACTTTGAATGCACTTTTGCATATCACCATGTCTGACCATTATCGATTATTACTACTTACGGTTGTTATTATACACACATTTACACTGTAGTTTCGTTCGAAATTGACATTCAAAACTATGGGTTCGTCTGTTTTAACCAGACCTATCTACTGAAATAAATAATATCAACGACAATGTTGCAAGACCAGCGTTTTAAGTAGAAACATCGAGCGATGGTCAAACTCGTTAACCAAGCCAATCAAGTAAGAAACTTACAATAAACGACCACTGGCATTCCCGAATAAAAAGGAGGGTAAAGTCTTTGAAAGAAAAGCAAAATCCAATATTTTCAAAGGAAAAGTAACGGACCGATTCACAAAGCAAATAAGCTTCCATGTGGTTTTCTTTTTTCACAAATATTGGACTTTTCTTCTCTTCTGACGAGCTCTCTGTTGTATAAAGCTACAAAAACTTTGCGACTTCCATAAATAAAAAACTACTGTTTTCTCCACAAAAACGTATAAATACCTACAAAGCTACGAGCCTGCAAAGGGTTGATAAATAACTAATATTTTCAGTTAATTTTCATTCGAAGTGAGGCAAAGTATTGCAACGGACCAGAGAAAAATGTTTCGCGACGCGTGTTGGGTCCTCGTTAGGTAAATTCCGAAATCTACGAATGAAACAAAAGGCAATAAGCATTGTTCATTCGTGTGACAACGAACAGACGCGTGCACATAAAGGCTGTCTATATGTAGAGACGACTGCAGTTCCTGCAATACTCTAGAGACGCAACCGTGGATTATTCCCTTTCTCCTAAGTTCAGCAATTCAGCGTAATTTCCTTTGGAGCCACTATCATCGCCGACAAAGCTCGTGTAGCTGTATACCCAAATTGCCATAAAAGCGCATCCTCGTTGAAGGCGAGCGAGTGTCCTCGCCACGCTCAATATAGAGTCCGATCTAATGAGGATTTGTCTCTAAGCTACGTTAAACCATCCGTCGTTCAAATTTGGCTCCGATAATACAGACTTCGAAAGAAAAAATAATCTAACTTCAAAAACACGCACCAACTATCATAAAATTTATCTCAATAAACAAGAACCTAAAATTTCCTCCAAGTAAACATTTCCCTCCTCCAAAGCAAACTAATTACTCGATTGAAAGCATATTTTTTCTTAAATCTAATATATTTATACACTTTTCTTTAGAATATTATTAAAATCTTCACGTTTATTTATCACAAAATTTTTCAATATTCAGTATATTGAATTTTTTTCTAGAAAGTCCGTAGGACAATCAAAAATGATTTTAATTGACCCCCGCAAGCGAAAAAACTTATTTCAGAACGAATTGAAATTTTCCCCCTGTTGATTTTTCTTAGATCCATTTCTGATTTTTAGTCATTTTGTTTGACGCCTCATGGAAAAGTTGTCTAATATTTTTTTATAGGTACCAATGAGCTCTACTTCAGAAAAAAGTTTCATTTAAATATATTCACTATTGTAGGAGTTATGGCTGTTTGAAAATTGGATTATTTTTATGGGGTTTTTCTCACTTTACGGGGTCAAGAAACAACGTTTTCAATGTTTTTAGAATTTCTACATATTCTTCACTAAAATACGCGTTGTTTGCTTTTTTAAACATTAAAATCATCCAATCTGTTCAGGAGTTATGACATTTTAAAGATACGCTTGAAATTTCAGGGAAAAGTTTTATATATGGTCAGACATTCAATTTTCGGTAAGGAATTTTTTTCTCGAAAGTGTGTAGGAATTCGGGAGTATGTGTAATGACCAAAAATGATTGTAATCGACCCCTGCAACGAAAAATAATTTTTGTAAAACGATTTGAAATTTTTTAATTTCGCCGAAGAGTTTGTCCACCTTCTATTATAGTGATTCGGATAACCAGGTGCCAGATAATCCGAACAATACTATACCATTCGTACGTTTCTTGATTTTCGTCTTATTTTGGCAATCTCCCATTAAAATTTTCCCCAGAGATGGCCGAACATACTGTATATTTGATAAAATATTTTGTTCTCGATCGTAAGTTTTCTATTGCCGACGAACGAGTATTTTATTTCACCGACGTACGAATTTTCCCCCCGAAATCTGTTATTGCGGTTGCTATTATTCCAACGCGACGTTCTTTTTGCCGGAATAGAATTCCGGGAACCGGGACGAAAATTCTTTTCAAACACGAAAAGCTGGAGATCCTTCCATCCGCCAAAATCTCATCTCCAAAGAAACGGGATATTGCGAGCGAGCCAAGCTTCGCGAGAAGTAGCTTTTCGCGAAAAAAGATTCTTCGTTCCATCATCCATTTTCCGATCGGTCGATTCGATTTCGTCCAACGATCCGACCTGTCAACTTGGAAACGTATTGTCGCGTGTGTCGATCGTCGGACTACGTACGAAAACAAATGGCGCGAATTCTCTCTGAATTTCTCTTCACAGAGCCGCGTGCAAAAGGTCTTTAATGAAGGGTCATTAAAACCATCGTTATTTCGGTGGCCGTTTCTCTGTATACCTTCGATGAATTGATTGGAGACCTTTCAGCGTCGCGGACGCTCACAATCAGTATGGATTTTCGACGCTGTTATTGCGGATTTGCGGTCCCATTCGAATTGCTAAATTTCGAGGACAATTTCAATCACGATTCGGTGTACTTGATAGAAAACGGTGATTTATACGCACTGTACTCGGTATTGCTTGCTCGTTCTTTCAGAAAAAAACACTATTTGATCGATAGCTTGCAATTTTTGTGAAAATTGGTCTCGGAATTATTTTTTTGATACAAAATAATTCGAAGTTCTAGCTCGAAATGTCAACTACGTTACTTTTCATGGATTGGCTTAAAAAACTCGATTCATGACTATGTATATGACTCGATATATGACTGGGATATAATATCATAATTTATATTCCAAATTTTAAGTTAAAACAATTCTTGTGTCGAAACTATGTGTGTTTCAAAAGTTTCACCTGTTATTTGGATTAGCTAATTGTCAGAGAAGCACGGCGTTATAGGAAATGTTTAGGTACTTATATAATTTTATAAACTGCTTTTCGAATTTCCAGGCACACGTAAATTTTCACACGCTTCTCGTTGCCATCGTTCGCTCTCGATTATTCATTTTCTAAAAGGTATTCTCTTACCCGCCCCACACAAACTTGTTTCCCACAAGACAAAACTGATCCTCTAACGTAACTTAAAACTAACACGTTCCCCGGACGCTAGATGAAAGGACACTCTAAACTAACGCTGCCTCTAAAACACGAAACGCTGTAATCTAAATGTTTAGCCTCTATATTATGTTAGAAAATTGAAATTTATATTTTAAAATAGAATTACGTTTCACGCTGAAATAATTTGCCTAAAACACAAGACGCTATAATCGAAATTTTCAGTGTCTACATTACAGAAGAAAATTGGAGTTTAAATCTCCAATAATTATATATAATATAAATTTCACTCTGTAATTGAAATTCTAGTATAAAATTTTTTATTCAAATATGAGCCAATAAAAAATCTCACGAGACCATAATGAGTTTTGAAAAGGAGAACTGCGACCCTTGACCCTTCCATTCTACTGAAATTAATTTTCTCCATTCTCTTTTCCAAAGCTATCGCAGTTTTCTTTACGTAAAAGTAAAGCACGTGCAAATACCGAGGTCAACAAAAATTAGACGAGTGAAATAACTACAGAATGCTCGACTCCACTTTTATAATAAATTACATTATCAGTTTCTTTTTTATTATTTTTTGCTATAATAATTGAATTTTATTACACGAACCCTTTAATTAAAATCGAGCGAATAGACAGGACAGACACTTTTTTATAAAAGCAGAAAACGACAACGGATTAATCAATGAAAATATTTAATTTTTTTTTTGTGTAAAAGATTCTCCAACGGTTGTTATATTCCTACAAAATTACAGTAAAAAAAACAGTAATACTTTTTATTACTTAAATTTTCTTCCAATTAAAACCTGTAAATATATCATTTTGCATAGATTCATAAATTTAATAATTCATAATTATCAATAATTTTCGCTGCAGTTGGATAGATCTTTATTTTGTTTCTTTCGATTAAATTTCTTAATAGAAAACGCGATCTCAAAGCGGAAAAATGTTCCTCGTTTTTATTCAACGTCTGCATTTAGCAAACGGCACGGAACTGTATCAACGATTGTTTACCATTTTTCCCATCCTTTCTGCACAATTACATTTTTCATTACAAAAATCCGGCTCCTTTGAGAGGGATCGTCGTCGTATTACGGGCGACCCGTGCTCGCGTTATTTGCTGTCGCTTCATTACGAGAACATTTCGTGTTATTTTATGCCTTTCAGAAGGGATAAAAAGTAATGCGTCTTTTCAGAACATCCTTTCATTTCTAATGGCTCGCGTTTTATCTCGTCGCTCCTTGGAACTCGATTCAATTACCGTCGAAGAACGCAAAGTTCAGTTACGAATATTGTTTAAAACTTTTCGTTGATTAATCAGCGTTTCGTTCGTTTAGAAAAATAGTGCTTTGAAATCATTTAGAAACAATTCGATTGTAATTATCGCCAACGTGCGGGAGGATTAACGGTGTACAAATGATACAGTGTCCGATGACAGATATTTAATACTGTAATTATCAACAACAATTGCAGTATAATTACTGTTTTATCGTGCTCGTTAATTACCGAATTAAACGCCTCGTTTCTATTGTATCGCAACACTCTGTGCAACGCGACGCGATTTTAACTCGAATATCGTTGATTATTTTGCAATAACAATCTACGCGCGCCTAATCGATGTTCTGATTATCGTTACTTCGTTGAAAATTCCGTTGTTTCGTTTAATTATCTCTGGTCGATTAGTGGATCGAAATTTATTAAGCTGGAGAGAATTTTAATAGCAAAATTCTGCATAGTCAAAAGCTATAGACAGATTCACGAAAGAAAAGCTTCAGAGATCGTGTGTTTTTGGAAAAAATATTCTATGCCTTAATTGAATAAATAATAGAACCATTTTACTTCGCGAATGGGATGAATCATACAAATTCAATCTAAAATGCTTGATATTTTGTAATAGATAGTGAAAATCTGTCTCAGAATTATTAAACAGTTTTATATTCTTAAATGAATTATTTTTTAATTAAATACTGTGGTTGTAAATATTTGATTTTTATTGAATTTTTTAAAAGTTTAGTTTGAATGATTCAATGTTTTCCTAACCCAGACCTAACCCAGAGTTTAATAATAAAAATTAACAATAACGATAGTTTTAAATTGATTACATTAAAATTCTTATGAAATATAAATTATACAAAAAATTATTATTGTAATTATTAATAAAATTGAATATAATTCATATTTAAATGTAATTTGTATATTTTCCATTTATTATTTGTATTCGTATAATCAACAATATAAAATATATTTATGTTGCTCTAAACTTGCCTGCAATATGTTCAGCAAACATATGCGTGGAAAGGCGAATATCTCTCTGACGTGTGAGCTTTGACACTGTGCATTTTGGAGAAATCGCCACGATCTGGATCAATCGTCTCGTCACAAAGGATTCAGAGAACGGAGGACGAGTGATCGATCGATCGAGGGAGGGAAGAATGACTGCGAGCAAGTTATCGAGCGCGCGAAACGAAGACAAGAGGCGGAAAGGGCAGAATCGGAGGTGAAATTGGCGCGAAAAGAATGAATCCAACGATCCGGACGGTTTTAGCTTTAAAATCCTCGTTAACGTCGTGAAAGCCTTATTTTCGTTCGATGGAAACGACATTATCGATTCGCCGGACCGCACGAGAGAAACTAGGCTGCCTGTATCCCTTCGGAAGCTCGCTCGTAATTAACAAAACTCATTATAAACGTCCAGCACGTGGACGTATCTAGGTTCGCCATGGTGATTTCGCTCGATCGCCAAGAACGATCTTCGAACGCCTCGCGAATATGAACCATACGATCCCTTAATTGACATAGTTATAATAATTTTATAGTAATTTTTGGTCCTCATTCTCTTGCAATAATCGAGACATTACTGGTACCAATCAATGAAAAATCTTTCCCAGTGGAATAATTATAAGGTTTACGAGAATATTTCTCGTTTAAATAATCTCTGACAGAAATGACAAAATCGTTGACGTTAATTGCAGAAAACGTGATTATTTAGATAGACGGTTCGAACGAAATCTATTTCGACATTAATTTATAATTGTCCCCGAAAGACGCTTTATCGATAATTTCGTCCAAAGTATCTCGAGCTCGGGTGAATAATTCCTGCGTTAAAACTAGCTTGATATAATTTTAGAGGAATATTGAATAATTTATATCGTCGACTGGCTCGAATTCCAAATGACGCCTCGCTCTCGCTTAATTAATCATCAACCTAATATAGTTGCCTATTTTGAATCCCACGAAGACGCGGTGACGCAACAATTTTATATTCAAACAACGGAGCAAATAACACGTTAGGTGAAATTGTCAGGTAGAGAAATATTATAACTATTACAGAGTATTATTATTGAGTTTTCTGGTGATTTCAATGCCATAGAAAACTCTAACCAAAAGAGTTAATTGAGAATTAATTTTCGCCACATCAGAGTAGTTTGCTCGATCCAATTTACCCAAATGCCAAATAAGTAAATTTATTTACGCGCCATTTTAGGACGAAGATCAGAATTGATATCGATAAATCTACCCCAAACTTTGATTCCCCAGCCAGTTTCCTCGCGGAAAAAATTCACTTCCCCGACTGCAACTTTGAAACGTTGTCGGCCTGCTCGCGAGGAGCAATTTACGAGCTGTCGCGTTTAACGAGTCTTTTTTTACGGTCTGGCGTTATTTAACGATTGTTGCTTTACGACATGTGACGTCGCTACACGATTGCCCCTTTTTTAAAAGGCCGTACCTTTTTATATTGCACGCTTCCAATGGCGGATGGAGGGGGCTGGAGAACGTTAGAGAGAACGAAATATTCCGTTTAATGGTCCGCGATAAAGTCACGATCGCTTCGTCAAAGGGCACTTCGCGCTAGGCCGAACCGGCGGGCAACTTTACGATTTTTATGAAAGCTGTAATCTGGACGACAGCGACGAGTATTTATTTACTCCGATCTATTTTACTCGGAGGAAGTTATTGGACACTTCCAAACCTATGGTACGATTCGAAAAGGGGTGAATTTACACGTACGAGTAAAAAATGTAGACGTCGACCATTTTGTGCCAGAATATAATGATTTTTAATATATTCGAAATTTCGTTTTACTGGAAGATTTTGTAAAATAAATGTTCTCTGATTTTCTGTATGTATAATACAAAGGGGACGTTTTTTCAACTGTTGTACAATACATTAGACTGTATTGTTTTTAGGAACTTTAAATATACACTAATGAAACAATTTTCATATTCTACTTTGTGTGTATTTAAAATTTATCAACAACAATTCAGTAAAAATAAAGATTTTTAAAATAAATTTTGAAAATAATTCTTTTGATTTGATCAAATTTCAAGTGTAGCTTGATATTTTTAATTTATGTAAGAAATATGGTATTTCTACTTTGAGTGTTGCATAGTCATTGTAATATGTATTTTCGTAAAAGGTTTTGGTTGTTTTCCTTAAATGGTCGACTGTGGTACCAAGTTGCAGGGCGCCATGGAAACAGGTGTGTTCCACCTGCGAAACTGTGACAAAGGAAGCAGTTTATAATACGTGACTGACCGGTTCACGGAGCGAACAGGTGTTTAATTACATAAGTGAGGAGCAAGTTCGCACGCGAGTTAACCGTCCGTCTCTCGAATTCTCGGGTTTCAAGAATTTTGACCCGAAATACCGAACATTAGCCGAATTCAACGGATTCTCCGATGCACTGTGTCCCAAAAATCGCCCTACATTTTGCTCCAAATCGAATACCTTCAAAATAAATGATTCCAACAAAGCAAACAATTCTTTTTTACCGAATTATAACGTTATTAAACAGACAGTGTTAACAGTTGTTAATATTGGTACGCCCTTGAGATGTAAAATAAAATAACTTTGCTCCCAAAAGCAATTTTGAAAAAGATAATTCATAATATCATAACTGTTCTCGAGAGTCCAATAATTTTTGGATTAATTATGGAATAATTACTGGGACTCTCGAGAACGATTATAACACCGAACAAAAATTTTTTCTCAATTTTGAAATTTCTTCTGGGAACTAGATTATTTTAAATCAGACCAAAGAGTGTTTATCCATCGCTTCTGAAATGTTTATTTTCAAATCTAATCTCATAGAATTTTCCACGCGCCAATTGTTATTATAAGCTGGAGAGAAATTTGATCGTGACGCGACTCCAGAGATCCGCAAAACGGATATTCCCCGTTATTCTCCTCGAAATGTTATTTAATTTCAGTCTGTTGACGTTACGGGCAAACGTGTAATCAATATAGACGTCGCGATTAAACGCGAGGCCGTGATTTATCTCAGTGGCGTGTTCGCGATTCACTCTCGTTCGGTGAAAATCACGAACTGCGATCCCCACCCACCGGCTGGTCGGTTCAATTGATTGAAAAACTCGTTATTTTTTAATTAATTTCACCCTGGCACGGCCGAGGCCACGGCGGGGACGAGAAATCCTCAAAGCTCGATCGACGAGCGAATCGGCTCGAAAGTCGCGGAAACTCTTTCATCGATCCCTCCATTCGAAACACTTTTCTTAATACTTGATAAATGCCTCGTTTCCGTCCAATTCAGTGCCGCTGTTTACCGCGAATGGCTTTTATTCCGTCTCTGCGCTCGACTTTTGTCGTCCGGGCCATTTTTGTAACGAATTTATCAGAACTCAATGGCGTCGCGGAGAAAATTCCCTTGAAAGCCGAATGGTCGTTTATGCTCGTTGTATTTGGTACAAAATTATACGTTGAGACCATTGATATACATTAATAACGAGACACGAATCGAAAGGCTGTTTAAATAATCGGTTTGCTACGTCGATTAAATTATTCGAGACCAAGTTCCCGAAATTTCCTTTGAAACAACCCCTTGCAACTATGGTTGAAACTTCAAATGCACACACACACGCTGGCTCGGGCCATAAATTTCAATTCCTTACCTCAGGAAATTGCTTGCAACATTCTGTGACTTTCCCCAAGAGATATCAATTATTAATGTAATTTCTCTTCGCGCGAATCTGTTGTTTTTCGAACGAAGCAAGCTTTTAAATCTGAATGAATTTATAATTGGAAATATAATAGAAAAATTGAATAAATATCAATTTTAAAAAAGGCACTATACCAAAATCTAAAATTCTAGAATCTCTTTTCATTCATTATTAGTATTACTATTATTATTATTACTTTGTACAAAAGCTTTAGTATAAAAAGAAGTAATATATAAGAGAAACAAAAATTTTGTTATGCATTCAAAGGTATACAAAAATCCAGTTTGCATTATGCATTTCTTTTTCTTGCTCATCATATTTTGCATACGAGTAAAGGATAAAAAGAAGTTTACAAAAATCTACATACACAAAGGGATCGAAGAAACAACGACGGCCATTGTCTTTTGGAATAACAAAGTCACGTGACCTATTTGGCCAAGAAATTTTTCACCCATTCGAATATTCACTAGAAACTTCTCCGACGAGTAATTATTTTATTCCTTTATTACGTAATCCCAGGTAGAGTCGGTTTTTCGGATAGAAATTTTTGTTTTTAAACTACGGCCCAGTCGCGTTCCGTGACATTTCCCAGTTTCGAAACTCTCTTTTTCCCGGCTGACAATTTTATCAACTCGCGTCATAAAAGAGCAATAGAACGGCCGGGCGAAACGGCATGTCTGCTCGCTGACGAATTTCATGTCCAAATGAAGGAAAAGTACGTCACGATTGCGGTGAAACGCAAGTTCGCAAGTACCTAACGCCTATCTTCCAGCGTCGCGCGAGCATGACGGATGAGCTTGACGCGTCAGGTCTGTCAAAACCTCGAAATGCACTGTCAGAGTGCGAGAATACCGAGCAACGGTGTAAGTCGAAGCGTTAATTTTGCGTGGGGAATTCCGTTGAAATTGCAGGATAATAATTTACGTCTTCGAACTTCGAATTCGATGTGAATTTATCCGTTTTGTCGATAATTCATTCTGAATGTAATATTTATATTTTGGGAAATTTAAATACGACGGGAAACATTTTCTGATGCTTCTAGTTCAAAATCCTATAAATCAATTTATAATCAATAATATTTGCATTTTTGTAATTTTAAATTTGGTAAGAATTTCCTTGATTTTCGAGAGACAATTATCTCTTTAAATTTGATATTGCAAAAGAAAATCTAGATTTTGCAGTGAAAAACAGTCCTGAATAAGGTGGAAAAAGAAACCGGAACTGACTCGATCCCTTTCGAACCGGATGCTGCTTTTGTCCAGTGGAATGACTGATGGCTAACAAAAAAATTCTTCAAATTCGGGGGTCGATTTCTTAATTACTCTGCAATCAATCTTTCGGTAAAAAGAGTCCCCCGTTAATTCGGCCAGTGTGAAGGGAACGAGCGTCTGCGCAGCCGTCCCTTCGGGTGTGTAAAAAGCGTCAGCGTTTCGGGCGCTTAATCTGGATAACAAATGATCTTAAAAATATCCGTCACGTCGGCCCTTTAACGGGTGAAAAAGCAGCCCGAGTCTGGGCAAAACGAGCAACCTCGATTTAGTTTCGCGCGGCGCAAAAAGGGGTTCATTTAGATATCAGACGCACGAATAATACAGATAAATGGCCGGGGCCATGTCGCCTTTTATTCCCTCATTTCGCAGATGGAATTCCAATAATTATTAAACCTTTTTTTCGCGGTCACCGTGATCCAGCAGTTTTTTCCAACGATTAAACGCAAAAGGAACGCGGACATTGTACTGTAATTGTTATTTAAAAGGAATCTGGTGAAAAATGGAAGTTATTTTCAATTTAGAGGGTTGAACGTTCGAAATTTAATATCCTTTTTCCCTCACGAGTGTTTACTGACAAGATTCACGCAGTAATTACACGATTTTACAGTGTTTCCCGCATAACTGCACGAGTCGTATTTCAGTTAACCGAAATGAAGTCAATTTTAGTACCGAGTGTTTATAAATGAAAATTTCAAGCTTTACTACATATTGGACTTCTTGGAAAAGACAAGGGAGCTCAAAATGGCTACCGTTCGACAAGAAGATGGAATCTTTCGTTTTTTTTACGTTCACCGATAAGTATCTCGGTTGGCGGCGCACGAAACTTCCTGTACATCGAGAAAATTCATTTGTGCGCGCAAGAAGGGGAGGAAAAAAAACCCGGATAAAAAGACCGAAGTCCATCAGTGTCATTATTGTGACCGTCTGTACATAGGCGCCGAGCCACTCGAGTACCCCCGTTAGTTGCATCCGGAGCTTCTTTCAAGAGGTTGCCTGCTATTTAAGGCCTCAGCCTCCTTTGATTACTGGCGCGTACCTCGTTATCTTTGAGAAGCCAGGCCACGTCGTACTCATTATACAAGGTCGCTCTTCGCCCGTCCGCGGAAAGGGAGGGAAAAGTTTCGGCGTAACAAAATCGGTTTGCCGGGATGAGAAAGGCAAGCAACCCCCACAGTGAATCCCCGCGTTTCGAACCCCCTTTTTACGCTTTTACGTTCCAATCCCGGTCGTTGCTTCCAACGCTACGCACTAAAACACTGTTCCCGTTCCACCCTTTCGATCGCTGAGACGCCAATGCACAGTCTGTATCGCAAATATTTGCACCCCCTCGATGTTTGCTAAAGAAATCTGCTCGAACCATCTACCTTGCAGGATTTTAAGATTTTTCTTAAAACAATTCCGCGATAGCGTTCACGGAAGAATCAAAAGTAGAATGAGATCAACAAACAGATTTCAACCACTTTGAAAACCACCGAAGGGAAAAGGATTTGTTTCCTCGGGGAAGAAAAGGAATCGAGCTTCGTTTCTTATCATTTTGACTCTCGGGAAGGCCAGGAAGTCGTAAAGCGTTACCCAGGTGGTTCTACCTGCGAACACGGGTCGAAAATGTATAATAAATTGCTATCGTATCCGGGCAAAATCGATTTCGAAGATACACGACTACACGCCCGTTTGATCGATGATTCTTGTTGCGCCGCCAATGCATTCGCCAGAGCACTCGTCGTTTCCCAGAGTCGACCGTCGGATTTGTAAAAGGAGAACGGCGTGTCGGATGACGATATTCAATTTATAATGAAACTATTTATCTTTTATCAAAGTATCGGAGGCAAGTCAAGCATTCTGGTGAAGATTAGTCGATAAGCAAAAGAAGTTCGCGTAGAGAAAGTTTATCTATAATAAACAGAATCTAAACGAGAGTGGGAAATAAATTTTTCTCGCCGTTGAAACGAATCAAATCGCGGCCCAACTTTCCGTATTCGAATACGTCCATCTTTCGGTACCTTTAATCTCGTTGAATATCTGTTTTAACGTGACCCGAAACGCGTGGGAGGTGGATGTTATTGGTTATCGGAGATTCAGAACGATCACGTTTCCAATATACATGCTATCCGGTAAATGTATAAAGAGAAAGTTAATAAAAGCAACTCGAGTCTGCATTGCTTTACAAATACCACCCCTATCTCGAACATACAGACTCCCCGAAACAGGAAATCTGCAAGAACATCCGACGAACAAAGTGTTCCACGCCGTGGGTCGTTTTGTTATCGGAATTATGGCCACCGACGATATTGAATTTTTGGTAGTTTTGATAACGCGAGACGTTTTCGGGAACGAAAATAGCTACTGTTTCAAACCCTTCGGCCGTTGGAGTCCATTTTATTGTACATTTTCTATTCTCTATTTATTTTCGACCGTGGATTTACTTGTCGCTAAGATTCATTGTTAAGAAAATTTCCATGGGGCTTTCGAACTTGTATTAAGTTTGGACAGCTGTTTAATACGTTATTTTATATTTGTTTACGCATTAATTATACGATTTTACGGTATTACCCGGATAATTGAACGAGTCATATTTCAGTTAACCGAAACGGAGTTAATTCTAGTATCGAGTTTGTTTATAAATGAGAATTTGAAGTTTTCATGACATATTGAACTTTTCTGAAATAACCATGAACACTTTCGAAGATATTTGAATGGACATAATTCGCGAGACACACTGTATATTGAATATGATTTTTTTCCCCCAGCAATTGTTGACCATCGAGGTTAATTATATGATTTTACAACATTCCCCGGATAAGTGAACGACTCGTATTTCAGTTAACCGAATAAACGAAGTTAATATAAAACAAAGTCCTCCAAAGAATATATTCTAGTTCGTTAGTAAGCACGGGGATGATTCGAGCGTACTGCGGGCCTTGTTTCAACAGTTCTAAGTAAATTCAGGCTTCCTTTCATCGAGGATGACCGCGACTGTAAATTATACTTGCCCTTTGTTCGCGGAGAGAACGATAGCCTCTCTGTACGGGTCTCGCAAAAATGACGAAACGAAATCGCGCGACTTATCCCTTCACAGAGGGATCTTGTGGTTCGCCAGGATTTCCGGTTCGCTCTGTCGCAGACGTCGTTAATGCTCGAGCACGCGATAAAGCCTGAGGGGGATATTCCGTTGAAACCCCTGGCATTTTTTCCCCGCATTTCTCTTCCCTGTTCGCGTCTCTTTTCGCGAGGGTGATCCTCGTTTTTTGCCCATTTTCATCTTTCTCTCGAATCGTGCCTTCTTATCGCGTCTCGCTTCGTTTCGCGTTCACCGAAACGTCGAAGATTACTTCACCGAGGCACCCTCTGGTATCTCTGTTTTGGAAATTAGTCGCCAACGAACCCCTAAAACTAATCGTTACGAGCAACCCCAATTCATTTATTTGATTATCTGGGGCTAGAGATTCGATTACAGTCCCTATCACAGGACAGGAAATTAATTTTGTAAATATTCTTTAATTAAGTTTCATATTGTTAAGAAATACTAGGGAAGAAATTTAGAAATACATTAAAATGATAGATAATCGATTCTGCAATCCTGAGTATAACCCAAATAATCAACGAAATAAATTCTTTTTACAAATTTCCAAATATATTAAGCCCTCCGGTATAATGTGAGACCGATGGAGCCAAATTTTTTCAAAGAAAAAAAAGAGATCGTTTCGTCACGAAATTATTCATCGAGATCCCGTCGCGTTCGCGAGGCAAAGTCCAAAGACATCCGAGACGCCAGTCGTTCATCATACAGGCGGTGTGACGTCGCTGAACATTCCTCATTAGTATGTCCGACTCCCTCGTTAGGTTCAGCACGTAACCTTTGCGTCGTAAATCAAATGAATAATTAGCCGCGGAAGTTCGGAGCGTGCCTGAATAAACAGACAAGTCTAACAGCCTGTCCCTGCAGACGTCTTCAGCAGCGATATCCAGAGTATAATAGACGTGAAAAGAACGGCAGAGAGAAAGAATGTACAACGATCCCTCGTTAACGTTCGCTCGGGGGTCCTTGATGTGAACGTTATCGAGAGAGGCACTGTAAAATTGATCAAATTCCAGAATACTGACAAGGGAAGGACCACAATGATAGCAACCAAAAATAATTTTTTCAGAACGATTTGAAATTTGTTTTTTACGTCGAAAAATTGTTTGGTCGATATGGAACTTTAAACGTTAATAACTTTTGAACGAAGCCTAAATCAACAAATTTCTTGATTTTCGTCTTATTTTGGTCTCTAGAATCTCCTATTAAAATTTTTCTCAGGAGAGGCCAAACACCCTGTATGAATAAAAAGAATTCAATTATGCTAAAATTTACATGTTCCTTCAGCCTCTGAATGCTCCCAATCTCCCAGGACCTTTGATCTCGAAGACTGTTTCATCGCGATCCAAAACGTCGGAGGATTCTTGGCTATAGAACCCGGTAAATGAATAAAGAGGAAGCCGATAAAAGCAACTGCTCGCTAGCTTTCCAAATATCGCTCCAATTTCCAAAGCCAAGACGTCGAAGATAAAAAATTCGCGAGCCCCATAGACGTAGAAAGAGCCCTTCCACCCCGTAAATAATTAACGAAGGTTCCGGGCGATGGTTTACCTGAATAAACAGAGACAAGTCGTCTCCTAACAGCATGTCCCTGCAGACGTCTTTAGCGGTGGTGTCCAGAGTAAGATAGACGAGGCTGCTCTCGATCCCCGTGTGTATCCTGACCCAGCCACTCCCGGTGCCCACGTCCACGCCGACCCCCGAGTCCCACGAGGAATTGAAGGTCTCCTGCAACCTGGCCACCTTGGAGTTCCTCGTCCCCGACGAAGGGCTATCGTTTTGAATCGAGTCGCTGCTGAAGCTGTCCATCTTCTTCTCCTCCCGCGACGCCTCGACGCTATCGAATCTCTCGATGGTCTCGTCCAGATTCTCCAGGATCTCGTTCTCCAGGGTTGTTTGATCGACCCCGACGCCTTCACCCTTTCCATCCACGGTGTTACCGACCCGATCGATGGTGTCGCGAGTCCCTTCGTCCCTGTTTGCTCGTGTACGATTCACCTCGTCATCGATTTTCACTTCGTTACAGCTATTGGAATAAGTCTCCGGGTACAATCCGGAGCTCCCCAGACAATCCTCGCCGTTGATCGTCGCGTCTACGTGCCTCCCCGACGAGTCGTTCGGGCATCTTCCCTCGTCCTTCCTCGACCTGGAGCATTCGGATCTCGTAACGGTCCTGGCTTTATCGTCCTGGAAGCCGGGTTTGGCCGCCATGATGAAGTTCTCGTTATCGCAGATCCTCGATCTCGAGGTCTTCGTCGATCGTTTCTTGTCCAACGCGGCCACCTTCTCGCAATGATCCTTGGAGAACGTGAACTTGTTGATGTCCAGCTTCCGTTGCCTCAGTGAATCCTGACACTTCCTAACGACGCATTCCGTTTTCGTTCTGCTCTTGCGTTCCTTCTCCTCCGAGATCGCACGACTCCTACCGATCTGCACCTTCGACACCGTTTCGCCCACGTCTTTGCCCTCTTTGCGCTTCGACTTTTGTTGGAACCTCTCGTAATTCGCGAGAATCTTCTGATTCAATTCGTGAATCAGCTCCAACCTCTTGGTGATCGAATCGTTGGTCTTGTCCGTCTTCTTTCTGCCCCATCGATTCGGCCCCTCCTCCTCCTCGTTCTTCGTCGATTTCTGAGGCAGCTGCCTCCTCTGTTTCTGCTTTCTGCCCGACGAACCGTCCCCGGGTATCCCGATCTCGTACTTCGAGTCGCTTTTGATGACGTTCTCCTCCTCGTCGGGTCGCTCTATCACGTCCACGTCGATCGACCACGAGCCACGACGTTTCTTCTCCGCGTCCTGACGGAATCCCGACACGTTCATCAGTTCCAGACCCACCTTCGCGTTTCTGTTCTCGCGACGATCGTTCCCGTTCTCGTTGATCGCGTCGATATCCGGCTTCTTGCGATTCTCGCTGAACTCGATGCCCCTCCTGGCGTCCGGTCTCACGGACAGACCTGTGCTGGAACCGCTGCTCAGGCTGATCCTCTCGTTCAATTCCCAATTGATCGCCGGCCGTCCCTTTGTATCGGTCACGTTCCTGCTAACTATGGGACACAGACCCAGCTTCTGATTGAGATCTTGTCGGGGGATCGTTTGTCCAGCCGTGTTTGCGCTGCCACGAACCTTCAAACCCCTCGTCGACGACAATCTGCGGGACCTTCTCAGCTTGCCCGCCGTGTTCGACATGGTTTCGACGCTGGATTCGCTCGCGATCACCATCCTGATTACGGGATTGTTCCCGTATTTTACGATCGTGGGGTCCTGTTGGCGAGAGATGGAAAAGGAAAGGAAAGAGGTGGCATCCTAGCAGACTCTGCTTTAGACGCCGGAATATTGGAAGGTCGAGCGCTTGCGAGAAAAACGGTCCCTCTGGCGGCGAGTACTGGAGGCGATGGACTCAACACGATCATCGTCCTCGCGTTGGAATTGAGTTCCACGTTCGAGAGGTTGGCGAGAAGAAACTTGACATTGTCGAGGTGTTCTCGTTCGTCTGTAAAAGTGAAAAGAACCGTCAGTGTCTGGGTAAAATAATTCTGAGGATTAATCGCTGCGTTGAATTGAGCTTATAATCGTGCAATTTCCCTCGTTCCAATGTGAATGAAAATCTCCCGGAAAATAAACCGTTCATTCCAGATGCGTCGAACGACGCGGATTATTAAAGCAATTTTGAAAGACAGAGAGTAAACGAGCGTCTGTACAGAAATTTTGCGAACGTGGCGATAAACGAATCCGTCGATAGATAAATAGAAAGTGAGATACGTGATTCGAACCAACAAAATCGACGCGTTTCCCTCTTTTTGAGGATACTGCTCGCCTCTGCACCTTCCGTCGCGATTTCTAGTTACACAGGGTGACCCAATTGGCCCAAGAGAAACGAAGCAAAGACGTTCTATAGTAAATCTTTTAAAAAAGTCTCAAATATCAGATTTTCAGGTCCCAAAACTACTGATGGAACAGATGGTCTCTTTAAAGAGATCGTTTCTCGGTTTATTGGAAAATCGGAAGGTTAAACGACGGTTTGAGAAGCTCCTTGTATATTTATCGACGGTTAACGAGATAGCAAGAAAAATTCTCAGGTAAGAGGAAGAAAAAGATTGAGAAGGCTTCTGAATACGAAAAACGAGAGATCCTTCCTCCGTTTTCCTCCTTTCGCGTCCCTGAAGAGGTATGATAGATACTTGGGAGACAATGACACGAATTACCATTGTTTTGCGAGATACCGAGACTGTCGCCGACCCGAGGAAACTTATTGCGCAAATAGCAAGGCATTAATTTCTCCCCTGGGTATGCAACGATAATTAGACGCTACGTTCGGTTGTGGAAACCGTTTTCTACGCAATATTAATGAATCGTTGGAGATTCTTAGCGGGCAGTTTACCTTAATACTTAATACAAACGTTTCCCTGAAAGGTCTCTTCGTGCCAGTGTCCCCCGAGAACTGGGTCGTCTTTGAGATTTTTTTAAAAGAGAACTATAAGTCGAAAGTCCCTAAAATTTTACGCACGGTTTCGTCGAGTGCCTCGAAAGGTTTTCGAATTTTTACGGCGAGAAAATCGACGTACTTTGAGACGATATAAAAATACACACCTTTCGATAAATTAATTTTAAACGAATCAAGCGTTTCGAGTCGAATTATTTATTTTTCGCCGCGAAACGATCATCCCCCGTAAATCTCCTTACTTGAATACCTTAATTTTATTAAGCTCGTAGACACGAGTTACTTCCGTTTCGATAAATACGAAAGCTCGGGAAACGATAATTCCCGCTCGTTGCGTTCGCGCGTGTTTAGAGAAGCAATATCATTTAAAATTGTTACGGAACAGATATTTTTCCACCGTGGTTCGAACCATCGGGATTTACCATCGACCCGTCGCTGACAATATCGCCAATAGCCGTAATCCACGATGCCGCTCTAATTCAGAACGAGTCGATGTAATATAAAATACATCGAGCGGAAGGCACTAAAAATAAACGGTGTAATATTTTCTTGAATGTCTTACTGGAACGCCGATGGAAGAAAATGTTTTCCCGACCGATGGCAACGAGGAGTTTCAACGAGATAAATGAAAGTAACAAGATTCGAACGGGTGGATGCTAGAAAGCATATTTTAAGCGCGCATTAAACGTTACGATCTCTTTTTTAGGTCTTCTTCCCATATAGAGAACTAATCCTAATGCTTTTTAAAAATTTATTTAAATTGGATAAGCGTTTACATATACATTTTATTTTCTCTTCGTTACTTTCTACGAAACATATTTCTTTGTATATTTTTCATCTTCATTTTTCAAAATGAAATTATGTAGCTCTTAATTGTTGCTGAAGAAAACGTGCATCGAAACGAGGTCGAAATTTTCCTCAGGCATTCACTGTTTCTATTCTCCCCGTTTAATGGAAATTAAATCTGAGGCACAAAAATTATTCTGCAACTGGTTTTCAAATAAAATTTCTACGCGTTACGAAAGAATTTTTTAAATTAATATATTAATTTTAAACATTTTGCATTGCATTTAAACGAAATTTAGAATAAATTTAGATTTTAATTCGATCGAAATATATTCAGTCGACGCTTCCTTTGCCTTAATAAGGTATCAATTAAAATTGTTTTGTAATTCGATATACACGGAAACGTATGGGTGCACAAACAGGTCCATTCAATTTCAATTAAACGTCGATGTTTTGTACTATCGCAAGTGCAATTAATGTTGCGTATTTATTAATAATTCCGAGGGCAGATTTTACATTCATTTCTGTGCGCAGTTCCATACGTTTAATACAGAATATCAGAGGAATGTCGTTGACATGAAATAACAATCAGCCATATTAATGGATGCTTCGTATTTCCGTGTATTCATCGCTAAAATCAATATGTACGTGCAATGTTCATTTCGTTCCTGCTAGATTCGTGCAGTATAAAGCAAAATTCACTCGATGCCTCAACAAAACTTCTTTTTACTTTCTATGGTACAATGCTCGGTAAAACGTGAAGAACGTTTGCAAGTGGTGGCTTAAAAATATTCAGTTACGAACAGTAACAAATGATTGCATCGATATTCGAGAATTTATTTTCTACCAGAGAACAGTGTTTTTGTGATGAAAAATATACAGAGCGTTTCAAACAGACGATTAAAGAACAAAGACATATATATTGTTTATAAAACTAGGCAAACAAATGAAGACGAAGTTAATTTCGTTATAATTATGTTTTACTGTAATTCATTTTAATTCATTTCTAACTCAATTGTTTGCAGTGTACTTTTTGTACAATCCTTTTCTAGATATATAATAATTTATACCGAAGAAGACCTAACGAAGATTATTTGTCGTACTCGATATTACAGGGGCAGTAAATTCGTAATCAACAATTTTTATATCGTCAAACTCTTCGCCAATCTTTTGGGCTCACCCTGTATACGCTCAACATGTTCTGATGTCACACGGTGAATAACGAATTACGAACTTTTTCGATAGCAACGTCCGATTCCAGACTTCTGAGTAGCGTCGTACGTGACGCAATCAGCACAGCCACGGAATATTAACGTAGACGGCGATCGAGCTTCGAAACCCAAAGTCCAACAATGCCTAACGATGTTCTTGGGGCTTGACACAAGGCCAGAAATTCCACGCGTCCATTCAGACCAAAAACACTTGACATAAATATCGATAAAACACTTGCCTTTTTCGTCCTCGATGAAATACAAAGGAATTCGATCTTCCCTCCTGTGTGCACGTCCGATGACAAAGACCCTTCAAACGCACTTTGTTATACTTTCACGATTGTCAAGGATGCTGCAAAAAATCTTTAGTCGAATCCTCTATTGTCACCAGTGTCGAGCCAATATTCCGTGCTCATAAATCGTAAACAAAAATCTTCGTAAGTTGATGTAGACTTGTTACCAAACAGAAGACACTGAACTAAATGAATTATCTCGATGCACTGTTCACGCGACACTCGAACACTGAACCTTATCCTCCAAAGTAACTCACGTCACGAACACCTAACACACGATACTATCGACACTCGGCATCAAACCCACCGTAGGAATCCGAAAGAAGTCACAGCCACGAATTAGCAAACGCTGTATCGACAGAGATCTCGTTAACGATCTGGCGGGAAAATGTGCAACGAGCCAATCACCAGTGAGTTCGAACACTGGCGCGTAGCGAGACATCGCGAGCACTGGCCAGGCTTGGAGGATTGTCGTATAGCGTCCGACATCATGAATATATCGTCCGGCCACCTGTCTGTCTCTCTACCTGTTGACCATGCTGTACGAGCCTCGTACCGACGAGGACAGAGCGAGGGGACAATGAAACGCGATAGAGGTGGGGAGGCCAGAAGAAGAGGGACGATGAATTAAGGGGAGTAGGAGACGAAAAAAGAAACTCGTAGCACGGGAGAATTCTGAAAGTTCGCGGGTAGGGGGGATGCAACGCGTGCAAGAAAGGGATGAAGAAGCGTGGAGAGAACGAAGACGAGGCTAAACGTCTCTGTTACACGTGCTCGTTTCACGTGGTTACGGGAAGTGGGAAGGTGCTCCCAGCTGTCGACCACGAGGGTCGGGGGGTCGACCAATGTGGGAGAGTGATGCACTTCCGTCCTCCGATACGCTCTTCTTTTCGTTCCCCCGGATTAACTTCGACCGCGTTCCGCGCGCGCAATCGCGCGGTATTTTCGAAGGCGTGCACGTTGCGTCGACTTTGTTATGCGGTGGATCGAGTGTCGAGAAATAGTATAACGCTTTCGTTAGCGACATTGCAAGAACTATAACGAACAGTTATGTCTTTATTTATCGACTGTTAATTTTTACGTTCGATCTGCTCTACCATTTGGGCGTTTGCTTTTGCTAGCTTTTTGCTTGCTGTTTATGATGATTACTATATAACGTACTGATACTGATTTTAACATAGAATAACCCTGCATTTATAAAAAGTGCTCAGAAATATATGGTACAAGCAATTTTAATACATTCACTGTTCGTGACCCGTATATGGGTCATATCACCTGAGAAATCGACTAGAGAACGTGTGAATTTTTTTTAAATAATTGTGGCAGCCTGTATGGTCGACCAGCTTGACCAGTAACAGTACGCGCGAGAAATTCGAGCGACGACGTAATTTTAGCATCGACGTTTATATGCATCGCGAATGTAGATTGATGAATTTGATTACTTGCATTGAAATGCCCCGACATCAAGCTGTTATTTAAAAACAATAATACAGTCCAGGCATTAATTAAGTTTCCCGCGAATGAAAATTTATGAATATTTCGCCGAAGTTTGCGGGAATATAATTTACATATCGCGAGCGTAAAACGTTGTAGCGTGATTAATGGATTGCCCTGTTAATGAATCGAATAATTAACACCGCGGGGCGAAACGTGAAACGATAGCCCGACCGAGTCGCGGAGACAGACTGATTTTAAATTCGTAAATAAACGGATTTATAATTTAATCGAAACGAACGATTTTAAGTATATTATTGACGATTAATGAATTTACGCGCCATAGAAAAGTATGCAAATTTAGATAGACTGCATTGCACGAGCACGTTAGAATTCAATATGGTGGAAAGTCGATAATTATAATTGTCTTGATCAGCTCTTTAAGATAAAGTCGCGTTCCGTGTTTGCTCCATTTGGCTTAAATTAGAGACGAAGAGGAGCAAGTTTAGAGGTTCCTGGCGCTCGACCAAATAAAACGATCATTGCCGGTAGGATTTTCAATTCTACCGGCGCAGTATTTTCCCTTTTCCTTCCCCCGTTCTATCATCGAGGATAATGAAATCTAAACAAAGCACCAATATTTCAGCGTCGGGTATCGCGTGTCGGATTACGATGAAAGTTCATTTTTGCGTCGGTTGCATATTTTCCCATCGTCGCGGTGAATAATATTCGCCTAAGGATCAACGACACCGAGAAGTCTGATGTTTCAGCTGATTAAAGTAAACCGAAACCTTTATACGCGAAAGAATTAAACGCGGAAGCTATCCCCCTCCTCTTCAGGTTAACCTACATTTTCAGTTTACTTTCTCTTACATTCCTATTAACCGTGCTATAGAAAAATTTCTAACCGAGGATTAATACATCGCACGATTCCCACGGAGCGTTTCAATTACGGTACGAATGTACTATTCTTTCGAGCTGACACGCTGTTCTACGCTTTTAAAGAGAAAATGTAAATTTAAGTCGATTATGAGATACTTAATTTTGCGGACGACTGTTTCAAGGATATAACTCAAAATTCATGAATCCTGGATTTAAAAATGAGAGAAGAGTTGCTATAAGTGCATAATTACTTCTTTCTCTCCCAGTTAAATTACAAAATGACGATATTATTCTGTGTCGATAAAATTAACCGTGACGTTTAAAATACAGGTTTACAGTGAAAAACGATCAGGAAGGTATACAATTTAAATTGCTGTCGTGGTCGTAAGACGAGTTCGTTTTCGCGGAAGCAAAGTCCCATAGCAATCGGGTGTACCCACAAAGAGCCATTCAACCCACAAATTCTACCGTCCGAGAATTATCTCGCGCCTCGTCCGCCGCCTTCCAGAAATCAACAATACCGCCTTCCTTCCATGCAAATCTGAAACCGCCACGCATGCACGACTTTTCCCACGAATCCTCTTCCCCGTGTCCAACGTGCGTGTCCAACTTTTCTGCCAGGAAACGGCCGAAGGTGTGTCGCGGTCACACGTGGAACCACGCACGTTGTCGAAAAACATAGCCCCCGGAGGCGTGTGTAATCGAATCGCATCGTCGATTCTGTTCTCTCGTAGAAATTCAACGTACATTCTCGAATTTTTCTACGTAGGAAAATCTGGATATTTAGGTTCTTATTTATAATTAAATGCACAATGCAGAGAATAAAAAAAAACGCGATAAATATTCGACATTTTCAGACTGAAGGCTACCAAGTTGCGATTTAAATAAAAAGGAATGGAGATAAAAATATTCGAAAATCTAAACTGTGTTTGAACTTGGCCCTTCCGAAGGAGATTATTTTCTTTGTGAATTTGGTTTAATTCGATTGAAAATATAAAATTCTGCACGAAAGATAGGCTAAGTTTGCTAACGATTACAGTATTGTCGCGTAACTTTTGCACTCGCCACCAGGGGGCTACGTTCTCTCACAAGCGCTCATAGCGTCTAACCTGCTAGCTAGCCACTGCTTCTTTCAAAGATAAAACACTCTGATTCGTCCTAGTCTTAAACAGATCGTTGAAAGTAATCAAAGCTTCTTATCTAACGTGTCCAGAGTGAAATCAACGTCTTCCACTCTCGACTGGAGGGGGAAATAGGCTGTCAGGGTGTTCCTGGACCACCCAGTGTACAACGTAGATTGAAACCGGACAGTGGAAGCTCTCTGCCGCTACAAAAGAGGGTTGATTCAATGCCACGTGTTCCTGTATAGGTTCGCGACACGCGAGGAAACGGGGTGTGTCTATGCTAGTGCGCCAAGGGGTCGTAACTGACGGGTTAATACGAACCGTTTCGAAACTTGTTGCTCGAGCCCCGAGTGTCCCTTTTGTGTACGTGGGTTCCGTGCGATCGCGGGTAGAGAAATGGGCGGGGATCGTTTCTTGGGGCAGACGCGGGGCTATGAATAACAAAACGGCGGATTCCGTTCGGCCGGAAACGCTGCTGATACGCAGGACCCTCCAATGATGTAGTCTGCCGGTCGATGAGAACGTTGAAATTTCGGTTCGAGTTTGCCACGGAATCGGATCGAAAGGGTGCAGGATTGCCCGACTGATTGAAGGGTCGATGCGATGCGGTTTCCGAGACGTGCGGATTTACCCGTGTCGCGAGCGGTTCACGCTTCGACGTGTTACTGTGGAGACGGAAACTCCGTGGAGGTAGTATTAAAGGGATGGTCGAAATTGATTCGAAACGAACTATTCAACGTTAGGAGACGGCCGTTGGACCCGAAATTGCGAGGCGTCCGATCATTTTCCGACGATAAGAACCCAAACGAAGTGTTCTCGAGCTTCGTTACGTTTATTTTAGCCCGGGATGTTCCATAGTGCTCGAAAACGGCGATTCTGGCGCGAAAAGTTATATTTCAGCTTGAGGGATGATTTAACAGGGAATGAAATGCAAATCAATAAGGGATGAAATTGTAGCAGAGGTTCTATGTTCGTCAGGAAATTTAGAGACAAAGTTTATGTAATTTTTTTTACGTCAAAATTCATTCGAAACAAGCTAAGAATGTAAGCCTTGAAAATCGGGAATTTTGTGTGTTGCTTCTTTTTCTTTATTGATGTTAAATAAATACTGTTTTAAAAATTAGAATAACTGAGCATCCTGTCAATCTCATTTTTAAACATACATGAAGAATAAAAAGTCTACAAAATTTTTAAATTAAATTTCCAGAATAGTTATTTTTTATTTTTCTATAATTCTCTTCGTTTTATATGTTCTATAAAATATAAGTATGCAAGCGATGTAATGCCAGAAATGAAAGTTATAACGATGGAAACTACAAGAATTAAAAATTCCCAAATTTCTGGAAACATTGTTTACATTCTCTTCGGTCGAAATACATTTATTTTTGCAAATATAACAGAAATATTTTTTAATATAATTTTCAGTTCGATTGAAAATTGCAGCAGTTTCAGTGTTCGTCGAAACATGCTGCACGGACTATAATCGAACGCGTACCATGAGAAAGGAATTAGCATCGATCGGAGATTATCGTTAGAAATATCGAGCCTGTATTCGTTAACATGTTCGAGTATGAAGCTCTCAGGCTCGTTTACTTTGGTGCACATTTTCCCCGATAATCTTCTTACACTCGCATGCTCTATTAGGTTCGTTAGCTGGGTAATTGAGCCCATTATTTGGAGGAGCTTGTCATCCCCATTTTCTTAAAAAATCAGATTATTTCGAACGAGGAGTTCGTTACGTAATTAAATACGCCGCTTAATAAATGCTATATAATAATTAACGTGCATTCTTATAATCCTTGGAAACTTGGAGGGTTGTATTATACTATCGGAACAAAATGGTGAAAAGAAGTTCTTGTACAGTTTAAGTACTGCGTGCTCTAAACGAGTAGCTCTTTGAAATGCACTACATTAGGTACCAGGAACTGCTTATTAAATATGCACATAAACTCTCATAATTTGCACCTTGTACGAGGAAGAAACTTAAGCAGAATTAATTACCAAAACATCCACCGTCCGAAACATTGTCGATCAAAGTAATGCTCCTGTACTATACACCTGGTATTATTTATGAATTATTTACGACGAAACATGATCGGAATAACCTGAATCAGAACAGCTCGTTTTGATGAATATTTATTCACGTTTGTTCCCTGAAGTATTAATCGCTAACCGTATTTTACGTTTATTACGAAACAGTTAATTTCCTTTTATCGGGATCGCGCACGTTTAGTTTTATTATCAAAATAAATACTTGCTAACTTTTATACAAAAGCATCACGATGTAACGCTCGTTGCGTATGAATACAAATTTTACAAATTCAACCGCCGTACCCGCTATTTATTATGTTCGTTAACCGGCTCTTGGTCAACGGATTATTTTCGTGGAAAATCGCGATCGTCGAAACCGGACGCGTAAAAATAATACGATTTCGCGTACTCGTAACTGGGCGTAATTATAAATTTTACGTATCGCGCGTAAATTCGATGTAAATGAAACTAAACGTCACAGTTTATCGGGAAAGGAGTACCAAAATTCTGGTACGTATTATTTATTATTTTTATTAGCGAATCACACCGTTACGTGGTATTATTTTTACGAACAAATTTTCAAAGTAACAATCGTTCGGATCAGCGCTAATTTTGCAATCGACGTTTCTGTAATAACCATCAAACGTTCTTTGAATACAACGGGACAATGGTTGGGCTTCTCGAATATGTAACCGCGCGGCGCAAAAAAAGGAAAGACAGAAACGTTGGGGCTTCTGTTTCGAGCAACGAACTCCTATCAAGTCTGGAAGAACCACTCACAATGGCTGCACTACTCTAACCCACTTCCGCGATCTCTTCAGGCCACAATCCATGTCAACGTGCAGTATTCGGGGTATTTCGTGGCGCGACCGCGCCCCTCGTTTCCCTTCTTCTTATTGTCTCCACCCCACCCCCCCAACTACCAAAACCACCCTTCGCGGCAGCCACCGCCCGCCTCTTCTGCCGTAATTACAAACGAAGCCAATTAAAGCGGATGAGCCTAAATGGCCTGGCCCCGACGTTTGACTGCGCCCGCCAAAGCCAGGACAATGGGTTTGACGACGATCGCGTCACTTCCGTCCTCGTTTCTCCTTTCGCGGCAATTTGCCCCCGCGGCTTCTTCGTTCCACCGATAGGGTAAGTTTTAGAAAACCGGGAGAAACACTTTTGGATTGTGCGGATGCCCGACGGGGCGTTATTATTCGCCCCAATGTTTCTCCCAGCCACCGACAAAAGCGAAGACGAAAACGGAACTGTATGTTTCACGAATTCTTGTATTTTAAAATACTGACAAAAGAACGGGTTTAATACGATCCATTATTATTAGGAAAATTTCTGATTTGGTGTGAAAAATGATGCCTGAAAATTGTGATTTTAAGTGTATTAAAAAAAATATAATATCAACGAGTTTTACAATTTTGAATTGAGTTTAAAAAAAAAATAGTATTGAATACCTCGAAAGTGAATATTTTACAAATTCTTGTATTTCAAAATACTGACAAAGAAACAGTTCAAACACCATCTATTATCATTAGGAAAATTTCTGATTTGATGTGAAAAGTGTATTTTTAAAAAAAATGATATTAACAAATTTTAAAATTTTGAATTGACTTTAAAAAAAAAAATAGTATTAAATACCTCTGTGTTTATATACTATTTTCGGGCAAATTAGATTTTAATGTAACTCCAATTTTAGCTGTCCAAATTCGTCCCAAACGAAGAAAATCACAACTACATATTAATTAGAATTTCTCACACAAATCAGACAACACTTTATCAGTTAATATAAGAGAAAACAATATTATAAATGGTCGTTGATCCAAAGTATGAAAGATTTGATATCGAAAATTGATCACTGTGAAAGTTATGATTTCAATTCTGAATTAAGCGACCAATATCAGAGGTATCTATCTTCATCAGAAGCAAATATCGTTTTCTACTAATATGTAGTTTTGGAATTTGCGTGACCAAGTATCCTGCAAACTGTTTTACAGCGACGACCGTCGATTTTTATCGAAAGGGGAGCTAAAACACTTTGACGTGTTTTGATACTCTCGATACATGTACGCTCCATTTACGCGGAAAATACGTTTCGGGCCGATTTTTTTTTTTTTGTTGTACACTGTAGAAAAGCGTAAATCGAGTCTGTCGAAAAATATAGAAAACTATAGATCGTTCACGTTGTAAAATATTTAATCTAATATATATTTTGTTCGTATCGAGAACACTATAGAATCTAGGTACAGAAAAACGTACGTAAGTTTCTTTTTTTTTTTTTGACATTGTTGCATTCTAAAATAGAAATCAATCTTTTCCTTTTTTACGAATCTAAATTACTCCTTTCACTATATAAAATATATGGAACTCCATTTCTGGTTTATGACGGATAATTCTTTTTCCAATTTTAACTTTTACCGAATTTTTTTTCTTTTACATCGGACTCTACCAGATTTTTTAAGCCCTGACAAAATTTCAAAGCACGTTGAAAAGATCTCTGAGGCTTTTAGTGATTCCCAGAGAAATTTTGTACCTCCTCTGATTAGCCCCTTGACGTACGATTTAATTCCACATAATTTTTCAAACCTATTCAATTTTGTTTAAATTTGTTCGTAAAAAAAATAAATATGTTTACCTCGTTGTTAAGAGAACAGATTCGAATACCTTGTGCATATAAAAACGTGTCGATTTTAACCCTCAAGTGGAATATTATTTAATATGTTTCAATGTAATTATTTAAAAATTACATTAAAACATATATAATTATTTAAAAATTACATTGACCCCCATTAGTTCATTATTTTTTAAATATATTAAAGAAAAGTTGATTTCCATTTGCCAATTTGGTAAAAATCAACATGAAGTAAAATAATTCAGTTGAGATTGAGAGTCCACTTGAGGGTTAATTGTATAAGACTTGAAGACTTAATGACATCAACAACTTGTGATTCAGACTAGTCATTGTACATCAAGGAATTAAATTCCAAAGAAAAGTTACGTCTGCAGTAATTCTACGACTATCGATGGTAATAAACCTTGAAGATTACTCTTTGATTCTTGCCCCTGCTTTGAACACGATAAAACCGAGAAATTCTTGTTTCATAAATTATTTAATAGGCGATTATTCCAAAGAATCGTCGATCGTCGAGTAACATGTACGATTCGATAACGCCAAAGCCCACCATAGGTGCGAACAGCGAACCGGTTCGAACCTTTTCCGGGCTTATAATCGACCCCCGGCGTCACCTAATCGTCCCGTTGTCTGGCTCTCGAATTCCACCCTGCGCTCGCTCGACCTTCTTTCGAGCGGGGCTTGTAATCCGACGGAGTTCACGGGAGGATATCTAATCGATCGTGGCACTCGACAACGGCCTCCGGATCTCCCAATTTCACGGCCTGCCCGATTTACCAGTTACCAGCGTGAAATATCGGAAAACTTCCGGAGAAGATTACCGACACTGACAATTTATTGGGTCGGCGTTTTCGGAGACACCGGACCTCCGGTTACCGTCACGGCGATCGAACCACCGTTTTCCACCGATATCGATTCACAATCCCCTTAATGGAGTTATCGACAAATTTGTTATTATCGGTCGAAACACTAAACGCGTACGTCAAGACGATTTCGTCAAGATCTATATTTGAATTATTTTTGAGAAAAATTTAAAAAACCCTATTATAGAGGCTGCCACGATGGAACCGTTTCGTGAAAGGAAATGTTTCGCTGTGAATCGTTCCCCGATTGAATTCTATTTCCATAAATTTCTATTATGCAATAGTCTTTGCTCTAACTTTCAACTCCTATTACCACCGATTATTTGAAACGGGAGTAAATAATATTCCATACGAAATTCCAGTAAAATAACTGCACCGAGATCCTTTGTTCGATAAAATGAAATTTATATCCGACGTGTTTCAGCGATTCGAACTTTGTGGAGACTCTGATTTATTAATCTTCGGTCTGTCCAACGCGCGACAAAGCGACGTCATTGTTTTTCTTTTCTTTTTTTAAGAAGTTTCGGTGTCCCTGTTCTCGTTTTATTTGTCCCGCATTTATCTGCTTCTCGATGAGGTTTCCGCGTTCGAAACTCTTTAATTAAACCTGCCCGCTAAGCATTTCCTTTTTTCTTCGCTCCTCGAGAGCTCCTTAATTAAACTCGAAATTGACTTTCATTAAAGTAACGTTGTTTATCGTGATTACGTAACGGCGGAGGTATTTACTATGATCCAGTTTCCTTCCGGCTCCTTTTTAAGTTCGTCTTACATCGAGAAAACACAGTGTCGTTACGAACGCGGGCGACTACGTATGTAAATCGAACCTGAATATAGTTTCTAAAAAAAACACGTAATTTTTATTTTCTGAATTATCTTGTGCCTCCATTAACTTCGATCAATTTTCATTGCAAAGTTTATATTTAGTTTTTAAAATTGAAACATTTGTTTGAATCGTATTTACTATAATATTCTATACAAATACGATAAGCAACGCATAACAGCTATAATTTTAATTCCTTGGCTTCATGTTCGAATAATGGACGCGTTTTCCACTCGCTGAAAACAATATAGAGACGGGAAATACAATACGAGATCAACGCTTCGCGTTACTTAACGAACACATCTCCAAACTCCTGGCATCCCTAAATCCCCTTTCTGTTATTGAAATGCACAGAAGCCAACGAAACCCGTTTATACGCGGGATTTTGTTGTTCCGTTTCGTTCACCAGGGCATCGAAAGGTTTTAACATTTAGCGGCCATAAATAAAGATACATCGACGGAGATAACGATTACAAAACACGGATAAAAAGCAAAACGATCGTCTAAATCCCGACGATACAGTCGGTGACGATGTTTTCGTTTCGTTATCGCTGCACGATGTGCATTTCCGGCGAACCGGAAACCTCGATATAGCCATTTCGCTACGACCAATATTCCCCCGCTAGATAGAAAATAAAGATTTCATAACGTTCAACGTTACGATTAAAGATTTTTATCTTCGTGCACGAATGTTGCAAAACACTAAAATGACCACATTTCTAGAAACACAGACATTGATCGTATATTTACTAATACCTTTCATGTTGACGATTACCTTAAAATACGATTTTTCTTTTAATTAGAATATGTATTCATTGCATCGATCAAATTCAACGTGAGTTGTTAAAAAAAAATATTTACGCGTTCTGCACTTTAAGATTTCTATTTATTTACATTTTCTGCGAGTATAAACATCCTAAAAATTTTAAATTTGCCTTTAAAAATGTCGCTTTAAGAAATAAACGCGGTCGATAAATATCACGAACGCCAATGGAGGAATTTCAAACGACGGCGAAACAATTCATCGAACTTGTCAACAATGTCGATCGTAAACTTTCCGTGTTTTAAGTCGCCTCGCGATCTTCCTTTTCCGGGGTGTTCCCAGCGCCACCCTTCGTTCCTCGTTCCATTTTACTGAAAGCTGACTCACCCTCGGTCCCTTCTTAATAAAATCGGAATTGTTAAGCGGCTCATTATAATTTAAAAAGGAAACTTCCGGCGCCGGGAGACCGGTGATATAATTTCGCTTCGCGATTCCCTTGTTTTCTCGATCCGCAAAATTCGCGACATCTAAGCTAAACCATTTCCAAACAAATATTTATCTCCCAGTGCTTCTCCACTTCCATGTACGAATTTTTGCTCGTTCTTTTAAATTTCGAATGCAAAATTGTATTAACCTACGAAGCTTCCGATTTGCATTTCTAATATTAAAAAAAAAAATTCATTTCAATTCTTCCCTCGCAGACTATTTGAAAGTTCAAAATGAATCCTTTCACTAGAAAATATTTTCTACGTATTAGAAGCAACCGAGTTGAGTTAGTAAATAATGGAAATGTGTCCTGAAATCGTCATTTTTCCCCCAGAATATTTAAGAAAAATTAAATGTAACAATTTGCAAAGATAATTACACCCTTCGTAATTTCGAACAATTTTAACCTTGGTACCGAAACATCTACATTTAAATTGCACGGGCTCGCGGAGCTTTTCAAGCTTTTTCTCTGAGCAGAAGTAGCACTTCAACTGTTAGAACTTAAAACTTTGCACTTTATACTTTTACCCTGACATCTGAATTCTATGTACTTTCGGGCTTAAACTTCTTTCTACCGAACTTCCATATTTGAATATTTACCCTCTGGATTTCGGTGTGCAATCATCGTTCGATTGTTATCATCGTTCTCGTTAACACTTATCTAACATTCGTTTGTATTGTTTCATCGAACGATAAATGATTTCGACCCGCTTGGAAATTGTTCGTCGCGAAAGTTATTTCCAGCAGAAATTTGTCAGACACTTCGTGCCCGTTTACAACAATCATTTATCAATATTTCCGTCCAGCAAATATAATCCCGGTCCGCGGTACTAATTACTTTTCATCCCCCTCGCATTATTTCCGTCGTGAAACGTTCGAGGAACTGGGGTATCAAACGTCTCGTTGATTTTCAAACACAGAACAACAAGAATTGGTTTTTCAACTTCGATTCTCGCCGTTTATTTTCCACCGGAACTTCCGGGCGAGCTATATCGATTATATCGCGAAAACAGTCGGTTCGCGTGAAAGGGGGAAGCAGAAAAGCTTCGACATTTAGATGGAGTTCAGCCATCGGAATTTCCCCCGATTCTTTTATTCCCCGCCACACTGCCTTTCATCGTAGTTTCTTTTACCCGTCTCGGATATCGGAATACTTCTCAAAGATTTTCGAGTCTCCCTCTTTCTCCCCTTTAGGTACCCGGTTTAATTAACTATCGCGCTACTCCCGGTTCTTTGGTTTCTTTTAAAAAGCGCTTTATTCGCGCGATAGTTGTTTACGGAAAACAGGTATCTATCTTGCAAAGTAATTAATCTTTTTCGATCTTTCGCTCATTAAAACCCAATCTAAAATTAATAAAAATAATATTCGATATTTCTGCTTCTAGGTTTGAGCGGAAAAAAATTGATATTTCAATTTTCAAGTGTTGCCATTTTCTTAAATCCGAAGATTTTTTATTTTTCTCTAATTATGACTGTAATTTTTTAAATCAATTTTAAAACACTCTGCACATGAATTTAACTTTTACAATCGTTACTATTTTTAATTAAAAAAAAAATCACTGAATTAAGGAGTCCTATAGATTCTTCAGAAAAAAAAAATGATTAAGGGTTTTTTTTTGTTCTTAAAGCCCAGAAGGCTCCCTTGAATGGTTGAATAATATATTTTGATCTTGTTCAAATTAGATTTCGATCACGAAAGGAACTTTAATGGTATCGTGGTGCTTTTACGTTAACGAGCGTGAAATGCTGATCGGTTCAAAGGACTGGTAGTAACTATTGATCGTTCTCCAAGTGCGAGTCGTCACGTACGGTAACGAAGACACGCAATAACACCTGTCGCCTGTCCCGGGACGACGAGTTCAGGTACATACCACTGGGCAATTCCTTTTCACTCTCGACGTCGGTGCACAAGCTTAAGGATTCCATTCCCGTGGTATTGCTTTCCGTAGTCCGTCACCCGTTACACCAGGCGCATAGTAAGCATCGATGGTCAAGAATACCTAAGCGAACGAACGTATACACACACGTCCCTGGACGAGACCGTCCCTCGAATAGAAAGAGGAAAAACGCTTTTGAGGCGATCAGATGCTGCGGAATGGCCGGGGGAAATAGAAACGCGAACTCGTAATTCGAATGCAGAGTTTAACTAAATTACGGAGTCACGGAATTAATTGCTGGGATCTATCTTTGGGGGAAACCACATACAGCCTGTTCAGGGAGAAATTTTAATGGGAGATTCCACAGGCCAAAATAAGACGAAAATCAAGAATATAAATTTCTTAACTGTGGCTTCGTTAAAAAATTATTAAAAAGTTAAGTTAAAAAATTTCAAATCGTTTTGAAAAAATTATTTTTAGTTGGAGGGGTCAATTACAATCATTTTTGGTCATTACACATATCTTCGAACTCCTACTCACTTTCGAGAAAAAAATTCGAGTAGGTGGACAAATTTTTCGGCGAAATTAAAATTATTCAAATCGTTTAAAAAAAATTATTCTCAATTGCAGGACATAATTACAATCATTTTTGGTTAATAGACATACCCCCGAAATCCTATCCAGTTTCGAGAAAAAAATTCAATAAATGGATAAATTTTTCGACAAAATTAAAACATTTGAAATCGTTCTAAAAAAATTAATGTTAGTTGCAGGGGTCAATTACAATCATTTTTGGTGATTAGACATACCCACAAAATTCTGCGCATTTTCGAGAAAAAAATTCAGTACGGGCGAAACTTTAAACGTTAATAACTTTTTAACGAAGACTCCATCAACAAATTGGTATTCTTGATTTTCTATTCAAACTTAAATCCTCAAATGTCTCAATGTATAATGGGATCTATATTACGAGTAACAAGTTTTTTTTTATTTTGCAAATCACCATTACAGTGTACGTATGATCGAAAGATGAATCTTTCCAACTCAAACTGGCAAAATTGGTGTCGTTTGACGATACCATTGTTCGATTACTATAGGGGGGTATAAGAAGCCCTTCCCACCAGTTCGTAACATGTTCACGCTGAACTAGACGCGGATTAAATTCGATTCACCGGCGTGTAAACTAAGTAGGATCGGATTAGAACGACGCTATCAGCGTAACCATCGAATACACAAGGAATTATAGGAAGGACCAGCAAGAGGGGGACGAAGGACGATCACCGGGATCGATGTCATCGAAATGCCATTTTCACGACAATTTACTCTTCCCGGTTAGATGAAATCTATTTCGAGAAATAAGTACCGTTTAATTGGTGTTTGGGATCGTTTGTCCGATCGGACTGTTGGGCGCAACTGCGAATCGAACGTGGTCAGCCGTATTATAACTTGAATAGTTGCGGACCAGGATATTGATACTCCAATAACACGGTGGAATCTCTCTGTTAACCGTGGTAATAGACAGACCATTTGTTCGACGGACTGTTACGACGATAGAGTGTATTTTGATTAACTCAAAAATATTACACCTTGATCCCTGTGATTTCGGAGTACAAAGTTCGAGTATCTGTAAAGTCTAATCACGTTTCATGAATTCTGTAACTTGATAATCTATAAAATGTTATTATATAAATTTGCTCATACTTGGAAGTTTGTCAAATTTTGGTACGCGATCCTAAGTCCTCGGATTAGGTTTAATGAACGTAAATTTTCTTGCCAGGCAAGGTTCCCTGTCGTCTATTTTAGAACAATATTCGATTCTACATATGTACACGGTGCAATTATGGATAAAATTAACTGGAATATTGTCTCTTAACAGTTCGAAATTATCCAAAATTCAAATTCATTTGGCAAACGTTAGTTTTCAAAATTATAAACTTGTTAAATTTAATCATGCAATAATTTTTAGCTACAAATCGACTAACGCCACACTAAAAAAAAAAACCTACCAGCCAACTATAATTAGAATTGGAAATAATTCAAATTGGGCAAATTTTATCCACGATTAACACTGGAACTACCAAATCAGTCAAAATGACCTATTCCTAATTTCTAATAAAACTTGTCAAAAATTTACTTGACTGAATTTTTGAAAAATCGTAATTTTCTGTAAGAGAATATATAAACACTTATTTCCATTGCATTTTTTGGTACAAATAAACACACTATAATTGTCGGTAGTTCTAGTGTTAAAAAATATTGCTTCTTTAAACCGACATCCAGGAAAAGTCACAGAAAGAAGCTAGTTTAAAACGAAAAGTTTTTTGTTGAAAATTCTCCCAACCGAAAATAATTAAGTATAAATCATAGGCGTACATAACTCTAACAAATAGTATACACTCAGTCATCGAACCAGCACCGGTTCCACGGACAAATTACCGTCCCACGCGTCACGCAACCTGTTTTCCTCTCGGTGTGCCCCCCTCCCCCCTTCGCCGTTCTATCCGCGACTACATCGCTCGCGATAAATAAACGCTCGGGATCCCGTCATCGCGGACCCCTGTTCCCTGATATTTCCGCGGAAATAAAACGATTTCACGCATCGACGTGGAATTTTTCGCCCGGTCGAGGATCCGTCGGGCGCCATATGGGAAATCAGTTGGGGTATTACCAGCAACGTTATAACTGTACGGGTTGCAGGTTGCACCGGTTGCGCACACGTGATCGCCTTGACAGAGAACCCAGCCATGCCTGATTCCTACGAAGCGCGGATCCATATACGTGTGTGACTCTGCAGGGACCACCCTGCGCGTTGGACGGAGATAAAAAAAAAAAAAGAGAGAGACAGCAGAGACGCAGAATAACTTCCCACGTACGAAAACGAGGCGACATAAGGCGTTCTGGAAGGAGGGGGGCAAAAGGGGGCCAGTGGGCCCCTTTTTCACGACCCAACGACGCGAACTGACGCCACCCGTTTAATTTAAAAATTCCTCCCACGATGCTAACTGGTGCGTACGAGAATCCTCGAAAAGTCGAGGAACACGGGGAGGACGATTTAAAATAAATTGTTTGGTAGCCAGAGATAAACATCGTTTGCTGAATAGATCTCCACAAATTGTTTTTTTCAATCAGACGCGAGGTAAAAAATTATATTCGAGGGCAGTTTTTTATGTCGACCGCAAAGAACTTTATGTTTCACGTTTATTGCGATGGGGATCGAGAAAAAGATTTTCCAAGCTGCTCGCGATCATGTAATGTATTTCGAAGATTTAGGATAAATTCCATGTTTCTAATTTACATTTAAAAACGATGAAATTTGTGTTTGTGGCCATAGAAACTGTGCATGTTTGTAATTAAGATGGTAGTTATATTATTTTCAGTCTAATTCATATCTGAACTATGTGTAAAGTGGAAAATCATCTGGATCCCAAAACAAAAATTTCTAGGTTCTAAAAACCTTCAATTTTCGACTTTTTGACCCATTACACGACGAAGAAAGTACCGAAGAACAGAAACTATCGAGGAATCAATATTGTTATTCTCTTCCCCGATACTCGTGGAAAGAATAACGTTAAATGCGAAAGGTATCTCTTAGTTTCTTGCAACAATTCCCGCAAGATGTCAAACACCTCCCACACACTGGTAAATCTGTGTAAAACGTATTGAAGAAATAAAATGTCTCCCGCAACGTTTTCTTTGGACATTATTTACGTCTGTGTAAAAGTCGACGTAGAACGAGGAGAAGACAAAAGCGACGTTTTTACCGCAACCGGGGAAAAAGAAGTAACGCGGGATTTATTTGTTCAACTTGTAACCGCTCCGTTTAACCCGGGCAGATCTTAAAATATATTATAATTTGCAGTGCATCCTTTTTTCCGAATCCTTCCGTGTACCATAAAGCATGGGCACAATTCTAAACGAGAATACAGCACGCAAAAATGATAAAAAAAATGCTATAGTTCCACGTTCTTTGTAAATTGAACCAATATCAAAAATATTATACAATATTTGTAGGTTCAATCTAAATTTCAATATACCAGTGACCATATCGTATTCGAAAAATATTCCGAGTTTCGATCAAGCACACGATTTAATTTGATCACAGTAGATTTCCCCCGCAAATCGAAAAATACTTCCAAGAAACAAATATGGCGACTATTTCGCGAGCTCGAATCGCGAAGAAAAATGAGACTTAAAAAAGAAGAAAAAGATGAACCGGAGAAAAGAATCTAACGAAGTTTCCACAACTACGACCAACGGTTCTAAAGCAAGAAGGGGAGCAGGAAATTACATTGAGGAATTACTTCAGCAGATTTCCTGTCAAGCTTTTACCCTGCACCTGCCCCATCGACCCACGGGGGTTATGGTACTTCCTCTTTTAAAAATGCCAAACCGTGTCGAGAGACTTCTGAAATTATTTCTCATTTTCTGTCGGGCCAGCGAAAAATACAACGACCCTTCAAAAAAAAAAAATAAAATGGACGCTGTCTTCTCTAATTGCCGTATAAATTACTGAATAAAACATTTTCAGACGCTGGTTTCTCGACACCGCCGTATAAATTTAGCGGCATATTTTTTTTTTTTAACCTTATAACCCGTGGCATATTTAAATAACCGCGAACGCTTTGCCCGCGTTTCTTACGTGCTGCAACAGTTGGAGCAATCTGCGCGTAACTGGTGCGGTGAGAGCCCCAAGTACCGGATGAAAGCGGCGAACAGTTCGCAAACATAACTCGCGACGCGATAAATTGTTAGCAACGCCCGTATTGCCCGCAATTTGTAACGGTTACGCGATATTACGTTATCGTGTAACGCTATCGCATTAGAGAGCAATAAAGCCCCGAGCACGTCGCCCATGAAAGTCGACTCGTAAACAAAAGAAAAACCGTAAATCTTCGGACTCCCGCTGTTCTGCTTCCACCGAATAGATCAATCTAATCTCATACTAATCGATATAAATACGTAACGAAATAAAGAAATTTATTTAGGACTCTAAAGAAATAAATTATCATCGATATTGAGCTTTACGAATATTTTAATCTATTATCAAACCCTTTTTATAATCGTGTGGAGAATTTAAAAATTATGTAGTAATTTATTGAAAAATTAATTTAGATTGAAAAGTTAGCTGTTGGTGTATTCTTGTGAGTTCTTTAAAGCGTGTCTGCGATTTGCATCCCGGATCGTGTGAAGGGTGAAAAAAAAAAATGGAGGAAACCGGTTTCGTCGACGATCGTGGAGATCGTTAGAAATTAATTGGAACCGACATTGTGTCACGCGTCTCTTCCCCCGATGATTTCCGACGTAACAGCTTTAATTTTGCGCGATTTTCAACCGGAAATCCACGGTATCCGATCCGCTCGAGTGTGACGATTGCGGCCCATTATTGCTAACAAATGCGCGCCAATCGTTTTCCTCCCTCTTCCTTCCCCTCGTCGTTAACCCGAAACACTAGAGACGAACGAAAAAAAAAAGAAGAGTCACGTGATTTCAATTAATACTTTCGACGGAGCGTGAGCAATTAGAATGTCCATTCTACCGCGTATTCTCAATCATTATTTAAGCCGATTGGGAGGGAACCAAGGAAGACGGAAATTGCCTATAGTTGCGCCCTCGAGTCGCGGGAACTTTTCTGTCGATAACGTTCGGAACGTCGAGAAATAATTATTAAATGAAACTATTTCTTTCTTAAAGTTATATTCCGAGAAACTTGGGTGACTCCAATTTTTAAAATTTTTGCATTTGTACTTGGAGGAGTACCGTAAAAAACAATCACAAGTTCACAAAAAGTTGGACACAATAATGTTTTAAAGAGATAAATAACAATTATTCGTATTCGAAGAATGTAAGCTTGCAAAGATCAATAATTTCTCTCTTTCGTAAAATTCAGATCTCGATAGAACAAATCTATAACGAAGTAGAAATTTCCCAGTCGTTCGCTGTTCTGCAACAAAGCATGGCGAATACCCAGCGAGATAAATCCGTGCTTTTCGATCGCGACAGGAATTTCAAAAAAAGAAAAGGAAGAAATTAATCCCGACGAGGAGGAAAGATCGTTTCGCTGGCTCGAGTAACCCCTAACATTTCGATATCGATTAAAGGGGGGGTGCGTATGGACGTATCTGCGCGACATCCTCGTCGAACATCTCTGCGAACGAGTAGCCAGGTATTTACACACGCATTCGAGGGACCCGGCGTCCCCTTATGGCGGTAAAATGCGCAGTGACACGTCGCGTGACCCACAGAGGGGCGCAACCGAACGTTAAATATTCATCTGGGTGGCCGGTGGCTCCTGGCAACCGGCCAGCCGATGACAGTCTGGCATCTGTTACGGGGAATAAATCCCCACCGAGAGTGAAGAACTTCATTCGTCGCTACGACTGCGCCCATGGAACGACCAAATACCGAATTTGCACTTATCGTTGCCGATGGTAAACCTTCTGGGTCAGATAATACCCTAGAAATAGGATTTCTGTAATTTGGTAACTGTTTTTTACAGATTTTATTTCGTTCGATTTTATACGAACTGTTTATTATATTTTTGTATCGGTTCTTGAGACATGTTTAAGTTGGCATTTCATCCCCAGCATTAAGGGTAGTTTCCATCTTTGGAATGTTAATATTAATGGATGATGAGGTGTAATATGTTTAGCCTATTTTTCCATTAACTCCCGAGACGTTTAACTGAGAAGGTTTTAATTTTAAGGGTAGTTTCCACACTTCCAATATGAATATCAACAGATGAAAGAAATGCAGATTTAATGTACTGAGCATATTTCTCCATTAATATTAAAAATTTTTAACTAAGAAGGTATTTCATCCCCTATCTCAAGGGGTAGTTTCCACCCTTACAATATGGATATCAACGAATGAAAAAATACAGGCTTAACATGTTCAGCATATTTCTCCATTAATACCAAAAATGTTCAACTAAGAAGGTATTTCATCCCCAATTTCAAGGGTAGTTTCCACCCTCAAAATGAGAATATCAATCGATGAAAGAAATACAAGCTCAATAGATTGAGCATATTTATTCCCGATTAACTAATTAGATATCTAATCCCCAACCTCAAGGGGTAGTTTCCACCCTTACAATATGAATATCAACCAACGATAGAAATACAAGCTTAATATATTCAATATATTTCCAATACCAAAAACGTTTAACTAATTAAGTATTTCATCCCCCAACCGCAGAGGTTAGTTTTCACCCCTAAAATACGAATATCGCCCGACGAAAGAACTCCCAAGCTTAATACTGTCCGACCACGTGCCAAGTTTTTATAGAAATCGAGGCTCTACATGGGATGTCGAGCCTCGACAGCCACGCTCATGGTTGGTAGATTATTTTCTAAACCCCCAACGGATCGGTGTGCAATGGCACGAGGTGGAAGGGGGTAGAAAGGTAGAGGAAACAAAGCGACCTATCGTATTTTTCCAGGGCAATCGTAGCCCGGCAATTAAGTGCGAGCCGCGCTCGAACGCGCGGAGATACGCCCGCACGTATTGCAATTTGTATGGAAATATGAGCCGGTTTCGAGTTTCGTAGGCAGTGGCTGCGTTCAGATATACTCGCGGCGCAGAGAGTGCATTTCCTGTATCGTATCGTAGCTCCCCTCGTTATCATGCAGAGACGGCCACGTCCTACTCTCTCGCTCCCCGCCGCCGCGTTCCACGCTTACAACGTCGCAACACACGAATCCTGGCCATGACGAATGCCTTCCCGTACCCGGTGCCCTCCATTCTCGATGCAAATGGCCCTTTTCACGCGGAACCACGTCGATACCTAATCTATTTACCGCGGTGGTCGACGATACACCCGGAAAAACCGAGTCTCTCTCTGTCTCTGTTCACGTTGTCGTCAAAAAATATCGAGTATATCATCGAATGCAATATTAGTCCATCAAAAGAAGAATTTGCAGTGTCGAATAGGTTCACAGAGAAGGGAGAGGGCCCTCAAAAAAAGCGCCTCGATAAAATTCCTCTTGGAAGTCCCACAAAAAGGCTTCGTCCAGGCTCTTTCTCGAACCGATTTTATTTTATGATTTTTTCGATCTCTGTACGCGACACGCGGCGTTCTCGAAAATAGGAAGAACTTGGAGCGTGAAATTTCACTGGTACCGGTTTCGGAGAATAAATATGACCGTTTCGACGTACGTGGAATATCGTTTTATCGACGTCGGCCGGTCGTCCTTTCATTTCGAGATCACTCTGTAATTAGCGGTTAACGGCGAGCCAAAAGCGCAACCCGCTATAGCCCCGTCGATCCTACGTAACGATTTTTCCTTCGAGTTATTCCTGCCAGTAACCTTGATACGACCTGGCAGCGATTCAACGAGCAAAGTGGTGTTTCCTTTGTGGACGCCTCGCAACGCGAAATTTTTATTCATCGCGCCCCACGGCTCGAAAGACGGTCAGTACTTTTAATTCGAGCGTAGGAAAATATTCGCCCAATATTTCGTGACCCTCGAACCACATTCAAACGTAATAGTTTATTTACGATACGAAAAAAAACTAGATCTTAACTTTTCTCTAAATGATACAATTTTGTTCTTTTGTGACACAGAATTTGTTTTCATTTGAAAATTAAAATTTTGCAAAATAAGGAAAATGTGATCATTGGATGCATATTATCTTTGTTCAATGAAAGTGTAATATACAGGGTGTTCGGCTATTCTTGATTAAAGTTTCGAAAAAAAAGTTATTAAAAAATTTCAAATCATTCTGGAAAAATTATTTTCGTTTGCGAGGGTCAATTACAATCATTTTTTGTGAATACACATACCTCCAAAATCCTATCCACTTTCGAGAAAAAAATTCGAGTAGATGCTGAAATTTTTCGGCGAAATTACAAAATTTCAAATCGTTTTACAAAAATTATTTTTTGTTACAGGGGTCGATTACAATCATTTTTGGTCATTACACATACTCCTGAAATCTTACGCATTTTCGAGAAAAAAATTCCTTACCGAAAATCTAATGTCTGACCATATATCACGTTTTTCCCCTGAAATTTCATGCGTATCTTTAAAATGTCATAACTCCTGAACGGATTGGACGATTTTAATGTTTAAAAAGGCAAACAACGCGTATTTTGGTGAAGAATATGTAGAAATTGTAACAATATTGAAAACATTGTTCCTTGACCCCATAAAGTGAGAAAAACCCCATAAAAATAGTCCAATTTTCAAACAGCCATAACTCCTACAATAGTGAATATATTTCAATGAAACTTTTTTCGGAAGTAAACCCCATGAATACTTACAAAAATATATTAGACAACTTTTCTATAGGGCGTCAAACAAAATGACTAAAAATCAGAAACGAATCTAAGAAAAATCAACAGGGGGTAAAATTTTGAATCGTTCTGAAAAAATTATTTTCTGTTGCGGGGGTCAATAACAATCATTTTTGGTGAATACACATATTCCCGAAATCCTACGTACTTTCGAGAAAAAAATTCTTTTACCGAAAATATACTCTGTGGCCGGAAAAGTTTCTATAACTTTTTAACGAAGCCTCAATCAACAAATTAGTATCCTTGATTTTCCCATGGGTGGCCGAACACCCTGTATGCTGTCGATGTAAGGTGGAGACCAACAACGAGAAATCTCGGACGCATTTATCCATTGAAATCCTCAAAAGCATCGTTTCTCCGCGGAACAATAGTCTTGCTTGGAACAATAGCTTTTCATGTCCAACTCGTCCGAAAGTACGCCTCTGTACACTTTACGGTACAACCGAAAGTTTCTGGACACCAAAAAGAAAGTTCTCGTTCGGTAGAATGGTTCAACAAACGCTCGAAACTCAACTGTGGCGGAACCGAACTATAGGTGACCACTTTTGCGTACTGGTACGTACAATATATCAACATAAAGAGTCACCAAACATTTTTCACGTTCGAGGGATGATCTTTTTGGAACTATTATTTTATTTAACATTGTCTATCAAACTCGTGAAATTTTCTACGATACCAAAACTTTGATTTTAGGCAATTCTAAAGAAGATAACTTCAAAATTGTCTCAGTACTGTACTCTGCTGACTTGGTCTCGTGGCAGAAATGTGAGAAAAGTAGATCACGTATTCCCATGTACACATAGAAGCCTTGTTCGCTATGTTCGTGGACTTAAAAACCAGACGACTTATTTTAGCATTCCACCATTTAAATTACTGTCTCCCCAGAGAATGATCTAATTATTTTTCGAATGATAAACTAAAATCCACGCGATATAGAGAATTGTGCCAAGTAGCCAGACAACGAAATCTTGGGATATCAACCCACGCATGAACCTCGATTCAGTCCTCCCCCAAAGTCAACCTTATCCCTTAGATTTCCCTTCTTCTAATCCAGCTCTCGAAGACTCAGCCGATCATTTCGCCGGGACGATTCGCTTTATCTCCTTCCTTCTCCATTATCTCTTCATTCAAAATCTTCGACCCTTCTCTTTAATCTCTCGTTCTGTAACTTTTTCTTCATCCCTGCTCGCCTCCTCTTATCCATTCGTTCTCTCCGACTACATAATTCAATTCCTATTTTCCAGGTTCTCTGGGGGGGGGGCTTCGTTTTTCAACGGCGTGTCCATTCGCTCCGAAGCGTTCGTTGTTTTTCACCAGGATCGAGCCTTTACCCCTGCAATCCCTCTTCGTTGTTCCTTTCGACGCCTCGGGTCTTCGACGATCGCGTTATCCTCTATCTTCTCTCTTTCTCGTCGTCGTCCTTCGTGGTCATTTTTCATCATCCGTCTACATTCTCTGCTTTGCCAACAGCGCTGGGATAACATATCGTTGACGAGCTATCACCGTCCGTGTTCGAAGGAAAGATCGTTATTTCGCGTTAGAGTAATCACGATCATTCAATTTGAATTTCTTACAAAAATATTTTGTAATCTCGAAAACGGAATTTTGGGGACTTCGAAGCCTGGGTAATTTTAGGTCAAGTAGTGGTCAATTCTTTGAAAATGAATTTTTTATCTGTTAAAGAATCTCGATCATTTTTGGACTAGCAACCAAGGAATTAGCATGTCTCACAAATTTTTAAGTATCTTGACTATTTTAAATGGTGCAAGAAAATGTTAGAGAAATTATAGAGTTTAAGAAAGTATAGTATTCTTGCAAACGGAAGCACAGAGATTTCGACAGATTTGCATATTCTGAATATAAAAGTACTAAAGTTTGTTTTAAAATTTACCATTTACTGTACGTCTCCATTTGCAAGAGTACCATTTATACCATATTTTCTCCCATCATTTGAAACAATCGAGATATTTACGTGAATATACTGTACTCGTCCGATATCCGGGAACGATTACCAAGCAGGCTGTTAATTACGTTACCAGAAATCCCGTTTATGTTTGTTGTTTATGATCGCGGGCGGTAAGTTCGCGCATGGAAATTTCCAGCGGGTAATTCGATCGTCGCGATTACTTGGGAGACGCTTTATAAAGGCGGACTCGAGAGCATCGCGGACTGCTCCGCCCTAAAGCTTTTAGGTTAATGCCCAAGTTCTTGGCCGTTTGAGAAGTTTAACTTTATCGCGTTATATCGATCCGTGTTGACCTGTAACGCGTTACGTGAGCCCACGGTCGTCCGACGATGCCTCGCATTAGTGCTTTTCCGCCACGTTTGACCACCCTGTTCACGCGCCGCAAGCAACTGGCCGAAGAACAAAGCTTGTTGCCCCGCGAACGCGTCGAAACGAGAACGAAACTGCGTGGAAATCGTGGTGGAAACGAGATCTACCCCGTATACGACACAATTTTCTACTCCAATGTAGGTCTCCGATCTATAAAACGACGTCGAAATTGGGGAAGCAAATTTTCTTCAAAATTGAATATAACCTAGTCCATACCATATCAGAGGCAGTTTAAGTCACCATTTTGCTGATTTTAATTTCAGATTTGTTTAAAAAAATACCTCTGTGAAAACGAGTTGCACTCAGAAATTTTTATCTCGGAAACTATTTATCGCATCGAGATTCTTTTTCTGTTTAATTTGTAAAGGATTTCTGAATAATCTGTTTCACGTTTTTAATAACTCCATCTCGAGTCTGTATTAAAGAAATAATAATTTATAATTCTCACCATTGCAAAATTGATTTTCCGTACGGAATAAAAATCATTTAGAAAGTTCGAACTAAAATTTAAATTGTCGACTGTGAAAAATTAATATTATCTTGAAAATTTGTTAGACACATTTTCACATTTTCCTGCAAGAAATTGTTATTCCACGCTTTCAATTCGTTTTTGTGTACGAAAAACTGCCCCCTACGATTTCCAAGGACACTTTCGCTATTTTTCCAATTATAGAGCAACAATTCTCGATCAATTTTCGAGACAATCGCGCCCACCGGATCTGAATTCACCGCGCGAAACAGAACCGTTCGAGTGTTCGAAACGTCTTAAAGCACGATGAATGCGTTCTGTAGCCTGCTGGGTATCATAACCGCATCCACCGTTGTTGCTATTCGCGTTGCCTTCCAAGACGAAACGGGCCAAGTCTCAACGACTCCCGTAGGTATTGTTCCCGCCGTAAGATATTTGAATTTTCGAGAATTCCCGCGCTCCTCGCGCACCGAGTCTCCCTATAGATTCCAAACTACAATTATTGTTAGTCCAGAACGTTCACGGTCAAGAAACAATGGCTACTGCTATAAGTAACGAACAGTAACAGAATAGGACAAATTTTTAATTCGTGAAGTCCACTCTTCCCTATATTTTTACTTGACTGTTGGTTTAAAAGATTCTTCTAAATCTAAGATGTGTATTCGTTGTTTGTGAAATTTGGTCAACTGTGATTGGAAGACTATTTCTAGGAACAAATAGTTCCCCACTAAAAATTGAGAAAGTGTTTCATCCTGAGTTTTTGTACAATTTGAGATTAACCCAATACAAAACTGCACTATTATAATATATTAACCACTAGTCGTAACAATAATATAAATTGGCCACGTCACGAGCGTGTTATTTCTCCTAATTTGAATGGAATTTACTTATGGGAACAGATTGTTCACCCAGTGACGAGTATTATAGCGTTTCGTCATAGGGTGTTGGTAAGCTCATCAATAAAGCTGATTCGACGATCTATCGCTTCAGACGCGTGATTAAACGCGACTCCTGTGCAGGAAACAACAGTTTAATGGATCAGACCTTCGGTGACGTTATTCGGAGACTCGAATTTATCCATCACATTCCGTTAAATACAGATATATCAGTCACACGCTTCAGTTAATCATAACGAAAATTTTATTGGATTTTTAAAGAATTTTCACGATATTTGTTACATATTCGTAATAAAGACTCCAGTGTGATAGTTCGAGAATACAGTGTACTATTCCAGGGTTAAAATAGGCCACCGTTCACATAGTATGCACGTTCGCGAAAGACGCGGATCAATTGACTCTCCCTGCACGTACGACTCGACGATTATTTCAGAATTTGCATTTACCCGGGAATTTTTCAACCTATCCAATTTTCTATGAGTAGGTTTGCACTGCGACTACAATTCACAATCGCTCATAAGTGGATTCACGTCCCGTCCGATCTATCGGAATACCAACGATCACTTTGCAGAAAGATCGGTCTCGATCAACACGATCTCAAAATTCATTTATTGAAAAAAGTTTGATAAGTTTGATACCATAAAAAAATAAGAGAAAAATAATCGAAGCTACTCTATCAAAAATAAGGCATTTATGGGAAACTTTAGTTCTCAAAACACTACAGAATGCACTTAATATACAAAAATATAAGAAATACTTAAAGACACGAATTATTATATTTACAACCCTCTACAAAGCTCTCAATTTTAGTAATAAAATTATGAATCTGCCACAATAAATATATATACGAATTATTTGTATTTTATTTCTTTACTGCTGGAACATATTTACCCCAAATTTTCAACGAACCTGAACCACGATTGAAAATTCTAACATTTTGCGTACGTATATTTCCACTTTACAAGAATGAATTTCCGCGGTCGAAAGGTTTATTTTATCCCGATGTGCATGCTAACACGATCTCCTCAAAGGAGCAAGGCGAGTAAAGGCCTCGGCGGCGGTCAATATTATAGCCTGTTCCGTAGACGATTATTCCAACATTGTCGAGGAAATGAACCTCCGGTGTTCTACTTAATAGCAGATGCTTCCCGTGTTCTCGCTACGTCGACGTCAAAGCGCAGTCAAAAGCAGTTGATGACGATGATGAACCAACAGGGACGCCTCGATCTTCCTTGATTCGAGCAAAGGCAAGCACAAGTCCCGTGTGGCAGCCAACCGTTCGCAATAATAATCCGATGGAACTTTGCTTCGACGCGAATCGCTATATCCTGTCAAGGTATTAGGGCTGTCATGTCAAACACGCAGCCCCCGACCATTAGATTTTGTGGTCCCCTTGATCCCTTTATTATAAGCGTTATTACTCGCGCAGAATTTTGGCATTAATCTTTCAATAAACCGAGGCACGAAGAAAATTTTACCGCAACAGCTTGACACATCGATACAACGAGAAACGAAAATTAAATTTATTTAATCGCTGGATCTACGAACGTTGAGTCCACAAATATTTATCGAAACTCTTTGCATTTTCTTTTGATCATAAAGTACACTACAGTCACAGGCCATTTTGCTCTTCCATCTTGGAAAATGCAAATTAAGACTCTGGATACATTTTTCGTAGCAACTTTATTATCTCGTTTTCTCATATTTAGTCGCTTTAATTTACGTGAAATTCAAAGAAATAAAATAAGAAAGTTGTAGTAGCTAAAATACTTTTAAGAAGCCAATATTCGAGGTAAACGAGTTTAAAGTCGAATCAGGACACGTGGACAATATTACAAAAATTTAGAACAATATTGATGAAAAAAAAAAAAATGCTAAAAAGACAAGTGTTGATAGAATTCTACTATTAATTTTAAAAGTAGTTTCTGTGAAGACTGATACATTTTATAAAACTGAAATTTTGATAAAAATTAGGACAACTTGGTTATCAATTTTACAAGAGTAAAAGATGTTCGATAAACATTTTATATCTGTCTTGCGATAGGAGCTCAATGTTTTCCTGTGTGAATTTCTTACAAAAGAGCCTTTTTCAGCTTTCAGAAGCATTCTGTATATTTTAGAATAGTCTAATATTAATCCAGAAACTTTCGTTTCTCGGTGTCGAACAGTTGTTAAATTTTCATCAGTGCACTATTTATTTGTCAATCGTGTTCCTTTTCCTTGAAATCGACGCGAGGTATTATCGGAATCAGCTGATTCAAAATAGAAAATGTCCGAATGCTTTGACGTCGCACGCTCTAGGCAAGACTATTGGAATTCGATATCTTACAAATACTTTTACCTCGCTGAATGTTAATTTCACAGATCGTGGTATATTTAAAAAAAATAAATTTCCTCCCCTGTTGTTTCATCTATTTACGGAACAAAGTAGCTTCATTTTCAGTAAATGTTATCTTCAAGGGAATATTCTGGCAGCAAAAGTTCCTGTTTCGAAAACCGCCGCGGGCAAATTGAAAATATCGAAAACTGATTCGCGCTGCGAACTTTTCCCAGCGTCCACAGAAATTAAACATCAAAATGCAACGTACCGCGGATTTATCGGTAAAAAATATCAGAGATTTTTCTGCGATTTACGTGTTTTCGTTTTCGAAGAGAATTATTTCTACAAAGATTCCTTCGTTCGCGAAACGCTCAAATGATCGCGACGTGTGCCTTTGTTCGGAGTTCTCCGGGCAGCGACTTCTGCGACATTTTTACTGCCACGAGAATTGGGCTAATTGTAAGAAGTAGTAATTAGGTGGGACATTAGTTGCACGGTTCTTTTTTGGGTTCGTTTAAATCTCGAGAGCCGCGGTTAATACGAACATTTTTATAACAGAATGAAACTGGACGCGGCGAAATAATCCGTGAAACAAAAATACATCAAATCGGTACGACCATAGATATCCACGATTTAAAAACCGGTTGGAACAAAAATTCTCGTTACTATTCTCAATATTTCTTCGAACGGAACGAAGTTACGAATTGTGGAGGACGATTTACTCGTAATCGATCGACGATTTAATCCGGCCTAAACGTTCGTAATTGAGCTAAGCGGCCGATGACCGCAAAGCTTAGTGCAATTTGTGCGCGAAAATCGCTGAGAATCTGATCGATAGCCCGTATACTCTTAAGAAACGATTCGATATTGATTTCGATGATATCGAAATACGATTTAAATTTCCAGGGCGCGAATTAAAAAGGAAATTACATGTATCGTGCAACGTTATTAAATCGTTGGCGTCGTAATTTTTTATTCGTCGCGACGAACCGACGAATAATTCGCGGCAATAATTAGAGACGCGTCGAGCAAAAAGTTTCAACGGGATTGCGAATCCGGATCGTTTATTCTTGCCGTAGCGTTTCCAGACTGCCGCGCAGTCTGATAAAAAACGGTCTACTTCCACTTCTATCCGATGCCACCGACGCTTCTTGCTCGTTAATCACACTTTTCTTACGAGCGTCGCGCGTTTTGCTTTACAAGTCTGGCGAGCTCATCCTTGCACGACGATGTAATTTACAGAGGAAATCACAGCGTAGCTGCCAAGAGATAGAGAGAGTGGTATCCTCTTTCTCTTCGACGCTTTTTACCAATTTTAATCTCGAAATACGCGACAGATTTAATTGCCCGCGACAGGCATTTCTTACGAGACTTTAAACACGCGACGATAATCAAGGGACGAGCAAACATTAATTTACGAATCGACATTTTCAGCGTGGAAACGTTGATCTTCAAATAGAAAATGCAGCAATTTGTATATACATTATCGTGCACTTTTGGTAATAGGATTCAACACGATACAAACTCACGAATATCAATTAATTTATACGAAAATTAATATTAAACGTAAATGAGAATTTCAAAGGACCAATCATGCTGCTGCAGTCATTAATCTCTTAATTTGGTATACGTGTTGTGGGAACAAATAATTTCTGATAGTCCATTACTCATTCAATCTATACATTAATTATTATTTCACGCTGACCGCGAATCTCAAAAATATATTCATCTCGTATAAACACCTCGTGATAATTCGAGCATTTCTTATTTATCTCGAAACTGTTCAATTAATTTCAAATTAATCCAGACCAAAGAAATAATAAATGAAATTGATTCTTTAGAAACCTAACACTTTATACTTTACATGTTTGCTTATATTAAATATTTCTCACAAACGTGGACATTTAAATAGGGTTCTAATTAATCTTCAACGGCGTCGCTGCTTTGGTTTTACAATCCCTCGAAACGCAACAGTGTCGACTGTCCTATCTCGTCCACGGTCGTTGTTTCATTCATGAACCCCGAGTTCCGACTTCTATTTTCCCGCTTGTAAATAAAGTTTAAGTGAAAAAGTTTGGCAATAAATTTTTACGCGAACGATACCCCGTGAAATCCCCGCGACTACGCTCGCAATTTTTATCCCCTAACGATATCAGTCGCTGACTTTTAAAATTTATGAACTTTTCGATCCGCGTCCAACTTTAAACAATGAACCGAGGGATCAAGAAATCGAAATTTCCCTTCTCGGAATCATTTTTAACGATTTTTTTTCTTTCTTTAAAGATAAGTTATCTTCCTGATTAACCAACCGTGTTCCCCTCCCTTTCTTTTTACTTTCTTCTTTTTCATAGTGTTTGCCGACTTAGGGGGAACGTGCAGATCGTCGACGATAGCAGAGTCCATTTTCCACGATCGATAACTGCACTTCGAGCCGAATCACGGCTGGAAATTACTTGCTAAGCGAAATAATTATTTTTAAATTTGTCGAGCTTGCACGATACGAAAGCCGTTCGATTTTATATTTTTCAATATTTTGTAAACCATCCGTAAAAAAATTACCTGATGCAAATACTGGACGAAACAACGGTTAATTAATATCCATGATGTTAAATATGCAACGAGTGGGGAGTCGATGTAGAATAAAATTGGTTTGACTTTAGTATAAGTAGTAATAGTCGTTAAATAGTCAGATGTATTTGAATTTATTTTTCATTCAAATTTCATTCCAGATTTTGGACTTATTTTTGCAACTGGATTTATTTTTTCCCCGGTTGTACCACTCATTCTGGAATACTATGCAGCACGTGTTTATTAATTATTTACACCAGGTAATTTAATTTTCTGGGAGCTTTTAGATTACATAAATTATTCTACTTCTTCTGCTTTTATCATTTTTGGAGATAAATACAGTTGCCGAATATTTAATTTAACGATGTACGTATTTATCGATACCAAGAGCAATGAAACTGATTAAAACAAAAATCATAACGAAAGTTACGTTTGTTTCATAACATTTACAATTTCTTTCGTAATTTTAATCTCGAAATGGGCGACACGCTTAATTATTTGCGGCTGGCAATTACTTTCGCGAGATTAAATGTCCCACGACAATTAAGAAACAAATAAATTCAACGTTTTTAGCAGTAAAATATCCGAATTATTTATTCGCCCTAAATAGGAAAAATTTACCAAAATTCTCTATTTATAGTCGCATTTTTATATATTTTATAAGTTTTCTATCACTGAATATTATTCTGTTTTATAATAATAACAGATATGAGTGTAATTACCAGAAATAAAAAGTTGTTTCTGTATTTAAAAATTAATAAAATGTGCCGTGATTCTTGTTTGTATAAATATAAATATTATACGTGTAATTTTTGGTGTACTATTATTAATCCTATTTGTTCAACACATAAATGCAAAAGAACGAAAATTACATTTATTTAACGCTCGAGTTACGAACATTGAGTGCAAAGATTTTTATCCAACCTCTTTGATTTTTCTTTTAATTAGAAACTACACTATAGTCCATAAGGCACCGGAAATTTTGCTCTTCCATCTTGGAAAATGGAAATTAAGATACAAGATACAATTTTTCGTAGCAACTTTATTATCTCGTTTTCTTATATTTGGTCGCATTAATTTACATAAAATTCTAAGAAATAAGATAATAAAGTTGCAATAATTAGAACACTTTTAGGAAGCAAATTTTCCAGATAAAACTAGTTTAAAAACGAACAAGAACACGTGAACAATATTACAAAAATATTGGAATAATATTAATAGCCATTTTGTTTATTCATCTTGGAAAATGCCAATTAAATGCCTTTTTCCATATTTAAAAATGAATAAAATGCTCGACAATTTTTTTTTTTAGAAATATAAATATTGTATACGTGATTTTAATCATTCCATTAAGTTTGCATTGTTTATTTACCTCTTTAAATCATTTAAAAAGTGCATTTTTCTTAAAGCTGACCAAACACCGAAATACAGAGATTGGACAATAAAGTACACTTAAATTTTAACTAGTTTTATCGCTTTCGGTACCAAAAATACGTAAAATTTTCAGTTTCATTTCGCTGTGCTTCTAGAAAAAAAAAACAGCTCGCCCCTGACACTCGTACGACTTCAATTTGCATAAAATCGCGAGGTATAACTTCGTTACGCACAATTTTCAACGCGAACGAGTTCTTCCCGGTTGTAAATAAGCACGGATTTTCACGTTCGCGTCGTTCGCCACTGCATTTTCCTCCCCGTGGCACGCGGCATAAAGAAAACGCAAATGGAATGACCGTATAAAACGAACTTGCGACCTGAAGTAGGCCATCGCGAGTTATGTGTCCCGAAGCTAACCGAAAGAAACGGATGGAATATCTTCGTCGTCGATTTAACGATTCATCGCGTCGTCGTACGTTTTAATTAAACGTTCATCGAAAACTCACCTACAGAATCACCCCCTCCTCGATCACACTTTACTATCCACACTCGTTAATTCGTTACGTTTAAGTTAATTAGCAGTAACCGAACGAAAACGATTCGACCGCCCCTTTTTCGAAACTGTATTAAAGGGTCGATTGACTTTGTCGGATTTAACGCAAAGGCACGTATTTGTGAAAATATTTCAACGTCTCGTGCAAACTTACGCGCGTGTATTTTACCACGGTAAATTAATTGAACGATCAAACTTCATAATCGGATTCCCAATTACGATTCCACGGTTCCGGCCTTCCGTTTGCAAATTAAATCATATCCGTGTTAGTATATTAATCACGCCGCTGGAAATATCAAGTTCCGATCTTCCTTTCGATACCTCTGTCGGCGAAGATCGCGTTGGGAATTGATTAATTGGCGAGACTCGTCGGGTTTCGCGTGCAACGACGAACAACCGAATAATTCGTAAACAGAATTTCCCAGTGTGTTCCTCGTCCTGGAAACAATGCATACGCGAGAGGACAAACAGAAAGCAACGACGAAAAAATAGAATAGTCTGGGACAAAGAATGGTTAACAGCGACGGCGTGGTTTAATTGTACATGATTTATTCGTCACCTTCGAAATGAACCCTTTCGATTCGTTAGTTCTATTTCATCTTTCGCTGCAAAACAAAAATTATTGCATCTCAAAACATGGAAACAGAATTTCTTGGTTACTTATACACTCACAAATTAATTACTACTGTAAGAAAATTACTCGATAGTATTTTGAATATATTATAATAATAATTAATAAGAATATTCTAAAAAGAAACCTAAAATGTTTCAGTGGTCGATATCTTGTATTATAAACTGATTATAAATTTTATTTCGATGATTAAAGTCATAAACATTACTAGTACTTTAAATAGATATAATTCAAGATATAATTATGTATTTTAACACTTAAAAGCGTTACATGGTCAAAAAGAAATTGTAAATAAAAGTAGTCCAACAATGGATAGACTAGACAAAAGTTATATAACAAATTAATTGCTAAATTAAAAATTGCGATTGTATATGCAAACAAGAAAAGAGCTACCAAGAATTCGCAGATTTTTCTCGCAATTCTGGTTCTTTTTTCCGAGAGAAAATACAGGTGTCGAGCCTCCGGGATTTGTCTTTATAAATAATTTCATCTTCATCCCCGTCTAACCCGAAACATAGCGGTGTTAATCCTACCCTCGCGTTTATACAGCCAGAACAATGCTCCCCCATCCACCCTTCAAGTCAGTTCGTTTTTATTATCTTCCGCTGGACGCGAAGTTCGTGCACGAGATTTCATTCAAGGCACTATTAATTAGTTCGTTACACGAATGCACTGTCTCATAATCAGGAAGAGTAATCGCAATGAAAGGGCAGCTATTACACGTTCAAAAATAAGTTCATTATTTAGAAAATTTGTATCTGAACTTTAAATACAAGTTTTGACTTTTAATTAAATTTGTAACAACATTGATCCTTAGTAACTCTTCTATATAAAATACTATTATTATCGTATTAATTTATATTTCATTCAGCTTGAGATGAATATATTTTGCATACGTTCAGAGCGAGTCTTTCATATTTGAATGCACCAAAAACACGAGCACGTTCAAAAATAAGTTTATAATTTAGAAAATTTTTATCTAAGCTTTAAATGTAAATTTTGGCTTTTAATTAAATTTGTAACAAAATTGATCCTTAGTAACTCTTCTACATAAAATACTATTATTATCGTATTAATTTGTATTTCATTCAGCTTGAGATGAATTTTGCATACGTTCGGGGCGAGTCATTCGTATTTGTACGGCGCCAAAAACGCGTAACACGTGCAGTTTATTGACAGTATTAATGCAAATGCACTTGGGCAAAGGGCTGAGCGCGCGAGCGGAATAACGAATTAGATTTATTGATTTAAACGCTTTCTGTAGCGCGGGGTTACGCGGTTTCGACGTCCCGGTGAATTTTGCGCTGATTAAAACAACGTTTAAAACTCGTTCCGGATGAAAGTGAGTTCGTTAAGTTCCCCGGGGTTCATTGAGTTGCAAATTACATGAATTCTTAATTACGGTGTTTGCAAAACGCCCCCCTCGATGGGATTCGAGCGGTCCGAAAGTTTCGCGTGTGCGACGATTCCGCGTTGGCCATCTTTGAATTGCGAAAAAGAAACGTAAATATTAACCTTAAACCGTGAGAAATTTTTAATTACAGACGTACAGTACTCAACAGCCACAGAAGTGCGTTAAGGAAAACTGAATACCGAATCGAGCGTGTCGTTTGCCTCCGGAAACGATCCACATCTGGGACCTGGGCGCTGTTTCCGGTGACCAGCAGTAAGAATTGCAAGATAATTTGACTAGAAGTGGTCCCTGATGGTGCCTACGAAAGCCTCACCACGGCGTAAACGATACCATGGAGACCAACCGAGGAGGTCGACAGGGTTGATTATTCCCCAGCACCCCTCGAACCCTGGAGTTAATAACACGCTACACAGAAAACTGCCATGACCTCGACTCGCAGGGTCAGTGCTCTTGATAATACCGCGCCTTGCATTTTCACCAAACGCAGGCTCTCAATGCCTACTCTCCGACTGATTAAATTCTTCCCTGGTCTGAATTAGTCCCCCCGATAATAATAATAAGGAATCTGCCACGCATACCACACCCAATCTACAGTTTAAATTTAAATTCTTTATTGAACCATTCCACATGAAATCTGATACTTTGAAAAGTATAACGAGGATCTACTGTATGTATACATTTCGACTTTTAACTGACATTTACAAATATAAAAACATTTAACTTCTACAAGAAAAGCACAACACACAGAAATTCAATTTTATACGATAATTACAAACCTAGATTATTTTTTTAATACGATAATCGTAGGTTCAGGTTTGCATAAATTATACCGACGAAGACACGAGATTGTTCGAAAAGAATTGCTCCAGAAATAAATAGAAACGAGAACGAAGGAGTTTGCAACGAGTTTAAATTTCGATAAAATTGAAAACGTTGCGGATACCGCGAGAACGTAAGAAAGAAACGTAATTACCTTCCCATTAAGGATGCATTAGGGACGTTTAGTCAATCGGGCGTAAATTGTTTTTAAAACGAGGTCATTTGCTCAGCCCCGCGGTTTTACATAACGCCTTTTTGTCTCAAAGGCCGGTCTCGGTTTCTTTTGCATCTCCGAGGACGGCATCTGGAGCTTTTCTAACCTACCTTCCGAGCTTTTACTCGCGTAACAAGATCACGACAGCCCCTCTGGCACGACTAAAACTTATCTCTTTCTACTTCGTCGCCCTTTCCATCCCGAGGCCCTCTCATAGAGCGTCGGCCGCGTGGTACACTCGTTGGAAATCCACCTGGCATCGGGCCTCATGAATACGAAATAATCTGGCTGGGAATCACTTTTCCGCGGAAAAATGTACCTCTTGGAAAATTACTTCGAACGAGAAGCATTTGGGGCCAAGCTGCACGACGCGTGACAACGAGAATGGCTTTTCAACGAATTGTGGCGAACGATCTTTACGACTGTGTACTTCCAACACGACTTAGAGACACTTTACGTACACCCATTCCTACCATTATAGGTCGATTTCTTCCCTCCTTTTACGAGGGTAATGTACCCCTAAAAACTTGGATTCATTTACAATTAAATATACAATTTACAATCCAGTTGTATAATCGATAGGAATTGCTGAGACTTCTTTAGGTATACAGCGTGTTCGGCCAAACCCGGGAAAAATTTTAATGGGAGATTCTAGAGGCCAAAATAAGACGAAAATCATGAATACTAATTTTTTGATGGAGGCTTCGTTAAAAAGTTACAGGAACTATTTTTGGTAAGGAATTTTTTTCTCGAAAGCGCGTAGGATTTCGGGAGTATGTTTATTCACCAAAAATTATTGTAATTGACCCTCGCATCTAAAAATAATTTTTTTAGGACGATTTGAAATTTTGTTTTCATCGAAAAATTTAGGCACTTCTTGAATTTTTTTCTCGAAACTGGTTAGGATTTCGAGGGTATGTCTATTCACCAAAAATGATTGTAATTGACCCTCGCAATCGAATATAATTTTTCCAGAACGATTTGAAATTTTTTTTTTCGTTGAAAAATTTAGGCATCTTCACGAATTTTTTTCTTGAAAATGCGCAGGATTTCGGGGGTATGCGTAATGACCAAAAATGATTGTAATCGACCCCTGCAAGCGAAAATAATTTTTTCAAAACGATTTGAAATTTTTTTTTCGACGATAAATTTAACCCCTGTCGATTTTTCTTAAAAATTCGTTTCCGATTTTTAGTAATTTTGTTTGACGATGTACGGAAGTTGTGTCCAATACTTTTTTGTGGGTACCCTTGAGCACTACTCCAGAAAAAAATTTCATTGAAATATGTTCACTATTGTAGGCGTTATGGCCGTTTGAAAATTGTACCAGTTTTATGGGGGTTTTCTCACTTTACGGGGTTAAGGAACAACATTCCGAATATTTTTGGAATTTCTACATATTCTCCACTAAAATACGCGTTGTTTGTCGTTTGAAATATTAAAATCGTACTATCCGTTCAGAAGTTATGAGGTTTTAAAGATACGCATGAAATTTCAGTGAAACATAGCAATGGTATGGTCAGACATCACATTTTCGGTAATGAATTTTTTTCTCGAAAATGCGTAGGATTTCGTGGATATTTGTATTGAACAAAAATGATTGCAATTGACCCCTGCAACCGAATATAATTTTTCCAGAATGATTTGAAATATTTGAATTTCGCCAAAAAATTTGCCTACCTATTCTAATTTTTTTCTCGAAAGTGTGTAGGATTTCGGGGGTATGTCTATTCACCAAAAATGATTGTAATTGACCTCCGGAACCAAAAATAATTTTTTCAGGACGATTTGAAATTTTTTTTTCGTCGAAAAATTTAGGCAATTATTGAATTTTTTTCTCGAAACTGGTTAGGATTTCGAGGGTATGTCTATTCACCAAAAATGATTGTAATTGACCTCCGGAACCAAAAATAATTTTTGCAGAACGATTTGATATGTTTTAATATTGTCGAAAAATTTATCCACTTATTGAATTTCGATCGAGCACTTGTGAGAGAGACAAAAGTTGAGCATATCTCTCTGTTGGCAAACATAGAAAGCGTGCCACGTATTCTACAGTAAAAGAAACACTTTCAGATGTTCGAAGAATACTAAAATAAATAATTTTACTAATAAATAAATTTAATACCGAACACGGATTTATGGTAGAATATACCCCACATTACGTTCTAGAATAACGCTTCCGTGCAGACGATCGAGAAAGGAATTTTTTAGAAATTTTTTTCTCGGCTAAATGCTCCCGGAAATGAGAATTGCTTCCACTCTTCCATCGTATCTTTTTCGAAAGTAGCTTCGAGAATCGCGTGTAAAATCAAATTACCGATGACCGGAGGATGTTTCAACCACCACGGAAAAATAAAACTTCCCGCGTTACTTTTAAAAATCGTTCAATGAAAAATGAAACGCTCTTCGTTTACATTTCTTTGAAGATTGTTGGTAAACAGATGCGAAACGAGTTCCTCCTTCTATCGGTTCTCTCGCGTTTGATTAGTTCTCTGCCGTTAAGTCCGTCAATTCGGAATGAATCTTCCGCGTCGCTGAACAACGTTTCAATTTTCAACAATCGAACCGGGCAAGTATCGACTGGAATTTTATCCGACTGTAAAACGTTCGTAATTTAAAACTTCTGCGTTTAATGAAATTTATGCTCGGATTACGGAGTACTGTAACAAGGCAACGAACGAACCGAGACGATGTTCGATGCTTTTCGATCGAATTTCACGTTTCATCGAGCCTGATCCACAATCGTAAAACGAAAAATAATAAATAAAACGTCAAAGGTACCGATTGAACGAAGGGAGCTCAAAAATTTCGGACAGAGAATAGCAAAATGAAGGCTTTGACGTCACTTTTGAACCAAGCATATATCGAAAGGAAACTCATAGATACGTTTTATTTGTTTATACAACAAATTTCTTTATTATAGGGAACTACTTTTAATTGCATTCGAAAAACTCAATTAACGCAGGAACTTGGTTACTCGAAACACAATTTATTAAACGAACAAACTGGTGGTGATATTAAGGATTCCGTCCCTCTTTTAATAATGAAAAGTAAATATTGAAAGAACCAGGCAATTTTTGTTTCATTGTTACCGAAATTAACGAGTATTATTCTTTCGTGAATAAAAAAACAAGAATTATTCATTAACCGCGTTTTATTATAGCAATTTTTCGACCTCTCCAGCCACCATTGCTCGAGGTTAATGAAAAATGGCAGTGCGAAAGACATTCAACCTTGACTCTTTGCTGAAGTATCGAGCCTAGTAATTTACTCCTTCGCAATTACTCCTCCGATGCGTAATTTGCCAAAATTACAAACGTCCTAGGTTTTAAATTATCTTTCGCCGGAGAACGTACCTCCCGACTAAGTCGCAATTAAAAATAATTCCTCCCTGAGAGTATTTCACGTTTTATGCGAATTTAATTTTGCCCCTAAAATGGTCCAGGACAATTACAAGCTTTTCTCGAGGCAGAGATCGCCATATTAACCATATCTGTCGGGTAAAATTTTTCATATTCCACGCACGTTTCACTCGAAGCTTTAATATTGTAAAGCTCCGATCATTTTCGACTGGAATGGTCGATTCAATATTTTAATCCCATTCTCTGCTTTCCACTGTGCTTACTCATGTATTTGGGATCATTATCCTCTCGCTACAACCGATCTGCATTTTCTCTTTTAAACCACTTTTCTGGCGAAAGAGAAAACATGCGTATTTATTGGATATTTAATTGTTCTCTGAACCAATCTTCAATATTAACCCAGTTCATAACATAAGGACAAAGACAAATAATAATAATTTTATAATTTTTTGTTTTTTTTATATATCATAACATTTGTATCCAAAATCAATTAAAAAAATAATAACATACAACGATGACTTTTCATTTACTTATTTGTAAATATGATCTTTTCACTAAAATTGCTTCGAGCTGCTGGTAATATGAATGAAAAAAAACTTCCGAGTGCAAAGGGTTAAAATAGGAATATTCTCAAACAACGAAATTATTTTTTCGTCCCTACGCAGTTAACAAGTTATTCTTTCCAACGAAATAAACTCGAGTTTCGATTTCCCCCCATTTCCTTCTAATTATCACGAACAAATACCAAATTCGTACGATGGAATCGTCAATCTCGATAGCCACAGAACACGATCAACGACATTGATTAACGAACAAATGGCCGCCCATTAATCAGAACAATGACGAATCAAAGCATCGGCCATTATCGCGGTTAAAAGTGATGGATTGCTTTCACAACGCGGACGGAGAACTGTCTTAGCCGCCCGTGGGGAAACAAACAAATGGCGGAGGACGGTGCAAAAAGGCGGAAACGTCCGAATGAAACGGGGAAAGAAACGTTTCAATATGAAAGCGCAATCGCGAATAATGAGGATCCGGCTTTTATGCAATTATCCGTATCTCGCTGGAACCGTCGCATAAAATATTTTCGACTCATCAGCATTAATGGAAAACCCCGGTTTCGTGGTTCCATTTAACTTTCTTCCATTTAAATGCCTCGGTTCTCGGGGAATAAAAGACGAAGAGATTCACTTGGAAGTATAAAACAATCGCTAAACGTAACCTCGATTCTTTCAACAGTATTGCTTAAGTATAACCATAAATAGAAATGCATTAACGTGGTGGTCACCGGTGACCGGCGTTACGACAAACGAACCTTAAAATTTGAAAAATTTTTAATAACTGTAATGAACAGCGGTCGTAAATATTTCTATTTTTACCGGTGGTAAAAGGAGTTATTACAAACTATGCATTTACAGACTAATATAAAAATCGCGTGACTCCGGAATAGAAATCTCGTTTGACCGCATCAGATTTCTTTTTTGCGTCTACTTAAAGGAAACTCGAGTCTATCGACAAAATTACTCTTGAAATCTTTACGAATATTATCTACGAGACTCCACAGAATTTAAAACACACGACGAATATTGTTTAACCGAACGAAATAAATTCGAAAGAACGTTACACGAATTTCTCCGGTTTTCGACTTCGCGATTGCTTTGTACTTTTCTTCGAGTACACGCGAACCACTAATTTTAGAATAAATAGAATTGGGGAGGTCAATTTCATTGATCACGCGTTTCATTGGCGGCTCAGTTGCCCGGAAATTGATACGAATACAATGCACTCGCTTCTAATTATTGTAAAGGGTTTTCGATGATAAATTCCACGTGATAAAATTTGAACATACTAGCACGTATATAACTAACACCTTTAGTAATTTTAAACTATGACTCTATCGACTATAAGAATTCGAACTAAACGTGGCGAGAGTTACGATTTGATAGACGATCGAAGAAGCTATATTTGTACTGATCTATACGCGGAAGATCGCAGCCATTAGCTCATATTATTTACTATGTAATTAATTGTTAAATAACTATATTATACAGTGACAAGCGATAAAATTAATTACATAGTAAATAATATGACCCGGGTCTCACCACGTGGAGGTTGCTGCGAATGGAGACCCGCCCTAGCCTCACCCCAACCACCCTCCTTTGGTGAGGAATCCTAACATACTTGGATATCTTCTCCTAGGAGAAAAGCTATCTAAATTTGGATCACAAAGGAAGAGTTTCCTGAAGAGTTGCCTGATGAACAGACAAAAAAAACTAACAAAATCCATATACATGTGAGACAATCCACCACATGTTTTCTGGAAACGAAATACAAATGTGCAACAACACGAAACCAGACTATTATAATACCAATATGCATATTGATATTAATTGATCCAACTGAAATGGATGCTTGTATTTCGATAGTCTTGCCTTTGTTAATCCCACGATGTTTCCCTGAAACATAAACTCAGACAATGAATAGAGTTGGTATGAGACAGATATTGCTCTGTGAACGATCGACTATCGTATCTTGTAGTAAGTTTTACTATCAATTGTTTCCAATTCGATTCATCAATGCTTGCATACTCTGTAAAAAGAACTTGTTCGAACGATTAGTGAGCTGAAATGAAAATTTATTAGTGGACACAGAAAAGAACAATTATGCATTGATAGATAGACTCGTATTCATTGATCGTAATAAAATTAATATTTAAATTGGACTTTCCACGAGCAAACATTGAAATTACAAAGTTTAGAAACAAAAATATTACCTCAACGAAATTGAATGAAAAGTTAAATATGTCTCAGTGTTAAGATTAATACTGAATAGATTTAAAATTTTACTCATTCGTTATGTGATTATAAAATTGTACAGTTGAAGAATTTTCTGGCTTTAAATTTATTATTAATATAATTAATTAAATTTCATTCTTGATGGTGATAGATATTTATAAAAATATAAATTAAAAATTAACAACTCTAATAACAAATAATTAGTGATTCATATATATATATGTATATATATTGGAATCATAAATTCAATCTGCGATCAATTTAACCATAATACAGTATTTTTAAATGCATCACAAATCTGTGATAAAAATGCATTCATAAAAATGAAAAAATTTCTACACGTTATAAAGAGCAAAACATTTGGTCTGTATACAATAGTATTTTTAACACACTGACTGCCACGTCACCCATATATGGGTGCCACAAATTTTCACTGATGAGGTAAAAAAATGATTTCTCAAGATTAGATGTTAAAAAAAAATAAATCTGAAATTCTAAAGAGCCTGTAAAGATAAGTTCCACAACAAATTGTTTCTAGTTTTCAATTGTCCAAAAAGAGTATCGTTTTCGTAGACAATTTGAGGCGTTTGGTCTGGCAGTCAACGTGTTAAACAGTATTTCCATTGACAAATATATAAAAGAAAAGATATATTTCACGTAGAATAAATTGTCCACTTAAAAATTCAAACAACAACCCGTGAGTGGACCATTGTTTCTTTCGCAACGCTAATTTATAAAATACAAAAATCGCGAGGGATGCTTATTATTCGCAAGATGAACCACGCAGGGTTTCTTTGTTAATTAAATCGCGTGCATCCATATTAAATAATACGCAACACTAATTTTAATAATCAGGTTGAGCCATTCGAGGCTTTGTAGTACAGCTTCGTCTTGATGATCTTGGAGTCGTGGCCAGGGTCAGATTCTGGGCATTGGATCGCAACACTAATTAATAAAAACGCGATAAATCAAGATCGCAACGCTAATTAATAATATAAAAATTTCAAACGCGATTTATAACAATAAAAGCAACCGCGAATGGTGATTATTCGCAACACTACCCTGAAAAGCAAACGCGAAAAATAGTAATTCGCAACGCTAAGAACAAACCGATCAGTTCATTCGTAACACTATTCTTAGATAACAATAAAAGCAATCGCGTATGGTATTCGCAACGCTAACCTGAAAAGGAAACGCGAAAAATAGGAATACGCAACTCTATAAACAAACGCGATTATTGTATATTCGCATCTCTATTTTTAATGGAAATATGTTTATGTTTCGCAACGCTAATGCAAATCGCGTTTTGCCCAAAAATTCTGGATCGTGGTGCTGGCTGCGTCCATCGTTGATGCAAACACACATGCAATAAATAAACTAACTACTGCAAACTACTATTAACTACAATATAGTGGCACATATTGGGATGAAGCTAGGCATTTTAAATATCGCAACACTACGGGGCAAACAACGCGATAAATCAACAATCGCAACGCTAATTTATAATAGAAAAATTTCAAACACGATTTCCAATAATAAAAGCAACCGCGAATGATAATTATTCGCAACGCTACCCTGAAAAGCAAACGCGAAAAATAGTAAGTCGCAACTCTAATAGCAATCGCGTTTACTAACAATTCGCAACGCTATTTTTGAAGCAAACTCTCGGTTCCTAAGTTTGCACAAAAACAATCGCGAATCGTGTTTAGTCGCAACACTGACATATCAACGCGATAAATATTTATTCGCAAATCTACGAGCAAACGCGAACATTGTATATTATTCGCAACTCTAACTTTAATCAGGGGCTGATTGTACATGTACATACACATGTACTGGCCACAAAATAATCTAACTACTACTAGTACTACAGTTAGGGTAGAATTTGGGCATTGAAAGTATCGCAACGCTAATAAAAAAATCGCACGATGAATCAAGATCGCAACGCTAATTTATAACATGAAAATTGCAAACGCGGTTGATGTCCATTATAAAAGAGTAAAAAAAGCAACGCGAGTCGTGATTATTCGCAACACTACCCTGAAAAGCAAACGCGAAAAACAGTAATTCGCAACTCTACAAGCAATCGCGTTTATCAATAATTCGCAACGCTATTTTTAAAGCAAACATCCGGTACCTAAGTTTGCAAAAAACCAATCGCGTATCGTGTCAAGTCGCAACGCTACCCTGAAAAGTGAACGCGAAAAACAGTGATTCGCAACTCTACAAGCAAACGCGATTATTGGATATTCGCAACTCTATGTATATCATAACCGCGAGTTATGGGGAGGGATGGCTGGCATGTATGGTGCAATCATGTACCAGGTACATGCATACGTGAGCCAGCCAGAAAAATAAACTAACTACAACTACAGACGAGTCAAGTGACAAAGTAGTAACAGGAATGACTTTCCATCCTCATCCGAGGATGAGGAAGAAAAGCCATTTGTTGTAGCCCACTCTTGAGACAGTTTGTCAGGGCCTCTTCAGCTCATTGAGAGCCTTTTCTTTCTTCGGCGGTCCTGCCGATGCCTGAAACTTACTTAAGACTTGGCTCGAGATTTTGTGCAATACGCAGTCTTCCAACAATGTACGAATTGTTGGTCGAGCATACGTGGTGAATCTCGAGGGGGACGAGCGTTTCGAAAGGGGCCTAACCACGACCGCGAACGCGAGAGAGCGACTTTAAGAGTCGCGCGATTCGAGGAGTCGAAAATAAAGCTAAAACAAACAGCATGCACCGTTTGAATCAGCAAAATTTCTACTCTCGAAATCGTAACTACAGGAACAGGACTGCCACGCGAAAACGCGCCTACCCGAATTACTAATGTGGACAGTCCTGCCCTGACCCTACCTACTTAGATTAAGCACACACACATACCAGAAAGTTACCTACCTACCTAATGCTATATTTAAAAAATTGCAAAACTCAATCACGCAAACATACACTCCACGGTTCTCATTCTTAATGTCCGGGCGCGACCTAAACTAGAGGGGACTCCCCGGGGTTCCCCCGACACCCGGACATTGCAAACATTCACACTCTAAATGTACGTACCAGTATCTGAAATCGGCTGACGAATACTAGTGCTCATTGCGTACTTCTATTATTTATATAAAACGTTTTAACACATCTAATATTGTCTTTATTAAAATATACTCTATATTTGATAACATAAAATTGAAAAGTTAATTCATCAAGTATTTTTTAATATTATTGTTGTATATGCAATATGAACAATTATCAAGTAAATGATAACTAGAAAACATTTCGAAGTTTGATATCATTATTATGATTGATAGGAATCGAATGTTAATTCTGTTTGTAAATTGTAATTAACTTTTTAAACGATGCACTTCCACAGCCTAACCACACATACACACACATGTGGAAAGTACATCGTGCACGATACACTAGCATTGTCAGCCGCACATATATGAATTGTTATTAAAAATCATCGTGCTCATTGCCTTCGCTCACCCAAGTAGCACCTGAGCACGTGGATGAGTTCAGGCAACGAACACGGAAATATTTATCTGAAAATCCTGACTAGAAAAATTATTAATTAAATATAACTAAACGGTATTTCTCATTTAATTCTTAATTGAAAGGAATCGATTTGTTATATATAATATATCAATAATAAAGTACGTTAATATTGACAAATGTTATTCTCAAACAAAATCATTCTAATTGAAATTTAATTATTTAATAGGAAAAACTATTATCAAGATTCTATAATAAAATATATTATTTTGAAAATTTATTGAATTATTAATTCAAGTATTTAACTATCATCGGTAGATTCTGTCGTCAAAGTAAATTTTTTAAAAGATAAAAATTATAAATGCTTGTTACCATGACTCGAAAATCTACCAGTCGCGAAATGTTTTCTTGTGCATAAAATCCATCATATTTTATAATAATAAAGAAAGCAATCAATATTCAATAATATGTATTTCATATTGTATAAGAATTTATTATATTATAAGATATTAATGTTATAAAAATCAGCGAAGAAATTTAATATTTAATTTATATAATTTCCATAACGGAGAAAATTGTAATGTCCATTACTGTTGCCTTATTTTCATTAACCAGTCAACAGGTTCATTATAATATGCAGGAAAATATTTATTTGATATATATTTAAAAAACGCGGCGCACAAGAAAACTCTAGCCTGCACTAAATAAATATAACAATTGATGTTACTACTCACGGGTATTGAAAATACCCGTGGTCACTTGACTCGTCAAAAATATTAAGTATACAACTGGTCACCCGTGTTGATTCGGACCTTTCATCCTACAACATGGTTGGGGACCAGAGGAATCAAAATATCATGCGACATACATTGATGAACTTGATGCCTCTGCAATGGTGATGCTACTGCCCAGTAGAAGTCAGAGAAGAAAACTGCATGGTCCTGTTGTAGTTCTGGATACAGAGATGAGTTCTAGAAACTGTAAAGAACAAAAAAAACAATTATAATCTCTTGTTAAAATTTCTTAATAATTTAAAAAATTTTATAGTAAAATTTGAAAGTATAAATTTATATTTACATTTATCGCTTGTGGAGCATCGCCCAATAGTCCTCATGAATGATGCACTGAGTCTAGTACCGGTAATGAGAAATTTGAATTAAAAAAAAAAAAGAAATTGTTGAAGACTATAAGAAAATCAATCATCGACGAACAAATGACTCTACCGCGATTCATAAAATAAAGAGAGCCCCCGATGCTCTGGACAAAATTAAAAAATGCGCAATAATCACTGACTCTACATTCGCGTATGCCTAAATTGTACACGCAACTCTACTTGAAGCAGCTGTGCTCCAAAAAGCAATAAACTATTTTACGAAACAAATATTGACTCTACTGACCGCATTGCGCGCGGTCATCAAAATTCCTGAAACAGAAATTGGGAGAGGGAACAAGAATTAACAAATAAGCACGCTTGTGCTTTCCTATTGTCTTTTTCTTTCTTCATTCAATAATTATCAATGGAAATACTGTTATATTTTTACAATTATATACGTAGTTCCTTGTCACTGAACAAGATCAGGAACATAAAAGTTAAATTTTCTCAAGAAATATAAATCTGAGTAATAAAATGTTATTATAAAATAATTGTTCAATTTAAAAAGCATTATATAGTAGACTTTTGTTACTAGAGTTGTAAGCATGATAATATTAACTAAATCAAATTTAATAATATGTTCTGATTTTGATAAATATTCTGAAACGTGCAAAAATTGGTACAAATATAGTAATTGCGAAATTTCTGTGTTCTGTTCAACTTGCATAGAAAATTTTACCATCATAGCGAAAGATTTTTAAAGAATGAATAAATATTTAATGCTCAGAAATATGTAATTGCGATCGCAATGCAACAAAATATTGTAATTCCATGTTCACCCATATTTAAAGACGTTATTATTAATTTCCCACTTGATCAAAAGCAAATTAAAAAATATATTACTTAATTTATTTCTGTATTAATCTCAACACTGATATATCATGCTTACGAAGAATAGGAACTCGAAAAAAAGATATAAATATATTAAAAATGCATATATGTCACCTATAATAACATGGATTAAACGTTACCAATCCTCGTTAGTCTATTTGAAATTGTCGCGGTTGAATATTTCCAAGCCTCAATGGCGTCTGCATGCCTGTTGCTTGCCTCGCATTCGAATTCCACTCGGAGACTGCAACAGGAATAAAATACAAAATAAAATCAAATACATTACAGCAAATGTACCTAATCGCGATTAAACAATGTCTGAACTCGAAATAATATCCATAAGATACGTAAATTTCGTTCAGAGGATACAGTGAATCGACGCCGGTTATATATCGGAGAAAATGCACGAAACCGATTCAGTATTTACGACTATTCCGAATCAATTTGTAATAGAAATGTATAAATAGTAAACGAAGGCGCTGTTAGACAATAAATGCAAGTAGTAATAATAAGGAAATATGAACAAATTTGAAATAAGTACCTTGCTGATCGCGAAACGCCGACACACGACTCGACATGTCTGAACCTGTCTTGCAAATGGCGTCCCCTCGCTGTACCCGACAACGCTCGCGAAGTAGGCGGGGGGTGGGGGAAGCTCCGATGCTTCTCGAAGCTTCTATATCGAAACTCGACTTCGAATTCTAATAAGAGACCGTAATAGAAATAAAATACAAATTAAAATCAAATGCACTGCAATAAACGTGCCTAATTATGATTGAACAATGCCTGAATTCGAAATAATATCTCCGAGATACGTAATTTCGTTTCGAGGGATACGATGAACCGACGCCGGTTAGATATCAAACGAAACCGATTCATTATTTGTCATTATACCGACTCAATTTGTAGCAGAAATGTATGAATAGTTAACGAAGGCATCGTTAGACGGTAAATGCAAGTAGTAATAATAAGGAAATATGAATAGAATTGAAATGCGTACCTCGTTGATCGCGAAACGCCGACGCACGACTCGACATGTCTGAACCTGTCTTGCAAATGGCGTGCAGGAATAGCGCCCCCCCGCGCTGCACTCAGCCTCGCTCGCGAATTGGGGAGGAGGTCCGCTGGTCAGACTAAGCTTTTATTTCGAACAGAAATCCGTTGATTTCGAATTCTAATAAGAGACTGTAACAGAAATAAAATACAAATTAAAGTCAAATGCATTACAGTAAACGTGTCTAATTATAATTGAACAATGCCTGAACTTGAAATAATATCTACGAGATGCGTAATTTTGTTTCGAGGGATAGAATGAAACCGATTCAGTATTTGTCGCTATTTCGACTCAATTTGTAGTAGAAATGTATGTATAGTAAACGAAGGCACCGTTAAAGAGTAATAACGATGATTAGAAAAGTTTAGATCTCGATACGTAAAACGTATATACCTTATTAGTGGACAAACCGCAGACACGTCTGAACACGCCAATTTGACCGTTACGAATGACGACACCGGCCCATTGCAGCGACATCGCAAGCTAAGCGGTGGATGGGGGAAGTCTCCGATACTCTATGTTTTTTCTAAAGGGAACTTCCAATCTCGAGCTTCGAATAATATCGTTGATGCTTATGCTCGAAGATCCTTCGAGTAGAGGTTACGAACGTCAACAATTCCAGTCGAAAATTTAATTAGACATAGCAGGACCGACTTCGACAAGTTTATTTTCTTTTGAAACATTATCTCGTAATTACCGTCCCTCGCGAAACTCGCTCGTCGCCCGGTTCGACGTCTCCTATTACCGACACAACAAGGTCAGTGTCATGAACAGACACGTTACCAACGACTGTAAATACTTCGCGTTTGCAAAGCGTGAAGTGTTTTCTCGGAATTACTGCCCTTCACAGAATCGCGATCGATATTCGTCTCTTGTTACAAAAAATTCGAGATCAACGTCACGAAACAGAAACGTTCTCAGCGACTGTGAATATTTTTAATAGATGCAAAATAGCTCCTCTAGTAAAAAATATTATGTAATGTAGTAAACCTGAACGCTAAAGTCATCTCTCAATTTTTTAGATTTTATAGCAGTCAGTTTTAGCCACGGGTTATTATCTATAACGTGTAAGGTCTAGTCGTATACCTCGTCTATCCTATTATATCGAATACACGGTGCAGCTTTCGCTCCAGATATTCGAATCTTCAGAATTCTTTAGAAACGCGACCCTCTAATTATTGGGAGTATTTTGTTATTCAAAAATAATTTTCTACCGTTTCGTTCTGCTCCGTTCTTCTCGTCGGTGTCACGGAACAGTGGTTCCGTCGTTCTGATTCCAATCTCATCGATGGAGAAACGAAATTAATTCCGTCGCGGCGTGTCGTTTATTATTGGAAAAAGTACACTCAAGTACGAGCTTGTTCGAGAATACGCGACAAGTCGGGTTTTAAAGTACCGAGGCGATACAATGCGCGTTTGTTTGCATTCGAAATGCGTCAATTATTACGGCTCAGTACGCGGGACAAAATAATTATTTTCACATCGTCGAATAGTCTACGTTTCTTCGTCGAAAAGGTTGAATATTTTACATCGCTATTGTACGAATCTCTGTATTTACACGACTGCCACGAATCGACAAACTTTATTACAATTTCAACGACGCTCGACCATATCGTTAAATTACTCGACTATATTTTAGTGGACAGTAAATTAAGAAATTATTAGAGGTCCTTTTAGGGACCAAAAAAAAACACACTTTATTAATCTGCTTTTGAAAAAAAATTTTTAACAACTGTATTAGTTGCTCAAATACGTATACAATGTGTTTCTTGATTTTCTCAGGAAAAAAGTACTTAGAAAGTAAGTACTCGTTTTCGTCCCAAAAACCGGAAGACTCTCTTCCGCGATTTTGGCAACTCTTCACCTCCCTATTAATCATCAGTTCGCGCGATACTGCAGACTTCTGGCGACAAATAATTAACGAGCGTCCCAATCGTCGATCTTCGGCGTCGTTTGAAAACTTCGTTGGCTTTCGGTTGTTCCAAAGAAATTTTGAAATTTACAACAAGGGACTTACGAAATTTCGACCGACGCTAGATTTTACAGCGGCCAGGCGCGAGGTCAGAGTGCTTCGAGCTGTATCGCAATTAATGCAGTCGTGTAATTTAGGGACGTTCGCCTGTAATCCGCGCGAATACTCCCACGTAACACGTGCTCGTTCCGGCGACAATAACGGAGGCGTCGTCGCGTTTAATTTCGAACCTTAACGCGCCCGGATTACTGTAACGGGACGATAAGCGAATTGAAATTTCCACAGATTCGATAATTGAGGGGTTACGCGCCTTGACGATTTAAAAAAAAAATTTCTTTCCTCCGTGAAATTATATTTTTGATCTACGGTGCGTTTAATACTTTAAGAATATGAAAGGAGAAATATAGAGTCTGAATTATCAAACGAAATTATAAAAAAAGGATCGGGAACCTGTCCCGTAAACGTCCCTTTTACGACATTGTCCGGCTGCATTGTTAAAATTGGCTACCGGTCGACATAGGCGAAATTAAAGCCAACGTAACAAGTGAATTGAAAGCAATTTCGGCAATATGAATTTTGCAACAGCCCGAAATCGTTGTATCGTGGTTGCCAATTGCGATATAAAACGCGCGAGTGGACACGTAAAAGCCCAGATAGGAAACAAATATTCAAGCTCGGTTGTTTGCATTTTATACCGCCTGTCCAGATATATTCCAAGTGTTATCTTCTATATTATAATCTTACAAACTGTATCGGGGCAGTAAAATAGTAATATCTTTCTAAATACGGGCCATTTGTAGCCCATAAAATTCTCCATCCCCTCACATTATAACACAAACAAAAACAGTATCCAGATTTTTCCCTTAAATTTTCAAAAATTGTCGATTAAAATTAATCAATTAAAATTGTAAAATGTGTCTTTTTACAAATACAGGGATTTGCGAAAAATTTTAATGTAAGATTCTAGAGGCCAAAATAAGACGAAAATCAAGAATACTAATTTGTTGATGGAATCTTCGTTAAAAAGTTATTAACATTTAAAGTTCCGCTTGTACTGAATTTTTTTCTCGAAAATGAGCAGGATTTCGGGGGTATGTCTATTGACCAATAATGATTGTAATTGACCTCTGCAACCAAAAATAATTTTTTCAGAACGATTTGAAATATTTTAATTTTGTCGACAAATTTCAGTTACTCGAATTTTTTTCTCGAAAATGCGCAGGATTTCGAGGGTATATATATTCACCAAAAATGCTTATAATTGACTCCCACAACCAAAAATAATTTTTTCAGAATGATTCGAAATTTTTTAATTTAATTTTTTAATAACTTTTTAACAAAGCCTCAATAAAGAAATTAATATTCTCGATTTTCGTCTTATTTAGGTCTCCAGAATCTCTGTATATAATAAAAATTGAATTGTGCTTTTCTAAGATGAAACTCAGGTAATTATCCAAGGTGGTTTCGATAGATGTCTATCACAGAGTTCGTATCAAGAAAGTCAGAGCATTCGCTGAGATTAATTAGTAGACTGATAATTGCTGGGTGTGTTGCCAACCTTAGAGGCTCGAGGAGGCTCGACATACAACCTACCCTAATCCTGTAACATCCCCGAATCCACGTAATCCTGTATCCTGTTACACACAGTCGCGGTATAACGTCAGCGAAGAAATCAATGCAAGCTTCATCAGTCGATATTCGCAGTAGCCTCACGTCTATGCTCGGAAGAACTAGCAATGCTCCCTCGACAGCACTGTGCAAACTGAATTTCCACCATTTCCAGGAAACTCGCTATCTGGACCGATACCGCAAAGGTGGAACACTAGTTTTTTGAATTTTCTCGCCATTGAAAAACCCTACAAACTCATTGCCTGATATTTATTGACAACAATGATATTTTATTCGAGAATTCTGGATGTATGGTTATGACGGAAGTGGAAGGATAATTACGAGGAATCTTTATTCTTACCAGTGAGTTAGGAGGAAAGAAAACTTTTTGAAGAAGTATTTTTACATGATATATAAGGTTCGAATAAAATATTTTAAAACATCGAAGGTATTTTGAAGATTTTTCATTATCATTTCAAAACCTTCTTAGATCTCCTCGCAATTTCATGACTTTTTAAACATTGTTGCCCACTTTATAGGATCTTATATTACATTTATAGAATCTAACGATTACCCTTATTTAACATCGTGACACGGAAAATACCAATGTTTACCAATGGAGGAGATTTACGATTCGATTTAACATACCCGAAATATCTTCAATTTAGAGGGACGATCCTACACGCGTTAGATACACAGCCGTGCATAACACACCGGAAGTACTGGAATATATTGCGTGACTGTAAATGCATGCAAACTATTATGTCGGTATCGGAGTTCCGTAGGCGGCGGTGCAAATGCCTTCCGAGGCACTCGAAGAGAGGAAACGAAGCTCGTTTATTTACGCGTTCGCGGGAAAATACCTGGCCTCCATCCCGTCCGAGAATTTCTCGCGCGTATTGCACTTTTAAGCGCCCATCGGAGATCGTATCGCGACAGCTAGTTAAGAGTTTGATTGCGGCGAAACAAGCTGCCTCGTAATCGGATCAACGCTCGCCCGTCTCCAGTTTTCGACTCCTTTAAACTCGTAGACAACTCTTCTAATTCACGGTTGTTGAACTCGTCGAATGGAACTGTTAATCTCAATTAATTCTAACCGCTTGTAAACTCGCAAATCACTCTCGAGTCCAATTTTTACAGCGACACTTTGACTTTTTCGCGAAACCTCCAATAGTTATTTTGTAATCGATTTAAAAAAACGAATAGTGAAAGAAAGGAGAAAATATAATTTTTATATCACCATACGTCTATTTACGAAAGTCTTTTCATTAATGATTGTTCCAATATTACCGAAAACAAAGCGAAAATAAAATTAAAAATGTCGACAGTGTCGATCGATGTTTGTTCGAGAGTAATGGTTTATTTCAATATGGTGAATCGACTGTATGGTTGAGAAATTTTATATAATTTATTTTTTATTAATAAATTGTATTACTACATCATCCACGATTGTATTTATTAAAAATCAAACACGAATTTTTAAGAAAAATCGACAGGTGCCGAAAATTTTCAAATCGTTATAAAAAAATTATTTTTAATTCCGGGGGTTAATTACAATCATTTTTGGTGAATAGACATACCCTCGAAATCCTGCGCATTTTCAAGAAAAAAATTCGAGTAACTGAAATTTTTAGACGAAATTAAAAAATTTCAAATCATACTAAAAAAATTATATTTAGTTACACGGGTCAATTACAAGCATTTTTGGTGGATAGATATACTCCCGAAATCCTACCCACTTTCTAGAAAAAAATTCGAGATGGTGAAATTTTTCGACAAAATTAAAAGATTTCAAATCGTTCTGTAAAAATTATTGTTGGTTCCGGGGGTTAATTACAATCATTTTCGGCGAATAAACATACCCTCGAAATCCTAACCAGTTTCGAGATAAAAATTCAATAAGTGCCTAAATTTTTCGACGAAATTAAAAAATTTCAAATCATTCTAAAAAAATTATTTTCGGTTGTGGGGGTCAATTACAAGCATTTTTGGTGAATAGATGTACCCCCGAAATCCTACGCAGTTTCGCGAAAAAAATTCCTTACTGAAAACATAATGTGTGGCCACAAATGGTTCCCTGAAATTTTATATATATCTTTAAAAAATCATAACTGCTGACCGGATTGGAGGATTTTAATTTTTCAAAATGCAAATAACCTGTCTTTTGATAAAGAATGTATAGAAATTCCAAGATTGTTCGAAAAACTGTTCCTTAACCCCTTAAAATGAGAAAAATTCAATAAAAAAATTTGATTTTCCGGACATTGCTTCAGTCCCAAGTACGCAGGATGATCGGAATTTTAAAGTATTTTAAGCCACTATTAGAATTTATATCGTCGATTGATTTGTTTTTAAAGTTTTTGACAATTTTCAACTTAAAAAATAAAGCCTGCTTTGGCGAGTCGTTTATTTCTCGCATTTGTAATAAAATTATTACCTTCTGCTCTGTTTTCCCAACATCTCTGCTTCCTTAGTTTAATTAAACTTCCAGTTAAGCAAAGTAGTTCCGGCGGGCGAAGTCACCGGGCGTTTTTACACCGTCCACGTTCTTTAGTTTTATTGAAGATTATGTTGACGCTTTTCCGGCAGAATGTAACCGGGAGCTTTTTGCAGCAGGTGAGAAAATATTCCCGACGTTTAGGAGGTGTTTTTCAGGTACACTTGATTCTCATCGTAGTTCAAGGAGTTGTTTTCTTCGCCGCAGCACCGTCTCCAGGATCGTTCCAAGTGCTTTTAAAAACGAGGCAACCGGTAGAATTTTTTAGCACGGGCAATCGAGGAGATTTATAATAGCAATTTACAGTATAAATTAAACACAATTTCAATTGCAAATGCTTCACTAAATCTTTACTGAAAATTCTAATATATTTAACGGATTCATCCCACATTTCTCGAGCCATGTTTTCAGAGTACATAGATAGACAGAATTTTAAAAAATTAAAAAATTACTATCCCCTAAGTATTCCATTATTTTAACATTAGAACTACCGACAATTAGATAGATGCGTGAAGAAATGTATAATGCAATGGAAATAAGTGTTTATTCATTCTCTTATAGAAAATTACGATAATATTTCCAAAAATTCAGTCGACTAAATTTTTTACAGGTTTTATTAGAAATTACGAATGGGTCATTTTGACTGGTTTGGTAGTTTCAGTGTTAAATAACAATTCTTTAATTTTATGACAAAGAATGTTTATTGTTAGTCCTTCCATAATTTACGTACACTGTAACTTGTCTGACAGTACTTCGAAAAAAATTTCAGTTTAAATCAATTCCCCCCGATTGTCGTCCGTCATTTTTATAGCCCCAGGCGCGCCAAGTTCGCCCCGGACTCCGCCTCCTCGCGAACAAATTTCAATGAAAACAGCCCGTTATTATCTAAGCGCAGCTCGAGCTAGTTCGAAGTCACCGGAAGTGGGTCAAGAGGGACGACTCATTCGATTATAAGAGGGGCCGATTCCGCCGGAATGACCAGCTTAACTGGCCGTTCCACGACGCGGCACCTGAAGATTCTTAAAACTGCAATTCGCATAAGAATGAACGACCCCGTGTGCACGCGAGACCGGAATAATTTCATACCGCCATTCCGGTAAGTAAAAGGCTCGCGAGCCGTTTTCCGAATTTCATCGACCATGAGAAGACGAATGGGAATCTTGGACGTCGTTCGTCGCGGCAGATACAGTCTTATACTGAACTGCAACCATGTTTTATTTAACGCCAACCTCCGGGCAAATTTTATATCGGTGAAGACATTCCGTAAATTGGAATCTTTATTTACAGTTTTATTCGTCAATCTTCCTTTAAAATTTCTCGTAGAACGTACGACTTTCAAGCAATTTATTTGGAATCTTTATTGGACCTGAATTAATTTTTGGAACGAATCAAACACAGTTTTATTCGTCAATATTTCTAGAAAATTTCTCGTAGAACGTACGACTTTCAAGCAATTTATTTGGAATCTTTATTGGACCTGAATTAATTTTTGGAACGAATCAAACACAGTTTTATTCGTCAATATTTCTAGAAAATTTCTCGTAGAACGTACGACTTTCAAGCAATTTATTTGGAATCTTTATTGGACGGATATTTGAATTAATTTTTGGAACGAATCGAACACAGTTTTATTCGTCAATATTTCTTTGCAATTTCTCGTACGACACACGACTTTCGAGCAATTTATTGTTTCCGGTTTGGAGATATTGTTCTCCTTATGTTTCCCTTCGCGGTTTTATTACAAATTCGAGTCTGGAAATTTATCGGCAGAGGAACGAAAGAAAAAGACACGTCTCTGCGGATGATGGCCGTGGTAGAAGGCATCGCGATTCTTAAACCGCGATTCGACGTCGCGAGCTGCGGCGGAATGATGCTGCACGTCGACCTTTAACGATGCAATTCGATAGAACGTTACGCGAGTACCGGAAGGAGATCCGAGAGAGAAAGCGGACAAGCAAGAAACTATGTTCTACATTTCCCCATCGAACTTTCGGGGAAGTTGCTTGCCAGTTCGGAGGCGGACGAATAATGACGGGCCATTAAGGATCGAACAAATATAAATTCTTTCGTTGTGGAAAGGAGTCCTCGTCTTGGGAATAGGATAACGTTCGAATATTTTGTCCTTTAACCCTAGAACTACCGTCAATTATAATGTATCTATTTGTACCGAAGGAATTAAAATGAATTTAAAACTCTTGTAGAACGACCATGATTTTGCAAAAATCCAGTCAATTTAAAAGATAGATACTTGAAGAAATGTACAATGACATGGAAATAAATGTTTACTTATTCTCTTATAGAATGACAATTTTTTACAATTTTTATTAGAAATTACAAATTATTTTGAATCACTTCCGGTAGCTCTAGCGTTAAACCACTCTCTACTCTACTACTCCTACGAGGTAAAGTTTTCTGTGGCCTACTTTTTCTTTTAAACCAGTTCTAGATAGCTTGTAACTATATAAAATATGTCGAACATGTCCAAAAAAATATAACAGAAAATATACACTTCCCCAACTTGAGTTTTAAATTTCAACCTTGTCTCCTTCCATCTTTCTTTCCTTATCCAACGTTTAATCCGTAGAAGTACGAGATGTGAGAAATCTAAATTTAAAATAAACGAAATTTTTAAATTGATTTAATTCGGGTGAAACAAATCTCGATTCATACGCTTCGTGCATTTCATTTCGAAACAAAGAAATATTATCACTCGATTGAATCGTGTTTTTTAAAACATGTTACGATTGAGAGACTCGTCTCGATATTCGAAAGTCGAGTTACGAGGCGTCGAACGACGCGAAAGGGGTTAAGTCGTCGCCTCGGTCTCGAGTTCAACGGAAGTCGTCGAACGTCGAACGTCGAGCGACAAAAATAAAAGGAAAGTATCGCGGGAACGAGGACGGGGTCACGAAATTCTCCGCGAAAGAGCGTTTCCGCGGCGGAGGGGCGGAGAGAATAATTTAAAGAAACGGGATTCCCATGAAGTGCGGAGTCCTTTTTTCACCGGAGGCAGCACATCCCTAAACCGGATCAGCGCGCGAAGGGGAAAACTTTTTTGGAACAACGAGAGGAGGAGGGGGGTTCCAAAGTACGTACTTCCCCCGTCGTAAATCTGCGGCGAGGAGGGGGTGAATCGCGGGAAGATTGAAGGAGGTCGAGAAGATTCGGCGAAAGAAGAGGGACGAATCGAAGAAGGCTTCCAACGGAGAAACTTTCTTTTATTCGTCGTGGCCTCTCGTTGGCCGCGATCGTGGGATAAAGGAGAGAGAACGGGAACAAGGAAGAGGAAGATACTCGGGAAAAAGGGAGAAACGCGACCGCGTATCGATACAAAGAATATAAAGAGACCGACGTTTTAGCGAAGATAAAGGCGGAGCGACGAAGCTTTCCAGAGAGGATCATACAGTGTAATGTGATATTAAAGTAACAAAAATTATACAAGGTGTTTCTGTGGCAGAGATGGGCAGAAGTTTGGTCGAAGAAGTTGTAATAAATTGGACCAACCTGTAGCAAATTATTTGTTAATACCTGGGAAAAATCATCAAACCACCTGTCGATTATTCTTAAGAATTCGATTTACATTTTTAACAAATTTATTTGACGCTCTACAAAAAAAAATAGTCTAATACATCTTTGTAATTCTGCTGCAATTAAATATCATTTTTTTAATTTCATCAAAAATTTCAATACCTACTCGAATTTTTTTCTCGAAAGTGGGGAGGATTTCAGGGGTATTTTTTCTCCAAATATGATTGTAATTGACCCCCCCCCCAAGCGAAAATACTTTTTTCAGAACGATTCGAAATTTTTTTTTCGTCGAAAAATTTAGGCACCTTCACGAATTTTTTTCTAGAAAATGCGCAGGATTTCGGGGATATGTGTAATGACCAAAAATGATTGTAATCGACCCCTGCAACCGAATATAATTTTTCCAGAACGATTTGAAATTTTTTCTTTCGTCGAAAAATTTAGGCACCTTCACGAATTTTTTTCTCGAAAACGTGTAGGATTTCGTGGATATGTCTATTCACCAAAACTGATTGTAATTGACCCCCGCAACCGAATATAATTTTTTCAGAACGATTTGAATTTGAAAAGATCGAACATCGAAGACGGAAAGGGTACTTCGGAGCGAGGAAGAAAGATAAGGGACAATATTTGACGTAGCAAAACAAAGAGAAGGAGAAGAGAGATGAACCGGAAGAAGCTCGTAGAATTGTTCGGGAGATACTTGGGCTTACATCCAACGACGAAACGCGCAGCGAGGAACCGAGGAAACTGAAGGAGGAACGAGGATCGAGGACGTAGGGCTAGGTACAGATAAATGCGGTAATCTAAGTTTTTCCATCTCGGAGAGATGACCTCTGAGAGGATCTGTCCGGGATCTCCCGGAGATCCGCGCAGCTGCGTACGCGGAACGGAAATCGCCTCGAGTTTCCTGCTCGCGTCGCTGACGAAACAGAGAAACGGCCGGCGAATTAAACAGACTTCGAATTACATAACGGGGACGCGTTTCCATGCTCCTGACACGCCGGAGACACACGGTCGAAAATTAATTCCGGGACCGGGCTGTGAGTCGAGCTTTGATACAATTCACCGTAAGCTTCCACGGGATATGACGTAGCGTAGCCTTTACCTGGCTACGAGAAAATTCCCCGATTCCATTTACTCCATTCGGGAATCGCGTGAGTTACTTAAAGGGGGGAAACCACTGTGAAATTTTTTTCATCTCTTTTCAATGCTTGGGGGCTTTAAGAATGAAATATTAAAGTAAAATTCACAAAAATGACAAAGTTAACGCTTAAAAAATTCTTGAAAATTGCCTTTATTTTTCAGCCGCCACGGTGGTCTCCCCCCTTAAATAAGACAAATATATTGTATAGTGGAATAAGTAAAATTCTGTAATATTATTGAGAGAGACTTTTATTTTAGAGCGTCAGAAAATCTTTCGTTCATCTGAATATTAATTTTCAACGATGATCATTGCTATTTCTATTCATAATTTGAAGGGGTGGGATTCTCGAATTTTTTTTGCAATTCATACCCTACCCTTTTGAGTTCGTTCTGAGTTCATATACAGAGTGTTCGGCCACCCCTGGGAAAAATTTTAATGGAAGATTCTAGAGGCTAAAATAAGACGAAAATCAAGGATAATAATTTGTTGATTGAGGCTTCGTTAAAAAGTTACAGAAACATTTCCGGCCACACGGTATATTTTCCGCAAGGAATTTTTTTCTCGAAACTGAGTAGGATTTCGGGAATGTGTCTATTCATAAAAAATGATTGTAATTGACCCCCGCAACTAAAAATAATTTTTTTAGGACGATTTGAAATTTTTTTTTCGTCGAAAAATTTAGGCACTTATTGAATTTTTTTCTCGAAACCGGTAAAGATTTCGAGGGTATGTGTATTCACCAAAAATGGTTGTATTTGACCCCAGAATTTAGAGATAATTTTTTCAGAACGATTTGAAATATTTTTTTTCGTCGAAAAATTTAGGCACCTACTTGAATTTTTTTCTCCAAACTGGGTAGGATTTCAGGGATATGTCTATTCACCAAAAATGATTGTCATTGACCCTCGTAACCGAAAATAATTTTTTCATAACGCTTTGAAATTTTTTTTTCCGCCAAGAATTTTCAGCAGCTATCCCCTGTCGATTTATCTTAAAAATTCGTCCTTGATTTTTAATAAATTTGTTTGACGCTCTACGGAAAAGTTGCTTAATACTTTTTTGTAGGTACCTATGGGCTCTGTCTCAGAAAAAAATTTCAATGCGATACCTTTACTATTGTAGGAGTTATGGTCATTTGAAAATTGGACCACTTTTATGGGGGTTTTCTCACTTTACGGGGTTAAAGAACAACTTTCCGAATATTTTTGGAATTTCTACATATTCTCCACTAAAATACGCGTTGTTTGCCTTTTTAAACATTAAAATCGTCCAATCCGTTCAGGAGTTATGATGTTTTAAAGATACGCATGAAATTTCAGTGAAACATATCAATGGTATGGTCAGACATCACATTTTCGGTAATGAATTTTTTTCTCGAAAACGCGTAGGATTTCGTGGATATTTGTATTGAACAAAAATGATTGCAATGGACCCCTGCAACCGAATATAATTTTTCCAGAATGATTTGAAATATTTTAATTTCGCCATAAAATTTGTCTACCTATTCTAATTTTTTTCTCGAAACTGAGTAGGATTTCGGGGATGTGTCTATTCACCAAAAATTATTGTAATTAACCCCCACAACCGAAAATCATTTTTTCAGAACGTTTTGAAATTTGTTAATTTAATTGTTAATAACTTATTAACTTACTAACGAAGCCTCAGTCAAGAAATTGATATTCTTGATTTTCGTCTTATTTTGGTCTCTAGAATCTCCCATCAACTTCAACATTTTTAAATGCAAATTAAATACTTGGAATTTATCTCGAATCTTTAAAATGACTTTTAAAAAATCTTTTTCATGATCTGCATTACGATAAATATGAAAAATAAGCTCCGGGTTCTTTACAATTTCGAACGTTAGGTCCATTGTCTGATTAATTCGAAACGTGGATCCTGTTAATCCCGTTTTATCGTCGCGTTATGGACTGTCGTAGGTGTCTATAGGGGGATGAACGACTGGAAACCTGGGAGTACAGTCGAACAGGGGGATGAAAGACGAAGGGGTCGGTGCACGCGAGGGCCGGAAAGGTTACGGGTGGATTGACCGTAAAAAAAGCGTACGATTTTACGAGCACTCGCGCTGAACGACAAAATGCAATTCTACGGGCGAGCAACCAGCGAGACGTTGTTAAGAAAACCGGCTGCAACCCCCTTCGTCGTCGTTGATTCGCGCAAGAAACCTCCCCCGCGTGGAATTGCATTGTTCGTTCCACACTGCACTTTTCCCGGTAGCTTGTAATTCGTCGTAATTAGCGAACGGACGCATGTAGGTCCAGCATCCTCTCAAGAGACGAGTGTGTCGTGAACGATCGCCGAGACTGAATGTGAGCTTTTACGTTCGACTTTGTCGACAAAAGAATTATCATATACTTAAATATTATTCAAATTCCATAATACAATTATCACAGAATTTTCTTTCGCGTGTTTCGTGCTATATTTAATTTAACAGCGATCGATCATTAATGTCCAATAATTGCACTCGAATTAATTCAAACAGAAATCGGGGTAATCTCGTTTTAATCATATTCTATTACAAATTATATTATAATTTTTGTGATTTTATTCAAAATTACGCGACCATTTGTAAAATTCTTTCTCGACCCTTTCGCGTGCAAATAATTGACAGAAATCTTACAACTCGTAGCAATTGAATTTTCATAGAGCTCGAGGGTCCTTTCGCGGCGCGTACAGTCGAATTCTACCAAGCGAATGAAATTTTAAGTCGAGATTATTAGTTTTCTCGTTTATTAATTGCGAGGTTGTCTTCGGGGCTGAACGTAGAATTAATAGCGTCGTTGGTGGAATATTGTGCAGGCTACGAGACACGCCATCATCAATTCCGAGTTTCCGGGAGCGGCGTGCAGGAAATTCGGGATGCAATTTGCAGTTGTTTCGCTCGATGCCTGGAAAATATTACCGACGCGTGTGTCTCTATGAATCAGCATTAAGAAACGCTGTTTCGACGGGCTGCAGAGGCTTTAACAAACGCCGTAAAGTCTAGTTAACCACCGAGACGTTTACAACGAAGTTTGCATCAGAGACACGATGATTTCTTCGTATTGTGAAACTTGGAAAATCAACAATAGATTCATCAATATCAGCATAACAACTTCTAGTACTGTCTCTGTAATTCGTCGTGGCTGTGTAAAAAATAATCCACAACAAAATGACCATAATTTACACGTATCATTTTTACTTAAAATTGTCCGTTTTTAATGTAAAAACGGAAATAAATTATAAGATTGAGAATGTACGTTGAATTATATAGAATACTTTTTTGTTTTTTGCATTTATCATAATTTAACGAGTGAATATTTCTTGCGAAACAATTATAATATATTTAGAGATCAGATTTAATTACATAGGGCTTTATAAAACTGGTAAACAACGAATCCATAAGATTACTATAATGCAAGTAATATACAGGGTGTTCGACCCACCTGGGAAAAATTTTAATGGGAGAATAAGAATATTTGTTGATTGAGGCCTCGTTAAAAAGTTATTAAAAAATTAAATTAAAAAATTTCAAACCATTCTGAAAAAATTATTTTCAGTTGCAGGGGTCAATTACAATCATTTTTGGTGAATAGACATACCCTCGAAATCATGCGCGTTTTCGAGAAAAAAATTCGAGTAACTGAAATTTGTCGACAAAATTAAAATATTTCAAATCGTTCTGAAAAAATTATTTTTGGTTCCGAGGGTTAATTACGATCATTTTTGGTGAATAGACATACCCTCGAAATCCTAACCAGTTTCGAGAAAAAAATTCAATAATTGCCTAATTTTTTCGATGAAAAAAAAATTTCAAATCGTCCTAAAAAAAATATTTTTAGTTGCGGGAGTCAATTTCAATCATTTTTGGTGAATAGACATACCCTCGAATTCTTGCGCGTTTTCGAGAAAAAAATTCAGTAAGAGCGGAACTTTAAATGTTAGTAACTTTTTAACGAAGCCTCCATCAACAAATTGATATTCCTGATTTTTGTGTTATTTTGGCCTCTAGAATCCCTCATTAAAATTTTTCCCAGGTATAACTTAAAATTTAAAATTTCACATTCATCTATTTCCACCGTGACCATAAAGTGTTAGTTATATTAATTTACATGTTTCTACGTAAACCTGATCCGTATTCGAACAGTACGAAGCGAGAAAATGAAAGAAAAACGCCTACAATTTAAATCGTAGGTTAATTTCCACCGCGAGAAAAATGTAAATTTCCTGGACGAGCCGGATTAAAATGCCCGCGTCAACAAATATGGCGATGTAATTGAAGGGTCCGGGGATCGAATTAGAATTTAAATTTTCGACGTCGACCGAATTTTGTCCTTTTCATTCCCGGTGACCGTAACTTCGCCCACAATCAGGAGAAATTGAATTGCTCGCGAACGAAGAGGGAGGTGAAAAAAAAAATGCTAGCGCGAAATGGAACTTGGGCGGCTAGAGCGTGAATTTATACGGCGTGAAAAACGCGTAGGTGTACCGGCGGCGCTAAAAATCCAGTCGCGGTCGGATCCAAATTGCAGTTCACGTCGATAGCAATTTGCATAAAATATGCAGAAATTTACTTAAGTGGATTCCCATATTCCGCGGAAGCATTCGATACCGGGGGTGGAAGACGAAGAAATACCGCGTCATGCAACCGAACATTTTTACAATGGGCAGAAATAAATATAAATTCGCCCCAAAGCTGAGCATCCAGCGACGAAGATATTTGAAAACGATCGCAATTTATCTGGGATGATTTATTATAGGGGTTAACATTTTATTTACGAAAAATTGCTCGATTCGATTCTGTTTCTGTTGGAAGAGGTGATTGTAGATTTTAACTGGTAAACAAGGAAACAAACGATGTTATATTTGAACCGAATTAAAGCGTCTTTTTCGGTCGTTGTGCAACCACTCCGGGCTATGAAATTATCAGATAAACAACGAATTCCAGGAACCAGAGAACGAATTTCCGGAAGCTCGCGGGGAAGGATTCACCGCGCTCGAAGAAGTTGTCAGAGCAAAATGCACCCCGGTGAGTCCCAAAGTTTTCCAGCCAGTTTACTATAAAGAACGTAGAATAACAAACGAGTGAGAGAGAGAGAGAGAGAGAGACTGCACCGCGGAACAATCGTATCGTCTTAGTACGCCCGGGAAGAAACCTTGTCCCGGTTTAGCTCTCAACTCGAAAACGTACTTAGCGTTGTACACGATGTCGCGGAATACGCGATCTCACGGATACAACTTCGTCTACATATTTGGGCGCGCGACGTTCAGCGGGCAACAAATTACGCGAATCTGGGCCGAATTCGGGGAGCCTCTCTTCCGTGAATACTCAATTACGGAATCGCGGAACAAGAATTTATCAACTTGAGAATTTAGAAAACAGACACTAATTGCACGTATTTTTATCGGAAATGCTTCAGGTAGATGACTTTATTAAAATCAGGTTTTTCTTTTGATTGGAATATAAATTAAATTGAATATAAATTGCGAAGAAATAATATTTACGAATCCTGTAACTTTAACACTAGAACTACTAAAGCAGTCTAAAATTTACTCGACTGGATTTTTGAAAATTTACCATTCTATAAGAGAATAAATAAACATCTATTTCCATTGCATTATACATTTCTTCCTGCATCTATTATTTTAATTTCTTCGGCACAAATAAATACACTATAATTGTCGGTAGTTCTAGTGTTAAATATGGAATCTGAAACTCGTCAAATTGACGACTTCTAAATGCAGTGTTAAGGGATGCAAAACTATTTTATTGGAATCTTCAAACACACAAAGACTTTTTAAATTGATTCTCCACTTCCTCAGAAAATTTAGCAAAATTATTTTTAGCCTCGTTAAAATTCAATATTGTCCAGATTTATTTACTTTTCATGTGTGACTCACATGTGGGTCACGTGGCAGTCAATGTGATACCAGGAATTATAATGACAAAATAATTGAATAAATATATGTAGGCTCACCTTAAATCAAGGCCCTAAAAAATTCACTATTGTCTAGATTTATTTATTCTTCATGCGTGACTCACATGTGGGTCACGTGACAGTCAATATGATACCAGGAATTATAATGACAAAATAATTGAATAAATACATAAAGGCTCACCTTAAATCAAGGCCCTGAAAAATTCACTATTGTCTAGATTTATTTGTTTTTCATGTGTGACTCACATGTGGGTCACGTGGCAGTCAACGTGATACCAGGAATTATAATGACAAAATAATTGAATAAAAAATTCACTATTGCGTAGATTTATCATCCTTAATATCTAATCTTGAAATTTTTATTAACTTCTCAACTAAAAGAAAAACCATATGTGACTCGTATGTGTGTCACGTGGCAGTGAATGTGATACCAGGAATTATAATGACGAAATAATTGAATTACATGTAATAATACATTAAAATAAGTGAACAGAGAGAGCCACCTTGAATCAGGAAACTAAATTCCAGAAACAAGGAACACGTTCGTCGCTCCAACGCCCAATTTACAAACGGAACAATAAGTCCGCGTCTTTGACAATAACGCTTGCCGCTAAGGGCTCGAATAAAAGACTTTGCTCGTCGGCGAGCATTCCGCAGACAAACGGAAGAAAGAGGAAACGCGAACGTTGGATAGGAAGCGGTTGGAACGTGAGAATAGACGATTCAAATAGCCTTTCATTCGCGCGATCCACGTCTTGGGGCTTTTAGGAAAATTCATGGGGCAAAAGCCATCGACTACGTGAACGCGAGTCTTAGATTGCACCGCGGTTCCTTTATCCCTCGAGCAGCTTGCATTTCTTTTGCATCGAATAGACCCGATTCTTCCTTCGTTCTGTATCGAACATTCCTTTATCTTTGACCCACTTCCTCGTCCTTTGCGATCCCCACCGGTGTTAATCGGTGTTTCCGTCGAGCACGAAAGGAAAGATCATCTCTTTGAGGAGGGAATACTCTTGGGAAGTCGAAACGAGTGTACGATTGTATTTTTTACTGGACAATTGCGGAGCCACTTTGGTAAACGAAGTGTAAGAATGTTATTTTTGGGGGAAGTTTTGTGCAAAATTATAGCATCGACTGGACGAAACAATTAATTATATTTTTCTAGTTTCTAAGATTAACAGTTAGAAATGAAAGGTTTTCGATAATTGTCCAATTTTAATTTTCTGTTTTTTAAATACTGCAGATTTTTCGGAAGACTTAAAGTTGATGCTACGTCCGAGCTTTTCCCCGGGGAAACTGCTCTTAGGTGAATTTAGAAAACACGTCAATCTCTCGATGCAAATCGCGCTTCGACCAGCCTCTCATCCTCCCACGCTCCCGCTGTTTTTCTCCAAAGTGATTTTTATTTTTCTGTACGTGAGGGATTTACCTCCGCAGTTGTTGCCTGTCGTTCGCAATAGAAACGAAAAAAACTGCACGAACGCCAATTTATGTGACTATTTGAATTACTGCTGAACTTTCGATACGTTAAAAACAAAATTTACAAATATACGACGTTGACGTTCGAAAATAAATTATTCTAAACTCTTACTTTGAAATAAAAACTCCCAAGTTCCTCTTACTATTGAAAAATAGTCACACATTCTTCTCTCTATCACTGTGATTTTATTTTCTACTATCTCAGGGTCCATTTTAAAATTCCAGTGCATCAATAAATATCAACAACACCAGTACCAAGTGAAAATAAAAAATAAATCATTTACAAATAAAATCACGCAGAGATTCGGTCAGAGATCTTATTTTTGTGATTTTGGGTAATAAAAAAATTTAGATTCGGGGACAAAATTGACCTCAGAAATCAGTCCTTCGAGGATTAATATTTAATGGAGGATCTTTTCCCTGGGATCCGAGATATTCTTTTAAATTTTCGTCCATCCCCCTGTCGCTTCTGAATTTCAACTTTCGCACAAAAGAAAAGTGGCGGTGGCGTCTTTCCATGTATCAGGAATCGCATTGTTTCCCACCTTTTGTTTCACGCTGGCTTGACGAGCGTGTTTCCTGCCACGAGCTTTCAAGTTCTCACCATCTTTCGAGCACCGACTTCTACGAAGACGAAAATTTTCATTTTCCTCCGCTCGCGACCGTTTTTTTTTTCCCAACAAATGGAAATTCCTGCCGAGATAAATCACTGTTTACCGAACACAAATGATCGTCCACGATTCAGGCGAATTTGATATACGGGGTGATCGGCTACCCCTGGGAAAATTTTAATACGGGATTCTAGAGGCCAAAATAACACGAAAATCAAGAATACCAATTTGTTGATGGAGGCTTTGTTAAAAAGTTATTAACGTTTAAAGTTCCGCCTGTACTGAATTTTGTTCTCGAAAATGCGCGGGATTTCGAGGGTATGTCTATTCACCAAAAATGATTGAAATTGACCCCCGCAACTAAAAATATTTTTTTTAGGACAATTTGAAATTTTTTTTTTCGTCGAAAAATTTAGGCAATTATTGAATTTTTTTCTCGAAACTGGTTATGATTTCGAGGGTATGTCTATTCACCAAAAATGATTGTAATTAACCCTCGGAAGCAAAAATAATTTTTTCGGAACGATTTGAAATGTTTTAATATTGTCGAAAAATTTATCCACTTCTCGAATTTTTTTCTAGAAAGTGGGTAGGATTTCGTGGGTATGTGTAATGACCAAAAATGATTGTAATTGACCCCCGCAACTGGAAATAATTTTTTCAAAACGATTTGCAATTTTTTTTTTGCGTCGAAAAATTTCACATCTTCTCGAATTTTTTTCTAGAAAGTGGGTAGGATTTCGGAAGTATGTCTATTCACCAAAAATGATTGTAACTGACCCCCGAAACCGAAAATAATTTTTCCAGAATGATTTGAAATTTTCGAATTGAATTGTTAATAACTTTTTAAAGAAGCCTTCATCAACAAATTTGTATTCTTCATTTTCGTCTTATTTTGGCATCTAGAATCCCTAATTAAAATTTTTTCCCAGGGATGGCCGAACACCCTGTATTTGTATCTCAATAATTCGAATCAGTTTTTTACTTTTAGCAGCGCTCGTGTAATAATGTAATTTACGTTTTTTTTTTTTTATGGCTAGACGTTGCTGGAAGCTGATTAAAAGATACTTTGGCCTCTTTGAGGAGAAACATGTCCTCCGAGGAAAAGCTAATTTTCATACTGCGCGAAGGGAGACGTAATCTACTTATGATTGGGTCTGACGAAATAAGGGGAGTATGTGTTATCCTCGTTTCTAACTGTTCTTGACATTTTCCTGGCGAAATTTCAGCGAAAAGGCTTTCTAAACTTTCTCGGATAATAACGAAAAATTCATCGTCTAAAAATAGTCAAATATTTACCCCTATCATTTAGTTGTTAATTATGATCTATTTTTATTTATATCCAATGAAAAAAAGTTTAAATGTGAAGATTGAATATTTTCTAATCGGTGTTTACAAAAATTCGAATACTACGTAAAATAATTAATTCAATTTTTTTTATAGAACGTTAATTTTCCTAAAAATTCAGTGTCTAACATTTTGGTACACAAAAACAGATTTTTATTGTTTCATTTCCCAAGCGAATCTCCCCTCGTTCGACACTACGACGTCGCCTGACAAATGCGCGTCCCCTACGAGCTTTTAACTCTAATAAAAATTTATGGTCGTCACTGACGAAACATTTTTCGCACCCTACCGGACGTGCGTTGTGCCAGAAAGCAAGTGCTTCTGCAATCATTGTCTCCGAACCAACAATTCTATCGTAAAATTTAATTCAATGTTTAAAAAAAAACACACAAAATCTAAAAAGTACTATTTATACGAACCCTCCAAATGGAAAATAATTTATTCGATCTTCTAATAATACAACGAACGATTATTTAATTTTCCATTTAATTCCAAGGCTAATTAAAATATCTCGAAACAAACGAGCCACTTTTCTCCCTCAAAAAATCGAAGCGTACTGTTTATATCGAAGCTCTTCCAACCACTATTTCTTGCGCGTGCCAGAAACAGGCGCAGTGTATTGAAAAGAAAACCTTCCTGCGGTGTTACGAAATTGATTTCGCCGTCATTCTCAGGCAAGAAATATTAGAATTTATGTTTGTTCTCCCAAATGTAAACTGAAAGAAGAATTGCCACTCGTACGACTGAAATTCATATGTTAAACAATTATTTAACACAGTAATATATTTTCTTCGTCCAAGTCAACCGTTCACACCACTAATTTCGTCTACAATCTTTTCTACGTATCTTTTTATATTGTCTCTAGTGTTATAATACCGATGATAATCTGGAACTAGTCGTAATTACACCTGCAAAGTGTACCAATTTGTGAGCTATTTAAATCGATTATTTTATGTGGTTCATCCTCGATTTTCCTCGATTTTCCTCGATTTTTCTCGTCTCTCTGTTATCTTTATTCCCCACCCCGGAGAAAATTGAATCCTTTTGTGCGAATCGCTCCTTCGACCGCAGATAATATTCGCTGTAATTTTCCACCTGCTGGACATCGATATCCCGGCCCGATAATAATCCTTTTCTCCCGTACCTCCGCCCCCCGCGTTCGATACATTCTACACTTTGCACGCCCCCCTCGGGTGTGTGTAATCTTTTATCGATCGGTCGGGTTTTTATCACCCCAGTGGTTACGATAACGAGCACCGTGTATCGAATAAGGAGATTCCCAGAACCTGTAGCGTCGCCTCCCATGCTCGCCACCAGAGGGCTCGTGCTCTCACAAGCGCTCTCACGACCCCTCGGTTGCTATACAGGGTGTAAACGATAACTTTGGCAAAAATCATAGGGTAAGTAGAGGTCCCATAGGCAAGTATTTTGAGCATGGGAACCCGTGTCCGGAAATGCACCAGTAAAGAATTCCAGCGATCTTTAATTTTGGTCTTTCGCGCCTGATGGGTAGGCAAACATTTTTTAGTTTATTGTTTCTTGACCATGATTTCATTAAATGTTTACGTTGTTCATCGTAAAACTTTCAATGTTTGTCATCTTTGTCACCTACACGACTGACCCACCTCAAAAGAAACAGTTTCCAGTACGATGGGTTTTCTATCCATCAGGCGCTAAAGACCGAAGTTAAAGATCGCCGTAATTTTTTACTGGTGCATTTCCCATGCTTGAAATACTTGCCTATGGGGCCTCTACTTACCCTATGATTTTTGCCAAAGTTATCGTTTACACCCTGTATATACATTCCTCGAACAACTTCCCAATGTCCCAATATAGTAGAACCAATACCCAAATTCTGTAGTCCAAATACTCCTGCCATCCATTGTTCGATCTACACAAAGAAATACAAAATTACAATTTTATTATAAATTGAACTAAAAATTATTCCAAATCTTCCCCAGAAATTTTCATCCTCCGAACATTGCATGAAAACAACGAACAAGTTCGATCTAATTGCAACGTATGGAGGCTCGAGCTCGCGTCCGTGCGTTACCGCGCAGGCGCGGTAAATCGTCGCGAGGATCCAGGAGGACCCACGCGGGCGTCGATTGCTCGCAATTTTCGAGTCGTTCTACGCCGTCACGCTCTCCCCCCACCCTACTACGTTCGGAAATACGCTTCCCTAACGATCCCCATAAATCACCGACGTATATCGGCGTTACTTCGGTAGATGAGTGCACTGCTTTCGGGCCGGACTGCAGACAATAAACGTTTCGATCGAAACTTCGAAAGTCGAAAACAGAGGTGCAAGCAACGGATCAAAATAAAAGGAGAAATTTAACGGGGGGAAAAAGAGTAAAGGAAGTTCGTGATTTATTCTCTCCGGGAAAGTATTTCGAACCTTTACTGATAACGTCCAATGTTTAAATCGTGTTCCAAGGGGGAATTATTCAGGTTATATTCTTGAGACTAGGCAATATTATTCGAACAACAAATCAATGTACTTATTCTTAGAATATACTTTGAAATAATCTACTAAATTGTTATTCCGCGTATATAATTTTCTAAATAATTGTATACTTCTGTCCATGTCTGTGGGAATTATTGTTCCCCGGTTAGACTGATAAATAACTAATAAATGGATTAAACCGTCGAGGCGACACAGAGAGAATTCCGATGCAATATTTGTACAATGAATAATTCACGCGTACAGAACGTTTGAACGGAATCAGAATTTGAATAATGATTTCGAAATTCAATTGCCTCGCGCTATTTTCACCCGTACGTCTACGTTTCCTTTGCTCGAGGTCTTCACGGGGATATACAACGCGCGTTACGGTTCGCTCGCCTGTCACGGTATATCCTACATCTGACAACTCGCGAATAGACGAAATTCCCATGTAGATCAATAAACTCAATTGCAAATGTGAAACGTCTCCCTCCAACAGACGACTCCCAACGATTCTACGATACTCGTGTACCGTGTACTCGGTTACCAAACGTATGTATGCTTAAACACACTTGAAACGCAAAGGGAACCTGCCTAACCGTACAGTCTGCGATATAAAATTTAACGCGTGTCCCTTTCGTTAACGTTTGTCGTCTGAAAGTATCCTTTGGGTCCCTTTGGTCCCTTTGGGCGACTAAAAATTTAATTATCGGTCTAGTTACGTCAATTTAAATATCGTATTATATTTTGTTATTATTCCGTTCACCAAAGAAAGTGTTCATTCATCTCGTTTTTTTTTTTTTCGTTTCTTCGCTGTCGACGAGAGGCAGACCGCGATATAATTACGCGAATTTCCAATCTGTCATAGTACCTATCCGATAACGAGCGAAACAACGGACAAAGAGCCCCCGACGTAACGATCTCGCGACGTCATCGATCAGCCGGCAGCGATAGGAGGAAATAAAATAATGAAAAAAAGGCAACAGACTCGTTGCAACGACGTGGAATCCGTACGAAATTACTCCGAGCTTCCCGTAACGAGCCTTGTAATTAGCTGCGCCCGCAACTTACCCTCTCGCGTCTCTTCCGCCGTACCCCTTTTCGTGGCCATTTTGAAACTTGCACACCATACCGGTGAATTAACCCAAATAAAATATATTCGTCGCTATATTCGAGAGAAAATATTTGCAACCGATTAGAATCTTCTGTGTTTGTTAATTTAGGTAGGGGGAAATTAAAAAATTTCTGGGATTATTATTTCTTAATGGGAGTATCACCGATGGATCGACGAGGCTCTCCTGACAAAAATGAGTACAAACACGACCTTATTCGGACAATTTTTTATTATAGTTAATGGATTTTTTAAAAATAGAATTCAATTTTTTTTGGACTCATTTTTAATGGTAGGAACTATTTAAATTTGAATACTTGCTAAGATTGTCTTAGTGAAATTAAATTTTATTCAATTTTGACTCTAGTTCGTTTAAAAATTGAAAATGAATGTTAAAAATTATCTTCGTTTGTTTTGAATTAAATGCAACAGTATATTTAATTTTGTGAACTTGTTGCTTGTGTCAAGACTGAAGAAAATAATCAAAATTTGTTTTCGAATTTTGTTAAGCATGATTGAACTACTGGATGCTTCTTGCAGATGATCGAAAAAATATTCTAGACAACCGGTATCACGAACCTTTGGAATGTCCCACTGGAGGATTCGTTGATTAGGATGAAGGGTCTGTTGAATACTGATGAGGAGGAGTCAATCGGTTTAGAGGGATGGAAAATCTGGCGATTCGAGCCAAGTAGTCCTTGAGTACCGTTATTAAGGACCTCTGCCAGTAACACACGTTACAACCGCATTTATGAGATCCACATATGGGTCAGGAAGAATTTCAAAAGATCACCGAATGGACTCCTCAAAAATTAAAAAACATACTATATTTCAGCTGAAGACCATCCAACATTTTCCATGTTTTCAATAACATACTAAATGTCTACGGTTTTTAAAAAAGAATGCCAAAAAGAACACCAAAAATATTCCAAAATTTTAATTATCGTTTCCATCAACCACCTCAATTGGAGAAAAACGGTATACAGGGTGTTCGGCTATCCCTGGGAAAAATTTTAATGGGAGAATCTAGAGGCCAAAATAAGACGAAAATCAAGAATACCAATTTGTTGATGGAGGCTTCGTTAAAAAGTTATTAACGTTTAAAGTTCCGCCCATACTGAATTTTTTTCTCGAAAACGCGCAAGATTTCGGGGGTATGTTTATTCACCAAAAATGATTGTAATTGAACCCCGCAACCGAATATAATTTTTCCAAAACGATTTGAAATTTTTTTTTCCGTCGAAAAATTTCACACCTTCTCAAATTTTTTTCTCGAAAGCACGTAAGATTTCGGGGATATGTCTATTCACCAAAAATAATTGTAATTGAACCCCTGCAGCCAAAAATATTTTTTTTAGGACGATTTGAAATTTTTTTTTGATGAAAAATTTAGGCACCTCCCCCCTATCGATTTTTCTTAAAAATTCGTTTCCGATTTTTAGTAATTCTGTTTGACGATGTACGGAAATTGTGTCCAATAGTTTTTTGTGGGTACCCTTGAACACTATTCCAGAAAAAAATTTCATTGAAATATATTCACTATTGTAGGCGTTATGGCCGTTTGAAAATTGTACCAGTTTTATGGGGGGTTTTCTCACTTTACAGTGTCAAGGAACAACTTCTTCAATATTGTTATAATTTCTACATATTCTCCACTAAAATACGCGTTGTTTGTCGTTTGAAATATTAAAATCGTCTAATCCGTTCAGGAGTTATGACGTTTTAAAGATACGCATGAAATTTCAGTGAAACATATCAACGGTATGGTCAGACATCACATTTTCGGTAATGAATTTTTTTCTCGAAAGCGCGTAGGATTTCGTGGATATTTGTATTGAACAAAAATGATTGCAATTGACCCCTGCAAACGAATATAATTTTTCCAGAATGATTTGAAATTGTTGAATTTAATTGTTAATAACTTTTTAACGAAGCCTCCATCAATAAATTGGTATTCTTGATCTTCGTTTTATTTTGGCCTCTAGAATCTTCCATTAAATTTTTTCCTAAGAGTGGCCGAACACCCTGTATAAAAATTGTTGAAACGTTAGAATCAGTCGAATCAGTTCACACTAGTCTCCTAGAGTTTTTCCGCGCGAACAGTGCCGTAATTAACGATTATTGTTCCCCGTTCGCGTTTTCATTTTCTCTTCTACGCGTCGCGCGCCGGCGGTAGAATATTTCAACGGAGGTTCTGGCTTGCGTACAAATTGCGTTTTCAGCCATGTCGTTGTAACTGCCATACTATGTAACGCGGTGACAGCAGGATTTTTCCAAGATACGAAACAGCCCCCCGTAACTCCGTACGCAACGGGATGAGAAATGGCGCGCTGGTCTGATATCGCGGAAAAGGACGTTCCCCGAATAAGGCCAAGATAACTGACGGTTGACCCTTTTCCCCGAAAAAAGATCTGAAAAGTTACGTCACTCTGCTCGCAATAGTTTGCAAATCGACTAATTTCTCCGTTGCTTTGGTTTCGATTAATTTTTAACGCGAATAATTCTATAAATATTCGGTTGTTTTTAATTTCAGACGGATCAAGCGTACTAATTTCCTTCGATCTCTACGGAATAAAATTGTATTCAAATTTGGTGGAAGCTTCGTTCTATTACACCGAACTTCTTAACGAGCAAAAGTTTCAAAAAACGAGGAGTTCACAGGAGATTCTAAGCTCGAGCAAATACCGCAAACTTCGTAACTTCGGGGAGTTTAAGTCATTTAAGAAACGTTTCTAACCGTAATCGCAGATTCATGAAAAATATGTAAAACCTCAGGTAAATTTGTACGGCGCGATTTCGCGTATTTTCGCGAAAATAACAAATCCCTTTCTATTTATGAAATTTTTTTGCAAAGAAAAATTTTTCAAATCGTTCTAAAAAAATTATTTTCGATTGCGGGGGTCAATTACAATCATTTTTGGTGAATACACATACCCTCGAAATCCTACGCACTTTCGAGAAAAAAATTCAAATAGGTAGACAAATTTTTTGGCGAAATGAAAATATTTCAAATCATTCTGGAAAAATTATTTTCAGTTGAAGGGCTCAATTAGAATAGACCGTTATTATTATTAAAAATCTTTACTGTGCATACGTAGTAATGCACAATAATATAAAATACGCGAGTATGCGGAAGGCAAGATGCAAGCAATAATAAAACCTGGCATCAGGATGCATCTTATTAAGCTACGTACAATGGTAGAAAAGGAAACGACATCGAAATATGAAATGCGATTCGAGGGTATGAAAGTAAGTTTGAGATATACTTTCACGAGAAATATATAAACACAAAGAAAATAATTATGTACCTTCTCGAAGTATCATCCTAACCTGCTTCAATTCTTTGATACATCAACTGTGTTGGGTTTAAGTAACGAAACTAAATGATTTAAACACAAACTAAACTTATTTGTTAAACTTGAAAAAGCCATAATAAAATATGATTGCACAATAAACAATAGGTACTACATTGTACAAAAAACCCTAGATTCTTTTTTAGTCATGCTCAGCGCCATCTCGTGAGTATGTAGGGAATAACACGCACCCGATGCAAAGGCTGGAAATCGCGATTGAAATTCCAACCGTCCAATTAGAAATCTACAAATAATTCCTATATACTGTTACTATTTGAACGAGCTTCGTTTCTGCTGTTTCACACACAGTATAGCGATATAACACTTTCGAAGTGAATTTCACGCGAGTCGAAGCCAGCTGACGGGAAAATGTCGGGGACCCCGAAAAAGAAGGGAAATATTTAAACGAGGCCGGAAAACCAGCATCCTTCCGCGTCTCTTGACGTTGGTTCGTTGGGTTTTGCAACCCTCCCGGAGTCTGCATCGCGTTATTTTATCTGGTTTCTATATTTGGAACTGGATCAGTGGGAAGCGAGCCCCCCGTTGGCCGCAATTTTCGGCCGCGCGCACCTCCTCCACAATTATTTCAGGTGAAACGAAATAATTCCAGAGGCAACGCTCGCGAACACCCGACAACCAGGAAACACTTAACCGGATGTTTCCTTTCCGTCTCGCGTTTCCTCCTCCGACGTTTTATGGAGATTCGGTTACAGCGAAGACAAAAAGTATCGACACAGAAATGTTCTACGATTTCTGTCGAATGTAAAATAAAGAAAAATCATATTACAATTGAGGTTACCTTCATCGAGCAAATAACAGAAGCTGTTCACATTCGTTTCCACGTTCGACATTTTTATCCAGATAACAATTCTGCCCGTTCTTGATTATGGTTGAAGAGCCTTCATGAAACCACTTCCATTTTCCACCGCCATTTTCATTCGAAAAGCAACCTGTAAACGCTCACATTTCACAATACGCGTACGCGGTGCAAAACGCGAATTTGGCGGTATCGAAACGAAACTCGAGAACCGGAAAAACGAATCCGCGTCGGAGTGCAGAGTATTCGGTAAAAAAAGAGGCGATCGTCCATCGGATATTATTTCAACGAAAACAATTGAGAACGCGAAAAGAGGAGGATAATGAAAACGCGTTAATGAGGACAGAGTCGCGCGATCGCGTTACGATTTCACAGACCGATTGTCGAACGTGCATTCGAATCGGTGGTAAACGAGTTATGGGGCACCAGAATTTACTTCAAACAAACCCGAGAATACACAAATAGTTCTTTAGTACTGTATTTAACAAGAGAAATATACGATCGTATCACGACACGATGTTTACATGTTGCTCGTGGTCCCGGCACTGAGAGGTTAGAGTGGACGCGTACAGGGAAAACAAGACGAAGGACGTGATTGGTTCTTGTCGCTGGACCGGAATCGTGACGCACCAATGGACGCACGGTATCAAGATCGTGAATATTAACCTTTAATAAAACGTTCAGCGAATTAAATTGTAACAGCGACTGTTATTTGTTCGATCAAAGTTGCAAGAGTGGTTATTTTTAATTGTTTTTGCGACTGAATCGTTACGCGAAAATTATAACAAATGCAATCTGAATATGTATACAGGGTGTTCGACCACCTCTGGAACAAATTTTAATGGGAGATTCTAGAGGCCAAAATAAAACGAAAATCAAGAATATCAATTTGTTGATTGAGGCTTTGTTAAATAGTTATTAATGTTTAAAGTTCAGTCTATAGAACGACAATCTGTGAACAGCTACGTGCACACGATAGTAGTTGTCACTACAAATGAGGTATATGAGACATTAAATGTATTTTTTTGGCCAATTTTTCCGGAGCTTTAGAGCTCCATTAATACGCATTGTTTGAATTTTGAATCATTAAAATCCTTCAATTCGTCCAGAAGTTATGATGTCTTAAACCTACGCAACATTTCTAACCTCACATTATACTTTCGGTAATAATTTTTTTTCTCGAAAATGCGTAGGATTTCGGGGATATGTATATTCACCAAAAATTATTGTAATTGACCCCCGCATCCGAACATAATTTTTCCAGAACGATTTGAAATATTTTAATTACTTCGAAAAATTTGTCTATCTATTCGAATTTTTTTCTCGAAAGTGCGTAGGATTTCGAGGGTATGTCTATTGACCAAAAATGATTATAATTGGCCCCTGCAACTGAATATAATTTTTCCAAAATGATTTGAAATGTTTTAACTTCGCCGAAAAATTTGTCTACCTATTCGAATTTTTTTCTCGAAAGTGCGTAGGATTTCGGGGGTATGTCTATTGACTAAAAATGATTGTAATTAACCCTCGCAACTGAATATTATTTTTCCAGAACGATTTGAGATATTTTAATTTCGCCGAAAAATTTGTCTACCTATTCTAATTTTTTTCTCGAAAATGCGTAGGATTTCGGGGGTATGTCTATTGACCAAAAATGATTGTAATTGACCCCCACATCCGAATATAATTTTTCCAGAACGATTTGAGATATTTTAATTTCGCCGAAAAATTTGTCTACCTATTCTAATTTTTTTCTCGAAAATGCGTAGGATTTCGGGGGTATGTCTAATGACCAAAAATGATTGTAATTGACCCCCACATCCGAATATAATTTTTCCAGCACGATTTGAGATATTTTAATTTCGCCGAAAAATTTGTCTACCTATTCGAATTTTTTTCTCGAAAGTGCGTAGAATTTCAGGGGTATGTCTAATGACCAAAAATGATTGTAATTAACCCCCGCATCCGAATATAATTTTTCCAGAATGAATAGAAATATTTTAATTTAATTTTTTAATAACTTTTTAACGAAGCCTCCCATAAAAATTTTTACCAAGGATGGGCGAACACCCTGTATAGTTCTCACGTAGAGAAGAGGTCAAATTAAAAATAGGAACGTTTCCACAAAATTATTTCTGTTTGATGAAATTGCATACAAACAAAACACGTTCATAATTATAAAAATAATCGAAACGGTGTAAACATAAAATATTTACTATATTGCCAGAAGCAGTTATGCAGAAATTTTACGAATTTTCTCTGGACTGAAATCTGTGAACCGTGCATACGTAAAAGTGTGCATTGTTCAAGTTTTCATCAAGTTGTCTCGTAGAGGAACATAATCGTTGAACAGGATCCGGGGAATCTGACGGGGAATGGCGCACCCGACGACTAGAACGCAGTTCTCGGACAAAGATATTGCCGAGGAACATAATTCTCGACGGTGCTGCAGGTTCAGCGATTGCAACATCCCCGACGAGCATGGCTCGCTGGAAGAAAAGGCTGGAGGGAAAGAAAAGCGTCCGAAAGAGATAAATAAACAAAACGGCGAACGCCCAAGAGCTGAGCAAAGCTCGCAGAAATTCTTGAGACACGGCATGATTTCGACTTACAACGCGAATCGCTCCTCGTTCCTTCGTTTTCGTTTAAAATTGATCGAATCTAAGTTTTTAATACCGTGTCCTCGAAATGGACTCTGAAAAATTACGAGAAAATATTTGGCTTTCACAATTTTTCATATTTTAGGCTGAAATACAGTTTTCGATCATTAAAAGAATGTTTATTTCCTAATTTTGCGTGATTTATGGCATGAGATACTCTGTTTTAAAGTGGAATAAATTTTGAAAAGAATTATGTATCGTAAGACTTCGAATCTTCGATTTTAATTATTTAAAAACTAATTTCATTAGCGAACCAAAAATATTCCATTAAACACCACTTGATAAAGGAGCCTCGAATGTTCGAAACTTTCTTCCAAATAATATTTTATTTTCGACTAGGAGGAACTTCCTCGATCCGTCAGTCGAAAAGAAAGTATTTCGCCACTCTGATTTCCTTTAATTCAAACTTCCTCGCTCTGCAATCCAAATCCCTTCTTTCTCCGCTCGACTCGTTTCCTGTCAGAAAAATCGAAATGCAAGTTTTCGCTCGTTGCCATATTTTCCCGGAGAATTGGAAAAGTCTGAAAGAGCGGCGTCAAACGGGGTGACTTTGTTCAATTGTCAAATAAAAGTTTATGTTTTTTTGTAGCCAACGTTGCAGCATCGAAGTATTAATTAAAAAAGTTTTAAGGAACTTTCGATTATTGAGAATTTTTCATCGAAGATTCGTTTGTTGATGATTCACATTCGGAGATAATGTTTACAGAATTATAACATAATTACTGGCCTAGGGTTTAACAATTTGTGCATTAATTATCAGGCGATTCTCTTCGTCGTGTTTTTGTATTATCATTCCATAAATTTCAATTCAAAATTGATTAATTCAATGAGAAAAAAACGAATCGATTCGAAGAATGTTCGAAATATTAAACATACCGACGTCGACGATTTGTGAACTCGCGAAAAATACTGATAGAGTCGAAGATCGACAGTTTATTTGTGCTCCGCAATAAAAATCCCGAAAACGTTTAGTAGCTGGATATGAAAAATGAATTTTATACGACAATCCTCGGTGAAAACGTTGCCGAACTGATAAAACAGAACTTCCACAACGATGTTCCAAGTTAGGTTTACAACCTCGTAAAGTTCTATGCATTTGGCGAGATCATCGAGGCGTTTTATAGTTTGAATTGCAGCCAAGTGATAAAACTATAACGCCTGATATATATTAGGTAAGCTGTCGGAATCGGTGAGCGTAAAACATCGAGGATTATCGAATAGACGCAATGATTATACATCGTGACAACGTTAGACTGGTTCCTCGTGTTCATTTTAATAAACAATCCGGGAAATTTTATTGCTTTCGCGATATTTAGTAATTTGTAATATTCCTTAACGCTTTAATGGCCGCACGTATCACGCGAAGACCGTTGTTCTTCGCTACTGATATTGTAGACCAAAGTTAGATACACGAAGATGCTAGGAATATTATTACAAGGAATTATAAACGTAACCTCAACAAACGTAATAAGTTGAATGAATGGTGATTGATAGATCACGCACACGTGACAGTGGCAGATGCCTGCTAGCTCGCAAAGTCACGTATACGTGACAGCGGCCGTCAAAGTGTTAAAATTCACATACAAAGTTTTACACGATCTAATATTTCTCTTACCATTAAATCTTAATTTCCTCAAAAACAAGATCAACACTGGAACTACCAAAGTGGTCAAAATTCGTAGTTTCTAATAAAAATTGTAAACAAAATTACCCTAGTATTTTATGAGAAATACATCATTTTAATGTCTAGAAAAGGAATCTGTAAGCAATAAATTCTCCACGATTAAATTGTACAAATTTGAATTTACAAAAAAAATAGTGTCTATCGTTTATTTTACCTCCGATTCCCTTGATTCGCGATTCATAATCCCAAAGTGGGGATCCGAACGATGAATGCAAACCGATTAAAAGATCGTCGAGAAAAATGAGCAAAATTCCCGGAGTGTCGAGGATAAGAAACGACGGCTGATTCAATGGTTAGAGAAACGGGGAGAGCTCGTCGACTTTTCTGGTCCCGGAAGGAGTCGTCGGGTGTTCGTTGGTCGTGGCTCCGTGCTCGTGCCGCGAAAGTTAGGCGATGGCGGACTACAAATTGGCGGAATGCGGCGGAAATTAGGTTAGCCGGGCCGTTAAGTTGCCTCGCGAGAAATTTCCCTTACACCTGCGACCCGATCTCTCTGTTTTCCGTTCGTGGACGATATTTTCGCCGCCGACTCTCGCCGAGATTTCATTCTTCATTTCTCGCCTCCTCCCCTTTGCCCCCCCTCGCGCCCATCCCGGAGAATATAAATCGGGGAAGCAATTTTCGTTGTAATTACGCTTCTACCTCACGCCTCCGAAATAATTCTCCCGCGGAAAGCTTCCTGTTTGCGAGTCCCGTCCGCACGCGAACGCGCCCAACCGAGATCGTTCTTCCCCTTCCGCGGATGTGTTATTTGACAATGTCCGACGCCATATTTCTGCCCCCTTTTATCGCACCGCCGTTGTCTCCAAGTATTTATTTCCGTCGCTCGTTCTATACGTTTTATTTCTTCCTTTCTGCGAATACTTTTAACGTTGCCGCTGCTGATTTCAGCGAAGACGACCGACGCCATTGTAATTAGCGTTCCAGGATGGGTTAAAACCTCTCAGAAGGTGTTAGTGTTTTATTTAAGGGGGTTTTTTTATGTCTTTTCAAAGCTTGGGGCTTTAAGAATAATCCCCCTGAAATATTAAAGTAAAATTCGCGAAAATGACAAAGTTACAGAAGATTTGGTAGATGTAGAACGCTTGAAGCTAGCTGTTCTTTACTTCGGGACATTACGACCAAAATATTCTTGGAAATTCACTTTATTTTTAGCCGTCACAGTGGTTTCTCTCAAGATAATACAAGACAAGACACTTTGGTAAACATTGTTACATTTTGGTAAATATTATTCTGCTTGGATTAGAGAAAATGGTCTATTTGCAGATGTTATAAAATATGCAACTTAGGTCTTCGACGAGTGGAAATTCCTTCTAATTGAAAAGGCGTTCGTTTATTTTTTAACGTTTCAGTTTTCCTTAATTTAGCCTACCAGTAATTTTGTTATTAAATAATAGATCTCGAGATTATTTAAAGGAACCCTAAGGAAAAATTTTAATGAGGGATTCTAGAGGCCAAGGTAAGACGAAAATCAAGAATACCAATTTGTTGATGGAGGCTTCGTTAAAAAGTTATTAACATTTAAAGTTTCGCCAGTACTGAATTTTTTTCTCGAAAATGAGCAGGATTTCGGGGGTATGTCTATTGACCCAAAATGATTGTAATCGATCCCCGCAACCGAACATAATTTTTTCCAGATCGATTTCAAATTTTCTTTTTTCACCGAAAATTTTAGGCACCTACCACCTGTCGATTTTTCTAAAAAATTCGTTTTCGATTTTTAGAAATTTACTAATACCTTTTTGTGGGTACCCTTGAGCATTATTCCAGAAAAAATTTTCATTGAAATATGTTCACTATTGTAGGAGTTATGGCCGTTTGAAAATTGTACCAGTTTTATGGGGTTTTTCTCACTTTACGGGGTTAAGGAACAACATTCCGAATATTTTTGGAATTTCTACATATTCTCCACTAAAATACGCGTTGTTTGCCGTTTGAAATACTAAAATCGTCCAATCCGTTCAGGAGTTATGACGTTTTAAACATTCGTATGAAATTTCAGTGAAACATATCAATGGTATAGTCAGACATCACATTTTCGGTAATGAATTTTTTTCTCGAAACTGGTTAGGATTTCGAGGGTATGTGTATTGACAAAAAATGATTGTAATTGACCCCTGCAACCGAATATAATTTTTCCAGAATGATTTGAAATATTCTAATTTCACCAAAAAATTTGTCTACCTGTTCGAATTTTTTTCTCGAAAGTGCGTAGGATTTTGGGGGTATGTCTATTCACCAAAAATTATTGTAATTGACCCCCGCAACTAAAAATAATTTTTTTAAGACGATTTGAAATTTTTTAATAACTTGTTAACGAAACCACAGTCAAGAAATTGATATTCTTGATTTTCGTCTCATTTTGGTCTCCAGAATCTCCCATTAGAATTAGAACACTCTATATACTACGTGACAACCGAAAGAAGAGATATAATTCTGCATACGAAAAAGAGGCTTTCAAAATTAATGTGAAATATATAATTGTAAACGTAGTTTTATGTCCACCATGACACCATTAGCAAATAACTATTAATTTAATCACCGACGGGCAATTTAATTAGCCAAAAACCAGATCAATCCGACGATTCATCATTTAATATGAATTAAAGACGATATCATAGAATTTGATGATTAATTCATGTGTTAATCGCCCGGAGCGATTCGTGATTAATTCAAACGTCGAACGTCAATCGCCCTGAGAGCTTACTCGTTTTAATCGTTCAATGACGACCGTCGATTGTTACTTCGATCTAATTTCCTTCCACGCTAATACCATGGCGTATTTAAACCTCATTTAATACTCAGCCTATAAATTCAGTATGCACCCTGTACGAATAAATAATTCAAATTTCGATTATCTAGACTATTACGGTCTACAAATATTAATAAATGAATTCTAAATACGTTTATAATCGTCCAGAATAAGAACTCCACGCACGTGGTGCTACCAAAACCAAATTAATTTTGTCCAAAATAAAACATTTCGAAGATCCTTCGCAGAGGTACGTCGTTGATGTTCTTATTAAGTCCCGAATCTGGAAAATGGAGGCTGAAAACGCAAGTATCGGCGACCACTATCCATTCACAGCTTCAAAAGGAATCCCTCCCCCGTACGTTCGAATTGAAAATTCCGTTTCCTTTAAAACTGAAAATCCCAGGTACGCGGAGACACCTAAGCGGGGAATAACTGCGCCGCGATGCAGATATTTTCGAGGCGAGGGTGTAGCTTGGCAACAGAGGGTATTTCCGAAACCATGTTAAGGTTTCTGCCGTTCCACGTTTTACGACGGAACGCGGCACACAGGAACGACGAGTCTGAAAATTAATTGCCTCGGGGCGCTAAAACGAAGCAAGCCGAGAAGTTTCCAAAGACAATACGCCACCCCCGTGCGCCCTCCTGTTCCTCCGCCAGAATTTTTCACCCTTTGTCGGACGTTCTTTCAACAGTTAACCCTTTCATTCTCGCTCCAGCAACGCGGTTACTCGTTTAGTATCATTCAATTAAACATTTCGATTCCTTTTTGTTTCATATAAATAATACAAATTGTACTTTATAAAATAATAAAAATTGTACTTTGGTCCTACCATAATAACTATGAATGTAATTTCTTCGTCGTAAAAAAATGAGATAGAATTTCACATCTCAAGAAATTCTAACATTTTTTGTTAACCTCCCCTTTGATTTAATTGTACAATTTTGGAATATATTATTGTATAAGATTTTCTATATTTTACCGTCAATTTTTCCCTCGACTTTTTAACAATTTAATAACGAAAGACAGATCGAAGAACCTAGTGCAGGGTAATTTAATAATTAAACGTGAAACATAGGTTTCGTGGAGCCCTAGCGAAATGACCAGCGAAGTTCGAAGCATGAAAGTTTGAAAATGTGGGACCCCGGATCCGAGTACCGTAAATAAGCTCGTTATTTTTGCCGGAGGATTTCCGAGAAAATATTAGAAAGGAGCTTAACACTTTTCGTCCGTTCATTTTTAACTAGTTCGGGGGATAGGAACCTGACGGAGGCGTCGTAAACCGCCCTGGGCGTGGGTGGCTGCCAACGTTGGGAAGTATTTTTAAAAGTATCGTGTAAAACCGGTAGCGTCGGTGGAATCGTTTCGTAGAATTATTTATGAAAATGTGCCGAGCGTGACGAGGGGAAATAAATCTCTCGCGAAATGCTGCGTGAGCAACGATAAATAACAATGGTTATTCCAACAGAGAAGTTTGAACATCAAAAATTCTTGTAACTAATTCACGACTTACATTGAGTCTTTCATTATTAAAAAAACTCGTTTGAACGAGCTTCTGTACACAGCAAATAATTCAACTTCGACAACGAGTCTGTTTGTTAAAATTTTTCTTCAAATATACGTGCAGTCTTTTTAATTACCATAAAAAAAAAAGAAACGTAATTGATATTTGAAATCCATGACCATAAACCTGAAACGCATTTCGAATATTGAAGTTTTAAATTACCACGGTGTACGAACCCTGTAAATCGAACACGGTGTTTATCAACAGTCGCAAGAGGATTCCATTAATTACAATTTTTAACGATTCGTAACCCCACGTATTAATTTAAATTATTCTGTTTACACACACGTTCGAGATCTCTCTTTTACAACATCCACGACGTTTACATTGAAAATAAATTGTTGACTCGATGAGAAATAAAAAAATAAAATGCAACGATTTTTGTTCTTGCGATCGTTGTTCCTATCGGGAATAAAAACAGAAAGAATATTTAATTAACATCGACAAATATCGAACATGAAACAGCCATGTAATTAAAATAAAAAAATTCACGTGCTAATAAGGGATTGATAAGGAAAAATATATTTTTATAAATATTATACGCGACAAACAAGTACGATCGCGGTAAAAATGGTTCCCTCCGCCTACCCTTCAGGCAGCTTCCAGGGGAAGCAATCTCCGCGTAAAAATCCCGTGGAAAATATTGAAAACTGCCAAGCTTCTAACTAGGCGGGACCACCGAGCCACTCGTCTCGCGTGTAACAAGGAACGAAACCATGCACCTATTGCCATAACCGTCCCTCGAAGGTTCCCCGTCGCGGTATTAGGGAACAGAAGGAACGGATGGAGGAGAAGGCGACCTCTCATCCCCCAAACGAGCTTAGCATTTTTATCGTACCCGTGCTTATACGCCAACAGGAATTCGTGATATCGGAGGAGATAGAGAGCTCCCCGTTCTACAACGTTCTAACTTATTTCTGCCCTCGAAATATTCGAATTCTCCGGAGTGCATCGTGCAAACTTTTATTCTCTGAACCGCCGATGAAAAGACGGTGGTCTCGAACCATAGTTCGCGAACGAGCCTGGAAATCTATATAAAACGAGGATCATCGTAGCTCTAAAATTGTCGCTGGAGTTTTAACCAAAATGGAATTTGTAACACCCATTCTGGGGGAAAAATATTCTCAAGAAAATAAGGGAACTTCGCCTTACCTTTTTTTCTATTCCCTTAAAACTTCAAAATCTGTTGATATACATATATGCTTTTCTGGAACTATTGGCTACCATTTTTTCTTCCAGACTGCAACGTGAGAAATAGAAATATTCAATTATCTATAGCATTTCTAATAACAATAAAGTACAGTTCTGGAAGGATGGGGGCCCCTTGCAAAATTATTTACGAAGCATTGATTTAATATGAGCTCGTTAAAATTTGCTTCGAACACCAATCTACGAATACAAAATTTTAAACGAACAATCACAAGACTGTTTCAAAAATGAGTTTCCAAGAAAGATTGTAAAAATGGTGAACTGACCTGTGCAAGGAGCAGCTCGGTTGACGTTTATGCAAACGGTTGTACATTGATTTACAGCCGGGAGAACCATCGAAATCCTGCTGACGTTGCTCCTCCGCGAAGGGGAGACTTACCTTATGTCGACGGGTCCAGGATGGCCGAAACTCCTGCAGGATGGTCCGTCGAATCGAGAATCCTGCGTCAGCTTCGTCCTGCTGGTTGCCTCCCAATACTTGGCTGTGTCAGTCGATCGAAAATCGCAGGCTGTCTCGACAACGTCTAACGAATAATATACAGGCTTTATCAGAACTCACGGAAACAAACAAAACATTTTATCGGACCACGTTATTCGATTAATCCTTCAATTTTTTATTATGATTTTTTTTAACGATCACGCGATATTTAAAAACACGTTAGAAATCAAACAATTTTTGTGTCCCTACTTTTATATTTGAGAATTTCTCAAGCAAAAGAATAATTTATTAGTTTTGTACTATTTTAGAGAAAATTAATTTTGTTTTGTGTAAATTATATCTCCAAAATTACCCTCTTTATATTTTATGTTTCTGTTTATAAATCCCTACTTTTATGGTTGAGAATTTCTCGAAGAAAATAAGAATATATTATTATTTACTATTTTTTACATTTGGTTTATTTTATATTGTAGCTACAAAATTACCCTCTTTATATTTCATGTTTTTATGTTTGCAAATCCCTATTTTTATCTTTGAGAATTTCTCGAACGAAAGAATAAATTATTAATTTGAACTATTTCAGAGAAAATTAATTATGTTTTATGGAAATTATATCTCCAAAATGACCCTTTTTATATTTTATATTTCTGTGTTTGCAAATCCCTACTTTTATGTTTGAGAATTTCTCGAACGAAAGGAGAAATTATTAATTTGTACTATTTTAGAGAAAATTAATTATGTTTTATGTAAATTATATCCCCAAAATTACCCTTTTTGTATTCTATATTTGCACGTTGAAAATCCCTACTTTTATGTTTGAGACTTTCTCGAACGAAAGAATAAATTATTAATTTGAACTATTTCAGAGAAAATTAATTACGTTTTATGTAAATTATATCTCAAAAATTACCCTTTTTATATCCTATATTTCCACGTTTACAAAACCCTACTTTTATCTTTGAGAATTTCTCGAACGAAAGGAGAACTTATTAACTTCCAAGTATTAAAATTATCTTTATTTTATATTGTCGTTCGAAAATGACCCTTTTATTTCCACGTTAAAACGAAGTATCGACTTCAAAAATTAACTTGGAAAAGAATTTTCCAGTTGCGTTTTCGCGTACCTATTTTCGTTCCACCAGAACGACCGAGTGTTAACAAACTGCAAAGAAATTAATGTAGACAAAGGAAAACGCGGGTCTAATTGATAATATCTCGTCGGACGGACGCAGGGGCGTAATTATACGCGGAACAAACGAAAGCTCATTTCCTTCTCCATTAATACGTCTGGCTCTTGGCGAAGTACCGTGGGCCCCAAATTCAATTCCCCTCCGCGGCGATACAACCTCGCGTTGAATAATGTTTTGCAACGGCGGAACGAGCCCCGTTGAAGACTGATAAAATTAATGATAAAAGACCGTGTTCCCTGCCATTGAAATCGACAAAATGGATTACCATTACGTCCAAGCACTCACCTGTTCGAAAGAGGCGACTCTTATTTCGCCGAACGGGCGAATAAAAACCTTCGATTCGCTCGTAAGCTTCTTTCGTCGTTTCGTTCGTTAATTCATTCGTAAATTAAAAGCCATTACCGGTCGTTTTTGCCTCGAAATCTACTAATGGATCCGGAATCATCGATAAAAATAAACCGGTATCGAGGAATAACTTCGCAGGTTCGAACGTTCGCTTCGAGGTATAAAATTGAATTGTTTGTAACCCGGTGGAACCGAGGGCACGCGACGTATATACGTCTTGCAATTTTATTCCCAAAGTGGGCCAACAGCGTACACCGAAACGATGAATCTTTTATTCATAGAGACCTTTGCCTTTGTACCAATAAATCAGAAATTGAACTCGTCTATCGCAGCCCCTTGTTCCGTTCCTTTACTGATACGTCAATGTTGAAGCGAGCTAAGATTCACTTGAGATATAAAATCGTGCAACCCCTTGCCTTAGACCCTTCAGAATGTCTTACAGGAGCTGCTACAAGCCCTTCGTGCACGATTGAACCACCTCACGGGGATGAAAATCTGTTTGGAATTTTCAAATATATTCCAAATCGAATCCATTGTGCACTTCGATCGTTTTTAAGAGTTTAATACTCACGGTCTTAAATCTAAATAGAGTACCACATAATTATTTGTGCGTTCTCTGGTTTCCTAGTGCCCTACAACAGCTTCGAAACCTCCTTTATTTTAATTTCGATGTTTACGAGTTTTCTGGTTTCCAACGAGCAACATCGAGGAAGAAACGTGATCTGGGAATGGAATTTCGCGAGGAAGAAAGGGACGGGTGTTTTCATGAATATGCCAGGGATGAAAGTGCATTTTCTTACGAGAAATGAACCGAGCGGAATGACGCACGTTCGTGCCAAGAACAGGGTCGTCAAAAGCCACTTTCGACGTCAGACGGAGCGCGTTCGCAAAGACGAAAAAGGCGAGATTAGGTTATACGTGGAATCCTTTGAAAGGGAACCTAAAGGCCGATGGTCTGGACGATCGAGAACCGTGGACCTTATGCGGCGATGATCCCACGCTCGATTGAAATCGAATATCGTCGCGTAACGTATGTAACTTCCCTTTGGATGGATGTTTGTTTCGTTATTTGGAAAAATGGAACCTAGGTTTTCATTTTTGAGACATCAGTAGATCTTATATTTAACAATATCTGATGTTTCTCTGATAAAGATTGGCTAACAATAGACAGTGATAAATAACCTCAAGGGAGGTTAAAATTACTCGAAAAAAAGCACAGTATTTTATATTTAACAATTTCTGATGTTTCTCTGATTAAGATTGGCTAACAATAGACAGTGATAAATACTCTCAAGAGGGGTTTAAATTACTCGAAAAAGGAAACAGTGGATAATAGATTGACCAAAAGAATCACCTACGCAATTTCAACGGAATTTTGGTAAATTTGGAATTTAAGGTTCGTCAATGGAATTAATGGTCGCTGGAAGACAGATACCGTGATCTATTCGTCCATGGAACCCCGGGACATGCTCGACGGGAATGGGGAGCATCGATACTGTCGATGGGTTCGTTACGAAAGTGGCTTCAATCTTCGTCGGGACGAACGGGGATTCGCAAACAAGATTCCATCGCGTTTTAAACGCTCAAACAAAGTGAAGTGGCCGGACAGCTGATTTATTGCCGGGATTTTCTCCTCTCATCCTCGGGTTTCGGCGGTCTCTGTGTCTGTTTCACGCGTGCTCGAACATCGGGTGTATTAATTCGCGACGAGCGGGCTGAAATCTCGCGAAATTAACGATGACGTTCCCCGGTGAATTGAAACGAGGTTCCCCGCCGACTTCGTCTATCTTTGAAACCCCTAATCGTTCGGTAATTAAGCCCTGCTCTTCCGCGACGCGACGAATAATTTCCGCGAACAAGCAAGCATTAAATAAAGGAAACAATTAATCTAAAGGCCTGACTCACTGTCTCATCAACGTCCAGGCTAAGCCCTTGGACATAAAAAGCTCAAGTTTTGCACAAAGGTTTCCTTTTTGTGATGTATACAAGGAATAAGAAAGGATATTCTGAGGGGGTGGAAAGGGGTTGTAACGTTTGTACTAGGAATATTTTATTTGTGGTGGGATTTGCTTGAAACTTGGTCTTAATGCTCTTTGACATAATCAATCAAACACCTGTTTCGGCATTTTAAGAAATTTTACCCCCAGAAGGATGAAAGGGGGTTGCAACGTTTGTATGAGGAATACTTTATTTGTGGTCGGATTTACTTGAAAATTGGTCTTAATGTTCTTTGACATAATTAACCAAACACCTGTTTCGGCATTTAAAGAAATTCTACCCCCAGAGGGATGAAAGGGGGTTGCAAGGTTTGTATGAGGAATACTTTATTTGTGGTCGGATTTACTTGAAACTTGGTCTTAATATTCTTTAATAGAATTAATCAAACCCATATTCCGGTTTTTTTAAAAATTCAACCTCTGAAGGGATGAAAAGGGGTTGCAATGTTTGTATGAGGAATACTTTATTTGTGGTCGGATTTACTTGAAAATTGGTCTTAATGTTCTTTGACATAATTAACCAAACACCTGTTTCGGCATTTAAAGAAATTCTACCCCCAGAGGGATGAAAGGGGGTTGCAAGGTTTGTATGAGGAATACTTTATTTGTGGTCGGATTTACTTGAAACTTGGTCTTAATATTCTTTAATAGAATTAATCAAACCCATATTCCGGTTTTTTAAAAAATTCAACCTCTGAAGGGATGAAAAGGGGGTTGCAATGTTTGTATGAGGAATACTTTATTTGTGGTCGGATTTACTTGAAAATTGGTCTTAATGTTCTTTGACATAATTAACCAAACACCTGTTTCGGCATTTAAAGAAATTCTACCCCCAGAGGGATGAAAGGGGGTTGCAAGGTTTGTATGAGGAATACTTTATTTGTGGTCGGATTTACTTGAAACTTGGTCTTAATATTCTTTAATAGAATTAATCAAACCCATATTCCGGTTTTTTAAAAAATTCAACCTCTGAAGGGATGAAAAGGGGTTGCAATGTTTGTATGAGGAATACTTTATTTGTGATCGGATTTACTTGGAAATTGGTCTTAATGTTCTTTGACATAATTAACCAAACACCTGTTTCGGCATTTAAAGAAATTCTACCCCCAGAGGGATGAAAGGGGGTTGCAAGGTTTGTATGAGGAATACTTTATTTGTGGTCGGATTTACTTGAAACTTGGTCTTAATATTCTTTAATAGAATTAATCAAACCCATATTCCGGTTTTTTAAAAAATTCAACCTCTGAAGGGATGAAAAGGGGTTGCAATGTTTGTATGAGGAATACTTTATTTGTGATCGGATTTACTTGAAACTTGGCCTTAATACTCTTTAATAGAATTAATCAAACACATATTCCGGTTTTTTAAAAAATTCAACCTCTAAAGGGGTGAAAAGGGGTTGCATTATTTGTCTGAGGAATATTTTATTTGTGGTCAGATTTGCTTGAAAATTGGTCTTAATACTCTTTGATATAATTAATCAAACACTTATCCTGATTTTTTAAAAAATTCAATCTCTGAAGGGGTGAAAAGGGGTTGCAACGTTCGTACGAGGAATATTTTATTTGTGGTCGAATTTGCTTCAAACTTGGTCTTAATGATCATTGATACACTAATTTCGCATTAAAGTTGCCTTATTCCTATAAATGGATTTAGAAATTTCAAAATTAACATGTAAGTACTTAATTATTATCTTATCATTAAACCGTTGCAATGGTGTAAATACGCTTAAATATCGATATGGGTGTCGTTATGAAGGTTTTTTGGGACGTTAATTATAAAAATGGTATCAATTTTGAAATGTAAGATGACGACATAACATAAAATTAAAACTCTATAGAGGTGAATGGGGGCTTAAAAGGTTTAATGGAGAAACAATATCGATTTCCGAGGAAACTAAACGGTTTCTAACGATAAAAGCGATATTTATATCTTTAAGAAAACACTAAAAAAAATATACTCCCACTATTTGGAAGAAATTCAATTTTCATATCACCGGCCTGAAACGTTCCATCCTATATGATACGTTTTAGTGTACATAATGCTACCCGTGGCGTGTGTTCAAATAATTCCAGCTATCCCGTGTGCGTCTATTGACAGAACTAAAACGATTGGTGTCTCAGCCAATAGACATTATCGATTAAATCGGACCGTTCCAATTACGAAATAGCGAAAATGTGTTTCAAACGGATCACCCGGTATGTATCGAATCGTTAATGCTATACGAGTTTTCCAAAGCGTGGGTACGCGGAAATTCTGCGTTGTACGAACAGGTGTGCCACGCAACATAGTGATTAATAATTAAAATAAATCTCTCGACAATTGTGTTTCGTTCGAAATGAACGACTGGGCTCGAAGATTTGAAAATAACAATTTACAAAAATACTGGAACACTCTGCGAAGAATGTATATCGAATTTGTAAATAATTAATTACTTTAGTCGAGTCTGTTTTAATTGGAACTTGGACGTTTCTTCATTTTACGTCGATTCGTTCGACCAAATGAGACCTTCGGTGCTTTCGCGGCACGGATTCTTTCAATTAAAATTGTTAAACATTCTCGAAGGCTCTTCCAACCTCGTAAAAACCTCGAAGGTGCCCGGGCTTTTCAATACCAGCCAAATTTAGCCAGTTAACTGGGTCGTTCATCGACGCAAAAATACCCTCTTCGCGTACAATCGTAAAGTATTGAGAACCAGGCGACACACAAATAGAAATATTAAAGCTTTGACTATCCATTAATATTTTAATTAAAATTCAGATTTCAGATCTAGCACGAAAAACACTGGAAACTTTCTAATATCGATAATGAATGTAACGAGTATAATTTTCTAATCGACCAGCACCATTTTAATTTTTCTAATCTTTTGGAGAAATTTAAAAAATTCTAAAATTAAACTGCTGTGTTATGAATAACTACATCGAAGAAATCTATACGGGGGCTTAAAAAAGAGGTCGAAAGATCGAAATAATATTCTGGAGCAATCATTGTTAGGCCTCGTCTATTGTCTTGGATATAATAGTTCTTTAATTAGCAACAGACGCCGACAAAAGCCTCGAACGATATTCTTTCTCCTAAAATAAAAACTGACCTTTCCGTTTGGTTAGTAAATCGATGCTTCGACGCGCCCCATTCATTCGACGCAGATTGTTGAAAACAATGGCAATAATTTTCAGAGATTCGAGCTAAATAAACCGGGTGAAAAGTGAAACGAAAGTTCGTTCTCGATCGCGGTGGCGTAATCGGGAGTTCGATTTCCTTTTTCCCGCGATTCGATGCCAGTCGATTTATACGCGATGAAATCCATTTAATCCTTCCAGTTTCCCTGTGTAACGAATAAATATAATGGCGTCGCGAAGACACTGCCAGGCGTATTAATCTCCCACCAAAATCCCCTATAGCAGTTAATCTGATTTATCTATCGACTATCCTGATTTTTATTTTCTCGCGAAAAAATAATTTATTCAACTTAAACGAAACTTTTAAGATTTTGCTTTTAAGTTATTCGATTATAATTATTTTCTGTGGGTTTTTTTTTTGAGATTTTTGTTACATCGATAAAGAAACTCAATTTTATTGTAGTGTTATGAGAATTCATGCACGACGAATGCAATGAAGGCGACGATTAATATTTACAGGATTTTTATTTCGTTAAGTGAACAAAGTATGACAGCTTACAACGTCCCACTCGAGTCTGCGTAGCTCAGCCTCGCGTTATATCGTTTACGTGTAACATTAACCTCTTAACTAGTACTTAATACGATTAAGTGTCTGCTATTAAACACAGCTTTACGTCTCACGTGTTGCATATATTGTTCTTATTTAACGCCGTTCGTTACGTATATATACCTTACCAGCTACTCTCTATACACTATATGTATAACTGACACTCCGCTCTCACTCAACGCTCGTTTCAATTCTTCTGCTCTTTTTCTCTTAAAGGAGCATTCCCATTTCTCAATTTCTCATTTTTGTTTACTTGTGCTGAACAGAATCAACAAATATGTAAATTATTAACAGCGATTTTAGAGTCACATACCCGTTATATGTAATTCTGAAATCTGGAAGCTGAATAACAGTTTGTGTTTATTTAATTAATTTCTATCCAATTATTAGTGTTCGTCAATGGCCCTTTTTCAAAACCTAAATACGATTTGAATTATAGAAGGTTAAGAACGAAGTAGATTATTCGAGTTTTCCTAATACATAAAGAAAATCTTCTATTATAGAATGTGAAAACACTTTCTATTATGAATCGAAAATTGTACTGAAAATGTCTGATATTTTGATTAAAATCATATTATTAATACAAGTACACGTGCGAAAGTTGAACTCTGTACGTTTTATATATTTTTCTGAATGAATGTCCCCCAAAAAACTGGGAATACTCCCTTAACGCCATTTTGAAAAGTCGAAAACTATTTTACTATTCCATTCGTACACGGCTCTAACACGTTCCTCTCTCATTTGTGCCTCGCATACGCAAATCTGAATTACAGTCACGGATCAAAAACAGCGTGAAACGCGATGAAAAATATTGCCTCTGAAACGCACCGAATAGCAAATCAATTTTAAAAGGACGTTGGATACACTTCCAGGAAACGGACACCGACGACAAATCAATGCTTATCCACCTAACGATTTCATGCTAGACGATGTTACAAACACCATTTCGTCTGAAAATTGTCTTTTTATGAGCACTTACGAATGCATCGACACTCAAAATTTATTATCCTTTTACTCCAACAAAAATTTCAAAATCAACTTTCCCTAATAATCGTCCATTTTATTTACAATCCCATCGTGGATTATCTGATTAAATAAAAATAATACTAATTAATGATAAATTGAATAACATCGAAGACGGTTCGCGATGAAGATTATTCCTTTTAATCGAAGAAAAATTTCAAAATCAACCTTCCCTAATAATCGTCCATTTTATTTACAATCCCATCGTGGATTATCTGATTAAATAAAAATAATACTAATTAATGGTAAATTGAATAACATCGAAGACGGTTCGCGATGAAGATTATTCCTTTTAATCGAAGAAAAATTTCAAAATCAACCTTCCCTAATAATCGTCCATTTTATTTACAATCCCATCGTGGATTATCTGATTAAATAAAAATAATACTAATTAATGATAAATTGAATAACATCGAAGACGGTTCGCGATGAAGATTATCGAATATTTTAAATTGACCCGATTCGAACGATCACGGTTAAGAATTTAATTTCCTTGAGTGTACGTAAAACCGATTACGTAATTGTTTTAATTTACCAAATGGATCGCTTTCTTCGTGCCCGACATACATTCATAAGCGCCCACAGTATGCTGAAAGCATCTTGTTAAACGTTGGAGTGACATCACGAGAAAATTGCACGTCTTGATATTTTGTATACACAGACTACCGTAGAACTTACATCGCTAAACACGTTTTAGATAGAGCTTCCACTTACGTTTATACATTTTTAGTCCCACGTTTAGGCGACGCGCGAGCCCGCCGATAGAAATGATCATATCAAACGTCGAAAATCAAACTCCGTCCCGAATTAAAATAGAAACTCTAGCAGACGCGGTATTGTACTTTAAATCCACTATAAATCTACCGTTCCACTCCACTCAAACAAGTAAACATTTTTACAAATACCAGAAAAATATCGTACAAATACGTATTCAAAGAGGACCCCACGCAAGGTACACCGAACAGTTTTTTTCAAACCAAACCCACCTGATGCGAACGAAAAGCAGACATTTTTGTGGCGAAAGACAAACTCGAGGAACCAATTCTGCGCAGCGAATCATAACGATACTGTTTTACGAAGTTAACGATGCGGATTAGTTTTACTTTTAATAACGCAGGAAGATAATGGACAAACGAATAACAAAGGGAAACCGTTGGATCGTTATCATACTCCGGAACTTAAGCTTTAAACGACGTCAGACTTTCTTTTTTTTTTTCTGCTAGAAACTCGCCGCTGTGGAACAAAAACACTCAGTCTTTGGAAACTGGCTGACGTCGTAATGAATCGACAATGTGCTATAAAGGAAAAAAAAGAACCCACTGGTGTTTAATAGATCCCGCGTCGGTGGCGATCGATCAGCCCGGTTCGACGAAAATGGCCCTCGACGTCGGGGATCGTTCACTACCCGTGACGATAATAGATCTTATCCTTGCAGTTGCAGGTGGCACCGCAAGAATACCGTCGTTGTCTGCCCTCTTTCGTGTTCGTGTCGCAGACCCAGCCCGGAAACGTTCTGACCAGCTCGGCACAGTTCGACCATAGATCGGTGTAATAGCAAGCGTTCGTGCAGAGTTTGTTGCGCGTGCAATGATCCTTGCACATGCTACACGGCTTCCCAGCCACGTAAGGATGACCCAAACCGGCCTTGTAATTACCCCTACGAACAAGAATTCACGTGAAATCAGTCTGTTTCGGGATTAATCGGTTATTCACGGCGCGGTAATAAATTACGGGAGGTCTTTGGTTCGCTGCAATTGTTACGCGACGTACTTCGCAAGTTATGCAGGAACCTTATGGATCAGGTCGCCTAAATACATTCATAATCCTCGTTACGACGAGCTCGACGCACCGTGAAAGCAGGATCGTCTGAGATCAAAAGGCCAAACGCAAGCCAGAGGAGCTCGAGTGCATTAATTAAGACGAGACACTTTGTATATCCCAGATTCTAACGAACGTCTAACATCGATCTTGGCTGCAGCGCGTTAAGTTACGATTCCGTAGACTCGCTTCGAAAATTAGGCACTGCATGCTTGCGTTCCGCTGCACACGAGAGTGCAGCTAGATTATTCCACTGCGTGGGAGTTACTTTTTGCTGTTCCCCAGGGCTGTCACTTTGCAGCGCGATGGCGGCGGTTATTGTTACCGTTTAGTACCACTCGTAATACAGTTTTAAGACGTACATTAAATTTGAAACTATCTAATTATAAAAGTTGCTTGGGTGAAGAGGAAAAGGATATTGGGTAGTTGGTCGAGCGCTTGCGAGAGAGACAAGAGCGTAGCCCTCTGGCGGCGTGATATAAACTAATTTACGAGCAACACCTGGTGGAAGTTTGCAGTAACTTATTCTTATGAAAAATGAGTCTTCAGGTGCCTTTAAAATTATCACATATGTTACTTAATTTCCAATATCTATGCAATATTTATACACCAAAGTACAGTAATACCAGTGTTAAAAATAATTTCCACGGCTTCGAGACAATCGAGTCGACGTTTCGCGGGAACAAACGCGAAAATATCGCCCAACTTTGACCGGACCTTAAGCCAATTTCCAAACGGAGCTGCAATTAATTTACATTTAGAGTATTTTTGCGGCCCGCGTTTGGAATTCGAACGGCCAACGACCGACGTGTGTCGCGAAATTAATTACGAGATCGCGCCAAAACACGGGCGACCGAAAAAATATGGTCGACGCGATTTATTTATTGCACGCATCGAGCAACGAGCAATCCCGTATTAGAGGAATTAATCGCCGCGATAAAACGGGAGCCTCGTTCTATTTAGAATTCATTTAATCCCGGGAAGATTTGCGCCGAGTTTGACGTTCGATCTCGCGCGTTCGAAACGGGGATCTCGAATTTAAATTAATTCATTTGTACGACGCTCATCGAGATGGACAAAATGATTTTTATTTTATTGTTTATATATTAGCAAGTTATGGAGTACACGATGAACTATCAACGTATGTATTTTGAAGTTCAAGCTTGACAATGTTCGAGCAAATAAATTTGATGCAAACAAGGGAAGTTGGAATTTAATTCAATTGCTAAGAGATTCGTAGAACGTTGTCAAAAAGTAGCGATCACGAGACGAAGGCGAAGAGACGCGTTTCCCGCGCAAACTGGGTCAAACGTGGAACGAACTTGGAACGCGTTTCGTTCGTCAGGTAGAAGCAACGTTCGCTTGTACTGACAAGGCACGTTAGAAGAACGTACGACGTCCATTTCCGGTAATAAAAACAGTAATTGGATCAGTAACACTTGCACTGTCAATTGTACGATTTTTGAGCGAGTCGTGACAAACGTCAAGCTACGAAACTACTGCAAGAAGTACGGTTCTTTCTTTAACGATGGAACACCTACACGATACACGCTTATTGAATTTACTTGTTCCCTTCGATATCTAGAATTGTTTTACTATAATAAAACGTTAGTGACAATTTAATTTATACCAGATGAATTTCTGTTATTCTTTTCAAGCAAGCAAAATTAAAGCATAGACAAACGAAGTCAAACGTAGTATAATTTATATAGAATAATAAAACTCGTGTAAAACCGTGTGTACATAAATTCTTTCGAATAAAACAAATTTCAATGTCCCCTCAACGGTCTAAAAATGCGCTTTTCTTCGAACATGCGATTCTCACTGGTTTTCCAAATCTGTTAGAGCCACGAAAGTGTACAAAAAAATGCTGGAAACCGATCGAGAATCGTATTACGATACTACTCGGTGCAAGAATGTTGTCGAACAAGTCAAAGCCATAAAGAAAGTTTCGGTCTAGCATTTTTATCTTCCCGCGGGGAGCTTCCCCGAACTCGAGGCGCTCCGCCCAGCCGATTAAGGCGCGCTATACTGTATCAACATTGGCCCACAGTACACGCCAGAGATCTCGCGACGCTTTAAAATTCCCCGCGAAATACTCTGACGTACGAGTTTTACGAGTCACGGAGACGACTATGCGATTTTATGGGACGCCGGGCACGGCCTACCTTCGAACGGAGCATTAAATCCATTCAGAGAGATCCATTGTCCTCCGAACGATATTCACGGTGACATGTTCCCGACGCTTTATCGCGAGCTTCCTTCATTTTTCCCTCCGATTTCCTGTTTCCCTTCTGCTCCGGTGCCCTACTCTCTCTACAGGGTGCTCCACTAAACTCGAGACGTCTGTTTGTATAAATAAATCTGCAAATTTGTCGGTCTCGTATTTTTAACTCCGTTTCTAAATCGAATTACACGCTTTTAAATTACTGGGGATGAAAATCACTGCGTTCAGACATAATATGTTATATAGTTTTTTGTAGAATTTTAAGTACCTTGCAAATATTTTATAAATATTCCTGAAATTTAGTATTTAATACTTTGGACGCAAATATAACATCCTGCAGGCTTTTGCAACCACAAATACGATACTTAATTTCAAAGTACAGTTTCTATTAAATTAGTCAATTTTCAATGTGATTCTGGAACATCGAATACAATTTTTATCAGCAAAGCTTCTTTCTATTATTTACAATGACAATGATATCGAGGGATCACTATCCCAATGGGCCACCCTGTAAATTCTTCCGCCCCTAACGTTGAGGTCACCGCGATTTCCGGGCGTCGACGTCTTCGAGGACCTTTTGAATCCACCGGGGCCTGCATTTCTATTTGCGATCCCCTAACTGTCAGAGTATCCCGTCCTGCGTTCCTTTATCCGCTCGACCCTCCCCCCACCGCCTCGTTTCTGCACACTTTATCGCTCTATTCACTCCCCCCACCCCCCCCAAGCTCTAATCACTCCGCCATTTTCCTCTTCTACGTTCGCGCAGCTTCACGGGATCGGCTTTCAAACTCGTAACGGGGCGCTTTTATTTTCATTTTTTATTTCACCTTCTCGCGATTCTTCGTCTTGATTTCCCGGCTAACTTCGTTTCCACGGGTCTCTCGTCCTCGTTTTGGTTCTCTGTTTATCCCTCCCCGGGCGCGTGCGCGCGATATTTTTCCACCGCGTCGACGAAAAAGACGAACGATGAGAATTTAAATTACGACGACCCCGGTCTGCCTCTTCTCTTCTCTTCTGTTTCGCGTCGAGTGCCGTCATAAATTTGTTTCTCGTCCGCAATTTTCCGGATTATGCTTCTCCCGTGGGCCCTCGCGTATCGCGGGACTCGCCAGGCGAACTTTTCGATTACTATGACCGGCAAGCATAAATTTCTGACGGCCTGATTACGACCAGTACGCGATAATTGCTTGGTTTGCTATTCTGACCGATCGGTGGGCTTAATCGGGTAAGCGCTTGCGAGAGAGACGAGAGCGTAGCCCTCTGGTGACGAGTTCCGAGAGTTAACGCCACAGAGGATGTTAAAGAAAGCTTTAACCTCTTCAGGAACGACTTTTCTTTTTTATAATCTCTAGTGAAAATTTTGGTCAATTTATTATTGATAGTAAGTGTAATTATAAAAAACTAAACGTCCACATATGTGATCAAAGGCGTTGAAGAGGTTAAACGATGGACAAATCGATCAAATTAACTCGACGATGATAAAGTATTTGTGAATCTCGAGCATAGATAGAGTGAATGAAAATACACAATTATTAATTCGTAATAGAAATAAAATCTATGTGTATGAAACTTAGAAGCCTGTTTACAGCGTAATCCGGTCGAAATGGGAATTTTCACGATCAAAATAAAAGCGAGTATCCCGTGTTCTGTGCGTTAGCATAACAACTAAATCGCGAATCCCAGTGAAAATAACGGAAACTCGGGAATGAAAATGTACGGTCACGGTGGTACGCGCGCAGAAGAGCAATCGCGAGAAGCGAAGGGAATACATACAAGGTGCTTCAGCTCCTCATAGACGAGCGTATAGTTGGTAGTCCGCACTGTATTGCGTTTGCTTTAGCTGCTCGCTTTCCGCGTTCTTTTTGTTCCCCCGACAAGTGGTTCTTTCGCAGGCCACTGTTACATTGCGCGTTTCGCTGTTGCAACGAATTTCAAAGAAACAATTCGATCAGTTTCCATTTTAGCCTATAAACTATGACCGTGCACTCGAATAAAGAATTTTAATCACGTGAGTGGCAAAAATTCATCCCCCTTTGCATCTATATTTCTATTTATTTGTCCATCTACCACTTTTATTGTTAAATAATTTATCAACTAAATCTAAAATAAAATTACATAGTACACCCAAATAAAAAATTTAAATCTCGAGAGTAGCAGAAATTCATCCCCCTTTCCATCTATATTTTTAATCATTTATTCACCTATCATTTACTGTTAAGTAATTTACCAACTAAATCTGAAGCCAATTATAGAGCCTATCATCGACAACTGTTTTTCTTAGATTTATAATTCGAATAAAATTACATAGTTCAGCACCCAAATAAAAAATTTCAATCTCGAGAGTAGCAAAAGCTCATCTGCCTATCTACCCATATTTCTATTCATTTATTTTACGATTACAGAGCATATCATCGACGACTTCTACTCTCAGGATTATAATTCAAATAAAATTAAAATAAAAGTATTTCACAAATAAACAGTTTATAAATTCAGCGTTTTCTCCGTTTACAGTCCCGACAATTTAATGCAATTCTCGAATAACAAGTCACGAGCGTTACGCGTTAAAACAAAGTTTGCAACTTTCGACCGTATTTAATGGAATAACCTTGCTGCAACCAGTTTCGAATTTCACACGCCCGACGAGGGCTTTCGTATTTAAGTTCGAAGTATTAATTCGTCTTGTCTGACGCGGAGGCAATTTTCAATCAGGAGCTGATCATTCGTTCTGCTGTATGAACAGTTAATATTCGCTACTTCTCCCTCGATATCAAAGTCATCCATCACCAATACAGTTGTTTGTTATTTAGTAAGCGTGTCACTGCAAGGTAAAATAAAGAAATAATGAGAAAAATTTTAATGGGAGATTCTAAAGACCAAAATAAGACGAAAATCAAGAATAACAATTTGTCAATCGAGGCTTCATTAAGAAGTTATTAACGTTTAAGAGTGTCTCATGCTGAGTGAGCGCCACTACCACGCGCCGTTCTACAGTCGGAGCTTTAAACGTTAATAACTTTTCAACGAAGCCTCGATCAACAAATTGTTACTCTTCTTTTTCGTCTTATTTTGGCCTCTTCTCTATAATCTCCCAATAAAATTTTTCCCAGTGGACGAACACCCTGTACAAGAGAACAAGGCTACTTCCAATCGACCAAACTTTGCTCCAGAGGCAGTTTCGAATGACGAACAAACTCCTCACCCCGTTTTCTCGGTAAACAAAATCCAACTAACCCCCTAAGGGGCGTAATACGGATTTGTTGCTCGACGATACCCGCGAACATTCCGACTTTTAACGACTCCTAACCGCGCGAGCGTAAGATTAAACCAGCGCTGCGGCGGAATACGAAAATCCAGCGAACGTTCGCGCCGTTTCGAAGAGCACGCGCGGCGTTACGTCCCACGCAAACACGCTGTATCTTTCAATTGCACGGTAATCCCCGTAAAAGCTCGCGTCGCGATTGTTATTCTCACGGCGAACCGCTTTCGCGCGTAACCGGGCTATCTCGTAACCGATATAAAATGAACTTCTCTCGGTGGTGGAGTAAACATCCATATAATGGAGTGGGGGAGAGAATCACACCCCACGACCACCCGGAAATAAGCTTCTGCTACCCAGAAACGACGCTTCCGGGGTCATCGTTCGCGCGAAACTAAATTCGACGCGCCTGATTAACGCTTCCGTTGCTGCGCGTTTCTTCGAGTCGATGCACTCACCCAGGGGCGTAGTTGCACACGTACATGTAGTAGTCCTTCCCCAGGGGACCACCGCCCCCGGTGCAGTGGTTCACGCCACATCCCACCAGATGCGTCGAGGCCCACGCGATCTGGGTGTAGTGGCCGATTTTGTGGAAGTTGCTCCAATTGTCTAATCCGTATTTGTAGTCTTTGTACTCCATGAACCACATTCTGATGGCGAAATTCCTGGACAGAAAACGTATCAATCGAATCAATAATCGCGCTAACGTGTCGAGAAAATCTCCACAATATTGGGTCAAAATATTGGGTCGAGAAAAAAAATTATTGAATCTTAAAACGTTGAAGAATATATGTTGGAAAGAAGAGGTCTTGTGTAATAAAAAAATTGCCAAATATCAATTCTCGATTCAACATTTTAATTGAGTCTCTCCCCTTAGACATATCATACAATTTTTTTTTTTGTTTTGGACCACACTGAAAACTCAGATCTATCTCATCCCAGGTGAGGGAGATAAAAAAAAACAATTGCTTAAAACTGTATAAAAAATGTGAATGTATGACTGAAATATAGTTGCATAAACTACAAGAAAGAATCACAACGTTAGACGTGGTGCATTCGATTTAAAAAGCTTTATGGAAGTTCCTAAATTTTACGTGTATTAGCAAATTGAGCTATTGAATTTTGACTCTGGGAAATAATTAATCTCGAGTTCGACTACACCTAGTATTTTGGTACTCCTACTGGAAGAAGAGACGATCTGTTTGAAAGAGTGAAACGGGATCAATTAGAAAGGAAAAAGAAGGCACACCCACAGTTCTGGCGGCATTGTTCGCGAAGCAGAAGACGCGGAAGCGACATCGGCGACAATTGTTCACCGAACGTCAACAGGTGGTTCCCCGAGGAGACCAGCCAGTGCGAAAACGAGTTATCGTTAGACAGAAATAGAACAATAGCGAATTGTAATTCCGAATCGTTCGAAACTTCCGTGTCTGAGCAATAATAGGCTCCTCCACTGAAACGCTATGGTAGTCGACTAACGGATTGGTCCGCCAGAAATAGACCTGCGGGTAGAACTTTCCATTACCTGCTTCGAACAGGATACGTGACTGTTCCTGGAAAAACACGTTTGGATAATAGAACGATCGTTTCTCTGAAACCAATTCTATATTCGAAATGGAACAGTGTAAATATCGTAACCAAAAATTATCGAATCGTCTTCTTTATAATACCTCAAACTATCTATATAATCTCAAAAATAGTCAAACAATTTTCTCACAAGCTTTATATGGAATTAAAAATATGACACCTTCAAAAATATTAAAAAGACTCAAAGTTTTGAGAAGAACTATCTCGAGGAAGGAATTATATTTTTGTTGTTAACCACCCTATATACAATCTCATTTTATTTGTTGCTGGTCCAAAGACAACCATGTATAAAATATAGTATAAATATATGTATAAAATATAGTATAAATATATGTATAGAATATAGTATAAATATATATATAAAAATAGTCAAACAATTTTCCCTGCACCACAAACTTTATACGGAATTAAAAACATGGTTTCCTCAAAAATACTAAAAAGACTCAAAGTTTTGAGAAAAACAACCTTAAGGAAGAAATTATATTTTTTTTGTTAACCATTCTATATATTACGATAAATAAATTCTTCCATTAGGAATTACTTGTTTTCGAAAAATTGTGATGAATTCGTAATATTGGGAACAACCAATCCGAACACAGATGCAACGGAATTTTTAAACAGCGGTGACAGCGCGGAAAGACGAAAAATTCATTGAATCCGTAACGTATCGACGGACCAATTCAGCGGAAATGGAGACTCTGGTTCTCACCGGTATTTCACAATATCTGGTAGCCCGGAATTCTGCGCTCCGTGCGCCAGAGTTCCGCGGTTGCTCGAGCACCGCGAAACAATCATCTGCGGCTGATGAATCTACTATCCAGAAAATGAACGAATCCTGCAAACGGCGTTTAAAAGTAGAATCTCCAATGAGAGATCTACAAAGTATTTAAAAACAAAAATACAATCTACAACACGGTCGTCTGATACAAATATTTTCACAGTTAGCGGAAAAGTAAAAATTGTTCGAAATTTACCAGAGCGTTCGATCCGTCGTAATGAAGATATTTTGTCCACTCTCCCCAAAACCGTTCAAATATAAACCAGCTGCATTGTCGTGCACCAGCCCGGGGCACTGATTAGCCCATTTCTGCGCTGCCTCGGACAAACCAGAATGCCACTTCTGAAACAGTAATTTTTTTTCAGAATTAAACAATAGACTTTCTGATAATTATATTTATGTAATGATATGAACTAGTATAAACGTTGGTCGTCAAGTATTAAAATAAGGAATGTATCAAGGAATATAATTTGTATTAATATACAGGGTGTTCGGTTTGGGAAAAATTTTAATGGGAAAATTTTAATTTTAAAATTTCAATTTTCTTGACTGAGGCTTCGTTAAAAATTTATTAAAAAATTAAATTAAAAAATTTCAAATCATTCTGGAAAAATTATGTTCGGTTGTGGGGGTCAATTATAAGCATTTTTGGTGAATAGATATACCCCCGAATTCCTGTGCATTTTCGAGAAAAAAATTCGAGTAACTGAAATTTTTAGACGAAATTAAAAAATTTCAAATCATACTAAAAAAATTATATTTAGTTCCAGGGGTCAATTACAGGCATTTTTGGTGAATGGACGTACCTTCGAATTCCTACGCGTTTTCGAGAAAAAAATTCATTACCGAAAATGTGATGTCTGACCATACCATTGATACGTTTCACTGAATTTTCATGCGTATCTTTAAAACATCATAACTGTTGAACGGATTGGACGATTTTAATGTTTCAAAATGCAAACAACGCGTATTTCAGTGGAGAATATGTAGAAATTCTAACAATATTGAAAAAGTTGTTCCTTGACCCTGTAAAGTGAGAAAAATCCCCTAGAACTGGTCCAATTTTCAAATGGCCATAACTCTTACAATAGTAAAGATATCTCATTGAAATTTTTTTCTGAAGCAGAACCCTTGGGTACCTACAAAAAAGTATTAGACAACTTTTCTGTCGGGCGTCAAACAAATGTATTAAAAATGAAAAACAAATTTTTAAGAAAAATCGTCAAGTGCTTAAATTTTTCAAGGGGAAAAAAATATTTCAAATCATTTTGAAAAAATTATTCCTAGATTCTGGGATCAAATACAACCATTTTTGGTGAATAGACATACCCTCGAAATCCTACCCACTTTCGAGAAAAAAATTCAGGAAGGACGGAACTTTAAACGTTAATAACTTTTTAACGAAGCCTCCATTAATAAATTTGTATTCCTGATTTTCGTCTTATTTTGGCCTCTAGAATCTCCCATTACAATTTTTCTACGAAATTCCTTGATTCAGCGTATGCAAAGACCGAGACCTCAAAGGGTTAATATTCGCATAAATTTCTATTTCAATCTATATTTTATTATTTGTTGTTAATATCCACGGTCAATGAGCGCCGTGTATCGTAGCAGTTGCGAGCCAAGTTCTCTCATAAAAATTTATAACTCTTCGAGACGGTGCGATATTGCATCTTTACGTCGAAAGGGTGTTAAGGTGTCTCACAACCGACGCTTCTGCGGGGACAAGTTTCCCCTTGAGACTCGTAAATTCGCGAACACTATACCCGTTGAAGATTATGACAATGACGAGGGAACTATTCGTATGGTTGAACTTGATTATTATTAGACAGTGTTTAATATTCGCGGTCTTGGCGCCAGTGATACGATCAAATCTATATTTCCCTTATTAAATACAGTAATACATAATTATCTGTGTGTTCTCGGGTTTATTTAAAATAGATCCTATAACAATTATGCGCGATAAATATAAACAGATGTTCGTTACAGTGAAATGCGTGGGTTAAAAGTGTGCTTAACTATGAGGATTTCCCCACGTACAAAAAGAAAAAAAAGCATAAACTGTCTGGACACTTTGATTTTCCATAAAATCACTCTTTCGACTTTGTTTCGTTCGCGATACCTTTTATTTTCTATCGTTTAACCACAGACGTGAAACATCCATTTCTCGCGATTACAAAATTTCGACTCGTCGATGCATCCTCCGCGACGTGGGCTAAGTTTAATGGATGGATTCTACGCGCGTACGGAGACGACCCGATAAATTTTTATGAGGCCGTTTAAAATGCAACTCCCCTCGCGAAAGTATACAGGCGCTGTATAAACAGCTTGATAGCGCGGTCGTCTTGCCTCCGATCCGCCCGTAACGAACCTCGTCCGACTCGGCTCGAAAACAGCCCAGACAAACGAAATCCACCGAGATGAAACAAAAGTCGACACGGGTGGACGACTTCGACGCTTTCGGTTGATATTGTGGCCACTCCGCGAGACTGAAATACGCTTAAAAGTCCACGTAATCTACAAAGCCTCGAAACTTCATAAATACTTGGTCTGAAAAGTTTCAGAAAGGTTCGAAAAGGCTTAAAGGGGATTCTTTCGAAAGTTTTCACTGCCTTCGAAGCATCTGAACTTCCGACAATCTGTCCACGCTGCTCGTTTTTATTTATGCATTTAATTTGTTAAATACACCAAGAAATTATACTTTCGAGATTTGAAAGAATTTCAGGATTCTTAAATAGATTAATTTATTTTCGTTAATAATTTTGTTTTGATCTTCGGTCGGAAGCGTCTTGAAATCGACTGAAATCGCGTCGCTTTATTTCAAAATTAGATCTCCCCTGTCTCAGTTATTAATTGCACCAGTGTTTCTATTAACGCGCTCTGTTCGCGATGCAATGCAATTATTTCGGTTAAATGGACTCCAGACAATTAGACTAATTGCATCCAGTTAAGCGCCTCGACTCCCAGCTTCGCTGTGTTCGGGTCTCCTTTGTTAATGCAATTTAAACAATCTTTTACCCGCTGTAGCGTCTAAACGCGTAATCGGTTTCGTAAAACTTGAAAAATGCTTCACAATGGCAAACTAATACGATCTTTGGACAAGTGTATTTTTAACTCGAGAATTCACGATTCTTTTATTATTAAAAAATTTAATAATATTCTAATATTTTATATCGTATTATTTCGATGAAATTAACAGCAGTACCAGGTGTCGTAGAAAAAATTTGCAAAATGTATGTATTTTGTAATGTATTTTGTAATATATTTTGTAATATCTTTTGTAATGTATTTTGTATTGTATTTTGTAATGTATTTTGTAATGTATTTTACAAAAATGTAATCGTGGACTGAATAAATTTCGCCTAATTATTTAACCGATAACAAGCGTTCGCGAATTTGCCAGTTAGCTTTAATCGAACTGGCGAAACCTCGCGACTCCAACTATCGCGCGACGGAATCCGCGAAACGTTTCCCGCGGATAACAAGCTGCTACATTTTTGCCGTTTAATTTTAATCAAAGTCCAATTATCGAGGAAAGTTTTCCGAGCCGTCGGACGAAATACATGTTACGCCGTTCGGGGACGATCCAAGAATTAAATTATATTGCTTTTACCGTTATTGCGCACCGACGTTCGCATTTGCAGACTTACCAGAATGTTCTTTCCCCTTGTTGGATATATTTATAATTGCATCAACTGCTAATGGTTATCGGAGACTGGCTCCTACTTCTGTTAGAGTTCGTTGGATTAATATTTTCACGGAATTCAATAACCCATTTAATGACCCGCGATGTTGGTACTTCCTTCGTGTCTGGGTCGATCGATTCGGGAATAGAATTTATATCGAGTCGTCTATAATCGAGATTTCCTAAAAATCGAACTTCGAGAAATCGTTTTTCATTTAATTATATCTCACGTATAGTTTGAGACGTTAGATTTGCATATATATAATTAATCTTTGCTATGTAATATTATACATGTATATCTGATGATGGTTTTTTAATCGAACGAATTTTTTCTGATATATATGTAGAATGAATTTTACAATATTCACTTCTGATCTTATTATTTGTTTTCTGAGAAAAATATGTATTACATTTGAACTGGACAGAATTTGGTATAAAATTCTGGTTAGCTTCCAATGTAATTAGTTAATATATGTATAGCAAAGACGAAAGAAGAGAATTTTCAGTTTCCAGTGCCTCAGAACAGTCTAACAAAGCATACTAAAAATAGTTAAACTTTACACGCGTGCAGTTCCGAAATTACTGATATTTTATTAATTATTAAGCCATTGTTAGAAGCGGCAAGGCTTCCTCTTTAAAATGGCTTTTCGTTTTTGTCGATCGGACTTTCCGTTCCGGAGATATCGTAATTTATGTAAAAGGTAATTTTGTACATTCCACTGTCCACGTGCTCTCCGTCTTACGAAAGCCTATTAACGCGTATTAAAAATACTAAAACTTTAGACGCGTGCAGTTCCGAAACTACTAGTGCTTTATCCATTTTTGAACCACTGTTAGCAGCGGCAAACCTTCCTCTTTAAAATGGCTTTTCGTTTTTGTCGATCGGACTTACCGTTTCGGAGATATCGTAATTTATGTAAAATGTAATTTTTCTTAATTCGACTATCGCTGTCTCCGTCTGACCCGTCGCGCGGGACCTCTCTTTCTCGCACGTGACTCGCGACCGAGTGACCTAGTTACGTCACGTTTACTACTTACTACGGTCACGTGAGTTCATTCATCTCGCGACGTAAACAATGGAACGTAAACAAACGCTTCGGACCGTCGTATCTCCGTAACTAGCCACCGCATCGACTTGAAATTAAAATCCTCATATCTCCGGAACTAATAAAGCTATCGACTCGTACAAACGCTCATTTTAAAGGGCATTTCATCCTCTATCCAATGACTATACCACCTACTATAATTTTTGCTATCTTCTATGTTTATTTTCACATTTACTTTGACGCTACATTCCAAACGAAGTTTCAGCAATTCCTACTGATCGTACGATTAGTGTACGATAAAACTGGACCATAAATTGTTTATTTAATTGAAAATTAACTTAATTTTAAATACAATTTGCGTAGTTACTAGCCAGCATTTTTTCTTAGATAGTTATTTTCTCTAGAACTAACTACTTGGAACAAAATTCGTTTTCAAGGACGTTTTATCTTCTATTCGATGAAAAGTGAACAATTTTTTAACCTAAAAGAGAAAAATATCTTACGAATAAACATAAAAACACAACTTTCTTTACATATAATGTATATTGCAAAGTACGTTGCCTCGCTAAAAAACAAAAAGAAAAGTCATGGTAGGAATGGGTATACATGAAGTGCCAGTAGGTTTAGTGTTAAATAGAGTACCCTATAATTATCTGTGTGTTCTCGAGTTTGTTTGAAGTACATCCTAGTGTCCAATAAGATATTCGTGGAAAATCGAGCGCGCTAACGGAACCAACGATATTCGATTATTTCCTCCTACTTGATGAAGTGCGACAGCTTCGAAGTCAGAGGAACGTTTCGTTGGCTCGGCGAGGAATTTCGAACGGCATTTAAAAGCGTTCCAAGCGAATCGTTGACCGTTTGAACGAGTGGAAACATCTGTAACGCGGCCACCTAACGACCGTGTTCTCCTCGCACGAGACAAATCCCCTTCCGCGGAGGCAATGAGCTGCGTAGCCCGGCTCCGGTGTTCTCTTTCGTCGAAAAACAACCCGTTGCTTTTGTCGCGCCGACTAACGAACCGCGGGAAAGGCACAAAGGAAAGCGACGTTCCAACGAGTTTAACCCTTTATTTGCTAATGCCGTTGGCACCGGGAACGTCATTTTCGCGCACGGTTTTAATGGAATTTTCGCGTCCACCCTGGTCCCTCGAACTCTTGAAAAAATATTGGAATAATTCCTGTCATATCTTCTCGAGCCAACGATACGTTTTATCCAAGGAAATTGAAGATCGGTTGTTACGTGTATCGTTAATAATTTGTAAACGTACAGTGCTTTATTGATCGAGTTTTGGGACATTTTATGAATCTTGTTAGATAATTATAAAGTACAACAGAAGCGATAAATTATTGAAACAAGTAACGAATACACAAAGTGAGCTCGAGTTATATTCGTTCGTTCGTTCAATTGTTAGTGGGTAGTTTTGTAAAATCCTATGACCGTGCAGTTACTCTATAACGTACGATACTAAAGATTCCCAAACGAAACTTCCATCCCATTACCGAAACCGACCAATAAAATCGAAGGGAAACGACATTGTTTATACTGGAAGTAGTTCCAGACTCTTGATTATGTAAACTGCAGTTCGTGCGTAAAGTTTAATGCCAGTTTCACCGGGATAAACATGATACGAAAGTAATTTCCAATCTTACGATGGAACCAAAGGGATTTCGATCTCTTTTTCGTAAGAGATTAAACTTATTTCAAATTAAGATATATAGACAGGCAATTAATAATATAAAAATTAATAATACAATAGTTTTCCTTTCGAAACTACTAGCTACATCGAATAATGATTAAAAAATATACGATTCCGTCTCGAAAAAACACAATAATTTTCACATGTCGAATTTAATTTTTCTCTCAAATATTTTCCACTTTTCAAGATGGATGACACAATTTCTCATCGAGGAGCTCAAAAAGATTAATTCTTAAGATCGTATGTCAAAGAAACTAAGTTCAATGATAAATTGTGCCTAGTTTCCAATTGTCCAAAAATTTGAGGGGTTCGTTCTGGAAGTGCAACGCGTTAAGAGTATTTTTCTCCCGAAATTTACTAAACTTTTAAAGTTACCTGGCTAGAACAGACCTCGGGGAGCAAAGGAACGATCCCACCCAATTTTCATTCGCGAAAGCCCCCCCCGGGTGCACGGGGGACGTCCCTTTCAACGGAAATCTCGGCCGAACCGATCGCGTTAAGGGCGAACGTAATTTCCACGGAACGAAAGCCCGACGAATCCCCCGATTCCATCCGAAGGAGTGCTCGAAAATTACCCACGGTATCCGCGTCGCGGGATTTCGCCGGGGAATCCTACGGAATCGATGGAACTTCAAAGCCAGGCGAAAAAGACCGATCGCGCCGGCTGAAGGGTTGAAACGGTTCGCGTCATCCGTCTTTCAGGGGTTATGAGCCCGTAATGCGCTCGAGACTATATTCTCCCGATGCAAAAGGTCGTGTTCACGGACGGTCGACGAACCTCGATGTCGGTTAACGCGAGCATCTCGAAAGGGACACTTTTCCCCCAATTGTCAATCCCAAATACAATTTCTCGTCGATTCACGGAGTGGACGCTAACGTTCCGAATGCTGGACGTTGAATGACGTTCGAGCGAGATATTGTTGACACAACAACGCAAAATCTGGCCAGAGACAGGGGCACAATTTTGTGAAAATACGACGTGTGGATTTAAAAGAGCTTAAAAAACTATTCGAAAATGTCCACCCTTGGTCAAAAAGAGTGTTCGACCTGGGAAAAATTTTAATGGGAGATTCTAGAGAGCAAAATAAGACGAAAATCAAGAATAACCATTTGTTGATTGAGGCTTCGTCAAAAAGTTATTAACGTTTGAAGTTCCTCTCATGCTGAGTGAGAGCCACTAACACGCGCCGTTCTACAGGCGGAACTTTGAACGTTGATAACTTTTAAACAAAGCCACAATCAACAAATTGTTATTCTTGATTTTCGTCTTATTTTGTCCTCTAGAATCTCCCATTACAATTTTTATCATGGCTGACCGAACATTCTTTATGAATATAAAACTAGGAATAATTTTCTTTTGTAATATTGCCAACAACTTTGTTTATCAATGTTTTATATTTAGTATTGTGTGGTTTACGTGTCTCTGAACGAGAAGGATTAATTTCACGTTATTGTTTACGCTAGTTTCTCGTTTTGGCAGGTAATGGGGCGCGCATGAATGCGTAATCGTATTCGCTTTACGAAGGATAATAGTCGAAAGATGAGAACGAATACTAGACTAATATGCCCTTTGTAGCAAAGCATCCGACACTATGAATAAATCATTAATCCCTTCGCTGCGACGCACTTCAAAGGGACGGTGCTCGCGACGAACGGGACGGGATAGTACTATTTTATGCTGGTTGTACGTTTACGAGGAAAACTGCATCGAACGCGCGTGTTGAATTTCAAAATTTCGAGCATTTCGGTCCCCGGGCGCTGGTGAAATTAGTTTCCCCGCAATTTATTTTTAAATCATCAAACGAGGATATACGACATGTTAAAAACTATTTGGTCATTGTTTAAATTAAGTTTCCGTCGTTTTACAGACTATAAATCTTTTAAACTTTGGTTTTGATAGTTCCGTAGAAGACTATAGTTTGGAAAGAAATTCTAAACTGGTCGAGAACTCACCATTTCGAGCATGTTAGCGGCCGATGGTTTGACTTTGGAACGATAGTAGTTGTGAGTGTCGACGATGGTCTGTTGGACGTTGCTGTTGCTGATTCTGATTGACTGGAAGGGCACCCTTTCGCCGTAGAGCCTCGGCACTGAAAGCAAAGGCAAACGTGTCCTCTCAGCGTCGTCGCGATAACCGATATTCGTTGTCAATAAAAGTCCTCTCTGCACGCGTTGCTCCATTTCCTTCCCTTTCGCGGCGGAACAAGTGTCCGCTTTAAAAGGGGAATATCGACTGGCTACGGGGGTACGTCCAAACGGGCAATAACATTCTATTTTCATACCCTTTACCCTTCTACCTGGCGCCACGTGTGACCCCTCGTCCCCGAGTAAAGAGAATTTCCACCGGAAAACGCCAACTGGAAATGCATTCTCCCTGGCATCGTACGGGATCTTTCGATCAAATTATCGCCTACTCGTTCGCGCGTTAATGGAAAACTAAGTCCCGCGGGCTACGGGAAAAATAGCTAAAAATCTCATTCGCGTGGGAGGAACAATTTCTGTAAACGTGCATTTTTAAAAATTCAGTTTAAGTAACAGTGCATTTAGTTGTACCCATTTACTAAATTCGTGAGAAATATTTTTTTTCGTCGAAAAATTTAGGCACCTGTCGATTTGTCTTAAAAATTTGTTTTTCATTTTTAATAAATTTGTTTGACGTTCTACAGAAAAGTTGTCTAATACATTTTTGTAGGTATCTAAGAGTTCTGCTTCAGAAAAAAATTTCAATAAGACACCTTTACTATTGTAGGAGTTATGGCCGTTTGAAAATTGGGTCAGCTTTAGGGGGTTTTTCTTATTTTACAGTGTCAAGGAACAACTTTTTCAATATTGTTAGAATTTCTACATATTCTCCACAGAAATACGCGTTGTTTGATTTTTGAAACATTAAAATCGTCCAATGCGTTCAGGAGTTATAACATTTTAAAGATTCGCATGAAATTTCAGGGAAGCATTTCTGTCCTCGCATTAGATTTTCGGTAAAGAATTTTTTTCTCGAAAATATAGTAGGATTTCGGGGATACGTGTAATGACAAAAAAAGATTGTAATTGACCCCTGCAACCAAAAATAATTTTTCCAGAACGATTTCAAATTTTTTAATTTCGCCGAAAAATATCAGCACCTACTCGAATTTTTCTCTCGAAACTGGGTAGAATTTCGGATGCATGTCTATTCACCAAAAATGATTGTAATTGACTCCCGGAACCAAAAATAATTTTTTCAGAATGATTTGAAATTTTTTAATTTCGCCGAAAAATTTGTCCAGCTACTGAATTTTTTTTCTCGAAAGTGGATAGGATTTCGGGTATATGTGTGTTCACCAAAAATGATTGTAATTAATCCCTGCAACTAAAAATAATTTTTTCAGAATGATTTGAAACACATGAAATTTCAGTGAAACATATCAATGGTATGGTCAGGCATCACATTTTCGGTAATGAATTTTTTTCTCGAAAACGCGTAGGATTTCGTGGATATGTGTATTGACCAAAAATGATTGTAATTGTCCCCTGTAACCTACTATAATTTTTCCAGAATGATTTGAAATATTTTAATTTCGCCAAAAAATTTGTCTACCTATTCTAATTTTTTTCTCGAAAGTGCGTAGGATTTCGGGTGTATGTCTATTTACCAAAAATTATTGTAATTGACCCTCGCAACTAAAAATAATTTTTTTAGAACGATTTGAAATTTTTTAATAACTTGTTAACGAAGCCTCAATCAACAAATTGATATTCTCAATTTTCTTGTTATTTTGGCCTCTAGAATCTCCCATTAAAATTTTTCTCAGGGTTGGTCGAACACCCCGTATATTGTTGGATATAAACGAGGAATCATATGTTACTGCCATAACTTCTGAACTGATAGTTGATACAAAAAGCTTGAGGTAACCTTGCCACAAGCGCTCGGTTTGCAAATTGCCAAAATAATTAGTGGACTCAAAACGTTTGATTTTACTTTTTATTTACTTTAAATTTCACATTTTTGGGGGGTCACTAAATATAGTGGAGAATTAAATATAACAAAACAAAAATTTGTTATTCTCCACAGAACAGTATTAAGGTTCTTAACATAAATTTTAACAAACATTAACAAATTACTGACTGTATCATACTTTTATTAATCAGTTTTTGACGCAATTTATTTGAATAGACGTGGATTCAAGGCAAGCTTCGTAACGTTCGATCGCCATGACTGCTGCAATCCTTGGTCTCCGTAAATGTCCTCGTATTATGCACACTATATTGCTCCAGTACATCCCATAATCTTCATTAGGTGGTTTCAACCACTGTCGTGGAATCCCTGCTTCCCAGAGATCGAACGTCTAATCACGGTTCCCTTCTAGCCTAGCAACGTTCCCAACCTCGAACAAGTATACAACGATTCCTCGATTCGAATTTCTTCGAGAAATATACTCTCCGAGATCGTACATTTGCGCCCCGATTTTAAAATTAAGATTCCAACTTGCGTTTAAGGGAAACTCTGACTTCGTTCTCGGGAGGATAAACATCCACGAGCAATGAATAATTTCCCCGGGAACTTTGTTTCAAATCCCCGAGTGGGATCAAGCGTTTGACCCTAACCTGGGCGCGAGCTATTCACTTTAGCAGAAGCTGATCCCGTACGGTCCAAATGTTAAATTAGGGTCGGAGATTGTTCCGGCCGAGATTTTATCAGGATACAAGTGGATAACATCTGATCCCACGAATTCGTAGGTTGGCCGATAAATTAGGGTCGCGAGTAATTTACAAGGAGATCAAGTTATCATTGCGTACGCTCAAGTGCTTAGCTACGAATGACAATGTAGATAGGTTCGTTCGAGCGTAATTTCCAGTAATTCAGGATATCGTTGCGCGATACTGCGATAGCTGTTTAATCCCGCCGGGGTGAATTAACCAATTAACAAATTGAAATAAAATATTTCGTCGACCGCGAGCACAATTTAGAATCGTTTATTAGGACTCAAATTGAAACAACACCATTCGAATAAAACGAAACATTTGAGAAATATTTCGGAGAATAGGGAGAATAACCAACTTAAAACTGTACTTTAAACAATATTTCTTGCAATTTTTAAATCATCAATTATCGATTTAACTGCCAGGAAAAATATTTGTTCCGTTAAATCTTCGACACTAATAAGTAACTAATTAACAAATTGAAATAAAATATTTCGTCGACCGCGAGCACAATTTAGAATCGTTTATTAGGATTCAAAGCTGTTCAGGAACAGCGCCATTCGAATAAAACAAAACATTTGAGAAATATTTCGAAGAATAGGGAGAATAACCAACTTAAAATTGTACTTTAAACAATATTTCTTGCAATTTTTAAATCATCAATTATCGATTTAACTGCCAGGAAAAATATTTGTTCCGTTAAATCTTCGACACTAATAAGTAACTAATTAACAAATTGAAATAAAATATTTCGTCGACCGCGAGCACAATTTAGAATCGTTTATTAGGATTCAAAGCTGTTCAGGAACAGCGCCATTCGAATAAAACAAAACATTTGAGAAATATTTCGAAGAATAGGGGAATAACCAACTTAAAATTGTACTTTAAACAATATTTCTTGCAATTTTTAAATCATCAATTATCGATTTAACTGCCAGGAAAAATATTTGTTCCGTTAGATCTTCGACACTAATAAGTTTATTTCAGGCAAATCTAAGATTTAAAAGTTAATTAGAAAAATTGAAAGTGTATTAGAAAATAATAACCACCGTGTAAGTATACTTTTCCTGAACGAATGAGACGCTCTGGTATTTCAGAAGACTAAAAAAAGACGAGGTTTTCCAACATTTTCTGCTTCCCCAGAAAGACTTAAACGAAATCCCCCGAGGGGTTGCGTCCCACAATTTAAAAAGCCCTGTTCTGCAGGAAAATAGTTCAGGAATTTTTAATCTGCCGGCAGAAGAAACATGTTTAAAATTTATTGGTCCACGGTATTTTCAGATTTATTTAATTGGAATTATTCTGGAAAATCCAACGCGCGATTTAATCCGTAGCATATGTGTTGTTTAAAAAATTAATTAAAATCCGATGTTATCGCGAGACCGTTACTTTAGAAAATCGTTTCAATATTTCGTTCGTTCTCTCGTAATGATAATTGAAGTTTCATGAACAGACCTGTCGTTCTCGACCACTTGCGACCTATTGATGGAGACCACTCTGTTAATTGTATCATACTTTAAGCTCTATTCTCACGCCATACGAGTTATTTTATTAATTAAACCATCAGTTTCAGCGTTTACATCGAGGCCAAGTCGACGTCACAATTTAACTCTGCAATCGGTGTGCTCGTATCCAAAATTCGCTCGAAATTCTATCTATTAATATAAGGCCAACGTAATAAACGGAGATAATAACTCTGCCATCTGGTAAACAAAGCAAGAATTTATTCGTAATTAAGCAATTTCCAATACCTGCAAACGTTATAATTTAATTGTTTCAAACTTGACTATAATAAGTAAAAACTTTTTAAATATTAAAAATTGTTTTCAACAAAATTTCTACTGGATACGATCGATATTTTACGTAATTAATTTATTATCTGGATAACATTTTACGAGCAAAAACAAATCAAAATCGTGATAACATTTTTTCGGTTTTGAAAATACATGAGCGTGCGTTGCATCGTGTTTACACGTGTAAAATTAGTTATAAAAAAAAATTAGAATTTCTTGTTATAAATTGTTTAAACGTGATGGATATGCACGTATATCGAACTTCGATTTTCATTCATTCGAATTGTAATAAAACTCTCGAAAATTTTCTGATAAAACCAATACCTCGAACGAATAAATTTTACTCTACGTTTTCGATTTTGAATACCAAATTCTATTAGAATGCCAGAATTTATTAAAAGTAAGTATTCGTATCAACTATTTCTTGCATTTTAATTATTACCTGTTTGCAAATAAAATATCGATACAGAATACAGTCTTGCAACAAGATTTTTAATTTGTGCAATCACGAAAGTAATTTATAATATCCATACTTTTTGTGGAACAAAATGTCAAAGAGGTCGTGCATTAAATTTTAAGGGGATCTTAAGGTGAATTTAAGGGGAAATTTTAAGTTGGTATAGTCATCGATGGTTAACAGTCAAGCTGATATCAAGATCAAAGGTCCAGGAATGGCCAAGAGGTAGGACCAATCGATATAGTTTTCTGTAGACAAGACAGTCTTAACTGTTAACTTCGATTTCACCCTTTCATTAAGAATTCTTACTATGTTTTCGCGACAGAGACGAAATACCAAAGACAAAAAAGGACCACGTGTTACGAAGTGGACGATATCAGAGAGCAGGGAACGTCGTTATTGCGCGAGAAAATTTGCGACGCGTTTCATATACCCCCGGTACACGTTTTTCCCGCATAAATTTGACTCGCAGATTGTGGAATGCTAGTTCTCGCAGAACTACTGGCGCACGCGGCAGCGTTGTTTATAGCAACTTTATATTACTAGTTTTTCTCAGACCCCAAAATTAGAGACGAAGTTTAGAACCGCCGTAACAGGTGTGCATAATGAGCGTTCTCGCGAGACCCTTCTTCCCATCGTTTTATAGACAACCATGAAAAATCTATAACCTTGTGTATTCCTTTTTTATCCACAACAAAATCTGACCACGTTAGAAAATATTTTCAGGATCAATTTAAGACGTTACAGATTTACTCGGTTTTAATCGAAACTCGAAACGTTTGCTGTTTTTAATAAAATTGTTTGACACATATTTAAAATTTATCGCAGCGATGGATTTATTGTGCAGGAAAAATCCAATTTCGAGAAGTTTGCAATTTCTATGCACTTTTGTGGTTTCCCTATCCTCTAGCGTTCTAACAAAATGATAAACTGGGAAATTAATTAAACTTTTCATTAGCTGTTCGAGATTTTTGTAAATATTGCAACGAAAATCGTAAACATTCGTATGTAAATTGACCATCAGTTTTACACGGTAATATTATTGCAAGTTTATCGAATATTGTGTATCAATATCAGTTTGATTTTGTGTTTATTTCGGCCAAACTAATTCGTCCAGAGTTCAACCGCTCGCGGTCTAATTATGATGTTTCGACGTCGAAAACTGCGGTTAAACGTTAGAACAGTGATCTATCGGGAAGCATTTCGAGCACTATGTAAACCCCAGTAGTCTTCTCTGCTAAACTTCGAACCCTGTCGTTTGGAACTTCGAAGCTCGTTAACTTGTAATTAAATGAACTGTAGAATCCGACAAATTGGCTATTTACGAAGGTCGATCGAATCTACGCGACTGCTAAATCATTAAGAATATGATTTCACGTGTAAAATTCTGCACTGTTCTCGATTCTAGCAAAGCTTAGTGTTTTTTTACTACAAACGATATCATATAAAACGAATTTCTTGGAGACCTCGAGGGGCCCAGCAATTCCCCGTACGATGCAAGAAGAATTCGAGGAAAATATTGCGAAAATTCGAGGAACAAAATTCCAGGAGCAATTGTCAGAGAAAAAAAGGAAGAAAATGGAGGTATAACGATTGAAATAAATGATACTTTACTTGGTTTGCTGCGATGCTTCTTCCGCGGCACGGCCGCCGGCAGCGCCAAAGCTATCAGGACGATAATCCACAGCCACCTCATAATTTCCGATTACGACCTGGAACACACGAAGGGACACGTTAGTCCAATAAAACTGATAAAAAGTCGCGGGGCAATTTAAAACCTTAAGGGACCGTGTAACCCCCGCTATATGATATAACACCGCGTGACTTCTCGATTCTAAATGGCCCCCGTGTAGCTGAAAATGATTAGTTTCGCACGAAATGCGAACAAAAGGCAATTAGAACGTTCGAATTTCTTTAAATGAAATTAACTGTCTCTTAAATCCTTGCACACCTATGTCGAGTGTCGTCATTGTTTCAAATTCAAACCAAGGAGATATCATACACTTGAAAATGAAAAAATACAACAATAATGTAAATAAAACAGATATTTAATTGAATTTGATTCTTCCTCTATTTGTTTAAATTTGCCCTACTTTTTAGCTAACGTAAATTTCAAATAAAACACTTAAAAACGTTGGAAGCTGCTGGTAACAAAATTCAAATATAATTCGGAGTGCAAAGGGTTAACCCTTTGCATTATTTTCACGAGTCTGACTTGTGACGACAATTTTAGGCCAAACTCGAATATCACGTGTTCAATTTCACGTCAAACGTGAATAACACGAATCTGGCTCGTTATCGTCTGAGAAAGTGAATCTAATTTTTTAGATAACTCTGAAACTGGGTTTCAAATATTATTGTAAAGCTTGAAGATGGTTCGAGCTTTAATGCAGAATTTTTTTAACACTAGAATTACCGACAATTATAATGAATTTATTGTACCAAAGAAATTAAAACGATGGATACATGAAAAAATATATGATGCAATGGAAATAAATGTATACTCATTCTCTTATAGAAAATTGCAGTAAACTTTGAAAAATTCAGTAGAATAAATTTTGAACAAGTCTTATTAGAAATTACGAATGGGTCATTTTGAGTGCTTTGGTAGTTCTAGTGTTAGAATAGACATTGTATTCTCTGTGTTTTGATTTTGGAAACAGAGTTATTTTCTCACCCCCCTGAAAATATGCTGTTTGAGAAAGTGAATTTAATGTAGCAAAAAAATAATTTTTTAGATAACCCTGAAACTGAGTTTCAAATATTATTATAAAGTTTGAAGATGGTTTGAGCTTTAATGCAGAATTTTTTTTAACATAGACAACGTATTCTCCGTGTTGTGATTTTCAATACAGAACGCGCGAGAATTAGAATAGTTTTTGTAAAAATACAAGATTCGCGAAACGAGCATCGATCGACGAAACAGGCGTCAGCGTCGAATAAAAGAAAAGATATCTCCTCGTTCCGTGAACTCTCCTCCTGCGAGATACGTATTCCAAAAACGTGAGAAGACTCCGTGAACGTAAAACGGGAAAATAAAACGGCAAGTCAGCAGGAGTGCGACCTATGAAGTGCACTCAAGCGCTACGAGTCTCCGCGGCTGAAAGTTGAACTTTTTCAAAACAGTATTACACCTAGATTGCACGGCTCAAAAAAATCGAAGCCTTCGAGGTTCGAGGAGAGCTGTGATATTTCTATCGTACCATCCAATGAATCATCTTAATAAAATACATATCTAGTAAAATAATAAAATTACTATGTACCAGTAATATTTTTCTTACTTAACACTTTAGAAATTATAAATGTAACCTCAACAAACGTAACAAATTGAATGTACGATAAAATGGTGACTGATACGGTAGATCACGCACACGTGACAGTGGCCATTGTCTAGTAGCTCGCGAAGTCACGTATACGTGACAACGGCCGTCAAAGTGTTAACATACGATAATAGGCTGCGAACAAAATGGTTTCCCCCTATATTATAAACTACAAAAATAGTAACATAAAATAAGTATTTAAATTGTAATTTTGAGTCAAATTGTAAGTCCATTCAGAGAAAAATTCTCTTCTAAATAATGAATCGTTTCTTTTTAATGTTTTTAATAAATTCTATGAAAATATTGGTGCAATTAACTTCTGGCCAAATTTAACAACATTCGTGCATGAAACCCATCAGTTTGAAATAATTGAAAATGCTTCTGTACGATCGACTTTTATCTCTGAAACTGGGAAAACCAGAGTGACGAGGTTATCGTTGCGTCGCCTTTAGGTCCCTTATATTTTCATTTCCTGTTCCTTTCTGGCCGACCGCCCCCGCCCCTCGTCCCTGATTTCCCGTTTTCTCGCACGTTCACCTGCCTATCTGAAGCGGATACGAGCACGAGACGTCGTTTCATCGCGAAAAGAGCAGAGATAAGAGAGCTAGGTAAGAGCTTTTCTTTAATGAATCTCCCCCATTCGCGCAAATATAAGCTCACTCGCGAGAAACTGACGCCAAAAATCCAATGCACGGGCCTCGAAATGACTAAACACCTTGCACGAACGATTTAAAAATATTTTTAATCGTTAAAATAGTACCATGCTTGTGAGGAAAAAAAATTATAAAATTCATTTCAAAAACTCTCCGGAAGCTTTATATTCAGTCTTCTTTAGTAAATAATATAATAATGTATCGATACAATTGTATAATAAACCAAAAGAAGAATAAGAGATAATTGAACGCAGAATAAAAATAAAATGTTTCTTCGATCGGTCATAAAACAAATTCCACGCGTAAAATGAAAACAAAACAATTGAGAATATATAGCATATTAAATATTGCAAATTTCGAAATTGTTTTTAATCGTATTAGAAGAAGAAAGGGAGAGACCATTTCCTTATTTCATTTGATAAAATGTAATATTCTGCGGAATATAATACCGCGAATAGTCGCAATATATATTCAATTTTATTCTATATTTCGCTGGAAAATTTTTGTACTTCAGACGGAGACAGTCGAGTCTAAATCCTCTGGCTATATTTTAGAATTTCTGAAATTCAGTGGAACAAGTCTATAATTGGTCAGACTCAGCCTACTTTGGTCGGACCAATTCTTGACCAGTTTCACTGAATTCCAGAATCCAGAAACTCTAAACAATAATAATGATACATCGTTATTATCAGAGAATTTTATTCGATATCGAAAGCAGAATTAAATAAAGTATGATACACGGAAGCGAGGAACAAAACACGTTGCAAAAGCACATACACACGTTATTCGTAATTTAATCTCTCGCGAGGAATAACATCGAATAATAGATGAAGTTTCGTAACAGCATTTTTGGTGGATCCCCGTCCGTTTCACGGGTACAATAATAATATTTCAATTTCTATAATCGAAAACTTTCCTCCTCGATGAACTAACAAAACAGAATTAATTTTACTCGGAGGAAATAATACACACTCGAAACACCGCACGCTTCCGTGTAAATATCAAATGTTATTCCGTACCTTTCTGGTATTATATCGATTACTCGAGAAGATTCAAAAGCGGAATTTAAATAAAAAATCCCGTCGGACGGAAAAACGAGCTGCAAAATTTTCGAGAGCCCGTCGCGCGCATCAAAAGCATAGAAACGCCCAGCCTCGTTAATCATAATTCTACGCTTCAGCGGCAAATTTTATTATTCCGCGAACGCGAAACTGGACGTCCCAACGTTGCCAATCACCGAAAAACTATTTCAAAGGCGAGCCTCGCAAACGAAGACAAATCGAGAAGTTATTCGAAACGTGGATCTCTCTTCTAATATACTTTTCATTCGAGTTTTTAATGATCTACAATATTTAAGCTACAAGTTACATTACTTCATACACCATAATTAAAATTACATAAGCACATAAATATATTCAAAGAATCTAAATCAACGATCAATCTGTTAAAGTATCATTTCATATAAAATACAAATTAACAAACCACAAAGACTTTTATTTGTGTGTTTTTTTACGTTGTAAAAATGCAACTTGTTTCCAAATGTTGGTACGCCTGAGAAAAATTTTAAAGGGAGATTCTAGAGACCAAAATAAGACGAAAATCAAGAATACCAATTTGTTGATCGAGGCTCCGTCAAAAAGTTATTAACGTTTGAAGTTTAAAGAGCGCAGCTGATGCACAGGCGGAACTTGAAGCGTTAATAACTTTTTAACGAAGCCCCAATGAACAAATTGTTATTCTTGATTTTCGTCTTATTTTGGTCTCCAGAATCTCCCCTTAAAATTTTTCATTGAACACTTGTCTCTTCAATGGCGAGTAAAAATAGAAGCAAACCGAGAAAGCCCCGAAAACGTACAAAAGGTCGAAGCTGACGACGGGGAACGTTTCTGGGCGGCTCGTATCCATCCGTACGTTTCTCGACGTTCGACTGTTCGATAAAAAATTAAAATGCCCGCGGGAAACGACCATACGTCTCGGTAACATGCCAGCGAAATATCCGTTGCTTTACATTTCGCCGTCGATCGTTGCGCCCCGTTACGATGTTTTGCTTTGCCAGTTCCACTCTGCTTACTCAGCGAACGGAGTTGCCGTCGCGGATGAGAGGTTTGAAATTCTGCCAAACATTCGTCCACCCCCCTCGAAGTATCTTTGCAGGTTCGGTGCCTGATACCTGGTAGAGCAAATGGTTCACGAACCCCGTGTATCACCGTCGCGATTTCAGGCCTCGCCGATACGAAGGGTAGAAAAGTATCTTGGATCGCTTTGCATACGTCCACGCGATAAACGAATAAAGGGAACACGCGAAAGAACGACGAGAAATAATCGACGTTCGATCTCGACGACCTGGTGACTTCTCACCACCTGATCGTGTCGATGAACGATCGAAATTTATGTTTATTAATTGGATTAATATTCCCTTGTTTTCGTTTTAAATATCGGAGGATTTCGCGTGCCCGCGTTGGTAAACCTGTAATGAGACCACGGGGTCCTCGAGTTAGGCGGATTTATACCGGGTACTTATACCGGGTTAGGCTGCTAACTGGGACGAACTATAACTCTGTTCCTATCCGGAGCTGAGCGAAACGTAATCTGATTAATGATTTAAGATTATATTATCGGATGAAATCACGTTATTAAGGGCCCATTTCTGTCTAGACTGTCATTTTTTCTGGCCTCTTTTGTGATTTTTTTTTCGGGCGATAGGTAAACTGTTCTGTACTGAAACTTTGTAGATATATTTATTCATCTTATGAGCATGTACAGTGTTTTTTTCATCGAAAAATATTAAAAATTGTAGAAGTTATAATTTCTTGTTTAAAGGAGTATCGCTGTCCAGACTGTCGTTTTCTTGGTCTCTCTTGTGATTTTTTTTTCTGGCGATAGGTAAACTGTTCTGTACTGAGACTTTGCAAATACATTTATTCATCTTTTGAGCATGTACAGTATTTTTTTCATCGAAAAATATTAAAAATTGTGGGAGTTATAGGTTCCTGTTTAAAGGGGTATCGCTGTCTAGACTGTCATTTTTTCGGTCTCCTTTATGATTTTTTGTTTAAAGATAGGTAGGCTCTTTTGCATTGAGACTTTGCAGATATATTTGTATATCTTATGAGAGTGTACAGTATTTTTTTCATCGAGAAATATTAAAAATTGCGGGAGTTATAATTTCTTGTTCAAAGGAGTGTCGCTGTTGGACTGTTGTTTTTTCGGTCTCCTTTGTGATTTTTTGATTAAAGATAGGTAGGCTCTTTTGCATTGAGACTTTGCAGATATATTTATTTATCTCGTGAGCATGTACAGTATTTTTTTCATCGAAAAATATTAAAAATTGTGGGAGTTATAATTTCTTAATTAAATGCCATTAATTAAAAACTATCTTCCACGATATTTCAAGATCTAGCAGACTGATTGAGTTCAAATTTGGAGAGAATACTCAGCAAACATGTCTTTATCGCTGAAACTAGAGATCTTAAAAAATATTGAGTTTTACTATTTTTTTCAATATACTGAAGACAGAAGAAAGGTTAAAAAATAGAAATTCGAAACTTGAAGTGCCGCCATTTCTTTATTTATCAAGATTTTTACTTCCTCCTAGTTCCTGCTATAATTACACCCTTCCTAATGAAGATACTTTTTTCCCCTCTGTTTCAGACCAGCAGTTCAGCTGGAATCGTGAAAGCCAGTACAGCATCTTTATCAGAGTGGCCATTAAACAAGAAGTTACAACTTCCTCAATCTTTAATATTTTTAATAAAAAAAATTCTGTAATGCTTATAACACGAAAAAACGACAGTCCAGACTGCAGTACTTTTATCCTCTTAATCATATTAAATGACTATTCAGTAGTTTATTTATAATTACAATAAATTAATTCCTTTGAAAAGTTCCTACGAATTAAATAATTTTAAAACGTAGAATAAATTGCTTATTCATGTTTATTTAATTTAAGAATTTATTTGCCTGCAGGAATTCGAGCGAATTAAATTCGTTACGCAAACTATAGCAACCATTTGTGTATACCGTCGAAAAATTTAAAAATCGATGCATTAAAGGATACAAGTATGGAAATGCATCCGAAACGAACCTATCGGGACTCCGCTAATGCGCAATTTCGAGCGAAACGAAACTCTTTCGGCCGCAAAATCGTCCCCTCGAACAAAATTAACCGGAACACAAAAAAAACAGGTTTAAATTCCCCGCCAAACACGAATAACGCCCGCGACTGTCAAAGTACCATCGGTTAAAGGGAATTTCGTTTTAATTATACCGGCCCGGCAAATGGTAGAAATTTTAAACGCGCGGGCGATAAACAAAAAGTTCTATCCCGGGCGAGCCATAATTCAGAAGGAAATTAATTTCAACCGTGATCCGTATCGCGTCCAAAAACCACCGTATTTCATCGCGATCCCTTTTTTGCGTACAGCGAAATTACCTCTAACCGCGTTTCACTTGATACCTTCATCCGCGGATTATTTACTCGCGTCGCTGTCCAATTAGAAAAATGAAGGAGCGACGAATTATACGGGACCCGAAAAACCAACCACAACGATGGCCAACCCGCGATAGAATTCGTCGCGTTTCCACTTTAATCCCTGTAAATAGACAAATACAAAACTTTCGCGACATAGTCGTTTTAATAAAAATAGAAATTTAAGTAATAATAAACTTGGGTACACCGTGTATAAAAATTGTTTTTTCTTTTCTGAAACTTTTCTTGCCATTATTTTTATTTATCATCGTTTGTAATTTTAAATTCTTGCAAAAGCAAAGCATTCAAATCTGATCGAACGTAACTTAACTAGTATCAATTTTCTTTGAATATTTTTTTTAATTTGTACGCTTTACCGTCGTCAGGGGAACATTAATTAATTTCCTTCGAATCCACTTAGTGTTACTATCAAAGAGAATTACTAACATGCAGAGTATTCCATGATTCGCTGATGCGTTCAGGTTGATTATGATTTGGAAGATTGCTCGGGAGTTCCGTAAATTGGAGAATTGGTCTCGAGCTACATACGTGACATTAAAGCGTAAATTGACTTTGAAATGTTCTCTAAATACGTTCATTTGAAATGCATACTCCGATATTTATTCGTTGACAAATAAAATCCAAACTTATCCCAAATGGTGAACAAGGAAACGATAAATTGAGAATAAAAAATTTAATCTTGACTCTGATCGAGCAAGCTCATCTCTAGACTACATTAAAAGTACAAAGCTGTAATGGAGGAAAGCGTGAAATCAGGTGAAATGCATACTCCGATATTTATTCGTTGACAAGTCAAATCCAAACTTATTCCAAACGAATTTTATAAAAGTGAACGATGAACAAGGAAACGATAAATTGAGAATAAAAAATTTAATCTTGACTCTGATCGAACAAACTCATCTCGAGCCTAAATTAAAAGTACAAAGCTGTAATGGAGGAAAGTATGAAATTTTACGAATTAAATTCGGGGAAAAGAGATTCTGGGTTGGATGTTCGATGGATGCCTCCGTAAACAAATCGTATTTTTACTTCATTTTGTTGGGAATGTCGAAAGGGGGGCTGTCAAAGGTGGAAAATGTGGTCTCATGCTTCGGTTCCAGTAGTACAAGCAGTGTAGGGTCGGTCAGGTCTGACCAGAGCTCGCCCCGACCACTGAAGCCACCGTTGAAAATCGCGCCGTGTTTCGCACCGCGTTACAAGCTCCGTTACAGGTCCCCAAATCCTCCATGAAAACTAAATAAACTCCCTCGAACTAACGAGTTTCGAAACGGTACCTCTAATACCAAATATTCTGTCGTTTTCCCCAAAATGAAAAATTCAACGTCCAATCAAATAAAACTTACTTCTGCATTTCCATAAAGCACATTACAGAGCACATTACAACGTGTTATCCGTATAAAATTAAGATCACGATTTAAAAAAATATGTGTCCAAGTAGCAACCTTGGAAGATTAATACTTCGACTGAAAAATATACATTTACGTACGTGTAATGCAAATGTATATTTTCCAATGAATACATTCTTCAGTTTTCTTGTTTATTGCCACTCATGAATTACTATTTTTGCTTTATACATGCTGCATCGAGAACTATTATACTAAAGTGTCTGACCATTATTGGTCATTTCTACTTGCACCAGTCTCCTGAACAGATTTAACCTACATGGAACACAATTGGATCCATAATATTTTTACACTCGTATTACATTAAACATTCATTGAATAAAAAATTGTAAAAATACTGTAATTTTTAAACTTGCATAAATAAGTAAGTGAAACAGGTCGATATATGGTCAGACGTTCCATTCTACTTTCCTCTTTCACGATATAACAACTATGCTTCTGTTCTACGAACGCTTCCTTTACAAAGCAAAATTCCATTCATCGACAACTTTATCGCGTGCACTTCGAAGCAACGCAAACATAAATTAACATATCGAAAGCGAGAGCACGGGTCGTAAAGCTCCGGCTGAAGCGTTGTTTTCGAACCTAGCCTCTATATTGTATCGCAGACGCGTAAGACTCTCGGCGCCAGCGTCATAAACCTGACTAAACTCGAATTAAATCTCAGAAACTGCGAGATCCGCGCCATAAACCCGACCGTATTCCGACAAGTCCACTCTTCCGGGTTGAACGTGGAAGAAAATTTTCTACGATTTAATGAAAACAAATTCCCGTTCGTTGTTCCTAAAACGAATGTTTTCCTTTCGTTTTTACCAACGTTCAAGATTTTATTAAATTTTACGGTTTTGGAATATCGTCGAAGGTTTTTCGAAAATTGGTATTTGTTTTGTGGGTAGACAAAGAGTCTTTGGTCAGATAACATTTATCGAGACCTTTGGCCGCGTTATTCGTGGCCTTTATAACCGAATTAACGTCCCTGAAACACGATTTTATCCTCCACTGGCTCGAGATACCTTTGCCTCCGTGGTCAAAGGACAAGAAATCTACGATTCTCATAGCAATCGAACGGAAACCAGAGACAAAGACAAAGAGGGTAGACCAATGGCTTCTAATAAGGGTGTTCTGATCGATTTCTTGCCATATCGACTTCCCAGAGACGATTTTTGATTTTTTAAATCGATTCTTAAACGCCTGATTTTAATGTAAATTCACTTTTTCATGGAGCATAGAATCAACAATTGAATGTTTTCAAAACGATTGTAAATAAGGGATCGAATCGATAGAGAAAGAAATATATTTTTAACCCTCTATGAGCACGTGTTACTATTCACATGCTGATATATCGAAATTTTGACAAATAATTTTAGTTTTTTTCACAAGATAACGTCTTAATTAGTGTCTCTTGAAATAATTAATAATAATATTGATGACGGTTGGTAGCACTATAAACCTGAAACATCAATGTAAATGCCTTGCAAGTTCATATTTAAGAAAAAAATTCGACCCATACAGGGTTGATTCACTTTTTTATGGAACAAATGAAACGATGCATAGAATCAACAATTGAATGTTTTCAAAACGATTGTAAATAAAGTATCGATAGAGAAAGACAAATATTTTTAACCCTCTATGAGCACGTGTTACTATTCACCTACTGATATATCGAAATTTTGACAAATAATTTTAGTTTTTTTCACAAGATGACGTCTTAATTAGTGTCTCTTGAAATAATTAATAATAATATTGATGACGGTTGGTAGCACTATAAACCTGAAACATCAATGTAAATGCCTTGCAAGTTCATATTTAAGAAAAAAATTCGACCCATATAGAGGGTCGACACGTTGACCGACGCGGTGGTCACCGGTGACCGGCACTCGAAATTCCCACTGCTTTGTAAATGATTTTTCAAGCCCTCACATACTTGTAAAATTGTACTCGATTGTTATTATAAATGCAATTGATATTGAATACTTCTATTTTTTACGCCAAATTGAGCTTGCAAGCTGTGCAAGTTCATATATAGAGCTTTAAAGTAAAATTAACTTTCGTACTCTTACGAAAGTTACGAAACTGGGTGTACGTTGCGTGTCGAGTGATGGTCAGAAGTGGGACAGCGCAGGATCGTACTATAATATGAGTACCAAGATCCTAATTTAAACCGTTTGATTGGATTTTAATAATAGATCGATTCGCCTCTCCTCGATTTCCCTTCGAAAGTAACTGGAGTAGCAAAAATTAGGTAAAGTCATCAAATTGCAAAATTATTAACTTTCTTTCGACTTTAGAGAGAAAAAATAATGCTGCAGCGGATGGTGGAACACAGTATCGTGGGCGCTGTGGTTAAAAAAAGAATATTATACAAAAATGGACCGGAAACGAGTACGATGAAAGGAGTACGAGGGACACTCGTTCACGATTTTCCTTTGCCGCTTTCCTGGACGAAACCGGGCCAGCGAAACTTTTTCCAATGCGCGTTCGTTCGAGTAAAATATCGGCCAAATAACGTCCCTGCCAGCAAATGGCCATTAATTCGCGGGGAGAGGACCGCCTCGCAGACTCGTCCCGAGGAACTTCGCCCTGTTTTCCGATACTGACCCTTTAGTGCCATCGGTCTGTGCTTCGCCCTCGGCCTCTCCGGTTCCTCGTTCCGGGCAAGTTTCCACGAATTTGGCACCCACGGTGTCCGACCTCTCTATTCGAACGTCCGGATTCGTGTCGCTGCCGGACGATCAAATAGCCTAACAGCCATGAATATGCAAGCGTCGAAATATGGCGGCGACTCGGTACGAACGATCGCTTAAAGGTCCATTTATAGACCCATCCACGAATCCACCTCGGAGATTCTTTGATTCTATAATTTATTAACGCAGCGGAAGTTACGTCACTGTCGATAGAAATGTAATTTATATTTTTGTAACTTGTCTCCAAGTTGAACAAAATTATTACTCGATAAAAGGGTGCATTTTTTATAATAGGGACTTTTGTACATTTTGTATATTTTCGACAAACAATTTTTTTCTCGAAAGTGTGTGGGAATTTGGGGGTATGTGTATTCACTAAAAATGATTGTAATTCACCCCTACGATGGAAAATAATTTTTTTACAAGGTTTTGAAATTTCTTTTTATCGTCGAGTTTAGGCATTTCGCGAATTTTTTTCTTGAAAATGCGCAGGATTTCTGGGGTATGCGTAATGGCTAAAAATGATTGTAATCGACCCCTGCAACCGAACATAATTTTTCCAGAACGATTTGAAATTATTTAATTTCGTCTAAAAATTTCAGTATCTACTCGATTTTTTTTCTCGAAAGTGAGTAGGATATTAGAGGTGTGTGTATTCGCCAAAAATGGTTGTATTTGACCCTAGAATCTGGCAATAATTTTTTCAGAACGATTTAAAATATTTTTTTTTTGTTCAAAAATTTAGGCACCTACTCGAATTTTTTTCTCGAAACTGGGTAGGATTTTATGGATATGACTATTCACAAAAAATGATTGTCATTGACCCTCGTAACCGAAAATAATTTTTTCATGGCGCTTTGAAATTTTTTTTTTCGCCGAGAAATTTCAGCAGCTATTCCCTGTCGATTATTCTTAAAAATTCGTTCCTGATTTTTAATAAATTTGTTTGACGCTCTACAGAAAAGTTTTTTAATACTTTTTTGTAGGTACCCATGGGCTCTGACTCAGACAAAAATTTCAATGCGATACCTTTACTATTGTAGGAGTTATGGCCGTTTGAAAATTGGACCACTTTTATGGGGGTTTTCTCACTTTACGGGGTTAAAGAACAACTTTCCGAGTATTTTTGGAATTTCTACATATTCTCCACTAAAATACGCGTTGTTTGCCTTTTTAAACATTAAAATCGACCAATCCGTTCAGGAGTTATGATGTTTTAAAGATACGCATGAAATTTCAGTGAAACATATCAATGGTATGGTCAGACATGACATTTTCGGTAATGAATTTTTTTCTCGAAAGCGCGTAGGAAATCGGGGGTATATATATTCACCAAAAATGATTGTAATTAACCCCTGCAACTAAGAATAATTTTTTTAGAACGATTTGAAATTTTTCAATTTCGCCGAAAAATGCCAGCACCTACTCGAATTTTTTTCTCGAAACTGGGTAGGATTTCGGGGATATGTCTATTCACCAAAAATGATTGTAATTAACCCCTGCAACTAAGAATAATTTTTTTAGAACGATTTGAAATTTTTCAATTTCGCCGAAAAATGCCAGCACCTACTCGAATTTTTTTCTCGAAACTGGGTAGGATTTCGGGGATATGTCTATTCACCAAAAATGATTGCAATTAACCCCTGCAACTAAAAATAATTTTTCCAGAATAATTTGAAATTTTTTAATTTCGCCGAAAAATGTCAGCACCTACTCGAATTTTTTTCTCGAAACTGGGTAGAAATTCAGGGATATGTCTATTCACCAAAAATGATTGTAATTAACCCTTGCAACTAAAAATAATTTTTCTAGTACGATTTGAAATTTTTTTTTCACCGAGAAATTTCAGCAGCTATCCCCCTGTCGATTATTCTTAAAAATTCGTTCCTGATTTTTAATAAATTTGTTTGACGCTCTACGGAAAAGTTGTTTAATACTTTTTTTTAGATATCCAAGAGCTCTACTTCACAAATAAATTTCAATGAAATACACTCACTATTGTAGGAGTTATGGCAATTTGAAAATTAGACCAGCTTTATATGGTTTTTCTCAATTTACATGGTTAAGGTACAACTTTTCTAATATTTTTACGATTTCTACATATTCTTCACTAAAATACGCGTCGTTTGCATTCCGAAACATTAAAATCCTTCAATCCAGCCAGAAGTTATAACCTTTTAAATGTATTTCCTTAAAAAAAATCAGTCTCAAAATCGTCAAGGGCCAAAATAACACCGGGTGAAACAATTCTATCGGAATTTTGGCGTTGCTGCACCGGGGAGTTGCTCGTATCGCATACTCGAAACGAAGACACCCAAACAGTTGGTATCGAAACTTGGTGGCCGACGACTACGGGTCCAGAACGTCACAAGTTACGCTCGAATTTACGAGCCCGAAAGTTGCTACACGTTGAACAAGTTCGCTCGCGGGTCCGACATCAACGCGCGTTAATTCCGCCGTTGTTGTTGAACTCGTATATTATGCTTATTTTATTTCGGTAAACTCTGTCCCCCCGGTCGCCGAGGCTCGTAACGACGTAACAGCTTAATTTCGCGCGGCATGTAGGTCAGAAAAATTAAGAACAGAGACTGCGACATTCCCCTCTCTCGTTTTCGAGATTGTTCTGCTTTGTCGACCCCTCCTTTGACCCGAGACGCCTCGCGAAATTATCGTCGAGCTCTCTCGTTCCCGGCTGCTCGACTTTTCCGGGGCCAAAGCGAAAACGCACTCTGGGTTGCTTCGTGAAAGATTTATGCTTGTTCCTCGATACCTTAAACAGTCTAAGAGATGAAACACGATCCCAAAACTCGTGGAAAAATTATTCGATGTTTGGATCCAACTTTCTAACTTCGTCTTAAAATTCTTGGTCATAGATGTCTCGAGCTTCTTTTGTCTCAAATATTTTTTTTTTAACACTAGATTTACGGGCATTGATCGCACGTATATTTATTGATACCTTTCATGTTGACGATTACCATACAATACGAATATGTATTCATACCAGAGCATCAATCAAATTCAACATAAGTTGTTAAAAAATAATATTTATGCGTTCTGCAATTTTAAATATGGGATCAGACACCAAAATGACGGTTTCCGTAAATCTAGTGTTAAACGTCTATGTAACATTTGACTTTTTTAATATCAGCTAGGACCAACTTCTTCGTTGAATCATACGTATATAGTATGGAAATGCAGAAAATATTTAACAAACAGAAATATACGTATTTATACAAAATTTGTATTATCGAGACTGACAGGCTATAGGCGATTGCCTTTAAAACCTGTTCGTATAAATCTCATTGCGACGAAAACCGTGGGAAATCGAATGGAAACTTTGTCCGCGGATAATTCGTGGCAAATATTCCGAGCGTTCGCGATAAATTCCGTTTTATATACGGTCGGCGAGAGAGCTTGTAAATCGACGGTTTCGAGTACCTCGTTACGCATAAATAACGTCGAAAAGTGAACGAAGTACGTGTCGGAGTCTGTTGCATACGATCGACACCTTTTTGCGAGTTAATGATCGGCCCCGCGATCTCGATTCCTGGCGACTCGCGTGCTCGACACCTTCGATCCCTTTCTGTCTCAGTAGTCTATCGGTAATCGATCGTATCCGTCCACCGTGAATGTAAACGGTGACCCAAAGTATGCCGTCGAGACCCCGGAGAAAACGATTACTGTTTTCTAGGAAGAAAAAAACCAGACATCGAGCAAAACACGTCTCACGAGAAAGAAATCAGATCCAAAACGAACCACAAATTAACCCATAATTAAGTTGCCTTTCTTCTTGTGGGATTTAAAAAATCGAATTTTTTTTTGCATTGTCTTTTAGTATGTAGTCTCGAAAATATATCTACCAAATATTAAATTGAAATTTGAAAAACTAACGAAGTTATAGCCTGCTGAAATGTACCACGTGTAGGTATAAGTGGACGTAAAACTTTAAGTTGTCTTTTTACTTTGTGGGATTTAAAAAATTGATTTTTTTTGCATTTTCTTTAAGTTTGTAGTCTCGAAAATATGTCTACCAAATATTAAATTGAAATTTGAAAAACTAACGAAGTTATAGCCTGCTGAAATGTACCACGCGCAGGTACAACTGGACGTGACACTTGAAATTGCCTTTCTACCTTGTGGGATTTAAAAAATCGAATTTTTATTTGCATTGTCTTTTAGTATGTAGTCTCGAAAATATATCTACCAAATATTAAATTGAAATTTGAAAAACTAACGAAGTTATAGCCTGCTGAAATGTACCACGTGTAGGTATAAGTGGATGTAAAACTAAAAGTTGCCTTTTTACTTTGTGGGATTTAAAAAATCGAATTTTTTTGCATTTTCTCTTAGTATGTAGTCTCGAAAATATATCTACCAAATATTAAATTGAAATTTGAAAAACTAACGAAGTTATAGCCTGCTGAAATGTACCACGTGTAGGTATAAGTGGACGTAAAACTTTAAGTTGTCTTTTTACTTTGTGGGATTTAAAAAATCGAATTTTTTTTGCATTTTATTTTAGTACGTAGTCTCGAAAATATGTCTACCAAATATTAAATTGAAATTTGAAAAACTAACGAAGTTATAGCCTGCTGAAATGTACCACGCGCAGGTACAACTGGACGCGACACTTGAAATTGCCTTTCTACCTTGTGGGATTTAAAAAATCGAATTTTTATTTGCATTGTCTTTTAGTATGTAGTCTCGAAAATATATCTACCAAATATTAAATTGAAATTTGAAAAACTAACGAAGTTATAGCCTGCTGAAATGTACCACGTGTAGGTATAAGTGGATGTAAAACTAAAAGTTGCCTTTTTACTTTGTGGGATTTAAAAAATCGAATTTTTTTGCATTTTCTCTTAGTATGTAGTCTCGAAAATATATCTACCAAATATTAAATTGAAATTTGAAAAACTAACGAAGTTATAGCCTGCTGAAATGTACCACGTGTAGGTATAAGTGGACGTGACACTTGAAATTGCCTTTTTACTTTGTGGGATTTAAAAAATCGAATTTTTTTGCATTTTCTCTTAGTATGTAGTCTCGAAAATATATCTACCAAATATTAAATTGAAATTTGAAAAACTAACGAAGTTATAGCCTGCTGAAATGTACCACGTGTAGGTATAAGTGGACGTGACACTTGAAATTGCCTTTCTACCTTGTGGAATTTAAAAAATCGAATTTTTTTTTGCATTGTCTTTTAGTATGTAGTCTCGAAAATATGTCTACCCAATATTAAATTGAAATTTGAAAAACTAACGAAGTTATAACAACTGGACGTGAAGCTTTGAAGCTGTTTTTCTCGAAACTACATTTTTCGACACTGAGTATGTGATAACGAGAAAACTATTGAAGATATCAACGTGAAATTTATACAGTATCTTTAGAACTGGTCTCCCTATAGCACGAACTAGGATAATAGCGATATATGCTATACTTCTTCTTCTATTAACAAAAAAGCAACCGAATATATGAAAATATTCAGTATTTTTTCGTAAAATAGCTTCCATTTTGCCATTTATTGTTTTTTTTTTAGAAGATCCTAGTTCATGCTGTAATCACACTCATTTGCATTAAGAATATCATTGGTTTCTGGATTTCGGATAACTTGTTAGCGAGATATCATATACATAGTCGTGAAAATTGTTCGTAAAAACTGTTGTTTGTTGATCGACAAAAACAGCGTAATCAATAGATATTATGCGCTGCGAAAATTCATCAACCTAGCTAAATATATAATAAATGCATCTACAAAACCTGGAATTAATCGCTCTTTAATAGCCCGCAAAAAAAAATCACAAAGAAATATGTATTTTTCGTGCCTACAAGGTAGAATGGCCCCTCAAAAAACGTAATCAATGGATATTATGCGTTGCAAAAATTCGTAAACCTAGCTAAATATATAATAAATGCATCTACAAAACCTGGAATTAATCGCTCTTTAATAGCCCGCAAAAAAAAAATCACAAACATCTATTTTTCGTGCCTACAAGGTAGAATGGCCCCTCAAAAGAAGCAACAAGAATAAATTATTGTGATCGAGTTAAAAACGTGTTACACTCTGGAGAGGGGGGGGGGTCGAGTCTGATTATTTTACTAATTAAAAGAGACAAAGTGGAGACAAAAAATGGGTCGCAGAAATATTATTTTCCTCCCCCTCGAGCGTTCGTTTTTCGACAAAAACGACTTTGGAGATCGTTGAACGCGCCCGTGCAGTTTGCAAATGTGCTCGAATACATAGTAAAAACCAAACGAATGAAAACCCTGTTAAAAGAAAAAGTGGAGATAAAATCTTCTCGTACGAGCCTTCGTTCGCTGGGAAAAATTTGTTTCGAGTATAAATACGATGTACGCAAGTTTTACTGAAATTTGGTTTAGCAAATCTTATTACAGAGACGAGTCCAAAATAATCATTTTGAAACAAACTACCTTTATTTATATTCCCAACGAAATTTTTTAATTCTATATTTCTCGTCAATTTGATTAATTGCTTTGCATATTTTGCGGAACTTTGTTAGAATTTAGAATTTTATTATGAATCAGAATTGTTCGTGAGAATAATTGTAATAATAGTAATAATAGTTATAACCGTCGTCTGAATATTTCGCGGAGCCAAGGAACTTTTAAAATCGCATCAAAGAAACAGTAAATCCGTCGACGGACCCGGGGGGGTTTTCTTTCGCGATCCACGGCGAAGTTTGCCGCGCTATTTTGATAAATTTATGGTGAATTATGGATACGTCGCTCAGCATAATAATAGGAGCCGTAGCGGGCTCCACGGTGGGGAAACTTTAAATCGTATCGCGGAGATAACAAATCCAGAACGAAACGAACGTCGCTTTTTCGGGGGAGGCGGAGGAGCACGCTATGCGGGCCGATTCGCCTAACTCGGGGGAAGGGGGATCTTGAATTACTCGTAAACTACTCTGCGCGAGGGGCAAAAAAAAAAGTTCCAAGAAACTTCAAAGAGACGAATGCATAAAACGGTAATCAGACCAGATTCGGCGACTTTGTTCTCCTCGATCGATAGTTTAGTCTGGAAATTCGGAATCGTAGTGGACGTTTTCAGTTATCTTTATTATTATATCAGAATATAAAGTCCTACGAATTATTTAAGGTGTGTTAACTTCTGTAAAAAACTGTTAGATAGACGTTAAAAAATAATAGATCGTTCGAGCGTCAAAATAATATCAAAATAATAATTATACAAAGAAATATATTTAGTTCTGTTATGGTGGACGCGTTATCAATACAGAAATAAAAATTCAAAAATCGAGTAACATTGTCCATGTTTGTAAACACAAACGCTTGGAAATTCGACAAACATTCAAGCTCGATTTTCCTGGAAAAAACAAGACCAGAATGAAAAAAATTTATCCATGCATTTCTGAATTATTTCATTCATCGTTTCAATCGTGAACATATAACGTGTACAGATCGGTGCAACGATACACAAAATCGGTAAATTATTTCAGCCTCGTGTGAATTTCGATCCCCAACACCCGCGACGGATGAATTTGAAAGAAAATATTTTTCCATGGGGAATGTTTTCGTTCAACATCGGTAAACGTCGACTGTTTTCGGCCCGACGGTATTTAATTCGCCCCCGGACCTTTGTGAGCCTCATCGGAATTTCCATATATGTAAACGCGCCCGGCGCGATAGTTTAAACGCAGCCTCGAATGCAAATGCATTTTTCGAGCGTCTCTTCGCCGCTGGTGTCGTGATTTACCACGGAGCTCGTCAAAGCACGCGAACGGATTTCGTCTTCCCGCGAACTTTTCGCGATCGATTCTCGACGATAGAAACTTTATTACGCGGTTCTCGACTTCTCTGTAAATTGTTATAAATGTGTGAAGTTCGACAACTCCGCTCGATTTACAAATAACTTTCCATTTCGACGTTGCAAGATTTTAGAATGCATAATCGAACGTATTCGAAGACTTTATTTATTTCAATTCTGCTTGAAGACACGATTATTAGTGGATATTCGTAGTTAGACTGCGGATCTTTATGCAAATTCGCATTTTTATTAATAGAATTAATGAAACGGAACCCCTAAATATAATAATTCGTATCTTACTTTAAGTATTTCTTATATTTTTGCATATTAAATGCGTTCTGTAGTTTTTCGAGGATAAAAATTTCCCATAAATGCATAAACATCCGCAGTCTATTCATAGCATTTGAACAATGCGAACAGCAAAGTTTATTTTAACAGAAAATCTTCATTATATTAAAATTCATTTTAATTTCAGTTTTAGTTTATTTTGATTTTATATTAAAATAAACTATGTTCGATGTATCGTGTCGCTCAGATTTCGTAAAAATTTAGATTTCACGAAAACTAACCGCGGCATATTCAAATCCACTTGCCTCTAATAAAAAAAAGTTACCGTCCTCAAAGTACGATCACTTTCAACTATGAAAAACTCGCGTACCCGGTGGAAATTTATGTTGTTCGCGTTTCCCAACGAATCAGAAAATGAATCACCGTGAATGAACGAGCCGGGAGATAATACCCGGCAGGAAAAAGGACCGAGAAGGTTCGCTGCATCATCGCCGTGTCCATAAATCACCTTCGATTTATCAAAATTACTTTGTAACTTTACCGTAGCATTTTTTCGTTTTTTCTGTTTTCCGCGATACTTCGCGAATACAAAGTTTCCTAATTCGTGATTCATCTTCCGTTCCACCGACCTAACCGATGACCGTTCTTGTCATTTTAAGATTACAAACGCGTGGAACGATCTTCGTGGATTTTGTGTAGCCCGGTTTGCATATAGAAAAATATCGTCGGTATTTATATAAATTTGTGATCATATTTTGTATCGTTTGAGTGGAATTGAGAGCCTAGGTACGACCAAATATGTACAAATTGTCGAGTTTCCCAACAATTGCAAAGTTTGTCGGGACCCATTCGGCCAAGTTTTGTTCGTCGAGGATCGCTGGATGTTTAATATTACAGCGAGCCTCTTGCAAACCTTGTGCCGCGATATTTAATTTGCCATTCCCTCTGTAAAGTTCCCTCTACTTGTTCGCGAAATTTGCATATACAATGTGGCGTCGACGTCGCGCTACGGAAATTCAAAGGGCGAGAGCCCCCCGTCACGTATCAGTCGCGCAGCGTAACGCTTACAATTTTTAATTTTCGTACCGCGATCATCCCCCATCGAGTATTCTCAATTTTTCACTGCAATTTGCACGTTTAAAATAATGCAACACCATAATTAATTTTTCTATTCGTCCCTTTTCCTCTAATTGTTTACGATTCATAAATAAATTCGAAGTAAACTATGTGATATACATATTGCATCTAATATTTTTTTGTATGCATGTAAAATTAATTTGGTATCTTTGTAATCCATCAGTCACCTATCAGTCGCCCAGAGTAACGCTTGCAATTTTTAATTTTCGTCTCGCGATCATCCCCCATCGAGTATTCTCAATTTTTTATTGTAATTTGCACGTCTAAAACAATGTAACACAATAATTTTCTATTCGTCCCTTTTCTCTACATATTTATGATTCATAGATTTTGACGTAAACTACATATGTGATATGTTACATTTTTACTTTATTTTTCTATAAACCTCCGAGATTAAAAAAAAAAGTTGAAAAATTGATAATTGAACTTCAAATCGTTGCCATTTTTTCTTTTGCTCCAGTACTAACCCAGACCTAACCCAGACCTAACCCAGACCTAACCCAGACCTAAACCAGACCTAACCCAGACCTAATCCAGACCTAATTCAACATATACTATCTGATATATTGTATCTAATATTTTTTTGTATGCATGTAAAATTAATTTGGTATCTTTCTCTATGATCAAAGATGTAATCCATCAGTATCTCTGGGTATATCCCATATAGTAAACAATAAATAAATAAATTCGACATAAACTATGTGATATATTGCAACTAATATTTGTTTGTATCTATGTAAAATTGATTTTTTATTTTTCCAAACAATCTAAACAATAAATAAATAAATTCGACATAAACTACGCGATATATTGCATCTAATATTTTTTTGAACGTATGTAAAATTAATTCGTTATTTTTCTCTACGATCAAAGCTGCAATCCATCACTATCCCTGTATAAACAATAAACAAATAAATTCGACATGCGATATATTACATCTAATATCTTTTTGAACGTATATAAAATTAATTTGTTATTTTTATCGACCAAAGGTGTAATCCATCACAACCACCGAGCGCAAATAAATAAAATAAATAAAATTAATATAATCTCGTCTGATTTCTCGACTCAATAAAAAGTCTATTCGTGTTTTCCGTACACGAGACCCTCCGTTCTTATTTATTACAAGTCCAACGAACGCGTCAGCAGCTTAAAACGCGCGCAAACACGGTCACCGACGACGATGTAAGCTTTGGAACTCGGTGATCGTCGGGGAACCGAATGCTCCCATAAATTCGGATGTACTCGGTCCCCGTCGACTTATTATATCGCGTCTCATCCGCGGTAAAACGCCGTGGAAAGTTAAAGGCGCGAGGGAAGTTCCCGACGACGACCGAAGACGCTGCTTAAACGACGCTTCCCCCGGTTGCACGCACGCGAAACCACTGTTTAACGGAGGCTCCCGTAAGCCCCATATACAACCCCCGAATCCCGAGGGTTCGCCGCAGCGGCGTAAATGGGGTGAAGTATTACGCTCCCCTAACGCCAAAGACGAGGAGAGCGCGCGTGGAACGAAGGAGACGCGCCATCCGCGAGGAATCGTCTTAGGAATTACTGTCGAGCGCTCCCCGATAATGTGGCGGAGCATTAACTTCACGAAAAGATAACGAAACGAGTAACTTGTTTCGCGGTTATACGATTCGAGGGAAATTCGCGAAATAGGAAGAAAAAATCGAAGCTTTGATCAATCGAAGTTGGGCAAATTTCATTTTTAGACTCGTTCTAGAACTAGATTTACCTTCATTTACAGATTCTAATTTACAAATGTATTTGACAATGAAACACAAATGGGAGTTTGGTATTTTTTATGAGCTCAATATGTGTCCTTTTAGTTCTCAAAACTCGCCATTGAACCTACGAAGTAAACAAAGTGTTCCTTCAATTTTCAAAGGGAAATTGACACCATCTTGCTCCATAGACTGTTTCATTCTTCCACGAAGAACATTCCTCGAATTCTAGAACTAGATTTAGCTTCATTTACAGATTCTAATTTACAGATATATTTGACAATGAAACATAAATGAGAGTTAGTTTGGTATCTTTTATGAGCTCAATATGTACCCTTTTAGTTCTCAAAACTCGCCATTGAACCTACGAAGTAAACAAAGTGTTCCTTCAATTTTCAAAGGGAAATTGACACCATCTTGCTCCATAGACTGTTTCATTCTTCCACGAAGAACATTCCTCGAATTCTAGAACTAGATTTAGCTTCATTTACAGATTCTAATTTACAGATATATTTGACAATGAAACATAAATGAGAGTTAGTTTGGTATCTTTTATGAGCTCAATATGTACCCTTTTAGTTCTCAAAACTCGCCATTGAACCTACGAAGTAAACAAAGTGTTCCTTCAATTTTCAAAGGGAAATTGACACCATCTTGCTCCATAGACTGTTTCATTCTTCCACGAAGAACATTCCTCGAATTCTAGAACTAGATTTACCTTCATTTACAGATTCTAATTTACAGATATATTTGACAATGAGACATAAATGGGAGTTAGTTTGGTATCTTTTATGAGCTCAATATGTACCCTTTTAGTTCTCAAAACTCGCCATTGAACCTACGAAGTAAACAAAGTGTTCCTTCAATTTTCAAAGGGAAATTCACACCATCTTGCTCCATAGACTGTTTCATTCTTCCAACGAAGAACATTCCTCGAATAAGAGATCCGATTCACGAACATTTTCATCGTCTTTCTCGCGTCTCCGTTCAAGATGGCTGGATCTCCATACTGTTTTTCATACGAAGCCCCGCGCGTTCGCCCTGTCGAACTATTATTACGAGACCGTGCACTCGTGCAATTTGCTATTCATCCCGGGGCCACTGTTTGCCGAACAGCTCGCTGAATACGTGTACACCCGTCGCGACTGCAGCCTGATTGGGTTGCATGTGCAATCCCATCAGCCGCTGCAACACCCCAAGACGCGCGTAGCCTCGTTCGAATTGCGAGAACCTCTCCTTTCGGATTCGGACCGAGACAGCTACCACTCGCAAACCAGAATCATACGCTATGTATAATAATTCATCCGATGACAACAGAGGAATAGTGTTCGTACTCTGGGAAATTGTGACTCACTTGCAGAATTAAGAGAAACCTCTTTTACTCGTAGGATTATCCCCCATTTATTTTTATGAAATTTTGTGTCAAACATGTCTGTTTACCAAGTAGTTTTTTCTTTTGTCAATTTTAATATGTTAAAACTGTGGTATTGGTTATCATAGATACGAAGTGAGTGATATTTTGTATGAGAGATGAGTGTGACACGAGTGAATGGTCCAAATAGTTGTAAAAGTGAACGAAAGAGAGACGTGTGTGAAACTGGGCACTTGTAAACGAGCATCGAGTGTGAGGCAAATCATTGTTTTTGTATCGATTTCTTGTGAAATAGTTTTTACCAACGTTATACAATTATAATAAATACGTTCTATTCATCCACCCACAAGAACAATGTCTAATTACAAAACTGATGAGGAGATAAACGCATTATAGAAATTAATAAATACGTGAATCCCTCATCCTAGTCTCGATGCAGCTGCACCTTGATGATCGCACGAGACCTTCTTTTTCCTTTCTACAGCGATTTATTAACAATATATTTACAGTTGTAGGTGTATAGACCTAACCTAAGTTAACCTTGTATAGTCTTTTTGCGTATCTGATGTTTGAGAGTCCATGCTTCTCTTTGTGGCTCTACCTTTCACCTTGCAACAGTAGAGACATGGTATCTATTTCTCTTTTAAACTTATCACAGTGTGATGTCTAAAAATATACATTTTCTAGTGAAGAAGTGTCTTTGCTTACAGGGGAAAAGTGTATTAAAAACTTATTTCTGAAGCACGAGACCAGTTGTTGCCACGACCACAGACAAGTTCTACTTCTAATCTCATCACACATAAACCAGTCTCAAAAACAACTAAATTCATAAGAAACAAGTTTTTTCCCCCATTTGTAATAAATTATAATGCATACGAATACGAGTGGGAGTTGAACACTTGACAAAAGATTATAAAAAATGTTGACAACATCGATCCGAAGAGCGTCGTTGGATCTCGCGCGGCGAAGATAATCGTAATTCAGAAACGCGGGGCTGTCGTTGTTGCCCCTTATAAACACCGAAATCACGATCGCGCGGTTTGACATTCAGCATACACGAATTCGTTTCCCGCTGGCTTCATTACGCGTTATAATTGCTCCGCTAATTAATTGCGCCAAGTTCGCGCGGGCAGAATTTCCGTACGCCGAACGGGGCGCGCTGGGTTGCCAATACATAATACACCGACGTGTTTACATACCTCTTCGCGGACGTCAGCGGAATGCACAAAGCAATTAATGTCATTTACCTTAATTAGTTCGCCGAAATTCTGTAGATTTAATTAACGCCTTGTGACGGCCCGCGTTCGTTTTAATTGTGCGAAAATGTTAATCGGACCTCGTACATTTTCGCCCCCCCCCCCTTTTTTCACCCCGAAGTTTCAACTTTTACCGCGCGATGGAGGAGCGTGGCACGGATTTGGTCCTCGGATGATGTGCTCTGGCAAGTCGAGATTTTCGACAGCTATGGGATCGAGTTCCAAGGTTCAATTTATTTAAAAAAGATACACAAATTTGAGGGGATGTTCTGGTACCTCTGCAGAAATTAATTTCTTTTTTTTTTTGAAGAATATAATTTGAAAAATATATTTGCAATACCTTAGGTCTAAAGTGACGAAGGCTGTTTCAAAACGCGATAGTCAATGTTGTTGTTATTGGGGCAGAGTTTAGAAGCGTTTATCTCCAAACTATGTCTAATTGATAATTGAACTTCAAATCGTTGCCATTTTTTCTTGTGCTCTAGTACTAACCCAGACCTAACCCAGACCTAACCCAGACCTAACCCAGATCTAACGCAGACCTAACCCAGACCTAACCCAGATCTAATCCAGACCTAACCCAGACCTAACCCAGACCTGATCCAGATCTAATCCAGACCTAACCCAGACCTAACCCAGATCTAATCCAGATCTAATCCAGACCTAACCCAGAATGGTGTTCAAGATATCTCAAAATCTACTTGATCATTCAGCTTAAAATTTGTTACTTTATTTTACTATAAACCTCCGAGATTTAGGATCAAAACATGTAAAATCAAACTTCGAATTGTTGCCATTTTTTTAACTATCACTTTTTCTTTTACTCTAGCACGAGGTATAGCCAAACTCATACTAATTAAGAATCATTCACCCTTTTTCATTTCAAACCAACGTAATAAAAGCGACTATGTTTGAGAATATGCAGTGCCACCAATTTTAAGGTTCTCTAGTCCAAAAAATACATAAATGTCGCTGAAACCTGTGAAAACAGACCTTGTAAATTTGACTTGCAAAAGAGTATGTAGTTTATTCAAAAAAAATTCACCAAGAAAGTCTAATTTTGTGCTAACGATTTTGAACAATTTCTAACCGAATTCTACCTTAAATATCTTAACGATAAGTGGTCAGGTTTCGATTCTACTTGTGTGTATCGATCCCCATCGCTGTCCTTTGGAAATAGTCGATAGAAACAGAGGCATCGTGGTCAGCGGAAACGTATGTACCAGTAAAAATGCAAACGCGTTTGGCTACGAAATTCCCGGGCGCTCGTTAATCGAGAATATTTTACGCGGTCGGGGAGAATCGTTTATTTCGTTGTTTACTCGTCAATAACAAGAACCGAGATCCCGTAACCTCCGTATTGCGCGGCGAGATTAAAGCGTTCCGGTGTGTTTTATTCCGTCGCGATAGATCGCGCCTGAAACGCTTTCGGATTCGGCCTGTTTTTCTTCCGTTCCCTCCTATCGCGTTTTCTGTTCCGTTTTATAAGAACGATAACGGTAACGGTATGTCTGGATAACGGTTGAAAAGAAATACTGCGTATGGGGACGGGCCTGGAGGAAAATAGGGGTTGTCAAATATTTCATGATTCCACCGTTACGAATCTTTTTTTCTTCCCGGGTAAACAAATATGTTCCATCGTCGTGGTCGATAAATGCGAACGAAATGGAAAAACTGCAACATGCACGTGAATTTTAATAATTGATCGACGATATTGATTTGCGCTACAAAAATTTATTTAAATATAAATTAACACATTTTTTGTTATCACGGTTATATGCAATGATTTGGATGAATATTTAATAAAATTTTTAGTGGTTTTATACTGGAAAATTTATATTGATCATAGGATGTAATATTATGGACGAAATGGGCATTCAAACTCAAACAGTAAATATATGATGGATCTAAAATAATAAATTTTAAAATAAATTCAAATGTTTTTTTTTATCTGTTTGATTGAAAATAATATGAGAAATTAAACCAAATCCAGGTAAAATTAAAATATAAACTTCAGGATGACCAAAAAAATCAAAATAAGTATTGATAAAGAATTGGACGTATTTAAATTAAGATTAGATAATAATATTCAGTACAATTTTAGAGCCCTTTAATGGTTTTACAGTTTAGTTCTAAACATTCTACATTCTATCTATCCTTTTAGTTCCAGGAAGCACTCTAACAGGGTTCATCCATTCTCGTAGATTCCCAACATAGATGGGACTTGGAAAACTTACGAAATGTGGTATAAACCGGTACATGGGAAATTTTAGCAGATTGCTAACATTCATTGAAAATTAAGAACATTCCCCAAGTTACACCCTTCAACAAGTTGACTGAACCTACCTACCTATTTTCAGTCTAATTAAATAACAGATGTCTATATTCAACACTGCCTATATTTACAATAAAATTTTCGTAATCTAATTTTCACTGACAAGATAAATATTTTTGGGATCCACGTGAGCTCTGCTTTCTATCACCAGGGAAATTCGTGTAATATTTCTAATTAAAATGTAAAATGTTCGTGCATGGACGAAAGAGAATTCACTTATTTCGAGGAACTTATTTCTTCGACGCTCGAAACTTCCAAGCTGCATCGTACGCCACTGAAACTCACGCGACGCGTTTTATCCATTTTACAAGAATAATACGATACGTATCGCGCCAGCGACTAAACTTCTGCTCACGTACCGTCTCAGGTTCAACAAAACCATTTCGACCGCTAACTTCATTTCGCGTCAAACAATGCAACGCCGCAGCGGAAGTCTCGGAGGATTGGCCGTGTCCCGTCCAACGACGAGCGAGTTTGAAAAATTCGGACAAGAATTCCTCGCGCGATAACAACCTCGAATATACTGGGTGCGACAGAAATCATAGTACCATTCTGGTGCAAAAATAACTCGAAAATTTGCCAATAAAATTCGAGGTTTAATTGGAACATTAATCTCAAAAATTCATTTTTTGTCTGTGATCCAATTTGTCGAACTTTAAACAATCGCTATGTTCCCTTCGAGGATCAAACAGAACAGTCATATTAAAAATTTACACGAAACAATTCAATATCACGCTGATTACCATGGTGGTCACCGGTGACCGTCGCTTCGAACCAACGTGAAACGATCTTGAATCCGAGTAAAGTTGTTAATAACGATTATTTACCTTAAAAATTGGATATTTCTATCGAATGTACTATTTTGTACTCAAAAATTCAATGACACGTTGATTGACATGGTGGTCACCGGTGACCGTCGCTTCGAACCAACGTGAAACGATCTTGAATCCGAGTAAAGTTGTTAATAACGATTATTTACCTTAAAAATTGGATATTTCTATCGAATGTACTATTTTGTACTCAAAAATTCAATGACACGTTGATTGACATGGTGGTCACCGGTGACCGTCGCTTCGAACCAACCTCAAACCTCGATTCTCATGAATTAGTTAACAATGCTCGTTCATATTTGGAATAATACGTATTCTATTTTTTTTTGTATATTTATTTTGTGCTAAAAGATTCAATAACACGTTGATTGCCATGGTGGTCACCGGTGACCGTCGCTTCGAACCAACCTCAAACCTCGATTCTCATGAATTAGTTAACAATGCTCGTTCATATTTGGAATAATACGTATTCTATTTTTTTTTGTATATTTATTTTGTGCTAAAAGATTCAATAACACGTTGATTGCCATGGTGGTCACCGGTGACCGTCGCTTCGAACCAACCTCAAACCTCGATTCTCATGAATTAGTTAACAATGCTCGTTCATATTTGGAATAATACGTATTCTATTTTTTTTTGTATATTTATTTTGTGCTAAAAGATTCAATAACACGTTGATTGCCATGGTGGTCACCGGTGACCGTCGCTTCAAACCAACCACAAACCTCGATTCTCGTAAATTTGTTAACAATGCTCGTTCATATTTGGAATAATACGTATTCTATTTTTTTTTGTATATTTATTTTGTGCTAAAAGATACAACACGTTGATTGCCACGGTGGTCACCGGTGACCGTCGCTTCAAACCAACCACAAACCTCGATTCTCGTAAATTTGTTAACAATGCTCGTTCATATTAGGAATAATACGTATTCTATCGAACAACTGAATATTTATTTTGTGTTAAAAGATACAATAACACGTTGATTGCCACGATGGTCACCGGTGACCGTCGCTTCGAGCCAACATCAAACGATCCTGAATCCTCGCAAATTATTTAATAACGCTTATTTATATTCTTATAATATTCCATTGAACAATTTGATTATTTCTATTGTGCCATTCGAAGAACTGTCGATATTAGCGTGTTGAAGCACGAAGTGGTTAAAAATTTTCCCATTTATTTTTGCGGGAGGAATTTCGTTGGCGCCAAGGATTCCCCGGCCACCCTCCGCAGGTTCCCGTGCAAATGAAGGAAACGAAAACGTTTATTCCCCGGAGATTCACGGAGCCCGCAGGCTCGTTCGAGATGCGGCGCGTGAGCAATTTGAAGCGGTATCTCTCAGTCGTGCAGCCCAGACCTGTGCTCACATTCTGACGTTCGCGAGCACGCCTGTTGGCGAGAGGCAACCGCTTTCATACATGTATGCATGCCCTGGGACACGCCGAGCGGGATTTTATAAGGGATTTTTATCCATTCCAAGTGAATTCCGTTGCGCCAAAGGGCGCAAACCGACCGACGTGTTTCATAGTTCAACGCGGGTTCGAGGGGGCCAAAGTCTTCGCGTTCTGGCGGTCCGTGGCCGGTTAATCGCTCTGCGGAACAGAAGCAACTTCTACGAACAAATGCACAAAAGACGAACGAAATATTTTACCACAATATTTTGTTTCTCTTAACGAAAAGTGGTTTCCAAAATGAACGTGGATAATCGACGTACCAGCGTTCGTAAGGTACTCAGAAGAGATTTTTAAGACTCCAAATGAAGCACTGGAATTTTCTAGGAACTTGTTTTAAATTCGGTGTCTGTCTTCTCAGAACTTCCTCAACGTCTTGTGATTTTTAAGACCCCGAATGAAGCATTCGAATTTCCTAGAAATTAATTTTCATAATATATTAAAAAATTCGAAGTCTTCTCAGAAAATGAAAAATATATTGTTCGATGTTAATTGGAATGTTAACGTCGCGTGGATACTATGATCGTTCGTAGGATTCGTCACGGTTAAGAATGGTGCCAAGTGTGCTTTGTTTAAAGTGTGCCGTGAGACCGAAAAGAGAGTCTTTTTCTGAACCGTGCCACGAGCTTAACAAGGTTAAGGATCATTTCGTTTAGGGGCCAGTTGTCACTCGGTCGAGAAACGAAGAAGCACATAAGTTCCCCAGTTAGTATTCGACCACTCGAGCTTTCGACAATTAGGTTTGCACGTTCACAAGCAGAGGAAACGCTCATCTTCGCGGACGAATTATTTTATTAGACAGAAATAGTAGCTCAAACTGTTCTTGTCCCACGACACTTGTCAATTTACGATTTTGGAGTGTCATATCGTTCGGGAGATTTAATTATGTATTTAAGTAATTTTAAAATTAAACTTACGAGCATGTGTCAGCGTTCTTGAAAAGGTTAATAGATCCTTGCACATTGATAGGGCTGGAAATACTAAAAATAACTATCTCAAGTGTCGAATTTAAAATTCTCTCGTTAACCAGCTTTAAGGTTCTCTATTAACGAATGCTCAATTTTATCAAATATGAAACGACGTATTTCAGGATAGTTTTGAAGACTAATATCTCTCTGGTATCTGTGTTTACAGTCCAATTCCCGGTTTTATACGCCGTACGACGCGGAGGCATCCGGGTTCGTTTCAGTTTGTTTCGTTTCATCTGGAAAGTCGTTTAAGTGCCGTTTCATTAGTGTTATATATCGCGTGAGGGTGCACGGCGGGATTCGTGGGGGGCTTAAGTCTCCTCTAACGAGAAAAGAATTCGAGGCGAATCGTAATCCGTGTCCTGGGAACTCGCCGGAGGAAGGATTCGATGCAGGCGTCCCCCGTGCAAGGACGAGCTGGTCGATTGTGGGGAAAAGGAACCTCGGGTCGGGTGTAACTGTAAACGAGTTGAGTCGCGTAAAAGAGTACCGCGAGCAAACTTTTAAGTAGTTCGGGCAAGTTTCGGAATCGATACCGCTGTCGGGAACCGAGGGCGAAGATGTTCCCATCCCCCTTGGATCCTATCGTCGAACATAACTCCATCTACAACTGTTTATCGTCGTTTTGGTTAATGCAGCCTCCCACGCTCGTTCCAATCCCCGAGCTTCCGAGACCAGTTTTCCCGTTTACCCCAGGTGTCTGAGTTTGATGACAAAAAGATCGATTTTCTCTGTTTATACACTCTTAAGTAAAATTTTGAGTTTTATCTCTTTTCAATGCTTGGGGGTTTTAAGAATGCCCCCCTAAAATATTAAAGCAACAAAAATTTTTTAATCTTGTCGACAAATTTGTCCATTTACTTAAATTTTTTTCTCGAAAGTGCGTAGGATTTCCAGGGTATTTCTATTCACCAAAAATGATTGCAATTCATCCGCGTAATTGAAAATAATTTTTCCAGATCGGAAATTTTCTTTTTTCGCCCCGAAAAATTTCAGCACCCTCGATTTTTCCTAAAAATACGTTTTTCATTTTTAATAAATTTGTTTGATATTCTATGGAAATTTTGTTTAGTACTTTTTTATAGGTATCCATGAGCTCTATTTCCATATTAAATTTCATTGGGATACGTTCACTATTGTAGAAGTTATGAACGTTTGAAGATTGGACCATTTTTATGGGGTTTTTTTTCACTTTATGGGGTTAAGGAACAATATTCCGAATATTTTTAGAATTTCTACATATTCTTGACCAAAATACGCGTCGTTTGCTTTTTTAAACATTGAAATCCTCCAAGCCGTTCAGAAGTTATGATGTTTTAAACATTTGCATGAAATTTCAGTGAAACATATCAACGTATGGTCAGACATTATATTTTTTACTCGAAAGTGCGTAGGAATTCGGGGGTATGTGTATTCACCAAAAATGATTGTATTTGATCCCTGCAACTAAAAATAATTTTTTTAAAACGATTTGAAATTTTTTAATTTCGTCGAAAAATTTCAGCACCTAATCGAATTTTTTTCTCGAAAGTGCGTAGGATTTCGGGGGTATGCCTATCCACCAAAAATGATTGTAAATGACCCCCGCAGCTAAAAATAATTTTTCCGTGAATGATTTGAAATTTTTTAATAACTTTTTAACGAAGCCTTAATCGACAAATTGATATTCTTGATTTTCCTTTTATTTGAGCTTTTAGAATCTCTAGAGAGATTATTATTAATATTATTTGGATATTATAAATATCTATATGCTCGATCCTAGTAATTCTTATTAAAATTATTCCTGATTTGTTGTTGTTTAATATTGGAATTGTATTCGCTATTTATCTGGATGGAGGAGAGTTCGAATACTCGAATTCGACAAACTTCGTCGGTTGCTCCCAGGCTTGCAATTACTCAGCTGCTGCCATAAGTCAGCCAGCCATTATCATTTGGCTCGCGTCCGAACTCGTCGGGGAAAGGCTTAATTTCAGGGAAACTCGTCGCGGAAGTACACCGAGTCACGTTCGGAATCGTACACCGTGTATAAAAATACGATTCGTTCGATGAAACGGTTCACGAATGGAAAGAATATCACGAATGTATATTTTTTAGTACGATCGCGAGAAACAAGCCTTTCTAAATATAGAAGATTACTATTTAATTTAGAAAACGTCTCGTTAATATAAATTAAAAATTAGTATTTTACTGAGTACTTCCATTTCTTTTTATATTACGACATAATATAGATACAGTTACTCTCGTGTTCGTGCACTATAATGGCGATTACTTTGATGTTTGAGTTAAGGACTTTAATATTTATACGAACTTTCTTCAGTATTTTTAAATATTTTTCAGAGTTATAGCCATTTCTGTACATTGTCATTTGAAAACAAGCTCTAAAAGTAAACGATTTTAATATTGTAGAACTATTCATAATAATAATGTATTAATAGCTTACTATGATCGAAAATATTTCAATTAAAATTAGGAAATAATAAGTAAACAGTAACATCAACAAATTCTACCCCTTCATTATCGAATACTACGAATCTGATTTCGTCACTTAAAAGAGAAGAAAATGGATCAATTTTCACTACGAAGAATAAATGTTCGTTTTTTCTTAACGAGAGATTAAAGGAACCCTCGGGTAGAATTCAGGGTATAATAACAATGTAGCAATAGCCTACTATGATCGAAAATATTTCTCTTAAAATTAGGATATAAAATGGATCAATTTTCATTACGAAAGATAAATGTTTGTTTTTTATTAACGAGAGATTGAAGAATCCCTGTTATATCTTCAAGTTTTGGTAATATTCGACTCGGGATCTTCCTACGACCAGCGTACTTTCGCCAGTTTATCAAGCCCCGCGAGGAACAGGAAGCGCGGAAAATATGAACGAACCTATCTACAGCTTAATTAGAAGCATTAATATGGATAAACTCGGAAGCTCGCCCCCGAAGGATTTGCATGTTGGCCAGCTGCCCGCGAAGACACCTTCGGATTTCCACCCGTTTTCTCTTCCTTTTCGACAAGACCCGGATTTGCTTTAAGACCCCGCGGATTATGGACCAGGAACCTGAGGGTTCCTGGATAACCATATTGCCCGACGATGGAAACACCCCGGGACGTAAAGACATCGTATTCGTTGCCAAACGCGATACGAAATCACGGGCGTCGTTAAAACGATGCAATTTTCACCGTTACAAATTCATTCGAGTCGCGTGGAAGCAAATTTTTCACGAGTAAAATTTAATCTCCACCCTTTTATCACACCTCTCGACGAGAATTATGATGTATGATTCTCCAAACTTTGGAACCCTTTTAATCGTGCCTGAACGATCGCAGAGACGCGGCTCAAAGAAAATCGATCTGTATCTTTGGATTGGTCGATGCATACAGGAAATCGTACAGCACCGACTGACGGATCTAATTGATCCCAGGGGAACCGGGTCACCGTCGCAAATCCATGTAGACCGCGATCTACGGGTAGCCAATTAACTAAGTCGGTGAATCGCGCAGTAAATACGTACAAATGGCCATCAGCGATCGAACGTCAGCTGCAGGACGAATGAACCGTCATAATTTCCACAGAACATTCGATTCAGATTCATTCCACGGAGAATCGAATATTTTCATTTTTGTACAAACGAGTTGCGTTTAACGTTAATTGGACAAAATTTACTCGACTCGATTTTTGAAAATTTACCCCAACTTTCTGTAGGAGAATTGATAAACATTTACTTCTATTGCGTTATACGTTTCAATTTCTGCGGTACAAATAAATACACCATAACTGTTGGTACTTCTAATGTTGAGTCTGGGTTAGGCAGACAAAAGTAAGTGGACACTCTATTAACAGGTTACTTCCTATCGAAATGAGGAAACAAATGACAAACGATAATGACGAATCCATCAGTGTCTATCAAGCATTTATAAGAGAGTATTCGACGAATAATATTAAAATAGTAAAAACAGAACAAAAAAAAATAGAAAAATTCTCAATGTACCTCAGATATACTGGATGCGATAGAAATCATAGTACCACCAAAAAGAACATGACTCTTGGTGCAAAAATAACTCGAAAATTTCCAATAAAATTTGAGGTTTAATTGGAACATTAATCTTCAAAAATTCGTTGCTTCTTGAGTGACTCAATTTGTCGAACTTTAAACAATTGCTATGTTCCCTTCAAGGACCAAACAGAACAGTCATATTGAAAATTTATACGAAAAAATTCAATATCACGCTGATTACCATGGTGGTCACCGGTGACCGACGCTTCGAACCAACGTCAAACGATCTTGAATTCTTGTAAAATTGTTAATAACGCTTATTTATATTAAGAATAATACGTATTCTACAGAAAAATTGAATATTTCCATTGAATATGCTATTTTGTGCTAAAACATTCAATGACACGTTGATTGCCATGGTGGTCACCGGTGACCGTCGCTTCGAACCAACATCAAACCTCGATTCTCGTAAATTTGTTAACAATGCTCGTTCGTATAAGAAATAATACCTATTCTATTGAACAATTGAATATTTCACCGGTCACAATTTGTCGAACTTTAAACAATTGTTACGTTCACTTCGAGGACCAAACAGAACAGTCGAAAAAAGAAATTCCCCACTACCTGTCCACTTACTTACGATCGTAAAGCAACCGTCCACGATAAGGATACCGTTCGAGAGTCGGAAGATCGCGATTGGCCACGGCGGACAGAATCGATATGACATCGGGGGCTGCTCGAGATTTCTCGAAAGAACTGGTCCGTCAAGTCGAGCGATAACGACGAATCGACGAGCCTCGAGATAACAACACTGGCCGACGAGGACTTTTACAAGACCGCCTAATGATTGGCTGCACTTATCTGGCTCCGTTTTTCCTCAGCGGATGCATCTTGCTAGCCGTGAAAAAGGGGGGAGGAATCTCGATCGCGATCAAATTGTCTCGCTTCTGGCACTTTGTGCAATCGTAATCGCAATAGCGCGAGCTCACCGATTTTTCATCTCGTTCTCTCGTTCTCGAACCGTGGATCTTTTCGGGGCGGAGGGAATTTTTGATCGAACGATCGCCGCGGCAAATGGAACGAATGATCGCTCAACGAGGACACGACCGATGGAAATTAACGCGGCGAACGTGCCGCGGCGCCCTCGAATGTGACCCCGTCGTTTGCTGCACTCGATTAAATTACTCGTAAGCGGGCGACAGAAATATTTGCGACACCGGGTGCATCGATCACTATTAGGAACTCCGAAACCACGGTGCCTCGCAATTTACAGTAACGATTCCAAATCACCGTCCCCCCGACGATCGTTTTGTATCGTTAATAATGCCGTACGACCCTTCAAAATTACCCACTTTGTTGCTTTTTATGTTTCATCTCACTTCTATTGATATTTAGAATAATTTATGAAAGAAAATTTTTCGATTTTATATTTGAATTTGATGAAAATAAAAAAGATATCTACAATATTTACATTTATAGAAGACAGTGTGTTTTGCACAATTGATGCTGCCATACGACCCTTCAATATTACCCACTTTGTTGCTTTTTATGTTTCATCTGACTTCTATTGATATTTAGAGTAATTTATGAAAGAGAATTTTTCGATTTTATATTTCAATTTAATGAAATAAAAAAGATATCTGGAATATTTACATTTATAGAAGACAGTGTGTTTTGCACAATTGACGCTGCCATACGACCCTTCAAAATTACCTACTTTGTTGCTTTTTATGTTTAATCTCACTTCTATTGATATTTAGAATAATTTAGGAAAGAAAATTTTTCGATTTTATATTTGAATTTGATGAAAATAAAAAAGATATCTGGAATATTTACATTTATAGTAAACAGTGTGTTCATAGATATTTTTCCCAATGAATTGGGTAGCATAATTTAATTTAAAACATAACCATAGTGTCGAAAAAATAACAGTTTAAATATTCCCGCAAGTGGTCCGTGTTTCGGTTACATATCGAAATATGTGATTTCCGCGGTATCCCCTCGACGAATAATTTAACTAGAAAACAACGCAAAACCAAAACCCAACCCATGGTTTATTAAAGTCGACACCGGCGATCTACTCAGTGCAACGAGAACACTGGAAATCCATTTAGCAATTAACTCTGTCTAATTGACTCACTTTGTTTCCGCTAGCAATTTCTCTATATTCGATACAACGAACTCGAAAAACGAAAAGAGAACAAACGTCGAGCGCACGAAACAGGATTCGAAAAGCGCATCGATCAATCGGTGTTTAACTTTCGGCAATCGGTATTTTTTTTGGGTAAAAAAAAACTTTTCTCGCGTTTCGAATTACGCGAAAGAATGAACCTTGCTCGTTTAGGCGCTTTTTTTCACGAGAAAGCATATCGAAAATTTAAGCTACCGTCTCTGACCATTGCTCGATATTTCTACTTGAATTGGTGCTCTTGAACGTTGATTGTGATATAATATTGTTTGATTTTCCTTCATTTTGGGGTCCTTTTGCTAGTCAGGGCCAAAAAGTAACAAATAATACAGTAAAAATGACTATATTTATGAAATTCTCCAAAACAAGTGGAAATAACCGATAATGGTCAGACGATTGACGGGACGAATAATTTTTATAATATATTTCCTCGATAATTCTTAAATTTAGCTAGCTAAGATCAAATAAGTAACAAATAATACAGTACCAATGACTATATTTATGAAATTCTCCAAAACAAGTGGAAATAACCGATAATGGTCAGACGACTGAGGTCAGCCATTTTGAGACGAATAATTTTAATATGTTTCCTCGATAATTCCTTAGATTTAGCTACCCAAGATCAAATAAGTAACAAATAATACAGTACCAATGACTATATTTATGAAATTCTCCAAAACAAGTGGAAATAACCGATAATGGTCAGACGATTGACGGGACGAATAATTTTTATAATATATTTCCTCGATAATTCTTAAATTTAGCTAGCTAAGATCAAATAAGTAACAAATAATACAGTACCAATGACTATATTTATGAAATTCTCCAAAACAAGTGGAAATAACCGATAATGGTCAGACGACTGAGGTCAGCCATTTCAGGACGAATAATTTTTCTAATATATTTAGTTCTCTAGATTTCAACGTAAACATCATGCTAATTTATTCTGGGAGTTTTTAATTACAGCGTATTGGAAAATCAGCTTCGAATGCACGCGTTATGCACAGCCATAGCGGAGGCTTTAAGCAAAATTTCCTTCCACTTCTCGCCACTTTTCTAACCGATTTTACCGCGAAGTGTGCACTCCGTCAGCTACGTTTCAATGCTCGAGACGCTGGGAAACGTTTTCCTTAAGCGATTGCAATCTTATAAATCATCGAACCTCCTTCAGTTCCCTCTGTCGACGGATTTTCCTCTTCTTTTTTTGCGGGAAAGCGTGGATATCGGACGGGCGAACGAAACGCGAAAAACACGCCCGTGCATTTCGAAATGGATGTCGCGAGACGTACAACCGCAGCCGGCGAAAATTGAACACAGTGGAATTAAAATTTCCCGGCTTTATTTCCCCCGTTTTATTTATAACGATAAGGAACAGACACCGAGGCAGAATTATTCCGTTTGTTCGATCGAAAAATCGTAGAATTGCACAGGTTATCTAAAAATGTATTAAACAAAAAATTGCCTCCTTATGATTATAAAAAATGTTTCGATAATACTTGCAAATTGTAAATACTCTTCGAGAGATGGGAAACACGTACACCAAGTTTAAAAAAGATCGATACGATAGATTTTTATTCATAAATTCCCAAAGACGCCTCCTCTTAAAAATCCATCGAAAACCTTCGAGGAAGTAAAAGTTACTTCGAAGGAACTGTTTCGCTCGAATAAATATAAAACTTTAATAAACCCTGGTTTAGACGCGACCAGGTGTTCGGAATAATTCCTATATGTGGGAATTCCTGTCTATTAATAATTTTGTTTTACCTTTCTCGCTCCTTCGAACGAGGAGCACGCTGGTAGCGCGCGCGCATCTTATTGGAACGATGGAAATGAAGCTGATCGATAAATCGAACGCGCCGGAATACTTTCCGTGCAGTTTATTAAAAATAATGACCCCGTGAAAAATTGGTGCGTCGCCGCCGATCCTGACGAGAACTTTTCACGGAAAACAGCCGCGAAAACTTCCACTATTTTCCGAACGATCGAAAGTAGGAAATATGTGTAGCTTCTAGCTGAAAAATTCTGTGTAACTGGATAATTAATTTTTCAACCTTTTGGACCTTTTTGTCTGCCCTAAAAGTCTCTGGGAGTCCTTTATTTTAATATTCTTTATGTTTGAGAATCCGTTTAGAAAATTCGAAAAAGGAATAAGAGAATAAGATTGTCGGAATCGTTAATAAAAAATATTGTCGAATATCAGTCGCAGACGTTCACCGATTCGTCAAAGAGGATCAACGTGCCAGACGTTCGCGACCATAAAGAAGAATCCTCCCATCGTGGGAAACCGGAATCGTACCAATCAATCAGATTTTCCTCCGCAGGGACTCTTTGTACAATTAGGACGAGCTCGTCCTCTCAGCCATCTTGCAACCACCCAGGCCACGTTCTTTCCATTTTCGTATCCTCGTACGACGGATGAATCTCGTCCAAGATTTCTGGACGGGACTCGATCGTCGAATCTCGTCGACGGCAACGTGTCGGGACTGCAAATGGCCGCCTGTCGACGAACGAAAATCGCTTCATTGGTAAACCGGTCGTCCACCCGATATGATATTCCGAAAAGGGATTCGCGGAATATCGCCACGTTTCGACTCGTCATCCCCCTCCCCTCCCCTGTTCGATGATTTCGGCCAGTTGCGCGGATTAATGTTCGCGCTCGCGTCTCGTATCGTTTTCACGCGGCGCGCGATTCGAATTTTCATGGAAAATTAGAAACAAACGAATCGAAACGCTCACCTCGAGCGTTTTTCAACGGTTCATTTTTTTTCACCGATAATTGACCGGCTAATGCGAAAACGATGTAAATAAAATGAAAACCAACGTTCGATGGCTGGTGGGAAACGCGGTGAAATTCACGGAATATATCGATGGTGTTACGGGTACAGCGTTACGGCACAACGAAATATAAATAAACAGAATGAAATCGGTATTTACTTTGGGTAAAAAAAAAAGAAAATAAAAATAGAATTTTTTATATTTAACACGTCCCGGGTCGCGTGCACCATATATGGTACACGTTAAACTTGACCGTCACGTCACGTGCACCATTATTGTATCATTTGTTGTTTATTTGGTTCTCACCAGCAAAATCTGAAGAATTATTGTGGAAATATGTTACAAAAATTATTCGTCCCAAAATGGCTGACCTCTATCGATTATTTCTACTTGTTTGGGAGAATTTCGTAAGCATAGTTATTAATAAATGGCACCCACGAATGACGAGTCGAAATATTGCATTAAAATTAACGAAGAATAAATTCACGAGAATTCGAAGGTCACATTTTGAAATTCCCGCGGAACGTAAAAAAGGGAAATATTTTTTCTCTCAAACGAGTCCGTGCAGTTTGGAATATCGTAACGAAGTTTACAGAAAATAGGGTGAAGCGAACGAAATATAATATTCACGGGCGCTCGTTAATACTTCGACGAATTCGCGTCCCAATTCGGAACTAACGCGTGCGACGTAAGCTCGCACGTTTCGTCGTTTCGGTTCTAATTAAAAACTGTGGGAAATAAGTTCGCGACGGATGTCCGTTCTAATTAGAAACGGGCGAACATTGTGTTTCGGAATAATCGGCGAATTTCCCCGACCGGGGCACTTATCGGCCGCGAAACGAAAAGGGATCGTGGGACGTTCTTTTAATTACGAGCTCAGGGCTCGACGATTCCGCGGGCGAAGGGAAAAGAAAAAAAAAACGGGGGAAAGTGTTATTAAAATCTTCATCGTCCGGCTACATCGATAGAATTTCATTAACGAGTTTCAAAGCAGACACCGCCGAGTGGATTAATTCCAACAGGCCCGGAAAAGTTTCGTATCCAACGGTGATATTAACAGAAAAAAAACAGTCGAGGGATTGGCTGGATCGATGTACACAAAAATTTTGTCAAGAAATCGTAAAATATTTGATAACTATATAAAAATGTTTTAAAATAATCTATATGAATTTTGGTAAACAATGTTAGCCACAAATATTTTAATCGACAGATTTGAACTACACAAATTAAAATTGGTATTTAGTTTTTTAACTTTGCATTCGCGATAATTCATTTTTTTGGTTTTACAGTGACCCATATGTAGAACACTTGGCGTAGCAGTCAAAGTTTTGATATATTTTGAATACTGTTTCACTCAAATATTTTTAAACGATTTATTTACAAGATATTGTATTATTTCTTTGATTTTATAACGAAGAATATTTATTTATCTTTTAGTTATCAGTAGATATTGGTATTCAATAGAATAGATCGAGCATTGATCAGACAGTCTAGATTTTTTCGAGCTAGAGTAATCTTCTACTAGAAGATGTATACTTTTACCTACATACGTAACAAAAATTGAGCTAAATGTTAAATAAACAGTCGTTTCACCATCATTTATAACAAACTAGTATGAAACTTTGAAACTGTATTTCTAGATTCTTTCACAGTCGATATTCAGTAGAACAAATCTATAATTGGTCAGACCTAGCCCAGTTTGGTCCGACCAATGCCAGATCTATTTCACTGAATTCCAGAATCCAGAAACTCAATAATAATGACACTGCTACCAACAAATTTTATACAGAATATTTCTGCTTGTGTACTGTAAAAACTGAGCTAAAATTGAACAAACATTCTCAGTTATAAAATTAAAATACAGAAAATAATTTTCAAACTCTTTTCTCAAATAGTATCGTTACGTCTCCGTTAACCGTTCCTATTGCCAAATACGGTGCACGTCTTCGTGCAAATCGATATTACAACGAGCCCTCGACACGTAGAACGAGCGAGGTCAGGGAATCTCTTACAGACCGAAATGGGACAAATAATAATAATGAAAATAAAGCACATCCCCGGACGATAATGACTTTGGGGCGCGGGAAGAAAGTAACACCGTGAAACACGACGGGAATAGGAAGAAAAGAAGCAGAACGAGGGGAACGAGAATGTCTGTGTGGCCTGACGCTGCTTTAATTTTCATTATTCGAGCTCGGGCGTCCGTGGGCGCGTACCGCGAAACGACGAGCCACGGGAAGCAAATGGAAACAACGAGGAGTTGATGATCTCGATGGAATTAGTCGCTGTGTTAGAGAAACGACGCGCGCTGGCCAATTTTCGAAAAACCGGAGACCAGCGGTTTCCAAACATTTTCAAAACCCCCGCGATTTTCAGAGAAGATTTCGTTTCTCTCGATTTCAAAGTTTGTTTTTCGAAAACCACCGCGCTGATATTACGCTTCAATTTTGATTGAATTAATGTTTATCAACTACGCGAATCAGAAACGGGACTGTATAAACACAGCAATATTGACAAATGCTTGAATCCATATTGAAATTATGATGAGAATCAATTGCCACAGACTTTGTACGGGCTTGTCGAAACTGGAGAAATTGGCTGGTCAGTTGTTATCGATTATATTTCGACCAGTTCATCAAACGGAACAATTAATGCACGGTTAACCGACTCGACCAAGGTACCAACAATTTTGCTATTTCGTATCGTACGAACAATAGCTACTCTCGAAGAGACTTCTAATTAATTAAAAAGAATAATTTGAACTCGCTGAACTAACTTTACAATTTTTTTGTGTTTCGAGACTCTTTCGAATAATATTTTTTTTTGCACTGTCGGTCGCGTGTAATTAATTATTCTTTCGTTCAACACTCCTCTCGTACTTTGATCATCGTTTTAATTATCTCGACGTAATTCAAAAATTTTATTTGCAAATTCTACGCGTCCTTTCATGCATATATATTTCTGATAAAAATCCAGACCAGGGATCGAAATCGTTTTTAATTTAGAAACTATTTGGCACTAATTTAGGTGCTACGGACTTTTAATAATCCGTCTGTTTATACAACAAAGCAATATTAAATTCATAATGGAGTCGCGTTACCCAACTTTAATATCATTTTACGAGCTTTATTAGCCAGCCAAGTTTTCACCTTTCAACTCCGCGGCGTCACTGTTTAATAAACACAATTTCCCGTCTGCCTCGCGCGTATCGCGATACCGAACTTTGGAATTAGCTCAATCAATTCGCGGAAAACGTCTCATCCATCACTTTTCACGGCGCCCCGTTCCACACACACTTCAACTTTCCCCCCGGTCGAGAGATACTCGAAAAGTCGACTCGAGCAGACGCGAGATAGAGCGATCGATAAAGTCCTCGAAGGACTCTGCTTGACATTTAGTATCCTAAAAGGCTTGCTTCGCCTTTTAACGAAGAGCCAGACTTCCAAGAGATCGTGGTATTCTTGGGAGAGAGAAAGAACCCTCGATAATGTATTCATACGGCCATTTGACTTTCAATTAACCGCCCAGAATATTAAATAACCAGACTTTGTCGTCACCATGGTTGTATGCATTTTTTAAGGTAGTCTTGATGATTTTTTTTTTAATCACAGTTAGGCTGTTTTCCACTGAGATTCTACAGACATATTTATTCATCTTACAAGCATGTACAGTATTTTTTTTATCGAAAAATATTAAAAATTGTGGGAGTTATAATTTCTTGTTCAAAGAAGTATCGCTGTTGGACTGTCGTTTTTTTTTTGCCTTATTTGTGATTTTTTTTTTAACGATAGGTAAACTGTTCTGTACTGAGACTTTGCAGATATATTTGTCCATCTTATGAGCATGTACAGTATTTTTTTTATCGAAAAATATTAAAAATTGTGGGAGTTATAATGTCTTGTTCAAAGAAGTATCGCTGTTGGACTGTCGTTTTTTTTTGCCTTTTTTGTGATTTTTTTTTTAACGATAGGTAAACTGTTCTGTACTGAGACTTTGCAGATATATTTGTTCATCTTATGAGCATGTACAGAATTTTTTTCATCGAAAAATATTAAAAATTCTGGGAGTTATAAATTTCGTTTGAACGCGTTTTTTTTTTAACAGGGCTTCCATGATATTTCAAGATCCAGCAGATCGATTGACTTCAAATTTGGAGAGAACATTCAGCAGATGCGTTTTTGTCGCTGGAACCAGAGATTTTAAAAAATATTGAGTCGTATTATTTTTTTTAATATGCTGAAGACAGAAGAAAAGTTTAAAAACAGAAATTCGAAACTCGAAGTGTTGATTCTTATTTATCGAGATTTTTACTTCTCTCTGGTTACTGCTATAACTACAGTTTCCCTAACGAAGATACTTTTTCCCCCCGTCTGTTTCAGGCCAGCAGTTCAGCTGGAATCATGAAAACCAGTGCAGCGAAAAAGTTATAATTTCCACAATCTTTAATATTTTCTTATGAAAAAAATACTATACATGCTTATAAGATGAATAAATATATCTGCAAAATCTCAGTACCAAACAGCCTACCTATCGTTAGAAAAAAAATCACAAAAATGACTTCGAAAGTACATTCGAGTAGTTTCTTTCAAAATATTATCGAAGCTTCCAAAAGAAGGCTTATTTAAATTACTGTTCGAGCCTCTCATCAACGTTTTCAAGAATTCTCATTTGGATAAAAATCTGGAGCAACGAATGAAGGAGAAACAAATTAATTTTCATGATCCAATGATTCCAAGGGATTGAAATTCGTCTCGATAACCGTTCGATCGAACGAATCGCTAGTGATTGTGTTTGTTTCGTCGTCGATCGATCCGGTTTGCCCATCTCTGATTGCAAGTAACTGCGACTGAGACCTCTTTAGCGCGTCGCTTTCGCATACGTTGTTAATTGAATCAGCCACCCTACCGAATTAACTTTCCCGGTGCGTGTTTGAGGAAACAATTTTAGGATAAAGCTGTACAACGTCGTCGGTGAATCTGGGTCGGCGAAGCAACCTGGCCTAATCACCGCGATAATTAGTTAAGATTAAAGCTAAACTATCGAGCGAAAACGAACCGTTTAGGAAAACGTTACGAACAATTATATTTATCTTTCGCTGATTATCAACGTTTTCTATCCTTGCTTTGGACCTTCAAACGCTCATTCATATCTCTTAGTGTTTATATTTTCTATTTATCATAGTCACAAATGCAATTCTAAAATAAAATTCTATTTTTGTATTCTAGTTTACAAAGTTACTTCAGAATATTTTCAACAAGTTTATACAGTTTGGAGTTTCAGAGGCTCATCGATATCTCATTAGTGTTCATATTGTCTCTGTATTTATTATATTCACAAATGTAATGAAATTCTAAAATAAAATGAATTTTTATTTTTGTATTCTGTTCTACAAAGTTAGTTGAGAATATTTTCAACAAGTTTATAAGCTTTGGAGTTTCAGAAGCTCATCGAGATCTCATTAGTGTTCCTATTTTCTCTGTATTTATTATATTCACAAATGCAATGAAATTTTGAAATAAAATAAATTTCTATTTTTGTATTCGACTTTCCAAAGTTAGTTGAGAATGTTTTCAGCAAGTTTATATGCTCAGGAATCAATTAACATTTCAACAAAAAAAATCTATAAAATTCCTCAGCGAACTTAACATGAAATTGTTTTTATTACACTAAATACGATTTTCCATTCGACCAGCCAACCAACCAGCACACTTCTCAGCGACTTCGAGAAAATTTCATTACGGAAAGGTAAGATAACGAATCCTTTTTAATTACGGGCTGCTCGATACGAAGGAAATTAACACGCCGGTACAATCGATTCAGAAACGACCGGAAACGGACGAAATTGAAATGCAAACCGTAAAAAAAATTCGATACGTTGCAAATTTCCAAGACAAGATGTTAGATTTTCTAAATTATTTTCGATTATTTCTAATCGAAGAAACGAATCGAGAGGAACTGATAGACTTTGGATCGTCTCAGCGAGTGGGCTGTTTATTTGCGCTGATATTAGGGAACGAACTCGAAGCCTTTAATTAAAAGTACATTCTTTGAGGGACCAAACTCCCCGAGAAACGTCTTGAACGAAACTTCGCGAGTTCTTTAGTATTTGCTGCGAAGAGTTTCTTTACGATCGCTGCCCGGGCTACTTAGTCACCTGTAATTAAAATTCTTGGGCCAAAAGGACGCGTATAATATCCTACGAGCTTTCGAAACTAATTTCAGGTTCGAACTTCGGTGGTCAATTTCGCGTTTGAGCGCGAATTTCGAAAATATGGTCGCGGAGATAATTTATACTGTTTTAATCGGTGGTTCTCACAAACTAATAATTGCATCGATCGAGAAGCTTTATGAATCCAGTAAATTTAATCGAAAGTTACGTTCCAATTAATAATTAAATGATTCTCAAAGAATCTTATTTCCATGAAACGTGAATTTATTACTTGCAATGTAACTTTGAAAATAGACGAATATATTTTGAAAAATTTGAATATATAGAGTGCAATAGGTAATTTTAGCTGTTTTAGATTTTCTTGAATGTTTGATGCGTGCGAATCGAGTATATTTCGTCGAAAGTTACGATTGAATTATTTCCATGAAATTTATTATTTGCAATGTAAATAGGTAATTTTAGGTATTTTAGCTGTTTTCTTGGAAGTTTGATGCTCGCGAATCGAGTAAATTTAGTCGAAAGTTACGTTACAATTAACAATTAAATGATTCTCAAAGAATCTTATTTCCATGAAACGTGAATTTATTACTTGCAATGTAACTTTGAAAATAGACTAATATATTTTGAAAAATTTGAATATATAGAGTGCAATAGGTAATTTTAGCTGTTTTAGATTTTCTTGAATGTTTGATGCTCCCAAATCGAGTATATTTCGTCGAAAGTTACGATTGAATTATTTCCATGAAATTTATTATTTGCAATGTAAATAGGTAATTTTAGGTATTTTAGCTGTTTTCTTGGAAGTTTGATGCTCGCGAATCGAGTAAATTTCGTCGAAAGTTACGATTGAATTAACAATTAAATGATTCTCAAAGAATCTTATTTCCATGAAATTTATTATTTGCATTGTAACTTTGAAAAATTTGAATGTACCGAGTGAAATAGGTAATTTTAGGTGTTTTAGATTTTCTTGGAAGTTTGATGCTCGCGAGGGTAGAATCGAATTCAGAGGGCGTTAAATGCGCGCAGTGAAGGGACGTTGAATATTCAGGAGTTAATTATACAATGCGCCTTAATGCGCGGAAAACGTCGAAGTTTCAGGGACGCAGGTTGCGAGGAAACAGAAGAAAAAGCTTTTAAAGAACCGATCCGACTACGTGTAAGTGTGTTAACGACGGTAAGAAACGACGACGCAGAATGGCCTTAGAAACGGGGCACGTTTCCCCGTAACGAACCCGACGGTTCAGAATTTAATTCTAAAAGGACTGGCTGCTAAGAGACTTACCCCTGCAGCCGGCTTTACATAATCTGCGTTGCTGTACACTTGCCGACCATAAGTTCCAAACCCCTCTGTGAACCGGAAACGGAGTGTTTTATGAAAATACAATTGTCTCGCGTATAAATCTCCCTATTAAATTCCACGGATTTATCTCCATACGCAAGAAAACATTCCATTTATAATTCTGTTCTGATCGAAAATAGATTCTTCTTCGAAGTTCATCGATTCCTTTCAAGAATTTCCAATCGTAATGGAAAATTGATACTGTACGTGAAATAAATTCCACGATGAAAATAAACGGTATCAGTGTTGCGAATTGGAATGTCTCGTGTTTGGAAAAATAACTAAATGCCAGCAGGTATTGTGAAACGTATTAAATATATGTAATTGAAGCAACGTCGTATATTTGCTGCGAAATGCAGCAATTTGTTGCGTATCGCGGATATGATTTTATATCAAGTGCTGTACGCTCGTAGTAAACATTCCACGTTTAATGCAAGGCGTTCACTGAACAACTAGCTTACACAGGATTTCTCGTAATATATGGAATCCAGCATGGAGTGAACTTGTCGCTCGAGAGCAATAAAGTCGGACCATATGGACGTAGAAAATAGAATAAATATTTAAATTGAAAATCCCACTGGTAAAAATTATAAATAGAAATATATTAATTTAAATAACTGTTATTACTTTGGAGCGATTAAAATTGAAATTATAGAGTTTTACATTCGAGAACTTGTCTGTTAGTGCTCTGTGGGCCACCCTCTGCTATTAGCGCAATTTGTTTATGTATAATAGGTTGAAAACAATGTACCCGCAACGGATCGTTGGAATTCGGTTACTTCATCAACTCCCAGTGTCAATTATCCCTGGAATTCCGCGATCCAGTCACATTCCCTATGTGTTCAATACCATGTGAAATTTAATCTAGCCGAAACTAACGCAATCCCCTTCTTCGTAGAATCTATATACGCTGATCGATGATTTCACTTGTCAAAAATTCTCGAAGACTCTAAATATTACTCGATTATTAAAAAGTAATATTGTCTCAATTTCCAAAGCGAATTTTTGCACGTTCTAACAGTCCTGTTCGTTAGCAATGAATGTTCATGATAAATACCTGTGATGAAAGTTTGGAAATCAACTACGTATTCGTGACTTACCTGAAACAGAAAAGAAAAATTGAGTTAGCGACGAAGAGAAGTAATTTTGGTTTCGATTAGATCAATGGTGGAGGATATTTTGGCATTTAATTCTTATCTGTTTCGTATTTATATATTGTTCTACCCTCCAAGGAATTTAATGTACAATTTGTTACGGAAATTGAGTCGTTCGAATCTCCCAAATAGCATTTCTCTGTTACGATTTGTTTTATGGTAACTAAAATCGAAGAAAAAGAACACTAGCCACGTCGTAACGTCCAAGAATAGCTGCTACAATCTCCTTGATCCAAAGATCACGAACTTGATCTACCCTCGTCCCGATACTACCAAGGGATATTGAACTCGGAATAAATAGCCCTCTCGTCGTTACTCGAGTGATAAAGGAACAAATCCGACACATCCAAGAAACCTATCTCTTGGATCACTATTATTGCCAACGTCTAAAACAACCCCAGAAATCCCTGCAAACCATGAAACAATTTTCAACGTTACGCTTTAAAAATAAAATTTCCCTCGATCTAAACAGCTAATCCAAACCCAACGATGAGAAAACAAATCAATTCCCGAATACGAACGACAATAATATTCTATTTAACGATACAAAACGTACGAGGGAGAATTCACATTTCCGTGCTGGTGCTCGCTAAATGGAAAATGCAACGTTAATTTAACGGCAGAATTTTCCCGAGACACTTTGCGTGGCCGCGTAATGCGCACAATGTCTTCTCAAAGAACGAGCGCGTAAAGGGAGACCGCGGGCGGAGAAATGAGCACGCGGAAGGAACGATTCCGGGATTAGTAAAGGGCCGCGTCGCGGCCAGAGGCACGAAACAACGGGACTGCCGCGGGATTATAAAAGTCACGGTGAAAAATCGCGGCACCTTCTGCTCGACCGAGTTAAACAACCCGGAACGACATAATCTAAGATAAAGCCGCGCGAGTTTATAAAGCCGCGACGTCGCGGTGGCGTTTTCTTGCCCGGACAGGCCTCCTCCGGAATTAAATCTCCCGTTTGTCGACGGCCAGACGGGTTTCTCGTTTCGTTTCGCAATTAAGGAAACTCCGCGCCGATAAAATCGATTGTTTCCGGCTATTGTTTGATATGACAGGCCTGGAAGAAGGTAAGAAGATTGTTGTCACAGTGTTTCTCGACGTTTTGTAGCAGAAAACCTGGTTATTTGAGCTAATCGTGGGTCACAGAAAACTTGTAATGGGTCATTGGACGTTTATTGTGGGTCACTGGAAGCCTACAGTGGGGCACTTCAAACTCGTTGTGGGTCACTTCGAATTCATGGTGGGTAATTTCGAATTCCTAGTGGGTCACTTCGAATTCATAGTGGGTCATTTCGGATTCATAGTAGGTCACTCAAAACTCATAGTGGGCCATATAAAGAATTTAGTGTCGCTACCAAACGACGAGAAAATCCACAGACTTTTCCTTTTATTCATCAAGAATTAGATCTATTTTAACAGGCGTGCAGTACCGTAACACGCTAAAATCGTCACCTATGACGCGACGTAAGATGTTTAGACATTTAGCGTTTAGCATTTTCGCAGCCCCGCGGATGCAATCAGCTCGTTATCAGCGAAGAAACAATGGAAGCTCCTAAATTGTTGCGTGCTTACTCGTACACGACGAGTGTCGTTTACTGCAACGCGGCGCCCTATTTGCTGTTCGCCGCAACACGTTCCACCCACGACTCATCCGCCGTTCCATAGTTGCGCGGCACTTGCAAATTCGATGAATTTTGGCTCGTTCCCCGATTTTGCGATCCGCGAAACACAAACAGACGCAACGACGCTACGCTGACGGAACAGCTGGGAGAAGTATCCACCTTCCATTTTGATCTAACTTGGCGATCCAAGAACGACTCAAGATTAAATATACGACTGATAAATTCGTGAACCATTGTGATTCGGTTTGTTGCGTAACGGGAACGTTAGAACGGTTTCATTAGCAAGGAATACTCTCCCGTTTGAACAGTTTCGAGAGTGATTACAATATCGGTGGATTCTCGAAAGTGCAGCAAACATCTGACAGTGCCGGGGGTTTACAAGCCTGGAGGATGCTCGATGAAATCTACGATATGCTGAATGCATACTACGATGTTCGATTGTTCCCGTGGATTGCGATCGCGAACGACAAACATCGTTGGCTCTACTATTTTGAACGGATACCTCGTCCAGCGTGAATCCTCCGTGACGAGTTCGCAAACTACGCTTTTTATAAACGCTTCATTCGCGATTTAAACGTTCGACTTCGATCCTAAGTCCTCGCGCGACAATTACGATCCCGTTCGCCGTCGCGGTGAAGAAAATTCAGGTCGCGAAAGCTAATTTTCCCGGGTGTTTGAGACGAAGCGTGGTATATGAAATTTCGTAGCTATTTAAAAAGTTTTAATTTAGGAAGTCTAACATCAACGAATAGTTATAAAATACATATAACTTTGTTTGAGACTTGTAAAGACAGGGGAATTTAGTGCTTTGGAGTAATAAAACGCACTAATTGCCAATTGAAACTTGAATGTTCGAATATTTATACGTACTAATAAAGTTAAAAATCAGATTGTCTCGAAACAAGAGTCAATTTTTAAGTTACTCTAAAACGATTACGTGACTTTGAAATGGAATATTAGATTTTATTTTGATAATATAATAAGAGTAATGTGTGCAAATTCGCCGACGGTAATAAATTTGTTTCTTTTCATTTCGCTTTCTTTACGACCGCGCTTTCCGCGAGCACGCGTGCACACATTGGTACGACTGTAAACTTTTCAACTTGCGCAACGCGTTCTTCTTTGCCTCCACGGAAGAGAAATAACGCCGGCGCTGAAATAAACACCGTCGCGTCGGTTTTTCCCAAGCGAAACCAAGGGAAACGTTTCAGGAATTTCGCGTCCGATGCTCGGAAGTCTGACTAATTACGCGAATCTCAACCGTTGGTCGAGGCTGATTACGTGGTCGAGGCGACGAGGAGCAATATCGAGCGATCGAGGGTGAAAAACGAGGGTGGAAATTTTTCGAGCAATTTCTTCCCCGTCCAATAACTGTCTACGACAAACGTCAAGTATCGCGAAATTGACACCGATATACTGTCTGGAACTCACCGATCCGCGAACAGTTTCATTTCTGGGCCAAATATAGCAAAATATTTGTAATTAGATGACGAGTTTGAAATGACCCACTGTGAGTTTCGAGTGACCCACCGTGAGATTTAAGTGACCCACTATAAGTGTCGAGTGACCTACTATGAATTTCAAGTGACCCAATGACGAGTTTCGAGTGACCCACTATGACATTTAAGTGACCCACTATAAGTGTCGAGTGACCCACTATAGGTTTCGAGCGATCCACTAAATGTTTATTAATTCTCTTAAAGAAATCTAGAATAAATCTTCAAAAATCCAGTCGAGTAAATTTCTTACAATTTTTATTAGAAATTACCAATCATTTTGAACCACTTCCGGTAGTTCTAGCGTTAAGAACCACTGATACAATAATTGAATTGTTGTTCTATCTAACTCTATCTGTAAATTAACTTCCAGCAAGTACAAAAATAAGAAAAAGAAAGAACGTATGTAAGTGCACTCAGCTTACCAGCGTAGGCTTTTTAACATCTCGCCACCGAAAGTGGCTCTACTTAGCATATCGTGAATCGAGCCTGGTTATTAAAAAGGAATTTCACAGCAAAGGAGGCGTTATTAATGTTTCCTGCGTGGTTAGATTCGGTCGTTCGTAGTTTATCGTCGTGCAATTATTTCCAATTACACGGCCTCGCGGCGGAATTTCGCGGCGGCCGGGCGTGTACTTAAAAATGGTTGAAGATGGGTCGTTTGCGAATTCATGTCTCGGAAACAACGTCCCGAACTATCTCGGGGCGCATGACGCGAATTGTAAACCGCCGCGCGGCAACAATATTCATAAAATTCAATGGCCAAGCCGCGGGAACACGACCAATTTACACGTTCGCATAACGGAACGGAAAGGAGACCGGAAATGCGACCTGAAACCTCGGGATCAACATTTTCCAGAAAAGTGTTACGCCGTCGCGTACGTGCCCCAAGAAACGAATCGACGATCGTAATCGTGGTATCAAAGAAGCATCCTTGAAGGACCTTGGTAAAGAAATCCTCATCAATTTTAATGAAACTTAACAGGTTTGTAGGCTCAATTATGAAAACAGTGAGTGAAGGCTAAAAAACCATAACATATAGGAAAACTTGAATCTTTAGTCATTAAAAGTTCCTCGAAAATCAGGTTTGCAATTAAAAATTACAAGTTTCAATAACGATCGTATTTCTATATTACATACTGTAAAAGATTATATTTTCTCTTGTACACCAGTGGGATTTTATGCGATGCAAAACGTAAACACAGTGGAAAAACCCATAAAAGACGAAACGGGAGCGTTGATTCGACCACTGAGCGCAGATTGTTATCCAAAGAAATTTATCGTCACCAAGCATCGGTTAACCGAATCCAAAAACTGCGTTCTAATCCGCCCTAAATGTGTCCCCGGCAAAACCGATACAGGCGAATGAAAATTTAACAGCCGGTTTTACACCAACGCGCGTCCAACCCCCCACACATCGTCGCGTACTTTTAACAAACGTTCCGCGCGGATTTACAGTGGATTTAAGCGGGACGAAGCACCGCGGCTGCAAAAATTCGTTCGCGCGCCGAAAATTTCCATCTTTATTCCCCTTTAATTGGGAATTTCGCTCTTCGTACTTTCATCCCGCCGGCCGACCCTTCCCCCGTGGGAACGGCGCAGATGCGCGACGATTTACACGCACCTAAAGTAACACCGGAACACGGGCCAACGCGTAACGAGGTTTCGAAGGCTGAAAACGAGTCCACCCTAAATTACCTCGTCGAAAACTACCGCAAGATCCACACGACGATTCTTTCTCTCGAAGTTTGATACGCTTTTGGAACAGTTTCTGTTTTTACTTGGTTGCTGTGAAATTCGATTCCATCTGGTGACCCTTGAGGGGCCCAAATAAAAAGGTAAAAACTTGTAATAATTAATAGTCAAATGAAATTAGTAGTAATTGTACGCGCTACAGTAGTGATTCGTAAATTGAACATTTCTATCCCTCCAAAATGTGAGGATCCTAATGACCCTTGACAGGACCAAGTAAAAAGGTACAAATTCGTGTCATTAATAGCCGAATGAGAGTACAGTAAAATTCCGATTATCCGGCATACTGTGGCAATGCAGGGAAATCAAATATGACCGGATAATTGGACTATACCTACATATGATGTGATAAAACCAAGGAATTGGACCATTTTTATGGGGTCTTTCTTACTTTACGGGGTTAAGTAACAACTTTTCCAAAATTTTTACAATGTCCACATATTCTTCGTTAAAATACGCGTTGTTTGCCTTTTGAAACATTGAAATCCTCCAATCCGTTCAGGAGTTATGATTTTTCAAACGTACGCATGAAATTTCAGTGAAACATATCAATGTATGGTCAGACATTATATTTTCGGTAATGAATTTTTTACTCGAAAGTGCGTAGGAATTCGGGGCATATGTATTCACCAAAAATGATTGTTATTAACCCCTGCAACTAAAAATAATTTTTCCAAAATGATTTGAAATTTTTTAATTTCACCGAAAAATGTCAGCACCTACTCGAATTTTTCTCTCGAAACTGGGTAGGATTTCGGATGCATGTCTATTCACCAAAAATGATTGTAATTGACCCTCGGAACTAAAAATAATTTTTCCAGAATGATTTGAAATTTTTTAATTTCACCGATAAATTTGTAAAGCTACTGAATTTTTTTTCTCGAAAGTGGATAGAATTTCGGATGTATATGTTTTCACCAAAAATAATTGTAAGTAACCCCCGCAGCTAAAAATAATTTTTTCAGAAGGATTTGAAATTTTTTTTTTGCGCTGAAAAATTTAAGCACCTACCCCCTGTCGATTGTTCTTAAAAATTCATTTTAGATTTTTAGTAATTTTGTTTGTCGTCCTACAAATAAAGTTGTCTAATACTCTTTTATAGGTATCTATGAGCTCTACTTTAGAAAAAAATTTAATTGAAATATATTCACTATTGTAGGAATTATGGACGTTTGAAAATTGGACTTTTTTTAGGAGGTTTTTCTCACTTTACGGGGATAAAGAACAACTTTTTCAAGATTGTTAAAATTTCCACTAATATTTCGTTAAAATACACGTTGTTTGCCTTTTAAAACAATAAAATCCTCCAATCCGTTCAGAAGTTATGACGTTTTAAACATTCGCATGAAACTTCAGGGCAACATTTCTGGCCAGAAATTACATTTTCGTCTAAGAATTTTTTTCTCAAAAATGCGTAGGATTTCGGGGGTATATCTATTGACCAAAAATGATTGTAATTGACCCCGGGAACCAAAAATAATTTTTCCAGAATGTTTTAAAATTTTTTAATTTCGCCGATTTTGTCCAGCTACTGAATTTTTTTCTCGAAAATGGATAGGATTTCGGATATATATGTATTCACCAAAAATGATTGTAATTGGCCCCCAGAACCAAAAATAATTTTTCCAGAATGATTTGAAATTTTTTAATTTCGCCGATAAATTTGTCCAGCTACTGAATTTTTTTCTCGAAAATGGATAGGATTTCGGATATATATGTATTCACCAAAAATGATTGTAATTGGCCCCCAGAACCAAAAATAATTTTTCCAGAATGATTTGAAATTTTTTAATTTCGCCGATAAATTTGTCCAGCTACTGAATTTTTTTCTCGAAAGTGGATAGGATTTCGGATATATATGTATTCACCAAAAATAATTGTAAATAACCCCCGCAGCTAAAAATAATTTTTCCAGAACGATTTGAAATTTTTTAATTTTGCCAAAAAAAGACGTCAATAGAAACATTTAAGAAACATGCCAACAAAGAGACACATTCATTTTAAGAATCATTACTGTAGAAATCGAATGTAACACTTGTCGATTCAAATAACTGGTACGGGGTTAAAGTACGAAGTCCACGATCTCCAGTCTGAGAAACCCTGCGCTGAATAATTTCCCTAGCAAGGGTGGCACTTTAAGAATTAGTCGCAAGCAAAACACGCTCGAAATAATTTTGACCGCCTGCGGTTGCACACGATCGTGCATCGGTACTTTCCACGACGGCCAATAAAGACGCGTGCGAACACGGCGTGGAAACCAGCACGGAAGAATAGGTGGATGGAAGCGGATGTAGCTCGAGGGCCTTTCACAGCCCCTAACACGAAACCGCACTTCGTCGGCATTTGCGTTTTAACGCCCCCGCGCTTTTACTACGACGAGATCGCCCCCTTTTCTCGCTGCAGTCCCACCGATCCGTCGATTGTTCGATTTAATTCGAACTTGTTTTCGACCACCCTTCGCCGCCAATCAGGCCTCTTTTCTGTGTCGAACTCGTCCGCGATTAGCAAACTTAAAAGCTCGTCGTTTAGTCCACGGCGACTGCCGTGGTTTTGTCGCGGGAACGGCTCAAAAATTCGAAATTTTATTCGCGAAATACGGCGAATAAAATTGTCCACGAAACAAAAACATTTTTAACCGCGCGATTCCCGCGTCGATTCATAATATTTTTGCCACCCGGGAGGGGTTTTTCCGCGAATTCTCTCGATTTTAATGGAGGATTTTTAATCAAGAGTCGTAATTCAAACCGACGTATTTCTCTTTTACATTTTAATGCGCCACGGCTCGCTACGCATGAACAAAAACAACCGACGCTGCGTGCCAACGTGTGGGAGTACGTGCCACGCAACGAGCATGTACAGAGTGATACAAATATTTATTAATTTTACGGTAGACGGTCTTGATAATTAATATTTTCAGCATCAGTACGAAACTGAGTTCAGTCAAATGTCAAAATATGACATTTTTTGGACCGAATAAGACTATCAATTCGTAGTTTATTTTTTAACGTACACATCAGGTCCAAAGCACAAAACGTAAATTAAAATAGCAACGGCGAACAGACGAAAAAGACGAGGCCAAAGGGGTGAAGAGTAAAGTAAAACAAAATTCACGCGTGGATTGCGCCAAAGTTGAACGCCCGCGAATACAAATCACTGTAATTTCGTTCGAAAAGTTTCTTTTCGCCGGCAAATTTCCGTACCGACAGCCTCAAAGGAGATTAAACGTTACGGTCGCATTTTTGTTACTGTCGTTCGCAGATGAACTTTTCGATAAATTCATAAAGCGCGTAGGTACCCCGAGAATTTTCGGTAAATTACACGAGAAATTCGCTGACATGCTAAAAATTGCGAAACGGCGCTCGCGCGGGCCCAGCCATTCCGAATTCCGTCATTTCGGTACACTATCGTGTTATTCAATTATAAAGTAAAAAGCACCATCGCTCTTTTACGCCGGACAAAGGACAAACACCCCTTTGTTATCAGAGATTCGCGTAATATTCCATAAGAATTGCAATTCTCGCATAATGGCTCTTCGAAATCCAAAGCGGTTTAAAGGAGAATGCGATGGCCAAATCTCTCGTTGAACAATTGTGACGCGAGTTTCAACGCGATGAATAATTATGGTACATTTCGGTGTCTCCTGGGCGCGAAATTTACAGCAGTACAATTTTTCAAACAACGGTCCAACGGAGTCATAATGGTCTTTGCACGCGTTTATTAACCCCTTAACGTTCATGCCCGAGTCTGACTGCTTTGAAAAACAATATTTGTTTAATCCAAAGGTTCAAGGGATTATAATATTTGTTTCCTTTCAAATTATACGTCAGATACAACATTGTAATTAACAAAAACCGTATTTTTAGAAACAAATCCAATAAAGAAAACTGATTATTGTTGGTTAACCCGAAAAATATGAGCGTTAAAGGGTTAAGATCCGCGAACTCTTGCAAGAGAAAAAGAAACGTATTCTAAGACGAAATAAAAAGATGTTCTCCCTATAGATATTATATTTTACATTAAAAATATCAATAAAATCACCGTAAAGTGCCAGTTCAGGAGTACTTTGCTATCGAGAAACGAACAGCAAAAGATGAACTCGTTTTGTGCATTATTTAAAAAATTCTTGCAAAAATGCAGTAATTAGGATCTATAAAGCCTCGCGTTCCGGGATTCTTCGAATTCCCGTTGCTTCGACGCATCGTGATATTTGAAATACCTTCTTTAAAATATAGAAGTCATATTTGTACCGATTCCGGAAGAGTTTAATTTTCTTTCGCCAAACGGGATAGAAATTCGAATCGAAACCAAACACTGAATCGCTCCGCGGCGAGCTATTAATTTACCTATATAAACAAAAGCATACGTTCCCCAATACGCATTGTTTACTGATGACCGATCGCGTCGCATAATTAATTCAACGAATTTTCTATTGTCAAACAGATCAATTAATGGGGACCTCTGCTAACATTATTTAAAATATGGATCCTTTCGTGCAATATTGAAATTTTCAATTATTTTAGAAAATACTGAGATTTATGTTACAGTTCAGACATTTTCGAGTGTTTGTGATTTTTTGTAGAATTGTAAAAACCTTGCAGGCTTTTGCAAACATAAATATGATATTTAATTTCTATTAAATTTGTTAACACTAGAACTGCACAGGAAGTGATTCGAAATAATTCACAATTTCTAATAAAAATTGTCAAGAATTTACTCGACACGATTTTTTAAAATTCTCATTAATTTTTTATAAAAGAATAAATAAACATTCATTTCCATTTCATTATACGTCCTTTCAATTTCCTTGGTACAAATAAATATAATTGTCGATAGTTTCAGTGCTAAAAAAAATTGTTATCTTTCGTCTAATAACAATCGTATCGATTCGATGAATACGAACGCAGGTTGTACTTAAATATAATACAGTTCGTTGGTGGCAGTATTTACAAGCCGTTTTAACAAGCACAAATGAATTTTAAGCAAGGGCGAATCGGCCCACCGCGATAAATCACCCTAATCGTTAGCCGTTAAACTATACACTCGAACAAAACGACCGGCAAACGGACATCAATTTTCATCGATAACAAGTTGCCACCGACCGTTCCTGTCGTTTAATAAATTAAACGAACCGTCAACAGCACCGTTAACGAAGAATTTCGTTCGACGACGAAAGTAAACTTGTCACCGCGTCCGGGCGCGTGAAATATTTAACGAGCTATCTGCACACGATCCGATTTGCAAACTGTTCGTCCCGTGAGCGATTAGTGTTCGTTTAAACTTTAATGCCGGCGCGCGAAACGACCGTCCATTTTTACACCCGTTTTATTTTTTTTTTCGCTCTTTGTCTTTCCCCTCGCGGTCGGAATACGCGAAATAACGAGAAACCTGCATCGCGATCGTTCGCATTATCTCTCGTCTCGTTAGACGTAAACAAAAAAATTGATGTTTCCGATAACCGCGGGGTGGTTCGATTATTTGCGTCACGCACGACCGTGAACGTGCGCCTTCGCGGCTCATTTTTCGAAACGAACGCGTCCGATGCAAGGAAAACGAGATATACTCGCGAACGTTACGGAAGAATTTTCATACGAGCCGCGTTAAAACCACCTTAAGGCGAAACGTGGCAGAAGTGCAAGTTATTTGCACGATTTTATGAAACGATATTAAGGGGGGGAAATCACTGTGACGAATTGAATTGTGTCTTTTTAGTGTTTAGAAAGTAAAATTCGCCAAAATGACAAAGTTCCAGAAGTTTTGATGGATGTAAACAAGGTAACAACGTTTCCTAATACGAAATTTTTACAAGTAGTTCAAGAAATATACTTTCGAAAACATTAAACATTCATTAAAAAAAAAGTTTCTCAGTAACCCCGAAAAAGTTCTTAAAAAATTGCTTTTATTTTCATCAGAGTGGTCTCCTTAAGCGTTTGATTGCTCTAAAGGGATGAAATGTACGCGTTTCGCGTGACAGAAACTATTGAAATAATTTCTCGCGTCGTAGGAAGACGGTTGATCCACTTCTTCGGTGAAAAATATTGCCAGGTTGCTTTCTAGGCCGCCATTATTCGTAAACTTGCGACGGTAAATTAATTATATGATTACGTCGAAACGAGTTCACTCATTTTTCTAGGAACATGTTTCCCTGTGATTAACCAAATTACACGGACATTTTTTCCAGACAGTTTCAAATATCTCGCGAGTTGCACCCTGTACGTGGACTCGAGAAACGATGGTAGCAAACAGGAAACATTCCTGAGATTAAACATCCACAGACGTTGGGAAAGATGCGTGCATCGCTGAAGAAGCCCAGGATATGCAAAGAGGTCTTCTTTGAGAGAGGAGAGCGGAGAAATTTTTGTATTCCGATATTTTAAGGTCAGCTTCCATTTTTTGTTCGTCACGTTTTCGTGAATAAATAAAACATAGATCCAGGCGTTTTCTACGGATATTCAAAGATCGATAATAAATGTCTACTATGATCGAAGAGATTTCGACGCTCGAGCGAGCCTGTTGGAAAATTAACATACGCAAACTTGCTTAAACGGGACAAGAGGAAACACTGCATCGCGTTTCGACCGAATAATGCTTCCGCGACAAAGCGATGAATCGATTTGAAACCAATGAAATATCTCACTTTGTGACCCCGACAGTTGTTTATATAATCAACGCGAAAAACTGTATCTCGAACAAATCAATCTTCTTGCACTTTGTTCTAGACACTGTGAAACGAGAACGGTGAATTTTATGAGACATTTCTGACTCTTTTATGAAAAAAGACTTTTGCAATTTACTCGAAGAAGTTACCAGGCATGAATCAAACAGTGTCGAAGTTATCCCACGTGTCTTTCGCGCATATAAATGCAATGCAGATGTAGACGCGGTTCCCGGCAGCCATGGCCGCTCAGTTTGAACACCAGATGCAGCTCGTAGAGTCGTAGTTAACTGCTGAATTGCAATAGGAGCTTTTTACATTTGACCCGAATCGAGGTCGGCATACAGATACGAACGGAGCACATAATATTTTCATGGAACATCTAATGCAACCCCGAGTGAACTATATCTGCTCTCCTCCGTCTTACTCCGTCACTGTTTATACGCTTTATTGCTTAAATTATCGTTTAACCGGTCAAGTATACGCGTCAACGAGAGATTTCATTTATTTCGTTGGAAAACTAACAGAATCTATGAGACACTGTTTAACGAATATTCGTTGCCTGTTCATCGAGAGCGAAAATCAACGTGAGAAACGAGCCAATTACGCGGTAAATATACTTTCGATTTGCTCGAGTTGCAGAGCGCATTGTGCGAATTCGTCGCAAACGCGAGCAGGCAAAGCAGGCGAACGTCGACTCGGTAAAGGCAATTTTCTGTAAAAGCAAACATTTGCAACGCTCGACAGACGTCGATACATTACTCCAGAATCGAATACATTTTGCCAGACATTTTGTCAATAGCGAACAAGAACAAGAACAATTCACGACCCCTAGCGAAACGTAACCTAACAAGATGAAGGCTGTTAAAACTCTAAAAAATATCTATAAAAATCCTCAATTCATGATCAAATACTTCGAGTTCGATCTAACATCGAACAGTCATATTTTACACGCGTTATATAACATTTAATATACATTACTGTACAAAAGTCACGTGCACTGTTTACCGTTGAATGTAATTTCACTTTACAACAGAATCCCCGAGAAACACGACTGAATTTCGAAAAGATCGTGCAGTGAGAGGAGAAAAAGAACGTTGGTGCGAAATATGATTCGAAAATCGCGAAAATTCCAGTCTGAAAATATCGTGCATGACAGCTGGTCCAAGATTACTGAGAACGATATCCCTCTCGAAGGGTTACAAAAATTACGGAATAAATATTTACGATAAATAAAGAGAAAATGTATTATTTATCTTTCTGTGCAGCCACGGTACATATATACCACCGTGCAGAAATATGTGACCACCTTCGTCTTATCGGAAGTGTACAGAGCAAAGTCGAAGATCTTCCAATATAACTTTTACCATTATTTCTGCCTGGAGCACTCATACGGTGAGAGTAAATTTTAAAATATAAAATTTTTAATCCATTGCACGTACGTACTTATGCATGGTAGTTAAGTTTACATGCATAGTGAAAATTCGAGTTTTGAGCTTCCCAAACGAGAATGAGTTCAGCGAGGAAATATTTCACGTGCAGACAGATGCATATTTTATGCTGCTGTTCATTAACTGTCGTCAATGAAATGACGTACGAGGGAGAAAGTGATAAATAATTGCCAGACAATGAAAATTAATTATTTCTTAATGCTTCTTCTTCTTTACGACAAATATCTCTCCTGGTCCCTAATTTGGTCCATAAGACATTTTCATAGTAGAAATAAATTGTTTATTCTCGTGGTAAGACCGCAGAATAAATCTATGTTAAATATTGAAAATATATTAATCGAATTTATACTAAAATCCCAAAGCAAAATGAATTAATCAAACGACACGAGACCCTTTGTTTTGCTGGGGGTGTAAACATGTAAACGCGATTTAAGATTCACGCGTTCCTTTGTGAAAAAGAAAATGAATATTTTCCCCCAAAAAATCCGTGTGCACGGTACTCACAGTAATATTTGTCAAGCTCGAAGTTGACGACAGCGAAACCAGGTTCCGTGCAAAAGCAGCAACGATTAATTAGGAACAATCGCCGCGGTTCCGAGACAATCACCGTTGCTCAGCCACGCATTAACCCGTCCGATCCCATCGTCGCCGGTCCCGAAACTGTTTTCTATCAGCACCACTCGAACACCGTTTTCACACTACGCGGGCACAGATCCTTTAACGACGTACTCGAGCCAGCGGTTCCCCGATATAATGGTCCGCCGTCGATAGTCTCCAAGTTGTTAACCGAACGAGCTCGTCAAAATATCGCCAGACCGTAAGACTCGCAACGTATTCTACCGGAGTCCAGCGATCCGTTCGCGTACCATCGCCTCCCTCGAAACGATATCGCCTCGTCGGTGGGTCGAATCATAGCACAGAACCTCGTGGCGACGATCTCGAAAGGTTACGGGTCCTTGTACCTTGCAAATCCTCGTCGACGCGTTTCTGACGTCTCCCCGCGTGCACGTGTCCGATCGAAAGCACCGAATTCCTACGAAATCCTTCGAAATAGTTCGAATCACTCGATCGCGGCACTCGTCTCGTGGACAAACGAACCTGCGACTCGAGATCTCATCTCGTCTCTAACAACGACATCGTCCATCGGGGATCATTATCGAAGATTCGATTTCCGTGTATCGTTCAGATCCTTCGATCGGCTCCCGTTGAGGTTATCCGCGAAACACCCGCGAGAACTTTTATTTTCGAGATCGATCGTCGCATTCTATCGATCAAGAACGAAACGACAGCGCGACAGGCACGAACGAGATGATTCTTCTTCGAACAGTTGAACGAAACTGGCACCGGGTGCTCGCGCGCCACTACGAAAAGGGTCACCTGGCCCGAGAGAAGGCGCGTCGCGGCGCACGTCTCTCTCTGCGACGCGAGCCGAACTGGCGCAAGCTCTTCCTACGGGGGTGAAAATCAACGATACGAACCCCTAGCGGTGTCGCGAGCGCGCCAAGATCGCCGTTGCTTCGGTTTACCCGGTTTTTATTACCCACTCGATCCTCGAACGATCGTTTCCGTAATTTTTTCCCCCCCCCCCCCCCCCTTTCGATCCTGGAAACACCCGTAAATATTAGGTTTCCCCTACAAAAAGGAACTTTCAATCACCACCCCCGCCACATTGATTCTGCGTTCGAGCAACATTTGCATTCAAGGAGGGAAACCACTGTGACGACTGAAAATAAAAGCAATTTTCTTGAATTTTTTTGAGGGTCACTTTGAAACTTTTTCTAATAAATGTTTAATGGAGTCGACAGAACGTTTCTTGAACTAGTTTTTGTAAAAATTTCGTATGAAAATATTAATTATTATGGACCGTATACCGGTGTGAAAGGCCTAAAGAAATTTCTTGGGAATTGTGCAATTTTCTGTAACTATAAGACTGTATTTCTCTATAAAAATAGAATTTTCAGTCATCACAGCCGCCATATTCGTTTCTACGAGTGATTACGAAACTCGTAATATTGTAAAAATATAATTTTTACCCGTGCAATAAATAAATGGGATGTATAATTAAGAAACGCACGCAAAGAGAATGGCGGCAGAACACGGATCTCTGACTCCGTAATTAAGAATTTTTATATTTCCATTTAAGGAAGGGAAGCACACGTTTCCACTCCACACGGAGAAACTGCGTTCGTTCGAAAAAGGAAACACGTCGCTGAGGCTGGGAAATATAGAAACTGTTACTATGGGGATTAGAGAAATTACGAAGACCTACATTTATCCCGATAAAACTGACCCGCGTTCGTTACAAATATTCTGAAAAAACACACACACGTTATATTTATCTTTCATTCCCTTTTAATTATTAATAAGTACGTTCCGTACAGCGATGATGGCGCTGGAGTGGAGAACATGCGATTAAATAGCAAAGTTCTGGCACTGAAGATATGTTATCTCATTAAACTGCGATCTATTATTTTTAACAAAGCTTAATCCAACTCCGATGAAGCCCGAGTGAGAAAGAATTAAAAAGCACCTCCCATAAAAACATCGGAGACGTAGATAATATTCGCCAAAAATTCTCTCTTGCGCGGAGTACCGTGAAATATTTATTTAAAATTTTAAACAATCCTTGCAGTTTCTCCTGTAAAAATAACACGCGAATAACGAACACGTTGAGACCCCTTTCAAGCTCATTATAACAAAATCAAAGGGAAGGGTCGAGTGCATGAAAATGTTAAATAAATGTGTAAAAGATCAGGTTTGGATTTTGTGATATGAGAATGGTAAATAAAACAGTGATTATTCGTGATTAATGTTTCACAAATAATCGTCCTGACAGAGACGTTATCCTGCATTAAATAATTCAATTGCACTCACACGGTGACGTCTGGGAGCTTCAATCTTGCTCGTACGAGACATTCTCATCGCGAATCAAGTTACAAAGACGCATGTGCGCCGAGGAATACGAAAGTTTGGAAAATAACGCGAACCCGCGAAAGTTACGAGGACACGAATAAATAAACCTGCTATCGGACGCCGCGAAAAGTGGAATGAAATTATATCGCGAGCGTCGAGGCGCCCCGTGAAACACCATCCTGGCAGCGAGTTATACAAAAATAAATTGAAAGAAGCGCGCGGCGCGCAAGATAAAACCTTTGAATGCGCCGCTTTAAAAACTTTTGCCAGCCGACCGCGCGAAAACTCCCTAAACGAGCTATTACATCGCGACAACCAAGACGTTTACGCGAATAAAATAGAAACTGGGTGATCTTCCTTCTCATTTTCCTAGTTCTACAACTGTGCGTTCTAAATTGGAACGCAAAATAATTTTTATATTCTAAAAACATTTGTAATCGAGAATGTCTCACCATCTACGAGCAAAAACAAGAACACGATTTGGTTATGAATAAAATTATAATAGTATGATATTTACTGAGTTTATAAATTATAAATGAAAGTAATATGAATTTCGAAATATACCGATTTACTATTCCACGAAAGCTACTGGATTTGGTCATCAATTACAGGCGAAACTACTCTGAGCGCGAAAGGCTAGACATCGTTTGACCAGATGAATCCTTAAAAGATTGAACGACGAAGCCATCCATCGTGTTTTACATACAACGCGGGCACACGAATCGAATAACAATTTCGACGGAGTATTGAAACGTTTCAGCGTAAAACCAGTGTACGTTCAAAGCGCCTTTTACAAGATGCAGTTCATGCATCCAGATCGGTGATAGCAAACGAATAGCGCGTGTGTCAATTCTGACGCGCGATGATATTCCATCGACGCGTTCACGATTTTACAGCGAATTTTTATTACATCGAATTTTATCTTGTTTGAAACTATATTTTACAACAGATCTAAAAATCAATTGCACCGTAATTATATTGCAATTACATTTATCGCGTAATAATCTCCATTACCTAAAACGATGTGTGATTTTATTTGAGCATGATCTCGAGTGAAGCAGTGAGATCGTATCGGCTCACCGTCGAAAAGATGTCAAGTTTATACGCTGCAAATACAACAAATGAAAAGGTGTAGCTACAAACGCGATTATTTTATATTTAATCCGACAATTAATTTATCTCGATAGATATTCCTAATTTTGACGCGCGACTGGTTGATCCGGATGCTGACGTTTATTCGTACGGTATTATAATCCGTCGCGAGAGTGTTTTATATCCAAAAACTTTTAACATTGACAGCCAGTACGTCGATGAAACGAGCATACTTTGGCATAGATATGTCATCGCTAGAAACTCAATGTGCCCGGGAGGTGCGTTCGAAATATCCAGACGATCAATGTCGTCGAATAACATGGACGTGTTGCTCAATTTTAAACCTCTGCTTTTTTCAGACCATATTTCGAAACAAACTGTTCGTATAAGAATGCCACGAACCAGTGATTTTCACATTTTTCAGAAGACTCCCCCCCCCTCCTAAAACAGAATTTTTACAAGTTCAACGCAGTAACAAAATTATATCATCCATTGTACTAGATTTCTTAGAAATGTTTATAACACAGGGGAAAAAGATCGCTTTAATATTAAATTTCTCCGAAGCATCCTGAACACTTCGTTTCTAATATCGCTCGTCGAGACATATGCAAAATATTTGTGCAACCGGAGATTAGCAAAAATATTTATGTCCCTTTGGTGCAAGCAAGATACTCGAGTTAGTATTTATGCAGAGTTTCAGGAACCTAATAAGCAAATCTTGAGACGCTCGGTCTCGAGTATAACGAAATGAGGCAGCAACCTAATTAGAGCAAAAGAAGAAAATTCCAGACGCTCGTTAACGGGTAAACATGTCTCGCCCCGAATGGATGTCAAGCAAAATGAATGTTTAATAAAATAAATGACGAAACCCCGTTCTCGTTTCGTTCCCTAATTGTCGACCTGAAAAATGAACCGTGCGTTCCTGAAAAATAACAAATGGCTAAATATCGACATTGGTCATTTTTTAAACATTATTATTGCGTGTTCGTTGTATTGTAAGCATTGCAGCGATCCGTTTTCCATTTTCCAGCCGGCGGATCAAAATTCCGTTCAAACAAAGTCCGAATCGGATGAAACTTAATTTCCACAAACGTGTAAGCCCACGCGTGCCGACTTTCCAACAGCTGTGCAGAAACTTTTCATTTCAAGTGCTTCAAGTGTCTTCTGCACAGCTTGTTGGAGCAGAGCGAACGTTAAAACCCTCAATGCGCGTTGCACGGCTTGTTGCACTCGATATAAAGCGTGCATTATGCATGCACAACCATGTTCACCAACGGAACCACATATTTTGTCGATGGACCGATCAAACTTACGTTCCCGACGAAAAGATAGATTAAAAGGGAAAACCACCGCGACGGGTGAAAACAAAAGCAACCCTCGAGAATTTATCCGGGGTAACTTTGAAACTTTCTCTAATGAATGTTCAATGTTTTCGAAAGTACGTTTCTCGAACTAGCTCTTGTAAAAATTTCGTATAAATATATTCATTATCATAGACGTAATAGGCAACAAGATTGATAAAAAAATAATTTATTATAAAATGCTGGAACTTTGAAGAGATTTCATGAATCTGTAAAAATGGCGATATTTCTTTTAACACCAGGTAGAAACTGATTGTTCGACTGAAAATTCCGGACGTGCGATCATAAGAGGATAGTATTAGGAATCACCGTGCAAAGTTTTAAGTGAATCGCATGAATATTCACGGAGTTAATAATAAAATTTCGATTTTCTCAATTCGTCACAGTGGTTTCACCCTTCAAGAGAAGATAAAACGCGTAAATTGTTGTTGTTCTTGATTTTCGTCTTATTTGGAGCCACAGAAGGAACTTGACTAAATTTGCAACAAACCAGTGTTTCGACGGAAACTCCATCAGAGATCCCATTGCGATTTAGGAGCGGTACGCCACCCCCGGCGGGAACAGTTTCGTCCACGCAGCATATAGGACGTTTTTACACGCGATTTTTTGCCCTCTGACATGTTCAGCCCCTTCTCTCTTTCGAACCACCTCGTTAAATCCATTTCCGAACAGAGACCGGCTTTCGAAACGGTCGTCCGGTTCCCATTAAAATCGGATATCTACTTTTTCCACTTCGACGGAGAAGCTTTGATATCTTCCAGTATCGTTAATTCAAACGTAATTACAAAAAGACTGCAGTTTTTTAGTAAACCGAGAATACCGTGGCTATTGTACGGCGGAATCTTAATTAAATCGTAACAGAAGGATCGATAAATAAATTCAGGCACTCACCGAAAGAACAACAGGATTCCAATCGACGGATCCACGATGCACATCCAGACGTTTTTCTTCCTGAAAAAAATATTTACATTAATTTACCACTATCTTTCATATAGGTGTGTAACTGTTATTCCGCCATCGTGTAATAACACGAAGGATATCGATTTATGCAAAAATATGGTCGAAAAGTGTCCCCGTCCAATTTGTTCCGTTCGAATTTATTTCTTGGAGCACATTTTCGGTTTAGTATTTATTCTTACGCGACAGACAAGTTTTTATTCGATCAACTGGTAGCTTTTTTCAAGAATAATTACACATTAATTTGGATAATTATCGAAGTTTCGAAAGAGGCACAGATAAAAAAAGAAACATGGATCAGCGCACAGATAATAAGAGATCTATGGAAACTGACGTTTCTACTCCGTAGAAAACAGCAGGAAGTCCGTAGAACACTGACAATTGAACGAGCCTATCGTATCTTTTATAGCCTTTGCAAACGTTCGTGATTCCTTCTACTGATGAACAATAATCAGTCAGAAACCTTGGGCTAATAATGCGTTGGTTAAATGGCCGATACAAACGCGTTTAAATCATCGCCCGAGCAGAAAAGAAATTCCCCCGTGTGATCGGCGATGTAGCGACCGGTCGATTGAAAAACGTCGTTTCTGCACGAGCGTGTGATAAATTGCGTGTAATTGGTCGACATTTTACTTTTATCGTTCGTTCCGCGACGCTCCAGCCATCGTATCCTCGAGGACGAGTCGGGGAAACACTTTTCCACAACAATTCTCTGGAAATAATCTTCGAACTTCGAACCATCGAATTTTTTGCAAAGGATAACATTTTTTTCCAATGCAAATATTCCAACTGTCATCGAATCTTTCAACCTCAAACTGTCTCAAAATTTTTTAATTTTAAACCATGAAAAATTACTTAAATTCTTTTTAAAATCGTTTCACGACGAGCGTGTATTTTGCTAGTAATTTCTCTGATATAAAGCGAGAAAAAAATTCCAATATTGCTCACATGTATTATAGAATTTCAATAAAATATATATTAATTGGAAAAATATTTATTTTCAGTATAGATATGTTGAAGGAATTCTGTATCGTTAAAATCGCCCGTAAGGAAGTTTTAACAAAAATGTACGTGTGAAACATATCTAATCTCTTCGACAATTTTCCGGACTGACCATAATCGACACTTTCTACTAACGGTCTTATCATTAAGGCGCGGGGCGCGGAAAATTGCGATCCAGTAATTCCCCGAAGCCAACGTCGAAACTTGTAAATACGTTGGGAACATCGACGTCAGGGACAGAAAAGAAAATGACCTAAGAGGAAAGAGAAAAAAAATGAAAGCACGGCGTGTACACGTTAAGGCGAGTGAGAGGGAACCTCGCGAGAGAAGGTCTCGATACCTGCTATCTTAACTAATCTTAACTTGGTTGAAACTTCGTAACCAATCCCACGGGAACTCCGGAACCTGACTCCGCGAGCACAGGAACCGTACAGGACTTCGAGTCCAATCGGTAATCAAACTACTGGCCAATACAATAATCTGCCGCATGATAAAGCGAACCGTTTCGAATACGAAATTGAATCGTTCACGGTCGTTACGTTCCGGACGAAACGTCGAACGCGCGAAGTAATTTTCCTGCGCAGAAACGCCGACTACAATTAACGAAAGTGATCGAACCTGTGACAAACAATCGTACACGATTTGTCGAAAATTCGCGAACCTTTGCAATAACATCAATTAACAGGTGATTCAATTATAATTAACAGCAACTAATAAATTGGATCTTCTGAAAAATGGAACTGTAACGCGGAGAAATGGACATTAAATTTCATCATTTTGCGTTACGAGAATTAACACGTTCATCTGTGGTGCATATTCTTTCGTTTCTGTAATCTGTATTCGTTGATTCTTGATTTTTTGCTGGTAACAAGTATAATCGACTTTTCGAAGGGAGTGAAATAACAAGGATTCGAAATATAAAAATTCCTCGAATTAATTCTGTTTAATTCGGGTCTCGATAGAAACATATTCGAATCGAGTCACCCGGGACGCATAAATCACCGCGTAACATCGGTTGCAAACCCCAAAATCCGACAAACGTTTGGAACACGAGCCAGACGGATCCCAGCGATATCGACTTTGCATCATCGTAAAAATGTCGAGAGGCGAACTTCTACTTTTCGTTGGTCTTCTAAATAAACTAGCTTATTATTAAAGTTCTGGGTTAGCTTGATCAAAATTCAGAAAATAATTGACAATTAAATCAACGTGAAATATTCGCAGCGTTACGAATCGTGTATGTTAACGTAGACGTTGGGTCGAGTAATATATTGTTCAAGGTTTTCAGCAGTATATCGATGTATTCTATTAATAAAAGTTCACGCGCGTGATTTTCCCCCATCGTTCGTATTCCTGAATAATTATAAAACAATCATCTCGAGGCACGAAACAAATTATCTTCGTTATTCGTCGTTGCTAACGACGCTCATATTATCTTAACGACCCACACACGTCGTGTAATCGATTCAATTTGCAGCGTTATCTGTTTTACAATAATCACTTTATATTATCGTGCAAGTCTGCGACAGAGGTTTCGATTGCACCGCGAACAACAATATCTCGTTCGAATGCATAGCAACGTCCGGTATGCTTAATACTGGCTTGATTTGAACCAATATTTTCTGCATTGTACATATTCGCGTTTTATCGTCTATTCCGTGTAGATGCGTCGAAAAGCTTCGTCCCGCTTTAATCAAACAATCTAAAATTGTGTTCGACACACTCTTCCCGATTGATTTGTATCTAGTATACTCCGACGACATATAGCGTGTACAAAAATATTTCCAATCGACGCGGTCGAATAACATCGTTAAAAATAAAATACTATAAAATAGTAAGAGACGACATTTAAATTAAATTGATAAGAATTCTTATTACCTAAAATCTGGAAATATTCTGGAATTTAATATACTTTCATGGTGAAAGCTCGTGCAGAAAAATGATCTCGAACTCGTATGTCGATAATCGCGGGTAATTCGAATAATTGTTAATACCGGTATTTGAAGAATATTAAAAAAATGAAAGAAATTTAATTCGGACGAAATAGAGACGTATAATCGACTACGAAATATTGCTATCGTTTAACACGTTGAAAGCTCCGGTAACGGCAGGGGATCGTGCACGAATATCCACCCACGAATCTCGTACGCGAGTAGGTGAAGTGAGCATTTGACGAGAGCCCGGGTATGTAAATTGGAAATGGACCTAACTCGACTCCGGATGAAACGTGAGACGTGTATAAATGCGTAATGTATCCGGGCGCGCATATTTCCCGACGTGCGCGGAGAATAAGTGGGGAAAAAAGGACGAGAAACGGCGCGTAACGCGAATATGAATTGAAACTCGAATAATAAAAGATGGCATAAATAGGGCACGTAATCGAACGGGACAGATCAATTTGCGTAACGCATAGTTTATTCGCGAAAACGTTTCAACCGTTTTAAACTAAATTTACAGACAATTTCCACTTAAAAAAAAAAAAATATGTTCAAACTGGTTTGTCAAAATATATACATTTACGTCCTTTTTCACGCAAGAGTGCTATCGTAACGTGAGAACGGAAGGTGTTACATCGAGCTTTCCCGTAAGCAAGAACCAAAGTGAAGTGTCCCTTTCGAGTCGCTTTTCCTCCGACAATTAATCGACCCTCGGAGCTTGTCATAAACAACCTGCGTTTCCGGTGCAACGGAGAAGCTCCAACTGCCAGGATACCATTGGAAGCGATGGTAAACGCATTATCTATAACGAGAATCTTGAGGAAAGAGCAGGCTACGGATTATTCTGAACCATCACGTTCTCGGAGGCAAACGTTCACAATACCAATCGCATCGGAGATTTTAATCGAACGCTAAATTGTCGCTAGCGTCGACTTTGTTACGGGACTGTTTGGTGAATCGTGACCTCTGTAACTTCCGCTCGCCTTCGGGAGATATTAATCTACGAAATTCTACGACCACCCACCATCGTTGATTAGAATCTTCAGCCCTCAAAACACGCGATATGGATATTTACACGGACTGAGATTATAAACAATGCTTCGACCATTTTTTAAACCGAGACGCGAGAAATCTCGGACGCTGCGTGATTGTAATTCTCATTTTGAATTCCGATACAGGAGAAGAAACATCGTTTACAAATTGGATAACGGAAGCATTGATTATCGTGATAGATTGTTAATTTGTATGACTAATGACGGCGGCTTCGTAACACTCGTCAGTTTTGTATCTTTAACTGCATCCGACTTCGTCGTTACGTAAAAGAGATTTACCATAAGAAAATCGATAAGAACGTCGTTACCGCGTCGTGATAATTAAGTAATCAATATACGCTCGATCGCTCTAGAATAAAAATAGCGATATTACTTTGAACGCGGACGTTGCATCGAGAAGCATAAATAATAATCCTTCGCGAGGAATTATATAAGTATCGAACGTTCGAGCTGTTACATGAGTTCAGGAAGAAATTACAACGATAATATCGAAGGCTCCCATATGTATATTCATGTTTCGTTAAACATCTTCGTGTATTGTATACGTAATGAATATTTTTGTTCACCGCGTGAAAATAAGACGAAAATCAAGAATACTAATTTGTTGATTCAGACTTCGTTAAAAAATTATTGAAAGATTAAATTAAAAAATTTCAAATCATTCTGGAAAAATTATTTTCAATTGCAGGGGTCAAGTACAATCATTTTTGGTGATTAGACATGCCCCCGAAATCCTACTCGTTTTCGAGAAAAAAATTCGAGTAGGAGCGAAATTTTTCGACAAAATTAAAAAATTTCAAACCGTTAAAAAAAAATTATTTTCAATTTCAGGGGTTAAGTACAATAATTTTTGGTGATTAGACGTAACCCCGAAATCCTACCCATTTCCGAGAAAAAAATTCGAGAAGATGCGAACTTTTTCGAAAAAATTAAGAAATTTCGAATTGTCCTAAAAAAAATATTTTTAGCTGCAGGGGTCAATTACAATCATTTTTGGTGAATACATATACCCCCGAAATCCTACGCACTTTTAAGAAAAAAATTCAGAAAGGTGGACAAGTTTGTCAACAAAATTAAAAAATTCCAAATCGTTTTGGAGAAACTAACCCCAGGGGTGGCCGAATACCCTGCATGAGAGACTCGAAGTCACGCTGCTAGTGAATTTTTAAAACTTAGGAATATTTAAATATTCCAGAAACTCGAGAAAGAATTTTTATGCGACTCGTGACTAATTACGCGAGGTTGCTTATTTATGTGCATATAGACGTAGTGGAGAGTACACCACGGGAAGGGTGTTTTGGAGCACCAAAGCGACTAGATAATGTTCCTTGAAACATCAAAGTGAAATAAGCCAGAGAGTGTCAAAAAGTTTTATGTTAATGAGTCAGGTGACCCCGTTATCTCATAGTTGAAGTTGTCTATTTCAACTACCAAAGCTTTCTCTATGTTTTAACATTTTTTTCACGCTTCGAACAATTCCAAACTTGTCCCCCCGTCGAATGGAGAAGACCCATTTTGGTATCGTCTTTTCTCCCGATCGTTAAAGGAAAATTCTCCGCGAGAACTTCTTGATTTTCGTTACAGGTCGTTGTAGCAATGTGATTTCGAGCGTCGCGCCTTGGAGCGAGCTCCGCCGTTTCTGCATAGAAGGCGATAACACGTACCCGGAACAATGGTGGGCGCAGTGAAACGGTCTATCTGGGACGAGGATCGCACGGAAGAAGCTGCAAGAATAGGACAGAGGTCCTAGATCACTTCTGGTACACGGTACCCGTGGAAGAAGCCATCCGTTAAAGTTTATATTCCACACTCGACGCTTCCTACGCCACCGGAACTGCAGTGTTCTTGACGATATACGTACGGCTGCCATAAGTCACGTGCCGCGCGACTGGTATTTTCTGCCCGCCTTTCCGCGTATTTCAACGGCGGCCGCCTTTTTCATAAAAGAAAACTGCCGCGTAAGCAGTCAGTAAACGTTAAATCGTCGCGTTCTAAATTAGCGGCTCGCGTTTTCGAGCGATTTGTATCGATTCGTTTCGTCGTGCCCCATAACAGTACACGGTGAATTATAAATACTATGTCAAATTGTCTGAAAACACGACAGGTTTGCCCCAATCAACGACAGTCAACGCTTCGGACGGCAAACGGACGGCACGCGACCGCGGTCGGGATTTAATTAAAATCTCGGCATCAACGGATGGGAAATCTCGTTCGTATTCTTCCCGACCGCACGGAGAAGAAACACGAAACTTGGCAAGGTTCATAGAGAGAAAGCAATTAGCGTTTGCCTGATCTCTTTGCCCTCTCTTTGTGCATCCGACAACCGCTGTTCCGAGCACGGCGTTCCCGGATTATACAGATAAATTGCAATCGATACGAAGTTGTTGGTCGACAAGTACACCATAAAAGTGCAGGCCGAGCCGTGCCCCGAGAGGAAATCGAGAATCAAGATCTCCGTTCGACCTTTTTTTTTTCTCGAACCAGTCGAGCGAAACACTCGAGTAATTAGTACAACGTACCCTTTGTACTCGACTGCTCCATCTCAGCGAAACATCCTTTATAAACGTTTCCCGCTCAGCGATCTCCATAAACTGCGAACAACTCGAAAATTACTTACAACTTTTATTTTCAGCTACCGCGGTCACGAGTGTATAAATATTTATAATGAGTCGAGATACTTTTTAGACGTTGTTGAGGGTTTTTATTACGGTACAATCTTTTTTTAACGGTGAACCTACCGGCACTTCGTGTATACTCATTCCTACCATGAGTGGTCAAATGACCTTTCTTTTTCTTTTTTAAAGAGGCAACATACTTTTAATTTTTGTATTATATGTATAGAAATGTTCAAAAATTTTTAATTTCAATCGGATAGAGGATAAAACACCCTAGAATACGAATTTTGTTCCAGGTCGATATCATAGTTAGTTCTAGAGAAAAAGTGCTGGCTAGTAATTACGCAAACATACTGTATTTAAATAAATTTTCAATTAAATAAACAATTTATGTTGCAGTTTTATCGTACACTAGTCGTACGATCAGTAGGAATTGCTGAAACTTCGTTGGTAATGTAGTGTCAAAGTAAATGTGAGAATAAACATAGAAGACAGCAAAAATTATAGTAGGTGATATGGTCGTTAGGTAGAGGATGAAATGCCCTTTAAAATGAGCGTTTGTACGAGTCGATAGCTTTATTAGTTCCGGAGATATGAGAATTTTAGTTTCAAGTCGATGCGGTGGCTAGTTCCGGAGATATAAGGGTCCGAAACGTTTGTTTACGTCGCGAGATGAATGAACTCACGTGACCGTAGTAAATAGTAAACATCACGTGACTCGGTCACTCGGTCAGTGGGTCAGCGTGCGACAAGGAGGTCCGACGCGTCAGACGGAGACAGAGACAGTCGAATTAGAAAAATTACCTTTTACATAAATTACGATATCTCCGAAACGGAAAGTCCGATCGACAAAAACCAAAAACCATTTTAAAGGGGAAGGCTTGCCGCTGCTAACAATTGCTCAAAATGGATAAAGCACTAGTAGTTTCAGAACTGCACGCGTCTAAAGTTTTAGTATTTTTAATACGCGTTAATAGGCTTTCGTAAGGCGGAGAGCGCGTGGGCAGTGGAATGTAAAAAATTATCTTTTAAATAAATTACGATATCTCGAAAACGGAAAGTCCGATCGGCAAAAACCAAACACCATTTTAAAGGGGAAGACTTGCCGCTTCTAACAGTGGTTCAATTATGAGTAAAACGCTAGTAGATTCGAAACTGCACGCGCCCAAAGTTTAACTATTTTTTATACGTGTTGTAAGACTGTTCTAAGACAGTGGAAACTGAAGATTCTCTCCTTTCGTCTTTGCTATACGTACGTTTCCTATTTATATCGGAAGCTAAGGATTTGATACCAAATTTTGTCCAGTTCAAATATAGATCATTCAATTCCGGAAACAAACAATAAGAATAGAAATTGTAAAATTGTAAAATTCATTCTGCGTATACTATAAGAAAAGTCGTGAAGTTAAATGACGCTAAAATAATATTGTGTGTTAGAAATTGTAAACGAAATTTTAAAAACGGTCATTTGACGAATTAAACGACGAGTAACAAATATGGCGGCCATTATAATCGTAAGTTCTGTTGCTTTCATTGGGAAAAAGTCTCAAGGATGCCCACTACTGGTTCTAGCGTTAACAATTTATATTTGGCGGTAAAATAGGATATCGGGAGGATCTGAGAAATTATCGAAGCCCGGTCGACTGCATCGTCGGCTCCTCGATAATCCGAACAGGAGAAGGTACATGCACGAAATAGCTGGTCTCGTGGACGTAGGGCAAGGAAATTCCCACAGCAGTTCGTGTGTGGTGTCTCGGTGGATAATTAGGTATCGATTTCCGCGTGCCTCCGAGAATGCCTGCAATAATCGACTTCGCGCGTTCCACTATCTCCGCTGTTGACCCTGCCACTCGGAATGGGACTATTTGCTGCATTTTTCGAAGAGGCCGTACCCGCCCGCTCGCCCGAATCTCCTATCCTACATCCATTAATCATGAAACACGAGCACGGGGATCGCAAGCGTCACGGAAACGAGGCAAAAATACCGTGAAAAAGCCGGCGCATAATTCACTCACGAGCTCCCTGTCCCGGAAAATATCTACGAAGGAAACGACTCGTAGCTCGATCGCGGATTAACGGCTAATTAACGTCGATTGCCCGTGATTATCTTTGATTTTCAGTACCGCGGCGTTCGAACGATTTTCCCGTAGATTTGTTATCTGTGAAACAGTAAGCATACAATAATTGAGAAATAATGGACCGACACAGATTACAGGTCACTTTCCTACGCTTGAATACGTTGATCTTTGGATCGCTCGTAACAAATTCGGAGCTAACTTCGCTCCATAAACCGAATTACTATTGCGCTCAACTTCCAACCTGTTAAAATCGCGAGCTGTATCTTCGAGCGGAAATGGTTACTCAGAGAACTCGTATTTGTCTTTTGTATAAAGTGAAAACCTCTTTTCCGCGGATCAGCATCTGCTCAAAAGTCTGGGCGACTTTTTGAAGCGAAAGCGAACGGTTGATCGCGACGAGAACACAGAGACGAGTGAAAATAAGGAGAAAATAAGGAGACCTCGTTGAATCGGAAATTAGGCGACTCGCGAAATCGGGAGTTAAAAAGCTTATTACATGTTGCAAGGAACGCGAAGCCAGGTATTCTTATTTTGCAAGTAGAAATCCACGTTCTACGAAATCTCTCGCTGTATAAGCAGAAATAAGCAAGAGACTGAAACTCCGTCAAGAAACATTCCTTTTATTCATTCGGGTGTTTACAAACCTAAATGTACCATTGCTATGCGCATAAATTTTCCAAACAATACTGTTTGGAAAATTTATGCGCATAGCAATACTGCATTTAGGGATTAAAGAAAATACCTCTGCATAACAGATCGTACGTAAGCAACACAAATTACAGGAAATATAACTTAAGTGACAGACAGCGTAGCGAAGTTTTAGGAGAGCATTTTTAGCTTTTTAGCATTTTGTATCAATAATATAATGTAATATCGTCGAATGAGATCGCTTCGAATCATATTCAGATCTCTGACTTAAATTAAAATAACCAAACACTCGATATTTATAGGATTAATAATTATTTAAATTACTCTAAATGCAAGAAAAAATACAATTTTACACGAATAATAAATTACTTGGAAATACACGCTCGTAAACTTTATTGGACGTTTTTGTTGTCACAACTTTACAGTGTTGGTTCAAGTGTTAAATCATTATGGTATTAAATGAGTTTGCATATCCATTAATAACCTTCTTAACTGCGACGCCTGATACCAGCTATTTGTAATTTGTCACGAATATCTTTACTATCTACTGATCATGCGCGATAATAAATAACGATATGCGTGTACAAGTGCGAGAAAAATGAAACGTGCAATTTCAGTGGAGTTTCTTTTATGAAATATCGCTGCATACGTACGATAACTTTGGGATATTTATTATAATATATATTTAAAAAAGCGCACCGCGTTAAAAAAAAATATTCGAACTTTATTAATAACATATCGTATATCCGTTGTATTCTATTTATTTTTTTTTTAAATAACGTCGGTGTTATCGATGAAATTGAAATACGAAAACGTTTAATTTCCTACGGTCAGAACACTAAATGTCAAGCATTACGAACAGAAGACCGTGGTGATCTTATGCAAAACGAATGAGAGCCCATGACAGACAGATTAATTATTCCCGGGGATTTTAATTTCCAGAGTTCCAACGTCCGTCGATGGTGCTCGTCTCTTGTACCGTTTGCAAACTTGCCAATGATTCTCAATTATGTAACTCTCTGGACTGTTGTTAAGACTCGATCCGGTGATCTGTTTCGTGAGGTTGTGGAACACGCTTGTTACGCATGTAACAGCAAACACACTTGACCATGCAATTAATCCAAACTGTTATCGTCATCCACCACGTTGTATGACAGATTCCAGTTCTCGCTGCTCCGATTTAGGGCTCGTAATGGAGTAAATACATCGTACTGGAGGATAGAACGTCTTGAGCTCGTAATTTACTCCCGGAATTAATTTACCATTGCAAACAATCTTGGCCAACCGAGCTACCAAGATTAGGAACAGAGATGGGCCTTGGATAATGCATGAATTATTTTGGCTATCTTTAAACTTTACTTCCAAACATATCGCTAGAATTATTCGATTGAACATTATTGTCATCTTTGTTTTCAAATCTGCGAAGAGTACATCTGATTTACCGACAGAGTACACCTGTTTTACCGAACGAGCAGTAAGGTATATTTTACCGACCGAGTAGTTAAAAATCGCAAAGAATCTAATGAAAAATGGTCTTGAAATGACCTCCCTTCTATGTACATATTCTAATCCCATTACATTCCATAATTCTCACGCGATAAGCATCGATTGATAGATTAGAATGAATACACTTACGTAATCTAAAAATACCGTGATTCCATTGCACTAGAGATAAAACATAAAGCAACATGTTCAGTTATAAACACGTACAAAAGAGAGCGTAAATTAATCGGAATATAACAATCGTATCCATAATTAAATTCGAGTAACTAAATTCTCTATATCGACGCGAAACATCGACGAAAAATATGGAAATAACCATTTAAATTATTAGTGGTCTCTTTCATTGTGTTTCGGAAGTCAAGGATAATCCTTTATAAACGATAAAAAAAGTAATAAATTTGATTGTTGCCTGAAAAATTGGCGTTCAAAGGTTCCGAGCATTATCTTTGAATTTATTTGAAACGCTTCGATCTTTCGAAATTTCGTCCTCGAACGTAATGTAAATTCGTGGGGTGAATGTTTAATGAAAGAATAAGCACAACGTGATGTCGTAAAATCGTACAGTCCGAGGTCTGGACATATCCGGAGGTGCAGAAGTAAAAGAAACTTCAACCGCCTCCATAGCTCAGGGGTTAGAGCACTGGTCTTGTAAACCAGGGGTCGAGAGTTCAAATCTCTCTGGAGGCAAATTTTTTTCACGACCATAACTTTCATACTTTTGACGATGGTATCAGCCATACACGGTACGCGATAAGAAAAACCGTGTAAACTGAAATTGTACATAAAAGCAGACTAAAACGTAATATCCATTGCACGGTATGTGTGGATTTAATTTTGCTGCAAACGTTTCGAGCATGGCGATTAAAAATCTATGTTTAGATTTTTGAATCCGTGTTTATTTCGGCGATGTTAAATCGTTATTTATTAAAAATTCTATTATTCGATATTTGTAATTGTTCTTGTAATGTATGTAAATAGATCCGTGATTAAAATGTAAACTAAATTTAATTTTTACTTTGTTTTTGTAATTTTTAATTTACTACTCAACTCTTTCTTCTGTACGAACAAAATTTGAGTAGTATTTAGCTATAAAATTAGTTTGTTTTAAATCTTCCCAATTTTCGTTGTGCTAAAATCGACGGTGCTTTGTAACGAGAAAATTAAGCGTTATCTTTTAGTTCTCGTTTTGGGGAGTAACAGTATCGAGGGTGTATCTAGCAAGGAATCGATAAATTCGTGTAACAAAAGGCAAGAAAGTTGAATTGGTAAGTTACTTTGGTGCAAAGTGCACTAGCATTGTTATAAGACTCTGAGCCCGGTTTGCTCGATAATATAAAGGCTTCCTATATCCACCGATACGTGCTAGAAATTATAGGAAATTTCGAAATACATTGTTCGGCTTGTGTTGAAACAGGGTCAATCAGGACCATGCTATTACCATCTTGTAAATTTAACGAGCAACGATATATCCGCTTCTCTTTCGCGTTGAACATAATTCGAACGTGCAATTTGCAGTTTAGGCGATCAGTGTTCAAAAATTAATTGTTTATTAATAAAACGTGAGATCAAATGCACGAAAGGTTAAAACATTGGTAAACAATCCTTGACTCGAGAGAACGCGTAGAAAAATACAGGTTCTTTTAAAATGACGCTGAATCTCGAAAAATGGAGCGTACAGACAAAATTGATCTTTATCGTATTTGCTCCCTCGGAATAAGCATTTCCCCCCTCGGCTATTTTCTCGTATCGTCAAAAACAACGGGCATATTTCAGACCCTAATGTTAAGAGAGTCAACCTCTATGGTATACTTTCTTTAGATGGAACGGCCACGGACGAATCTCAGATTACGAATAGTCTCGATACACGATGTTAACATGCGAAAACACGATAGTCGTCTCCTCTTCAAAATTATTCGGTTTTATTTAAACGTGTGTTAAATTGAAACGTTGAACGGTAATTTCGTGCTCGTATTAGATAGCGTACGAAACTGGAATTATTAACGGTCTAAATACGACTGGTGAAACTAATAACGTTTATGAACAGTAATAACAATAACAGTATTAATTCTACCGCGCTGCATCTAATAGCACGGGCACAAATCACGGCGCGAAAGAAACTGGAAAAAATGGAGCGCAGCGGTTCGCGATTGCGCTTGTAATGCTTGGTTAAACGAAAAACGATGCCCGGGAAACTCGAGTTTAAGGGATGAAGCTACCCTCTGAAATGGCCCTTTTCGCGGTGTCTTCGAAATTGTACTCGAGCCACGCGAAAAAATAGTTAATAGGATCGTCTTATGTAATAAGAGAAAATTAACTTCGCGAATGGTAAGCAATGGGTAACGTTTCCGAAATTCGTTTATCGAACGAGGAAGCGTTTGGGACCTGCGAGGGTTAATTTGATACAAAGTATGTAACGCAGTTTCTCGAGGATCCGGCAGATTCGGTCCAGCTTCGCCGGCTACCCGGATGCCGGCGGTCTCTGATACGTGGTCAGGAATTAAAGCGAGATCCGCGTTAGTTTGCTTTCCGCGCCGTCGAAAATGAAAGATTCCCTCGACCCTCTGATATTAGTCCAACGAAGCCGTGGTCGCCCGGATGGCGAATTCCCAGTGACAGAAGTCTACGCAGAAAACGGCGGGCCGCGATTCCCGGTTAACAGCTTAATTAGAATCCCCGTAATTAAAACGGCGCATACATTTAAGCAAATGGAAAAACCTCCAAGGCATTCGAGTATCGTAACCGCCGAAACCCATATTCGACGCTGCAGTTTCGACGAGTAATTCGTGACGGTTCCCCGGCAATAAATCTTGGAAATTTGATGCACTCCGCCATCAAAGCAGATAATTAATCCGATTTCGACCGTCTTGCATATTAAATTCATCGCTGATGAGCGGAATACTGTTTTACCGGTCGAGACAGTTGGGTCTATCTTGCCGACGGAGCAGTTGGGTCTACTTTACCGACCGTACAATTGCACCACGGACGAGGTGCATCAGCGAACGTTGCATTCGCTGTATTTTTTTCGGGAAACGGATACACGTCGTGTCCTTGGCCGTATCCAGACAATATCCACGGATCCTATATCGGCCGGAGAACCGTGTTCGCGCGTGCGGAACGATTTTCATCGCTCGTTGGATTAGAGCCGGACCAGAACGGTTTGTTGATTTTCCCCCGTCGAAAACGACGACGATTTGTCCGCAAACATTTGGCTTCCCAAGCTATGGCACTCCACAGATCCGTTCGTTCCCATTTTTCCTTCCAAGCCGCCCTTATTCCCTTCCCGGCGGTGTGCTGCCTTTCCCACTCCCCTTCTCCGCCCCCTCCCCTCGCAGCACGGCTCGTCCATGGAGCCCGTACGTGGCGATTAAACACGGCAAAAATGGAGCACACGGGTGCACTTCCCAGTCCTTCCTCCCGATTTGCAGACATTGCGCAACAACGCTGTACCCGTCGGTTGTTTGCACGGGATCCGGCACTTACCTCGACGGCTGCTTCTCGCCGCGTTTCCTTCTGCATTTATCAAATTAAAGATTCACGAGCCAAGGCCACGCTGCTCCCAGTTTCCCTCTGTTTGAAAAATTGCTCGTTCAGAGAAGGTAGAGGGGGGACGGCGTGTAACCACCGTAGAAAGAAAACGTATATCCTTGATACATTTTTAAGAAGCAAAAATTCTTGGATTCTCTGTACACTTCTGCTGCGCGTCGTTTGTTTCCAGCTATTCTTTCGTTTGTCATAATTTTAATTATCCTTCGGTTTCACGATGGCTTCCAAGGGGATAAAAATTCACTTCTGGGCGACCAAAGGCAATAGATGATTGTTCGCGAATGATACGTTTTACATATGGTGAATAGAATTTGTAACAATCGAGTTTCTTTCTAAAAAACATTCGTTCGAGCGCGCGCGAATTCTCGAAGAAGGGGACACCGCGCGCAACGCCGTAGCGCATGCATAATGAATGAGGAGCGTAGCTGAAATTTGCTTAGATAACATTATCATCGCCGTGTAGTATAGTAATTACCGTGCAATAATGTAATTAGGTAATCGCTAACAAGATCGATGTGCCAGCATGCCGGCCACGGTTGTCATCAATCTGCTCGCGATTTAATTATTACAAATTGTTGTTATGTTTGTCAAACAACATTACCGTCAAATGTTGACCGGTCATGATTTCATGAATATTCCCGTTCTAATTATTATTGACGCGTAATAATATCAGAAACTGTTATGGTTTCTCAAAGCGTCCGTGCTTTCAAATATCGTATCGATGAAAATAATAATTATATTAGTAAAATTGATACATGATTAACCAACTGGAAAACGAAATATAATATCACGTCGATATCGTGCATATATTACGCGTATATCAAACGGTGTAACAAAATTTGAAAAAAAAATTATTCATGCACCATGAGACATAGCTTTTAAAAATGTTTGAATTTAATAATAACAAGTGACTGATTGGAAAGTGTGAGTATCTATGATGGCAAATTTCTTTTCACTACCTTTCGGAAATGCTTCGGGATTTTTTAAACCGCGTATATAAAAATTGCTTATGGTGAAATTACGCGTTGGATTCTTCTAATATCTCGAGAAAAATGGAAATCGTGCGCCTCCATAGCTCAGCGGTTAGAGCACTGGTCTTGTAAACCAGGGGTCGAGAGTTCAAATCTCTCTGGGGGCAGAAACTTTTTTTCTTCTTACATTTTACCTCGAAACCGGTCAGCAATCAATGAAGAAAACGTTTAAAATATAAAACATAACAAACGTATTGTTTTACGATAACAAACGAGTCTTCTAATAGCAACTGATAACTCTTTCGACTCATAACAATGGATTTCAATACCTAATCGATAGACGGGGTAGAAGGACCCAAGAATCATAAGGAAAAGTCTACGTTTCTAATTATGTCTTTTACATAGGTACCCAGGTACACGTAACTATTTTTAAAGCTCAGATATTTAAGATCCTTTTAATAGAATTTTATTCTTAAAATGTAAATCGACGCAGAGACATCCCAGAGAATGGTACGAGTACCCAGGTACCAACATAAGGGTTAAACAAACTGGCGTTCCAAATACGCTACGCTTCCTCTACCTCCGTCGAAAGGACAAAGTCGCACGAGCAAATTAATATATGTAATGCATTGCACACGAAACGTTATATGTATAATCGTTACAATAACACGTATCCAACTCGAACCTAAACGAAACTCATGCAAGTTCGTACTGCAATTCCGAATGCAATTAATGCCCCTCCTGAATTAGGACAATCGCGTGTACAAATATTTGCGCCAGTTTACTGAATTTCTACCAGTCCTCGCAGAAATTCTTCTCCCCCGGACCACCGATGCTCCGCTATCGATCACCGCGATAAAACGTGTACAATGCATCCGTGGACAATAATTTCCCCAACAGAGCTTCAACTTTGCCGCGAACAACCGGACGGGAAAGGTTACTCGACTGGAAAATATTTAGTCCCGCGCTCCGTGCAGCAAACCGAAGACTATTATTACGTACGTTTCGCGTTTGCATCGTACCGTCGTAATTCACGATTAAAAATATCCATTTTTCGCGAGATCGCGTTACTTGGCTGATATTCGACATAATGGGGTGAATTTTTTAAAAATTTCGATCGAACGCGAAAAACGAATCTTTCCTTTTTTTCATGGAACGACACTGACCCACCTGCTTCGAACAACAGCGCGAGATTCTTCTGTACCGACCGAGAGCCGAGAGTAAATTTTAATGAAGCGTGTTTTTTTTTCTTCTTTTTTGTTTTTCAACCCGCTGGCGCCGGTTTTCCGTAAATTAATGTTTGTCGAGAATGCAAAGCAAGAGGGGCTACCTTTGGAGCGCATCCCTTGAACCTGGCTCAAAGCGACCGTAAAAATATATCGCTCGTACTCATCGAGAGACGAAATTTTCATTGCTCGTTCGGCTGTCTGAACAAGTCGTAAATTAAAAATGCCGGTGATCGACCGTGCGCCGGAATGGCGACACTCTCGTTACAGGAAAAGATGAAAACGAGATCACAGAACGATTATATTTTTGATGGAAAAGTTATTTTACCGACCGGTATGTTAATCGGTTTTTACCCGGCAAAGCTTACCGACTGGGAGCCCATCGGTTGTCATGAAAACGAAAAATGTTATTAAATTTAATTACCCTATAGAAACGGAAGACTTTCACAAAGTTTGATTTGACATCTCTATAGGCATACGAAAACACGCGAATTTTAAAATGTTAAATCGCTATCGGTCGGTAAAACATTAAACTGAATATCTTGTAAAATGCAAATCAACGATACAGGATATTTTAAATTGAACAGAAAGGAAACAATGGATATTCTCGATTATTTCGATACGTCGAATGGGGTGTTTTAGCCAAGGAGGGCAACGTTATGCTTATCGAGCCACTTATCGACGAGACACGCGAATCGAGTTTTCTACTCGTTCCAATTTCGTAGTGGAGATGCGTGACGCGCGTGTCTACGCGTTTGCTCGAAGGACTACGGCCACCGAGAACTGCATCCAGTTGAAGAGTTCATCGAGACAATGCACTTCGATAAATCTAAATAAACGACGACGCGAAAGTAGGACACTTAACGCGAACGAAATTGACGCGTGACTTCATACCGTTTCAATTTCGCGTCGTCGCGACCGTGTTTTCGTTCGACTTTTATAAACATCGTCGATACGATCCTGTTTAAGGGAATAACTGAAACTAGCGTTTCTCAACGGTTTTTGATTCACTTCTTAACATCGTTTATCTTTGGAGCTTCCTCCTGGTGGTCGATTGATATTATTAATAATAAGCAGCAAGGGAACATTCTATTTTTAATCTTTGCTCTTGATAAAATATTATATACTGGTTATAATTCTTGCTACTCACTCGAAAGTTTATGCAGCCTCTCTGTACGTTTCGTACTTGCGAAGAGAAATGGTGTGACTCTGGGTGGCATTATGGTTTCCATTAAGAGTCCCTGCAATACCCATTCGCGAACCCTCCGCTTGATCATTCTACAGAAAAGAGCTTGGATGATGTCACTGATGTCACTTATTCAATTACAAGATTGCTAGATTGTTGGTCGGTGTTTTTTTATGGAAATCGTATTGCTCCATTTTGCAATGGCCAGATGTCGCGTGTCACGAGCGTGAAATAAGAAATTGGAACAACCTTAATTACGGTCGTTGGAAAATTGTCATCCGTGATCGAGCGAACACAGTGTGCAAGATCGTGATCCCGCGATCTCGAAAAGTTTCCTTGTATCATGTTGCTGACGGTATTAAATGCATCGACAATTTTTTTATTAGTTAACTAGCGCTATATCATGGAGCAATAAACTTAAAACCGACTTATCCCTATATTATATAATGCATAAAAAATATATTTCTTAATTACACGTTAAAATAAATCTGAAAGTGAATAGAATGTTTTTTCCCCCAAAAAATATCGCTAAGGATCCAATGTAACGTCTCAGAATTAAACGCTAGGAATAAACAGGCTCTTGGAGCAGCATTACCCGGTGGAAATTGATGGGAAATTAACATAGATGAATTGCTGGCCAGAAACAACGAGTGCAGTTGACGGACAACGTGAGCATACGTCTGTTCGTGTACATTATCTATCGGTTAATTTATCGATTACCAACGCACGCGAGGCTCCGAGCAAATGGTAGGAAATGTGTCAAAGCAATTTCACAATATCCCGCACGACTGTCCGACAATTTATCGAAATGTTCGGAATCTCGTCATGAATTGATCGTGCCTGCCGCTGATTTATCTTTCACCGATCTAATTCACTGTCCCAGGCCGCTCGACGTTCAAGCAGTAATTATCGTGCGTGAATTGGAGCTAGTTGCATAATCAGGACCGATCGAGTCACATTTGTTTACGAAGGTTCCGAAAAAAACAAGCAAAAGCGTCGGAGAAAACTACGTATCAAGGTTGGTCAGGTCTCGTGGAAACGTCGTTTGCTACCATCCAATTTTTCAGGTAAAACTGTTTCAAAACTCGTCCGCGTTATTCGTCGCGTGAAATGGAAAATGTTCAGAAACTGCGTTTCCTCTTTGGGATACTATCGATGGATATTTTAGATGCATATTTTTGTTTGATAGAATAACTATTGTAATTATCTAATGTGCAAGGATTCTGAAGAAAGATTCAGTTTAATGCTGACTTTACCTAGTTTCTTTCCTTGGACGTTGTCATTTAGGGAACTGTAGCTTCTGAAAGGAATAAGATACAAGAATTAGTGCAACCTACAAGGCGAATAATTCAAGTCTTTTATACAGTAGACTAACGATCGACTAACGTCGATGATAATTGATTAGCTCGTGTTAGTACGAAGCGACAGGAAGAAAAATTTTAATTTATTATTCGTTTTTTCAAGACTAGTTTTAGCCACTGTTGAATCAGTCGTGACGATTATGGCAGCCTCTCGCGACGGGACTTCTAATTACCTGCACGTCCGTGCATCGTTGCGCGTCATCGGTAAACATCAAACATTATCGTCGACTAACTATTCCCAGTAAACACTATCGCGAGCAATATTGCATTATCGAACGCGTTATCGAACGAGCCATCGACGAAACATCGCGACGCTTACGACTGAGAATGCAATAAGCTATGAATAAAAGACCTTCCATGCCTGGAACGAAATCTATTTTCCCGAATTTATTATCCACGCTATTTCTATCAATATTTTTATAAAAGCTGGATGCCTCTACGGAAGATTTTGAATTAACTGCGTTGGGAATAGAACCAGTTTAAAAATCAATGACAACGAAACAAATAATCAAAGCTCGAGTCGAAGGATTTTCTGGTAGCTCTGTGTACACGTAAACTTTACAATACGAATAACAGCATGTCCATTACAACCTGCCATGTCCCAGAAACGTATTCTGAAAGCCGTCTGTGCCCTCCGTCCAATTATTTTCGTATTTCTAGCAACTATGATTGCGATCGCACTCACCCTGGGCGGTTCCTTCTCCTCGACCGTATCTCCCTTCATCTCCCTTTCACCTGGTCAACGTTCGGGAAATGGGAAAACCATAATGGCTCCTGAAACGCTGCCTCGGAAAACTTCCAACGACTGCACGTGCCCTCGTGTCCCACGTCTCCCTCCCTACAACTACCAAGTTCAATATGTACTTACGAACCCGAATCGGTTCCAACGGCCAAGATCCGCTTCGCGAGTTCGAAATCTGCTCATTAGCGTTTTACATCGATCGATTAGCCTTCAACGGCGATTAAAAACACGGAATTCAATTGCGATTCTTCGATATCGACACTTCACGAGTGTATCTGAATTTTAGTGAGAATTTAGCAAACAAATACTTTTGCGAATGTTACCGACAAATGGAATAGTTTCTGAAGAACGTACGCGAGACTATGAGAAGAACGCAGCCATTGGCTCATATTATTTGATATGTAATTAATAATTATATATTAATTACATAGCAAATAATAATCCCCGGGTCTCACCGCGTGGAGGTTGCTGCGTATGGAGACCCACCCTAGCCTCGCCCCAACCACCCTTCCTTTGGCGAGGAATTCGAACACCTATCCAAGAGAGAAGCTATCGAAAAGATAGAAACGAGCTACTAAGGGAGAGTTCTTAAAAGAACTGTCCAATCAAGAGATGAAAAACCTAACAAAATGTCGATACACGTGTGACGATACACACGTTCTCTAGAAACGAGATTGAAATGTGCAACTGCACGTACGAACTCTGACTGATGAAGAGATCGAAAACCTAACAAAATGTTGATACACGTGACATAATCGACCACATGTTTTCTAGAAACGAAATTGGAGTGTGCAACTGCACGTACGAACTCTGATGAAGAGATGAAAGACCTAATAAAATGTTGATACATGTGAGATAAACCACATGTTTTTTGCCTAACCCAGACACTGAAGATCGAACCAGAAATGTGCAACTGCACGTATGGACCTTGTATATTAGAATACTTATATGTACCTTAATATTAATCATTCCTACTTAAATATACGCACAGGTTTGGTTAGTACTTAATAATACGCTGGGGGACGCATGTGATCTTATAATCTATATACATTTGTACTTATATTCTAACGCAACTGTAGAAACGAAGAAATATTTTCTTCTTGGTGTCTTCGTCACTCCCACGACGTTTTTCTAAAACATACACTCATATACAATCAATATAACCGATATAAAACGAGGAAATATGACAAGATATTTTCTTCATGGTGTCTTCGTCAATCCCACGATGTTTTCCTGAAACAATAACTATCCAATAAATATAACTCCTATAAAACAAAGAAATATGAAAAGATACTTTCTTCTTGGTGTCTTTGTTAATCCCACGATGTTTCCCTGAAACATAAACTCAGACAATAAATAAAATTGTATAAAATATTTCACCTACGCATACCAAGTTCGTATCCATTTGCTGTTTCCAATTTCATTCTTCAATAATTATATACTCTGTAACAAGAACTTGTTTAAACGATTAGTAGCTGAAATGAAAGTGTATTAATGGACACAGAAAAAAATTGGCACGAGTAAAAATTGATAACAAACAGTTTACAAACGTAAATATTATGTAATTGAAATTGAATCGAAAGTTAAAGTCGTCTCAGTGTTAAGATAAATACCGTGAAAAATTGTATTCATTTGTTACCGTAGACTCTACTTTTCGTTTCCTTCATGAAATAAAAAATTTTTCATGAGGTATGCATTGCAATAAGTATATTTTACTGTATTGAAAACTAAATTAGATTCGTACAGAAAAATCAATAACGAACAAAAATATCGATTCTACGCGAAAATTAACTATCAATATGAAATATCGAATTGCACTTTCCATACTATTTCGATGCAAGCATTCGATTTTCCATCAATTAAAACAATAATCGCGAACAAACTTTGATTTATGCAAAGAATACAAAATATTTATAAAAAAAATCCACTATTTATAAATAACAATTGAATTGAAAACGTTATTATATCCCGTAAAAATGATCAACTCTAATAATGAATAATTGGTGATATAGATATGTATATTAGAATCATGAATTTAATCTATGACACTAATTAATCATAATATGGCATTTTTAAATGCATCACAGATTTGTGATAAAAATATATTCATAAAAATTACAGATTTTAACGCGTTCTGAAAAAGGAAATAACCGGTCTATTTGCATCCGTATTTTCAAGCAGTATTTCCATTGACGAATATTTAAAGAAAAGAATATATTTTACATAGTTAGGGTAAATTTTCCACTCATAATTCAAAAAACAACCCGTGAGTGGATTTCTCTCGCAACTCTAATTTATAAAATAAAAAACAATACGCGAGTGGTGCATATTATACGTAAAATGAACCACACAGGGTTCCTTTATTAATTAAAACGCGTGCACCCATATTCAATCATACGCAACACTAATTTTAATAATTATGTTGAGCCATTTGAGGCTCTGTAGAATCCCATCTTGCCAGCGTTATGGCCAGCTTTTGGGCATTGGATCGCAACTCTAATAAAAAAACGCGATAAGTCAAGATCGCAACGCTAATTTATAATATAAAAATTCCAAACGCGTCTTGTAACAATAAAAGCAACCGCGAATGATGATTATTCGCAACGCTACCCTGAAAAGTAAACGCGAAAAATAGTGATTCGCAACTCTAAGAACAAACCGATCAGTTCATTCGCAACACTATTCTTAGATAACAATAAAAGCAATCGCGTATGGTATTCGCAACGCTAACCTGAAAAGGAAACGCGAAAAATAGGAATTCGCAACTCTATAAGCAAACGCGATTATTGTATATTCGCAACTCTATCTTTAATGGAAATATATTCATGTTTCGCAACGCTAATGCAAATCGCGTTTTGCCCAAAAATGCTGGACATTGGTGCTGGCGGTGTCCATCGTTGATGCTAATACACATGCAATAAATAAACTAACTACTTCAAGCTACTATTAACTACAATATAGTGGCACATGTTGGGATGAAGCTAGACATTTTAAATATAGCAACGCTACGGGGCAGCAACGCGATAAATCAACAATCGCAACGCTAATTTATAATAGAAAAATTCCAAACGCGATTTGCAACAATAAAAGCAACCGCGAATGGTAATTATTCGCAACGCTACCCTGAAAAGCAAACGCGAAAAATAGTAAGTCGCAACTCTAATAGCAATCGCGTTTACTAATCAATCGCAACGCTATTTTTAAAGCAAACGTCCGGTCCCTAGGTTTGCACAAAAACAATCGCGAATCGTGTTTAGTCGCAATACTAACATATCAACGCGATAAATATTTGTTCGCAACTCTACGAGCAAACGCGAACATTGCATATTATTCGCAACTCTAACTTTAAACAGGGGCTGATTGTACATGTGCATACACATGTACTTGGCCACAAAATGATCTAACTACTACTAGTACTACAGTCAGGGTAGAATTTGGGCATTGAAAGTATCGCAACGCTAATAAAAAAATCGCACGATGAATCAAGATCGCAACGCTAATTTATAACATGAAAATTGCAAACGCGGTTGATGTCCATTATAAAAGAGTAAAAAAAGCAACGCGAGTCGTGATTGTTCGCAACACTACCCTGAAAAGCAAACGCGAAAAATGGTAATTCGCAACTCTACGAGCAATCGCGTTTGTCAATAATTCGCAACGCTATTTTTAAAGCAAACATTCGGTACCAAAGTTTGCAAAAAGTCAATCGCGTATCGTGTCAAGTCGCAACGCTACCCTGAAAAGTGAACGCGAAAAACAGTGATTCGCAACTCTATAAGCAAACGCGATTATTGGATATTCGCAACTCTATGTATATCATAACCGCGAGTTATGGGGAGGGATGGCTGGCATGTATGGTGCAATCATGTACCATCAGGTACATGCATACGTGAGCCAGCCAGAAAAATAAACTAACTACAATTACAGACGAGTCAAGTGACAAAGGTAGTAACAGGAATGACTTTCCATCCTCATCCGAGGATGAGGATGAAAAGCCATTTGTTGCAGCCCACTCTTGAGACAGTTTGTCAGGGCCTCTTCAGCTCATCGAGAGCCTTTTCTTTCTTCGGCGGTCCTGCCGATGCCTGAAACTTACTTAAGACTTGGCTCGAGATTTTGTGCAATACGTAGTCTTCCAACAATGCACGAATTGTTGGTCGAGCGTACGTGGTGAATCTCGAGCGGGACGAGCGTTTCGAAAGGGACCTAACCACGACCGCGATCGCGAGAGAGCGACTTTAAGAGTCGCGCGATTCGAGGAGTCGAAAATAAAGCTAAAACAAACAGCATGCACCGTTTGAATCAGCAAAATTTCTACTCTCGAAATCGTAACTACAGGAACAGGACTGCCACGCGAAAACGCGCCTACCCGAATTACTAATGTGGACAGCCCTGCCCTGACCCTACCTACTTAGATTAAGCACACACACACACCAGCAAGTTACCTACCTACCTAACCCTATATTTAAAAAATTGCAAAACTCAATCAAACAAACAACCACTCCACGGTTCTCATTCACAATGTCCGGGCGCGACCTAAACTAGAGAGGATTCCCCGGGGTTCCCCCGACACCCGGACATGACTAACTTCAATCACACTCTAATTGTGGGTTTACAAGATTCTGGGGGAGACTGACAAAGGCTAGTGATCTTTGCGTATTTTTATTATATAGAAAAATATAGTATTTCTATGCATGTATAATTATGCAAGATTGAAAAATATTGAGATTGGAAATCTAGTAAGCATTTGATGATATTATAATTGTCAAATAACTGATAAAAATTTAATGATAGAAAATTCTGCATGTAAATTGCAATTATAAAAACTTTTGAAACGACGTACTTCCACAACCTAACCACAACACACATATGTGGACAGTACGTCGCGCATAATTCACTAGCCAATGTCAGTCGTAAATTAAATACTTATAATCTAAGTCATCGTGCCCGTTGTCTTCGCTCATGCAAACAGCACCTGGGCGTGTGCATGAACTTGGACAACGAACACGGAATGATCACTCTGAAAATCCTGACTAAAAAGAGTTGTCAATTAGATATAGCTAAACGGTAGTTTTCATTTAATTTTTACTCAAAAAGACTCGACTTGTTATATCAAATATAGCAACAATGAAATATATTAATATTGAATGAATTTACTTGAAAATTGAAATATACTATTGAAAAAAATTTAATAAATGATTCTATAAAAAATTCAACAATCCATAATCGATTCTGTCGTCAAAGTAAATTTCTAAAAAGTTGAAACTAGCATACAATAGATGTTACTTTGACTCGAGAATCGATCAGTCGCGAAATGTCTTCTTGCACATAAAATACTATATAATGTTACAGTAATTCGTGCAAAGTTAATAAAAATATTTCATATATTTTCATTTATAAAATTAGAAAACGCGAGTGCAAGAAGACCCTAGCCTGTACTAAATACATATGACAATTTTTGTCACTTGACTCGTAAAAAATATCAACTATACAACTGGTCACCCGTGTCGTTTCGGATCTTTCATCCTACGACATGGTTGGGGACCAGAGGAACATAAGTGCATGCAACTCACTCGATCGTAGAATGTAAATATTCGAATAACGATGTATTTACCAATTGAAGTCATCAGCGAAATCATCAGCAAAGTCAGCATGGTCCTGCTGGTTTCCAGAATGACACTGTAAGAAGAATACAAGAAAACAATTAGAATTTATTGTTAAAATTATAGAGATTTTTAATTAACAAATTTCTAATTATATATCTATACTTACGATGTTCACTCGTGGTCCATCGCCCGAAACCCCCCGGGTACTGCTACTGCTTTTCAGAATCACGTTCAGAGACTGTAAGAAAAATACAAGAAAACAATTAGAATTTATTGTTAAAATTATAGAGATTTTTAATTAAAAATTTCAAAGTATAAATTTATACTTACGTTGTTCGCTCGTGAAGCACTGCCCAATACTCCTCTTCAGTGATGCACTGACTCTAACCGCGGTAACGGAGAATTTTGATTCCAAATTAAAAAGATAATCAAGTTAATCAGATATTAAAATATACGCGACCGAAGATTGAAATCGGCGAACAAATGATTCTATTCTCGCGATTCAGAAAACAAGGAGAGCCGCGATGCTCTGGAAGTGATTTAATATTGCGTAGAAAACACTGCTTCTAGTATCGCGTTTGCCTAGCACCGTGAACGATAACGTACTCGGGGTCACTTTGCCCCGAGAAACAAACTTGTTGCTACGCACAAACACTGAATCTACTGGCCGCATTGCGCGCGGCCAACAAATTTCCTGAAAAGAAAATAGCTGAAAAAAAAGGGACAGGGAACAAGAAATACAACAAAGCACTCGTGTGCTTTTCCTATCAGTTATATATTTTTCTCTTCTTATACAATATTCGTCACGGAAATACTGCTTTACTTGGAACTGTTATACACGCAGTTTGTTAAACGATAAAATAGCCACGAAAATAATTACGTACAAGTAAATCGATTCAATATACAAATATTATATCACCAATTCTCATTATTAGAGTTGCAAGCATGATCATGTTTACTTTATCGAATGTAACAATATACCGTAATTTTTATAAATATTCCGAAATTTCCAAAAATCAAAGTTCGCTAGTTATGTATGCTTAAATAGCATATTCCAACTACGCGGCTTCTACGTTTTCTTAAACTTGCATCGAAATATGTATGCAAATTCCAATTACGACAATTCATAAAGACAGAAATATGAACAATCAATTAAATGACACTCGGATATATTAAATCGCGATCAGAATACAGTAAAATATAACACTATTACAATTTATCGTTAACGTAATACTTCGATATATATGCAAGTAGATAAAAATGTTTTATCTTAACAATGGTCGACTACAAAATTGTACACCATGCTTGCAACGACAAATTCAATAAATGAATGAAAATATACATATGAATATCAATATGTTTGTAAACTTTTGTTAAATGTTACCAGTACTCCCTTTTCGTTGAGTTATTTGCCATTTATTATGGTGTCGTCTACGCGCCAATATGACAATCCATGGTGTCGAATTCCAATCAGAGACTGCAACAGAAACAAAATACAAATGCACTAAAGTACACGAATGATTATTGTAATTAAGTATTGCAAGAGATTGTGATTAAAACGCGGGTAGTAATAACGGGAAGGATCAACAGGTTAGAATTTACGCACCGCGATCGCGAAACGCCGATACGTCTTGACACGTCTTGCTAGGTTAATTTTCAGAGTACAAATGATGGCTCGGTAACGCTCGCGAATTACGCGGCGGGGTGGGGGAAGGCCCGATCTCTCGCGAAGCTTGTATTACGAACCCGAGGGATACCTCAGGTAGAAACCGCGGATACAAAACAAATTCATGGATGGCGATTTAACGTTCAAATTAAATATAACTCTCACGTTTCTCGATTTATAGTAGCAAACGACAAGATTCTTGAATTTGTTAACATTATTCACGTCGATAATTACATGCAAATTATTTAGAACTTTAATTAGTCAATGAATCGCGAATAATTCGTACTTCTCAACTCATATGCATTTACACGCGTTAGTCTGTTTGCCTATCACGCTAATTCAGTGAGTTTCTCAATTGACCGCCATCTATGAGAAGAGGAGGTTAAAGTGACCTCTCAATTTTTAGGTCGGTATGACAGTAAATTTGGACCACGAAAGTTCATAAGGTAAAATTTACTCGTGTACCTCGTCTGTGTTATTGTCAATTAAAGTTGAATTCACATCGAACAAGCAATTAAAAATAATAAAATTTAAATAAGCGGAGTGGACTTACGGCAAAATTAGGGGAGTTAAGGCAAAATCAGTTCATTGAAACGAAATTGGTATCAAACGATAGAATAGAAGAGGAGAGAGAATTTTTAAACAATTCTTACCGTAGGTCTTCACCGTCCGGCACCGGTCAGCAGTGGTCAGTAGTGGTCAGTAGTGGCAGGAGCGATAACCAGAACTGGTCAGTAGTGGTCAGTATTGGGCAGTAGTGGTCAGTAGTGGTCAGTGGTGGTCAGCTCTGGCCAGTAGTGGTCAGCAGCGGCCGGCAGAGGTCAGCAGCGATCCCCGGTTCACTTCTGGCTATTTGCACGGTTCCGAATTCGCGACGAGACTGAAGAATTCTTCGCAGTGGCCCTGCTTATATCTAAAGTGGTGAAAGGGTAGGGAGACCAGTCAGAGCCAAAGTTAAAGTTAGCACTTAAGACTGTCTTGTCTACAAAGAAACTATTTCGATTGGTCCCACCTCTTGACCATTTCTGGATCTACACTGGGCCGCTGACCTTGATATCAACCTCACTGTTGACCACCAGTGACCATAAGCTAGTCATCGTTGATCATCGACCCCTTAAAATCATTACGATGATTAAAGCCTTCTTACAAGGATCCCCTTACAATTTGATGCATGATCTTTTTAACATTTTATTCCACTTTGGTACAGCGATAGCGTTCATCCCACTAACGTTAGGTCTATTCTTTACCTCGTTTATGTGCAATAGATACACATGGATCGGAAAATAAAAATGCCTGGGCAGTTGAGACTCAATATCGTATGCAGGCAGTATGACACAAATCAGATTTCAGCTGTTTCGAAAGCAAGAAAGAAAGACTCACATTCGCCTTCTTTCTTGAATTCCCGAAGCTGTCCAAAGCGCCTACGCTCACGTACACGTGGCTGTGGATTGGTGTGCGTAAATGGAGGGGTGAGCTTACTTTGGACCCCAATCTGCCGTCTGGTAACACTGTTAAGAATCAATTTTTAGATTTATCAAGACACATATGTATAACCTCCGTATCTGGAGTATTACTCACTTTCTATTCGTTAAGTTTTGTTAATACGTGTCTTTTTGTAAATCAGTTTAAACAATTACCGAGCGAAAAATTTGGAAGTGATTTTAGCGTCCTCGTTGGATGAGAAACTAGTCACTGAATTAATATTGATGAATTTAGTAATTCATTTCTAAATCTGTTGTTAATGTTACGAGTGACACGAAAATGGTAATGGGGTTTCAAGATCCAATAAAAATAAAAAAATACCGAAAAAATACATTGCATGTAAGGTCTATTCGTCGGTAACATTTCAACCGCTAAAGTGTTCGTAAAGTGTTAAAATAGTACTCTGTAACATTTGTTCTTATTGTTATAAGTAGCGTAGAATCATAGAATTATCGACAGGCGTGATACAATCGAGGAAGACGAAGCATGTACGTCAATAAAAATTCGAATTCGTATTACCGAACAGAGCTTCGATGATCGATTCGCGCGGAAGAATCGCGTTCGCCGTATCGAGGACACTGGCGTTCTCCACATCGCGTCGTTGTGCATCTCTCTTCATGCATCGCAATGTGTTGCAGCACTGCATTATGCAATATGTCACCGTCAGGTCACGCGGTTGAACACGTTGAAGGTGTACTGTTTCAAAGTTCCCAAAATGTTCGAATTTCCGAGGAAATTGGCTGGACAAGACGAGCATCGCTACTCGCGCGAATAACTGTTCTAATGTTCGCGAACTTCAGCTCTCAACGCTTTCGACAGACTCGATGAAGAAAATTGATATTCCACGTACGAAACGCGGTCTCGTCCGTTATATCCAATCGCCTAGCTAAAAACATAATAAAAGAATAATGTAATACCGCGGAAACGTTTTGAGAACTTATTTAATTTCAAACTTGAAAATATCCTGGTATTTTTAAAGAAAATCTTCTGTTTCATCGAATCCGTTGAACGTTGTTGAAACGGAATAAACGAAGAAAATAATATTGTACAAACGGGATGGAACCTTATCTATTTACCTTAGAATTAATAATAAAATTTTATTTAACTTCTAAAGTCGCCCGTTTGAAAATGCAACGGGTTCGCCTTGATATTTCAGGTATATAGATGCTGATAGGAAAACTAACAGAATTTTTATCTTCAAACTACATTCTGTTATGTTTATCGATTTTTTTCTACCTATTTTCCCACGTAAACAGCTTATACAGTCTCCTTGAGCTAGATGTGAAATTTCCATTCGGTTGATTTTCACCATCGCCGGAAACCTCTTGTATAAAATATCTTTCCCGCGACAGAGTGTATAAACCACAGTCCAGGGAATTTTGTTCCGTCCTTTCGCCGCTGGAGAATGCATAAAATTGTTATTTTCTCGTCCACGTTTTCGAAGCGATAATAAAACAAACGCAGTTTATTCTCTGTCGCATTCTAACCGATCCGTAATCGATAAAAAAAAAAAACAAAATGAATACCACAATTTTGTAACATGAAATACGAAAGGGCTGTACAATTTTGTAAATTAAAATTTAGAACGTTTCTAAAATTATAAACGCTTATCTAACGCCTTTATGTATTGATTTTATTATATCGTTGTTTAAGTTCATCGCGAACGTTCGACGCGTTAAATGTTAATGAGCACAGCTTTAATCGAAGGCATGCGATCGATGTTCGTAAGAAAATATTTGATAACCGAAGAAACTCTGGACAACTTGCACGGTCCGATCGATATCCAATTTCTTTAATTGGCCGTTTCAACTAATACCGGGGAACAACGTCGGGAAAAAGTTCGCGAAACTTCGCAGACGGGCCTTAGATCGCACGCAACGATGACGAAACTTTCACATTCGTTCTTAAAACGGCCGGAAATAAATCCGGAGACGGTAAAACGGTAAACTCAGCCTCGCGGGGGGATTGAAATCGTTAAAAAACACTAGTGCGGAGTTCGTAAAGAATTTTTTTGCAGGGTCAACAGCGGCGAACCTAGTCGTGGGCGAACCAACATTACGTAAACATAGAATTTTTTAGAATAAATGAATGCGGAGCGCAATTTACAGCAAGCATTTTCAAACGTAGGACATTTCGCGGTTCTTAATCCAAGTTTTTATTTTTAACGAATCCACTTGATCATCGCGAGATGTTAAAGCCATTAACGTCAAGGAACGATTCAATTTTGAAATTAATTTCGGTCTACACTATATTCTCTGTTTATTTTTATCGCCAATTTATTGATAATTCCCATTTTATGCTCTGACTGTGGCGCCACCTCTCCTATTCGTCGCCAGAGGGCTACGACGCTCTCGTCTCTCTCGCAAGCACTCGATTGACCCCTTCTAATGTCTCTGTTGTCTAAGACAAGGTCTGCTAGAAAGACTTTTAACGAGAGTAGTATCGATCACGTCTCGTCTGGAACAAGTAAAAATTTAATACGTCTCTGGACAGTAACACGCGACGCAATAAATAAAACTCCCAAGAACTCCCTCTCGTAGACCCCCCGTATAGAGCCCGATAACATCCTATTTACAAGGCAGTAATCGTTTTTTTTTTTTTTTCTATAGTCCTTAAACAAATTACCGAAGCCGTATTTCCCCGATAACAACGGGGTATCGATGCTGGGAATCTCGAAACACGGTTCGCGACTCCGCCGGCCAAGAAACGGTCGATGGGAACGAGCGTAAAACCGCGCTCGAGAACCGACTTTTCCCCTCGTTTCCTCGCTTTTCGCCGAGAACGATTGGCAATCGACTCGACCCGCCAAGAATCGAGTAATTTAGTGGAGTGTATGCCAGAAGCTCGAGCACGCTTTCCCCAGGTATTTGAACAGCCTGGATTTGTTACCGTCACTCCCTCGATTCATCATCAGTTCGCGCGTCTCTTTGGCCAGCAGAGTCCAAAAATACCCTGACACGAGAAACAAAATCTGTGCCTCGATACAGCAAAACGGGGATCATCCCCATCCCTATGAAAATAAATGTTAAATAATAATTTGATCACCTTCGAAGAAATCTGAGTGATTGTAATATTGATATCAATGTGGTAACGTTTACCTGTATCTATGGGAACTTTTTATTTTTATTTCACGAACGATACATTCGTCTTGCCTACTGTACTCGTAAATATGGTCATATATCTCCTTCGTTTAACATAGATTTTCCATCTCCACTGCCTTGTTTACAAAACGCTGTCCACTCGTTTACCCCTCTACCTACACAACCTGCTTCGTACTAATCTCCCGTATCGCGTTGCTAAATCCCACCCCCCACTCACCCTCCCAACTACATTCAATCGCCCCAACACGTCATACCTCCAAATTTCAAACCTTCTGCTCGAATTCCTCTCCTCATTATCACAAATCCTACTCCACTTTCCTTCCCGGCCGGTTTTATCGTTTGAAAACGGGAATCACCGTAAACGGATCAGTCGTATCCAATTCTCCTTTTTTGTATCCGACCGTTTCTACGCTCGGCCATTTTCGGTTTTCCAACGCGAATCGCAATCTTCGCGCAACCAATTTGAATAATACTGCATCCACGTCGAAGGACAAACGAGTCCGCGGGATTATGGAAATGATCGTTTAAAAGTCCTGTCCGTTTCACGTGGCGCAGGTGGAGCGAGAATTTCATACAGAGAGTAATCGACCGACATGGCTCCACGAACCGAGTAAAGCCGATTAAAGACTAATGTCTTGCGCAAGAATACTTCACAGGTCTAAGAACAGACGGAACTTGGAATATTTCAGCAAAGTACCAGACTAGATGGAACTAAGAATACTCGAGATTAATTTATCTTAATAATATTCGTCCCCGTTTGCGCAAAGTTTATGGCACTGTAGCGTAAAATATTTATTTACCGCGCGATGAGATGCTGGTACATAAAGCGTGCACAGAAAGTGCAGTTGTAATTCTACTTCTAAACCTGAACTCCAGTATCTTATCTAATATCGATACTATTAGGAATTTTTTTTCTCGAAAATTGTTAGGATTTCGAGGGTATGTGTACTGATCAAAAATGGTTGCGATAGACCCCTGAGATTGAAAATAATTTTTCCAGAGTGATTTGAAACTTATCAATTTCGTCGAAAAGTTCAGGCACCCTTGTCGATTTTCCTTAAAAATTCGATAAAAATTTCGTTTGACGCCGTACAGAAAAGTTGTCTTATACTTTTTTGTAGGTACCCATGAGCTCTATTTCGGAAAAAAGTTTCATTGAAATGTATTTCCTATTGTAGGTGTTATGGTCGTTTGAAAATTACGTTCTTTGCCTATCACTACTAATTCAGTGAATAGTTTCTCGGCTGACCGCCATCCGTGAGAAGAGGACGCTAAAATCACCTTCGAATTTTCGGGTCGGTATGGCAGTCGGATCGGGCCACGAAAGTCCATAAGGTGAAAGGTCTATTCGTACACCTCGTCTGTTCTATTACCTCTGCCATGCTTCATGGATGTTGGCCGATATCCGACGTTATTTCTGGTGTCAACTGGAAGTCCAACATCGTGTCCCATCGCTTTCAAATTGATTGAATTTTGATTCATCGAGGAGGACAATATTTCTCCAATCCTGAACGGTCCAATCTCGTTATTTCTCGACAAATCAATTTTTAATCTATCCTGTCCCGCTTTTGCGAACTTTATACATTGTCAATATGTTTGGAAACCCCCGTATAATGCGCCATGCCGTGTACCCTCGTAAAAACTAACATCTAGCAAAGGTTACGAGCTAGATTACGAGCTAGATAAAGGTTACGTATTGGTGCTTCTATACGGAGACAAAGCGACATAACGGCGGATTAAAAATTCACGTCGTCCAATTCGCGTACAAGCTTCAGTATAACCTCTAAGGCGGAAGCGTCGGCGTGCCACTTGGCGGACGAGACGCTGGGATCAACCGGATGAGGCGTCGCGAGGTGAAGCCGATATCTGAAAGATCGTGACTGGTTTTACGTTTCGACAGATTTACTGCCTCGTAAAATTGCCAAGGAAATTCCGACGCGTCTCGAGATCAAGGCAATAAAACTTTACGAAATCGGCGATAAATCTATGAATACGCCATTGATACGTTGTCTCACCTAGGGCTGCGCACGTCGATTGCCTCGGATTCCACGTTTAGCTCGATTTTGTCGTGCGACTCCCGCGGCATCTTCACCAGGATGGACAGCCACTCGCAAGACGCGGTGCTCGGCGTTTTGAAGCCCATCTGATCTACCAACGTGTCATAGTTATAGTCGATAATACAGGGTGGTTCGACCACCCGTGGGAAAAATTTTAAAGGACAACTTTAAACGTTAATAACTTTTTAACGAAGCCTATTTTCGCTTCTAGAATCTCCCATTACAATTTTCCCCAAGGGTGGCTGAATACTCTGTTTATTAAATCGTGGAGGAGAACGATGACTCCGACACCGGCCGATAGAACACTAACACTTAAAAATACATCCTCCGCTGTCACCGCCTGCTTAAATTTCATCTCGTATTCCGGCACCTCTCTCGGATCATAAGCTTCGGAAACATGTGCGGCGTCTGCCTCTGATGGATGCCAAATATCATCGGTTCCTTCTTCCAGCGGTGCATGCGGCCCCGCGTGTTGCCCAGACACCACATTTGTCGCACTTTCAACGCCGATATGGCCAGGCCCTTGAACAAAGTAATTAATAATATTAATACCTTAAATTTTACTAGAGTCACTGATCACTTCTGTGGTTTGAATCTGATTGCTCTGGGGATAATTGTTTTTCTCGATACGTAGTCTAAATTCCAACCGCTAGGAGCGCAGAGGTAACATTCTAGTCTGGATCGATAACGTTGCTAGTGATACAGAAATGGTAAAGAAGTTCGGAAACCCCCAATCCATATGGCAAAAAAAACTAGCTTATAACGTCTATTTGTACCACAGACGAAGTATAGGATATATTTTATACCTCGTTTATGGTTCAGCATTTTTAATATCATTTATTTACCACACGCGAATACAACAGATATTTTTAGAAATCATATTATTAGTTCATAGGTGTCACCGTTGGATGGTCGTAATAAATATTTCCTTTGAAGTGGCCACAAAAATTTAATGCTATATTTTCGAATTAATACATAGTAAATATATCGACAATGTTGAGAACATGAACTGTTGTAGCTGTGCTGTTTTATAATACACGCCATCATTGCAATAAGGAAATAACCTTCCCAGTTTTACATATATGATAATAATTCTTGTATCTTCACTTGAACCAAGGTTTTTGAATCGTTGTGACAATAACACAAGGAATGCAACGAGCAAATGGAAGAGTTAGATTTTCAAATCGTTTCGACTTACCAAGTTTACGCGCACCAGCTTGTGGTAAATCATCATCAGAGTCACTATCTTTTGGTGGACAAACCAAATCTTGTAACGCCTTTATATCTTGATACCCCAAACAGCCTTCCATTTTTACAGTAAATAGAAAACACTCTTCACCGAAACGAACGATTCCAAAAGCGCGAATCAACAGATACGGTTGCCAGGATACTACATTTTAAATGTTCCACGCGGGTAACAGTCGTGCCTAATCGAAGAGATTATTTTCCCGCTCGATTTCACGCACTTTAAAAATCGTGATCGAAATAACAAAGATTTCTACGTGAAATATTTAAACAGAAACAATGTTAAACTACAGAATTAATATAAAATTATAATGAGTTGCAAAGGAAGTTAACCGATCGTATAACTTGACAGATGAAAACACTTTACAGGTTCACCAACTTACATGGAACTATGGACGAATCCTTTCAACGGAGGTTTATCAACATGGCGGACACTACGAGTGAAAAAATATCAAAAAAGTGAGTAAAATATAAATACTGAGAAGAAATTAGATTTACAAATTCATTTTTTATGCCTATCCAAAGCTATCTTTTATCTATATCTATAGTCCTGACATATGTTACATAAAACAGTAGCCAATGTCACTGTCTGGCCACCCACGTTGTTTAATGAACAAGTGTCTTCATTGATGTATTTTTTTCTAAGTGTTAGATAGTGCAATCTTGTAAAACTTTATGATCAATCATATTTGTTATATATATGTGCTCATAAATTGTTGATATAATAACAAGGGTAGTTTTAATTAACTATGCTGCGTAACATAACCAAAACATACGTTGGCGCGATACAGCCGGTACTTTCTAATAAAAAACCTGCAAAATTACATCAGATAACTGTACGCCGTTTTCACGTAAAGTGCGTACAACTTAATAGGGATTACGTTCGTTTAAACAATGGATGAAAACTATTAAGTGTTGTGATCATGCTTACAGTGAATTAAAAAGACGACTGAAAGCAGAACAGAAATTAAAAGAAAATGCTGAAAAAGAGGCACAGGCACTAGCACTAAAAGCAGCAAAAGGTGAAGTCAAATCTAAGGAAAGAAATGATATTATAGAAGAGGATATCATTTCAAATGTAAATAACTATATACAATTATATAATTGTTATTATCAAGTTGAACATACAAAATTTTAATTTAATTTACTGTTTTTCAGGGATACATCAAACTCAGAACTCAAGCAATTAATCATCTTAAAATTACAAATAATAACCCTTATCCACACAAGTTTCATGTATCGATGTCATTAGAAAATTTCATTGAAAAATTTAATGACAAAGTGAAAGATGAAGAAATATTAAAAGATGAAGTACACAGTGTTGCCGGCCGTGTGTTTGCTATTAGGGAATCTGGTGCCAAACTAGTTTTTTATGACCTAAGGGCAGAAGGCCTTAAAATTCAAGTTATGGCAAATGCAAGACTTTACGAGGACAATGAAAAATTCATAAGTGATATTTCTAAAATAAGAAGAGGTGACATTATTGGTGTTACGGGAAATCCTGGGAGAACCAAAAAGGGTGAATTCTCTATCATGTCACATAGTATTATCCTTCTAAGTCCCTGTTTACACATGTTACCAAATCTTTACTTTGGATTAAAAGATAAGGTGCAAAGAAGTGACTGCATTTTCATTCTAACATATCATTTCCTATTATTGATAATTATACTATTTTTAATTGTTTAGGAAACAAGGTTCCGACAACGTTATTTAGACTTTATATTAAATGAGAGAGTAAGAAAAACATTTCATACGCGAGCAAAACTAATAGCGTATATCCGTAAGTATCTCGACGACCTTGGCTTTTTGGAAGTTGAAACACCAATGATGAATATGATAGCTGGTGGTGCTACAGCCAAACCTTTTATCACACATCACAATGAATTAAATATGGACTTGTATATGCGTATTGCTCCAGAATTATATCTTAAAGTAATATATACTGCTATACATAAGAGATGGACCACTTGAATAATTAATTTACTTTCGGTGTAAAATATTACTAATTCATATAAACATCACATTATATCCCCCTTGAAACCAAGGAAAATTTATTTAAAGCATTTTTGCCTATTACCAAAAGTAAATAAATTATTCGAATAATCTGTCTTAGACTTTGTCTATCTCACTCTGTGTAATCATAATTAACTATTACATATACAAATTTTATTAACATAATACTGCTTACATTTTCAGATGCTAATAGTTGGTGGATTGGACAGAGTATATGAAATTGGAAGACAATTCAGGAACGAAGGAATCGATTTATCGCACAATCCGGAGTTTACTACTTGTGAATTCTACATGGCCTACGCAGACTATAATGACTTAATGTCTATTACAGAAGAAATGATATCTGGATTGGTGAAAACCATATGCGGTAGTTACAAAATACTGTATCATCCGGATGGTCCAGATGGAGAAGCAGTGGAAATTGATTTTACTCCCCCTTTTAAACGAGTATCTATGATGAAGACTCTAGAAGAAGTATTAAAAGTAAAATTACCTTCACCAGATGAATTGAATACACCAGAAGCAAATCAGATACTTAATGAACTCTGTATCAAACATGAAGTTGAATGCTCTTCACCGAGAACAGCGACTAGAATGCTAGACAAGGTAAGACCATTTCTTTTAATCGCTCGTTGGTTATTGCAGTTCAGAGAGATCGTTTCAATTTGTTGGACAGTATAATTATATGTATGTATATATCCACTAAATATATATGTATATACATATTCTAAACAGCTCGTTGGTGAATTTATAGAAGAAACTTGTATCAACCCTACATTCATTTTGGATCACCCAGAAATTATGTCTCCCTTAGCAAAATGGCATCGTTCTGAAAAAGGTCTTACAGAACGGTTTGAATTATTTATTATGAAGAAAGAAGTATGCAATGCTTATACAGAATTAAATGATCCTGTGGTCCAAAGAGAAAGGTTATTCATTAAAATAATTTTCATTAATAACAATTTGACCAAAATACAAACAATTTGTTCCGTATGTGTACAGATTTGAGCAACAAGCTAAAGACAAGGCAGCTGGTGACGATGAAGCACAATTAATTGACGAGACTTTTTGTACTGCATTGGAATACGGTTTACCGCCAACTGCTGGTTGGGGATTGGGCATTGATCGACTTACTATGTTCCTTACAGATGCTAATAACATTAAGGTAAATATTCCTATACAATAAACAAAAATGAAAAGAGGAAGTGACATTAAACGTATATTTATAATTCCAGGAGGTACTGTTGTTCCCACAAATGAAACCAGATGATCCAAACAAAAACAAAGGAGTATCAGAAAATGATAAAACGCCATGTGACAGCAATGCAAGTAATGTAGATAAATGAAGCAAGATCTTATGCTGTGACTTTAACTTATACATCAATATGAAAACATTGAATGTAAAATCCGAAAATAAATAAATTGTATTTCCAGAGACTAATAGTTGCTTCAATATTTTATCATTTTTATTTCATATTTTATACACATTACTCGCCACCAAAATGGTATAAATCTATTAGAACACATCAGAAAAGTATTACTATATTCCACACATGCGCATAATTTTAACATTTCTGCTTTAATAAATTTTCTTCGAATACATCATTGCTCAACTCTCATGTAAAATGAAACATTTAATATAAAAAAACGTTAAACATAATTAAAAATAAATAGATATTTACATTAGAACTTCAGACCAAGTATTGAACAATGTATACTTGCTATTCATTGGCAGCTTCTTTACGTATATTGTCAAACATTTAGGTAATAAATAAATATAATTTTTATAGTGATGCAATAACCATTTATATATAAAAAAATTAAAGGAAGACCTACTGATTTATAGCATCTTAATATTTTTAATCTAATTGACTATTAACAGATATTATTCATTTTTTAAGTATATGGCTAGTTACCAGAGAAACATTTAAGTATTAATTTAAGATATGACTGATATGTTTCCTGGACAAATTGTGGCAGCTCTTTAAATGGTTCATACATTTTATCTCAGTAAAATGTATTAAGAAATTACAAGCTTAATTTCTTAATTAAAAACATTAACCCATCTTTATCAGCTTTCTTCTGCTTTAACATATTTTGTAACAGAGTTATAATGGGCACCTAGTTCATACATATGACGATGATAAGTCAATATCATCTTTTTCCCATTACTATACTCATTACCCACAATATAAGGTGCTCCCGATGCTTGAACAACTTCGATCGGACATTTTAATACATGTGAAAGAACTTGTAGCTATTTTAATTAAAAGTAATTACATAAGTATAGTACAATCATTAAAACTTTATTGTACGTTAAATTTAATTTCATCTCACCTCGATAGCACCACCCCAGGCATTTGTATCTGCCACGTCACTGCAATATTTCTCATACTGTTCCGGCGAAAGTAAATTGTCAGAATCTGGATTAGAAATGAATGGTAAAAATTCATTCATCTTTTCTCTCAGATATACAGAAGTTTTCAATCTGAGCTCTTGAAAATTCAATGGCGTTTCTCCTATAATTTTCAATTGGTGTGCAACAGCATTGTACAAACTATAAAAGTTATATAATTAATATAAAACTATAAATATTTACAATTAACACAGAATTAATACATTAAAAATAAATGTCTTACCAATGACCATCGCTTGGAATATCGAACATCATTAGATCGCGTTCGTGAAGAATTTTCTTTATAGCTTGCAATTCTACATTTCTTTTGCCAAAAACATTTAATGCTTCTTGTTCTATTATTCTCTGATTGCGTTCTTTCTCTGCATTTGCTTTCTTGTCTCTTCTCTTCTGTGCTTTTGAGACTCTATGCGTTAACTGTTCATGTTGTGCATCATCTTTAATCACTTCATTACTATAATCTTCTATATTGTCATCTTCTGTGTTATTAATATTAAGATGTGCAACTCTCCATCTGGTAGATTCTTCTTCTTGTCTTTCATCTAATGTTTCTTCTAAACGACTGATTTCCTCTGTAACCTCTTTCTTCTTCTTTTTGTCACCCTTGCAAATTGACTTTTTCAATATTTGTATTTGTGCTAAAATTTTAAATATAATAATTTAAAGTTTATATTTAAAAACATATTTATGAACTTCCATGATACAAAATACTAATAAAGACAAATTATTTTGTAACTATAAAAGCAACGTTTGCAACGTTTTGACATTCCAAATGTGACAGCGTAATTTAAATGGAAAATAATTAACGTTTCGAGTTACTTAATTTGATCACCTTGTAGTTCCTTTCGTTCCTTTTTATGTTTTTGTATTAATCCTTCCTCCGTTAATATCAACTCTGCCATTATGAGTATAGAGGTTACTTACAAAGTATACATTTATTTTAAGGTTGAAAGGAAGAGAGCAGAAGAGAGTATCGAACATGATCGAACATGATGGCCAATGAATAATGTTCCACGGCATTTTCATGAATCAATTCCCACTTCCCGCTTAAGATTAAGTCAAGCTTAAATTTTTTTTTCACTCGAACCAAATATCCAAGAATTGTTGACTATATTTAAAGAGAATATTATACTATTTAATTATGTAAAATTAATTGATTTAATATTTTGAACGATTATAATTTTTTCTCAGATTTAAAAAGAAATAGTTTTCAACATATAATTGATAATAATATTTATTACATTGAGTAGTGTATACGATGCATCGTATAAATATAACGACATAAATGCAATTATCATTTTCATAGAAACGCAGTAAGGAGGCTCAGGCTATTTACAATTACCTTTATGTCTCGAACTGTGCGAGAGTTGCGTGACTATACTGCGAAAGTCGAACTTAGACTCTTAGACTTTCTAAGTTCGAGACTTAGGCTTTAAAGTTCAGAGTTTACTATATAGATGTTTGGTTGTTAAAGTTACTCTGGCAAAAAAAAGCTTGTTTTAATTGTGTACTTAATCATTCAATATAAAAAATGGCAACGGATGAGAATTCTTGGAAAACGCAAAATTTTCGACAAAGTGTAATTGCGAAAATGTAAGTTACTTTGTGTGAATCGAATTTGAACTGATAAATATTTTGATTTATATGATTTTAATGATACATAGTTTAATAATATAAAATCAACGATAAAAGGAGCATTCATTGTTTAAATATGTATACATATTCAAGAAAAATAAATGAAACATGTATATTTTCTCACAGAGATGAAGTTGTACAATCATCCGGAATGCCTACAACAAGAAATAGCATTGATATGGAAAATCATGTTTTTCAAAAAGCAAAAACCAAGGTTTGTTGTTAATCTCTTTGTTCTCCTTACCAATATCTCAACAAAAAAAAAAATATACACATTATTTCTTAGAAAATCAAATTCTTAATTAGTTTCATTGATAACATTAATTTTTTTCATTGCAGGAAGAATATTTAGGTTTTGTTGCTAGATTGATCCTACATGTCAGAGAACTAAGTAATATATATTTCATTTGTTACCTGGAACTTAGATTATAGAACTTAAATTTGTATGTAATATTGTCTCATCCTTTCCAGATTCTAAAAAGGGTGCAGGAGGTGCTGCACCGGGTACAGCTGGTTCTGGAAATCAAGGGATGCCAGATCCAATTGGGGCACTACAAACATTAGCACGTCAGGGGACTGGTATTAATCAAATGATGAGTATGAGCGGGCCAGGATCCAATCCTCAAGGAATAATTCAACAACAACCTACGAATACTGCTACAAATTGTGAGTTTCTTCCCCAAGAAGAGTAAAGCAATCTGTTCACTTACGATTCTAATCTACTTTTGCAGAGTGGTAGGTTGCTGATCTATGTTGTTACATACATAATATTAAATGCAATAACTTACTAATCATACCACTCACCTGATTCATTTGTTCTGAATCTTTCAGTATGAGTTGAATAATATCAATACAAGGAAAAAAAAAAGAATGGATTAAGAATAATATGACATCAATATTTAAGGCCTTCAAAGGCCAACTAAAACATTTGACTCAATATCTGCCAGGATTGATATTTCCTTTTCTCTACAATACATTTAGTACACATTCATTACAAAAAGAAAAAGAGTAAATTGCACATATGATGTGATAAAGTTACATATCCCACAATATATAGAGTGTATTCTAACATGTGGAACTCACTTCAGCTTTTGATTGAGAACACAAAACAATTTTTTTGGATTAATTATATGTCGCCAAAATATTAAAACAATAACAATCGATAGTGAAGAAATAAATGTTTTTCAGTGGCTCCAAAAATAAAAATAATTAAATAGATTTAAATTTTGGAAATGAGCAAATCAGGCAGCAAGTCCTGCAAGACCTATTCACTTATTAGAAAATCATTAGTTCAAGTACTAAAACAGGATGGTGTATCATCATGCAGAAATCATATGTGACATGCAACATCTAATGGAATTTCTTGCAATAATTTATGCAACAGATTATTCAAGAAATTGGAGTTATCAAACTTCTTTTTGCATTTTTAGAGATTTACTTTCCTTAAAATACTATGTAGTGAAACTGCAACTTCAAATTCAAAATTTTGTACATGGGTATTATTTTCAACTGTCAAAAAATCGAGTTTATTAAAACAAATGATTTGAGGTATCAAAAACCCTTTGAGGTATGCTCAACTCTGACACTAAAAACTACACATATTCAAGTTTCAGCAAAGTCCAAGAGGGTACTATTCTTCCACAAGAAGAAGGCACAGTGTGTTTACACCCCCACTCTTGCTGCAATCCGCTGATTGGCTGTCATCACCTGTGAGTCAGCAGACTGCAGCAGGAGTGAGGATGTAAACACGCGATGCCTTCTTCTCGTGGAAGGACTATAGTTTAAATATGTTTAACAAGGGGTATGCGTTGTATCTGAAGGAACATACAATAGAATCAAAGCAATATTGAAATTTAGAATCTTTTTTCTTGGACAGAGATATTTCAAAAGTATTGGATTTAAATACTTAGTAATATCTAATGTTATAAATTGATAATTTTATCAAATATTTTTATTTTGTAGCAAACTGAAACTTAACCTAATCATTGTTATTATAAAAGATTGTAATCACTATTTATATATAAACAAATTTTGAAAAAATGCCAAAATTGACTAACAGATATTACTCACAATATGCCAGTTCTGTGGAAAGTGAATTTCTTTATGATTCAGATAACTCAGATGCATATAACAGATTAATGAATTCACCATCTCAAGTTTCATTTCAACGATATATTGAACATAGAAATAATGAAGAAGGAATCCATGAGTTTTGGAAGGATACATTACATGAAAAAAAAGATTGTGCAAAAGAGATAAAAAAGAAATGTGGTATGGCAGTTGATATAACAGATAATCGTGTATCTTATATTTATAAACCTGTCTTTAATGAATCTTCTGTAGAAGGCATCAAGTTTGTAATAACACTTAAATATATTAATCTATTGCGCAAATGGTACATCAGTTTAGGATACAGCCGATTACCAGAAGTGATCAAACTTGATAACAAAATAAAAAATGGTGTTTATAATCCTATTGGACACAGAGTACTCAACATGGTGCACGAAATCAAGATTTTGTTAGACAATTTTGTACAGAGATTAACATATGTGCATCAAGTGTTTGATAAAGTGAACGAAACTTATAGAGATATAGCATTTGATATAGATAAATCACTGGTCTATTTAAAAGTATTGCTGATAGAAAAAGGCTGGCCAAAAAACTTAGAGAAAACAAGTTCTAAAGATATTATTATTTTAAAGCTACAATTGGATGAAAATCTACAAACTAAAGATATTTCGTACGAATATATATGTGGAAAAAATATACCAAAAAAAATAAAAAAAATGTACATAGATAGGCTTGAGAATATGATAAAAATATTTTTCTTTTACCCTTTAATGGAAGCATTTGAAAAGTTTATGAATGAAGAAATTTCAGTTGAAAATGAGCATTTTGAAGAAGTATCACCATCATCATAATTATATCATTGTAATATATGTATTTAAGATGTACGAAGCGATTAAATGATAAAATATGTGCCTTACTTTTTTATAACGAACTATTAAATTAATTTTATATAATTGTATATCAATTTTCATTGTCTGCATTATGTTTTCTAAAATATTCTAGTTATATAAGTAAATTATATATTTAATCATGTGTAAATTGAAAAAATATACTCTTTACAAAATATAGCATTTGCATTATTTTATGTGTATATTTAACACTTAATTCTGAATTCTTTTATACATATACCAACTTTTCATGGGATAATACAACTACACATTTATTTGCAACAAATAATTTAATTGTACTATTGATTTTTGTTAGTATTGCAAAGCTTAAATCAACGTCCTGGACAAACTATGGCCATGCAAGGTATGCAAAATAAAATGCCAGGAATGGGTATGATGCCTGCCCAAACCAGTGGCCCAATGAGTCATATGGGTTCAATCCAGACCATGCAAAATAATTCAATGCTGACACAGATGAATCAAATGGGACCAGGACAAATCCCTCCACAAATGAATCAAGTAGTTCCTAATCCTATGGGACAAATTACTCCAGGGCAAATGCAGCAAAGCATGCAGGTATATATAAATATTTTGATAACGAACATATCATTTTCAATTTTTGTAATAAATATACAAATAAATGCCAAAATACATGTCACATTTTAGACTCAAATGCAGAATCAATTATCCAGTCAAATAAGTAATCAAATCGGTGGATCTATAAGTGGGATTCAAACTAGCATGCCACAGCAGATGAATCAAATTGCTTCGGGGCAATTGGGCCCTGCTCAGATGCAACAGCAGTTGAATCACATGCAGAGAAAAGTATAAAGATCAAGAAGTAGTACATATATACATACACAATATTTTTAAACGTTTACAAGAATGTTCACTTTCAGCCAGGTGAAATGATAAACACTGGATTTGCAGGTCCTCGAAATGTTACTGCAAATCAGTTTTTAAGACAAAGTCCATCGCCGTCAGCTCCAAGTCCAGCTGGTTTAAGTGCACCATCAAGGTTATTGATCTAGAATAATATTTCAGATATGTTAGCGTATTCGTACATGTTTAAAAGAGAATATTTTGTATAGTAACCAGATGGTAGCATCTCCAGCATTAGTTCCATCACCAAGCCCACAGCATGCTATAATGGGAGGACCGCAACGATCTGTAGGTATGTTAAAAACAATTTACAATCTAAAGTTTATAATTTCAAATACAAATAAAAACAGTAATAAATATTATATATTCAACTAGGCATGGCACCATCTCCTAGTAGTTCTTTGAACACTCCTGGAGGTGTTGGTGCTACTCCAAGTCCACAACAGGAGGACCAAGCATACAGAGATAAAGTTCGACAATTGAGTAAATACATTGAGCCCTTACGAAGAATGATCGCTAAAATGGGTAACGAAGGAAGTAAGTAATCTAGGGATTAAATGCATACATTTGCATACATCCACTATCAATTGTCACATTTATTTTCATTGCAGATGTCGATAAATTGAGCAAAATGAAGAAGCTTCTAGAAATTTTATCGAATCCTAGCAAACGTATGCCAATGGATACGCTATTAAAGTGCGAAGTTGTTCTTGAAAAAGTGGACTTCAAACGAAGCGATGCTAGCGTTGGACCTCCGGTACCAACATTGAAAGAACATCACTTCTTCAGTCCGCTTTTGGAAACAGTAAGCACGCATCTTCAAAGCCCGGTGGTAAATCATACATTGCAACGTACATTTGGTCCATGTTTAGAAGCTCTGTTTGGCCCAGAAATAAAGTGAGCGTTATTTATATTTCTCTATGAAGAATTATATTACACGATGTCGCTAATGATATTTTCTTTGTACAAATAGAAATTTACCACCGCCGCTGAAAAAGCAGAAAATAGAAGAATCTCTTAGCGATATACCAGACGTATTACAAGGAGAAATAGCTCGATTAGATCAACGATTTAAGGTAACTTATTTATCATTACGTTATATAATTTTTTTTTTCGTAAAGTGCGCATATGTATATATGTGCGTATATGTGTGCATAGGTCAGCCTTGATCCAGCGCAACAAAATGGATCTAAGTGTACTCAGTTAATATGTTGGTTGGATGATCGTCATCTTCCATGCGTTCCACCAGTATCGGTTACAGTTCCGGCTGATTATCCCCTTACGCCGCCTCGTTGCGTTATGGCGCCCCATGAATACGCTACAACGTTTCTCTGTGCCGTGCAAAAGGCTTTAAATGCGCGTATAACGAAACTTCCTCGTCGCTTCTCTGTTTCTCAATTATTAGACACTTGGGAAATGAGTGTAAGACAAGCTAGCGCGCCCTCGCAAACGCCTATTACCACTAGCACTGTACTAATGGGATTATAGTACGATTTTATTCGCAAAATATTTTATAAACTTGATATAATTATAAATTACTTATCACACATTTATTTGTAATCGTCTGTGTAATTTTTCCTCGCCAGATATCTATGGCTATATATATTTCTTTACAATTTAAGTAATATCAATGTTTATACTTCTAGTATGCGAAAAAACTGAGGATTCATAAATGGTGTACGCCAGGCACGACACATTTTGATACAATCATAATAGAGTGTTGCCAGGGCATGAAATCATGATATAGCTCAATTTTTTATTTTTTTTTTTTGACTTGCACCATTATGATTCTCGCAGGAAACATCCACAAAGTGATGCTTCCCCCATTTTGATATAGAATTTGTTTAACGATCGTAGAATAGAGTTGGATCATTTCTGATGCACTTCATTTATCCGATCGTTAAAAGAATTTCGTGCATATTCAATACTTTTGAAAATAGCATCGGATTAAATTTGGAGAATATTTCACCCCTTAATCTTGGGTTACTGCTGTTAAAAAAAAATACGTATCCCTTTATTTCGACCGCTCAGAAACCTGCTGTGTCATTAAAATGGGTTGGAGGGCGCATTTCGCAAATGTTCCTCGTCGAGCCCCTCGTATAAAGGAAAAAATGTGTATATCCTTGAAAAATATATATGTATGTACATTTTTACTTAAAAGAATTTATTATTAATTCCATTTTCTTTAACTTTAGCTTAATTAAAATGCCTATAGAATTAAGATGTATCAAACTCATTTAATTATGTAAAAATTCTGAAAATTGCAATACAATAAATTTGAAATGCTAGAAACAATGTGTAATGTCCCTATTCTGTCCCTGCGTTTCCCATGTTTGGTGTTAGACGTATTTCTATATTTTCAATGATCAATGCACGTATCCATAGTAATGAAGGAAATGTATAAAGTATCACTAGACAGTTTATAGGTTGACGCGGTGTCATATTCTATACTTAAAACGTACAATGCGATAAATTATTTACATTGCGCAAATTCGATTGAGAAAATTTGATCGCAATGTTCAGTATTATTTTTTTAATTTTGTTACTGACCAAGTTTTATAGCTCATATTGCGAACATTTTAATATTGATACAAACGGTTATATTGTTTACTGTCCATGTATGGGTAAGATTGTAACAATACTTTTGAACCTAGCCTTTATCCTTATAAAAAATAATTACATACTACGGTTATGGATTTCAGGAAGATTTGGAAATCAAGCAGATCACTTTTTGGGTGCTTTAGGATTCGCAAAAGCAATAAACCGTACTTTGGTTCTACCACCATGGGTCGAATATAGAACTGGGGAAACTAGATCTGTTAGTAATCGATATTGTTTAACATCTTACAAAACAGTTACATTCTATGATTAAGTATTTCTCGTTTATTTCTTAGATACAAGTTCCTTTTGATAAATATTTTAATGTCTCACAAGTACAAAGTTGCCATAAAGCAATATTAATGGAAGATTTCATGAATGGTATTGCAGAGAGAATATGGCAACCTAAGGAAAGAGTATGTAAGTTTTGGATGTTGTACAAAAAGATTAGATATCTTTCTGAGACATGCTATTGCTTTTAGCTTTCTGTTATTCCGCGCGTGGCAAAAAAGATTCATGCAATGCTAAAGAGGGGAATCCATTCGGTCCATTCTGGGACACGTATAACATAGATTTTGTAAAATCAGAATTTTATGGCCCTCTTCATTACGATGTATATCATACAGACATGGCAATACAATGGCGAAAACGATACCCTGCAGTAAGTTGGCCGGTATTAGCGTTTACAGGTGCACCTGCTAGTTTTCCTGTTCAGTTAGAAAATAAAAAATTACACAAATGTCTCGAATGGAACACACTGATGCTTGATAAAGCAAAAGCATTTATAAAACAGAAATTGTCAAAGGGAGCTTTTGTAGGAATTCATTTGCGTAATGGAATTGATTGGGTATACATCTCTATTATTTTATAAATTACTAACTAAAAAATAATATAAAACAGTATGATATAAATATAAATAAAAAGTATGCATTATTTTTCCTTTGTTCATTATAGGTTCGTGCTTGTGAATTTATATCAAGTACACCAAACCTTTTTGCTGCTCCCCAGTGTCTTGGTTATCGAAATGAACGTGGTAAAGCAACTTCTGCTATGTGTTTGCCATCGTTCGATTTAATAGTACGCCATCTCAAACGCGTTATACGTAATGGCAATGATATCAGATCGGTATTTGTAGCATCTGACAATAATTACATGACAGAAGAACTTACTAAAGCTCTAGCGCGTATGGAAGTAAGAAATTTGTCAAGATATTTCATGATAATATATACAATATTGTCTATAAAACACGCATGTATTAACAGAATTTGATAAATATCTTTTCATTTATTACAGGTGTCGGTTTTTGAGCAAGATTCGCCCGCATCGCCCCATTTAGATTTAGCTATTCTTGGAAGAGCAAATTATTTTATAGGAAATTGTATTTCGTCTTTTTCAGCTTTTGTTGCTAGAGAAAGAGAGATTAAAGGATATCCTACATTCTTTTGGGGCTTCCCCACAGAAAGGTCTTCATTTTCTGTTACACACGAAGAATTGTAATAATAAAATAACTATTTCTTCCAAATATTTCATCTTTTTCTCTTTACTTTCATTTACTGATAATCAATAAAGCGAAATTTATACTAATTTGAATTTAATTATTCTGAAAACTTTGGTTGCTCCTGTAAGTTGAATTACGGGCTAAAATATATTTTTTTTTCATCATTCCTCGTAATGATCGTGGCATTGTCATTTTTATTTATGTCTTCTGAAATAATACACTTCACGGTCGATTGTGATAGTCGAATTATGAATATGATTTCGCGCAGGTCTCGGAATTAACCATATTTTAAACTATAATTAAATTATTATTATTAAATTGTTAAAAATATACACTCTCTTTTTAAGGCTAACTTCGTTCAAAATTACCACTTTCTTGTATTAGTGCATATACTTCCTGGAAGATATCGCGGAAGTCGTGCGAATGAAAGCGAATACTTAAAATCGTCTTGTCTGTGGTAAAACTGGGTGTTCACTGACATATTGCTATTTTCGTTCTCGATCTTGATATTTCGAAACAAAACCTTCGTATTGTCACTTGTTAGTGGAAGACGTAAGAGTTTCTTACGTTGTAAAAAATTATTTAAAAAGCGATAATACTTTTTCCCTTAGCTGTAAAAAATGGCCGATCCTAAATATGCCGATTTACCTGGCATTGTAAGTACTTCATATACCTGACGACAAAACTATGCCGAAATAATTGTAACGTAATGTGAATTTAGAATGTTATACTAAAAATTAAAATTTTCTAATTCCCTAAAATATTGTTTGCATAAATAGGCGTATGATCAAGTTGATGTATACGAGACAACCGATTTACCAGAATCTGAACAATTTCAAATTTATCCCGAGGTAAAACGTTAAATGTTATTTGTTATTTATTTATTCTGTTATAAGTATTCACGAATTGTTGTTAATATTCTCGTTTCGTAGGATGAAAGTGATTCCATAGAAAAATTACATATAAGTGCCACAGAAGCATTTAATAAATTTAAAGGTAAACATGTTGTCAATAAGGGAATTGATTTCTCTGATAGTGTATCACTGAGACCAAAGACAGGCTACAAGTAAATTTTCTCTTTATAAATCAGTCCGAAAGAAAGATTTGTGCATGTTAATTTTTATGAAATAATTTCAGATTCGAAGACTGGGAACTTCCTGGGGAGGGGGAAAAGGAAACACCAATTCAGAAATTTCATCGTTTGCAGTGTGATATCAAAGACTTGTACGAAGAAATAAATGAATTGAAGGTATTAGATCGTTGCTTATATCGTAAAAATATTGTACAACTTCTGTTTAAAGCATAAGAATATTTTTTACACTGCTTCCATAAAATTAGGAAAAAGCAGAGGACAAAAAAGAAGATACAAAATCTGTTGTTGATATAATTTCTCAAGTACAAGACCTAGGTAAACAGTTAGATTCCTTAAAATTGGAGGAATCTCTTGGTGCTGATCTTATTGCAACTCTATCAGATCCACAAGGCACAAGATTAAAGTAAATTTACTTATATTACATTTATATTGCAAGAATCAGAAATTTTACTATATTAATTAATATTTTAGAGAACTAATATCACAAATAGAAGCATTCAAGCAAACCAGTATCCCTACCTCTGAATCTGATTTAGAGGCACAGAGTACAAAAGGTGATAAAACGATTGAACTTAATGTACTCAAGTATCAGATGACATACCTTCCAGAAAAGGCACGAATGCAAGAAGCAGCAAGAATTGCATTGCTCGAACAAAGACTATGTAATTTAGAAAGTGTCATTGGGGCATCCAACGATAAACTTGCTAAATTTTCACAGGTGCAGTATAATTATTACGTTTATAATATTACAATTATTTTAGCTTGTTTTATTAATGAACTACTTTTGACAGAATCTCAAATGTCAAGGAATAATGGAAGCTGTTCAAGAATTAGGAGCAAAAGCTGCAGTATTAGATCCCCATCAGTTAGACATTATCGAAAACCGATTGGCTTCTTTACTTCATAAAATGGATAGTATTGCACAAAAAAAGACTGCGCTAAATTTAGACTCAGAACAAGAACAGAAGGTACACTATTACCCATGAATATACATATTATTGAATAAACAGAGGCAACATACGTACTTAAATTGAACTTCAAAAACTACTTTCAGATTTTAGAAATGTACGAAATCGTGAAACAAACCGAATCGATGTCAGAAATATTACCTCAAACCGTAAATCGATTGTTGGCGTTAAATACACTCCACCAACAAGGTATGTACTTGAATAAAATTTTTATGATCACTTTTTGTCATGTGTGATAAATTTTGAATATAATTGTTCCAGCTGCCGAATTTAGTAAATCTCTAATGCGATTAGAAGAGTTACAATCACAAATTACCACCAATTTGGAAAGTAATAACTCTCTTTTAAAAGGAGTACAAGATAGTTTCGCATCAAATTTAGATATTATAAAAAATAATATAGTATCACTGGATGAACGTATTAAAAAACTTAACAAGTGATAATTTATAGTAATAATTAAAATTCTTTATAGATCGCGACACTCCAATGTTTCAAATATATATTTATTGACACTCTTTGAATTATTGGGAATTTGGTATGAATCATGTATTGCATTTTAAAGGTATTTTTTACCATAATTTCACCGAATTGTTTTGTTTCTAAATATAATATTTTCTATTATATAAGTTAATTATTCTTGCACGTTATGCAAGTAAAGAAACTGAACGATGTACGCATAATAAAAATAATTTTAAGCACGCATAATAATAAAAGAAATGCGATTAATTCGTTTTGTCATAAAAGGATGATTAAAAAATATTACGCTTCGAAAATATTTGTATAATTTTACATTTATTAAAATTAATTAAAATCGTAGTTTTTGGAAGAACCATTTGTTTTTACCAGATTTGTACCTATAAACAAATATTTATATTACCGTATAAGTATCTACAAAATCACAAAGTCACAAAGCATTAAAACAAAATACAGAAAATCTTCATATGAAAAAAGTATGTTCTGCGATATAATAATTTGTAAAATATGTTTGCAGCTTTATGATTAATTCTAATTCTTCATGTAAAATAAAATCCTTTTGGAATCGAAATCTAATACATAGGAGAATTGTTACAACTTACTCATCATATTGTGCAATTAAAAAGGAATTACACTTACTTTTCTTCAAATTTAACACGTGTCTGGAATCGAACCTTCTTGCGTTTCATAGGGTCCTTAAGATCTTTAGGAGTTACTTTCTCAAAATGCAAATCTACAGTGTATCTTGTTGGCATCAAATGGTTATAATTTAATATCTAAAATACAATCAAGTTTTATAATATATAAAATGTTCAAACTGCATAAAAAACAAGTTAAAGAGAGTAAGCATTTATTTATTCTAAACATAGAATATTTTTTACTTTGTACGTTACTTAAACTCGTTAAAAAAATTTTAGATGCTTGAAAGACTTACTTTCACAAATGGTTTGATTTTAGAACGTTTGTGAAGTTTCGCTTTGCCCATTCTTTTGTGTACTTTACGTGGATATCGGTCAATACCCGCAACCATGGCATGTCCATATTGCTTTTCTGTGGTGCCGTCGTCAAAATTACGTATGACAATAGCTTTTCTTCCCGCATATCGGCCACTAAGGACCAATACGACTTTCCCTTGTTTCATAATCTTCACCATCTTGAAGATATGTACTGTAAAAAGAAGATTATAAAATTAGTTTATTAGTCTGAAAATTGAAAGATACTAATATCTGCTATAAAAATTTGTGTACAATAATCTAACTTAATAATCAATGCTATTCTTTTGCAGGATGTAACAAATACTATACAGATATTATAGTGGCAGTTGTAAACACTGTTCCAGAAGTATCACATAACCTCTTACATAGATCAGTTAGTTTTTCTTTAAATTAGGAAGCAAAATTATGGAAAATTAACACGTTTCGGAACGTATAAAATTTAAACGATACGTACAATATCATATTCAATTAAATATAAACAAAGTTGAAATGTTTGTTGATACACTTGAAAACCTGTTATTAAAGTTACAGAGAGAAAAAAATGGTTAATATGTAAAAATCATCGGAATATCTACTATTTAAAATAATAGTATGTATATAAACGAATTATTTTTCAATTTTCCGATGTTTTCGGATTACATCCTCAGTAACAAACACTACACACCTTACGGCTTTTCACACCGGAAAAAAGGAAGTTAACCTCACTTTTGATCACTGACCGTTCAATATTCGAAATCTACACTACAGATGTCGCGTTAGTAGATATCCGGTGATGGCGGCAAACCAATCCTACATCGTGGTTTAAATAACGTTCAACAAAGTTGTTTCTTAATAGCGAATTTCGTTCGGACCAGGTATTACCCGTTGATAAAAAATAAAAAATTTGTCTACCTTGTAAGCAATTGTATTAAATAGTTTTTAAACGTGCAAACGATTAGTTTTATATGTATTTCATTGACCAATTCAGAAATCATTAGTAATTGTATTTGTGCAAAAACGAACGTAATCGTTGCCCAAATATCTAAACTTTTCGAGAGTTCGAGAATAATTCCAACGATTTTCTCGATACATCGAAATGATTGGTCGGCATAAGTAGCTTCCTGCTCGCTTGTGTCTTGCACGAGGGATGTTAATAGGCATTATTTTACTCTTATCGTAGAATTTTTATGAAGACAAAAGTGCCGAACGATCAAATCATTTAAAAAGACTGATAGTGTTGATATCGGATAGTGGGTGTGAATATAATAAGTTAGCATAATGGCATTAAATCCACAATATGAAGTTATTGGAAAGGGTTTTGTACAGCAGTATTATGCACTATTTGACGACCCCACTCAAAGACCAAATTTAATAAATATGTATAATGTAAGTCTTAATTGTTTGTAATCACGCTTATTTCCTGTATCGATTCCCTCCCACATATTTATTCGACGCTGTGTTTACAGACCGAGTCGTCTTTTATGACGTTTGAGGGTTTGCAAATACAGGGTGCTATTAAAATCATGGAAAAATTAACTGTAAGTATTTACAGTAAAAAATAGCATATATTAAATATATTGTATGTTACTCGTGCTCGTTGTTTCCAATATGGTTTATATAAACAAAGAAATGATAAGGAGTTGATGAATTCTATTGTTTTTGTATAAGAGCAATTATAAAGTTTAATTGATAGTGTAGTTTTATTTAAATTAGAACGAGGCCAACGCTGGGTCCTCATTTAATGTTAAATACAAATTTTTCATTTCCAGAGTTTATCATTTCAAAAAATTAATCGGATAATAACTGCTATTGACTCGCAACCAATGTTTGATGGTGGTGTGCTCATTAATGTTTTAGGAAGGTTGCAGGTAAGAAAAATAATATTCACTCTATTATGATTACAATGTGGTTAATATCAATAAATAGAGACTTTCATATACAAGTATGCAAAGTCTGATTGTAGCTTATACATACATATATATATTATGTGTGTGTATATATACATATATGCACACATAAATGTATGACTGATAAAAATTTTACATCATAGAAAGTATTTTGTAAAAACAGTATGTGCAAAATTCTTATTCCAATTGGTTCAGTAATTTAATTTCTTACTACCATGATCCTCTTTATAATTGATACAATATTATTTCTTAAGCAAAGTAAAGTTTTAATTTCAATATCTTAGTTTTTTAAATACTTTGTTACATTAGTATACTTTGTGTTCGTCCATACGTTATATTTTATTGGCTGGACATGCTACACAAATGTGTACTGTACTGCCTTACATTTTTTGTGCTGCCATATGAAGATAGAGATTGAGCTATGACTAATGTCCAGCAACAATCTCTCTATATACCTACCTCCGCAAAGAAGATGAAATAAGAAAATTGAGTCAGTGATTGTTGATGATTGGGCAGACTGATGAGGATCAGCCCCATGCATACATCCAGACATTTGTCCTGAAGCCTATTGGCACCAGCTTTTACGTGCAGCATGATATCTTCAGACTTGCACTGCACGACACGGTTTAGGCATCAGGTACTGATCTTCCATTGATCTGTTTACCAATACAGGCAAGCCCAATACTAACTAAACGTCTAAACTTGCTTTAAATTTGCCAATATGCCTGCTTGTTATTAACTCTCATTTGAATCTACATTTGTTGTCATGCTGCTTTTATATATGATGCAATTTACTTTCCCTAGAAAATAATTATTTTGCACTGGTTAGTCTTAATACATAACTTTTCAATGAATTTTGCACCCAAAGTATGTTTGTAGTATTGAAATCATTGTCTGCACATTTAAATTTATTGAAGTTACTTAGACCTAATAAAATTTTGTGACCTTTGTTGATTAAACATTTTTTGTTTGACATTAATTATGCTCCATCAAAATACAATTATACGAGATACTTTAAATTGCTGAACTGACAGGAATAATGTTAAATGTTTTAATCTTTTTTTTTAAAATGAAAATTATAGTGATATAAATTTTTCACATGAATTGATAGAACAGTGATGTAAAAAGTTATGAGTAAGTAAAGTTACATAATAGTAACAGATATATTAACAATAATTCAGCTTTACCTTTCAACATTTAAATATTTACTCTTCGTTAAACATTATTATATCTTTTTTTGTTAGAACAAAAATTTAATTATCATAGTCCTTTTGAATAATGAAAATTATTTATTGCAATCTAATAAAAAGACCTAGTATAGTCGTATAAAAAATTAAGGTAAAGCAGTTTTTTTTTTTCATATAAATTTTGTCATAATGGTAAGTTTCAGTATTGTAGCACATCATTTTGTTTAATTTTATTACATTTGTGGAACATTTGTATAATTTTCGCATGATTGTTTATAAGATCATTGACTGTGTTCAGTTATAATTTACCTTAGTCAATAACAATATAATTATGCATCAATATATTTTTATACAGGGTAAGTCACTTAATGCTGGAATCTAAAATACCTGCATTGTTTTTGGGGATAAGAAAAAATGTTTGACGAAAGAAACGCTTGATTTAAATGGACAAATAATATCATAAAGGTCACCTTTTCCTCAAGGTACACTTTTTCAAATTTCAAAATACAATCAATTCTCGATTATCCGACCCTCGATTAATCGATTCCCGGATTATCTAACTTCTTCATGTTTCCCCTAAATGTTTTATCTAAATCTACATTACATAATCTCTTATAACGTATTATGTCATAGAAACCGTATTACGATACATTGTTTTGTCCCGCTTATACCAGAATCAGAAATCAGAAATCAGGTATTTTTGTACAACGGATATTATAATAATCTTTGAGTTATTGTAATAAATGTAAAATTCTCCGATTTTCCAACACTCTTCATTATACGATCAACCCTCGGCCCCCTGTTAGGACGGATAATCGAAAAATTACTATACTTCAATTCTTTTGTTTAAATAGACCCTGTTTTATTTTTCGTTATTTACTGTATGGTTTTATGATTTTTCTTTTATACTTTATGTTTCAGTATTAGGTGACTTACCCTGATTACAATTAATCTTTCCTAACTAATGTTTATAGAAATTAATTTCATATAAAATATAAGTACAAATCTTCATGCATACTTATTTGTACAATATAAATTTATGATTTTATTACAGGCAGATGAAGACCCACCACACGCCTTCTCGCAAATTTTTGTGCTGAAGCCACTGGGAAATTCATTCTTCTGCCAGCATGACATCTTTCGCCTTGGCATTCATGATACTGCATGAAGAAAAGTGTCTGCAAATTCATCATGACTAATGGCAGACAGTTATCTGAGCCATGGACATCCCACAGATTGAAATAAGTGAGCTACTTTCTCATTAATATCCTTTGTCATCGCATATTATCCCATTCTTTCTAGATACTGCAGTTTTTATATGAAGAATATTTGCTTATATATTGGCCAGAAAAGAAAGGAATGTGAAAAATAGACACAGTTTAATAATTGTCTCGCTTTCTTGAATTTCTTCATTTTTAAGTATGCCTATTGTTGGTTACACATTCACGATATGACACCACAATATAATAGATTAGTATTACATAATACTTGAATTTAATGGTCGATTATAATGCTCCAAATTGTACTGTTACATATTTTACACCTTCACGCTGTGTGTATTTTTGTAAAACAGATATTGGCCATTAAATACATCTGGAATTAATAATGCGATGTTTCTATTCTCCAATGTGCAACATTAAAAAATTTTAATTATAATATGAATTAATAATATATATGAAAAGTAAAGGAAAATTGTTTCTTTATCACGTTTGTGATATTTTATTATATAAATTTTTTAAATGCAAACTGCCTATATATATAATTATATTTTTATCGCAATTAGTAGAATTACTGTCTACATTATTTTATAAATTCCCACGTTTAGCTTGCTCCATTTCAATAGCTTCGAATAGCGCCTGGAAGTTTCCAGCTCCGAATCCCTACATATGAACAAAATTAACGAATATTTAATTGTCTTATCTTTCCAAAATTTATCAATTGATGAATATCAATTTCATGTTAGAGTTAACCATAATACCTACATTATGATTGCGCCTTTGAATGACCTCAATAAAAAGCGTTGGTCGGTCTTGCATGTTTTTAGTAAATATTTGTAAAAGGTATCCGTTTTCGTCGTAGTCAATTAAAATTTTTAATTTCTAAAAGTATAATAATATTTAAAACTCAATGTTGATATTTTTGGTAAATTTACTTCCTGCGTAATGTCTCGATATTCGTACCTGAAGCGTGTTAAGGTCTTCTAAAATTTTTACACCGCTAGCCTTCAATCGATCTCTTAACATATCATAGTAACTGTCTGGTACATCCAGAAACTCTATGCCTCTAACACGTAAATTTTGTATCTGCAAAGTAAAAAAAATGTTATTTGAATTTAAGAGAAAATTGTTAAAAATATATTTAATTTACAGCTTCAATTATGTTGTTGGTATTAAGGGCAATGTGTTGAACTCCCGCTCCCCCATAGTATTCCACGTATTCCTGAATTTGAGAACGTTTCTTCCCAGGAGCTGGTTCATTAATAGGCAATTTAACAGTTTCCTCCCAATTAGTCATGACAATCGAACGTAGTGCAGAAAATTCTGTATGCAATTGAGTATCATCTACAGACCAAAAACGATGAAACTGCAGACAGTGCTCATACCTAAAATGAAACAAGCCTTTAATTAACAAATTTTTGCTTTTATTATGTTCTCTTAATAGTTTCTAAATTTTTATATTATTTTGCGCACCACTTTGCAACAGTCTCCATTTGTTTATCAGGTTGATTCCCAACAATGTGATCCACGAAATTTAATCCAACCTTTGGTCTAGATATATCATTGAATTATTTACAACTTGTTAATACACTTTGTAGAATACTATTTATCACGTTCTATATTACTTACAAACTCTTTGAAAATGTATCTACTGGTAGTTGTTGAAATCCTGGTAGGAAGACTCCTTTATATTTTGATCTATCTATGAGCGTGTGATGTGTATCTCCATACTAACAAGTAAAATGCAATATTCGTTTAAAATATTATTTTTATTTACTCAGCTAATTTCTCTCTACTCGGCAACTTACAGTTCTTAAAGTGGCAAATTTTACAACGCCGTACTTGTCCTTCTCTTCCCATATGTCCTTCACTGTTTCAGCACCTCTTTCCTTCGCGATCTAGAAATTTATGATCTTATTATTCTTACATATATGTGACTTTTTTTTTAAATATACCTTTACGATGACATCGATATCCTCAACATTAAAGGCAACATCACGAACACCGTCCCCGTGTCGCGAAATATGACTTGCCATTTCTTCATTGTCACTTTCGTAGGCTGATTCGAATACAAAAATAATCTGTAAGTAAGATAAACAAAATATTATCCATTCGAACAATGTAAAACGATAAATTCGCAATTCGTACCTCGTTAAGTATTTTTATGATCTACCGAAAATGTATTTTAATTGTAAAACAAAATTTTAGATCGAATAATAAATATTTGTTTTTGTGTACCTGATTTTGTTTAACAACATGGGACGCCACGTGCCTTGAACCAGTTTCTAAACCGCGATATCCAAAACGTTCAAAGCCCAACCTAGTGCAATAATAACTGGCAGCCTATAATAATAAATGGATTCAGGTATAAATTTATAACGTGTATTTAAAATATTGAGAATCCGATTGCATTTGGAACTCGTTTGTCGACAAAATTATTACGAATAAACACTATAATGCAAAATGATATAATTGTAGCGTTTAAGTGTAAAACTTGCTTAATGTTCTTTTATAATAGTTAAATATAAAATACAATTGTTGTGACATTGAATTAAAAGATGATTAATACGAATTCAAATAGAAATATAATAACCATTGGACTAAATAACTAGTTTATTTGAAATACGCTTCTGTGATATAATATCTTCAGAATTACAAATTATAATATATAATATAATACTATAGGAAATATTTCCATGTATAAAATTAGGTAAATATTTTAAACATTAAAAATATTACTTTATTAGCTATTTAGTATCTCATTTTAACTACCTGTTTCGCATTTCCGACCCAAAACGTTATATGATCGAAGCCCAAGAATTTCCCTCCTAATGGCTGAAATTTAAAAACTCTGTTAATAATGTTTTTTCATTTAATTGTATATGTATCATTCGTTTTATAATAACTTTGCTTACCTTCGGGCCTTTATCCGTGTACGTAGTCTAAAAAAAAATTGTAAAATTTGTATTTTAGATTTAATTTAAAAATCAACGAACATCTAAATACGATTAACATTTGGTTCGAAATTGTTTTTATGAATCAACGCTTTTAATTAAATACGTAACTTATTTGCCATACTCAGTTATTCATATTTAGAAAAGCTTGCGTAAGAAATATAATAAAAATATTGTTCTGTAGCTTAATACCATTTTCAAAATTATCTTACCATTATGAGTTATCAGTACGAGCGAAAACTTCGGTATAGTTTCCCTCAATAGTTTGTTTTTAATAACTCTAATCGCAGGTGTAACTTGCTTAAATATAAGCGCGTCGAAATTGGTGCTCAATAATCCCTGCCGTTGATTGGCTGATCACGGAGGCTTGTTTGTGTCGCATTCTGGAATCACGAAACGTAAATCACCTGCATAATGTTATTACCTACAAGCGAGCAGGTTTTTCAAGTTCGTTACACGACACGATCACATGATGTACTCCCGATGGTGGGCTCGACTCTGAAATGAATGCGTTTAATGTCAAATAAAATCCTCCAAATAAAGTTTGCTAATTTATGTACCAAGTCATTCCTTTTATACTTTCTTTTCAGCTTCCCACACTACTAAACCTAGGTTCACGATTTCTTTTCTCCTACTTTTGTTATTCGCTAACAATTTACTAATATTTTGCTGCCAGAGAATGTTGTTTTTCTCTTTGCTCCCGTTTTCCATAACATTGCAATGTCGATGGAAGGTAAGTATTTGCATTTACATCGTAAACACGCAAATGAGGTGTAACTCATTGCGTTTACAGAAAAGCATTACAAGCTTCCCACATCTAATAATAAGTGTCGTGATTATCTCTTTTACATAGATTACATTATAAATTAAATCTTCCTTGGGCACTTGTTTTCTCTTCAAATCAATTTTAGTGCACTAGTCACGAATGACCAAGCACGAAAAATAATGCAGTCGAGTATAACAATATTATTTTCTATATCTAAAAATATTAAGACAATGGTTTGTCGTTCTTAAATAATATCGTACATTTTTTAGTTCTGGTTTTGTGACATTATTATTAATTGGCAATATTTAATATTATAAAATTCCAAATGAAATCATATTACATATATTCCAAATGACGAAACGAGATTGATTATGCGTCGACGCTTAGATCTAGCAAAAGGCGGATTCTATATAATATAAATAATGCATGAAAAGAAACTCGTACGCCGTATGATATAAACATGTTAATAAACCGGCAAAACCAGGAGGCTCGCCCCTATTCATTTACATCATGCCCGAGGCGTGGCAAAAAAATAACGGAATGATTTCAGAATACGTAGTAAAATAACCATGATAACACATAAGACGAATTCCTAGTTCGATATAATTATTCGGTCGATTTGCTAAAAGAATGTTTGTTATCTTTGAAAACGTAAAACTGTCAAGGTTTTACATTTTCAAAGTTATTATATTTTCGCTAACATAGATATAGATTGCACACAATGATGTCAAGTTAATTATTAGGTGGATGGATAAAATATCGATATGAATACAAATTTTCGTGTATGCGATAGTTACAGTACACGAAATTACTTTTGTGCTACTTAAATTAGCACACTTTGCTAATTAATGTGCCCCATTGGTTTAATCATTATTATATCTAATTATTGCCGTGCCTTGCTCGATCATTTGGCTGTAATCTAATAGAAAACGTGTAGGCAGCAAACCAGCAATATGATTTCGTTTAAAATGTTTTTTCTTTCTATACATTTGAAGTTTCTGTAAATGTAAGTCCCAAGGACTTCAAGGAGCTTGTATGTGTGTACTTGGCCGTGTATGCATCTTATATTATTTCTGATACATTATCTAGTTTAGATCGACTTAAATTGGGTTGAATATTTCAATTTATTAGTGAAATGAATTTTTCTACAGAAATGATCTTCATATTTATATTAAATGTTAAAGAATAACTTAGAATGTTTATAGTATATGGCAATATACATATAGGTGACTAGATTAAATTACTGCAAATACAATGTGAAAGATATGCGTCAAGATTTTAACAATTGTATAACATTACAAACAATATAAAATATCAATTATAAGTACACAACATAGAACATCTGAAAGTATTTGGCAACATCAAACAATTATTCATGAATGTTTCACATGTTCGATGTTATAAGTAATTTGTTTCACGCAGAAATGTTATTACATTACCAACTTAAAGCAAAATTTCTACACACAGTTTTAAAATTATTCGTCGAGATATAGAGAAAATTAATGCAGTTTTCATTATAACATTAATGAAAGCAGAGATTGCTATTTAAAACAAAAATTAATTCAAACAAATTATTTAGTAAGTACTATAATATATTTATAGTGTCTAACATTTTTTCCCATAAAATATTGACATAATCATATGTTATATACTGTCTTGTCATGTACTTCTTTTTTTTAATAATAGTATATTTCAATCCACACACTAACAAATTAAAAAATTCCATTCATTGTTGCTTCTAAATAGCGTAAATAAATTATCAAATGCTTCTAACATATATATATGTACAAGGAATTAGTTCATTACTGTAAATACAGATAATTGAAATTGATTTATACATGAGTGAATTATTAAAAAGTAAAACAATAAACAACGTGAGCTATCTTATATATCTACTTGTAATAAAAATCTTTATCCACGATTACATGATTTATAAATACGCTAATAAAGTATTAAATGCTAATTATCACTTAAATTGGACGTAGCAGCTGAATACTAGAATTTTTTTTGTATTCTATCTAAGAGATTAAAAGCTTAGATTCCAAAAAATATTTGTCGTATTATGCCACTCTATTACAATTTTAAATAATTATATACAGCTTTGAAACCATACATAATAAAAATCACTGCCTTTTAAATAGAAAATATAATTTTACATGTTTTGTAAATATAAATAGTGCACATTTTGTTATACATATACGTGTATTCGTGCTTAACAAGTTAAAATAAATTTTTACTTTTTTTTTTTCTTTCTTTTTAATTTGAATACATACACTATTCGTAAGTCGCGTATCGTTTTCATATAATTATGATAAAAATTGGAGTTTTCTTGATCGTGATATTGCGAACAATTAATTTAAAATTTGTTTAAATAAATATTTTCAATAAAACATTCAACATTTCGTATTAAAATACATCATTTATCGTGCTTGAGAAAATAGTAATACCTTAATATTGGTTTTATTATGCATGGTTAATACACACGAGTGATATAAAGTCTTTCATTACAGCCAATTCTTAAATTAATTATATTTGGGTAGTGCGAATTTGATTACAAAAATACGCGTAGAAAATTCGGCAATTTTTTTTTTCTATTAACACTGTCAATCTATAACAATTTTTATCGTAAATGTAGTCTTAGACAATTAAATTAATGGAATGTTTCATTTTATAATTTTTGAAAGATATAAAAATTTGAACTCATTGTTTCTTACCCAGGATATGGACGTTTTAAATAAATATAATACTATCTGTATACACATCAGAATGTATACGCGACGTTTATACGCGATTATTCAGAAATCATTGCTAGAGTAGTAAGAGTTTGACTACTGTTACATGCTGACTACTAATCGATAGATTTCATTCTCATTTTTAATACCCTTGTATTACCAAATAACAAGACAGAGTGAATGTTACCAATTAACATTATCAAAACATTAGATGAATTTTTCTATCACTATATGCAGAAAAAATATTTACAAAATATGATCTAATATCGTTAAATTGGCATGCCATAGAATATAATAAACAAAATATTAAGCGAAATAATTCAATTGTTAATAATATGGTAGTGGAAGCATTTGCGAATAATTATAAATTTATAATAATACAATTCCATGATCTCTTTCCAGTCTACGTTTTGCTTTAAGAGACACAATTCCCATTAAATCTGCAGGAGTTGGAAGTCCTCCAGTAGTATCTGATGCCACTGCTTGTTGATAAAATACTTCTATGTTTCCACACTGGTTACCATAAACAACAGTATCCTCTGTTCTAGTTAATTAATAAAACATACTCATTTTTTTTCCACACTTTATGTAAAATTACTATGAACATTGTTTGTTGAAATAAAAATTTTATAACGAAACTATTAGTCAGATGTTTATAATAAAAAAAAAAGTGTGTTCAGATTGTTCTATGTTATATTCTTTCGCTCTAAATATTTAAATGTGTAATACAAAAGTATTACTTCGTTCGAGCAAGAAAATATAAGTAGATCTACCAAAGCAAGTTAAAGCCGACGTGTGCGAAATTAAGCTAACTCAAATAAGTTATCTAATGTCTAAAGAATTACCTGACAATGATGTCCGTGAGATTGCTAGCATGCGTGAATCTATCGTGAAGGCAAGAAACAATATCCAATTCAGTGACACCCCAGAGTCCAGAACGGTTTATTGTATCCCATTGCGGATCGATACTTAAAATACTATACAATTCTTTGTTTTCATTCGATGGTAGAGGCTCCAGACACTGTTGCAGCCTTGTTTCAAGCTTTCCTAATGTGCTCACACAAGTCTGCCACTGTAGTATATATTATCGAATAAGTATTTAATTAAGACATTTATTTAACATCGATGCAAAGCATACTCACAAGAGTGTGTATAAGATCAGGATTATTAGCAGTACCATTTTCCATTAACAACACCAGCACCATATTTTGATGCCCACACAAAAATAATTCTGTTTTCTCAAGGCAAACTTCATCTTTGTATGCAGTGATCCAATACTCTTCAAGTTCATCTTTGCCGTCGCTACCAATTTCTTTGTTAACTGCTTCCAATTTTTGTTTGATTATTTGATTTGTTGTTGCCGAAAAACCGGACAAATCGCGAAATTCGTTTGGAGTAGTTTCCCTGCTACAAAAACCGCTGGTTCTTTCATCAGCAAGCAAACTAAGCTTGGACATAAGCGGTGTTAATTGCAAACCATCCAGTTTCTTCTTTTGAAGAAAATCATACGTGTTACCACACTCTGATGTTGATTTTCGTCTATCGTCGTTGTCAGTAACATTCAGTGGTTTCAATGGAAGACTCATCGATCTACGATAAGTTTCCTGTTTCGTTTTATTATCCAATTTTATATCGCGCGGTTTATTAAACTTCTCAAAATTATCTTTGCTCGCGGTATCACAGTTGTTTGTTACGTTCTTAGCGTTACAATTGCTCGTGAAACTTGCTAAGAAGTCATTACGATTAATTGTTTTACTGCTATCGTCTGTGAGCTCCTCGTAATGTGAAGATATGTATTGGTCATACAATGATTTAGATACTGGTAATCCATCGCATCGAAATACAGGATAACAAGGATCAGTAATTGTATGGAATTGCTTTTTATACGCGGGTTTCTTTTGCGGTGAAGATTCGGGGGATGTGTTTATATTTACCTGCGGTAAACCTAATCCGTACGTTCTAACCGATATTCGATTGGAATAGAAATTCGTGGACGATTCTAAATCATGCATGCTCAAGCTTCTTTTACTGAATTCTCTTCTTTTAACTAACTTCTTGTTCGATGTAACGTTTCTCAATTTATTTAAACGTTTACACCTAAGCGCTTCCTTAACAACGTCTGGAATATCATCTACGTTCGCTTTTACTTCTTTCTTTTCCTCCTCTGTTTCGATATTTCCATCCTCGCCCGTGTTACAAATCAGCATTGCATTACCGTGCAAAACTCTATTTATATCTTTTAAGGGCGTGGAGCATACACTAGGAGTTAAAGGATTTATACATTTGGGACGGTCTGTTTTACTTTCCTGTTTGCGTTTAACTGGAGAACTGTAAGCTGTAAGTGGAACGGAGGGTACATAATGACTGTTATCGTTGTACTGTGAAGAATCTAATTCTCCTTCTTCAGGTACAGTAAAAATACGAGAAGTGTCGCGTTTCATTCCAGACAAAGGCAGTTCCTTACTGTTCTTAGAAATGCTCTGAAAATATGATTATTATATTAGCACACGATTATTATGATTCACTTTCGAAAAATACTTTACCTTTCTTTGTAACATCTTTCTTGTGACAGAATCTAAATATGAACTGTAGTATCGTTCACTGTTCGCCTCTTGTACAAGTTTTGCACATTGCTTTTGTTCTATGTACACTCGCAATAATTGCACTCCTATAGGTAAATGAAATTCTGTTGATATTCTCTCTGCAGGAGCCTTGTCAAAAAAATGTTTGCTATTATTACACATTCATATATAAAATACAATTCATTTAAAAGAAGATGCTTTTGTATTTTATGAATTCAATTTACCTTTATTCTATATGGATCGGTTATAACAATTTGTTTAGTCAAATCTGCACTTAGTTGAGTAGCAACTACCCTGAAGTATTAATGCACAAAAATCAAATACTATGTTCTTCGAATACAAAAAAAATACAAGGAAATTTATTTGTTATTATTCGAAATAACTTACTTGTTGTTATAAAAGAGTGCACCACCCATAACACCATTAGTTTCCTGACAATATTGTAAAACCTGAATTGCTTCTAAAAATATGTTACTAGCACTCTGGAATAAATATAAAATTAATTAGTACTGTACTATGTTCGCAAATAAAAAAAAAAAGAAGAAAATTAATGTTGTAACTAACCTTTGGAAGTTTGATAATGGGAATATTGGAGAAAAGATTGGCACTGTATTGAAGTATTGGCAAATATGTTTCAAACATTTGATATAGTTTTTCTGTAAATTTATTTCTATCGTTGTTGAATGATTCCAATATCTTGTTAAGGTCACAATGAAAAAATTTTAGTAATGATTCTAATGTGTTTGCACGTCTCTCTAAAATCCAGTCATGAATGTTTCTATCGGTTCCCACAGCCTATAAAATAATAAACAATGAAATATATGCAGTAAATGTCAATTTACATCAAGTATGACACATTAGGTAATTAAAAAGATGTTGCACTTCATTCATTAAGAGTGTACTGATAATTGCAATAGCTATAGCTGATAACAACTACTATTAAAGTTATATTATATAAATCTTTACTCAGATTTTATATAATATCGAAGACAGCGAGATCTAGTAATAATGCACTCACAAGAATGTACTGTCCAAACTTTTTTAATACAAATTTTCCTCCTTGTAAAGTGATCGATCTTGGAGTAGCAAATGAGGTTGTAAGAAATTGATTAATAGCCATTAATTGACCTGCTAGAGCTAGTCTCTGAGTAAGAGATACCCATGCTGGATGGAAATACATAACTGCCTCTGCAGGATTATCATCTTCTTTACAACACCTTGCAGTGTCGTAAATAAATACTATCATCATCTCCCTAAAAAGAAAAAAAAAAAAGAAAATGTTGGAATCACTTTAATATTATACAATTTATTAACATCACCGTATTCATGTTACTTGAAAATAATTTTGTATTATGTACACATTATATTATATTATTAGCTTACCCTGAAGTAATTGATAAAAATATTCTATGCACAATTGTGAAAATATGACAACTTTCATTTTTATAAAATCACAGACATAATATTAACGTCTGTTACTTGCTTTGATTTCAATATAAAAATGAATCTATGAAATAAACAATTGTGAACAGAAAATTACTGATTAGCTGCACCAGTAACCGATAACAATATAAGCAAGATAAGATTACAGTTTAGAATGTCTTTTGAAAGCATTGTTCTACATAATAGATAATACACTCAGCATGGAAATTCACTGTATTTATTATGAAATAATAATGTTTAAGTAGTTGGTAAGTTTTTTCATAACTATTATTAATAGTATAGTACAAAAAATTTGTGAATTGAATGATGAAAAGATTCTGTTTTGTTAAAGTTTTTAAATGACTTAAAAGTAAGTAAAAACATTGCAAATTAACAAAAGATTTGTAGCATTAAGAAATATCGATACAATATATTTTGCAATGTACCGTGCAAATGGAATGATAAATAACGTCCAGTGAAAATAAAAGAAGAAATTATTTACAGATAATACGTATTAGTTCAACCGACACAAACAAAATTTAGATACATGTTTATATTTTTACAGGAACATAATGTATAAAGAAATGAAGCAATGCAATTACAGTTAAATATAAATTAATCGATTATATTTGTAAATACACGCATACGTATACATAATATTATAAACAATCCCCTAGAAATCATAAATTAATTTTCAAATGAAAAGAATGAATTGTTCTAAAAGTAATATACTGTAAAAAATAAATACATAATTCGTCAATAACCATAACGAATGTACTGTACAGCGAACGAAGGGAAATGAAATGCGACGAAATGTTGCAATTAATAATCGATAAACTCACACCAACTTAAAATCAGCATTCTCTTTGACAAAAATTAAAGATTTAAAAAAGGACATGCCGCTGAAATAGTGACCGGTAAATCAAGTATAACAGTGATTCAGTATGCAACGTGACATAGTAAACAAAGCATTATCATTGAATTAGAGATGCACTTTCTATGCTGCTATAATTAGATAAGGCTAAGCATTACGCAATATCTTCGTACTTCGCCATGGTGATTGTTTACGCTTCAGTGTGCCGCGGTTGAGACTTCAATTGCGATTGTCGTGTCGTAACGTCAACCCGTTCTTTTCTCGTTTGCTTTTCTCACTCGTCGGACACAGGCTCAACGCCGAATTTTCCGTCCCGTTCTTACTGTCGTTCACGATGACACTGAGCGTTGTAAAAAATGCACTTCGATGGAAATGCACTTTTCCGTTACGTAATGTAAAATTTGAGCCATTATAATCTTGATTTTCAATCACGCTGAATGAAGCCGTACCTTGACCGCCATGTTTATATCGATTTCCTTCGTAAACAATGTGGCCAGATTTGGCATAATTAATTGCATTGACGGCGACAGCAGTAACGACAAACTTCCTTAGCGTCTAACGAGTGGTGGGGAAAGCCAACATATTTTACCACACGAGCCACATGTAACGATGTAACACCAGGAAAGCACTTCATTCAACTTCGGGAAAACGATAAAGAACGTGAATGGGAGCCATTTCAGAACATTTCTGCATCTTTAAAACATTATAACTTCTGAACGGATTGGAGGATTTTAATGTTTCAAATTGCTAACAACGCGTATTTTGGCGAAGAATATGTAGAAATTCTAAGAATATCCGAAAAGTTGTTCCTTAACGTTGTAAAGTGACAAAATGCTCAGAAAAATTGTCAATTTTCAAACGATCATAACTTTTACAATAGTAAAACTTATCACATTGAAATTTTTTCTAGAAGTTGAGCTCATGAATACCTAGAAAAAAGTATTAGACAACATTTCATTTTGATTTAGATTAAAAATCAAATTTCTATTGTTTTAAATTCGCAGCCATTAGCCCGGTGTTACCCATAATGAAGAAGTTCTTCTTCGAAGGTAACACCGATTACCAGGTCTCACCACGAGGAGGTTGCTGCGAGTGGAGACCCGAAGTGAGATCGATGGAACAAAGTTCGATCGACCTTCCTTTTTACAGACTTAGAAACTAGATTACGCGACAAAAAAGCTGCCAAGTAATTACTTTTCTAAAACAAAGGAGGAAGCTAAATTGTGGGGGACGCGACACGGCGAAACGCGACACAATACTGCGCTGTGCAGTAGGAACAAGAGATGCGACACGTACCGAATAGCTGGTCAAAAGGGTCAGCTCGTTGCCTCTTAGCAAGTCCAATTGAAGAGGATAATAATAGAATAATTTGGAAGAGAACAACCCAACGAAGTAAAATAAAGAAAGGAACCATTAGAAAAAGAACAAACCAACGATGTAATACAGATAAAAGCTGAAAGAAATATAATTGTATTAATTAATGAGACGAACAACCGAAATATTACATCACCTATACATATATAAATGAAAAAGACAATATTGGGATTAGTTATATTAATATTAGTTATGTGTATATCAAAGGGTGATCCTTCCTGGTCAGCATCGCAGAAGATATCTGAAACAGAAAATACGCGTGACAGTACCCCTGGCGGTTCCAGGAGTACTGAAAAAAGTTGGTCAGCTGTGGTCACTTTTATGCAGTCGGAAAAATAAATCAGCCAGCCAATCAGCAGCCAGTCCGCTGGGGGCGACACTTGCTTAACAAAGTTGCATAAACAACAAAATTGCATAAATACCGAACCCCTAGCGCGCGCACCAATTTTTCGAATATTCTTAGAATTTCTACATATTCTCCCTCAAAATACGCGTTGCTTGCAACTTGAAACATTAAGATCCTTCAATCCGTTCAGAAGTTATAACGTTTTAAAGATGCAGAAATGTTCGCTCGACATTTCATGAGTATGTTTAAAACATTTAGAACTTATGAACGGATTGAAGGATCTTAATGTTTCAAGTTGCAAACAACGCGTATTTCGATGGAGAATATGTAGAAATGCTTTATATATACCTATAAATATTCCATTATTGAAATAACGATTCTTTAATTTCATGTTGAGGGACAATTTGTCTATCAAAATTGCACAGATGTCGCTCGGTCAATTTCCATGGTTCGTGCTCCTTGAAAGGTTATAAAAGCCCCCTGAGGTGCTCGCGGGGGAGTTATCGCCCAACCGCCGAGCAAGACGGACCGTATCGAGATGAAGAATTTAATTGAAGATTTCCATTCGATCAAAATCGAAGATGGCCAAGAAGATGGTTCACGAGCAGCGGCCAAGGGACAAACCGGTCTTTTTAAAGACCAAGAAAATCTCATTTGTGGGAACAACTAAACTGAACAACTTTTATATTTAACAACTCAGAGACTTTACATCTCTGTTATGGAACAACTTATGCAATAAAACTGAACATGGTATATTTGCCTATATAGGCGAAAAATATACAAATACAAATTGAATTTATCGAATTGATATTAAATAAACATTCTTTGCTATAAAATCAAAAAATTATTATTTGAAATAATAGAACAATTAGAAAATAATTTCGAAAGTCTTACTTGATAAACTATATTCAAACGATTTATTTCCAAAGTATTGTTTCATGTCACACATGATCAGGGGGTCTTGAAACGTGTATTTACGTGTCAATTTTTCATTCAATATGGGCTTTGGTTATATATTTGTAGGAAGGAAATTCGTCGTTAGTATTGTCGCCCGTCAATGCACTTAATTATGCAAGATCAGTATACTATCTAATTTTATTTTTTATTATACCGGTTTGTAATATCGTAAAGATCAATGCAAAAACATTATGCACAGCTCTTGTATTTCTTTGATTTATCCAAGTAGTCAAAGTATAATATTTAACAAACTTTTGATTGAAATAAAATAACGAATGACACAAAATTTGAGTACCTGTTACGTACAGCCTATGTATAAATGCATAAAAACTAATATTGATATACACATAACGAACTTAGTTTGTGATATGAAACATTAAGAAAAGTGTAAATTAATAGGTTTCAAAATGGGTATTCCATACATAGGTTGTTTTACATGTTCTTTATTTTCCGAACACTTTATCTTGCAGAAAGGGTGGAAATGTTAAAATAGAAAGTAATGGACAAAAATTAAATAATCGATTGCATAAACCATACAGAGCACTTGAAAATTTGGTACTTTAATTCGTAAAGATTGTTTATCGCTATCATTGACGTACAAGATTTGGTATTATCACGTAACAAGATCGATTTCTATCTATTAACTTATTTAGATTATTTTGATAAAATTAACTTCATTTCTTTAATTAATTTTTTTTATAATGAATGAGGTTTGCATTATCCTTTTTGGTTCAGACAATAACTTCGACGTACGTTTTATCCAGTTTTTATTAACTATAAAATTAATTTTTAATCATAAATAATAATGTGTTTTAATAATAAATTGTGGTTATTTTCTTGGAATCGTTGGTTCGATATATGGATATTTCCATCCACTTAATCTTCCGAATATCGTTCAACTTGTACCAAAATCACTTTTATCAATTTACTTTACTTTATTCATTTTTACTAAAATGATTTAATATTTGTTTATAACGCTATTTTTTTGTATAATTTGATTCTTTTCAATAATTTTAATAGAAATTTCATTCTTTACATATTTCCTAAGTGTTCTTAATGACTCGGTTTCAATTATAATGTTGAATTATAAAAACTAATGATGAGAATCAAAATTTCGTATGTATTAATCCAACATTTTCATAATACTACGAAAAATATAATGTATATGCCGTTATTATATTGTCCTTATAAATAAAAAAATAAATATTTTTTACAGAGATGTATATTTAATAAATATAAAACAGTAACAAAGTAAAGTATTGTCTATAAACGAATCAGCTTTCTGTGAGTTCTTGCAAGCAAACACGAAGATTTTCTAAAAAGATATCTGCATGATATTCGCCAAATATTAAGCATGGTCTGAGTTGAATTGATTTTGGTCCACATTCTCCCACCTGGATACCTGTTATTAACAAATGTTATGATAGTACAATAATAATAGAATATCTTTAATGTTCATTAAATTTTTTAATCCATATATTATAGAAGCTTTTCTACCTTTACAGCGTATTTGATATAGTAGCTTATTTCTCATATCTTTACACCCCATATCAAATGCTATGATAAATCCTCTACCACGTACAGAATTCATAACTTGTGGGAATTCATATTGCAATGCATTTAGTTGACAAAGTAAATAATTACTGACATGACAAACATGAGTCAATAAATTCTCTGCTTCAATAGTTTGCAGTACTGCTTCTAATAGTAATATTTTGCTTGGATCTCCCATCCATGTATTAAACACTCTATATGGACGCATGGGCCTAAGTGAACAAGCCATAATGTTTACGGACTAATATTTTAATGTAAATGCTAAACTGATTGAATAATACACTACATGTATTCGGAAGAATGATAGAAACCACTTGCTTGCATTTTGTTGCTAAATGTAACAATGTCAGGGGGAGTATTTAATTCAAAATACTCATGTACCCATATTCGTCCAGATGCACCACCCCCTGTTTGTACTTCGTCGATTATTAAGGGAATAGATCTCTATAAAAGATGTATTTCTATTAATATTAATAATTGCTTCTTCAGTCTATAAGAATTTAAACAAAATATCAAGTAGTTACTTTCTTAGCAAGGCCTTGCAAGCATTGAAAGAAATCTGGCGAGGCATGTCTATCTCCCCCTTCACACTGTATTGCTTCAACTATAATGCCAGCTACTGGTGCTGTCTTTTCAGATTTTTCTAGTAAATCTTCTACCTTACAAAAATAATTTCGATAAAGATTTTGTCAATTTTAATTATAACACGCAAGTATTGAATTTACTTGTTCCAAGCATCGCGTATCCTCTTTTTTATTTTCTTCTTCGTGTTGATCTAAGGGATACAAATATTGGGGAAAAGGCGCTATTGGCCATGGAAGGGAAGGTATATCAACTTTCATTATAAACTTGTAATGTGTTAACGCCAGCGCAGCAAACGTTCTGCCATGAGATCCTCCTAATTTTATAAATTTATTGATTTGATCGATGCAAAGACATCTACAATGCTACTGCAAGATACCTTCAAAAGAAAGAATAGACAATTCGGGACAGCCGGGGGGCTTATTAAAGGGTGCACTTTTCATTTCTTCGTTTGTAAAACTTCCGCCTCGACGACGTCTTTCCGCATATTTTATAAATGAAGTTTGTATAGCATGCTCGTTTGAACAAGCACCGCAAGTAGTTGTGAAAACACATGGTAATCCCTTTGGAGCTACCTGATAAATTGACATTATTCTTACAGAAATTTGTTTGTTTTTTCTATCGTTATTTAATGTTCTATTTAGTTCTTATTGATAATGAAAAAATATTATAAATTAGAATATATTTTACACATGGTTGAAGCAATGTATCTTGAAGTTTGCACGGCCATTCCAAACCGGGGAACAATCCTAATGCTGGTCTATTTGCCATTATTCGCTGAAAATACATTACGTTAACGCCTGTGGCACTTTTAATGAATATAACAATTTCATATTTTATTTACTTGATTTCCTACACACGACAATGCGCCAAGAATAGACCGATGATTGTATCCAAGAGGGAGCGTAGAAATTTGCATAAACATATCTAAGAAAACATTACCGTCAATATCTGCTAAATAATTCCCAACAGATCTTTGGTAGTCTGCAAAATATTGAATGGAGCCTACTTGCTGCAATATTTTATGACAATGTTACGTTAGTTTGCATTATTTTTTAGTGATATTTTCATTAGAATAATAAAAATACAAACCTGAATTTTGGAAAATTCATTGAGTAGAGCCTCGGACCTAGGCCCAGGAATTTCAGTAAGCGTATATGGTTTTGCTGGTTCTCCAGGTAAAGGTGCTTTTGGTACATGATGAAGTTCTGCAGATGTTATTCAACAAATATACATTACACGTTAATACTAATAACAACATTTTGATCTTTAAATAACAACTTTAAATATATTTACTTTGTACTTACGACGAGGTCGCGGACCCTTTCGAACAGAATACGATATACTTTTACACAGCATATTGTAGAAAGCTGTTTGTATATATTAAATGTTGCCACTGGTATAAAGAATTTATAAAATTCAATTATGTGTATATACATATAGTCTTAATTCATACTAAACGAAAGAGGATATAAAAGAAAGTTTAAAAATTGATAATAGAAGTTGTGTTATGTAATTTATACGAATGACATATTCTTACTTTTGTTTTAAACTGTGACAGAAGAACGTTAATGTAGATTTTACTATTGTTTGAACTTCAAAGTACTAATTAAGTTTACATGTATTTAAGAAATAATAAAAAGGAAAGGTAGTATGCATTTAAACAATTCGAAATTATTTATAACTATTAATTTATACAGATATTGTTTTTTGTATGTAAAATTAAATTAAAAACAAACTACTGAACGGTATTAATATACTTTTTTTAAAGTCTCATGAAGCCACTGTCATACAGCAGTTTATTATTTTGTAAGCAATTACAAATTAAAAAAGGTAAATTAACATACTATGCTCTCCTCTAACTTATATTTATAGTGCAATAAAAACAACAAAGTTTATGATTAAAATTAGTACAAATATATTTATTATAAACTAGTAATATTAGATTTAGACGAATATAGTTATGTAATCACACTTTGTTGCTTTTTTTTCTTAATAGAAATAAACACCTTGTTACATGATTAATAAGCGGGGAGTGAAATGGAGCAGCGTAAAATTTACACGGCTGCAAATTTCTTCACCCAGTTTTTACACTTCAGTAGCATGCCAAAAACTTACACGGCTAAATATCTATTACATGTTTTAAAGTGTTTCTACAATTTTTTACAGAAGAAATTTTACCCCAATACATTGTCGAATGTCGCACTTACGTAAGAAAAGAATCCTCGACAGAACGATCGTAGTTCGGCAAAGATTATCTTAAACGCATTCACAATTTCAAGAGTATTTAACGATTTTATATGAGTTTACATGCGTCTCGTGAAAATTAAAGGATTGATTCTTTGAGATACAGTTTATATCTTCCATCTGTCTCAGACGATAAACAAAGCTAGTAAACGTTGTGTTACTTTTAGATTGGCGCACTTATTCCGCTCGTAAAAGTGTCTTAATGCAAATATCTCTTAATACTTGTTATAATCAATAACTTATTAATATTTGTTCAGAAGTCTATACGAGTCGGAACTGTTCTGAGGCAAAGCGGAAGAATTTAAAATATATGCGCGATCTCAAAGATTAAATCCGTCGGGGCATCCTCGCCCGAAATAAAATACTTTTTAAAATGTTCGCTCGAATCTTTGCTGTTTGCCGATCAAATGAACATTAATTGCAGATACAGAAGTGATCGCAGCAAAGAATTAAGCAAGCAGAAATAAAAAAAAAAAAAGAACTCATATAACAAATAAAACAGATATACCGACATATTTTGGAAAAAAAATTTTTTTTGAAGTACATTACACAAAGATAAAATAGTGCCCTAATAAGTGTAACGAGACGCATAATCGATCACTCTGTGCGAGTTCGTAGTAAAGCTAATGCGGTGTATAAATCTGGGCAAAGTAACGAACTATGTATTCTGTAACTATAATCGAAAGTCGAAGGTAAAAAACAGATCAGTGCCAGGTTTCGTGAACTTTGAATTAAAAATACTGTACAAGCATTATCCTGGCGAAAATGTACAACCTGCTTTGAGCGATCTGCTTTCATTCACTTAAACAAATGATTGACGATCGAAAAAGACGCGTCTCAAACTCGTGAAACATACAGTTATTGTACATATACGAAGCCACGACTCTCCCAAGTTCTCACTATCAGAGAACAGGTTTTGTTTCCTTACGAGAATACATTAAACCCTCACAGAATAAATCTACACGTAGTTTTATTCACAAAAGTTTTAGTTCTTTGACGACCAAGAGTCAAATATTTACTATTTACTTTCACCCTTGTATTTCATTAGTGAAACATCAGAAGCAACTTTAATTTTATTGCTTCTTTATATGAATATGTATTTACGTGTGTGTATGTATTTGTTTGATAAATGTCCACGAAATAATATTGCCTCTTTATATTCATTGAGATTATAGATACCGAACATACTCATAGTTTTATTAGCTAAAATATAAACAATATTTTCATCGAAATTAGTTCCTTGCGTTTAACTGACTTTTTCCCCCTATATATCCTCATCATATCAGAACCAAAATTCTATTACAGTCTATTCCCTTATAGACACTTCTACTTGGATATATACAAAGCAGATGTTCCTGCTATACTTCTTACAAGCTAACATCGTATGTATTACTTATAAACAATTTGATAGAAAATTTATGTGATAAAACAACATAATAATAGTTACTTGTGAGCACAATAAACAAATTTGTACAATTTATTATGCGCTTGCTAAATAGTTCTTACGTCTACGTGAGAGAAAATTTGTAGTCTTCATCTGTTAGATGAAACTTAATGATGTTGCGATTGGACCATTTTCCTTTTCTTTACTGTATGCTTGTGATTAACTTCCGAAAGACTTTCCATCATTTTTGTCATTTTTTCACGGATTCGCATTGGGTTACTAAAAAGTCATCGTTCTAAACGCTCACGTGGCACTGATTTGATATATTTGTTAATTATTTTCATGACATGCATAATTACATGTATTTCATAAATGTACATAAATATTGATGCTTATACAGGAATTCTGAACCACAACTTCTTCTGAAAAGAGAAATGGAAGAAATGTTTTTCTTAACAGCATGAACATAACAAATATTTTTAAATTGCACATTTTTCGCTTCTAATTTTATCTTTCTTCAATAAATGATACAAGCGCAAACGCTTTATTTTCATATATAAATAAATAATAAACGTCATTACTTTGACAATGTATATGGTATTAACGTTATCTCGAATTTAAACGTTAAATTAAAATTTTACTAATACTTGATTCTTCTTTAAATGAAAAAGATTGTTTTCACATTACATTTTAACTAAATATGAAATTATTGTATGCATGACGTGGTTTGATTCTGCAAGTTTTGGTTCAAAATTCACTGTTCAGCATAATTAAAATAAAGTTCGTCTTCACGAAGGCAAATGAAACTGTTCACACAATTCTAATAAATAGTGGACATATATGTCCTACTCTTACGTACTTATGGCTACTCTGAATGTCTCTTTTCTACGTGTACTGGCACAGATCGATCCTTTTACACTGCACGAAATTAAACCGCTGACGCTTTGCACTTCCACTATTTATAGTTACAGTTTTCTTCTTTCTTTTTTTTTATTGCTTACTTTCCTTCAGAAAACTTTTCTCTCAAGCTCTTGATTTTGTGAACAAAATAAGTTTCTAAGGATTCTGCACACTTAAAGAAGGGTGACTCTTTTGGATTATAGTAACGACAGTTGTCAAATATCTTTGTCATATCTCCAATGAATTCACTTAACTTTTTATAAGATCTGTCGTTTATCCTTAACTCTATCGTCTGTAGATCTAGAAGTACAATTAATAAAAACAACACATTAATAAAATTTACAGTTTCAGTTTTATAATTTTATTAATAATACACTTACCCATTGGTTCCTTTATGACTTTATAATAGTCCGGTGCTTCATTTGGATCCACTGGCTCCATAAACGGCCAAGCACTCTTATGTGCCTAAATGTTAACATTTATTATATTAATATTACCGTATTAAAAGTAACATGATCTTTATTCCTTTACACAACTACTTTACCTGTATCTGTTTAATTAATTTCTTTAAGAGATCAAGATCTTTTGCATTAAGATTTTTCATATTAGCGAAATTAACAGAAGAGTTTCGTTGACAATTTGGACAAACATATTCATCGATATTATCTGCTTCCGACTGAAGGATACCTACGCATCGGCCATGGAACCAATCTTGACACTTGTCGCAACATATATAAAATCTATAGAAATGAAAACGTTAATTTCGATAAAAAATAAAAAAACTACGAATAACTGATAAACATTGGCCATTTTTATGTTACGCACTGAGATTCGTCGTAAGGCTGTTTACATAGGCAATATAACTCTTGCGTGTCTCTTGCATGTCTGCATTCAGTACAAACGAATTCTGAAAGTGTTTTACACATTTCTTCCGTGATACCCACACAATCTCCGTGAAACCAATTGTTACAGAGATCACATCCCACATAAAACCTAATACAAGAGGATAACCGTGATCGTTAAACATGCGTCGTTAAAGTTATAGCTTATTTAATACGTACTTCGTTTCATCGTAAGGTGTTCTGCACAGGCAATACAACTTCTCTTTTTTAATTCTATTTGGAGTAGCTGTGGTCGAAGCACCAGGTGGTGTGGTGCTATTTCCTTGCGCCTTATATTTCTTTGGCCTTCCACCTCTGTTTGGTGGACTAACTTGTTGAGCTATTTGAGCGTTTGCTTTACGCTTTGTACTTCCCACTTTAACTTCGTCCTGTTTATGCCTTTCTGCCTTCGTTCTCGAGGCCAATTCCGCCGATAGATCCTTCTATAATTCAGGAAAAAAGTATATTAACGCTCCATATTACATGGATCATCGTTTGCCTAGAGTTTTTCATCCACATTCGATTTGCATATAATGGATTGATCATTAAACTTATTTTCTTCTTTTATTCTTTTACAAACGTATATGATTAATTAGTAATTATTGTATTCAATATTTTTCTTTGTTCATTCAATTGTTTTAATGTTTCAATGACGCACGATAAATAAAAAGACAAAGTCAGATTTTGGAAATATAAATATACAAGTATGTATGGCTTAAACTTACACAGGGTTAATTTTTTTTTACGATTATCTTTTACCTTTATTCTGCCCATAATATGCAAATCAATATGTGTCGTATTTCACTTCACTTCACATAAAAATATATATTTTAAAGTGTTAATTGTTCCGAAGAGTTGTTGTTCCCGTGTCGAACTACTCTGTTTTGAAGTTATCATCTGATATAAATTAAAACAAGAAAAAAGAACAATTTTTACGTTGTTTAAAAATACAGATAAATAAGAAATGTACACGATAACGAATGCTAAAATTATACTGGATACGTAAAGTGGCATACCTGAATGTCTATTTGTAATTCCTTTTCAAGCAATGCTCTCTTTTTAAGAATATCCTTCTTAAGTAGTTCTTTATGTCTGAATAACAAAACTTGCATTCGAGAATGCACTTGCTGCTTCCTTCGTAACTCTTGACTGTCTTTCAGCTTTGCCGCTCGATTTTTCGGCGTCGATTCGTTCTCCGTTTGTTCAGCGATTTTTTGTACTCTACACGACACAAATAATGATCAGATACACAGACGTCACAAAATATCGCATTATTTTATAACGAAAACTTACTTTGGAGTTTCACGATTCTCTTGCTTTGGTGCGGGTTTCTTTCTAGGCGTTTCCGCCCATTCTGTATCTTGATCGTGTGTTGTTGATTGTGCACTTGTAGGTGTGGTCGTTGTTGGAATGTTGGAAGGCGCCGGTCTTTTACGAGATGGAACACGCGGGGTCGTGATCGTCGGTGTTGCGTGGGTTTGATTAGTGGCTACCGAATTCTCGACGCTACCTTTCATCTGTTTCTCTTGATATCGTTGCAGCTGAAGCAGCTTCTCTTCTATTTCCGGGTTAAGATTTTCTTGTTTCAATGCATTTTTAATAGCTAAAAATGTTTAGAATAGTTGTTGACATCATACAAAGTCAAAAAGAAAAGAAACGTATTCGCATTATTCATGATCGTACTAACTTTGTTGGATGTAATCAGGCGTTAAAATAAATTTGTTAGCCGATGAGTCGTTTCCTTCTTTTAAAGACTGCAAAGGTTGCTGGCCATTGGCCACGTTTGTTTTCTGAGACTGCTCTTCTGAAGGAACAGTGTGTTGTCCAACTTGCTGAACAACTACTTTGGGCTTTTCAGGAGAACTTGGTGTAGTTGTCGGCGGAAGCTCTGGAATGCTTTCTGTTCCCGTTTGCGGTTCTATTGTAATCAGAATGCAATTAACAATCTCAGAATTGTACAAATTAAAACGTAGAAAATTATTAATACGAACCGGTCGCTGCTGGAGGTGACACAACCGGTTGTTGTGTAGTTTGCTGTTTTGATGTTGGTGTAGCGGGTGTACTCGCCGTTGTAGAACTCTGCGAGCTTTGAATCGCTTGTTGACTATTTGGCGCAGGCTGAACAGCTAAGTAAATCTTAGTAGGCCCTAGTACTCCTTGTTTTCCTGTTGTAGCTTGAGCTAAAAAATTGCGCACGAAATAAATACACCAAATAATTTTAAATATGCATACAATAAATATTGCCTCGGACCTTTAAGCAATTGTTGTTTGACTTGCTGTTGGACCATTGCAAGCTGCTGTGGGGTAAAGTCTGCACCTTGCAGACCTTGTAAAACTATACGAGGTCCTTGAGTAGTTTGTATAACTTGAGCAGTGACGCATTTAATAACAGTACCAGGTGGTTGGCCAGCTAGCAAAGATGCTTCTACGCTTCCGGGTGCTGGAGCCGTCGAGGTCTGATTCGTTGAGGTCGTGGTAGTTGGAGTTACATTCGTTGACGCATTGGTAGCATTATTAGTCGTTTCAGTTGATTGTGCTCCCGTTGTTGTTTGAGCAGATTGCAAGGCAGGAACTAAAAAAATTAATATGAACGAGCAAATTATATGATTCACTCCGTAGAGTTTTTAAGATAACTAACCTTGTTGTTTAGTTGGCGTTACAGCATTCTTAACTATGATGCTACTATTTGCTGAATTTAAATGCACGATTTGATTGCCTGTCGGAGTACTACGAATTACCACTTGATGGCCACCGATTGTCGTCAATTGAGCTTTACCCGTTGCAAGTTGTTGAGCTAAGTTAGCATTAGTGACTACTATTTGATTTCCACTGATAACTTGACCGCTAGATGATAGAACCTATATGATTAACGATATATTAGCATTAAAATAGTGTAGTCTAATATAGAATGGACAAAAAGAATCACACAATTTACTAATACATACTTGTGCACCCTGTACAATTTGCCCGGTGTTAGCCACCACAATAGCACTCTTTGTTGATTGAGTAGGTGTAGTTGCAATGGTCACAGTTGCTGTCGTTGAACGTTGCGCAGTCTGCACAGCCTGCTGGGACTGTGCTTGTGATTGTTGTGCTGTTTGTACTTGCGTTGCATTCGTTGCTGCTTTTGTCGAACTGGTTTTAGTAGCTGTAGTATTAGGTGTAGCGACTGTTTTAGTTGTGGCTGCTGTAGTAGTTGTTTTCACCTTTAAGAACAATTTCATGAATTAATAAACGCATCTTTCTATTCAATTATTTTCATAATTTAGCAAATTTTACTTGTGTAGTTGAGCTCGTTCCACCAGTTTGCGCAAGACTAGTTGTAATTGCTTGGCCAGTATTTAATACATGTAATTTTCCGTCAGGCATTTGAACCAATTGCTGACCAGGCATTAAACCTCGGACTTGTAATTTTCCATCCGGTCCTCTTAAAATCTGTACTTTCTGCTGAATTTGTTGTACAGGTGCTATTTGATCAAACACACACAAAAATAATATATTAATTAAATACAAACTATAATTTAATAATCTAATCAACGCGATTAACATAATAGAAATGTACCTGCTTGACCAGAAACTTTAATCAGAGACTGCTGCTGGTTTCCAGTTTGCAATTGCGTTTTTGGTAAAATGCTTGTAGGTCCGGAAACAACTTTTGTTGTACCATCAGCGGCTATTTAAAATGAAATATTAAATATATATAAATGATTTTAAAATTGATTTTATAGTTCATAATATTTAATAGTATGTTTAATTTAGTATTTACATTTTGCCATATAAATACGCCTGGTGCCAATAAAAGTCTTGTTTTGCGTTGGAGTCGTCAAAAGAGATGTTAATTGTGATTTTGTTCCACTGTTTGGGTTTGCTGGTATCGCAACTTTGGATACTAATTTAACTGTACCGTCTATAGCAAATAACGAATAGTTTCAAATCAACTGTAATTAATTTTAAAACAAGTTTAAATATTAAATTTGAGTTTTACCATGGCCAGAGTTAGCGGTAACTTTAACAAGTTGAGTAGGCGAAGCAGAGTTAGCTGGACTTTTGAGGGTTTCTAATGCTCGCTTTTGTTGGTGAGCGGCTCTTTGCATGCGTAACTGCTGCTCCATCTTCTCTTTGATCTCCTCAGGCGTTGCTTTGCCACTGACAAGTTGATCGTTAATACCGGAATTCGATCCTGTGCCACGATTAGAACCAACACCTATGGACTGTGGCTGACCCGATCGACTCCTAGTAATAATCTGGGCATTAGCCTTCTCTAACCTGGAGAGGACACACACCCAAAGGAGAGTTAGTATCAGATGGTGTTAAGTGAGGATAGGTCAGAATCTGAGTGATTTTATAAGGTGCAAGTGTAAGGAATTCAATACAATCGCTTCTCATTAAACTTTACTGAAATTGGATGTTAAATTAGAAAAAATAACGAAGAAAAAAACTCAATGTAATAGCACTCCAAACGACATACAAATTTTAATAGAAACAGGAACGTTAGAAATACACTCAATTTCATGAAATAGCTAAGAATTGTGTAAAAACAAACCTGTCGCCATATTGTTTAATTTCCCATAATTCCAATTTATCCTCGTCGACCCATTCTTCTGTGACTTGTGGTTCGGTGCTTTGTGGCGATTCTGGTCTTTTTCTTTTTCTAAGACCACTTCTTATAGATGTAACTTCTGTAAAGTATAAATCATATTTCAAGTGAAGAAGTTTCCTTCGTCGAGTTATAATTATTTTACCTAATTTATTTATTACACCTACCTCTGACTTGTTTTGGAAGTTCCAAAGGTATAACAACTTTTCTGCGTAAGTACTGTGTTTTATCTAAAAACTGACCAACGTGACGATGTTTAAGAATCTCCAATGACATGATCTCTGTATCCGTTGTGATCTGATGTTTTCCGTCCGTGGACAATGGCTTTGTAGCCATATCATCCCATCGAAGACACCCCCATAATATTCTTAATTGAAGAGCTGCTGCGGCTAATGATTTTATCCCGACTGTTCGATATAACCAGCAAGTTTTAAATAACGGTCTGGGACATGGATAAGGCCACACCGACAAATTTGCCTGATATTAACGAAATAAATTTGAATTAATTGAAAAAATATGCGAATTTCATTTTGTTATAATTAATGCGAATTTAACGAAATTAGTACCTTAGCCATATGATGGAAACCTTGAACTGGTACTCGTCCACCGACCCTAGACAATTTACGTAATTCGTGTTGCGGAAGTAGCAATATACTACGATGTTTATTTTTTGTACTAAATGTAGAACACAGAGGATATTTAACTGGGGTACGCTTCTTTTTTCGATCCGCCAAAGAAATTGCAACTTTTTTCAAATAGACTTTCCCTTCGGTTGAAACAGCAGTGTACACTCTTTCTGTACCATCTGCGTTCAATTCTTTAGCCACCGTGCTTCTTTGCACGGTTCTTCCTCTCCGATTAACGATTATTGTCTTTTGTCCAGTGCTGTTGGCATTACCAAAAATATAATCCATTGATTAGTTAAGAAAAATTGGTAGATTAATGTTCAATTCTGATTTAAATTGATTACCTCATCTTAGTCTCGGATGAAAATGTAACTGAATTTTTGGAAGTCGTATTTTCTTGCATAGTTTTCACAACACCATCGACTGTTTTTATAGTCTGTGTTGTAGTTACCGTTGTAGTGGTAATTACGTTATTCGTTGTAGTCGTTACTACACCAGGCTCGGACTTTATGTCATTCTACAAACGAGTAAAACATTTTAAATTTCATGAAAGATAAAGCCTATATCCAATTGAAACTTATTTGTTATTAAATGCATAGAACTTACCACATTAGATTCAAGTTTTATTTTTTTTAGAGGAGGCGTAGTTCCTTCTCTTATTACATTAGTGGCTGGTGTTTCTTCGGTGCAATGCGTTGCCAAAGCCACCGCGGATTCTAAATCTTTTTTAATCGCATCTTTAGCCTCTTCGCTCCCTTCAATTTTTGATTCACTCTGTGATAAATTTGCAGACGCGGCCGCTAAACTCGACGGCGATTGATTGTTATTCAAAGCATTGGCTTTTTTTAATAATGTGATGAGATCACGTTTTAATCTGGCTTTCTGGAGACACATAGGTGAGTAACATGTAGATGTTAAACTCTGCGTTGTGGTAGCAACCTTTCCTGGGGGTGTTGTCATATTACAATATCGTGAATAACAACTACCATTTTTATTCAGTCTCATATTTGCATATTGAGCTTTGACGTGCTGAATACGCTTCCCTATCACTGCCAGCATTTCTCTAGCCGATGAAGATATAGTTTTGGTTGGTTGTTTTCCAGTAAGAATACTTTGCAAGGAATTATCTCCGCCGTCTGTATCGCTTTCTTCGTTATTTTCTATGTCAACTTCGGAATCTCCATCAGCTTTTTGATTTGTTAATTGATTCTGTAGCTCTTTTGATTTCTCCTAAAATATGATCATATGTTAATTCTATACAAAATATATCAATAATACTTCAACAATTTTATTATCGATTTGTTCTTATTGTAAATGTTTACTCACAGACTGCAATAATCTTCTTTCTTCCAAAAGTTTTAAATGTGTTCTACGTGCAAGAAAATCATCAATTCTAATCTTTTTAGCAATTTTCGGATAATGAAGTCTCCCATTGGTCGTTAGTGCTTTAGTAATATCAATTTCTTCGAATTCTTTGATTGGTGTAAAAACTTTCTCGATTTTCATGCCAGCTAAAACTAAAAAAAAAAAGAAAAAAAGGTTGATAATGAAAAATTTATGTACACAGTTAAAATTTACTGATGTGATACATACATGATAAATTCATCTTCGTTTCTTGCTTAATCGTCTGCGATTCCGTTTTTGTTGTCGTTTCTAGTTTTGTAGCCGTTTCTGCATTATTTTTATCTTCTACTGGTTCAGTTTTTATATTTTCTGTTTTACATTCTTGCTTTACCGAAGTATCAGTACCATCTTTAGACGATTCTTCCTCTTTGATTTCTTGTTTTATTTTCACTTCTACATTATTCTCTTCCTTTTTAGACGGACAGTATTCCTTTATTAAGAAATCATAAGTAGGAGGATCTAAAGCCAAGATCTTTAGCCCCTCCTGATCTTTAATTTGCACCATAATCTTCTGAGGACCGACTCGAAGGCCTAATTTTGACATGTCGGATAATTTATAACGGCGGCTAGCAGAAACCCATAGCCAACCACCTTGACCATGTACACGGTATTCTTCTCCTTTTTGTTTCCAGACTTGATGTTTCAAGCCTAACGTATATTTGACAAAATTAAATAAACGATTACGCTCTTCTTCGTCTTCCCTTTCCTTTTTATCTTTCTTATCTTGACGCTTTTTTTCTTCCCGTTCGAGAGCCGTTACTCTTTGTAATTTCACGTGTCCGAGTTGATCATGCCATACACTGGCAAACACTACTGATTTGATGCATGCTTGTAATACAATAAGGGCACGCGCAAAATCTCTGGGATTTACGCAAGCACCCACTGCTGTGGTCCAAGGTTTGCGAAGTAGAGGCCAATTGGTATGCATAAATGGTGCTTGAATATTACTTTCCAGTTGAAGAATTGTCTGACGCAGTGTGCTCACCAGAAGAGCACGAGTTCCTGTCAAACTTCCCACCCATTTAAATTCGGAAGCCTGCGTGAGTGAAAATTTATGCGACAAATGTCTCTTTTTGTCGCGTTCTTCGTTACGCTGAGCCTTGTTCAGAGCAATGGGATTGGTGCTGTATTGATTCACGTATGATTTAAAAGTGTTATCCATTCCCAATTTAAAAAGATGTGTACCAGAAGCTATTTGATGGGCTTTCTGTCTTGTTAATCTAGTACCGTCCCCTTCCTCTTTTAAACTTTTATCTAACTTTTCTAATTCTTCCTTTGATAATTGTGCAGTACTTCGCCTTTTTAAATCATCCATATTGAATGTTCTGGGCTGCAGCGATCCCGTTTTTGATCTTGTTACAATTGTATGTTTCTTCCCTGTAATACGTTATTGATTAATAAAATAGTCAATATTTCTAGCAAAAACTTATAATTATATAACTTACCATCTTTACCAATTTTTGATACACCCTCTTCTCCTTCTAATGCTTCTTCATCGATTTCTTCAGACGACGAAGTGGATGTATTAGCTTTAACACCTTTACTCGCTACGTCTACGGATAAATCAGTGTCTACGCCATCAACCTCTACATTTTCTGCAACCATATCTGGGACATTTTCCCTTGTAGACAATTCTTCAGATGGTTTTACTTCTTGCTGTTCTGTAACAGCTGCTAATCGTTCTTCGAGCGAGTCTGTACCTTCGTGTATTCTGCGTACCATTTCTTCAGCTTCTTGTCTCTGTTTCTCCTTCCTCTCCTCTTCTTCCTTCTCTTGTTTTTCTTGACGTTCTTTTTGTAATCTTTGTATAAGACCTAAATTATAAAATATTAGGTAAAGTCATTAAGTATCATATTTTAAAAGCGCATATAAAGTATGTTCTGCAGAATATAACAGAACTTACTGTTTTCCACTTCTAGGTATGATTTTTTGTTACCCTTGTATTGATTAGTAATTGATTCTGTAAGTTCCATTTGTCGTACAATTTCATCTTTATAATCTGATAATTCTCTATAAAGTGCAACTTCCATTTCATTACGGTCAAAGCAAAGCATTACTTCTTCTAACTGTAAAGGTGTACTGTAATACCAAACTTCACCATCTTCACTTTCACTATAATGTACATAATAATATTGTATTAAATTAAAACAATGAATATTTTAATGATATTTTTTAATTACACAAAACAGTTATACAATCAGTATCTTACACAAAAACTCTTCTTCCAAGAAACCAGTATTTTCTACCGTGTCTGTCAAATCCTAAATGTTCCTGACGACATAATGAACCATTTTTTTCAACATCAGGTATACAATCTGCAACTCCTGTCACTTTATGAGCTTTACATGTACTACACTGCCAGTCTTCAGTGGGAACATCGACTAATGGAGGTTCAACACACTCTAGGTGAAATACAGCTGGACAAGTTTCACAACATAATAAATCCCCCAAACGATGACAAACTCTGCAATGGTCGTCGTAATGCATATTCCCTAAGAAAAGATATTTACAATATATGTACACAGATTTACAAATAACAAAACGAAACAAAAATTATTTTTACTATTCAAAATAATTTTGTTTTTTTTCCAAATATAGAAAGCAAGAAAAGTATTTCAATATTAGTGAAATTACAAATAAAAATTAATAAACTTGTATAGAAATGAAATATTATCTCTTCAAATATATTTTCACTTTGTTAAATATTCGAATTACTAGTTTTAGCATTATATTTAAAATGTTTTAAAATTTATATATTTGTGCGGGTAAAAAAATAAATAATTTCAGCACGGACACATAAATTTTTCCTGCCGATTTAGAAATAGTTTTTATATTTCTGTAACAGATAATTGTTAGGACAAACATGTACAATAAACAAAACAATATGGAACACCATTTAACATACCTTCGTGCAACAGATCTTCTCTTACTGGATTTGTAATGAGAAATTGATCAGTCAAAAATTGCAACACCTTGATTCTGTCTTCAATAGAAGTAAAAGGATATTCACAGGTTGACAAAATGTGTAAAATATTTTCATCAAAGCACTTGTCGCTTTCTACATAAGAGCGTAGCACTTCTGGCCAAGACATAGAATCCACAAAATATAAACTAACATTCACAGAGTCTTTTTGATCAAGAGGACCAAAGTGTGTCTGCTGAGAATCTTCTTCTCTAAGTAGAGCTTTGATAAGCATAATATGTATTTCAGCCAATAAATTAGTTTGATCCTCGCACACAAGAGCAGCACAAAAATCTTCAAATCTGAAGGCCGAAAGACGCACCAAAGTGCGGAAGTGTCTCAGTACTTCGTATATAGATAAAGATGGCATAACAAATTCCTTAGGGACTAATAGGTCGTCAGAAGATTTAGGTAAGATCAGTGACGGCAGTTCCCTGTTTTGAAGCCATAACGGTTCAGGACTTGGCGGTCTCTGCTGGCTAAGCAGTGTCTTGCGGGGTGTACCACTGGTAGTGCTATAACTGGAGAGGGAGAAGTCACTGTCACTGGAGGGATCAGGTTCTTCTATACTTTCAGAGGAATCTACATCACTTTGTAGAGGATCCTCTTCACCATCGCTTTTGTCACTTGACTCATCACCAAAATCCGAGCCATAATGATATTCAGAGTCGTTGTAGTCGACATTTGGATTGTAACCTCGGCGATGGTATACACCAGAACTTGAATGGCCACCTTTACGAGAATGTCTTTCCCTGGGTCCTCGGGATTTACGAGTCCGCGTACTTCGTCTGCTCTCTTCACTTTCAACTGGTGACGATGGCCTCGATGGCGTTGGCGTACTCGGCTGTGAATTTGGCGTTTCCGAACCCTTGTTTTGCAAATATTTTGGCTTCTTCATAAGATGATACTGAAACTTTTTCGGCCTTTCCAGGACCACCGACTTTGGGGGTCGGCCCCGTCTCTTCGACCCTCTTCCCGTCATTGTCTGTCACCCACTGTCAACGAAATGGCACTTACTTAACACGTGGTTTGTGAAAACGCGCGCTTGTAAACAAATACAAATGACACCGTAGCAATGAAATGGAACCCATGTTTGTACTCTGATCTTTGCGCCATTTTTCGGCTACGGTCACGTGACCAAACACAATTCTTTCATGATTAAAGTTTCGATACGATCTTGCGTGGCTTCTACTTTTTGGTCAACGAACGACGATCACCCTCCCGTAACAATAAAAACCCGTTTTCCTATCAATAACGACGAAACTGGTTGCAGAAAATCATTCACTGACGCGAATGTAAGGGGAATTTACAATATCTGATCCTCTAAGAGAGCGCTGCTCCAATTGGCTCATCGAATCGCCGCCATGTCTGGCCTCGAACGCATCTACTCGAAAAGTAGACGAATTCTTCGACAAAATTTTCTTTTCCCCCGTTTTCGGCGATCTACAGCTCGACCACGTCCCTGTTGACCGAATTTCAGTGGGATTCATGCAATTTAGAAACCGTTTAATCGTTTTTCAATTTCTCACGAAACGTACGGAAGATCCAATCGCTTTCACCGTAACTACACAAGATCCTGTCAGATCAACAATAGGTGGCGACATGCGCGGTTGAAAAAACCCAATTCTAACCGCACTTCCGATAGAAACCTTTCGTCTTTTCCTCGTGTACTATTTTCGTTTTCCACACAAGTATTTGTATTTTAATCCACCGTGCTTTTTATCACGAACAAATCCTGTAATTAGCTCACGTATCCTATTGAACGAATTCGTGTTATCCGCAAGAGAGAAATCTAACCTTAGTTTGAGAGAAGCTTCGACAGAGGACACCACCTTAATTCCAATTTGTCGTATGTCGTTACGTCGGTACATATTTTTTTAACATGTACCATTGTATCAATTAAAAATGATCATAATTAATATGAAATAAAATTTTTCGATACTTATATCGTGTAATTTTCTAATAATAAATTCCTATTAATTAAGTGTACAAGCGACAAACGCGACATCTTTACGGATTGATACTAAAATTCTGTAAAGTTTGAACAGAGATTCTATACCCTCTACTCTTATATTACAATTCTTACAATTAACGATGCTTTTCTCTTTATAAATTTTTCAAAGCAAATGTATATCAAAGGGTTAAATTTAAATTTCATAAAAACTGTGTGTTTCCTAATGCATTTAGTAATAAGAAAAATATTACATAGCAGGTGTTGCCAATTGGAGAATCATATGAATAGTACCTATATAATCATAATTGAACGAATTAAGAGGTGTACTTGTCGAAAATAGATTGAAATATTGTAATTATGGACAAAGAACCTAAACGCATAATTCATAAACACAATATAAATCATGGAACCAATTTTACAGACATTTTAATTGTTGTATTCACTCGATTATTCCCTATATAAATAAGCGGACAATTCTCTCTTTATTCGACTATTTTGATAACTATGCAAATACAATTTCGTACACTATTGTGCGTAAACAGTGGCACGAATATTTCGGGTTAAAAGCAACAGAAACATTTCCCATGGTGTAATTCAGCGAAAATTCGCGGCGCCATCTTTGAAACGGATGTCGGTGGTCAGTGGTCGGGAAGCCAGTAGCGCCGGCATGACAGCACGACAGGGTTCCCAAGAGGGAGGAAGGGGGGGGGGGGCGAAAGAAAAATGGCTGTCTAGCGAAAATCGAGAAATACGAAAGACGAACGAGTGCGCGATGATCGAATGTGAACTCGAATTATTGGATTTTTTTTTAACGAATTAATATTGGAAGAACGAACGAAATGCTAAACGAAATGACAATGTACGCTTTGAAACCGATCGTTTCTTTGCCACGAATGTTGCATCGCACAAAAGTGATGTACGAAATGCGAAATATTCACGAGGAACGATCAAGAGACGACCATACGGAAGCCGTGGACGAGACTGTGCCTGATATCACTGAGCAGGTTATCAGCTTTTTGAAGGTTTTCATCATTTCTGTTATCCCGCCGACGTGAAAAACGCGTATCGCTAGTTAACTAGATAGAACGGTTTACTTACGCGTTTATCGTGCATGGTAGCTACGACTCTTTCTTCTGTCTCGAGCTTGTTGTGCATGACTCCTCCCAAAATTTCCACAAGCACTAATCACGATCGACCGGGAATATGGTTCTACAGGCTTGATCGATGCTTGCCCCTCCAATTTTTCGTCTAACAGGACACTACGCGGCCACGATACGCGAAAAATTTAGCTTGCTTAAAGGATAAGCGTGAACGCACCAATAATTATTATAGAAGAAGGGCAAGCTTACTAAATTAGAACTGCACTGAAAGCCACAAAGTACAGTTGTATAACCAAACACACATAAAACCTAACCCAGTGAAAAGATGTATATACTTTGTAGCTGTTTATTAGCATTAATCAACAATGTAACTGGTCAACTGTCAAATCTATAATTTATGACCATCTTTTTTTTTTTTTTAGAAAGTTTTTGTCATGTAGAATTCATAATATCTTTTCCTTTTCAGAATGCTATTAACATTTTCTAATTTTTATGGAAATTTATTGGAGAAAATACAGTAGCATGAACAGTGAAACATTTTGAAATGTATAGTGTGGAATCGTATAGTGTTTGTAAATGGCTCAAAGTAGTTTAAATAAGTCTTGCATTAAAATGTTTTTATTATTGAATGAGATAATTTATATTAGATTATTTGCAATGTCTTAAGTCTTCTTCTTAAATTCTATTCGGTAACAGAATGATTTTAATTTCTTGTATAAATGTTTTGAATACGTTAAAAGAAATATTTTATTTCAGAGTCCATTACCGGAATATAATGCGTTGGAAATGAGACAAGAGAAAATATTAGCTCAACTTGCTGAACTCAAGAAACAAGTATCAATGTTGTCTAATTTACTGAAGCAAACAAATCAGGCTGTTACAACTGATAAATGTCCTGAATATCAGGTAATGTTAACATCATATACAATGCATTCCTACTTATGTCCTTATATATTTTAAGCAGAAATTATTTTATACATAAATTATTCAATCATTTTTCACTCTACGGAATATCCATATTTATACAATTCAACTTATGTAAGATGGTCTAGAACAAATGAATTATTTAAGTTGAAGACTTACTACAATATTAAATAATTTTGCAAACAGAACTCTGAAAAAAAGTTAGCACAACAATAAATTGATTTTTTACAGGAGCCAGTTAGTATAAATCTTATTACCAATGTGAATCCAAAAAGGCCACCTTATTTTATATCAGCATTGCAAAAGGTGTGGAAGGATACTGATATTAAAGTACAAACTTATGTTCATTCGAGTATTATTGGAGAAGTGCCCACAGTCCATCAAGAAACTAACAATTCTCCTAAAAACTATGTTGTAAACTTATCATTGATCTGGAAAGATGGTAATGTATATTCGTATTTGTAAAAATATTTTAAATAGTAAGGAATACAGACTTATGATTAATTTTATTTTCAGTTGAAGATCTTGAACTTGTATGTGGCCTGCATGGTTACCACATAACCGGTGAAACGAATTTTTTAAAATATGTAAGTAGGTTATTAAATTCACACAATTACGAAAATTCCGACTGTGTAAAAGTGGTAAATACGATCGACTTGATATTAGATTTGTGTCACAGTATACAATTTCAAGAATCGTTAAAAAAGAAAGAAGAAGTATTGTCATCGATAGTTGATAAGTTAGATAGAAATTGGTCGAACAAAGAAAAGCCAGATATAGCAGATATTGCTGTGTGGTGTATAATTAAACAAGTATTTCCTGAAAAATGTCCACAAAAATTGAAGAAATGGTTTAATGCATGTGAAAAACATTTTGTATAAATAAACATCTATTGAATCAAAATCACTGTTGGCACGAGTACTTTCTTTTTACTTCTAATTTTGACAAATTTCGAAGCAAACTATTGGCCAAAATGACGAAAAAACATTATCGAAAAAATTACATAAATTTTATTAAAAGATTAACATGTATTTGAAATTTCTTGTACAGGTATATTATAATTCCAAATGCACTTTGATGTATTAAATATGATGATTAAATATGTTATCGATACATAGAAATGCATGTAGAAATACTTTTATTCTTGAACTGAAATGTTTATTGGCAGTGTTTCAAAAATGTTTCAATTTCATAATCTCGGGGAGAAAAAATAATGTTCCGCTATGACACAGGACGGTACTGATCGATGACTGATACCAGTAAATAGTAAAATTAACCCTATATAATTTGTGGAAACTAGAAAACAAGTTTTTTAGTACCAAGAAATAATGTCATGTAATAAAATATAAGAATACAGATCTTTTTAAAAGCAAATGTTTACCAAATAACTTGCAATCTAGTTTATGACACATATTAATTACGGTTTTCAGATAGTAATTAATATTCCGAGCATAATTACATAAAATTGTCCTGTAAATACAAACTTTCAGTTTAATTTACCAATTTTCTTTATCGCTCATTTATAATTAATAGTTGCTTTATTAAATATGATAATACTATAATTGTCATAATTTTGAGTACTCAATCATGTCCATTCATTTTCAATGTGTGTATATTTTTTAATTTCAGCGCATATTGTCACAGAATATTTTTCCCAATTTATTCAGTTTTCTACAAACTTGAAACATTTAGTTTGTATCGTTTCTATGGCCTTTTATTATAAAATTGGTACTAAACAAAGAAAAACATTTCATATATACATCAGTATCAGTATCAGTCTGAAATGTTTCTCGCGCTTAATGTCTGTCTTTCCTATGGAAGAATAATTACAGTGAGTAAATATTTTATGGTAAAAAGTGTAACTGTCCTAAATTGAATAAATCTGTGTATGATGATGTTTTGCAATACTGTAAGAGTGATATTATATACTACAAATGAATGAATTAATATTATTAAAAATTAAACAAATTGCATATATCTCTCATATGCAAACGTAGACGTATTAAATCTTGCTTTTTCATTCGACGATTTTATAAAATAATGGAGACAACTGATAAGTATCTATTGAAAAATAAGATAAATACCTGTTATATATGATTAATCGGCATAAACTTTTACCTAACGTTACCTAAGCTGTGCACTAAATGTACAGATGTCGTACCGATATATATTGCTAACTTTTAATTAATGTAAGTTTTATGTACATTATTTATTAAAGTATTAAGAAGTCACTTATAAATAGTTAGAAATGCACGCAGTCGCAGTTTGCGTAAACATTCATATGTTTACTATTTATTTAATACAATAACATTATCAGACTCAGGAATCTTTAGTGTATTAAAAGTTGATATGATAGGCCTGATTGTGAATTATTTTATAAATCTAAATTGATCTTTTACATTTTCTAATTCCTTTCTTACAGCACAGATACTTTATAAAATTGAATTAGAAATACTAAAGAGATCTCTTCTTTCAAGTTATAAAACTTGCATTGACAAGCGATATTACGATCAATGCGTTCGTTGAATAAGTATTTATTCTAAAAGTTTTTAACAAGGATTGCAATTTCATCGTACTTTTCATATTAATTTAGTATTAAAATATTGTTTCCTTTTTCATTTTAATAGTTGCTACCTGGTTGTCTCTGGCAGTTTTCGTTTTCATATTGTTCTTTGTTTAACTAATAACATTATTCTATTGCATTTTTATACGTCACGTCAACAGATGGCTTAGAAGTATACTTCTTATACTTAGAAAAATGCAAGCATTGCATTATTCGAGATCCGTGCAGCGTTCCGATTTAAATTTACTTAACAAAAGTAAAAATATTCATTATACACATTACGACCTTATCTAAAATTATAAATAATATGTATCTCAATATATCACAATATGATGGTGCCAGAAGCATTAAAATTACTATACGAAATGTCAGCGTGCGTGAAACACTCATGAATACGTGTTTCAACGTAAGTCTTTAACTCTGTATATATCAATTTCAGTGCTGAGCTATTAAAATTCTAACGAACTATCCCTAGTCTACGAGAACGATCCAAATTTTAACAACCAGTTTCTCCTTACATGTCTAGTAATTTTCAACTCTTTCTCCTAAAGTAACAATTCGCTTAAATAATTTTAAAATACTGGAACCAATCCTGACTCAGCACAAATTCATTTTAACTTAATAGTCGCATAACGATTTAAAGTGTCGTTATGTTAAACCGGCACCCTATCTACTTAATAAAAAGCTTTTCATTAAAAAATGAATTATACGAACGACGAGAAGCCAGGCAAAGGGGCTCTCGACCTCGCCATATTGTTCATAATAATTTGACCTCCGTTTAAACTGACAACAGCACTACCTTCGGGTTCAGAATCGGTGTATGATGAATAATTTCTAACTGGTTTTTGACGCTTCCACGACTGTCTCAGAGAATCATTTACATTAGCGTAATGATTTACGAAGGAATGTGGATCCGACTGTACACTTTCATTCTCACTTTCAGATCCCTGTAAAACGTACAAATTAAATACATTTGCCGCGGTAATGTGGTATGCTCAACCTGTATACGTTTTATATATTATTCAAGAAAATATTTACCTGTGAATCTGTTGAACTAATTTCAGAAGGTTTTTCTGTAACACTACTATCATCGGGATTTTCATCGTACCCCTTGAGACTTTCTTCATCGCTGTGATAAGCGACCGACGCTGGTGAGGGTCTAGGAGGTGATTTGCCTAGCATTGCAGGAGGAGGAGGGTGCATGGACTTTCTTGACAGAGTGTTTCTTTTACCCAAAGTACCACAAGCACTAGCCATGTTGATAGCTCCACCTCCTCCTTGTCTCGATCTATATAATTCTAAATCAGATTCTTGCCTATCATCCGTGTCCATTGCCATAGACTCCTCGAGAGTTTTTTGTGCTTCTTCTGAAACAAATATTCCATTACCGTTAATCGATGTCGCTTGCATTATATAGATCAGCATTTCTTAAACTCTCATCTTTCTTGATGTTGATTTAGACTCTGTGTGCAAAAACTTACGTTTATATTTGTAACTTTTACTTTTCACGCATAGCACCGCTATGACCATTATAATGATTATAATCGAGGCAGCAGCTAAAGTAACCATAAACCAAGTTTGTCTGTAGAACGGTCTGTGTTGTAAATAGGCATATTCAAGATACAGCTTTGATGGAGTTAATATCTATAAAAGTAACAATCACATTAAGCTCGGTGCATGGCAAATACCTTCGTCTGTATTATTTACCGTTTCTGTAGAATATGCCGGATAGCTGATGCCGTAACGATTGTACGATATTACTCTGAACAGATACGACGTAGACGGCAGTAGATTTTGATAGGATACCGAATATTCTGTTAATGGTCCATTACTACTGCGTACTATTGTCTGCCAACGACTGTCATCTACAATTACACGAACGCAAATAATGCTTAGTTTGTTTTAACGATGGGATTTCAACGCAGCCGAAAACTTCTGCAGGTTTTCTTGTAATTGTATTTTGCAAAAGAAAACGAAAGAAAAACAAAACACATTTCTTCTGCAATAAAAGATTTATCATAAACAGTTTCATTTCAGTGGGTTTGCTACGCAGTTGGTTAAACCATTTACTGATACTGATTTGGTAAACAATTGAAAACTTGCAAAGTTACGTTGTACGTTCTATATTGTATGTATATTTGAAGGACGTTGATAAAATATTAGATGTAGGAATTGATAAGTTAAGACTGTAGGAATATTGTTATCTAATAAGTCAAACTTCAGCTATTTGTTTGTTACAGTAAATTACAGCGGCATTCAATGTTAAAAATCTTCATATATCTTAATAGAATTTATGAAAAATGTCATGCTATGACATTATCATGCAATCAATAGTACAAATACCACTAAAAAAAACTCTAGTCACAGATTATTACAAACAGAAAGCCAATTTTAACACTAACAAATCATATTATACTGTTGAGACCATCTAATACAATAACTGACGCTCAATATATTTACGTGCATTGACACTTACAATGCTGCCATTCTTCCATTGCTATATCATTACAAAAAAGATAATATTAGTAATCGAAATAATACCATTTTGTAATTTTATATTAACGATACAAAATCATATAATAAAATAATTCTAATATTCTTCGTTATCTTTCATTCACGTAAATGCTTAATTTTTTACAGACACTTTTTAACGTTTCTTTGATTAGTTTTATGACGTACCGTCACTGATTCATTTTCGCAATTGAAGTACCTTATTTACTTACCTTTTCGACGTGTTTCAATGTAGTATCCCAAAATCGGTCCCTTTCCAGAAGCTCCATTAGTCCATTGTAATTCGACGCTAGACACTGTTTTAGTAACAGCAAGATTACTTGGCGCTATCGGTGAACCTTCTTGCGGACCTGTTGTAACATTTCCCGATATGGGTGGTCCAAAATCAATGGTTTGTGCGCGAACCATGAAGGTATACGTCTCTTCCTCTTCTAGAGGTTGGATTAGTAAACTTGTTTCTGTTACTTTTTGTTTAACTTGCTTACTAAAACCTTGAATAGCACAAAACATTATTAATGGGCGATCAACAATGCGTCAAGTATCTAGAATAATTTAAAAAACTTACGATCATTTTGTTCTGCTGTTTCGTAAGTAACAATGTAACCAACTATTTCACCGTTACGTAGTTTCGGTGCTTCCCAAGAAACACGAAGACTAGTCATTGTAATCTCTGAAAACTGTAGATTATGAGGTGGCCCAGGTATATCCTGTAAATAAAGTTTAATGTGATTTTATAATGTATTTTTTTATTAATCTCATTCGATTATGAATTTACCTGCTTAGTCCTGACGGTAATGGGCGGAGACCGTGGCCCATCACCGGCAGGATTAAATGCCAAAACTTGGATACGATATTCTGTGTATTTATCCAGAAAAACTAAGCTATGCGTTAAGTATGACGCTGGCACGACTTCTATTTCTTCCTCTTGTTTGTTCTCCAGTTCTTGAGGAGAATCGGTAACCAAATAGAAAATCTGAAACGAGAAATGTAAATGAATATACTCGAGAAAATATAATTTAGTATCATTTTATTTTTATAAATATATATAGCAAACATTACTTTATATCCTAATAAATCTCCATTCTGCATGTTAGCTTGGGGTGGTTTCCAACGTAACTGAACTTCCGTAGAAGAAATTGGTTCTGCTTTTAAATGTTGCGGTTCTCCCGTAGGAACCGCTTCTCCAACATACACGGTCACTGGAGGGCTCGATGGACCTTCTCCCTCAGAATTAAAGGGTAGTACCACTACCTCGTAATACCTATCTTCCGTTAGGTCACTTAAGACAATTTTTGTAGCCTATAATTTAACAATAAAATTTACTTAAAATTTTAGAAATATACTTTTAGAATTATACTTACTTTTATTCCTAAAACTTCTTCCTTTGGCGTGTCTTGAAGGGCCGTTGGAAAATCAGAAACTGGTTGATAAATAACGCGATAACCACCCGTTTCGTGATCTCCGCTCCAGTATACTTCGTCTATTGCATTCCAATGAACCTCTATACTAGAGGTTGTTATCGGAACAACTTTCAATCCAGTGACACCTCGAGAAGGTGCTGTAAATTCATATTACAACAATCCTACGTCTTTATTCATTAAATTATATAAACAGAGAAAGTTACGTACCAGCTGGTAAAGTTTGAACTTGAACAGATTCTGTGCTCCAAGTTGAAGGACCTATATCGTTAGTAGCTTGTATACGGAATTGATAGAACGTGAAGGGTTTCAAATTATTTGCTGTATAAGACGTTAAGGTCGGTTCCACCCTTTCGGGAATAATTTGAAATGGTCCTGAATTTTCTGATTGTTGCACCGTGTAATAACTAAAAAAAATACAATTTTAAATGTAAATATTATATTATAAATTATACGCTATGTTCATAAAAGTTGATTTGATTATATACCGTAGTGGAGCGAATCCATCGCGACCAGGCGTCCAGGTAAACGTTATCTGACGACTTTGTACTTGCGATCTGCTTACTTGCGGCATCGACGGCGCCTGGGGACGTTCCCTGTTGTTTGTTGTGAAAACAAGAGCGTACGCTGTTTTACCCCAACCCAGTCTTGTTTGCGCGGTTACAGAAAACATGTAATATTTTTCCGGTTCTAAACTAGTAGCTCTGGAAAACATAATATGAAAATATGAATTTCTAAAGTATCTTAATATTTGCACTAAAAATATATTTAAAAATATATATAAAATGTCTTTAATATAATAAGTTTTAAAGCCGACCAATGTCATTTTATATTACTAATTATACCTGAAAGTTCTATCCGATGCAGGAAATTCTTTAGAAAATTGATGATCTTGACTATTATTCAGGTGAAACATAACTTTGTAGGCGAGAATCTCTCCGTTTGGATCTTCCGGAGTATCCCAAATGATGCGGGCAGTAGTAAAGCTAACATCAGGGAATGATACGTTCGAAGGAGGCCCCGGAGCTACAGCAATTTAAATTTGTTACTTTATTTTTATAACACGACGATAATTTCAAATAGAACAATGAAATTTACCATCTTCAAATGTTTGTACTCTAACTGGCGGGGTGCTTAGAGTTCCATCGCCAAGCCTAGTAAAAGCTAAAACTTGTACATGATACTGAACAAACTTTCGAAGTTCCGTCAAAGTCGTCGTAAATGTAGTGTTACTAGGAATGTTTTTGTATTGGAATGCTGATCTAGCATTTGCTCCGTAGTAGACTTTGAATCCTTCTATTTGTCCATTCTGATGTTCTATAGGAACATCGCCCCATCTTACTAGTATAGTTGTGGAAGATGTTGCATTTGCTTCTACATTAATGGGCCCCATCGAAGGGACTGATTCACGAGTCCTTTCAACTGCTTTGGGACTCAGTGTAGACGAGCCAACGTCATTAAATGCTTGCATCACGATTTCGTAAAGAGCATATTCCTCCATATTTTCTAATACATAAGAATTTGCGGTATGATCCTCTATAGTTATGCTTTTTGATGTATTCGTCCGCACCTCGTTATAAGTAACATTATATCCTCTTGGATTGCCATACCATTCTATCTGCTGTAATGGAATCCACCTGACGCGTAATTCCGTAGCGCTCATTGCACGAACCGTTACATTTCTGGGAGGATGCGACGGCGGTGCTTGGATAGTTTGAAACTCTTTCGTTGGCTCGGAAGGCTGAGACGCACCAACCACGTTGTTAGCGATTAATCGTAATTTGTATTGCATGAAAGGAATTAGGCCACCCACAGTGATTGTACTAGCATCAGGATCTGAGACTTCGTATATGTTGTACCAGGTAGTGTTTCGAGTCGTTTGCGCTTGCACCGTCCACTTCGTTATAGACGAATTGCCATCGAATCCCGGTGTGAATTGTAGAACAACCGAAAACGCATCTATATTGGACAACGCCAACTTGGTGGGTGGTTCTGGAAGAACAGGCTCGACTCCCGATTGGATGACAGCGACTCTCGGTTTCCCAGGGCCCACGGAGGTCCAAGCATTTACTTCGAACTTGTAATGTGTCATTGCTTGCAAATGTTCAATTTTCAGTGACAGAACGTCTGCCGTTATATTGTCAGCCCTTTGAGAATCGGGTAGGTCTTTGATCATATACTTTAATTGGTATTGCGTGAGAATCCCGTTGCTCTCGTTCGGAGGACTCCATTTTACGGTAAGCGATCGATCGCTTATATCTTCGAACTGTAAATTTTCTACTTCTTCAGGTACGTCTTCGCGTGTTCGGACTTGAACCGCCAAACTTCTTTCACCGTCGCCTGGATCGGTGAAGCACAACACGGTTATATTATACAGGGTATACTTCTTCAACCCAGTCATAATGGCACTTTGTTCTGCGAGAGGATCGAACAGACTAGGTGGCACGGTCATCGACTTGTATTCGTTTGCTTCTGTAAAATTATGGCCCACCCAGGCTTGCAATTTGTAACCCTGGTTTATTCCATTGATCTTTTGCGGATTCGGTGGCTTCCACCAAACTTTTATCGCGACAGAATTGATAGCTTTCGCTTTTACGTTGGTCGGAGGAGCTTCCGGCACTCCCTCTTTAGTTTTAATCTTCAAACCCTCGGTGAACACCCCGACGCCTTTATCATTGTACGCTGCTATCTGCACAATATAGTCTTTCCATGTAATCAGATCGGTAATGAGATAATTTCTTTGTGCCTCGTTGGTAATATTCTGTATCGTCCATGGACTGTCGTTGTAACCGTGCAAACGATATCTTAACATATATCCTAAAATATGGCCGTTTCGATACTCCTCCAATGGAAGCTGCCACTGCGTTATTATCTCCGACGACGATCGAGCGGAGCCAACAAACCCCATCGGTGGCCCACTAGGAGCTAGAATTAAATCAATGGACTTGATTAGAATTTTTAAAATTTAAAATTCTCTCCTATTTTGGAAACGTAACACTAGGCCTTGTACAATTATACTTACGTTCTTGAGGAAGAGCTACTACATTACTAGGATCGGAGTGTGGTCCTTCGCCAACACTGTTTTCCGCGCTCACTCGAAACTGATACGCAGCAGCGGCTTTCAAATTGTTCAACAACACCCAACGACTTTGCGCCGAAACATTATCATTTTCGGTGATCCAATTTAGCGCAGAATCAGGTATAGGTCCTGCACAAACGAGATTATTTGGAAGTTTTATTTTTGCACCAAACTGCAATTTACATTAACTTACCAAGATCGGAAACCTCTCTTCTCTGGACTATAAACTTCTTGGTTGGACTGTTTCCATCAAAACCAGGCACCCAACTAACGTTTATCGTACGGGGAGATATTCGCTCGACTCGACTGGCCATTACGTTTATTGGCGCAAAGGGCAATTCGATTACGCTAAGACGCGCTGATCGAGTTTCATTTCCTCCAGGAGAGACTACTGAACACATGTATTCACCTACGTCGGAAGCTCGGACGGCGACTATTTCCAACGTGCCATCGTTACGCATTTTCACTCTTTGACTGGCTTGCGTATTTATTACTCTGCAAAATTTCAATATTTTTTTCTCTAGAAGATACAATTTACATTTATTAGTGTTATATCATTGTCAGTGTACATACTGTGAATTATGAAACCAAGCTATATCGTACAGAACGCTTGGATCGTTCGAAACTTTGCACTGTAATTCCGCAGTGTATCCAAGAAGTACAGACGTATCAACAGGTGGTTGAATAATCTGTGTCCGTACTGGAGAAAATAAAAATAATTTTAAATTTATAGGTATTTGCATAATAAATTATATGAAATTTTTGTTTTAGAATTACTTCTTACCTAAAACAGTAAGATATGCGGAACCATTCACAGAGCCAGCTTCGTTAGCTCGAATACACGTGTATTTTCCTGCATCGTTTGGTTTCACAGCAGCAATTAAAAGATCCCCATTATCTAAAACTTGTACTCTGCCTGCGATCTCCACGAGAACCGTATCTACGAATCAAGGAAGACATCCAATATTTTCTCTGGATAATTTCATCTAAAATGTAATTTATTTACCATTGTAAATCCACGTAGTGTTGGGTATGGGAGCTGCCACAGCATTACACGTTAGCGTTGCATCTTTTCCATCTAATATCGTTAAATTCTGAGGACCATTTTCCATGATTGGTCCAGACGCTGAAAGCAACGACACGAATATATTTTCGTTTTATTTATCAACAATGACGAATTAACACATGCACGCAAAAAAGAAAAAAAATGCAGAAACAAACAATTGGTCATAGAAAATAAACTTCTTGAAGTTCAGTGTTTCCCAATATGTAATTTATAGACACTTCGTTAAGTTAATTAAATTCTATATTTTAAATGTAAAAATTTTCTTATTATTATATAATGGAAAACGCTGAATTTCCCCATACCTGAATATTTTATTTTGCAATAATAAGGGTTCTATTATGGAAACCTCGTTATCTCTAAAATTTAAGTATACTTTCTAAGGTATCTACGGAAATAGCTAACTTTTACAATTCCGTTTTACAAACTGATTCCTATTCTAGGTAAAACGTGCTACTTATACCGTATTTAATTGCTGCTAGTTGTGTCGTATAAACGTGCAAAATTTGAAAATAATTTGTAAAAGTGTTTACACGCTGATAAATGTAAGTTAATTATTTTTTTTTATAACAAGCAAAGTATATTATTTTTTGTATTTCTATGAAAATAATATTCGTAGTTTATAAATGAAATTAATACTGTAATGCATTAGATTTATTTTGATATTTTTAACATTTTTATGAGTTCTTGAGAAAAAACGTGTTGTGTACGCTGCTGAATCCTCGTGCTTTGTGAATGTATTCATTATATGTATAACTACCAGGGGGGAAAAACACGGATACAGCTGAAAGAAGCAAACATTGTGGTGTGATATGCATTCTTCAAGCATGTGCCTAGGTAATCTCAAAACGTGGGTATTTCTTGGCATCAGAATCTTACTGTCTGGATATCGAGAGAACTTAATACGGCGATCAGATTGGCGAACTCTGACTACATTGTAGCCAGCTGCCCAGCGGATAACTCTGTTTTTCAGTCTGCTTTCTAATCCTTCTGCCCCACAGAAAATACGTCATTTATAATAAATGTAAACAAATATCGGGTAACTAACAAACAAACAACAAAATAATTATAAAGTAAATTACAGATCTCTCTGAACCAATGGGCGTACTAACTTTTAGCTTTCAACCAGGTATAACTGGATGCTTCGCCAGCTTCGTTGGAAGCAAGACATTGAAACATTCCAGAGTCGTTCATTGTTAACTTTTTAATTGTCAAGGAGCCATCTTCTTCCATTGCGTATCTGTAAATAGACGTACAAACAGGAAACCTAAGGAAAATTTCGATTTCACTAAATGATTTTACATGATGTATGAGATTAGGAAATATGTTAACTATTAACTGATAAGAAAAGGTATATCGAATATACATAATCTATTAAGGGGGTAATTATCGGTAAGAATAGCTAATTAGGTGTCCAAATCTTATACCTGGATCCAAGTAAATGATCAACAGGCTCAGCATTACGGAACCAACTAATTTTTGGAGGTGGAACACCAATAGCATCGCACGGTAACGTCACGGTTGATCCATAATCGCTAAGAGTTTCTCGTTTTAATTCCGTTATGAACATTGGTCTCTCTGAATGGACATAAAACAAGTATAATTAATAATCCAATAGCCACTGAAATCTTCGTTGTCACGAATTGTATCTTCACTCTTTCTTACCATACACGACAACTTTTGCGCTCGCGTTCACCGTTGGGTATCCACCGCTCCTCAAATCCACGTGACAAGAATACACCCCTGTATAAGTTATGTTCGCCGATATCAACGCCAAAGTCCTGTTCCACGAGTCATTAAAGCTGTACGATATCCTGGAGTTCTCGATCGGAATCCCGTCTTTCGTCCAAAGAGTACGTAACTCGTGGAGCGACCTAAAATCGTCCAAGCAACTACTTATAACATTCGTTGAATTTTAAATACACAGAATAATTATTAAAATCGCAAATTCATAAAAAAAAAAAGAAGTTGCATGAACACCTTCGCGCTTACCTAGCATTCGCGATGCAATGTATGTAAGTGACATCCTGATCTTTGATTATTTGCGTGTCCTGCGGTTTCACTATTATAGTGGGTGCCACTTCCGCGTTCGCGTCTCCCGTAACTTGCAGCTTGAAAAATGGACTGTTCTCCTCTTTGCCCAACTGTGTGTTAATAGCTCTGGCCCTGTTAGGTGCACAAAAGCAGCGTGAAAAAAATAGTTTCGTACATACCTGGAAACTTTGTTCGAGCATAATAGTCCAGGAGATTTGGGTTTAATGATTTATGAGCGCGCGAATAATTTCTCTTTCGAAGGATAACGTAAAATCCATGCGATAGAAGGACACGAACCTGTACAGGCCTTCGTCGCTCTCGGATGCGTTCAAGATGAGCAAAGTATGATGAGCGGACGCATATTTTATCCCGTACAACAACGAGCCGTCCGACGCGAACCACGTAACGTCAGGTGCAGGATGGCTTTCTACAGGAGGCAGTGTTAAAACAGCTGCACTGCCCGATTTTACGGTTACTATTCTCTCTGTGAGGTCCTCGAACAACCCCATATCTGCGGATAACGTTACAGTATTATTTTCATTCCGCGCGGTAACACATTTCGCAGATTTCGCATACAGGTGAACGACAAGGTACCGATCTTGTTTACTTATAAATTTGAAAATTTGACGATTTAAAAAGTTATCGAATCCAATGCAAGCGTGATCCACCAGGTTACTGATTATTTTCGAACGTGATTCTTAGCCAGTCTATTAAAAATTTCGAAGCTTTCAGGGGTTCCAGGACGTGTGGTTACGATTGATACGTACACGCTACCGCGAATGTAATTCTTTCGCTAAATATGGACCCCACGTCGTTCGTGGCGACACAGTGATACACTCCCGCGTCCTCTCTGCGTGTACTTTGTATTCGAAAATATGGTTCCGAGGTAAGCTCGTTGCTGAGAGGCACCCCATCCTTGAACCATTTGTACTTCGGCTGAGGATGTCCTGTAAGCAGAGCACGATTAATGCAAAGATGTCTTTTGGCGGTGAACAGTGATCGATGATGACTGCTGGCTAGTGAAGTCACGTGTGCGTGACAGCGGCCGTTGAACGTGTTAACGAAAGTTGCAGAAAAATAAATGTGGAAAGTCGTGATCTCATGTTTACGGCTTCTAGCGTGTGCCCAGAGAATTACCACGATTTACACGCTTTAACGTGTTAATTTTTTCCCAAGGATACCATGGGTATTTCACCGTTTGGTCGAGGCATATGCACTATACTGCGATCTAATACTATTAGTACAGGGTCATACTATCAAGTTACGGCACCAGGCCGCAACTGTAAGGCTTCATCTGGTCACCGTCTCATCCGCCTGTTACTCGATATTTCATGAGAACAATGGGGCACTGCGAAGGCGTTTGAAAATTTGGCGACAAAGCAACTTCGAAGCAAATAAAACAGTAGTAACGGATACGTAAACATTAAGAAATTAGAATACAAAAAGCTATGAACCTATGAGGGTTGGGCAAATTTTTCAATAACCACTGTGCTTCTGAAAATGTATGAACGGGTCCTTAATAAATTTCAGATCGTCTCGAATCTCTCGAGATGTCCGAGCCAAGGGTATTTCGTACTCACCTCTCGCTTGACACTGCAGAAATTTCGTTCGATTTTCGCTAAGAATATTGCCGCTGCTGGAAGGCTGAGTGGTGAAGCGCGGTTCCTGGAGGGTCTCTGCAAAAAAAGAACCAAGAGAAAAAAATTTTAATATACGGTTCCACCTTGGCTATTATTGCGCGAGAATATTAATTTTGTAACAGCGTCGCGATTAAAGCCGAGTAATATTTTTTAGTAAATCCTTTGAGAGGAAAAAGGTAAACGATTTTTCAATGTAATTCACTGGAAAACGTTCTCTAAACAAGAGACTAGCGCTTAATGAGAGTTAAGGTGAAATTAACGGTTGATCGATCATCTTGACGTTCGAAAAAGGAGTTCTTCGAAGGGCTTCGTTGCCGTCGTAGGAACAATTAATCGCGAAACAAAGGAACAATCGAGGGAAACGTGTTAAACATTTGCGTAGATGGTCGGTACGATGAGAAAGTCCAGTGCTGCGTTCGCCCTCGTCTTAAAATCATCAGAGCGTGGCAGAAAAGAGGGTGCACGTGTCGGTTTACGTCCATGTGACTCGACTGTACGGCATCCGGCTGTTCGCATTCTTTTCTCTTCTCTTCATCGTTTTGGTACACCGTAAATTACGCGCGCTTCAACCTGATGACTCAACAAACGTTGTTGCGTGGAATTCGAGGATGATGCTCGTGTCCACCGTGAAATATAACATTAGAGAACTCGTTGGAATCTATAAGGGAAGTGGGGGGGGGCCAATATGGGCATAATAAACCCTGGTGCGCCAACATTACAGAAGTCAGAAGTCGAGTGAATTCCAACGTGAACGATGTACAACGTCTTTTCACATCGTAGCTTCCTAACTAACTCGATTTCGAATTAATTAACATATATCGTCTCTCTCGCTTCAGGGGACATCTTTGAAAATGTTTGAAAACCACTGCTATAGATTCTATAGCACAGAACGTATTGAATAAAAATTCTACGGTAGTGAATGAACTCTCGACAATGAGGGTAGTGTGAGTTCTCATTTTGAGAAATCAATGCTTGAAGTGTGGTATTCAATATCAGGAACAGAAGTACGAAAGCATCTTGCGGTTTGCCAATTTCTTCTTTTCCATCGATCTTGGTCCCAGTGGTTTGCACACGGTATATTTTTTTATATTAACCGATTTAATTCGTATCGCGTCGGCAGATGTTTCATTGTTAAGTTGCATTTAATCGTTTCGATGTTCGATATATTCGATTCCATTCATGTCCACCAGAATAAATATTTTAATCGATCGAACCATCGAAAACTGATTCGGTCGTTAAAGTTATTCCTGATAAAACTTGCTTTCTCTGCAGCTGTGCAAATGTTGGAGGATGTTTTATCCCCCCCCCCCTGTTTCTTGATATATCGCCCCGTGGCTAAAGTGTTTGGATTTCTCCATCGAGAGGATAATATTTTTAAGCTGTTCTAAGATTTATTTTGACTTTTATTGAAACTATACAGGGTACGTCATGTAATTAAAACACTGAACGGCGTAACAAAATTTATGTTCCTACGACCTCATCTTTTTTTAAAAGGATTTCTGTCGACTCGACGATTGAGACATTCTATCCGCCCCAAAGCATTCGCAGTGAAAGAAACCGTCTTCGCGTTAAATAAAAATCGACCGCGAGTAACGAGGGAGGGCCGCGAATCGATAAATTACAAATACCGCCTAAACAATAATCAATAGTCGTGCTGGTAATAATTTCCCCGAACAGAGTACTTCAGAAACGTCTTGTTGAAAAACAAATTACCCGGTATTATTTTTTTCAAGCACCAGTTTAGTCAAACGGCTGTGTTTGCTCGATGATTTTCCCTAGACCGTATAATCAGTCGTTTCAGCTTGAACGACGATGGATTACGAGCTCGGTAAATACACTTGTCGCCAGGAAGACGTACATGTTACTTGCACGATGCTTGTGTGCATATTCCGGCAATATTTACTCTTTAGTACGGAAACGTTTCTTTTATTTTTTTTTAAATTTTTACTGTATTTATTTTTACACTCTGACTTCGAAGGAGCTACCAAAAAGCATGAATATTCATAATTAAAATTACGTTGGTAAAACGAGGAAGCATTGTATAAAAATTAGGATTTTTAGTAATAAAAGCTGCACGTCTCCATCGTGTCTAAGAAGAACGTTTCTATTGAATTATCGACGGATCGTTGATCAAACTGAAATTAGTTTGTCGAAGATAAACGCGACACGCCCTTTTATTTATAGAACACACGCGAGACTTAAGTGCATCTTAAGAACCTCCGTCTGTTTTATTTTGAAATTCATCAGCGTCTGCGAGTCCCACGCGATATGATGTTCGACCAGTGTGCCGTGTCGACATTAAATTACACGAACGCACATTTGCAGGGAAATGAGGAAATAGCCTTATCGCGTAATGCTCGAAACACGCTGCACATTCTCGCTATCGAGAACGTCACAGAATGAAACAATATCAAATTCTAATACGAATCATTTCTTTGTTTTTTGTATCATTAGGGTATCCCCGAGACTTTTGACGATAAAATGGAGCACGGTATAATAAGCAACGCTCGTCTCAAGACGAACCGATCGCCTCGTTTTCTCTCAGCTCCGAAATAAGACGGTACATTAACGCGGAGGGACTGAAATAAGAAGCAGAGGCCACGTATGCGTGCTTATGGCAACCGACCACTAAAAGTACGATACTCGAGGAGCTTTAATAAGTAGAGCACACGAGGGCTGCTTCTGCACGGCACACGACTCTCGAATTTTGCATACCACGCGACCGACCGGCGACGTATCTGTCCTGCATTTTACGCCGCCTCCTTTAAATTTCCGATTCGATCTATAAAACCTCCCAGTCGTGTCGAATTCTCGTAAAGCATATCGGGGGAACGAAAAGTTCGTCGACTTCTCGAAAACAACAAGAGCCACGGGAAAGATTTTCGACGAATCGTACAGTGTCCTACGCGCCAAACGAACCCTTTCCCGCTATTGAAATTTAAAATGGTCGAGGCCGTTGCAAAATGGCAGACAAGATCAGTATGTTCACCCTTTATTGCGTGAGGAGGGTATACATGGTTAATGATATAGCAACGTGTTTTGCCGGACAGTAACCAGTCCGAAATCGATCAATAAATAGAACGGGAATGATTTCATCTTCTTTCAGGGCGGTTAAACTCCGTCTACAAAACTTTTATACATCGTTATCGGTCTAATAATAAATTATTTATAATTACGCAAGTTCTCCATTTTTTTTTTTTTTATTTATTATGAGCAACGAAAAACGCGATATTTTCTGACTGTTCGATCGTTCGCGGCGTCGCTGGAAATTTTCTAAATTAAATTGATTGTTTCGATAGGGTGATCACGGACCGTAGAAAGCGGAACAGATTTTCCCGATTTTTATTCATCGTTTGTTTGCGCGGTGAACAAGCAGAGACCTTATGAAAGGAAGAATCAGGTTCATTCAATACGACAATCGGTGGATGATTTATCCCAGCACATGCTCGCGTTATCGTGCCATAGAAAACCTTCGGTGCATGTTGCTGAACTACTGAACCCCTATTTTAAGCACCGCAGCTGTCACACCGATGTGGAGAGGGCATGCATTTACGCGCAAGGGCGGGACTAGGGCGTGGATAATCTGCTTTTACTAACGTTAAGTGAGAAAACCGGATCCGCTCGAAAAACGCTCTCTTCCCCGGATATATCCGTGCCCTTTTTCCGGGACGAGAGAACTCTCGCTGAAAACCAACTCTGTATCGCTTACAAGATCGTGCTACTTATCCGAAATGCACGTCCGGGGGATACACAAATATTTTCACAAAGCTTGGAGGAAAACAGTCGACGATACACTTGGTCCAACATTATTTGATTCTCCTTTTTTTAACGCGTTTAACATAAATCGTATTTGTTTTGACGTCGCAGAGCGCGTAATGCAATAACGAAGACTTAGAAAATTGTACGCTTTGACCTTTGCTTGAAATCTTAGGAATTAGATTCTTAAGTTCACGCAGTAAAATAATACCGAATAAAACCGAATTGTTATTTTATTAATTCCGAATGACGTTTTGTCAATATTTTAGAACACCGGTGTAACCGACGAATTAAATGAATTATTCAAAGTCAAGTCGCGACGGGTGGAGATTAAAGTGCCGTATTTGCATAAGATTCCGAGTTTAATTACTATTTTAAAAGATTCTTTTATCGGTACAGGTACCTTGGACAAATTATTCCCTCCATTCTAGCAATTCTTTTCATTTTTCACCAGCAACGAAAAAGTTCATTTGGTTACGAAATTCTGCTCGCTCGAGAAAAAGGTAATAGCGATCTTTAAAGGTCTCCAAAGCCGGTGATAAATATTTAGCAATCCGTTATACGATTTCGTGAATTATTATCTCGTAAAAAGTATAAATACTTTTCTTTATTTCGAGTTGTGCGCGATAACTGATGGCCAATTTTCCTTTCGTCGGGCGTGTAACGATAATGCAAAATTTCATTGGTCGGTCGTATTAGATGCAATCGTGGAAAAGAAACGAGCTTGCACGGCACAGAAAGAAAAGGCGAGCGGACGAAAAGCACGAGGTTGACCACCTGCACACTGCAGAGAGTGCCATGCACCCCGCCAGGCGGAAGCTATAGCTGGCACTGCGTGTTGTAAGACGCAATGCGCAACATTTTGCGGAAGCCTCCGTCGGTTATCGGTCGAGATATCTCGCGGGAAACCGCCCGGATCGAAGTGAAATCCTCGCTGGACGAGTCCCGTGCGCGTTGATCATTTCCCCGAACCAGGAAAAGGAAACGTCGCGCGATCAAATCGGCCTATTCTTCACCCGAAACCCGCGCGAGTTTTCCAAGATTTGCTTTCAATCATGGGGCCCTTCTACGTGCATTTTTAAAGTAACCAAGACACAAAAATCTCGATTACCTCGCGCGGTAGAATTATATAAGAAAACAACGAACTAGCTGGTTTAATAAGTTTCGTTACTTCGCGATAAACGATACTCTTCGACCTTTTTATTATTCAATTTCCCAAGCAGGAAGTTAGCTCGTTTCTGTATGTAAATTTCAAAACAAGTGACTTTGTATTCCTGGTCGTACAGGTTTAATGTTCGTCCGCAGTGGGACTAGACTCCGAGGAAGTTTCTCAGCAGATTTGGCGCAGCACGAACGATTCACGGATTCAAAGTGTCGGCGTGTCCCGGCGTGCACAAAGTAAATTCTTCCGCGCGAAACGCACGACTTCGTGCATTTTCTGTATGAATGCGACCGCCGATGCGATACAAATAAGCCGCGGAAGCCGTAGTCCCGGGGCTTTGCGAGGCAGAATGCGGCAACGACGAAAAATTGCATCGGGAGACTTGGCAAAGCGCGAGATTTCTCCATGCGGCGGCAGTCAAGAGCAATCGCGAAACTATCGGGCAATACTTTTTTACACGCTGAATCGATATCGTCCATTCGCGCGCACGCCGAACACGGTTCCCCCGTCCTTTCGAAAAAAAGCATCCGTACATCCGCGCGAAGGTAATCATCGATATCAAAGCAATTACGAATTTCGCTAATATAGGAAGAATTTTATTGGCAGATTCTAGAGGCCAAAATAAGACGAAAATCAAGAACAGAAATTTGTTGATTGAGGTTTCGTTAAAAAGTTATTAACGTTTAAAGTTCCATACCGACCAGAAAATTTTTGACGAAATGAAAAAATTTCAAATCATTCTAAAAAAATTATTTTCAGTTGCGGGGGTCAATTACAATCATTTTTGGTCAATAGACACACCCTCGAAATCCTACCGAGTTTCGAGAAAAAAATTCAAATAGGTGTGAAATTTTTCTGCGAAATTGAAAAATTTCAAATCATTTTAAAAAAATTATTTTTAGTTACAAGGATCAATTACAATCATTTTTGGTCATTAGACATATCCTCGAATTCCTACCGACTTTCGAGAAAAAAATTCGAGTAGGTACTGAAATTTTTAGACGAAATTAAAAAATTTCAAATCATACGAAAAAAATTATATTTAGTTACAGGGATCAATTACAATAATTTCTGGTCATTAGACAAACCTTCGAAATCCTAACCACTTTCGAGAAAAAAATTCGTGTAGGTGGACCTAACCGGAATGTTTCTACTGCATGAATTTTAAAAGTACAATTTTTTTAACAGAGATAACAATAATAATTTGAGACCCGTTTAGAATGATCAGTGAAATTTTAAAAGATTAAAAAAATAGACTTTCTCTTCGCAAGGCACAATATTTTAGACGTTACAGGTGCAGCACGTGACACATGTATTGTACGCGTCACGTGCTGCTGCACCCTACGTCTATACTCAATTGTGCATGGACACACAGCAAATAACGGCGCATGTGAAACGAATTTGGTCGATATTGATGTTTTAATCCAAATCTGAATTCTATTATTCTATACTTTCCAATCGAATTTTTGCGTCGCTCTATTTATTAAAAACTAGCACTTCACGATAAAATAAATAGCATGCATGGGTCCAAATGGACCCCCGTGTCCGTTGAGCGATTGTCAATATTTAACCTGTATATTATTTTTAATTTTCATCGATATGATCAACGTAGCAAGAAATGAAACGTAATTCAGAATAAATATATGTTTCGTCCAATGTTGAAGCAGTGCCGACTCTCACAATGGAGCGTAAGCGTGACCTCGCATTAAGTGCACTTTCGTCTCCACAATGGTGCTCTCCGTAACTCATTACACCTAAAAAGAGCAGGGTACTTCGCACGAGTGCTGTTTAGTTGCTTATAAAGACAGCCGGTTCGAGGATCGAGCCATTTCAATCTTGGTGACCCGTTAATTTGTCCACACGTCTCGAGATACTTGGTCGTAGCAAAATCAAGTGATCGCTCAAGGCCACTCGAGACGCTATCTCCACCAAACTCGCAGAAATACACGAGCTTAAAACTTGTACAACCTCCTCGCGGCGTACTTCGCGGTGTGAAGTGTTGTAACTTTGCGAAAAAAAATCGTAGAGACTTGATTTTCGTTTCAAATTAAAGAGAAAGGTTCAAAGTTTACGACAATGTTCACAGAAAGCGTTAAACTTTGCAATCTTCGGTATATAGAACCTGTCCTCGTATTTAAGGTGCTACAGTAGCGGTAATGCATTTAAACTGGAAATCAAACATGGTATCGTAAAGTAGAGACTTCGAGCTTTAGGAAAAAGAATCAAGATGTAGGATAAGTTTCCATTGAGTCGCGAGGGTACAACGAGTACGTCGATCTCACTTAACCGGCCTTGAGTCATTGTACCTGTCGAATAAAAATAAAAAAGATTCGAGAAAGGGAAGGACGAATGAACAGAGCCGAAATGACGTAACCCGGAGGGGAGCTTGTCGCTTTTCTTTGACGTGCACGACCGCTTTGCTCTATCGCGAAACTGGTTTCAGAATGCAGCGCAGCGCCATGGATTGGCATTGGACCTCCGGTGTAATGCACTTGAGCGCGATTGCATTCGCGACGTGGAGTGCAGCAGACTCCTGTCTGCGCACCGAGTCGCCGCCGGTTGAGACACGTTACGGAGATATTTGGCTATTTGCCAATAGCCAACCGAAATGAACGAGGGTCACGGTCGAGACTAGAATTCAGAAAGTGACTGAAGAGTTAAATGAAATCGCAGCCGCGGTTATGACCACTCGCCCTCCCTTTGTGAGCCAAAGCTATTTTCCTCCTAGACAGAATAAACATTTAAATTTATTATCTCTCTAAATAGAAAACTGACGTGGCAACGCGTTAACCAGTGCCCTTAAAATCCTTTGAAAACCTTCGAATAAGAACTTGAATTTCGTATGTAAAGTTGCAAACGATTTAAAAAGTTCCAGCCAAAGTACCCCGGCTGTTGCAAAGTCCCTTTTGCCACACACGATCGTGCCATATCCTGATGAAAGAGGATTCTCTTTCTGTCGAGTAAAGCTGGTCGTTTTGTTCTCGATGCTGATTTCAATCGGCCTAGTTGTTCACAATAGCCTCTTGTGCAGTAATCGCTCGATTGGGTTCTGGCGGCTCGAAGTGCACAACTCCTTGTATGTCTCATCAAACACTCGGCAAGGATCTTCCTCGGATGCAAACTTGGTTTTCCCACTGGCGTGGAAAATGTTCGTTCCGCCGCAGACTCCTTAAACTTATGATATAATATCCACATTTCATCTTCTGTCACAATCCGGTCCAAAAATGGCTCCGTGCTTCGAGGGGCGGAAAGTAGGCGCGCACGATGACTCTTTCATAAAGATTTCCTACGGACAATTCCCATTTTCAGAATTTACACGCCTTCCAAAAGTTTTCCAAGTACCAATTAAAGATAGTTCTTCGAATGTAATAGCTAGTTCCTAGTTTTTAATATAACTTTAACATTTATCTCCAGTTTCGGGTAATTTATATCGCTATTAGAAATCAACTCTTTCACAGACACTTTAACTCTGATGACACCATATGTTCTGCTACGAAAGTTAATATCAGTTATCAGTGCTCTGAAAATATTTGATCATGTGTCGATGATTCGTTAGCGGATAACAGTGCCCCTTATTAACATAAGCTTCTTTGACACGGTAAACTTCATCTAAATTAAGCTGTTAAACAAGGTTCTATTCGTTGATAAATATCGTGAGCCCAAAGTGGCCAAGGCTCTTGTTTTGAACCGAGGTTAAAAAGGTTAAGAAACTACGGTCACGTTAATTCGTTAATGGAACCGTTCAGCATTAGTACCATTTCACGGAAGAAAATCTTTTATTAACTCCCAAAGCACCTGGTCCACCTGCATTGAAATTAACCGCACGGTATAGCTTTGCGCACGACAAGCCCCCCTAAACATTTAAAGCAAAACTCGCGGTCAACATGGCCACTCTGGCGAGGGTGGTGCGAGTGAATTAATTCACTCTCGCTGACCCGTGAAATTTCAGCATGCAGCACAAAATACTAGCGTTATAACCACCGAGAAAATTGTGGTCGATGACGAGAACTTCGTTTCGCTAATATTGGCGTTTGCAACGAGAACGATCTTTGAATCGAAATAAAATGTTTCGATCGTCGTGTCAGTTATTGTGTTTGCTCAGGTTTCGAGTTCTCTGTCTGTAAAGGCTATAGTGGCGGCGAAGGATCACTTTTCCGCGGCTCCATCGAAGAAATTCAGCAAGTTCTGCCGGGTATTGCGAGTCTACCATGAGCTGGCTGACTCAGCATGGTCGGCGTTAGACAAAAGGAGGGAGCAGTCAATTCTCTCATTTTTTTCCCGCAGGGGTTTGTCTTGAAATAACCACCCGTCGGCTTAGCTGGCAATGAAGTGCACTTATAAACGGAGTGCAGCCAGGAAGCCAGGCGCATATGGTTACGAGGTGCACGGTCGAATTTGTGGTGCCACGTGCTCGAGGGCCGATGTACCGATGTCCCCCAATTCCCGCGGGAACTGACGAAGGAAGGAAAAAAGCCAGGATTGGGTTAGGTTAGGCGCGTCCTGTTCTCCATCGAGCGTAAACAATGCGGCGAGAGCGCCCTGTGATTTAAATAACGAACCCCAGGCGAACGTTTCGACGGACCCTGGTAAACGATATGCAATTATTAGCGTGCGTCCACCTATTATAATGAGCCTCGACGACATCCACCTGTTCCTCAACGCGTTAGAATGGTCATACAACGACGATAAACTTAACTCTGCAATTTTTTAATGCTTTTCTTCACGCAAGTAATTGGAAAGCTAAAGAATTAAATTTACTCTATTGTGACTGGTTTTTTGTTCAGAAATGGGACGAATTAATTGGAGCACACGTTACGAAGGCTTCGTTGCCACGTTCCGAGCGTGTACTTGGGTCGCAGAAATCGTAGTTCGAAAAAAAAAAAGGGTGAAGATTCAGCCGTGGGAATGCACGACTTGTGAGAATGTGCACTGAATGGCCGACGATTTTCTTCTTTGCTAATTCAAGGTTTTGCTCCGGCGAACGAGTCACTCGACTCACGGACAGTGACCGTACGCGTATGTACCTTTAAAAATGTACACAAATACAATTTTTATATCGGTTCTATGCCCACAGAATTATCGAAGAAAAATGAAAAAAGATAGAAATTAAATTACTAAGAGGGTGTGTGTGAAACATTATATGTGTACCTGGAAATAATTATATCTCGAATATAGTTACAGAAATATGAGATATTCCGGAACAATTACGGACGTTGCCATAATGGAGAAACTAACAGGAACTTTCTTCGCTTTAACGGAATATGGCCGTGGGTAAATGTATAACGGGGTTGCACGAATTGTTCTTTCGCGAATTAGCCTCGGGCCTAGGCTAAACGAGCGAGGAATCAGTGTACGGATAGGTTGTAATTACGTTAAGTGTAGTTAGCGATTTTCGGTTGCGATAACGGTCGAAAGAATCTCTCTCGTGCTAACTCGCGTGACCGTTTTAATTGCGAAGCGTATTAGAAACCGCATTCTTTCCCCCAAACTCCTTCTTCCTTCGTGAAAGTAATTTTACTCAGGTATTGTTCAAATCGCGTAAGCATAAAGAATTCTTTGGGAATTTTTAACTGGACAACTTTGATAGGAAGCTTCGAGGTATACAGAATTCTTCTTTACGATTACGTAACGATTTTTAACTGGTAAATAATGGTCGACAAATTGGAGATTCAAGGGAGTCGAGCAAGTTAAAATGTTCGGAGCTCGAGAACGAAGAGGAAGAGGAAACTATGGCGAAAACTTCACCGTGGGGGTCCGCGAATGGTGCGAATTTCATTATGCACGTGCGAATGCATCAGGAGAGCGAGCGGCGATGCACCGCAAAACGGAGCCCGGTGCTTAAAGTTCATTGAACAATCCGGCTAGAAACGAGGCAGCTGTCGCGCCGCGTATTGCAGTACGTAAATGGGACGTAAATTTGTAAGCATCGCGTGCCCCGCTAGGGAAGGAAGCCCTTTCAAAGGAAATCCTACAGGAGAAGGGAGGAAACGACGCACGCTATCATTTTTGCGGCACCGAGTCACGAGTGCCTTCGTGTTTTATTCCGATCGACCGATTGTTATCGACGTTTAAGACCCCGATCTCTTCCGAACGTAAGGATTCGGTCAACCATCCATTGAGCATTCTTGATATTCGCTGGAAAAAAGAAAATAGGGGAGACAGGGGTCAACAGTAACACTTTGACTTTGGGATACCTCAAACAGCATCACACAATTAGAATAAAAATTGTATGAAAATGTTACCTAATTATCTGACAGTGTTTGATAATGCTCAAGTTATTAGTAAAAAATGGAAAACAGAGAAAGTGTTACAACGGTCCCTTACCGTGGGGTAAAAGTAACACACTTTTATTCTTAAGGAAATCGTAAACTGAATCATAGTATTCAAGAAAGATAAAATTAATGAACTTTGGATCACGTTGTTTTAATTACGATTTTGTTTAACAATGTTTTGAGGGCACAGCACGATAGCTATAACACGCGTACGAACGGTGTAACTGAACTTGCGCGGTTGTACGTAGTTTGAAATCAAAGTCGAGACGTATTCCGCATTGTGTAAGGTCGGTCGATACGATTAACTCAACTATCTATATAACGGTTATTGCACTTTGTTCAATTGGAATTAGTTCATCGCTCTCTTGGCCTTTGCTGGCGTTTACCATCTTGCCAGCTTACGCAACTAAAAGTGATATAAAAACCGTAAGGCAATCGAGCGTAAAGACGAACTGCACCTGTCAATGTATCCCCCCTTTCGGATGCGTGCGTGGAGCAAGAAAAATTACATCTTCCGTGCGTTACAATTATGATGATTCCACGAAGAGCACATAGAAAAGAAACGGTATTAATTTTTATATCCGCTCGAGAATAAATTCTGAGAAGCACCTCAAAAATGGGCCACGAACGACTAACGAGTTAATAAAGAAATTTTACTCGCGACACTGGCTGACCTCGCGCTCGACTATGTCTATGGCTTAATTGTCTGGTTACGATCGCGAACCAAAAATAGAGGTGGAGACCGAACATGTTACAACAACACGCATCCGAGGCTCGATATTTCAGGCACGTCCTGCACGGTGGTCAAAGTAATTAGAATATCGCGTGCCCGAAAAGTGAAATAAATATCAGATTGCAGGGAGTGAACCAAATATGTGCCACGAATGAGAGTATCTTTTATCTATATTGTTCGCCTTACGCGAACGGTCCCCTAATTATTTCGACCGGCGCAATTTGCATCGTGCATCTTACGTGCGCCTCAAGGACACAGGAAGAGTTAAGTGGCGGAAGATTGCGCCTCGAATTGAGGCGTCCCACTTTGCAACCTTGAAGAGATCCTGTCTTGCCATGTCACGGTGATAAAGGTCTACCGTGACTCCGAAGAATAAAACAACCTCGACGGGAACTGAAAACTCTGCACGCGACAATGTTGCGTAAAACTCGAACGTTCCCGCGATTTTAAACCCGGCGCTCGACAATGTTTCTCGTGTGACCAGAAAATAAATCGACCGTGGCTTCGAATCCCTAGGACGTCGAGAGAGGATTGGTCCGCTTTTTACTTCGATTTCCTATTAAACGAACGAAGAAATAGAAATTGGATCATCTAATCAGCACGTATATAGCATCATATTTTTCACTAAGTTTAAATTATTTTTTTCCTATCAATTGGAAGAAGTCCGAGAATTAAATGACCAAACGGTGCATAAAAATGCAAAAGTTGTTTTACGGTACGACTCTCGACCACGAGGATCGAAGAGTTGTACGGAGTCTGTGGTATCAAGCACGCTGGCCGCTGCATACGGGACTGCATAAGAATTTATAAATATAGATTGCCTTCCAGACAAGCATCCATTTCCAGTCTATACGACAAACTCGCGAGTACCGACGGGAGATCAATTTCCATCTTGAATAATGTGAGAAATTACCATTTCTTTTTTTTCCTCGAGTTCTTCGGCGTCTCCTTCGTCATTCGAGACACCGTCGGAAAGAAAAAGCTTCCTTTATTCATTGGATTAATTTCACTTTGTGTGGTTAGCGTCGAAACGATGGGGGACGTTAGTATGCTACCGAGGATGGTCTGCGAAGTTCAATTTGGCACACAACGCGCGCGACGTTCTTCGTGGTTCGTCTTGAGTGTTCTTGCGGCCGCAGGACGAGCTTCCGTGTGGACAACTCGTTAAATTAAGTTCGGTCGGGCCAGGTCATACTTTACACGATACAAAGAAGCTTCGAACTGGCGCAAAGCAACACTCGAAATTCTGCCGGATAACCGAACCAAATTAACCGACCAATTACACTTTGACCTTTCGCGGGCCAATCATACTTCTTCGCGGAACATTTTGCTCTAAGTAGTTTAGACCGGGGCAAACTTCTTCTAAGAAGGACAAAATGGTGATTTGGGTCTTGCCAGGTATAGCCAAAGAAGTTAACTTCTTGCCAGAATTAAGCTTCACTAGGAAGTTTCACTATTCGTCTGTAAACTCGTTTATCTTTTACACGTTATTAAAAATTTGTATCTAGATAAGAACGTTGCCCATCTCTGATAACATGGCAAACTACGAAATAGTTTCTCTAATCGCGGTGTCTCAAGGTACACAAGGCGCGCCTGAGCTTGACCAAAAAGTCGCATGAAATTTAATTGGCCGTTCAAGGCCATTGAGATGCTGTCCCGGCAGTATCGTTTGCTATTCCGAACTTGCCTCCTCGTCTCTTCGCGTAAATCTGCATTAATTCGTTCCCTGACTCGCAAATAGGTTGGCTCGAGCAGGTATCACTGTAAAAATAGAAATTGTATCTGGCGTGATTCCAGTCGGGAAAAGTGACCTTGGCTGGCCAAATGAATTTGACTTTTTTTCAACAAATGGTTTCAAATGCTAATAAAAGAAATTTCTGACCAGCGAGTCCGCCATGTTGTCCCTCCCTGGTCTTTCTAAGGTTAACGCACGAGCTCGCGCGCCTTTCGCCATAAATATTAAATATCCGAAAGCCAGTGAGTTGAAAAAAAAAAAAGAATTATTTATACGAAGGACTCGACGTCGCGGTACTATAGCGGAGATTCCGGTGGTAAGTCGTTAGGTTGGGTTAGGTTATGTCTCGCGGAGCGTACAGACACACCAAGATAGCAGTTTCTCAGGCCGACCCTTTCCATCCCTTCTCCCTGCGATCCTTCGCGGCTGGTTCTCCCTTTATTTTTCCTCTTTCCCCCTCCTTTGGTCGCTCTTTCCACATTTTACCCACCTTCGCGAACTTGGCTCGCAGCTTCGTCCTCCTCGGCTTCACCGCTTCCCCTCCCCTTTCCCCGCTGACCTTCTCCCCTTTCTAGACGTCGTCCGTTTCTCGGACTCACCGACAGAAGCACGTAACCTATACGCGCATATCCTACAAACTGCTCGGTCAAGAACGTCGGCGATTGTACACCGCGGGCTTAACGTTTCGTCGCTAATTCCTCCGCTCGACAGGAAATGCCCGTCCGACCTACGTCACCGCGAAGAAGAAAGGTGTTCATTAAGGGTTCCGGGAAACCCCCTTAATCGCGTGCTTATAAAACTGCGGCGCAACTCGGCGCTCCGTGGCCGACGAATCTTTTTCTGGTACTCGCGTTCGATGCAATTATGCGCATGTAAGATCATCGGAGTGATCAGAGGGGCCAAAGTCACGAGAAAAAGAAACCATTTCCAAGGGAAACTAGTACCTGGACAATTTCGTACCCTGATCGTGAGTTACCTGCAAACTACGGTCGGAGTATCGAATACAGTGGATGACCGACGTGGAACTTTCGCCGCGTCTGTACACCGTTCTCTCAAGGACGGAACAATTTAACCACTTAGGGCTGGAATGTCGACAATATCTTTAAAATTAATGCCTCGCGTATGGTATTATAGATGCAAGATCGTTTATGGCCTACGGGGTCTTCGGTTTCCCGCGTCACTGCCGTTGAAAACCGAGGGATTAACAAGAAATGGTAGTCGGTCGAGCAGAAGCTCCCAAGAGTCGAACCGCGGGGGGAAAAAGGAACGATGGAAACAGAATGGTAGTACAACCACGCTTCGCCACTCGACTCGCGGGCAGGTTGATTGCGAAGTTGAAAGCCGGTACAGGAAACGCGGTATCGCGGTAAAAGTGAGTATTGTTGCAGCATTTTGCGGTAATAACGCCGGGTGCGCGGACCCGGAGGCTACGGGGTTGCGCAACCGATCGTATTCGTTTTCATAAAAATCGTCTCGGTACTTTCGTTTTCGCGCCGTGCCCAAAACCGACGAACGAAGTCGTCGTCGTTGGCTTTCCATCGACGGACTCGTTAACGGTCGACGAGGAAATTATACCCCGGGTTCGGAAGAATTCTAGTTCAACAGCGAGGTTAATGCTTCTAGTAGAGCATAACGAACCGGTGAAACTGCTACAATTTTAATGTCCTTTCGTAGTCGTGCTCAGGTAACCGAGAATTTCCGTTACTGATAGAGACCTTGAGCGGTGTAGGCACACATTGCGTAACTTGCAACTGCCGGTGCTATAGTCCATTCACCGGGCATTTTCACTTTTCATGCATCACAGTCCTGATGGTCAACGCCGGAACGAAGACTCCACAGCGTCGGAATGTACGATCAAACGAGGGAAAAGTTACATCGTTCGAATGCAATTTGGCCAGTCGCGGTTTTGTTATTTGGACGAGGTCGAATCATTGATCCCGACTATGCAATTAGTGCAACGAAGGCTCCTGGGGACGCCGAGAGTTTTGTTCCTGCTATTGTGTGCATCGCAATCTCGCATACTTTACAATTATCGTTCAAACGGTTGTATCAACGATAATTGTCGCTCGACGAGGTCACGTTTGATGATAATACGGCGCTGTCGTACGACTATCATTCAAGCTCGACTTGCGACACATCGTACGATAAATAATTACGCGCACATTTCCTTTACTATTAGGTTGTAAACTAGATTTCGAGCGCTATTACGCATAAAACTCTGTTATCTTGGATGCTATTTAAATTTAGTTTCTTCGTTCGTCTGTTGTTACGGTCGATCGATGTGTGCTATATGCTCATGATATATTTAGGAAATTCAACAATTTTTATAAAAGCTACCATTCATTGCACCTGACCTTCATTTTAGAAGTATGCAAATACTGATTGATATATATAAAACTTGTTTTAGAAGCCGCAAGTTGTACAATAAAACGAAAATGGCTGACAGATCTACTTGCAACACCTGAATGAGACTGTAACGCCTTATGGAGTGTATTCGGTGGAACACTTGCGAGAGAGTTAAGAGCGTAGCCCTCTGGTGGCGACGCCACAAGATCAAACGTGTGTAGCTGGTGGAAAGAGAGTGGCGCAGATGATTTCCCCATTCCAAGGCATAGCAAATCATCCAATTTGTTTCTTGCAATTATATTTAACAAATTGTACAGTCGTGCTCTGTCCATAAAAAACATTTCTTTCGCATTAACAGGCCTATTCGAACGCCAGAAGATTGGCAACGCTTCGACGTAGTCGTTGCACAATGAGACGGTAAATTGCATGTACCGGGGTCAATGAATCCGATTCTTTTCCAAATAAATCCCATCGTTTCATTACGCGCGAAACGCGAAAGATTAGAAGCAGGCTTCGGTTCCCCTGTCCGTCGTTCTCGAGTCATGAATTTCAGAGCTGTTTAAGACCGTCTTGATAGGCTAGGCTTCGCTCGGTGAAAGAAGCTTATAGAGAGCCCGGCTGAAAGAGATCCCTTCGCTCTTCCACTCAGTCCGTTCTACTCTTTTCTGTTGCACATCTATTTCACCCTTTGAGAACTTTTCAATACAGCCTCGGATATCTCGAAGCGCTGTTTACGCGAACCTGGCCGAGAGAAAAAGCTAGGAACTCGCGCGAGCCGGGTGCCTCGAGACCCGAAAAAAAAAGATAGGGAACACGGGGTGTCGCTTCGCTTGAAAAGCCTCTTAAAACAATAAAGCCATTCGTAGACGCGACGGTACAATGTGTATCTACCAGCGAGATAAAGAAAGAAAGGAAAATAAACGCGACGACGAGCCACGTTCGAGCACTATTACGCGCGACGACGAAAAGGAACGGAATTTCCTAACGGCGCTTTCCTCGTCGAACGGGGCCCAAAGCTACGCCCTACCATACTTCCACGGGAACTCGTTTCATAACGAACACAACACGTGGACAATAAATTTCGCTGGACGAGATGTCGTGTCGTTACGAGCCACTCGATGCATCCGCGCGATTACTGCAATCCTTGCATCGGTATGCAGCGAAGCGGATCGCGGATAGGCGAATACGATTGGCGAGCTACCAAAAGGCAATTTGTCGGAAAGGGAAGGAAAATGTTTCGTGGACCGAGTCTGGCCGTGCACGGACGAAACCTCGAAAGATTTGTACCGGTTAGGCGGGAATAAAATAATGCATGGCTAACTTTCGTAAGATTCGGGACCGAAAAGGCGACAAAATTGATCTTTTTTTATTAAATTGTCGCTGTTTAGAAGTACAGAGACGACTTCGATCCTCCATTAAATTCTCGGTATCGCCTGTCCAGTTGGTTTCCTCGTAGTGGAAGTCTCATCAAGCGGCGATCGCGGCTCGTATCGAGTCTTGAAAGGATTCCTTTGAATCGAGTCATTGCTCGGTGCACGGTTCCCCGTGTGTCCGGTTTAGTCACTGCTAGAAAATCCACTCTCTATTTCTCTCCGTCGAACGTCTGAACGACGAAATTCGACCGGGAACGGAAACTGCGGGTCGACTCACTGACTCGGCTAATGCCAAATTAAGCGATGCACGTAATCCTTGTATACCCGTGAAACATGTTCATCCACGCGGACCAGATCTTTCGCTTCCCGTTCATTACCAAGTCAAAGGAGACGGGCAGCAAACGCGACATCAGCTAAACTTCAACAGTGACGCTCTCTCGATTCTTCCCGCAAGAAGATGGCTCTACGAGCCTCTCATCGTGCTCATGATTTCTTCTGCAATATCTTTCCTCTTGACCGTGACCAAAAGGACATCTTTCCCTATGTTCCTCATCTTCTTTTTTAAAATAACGCGGAGGAAGAGGTATCGTGTTTGTATTTAAAATTTCCAAAGACGCCAGAACTCGTTTGCGTCGTATACCCCACTGGGCGATCGAATACCTAGGAACGTCGTCAAAGGTTTACTGTCGTCGTCATAGTCCATCGTTCCAGTTGGTCGTCTATTCTTCCATAAAGGAACTCGTCCTGATCGAGCCTCGCCGAGGGCACTTACGTGCGCCGATGGGTTCGAAGGCACGCACACGTGTGTCCCTTCGCGGAGAGACGAAGAACAAAACCGAAAAGAAGAAGTGGAAGACGAGAAAGCCTTGCCGGGGGCGGTCAGTGGCCCCTGCACCGGCTACCATGAGACGACAGAAACGCTACGGCCCCACTCTTTACGCGCTTAGAGGCCTCCAAGGAGAATAATAATGGGAATTATGGCAAACGATGACTGGAACTCGTCGAAAGGAACCGTATTTTCTGTCCCTGTCGCGATAACGACGCTTTAACGAGCGACGAACAATGCTGGAACAACGAAACCACTGTGCGTTCTCCCCTGAATCCCGCTCGATCAGAGATTTCCCTTTAAACAAACGGTAAATATTTCACTCGAGAAAGCCAACGGAGCGAGTTTTTATTTTACCATAACTGGTGACCCAAACGTTAGATTCCCTCCAGACAACGGGAAATTTAAAATACATTGTAGCAAACGGTGGAATCTTCGAATGGAAGATGTTGAAATCACTGAACAAACGTCTATATCTGGTAATCTAAATGGTAGATATTTCGCTCAAGACAGCGAACGAAGTGTGTATTTTTATTTAAACTGCAATCTTTCGCTCAAGAAAGAGAACGATGAAATTTTCATTCAACGAAGCAAACTGTCTGCAGCCGATAAGCGTGCAAATTTACTCTGTCAGAGCATAAATGGCGAACACTGTGCACCGCTGAAAGTTTGGTCATCAAATTAACTGAAAATAAAATATTGAATGATTTTGAATAAACATGCTCTCGCTGCCGCGTACTACTACCACCGATTATGCAAAGAGATCTGCATGAAATAGAAAAGGAGAAGACTTTCACAACATAGAACATACAATGAGGAATAGTTTTCACAGTGTTCAAGATTCAATTAAAAGATAAAATACTTTCATAACGTAGCATGCAACATTCATTAGAGAAGGTGATATAATTTATGAATGCTTTCGGTAATCCATGCGGCAGCAAATGCAGAATATGCAGCAGAATGCATTCCCAGATATCTGCTTGCATCGGAGTCGATTATCGCCACCTGAACAAGCAAAGGTCAATAAACTATTCAGCGAATGATACGATAATAATATTACTCAACCGTCCTTACTCCTACGAGTTGTTTGATCGACGTTTTTAGGCAGATGTAATATGCCTCGATCATTTATTACTTTCAAATTCTTATGGTCCACTTGGAACAATAACGAGTGGCTATAAAATCGTTTCGGGACGTTTGGACGTATTAATTTCCCAAAAGAAATTTCTCATTCTGCGCAGCAACTTTTCTCATATCGCGTTCGTGCGTGTTTTATTGGAAGCTTAATGAAATTTTCATCGAAAACTTGGAAATTCGTCGAGCATTCATGACTTCACCGAGAGCTCGAGACTTCGTTATTTAGTTCACACGAAATTATTTTATCAAATTTCTGGACGTTACGTACTCGATTGCTACGCGCAGTGTGCCACAACCGTTCTGGCCGCGTTGATGATAGAAGTTCCAACAAAACCACGGCGTGATTTCATTTCAAAATTCCAGATCGTCGCGGAAAGCCTACTATTAGTTTCACGGTTCATTTTGTCTGTCACGGTGATGGTCACCCCGTAACGCTAACAGGTACTTGCGAAGAGCTTTCGCCTCGTTTTAAATCCCTTCGTTCCAGCGGAGAAGTTTGTCATTCCGTTCAGCAACTTTTCTCATATCTTCGAATTCATGCGAGACGATCTCGAGCGGGAACGCCGGTGAACGTGCAACTTCCATCGGACGCTTTATGCAGGCCAGGTTGCTGCAATCGGAAACACGAAACTTCGTCGTGTGTAAAAGAGAGAGAAAGAGAGAAGGAAGGTGTAACAGGGGGCAGCGAATGAAGCTGCTGAAGGAGAAAAGATGATGATAATGAAGATGATGCGGTGAAGAAATAAAAGGAGAAAGAAGGGGGGGGGGCATCCGGTCGACGAGTACAAGGCATTCAAACACGTACTCGTCGTCCTCGTGGCGAGAGAACAACGTTGTGCACGCGGAAAAAGGGCCTGGGGATCCTCTGCTGGACGGCAAGGGCTACGAACCACTCGCCGTGATCTTTAACCCTTTCTAGTTCAAGGCTTCTTTAATCGCATTATATCGCAAATAGCGACGAAATGATTATGAAATTAAATCTGATATTAAACGTGTAACATTACGAGATAGAATACACTTATGCTGTTACACGTTTCTAGATAATTGATGAGAGTTAAAATTAGAGCGTGGCACACGCCATGCTTCACCGGAAGCATATATTTTTGCTACACCATGGAACGCCCGAGTAAAGATGGCTGTTTACATTTGCACTCTTACTCTTTCAACAGTTAATACGAAACTGTCCATCGACGCTCGGGAGGCTGTTACTCCGATGAAAGACGAGACTGAAGAGTGCAATTGCCAACTAACGACGTCTAAGTAGATAGATAACGGCAATTTAACTATTACAAAATGCAGCTTTCTGTCCCGCGTGTTCGATTGAGGAATTACCGTTGCTCCATCGCGAGAGAAGAAACTTCAATTTGGGAAAGACGGTGACAAAGGAAAAGGATCGTGGGTGATGGTGGTCCCGCGGCGTCTCAAAAGGGAAGAATAGAAGTAGTCACAATGGCGGTCCATGAAATTGGGTTCTTTCACAATCGAAACCTTACATTTGGTGTATTACAACCTTTACTTAACCCGGGGGATCCCCAGCTTTCTAAGTCTAAGACGTCCTTGGTGCCTCGACGTTGCATTTACGATACTTGGAACGGTTTTTGTAGCGTCCCTGGCGTCCCAAATGCCCAACCTTGCTTTTGTAGCGTCACCTCCCCGTACTCTCCGCCAGAGGGCTACACTCGTGTCTTTCTCGCAGGTGCTCGACTAACTACCCAATATCGTCTAAAGCAGAGCCTGATGGAGTCCAATAACTTTCTCGTTTCCTACAAACTAGTATAGTCTCTGGTGAAGAGTCGAAAACGTTTTGGAATTCGTTCGTAGCCATCGCTGAGCGATGCCTCGACAGGGAAAAGGTGCAAAGATACCTGGCAAAGCGAGAGAGGAACGCTATAGAAAATGGTAGAGTGGAACGGAGGCCAATACACGACGAGGGGTGGGGGACTTTACTACTCGAGGACCAGGTAAAGGCCCTTGTCCTCTATTGTGCCACGGTTTGAGCTGACGCTAGTGATAGATACCTTTCCTGGCATTATGTGCACCCACACCACCGAACACGGTCACCTTTTACACGGCACAGGTTACCGAACGTAGCACGCCCGCCCTTTTTATCCGTGAATATATCGCGCGGTGACCACAACGACCTGGAAACACGAGAAATCTCGTCTTCCTGTCGATCCACCGAACCCGATACATACCGTCACCCGCCATTTAAGCGTAACCACCTTATCCTCGTAATCATAATAATTTAATCTTTGTTCTCTCCAACCCTCCTCAGCAGGGTGACCAAGAATTCCTCCTCTTTCGTATCATTCATCGCTGACCGGGATGATAGGTTGCATTACGAAAGCAGGAAGTCATTACCGGCAGTAACTCGGCGAAACGGGCGTTTTTAGAGTGGAATATGTAGATCGTCGATCGCCAAGACGATGGCACGTGAAAGTGCTAATTATTATCGATGTCGTTCCCCTTACGTTTTCTCACGAACGTATTCGATAGCCATCGAGATCGTAACCAGAATTTGAGGATACGATTTACGAGACGATCGCGAGATCTAATTAAACGATCGGCGGTTCTTTTTCGTGCATTTCTCGAAAGATTCGGGGAATTGTTTAACCCTGATTGCGGTTGAGAGGCCGGGTCTCTCTGTTTTCCGTGCACTCATCCCTCCGGGATCGTTCGCCAATTTACCTTTACGCCAGAATGCATTCATATGCCCTTTACTCGGCTACATTATGTCGACCATCGACCTGGAAACACGAGAATGCTTGTCTTCCTGGGACGCGGGCACGAAATCCATGCCAATTTTTCGTATGCAGTATTTCTGCAGTGGAAATTCTCGCTGACGAAACCATACGCTGGAGTGTGTCTTTTTTAATCGTATTGCACGGCTTCGGTATTATTGCGTTAAGCTGTTATTCGCAGGTGTAAAATGATTCTTCGTTTCCTCGAGAACTATCGAAAATATTGAACAAGTTTCTTCTACGGAAAACTTGATAAAAAAAGGTGCAGAATAGCATTGTTCTACTTTCGGAACAATTTTGCATAATTTACGTAAGATCTGAATTGTCTTTTACAAGTATACCGCTTTGAATATCTAGAAAATGATTTATACCTTACGGTATTTCGATTTGAACGTGTTTCATCCTCAAGGTTGGCTAGTAACGGGGCCTTTTTGTTACATTCCGCTCACTATAAAGAATGATTCAAAATAGATACTACAGTATAAAATAGGTCAAGACTATCTTGGTAAATGTATAGTCGGTACAAATCTACACCCACGCATCCGATATGGTATCAAAATTTAAATTCAACCAAGAATATTCAACAAGATATTATCTACTAATATTCCCTCGTAAACGATTTCAATAAAATTCTCTAAAAGTATGTCTGTGATTAAAAGAGCACAATGTTTGTGATACAATTTCAATGCATTGTTAATTTGTCACATAATACCGTGCAAAAAATTACCTGTCGACTGCTAATATTCAGACCGTAATACACATAATTTTGTAAAATGAGAAGGTGAAATATCTCGAACTTAAATCTTGTACAATGTAAAAAGAACTCTTACAGTTGGCTGTACGTTGGCCCAATTCCTTGAATTCGTTCTCTATCTCCTCTTATCTACGGGGTTGGTATATCAATGGCCCACATTGTCTCAAGAAAATTTAATCAACGATTCTCTGTTCCCGATTACAAAATCACGATGAAAATGGAATTCTGTCCAGGGCTCGCTATTATCGTCTTCCTTGTTCGTCGCGTACTCGTGCGCGGCGCGCTTTAACAATGCGTACGCACGACAAAACGAAAGGGTCGCGTGCATTGATACGCATGCAATTAAGATGGCACACGGATGCACGCGCGCTTTAATACTAATTATCGGTGGTACACCGGCAACGAAAGCGTTTGCACATAAAGAACGCGCGCTTAACACGAGTCGAATGCGTAAGTCGCTCGAGTATACGCGCCTTTTCGCTACCCAACGGCAGAAAATAATAGGTTATATTAGTGGCCGAAGCCACGGAAATACCTGGCAAGAAATACATAAATTATGTATTGCCTACATTCGTAAGTCGTTCAAACGTGTTATAAGCCGGGAGCCTTAACTTCATTTTTCTAAACCTCTCAATTTCGATATAAATTAAATGGTTTTTAAGAAAAGAATATTTATTTATTACACGAATAGAATAGATATAAACAGAAGTGAAAGAATAGACAAGTAAATAAATAAATCACTGTTTGAAAATTAATTCCGAGAAACGAACAGATTTTTCCAATATGGCCGCGGCGGCGTTATTTATCGCAACATACACACGAGACGTCATCACGGCACGTGCTCAGTATCCTTTGCAATCGTCGACGAAGAGGTCATCGGTTTAACTTCGTTCACACAATTGGGCGGATTAACGTCGTAATAAATCTCAATTAGGGCGGCTCCTACGCTATGCTCTCGACTATCGGAGGGGAGATTTTCGTAGATTTTTATTTCCCCGAGTGTCCAAAGCAGGGCGACAATCACCGTGTGAATCGGTGCAGGTGCTTCGATTAGAGTTCATCAATATGAATACGTATCTCTAGATAAAATCCAGTTAAGAGAATATAATAATAGAAAACAAAACCATTAATAAATCAACATTTGCTGCACTATAAATACATATACGGGGTGTTCAGTCGCCTTTGGGAAAAATTTTAATGGGAGATTCTAGAGGTCAAAAGAATCAATTTGTTGATTGAGACTTCGTTAAAAAGTTATTAAAAAATTAAATTAAAAAATTCCAAATCGTTCTAAAAAAATTATTTTCGGTTGCAGGGGGCAATTACAATCATTTTTGGTGAACAGACATACCCCCGAAATCTTACTCACTTTCGAGAAAAAAATTCGATTAGGTGCCTAATTTTTCGACGAAAAAAAAAATTTCAAATCGTACTAAAAAAATTATTTTCGATTGCGGGGGTCAATTACAATCATTTTTTGTGAATAGCCATACCCCCGAAATCTTACTCACTTTCGAGAAAAAAATTCGATTAGGTATCTAAATTCTCGATGTGACACCCCTTTGGTCTTCGATGCGATAGTTCGTGGTTGAACCTTTCTAGGGTTAATTATTTCAATAATTATTTATTGAAATTGCCAGCTACGTTGGTTCCAATGGTTCGCCTAATTTACGTCGCTGAAGAACACGGCCATCTCTTTCTCAGCGCGACAGTGCAATTATAAAAACAGGCGTATATTTCGTGGTGGTGTTTGGCGGCCATTCCACCGCATAAAACAACTTATAGCCCATTAACGCGAGCCCACTTAACGTTACGCGTACAATCTGCCCTTGATACCATTCATAATGAAGTGCACTGTACACTGCGAGGGCACTATGTATGCTGCCCCCATCGATACCGTGGCAATAAATCGCAAAACCGTGCAATTACCTCCATAATTAAGCGAAACTATACGCGACTACAAAACGTCTAGATACATAATTCTCTACATAGGATTCTTTACTCGATCGAATTTCTTTAACTCAATTTATTTGATTATGAAACAGTTAATTGAGACACTAATTTAACGTGTGGCGTCGTTTATCTTAAAATTATTAGGAACGAGAAGACTAGTACTTTTCAAGAACGGTATAAAGTCAGAAAATCTTCAATTAGTTAATTAACGAAATCGAGTCGCAGATCGAAAGGGAAGTTATCCTTTTGGATAAACGTTCGTTTACTTTCTGGCTGTACGTACACGAAAGCGATTTGGCCTGGTGCCGAGAAATCGTTGTTTGTTCTACTCAGCAATGTTCTCAATGTTTAAATCGCTGCATATTAGGCTTGACCCCTTTCAGGAAACATTCAACCCTGTCGCTGCACATTCACATCGAACGTTCATCTTTGTCATGGATATTGTAACGTTGAGCGTGTATCCTGTTCTCGTGCCAGTTTCGTGACAAAGCGAATACCGTTTGTACGTAATAACGACAGCAATTACCGGCAAGCTGAACTTACGGTTTATTTGTCGTGGAAAAATTCATCGCTAATATGAATTTCACTGAAATACAGCTTTCTAATTAATTTTCGTAGTGAAAATAATAACGGTATTTTCATGAATTATTCGATCGAATTCTGTCCATTGGAATCGTATGTTCGTTAATTTGTTGAATCCTTGCAGCGACGTTTGAGATATTAACGATACGTGATTAAGGATCGACAGCGTGTAAACGCGATCAACGCGAGGAAAACGTGAAACAACACGGTGCATAAAAGATGAAAATGGGCGCGAAAACTCACCAGTGGCGCAGGCGCTCCCAGCGATCCAGATGAAATAAACAGCGGCAAACAAAATCCGCGTCCTCGTGCTCAGGAAGGTCGACAGGTCCGCCACCGCATTTCTCCACGGCAACTCCATGTTACTTGGTAAATTCTGGCTGAACCGCTCTGCCACTTGCACTTCCTTCACACTTCACTACAGAACGTCATACAATCGCACGGCAGAGTCACGCGAACGAATACCGACAATTCCTAGACGCTCTCCGCATTTTTGAGTTCACGTGGCGAGTTCAGCCTCGATTACGTTTTCTTTCGAGAGGCGTAACGGAAGAGCATTACGACGTACACCTGTGAGACAACATTCCTCTTACTTGCACTCGCAGTCCCTCCTCCTTTCAAGAAACTTACGATCATGTAGCATCCGTGCCTATATCCATTCGACTTTCTTGTATTCGTCGGCACTTTTTTTTCTTGCTTTCAGATCGATGCATCAAGTCTAACACTTCTTTTGTCAGATTACGTTTAACGTGTCGCTGAAGGCTTTCTTACGGTTCATCGTAACATTCCAAATATTTGTTGACCGATTATACGCGTATACGCTTAAAACGCTGCGGGATTCGTTAAACGCGTAAACGAATCTCTGTGATTATCGTAAAACGATAGAAAATGCATCGGTTGACAAACGGAATCACACGGAAATATCGTCGCGAGAATAAGAAAAAAGTTAGAGATCTTTGTGGGACGTACGCAATGCTAGTGTCGACGATTTGAAACACGTATGTTAGATAAGTTAAACATTCAATTGTCGGTGCACTTGAATTCACATCTATTGTAATAGTTTAATTTCTAACAAATACACTGTATACGAAAATTATGAACTATCGTGTTTCAATACTTTCTTCTGCACCGTTGTCCCTTCAGGAAAGTCTCAAGTAACGCAGCACAAAACGGTCACATTCACCTGGTAACACCTGGCAACACCGTTAAATTTTTTGGAAATTCATTTACACGTTTTCTTATTAAAATAAAAAATACCCACGGAGAACTTTTCTTATGAAATTCTGACGAAAAGCAGAAACTTTCATAACGCGACGCGTGATCCGAACTGTCCGTGAGTTTCGTTCGAATTACAAAGTTTTGTTGACTGACCGTCATCGGCTGCGTTCACAGGAGGTATAAAGTTGAAATTACAGCCACGCGCATGCCGAACGTCGCCACAGACGTTCAGCCAGTCAGCAAAGAGATACGACGTCCAATCAGAAGTGTTCTGTAATTTGAGATACAGTGGTTGGTATCCACTGCACATTTAGTACAAAAATTTCATTTTTTAATAAAAAAGATTTCCATTAAATAGTTAGCACATTGACTGATGATTATTTGATGACCAACATGTTTACAAAGTGTAAATAAGAAGAGGTAAAAGAACCCTGATACTCGTAATATTTTAAACAATGCTATTGTCATTAGGCATGCTATGCAATAAAAAGTATACTGTTAAACAGTCGAATATTTCTATTTTTCACGCTATAATAATTTGAATAAATATTGAAGACATATCTAGATATGAAAAGCTGCCCTGACAATAACGTGTTAATATTTTCTTATAAAAAATTAATTTATATAGCAGCATAGCTTTTATAAAATATCACATTATCAATATTTTTAATTTATACACAAAACACGATATAAATTTATTTTCCTATACAATTTTCATTTATTTCTTGTTTTCCATAACCTATATCTACACCAAAGGAAAAGTATTAGGTAATTGATTTATTAATAATAAAGATAGAAATAGAAATTTTCAATGTTATGAAATTTTTATTGAATTAAATAAAAATTAAAAGAAGAATCCAAGTATTTTCCCTCCAAGATGTTTTCTCCTAGCTTCTTCATGATCCATAATTCCTCCGCTTGTAGTTAAGACAACGTATCTGCAACATATGAAATACATTACGTATGTAATCAATTATTCTTTATGTAGCAGAAACTTCTAAATACATACCCAAACTGACGAGATGGTAAAAGGTTGTTGGTCCACTTTTCAATATCATTAATTGGAACATCAAATCTAGGTGAAATAACACCACACTTGTTTAACCTTCCACTGAGATTTACTACAACTTTGCCGCTACGATGATCGTCAACAATTTCAAATTCTCCTATGTATCCTAAAAATCATAAAAATAATACAATAAAATTCTAGTATTAAACAAATTAAGTTCCAAAAATGAATACACAAGAATGAAATACATTCTAATGTTAAAAACAAAAGAAAACCAGAGAATACTTATGGTGTTTTCTTACCTTTCCTCATCATAACAGTTAAAAATTTAATGATTACTTTTGAGCAGGGTCTTAAAAGCACCTGTCTTTTTCCACGCTTTTCAGCATTGTTAATGGATTTGAGGGCATCGCTAAGAACGTTCATACGCACCATGGCTGAAAAGAAAATAATTTAAAATTACGTATTCTCTAATTACAAACACAAAAACTGTTTTTCACGAAGTGTATTGATTATATCCATAATATAACTGTGACAACTAAACATAACCTATAAAAAACATAAAATAAGTTTAAGGAATATAATTCTGCCGTTTTACATATGTAAACGTCATAATTCACGTAATGTGAATTTAACATTAAATAACTTTAAATAATACCACTTTCATTTAGTAAACAAAACAATACAACGAGACGACTTGTCTGGTTTACCTCTCTGATCACTTTAAGGCTTACGTTTTTGAACACTATATTTATCAAAATATTACCACTAAATAGTCGATACCTTAAGCTAATATTTAATTTATAATTAATTTATGTCGGATGAGTTTTAAACAAAGAGATTACCTGCGATTTATTATTTTATTTATCACAGCAACGTACACGCTCGTTTAGCCGAACGAAAAAGAGAAATTCGAAGTCAGTGTTACCATACTAACTTCTTGAATTGCTTGCAATTTCATTGGTCAAAATTTTTGGAACTTACCATAATATTGTTGCTAATCGTTGTCTAGTATTTTATGTAATAACAATTAATAACAATAATTCTATACAAAGAATAAGTTCATTATCAACATTATAAATTTGCAATCACGTAATTTAATTTTCTAATACAAGGGATTCCGTTGAATAAAGAAAGTAGTTTGTTCGATAATAAACCAATTTGTCCAAGAAATCATATATGATTGGAGTATAAATAAAGCGAATAAATAATACGTTCCAAGTCACATTTTTAACAATATTTATATTCTATCAACTTTCATTTGTTTTTTCAAATATATTATTTATGGTTGTTATGTTGAGAATGACGAACTACCTTAATGCAATCAACGTAGTTAAGATAGACCAACGAAATGCGCTCATTAAAATCGCGATCTGGTATTCTGTCATTGTTCTGTCGATAAGATAGACAAATTCTTGATCAGAGTGAAGAAGACGTATCGTAGAGGAATACATATAAGCTGTGGTCAATTGGTCGAACGATTGGTGATCGAGTGGTTTTGTCGTTCCGTAAATGCGGATGTGTGTCGTATCAACGACGATTATTGTGCAAGTGCCGAGTACTTGTCGAAACACGAAATCTGAAGGTCGATAATAATCCGTGGTTGAGGAGAGTGGTGTAAGTTAACGGTCCCTTGGTGCTTTCGTCATGCTGTCAAAATTGATGAGGAAGACAGAGTTGACGGGAGATGCTCACTGATATGGAGATTATTGAGAATCCCCTGGTCCGCGGGCCGCCTCTACTTGAAAGGTTTCCCGAAAGTTTTCACACGAGGAACAAGTAAAAAGGTGCAGGTCGTCGGGCAACTATCGGCTGTCTTGTCGGCTTCCCGAAATTTTAACGTCGGTATCATTTGATTCACGACTTGATTCGCTCGTTTGTTTTCTGTATACCTATCATCCTCGAGATATACCGTAACACGTAACGAAATCAGAGGTATCCTCGCTGTGCGAGGTCAATTTTTCGCGATGGCCTCGACATCCAGCACTTCAGCTCAAATATTGATGAATAAGCGCAAACGTGATGCAGCTACTTATATTCATGCTGAATGTAGTAATCTTGACAGTAGCTGTCCACAGCATCTTAATGAATTGTTAGATATACTATTAAATCCTGCTAAACCCATCGATGATTGGGAAACCATCGATTGGTGCAAATGGTTAATGGCTGGTGGTAAAACACCGGATGAGTTTGATAATGCAGGTACTGTACTAGTTTTGTTCCTTTTAACTACAAAAACAGACATTTTTAAGTTCAACGTATTAATTTGTTAGTTCAATAAATATATCATTGTTAATGTTGTATTAATCACTTGCTTAAAACCATTTATATATCTTATGCAATGTATTTATTATTACTTCGTGTGGTTTACATTGTTTCTAGTACAACTCATGAACTACAATTGTTTAAAATAATATTTACATTGCTCAATGGAGACACATGAAACTAAATATTTCTACAAATAATATTGAATTGAAATGCTTAACAAGTTGTTTAGAAAGAGAGTATTGTGCAATTTAGTAATGCGACTAAAGTAAAGAATCAGAAATATCAATGAACTTATTATACATTACTCAACCATTGTTTAACTTTTTTAAGGCAAACATTTTGCTTTCAAAATTATTTGCAATTCTATGATATAAATATTATGAAAATTAGATATTTAACCTAATAATAGTAAACATACATTTTTACATACCATTGAAAATACGAAAATATAAATGGTTTAACAAATAAGACAACAAGATTCATGAAATATAATAATTATTTTAAATTTGGAAAAGGGAAACTGAAGTAAATGTTCATTTGTAGAATAATATTAAATAATTATAATTTCAATTGATATTAACCGGTTTTGTTAACATTATTTAATTGATTTCTGATTAACATATAGTAATTATACAGTATTAAATAAATCTTTACTTATTTAAAAGAATATGTATAAACATTTCAGTAAGGATGTATGATAATGCTACAACATGTGGACTGGTGTGGACTCCCAACTTTGTAGCATACCGTTGTCGTACTTGTGGTATATCACCTTGTATGTCCTTATGTGCGGAATGCTTTAAAAAGGGCAATCACTATCGCCATGACTTTAATATGTTTCTCAGTCAATCTGGAGGTGCATGTGATTGTGGTGATACATCGGTTATGAAGGAAACAGGGTAAGAATTTTAATAAATTATTTGCTAGACAAAGGTATTCATATTTTATTGTTATAGATTTTGCGACAGACATAGTCCAAAAGCTGCTGCTTGTAAGTCTGCTGCACCTTCGGATTTATTATGCGTGGCAGAAGCAATGATGCCACGAATAATCCTTCGTCTTATTCAACATTTACGTGAAAATTGGTACGTTCATCATTTTTATAAATATAATTAAAATTATAAATAATATATATTTAGCGTATAATAGTTTCCTATTTTATTTATTTTAGTAAGGCTGGTAGACCAGATTATAGAGTCGCTATTCAAAATGCGGATGGATATGTAACCATGCTCCTTGATTTGAATAAGATGGGTGCATTAATGAGGAATGTTATGACATCAGCACTTACTGATTCCCAAAAATATAAAAGTCTCATGGATCCTTCTATTTCGACTGGACAACCAGAATATGATCTGTATTGCCAGGAAAGTAATAAAATATATCAAGAAGCAGTGAAGTGTTTACCAAATCCAGAACCACCTGATGCCTATAAAGGTCAATTTGTATACACTTTATCGACGTATGTTCATCAAGTTTTATGTACATATTTTTTTAAGAAAAAATATTTCTGTTATTTCAGATTGTGCACCATTGCAAAAACATTTAAAACATACTACCTTCTTAGAAGAATTAATGTTCTGGATAGTTGTTTATGAGTTTCCGCAAAAAGTAGTTTGTGTGCTATTGAACATGTTACCAGATCCAGATTACAAGGAAGCACTTATTTGTGCTTTTGTACTACATTATAGTAGAATCTCGATGATGCTTGAACGTTCAGCTGATCCTGATACTTTGAGCAACAGAGTAGTTCATGTTAGCGTACAGGTGGGCTTTACGTGAAAGTAGTATTTTTCTTGCAGCAAAGAAATTATGTTTTACACTTTTATATTTTATTTTTCAGCTTTTTAGTAACGAAAGTCTAGCATTGAGAGTGCTGGATCGATTAAAGCTATTGCATGTTATGGTTATTAGTTTGAAATATATGATGATGAAAATTCTGATTCAGAATACCTTACATGGTATGTATTTCTAATGATGTCATAACGTTGGAATGTATGCATTGAAATAATGTATAACTTCTTTTCAGATATAGACACAAATTTTCACTACGTAGTAGACTGTGGACGACAAGTGATGAAAGAACATTGTTATTGGCCACTTGTGTCGGATTTAAATAATGTTCTTTCACATAAGCCTATGGCTATTCGATTTATGAGCGACGATTCACTTTTGATAATGTGGTTTGACTTTCTGTCTATGTTTCAAGGTATTTGCCGGTCTTTTGTAAAATACAATTATCAAGTCGCATAAAAGAACATATCTAAAACTGTTCCGATGCTTTTGTTACAGGAATGAACGTGAATCATCGAGAAAGAAGTCTACACGTCGAATATGAACCTAACACGTACTATGCAGCATTCAGCGCCGAATTGGAAGCCAGCGCGTATCCGATGTGGGCTTTAGTTTCCCATTTGTGTGGTCCAGAAAGTGTAACCCTTAGTCGGAGAATGCTTATGTTTTGCCTTACTGCTTTACAAGATTGGCTAGATGCTGTGAATTATACGCATTCGAATGATGTAAGTATTTAACATTTCCCAAAGTAGAGGTATATTTTTCTTATATCTATCATTTTAACTGCATACAAAAACATTTGACAATGAGTTTCAATGGTAACATCAAGACATACTACATATGACTGAAAAAAGATTACGCGTTGTTGAAATTTAATAACAGTATTTTATTTTTTCATTGTGGTATAAGTTCTTCAATGACTAAATGTATAAATCGCACCGATTGATCGACAATGAACAACACGTGAGTCCTTAATCGTTTGACATGAACGCATGTACAATTACTTGTGCGTTCACGTCTCGTCCATTGTTGTTCACTCGGTGCAATTTACAAGTCTAGTCATTGAGGATATGTTGCTCATAATACCTATCACAATGAAGAAATAAATAAATATAATTTTAGTCATCCAATTAGTTTTTTATTACTAACCTACGAAAGACCAGAATACAACTTACCGAGACGTCGATCGATCGATCGATTAGGAACGTTTTCACAAAAATTTAGAAGCTATTGATTTATAAACTTATTTGATATTGTAACGATATCAATCTCAACCTGTTTCATTTATGATTTTATTAGAATTTACATTTAGTTTTTTAAATTGTACCACTAATTACACTAGTTCTTTAATTTTTTTTTCGCATTTGTTACAGAGTGATAGTTTACAAGTATCGTTTCACCTTCCACTTCATCGATATTTTGCAGTATTTCTGCGTCAAGCTGTTCGTCAACAAGGAGCTACACTTAATGATTTGTTACCTCCTACTGATATGTTGCATCTTTTAATGATGCATCCCTTACGAGTTCAGGTGAGTATACTTTTCTATCTGTTAATATTCATAGATTTAGTTGGCAGGGTCATAAAATGAATACTTATTTTCCAAATTTGGCTAAAATGTATTTAAAAGATATAAAATATTCTTCTCTTGAGGTATCGTCATTAAAAAGAAGAAACAGATTTGTAAAAATGCAAATGATACATTTCTCTTACAAGCTATGTATATTGTATACATATATGTGCATGATGGGATTTAACTCATAATATCATATATATAATGGCCTTACTTTTTATTTACGTATATTTATTACAAGTATAGGTAATCTCGATTTTAAGAAATCAATTTAAATTGAAAGAAACATACGGGATTAGTAAAACATTAGTTTAATTTTAACTATACGAGGTTTCAAATATTATAGACATGCTAAAATGGCACAAAAATGATAAAAAGAAAAGAAATTATTTGATGAATGACTACATAAAAATAGAATTGATATCCGTACATTTTGTTATTCGTTTCACAAATTTTACAGACGCGTATGAAAATCGAATACAAATGATATCATTAAACATAAGAACAATGAGGAATATATGAAAGTAGAAATAATGTATACATAGTAAAAAAATATCTAAGAATCGTAAATTATTAACATTACATTTATATGACTAAATTTATACTGATTTTATTTCATTTAGTATTATTGGAGTATTAATAATCGGTTGCGCGGGTGGCAAATCAACTTGTAAATGCGAATTAAAATCATATGTGATTAGTTTCAACGCCACGAATCCTCCAGATGCTATTCTACCTTTATGGAAAATTCCGGCACCCGCGAGTGGCACTGGTGGATTTGGTACCACTGGTTGAATATCGAGGAACGGTATTGTGTTTTGTGCAGCATCATATACACGATCGCTTGGCGCAAAATTCAAATATTGATTTTTCCCTGAGTCTGGTAATGAAGGTGTAGGATATCGAATCGGAATATCGGGTTGTTCTAATTTCAATTCAGTTCTACAAATAAAAAAGATGGATAAGTTAGATCAAACTTGAAGTACAAAAAAAAATTGTTAAAGCAACAATAAAATAAGTTGTACCTTGCTGTATTATCATTACTCAGCCAGAAACTCTTTTCTAACGGTTGTATTAGTTTTCCTGTTGTGAAATTGAATGGCGTCGCCATTATTTCTAAATTCAAGCGGGATCCGATTGTTCGAAATCTGATACCTAGAAAACAAACATTTCGTAAATATAATTTTCATGGTTAAAGTAGAAAGTGCATAATTTCTACAATGTACCTGTTAGTAGGTGATCTTGAGCTGGCACCAAATCATCTAAGTCTAAACCTCTTTTTTCCCATGCTAAAGTATGGTAATCAATGTTACTCTTTACATCCTTGTCTAATATGTGGAAGGCGTCGATCGGTTTCCAGGCGATAGTTGTCTCATTGATATATCCACGTGGCATTAGATTACCTTCTTGTATTTGTATGTGTATTATTTGATTTACTTTCTTTAACGCAACGCCTGTTATAACCCTGTAACGAATTATTTATTGTTGTTTATAGGATTAAGAATTTTTATGAAATTACCTATAATGAAATATTTACTTGTTATTCGCGACGTCAGACGTGACTTTTTGCAAACTGAAGTAACGATCAGATTTCGTGGTATTATCATCGCAATAGCAGAAACAATAACTGCAATGCCAGAACAACCAACGCCACCAGCTATCGACTTTAGTAGTTCCAGCTTCACATGTGCTCTTTTGTCCAAATACGCGACCGTTTTCATATTCTATATGTTCATATCTTCGGCTACTGTTTGAGGGCTAAAAATCCATAAATTTATTGAGTATAGTATCCTCTATATGTAGCTCAGTGTAAAACGAAGTTAAATTTACCGAAGGACAAATCCACATGTCCGAATCTATGTATTCACAATTTAATACTTTGCCATTGCATTGTTGCTGCCGAGAACAGAATTGATTTTTATAGCATCCTTGCACTTTTGTGTATGAATAATATGCACAATTTTCTTTACAAGATGATTGCCTATTCAAATCTACTTCGTTTACAATATACCCTTGGAACAGTTTTGTCATTTGTGTATATGTTTTATCTGTAAGAAATTGCTTCGTTCAATTATGTTTATTCCATGAAAATGGATAATCAAGTAAATATACCTAATTTTTGAACTCCAGCATCACATTTCCAAAGATCTCTAGGAGCAAAAGCCATAGCAGTTTTCACTGCTCTTACGGTTTCCAATGTTCTTGTTGTATATTGTTGCGTTACTAAATCTATTTCTTCGCTGAAGTTAGAACCTACATTAAATTTGTTACATTGGTTAGTCTATTGTCGCGAAGTCAATGTCGTTTCGAAAATAACAATGAATTGTATATGTTACATCCGATAATTGCTATTTTATACCTGGATTGTAGAGTCGTAGCAACATGTAAGAGAAGTGTATCATACTGTAGCCTTTAATTTCTGTAAGGGTAATCGTGCTATATAGATTGTAGAGTAATTGTTGCAGCGATTGCTGTTCACTGCAAATTTGTGAGGATGCATCCTATATGAACAAAGTATAAATTTAATTATGCTTGTATATGTATATACATATGTCGACGTAGAGTCGTTTGATTTTAGTTAATTTAATGAAAAAAAAAACAAGATAACAAAAAATATGCAAAGTTATACCTGATATGAAACCATAAACAATTTATCATATATTATGAATTCAGCTATACGCGTTAACGCATTTATTATGGATGCATTTGGATCGTGCAAAATAGTTTTCGAAAAATCTGCTAGTTTCTCTAGATCAAGGTACACATTCTCGTCGATAATTTCACGTTGCATTTGCCTAAAAACGTTATACAGTCCGTCGATGCTTTTTAGCTCGTTCTCTGTTCGGGCCCATAGCCACACGGAATTCAACGAATTTAAATATTCGTAACCACCGCTTGGAAACTTCTGTTCTAGTTCGTTTCCGAAGGCCTTGAAAGTCTTTATAAGGTTCAGATATTTATCGTCTTCGAATCCTATAACGCTTAACCCTGCCTCCGATAAATTTCTTTCCAACGTATACTCGAGTTGAAAGAGTTTGTATCTCATTTCATCGATTCTGGTGGCGTTGTTATTGAAAGCACTTCTTACTCCCCATATTACCGAGAGAAAAAGCAAGCTTGCGATGACTTTTGTTTCCTTCATTTTCTATTTCTCAATGTGTCCTCGGTTTCTTGTTTCTCTTTAATTACACAGATATACGTGCAGTCTCTATTTTCGATCCATTATACTCTGCTATACCTACGCGTGTATATGCAGATTATAAGTCTCAAATAATGATACGTGCGATCTGTAGTCTCTCAGGTTTCAATTTGCAACTTGGCAACGAATCGAATAAATAAAGTAAATTATTTTCTCTGATAATTCATTCGACGACGTTGTCTTCGATTATATCAAAATGAAAGGCAAGAAAGCTTTAACGTATTTGAAAAGATCAATATTGAAACAATTGGTTTCGTGTAATGCCCTTGAAACTTCGGGGAACAAAAACATTTCAGTAGCGTAGCATAATTTTTACGACAATAATTGATACGTTTGTATATGCAGTATAGGTATACATAGATAACTTACGCTCACATAAAGCGTGCAGATCTAAGGGTCAATTAAAAATGATATCGCATGTTTCACATCATGAATCTGTTCTTGATTAGCGTTCTTTTTCAGTCGATTATATTTCATTAAGTTAAAGTGAATCACATCCGCGTATAATTATTAACACTTCCGGTCATTTAAAGCCTTTCAACCAGAATCAAAATTTTATGAATTTTATTTTATCGAATGCAATTTTTTTATATGCGACGTTATTAATTTCTCACTTTGTACACATTTTTCGAAAACAAATTGAGAAAATGTTGTAACTAAAATTCTGTTTATTTTAATCGGTATCTAAAAATGTTTGTAACTGTGTTAGAAAATGTAACGTGTTTATTACAAGGAATGAAAATAATTGAAAAAAAAAAATCAGTTCGATCGTATTAGAAGAAGTTACACGTAAGGTTTCTTCATACGCGGTGCAAATCTTATTATACAGATTTGATATATGATCTTATTTTACTTGAAAAACCAACATTTTTAAACAATAACTAATCGTATAATTTAATATTTTCCTTTTTTAATCGCTAACTTTGTAAGCGTTCGTTGCATTCCACGTAAGTCGTGATGATAAAGACTACTCTTTGTTTTGGCTAAAGCGATGTCGCACAAAAGGTATTCTCACGGCTGAGATCGCACGCTTGCATAACTTACAAAACAAAAACCGTAAAACACGCCTAATAATTACTGTTTTTAATACATTTTTAATTATTTACACGAAAATTCAAGTCGTTCTTTTATTTAAAAAATACTTTCCACGATGGAATCAACAAAGTGAATATAAATTTTAAACGTTAAAATCATTATCGTAAGATACGCGAAATTGTAATACGGTCAATTGATATTTGTGTGAAAGAAACGCATGTGTGTAAACATCCGAACGACACAACAAATATAACGTTGTGAGAAACTTTGATCGGTACTGTTATTCCTTTACGATGTCATAGAGCAAAACCTCTAAACCGCCTCTGTAAGACTCAACGATATTTGCATAATTTCGAAGACCTCTCGAGAACGTAACAACAAATTTTTCTCATCGAATCCATATTGTTCTCAAAGGCATTCACATTAAACGAATGGAAAGTAATGTTTCGAAGTAATATAGGTCGCTGAAGGTCAATGGAATCGATCGAAACTGTTTCGAAAACAATTAACAAACATTGAAACCTGAGACACTGTTTGAGCACAAATTCTCGTATACTGGTTACGGTTTGAAAGTTCATTAATTGCAAACTGTAGTTCTGAACTGTCTGAATCTTTGTCACAATATGTACCGTTTCACAAACATTCGTTCGGCGATCGTTTCTCGGAAATACAGTTGCTAAGCGTGTTTTCGATACAACGACAGAAAACGGCTCAGCGAACACTTTTCTCCGCTTGTTCGGACTCGACTGAAAATTTTCTATCATTCTCTCGTCATTTCACTCAATGTTTCTCTCTCCCCCCCCCCTTCTCTTAGAATCGTTCAGGCTTTAATGATGCATGTATCTCTGCGCATGCCCCTCTTCATTCTTATTCTCCTCGCGTTCGTATAAAGTGCATTGTATCGTCAAGCAAAACATTATACACGAACTTTTCGTTTCTATGAAAATGTTAGCGTATCCAGGAAATGAAATGTGTTTTACTTAATCACGAATGATTTCTTTTTTTTTTAGCGAAAATTATTTTGTATTTCGTAAACGATATCTATTTCATACACGTAACCGCATCGCAATTGTTCATTATTTTTCATGAAGAAGCAGGAAAAGCGTAATTTCTATAATGGTTTGGTAGATAGAATCTGGCACAAAATGTGTTTTTACATTTTCGCTTGCATTGTTTCCTTTGTGAAGTTTATCGTGTAAAGTGTAGTTTGAAACTAGATAAGCTGAGCAAGATGTATAAATGAGCACCAGGCAAATATGCATGATAGACGTTTCAGTATTTTCTCATACTTTTTTTTTGTATTAGAACGAATTATTTATATTTATATATCATAGCCCCGATGTGAAACATAATATTTTTTATTATTATGATTAATTCGCGATTTAGTACCATGATTAATATTAAAGACTTCGTCGTAGTTAATTTGTTACTGCTTCAACGCTGTATCTGCGATTCTATCTAGCTTGTAAATTGAATAGGCGCTCACTGTCTGTCGGATGTTACCCGATCGTTACAATATTCTCCCGTGCCTAATACCCCTTTGTGCTGATTAGTTACGATAGGGTTCTTGTTACAACATTCCACTAGCAGAAATTCTTGTCTCGAGAATAGCAACGATCAAAAAGTCACGTTTAATTTTCATAAATTTAAAATATGATAAGTTTGTTTACTTTACACGTAAATATATAAAATGTGAAAAACGTTAACAGGTATTTCTTTAATTCTTCGTGAAACAGTGTTCCATGAAATTAGAAAATTTAAATGATATTCGAAGGGAATTTAATTTTGATGTCTGAAGTTTTATTATTACTTACTCTCATTTGGTTTGACAATAGCACGAGGACACTTTTTGTGAAGAGTTTATCGTTCGTAGGGACAAGCAATCGATGAATACTCTTTAAAAGATCAGGTAGAGCGCCCGATCTAGACGAGACACACGTTGTGGCAAAATCCTCCAATGTGTATTTCTCATATTTCCTTTGCGTCTTGGCGTATATCAAGAAATTATTATACAAATCGTTAATTTGACCAACGTATTGATCAATTGTCCGTAATTTTTGATCCAGTTGCTCTTGTAACGGCAACTCCGTTAGAAGTTTGGCCACAACCATGTCAAAGCGTATTTCCATCCTATCTTGAAAAATATTAATTTTACTGGACACTCTCGATATTCGATTCTGTATTTCCTTTTCCATTTTGTTAACAAATGGATAACTGACATCTTCATTAGGATCTCTGGGACGTATTAATTCCCACGACTCAAGAATGTCCATCATTGTTTCACGACCGAATCTTACTAACTCTCTTATATCCGTAACACTATAAGTCTCTGAAAAATGTCCGTTTGTAAACTGTCCTAAACTAATTAGGACGCAGAAATAAATGATCTTCAAATTAATTGCTTTCATCTTCGTCGGTTGAATTCCAAACTTCTGAACGAAACGAATTTAAATAGAAAGTAAATCACGATCTTTGCACATGTATACGTATATCACTTATCATGCCCTGTTCCGTTTCTCGTTTTCTTTCTTCGATGATCGACGCTTGGTTGATTCGTTTCTCGTTTTCTTTATTAATACCACAAGTTTTAAAAAAGCTACAAATAGACGACGGAAAGGAACAAAAAATATTTTAGGAAAATACCCTTAGAATTGATCGCGTGTGGAAGAATCCCGTCCAACTCTTCCGAAACTGGGTAGATCGTCCTTCGTCCATTAACGGCTGAGCCGTTACAAACTGGCAACACAGCATTTTGTAGCCTTCCAGTGCTGGGATTGGTCGACTTAGTGGGGGAACCCATGAATATACGTGACGAGTAGCGATTGTACAATGATCACGGTGCCTGGATATTTCAGAATTCATGATTCATATTTTATACTCCCCCATGTACAGCATATGTTTTTCATATATATATAACAAGACATATATATTTCTTTAATCTTAATTATATGTATAAATATATTTCTTTACTTTATGTATACCTTTGAATACTTTAAAATAAAAGTTATTGAAAATCTTGTATTTTATTCTTAATATATCTGTATATGTTGTATGATAGTTAGGAATCAAAGAAATAATTTTTGATAAGACACGATAGAAACGATATTGGGCCAAGTACGAGACTGTTTAACGAAAATTCCGTTAGATATTTATAAATAATGCATATATTGCACGATAACGCTTATAGATATGAAATTAAATAATACACTTCAATAAGACTCCTATCAATTTTTTAAAAATTTATTCTGTAGATTTCTTTCTTTTGAACTATGTTGAATGGATATGTTTATTTAGGTTGCTTTCTACGAAATTTTGAACGGAATATGGGTGCGCAATGGACTTCAAATTAAAGGGCAAGCTATGACTTACATACAATGCAATTTTTGTAATTCGATGGTGGATGCAGATCTTTATCTTCTGCAAGTGTGTGCAACCAAATTGCAACCAGATGTCTTTCTAAAAACAGTCATTGAAAAGTAATTGTCCTGATGTATTAATAAATTTATTGTTCTTACATTTAGAACAACAAAATAATCGTTATTTTATTCATTCAGGTTTCATATAAGGGAATGGATGAGTCCTCGTTTATATCATCGACGTCAGAATGAATACATAGAAGAACATACTAGTCCCATGTTAGAAAGCTGCTTAACATTTCTAGCTACATTAGTTAATGTTCGAACAAATCTAGGTAAGGTTTTATGTTACTTTCTTATCGATCGAATAATTGTATAAAACTAATATATGTATAACTTGCTCCAATGTTTGTTTAGGTTTGTCAGATCCTGAGATGTCGTGTATGGAAATGGTTACTTTATTAAGTATGGGTGACAAGACTCATAGTCAACTAATGGAGTTAATGCCAGAACGATGTGGCACCACTCAAACCAGAAATTTTGAAGCTGTATTGGCCGATGTACGATTTATTTTCATTATTTATATCAAATGTTTATTTTTAAATAAACGTAAAACTTCACTCATTCAATATGGTTTACAGATAGCGCAGTACAGGGCTCCAAATCTAGAAGCTAGTGGAAATATGCAGCAAGGAATGTATGGCCCTAAACCACGTGTTTGGGAGGAATTGTTTGATCCTTTACACGTTTCATTAAGAGCAATAAACAGGAGAGATTATCAGATATCAATGGACCGTTTTACCGAATAGTGAGCAATAAGTTTTGCCTAAATAATTTTTTTTTTTAATACTAATTTTATTTTAATTTATTCTTTTTCAATGATCATTTTTCTTTCAGTGTCAAACAATCTGGCAAGTTAAAAAATAGTGCAACACCATGGCCACCATTTAGACATCCTGCCCCTGTTTCACCCGATTATGATGATCCGCGGATCGTGTTGCGCACCAAAATTTTTCATGTCATGATTTTAATAATTCTTTACAAGGCTGTGTACGGGCATAATATATCGGAGCATGTCATGGCACTGACTATATACCTATTAGAAATGGCAGTAATTACTGCGGAAGTACCAGACAAATCTGTAAGTAATTAATAATTTCATTTGTGTTCGATAATTCTAATTTCATTTCTTTATTTTCTTTCAATCAGATGAATCCTTTATGTCAGTATACCGGCGATAAGTCGTCTCGTATAATAAAAAATATGGATCTAATCAGTTGGTACAAGACTGATAATTTGTCTGAAAATCTAAGAACTGTAATACCTAGAGTTATTAAAGTCCAAGAGTCAGAGCCAGAGCCAGATAGCTCGGACAGTGAGTAAACTTATTAATAAACTACTTATCTTTACTCGTTCCTCTCATTTAATGTTTACGTTTTACATTGAATTGTCTTGTACTTCTCTTTCTTCAGGTGATGTGGAATGGGAAATTCAAGGTGAAATGACTGAAGTCGCAACTTCACTTATGTTAAATGCTGGAACAAATGAAAGCTCCTTGGAAGTTTTGTCGCTTCCATCATTACCTCCTTTATCAGCTTTACCCAGAACAAATAGTAAGTTTTAATTTTTAATTTTTCATAATATTCAAATTAAAAACAATTGAAATACAGCTAGAAAAAACAAATTGTAATAATTTGTAGCTCGATTTCATATGACTATTGTACCTGAAGATGGAATTGTTGCTATATCAGATACTGATAGTGAAGATGACTTAATTCCACTACAAAGAGCTTTGCCACCATCCACCGAAGAAGAATCCATGGCTATAGCACTTGAATCATCTCCATCAATCAGTATGTTACATTCTGTCTTTTTCATTTAATTTTGGTGTCAAAAATTTTCCTACAATTTTTCCCTTATTCAGCCACTGGTTTGGCTAGATTGCTAATATTTTCTTTTCATGAAAAGAAACATTGTTAATATTTATTAATTTTATATAGATATGGTCAGCGGTCAACCCGCGTTACCACCTGCACCTCAGCGGCCCGTTGTTATGGCTGGCAATGAAATTGTTCCTGCTCAAACAGTTTATTTGAGATTGAGCACTTCCGAAATAACAACAACAGAAATTGTTCCATCTACGTCAGAGAGAAGAGAGCTACTGGTAATGATTCACGTTTATTTATATTACACTATATACTTTTTAATATATCATCGCTTCAGTTTATTATTCATACGATGAACTTCTTTATTTCAGGGCGGACAATTACATCCAAAAACAGTGAAAGCGGGCGAGAGTATAATTTCGTTACTTTTGAGGTTGCATTCGCAATTATCGGGCGTTCCAGACAGTTATAATCCGGAACAAAGTGCAATGTTGGATAACGAAGCTAGTAGTAGTTCAGCTGCACAGCCAAAAGAATCAAGAATCGGTGATGGCCCATTCTTTATCTCGCAGCTACTTAATAAGATAGCAAATCTAGATCCCATGTGCAAAGATGCTATTATTGACACTAGAAACAAGCTATGGCCGCGTATGCAGGAGTGCGAAGGTAAACAGCGAGAAAAAGAACATCAGGAAAGGGAAGAAAGACGAAGACGGGCGAAAGAAAGACAGCAGAAACTTATGGCTGAGTTTGCTAATAAGCAGAAGCAGTTTATGGAACAAGCAATGAAAACAGGTAAAATAAACACGAAAACTGAATATTGTTAAAAATGAATTACTAAATTGACTTATAACTTGCAGAGGAAGCAGGTGTGTCCGGTATGGATTGGGAACAAGACGACAATACAACCAAATTAACTAGCAAAAAGGAATATGACTGTGTTATTTGCAACCAAACTACTCCCAGCAGCGAAGATGCACCAATGGGTCTTGTTGTATTAGTTCAAGTAATAAATAAATATCTCTAGTTAATACCAAATCCTTATTGCGATATCGATGTAACACTTTCTTACGTATTCTGATTTTAGGCAACAAGTGTTATTGGTCATGAGCGACAACAACCGGACAGACTGGTCTTCCCTACTTCTGACGATGATCCGCCTATACCAAAGGGTGACACACGTGGTGCCTATTTTGATCGTAGATTGGATGAAATGAATCGCCATTTCGATGCTGTAAATATTGAAATCTTAATTCGTGATACTCAGAATATAAAATGTAAGTTGCGTAAACTTTGTATTTGATCATTGTAGGTTTCATGGCTATTGTCTGTTAATTTGGGCTGGGAAGGCGGTGTTCATGTTCAAACATGCGGACACCACTTGCATCTAACTTGTTTAAAGTCATATCTACAGTCTCTTCGTAACCAACAAAGACATCAAAGTCTTGCAGTGGATAGTGGCGAATATTTGTGTCCACTTTGTCGGCAGTTAGCTAATTCTGTTCTCCCACTTTCTCCGCGGCTGGGAGATCGTGCGGCAGTGGTGCGGTCTTACCATACCCCTTTTGCTACAATACTCTCGCAATTAAATAATTTTTTGAAAGAGATACAACGAAGTCCAGTAAGTTTATGAAACTTTATTTAATCAGATTAGCAATGGAACTAATACTGTATTGCTGTATAGGTTTCGACAAATTTGACTGCGGAAATGGGAAGAGCTATGGAGGATATGACGAATTGCACATATTTCCAATATAAACAAAAGAACTGTTCTCCTAGTCACCAAAGCTTGTTCCTCTTTGTAACTTCTGTAGCTCGAACTAATTTTGAAGTTGAACTTGTTCAACGTGGTGGATCATTGTGCATCCCCCCACCCAATACAATACCCTTGACGCCAAAACGTGATTGCATCGGTAAGTTCGTTTCGTTATTAACAATAAGTTATTGTTGCTCAGAATTTTAGCTGTCTAAACAGATACTGGTTTAAATCAGAGATAAGATAGAATACTATTTTATTTTCAGTTGCACTTCTTCATGTTTTGGCCATGCATGCAACAGTATTGACAGCGTGGCCGGTACATCACACTTGGCAACAGTTGACTGGAATACCTGTTGTACCTGCGACGCCATTAGCTCTCACACCTCACGAGAGGGAAGTTCCTTTACTTCTCAGAGATCCAACTGCACTTCTTATACAATTTGTATTATTGCTTCCCTTGCATTTGGATCAAAGTATGCGCATAAATGTTCCACTTATACATTTACATTGCTGGATTTTTTAATTACTGGTACGATTAAATAACATATTATTTTCAGCGTATTTCTCTAGCGTGGTAAAAGTAATATACAACTTATTGTACTATCAAATAATGTTACAAATAAGTTGTGGGTTCACGCAAACAGATAGAAACGCAATTATGAGGAGAATCAAATGCAATGATCTGATGCCGTCAGAAACTATACTTTGTAGAATTATTGAATATTTCGATGAGAGTGCGCTCTATCGTTCAGACGATGTTGCGCCGTACGTAAGAGATAATATGGACATCATCGAGATGCAGGTTGGTGCGAATAATTGATAATTTAATTATAATTGTTAGGATAATGTAATTGCTCTTACATATAAAAAAAGTATATCAATGACTACCTTCTCCCCACGATTATAATTGTACTTATTGAAAAGTAATCACAATTGAGTTTTTATCGTATTCTTGTTATATATTATTATCATTGCATCTTTAATTATGTTATTTCAGATACGATCTATGTGCTTGCCATTCTTACGAGTAGCTGCACTGCTTCGCTATCATTTATATGAAGAACCTTTACCCTTAGTTAGGACACCACAGTCTGAATACACGAAATTAATTCATTACTTGAACTTAGTTTCTAGAGATACAAATTCGTCTACCTTCAATTCGTCGCAAACTTTGAACTGGCAAGACAGCGAAGCAAGTGTTTCGGTACCTCGTCTATGGTGTGATCAGTTGCTTGCTTTTGTAAATCAAAGCGATGCAGCAAGAAATTTAATAATGGAACAACACATATCATGGCAGGTACCGAAATTACTCAGTCTTCCGAGGGAATACGAGAAAATTTTTACGGTAAGGATTATATAAATAAAAACGTATCTATAGCTATTCAAGCGTCTTTATTAGAATTTTGTTAATTATCGTTTCTTCCTTTTTTATTTTATAGTACTACCATGAACGACCATGTCGTAAATGTCATTCGATTCCACAAGAAATTAGCATCTGTTTGTTGTGTGGAACCATTGTTTGTCTAAAACAAAATTGTTGCAAACAGATGAATGTCTGTGAAGCTGTTCAAGTGAGTACTATACGTATATACATGTTTCTTTACTTGTTTTTTATTTATTTATTATTTTTTTTTTCTTTCTTAAATTCAATAATTGTTAATTGTATATAGCATTCGATCGATTGCGGGGGTGGAACTGGTATATATCTGGTAGTAACGTCAACTTATATTATTGTAATCCGGGGTCGGCGAGCCTGTTTATGGGGCTCTTTGTATCTCGACGACTTTGAAGAAGAAGACAGAGATCTGAAGTACGTAATTTATTTCATAATAGTTTGTTACTAAATTGAATTAAACTTCACGTAGAATTTGGTACCTGGTATATTACGCAGCTATAAATTTAATACGTTATACCATTATTAGAGAAATTGCAAAACGTTGTTCAATTTATTAATACTTCATTATAGACGCGGAAAACCTTTGTATCTAAGTCAAGACAGATATCAATTATTGGAACAGCAGTGGCTAGCGCATAGATTCGATCACACGAAAAAAACATGGGTATGGCATCGTGATGCACTGTGACTTTTTTAGGACGTTATAAACCGATTATTTTTTAAACAAGTTGAAGACTTTCAACAGATTTATTCCCATACAATGCTTCGCCAAAAAATAACAGCGCTTTAAGAATTAACAGATCGCTCGAATACTGTATGGATATTATATTTATTATGATGCAAGTATACATAATATTACATATTAATATAAGTATAAACATAATATTGAATGAAAGTATTATTAAAAAAAAAAAATGAAAAAACGAGGTGAGAGCTGAACTAAAAAACTGTTTATAGTCACAACACCTGAAAGATTATATCTGAAAAAATGTATGTTTTGAATTAAACCTTGTACATTTTATTTAAGAAAAAAAAATATATATATAAATTACGTCCTTATAAAAAAAGTACTTATTTAGTGCGTAGCATTTGTACTTTAGAGACGGAAATGATTGAATTTGTTAAATGAAATTTCGATTATTGCTAGAAAGTGAATAAGTTATGTTATGAAAAATAACTTAATAGTTTCACGTTATTAGTGAAATCATTTTTCTTTTTCTTGAGGTGGATTAAATTTAATGTGTGCCTTTTTTGATGTAAGAAAAAAAAAATACAAAAAGAAAATCCGTTATGTCCTATAATTTATTACTGTAATTACTTTACTGATTATTAAAAACTCCTTATTTCAGAACCGTATTTTGTATTTGGTTTGTTCAGAAATAGAATTTTCTAGTTTACCGTAACTAATTATTGTAAACTAAAAAAATATAGCGCGTTATAGTAGATTTGTAAACATGACAAAATCGAAGACTGACGGTCTTTATTATAGGGACTCTGTTTCTGAATAAATTTAATAACGAACCGAGCACGATACTAAAATATCTGTATAATTTATTGTCGTATCTAATTTGAATCTGAATTGTTCAGGTGAAGCAATAATGTTGATTATGATTGTGCATGGATTGTTAGCTACAAGGTGAAGGGAAAATTTTTATGTATAGATGAAATTGGCAGAAGTATTGTCCTAATAAGGAACAATTCTATAAAGCGATATTTTAGACGTAACTGAGAACAACGTGCAAATTATGTTCAGCATATCGAATTAACTACTTTTCATTATTAATAAATGACCAGAGTCAACAGTGTAGTGATAAGTAAAGGTTGTTGTTAACACCGCATAAACATTACTATTGTAAAATTTCCTCTTGTAAAAATAGCTTTTGTTCGAATTTCATCATGCGAATTATTCGTAGCAGTTCATAGAAGGCTGTAATAAGTATGTCACGAATCAGTGAAAACTTGCGATTCAGACAATATTTGATGCATTATTTTTCTCTATGCATATTATGGGCTGTGTATATTAAACTATATAAATTCATTTTATCGAACGGAACTATTTATCTACTCGCTGAATTTTTTCGCACCGGTGCATAAATACTAATTAACCGATTGAACTGTGGCAAATAAGTTGTTATTGCTTCAGAAAAAGCAAATTTATGCATTCGTTTACATAAAAAAAAAAAGAAAAAGAAATATTCCTGTCGGAACTTCGCTCTCGCGTAATACTTTGATACTCACTAAAACAGTGTTTGCGTAACACACCTTCTGTTGAAGATTTTTGACTTTTGTGATACTACGATTATTGAGACAGAAAATTGCTTCTTCTAGACGCTGGTCACTGTAAATATATAATAATGATAGGACGCCACACAATACAATTATTAGTTCATGCAAGATAATCTGTATACAGTTAAATATATTTAGGAATGTCCGTTTATAACATTAAGGATTTACGTACGTCACGTTAAGAAGTGCTAAAACGTAAATAATAATAGCAATTATCAACTTTGTTCAATGTATAAATAAAAGCAATTCTATTAAATGAAAAAAAAATATCTTTCCGTGTGATATGAAACTATTTTTTAAGCTGTGTTGTAAAGTAAATAGAGAAAGATGAATAATTATTTTTATTTCTTAGATAATTATTACAGGTATTTTATGCTATTGGGAGATGAGATTTGATTGCGAATAGGATGAAACCCAGTAAACATAGAGATCTAATGATTATTACAACGTTGTTTATATCAAAATCATTTTCTGCCTTCGTTACGGAAATTGATAATCTATTTATATGAGAGCATTCTTACCATTCAACGCGATCTACATTTCATAAAAGAGAATACTACTAATGTTATTATTATACCTTACTTATTCTTCCTAACTATAGACATGCCTATTATTTAAATTGTTTTTATTATTTCAATAAATGTTTATTATTTTTTTTAACTCATTGTTTATAAATATGACAGTAAAAGAAAAATGCCGACTAACTTGTACACGTTAGTATACGAAAACTGTACTACTTATCTGTACAAGAATAAGTTTTATTATAATTTGTCGAAATTATGCCCCGCTGAATCATCGAGTATCATGTAATGAAGATGCTTATACAGACATAACAATTTTCGAATGAAATCCACAGATCTTTAGCGCGAATTTGTTCACTTTGTTACTATTCAAATTGTTTTTCTTGAAAGATCAGATTACTAACATTTCTATGTGTTATGATGTTTATCCTTTTCACTGAAATACCAGATATTTTCACACACGATAAAAATGATCTATAATAACATCGAATTCCCAAAAAAGCATCTACATTACTTACATTGCATTAATTACTCCAATGACCATTGAAAAAGAAAAAAAAAATTAACCGTTTATCATATTTTTAAATTACGTTTTCAAAGTTGCAAGTATTTCTGTTACCATTACAATTACATTGAAAAGGCAAAGAGAAAATATTACAATTACTTCTTTTATTATAGATATACCTTAAACGCAACAATTTTGTTAAATCATGTTCACATCATATAATAGTTACTGTGCTATAATAACAAAACTAAAATTTCTCACGTGGATCTCTCACAGTCTAGATCTAAGAATTCAGAAATTTATAAAATGCAAATACATTGCCAAATATTGCTAATGGACAAATCTGATAACATTAAAATATGATTCATTTTTTTTTTTTTTTTTTCCCATTAATTCTCTTTTGTTTTGCTTGTGATGAATGAGTGTCATAGCATGAAACTGATCGTTGATGGTCCTTAAACTTGCCTCAATACAGGAATGTAGAACAGCACATCAAAATGTTACATAAAAAACCAAATTACATAATGCTTTTTTAACATACATATACATACTGATAAACTTGTCCATTTCTTTATGATAGTCACTTTCACTTTAAAAGACATTAAAACTGAATAATAGATTTAATTTCTTCAGTAGTGACCACCTGTTTGTTCTTGGTATACTTCAATTACATCATCATTTTCCATTTCCAACTGAAAATACAATTGATGCATTATATATTTTCACTTTGCTTTCCAAAATATTTAATTTATAGAGTTGTATTTACCTGCTTTGGTGTTTCATCATCATTAATTCTTTTACCATCAAAAAGAAACCTGAGTGATGTCATAGGAACACCCTAAATGAAATTTGGTAATCTCATATAAACTTTCATTTCTGTATGTATGTTTAAATTACATGCTCTTAGTAATATACAATATTCAAAATATCTGTGTTAGTGTACAGAGGATGATACCTTATGAGAGAATAAATAAAAAATAAAATTTTATTTAAAGCTTTATTTTGGAAACTTAACAGTTATGCATGAACTTGTCTGACCCTCAAGTTCGCACACCTTGATATACATTTGTACTGTTTTTGCTTATTCTTGTATTTGTAAACACTGATAATGCCATGGTTTCTATGTTTCTGCTATTTTATTATCAACATTACTTAGTATCTATGAACCTTTTGATAAGACTAAAAGTCTTGTTGCTGCTTTCAATGAGTGTTGGTGTACCCAACTTTCTGGCTAATGTTATTATTATATTCACCAGTATATAAGAAACAATATTCATACCATTCTTTATGGTACCTTTTATGGACATTTTTAAACCATGATCATGATGCAAATGTTTACAATAATGCTGTGCACAAAGTCAAGCTTTTAGTCAAATGCATGCAAAACCAGACCAGTTTTGAAAATTAATTTTCTTCAAAACAAGTCTTGCAGAAAAACAACTTACTCCACAACTTTACTTAATTTTCTCATGAGAGATCATCCCCTACCTACCGGTTCTCTATCTTGTGGTACATGCAAAGTAAAATACTTCTCAATTTAAAATGATCCTGAACCATAGTAAACATTTTAAATTGTATACTTTAGAAAGTATAGAAAAAATAATGTAGAATACACATAGGACATTTCAATTGCATATCATACACTCTACAAAAAGTTAAACTGTTTAACAGAAATTTTGTTAAACCTCTAAGGACTACTTTGAAACAATCTACCCACCATCAAACCTCATAAAATATTGTTTTATTTTACTTTTATTTAAAAAAAAAGGACTAACCACACGATCGCTGTACGATTTCTTGAGTTTACCCATCTGAGTAGTCATCTTTACCCTAAAATGAATTTCATTGCTGTCCTAAAAAAAAAAAAAAAAGAAGTGAAACGATAATGCCGGTTACGGGACGTCGTTATAGGATGGTGTGAATATGGAAAATAAAATCGGTAATTCTTACGTTCCCAACGACTTTAAGCTTGATGTATTCAGAATTCGCGTCGCCTGGGCCGGCTTCGGGTTTTTGCTCCTACACGCAAGGTTAGACCGATTAGATTCGGTGTATGAACGTACATTTTGATATTACGACACATTTAAACCGCTAGATATTGTTATTAATATATCGTTCATGAAAGTGACCAAACTCACCTGATTATCGGACATGGTATATAATTAAATATAACAAATCTCGACCACGCGCCAGAACAGTAACCAAACACAAGCACGCAATATGGCGCCGCGCTTTTGTCAGTTGCACAGTCTTCTAAAAATAAAAATTTTAACGTTAGTGGTACGCTCGTTCGAAAAGACATTATTTTTCGACGACCGACGCGATGCCTCCTAATTTCGTTAAACTTTGACTTCCCGACTTTTTATGGCAATTAAGCAACATTGTTACATTTAAAGGGATGAAATATTAACGCGAAGGAATGCGATTTCCTTTCTTTTTTTCTTTGGTTCTTTCAGAATGATACAATTGATAAAGATGTAATTGTTTGGTACGATGAATTATTCGATGTGGCTAATTCTTTCGGGTACCGTACCATCTTTCAATTTTAAATATGAAATTTTATGTCATTGTATTTACATTGTAATTTATAATCTTTATTGTTAACGAAATAATCTACATTACATCATGAAATTCTAAATTTGGTTTTTTCATTATTTTAATTTCAATCTCGTGCAGGTTTTCAAAAAATGTAATTTATATTTCCGTATTGGCGTTGAATTTGCAACTGACAATCAGTAATCACTGCATGGCTGTAAGTTGCATATTTATTAATTTTGTTTTTAAATTAAACAAATTTTTTTTCACGTAATTTATTTTTATTTGTTTAAACTTATTTGTTGTAGAACTGTGTAACAGTAAATTTCTTTTATTTAGAATACGTGTATTATGCAATATAATTTGTTACAATATTTTCTTTATTCTCTTAAATATATAGATAAATGTCATATTTGGAACGGTTACATATTCATTAAAAGAAAATTCATTAATAGATCGATTGTGATCGTGGGTTCCTAAAACTTTTTTTTGGTAATGTAAATCCACTGTTAATCGCGAATCGCCTTAAAGTATTATTGTTCGTTTCATAAGAAGTAGATTTGATGATTATCAGCTTTCGTAATTCATATGTTTATTCCCATATGACGTGACACATTTTTCCTTTTTCATTACACGGTACGCCTCTAATTGATACGCTACATACATAACATTATTTAAGTTGTATAATAAGCTATCGATCTAACGAATAGATAACTATTTATTAACACGTTGACCGTTAATTCAATTTGATTATTTCTTCAAATTCATATTCGAAACGCTGATACATATTTAAGTAAATAGTAGTTTAATGATTATAAAGCAATTATCAGAGTACATAGGTATTTCATTTTACAGCTTTTCATTTAATACGAAATTTATTCGTATAACAAAATGTTATTTGTTACAATGTAATTGTAGAACAATGCATTCGTAATTCTGAGATCATTTGACAGACCTCACAATTAATGAAACTTTCTGTCCCCAATTCCGGGCTACTAGAACCGTCTTTCAACGTTATCAATTCAAAATGGTAAAAAATTGCATCGTTTATAAGTTCTAACGTTTTCAATGAAAACTAAATATGGCAAAAATTAATTATATATTTCAGAAGTAATTGAATCTGAATCTCATAGAATAATAATATCAGCAAGAAACAGACGCAAGCAAATTTCTAAATTGCGTGCAGGAATTTGTTAAACAATTTTCTGGTTTCCATGACATTATGTACGTTATTGTTTTCACCAATCACGTATGCGTAAGAAAAACGGTCCATCTAGCAACATTTTTGAACGCGTAACTTTAAAATTGCAACTTTGGCAACACTGAATCGATGCAAAATGGCGGAGTGCAAATACGAATGGCGTCGTGGTGAACGGTTGGCGATAAGAGCAAGAGGCATTTGGTCACGCCAACTGAAATCGAGACAACCAATTGAAGAATTAATAAATACAGGGTCTGCTCCACACGATAATAATAAACAGAATATTTATATGTAAAGTGGTTTGCATCATCAAGTACGTTATTGTAGTTCAGCAAGGTTAGAATGTATACAATGAATTTTTATGTAGAACATTGGCGACACGGATAAGTAAATCTTAAAATATATTTTATTTATGGACAATTAATGTATCTTGTTCTATAATGGTCGATTTACACTACAGTTCATAAGTATTAGAACACGTCGAAACATCAATCTTCGAACTGTTGTAACTTCGTGAAAAATGTCTCCTGTTTCGAACTGTGTCAAATTAGAATCGTATAAAAATAGAATCGAGTATAAACAGTCTGAGTTCATCTTGCTGATTTGTAATAACATATGTGTCGATATAAATCGATGCAAGTCTCGCATTTATTATAATTAGGTGGTGTGGTCTCTGTAGATTAGCGTTTTCAAAGGTGGAGAGTGCAGAAGAATGTTTTTAATATACAAAAATGTGTATAATTTAAACATTACTTTATGTTGATTGTCTTGATTTAATGTGGTATTAGCAAATACTTTTGTTTCTATCAGCAGTCGTGCAGTATGGTTGTACTATTTGCAATCAATTAATAAATAGGTATATATTTCAGATATAAACAGATTGTTAAAGAACCCTATATGCATATGTCATTAACATATATTTGTAGTTACAGTTGTTTTATAATATTGCTAGAATATTTCTAAAATATTTTAAATCAATATTACAAAGAAATAGCACTGGAATATTATTTGGAATCTCTTCAAAATACTTATGTAAAATGTTACACAGGAATATTGCAGTAATGTTGTATGTTATACGAGTAATAAATACTGTTTCACCTCTCCAGTTTGAGAATCACTGTGACAATTTAAAACAGTAAAGTGGTTCGTAACTGGTTGCTAGTTTGAGTTAATTACTAGCATTACATTGATTCAAGTTTTATTGGAGCAGGATGATTATGTATTTTAGGAACGTTGCGTCACATCTAAAGAATTACAGTGATTCTCTTTTGAACGTACAAATGCATTGAATAATTATTTAGGCAATTCGTCGTTTTCAATGAGTTTGAAACACACATGTTTGTACGGTGCATGTTTCTTAGTATTCTGGTATTATCTCGTAAACTAAGAGTGAGGGACAATTATTTTTTATGCCAGAACGTTAAAGAATGTGTACCGAATCCCCACCAACATATTTCAAAACTGTTGAAATCCGTGAGGTCGTCTCTTTCGTAAACAATTACCACACACATTGTCCTACGATACACCGCGATTCCGTTGACAATGTTAATATTTGACGAAGATAACTCGTTCGTCGGGAGCAACTCTAGCTAATGCAAAATATACGTAAATAGTAGACCGTAGAACGTTATGGGTGGAATATCGTCTGCTCGGAGCTGGATATCTTTAGAATACCCGTAAGCTGCTCGAAAATTTGTAAGTTCATAGATTAAATTATAATAAAAACGTGCCAAATCAGCTTTCATGCATTTAATCAGGGGTTAATTGCAGGCATTTTTGGTGAATAGACATACCTTAAAATCCTATTCATTTTCGAGACAAAAATTCGAGGTGTGAAATTTTTCAACGGAATTAAAAAATTTCAAATCGTTCTAAAAAAATTATTTTCAGTTGTGGGGGTAAATTACTATCATTTTTTATGAATAGACATACCCTCGAAATCCTACTCACTTTCTAGAAAAAAATTCGAGAAGTTGTGAAATTTTTCGACAAAATTAAAAAATTTCGAATCGTCTTGGAAAAATTATTTTTATTTGCAGGGGTTAATTACAAGCATTTTTGGCCAATAGACATACCTTCGAAATCCTACGCACTTTCGAGAAAAAAATTCGAAAATGTGTGAAATTTTTCGACAAAATTAGAAAATTTCGAATCGTTCTAAAAAAATTATTTTCAGTTGTGGGTGTCAATTACTATCATTTTTGGTGAATAGACATAACCCCGAAATCCTACTCACCTTTTAGAAAAAAATTGGAGAAGATGTGAAATTTTTGACAAAATTAGAAAATTTCAAATCGTTCTGGAAAAATTATTTTCGGTTGCGGGGGCCAATTACAATAATTTTTGGTGAATAGACATATTCCCGAAATCTTGCGCATTTTCGAGAAAAAAATTCAGAACGAGCGGAAGTTTAAACGTTAATAACTTTTTAACGAAGCCTCCATCGACAAATTAGTATTCTTGTTTTTCGTCTTATTTTGACGCTCTAGAATCTCCCATTAAAATTTTTCCCAGGGAACACCCTGTATCTATATTCATATATAAATTCAATATTACTAATCGATTATCATTATTAAAATAAGAAGGTATTCATATTTGTGGTACGTATGTATATTCCAAATATATGAATACTTTATTAATTAAATAATAATATTCGAACAGTAATATTGAAATAGTGATATTCGGTTAGTAATTTTTTAATATCGATATTTGGGTGGTAATATTTGAGAATGGTAATTCGGCAATTCGTGCATTGTTGGGGCGCCACTGTCGCCGATGTATCAGAATTTGAACGCGTGCTAGGCAAAGTTATTTCTACGTTGTGTTTAGGCGGATGTTTCGCGGTGTTTTGCGACGAACGTAACGTGTTTAGAGATTCGTGCACCAAATTCGCGTACTAAAAGTTCTAAATAAAGCATAGAGGTCAACGAAGTACCAGGAAACTTGGTGCAGCTCGGGTAATTTGTATTGGCGCACGCGAGAGGGACGCTGGCGATGCTGATTGGCAGATTACGTTTTATAACCGACGCGAGTAGTCGGTCAATCGAGATTGGCAATTTTCAAATTTTGCTAGCGGCTAATAGTTACAGTGGAAATTGATTACTAACAGCGTAAGAGTCGAGTCAGTTTTATCGTTTCGTTGATTTCACCGGAAGTACTGTGAAATTGCTCAACGCCGTTAACCTGAACATCGTGATAGACATTCCGTTCGTATTGTTGGAGAACGTTGAAATCGTTGCCGCGATCGAAGATCGAACATTTGGTCTTCAGGTTAGATGCTATTTGTTCTTTGTTATTTGTTTTAGCGAGAACACACGTGTGTTATGTGTAATACCAAGTGGTAATCGTAATAATTTATGGCGTGATGATAAGCTGTCGCTCTAACGTTCTGTCATATTCAAATCACGATATTCTAAAAAATGTCGTTCAGTCGTACACGTTACATTTATCTCGACGTTTCATCGGTGTGACATCTTTAAGATTCCACTTCATTACTCTCAGGAAAAGGGGGGAAAACTTCTGATAAGTATATCGAAAGTCTTCGAGTAAAAGTCGCGGTGAAAATTACTTTTCCTCAGATTGTAAAGATCGTTAATTCAGTTTCGAAGACTGCTTTAGTAATGAACCTGTTGCAATATCAATCGCTTAAAATCATTTTTTAAATTCGTCCTCTTACGAAGAACGATTCGTGTAACGTTTAGTCTCGAACGTGTGGTAGTTTATGGTTTCCAAGGTAGTATTTTGAACAGTGTGGAATTTTATTGTATATCAGATGCAACACTTTGGAAGGATCGTGTGATCACTTTGACCCCATTCCACTAGTTGAGGTTTAACAATTTGAATGATTGAGTTGTTAGAACGAACATATATGTACTCTCGATCAAATATTTGTGTACACCTACATGGTCTGTATCAGTGATTCTCAATATTTTTTAACTCGTGGACCCCCCCATCCGAGACATACTTATGTGATTATTATTTTCGATTAAAATAGTATTAACGTAAACATTTGAATAATGTCATTGACATTAGAAATACAGTACCAATTATCCCGATTACCCTACTGTTTGAACACTCTGCTCTCGAGCCCTTTTGTTGTCCAAACAGAGTGGCACGTGCTTTGTTCAGATAACAAAGCGTTCGAACAACAGAGTGTTCGAATAGTAGAATATATAAGTAATTGGTGCTCGGATATAGCTGGCTCTACCGTACTTCGAATCAACTAGTTCATTGAATTGTCGAACAATTCTACTTGTTACGCTATAATTTGACAGTACATCGAGGCTATCTCGAAACCGTCGAAAAGTATCGCGACGTTTTCGTCTCTCTTAATTTTTAGTTTCAACTTATGCCACTGGATGGCGTTAGACGCGAAGTTTCTCGAGCGAAACTCTCGCGACGTTTAAGACCCGTCCCACCTGTTGAGGAAGTTAGATCGTTTCCGACGAGACGGCAAACTTTCTGATATATTTTTTCATATCGCGCAACACTCGATGTTTACGGCCACCGGTGGCAGTTGCCCTCAATTCTAAAGTAACACTTGACCGGACTCTCGACGCAGGAAGATAGCCGATCTGTTCTTTTATCGTTAACCTTAAAGTGACTGCTGGCTATCTTGCTTGGGACGTTATTCTCTCTTACTCGCCGTTGACGTAGACGATAAACCGTTTCTAGGTCGACGAAGCTCGAGGGCCTTTTTGCGCGTAATATCGGCCCTTCTTCGACTCGTACGCCGTTATTTATCCTGCGAATCTTTAACGACCATCGACGAACCGCCGACATTTTTTCTCGCCGACCGCGTCGCGCCATAACGCCGACAGTACTACTGAAATTTCACTTCCGACCAAGTTCTTCGACACAGAATGATTCGTTTGGACGAAGTAGATGGCTATACATATATTAAAAATAAATAAATTTCTTTGATATAAATATATTCTTTATTCGTAACATAATAATGCCCCTGGTTTAGAACGTATCAAACTTTATTTAAATAGGCTATTTCCAACCTAAAAAAGAAGTTCTACCTAAGAGTATTGAAACCACTGTACGGACTTAACCTAGATTTATAACAGTCGGATTCATTGTCAGTCCTAGCCATAATTCAATTCGGACCTAACGCGACGCAATCTGGTCTATTATGTTTAACCATGAAGGTTATCTAATTCAATTCTATACCAACTTTATCTGGTTTAAGCCATTTCAATCTAATCAAAGATTAATCTACCTAGTTTGGTTCTACTTTATCTAGACTTATCGTAACTTTTACGATAACATTCTACAGCGTGCACAAACACCATGCACGTTAATTAGAACGCTCTTAGCATAATTGTTAGCCTCCCCTAAGCGTTACCTGTTGAATTTTTTTTTGTGCACAACTTTGCAGGGTTCATTCGATATTTTCAGTGAAACTGTTTAGGGTGACGGTAACTAGGTTAGGTAAATAGGTCCGTTGTCCTATTATATTTTCGTACGTTACATATTTTATTTATAACTCGTGACAAAAGCAGCCCCGCGCCTGGCTATAAATTTCCAGTGGATCAATCGCGCATTTACGATTTCCTGTCGGACGAAGCGCCGTCGAAACGACGACATAACCGTTTCGATGCGAATCTTGAATCTCGTTTCGTTAAGGGGAATGATCCGTCAACTCGACTGGAAACGTTCCCCCTCGTACAGTCGAGCGAAATTTGTCAAAGAATTAAATTCGAGTTTATCAGATTTAAAGACGCGTTTCCCACCGAACGGGACATTTTTGTTTCAGCAAATTCGTTCGCGTCTCCGAGAATAACTCGGTCGGCCATCTTGCACGAATCATCCGACGCTGTAGAGTTACTACAGGAAGCGTAGTCGTGCATCAGATGCAAATATGCCATGAAATAATTATGGCGCGACTGGTAAAATATTAAACAGCATCCGTGCTCCATGGAAATGGCTTCTCGACGGAATTTCTGGGAAAAAAGAATTTGAATTGTTGTTTCGATAACGCAGGCTGTATTGTTTCCACGAAAAGAAGCAAACGAGGTTAGGTCGAGAACGTTCATTAAAAATTCTATAATTGTTGTAAAATAAACATGCTTCTGTTTTATAAACAGTTTTACAAATTTCTAAATATAACTAAAATAGTAGTTGTACTTTTTTAACAATAAATTCGTTGTTATTTTTTCTTCGATTTATTATTGGTCATCGGTGATCAGATCTTTATTGGACAATTATTTGTAAAAAATTTTATTCGGAATAAGATAATATTTTTTTTTATAAATCTTATTCCGTTAGGGTCTAGTGCGTTCTAAAGGTAGAAATAGCTTGTTCAGGTGTGTTTCGATTATGATATGAAAATAGAACAATTTGTAATGTTTAGGATTTGTTCGAGAAACGTGTCTTCAAAGAGGGGACGAATTATTCGAGGTTGAGCCTTACAAACGAGTACAGATAACCAGCAGTGGTCTTTGCGTAATCCCCTGAAAACGAAGTACAGATTAAATAGGCTAAGCCAGCAGCTCGCTGTTCTTAATTTCGAGCAAATGTTTTCCAATCTCCGTGAGTTCTGACTCGTTAGCGAGAATTCGCGACTAGTTTGTCAATAAACCCTGCAGGTTCAGTCAGTTATTCATGGAATAAAAAATAAATATTTAAACATTCTCCTATTTCTCCTAAAAATATCTGAATACTTAAATTGTTATTGTCAGATATTATTTTTTGCCTGTTTATTATACATTCATCCCTTTCAACCCACTCCTGGCGGTGGACTTACCGTACACGGCGAAACATAATGAAAAGTTTAATTAAGACTTTGATGATACTCGTTTAAGAAAAAAAAAAAGAAACTTCGTTCTTATTGACGTCAGTTAAAGTAAAACGATCTTCAACTTTTTAATATCCTGTCGACTTAAAGTATGGCACTGTGCCGTGGTACAGGTAATTAGGATACTTCCGTCTCGTCAGAAGTTGAAAAGTATTTTTCCATTTAAAGAACGTAAACAACGTATTTCGTAACATCGACATTTTAAACGAAGAAGAATGCATTTTCGATGATTTTCACAGAATGCTCGCGACGCGTGACAAATATTATTTTTATTCCAATATTTACATCCCCGTTGATTATGTACTGAAGCAAGAGCAAATATGATCATGGATTTAATAGATATCTGATTTATTTATCTCTCGTGCAATATTCAACGCGAGTACACACATTGAGAATCGATGAAAAGGGGGATTGAAAATCATTTAATACTTTCAATACGTGTGCCCCTGTTAAACGATTACACGAATCGACGGGGTGTTCTTGAGGACTGTTGATCAATTCGAACTTCGTTCACCGCTTTTTAAACGATTAATTGGCAACAAAAAACAGTGATTATCGAGGGTTTAGTAATTAACAAAATATTGGCCGGAAACGAGCCTTTTGTGTGCACAGGGTCAGTGGCGTACATAGAAATTTAATAAAGGGGATGCAGCTGAGAATTTTTATTAGAAAATATAAAAAAAAGAAGTTTATTCGATATTAATATACACACTATCACTGTCTACATAATATTAAAGTAGAATAAAACTTGCAATTTTCAATTTTAATTAAAAAATATTTGTCCACCGGGGGTGTGCATTTATTTTCATACAAATTATTCATTTACGTATGAAACATGTTTTATCATACTCGACTAATTGATTCTATTTTACCAAATTTTTTTTTCATCTCGTTTCACTCGAGTTTGGCTTTCCTCTGTGCAAACATTTTGTTTGTTCATGATAATACGTATTATAGGCTTCTAAGATGGCCTTCCAGGTTGGACTCCATATTCAAACAGATTTGCCTGAATTTTTATCGCGAATACACCCGAAAGACCGTTTTAAATCGATCCTCCTAAACCATAAACCTCCGCGTAAGCACGGTAGAGGAAGGCCGTGACTTCTTCGCCGTTTTATCGTCCATCTTTATCCCCGTCATCTGAAACTTTCGCTGTTCGTCACGCAACCCCTTTAAATACGCCATTAAGAACATTCGGTTTTTTTTTTTTTTTTTTATTCCATTTTGTTCTTAGCGGAACGAGTGGATCGAAAGTACAAAGTGTAAAATCCTGAGCGCCAAAGTAGCTAATCTTTATTAGCGCGCGAAGATTTACAGCGCGAGGCGGCTCTGTATTTATAATACGTCTCTATATTTAGAGAATATTTTTTCGCCGACGGTAGCTCGTAGCTTTATGCAAATGCGATTAACGTACACCTTCATCCAGTTCATACGGGGCGGCCAGGAAATACGCAGTAAAATTTACGACGCGCTCTAAACGGGTTAAGGATATTAACAGGCAACCGATCTTTGAAAATACTTTGTTATTAGGTTGAAAGGAACTGAAATTCAACGACAGTTAATTTGACAATTTTTGAGAAAACCTGTGTATCGACTTACTTGAATTTTATTTTAATTCGACCATTGTTTAAAACTTCTAATTAGGAAATTTTACGTTTATTTGGGAACGTACACTTTTTCAATTTAGAGTTCGTGTTACTCCCACTCGTATTTATGCGTTATAATGGTGATTTACTTTATTAACGTTAAAACTACCAAAGCAGTCAAAATTACCCAATTCGTAATATCTAATAAAATTAAAAAATTGACTCGACTGAATTTTTGAAAATTCACTGTCATTTTCTATTAGAGAATGAATAAACGAAAAATGAATAATAAATATTTAATTTCTCTGGTATAAATGAATACACGATTGCCGGTAGTTCTAGCGTTAAATAAAAGAAAACTTTTTATGAATCGAACCATTATTTTTGAAACGTGTATAAATGCATTTTTTCGTGCATTTAAATATTTAAGGGTTCACGTTTGAATATATTATAAGTAAATGTGGTCAACGGTTATGGAATATTGGAAACTGTGGTTCTCGTTCCGATCATTGAAGTTGCAGCTGCATTGGGCGCGGTCGGTCAAGTATGGCATGGGTGACTGCTCGGGGAAAAAGCATGTATTATTGATTTTTATAATGTTTGTTATTATTATACCTCTCGAACAAAACGTAATAAACGATACTTGGTAGAAATAAGTGAACGGAACTCATTAAAAAAACAAGTTTCATTTCATTTATAGTGAATTACCACGTATATGAGTGGGAGTGACTGTAACCGGGGAAAAATTTTAATGCGAGATTCTGGAGGCCAAAATAAGATGAAAATCAAGAATATCAATTTCTTGAATGAGGCTTCGTTAAAAAGTTATTGAAAAATTAAATTAAAAAATTTCAAATGATTCTGAAAAAATTATTTTTGGTTGCGGGGGTCAATTACAATCATTTTTGGTGAATAGACATACCCCCGAAATCCTGTGCAGTTTCGAGAAAAAAAATTCACTACGGCGGAACTTTAAACGTTAATAACTTTTTAACGAAGCCTCTATTAACAAATTAGTATTCTTGATTTTCGTCTTATTTTGGCCTCTAGAATCTTCCATTAAAAGTTTTCCAAGAGATACCCACTCTGTATATTAACTACTATAATAATATTTAATAGCTTAATTATACATGCTTCCTAAGGATTTGTTAAGGGTTGCAATCACTGAGACGAAATTTTTCTTTTATCTCTTTTTACTGCTTCGTAAAAATGACTTAAAAAAAAGGTTACAAAAGATTTAATAGATTTTGTCACAGTTTTTTCAGATTTTTCCTTCAAAGTTTCACCATTTTATAATAAATAATTATTTTCAAAGATCCGTAAACCGAAGCTACTATCCTATAGTTTAAGAAAATTGCATTATTTCACAACTTGCAAAAATTACATGTTTGTCCGTTTCTAACAAATCTTTGAAGGCCCCCCACGCTGGTTCCTATTAAACCTACAATAATCAATATTTTCATACAAAATTTTTCTAAGAAGCAGTTCAAGGAACGAACTATCGAAAACATTAAACATTTGTCAGAAAAAGTTTCACAGTTACGCCTGAAAAATTCTCGAAAATTGCCTTTATTTTCAGCGGTCACAGCAAGTTTGTCCCCATCAATAACGCGTCCCTGTTAATTCGTGCGATAGCAACTTCCAGTTCAGTTTATTCAATTTCCCAGCTTGATTAGCATTCGCCATGGCGATCAGCAAATTGCACGGACACACGTTTGGACGGTATCGGAATTAACATTTACAATTACACGCTAGGGGACTATCCGTGCTTAACGCTTTGCGCCACGTTGGTCCCGCGAAGAACTCTCTATCGACAACATTCGTCATTTCGCGTATTAGGATAAATAGAACTGGGTACTCTGTTAATTTAAAGTCCACGTTCGACCCGTCAAAGCGAGCATGTATTCGCGTTAGATTTATTTAGAGCGTGCTGTAGCCGGTCGTAAATTTCAAAAGAGTTTACTGCTTCGATAATAGTCCAGATTAGACCCGACACGCAGGCCAAAGGCAATCACACTAAACAAAACGCTACGCGAGAGTCGTAGAATGTTTCGCTAAAAAACTAGCCAAATTAAAAGCTCTTGTCTTTTGTAATTTCGATTAAATCGATGGAATTTAAAAATAATATTTCGTTTTACACGAGATTCGTCGTTTTCAGTACACTGTGCAGATTCCGTACGTGCACGATAAATGCTCGTAACGCGATCCAGTAAAAGGAGTCTCAGTTACGCGCGTTTTCAAAATCATTTCGGTAACGAAGCCCGCGCAAAAGAGCATCATTTTACATTTGCAGCTTATTTGTGGCCCGCTCACTTTTCGCTCACATCTCGAATTACACTCTCTGTATGGGACAGAAATCGTAAACCGATTTAGCTTCGCGATTCAAAAGCATTTCCATAACAATCGTTTGCATCGTGCGTTATCCTCGTAAAAAATAAAATACATTTGCAGCGACGATCTCTTCGTTGCAAGACGGTTCAATTTGTTTCGTTTTGCAAATAGAACACGAGGCGAAGTATTTTACGAAAAAGATGAACGTGTTCTGTTGAACGCGACGCCACATTTTGCACATCAGGCGGCGTTAGGAAAGTTTCGTGATCGTGATTCGAAGCGAATTTCGAGGGGAATTTCTCTCGATAAAAGTCAAAGGTCGATCAGCGCCCGATCGAGAGTCGCCCGAGCGTGGCATCGACAGTTTTGCATACAGGTGCCTATGAAATTGACATAACCGCCCAGGTCAGCGAAAAGAACACAGCAGGGGCTGACCGAGGAAGAACAAAGCGACGTCGGATGATGAAATAAATCGTCCACGGAAGGTGGGAACCGTTCGAGTATCCGTTTCGCGACGCTATGAAAAATATTGCACGCGAACATAAACCCAACGGCGTATTCGCCTTTTATTTCTCCGTAGTTTCGAAAGTATTGCCACGGTAAATGTCACCGTGAGATTTGCTTCGATGAAACGGGAGGGAGAAACACCGGCAGCCGGTTCTACGAACGTTTCATCGGCCGAGAACTTTTGTTAAGGGATGCAAAACGAGAGCATTGTTAGGTGAAAATGAAACGGTGCACATTTTCCATTCGGTACAAAATGGGAATAAACTTTCAAATTTTATAATGGGCACAGCAAAAGTTTTGGAGTTAATTTAATAACAGTTTATTGTTGATTTTCACCCTCAATATTTTCTCTATTTATCTCTAAGCGTCAGCTAAATGGAGCTATTTAAATATCCGTTTAATTTATTAATTTATGAAATTTCAAGGCATCAGAATTTAAAAAAATTTTTTTTTTTTATACAGAGTGTTCGGCTAACCCTGGGAAAAATTTTAATGGGGGGTTCTAGAGGCCAAAATAACACGAAAATCAAGAATATCAATTTGTTGATGGAGGCTTTGTTAAAAAGTTATTAACGTTGAAAGTTTCGCTCGTACTGAATTTTTTTCTCGAAAATACGCAGGATTTCGGGGGTATATCTATTCACAAAAAATTATTGTAATTGACCACCGCGACCGAAAATAATTTTTCCAAAACGATTTGAAATTTTTTTTCCGTCCAAAAATTTCAGTATCTACTCGAATTTTTTTTTCGTAAGTGCGTAGGATTTTGGGGGTATGTCTATTGACCAGAAATGCTTGTAATTGATCCCTGCAACTAAATATAATTTTTTTAGAACGATTTGAAAAATTTCTTTTCCGTCGAAAAATTTCACACCTTCTTGAATTTTTTTCTAGAAAGTGCGTAGGATTTCGGGGGTATGTCTATTGACCAGAAATGCTTGTAATTGATCCCTGCAACTAAATATAATTTTTTTAGAACGATTTGAAAAATTTCTTTTCCGTCGAAAAATTTCACACCTTCTTGAATTTTTTTCTAGAAAGTGCGTAGGATTTCGGGGGTATGTCTATTGACCAAAAATGCTTGTAATTAACCCCTGCAATTAAATATAATCTTTTTAGTATGATTTGAAATTTTTTAATTTCGTCTAAAAATTTCAGTGTCTACTCGAATTATTTTCTCGTAAGTGCGTAGGATTTTGGGGGTACGTATAAGGATAAAAAATGATTGTAATTGACCCCCACAATCGAAAATAATTTTTTTAGAACGATTTGAAATTTTTGAATTTAATTGTTAATAACTTTTTAACGAAGCCTCCATCGACAAATTGGTATTCTTGATTTTCGTCTTATTTTGAATTAAAATTTTTCCCAGGCGTGGCCGAACACCCTGTATAGTATCTAGCTTTGGGTTAGATTCAACAACAGTTTATCTTTGATCGTCAACTAAATAGAGTTTTTTAAATATTTTACTCTGTCTTGTATGCAATTTCAAGGCATCAGAGTTTATTTAAATGGGGAACTAAATTTTTTAGACAGTATCTAGCATCGTTATCATCCCTATGGTGGGCCAAGCGTAATTTGATGCTTATCTTTTTACTTAAAACGCCCCAATGTTTTCGACTTCCTGTCGAGTGCAACGCGACAGGGTGCATTTTGGCACAGAGAGGCGTACGCTGAGATAGAATCGTTGATTCGATCTGATAGGCATATTGTTAGGGGTAAAGGACACCAAGGGGGGAAGATAAAATATAGAGGGAGTTGGAAGAAAGCAGGAAAAGTTAGGGCTAACGAGAGAAGGATGACAAAATCACTGGAGTATAGGTACAAACAAGGGATATAATTGAACAGAAATAGATTGCATCAGTCTTAGTCGAGCTAGAATTAGAATTTTTATTCCGAGAGGCATATTTATGGATCGAGTGAAAAAAAAATGTAAAAAGCTTGGGATAATAAAACGAGTAGTGAAGGTAACAGATTAAAAAAGCAATGAGAGCTAAAATACAACTGAACCAGTTGGATGCAGTTAATCATGGCTGTTGGGGAGGGGGAAAAAAAGAATAAGATAAAGAGGTAAACTTCTGAAACAGGAGCACAGTTGGAGGATGGCAGTGAAATACTGGGATAATAAAACGGGGAATATAAAATCACTGAAATAAAGAAAAGAGATTAAAAAAAAAAGCAGTACACAATAAGAGTTGGATAACAGTATGGAGGTCACGGTGGATAAAATAAGAAAACTAAGGGTAACCGTATCAAAGAACAGAGTTATAGGCAAGGTTCGTTAACCTCGAACAAGACGATGGAAAAATATGATACACTGAAATAGATCATTTCGAGCTTAATAGCCATATTGAGGCGGTGGAATATAATGGAATAAGAATATGAATTACAGAAATGGAGATAAAGTTATAGGAAATGTAAACCTGGAGTAGTAGAGACAGAGAGAAATCAAAAATGCAGGCCAGAATTGAGAGTAGCCGTATTGCAAAAGAGAATACGATGATGGTATAAATTACAGAAACAGAGATATAGCTGAGGGATATCAAACGTAGCTTAGGATAGTAGAGTGGAATACTGTTGGATAGAAACGAACAAAGTAAATAAAATTTGGATAATCATCGATACCCGGTTTTTTAAATGTAAAAAAAAAAAAAGGTCCAACTTTTATGTGAACTATTTTTTTGGTATCTCTCGCGTATATCGAAGATACTCCACGAGATAGAAAATGCATTTTTATCAAGGGGTGACATCGTTTCTGAAACCCGGAATTCATGGTTTCGGGTTATAGATGAATTTCTTTGAATTGATGCTAGTCAAATTTATACATTTATTTAATTTTTAACATAAAATAATTAATTAAGACAAATATTTTTCTGCACATATATTTTGAAATATATTTAAACATAAACAAATAGCAAACAGATAAAATTCAATCTTCAAATAACTTTGCTATTGTTCGTTATTGTTTATCGATTAAAATATAAAAAAAAATCTGTTCAAAAATAGGGTCAGTTGCCCTAGTATGGAATACGTTCCTAATTTGGAACACCGCAAATATCAAAGAATTCTAATTTTGCTATCCATTGGTGATGAATGCAATCGATTACTATTGTCATTTGCCAACGTTCGTAAAAGAATATATCAAGAAAATATTGCAGTCTGAGTTTTTACGAGGTGATTTTTATACACAATAAAAGTACACAGTAAAAATAAGTGCATCAGCTTTGCGTTAGCTCGATTATTTCTTCAAATAAAAACATATATATAGCATTCCATATTACGAGCACCATGAGCCCAATATGGAAAACGAGGACCCCGGTAAAAAAAAGCAAACACTTCCTAAACCTATAAATTCACAATATTAAAGTTTTCATAAAAGCAAGAAAACGTGTATAAAAAAAAGAGTATTCCATATTAGGGCAACTGACCGTACTATCAATGACAATAGTTTCCTCGTAGGTCAGAAGGTTACAAGAGCGACGGAGGTTCGATAACCCGGACGGAAGCGCGGAAATAAGAAGGACGAGAAAGGGGAGCCGTTGCAACGTGGGGGAACTGCGGAGAGGAGAACAGGTGCGTCGAAACAAGACAGGGAAGAGGCAGGGCACCTGGCAGAGGCGAAAGAGAGGATGGTGGCGCATGCTCCTCCTCGTCGTGCACGCATCGCAGGCCAGGCAGTGGCCCACGTCGGCTCCAGGTACAGGCGAAAATCCATATTGTACCCGTGCACCGTCTCCTACGGCCGTTGACGGACTCCGCGAGGAGGCCAGGACGCGTCTGTGCACCGGCCACGGGCACCGTCGCCACGCAGCTTCCTCGAGACTAACGCGCCGGTCCTCCTCGAGGTCTGCCATCCGCTTCGAGCACGTGCCGCCTGGCAGTCGCGTGTCACCGCCCGCCGGCAGACAGATACGATAAACAGTCGCTCGAAGACCTCACGTCGGAGAGGTTCCCCTCGTTTCTGAACTCCATCCTCTCCTCCGGAACGCAATTCCAGGCGATCAACAGCGCGGAATGTATCAAGAGACATCACCCACAGAGCTCGTCGTTTGAAAAAAATTAGTATAAACGAAAAGGAACTCCATCCCCCACGGACGACGATAAAGGATGTTCAAGTGCTGCCGGTACAGTGCTGGAGGATCTGGGACAATATACAGGATCTCCTTGAGACGTCCAGGTGCAGTGGATTCGGCTGTAATTAACAGTTTGTGGTTCGTTAGCAGCGCGAAAGAACCGTATCGCCGCGACGGGGACGGAGTTGGCGAAGCTTCGAAACTTGTTTACGGAAGCGATTAAGCAGTGACTGTTAAGGACGTTCCTACGGCGGGTAGAACGAGAAACGATAACCTTTGTCCAACTGTTAATGTCGGGGCCTCGAAATCAGAATCGAGAGCATTCCGTCCGAGTTTCGCCGTAGTTTCGTCGGTAGCCTCGAATCGTAAGATCCCCGGGGCCCTTTTGTTCCGATGCTCGCGGACAAGTTCTGACGGTGGTTTCCGGCCGAGACAATAGGTGGGAATTTCATCCGCAGCTGTTCGAATCGTTTGATATCGCGCCGTCGGCGGTCTCGATAACTGACGTGCACGTAGCCCTGTTGACAATTTCGTGTCCATCCAGCGGAGGATCTTGACAAATGATCACGCGGCTACGAAGGCTACCGAGCGGAACGTTTATTATTCCATCGGCTATTATTCCCTCGACGAAGTCGGATTGAACGATCGTTGTAAAAGGGAACGACTACCAGGCGTTCGTAAGTCGATTTCAATTCACCCCCCTCGGGATCGTGCAAATTACAAATTACAAATTACAAATTACAAATTACAAATTACAAATTACGCGTCAGCTTATCCGAGGATTTAACGACTCGAGGCGAAATGCTTCTTAAAAAATTTCGATGCAAGTCGCGTCGGGGAGGATGAAGGAATCTGGAGCACGTTCTTTTAATCTTGGATGCGCGGACCAAAGCAAGAAAGGAGCCCAAGAGGATAAACCTACCCCTCTTTAATGACGGAGGATCTTAAAGGATCAGCATCGTTACTCGAGGAACGGTGGTCCCTTTTCCTCGAAAAATACGGTGGAAATAATAGCGTGTCGGACGTTCGGTGAAAAAACACTCCTCGTCGGGATTAAACAGTCCTTTTACGAGCCCCCTAGTTGGCGTTCTGACCTCGGTTACGCGAAATTCTGAACATTCGCCGCGAAAGTGTCCGCGTGCAATTTGCGAGGAAACCTGCAGGAAGAATAGGGGCAGGTAATAGTCTTGGCAAATTGAAGCTAAAAAACGAGAGTCGCGTTTGTTTCTGATTTTCGAGTTTGTAGTACAGAAACTAGATTTAACGAACGTAGTCGTTTCTATTTTTGAATAATTATTTCACGTCTTTGGGAAGATTAAACGTAACGATCAGCGAGGTTGTCTCGGATTGTAAATAATTCTGAAGACAAGATGCATGGTTTCCGACTCGAGTTATTTCACGGTCCTCGATTCCAGTTTCTTTGCATGCAACAGAGATCCGCGCCCCTGCATAAACGAAATAGGGTCTAAAGGACATTTGGAAACAGTGTTAGAGATTGGATAGAGCGGAGAGTAGGGTTGCACGGTTCCAGACTTTAGTTATTTCACGCTGCTCGAGTCTCTGGGTGGAATCTTGCAGGTAACTCTCTGTAAAAGTCTCCAGACTCAAAGGTGATCTGTGCTTCAAATGGAACGGAAAATAGGATTCCATGTAGATAGCTTATAAATGAAGAGGCAAGATATAACGAATGAAATTCTGATCTTAATTTATGCTTTTCTAATCTTGCAACCAACATCCTTGCAAGTCTCTCCAGACTCAAAGGTGGTTTCTGTGAGAAGAAAAATAGGGTCTAATAAGGGTGATTTTTTCCATGGAAGAGATAAGTTTAGAGGCAAGATGTAACAACTGAAATTGTACTCTTAACTTGTTCTTTTACAATCTTGCAATCAATATTCTCCAAATATCTTCAGACCTAAAGGTCTCTTTCTCGTGAAGAGAAGAATAGGATTCAATAATGGTGATCTGTGTTTCCATGGAAGGAAGAATAGGATTTAATATAGAGCTCTTATAGATGAGTTTGGAGTCAAGATATAACAAGTGAAATTGTACTCTTATTCTTCTATAATCTTGCAAATGTCTCCAGACCCAAAGGTGGTTCCTGTAAAAATAATAGATAAATTTTGAGTCAAGATACAACAACTGAATTTCTACTTTTATGCTTCTATAATCTTGCAAGCTCCTCGCAAATGCCTCCAGCCCCATTTTTTCCAAAAAGAAAAATAAGATCCAACAAAGGGCACTCGTAAAGTAAATTTAATAATTCCAGAGTCTGTACGCCAGAATACACGGTTCGTCGCGTCATTTTGCATCCAACTTTTCAAACTAGGTCCTTTGCACCCAAAGGCGATCTGTGTTTCCGCGAAAGGGCAAGTAGCTTAGAACGAAAAAGGCCAGGGTAAACAAATCCGTAAATAATTTTCGCGTGGGGAGAGGGTGCAACGGGGTTTGTTGTTCGCGTTGTTGCACCGTCTCTCGAGTTTTCGACAGTGAACGAACTCGATCGAAAGTCGAGCAAGGGTGGTGTTTACGTCGAACACTTGGTCAGACATGGCCAGGCTACAGGATAACGAGACCGTCTTCGACACCGGTAATTACGTGCTGAACGCTTTGAACTATATTAACAAGCTGAACGAGTCGCTCAATTCCGAGGCGATGAATTGTTTGAAGCTCAAACACCAAGAGCTGGAGTGGCTGTCCATGGGAGGGCAGGAGCAGGAGCAACTGGGATGCGAAATTAGCTGGGACTCTTTGCTGTGTTGGCCGAGGACGCCTCCGGGTGCTTTGGCCACTTTGCCGTGTCTCGAGGAGCTCAACGGAATTCGTTACGACAGCACACGTGAGTTTATAATATTCTACGCGTTAATAAAAATACACCAGTCGAACGGTAACCGAGGTCTCCGGTGTTCGAGATCGAAGGATCTCGAAATGTGGTTCTATCGAGTTTCGAACCAACGTATTTATTTTTCGATGCAATGGACGTTCGATGAAATTGTTTCGAATAAAAAAAAATTTCAAAAACATTGACTTTCCAGTATCTTGAACTTTGGGAACAACTGGGAGTTCAATAATTCTAATAATAATTATGGTACAAATACACTATTATTGTAAATGGGAGCTTTATAGAGGGTTGTCTGAACCCCTTAAATATAATAATTCATATTAAGTGTATCTTGTAACCTTTTGAAAATTTAAATTTCCCACGAATGCATAAATATTCGCAGCCTATTAATTGGTATTTTATAAAGAATGTAACCTTTCAATATTGAAGATTCTAGCGTTGATCGTGTTTGCTTGGAGACCTTAGTTATCAATCCCTCGTGGTTTAGAATTTTAATTCGTAGATTACTAGTAAAAATTCATGAAATTTACGCGCATACAAATTTGTCTTTTTTTCAATAATATTCCATAAATTGAAATAGACTGCGTGTCAAAGGTTTGGTGTCTTTTATTGGCACATTTTTAAGGTGTTTTGCTCGTAATTGACTGAACGAGACGAGTGAGCAAATATAAACAGACCTCCGATCTACAGAAGGTCGTCGTCTCGTTTGTTTAGATCCATCCAGTCGTAAAATTCGTTCGAACAGTTCTCTTAAGCACTCGCAGTGTTCGGTGTTTATAGTTGAGTGATTTGTGTTTGATTCTATCGTGCTTCTAAGCTCGAGAGTGCTCTATTTTGTCTCAAGTGTTCAACAGAAAGACATAAATTACTTTTGATAACAATTTCTATTCAACCTGTTTTAATTACTTTGGCAGAATAACGTGGTAACGAACATGAGAGAAGTTGAAGAGAAATTTATCACGCGATCACTGCATGAATTAATTATGTGTCCGGGTAAACGTAAGCAGTTTCTAATTACTGAAAATTACGGACCGTATTACGTCGACGTTGCAGGAACAACGTAACTTTGACTACGATTTTTGTTCCGGGGATTAAATTTTCTTAATCCTTTCGTCCAGGATTTGTTATCAAATAATTGAGATAAAAAATGAAACATCAGTTTTTGATTTTCTATATTAAAAATCGCTACGATTCAATTTCTTAAAGTCGGCTCGAAGGAACGGAAGGATTTATGGGAGTAGATTCGAGTCACGGCTTTAAAGGGAACATGTTCGCAATTTGACCTAGACTCTCCATTTTGTAACTTATCGATCCTCAAATATTTTAAGATTTTCAATTTATTTTTACATTTAACGATAGCTCTGCCCGAATCAATATAATCATATTTACAATCAGTTGTAATTGTTAAAATGGAAGGACTCAAAGATATTGTTACAGATTTTATTTCAACGATGCAAAACGTTCAGAGATAGCGAAATTCGAACGGATTCCCAATCGTATCGAATTTAACGAAACGTTTAACATCAAGTAGCTGGGCGGACAAGCTCGAAAGCTTTGTCCAGTTGAAATCTTTGCTGACCAATATGCTTCGTCTCGAATCAAGCGATTTCGTCTGCCCGGTCTGCTGTGAAATTGAAAAACGCGGTGAATACTTTCGACGAATATCGACACTCTGCGAATAAATGTCGACGAATATTAATCCAAAGCAAAAATTCGCGAAAGTTTGCAGTGGACAAACAAATTAAAAATTCTCCAAAGTCAGTGTCCCGTACGCGTTGGAATGCTCTTTGAAATAATAAATACTGCTCGTTGCGATGTTCGTTGTACGATAGTAATTAATTACGATCCGCGACGAAAGCAAAATGGCGAGTCGAGATTTCCGTTCGCGATCATGTCGAGCCAAACTACTCGGCGAGAGAGCCTCGAAAGAAACAATACGAGAAAAGGAGTATTTATAAAGTCGTTCGTTATCGATCAATCTTCTCCACGAGGCTGCAGGAGAACTCATTCTACGTGCATGTAATGGCAGCGAATATCTCATAACTCGCGGAATAATTGAATCGGAACGCGCACATCAATCTTCGTATTAATTTTTAACCAATTCGACTACGGAGCATCCTGCTCGTTTTCAGGAACGCAATAATGCACGATTCGTATCCGTGCACCTTGCAAACGAGAGAAACGTCAAGAAACACTCGAGATAAACATACAAATATTGTATATTTTTCTCGAATTTTTCGTTCGCTTCTCGAGACTCAGACTTCATCCTTTTAGACGATACTTAACTTCTTAATCAATTAATTTATGTATTATACGGGTACAAGTCCATCAGTTTACAAGAGAAAATATGAATAATACAGAAATATGCATAGAACAAAATCGATATTGAGTGAATCTGATTTTCGAACGAGGAAATTTTAATGGCAAAAACAAGCTGTCGATATTGATATTGAAGCTTATAGTAAACCTGATTTCTGAACGAGGAAATTTTAATGGCAAAAAATTCTTAAAATCTAGCTGTCGATTCCTGAAAATTTCCAGTGATGACTCTTCGCTGAATCTGTCCCGTTCGTTTGAAAATAATAATTAAATGTCGTGAGTGGCAATTTGAAACAGGTTACGGATCCATTATAATATCTGTAATTTTTAATCGGACTCTGCAATTTAAATCCAGTGTTCAGATTGGATGTAACAAGAGTTCCGAAGGCACGTAACGCCAGTCAGGCGATAAATCAGCGAGGAAAGGAAAGACGGTCAGGAGAAGAAGTAACAGCTCGGGAAAAGCTTTGAGATTCCTTTTTTTTCTCCCCCCGTTACAATCGATGCAGGGAATACCTAGTGATTCGTAAACGCCAGCACGTTCCTGACGTGAGTAGCTTCCGCTTTAATGATTCACGTTCCGCGTAACACAGAATCCATAAAACGGGGCTCTTGTACGCCTCGAAGCATCACAGGAATATCAAATCTCGATTTCGGCACGTTTGTGTCTGTTTGTACGCGTTTGTACAACGAAATACGTGTTACATTTGTAACTATATTCAAACGTAACTCTCTTCCCTTGGTAAACTTGGTTTGTACTTTAAATGTTATTTTTTTTTGTTGAAACCGAGTCGAAGTTAACAATAACGACTTTTTCTTCTTTTCTCGACGCAACTAACGTACGAACTCGATCCCGTCTGCGTTGAATTTTCACGCTAATTAGTCGATTATCGATTTGCTTTTGTTTCCCTCTTTCGACGAAAATTATAGAGTTAAACTTTCCCGCAGCTCATCCATGCGCGTTGGATTAAACGCGATCGAAGTTTCTGTTAATTTCATTTAATCGACGGGAACGTTTGTATCGTTTAAAAATAATACGCTACCGGCAGTGTTATTTACTCTGTCGTGTTTCGCTGTAACACGAAATAAGAAACACGTTTGGAATTTCCGTTGATAAATATTCCTGAAAAATAACTGTAGTTCGAACGAGCAGCGAGGAGATTGGAAAAACTAGTTTTTTGTCGTTTTGCGTACCTTTTTCGGGAACGTTTAATTTGAAACGACGTGGTCAACAGTGAAAATTCATATTGCAAAGTCGAATGAACGTGAATTTTCTGAAAGCAGACCGGCGAGAAACGAGACAATTTTTCCGCGTTTTGCTTATTTTTTATCGTGGATTATTTCCACCTGTATCAATTTTACTATCTGCTAGTTAGTTGGAACAACTTGGAACAGGTTGCACCGTCATTAACGCTTGTAAGGAGCAACGCAAGTGGAAATAACGAGCATTAGTCAGACAAGTAGTAGAGACTTAAACGTATGGCGTTTCTAGCGTCACGGTGATTTGATTGTTTTACAGAAATTCAGCTTTCGAACGAATTAACCGATTCACTGTGCTACGTACAAGCTTTTATGTTAACAATTTAATAATGTTAAATGAACAGAATTTGAAAAATGGAACGAAAGTATCTTTCAAAAATATTGATGCTTACTTCTTCCTTTTAAAGCAACTTCAGCTTAATCTGAACATTTTCTATTATTTGGCAGAATATTCATTAAATATTTTAAGATCGAATGGAGCGTTCTCATCGACGTTTCATTGAATGAAACACGGGTCAAACGCCTATTTGAGCTATACAGAGAAATTGAGAAACACTGATCCGTGCTCCTGGAGAAATTGAAGTCGCGTGAAATTTAAAAAGCTCCGAGTTATCCAAAGCGGTTAACGATATAATACAGAGAAACGCAGAAATACAAAGGGAACGTTCCCTCTCGTAGCTGGAAGGACATTATAGAAAGCCCTTTCGACGCCGGATATTTGTTTTTGAAATACAGGTTCCAGTAAATGGGTCAGCCTGTAGCTCCGTCCTAAACGAATACAAAGAAAAAGAATTTACTCTGTCTTCGACTTGTGAAATTCTAAAATAATAAACTATGTCTTAAAGTATTATATCCTCGATCGATTCGTGTAAAAAAAAGACTCCTCGCGTTGGAATTAAAACAATTCTCAGGCTGAAATATTAAATGAAATAAACTGAAGTAGAATTCGCGAATGTTAGTTTAATTTTCGTGCAATTGTCAAAAATTCTACAATTTTGGCTCGACAGCGGACGCGTTGAACTGTGTAAAATTTCGTTTTAAACCATTGTACAACGTGCACGCGTAACGTTATAAATGTTATAGTATGGCCCAGTTGCTAATATTAGCCTGTTTACTCGCCACGGTTGCAAGGTTGTTCAGAAACAGTCTGTATCGTTAAATGAGCCTCTAAGTGACTGGATTTCCTTTTTTAATTAAAACGTGATACCCGTCGCGAAATTAATTACGAATGTAGCCGTTACAGGCGGCAGTCTGGCCGCGCTATTTAAGATCAAATTACATTAGCGTCGATGTAACGTCACCGAGAGCAAACTGCAACTACGGCCTTTCTCTGTCCTGTTAGAGGCGACAGACTATCGCAAATACGCGGGGCTGCGTCTTTGGAATGAATATTCACGAAGGGATTTGGAAACCATTAACGCGGTTGACACGCTTCCCACTTTCGCGAATTAATTCACTGTTTCATCGTCAATAACAACACTTCAACGCCCCCTCCCCCTCTCCACGGATCGCGAACACTCGTAATTTTGTTTCACCTTCTTTTATCGTTTTTTTTCTTTTTTTTTTTCGCCCCTATTTTTAAACGAAACGACACGAATCTACTTAACGGAATTTGCCTAATTAGCACGGCGTCGCTAACGAATTATTCAGGTCAGGAACGAAGGACAATTTAATTAAAGCACAACAATCCGAGGGAAAAGGATCCGTTTTACGATTACAATCTCGGGATGCTTTTTATCGAGCATCAATTACGCGTGCCGCGGAGCCAATATAAAGCCGGACGGGTTTCAAAACGCGTTCGTGATGATCGTTCGCGCGAAAACGGGAGAATATTATGGCGGACGGTTTGGTCGTCGAGCGATTTTTTTATTCGCATCGACGGGAGTCGATTAATGCTGTTGGCGAGCAACGAACGGGACGTAATTCGTTTCCTGTTTGCGCGAAAGAAGCTCGAGATTGATGGTAATTTGTGTGAGCAACCGGCGATTCTACTTGTTGACTTTAAATGCAAAAAATGCATTAGAATTATGCTCAATAAAATAAAAAAAGATACTCGATAGAAACTACGTATTTTATGATAACATATCTTGATCTTGTAATTCGAGGTTAATTTCTGTTTTTAGTCTCGACAACAAGATATGAAACAGGAACGTATTTTGTAAAAAGGTTGTCAAAAGTTTGGCGAACTAAATATGCGTGGAGGTGCTCATAGGGGGGAAAAATCTCACCCACTTTCTAGTTACTATGCACACATAGGCGCGTCGTGTGCTGCACGTGCTCTGTACAAATACAATATGGCGCTCGGGGTGGAATAAAGCTGCATAAAACTTCCATCCGTGCACATCTGTCGTGCACAGTGTGTCCCACCTAATTTGAATACTTATCTCGTTCATTTTCAAATATTCATTAAATATTCATTCGATGTGAAAAGTTTTAATTGATTGGAAGAACAAGCGTGTGGAAAATTCGAGGTGGCCGAGTTAGGAAATTCTAGGGGATAAAATATTCCCACACGAGGCTTCATTATCGAGAAAATTGATGTTGAATGTTTGTCGAGCGCGATCCAGTATGATTTCACCGACGCAATTCGATCATTATTCATTATTTCCATTTGCGTCGGTGATTGTAAACAGCCATGATGGAACGCTACTGTTTTCTCTAGATCCGCTATCTTCTTATTTGCTAGAACCAGTTGGAATATTATTTAGTAAACTTTTAGATTGTTTCTTTTTTATTCTATGATTGTGCATTGTTTTAATTCCGCTATAACAGTTGTTTTATACTCGATTGACAGAAGTTCTCGGACGAAGGTTTGTTGTAAAAATATGTAACCTTCAACGAGCGAAGCAGTTCGTAAGAACTTCAACTTTTTCAAAGCGGACTGAGACTTTTTTGCATTTGCTAAAGAGAAAAAGTTCTCTGTTAATGCAATAATGAGTGGGATAAAAGTTTCACTGAATGTAACTCGTTCTGCAATTATTTCTTTTCAGAACGGAAAGGTAGAAAAATTACTGTTATATAGGGAGTAATTAAAAATTTCACCAGTTTCGTTCTATGTGCTTTGACTAATGTTCAGTTAAGATTAATATTCAGTTGCTGCTTGCGTTGACGCGTATAAACATTGACAGTGATATAGTATAAACTGTGTTTGCTTGTTCTTGGATGTTAGAAGATGGTAAGATCGACAGGAAACAGATAATACTATATCACTGTCAATGTTTCTCATGTTCTGGTGTAAGTAGAATTACTAAGTAATGCACAGACGAACATCACACTTCACAGTAGGTCCACGAATATTCAAAATCTATTTTCTCGTAGACAAGAAAAATTTTATTCTACATCTATCATTAATGAGAAATAAACAACCAAAAAAAAATTTTAAATCGCTCCAAAAAAATTATCTTTAGTTGCAGGGGTCAATTACAATCATTTTTGGTGAATAGACATAACCCAGAAATTCTACGCACTTTCGAGAAAAAAATTCGAGTAGGTGTGAAATTTTTCGACGAAATTCAAAAATTTCTAATCGTTCTAAAAAAATTATTTTCAGTTGCGGGGGTCAATTGCAATTACTTTTTGTCAATACACACACACCCGAAATCCTACGCACTTTCGAGAAAAAAATTCGAGTAGGTGTGAAATTTTTCGACGAAATTCAAAAATTTCTAATCGTTCTAAAAAAATTATTTTCTGTTGCGGGGGTTAATTAAAATCATTTTTGGTCAATACACACACACCCGAATTCCTGCGCACTTTTGAGAAAAAAATTCTTGATCGAAAATCTAATGTCTGACCATACCATTGATATGTTTCACTGCAATTTCATGCATATGTTTAAAACATCATAACTCCTGAACGGATTGAACGATTTCAATGTTTCAAAATGCAAATAACGCGTATTTTAGTGGAGAATATGTAGAAATTCTAACAATGTTCGAAAAGTCGGTCCTTAACCCCGTAAAGTGACAAAAACCCCCAAAAATAAAAATGGTCCAATTTTCCAACGACCATAACTCCTACAATAGTGAACGTATCTCATTGAAATTTAGGGGTGAAGTAGAGCTCATAGATACATACAAAAAAGTATTAAACAACTTTTCTATACAGCGTCAACCAAGTTAATTAAAAATAAAAAAACGAATTTTTAAGGAAAATCGACAGGGGGTAGGTGCTGAAATTTTCCGGCAAAAAAAAAAATTTCAAATCCTTCTGAAAAAATTATTTTCAGTTACAGGGATCAATTACAATTATTTTTGGTGAATAGACATACCCTCGAAATCCTAGTCATTTTCGAGAAAAAAATTCGAGTAGGTGAGTAATTTTTCGGCGAAATTCAAAACTTTCAAATCGTTCTAAAAAAATTATTTTCAGTTGCGGGGGTGAGTTACTATCATTTTTGGTGAATAGACATAACCACGAAATCCTACGCACTTTCGAGAAAAAAATTCGAGTAGGTATGAAATTTTTCGGCGAAATTCAAAAATTTCAAATCGTCCTAAAAAAATTATTTTTCGTCGCGAGGGTCAATTACAATCCTCTTTAGTTGATAGACATAATCCCGAAATCCTACGCACTTTCGAGAAAAGAAATCAGGAAGATGGACAAATTTTTAAAAATTAAAAAATTTCCTTTTTCATTTCTTATTTTTATCTGCTGTTTATATTCTCTATACAGCGATTCTGTTAATTGGAACAGGTTGTAGCTCCGTTCCAAGACGGGAGAAAGGAAAATTACTCGCATCGATTACCGAATAAATAATGGATACACTCGCCTGTCAAATAGACAGCAACTTTTTTATCGCCGGTCTCTATACCGCGGAACAGATTCGAAGTTTCGTCCGTGATCAATACTCCTCGAGCGCGACTTCACGCGTTTAAAGGGCGACGTCGAAGGTATCGATGAATAGTTCGATCATCGTCGAACCGTCCCCCCCAGTAATTCCGTCGACTAGTTTCCCTCACGGCGCGCCCGGTGTTTCCTACGATTTATAACGACAGCTCACGGTATTCATAAACGAAGGGAGATGTGCTCGTGCACCGCTCCCGTGTCCGTTGTTTCACGAGGCCTCGTTTGATATATGCGCGCACGTACCGGAGGAGCGTAATATAATGGTCGCCAGATTGGCCGGGACTTAACGACGCCATTACGTATTCGTAGACAGGGTGTTAAAAGCGAATCTTGGTCGAGACGACGACGCCCCGTAGTCGGAATTCTCTCGTCGTTCCTCATGAATGTCAAACGACGAGTTCGTCGAAAAGGCGCCGATTATCGCGCAACGACATCCGGATAAGGGGGGGCGCGATTACCATTTACTTTTCTTATTGCATTTCGTCGCAAGTGCCCTCCCGTGCACAACAGAATTTCGATCGCGTGGCGGTGCACGGCGTTCTTCGATGGAACGATCATTCACATTCTTGCGTATTCAAAGCGTTCCTTTGCAGTCGAGATACATATTTGAACAGTGAGCCCGCGACACGACCATTATTGCGCCGCTGAATGCGCGGTATTGAATTCGCGGTTAATATCGAGTCGTCCGCACGCGGTGGGAGCCGAGACTGGGAAAGAAACTGGGTCGAACGACAGGTTTTTCGGTACGATACGTTGATCAGAGAATTTTTGAGAATGCCATATGTTCCGGAGGTATCCATCGTGAACGATAAATTTCTAAAATCGGTTGTTAATGTTCGTGTTTCTCTGTATAATGTATATTAATAAATATTTAATGGGCTCACGTAGCCAAATCTCGTTTTTTTAAACGTTGTAACATTCAATGGCTGAGTACTTGCGAGAGAGAAAGGTTGAGCGTAGCCCTCTACCGGCGAGCACGCGAAGCTTCGACCCCATATTTAACACTAGATTTACGGGAATCTATTCTACCAGTTTCAGAATAAATTACACGAATATATATTCTAACTAAAAGAAAAATCGTATTCGAATGTAATCGTAAACACAAGGAGTTTCAATCTCAACAAGAAAAATATTAACCAAAGATCGAAACATTAATTTTCAACAAAAGATCACTGTGCAGAATTATTACCTTCCACGAGTTATTTCACCGGTCTTTTTCCCGGCAATGATTGCGACAGTATATCGAATCGAGTGTGAATCAGCGCTGCTCGAAACGTTCCTCGCGATTTTAAAAGCGAAGAAAATCTTGGAAATGATAAACTGGTACGCGTTCTCGCGTATCGAGCAACGGATCACGTGATGGGTATTCCAGAGGGTGTTGCCGAAGAATTAATTTCGAAATTGAAACGAAACGAGCCGAGTTTCCGTAGCATTATGCTTTTAATGAAAATTAAACGAGAGGAATTAAGCGAAGCGCGGTTGTTTCGATACCTCGTTACATTTTTCGTCGGAGGATCTCCGCGTTCCAAGTTGAGTCCCTTTCTGAGCACTTGAACATTTACGATGCAGAATCATTATACATTTTTTTTTTATAAAAGAAAAGAACAATGAAAAATAAGTACAGACGATACGAGACGGAGACAAAAGTTTTACGGGATGTTTCATTGGAACTGGAATATCTGTTTTCGGATGTTCACGATTGAAAATATCCCCGTTGCTGTTTTTAACGGGCAGAGACGGAGTTGGTAAACTCGCGACAGTCGCGGAAGCGTGGGAAATAACGCTGCGGTGGGTTTCGAGAACTCGGACCATTTTGATCATGTTAGAGTTAATAACTTTATGCGTCGGTGAGAGTAATTAGATTCGTGGGTTATCATGAATAGCTTCCCTGGAAAGTTTAACCGCACGAGTGAGAGCGTCGGTGTGCCAATCTCGAAATTTACATAGGACGAAAAGGTTACTTCATCGGCTCCAATCTGACGGGAAAGTTCACTTTTGAAGTCCTTCGAAACGCTAAGAACTGCTACAGGTTTTCAAACGGGCTACGAATTTGTCCCTGGCATTATAAATTGTTTATAGTACTCAGAAATCCAATAGAAAAATCCTACAACGATCGACTTTAAAGTATCGTGATGCATGCACCAGGCGTGACAATTAAGTTTCAAGAATAATCGAGTAAAATATTTTATTTTAAAAAATATGTATATGTATATGGAATAGAGTCCCCACTGAATGCTTTAAAAATCAAGTAGATACGAGTCTATCGTCTTCAAAGAAGTTCTTTACAGACTATACACACACACAAGTTTCCTAGAATTCATTGATGATGACATTTCTGGAACTCGTTTTCTGACATTTGGTTTAATACCCCGAGTTACAATTGCTTCACGTTTCAGGGATTGAAAATGAGTTTTCTTAGTCGTTCCTCTTATTCGAGGAAATGCAAAGAAGTTACAAGCTGACGCATGAAAGTTGAAACTGATCGATTCTGGAATTAAAATCTCTCTCGCTGGAATGGTTGAATAGGACGAGACTGTTTTGTTCAAAACTTGGATCAACTTTTCGGAATTTACCACGACAAAAGTCAAAATTTGAGAGAATATCCAGTTTCATTGTCTTAGAACAGTCTAACAACGCAAACTAAAAATAGTTAAACTTTAGACCGGTGCAGTTCCGAAACTATTAGTGTTTTGTTAATTATCAAGACATTGTTAGAAGCGGCAAAGCCTCCCCTTTAAAATGGTTTTTGATTTTCGTCGATCGGACTTTCCGTTTTCGAGATATCGTAATTTATGTAAAAGGTAATTTTTAAGATCCCGCTATCTCTCGCTTCCCGTGTTAGAAAAGGCTATTAACGCGTATTAAAAATACTGAAAGTTTGGATGCGTGCAGTTCCGAAACTATTAGTGTTTTATTAATTATTAAGGTATTGTTAGCAGCAGCAAAGCCCCCCCTTTAAAATGGCTTTTGGTTTTTGTCGATCGGACTTACCGTTTCGGAGATATCGTAATTTATGTAAATGCTAATTTTTTTAATTCGACTATCTCTGTCTTCGTCTAGCGGAGTCGGACCTCTTTGTCGCACGTGCGTGGTACTGACCTAGCCCGCGTACGTGACTGCCGTGACCCAGTTTCGACGTAGTATTTCCAAGAATTTACTACGCACTGTTTACTATCGACGCGCGCGCGAGATCAATGAACTCTCGCGAGCGCACAACGAAACGTAAACAAACCCTATCTCCGAAACTAGCCACCGCATCGACTTGAAACTAAAATCGCTATATCTCCGGAACCAATAAAGCTATCGACTCGTACAAACGCTCATTTTAAAGGGCATTTCATCCTCTATCCGATGACTATAGCAACCATTATTATTTATGCGATCTTCTATGTTTATTTTAACATTTACTTTGACGCTACATACCCAAAGATGTTTCAGCAGTTCCTATCGATTATACGACTGGTGCGCGATAAAACTGGATTATAAATTGTTCATTTAATTGGAAATAAATTTAAATTTGTATACGGGATGTTTGCATAATTACTATGCCATTTTTTCGTAAATAATTGTTTCCTCCGGAATTAACTACGGTATCGACTTGAATCAAAATTCGTTTTCAAGGGTGTTTTATCTTCTATCCGATGAAAATTAAAAAATTGCCACGTAGTTTGTAAAGTTTCTGTAAGAAGTTAAAGTACTAAGTATGCACATTTAGAAAGAAATTGTGGCGAACAAATATTAGCAGTGGATTAGAATTTTTCAAATTCTGATGCTCCGTACGAGTGTCGAGCGCATTTCCGCCGCATCGATTTTCGATTTAATGTTCGCAACGGGACATAAATCCAATTACGATCATCGACCTGCGCGAGCCTCGCCTAACATATCGAGACCTTTACAAGACGCGTTAGAATTCAATTTCTGTCTTCCCAACTGTTGCACGGCTGTTACCATAATTGACGTCGTCCTCGCGAATGCAAAACATTTTTACGGAACGAACTGTATCGACGTTCGTGCTACTTTCGTATCGCGCAGACTTCAATAATTCTCCATCGGGCAATCTCAGAAGTTTTCCATTTCGTATCGACGAGACGTAAAATTTATAAAATAAAAATAAAATATTAAAATTTCGAAAACTAAAATTACCTTTACGGTCGGTGAAATGTCGTGGGAATTCGTGGCGCTTGATTTGCAAAAATATGCTACTCGAATTGCGTTCCCCTTTGACGATCGAATCCAACGAAATATTCTCCGTTCGAGTACGGTCGAAACAACGATCGCGTCGAAGATTTATTGCGTTTTCAGGAAAGTGGGTCCATTTGAAAATTTCTTCGTTTAAGATTACACACGATCCTTCGCGACATGACCCAATAGTGGAAGGCTTTCAGGTTGCAACAAATCGTCGGGACGAATTTGCCGCAATAAAAGACGAAGTCGGTGAACGTACGTGGAAATGGGATTTTTACGACTGCCTTCGTCTTTCTAGTTTTGGAACGATAGTGGATTTACAAAGGTGGATTTAAAATAGTGGAGGCTGCGTGTTGGGACTCGAAGATATCTACGATTTGCAATCTTCGCGATAAGCTCTCGCTGCTGTCGAGTTTAGTCCAAGGTTTTAAAGCAATTTAATTTTCCAGAAAGCTCTGAGATAGTTTGAAGAACGTTAAAACATAAAATCGAGCATCGAGAAAATATTTCGAGAAAAATGAGTTTTCATTGTCTCGAACAGAACTCCTTTGCAGCGTCTGCTAACATCGAGCCGTAATAACGTTTATCAGAATGGTGCAAAGGGAATTAAAAATAATTTGTAACAAAGAAATGCTTATCGGTTGATCGTGTCAGGATTAATAATCTTTTAATTGTTTTACACAACGATTCGCGCGATAAAGGCGAGTTTTTGTCAAAGGAAGGGACGAATAATAGTATTTGAGTAGGAACAAAACGTGTAATATTCTCCATTAAATGGATTTGCGTTCTGCGAACAGAAATAATGATTTAACCATTTCCTGAAATCTTTTTCCGTACAAATATATATCAGCAGACGAAAAAAGAAAGGCAAAAATTAATTTGTCGGTACAATTAATATTTTTTAAAACGCTTTAAAATACTTTAAAAGTTTATCAAAGTAAAATTTATTTATCGGAGAGGAGAGATTTTATGCGATACAAAATACATTTCCTGTCCCTGGGAATAAAATTCACAATATTCTCTGCTCGTGCAGTAAGTCTACTGAAAAGGGTTGGGGACGTAGATCAACAACTTTTCCACGGTGGGAACAGAACTGAATCCGTGCACCTAGTCATCGTGAAACGTCGTCAAACTTTTACGGCCGCTGTTATGCGCAAAACGTGAGAAAATCAAAGTTTATTAAAGAACGGAAAACAAAAGGTTGTGTATTCTAGTGAAAAGCGCGCGTGCATGGAACAGGCAATTTTACGCGAATTCTGTTGAAAACAGCAGCAATTTGAATAATGTTCCAACGATAACTTTGTTTTCTACCTTATTTATTCCGTAAATAATTAACGCGTAAACTAGGGACGGTATTATTTATAAACTAAATTATAAGCATTCCACGTTTAGAATTTGTAATTTCTGTGATTTAATCGCTTAATCTATTATCAAATTCTTATTTCTTTTTTCAAAAATGTGAATTTTTTTCCTAAATATTGACACTGACATAGGCAGTACAATATTGGGATATTCGTAATCTAAATAAATAATTTTCATTGTTTTCTTCGCAAAATTCGACATTTCATATGCACTGACAGTGTAACACCGAAAACGATAATAGTATTCTGTCCTGTTTGTGTGCACAAATATACCTTTTCATGCACAAACATACGTTTTCGTGCATAAAGTAACCCGAAAGCGAGGATATGCAACCGCATGAAGCCCGACTATTGTTGGGAAAAACAAAACGAGCGTCAATTCTGTCGAAACACACGGATATTTTTTTTAATAAACTAAACTCGTGCAGTATGGTAACATTGTATAAAGAGAATTCCACTGAGTTTTAAGTTTCAAGCATCATTTTCGTTGAAGTATCTTGATTTTTGTAGGAATTGAAACATTACAAAGGATCCATTTATTGTATATTCGGTTTGCATATACAGTTTGTGTAAACGCTGACCTATAGAATTATTTTAATAGCACTCACGCTCTATCGCGAACATTATCGGTATTTTCCACAAGTTTAATCCCAAACATAAAAATTGAAATATGTTTGGAAGCATACAAGTCCACTGTTACGACTATACCGTATTAGTAACGTGTCTAATCCTCGCCAGTATTGATTATGGCCTCGTTCCGTCTTGCTATACTTTCTACGAGATCGTCGTATCCGGCATATTTTATGCGTCAACGATTTCACCGTAAAAACATGTTTTTCTCGAAGCCTTTGCTTCATGAACGCTTACACTAACAGTAAGAGAGATGGCCATTCGAACGAAGAGCAAAGCAATTTTCCTTATCCTTTTCGAGCCTTAGATTCGTTCATTCACAGTCAAACTTTTTTACGAAAGGAAATGGATCTTCGTATAATAATAATTAAAAAAATTCTGCTCTGCCTGTAGCTCCAGAATTGTCGTGCATTTTAGTATGAAAAATTCACAGCATCGATTCTCCCTTGATCGCGAAAATAACCAAAATCGATAACACAATAAGGAATTAGTTTCCAATTTTCTGTAATTCTTTTTGTAATCGCAAGCATAATTATAAATATATTATACAACTTTTATTCGTTCGTGGAGACTTGCAAACGGTTGTCGAAGCAAAGATAAGCTCACGATTTTACAAAATGGTGCCCAATGGGGCGTTCGGTGGTTAAGTGGCCGGGGATTAAACGGGATTATCGGACAGGAGGAAAAAACGAACGATCCAAGGATTATTTAGTTACGAAATACTGTAATCGTCGATAGCCTCGATCGGCTAATAATGGGTTTAATTGGGTTTATATGTAGATCGAGGAGGGGTTGGTCTAGCGACGACGACGTCGCTCGAGGACGCTCGAGAACCGCTAAAGGACATTTTCGAGGCACTCGGGCATGGAAAGAGCCACTCAAATGCCGTTTCCGGTTAAATTAATTAAGGCGCCATGCTTTCGCGGGGCTTAACGAAATCATCTGCTCGGAACACTCGCGGAAAAAGTGTGGTCGAAATGCTTCGAAATACGTAACAATGTTTCGACGTCGATTAACCTCGTTAACTTACGGCGGCCGCAAGCAGCAAGTAGCATTTTACTGTTTTAGCCGTAGGAATCAGGCCAATCCGTAAACAGAGTATTTTATATTTTTTCAAAGGGCTGTATCAACAGCCAGGAACCGGTTCTCACCCACATTTTCAAGCTTCCCAGACGCCAGGGACTCTATCGGTTTTCTATCTTTATATTAAAATACATCGAAAGTCGAAATTCAATACACGAACTTGTATAAAAGTTAGCAGATGATCGTCAAACAAAGTGGACGAAAATGCATTGATGATCAACGTTTCGTTTCACTTTTTTTTTGAAAGGAAAATATTCTCGCATAATTTACGTTTTCATCGAACGTTCGACGAATTCGAATAAACGCTGACAGCGACGGTTAAACAGTTGCGATTTAAATTGAACGAAGGTTAAATACAAGTTAACGATTGGGTGAATTCGACAGTGTATTTGACGAGCGATCGAGCATCGAATTACGTTACCCGTTGGAAATAAAATTGTACACCGCCCTCTGTAAAACGTGCGTTCGCGTCATCCTATCGTGTTGCAATTTACACGACGAGTAATTATTGTTTTTTTGATCAAGATAAATTTTGAGCAATTTTCTATTATTTTGCTAGTGCAACTGTTATCTTTAATTAAGATAGCAAGATACTAGTATCTGTTAATTTTGGTCTTTTTGGAGAAGCTGTGAAATTTGAAACGAGGAAGTTTACAGCTTAAATTCACAGCTTTAGTTGGCTGTAAGAGGATTTATTTAGTTCTGCGGGAATGTGTATGCCTGTGAGGGATCAGCGACAATGTGCACTAATGAAAAGGTCGGTTGAAAATACACCGAAAACGAGAGAAAACTGGTCCACAAAGCCAAAATATAGAATTTTTAGTCACAGCTTTAGGAGAATATTAAATTACGAAATAACCTTTCAGAGTCGTTCGAGTATATCTTTGGCAACGCGTTATTAATATTCTAGTTGGTTTGCGTGACATATCGAATGAATTAAAGAAGAGTAACGATTTTTAGAAAATTGTGCGAATGTCAGAGAGAGCTACGACTCGAAAGAAATTAATTTCAACAATTTCTGCTGTTTGAATTTATTAAGCAACGTCGTTTCTCTCTATGTAATATATATATCCGTCGATGCACTGAAATATTTGGCAATATTTTACAGTCGTAACACGAATGAAAGCAAACAATTTATTAAACCACCGTCGCCACGAGGCTGAAGAGTAGCGACTCATAAATAAATATTTGTCAACGTTTCAATTATACATTTGCTGTATCACAGGGTCATGAATAAATGCAAATAATTTTTAAATCTCTCTTTTCGTGGCCAACACCCAACAAATTTCCGACTCGTAAATATAACTAACTTTTTTTTTAACGAAGCATTTTTTATAATAAAAATTTATCGCAATCTAGAGCTCGAATTCAAGAATACTGCGTCTCATTTTGCAATTTTTTATCCTAAAAATACTAAAAATTCTGTTTGTGGAATTTCATTATGAAAAATTTAAATCTTTAAATCGAAGTTGAGAAGAAACTTAATAAAGGCGATGGTTACTATAGAATGATTAACGTTCGAGCAGTGTATCTTGTTTTTCCGTTCAAGCTGGATTAGATTTTGCTGTAAATATCACGTGTAACGAATTATCATGCCTTTATGATCGATGGCATTAAAACGTTAAATTGGGCTAAATGTGCTCGCGATACCATGTTTCATTTGACGTTCGGTAAATTGCACCTGGTTCCCGTTTCCCCGGGCGAAATGTACCTAGATATCAAATATTCCGCGAGTGACAACGATAAACGATAAGGACGATCGCATTAAATCGTTCCGAAAAGTGGGTCGAAACGACATTTCCGTTCGCGATATTCTCAGCGCTGAATAATCGGAATAGGGTCCAGAGGCGACTGCTACGAAACGCAGTTTATGATGTCGAAGTGTCGTTATAACGCCTCTGATTCAACAACTTTTAAGAAAAGAAACTGCAAAATTTTCAGAAACGGTTTTAATTAAAAAAAAAAAAGTCATCAACTTGATCACATTTTTGGCCCCCTTCGACAAGTAAAATATACAGGTACAAAAGGTACATTCTTGTATTTGTAATCTAGCATTGATTTTAGTTGATTCAGATATATTAGAAGAAAGTAAAAATGAATTTGTATAATAATGTTTCACTGTATAAATTTAATAGTTTATTTTATATTTATATTCTCGAGGAGTACAAAAAAAAATTGTAACAATAGCTGCATGTATTATTGATTTCACTTGATTCAGATATTTTAGAAGAAAGCAACAATTAATTTGTATAATAATGTTTAAATTTAATAATTTATTTTATACTTATATTCTTGAGGAATGTTAAGAACAATTTTAACAATGGTGCTTGTATTAATCGATAATAATTGTACAAGATTCAAGCGCGATTTAATTTCAATGTTCGTTAAAGGTTCTGAAAACTTGAGTAAAAGGTTTCAAGGGTCGAAAGTTTTAATTTAATAATTTTAATCGTGATTTACTGTGGGCGCGATATTATAGTCTTCGTCGTCCACGTGCATTCCAATATCTTCGTGGACCGCGCCGAGCCACAATTATTTACCATTCGCACAAGTGTTGGTCGGTCATCAAGGGTGGCTGAATACGTCAATATACGTACGCGACAATAATTATCTTCGTGTAATTGCGCCGCTTATCTCGTCCGCTGCAATTCCACGGATGGCATTTCAACAAGAATTGTTAACAATTGTTCACAAAATTCCGTGCTTCGATTAGCCTTCGTCGCCCTTTCGTCCACGATTTTAAACATCTTTTGAAAACAATTTTACCACAATTCATTCAATTATAATCTAGACACAAACATTTTTACATGGTAAACGAATCATACAATAAATTTTTAGAGTCCAAATTTATTGAATTCGCTCCAAAATATTGCATATTATCATACAACGAAAAATCCAAATGAAATGGAATAAAATTGTATGATAAACGTGGCTTCCGTTATAAATTACAAATTTTCAGCATCGATGGAGCTGAACATCGTTCTTGCGCGTAGTTCGAAGATTGCAACGCGGTAAATTACTAATTCAATTCGAATCTGTGCAAGTGTCCACGTCCACTTGAGAATTCTAACAATTTGTAAGAGTAACCTCAATGATTGCTCGCGAATCTTGTTAGTTGCATCGCGGTGGCAAGTGGAAGGGACAGTCACTTAGCAACGAGTGAGACTGGAGGTGGAAGCAACGATAGTAACAGATAATAGGAACCATAAGTGGGGTGGGGGCGTAAGCCGCGTAAGTGGGGATTTCTCTCACCGAATTGGTTGGTTCGATCGTTGCATCAATCTCGATGCTCGTAGAGACCCACGGCCGCGTTCTCTTGCAATTATCGAGGTTCTACGGTGCCGCGTTATCTTAATTTGTGCGGCGGGAATACGGTCAAAACCGACACGGACAAAGCGTGGCAGCGATTGAAAAATTTATAGACTAATCCCGGGATCCATTTTGCACCGACGTAACAATCGCGAATTGGGTTTTCTCTCCTTCGATCCGTTGTGTTCCCCGGGCGCGATAAATCACGGCAAAAGGATACGTACTTAAAACGCTTCCTAGGTTTGTTCTACGATCGAAGAAAGAAAGCGCCGAGCGGGGCAAAAATTACGACAAATCGCGTAACCGTTTTTCTCACAAGCGAGCGTCGATCATATTTCATTTCCAATTATCTTCGTCGTAAACTTAAAACTTGGTCGATACAAATTTTAATTGAGCTACTTTGCGTTTTTTTAGTAGGAATAATTTGAGAAATTTAACGTTATTCAAAGTCAAACAGATCTACACATACATTTAATTTAATGTACGTACTAAGGTGTTTGAATGAATCATAATATCGCTCTTGCTTGAGACTGTTTGAGATTTGAAAATGCTAGAAAGAAGCACTTTATTCAAGTAGCTCAAGCTGTACAATAAATACATAGAGATTGAAGACTGAATTTCACCTCTATAGTGTCTTTCTTTATGGACAACCAATTTACACTTATTTTAATATACAGGGTGTTCGGCAACCCTGGGAAAAATTTTAATGGGAGATTCTAGAGGCCAAAATAAGACGAAAATCAAGAATAGCAATTTGTTAATTGAGGCTTTGTTAAAAAGTTATTAACATTTAATGTTCCGTCCGTATTGAATTTTTTTCTCCAAAATGCGCAAGATTTCGGGGGTATGTCTATTCACTAAAAATGATTGTAATTGACCCCCGCAACCGAAAATAATTTTTCCAAAGCGATTTAAAATTTTTTTTCCCGTCGAAAAATTTCACACCTTCTCGAATTTTTTTCTAGGAAGTGGGTAGAATTTCGGGGATATGTGTAATGACCAAAAATGATTGTAATTGACCCCTGCAACTGATAATAATTTTTTTAGAACGATTAGAAATTTTTTTTTTCCGTCGAAAAATTCACATCTTCTCGAATTTTCTTCTCGAAACTGAGTAGGATTTCGGGGGTATGCCTATTGAGCAGAAATGCTTGTAATTGACACCTGCAACTAAATATAATTTTTTTAGAACGATTTGAAAGAATTTTTTTCTCCGAAAAATTTCACACAGTCTCGAATTTTTTTCTTGAAACTGAGTAGGATTTCGGGGGTATGCCTATTGAGCAGAAATGCTTGTAATTGACACCTGCAACTAAATATAATTTTTTTAGAACGATTTGAAAGAATTTTTTTCTCCGAAAAATTTCACACAGTCTCGAATTTTTTTCTTGAAACTGAGTAGGATTTCGGGGGTATGCCTATTGACCAGAAATGCTTGTAATTGACACCTGCAACTAAATATAATTTTTTTAGAACGATTTGAAATTTTTGAATTTAACGAACCGTAAAATTGTTTTTGTTTGAGATTGTTTGAGATGTGAAAATGCTAGAAAGAAACACTTTATTCGTGTAGTTCAACTTGTACAATACGTACAAAAAGATTGAACATTGAATTTTCCCTCGATAGTGTCTTTCTTTTTAGACAACTAATTCCGCGATGATACATTCTCGATATCGTTTCGAACTTTCTTGTATTATCTGATGTCCCCGATGACAGGTGCTTTATTGGATCCGGAAAGTATTTCGCGATGGTACAACCAATAAACACCGTCTCGCGAGAGACCCCTTTCGTCTATCAGCGAGTAATAAATCTTAACAACGCCCCAGGCGTTATTCCCGAAAGCTTCGCGATCAAATATTTTGTCGCGAACCCGTCCCTCGTTCCTCTTAATTCACCCTGAAGCCACTCGATGGAGCACATGGTGCTCCATAACCATAAAGAACGAACCAACACGTTCTCAAACAAGCTTCGCGTCGCTGGTAATTACCGTGAAACGAGGATAAATTAAATTAAACCACTTCACACTTTTCTCATAAATAATCCTCCTATTTTCCTTAAATTCGTTCCCACGTTGCACGATTTTCGTCGCGAGATTCATAAACTTACGCGTCTTAGAAACCGAGAATTGCGTGCATCTTAGAAAAAACGCGAGCAGAAAAATTCCGGGAATATTGTAGTTTAATGAAAGCAGCGTGGAAAATATGGAATTTCGTATGAAACGAATATTTCCCGCTCTCAACCAAAACATTCGAAATTGTTAAAATCGTCCAAATTGTTGTCGTCGGTTTGCTCGAACGAAATACGTAAAGTTTGACCGTTGCTTTTTAGAAAATTAACCGCATTTACCATTTGCGGCCGCATTCTGCGTTCGTGTGCAGTTTATATCCGGTATCAGTAATTAACGAGGTCTGTAACCAGCGGTGTACGGGTCGACAATAATTATTCGGCAGACCTTAATTACGTGGCCGTGTAGATGCAGGTGTCAGGGTGTTTACACGTTCGTTTACGCGCGGGCCACGCGTCAACGGCTGCGGAAACGACACGATATAGCGAAAACTGAAGTCCCAGTCGAGTGTTTATTATTTCGACGCGTTTCCATTTCGTGGTTTCGAGTTTGGTGCAACGCAGACGGATTGAATTAACTCTCCAACTTTCTTGCGTGCCTCCTTTGCTGTCTGTTCTCTCAATCTCAACCCTTTCATTCCCTAATTATTACTAAATATCCGAAATATTACGAGAATACATTACAGTTTTCCAAGTTATATTTTGTTCTATTGGAAAACAAGTTAAAGTGAAACGTTGCTACAAAACATTACTTTCTTTATTAAACTTTGATTTTATTCGTGGTATCAATTGTTACTACAGTGGCAATTGTATTATATATTTTCTATACAACAGTCCACATCATCCTTCGTTTCCGCGGATGCTTTTTGCATTTAATTAAAAGGACGAGGAAAAAATAGAAGAAATCTTCGAGCGGAAGTTTTCCCTCTATTCGGTTTGAGAGATTCGTCGTTTCAATTAATACGGAGGAATCTTTATTGCAACCAGAGGAAATTAAAGAAGTCTTGTATTAACGAAGGGAAAACGTCTCGAGTCAAGAATTATGAAAAGAAAGCTTGAAAAGGAATGTAAAGGAGGTGAATAATATACAGATTCATAGTTTGCCATTCGTGTTTATTCGCTGTGAAATTGGATTTGAATGTCTGCTTTGAAAGAGCCGATATCTGTATTGTCCCAAAGATATTTTAATATCTTGGGCAATATTGTCCAAAGTACTTTAGCTAGTTTAAATATAGAAATTATCGCGGGGATTATAAACTGTAGCTTTTCATTTAAATATCGACCACTACGTCGAACGACTGTCGATAGTATTTGTTGGTTTAGATATCAACCGAAAGACTGATTTAAATCATTGTGGCGAAGCACTGTCAATGGCGGTTGTTAGTTCGAATATTGACCAGTGCCTTCAAGCCGAAAGACTGACGCATTCGGTCCACGATCGACTCGATTGTTAATACAAACGTTGGTCAGTGACTGTTCATTAGAAGATTGATTGAGGTTAACCACGATTAAATTACGATCTGTTAATATAAATGTTCGTCAAGTTTCTACTCCAAACATAGTCACGCAGAAAACCTAAACAGCTAAAAAGTAAACCTCTGAATTCATCATTTTTTATCAAAAAAGTTTTATACTCAGGATACATTGTCGTTGCATTCGTTGCATATTATTATATTTCTACTTATTTTCTTTGCGTTTACGATATGTACAGTATTAAAAAAAAATCCTGAAAATATAAAACGAGTCCTCTGTTGCCTTGAAATTTTCCCAAAGGCTAATCGTGGATTGAAAAATACATATCATTCTTTATCAAAAAAGTTTTATACTCAGGATACATTGTCGTTGCATTCGTTGCATGTTATTATATTTTTATTTGTTTTCTTTGCGTCTTCGATACAGAATTAAAAAAAAATATAAAATGAGTACTCCGTTGTCTTGAAATTTTCCCAAAGGTTAATCGTGGATTGAAAAATACATATAATTTTTTATCAAAAAAGTTTTATACTCAGGATACATTGTCGTTGTATATTATTATATCTTTGCTTATTTTCTTTGCGTCTACGATACGAAGAGTTTTCAAATAGAAAATACTGAAAATATAAATGGGATGATCTGCTATCTTGAAAGTTTTCAAAGGTTACGGGTTACTATTATCACTCGATATCCATAATGCTTCGACCATTGGCCCAGTTTTCTCGTCACATTCGCGAAAAGAGTCCCGCTCGGAATTTTCGTTTTTACGAGATTAGATAAGATACGTCGCGTTATCGGCCACGATGTTGTATGCAAAGTATGAAACGACGGTGAAACGCGATTATTCGCGGTCGTTACAGTAACGTGATGGCCCCGCAACGTGCGAGGCGGAAAAGTTGCCATTCTCTCGTCGCGTAGAAAGAGATCAGAGAATGCTCGTAGAATGCACGTCCCACAAAGCGACCGAACAGACGTTGTTTCAGTTCCCTCGCGCGAAACGCTTCATTTACAAATTCCCACGCATTCCTCGGACCGGTGAACTCGCGAAAAATTGGAAGTATCTTTTTTTCTTTCTTTTTATTCCTTTTTGTCGTTCGACAAATGGGGTCCCGTTTCCGCGAGGAAGCAGCGAGATTTTAATCGAAGGCAAGATTCGCTCCGCGGGGAATTTCTTTGGCGAGCAATTGAAGGGGGAAGCTACTTTAGGAAAATGCCCTGCAAAGAGTAGGAAAGGAAGGAGGTGAAATAAAATTAGGATAATAGAAATAGAATAGGCTGAGAGAGGAACGAGAAACGCGAAATTGTAACGAACGGGGATCGACGATCCTCTGGAGACGAGAAGATATCAAATTGAGGGGATTTTCATCTCGAACGATCGAGTTTAAACTTTTATTACAAATCTAATTTCTCTGATGAAAAAAGAAATTTTATATACCTTACGTTTAGGTAATTATTATTTTCAATTAATGGTAATTTTGATAGAAATCTCGTCAACGTTAAACTGAAGTCGATACTTTTTATTCAATTTTCGATTACAGTAAACTCTCACGAAGCAACAAGTAGGATGAAAATGTTCATACACTGTTCGTGTGTGTTTAGTATAAGTTTAACTCTTTTCTATGAACCATGAGCATGAAATTGTATTCCAACCTTTGTATTCAAACCTGTTTTAAATCGGAATAATCATATCATTTACTTATCTTAATCGAGCTTGGAAAATTTCTTAAGTTACTTAAAAATAATGGTCAGTTTACGATATTAGTAATACCTATGCAGAACGTTTATACTTTAGTAGAGTAACATACAATTACAGTGTCTTAAAATAAAGTCTTCTTTTAGCAACTTTGATAATTCAAATAATCTGATTTACAATGGAATTTCTGAAATTTCTCCGTATTCATTTTAGCAATAGTTTATGAGGTCAAATGAATTTATATATTCACGAATATATATGTTACAGTGAAACACCGAAATCTGGAGAATGTCGACTTTCACCGGTGAATGTCAACATTCACATAGTCGCTTAGTGTATGTCCGAAATATTTGCTGAACACCCTTATTTCTGACTTACACCGGTAAATGTTGACATTCACCATGCACTAATGGTGAGTGTTGAACATGTTGGAGATTTATATTTTCTTCCCCGTAATTCAGTCGCTATAAGACGTCACAAGGGTGACGTAACTTTTTCGCCTCTCTTTCTGAAAGGATCTAACCCAGACCTAACCCAGATCTAACCAAGACCTAACCCAGACTTAATTCAGACCTAACCCAGACCTAACCCAGACTTAATTCAGACCTAACCCAGACCTAACCCAGACCTAACCCAGACTTAATTCAGACCTAACCCAGACCTAACCCAGACTTAATTCAGACTTATTCCAGACCTAACCCAGACCTAACCCAGACCTAACCCAGACTTAATTCAGACTTATTCCAGACCTAACCCAGACCAATTCATCGCTGATAACGGGGGTTAGGTCTGGGTTAGGTCTGGAATAAGTCTGAATTAAGTCTGGGTTAGGTCTGGGTTAGGTCTGAATTAAGTCTGGGTTAGGTCTGGGTTATGTCTCGGTTAGGTCTGGGTTAGGTCTGGATTAGATCTGGGTTAGGTCTGGGTTATGTCTGGGTTAGGTCTGGGTTAGGTCTGGGTTAGAAAAAGATCACGATTTACTGCAGTATCCATTTAGTATAAATTAGGGTATCGGAAAAAAAATTAAGAAAACGTTGCTCGCGTTATCAAAGCTTGCATAAGACTGACAAAGCTGATTGACTCCTAGCAGAACAAAGGATTTGGCAGGAGAGAGCCAGTCGCTTGTTTTTTTACTCTTCTGTTTTGGACCTCCACCAGAGCATATCTGTGATTGTCGACACACACCGGAGAGGGTTCGAATATACAACAATGTAATGAAATATTCGATCTTTCACCGACGTATTTGGTATCTGTTGACATTCACCGGTGAAAGTTGACATTGTCCAATTTCGGTCATTCACGGTAACATATATATACAATTTATAAATTTACGAATTTACCCTTTTTCTTTAAAAATATCTTAAGAATGTCGTTTGATAAAAAACCGTTTCTTCGTTTATAGAATACTTTGAATCTAAATTAGTACCCTTTATCCTATCGGTTAGTCCAGGACTGTGCACTCTGCAGAAATTCCAAGAGACAAGAAATCAATTCTTTCAACGTCCCTAATGGAAGTACCCTCTTAATTCTTGGCGAAGACGTCGAAGCTAGGGGAACGTCATCCCCCGGATGCAATGGCTGAGCACGTCCACGGAAAAAGAAGCGTCCACGAGAACGTGATCGCGATGGTACACGATTTATAACCGACGTTCAAGAATCGAACCTGTTCTCCGAGAATATTTTCCACCCTCTATCGCGGCCCACATGCTCCACGCGCGAGAAAAGGCACCTCCGTGTCCGTTTTTACGACGAGAATCGAGTTGAAAATTCCCGTGGTGGCCTGGAACAGGAAGCAGCCCGGTATTTTGTCGGATCGAAGAGCCCGTGAGAGGATAATAGGAACGGGATCGCCATTGCTCGGTGAGAGACAGCGACGAGTGGAAAGCACTTCTGGACATTCCGAAGTGGCGCATCATGGTATGTCGATGAAACGTCGGTAAGCCTCAAAGATGGATCCTCGTACGGGATGACACCTTTGGGAATTCGTTTCCGATACCAGCAATTCCTTTCGAATCGAGGACAACCTGTAAATCATCCACCAAGCGTCCAAGGATAATTTCAACTTATCGGGGGACCCGCTTTGAAGTTCTACGAATCCTCGAAAATCGGTAAATTTCCTCCCCGAAACTACAAATCGATTTACAGCGCAGTCAGGAAACAGCAGAATACACCCTCAGACAGAAAGATCCCGAAGGATTAAGAATTCTCCCAATTTTTTCATTGCTGTTCACAGTTATCGAGAGAAATATTTCTTTTTTATCAAAACAGAGTACACGAAATGTTTAAAGGGAATGCAGAAACGAGTATCGTAAGCGTTCGAAGTATGCCACTTGTAACGATCAGTGGCAGTAATATCGAATGTTATTATTGCATGGCGGTCTTTTTTATTTTCTGTGTCGTCGTTTCGCACAATTTCTACGAGGATCGTACTGCGAAATAAATTGGATACAATTCCTTTGACGATACGCTCATCGAAATTAATCCCAAACGTGCCGGTGGAAAGAGAATAATTTTAGAACGAAATAACAATGAAAGCGAGCTTTTCGTCATGTGAAATATTCCGTGCCCGTTCGAAATCCTCCGCGCCGCACGGATTCAAGTTCTTTTAACCCTGGATCGAGTTCCAAACTCATTTTCGCCTCCAATTTACTTGCAAATCCTATAAAGTGTTTATAGGATTTCCTATAAGTTATTTATGTCCCCGTCGATACTTTATGAAATAGAAAACTAACTGGGGCGATTTTGCATACGATATCCAGCACGGAATTAAAATTCGAGGCTCGTTTTTTAGCGAAAAATAATTGCAATATTACGGAATCAGAATTCCGATAACACATATAACTTTCATAAAAAATTAAATTACACCAAGAGAAGATATTATATGAATAGGAGGTATTCGTTTGAATACAAAGGCGAGGTACAGCTGCATGTTCTTATTAACCTAACCTACATATCGTCCAAATGGGAATTACAAGAGATCCGTTCAAATATAGAGTTAGCTTTTCGCTTATTAGCAGTGACAGCATTGAATGATCTACGCAAAATGAGGGAAATGTTTCAGCATTTTCCAGTGCAACGTCGCAGATTCATCTCCATTTTTAAACTCAGGAATTCAGTAAAATTCGCGCGTAAAAAAGGACGCCATATTGAAAATTTACAGAGGGCGCCAAAGGTCGCGTGGTACGGGGCGACGAAGAATTTTCGTAAAAGAAGATCAAGGGGAATTATTGTAAAACGGGTCATTGACATTTGGATCGGGCGTGCACTCGTGAACATGCTCTAATCGTATCAAGCGTATTCAAGGCTGGGTTGACGTTGATCCCGAGCGGGAAATCACGACAGGGGAATCACGAGAGATACGTGGCCCCGAATGCGTTGTTACCTAGCTCTCGCAAATACCATCTACTTTACCGGATTGACGTGGAACTGTTGCCTGCGCTGCATAGGGAATGAGGAATAATTTGGGAAGTGGGAACTGGATATATGGACGACATCCCGTGTACATACAGCCGGCTTAACCGGCCATGCAGCTTAAAGAGAATATCGCTTTTTGTTCTTGCGCGTGTGTAGCGCCAAATGGTGTCCATAGCTGCGCGTAATCGATGCGCGGTGTCAGTGCACAGCTGCTCGCGTGATAGGACAGAGCGTATATTCCGATACGCTCCCAGACGCGACGCTTTTATGTTATTAACGCGACGTGCACGTACGTTTTAAACGCATACATCGATTTTCGACTCTATATCGACTTGCTCTACATATTTTCAATACAAAATCACTATCATTTTACGTAAAAATTTCTTCTACTTCGTCTTTGTTTATACGGTGCACGAAACAAATGATTTTCTTATTTCAACGATTAAAAATGTATCTGACGTCACTTTCGAGTTTATTCAGAAGATAATGATGAGAATTATTTCTGAAAATTATAATTCCTTTAGAAGCTACTTCCCTCACTTTTAAGAAACAATAGTCTTTTTATATTTTTTTTTTGCCCAGTGCGTAAAATATCCAAGCAAAAAATTCGAACATGACTAATATAAATTGTTCACCAACTACCTGCGTAGCGTTCAGCTTTAATTTCGAATTATTATCCTCCATATTGCACCAGTAGCGAAGTCATAAATCTACCTGCAACACCGGAATACCGCTACGCGAAAGATAAGAGAGCATAAAACGTTTCTCAGTCACGTTTTCATAACTTCATATTGTTGCCCACCCCACGCGTCGAACTTTTAATCTGCCGCGTTGAAACTGTTTTACGGAGAACAGAAGCGCGAAACGTTCGTTGCAGCTTGCCATAATCAGTGTTAATCGATGTCGTGAACAAAATTGTACAATGCTACTCGAAAACGGAGACCGCAAAAGCGATACGGTACGCAACGAAGCACATTTTTGACGATGGCGAGGATCCACCGCCGCTGGTAAAGCGGTATAATTAGCGGATGCGCGTGATTCAGGAATATTTATGACCACCGCTAATAACGCGCGATCAGACACCATAAAGTCGATAATTTACGAACATGAAACATTAATAGCGTGGCTCGCGCGCAAAAGGGTCAGAAATTCCTCTAAGTTTTTACGGTATCAGCGAGGATTTTGTGCAACGGGAATTATCGTCGAAACATTATAAGCGGCTGGAGGAACACAAAGTCGTAAAGTCTGTAAGAAAAAATTTAGACCGCTCGAGCGAAAGGTAACCGAGCAACGAAATAAAAATTTCAGTCTAACGCGGCTCTGAATAAATACGTAGCTCGTTCGGGATTAAATCAACATTTTTGTTACATTTCCTACTTATTTACATTCCTCGACCTTTGTCCCTCTCCGAGCACACGAGCTCCACCATCCTCTGTGTTTCTAGAAACATTTAATCACACCCAGCCGTGGTAAAAACCGTTCGTTGATACGTTTTTTGTCTCAAAAATGTTACGTTATTTTCTCCGTACATTAAATTTTCTGTTATTGCAGTGGTACATTTTTCTTTATAAAAATTCGAGAATAAACAGGGAATGCCCTAGAAGACAACTTTTAATTTAATAATAATTTTCATGTCTAAGGGCGTGCATGCTTAATCTCAGGGACGAATTCAAACATTCGAACTGACATTGATCGATGATATTAATTAATCTTCCCGCTACATTGCTTTATTATACAAGAAATTTAATTACGAATAATTTCCTAGATTTTTTACGGTTATTCCAATATTGTAATGCTCGAAACAATTTTTTTAACTGAATATTGAGTTACTCACTTAAATTTAGATACCCACGTATCAAAGATTCTAAAAATTACTGTTAAAGTTCGATATCATCGAGAGGAGCAGCCAATTTTGTGAAGAAATAACAATTGAGAATACTGCTTTGATATACACACAAAAAACTATTCCACAATCTATAGTTACGAAGGTATATTTCGAATGAAAACAAATACCTGTCGTATACGGAATAAAATAAATAGCATAAAGTCTTTTTATCGAATTTATCCGAAAATTAGTCCCAAGCACTCTTGGTCTACGCAATGTACCCCGTAATTATCGCCCCTCCCATTAACCTGACCGAACAATGCTGTCCCCTTTTACGCCATTAACAGGATGCGAGTCACGAAGTAGCTTTCGCCGCGAGCGACGCGAAATTGCCGGCAGTTTTGGATGTACAAACTTAACTATCGGTCAGCGATATCAGCCGGCGAGAGGCGCGATAATTAACGCGAGCAGTTGTACAAGAAAATTTATTAGCGGGAGAGTACACATCGCTGATACCGTGACCGCGACACGGAACGCCATCGCGACATTTTCAGCGACCCAGATTTCCGATGCGCGACTCGTTCGAGCATCGTAACACGACGCGGCAAATGGTAGCAAACTTGATTATTAATAATAAATTAATTAATAAACTCAAGGTCACGTTGGAAAGCAGCCTTTGGCTTCGCCTCGCTTATCTGCGAATTCCTTGTTTCCGCGTACAGTGCACGTACACTATACAACAAAATTTGAATGAGAGATTCTAGAGGCCAAAATAAGACGAAAATTAAGAATACCGATTTGTTGATTGAGGCTTCGTTAAAAAGTTATTAAACATTTCAAATCATTCTGAAAAAATTATTTTCGGTTGCGGGGGTCAATTACAATCATTTTTGGTGGATACACATATCCCCGGAATCCCAGCCACTTTCGAGAAAAAAATTCGGGTAGGTGCTGAAATTTTTTGGTGAAAAAAATTTTTCATATCGTTCTAAAAAAATTATTTTTAAGTTCTGAAGTTAAATACAAACATTTTTGGTGAATACACATACCCCCGAATTCCTACGCATTTTCGAGAAAAAAATTCATTACCAAAAATCTAATGTCTGACCATACCATTGATATGTTTCACTGAAATTTCATGCGTATGTTTAAAACACCATAACTCCTGAACGGATTGGACGATTTTAATGTTTAAAAAGGCAAACAACGCGTATTTTGATGGACAATATGTAGAAATTCCAAAAATATTCGGAATGTTGTTCTTTAACCCCGTAAAGTGAGAAAACCCCCATAGTAAAAGTGGTCCAATTTCAAACAGCCATAACTCATATAATAATGAATATATTTCAATGAAACTTTTTTCTGAAATAGAGCGCATGGGCATCTACAAAAAAGTATTAGACTAAATTCCCGTAGCGCGTCAAACAAATTTATTAAAAATGGAAGACAAATTGTTAGAAAAATCGACAGGGGGTAGGTGCCTAAATTTTTCGATGAAAGAGAAAAATTTCAAATCGTTCTAAAAAAATTATTTTTAATTTCTGAGGTTAAATACAAACATTTTTGATGAAAACACATACCCCCGAATTCCTACGCATTTTCGAGAAAAAAATTCATTACCAAAAATCTAATGTCTGACCATACCATTGATATGTTTCACTGAAATTTCATGCGTATGTTTAAAACACCATAACTCCTGAACGGATTGGACGATTTTAATGTTTAAAAAGGCAAACAACGCGTATTTTGATGGACAATATGTAGAAATTCCAAAAATATTCGGAAAGTTGTTCTTTAACCCTGTAAAGTGAGAAAACCCCCATAAAAGTGGTCCAATTTTCAAACAGCCATAACTCCTATAATAATGAATATATTTCAATGAAACTTTTTTCTGAAATAGAGCTCATGGGCATCTACAAAAAAGTATTAGACTAAATTTCCGTAGCGCGTCAAACAAATTTATTAAAAATGGAAGACAAATTGTTAGAAAAATCGACAGGGGGTAGGTGCCTAAATTTTTCGATGAAAAAGAAAAATTTCAAATCGCTTTGAAAAAATTATTTTCGGTTGCGGGGGTCAATTACAAGCATTTCTGCTCAATAGACATACCCTCGAATTCCTATTCAGTTTCGAGGAAAAAATTCGAGAAGGTGTGAAATTTTTCGGCGAAATTCAAAAATTTCCAATCGTTTTGGAAAAATTATTTTCTTTTGAGGGGGTCAATTATAATTATTTTTGGTGAATAGACATACCCCCGAAATCTTCCCCACTTTCCAGAAAAAAATTCGAGAAGGTGTGAAATTTTTCGGCGAAATTAAAAAATTTCCAATCGTTTTGGAAAAATTATTTTCGTCTGAGGGGGTCAATTACAATCAATTTTGGTGAATAGACATACCCCCGAAATCCTGCGCATTTGCGAGAAAAAAATTCAGTACAGACGGAACTTTAAACGTTAATAACTTCTTAACGAAACCTCCATCAACAAATTGATATCCTTGATTTTCGTCTTATTTTGGCCTCTAGAATCTTCCATTAAAATTTTTCCCCTGATCTAAAAGATATTTAGACGAAGCAACAGATGAAAGATAGCGACAAATATTTCTTCCGCGAATGGGCAAATATCGCAAGACGAGGTGATTCGTTCTAAAATGAATCCCGAGCCGTATTGGGTCAGACATTTTAATCGATCTTCGTAAGGCGTCCGATTAAGCAACAATTACTCGACACTGTCCACGTTCCATTTATTGATGGCGCAGCATTTCCCTTAACCCGGGACTGATCTTACGTTTTCCACGATATTTACGAGCGACAGAGTACTCGCGATCATTCAAAACAATCGTATTTTGACTCGTTCAATATATTAAATCGCAAGTGGTATTTACTTTCATTGAGAATATTATTTTCCCATATGATGGTCCTCGCAATGTTTGAATCTTTAATAAGAAACTAATGGACCTTCTTCCCGTAGCACGGATAATTTCTCGAATCGCTTTCTTAAATGCAGAAGCATGAACTTCCGTTATTTTAACACCAAACCCTACTTTAGATCGATCGTTTACTTATCGTAAATTATTCGAGCCTCGAGATTTGTTACAGCAAGGAGGTTCCAACAGACCTTGGGGAATAAAGTGCCTTTTAGCGAACGTAACATCCGCGTTAAACGAAAAGTATACTTTCAGTCACGGTATCTCTGTTTGAAATTCTTTATCAGCTTAATTCCTTAAAAATCTCTGTTTGCTGATCGACTTGCCATGTGCCTTGCCATCTGTCGTGGTCGATTACGTAATCTTTCGAGAGTTTAATAACAGATTTTGATAAGTAATATTTGTCTATTTCAAGTGTACGGAACAATGCTCATTGACGTAACGTTTGTCGAATGAAAAATAATTGCGACTTTAATCGCGTCGTCTGCAATCGAGTATTGTTATTAACGTAATACTCCTTGAAAAATCGTTGATTTAATATTATTCTCGTTGGAAAAATTCCACGAGGTTTCTTAGCTGTTCTGTCAACAATACCTTGGCGAAACTAAGAACTGCTCGCGGGGATTATAATCAAAGGAGATCATCTTGGGCTTACGCAACAGAGTCTATTCCTCCAGTCGTTTCTGATTTGATGACTTGCTCTGTTGCTCCATCCCTTTGAGCTTTTATTCCAATAACACAGAACCGTCTGAAAGGATTGTTCTCGATAAGCAGACTGTTTTAACCGTACTTTGTGGAAACCAATAATGTTGGTAATTTTTTACCAGCGGAATTTTTACTAATAAAATCATCGCCAAATGAACTCGTAAACGTCAAACTTGTACACGTTGTTAAAATATACATTAACTGCAACCATAAACTGAGTCGACGATGTAAAATGACGGCGCAAAAACTGTTTTACGGTTAAAAATAATTGATGTATTCCGAGATTTACATAAATACTTGTCTCGAAGTTTACAGAACGTGTTGTCGAAACATTGTCAGATTTGTTAACCCCGTCATTTTATTTATTCGATTGCAAATCTCTCGAGCAAACTGGTTTCGCAGCAGAGGTCCCGGGCGTTATGAATTAATGATTATTCACATTTTACGTATACGTTAGCCGCCCTGTTTGCGCATATAAATTAGTTGCTAGCAGATCAGAGAAGCTTGACCTAACGCCAACGTATTCCGAATCTTTAATCAAGATCGTGACTTCTGAACAAAAGTACGGGGAATAAACCGATTTAATAGATACAACGGTTTCGAAATACTTTGCGTACGATCGGGCATACTCCGTCTTTGTTATCTGCCAGAAGAAATTCCACGGCGACGCGTTTGCATTTATACGAATCTTCCCAAACAAATCATGCTTATTACCGCGACGAATTCTTTTCCACCGAACGCGACAATGATTTATCCTTTCCTATTTATCGCGCAACCAAATACCACGGTTCGTACTTCGCTGTTTCGCGCACTGTCATAATTCACTCCCACGCTCCTTATCAAACTTTTACTCTTTTATTACGTTCGCAGCTAGTGGCTACCAATGGTAGCTCTTCGTCGTTCTTCTTCCATTTAATTTTCATTTTTCTGCTTTCCTCGCGATGCAATTATCACTTTGTTCCCTTGTATCTTCTCGTCGTTTATTTGTTTGAGTATATTATTTGTTCGATCCTTTTTTTTTTAATTTTCTAGACAATATTGGCTTAGTAAAAATATATTCTTCTTTTCTTTAAGTTTCCTCCTATTGCTTTAGTTTCCAAACCTTATTACTGGTTACTTTCGTTCTAATTACCGCAATCATTATCTCCCTCTCTGTATTTTGCTATCTTTATTACATCGTAAGCAACCTATTAGTAGCGTTGGGGACTTTGTGCTCATTATAATTTTGTTTACGTCGTTGCGAGGGATACACCTTAAATAAGAAAACCGAAACGCCCTCCGTAAATAGCAACAACGCGAAACAAGCTATTATATTTACGGGGGGCCAGGATAGAACGAACGAACTACGTCACCGCGTATAAATTACGGCCAGACAAGCCATCACGGGATCCATGGTAAAAGCGTCGGGCGAAATGGCGCGGGGACGAGCGGCAATAATTCAAAAAGGAGATTTCTAATAACTTTTCAGCCCGAATCCGTACGATCGATTCGCGTTAAAAGCTTTCGCCGATCTTAAAATCCCAGCCCCGACGCGCCAAGAGTTTAAGCTAATCTTCATTTCAGCGCGGAAATAAGCGCAGAGCGGGAATTAAAATTCAATTTCGCGAATACCCGATGACGATGCGGAAAATCACGAGCACTATTGGACCCTCGTTGTCGGCCATCGCGAAATATCCTCCACCTAGCCAATAGCGGAAAGAAAATTCTCCAGACTCTAGGGATTTTTATTTTTCAATATCCCTGTTATATTGAAACAACCTACCAAAAGCGTAGAAAATGTTTTTCGACGATATTGTTTAAACTGAAATCTTTTTAACGATGCACAAAGTCTTCCGCGGTTACGATTAAAACAATTAAAAGAAAATGCCCCGACGAGCAGTATTTCGTCGACAAAGCAACCGGCTGGAAAATCCTTTTTAACGTTATAAATTATATACATTTACAAGTCGATCGGCGTGCATGAAAATGGCGTTGCCAGGCAAAGGATGACAAATAAATAAAAATGAAAACGTTTCACCGTTGCCGGGCAACGCCACCCCCCACCCTTCGCTTCCCTAGATGTACCAATCGGTCAGCAAAATATTGATGTGATTCGAACGAAAAGTAATTGTTGAGTTGTTTTTTAACATAGTGACTGGCTTAAAGAAGAATTCTTTTTTATATTGTTTTGAATTTTAGCGCGAAAACTTGAACTTTTGAAAAGCCAAACCCTAACCCTGACCTTATAGTTACCTCAATGCAAACCGATTCACTCGATACACGTTTATCAATTTTAACTAAAAAAAGACGATATTCAAAACACTCGACTTGTTTTCTACTTTTTATCGGATTTGGATTTCCCGAGTCTCGTGCATATTTGAAGGATAGATTGAAATCGAACGCTCTGCGTATCCGTTTATTCGATATTACCGCATGAATGGTCTTTGGGAGGGTATTCATGAAACACGCTGATACGTTCCGGAAGGGTTAAGGATTAAAGCGTATAACAGGGCTGGGGAAACGAGGGGATAGAGAACTTGAGTCTGAAATATCGCAATCGTCCGTAATTTCAATCCGCTACCAATTATGATCGACTTTATCCATAAACGAGGAGGATTGGTCGTTGGACGGTATCGGGATGTAACTTTATGTGGCAATATTTTACAGCGAAATAACGAGCAAATTGCGTAGTTAAATCATGCTCGGTAATTCCAAACTTTACGATAGAGTCGCAGAACGCGTACGAGCATCCGCGAACGACAGTTACGCGAGTAGGAAAATTAGAAAATCATATTACATTTTTCTTCCTATTTTTCCATTTTCAAACGTTACTTTGGACGATCAAGAATTGTTTTTTGAATTTATATTCATTGAAAACACACCGACGTTGACGTTGAAACGTTCTCGACGCCTTCGTGTTCCCTCGTTTGGAAATTTTAACGAGAACTCGGGACTTTTTTTTAGCTCGCGCGTTCGATCTCGACGATTCGACAAATATAAGAATTTTATGATTTTCGAATGCAACGTGACTTTTCAATTTTTCGAAAGCACGAATATCCTCGAAGTTTTGGACGATTATATGAATTTACGAATTGCAAATTCGGTTGGATGTTAAAATCGTCGCGAAAGCCTCGAATATTTTTGCAGATCTGAAATAATGTGTTTCGAATGCAACGTGATTTTTCAATGTTTCAGAGCGGTTACCTTTCATGTGGATCTCGTCGGGGTACACGCATTACCGCGTCGCTGATTCGCTAATGCGAATTATGTTACTTCATAAAAAGCTGTTCGCGAAAGTCGTCGTTCGGGTACAGTGGCATTTCTGCGCCAGATATTAATTTATTAAACCTCAACTTTTATTATCGAAACTCGTACAATAATATTAATAATTTCGTGAAATTACTGTGCAGACGAGCAAATACTTTGCGTCCGTGATGAATGAATTTTCATTACAGCGCAAAAGTACGTACTGATTAGTCATTAATAATTAGTAATTTCGGCGAATGGTTAATATTAAACGGGGACTTCGCGTCAGCCTGATGAATTTGATGTTAACAATGTGTCGCGGATTTTCAAAATTACCATCGCCGATACAGAGGTCAGAATTTAACGGAGAGGACTGGATAATGAAATTTGATATCCACATGGTGTCGTTGGAATAAACGTCACGAATATTCGAAGTAATTAAACGAATCGATTACATAAAATGTAGCTGATAAATGCGGACTTTTGATACGAAAAAAAAAAATATACAGGATGAGTCAATAAGTAGTGCCGTTTGACACAGTTTTAAAATCGAATTCCTCGGGATACGAGCGTCCCCCCGAAAAAAATTCCATTCCGCGTATTCGATCTATTTTTCCGCGTAACGGTGGCTGGTATTTAGGTCGTATCGCTTGTAATACTACGCCCTGTGTTTAATTGTCCGTGGCTCTTTGGAACGGAAATTCCACGAAGGTTCGCGAATGTCACGCGACACCTCGACGACGTTGAAATTCGATTATCGGTTTGAAATTTTAACTTTTAATCAGCCACGTTTTCCCTGCGTCGTTCGTTTCGCGACAAAAAGAGAAAGCTGGTTGAGAACGATAAATCGAATTACTCCCGTTGCAATTGCTCCGTGCGGTGGTCGTTGGTCCCGCGTTACAAGCATGTCAAACATTTTTATTTCACTTGAACTGGCAAATGGTTCGACGGCTGTTCGGAGAACTGTTCAATCAGGAATGGAGAAACGAAGGTATGCTTAAACGTCATGGTCGCTCGTTATACGTGCGCTTAATTACATTCCATCGATATCATTCTCGATAACGTTATTGGAGACTCGCACTTCGATGGTATTATAGTGCACAGCGAATACGCGATCGATTAAATAGTGTTTCAGAAATGTGGGTGAATAGTTAATAGATACTGGAATTAGTAAACAAAATGAAATGAGGAGGTATGAAAGACAGTTCTCTATAAATGCGTGGTCATTTTTTCCATCACGATTTATAGATTTTATTTAGTACAGAAATTTAACTCCAGAAAATATTTTCCACTTTTCGACGCTTCGGTTTAATATTATCCCGATTAAAACCACGCATTTTCGAAATTATCAACAGTGATTAACGCACTTTGGATTCTGATACTCCGCGACGCATATATTCAAATTTCAGGATTTATCGCGCAACAATAGAAATTCATCCGCGGCGAAACATTCCAGTGCATTATAAGTAGCACAAACCTGCGTGTGGTCATACAGCGGCGAGTAAATAAATCAGCGTGTGGCCGGCCGGGCAAGTAGAACAGACATATAATTCGTTCACCAAACAGAAGTTTATTTACGTCCGGCGCGTTTGCCTTTTTAATCAATCTTGAACTTTGCATTCGCGTACGAATTAGCGTCTTTTGAAATTGTCGAGCGACACAGAACTGCTGAAAAATGTATTGCACGATCGGCTCCCAGGAATCATTTGATTAAAAACAATCGGTATCTTCGTTGATCTCTGAAAAAAAGAACTATTAACGTTGGAATAAATCAAGCGAATGTTATTGTTTCTTGTAACGAGTAACGAAAATGGATGGACCAGCTCGTTAATTGGCACCGAAAAGGTGAGATATGAAATCGTGTCGCTTCTGCTTCCCCCCCCCTGAACAGAAATTTCCGTTTAATTGCAATGTTTTGCAGGCACATTGTCGTCCCGTTGACAAACATGGACGACAATAGGTCGCGCGCGTGCAATCTCGAGCCGAGTAACTTCGTTCTGACGTGCCGTGAGCGTTCGAGGCGACACGATAAAGCCGGCAGCTTGAAAATTAAACGAGTCGAGGGAATCGTACCTGAACTCGGGAATAGAGGCTACCCAAGGATCGATCATTAACACGGTGGATCCAATCCCGTCGCGCGAAACGCGGAAACGGTTGTCGGGCGATAATTTTTTATCCGCCGGAAATTCGACGACAACCTCATTAAAACATTGATCGACGGGTTATTATTTCGCGGTGGTCGGCGCCGCGTCGCGCAGAATTCGAACTTTCGAGGCGTCACGACGCTGACAGAGCGGAGATAAATACGTCTGCCATCCAGACACGCAATTCCAAAGTATCGATCCGAAATCTCGGTCGAATTCGGCTACGCGTTCCGATATATGGCTCTCGAATTCGTCGGGATAAAAGTCGAACGCGATCGAGACGACTTCATTTCGCGTTTTTTTTGTTTTTGGAACACCGAATGATACACGTTTTACTCAAATTTTAACCAACAATTTGAAATTCACATTTATTCGCAGTTTTGGAGGTTTTGGTAAGCTTTTCTAGCCATTATTTTTTGTGCTGACCCTTTCTGGCGGTCCCAATGATGCTCGTGGATCATTTCTATATGTTGAAATTGAATTTTTAAAAATCAGATTTACAATTTGTAAACTGTAAGTCTCGATATCAATTTACATTTATATTGTTTATCTATAGGAACTTCTACCTTGAAGAAATATAAACAACGGTGAGGGTGCTTACGTTTCAAGTATCCGTGGCGTAAATCCGAGCATTAAGCGGGCACAATACTGTAATTCAGAGCTTATTCAGGGCGGAGAAGTTGGGTGCTTTAGCCAGTGTAATCGTTGGGTGGCTTTCGAATTTACGGATGTAATTTCATTCGGGGAGGCTGCGAGGGATAAACAACTCGTTACGTTCCGTTTTAATCGCGCTTATATCCGGTGGCACGGCCAAATAATTAATGCACGATCTTGTAATGCGACCGATTTAACCTGCTTTCGGGGACCCGACGCGGTTTCGATTCGCGTATCTTGGGAATCACCGTCGTTCAAAAGGGCATGTATCGTTAATGGCTCGACGAGAGTCTCTGGAATGGACTGAAATTTCCAGCGTAACGTTATCATTAATTTTACGAAACTACTGGGACGCAGACGAGGGCCAAATCTTCTGGGTTCGATCGTTAACTTTGATAACGCGAATAATATTTGACTCTCGAAAAAATAAAATGGAAATCGAAAGGTGAATTTTCGCACACCTGCGAAAAATTTAAATAGGCGATTCTAGAGGCCAAAATAAGACGAAAATCGAGAATACCAATTTGTTGATGGAGGTTTTGTTAAAAAGTTATTAACGTTTAAACTTCCGACTGTACTGAATTTTTTTCTCCAAAATGCGCAAGATTTCGGGGATATGTCTATTCACCAAAAATGATTGTAATTGACCCCCGCAACTGAATATAATTTTTCCAAAACGATTTAAAATTTTTTTTCCCCTCGAAAAATTTCACACATTCTTGAATTTTTTTCTCGACAGTGCGTAGGATTTCGGGAATGTGTGTAATGACCAAAAATGATTGTGATTGACACCTGCAACCGAATATAATTTTTCCAAAACGATTTGAAATTTTTTTTCCGTCGAAAAATTTCACACATTTTCGAATTTTTTTCTCGAAAATGCGTAGGATTTCGAGGGTATGTCTATTCACCAAAAATGATCGTAATTGACCCCCGCAATCGAATATAATTTTTCCTAAACGATTTGAAATTTTTTTTTCCGTCCAAAAATTTCACATCTTCTCGAATTTTTTTCTAGAAAATGAGTAGGATTTCGGGGGTAGGTCTATTCACCGAAAATGATTGTAATTGACCCTCGCAACCGATAATAATTTTTCCAAAACGATTTATAATTTTTTTTTCCGTTCAAAAATTTCACACCTTCTCGAATTTTTTTCTAGAAAATTCGTAGGATTTCGAGGGTATGTGTAATGACCAAAAATGATTGTAATTGACCCCCGCAACCGAAAATAATTTTTTTAGAACGATTTGAAATTTTTGAATTTAATTGTTAATAACTTTTTAAGGAAGCCTTCACCAACAAATTGGTATTCTTGATTTTCGTCTTATTTTGGCCTCTAGAATCCCTCATTAAAATGCCCTTTTGAACACCCTGTATATTGTAAATATTTGAATTTTCTTGCGATGAATCAGGAAGTTAATATTTCCGCGAGAGTGTATAAAGTTTTTCTACACGAGAAAGGTTTTTACGAATTCAAGTCTCGCGGAAATACGCCCGCCGTTTTCGCCATTTTCACGAATTTATTTCTTAAAAACGGAAGGGAGATGCTCCTTGCTTTTTGAGGTTGTTTCGTAACGTCTTCCCTTGGATCTATAAAAAAGGAAATGGATAGAAGACTTGGATCCTTTGTTAAACGCGGTAATCCTTTATGTGGGAGTGATCAAAGGGAATATCAGCGATTATTGAACGAATTTTCTGGCAGTTCGCCATAAGAAAATGAGGTGAATATTTGCGTTCGAAGCAGTGATCAAGAATAAAAAAAAATCACCATATAGTGATATTTATTAAATTAACAAAAATTTAAAAAAATTTTGAATTAACAATACGTATTCCAGAAATTAATTAAAACGTTTTTATGATCGATTGGACAATTGACCGTAGATCGACTTTCACGCGAGTAATATAATTAGCCGTATCGCTATCAACAATTCACGACGAAAATCGTGCCAAATCATGCTCAAACACACGCGGGTATTAATACCCCTCACATATTTCATTCTCGTAACAATGCTCCGTTTATAATCTGTAATTCTCTGTAATGCGGAATAATCTCCAATGTAATATCTCGTAGAAGCCTCGATCGATATTCGCGTGGTATGCGCGTGTATTTCACGACTCGGAACAACAGCGTGTAATCTTATTGTTAGCCGACAAAGATGGCCACCTTGTTCAAACGCACGATAAAGTTGAATTTGAACCAACTCAAACGGCACGCGACGTCGAAGAACGAAAGGAACTTGGAGTTCGAATATTTATAAATAATTTAATCTTGGCTTTTATTATGGAGACGATACATCGAAATCTGTCGCTTAACTCGACCATTCGAGTAATGTAGCAGTTTCTTTATACGCTTCGAAGCATAAGCTTGTTTTGTATCTCGAAACACGACGTAACCAAGAATTACCATTTTCACATTGGTTATTCCTCTTTCAATGGTACAACGATACTTCGCTGCCAGGAACTTTTCTTACTTTTCTGAATACCGGATACAACGATCGTGAGTTTCACCCGAGAAGTTTCTTCCGCGACTTTAGTCATTTCGTCGCGCTATAATCAGCATTTCAATTACCAGCGGCGAACAATGGGCGCCAAGCGGGAGAGGCAATAACAAAATGGAGGGAAGCGCAAAGAAAGCGCGTATCTTAATTACTTGGAAACGGGGAGACTTTTAATATAAAAATATAGTTTTATTATAGGGCTCGAAGTTTTCTTGTTATCGCTGTGTCCGTGTGGAAACTTCTCAGGGCATCCATCAACTCTTTACACACGGGACTTTCAACAGTCGTTAAAGAGAATTCGAGCGCGATGATCGATATTTTTCAGTTAAAAGCTTGCCGAACTTGATAAACTGAAACACGCTGGACAAGTTGCTGTAAATACGAGCAAAGTTCACGGTGAAATCGATCGCGAAGGTACCGGAATTTTTACCAAACTAAAATTGGGAAAAGTTGGGAAAATTAATTCGTCTCGTCACCGGCGGATCTATCCCTTTTTTCGACTGTGTTTTTAATTCGTTCGAAAAAATGGAAATTGTCAGGAAAACGCGAACGCAGCGCAGAGAACGCTGAAAAATCGTAATTTTCGCCGAGCAAGCTAAATTCGTCCCTTTGCTTTCAAACTGCACTCGCGTTCGAATGTATCACAAAGGGAACGTTCGAGTAAGGCTAACTCTATAAAAAGTGTTATATTTGCATGATTTAAAAAAATATCTTACATTTCATGGGAATCGACACTTCGCGAACTGTGCTATTGGAAAATTATATTAAATTCGAAACAATTACGACAGGTCGCGTTAACAATTTAATCGCTTCGAGCTTTATTTTTACAAGATGGTTAAAATTGTAGAAACATTTTATTGCAATTTGTCTGAAAGTTAAAAGAGTTAATTGAGAAAAATTTGTACAAATGAACTGTGGCAGCCATTACTGTAAATCCAGTTACATCGACGGGCGGCCATATTTTCCACAAGCTGTTAATACTTTCAGTCGAAAGTTTTATTAGTTTCACGGTATGTCACTTCCACTGAAAGATGTAGTTTCGAAAAAGACGGATTTAAAGTTCCCGATCGGAACTCTTCGACGTGCAATCTTCATCAAACTTTCATAACTTTAACGTTCGACTGTCGATTTTGTTAAGGCAAGAAATTAAATGCTCGCAAAATTGCGATTAATTTGTGATCGATTTGCGAAGTAAATCGTGAAACCCGAGGGGAAGAAAGTATTTAATAAAGTCGTTCCTATTTAAGGGTACTGTTACAGTTCCTCCTTAAGAGTCCATTCGTGTGTCGAAGGTCGAACGCGAAAGTGTCCGATATAAATTAAGAAACTCGTTTATATGCGACGTACAGCCTCGCGAACGACCTTTCTTTGGTTTTACCGATTACGGAGGCACTTCTCTTGACGGTCCTGAATAATGCAACGGCGACCGACATCTATAGCGGCCCTGCAAATGTCGTCGTTTCGACCGAGAAATCCGTGATTTCAACCACTCGAGACTCCCGATATTTCCATCTGAACGTTGCATATGGAGAAATATGGATAGAAAATAAATAGGCCTCCCTCGATGCGTAACAATCCCAATGAAAACATTTTAAGAATATAATTTACTTGTTCTGATCATTGGTGCAGTCGCTATATGTATAGTAAAATTCCGATTATCTTCAAACATTCTTAGAATTTCTACGTATAGTTTAACAAAATACGCGTTGTTTGCATTTTGAAACGTTGGAATACTCCAATCCGTTCAGAAGTTATGATGGTTTGAACATACGCATGAAATTTCAGTGAAACATATCAATGGTATGGTCAGACATTAGATTTTTGGTAATGAATTTTTTTCTCGAAAATGCGTAGGAATTCGGGGGTATATGTTTCCACCAAAAATGGTTATATTCAACCCCAGAACATAGAAATAATTTTTTTAATACGATATGAAATTTTTTAATTTTGTCTAAAAATTTCACATCTTCTCGAATTTTTTTCTCAAAAGTGCGTAGAATTTCGGGGGTATGTCTATTGACCAAAAATGCTTGTAATTGACTCCTGCAACTAAATATAATTTTTTTAATATGATTTGAAATTTTTTAATTTCGTCTAAAAATTTCACACCTCCTCGAATTTTTTTCTCAAAAGTGCGTAGGATTTCGGAGGTATGTCTATCCACCAAAAATGCTTGTAATTGACCCCTGCAATTAAATATAATTTTTTTAGTACGCTTTGAAATTTTGTAATTTTGTCTAAAAATTTCACACCTTCTCGAATTTTTTTCTCAAAAGTGCGTAGGATTTCGGAGGTATGTCTATCCACCAAAAATGCTTGTAATTGACCCCTGCAATTAAATATAATTTTTTTAGTACGATTTGAAATTTTTTAATTTTGTCTAAAAATTTCACACATTCTCGAATTTTTTTCTCGAAAATGCGTAGGAATTCGGGGATATATGTATTCACCAAAAATGGTTATATTTAACCCCAGAACCTAGAAATAATTTTTTTAAAACGATTTGAAATTTTTCAATTTCCAGAAAAATTTCACACATACTTGAATTTTTTTCTCAAAAGTGCGTAGGATTTCGGCGGTATATCTATTGACCAGAAATGCTTATAATTGACCCCTGCAACGAAATATATTTTTTTTAGTACGATTTGATATTTTTTAATTTCGTCTAAAAATTTCACACATTCTCGAATTTTTTTCTCGAAAGTGCGTAGGATTTCGGGGGTATGTCTATCGACCAAAAATGCTTGTAATTGACCCCTGTATCTAAATATAATTTTTTTTAGTACGAATACTATTAAATTACATTATCGTTTAATTTTACTTGGATGCTATTATTAAATTATCTGCATCCACGAGTTCTATTGTTACCATTCATGTACGGTATGTCGCCGTCCAAAGAGCTGCTATGTGATATCGAAACTTCCAAAACGCAATGTACGAATGCAGCGAAAATTGATACTGTTTTCACGTGTTGCGAGCGTTCCCGTATTGGAAGTTTCAATATTACAAAGCTGTATTCGTGGATACAGATAAACGCGAAGCAGAAAGCGTAGAAATTGTTCGTTTGCTGTTAGAATATGCTTATCTTAACGCAAGTAAGAACCCAGTATAGATCATCCACAGATACAAACATTTACATAACATCGTCTTCTCAATTGTGCTCGTGGAATATGTTCAGCGAAGTTTTGCCAGGGAAAACTGGGGAATTTTGCGCGTTGCGAATTTTATAAGATCGAATGCCGCTCGCTGCTCGATTCCATCGTCGCGTAATAGCAGCGCCATATTCCGTATTCCGTATTCCGTATTCCATCTAACCTTTCCCCGGTAATAATGTCATTATGCATCTCCCGCGAAGGTCGAGAGAAAAATCGCGCATTAGACCGTGAATACTAATGGAGAACTGTGTTCTTCCAGAAAACGCGAGCCGCTGGTGCAAGCCCGACGGAGAGTGGAGCACCTACACCAACTACAGCCTCTGCCGCGACATCCGGGAGCCCACGATCGAGGGCGGAACGGAAGTCATCTCCACAACGATTTATTTCGTCGGTTACAGCCTCTCTCTGTTCACCCTCATCGTCGCAGTCTCGATATTCCTTTACTGCAAGTAAGAGATTTTCATTCAAATCGCCGGGCGTCTAACGAACACGGTCTTCAGGAAACGCGCATATTCCCTATTCTTTTCTCGTATGCGGAACCTTGGCTCGCGTTTCGCGAAAACGCGGAAAATTATTCAAACGTCCACGGTATTAAATAAATATTCAACCAGGTCGAGGTGGAACGGGTATATTAAATTCGTCTCGAAGCAGAAATTCCGTTGTCGTTTATTTTTACACCAAACAATGGACGACTGTGGATGGTGGCCTTTGTTAGAAAATTACACTGTTCTTAGCGGACTAGTTAATGTTTATGTATATTTTCTATCTAAAAAATCATTGAAATGCATTCTTCAACGAAGACAAGACAGCTTTAAAAAAGATAGCAATTTCACGAATCGAAACATGTTTCGTTCGTCGAGAATAATTAATCGTTTAATTAGATCGTGGAATACGACGTCGTATAAATCATCTGCCGCGCAACGGGCAATCGTACTAAAATTTTGAAACGAACATTCCGCTGTCCCCGACGTAGCTTTATCTCGGAGAGAAAAATGTTCTCCGGGGCACATTTCTATCCGGAGTGACGACTACAAACATAAGAATAAGGCTCCCCAGCTGGCACTGATAAAAACGAAACGAGGTTCGGCGGAAATTAACTGTAAAATATGTACGTTGTTTGAAAAAAAATATATTCTCGTGTCCCGTACGCGACGCGTCTTCCTCGTTTGTGAATTTTGCAACGTTAAGCACTGCACATTTTCGCCTCTTGCTTCGTTAACGTTGGACACGAACGAACATAGTAATACCGTTCTTTGCACTGCGGAACAAGAGACTGCTTAATTTGCAAGTTATACCGTGCTATGGAAATTATAATCGTTACAATTTTTGTTGGAACTTTTGTCTTCTACCTGTTTTAATATTAGCACTTTGAAGGGTAGTTTTTCCTCCGCGAACTCGAGTTGCTAAAAGAGGAATAGAGTAGTGTCAATTACAATCATTTTTAACGAATACACATACCCTCGAAATCCTACACATTTTCGAGAAAAAAATTCAGAAAGCAGGACAAACTTTTCGGAAATTTAAAATTTCAGATCGTTTTGGAAAAATTATTTTTGGTTGCAGGAGTCAAGTACAATCATTTTTCATTAATACACATACCCTCGAAATCCTACGCATTTTCGAGAAAAAAATTCAAAAAGCTGGACAAATTCTTCGGAAATTTAAAAAATTTCAATTCAATTTGGAAAAATTATTTTTGGTTGCAGGAGTCGATTATAATCATTTTTTATTAATAGACATACCCCCTAAATCCTACTCATTTTCGAGAAAAAAATTCAGGAAGCTGGCTCAATTTTTCGGAAATTTAAAATTTCAAATCGTTTTGGAAAAATTATTTTTGGTTGCAGGAGTCAAGTACAATCATTTTTCATTAATACACATACCCTCGAAATCTTACGCATTTTCGAGAAAAAAATTCAAAAAGCTGGACAATTTTTTCGGAAATTTAGAAAATTTCAATTCAATTTGAAAAATTATTTTTGGTTGCAGGAGTTGATTATAATCATTTTTTATTAATAGACATACCCCCTAAATCCTACTCATTTTCGAGAAAAAAATTCAGGAAGCTGGCTCAATTTTTCGGAAATTTAAAATTTCAGATCGTTTTGGAAAAATTATTTTTGGTTGCAGGAGTTGATTACAATCATTTTTTATTAATACACATATCCCCTAAATCCTACTCATTTTCGAGAAAAAAATTCAGGAAGCTGGACAAATTTTTCGGAAATCTAAAAAATTTCAAATCATTTTGGAAAAATTATTTTTGTTTGCAGGAGTTGATTATAATCATATTTCATTAATACACATACCCCCTAAATTCTACGCATTTTCGAGAAAAAAATTCAGGAAGCTGGCTCAATTTTTCGGAAATTTTAAAAATTTCAAATCGTTTTGGAAAAATTATTTTTGTTGCAAGGAGACGATTACAATCATTTTTCATTAATACACATACATCCGAAATCTTAACCATTTTCGAGAAAAAAATTCATTACCAAAAATCTAATGCCTGACCATACGTTGATATGTTTCCCTTAAATTTCATGCGTATGTTTGAAACACCATAACTCCTATAATAATGAATATATTTCAATGAAACTTTTTTCTGAAATAGAGCTCATGGACACCTACAAAAAACTACTAAACAACATTTCCATACAGTGTCAAATAAATTAATTAAAAATCAAAAAGGAATTTTTAAGAGAAATCAACAGGTTGCTTAAATTTTTTGACGGGAAAAAAATATTGAATCATTCCGAAAAAATTATTTTCAGTTGCAGGGGTCAATTACTATCATTTTTTATGAATACACATACCCTCGAATTCCTACGCACTTTCGAGAAAAAAAATTCTTTACCGAAAGTATAACGTGTGGCTAGAAATGTCTCTGTAATTTCATTTTCTATCTGACTTCCGCTTGTAGTTATTTCTGTTTCCAGTGAAATGAAATTGCCAGCGTGTTTTACAATTAGAAAGCCACGATTCTATTCGTAGAGATCCCTTTGTTATTGTAATCCATTGGTGGTTTTGTAACGCGACGTCTAGAAAATACTGTCCAATATTTTTCATTCGCGGGCCCATTCAACCGTAGATAACAAACGGTTTCGAAACGTGGCGGCGATTCACCTAGGAATCGTAGGGAAATTTCGCGTAACCAAATTGGCCTCTATGCATACGCAATCGAGCATCAACTGCACGCTCAAAGACACGCGACAGCAACTTTCCCATTGCTCGTTAACGAGCAAGAAAACGACATTTCGCCGTGGCACCCAGCATCCGATCATTTATTATCCCGGTAGTTTCAGGGACGTTGCATTTCCACGGGGGAAATAGAAGTTCATTCGAGAACCGAATCACGATCGCGACGAGTTCTTTCTATTCCCGAGAGAACGACTACCATGGATTTCTCTAGCTTGCATCTTTGTATTCAAATGAAACGCGAAACGGACGAGCTCCAAAGAGAATTGAAGGGTCCGGCTACCCGTAAAAAGGCAGCTCCGTTTTTCGAGAAAATGCAAACCGACGAGAACCAACGATAATTTAAAATGGTCAAATACTATTTACCTCGAAGCTTTGCATTTCTATAACAGTTATGATCTTCGAATGTTCTCTGAGAAAATAGAAAAGACTCTAACATAATAACACGTGGACTCACCCTCTGAAATTTCACCAGTGGCCTAAAAACTATCGGAGGGTCGAAGAAGTTGAAGGGAAACATCTTGTTGAGCATAACTTTGTTTCGAAGTCGCTATCTTTTTTTGAATTTCTTTTTAACATTTATGAGGCACGGTTCTGTTTCTATTATCCAATTCGTCCCACAAGTTTTCCATAGGATTTAGATCCAGTGTCCTCAGAATATGTATCTCCATAGAGCTTTTAAAATTCTAACAGCGCTTGATTTATTTCGTGATAAATTAAAATAATCGATAAAATATAATTTTCCGTCTCCAGTGTATGGAATACAGCCCCGGATGTGTTGCCATATTTTCTTTGAACGACTCGGTCCGGAATTTGATTTGTAAAGGTAAAAGAGCACGGGGCTGACGTTATTTTCGTTGACAAAATAAACTTATCGTCTCTCGTTTCTCAGGGACACGGTACGAGGAAGCAGTTCCCGGGTTATCGAGTTGTAAGTGCCTGTGTCGGCCATCTTGTTCGTAAACGAAACTTCAATGATTAAGAAATTGATATTAACGGCAACGGGGGGGATGTAATATCGCTCCCTCGTGTCAGGTTCGATGCAGAAACGTGAATTTTACGTTCGCTGACGGTGTAACGTGCACCGTAAGACGAGAATTTCGACTCGGATCGGGCAAGTTTCTTCTTAGCCGCTCTGGGGATTCGGCATATCTACGCAGAAATAAGTTTAGTTTAGAGTTTCCCTGCCGAAGCAATCTCTAGTTCCTAATAGCCACGCGCAGTTGAAATTGCAACCAGCGTTTCAATCCCCATAGTTTTGCCCTCCCCTATAGATTAGTCTTAAAATAACTCGACGGTGTAAATAGAAACGATGCTCAAAGCCGCGGGGTCGGTCCCTGCGCGGCGACGAGATTCAATAAACGTCCCGCTCCAAAAGTGGAACTTTGGCATATAACGCGGGAACCTGCTAAGTACTAGGTCGTCGTTGCTCGAAACTTTTCTTGGTTTTCGATCCTTGACAACCACCTTCGTCCAAACTTTACACTGCGTCGCGAAGGCAAATATTTGGTTGAATCTCCAGAGCGTGTGCCCAATTTGTTTCTCGCACAGCCAGCAATTTAAGCTCCTACGTTTCAAACGATGCTTCTGCGTAAAGTGAAATCGTTGGAATGGGTTCTCGTATTTTGTTAGAACTATTCCTAGCATATCAAAGTTTTGTATACAAATCACAAATCAAGTTACATCGACATCTGGTTACATTGTGTAGGACAAGTGCAGATAAATTATTGTAATACATATAAATGAGTGGAGTGGACTTGCTACTTGTTGACACATGGTTACAAGTGGTATTCCATAGTGGTCAGTAGTGGTCACTAGTGGCCAGCAGATGTCATCAGTAGGCAGCAGCACTGATTGACTAATTCACTGTTGACCATCGAGTAACCAATGATCCATCAAAACCACCACGAAATCGAAGATTAAAGCCTTCTTAAAAGGATCCCCTTAACATTCTTTTTAACATTTTGTTCCACCTTGAAGGAGTGTATCTTACGTTATAATAGACACACGATACAGAAGTTGAACACGTATTTCGATCAAAACTAGGAAGTAAAAGAATGTTCATCAGACGATACAGTAAGACATACATATAATTTAGATTTATACTTACCACTGGAATCTATGCTTATTCCAATACTATTAAGCATCTTTTAATAATCGTAAAAAGCACCAAGAAATTTACCAAAGCAGTACTACTCCAAGAATAATAGTCGACAGAAACTGTGATATTTCGAAGGTTCTGACCAGGTTTTTGCGACTATTTCTCACTTCATAAAGGAAACAAAGGGCAGAAACGTAATTCCTTGGTTTGTAGCAGCAGTAGTAAATCCGCTACTAAATTGCACACGAAATTCGCGATATAGTGCACGGACAAAATCACCTTCGCGGAAATTCAATGTGATAGTAAGAGGTTCCAGAGAGCTTTGCAGGTTCCATATTGAATCAGTCTCTCTGGCCACTCCCGAAAATCCCACTAAATTCGTCCGTGTGATGTTCTAGTACACCGAATTGACAAATGCAAATCGAGTTCGTTAATAAAGATTAGAGAGAACTAAGCCTCGTACTAGGACGAAACTTTGGAAAATATTGTGCTCGAAACAAAGTGAACGGAACTTTAAGAGTTTCGGAGCAAGACGTAACTCGTTCTTGAAAGTTAAATCCGCTGGTAAATTGCGTGGGAAATTCGCGATGGCGTCGCGATTTGGACGGAATCGCCTTCGTGGAGATTCAACGCGATTAGCAAGGAGGTTCCGGTGGGTCGTTCGTTCCATATTGAATCAACGGTGCCGCAACAGGTAGAAGTAGCACGCTCGGTATGGAAATTGCTCCCGGACATCGAGCATACCCTAACGTCTGCCCGTAGCTTTCGGGTCAAAGACTAGCACGGCCAAGGCGGGCATTAATTCCGGAAATACGAGCTGAACCGTAGGAAACGCGCGACTGTATCCTGCAGGAAACACGAAACGCCCGGGCATATTTTATTAAGTTCGTCCGGGATTCGAAACGCACGCTTCCGTGGCGAGTCCCGTGGTTTCCAGGGAATGTAAATTATTGACGCCACGGTGTGGCGCTGGTATTGCGAACGGAGCACGAAGTGTCCCGAGAAAACGAAATATCGCGACGTTTCCGGTGTCCGTATTGAACGAATTCTTTCGGCTGCTTGAATTTTTAACGCCGTTTCCGTTTCCGGGGCATCCTCGATTTCGGGAGCAACCGAACGGAAGAATCCGATTACGTCTACGAGGAAACTCGATAATGGTTCTTTAAACGCCAGAATATTCGAACGCTTGCGAGAGAGACAAGAGCGTAGCCCTCTGGCGGCGAGCACGGGAGGCGATGGATCCCACGCGAGTAACTGTTGGAATTATAATGAAAATTGAGGGGAAACGTAAATAGGTAGAACGCGTTGAGAACAATGGATGAATTTTCTAGCAGTCAATTGCAAGCTCTGTCGAGCAACGTTACTCGTAACGAGACCTGCGCGCGAATATGAACATTGCGAATAAGCGACGCGCGACGTAAATAACTAAGGCTGCAATACACGAGAACTGTCAGGAACATGCGTTTCCAGCATCATTGCTTAAGACAAGTTGTTCGCTGTTAGACAACCTCGCGATCCGCGACTCAACATCTGCAAAGTAACGGTTCTAACGAGAGTGGCGTAACAGATGAATTTAGAAAAAGTAGTTTATAATTTAGAGTACTTTCAAGGAACAATAAAAATAATTCAAGTGCTACAAAATACATTTATCTTTCGAATAAGATCGATGGAGATAAACGAATTCCAATATGGCGTCGCGCGATCACGATTATCCGTCTTCGAGGAATGCAACGATGGAAAGCTACCGAGTAACTCGCGGTTATATTAGCTTCACCGTCACAAAAGAAGCTCGACTATCGTTATCTTGTCGTTTTAGCCATTGTTCCTCTTCGCGTTTCGAGAGCCTGTTGCTGACTTCTTTGTTCGAAGCGAAGTTGCGGCTCCGAGACACAATGGCTGGGCAAAAAGTACTCGTGCAAAGGCCGACTTGTAGCAAAGAGCCGCGTAAATGCGTTCGTGCATACGTTCAGACATTATTAAAGTAGATTTTATTAATAAAAAAACACCACCATGGTGCGTCGATAAACTCGTAATGTAATATACGTATCTTATGAGAATTTGTTTAAAAAAATGATTTAACATTTGGTCACAGGTACTCATCAAGTTAATCAACGCTTTAATAAATGTAATTACGCAAACTTTTCTACGGTGATAGCCCGCGAACATTGTTTCTAGCCCCTGTAAATATGCACCGCGGTTCCGCTCCGTTTCAGTTCAGCTTGGGCAGAGATTTGCGACGCAATTTGCCTCGAATAATAAATAAACTCCGCCCAGTCTCGTACCTTCTCATCAGAAAAAATTATCACGCGCAAAAAGAGAGATTCCGTCCCGTCCGTTTCTCTTACGAACTTTCCTCGAGAACGCTACTAACGATTACGACGGAACCTTCATTATGCGAACAAATAATAGAGAAGCACGACTTCGAGCGAGAGAAGTTCTGAGTGATGTAAAACAATCAGAGCACCGTGCTTCGAGCTAGGGGAAATTAATCGGTTACAAAGGACATCGTTCTTACGTTATGCAAAAGTTTTTAATGGAATCTTTGATACACGATCGCAGACCAGGTATACGAACCTTTCACCTTATGGGCTTTCGTGGCCCAATTTGATTGCCATAACGAGCTGAAAATTCGGAGGTGATTTTAGCGTAATCTTCTCATGGATCAGTTGAGAAACTATTCTTGAGCTCTATATTTATGGTGATCTATGCAGAGAAGATTTTTAATTAATAATTGCATTGCCCAGCTGAGAGTAATACGATTATTAATTAAATGCTAAATAATATTACTCAGGTCTAACTACGTGGTGACCCGATTTAACCGATTCCCAACCACCCTCCATTAATAAAGATCTTCTGTGACCAACGATCGAAGAAGAAACAAACGAAAGTGTAACCAATGAAAGATGCACAACCAACGAAGAGAGTTGAAAGAATTTGTCTTCAAATAAAAATAACCTGCCTAACATAATGGTTAACGATACACCTGCCTGACTGTAAATCTAAATTCGTTTATTATATCAAGAAACAATTGTTAATTCGCAGCCATTAGCTCGGTGTTAGCCACGATAGAACAGCTAACTAGATGGAATCAAAGTTCCATCGATCTCCCTTTTACATTCTTACAAGCTAGACTACTAAACTAGAGAAGGAACATTGCTTCCTTCTATCTACTAGTTTAGTTGTACCAAGTAATTGTTTCGTTTAAAAAGGGACGAAGGTAAGGTCGTACATCACGTATTTATTTCTTCGATCTTCTGTCCTTTGTACGATACTTTCTTTCGTGTAAGTTTCCATCGTTCATTTCTTATCAGTAAATTATACGAGATTCTAACGAAGCTACGTAAACTGTGTCACTAAAATCGCAAAAGAATATGTTGCAACATCCAACAAAACACAGATTAATGCACACGAAAAGAAGTTGTGTATTTTGGATCGTAAAGGGTATAGCCGAATAAGGGGGTCAAATGTGCCCTTGAACGAAATGTGACATACGATGGATCCATCGATAGAGCATCAAGAAAAAACGTTCTGTGCCAAATTTTAACCCTCTATCTTGTTTGGAAGGGTAGTTATTGAGAAAATTCGGATTAACGAATTTCTGCCTATTTCCCCTATTTAATCGAGTACAAAAATTATGAAAAAAAAATCTGGTGCATTGTGGTTATTGAGATACGTGTTTGAGAATTTTTTCCGATTTTTCGATTCCAAATCCTAGGTGTGAAAAATTGAAAACGCAAAAAAACACAGAAAAATACGTATTTCGTATTGAAGCTTTCGAGACACTAGATTTCTATAATTACTGTAAATGCGTATTGTCATTGGTTATCTCCCTGAATTTTTTCAGATTTTTTGGTAGGGTGCGCCGTAGTAGGAAAAATCAAAAACCGATTTTTTCGACGTTTTTCGCGTGAAAAAGCATCTTATACTTTGAATTTTTGTATTCTCTTTAATAAATAACTATATTGTATGGTTTTAAATATTTCTATGTTGAGCAGAACAGTGTATACAAGAAGAAAATATTCAAGCATCGAGGGGTTTGATCTCGAAACGTTCCGCCACGTGGAAACCTGACCTCCGACATCTGCAATCTTGATTATTCCGTAATCGTTCGAAAGTACTGATTTTGTACCCCATCGGGCGCTTTTAACGGGCGAAGAGCACAATTCTCGGCGTCGTATACCGAAATAAAACTAGGAACCATAGGGGAAAGAGTATAATAAAAGCGTCGAACAAAAACTTTTCACGCCGTTTCGGCCGGAAATTGTTTTGCGCATTGAATGGAATCGCGTTCCCTTATTTCTCGTTACAATCATTGGCCCGCGTAGGCCATGCAGCAGTGACGTCAACGGTTAATTGTTCTTTTACCAAGCGTACGTAACAATTTTTTGCTTTCAAAGCGCCATCCGCGTTGCGAGACGCCCTGCAACAATTTATTTTCAAATCGAATGGAATTTTTAGAATTTTTTTTCGATATTTGTACGATAAACGAAACAACGACTCTGACAATAAACGGGGAAGCGGATATTATGAAAAATTCCATCGACTTGCAGCGGCAAGTTTGCGAACTCCGCCATTTTGTACTACATCGGGAATTGGAATTAATAATTTTCGTTTAATTGAAAACAGTGGACTTGTTTTCTTATATTTGGCGACTTTAAACTGATATCAGTGATAACTAGACTGCAGATCTTCATGCGAATTCATATGTTTATTAATAAAATTAATGAAATTGGAGCTTCGTAGAGGGTTGTCTCGACCCCTAGATATAATAATTCGTACCTTACTTTAAGTATTTCTTATATTCTTGCATATTAACTAAATTCTGTAGTTTTTTGAAAATTACAATTTCCCATAAATGCATAAACATCCGCAGTCTAGTGATAACAAAACGTTATGTCAAAGAAATAGTTAACGAGTCCGTTGCAGTTCCGGTGACCGAAAACAATTTTCGAAGCAATAGCTCGCCAAACGTCGGACTAATTCGGTTTCATACTACTGAAATTACTCGGGGTAACTGGCACGGCGTTATTTCTTGTTTGCCTTGCTATGCGAGCGACAAAACCAGCATCCAACTACTTAGAACTCTGAATTTGATATACGGATGTTACATTGAACGAGATATCACCGTTTCTTGTGCCTCCATCAAAGCGCGAAATTTCCACGAGGAATAATTCACGAGCGACGTTTCTAATTGGCGACTGAAAATCGCGTCGTTGTTATTACTTGTGAAAATAAATCACTCCTTAATTTCATTATACGTAGAAGAAGATAATTCTGTTCTGGGTGAACGCTATTGCAATGTTAAATCAATCGAGATCAAAATTAAAGGAGGTGAAATTTTCATCAGAAACGTGTAAAAGAAAAAAAGGAAATAGTATCGCCGAAATATAATTATTTATTTGCAACCTGATACGTGTCAATGGCTGTGTTGGTATAAAAATTAAAAAATAAAATTCCCATAAAATGTCACAGATTACATATTTTGAGTGAGAATTTTATTTCCAGAGCTCGAATGCACATCAATGTCCCTTGCATGAAATTTTACATTGGAAATTGAGAGAAACGGGAACTGGGAATGACAAATGAAAATTGTACGAAGTAGAAAAAAAAAAATTTCTATTTCGAGGACAGTCGTTTCAACCGTTGTTTCGTGTATCGTAAACCAAATAAAACCTGTCCCGCGTATGTGGTAAAAAAAAAAAAGGGATCCTATTTCATAAAAGAAAGCATATTTGCTCTCGGCGATCGTACGCGTTTGTCGAATTTACTCGGACGACCGAAGTAATGGAAACTTCTCGTTTGATTTTACACGTGCGTGTAATTAACGTTGAGCAATGTTTGCACCGAGACATAATCACCCTCGTTAACGCGTAACGTTAATGTATATTAATAGAATTCTGTATCGAATTTTACTGTTGGTAATGTAATTGTAAATAATGCAAAATATTACCGCTGGAAACTCCATTATACGGAGTAATGATATACACATTAAGGAAAATTACTCGTTGCAGACTGTTCAATAATTGAAACGAAACGATAAACTTTGAACGAAAAAAACGCTAATGAATAATGAAGGTTGGTTGTTTAATCCGGTTAGTCTTGTTGAAATATACTTTATTTAACCAACTGAATTTCTGTTACAGGGAACTGAGGTGCATCAGAAACAACATACACACGAACTTAATGTTCACTTACATACTCGCGGACATGATGTGGATCCTAAACAACGTGATGCAGGTAGATATTCAACACGATATTTTTAATGTGTATAATTTTCTTTCCGCTGGTTTTTCAATTTTTCTTTCCCAAAGGTTTCTCTTTGTCGCGTTGTTAGTATTCTGTGACCCTCGCTGAATGTAATACTTAATTGTTGAACGAGAACAAGATTGCACTAGACTTTACACGTGGAAAAAAAGGTGTCGAGAATTAACACTCTGCCACTTGTTGCTGAAACGAAAAATTAGAATGTTTCTTTAGAATGGGGTTAAATGTTGTATAAATACGCGTAGAAATTTCGACGAGTAGAAAAAAGATAATTTGGTGATAATACTAACAAGTACTTGTGAGACAAGTGACTTGAAAATATTTTCTTATAGAATGTTTAATAATTTAATAATTAAAAATCGACAAACATCGACTTTTATACGTTCCATTTGAAAAAGAATTTATTTTTAACATCATTTCTAAATAAAGTCGCCTCAATTGCGACAGTGTTCGATAAGCAACGTGCTTCGTAATTGCTCGTAATTTTTGACAGTATTAAATTATATAAACATGCCAGTTTAACAGGAAACAGTGTATACACATTGTCGGATTCGCAACGGATACTTAATAATTTAAATTGAGGTTTAAATTATCAATCACATTTTCCAGGAATAATGCCGCGTTTCGGAAACCGTGATTAATATTATAATAACAACAATTAATACATTACCGCGAACAAACGCGAATTGGAACGCGACTTTAAATGGACGTTTCTGCATTTTGGAGAATTGGTAAATTTATTATTCAAAGTGTACACGTTTAATATATTCATGACTTTATACTAGTTTCGAATCGTCAGAAAAAGATTTCCAAAAAATGGTGTTGCTTCTTCGTTTTTTGAAAGGGGATTCCTCGTGCTTCGAAGAGGATTTTTCGCGGTGGTAAACGCGTTTGCCATTAGTCGCAACGTCTCTGGTAGCCGCACTAACGAGCCACTGGATAGGAAAATTAATTACGCCTCGTCGAGTGGCCGACGCGCCTCTCGCTTTTCGATAATTAAAAGGTCATCGTGAAACGGCGAAAATAGTTACCGCTGGCTCCCGCAAGATTCGTGGAGCCGAGTTATGTAGTGAATAGATAAGTTCATAAACTATTTACAAACACCTTAAATTTATTAACAAAATATATAAAGGGTGTTCGGTAACCCCTGGGAAAAATTTTAATGGGGGATTCTAGAGGTCAAAATAAGACCAAAATCAAGAATACCAATTTGTTGATGGGGGCTTTGTTCAAAAGTTATTAACATTTGAAGTTTCGCACGAACTGAATTTTTTTCTCGAAAATGCGCAGGATTTCGGGGGTATGTCCATTCACCAAAAATGATTGCAATTGACCCCCCCAATTGAAAATAATTTTTCCAAAACGATTTGAAATTTTTTTTTCCGCCGAAAAATTTCACCTTCTCGAATTTTTTTCTCGAAAGTGGGTAGGAATTCGGGGGTATGTCTGTTCACAAAAAATGATTGTAATTGCCCCCCGCAACTGAATATAATTTTTTTAGAACAATTCGAAATTCTTTTTCCGCCGAAAAATTTCACCTTCTCGAATTTTTTTCTCGAAAGTGGGTAGGAATTCGGGGGTATGTCCATTCACCAAAAATGATTGCAATTGACCCCCCAAATTGAAAATAATTTTTCCAAAACGATTCGAAATTCTTTTTCCGTCGAAAAATTTCGCACCTTCTCGAATTTTTTTCTTGAAAGTGGGTAAGATTTCGGGGGTATGTCTGTTCACCAAAAATGATTGTAATTGACCCCCGCAATCGATAATAATTTTTCCAGAATGATTTGAAATTTTTGGATTTAATTGTTAATAACTTTTTAACGAAGCCTCCATCAACAAATTGGTATTCTTAATTTTTGTCCTATTTTGATCTCTAGAATCTCTCATTACAATTTTTCCCAGTCCTCCCGAGACTCCAAAGGGCAGGTAAATTGGACTCAAATTACGGTGAAACTAATTAAGTATGATAAATGACTATAGGGTACGGAAATTCCTATTGTCAAAAAAGGTACAATTGCCAGATGACCAAATTAAGTAATTTAAGTAATATTGAAGATAAATGACGTGTCCTATAATATAAAATGTTTGAAATTCCAAACAGTCAAATGCACCCTGTAAAAATGCAACTTGCACCGATACTTTTTCTCGTCGGGTATTTCTCGATTGTTTACCGTTCGGCGTTTGAAACACGCCAGTTAAAAAACACGATTCACCACTAGCTGTTCAGCTCGTCACATCGCGTAACTCTAGCAGGCAGATTCATTTCACGGGTAAATTTATCGAGAGACGACGCAGTTAATCCTAAACTGACGAGGCAAAATACTTGTTGACATAACCGACGAGGATTAATTTAGCCTGGATTAGTAACACGGTCGAAATGTACACTTTGTCTTTGATCTTACGAAAAGGTGCGACACGTGTACAAAATGGCCCCCAAAGTACCATTTTCGTCACACGGAAACCAAACTAACCGAAACTAACTTCACGAAATAGAAATTAAAAACATTCACGTTATAAAAATTGTTTAAAAAATTATAGACAAAATTGCAAAATTTACAGAAAGTGAAAGACACGTATATTTATTATATTGGGTAGCTTAGTATAGTGAACTCATCTTAAAAACAATGGTTATCTTCAAAAAAAAAAAAAAAAAAACAAAATACAGTGAGATGTAAATATCCACTTAAAGCTAAAATGAAAACAATATCCATCACCTCAAATAATGAACTTTATTTTCCAATCAAATATATTTTCCAAATGAAAAATAATCCACCGTAGTGGCCACTCGTTTACCTCGTCCATCGAGCAAGTTTTAAACAAATAATTATTGTTCGCAGGTTTCTATGCAGCCGGACATACCTACCTGCGTCGTTTTTCTCTTTTTGCTTAACTACTTTCAGTTGACCAATTACTTCTGGATGTTCGTGGAAGGTAATTAACCTTGGCTCTTCGGTAATCTGCATTCATTTGCGTAAATTAGAAGCAGCTGATTAAAATGTAAAGAAGTTCACCCTGTCACGAATTAATAATAGCGAACGGTAACGAACAGCAAACAGCAGTAACGTTTCTCCAATTACTGTAAAACTCTATTATCAGAAATTTTACTCTTCGTGTATAAATATTCCTTTTTTTGACATAAATTAAAGCATTCCGTTACAAATCGATACTGGAGTTTCTACAGTACCAATTCTTCCTTGAGCATAATTATTATTTTCGTTTCAGGCTTGTATCTGTTCCTGTTGGTCGTGAAAACGTTCACCGGCGACAACATCAAACTGAGGCTGTGCCTAATTATAGGTTGGGGTAAGATTTTAATTATATTTTTAATCTCGTAGAATGTTCTCGAGGTATTCTCGAAGCCCTGCCAAACCTAACCTCAACTTTCGATGCGCTGGTAATCTACGTTTGTAAATATTTCAACAGACTCTACAGTTTGTAGAATTTGTCGTTCCAGGAATTGCACTGCGATGGATCGTTTAACGAGACCACAGAAAGTTCAAAATAATTGGAAAACCAGGAGTCTGCGAGTTCTATGTATTTTAATCGTGTTAATTTAATCCTGATAGTTTCATTTAAATCCAAAATGGCACTCCTTTCTGCGAGTACGAATACGTGCCTTTAACCTCTAAAGTGGGGGATTAAAATGTCGTTTATTGATATTTCAAAGTCTCATACGCAATTGATTGTAACGGTAGAATTTATTTTTCAATTGAACATTTGCATTTCACGGTTTCGTAACAATTTATGCAATTGTTCGTTGTGCATACGTGGTATACTGTAAAATTAGCAGCGCCATTTTATATATTATTGCATACACCATACTAGACGTTTTTACTTTCAAACAATGAGTCAACAGAAGTTTTACCAAAATTGAGCAAAAGAATTGATTATTTCATTTGTGTATGGTATTTTAATGTAATAGACAATTTTTATTATACGTGAGAAACGTGTATCAGACTTAAAGACATCATTATTATTCCTTGGGTCGTGGAAGGGTTACGCGGCAATAAATTCCAGTTGCACAAACAAGTCGTTTCTGAAATATCGTTAACCATCGTCAAAAGCAAAGGGGTACTCGAGGCGACCCCTAACGCAGTTGAACAACCCTTGTATACTGGCGTATTGTATCGATTTAATTTTAGGTATGCCGGTTCTCTTTATCGCCATGTGGGGTATCGCGAAGTCGTTAGATCAGAGCAGCGCAGCCCATCAAAACCAGGTAAGAAAACATCAAGAAGAATAGTAAATTTGAAACTAACAAAAATAATTGTTCAGTAATCAGACTTAATTTCGTACAGAAATCAAACTTATAACTCAGTAGAACAGTGTGATCTTTATTAATAAAGAAAAGAACCTCACATCAAGGAAAACGGACAGGCTTGACCTATTGTAGCGCCACATAGCGGCATCACTTAATAACAGAAGGCGCGAAATTAAAACTGAATGTTCTAACAACAATACTCTCATTGCTAAGCTTCCTCTAAGTGCAATTTATCTAGCTTTCAGAGGCATTAAAAAAATGGTGCTCAAAAGCGTTAGAATTTTATAGTACATTTTTTAAAATTAGACCTCAGATTCGCTGTTGCACGTTTGTTATTTATGACCGTCGTGGTGGTCACCGGTGACCGACGCTTCGAACTTACGAAACGTGTTGCAAAATTGTTTACAATGTAATTTCTCCATTAGAAATGTTGTCAAGCAGCAGGTACACCGTCGAATTATTTTCATGCTGTAATTCGAGGGCATCTTCGAACGTAGAAAAATGGCGGGAACGCGTTAATAAAAATTCTGCTCGTCTCCGCCTGTCCCACGGTCCCTGCAAACTTCTAATACGAACAGAGCCGCGAGGGACAGAAGGGAATGAGAAAACGCGGCGATCCATCGCAGGAAACCTCTTTTCCAAAGTTCCCGCGTAAACTTTATACCCGTTGGCACGAGGGTCACAGAACGGTTGGGACGAAATTGGGCGAACACACGGTCGTTGAAACCCCCCATATCGTGCTGCTGGTTACGCCGGGAATGTATCGAATAGGTGTCGTAAGAATTTCGGGACACGATTCGTATTAACGCACCAACCGAGTTCGTGACGCGAAAGGACAATGGAAACGATACGAAAACAACACCCTGTATATTATACTGTTCGAATAAAGAAACTCTCGTATCCTTTGGTCCTAATACGTCAGTGGCCAATTACAATTATTATCATTAAGTATCTCGTAAATAATTTTCGATTCTACGCCCATGGACGAAGTTTTACTGAAATCGCGCGGTTCCTTGGTCAACGATGAATGTGTAAGAACACTGACACGACTACGCGACACACACTGTAGCAGCTGCTACATCGAATTCCTCGGATCTCCGTTTTCCAAGAATTTTAATCACACGGAACTGCACCGAAACCTTTTTTCGCTCGTATCGGGTCAGAGTCTCTCGAGGATCGAGCTGGAAGCCACAAAAGTGGAACAATTACGCGGGAAATCTCGGTCAGCCGTCGATCGTTCGATATGAGGGGGCTCGATTCGACGTTGGGCACAGTCGAAAGCTTAGAAAACGTTTCAAAATTGATACACAACCAGGAGGAACTAATATTCACAAATTTGGAAATCTATATAGAATTCTATTCGTCGCGGGAATGCACGTGCAACGACCAGCTTGAGAACCTTCTTGATCTTCTTCTTTGACGAACGTGTCCGATCATATCCGATCTTTCCCGATCTTTACCGACTACTACGTGACACAAAAGACGGTTACACTTACGATTCTGGCGCGCGACTTAAAAATGCATATAGGGGTATAAAGAAACGTAACAGCTACCATAATACATATGTAGTATTGATAACATGTACGACAGGCATAGACGTTGTTTAAACGAGTTGCACCTGCGAAAGAAACGACGTTAACAAATGGAAACCGGCATTTTGCAGGAAGTGGGGCTAGGAAAGCATTGTCCATGGATGGTGTCGCATCCTTACGACTGGTTTTACCAGGGTCCCGCCATTTTGGTCCTATGCGTGAACGTGGTGTTCCTCTTCATGATAATGTGGGTGAGTGGCTCACTGATTTAAGATCTACTATCCAGCGATGACTTGATGGCTAGGCACGCTGATTGGCTGAGTCGCTCGTAACACAATTCCATGGCGTGACAAAGGATGCGAGCTAAACGTATAGAGACAGAGTAGGATAGTACAAGACTGAGAGGCATTGGCGTAACCGTACACTCAAACTACTAGCCATGAATAGAACAAAAATGCATCTCTCGTGGTTATGGAGACCCTACTACTATGCAGCATGACGTCATAGTGGGAATAAGCCTAGCCAACAAGTCATCACTGGATAGTACTTGGACTTCCGTCGAAAGCAGAGAAAACGATCGATGGTCAGATGAAATGGTCATGAAATTTTCAGATTCAATCATCTCGAAAACGAAGCCTCGAACGAGAAAATGTTGCTCGTTCTTTTCGACTTATTTTTACACGTAGAATCGTTCTGTACGGATAGTTTGTTGTTGAAATAAAGGGGTAGGGGGAGATGGCGAATTGTTTGGTAACGATTCCGTTGTTGCAGGTGCTGATAACGAAACTCTGGTCGGCGACGAACGCGGAGACGCAACAATATCGAAAGGCGAGCAAAGCGCTTCTGGTGTTGATACCTCTGCTCGGAGTGACTTACGTGCTCGTACTGACGGGACCCACGGAGGGTCAGGTTGCTAATGCATTCTCCTACACTCGCGCCGTATTGCTTTCTTCCCAGGTAGCGCAACCAGAACAAGTATCTCGTTACGGAGCGAATTTTTCGCAAGAAATTCCTCCATCCTTCTCGTCTGTCGCGAAAATGTTACCGTTCGAAGATCGAAAACTCGACGAAAATGAATATTTGCGTTATAAAAAAACAATGTCTTGTTTTATATCCCCTGATTGTACCCTGATTTTCCAGGGCCTCTTCGTCGCGCTATTTTATTGCTTCCTGAACACCGAAGTTCAAAATACTGTAAAGCATCACATTGAACGATGGACCACCGCTCGTGATCTGGATACCGAAAGAAGGTATTATAACAATTGGTCACCCCGTTCGAGAACAGAGAGTATAAGGTATTTTATTCCCCTACTATATGTGTGTGTTAAACAATGTGATACGACGATCGACTATGCGGTTGAACACAGTGCGTCCATTAACACAGAATGAAATTTTCAGGAAAGTTACCTAATTACTATTTAATTCTAAAACCTTCCATTTAGAAATTTCTAAGTCACCTTCGAAGTAAGGAACATTGTTTGTGTATTATAATACCGGTACGCCAGTGCAACAAACTATTAGAGGTTTTAATCCTCTGATTTTCAGATTGTACTGCCCGCCGTCGAATCTATATAGAAAAAGAGATTCCTCGGTGAGCGAAACGACGACCACGACCGTGGTGGGTCTGAATTCGACCACCACGTTTCTGGATAAATCAAAGAAGGCGATCTCGGAGGATCTAAACGAGTAAGAGATCTAACAGTTCACGTTTGGCGTACGGTCGAATGCTGAGGGATGGTTCTGGTGAAATTACAAATTCTTTACATGCGAGAAAATGCTTCAACAACTGTTTATTTGGAATCGCCCATTTGCGTTTAGAAAAAGATGATAATCTTTCGTTCGCCTCCATTCATTCGTTCATTCGTGCTCCGCCATTTTCCACTTTCCCCTCCTAGCATACACTTTCCCCCTCATTTTTGCTCGTTTTTCTTATGAAACGCGTTTGTATCAGGGAAATTTATCTTTTTTTTTTTCTTTTTCTTTTTGTAAATGCTACGAGATACCACTCTCAAATTTCCAAAAGCGGACTCCTGTAAAAAGAAACAAAAAGAATGTGTAAGACATTATCGGTAACGAAGGGCTATCTGTCGCTGAACTGTTCTGAACAGTCTAATTAAAGTATGTTAAACATCGAAATTAAAATACAAAGGAAAAATATTTGCAATTCAAACTGGGTAAAACTTGTGCTTGATCGGACCTCGTCTTGAACTGTCTTTTTCGATTATAATTTTTAATTGTTATTTTACCCAGTTTTAATTGCAAATAAAACGTATAATACTCCGATCGGTGAAAATAACTGTTCTCGTAAGGTATCGCAACGCTGATGTACGCGGTATCTTCCTTGCTGTATAAAAAATAAACAGAACTCTTAAAGATTCGTGGATGTGAAATAATCGTAAACAAATCACACGTTTACACTAAGAAAAGAATGAAAATTCGCACACAGAGACTTCCCTCGTAAACCTATGGTACTCGCTACTTATTTGACATTAATTACGTTTATTTATTCAAATTCAAAGGGTATCAAAAATGGAAACAAGAAACCCCAAATTTTTTTAAAACAATCCTTGCAGTTGTATGCCCAAAATAAAGCAAAATAATGAAAACCAATGACAGTTAATGATTCCTCAGGCGAATGAAACAAGCATTGCATTTGTACCGTGATTCAAGAGAGAGTATTTATTGTAACAGACTATCATTTACTTTATTTTAATTTTTTTTTTAACTATTTTATAACCACGAAAGCTTTATCGAAAATATATTGTAAATATGTATTAACAATCGCTTCCGTTAGAACTTGAGCATCACTTTTTCCCAAGTTATATATATATATATATATGTATGTACATATCGCTAAATTTTTATTTCATGTCTTCTACGATATCGTCGAATAAATTACTATATTTTACATATATATATTAAGATTTATAAAACGTGTTACGCAAAGTCGTGTGTGTGTGTGTGTGTGTGTGTATACGTGTACGGTGTGCGCGTATATCTACAAAAGTTAAAAGAATGTTACAGTAGTCAATATTAAATTTAAAGAGTAAACCTCGTTGAGCGAACTACGTAACTACATTTCAAAGTATATGATAAAAGAAGTTAATAATATCACGCCAAGAAGTAACGGAGGAGCTCGTTAATCGGGGTTTAAAGTTTGTCCAAAGATCGAAAAAGAAACAATTGATGAACTACAAGGTAAAAAGGCCGAAAAGAAATCGTACCTGATGACATAAAACTTTATTTTTACGTTCAAGTATAATTAAAGGAACTCATATTTTATACAGACAGAGAAAGCGTAACATAAGTCGATCAGTCCAAAGTTTATATTTAAAAATTTATTGGGACGACACACAACGTTAGAAAAATAAAAGAGATAACCAAAGAGTGTGAAGAAAAAAACTGAAACATTTAGTAAGATTTTCGGAGCGATATCTATGTACAATACAAAGTTTGCACGACGATTGATTTCTTTAACGATTAAAAGTAATATTTTTATTGAACTGGCATAATATAAGATATCGCATACGAGCAACGTTATATGTTGGAAAAAATATGTATATATATTATTCTAAACAGACATACATTAATACAGGCAGATGATCTTTGGACCTTAAGAGTCACCCCTAAACAGCATTACGACCTAATATTTATTTTACTTTTGCGTCAGCAACCCGTGAATGTTATTTATTAAACAATTTCATATATACAAAATTTGTATAGAGACAGATTAGAGAAGTATCGTAAATGGTATGTGTTATTCGATGTATCGTCGTTTTAAACTACCATTTTAATAAGCCTATCTTTGATAAAATGCACTCTCACGATACTTGTTATTTATTAGATATTAGAGAGATGCTGGATAAAAGAACACAGTTTCACTTCAAACGTTACGTCTGAACCTTATATCGAACTAAAGTAAACTAAATTGTTCCGTGGTATTAAATTCATTCGTGGCAATGATCAAATGCCGCCCACCGCGAACTATAAACGCCCCGAATAATCTTTGTTTACATTTCAGCGCAGAAAATCAATCGTATTGATTCATTGAACTGCATATTGCTGTCGCTGAAAATAATACTAATCTGGAGCCACGATCTTTAATTGCTATTGTTATATACCTTGCTTAAGAGAAACAATGATTGAAATTAAAATTCGAATGAAATTCTAATGCGCGAGTAAACTGTAATAAATAAACCAAGCGTAATCTTGTACATGGAATGTTCGTAATAAGAGAACAAGGAGCATCGAAAAACATAAACGGTACGATCACGAGATTACGTAATGAGTTCATAATTATATTACGAATCTTATGTATACGAATGACTTTTTTTTTTTTTTTTTTTTACATTCAATGATAATTTAATATTACATTAACAACTGCGTATTGTTCATATTGTTACTGTGTCCACGTTTTGTGTAAGACCTAACAATACTTTGTACAAATTTTATGATACAAATATATTACGGCAATTCAGTTTAAATACCATACATTATACTTTTTAGCATTGCACCTGCCATAGATTAAACCCTTTCTTGTACAAGACAATGATCTTATTTCGTATGTAATGTCATTGAGAAAAAAAAAAAGAGTATGCAACTGCTTTCATATCCAAAGACTGTTTTTTTTTTTCCGTATGGTACCAGGAAAATAGAAATCTACACATTTATGCACCACCATCAACAAACATACTTCACACCTATTCACTTTGAAGGTATTAACCTCGAAGTATCCTCGTGATTCTGGTACTTTGGTTTGCCATGAGTGAAGGGCAGGTATCTGTATTTGATCATATGCTGGAAAATAATTTCAAAAATAAATTACTTACAGTTATATCATTATGATGTTGGCATTAGAGTAAGAAAATATGACAATTCTTTACCTTTATTTGACGTTTCATGGTAATGCAAAATAATGTTATGAAATACATAACTAATATCGGCCAGAACACCGGTATATTAAAGCAATCAAACATAGTGCATATCATTGCCATGACCGTAGATTTCATTACAGAATACCAGAATTTAAATTCTGGTAACCTCCTAATAAATGGCCTAAATTCCTCGTTAGATCTAGTGGGTAACTCTGGACCCTCTCCATCTGTTAAGAAACTTCTATTAAAGAGATGTTTTGAAAATTTTAATCGTAGATTCTAGAGGGCAAAATAAGACGAAAATTAAGAAAACAAATTTGTTGATCGAGGCTTCGTTAAAAAGTTATTAACGTTTAAAGTTCCGCTTGTAGAACGAGAATCTGCGAACAGCTGCGCACGCGTGATAATGGTTCTCGTTCACAAACCTGTGCGCACGCAGATCGCAGTTCTACAGGCGGAACTTTGAACGTTAATAACTTTTTAACGAAGCCTCGAGCAACAAATTGGTATTCTTGATTTTCGTCTTATTTTGTCTCCTAGAATCTCTCGTTAAAATTTTTCCCAGGCCAAACACCTTGCATATCGGACATCGGAAAAAGTTCGTGCGATTTTTCTAGTAAAATTGAATTAAAAACAATTTTCAACTGTTATTTATCTAAACTTCTTCCTTTGTGACTACAACCTGCCTGCACACGTGACAGTGGCCAACAAAGTGTTAATAAATTTTTGTTCTCTGGATTTCTGAATGCTCACCATCAAAATCCATTGCAGGATCAATTTTTGGTGTAAGGAATGCTATAAATAAATTCAAGTGATAAATTCCTAATGCGTATGTGACAATATACCATCCCTGGAAACATGAGAAATATACAGATATTTTCGATTTCCTTTGTAAACTAATACAGTCTGAGCTTTTAAGAGGTAAACTACTTACTTGTGTAAAAACTATACGCAGTGTAAAAACAAATAATAGTAACACTGCGAATGTCCACCTTGATATTACATGAGGTGTCCACAGATCCAAATATCTTTGATATATCTGTAAGGCAAATATATTCAGAAAATTAGAATGGTTGGAAACTGTTGCATTGATTCATAATTTACTTGTGACATAAATAAAATTAATTCCTTAGAGTACATTATGTAATAAATGACGGTAAACATATGGTACACTGTAATCAAACAGAAAAGATATGATATTGAAAATGGAGTCCTAAGAAATAAATTACATACTTGTGATATTCTTCCTATTGCTTGACTGAAAACATTTTGTCTCCCTGGACCACTCAGATGCTCATCCTGCATCATCTTACCTTCCTATAAAATTATTTTAATGAGAAATGTGATCAATAACACTTACAATTAATAGTTCATTTCTGTCTGCAATGAAAAACGTTTAAATTATCCAAGAAAACAATAAACAAATTGTGCACAGACAATAAGAACTAAATAGTGTTCTTTAAAAGTATAAAATTCGATTTATATTTTGGAAATGTGAACTTTTGTATAGAATACATAAAACGATAAAGCAAAGAATATAAATGAACAATATTGTTCTTTATTTATTAAAGAAAAAATTAACGAAAGATTAATTACATAAAAAAACTGATTACATCTTGCGATTGAGGCATTAAATACATTATTTTCATACACTATGAACAAAGTTTTCTCAAATAAATTACGACAAAAAACGAACGAAAATTTATCGTACACTCGATCGTGTTAATGTTTCGGATATGTAAAAAGCATAATCACGATTAGAGATTGCTTACTAAATTCTTAAATATGCAATAATCTCCATGTACTAGTCTAACTTTATATTCATTGAGAATTAATAGTACCTAAGATTATTAAAACAATCATTGCAACGAACTCAAGGTTGCTCCAATATAAGACTTCCTAAGCAATACCTCGATTTGATTTTTTTATAGTAGAAAATAACTTAAAATTGAATTAAAGCTTGATATCCGTGTTCATCAATTACACGGCTAATCTATCTCGTGATATTATAAGTGATAGGTTAATGAAATTAATAACATATTCACGAGTTCCTATAGTCGTGGAATAAACTAAAGGATATGTACATAACCTCCTCATATTATGATTATAGCAAATATTACTATAGAATGAATGTACAATTAAAATAAATTCTACTTGCCTAAGAGATATTTGTACGTTTTCAGCCAATCTCCGGGATTAATTCCTTATTTGTTTGGTTTAAAAAATATAACACGTCACTACATTAATAGCATACTATGATTAAACGTACTATAGAATATGCACAGTGTTCTCCACTTATCTTCTCGTATTGTCCAGGGCAGTGATGCAAGATTTGAAGAACTCCTACTACAACGCCGACAGCGGTTCAGTGACGAGTTTCAGTTTTTCACACTTCCACTCTATGAAATCATACTCTTTGGTAGCTTCCGTGAGCGTCAAAAATACTAGACGGAGCCCCTGGTGCACAACTCGTTGCAGAGGCGCCAGAAATGCACCGACGGTTCCCCCTACTCACACATGCCAGATCACGCGTACGTGAGCTCGTGGAGTTACGGAGAGTCGAGAAAGGCAAACTGACGCATGCCCTCTTTCTCGATTCCCCGAAGCTGCCCGAAGTAAGTTCGGACCGCCTCGTGGGAGTCGAGAGAGGAAGGCTCACATTTGCCTTCTCGCTCTTGAACAATTGAAATTCGACGGCATACGATTCCAAGTCTCGACTGCCCATATATTTTTTACTTTCCGACCTATGTAGACGAACATAAGCAAGATACTATAATGAAACAAATTTTGTGAAATTTTTCTTACGGAAATACACGTTTTAAGACCCCCTGATCATATTTTAATTATTGTAAAAGGAAATTTATTTTTATTATTCCTATGTATGAGCGTACATATGTATATCATTTCAGATATCACTCCTGATATATCTGGCAACGTATAACCATTATTACTGGCTACTGTCAGTCTCTCCTAGTCTCTGCTGGCCTCTGCTGACCACCGCTTATATTTCTGACGACGTATAACAATTACGACTGACTTTTGTCTGCCTCCGCTGGCCTCTACTGACCGCTGCTGACCACTCCTGTTACTTCTGACAACGTATAACGATTACAACTTGCTATTGCCTGCCCCTGGTGGTCTCTGCTTGCCTCTGCTGCCCCCTGCTGGCCTCTACTGGCTGCTGCTGACCACTCCTGTTACTTCTGACAACGTATAACGATTACAACTTGCTATTGCCTGCCCCTGGTGGTCTCTGCTTGCCTCTGCTGTCCCCTGCTGGCCCCTGCTGTCCCTTGCAGACCCCTGCTGGTCCCTGCTGACCACTGCTGACCAACGCTGACCTTTGTTGACAATTTCTGATATGATGTATATGTATTAAAGCCTTGTATAATGTAAATCTATGGCAATAAATGTTATTATTTCAAAGAATTCTATGTCTTCTCGTCATTTTTACCTTTCTTTACCTCTCCAAAGCATTCCCATAGTTAGTTATTAAGATACGTGCCACCTCTTCCCCATATCATGTCCTCCTAATAACAAAGTCTAAAATGAACCTAAAACCGCCACCGCCATACCTACCGTCGATAAACGATACTTATTCATTTATTCGCTCGAAAAATTTCTAAGTTCCTCGAAAAGATTTGAGGGGGGTCCTGTTTAAATTTTTCGTCAAAAAGTCCTGAAACAGCTGGAAAGTCCTGAAACAACTTTTGGGAAGTCCTGAAACAACTTTGGAAAGTCCTGAAACAGCTGGAAAAGCCTGAAACAACTTTTGGGAAGTCCTGAAACAACTTTGGAAGGTCCTGAAACGACTTTTGGAAAGTCCTGGAACAACTTTGGAAAGTCCTGAAACAGCTGGAAAGTCCTGAAACAACTTTTGGGAAGCCCTGAAACAACTTTGGAAGGCCCTGAAACAGCTGGAAAGTCCTGAAACAACTTTTGGAAAGTCCTGAAACAACTTTGGAAGGTCCTGAAACAGCTGGAAAGACCTGAAACACCTGGAAAGTCCTGGAATTTCTTGGAAACGCCGAAAATTCTTGGAAACCCTGAATTTTTAGCAAAGTTCTGAGTTTCAGGACTTCCGAGGTGTTTCGGGACTTCCTAGTGGGTTCAAGGAAACCAAGGAGTTTCAGGGAGTCTTATCACTATGGTAATGATTTGGAGAGGAAAAGAAAGGTAAAAATTGACGAGAACACATAGAATTCTTTGTAATTATATCATTTATTGCCATAGATTTACATGATACAATGTTTTAATACATATATCATGTCAGAAGTTGTTAACAAAGGCCAGCAGTGGTCAGCAGTGGTCAGCAGAGGACAGCAGAGGTCAGCAGAGGGATGCAGAGGCATGTAGAGACCGGCAGGGGCAAGCAGAGACCAGCAGGAGCAAGCAGTAACAGGTAGTAATCGTTGTACGTTGTTGAAAGTATCAGGAGTGGTCAGCTGCGGTCAGCAGAGGCGAGCGGAGGCAGGCAGAAGTCAGTAGTAATCGTTATACGTCAGTAGTAATCGTTATACGTTGTCAGAAAGGTAAGCGGTGGTCAGCAGAGGCCAGAAGAGGCTGGGAGAGGCTGACAGTAGCCGGTCGTAGTCGTTATACGTTGTTGGAAGTATCAGGAGTGGCCAGCAGAGGCCAGCAGAGGCAGGTAGAGATCCGCACATGCTGGTAGCGGTCAGCAGAGGCCAGTAGAAGCCAGCAGAGGCTGGAAGAGGCTGGCAGTAGCCAGTAGTAATTGTTATACGTCGTCAGAAGTGTCAGGGGTGGTCAGCAGTGGTCAGAAGGGGCCAGCAGAGGCAGGCAGAAACCCGCACATGCTGGCAGAGGTCGGCAGAGACCAGCAGAAGCCAGCAGAGACTGGAAGAGACTGACAGTAGCCAGTAGTAATGGTTATACGTTGCCAGATATATCAGGAGTGATATCTGACCCAGGCTGGGAGGGGGGTCCTGATAGGAGCCCCCTCCCGCCAGGCGGCGTAGGGTCGGACCGGATGGGGTGGCAGTGCCTCCTGTCCGGGTCCGGCGCACGGAGCGGCACCCTCGGTGGCCTGGTGCGGCCATGAGCTGCCGGCCTCCGAGGGGTAGAAACGGGGTCGCGGCGGTTGCGAGTTGGGGCTCGCAGCCGCCACTAGACGCGGCCCCGGGACGGATGGCGGCAGGACGATGTGGCCTCGTCCTGCCGCTATGAGACAGGGCGATTACCGGGGGGACCGTTTGTCCCCCCGCGGGTGGGCGCAAAGCGCGGGCACGGGGAGGATACCGGAAGTATGCTTCGAGCGATTCCCGGTATCCTCCCAAATCGTGCGGAAGGGTCACCGTGGGGTTTTTAGTGGGTAGGTCCCGCGCCCGTTATAATGGGCGCGGGGAATCCCACACACCCCTCCCGCCTCTCCCCAAAGAGGTGGGAGGGAGTCTTTCGAAGATTTTCCCCACGAAAGGAGTGATATCTGAAATGATATACATATGTACGCTCATACATGGGAATAATAAAAATAAATTTCCTTTTACAATAAATAGAGATAGATCGTGGAAATCATGCACCACCGATGGGTCACACTTTCTGTAACTTATACGTAGAACGAGGGTTTCGACGAAGGATAGAGATAGATCGTGGAAATTGAACCATTACTGTATTCAACAGTAACCTTAATGTAAGCGATACGAAGTATCGACCACATAGGAGGTGGGAACACATATGGAGGAAGTCATTATATTAACGAAATGTACTCATAAATATACAATTTATTGAAACAATTCGTAAGAAAAAATTTCATTTACTTTATATCATATAACAATAGTCCTATACCTAAACGATAAATAAATATTGATTCATTATAAAGTAATAACATTCTGATTTTTGTTGTACATAATAGTCGTGTAAATATTGAAATAATTTTATCATTGTTACTTTTCTTTTAAAATGATTTCAGATTTTTCTACAAATAAAGTTAACTGTATCAGCTTAGAGCTATGCTCTCTAGCATAGGGGCGTCTATTTCCTTTTTAAATCATTCTTTCCCCACACAGTGTTTTAATAAGTTCGATCACGTCTCTTTATAAGATTATTAAATATTGTCAATTTCATATGGAACTTAGCTTGATCAATCATATAAACGCCATTTTGCAAACGATAAAAGTTTACAATAAAGTATTAAAGTACCACCGATCGATGTGACCGAACTTATTACGCAACCTAATAAAAACTACACGACGCTGAAAATGCAGCCAAGACAAGCTATCGTAAACGACTTTCAAGCATTAAACAAAAGCAAGACAACATTTTCAGGAAATCTATCATAGCATTGGCTTGCTTCAGTGACATGTATTATTAACGAACGCGTTTTCGATTTATCTCGTTTGGACCATCTTCGCGTAACAAAGACGTCCACGATAACGCAAACATGAGCCCCGGTTTGAAGAAGCATTAAAGCTTAAATGAAGTATGCATGTTTGAATAAAAAAAAGTAGCTGTATCATTTTTCTTTTATATATAAACGGCCTGTAAATTATATGTAACTCGTAAAATTAAAAGAGAGAATTGTAAATTTCATACGTAAGTACCAAAGTGTTTAATACTAAAAATTTAATATCATCGTTTATTACGCATTCGAGAATTAATTTGAGACCTCACGAGAATAACATACTTTTGTCAGACGAAATCTACTATAAAAATATAATATGCAAAAGTACTATTATACAGGCTCTTATTAAATACCTTTAGTCTAATTAAATATATTCCCCGACAAGCTTAATACTTCTGTACATTGTTAATAGGGTTAGAGCTCAAAGGTTGGTTACAAATTAACGAAATTTCTAAACACTTCTCTTCTCCATGTACGTCTTCTACCTAAGACACTTTATCTGTGTGTCGACGACACATCGACGATTCTCTTGATCAGAATATTCTTCCAAGATGTCAGCTGCAATTCATCACAGTACTTCAATTTTTCCCCCAGTAATCGATCATTACGAAATAATTAAGATGCTTCCAATCATGGTTTGTGCTCATCCTCTTGTATCTCATTTTCAACTTCGTCGTTACATATACAAACTGAATCTGAAATATTTCCACCTAAAATAACATATATTTGTGAGTTTGTGATAACAGACTGTGTTTGCTCCATGTAAAGGGAAATGAACAATAATTTATTTTGGCAATATCATATTTAATAATGTAATCTAAATATATTGAGAGGTAATAGTATTCTTTTATTTTCAATAAAATTTAATTTGTCTTGATGGTAAAAATGGCTACTAAGATTAATCACATTTATTAAGTGTCTAACAAACATCATTACGAAAAACTATTGAACCCTTTCACCTGTAAAATTAGAAATCTATTTAATTTTTCTAATTAGCAGAAAAGTAGCTTCAAACTGAAACAATCTTGGTTTATTGCAAAGTTCATATAATAAAAATATCGCAAAGGAGAAACATAACAATTTAAAGAAACATGATAATCAGTGTTAGTATTAAACAGATACTATTATCTATAGCAGTGTACATGCGACTAATTTACCGTGCAAAAATAACAAGCTTTTATATCATATTTATGTGAATTGTTGAAAAATTGTTTTTTAGTAGGCAAGCTTCATCAGTTTTTATCTTTCATAAAGTACAGATATACGGCAGAAATTGCAATATTAATCTCACACATACTTGCACAATATTTTTGATGCGCCCAATTAATTAATAAAGCATAAACACAATGAAATATTAGCGATATCGTTGGAGTAAGTAAAGGGACTAATAATAAAACAAAGATAAAAATGGATAGTCGAGTGTAGCTCTCGTTGGAATAAAGTCAAGTAAAACAAATGAAAAATATAAAGGAACCGTAATGTACGTGAATCAATGTAAACAAAATTTACTCGATAATCAATTTAATTATTTCATATTCACTAATATTTTATATATATAAATAGAAAATTTTAATATTTGACTGATTTAAATATAATACATGGAAAACTAGTAAAAATTGAAAAAATTTTTTTTATATAACGAATTACTGTTATCTACCAGAAAAGCAATTTATACTGATATTATACTTTGCTTCGTGATTTCTATATATGACGTTAATATTAATACATAAATATTGTCAGAATTCCGAATTGTTATTTTATACATTTAATCGATTCTTAAAGAAGAAATATTAAACTGACTATCATATGAAATAAAAAGAAATATGAAATCATGAAAATAAATTATGTACCGGGTATACAGCACACTATCAGGGAAGGCCCCAAGGTGATGTGATTTATAAATGCGTTGATTCAGCTTGCCCATTACTCTTAGTATCTAGATACTTGTCTGCAAGAAAGATTTTTGCATATTACACAAAATTAACTTCACATACATTCCAAATTAGACCATGTAAAATACTATATATTAAATATACTCTATAGAAAGTTTAACATTTCTCAGTACGGTTCGCCGTTCTCGAATTTCATTTAGAACTCCGTTTTAAAATCATTTTACGAGATATAAAGACACACATAATGATTTTATATCACCAACTGATATAGAAATCTATTATATACAATAAAACTCTAAATAACAAACTCTGTTCGAAGCATCCAAATAAATTAAAAGTCACATATGTATTTATAATTTTATAATAAGGTGTTTTAACACATTAAGCGCCATACTTGCGACGATATTTGAGAAATTACATCAGAGGAAAATGTGCTTTCTTTTAACGATAATGTAACAAAGCTGTCACTTCTCTAAAAACAGTTTTAGAAAAAAAAAAAACAAAGAAAATATTTCATGTATAACAAGACTTGGCAAATCGTTTGAATAAACGGATTGGAAAATTTAACAAGTTAAGCGCCGAAAATTACTTATTGTTGGGTAACAAGAAACAATGGGACAACTTTGTTATTATCGCCCCTTTATTACCAGACATTCTTTTATAATTGTAAATGTATCATTCTCTATATATTTTTGTTTTATAAAGTATGCAACAAGTTTTATAATTGCATTGTATTTATTAGAAAGATTCTGGCGCTTAACGTGTTAAAAATAAAGTTAAATTGTGATACCTCTTTACTTTTGACACAGCAATTTGTCCACTTAACTCCAAACTTGAGAACAATTCATGCACTATGTAAAAATAATTAATTTTTAATTAAATCGTTGAATTTATTATATCATATTCCATGTTAATTCGCAGTCATAAATATCAACAATGTTGCTGGTGACAGCTCTGAATAACAACAAAATTATAACGCAACGTTTTCCTCTATAAATTATACAAAGTATTCGCGTTATTGGCACCTGCAATTTGTTTTGTAAATAAAATGATACATCAACAAACAATACATGTTTCACATATATTTTCATATATCATTTAGTTGCAAAACAGATGCTGGGTACTAACATCACGAACGCTATGTATAATTACTCTTATCGCGAGAATTTTAAGTTATCGACAAATTACTTTTGCTTCATAATTGATGATCTTGCAGATGGTATACTATTGCATATATACATATATAAGCGATAGTGCATTACGATTTTTACCATACCTACGTTACTCTTGCAAAAAGTGCTTTTGATACAAGCCGATTAAAAACTTTTTAAAAAAAAACAGAATTATAAAACTTGTACCAAATTATATACACATCTATGTATCAAACATCAAGCTGTATTAGTAGCGACTTTCATACGACATGCAATTAAGATGCCAAGACAAAGTCTTTTCGGTCTACGAACGTTTGCACGTAGCCTCACATACCTGCAATTGTTAGATCGACTAACGCCTTATCTTTCTGTATGTGCAACGCCGTAAAGAAGAAAAACAGACTTCCGATCACTTCCACGATCATCGTCAGAAACAAGGCGTACTGAAGACTACGAAATTCGACAAGCTCATCGGTGACTTCATGTTTATTCGAGTCTGGAAGAAGAACCTTTTTCAGTCCTTCTGATAACTGAAACCAATCAGTAAATTTGTGAACTAATAATACGAAAATCATAAGTAATCGAAAAATTCAAATAAGTAAAAATATCCCACGTTTAATAAGCCGGTGAACATTTACTTCGATTCGATTAAACGTTTAACGAGCAATTTTTTTAAAGTGAAAAATAAAGCAAAATATAAAAAGATTTTATGATAACAGAAAGGCTAGAAAAATATAATTTAACGACTACAGAAACACGGAAACAAAACTTTAACATGTTTATTTATTAATCAAGCATTCTATGAATATTTACCAAACCAATGAGATAAGGACTTCCTGCATCTCCAAAAGCATGTGCAATAAGTATTTGAAACGCTTCTGCTGTCGATCTTCTTGTTGGTATCACAACATACTATAACATCGAAGCATAAAAAGATCTTTGAAAACGAACTTCTATCGACTTTACTGATATAAAAGATAAAAAATTGTTAGACATACCAATAATATATCTGCTACAATAGACCAGTTTAAATTTAATGATAATTGTCCAAAGAATATTAACGTGTAACATAAGACAGAATTTTTATTGGTAGTGACAAGTGCAAAGAACAAGAATGGTACACTGATCAAAAGCCCCATAGCACATATTAGAGCATCAGTCTGGTGCCATCGAACTCTTAGTTTCTGGGCTAAGAAGGAACCTAATGGCACTCCTATTATACCAGACGCCATTCCTATCAATCCAAATTTGTACGCGACACTGAAATATTTCAAGGACTTGTTACTTTCCATACCACACTGGTATGCAAATTAATAAGTAAATCAAGTAAAAAATACATACTCGTCGGGGTCAACATTATGTCCATCTGGGTGTAGTGCAAATCCTAATTGCAAAACTGTTGGAGCCCACCAAGCCAATGCACCGCTAACAAATGCCACACACGTGAATCCGCCGGTGGAAAGCATAAAGCTTGGACTAGAAAGTTTGAAGAATATTGTAAATTATAAAAAATGATAAACAATACTAGGGGTGTGCGAAAACCCGAAACATCGGGTCGGAAAGTTTCGAATCTTAGAATCCGTGTTTCCAATAATTTCACGAAAACTGGGAGAAGAAATTGAAAGAATATTGTCCATCACGAATTCTTTTCAAGTCTCAAAAAGACTCGACCTCATCCCGATTCGTCCCGACCATCGGGTTCCCGCATACCCCTAAACAATACACATATTGTATTTATTTACTTATTTAATATTTACTTTAATATTTACTTTCTTAATAATGCCTTGATATCATTTGACCACGTAGTGCTTGTCAAATGAACTCCGCCTTCCCTTTCACCTCTGATAGGGTCTTTTACTAAAGTAAGTAATAAAATTATTGCTATTAGACCTAACATAGGTGTGATGCGCAAACCCCACTGCCATGCACCGGTAGCTCTTGCTGTTTCACCTCCTACTATGTATCCCAAACCGCTAAAAATTATAGATACCTGTTCATACACAGTTCGTCATAGTTGAAACTTGGAATAGTAAAAATATTATACAGGGTGAAAATAATACGGGTAGTCACCTTATAGAGTTCACCCTCTATAATAACACTTAAATTTACCTTCCAACTGGTATTGCAAAATAAAATAATGCAAGCATTTTAGACCGCAGATCTTTAATAAACAAGTCACTTATTATAGTTGGAGCAATAGTGGAATAACTGGCTTCGCCTATACCAACAAGAGCCCTGAACAAGAGAAACGGCACGAAGGTCTGAAAATAATGTTGTATAAATACATTATTTATGCAATCTTGGAAACTTGTAGAATCTATAAACTTCAACATTATAATTGTAAATTGTAATAATTTCTTAATTTTAAGATACATATTCATGTATTACCTTCATATAGGAACCAACATAAGTTGTTAAACACCAAAGAAATATACCGCCACCCATTATAACTTTCCTATTATAACGATCTCCTAAATATCCAAAAAATGGGGCAAACACCATGTAACTTAGAATAAATGCAGTTTGAAGCATTCCAGACTCATCGTTGCGAAGATTAAAATCTTTTCTAATGTCTGTTAACATTCCTGTAACGGACAAACAACTTTTGCGAATTTCCACGAATTATGTCCAGTAAGAAATGTTAAGACATAGTGAATATTAGGTACACAATATTGTACCGAGATAATACATACCAGCAACAGTAAAACGATCCATATAATTTATAAGATTAATAAAACATAACACGCAGACTGTGATCCATTCGCTTCTGCTAATTAATCTAAGATCCGAAAGCATCGTTCCTTTTATTTGCCTTTCTCGCGAAGTGTTCTGAGCATTCTCAGCATTTACCATATGATAATCGTACGTTGATACATTTGGAGTAACTGCATTATCGGCCATGACTCGATGATTTTGTATTTGTGCCAAATGCTATTTACATTGACACAAATTTTTTCGTTTTCTAAACACGATTTAACCTTCTTGTATCATGGCATAACCTCAAAAAAACGTGAGTCTACGACGCATTGTGTTTCGATGCACTGGACTGATTCAGACTCTATACTCACTACTGTTTACAAAGTATATATATGCAAATCATGTTCTGCAATGATAATCGTGTGCAACGTCATAACATCACGCGATATACATATGCATCACTACGAAGTATACGAAAGCATATGTGAGAGAGCGTTGACTAAATGCTATCAACGCTGTCTACTGGTGTCTAGCAGTCCATATCAATGCTTGTCAAAAATTGCTCGTGCAATTTGTTTACGTTCTACTATATTCGGCGAAGAGATCTTCAAATATTTACATCCATTTATCTTCACATCTATTTATCGTGACTTTATACGACGTGATCATTTTTTTATATCGGGGGCATCTTCCATCGTTTAAAAAGTGAAAAGATAGAAATCTTTCGAAGTATTCATTTATTTCGGGTAATATTCATCGTTTTTAAATATTTAGATCGCTTCTAATGTTGTTTTGATATTATTTGATGGCGTGCGTTAAAGAAATTACTTAAAATGATATACTTACTAACCTGCAATTTTCCCTCCTTTTTTTCCCCTCCTTTTTTTCCCTCCATTTTTTCCTGTAAGTTACATACATACCCAATTCTTGAATTATGTCTTGAATCCGTGCTAAATATATATTTTTAAATATATTATACAGCCACGTATGTATTGATTGTGTTGTATTGTTTAAATCATTATACGATATTGCATATCAAGGTACTTTATTGGTAAAATGTTTTTAACATGTCTCTATTGGATTATTAATTATATATTTCATGAAATTATGTAAAACGAACTAACGAACAAATAATAAACAAGAATAAAGGATATTTTTCTTCGAAGGAAGAATGTAGCCTTTATTTTAAAAGATATTTTTCCAATTACTTTTTCTGTGTTAAAATACAATTACCATGTAACAAGTATATAGTGTTGTAATACTTATAAAACAGGTGTAATTATCTAAATCTTATGAACTCATTTATCACAGAATAAACAGAATCAAATTAAAACAAGTCATCTTCAATTGTTAATTGTCTTATTAATTGTCTCATTTACCAACCTTACACAATGATTACGATTCTCAATTATATCGAGATAATGATCATTAAATCCTAAGGGTTATTCAAATAACATTGTTCAATGTGTAAAAGGTGTAAGTGGTGAAAAACAATAATAATACGGAAGAATTCGTAATAACATATATTCTATGTAACACAATACTTACATAGGTATGTCTATGTATATATTTCGAATGGATATATATATGCATATATATAATAATTGTTCATTATTATATATACAATATATAATAATTAATAAAATATAATGTTTAATAATGTTAATCGTATGACTACAATATATTATTATCTCGTTTTTTCATCATCGTCATCGTCGTCGTCGTCGATCGTTAACTATTTTCTACAATTTATATCGATTTATATATTTATAATAACAATAATGATCTCAAAAGGCTGATACAATATTCGGCTAGCGTATGGATAGCTTGAGATTTCTTATTTTTAATTAAATATTCATGTTTTCCTTATAGTACAATAGATTCATTTCTTAAACCACAACGTCTTACTTTTTCCTTATTTCTCTGTATTTATCGCTATATTGCAAATATGATTTCACTGTCGTTACTGCATTATGTTCGACGTTATATAAATACAGGTTTAAATACAGGTTTTGTTCTCAATGAAACGTATTTATAATGCACTTACGTCGGTTCTTATGATCGTTTTGTGCAGGTAAATCTGTCAACATTACCGAGGATCAATTGTTCCAGGTCTATTCACGCATTAGAGTTCAATGGTAGATACCTCGCACCCGATTGGTCGGGTTGTCGTTCCCGTTCGTTAATTGAACGTTCGTGAAAATTTCGATCGTGGGTCGTCCTTAAATTGACTTGAAATATGTAAATCACTGCAGTCGATTAATGCCAGTTAATTTCGCTAACGTAATTGAAATATATCGAACACGACGGTCAACCTTCAAATCATTTAAACACTACCCAACAATTTACAAAGATCAAAGAAATTAATCTCCGACGACAACTTTCAGCGGCGGATAGATCCGATTTTAAACCACGTCGCAAAATTCTGTTTCGAAATGTTATTGAAAACGAAGATGGCATCGAGAACGAGTTATTCAACGTACACAAATAACAAAACACATTACAAATCGTAAGCGGTGAACTATGTTGTCGTTGGAACGAAGCAAGAACGACTGCATTTTTCATTGAACATAGCCTCACGAATGAACGATTATCGGATACAAGTAATAACACACCGTTAACAATAAAGTTACCGAAACGTATGAAATGTAACTTGATCTCTTATGCATCCGATTGCCTCCGGAAAAAAGTCTTCCGCGTAACATTCTCTTGATCGGTTGTTCCGTGATTTTGGGGTTAGGCCCGCTACAGCAAACTATTGCATGTTTAAAACGGACGTTCGTATATTGCGTCGTCGTCTCCTACGATTCGTCGACCGTGAGACGATGAAGTCTGCCCCCTCGGCCCGCAATACGACCGTAAGGTGATCCAGCGAATCTGAAATACCGTTTCGTACAATACGATTTTTACGATAACGCCCTCTATCGTTTTCCCCCTTATTATTTGTGCTGCATTTCGTTTACTACGCATCGAAAACAGGATGCGTATCAAAACACGGGACACCTATTGCTATTAGTGCATTGCAAATATGGTCGTAACACCCTCGCCGGGTACGATAGGTCGATTATAACAGAGATGGCAATTCGTTATCGCGACGATATTATCACTAACTGATATTATTCGCTGTTCCTTGTAACTCGCGAATTTACCATTCGATCGGACGACCGCGTCGAGAAAATTTCTTACAAACGGCTTCGCGTGAAATATATTTGTACGATTGCATCGTAGCGGTGTTCAAAAAAAACGCTCATCGACGAGCATATATTTACGTATGTATTTACAGTCGAGTCGAATTTTTGACAGAATATATGTGGGATGTCGGAAGCGTCGGCCAGCAGTGGCTCTCAAAAGGCGTAATACGTGAAGCGCTGATGTCCTTTCGGCAACGTTCTCTATGTACTGAGGTCCGCTGACTTGTAGTCCCGCGGGAGGGCACAGGGGCAAGGGGAGTCGGACCCCGCCCACCTGTCTATCTTGCTCCCTTGCTCTCAGGGCAGTCCAGATGCGTGTGTGCAACTGCCGCGACGAATAGCGAACCAGAGGTCAATGCGTACGCGGGTATAGGTGTATCCCCTCTACTTTCCTCGCATTCCTGCCACAGGGCTTCAAGTCAGCGGACCACTGTACCGTCCTCCGCTGACTTGAAGTCCCGTGGAACGACACAGGGGCAAAGGGACTCGGACCGCCCATTTATCTATCTCGCTCCCTTGCTCTCAGGCAGTCCACACGCGTGTGTGTAACTGCCGCGACGAATAGCGAGCTAGAGATCGATCTGTGCGTGGGAATGCGTGTATCCCTTCTTTCTTCCCCCGCATTCCTTCCGCGAGACTTCAAGTCAGCGGAGGACTGTACGTTATTTACGATCCGTTCGAAACGATCACACGAATGTATCCGGATCGAATTGGTACGAGCATTCAGTATCGGATGGTTTCTTTTCGTTACCAGATGAACCACAATCGTAACGTCTCGCCCATGGAACGACGGTGTCGTCGGCTGCGTGAGACGGGTATAACGTCGCGCGACAAAGATTTTCCTATTGATATCCGATTCTGATATGCTTTATTATCTAAAACTCCGCCTGTGCAACGCTGACAAAAACAGCTTCGCGGCACAGTGCGAGTGTAAAACAGTCTTTGCGTAAAGGAGTCTTCGTATGCGTGGCGTGGGTCGATGTTACGTATCTTAATATTCCATTACCTAATAAAACAAATAAACCTCGCCGCCGTCTATTATCTAATTAGTAATGCGTCGACGTCGTACACTCGAAAGTACCTTAGAACGAACAAAGCTTTTGGTCTTCGGCGCACGGAGAACGCGGACAAAAGGTTCTCAAATGAAACGTTTCAAAATACCGCCCCGCGATCGTGCATTCTCAAATAATACGTGCATGTACAGGGTGGTCCGTCAAAAACAGAATATCTAATCATCTTAGAGGACGAATAAATATCAAAGTAATGACTTTCTTAGGACGAGTGAAACGCGTGAATAATGGAGGTTAGAAATCGTTGAAACATGCACGATTATAAAATGAATTGTTCGTTAACTAAATAATTTTACTATAAATAATTTTCGTATCCCTAATGGCAAAGTAAACGGTTGTTTCTTTTCTGACAGATCACCCATTATATATCGGTGCTATCAGCGACATAATCGTGTTCTCGTTACCCGCCGATTATGTGATATACGCTGGGAGAAAATTTCATACTAGACGGTGATTTTTGTTTCCTTACAAGCATTAATCTCAATCCATATCACACTGCAGATCCTTACATAGTACGGTTAATAATATCCGGAATTTCGTTGCAACATTTCCTAATATTTTATTTTTTTCTTTTTCTTCTTTTAATATAGGTAACAATATTGCTATAGTAATTATTACACCGATAAAATATAAGTCCGAAGTTTTACGTTTAGAAGGAAGATTTTCATTAAGATTTTTTTGTTAACTACTAATATGTTTCTAGGGTGTATCAGCGGTAACGTTTTTGCCACGTTCGACCGAATATTAAATATACATATCCGCAGTTAAGTAATTTAGAAGACTGTTCTTAGCAAGCACAAACCAGTGAAATTTTAATGGACTGTGTCGTTGATCGATTAGGGGCACTGTACTCTGATAGTGGTCCGTTCGAATCCATAGTTTGTGCCCGTAGAAAATTCATCGAAATTATCATTTGTCATTCAACGCTGTTCGATACATTTTATTTATCCCTTGTCACGGATATTATGTTTCGTATAATATTTAATACGATTAATATAAAATATTTAATATTCCAGTATTAAAATTAAGTAATTGTTTTAAATTTTGTCCAAGTTCAAATGCCTTTCGACTTGAGCAAAAGGTATTTTTTTTATAAATTTTATGAATGGAGAAAATGATAAGATGTAGAAAATAATTAAATTATTTGAGAATTGTTTTCAAAGATATTTAATGTGTTTCTACTGCATTTATTAACAGTAATTATCTAATATCGTAGATATCGATCGTGTGTAGGACACAAAGTAGTCATTGTTCTACAACAGTTTTAGAAATTTGATCGGTCAGGAATTCGACGCCATTAAATTTAGAAAACGTTTTCGACGAAGTAGATTAAAATGTTTTATTCAGACGGGGTGAATATACGAAGCTGCGATTATGTCTCATTATGGCACAAGTATTAAAGCACCTACGATAATAAACGTGTCTTATAAATTTCCTTTTTTTTTTTTCGTTTTTTTTTAAATATATTCTCGATAAATTATATATACTTTTTGAGCAACGAAATAAATATTATGCAGTACACAGTTGAAAGACTTCTGTCAGTCGAAATAAAAGTACGTCAATATTATTCTAATCGCTAAATTATCTACATTACTATCACAATAGAATATTAAATGTAATAATATACAACTACGCATTCAATACACTTTTCCTTTTATTGTCTTGTCGACATAAAAATAAAATTACCTAATAATGAAATAATTAATAAAAAAAAAAAAATATATTTTAAAGATAAAATTTCGACAATACATATGTATTGCAAAATACGTCCATTGTTAAAACCTAATAACACGATGATTTGTCCATTATACGATTACATCTAATATTATATCCTTTTAATTTATTTCTAAATTCATTATTTTACTTCCTAAACGGAAATCAATAAACAGGAAAGTATTAGCAAACTTTTGCGAAATCGTTAAAAATAAATCCTACGCGAAAAATTTTCAACAACGAACTACATAACCTAATTAGCTCGTAATGGAAAGATAGCGCAAAATAAAAATAAGATACTCATCCATTTTTACCATCAACGTTTCTATTTACGCATTCATTACATAAATATATATTTATCATATATAATATATACGATTTATTTTAAGAAACGCGATAACTTTTGTTTTTGTCCTCTGGATACGTCGCGGACGTATCTCGCGCCCGAATACATATGCATTTAACGTGTCAACGAACGAACGAAATAAAACTGAAACGGCATAAAACGAACAACATGTACGGACAAGATGAATTAATAAGTTCGATACGCTTTTTGTTAGACAGGTTTATTACCATAAGGAGTCCGACGATAAAATTTACACTCAAATCGAATTAACGTTCCCTCAATTATAATTCTCCCTTCAGTCGTGTAACGTATACGTTAGAATAATTGAGTGTCGAATAATGTGACATAATTGCAGCGTATTACATCCTACGATGCGTCAATTGTCCATAAACAGAAGCGTCTGCAGCGATATACGGATAGAAAGATTCGACAAGAGTCCGCTGGTCGCGTGTCATCGTGCCAGCCCTCTTCCGGATCTTGTGGTCGGCTCGATGTGTCATCGGTAGCTGAATAAGGTTAGATGCACACGAGCGGTACGATGCCGTTGCGTTTCTATGTTTCTCCTTGTTTTGCAATTGAAAACAAACGAGGACAGACGCGACCGAGGCTCCCCCTTGCGTCTGTATCGGTTGTTTTCAGCTGCAGGGGACAAGGAAGGGCGTAGAAACGCTACGACCCTGCAACGGGGGAAAAAAAGTCGCTTGTCTGCATCCAGCCTAACGCGATCCATCGATACGCATATTGACGCGGAGTATGTATTGCGTAATACTAACAAGTTCCCTAACGCATTCGACAATAAGGATCACTCGCGTTTAACGATCACTTAACGTTATTGTTAGTGACGCTATGTAATAGCTTTAAAAATGATGATAATGACGATGACGATGGTAATAATAATAATTAATAAAAATTAATAATGGTAATAATATAATATAATAATTATATAATATAATAATATATAATATAATATACTATTAATATGTCTTTGCTTTGTGCGGTCGACCAAGAGCCGACGGTGTAAACGGCCCAGGCAAGGGATTTTCGTTCAATTGATTCGCACATCAATTTCACCGCCTTGCCTTCTATCGCATCGATTTGTATCGATGGCGACTAGTGATGGGACTGAAGACGTGTTTAGATACTATCGATACATTGACGTCAGAAATTGATTCTCTTGTATCAATCCATTGAATGGAATGATCACGAACGATTTGAAACTTGTTGAGACATCCGACTGTCGTATTGATACGTATCAATTACATCGAGTTCTATTTTCACAATTTTCAGCGGAAATAAAACAAACGACGTTACGGTCAACGCCGACTGGCCGATAATAGAGATTTCACCGAATAATTGCTTCATCGTTACGCGACACACCCAAAATTTTCGACCGGTATTTTAGAACGGATTAATTTGCCAGTAGAATTATTCGAATAAACTGTTTCTATTCGAATTATTCTCCAGATAAATACTTGTTATTCTTCTAATATCTGTAATGGGCCAGTCGGATCGCTGTCCCGTCAACGGATCTCGACGTGTACTCGACGTATGAATCGTACCTATACCACCAACGAATGCCAACAAGTACATTCTATTAACGCCAATGACTACTTATTTCGATACCTTGGGAATTGATACGAATCGGTATTAACGAGTATGTCATTGGATTGGTCCCATCACTACTAGCGACGTTTTAACAGGTACATGCAATAAACTTCGTCACTCGGAGATGTCGCCGCTTGACCGGTCCTAGCAACGGTGGGGCCCTGGTCGACCGCACGATCAAAAATTGCATTTCATTAAATCGATATGAGATCGTTTTGGTATGATAATCCCGGCCATTATTTTCCGCGGTGTTATTTTACCTTCCAAATCTCGGCGATCGTGCTGGGCATAGCCCTAGATTGATATCCGGGGCGATCGCTGTCTTGTGTCGTTTCGATATACATAGGATTTTGATCGCCCCTAATTGGCTCGCTTGTCGAATCGATCGAATGTTCGGTTAATACGCGCGGACTATGCTTCGCTGTCGCGGTCTTACAGTGTTGCCAACCGTGTGGATTCACGGCTCGCGCAACGCGGCCATCTCGCGAGACTGCAACGCGACACGCGAACCCCGAGCGGGCACGATAGACTGTCGCGCGAAGAAAACGCCGACACGGATCGACGGGGTCGTCGATCGAACGTCGGCGGCGTTATTTGTCCTGGCAACGCTGTAGAACGCGAGAACGACTTAATTGCCTACTGTCGTCGGAGGATAGCCGGCGCGAGATTATTGGGCCTAGATTTGTCACCGGCGTTTGAACGTTTTCAGGCGACCTATTAAATGCGATATATATTTATACAATATAACGCGAGTCCTCGACTCGATGCAACGAATTCGACTAAGTAATATTGACGTTCACTTCGCGAGAAGATACGTATGAAATATAATTTCAGTGCCTATCGGTTGGCCATCTTGATCGAAAACGAAATACGACGACCCGCGCCCGTGAACGCACCACGCTCGGTCGTCTATCGTCATAATCGTTCCGTCTCGATCGTAAAACGGCCCACCGTTGTTTTTCGTTATGAAATAAACCTGAGGTATCTTTAAGTCTGTAAAGCTTCCGTTACGAATCTTTAAGTTCTCGTTCTCTTTCCGTTCTCTCGCGTGGTTCGGGCGGTTCCGCGGTTTTTCTTTAATCCGTTCTCATTTCAGTTTCTCTCCTTCGCGTTTCGATTTTTCGAATTGTTACTTCACGATAAGAGTACCAGAGAATATTTGGCATTTCGAATGGCACAATCGTTAACCTTGTACTGTGGTATACGCGTAGTGCCTGTACTTGAATATCCGGCCAAAATTCTCTTTACTTTCGACAGAGAAGGATTCAAGCGTTAGTTGATTCAAAGCTCGCGTATGTACGAGCGACGGCGTAACAGTGAATCGTTCGGATGCTGTTCGCCGTAAACTTCTCCCTACGGATACAAGAAAAATAAAGATTTCGTCTGGCACGCGTTGAATAATACTACTTATTGGATCATGTATCTACAACCGTTAAAGCGTTCATCGTCGTGTACCTTTCAATACAATTGGACATGGATTAGACAATCGTAAAAAAAAAAAATAGAAAGATAGCGTCCAACCTCGTGACCTGCTAAAAACGTCAACACAATTTTTAAATTCCAATTAAAATTAAAAATGTTCTGTAAAACACTGACTGGTCTACCGTGAACGGAACATATGATTATCTGTTTCTCCGTTGATGATATACAAAAATATAGGAGACTAGTCTTTTCTAACCTCGAAACATGCCCAATAAGCGAACTGCCTTGCAAATGGCGGCAGTTTCTTTACTGGGATAGTTACATCTGAGAAATGTGAATGCACGAGTTCTTCTTCGTCAAAATAGAAATGTTTTATATAAAGTATCATAAATAAAATATTCGAAGACTCAAAAATTCGATTAGTCAAAAGTATTCAAATTGGTATTCGTAACGAATACAAAAGAATTCGACAAGTAGTCCCATCCATAATAACATTGTCCACGGTACGTGTGTACGTTTTTCTACCAACATAATTTCATTGCCAGTAGCATTATTCGGCGTTCCACGACGGTTTTTTGGAAGTTGCGCATGCCGATTCTAACTGTACGCTCTAGAAACCACTTCGGATGACAATTTTGACCTACAGAAGGAACCTATTTGGACGGCAATTACTTTCTATACTACGCATGCTCGAGCGCGCGCGCGCGCGTTCGACCTTGCATTTCACATTATTTTCATTTTTTTCCCTATTTTACATAGATCAAGGAAAGTGTTTCGCGTTTGTTCGCGACGAATCGTTCCCCATTCGAATTGGAGGCAACGTTTCGTCGTTATTGCAACAATTTATACGATGGTATTCGTTTACAGAACTACGGCTTAGCTGGTTCTTGCGTTCGATCGAGGACAGTGACGTCGGTACAATACTTCGAAACGTACACGAAACCCTTTTCTCTGATTCGTTGGAATTTTACGCCGTTGTACGCAGAGCGCTCTGATTGAAACAATCAACAGAAGGAAAAAAAAAAAGAAAAATGAAATAATCGAACTAAGTACGTAAGACAACGTGAACAAAAATCCGTGCAAACTATACCGGTCCCTCTTGACGGTAGATTTACTTGTGAATCAGCAACATGCGTTTCCCGCGAAGAACTAGGACCGTATCGAAAGGAAATTCGGGATCAAACACGACGACGTCTTTGGTTCGCAGTAAAACTGAATGTCGAAAATCTGTAATACCGTCACGGTAATTAATCAACGATTGGTCTGTGATTTCGTAATTCTTTTACCCCACCCATCCCGTGCACGCGTTGCTGTCGCGTGTTGTGTCGTCGACGTAATTAACATCACGTCCCTCGCCCCCCCTTCCCAAAACCCCCGTTTGTTCTAACGAATCTCTTAATCTCGGTTGACGTTATCGTTTCACGGTTACGATTTTCTTAATTACAATTAAATATCGACACGCGTTACGAGATTAACAGTTAAATTATGCGAGAAAACGTATAGAATGCGCTATCGGTAAAATTGTACTAGAATGATGAGCATCGATCAACATGATGGAAGGAGTTCTCCTCTCGAGGATACGAAAACAGTTCCTACGTAACCTATAGTCTTTGAAATACCCTTCGAATTTTTTTTCGTTCACTTATCGTTAAAAGAAACAAATAGCAGTAATAATAATAATAATATTAATAATAACAATAATAATAATATTAATAATAATAATAATAGTAATGATAAAGAATCATTTAAATTTGACGACGAGACGGCAGCGTGATCAGTGGCGACGCGTTCCCGAACGAAACGCGGCCGATTCTACGCAGCTTTTGCTCGCGTCGCAAAAGTCCATCGAGATCAAATATTTTCCCCTTTTTGTTTGTCTCCCTATTTATAAATAATTCGAACGACTGTATCAAGGGCCATTGGCGCGACGATTTATCGCACGATGCAATTTGTGTACCGATTTGTCGTACGTTATTTTTCCACAAAGTAGCCATAACCTATTCAATAAATCTCACCGAAAAAATACTTTAGCTTCTATACTTTCGTATTGTATCTAATATACACGTAAGAAAAGTACGAAGATCATCCCCATTTGAACAAGTGAGAGTCCCAAAATGTCAATAAAATTACTTGCATCGATGCATATGGATACATATATTACTTTATTGCTATTACTATGACAGTATATTCGATATGATATTTACGGGACTTTATGAACACTCAAAGATTAAATAGAAATGAGATGCAGCTAATTCCGATACTACATTTTCCCAACATCGATTGCTTTTAAAATATAAAATATAAATATAAATATCCTTGTATGTATATCCAATCTATGATCGATTTCATATAATATTTGTACCTTTCAATGTATTCCTCTACATAAATGTCTTTCACGATCCCATGGTATTAATATCTTCTTTAAATAGAATACTCAAATCAGGACAGAAAGGGTTAAAACAAACTAATACCCTAATATAGCAATTGACTATAAATATACATTGTCTCTTCTGAAGATAACAGACTATTTTTTTGGGAATTTTACTGTAACCAGTAAATAGATTTATCCCCCCAGTCCTAGATCCATCTTATCGTTCCCCAAACCCGCAGTATACTACCAACAATCCTCTGCACGTTTGGCGATCGTACGAGAAACCGTTACGTCTATGGTCCCTATACGAATCACACGATCGAAAGCGAGAAAGGTGCACGTTCAACGAACGATCGGCTACAGAAGCGACCAGCCACGGGCTACAAACGGATTTGTTTGTACAATACGCGTACGTATAATACCCAGGGCGAGATCCTGGCCTGGATCCCGCCCCGTTCGGTAAGATCGATCGATTCAACTGCGAGGCCTCTTGTTGTCTCGTGCACGCAGCTCCTTTGTTAGCGAACACGGTCTTAGGTCGTCGAGTGAGGCTGGCGAGCCTAAGCTCCGACACACGGCGACGCGTACAACGAACGTGAAACGGCTGCGCGCGCACGCAACCTTGAACGATAATCGTTTTCGTGTTCTCTTGCATTTTTATCCTCCTTTTTCTCTATATTCTTTTTTTCTTTTTCACGTTTTCGCGCGTGATCTCTTCTTTCGCATCATTGAATTATTTATCTGGCAGTATATAATAATTGGTGTATAAAATTTTGTTTTCTCTGTTTTTCCACGCGCGTCACACCCCCCAACCCCCAAATTTTTGTCGCAAGCTCCTTATATATCACCCGCTACTTTTATATTTTTTTTCGTTTTTTTTTATTCTTATTTCGTCATCAGCCTCGTCGGCCCACGATTAATATCCGATAAAATTTAGAGAAAATATCACAATTAGCCCTGTTCGACGCAATGTTCGTTCAACTTGCCCGCCTGCGTCCTTCCAGGAAGAACATCGGTCAAACCGAATTTCGAACGTTTCGGTCCTCTTCCTTTCGCCCGAAACGCTTTCGTTCGCGCGCGCATTGCCGGGAGAAAGTAACATCAATGGAAGGAATCACGACTCGTGTTGGGTCAGACCAGAGACGAACCAGGGCATTTCTTTTTTTTTATCCGGATACAGATATCGAACAGTAAAACGAAAACTAAACAATTTTCGGTATGTCGTTTGGTCAATAAAAATTACAGTCCGAACGATAAAATGAAATTACATATTATTCGAATCGAATTTTGTCCATCTCTAGGTCGGACGATTTAGTCAGCCTTTCTATATGACCACATTCTTCTTCTAAACCTTCTATTGCACGAAATTTATATTATCTCCCGAAGAAAGAAATTATTTCGTAGTTATTTCTGTATTCATGATTTCGTTAATGTTCGAACGATAAATGATTTTTCGGGGCTGCCTTGCAATAATTTATATTACACATCCCCGCAAGAAAAGATTGTGCGCGTGATCTATAAATCAGGAGACGCGAAATAAATCGATTAACGTAGAATAATATGTATAACTTAATACTTCTATATATTAATGCGTTGATTTTACCCATTAAAAAGAATAATTGTTACAAATAAATTCTAAAGTTTATTTAAACTCGTGTCGCATGATTTGCAATGTATAATGTAATAAATATTATTTACCAACGTGAGAGTATCTCAAGTATTTATTAATTCGTCTAGAGGTCTTGCAGATAGTTCGATCGATAAAAATGAATATAAAAATAATTTACTATCGAAATTAATTAAAATAAATAAGGTAAAAATAGTTTCGTTGTAAACCTTGGACGCGGGAATTTTCTCTAGTAAGTGGCGCGGCATCCAAGGGACTTTGGAAACCATTGCAATAGAGGGTTTACCCAGGACTGATCTCTTTTTCTCCCTACAACACTCGTGGACGAGAGGAACGACGCGCGCTCATCGAAGGCGGGCGACGTTCGGTACCGCGGACCAATGAAACAGCGGGATGGAACCGTTCCACGGATCGGACGAAGGAAGACCTATTGCAATGACCTAAGAATCGGTTCGGGAACCAGCACATCGAGGGACATGCGTGCTCGCCGGACATCGAGCGAGCGCGTTATCTCTTCTACGTACCGAACCAAAAGATTTCGTCTGGCGTGACGGGAACGAGGCACGACGTGTGTCCCGGCGCCCTCGTATAGTAGAGATAAAGGATAGAGAGTGAGAGAGAGACAGAGACAAGCGCAACAGTCTAAGGGACGCCTCGTTCCGCACGCCAAAGAATTATTCGCTATCTACTAATCGAATCCCCTTATTTACGGCTAAAAATGACCCTAGCGGAGTTTGCCAAGTGCCAGACGAGCGATAAGAAATCGTTCGACGATCGGTCAACGATCCGTCCGCCCAAAATTCTCCGCCCTGTCACTGACATCGAGCGAGCAGTCGACGAGATCTTCTCTTGCTGCGCGTAATTATCGGCCCCCATCCAACCGTCCGCCATCCGTCATGGGATTGACGTATTCTCCGGCGAAACTCGTGCCCCCTTTTTTCTTTTTTTTTTCTTTTGTCCATTCACCCACCCATCATGGAATTCCCAAGAAACACGACGACGGGGAAACAAGAAGAACACAGAGGAGGGGAGGTTTGCTTTTTCATTCGCTGCTGTTCGTTTACCGTAGCGGCGGACCCGGTCTTTCTCGGGATGGACAGAGCGAACACAGTGCCCCGTTCTGGAAGATGGTGGACGATAAATAGGGTAAAAACCCCTCTCTTCTCGTCGCTGTTGCGATCCACAGCGTCGGTGGTGATCGCGGTCCTCGTCGGAACGCGGCGCGCGTCCCGCCGCGTTGGCAACGACGACGACGACGACGATCGGAAATTGGCAATTGGCAGTTGGTGAGAAGTGTGTTTTTGTTTTTTTTTTTGTTGTTGTTGTTTTGTTTTAACGTAGCATTGGCAAACTCTGGGGTCGGCACGGCGACAATCTCCGCCCGCGGACGTACGAACGGGACGGTCGCTTGGCCTAGTCGCCGAAACGGCTGCAGGCCTTCTTCCATTTGCACTGTGTGCACCAAAGGTCGCGGTGCTCCATACCGTAGACCTTGCGGCATTTCTTCGTCTCGCCGCGTATTCGCCGCGGTGAGGACGGCATCTTGCCCGTGGAGACTGTCAGCAAACCCATATTCTGTTGGTACGCCTGGAACGGCCTCGGCGAAAGCTTTATGTGTTTGATCGGTGTACCCTATCCACGAGAAACAGATCAAATCGTACAGATTAATAAACAACATCATATATTCTCATCTACACGCTTTGTGCGGCTCACTACGGGGACGATTATTTTAAATACTGGATTTCAAAACAATTTTTTGTCTAGCTAGACTCTACATTGTATTTTATTCCAGCTTGACAGATTTTTCCAATAACCAATAAAAACTTCGAATCGAAATATTAACGAAAACCACCAAAGGTAATGTGATGGCGCTGCTTTTGCTGGTCGTAGGAGGAAAAGAAAAGGAAAGGAAAGAATCTTCCCAGGTCGAGCGCTTGCGAGAGAGACAAGGGCGCCCTCTGGCGGCGAGTACGGGAGGTGACGCCACAGTACGTTCGATGAGGTTGTACATAAAACACAATTGCATTTGGTGCACTATGGGTCACGTACCGGCGATTGCGAAATGGCGAACGCGGTGTTCCGTTCTCTGATTCCCACCAACACGTTCTCGGTGTTGTTTGTCGCCGGTGTTGCCTCCAGACGAAGCTGCTTCTGGTACTCAGGATCCTCGTGGGGCGGCCTGGCCATGTCCCGGTGCGACATCGTCGGCGGCGAGCTCATGTGATCCACGGCAACCTCTTGATAATAGAACTCCTCCTCGTGATCGGACATGTCGTCGTCCTCCTCGTTGTCGTAGCCTTTCGACTTTTTCGGCCTGCAGAACGTATACGATCGTCGATTAAATTGCGTTGTCAGTACGTTAAAAGACAAATAGAACTACCAAACGATCGAATTTATCTTATCGGCCGGTTCAAGGTTAATTCTCGCACGGCCTCGTAACTGGTCACGACACCTGGGCGAGCGAATTTTCATGAGACTTGTTGCGTCTTACGACTTACCCCAAGTGCGATTGGCGCACGTGTTCCTCGATGAGCGCGACGGTGGCTTTGATCTCCAGGCAGCCTGGCCAAGTGCATTTGAACACCACCGCTGCATTTGCCTGAAACCAAAGTGGCCAGCGTGATCCTTGGATCGAACAGTCATAACTTATCGATTAAAGTAAAATCAACAATTTTTAAAAATTTCACCAGCCATGTTAAATACCAGAAACATAAAAGATTGTGAACATTTCTATTGGCGTACGCCGCCAAGCTCTGAAACCTGGTTACGAAAATAACGACCTTCCTGGCGAGTCACGAGCCCCTGGAACGTGAAAACGTTGCCTCTTCGAACAAAAAACCGTTTCGAAACACCTATTGACACACATGCCGAAAATTCATCGTTCACCGAGTCAGAAATCTACATTCGCACCGTTCGACGTTGCTCGCGAGAAACCATTCATAAGCAAAAAAAAAAAAAAAAAGAAAAAATCCGCAAAGCAGGATTACGCTTAGCCAAAGAGCACATTGATCGAACTCGAGGACAATGGGCTGGTGTCATTTCCACCGAGGAGTCGAAATTTAATTGTTTTTGGTACGGTTATTTTCGTTCCCGATCAATAATTTGCAAGGAAGACTGGACTCCGCGCAAATGATGATTCGAGACTCGCTTTGTAACGTACGTTCGAAAGATTACAAGTATATTGTCTGAAGTTTGCAAGTGCTGCCCCCTCGGAGGGTTACTGAAAAGTTTGGTTAAGTTTGTTCGGAACGAGGAACCCGGAGGTCCGATTTCCAGCGACTATTTCGACAAATATTTAGCCGTTCTCCGATAGCGTCTTACGGTCCGTCGGTCAACGCGGCGTAGCGAAAATCGTACCGTAAACACGCTTTGGTCGGGTCGAGACGCGCGGCGCGAGGGAAAATCGATGCGCGGCAGCCGGCGTGCTCGCTGCGCGCACGTTTCTTTGTTTATATCGGCCGGCGCTGGACGGAGGTGCCGGTCGCTGTGGCACGATCACGTGTTATTGATCCAGGAACGATACGACACTCTCGGGCCACGCGGTCGCCACGATCGTGCTTTTAACTCTTTATTACCCGTCTGTCGCGCGCAACAGACTGCCAGCTGGTCAAACTTGCAATGGCGGCCCACAAAAATATCCATGGACGGGAATAAAAATTCCGACTTAATTCCATTATTATCCACGTAAGATTTTTGTAAAAATTACTCACGATCGGTCTGACTCGGTACATCGAAAGGGGTCAAGAAACTTATACGTTGAAATATAAAAGTTCATTTGCCGTACGCGCCATCTATTGCAAGTTCATATCCGCGTTGCGTGTAGTTTAAACGTCCAGCCAGTGCTGATAATAATAAAGACGATGGAGCGACAAATTAGCAATATGCAACCTCATCCTACAACAATGCATTCGCGTTTGAATTGACCGAGCGATAAGAGAACGTGCTTTTAACTCTACGAAAGTAACTTCTCGAGGACTCGGCTCTTGCACGTCACGAAGTACACGTGTAAAGAAGCTTCTAAACAATAAAATTGTTGTAGTCGTAAATTGTCTCCCCGGCAGCGGGCTCCGGGTACACAATGGATGCGCCGAGATGCAATTGAAATCAAATAACCGCTTCACTAATCCGAAGTAAAATATATGACGTAAGATTTTATCGCTGCGAAGAACATCGTAGATCTGGTAGCGAAGAACGGAAGATTAACAACTGATAGGGACTTGGGTGCATACTACTATTGACGTTAACACGTCATTGAACATACAATCAGATTTTTTCACATGCCTCGATAACCGTTCACAAGGCTTTCTGATTTATCGTTTCTCTTATATTTTCACCTTCAATATATTGTAATTTAATATCTCTTATTACAAACAGATAAATAGGGACAAAAACCCCGAAAAAGGGTCTTCTTGTGTTCAGTCGAAATTATAGTCCAGCCGGTATTAAACTAGTCTACCAACTTGTGGTTTAAAATTAATGATGATCGGCCCAGAGAAATTCAATATCGGTCCATTAGGTTTGAAAATTAATTGTAATCCTATTCCATTGTTTATTGCGGGGTACCTGAGCGATATTTACATAGTTTTCAACGAAGTACTTTAAATAAACCGATATATTAACAGATTGCATAATTATATTCCGGTGTAATTCAGTAGAATAAATTTGCTGAAAGAGGTACTCTCATACACGGTCATTGACATAAGGGTTAAAATATTGAATATTAAGTATTAAAATATTATTGTGTCAGTCAGAATTGTACGAAGCAAAGTGACTAAACGGCGCGATATTTTCTGGAACACCCACATATATCACGCGTGTATAACAGGAAAAGAGTTGTTGGTGAAAAGTTGTTTGCTTCTTCAAGGACCTTTCTGCTCGTGACATCACCTCTGAAACGGTACACGCGGGCAGCGGCGTGCACAGCGTAGCATAGGCATCGCCGAGGTCACAGACCTTCTATGCCGGTTGGCAGGCGATGCTCTCCCTTTGCTTTGCCTTGCCGTTGCTTTTGCCTCGTACCGAAGAAGTCAGCGCGACGACCCTTTCCCCTTTTGCGCAGCAACTTTCAGTCACATTCGGTTACGTGCGTTAATAATCGTGGACGGGGATATCGCGCACGTGCGCCTACGTTCGACGCATCGCGTACCCCGTCACGAAACCGATCGAACTTTCTAAAGTGTCTTCTGGACGTTCGGTCGAACCGGTCTCGTTTGGAAACGGTAAGGAAAGAAAAATCGAAGAGACCGAGAAATCATAGACGAACGTTGCACGCCGTCGCGCGCATCTGTTGTGTTAACAGGTTGCATCGAGCGCGGCGGACGCGCACGGTACAACGCCGACCGATGTAATTGGTCACGGGTACGTTCCATTGGCAAGATTCTAAAAAAGGAACACACCGCGACCAGAAGAAAGAGAGATGTAAATCTCTCGAGGAGAGGACGATCTCGTGCGGTCTCCCGAGCCAGCAGGGATGAGTAAGCGAGCGGACAGGGTTGCCGAGTGCTGGTCGTCCGTGGGTGCATCGCGCGCGATACGATGTTGCCGGTAGTATATAGATAGCTAGATGGGGATGCACGCGCGTGGTCTGCGATCGGTAGGCTCTCGTTTACGCGAGCCACTCTATAGTGCGTTCCATCGGGACGATGAGCTTCGATGTAAACAGAGCCTGTCACGTGATCGAAATTTTCATCGGTCCGCTACCTCGACGCGACGCCTTCGGTCAGGGACGTATCGCGGGACTTCGATGCAACGGCAAAATGCAGGCACGACTGGCTTAAAAATTTTTCGTCACTCGTCTGGACGTAAATTAAAAATTAACCACGACGAATACGTTATATATTTTTGGATACATCGATTTGACAATTATAAATACAAACGTTACCGTTTTCACGCTGCGCCATCTAGGTACTTGATTCGAGCGAGAAACATATGGTTCAAGTATGCAGGGAATGAGATTTTAGATAGCAAAACACGATGCTGTACTGGAAGCGTGTTACCTTGTACGGGATTATTTTGGAACGGCGAAATACCGTGCAAATATACTTCGCAATTTTGTTATATAATATAAACTTTCAAATTGTAAAATTTTATTCGATATTGTATCTACAAAATTGTGACGCCCTTGGTTACTATTTCTATACATAAATAATAACTTGTGTAAATTCTATTATGCTCGGGGAATGGGCTTCTTGCCAATGCGAGGCTGCCGCGGTCACGTGGTTTTGTTTGGATCCACTTCACCGTCCCATGGAACACACTATATATCTCCTCCTCCCTTCCCTTTCTTTTCGATCGGATACACGAGAGCGTGCACGCCCTCTGGTATCTATCTCCAACGAGTCACGCATGTCTGCGTCCGTTTCGGGTTCAGCCTCGAATCGCTTATAATTAGACCGTGCATGCGATGATCCGCGCCGAGAACTGACCCGTTCTCTACGAATGGAAATTCCAAGCAAGGTCTCCTCGGCGCTTGTCTGTTTCGCTTGCATCGCTACCGTACACGCCCCGCGCCGTAGGACGTGGCTGCGCCGCGGGATGGCAGCGAATCGAGCATTCACCGTTGAGGTGAACGTAACGAGTGCGACGGGACACAGACACGGGACACGGACACGAAAATCGATCCCAAACTACTTGCACCGCAACAACTTGCTTTCCACGCGGCTCTCGCTTTCTCCCCGCGTCACTCGTCGCGCTCGTTTCCTCGAAAACAACAGGCTTCATTTTTTATTTTTTTACGATCTGTTCTGCGCATGGGCGATCTTCGGCGACGATACGATATTTCCGCTCGTATATGTGATATCGATACGGACACGCCGATCGAGGTAACGAGGTTTACGTCTCTAACCTCAATTTCATGTAAAAAATGCGTCGCCACGCATCGCACGGTTTTGCGATAACGTTACTTCTCTTCCCGTATTCCGTGGACGTAGCGTCGCTTACTGTCCGACGACGTGTATCTGCATACGTTCCTTGACGTCATGCTAATTCGATGTCAATTCCCATTTTGGGATCACGTCGTCGCTCGACACGCCGATAGCTTTCACGAGCGTCGGATGCATCGCGGCCGGTAAGGGAGAAAGAGAGGAACGCACGGAGGAGGCGAACCGCGAAGAAAGAAAGAGAGAGGACTCGCTCGTAAGAAGTGGGGAGACGAGGGTAACGCCCGGGAAACCAAAACAAACCAAGCTTCTGTGTGTTGGCGCGTCGATTCGTGGCGTGTGGTGAGGGTCGGACGTTGACCCTTCTGAACACACGAATGCCTTACGCACGAACATCAAGTATACGGGGTGGCCAGAGAAAAATCCATGGATTTGTTATGGGGATACGTGCGTCGTAGTGTGGCGAAACCGAGCGCTACAGTTTTACGGTAACCAATGTCGACGACCAGATTAGAAAGTTTTAGAATAACAGCACCGGAACGATAAGACGCGGTAATGGGCGGTCTCGTAAAGCAATGAAACGACGCGTTAAAAAAATTCTTGACGATCTATTCGATCTTGGTTACGTTCGTGCATTTTGTTTTCGAAACTTTCCGGAAATAAAGTGCCCGAATGTCTTTGCTACCTCGAGCGATGCGTATTCGGACACGTTGTGGGGTATCATAATTTTAAAAAACGGCGATAATACACGTAAATACGTCGTAAAAGTTATCGTGAATTCTGCCATTGTTCGGCGCCGTTAATGCGTAGAAATTCAAGCGGCGAAAAGTGCAGGGGTACAGAAACACGCTGTAACAGGCGATTCGGCGCAATTTCCAAGCAAGAACGGGGGTCGACGACACGGGTAATAGAGAAAGAGAATCGTTTCAAACATGCGAGAGGAGGGAGGCGAACATCGAACATCCGTGAGTCACGAAAAAACTGCGCCAGGATATCAAACTGTTTTCGGTTTGCGGTTGAACGACGTTCAACGACGTTCGGTTTAAAAAATTTACCAGTGAAAAAGGACGCTCGAAAGAGAAACAAACTCTCAGGAATTCTTTCTTACCCCTTGACCAATGCTTTCTGTCGTTCGTTGGGAGTTGTCCTTGGTTAAAAAAATATACGATAAATCTCGATTTACCGGCATGATCGCCGCCATTATGAAGGTCAGCGCCACCACCGACAATACTGTAAAACGACAGTTGCTTGGCCCGCGAGTGGGACAGAGACTAACGAAGGGGGGAAAAAGGACGGAGTGACGACTCAAGAGCACAAACGTAAGGGAGGGGAGAGCAGCGCATGCGCGGTAGCGTTGTTTACGTCTTCGACAGGCGTGCGTCTTCAGCGGCGTCTGCACGAAATGACAGAGGACGCTACTTCACCGAGATAGCAATAACCGAAACGTGATGCGTTCTGATCGAATGTGTCGTCGGTTTCCGACAATCAAACGGTCCGCCACGAAGTAGATAATGAATGCGAAAGACGTAAGATAGAATAAAAGGTCGACTACTGGACGCACATTGTCGGTCATTCACTCTCCCAGGTTTATCATCTTATCGTTGACTTTGACTTTGACTCGAAGTACATTCCACCGGCAGTAAAAACCGACCGTTTACCTTGTCCGTTCTTCCGCGATAAAAAAGCAAGCGTATATAAGGGGTGTATCGTTCTTTCTGGACGCAATTTTAGGGGTGAATTAAGAGTTTATATAGAGAGTGGTTATATTTAAGAATGGACAAAATGTATTTTATGAATATCTAAATAATAAATATATTTAATGCCAACCCATGGTTCTGTTTTGAATTTTTTATTTAAACCACGCTAAGAAAAGAAATTCCAATTAATTTTTCTATTCGCGTGTAATTACTTCTAATAAATAAATATTTCTAAAGAACATTGTTCCAAAGATGAATTGCAGACGTGACAGCAACTTGGAGGCAAGAAAATTTTTTATTATTTTCGGTGTGCTGAATTCAAACCTGTTCATGCTCGTTAACGATGGAACATTGTATCCATTCTTCAGTTGTCTTTTTCCTAGCGTTGAATACGAGAATCCGCGAAGAAAACACGGGGCTGATTAATAATGGCCGATACTACTTCAACATTAGTAGCGGTACATCCATTCGCGCGTTCTTTTTTCACACGGGTATGGGAAGCGTCGCGCATTAGCATAACTTGTGATTCTACTTTCAAACCGAGATTAATTATGCTCCTAATTATCCTAATTTAATGCGTAGTTAGTTGCACTTTCATGCCGTCACGTTTCTTGAATTATTCGATCGAGGGGTAGAAGAAGAATACGTCGTTGCCACATAGTAATTGTAATTGTTTTTTATGGGCCGTGATGCAGTGTTAATGATAATTCAAAGACCACCTATACTAATCGTATTATTGCTTAATATAATTGTAATTAAATACGATTCAAAAATTACTTTTGCTTCGAAGAAACAAATTAAAAAATTCGAAAGTTCTTTTCATTCTTCCCCCTACTTTTTCATACAGTCGAGAACAATTGATAGAGTTAATCACATTAAAGAAAAACTACCACTGACCTATTCCTAACGTTTTTAGAGTGACTGTTGGCTCGTACACGTTCATGTTGATATTAGTGATCTATGCAATACTGGTGCAACAAAGCGGTTAAATAAACCGGTGTATTGCCTCATATTACACAAGTAATTTCTAGGCTAATATCCCATACGAAGCAATCACCTATATCTCAACACCCACATTTTGCTTTAACAACAGCATTTATACTGCCCGTCGCCTCCCACCCATTCGCATGTTTCTTGTTTTTATCTTGCGTAATAAGGACGTTCGAGGATAATAACAACATTTGATTATCGATACGTTTCATTTTACCACCGTTTTCATGGCCACGTTCCACTATGTTACGCATATCCGGGTAACCAGCAGATAATCCGGATTTTTAACAGGAGAAACGAACAGCCGAAACTGGTAGTACCGTTACCAGTAGAAAATACAGTTTTTGGTGCCTGGTCTCGTCGTAATTCATTTTTAATTGCCCACGACGCGGCTCCCTCGACGACCAATCGCGTCCGCGCGTTCCCCCATGAAAATTTTTGTGCCTCCGTCGGTACGTCGACCGACGCGCGTGCATTACGCTTTTAAGGTGGCTGTCACAACGATTGTTCGCCGTCGTATCGAACAAGGACGCTTTTCAAGGCCAGCACCCGGTCGTGCAAAGAGAGAAATATTTATTCGAGCTCTTATCGCGGAAGGCTCACGTGTTATTGCCAAACTGGACGGCAATGTATCGTCGTCTGCGACTGCTATCGGACGAGGAAGGTTCAACATCCAATCTAAGGTCGCGCGACGCTCGTTCCGCGACTGAAAATTTGATCGATATTATTCGGTTCCAAACTAAGCCCTCTTTTTCTTTTTTTTTTGGTTTCTACGACGCAACAGAAATTGCATTTTATCCTCTAGAAAACCAAAGTTTCGACTTTGTGGCGTCCATAGCTTCCTGGACTCGCCGCCAGAGGGACCGTTCTTCTCGCAAGCACTCGACCAACCTTCCATCTACTTATATCCTCAACCGTACGTCTTCCACAGGATCCCCAAAGTTTTATAAATGATTCGCTAAGCAAAGCAGTATAATGAAAATGACCTTTACCAAATTTTAGAACGAAACGTTCCGCATTCATAAATGCCGCCAAGAGTTAATTTACTGTCTAACATTATAGTCTCTGTTGGATCTGTCCACAGTTCCGTCAGTATATTCGTAGCGTTAATATATATGTTTAACTGTGCTTTATTATCGCGTTGAAGCCGCGTGCGGTTCTTGGAACTCACGTGGAAAAAGAAAACACGTTTCGATTCGCTCCCACGTGATGCACGAAAGCACTCGCGAAAATAAAATTCGGCTGGCTGCGTTAGACGTCTGTCTGCCACGTCGTGTTTACACAACGGCACGTGTGTGAGCATACGTCTGCGTGTATTTTCGAAACCTTGTGAAACACCGGCGAATGCAAGTTTAGTTCCTCGATTAAGTACGTATACGCTGGTGTCGTAAGTATTTTTTGCTCTACGACGCGGTGAAAAAAACAGTCTGCCAACAGTCATTCAAAATTCGCGATTTATCTTTCGAAGGAGCTTTATTTGTATAAAGTGAACGATAAGATGGCGAGCTTATCGGGCGAAATAATATTTACTTGTACATCGTGTGAAAAAAAAATATTTGTCACGGCTTTCGGGAGTGAATCTGCATATCTGGATCGGTGGGCGTTCGTTAAGAAGAGACTTGTTAAATTTATCTTGACCTTCAAGTTTAAGGTCAAATTTCATTGGTTTCAAAAATACGATTTATACGCGACGCGCGATCTCTCTCGAAGTTTTAATTTTCTTGTCGTATTTTTAAAAAGTAACGGGCAGCGTGGTATCGATACGATCGTCGTTTCGGCGCGTAAAATTATGCGCGATCGTGTCTCGAGATATCGAGAAAGCGGTCGAAGATTTTTCAGTAGCGATCGAATTCGGTGGATCGTTAATAATCGGGGCGGCTACCGTGACAAAGAAATCAGGGTCACTTTCGCAAATTTTAGAGGGAGTGGTGCCGATCGAGTCCTCCGGCTGACCAATCGGTTGCATCGGACCGCCAAACAAAGCGAAGAGAAAGGATCCGAGGATAACGTTAACCTAGGGCAGGACTACTTTCCAAGTTAATCGCGAAATGTCTAACGTTCCCCTCCGTGAATATATTACAACGCAACGATAGGCCTAAAAATACACCAAAAACCTAACCTAGCTTTCTCTTTAATATTTACTTGCTCGACGGCGTAAATTCCTTTTATTGTCTCTATATCAGCTGTCCGATTACATTCGATTTCAATGAAAAATTCTACTCCTCCCGGCTATTTGCTATCATTTAGCAGGGAAATCACACCAGGGAAAAATTTTAATGCAGGATTCTAGAGGCCAAAATAAGACGAAAATCAAGAATACCAATTTTTTTATGGAGGCTTCTTTAAAAAATTAACAATTAAATTCAAAAATTTCAAATCGTTCTGGAAAAATTATTTTCGGTTGCGGGGGTCAATTATAATCATTTTTGGTGAATACACATACCTCCGAAATCCTATCCATTTTCGAGAAAAAAATTCGAGAAGGTGAGAAATTTTTCGGCAAAAAAAAATTTGTCAAATCATTCTAAAAAAATTATATTTAGTTGCAGACGTCAATTACAAGTATTTTTGGTCAATAGACATAACCCCGAAATCCTACTCAGTTTCGAGAAAAAAATTCGAGAATGTATGAAATTTTTCGGCGAAAAAAAATTTTTCAAATCGTTCTAAAAAAATTATATTTAATTGCAGATGCCAATTACAAGCATTTCTGGTCAATAGACATACCCCCAAAATCCTACTCAGTTTTGAGAAAAAAATTCGGGACGGTGTGAAATTTTTCGACGGAAAAAAAATTTCAAATCGTTTTGGAAAAATTATTATCGGTTGCGGGGGTCAATTACAATCATTTTTGGTGAATATATGTACCTCCGAAATCCTGCGCATTTTCGAGAAAAAAATTCAGTAAGGGCGGAACTTTAAATGTTAATAACTTTTTAACAAAGCCTCCATCTACAAATTGGTATTCTTGATTATCGTCTTATTTTGGCCTTTAGAATACCCCATTAAAATTTTTCCCAGGGTTGGCCGAGCACCCTGTATTTGCTCATTCGATATTAGAAATATTCTTCCGCGGTACAGCCGTCCGTGGAACGTCATCGAAGTTTTAGAAAGCTGTGACCGAGTGTCCACGGTCCATCAACAGATAACTGTACTACGGACACGATTTTCCGTCTCGCCTGGTCCGTCTCAGAATTAATTTCACGCGTCGCCACTAAACTGCCATTTCACGGTCTTCTCTTTCTATCTTTTATACGTGGACAAAATAACGAAACGTCGAGCTACTGTTTTACTACCTTTTATTCCAGAATTGAACATTGTCGAAAACGATTCGTTTCCAATTTTTTATACGCAGTCAAAAATTAAAAAGCGTAGATAGTCTCGAGCGTCGCGTTCGTCCGAGTTCCGAGGACGTTCGTGCGCCTAAACTTTCGTTCGACAGCGCTCGCACAAGTAAAAGTGCATTGCTATGTACTAATGACTTTCCTTTTCACTGTGCGTCGTAACATCCACTGCCGCGATGTCATAGACGAGCAAGCGAATCTTCGGTACCGCGTTAGGAAAACAAATCATTTCCTCGTTCAACGTACGATCACAAATATCGAGTTAACGTAAGAAAATACAATTATTTATATATATCATTATATCTGCACGAGAGTATTATCAGCGAACTGCTGAGGTCATCCCGATGAAAACGAGTCCAAACACGACCTTGTTCGGACTATAATAATTATACGTATATTTTCAAAATTTTTAAAAATAGTTCGAACAACGTGTAACAAAAAATGATCCGAACACGGTCGTGTTTGGACTCGTTTTCACCGGGGAAATCTCTCCGATCCATTGATAGCGCTTTTAACAATTTTAATTTCAAATTGTCGTTCGCAACAATCCAAATGCAGATTTAGAAAAGGTTGTGCTGGAATGAGAGTTGTAAATCGATCGTGATAGCGAAGGAGGATATGTAGAACACGATCGGCCAGGAGAAAACTATTGGCGACAGAGTGGAAACGAAAAACTCAGCCGCGACAAACGATCGGTTTGTTGCTTACGCAGCTAATTGGTTCTCGTGGCTCGTGCGTCACGTCTCGTGTCCCAGCGAATCAGCTGGTCAGCCAGCGACAGATTTCGCTGGCCAAGCGCGACAACGATTGATCTCTCGACGCTGTCAACGGCCTTGCCACGTCGCTGACACACCGGTTCTCCTCGGCTTACCGAAGTTGAGCAACGCGCGCTGGGCGCGGCCTGTCTTAGGACCAGTTTACAGTTACTCCAGCCGCGCGTCGAAGAAACTGGCCTATCCTCCAGCGATCAAAACAACTACCAACGGAGCTCTCGGCGCTGAAATCGCGTGGAAATCGTCACCGGCTACCTGGAAACTACGCGCTGTTAGCTAAGAAGTTTCCAACCAGGAGAAATTTCAAATTTTCCTCATCGAAATAATATTGTTGCTTGGGAACTATTTACCGTCAGCCACGAACATTTTAAGTAGAGAAGTTTCAAACTTTCCGGCTGGAAACAACATTGTTTAATATTTGGATGTTATTAGTCATGAAGCTAAGTTGGACTAATTTCAAATTTCTCGCTTGGAAACAATATTGTTGGGCACTCTTTGCTATTAGTCACTTCAAAGAATAGTGTTGAATATTCGAACACATTTTGCCACGTTTAGAACGTCGAGTTAACTCGTTGTGGCCGGTAGAAGCGAAGAACGAACGATGGAGATTGAACGAGTCGTTAGCGGCGAAGCTAACGGTCGCACGTTGACGCGTGTCGGGCAGGAAATGCAAAGCAATCGAGCGAAAAGCAGCGATAAATTTCGCAGATGTTGGCGTCGCCGCGTAAAAGGGAAAACGCATTTTTGCCGGTGGATTGTACTTTCCCCTTTCATGGGAGTATTCCTCTTTCATAAGTCCGTTTCACGGACGAACAAGTCCCGGGGAGATATGTGACTTTCCGACCCGAGATCGATACGAGAGAAAGTTATACGATTGCGATCGTTGGTGTCGAAACTGCTTACGTAAATAGCGCAGTCGACCGATGTTTCAGGATCGCGCGTGATTCGCGGCCGCTATCACGTGTACGTGATTTTACCGTTCCTTTACGCGAAACTACCGAACCAGTTATAGCGAAAAATACATTTTAATAACATCGTGTTTGTAATGCCCATCGAACACTACGTTGTTACGATATAACCTAACGTTAGAAAGAAATGTTTCTTGTTTGCTCCACAAAGAAAGTTGCCCATCAAGGTGGTGTGCCCACCCTATTGTATCTACTTCCACGACTGTTGGCTGAATCGCAGAGTACACAAAAGAAAGATTCTTTTCGAACAGAATGTAATCGCTGAAAGAACTTTGCCCGCGAACACCGTCAGTCGGCCATTTGCTCGACACTGTCGCCACCTATCGGACACCGGTGCACGTAATCCTCGTCTCACGGAAACTCCCGACTGCACCCGACTGGGGTGTTAACGCATAGACAGAGATTGCGTATGCCGAAATAATTATCAAATAGACGTTTTAAATCGACGACGAGGATGTCAACTTACAATTCTGCGAATGGTGTACTACTTAATTAGACTTTATTACGTGGCTCTCGTATTATTAATCGTATTGCTTTCATACGTTCGTGTATTATTAGCAGAAAAATTCAGCCCGTCTCTGCACGGAACGTTTTCCTCGTGGACGAACTCGCAGAAGCTGCGAGAGCCAGGCTTAGCTGGCGAGGTCCCGAGCCTTTATCGAATGACCAAACGAGCGAGATGATTCTCATAGGACGCCGGTGCTCGTGATTCGCGGGACAGGTGCGAATCAGCCAGCAGCATGGAAAAGCTTCGTCCCCCAACGATCACGGCGTTAATGAGGCGGATCGATTCGAACGAGCCAAGGCCCTTAAGAGCTTTAATTGTTCGGTGCCGCCTTCGCCATTGGAGGTCAAGGTGGAGTCCACGAACGGTCGATATCGCGCCTGCGCTCGCGCGATCCGCGCGCGTCGCCGGTGAAAAACGGAACGATTTCGCAACGAATACAGAATTCGACAATTTTACTTGTCAAAATAAATAAATAAACATACTACATCGAACGAACTTATATTACAATCGTGCAGCAAAACGTTCTCCACGCGAATACATCCGTACAGAGGATATCTAAATTCAGATGTATTCGTTATATTTATATAACGCTCGTACGTTATTTGTGCGGCACAAAAGAATATAAATTTAACAAATAATCATCCATACGAGAGTTGCTCCTTTTAACTCGATTCTCCTATTTATAATAATAGAACGTTGTTACGCATTCAATTTTTCTCAAAATAGCGACGAACCTGGTCATCGAGAACGTTGTATACGAGAGTGCAGTATTTTCACCGTGGATTATCGTCTCGCGAAAAAAAAATTTCAATTATTTTTTGGTCATAGCGACGGGACGCGTCTCTCAGTGGAAGCCCGGGCGTGCTCGACGCGTAAAATTCGGCGCGCGTAAAAAAGATCAGCCGTGACCTGGGCCAACGCGTGGCGCATCGCGGTAGAACCGTATCTCATCCCCACCGCGAGCAGCTGTTCGGCAACCAGCTGAAATTCGCGACTGCGCGGCCTTGACTCCTCTCCCGCCGACAGAAAACGTCTAACGAGGCCCCCCTGCGAAACGGAGACCCATTCTCGGGGCCCGGTGTGCCACGATGGGGCCCTCGTTAGGTAATCGGGCCGCGTCCAACCGTCCATGACACCGTCCATCATACTCTGCCCCCCTCTTCGAGCGCTGGTGTTTGCAAATCGAATTACAATTTCGCGCAACCCTTCCGGAGCGACGGACAGTCCTCGACGATTACATTTTACTCGAATTAAATTCGTACAACGATAAATGTAACAGTATCGCTAAATTCAAGGAATTGTTTTCTTTTCTTTTCTTTACGATGTTAATTTATTGGAAGTTTTGCACGGCGAGTATAGTGGGTGGAACAAATGTAGTGATCTATTAACCACTTAACGGTCGAGTTAACTCCGGTAACCTAGTTGTCGGATAATCAAGCGAAAACTTAACGACGAAAATAATATAGAGGATATAGTAAAAGACGAAGGTGGAGGAAAATTTTAGAGGTTATATTTGAATCGAACGAGTCATGATTCTAGTCTCTGCTCTGAAACTAATTACGAGCATGTCAATTCTCGTCCATCCAGTTGCAAGATGGCTAATTATATCCTTTCAAAAAATTAACCTAATTCGTCATGTCGCAATCGGTTGCGTAACGTGCAGTTTTAACGTCAGTAAGAAATTGCAAATGGGAAGACATCTTGTCGAACTTGTTAATGGTAATTACTAAGTTCACCGTTACTCGTCCGTTCTTGCATATGTTGTTTTCGCGTTTTCGAAGGCACGGCAGATTCCTCGAAAACGTGTATCTAATAAACTACTATAGTTTATGGCCGAGAAAGAAATGTACACTGCGAACCATCGTTCGTTGTACAGAGAGGAGGGTGATTTTTCAATTCAAAAAATGACGGGAATTGCATGGTAAATTTTTGTTCGACACGGCGAAAATTTACTTTGAATTTATCGAGCGCGCGCACACTCGACAAAGCCGCCATCTGTTCGCGCGCATTACTATATTTTTCACGGACGGCATATTACATCACGTGTATCAAAGCCATTTAACGCATTGTCGTATGCTAACCACTTCTATGTTCGCTAACTAACGCGTCGTCGAATGTGTCTTCATCATTAGTACGCATTTTTTGCATTTTGAAACTTTAGGATCCTCCAATTCGTTCAGAAGTTACGATGTTTTAAACCATACGCATGAAATTTCTAACCTCACATTATATTTTCAAAAAAGAATTTTTTTTCATGAAAATGCGTAGGATTTCGGGGATGTGTCTATTCACCAAAAATGATTGTAATTGACGCCCCTAGCTAAAAATAATTTTTTTAAAACGATTAGAAATTTTTTAATTTTGTCGAAAAATTTCACACCTTCCTGAATTTTTTTCTCGAAAATGCGTAGGATTTCGAGGGTGTGTCTATTCACCAAAAATGATTGTAATTGACCCCTGCAACTAAAAATAATTTTTTTAGAATGATTTGAAATTTTTTAATTTTGTCGAAAAATTTCACTCTTACTCGAATTTTTTTCTTGAAAGTGGGTAGGATTTCGGAGCTATGTCTGTTCACAAAAAATTATCGTAATTGACGTCCCTAGTTAAAAATAATTTTTTCAGAATGATTTTAAATTTTTTCCAATTTTGTCAAAAATTTCACACCTTCCTGAATTTTTTTCTCGAAAATGCGTAGGAATTCGGGATTATGTCTAATTACCAAAAATGATCGTAATTGACGCCCTTAGCTAAAAATAATTTTTTCAGAATGATTTGAAATTTTTTAATTTTATCGAAAAATTTCACAACTGCCCGAATTTTTTTCTTGAAAGTGGGTAGGAATTCGGGGGTATGTCTAATCACCAAAAATGATCATAATTGACGTCTCTAGCTAAAAATATTTTTTTCAGAATGATTTGAAATTTTTCAATTTTGCCAAAAAATTTCACACCTACTCGAATTTTTTTCTTGAAATTGCATAGGATTTCGTTGCTACGTCTATTCGCCAAAAATGATCGTAATCGACCCCCGCTACCGAAAATAATTTTTCGTCCACGGTATAGCGTCCGCAGTTTTATCAATTCTGGTTCAATAAATCAGTCTTGCGTCAAGGGCAGTCGCGGAAACCTTGATTCTCGTTATCCGGTGCGATTAATTGGCAATGGGGAAAACGGTTTCTTCCACGGGGCGGAATACACGCGGTCAGACGGGTAATTACTCTCGACAAGGGAGGGGGAAGGACCGTTTCAAGTGGTGTGGATCCGCGGATGATCGGACCCCGCGGGCAAACAAAATGTTCGACGATCAATCACGGGCCGAGCCAAACGTGTCGGGTTTCGCGCTCGCGAGCGCACTCTCTCGTTGCTCGGTGCACGTCAAATTGAAATGAATTGCACGATGGAAAATAACGTCACGCTCGCGGAGTTTTCATTCCTTCCGGGCAGGTACCAGTTTCGTAATGGCCGATCGCGCGCGACCGCCCCGGCTCCCTGCCTTCTCCTCGCTCATTAGCCGCAGCGTCAAACCTTACAAGGTCGACGTAGCCTATAGTTTCCAAGGAGATGCTTAATGAATATACATCTCCCGGCCTTCTGAAGAACTTGCACGCATTGTCTATCCCCGTTTGCATTCCATCCGTCCGTGACTGCGATCCCGAAGGCGAGAGGCCCGACCAAGCCAACTTGGCAACGACAAATCGAGAGATCCCGCGGACTTTTCTGCGATCGATTCCGCACCGAGTCTTCGCGGTCCTCGCCGGGCACCAAGGACCTATTTATAGGAAGATACTATATACGAATTCTCGAGACAGGGTCTGGCGGACGATTGGACACGAACTGACCCGATGGGAACGATCCAATCAGACTATGTACAGCATTTGTCACTTTTGGCTCTTCAGTGTGTCCAGCAATGGGCAAAAATAAAAAAACTGAAGTCCACGTTTTATAAATTCTTATATCACAAAATGTTAACAAAGGAACGTAGATTTTAACACCATAACTTTTACTGAATTTACCAATTTGTTGTGGAAAATAATGCCAGAAGTTTAATGCAATTTTCGGTGCATTTTCTCAAACATGTGCCATTTACCGAAAATTTGTGTTTTTAATTTGATTTTTGCAATGTGCATTATTATAGTACCTTCCAAACTACTAAACAATCTTTTTACAATATTAACGATTGGGTCCCAATTTTTTATGTTAAATGTTTATGTCGCCGAAGAAGCAGAAGATTAAAATGGCAGGAAAAGTTGGAACATACGTCCAATGGAAGATACAACCCCTTTTGTCGAGCAATTTAACCCTCTAGGACTCCTGGGGTGACTCCACGTGTTTCTAGATTATTCATAGCTCGCTTCTCTCTTCTAAAAATACAGATCATCGATGGTTCATTGTCCACCTGAATAACGCACCGTCAGAATTTATTGATTTTTTTTTATTTAACTTACAACTACTTGTTTGTCTCTGAAGACGGAATCGACTTTGGGATATTCTAGACGTTTGTCTTCTTTCAGTAGTACAGGTCCACGTATGTCTCTCAGACGCGCTACGAGTAATTTCTCAAACGTACTTTCGAGACAATAAAACAATAAAACGCACTTTGGTGATTGTTTCTTGGCGCGTCGAACAAGTCAAAGGCTGAATCGTAACTGGCGCGATCAAGGAGAGGACCAAAAGTGGAAACGTGCCTTTTTAATGCGTCTCGAGGAATCATTTAAGAAACATTCGCGCGTTACGTGCAATTAATCACGATTTTCGACATAAATTACAAGCGAAAATCGTCATACGTTGAATATTCATAGGTACAAATGTCATTCTTGTACGTCGTCAGCCCCATCGTGTGAATACTTGTCACTTTCGAGCGTCCATTCGATAAAAAGAGTCGTATTTTCACCTATGAATATTCATTAAGACAGAAACAAAGCGACTAATTTATTATTTTCGTAATATATCGTACGACGACGATGTATTTTATTTTTTCTGAAGAATTCGTAGCCATGGAGAGGAATCGAATCTTCATCTACCATTTTGTTAATCTATTTTCGAGAAGAATACTCTAGACATGTTGCAACCAAACGTAAAATCTTGACGTCAAAAATCTCGAAACGAGTCGAGCTTCGCGTCGTTCGATAGTTGGATCGAGACAATGTTTTAATTTTAGATCGATCGTTGCATTCGAGCATTGGCCATTGAGTACGAGTCGAGCTGACAGTGATATTATGAAATCATGAGAAAGTATATATATTACATTCTACGAGTTTTTATAAATAAACTGCTAACTATAAATTGTACAGAAACTTGAAATCGTGTAAAAGGTCTAAAAATATATTTGTATTTTCCTCCCCGTAACTGTAGTTAAACATCTTCTGTGTGCGTGTGAATGGTATCCGAAATACGTAAATTTTAATGAGACGCTGTGCATCTGGAAATGGTCTCATAACACCTAACGTAAATATAGTCGTACGTCCCCCGTAAGGCGATCGACGATTATGGCGAACAGGAACGATATTTGAGAATCTAGTGCGGCAAAGTCGTTCGAATGGTACTTAAGAATGCGCATCAGCGCCCCCTACGTGCTTAGATTTTCAAACGATGATCGAGCAGCGCAACAGGGAATCGGATGGTTTTATCGTGCCGCGTAAGTATCAAAACAAAGAAGATCGAACGCGTTTCCTACGCTCGCAATGTCGGTGTCATGGCCACCGACTTATGTCATGCTGTTCCGCGCGTGTGTTGCCAATGGAATCATTTTGTGCGTAACTCGGTGAATTGATAGCGCGCCGTTAGAAATATCCGCGTTCGTTTCCGCGAACCTCTGCTCGAAACGCGTGCAAAATAATTACAACGCTCGTGGCAAAGTTCGTCGAGAAAAATATCGAACGCGATGATTTAGCATATATTAAACAATTCTGTAGTTTAGTTCTGGAGTAAATTAATACGCGATTGTGTTAATTATAAAAATGCAACGTTGTTGAGTAGATGTAAACAGCGAACTGCTTGCGAAATCGTCGAATATTTAATAATCTTCTAAGCAAGCTCGTTATGGAAAAATTACTGCGTCATAGATTCCAATTGTTTCCGAGGAATTTCTGCACCGTCGATGAAGCAATTTGCAAACCATTCCATTGAATAAAGTGCGTGTTCGAGTTAGAAAATGTCTTCATTACCGATACGATGGTTTCGAAGTGCTACTACTGGATCGTATAAATTACGAGGTAGTTATTAGAATGTTCAAAATTCAGTAAATATAAATTACTAGATATGTTCATTGATAGTACGGTGTATTTACATGAAGCTGATTAAATTATACAAATTATGAGACGCTTATTTGCAAAGGTAATAAGTTATTAAAAAAAAAAAATTTGATAGAAAAACGTGAATTTCGAACGTGTTCGCTGGTAATGCAGTTCTAATTACAGCGCTTCTATCGGATCGCATAAATTACGAGACAATTATTTTCCGTGCAAAAGGAAAATGGTATTTGCACTACAATTTTCTGTGAAAAAAAAAAAGAGAACAGTATTCAATGCATGGTGCTGTCATGTCGAAAGAACGAAGGAAGGCAGAATTAGAATGTATGACTCCATTGAATTCAGTAAATTACCAGACGTTTGAATTACCAACACAGCATTGTATTGAGTTAGGTCTGCGGAACAGCGTTAAATAAATGCGACTTAAAAACTGTTTTTAAGAAAGTTCTAGTCGGCTAAAAAAAAAAAATAACAGAATTGAAACGTATAATAGAATAAAATACGAGGATATCGAATTTCTCACTGTACCGATTTCACGATTTCACTTTCGTTAATAGTATGCATTCTCGTTTAAAATTATTTCAAAGACAAATCTAGCAGTGAATGAGACGAACTATAATTATCATAAACTTTAATGGGAGATTCTAGAAGTCAAAATAAGACGAAAATCAAGAATATCACTTTCTTGACTGAAGCTTCGTTAAAAAGTTATTAACAATTAAATTCAAAAATTTCAAATCGTTCCGGAAAAATTATTTTCGGTTGCGGGGGGCCATTACAATCATTTTTGGTGAATACACATACCTCCGAAATCCTACCCATTTTCGAGAAAAAAAATCGGGTAGGTGCAGAAATTTTTCGATAAAAAAAATTTTTCAAATCGTTATAAAAAAATTATTTTCGGCTGCAAGGATCAATTATAATCAGTTTTAGTCATTACACATACCATCAAAATCCTAGGCACTTTCGAGAAAAAAATTCGAGATGTGAAATTTAATACGGAAAAAAAAAAATTTTAAATCGTTTTGGAAAAATTATTTTCGGTTGCGGGGGTCAATTGCAATCATTTTTGGTGATTAGATATACCCCCGAAATCCTACCCACTTTCTAGAAAAAAAATTCGAGGTGTGAAATTTTACGACGGAAAAAAAAATTTCAAATCGTTTTGGAAAAATTATTTTCGTTTACGGGGGTTAATTACAATCATTTTTGGTCATTACACATACCCCCGAATTCCTGCTCATTTTCGAGAAAAAAATTCATTACGATTGGAACTTTAAATGTTAATAACTTTTTAACGAAGCTTCAATCAAAAAATTGATATTCTTGATTTTTATCTTATTTTGGCCCCTAGAATCTCCTGTTAAAATTTTTCCCAGGGGTGGCTAAACATCATGTATAATTCTAACGAGTGTGTATTTAAAAATTATTTTATGTAAGTAATTCGTTAAATCGTTGAAAATTTCGAGGAGCACCGATAGCCAGCGTAACGAAGAAAGGAAAAACGGAAGAATTGGAACGCATAATTACACCGCTGCATCGAAGCTGATCCCTCGTCGCCGTTGTTGCCGAGCGCACGGAAATACGTACGACAGACATTACGGTGAACGTCAAGTTTACGCAATGTTATTACGTAAGACAGACGGACGTGTCACAATACGACCCGACGTCCCAGAGCTCGAGGAGCAACGCTTATGTATGTACGTCGTTGGCAATGAATCGAGACATCCGCATCCGTGTCTGACGAGGGACGCCCCGCGGAAACATTTCCTAATTTCCACGAATTGTCTTCCAATTAATTTTTAATTTTACTCGATAATCGAAAGTGGGAAACGCCGAGAAACAATTAGACATTTCGAGAATCCCCCAGAAATAGAAATATTGAAGTTTCTTACTTTCTAACTTAAGGGATGAAATCACTCTGTCGGCTGAAAATAAAGGCAATTTTCAAGAATTTTTTACCCATATCTATGAAACTTTTTCTGATGAATCTTTAATGTTTTGGAAAGTACATCTCTTGAAGTACTTCGTGTAAAAATTTCGTATAAAAATATTGATTATTATAGCCTTAATGGGAATCAGAGTGAGAGGTCTCGAAAAATTTGTTGGAAACTGTTCTCTTTAAATTAAATAGTATACGTTTGAAAAATGATTTGAAATTAAATCGTACGCCAAGGGGTTAAATTGTCAATCGGGGGGAAAAAATTCTAGAACAACGGGGGTGGATTCGACAGGTTAAATTTGGTTAGTTAAAGTGACAAAGTGACGATACGTCCTCAATCCGTCACAGTGGTTTGTGTCCATCAATGTTAAAGAAACTATTAATAATATTGTGAGAAAGTCCGGTAGTAAAATGTGTATATATTAATTTAAAATAATTTTGTATAATATCAATTTATTAATTTAATTTTACGTAATGGAAATTTAGATTTCTATTGCGATAATTTAATTTCCATGATCGATTTCAATCACGACAATTCTGCTGTTAACGGGGCGACATATCAGCGCAATGCTTCAAAGAATTGAAACGCTCGAACGGTCTGGAAGATCGACAACCCTCAGGACATCTGTCCTCGGAGACTGTTAATGGCAGACACACGGTAGAAACGGCAAACCGACACTGGTTGTTATGTATTCTCCTTTTGTACGAATTACGCAAATGATATGTAGATTTACGTAATTGATTGGCAGCCAACTAACGTAACGCGAGTTCCTAGAGATTTTCCAGTAACGATGAAACGCAACGCTAGTGTTATGCCTCCCGAGGTTCGGAGTTGGGAAATTATTCCACTCGGAACGACCACTTCGCGATTTACAGATGACGCGAAATTTCAATCCAGAGAATCGTGGATCTTAAACATTATAAATTGCACACAGGACAATAAAATATATCGCTGTAAAATTAATCCAAACGCAAAAATATATTTTATCGTTCGACCAAATAAAATATATCGCTGTAAATTAATTTTTGGGCCACTGTCGCGAGGTTGATGTTTCTATCTCCCGTATTTGCCACCAGAGGGACCGTTTCTCTCGCAAGCGCTCGATCGACTACCCAATATCATGGCGTCTGAGGCAGAAATTTGAGATGGTCGTTGATAAAAATTTACAGTATAGTGTTTTTCTATTTGAAAATTAGAAATTTAAAAAAAATTCAATTATCTCAGAAACGAAGCCTCGAATGAAAAAGTGTTATCCTTGACGTTCGATTTGTTAATAAAATTACATAATTTTCCAATCGTAAGTCCATTCGAATGGCTAAAGCGTCCAAGTTGAGTATAGAAAAATTTGTCAAGCAGTGCCCGTGTCGTCGATGGAAATTCTCGGTGGCCGTGTAAATTGCCGTGTAAACGCAACCGCGGAAGTTTTAAGAACTTCGTCGAAAGCCTTGCCAGACTATATCGCCCGGTCGTAAAAAGATGGAGGTCGTCGCGTGGACGAAGCCAAACATGGAATTATTAAACTTAGTTTGGAAACTAAAGTTTACACTGCGTTTTTTTTCTTGCTGAACGAGTGCATCGAGGAAGCGCGAAATAATTAATCCTCGTCCGGAGAGATTAAAACGGCGTCTAATTGGCCGTAGCAGCCGGGGCGTCAAAAACTTTGTCGTACAGTTCGTTTGTTATCCGTATCGTTTAATACTTTCCATTTAGTTTCACCGGGTAGATCGCTGATTTATTAAACGAGTCGTAGATCCCACTTATTCGCGATGGCTCTTGGTATAGCACTTGAAAGTATTATGCCCGCTGGAAAGTTCTACTCACGCTTCGACGCATGGAGTTTTCCAGGATAGAGAATATCAATAGCTCCGCCATACACGATTATTGACTCTCGTTATGTTCTCACCGGCCATACAGGATATCCGGAGTTTTCCTATACATTCTGCGAGTGGAAATAAGACAAAACGAACACCTTTCTTCCCCCTCCCACAAAGCAACGAGCAAATGTTTAACGAAAAACGTCGCACAAGTAACGATGGATTTTCTATTGCAGAATATGTAAGATCGTGTTTAATCTTATCTGCGTATTCGGGTCGTATTTGCTTGGAACGATTCGGTGCGTCTGATAGTTAATGTCGTCGGTAGCTGGTGCCATATATCACTATCCTCAAATTGTTCGTTTCAAAATGTCCTCCATGTTCGCGGATACGAGCCTGGCATTGATATAGTGCTTCAATTACGAATCTCTCGGAGAAAGTTCTTCTCTAAAAATATTCGCGTTCGAAATCTACGGATATACAGTTACTCGTATTTGCACGCTGTAATGGTAACTGTAAATGAAAAGAAACTTGTTTCTCATGAATTCTTTCCATTCATTTTTGCCTAACGTTGGTTACTATTTACGAAATAGTTTCTTCTGTTGTTTTCATTAATATCAGAGATACAAATCAACGTTGCATCAAATCTTAAACCCTTCGTTCTCGTCACCTCTGATGTGTTTTAGCAGTTACGCGGGTAAAACCCGAGCCAGTCTCGCGCACAAGATATCAACGTTCAGATTTCTAATCGCGCGCCATAATTCCAACGAATTTCGCGCGGTCGTAAATCGCGGTACGCGCCGTCGCGACGACGTACGAACGGGAATGTCTTAATCAAATTAACGACACAAGACCGGCTCAAATGGGTTGAATGAATCGTGACGCGTTGGTTAACAGGAGCCATAGCGGAAGCACATAAATCTGTACGGTTTGAATGAGTTTGGTGTCTCGTTCAAAAGTCTCAATGTCGGTTCAAAAGATTCCCGACTGTTCGCTGGCTCTGTGTTTACCTTTAAAGTTAACGGTCGTTATATCAGATTGGACGTCCTTATACATATACGGAGGCGAACGTGCAGCGTCAGCGTTATCTCGTCGAACGTGCAATGGTTTGGAAGAGATTTGCTCGTGTTTGGAATTTTTGGAGGCAGCTCCTGGCGAAGGTTAATGGCAAAAATGGCACGCGATCGGGTCGAGCGTCTGGGGCTACCGAAAATCCCGGTTCGCGACTAGACGGCGGTAATGCTAACGGCTCATTTCCTGGGTACCGAAACTTCTTGCGGCCTCGAATGCTTAATTTGGCCCCCAACGATCTATTAATAGCATCAATGTAATAAAGATCTCGGCCGTTAAAGTGTACTTGCGGTGTTCAACGAATTCTAACCAGGAAATAGCGTCATTATGGCTATCCAAGACTTTTAACGTTGCCCTTGCACGATACAATCGTTAGCTTGCGTTTCAGTATATTATTAACCCCGTATTAAGGGGGGAGATTACTGTGACGGATTGAGAAAATCGAAATTTTTGTTTTGTCTCTTTTATGACCCTCAAAAATATTAAAGTAAAATTCCGGCCAATTCTAATCAATTTCTGAAGGCCTCTCACTCTGATTCCCATTATGGCTATAATAATCAATATTTTTGTACGAAATTTTTACAAGTACTTCAAGAAACGTACTTTCGAAAGCATTAAACATTTATCGGAAAAAGTTTCACAATTACGCCGAAATACGAAAAAATTCTTGAAAATTGCCTTTATTTTCAATAGACACAGTAGTCCTCCAGGAATACAAAAAAAAAATAATAACAGTCACTCCTTTATTGTTAGAACTGGCTAATTACGAGAGCATTTCTCCAAAATATTAATAATAATTTTCCTTTTTAAAAATTGAAAATTGCACGCGAACACTTGAAGAACCATTTTTGAATCGGGGAGACGAAAACCAAACCTTCCTGGTTCGTTTCATCTTTTAAAAACAAACAATTACGATGCAGCGTTCTATCGCCTAACGCGATTAAGTCAGCCGCGCCCTGCACGCGCGTTAGTTGTTTATAGCTGGCGCGATCGAACAAGGACGATCATGTGTAAATGCAAAGAACAGCTAACAAACAATTTGCCAACGGTTCCTGGAAAAAACGAGATAATACGAGATGTCGCGTTTTCCAACAACCAAAATTCTCCGTTTTCTTCGAACACAGATTATAAATATTGAACGGCAAATAAGATGTAGATTTCATACAGTAAACACTTCGTTGCAGACAAACTGGTTTGCGGCTGACAAGTTCTAATGGACGGCGATGTAACATTTGCAAATTAGAATACGCAATAAGAATTCGTGCATAGCACGTTGTCTCGTAATCGGAATTAGTTAAAGAAGGCTAACCTTCGGAGTGTTTTTTAATTACACAAACAGCATCTGTGGAGTAAACAATGGCATCAGTCTACAAAGTCCTAAAAACTCCGATCTAATTTAATTCGATGAGATAAACAAAGTTTTTACGATGTTGCAAGTGGGCTTTTCCGACCTACAAAGGGGCCAGAATCCATCCGTATATCTTGATATGTCGTGTTTCTAATCAAATACTGTCTCGTTGAAAAGAATGCAAATTGGTCGATATATTAAATTGCATAGTTATCCTTCCCAAATTCCCCGCGTCCTTTCGATCTTATCCGGTTATCGATCGCTCGTGCAAAACTGCGACCCTGGTTCCAGCGCGGTCGCGCGCCTCGTGTCCGCCACGCGCGCCGCGTCTTTTCAGCGCTCGGAACAATGCATCCTCGTGTAAAAAGGGGGAGGCTGTCGAGTGGCGATGGTCAAGGTTCTCTCGCGTTTCGAATTCGTGCCGGCTCGAGGCTCGCGAAATGTTGGCTAGAAAGAGTGGAAAGAGAGATCGCGGAACTAGAAATAAATCTTCCACGCGCGGCGGTCTATTCGCTGTCGTTCTGCGCGCTCGCGCGGCGGCCACCGATGCTTGCACACGGATATTGTTTCGCGCGCGTGCAGTCAGGGCCACGGTGACCTTACTGCCCCCCTCCCTCCCCCGTACCCCGGCTCCGCGATGCCGCTGACGATCCCCGTCCGCGTCCCGCCGGTCCCCGCCGGTACCAGCGAACGTTTTGCTCCGCGGTGCGCGCGGCGCGGCTGGCGGGCAAGGGGAGGGGCACGTGCCACCGATGACGTCACGCGGTGTGCACTGCGACGCGGTGCAACGCCGGCGCCGGTTCTCGCGGCTCGAGATCTAGGTCCATGCGGAGGCGTGCGTCGAGCTGGCGTTCCGTTCTGCGCAGACGCAGCCCCCTGCGCTGCATAACGTTCCAGAAAGAGAAAGAAAAAAACAGAAACGCGTAGGAGCGAACACCAGTATGCCAACGCGCATTTCAGATTACACGAACGCGGAGGAATGTTAATGAGACCGTCCACTATATCTATCAGAATGCACGCGGCTCCGAAAGCTGGCCGTCGAAGGCTCTCGCCAAGAATAAGCGGCTTCTTTTCGAGGAACACACGACAGGGGGAGCAGAAAATCGTTCTTGACGTATAGAGATGACATTACAACCTGTCCCAGGTTCTAATGGATTAGCTCGTTCCTGCAGTGTTCCTGGTAGAGTTGTTGGAGTATTATAGACTCTAGCCAAATAGAAAATGGCCTTGCATGCAATAGTATTTGGGTCGATCGAGTACCCCTCGATGATAAGGAGAACGTTAAGAGGGATGGTAGTATCGAAGCAACGGTTTCATTGGTAAAATTGAGTTACAGCAGCGCACGTGCTAAGGACTACATATGACTGAATCTATCGGCTGACGTCGAAGCTACATTCCTTTCTGACACACAACTACCAAGATAGACATAAGGAAATGCAGTCCACTGCGTTCGTATCGGACTCAATTGGTCGCTCAAGGCCACTTCCTTGACTGTGAAACATGCCAGATACGTCTATTTTTACGTCAAGCCAACTCGTCTCTCGTTTTGGAAGACAGACAGCTTGCGCACCTGCAGATTTTTGCTAATAGACAAAAGAGCAATCACGCTAGTTAATTAATTAACGACCAAGCAACGGTCGAAAATTATTTTTGAACACATTTGCAAATTTGGAATATTTGGTCCTATCGATTTCCGAATAAGCTTTTTCAATGAACACGTTCAAGCTTAATAATTAAAGTTATTTGCAATAAACCTAATTTATATGGACTAATAAATGAACTAATTTTAAAAAAATTTCTACCAACACTGAAACTGGTATTTCGAACGAGCAGCTATATTGTATTGAATTATAATGGTTTAAGTAGAATTAGAGACGACGCAGAATTCGTAGTATGCGATTAACATAGTGTTCACGAGTGTTCAGAGGAATGGTTTACACCAACAACGGATTAGCAAAACAATAAATTGGTGTCGGTTACACTGTGTCATTCGCATAATGGAAAATCACAAAACAACAGCGTGTTTTGATGAGTACGTTTACGAGGATTACGTACGACGTAAAAAGCTACCAAGATGGCGACCGCAGTCTACTTGCGCTAGGCCCGCGCGACATCTTTCCGTGTCGATAAACAAAACCCATTTTCCTGTCCACGAATGACGGAAAGCCCGGATGACACATTGTACATAAAAGAATACGTAGGGAAGGAAGGAGATAAATTACAATTCGTATAACCTGCAATTTAATTGTTCATTCCAACCACCCATTTGGAAAAATACTTGACTAGCCGCAATGAATAGTCTTAGTCAGCATTCAATTATACGTTTACTTCAAAACGCTTTCGACAGATTCGCTAAAAAAAACTAGATCCATCAATAAACACTAATAATATAAGGTTAGCTCTTGCGGTAATTTATAATTACTAGTAGTTTGTGGTAGTGTGTATTATGTAATTTGTACAACTATCGTTGATACGTCAGTTTGAACAATAATTGAAAAGCGAGCGGAGTTGCTTTACAAACCGATCGTACTAGTACGGCGCAGCCATATAATTATCGTAGCAACTCGACGTATGAATCATCGTAAAATAAAAATCTATAACCCCTGCTAGAAGGGAACAGCCGTAAATAATAGGATTATAGCTCGACTTCGTCAAAAAGTAACGGTACGATGGTACACTTTTTAAATGAAAATCTGGAATTTATGAACGAAACGATGACTTTTCATTTACGCGTCTAGAAAATATTCCAGATTCTCGTGCACTTTGGCGAAAGCATTCTTTGCAAAACTATATCAATCCGAGCGAATAATGTCAATAACCTTGACAAAACGAGAAAATCGTCCGTACAAAGTGTCACGGATCGAATCAACCCCGGTGTAAAATCATCGCTAATCGACACCATTGCAGAACGAGAAGGGGACCTTGAACCGTTTCCGCTTCCGGTTGCGCGAACGACCGACGCAGACGAATTTCGTCGAAATCGTAGATCGTTGTCTAACGTGTCGCGATAACGTCAATGTCGCAGCAACGCTATCAACGACATTAACGTTATCGCCTGGCGATTAAGGCGGACGATTTCGAGATAAAGTCGAGAAGGAAAGCAGACAGACGATGCTACGCAACCAGTGATCCCTCTGTTCGAATTTTCACGAACTCTTTATTTATGCAGGATTCTGCGAATTTGAGGTTAGGGTTACACGAGCGTCGAAACGACGTATGTACGTTTCTGTGTTCTTCCTTGTCTTACAATTGAAAACCACGAAGGACAGACAATACTCGACGTTTCTATGTCCTTTTTGGTTATTTTCAATTGTAAGATAAGCAAAAATATAAAAACTCACGTCGTTTCGACACTCGTGTGCCCCTTGGTTTGAGCTGACCTCAGCAAATACTAGCGACACCTTTGTAATTGGGCCGAACTCTGGAACGGTGGCGAAACTTCGAGAAGCCGTCGGTGTTTCGTTTCAGAGAACGAGATAAGGGACACGAGCCCAGACTCGATCTAGACACACCGAGTCGGTAACATCTGAATACATATATTATCGCTAACCTGTGGCTGTCATTTATTTTACTCCTTCTGCTACCGATAATGTTTCCTGTTTTTGAGAAAACTCTCCACACTTTCTAGGGTTCTGTCGATAGCTTTCGATAGATTCTAATTGATCGTTACGACTACGGCTGCAGTAATGGCGGCGCGAGCGGATTCAACGACAGCGAGAGGTTAGGAACGGTCGTTTCGCGAATCGTTCTCCCCTGGTCGATTCTTTCACCTGTCGGCGCGATAGGGAGCTCTCGAACGACCTTGATCGCCTACCGGGCGGATATCTTCGACTCTGTCAATTGGGTCAGGTGCGCGGATACTCTCGCGGAGCCAGTGAAAGTGGTCGCCCGGAACGTCGAAAATTATGTACCGCCACCTGGAGCTTGTTGCACGCGCAACCCGGTTGCCAGCTCGACGCAATGGCGGACGCCGCGCGAAGAATTCGAACGGTACTTTGACCAGGTCGCCGTTCCACCGAGATGAATGAGACCGAACGAGACTTCGCGGTCGGTGAAAGTAGGAGGAACCTTCGGGCTAACTGGGTTACGAATGTTCCTCGCGATCCCCGGGATGCTACTTGGCATTTAAACTTGGCCTCGGGAAAGAACCGAGCATTCGAAAGTCGAGGGTTTTTCGTGCGAGCTCGAGCCGGAGTCCATTCGAATAATTGTCTCCGAACGTGGTCACGGTCGAACAGCCACGGACGAAGTTCATCGAGCTGCGCCCGGCGACCGCCATCTTGTATTTTTACGATCTACGCGTTGCTCCACTCATCGAGGTTAGGATTACAAACTTTCGGATCGAAAACTATTTTTACGTTAAATAATTGAAACGAAGGTTGTTTACGTGTCTGCTATCTCCCTAGTCGTTAGTCATTCTTTATTGTCGAAAGTAATTGCGTTTGTTAGTCACGATTACGCGTCAATTGTTAATAATGATTAATGATTAGAGTTAGATAAGAAACCATAGAATGTAAAATAATAGAAGACGATAATAATTCCGCAACTCCTATTTACTTCGGTTCGATACAGTCTGAATCATTCGATCAATTACGTATTTACTATTTCTACCGTGTACTGAGTCAGTGTTGAGAGATTATCAACGTGTCGCACGCGTAAACAGCATTTTTAATATTACGACGAAGACCGGATGGAGATTGCTCTTGGATTAAATGCAGATTTTGTGAAAAAGGTTAAAAGACGCGTCACTCGGGGAGACTCTTTATAGCACTTTGCAACTGTCGGAGACCTCGAAGACAACCTTTTCAGCATACAAATTAGGATGAAATTTTCACTTTCGTAAAAATAAAGTTCCCATACGTTGGAGGAAAACAACTTTTTCTTGGGAAACAAAATCCCTAGGCGTAAATTTTAGAATGTTAATTCCCTGGATTTAAGTCACGACAGATTTACAATCAAGCATGCCGTGAGTCATCCAAAAGGGGTACACACTCTCTGTTGTTTTTTAAAATATATTTTCTGAACTTTCGGAATTCTGGCGAAAGTGGCGCGTGAAAAAGTTCGCGGAGCTTACCTGTTCGCTCTCGTAGGTCGCGCAGTTCGTGGGTCCGTTCTCGATCGGGTCTCGATTCACTTTCGCTCGGATCTGAAAAACCATAAGGGGAGCGTGGATTAGCTCAGGCCTTCCTATTTCGCTCGTGGGGCTCAGCTCAGCTATTTTCGGACCCCGTCGGACCGTTTTTCCGCCGACTTGCACACCGACGCGCTCCTAAGTTTAGCGCACGGCGATAATACCCCAAGGTTCAACTTGTTAGCCATCTTACGAAATACCGAAAAACGCCGCGCGCGTGTTTACATCCTTGGCTCGATCGCGACTTATGTCATCGCCGTGGACTTGGCGCGGGTCTTAGCACCAGGTGATCGACGATCGATATGTACCAACCCTATTATCGCCCTTCCAAAGGATTCACGGATCGTAAGGCCCCTCAAACTTACACGCAGGAATCTTACTTTTGCAACCAGAAATTTGCTATTGGCGCTAAAAAAATCTTGGAGGATTCTGGTAATTTTTGTAAACTTGAAAGGACAATTTATCTAAAAATTGATGGAATTAGAAATACAAAAAAATGCCTCTTGGACTTAGATGTCAGTGACCTTTTAGTTGCTACTGGTGGTCGTTCACAATGTTTAATAACATTGTTTATAAAAAAAAGGTCACTGACCTCTAAGTCCAAGAGGCATTTTTTTGTATTTCTAATTATATCAATTTTAGTTGCTACTGGTGGTCGTTTGCAACATTTATGATGAACGAATGCTTACAAATTTTTAGGAACTTTATTTTTTGACTCTTGGAACTCTTTTTGACTCGTCATCGAGAAGAAACATTGTTTTTCATTCATATAATACTATAAAAGCACAACACTGTTCGCTTTTATGTCTAAAATTCCATCGTACATTAGCCTCTTTCCACCATTTTTACGACCTGTATCATTTTCCATCTCATAAACGCGTTCGTAACAATACATTCGACGCTAAACCAGTGAATCATATCGAAAGCAAACGCGAGACACTTTCTTCTTATTATTATAGTGTCGTATATGTACAAAAGTCGTTTCTTTTGATCTCGAATTAGTTAAATTATAAATATCCTTCACTGTTCCTTTTATATATATAAGTTGAACGATCATATATTTTCCAAATAATAAAATTATCTCGTATCGTTTGCAAGCCATCTCGATCGTTTCTAGTTTAAATTCGTTGAATATTTGTATACAACGTTAACGATAAAACTATTTCACGGTGATTCGAAAAGTTTCGTTCCGGGGATCCAAACCGTGAAAAACGAGCCTCGAGGGAGACCCAAATCCATTTTAAACGAAGATCAATTAAGAGTCATGGTGGAGCCTAACCCACAAACTCGAGGTCTCGCAACAGGCTCTAAATTTGTCAATACGACTGTTTCTTAATACCTGGTCACAATACGAAAATTTACAAAAATAGACGAGCGTACAGAATATGTAATTTAAATAAAACGATTGGTTTGGTACGCTCCGAAAATTGCCAAAATAAAATATCGAAGCTGGATCGAAAATAAATTTATGCAAATTTTGAGTATATTGAATCGAAGCCAAGGGTGCATGCTCCACGTATGATTCACGAAAATTAACAAGAATCTTGAGATTGGGAATTCCATGATCCATAAAACGAATAAATAAGTGAAAAGATAAAAATCGTGTTTAATTTGTTTTCCAGTTATTATTATTCCGTACGATGCGACAGATCCCGTGAGTCACTATTGCTGCGTGTCTCGTCGGTCAGGGACGAGGCTCGTGCCAAAACCTTGCGCGATCGATCGTTTCCCCGTAATTTCCTTCCCGTCCGCGTATTCCGATTACAAGCGGGATCGATGGCGTTGCAAAACGTCTCCGGTCGTTTACGCGCAACGTCGAAAAGAGAGAACCTTCTGGTATCCGGGAATCCTCCGAATGCTCCGCGCCAAGTTAACGGTTGTGGCCTTGCCACGCTCCAACGATCGAGAATCTCGCCGGTTCGCGTTTAGATTTTCATTTAGATCTGAACTCCGCCTTGCGATCCGACGATTACGAGTTACCGTTACCCCTTGAAACGTGCCTTCTGAATTTTTACGAGCGGAGAACCGGCGCGAAATCGTTTATCGCTCGTCCCGGTTGTACGCGAAACCGTTTCGGGTGGCTGAAATAATTTTTTCCTCCCCAAAACGAGCCCCGTCGCGGAGTCGCGAGTAATTCAATTCCAAGGATTCCGCCTTCTCGATCATTCTCGTCCCCGAGCACGCTCGTGCACCGTTTCCGCGTTGCTAAAATCTCAAAACAGGGACGCGCTTCGGGGAAACGATAATAACAAATATCGTCGTGGTGAAACTGTTTAGTAAACATTCGAGATACGGGTAAAATACAACGCAAACAGATGCTGTGCAATACCGGCGAGATAACTGCGGAGTCGTTGCGATACGCGGCGAAACTCTTGGTACCGCGATCAACACTCCACATCTGGATCGACGGTGGTTGATCTAACGACTAGCACCGTTCGTCGGTCAATAGACCTCTCGTCGGTTGCGTTCATCGATTGTCGTGATACATTGACTGGAAGGAAACCGTTTCATTGATTGTCAGGTCTAGCAATCGTCAGACATCCTCAAACATCTTCAAAAACTCGTCAAACAATCATCAAGCAATTGTCCAACAACTGTCGAGGAATCTTCATTGATTCTCAGGTCCAGCAATCGTCAAACACCGTCAAACATTTGTTCAACTATCATCAAGCAATTGTCTAATAACTGTCGAGGAATCCTCATTGATTGTCAGGTCTAGCAATCGTCAAATACTTGTCAAACTATCATCAAGGAATCGTCCAACAATTGTCCAGGAATCATCATTGATTCTCAGGTCTAGCAATCGTCAAACACCGTCAAACACTTGTCCAACTATCATCAAGCAATCATCCAACAACTGTCGTGAAATCCTCATTGATTCTCAGGTCTAGCAACCGTTAGACATCATCAAACACTTGTCCAACTATCATCAAGCAATCGTCCAACTACTGTTGAGGAATCCTCATTGATTGTCAGGTCTAGCAATCGTCAGACATCCTCAAACATCTTCAAAAACTCGTCAAACTATCATCAAGCAATTGTCTACCAACTGTCGAGGAATCCTCATTGATTCTCAGGTCTAGCAATCGTCAAACATCTTCAAAAACTCGTCAAATTATCATCAAGCAATCGTCCAACAACTGTCAAGGAATCCTCATTGATTCTCATGTCTATCAACCAGTCGAGCATCGTCAAACTATCATCAAGCAACTGACTGTCAATTATCAAGCATCAACCGTCAAAGATCAGCTATGTACAGTCGGAGAATCATCAGAGAATCGTAGAACGAACGTTAAACGCGCATCGTATCATCTGTAATGCAACCGTCCATCGATCGTCGGGCGTAATCTATCAAAGAATCATTTATCGACTGATCAGGCAACCGTTAGAGAACCTTCAGGCAATCATCCGTCAACTGTCAAAGAATCGTCCAACGACCGGCAAGGGAACAGTCAAGCAATCCTCCAGCAACCATCAGACGACTCTTAAGAAACCATCTATCAACTATCAAAGTATCATCCATCGACTGTCGGGCAACCGTCCTTGGAAACATTCTTGGACAATGGTAATTTAGACTAATGCACGGTGGAAAATTAATATTCACGAGTCTCGATCCCAAGCACTGTTTCGAAATAGGACTGATCAAGTTCAGGAACTACTGTCCTACATTGATGACCCCCTATCTACACAATTGGAGTCTAATTGAAACCTTTCCCCTCATCCTTTCAACATCATCCACTCATAAAATATTTATCCATCCTCGGTAATTGACGTAACAAAAAGTGAAAACCTTCTATGCATTATGAATCTGTCCTAACGCGACCCTCTTTACGAACCTTAACGCGACCCCCTCGTAAACCTCGATGTCCCAATGGGGACCGTGTCGTTGAAAAGTAGTCGATCCCTCGTTTAGAGAGACTCGAAGGCGCGTATCGAGGGCGTTCCGTGTGGCCCTAGGGATCGGAATCGAGGCCAAGAATCACATGCATGCTGCGTGTGAGATCCTCGGGGCGCGTTGCGCCAGTGTCTTACGCAACCCAACACTTTTATCAGTCTCGTTGACGTTAATTAATTGTAAGCCTCGGATGCGGAAGGAGCTAAGTTCGGAGAGATAAGCTCGCCACGCTTCGCGAGCGATTTAATTGCGCGTCCAGCTTGGCCCGCGAGTCGCGATAACCTTCGTGGTTTCAGAAGGATCTACGAAGTTTCACCGAAGATAATACCGTATCCGAATCGCTGAAACCAACGACCGTTCGCGGGCCGTTCCGTCCCGAATTTTACTGAAATTTAACAATACGAGGGCACTGGTACAGGTTACCAATACCAAACCTTCGAATGGTATTTTAATTAATTTCGATCAACGCTCGTGCATTTCGTATCTATAGTTGGGAGGAAGTAAGAACAGTTAAGCTCTTGACTTATGCAGAAGATAAAAAAATTGTTTCGAGATATGCACGTGTGGAATTTAATCTTCCATAGTTCTTTTACTGAAACTGTGCAACGTCGATCGATCGAGTTTATTGTACTGTGGCGGCCAAGGCACCACATACGCCTTAGCCGTTCGAAGCCGCTACAATGTATGGTTGCACACGAGACGATGGTTGCACACGAGACGACCAGAGCCGCGTGAGCCGAAAAGCCGTTGTCGTCGTCTCTGACCGTCTTTTGTTTTTGAAGGCCTCTTGGTACGGTGGCGATGATCGTACCAGAGAGTCGAGCGTAACCCGCACCACGAGTCACGTCGTTGTACGACAGCAACAATAAAATTGTGCGGAACGGAACAGAGCGGAGTCATTATCTTCCCGATCCCACATTGGTGACCCCGACGTGGTCTCGCCGCGCAAGTAAAGTTTTTTTAAGAAAATTTGGACATTTTTTGTATACGGACAATATTAGTTAGTGTAGAGAAATAAGTGTATAGTGTTAAGGACATAAGGAAAGGACACGGTCTGACAAATAGTAGGCGCGGTGTGTGTGTGCGGTGAAATTAATCTTTTGTGACCAAGACTGGTAAAATGACTGACCCTAACGTTAACGCAGGGACATCCGCGGGTGTGCCGTTGGCAGTTGATCGCGTCGCTGTACGGATACCCGAGTTTTGTCCGGGAGACCCGGAGATGTGGTTTTCAATGGTAGAGAGAAGTTTTGAGGTATCCAATGTAACGTCGGAGACCACGAAATTCGGGTACATTCTCGGCGCGTTAAGTGCGCGACACGCCGCGGAAGTAAGAGACATTATCATGAATCCCCCGGCCGCGGATCCGTACACGACGCTAAAAAATGAGTTCATTCGCCGGCTTAGTGCGTCGCAGGAACAGAAAACGCGGCGGTTATTGGAACACGAGGAAATCGGGGACAGAAAACCGTCCCAATTTCTTCGTCACCTGCGCGGATTGGCCGGTACGGCTTTTTCGGACGGTGTATTGCGGACGCTTTGGATGGGCCGACTACCTGCTAATATGCAGGTGATTTTAGCCACGCAGCGGGACACCCCGCTGGATAAGGTGGCAGAGTTGGCAGACGCTGTTGCGGATACGATGACACCGCGGGTACACGTCACGGAGGCCGCGATTACGAGCGTATCTGCATCCTGCCAAATACCCCCGCCGGGCCCGAGCATCGAGGCCATGTTAAACATTAAGATGTCACAATTGGCTCTTTCCTTGAGGCAGGAAATTTCTGCCATCCGTGAATCCTTGGTGGACCAGGGGCAATCTTCCCGTCGCAGGTGGACCCACCGAAATCATCCAAACTCGCGCTACCGCAGACGATCTCTATCGCGATCGCGAGAGCGGCCCGCGGGAGGACAAATGGACCATCAAGGGAAATGCTGGTACCATTGGCGGTTCGGTCCGGCCGCGCAGAGGTGCGTTGCACCGTGCAATTGGAACGCCACGGATCAGGGAAACGACCTGGGGAGTCGTTGATGGCGGCCAGCGACACAAATCCAGCATCACGCCGCCTCTTCATCTTAGACAACAGCTCGAAGACGGAATTTTTAGTGGATACCGGGGCCGATTTGTGCGTTTTTCCGCGCCGCCTGCTAGGCGGATTGCGAGAAAGATCGGAGTACCAGCTGGCGGCGGCGAATGGGAGTGTAATTAACACCTACGGGACAGTGTCGTTAAACCTGCACCTCGGCCTACGACGGGATTTCGTGTGGCGATTCGTGGTTGCGGATGTTACAAAACCCATAATCGGGGTAGACTTTCTCGATCACTTCGATCTTATGGTGGACATCCGCAATCGTCGCCTCGTCGATCGGACCACGTCGTTAACGGTCCGCGGAACACGAGCCGAGGATGAAACGCCGTCGGTGAAGACAGTAGCAGGGACTACCGTTTACCACCAGCTCCTGATGCAGATGCCGGAACTTACACGGCCTAGCGGCACCCCGATGAGGACTACGCACCAAACGGTGCATTACATCGAGACAACCCCTGGACCACCCGTTTCCAGCAAGCCGCGGCGGCTTGCACCGGACCGGCTCAAGGCTGCCCAGAAGGAGTTCGACGCGATGGTGAAGATGGGCATCGCTTGTCCTTCGAAGAGCGCGTGGTCAGCACCCCTTCATATGGTTCCGAAGAAGGGCGAAGAAGCTTGGAGGCCTTGCGGTGACTATAGAGCGTTAAACGCACGGACAATTCCCGACCGATACCCCGTGCGTCACATTGAGGATTTTGCGCAACAACTGAGTGGCAAAAAGGTATTTTCCACAATAGATCTCGTCCGAGCTTATAATCAGATTCCGGTTGCGTCGGAAGACGTCGGAAAAACGGCCATTACAACGCCGTTCGGGCTTTTTGAATTCCCGTACATGTCGTTCGGGTTACGAAATGCCGCGCAAACATTTCAGCGCTTTATCGACGAAATTTTACGCGGTTTCGATTTTTGTTACGCGTATATAGACGACATTTTGGTCGCCTCAGAATCCCAAGCCGATCACCTGCGCCATTTAGAATTATTATTTAAACGATTAAAAGATTATGGCATTGTTGTTAATCCGAGTAAATGCACGTTCGGACAGGAAGAAGTTAAATTTCTAGGCTATCGGGTAAATGAAAGCGGCACTCAACCTTTGCCCGGCAAGGTACAAGCCATAAAGTCATTTCCCCTTCCGAAAAACGCGAAGGATTTGAGGCAGTACTTGGGAATGCTTAATTTTTACCGCCGTTTTATCCCAGATGCCGCTCGCTTTCAAGCACCCTTGAACGACCTTCTAGCCGGCAATTTAAAGGGCAAGACCTCGATAGCCTGGACTTCGGAAGCGCGTCAGGCTTTTGAAAATACCAAAAATAGTTTAGCAAACGCAACCCTGCTTTCTCATCCTGCGGTCAACGCTCCATTGTCGGTTACCTGCGATGCTTCTGATTACACCGTAGGAGCTGTTTTACATCAGTGCGTCGGCAACGAACGACAACCATTAGCATTCTTTTCTAAGAAATTAGGATCTGCCGAAAAGAAGTATTCAGCTTACGACCGGGAACTACTTTCTATCTATTTAGCAATAAAACATTTCAAACATATGCTCGAAGGCAGACATTTCACGATTTTTACAGACCATAAACCCATAACTTTCGCTTTCAAACAGAAATTAGATAAATGCTCTCCTCGACAATTCCGATACCTAGATTACATTGCGCAATTCTCTACAGATATTCAACATATTTCCGGTAAAGACAACGTCGTTGCCGATGCACTGTCCAGAGTGGAAACGGTTAACCACTCGATTAATTTCGAAGAATTGGCAAAATCGCAAGCCCAGGATGAGGAGTTGCAGCGGTTGTTGAATAGCGAATCTAGCCTGCGATTACGCAAAGTCTCGTTGCCTGGCACGTCTTCCGAAATTTTTTGCGATATTTCGACTAAGAATGTAAGACCTTATGTCACCCCTCCTTTCCGACGTGCAGTTTTTAATATGTTACATGTATTATCACATCCAGGTATTAACGCGACGATCAAGCTCATAACGCAACGTTATGTTTGGCCGTCGATTAAAAGAGATGTTCGCACGTGGACACGTTGCTGTATACCGTGCCAAAGATCAAAAATTTCCCGTCATGTGACTGCACCATTGGCTACATTTGTTAAACCTTCTGCGCGATTCGAACACATTCATTTAGACATAGTAATTTTACCGGTGTCCGAAGGTTTCAGGTATTGTCTGACCTGTGTAGACAGATATACGCGGTGGCCGGAAGCCTTCCCCATGGTCGATCAGGAGGCCCAAACCGTAGCTCGAACCTTTTATGACGGTTGGGTAGCGCGGTTTGGTGCTCCCGTACGGATTACCACCGATCAGGGTAGGCAGTTCGAATCCAAATTATTTTTTGCGCTGAACAATTTAATTGGATCCACACGCCTTCGCACAACGGCGTATCACCCAGCGGCCAATGGGATGGTAGAGCGTTTTCACCGACAGCTCAAGTCGGCTATAAGGTGCCACGGATCCGACAAGTGGACAGAAATACTTCCGACGGTTCTACTCGGTATTCGTTCCGCCTGGAAAGAAGACCTCGGCGCTACCTCAGCGGAATTAGTTTATGGCGAGCCATTAAGATTACCGGGAGAGTTCTTGTCTTCGCATTCAGCGGAAGGCACAGAAAATGCTTCCGATTTTACTAATAGACTACGCAACCATTTTTCTAAATTGAGTCCCTCTAATGCATCACGCCATTCCGTTAATCGTACATTCGTTTTCAAAGATCTTAGCAGTTCAACACATGTTTTCATCCGAACAGATTCAGCCAAAACTATTTTACAACCCGCTTATGAAGGTCCATACGCCGTAGTGCGCCGAGGCGAAAAAACATTTACAATAAACATTAGAGGTAAGGAAATAAATATATCAATTGAAAGGCTAAAGCCTGCTTATATGCTAGCAGAAAACAGACCGGATCCCGTGAGCATAGAAAATCAGCCGGTCACACAAACAAACGTACCTGACAATGCGCCGGTTATACAGCAACGTGTTACGCGTTCAGGTAGACGCGTACGTTTTCCCGATCGATTTCAAATTACGCGGTAGTACTTAAGGCTTGCGCATTATTATAATAAGTATCATATACCATTTATTTTTATCCATCACTTTTATGTACTTTCATGTATTTTTAGGTATTACGTATTATATATTAAACTCCATGTAAATTCCTTTTTTTTTTTTCAACTCTGTTCAAATACTGTAATGTAAATCTTAGTTAGGATAACGTATTTTATATAGTAGAGTAAATGGTAGTGGTAATGTAGTCGGTCAATTTTTCGTAATTGTGCCAATTACTGGCAGGGGGGTAGTGTGGCGGCCAAGGCACCACATACGCCTTAGCCGTTCGAAGCCGCTACAATGTATGGTTGCACACGAGACGATGGTTGCACACGAGACGACCAGAGCCGCGTGAGCCGAAAAGCCGTTGTCGTCGTCTCTGACCGTCTTTTGTTTTTGAAGGCCTCTTGGTACGGTGGCGATGATCGTACCAGAGAGTCGAGCGTAACCCGCACCACGAGTCACGTCGTTGTACGACAGCAACAATAAAATTGTGCGGAACGGAACAGAGCGGAGTCATTATCTTCCCGATCCCACAGTACTATTTTTGTTGATCCGTAAGGAATCGGTATCTCGTATCAGAGAAAAAATGCACTACTCTTTGAGACGAGCCTTGATACTGATTTCTGCACTTGACCTTTCGAATTTATTACATTATCTCGAATTTAAAGAAAAACGCGTTATCTTTCAAGGCTAGATACGGAACTTTTCTCCAGGCAATTGTTCGCACGTGCACTGCGAAACTCAACGCGAAATATTACTCCTAACCGAACAACTCGAGTTCTGTTATATCGTTCCAGATGCGATTTTGAAGCGTGAAAAGTTCGAGAACGCTAACGATATTTTCCAAAGCAGAATCCGAACCAAGAAATTTTTCCAATCCAATCTCACGTATGTGCGAAATTCCCTGCAATTTTTATTCCTGACGAATACGCAGGCAAGCATGCCGAGAGGATTTGACAAGAAACGGTGGGTCTGAAAGTAGAAGGAGCGAAAGAAAGTGAGAGGTAAAAGTAAACTTTCAAGACTTCAATGCGATTGCTCTTTCAGCGTAGTTTGCAACAGATTGGACTGGCTGCAGAATTCTATGAGATTCCTAAAGAGTCCCGTGAAAGTTGATCATAAAATGGATGCAAACTATCGCTTACGATCGATTGGATTGAAAACGGTTCGAATTGTTGATGTCTCCGTGACGGTAAAAGTAATTCCATAAATACCACGACCATGGAAACTCTTATGCAAGGTGAACTGGTAATCCAAAACAAACGTCTCATTAACGCCTTAAAGTGCACGTCATTACCAATACAAGATATTACGCATTTTTGGTAATATTTTAACACAAAATGCACGGTTCAATTTAAAAAAAAAATCCTCCAAGAATTTCTTGCACGTTCGCTTAGAAAAGTGCTGCAGCCTATCTCGGTCCACGAATCTACCCGTTGTTGCTCGCTCAATTACCAAAGAATCCCGGCATCGACGCGTACTTCGCGCGCTGTATCGCATATTTACACGCGGCGTAACAAAATTGGAATTTCCATTAAAGAATCGCAAACAACGTGTCTCGTATCAAAACGGTGTTCCTGGAACGATAGATAATTCCCCGGGTTACCCGAAGGCCAAGTTCACCGACTCTAGCGGATTAACGTTGCAACACCGACGATCGAGAGCGCGCGTTGCGCTTGAATTTATCAGATAACGACGCGTGATCGATCGATAGACCGAGACGAGCGACGTTTCTCCTCACCTTCTTCTTGCGCGGGTGTTGTTCCTCGAGGTAATCCGGCACTATGCCCTCGTCCAGGGTGGTGGTCGAGCCCGGGGTGCTGCTCGACGACGAACCGGACACGTTGTAGGAGTAGTGTTGCTGATTGTGCGAAGGATGAGCCGGTGTCGGCCATAAGGAACCCGTTGTCGGTGCCCCTTCGTCGCTGAGGGGCGGACTGGGGGTGCCACTTCGCCAAGAAGCCCCGCTACTGCTGCTGCTGTTCGACGTACCGCCGACTCCTGGTGAGCCGACGACCACGCCACCGCCTCCTCCTCCTCGACCTCCCCAGGAACCTTGACGAGGGGGGCAGGAATTTTTTCAAATTAATTATATCGTCGGCGACCTGGTACCTCGTGCGCGATACAAGGGTGGCGATACCTGGGAATTGTTTCCAATTGTGTCGAGGATGAAAATAGCCTGCGAGGAAACTCGCCTGATTTCGATGGAATTTCTCTCGGTATTCAATTACGGAAAATCTCGATCACTGTCTGTGACCCGTATATGGGTCACATCGCTACGCTATTGGATACGCCGCCGAGAGACCGGACAGTGAACGCGTTGAATAATATTCGAAAAAAAATAAACGTGGTGTGAAAATAATCCGTCGAATAAAAATATGTACTTGAACGGGTTGCACCATCCTAAAAGAAGTATTTCGAGGAATTGCATGGTCTTCCAGGCGGGAGGATCCCTTTGAAAGCGACAACCGTGATTCGATATCCAGGGAACGATCGTGTTTCGGTCGTGTAATTCGTTCCCGGTATCGCAGGAATAAAATTAGGATCAATTGCCGCGTTCCTGGTAATAGCAAGCATTCGCCGCATGATACTGACCGTAATTGTGCTGGCAGTGAAGTGGCAAGGGATTGTGAGGACTGTGTGGCGAGCATGAGAGCGACATGAGGACCAGGGCAGCGGTGCATTCGTCCATGCAGTCGCCACGCTCGTTGGTACGGCAACCCTCGCGACCACATCCATGGGGTATTCGGTCGTTCCAACCGCTGTACAACCGTTCGGAGTCGTTGCTCGAGCTGGGTCGCCGCTTCCTGGATCTGGAACACGTCGTAACAACAAATTATAATTCCTAATCCGTGGAGAATAACCTGTTACAGGGCTACCTAACCTACGACTCGTCTAACTCGTACCTAAAGCGACCAGACGTCTCGTGCAATACACATCGCCATTCTTTTCAACCCCCAAAATCATTTAATCAATTTGATAACCTAAGATAATCTAAAAATCGGGTCGAAAGGTCCTAAAACATTTCGATTGAGTACACTTGACCAGCTGTGCATCACGCGGGAAGTACTACGCTAGCTCCACCTATCGTCAGACTATAGAGTCTACCCAGACGCCGGGGACCAATCAGACTCGCGTTCCTTTCGCTAGCCAACATCTCGCGAACGCACCATGGAATCTCGTTCTCAAAATAAATAAGCTTGAATAATAACATTAATAAATGAATGAATCTTTTTTATGAGATCCTTTCCAAGGGGAGAAATTGCATTTAATTCGTACCGCTAATTTTATCATTTCTAACCTCAACTATTATTGTCAAAGTACTATTATAAACGTTCCTGTCAAAGAACAATGGGAGATTTCCTGCTCAGCCTATCGTCGAGCAATATTTCTCGACTAAGAACGTCGAATTTTTCATCCATGGCGTGGGCGGTTACGATTTGATTGAGAAATCCTTGCGTCACATATCTCGAGGACGTTGACCAGCGTGGCCGTGAGTCAATAAACGGACGGACTGTTTATATACGAGCCCTTTTATAGCGCACCGGTCCTATAAATGTAAATGATGGTCGAACCGATGGGAGAGCTCGGGCACGAGGAAGCAGTCGAATTCAATAACTATATCTATTTGCAGATCGGTCGACTACCGTTTCCAACAGTGTCGCGCGTATGTACAAACACCGGTAAACGATCGATTCGCTGACGGGGAAGGAATAACAGAGATTAAACCGGTCACGTAACGCCATTTTCCGCGACGTAACCTAACGTAACGCAACGAGATTAGTAGATGAACAAGCAGTTTCGTAAGAGGAAACGTTTTTTTTTTTCTTTTTTTTAAAGAAACGACGCGTACTCCTGTCCCGGTAATAAGAGTCTGTCGTCCGTAAAACGAAAAAAAAGAAAAGAAAGGAAAATCCAGGGGAACAATGGTCGACGACTGTTCCTTCCAGGAATTTTGCGCTTCTGCAATTACGTAAAATAATGTTTTTCCAGCCGATATTCCCCGGATAGCGCGGTCGTTGTACCGTAATGTTCTAATGACTGACGACGCACTGTAAATTACAGTTTCCCGAGAAAAGCTGTAAAGATTCCCGCGATAACATGCTACGGGCTTCAACCTGTTCCGTAGATTGGTACCCTGGTCTCTTTTGATCCGGTGAAGTCGTTATTTTCTTTGTTCGCGACTCTTGGACGATTGTTCAACGCGTGGACCATCGCGTTCGGCTCATCAACGCTCCTAACGGGGCTACGCTTCCTTTTAGGCAACGCATTAAGGTTGAAAAAAGTCACTAATAGCATCGTCAAAAGTATTGAATTAAACAACAAATTCGTTCGCGTTTTTTCTAACGAGAATATTAAACGTTCCAGGACTTGCTCGATCGATTGTACACGCGCCATTTTGTTCTATCGTGTTCCGCCATCTTTCGGGTAGTTCATTGTTTCTGTACGGAAAACGATGATTTTTCAACTCTTTATCCAAATACGACCACCGACTATTTCTTTAATATTGTTGCTTTTAATTTATCTTTCGCTGTTAATCGTCTGGTTACGCACTAAAAGTTAATAACAAAATATTAAAGTACCGTCGTCGAAGCGAATGCGCAATAAAAATATCTGTTTTACGACCGATAATTCGCTGTGATTTGTTTTTTATGCTCAAAGGATTGTTTAATCAAAATGTGTACTCGATAAGAGTTAATCAATGTAATTGACTGTTTAACTCAAACAGCAAGTAACGAGGACTGCGCGGAGAACTTATAATAAACATAATTATACTGTTCATTACATTAATAACCAATTAATCAACCGGGAGTAACATTTGTCGGTATCTGGGACAACACAAATGCGGATCGTCCAAATAATTCACGTTAACAACAGTTTCAATGGGCTTTATGCAACGGCGACTGGGTATACAATTTTCGAAATGTACACATTATTGGCTCATACGTGCATTTCGCTTTGACAGTAACTAAAATTTAACTATTAAAATAAATAAAATAATTCGAAATATGGTTTCTGAATTAAATTATAATAAATTAAATTGACATAAAATTGTCAAGTATTTGTCGACGACGCGTGCAACGATGACGCAACACCGAAGATGTTAACATTCCGATCGAACGATGATGTTTGCTCGTTGCAACGACGCGATAATGGGGAAAATCACTTAACAGCGTTTTACGATTTGAATTTAAACCTTTAACGATACTCGTGAAGCGAGTAGCCTGTGACAAACCTCCCTTGATACACTGTCCCCGCGAGTAGATCGAATATTCCTCGAAGGGACACTCGAGACCGAGTAATCAATAGAAACCCCGACATTCTAGGAAATTACGGGGTAAATTTTCCTCGTTATATGCACCGATCGGATATCAGCCAGAGTCGCGGAATAACCGGATCGATATCGATGTCCTGCGAGGCGCCATCGACGTCGATCTTTGTCCGAAAAGTATTTTCAAATACCACGATAAACCGTTTGAGAACCACTGTTATAGGATACGAACGTCACGTTTTAACTTTCAAAGGTTCGTCCAGTGTCGCATAAACCGAAGGATTGCGGTGCATTTTGCGTGAAAGTCGCCCAAAGCGAGCGCGTTAAATTGGCGCAAAAGTAACGGTGACTCGAATCCTTGAGGAACTCAACGCGCATAAGCGGAGGCTCCCACGCGTGCAACGCACGGCGCAAGATACGCTCGGAACGTCTCTTTGGGGCGCACTGCCTTCTAAAAGCAACCCTTCTCATGCGCCGCGTACGTAAACCGTAATATCAGCATCTCCGGAGACGAGTATTCTATCCGCGGTAAATAAAAATTCAGTGGTCGTTGGAAAATGTGATTATCAGAGTAAAATATCAGAGTTCAAAGTTCCATTCCGTGCATTCCAAGATGGCGTCCAGAAAAATTGCAAAGTACCGAAAGGATCGAAAATAAATAATAAACAACGACACGTTCCCTCTCCCCGTGCCGCGATAATCGTCGGGCAGCGTTCAACCCAGACGCGTGTGGTTTCTGGTTCCGCGGACTTTCTACAAACCGGGCACAGGTTTCACCTTCGCGTCGCTCTTTCTCCGGGGCCTCCCCCGGAGACTTTCATGCCCGCAGCTTTTCAGACGGAACGCGGTCCCGAGGCGTACGGAGACGCGGAACAGAACGTACGGCCCCCGTCGACAGGCGTGCACACGAAGGACAAGCGGTACGTACGCGATATTCTCCCGCGATGGTAGAGGGGACGGCAGGGGTAAAGGGGGGAGGGGGACACGACGCGAAACGACGTAGTCAAGGCCGCCGCTTAGCCGTTCCGCTCGGACCGGTACATCGAGAGTCGAAAGTGAAACGTCGCGTTAGCCAGCGCAAGGAATGACGCACGAACTAGACGGTATTTCGAAAGTAACACCTTCTGGGTACACACGCCAAGCCGTCCCGTTTTCGTGCCGCTTACGCGCTCGCGCACGCCTAACCTCAAGCTCGATTCCCACTAGCGTCCCAACCCTTCGCGGCCATACGTCGAACTGTACCCCGCTCGTAGCTTTTAACTCTGACGTAAAGTAGAACGTGGTGGACTAACCACATTTGCATCAATTTTGTTTAATTCATGATCTTACGATAATATGATTGGATTCCCATTGATGTCAGTTACAATCTTCGATAAATAACAGTTTAAATTTGGTGTATCTAGTCTAGCACTATAAATCTGGTAGACAGTAACCGATCGCCTAACCCGAAACTGGCGCCCCAACTCTTCGCGGCCACACGTCGAACTGCACCCCGTTCGTAGATTTAACTCTGTCGTAAAGTAGAACGTGGTGGACTAACCTCTTTTGCACCAATTTTCTTTAATCCATGATAGTACGATAATATGATTGGATTCCCATTGATTTCAGTCATAATCTTTGATAAATAACAGCTTAAATTTGGTGTATCTAGTCTAGCATTATAAATCTGGTAGATAGTAACCGATCGCCTAACCTGAAACTGGCGTCTCAATTCTTCGTGTCCATACGTTCAACTGGGCTCCGGTCATAACTTCCGGATAGACTAGCCCCTTTTGCACTAATTTTCATTGATTTTGAACACAATCTTTTACAAATAATAGCACATATTTGATACAATTAATCTAGCGTCATAAATCTGGCAGATATTAGCCTGTCAAGCAACCGTAAAGATTCCCACTAGCGCCACGACCCTTCGCGGCCACACGACGTACCGAACACCATACATTTAACTCTGTCGTAAAATAAAATCTGCTAAACCAGTTCCTTTTGTACTAATTTACTTTAATTTACAAGAGAATGAGAGAATTATTGGAATGCCCATTGCTTTGAGAAACAATCTTTTACAAATAACAGCACAAACTTGATGCATTTAATCTAGCATAATAAATCTGATAGATACCAGGTGGTCGCCTAACCTGAAACTTGGCTCTCGCTAACGCCATAATTCTTCACTGCCACACGTCGAACTGGGCCCCGTTTGTAACTTCTATTTTAACCTTGTCGTAAAACAGAATCCGATAGACTAGTCTCTTTGGCACTAATTTAATTTAATTCACAAGAATACGACGATATTAGACCCATTGATTTCGAACACGATCTTTTACAAATAATAACACATATTTGATGCATTTAATCTAGCATCATAAATCTGATAGATACTAGTCCGTTACCTAACCTGAAACTTGATTCCCACTAGCGCCGCGGCGTAAACTAGGATATGGTAGACTAGCCCCTTTTATACTAATTTACTTTAATTTACAAGAATATGAGAGTATTATTGGGTACCCTTTGTTAGGTCGAGAACGTTTAAAAAGGAAATTTACGCCTTATGAATGTTAATGATTAAACGAATTTCTTGTCCGACCAAGTTTTGTCGTTTTATTTGAATAATTATTTACATTAATATCGACGTCACGGAATTCAATAACGTTAAAGTATGCCAGAGGGGAAAAGTTCATGGATGTTCCAGAGCGAAACGAACAGTTTTGGTTTGAGACGATAACGACGAGTCGGCGATTCTAACGTCTAGATAACTTATAATTAGATATTATTTTCCTGTTACGTTCTAATGGGCGTAATTTCAAAGCTAGGAACGTGCAACGATTATTTTTTACTTTAGATTGCCAGTGACCTTCCCCTTCCGACATACTCCAAGATTATTGAAATCGGCGAGATCGTTAACATGATAAATAATTACCGTATTTCGAGGATAAAGAGCCTCTTGCTAGGGACCCTTTAACAAAAAAGAAAAAAGTTCGATAAATTAATAAACAGATCACGATCATCATATCTGGGTGTTTTCATACAAGATGGACAAAGTGAAAAGCGATGAAATCGTAAAATAAAATTTAATAATGAAAAATATATATATTTTTTTTTTAAAGTGGAACGTATTACGCAATGCCAAGGATCAATGATTAAAGTCTTTCAGCTCGCGGCAAACAAGCCATTAACTTTCCATCGAGGAATGCTATACATAATGAAGTAGACTCGGTTAATCGCAAGTTTCGAATTCGGGATTCCACGCTATGTAGATTTATTACCGTTGTGTGGTTCGTTAATTTGAAACTGTAATATCGTTTTCGTTCGCGCCTACCGCTTATCTTCCCGCATCGATTGCTATAATATTTTCTGACGGGCACCAGGGGCGTCGTGCCTCTTGAAACGCTCGATAGGAATCACGCATAACGGGCTGAAGGCTGCGCATGAAAGTCGAGACCAGAGCAGAGTCGGCGATCGGTCGATAATTACCGTCGAATCGCAACAGGTAAGTGGAAGATAACCACGGAGAACGGTAGAAGGTACTGCTGTGTGGAAATGTGGATGAGACACTGACAGGGGAAGGAGTGAGGGGGGGCTCTAACGAGTGTGCTTCGAGGGAGCCCGGGTACCGTTAAAGCCGCCGCGAGCCGAAACGCGGAGGATTCGTTCCGCCATTATCGCTGGAATACGCTAATTGCGTGTGAACCTTGTCGACTATATGGATAAAAAGCGTCGTAAGAGGGGGTTCTCAATCTGTCACCCTTTGCAGTAGATGCCAATCAGTTAGGAACATTTAAGATCACCGAGTGTCTCCATGGTTGATAGGTGTGTGGCGCTGCTTTCGATATTGGGTAGTCGGTCGAGCGCTTGCGAGAGAGACGAGAGTGTAGCGAGTACGGGAGGTTCTTCCATCCTACGATATTCGAGTCGCCAAAAAAACCAGTCGCGACTCAAAGGAGGACAATTCGCGCCGGAGTAACGGTAGCCTCCGGCGAGAATCTGTCCCGCGAAAGTCCCAAACGGTACTCGTCAATTTGGGCGTTCGCGCGTTGGAAACCGCTCGTCCACGCGGCTGTCGCCTTAATTAAAGAGACACCGCGTGGTCCTGTCGACTAGCTCTCGCGAAGACGCTTAACAAAAACGAAGGAGAAAGTAAATTGGTCCGGATGCACGCCCGCTGCCTTGTACTTGTACCGATCGACCCAGTCGACGACGCCGGGGGATAATCTTTCGTCGTCCCTGTCGCGCCAGCGTCTTCTTTTCCCGCTAATTACGCGACCAAGGGAGGACGAGCTTTGCACAAAAAATTGGAGCGTGGGACGATCGATCGACCTTCCGCCGATTCGACAGCGCTGGCTGCGCTTCAACACAGCCGGCGGGATCGAGGTTACTGTCATTGGCAGCTTCAATCTGCTCCTCGCGCCCTATCCCCAAGGGATCACGTTTTGGCAGAAAATTGAACCGCGAGAAAATTGCGCCAACCGGTTCCTTCGATACTCGGATAACAACGCGAGAACTGGTATGTCCTAACAGTTGGTCGAAGGGGATGTTAATGGTCTTCGGATCAGGAAGTTTACAGACTACGGTACCGAACTGGCTTCTTCGAGTTAAAGGATTGCACGAAGATCGATGCTGGTTCTTAGGCGCAAGCTGCTTAACATTTGGCTGCTCGAGCTTGGACGCTTCTGAGCGCTAGCATGGAACGCATATTTATTGGCAGCTGAATGGAATGTCATTGAAGCCTAACTAAAGCAACCTATAGGCCTGTATCTATTGGTATTGGAGCGAGTTGACACACACGAGATCTAAATACATGTATTCGAGTGCCTCTGAACGAAAGTTCATAATGCACGTTCTATGTATCTGTGGCGTTACCTCCTGTACTCGCCACCAGAGGGCTATGCTCTTGTCTCTCTCGCAAACACTCGATCGACCACCCAATATCTCGTCGTCTTAGGGATCACCAGGTTCAAACGTAAGTTGACACACACGAGATCTTGAGTACGTGTCTTCCGGGGTTCCAACGACTCCGTCTACACTGTCACGTGGACGAAAGTCTTGCACCTTCTGTGCATATATAAGAGATCACCAGGTTCGAATGTCCATGCTACCACCTTCCAATCATTGGAACGAGGTTCACAGAAGTTACAAAGCCTCAGAAAAGCCACTCTTCCTGCCAATGATTGTTCGTGCACGATGCGGTTTGTTAGCCAGACTTCTGCGTTTCCTACGGTCTCTCTCTATCTGTCTCGGTTGCGACGGCTGGCAGAAAATGCAAATAAGAGTCTGTGCACATTAACGACCAGCGTTATCGTCGCGCGGTAACGTAACGTTACGCAATGCGTTCGAACGAAGGGCAAGGCCCGTGCATTCGCGGCGACGAATCGATGAACCGGGAGAATCGTAAACGTCGCGATACCACTTGGATCAACGTTCTCCTCAAATCGGTACGTAACGACGTGTTGCTGATTGGCCTCGATAACCTATAAAAGGCGGAACCGTCGACGATCGTCTAGACGATTCAAATTAGCCCCGTTAAACCCGGTCGCATTAACCGAAGGTCAACCGACGCGCTGTTTTCGCTGCGGCTAGCGCAAGAATTGTGCTGACCGGGAATAATTAACGGACTTGGTCAAGTGACTTCGACGTTCGGCGAGGTGTTTTATGCTTTCGACCCTTTTCAGGTCACCGGATCGATGCGCCAGTCCCCGCACCTTCTACGCGAGAATTTCTATGGCGAGCTTCTCTTCCCCTAGGGGTCGAAGACGACTCTTGTTCCAAACACTGTTTGTCTTTGCTTTTATGTATCTTGTAATCTTTTGTAATAATAAGAAGGAGAATATATGAACGAAGATAAGATCGAGGATGGAAGAACGTCGCTGGTTTTTGAATCAAATGTTATATTCCGATAGCAGCTTTCAGGGTCGTTACTGGGATTAATTAGAGTACCATCTGCTCAAATATCTCCACCACACGGTTTGCTGTTCGATGCATTTAGCGTTAATGTCAAGGATAATCTGTGGGCGAACATTTTCCACAAGCTTCTCTTACGAAGTATAATGAAAATGTATAATGATACTGCTGACTATTGCAAGAATAAGTTAAGAACAAGAGTTCTCGCTGAAAAGGACTCGAGAAAACGAGGGAACAGCTAACTGGTAGTAAAATAGAGGCTCGAAACCGCTGCACAGAGTGAATCAATAACGACTGGTACCTTCGGCTTGGAAACTATAGTAGGGGACAAATTCTTCCAATAGGAGAAGCCATCGCGGTAACGTTTGCTTTTCAGGTTCGCTTCCCGATACGCGAAGGTCACCCATTGGTGTTTAACACGTTTAGCACGGATCGGTTAAACTCCGTGCTAGCCTCTCGTGTGCCCGACGACAAAGTATAAATATTAGAAATTTCAGTTACGCTTCGTGAATTTCAACGAAAATAGAGAAGCTGACCAGCGACCTTTGGAACGAATACGACGACCTATAACGTGACGTCTCTTAAGGTCGACGAAAGGTAATTACGATGAAGAGTACTCGACGCCAACGACTGAGTGAAAATCCAATGACGCGCTGTATGCTAACACGGGTCACGGGTTATTACATTAATAGATATTGTCGCTGTTGATCGACGCATGCACCCAACGCAACAAAAAAAAAAAACTCAAATTTTTTATTTCATCAACGTTAGCGAGGCACAAGCTCGAGAATTTACGAGAAAAAAAAGCTGAGAAACACGGTTTTTTTTATTCAGACTATCAGGCGTAAATCAAAATGGAAGTCATGGAAGACCTTGGCAATGTATTTGTGTACGTACGTAGCTAGCAATCGAACGATAAAGCGTGCTGGGGCGTTATTAACGTAAACTTGACATTGCACAGCCGGCGATGGAAATGATAATTGTTTGTGAAAGGGCAGCGTGAATTTGTTGCGTAAGCGTAACGCGGCCACCGCGTGGAATAAACGTTTACGTACAGTATGCGTTCCCTCATCTTGGATTTAATTCCCACCCGGCGCGCACACCGATCGGACTGGGAGAGGCTGCCGTAAAGAGGAGATGCTCTTCCGTGTCCTGGCTCGGTGCACGGCACCGCGGTTGCCCCAGAAACCGTAATGCACTTCGCGTTATATGGGTCGGGACGCGCATTGATCCATATTCGGGGAACGACATCCCCGTGGCCGGGTAAGTGGGTCACCGACTCACGGAGGCACACGCGGAATTCTGTTACCAGCCAACCCGTTCGTTCGACGCCGTACGGAGCTCCTCCCATACAGAGCCACCGGAGCAACATGACCGATTTCGAGTGACAAAATCGGCGAGTTCGCTCGAATACGGGGTAGCAGGGCAAGAGTAAAACATAGTGCTCTTGGACGCCATGTTACGAGGGCGCAGACAGACTTTATAAGAATGCCACGCCTGACAAATCCTAACAGGACTCCTCCCCGGTAAACGACGAAAGAATATTCAAAAAAATAGAAATAAATAAATGCCTGAAGCGGGCCCCCTCTTAAAGGAGGATCCAAGGAAACTGAAATCTTCACACCAGTTCTAAAATAGCGGAGCTTCAACAGGTCGATGAATCAAACGACTGTCAGAAAGATCGATCCGTTACCCGAATCCAAAAATTGTTGAAAGTCGTACCTCAAATGCACGGTCATCGGAGAAACTACGTATGGCGAAGTCGTAAATTGACGCGTTCGCGGTACAGGGCACGTCCCCTATTGTATATCATTCCGGTATATCTTCCCAAACGTCTACCTTAGCGTAACCCGGGTCCTCGAGGTACCGATGTTCGAGATTTACACGGAGTCTGGCTCTGACAAGTCTTCATCCTCCACCAATACATCTACTAATTACAGCTTTCCAAGGTGCTCGGACGCAAAAGTCTCCAAAATACACAGACTCTGTTTCAAGCCTGGACAAACTTTCACAACGAATTCTACAGTTCTTGGGGGTGCCTTTCTGAATGTCTTTCCGTGCCCGTAATTGCACTACCTTTTTTAAGTAAATTAAGATACTAAAGACTCGAGTAAGACCTTTACCAGTAACGGTAGCTCTAAACATTTCTTCCTCAGGCCCTAACTATGGTCTAAGGTACTCATCTGCTCGTATTTCTGTCAATTTGCTTGCCCCGGTAGCTCAAACATCTTTACTTTGACGTTACCCGATTTTACGAGCTTGCTATATCGTAGCCCAGACTATACCCTCCTTTCCTGCACGATGACCGACACGTGCCGGGTGTTGGGTAGTCGAAACAACGATCTCGAGTATCCGAGAACCGCGTCCAAACTTTCCATCGACTAAGCGTGTCGAGTGACAACGGTCAGCCGCATGCTCGATCGGCTGTTTTGCAAGCGTGATCAACGGACGAGCAACGCACGTGGGCGATCGTGGCCTCGTTAGGCTCGCTGGCGGTAAGGAACCACAGCCTCTGGGTCGAAAGCGTGGTCGTCGAAACGCGGGGTGAAAGGGGACGGGTTTTTCCTGGACCGTGTACAGGCTGCACCCCATAAGGAACGCGTCGGCAAGTGCATCGATCCGGTTCCAAACGATATCCGGGTTACGGAGTCGAACCGGCGGGTCACCACGCCGGATAAAGGAACGCTCTAGCCCGGTGGCCTGTATCGAGCGACCCGATTCCGCGGCGGGACAACCCGGACAACCTGATTCCGACCGCGTCGACCCCATTCGTTGGCCCAATTCCCCCAATTACGGCTGCCTCCGGAATTTACGGTCACGGAGAACCTGGGGGTCTCGGGTAAATCCCCCGTCCCCCACCTCCGCGTCAGGAACGAGGCGTTTTGAACACGGGGTTCGCTGCTCGAGGGGGAGGATAACGTTAATGAAACTGACGCTGGTGAACGATCGAAACCGCTTTAGCTCGAAGAATATTTTCGACGTGCTTTCAACCTTTCGAGGGACGCCATTGTTGAACTTGGTGTCGAGGGTTGCACAGTCAGTTACGATAGAAAATTTTTAAGTTTTTTTTTTGTGGTAATGTGTAGAATTTTTATTGTAAAAGTTTAGCTATTTCTATAATTTTGGATTCACATTTCAGATATTTCTTTTAAAATTGAGTTTGCTTCTTTAATGATATCGAGGACTTTCTTCCTCGACTTTGTCATTTGATGTTTAAATAAACTTCGTATTTTCATCGAGAATTCTTAAATAATTCTTCTAGTTACAATACATAAAAAAAACACATTTGATACGACTTTGTATGCTTCCTCAACAACATCGTTTGGTATTTAAAACTAATTAATAATATTACAATTGCAATCCTCTGGTAGACAGGACTTCATACTCTATAGAGTCACCGAGGAGCAAAAAACTGAATTTTCAGACAGAACTCTTGAATTTGAACTGCCAAAATAAGCTCAATACCAAACTGTGGCTAGTTTCCAATCGTCTAAAGAGGGGTTTGGTCTGGCAGTCGACGCGTCGTAGCAACGTGCGCCTTAAACCCTCTCGACGCTCCTAGAAATGTGGGTCGTCCACTTCGTTTCACTTTCGCTCGCAAATAATCAACGCGATGCATGTATTTTAAGGTCGTCGAGGAATGTTTCTCCGGTGGCCGCTAGTCGCGCGAGGGATCTCGAAGATCTTTCGATCCGCCGCGACCCCGAGGGCGTCTAATTAGTCGCGTTATCTCGTCGACCTCCCTCCCTCCCGCGGATCGCGAAAGGTCGTTTCGAGCAAGTGCATCGCGTCCCTCGAAAAGAAACGCTCTAGAGCCGGGCAAGGTCTCCGAAAATTTTGCACGGCGAACGCGCGCCTGGATGTTGGTACGCGTGCACTGTTCCCGTTTCATTGGCCCAGATTCGCCATTGGATAGAGAGTGACCCACCCCTTGACCAGTCGAGGTGGGAGAGGGCCAAGAGCGTCGTCACGGAGCCCTATTCTTCTTCTGCCTCGCCTCTTCTTGTCTTCCTCCCTTTCCTCCTTCACCTCAACAAGTAGCAGAGGCTGCCAAGTACTACAACAGGTTCGTCGTATGCACCGGCACGCGCAGAACGTCGACGAGACGGAAAGGGTCGCGAAGAAACCGCGACGGAGGGACGAAGAAAGCAGGAGGCGCAAGAAATGGGAAAAAGGGCACCCGGAGGGGGGCAAGGATGGCTGTAAACGACGCGTGGCCCCGTGTACCTGACCCATTTATCCGATGCGACTCCGCACCGGTGGCTACGTAGCTGTATCGATCGACCTAGATCCGTGGCCCCAGCCTGGCACGACCTACTATTTGTTAGGCCACCTTAACCACCCTCCTGTATCGCTTACTTATTCTCCCGCGTACCCCGTCCGGGCACAATTACCGCTCGACTTTGGACGATCCTCAGCTAGCTGGCTACCGAAAACCTTAACAACCTTGCGCCAACGAACGGACGAAGGTCGCTACCGATTCCTTGCTGTCTCTATTCGGCATTAAGTGGAAAATAATGACCCCCTAATGGCCGAAATTCCCTTGGAAATTTAAACGTCTACCTGCCGAGGAGTCTATGGCCCGATCTCAGGGTCCTCGAGCGTTCACGAACCCGACGATGCGCCGAATGGGACCGTTGGCCTTTTCCCACACGCCCACGGGGCACATTGTGCATCACGGAACGATAATTTAATAAATCATGAGTGGAACTAAAAATAATTTCATGTACGAAGGTCTACGGTCGTCATTGGTGAATCACCCCTCCCCTCCACACCATCGAACGATGGGACATTGATCGGAAAAGGCAATTCACGGGGCGAGGTCTGGATTATACGCGGAATATAATTACCCGTAGATTTAATCGTTGTAATTAACTCGTATTTTGATCGAGCCTATTTCGATACTTTGGCATAACTTTTGTTAATAATCGTTCGATCTCTATGCAACTGCTATCTCGATTATTGCCGGACTCGAGCTAAATATTAGATCGTATGAAAATTTGAATCAAAGAATTTGCTTTTCAAACGTGAATCTAAGGTTACGTTCAACCACCCAGCGCGTTTGAAACAAGAACTGGAAGTCGTTGCGTAAGTTTTCGAGCAAATTAAGCTACATCTATCATGCACAGCGATCCACCAAATAATCCACACGGCTCATCGATTGACTACGGGACCTCACTTTGAGTAAGCCTGGCTTAATCTATACAGCTGTGTCTATTATGTCCTACACAGGGCGAACCACGTAACTCGTCCCTCCATGTAGTAAACGCGTTAGGTTCAAAAACTATTCAGCCTCGCCTCTTTGTAAGCTTCGTATAATTCTGTTAAACTTTGCGTAATAACAGTGTAAATGAAATAAAAGAATATTTATATAAACTCGAGTATCTTAAATATCCTCCCCCCATTATTAACTAATCTCGTTGCAGCAGCACTTCCGAGGATCCTGATACACAACCAATCTCGTACGATTAACAAACGAGAAGCAACTAAACAGCTATTTTATCGCGTGGTGTCCCGTTGGTGGTAGTATTTATAGTGCACACAATCGTAAGTGTAATTTACAAGCGTCGAGAGGCACACGAGGCATTCAAAGACGCCACGCGCGTTACGCCGACTCCGTCGTACATCATTCCAATTGTCGCTGATGTTGTCTCAGTAAACGAAGAAACGTTGAAAGGGAGTACGAGTTCCGTCAGTCGCCGCAAAAGGTAGGCGATATTTCACGCTGGTAAAAAGTTGGGCTATGTTGTAAAACAGCCTCGTTTGCTCAACCTTGCCCTTTCACACTGCTTGACACGGTGCAGTCGTAATGGATGGTAATTACGCGACGTAAAAACACATAATAGATTTGTAACAAACCTATACAGAGGATGTGGGCGCTCTCGATGAACCTCGAAAAATTCTCTCGATGGAAAATAAATAATGCGGGTAGTTTTAGAGAGGAGATCATAGACCAAGTAAATTCTATATAAAATTGACAGTATTTAATATTTTTACGCGACTCGATACTATATTTTTAAACTACTCGCTGCGTGAAAAGATTAAATTAGCGATTTGACGATAATAGGTTCGTTTCGAGCGGGTTGATTCGCGAATCGTTTAAATTTCGACCGAGTCTCGGGAAGTCTGTCCTACTTGTGCAAGAAGACGCGAGCCAAGGCAGAAAGTTTCGCGAGACAAAAATGACATCTGCCAGTCTGCGGCTGTAGGTCAAGATCGCGCGACTCGTTGGCATATTTTGTCGCTCGAGACCTTGGCTCGCGTGTGTTTAGGTTTGCAATACCGGGACAGCGGCGTACCGTGTTCCAACGTTTTCTCGTCGCAGCCTCGTCCTGGCTGGGCCAGCCTTGCGCAACTCCGTTTAGAACCGCGGAGACAATCGACGTATGTACTCCATCGACTATGGATTGTTCTAGGTCAGTTAACCGTAGTAACGAGGATCCTCGCGAGCCACCAGGCCCATATAAGCCCCTTTGTGGGAATAGGAATTTCATGGATACGAACTATAATCACCAGTTCCCCCGCCTCTACCGAACGTCCTCAAACGTCTCTAAACCGTACATCACAATTTGTCCTACTTATTTGGTATTCCACGAGTGAAAGTCCTTCGTTTACAATCCCACTTGGACACCTTAATCGTTTATCAAATTATTCTTCTTTTTCAGATTGAAATTATAATCGAAGTTTATTCGTTTCGCTAAAAATCTGGCACGTGGCATTCTAATTCTCTCAGATATTACGAATTAAATGGGGAAGCCAAAACAACTTCGAACCGTGTCTTCGTGCGGGCTAACGCACATTGGTGTTAACAAGCAATTTATTACTGGTCCAAGCCGGCCACCGGAGCCTCGAGACGCATTTATTTTCCATTAACGTAGCTTCGAACCCCTTATCTTAATAGACAAAGGGCATCAAGGGCTTCGTTAAGAGATTTCGAACGCAACTCCCGGGCGCAATAAGAAGACTCGACAAGATAACTTTCTTAGAAGACGCTACAGGGGTGAACAGTACAGTGATCGGCCCCTCATGAAATATTAATTTCAATTTAACAATTTTGAAAATAAAATCAACATGAACAGTCTCTAAAAAATTAGAGATTTTAAATATTTTTAATCTTAACCTTTTCATTATTCCCTATATAAATTAGTCTGAGAATTATATGTGTCAATGATAGTATCAAATGCATTAAAATTAAAATTAACAATTGCATCCAAAGCAAAACAGTACAAGGAATTTGAGCGGCTATAATGTTATAAAATATGTTTTTGAAATATTCCTTTTAAAATAAGGTCAATGACTGTTTATCTGTGATATTAAAAAAATAATTTTTAGCAAGAGGGTGCATGCTTTGCTTGGCGCTACGGCGAATGAAGCAGAGTTATGATCAGTATTCCGGGTGTCGACCACCCAATTTGTAGTTCCAGTGGACGAGTGTTATCAAGATGGACGTTTATTGGGCTTAATTAACGCGTTAAAGGGCGACAAACGAACGGGTCGAAGGGAGCTCTCGCACGGTAGTTGGAATCGAAACAGGACGTCGTGTCCTGGGGAATGGGTGTTCCGGGGGTTGCTGGATACCGGGAAGGGGAGCATATACAGAACGTGGTAGTGCACCTGACCCATATAACCGTCGCGGTATTGATCGACCTAATTCCGTAAAGCCACCTCCTCGCCGCAGAGATTGCCGGCCGAAATTACGTAAGCTAACCTACTGACTCACTGCACCCGTTGCCGCAGCAGAAACTTTCAGTTGTTACGCCCGTGTTTCGGATTGTTCCACCAACGACACGGTTTTCCTGTTCGCCGACGAACAGAGTCAAGTTCGATGCTACTTCGTACGCATCCGTTCAGCCCTCGACCCGTCCGCGGTATGGATTATTTCTCTCGTATTAAAATAGACCGGTCCAAATGAATTTTTCAAGACCAAACGCCACCAAACGTACCCGTTAAAGTCATTTTGTTCGATCGCTGGGAGAACATTGTTGACCCAAGATCCTTAACGAAATTACATTCACGCGTATTCGAAATTTTATACCGTTGAATGTTTCACGTCCATAAATTATGCCCACGTAGGTGCAGCTAAAAATGCTGTTACAAAACCTAAACGCAGTCTACCATAACTATGGTAGACTAAACAGTTCCCACGCATCGCCATGCCCCTCGGTGGATTCGAGACTTTAACGATGCTTTCGCGTAACTTTTTAACCGTGAAAGATATCGAAGCGAAATTTTGACTAAAAAATAGTCCTCTTTACAACAACTTTTTCTACATTTTTAAAAATTTCTATTGGAATCAAAAAAATTTTGAGCAGTGTGGAATTGTGATTTTTTTAATATTCTTTTTTTGTTTAATCTTCGAAAACGTTGTTAGGCGTGAGACGAGAAAATAAGGGCCCCGTCGTGAAAACGCTGAGATATCACGATGCCATTATGATTTTAATAAGCTTTAGGTCGACGATGACAAGCCGCTGCTATCGAGGAAGAACCAAGCAACGATCCGCTTTATCTGAAACGTAATTAAAACGAAGCTCACCTCCGTCGTCGTTCGAGGAGCAGTTGCAAACTAGGCGCATATGGTCGAGGACGATATCAAGGAGAAAACAAGGAGAAGTTACGACCCAAAGAGGATCGTTGGCAGCCTTGTTACGCGAGAAAAGTGCTTACAGCCAATATGAGCACATTTTCTTTCCGAATAGCGATTCAAAATAACGGATTAATTCGTGAATTAAATGAAAATAAAAATAAAAATTGTTGCATTTATATATTTATAATCTTGTCTCTGAATAGGGCCCAAAACTTCGTGTATACGTGCAGCCACTCACGTAGCCTCTCCTCGCGTGCACGGTTGCGTGTAAAAGACTAAACGAACGAAACGGGGCCCGTTCGAGCAAAAAGAAACATGGCCAAGGAACGACTACGGACGGATGAGTCAGTGATATTCGTCTTCTAACATCGAGTGAGCCACGTTGCGTTTTTAAGAACAAGAAAGAATTCTTAGTGTCGTCTGAGAATTCTATATAATAGAATATAATATCGTTTGACATAGCTCAACAAGTTTAATAGGGGGTAGTGGCAGGGATGAAACCAGGCGATTAGATTATCAGCTAGGTGTATAGCCTGGCTAACGAGTGCCATCTGATACTGTTTAAAGCAAGTCAAGACTATGGAAGCATAACAAGGACCTTCGTCGTGTCGAGTCCATCTTATTTAGCTTGTTGAAGTGGGTGGCCAATTTAATAGTAGATTTTTAAATTATCAAAGTAGCCGTTTTCAATCGGGGAGTCAATATTTACTTGCTAAAAATCACAAAATCCCAAACAAAACAAGTCAATTGAAAATTAATTCTAGTGTGGGGGCCATCGCCTCCCGTACCCGCCACTAGAGGGCTACGCTCTTGCCTCTCTCGCAAGCGCTCCACCGACCTTCCGTTTGCATATATCCCGTCCTCTCCTTTCCTTTTCCATCCCGTCCACTGAACCCCACAAATGCATGTAATTATAAGGCCCGCAAGATTGTTGCAAAGTCCCAAAGTTTTGGATGCGAATTCGACGAGAAACAAGGAAGAACCAAGCAGTTATCGGGAGGATCTCGACCCCCAAGTCACCGTGATAAATTTCACGCGATATCCTTGGCCGCGGTGCAAGGTCTCGTTAAATGGTAACCGGGCCGCATATGCTTTCGTCATCGATACCATTGAGATTCGAAAGGCACTCGATTTCTCTTTTGTGACCTTTCCTTTCACGTGGGGCAGGTCGTGCCTGGGCCAGGTGCAGCCACGACCGAAAACACCGACAACACAGGCCATCTACCTGCGTGACTTCGTCCCCCAGGCGCGGCCACCGGACGTCGCGGAGGATTCCCCCCCACCTTCCACCTCGTCCCACAGCCTTCGCAGTCGTCCTTTGTGAGAGGATCCTCGGAGGCTCCGGTCGTGCACGACTTCGGCGGGAGGGGAAGGGGGGCCAAAAAGTCGAGAGAGGAGGTCGTTGGCATCGGTCGTCGGTCATGAAACAACCGTTCCACCCTTCTCGCGGCGCAGAAACGATCATGGGAGGAGGAAAAGGCAGAGAGAAAGAGAGAGGGAACGTAGAAGGAGAGACGGAGAGTAGAAGAAGACCCTGCCCAAAAAGATTGGAATCTCGAGTCGCAGGTGGGTGGAAAACGTGAGTTTGAAGACCTCCGCGTCGGCCAGAGCCAACGTCGAAACGTTCTTTTGCTTCCTATTCCGAGAGTCTCGGTTTTTTCCCTTCTTTTTTTCTCGTCGTACCGATGGGGGCGAGCCACTCTTTTGGGGTGTCTGATTCCATGTTAGGGGACGTTCTGCTCGCAGCTGCCGCGATACGTTTCCGTCAGATTTCAGCGACGATGTGGGCAGAGGATGTTCCTCGACCCACGAACGCCGACTATTTTTGTATCACGTCCGAGGGGTCGTTAACCTATTAAGCCTCCCGTTCAGGAGGACAAGCAACCTTTTCGTACGAAAAATTATCTCCAACATCGTGTTCAATTTTTCCGTACTGAGATTAAATTTATTGCAACGTGAATTTAAAAAATGGTAAACTCGATAATAATTCAGCCGAGTGTCTATACACTGCTACGTCCTGGGATTGATAAAATTTTATTTCACGCTGTTATGATCTTTCTATTAAAATATTTTTTAATAAATCCAGGAGAAGTTTCTCTCTGTTATTTTTGTTCCGCGCGTGTAATGTGCTTCCCTTTCGTCTGGCTCGTCGCGATTCACCTGCGTGGGGATACGAGCGGCTACCGGGGCCCTCGGGGGTCAAAGCACCGTGTCTTCCTCGATTCAGGATCGATTCGGGGTCCCACGAAATTCTCCCCCCGGGGGCCCTCAATCGCGACAGTTGGATCGGATTCCACGACGTTTAACGAGGGCGAGAGAAAAGCATTTCGACGGGCTGCGTGCGACTGTGAGGGCGAGGGACAGGTGTCCGGCGAGGGTACATTCACGGTCTAACGATCGGCGGCAACCAGACGCCTTTTAACGCTCGCACGGTGCAACGTGTGGGTGCAACCTTTTCCAAACTCCGAGGGATACCTTCGATTTTTTGGGCTTTGTAACTTCTGTCCCCCCACGAACGACCACGGGACCGACGAAACCCGCTACGATGCGTTCGCTTTTTGCAGTCGATGCTCTGCTATCCTCGACTCTTCCACGATCTTTCAAGAATTCTATCGATTTCGAGCGTTCTATACCAAAATACTAAGAATCTTCCTTTAAACACCGCTTCGATCAATAGATCTAATTGTTTCCCTTTTCAAAATTGACAATTACTTTTTTTTTTTTTGTTTAATACTAGGGAAGCCACTTAACACTAGAACTACCGAACTGATCAAAATGACCCATTCGTAACGTAATTTCTAATGAAAATTTTTGCAAATTTACCCCATTTTCTAGTTTTCTATTGATACAAATAAATACACCATAATTGTCGGCAATTCTAGCGTTAAAACAATTAAGATACACTGTTCTTGCGAGTGTGACCGGGTCTGAGACACGTGTCGATGCTAAATCTAGCGTGGAAGGGTTCGAGCGTGAAAAGAATTTCTCAAAGGGATGCTGAAATCGCGGACGGTCGGTGTATATCAATTTTACGAGATCGTTTCAGAAGATCCCCGACGTGCACGCTGTTATTTTTTACTTTAATCTTATTTTCGATAAAGAGCAACGTGCCCAAAAGGGTCAATTATAATTAAATCGACGTAAGAAAAACATACTCCACGAAAAAAAATGTGATCTAATGAAAGAGAAAAGTCGATTGTCCTGAGAAGATGGAAGAAGTTGGATTTCCAGTAGAATATTTTTCCAAGGGGAGTATACTCACGTGTTCGATCTTCCGAACGATTTTTTTCGCGGTGTGGAAACGGTAACTGCATGCAGGATTTTGAAGGACGTTTTGGGACGGATTCTTCGGGACGATACGATACCTATGATGATAGTTCAAGTGTCAATTTCTTTGATCGAATTTGGTTTCGTAAAAGGACTGAGTGGTGTACACTCTGTGTTTGAACTACGCTCGAATTTTGATAAAATCGCGGATCCAGGACCTTGACCCCTTCGTCCTTACATCTAGACCGTGAACATTATTTTTTTTTTTTTTCAAAAATTTCAACGTTATTTGCTTTGGAGTGATTCAATGCACTGTTAATATTACAATAAAAATATAAATTATTTCGAAAATTATTTTCTTCTTTTTCAACGTTGAAATAAACTATTTGCTTTGGAGTCATTCAATGCACTGCTAATATTACAATAAAAATATAAATTAATTCGATAATTATTTTCTTCTTTTTAAACGTTGAAATAAACTTCATTTGCTTTGAGGTCATTCAATGCACTGTTAATATTACAATAAAAATATAAATTAATTCGATAATTATTTTCTTCTTTTTAAACGTTGAAATAAACTTTATTTGCTTTGGAGTCATTCAATGCACTGTTAATGTTACAATAAAAATATAAATTAATTCGATAATTATTTTCTTCTTTTTTTTTTTTTTCTTTTCTTTCTTTTTGCTTTGAGGTTATTTAATGCACTGTTAATATTACAATAAAAATATAAATTATAAATTATCTACGATCAATGGGCACGAAGGGGTTTTCGGATTCGTCTGGTGATCTTTCACGAAGCAGATTCCGATAAATTTCTAAGCTCATGAGTATTCAGCAGACGCAAATGCATGTTGTACGTGGGAAAAAAAGAAAATGACTTTAAAATATTACGTTCGCTTACGTTGTCGCCGGGTTAATGATACGTATTGACGTAATAGCGTAAAATGCATGCGAAAAAAAGAGGCGAAGAGACTTACCCGATCACGTGTGGCACGTCGATGGAGTGGGAAGAGGCCCGTTTGCGGTCACCAGCCATATCGGCGAGCCTAGCGAAATCTGTATCCTGATCAGCCAGCCGAGCGCTCTTACGTGACTCGAGCAACCTGACCTCGTCTATACGTTTGGTCAAGCTCAACGTCTGCAACAGGATGAACATGTTCGCGTGAGATCGAGTGTCACACCCAAAATTTCAGTTTCGGTTTCCATCGTAAAATTACCCATTACGGAACCGCAATACTCCCCGGGACTACTTTCTAGCTACAAAAAGGATCCCCCGACAGGGATGAATCCACGATAAATTTTCACGATTCGAAATTAAATCGTCACATTAAACGACCTTTATTCAGAATTTATTCGTCGATCCTTTCAATCTTGAACCAATTATTTATTTACAAGTGCATGCTGAAAGAAAGAATTTTTATCGACCACCCCCTCGAATCCACCCCTGTTCTTCGGGAATTTTTTCCCCAATTAACAATTTAACCCCTTGGCGTACGATTTAATTTCAAATAATTTTTCAAACTGGGCGGCTCAATAGCTCAGTCAATTTTCAACCGATTTACTTAAAATTTTTTACGGTGGTTCCTGATACTACCCCCTTCAGCTGCGTGTACGGAATTTTCGATCGAATAATTAGTTTCGACGTGATGTTAAAAAAACTATTGATCCTGTCACGATTTTTTAAGATTTCTCCACCATTTTATAATAAATAATTACTTTAAAAAATCCGTACGTGCAACCCTAGCTACTGTCTTATAGTTCAAGAAAATTGCATGATTTCTTGTCTCGCGACATGCAGTGAAAAATCACACGTCCGCCAGTTTCTAACAAACTTTTGAAGGCTTCTCAAACCGGTTCCTATTACATCTAGAATAATTAATATTTTTACACGAAATTTTTACAAGAAGTGGTTCAGGAAATGTACTTTCGAATACATTGAACGTTTATCGGAAAAAGTTTCACAGTTGGGCCCAAAAAATTCTTGTTTCCCCCTTTGAAACAACGAGCCGAAAAATAGTCGACTCGCGGTTCGATTCATCTCGCTGGCCGGTGAAAGCGCGAAATTTTGAACGGCCGCGTGGTTCGCGCGCACTTTCCCCTGGATCGCGCGAACGCAATTGCGGTGTCAGTGATTACTTCCTCGTAATTACTCAGCCCGCGAACGGGATTCCTGAGCAAGGAGCGTGCACCGGGACACGTTATCCGCGAGCCGGATTGCGTCAGCACGCGATCCTGGTACATTTGTAATATTACCTGCTCCGTGTCTTTCCTCGATCCCTACGTGGGCCAACCATCGATAAATTACTCGCAATTACAAGCACGATTACATTAATACTACTTACAAACCGAAATTTTTATCGAAACGATCATTTACAACACATATTTTCTCGTTTCTAATAGTAACAGGACCAATTTAAAAAAAAGGCATTTTTTAAGGAGTTCAAGGAATCAAATGTCTCGAAAGCTAATGCAGATACTGATCGAACTCGACGGTATATTGCCATTATTAAATACACTAATAGATTCAGAGAACCACAGATCTCATAATTTTATATAATAACGAGTAATAAAATTCGACGAAGAAAAACAGCATAACAATTCCATATTCCTCGTTGCGAGTTTCGCGGATAACATAACGTGGGGTCGAATCTGCTTGACAAAATCAGCGAGCTAAACGCGAAGGGGCGAGTGCACCAGGTGTCTGAAACGAAACAGACGCGTACCGGGTGTCATTTAAATAATTGCTAGACGGCGATTTCGATTCGTATCGCGCTCGACGAAACGAAAAGGGAGGAAAAAAGAGAACGAGTTATTGGCAATAATGAGAAACCGCGAGAAACGCGTACGAGTTCGCGGCCGCGAATTCTAGCCGGAGGCGATCGGCAATGGCGGGGGAAAGGACCGACCACGAGCGACGGTCCACTTTGAATCCCAGGCTTTTACGATACGCCAACATCGTCGTGAACTGGAGCGTGCAGATTGCAAATTCTAATCGCTGCATTAAACGGTTGGGAAACGAGTTAATTGATTACTATTAAGTATCGTAATAACAGGTGTACACGGGGAGATACCGTCGACCCTGGCGAACAGAGAACGAGATCGCAGCGGAAAAATCGACTGTTTCCTTTTTCCACTGGGTGGGATGGGGAAACCCGTCGGATGAAAAACACGGATACTGTTAGACGCGATGGATACTCGCGAAGGATCGCTAGGGAAACGACGATCTTTGCGCAGCTGGCATGTAGGAAGTGTATCGATGCTTAGAAGATAGAAGGGCAAAGAGATTAATGGGATATTATTACCAAAGAATTTTTTTCTCGAAAGTGCGTAGGAATTCGGGGATATGTGCATTCACCAAAAATGATTGCGATTAACCCCTGGAACGGAAAATAATTTTTTTAGAACGATTTGAAATTTTTTAATTCCGCCGATAAAGACCACCTTCCTGATTTTTTTTCTAGAAAATGGATAGGATTTCGAGGATATGTCTATTCACCAAAAATGATTGTAATTGACCCCTGCAACTAAAAATAATTTTTTTAGAAGAATTTGAAATGTATTAATTCTATTGAAAAATTTATCCATTTCTTGAATTTTTTTCTCGAAACTGGTTAAGATTTCGAAGGTATGTCTACTGACCAAAAATGATTGGAATTGACCCCTGCAGCTAAAAATAATTTTTTTAGAACGATTTGAAATTTTTTAATTTTGTCGCCCAACTTGTTCATCTACTCGAATTTTTTACTCGAAACTGGTTAGGATTTCGAGGGTATGTCTACTGACCAAAAATGATTGTAATTGACCCCTGCAACTAAAAATAATTTTTTAGAAGAAATTGAAATGATTTAATTTTGTCGAAAAATTTATCCATTTCTTGAATTTTTTTCTCGAAACTGGTTAGGATTTCGAGGATACGTCTAATCACCAAAAATGTAGTAACTAAAAATAATTTTATCAGAACAATTTGATATTTTTTAATTTAATTTTTTAATAACAAATTTTTTTACAAATTGCTCTATTCTCGTTTGGCAGCTCAACGTTAATATACCAGAGGCTGCTTTGATAATAACATTACGCCTCATAACACAGTCTATTCTTTCGTGTCTCATTTTTCCATTCCATCCTCGTCTATTCTTATTTTTTAACTTCTTTTTTCACATTTTCTAGGGAGTTTGTTTACACCTGTGTATTCATTGATTGAGATTATCCTGTCGATAGAGTTTCATGGAACTGTTGGGGATGGGTTTGCGAACGATATGGAGGGTAAAGGGTAGCGAACCTTAGCGAGGGACTACTGTATTCGAACGGTATCGTAACGCGGCTGAATTCCGTGCAGGACGCGTGAAAACGATCGGAACCAAGTCGGAAAACTGTTTACCCGTGGCAACGTCGTCATTATATTCGCATTATCGTTCCCCTGGCCGGTGATTTGCACGTGCACGAGCGCGTCCGGCGTGCCTAACGCGCCGCCGCCGTCGCCATTCCAACTCGCCGGGGGAAAAAAAGCGTTCCGGGTCCTCCAGCATGCGAGCACGCTCGTGCACACACGGTAGATCGAATTCATTCGCTGTAACGCGGTACACGTGTTCGATTAAACGCGACCGTAGGACGTAATTGCGCGGCGTGTACTACGCCGAGCCGGCGTGACGGCCATGTTTACGAGAGAACGGTCGAGTTACGAGCAGGGTTGGGCAGAACGGACTTTGAAAAGTACCACGACCACGAATACCGGACCAATTTCTACGGTAAATACTAATCGTCGCGACACTGAGCTGTTTTCTTTATTCCTCGAGCACGCAGCTTTCGAACGGCGCGGGAAAAATTCGAAATTCGAGGAACCCTGGCGCGGGAGAAACTATAACATTTGAAACGTTCTAGTTTCGATGGTTGTACGCAGTAGATCGTTGAATTTGTCTCGATAAACGCTATCATATTATTAACAAAAAAATATATGGCTTTATTTAAACAAAATTGACCTTGTATTATTTATACTGTATAATTTGCCCCTTTAAACGAAGCAACATTTTTTTAAGAACACTTTTCTGATAAACGTAACACCCTGTATAATGAATAAAGAAACGAAACCCAGTTTCGTCCAGCGAATTATCGTAGTAAACAAGGTACAGTTACAGGGAGGAAATCGAACTACGAGAAGAGTCGTCGACGTTCGTAGGATCTTCCTTGAACGATCGAATGATCCAGTTAACGATTTATAATCAGACCCACGCGGCGATAGTGTCCGCTATGAATTTTAAAGAAGCCGCGATATGAATACGGCCACACCGCCAGCGCGGATATTAATTTCCTGTATTTGTGTATACGCGGTGTTTATTGTGCCATTAACCGGTTAATGCACCTATCGATACGAAATCCAATTCCCCCGATCAAGGTTAATGCTATTAATTTATGTTCCCGCGGCAAGAAACGCTACGCAACAACCGGCAAAACCGAGGATCAAACGCGTTAACCCTCGATCTTGCTTATCCACCGACGTCTTTCCAACTTACGTCACTGAATAACTCGAACGTTTTCGTGGAAAGCGTTACTAGTTCCGCTAAAACTAACGATGGCGAGAATATTGTACAACGTGGATTTGGAAATCCTTTACTCGGGAGAACGGAAGAATAAGAATTATAGAATCGACGGAATAAATCACTCTTAAGGGGAGAATCATTTGTTGGTACGAATCTTCGTGATTAAACCATGTTCCAATAATGAGTAAACTTGTATTAGCGAAACCTGAATCTCAAAGCCATGAAAGTTATTATCTTATCTTGCTGTTTAAACATTTGTAGGTAGACGAAAGAAATATATTTCCAAATTACGATTCTAAATTACCTAATTCGAGACTCTAAATTTTACGCGTTCATCTGGCGATTATGTTTGCCACGGTTTCACAACGAACGGATAAAAAGTTCGAACGAACGAAGCCAATAAATTGCTATGGTTTTATCGGTTATCTATTATTCGAGTTAAATTTTGCTCGATTATAGTTATTTGCCTGCATAGATGTTTTCTCTGAATATCTACACGACCTACACACATTAATCGTGACACTCGTTACTACATTTTCACAAGCTAATCTAAACGATACGCAAAGCACAGCGTCACGCTCAGTTTACATAATGTTTCTAATTGTTTTTGATTTACGAATCACTATCGCGATACACTCTATGGGATTGATTTTATATTTTACGATCGAATTAAGTCGAATGGAATGGAATTAGAGTTAAAAAATTGTCCTGTTTGCTCAGGTACGTTGAATAAAATATATGAATAAACAAATCGAAGTTATTGAAAATTGTTATACAGGGTGTTAGGGCAAGCCTGGGAAAAATTTTAATGGGAGATTCTAGAGACCAAAATAAGACGAAAATCAAGAATACCAATTTGTTGACTGAAGCTTCGATAAAAAGTTATTAATGTTTAAAGTTTCACCAGTACTGAATTTTTTTCTCGAAAATGCGCAAGATTTCGGGGGTATGTCTATTCACCTAAGATTAGTGTAATTGACCCCCGCAACTAAAAATAATTTTTTTAGAACGATTTGAAAAATTTTTTTTTCACCGAATTTCAACACTTACCCGAATTTTTTTCTCGAAAGTGGGCAGGATTTCGGGGGTATGTCTATTCACCAAAAATAACTGTAATTGATCCCTGCAACTAAAAATAATTTTTCCACAACGATTTGAAATTGTTTAATTCAATTGTTAATAACTTTTCAACGAAGCCCCAATCAACAAATTGATATTCTTGATTTTCGTCTTATTTTGGTCTCTAGAATCTCCCATTAAAATTTTTTTCAGGGTTTTATGCTTTCGCATATTTTTCCATGAACGAATCTCAAACGTTAATAAGCGTTTGATAAACTCTAATGAATTGGGAATAAAAGAAATAAAAACTCGTGAAAAATAAAATAAAATTGTTGCGTTAGTAGTGTGTCCTAACAATTAGAGAAGTATTGCTATCGCGCGACTGACTGGCATATTCCATGCAAGAGTTAAATATAGTACATCTCGTAACAAACCATCCACTTCCGGTGTGAAAGAAAGGCTTGTTAGTAAAATAGTATATAATTCGTTAAAATGAGAGGAACAGCGCCGCGGTAGCGTAGGATGATCCAAAGACAAAATTAAAGACGAAATATCGTTACTGTACCTAAAATTATATTATAACTAAGAAAATGTGCGCAAAGAATCAGGAAACAATAGTTATTTAATCGACATGTGATGAGAAAGTTGTAATAAACACGCCTCGGAGTATCACAGGAAGCGCAAATCACCTAATTTATACGTTTCATTCTAATCTTCTCCAAACGGCTGTCTATTTCCGGTGTAATTATTCAGAAAATCGTTCAGAAAGTCTGCGAGAGGTCTGGCAAAACGGAGAAATCGCTAAACTGTTGCTACAGGGGAGCAACAATTGCAACAAATAGCAATCTAGGATTTCAAATAGTAAGGGTTGCGTCAGAAGATTTATTTACGAGTTAAGGGTGAGCAAAGTGAAAAACAATCACTCTTGCACCTTCCTGTTCCCACACGATATTCACTTAACTGCGCATAACCTGTTGTTGCCACGTGCTATTTGGAACGTACAACCTGAAAACGTGAGAAAGCTGCACGCTGTTTACACACTGACGAAGAATTTCATTTTGATTTTATTCAGTCCCCTCTTTCCGCTCGAAGCTTCTCAAAGAAACACCGCGCTTCGTAGCGTTTGTACAGGACTGTGAGAAAGCAAGGATAGAAGGCGCGCGGGTCCCTGGACGCCATGTTGGAAAGGCTCGATCAGATTCCAAACTTAATTTTCACGTTCATTCTAAAACTAGATTCAGCCTTTGTTCGCTTAAATATCGGTTCAAAAATTGAAGTTGGTTTACGAATCCAAAAATCGAATCACTGAATGTCACGTGACTGAAATAGAATAACCAATATGGCGGCCGTAAGTTCTATGGTTCGCATTGTAAGGGTTTATATTTTGATTACTCGAATCTTTCGCGACAAAGAAGTCTTCTTTGCTCGCAGAGACACGCACGATTTGTACAATTTGTCTCGGTTCCTGTCTACTTTATCAATTTACCCGTCTAATCTCGGAGTCACGCTCGTCCCGTGGCGGCGGTCGTAAAACTCTATTTCGATTTTCGTTCTTTGGGTCCTTCACCCGGTTGGGACGCGTCGACGCCGTTGGAGGAGGCGTAAAATGGGACCGGCTCTTATATAATTTTAATCCACCCGATGAATGCCGCCCGAACGAGATAGGAATCACGCGCCACTGAATTCGGCATGTAAATACACGAGAGAGTCCCGGCACGCTACGGGGCTACCCGGCTAAGCGAGATCGAAATTCCCCGCGTTCACGCACATACGACTACCGTTAATTCGACGAGGCCTTCAATTATGACTCGGCGATAATAACACACGAATCGCAAGGTGGGTTCCGTCGACGAACGGACGCCGCGAGGAACGAAAGGTCTGCCCAAAACCTTTCGAATTCTTTCGGGCAAACGGAAGCAAAGTAAAATAAAATTCTTGATCCGAAACCAGAGACTCTATTTGCAATCTTGTAAAAATGTTATTACGTTGCATCGATTCATCTAGCATAGATTTTTGTATTATAACAATGAAAACTTCATTGACTCAATATGGGCGAATAACTCACGAAAATGTGTTTTATTTATTTGTAAGACATTCTAGGGTATCTTTTAAAACGCTCGACTCGCAGCCCCGGACTTTCTTTCGCATGTTTCGCATGTGCAACGAGTTTCTCTACATACGTACCGTAACATACCGCGCAATCATTGTGTTTTTCTTACGAACGTGGAATAATTATATTCGTCTAAACGGTGTTCGATCGAACTGAGAGTCTAATATAAACATGAATGATTTGAAAATTGGAAAGAAGTTTGACTGAAAATTCCTGGATTTGAAAATATAGACGACAGTGATATTTCACTCGATGATTGTAGATATGTAGCCATATGGTTAGAGTAGGAGTGAAAGGGTTATGGCAACACTCCCCCATTTATGCGCCACGTGTTACCCAAAAATAACTCCTCTTTTCCTCCATTCCTTATCGCGTGTACTTTTAATCGACGCTTTTACGAGCATTGTTGTGAATGGAACCGCTCCATCGTGTCACAGATAAAGAAATCAGCCTTTAAAAACGTTTCCTCGGTCTCGTGACGTATCCTTTTACGTCAAAGGCGTGTCTATAATGTTCCCGGTGCGACAATACGCTCGTCGAACCATTCGAATGCTCGGTATAAAACACTTAACGTAATAACACCACCTGTGCAAACAATCGATTCCTCTATGAGGTAGCCAACGTCTTACGAGTTGGGCATACGATGAAAATATCACCTTGTTAAGCACACGGCGTTTCCTTCGTGTCTGATATTTTGATTCGTCTTCTATTCGAGTATCTGATTCCCTAATTTGTTCGAGCCAAGGAATTAGAGGATCACCTAGTCAAATAGCATTATCGTTGTCACGTGTCGTTAAAAAAGGCGTAGATTTCGCATTTGCGTAGTTAAATATTCAATACACTTTTTCTTCCTGATGTTCGATTCATGCTCGTCGATTATGCGGAAACGTGACCACCGTTTGTTTTTATCGAGTTAGTGGAAATCGGAGACACCGCGGCGAAGACGCAAGAAATGTATTCTGCGCAGTAGATGGCGCGTCGTACCGCTCGCGATCGAGATCAACGAAGAAAGTAAATCTTCGAGAAAATCGTCGAGGGGAGAAAAAATTGTGTTAGTGGAGCAGGAAACGCGTGGTTCGGTGATCGCACGAAACGCGCGGCAGCTCGAATTCGAACGAATTTTACTCGAAACGATGGCGAACAGTCTCAACCGAGGGAAACTATATTTCGAAATGAATTTTAATTGAGAAGTAAAAAGGATCATTTTTGTTTTCTTTAAATGAAGAATGACGGAACTTCTCCTTAGAGTTAATAATTTTATTTTCGGAAGGTTTCAGCCGCTCTATCGTGCAATCGGTGGCACGGCGATTCCGTGCACTTATGTTCCGCCGTTGCAGTAACGCGTGAAACGAGCCATATGCCCCACAATGGGCGCGAGTCATTGTCATCGGCTGTGCAAGTCGAGCAAACGCGGCAATTTCAGTTCCGCGTTTCGATAAACTCGCCTCGAATTCCGTTACTAATAAAGGGGGTCACGTATTTGGCTCTCAGTTTCTTGCGTCAGTGGCGGGCGAACATCGTCGTTCGAATAAAAATTTAATCTCCATCACCGTCGTAACGACGTCCAGACGATTACGGATATAAATTTGTAAATTTGTGTAAATATGCGTTGCTCGAAAATAAAAATTAACATATTTGTTTTGATCGCGGTGCACCGATATCGCTGTACCTCGTTGTGGCGACTTTGTTTTCGCGAGCTGCTCTCGTACGGCGCTCAAGCACTCCAGAAACCACGACCACCATTTTCCGCGGCGATCCACGATTCCGCGTTCTTGCGAAAGAACGTGGCCCGATAACGGCTGTCCCCCTCCACGTGGTCGAAGAAGTTCACGCGGCACGGAACGTGTGGGAAACCGTCAAGGCCGGCTGGGTCTGATCAAACATTAGGAAGCCTAGTCCAGGGATTCTCAACGGGGACATCGCGTATTCTTTCGGGGCAAATAAGGAAAAAAAAAGAAATTCCGGTAACCACAAGAACTAACAAGAGAATTTGCCCCGTCGATATTTAACTTTTGGTCGGTGGGTCTTTCTGGACCCAGATATCGTCATCTCTCATTTATTTGATTCTAGCCTTTCTAAGGAAAAGCATATGGTTGGTAAAGTGTTATGATTTTGGGGCCCAGTTTGTCTGCATTTGGACAAACATCTTCGACTCTGCAGAGACATTTGCCTCACATACAAACAGTGACTAATTGCGAATAAAATACATGCTTGGCTGGAGCTTGATCAAATTGAAAACTTGTGGGTAATATTTAGAATAATTATTTGAACAGATCGAGTCAAAAAAGTACCCGGATCTTCTATAGAAGGCTAATCGTTTTGAATCTAAACCCCCAAAGTTGATGTCCCTCGAGTAAATAAATTTGAGGATGAACGAGATAAGACGGGCAAATTTAGGAACTAGAAATCCTGCACAAGATTAATTATTCGAATTTCGAATTTTTCCCGTCTCGAGGGTCCGAGTGTTTCGCTATCGAAAATCGATGAGACCCGAGACCGAGTCTTTTTTTCCCCCCCGGTTGAACTCTCTCACCTTCGCAGCGCGGCTTAAAGGCCACGAGTAGGAAGGAAGACCGTTCAAAGGTCACCCGCCTGTGCTCGCAGGGTCGCGGGTATGATTAAGGGCACAAGTGGAAACAGAAGCGTACCGGGGACGGGGAAGCCAGTAAACACAGCGGTGAAGGAAAATCCGTGGAAAACGAGGGGAGGGGGAAGTCGAACGAGGAGGAAGTGTACGGCTCGAGGTCGCCATGCTCCCTGGCCGTGAGCCACGTGCGCTGGCACTCGAGCGCACTTTCACCGGCAGCTTTCAAATTTCTTCCCTCCGTTCAGGAATTCCTCCAACCCGTCGCCCCCTTCGCCGCTCGACGATCGTCCCCTCTCGCGTTTAACCCTTTTGCATAACGATATAGAGTACCCAGGACCCGTGGATCGAAATTTAATTGCATCGATTTCCCACGTATGGAAGTCACGACAGAGGTCAACATATACGAACATAAATCATGTCAATATTAGTATCGATGCCCCGTCAGCTTATGATTTTCAACAATTCTGAACATACATACACAACACTATACTTGGGTGTTCTAATGCAGGAATGGTAAACAAGTCGTCAGGATTTCCCCTCCCTCGTTATCAATTATTAGCACACAAGTTTGAATATGTTTGAATGAGTATATAGAAGTTGGCGACCCCTGCCCTAATGGTCAAGACCTCCATAAATATTCGAATAGACAGGGTTTCGAACACCAGGCGTCACTCGATTAAAAGAAATAATATTTTGTATATAAATTCCTAAACAACTACATGTATTTGTTTTGACACACTCACATCTATACCAAATAAGTAATTGCCCAAAGCAAACGTAGTTTTATTAAACTCCTACTATTCTAGAAAAATAGAATACATTAATTTGAGGTTTAATTAAAGACAATATTGAACAAAATACTACTACGTTCGATCGAGTGTACGTTCGCTAAATATGTGAGCCGCGTAGGTGTTTGAATATTCGAACAGGGAGAAATTCGAGGAGCAGTCGAAGTCGTAAGCGGTTTTAGGCGTATCGTTCGTGAACGACGATTAGTTTCGGGGAGTCATCGACCTCCCCGGTCCTAATACCGAACTTCTGCGTCGACGATCGTCTACTACCGCGTACGTACGCAAGTACGCGTCCGCCGGTTGTTGTGGTTTGAAAACACGGTTGCGCAACAATTGTTAGATAACGAAGCACGAAACTCGTGGCTCGTGGCTCGTGACGTCACGCGGTCGCGCGATTCGACGAAAGGAATTAATTGAAGGCGGAATGGCCGTCAACGGAGGAGGAGCCCCGGCGATGAGATTCTGGAATTCCGCTGCGCTTTAATCGAGATTCGGATTCACGTTACGCGAACGAGATAATGAATTCTAACGTTTACCTCTCGTGGTGCAATTACGTTTTTTTTTTTTTTGGGTCGAATGCCACGGGCCAGATAGTTATGTCGAAGCGGGTATACAAAATTGTAAATGCGTAACGAGGTAAAAAATTTATTTCGAAGTACACGATCGACCATCGGAAGATTCAATTTGCCAAATAAAAATTAAAAAAAAACCAGTTTTGGATGACTTTTGATAATCGACCGAGGAAATAAATATTTATGAAGCGAGAGGCCCCAAAGGACAACTTTAAATTTCGAAATGTTCGAAAATGCATTATTTCCCGTATTACGCGATGATCGATCTTGACTTTTAAAGCAATACGACTGACGGGGAAAATTACGAAATAATACATAGTGATCTTTAAGTAGTAAAAATGCTGTATATTTCTGAAGTAACTTTATACCCGGTTAATAATCATGATAAATACCTGTGATGAGACATTTCTTTAGACGAATTGGCTGCGGATTCGACTACGTTAAATTTCCTTGACTCACCTGAAACAAAAAGGAAGGATCGATTTTATTAAAGGGTCGAGGAATGAATTTCTGAAGGAGATTTTGATCAAAACACCGCTATTCCGTTCCGTTTATATCAGGGAACAGGATAGAGTATTTATAGTTTGTCTATTTGCTTCCGCGTCGCGAGAAATGGTCGGAGGAATCGTGGCGAAATTCAGAACGTGTTCCTAAAGTGGATCAACTTAAAATATAAGCTATATAACGTTGCGAAATTGGGGGGGGGTTGAAACGTACGATATCCCGGCTTCCGCGGAAAAAGCATTTACGGCGCAATTCGTTGGAAATTAAATTCAAAGCTTGTCTTTTCTATTCATCGTCTATTATTCTGTGACGACGCTTCCCGTATTCGCCAGCAGAGGGCTACGCTTTCTCACAAGCGCTCCACCAGCGCCTAAGGCAAGGCCTGCCCTTCTTCTCCTCTCCCCCCCCCCCTTTTCTTTTCTACCATCTTATTTACCACTACTTCCTACAACGGTAATCTCAATAAAATGTCGCTCATTTTTTATCTAACCTCGTCCGTATCGGATTCTCGTTGCATAAGTAAATTTCGTTGCCTAACGAAACGCGATTCTGTCGTTGCAACACGCTCGAAGCGGCGAAACTCCTCGCCGTCGAGCAATTCGGCGTCCGCGATACGAGAGTACCTTGTGAAATGAAGCAAATGCACTTTCACCCGGTATTGCATTTCGCAACCTCCCACCGCCGCGTATCCTGCTCGTCGTCGTCGTCAACGAAAGTAATTCCCTCCCCTCTGGTGAACGTCGTCTGGTTTCAACCGTCATCGTCAACATCCGGCATCGAGGACGCGGCGATCCGTCAAGGGGGGATAGGGGGGAGAGAAGCAAAAGATAGAATTCCGAAGAAACAGTTTCGTCGCCGCGAGCTGCGCCCAATTTCGCGAACGCGACGCGGGGCGATAAAAACGCGGCGATTTCTCTTTCCGACCTGCCAGGTAGCCGTAGCCAGCTGGCAACGGTTAACGAAATTCCGTCGTAACAACGATCCGGTAGGCAACAGCAAGGGGGATCGCAGGAATTAAACCCCTACCAACGACCAAAAAAATTCTCGGAACGACTATCCTCGACAAACGTCGAACAACGTGGCGAAAAATGGTGGAAAATGTACTGTTTCGACTTTTAACACTTTGACGGCCGCTGTCACGTATACGTGACTACTGTATCAGTCACCATTTCATCATACATTCAACTTATTACTAGACTGCGGGTGTTTATGCATTGATGGGGAATTTTAATTCTCAAGAAACTACAGAATGCACTTAATATGCAAAAATATAAGAAATACTTAAAGTAAGATACGAATTATTATATTTATGGGTTGAGACAATCATCTACAAAGCTCCCATTTTATTAATTCTATTAATAAAAATATGAATTTGCTTAAAGATCCGCAGTCTACTTATTACATTTGTTGAGGTTACATTTATAATTCCTTATAATAATATTCGAAGTGTTAAATATCAGTTTTCAACGTAATCGAGCGAGTTTGAAATATTAAAATTTATTGTTTGTCCCCATCCTAATTTTTTATACGTCTGAAAGAAAGAGACGAATATGATGGAGTTTCGAAGTATTCGTTTGTAGGAGAAAAATGTCGGAGCGCCATCTAACGGGACAACTACGGGTAATATAATCTGTCCGCCCGAGCGATTCAATTAACAGGAAAGAAAGAAAGCGCGACGATCGGCCACGCGTTGGCTGCATAAATATCGCCGCGACGCGTAAAAGGCCGGTCCTCGTGTGTTTCGAAATCCGCAAGGTTGCGCGCGACAGTCGCATACCAGGACACGTTTTATCGAACAACGGAATTCGCAATTTCATTTGCGGGCTGGAAACGTCTTTGGGGCAACCGCGATCGCCTACGACGCCAGTGTAGAAAGCTGTCCCGAGCTATTGCTACGAAATCGATCGAACGGATCGTCTTCGAAAGCCAGTACGAATGGACGACGACACGTTGAAACGGTAAAATCACGTATAGATCGTGGCTTGCTGACGAAGTCACGCGCACGTGATAACGGCCGTCGAAGCGTTGAGGCTGATTGAGAAAGAGCGCGCCAAGGCCTTTCCGGGTTTTGGCCAGATCGTCGTGGCTGCAATGGCCAGCCTCACCGTGAGGCAGGAAAGAAAGGCCGCATTCCATCAAACAATGATAACTGTACATTCCACTCCGACGAATAAAGCGGTACCTCTAGCCGGACCATTCAACCGTTCATGGGAGGGACCTTTCGAGCAAAGTACACGCGCCGAACATGACAATTTCATGAATCAGACCTTCCGCCATTGTAGAGTCCCGAGGCAAATGTACCGATAACCCACCAGAACAAATAATATCGGAAACAATATTCTCAATCACATTACTTAATCTGGTTGACTGCCAGACCAAATTCAAATAGGATGATACCTGGTGGGATGGCCTGTTTTTTTTTAGAACGTCAATATATAATACCATTGTACGAAAATATATTTGCAGAACTGTAATCGATATTGACTAAAATTACACAGTACTCGAGCAGATCGATGAAATAAGAAACCGGAATTACCCTATCGTTTGTGTGTTATTCGAGATTTCGCCCATCCACGATTTCTAGCAGACGGTTCGTAGACCACTTGGCGCAAATCGCGTCACTCGATTATTGATTCTGTTGGCTATACGTCAATGATCCCACGCGTTTCGCTGTGTCATTGGTATATACTCTGCAGTGCGTGGGCGACCGGCGTATTTTCCCTCGCGCGAGTTCCCAGTCGCGTCGGCGGTCTTTGAAAATAATTATCGTTTCGTACGATGAGAACGATTACCGTGAATTCGTAGGTACAGCCAGCGGCTGTTACTCATAATCGCGCATAGTTTGAACACCTGCACGAACACACGTGCAATCGCGAAAGGTCAACCTGGAATTGGTGTACACCTGTTCTCCGCGGCACGTCGCGGACTCGTGTGCCTCTCTTTCGAGTCGCGTATGTGCAACGCGTTAATGAACGCGAGACCCCGCTCTTTCGTAACAGATTTCACGGATCGTGACAATGGGAGATGAAACGGGGGATTTTTTTCCAAGGAAACCGTTAAATGCAGCGAATTTGTATCATAATTCTTTTCAATTAAACATAATGACAACCGTAGAAACGATATTTCGGTCCTTTCTGTTATCAAGATGGCCGACCAGATCGTCGATCGAGTATAACCTCTCTTTACGCGGCGAAAAATCACGAGTTATTCGATCGAAACTTTCCTGTGACACATTTTCACAAACGGCGGTATAACGGTTAAATAATGTGGTAAAAGTGACTTCTTACGGTCAGCCTACATTCGATCTAACGTGTTTGTAAACATAACCTACATTTCGATCCAAGGATTCCTCGCTCGTTCACGAAGTAAATCCGTTGCTTCTTGCGAATCTTCGGGGCAATTCAACTTGTTAGGGATATAAAAGTAGAAGGTTCAGGCTTTGGAATAATCCCAGGTAGATTATTGTACGACTTCTCTTCGCGAAGTGACGATAGTCCAACGATTTGCAAGGTTTCCGATGGAGTGCGCTCGAGCGCGGTCGCGCGATTTGGAAAATCGTCGCGAATAAACCGTGACGACCAGCGAGAAACTGGCCGCGTTCACGGAGCCATGACCTCGATCGAAGAATGCGCCGAGATTCGGACCGCGTAACGGGACACGTAAAATTCACTAGGGGGCCGCCTAATGCCAATGAGCGTTGGCGCGTTTCGTCGATGACGGCTGGAAAAAAAATAACGCGTGAAACCGTCGTCGAGGCCGTTTTCTCTGGCTTACCGTTAACGACCAGAAGAACACGAAAATCCGTCGAAAGGACCGTGGAAGAGTAGCAACCTCGTCGACCGGTGTCCTCGAACAGCGGCAGAAAGACAGAAGCTCGACGACATTCCCGATAATCTCGTTACCTATGCGTCGCTCAATGTCGAGCTTAACCTTGAAATGGTAACCTTTGCCTTTTTTCACAGACAACGATTAGCATAACGATCGTTATTTACCGGTAGAAAGAACCTCGCGGAAGCTCGTTCCACTTTCGTGGGTGAAAATGGCACGGTGGTGGTTATCAATCGAGGCCAGCAAACTTCTAGAACCGATAAAAGAAAAGGGAAAGCGTTTCGTTGGCTGAACGGAACCGAGGCACCGCGGCTCTTTCGCGCGCGTTTTTGAGGTTAGGTTTCGTAACACCGAGGTATGCGACGATTCTTAAAATTAACCCCGGGACGCGAGCTTGTAAGTTGAGCGTTTCTGTTTCTCCAAAGTCGAGGGGGGATCCCCCTTGGAGCCAGTGAAGCGTGAAAGACGTTTAAAAAACGATACGGGACAATGCTTTTTTTCTCGTTCGCTCTCGCACGCTGTCCTTCTTCTTCGGTCGTCGACTACGGGCAGAAGATAAAGGCGACTCGTAGGCTCAACGATATCGTTGTGTATAAATATCTACTGGTGTCGAATTTCGTCTCCGTTGTATACGAAAGATCTGAAGAATCGTTAGTGTGGGAATCTATCGGTGTCTCCTGCTTCGTAACGTAGCGAATAGCAGTAGCAACTAAGTAAACATGGCGGCTATGGAGATCGAAAGTTCCATCGGTTTTAATCGGAAAAGCCTGTATTTGTATCTTTCTAGGGTGTACGTTGGGCGTATGTTGGGAAACACTGCTTTATAAAATGACTCTGCATACTTGACCAGAGATAAATACTCGGCCTTGAGGCCCCTTGCAAAACACTCGTCAAGGGTTGACCAACCGCTCGAATATCCGAACGGCCGATTTATCCCTGATGGTTGGTACGCCTTTCGCAAGATCCGGGAGCGTTGCTGATTATTTATCCCTGACCGAGCCAGCTCGAGGAAGTTTCGACGAAAGGTTGGGAAAGGTTCGTTCTGTCTGACGTCAGTCCTAACAACTTCGATTCCTTAAATTACAAGCGCGGCGATTCAAATTGCGTATCCAGGCAGGCAGGCTCAACCTTAGAACACGCGTGAAACTATGGATAGACATTTGCATCACAGAGGCGATTATTACGATGAGTTATGCAGTCAGCCATTAGAAAAACAAGCGTTACGTCACACGAGGAAGGTCCTCCGGTTGATTTCTACGCGTCGATCGTATTCCTGCTTTCAACCGCGACTCGCGCCGATGAAAAAAATATTTGAACAGTCTGTTCGTTATGTAGTTTGATCGATCTAAATTCAGAGTTTGTTCCTTTGTTCGCGTACGTGTGCATGGTAAAGCGGACGATTTCGCAACACGAGGGCCATAGAATAGGGCAAGATTTACGACATTGTTTTGTAGCGTGAATCATTCGATAACGTAACAGTCTGGTTTTGTAGGGTTAGGTTGCATTAGGTTCTGACGATGCACGAAAAGGTCGTGCTGAAACAGAAGTATTTACTTAGGGGGGTTAGCAATTGCTATCTATTTAATTTGCTCCATCGGATGATTCATTTCGGTATTTCTCGAGACATTGTCCCAAGTTCTTACTGTGAACACTCGCTGAAACTTCCAGGTGCAAGCATTGCCCTTTTGAATAAGTGCCCCGATGTTTCACCGATATACCATTTCACTGAGTCAACAAACCCTTGATCGAACTCGAACGGAAATTGTTTCTCCCAACATCGTCAAACGACACATTACAACGAAATAAATTAAATACACGCGAAATGGGTCACGAAATCTTATTGGATTTATATTTTTAGCGTTCACTCGATAAACGTTTACAGAGAGGCTGGCTGTGTTGTGCTTAAATAATCGCGCAGTTTCGCTCGTACCAAAAATGTGATTCGTAAGCGACCTTTGTCATTGCCTTCGGGAAAGAATGGTGATTCAGTTCATCCTTCGACACGTTCGTACCTTGCTTCCAATGACAGCTCCTTTTCCACGAGATAACGCACGCTCCTTTTTGGTATTATATATACGCTTTGTATCGCATTCCATTTGCCATTTTATATCGACGCGGTGCTCGACAACGTATTCAAACGAAAAAGTATTTGAGAACGAAAGTGTACCCGTAGAACCGTGCTGTATCGAGTACAATGGCGGCGTTTTATGCTGTGCCAATACTTATGTACAGCACTGTATACAAGGTGTTCGGCCACCCCTAGGAAAAATATTAATGGGAGATTCTAGAGGCCGAACTAAGGCGAAAATCAAGAATATCAATATGTTAATTGGGGCTTAAAAGTTATTAAAAAATTAGATTAAAAAATTTCAAATTATATACGGAAAAATTATTTTCGGTTGCGGGGGTCAATTGTAATCATTTTTGGTGAATAGACATACCCTCGAAATCCTAACCAGTTTCGAGAAAAGAATTCAATAAAAGGATAAATTTTTCGACAAAATTAAAAGATTTAAAATTGTCCTAAAAAAATTATTTTTAGGTGCAGAGGTCAATTACAATTATTTTTGCTCAATAGATACACCCCCAAAATCCTACACACTTTCGAGAAAAAAATTCGAGTAGATGGACTTTGTCGACAAAATTACAAAATTTCAAATCGTTCTGGAAAAATTATTTTTGGTTGCAAGGGTCAATTACAATCATTTTTAGTCATTACACATAGCACCGAAATCCTACGCGTTTTCGAGAAAAAAATTCGAGAAAGTGTGAAATTTTTCGACGGAAAAAAAAATTTCAAATCGTTCTGGAAAAATTATTTTCGGTTGCGGGGGTCAATTACAATCATTTTTGGTCAATAGGTACACCCCCGAAATCCTACACACTTTCGAGAAAAAAATTCGAGCAGATGGACTTTGTCGACAAAATTACAAAATTTCAAATCGTTCTGGAAAAAATATTTTTAGTTGCGGGGGTCAATTACAATCATTTTTGGTGAACAGACATATCCCCGAAATCCTACCCACTTTTGAGAAAAAAATTCAGTAATGGCGGAACATTAAATGTTAATAACTTTTTAACGAAGCCTCAATCAACAAATTGGTATCCTAGATTTTTGTCTTATTTTGCCCCCTAGAATCTCCCATTAAAATTTCCCCCAGAGCTGACCGAACACTATGCTATAAACTAAAATGGCGACTGCAAAATTGTAACAAAATGGAGACGTACCAGCGTTGACTGGTGGAAACAATCAAAAGCGACGCAAACGGTAGGAATAAAACGATCCGCGTCAGCGGCTGTCGACATCCGTGAACTAAAGTAACAAACGCAAAACGGTTTGCAGGGAAAGGAGACGCCAACGTATCCGCGGACCACGGAGACGCAGTATCGTTCACTGCCAAGCGACGAAGCAACGAGCAATCTTAAAAATAAATGCAATCGGTCACGGTAAATAATTGATCCGCGTCTCGGGATCGTGGTGCTCGTCGCGCGTTATCTAAAGAGGGCACCGAATCGCGCCACATCTGCCTTGTATCTCGGTTTGCCGCGCTCGAAGTCGAGGATTTCTTTGTTCCGCGGATCTATTCCCGATCCCCGTCATCGGCCTTATTGGCTAGCTGCCGATGCTAATGGCGCAACTGCGTAATCGCGTTTCCACGTGCAGACTGCACCTGAACGTGAGTAACGAGCGTCTGCTAGAAAACCGTGCATGTAGGAATCTACCGAACGACCTGGCCGCCATTCGTCCCTCCAATCGCGGGAAAGGACAAAGCATGGCGAAGGAGCGCAGCTGAGGCCCGGCTAGCGTCTACGTTGCATCAGGGATTCCTGCCGGGACACGATCTTTCACGGTGGTCGGTTGGCTGCGGTGCAACCCGTGATCAAGACTACCGCAAAACTGCCGAAACGGTTGCAACAACCGTGAAAGTCCTAGCCGCGGATCGACCGTTCGATCTGTTCGGGTCTCTTCCCGATCTATTACGAATTAGAAATTTATTTTAGCCTTCAAAGGGGTATTTACACACGGCCTTCCGCGTGGAGGCTCCGTGGCTGTGCGAAAGTAACACCGCTATACGAATTTTTTATTTCGATATCGGTATTTTTGACAATTTTCAAATTAAGAACATTACGAAAAATGGCGGAGGAGAATCATTGTTTTCTCGACTCTATCGCTCCAAATTTTCCATCGCAAGTCAGCCGATCGGCTTATTTACCGAAGTCGCGATCCCGAATTAATTCGAACCGCCTGGCGCAAAATAAGAAAAATATTTTCGCCCGTTAGCCGGAATACCGTTTCTGCGCACTGTTTCCAGGCCCGTTTCCAAACACGAGAGACAGTTACGCGTCCTCTCTTTCGCTTGTTTGCGCGCGGGACTATCTTTAAAAGTTTTGGTCAACAAGGTAAGGCCTAATCAAAGTTCAACGCGAGGCGACGGTTTTATTTATAAAATAATTCAATACACCATAATTTAACGGAGATAGAAATTTTCAATATTATTGTATCAATAACATACAGAAGATACCAACATGGTGCGCAGAATCCATTCCTTGAACATCAAAGTTATCGTACCGATAGGAAATGAAATGAAATGGATTTATAACTAGATTTCGTGTATTTCGGCAGATAAGCAATATCAAATATTGAAATTAATCCACTTAAATGCATCCTCGATAAAACGCGAATAAATCGATGTACAGTATGCTTAGAAAGTATTTTGCTGCCCAGTTCCAATAGGATCATTTTTATCGCGAGCACAACGAGACACGATTCTAAATCGATCGAGCAAAGAGACAACGATAATGCAAAGTTTACGTAGATAATCGTCGCTCGTTCCAAGATCAAGGAAACGCTAGATATTTATAATCGGTGTTTTACAACGAAACGAGCAAACAGACTACTCGAGACCTAACCGAAAAAGGTTCCTGGCTGTGTAAACGTGACGGTCATTCGAGACAGACTTTATCTTTGGAATTAGTCAAACTTCGTGGTCGACTTACGTCCACTCATTGGCGACTGCAAAGTAAGCATTTACGTTTCTGACACCGCAAGAATCCAGGACTATGCCCCCGGTCAAATTTAGTCTTGTCGAAATCTTAGTCAGCGAACTTGCGCGACGTCCCGAGTTATTTTACGACAGTGTCCCTCTCATTTTCGAGCTTCGAAGCGTTTCGTCGACGAGGCACGAACGTTACAAAAGTGAATTATTTATTCCTTAGGTGAAAATAATAAAACTTAATAAATTATGAATTCATGTATGTCGTATCTTCGGTTCTGCAATGGTAAATACTAATCACCAATATCGTGGAGTATACGAAGTTTTTATATCGAAACACGAATCTCGATTGCCGGATATCATGTATTCGTAATTAATTGATCAAACATCAAACAGACTTTTATTACAATTGACAAATATAAATATATATATATATTATGAATTAAAATTGAGACTAACGATTTTGAAGAGTAATTATTTATAGACTTGTTTTTTTAGAAAGGATAAAACTGTTTCTGTTACTCGAATTGCACAAATTAGTATCGCTCTTATCGTTGCACCGTTTATACACATAACTGAAACATTACCTTATAAAAGTTAAATTCGCAGCTTCCTAGATGGCAAAGAACGATAGTATTGATCGAGCTGATAACGTTTACTTGGCAAGTTATTTATTAATATTTAACACGATCGAGTACATGAATATTTATCTAAGTATACATTAAAATAAACACCCTGGCTATCGGATGTACAGTTTTATGTTATTTTGTTCTATCTTGGATCACCAGCACACGCTAAATACTTATCCAGAAGCTTATAAAAACAGTTGGAAATATTGAAAAGATTGTCTAACAAAGGAAACGTCATAATTAAGAGAACTAAGTAGCTAACTGTAATTTAAATCATCGATCGCATATTACTATCTAAAGAAACGTGCAACATATAGAAAAACTTTGGCAGAAGTCATTAAATCGAATACGCTCGGAAACTTTTAACGAGTAACTAGGCGATGCGATTCCAGGAATTGACCAAGAGTCCCTTGCAACCTGCATTCGATGTGCATCAACCACCAACGCGAAGCAAACATTTTCATATATTCCATTGTGCCTTTGCAAGAATATTCCCAGCGGATCGGCAACGTTTTACCGTTGAAAATGAGCCCAAACACGATCCAAGTCGTGCTGGGTTTATTTGTGCGTGCTTGGAAGTTTTCCAAAAGCACCTGAAATTAATATAATTAAAGATAATTCGAAAACGGTCTTGTTGGGACTTATTCTAATCGAGAAATTCTTACGAAAACAATCACGATACGCTCAAGAAGCCCCGACGATAAATATCAAAATTGTTATTTTCCTCGATGGATGAAATCCAATTTCAATTGCGTATCTTATCGCCCCCCGACGTGTCTCGCTCGAGTCGACGGGTCTCCTCCGCGCCAAAGAAACGTAAACAATGATCGAAACGATTCCGAAAATTGTTACGGAGGTAAAAACCCAAACTTTCGACGAGGCGTTACGTTAATATACTGTGCAGAGTACAAAATGTTTACGTTTCTGTTGTGCATTTCATGAAGTTATGATATTAAAATGGATTAATCGCAAATTCAAAATAATATTGTGACGAAGATATCAATTAAGATCACTGTAAAAACCTGAAATAAAGCGTTACAAAAATGTATTCAAAAATAGTGCAAAATGACGACGCTGTAGCCATTCTCGCAAATCGACGCAAATTTGTATTTGGAAAAAAACCAAAAATTTTTTCTTGATCTTCGATAAGTTAATTTTAACATTATTTATTGACAAATGATTGCCCCATCTTTTGTACAAAATTGAACTTTCTCGCCAATCACGCAAACATTAATGTTTCAAAAATTCCCCACGTATTACTTTAGCTATACTCGTGTAGATTAAGAGAAAATTTTCTTTTTTCCAAATTTGCGTCAGTTACATTGCGTGCCTCAAATTAAACACGCCTCGCGAGAATGGCTCCAGAGTCGTCATTTTGCACTATTTTTGAATAAATATTTTTTTTTATTATACTCTTAATTTTTCATTCATCCAAAAAAAAAAAAATTTATTTCAGGTTTTTACAGTGGTTTTACAGGATTATGCATAATCGCCTCCGAAGAGTCAGAACTGATTGTTAGCAGAAAAAACAGAGTTCACAGCTAAAGGAAATACGCACGAAGACTGTCCTACGTCATTTTAATTCCCAAACGTCGATTCACCGATAACTATATTTGTTTATCGATAGAAACAGACGATAGATGGAAACGACTTGTTAACGTCATCCTGTTTACGGCACCCAGCGTGCACCGAGATTCGTATCTGACTAATTAATAACGCGTCGGTTCTCTCTCGAGCCATCACAATTTGCGCAAACAAGATTGAAGCTGGTCCACGTCCTCTGGCGATAGACAGAATAACGAAGCAACCGTTTTTCCCTCGCGTAAAAACGTTTGAAACGAAATGACGAGATAAACGAGAAGGGAGTGCAAATTTTCGAGATCACAGTCTTCGATATTAATTCTCATACTTCTATCGCGTATTATAATTGTGTCCAGCGTTGCAGTTTCCCCAGATGGCCACGATGGCGGAAGAAAAATCTGAACGACCCTTGACCGGGAGCAAGGCGAACGATAAGTTCCATTATAAACAAAAATTCAGCGAATATTAGTTGACCGATCGATAACGGGAACGCGAAGAAATAACCGCGACGCATTCGAGCTGATTACCTGTCCAGATAAGATTTACACAAAAGACGACCTCGACGGATGGATTTAATCGAGAAGAACGAAAACAATCGTTTATAAAATCGTACCGAGATTATCGTTCGATCCGGGGAAGATAAGGGAGACGCGAAACACGATCGGAGAAGTTTACGCGAACCAAATTAAACACAGAAAGAACGTCGATTATCCCAGCCAATGAATGGACAAAAGGAAAACCCAGGAAGGACGAAGGTACTCGACGAATTGACTTTTGAAATAATCGATCGAGGAAACTATGTGATGCAACGATAGCCAAGTATTAAAACGAACATTCGAACTACACAAATATGATCATGTTCCGAGGAATTTCCTCGTTCGAATAATCTCGCAGCGATAAAGCATGCGTGAACCCGTGCAACAATTCGATCGATTAGAGACTCGATTCTCGTTAACGGGTCTAGGAAGAAAAGTCTGACGGAGTACGGAGTCACACTGCTTCGATTTATTAAGTTCGTCACGAAAGTTTCGGATTACTGTCTTAATCGCTTCTCCGAGAACTTGAATATACTTCGACGGAACAACCGGACCTGACTCTCAGAAAATGAGGAAAAAACCACGGGAAGTCTGATACAACCAATTATCACTTACGAAGCTGCGCGAGCTTGTTTATTTCATTTCCTGGACCTGAATTATGAAGCTCGGTTGCTATTTACTCGCAGCATCCGCGGAGAACAAAATACCCCAGTCTCGGGGGGGGTTAATAATCACGTCTATCGCGTTGGGAATAATACACGATGAAATATTCAAATTTTGTTTGTTTTCCGAAAGGATTTACGCGGCCATTGTAGTATCGATATCAGTCGACTCGTCGTCGTAGCAGCTACTGGAAATTACACGATAAAAAGTATTTGTCTCCTCGATTCGTCCCTGATAGCGACAGCGGGGAAATACCACAATCCGTCAAACTTTTATTGCGAAAAAGTACCATGAACGGTTTCTGATTTATATTGCCCCGGGCTCGAACAAAGACCGACACCAAGAACGGTCTTTGTGCTCGTCTTATCGCGAAGAAAATATTTTTCCCTTCTTATCGACGTTGGGTATCGGTGCGTCGCTCGACGCGAGTGACGACGATCGCGACAAAAGAGACGGAAACAGTAGGCATCGTTCAGCTGCCGGTCGGCCTGTTCCTCCCGGCAGAGCCGTGCAATCGGTGTCACTGTGTCGTGCTTGCTACCGGTGACGTCACTGTGCAACATCGTCAACAGTCCCCGCCAACTACGCTACGCCATCCGCGACACTTACTTACGACACTGAATAAGCAACGAACACAAGCGATTACCAGCTGTCAGATAATGTTGCAGCGGCGTGCACGCAAAAACCGGCTTCCAGGCACGACGAAGCGCGCGTTTCGTTGTCCCCACTCTAAACCACAACGGGAAAAGACGCCGAACGCGTAGTCTACACTCCGGGCCAACGAGACGAGTCAGCAAACGAAAACAAACGTGCCTAAATGTGACACGAAAGTGTCCCTTGGAAGCCAATGACCGTGGCCGCGGCATCGACCATATCGAGCTCTTTGTTTTTATTCACTGGCTGGTCTTGTTGATATAAATTCGATTAGTATTTAATTTCAAATCGTTCTGGAAAAATTATTTTCGGTTTCGGGGGTCAATTACAATCATTTTTGGTCAATAGATATAACCTCGAAATCTTAAGCACTTTCGAGAAAAAAATCCGGATAGGTAAACAATTTTTCGGCGAAATTGAAAAGTTTCAAAACGATCTGAAAAAATTATTTTTGGTTGCGGGGGTCAATTACAATCATTTTTTGTGAATAGACATACCCCCGAAATCCTACGCAGTTTCGAGAAAAAAATTCAGTTATATGGGCAAATTTTTCGGCGAAATTGAAAAGTTTCAAATCGATCTGGAAAAATTATTTTTGGTTGTGGGGATCAATTACAATCATTTTTGGTCAATAGACATACCCTCGAAATCCTACGCACTTTCGAGAAAAAAATTCGGATAGGTAGACAAATATTTCGGCGAAATTAAAACTTTCAAATCGTTCTGGAAAAATTATTTTCGGTTGCAGGGGTTAATTACAATCATTTTTGGTCAATAGATATAACCTCGAAATCCTAAGCACTTTCGAGAAAAAAATTCAATAAATGGATAAATTTTTCGACAACATTGAACCATTTCAAATAGTTCTAAAAAAATTATATTTAGTTGCAGGGGTCAATTACAATTATTTTTGGTCAATAGATACACCACCGGAATCCTACGCACTTTCGAGTAAAAAATTCGAGTAGATGGACAAATTTTTCGACAAAATTAAAAACTCTCAAATCGTTCTGGAAAAATTATTTTTGGTTGCAGGGGTTAATTACAATCATTTTTGGTCGATAGACATACACTCGAAATCCTATGCACTTTCGAGAAAAAAATTCAATAAATGGATAAATTTTTCGACAACATTGAAACATTTCAAATAGTTCTAAAAAAATTATATTTAGTTGCAGGGGTCAATTACAATTATTTTTGGTCAATAGATACACCACCGAAATCCTACGCACTTTCGAGTAAAAAATTCGAGTAGATGGACAAATTTTTCGACAAAATTAAAAACTCTCAAATCGTTCTGGAAAAATTATTTTTGGTTGCAGGGGTTAATTACAATCATTTTTGGTCAATAGACATACACTCGAAATCCTATGCACTTTCAAGAAAAAAATTGGAATAGGTAGACGTGCACGATGAATTTCGACTTAATCATTATTATTACCCTTTTAGTAATTTTCGAACGCTAGACAGAGGGAACGGAGGAAGTCGATAGCATAGATAGGTCAATTGATGATGTAGTTGCCTCTTGTGTTCCAGAGTTGAAGTGTTCTGTTGATACGACACGGACAATTCCAGTACCCGATGAGTTTCCACTTAATTATAAATAATGGATCTGTTGACAGTTGTCACTTTCGGAAGCCAGACTCGGAGTGAAAGAATCAGTCACCGCAGTGGGCATCCAATTGTAAAAGCAATTGCTTCTGTTGCACCTCAAAGTTGGTGACTCTAACGTCAAATTAAATACGATTTAATTTTCGACTAATGAAAGTGTCCAACCGTGGAATCAAAGAACCGAACGAAACAGGATAAAATTAACGATTCCATCCCCTTGTTGGATTCACGATATTATTTCCAGAGACCCCACAAATGTATCAGACTCGATTTCGTTGACCCAGAATGTGTTAAACGTCTCAATGGTTTATTATCAAACGTCTTTATCGCTCACAATGGCGAAATACAAGCATTCCAACGTAGCCTTAATTCAGACACACTAGGAGGACGGCCAGTAGATAAATTGAATAGACGTTTGCAACAAGTTCGTCAATTAAAAGTGTCAGTGGAGCCGTTAGACTTGCAAGTGTTTCGGATCGGTCTCGCGAGAGATCTGTCGTTTCGCGTTCCATTCCGGAGCGGTCTATTTCAAACAAATCGTGACGTTGAAACGCCTGGCACCGGCGAGTGACGGCCGAACCAGCGATTCCTCACTCTGTCCGCGGCCTTAACGCCGTTGTCATCGGTTCTTCCTACTCTTTGTGCGTCATCGCGAGAGCGCACGTCACGATTCGTCGTAAAAATCGTCCATCGCGACCATTGTTAAAAATTTAACGAGGTCGGAAACGAAGGACCCGTCTTAAATTTATCAAGTGTGTCACGATCACCGTGCAATTTCGACAAACACCGCGCGAACGAGAAGCGCCCGTACGCTGCGTTCCATCGGAGCCTACAAACCTAATTACCTCTTTCGCCATTGAGGATACGAAAAAAACGTTCGAGGAAACATACTCCAATGATTTCATAGAACAAGTTTCAATGGCTTGATTCACAAACATTGCGTAATGTTTAATGGTCACAGTTTTAACGTTTCAACCATTTGAAAATATTGTATATCACGAGTCTGAGCCAAATTTAGCCACTTTTAACACGTTCGGAGGCGTTAATGTTTGAAGTGGTTTCTCGATGAACGAGGACGAAATGGCGAGCCAAAAAATGGCCCCAGTCGCGAAGCCACGAGTGTGCTTTGATAATCATGATCCGCGATGACTCTGGTATTTCCGTTTGCCTTGTCTCTTAGTGTTCCACCCGTTAAGAGAAGGTATGTACCAAAAAGCAGGTCACGCAACGGCGATAACGGTAATCCGTGCAGCCGCGGTGCAATGGCGTCCACGTGGAAAAACAAACGGAGAAAAGTGTTTCGCCCGTGTGTCCTACGGGATTGCGAGATTTGTAATGTCTCCGAGCGGTAATGATCGCAAGGGTTTTTCCACAGGATCACCGCGCGGCTATTACGGCGGTAGTAATTTGGAAAGTCCGTGCTAAATCGTCTCGTTCGGGCGAGTCATACTCGTTTAATTCCGTGGTCTCTGGATCACGCGACGAATCGTACATTTCACAATAACGCGGTTTTTTATATCTACGCCATTCTTATCTCTCGATATGTTTTCTAGTAGATTAGTCTAAGTTTCTAGGCTATTGTTTCGAGAGTACTCTTGGCCAATGAATCGAAGTCACCGAGTATTCGTCGAATTCCGTGTTAGAAATTGTATGTATCTGTTTCGAATTGAAATTTCAGCAGAGTTGTAAATTGTTACGCGCTACGGAAATAAATTGCAATCGAAATTCCAACGATAGCTTTCTATTTTTATCGACAGTGTATTATACATATATTAAACGTTATTATCTGTACATATAATAGGTTGCCGATAAAAATAGAAAGCCATGACCGGTACTTTGGTTTTTCTATTCTCGTTATCTTCTATGGCGACTATATAACTGTATCATCGTTCCTTGAAACACTCTGTGTATGTATTATAGTTTTATTTCCCCCGAAATCACCGTCCATAATCACTTACACGATAACGCACATTACGTCCTCGCATGTGCTCAGCCATATACAGTACCATAAAATGTAGATACAAGATAATCAGTACAATTCACCACTAAGATATGCGTAATATCGAAAAAAAAAAACATGGAATTGTATTCAATCGTGTGTATACTTCACACATAGTACATAATGAATATTATTAAATTATATACAATTTACGAACAAATTGAAATTATCGTAGGAGAATATATTATGCAAGATGCTCGAAAATTCATTTGCGTTGACGTTTTCGACAAACGTGCTACATTAAAATTATTATAATTACAAAAATTACCACGAAATAATCAACAACCGTCAGACTCGATTAGATATAATCATCAGTCCGTTAGAAGCTAATACGCCACGTATCAAACGTTGTAATTTGCGACGCGCGTCCAATGACATCAAACAAAGAAACGTTATCGTCTAAGCAAGCAGAGCTTACTCATTCATCGTAAATGCGTATAGGTCCCCGGTAGCGGTGAGCTCGATAATGGATCGAATCGCCTCGGACATCGAATCGAGACGGTCTTGATTGGTCGTGAAACTCTTGGGTTTCGAAGCTTTAACAAGTCTACAAAATGGAACGAAGACTTCGAAACGATGCCCGATACGATCCGAACCTTGACAGTTTCGAAAGATACGGATCTGTTGCAAGGTCTAGATTCGAACGTCCGTCCGGGCGCGCGAGCGTTACTCTCGGCCACACGCCGCGCATGCATGCATAAGAGAACACTCGATCCAGTTCGCGCGTTATCGAAAGGCGAGAGTGTCAACGTTCACCCGCGCGAAAGTGAAAATCTGGGGCCGCCAGCGGGCGGGAGGTGCTACTACGTTTGCCGATTGTCGGCGGGCGGGAAAAGGCCGGCCCGCGGCGGTATCTAGGCTGCGACCCGGTTCGCGATATCATTTGGGTCATTGTGTTCAGCCGGGTCCAGCGAAACCGGATGAACGCCGGTTAGATCGTATCGCGCGCGACGAATCCTTCCGACGGCCACTGCGCACCTTTAACACGCATGTGCGTGCCCTACGCGAGCGCAGTGCTGCGCTGCCGGGCTATGCGCGCTGCTCTCGTTACATCACAGCCAACGTTGCGTAAAATGTACGCTGGCACACGCTCCTCTCTACTGTTACGGAGTACGTGGCCGCCTTTCGCCCCTCTCCTGGCCCCTTTTTAAGCCCATCAACCTCCCCCCTCTCCCCTACCATCGCTGGTAGCCACCTACGACGCTGCCTCCTCGTTCCGTCTCTTTACACGCGCCTTAACCAGCACCGCGTGAACTCGAACACTGGGGCTTCTCGTTCTACGCGGCGAAAGTTTGTTTTCATTTCGCGCTCTCCACCGCCCCCTCGCTTCGCCATCGCGGTCGTCGCTGCCCGGCATTCGACTTTTCGTTCCTGCGCGCGTCTCGACCAACTAATTCACGGATACCGAGAGTACTTGAACGATTACGAATGACGATGGTTCGGAGAAATTTAGATTCGTCGTAAACATTGGTCAGCGCCTCCTTTCAGACGGAATCGCGCGAGCGAGTATAACTCTTTCTTGGATCGTAGTATTGAGTTTGGCGATACGCTTGCACACTCCTCGCCGTACCCCGGTAGCCGGCGAGATAGAAGCGTGTAACTGTGCGTGAGTCTATGATAATGTTAGAGCAAACTCGCCGGTAGCGTATCGTCGTTTACCCCCTCTAGAAAAGTGTGCGAGCGAGTGACTGAAGGAAATAAAGTGCTAGAAAAAGACAAATGTACTAGCACGTGCGATATCGTCTGAAAGAGATGCGAGATGCAAAGTGATATCTGAAATGTGTTTCTAAATCGAAGCGAGTTTACAACGACGTACATATTCTATATTATGGATGACAAAGTGCAGTCTTTTTCACCTTGTACGATTTCCCAAAGTATGTAGAAAATTATTACAGGGGCCCGTACGATACCCGTTTTTACACGATCAGGGTACTGTATTGATGCTATTTTCAACGCGCATGCGCCAAAAACCTTACCCGCCTGGCAACAGTGTCCGAGCGTAGATCGTCCTACGTATTTCGAAACGTTTACGAAGAGACCTACACGAGTGTTTTGCAATAGTTAAGGCAACTGTCGTTTGGATCATCGTCCAGCCAACGATTACTTTATCGTGACGTGTAAACAGCTCGAAGAACATACCCTGTGTCACGAGCCTATCTCGTAGGAGTAATTTATTCATTCGTCTCGTTAAACCATCAGAGTCTCGACATCCAATAAGGTACTTCATACGTAGCCCCCTTGTCGCCACCTACTCTTCGACGTGAGTTCTTTTCACCGGTGTGCGAGATATAAAATCGTTTAATCGATGGTACGTAAGGCCACCTATCCCGTCCCACATACATTGTCGGAAGCCGGCTCGCCATGTTGGAAAGTCATAGAACAAGCGAAGTAACAAGAGGGACGCAACAGCTCGAGAAAAAGAGTCACGATCGGTGGTGCCACGACGCGAGCTGAACTCTTTCTCCTGTTTTCCCGATACCTATCCGCGTCCGTGAGAGTCAACGGGATGCGTGCGAGCGCGTTGCACAGGGGACAGACGCCACAACGTCTTTCCTTGTGAAATCACGCGCGTCGAACGCATACCGGCACTCGTATACAGGTACTCGTGTACAGCAAGTGATCGCCAGTTTAAAAGCACGAGTGATATTAAATTTATAGCGAAAAAGTGTTTATTTTTTATTTTCGTGACGTATGAAAAAATGAAAAGTATGCCCTCGATACCAAATTTTCTTTGTTAAGTTTGGCTGTAACAAATCTTACTAATCGAATGTAAATTTATTTGAAGCCGTCGAGATATAGAATTTATTATGTAAAAAAAACTTGTTTCTTGATATCCATTATTTCTATAAGAAAATCACTATATGGGGGTCAACAACTGTATACGTTACCCTATACGATCGGTACCTTCTCGACCCACTTTTCTGAGAAAGGCCCGACCTCGCTTTTCTCTCGGTACAGCAGATACGCGCCACTTTTCCTCGCGTCCTCGAGAGTCCTATGCGATACACACAACGCGTGCACTATGTTTTCGTACCACCAGCCGTTCACCCGGACTAGCACCATCGCGAACTATAGAGCAATAAAAACCTACCATGCGGACTCTATGCACACTCTACAAAATAACATAGTTTTGCTAATAATGGCGTAACCTGGAATTCTAATATTCGTACGCTGATATCCATAAAAATTATTATACAAAATATGGTTCGTATTTGGACTACATATGCTATAATAATGGTTTGTAATATGAATAAATGAAATGTACTTTTTATACGCTTCTGACTAAATAGAATTTGAATAGAAACATTTTACGATAAACAAATAAAAATTGAATCGTTCGATCGTACGAACGTCACGAATAAATCGCTATACGTTCGTTTCGTTCGTCATCTATTATAGTATTCAAATAAAACGTCGCACATCTCTGTTTCCTCGTTCGGTATTATCGATATTAATTGCTAGAAAGTCCCTGAGGACTTACGCGATACACATTCTACCGTATGTTACCTTCGTTCGTGCAAGGTTACATTATCGATCATAATTTACGACGCGTGCTGCATCGTTACGTCAGTGCGACTGGTTTACGACTGATATTGTTGGGTGGGAAACGAGACGAATAAACTTACGCGCGTCGTGCCCGCGAACAGCTGATTTTGCAAAGCGTGCGTTTGCTTTGGTGCGCAAATACAAAAGTCTGACGCGTTCGGCATATATTATCGTAAATATTTTGAATTTCCTAACTCGACGTCTCGAATCCAAAACTCTCACGATTTTATTTATTTGTTTAGAGCGCGTGAAATGTTTCGCGTTCCAAGCTCGAAACCAAGGACCGCGTTTTGGCACGAATTTCGAACGCGTTGATTTACTTTCGCTCGGACAATAAAATTTTCGTCCACGGTTAGGGTTATCAACCTTTCAAGAATAAATTGTTAATTGATATCGCAAACATTAAGATGTTGGGCCTGTGAATAAATATTTTATGTACATTTATTGTAAAAGGACTTGCTGTACAATTCATCGGGTCAATAGAAATTGTGTTCCGAAATTTCTTTCCGTTCTGTACGGTACCAATCGTATTTTAAACGTGAAAAAGAATTGTAACATAACCTTTTCCTATGACCTTTCTGGATCCACGTTTTCGTCCCAGTGTGCGTCGTGATTCCCAAACAGCGACTGTTTGGCCCGATGGAATTCGAGAACGACGATTCCGGGTAATCATACCGACACGCACGTTCCATTTTGCAATTCCGTGCCGTCACGTCGGGCGTGCAACTTATTAAAAGTCCGCGCGTCTCGTGCGTACTACGCGCCCGTTTCGACCGAAGCCTTGCGGGCGATCGCGCCGCGATGCATATGTATTGCACCGACTAGAGCTGTTCCAATATCCAAGGTAATTGTACTCAAGCGTGCTAATGATTGCTACACGGGCGCAATCGCGGTAAACCAAACCGGAGAGCGAGAGAGAGAGAGAGAGAGGCCGTAGAGTACGAGCCGAGCAGTGAGAAGGCGTTGCATTGTAAACTCTATGACCGACTTTACGAGCGATCGGCTAGGATGCAGTGCCTCCAACCGGCCGGTCGACGCAACTAGCCGCCATGTTGTTTCCAAACCCGAAATCAAGCTTGCAGCACTTCGCGAAGAGAAAGGAGAACTGATCGTTCGCTTCGTGCCCGCGATAACGTCATAACTTTCGTTTGCACGGTGGGACCAATTATCGGAAATAACAGAGAGACAAACGCCTGTCTATAGAAATAAAATTGTAACTTTTTAACGATCAAATTTTTAGACATTTTTGTATGGAATAGCTACGACGAAGTACAGATTTTTACAATTTTCATCCGTCTGTCTGCGTGTTCGTTTGTTTATTCGTCCCCGGGGTTGATTCGAATTCTAAAAGCCTGGGATAGACTATTCGTCATCGCGTCTGCATATGCAACGGAGGTACAGTCGCGTCAGAAAGTTAACGATCACCGTCGTACATAAACATGGAAGAAATGAATGAGAATGAGTTGATTCTTGTATAAATATATTTGAGCGTAATAATCCAATGACTATTCTACAATTAAGAGGGGAAAATATACTACGATCGACGTACCGTTGCATCTGCTTTTCAAATTAGCCGATTCGAAACCATAACGCGAATTCGAGCCGTTTAACGGTAATTTTTTCATTATGCAAAAGTATTCGGATTTCAAGTATCAATGTCAGCCATAATCCGGATCCCGGTACCGATCTACATTCTCCCTCATGCATATTCGATCTTTGGTGTATGGGTCGATGTTAAGCAGACGCCCATTTTCCGGGCCGACCTTTCTAGGATAGCTGGGGACATTCTATCTATTATTCCACCGATTGTAATTTATCGCAGGAAATTCTGTAACCCGACTACAGTCGTTCCCGGAATAATGACATATATTAAGATCAAAAATCGGAAACAGAGATTCATTCCAGAAGCGTTGAGTAACCTATGCTACCGGAACCGTAAACTATTTTGCATCGTTAATAAAAATAAGCCCGATAGTTGCCACAAATGTAGATTAGAAACAACATATTAACATTGGAAAGCGTTAGGTTAAATATGAAAAAAATCTTGATGAAAATTGCGTTCTCGAATCTTTTAATTTTTTACTCGTATAATTTCCAGTTTCTGTTCGTGGCTAGAAGCATAGACGAATACACAGACGCCAGCCGGTCCGTGGCTATAAGTTAATACTTATACAGAATGGCCATCCGTGATCCATCTTGCGTAACCTATTTACCGGCAAAGTGGTACAAGCACGTATGACATAATCCCGTGCAACAGAACACGCACTGTAGATTCCGGCCTGTTCGAGTACTATTTTAAATAGCCCGTGCCGGCGTTGCGCATGCGCGTCGGTTCACGCCGCATGGTACACACGCTGATGCGTGCGGCATTACGAAAATGAAAAGTACGCGTGGAAAACTAACATCGCGCAACGAGTGACCATCGTTTCTGTCCAGCAACGGGAAACTTCTGGCACGATCAACGAGTTTTAACCCTTCCGCGGACGGTGTTCGCATATACTGGCAACGTTTACCGTTTCGAACCGTGCATCGAACGATGCTTCAGAAACGTACACTCCGCGAAAAAATCCTTCCTGTTTTCAGGTTTTAATTTTAACCAGATTCGGTAATCCCCCATCGAAGAAAAGTATAACAAATAATATCGAAATTCCAAGTCTATCTGGCAGCTTGTTTTTCTAATGTACTTGTGTGTTGATGTTTCGAATCAAGATTTCCAGTTACTTCTGTTATCGCTTAACCTTTAACTCTTAGAACTAAAGAGTTCCACAAAGCATGCAAGGCCGACCACTTTCTTAGTAATTTCCCCATGCATCAACGAAACAGAATATGTAAACTTTATTAGAATCTGTGGCGGCCAAGGCACCACATACGCCTTAGCCGTTCGAAGCCGCTACAATGTATGGTTGCACACGAGACGATGGTTGCACACGAGACGATGGTTGCACACGAGACGATGGTTGCACACGAGACGACCAGAGCCGCGTGAGCCGAAAAGCCGTTGTCGTCGTCTCTGACCGTCTTTTGTTTTTGAAGGCCTCTTGGTACGGTGGCGATGATCGTACCAGAGAGTCGAGCGTAACCCGCACCACGAGTCACGTCGTTGTACGACAGCAACAATAAAATTGTGCGGAACGGAACAGAGCGGAGTCATTATCTACCCGATCCCACATTGGTGACCCCGACGTGATCTCGCCGCGCAAGTAAAGTTTTTTTAAGAAAATTTGGACATTTTTTGTATACGGACAATATTAGTTAGGGTAGAGAAATAAGTGTATAGTGTTAAGGACATAAGAAAAGGACACGGTCTGACAAATAGTAAGCGCGGTGTGTGTGTGCGGTGAAACTATTTTTTTTTGTGACCAAGACTGGTAAAATGACTGACCCTAACGTTAACGCAGGGACATCCGCGGGTGTGCCGTTGGCAGTTGATCGCGTCGCTGTACGGATACCCGAGTTTTGTCCGGGAGACCCGGAGATGTGGTTTTCAATGGTAGAGAGAAGTTTTGAGGTATCCAATGTAACGTCGGAGACCACGAAATTCGGGTACATTCTCGGCGCGTTAAGTGCGCGACACGCCGCGGAAGTAAGAGACATTATCATGAATCCCCCGGCCACGGATCCGTACACGACGCTAAAAAATGAGTTCATTCGCCGGCTTAGTGCGTCGCAGGAACAGAAAACGCGGCGGTTATTGGAACACGAGGAAATCGGGGACAGAAAACCGTCCCAATTTCTTCGTCACCTGCGCGGATTGGCCGGTACGGCTTTTTCGGACGGTGTATTGCGGACGCTTTGGATGGGCCGACTACCTGCTAATATGCAGGTGATTTTAGCCACGCAGCGGGACACCCCGCTGGATAAGGTGGCAGAGTTGGCAGACGCTGTTGCGGATACGATGACACCGCGGGTACACGTCACGGAGGCCGCGATTACGAGCGTATCTGCATCCTGCCAAATACCCCCGCCGGGCCCGAGCATCGAGGCCATGTTAAACATTAAGATGTCACAATTGGCTCTTTCCTTGAGGCAGGAAATTTCTGCCATCCGTGAATCCTTGGTGGACCAGGGGCAATCTTCCCGTCGCAGGTGGACCCACCGAAATCATCCAAACTCGCGCTACCGCAGACGATCTCTATCGCGATCGCGAGAGCGGCCCGCGGGAGGACAAATGGACCATCAAGGGAAATGCTGGTACCATTGGCGGTTCGGTCCGGCCGCGCAGAGGTGCGTTGCACCGTGCAATTGGAACGCCACGGATCAGGGAAACGACCTGGGGAGTCGTTGATGGCGGCCAGCGACACAAATCCAGCATCACGCCGCCTCTTCATCTTAGACAACAGCTCGAAGACGGAATTTTTAGTGGATACCGGGGCCGATTTGTGCGTTTTTCCGCGCCGCCTGCTAGGCGGATTGCGAGAAAGATCGGAGTACCAGCTGGCGGCGGCGAATGGGAGTGTAATTAACACCTACGGGACAGTGTCGTTAAACCTGCACCTCGGCCTACGACGGGATTTCGTGTGGCGATTCGTGGTTGCGGATGTTACAAAACCCATAATCGGGGTAGACTTTCTCGATCACTTCGATCTTATGGTGGACATCCGCAATCGTCGCCTCGTCGATCGGACCACGTCGTTAACGGTCCGCGGAACACGAGCCGAGGATGAAACGCCGTCGGTGAAGACAGTAGCAGGGACTACCGTTTACCACCAGCTCCTGATGCAGATGCCGGAACTTACACGGCCTAGCGGCACCCCGATGAGGACTACGCACCAAACGGTGCATTACATCGAGACAACCCCTGGACCACCCGTTTCCAGCAAGCCGCGGCGGCTTGCACCGGACCGGCTCAGGGCTGCCCAGAAGGAGTTCGACGCGATGGTGAAGATGGGCATCGCTTGTCCTTCGAAGAGCGCGTGGTCAGCACCCCTTCATATGGTTCCGAAGAAGGGCGAAGAAGCTTGGAGGCCTTGCGGTGACTATAGAGCGTTAAACGCACGGACAATTCCCGACCGATACCCCGTGCGTCACATTGAGGATTTTGCGCAACAACTGAGTGGCAAAAAGGTATTTTCCACAATAGATCTCGTCCGAGCTTATAATCAGATTCCGGTTGCGTCGGAAGACGTCGGAAAAACGGCCATTACAACGCCGTTCGGGCTTTTTGAATTCCCGTACATGTCGTTCGGGTTACGAAATGCCGCGCAAACATTTCAGCGCTTTATCGACGAAATTTTACGCGGTTTCGATTTTTGTTACGCGTATATAGACGACATTTTGGTCGCCTCAGAATCCCAAGCCGATCACCTGCGCCATTTAGAATTATTATTTAAACGATTAAAAGATTATGGCATTGTTGTTAATCCGAATAAATGCACGTTCGGACAGGAAGAAGTTAAATTTCTAGGCTATCGGGTAAATGAAAGCGGCACTCAACCTTTGCCCGGCAAGGTACAAGCCATAAAGTCATTTCCCCTTCCGAAAAACGCGAAGGATTTGAGGCAGTACTTGGGAATGCTTAATTTTTACCGCCGTTTTATCCCAGATGCCGCTCGCTTTCAAGCACCCTTGAACGACCTTCTAGCCGGCAATTTAAAGGGCAAGACCTCGATAGCCTGGACTTCGGAAGCGCGTCAGGCTTTCGAAAATACCAAAAATAGTTTAGCAAACGCAACCCTGCTTTCTCATCCTGCGGTCAACGCTCCATTGTCGGTTACCTGCGATGCTTCTGATTACACCGTAGGAGCTGTTTTACATCAGTGCGTCGGCAACGAACGACAACCATTAGCATTCTTTTCTAAGAAATTAGGATCTGCCGAAAAGAAGTATTCAGCTTACGACCGGGAACTACTTTCTATCTATTTAGCAATAAAACATTTCAAACATATGCTCGAAGGCAGACATTTCACGATTTTTACAGACCATAAACCCATAACTTTCGCTTTCAAACAGAAATTAGATAAATGCTCTCCTCGACAATTCCGATACCTAGATTACATTGCGCAATTCTCTACAGATATTCAACATATTTCCGGTAAAGACAACGTCGTTGCCGATGCACTGTCCAGAGTGGAAACGGTTAACCACTCGATTAATTTCGAAGAATTGGCAAAATCGCAAGCCCAGGATGAGGAGTTGCAGCGGTTGTTGAATAGCGAATCTAGCCTGCGATTACGTAAAGTCTCGTTGCCTGGCACGTCTTCCGAAATTTTTTGCGATATTTCGACTAAGAATGTAAGACCTTATGTCACCCCTCCTTTCCGACGCGCAGTTTTTAATATGTTACATGTATTATCACATCCAGGTATTAACGCGACGATCAAGCTCATAACGCAACGTTATGTTTGGCCGTCGATTAAAAGAGATGTTCGCACGTGGACACGTTGCTGTATACCGTGCCAAAGATCAAAAATTTCCCGTCATGTGACTGCACCATTGGCTACATTTGTTAAACCTTCTGCGCGATTCGAACACATTCATTTAGACATAGTAATTTTACCGGTGTCCGAAGGTTTCAGGTATTGTCTGACCTGTGTAGACAGATATACGCGGTGGCCGGAAGCCTTCCCCATGGTCGATCAGGAGGCCCAAACCGTAGCTCGAACCTTTTATGACGGTTGGGTAGCGCGGTTTGGTGCTCCCGTACGGATTACCACCGATCAGGGTAGGCAGTTCGAATCCAAATTATTTTTTGCGCTGAACAATTTAATTGGATCCACACGCCTTCGCACAACGGCGTATCACCCAGCGGCCAATGGGATGGTAGAGCGTTTTCACCGACAGCTCAAGTCGGCTATAAGGTGCCACGGATCCGACAAGTGGACAGAAATACTTCCGACGGTTCTACTCGGTATTCGTTCCGCCTGGAAAGAAGACCTCGGCGCTACCTCAGCGGAATTAGTTTATGGCGAGCCATTAAGATTACCGGGAGAGTTCTTGTCTTCGCATTCAGCGGAAGGCACAGAAAATGCTTCCGATTTTACTAATAGACTACGCAACCATTTTTCTAAATTGAGTCCCTCTAATGCATCACGCCATTCCGTTAATCGTACATTCGTTTTCAAAGATCTTAGCAGTTCAACACATGTTTTCATCCGAACAGATTCAGCCAAAACTATTTTACAACCCGCTTATGAAGGTCCATACGCCGTAGTGCGCCGAGGCGAAAAAACATTTACAATAAACATTAGAGGTAAGGAAATAAATATATCAATTGAAAGGCTAAAGCCTGCTTATATGCTAGCAGAAAACAGACCGGATCCCGTGAGCATAGAAAATCAGCCGGTCACACAAACAAACGTACCTGACAATGCGCCGGTTATACAGCAACGTGTTACGCGTTCAGGTAGACGCGTACGTTTTCCCGAGCGATTTCAAATTACGCGGTAGTACTTAAGGCTTGCGCATTATTATAATAAGTATCATATACCATTTATTTTTTTTCCATCACTTTTATGTACTTTCATGTATTTTTAGGTATTACGTATTATATATTAAACTCCATGTAAATTCCTTTTTTTTTCAACTCTGTTCAAATACTGTAATGTAAATCTTAGTTAGGATAACGTATTTTATATAATAGAGTAAATGGTAGTGGTAATGTAGTCGGTCAATTTTTCGTAATTGTGCCAATTACTGGCAGGGGGGTAGTGTGGCGGCCAAGGCACCACATACGCCTTAGCCGTTCGAAGCCGCTACAATGTATGGTTGCACACGAGACGATGGTTGCACACGAGACGATGGTTGCACACGAGACGATGGTTGCACACGAGACGACCAGAGCCGCGTGAGCCGAAAAGCCGTTGTCGTCGTCTCTGACCGTCTTTTGTTTTTGAAGGCCTCTTGGTACGGTGGCGATGATCGTACCAGAGAGTCGAGCGTAACCCGCACCACGAGTCACGTCGTTGTACGACAGCAACAATAAAATTGTGCGGAACGGAACAGAGCGGAGTCATTATCTACCCGATCCCACAAATCTAATTCTATTCTGTTATATCGCATAATCCACGATGGTTATTGGAAGAGTTAAATTTTTAACAATATTTAAAGCTTATCAGTTTCACCATTGGATATTGGGAGTAGGTCGATAGGTCTGCGCGAAGTTACATCGTTGACCAATAAACTGTTACGCCCGAAACACGGCCGAACAAAGGACTCCGGCGAAATGTGTCGAGCTCTCGATAATTAATTTCTTTCGCCAAGAGTTCGTAACCTCGAACCGATCGGACGAACGAGAGGGAGCGATAGAGTCAGAGATTGGCCACCTGCTGCTGCGCGGCACAAGCAACTAGAGCAATGAATTATCCGTCGGATATCATCGAGCTGTCAGCAGCTGTTGGATGGACTCTCGTCGGTTCTGCGAACGGGAGAAATTAAACATACCGGATTCCCCGGGCGAAGCTCAACCAGCCATAGAGGCGAAAAAGAGGCGAACAAATTTAAGATAAGGCGTATTTACCGGAAGTGTCAGCGGCGAATAGATAACGACTACGTCACCGGCTAGACGAGCCCGACACGCGTGCCCAGGGACTTGTTTACATCGCGTGGTTGCTCGAGGATAGACGCCTGGAACGTACGGCTCAACAAGTTTAATAAGATCCATGAGGTAGCACCGGAGAAACCAACGCCGGTGGTTCTATATCGTACGTCCGATTCATAACACAGCGAGTCGTCCGTAAGCGTCGCGCGGTTGGACCGAACAGCGACACCTATGGACGAGAGAAACTGAAACTCGATCGATCTTATCTCTTCACGGAACATTTATAGTCGCTAGCGACCAGTCGCTAATTATGTGTTCTCAAATATTTATCTATGTTCTCAAATATTACTTAATATATATATAATATTAAGTAGATAGTTTCGTGCCTTGTTTCGAGCTGTCTCGAATCGATCCATTCCGTGGAGGTTAGGTTTGGCCGTCGATTAAAGTCATCTAACAAATGGTTAATTTTTGATATCCGTTTACACGCAGCTATTTAGATATTTTTCAACGTTTTTAAGGCGATGTACTGTATTGTGTTTTATGGTAAATGATTATCTAAGATTCCGAGGCGAAGGAACAAGGACCACCCCTATTGTTTACATCGAGGGGATCGGACGGCCGTACGTGTGTGTGTACAGTCGGGCCAGTTAGGTTCGGTCAGCCGGTGCCGGGATATCTATCTTTGGATCCACGCACGAACCGGCGTGCGGGGATCTCTTACTCAATCGTCTCACGCCCGTGCCGGTGACCAGTGACACCGTTAAACGCGGCCATTATTTCGAATGCGCCCCGCGGGTCGGATATTTCCGTGGTGACCGTAGATAGAGCCGATGGATCGCGCTTAACGGCGAAATGCACTACCGCCGTGGAACGCATTACGCGTACAATGTTGCGTGTTACCTTTCTGTCGCGATGAAATGCACGACGCGTCAGTGACGCTCAACCTTTCACCCCACTCGCGGGTAATCAAGGGCAGAAGGGGCGAACAAGACAGGGTTAACGCGGGGGAAGTTTGGGTAAGACGGACCGGCGGAGCCAAGAGGGGAAAGCGTGGAGAAAGAAAGAGAGTGGGGGAAAAGACTACCAATCAGAAATAACCAGAGTTAGAAACCACACGTGACGACGTAATTTCACATAATTATAATAATTTCGCTGGTCAACAAATTTTAATTTAATTTTGATTTGAATCTGGCTGAATATACATTTAAGTCTAATTAATGTTGTCGATTGTTTGACGTGTTAACGGTCTCGTAAACTGTTGGAAGCGTAGTCGAATCGCGAGACGAACGTTACGAACAAATGAGATGCTCGAGGCACGAACCATTGACGAATGCACGATTACCTACGGGAACGCGAGGGAGCTTGAAAATTACCACTCACGCGTGCATACTTGCGCCAGCGGATAAATGGTGTCCAGTATTTACCGATTCACGCTTCGGTGACCTTCGACGTCACTAAAAGTCAGCCATGTACGCGTTGCATGTGTAAACAGGTACTGACGCGCGAAACTACTTGCATCATCGTAGGTCTATCGGTGCATTAATTGTGACACCCCGCGATTAAAGGTTACGGACGAACATAGTCGTCGAAGAGGGGTGAGAAAAGTTGCTCGACCGTGGGGTTACAGCCAGGAATAAACCTGACGCACAGTTTCAAACAGATACGCGTTTTTAACTCGTGTACACGGGGTTCCCTCGATATAACGTCCAGTCGGCGTTCTTAATCGAGGGAGAGTAACGATTCTCTTTCAGGACGCGATCTTCCTATTAATTCGTAATCAGCAACTATTTAAATTAAAATTTGGTAGTAAAATGGCTTTCATATCCGAAGATCGTGGTTAACGAATAACAGTTACAAAACTGCTTTAAAAATTGCAAATAACATAAAAGTTGTAAAAAGTATTGCGAAACGTTGAGTCAAATGAGAGAATATTATACTTGTTTAACCAAGTGTGAGGAGAAGAGCAATTCGTATTACAAATTATTACCAACTACGAGCACCGTTATCTAAACATAAATGAGAGCATGTTAACCGTAGCTCTCAATTAAAAAATGTTTTATTATTGCACCCTGAAATTCATTGCTTTTTCTTTTATATTACTTTTCCCGGTACTCATCGTTGACAGCGATAAATTATTAATTGCGCAAACATCGCGATCAACGGTCTCCGTTTTAAGTAAAAATGTCGTTAACAAATTTTACCGAAGAGCAGTTAAGGTGTACTCTAAGCGACACTCTAATTTCCTGGCGAACGCTAGCAGAACGGACGGATCCGTTGGCTGAACATAAAAATATCGGAACCGGACACTTCGGTTTGACCAGATCCGGTTCATTTTTCCCCGAGCGAGCGAACCGGGGCGAGCAGCGCGCGGCAAAGTTTCCACGAAATGGAACCGTGGTCACGCCTGAGCTACCTAACGGTGGTAGAAAGATATTGCGCTAATGCGTTCCACGTGGGGTCACCGGTAGCCGGTGCACTGGCGAGTAAGTACTACCCGTACTCGCTTCGTACATAAACAGAGTATCTCCCGCATACACGCGTAAAGCCTCGCTTACGGACAGCGCGCCGCCAGTGCTTCTCATTACGAATCTAACCGCGCCCACATAGCGGTATCGAGGCTGCGTATATTTCTCCGCCACGCCTGACCGATCGTAATAGCGCTATTCCTCGTTTTATGGGGTATTTATTGCGTTGCGCTCGCTACGCTTTTCTACGAATCTCGCGAACGCTCGCGACTCCCGAGAGAGCCGACCGCTCGCGAGCACCGGCTCCGATCCGTGTCTCGTAACTCGAGAAAGGCGTGTCGAAAATCGACTGCCTGGTCGCTCGTGTATTGTGCGACACCGTGGCTCGTTTCAGACGGGATCGCACGAGCCTACTCACGTGAGACAGCGTTCATCGTTATGCCCGAACAGTGGCGTAGCTAAGAACTGTTACAGTCTCGTAGCGATTTCAATACAGATTTGCGGTGAAAATATCCCCCTCCCCCTGCGCGTTTACTAAAAAACTCTGTAACGAACACTGTATTCCAGCGCAGAGTCTCTGACACGCTCCTGCGAAAGCAATCCCGGATTTTAACCGTAAACTTTGCCCCGCGAAACGTACTACGTTCCAGTTGTTCGTGCAATCCCGCCTGAAACAGGCCTAACACCGCGGCGGATGCACACGAGCGATGCACGGGTATTTCCTTCTGTAAACCCATTCGTTAACCTGTTGTGTTCGTCCGCTACGGATAATATGCCCCTCCCCGTGTCCCCCGCCGCCCTGCCATGCTCTTTTTACTCCCGAGCGTTCTCGATGGTCGCGAGATCATAGCCGGCGAAACGGATTCGATTGCCTGCCGATTGTGCGTGCCTCTGTCCGCGTCCAGATGCAACGTTGCAAGTTTTTCCCCTTCCTATCCTTCTCTATCCCGTCCGTGAAGAGGGAACGTGTCTCGCTCATGCGCGTCGCGTAAATGGAACATCCACTCTATAGGTTGCTTTAAGAACGAGGTCACGAAAATTAAATTTTCTGATTAACGGCGTGCGTGCACACGCCCGGCGATCTAGCCGGCCTATCAACGCCCGTTTCTTACTTCGATACTTCGCCGACGAAAAGTCGCCTAAGGCGTACGTAAACATGCTGCAATTCGTCGAGCATGTCATCGATGCAACCGGGTGGTGTTATCGCGCGAGAAACGCGTTTCCCCGCTCTGGAAAGCAGTCGCCCGGCGTTCACGCCGACCAAGAGAGGAACAGAGTTTCTGCGCATGCGCGCGAGCCGTGTTTGATGCACGCTATCGTGCTTGGATGCAACGAAACCCGGCGGGCGTACGAATGACGTATCAAACCTCGTTATGCTTAACGTGCTCCACTCGCGAAACCTTTGTTCCTTTTCTTTCAAAATGCTCGTCGCGATTCGCGGGGAAAAAATAACTTTCCCGTGTCTATTTCGAGAATCCCAATGCGCTGGTGTAAATAAAAGTGAAACTTTGCTGCGCCGAGTAAATACGTAAACGTACTAATTAGAATCAAATCCTTCTTCCTTGCCTTGTTTTTTTTTTTTTTAATTCGATACGAGAAGAAATTTGGATAGAAACGAACAACCACCAAACATTCTTTTTTAATTTTTTGATATCGAACGTCTCTGACCTTAACCTACAAATCTTGAAACGACCGGCAATTTCTTTCCTAGATATGTTAAAGTATGAGTTGACGTTTATCACATTCTTATCTAGATGACGAGTAACAAATTTATCCAGATAAACTTTTATTCGTCGGTTACGAATAAGATTTTGTTTGTTATTCGAATAACGAGAACGAGGACGCATTTTTTGCATGTAATGTGATTTTTCTGTGATTTCTATGGTATTTGCCAGTCTATAGAAAAATACGACAAATGTCACACAAAACCACATAAAAAACACTTTATACGCAGAAATTCAACAATTATCACACAAATTACACGAAAATACGACGAATTAAAATTTTACTCGAAATTACCCACATATCGATCAACACTACCATTTAGTAACGTACAAAACTTGATAACTTAACCTTGAAATCTGAATTTTTAAAGCTGCACATAAAGCTTACGATTTGAATCTAAATTGGCCTCTAGAATCTCCCATTAAAATTTTTCCCAGGAGTGGCCGAACACCCTGTATAGGAACGATTTGGTGTTCTATTGCTTATAAAAAATAAAACTGTCACTCACCTCTTGTCCGTTTGGCGCGATAATCACGTCCACCTCGTCGAGATGCTCGCGATGCTGCGTGACCTCCGCGTGAATTTCCCGTCCGTTGTACGTCAGATAAACTTTTTGGCCAGGCACAAGCCGCGCGGTAGTAACGGAACCGAAACCTGGCCCGATCAGGTCGCGATCGGAGTATTCGGTGCTTGGACTCGGTGGACGGCCACCAGGCACGGAATCGAACCGCACAGAATAGCGAGTCTTCGGTGTAATGCTAAGACCCGACTCGGAGGCGGTTGACGCCGGCGTTTTCACAGCGTGAATGACGCCGCTATAATACTTCCCGTCCTCGCCGGGAGCACACACTCTGGTGCCGATTATGCTGCGTTTTGCCAGCCTCTTGCCCGTCGACATTATTCGTTGGATCTGCTAATAAACGACTTCTCGGTGATCACGCCGGTAAATCGATATATCGTTCGACCGCACTGTTTTCACGGGACACCGTGGCGTGTTTCGTTCTCGATAGTGTCTCGCGTCGAATGGTCTCTCGTAAAGCTCATTTGCACTAGTTGTTTCTTCACGCCTGCTTTCTATCTTATTTCCACAAACGACACTCCGCGTCAACGTGAATCGTAAACGATAAGTCGATCGATTCGATCACACCGTACGACAAACGATAATGCACGCGCGATCCAACAGTCCGAAACTCGCGACGAACGATGCAAATGACACAATCGATATTGTACCTACGAATCGACCGAACATTCGGAAATACACTTGCGAGAGCAAGGAACGCCGATGCACGTTGCGTCGTACGAAATTTTTACCGTTTCACCGGAATTTCCCGCGAATGACACCGTCGGTTTAGGTCATCGTTCCACAATAACACGTATGCGCCGGCTAGATCGGCAGTTTTGCATGAAATCGATAGAATTGATTTCTAGACCGTGGAAGGACGCGGTGGCCTTCGCGGCCTGAACACAGAACTCAATGTATCAACAAAACGGCGTGCACCGTTGCCTGGATTTGTCACGCCGTCCGCATGTTCGAGGCACTTCGTGATCGATTCGTGATAATATGTTGACGTGCACGCGGTAGATAGCATAATATATGTCTAACGCTTGCCGGTAAATAGAAATCCGGCGCTTTACGGTAGCCTGAACGAACAAGCGGTACACGATACGATGGTTCACGGGCAGGAGTAGGACTCGCGATACCCGACATGTGACGCACAGCTGAGCGACCGGGAGGGACTGAGGAGTGACTACCAAGCGGCTTTCACTGCGCCGGCCGGCCGCTCGCCCGCCCGGGAAAAACAGCTGATAGATAACAACAAACCCACGTGACCCGGCCTCGAGCACCGATTGGACGGGCGCGCTGACCTACTTACTCTCATTGGCCGTCCGCCCGGACAACGAGAAGAACGGGAAAAAATCGCAGGCCAGAACCCTAGCCAAAGTGCTCCGCTCGACGAGACCCTCCACTTTCTCAACCCTCTCCACTTTTCGTACGGCTGTACTCGGCGTCCCTTCTGGCGTCCCTCTCTTTTCCTCCGTGCGCAAAGTACGCCGCCTTGTACACATACTATATGAATTTATATGCGCGTTCGCTACATTTCATCGATTCGGCGTCGAAAAACAACTAAAAATGCCGACTGTATACGGTTTTCGCGAACGAAACTTTCGCAATCAGCTGGTAGCGTTAAATACACAAAGCGGTCATTTTGTCATCAGCTGAGAACGCCTGTGACGAAATCCGTGCGAGTGATCGGTCTACCGCATGTACAAAACTCTCGTCAAAGAAACCTCGCTCGGCGAGATACTCCTACTGCCGCTACAATACCATACTGTGTCATCTTTTTAATGAAATACCTTGAATTTTCTGGGGACCTTAACGTTAGAAGGGAGTAACGTCTGTATAAAAAGAGGAGATGCACGTTTCGCGATATTAAAATGCGTTTTAGCAGAGAGAATCCGCGTTGGCTGTTCAGCTGTCAGTAGAAGGCGGCCATTTTACATCAGCTGAGAAGGTCGGTGACGACACACGACGAGTGAAATATCTTCGCGAGACGCTCGAGCTTCGAAGAATGCGTTGCGAAGAACCTCACCTTCGAAGCTATTTCCAAGGCTTGTCACTATACCGCGAGGAATGTATACGTTTCATTTATTTAAAAAACAAACGCGTACCGTTTGTAAAATAAACGTAACGGAGATTACAAACAGTCGTTCGAAGTCACGATAAATAATATTCGTTCGCGAGCCGGTGTCGTGCTGTTCGGATCGTGCATTCGTTATCTTTGGAATGCAGTGTCGCGATCAATTTAATATTTAATTGTAACAACGTCGAATCAACGCTACGCGTCAGCTGAGGGCGCCAGTGACGAAACACGGGAGTGGATAGTCTTCGACAGCGAAGATTCACTTTCTTAGCCGATGCGTAGTATCGTACTTTCGGAAACTGGTGCACGGCCGCGATCATTCTGAGCGATGATTCTCGAAGAGCACGGGAGTCATCAGTACGTCAACGAAAAGCCGGCACCTCTCGAGACCACTATTGCCAACGACAAATCGATCCGATGCGGCGTCGTCGAGCGAAGGTGAGGCAGTTGCAGTGCCATACCGTATGCTTGTCATGGCGGCGTGGAGGACGAGCAATGAAAATGGCCGGAAGATGCGAAGGGGCAGCGGGGAGGGACGGTAAGGCCGAATAGAAGGCAACGGTCCACGCGTTCTCAGCAGCCTATCCTAGATTTATTTCCGTGGATGTTGCGCAATAAACACTCTGTGCAGTTAGCTCACCGAATGCTACCCCTCGCTTAACTTCGAAGAGATGCCAAGGGCTAGTGAGTAACATTTAATTGTCACCGGTCACCATTACTTTTCGTCGATCAAAGAGCCGTGATTATGTTCTCCGTGTGCGATGTAACGTTACACCTGCTGTCGATTAAACGACGACTTACAGGGAAAAGCGTACAGGAGCGAAGCTAAACTTTTAATGGGAATTTACACGGTAATAGGGCATCGGATGCCGACCTGATGATACGTACAGTCGATCGTAAAAATATTCGGTCGTGTTAAGTGATCACTCTATTTCACGGATTATTGCAAATTGAGAAGTGAACATTGATTCGAATCTTGTATTTCTTTATAACAAAATGTAACAATTGTTGAAGAAAACGGAATCCAATTAAAATATAAGTGTCTATATCCTAACAATACAACAGAAATGTACTCGTTTTTTTTTTTGTAGGAGTATTATTTACGTTTGAACTTTATGTTTGATTCTTTTTCTAAATACTCGTAGAATAAAAATAACCGTGATTAACGAAAAAAATTATATCTCGGTGACTCTCAGGGGGCCTTGAACTTGTGCCAAAATTGCACAGCTGTAGTAGACAAACTTCTTCGATCTCACTGTTCTCAAGTTCAGTTGTATATGTACACTTGACGAAATAAATACCCGAGAGACTAAATATTTCATAAACTGTTACCCGTCAACATCCAAAATCATGCATCATTAACTTTTTTAAAAAAAAACCCTTCTTAGTGAACGCGTTCCTAATCTACTATTTTTTTATTTGTTTTGTTTATATTTTCACTGAAATGACAAAGACTGCAATGTTACTATGGAATAAAGGAAGTATAAAAGCAGTGAAAATTTTAACATTACGATAATCTGGTTTGAATACGTTACCAAATTCTATTGTTGTGTGTATACTGTTTTAAAATGTTATTAAATTAAATAAACAATATTTCGATTAAATACTATTTATATCGCAAGAGTATTCGATCCTAATACCTATTGTCGATCGTCACCGGTTCTTATGACTAAATTCATCACGGTGATCAGGTTAGGTTTGCGGTGTGGTTACTTTTCAAAGAATTACCCCCTATTTATGATACTCCATTGTTCCTGCCCACAAAGCGTGGCGACTAGTTTCAAAGAATTGGTACGAAACGTTTGACAAATAATGTCCTAATAATTCCTAACTGTATTTTCATTTGTGTGTTTGCTTTGAAACTCCCGAGGCTTTGTTAAGTACACACGTAAACAAATGTATTTTATTTCATGTTTCCAGTATTTCGCATTTATCTCGATTTATTGAAAAATCACGCGAATGCGTTCATCCCTGATTCAGACTCTCCACGATGACGTATTTCGATCGTTAACACATCTACGCGATATACACATAGGCGTGTTGTAAGATAAGATTACGTTAGCAAGGCAATCGTAAGCCACATGAAAACGCAACAAGCCCTATCGCAAGTTGGTACGGTTAATTGTTAGTTGAAGTGTCGGTATAACCTATTTTCGCGAAGTTCGTTTAACGATTTCTTACCATGACCGACGGCATTGCCGTTGGTTTGTTTCTTTCGCTTCTTTCGAACATTGTCGGAAACGTAGTTTCGGTTCAATCTTCGGAGACGTGTCCTTCGTTTTGTACATGCGACACTTGGTATATGTTGCACCGTGTATCTTGCTCAGGTCGCCATCTTTACAACATAGATACAGGTGCACCGAACAACGTGCAAGCTTTGGACTTATCGGATAATGTGATATCATTTTTAAATAATTTTGAGCTAGCTGTAAGTATATTTCGTTAAAGAGGAAACACAATTGATTATAATTTTTACACTAAATTAATAATAATTAAATAATTATTGAGAATACATCTGTAAAGTATATGTCGTTTCAGAATGCAGGATTGACAAATCTGAAGTATCTCAATCTTTCCGGGAATACAATCAATGAAATCGGTTTGAATGCTTTCGATAACCTTGCCGATTTAGCAGTCCTGGATTTGTCCAAAAATCACCTTTATTACATTCTGAGTGACGTCTTTACGCAGAACAAAAATTTACGAATTTTAAAGTTATCGAGAAATAACTTTAATTCGAATCTTCCAAAATTGCGATCACCTTGGTTGACGGTAATGGCGGAAATAACAATTCGTATTTATTGTTTGTTAAAGTTACTACGTTTAGAATAAAAAAGATGGTTACCATCGAATAGTAACAGATCATGTTTGAATTATTTTTTTTATATAAAAGTTTAATTCGCTTTTAACGATATAAAATAAATTTCTCCGTAGGACCTAAGTTTGGATTCGTGTCAGATTAGTCATTTACCTCCGGACACGTTCGACGGACTCACGCATATCGAACGCCTTGATCTTTCGAACAATTTGATGATTCAGATGAATAGCGCTGTCGTGCAGAGATTGCATTTTTTGAAGAAATTATCTATAGAAGGGTACGACGAACGAACCAGTTAATTTATTCAAGTGAAAACCAAATTTCAATTTTCATAACTAATTTATCGTTAATATCGTTCAATCTAAGATCAACGGTAAAATTTATAGAAAGATAGTGTAAACTTGCTATTCAAGCATTTTACCATATGCAGATACACAAGAGATCGTCGATACATAACCAAAATCCAAACATGCTTTTTCTTTTCCAGAAATCCTTGGTCCTGCAACAACGTTATGCACGATCTGCAAATATACCTCAAACACAAAGATGTAGAATTCAGTGACGTTTGCGCCAAGAATACAAACCCAAAGAAATTTGAGAAGATGATTCTTCTACCTACAAAAAGACAAGAAAATTACCATCGCTGGACAATTAAGAATACGACTGATCAGGGAACTAAATTGGTAACCAACGCTAACTACTCGAACTCGTTAAACAATAAAAATGCAACGTACAAGCAAACGTCGTGCCAAATAAACAATATCGATTTGTTTTGGTTTCTTCTTCTCGGTTTCATATTTGGTACCGCGTGTGGTATGGTGGTTTCTTACATTTGTTTGTCTGGAAAATATATATGTAGTAGGCATTGGCGTCGAAACCACAATGACGCATCCCAAAGGCTCTCTTTATTGTTGAATCCATATTTACAAGATAATGTAGAGAGTACCACAAGCCTGGCATCATCTTGTCCAGGCACTCCTCCACCATCCTATCGGGAAGTTGTGTTACGACCGAGACTTTATCGTTACCTGTCGAGACATTCCAATTTAAATAACAATAATACCGGATACAGAGAAAGGTATACGTAACTTCAAAAGGTAATTTATTATTGTGGCGTAACTGGGACAAAGTGCGTATACGTAACGCACTATATAATTTATTGAGTATTCAAATTTCAAAGCTTTATGCAATGTACACTCTTCATGCGACCTTATTAAATAATGATACATGCACGCGATTGTTATTGGCCGTATATTAATCGCCGGGTAATCGACCACTGAACGCCAATTGAACCAACAACAATTTTGAAAACAGAATAAAAAATAAATTCAATAAACAAATTATTTACAAACAGTCGTTAATTAATACATTGACAAACTGTATTTATTAAACACAAACAATTTACGAATCACACGTACACGTTAGTAGTATAAAAATATGATACACAGTCTAGGATATATTACTTGCAATTTATATTACAATATATTACATACATACATAACAATAAGTAACAGCGGGTCAGTTAACAAAACTATATATAATACAAGTCCATATTATTCTTAGGATTTGATATATAGTAACTTCGTTCCGGTTTGAACACAACAAGCAATTTATGTACAATCGTTGCGATTGTCCGTAGGGTCTGATCATTGCGTAGCAATCATATTAGTTTTATCTATATTTTGGGTTGTACTTAACATAACAGTCTTGCAACCGATGGTGGCTATTATATTTTCCGTTACTTCGTGGTTGTATCTCGTGCCGCGTAGATTACTTATCACGCTCGCGTCTTCGCTAAAATCATTTGATACCAAACCAGCTGGAAGTCTCATTTTGATTTCTTCAATGATACCATTTTGTATCTCTAACGTTAGATTAAATCGATGTACTTTGCTATCTTGGACAAGGACGTCTAGTACACGAGTTACCGTAAATTTCGGCGTCTTACCGTAATTCCATTCCCAGGAACGAAACTCATTTATTAAGTTATCGAGCCCTGCAAACATACTTGTGTTATTCAACTGCACATAGATTTAATCATTTACAGAAAAAAATATTTTGTAACTTTATGTACTCACACTTTATTACTTTTTCCATAAGTAAAAATCAAAGTTAAAAGTAATTAAACCTGCCTATCGTATCAGATAGATATATACATATAATGTTAAATACCTGGGAACCATTCCTCTGTGGGATTAACATATTGAAATCCTTTTTGACGTTGAATAAGATCTTGCCCACCATCTTCTAAAACTAGCGCTTTTGTGCGAAGATATTCCCAACCTACCGCATTAATAAGCTTGTCCATGCGTATGTGTGCATTTATATCTACTAAATTTTTTATTGGAGACCGTGTGGAGACAGTGGCATTCGTTTCTATACCGTTCTGTAAAACAATAAATCCATTTTTACATACTCATAAGTATCACACAAAGTAGTTAAATGACAAGAGATATAGAACAATCGAATGTGTTAAATAAATTACCACATATATAAATAAAAAACGAAAAAAAAAAAGTAAACTTTAAAATAATCTTGAAATAACAAAAAAAGTATAGTGGTTTTGTGTTTATTTATATCTCTTATTATTTAATATCTCTGCTCAACTATTTAGTAGACTTTGTACAGTAAATTATATATGATAATTGTACGAAAAATATTTACCTCTTTTCTTTCGAGGGCCAAGCTCAAAGCCGATTTATTTACATCAACCAATAGCGTACAGTGATGATATGCATTCGGCCGTCCTAATTTTGCTGCAGTACCAGATACCTAAATTTTAATAGAGTTAAGGAAATACAGATCGCGATTTCGAGACGCGCGTAGCGCCGCTATTAAAATTGTTCCAACTGTTTCTCAATATTTACACAATTGCATATCAATTTGTAAATTGCACATAAGGAATAAAAATTTTTTTATGTTCGAAAATATTTTCTTTAATAATGGTATCTTTCTTTCTTTTCTTTTTATTTAAACTGATAGGAATTTTTTGACAACGTATATCGCTATATAAATGTTTAGTATTTATAGAATGTATTAATACTCGACATTTCATACCAATATACGCGTATATATATATATACAAATAATTCTCATTATCAAAGACCATATAGTATACATATCGCCTTATGAAGCCAGTTATATTTATATCGCAAAGATAAGAATAATAAATGTCATTGAATTTTCGTTTATCATTTCGTTACATTTATAATGTAATTGCTCATTCGTTTAATACACAATCTTGGAACAAGTAATTAGGGAACATATGTGCTTTTTATACGTTACATTACAGGATACTTTATATTCGCCGTGCACGACGATGTCTTCCCGTTTATTAACGTCAGCTTTTACGCCCCATTCTCGATACAGAGCTCTCGTTATAATGCCCAGATTGTATTTTCGATCGTATCGTTCCCGCGGCGTGAAGAACGACAGATTCAAATTACCAGTGTCATGATAGACAGTGCCGCCGCCACTGTTCCGGCGAGCTAACGCTATACCACGTTTTTCAGCTACTTGGGCATTGTGCTCGATCCATGGGTTTTGATGACGCCCGATCACTACACAAGGATCGTTACGCCACAGAAGTAACAAATGATGATTTGTGAAATTGTGGTTCCTATAGAACCAATCTTCTAGTGCTAAATTTGTGAACACATCTGTGGATTGTGATATGAATACTGATTTCTTTATCGAATCATTAGGATCGTCTTGCTTCTCGTTGAAGCTCGTCGAGTATCTAGACACTTGATGCAAATTTCTGTATTGAGCTCCCCGTTTAATGACGATCATAAATCTGTTGGTGAGAGACATTTTTGTCGTGATGTATATGTAACTTGGGTTTCTCTTTTTCTTACGACAAATGAATCAAACAATAAATATTTATTGGTACCGATATGAAAACCGTACTCCCTGGAAACGATGTGGTGCTGGCTTGTGAAATCAGTCTTCAACTAATGGATTGTGTGCGGTTTTCTCGCTAGTTCTAACGTGGCGAAATCAGCCTTGATTTCGGTTAGTATTTTTCTCTGTAGATAGCAGCCCTACTGGCAAGATTTTCTCAAAACGTCGGATTGACTAGCGGTTATGGAAATCAGATAATCGTGAAGGGCAATCGTTTGATGCAACCACTTCCACGTTTGGTCCAGGGAGTTGATACGGTATCGAATACCTAAACAGTCTCGGCAGTCCTTTTGCATTCCTCCGTGTGCTGACAGTTTGAAAAGAAACATTCAAACTACCCGCGACCACTTATATAAGTAAGTTACAACGACCTCTTCCTATCGAATCGCGGATTATGCTTCCCGACACACGTAGCTTTCTCTTGTACGGTTGAATCACTTGAAGGTGTATAGTATATGGTTATGAACGTGCACCAAAATTGATCGACGCACTCGCGGATTCGTAATGAATACTTAAGCGTTAGATTTTGATGTTATATGAACTCCGTGTGGTCAGAGAAAATAGGGGGGAAACATTGAACACACGCAAGAGGTTATCTAAGTTCGCAGCACAAAGTACAGTTGACCCGACTGTCGATATCAACACCACGCACTCTGCATATTCTGCATGATCAGTCCACCCTCCAGCAGCGTTAACTTCAGGGTCGTAAATAGTAACAACAGTGCCCTCGCGAAAGTATTTACACTCGTCCTGTTAAGGAACATTTATACCCAAAAAAACATTGATACTAGAAGCGTGCAGTTATTCGAATCGACCTATCAAACTGCATTAAAATTGTCGAGTTCGGACAGAACTCGATAAATCTCGGGCTATCGAACTACTTCGGAATTGTTCGGAACCATTCGGCCTAAGACGTATCAGGATCCCGCTCGAACTTGCAGTTCTTTGACACTGTTTAACAATCCCGAATGAGTTTTTCATACGCTCGTACATGGATGATAATATAGATATTTTTTATAAAATAGCTCAATACATAAATTTTACATATTAAGTATTACTCGATGAACATATTGACCAATTCGTTTTCAATAAAATGATAATCGAATTTTTATTTATTTTTTTTCTTTTATAACAAAATTTGAAGTATATATTAAAATTTTCTAGTATAGATAGGTTTGTTCTATAATCGTAAATAGGACAAATTTAAGCGTGATAATAATGTAATTTGTTAAATTTTATGAAATTTAATAAAATTAGTACACGCCTGTTGTCGTTGTCTTTTTTGAAACATATTAATATCATATACGACACTGTATTTCTAGTTTTTCAGTCATTCTCGTGAAAAGTCACGTTTACGTGTCAGTTATTATCTTCTATTATAGGAAGGGGTAATTAAGGCCAATTGATAAGAATATATCTTGTACCCTTCCGTATAGTGTACTAACATTATTATTGAATTTATGCTTACAATTACGATAAATGATTTCCGAACTATACCGATTTGTATCGTTTATATAACTAATCAGTTTATTTTGCGTTTCGTAGAACACTTTTCTACATTAGTTAATCGTACGACTTTTATCTTATGCTGCACAAATTGTCTTTAATTGCAGTCATTTAAGTCAACCTCGATTATAAGGTGATAATTCTCATTTACATATTTAAACATATCTATAGACATACATACGTACAAAAATTCTACGACGATTTTATAACGGCCGAGATAAAAGATTAAAACCGAAAAACATGTTAAATTTTTACATAAATTGAATTCTAAAAATATTTTATGCGTACTGTAATTATAACTATAGTTGCATTTAAATTACTTTTTTCGTTAAATTTTTCTCGTACAAATAAACAAATAGACGTATTATATCTAAATAGCACTGACTATAAAACGATCGATACGAGGCATTAATTTTATTATTAAATAGTAATTAGTGGCATCGTTATTTACAATTGAAATATTAGAAGCATGACTAAAAAACTCGAGTTTAATATACCAGATAAGTTAATTGTATATAAAATTGAATTCCACATTAGAGTCGTGGTTAGATTCCGTAATCCTCGTGGTAATTCTATTATTCTTACATGAATACATTAAATCATTATACGAGTATAGGATTCCGCCATGTTCTTGGTTGCATTGTTGGTGAATTCGCATAAAACCTCGGCAACAGAAAAATTGGGAAAGTAGACCAACTGTATAAACTGTGCCGATAATTACAAATACGATAAAGGAAATTCGTTTGTATGAAATCGAAAATAGTATACTGGAACTCATTACTTGTAACCACCCGCTATTTATTCACCCATTGTCTTTTTCGTCCGTCAAAGTGAGATTTTTTTCAACATAATTGTTTATTGATATTACCGTGATAAATCCAATTACACTCTTCTGTGAAACGTTTAGGAATCAAATCGTTCACCGAAGGAATATACATAGAACGAACCGCAAAATAATGGAAATCTTGCAGTATCCCGAAGCATATCGTGATCACGCCGTTGTCGATAATTATCATGGAACCGAGGTTAAAATAAGAAAAACTATATATAACCATTTTTTAATAAACTCCATATTTAAACTTGCGTATATAAATATTAATTATGAATTTCTCTGAAACTATTCATCGATGTGAAATAATACATTATTAATTGTTATTTAAATATACATAGTTGTATTTAGTTCGAGGTATGAAAATAATGTATAGACTGTGTGAAGTACCATATTTTATGATTCTTATTATTAGGTGCCAGACCCATATAGGTGGCTGGAAGATCCTGATTCCGAAGAAACCAAGGCATTCGTTGATGCTCAAAATGCTATTACTGAACCATATTTAGCATCGTGCAAGGCACGCGAAGACATTCGTGATAGATTAAAAGTAATGTGGGATTTTCCAAAATATTCATGCCCAGCTAAACACGGGGATTATTATTATTTCTATAAGAATACTGGTTTACAAAATCAAAGGTAACGTGTGTAAAACATTAATTCAATCACCTTACTATAATACATGGATATTAATTCTTCTAGTGTTCTATACGTACAAGATACATTGCACAGCGAACCAAAGGTGTTTTTAGACCCAAATACTTTATCGGAAGATGGCACTGTGGCAATTAGTAGTAGCAAATTTAACGAAGATGGTAGTATATTTGCTTATGGATTATCTAGTAGCGGATCTGATTGGTGTACGATTCATTTTATTAATACAAAAACTGGTAAGACCAACATAGTTTACTTATGGGCAAATGTTTACATTGAAATATTTATTATGCCATTCTATAAACAATATTTATATACAGGTGAAAAATACCCAGAAATACTGGAAAAAGTCAAGTATTCCCCTATAACATGGACTCATGATAATCGCGGTATATTTTATGGATGTTATCCTGAGCAGGAAGGCAAAGTTGATGGTTCTGAAACAAAAGGTAATAGAGACCAAAAGTTGTGCTATCATATTGTGGGTACACAGCAATCAGAGGATGTTGTAGTAGTTGAATTTCCCGAAGAACCATTGTGGAGAATGTGAGTAGCACAATTAAGGATATGTTTTAATAAAATTTACTGATAATGCAATACTATTTCGTATAAACAATACGAATTTAATGTAATTCATTCGTAAAAATTTTCGGTTTTATGTTGTATGTGTTCCCCATATTACTAGAGGTGCACAGGTTTCTGATTGTGGAAAATGGCTAATTATCACGCCTGTGAAGGATTGCAGAGATAATTTAGTATACTTTACGGAATTGAAACCAGGAGCAAAATTAAATGATAAATTACAATTAACGCAAGTTGTTCATAAACTTGAAGCAGATTATGAAGTTAGTCATATGCAGTATACATATTTATTTCTTTAGTTTTAACCTTTTCACTATCTTGAACTACTCATTCTGTACAGTATGTAACGAATGAAGGCGCCAAGGCTATATTTCGGACAAACAAAAATGCTCCAAATTATAAATTAATAGTTATAGATTTATTGGATTATAATGAAGAGCAGTGGGTCGATTTGTTACCAGAACACGCTAATAATGTATTAGATTGGGCTTGTGCAGTTAATAATGATCAATTTGTAGCTTGCTACATCGAGGATGTTAAGGTGAACATAGATGATACAATGATTTAATAAAAGAGTGGGAATATTATTTATATAAATAACATTACAAATTCTCTTATTCTAGAACATTTTACAATTACATAGTTTAAAAACTGGCGAAATAATCAGAACATTCCCATTGGATATAGGCACGATAGTTAGCTTAGCAGGGAAGAAAAAATACTCCGAAATATTTTATCAGTTCACGTCCGTTTTAATTCCTGGTATTATATACCGAGTTGACCTTAAAAATGATGAAGAACCGCAGGTTAGTGATATATAATTCACGAAAATATTTGAAATAACAACAATTTGAACATCAGACGATTATGTATGTGTACAGGTATTGCGAGAGATTAAAGTGAAGCACTTTGATCCAAGTATGTACAAGATCGATCAAAAGTTTTATACAAGCAAAGATGGTACAAAGATTCCGATGTTTATAATAATGAAGCACGTAGGTACTCACAGTACTATTGTTATGCTTGCACAAAGCAAAGTATGATAATAATGAACATTTAATTTAGGATGCAGTTGTTCATAGCCCTATGCCAGCTTTACTGTGTGGTTATGGAGGTTTCAATGTAAGCATTCAACCTACGTTTAGCGTAACAAAGCTAGTTTTTGTCCAGCACTTAAATGGAGTACTGGCGGTCGCAAATATTCGTGGTGGCGGGTAAGCTAAGAAAACAATGTTACTAAATATACAGTGGGTCAAAAGAATCTCCGAACGCTTCATTTCTAATGTCTCGATTTTCTTCAATTTTAAAGATTTTGAAAAATAATAGTAACTTAAATGAAAGTTAGTTAAAATTTTTCAATTAGTAACGTATTAAGTGCAAGCTAAAGATAAAGTTAGCAGAATTATGGTTAAAGAAAGTTTCCATACGATATACAATTTCTGAGAATAGTGTAAACACACAAAGGTTAAATGACACGTCAGGGAAAAATTTACGACCGATGAACGTTAATAAACAAAGATCAGAAATGTGTTTACAATTAGCTCGCGAAGTTACAAAAATTATATAATTTTGACATTTCGTTTAGGTAATGTCGATAGACACGTCATTAAAGTTGATCTTTCGATCCGTGCCTTAGGGGCAGCTAGAACGAATATAAAATGAAGAAATAAAAAACAATTTCTCGGGAAAATTCTACAGTCGGTAAAGAAATTCATTTCTGCAATGTTGTATATTGTAGATAAATAGAATGAGTTCGCATCTTTTGAAAATTGAAAGCGCACAAATCGTTTATAAAAATTATTAATTAAAGTCGTATCGCAAGCGCGTTATTTTAAGAACGATTAAAACCACAGTACTGTTTAGCGTGAAAAATAATTTTATTTTTTAATCGGACGTACAAGTGACGTGACTTTGAATAAATCCAATCAGAAGGTGTAATCTAAAACTTTGTATGACGTGAGTAGTGTTAGTACATATAGTTGCGCATAAAAACTGAATCATAGTCATATATTTGTAAGTGAAGTAGCGATCTGAAGTGCACAGCGATAAAACTGAAGGATTCGATTCTTACACAATGTGACCAAACAACTCCGCATACTATGAAACAGGGAGACGTTTTAGAGAGAAATAGTTGGTCACTACAATGACGAAACGAAGACTCTTTTAACTCATTGTATAATACTATTTACTACACAGAATGTGATAATTTATTTTAGCGAATACGGCGAAAAGTGGCATAACGGTGGACGATTTTTTAACAAACAGAATGTATTTGATGATTTCCAAGGTGCTGCCGAGTATCTCATTGATAATCGTTATACCACATCTTCAAAATTAAGCATCTTAGGTGGCAGTAACGGAGGTCTGTTGATCGCTGCATGTATAAATCAAAGACCTGATCTTTTTGGCGCTGCGGTTGCTCAAGTCGGGTAAGTTGGTACAACGGATTAGTAATATTTTATAAAGCTTTAATTTTATATATAAATATGCCGTGCAGAGTGATGGATATGTTGCGTTTTCATAAGTTCACGATTGGCGCTGCATGGGTATCCGATTACGGTAGCTCCGACGACCCGAAACATTTTGAAAATCTTTTGAAATATTCCCCATTGCATAATGTACGGGTCCCGGAGAAAGGACAATACCCAGCTACGTTATTATTGACTGCAGATCACGATGATCGTGTAGTTCCATTGCATAGTCTTAAACTCATTGCAACTCTGCAGTGTACACTTGGAAAATTACCACAACAAACAAATCCTTTACTTATCAAAATAGATACCAAGTCCGGGCATGGAGGTGGGAAACCTACTATGAAAGTGGTTAGTTTTTAATCATTACATAAATATACAACCGTTATCTTTTTTTTTTTATTATTAATACCTTTTACTATAAAATTCTTATTATTTCAGATTGCCGAAAGTACTGACATTTTAGCATTTATCGTGAAATCTTTGAACTTAGAATTCGTATGGTAACACATAAAGAGAATATTAATATTATTTACATTTTTTACATAATTCAATACATTCAATGCATTTAAAAACATTCTGCAAAACACTGTCTTGAAATATTCTAAAAAATGTTTGTCCGTAAATTATTTTATAAAACGAAAAATTTTATCGCAACAAATAACAATATATTGTGCAATTTACTAGTGTTCGTACTTTACCCAACTTATATAACTGTTTTTTAGATTTGCTAGAATAAATAATAATATTGAACTCAATAACAAATAAAATCGATGTATGAATTTTTTTATTAAATACTAAATAACATTTTTATTAAATACTAAGTATACATTTCATTATTAAAGTATGACATTGGTATTTGGTGTCTTACATATTTCTAATATTAAAGAAATAAAAAATATGATATAATGCGATGCGGGTATCAATAAATTCGCCTTGTCAACATTTTTTTCTTAATAATGTTATAAGGAAAAATTACATATAAAATGTAGTAGAATCTAAATTTTTTACTTTCTGTATCACATTCAATGATATTTGGATCTTACGAATGGCTTTCTATTCTATTTTGTGTTTTATATTATCTAATTCAACATTAAAATTGTTGAAACATAATGAAACTGGTAAATTTGTTGCATTTAGACATATGTACTGTGGTGATTCTATTATTCCTTTAAATGAGAAACCTGCTTATCGTGATTTTACATATAAATAAATATAAAACATTCGTTTAGTCGTATCATGATATTACACTTTCAATAAATTTTTATAGTATCTCAATGAAGCAAAGCTCGCACAAACACAGTGCATAAGCATAGATTTTCATAATTGTTTTAAACTACGATTTTGTTTATTTCAATTCGAATAAACATTAGTTATAAAAGTTTTGTAATAAACACTTCGTATTAAAAATAAATATAACATCACTATTATATACGCGTAAGTGAACACGTATATTTTGTTCCTAAACGGCTTATACTTTTGTAAAAAATTATACCTATATGATTATTAACTAATACTTTATAAGCCGTCGGTAAAAATGTTTTTATAAAAGCGATGAAAGTTCTGTAATTCTTATCACTACTAACATCACATGTGCAGTACCCTGAATATGACTAAATCATGGCACGTGATCGTTCTCGCATAATGGTCAAACGCAGACAAGACAATTGATATCAACAGATGGACTTGAAATTTAAGTTGTAAGTTCGTCACAACATTTGCTGATCTACATCGGTAGTAAACAGCGCGTTGAAAAATTGTGAAAACAGTTTACCTATATATTGTTCCTCTTTGACCGGCCACATGCCCTCCAAGAAACCAATATGGCCGCCGCGTGATGTTACTACGACAGCTACCTTCTTGGTTTCCGATATTTCTTTCAAAGGAATAGCTGATTATTTAAAAAAAGAGGATATTAATTTCATAAAACTATTGCCTTGGACAGTAAAATACTAAAATGTGGCAAAGCGAATTACCTTGAACTGGTTGAAATGGGTCATCAGCAGCGCTAAGGCATAATAACGGTACATCAATCAAATGTAATTTATCATGTATGGTAGCATTAGAATAGTATTCCTCCACGTCTCTGTAGCCAAACTGTTTCACCGTAAAATGCGAATCAAACTCTCGCACGGTTTGACTCTAACAAATAAGGGAAGGTGTTATTCCAGTTAATAGGATAATGCCTGTAGAGTTTTTACACGAACGGACTGAATTTGTTAAGCTTACTTTAAGAAGCGTGTCAATATCGACATCAAAGAAGCCTGCATCCGTCGCGGAATGTAAACGCTCTATGTTCTTGCGAAGCGTTCCAGCCAAATATTTATTTATCATTAAATTAAAATAATTCTCTTCCGTATTTTTCGTCGCGGCGAAAACATTCCACGGTACAGAGATTAGAAAGCATCCCCTCAGTTTACCGCTCGCCATTACTCCTTGTTGAGCTAAATAATTACCTAGAATTAATCTGTAAATAGACGCCCGATAAGAAACATTGTCACGTTATATCTTGCTCCGTGATTGGCTCTGACCAGATCGAAATTAATTGACCACTCAGGACGCCAGTTCTCTGGTGACGAATCACCTCGGGCGTGGTGATTTTTAGTTTTACGATTTCTCAGATTGCCACTCTGTTCGCGGGATAAAGAATGCGCGCCAAACAGCTACAGGTTAAGTTTGCGTCGACACGAAACACGAAGTAGTGGGGGGTGTGGCCAAACGCGTAAAGGTGGGAAAATTCCACGGAGTCCTTGAGCGGCCAATTGATTTCGATTCGGCATAATAAATAATTTATGCGTATAAGATGGCATTCGTACCCTCCCATCGAGATTCCCGTCGCTCCAAGCGGTACTTGAGGATTTAGTTTTTTTACGTGTTCGATAACCTCGGACAAATCGTCGCTGTTTGCCGCGCAATACATTCGTGGAGTCTGCAATCACGTGATCACCAGTTACAGTTTCTTTTAGTAACACACTGCTCAAAATAAATCGGGGATCACGCATGCAAATAGCTTTATGGATAGAATGTTTGATTATAGGATGTTATAGGAGTTTTTTATTTTATTGTTACAGTTCGTAAGCCGCACAAGGCAAAAGAAAAATGGTTTCGTCGTACCTTCAGTTCCACGCCTCCTAATCCTCTGTTGTTGAAGATTACGCATCGTATGCCGACTTTTTTTGCAGACGAGACAAGACACTTGATGTATTCCGCTTGGCTTGCACCGGTAAGTCCTGGCAAAATAATCACTATGGGCGAAGTAGCGGAGCTTCCCTCTTCTGCCCAATCCAGTGCCACTTCACCTCCGTCCGACAAGGTTAGGATTTCTCTGTGCAACAATTAATTAATTAGAACAAGAAACTCACGTGGCCGCGGTAAATAGCTTGCAATCATTTACTTTTATGCAAGTGGCCATTAATTTTAGTTTAGAAAATTGTGTGACGTAAGAAGCAATAATATTATACCGGGCTGAGTCATAAGTAATTCGCCGGTCCAGGTTGTGAGTCATAAACTTTTTGGGAGATTCCAAATGACTTGGATTCCACGGCTTGTGGGCTTCAGAAACGAATTTAGCATACGAAAATAAGATAAAAGGTTCATAATCAAGGTTAAACATATATACGATAGAACTTTTTTTCTAGTTACATTCGTCTTTGTATCCTAGTAACTTTTATGGTAAAGTGTAGTCTATCGTAAACTGTTTGAAAGTAATATTTTTTGCCTCGTGCACGACCTTGCCGTCTGTTATGTAAACACTATTTTCTAATGCGCTTGAATCGATCCAATGCATCTTCATAATGAAAACATACGTTTGGAAAGTTTTTAATACGTATCTTCGATAATTCGCGTCTGAATCGGTAATGACAGGTTATGCAAATACCGAAATGGCAAACATGCATGATCTGCACTTGAACCGAAGGTAACAATGTCACATCGGACGTATATTTATATGCACTACTTTCCTTATTTGGTGTTAATGGAAACGCTATTAGAAGATAAACCGAAATGCCGTTCACCATTTTGTAATCTGAAGCTTCGTTACCGAAACGTCAGCAATTAAAGTTTACTGATACGACTTCAATCTTTATGTGCCAATTATATTCCAATCAGCTGGTTACGCTTACACACGAGAAAGAGACATGAACGTGCATGATATTCACACACGGAAATACTTGGATTGCTTACATCTCGATAACGAAACCTCAGATTGCAAAATAGAAGGGAACCTTTTGACTTATAACGACACGAGGAACTGATCTTGAAAAAACGTACGATATCTTTTCGTTTAACACCTTCTCCATAAATAACTTTGCGTGTATTTTTCTTTATATCTTTTTTTCGTAACTGTGAGGTTAAAGGTAAACTTACCAACCTGCGATAGTGAATTGGTGGCATGATTCGCGATCTGAGAAGACTCGCTATAATAGTTTGTGCTCTTGATTCGAAGCACCATAACGTCGGCCAAAATTTGTTCCTGACAAGTGGTACACGATCTTCTAAGAACGATCGGAACGGCCCATTCGCGCATACCAGCATCGGCGTCTGAAATAAGTACGGAATAGCTCGTTATTTCTATCGATCGGTACAAGAAACGAACAAAACTATCGCGACTCTCAACTTATGGTACGCGTACTACGTAAATTAGTGCGGTGTTACAAATCACATAATTTAGTTGTTCTTGAAAGGGAGGAGGGTAAATAATCCACTGTTCGTGTAATATTTTTATCGAGACACCTCACATATATGACGATAGCACAAATTAATATATTTACTTGAATTTTGTTCAATAGTCGACGCTTTTTATCAGCATATAATTAATAAGGAACAAGAAGATCGTTGCAAGTTCTTTTAGAAGACAATGCTCGAGTTAATAAAGAAGAAAGAATTCTTCGTTACTTGTTGACGCAACGTATCATGTTGATAGCCTATCAGAGGAATAACGAGCGCAACGTGGATTATTTCCTCTTGATGGCAGTCAAATAAAGCGTTACAAGCAGTTTTCTCAGAAATTAATGAAAGCAGATTTTATCTATTTTTTTTTTCTTTTTGGGAATTAAGATCTCTAGATTAAAAAAAATTAATCTTTGGATTATTGTAACTTTGTGATAAGAAGTCGTCCAATAATCTTCCTCTAGAGGTCGTAACTCTACTTTTTGCTGCCTCTGGTACCTGGGATTAGTGGTTAACATCTATTAGCAGCACAGAAGAAAATTTGAAAGACGTATCTTGTTCGATCTAATTGCAAGAAGCGCCGAGGACACGGTAGCATTTGTCGTTGGGGAGGAAAACATATCACGAAATTGATGAGACGACCGGTGAAGCAGAAATCCAGAATGATGATTCGGTATGGCCAGGCCAGTGGTTCTCAACTTTTGAACCAAGCAAAATAAAATTTTTCATAGGGTAAATTTCGAGCCGATAAATATTTAATATGATATCGAGTCCATTCAAAACATGACGTAATTTGTGAAGGGCTTCTTCAGCTATCGGTGTATCTTATCGTTGCAACAGCTTCAGAAACGGTAGTTATACCAATAGATAGCTCGATCTTAGCAGAAGTGGACAAGCTATCACGGTATTAATTGCCATGACATTGTTTGTGAACTCTACAGATTGCAGGTTAAGTGCACGAGTCCTTAATAAATACTCAAACCCGATTTTCTCGAAAATAGAACCACTCGCGAGCAAAGGACAATAGTAGAGATTGGTTAATTTTTAATCCATCAGATTTTTGATAAATAAATAATTAAACAAGTGCAAGTAATTTCTTTTGCCCCAGTTCGCGTTGAGAGTCGCTGCCTTAAAAGACCCAGTGTGTCAGTGGGGGGTTAATTTCGCACTTACAGTCGATTTTCATCTTTCGTTACTACGCTCGTGCTCGATTGTTTTTAAATCATAAAAGTTTCTTTTGAATCGCAAAAATGATTCGAAGCTGTCCTGGCCTCTCGTACGACGAATTAGATGTACCAATAAATCCGTCTATTCAAACATTGTATTATTCTTGACGACTGGCTATTTGGTGCGTGCGATGTTACCTGTTCCGGCGTTTGCGTGTGTGTTTGCGGGAACTGGCTAGCGCGCACTCGCGCGCGTACACGCACTGACCCGCGCGCAATTCGTCCGGGGCGAGTGCCTCGGAGTTTTAAGGTCAAATTAATAAATCATGCATCTCCTCGTGGCTCGTACTGGCTACGAAGGGTCGTACAAGAGTTCGAACTATTCATATCGCGGAAATCCTGATAATATATCAGAGTTAAGCATTTCAGACACTTAAAGCGCGCGATAAGACGAAAGAAAAATTTTTCGTACTTTGGAGCCACTCGATAATTCGAGACAGTCGTGCCAATATAGCGAGCACCGAGGCAAACAAATCGCAGACGATGAACCCGATTTTGTCTCAATAAATGCCTTTCCGAATAAAAGTTTATCGGGCAATGAACTTGACGATGAATTACACGCGTGACGATAGTTTTTTTATTATTATTATTCTGTTCATACAAGGCACACTAGAATTAAAAATCATATTTCCTATCGAGTATGGGTGAAATTATCAAAAAATTTCTACATAGTTTCTAAATCATAAAACTTTTTTTATTTACGAGTTTACTGCATCGAGGACGGATTGATAATCGCAGGCAAAAAAAAAAAGCACGACAATTGCGAGACAATTAATGCTGATGTACGTTTAACAAGTATCAAATATGGTGACTATTGAATCAATCCTGTGCCGTCAATTAGACTTTTTATTTCTCCGATTGCAAATCAAAGAACGTCTGGACGGTCGTATGCACCGGCTAGTCGGTGTCAATAACCCGTCAATTTCACCGGTACGAAAATAAATTGAAGGTTTCAAATTCCGCGAGCGAAATTTCTTAACTGTTAAAACGATATCTTCAATAGAATCAAGGCAGACACGATATACGCGTGACTTCGAACCAAACGCGGCGTTGATTGAGCTTAATGAAGGTTAAAAGTCTGCGGATAAACGATAACGGCTCTACTACGGTTTAATTTGAAATTTGTACGAAGCTTAAAAACAAAAAAGAAAAAAAATCACCGCGTGCAACCATTACCGTGGAAATTTATTCACCGGTACTTATTAATCTCGCAATATTTTTCTTCACCGATATTTATCAATTTCGCATTATTTATATACGCCCTAGTTACAGGCAGAGTGAGACGTAAGTTCTAGAACCACGGTCGATCTGCAAGCTACAATCTTCTCTTGTCATAAAAATTACAATCATTAAGGAAAATTCATTCTTAACGCGGAAACAATGCTATGTTAACAAAAACGTTACGAACGACAGCTCACTCGTTCTTCTACGACCATATAAATAATGGAACAGTTTGCACGGTCGATACGTTCAGTAACCAATTACGTAGATGGTTCGTGGACAGTCATTAACTTGTTCGCTCGTTCGTGTGTAGATTCACGCCCGACAGGACATTTTTTCGGCCAAGATGAATTTACAAGACGGTTAGGAGGGAAATAGATGCGCCGGGCTTACTCACTTTGACGACTTCGAAAAGATAATATACGCAGAATCCGACGCCCAGTAGCGCCCCGTAGTAGGCCGTTGGGATGTCGAGCAGTGGCTCGAGCACGTTCAGCATCGTTATACTCTATCGATACGTTCAACTGACTGTCCCGGCACTGTTACGACGTAAACGCCGTTGATCGTCAGGACCGTTGACAATCCTTGCCCGTCGAATGCCGGTAGCCAACAACCGATCGTGAAGCTTTCGTACAGATTCGCGCGTCCGCGCGCATGACGTTCAAATAATTGGATGGCCAACTAGCTTACTAGCCGAGCGACCGGTACCGATAGCCGCGGTGCTGTACAGACGTATAGACTATAGATACAGCCGAGTTTCGTTCGCGCGCGCACCAGCGGATCCGCTCCCACACTTATAAAACGCGCATCATCGATGCCAACCTACATGCACGCCGCGCTGCGAATACACGAGCCGTGCCCACGGTGTGTAACGAGTTACGTAACGACAACGTGAACTTTTGTATCGGCACTCGTAATGCAGCTGCACTTGTTTCGACCAATCCACTGTCGTCGCAGAGTGTAAACGCGGTCATCGTGGGGTGACAATCGTTACACATACATAGTACAAAGTGGAAACTAATTACATTCGTATTTTCCGACAACGCCGCGACGCAAAGGCGTTTGGAATTTTTTGGTTATGACGTTTGCCGCCATTTTATTCCTCGAAATGATATCAGCGTGACTTTCAACTTTCGGATATCGGCGTGATCCGCGAATATACGGTAATCTTTCGAGCGAGAGGGCCGTTAGCGATCTACCGAGTTTAATGACCGAAATAGTGTCTTGCTTTGAGACGATGCAGTTTTAGTCTGACCAATGAAGCCGCGTTTACACGTAACGAACGCGACGGAGAGCCGACGACTGCTCGCGTTTAATCGCGATCGTTCGTGCAATGTATACAGGGTGTTCGGCCACCACTGGGAAATATTTTAATGGGAGATCCTGGAGGTAAAAATAAGACGGAAATCAGGAATGTCAATTTGTTGATCGAGACTTCGTTGAAAAGTTATTAACGTTTAATGTTCCGTCTGTAGAACGGTAATTTACACGTGATAGTGGTTCTCACTCAAAAAACTGTAAGGCTGTCGATGAGTCAGTAAGTGGAGTTTCTCATGCTGAGTGAGAACCACTATCGCGTGCACGCAGCTGTACGCAGATTGCCGTTCTACAGGCGGAACTTTAAACGTTAATAACTTTTTAACGAAGGCTCGATCAACAAATTGGCATTCTTGATTTTCGTCTTATTTTGTCCTCCAGAATCTCCCATTAAAATTTTTCCCATGGGTGGCCGAACACCCTGTATATCACTTAATGCAGTGTTTCTCAAACTTCAACTTCATTCAGATCTTCTCGATGAATAGCTTTGCATCTTTTCATTAAAATTTTGTACACATTTAGTGAAACACTGCACACAAGTAAATGTGACAAAATTAGCAGACTCTCCTGAGTCTATTTTAAAAAAGTAATTATTTTTTGTTATCGAATATTATCTGTTAGATAAAGGCATATCGTTACAAACGAAAATGACCAATACAATTTGCTATCTTTTATGACTTTGCACAGAAATAGGATGGACAATGATAAATATATTATCAGTACAAAAACAATATTGATAAAACTCGGCGAAAAATTGGTCTAACCTAAATTTCATGAGACGATACTGCTTCTTAGAAATTAAGTGGCAGATGTTAGATTTAATTTTGATACGTCTGCCTTATTTTTTTTCCCAAATCATTCCTAAACTTCTTTTTTCGAACGAAACATATTTTCGTACGTGGTGTACGATTTTAGCTGTGACTCACCGTACGTATCATTTCACGATATACCTAACCTTGCACACCGTAGGTGCTAATCACTATAATTTGCTTAACAATGCTAGTGATAAAAAATTACTGAACAAATTGGCGACATAATTGCAATTTAAAACTTCTTTCCTTGGATTATAGCAAGATTGCATATAATATACATATAGTTTTTTGTCTCTGAGAACTCGTAGGCAGTTTGAGAAACACTGGACTCAATGCGTGTTGCGTTTACCCTTGATAAATCGCGCCCGTTTCATGAAACATTATGACACACGATATCTATTTCTAGGTAAACTATTGTCTCACAAATACGTCTGGATGAATATTATCTCAGTTTCGTCACAAATCTGTGATTAAATGATTGTGAGTGAGTGAGTGTTTCTAATGATTTTCATATTTCATTTGATACGTTGTTTAAAAAAAAAAAAGATATACGGTAGCACTTTTAAAACAAATTTTAGTAAATATATTATAAATTAATATGGTAACCATATATGAATTTAATGTGGTAATAACATAATAATAGCGTGCTGGGAAAAATGGTCTACCGTTTTCTGACCACACACGTCTTTTTAAACGTGACACGCCATAGTTTCGTAAATCAGAAAATACTATAATCCTATATGTCTCGTATTTCTTAGCTCCAGACATGTAAACACGCAGATACGTTTGCGGTTAGGACTGTGGCAACGATCACCGCCTGTCCAAGGAAACAAGATTGCAATATGCTAAACATTAACGATTAGAAATTAAAATATAATTACCTGTTTCTGACATCATATGAAAAATCATATTCTCTTGGTACATTGGACATGTTTACAAAAAATTTTGTTTCTCGATTCCGTCTTGCTGTCATTGATACGTCTATATAATTATCGCCTATATCCACTATAATTCTACAATGCGTGCATCGTTATTGTACAATTGGCGGAACTTGATAATGTTCCGTTAATTTAGTTCTCTAGCTACATGCACGTTATTATTGAGATATCAATTCTTTCACGAGCAGATGGTGCGAAGTATAGTCGAGAAAATTATTATTACGCATTAAGTGTAATTGGTTAAGACTTAGTACTTAATTTCATATAATTCAATTTAGAGACATTTATCGGGGATTCTAGCGCCCAAAATAAGACGAAAATCAAGAATACCAATTTGTTGATTGAGGCTTTGTTAAAAAGTTATTAACGATTAAAGTTCCGCCCGTACTGAATTTTTTTTTCGAAAATGCGCAGGAATTCGAGGGTATGTCTATTCACCAAAAATGATTGTAATTGACCCCCCAAACCGAAAATAATTTTTCCAGAACGATTTGAAATTTTTTTTTTCCGTCGAAAAATTTCACATCTTCTCGAATTTTTTTCTCGAATGTGGGTAGGAATTCGAGGGTATGTCTATTCACCAAAAATGATTGTAATTGACCCCCCAAACCGAAAATAATTTTTCCAGAACGATTTGAAATTTTTTTTTTCCGTCGAAAAATTTCACACCTCGAATTTTTTTCTCGAAAGTGCGTAGGATTTCGGTGGTATGTGTAATGACCAAAAATGATTGTGATTGATCCCCACAACCGAAAATAATTTTTCCAGAACGATTTGAAACTTTTGAATTTAATTGTTAATAACTTTTTAACGAAGTATCCATCAACAAATTGGTATTCTTGATTTTCGTCTTATTTTGGCCTCTAGAATCCTCCATTAAAATTTTTCCCACGGGTGGCTGAACACCCTGTATAGCGAGTGACATAACTATTATTATCGTAATTTTATTAATTGTATTGTGCTATAGATATGGCAGGAAACAATAGAATGCTCTATCAATGCACTAGTTATACTCTAAATACAAGGTGACACGAATTGCCATTTTTATTCTCATTTTTGTTAAAACATAAGAGTGTATTTAATATCATTTAACAAATGTTGTATACTTAATACGGTAAATATTATTTGTTTACGTATTGTAAGTGTATGAAATTTAGTTGTAGATAAAGAACCAACGACATACCAAGAAAAATGACTCCTTTATTAAATACAGTCTTATACATTTCATGAATATAGTGAAACCGTACCGGCACTTGATTTTATTTGCGTTGTTTCAAGCGACAGCGACTGAAAATCTGATTCCCGTATCTGTTTCACCGGGGGATCAGCATAACAGACGTGTATTTGAATCATCGTTTCTGTACTGCAGACGGAGTCCAAGTTTTTAGTTACTCAAGGTCACCGAGTTATCTACGCGGACCATATCATTACATCTTTTCCCCCAAAGACGAGCAAATTTCTTATCCGGATAAAAATCATATATAAATAACTCTTTTCCGTTATTTGTTTACAAAAAATTATGATCTAAATTCACGTTAAACGTGTACATAATAATCAACGCACGGTAAAACATAACGAGTCCTCGAGACAGGCTACATAAGTGACCTTAAGGAACTAAAATCTTTAGTCTAGTTCAAAGGTACGTGTTCCCCTTGGTGGAAGTTTTGTTATGTATATTGGAATCAAATATTCGCTGCATTGTTCGAGTGATGGCTCGAATGGGAACCCAAGTATCATATAGGTACTCTATTTATACATGGACACTGCTAGAGAACACGTTCTGGTTAAAAGAAGACAGCATTTCGTATAAAAAAAAAAAAGAAAAACATAAGTATATATCCGCACAGAGAAAAGAAGCATTTCTTAGCGGGGTATCGTTAATTAGCAATTAACAATTAGTACGTGACATAACCTTACCGATAGAAAACGCAGTTTAAGAAAAATATTTTAAACGATAGGACTTAATAAATATACAATAAAGAACGAGTAAATAACGAATCTGTAACACAGAGGGTTAAGTCCTCACCTGGTAGGGTGGAGTACTCGTTACACAGGGTATCTCATTTTAATATAAAAAAGAAGAGAAACGGTCTGAACTGAACTCTAGAACGGCAGTGTGATGCACAATCAGCGATATCTAGACCCGGAACGGTGATAGCAAGTACTTACGTCACGCGTTGCACCTATACTTCCTGTATAATCAAAGTCTACATATCAGAATGCACGAACTGCATAATCTTGATCGATACAGAAACATTCTATTTTTCATGAAACAACGATTTGCAAAAGACATGCACACCCTGTGTAATTAGTAATATTTTTCTACACCTAGCTAAGGTTCATGAACCTTGTTACTTTAACGATTAATGCAAAACCCTTCCAATAAACGATAAATTAGATTTCTACGATAACTTAAATACAGTATTTAAAAAAAAAATAGTGCACTTTGGCTTTAGTCTACCAGACGAGGGTTAATGGTTCGAACAATTGAGTTTCCAGAGTGAAGGATATCCCTGACGACGTCCATAATTTTACGTAACACACGCTCGCATATAATAACACGACAATAAGAGATACAGTCATACACGAGCATGCAAGGGTCTTGTAATTGTTAATCACGACATGCTTACACGAGCTAGAAACTCCATGTTATTTAGCACGGAATCTCTGTATTCAGCGCGATGCAAGTTTTAACTTTCGAGAACTTCATAACTTCGTCATGGATTTCAGAGTTTCTCGATACTCTGATGCCCTGAGAGACACCGTCACCCAAACTCTATCTACGATGTAGCCTTGTTCTACCATTCGATAATTACGATCGGGAATTTCTCCGTTTGCAGATTCGATTACATTTCAACGTCCAACAAGTTCTAACGAGCGCACTTCGAGACACGTGAGGGTGCTAATTTTGCCTGCTCAGCAAGGCTAATTCGAAATACGACTTAAGGTGTCACGTCGGAACAAAGAATCTTGACCCTGCTTCGAATTATTAATTTCCACGTTAAACATGGCAAAACAGTATGGCGTCACGAGTTGAAACTCGACTGATTGATTACAAAGGATAATTTGTAATTATGATCTATTCGTCTCAATAACGAATAAAAAATTACGCATCGTTTATAACGTTCCAATGTATTTATCAAGCGGTAGGCGGCCAGTGTCCTTGTTTGATATTTGAACGCTCGCGTTTCACGTAACGATACTTCGATGCTATTCCTTTCGTGCCAGAGAAAGGGAGTCAACGTTCCCAAATAAAAATGATCGCTCGAAACTGTCTTTGCTCGACGACCTGATTTCGCAACGACGATCCCGTGATTAAAACAGACTTCATAGCAACATACGCCGCAGATATTACATCTTAAATTACACACAATACATGCTCGTACAGCATATAGTCGGAGGAACAAATATAACGATTTACTTAAGTCAATTTCGAACGGTCTATTATAGCCTTAACGGCAGACGACGTACTACTACTTCGTTTCGATATCACAGCTAGAAGCCGTTGGCGTAGTACCGCGTCTTCTCATATACAAACGCTAAGAAAGTGGCTCTTAGGTTAGAACGTTGGCTAGAACAAGGAAGCATATCCGTTGGCCTTAAGACGTATTAAAATTCCAGCACCTTGCAGTATTAATCAAATTTCCATGTTTCGTTCCCACCGTCGTACAAAATATTTCAACATCCTGACGTCACGCGCGCAATTATTAATTAATGGATCTTAATCCTACGCCTACAAAAATAAACTCGTACGCGATGGAAGTAAAGGACGATCTTGGATTCCCCGGCGATCTTAACCCTCTATTGCGCGAACCGTACTTCATATTTCCAAAAACGAAACTGTTTCCTATTTATTTACACGGTCATAAATTAATTAATACTCAAGCTAAACGACTGAACCTATAGTAGTTAAATGTCACTGAAACAAAAAACGGGGTATGCCAGTAGAGGGTTAATAAATAACGAATAATGCAGCGAGCACGTCGTCCCTGCGCATTATCGACAAGACACGATTAGAGCTCGGTCCGGTGTTTGCGTATCCTGTGGCGGTAAACGGACATCAAGGGATGCTGGGTGTTGTACAAATATCATGAAGTGTGACCGCATTGGGACTCGCGTACGTACTTCGCCCAGGTACGGGTGGGAGCCAGGTCACCTTTTCTAAGTCTGCGCTGGTCGCCGCTAGCTTGTATCTGTTCCAGGAAGTTGCGATAGGTCTCCTCGTCGTAGGTGCAGCTCAGCGCCCGTCTCAGTTTCGCAGCCCCGGTTTCGAAGTTGGCTGGCTGGCTGCCGACCAACACGTGGAGATCGTTCTTGAAGTGCACCGCCCAGTCCCACATGTCCGCGATCGAGCAGTTGCAGGTGAAAGGATTGCCTAGCAGATTCACCGACAACAGACGCGGGTTCCTATTGAACACCTTCGGGTTGATCGTGGTCAGGTTGTTGTTGCTGAGATCTACGTGCTCCAAGCCGCGCAGCATCTTCAAACAGACCAGATTCTCCGTGCCGGAGATGTTGTTACGCGACAGGTTCAACTGCGTGAGGTTCCTCGTGTTCGCGAACAGATTCTCGTTGAGGTGCAACAAGTTGCAGTTGCTGAGATCGAGCATCTCGAGGTTGGACAATTGTTCTGGAAGAAGAGACCCGTCATCGGGTACTTCCAGCGGATTGCCGCTCAATTTCAGCTCGACTATGTCGGTGCTGGCACGATCGCCGAACACCTTCGGGTCGATGGGGGTCTTGAGGTCGCAGTTGTTCAGCTCCAGACTCTCCAAGCGCGTCAGGTTAGCGAACAAGCCTTCCTCCAGGGTGTGCAACGCGTTTCCAGACAATATTAATCTTTTCAAGGAAGTCATGTGGGCGAACGTGTTGTTCCTGACGTGGCCAAGGTTGCAGTAGGACATGTCGAGGTATTCCAAGGATTCCAACGGGTTCAGAAGGCTGACGAACGCGTTCGACAATGGATTGTGCGAGATGTCCAGTTCCTCCAGATGCTCGAAAACGTGGAACGCGTCCGGCAGTCGTCGCAGGCTGCAGTTGTTCAAGGAGAGCTTATGGAGCTTTGGTAGATGGCGCAGCACCGCGGAAAGGTCGGCGGCGAACATTGGATTGCCGTTCAGGTTTAACACGCGCAATTTGCTGGCGTTTCTGAATGCCTCCTCCGACAGACGATCTTGCAAGTTGCAATTCGACAAGTCCAGAGATTGGAGGTTATGCAGATTGTGACCTAGGGTGTTGCCAACGTCCAAATGCCACAACTCGTTGTCCGCCAGCACCAGTTGCCGTAGATACAAATTTTTCGCGAAAGCGTCGCCCGGCAGGTTCGTGATGCCGGTCTTCCTGATGTCCAGGTGCTCCAGTCGTACCAACGGAGCCAGCACGCTTGTCCAGGACAACATACGCAAATCGTTCTCCGCCATCTCGAGCTCGCGAAGGTTCTCCAGCTGGCTGAACGCGTCTGGCGAAACATAGGTCAGGTTGCAATCGTTTAATTTCAGATACTCCAAATTGGTCAGATGGTCGAACGGGCCTGGTTCTATGGTTCCAAGCGGATTGTGAGACAAGTCGAGCTTATTCAGGTTTGTCGTGTTGTGGAAAAACTGTGTGTTGAGACGTTTGATGCCGCACGTGTTTAGGTCGAGATAGAGCAGCGTTCGACATTTTAGGAAGGGACCATGGACCTCTTCCAAGGGGTTGTTCTGAAGTTCCAGCGTAATCAAGCCGGGATTGTCCCTGTCGAAGAATCAAATCCGTCATATAGTATTGAATTATCATGTGCAGTATTCTACAGGCAAAAAATTGATTAAGTTCGCTAGTTTTTGCAAGACAGTTCATGTTGAAGCTAATGCAAAGAGGTGCGTTATATAATAAGTTTGTAATATACATAACGAGCAAACATTGCTCCAAGATTTTTAGATAAAACCATTTACACTTTTTTCGTGTAATTCGAATCGAGTGTCCCTTACCTGAACGCTTCGGGATCGACATGAGTGATCGCGTTCGACGAGAAATCCGCTTCCAGTAGGTAAGTTAATCCAGCGAACGATTCATACTTGAGCTCGGTCAATTGATTATGCGCCATCTGGAGACGCCTTATCTTGATCGCGTGTGGAAACGGATCGATCTGTGCGATGTTGTTACCATTCATATCTAGGACGTAGACGTTAGAGCTGAGATCCTCGTAAGGGATGCTCGTCAAATTGCTTTCGGAGCAGTCGGTCACCCAGTTGATGCGAAAATAATGACAGTGACAGTCCACGGGACATTCCTGTTCCACTAATTCGCCGTTATAAGCGAACGTTGATGTAGCGAGTATGGCTATCAGCAGAAGTGGCCCCGCCATTTTGGGGAGCGTGGAATAATATCTGGAATAAGAACGAACCGTAAGAATTTCATATAACTAAAAAAATATTTCCTATATTGTAAATAGCAAATAGGTGATTTTATTTTTTAGTTTATAGATTAAAATAAAGCACCGTTATATTTGGCTTTACAATTTTATTTTAGCCTAAGGCACAAGTTCGAGACAAGAACTTATGCCTTTGGATTAGTCTACTGTTTGGATTCTTAATTCAATATCGTTAAGAACTACGACTATAACGACGCAACCTCTATAGTTACGGATGAAACCCTAGTACAAAACGAACGAGGGAAAAGACGTTGCAGGAATACCTTTGGCTTGACCGTTATTTTTCTCATTTCGTTAAACGTTCGAGTAAATACATTAGGGACGCCATCAGTGCGACCTCGGAAATATAAACGAGTCGCGGAGCAATTTCTTTCCTTGTCTCGGGACTTCCGGTATACAATATTGCGGGCGAATGCTACAGAGGGAACGGAAAGAAAAATTCCGTCGTAGAGATTTACTTTGGCCCGTTACGACGGCGATGCACATTGCGGTGTGTTGCCAGCAAGATAACTGGCGAGTACTAATGGTTTAAAGCAAGTGGAGCAATTGTCAGTTAGAAGCGGACTTTGCAATTGGCGGTCGGTAATTCCAAGCAACAATGCGCGGCGCCACAGACTGTTGAGCCAGAAACGTTAATCGTCTCTGTAAAGCACCGTTCAGGGCTGTTTGTTGATGTTTTAGGTACTATTTAGAAAGAAACTTCCTTTTACTCGCTGAATTATTATTATCGTTAACTTTGTTAGCGATCCAGGCCCCCGATGCTCGAGATGCAAATTTAATTATCGCGTCATTGTTCCGCCGATAAGCGATTAATCGGTAACAAATAAAATCTCCGAAAAGTTTCCAATAATAACAGAAATCTTAACTTTCATTAAAGCATGCCCACTATACAGAACCGTAATCAAAACCGATATTATAAATTTTCAACTCCTGGTGTTTGACGGATTGTTTAAAACGAAAAATTGTAACGATAAAAGCATAAAGATAGAACGAGCAAAATATATTTCAATACGTATTTAACCGACCTTACTGATTTGTATTTTGTTAATTGAATAAAAAGTATGGAAACATTTAATATTCGACATCACGAATGAATACAAATTCCAAGTAACTGTCGACGTTTTACCAGTACAAAGAACATAATACGTCAGTCTGTTCTAAGAATCGAATGCATATATTGAGTATTTTAGATGCATTTACATTGCAAAATCATTCGTGTGTGTTCGTGTTTGGTCGTTGTGGAACGAACGCGTGCTTCCATCTGTTACCACCGATCCACTGATAATACACGCACGCCTAATGGTAGTAATTTGTACCTATTAAATTCCGAGTACAATCATGTTCATTAAGCCGATGAATGACATTCGAGAAGTTTTCATGCTGACCATCGAGGGCTGCGCACAAAGAAACGCGTGGCGACGCCTCTGGCCAGCAGTCAACTTCACAGACGAAGCCCAACGGAAAGCTTTCCGCCAGAATGCTACGCGTTGCACGCTCCGTTGCCCCATCAGCTTTCTACGTATAGTTCGCCTTCGGCCCGGACCATTACTATCCCCCCCTCAAAAAGGCTGTGGTGTGAGGAAGCGTATTTTCCCCCTTTCGATCCGTCCTTGTATTTCTCGCCATCGCCTCGCCTTTGGCGCCACAAATCTTTCCGATTTTGAATTCCAACCTAGCCAGGAACACATCGACCTGACCCCCCACCCCCCTCCGCCAAACACGATGGCAACGGCGCGTGTTGGGGATCGAGTCATTTGCATTCAGACTCCCGGCGAGACATTCATACTTTTTGCAAATATCGTCTTTATATACGCCCACCTTTCACGCTCGGGGTTTCAAACATCGGTGTTGAGGACGCTTTGAAGTGGAATTTACGCGAAATCCGACTGCTCTCGTTAGATGAAGCGATTCGGTTCTTTTCTCATACTACCCCCCTCTCCCCACACCCTTTCTACAGTTTATCTATGGCTGCGTTTCAAGATCTGTTTTTTATCGAGTTCTTTATCCGTCTGGGTCGGCGAATGCGTCAAATGTTCCCGGCGTTACGATATTAAAAATGAAACTGAAATTCGTAAACAATTCTACGTTTACAGTTATACTTTAACCCTCGCGCGAGACGCGATTATGTAAACGACAACATGGACACGCTCGTACGGCAATTTGAAATTTTTATTGTCTTTCCGTGAATCAACTGTCTGGTACAAAGTCCTTGTTATTTTTATGCTCAGGAAAACATTACGTGTTTTAAAGGAAATACATTCAGATGTATAATTGTATTAATTTATTTTAAAGTTAAAAATAATCGTGTATAATTTTTTAATTTAATACACTGCAATACTGAAAAATTGGCACGCTCATGTTGCGCGTTATGAAATCATATTTAACAAAAAAAAAAAATTCTTACTATCGGTGCAATAAACTAAAATTTGCAATTTATTTTCTTGCATGTATTTTTAACTCACGGAAAAAGTGAAATTTGTACGTTTGAAAAATCGTTCGAAGAGGACCCAGAATGTACGATTAAATATTCACATTATTGATCCGCGATTTTTTATTGTTTCTTATAACTGCAACACACACGAGCGACATTTACACCGGTTTCCAATGAATTTTATCGTATGAATATTCGTAAGGAGCTTACGATTCCGGCGACGTCATGAATTTTTATGATTCACCGGACAGCGTTTCGTTTTCGATCGAAAGTGCCGCTATGTTTAGAATTCATACCAGATACCGAAAATGCACGTTACGTACCGGAAAGGTGTATCCTTCTATCCACGGAAGAGTGAGGTTAAATCACGAGCGTTCTGTGGATTTGAACGTGGCACTGGACAGAGATAGATTGAAGTGTGAGTTTGTCGAGACCCGGTTAAATTAAACCGTCTCTGTCTGACCGAGGTCAGGGTAAAATCTACTGATGCGCACTCTCGTTCTTTCTACGTCGTATTAGTTTTGCGACGCGCGTCTTCTCGGGGTGTTATGTTTCCCTCCCTCCATTCGTCCTTTTATAAACGTTTAAACGCACATACGTAACACGTTTCGTACCCCTTATCGTTCACACGAATCTTATTGTCGGTAAAAAAAAATCCAGTGAATGAGAGTTGGACTCGATTTGAATATCCTAACCTCTCAAAAGTTTCGAAGGCGTAGCTTACCAATTGGATATGAAATTCGATCTTCCACGCGTTTACGAATATTCGACCTGGCGACTGTTTCTACGTCCGTTCACAATTCGTCGTAATTATGTCGTTCGATAATTGATATCCCTTTGTACGAAGAGGGTACAGAGCACGATGAATCTTAGAAATGTACACACACCGAACGCATGCGCTCTTAAACTAACCCTTTTCAAAAACAGGTTATAACTACTTGACATTAATTCATTAACGCACACGCATATAGTGTCACGTTCACAAAACGCGAGTATTCAAATTATTCCAATTTTCTTTATCACGTAATACGTGCAACCGAGTAACATCACGATCGTGTTCAACGGATTACGTTCGACACGTGCTTATTAATTATCCATTATTTGGATAAATCCGTGTGCAATTATTATAACATATTATGATATTATTATCAATGACTAACGACGCTATTGCATACGATACGAATCGATTTATTTCGTATTTTATAGTCCTTGTTACGCGAAGTGTATATATGCATATAAATGAAATATATACCTTGTTTTATACGCTCCACTTCTTTTTCCGTCACGTATCGTTATCCTTTGATGGTTACTTTCACAAATAACACTTTTAACACCGAATAACCAAAGAATAACGATTAACACTGAACTGGACACCGGTGACACAACATGCGCCTGCGTTCTATCTAATTTCGTCGAAGAATTGCTTCGACAATAACGTCGAAGACTGTCGTTGAACGTTTAATTTGTTAATTAAATAACCGTGATAATATATTTATTCGACGACTTCTTTATGCCCACGTATGAATGGCCGTTGTGAATATTATCAGCCGAGAGATAAGACACTTAAGCGATTCTGAACCGACAATGAGCATCGCATCTCTTCCGCACGGTTATACAAATTGTAGACACATACGTAAGTACATATGTGTATGATCAAGGTACGCAACTTAGGTTAGGACTAACCGAGAGATGGGGCGACCAATTGGGTGGCTCGAATACCGGCAAAACAGTGTAGTTAAAAAAAGTTGATCTCTTCTGATATTCGCATTATTCGAAACGACACGACTCGTATCGTATGCATGTGCTTTGTCTGTGAGCAACAAATAAATGAAAGATATCGACGAACAGTTTATTAAAATTCTACGATTGTAATCGTGTTGCTAATCGAGAGCCAATGTATATAAAACCATTATTACGGCTATACGATATTTTTGCTCTAGTCACAATACGGCAAATGTGTATGCATATTAGATGCCTATAGAGGACAATGGGAAATCGATATGGCTTGGATATGGTACGTGTCACTCGTACGTCTGATAGCGTTTGTTCACGTAGTCAATGCGTGATTGAGTGATGAGTGCAGCACGTCGAATTCTGAAGAATTGCATTCGGCAGAATTGGAAGCGGAGGTCAGGCATTACGCCAGGCATTGCGAAATGTCCGGAATGGGGATCTCATGATCTTGACTAGGAACAACGACCTGCCAATCCCACTCGTATCTCTACGGCGAACGAGAGAGAGGGTATCGATTAACTTTGCAATTGACATTAGGTTTCCCGATAACGTGGCTTTGAATTATCGTTCGAGATTAATTCCCCTCTTAGAACAAATGCACCGTGGTTTAACCTTTTCTCGAGCATAGTTAAACGAAGGAGTCGCAGGAACACCGGCGATTAATAAATCGGTCCGTGCAGAGCTTTTTTATGGGGTTAAGTGTAACAAGTTTTACAAACAATGCAAAACGCGATTGAACTTACGAAAGGCACATTTTTATTTTTATTTTATTTTTAATGTAACAGATATTTCGTTCCGAATGTTTTTTATTGCGACATCTAATAAAACGCGTATGGCTGAATAAATTTAATTTATTTCGCTGAACGTATAACGTACGAAACAGGATGTGTCGTTTGAAACGGATTTAAATATAACATCGAACAGAATCGTCTGACGTGTATCACGCGCATGCTAACGAATTAAAAATGTTTAACCAGTGATATAACTTCGGGATTTATCTGGGTACATCTTGTATATACATCGTGTTTATTACATACTTTTTCATATTCATCTGCAAAGCGTGCGCATTTATTTTATATTCGTACTTGTACACGTGTGTATTTCATATTTTCCAGCTCCATCATGTTGTTTATTCATGATGTACTAACGTAGTTATCACAGTTTAAGGTCATTTGATTTATCTTCGTATTCATTTATGTGCATTCAACCACAAAAAAAAACTAGAGTATTTTAACGCTATCGGTGATAGATATTTGTTCTATTTTCACGAGTATTCAACTTTCAGGAACTCTATTTTCAAGCTTATTGTTTTTTAAATACCTTATTAAGATAAATAACTTAAAAATACTACGTTTCTTTGTTTCTATTATTTGTATAATTGTATAATTAGTTAATTGTTGAAAGTATTCATTGACGTAAATTCTAAATATATAATTTCATATAAGTTTATTTAAAAATTTATTTAAATGCAATCAATATAAAATATAAACATTTATTAGTCGTTGGAAAAAGATAAACGATTACTTTATCGACGTATGATCAAATCATGCGTTTTTTATCTACGACAGTAGATGGCAGTGGGATATCGGTTAGATCAGATTGCAACGCATGTTATTTCTTTGACTGACGATAAAAGAAACAGTACTTTCAAATAATACCATTGTACACAATGCGAAGAATATACTAACGAACATTAGATACGCGTATTACATTGTGCAAATACATCATCTTACATCGTTTTACTTCATAAACTGTGCATCTGATGTCTCTTGGCTAATTAGTAAAACGTATGATTTCACATTATCCTATCATCTACGATGAAACAGAGGTATATACTATATGAATATGTATACTCTTTTGCCGTATATTTTAGCGATCTCTATGAATTAAAGCGATAGCATTATCGCACGAACGTATCAAATTTAATTAAGCCGAGTCACGTTAACATTTTCCACATAAAATTTTCAGATATTATATTTCCGATTATAAATTTACAGCAGAATTATAGCCATAAATCTCGTGTATTTTTTGGCGCTTATATTCTCCTGAAATTATGTGAGAATGATTTTGGCAAACGGCCAACGTTCCGCAGAATGTGCGGAGACAACATGTACGGAGCAACGAACTTTAGGAAGCGTGACTCCGTACAAGAATCTTTTTCTTTTACGATCGAAGCTTTCCCGTTGTAAAATTCGTACGCGTTTCTTGCGATTACTTCCTTTCGTTTCAATTCACGTGGATTCTCGGTGGCTGTTCTTTGCAAGCTAGACAATTATCGTATTGTTGTTTGCTATACGAAGACGCCAGAGTATTAAATGCAATTGCCTTGGCAAGGTACATTCAAATTTTATTCGCGTCCTAACCTCTTTAACTTCCTGTATCTTTGAAATCACATTTGGAAGGACGTGTTTATTAATATTATTTATTGTTTTTGTATAGGTTTCCTTTATTTTCAACGGAGAAAGTGGAGGCCAAGAACCGACATTCACCATAAAACTCTTGACACACAGCTCAAAGGTGTGAATGACAAAGTGTTCTCAGAATGGGTCTCGAAACATTCCTGACATCGTACGGATCGATCGTGAGAGAATTCGTAACTAATTGTACAGAAATTTCACACGTAACCCGACGACATACACGGTAAATACTACATTCCTGTTACAGATATTAATACATTGTTTAACGCGAAATGTCAAAGACAGATCGGATGCTTTCCGTCGACGAATCACCAGCCAATTGTTCAATCTTATCGCGCGTAATTCCTTAACCTCAACCGACTGCATCGATTCCCTGTGATCAGTATCGCATCGACCGCGATGCCAGTCGTAAATTTTGAATCGCAATTACCGCATTTATTCCGCGTACGTGCGTTACCGTGCCTAGGCATACACACGGCATGTACATCCGCGTAGATTTAATCTGTAGGCCAACTTTGTTGGAACTAATTTTCGGCGAGTAAGAATAATCTCGTGTTCACGCGTGGCTTGGAGCTTTCGCCAGGCGGAGTTAGGGCGCTGCCGGCTGGGAGGTTAGGGTTGGAGTCGAGAGGAGCCGTAAAGGTTTGGGGTTAGCACGATGGTGGTGGGTAGTGGCGGTGGTGGCGATGGTGGTGGTGGTGGCGGCGACGGCGACGGCGGTGGTGGTGGTAGGAGTAGTGGTGGTGGTGAGCAGCGAGCAACTGCGCAGATCCGAAAGTCTCTCAGCCGCGAGTACGTAGCCAAACTCCGATTTAGTGAGGACTGACTGTTCCCGTTTGCAGTGCAGCTCGAAATCTCAGGGAGAAACCGCGCGGTTTTTCGTCCTCTCCTCCTTCTGTCCCTCTCTCTACGTCTATCTGTCTCTTTCTCGCTGTCCGTTCATCCGCTTTCTCTCTCTGTTTCTCCCTGTCTTTTACTCTCTCCCTCAGCCGTTGCGATCTCCGAGCCTTTTGTTTTAGTTTCGCTCGCCGCGGCAAAGTACGTCCTTAACTTTTTCATTCGACCGTCTGTCCCGACGAGGTCCGTGCGCGAGTCTGGGCCCCGCCGAATCATTTTGCATCCAGCCGGTAGCCGGGCCCCGTCGATTCGTGTGCACGAGCGTGACGCGTTGTACGAACAGAGGCACCCGGTGTCTCGCGTAAATTCGAAGTGTTCCCCATGGACGGTCACGTGGCTGGGCAGCGGCAGTGATTCGGGAAGGACACCGTTCGTTCGTCTCGGACCGTTTCGTATGTGACCGGGATGAAACGCGCGTGTACCAGTTGATCCACCGGTTCTGCTCGAGGTTGGACGAACCGTGCCGGCGGGATTGGACCCGCAGGACGTCTGCCGTGTCTGACGAGAAATCGACGCCGGGGCCAGGTCGATGTGCACAACTCCGGGGGAATGTGCTGAAACTCCACGTCTGTCGGTGTAAGTACTCATCAACCCTCTAGCGCGCACAGTGTGCACACAACAATGAGTCACGGACGTTCGTCTAGCGGCGAGTCAGCTGTACACGGGAACTCCAGGGGAACGCGAAAGAATGAGCATTCTAGTTTCGAGCAACAGTGCCGTGTGAACTTCTGTGCACGATACATTGTACCGCCGATACCGATAACGTGCACGGGGCGTCTCTACGAAGCGATTCGTAAAACGCATTTCGATGCTGAAATTAAACGACGACGCGAGTATAGTTCTGATTAGTAACACTAGTCGAATTGCCAATACAGTAATTACTGGCGCCGCGGTAATTCCGGATACGCAATCACTTCGATCGCCATAAACGGTTAAACCAAGAGGCAAACCCGAAATTTAATAAAGCTGTTTATCATTTCGTATTATTGTCATTGCTAAACGTTTTCGTTAGGCGTATTTGAAGTAAACATACGTACACGTACACGAATAAAATACGTGAGTACGTAAGAGGCTAGTTACAGCTAGAAACGCTGTTTTAAATCCTAACCTCAATTATAATATGTTAGGATATAACACGGTTCGCAGATTTATTATTCTTAATTGCCATTGCAGGGGAAAGTTGATTGGAAATAAACGTACATCACTCTGAATACTGTCGTGAGACAAAATTTAAGAGAAGTAAAATTTAATAAACGTGTTTTTTAGAGGTTTCTTTTATGAACTACATTACAAAATATATCTAAAATACGTAAGCGTGAAAGAGGCGATGTACGACTGGAATTGTTTCGAAAACTTGGTAGTAGCTTTATATAAAGCGTTTATTCGCAAACTTTATATAACACGCCTCTCTCCTTTTAACCTCTAAATTCAGTTTTCGTAATTTGGCGTAAAAGCCACGGGCGATCCTTTATGTCGAAATAAACTAAAAATACGTAGGTGCATTAGTGGGGCGCAGCACGGTGAAAAATGCCCTTTTAAAATGTAACCTCGGATTAAATGTGCAAATACGATTTCGCGAAAATCAACGAGCACAAAAGCTATCGCGGTTCGTTGGTTTATTGTCAAACGTGGATAGCGGAGGAACGAATCGAGGGTCGCGAGGCCACAAACAGTTAAATATATCGAATCACGTTCCTCGCCGGGGAACGTGTATCACGGTTCCACTACTCCCCCTTATCCGGCGACTCGAACTTCATAATTAATTTCCTGATATCGAAAGGGAGGTAGGAATTCTTCTAATCCTGATAACTCACGCTCGCTGAGGGACTCCCTGTAATGAAATGCACCCTTACTTACCCCCTTCGTGGGATATTACTATTTTTCCAGCCGATGGAAACTGCCCCGAAATACTCCCGCCGGTTATTAACAGCGGCTTATATTGCCAGGCGGGTATTAAGTGCGCGCGGGTATGCAAGCCACTCTCCCCCCCAACGTAGAATTAAATTTTAAATTTCGTTTTATACAGTCCATGGAGGCTGCAAGTTTCGCGTCGGAATCGACGAGATTTAATGGGTTATTCTAGTCTGGTACTGCTGAAAAATCGAATTCCTTTCCCATTGTTTTACAGCTTCGGATCTTAAAAATATACTCCCGGATGATTTTATTAAAATCCGTGAAAATACCGAAGCACGGATGTTTTATCGCGCAGGTGTCAGGCACGCTGGGCTAGCTGGATAGATTGAGATAGCTCGTGGATAGAATTTGAATGCAGAATTTCATTTTGGAAAATGTTCAAATTTCGTATGGCGTATAGTAACGATTAACAGTATCATTGTCGTATCGAAGGGACACGTTTCAAGGGTAGTCTTTATAGCTTCATACAGTACGAATATATTGGTGGTTGTAATGGTTACACTTTTAAAAGATCGATGCAGATGTTCGAAATAACGAATATCTCACAAAGGATTTAATACGATTATATAAATCTTGACAGTGATGGGAGTGAGAACCGGGGTTATATCTGAAGAATTTTGCTGATCCGGTAAGAGGCGAGTAATTCGTTTAATGGTAGAAGCAGCGAGCGTTCGACGAGACAAAAGAGGCCGGTGTAGCCAACAGAAATGGATGTTGCATTAGATTACAGTATAATTAAGAATAAGTGACTTAGAAATTCTATTTGTTGAATGCCTATTGTTCACAGAAGCGGAGGGCAAGGACTCCTAGTTAGAGATCGACTAAATTCTTATCTGGATGAAAAGCTTCGAACGACGAGTGAACGATAAACAATTTTCTTAGTCTCTGTTTGGTATAAAATTGCGCTCAAGACTGCTCCCTTAAGAACTGCTTTCGCCAACGTAACGCCAACGCGGGAGCCAGTATCGGCCAAGTTCATAAATCATCCGGGCGTCCACATGCACGTCGACAAACACTTCCCTGCTCCAGTTCAAACGTCTGATTAATAATGCCCGATGTGTGCATTCTACGTCACAGATTGCTTCAGTCCTCGCGAACAACATTTAATATCGCACGGGAACCGTACGCCCGTCTTGGGAACAGTTTTCTTTCTCGCGCGAGCAAATGGTATTCGTCTCGCCATTTTAGAGGAACAGAATCGAGAACTTTCAAATCACCAGTCGTGAGTGACACTCAATTTTTTGATTAACGTTCTTAAAATATATTAAATATAATTTTAACGAGCTAATGGATTCAAGTAATTTATAATACGGAAAATCAAGAAAAAAAATTAAATTAAAAAATTTAAAATCGTTCTGGAAAAATTATTTTTAGTTGCAGGGGTCAATTACACTCGTTTTTGGTGAATACATATACCCCCGAAATCCTACGTACTTTCGAGAAAAAGATTCGAGTACATGGACAAGTTTCTCCACAAAATTAAAAAATTTCAAACCGTTCTAAAAAAATTATCCTTAGTTGCAGGGGTCAATTATAATCATTTTTGGTGAACACACATACCCCCGAAATCCTACCCACTTTCTAGAAAAAAATTCGAGAAGGTGTGAAATTTTTCGATAAAATTAAAACATTTCAAATCGTCCTGGAAAAATTATTTTTAGTTGCAGGGGTCAGTTACAATTATTTTTGGTGAATAGACATACCCCCGAAATCCTATCCACTTTCCAGAAAAAAAATCAAGAAAATTGTCTTTATCGGCGAAATTCAAAAATTTCAAATCGTTCTAAAAAAATTATTTCTAGTTGCAGGGGTCAATTACAATCATTTTTGGTGAATAGACACACCCCCAAAATCCTATCCACTTTCCAGAAAAAAAATCAAGAAGATTGTCTTTATCGGCGAAATTAAAAAATTTCAAATCGTTCTAAAAAAATTATTTCTAGTTGCAGGGGTAGATTATAATCATTTTCGGTGAACAGACATAGCCCCGAAATCCCGTGTATTTTCGAGGAAAAAATTCAGTATGGGCGGAACTTGAAACGTTAATAACTCGCCTCCATCAATAAATTCATATTCTTGATTTTCGTCCTATTTTGGCCTCTAGAATCTCCCATTAAAATTTTTCCCAGGGGTGGCCGAACACCCTGTATAATATATATTTTTTTCTTTTTTTCTTGTTTGAACACGTTTATGCACAAAGCGTTTCAGCTTCTACGTAAAGTAAAAGACGTACATACGTTCGTTAACTCGATGAATTTTATTTACATTTTAATGCGCACAGTTTTAAAGGGGTTAAGAGTCTCAGTTTCTGTTGGCGAATCTTTTAGGGAGGTCGAGTGGATTTTGTTTTTTTAGTCTGCGGCTATTACTCATATCCAACGCGTTTACCGCGGGCGTGTTCCCGCGGTCCTCGAGGCGTGTGTAATGTTCCTAGCCACAGTTGATAATTATTGTAAAAAAACACAAAGAGAACGTAAAAGTTTGTTAACGCGTTAACTGCCACGCCTGTTATTCGCGATGCATTCAGCAGAAATGTACGGTAGTTCGTCTTATAGTCAATGGTACATAATAAATCAAAACAATGCAAAATGGTACAAAGTTAAAAGAGTCTCGTTGAATGTCCAGAAATCGATAGTCACGAAGTTTCGAAGATATTCCGTAATTCGGACGTCGATGGCCCTTTGGACGACCACGGGCGCACAAAATGGTGGCCATTCATTTTAATGCTGGCACGTACGTGTTTTCTCAATGAATTTCGTACACGTTCGAAATTGGCACGCTGAACCGTTGAGATATCAGTTACTGCGCAGCATGTGCTTTCGTACAAAGAACTACATTTTGGCATACAAATTACTAACCCGAATGGCCTCGAAACTATTGGTAACCGTTCGAAACGAATCAGAATTCAAATTGGTATCGACGCGTATGCACCGATACACTCGAAGAAGCTAATGTATAATGGAACATTCTTTTCGTTCGAATAATAAAGGAATTGGTTGTTCCAACTATTCGTTAATAAAATCCAGTTGGTCAACGAGTAGAACAAGTATGCTCAAATAATCCTCCACGAAAGAGAAATCTCGATAGAAAATAATTCGAATAACCCCGCCATTCGTTTCCCCGTTTTTCTTTGTTCTTCACGATCAATTTGATTCGATTATAATATTTGTTTCAATAATAAATGACTAAATTGCCGGACCCTGAATAGCAGTTTTATACGCAGCGTATATTCCATTGTACGGTCTGTGTTCGGATAAGCTTTTGCTCGCCCGACGCGGAACATAAATCGATCGTATAATTCAGACCGAAACTTTTATTGAACAAATAATATATCAAAAGCTGTTTATCGTTCGTACGGTACTGGGAAATCGAGGGCTCTTTATCGTTGTTGTTTTTTTTTTTTCTCGTAAGAAGTAACGCGCGGATCGAAACGTTAACAACGTTAACGAACTCTAACGGGACGGGATTTTTAACTCGCGCAGCTTCCGGGATCGATGTCGTCGCGAACACTCGTCGAATCCCCGACGAAGACCGTGGCCAAAGTGTGATTATCGGGCGGCAGTCGCGTTTTCTCCTCGTTTCGTTTTATCGTTGCTTGATAGAGAGCAAAAGTGGGGGGATAGAGTGAAAGAGAGACGCAGAGACTCGTGAGAAATTTTAATAACCGAGGGGACCGGTCCCGGGTATATAATACCCCCGGCCACTTTCCGAACCGTCGATCGACTTCCAGCTCTCGCGGTAAATCACAACGCACCTGGCAGGCTGCACCCACGGATGGACGCATTCGCTCGTGCAGGCTGGTCCTCTGATTAGTTTCCTCCTGGCTGGAGAAAAGGTATTCCTGCCGGGCCGGCCGCATTAAAAACCGTGGCCTGTGAAAATGGGCCACAAATGCGAGGCAAAAAGGCCTGAAGGGGGAATGATAAAAGCGCCGCGGGACAGTTTATGCCGGGCAACGGGAACATTTTCTGCAGCCTGCGGCGGAAAAAGGAAGTCAAACGGACCGTGGGTGAAAAAGTGGACGAAACAAACGTCGAACATTACCGATGCACGGCGGACCGTAGTAATTAAGAGCCGCGATCGGGGACTTGATCGGGGAAGCGGACTGTTAAGGTTTAAATGAAAATATCTCCGTCGTTCGAGGAATCAATGGATGAAAAGCCACTGGGTTTCGATTCTATTATTTTCTGAACGAACGCGTAAATCCCTGGCATATTTACAGCGGGAACGAACGCGGAACAATTACGCTTCCTGGGGGTATTTCACGAATCGGGAAGATAAATAACGCGGGACTCTGAATACGGCTGATTTGGTATTTAAAGAGTTTGCAAATTGGATTCTTTGAATTTTATGAAAGCTTACGGGCCTTAAGGGGGCTTTCTACCTTGTGGGATTAAAAAAATCGATATTTTTTTTTTTTGCATTTTCCTTTAGTATGTAGTCTCGAAAATATGTCTCCCAAATATTAAATTGAAATTCGGAAACCTAACGAAGTTATAGCCTGCTGAAATGTACCGCGCGTAGGTATAACAACTAGACGTGAAACTTTAAAGTTGTTTTTCTCGAAACTACATCTTTCGGCACTGCGTGCGTGATAACTAAAAAACTATTCAAGATATCAACATCAAATTTATACAGTATCTTCAGAACTGGTCTCCCTATAGCATGAACTAGGATAATTGCGATATATGCAATACTTTTTCTTTTATTAACAAAAAAGCAACCAAATATATGAAAATATTCAGTATTTTTTCGTAAAATAGCTGCCATTTTGCCATTTTTTGTTTTTTTGAAAAGATCCTAGTTCATGCTATAACCACACTCATCTATATTAAGAATATCGTTGGTTTTAGGATTTCGAATAACTTGTTCGCAAGATATCACGTACGCAGTCGGGTGCCGTTCGTAAAAACTGTTGTTTGATGATCAACAAAAACAGCGTAATCAATAGATATTATGCGTTGCAAAAATTCGTAAATATAGCTAAATATATAATAAATGTATCTACAAAATCCGGAATTAATCGCTCTTTAATAACCCGCAAAAAAAAATCACAAAGAAACATGTATTTTTCATGCCTACAAGGTAGAATGGCCCCTTAATAATTTGTATTAGTACGAGAAGTTTCGTTACTTTGCGCTGCGCTTCTTATACTCTAAAGGTATACAGCAAACTCGAAGCTGTTTGTCTCGAAACAATATTGTTCAAGGTTTGTCGAGTCTCCCGGGAGCCTTACGATTGATTTGAAATTCAACGCATAAAGTAAATACCCCTCGGAGACACGCGTAAAGTAAATGTCCTCCCATCGTTCGTACTAAAATCAACTGGATATTTGCGTATTTTTTCACCTCCAGAAGTCGTAAAATTCGATGCAAAACTCGAATGTCTTTTACGATGCTGGCGTTGTTCGATCGTCGGGGATTTTTATTATTTTTGTCGAAATACCGCGATGTTAAAAATGTGAACAGGGGTCGTTAAATAGAATTATTAGCGTATTAACTTTTAGCAAGTAACAATGACGGGCAGTGTTTCCCATTGAGAAAACGCGAGTGGAGAGAAAAAAAAGGTAAATTATTCCCACTCAAGTGGTGAAAGAGGCCACAAAGGTCGACGTAAGTAGCAACCGGGGTCCACCTGGCGCGTCTCTTGTTGCATCCTCGGTGGAAAGCATTCGCTTGTGGCTATTGATGCCCCACGCTCGCCTCTCGACCTGGGGAGATTGTATTCTTGCGAGCGGTCGAATTAAGCGGTCGTAGGGCGCGAAGCACGGCGGAAAAGCCGAGGGCTATAAATACAAGACCAGGGGAGGGTAGGTGAAACGGAGGCGGAGGAGACAGTGTCCTCGGCACAATGCGTGCCGCACCAATCCTATTTTCAGAGATACACATCTCCCTCCGGTTCGAACAGGAGAAAAAGCCGGGGACAGAAACGAGAAATAGCGAGAAACAGAGAAGGAGCCGAGAAAATGGAGGACGGATAGGGGCCTAACCGCTTTATCCCCGCGTCGAATCGTTTCTCCGAGGTGGCTGCAGCTGTCTCGTCGCTTCTTTAAAGTCCATCCTTTCTGACTTCGCGATCGGATCCGGGGAAACATTAGAGACGCGGAGCGAGGATGCTCGAGGATACCGAAATCCGGAGGAACGCGCGTAACAGTCGACGAAACTATGCCTCCCACGGTCAAAAAGATGGCACAGGTGCTGCTTATTCTTTAATTTGTCGGTAGTGCATACATGGAACGAAAATTGATGTGGAATTTATTAAAAAATTTGAGTTTAATTGAAAAGAACATCTAATTCACAATTTGTAATGAGATCAATTATGTAGAAGGCTGACGTGAAACCTCGTTTTCGTAACATCGAAGAAACACTTTGTCGACTGTTTAATTATTGGGGCACGTAAAATTACTCAGAAACTTACTCTATATTTGAGGATCCATTGGCTTTAAACTTCGAACGAGTCTCAAACTAACATCACTCGATAGTAATGCGCTTAAAACCGTTTCTCACGGTTGAGATAAGCTAACACAACATGCCTTTATACAGGAATCAATCACCAACGTCGAGTCGCGTCTCAGGCGAGGTTCGCTGGATCAGCCTAACCGAAAAGTTTCGTTAATTTCCAGACGGAAAATTTTTCATGAAATTGTGGTTTATTTTGCGGGTACGAGGTAATGGAATATAACGACGAAACTATTATGAAATATCACGTGCACGCGTAAACATCCTTCCGACTTGGAGAATGGGCTGCATGAACGAGCGGCTGCGAGGATTGTTCTGTGTTTGTGCTCCCGGAGAAAAGACGCATAATGGCGTCTGCCAGGAGGCATTATGGTCAGACCTAAAAATAAACCTCAAATTAAAGGACAATCAGCTTCTTATAATGAATAAAAAAAAAATTTTTTTTAATATTCTCTCGCTTCAATTACCACCGTGTATACCCATATAAAAATTTGCTTCTTGTTCCCCCTAATGTTGAATACGCGTATTTTCTTTTAAACTGACATTCACGCGAATCCAGGAGCGAAACCTAATACGAAATAAAACGTGGAGAATATATTTTTAATTCTCTAGTTAGATTTTATTTATGACGTGTAGTATCAATGACATTATTAATCGAAGGAAGGTAGTACCTCGGTGATTATGTCTTAAAATTCAGCTATCTTAAGGAGATCAAAGTTTTTTACAACCTATCAGATGGCCTTTTATGGGATGACCTAGGATAATAAAAAATTCGCTCTTTGCTCGAGCATAAAAAAAGAACTGACAGAGATAAGGGTATTATCCTAGTTCCTGTAGACACACTATAAAGAAAGATTCTCGCCAAAGATGAAGTCAATCGGACTATTAGCGTCTGAGTTATGGTCTCCCATTATTCCGAAAAATGTAGCTTCGAGAAAAACGCGTTTGAAGTTCGATTGTCATCTGCTCGAACCGTGTTAGTGTCTCCAATGGTATTCGGAAAAGAAAAAGGTAAATTTTCCCAGTTTTCGATCTTTCGACCAAAAAGAAATGACTTTCCCTTTAAAAGGCCTCCCAACTGTTAAATAAATATTAAATTCTTATCGACCACGGTATTTACTATGCTTCTAAGTATATTTACGAACTTTATGGTCAATTTTGCTTGCACAGGTGTGTCGATGGAGGAACATTCACGGTGGCACGTCCGCTTGTTTTGTGTTATTGGCGCAGGTGTTTCCGTCTCGCGGAATGGTCGGAAAAATCCGTGTTACGGTTATTTTCGTTAGAAAGTTGCAGCTCGAGACTGATTTCGCATTAAGAAAATTCCATCGCGGCTAAATATCGAATAACACATGGATTTAATTCCGCGAGATTTGAATTTCAAGTCCAGCGGTCTCGAATCACGGACCGTCCCGGAATAAATTTTGTTCGACCATGGAAAAATCCGACAGCACCAACGGGCTTGGAAATAAACGCAAATAGAAGTAATGGCGGGGCTGGCCAGATTGGTCCAACCGAACAAATTGTCTGAATATTCAAATTCTACTTCTTTTTTTTTTTCGAAAACGCGGTCCCGCGGGAACAAATTTCCGCCACGATATTCGGGATCACCCTGTACTTGCGCGAACGTTTTTGCACGGCACCGTGATAATTAAAAATGTTCCGCGCGTACAGCGGTTAGAACCCCTTAACAGTCTGACGACTCTGTTCGTCGCTACGTTTCCATCGGCCTACGAAATTCACGCCGCCAATCGGCGAAAAGAGATTCATTATCGGGAGGGACTTCGTCGGCGAACGACTTCATAACTGAAATTATTTCCACATCGACGTCGTGGGTGAAGTCTCGTAACAGATTTCACTGTTTCGCCCATTCGCGCGTGCACACGTAAAACGCGCGCGAGGGAGGGAGAGAGAGCCTCGATAAGGGAAGATTTATCGTCGAACTTGGAGTGTAAAACGTACACATACGTTAACTGTTACGGCAGTTCGCAGCCACTTTTCGCGGCGATGTCCTACGATTTAAGTTTACCGGAAGAGAGAGAGAGAGAGGGGGTGGAAACGGGGTGGACGGTAGCGAGGGAGAGCGGGGATTCGGTGAACTTGTACCTTGCACTTCAACTTTATGCACGACACTTTGAAGGGCAGATATCGTGTTTGCCTTTGTTACCAACTTTGTTTGCCGACTGGCTTTGTTTACAGCCCCCTAGGTGGTAGGTTCGCAGTTCAGGTAGCCCGCTCGAGGAAGATTTCTTTTGTCTCGAACAACTGCACCATTAATTGACTCAGACCACGGCGTACGAGCCTCGACGTATTCCCATAGAACAATGCTATTACTAACCACACGGCGAACAACAATCGCGGAATCGGACAAAAGGATCGGAAAAGAATCCCACGGGAACGTACGTCAGTAATAGCTAATGAAACCGCTTCGAACGCTTGATGCGCCCGTTGTGATTTTATTAATTGCCGGCTCGGGATTGTTTCACGTTGAAATTCCTCGGGACCATCACAATGGCCGAACGAAAAGTCAGGAATATCTTTCGAACGATAATTTTATTAATTTTGTATTGTAATTTATAAGAAATCGGTAATCGATGACCTGATAATTCGACCATAGGCGTCCCACAAATCATAATACCAATATTCGAATGTTCGACGGTGGGGTATGTAACAGATATTGTGTATCACTTTTCGAAAACTCAATTCCTAGACCCGCTATATTGATTTCACGTCGAAACTTCATGACGGGAGTCGTTATTTATTTGCGAGTGTATTTCATTGCCGTATATAAAATATTGATTTGCAACGTTGCCGGTATCAATAAATTTAAAGTACATAATTTTCGTCGAGAGCAACACGATTTCTCGTCCTGTTAATTTGGAGACATTGCTAAAAAAAAGGTTTTTCGTAAACGATCGATATGCTTCTCTGCAAAGAATATACGTCGCGTCCGTTCCCTTCGAAGCCATAAATTCACATTTAACGCGATAGTAAAGACCCCGGTGCCGGCAAAAAACATGGTGTGTATATACCGGCTTTGGAGTGTAAAAAAAAATTAAGACGCATCGTTGCGTCGTAAGATAGGAGCGAAATGGAGGTTGCGGAACAGGCCAATGGTATTGTTAATAACTCGCGAAAGACGGTGATCAATTCGATAACGATCGGCGATATCTAATTCCGTGACACGGTAACGTTTTACGGATTCACGGACACGCGTTAACATTAAAAAGGAAGAAACGACGCGTTTAATCTCCGGTTTCCTGTAACCGCAAGCTGATCGAACGGGGCCGCAAAATACGCCTGTAATTGGATCCACTACATCCTGACTGACGGGCAGGATAGGTGTTTAGTGTTTCGCGTCGAAACAGGTAAAAAGAGCCTGAAAGGAAGACAGGAAGTTCTCGAAAGACGCGAAACAAAGTGCAAGGGGAAATCGAAGGGGCGGAGGGGGGGGGGCGGTAAAGTTTGTCGTTGCACCGCGGGAGGATGGAACCCCCGAAGATTCCTAACGCTTCGAGGCTCGAACTTCTCTAACCGCGCCCGATGATTAAAACCGTCCAGTTGAACGTGTTTAATGAACGTATAAATCAAGCCCTCCGCGCGAACGTTCCTATATTTTATCGTCGATAAAACATAGAAACGGCGGTTCTTATTCCACGCACGGAAAAATCATGGTAATTAACGTTCGAGTCGTAAAATAAATCATCCGGTGTAAAATTAGGGGCCGTTAAAACCCTGCCGTTCGCGCGACGATACAGACAAAACCGAGCGGACGACGGATCCCGATAAATCCCGTGTTTCGAAACGACGGGACTATGTGCGCGATATCCCATAGGGGGGAAAAAAGGGGTGCAGCCACCGGGTGGCGGTCACTGAAGTCGCTGTACGTACGAAACCAGTGCTTCTCAAACTTTATCACCTCGAAGACCGTCTCGATAAGGGACACTTTTTTAAATTCTTATTTCTTAAATAGAATTTAATTTTAGGAATTTGATTGGAACTTCGAAACGTTGATACGGCTCTCTTCGGTTTGTCAATGACACCACGTGAAAGTGTTAAGATAAATAATGAAGTTGGTATCTGACGTAAAATAAATGAAAGAGGTATTGTATATCCTTTTTCTTATGTAAACTGTTGATAAAATGCGAAGAAAGAACGTGGAGAAAAAATTCGTTCCCCCCTTTTTACGGGCGCGCCCGGGGGGGAAAAAGACATGGCTTTGTATTAAGGGAAGTAGTTCATCATAATTTTGGTAGAATCGGGAGTACACGAAGCGTTGGGGCTTTATGGGGGATCCCAGAAGCGACATACGGCCTTCCGGTGCAAAATGGTACCTCGACCCCAGCCCAAAGCCCGCCAGACGCGCGACGATACAGAGAAAACTGGGTGGACAACGAACTCCGATAAATCCCGCGTTTCGAAGCTACCACGCGCCTGTTATCCGACGGAAGGGGTAGCAACGGCTGCGGTCACCAGTCGTTAATGCAATGTTAATTAACCGACTAGCGCGGGGACTCGAGGCGCGCGACGCTAATTATATCGTGTCACGAGTTTCTCATTTTTATCCTGGGAACTTGTGGCGATCGGTGCCCCCTATCGAAATGGTACCGCGACAAACGGTGAGAAATCACGGGTACGATGTCGCGCGAGACGTCGTTGATTATTCCGACGTTTTTTCCACGGTCGTGGAGCGTTGAAATATCGATTGCGTGCGTCTTGAACCGCGTGCGACGAAACGAAGCACCGGATTATTGGCGGGCGTCGTCGCGCGGAACCGAGAAACGCGTGATTCCCACCAACGCTCAAGGGACGCAACGCTAGACAGCGTATAGGGTGTTTCACAACCCCCGTTACATATTTCGATATTAAACAGTAATGTACTCTGTTTGATTGTTCCTTTTTTTTGTATCTTTTATTCGCATCAGAACATTACAAATTACGTAAAATTAAAACATTTCAAATCGTTCTGAAAAAATTATTTCTAGTTGCAGGGGTCAATTACAATCATTTTTGGTGAACAGACATACCCCCGAAATCCTACACAGTTTCGAGAAAAAAATTCAGAAAGTGCCTAAATTTGTCGACGAAAAAAAAATTCCAAATCGTTTTGAAAAAATTATTTTCGGTTACGAGGGTCAATTACAATCATTTTTGGTGAATAGACATACCCCTGAAATCCTACGCAGTTTCGAGAAAAAAATTCAGAAAGTGCGGAAATTTTTCGGCGAAATTGAAAAGTATCAAATCATTTTGGAAAAATTATTTTTGGCTGCGGGGGTCAATTACAAATATTATTGGTGAACAGACATACCCCCGAAATCCTACACAGTTTCGAGAAAAAAATTCAGAAAGTGCGGAAATTTTTCGGCGAAATTGAAAAGATTCAAATCGTTCTAGAAAAATTATTTTTGGCTGCGGGGGTCAATTACAATCATTTTTGGTGACTACACATATCCCTGAAATCCTACGCAGTTTCGAGAAAAAAATTCAGAAAGTGCGGAAATTTTTCGGCGAAATTGAAAAGTTTCAAATCATTCTGGAAAAATTATTTTTGGCTGCGGGGGTCGATTACAATCATTTTTGGTGAATATACATACCCCCAAAATCCTTGCCGTTTCGAGAAAAAAATTCAGAAAGTGCTGAAATTTTTCGACGGAAAAAAAAATTCCAAATCGTTTTGAAAAAATTATTTTCGGTTACGAGGGTCAATTACAATCATTTTTGGTGAATACACAGAACCCGGAAATCCTACGCACTTACGAGAAAAAAATTCTTTTCCGAAAACACAATGTGGCCGAGCACTCTATATACACTCCTCGACCGAGTACCCAATATCTCATCCGAGGCAGGGCCTGCTAGGAAGCCTTATTAATGAGTCCACTATTTCAAATTCACAGAACTGTATACTAATGTATGTAACAGGTTCGAAGTAGTTCGACGTTTCATGAAACATTGAAACGAATGGTTTTCACAATTATTCGACACGCGTGCGTTTTGAATTTGTCGCGTCCTTTGAGCAACGGTTGGAAACACGGGGAAAGAAAACCGGAGGACGCGCGCGAGATCGCGTTACCATGCAAACGAATTTACGGTGCTTACTCGGTTTTCGGCTCTGAGAGCAACAGGATGCCACGCGGCGGTCGTAAATATTCGTCCTCGCCGATAAAACAGTTCCTTCGTAGCCCACGGCGCGATTAATATTCATTAGAAGGAATGAAGGGAAAAGGGGCTGAAAAAAAAAAAGTATGGGAAATAAATGGTGGAGAGCCGGCGTTCGTGAAAGAGGCACTCGCGCGGACGGGTAGAAATGATATCGCGGAATGAAAAGCAAAGGGTGTGACCGGGGCGGTTGGTCGTCGCGCGACCATCGCGGACGAGGATGGACGAACGGGAACGCAACGGACTAGGTATCTTTAATATCTTTAATCCACACCCCTGCGCGGGAACGCGGAACGTAGGTATGCGTGCACCGGAGCACCCCCTGAGAGGCTCCGCCGTTAGACCAGGGGTAGTTCTCTTTCTCTCCCTGTGTGTTTGAGCTACGCAGGCGCGGTTTATCGACTGCCGCATATATATAGAGGCAGCGAGAAAAGCGTTTCGTTTCGTTTCGTTTCGTTTCGCAGTAACCCGAACAATTTCTCTGCTCGCAGTCTCTCTCTTCTCTCTTTGTTCGTTCGCCGTTCGTCTCGGCTCCGGATATTTGTCCGGATTGCAATTGCAGAGGGCTTTTTCCCACTCGTTTCCCTCTCGGTTCTCGTGTCTCTCGCGAGAGACCACGCTACTCCGACTCCGCTCCGGCTTTCTTCGTTCGTCCTTCTGCCCGTGTCTCTGTTCCCTCGTCCCGCGTTCTCTGTAACGCCGTTCCCCTTCCAACCCCCCAGCCGTCGCCTCCGATCTCCTCGTAAAGCAATATTTTACTCGGGGCGGACGCTAGTCGGGTCCATCCCCCCCGTCAGAGCACCGCGGCAAGATCGTTTCGAGACGCTCGATGACCGATCGAGTGGCATCCCCTTCCGGAAATGCGAACCGGACAGGAACAGCTACCCCGGCTTTGGCTCCGCGTATATCCCGCGGATAAAAGCGGTAACGCATTGCTGTCGCGACACCAGCCACCCCCATCGAGCGCATCGCACTCCCCAAATTCGTGAAATCGTTTGTACCATTGGGTGGTTTACACGTTCGATGATTCCGCAGTTTAGTCATTTGTTTACTACTCGACTAGTTTTCCCCCCTTGACTGAAACAAGCATTTCATCAAGGAAGGTCGAGAAATTAAACGTACATTTTATTATTTTATTTAGAACATTTTTCCCTTACCTTGGTGCATCAAGAATACGTTTAATCATTTTTAAACTTAAAAATTCAGTTCTTACGAAGGGAGAAATGGGACCCCGATCGATTTTAAGTTAAGTAGTATCGAATCGTCCAAGAACAGAGTCTTTCACGACTTCTGGCGGATTCGCATGAATTTACCAGGGGTTACGTAGTTGTTTCCAAGAGTTTCGTAGTTCGGAAGAAATATGGGGCGCTACAGCTCGAGTAGTTGGTCCGAATTTGAAGAGTTGGAGAATGCTTGTGACCCTTTTATGGCCAATAAAGTAGTTTGCCTCGGAAGAAAGTGGACGCACACCTTTTTCTCAAGAGCTTTCAATCAACGAGATAAAAATTTGATTTTTTTATACTCGAGCTTAATTATTTTAAACGTTAAAATCATCTTCGATGGAAAACGTATCGCATGTCGATCAATTGATATTACCAAATCAGATATTTTACACGATGAAAATTGTTAAATGTGCATACAGAAACGACATTTTGAATTGCACTCTTATCTCGGAACCGGTGCATTAGCTGATTGATTTCACTCATGCAAAATTGTAGTTCGATGTCAATTTTTCTACGAGAAGATAGAATACACGTTTAACGTGGTTGGTATACAATATATTTGTTTTACGAATACCTCGTGAATGTAAAAGTGTATTAATTTTAATACACGAGTGAGTAGCCTCGTGATTGTGAAACTCGACATCAAGAAGCAAATTTTGATGGTTTTGCGACTAAAAATTCTATAGTCTACGAATATTAATTGGCCACGCGTGGAAACGGATGGTTTAAGGGTTCCAGCACCCTTTCCTGTTTCGCAGCCCGTTCCCTTCCGACACGACGCGTCGGATTCCAAGCCGTCGTCGTGTCTTTCCTGCCATTTGCATAATTTTCTGGCAGCGAACGAGCTCCTCGAACGAAATGGCGGCCTCGCGTCGTGTCTAAACAACGCTTCCGCGGTCGCTGTTCCCCGACCTGTAGCCTGTTGATCGTTTTATGAAAATTTCATGACGCGTCTCGGCGGCCATCGTCGCCCGCGCGTATGCCCCTCGAGTGTAATGCCCCCTTCTTGCGTATAATATTCGATCCGAGCGTCCATTATCGGGCGCCGGTGGCGGTCGTCGGGCTGCGTGCCTCGCGCTTTCGATTATATCGATACCAGCCGTAGGAAACCGGGATAAACGGCGCCGGGGGAACATCTGTCCTCCGGCGAAAGAAATTCCAGGGTACCCCGGGTCGGGAAATATTGGCCTCCTCCCGTCGCTGAACGAAAATTAATACCCTCTCGGTTCGTTAAGGCTACGACGCATTGCCCAGGGTGAGGCAGGGCGACAGAACGCAGCGTGAAACCCCCGGAGTTCCGTGCTGCGCGACGCTTAACCACGCGTTGCAACGCTGTTTTTCCTTTGTTTATTGCACTCGTGCTATTTTATTTGGTTACACCGTTCCGCGATAAAGTTCCCCCTCCATGTACTTTACAGACTTCGAGGCGTGGAGTTCGAATATGGCGATAAAGTTTCCTCACCGCGTTAGGTTTCTCCAGAGACGAGCTAGCAGTTAGAGCGTTAGCGGTAATTTTGAAAACTGCACTGTCTGGGGTACCTAATAGTATCGAGTCAACGTGTCGTAGAATCGCAAATAGGAATAAACAGTTCAGCGACCTTTAACATTTAAAACCACTCTTTGCAATTGCACTATCTGGGGTACCTAATGGTATTAAATCAACGAGTCGTAGAATCGCAAATGGTACATGATGACTCCGTTAATGAGAAAAAGTTTACGAACACCTGGCCTGGCCTAAAGGGCGTTAAATCCGAAGGCGATTCGGTTCCCCGTATCTTCGAACAGTAACGAGGCATCTGGGACCATCGAACCCCGAATCGACCAGCTGCGTTCGTAAATGTAAATGGTTGATATTTATCTTTTTCTCCGTTTTCCGTTTGCGTCTCGTCTCGTGGAAGAACGATCCCTTTCGAACAGGTGGTAGGCCAGGCGGGTAACCAACAGGTAGGAATCCGGGTCCGACGGTACGGGTCAAGAAATGCATAAATTAAGGCTAGGGGGCGTGCGTTAAAGGGTACAGTTCCCTGGTACGAACCTATAATTTATTCTCGGCTACGAGCCTCCGTCGTTCGTCGGGGCTTAAGGACTATTCATTAAGACGAGACCGTGTTAAATTAAAGCGGGCCGCTCTCGCTCGACGAGTTTACCGATCTCGCCGCGTTTTAATATGCTGATCGAGTTAGTCGTTTGCCAGACCGACGATACCGAAACTTTTTCACCGTCGAATCGTCGGGAGGGCCGGGTTACGGGGGAAGGGACGGCGAAAGAACTAATTGAATTAGCATCGCAACGCGACGATTTGTTTAGCACGGTTCGCGGTTTTCGTTGCGAACAACCAGTTTACCCGGTTGCATTCGGAATGACCGCCGATATTAACGTTTAATTCGTTAGTGTGTGCGCTAGATCTGGGGTAATTGCCGTCCAGAAACATTTATAATTTAGCGTTAACTGCTTTTAGCAATAAGCAATGACGAGCGTTTCCGGGTAACGCGAAATCCCTCCTATTTTCGATTCGTGCCGTGCGAACTTTGCTTTCTTGTTTCGCATTGATTCGCGGCGGAACCGCAAAGCTGACGATTCCTCGAAAAACAAACCCCAAAACCCCGGGACGATAAGTCCGGATATAACGCGTTGCGTTTTCGAGGGAACAAAGTTTCAGAATTTGCGAGTTAGTATGCTCCAGCTACTGCGCGGAGATACAAGGTTTGGTACTGAGGGGGCACGAGGGACCGACTGCGATCCCCTTGGTACGAATTTTCACTTTTTATGCGAGAATAAATCCCAAACGAGAATAGGTAAATTTATACACTGGTAATATTTTATTAGAGCATCTCGCAAGTTAGTAAGAAATATGGAAGTGGCGTTAAATAAACCTCGTTAATACGGTGTATATAAATGTCGGGAAATATTATGATTTACTCGTCTCTGTTAATTTTCAGTTGTACATCCGGTACTAAAGCTCTGAGTGCGCCTCTGGCCATCAGCGGTGTTCACGATGAAAGAGAAATCCGTCGTTGAAATGTTCACTATTAGCGAATTAACCTTTAGTAAAAATTGGATTCATCTCCCTGTAATTTGTTATTTCTATTGAAATTTTTGTGTTATAAATATTGCATATTTTCATTCCCATCGATCACTTCATTTAATTTTCAGTTTCCAAATGAAAATTTTAGATCGCAAATGAATATTGTATCTAAGCAAATAATTGAGAGTTTTCAATTTTTCGGTCTCTCTTCTTTGTTTCAAGTTGCTTAAAGAATGGAAATGTTGAACGTTTTGAATCAATAGCGGTTCAAAGAGTGGCGGCTCTTTAGATAGATTTATGTCTGCAACCTATTTAAATTTTTAATCGACCAGGTAGCTTTTGAAATATCGAGCACACCACGTCGAAAAATCTATTGAGCGAAACGCTTTTAATGTTTTAAAGAGAAAAAAAGAGCCTATTGTTAGATTTTATTTTAGATTGCGATTAATCAACGAAGCCAGGTTTACACAATGTACCCTCGTGTCATTTAAAAAGAAATTCACTTTTGGTCTGTGCCTCCAATCCCGGGGGCTCTTTTTACCTTTCAGCCACGACATTTCTGCGTTTCTCGACACGATGTTGTGCACAATTATACACTTAAAATTAACTAAAAAACCTTAATCGAAGATCGAGGAGAACAAAAAGCTTGCAATTTTAGTTATTTTGATGCTATGATCTTTTCGCATGAATTGCCAGACCTCTTGATGTTATTTGAAGAGAATTCCCCAAAGCATCTTTCGAGTTAAATCATCTTTTCGTAAATAGATTTAATTGCTTTTTGCATGTTTGATTCCAGAGGAAGATTATCTTCAAAATTTCAAAGCTCCAACAGCTTTCGTTCCATGATATTTGCGTGCATCTGCATGCATTAAACAAGACCGTCGAAACGGCTTACTTAGATATTCCTTGGAATCGTTGATTTTTTAAATTATTTAATGAAACTTTCAAAGGTTATTCTAAACACCGTACTTTGAGATAATTTTAGAAAACAAATTGATTTTAGATAAAAAATTACCAGCTTGACCATTTGACTGTGTTCGTGCTAACTCGTTTCCCTATAATGCGATATTTCTACTGATATTTCTGTTTGCGATTATTTATAATTGCATTTAATTTCTGTCGTACTTAATTCCCAGTATTTTGCAATCAATTTGGTCCTTACCGTATGCTCGCGGCGATAATTAATTTTCGAACGTCGATCGAATAAATTTTCCAGTCATTTTGCCGGGTAAATGAATTTTCATTCAGAGTGTTAAATTATACACGTCGCTCAAGAGTTCTTCCCTCATCCAGCAACCTAGTTTGAAGTTAGCTTCCACTTAATGACTTTTCTTTTGACGCAGCAAGAAAGTGGAGCGAGATGAGGATTATCACCCTCGTTCCGTCAAAAAATTGCGCTCAATGATTTTTTACCCCTGCAATAAAACATACGAGCGTGGAACGCGAACGTCGAGTGTTCATCGGATCCTTTAGGACGGATTGAATGGCGTTTGATCCCAAATTGGTGACGCGGTGCTAATTAAGATCGGTAATCGGAAAAAATTAGAGAAATTCCTGGTTATTTCGTCGATTGCTTGTTTCGTCGAAAACACGAGAGCATAAAATGCGATCGTGTACCAAAAACCTCGTTTGACGTCTCCGTAATTTAGTGAATATCTCGACGGTGGTTTTATACGCAAAGCCCGAAAGAAACTGCGCGTGAAGAAATTTGAAGGACGTGCGAACGGGGGAGGGACAAATTTAAAAGAGGATTTTAATGCAATTACTTATTTCCGTACGTATGTAGAGACGGACGCGAAAGGAAGCTGTCCAGACTATATTATCGAATAATTAATTTTCATCATTGACGAAGAGCAGAATACGTAATAAGTTACACGTTTCTATTTCCGAGCAAATTTTGTTTGTCGGTTTTGATCAATGTCAAACAGATTTGTGATTCAATTCATTCAAATAGAATCAAATTATCAGTTTCAAACGCAACGAATCGCCTTTTAATAATCGTAGCGGGCGGCATCGGCTGAATTTTAACCGCTTCGCGCATTTTTTTTTTAGCGCCATTTTAGCGATTCACGTTCTCGGACAACCCAGGGCCATTATCGTCGTTAATGTCTTCCTGGCTCGCATCGAACCGTTTCGCTGAATATTTTATCAAGTTTAAAACAGAACTTAATGTTGACTTTTTGCCCGATGCTCGTTTTTCAGCCCGTAAATAAAACCCACTCTCACCGTTACCACTATAACGATCGAAAACGTTATAAAGCTCGGACACGATATCAACCGGGGGGGGATGTATTTTTAGATCACGATAGTTTTGTTCGGGTATCGTTGCTAGTTTACTGCGAAGTTCGGTTATTTTTGCGACAGACCGTAATTTTGGACGTTGAGGAAAGTTCGCGCCAATAAAACGAAACTCTTGACCGTATCTTTTGGTCGGGGTCGAAAATTCGGACGGAGAACAAAGTTCGATATCCATTGTGGGGCGAAAACGAGAACGAGGGCGGTTCGTAGCCATCGCTGAAGGGTGTAGCTAGACCGCTCCGTGGTTAGCCAAGTCTGGTATGAGTTTGGCTCATCTTCAGTTCAGTTTTGGAGCCACCGAGGCTGGAACGAGATGAGTTGGAAACGGAAAGGGGATCCTGTAAATTGAATGACTTGGCCTGTTATATGTTACCCACGGCTTCTTTGCTTTATACCCCCCCGAAATTGGGCGAACTGCACAGATTCCATTATAGACAAGAAGTCAGCACGGCCTAGCCAGCTCGTTCGGTGCCATTTCCGCATGTATTATGCATGCCCGGACAAATTTCATCATCCGTGCCAGATAAGAAAACGCCGCTATTTATTATTTATTTGCTCGTTTATCGGTAAACGGGAAATCCCGGGAAATCGACCAAATCTCGACGAGAGGGGGGGAATTATTTCGAACGAGCGGCTCAGGAGACCCTGAAAAATTTACCAAAAATTAGATACTCTCGCGTTCCAGATACCTGATCTAACAAATTATTATTTCCGTCGACGAAGTCAGGGAACTCGAAAAAATTAATAAGAAGCGAGCTTACGTCGAACGAACAGATTCTAATTATCCATTAAGCCACGTAATGTGTGTTAATGGAAAGTTTAAATTCGATTTACATTTTCGGCGCGATATTACTTCCGAAACAATTTATCCGATCCACGAATATACCACTTTCGTTCATTTAATTTTCCACTTCGATTCCTATTCAATTTCAGTTGAATTATGACATGATATAATTTCTCTTTTATAATTCTCGCGTGAAATAACGCGGATTAAAATTGACCCAGATTCGTTGCCGGATGGTTAAGACAATTTCATCACTTTAATGATTTTCCATCAAAAACGTTATCGTCGCGTCTGCGTTCCCGGCGTTCCGCGTTCGCACACATACCCGCGCTTTCAATACGTTTATTGCAGCGGCTTTTTTCGTGGAATTTCATATTTGACAATCGGGGTCAATTACACTCGGCACTGGACTTTCATATCTGACGATACAGAGCAAATTAAAAAAAACGTAACTGTGGCCCGTCACGGCCCGTAAATTTCATTAAAAATAGTAGACGTTTGAAGTATGCACGGGGCCCGCGGAATTTTAAACGCTATACGCGACGCCGGGTACCATATACCGGCCCCGATAAACGCACAAATAATACAAACAACTGGAAAAATGAAATTACCCGAGAACAGTGCTACCGTTTCCGTTGTTAATCCTATTTCTGTAAACACATTAGGAGATTGTACGCACCGTAGCGAAAGTCGCCGGGCTAATCGAATGAAACGAAACGAACGCAATAAACAACGTCCATGATCCCGTGAAAAACCATAGAATTCGTACCTAATTTCACGGAAGCGTCCAACACAAATATTTTTCCCCCGGTCCCAGGCTAATACACAGCCACCCGACCCTTATCGTTCTCCGCTCGTAGACAAGTGTTGTTTATCAGGCTGATGTCACTTATAGAGATGGCCAGAAAGCCCGAATTTCGAGGTAATCACGCTCCCCTTGATCCCGTGCTCGAGGAGGCACGGGTTCCACCCTCTTCTTCACGACTTTCGTCGTCGCGGGCGGTGTCCTCCGTTCCACGGCCGCCGAAAATCCGCTGTCTGGTTCAGGCCTAACCGTAGACCGTGGGTGGAAGGGAGACGAGCAAAGAAAAGGAAAGAAAGCAGCCGATATCCCGAAGAAAATAACGCTCGGTCGTATGCCCGGGATATTACATGCTGCGGATGTCGACGTCCGCCTCTGTATTTTTCTTTTTTTTTTTTTTTTTTCGTTGCGGGGTCGCGAGGGCCATGGGAGAGGACGAGGGACATATAGCTCTGTCAGATAGCGGAATGCTGTAAATCTGTGCATTATACATGACAGCGAGATCAGCGCCATTCGTTATTCCCGGGGCTGAGCGCGGAGAGGGGAAAAAAAAAGGGGACGTGAAAAATTACTGGCACGGCCAGCACTTACCGAAACGAGGCTTTCGGGGAACATTCGGCCGCGGAACACTTGCCAGGAGACTAGTTACGGAATTGAAATTATCGGCGGTCGACCCCGATGACGTTACGGTTCACGTTAATCCCGTCGCCGGCGAACCGTTTCAGCCTCCTATGCAAAACGTAATTCTTCCGGCCCGGCCGCGAACATGGCGGGATCCCGGATGTGGCCTGAGACGTTTAATTCGCTGTTCGATAGAATCACGAACCGCGGTGAGAGGAACACGTACCCTTTTTTATATTCGAAGTTAGCACAGTACGATCAGAAATGTGGGAAAGCACGTTTTTCGGGTACATTTTTAATAACGAAATCGTGTGTATAATTAGATTTCAAAACACGTGGTAATATGAGACATGCATAAATACGGACAAAATATTTTATTAAAGGTTTTCTTCTGTTTTCGTTAAAATATATGAAAATGAATCCTGGTGGACGATTAAAAGCTACTACGAATTAAATATACATATATTTAAAAAGTATTCAACGAATCGCGAAACTACCCGCTAGCAATAGTTAGAGGTTTAAATTTTGCAGAACAAAATGTGCAAAAGAAATATTACTTTGTTATTATTCGTAGGGCTCGCCATCGTCCCTCAAGGGATGATCATGACATGGAAAAGCATTTCATGGGGGTGGAACCTTACTGAAATGTTAATCAAGTGTTAAGGGTAATCGTAAGCGAGCATTCTTTACGAAATATATATTCGTAAATGATTTAATTTCTTATCGCGATATGCATAAAAAAAATTTTAAATTAAAAAATTACAAATCGTTCTAAAAAAATTATTTTCAGTTGCAAGGGTCCATTACAAGCATTTTTGGTGAATAGGCATACCCCTGAAATCCTATCCACTTTCCAGAAAAAAATCAGAAAGTACTAAAATTTTTCGGTGAAATTAAAAATACACAAATCATTCTGGAAAAATTATTTTTAGTTGCAGGGGTCAATTACAATCATTTTTGGTGAATAGACATAGCCCCGAAATCCTATCCACTTTCCAGAAAAAAAATCAAGAAGATTGTCTTTATCGGCGAAATTAAAAAATTTCAAATCGTTCTAAAAAAATTATTTTTAGTTGCAGGGGTCAGTTACAATCATTTTTGGTGAATAGGCATACCCCCGAAATCCTATCCACTTTCCAGAAAAAAAATCAAGAAGATTGTCTTTATCGGCGAAATTCAAAAATTTCAGATCGTTCTAAAAAAATTATTTCTAGTTGCAAGGGTCAATTACAAGCATTTTTGGTGAATAGACATACCCCTGAAATCCTATCCACTTTCCAGAAAAAAATCAAGAATATTGTCTTTATCGGCGAAATTAAAAAATTTCAAATCGTTCTAAAAAAATTATTTCTAGTTGCAAGGGTCAATTACAAGCATTTTTGGTGAATAGACATACCCCTGAAATCCTATCCACTTTCCAGAAAAAAATCAAGAATATTGTCTTTATCGGCGAAATTAAAAAATTTCAAATCGTTCTGAAAAAATTATTTTTAGTTGCAAGGGTCAATTACAAGCATTTTTTGTGAATAGACATACCCCCGAAATTCTACGCAGTTTCGAGAAAAAAATTCATTACCGAAAATCTCATGTCTGACCATACCGTTTAGATGTTTCACTGAAATTTCATGCGAATCTTTGAAACGTCATAACTTCTGAACGGATTGGAGGATTTTAATGTTCGAAACGGAAAACTGCGCGTATTTTGATGGGGAATATGTAGAAATTCCAAAAATATTGGAAAAGTTGTTCCTTGACCCCGTAAAGTGAGAAAAACCCCATAATAGTGGTCCAATTTTCGAACAGCCATAACTCCTACAATAGTAAATATATTTCAATGAAATTTTTTTCTGAAGTAAAGCCCATGGGTACCTACAAAAAAGTATTAGACAACTTTTCTGTAGGTCGTCAAACAAAATTATTAAAAAAAAAGAGAAATCGACAGGGGGTAGGTGCCTAGAGAAAAAAAATTTTTTCAAATCGTTCTGGAAAAATTATTTTTGGTTGCGGGGGTTAATTACAATCATTTTTGGTGAATACACATAACCCCGAAATCCTACGTTTTTTACCGGAAATATTTCCATAACGTTTCAACGATGCCTCAATTGACAAATTAATATCCTTGATTTTCGTCTTATTTTGGCCACTAGAATCTCCCATTAAAATTTTCCCCAGTGGTGGCCGAACACCCTGTATATGTTATTTAATATATTAAAATTAAAAGTACCTTGGATAATTATATTTCAATAATTCCGCGAGTGTACCATGCCCCATGTGCATTAAGTAATTCAAGAGATAGAGTGATAATACTATCATTATCGTATAATAATACGAATAATACTATAATTTAATATTATCGTAGTAATTGTATCTGGCCATGTATCTGGCACAGTAATATATTCTGCGCGCATTAATTATATCCTCGTACAAAATTTATTCCTTTACTTGGTGCTTTCATTCGACGGTATGAAACGCGGCAACCGTAATCCGGCTCCTTTACCCTCGTAAATGAAAAAAAACCGTTTGCAAATGGTCCATCGCGTGTGTCGAAAAATCGGGGATCGAAACAGTTATGAAATTCTTTTTAATACGTCCCGTTTAAAGTGCTTCGATTGCACTGTTTTTCAAATTCTCGGGCAAAAACAAACAAACGGAAATTCCAGTTTGCGGAGAATTTATAGAAAATGGAAATAAAAATGCCCGCATAACAGGACCCAGATATTTTGTTCGTCGTTAACGAAAAACTGAATCCCGTTCAGTGAAACGTTACGAGCGCGAGTACAAGAATAATATTTGGAATAAAGAGGGAAAACGTTTAATCCGAAACGAACAATCGATTCGAATATAAATATGTTTTACACGTTCTGATCTTCGACAAATATTTTTATTTGATATTTCTCTTCGTTCATAATTTACGAGGATTTAAAGTATGAAAAATAAAAATATTTATCGTTTTGATAAATTTTCAAGTCCGCGTCCTTCCGCGTTAAAAATTTTCTTTCTCACCCCCCTTGGATCGTGAAAGCCCCCCAGGGGTTGCAGTCCCCGCTTTGATAAACAGCGGGTTAAAGACTTTATTATAGATAGGGTATTAAAACGCACTCGTTCGGAGGGGTTGAATTTTCTATGCCTGCTTCGATGCACTCGCAACCCTTGAAATTTTTCGCAAACTGTTCCGACCGTCGTTTGAAAAATATCTTGTCGCGCGTATGGAATCGGCCAATTAATAGACTCGTTAAAAGAAACGCTCGTCGAATCAATTAACCGGCTCCCGTCAATTTTAACTCGCCCTTGTTTTCCTCGGCGGTGAACGTGCTCGAGGAAGTTTCCCGGGTCTGGAATCGGCGCGCCGGTTTCGTACCCGTAGATAATAAAAACGATGGGCGAATAAAGTTTTTATCGGCTTGTTAATTTTCGTGGCGGCTACCGAGCGCGGCGGGCTCGCCGCACGCGATTCGCTTTTGAAACTATTCCGCGTTATCATTGTTCCTTTCGCGCCTGCGGGGGCCGATGTTATTTATGCGCGGGGAAAAAGTTGACACAGGGACCGTACCAACGCCGCCGGCTGAATAGACTGTGACTAGCGAAAAGTATCCCGGGCGCTTTGGAAACGTTTAATACGCGAAACAATCAAGTTGAGTTATGGTTTTCGAATTTTTACGCGCTGAAAACATTCCTTTCGTGTTCCGTGAAAGAGCGCCGCAACCAGGGGCAAAATTGTTTGTCATTTTAACGTTACGCCGCGAGTGAAAAATGCAATCCTTTTTTAAACGAAGCTCTGTCGTTTTAATTATACTGTCCCGTAACGTTTGAGAGCTCAAAAATGTTTGATGAGAAGAACCGTGTTCGTTGCTCGTCCTAAACGGCATTAACCCTTTGGACTCGTTACGATTCTTGATGTCAAGTTTCACAATCATGGGGCTGTTCACTGTTCATCGAAGTGTTCGTGAAGCAAATCTATTCTTTCTCGTGACCATTCCTCGTACGAACTTTAAACAAAAGTATACGTCAAGGGGTTGAGCGAGGTCTTATGGTATTACTTGTTCACCGAAATTCGGTGTATCAGTTCGTTTTTGTTATGGTTTAAACGTTTGATTCCAGAGCGTTAGAATACGCTCGCGGAGCCACTTGTATCTCCTTCCAACCCTGGCGGGAGGGAGTGGCGAAAAGGGTGGCCGTGCAAAATCCGAACGGGCGAATTGAACGTGCAGGTGTCCGTAAATAAACTTGCATCGAGTTTGTGCAGCAAACCGGCGAACGTAAAGGGTAGTTACGCTCTCGCTGGGTTACCCGCTTACAAAGGTTCTTTTGCGACCCAGGGATTTTTATTTTGCCGAACTCTGCTTTCCCGGCGGGTGGTTTGGAAGGTGGGAGGGGGGAGGGGGGATTTGAGTTGGGTTTCCGCGCCTTCGGGGGTTATATCGTTTACATAATTATACTAGCTACGGCCGCTAAGCCGTGGAGAAACGCTCGTTCCAGGGCCACGTATAGCATACGCAATAATGGAAGGAGAAAAGGTTATTTTAAGTCGCCGACTTACACGCGGCCATTAAAGGTTATAGGTTTCTATTCAATATTAAAGTGGCTCGACCGCTTGGTAGACAGTGGCATTAGGGGCTGCGGGGGACGGGGGTTGGAGTTAACAGACCGCGGTTGAAACATAAGCACCGTCGGAGGAAAACGTCTTTATCTCCGTGGAAAAAAAGGGTATAGAAAGCAGCGGCTATAGGAGGTTGAGTGGTCGTCGTAACTTGAAACTTCACGAAGTTAGGGTCGTATAGTGCCCTGGGGTGGCCTGCTGGCATTGGACCAATGACATGTTGTTCGATGCAGTTTGTGCAAAGTGATGTCGTGCGTACATGGACTGTTTCCAATAATCACGACCGTCATTGATTTCTGTCCCGCTTCGGGTATACGCAACCAATTTTACGAATAATCTTACAACCAACTTGTAAAAGAACGTCCGTGAACTTGCAACGAACTGTGCAAGAATAGAGAGCACCCTGTTTGAAACTCGAATCGCCCAAGAATAGAAAACAGGACGTATGCTGAAGTATTGTTAATTTGTTGCAGGGCAGTTCCAGTGGAGGAGGAGTTCATATGGAATGGCATCACGTGGACCCTCGGCGACGACGCTGCCAATCGCGATAGCGATGGCCGTCGCGATGTCAGTCGTTGCAAATGGTCTCTGTCCGACGCAATGTCGCTGCGACGACGAGAGCTTGCGCGCGTCCTGCGCTTACGCGGGCCTCGAAGTCGTTCCAATTCAATTGAACCCGGAGATCAAGCATCTGGACCTGTCCAACAACCGTGTCGGGAACATTCATCTCTCGTTCGGTTTCTACGGTAACCTGGAGACCCTCGATCTCACCTCGAATGCCATCCACACGCTGGGCTCGGACAATTTTATCTTCCAAAGGAACCTGGTAGGTCTGAACGTGAGCAGCAACGCGATCAGAGCGTTGGCGAAGAACGCGTTGCAAGGCATGGACGCTCTGAAGGAGCTGAACCTGGCCAGCAACAACATCTCCGACATGGACGAGCAAGCGTTCAAGAGCACCAGCGAGCTGGAGGTGTTGAATCTCAGCGACAACTCTATCACCAGTCTGCCTGACGGGCTGCTGAGGAACCTGCACAAGATTCGCACTCTCGTTCTAAACAGAAACTCGCTGCTCGAAATCCCGACGGACAATTTGGCGTTGGCGCCCAGTTTAGAGAACGTGGATCTGTCCGACAATCTTATCCAGGAACTGGACAGGGACTCGTTGCCCTCGTTGCCGTCGTTAGTCTCGCTGGATCTGGCGAACAACGTTATTAGAAACATCGCTGACGACGCGTTCGACCGTCTGCCGGGTCTTCTGCGGCTGGATATCTCCAGGAATAACCTAACGTCCGTGCCCACGTCCGCGTTGGCTAGATTGAACGTTCTGTCGCACCTGGTGCTCAGCCGGAACCCGTTGGGCAGCCTGGAAGCGGTGGGATTCCGAAATCTCTTCGAGCTTAGGAGCCTCGAGCTGAACGACTGCACGCTCGTCAGCGTCCACGCGAGGGCATTCGCCGACAACGTGAACCTCGAGCGTATCTCGTTGGACGGGAATCGGGGCTTGAAGGAACTGCCCGCCAGGGTTCTCTACAGCGCGAGATATCTGAAATGGGTGTCCCTGCGTCGATGCAGCCTCACCACCCTGCAACCCACGCAGTTTCCCGTCGACGGACTGTCGTCCCTTCGCGTCGGCGGGAATCCCCTCGTTTGCAATTGCTCCGTGCATTGGCTGTGGAACGTTATCAGGACGGAAGAACGACGGAACGAGTCCAGGCTCGAACTGGATACCCGCGATATTATCTGTAACGACGAGGAGTTCGCCGGTAAAGCCTTAATCGCTCTGTCGGAGGGCTCGCTGCGGTGTCGTCTCAGTCCTCTCTATCTCTCGTTGTCGGCCGCCGGCTGTTTGGCCGCCACGGCGACCATTCTCGCGCTGATAGCGCATCTGACGCGTACGAAAAGGAAGAAACGACTGGCGTACGCCGCCCCCAATCGGCCGGAGTTCCTCGTCTACGTGGGTCGGAACAACGACGAGCTGGACAAGAACGCCGAGTCGTACAGCAGACGGCTGCTGGCCAGGAACGAGGACACCCCGTACGACACGCCGCGCGGCAAGATCGGCCAACCGAGCCCCCCTCGGTCGCAGGACACGAACATCTACGAGACGCCCAGGTACAACCGTCCGGCCAGACCGGAAACGGAGCCGTACAACGGTCAAACGGAAGAGGGTGTGTACGCGGTGGCCGACGTGACCGATCTCCGCGACGAACCGCCGGAAGTGCTGTCGCTTTATCGCATGCAGACTCCCGCCGCGCCCAGATCGAACGGCCACCGGCTGGACTACGGTTACGACTACGACTACGACTACGATTACGACTACGAACCGCCGCTTCCCGAGAAGCCTCACGTCGTGTTCGTTTGAACGCCCGGGGACCTGTTACGCTACGTCGCCCCGCGCGAACCGGGGAAACTCGAGTCTCCGGAGGCCGCCACGGCCATTCTGTACACCGCCGAAACTTTCCCGAGTCGCCCCACGCTTACATTCGGGAACGCTTCCCCGTGTCCCCGGGAAGAAGCGAGCGCGGTTAGTGCCGGTGTTTCGTTTAGGGGATTGCCGAAGTAAATTGAGCTACGCGAGTGGCGGACAATCGTCGTCGCGATCACGGAGACAGGAGACTTTAATAAGACCTGATCCCTTCTGACTGATTGCCAGAGATCAACCGCGATACGGTAAATCCATTCTTCGCCCCCCGGAGTATCGATTCTGTCGTCCGTGGGGAGGCCTGCGAACCGTGACGCGTTCCTTCGGACGACGTTCGAACAGTGGCCATTTTTTGGTACTCGACAAATTTTATACGTATTCAGGGTGTTTCTTTGTTAACGGCACCTTGCAAGCTCAATAAATGAGTCTACCTCTGCGTTTGTAATTTCTTTTCGCGCAAACACTTACAATCGCCCCGACGTTCTTCGCTGGGAAATTCAAAATGGCGTGTGCTCTGACTTCTCGACCTCACCCCCCCGCCAGGAAAAATGGCCCCTCGTTGAGCGTCGTCGTTCATCGAAGGGACAAAGTCGTCGATCGTGGTCGAATACACGGTACGCGACGAGCTACCGGGTGTACGAGTCGAAAATGAAATGTCTTCCGAGATAGTTGCGCCGCCCGTAGAAGCAGAATGCATTTTCACTGGGCGAACGCAATCTGACTTGGAATGTAAATTGCTACGGGGGCGCAGAGGCGTGCCTCGTTGTAGTCGGGCACGGTCGGGAAACGTATTTATTTTCACGGATTGCGTCGGATTCCGTTGGTTCAGTGCAAATGCTGCGCGCCGTGTTTCTCGAGGCGGGCGTTCATTTCGCATTTAAACGTAGTGACAAATCAAATCAAAGCGGCGTCTCGTTAGTCCGTTTAAACCCTTCTAAGCTAGGCGTCCCCGAGATTATTCTCTCTCTCTCTTTTTCTCTTCTCTGTCTTCTCCGACCTTCCCTTGCTCGGTCTTTTCCTCGCATCTGTCTCTATCGTTCACTTTTTCCTTTCTCTGGTTCAGCGAAGCCCCGCCGTCAGGCCGTTGGGAGTCCGCGACGAGGCCTTCGCGAGAAACGGAGCGGCTACCTCAAGCAAAAGGATTGACGAGAAGCGAGTTTAAAAGGAATAGAAGAAGAAGAAGCAATCGCGTTAACGCGTTCCTCTGCGCCTAGGCGTACGTTCAAGGGAGCAAAAAAGACACGCGTTATAGAGTTCGTAAACTGGACGACGGTCCCTTTACTCCTTTTTCAACGGCGATCGGCCGTAGGAGGACCGTTTTACAGTCGTCTTGTAAATTGAAGCAATAATAGACGCGACCTTTACCAGTAGACACATTACAACACCGCGTATATTTAGAGACGAAATTACACGTTTATACAGACCTAAGCGTATATATATATATATATATAAATAATATATATATATTTATTTATTAATTTATGATGTTAAGTTTGGAAAGATGTTACGTTTTGAATACGAATGAAAAGGAAAAAAAAAAATATACACGACGATAATGCGTACGTACGCGTACCTCGTGAAAATTGTCGCGATCTCGAATACGCGCGCGGAAACACCGTGCGCGGGTGTAACGCGTCGCGGGGAAAACGACCGAGGACCGTTGTACGCGGAGCGGGATGCTCCGAAATCCGTCTGTGCGTGTTTCGCCGTCGAGCGCGCCCTCAAAACGCATACGCATCCCCCTGGAAATTTTACGCGGCACCAGAACCCACGCTGATTATAATCGCCCACTGTGACACAGTTCCTCGAGGGGAAGTCCCAACGTGAAATATTCATTTCTCCGCTGTACACCTTTAGCCCGGGCGGTCCAGAAACGTTTGGATCCCCGCATAATTAGTTTAGGGAACGACCATTCCATCTGGCACTCGTCGACACGATCAACCCATTAACCCATTCAGCCATTTCGGCTAATGCATCGACCCCGATTTTTATTAACGTTTCCCATCTTAACCGAAGAGATCGTATACAATTTGAATAGAGTCAAAGTCGGGGTGGAAATTGTTTCTAAATATATTACACTGTATATTTTGAGAAGAAACAGAAAAATAAAGTTTACAGTAAATATTTAGCACGAGACCAGTGGGGTGAGAGCAAACATGGTGAACTATCGACGTTGCTCGGACAAAAATTTTGTTTGCCCTCTTTTGAAACCTTTTCGAACGCGTCTTGTGAATTTTTCAGCGTCGAACCCGAATCTGTTGATAAAAATTTCGCGAAATTCCCGTTTCAAAGTATGGATTCGACGCGCGAAAATCCATAATGAACACACCTGTTTTTGTTAGAGATGGGATTTCTATGTCGAGTAATCAGTGTGCCCAATTCCGCGCCCCTCGTGCAATTTCCTCGCGAGCCCCCCTCGCGCACCCCGACCGGTGGCGTTGAATTTTAACAGTTCCCCTGATACCCCGTCGCTTAATTTACGTTACCGTTCTGCCGCGCGGGTGGCGGCATAAAAAATTTACGCGGCTAAACGAGGACGAGGGGAGGATAGGGGGATGAAATATTCGTGCCACCTGTAAGAACGTGATTCTAACGAAATCGGGTGGGACGTTCGGCGTTCGCGTATCTCTTCCGTAACGTTGCCCCTCATCGAGTCACGCCGGGTCCAGACACCTCTGAAAAATTCATTTGACATTCCGGCCGATTCGGGGACGAATCGAGGGTGAAAACGTCTCAGTAACGCGACGGCACCACTGACCTAGTGGATACGGTCACGACTTCTGTGGATCTTCTTGTGCCGTCCATCACTCGGAAGTTGCGAAGTTCCCGATACGGAGTTTGCGACCAATCGCGACGAATCAGCTGGAAACTTATTCGCAGCGACGGGATCCTCCTGGCAATCTGGTTACGCCGAGGATTTTCCATTTCCCATTTCATGTTCCGTCGGGTAAGCTTTCGTCCTCCCCTGCGATTGACGCCGATAAAACCACTAGCCATCGCGACGTCTCGGTTACGGAGAACTTTATTCCGCGCTGCACTTACGGGGATAACGTCACAGGTGTCCCCGCCATTTTGCAAAGAAACGTCTGACGCTCGAGGGGCGATCCCTGATTAAGTTACGAAGTATCTTTCGATCCGTTCGACGTTCGAAAAAGTTACGAAATCTTAAGCCAAAGTAAATAAGAACGTTCAAATCGTGGGAAAAGTTTCGAATATATACTTTTGCATATTTTTACAACATCTTATTGTGTAAAGAGAACTTGAACGATGGTGAGAAATGAGAATGAGTCGAGGAAGGAATAATAGAGTATTTTTTTCCTTTTTTAAGTTTTGTGCCCCGGTTTATCTCGTATAACAAGATTCAAGAGACTTACGAAAACACGTTATGTAATTCGCAACTGCTTTCTCTTTCGACAAATATTGCGGCAAAAGTAACAGCTCGGGGTGTATTGTCGCAATAAAATGACGAGGAACCGTCGACGTGTCGGCAATCCAAATAAGGGTCGACGGATAAAAAGTACAGGGAAAGTAACCTAGCCGCGGGAGGCGAAACGTATGTAAATATAAAATATTTCGGAATATACCAATCATAACAAATATCATATTTCAGCGGTGAAAATTTTTCACAGCTTATTTGAAATCGTTGCCTTGTACGGGACAAGAGATATTCGACTGATAAATAATCGAACGAACTTGGTTTATTATAAGAATTACTGGAATACAAAAACAACTGTCTGAGCAACGAGGTCGTATCAGGTCATATGTTTATAAATATGAACTTAACATTTTATTTTAGCGTGTTGAATTCAACCAACACGTTTAAGAACATCGTTCTATTTCAGATTTGAAAAGCCAGTAATATTTTACTTACTAATTTTACGTATGTATTCGTATAGGTACAGTGGAAATGGAAGGGTGATAATCACCCGCTAGAAATTAGGGAAAGAGTCTAATTGTAAAAGGAAAGTGACGTCTGGGATCTTCCTCTCGTTAGACGTCGAGCACACGGAAATTTTCATTAGCTGTATCGGGAACGAACGGCACGATTTCGCTCGCGCGATGATGTTGATACTCGGGGATCGATCGGTCCAGATTAGATGAGCGCGTTTGAAGGCGAACGGAGCGCAGGACAAAGAGCAAAGGGAATGAGGTTAAAGCCAGAACGGTAGAGACGCTCGTAGCAGCGGAAGAAATAGATTAAGGACCAATTAAAATAAAAGCGAGGCGGACTGGTTGGAAAAAGCGAGAAGGCTCCTGGACCACCCTCTGACAGCCGAAAATATTAGAGTCGGGAGCGTTTCGTTCGACCTACCTTCCCGCTCGGTTAGCCAAGATTCTTCGGTGGCACTTCGCCCGACTCGTTAGTCATGGTAGTTAGTCATGCTAGATGGATCCTGGCTGAAGAACGAAGACGGTTGGAAAAAAAAAAAAAAGAGGGCGGTCGCGCGAAGTGGCGAAGGGCTCGATCGCGCGAAGGGGTTCGAAGCAGAGCTCGAGACAGACAGGGACAAAAATTCTTAGACCTTTCTTCGTCGCAGTGTTTTATCAGAAGCTACAGAATCGTAATAAAAAAAAAGAAATTACAGATCCATAATTTAGACTAAGAAACGAGGCACTCGAGTCATTAGAAACGAGACGTTTCTCCACATTGAATCACCGGCTTCGATGATTTTCTTCCATAGTTAAGGGGTTAGAGTCGACGCAAATTACAATGTATAGCAGGCCCGAAGAGGTGAAATTACTCGAATGGTGGCAACCCCGGTTCGAAGTAGGGCAGGGACTGTTTAAATAATTTACTATTTGGATATTCGACAAGTATTCGTACGCCACGGATAAAATTCGAAGATTTACTACCTAGACACAGTACCTCCGTGACTCGAATGCTCTACCATGTCCTTATAGATTATCCCCTTTATGGAAACATTCTTCTACAAAGATTAAAACTGATTCTGACTGCCACGGTGTTCGTTCGTGTCTAATGATAGCATCGAGGCATAACCGTGTGGGGCTAATCACAGAAACGAGACGTGAAATAATTCATAAAAAAAGCGATGTATCATTAGCAAGAATGGGCATGAGAGAACTTCTCCAAGAATAATTAAAGTATTCGTATCGTTTGTTGATGAAATATGGCCGTTTCCTTCGAACCGTAGTCGTTCCACACAATAAAATTCCGCCATCGAAGCGTTCAGATATTCGAGAAGCATCAGCCCCAGTTCGAAGCAGCTTCTCCGTCGCCCGTTTCCTCTTCCTTTCCACGCGGCGGCATCCCTTTTCCGGCTACGTTTCAAGGGGGGGATTTCGATGCGTTTGAGGCGTGCCCCGTCGACGGTTATTTTTGTATGTACATAAAAAAAAACAAAAGCTACGCAACGTCGAATGCGCGTCACGTTTCTCGCGCGCGCGTAAACGTCCGTCTGAGTGTCCTGTTGTTTAAGTGTTCGTTTTTCCCGTCTCTCTGTCTACGATAGTAATCTCCGCCGGTTTCATAACAACGATGCAAGAATACCAGTAACGATTTCAGGTACCTTTTCGGGAACGGGTGGAAGTGGGAGGGGGATGTAATTTCGCTTGTAAATCGTAGACGACACTTGCAGCGACGCATCCGCTGTATACCGTCGTTGACGCTAGCGAACGACGACGTTGCTCGATCGTTCGAGTGCCACTCGTGAATCAAAGAAGAACCAATTGTACATGTTTCGTTGATCTCTGCGTAAATGTATTGCACTGTATCTATGTCAATTTTTCCTGTAAATAGTTTCGTGTGTTTATAGCCGTTCTGTACAGTCGCTTCACCCCTTTCTCTTGCATCTGTCTCTCACCGGAAGTGGATGAACGTTAGGGACGCCGACCTCGGTGTCGGTGACTTTTTCTATTTCGCTGATTCGCAGAATTCCATAGAATCGCTGAAACGATGGAATTGGCAGTTTCTGAAAGGCTCGCGATAAAATGTTTCTTTCTCGTTTCTTTTTTTTTGTTCATTTTTGGACTCGATAGCATTCTCTTTCGTTGTTCGTAGACTGACCGTAGCGGAAGTACTTTAAGTTTTTCCAACGTACTTTGAGCCGGTCGGGCTCGATCGAACGCGTAATGTTTGCGACGTTTGATATTAACGTAGATGTAAATTCGTATTTTCCATAAAATGTATCGATCTCGTGTTTAGATTCATTCGACTTCAAACGACGACCATAGGAGTTCAGTAAAACTTTTGCTAACCGTTAAAACTCCGTAAAACAACTCTCGTCTTGTACGTTGTTTAAAAGCTCCGCTCGAAAATTTTTTGCGAACTTTGGAGAGGAGCCACGAATTTATACTTCACAATTTATATATATATAAAATATATATAAAAATATTATATATATATATAAAAAAAAAATATATATATATATATATAAACACATACTCACGGGTACATATGTATGTACGATTTACTGACATACGCGAAATATTTTACGTAACCATATAGAAATTTCATACATTGCTAATAAAAATGTTTAAGATATCTAATAAAGTTATATTGTATATTCAGTATATTCGGTAGACTGTGTTAAATCCCTTTTGTGTTGTGCTGTGTCGTTTTGTTGTATACGTGATACTCTATGTTTAGCCGACTGTTCTAATCCCTCCGTTTTATGTGTCTGACCTTTTTGTGTGCTTGTTTTGGAACGTTAATTTTCGTGTTTTATTTCGTACGTATCGACAAGGAAATATTCCTTTATGACTTTAAAGCAGACCAAACGAACGGCGGGTGTACGACGATTTTGGGAATTTATTTTCTTAAAAATATAGAACCGTGGTACGAAAGGACACCGAGTTGCACTCCGTTGAATAAACAGGGGTGGTCGCAAGGTTTTTATGCGCGGGTACAAATAGATTTACTTTAGGGATAAAATTCTGTTTAAAAATACCACACCGCCCGCTGACTATAAATTCAGCCACCCCCTATTCCATTGGGCATGCACAGGAAGTTCCTGAAGTGTAAGTTTAGTTTTTTCTCGATTTAAGTGGCATACCGGATGGTCTTTAGTAAGACGTCAACGAAAACATCCGAGGTACAACCTAACCCTAAAATATTTCTTGGCTTCCAAATTCGTGACGACGAAAGTAAGTAACATGAATAGAAAAAAAAAATAATTACTATATTTACTTCACAAATACTTTTATTCGTGCGATATGTATCAAGAATGGACATTTTACATGGAATGAATTGTTACTCGGTATCATTACTGACGATACTCTTGTTTAAATACAGAGAAGGAAAATTTTTAGGTCGTTACACTGTAGTAACTTCGAATAATTCGTAATTGATCTTTATAATAGTATTGTACATATTTGACACGTTATTACTTTAGATACTGTTGAATTGGACATTGCTTTCACCTATGTCGGAATTGAACGGAGTATTAGTTTAACAATGTGGTACCAAGGTTTACAACAGTATGTTTAAAATATTACAATACTAAGTTTCTTTATCAGATAGCTATATTACAGCAAAATATCACAGATAAAGTTCAAAGTCCACTCTCGCGGCATTATAAAACTGATTATTTTGTCCTGTTCTTCGCACCCACGCTCCATTCTTAAAATAACCTTCCTTTGCCCACGCTTGCATTTGCTGACTTGTGTGTGGACCGTGAATATCCGCGTTTTCGTCTTGTGACCATTTTAATTCCCAAGTCACTTCATCCTCTTTATCATCATCATCATCATCATCGTCGTCGTCATCATCTTTCGCAGAATTTGTTGTTTTTTTAACGCCGCCTAAAAAAACAATATGAATATTCAGTATATTATATACGTATAATATGATTAATTACAAATAGCATATAATTATATGAAAAAAATAATTACTTTCGCTTTCGTCTAACTTTGCTTTCTCTTTTTCATCAAAGTCATCTGCATACATATCTAACTCTGCTTCCTGTTTCGAGGGATGGGCATGCTTTTCACCTTTCTCAACCTGTAAAAATGTATATTACAATAAACTTGTTAAAACATTTTCATACTTATTATTGTATCAATAACAAAACAAATTACTTTTTTTTTAATTTGATCGTAACTTTCTTGATATATATCCATATTTCCAGTACGGGTTAACAATTCATTTGCCAATTCTGTTAATTTCATGATAGTAACAGAACTTTCTTCGTCGTCTACTTCTTTTTTCTCTTTCTTCCTCTTCCATCTTTCTAATGTAGTTAATCTTTTCTTACCTTTGCCTATAGATAAATGGTACAATGAACATAATCTTCTTAAATCAAATTTAATCTATGCGAATACCTACCAAGCCTGCACAAAGCCTTGGAAACAGTTTCTCCAGGTCGTAAGTATTCCAATATTTGTTTATAGAGTTGAGTTGGATCAAACATAATATCTGGACCATCATCATCGTCACTATCGCTATCGCTATCTGCCAATCCGTGTTTCTCACTGCTTTCAGTTTCCTTCTTTACACTTGCTGTAGAACTCGGTTTGATCTATCAAGATTATGCCTTAGTAATGTTTTGCATCACTGAGTAAACAAGGCGGGTTTACAGATAATTATATTTGTCTGCTGTATGAAAACATATTCTGATATTTCAGTATGCAAGAATCCACAAACAAGAAACAGTTATAAAAATAAAGACACTTCTAATTTTTACATTGATCTGTATTAAAGGCTCACTTTCTACCATGACAAATATTAATTTAAATCATACACTTTTAATACCATTGTTAAATTTTAATTGTGTTTGGTTTACAAACCTGCATCCAATCAATGTTGTCTAACCAATTATCTCTAATTTCTTTCTCTTTGTTCCAAAGATAATGGCCGTCCTTATCAAAATGTCCTTCTTCTAATTCTTCTTTCATATTGAATGCTGTGAAACCCACATTTGTTTCCACAGCAGTTGGTCCATCCTCAACACCTAAACAGACCATGCAAATTTCTAGCATTTCTATTGAACATTACTTTGTGTACGCTTATACATACCCTCAAAATCATCCTCGTTCATTACATTATAATTATCCTCATTAGTTTCATCGTCTTCTTCGTCCGAATCTAATGAATTTTTCACTGGTTGCTTATTATTAGTAGTGCCAGCTTCCATCTCGTCAAATTTCCGTTTCAACATTGTCGTACTTTATGAATACTACTTGAACAATAACCGATATTCTTACTTCACCGTGATTACTTTATTGTTAATACTTTTGTGCCGTATTCTCAAATGTAATCGAAACTGTAAAGTATTTCATTCGACTAAACTAATAATAGAAATTCTTATCGAACAATGCTCCGTTTATATTAAGGAAAATATGATTAAACATTACACGCTGATAAGTTTCAATTATTTTCACAGTATGTAACAAATAAGCATTCTAGGGATACGTATTTAAAACGAAATAATAACTTGTACATTTCACTACACGCAAGCTAGGTTAGATTGCAGGCAGAATAAGAAATATTGGTTTCCATAAGCGTCACCTGGTAGAATAAAGTACAGCGTGGCCAGATTTGGCATAATTGAGTGCATCGACGGCGACACTACTAACGACGAACTTCCTTAGCAGCTAACCTAACGGAGTCGTGGGGAAAGCAGAGATATCCTACCGCACGAATCATATTACGTGAGCTCGGCAATTCGCGCAATTTCGGGAAATTGAAAAAGAAATTTCTCCAAAATATACACATGGAATTTCTGGGAAACGTCTCTAACCTCACATATATTTTCGGAAAAGAATTTTGTAGTTCATCTTTGATTTATTGTGTCATATTCTACAGACACGAATTCGTGCCGCGAAAGGGAAAAGTCATCAAATCCTATTTTTCCTTCCTCTTTGCTATGGGGGCGTCTACATATTTTGTTGAAGATTATTATTTATTAAATACACTTACGTACGTGTATGCCATTTAGATTATACGTAAGAACGTATGTACGTACATATCAAAATTAATTCTTAAAACGTAACTAAAGTATATTTAATAGCAAAAAGAAGAACGATTGCTAGAATAGATAATATAATTTACCCTATACATATAATTCTCGCAAGGGAGTAGGATAAGACGATTATAGAGAACGTTTTGTATAAAGAATACATATCATTTCTTTTATTTCAAATATAGTAGTGTTCTTGTTATAAATAACGATACATGATTGGCAAATAATGTTATAAATAATGTCTTGATTGGATTAACTATCTATTACATACAAAATTTAAATAATACCATCTAACGTTTCAATAACACAGTAACTGCACATGTACCATGTTAGAGAAGGAGAAACAAACTTAGCGACTTTCTCCTCACTCTACACGAGACCGTGTGACTGTAAATACGTAATGTTTAATTTGTTGGTATACAGTATAGTAAAGATGCCCTTGACATCAGCTGATTCTGTATACCTGTAGTGTGCACGTAACTTGCAACATGTATCGATTGTTATGGCAATGGAGTACAAAAGATTGATAAGGTTCGTAAATAAAAAATGTACAAACACAAACATATTTTAATACACGAAATATTTAAAAAAATAGCTTTTACATTTGATAATTGTTCCAACATAATCACGCATATTATTCATACAATTCGTTGCGAATAACCTCGTATAATAATATATTTCATAGAATATAACTGAATAAAATACGTGATAAGACATACAATAATATATCTACTTCTACTTTCTTTCATCGTTATTAAGAAAATAGTAAGTATAACTGTTAAATATAAAGCAGAGTGCATTTTTTTGTTGAGAGATTACATTAATAAACAAATAACATTGTTCAACTTACACTGTGTGTTATATTTAAAAGTATAAATTTATATCAGTAACTATAAATGTTTATTATTATTGACTGTTGCAAAATGTCTGTTGTCTAAGTGTATTATGTGAGATTGTGGATAAATTTTTGTTAATAATTTATTATAAAAATTTGTATAACATACATATAATAGAGTGTTGTTATAAAATATAATAACAAATGATATTGTTATTGTAAAGTAGAATGTCATATGACATTGCTTTATAATAGGTTATTAATATAAATCTTTCAAGCAGGCAAGTTATTTTGAGTATACCCTGAAGGTTGGTTGCCAACCTCAAAAATTCAGAATCTACTTCTTCTCTATAATATCTGAAAACTATTTTGATTAAATTCATTTAAAAATGGACTCAGATTCCACAGAAATGGTGAACGAAATCAAAAAGAAGGTAATATTGCACTGGAATTGTCGGGGTCTTGTGGAACTTCCTGAAGCAATAAGAATCTATGGAAGTCATATTCAAGAGATATATTTAAAATGGAATAAACTTAGTGCATTGCCTCCATGGATCGTAGAACTATTCAATGTAACTAATTTGTACATATATGGGAACTTAATCAAAGAATTACCTCTTGAACTTTGCCAAATGAGTCAGTTAACAGTTCTTGATTTGAGTGCTAATAAACTAGAACAAATACCATCTGAAATAGGAAAATTAGTCAACTTAAAATCTTTATCGCTAAATCAAAATTTTATAGACAGATTACCAGCTGGTAAGTCTTTAAATGTCATAAGCACAAAGTTATTTTTAATCTGATTTTCTATGTAATTTTTATAGAAATGAATCAGATGCAACACTTAGAAATTTTGTCCATTTCTGGAAATAAATTTGTGGCATTACCAGAATGGATTGGTTCTTTGCCTAAGCTAAAAGAATTAAATGCAGATAATAATTGTTTAAAAGAATTACCCAATAGGCTTACCTTATCGCCAGAAATATCAGTAATTTCTGTGTGTTCTAACAGGTTGTTATACATATTAAATAAATAGAAATGATTGCTAAATTATGATACATTAGTTTATTAGGAATAACACTCTTGTTAACACTATTAAAGACTTTCATTTTAAATAGAATAACTTTTATGTAGGCTAAGGTATTTACCACTAAATGGATTTGTGTCGTCCCCTTGCATTAGATTTGATGCAAATGTGTATTTGAATTATTTGTCTTATCCACTTCTTTATCAATTAACTACTCAAGCTCAAGATTTATTTACGAATAATCAAAGAAGTGTTTTGGGTTACGGGTAAGTGTATTTTTAATAAATGTTGTAATAAATACAAACAATTTAACTTGAAATAAATTTGAAATATATTTGAACATTCTATGATAAATTAGTACATAATATAGTTTTCAAAAATAATAATAAACTCGAATTTATTGCTACATTTATAAATATATACATGTATACAATCCTAGATGTCTTAAAATGAATTGTGAGAATACAGTATTACACACAAATATAAAGTTAAACATAAAAATAAATGCAGTGCATGGAAAAGATACTGATTTTATGATTGAATTACCACGACAGCTTTTTAAAGTTCACAATATACGTGAAAATACAGTTGTTTCTCTGTGGGAGTTAGCTTTGAGAAAAGCTTACACTAAAAGGTAACTACCACATTTCCTTTAACAAATACCTCATTTTCTCTGATACTTTGATGCAAAGAACCTTTAATACTTAATTTTAGGTATAAGCATACACTTAATATTTTTACATCACCTGTAAATATAGATGTTCAGTATGAACCGATTGCCTTAAATAATGATCAAAATCTTGATTTTTCAATGCATCCCATAAACCATACTTCATGTAACTTGCTAACTAATGGACCTGTTAGTATTTGTGTACACTCTGAATGTCAACAGCCAATCTTCACAGAAGCTTGGGTTATTGTTGGTATTAGCCATTATGCACAGCCTATAACAACAGTTGCATTATGTTGCTGTAAAAGGTAATATTTAGTATTGTCTCTATCTTTGTATATAATACCAAAGGGTTTTCTTAATTTTGCAGATGCGCATCCGAATTTACTAAACATTCCAAAATGACAGTCAATCACGACTGGTATTATATAAATTAATGGTATTTGCATTGTTTAAATAGGTAATTCTGTAAATATAACATACAAAAAATAAAAAGGTATTAATATTTTTAAATTAGATTTAAAATCTTTCATTTATAATGCTTCAAACATTTAGTAGCGGCACTCAGTGTACATCGTATGAAAACATTTACATATTATTTTATCTTACAATGATTAGTATGTTAAATTGCTATTATACAAAGAAATTATAAATATTTTTAGTCCCTAAATGTCCGCTTTCAAAATAGCATGACTTTTATTTTATTTACAATTTAAATAGATGTCTATGTTTTAGTATAGTAAAAAATTTGTTTAGACCATTTTTCATTCAATTGGTTTGTATATAATTTTGCATTTAAGCTATAAGAAAGTCTAAAGCTCTATCGCGATCGATGTTACATTTTAGAAGTGCGGCGGATGCTTCTTCTTCAGGGAAACCTAAATCTCGTAAAGTACGTAGATTTTCGTGATAAACTTTGGCTTTGTCTTGATTATACTCTGTAAGGGCAAGGGCTTTTTCCGCATCTTCTCCGGGGATTCCTATTTCCTCTAAGGATTGCACTGCTAATAAGTATTCTACAATTTTTTTATTATCTTGACCGCCTAAATCACGTATAGCGCGGGCAGCTTTCGATACAGAAAATCCCATATCGCTTAAATGATGAGCCAATTTTTTGTCTTCTTCTGTTAAGTCTATTAGTAAATTCATAACAGTGACTTGATTTAATACCATCGGCTCTTCTTGTTTTTTTATTTCACGAGAACTGGTATCAGGTGTTTCTAAATTTGGCCAAGGTTTCCAATTCTGTTATACAAAAAAGAGATGAATAATTTAATACTCAAATTTATTTCCAGAAACTTTGCTTCTGTGAAAAGATGTTATTACCTCCATAAAAGGTCTTTCTAAATCTCTTTGAAGCTCTTGTACAATTGCAGACACGCTACGATGTTTAACATTTTCTTCATCATTTTCTTCTTCCTGACCGTTAATTTCATTTTTAGTATTATCACTTTTTTCTTCTACATGAATATCAGACTGATCATCAACAGTTAAATCATTCAGTATACTTTCTAATTTTGCTAGTGGTACCCATTGAGATGTAGGTTGTAGCACCTATAAGATATACAATAAATATATTTAAAATATAATTTCTTACTTCTTTATCATGATCATAAATCATTTTTTTAACCTGAGCAAGTTCTTCCATATCATTAATTGTTTTTAATTCCATATTATCAAACGGACTACTTGTATCATTATCAAAATCAGCAAAATTAAGACCATTCGTTTTTATATGATCTTGGAGATCATTAGCTGGTGGTGATAAAGGCTGTGGTGTTAGAATTGTAGTCTCTGGTGCAGGTGCATTTACAGGTAATTGTTTTGTTGTATCAGGTAATGGAGGTGGCGGAGGAGGTGAAAATTCTTTCTTTTCTCTCATCCTTTTTTCATCTAATCGTGCATGCCGTGCCTTGTTATTTGCTTGTCTAACTTTACGCCATTCTGTCATCTATAAATCAGGTTTTTGTAAATTATAACTGATTTATTTAAATATAATTTACAAATTTATACTTAGCCAAATGTTTCTCAATATTTAATTACATTAAAAAATATCACCAAAATAATTGTATTACATATATATATATGTATGTGTTAAAAGGTACAATTCATATTAAACTGAATTTATATTTATATTTAAATTGATATAAAATAATACTCAACCTTTTCAATCACGGATCGTTCTAAAGTAAAGTCATAAGTAAATTTTGACACATCCGGCAGTTTATTATTATACGCAGCTGGCAGACACACTTTTCTTGGAGGTTTATAAGCCTCTGCGATTTTAACGTGAACTCCATCCATGTAAGATGCAACTAAATCACATTGGGCTGATACTGAGGAACGTGCCATATTTCACAACTAAAGAATTAAAATCTTAGAAAAATAATTTATTAAAATTTTAAATCACCATATAAGAACCTATATCATAACCTCATGCTATTGTATATGTTGCTAGTTTTCATATTGCTAGACAACTTTTCACACATAACACTGCATGTTTCCAAGTATATACACGAATAATGGCATATCTTATAACTAAATAATTTATATTAAATATAATGACTTGTTTTTAATAGCTTACAGTGATTTAAACTTCTGACTTTCAACACAGCCATATTGAATTCCGTCTATACAATCGAACTCGAATGAATCGATAAAATATCGAAGTTTATGTTTACTTTTAACGTCATTTATGTTTATGTAAGTTTAATGTTCAACAAAATAAATAGGATGAAATACAAGTTCGTTTAAATGAAAAAGGTAATGTTTAATAACAATTTATTTTATCTTTATTAACAATAAATATAAATTATTGTCAACAGTAAAATTACAATATATATCTTTACTAAATTTGACGATAAAGGTTATTTTTTGTATACTTTCACGATTTTATAATGTTCCTTATTTAAATCCTATCTATTATAATACACAGACACATATTGAACACATATACATATAGTTGAATTTTTTAACTTACTTTGTACTATACATAATACGTACATATTTTAATTGATCTCATCGTGCAATATAATAAATTTTATACAATTACGTAAACAATTCAATTAAGCTAAAAAATATTTCCTATAAATTTTTATCATGTAGAAGATAATCGTTTGCTTTTATCCTCTGTTTTTACAATAGATTTACTATTATGATTACTTTCAATTTTATTTGTCTGTTTTTTATTATTGTCATTTGTTGCTTCGTTTTGTTTACCTTCCATTGCTTTCATATATGCAAGAAAAGATGTCCAAATTAAACTGCAAACACTTACATACACCACTCGGTTGTGTTCTGGTATTAAAAAGAAGTTAATGGTCTGCAGAACAGGCCATACACAAACACCGACCTGTAAATAAATTATTAATTTCATTCTTTTGTTACACTTATTTAGGAATATTCTGTATTAATTAGGTAAAATTCTGTATTAATTAGGTAAAATTCTGTATTAATTAGGTAAAATTCTGTATTAATTAGGTAAAAATTCTACCTTATAAGTTGGCCAAAATTTTCGTTTAACTTCTTCAATACATTCTGATACTGGTCTCATTTCAAGAAAGTTTATACCAAAGAAAAAGCAACACATTGCAGCAGGACTATAAGTGACTTGTTCTACCAAGGCCTGTAAAAAAAATTTTGTTTATTGTTACTATAATACTTAACATATAGAAACAGTATTTTGTTTCATATTATCATACTTTGGTAATTGCATATTTAAGATCTGACTTTGGCCAAAAATATGAGGAGCATTTCAACCAACAATACAATGTTGGAGCTACAAAAAAGCCACCATACAAACTGAATCTTAATGCTTGTATGTAATTTAATTCTTCATTTCCGGCGATTTTTTGTTGGAGTAAACTTCCTGTAGGCCATATGATAGTGTATGATGCCATCCCCCTTACGATTGGATATTTTTGCGATATCTCGCGAAATTTTCCAAAAATTACACGCATTTTTAATGTCGTCACTAAAATACAAATAATTTCAATCACAAATAAAGTATTTAATAAAGATGTTCATAGAATATACAGAGTCTACGAAACGAAATACAAAACGGATTAATTAAATTTAAAGTTTGATTAAAAATGTTATGGATTAAAATTTTAATCGTGCTAATGTACATATATCACATCATTATGTATTTTATTCTGTGACAGTTTATAAAGTACACGCTATTTTTGTAACACGTGACAAGTAATTTCAGAATAAATGATATAGCGCGCCAAACAAGAGGGCGCTGTGGTGCATGTGCTATCGATGTTTCAGAAATAGAGAAGTTGTACTGGTTGTACATTCAATGTATACATAGTTGAAAAACATTTAATCAAAGCTTTGTCAATAGAAATGTCATCGATTTAGATGTTGATCTATTGATAAAAGACACTGTTAAACTCTCGAAAACATAAAATTATTCATATTCATGATGTAATAGTGTCATATAACGTGAATAATCTTGTTTCACTTCGTTCCCTATATTTTGTTCATGCATCGTACCTTTTTTTGACTAGTGGACGAAATGTCAGCTGCGTTACCGCGGTTTGTTCGAGCGTGACGCGAGGAAACTCGCTGCACCGCGGTTTTGTATGAGGTACCGATCTCGTAAGGTTGACACATCTGGAAATGATTCGCTACTACGGAAACACACGCATACTGGCAATGGCTGAGGTGAGACTTATATGCGACACGCGCAAAACTACTGATGATGACGAAACTGGTCGATCCATTCTTATCTGTCCTTGGTAATTTTACGTCTTTCGAGTGCAGTTTTTCGTTAGTATAATATAGCACACAAGTGACTATGCATCGTTATTTAATTACGTACAAATCGACAATATCGATAAGACGCAATGAGAATAAAACGATATTAGAATATACATGACATCAGTGAAATTGAACAAGGTATAAAGCGGGTGTTTGGTTAACGAAGTTTAAGTAGGACACAATAAGGTTTGAAATAAAACATTTGTAGATTAAAATTATCTCTTGTAATTACATAGCACATACAACAATGCTGTGACACGATTTTCTTCTAAAGTAAATTGTAGTTTCTTGGTCTTTTCACTTGTACCATATTTCCATTTAATGATATTTTTCTTAAATAATTACAATATTCACAAACTTAATCAAATGTCATTGAATGCAGTAACGAACATATAGCATATAATATTGAAAGTATACTATAAAATGAATAAAAGTACACATGTACTTATATTGTCCATAATAAATTCCATCGATGTTATGTATATATATTAAAAGATAGAATTCATAGAATTATACATAATGCATATTTATATTGTCTTGAGTGATTTGTATTCAAACCTATGTATGTAAAAAGAATACATAATTCACTTTAACGAAATGTTTATAAAAACATTACTAATTATAACACATTATTCATAAAAATATTTCTTTCTTTATTATCTTCCTTATATGCAATTACCATAAACAAAAGTTCCTATTATATTATCAAATAAAGATTCAACAAAAATCGACTGTGTAAACATTTTTTTCTATAATTCTGTATTATTTTTTTTCTATTTCTAATAATAAAAAAATACTGCATGTATCCAATGATCGTTATCCACATCCATTCTTTAAAATTATATACACAGAACAGCCTTCAGAAATTGTCAACAAATTTTTCTGTGATTTTTGCACATTATTGGCACAGTCTGATTTATAAACCATCCAATTATTTAAACTATATAACTTAGTATTACTCATTTTGCAGTAATGTCAAACAAATCACAAATCCCTTCATTTTCACTAAGATTAAAGTGATAATCTTTTTCACTAGGCGGCGGACTTAATCTCACTAACGGTCCATAAACTGTAAATAAAATTTATAAAAATTATAAACACTTTCAGTATTACCTGCCCATTTAAATATTTTTACTTACTGTCGGAATAAAGTTGATCGAATAGTTCCAAATCTTTCTGAGCTATATCTGAAATCGTAACATACAAGTGAATACTGCTTACTATATATGTACCATACGAATTTATGTTATCTACCTGATGCGCTGACATCGCGAAGTACTATTTTTGCTTCTATTAATTCTGCATCATCCTCTTCATCCTCGTCAGATATGACAGGATCAGGTTTACTTGCTCCTTTTGGTGGCCTAAAACAATACAATTTTAAAATCAGTATGATTGTATGGGACAAGTATTTATGGTGCTACTGTATTGTATGATCTATACCAAAAGAACAGATTTTTCCTAGACATCTATTCATCCCCTTACAAGATCAATTATTGTATGCTCTTTGCAGGTCAAAAATATTATCTTACTAATTTTGATGCGAATAGAGCATGTTTCTTTATTTCCATAAGTTCTTCCTTACCTTCCAACTCTTCTCTTTGGTTTAACATTAGTTTCCTCCTTCTTTTCATCTTCTTCTTTGCATCTTTTTGTACCTTTTGCCTCTTCTTGCAATCTCATTTCTAATATTTTATTATCGTACGTTTTAGCTAATTCTGGTTGAATCATATATACCTTAATTTCGCCTGAGCTACTTTTAAGAAACATTTCATAATTTATTTCTTTTTCTTCTTCTTCTAGGGGCTAGCAATAAAAACCATGTATACATAATAAAACGTTATTATATAATATATATAAAGCTGTGTAAACATAAGGTATAGTACCTGTGTTATATTTGGTACGCTTAATTCTGTATCAGGAGGAGCTTGAATTCCTAATACAAATTCAGCTGGAAAGTTTTCTTTTACATCTTCATACGTGATATATGCATATTTCCTATTGATCAAGTCATTTTCTATATTTTTTATACTCTGTTGAATCCATTGTGTGTGCATATCCAATAACTGTTCATGATCCTCTAGCTTTTTAATTTCATCTTTTAAATCAGTCAATTTCTCACCAACTTCTTGGGTGTTACAACCTGGACCTGCTCCTCTGTTGATATATTTAAAATATTATATTATATAAGACATGTAAAACTGAATCATAAAATTTACATACAGAGTGTACAAAGTATTCAAAAAATGATGAACACAAAAAGAACATACTTCCACTGGATACTATTTTTACTTTTCTTTTCTATGAGTCCAATACCTTCAAGGACGTTTGTAATATCATAAATTCGTCTTTTCTGTCGTACTTCTAAAATATCAGCAGCCTAGAATTTTATAAATCTATTATCATACGTTATCAGATATAGCCAGGGTCTGAACAATTTTATTATTTTTTAGGTTATGTAGGATAGCACATTGAGATATTAAAACTTCTAACGTATTAGTCGTGTAATTTTGAACTCGTATAATTTATAATATAGAAGTATTCTTTAAAGTAAAGATATTGGTAATGAAACTGAAACGATGATTTTAGCGGTACTTGTTTCAAAATTCCCGCAAGCTAGAAATGGCGTGTACACCCGCGACAACTTAACCTAGCAGGCAGATTAACTTTTTATATCTGGGCTTTTACGAAAACACTTACTACTTTTAGATCGAGGACACCATCTTTCGCTTTCTGTAATAAAGTGACAAAACGAGTCGTTAATAGACCAAGAGACTTTTCAAATCTACTTTGTTGATTATCTGCCATTCTCGAGGTCGTTGTCAAAATTTTCAAAACTCACTATTCCCTTCGAAATTGCCGCAACACCACAGACGCCATCCTAGCTAATGCGCAGGAAGTATTTAAATATGAGCGCGTCTCTAGTGTCGATAGAGTGTTGAGATTTAACGTATGTATTTAGAAATGATCATTGTTGCTTCGATTATCAAATGGTGTTTTCTTTTAAAAAGTTAGATAACGATAAGTTGAATAAAACTAAGTTAAAAGTTATGCCAGAAAACATATTTTTTGTGTACGTAGACCATCCAAAATCAAATCACTAGTTCGTCTTTTATCTTTGAAATCTTTATATTGTTCGATTTATTGGTATAGGCTTTCATATAAATAGTTATTTATACAGCAGGTGATGTTAGAAAATATTTTATACTGGGAACAATTATTTCGTAAATTAAACGATTTTATATGACCTTGAAATGCTCTTTAAATTTTTGCTAAAAAATAATTTCAAAAATGTCGGATACATTCACGTAGATCACTCTATAAAAATCGCGTAGTGTGTAGGGTTAATACAACATTTTCATTTTACTCACTTTATTTAACAAAATTAGAGAAAAACATTTTATATCAATATATTTAAAAATATGTAATATTTACAGCTGCTGATGATCAACATTCTGATCCATGATACATCAGAATGATGGTCTTAAGTTATATAAAAATTATATAAGATACATACAATCTTAACCATAACAGACTGTAATAAAATAATTGAATACACTGCTATGGGAAAATAAATTCGTTAGTAATAGTCGTTGCATCTGGGCTGAGACTAGAACTTGCAGAACTTAGAGTTTCTTCTTTTACTTTCATATTAGAAGACTCTTTACTTTTATCTTTCTCTTTTTCCTTGCCTTTATCTTTGTCCTTATCCTTTTTCTCTTTATCCTTGCCATGTTTATGATCGTGTTTATGTTTATGCTTATGCTTATGTTTCTTTTTGTCCTTCTTCTTCTTCTTATTCTGGAAAGTATAATTACAGATACAAATACATATACATACACAAGCTGCACATGAATACTGTAACTAAAAAGTTTTTAGAACGCGAATTACCTTATTTATAGAATCACTCTTCTGTTTGTGTTCTTCTACTTCCTTTTTAAACATTCCTGGTTCGAAACCTACTGGTCCTGCAGTTCCTAAGATACCAGGCAATGATGCAGAATTGTCGCTATAGTATTCCGACTTAACTTTACCTTCGCTAGTTACAGAAGGTACTCGGTCATCCTTTTCAATGCAAGAGAACAAATAATTAATAATGTAATATTATCAAGCAAAATATTTGCTACGCATTAATTTATGACTCACATTAGATGTCTGTTTTTGTCGTTTTGGTTCAGGACCATGTTCCACTGAATTTGAAGGGCCTGGAATATCTCTGTTTGGAGAGGATTTTCGTTTACCTATCGCACTTGTATTATCTATTTCCACTACTGGTGGTTCATGTTTGATGTGTGGTATGTTTGGTTTTATCTGAAATATGTATGATTTATTCTATAATTTTTTAAAAATAACATTTTTGTTTAAAATTTTTCACAAAGTACGTACTTCTTGTTCGGGGCTTTGCGGGCCTACTTTCTTTGGTTTAGTAAGAGCAGCAAGTTCAGGAATGGGAAGACAGAGTGGGTGTTTTGAACCGTATAAAGTGTAATACAAATCTACCAAATCGCATCGTATTTTAGGATCATGAGAAAGCATACCACTGTAACAACAAATATATTGAACACTCTTACAAAAGAAATTAAATTCCATGCTCTTTAAAATGAAACGTACTTAATTAAATTCCATATACGATCGACTAATTCAAAACGATCCAAACGATGCTTGTGCGCTCTTTCGAATGGTGGATTTTCAACCATAAGTCTCACCAATCTGTGTCGCACACCAGGATGTGGATCCATTTCTATCATATCTAATAAAAACTCTAAATCTTCCCATTTACCGTCCACCTTTGTAAAGTCAACTAATGCTTCCAACGCTGCGATTCTAACGTCTAAATCAATTGTAATGAGATACGAATTTCGTTAGCGTTTAATGATATATATAATATGCAGTATTTTATACCTATGAATTGTCCATATGCAGCATATGCCCTGAAAAGGTGGGGATTACTTGGAAGATGGCCAAACTTTTGTAAAATTCGTATGACTTTCAGGCAGGTGACACTGACCGTGTACTTATAACAGGGCAATAATTTTTCCAAATTCAAATTTCTAGTGACCTCTTCTAATATAGCTTTCGTATCGGCTGATAAAGATTCGGCAGTAATAGCTGTCCTAAAAGAAAACACGTTAAACATACACGATAATAAAAATGTAATAGAATTTTCTTTGCAATGTTTTCATCATACCCCTGTTGTATACTAATTACTGGCGTGACAGTAGCGCCGAGAGCTTCGATTAACGCAGCTCTATAATAATTATCCGAATATCTATTTTTACTGTTATCATTGTATTTAAATAAATCCATTAGAAACGCTAAAACTTCAGGCGGACATATACCGTGAGCATTGCGTAAACCAGCCATTGCTACAGGGATAGTCTGAATAAATATGTAACAAAATATACTAACTGTATTACAAAGTAATAATCTGTCTATTTCAGAAAATTTTATTTTTACCTTTTGCAGAAAATAATGCTGAAAATTTGAGAAGTTGTTTTGTTTAATTATACGTCTGCACGAAGCCGATCCAAATAATTTACGAAATATGGCTAACATTGCCGGTGGACCCGCCCATGTTGCAACCATTGCATTAGCTACCTGTTAGAAAATATACCTGATATAATTGTAATGTAAATAATGGTTCACGGAATATAAATGCTCTAGGTATAAATGACCTTAGTTAAACAGTGTGCTGCACGTAGTCTAACTTTGTAATAGCAATGCTCATTTTCAATAGTATCGGTCAACGCTAGTCGTGTGGCTGGTGTTGCGTGATTCTGTAGAGCTTCTATAGCTTCCAGCTGTGCAGTAACGTCGCGCTCGTGTCTTAGTTGATACTGCCATTGGTAATCGGGTTGTTCGATTTGAACAGCGCGCATAAGTGTCATGTCAGGGTCCAATCTTATCCACAATACAGGAGAGTCACTGTGAATGAAAGACACATTCATTGAATTACTCTTATAAGTATATCTCTGCCTTAAAGTAATAGTTTTAATAAAATTACAATGTTCTTTATCATAATATAATATTTACTCCATAGCAGAGAGATCCATATCCACTTCTTCTCCGGTACACAGTGGAATTTTTTTCTTTTTATTTCTACGACTTTTACTATGACACGTTATATCCGCTTTTGCTACAGTACCTTCAATTTGTAAGGTGTGTTTGAAAGTACCATCCAATTCTTGGATATTTACTAAAAGTGGACCTACGTATTTTCTAATTCCTCTTTGGTTTGTAGTATCTTGCCGGATTTCCAATTCCACGGTATTTCTAGATAGTACATTTGATATTAATGCTATTTACTACAAGCAAACGATTAAACTTACAATATATTTTTTAATTATTATTATACCATACCTTTTCCTATTAAATACGAAACTTAAACTAAATTTTGCATGCCCACCAGTCCTGACCCACTGGTCTATAAACACTGCCATATCTTTTCCTGTCACGGTAAAGATCGCTTTTGTAAATACATTTGTACTAATCAACATGTGAGACCAAAGTCCAGAATCAATTTTCTGTTGTGCGGCATTAGCAGCAAGGGATAATTGTTTATTAAAAACCTAAGAGGTAGTGGAATGAATTTTAATTCGCTTCAAAAAGATTAGAAGAATTTACTTAAAATACTAATATGCACCTGTAAAAGCAATTCTTGCCCAATTCGATGTTCTAACATTCTAATCACTAAATGCGCTTTCTTGCGAAGTACTTCGATGTACTTTGGGGACATTGTGTGAAGATTTCTTATTGGAAAATAAAAACCAGGATCTGGAGCCCTTGGCGTGGGCGCTGGTGTGTTAGCTGCAATAGGTAATGGAGCTGGTGGTTGAGAAGAATCTAATATTATGCCTCCAAACAGCTCTTCATATTTCACAACTTCTTGTAATTCCTGAAAGCATTAATAATGTTAGGCTCCAATAAACTTGCATCAACATACGCGAATAAAAAGAATGTTATTCACCGATTGGACCCATTCCCGGTATTCATTATTTCCAAAACATTTTTTTGCATATAAACCAGTTAAATATGTTGATATACCCTTTGGTAACCATGTGTCAGACCAATTTTGCATAGATATAAAACAACCAAAAAATTGTTCCGCGACAGCTTGTGCCATGGCTTTTTTTGTGACATACACCTGATCGATTATCGCGGTAGAATGTAACAAATTTGTACTGTAAACGAACAAATTCATAATTCTTACTGAATATTTAAATACTTAATGTTAAAATTATTTATTAACGTTACTTACTTTAAAATACTCATAGTAGCATATGCATTGATATCTTCGTCTAGTTCATCTACAAAGACTTGTTTGTAACAAGAATAAGGATATCTATTTGACAATGTTTCTTCATAAAATTCGAACGCTTCGTGCATGTATTTTGCAGACACTTTTAATGATGGTAATAATTGAGGCAAACAGAAATGTGTTACCTCGTGCATATATGGATCTACAAATATTTCAAAAGGCCTACAAAAATAAAATAAGTCATTAAATTTCATATAAGTAAACAAAATTATGATTTTCTCTTTATTGTAAATACTGTATTAATTTGCTTACCCAACTGCAAGAGCAATATTTGGTGCACATGCTGGTGTGTTAAGAACATAATGAAATGTTTTTCTCCTCATGTCTGGAGTATATACAACTTCTACAAGATCACCACAAGAAATGGCTGTCATGGAATCATCAACAGTGAATTCCAGTTTCCAAGTACACGGTTCAGCAAAACTATCAACACATGGGAACCATAGTCTTGAAGAATTTTCATAACTGTATGTATACATATGTGCACCTCTCTAAAAAAATAGGAATATATTTAAGCACTTAAAAACAGTATTTATATAAATGTAATAAATTTATTCTACCTCTGCTAAAGTTCCTTCACAATTTGGTACAACAAAATGTACTCCACCTTGTGGCTGTTCCAAAGAAAATTCTATACTAATTCTTAAACTTCTACCTTCAGCAACTAGATGTGCTGCATCTGGTGGGATTTGCACAACTAACTCTCCTGCATTATTGTCTGGATCAACCCTCTGTGCTGCTGCCAAATGCATATTTGAAAAAAATTCCAATGATCTTCTGCAAGAACATAATGTGAATGTATTATATTATATAAGGCATATCAGGTAATCAAATTTATCAGATTCTATATAAATTATGCTTTCATCATATAAAAATGCTTCATATATTTCCCCAAAGGAGTACTTACTGTTTTCCATCTCCTTGGCATATATCCAAAAATGGATCAAAATATTGAAATGGTGCCTCATAAGTATCATTCAAGCATACTCTATAAATTCTACATTGTTTTGCATTAAGCTTTATAAGTCTCAATGTATCCCTAAGTGGAACAATTGTCAATTCCACAAAGCCCTGCACATAAAGAACATACTTGTGATATAAAACATACAATAACTCTTTTTAAGAATAATTATTACACTTACAATAATACTTTTCCTCTGGAAACTTATACCTGTGAGACTCACTATTTGGTGAGCCTTGAAATATTAAAAAAATATTAAATCAATACTGTTATAAATACGATAAAATATTAAATAAACGTTTTTATTATTGCAAGAAAATTACATTTAACGTTACAAAATAACATTGTAAATACAGAAGTTCGTAAATATAACCTTAATACAGAAACTTAAAATGAATTGAAATTATGCGTTTATGAATCTCCCTTTAGAATATTTAATAAATTTTAGTATTTCTACAAGTACAAGTTTTATTTGTTTGTATGTCAATCGTAATTAGTGGCTTTTATTTGCTATAGAAGACACGAAAATACTTATAATTTATATGGTCGGCTATTATCGGCCGTTCTTTCTTTCTTCATGTCTCCATTTATCTGCTTCCACTGATCTATTTGATCAACTTGCAATTACAGTATTGTCTCTATAAAAGTGACGCTCTCGAGGTTCAACGCTCGGCTATAGCGTGGACGAGAAACAATTCTTGATACTTTGTTGACGTCTACTGGAGGCGGCGAGTGTAGAAAAGAACAGCGAGCATATGACAAAGAGGGACTGAGCGACCGAGCATTGCCGAATTTGCTATCGCTTACTTCGCTTCGGGTCGGCCGTAGCGAAACACAGGCGATGTTTACGCGAGCCTATTCGAAATCGGTGTTTTAATTCCTCTTGGTAGAGGTTAAACATCTTAGTTAAATCAGAAAACTGCCACAGACATGTTAAAAGTCTCAAAACAGGGAAAGGAAAAATAAAAAATTTGTATCATTGCACTAGTGTTGCCTTAGTAATTTGAACCCGTATCGTATGACAATGTTCGACGACCGACACGTCAAGCGCGCCGCTATCTTAGGGAACCGCCCTTAGGAAGGCACACACTCGCCGGTACAGCGGGTGTTGAGTTCTAACGGTACGCAGTGGGGATAAGTAGAGGGGATACGATATTTGCTTATATCGTGGACGAGTTCCGAGCTTACATAGAGAAAATACTGTATTTCTGTATTCCATAAAAGTCAACTGTACACGTAAATATTTATGACATTTTAATACATTAAAACCAGACTTTCCGTAGAAGTAGTACGCAAACAAACATTGAGACGCGGCATCATTGACTTTGCTATTCAATCATTGGTTGTACGTAGCAGCTGAGCTGAGACTCCACACACTGGTTCAGTATTTTACTGTTTTAGGTTTTAGGTTTCTTTCAGAGAAGAACGGAGAATGCACGAGATGATGAGCCAGTGCACAGATGTCACTATGGTGAGTATATACATTTCCATTTTTCTCGCGTTTTATTTCCTTCTCTCTGAGCTTCCGAACAGTTTAGAACAAAACAAATCACAGTGTGTGCAGTGTATGCGTGTATAATTCTTGGGAAGAGAGAGTCGTTGCTAGTTGTTAGTGATTGTTACTCTTCAGTTTGAAGTTTAATAGTGAAAGGTGAGACTGATGGAAGATTGACAAAAAAAAAACCGACGATCGCAAAGCATTATTGTTTGTAATTGTCTTGACGAACATGTGTTATATTCAAGTGTGTTACATTCTCAACAGATAAATAACAATTTTATATCGATGCATACTTTCTACTATACCTTATAATAATGTAAATAAGCTACAAATCGTAAAAACTTCGAGGGCATTGTGGATGTTAGATTTCAAGAAAATCATTTCCTTGAACCTATTGAAAATTTGTAATATACATGGGTATGCTGAATGTATCATATTTTTAAAATTGTTTATCGAATACTTTTAATGTACATACGTTGTACAATATATAACAGGTTAATGATATTTTTAAGTAATGTTAAATTAAACGTATAAATATTTTAGTTTTTCCAAATGGACGAACCACAATCTGATACAAAGTAAGTTTTCCAAGAATTGCATGTTTAGACGTTTTTGGTCATATATTTTATAAATATTTATGTATATTCGTGTCTCCGTTGCCAATATTTTTAAGCTATTTTTTTTTTTAAATAAATAAATTAGCAAAAGAATATAATATTAAGACCTTTTTCTTTAAGTCATATCTGTTATTTTCCCTGAATTTATTTTATAGAAAGCATATAAATATTTTTCAGTCGTGTAGTTCTTAAAAAGTTTAGTTTATTATTAATGTAAATTAATTTCTTCAGAAAAATGACACAAGCTGTAGTCGATAATACTGTGCCAGCGGCACTGGCTACTTTAGAAGTGTACAAAATAGCTTCTTATTTAACAGCAAAAAATAAGATCAAAAGGGATATATCTATATCTGAATTGACTGAAAGTCTTAAGAGAAGGTATAATAATATATTAAAAATTATGTAAACAAAGAATTAAATGAAAAGAATAAATTTCTTTACACGTATCATTAGATGCAGTTTAAAACCAAGAAAAAGATTGTGTACAGAGACGATCAAATGGAATCCAGTACATAAGGTAGAATTTCCAAAGAAATATCCAAAGAAGAGTTTCAAGAGTTTCAGGAAAAGAGCAAACTTGGAAACCATTCACGAAGAAAAAGATAGCATTAGTGAGAATTTTACACATATGAGTGTAAAAAGATATAGCACCATACAATTTCAAGACACACCCTCCGGACGAAAAAGTCCATCTATAGAGATGATGATTAATAAATTAAATATTGCTGGAACAGAGTCTTCAGCGGTAATTGATAGTGAAACAAAGTGAAAAGACAAACCATTAATATGGTACTATTTTTCAATCTGTTGCAAGATTTTTGAAAATTGTACAAAGTAGTTATGATGGTAGGAATTCTACAACAAGGGAATCTGTTTTCTTGTTACATCATATCACTGAAACATCGAGGAAAGGCATTAACACAATACAGGTTGTGTTATAAATGCACTGCCGTGTATTTATATAATAAGACAAGTATTACCAAAAGAAATATGTCTTAATAACAATTTTTATATTCGAATATATAATAAGTCTCTACTTAATTATTTTTTTAGTGCATTTATATCATTGTATTTAAATAATGTATTGTATACCATTTGCCTATTGTAGACTTGCTTGCAAATTTTAATGTTGTGTTGTAAAGTACATCTTGAGTATGAATAAACTTATAAAATGACACGAATTAAAAAGAAACTAATGAAATAATAAAATGCTATAAATATTTATTTAAAATCTTACGGTTTCTGATAATTAAAATAACAAATTACTATAATGTATTCTTTTTTTACAAATATAATATATTTTGTATCACCAAGTATGTACAATTGTATTGCTGTATAAAAATATATAACAAATTATTAGTTTTCAACACGCAACAATATATTATAATTTCATAAATTCATTATATCGCATTCTTCTAAATGAAATAATTGTTTTTCACAATTTAGATTTTCCGCCTTTTACTTTGTAGATGGTGCCATATTCGTTCCTTTTGAAAAATGTATACCTCGCACGTAAATAAATGTAATTTTGTGTACACTGTACACTGTATGTGATTAGAAATAATATTCATTTATCAAGAAATTGATACAATGTGCGGAAAATTTGCGTATTACACAATCAATATTAGTCAACAGGCACAGTGTTATTGCTGCATAACAATACTTGGCCAGATGTTGCAAAACAGTAAGTTAACAGAATTAAAATACGAGGTTTTCTCTTACACTCATCATTTTTTCAAATATTTAAGTAGCGTTTTGTCGGGAAGGGTGTTTCAGTAAAGATTACATATAAAATTTACATTGTACGAATTTATTACTTTTCGTATTTAAAATGTCTTTCAGAAAAGCATTCGTACGTTTGTACTGTGATGAAGGTATGTCAAAGTTAATGGAGATTATTTGGATTAGAAAAATACATAATAAGTTTGAAATAAAAATTTAAAAAACGGTCATTCTATTTACAACTTAATATTATGTCTCTGATTACTATAAATTATTTGTTTTCACAGCACATTTTATTGCAGTTTTTGGACATCCATCATATTCTCTGACCATACCTTTGGTCTCCTCAAACTCCTCGCTATCAAGTTTAACACATGCACACCTATATTGTTTGAAATTTGAAGATTCAAATAACATTCTTGGTACACCGATCCAATTTCTTTCTATTCCTCCACTGAAAAAAGAAAAATATTAATAATTTTAATGAAGTGAAATTTTTTTGTATATATACCTTCTTTTAGAACACCATACTGTAGTCCCAGAGTCTGGATTCCATTCTACATTACACGGCGGAAACATTCTTTTTTTATTCTCCTCTTCAAATTGCTTTTCTTTGGCTTGTACTAATATTCTTTGTATGCTATGAAACTCTTTGGTTGGAGTACCATCTTCGTCATAATATCTACCATTTAATTTTCCTGTGCAAAAAGAAAAACAGTTGAAAATGAAATAATCCACCGATTCATAATTATATGCAATTAGAGATGATGTTAAAAATACCTTTGTAAATGTAATTCTCATTATAAAATTGTACCCAATCGTTCAATGCCTTAACTTGTTGCACAGATAACGAAGAGATATCATCTGTTAAGCCTTTATCATTAAACTCCCCTGTAATAAAGGCCAAGGATGCATCGCGGCCTATAAACATCTGTATTTTATACATTGTACAAATATTATTACGTATACAATCTTATCATAAGCTATACCAGTAAAGGCATGATAATTTGCACCAGGCCCGTAATGTTTTGCACCTTTTGTAACATCAAAAACTTGCCCCAAGATTGAAATATACAAACCATCTTTCAAGTTTGTATATTTCTTGAGTTGATTTTGTGTAAATACTTTCTGTTCTGTGTTAAATTTTGAAACTGAATCTGAATTGATATTCAAACTAGAATAAATACTATCAATGATGTTTAATCCTTTTTGTAGACAATTAAATTTTATTTCGTATAGATAATCGTACGAGTATAGTAAACAAATAGATGCGAACAGTGGCAATAACCAAACGTACTTAGTCAACATAATTTCTCTATTTTATAACATTCGTTAATAAAATTATTATGTTTACAATAAAAATATTTTGTATATCGTAAGTGCTAAAATGAATAATGAAGAAAGTTAGGAACGGTATTGTTAATATAATTATTCAAACTTTTGTATAACGAATTTTTGATATATATTTAACACAACTGTCGAACGTATCAGGATGTTCTTATTTATCATATCTACATGCAGTATGCACTCATAGTTTTTGTAAAGTCTTCTCGTGAAGAAAGCACAAAGAGAAAAACTGTCGTTTAAACGAATGTAAGAATATTTTTGGAAAGATTTCTTACTATAGTTCTGTCACGTCAGTTGCAGATGCTGGTAGACACCTTTAAATGAAACGGCGGGCTGTATAAAAGGTTTTTAATACGTTGAACATTATTTGTTTTAATAACGTTTTAATATTACGTAAAAGTGTGACAGTTTATATAAAGGTGCATAACATAGATGTATGCACACATACGTATGTCCTTTATTAGATACACATTTAAATATAACAGTAGTAGGATTGTCGATTTTAACACTTTATTTCTCATTCTATTGAACATTTGTATCTTCTTTATTTTTACGATGTTATAATAATTTATTGCAATATAAGGTACCTATCGGATCTATTTTATGTCTGGTATTCTATTGTAAAAATTGTTCAATAAAATGATATCGTTGTAAGTAAATAGTAATATTCAGAACATCGTCGTGAAAACAATAAACGATATTAATTGTTAAAGAAATAATGTTTAAACGGAAGCCATTGTGGGAAAAGTAATATAAAGTTAAAAAATTCGAACGCACGAACATCGCCGCCTTTCGAACTTATTACGCTACCTCTTTTGCCAACTTGGCATACTATACCTTCTTTCTTGTTTTAAGTAGTCAATGCACACCTTCATCAAATCATTAACGATAAATATCTTTGTAAATAATGCGCATTGGCAGAAACGTTCGAACACGTATACCCTCAATTTCGTCCTAGATTTACCAAAAAAAAAGTTAGTTGAAATCCGCGACTCTGCTGCTGCGTCTTCTTGCCTGTGGATGAGTGTATCAAGCTCCGTTTGAGAAGATACTACATTTAATTAGGATACCTGTAGTCATATCAAAGCTTTTGCGCGACTCGTTAGACTTTGAGACTTTGTACCGGAGAAGATTTCATGAGAAAAGAGATTAGGAACAGGTATGTGTAATTAGTATAAGGATAGGATGGTGCGTAGAGAGGGAAGCGGGACAATGCACGCAGGGCGGAAGTGAGAAACCACTCGTTGCAAATGGCAGACGTATGATACCGTCTACTTATTTTTCTGGTGTAACCGTGGCAGTGGATTACAATTATTCGTCATTTTACATCGTATCGCTTTATAAGATTTAACGTTGTTGCATATATAATTGTCGTTGATAGAGAAATACAACTGCGATGGCGAAACTGGTGAACGTTTGGCGGGACGATGACCCGGTCGATTTGACGCGAAGGCAAATGCCGTTGATTGTCGATGAAAATCTCACGGTGAGCTGAATCCTTTACAGTGGTATTTTTAAAACACAGTTATTGTCTATCAATAACTAACAGGTTAATAAGACTTACGTAACGGCATCCTATGATATTTCCGACTTAACCTAAACGTAGCAACGAATGCATGCCTAACTGGCATAACTGATTAGGCGTATTGTGTTTAATACCTGTATCCTGTTTAACAATTGCTGACCATCGATTTTCGATACAATTTATGTTTCTCGGTATTATTAACGATTCCTTTGTGTATTTGTCCTATTGTTATAATTTTGGAGTGATTTGTTTTCTTTTGAAAAAAAGAATGTCAAAAGCTGTCTTTTTTTTTTATATACTTTGGTTAGTTGCAATTGAGCACATGGAGTGAAAACTTAAAACTAAAAGCTATTAACTGTGAGGTAGTGAACTTTCTTTTCAATATATAAGAATACATAACGTATATAATATTTTTTTAAAATATATGCTTTGCTTGTATATGTGTGTTAATATGTGTAGAATTAACATATTGGTATTATGTTTTAAATGAGAAATTTGGAAAATGTTTTAGATTTAATTTTTAAACGAGCAATAAATAAATTAAATTTAGCACTATAAACTTTGGCTTCTTCTATAGATGATTATGGATATAAACGGTTTGGGAGCAATCTGTGATAATCCATTAGCGCGTGGCAAACGGCTTGATGAATTTACTATAATACTTGATATGCTTACGAAAGATGAAATAAAAGCGTCATTTAAAATTACATGCAAGGACATGCTTGCAATTTTAGGTCAATCTGTACCATGTGTTGGTTGTAGAAGAAGGTAAAAGAAATTCTTAGAACATGTGTGTATAACAAACATATTCATGGTTTGCATTAATTAATATTTTATCTATTTAGTGTTGAAAGATTGTTCTATGATCTTATGAAGTCAGGACATCCAGCATTAGATCCTTTAGTAATCACACCCGAAGGTATATTATCAATAAAAGATGATGTTTTGGAATCACCTCAATTACTTTGTACAATGATACAAGGACATAGGTAATAAAGGGCCCATAGAAATACAATTGTCATATATACGTGAAATATACAAAAATTTTATTGTTCGTCACAGCATTAGGTTAAATAGTTTAGTCGAAAGGCAACCTAGAAATAAAAAGTCAAGAAGATGCGTATTACACTCACTGGAAATTCAGCGTATGAGACCCCTTCCAAGTGCATGGAGGGAAGTATGGGATTGTATGGAACTTCCATGCCGCCAGGAACTTGCTCTAATAGAAACTGACACCCTTGAAGCTACTTTGGATATATATTTACGTAAACATCGGTAAGTTCATGAATTTGAGTAATTAAATTCAAAGACTTTTCACTACATATGTTGTTACAGATTCTGCGGTGAATGTCGTACAAAAGTACTATTGGCATCTTCTTTATTAACAACAGAACCTGAACCAACAAAAGAAAAGGGCTACGTTGCTGCTCTATATTCCGGGATCAAACGTTGCATACGTGATAGACACGTACATTTACCTACTAACACAGTTTACATTAGTACTCTAATCGAGCGTGCTCAACCAGAACTTATGGGAAGGTATGGACTCACAAAGTTTTGGTTATTTACAATTTTGTGTTAGAATATTGTCATAAGAACGATGTTTGAATTGCAGGGAAAGACATGCAAAGACATTAGAAATTGCTCAGGAAGAGGTACTTACATGTTTAGGAATTTGTGTTGCTGAGCGTTTACATAGGGTTCATCGACGATTAAGAGAGGAGGAAACCGTATGCAAAGTATTAGCTGCTGTTGCAGTAGATGCATTGGCCAGAAATTTTCAAGTATAATTAATAAAACCAGTGTATAAACTACTATTGAATTAATCAAGTTATTGTATACGGTTAAATGGTTCTTCACAGATGGCTATAGAAGTTAAACAAGGTATTTCTCAACTAGAACTCCTATATGAGGAATTAACGAGGGAAGAAATAGCAAAACAACAACGACGCGAAAAGTTACGCCTGAAACGCAAGAAGAAGAAAGAACGCCGATATGAGACAGAAGAAAAAGAAAATACTTGCGATGTATGTTGCCGTTTATCAATTCGAACTTTTGAAACTAATGAATGTAATTAATTTCTTATTTAATTTTATATCCCTCAGTGTTCCAGTAAAAGGCAAAATGGTAAGAGTGAAACGCTGTGTGTTTGTGCAGATGCAAAGCCCACAACACAAAATATAGACAGACATAAAGTAAATAACTTTAATATTGCATTTAATTGTATTTATGTATATGTATATGTATTTAGCAGTGTACAAATATTCCTTTTTTTCTCTTTCAGTTACAAGTATTAGATCCAAAAAATAAGGGACCACCTACATGTAATTGTCCAGATTGTATAAAGAAATCAAAATCTAGTATATCACAAAGTCAAACTCAGTTAGCATTCCCCAAAAAATCATCTAACTTGCAAAAAAATACAGTTAAAAAAGGGTCTTCCGAATCAAAAGGAAAAGTTACTACAAATCAATCAAAGAAGAATGACACTTCTGTTAAGAATCTTTCCAAAGAAGAAATATTTGAAACATGTGAATCGTGTAAGGTAATAATTCAGTATATGAGTACATGTTCTATGTATCTTTCAACGCGTTTTATAAGATATACAAATCGTTCTATGTATAGGATCTTTCCGAGAAAATTGAAGATGATCACTGGCATAGTGTAGAAAACTGCAAAGATCCAATAACTAAAGAAATAGTAGACGCTTGGATAGCAAAACCGGGCAAAAGATACAATATGTGGATAGAAATGGAGAAACGTTTCGAATTATCAATCTCGGACAGGAAGAGTCGTTCTTCGAGTGAACAATCGTCACAAGATTGTGGTTATTCCTCGGAACATAATATTAGTAGTTCTTCTCTTCCTAGTACACCAGAAGGGTCGGAAGTAGCTTGCAGTGATGGTTGTTGTAACCACGAGAAAGATTGTCATGATACGCGACCATCTGATAAACTTGTTCATTCCAATACTAGCATCTCTTTACTAAAGGAAAGAGGTGGTGGCTTAACGCTTACACAGATGTTAGAAGTAAGCGTTTAGTTTGTGTATAGTTGAATTTTTATTGAAAATTTTTTATTTTTAATGTATTTCATTTATTTACAGGATTCCTACTTGTCAGATGACGAAGAAAAAGAGAGTTATATTCCGGCAGAGGAAGTGTTGGAGTTTAAATCTCGAATGTGTCAAGTTCTTGAAAAACGGCAAGAACTTCGTCAGACACTTAGAAAACGTTTTGCTATTTTATGTAGCCATCACAAACCCTTTACCATTCCTAACTAAAAATTCCTACTAGGTACAGTTACTTAATAGGATACAATCTTTCTTTTTTACATTGATTTACTGCCAGTAGAAACACGAACGCAATAGATGTATTTTGGATAACTGTTATCATTGGAGGTCAACCTTCCTGTGTGAATAAAATATCGTTGGAGATGTACATCGTAAGAACATCGTATGGTATGGTTTATCTGCAAGCAGTAAACTGCGTCTAATAAACTAGAGGTACCAAGAAATAACTATGCCTTGAATTTTGTTGTTTTCTATGCGGCTCAATTCATAAAAATAAAAGACAACTTTGTAGATGAAAATTGTAATTGTAAATGAATGAAATTTAGAATCGAAAGTCAAGTGTTAACTCTGAAAACTGCACTCAAGAAAATATAAACTATTAAATTTATACTCTATAGAATGTATTATATTGGTATTCAGAGTTACGTGAGACTTACTTCTGTATGCTTGTATAATTAAACGTAATTTTTATGAGCACGTATTAGCCAGAAAACCGCAAATTAAAATCAACTGCACGTATTTAACAATTGTATAAAATAATAATTTCATTAATTACTACATACTTTTAAGAGAATTTTATTTTTTTGGAAGTAGCAGTTGGAACTTGTTTTTCTGCATAATGAATATAGATGTTGTAATAATATGATCGGAAAATATTAAAAAAAATGAATACAAAATAAACATTGCATTTTACAATATATTATATTATTCCAAATTACATACATTTTGTACAGTTCGATGTAACGGTTTTTCATATAAAAGTTTTCCTTTTTTTTTTATTTTTTACACAGTATATTATAAGAGTTATGTTTTATATTACATAAATATGATAAAAATATTTATGCCATTATGATCATATTCCAGGTCTCGAATATGGTTTATCACAAAACTATATTTTAGTTGAGCAACATTATGCATATACAATCTCTGTAAATGCGATGTATGTATTAATTAATGTATCTGAAGGAATGACTAGTTCAGGATATGTTGTGTATTATTATGCTTTTTCTCAAAATAGTTTCAGTTTAATAATTGGGTTATTCATTATATTCTGCAAAACACAAGCATGCATTTGTTCCTCCAAAACCAAAAGCATTTTTTAAAGCTACACGTCTCGGCACGGAATTCCACATTTTTTTTTCATTTGGTGCAAAATTTAAAGATGTTTTTATATCTAAATTATGCAGATTCAATGTTGGCGGGATTATACCTTCTTTTATTGCTAAAACAGTAAAAGCAGCTTCTAAATTTCCTGCTGCTCCTAATAAGTGACCATGAGCCCCTTTTGTACTAGAAACAGTCACGTTTTTACTATGTTGCCCCATAAACGATTCTATAGCTTTTGCTTCTATAGCATCACCCAGGGGAGTTGAAGTTGCATGTGCACTGACAAAAGTAATTTCCATAGTTTCTATACCAGCATCTTTTACCGCTCTATCCATAGCTAATATAGCACCAGAACCGTCTTCACTGGGTGCAGTTATATGCGCTGCATCACCAGACAAACCATATCCTAATACTTCCGCATAAATATTTGCATTCCTTGCAAGTGCATGATTTAATTCCTCCAGCACTAGTATCGCAGTACCTTCTCCCATTATGAATCCATCTCTGTCTTTATCAAACGGGCGCGACGCTTCATGTGGAAAATCATTCCTAGAAGTGCTTAGAGCTCGAAGTCTACAGAAAGCAGCTATAGCAAGAGGACTGATGCATGCCTCTGCACCACCACATATCATTACACTAGTTTCCCCGCCGCGGATAAAGCGAAATGCATCACCTAAAAGTTGAATCTATTAATTTCATTGTACAGCAAACGTACATTTTCTACTTTTATTTTAATTTAATATACCAATTGCATGTGCTCCGGTTGCACATGCTGTCGATACACAATGATTTGGACCACGAAAGCCATATTTAATACTAATTTGTCCTGCAGCCATATTTGGCAAAATCCTTGGCACAAAATACGGACTGACTTTATTGTACCCTTTTTTCAAGGCTTCGTACGTTGTACACACATCGACCAAATCTATCATTCCAATTCCTACAGCTACTCCTGTATCTTGTTTATCCGTTTCATTTTCTGGTTTCCATTTAGCATCGTTTAGCGCGTGTTCAGTAGCAATCAGAGCATAAGCAGTGGCAGGACACATTGTGCGTAATTCACTTTTCGTGAAGTGTGAATCAATATTTAATTCATTAGGACCGTCTCCCTTAGGTACTAATGCAGCTATCGAAAAATAATTAAATTTATTTGTTGTACACAAGAAACTGGAGTTAGTTAAGTTATTTGAGAAAAGCTATAAGTTTGTGAGAAGAACTTACCAATTCTACAAGGTAGTTTTTCGTAATCCGGTTCAGTTAATCCGACAACACCTGATTTACAGTTAATGAGAGCTTTCCAGGCATTTTGTGTAGTAATTCCGAGAGGACATAATATTCCTATTCCTGTTACTACCACCCGCCGTTTGCATCTTGCAGCGGTTGTTAGCGTACGATTAATACAAGCAAGTGGAGTAAACATTTGACTGGTAAGGTTGGAAGCTTTAAAAAATGTTATATTCTACGGTTATGCACTATTAATCATCACCTTTTGCGGAAAGAAATTCTGCATTTTATATTTGATAGAAATGTCTTTTAGTTTCATTTTTAATACATGAATTAATAATAAACATGTATTTTCAATTTATCTTTGTAAATCTTTAATGGAAACACTTTGTTCATACGGTGCATTAAAAGTCCGGCCAAACAGTATAGCGTTAAGGCTTATAATCCCTAGTGTGGACTTAATTCTTAATTTAAACAGTTGATTCTTTCTAGCTAGGAGCAAGACTAACTTACTCTTATTCGTAATTAATCTGTAGCAAATTATCAGAAATGATAAACTGTTTATGTATTCGTGCAATATAGGTTTATCTCTAGTACTTTTTATTTTGAAAGATAGTTATTTGAAACGATTCCTCGTGGTTTTCATATTGGCGCCATAAATATTGCAGTAGTTTATTATTCAGTTCCCATATGTTTGATTATTTAACATTACAAGATATTGTTTAATTGTAGGAAATTTTGAATATATTACCATGTACTTTTTCAAGCAAAAAGGAATTTTGTATACGTTGAAATTGTTTTTAAATACATCTAAATTTCACTATTAATAATTATAGATTATCTGATTGAAAGAATATTCTACAGTTGAATAGTATGTCTTTTTAGGTTCCTAATGTTCGTAACAATAAAATATTGAATTACTCAAATTGTGGCAACTTGTATGCAGAGAATAGAAAATGTCGCTTTGAAGTATTTTATGATTTATAAAGGATTAAGATAATTATGTTTACCCTATCAGTTATTGATATCATTCGTTCAGTTTCATTTATTGACTGTATATATGATTAGAAGTTCCGTACAATCGTGTTCGTTGATGTTAGAAAAATTTTGATATGATTGTACTTCAATATGGCGAACCGCGACAAAGGACGCAGAAAGTGGGGAGGATTTTTACAAGGTACCTTGGAAAAAATGATATTAACAAATAATATAAACATCTTAATTTACAATTCTATGATTATATTTCGCGTGTGCATAATTAATAAACATGTATGCATCCTTGTAATAATGTCGAGTGCATTCGTAGAACTAACCTCACCAAACAAGCTAACCTAAAAATACAGCAGGAATTATGCTATGATATGTTGTGAAATTTTACCTGAGTAAGAAGTAAAATTAGCATAGCCTATAATTTCTCGTAGACTCCTCTAGAAGATGTGAATTTATTTTAAACAGATATAGATTACATAACTATTACATCTAATTTTTGTGAGTTGATTGTAACTGTAGTTACTGTCAAGAGTGTCAACAACCACTACTGAATTATTATTCTCAATTAAGCATAATGTTTACTTAATATTGACATTTGATAATTATATATAACTAGAGTTTCGTCATTTTGCACCTAAAATCCAACAAGTAATATATGTAAAAAATATTGAACGTACAAATATTCTTCATAAGAAATTCAGTTGCTTTTCAGTAAAATTTGTAATAAAAGCTATGCAATGATGTATAAATACATAATTTATAGGATTTTATAAGTTTTTAATATTTTTGTTTAGATAGAAAGGTATGTTTTCTATGTGCTTTGGTTTTTACTAGGAATTATTTATTCATGTCATTTTATATAAATTATTATTGGATAACATCCAACATTTTTACTATTTTTCTGTTAAAAATTACAACATTTTGAACATTAGTACGTTACTAATGCTTAAACTTCAATATTATAATGTTATGCTAAGAAAACTATGTACAATGTTACAATAATAATTTTGAGTCACATACGTTTTTCTTAACGTTATATTTTTAATTTCATATATATTTCTAATTGCAATATCTTGTAAATGATTGCAACATGTTATATAATTGAAGTAAATATAGATTTGTAGTCTTGTTGAATTCCTTATATGTTAATGTTTTTAAAATATGTTTATTTTATGTTATATGTTTTTAATGTTGATAAATAATTTTAAAAGCTAGACATTACAAAATTTCAGATAATACAAGAGTGGAGAAGGACAGATCGATGGGAATGCGTGGTGGTGGTGGTGGTAATAGAGCATCTCAAGCTTTGTATAGGCCAGGAAGCGGACCACTTCGCAAGTCTGGGAGATCTGTAGACGATTTAGATAATGAGAACATTTCGCAGGAAAAACCTAAGTCTAGCTCCGTCCAACACCGTTTGAAGCAATCGCAACTCAATAGATCCAATCAAATGCTGAACAGTCTGCCATCATCTCAAGTTGAAAATGTAACAGAAAAATTAAACGATCTAAACATTAACTACAGAAATACTACAAACATTGAACAGATACCGAGTTCTTCTCAAAATAGTAATTCAGGAGATTTAAGAAAGAAAACTAAGAAGCCGGAACAACAGTTATATATACCTAAAAAAGTAAAAGAAGCATTGGCTGAACAGGATAGTTCAAATAGGTGAATTTTTGAAAATGTTTTTGCTTTATTATTAATGATAAACTGTGCACAGAGTACAAATATTATTATCCTTGTTCCTTAGATCTCCGAATCAAAGGTGTTGGGATCGGGATCGGGATCAAGACAGAGAACTTAGCGAAGATCGTGATTCTCATTCTAATCGTAGCCATAAAAGCGATAGTCATCGTAATCGATCAAGTGGTCACAGTAAACGAGATAATGAAAGCGGAAGTAAAAGTAGAGATGATCATGGCAAACGATATTCGGGAAATCGTCGAAATCGTCACGGTAATGAGAACGATGAGCGTTGGCGATCTGACTCCCCTTTGTCTAACAGGGGTTACGGAAATCGGAAAGATAATTCTCGCGAAGTTAGACAGGTTGGTAATAATCATAGTAGTCGAAATTATAGAATTATAATTGCGTTTTAATTGGCAATATTTATTTGTTTAGGGTTCAGAACCACTTTTCGTAACAATGAACCACGTCAATGATTTCAATCGCACCAGAGATACACGTAGCGTCGAACCTGCCGGACATCCAGATAAATTCCAAGGCAAACCACCTTCAGGCAAATGGGGTAATGCAAAAGATAGTTTACCAAAAAATATAAAAATAGAACACTTGCCACCCAGGTTTCAGAAAAAATATCTTATCGATAATGGTTTACCATTGCCATCAACAAATTCATTGCCACCAGAAGATTCATGGAATGGTAGTAGTATCACGTTTCAGGTAAATTAAATCATATTTTATCGTCTTTGGAATTGCAGTATAGTTTTCGTTGCATTCTTTAAACATAAACTTGCTCTTCGAAGGGATCATCAAATTACAATTATCCACCTGTGATGCAACATTCGCAAACGATGCAAAATTTACCTCCATCTGGCCCATTGCCTCCTCAACCTAACTGGTCCAATACTGGGTCAGCACGTAGCAGAGGTAGAGGTAGACTTAGACCAGAAGAATTAGAGAGTTCAACAAATATTTTCAGATGCGTTACACCCGATCAGTATTCGGCTCCAAGTTCTAGGTCTCATACACCAAGCCAAGAATATATGCAAAGGTAAATCTCTTTTCTGAATATATACTTTACAACTAAGTTTTATATTGTACAATGTCCTCTTCTTATTCTACTGTGCTATGTAAATATTAATAAGTTACTTTATGTAAATGTTTTTAAATAGAATTAAATGTTTGTGGAAAACAGGTTTTATGATCGTCGTGGTAGTAACAGCACCATGTATACTAGTATGGAAAGTTTAAGCCGAGCTGATACTTCTTTGATGCCACCACCACCGGCAGTGTCACCTATTACTTCGGTATCCAATGTAAACAAACGTCAAACTTCACCCGATAGTCATCGTCGGGGAGTATCTCCATCTTCATCTACTCACCGAACTCATACGTAATAATCGATTTAAGATGTGTTTTAACAATTCTAATATTTTTATTTATTATCTTGTTATTCGTTCTGTTTACAGGCAACGGACGAGCAATAATGCATCCGAGCATAATGCAACATTGGAAAAGAAAAGCAGTCAACAAAATTTAGGCGATAGTCCACCAAAAGCCGAGTCTGTTAACACCGAATCAAATACATCGGCCGACCATCCATTTGTAAGTGTCTCTGTACGAAAGATGTTTATTATTTGCGTATACATCACGCTTAAATTTCAATATTTAGGATTGGAACGAAGAAGTTGAATTAAATGAAAAATTAGAAGCTGAACGTGCGAGTCGCAGTTCTTCTGTGTTAAGTTTGCGTGAGAATGTTAATGTGTCAGGAAATGAAACCACGACGGGAGGTTCTAATCGACGTAAAAAAAAAAAGCGTGATAGGAAATATGCAGCAGATCGGTAAGAGCGTATTAGTATTTCTGTTTCGTGTGTATAAACAATCTGCACTTATATATATTTTAAGAGTAGCGTAGTTTGCAATAACTTTCTTCTTTATACTATTCAAGGAGCAGTAGCAGAGATAAAGCTCGAGTTAATAGTCGCGATCGACAAAATAACCAACAAAATAGAGAAAATGATAACTATAACAATAATCAAAAGAACAGTAATAGCAGTAGAAGATACGAACACAGAAGGCATCACAATATTATACAACGTAGTCGGGAATCTAGTAAAGATAGGAATTACCGTGGTAGCAGTCGAAACTTCGATGACCTCCATAGACATAGGTAGATATTATTTTACGAAGGCGACATTTTGAATCGGGCAAATATAACTAGAGGTTAGGTTTACTTATATATATGTATTTTTACAGATTGTCCGATCGGTGTTTAGATGAAAATTGGAGAACAGGAAGAAAAATGTCGGCTTATGATTCCGACGATGGACGACAAACACCTAATGTTCCCTCTCATTCTGCAACGTTATCAAATACAGCTTTGAATGTGACAACACATCAAACATCTAGCGGGCACACCAACTCCCAACCACCTGGTGTTTTAGTGTTACCTGATACTAGCCAATCTCCACCTAGTCATCCAGTTTCAAGACAGCAAGGAATGCAGCAGCAAAGGACGTTATTTGACCCCAATAATCCTAATAAACCTATTGTTGTAACTTCACCTAATAGTAGAGCTGTAATTCAAAGGTACAAATAAGTTTCCGTTTCTTTCTTTTTTCTCTTTGTAACTTTATTTTATTTATCGACCGTTCAATCTTCTTTTTTTCCAGAGAAAATGAAATCGCAGCTCAGAGTCCGAATGTGCCAGTGTTTCAGTCCCATGGAGGTATTACTTCGACACATCATAGCTTTCAAGGAGCTCACTTAGATAGTGTGCCACCACCATATATGACAAATGACCAATTTGGTAATACAAGACCCTCGTGGTACGATCCTTACTCCGATAGGTATGTAAAACTAGTGGATATATTGCAAGTTAAAACTAAAAATAATTATATCAATATGATTTTTTGTTCGCCAGTTTCCGATCAGCCAAAAATCCTTACTTGCTTTTGGACATAGAACGCGCTGATAAGGAGTTACAATGGATATTAAGTTCCGGTGGTTTTACAACAAATTGGGATAGAGTTTTGTACATAAGGCACTTTCTGCAAGAAAGTTTAAAAACGTTGCTCGAGACTGATATTAAATTTTGTCAAACCGAGAACGTTGAGCAACACTTTTGGAAAATACTTTTCTATAATATGATCGAAATGTTGCGAAAAGGCATGCCAAAAGAAAGTTCCGAAGGCCGGGAACATTACAAGAAAATAATGATGAAGATTATCGACGAGGGTACTATATACTTAGAAAATTTGTTAACTATTCTTGAAGCCAAATATGAATTTAAATTGGATACATTTCTTGCATCGTCAACATTGCCTAAAGGTCTCGGGATCTTAGGTTTAGCTTTAGTAAGCGCGCAAAAAATATATTTATTTTTGGGTGACTTGGCGAGATACAGAGAACAAGCAAATGAAACGAATAATTATGGAAAGTGTAGGCAGTGAGTGTCGATCAATGTGCAACTTTATTATGTTTATTAAGTACAATTGATTTTTATATTAACATTTTCTTTAGGTGGTATTTAAAAGCACAACAACTTAATCCAAAGAATGGCAGGCCTTATAATCAGCTTGCGTTACTAGCACATTACGCGGTACGTACGATTAAAGCACCAGTTACTTATTTAACGAAGAAAGATAAAGAAATGATAGTAATTTGCATGTGAATTTCGTTTTCAGAGACGAAAATTAGACGCAGTATATTATTACATGCGATCTCTTATGGCATCCAATCCTTTTCATTCTGCAAGAGAGAGTTTAATAGCCCTATTCGATGAAAATAGGAAAAAGGTATGTCACATGTTCAAATCGTTTGTTAATACGTTTGTATTAATACTAACGTTAATAATATTTTAATTTTATTTTGCCGCCAGTATCTACATTATGTAAGTAAATTTCGATACTTGGTGTGATTTCTTTAGATATCAGTCATTACTAAAGCTTGAATTAGTTCCTTTATCTTTGTGCTGTCTAATATACTCCTTTTCGTTTTGCGTACATTCAGTTTTTTTTAATTAATTTTCTTACGCATCGTAGGCATTTTCGCACGCTTACAATTATTAGTCAAATCTATAAAATTTATATTTCTCGCACAGTTATAGTCTATTAAAGCCAAATCATTAAATGCCTGAGTAAAATCGATAGCATAATTAGCGATTCGAAGTGGTAATACTTCATATGTACATTAGCGTTTATAGAAAAATAGAAAGATGTATAGCTCAAGTATAGTTTGTCGCATATTGCTATATTATTTGCTACAAATCAGAGCACCGTATATATTAGTTACCAGCACCATATCACACACAACGTTAGCATGCATTCTTTTTATAGTCGCAATCGACAGAAAGATACATACATTTTATAAGCTTTACATATTTTTAAACATACAGTGTTTGTATCTGTCTGTAGTATTTGAGAGACTTTAGGGATGGCAAATGTACAACAGTGGTTTCCAAATTTTTTTCAAAGGCATCTCCCTACAGAAAAACAGAAAATTCGTGAAATTTATAAACAGCAATGTTTTTAGACAAAAGATAAAGAGTAAATAAAAAAAAAGACCTCTCATTTACGCCCTGCACTAGATCGCCCTCGATAGAAATATGTAAATAATCGTGCAGAGATTCAGTGTGGAATGAATTCTAACAGTATGAGTCCACGGAACGGAAACGGAAAGAAGAGAGAGAGTGGAAGGAAAGAGCAAGGATGAAAGAAAAGGAAGGAGCGAACAGTATTGGGGGAGGATTGAGGAGGGAAATTTGGTTTCATCCTGGTGGGAGACGAGTTCGTCGTACAACTACCGCAGCCACTGCCAATGAAGCGAGATTATCTCATAGCGATTTAGAAGATTTGGCGCAATTAAGTAGCGTCGAGGTAAGAGAACCGAGGGAAATCTTAGAAATACCATAACAAGGTTACGTTTATCATGCAAGCATAATATAATCTATGGATTTTGTTCAAGGTGAATAAACGATTCGTCACATCCTACCTTCATGTTCATGGGAAGTTAATCACCAAGATAGGGTGAGTCAATTTATTATTCTATACCTAAGCGTTTTCCTTGAACTCTATACATTGCATGAATCGTATATATTCGGTGATAGATACGCCATTCTCTCAGATGTCTCTGTCAATTTCTAGTCCTCCAAAAACATAGTCTCAGCGTGCAAGTGCAAGCATTCTCGGTGAAAAGAAGCGTCTTTGTTTCTACTTGAATGCAACGTTCGAGTCATCCATGAGATAATTGAGGCTTTTGAGACGCAAAGATATTCAGAAACGAAGTAGTCTGCTTTGTCGGTGCTCGGACGTACACCGAATAGGCCAATATAAACCGCGTAAACGATGTGTAACTCTCAAATGTGACTCTCGAGTCGTCTTTTCACCGAACAACGTTTCTGCACATTCGCGCGGCGAGCAATGAATCGCTGGTAACTGTTATGTTTTCCTGCGTAAACATCTGTAGAGAGTTGAACGCGTACTGTTGATTTAGCGTGTTTCCGTGAAACACCAGTCATTTTTACACCTTCCCTATCGCGAGTTACCAAGAGACTTCAGATTGTTCTCTTAAATTGCTGCAAATTTTTTAACAAAAACAAAAATACAGTAACATAGAAAACAGTTTAGTCTTTTATACAAGGACAAATAACAGAAGCGATTAGATGGAAATTTTTCAATTTAATTTGTTCGATTATCGTGTTTACTCATTTCGTTGAAGTTAGATAAAGCATTCAAGTTTGTCCAAAGCAAGCATGCACACCGTATGTTCAGGTTTGGCTATATTACCGTGTACTGTCATTTATTATGTAAGCAAAGTTCTAATGGCTCCCGATGGAGCTATAATGGGGAAGTTCGTATCTCAAAGGGGTTGGCGCGTGCAACTTCGGTTGTTATACCAGGTGGTCTTGGTCCTTTATTAATTGCACCGTAGAGGCTTTGATTCTGTCGATACGTTGCTATTAATTTAGAAACGTCGCGACAGAATTATCGATCTCGTTTTAATCATCGTTCGGTTACCGAAATAGCTTGTTCGGTATTCTTATAGAAAGAAATTCTTCGTAAAAAATCATATAGAATTTATTCAGTAAATATCTAAACATTGCAGGATAGTTCAATCCCTTTTAATACTGTTTGCAGATCTTCAAAGGCGTCGGATGTATCTCGTTCGACAGCGTTAAAAACAGTTTTTATCTCGGTTCGTAATTTCCTTTATCATTAGTTCGGTCCACATTGCCCGTGGAAGTGTTCACCGATTTTTTAAAATTCGTCCAGCAATTAATCATCCCGCTTGTTGCATCTTCATCAATTTTCTTTCGCGTTCGACCCATCAACGTGCCCGTGGTTTTCTTACGAGGTGAACTACTCCGGAAACGATCCCCTGTAATTAGCGCCGAGCAATTAGCAGTCGCAGAATCGCAATCACCGGAGTTTACTTTAATCGTAAAGTACGTACGCCTAGGGTCGAGACGTTCCTTTTGGTTCTCTCGAAAAATCTCCACGGTTCGAGTACAGTTCTTGACGAGTATCGTCGGCACGGTCGATTACTATGTCGTTGCATAATGATGGATTACACTTCTTCCACGGACCCGGTGATTGTTCCTAACCTTGGGCCTTTCGAAATTACTTTCGCTGCTTCCTCGATGCGTTCGAGCTAAAAAAATGTCCCCTCTAGCACGTCCAAGGCTAAAAAAGGATTAATAGGTTATGGGTCGGTAAGCGTTGGCGAAAAGTCGATTAACGGATTCCTCGGTCGGTAAAGTGATAAGTTCGTGTTCGAGCTTGCTCGCGCCGGGCCCTCTTAAACGGCATTAATTATTTACTCGCGAATCGAGACTGGCAGTCTTTATCGCGATCTCGTCCCCGAAGGTGCCCCTTTGAAACCGTCGTCCTGTCTCCGTTTCCTTTTCACGGGCACGACGGGCTCCCCGCTGTCCGTCTTCCGAGATCGATCTACCATGCCCAAGTTTACGGCGTTGAGATCAACGATCGACACCCCCTCCCCGGGTTGACATTGTCACGGGCAGAGGGAGCGAAACGGATGTCGCGGCGGCTAGTTTGCGATGTTTACGCCCCGTTGAGAATCGGCAGGCTGTCTCGCGAGGGATCGTAACTTTGAGCTGCGGTTTCGAGGCCCTTGCACGTCCACGGCGTGCGTTGGAGCGAGCCGAAGATGAAGAGGGTTACACGGAGCGTAGTTCACCGGTGGCCGAGAGCCGATGGTGCGGTCGACTGGCTGTCCGACTGCCCGACATTTGCATCTCGTAAAATGTTGCACACCTTCGGCCTCTTACGGGGATATCGTGTAACAGAGTAACGAACAACCGTGGCGATATTTGTTGCTTTTCACGCTCGAGTCGCCGTCGTCGTTCTCGTTTTGCGGATTATGTTTTGTCGATCGTCCAATCGCCGATACACGGAATTACGCGCGCGAGGGATGCTCGTATTTCGTCGCTACCACTCTTGAACTTTGCCTCTAAAAATATCGAGGCGACGGGGCTTGCGCGTGAAATTTTTCCAAATAATTGTTTATCGTCCAGCGCCCTTCGATCCAGGCGTTATTACAATACCGTTAGAAGGAATCGGTAGGCAGCAAGATCTCATTATGCGTTCCGCGTAACGAACAGCAAACCTGATACTAGCTTATTAAACGTAATATTCGAAGCTGCTGCAGCCTCGTGCAACGTGATATTACGCCCGTAAGACCTTTGTGGAAACAAAGATCATCCCATTTCTAACAGGCGTGAGCGAATAGGTTAGGAGTTTTAAGGAAGAAAAAGAAATTATCAATATTTAGATCAACAGATGTTTCATTGTTCGATAAGAATAGCGTGAACCGAACAATCATCGTTCCATCGCTTTTATTATAAATCGAAATTAATATTTCACGATTTAAGCGACACCCTTTCCCGAAGCACCGTACCGTTTACCCTCCCGCGACTCCGTCGGTACAGCGATCGCGGAAAAGTTGTCTCGTTCCCACGCGTGAAAAACACGAGCCTCGCTGGCCGAGCAAGAAACGGCTCGATCGCGGCGCGCGGTCAGGAGGCGCTTGCGATTAGCAATTCATTGCGCACATAATCATAATGAAATGTATCCTCTCGATACATCCCCCTCCTCTTTTAATTTTTTTGTTTTCGTTCTGCCTTTCCGCCGCCACTTCCATCCGTCCTCTTTCATCGCGCTCGGTCCACGGAGCGACGACATTCGTCCCTTCGCTTTCTTCGTTCCACCCGCGGGCGCTGCTCGTGATCCCTGGAACCCTGTCGGGCTCGCCATGGGCCGACCGGTGGCCACGTACGCCGGCACGTAACTTCGTGTTTTCTTGCACGGCGGTAAAAATGTTAATTGACAATTGCGTGGCGCCACCGGCCACCGTCCCACCCCGTCCACGGTCGGCCGCGCGCCTGCTCCGTCGTCGGCTCGATCCTCTCCCTTGTGTACCCGGTGTCTTGGCCGTAACGACCTTGCCCGGTACCTTGCGCACCGTTTAATTGTAGCGAGACCGCGCGTCATATTCTATAGTCGTAAAATAGCCCGCTCATACGTCCCGCCACTGTTAAACTTACCTCGGGAGTCGTAAATTTTCGCTAAGCACCGAACTTATTAGCGCGTCGGCCAACAAGCTTCTAGAAATAAGAAGACAAAGTACAAACAAGTAAAGCCGAGTTAACCTCTGAACCGTGGTTCTTGATGGGGCCTCGGTTTACGGTCGCGGTGCGCAACTATATCGCCGTGCAGATTGTCGTACATCGTGCACACCGTTTAATCGTAACGACGGTGATTCCGCGACCCGGCGCGTCCCTCGCCATAATCGTAAAATCGCTCGTCGATACGCCCGGGCGTCGGATCGTCCGCGTCGGTACGATTTATGCCATGTGCTCGAGCAAAAAGGTGTTCCTTTATAGTTCGCGGCTGCTCGCGGCAAGATTTATTCGCCCCGACTCGTCCGGTTTCACCGCGGAATTTATCGGCCAGTCGTTTCGCCTCGATCGAACGCGCACAGTTTCTGGAGAAAAACCACCACGCGAATTGTTTTCCACGTAGCTGTCGTCGCCTCCGTACGCGGTATCGGAATTCGTCGGTGGCGCGCCAAATATCCGCGATAACTTTTTCCCCCGTTGCGTTATCGACCGTTAGCCGATTATCGACTTTTGGGGCGTCCAGCGTTTACCGACCGTTAGACGATTATCGACCTTCGAACGACAACGGTTATCGACCGGATTAAGCGAGAGAACGTTTCGATCTTTCACCCCGTCCGGAGGGAAAGCGGGACGATTCAATCGTCGCGTCGGATGTTCGGGAACCGGTGTCTGCGTTCCATCGTCGCGTTTCCCTGTCTCGTTAGCGGGCATCTCTCGCGGTACGATCACAGTTAGAAACTTTTCAATTTGCTCCGCGGACTTGCCCCGGCGTAATTGGTTTCGCGATCAGGAAGCGCAAAAGGGGGAGGAGATGGGTGGAGACGAGGCAGGGAAGGGATTGTCAGTTCGGCGGGCACCGCGGAATACGCTTACGATCTATAATTGGAATTGGTAGTGAACTGGGTGCCATTGGTTAGGTGGTTGTTAACCGCGCGATACGTGCGCGGCATAGACGCGCGTGTAGACCGGTGTCTTCTAGGTAGAGAAAAGGAACGCAGAGAAGGAGCAAGAAGGGAGGTCTCTTCGGGCTGTCTTACGGTGTTGCTGCGTTGCGTTGTTGCTGCGAGTGCCGTAATGGATTTGGCTCATTACCGACCGAGCATCGTCCTGCTCTCTTGAGTTATACGCCCTTAAGGACGACTTCCATGCAACATGCCCTTTCGCGAACTGTTTTCTCCGCGTCGAGATATACCCCCTGGTCGTGTCGCGAGCCGCATTTATCATTAAGCGCGATGCGTCTTTATCCGGCGCTTTGTAACGCGCGGACGACCGCGAGACGCTCTCGTTGGGGAATTTATGGCACGAACGAGCCGCAACTCGGTCGAACGAAAATTCTGTTAAAACAATTGATCGGTTTCACCGACAACCATAAATTTTCATCCCTGATGATGAAAAGTTTATATTTCGATATTTCTCGCGACTCCAGAGTTCGTTTCCGGTAATCTTGCACGACGCGGTAATTAAAGCTATAAATCGGTATCGCGGGGGCAGGGAAGGGAGGCGGGTCGGCCGTTTCGTAACACTTGTAAAGTAAGAGAAGCCAGTAGCCTCTTTTATCCGCGGTCGTGGGACGGAAAGAGAGGCGGAACGAGGACGTGGTGAAAGAGAGAAAGAAGGAAGGAGGCAGAACAACGTCACATATACAGATGCAGAAAGTTAAGTAGTACGAGTGTAAGATACGCTATAAGGCCTCGACCGCTAACACACATGGATTCTGATGGTCGTTTACCTGCGGGGCCCTCGAGTGACGACCCCGCCCGCTTCAAGGACACCCTTGGACACCGCAGCCTCGGACCAGAACCCAACCATCTTCAACGACCGACTGCACGTATGCACCGTGCCATGACTATCGGGATTCCTGTTGCCTGTCGATAGGCTCTGATAGCCGTTTCAGAATCCACGCGCGGCTGATGAACCTATGACGAACCTTCGCGCGATCTTCACTCGCATTTCCTTATTTTTATCGGCACGCCGTCGATCGTCGCCCGTTCGCGATTTCTTTCTCTTTCGATCATTCGTCGGATCGTTGCGCAACGCGGTTGTATAACGCTTCGTAATTGTTTCGAACCGGCGAAGAGTCGTTTCCGTCACTCGTTGCAGTCGCTGTATTCGGTCGATCACTTTCTCGTGCAGCGTTACAATTATTTAGAAACAGAAACTGGAGCAACGACCTTTGCAATTGCAACATTCATAAGAGAACTATCGAGATAAAGAGAAAGACTCTCGGCAATATTTTTGACCGAATAATCGTGACAAACGCGGAGATCTCGACCCCCTGGCAAGGATTAAGGAGACACCGGACCCTTTTCCCGTTGACAGTCCTTTTTATTCAAAAGGATCCGGGGATTCTCTCTGGTCTTTTTTACGAAATAGGATGCGCATTTTGATAGACCGGGCATCATCCCTCTCTCGCAGCCCCGGAGCTCGCCGAATCCATAATGGATGTCGACGCTTCCTCAGCCCCAGAAGGGAATATTTGTCTCTCCTTAATTGAAAAATCCCTCTTCCGTCGGGGTGGGGGGAATCCTCTTAGAACGTTGGCGCGCTATTTTCGGCGAGAAATGTTTTCAGCGTTGTCCCCGTTGGAAACGTCCGCGTCCCTATCCGCCATTTCAGTTTCTCTACGGTTACGTTTATTTGTTTTCTACGGACGGGGGCCGCCGGGGTTCGAGTTACCTGTTGTGCCGGGCCGTTTCAGTTCCTCCGGAGGTGTCTTTGGCGTGGCCGTCCCGGGGCCCCACTCTATCACCGGTTCTTGATGTACTGGATAATGCACTTGGTAATAATAATGCCTGCTCTTAACTCTGATTTATGGCGGTCAATAAAGAGATCATCTATAATACCGTGGGGCCGCTTATTAAGCCAGCTGCCGTGGACTGCTGATGTGTTTACGAACTCTGTTTGCTCGTTCAGGCTCCCGTTCGCTCTCCTCCGTTCCCAACCGTTGAATTCCCGAACTCCGTTTCGCGTATCGGTTCTCCTGGGCGCACGCACGCCTCGCTAGAACGAATCGTCGCGGTTCCCAGCCGTTGATTAAGACCCCAGAGCATCCGTTTTAACCCCGTAATCTCAATTTCTAACGAAAATTGCACGGTCGTTCGCGGGGCAACGCTATCGCCGGTCCCCCCCTTCGAGTCGATTCGGATGGGAAGATGGTCGGCCATTTTTTTTCGCAACTCGAGGGTTAATATGCATTATTTGCATTTTGTAACATTAAAATCCTTCAATCCCTCCAGAATTTATGATTTTTACAGGATATTTTCGGTAAAGAATTTTTTTCTCAAAAGTGCGTAGGATTTCGAGGGTATGTCTGTTCACCAAAAATGATTATAATTCACCCCCCTAGCCGAAAATAATTTTTCCAGAATGATTTGGAAATTTCAATTTCGCCGAAAAATTTCAGCACTTTCTGAATTTTTTTCTCGAAACTGCGTAGGATTTCGAGGGTATGTCTGTTCACTAAAAATGATTATAATTCACCCCCCTAGTCGAAAATAATTTTTCCAGAATGATTTGGAACTTTTCAATTTCGCCGAAAAATTTCCGCACTTTCTGAATTTTTTTCTCGAAACTGCGTAGGAATTCGAGGGTATATCTGTTCACCAAAAATGATTATAATTCACCCCCCTAGCCGAAAATAATTTTTCCAGAATGATTTGAAAATTTCAATATCGCCGAAAAATTTCAGCACTTTCTGAATTTTTTTCTCGAAACTGCGTAGGATTTCGAGGGTTTGTCTATTCACCAAAAATGTTTGTAATTGACTCCCACAACTGAAAATAATTTTTCCAGAAAGATTTGAAGCTTTTCAATTTCGACGAAAACTTTCCGACCTTTTTGAATTTTTTTCTCGAAACTGCGTAGGATTTCGAGGGTATACGTAATCACCAAAAATGTTTGTAATTGACCCCCACAACTGAAAATAATTTTTCCAGAATGATTTGAAAATTTCAATTTCGCCGAAAAATTTCAGCACTTTCTGAATTTTTTTCTCGAAACTGCGTAGGATTTCGAGGGTATGTCTGTCCACCAAAAATGATTATAATTCACCCCCCTAGCCGAAAATAATTTTTCCAGAATGATTTGAAAATTTCAATTTCGCCGAAAAATTTCAGCACTTTCTGAATCTTTTTCTCGAAACTGCGTTGAATTCGAGGGTATGTTTGTTCACCAAAAATGATTGCATCTGACCCCCTGCAGCCACGGTTAACTATTCGCGGGAAAGATTCATTGCTCGCAAATTAGATATCGGAGAAGACTGTTTAAGGATCGCTGTAGGGGATAACTGTCTGGACGATGGATCAATCGAGTTACACCGATATTGATTCCACGGGCGATGGAAACGAGCCTTCGGAGTGACACTTTATTACAGACTTCTCAGATTTCCTCGCGTTGATGACAAGATCGATTTACGCGTAATGCGTGTCATTCCGTGCAGACTTCCTGCTATTTCAACTACTTTGATCCATTTACATTGAAATTACGCGGCAGTGGGAGTGGTGGAACTAGCGGTATTTTCGAGACATTAATTTTTTATCGGACGAATAACTCTTGGAATCTTCGATCGAGGAAAGCCACGTTGTACGACCTATTATCGAAGCTATTCGAACGAAAAGTTTTTTGATGTGAGTCAATGCGTGCATCGATTTAATATCAAATAATTTCTATGAATTAGAAACGGAGAAGCTTGTCTAACGAAGGGAAGTATATAATCAATTAAACGAAATGTTCGTTCCTACAGGAATTCCTAGTTCTATCTTCGATCGGAAAATAAAGGCGAAGAACCTTATCTCGAACTCGTTAACGAATTGTTCCCCGATCGAATCTTTCTTCGAATTAAGTGTTAAGGCGTAAATGTTGTACAATCAGGGATACTATTAGTCACGTTTGAGACAAGTCGTAGATAAAAAGAACCGCCACGGAATATAGTACAGAGAACCATGGGAAAAGTTTGTTATTTCCGAGAGAATTCCACAGAGTATCTATTGAACGCGTTCAGTAATGAGCAGAAGAAGGAAATAATGACTTAACTTTTTTTTTATGGCGACCCTCGAAACAGCGAAAACGTATGTCAAGGAATTATTTCTCACGCGGGATGCTTTCAATGTTACTTTTGCTCAATTACGTGTAAATCATTTTTTATCTAGCTAATGAATTACATTTTCAATTTAAAACGTTTCCTGCTTCCTATCGCGATGGTTTTACTAATTCGAAACAAAGGTTGGACGTGAGGTCACCAACCGCGGTCTTAAAAGAGTAAACTCATTCTTTTTGATGCGGTGAAGCAACGTACCCTTACTTTTTACTCGTGGAAATCAAATGCACTGTCTCCTTATTTGGTATTTAAATAATTATACAAAATAGTTTAGTAATAATTAATTGGTTCTTTTCGATCATTTTTCACGATCATCGTCGTCTGTTCGGTCTTGGGGCAGTGTTTAAGATCGATGCACCCGTGCTTTGATTAATTATTTACGGTGTCGTCGTAGGCGCTGACAGTGGATTATCAATTTCAATATCGTTCCAAGTACCATCGATCGATACAAAAGAAATATTCCCGCTTCTCGGGTATTCGCGAACATAATGGGGGAACCGTATAGAAAATGATTTTAAAGGGCCTTCGTTCTGTTCCTTTTCTGCGCGCAAAGTAACGCGCGCAACGTGAATGCACGGGAAGATAAAAGGACCATAGACGATCTAAATTGAATGACAGGATATTTACGGCGCGACACGGGGCATCCTTTATTCGTGATTTCAATATCGAGGCTCGTCTTGTCTGCCTCGTCGAGCCATTATCTCGATATCCCGAGAAAGGATTATTCTTTTTTTTTCCCCCCATTAGCTCGTTCCCGGTCCACGTAAAGTTCTTAATTAGAGCAAGTTGCGCGTTGCCGATGTCAATTTCCACGGTCTGTCGTTACTTGCAATTAATCCAGCCGACAAAACCATCGCGATATTACCGACCATTAACCATTTGCGCTGAAAATCGATCGATCCGCATAATTCGCAGGAAACCGTGACGCTCGAAAGTACATATTTGTTAAGTTCTTAATAGTCGAAAAGATTTTACGAAAACTTGTACGACGATTCAACGATAGGAACAACATCGACGATAACGTCGATCGAGATAAAATCGTGGTATATTATATTTCTATCGCGAAAGGGTTGTGATAATGATAGCCAATTAATCTTCGGTCGTAATCACGCCGCCAGTCGATCGGGTGGCAGTGTGAAATCGAAAAAAATCGTATGCAATTTGTTTTCGTGTGCTTATTTTATAACGCCGTGTCAGAAACCCGTGAACTCGAGCAAGCTTCAATTTTCCGAACGTGGATGTAAATTATTTCTGAATTGCGTGCTGTGTTTCTGATTTATTACGAGGCACCGTAATGGAACCTTCTGTACAAAATTGCCGCGGCTTTAAATAACACCGCATTACGAGGCCGCCGATTATGCTTTCGTGCTATTTTCATTGCTGTTAGCCCATTCTGGTCGGATCGTAGCGATAATAAAATTACGAAAAGAAGTTTAATTGCCGCCCCTGCGTACGCAACGAGAATACCTTATCGAGATGAAAGAGACAAGAGATCGACGGGGCTTGTTCTTGTTTCCTGTGGAAATTTCGGGGGTTGATCGGAACCCACGCGCCCCTCTGCTTGCGATTCCGTTCAGCTCGTCGATTGGCACGGTCCTCACGCAGCTCGGGTATTCGCGAGGGAACCTCGATGAAACTCGAGGGGTAGGAGGGGCACTGGACGTAAAAGAGAAGAGCCGAAAGGTAGAGGGGGAAGCGGTGGAAGAGGGAGAATTGCACTTTAGGGCATAACGGCATCCCCACGACCCACGGTCGCCGTGTCACGGAGGATGCGGTCTGTTTCTGTGCCGGTGTGCAAAGCGTACGTTCGCGGACCGCGAGGGAAACGAAGAAGTAGCCGACCAAAGGTGGCAGGGGGGGGGGGGAGGTAGAGCGAGGTGTACCAGAGGCGGATTCAACCTCGTGAAGCTTTCTTCGTCTTCGGGACTGCGTCGATGCAACACAGGCCCCTCGGCAGCCCGCGTTGTCCCATCGACATCGAACGGCTCTATGACTAACAAGTTTGCACTTTAGCGCATAACGGGGCATGCCGGCGTGTTCCATAGATCATGGTCCATGACCCACGGATTGCGTGGGCCGGGCACCATAACCATTCCTCGGCGATCCAGCGACGGCGTGGCCGCCGGTACCACGAGCATTAAGTTTCCAGCTTCTTCGTCTTCCTTCCATCCTCTCCGTCACGTGCGCCTGGCTACCCCCGCGCGCCGGACCCCTGGGCCCCTCGACTTCGCCGCTTTTGATCGCCAGATAATCGCGCTAACGGTTCGTCCTCGAACTTCCCTAGACATTTTTGCTTAAACCCGATCGCGAGTCGTGCGGATCCTCCGCCGTGCCAAGGATGCGTCCGTTCGCTCGGGCTAATTCAGTCGGTAAAATAGAACGTGGAACTTTGAATCGAAATCAAACCAAATTTTAGCGAACAAATCTTTTTCTCAAACATACGTCCTATTCCATAACAACGAATGTTCGAGATGAGTTCCTTGCATCGGAACACAGGCCTGAAGACGTTTTATCATCGACTGTCTTACCCTTTCCATTTGTCCAGGAATTGTTCGAATTTTATAGAAGTCTTGCACGTTTCTTTAGGGAAGCATTTCAATGTTATTAATAGGCATTTGACATACCGACATACGATTCGTCATAGCTCAAAAACTTTTTTTATTGTTTTCATATGTAAAATCTAGTCCCGAAGTGAGTCCCACACGGGACGCTCTGTACACTTCTTACAACTATAAAAACGTATTAAATCGTCTGTGAAGATGTATCGTTCTGTTATAGGGTAAAATTAAATCTAGTTAGATCGTTTATTTTCACGATAACCGATCGATAAGCTACCGGTCGGTAAAGGGTTAAGCGGTAAAAAGTCGATAAATAGGCTGCCGGTCGGTAAAGTGTTAAGACTTACGCACGATAACCTAAAACAAAAGAATTTTAAATAACAATCATTTACACATTTTTCTGACGTGAAGAGACAATTGTAATTTCCTAAAGTCATCTGCCATTCGCCTACAACACTATGAAGTTAAAAATTCCTAGTTCCGTTTAAAAATAAATCAATGTATTTTTAAATGGAACTAGGAATTTCTTGTCGATTAAATACCGATTAACTTCGATAGGAAACGTTTCTCTGTCAGGTCATCGAAAGGGAGATTTATCGAGTTGCTAGGGGAGTGGGAAATATCAGTTCCGGATTAAAGACAACGCTCGTTCCTTTTGCAATGCACGAAGTCGAATACCAGTTTAATCACGGATCAGGCCGATCAAAAGGGAAATAAGCGATACGCGGTAGATTACCGTGGAAACGTTAACTCTTTTTCAACGATAGCATTTCCCACGCTCTTTTTCGAAAACTCGAGTACTACTTTTGCGTTTCCTGCGTCGCCCCGCGCCCAGTGCAGCAGTAATTCTCGGATAACATAGCGGTACAACGTTATCGGCGATATTCCCCATGGTTCTCGATTCCCGAAGTCGTATTCATCATTGACGAAACGCGAGTCTCCTTTTCGCCTTTCGGGGTTATCTGCGCGTGTCGCGTGCGCGTTCCCTCAAATTTATCCCCGGCAAAGGTCGATCGAAGAATGCTATAAATTCACGGCGTCGCCTCTCTTTTTCCGCGCCATTGCCCAGTTCTCTCAATAAGTAACCGGTAACGTCACGGGGTAAGCGTACATCAGGAAATCACCTTAGCGCGGTAAGGTCGTCGTGTAAGTAAGAGGCTAAGGTCAGGATGCCGACGCTACCGCTTGGTACCCCACACAGGGAGACCCGTGGTATCGGTCGTGTAACGTGCCACCTTGCGCCATTGCCACCTAACACACCGAATTAAACGCGCCTCGGGTCGTTAACAGTCTTTTTCGATTGCTCGAACGAGTCGGGGGTTTTACCCCGTCGCGTTCATTCAGTTTCGCGGCTACCGTGCGACCGGGACGCCGCGGGCTGCCGGGTTTTCTCGCGAACATCGCGCTGACGGCGATAAGCTTCGCTGGAATGCCAGTGATGCGAGTACCGAGTTATATTGCGGCTATAAAATATGCTTCAACAACAGTTTGATGCAAAAACACGGTAAGAGAGATCGTCGACGGGCTCTCCTAACAGCTGTCGGGCGCTAAGCGTTTGCAGAGAGCGTTTGCACTCCGAACTCCTGGGAACGATATTTTTTTTTTTCTCTTAATTTCTGTACGGTCAACGCTTTTAGCGAAAGACAATTTCCCCGTCCCCTTTGCTTTATTCCCCGGGGGAGTATCTCGGGGTGCCTTATCGCGCACGGCAGCCTGAAAATGTCCGCTGCAACAGTTGGAACAGATCTCGCGGCGCGTCGTATCTCTCGAGCGAACTAATAGAATCACGAGGCGAGTTCGTAAAGGCAGGATGCCCGGTGCCTGGTCGGCCGTGAGCGACAGTTTCACTGTCGTGAGAATGGTCTTTCCATTCTCGGCGAAGGCGCCTCGAAGCGGTCGTTGACAGTTGTTGACGATCGGACGGCGCCTTGAACGTGAAAGGAGTACGCATTTATCGCAGCTGGCACGGTTCAACGATAGCACCGCGCTCGCAAACGCGGCCTTATTAAGCCCGCGTAACTTCTCCGCGACGTATGGTAATCATGTTTTTAGCGTCTATCAAAGAGCCGTAAATTTAATCGGGCGTCACCACAGACGGACCGCCGAGCTCCAACTTCTTCGGGGCAAACCGCTGTTCGCGTATCGGGAATTACGATTCAGGTTTAACTGCCCTTCGAACAGTTTTATCGCCCCGTACGAACGAGTTTATGTACGTTCTTTAATACAGTGTTAACCGTGACTTCTGTTTCTTGTCCGGCGACCGGTGTCTCCTCCGCGGCGTAAGTTACTATTTGTTTAGAATTTTCCTTGCAGTTTATTTGCCTTGCGATTCAAATTCTTAAACTCTTGCTCTACGACTTAAACTCGAACAGCGTGAGTCCAAAATTGAAACAAAATAAGGGTTAACCAGAGGTTCCGATATCGGGGGGAAAAATTTAACAGGGACAATTCCAGTTTCGCTCATCGACACTCGCGGTCCTATCGTCGCAGGATTTAGCATAAAAGGTCGAAGCCGGAAACAGAATAATAAAGCGTTTGCAGAAAACGGCCGCTCGGCGCGCGACGAAGAATACCCCGCGGTGTTAATAATTACAGCTTGTTTACGACGCAGTCGTTGGAAAGTCAGAGCAGAAGGTAGCACGCGAACGCGCTAGTAGCGTCCCTAAGTAGCGAGAACAAGCGGCTAACGTTATGTACCACGATATAATTACAAGTTGCGTAGCTGCACGGTCGCGTACGAGTTACCAAGTCTCCCCCCGCTCGTCGGTTAAATCGAAGATCGAAGAGTAATTGCGAGGTCTGCGGGCGAAAAGTGTTCCAAGTTAACAAGAAAGGCGGTCGAAGTCGACGAGATATCGCCGCCCTAATTGCGGATCTATCTTAAGAAGTCAGGAAGAACGCGAGCCTTCCGCCTGCGCGAGGTAACTATTAGGGTGTCGTCCGAGAATATTGCCGCGTTTTAGTCGCTTTGCTTCCTGGGTTGTTTCTAAAACAGTGTATCAATATGATGAATATGTATTAATACACCGTTGGCCAGCTCTTTTTACGCTGATTATGAAAATGTATGCATTGCCCGTTGAATATTCCATCTGTTTCCGACTGCTTTGTTCGTTTCGTTTATTTTTAGAATCGCGAAAGAACCGCGTCTTGGACGCTTTTGCATATTTATTGGAAACAAAACCATAATTTGCCCGCTGGTCTTCGCTGGAAATAAAGCCTCTACCGGATAGCGAGGCGTTACTTTCGAAAGCGTTGCCCTATTAGATAACGTGTCACGCAATCCTCACGGCCCCAATCGTCGTGTAAATCCTCGGGGTTGTTCACGCCTCGTGAATCCGCCGTTTCGGAAAAGCGGTCGAATAAAGTTATTACCGTAAAGACCTGTAAGCACGTAACTGGATCCACCGGAGATCCTTGGATCCGTTAAAGGATCAAGCGACCCGATGTTGAAATAAACAAGCCTGACGAGGCGAGAGGCCGCGCGGCGGTCTTGTCTCCCGGTCATCGTGAAATTGGAATATTGCAGGCGTAGGTGCTGGCCTTTAATAAAGAAACGAGCTTTACGAGCCTGCTTCGAATTAAGTCGAGGACTTCAACAGTTTACGCAACGGGTCCCTCGATTTGTAAGCAACGTGTGAACGTGGTTTCGTGTTTCCATTCGATTTTTAACGGGAACTCGAAGGTTCGTTATCGCTTAAAGATATAACAGTGGCATCCATTTTGGATGTTTCTAAACAGAAGAAATATTCTGGGTGCAAGATAAGTGGTGGATCCTGAAGGGTCTGTGTTGTATTCTCAAAATTCCTTCTTGAAACCCGAGTAAAATGGAAATTTTATCGTGGGCGAAATTTTATAAAAATGGCGCCATTTTTCGAGGGTCGAAGCAAGAGCCAACCGAATGAATAAATGTTTATTTTTTGAGAGCAATTGGTAGATTCTGAAGGATTTGCGAGGTTGTATTTCTTCTCGAAACCCGAGAAGAAAAAACTTAAAAATAGAAATTTTATTGTGGACCAAAATGGCGTCGCTATTGGAGGGTCGAAGCGTCCAAGAGCCAACCGAATAAACAAATGTTTTCTGGGTGCAGGTGGCTCGTTCTAAATGAATTGTGGCAGTGTATTATTCAAAATTCCTTCTTGAAACCCGAGTAAAATTTTATTACGGGTAAAAATGGCGCCGCTTTAAAAGTAAAAAGCGGATATTCGCGGAGAGAAGATCGATAGAATTTCCAACCCTGGGTGCGCCGTTGGATTTATTTATCGACGGTCGTTCGAGGTGAATTGGATTTGGGTTGAAAGACGGGAGAGTTCTCTGGCTCGCGAACTCGAGGGAGGCAGACTGAGACGTTAGATAGATCGCGGCGCCACGAAGAGGAGAAACGAGGTTGTGGGAAAGATAGCGCCTCCGGTACGTGAGATCTCTCCGCGCTGTTTCTCCGTCTGTGTTTACCGTGGATGGCTGTTTAGTAGGTCTCGCGGGAGCACCGACGTTCGCTCCTTTATCATTCGAGTTCAACGAAGCGAGATTAACGCCGGCTCCGGGAGATGACCGGTCTCGCGCCGTGGCATCGTCGTTAATTTCTTCTCCTTTCGCGCTTCTATCCTCGTCGACGCGTCAGAATCATCCGCGAATCTCGGTTCTTTCGCTTCGTTCAGCCTCCCCCCCCCCTCCTTGGTATGTTAATTCGACGATTCGTTATTTTTTTACGACATTGGAAACGAACGCAACCGACCTTCCGCCTCTCCCGTCGCGTTTTATTTGGCTCGTTTCTCGTACTGCGGCGCGGCGAAACCGCGGAAACAGTAATTGAGCGAATTAGTCGACCGAGCACTTCTACGGGGCGTTTATTCACTGAACGGCTCGAACCTATGATCAGGCGAATGATAAATGTTCGAAACGGTAGTTTAACAGTATCCTCGTACAGCGCTCCGTCGTCCCTTGCGTTCGGTCTACTTCGACTGTTCCTATCTCGCGGGTCTTGCATTATCGCAGGTAGTTGCAAATTTATGATGATGCAAAGCTGCATTAGCAACGGTTTAATTAATTGCCAATTTATCGGGATATTCTTGCAAACTATGAAGCGTTTTTACTCCTCTCGGTTTCACGAAAACGATCCGTCACTGTCCCGGCGGATTCTTCTTTTTTCGGCGTAATGATCGTACTTGGCCGGTGAAATTAATTTCTGCGAAATGTTTCGAATCGAGCAGTAATTACATTCGAACTGCCTCGGATATTCAGCAATTCCTATTTCGCCTCTGAACGCTTAGTTGGCCTTTTATTCGGAATTCTTATCCGCGAGCATCCTCGTGGTCGAAGATAAATTAGAATTCGAATTGCACGACGAATAAAAAAACACTTGCCCGAGCGATTCGAAGGAAAGTCACGAGGAAACGCGGGTACGCTATCCATTATTGCATGTCGCGTTATTACCGATGCCGTAAAACGCAAACGCTATCGAAGAATTTTCCCCATCGATCGGAACGAGCGAATTATCCGGGATCGTTTCATCGGTTACGCAAACACAATTCATCCAATTAGGCGAAGACCTTATCAGTCTGATTGCTACGCGTCTCCTGGCGACTGGTTGCATCGCAATATTAAGTCTATCGTCCAATTAAAATAATCGTAATTACTAAGTTCTCGTTGCAGAAGCGCAGCCGCGAGGAACCGTTAGGGGCGAAATAAATTTTCCCGGTGCCGGAAAAACATCGCCGCGGTTAATTAAATCCCCCCGTGCTTGGGCGCATTCTTCGTCGGATCGTCGGATGTTTTCGCTCGCCACGCGTCTTATCGTGGAATTCGCAAATAAATAATTGGATACTCTAATTAAACCGGGCTGATTTTCTTGTACGCCACGGCACGGGTGTCGCGGACGCGCCGTTGGAATGTATTGGCCGCGTCGATCCTAAGAAAATGATGGCGTTATTGGGCGGTCTCCGATAACTCGGGGACAACGATAGGACGAGTTATGGCTAATTACTGGAACACGGTTTGCCACAGATACGCACCTCCCTTCAGGACTGCACGGTTACCAGCAGTCTCTCCCAACACAATATTCCCCCGCCTGGTGACTGAATTTTTTCGTCATGAAACGAGGGACTACTGTAAAAAGCTCCGTACTCGATTTCTGAGTTCGTAGCTTTTATACTTCGATCGTTCTTCTGAAGTTGGCTGGTTAAAAATACAATCAACATCTCTTGAAACTACTTTACGAACAACCCGATATATCGAGTTAGATTTTTCTCGTTAAGGAGTTAGTTTCCGCTCGTTAAGGGCACTCGGTGTATTTCACGCGTTACGTGGGCCGTGATTAGCAACGCAAGCTCCGCAAGACGTGGGTGTGAGTCGAAATAAGGAACCACGGTGACTTTTAAATGGATCCAACCGTTTTCCCCCGGCGAGAATAGCCGCGCGAGTTTGTTCCCGACAAATTATCACCTCTGATGTATCAGAACTCGATTCGGACCTGGCAGAATGCAGCTCGAACAACGTTGAATCACGGGAAGACGAGCGTCCGGAAATTTTTACAACGCACGCTGGACGAAGTTCAAACGCGCCGACAAACGTTTCCCTCTTTCGCGAAGATTATGCCCGGGGGGGGACAGGTTTCCGCGCGTTCGCGATAAAATTTCGACCTGCTAAAACGTTATCTCTCGTTCCTTGAACTTTTGAGTTATCGTATCGGGTCGAGAAGAAAGAAATTTTCAATTTTTAAATCTAAATTTAGAATTTAAAGATGTTCGAGATACAGTATTCCACTTTATCAAACGTTTGCAATTTCTGTATTATCGAGGATATTTCGACGAGTTCGATGTTACGGGAGGGGGAGAAGGTTCCTCCGTTTTGCGTAAAAATCGTTTTCGATTATTTTAAACTTGGCGAGATGGAGGTCGTTGCTCTTATCCAGACCAAAATACCTGAAATATGCACGATCCCGCCGAGTGACTGATACGTGCCACGGCTGGCTTTTCACTTATTCATACTCTCTTCCCGTTGCAGTCGATTGTCTGTCAGTTGCGACAGAGTTTGCGATGCTATTTTAGAGATCGAACGAACCACGCGTCGAGTCGTTCGTCCTGGCCCCTTTTATTCTATTATCCTTTAACATTGCGCCTGACAGGGTTCAACGTCGGCGCACCGGTACGATTATGGGACTCCTCCTGACTTAGAGCTCGAGGAGAAATCCTTTTCTACGTCTTCTTAACGCTTTTATTGCTCGAGACATTGCTTGCAAACAAGTGGATACCATACAGTTTGATATAAGGTATTCGACGTGCTATTCGAGCAGTGTTCTCCTTTTTAACGTCATCTTAATATCGTATCATTACAGTTAATTAAATTTCCCCTTTGAGTCAGCCAGGAGAAATAATAATTTATAATTGAAATTTCAAGTGATTCGGGTCAATATAAATTCTTAATAAATACAAAAATACCTTAATAATTTCTTTGATTCCGGTCTTGAAAGTTTCATCCGAATTACGTCATTTTTACGGGTTAAGATCTCTTCGATAAATTAACGTTCATCGGTGACATGATCTTTTCGAACGTCGTAGAGACAGACGTCTCTTTTTAGCGTTTTAAGCCGGAACACTTGTTTCAAGTTCGACGTTTGTTTTCAGAATGGAGACGTTCCAAGAAGCCGGTGTACAGATGTTGAAGGAATTCAGAGCCCTCCTGCAACATTCGCCGCTGCCTCTTCCCGGGACGCGATTGCTTCAGCTTTTGGCCCTGAATATGTTCGCCATCGAGTCGACGCAGCTGAAAGGTGAGTCATGTATCATTTACCCGCTCGATTCTATCTGCAACGTTCCCTGAAACGAGGAATCAGCCAACGATTTTCACAAAAACTCCATCGAATCGTCCGGATGGAAAGATTCTGCTTATTTATATTCGTCGAAGACTAAAATTTAGCAGAGGTCGTTTATTTAGTCTTTTCCAACTCGCAGATAAAATGTTTCCACGGGTCTAAATGGACCCGTATTCCGCGTCGTAACGGAAGAAAATGATTTTCTTAGGGAACGGGTGGAATAGAAAAGCAATCGGGGGGTAGGAAAATCGTGGATCGCGCGCGCGCGCGCGACGATAGATCGATAAAAGGTTTCTCTCGCGTGCGTTTCGTGTGGACGCGATAGGCCGCCGCGGTAGAAGGAGAAGAAGAAAGTTGTTACGACAACGTTGTAACCGGCACTTTAGATCGGATCTCTTTCACGGCCACGGCCGTCTCGTTATTTAATGTTACTACGCGAACTTCGCTCCGTCCGGCTTTATTGTTTCACGTCGTTCTGTCGGCGCTGGCAACGCGAACGGCTGCAATAAATCAGAATAACGACTACGCCTGCTGCCAAAAGCCATTCGAATTCAATCCAACGTATCGTCCCCGGGGGATCTTCGCGTTTTCAGACGCCGAACACCCGTCAATACAAACTGCTCTCCGTCGTTTATCTCTTACGAATGTCGGGAGCCTCTTCATTGAATCCGGACCGCGCCGTTCCCGCGGATCGTATTTTATCAAAATTTCTCGATTCCCGTGTAGACGGTCGATCGAACAGTTTCCTGAGATTTTATTTATTATTCATACGATCGGAATAATATTATTACAATGTACCATGACAGCATAGTACATTTGCTTTAGATTACAAACAACAGGGGTATCATTGAAATTCGATATCAGTGTGAGAGAAGCATATTTTTAATATCACCTTTATAATAATATTTTATCACAGCAAATAAGTAGCGTCGAGTTGATCTACGAATCGACAAATATTTAACAGATTTTAACGCGTCGTTAAAGGTGGAACGTTCGGGCGTGAAATGGAATTTGGTAGAGGCGGGTGGGTGGCGCGTAAAAGAATGATGAAACGCAGAGATATTGGACTGACCAACAGCCGGTTCGCCACCCTCGAGTCGGTTTTACGTCGTCCAGAATTTGTTCTGGGTATTGAGTCGTAAACGTGGCGTTGCCGTATAAATTTACGAACGGCGAGTTTTTCGGCGCGCGTAAATAATATATACAGCCGAAACGGCGTGCCGTTTTCACGCCCACGACGCTTCCTCGAATTCTTAAGCGATTGGAAATTTGACGTGCTTCCAGTCGTAAATAACGACCGGTATAAAGTATAATGGGAACGAACCGCGGAGAAGACCGCCTTCGACGCGCTGAATTATTAGAAAAAGAGGGGATCCACGCTGTTGTAAATTGTCCGTGAAAGAAATTTAAAATAATTTGCTTTAAATCCTGACACCGGTTAAATTCGCTTCTCGCGAGTTGGCCATTCGCGTAGGTAGATCTACAGAGATTTTTAACAATTCTCTGCTTTTTGCAAACGTGTTTCGAAATGTAGGTTACATAATGGAGATCTACGATAGAGAAACCAAGAGTGAGATTAGCGTTAACGAGGCCGATTTGCTGGCATAAGATTTCCCATTGACGATCGTTTCTTTCAACTTTCTGCAATTTCATCGTGATTTTCACTGGATTATCGCATGCGTATCCGGATAACTTTGCCTAATGCTTTCTGAGTCATACTCATACCGGCGGACTCGCCGATGCTCTCTTGCCGTGAAAAAGCAACAGGCCGGTAGAGAATCCCGTGTTTTTGCAGCTGCGTGCAGGTGCTAGTCCCATATAATTATCACTAATTCCTGCACGAGAGCGAAACCCTGGTCAAGGACTCCGCTTCTCTCAGGATGAAACCCCCAGTCTGAGTCACCGGCGAGCCGGGTGGACTCTCGCTGGTCTATTTTCCGATGTAAAACTGTCTGCACGGATCTTTTGCATCTGCTCCGAGACTTTTTTTCCGTCGGCCATTTAACTGCTCGACTTCGTGGCGTCGGAACGAAATCCTTTTCTCTAATGAAAATTTATCGTTCGTTCACCTCCGTTTCCAGCGATGTCTCTATAACGCGCGTTCTTGTTCAAAAATAATCACGGGGATCAAAATTATCGTTAAAAAGTTCCTGGGACCTCGAAGTTATTGTATCAGGTCGGCGGGTAAAGAAATTTTTAATTTTTGAACGTAAAACATCATCATTTTATCATCGAAATTTCGTTTCTTAAATATATTTGAGAATATTCTAGTAAATCAACACCTTGGTCAAGAAATCAGGACAGTCTTTATTATCCAATAGCCATCGTAACGTAAACATCTTAATATTTTAAGTAGGTTCGTATATCCGTTCGTCCAGCTGCAACAACAGATTTGTAGGTCTGTAGACAAACAGCTGTGCTCCAGATAATTGAATAGAAGCTATAGCTGTGCCCACAAAGGGTCGAATCCCTTCGCCGCGCGAATCGATAAATTGCAAGTAATTTATGCCGCATCATTAATATTTTTCTCGACGTGCACACAGCGCGTCGGTGCAGTACGGTTAGTTCTAATCAAGTTAGCGATCTCACTCCCGCTAACGAACCAGTTTACCCCGCCTTCGGTGGCTGCACGCGGGTACGCTTTAATTATCCAGCGCCGGATGATCGAGCATTCGGAATACTTCCTGATTGTTCGACCGATAGGAACGATCGAGAGTCGTTGGTACCACGCGACAACGCAACGCGAGCGCAACGCAACACTTGCCACATGCGAATAACCTTATCCATGACACAGTGATGACCGGCTATCAACCGGCCAGTAATTGAAATCGTAAACAGTGCCGGTAATGACCCATTGAGTTTATGCATTCATGTCGACACCGTCTGCGGTTGATGTCGGTGAACGTCAGCCTTCATCGTGCGGTTTGCTCTATCGATTTTCAATCGAGCCATCTTCCATTGGCACGCTGACGCAGGTAATAACGCCGGTGCTTGGCTTCTTCGGGATAGATAATCATTCGTATATTATTTTTTTGTTTTACGCCACGAAAACACGGTCTGTTTGGAAGACGAACGAGAATCGAGTTACACGGAATATCTGTCGAAATAATTTCTGGTAGATTTATTAAAAAAAAAAAATCGTGTATTCGATTTATTTAACACTGATAGGGCATTTATGCAAAATTCTATTATTATTCTATTCTATAAGTCTGTCTTGCCTACCACAACCGGTCATCTGACCGGTTTGAATGATTTATATTATTTGTAAAAATCTGGACAAAATTTGTTATCAAATTCTGGTTAGCTTCCGATGTAAGTAGGAAGTATACGTACATCAAAGATGAAAGGAGAGAATCTTAAGCTTCCACTGTCTTAGAATAGTCTAACAACGCTTATTAAAAATAGTTAAACTTCAGACGCGTGCAGATCCGAAGCTACTAGTGTTTTATCCATAATTGAACCACTGTTGGCAGCGGTGAAGCTTCCCCTTTAATGTGGTTTTCGGTTTTCGTCGATCCGACTTTCCGTTTTCGAGATATCGTAATTTATGTGAAGGAGTAATTTTTTAAAAACTCCTGCGCATGGCTCTCGCCGTGTTAAACCGGGCCGCTAACGCGTATTAAAATTACTAAAACTTTAATTACTTGCAGTTTCGAAATTATTAGTATTTTCTCCATTATTGCACCATTTTTAGCGGCGGCAAAGCTTCCTCTTTGAAATGGTTTTTGGTTTTTGTCGATCGGACTTGCCGTTTTCGAGATATCGTAATTTATGTAAAAGTGTATTTTTCTTAATTTGACTATCTCTGTCTCCGTCTGACGCGTCGCGCCGGACCTCTTTCTCGCACGTGAGTCGTGCTGACCTACCCCACGAACGTGACTGTCGTGACCCAGTTTCGGGCGTAGTATTTCCAAGAATTTACTACGCATTGTTTACTAGCGACGCGCTCGAGATCAATGAACTCGCGCGCGCACCAACGAAACGTAAACAAACTTCGAGCCCTTATATCTCCGTAACCAGCCACCGCATCGACTTGAAACTAAAATCGCCATATCTCCGGAACTATTAACGCTATCCACTCGTACGAACGCTCATTTTAAAGGGCATTTCATCCTCTATCCGATGACTGTAACAACTATTATTATTTATGCTGTCTTCTATGTTTTTTTTTACATTTACTTTGACGCTATATACCCAAAGAAGTTTTAGCAGTTCCTATTGATTATACATCGATTATAAATTGTTTATTCAATTGAAAATGAATTTAAATTTGTATACGGGATGTTTGCAAGGACGTTTTATTTTCTATCGGATGAAAATTAAAAAATATCCACGTAGTTTATAAATCTTCTGTATGAAGTTAAAGTACTAAGTGTGTGCACGTTTAGAATCGGTACGTTACAGTTAGAACGAGAATATAAGGAACCTTTTTTGAGTTTTCGTTATTTTTTATAATAAGTTATATCGATCCACGAAAGTTTTCTTTTCTTTTTGAACCCACTACTGAAAAAAGTTATCCATCACTGGTACCGAGAGTCGTTGTATAGATAAAATATTCATACGTTACAAGTATCGATGCGATGTTCCGTTAAGCGTGGAACGCAGAAAGCGAGTTCGTAGATAAATGTTCGTAGGCGAGCGTTACTTACGCAGGATGATGAGCAGAATAAGAATGGCGGTTTCAAAGCTCTAAAATCAAGCCTAAACTGGATAAATAGACGTAAAATATAATAACGAAGTAACGAAGCGCAATGCGCGGTACGTCGGTAGGAAATAAGAAGAACGTAAGTGGAAAAGCACGTTATTCACGGCGGTAACTTTAATCTTTCTACCTTCTGGGGGCCTCTTCACGACGATCCCCCGACGCTCTCCTTCGCGTGTAATTCATTTCACGTTAACGTGCCACGGTAAAAATGAAATGTCTCTTTTCTTCTCTCGAAATGTCGAGTCATCCTCGAGACATCCATCAGATCCACTTTGTCGACGATCGAATTGAAAGCACTCGAGGTCCGGCTGGCGGGTAGTAGCCGAAGATATTGCACACGGAGTAAGATAATCCACGTCCTGCCGGCTACTTCACGATGAAGAGATTCCTCACAGCGGAAAGGGTAAACGACCTTCTCCAGCACTTCGCCAACGAATACACGGCTCCTCGAGCCGTCGGTGTTCGGTTGTTACCAATCAACCTAGGATCTATGAAACCAACCGTAGATTACAGGATAGCTATCTACGGCTCTGTACTTTTCGATGTTTCGTTCGTCTTTTGATTCCATTTGGTACACGGCTACCGGGGCCTCTACTTTGTCTAATACGACGGTTCGACGCGAGCAGTTTGCTTCCATTCGTAATTCGCGGATGTACTTTCTGGTGATTTATTAACACTATGTAGTCGAGTGTACTGATTATACATTGAGTCTACTTGGATACATAGTATGACTCGTGATTGTTACGTGCTGTTTCGTAGCTATATACCAACCAGTGTTTATACATGTATCGCAATCAACCGACGGTATGCTAAAAACGTCTTTTTACGTCTCGCTACCAACATTACACGAAAGCCGTACTTACGCGTGTCGGGTAGATTTTTTAGTTAATTAGAATTTCAAATTATTTACTCAAATTAATTAGATTTGGTATCGAGTGCAAATTCAGATATTCCTCGCACCTTTTCCTACATTATTAATAAATCTTATTACCGATGGTTCGAGTAGCGATCATAGGCATACAAGAAATATTCGCCGAACGAGAAACCAGTCCGAGAAGGGTGTGAGATGGTGATATAGAATAGACAATTGTTAACAGTTAACTGTCCGCAGAGACGGAGCTTGAATGGTCCCGGTTATTCGCGAAACGAACATTAAACTAGCGTATTCGTTATGTGGACGACCGTGGTGGACGTGGTGCGTACAGAAATCGACGCGCACAGGCGGCTAATTCGAAATGGAAATGTGATTGCCGCGGCGCTATAAAACCCTCGCAATATACCGCGCCACTTGTTCGTATAAATAGCGCGTTGCTAATGTCCCATTCGTGTTGTTACTTTCACGGCTCGCCTCGAATCCAGTTTTCCGCGCGCGATCGTTCTGATAACAGTGCTAGATCAAAGCTATTCGAGCATGTATCATTGCATTGTACAAGTTATTCAACCGAGCACCCTATAAATAGCACGCATGCCTCTTCTCGTTTCTCTCGATGCCGTGTCGTCCCATTCGTTGCGCCTCTTTTCTTTGCCTTCTGGTCGCGCACCTTGCAACCCACCCCTCCCCCAATACCACCGGGTAATCGGATCTCCAAAAGAACGTAACCGATGAGTCGAAAGGAAAAAAGAAAACTCCCCACCGGGACCAAAAACTCGCGAGTGAAATTTAATCGGGGCCCCGAATTTTGCTTTATTTTTCAATTATCGTTTCGCTGGCTTCGCGAAGAAACGTTCGTTGGGCATTTTTGTTCCTTTGAACGAACGTAGCCGCGTCGTAAGGGTTATGATGGAGGTATAGATCGTACGTCGTGGCTCACCTAATTACACCTAACTGTACCGGATCTCGGACAAGTATTATTTGCGATAATACGATAGACACAACCGGCTAATTCCCTCATCATTTTGTAGGTAATTCCCTCGGACCCCTCTCGTTATCTTCATCATGGTCTTATCCCTGTTCCGCGGTCTTTCCGCGCTGTAACTTCATTCCCGCGTACCCGAAGGATCGTGGTTCCCTTACGATTGACTGATAGAAATAAAGAAAGATGCGCCGGAGATACGTGGGGGAACGGACAAACGTAGGAAGGTGAATTCAGTTATTCAATTATTGCCTTCGGGGGGTACCGTACGTTAACAGCCGGAGATAACATTTCGTTGGGTCTGTACGTTCCAGTGGCTTCGAGGAGGAAGCCGAGGAGTGTTTAGAAGATAATTGAACGAAACGGCTAACTTGATCGCACGCCCTCAGGGGCCATATATCTTCGATGGAGTTCTTTAAATTGAGCATCAGGTTTTCAAGTCGTATTTCCTTTTATGTCCTACACACGAATTCCATGACAATTTCAACCTTACGATGACCAGACTGCGGACTGTTCTGCGTCCATGTGACCCACGTATGCAGAATATACACACTCGTGCAAAATATATTCCGTTCATATTTTATACGTTTTCTGGACCATTCTCACCATTTTATTTCTCATCTTGACTCGTCCAACCTCTCTTTCGTCACTTTCTTTTTATACCCATGGAAATGTTAAATCGAAATGCTGGCGCTATATTGTTCGTTTTCGGTTATTATCAAGTTTCTAGAAAGAAACTTCCGAAAGGACAACAGAATCGTTTGAAAGATCGTGATAATAATATTTTGCGTTTGTGTACAAGAACGGAGGGAACGTGGAAGGGGGGGCAGGGTCCGTAAGAGGCTCGAGGGGGAGCATGGGTTTTATCTCCGGATAAAAACGGGAGCGACCGTGAAAGAATAAAGGTAAAAACAATGGGGCAATTTAATAACAGCGGTGCGTGCGGTTAGCCACGAAACTGCCAAAGGTTCAGCCGCGCGCGTTCAACCCCGGGACTCGATATGGTGCACTTACTCGCGGAGCAAAAGGGAGCGGGTACCTGTACTTAGCGTTGAACGTTGCGTCGAACAACGGCTCGGCCCGACGTCAAAGTCTGAGTACGTGGAAAAGAGCGTGCAGGGTACAGGTTGGATGCAGATGATCCGAGATTATAGACATTAGGGACATTAGCCTCGGCGGTTGTACGATTTCTTCGTTGCCCCGCGGTGCATTCGTACCTCACACGCGCCCATTTACTCCGCGGCTGCACTTTCCGCCGTGGAAGATATCGTCGTCGCTTAATATGCACCCTTCGCGGCGAGTAAGTGATTCGAACCGCGTAATTTGTGAATTTCAGTACGCGAGTAAGTCACGAGGGCTGCTGTCGCGGTTATTAATGGACCCACGGACGCCCTTGCGCGATTTCTCCCGAGTACCACCCTAAGAAACGAAGGTCCACGCAACGATCCACTTTCGAGGCTTTCTCGTCCTTCCCTTCGGTGTTCGAACATCGCACGCTCTCGAATAAACGTTTTATTTCACTTCAAAGAATAAGATCTTGGCGAGAAACTTTTGCGGAATTGTTTTCGTCCGGTGCTCGATCGAGCACATCACGCCACATGGCTAATAGCACATTCGATAGTCAATCATGCTCGATCTTCTCTACCGTGATTTTCTATCGTGATCCTTACGGGGCTCTAATGTTGCTAATAATTTCATCATCTGTCGCTAAATACATCAACGCAAAGAATCCAACCGCCTCTATCTCGTTATACACAAGGTTTCAATTAACCTCGGGACAACTAGACATAAGCGTACTGGTACGCTATAGAGGTTATCATCGGTTATCAATCAAGTTTTTGAAACTTACGTTTATTTCAAACTGCGCCGATTACTTAGCGATTGTTCTTAACAAGACGCGATTGTCCGTCGACTGCTATTCATCGAACCGCCATTCTGTAAAATTTTAAGTCGTTTCGCACGTTGCGACAAAAGTCGTTTCAAACCATTCCCTGCATCGAAAAATTATTAACGAAATAATAATTTTCTTCGTTTAAAAATTTCCGGGAATATATCCATATCACGTATCGTCTCGAAAACGTCGGAAACGTCGTGCTCGGCGGTGCCATAACGCAAAATTTCGTACGATAACGCGGAGGATGGCTTCGTCCTGCGCCGTATGAGCCGGTCGCGATGCAAAACGCATCCTGGCCGGGTCGGAGGCACGGATAAACGGCCCTGCGTCGCGGAGATTACGCGAGGACCTGCGTAAAATTTCTGACAAAAACGTGTCCCGTACATGCTGCTCGCGTACGCGAAACCGAAGTTATATTACCGATCAGGATTCGCGGAGGCGAGCCACGGAACCGGGAATCGGTTCCCAGAAACTCCGCGCGGCCGGGCCTCGTTGGCGTAAATTATCGAAAAGTACAGCCCTCGAAAATCCCACTGTTCGTGCGCGCGTACTCGACTCGAAATTGCCTCTCTAAAACACGAGAATTATTGCCTCTGGTATCTCGCCCCGTCCCTGTCCGGCGCGTCCGCGCCACGGTTTTTCATCCTTTTCTCTGACTCCTCGACTCTTTTTCGCGCTCTCGCACGGGATCCTGGTAAGTCCACGGCTTACTGACAGCGGCTGTAATTTCGTTTCCGCGACACTCCGCTAAACAAACGAAAACGAACGCGCTTTCAATCCCGACGTTGCCAGCGTCGAGAGTCCGCCAGAGTTATTGCCCGGTGATGGAAGGGATGGACAAAAAAAATTGACGTAAAAGTCCGCGTCGAAAGAAATATTACTATTACTTTATCGTTTTTTTTTTTTTTTTTTGTGTACTCGTTGCTCGAGCTTTGCATATGGGGAATAAAAACGCGAAGGGAGGGAATGGAATAGACAGGTAAAAGAGAATACTGTTAATTTTTTTTTTTATTTTATTACTTTGCTATGGTGAAAAAACAGTGAGACTAGATTCCTAAATTTGTAGTTGGTATTCTTCGAGGAAGGAGAAAATAATTTTACAAATTTATTTAGACCTTTACTTTAGGTCTTCTTCGTTCTATAGTAATGTTTTTTAATAATGAAGAACGATCGAAGGAGTTCGAAAGATCAAAATGAATTCGTTCAACACTTTTCTATAATTTTGAAAAAATACATTCGTGAGCCATGGTAGCCAAGTGAAAATTGGCCAAGTTAAAATGAATTTGACGTATCCGGTTTATGGGCATGCTGCGTTAGTTTGAAAAACTCACGTCGATGATATAAAACTCGACAGTATTTTCCGGTTTCTCTCCTCTTGATCTTCGTCCGGGAGCGTTCGCTGTCCATTTATACGCGCGACCCGTTCGCATGATTGCGGTACAGTGACCTTTGAACTTTGCATCCGCCCAGACACGGCTACATCCGAATATTATCGCGTCATTAGGACGGATGCGAAACCTGCTGGATCATCGCAGATTAAATTAATCCGGCTAGTCTCTCGGTCCCGGTAGCCATTGTGCGCGTTTGGTTCTGACGCTCGCGTGCGGTAAATACGGTCCACGGAGAACGTTGTTAATTTATTAATTTTCCGGCGCTGTTTCGAACATTATTCGTCTCGTTTAACTGATTGTGAGATACGTACTCGATAATTACAAGTAAAAGAACACAGACACGACGAAAAAAATATTTAATATTAGATACATTTTGTTCAAAATGGTCCGACAGATTTAAAATAATAAAATAATAATAGTTCGCGAATAAAGTTTGCCCAACTGGCCGTGTCTGCGGATGCAAAGATTTGATCAAAGCGTCTCGTCGGGTCACGAGGGGGTCACCGCCGCGTAACGAGAGGGAATTTCGTTGGATCCGCGACAGTTTGCACGGGTCGTTAACACCTCGGTCAGGGCTTAAATGAATCTTAATTTGAGGCTGGCGGACTCGCGAAAAACAGGACGGTTCGCGGCTGGGGAAGAATAGGCTGGCGAGATTGGCCGCGGATAGCGCTTCGAGCGAGTAAATTGCTCGCTGGATTACGTAAGAGAAACCGAGAATGGAAGACCGGAGATCGCGTTTCGATATGTCCGCGGCGTTTACCGTCTGTATCCTCGTTAATTGCCACGAAATAATACTTTATTTCGCAACGTACGTTCTCCTCAGACGTATTTTATAGGATCGTCGACCTTTGAATTCTGTCGGTGTTTCGTCGATCTTCGATTCCGTCGTTGGGAAAATAGGGAACAAAGAGTCGCGAGTGCATATCGTCGTTCGTGGAAGTTCAGCTCCCGGGTGCCACCGATTCCGAGAAGACGTCAGCCTTGGCAAGGACGCTAAAAACTGACTCCCAGTTTCTTTGGTAGATTCTTCCCGTGGACCGCGGGAGATGACGCCACGACAAACCCCGCGTTGCCGCGAAGGACGACGGGAAGACGATCCCGGGTACCTGGTTTTTGCGACTCCGTTTCAATTAGGAGACCGTTTAATGCTCCGCGCGTCGAAAGAAACACGAAGGAAGCGACCGTCGGGCTGCTTGCTTATGCAAAACACATTTCCGATTTAAGCTAGGGCAGAGTAGTCGTTAAATTAATCACTCCTCCCAAGATTATCGGGGCAGTCGGTTTGATCCAAGGACAGTATCAGTTAGCATAATCATTCGATCCGGCCGTACGGAGGAAACGCCTCTTATCTGGCAGAAGTCCTTCATTTTCCCTTCGAGCGTTCCAGTTTGAACGTTCTATCGACTTGCTTTCTCACGTTTTTCATACGTCGCGAACACGTCAACTTTTTTATTATCGATAACGCGTTCAGGCCGATTCGGTCAATAAAATTTGGAAGGAATAAATTTGAAAAGCAAGTGCATCGAATGGAAAATTCCGGTTTCCAAGGTCGGTACATTTTCCAAGCAAAACGATCAGCGTTTATTAATTTCTTTTTTTCGCGAAAGAGAAGTTTTCTGCGAGCGATGAAAACCGTTTGGGCCGTCACGGTATAGTAGCCAGCCTCCGCTCGAGATCACATAATCTCTGTGTGGTGTACGCGGCGCCGTGCCTAATGTAGTGACATTCGTCATTTTCCCACCTGGCGTTCCACTCCGGCTTCTTCCCACAAGCGGTTCGCGCTACCCACACGCGGGCACACAGGACACACGAAAGGCGAAGGTTGCGCACCTCTGCTCGCCCGTGTTCTCGTACCGCATGTCGCCGGAGATAGATGAGGGACTCTATCTTCGGCACGGAACCAGTTACGGCTTGACGAGCTGTGTGTTTCGCGTAATGCCTCACGATCTTATCGTCCTATTAATAATAAACCGCGAACGACGTTACACGCTGCCTTCGCGAGAGGGAAATGCCTCTAGCCACCAGTGGACGTCGCTTATTTCTACGCTACGGCTCTGCGCCCCGTAGCACGCGCCGAAAATTATATCCCAGACACCAGTCTCATCGTAAAACTAAAAAAAAATGTGACTATTTTATCTCTTCGTCCGAAAAGAACAATTTAAGTCGATTTTATTGTGCAACCGTCGGGACAATCATATTTAACTTAAGGGGTATTCCTGTCTGGAATGTGGTATTTTCAGCTTCTCTCAGGTGTTTTTGAAAAAGAAACTGTTAAAACAAAAAATAATTTAAATTACATGAACTGTGTCTGGTTAAAAAAAGTGTCTTGCTAATGTTCATGATTCCGACTGTTCGTTTAATCCGAAACAAAGATACAAAATGGCATCTTGTTTTGTACGAGTATGACCAGAAATTAATAATCTTGATAATAGAAAAAATTGTTCTAACTGTAATAAAAATAACTATAATTTATTTATATATAATTTATAGTCTATTTTGTAATATTCTCTTGCATTCTTAGCAATAGATACTGATTTATACAAAACTTGTGGCTATTGGTTCAGTCATGCTCCTTACTGTACATTAAATTGATTTTTTTTTTAATTCCAGACAAGAATACCCCCTTAAGAAACATATCGAGCATATAAATTTTCTTATCATCGGTGGAGCTCTATTACAACACACTCGAGACTGGACACGGTTAATAAGATGGATTCGCGGTCGCGTCAGCATTCAGTCACAGCGGGGTTGCGTGAAAATTGAACCCCATTAGCCGGTTTAAAGGGCGACCGTGTGACCGGTCCACTAGCGTAAATCACCCCTAATTAAGCTTAACGCGGTAATATACGACTGTCTCCGGATTCCGCTGACCGTGGCTTATCGCGGGTCCGACAATTTTTTAAGTGGTAATTCCTCGCGTAAGTCGGCCACGGCTGGCCGTTTCTCGTTACTTCTTCCAGCGTAACCCGTGGCGCGAGGTTTAATTTTTCAAACTACCAAAAAATATTATAACGCGCGGTAACCCCGAAGGGCCTTTTTTAAACATTGTTCCCGTCCTTTCCGAGAAGAAGCTCGTCCCGGCAAACGAGAATTAAGCCGAGCGTTGCGCAATTTCCGTTTAATTGCACGCGTCGCGTACTCCGACTGGACGCGATTGGCAACTGCTTCCAGGTCCGATTTTTTTTTCTCCTCCGAGTCCCGTTGAGCGAGGCGATCACCCGGAAAAGATTCTCCGGGGCCCCCCCTTTTTTTTTTCTTCTCTGCTCTTTTACGAGCACGGCAAACGTCCTGGACGAGTCAGACTGGAGGGCAGACTGGAGGCCGGTGCCTTTTTACGCGTCGTTCGACGCAAATTAACGCATACCTACGTAAACGAGACGTAACGTTCCTCGACGAAGAGATGCCCTAATGACAGTGGCTCGCCCGGAATGCCGGGCAGAGTCCAAAGCGACGGCCCCGAATAAAAGGTATCATCATCGGTTATTAGTACGAGCTGCTAAATGCGCGATCACCAACGATAACCGTTTCTTCTTTCGCGTTTTTTTTATTATCCAGTTTCTTTCCACCCTGTCGGAACTCACGGTGCAGTCGCGATACGGGGAGGAACCGACTGACAATTATGCACCGTTCGAGGTTCCTCGAATTCGGACTCCGAGGGGTCGGGAATTTAATTGTTTCTTCGACAAAAAGCGATCCCCCCCTCTCGTTACGAATCAACGAGCCCGAAGTTTCGGGGCTGCAAATATTGCTCCTGAGTACACAGAGCCTCGGGCGGACGCGCGTATTTGAAGAATAATTCGAAGAGCCGTAGCCCCGCGTTCCGGGGCCTGCATCGAGATTATTGACTTTCGAGCACGCTCGAGAGCGGAGAGATTTGTTGATACAAACGCCGCGTATATGCGCGCCCGGGGAGCACCGGCGTATTTAAATTGAGCACTTTCCGTCCGAGTCGAGCCCATCGAGGGCCCTCGTGTCGGACAAATCGTTCCGAAAGGAGGATTTCAAGCCAGAGTATCTGTTATCTTCGGGACCATCCGAAGACATTCCTCTTAAAACGGGAACGTTCGAAGGAGAACGCGTTCGCAACGTAACAGTCTTTCCGTGAAATAACGTTTACACGCTCGATGAAAGAAAATCGAGGTTCCCGGCGCGTAAAGCTGCAACAAATTACAGGAGATGGAACCGTTTAATTGCCTCCCCCCTACCCTTTCGGTTGTTGTATTAACTATATTTACATAACGGGTATATCCAGAAAGAGTGTTCGTTCGATGGTACGTTTTAGCCCTAATATCTTTAAAAGCAATTACAAGTTTTTCCCGGGTTTTTGCCGTGGCAATTTCACGTACGGTCGAATGATAGGTTAACCAAGGCTATCGACCATCCTGCTTCTGGTACCCGGTCGGAGTCATTAAATGATAAACGGTCGGCTCCCGCTGCGCCCGCGGCCCTCCGACGTACGAAACGAGTCTACGGAACGAGTCGATGATCGATGCACCATCCTCGCGCAAAAGTCAATACCAAACTGTGTTAGTTTTCTTCCGCTATTCGAGACCGCTCGCGGTACCGGTCTTACTCCGGGTAGCCGGGTTGCACGCGAGGGAAGCGTTAATAGTCGCGATTCGATACTCGATCTTATCCCCCAAGTACCACTAAATACCCGGAGATAGTTATCCCGCGGGCCTTTGGGCTCCTGCTTGCTTTCGCGGCAGTCTTGAATTAAGCGCAGTTTATACACCAGTTTATCGCGCCGCGCTAATTCAACGTTGTCACACAAATGAACGCTTATATAGAGGTACTCCGAGCCGTAGCACCTTCCGGGCTGCTGAACGTTAAGGGACAAGCCCCGCGTGGACCATTACCCGCACATAAATTGATTCCACGGTCTATGATACTCGCCCCGTACACTTCCTCCTTTGTACCCTGATTATTGACCACTTATCGCGGCTATTAATTATTCAGCATAACTCTAACGACTTCTGCCGCCGGTCTCATCAATATTAAACGAGCCTCGGTGTTGCTACCCTTTCCGTTCCGCTGCTTCTCGATCGTAATCAGCCGTAGGACAATAAGTCCGAGCTTTAGGACGCGACTTATCCAGCGCCTGGGATTTCTCTTCGCGATTGAGCCGGTCACTCGAACGAAACAGAAAATATATCGGATAAAAAATTGACGATTTAACCCTTGAGGGGACCAGCCAGTCGGATCGAACCTTTTTGTAAGGGCTTGGTAAAAAAAAAAACTAGCTTAAAATGTATACGAATACAAATTAGTTTTATTTTGTACCAAAATTATGAAAATAGCGAAATAGATGTCATAACTCCGTGACGAAAAACAGACCTCGTTACCAACTGTAAGAGTCAAACAACCGAATTATTTTACTTAATGTCGATTTTCACCAAATAATTACATCGACGTATATCAAACAATTATTAGTTTGAACTTGTGGACGCAGCGGCCCCAATGGTCCACTTAATGGGGAGCCTCGTCTTTGCAAGAAGCGGTAATCGCGGTCCAAGTCGTCCATCGCCATTATTCAGGGATAAATTGCCGGTGCTCTGCCTATGTCAGAATATTCATACGCGTCCGTTTGCGCGTTTCTTACCGGTCGAGGACGAGGGATCCTTCTTTGCGGGACACATTTCGCGTAACGACTCGGCCGCGAAGTTCATCCCGTCAGCGCGTGTAACGCGAGGACGTGCGTAGGGGGCGGAGGGAGGCGTCGTGGATTAATATGATAGCAAAGCGAGCGGGGCAGGGAGAAATTGCATGTTATAGGTAATTGGCAATTTCTGTAACGCGATCCAGCTACCATCTGTCCGCGAGAGGTTCACCAGCGGGGCGTTCGAAACCCGCGTCGCCGTCGGGGCGGCAACGGTCGCAGGCGTCTTTCGCCCCGGCGGTGGATACGCCGGCCACCTTCGGGCCATCCATCCCGCGTAAGGACGCCTGAACGACGAGGAAAAAGTGTCGGTCCGATCGGTATTCCCTCGACATACGTAATAATGCTAACACGTCCTGACGTGCCAGTAAATTTATGTAGGCATGCAGAGTGGCCGGCTGTAAGCTCGTGTACCTTACATGCCCATGGATATAACCGAGTGTGTTCTTGCCTGGTCGGGTGAAAGGCGCGTAAGAATGTTTTCAGCCCGGAGGTGCGGAGGCGTGTCCGCGAAATCAATGTTTCGACCGCGACGTTCATCGCGAAAATGCGATTTTTTTTCTTCAAACGATAGCTAATCGCGAGGCAACGTTGGTAACAAAATTTGGATAATAGTTAAACCAGTATCTCCAAACGTTAGGAATCCTATTGTGTTTGCGCGAGAAGTTGGCAAGCGGTACTCTCGTTCCTTTCGCCAGGCAACTTCTCGCGGACGCACAGTACAATCGTTAAGTGCTTCAAGTTCAGTTCTTCAAATTACTAAGTTTCTAAATGCACGTGCAAGGGATAGAGAAAAGTATCGAGCCCACGGATAAGCAGCGTTAATAAACTCGTATGCTTATATTAGCCGCAATATTCTAGGAATTCTAGTTGTCGCGATAACGTAGCGTTTAAGAATAAAAGAATGGCCGGCCACGGGGCGGCGAGAGAAATTGATGCTAGCAGTGTTCCCGCTAATGACGTTGTCGTGAACTACGTTTAATATTTAGCATTAAAGGAGCGAGGGGGACGTTCGGCGAGGCAACAATTTATTCGGTCGAGCGCGACTCCCGCCGATAAATAAACGGTGGCGCACCATAGCGCAAGCCCGAACGGTCACCATTCTTTCCAGCCTTCTAAGGCTAGCCGCGATTTTTCAGAATTCGTTCGATTTATGTACGGCTGCTGGTACTCGCGTAATCGTCGTGCAATTGGCGTACCATAGGGAGGACACGCCGGTGCATCGCGATGCACAGGCTTAATGCACCGATATAAATGCGCGTTCGGTATCTGGTTCTCCGCTCTTGCTCACCGTCCCGAGCATCGCGTAATTTAACGTTCCTGCTCGTCCCGTCGATATCGCAATCCCAGGAAACTCTCGGAGCAACCTTAATGAACGGCTTTTGCTCCATTTCCGGCTAAGGCGCTCCGCTGTTTCTAGAAAGAAAAAAATCCTCGCCGGCTGACATGGAGAACCTCGGAGGCAGAAAATAACTCCGCTTTTCCGTGGTAGTATCGTTTAATGCGCCGATACTCGCGGGACCCCTCGACAATCGAGCCGATGAACGTCGCGAGGGGCAGCCTCGGCCAATTCCTCCTTCCTTTTTATCCGTTACATTTTTCCTTTCTCGAAGTTTCAGCGAACGGTCGACGCGTAGAGGCCTGCACGCCAATACGCGGTATCGCTCTCGAGCGTTAGAACGGTTTCCTCGCGTTTGTCTCGTGTTTCTGTCGCTGTTTTAAAGTAAATATTAATTACGGTATTTAATTTCATCGTTGTTCGCTCGAGCCTCGCTAAGTTTCCTACGATATCTCGTTCCAGATATTTCGCAGCTTCTGTCTTATCTTTCTACTCGCGGGCAACATAGCTTTCGCCTATCTAGCTCATTCCATAAGAGCTCAATTGGATTGAGATCCGGAGATTGGAGTGGCTACACCGTCCTTTTAAGGACACCGGCTCGTTCTTGTTCATTCCAGTAATATCGATTTTTAGGCGTGTTCTTGGGAAATACATTTCTCGGTCGGCTATTTTTTTCTGACGGAATCGTGCGATTTTTACTAACTCTACTGTACTGAAATTTTTCGGTGAAAAAAAAAATTTCAAATCGTTCTGAAAAAATTATTTTTGGTTACGGATGCCAATTACAATCATTTTTGGTGAATATACATACCCCCGAAATCCTACGCAGTTTCAAGAAAAAAATTCGAATAGGACAAATTTTTCGGGTGAAATTGGAAAGTTTCAAATCGTTCTAAAAAAATTATTTTTGGTTGAGGGGGTCAATTACAATCATTTTTGGTGAAGAGACGAACCCTCGAATACCTACGCAATTTCGAGCAAAAAATTCAGAAAGTGCTGAAATTTTTCGGCGAAATTGAAATTTTCAAATCATTTTGGAAAAATTATTTTTGGTTGAGGGGGTCTATTACGATCATTTTTGGTGAATACAGATACCCCCGAAATCCTACTCAGTTTCGAGAAAAAAATTCGAATAGGACAAATTTTTCGGGTGAAATTGGAAAGTTTCAAATCGTTCTAAAAAAATTATTTTTGGTTGAGGGGGTCAATTACAATCATTTTTGGTGAAGAGACGAACCCTCGAAATCCTACGCAGTTTCGAGAAAAAAATTCAGAAAGTGCTGAAATTTTTCGGCGAAATTGAAATTTTCAAATCATTCTGGAAAAATTATTTTCAGTTGTGAGGGTCAATTACAAACATTTTTGGTGAATAGATATACCCTCGAAATCCTACGCAGTTTCGAGAAAAAAATTCAGAAAGTGCTGAAATTTTTCGGCGAAATTGAAAAGATTCGAATCATTGTAGAAAAATTATTTTCAGTTGTGGGGGTCAATTACAAACATTTTTCCCCGAAATTTCGAAAGTCATAACTTCTGAGCGGATTGAAGGATTTTAATGTTTCAAAATGTAAACAATGCGTGCTGATTACTTTCAGAATGCACATCTAGAAAAAAATACAAAATTAATATTCACGTTTCCCCAGTCTCGTCGTAGGAATCGCGAATAAAAATCTGGGCCACGATCCACCTCTAACCGTGAAATATTCGCGCGATCGTGGGTCGCCAGGGTCATTTCGTATCAAAACGTAGAAAATTGTTGCAGTTTCGCTGGCGTCTGGCGCGTTCAATCTCGTGGATCCGCGATGGATATTACAAGCCGCGCCTCCGAACGATCGAGCATCCCCCGCCGCCTCCGCAACGCCCGGTCGCAGCATTAAAATAATTTAATTTAATACCCGGCAATTCCGGTTATTACCATTGCAACATCAATTTTAATAATAACCCTCTCAGCGAGATTCTCCCGACACCCTCTCTCTCGCGGCTTGTCCGCCGACATCGCGGCGTTTCCTGTGCCCTCCGCAGGAACTTATCGCGTTCGATATTACCATCGTCCGGGTAATAACATTCGTAACATGTTACTCGAGGATTTTTTGTCGCGCAAATTAACGCCCCTGCGTCGTTTTTCGCCGGTGACCGCGCATTAAAATGATGAAGGCCCCCGGCCATAGTCATCCAACGTCGACTTCTTCGCGCGGGGCGGTATCGTTCAGCTTTTTCGACCGTTTTCGATAAATAAATCAACGCCCGTAAATCGTTTTTATTACGCTGGCGCGTTAGTGAGTCGATTTCAGTGCAGGTAGTTAAAGGGAAACGTCGGTGGTATAAATTCAGTGTGTCGGTTCGCCTTCGACTATACCACATTTAGGATGCAATCAGGAATTAATTGGAAACTTAACAATAAAGTATATAATGAATGGTATCGCGATGCTGGGATAGAATTTTGCGCTTTAATTACGTGGAAACTATGGCGTAACGAGGACATTCTTGCGGATAGCAATGGGTAGATAAAAAACAATTAGATGTACGTATATGCGAATCAACCGCGGCATTGTGTCTGTGTACATTGTTGTGTCTGGATTAGCTATCTATCATCTGCTCCGCGAATTGCGTTTAATATCACTTACGATTTAGCTAATCTAGACGCAGGAGCGCGTACAACCACGACGTCACCCTCGATTCGCACATAGTTCTAATTGGTTATAATCTACAAATCACTGTCGGTACGCTTCCGCCGTACACGATACTTCCTCTCTTATAATTCTCACGCCTTTGTATTCGTATATCCGCTTTTTTTTCTCTTCTAACATTAAAACAGTCTATTACCATCAATTTTATGTGTCGATGGAGGACCCACGATACGGGGTCGAAACCCAACAACCGATGTTCTACTTAACGCAGAAAATCACTTATACGCGTCAAGCACCGCGGTGATTACGATGGATTTTCTCAAGGAAGCCAACTAACGATATAATTAAGAAAAACATTTCATTTAGTTTATCAACCGTGCGCCTATCTATCGCCTGAAAATCGCTTCCGATAAAGCGTTTCGTTCGGAGCGAGTTCTCTCCCGCGATTCCTGAGAAACTTCTTTCGCGCGTTTATCTCATTCCCATGCGAAAAAAAAGAAGCAGAAGTTGACGGTTCGTATCAATGAGCGCCGACGCGCTAGTTAATTTTAATTGCGGCCATCATCGTCCGCGCAATTTACCACCGAGCCACATCGTATCGATTGTATCGTCCTCTCTAATTATTCGCTGAACTCACCGAAGTCTCTATTAAACCGCGAAGATGTTAATTAGCCGGCGGAGGATTTTTCCGTGCGCCGGCGTCGTCTTTTCACGCACCAACCCCCGTCGATTCTTTACGAGCTTTATCGTAATGCCGCTCTTACGGTCTCATTATCGTGGAATATTTAGTCGCAGCATGTAACCCTTTGCCGCTAGTATTCAGCTGCGAACACGTTCCCCCAGCCGCGAACGTTTTCTCGAGCTTCGGGCAATCGTAAGCCTCCCGATATATGTCACGTGTAGTAATTACTTCTAATTAGTAACGTATACAACGTTCTAACAAGACACTTGCTTGTACCGCGCGTGTACGATCCCCCCCTCCCCTCGTTCGGTAGATAGCAATTTTTAATAGGAGCGGTATAATTACCCGTGGCGGTTGTGCGTACTCCTTAATAGCGCGTTAATTCTATCCGTTTCCGACTCGATCCTATCTTTCGAGTCGAAGTTAATAATAAGTAGTTAGAACAACGATAACGACGACGTACCTATAGAACCGAAAGTTATCGTTCCTTGCCCCTAATTCGATCTTTCCTTTCTGTTTCAGGTAAGTCACGAATAACGTAGACGAATCCACGGATTATTTTCGGGAAAATTTCTCGGGTGACAGGTATTTCGATCAATCATTCTTCGACACGTAGACTCTCGTGTTCGTGCACTGTAATGGTGGTTGTAAATGAACAAAGTTGTTTTTTAAACTGGTATAAATTCAATTTTTAATAGATTGAGATATTTGAGGGTTTAAATTAAAAGTATAACTTGTCGGTGGTCGTGGTACGTTGGGGACGTCTGTTCTTGCGTGATCAGCAAAGTGCAGCTGCATTGGGCGCGGTTCGAGTCCAGTACTTTGGGATGGGTGACCGTTCGGGGGAAAAAAAAAAAACACTTACGTATTGTTCTGATTCTTCTAATGTTTATATTATTATTTAATATTTAAAAAACAGGAAAAACTACTTCGTAAATAGAGAATTAATGTGATAAAAATATTTGGTAAAAATTGAGAGGAAAGAATATTTATAAAAAACAAAATTTCATTATGGTATCGTGCAACTACAAGGATAATTTCCTTTACGGAACAACGACAATTAACATTCACAATAAATAAATACTAGCAACGATAGGAAGAGGCAATTACATATTTCTCGCGTTTATAAATACAAACACGAGTATAAACCCAATTAATTCAAAACTTGTGATTAGAACAAGGTGTAAACGTTGCCTTTGGCCGCTATTAATTCACGATTACTGTAAAATATCCTAGTCGAAGAGTCGTATATCGCGCGAACAGGTCCGCCAGAAAGTTAATTTCGAGAATGCATTTCGAATACCGTTGCAGGGAAGTGCATTTCAAAGCTATCCACTCGTTGTTATAAGGTCGGGATCCGAAAAGACCTTAGAAGGTCGGTCGTAGAGGGAATGGTCGCGGCGTCTAGGGATGCACGATTTCTCTTTGCTCGTCTCTCGGCCGGTCTCGCGATATTTGCGCCGGCTCTTTGCACTCTCTCTTCGAGGCGAAACGGATCGCCCTTGAAGAGGGATCTTTTCACAGCCGCCTGCAGCCCTCTATTTGTCCGCGAAGGCGCGAATTACGACTCCCCTGTGTCAATATGTCAGCGCGGATATGTATTTCGTGCTCGCTTCCTCGGTTCTTTCGCGCGCCACTTTCCGCGCGCGTTGCACCGCTACTTTTATCGGTGACCGGCCGGTCGCCTCGCATAAACTTTATTTGCCGACGCCGGAGTTTTCCCTCGCGCTTCGCTTCGCGTTGCCGCACGCCCCGTTGCCGTCTTCCACGGCAAACACCCGGGGATTTGCTTTTCGACGCACGGCCATGGCCACGGAAAGATGGACTTTGCAACGATGTATCAGAGCCCACGATTTAACATTTCCGATTGAGATCTGTTTCAAGTTTATTTGAACGTCCTCTCCACGCATCGACCATTTTGTATTCGCTGGTCGAATGGTACCAAATGGTGCTGATTAGAAATAGATCACTTTGACCACTTCTGTAGTTCTGGTGCTAAATATAAGAGAATAGATTCCTCCTAGATCGAACCTTCTTAAACTGCTCTTAACCACGTAACGACCATTTTAGTTTGCATCGAAGAGATATTTTTAGATACTAAGTTTCGTAAATAAAGAGAGTGCAAGTTCGCGGACCGGCAGACACCTATCGCCAAGAATCACCGTTCGACGGGTAATCGATGAAAGAGTCGCGTATAGTTTCCGTTCACGAACGATTCCCCTTTTTCCATCGTTTCAGCGGGGCTTTTCCCGCTCTTGTCCCGCCCCCGCGTGGAAACTCGACGGGCCCGTGTTATCGGTACGTGAATCGATTTCCAATCGGGCCTCCATCTGTCCACCCCTCTGCCTTCGCTTCTCCCTCCGACCACCCCCCACGATAAACTATTCCCGTGTGCAAGATCGCGACGTCATGAATTATTCCAACGACTTCTGGAGCCAGGCAACTCTCAGGGACGATCTCGTTGTCTCGCTGGAAGAAGGACGGAGCGACGCGAAGGGGGATGGGCGAACGGGGGAGATCGCCATTCCGCTAGACAAAAGGCCCCCACGACTACAAAGAAGATACTGATCCGCGTGGATATCGATTGTCTTCGGTCTCCGCGTTTTCCAGATAACTCGCGACGTCCCGGCGTGGCAAGAAACGTGCATTTCAATGCCGGCGATCGGTGATCTGTGCGACGACATGCCGCTCCGATACGTCGATGGACGCTGCCACGACGACTACGCCTCGGCGAAGCCGGTTCATCGGACGCCGCCGTCGATCCTCGATCGAAGATTGCGCGACACCCGACTTTTCCGTCTAGCGCTCGTCCCGTCGATCGCGATTGCACGGATATTCGCTGCCCACCCACGAAAACCTCGATCCAGTTACCACTTTTTCTAGATACAGCGCCCTGTAACGGGCAGATATTCCCGGCAGCGGTCTATCGGATCGAATTATATTAAACCCCCCTCCCCGGTCCTCGACGTTCTACACACCACCCATACGAGATGGTTACTTAAATCTTCAGCGATTTCATAAGCGGTTACGTCATTGGAATGATATCGCGCCACGCTCGCCAGTGAAACGTGGAAGTCGTTTTTGTGGGGCATTTTAAAAATATATATAATTCCGTACATGTTTGGTGATTCAAATATTTGACGAATATAATTTCGGTACTCGAATACTTTTCGAACGATCTCTTTTGCAAACGTGTAATCTGTAAATGAAAGGCCGCGCGAAGCACACTTCGAAACGCGCATGGCCTCTAGGCTGCAAGTTTTCCTAACAGCCGGAGTATCGATAGCGAGGAGCAATTTGGATAATGCACGTGAAAGATTTGGCATGCATGGTTGCACGTGATAATAGTGTTGCGCTTACGAGATCTTTAACCCTTAAGTGGATTATTGGGGCCGCTGGGGCCCTCCGCAAGTAATTATTCGAGAATCTATGCAATTCTTCGTGAGTTCATTATTTTTATACCGAATCACGTGGTGTGCCCACCGCTGCATATATATAAAGTTGATAATTTTAGGGGTGGTTTTATAGTTACGACACTCAGCGTAGCATCTCGTAGATCGTTCGTAGTAGCTGAAAATCACACGGAAGGCGGTCGTTTGGCGAAATCGTTCGAGAAGCCGTCCCCGAGGTCCGATAACCCGGCGGTCGTTCCGCGGCGGTAATAGGGACGTTTGACGTTGTGTACGCGAACTTACGGATGGGCGCGGTTGCAGCACGGGAATCGTCGTCGCGGATGATGCTGCCGAACAGTCAAGGTGGAGGGAATAAAAAGAGAGGATGTCCCTCGGGCGGTCGTCCTTGCCCTCGCTGGTCGGCCCACGTCAAGGCCACCTCGCTCCAGGCGCAATGCACCCGTTTCTATCTCCGTCCTCGTCGTTACCGTGCGATCTTCCACCAGGTTGCCTCGTTCGTTCGCCCCCTCTTCGTCTTCCTCTCGTTCATCTAATATACTGCATCGCTCTACTTGAACTACCCTGCGCCAGGCTACGGGTTCGCAGACTGCCTTCTACCCCCTCCAACGGCGTCGCAGCGCAGGTTGCACAGTTACAGGCGTCCCTTTTTATTCCCCCCCTCGCCTCCCCTCATCCCTTCGGTGTTCGTCGTCCTTATCGCTCCAACGTTCGATTCTCTATCCGTCCTCCGCGTCTTCTTCTTTTCTTCGGGCTCTTCGCGCGACAGATATCGCCTCCGATCTGCTCGATGCCACTGTGTCCCTTTTCAACCTTTTCTTTTTCATACGTTCCCCCCGTTCCGCGCCTCCCTCGTCCTCTTCGTCGCTATAAATATCCGGCGAGGTGTTATTTTTAACTCGGCATCGCGCGACACGCACCGGCACAGTAGGAGAACACGACGACCGTGGGAGGGGGGAGGAGGTCGAAGGGTTCGATACTTGGCAGATCGACGTAAACGGGTTCCACCGGATACCGCGCGTAATACCGATCGCTCGTCTTCAGGCTCTGTGACGATCCTGGCGAAATTAAATCCTCCTTTCCCGTAGCTGAAGGGATACTTCAATTCCTCGACTTTTCAAATTTGAAGGACCACGATCAGGATTTTATTTCGACACCAAGCTCTCCGGTGCACAATGGCGTCGCCTCCGTCTTTACGACCTGACGGATGGCGGGCTAAAGCGCCGAGACTGCAGCTCGGGGATAATGGGGCCGAAAACGCCATCGGAGTTTAATGCTGCTGAATTTTCCAGGCGACTTTCGACTCCGTCTAGGGATCCTCTGCAAGGCGAGATTCTCTTTCTTCGCGGCAACTCCGTCCGTCGTTTCTTCGTCGCTACACCTTCTTGGATTCTCGTCGCTTTTTCTCGCGCTCTCGTTCCCCTTTGCGCTCTCTTCCTCTTTCCGCCTTTCCTTCCTGCGGTGTTCTCTGGAGCATGACTCCGGGCGTTGATTAGACCCTGCCTCTTCCTCGACTCCGCTAAACCTCTTCCCTTCCTTCTCTGTCTCCCCCCTCGTCTTTCTCCTCCTCTCCTTTTTTTACCCTAGCTTCGTGACCTTGCGAAGGTCGGGTGAACGAACAGTTACAGACGCCAGCTCCTACGGTCGTCGTTGGGATGGTGTCGGTATCTCGGATGTTGGTAACGTGGAAAAGGAACTCCGCGCCGACGGCAGTGCGCGATACGTGTAATAATAAGGTGGTAGTGCAGACGGACCATTATTATTCTTGGTAGCTTTACGGGAGAGCGGTGCTCGAGTCATTTGGTTATCTGTCGGATCGACGCGATGCGTTTCGGACGCGATCGCGAAATTATTTTCATGCTTGACTCGCGGTGGGCGGGCCATTCAAATTCCCTGAAACGATATATCGTAACCTCTCGAGCGGAGACGGTTGCTCTTACCGCTCGTATTAAACCGTCGCGGACGGCCATTTTGGAGAACGATCGTTCGAGAGGAAAACCTTGAACACTCGAAGGTTAGGGAACACTTTTTTTTTTTTAACTATATGTGATGTTTAATAAAAAGGTTTCGAATATACAGTCCACCATGTCCGATTTGCCTTCACGTTGCGGTAACGTCTTAAGGGGGGAGACTCATGTAAAATGGTTAAATATATTCTTTAACGTTTAAAGATACAAATATTTTTTTCCCTTTGGATGAAATAATAATCTTGAAATGTTAAAGAATATATATGGAAACAATGCTTAAATATGACCCTGAACGAACCAAAAGTCGTTCCTTCCCAATAACCCGATTTTTTCTTTTTGTTCCAGGTAAGTCGGATCCTAACATAGATGAATCCACGACTCGTTTCTAAAGAAATTTCTCATCGCAGGTATTTATCGTAATTGCACGTTGTTGGTAAAGGAGCACTCGGTTATCTGATAAGTACGTAGCTTTTTTCGATACGTATTTAGAGTGGGAATATGCTGCAACTTCCGGCACTAATTAATTAAACGTGCAATCTTCGGTTCTCTATAGTTTTTTCTACGTCTATTAATTTTTTTTTTTAGCTCATTAGTTAGTGCGTTGTTATGGAATCTTTCGCGTTACGATTACGTATCTTCTTCGTTTATAAATTATACATTCTCCGCGGTTATTTCAATGAACAGTATCGAAACAGTATCGAGAAGTCTTCGAGAATTGTATAAATATTTCAGGGTATTGTAACCACATTCATTAATTAATCTAGCAAAGTTCTCCAAGGAAGACAAGAGGTGATTTTACACGTAAAAGTAAGTCAGAGAAGAGAAGAGAATATAATGCTTTGTTTAAAAAAGAAGTACAGCGCTGACAAGTAGAAACAGAGAGCAATGGACAGACGCGACCCAAAAAACAAATTCAATCGCGCGCGTACCAGTTTTCTATCATTTTTAAAAATTTAAAAGAACGTTTAAAGTAAACGTCGAAGACAATTAAATTTTACAAACCTCTCTATCCACTCCGATACAGGAAACAAATTAACGAAATCGGTTTTTAATAATCGACGGAGAGCCTGAATCGCGATATTTTTGATTTTCGTCTTACTCTGGCTCGTAAAATCGCCTCCAGAGAGGATCGCCATTAGCATCCGAACACCTTGTGTATCCACACCGTTGGCATTCCGCCGTTTACACAGTTTCAGCATCTAAATGAAGCGTCCGAGCATTAGCCGCGGCATTTACGCGGCGCATTCGCTAAACGACTCATTAACGTCGGGGCAATCAATCGGTACACCATCCTTGAGCACGGTTTACGGAAGAACACGGCCGGCCATTACATAAAATATCGTGCAAATACTAATCTTCCATCCCGCCGGCGCGGAGACGGATAAATCATTAGTCTTGGCGTGTTTAGGAAGCTAATAACCGACGCTGGACGCCGGGGCATCGGTCGATAGCCAGTTTACCGCGGGGCTGCTGATCGTCCCCGTTGCATTGCAATTGAAATTCCAGATAACACGAACGACCGTGGACTCGAGCTAGCCGTAGAATCTCCCGTGTGTTCTGCGCGTGTCGTTCGCTGCTCGCCTCCGGATGAAAGGTTGATTCGGTCCGCCTCCCATTTCCGCCTTTTAATCGCTCGCGCGTTTTCAAATCTTCGTCTCTTTACGAAAAACACGTCCACGGTCTCGTCTAATAATTTTTCAAAAGTGCACTTAAGGTTCTTTTTAAATCATTAAAAAAGTATTTTATGCCTTCTATACTGTTTTATTCATAATCTAACAATATTAGAAATCAATATAAAGCAACAAAACAAATAATATTGTTATGATAGTTGACTGAAACTTTGGTTAAACTATAGAATTTGAACAGATCATTAGGTGTTCTCGGAGACTTTTCTTCGATCACCTACCCTTAAAACAATAATATCGTTCTGTTTACTTAGAGGGCACATCCAAATTCTTTGCTGGATGACCCTTCAAAGGGTTAAATCTGTTCGTACAAGGAATAGTCACGAAAAAGAGTAGATTTACGAATACCTCGTGAACGTAAAAATCTGTTGATTTTAATAGATATGATTCGATGACGAGTGAGTAGCCTCGTGATTGTGAAACTTGTCGTCAAGAACTCGTCATTGTATGGCAAGGGGTTAATATCGTTACAGCGGCTCGATTGGCATGTCTATCGAGGGAGAATCTGAATCCATTACCCTGAATCCGCATAGTTTTGGTGTTTGAGAATCGAGGGGCTGGTTTCCCGTGGAATTTTGTCTACTGAATTCGAATCGGACCTCGGAATGTGCCGTGTCACGGATTCGGAGTAAAATGGCCCCGAAAATAGCAATTTTTATAATTTTTAAATTGAAAGGTCTACGATATCAGCTCGAAACGTTAATTAAAATTGAATCCATTTTTCCGATGCTCTGAAATCAAGAGTAATCTACTCTACAGAAGGGTAACATTGTAAATTTTCTTTATATAATGACCGCGCGCGTTGATTCCGTATAACGTGCCGTTCTTATTTACGATAATCGACGCTCGATTTTGAAACGAGCAATAGTTTGCAAGTTAATGACAGCGTTATTAAGCGGTCAGCGCGTAAATCATGCCGGACAATCAACGCACATGTTCACCCTCGGCGTGCGCGAGCGGAATAATAATACCTCGTCCGCTCGGATGGCAAGAAAATTCCTTTTAGAGGAGGATGTTGCGAGGAACGTGTTACGTTTAGCAACCGCGAGCTTTCCGAGATTGCCCCGGGGGTCATTTGGGTCATCGTTAAGGGTAGATCGTGAAGTTCTTTCGTTGCGGTTCCATAAACGCGTGCAGCACGTGCGCCCGCGTATGCTTCATGAATGTTGCCGCGTTTCCTCTCCGGGAAAAATATACGTCGCCCTTTACTTCTCAATGAATCCTTGTCAGCCAAGGTTACGGCCATTTCGGGCACAGATTTACGAGCCCCGGCCTACCTGCGCGATACACGACACTTGTGTCCACTTTTCCGTTCCAACGACCACGAAACGAGTGTTCGAGAAGAGAAAAAACGATGAAACGTATTTTATAGCGGCTCTCCGTGCAGCAGGTTCTCTCATTCGATCCGCGCGATCGACAGATTTTGTGCTGGACGAAACTTTTCAGCGTGGAAATATTATTCGGTAAATCTGGACGTGTTTTTATAGAAAAAAGAAATTGTTTAGAGAATTTTGCATACCACGGAACCGACTATGGAACATTTTCAGTCGCTCGCTGGAGCCGCGTTCGTACACTCGATAAACATTTTTAAGAGGCAGACACGTGTAACAAATAGCTGCCGACATGCAATGAACAGAAAAAAGGTAGAGACACGAGACTCTGTTACACTTATCACAAGTAAATTGCTAAGGTACATTCGTGCCAATTTACCTTCCACTTAGTGGCTAACTCATTAAATCCCAGGCACGCACGTCATTACGTCTGCATCTCGATACACTCTATGATCATCTCCGAGGGACCAAGCCACCGCACGTATTAATCACGAACCGATCGTCTACTAAACACGACGAATCGACTAATGACCACGGTCGTACCGTGTCTCTCCATCGACGGGGAGCTCGAGCCACCGTCGCTGCACCTGTTCCGCGGCGCGTTTCGCCGCAAATCCATCACAAAAGGTCGTCCCGTCTATCGCCCGTGGGCCTTAATGCGCCCTACGTACGACTTCTTCGCGATTCTCCTCCAGCGACCGAGATTCTGCCCGTCATTACCTGGAATCGCGCCTCTGTCGCGGTTAATGCGATGATCGTCCCTGTGTTCAACGCGTAATTACTCCGGCCGGCCATTTGGACTCGGGATTTCTTCTAAAAATGTTCAAACGCAGTCCCTGCGAAACAGATGTTCGCTACGATTCGAAAGAAACGTCGGGAATACGCGTTTGGACGTCGAATCCGTGATCTATGGCTCTTCGAAAACATGGCGCGTCGAACATAGGGTTTCCGGGAATCGAAATTCCAGACAAACGACGCGTCGAACAGAAGTCAAAGGCATCGGGAGCCCCGTAACGGGCGTCACATATATTCGCGTTGAAACGAGTCGCCAGGAAGAAGAAGAAGAGTTACGCCCAACGGCCGGTTCCCTGGAAGAACGGAAGTCTGGCGGCGACTGGTAACATCTACTTTCGTCCCGTTTCATCTCGCGCTTTCTCGCCGCTTCCCGCTTTCCGTTCCCCCGGAAAATAAACGAACCGGCTTCTAAATAAGTCGTAACTCATCCGGCTAAAAATAATCGTCGCGCTGGTACCCGGAACCCGGAATGTAAATCTTTTCCCTTCCCCTTCCTTCGTCGATGGATCGGGAATTGCAAAGATATTCGATCGTTCGAATATTTCATTCTTAAAACAAAAAGTATCAATTTGTGTGGATGATTCTTAAAACGAACACATGATTCGTAAGTTGAACATTCTCGATTCTTCTTTATTAACCATGGAGTTACTAAATTTCGCCTCTAATGTACGATAGATGAATATGGTGATTCATGGAGCGATGTTCATTTAACGAATCATTACTGTATAGTGGCTAAAAGAGTCTGTAAGTCTGAAACGATAGTAGTTGACGTCCCCGCAACTTTCTTAGAGCTCTCAGTCTGTGGACTTCCGGTGGTCGTCAGCTGACGCGCCTTCTGGTGACATTTGTCGAGGAACAACGTCGGTACCTGCTCGTAGGAGGTTCGCGTTTGTATTTGCATGAGCACTTATAACCCCCGGGCGAACAGCCTCCGCGGTGCCTCGCGCCGCGGTACCTTTACGACCGTTAAAATATAACTTCCTGCGAAGACGCGGATAATAACTATGAATGCCTATAAGGACTTGATCTGCCGCAGTGCCACGGCCGAGGCATTAATGACGCATTCCATCTACGCGGTCCGGTGCCGCGTTAGGTTTACAACCTCACCGATTCTGATCTTCCTAGTCTCCGCACCCGCGGCACCCAGCCTCTTCCCGCAAGTTTGTCCTTCGCTATTCGGCATCGTTCTCGCGTCCTTCGACGATAAATCGCGCCGATAACGCCGCGATCGGGCTTTGCGGTTTTATTATATCAACGGGCCGGAAATCGAAAGCTGTTTCCTTCGCTGATTTTATCATCACTTTTATTGCTTACAACCCCTGGCAGAAAGTTACCGATCATACACGTTGATACAAATTTGACGAAAAACTGCCGTGTTTTATGATTATAAAATGTTGTGTATAATTAAGACCAGTGGGGAATGGAAGGGAGTTTTGTAGGAGGCAATTAACTGCAAAATAACGTAAACTATCTAGAATACTAGAAGGAAGTAGACCTAACCCAGGGTAGGTGGTGTTTCACTTAAATATTGAGTACAGTTTTTACAAGTGAATCTACTGAATAATCACAATCCGACTATATTTTTCTCTAACGAAGAATCGAAGCAAGTCAGTAACTCGATAAATAAATTCTAAATTATTCAGAAATACATAATTTCGGTGGTGACCCCTAAAAATTCACGAAGTTAATACGTAGATGAGATAATTTACATGTAAATGAACGCATTCCACGCGTAAAAATGTGTCTTGGAAGGTTCGCGGATGCAACCTGCGGATTCCTGGTCTCGTTCGGGAATAATAAGCGACCGTAATGAAATTCATCGATCCTCAGAGGTAGCCTGTATCGCGTTACGTAACCCCTGTGACAGAGTTCACGCTCCGGGAGATCGGCATGTTCTCGATCCCCCGGTTCTGTCATCGTCGCTGTTACATCGAATCGAACAATGGTTCCGATGAACCCCCGACGCGACGGTATCTGGTTCCTTGAGACGAGAAAATGAAACGTCATCGCAGTGTCCCCCGGACGGGGACGTTCGAAGGATTCCCGTCCGGTTTTCTCAGACGTTCGAACGAATGTCAAAATGGACGCACAGAAGATTATTTGCATGGAGGACGACCGCGAGATTATTAGGCATGCAGATTACCTGTCCGTTCATCGGCCGCAGACTGGACTGTCCCTATCCATCGGGGACTCTTTTCTGCTCGTTTTGCCCCTTCCTCGATTTCTTGGATTATTCACGGACGAGTTTCGTACGTACTGCTACTGATGCCGGCCGGGAGCATTAGGAGGCCGATTTTTTGCCCGGCCCCGTACGAGATTGACGGGAAGTAATTGGATTTGTCGTAACCCTTCGTCCGCGAGGCGTACTGCGGCTGTACGTCGCGAGAAGAATTGAGTCACCGAACGAGGGAATAATTCCACCGAACGATTTCTGTAATTAATTCTCGCGCGTTACGCGTCCGACCGTCCCTGCCCTTTTCTCGCTTCCATCGTGGACTGTTTTTGCCCTTTTAAATCGTTTTTAAATTGACGGATCCCGCGAGTCGCTGTTTCAATTTCTGTCCGATAACTCGTTTCTCGACGATCGATATCTTCGTTTTTCCTTTAAATACGCTACCGCGCGTTCCACATTGGCGTACCGTCGATTCTGGCAACCCAAGATCGACGATCGATAATGGAGGACAGGTTTCGAGGGAGCCGTCCGCGAATCGGCTTAAGTACCGAATCCTGTAGCTAACGGGCACGCGGAGAATGTTTCGGATGAATATGCATGAAGCGACGGGCTGTTCATAATATCAGTCCGCCATACATCAGCGACAGACCACCAATTTACTTTAGCCGCGCACCACAACGGTGCGAGCCACGTCCACGTACCCGACCGGTTCTCCCTTTCTTTCCGATCGGTTTCTCGTACCGTCTCTCTCGCTGTCGTACTTAAACGCGTATTTACATAACGTTCGTTTAAGGCACGCGGATATATCTTCGACGGTGTCGCCCACTTTCGCGCGCCAATATAGTTTATGGACACGGTTTTTGCGAGAGTAACGTATCGGGGTCCGTCGTCGTCGTCGATCGCGGCGACGATTCGTAAGATGGGCGGATTGGGGACTTTATTGCCGCATCGACGACGAATTATGATCTTCGTACGCGTTTCCGGCGGCGATGAATCGGTCTAGGAACCTTCTTCTAGCGATTCCGCTAACTTAGATAGCCCCCGAGGGTGCCTTGAATTCTACCAGACTTTTAGGGGGGGGCGATTAGAACTACGAACTACAGGTTTCTTGCTTCAACGGTATTCCCAGTGAACGCGTCGAAAGACGTTTAATCCCCTCGATTTGATTTTGTGACTTTTCCAATTATTATTTTCGATCGAAGAAGGTATAGAAATAGAAATAGTGTCGATTGTGGGTAAATTAGACAAGAGATTTTTATTCAGTTTTTATGCCGCTAAATATTCGAATCATCTTCGGTTTGGAATCCCCGCGTAATTATAATTTATTCAGCTGAGCGAGCAGAGTTTTTTCTGTCTGTTGTTTTTTCGTTCGTTAAAATTTACTTACGCAAGAAAAAATGCAAAACTTCTGAAATGGCCTGGTATATTAATACTCGATCGTTAGCGAATCTCGTTAGGTTTAATGAAAGTCCTCGACTAAAAATCCGGTGGATTCATCGATCTCAGTCCTGATATAATTAATCTATTCCATCAAAATGTGCATTGCAACCGAGACACTGATAGCAATATACGCGATCTGCGTTCTAATAAGCTCATCGCCATCGGCTATGCGCGGAATCGTCTTTTTTCGCGGTGCCCCTTTTTCATCCAATCCGCAATCTGATTGCAGGACGCGATATCACGGAACTGTCACTGTTTTTCGCATTAGCCGTGTTTGCAGTATTATACGGTCGGGATATCGTTACGATGCACATCGATGTCGGCACCGACATTGTATTTAGCGTTTTTAGTTCGACCGTAGGGTTGTTTGTAAAAGTTACGGTCCAAGAAAAACAGTATTTGATTCCAAAGTAGTTTCGCTCTTGGACGGTGGGCAGAGGAATCTCAATCGCAATTGATTAAAATCGATACATTCGATGAGATACTTTTTGCATTGTTATTACAATGTTCGCTGCTTTCAAGGTATTTTATACGTACGCATTATCGAATTTTTTTGTACAATTTTTGCTTGAGAAATTCAGTTCACTTCAGAAATTCAGTTCAGTCGTATTTATTCAGTCACATTACATATCTGTAATTCTTATTTTTCGTATCAGAATTGGATATGGAAGTAAGGGTAATAACAACACAGTGATTAGTAAAGTTATATTTTATTCTGAACCGCCACAACTACAATGTACATCAATAATAATCGATATTCTGTATAACAGTACTATAAAAAATTGTACTTCTTAAGAGTCTAACTCGCGAAAGAAAGGGAATCGAATTTTTCTTGTAGTCGTAGCTAATGGTTGATCCGTACTACTGAAATGCTAGAGATTAAGGGAAAGTGGAATGTACATAGTCAGACAAGTTTTCCAACGAATGCAACAGAATCTATATCTCTCCATTTCTCGTGTCTGCATTGAAAATCGTTGACATTATTGTAATAACTATCCAGATTAATAAGAACATTAAAATAATAAACAAATAAACCAAAAAAAACATAGACAAATTTTCGAACGAATACAATAGAATCTATATCTCCTTATAATTTCTCCTGTCTGCATCGAAATTTGTTGATTGTAATAATTATCTTAATTAACAGGAACATTGAAATAATAAACAAATTTATTAACAATTAAGTACGCGAAGATCTAGCAGACCCCCGCGAGAGTGCATTTTCTGTTGCCCAATACAGATTGCTTACAATTTAAATTAAAAAACAATTAAACGCTACGATTCTCTAAAAAACAAAGCATTCTTTCTGCAGAACGTGTTCATGCACGAGTTGCCAGAGTATATTCGTGCTTGTGCAACGAGAAGCCCGCGCTGTCATAACCGAGTCAACGATCCACTGGATCCCTTTTCTTCTCGCAGCCCGTCGATCGTATCGCGAGAAAGTACGCAAACAAACGTCGTGCGCGAATAGACCGATCGAAAGCAGCGATGCGAGTCCAAACGAGGATAAACCATAGCCGTCGCTGGACGTGGCTGAGCCGCACGAGATCCGGTCACGTTGTCGCGTAAAAAAAAAAAAAAAAAAAAGTGTCCGGTTGGATACAAAGTGTCCATGCTGTCGGTTGTTATCCAATTGCGGTTGCGACGGCGGTTCGATCGCGGTCCGTGCGAAAAGAGCCCAACTCGCCGTAGAAATCGCGCGTTCGATCTCCGTGGACGCGTCGATCCTCTCTCTCTCTCTTTCTCTCTGGCTATCGTACAGGTTTCTCTTATTGGCGACGAGAGCCACGAGCTCGCCAGGAGCGCAACAAATCGCAGATCGTGTGCGTGAGATAGTTTCGGGTGGTCACGTCGTCTCCCGGCGGTCTCATCATGGTTTTCGCTCGTGCAGAAACCTTCTCTTCTCCGGTGGATCGAATATAGCCCGCCACGGTATGAAAAACACGTCGAATCGTAGGGTAGGGGTAGTGGAGGGTACCGGTATCTCTTGCTTTTCCATCGAGCTACGTCGTCGGTATTTTCGAGCGCGTAGCACCGATCGGTCAAGCTTCTTTCATCGACGAAACTGTTAATAGTATTCCCACGAGACCCCTCGGCAACAATGTTCCGATCGTCTCCGCGATGATACCGCCTTTCTTCGCGCGCGGGGACCGTAAAAGTCACGCGAGTCTCTCTTTTTCTTTTCCTCTTTCTTTTACCCCCCGTCCCGGCGTGCACGCTCGAATCTTCGTGGAAGATGTACAACCAAAGACACAAAGGAATTCGACGAACGTCCCGCGTGTCGTGCGAGTAATAAGCCCTTCGGGTTCAAACTCGCTTCCACGCGCTAGCGTAGCAATAATCGGCGCTGCTGAATGGATGGAGCTATTAAGTTTATCTATCTGCGACACGACGCGTTAGTCGCCCGGGTGGCCGATTACTTACACCAACATCGTGCATTCCTATTCCGGTGCACCGACCCGACGGTAATCGATAGAAGAGTCGAACGGAGCCAAACCTCCCTCTTCTTTCGACGACTCCACAGAACTTCGAATCGACCTCGAATTCACGAATACGACGCAAGTGGAAACGGTAGAGCATTGGTCGGACGCGTTAAGAGAGAAAATCACTATGAAGAATTGAAAAAATAGAAATTTTTTTGTTATTCCTTTTCAATTCTTGGGAGTTTTAAGAATTACCCTAAAATATCAAAGTAAAATTTAAAAAGACGAATATGGAATTCATATGATTCCGGATTATTGCAGAAAATTAATGGAAGCTATGTCGAATCGAATTAGTGCAGTTTTGCAAAGAAAAGGGTTGTGAACAAAATATTAAATACTGACAAGTATTGGACGTGGTGCAAAGTCGATTAAATCTATTCATTTTTTTTCATTGTCAAACGAGAAGACATTAACAATTAAAAGAATTTTTATATAGAATGATCTGTACAAAATTTTTAGTGATTTTTAAAATATATTTAAATGTGATTATAGACCGTAAATACGACGGAATAGGCAAGCTTGGATTTATCTCGTCGATCCCTGGAGCCAGCGTTCCCCGGCAACGTTGGTCGTTTCTGTCTCTCGATACACAAATGGAACACGAACGATTCGAGTACGCGAGCGGTCGTTCATTGTTGCTAGTCCTTTAATTAGCTTCTGAATAGTCGAAAGTATTTCAAAGATCCCCGCGCGACATTCCGTGGAACCGACTTCCACGTCCCAGGGTTCCCGTCCGACGGCGAGTTCGTTTCTTTATTCGTCCGGGCCGCCTTTATTTTCCGAGAAACCGATCATCGGGAGAATGTTGTGCGCGGTAGCGAGTTTGCTCGTCGCCCTTAGCAGGGAAGAGGATCCCGCGATGGGTATCCGTTGGCCAGAGTAAATTTTACGGCTCCTTCAAAGCCGGCACCACACCGTAATCACGCGGCGATATTTCACGCCTCTGAAACGTGGAAAGGAACGGCCTGTCGGTGGAAAAGGGGAATAAGAGATTAGACGGTTCACCGATCGCGCCGGAACCACGATGAAAACGAGCCAGAGCATCGTGCACTTTATTAGAAATTTTTGTCTTCGAAACTCGGAGGAAAGGTTTGTTTAAAATTTCATTCGAGATCCGTGAAATGTAATTTCGTAGTTCTTTATTCATGCGTTTCGAACCACCCTTTTTCGGTTTGTTTCGACGATTTCGAAGTAAATTGAACGCCTAGGATCCCGTGGAGAAATTCGAACGAGCTAGGTCGATGCAGGAAAAAGAGCCTATCCCGGCGAATATGACGTCGCGTTTCTGTCCGCTGTCGTCAATGATTTATCTTTCTCGTTAGAACCGCGAGACTTTTGTTTGTTTTCTACCGTGACATTTGCCACCGTCTATGATGAATAATGCACTCGAGTCCTCTTTGAAGAATACGCAGGACCCCTTTGAAGAATCTATGTGTCTGGATTTAAATGTTCCACGATCAGTCAGACGCGAGTGGATACAACGGCCCAGGAAGGGTATCATTGACTTCTTGCGCTCGTCAGATCATCGTACTCTTAGGGTTCAATGGTTCGATCGTTGTACACAGTGTTGACCGCGCGTACAGTGCCCCGGTATCAGGGAGCAAGTCTATTAGAATCGAGGTTTTTCAAACGTCCATGCGTGACTCGCGTCCCCGCTTCCTCCTATCGCCGGGCTCGAGCGAATCGTCCGTTTTTGCTCTTCGTATCTTTACAATTAGAGGAACAGACGATTAGTCACGAGCAATGAGTACTATTCCGACATCGTTAGAAAATGATCTTGCAGAATTTTGAAGAATTCAATTCTCATATTTTAAATGGAAGAAAACTTTAGACCGACTATTGAACTAATATCAAGGGTTGAAAATAAAGCTATCGAGAATGAAATTCTTCGTGCGTTGGAATTCCATTAAAAGCGCAGCTCCCAGCCGCGTTTACTTCGCCTCCGTGCTCTCCCCCACGGTTTCTCGAGTCTTTACAACGACAGTGCCTTACTCTTTCATTGGAGGCTCTAATGTTCGCAATAATTTGGTCGTTTCCTAGAACGGTGTCAGGGAACGAAGGAGATGCTCGCGAGTCTATCTCCAGTCGGGCGGAATCGACGCTGCCCGAGCGCAGGATCGTTAGTTCCATGTAATATCCACGATCATTACTATGTATCGGAGTATCATTTCCAGCGATGATTATAGGAAGCTCGGTTCTTCCTGCTCCCGCTGTGTATGTGCGCGAATTAAAAGAGGAAAATTACGACGAGGGTAGGGACAGCGCCGAGAAGACCGAGCTTGCGTGCACCGACGCCGTGATGCGCAACCGTTCGCTTCTTTTCCCTTTATTTATCCATTTTTTTTTTTACTTTCTCCGATGTTAAGCGCGCCCGGAGTGCATAATTAAAGTCAAAATGAGGCTGTCCACGGACACGAGAACCTTCGAACTTTCCTTTTGTCGGCGTACGGCCGTGAAACGACGCCTCTTCCATCGATGTTACAGCTTCTTTGGTTCCAATGAATTTCCAATTTCTCCGCGTTCTTACCTTGAAAATTACGATATCGTTCTTTGCGTTACTTCTTCTTCGAGTTTCCTCCCGTTATAGTTACTTTACTTGTTCATTTTTCACGTATCATTCACTTCAAAGGGGGACACTTCAATTGTAATAAGTGGAGACTTTCAATTTACGAATCACGCGCTCGTTTTAAGAATCATTACTCTGTCCAGCAGATTTTTAAATGCCATTTTTCAATTCACGAGTCATGTATTCATTTTAACCCTACAACTACCAAAATGGTCGAAATGACCATCCAAAGATTTTTGAAAATTTATCGTAGTTTTTTTTATAAGGAAATGAATAAACATTTAATAAACACCATAATTGTCGGTAGTTCTAGTGTTAAGAATCACTGTATGCAGAAAAACCTACAAAAAGTTGATGGTTATTTAGATATTTTTCCAGTCGTTTCAATTATTAAGAAATTAATCAGAAATTCGTGGGTTCGTTTAAAAATCAACTCCACCCTGTTTCTAGATGCCACGATCTAACGCACGTAGAGCGCGAACGATCAATTACGATCTTAATTCGCGCGAATCGACGATTTCCCCTGGCGCACCACCCGGGGTATTGGGTACCGTGGCGCGCGGATCGAGGATCTACGGGGATACGTTCAAGCGTTAACCTCGTCGATGTAAACAGGATTTCATAGAGCTCGTTAGGGAACGGTACGATCCTAGATCTGCGTAAACCGCACGGCAGAAGGGACTCGGATGAAAATCTAGTCGCCATGGCGGATGATAAGAGGTGGCACCTCCGCTCGTTCCTCTCCTTCGCTCCTTCCCTTTCTCCCTGCTGCTCTCCTAATCCCACCGATCTCCCGTGCCCGTGGACAGGACGGAATCATGTCAGCGACCTCGCAAGGCCTCGCCAAGGTCGTACGTTGAGCTCACTGGCCAGCAGAAGCTGTTTCACCACCACCATAGTCGTTCGTGGCAGCGCCATCACCGTCCGCTGGCTTCCATTGCCACTTCGCGATCTGCCGACTTCGTGACTAATTTGCAGACGAATAAACGTACTTTCCTTTCTCTCTCTCTCTCTCTCTTTTTCGCCGTGTATCTCTGGTTTCATACGCTTACCCGCGTCGGTGCATCCGGGGGGATAAAAGTCGTCCACGATCACCGTCCGCACGACTTCCATCGATGACGAGGTAAAAGCGAGAGTCGTCGTCTCGCGTCGTTTCGAACAGGTGATCCCGGGATCTTCATTCGACGCTCGGGGAATCGAAATTGCGGATGTCGGGCGTTATCGAGTTAGGGTAGACGCTCGTACGGCTGATAACTTTGTCGAAAAACGAACGATCCGGCGATCGTCGTTTCGCGCCGCCACGGACAGCTGATTTCGATCTTTATTGGCCACTTGGAGATTCAATTTATGGATATTTAGTATCGTTCCGTCTGAGAGGAACGTAGGAAGCTCGGGGTGAAATCGTTCTGCGTTATCTTTACAAGCGTTACCTCGTTGCAGCGTAGAGGACGAGTGTAACTGTTTGCGTATCTTTGATCGTGATTTTTATTTCTGGTAAAACTCGTCTCTTATTTAGTTGTACCAATTAAACGAACTTGGTCTCTATTAACAGTGGCGATAATTCTGTATATTATTATTAATCATATTAGGGTGGTCCATAGGGGCTTCTTTTTAGATACGAACCTTGATACTTGGACATTTTTTAATAATACTACAAAATGCACCTGAAATCATTTTTTGTATCGTAATTAGTAATAAACATAATAATAATAATAATAGTTACGATTACACTACTAAGGAATTGAAAGAAATTGAGAAGATCCAATATGCAATGTATTTTGTGTACATATTTTTATTAGTATTATTAGTATTGACTGTATAGTTTGTTGTGAGAGGGCATTTGAAAGGATGCCACTGGTGACGCCACATATTACCAATGGGAAGTCACCAGCGTCGTTCCACCAATCGGGCAATTTACGCCTTCCGGTGTCTGCCTGGTCGCCCTTGTGCAAAAGTGGTCGCGAACTTTCACGTGTCCGTGCAATACATAGCAACAGAAATTAGGGCACCGAATGTTCGATCAAACATTTTATAATAAGTAATATTTACAGCAGTAAACTTTTCAAAAGTAAACGATTACAGCTGTCAAATATTTATCTGTATCAGAGACTTTCGTGACACGAGAAAAGATAATTTTCCTGAGACGGATCAGATTCTTTCTAACGGTAGATCAAGATCTCAGTACACCAGTTCTCTATAAATAGATAAACAGATCCGAAGTTGCATGTTTATTACGTGTAGCATTCTACTTCGGTAATTTCTATTCGTCTTATCAATATCTTAACGATATTGTAAGATATATCGACGACTATCGCTAAGTTATCCATAACTTACGGATAATCGCTAGCAGCATCTCAATTACACCTAAGTGGTTATTAGTTACGACGATCCTCGAACAGCGTCCCTCAAACTTGTTTAGTCACGGATCAGTTTTTTAGTTCGCCGTGCATCCACGGGGACACGAACGTTCCTTTATTCGAATCGTGGACGTCGAAACTCGAAGCAGTGTTCTTCCCAAGAAATATCACGCGATCAAAGACAAGATATATCCCCGTATTCCCATATTCCACGAGTTATAGAAGCTCGGGTTAATTACGTTATCGCGTGCAATTTGAAAACCGCACGGTTGACAAAGTGTTTAAGGGGCCCCCGTACGTTCGACGGCAATAATATCTGTCGAGCTCGCGATAAATTCGTATTGCGTTCCGTTGCATCGATCGATTTAATCGACATTTTAAAGATATCATCGACGCGTCGACGACTGTCAATAACTTATCGATAAGTTATCGATAATCGTTAGCGCCCGCGCGCCGGGACGTTACTTCTCGCCGGGTTATCGACACGACCCACCGTTTCTCGCGGAATTTATCACCGACGCGCGGAGAGGGATCTCGTAATCGGATATCCAGCTAGCTGGCTGGCGCCATTTTATTAAATCGTCCTCGCGGTCCGCGCCATCCCGACGAGCAAACCAGTTTACGATAACTTAACTCGCGATACGCGCTCCGTCGCGCCCTTCCGTCCCTTTTCTCCCCCTCCGCGTCCCCTCCTCTACCTCGCGAATCGTTTTCGGCTTATCGTCCAAAAGGAGAAGAAACGCGCCAAGGATGCGCGCTGGTCGCGCGGACGCGCGTTGTGAACGGAGCTTTATGGTTCGTCGAACGTCTCGGGGCGTGCTGGTTGGCGCCAGGCGCCTTGCTTCTTTGCGTGCCAGGACGCTCACCACCGGCGGGAACCAAATCCCCGCGATGGCGCGGATTGATGCCGCTCGTTATACCATCGGCGGACTGAATTATGGAAATCATAAATTTTGGCGGCCGCGCGCTGGAAAAACGGCCATCGCTCGGAGATAATATCGGCACAGATGTCGTAAATACCTTATTAGCTCCCGTAACTCCTTCCACGGCGATTACGATCGCACGGCGAAGGACATCGGCGCCCCAGACTATCCCAATACTAGCAATCTCCATTTTCTTTTCCAAAAAATATATCACTAATATACCAATCCGCTTAAAACGTAAGAAATTTGATATTTTGGAAATAAATTGAGCTATAATATTTCTTTCTATTCCTTGATAGTACTGTAAAAATAAATGTTCAAAAGTAGTTCTTTTTTAATCTGTGTTTCATGAATATGCCAACTGTAAACAAAAATTTAATAATTTATTATGTTTCCACCACTATGAATTATATTGCATACTTGCAACAAGGTCTTTTATAGTATTTTTATCTATAGTATTCCAGGCTTTAATAATCGCAAATTTTTACAAGATTATTACAAAAAATTCGCGATGCACTCGTTACCTCAATGGTTACCTTGCAAAAGCTCAGACTGCCATATTTTCTTCAATATTCTTCTACGAGCACGTTGCTTTGGAATTCGAGCATGTGCACGCTAGTTGCAACAAATAACAATCGCAATCGATTGCATTCCAAATTAGGAACGTATTCCATATTAGGGCAACTGACCCTAATATTAAATTTCTCTATATTTGTACTACGATCCCATCGATAGAAGGCGTAAAAGTAATAAAAAATAACACAATTATCCTACGAATATAACTCTAGCAATAAACCACGAAAGCTCGTAAATAAATAAGAACGTTGAAACTCGATCGCCCAGCTAGACTTCTCCAACATCGTTACTTGCGTCGGCCGATAAATTTTCCCATCGTCAGAAATTGGTTTTATAGTTTCATCGAAAAATAAACCGCGCAACGTGCATTCGATTTTCTAAATATAGCATTTAATTACAACGCGCGATAATAAATATTTGCGATCGATTCGCTTGAAAACGACCGAACGTTTCTTTTTTCCCCCGTCCGACCATAAACCTTTTAAACGTTCCCCCGGATTACGCGTTAAAATTTTTTGAGAGAGTTGTCACTATCGAGGAGGACTCTCGTTTAAACGATCGGAAGGATCGATAAATCGTTCCCTAGTTGCGTGCCTACGCCACGCATCGGGTGCAAGCGCACCGCGCGAGATTTATGCGTATTTACGAGAGGCATTAACCGGTGTCCGTTGCGCGTAGAAAAATCATCCGCGTCCAATTATTTCTGCCAACGAGCATCAAACGTTGGACGCTCATCATCGCGGCCGACTCTCTAGGCGGTCCTGCTTCTGACTATCGCATGACTGAGGTCTCTCGTTTCCCCTGGATGCTCCGATCGATCAATCTGGACTACCAATATTGTATCGCGGGGGTGTAGGATAGACAGATCACTATACGTTCTCGATTCAGGATCGAATATGCCACCGGTTACCTCGAACTTCTCACTGTTCTTGAACTTGGAAATATTTCTATTTTTCAACGTGTCTAATCTTGCAGTTTTAGAAAATATAATGTGTTTCGTGCCAGGAAAAATTCTAAGTACCATTTCTATGTCCCAGCAAATTGCTATATGAAACTTAACACCTTGTTGTATTATACAAAGACCAAGTCTGATCCGTGACAAGTTCTTGATGCGAAGTTTTACAATTATGGTGCTACTCACCTGTCGTCAAGTCTTGTACAGGATGTTCCCATGGGGAAAATTTTAATGGGAGATTCTAGAGGCCAAAATAAGACGAAAGTCAAGAATATCAATTTATCGATCGAGGCTTCGTTAAAAAGTTATTCTTGAGATTTCTCCTTCAAAGTTCCATCATTTTATAATACATAATTATTTTTAAAAATCCGTACGTGCGACTGAAGCTACTGTCTTATAGTTTAAGAAAATTGCATGACTTCTTGCAGTGAAAAAATTACTTTTGGAGGCCTCTCACGCCGGTTCCTACTATAACTATAATAATTAATATTTTTACAATAAGTAGTTCAAAAAACGTACTTTCGAAAACATTAAACATTTATCAGAACAAGTTTCATAGTCTAAAAAAATCTTGAAAATTGCCTTTACTTTCAGCCGTGACAGTGGTTTACCCCCTTAAGGGGTCTGGTACCTCTAGAATATTGAAAAATTCGATTTTTTTTTTTTGGCTTAAATAATAGTTTGAAGCCTTAAAAACATTATGCGAAAGGTCTCAGTGTCGGAACAATGTTTTTGCTGAAAATTTAGAGCCCCAAACGATGACGTGTATCTGCGTCCTGTAGCGCGTTAAATGCATTTTCCTCGGAACTATGTTTTACAAAACGGTGTGCAGCATTACTCCAGTTCTAATTAATCAATTGCTTTGAAAATTTACAGTTATCTTTACTATTATATTTATTAGGCATTGACGATCCGTTTTTTTCAAAATTGTCAAATAATTCTGCAAAATATTCGTAATAAGAACTCGTTTTTGTGTTAAAATTCGATTTTAAGATAATATCTGCCACATTGTTCATTTTTATATAAATTGAAATGTCTCATCGTCAATGCCTAGGACATTTATCATAGTTAATGGAATATTTCGGTTTTTGTTGTACATAACAACCATTTTACCACAATCCTGCACACCAGCTGGGCATCAAAACAAGAAGTGGCTCGGGAACATGGCGCTGTGTAGGCTTAATTATAAATATTTTTTAAACATTGCCAAGGGTTTTTTTCAACATTTGTTATACCTAAATACAGTGCAAAAGTTTCAGGATAATTGAATGCTTACTTTATCTTCGGTGTTGCTTAAAAAAATGCCTCGTTTTCCATACCGCTAGAGGTACCAGACCCCTTAAGGGGTTAAGGACACACATCCTTGGATTAAAATAGAACGCGTTGCGCGTTTTAGCGTTCGAATGTGCATAGAGTCGCCATGAAAGGAGTCGGTTGGTAATAATTATAATGAATATCGAGCGTGAACGCGGTAGCAGGATGGAGAGCAGAGCGAGATGAAGAGGGACGAGCGTTAAATCATAAATCTAGCAAATTGGCCGCGGGGCACGTCGTAAAGTATTGTTCACACCTACGTCCACGCGCGACGTGTAACGCGGGAACGCGAGGAATTTCGTCACGGCCTTCGCTGGATCTTCACGCACGGACGCCCCTTTGCTGTCCGATGGCTGACGGTGCCGCGACGTGCCTGTCATACTCGCCGACTGGCTTCCGAGGGCTTCCTGTCCCCCCCGTAGGACAGGTCGATTTGGTTAATGAACCTCCCGGTGGTTTCGTTGCGTCGCGAACAACCGCGCCGTTATTAATCTCGATCGCGGCTACTCGTTCCTCCGGAGATACCCGAAGTCCCCAACCGTGACGATATCTTGTTATTCCTGATAAGATTGATGTCAACGCAATTTAAATTCATACGAAGGCGGACCAGCTCGTCGAAATCAGCTCCATTGTACGCCGATACGAGCAATTTATAATATTATTCTCCGAAACAGATCGAATTGATAAGCTCCTCCTTTTGCTCGACGGACTCTCGAGTGAAAAACTACGGTCGATCGTTCGTCTTCTAGGCGTAGCAAAATCGTGTTCCAATATTTGATGTAGCTATTATTATACGCATTTAGCAAATAATAGCAAACGTAGTTCAAATTCTGAAGTTATATTCGAAGGATATTCGGTTCTCTTTGTCCCGAACGTGAACATCGAGGGCTGCGCGTGGAAGGCGAACAAGGCGTAAGAGTTAAATTATTTATCGCGGAGGATTCTTCCCCCTAACGACGACTTGTCCTGTTAAACGAAGTGAAGCAAACGGAGGATGACACTCGAAGTCATTAAAGTCACCGGTGCGAGTTTGTTCTCCGCGCGTTGAACTCTCTCTCTTTCACGCTCATTGTAGTTACCTTTGACGCGGTTTTTAATTGCTTTCATAGTCAACTCACATGTATGTGACTTAACTCACTCGTCTGTGATACTAAATTGTTTTTGCATTTCCATACTTTAATAACAGAAATGTTCCATTCGCGTCTGTTTTGACCCAAAGACGACGAGCCTGTAACGAAAGGGTTGAAGCGTAAACAGGTAACGAACTCTGGAACCGTGAGCGTTGCCGTGGAAGCATCGACCGGAAGTTGCAACAGTTTGCAGAGAGCGTAATTCGATTGATGCGCGAATAAGAGGAGGCAACTACGCTGTCAATGAGGTCTGAAAAGGCTTCTGTGTTTCACTCGGTACCCTTCTTTCCTAACGAACCGAACGAGGCGAGGGAAAGCTGCGCGGCGAACGTGTGCCGTTTAATGAAATTGGAGGGCTAGGTCAGCGTTCCTGTTTCCAGAACCGATACTAACGCGATTACCTCGCGAAAACGGATGCGGAATCGAGTTAGCCGGGCCGCGCTGGGATAATTCCATTAACATCGATTCCAGCGGCTGAGTTTCTGATTCGGTCTATTTATCGGCCGCGCGACGACAATAATGAATTTTCCGCGGGACGCTTAATTCGCCGTCGCCGTGGACGGAGTCTTTCGTTGTCAAATTAACGGACCCCCATCGCGGGCGGAAGAGAGGCTCTCGCGGAACGGACGTGGCCAGCGACGTCGACCCGAAATTAACGGAAATCGGATTCCCCGCGCTTCGACGAACACTCCCAACGCGTGATTGATGTTTAATCGAGTTACCCCGGACCACGGTGCAGCGTCAAAGTTTATTCCTTATTTAGAATATAGACTCGAATTTATTTCACTCGTAACTATTAATCTTAATGATTTTAGGGATTTATTTATGATTTATTTTGAGTAAATCGTACTGGGTCGCAAGAAAATTTTGTTTTAACAAGAATTTTTTATTATACATTTTTCGTGATGTAGACAAGTCGAGTGCCGGTCACTGGTGATCTCCATGGTAGTCAACGTGTTAAATCTTAAACTTGGAGGCTTCTGTCGTTCCGTCGAGCGGAAGAGAAGTTCTCGCGAAGCGGATGCCATCGACAACGTCGCCCGAAATCAACGGAAATCGCGTTCTCCGCGCGTACGTGATTGGTGTTAAAATGCATCACTTCGGACCCGAAGTACAGAGTCACGAAGTTTATCATTTCGAATATGCTACTCGGAATTGGAAGCTTCCGATACGCGCGCGAATTAACTGATTTCAATTCACCAGTCAACAAACATTCTTTTCGATAAAAAATATTAATTATCGAATAACCTTTAGCTCTCAGTCTAAAAATACCGAGACTTTTCTACGACAGAGATTTGCAATTAATTGGCGACTCGAGTATCGTAATCGATTGCCATCGCGTAAAAAGAAGACTGGTCTCGATAGGATCGCTAGAAATCGTTCTTAACGATTGCAGTCGATAAGGAAGTAAGTCGATTGCAACATTGACGCACCGTGCTCGATGCAACTTTGATGCTCGTCGAGTGTGCCGTGGATAAGGCAGGAACGACGGGGAAACGGGAGAGAGGGGGAAAGGTCGACAGATACGCGCAATTTTCCCTAATGATCGTATCGGCGATTAGTTAGGTGCCTTTCTATAAATCTTCCCTAACTAATTACCCCTTGCACTCTCAACCCTCGAAGAAGACCACACGGGCGTTCGAGTGAACCATGCAGTTAAACGCTAATTATTATCCACGTATGCGATAAATTAAACTGCCAGATGCCATGGTATCGTCGAGTGCCTCTCTCGCACGCACGGTGGACCGCATTATAGGTGTATGGAATATTCGCTTGTTCTGCGTTGCCTCATTCAATTTTGCGCCATCCATGCGCGCTTATGTTCGCTATTGTGGGCATCCTCGATCTTTGTCCCGGTATATCTCTCACGAAGGGTCAGTTTCAACGGATTTCGCGAGAGGGTAGCTTCCCCTAACTGTTTTCCAACGACCAGCTCTCGTCATTTTTTTTTTAATCTCAACGAATTTTAGTACTGCACGAATTTCTTTCCTTGTTCATATATGTACCACGTCACTTTATTGTTCTTCATAACTTTTTACATCTGTTATTTCTCATCCCTTACATTTCGAATTTGCTATATTTTATTACGAAATTAATAATTAATAATTAATTTGCGTAATTTTTTTTTAATCTCAACGAATTTCTTTCCTTGTTCATATATGTACCACGTCAGTTTATTGTTCTTCATAACTTTGTATATCTGTTATTTTTCATCCCTTAAATTTCGAATTTGCTGTATTCTATTACGAAAACATCAGACGGGCACAAAAGATCGTAGTAATTTTACAGAACGCGACCATTTTGAGGAATCGCGTTTTGCGTGAACGTAACGCTTTAAACAACGATGTAAGTGGCGTTTATTCGTCATAGTGACATTTCTACGTAAAACACTCTCCGAGGGAATGTTTATACTGGAGTATCGATCGCGGGAAAAGAGTGATGAATGAATGGATTCGACGAATGGCGACACATGGCATGAATATGTGATGTCTGTGAGAAAGGTTTAACAATCCAGCGCGATTGAGGATCTGGGCGCAAGGAGGGATCGTGGGAATCGCTCGATGTCAAAGAATTGTTGCTATAATTTTGCAAACTGTACACTGTAACAATTTTTAGAGAGTTCAGTTCAATTTTCTTTAAATATCATTCGTAAAATGATATTAAAAAATTTAATACTCACTCCGACTGTGATTCCATGTTTTATGGTCGACGTTTAATGCTCTGGAGATCGATGGGTCACCAAAGGGCGACAATTAGCGTTGGAACTCGATCGATGGGAGAAGTTTCGTTCCAGGGTTGCACGGAGACTAGAAACTGGAAACTTTGTTCGCTAATATAATTAGGCAACACATTCTGTCGACACAATGTTACGAATTTCCGTAAGTTATAGCTAACTATACGGGCTAGAGAATTATTTCTGATAATTCAAAGCGCAGGAGTCGAAACGTTATTAAAAGAAGCTTGTGAAAATCTCTTCGTGTCATTTTATTCGACATTAGAAAGGCACGTTTTTGACAAATAACGTTGCCCCGTTCTCAGCTCGGTGGTATTAAATTTATGGACGACGTGTACGTGTTTTCGCGTTCGCAGGTGCTTGACGATATAAAATTATGTCTTTACCATTCAACGATAAATTGACTTGGGAGTTAATTAGAATTAAGCTGATAGGCTTTAAGAAATTGAGCCTCGTAATAAAGTACCTAATACTAATGCCGTGTTACGAGCCAAGGCCGTACGCGACGCAGGAGGCCGGCGAGAGGAGGGTTTTTCCAAAGGTATAACGATTCATCAGTTCGTTGGTTAGTATACAGGCGAGCCTAATGCGAAATTGAGCTCCCGCTGGAATGCAAAGTCACTAGGTTGGAAAAATCCGGGATAAATAATGCTCGCGCTGGAACCTGATGGGGAAATTAGGGACACGCAGAAGATGTTAATTAAGCCTCGTAACTATGCTTCGAGTGGTAAAGAATATTAGGTCAGCCCATAAGCGTCGGTTCTCAGACTTTATACAAACGTCCATTTTTGGCATTTCTCAAAGTGCAACGAAGATAAAATAAAATACAGAGGATCACACATTATTATACCAAGCTTCACTTTTAAATCGAATCTCTTGCGCAAAGTGTTTTTTACCGAGCTCTGAAGAAGTTCCACATTCGTTTCTAGCATTTCCCAACTTTGTGCAACGAAGATAAAACAAATCAAATGTCGCAAAGAACTAAATAGTTTCTAAAGAGGTCAAGCACCATTTCAGGATTCCTAGAAGCCAGCCTTCGAGCGAATCTTTAGAACGACTCGCGGCCAATGATTAATCGGCTCGAAAGTCGCAGTTTTACGACGTTCCGCGAAATAACCGAGAAACTTCGCGTATTCGCGGTTCTCTCAGCGCCTGAACAAAAGTTAAATAGCCACGTTTAATGCTCGTTCCGATAAAAATGCTTAAGTACTCGTGATCCGGGAGACAATATCGTCGAGAGCGTTTAATTATGACGGAATCGTTTTATTGCCGTACGACTTGGCTCGTTTCTCTGATCCGCGAATTGCAGGATTCGAGGCCGATCTAACCGTTACCAGCGACCTTTGAAATGTCACGTTCGTGTCGCTAACGGTTCGATTTTTCTGTTTGCCTGTTTCAGATGCCCAAATGGAGCAGGGGTACCGGTCCGAGGTCCAAGAAAGGGCACTCGTCGTATCCTTGCAGATGTTCAATCTGATTTTAGAACGTGGCGTGTCCTTGCTCAAGTCTCAGTTGGACAGCGGCGAAGAACCGAGGATGGTTGTTAGCGAGGACATGCAAGTCCTTTTACCAGCTATCAAGGTATTTCCGTTATCTCTGGCATATCTAATGGGGCCTCTATCAAGATCTCTTTTTCCGAGAAACTTTCACCGTGCCGGGGAAACCGCGTCATTCCGATCCCTCGCTCCATAAAATCTTTACAAAAAATGTTTCGATTCTTTGTGACGCGATTCCGCGAGCACGTGGACGTCCTTTTCGATGAATCGAGATCCTTACGGGAGGATCAAAGAAAGTTTCTTGAGAATGGCAATCAAAGGAGAAGACTCAAGTAAAATGGTTAAACGACAAGTGATATTAACAAAGGGTTTAAAGTTCTCATCGTAGGAAAGTCGTATGAAAATTGGACCATGTTTATGGGGTTAAGGAACAATTTCTCCAACATTCTCAGAATTTCTAAATATTCTTCACTAAAATACGCGTCGTTTGCATTTTGAAACATTAAAATCCTCCAATCCGTTCAGAAGTTATGATTTTTTAAACATACAGATGGAATTTCAGGGGAATTATTCATGTCACTGGTCAGACATTGTATTTTCAGAAAGGAATTTTTTTCTCGAAAGTGCGTAGGATTTCGAGGGTATGTCCATTCACCAAAAATGATTGTAATTGACCTCCGTAACTAAAAATAATTTTACCAAAACGATTCGAAATTTTTTAATTTTGCCGAAAAATTTAGACACCTCCTGAATTTTTTTCTCGAAACTGTGTAGGATTTCGGGGATATATGTAATGACCAAAAATTATTGTAATTAACCCCACTAGCTAAAAATAATTTTTCCAGAATGATTGGCAAATTTTTAATTTCGCCGAAAAATTTCTCCACTTCCGGAATTTTTTTCTCGAAAGTGCGTAAGATTTCGAGATTATGTCTATTCACCAAAAATTATTGTAATTTACCCCCACGACTAAAAATAATTTTTCCATAACGATTTGAAAATTTTTAATTTCGCCGAAAAATTTAGGCATCTCCTGAATTTTTTTCTCGAAACTGTGTAGGATTTCGGTGATATGTGTAATGACCAAAAATTATTGTAATTAACCCCACTAGCTGAAAATAATTTTTTCAGAACGATTCGAAATCTTTTAATTTCGCCGTAAAATTCCTCCATCTCCTGAATTTTTTTCTCGAAAGTGCGTAGGATTTCGGGGGTATGTCTATTCACCAAAAATGATTCTAATTGACCCCCGCAACTAAAAATAATTTTTCCGGAACGATTTGAAAATTTTTAATTTCGCCGAAAAATTTAGGCATCTCCTGAATTTTTTTCTCGAAACTGTGTAGGATTTCGGGGGTATGCCCATTCACCAAAAATGATTGTATTTGACCCCCGCGACTAAAAATAATTTTTCCAGAACGATTTGAAATTTTTCAATTTCGCCGAAAAATTTTCCATTCCATAAGGTGTAAGGTCTACTCGTGTACCAAAGAGAACATTAAAAAGAGCGCTCATTCGATTTATTATTTAGGAAATTTTCGTGGAAATCGATCGGATTGTTCGTTGACGGGGTTCCTTGTCATCGCCATAATCCTGCATGCGAGCGCGCCTAACCGGTCGAGAATTTATGAAGCGACGCTTGGTTCGCACCCACGCAAGGTCCACCGGTGGCCGTTGTCAGGGCCTGGGCCTGGTTCGTTCGTGTCTCGACTTATTATGCAACCCACCGTTCGCGATTAATGCACCTATCGCACGTAAGCTATGCACGCACGCTCCATCGATAAAGGTCAGCCTATGACAAGCCATTGGTATCGCGACGTCATTGGTTCTTCCTGGTTCTGGCTGGTGCAACCTTCAAGGATGCTCGCGTGGCGTATTGCATCGCGATGCACCGATTCTTAATCGCGTACGCCGCCACGGGGGGGAAATAAATTTACCGATCCACCCAAATTTCTTGCACGAATCGTTCTCAAAGTGGTCGCTCGCGTTGCAAAATAATTTTACTCGTTATCGTGAAAGTGAAAAATTGTGCAAGACGGGTAGGAGCTCCGGTAGCAACGTTTTTTAAAATCAAAAGAATTTGGAATTTTTGCGGATAGAACGCGTCGATCGTTATCGAAACGCAACCTGGCGCACGGAATAATGGCGAGTTTTGCTCTTGTACCGCGTAAGACCATTAATATTGCCGATAAAGTAGACGTGATACAAGACTGCTGGAATATGATTCACTTTACGAGGATGGATGGAACGCTGGGGATGAAAATAAAATGTCTTCTAGGCTTTCTATAAATAGGAACGTCCTCCCTTGTCTCCTGGCGACGATCTTTCATCTCTGAAACTTTTTGTTACAGATTTGGTGCGATTGGATGCTCTGTCACAGCACCGTTTGGAATCCACCGCCATCTTGCACGGACTACAGAGTCGGGTGAGTCTCGTCAAATATACTATTCCCTTCCTCGACTATACGATTCGTGCCATCCACGGATAGGATCCAACCGCCTCAATATAGTATGTAATCTATTATTATTAATCAGTCGTTTATTCTTCTTTATGTATCCACTTCAGTTTTGATCTACGATTTTTTTTATAGAATCTATTAATCTGTTCATTTCAGAAAATTTTCCAATTATGAGAGCAATATTTAAGATGTTAACCCTTAATTACTCCTATCAAATAGTGAAGTTTCTCTCAAGTTCTCATTTTTAAACAGGCAATTAACCCCTGATCACGGGCGTAGAAATAAATATTCTATCGTTACCACAGACATCTGGTCTCAAAGATCGTCACTTCAATTTTACAACCAGTAACCCATAAGGACATTATCTAACTCCATTTTTAATTTGTTCCCCAATGTACAAGCTTCAGAATTGCAGTATTCCAAATTAGATCTATCTTCTACTTTTGTTCCCCAAATAGTACCGAATCTCGTCCAATTTCGAAGCTCAGAGATTTCGCAGCGAGTAATTAAAGGTCAAGAAATGAATATTTCCCGGTTGCACGGAAGTTACAAACGGTTCGATGGTAATACCATTTGTCATCGTTCCGAACGGTTCTCCAACGCCGGTCAGCGTCGCTCCCGATATACCGCGGTTATTTAAAACTTTCCAGCCAGCCCACAGGCGCGGGCGTAACCGTTAAATGCCAGTAACAGAAGTAAATTTTCCTCGCCGTCCAGTATATTAGGATCAAGAGCTTCGCGATGGGGAAGGAATACTCGATATCTCGAACTCCTTCCGATCCTGTGGCTCGCGGTCTGCGGTCTGGATCTGGCTCTTAACTCCGACCGTCCAGTCGGTAACCGCGCACGATGCATACGTTCGCCAGTAGATTACGCTACAGCCACAAATTATTCGCTTCGAGAAGCATTTTTTCGCCCCCGAAACTTTGGGCGTCCACCTCCCCCATCGTTCTCGCGATCCAACGACTCGCCGGATGAGAACTCGTAAACGTTGTCCGCCATTTTTACTCTTTAAATATACCCAGTTTCGTACGCTGTTCAAAATCAATTAGGCTACCGTTCATAGACGAGTACAAAATTTTGTAAATCTCTGGTAAACCTCACTCGATTCCTAACCGTGAGAGAATCTCCAAGAAAATTTGAATTAGGAACGTGAAAATAGAGGTTCGACCTTTTACTCCTTAAGGTATGATCTAATGTCATTTTTCAAACGTACACTGTTTAATTTTGTTTAAATTTGTTCGTGAGAGGAATGACCACAATGGAGAATAAATTTACGAATACCTCGCCAATGTAAAAATGTGGATTTTTACCAAACTGGCAAATGGAGTTTAACTTGATGACAAGTGTGGGCTAATCATTGTGAAACTGGTTACAGAGAATTTGTGACGAGTCAGAGTCGTCGTTGCAGGGAAAAGGGTTAAAATAGGAATCCAACGATTGGCTGAGATTGAATATAGTATTAAAATTGGATCTTCTCGGGTCAGCCTGAATTTCGCCCGAGGAACGACGACCAAGAGGTGCCTGGCTGCGGCGTTGTAAGTGTGACACGGGTCACGGTCAACCGCTGTATCGTATCAAAACTCGATCTACAGTCACGCAGAGGTTCGCGGATTCCTACGGGTCGGTTCGTTTCCCTCCCCCCCGTGGTATCCCAGGGACCGTTCGCGCGCAATTATCGCCAGAACGGCGTCTAATTTGATGGAGAACGTGCGTGCAACGTCGCCCCGGCGAGTATCTGCGCTCGCTTTTGTCAAACAGATTAATCTCCGTGGTGGGAGATTTGTGGGGTGGGTCTGTCGCGGGTCCGGCGGGGGCCGCAGATCAACCAGCACGTAACGTTCGGTTCCGTCGCAGCTGCGCGCGACTATTAATTCAGGTTGACACTTCAGGTGTTTTGAATTATGACTGTTGTGTTGGACTATTAATTCTCACCGGGACGTCAATTTCTCAGGGTGGGAAAGTTCCCGGAGAGGCTGCTAGAGACATCACGCCCGGACGACGACGTTACACCTTCCAGGCGCCTGTTCCGTGATTTATCGCACGCGATAAGACGCGAAATTCCGCCCTAAAACCTAATTGTTCGAGGGATACCGGCGATCGTACGCTCTACGATGCTCGAGGGTAGCGACACGCGGGGGTGTCGTTGCTCAGAGTGCTAGGGGAATCATAGTAAACCAGGTCAAAATAGTAAAGATCCACGAAAAAACTTTTCGATTAAATGTGCTTGAAAGTTTTCGAATATGGCTGGTTTGAGTCCAATAATTTCTTATAGACAGTGTTGTCAGGGGGCAGAACACTGTTAGACACTGTTACCATTGCACAGGAAGTTTCCTTTTATTTATTAGAAAGGAGGGTTATAGACAAATTTTATGTGAACTTTGTAATATTGCCGTCCGTAATATTCACTAAATACTTCGATATCTTCTTGTTTGCAAGGTGATTTATCATTTTAAATAATGAGAGGTAAATTCTTCATAATTTAGTGTCAAGTATATTATAAAAATTACAAAATTATGGTTACATAAGAGTAAGATGTTTAAATGTTTGACCAAAAGTTAATACACATATACATTCTAGCACCCTCCTTTCCTCGTAACTTACGATACCAGGACTTCTATTGTATCATAAAAGTTCCCATTCGAATTTCGTGGAACCCACCCTGAAACTGTCACGATTATTTTGACGATTCGATGCATTTTTTTAAAAATCGTCACACTCTTAAGTAAAGATAGTAAGAAATATAATTCCCCGCGAAAGAATTCGAGAGAAGAGACGCGCGATCGCTACGAGAGCAGCGTCGACCACTCGTTGAAGTCACTGGGATCGCGAACCTGTTCCGTTCTCGAAACGATCCAGCGTGGGAGTGACTCATCGAAATAAAAGCATTCGGTCGCCGTTACGACGACAATGCAAAGCACACGGGGGACGTTCGAGGAAGGGTCCATCAACGTGTAATTATCTCCGTACGGGTATCCTCGATGATTGACGAAGAAACCACGGAATCGCTGAAAAAGATCGACTCGTCGTTAGCGTGACGGGGGCCTCTGAAAAACAGAGAAACGAGACTCCCTTAGGAAACGTGCACGTAACATAAATTCCAGGCCAATTTTGATATTTGAAAAGAAATTCTCACTTTATTCGATCTACTAAAATTTTTATTTAAGTCGACAACCTCGACTCGGATTATAGCAAATAAAAATGGCTGAGCACTTGAACAAATCTTTACCAAGGTGCACCACTTTCCTATATCTCAATTTAAACATTTTTTACGATCGCAAGAAGAAAAATGGCGGCCATTGACGGTGTCTCTAGGCGCCCTCGCGACGCTCGAAAGTCTTTTCCCCCCTCGAATATTCGAGCGAGATCGAAGACAACAGATTTTTATTCTCGATCGCGCCGAGCCCCCAGCCCGAATATATCGATCCCTCGGATCTTTCTAACGAGACGGAGCAAAAAGACGAGGCGAAAAGAGAGAAAAGGCTCGTGGCTGCCCGACTGATGCAATCTATCGTCCATTAAACGAGTTTCAAGGCCTCTTTAGTCCCGTAACTGCGAGAACCAACGGTCCCTATCCGGCTGGATGAGTTAATTATTGTTGCTCGTTAGCGATTAACAATTATGCGAGCGTAGAGCGTTTCCTTGGCAAGGACGCGCGGCGCGGCCGTCGATCGGCTACCAACGCGATCGCATCCTCTTGATCCTGTTCACCGCGAATAAAAAACGGTCTTATTTATAGAACCGGGGATCGCAATTAATCTGCCGTCGATCGCAACTTATTCGATTCCCTCTGCCCCCGACGCCGTAAATTTTTTTTTATTTATTTTCATCGAGGATAGCAACTTTGTTTTATCCTCGCGATCGCTCGTGCCTGGAACCGTGCAATTCCGATCGATCGATCAGTTCCCCCCGTCTCTCCCCTCGGTTTCTATTCTGCTTTTTTTTTCTTCTCTATTTATTATTAACCCTTTGGGGACGGGAATAGTTTTAAACGAGAGCGTCCGTCCAGCCGAGAGTCGGTTCTCTTATTCTCCAACGCGAGGACGAGATTATCCTCCAAGTTTATCAATTTTCCAGACTCGTTTTACTTCCCCGATGACGCGTAGATCGCATTAATCTACCCGGCGCGACCGACGCGTTATTTATTGCTAGGTGTTTCACTCGAGACCGAGCTGCTGAGTTCACTATGATAGAGTATATCAATCACGCGATTGTTGACGATCGCGAGGCGTTTCGGACGACGCTTTGGATCGACGATTGTTTTTTTTTTTGCATCCGCGAGATGATAGAATTATTGGACGGCATATGTTGCGATTCACCGAACGAAGAACCGACCATAATGATCGTCTTGTCGCGACTCCTTCCACTCACGGTTCGTAAGTCACGAGTATTAGGACACTTGTCCGAGACGTTGTCGATCTTCAATCTTTGGACCATTGTGTCCACGCGAAAATAAGTACAACGATCTTTCATGGATCGTTTCAGAGGTTGGATAACTCCGCTTCAACGTTCGTCGATCCAACTTCCTCGAAGATCTTTTTGCACGCAGGTTTCTAGATTTTCCTCGTCTCGTTCGATTCTTTGTTGCGTCACAGCGCCGTGAATCATACGCGTACAGAAGAATGTTTGTTATTAACTTAATTGCATGCACTGCATTATGCAATTGCCTGCGGAATAATTTGGCTCACGGTGTGTACGTGGTAACAGGAAGACCCAACTTCCGTCTACGATTCTCGTAATGATATCTAGATTCCTTTTTTAATTTTCCAATTAGAACATAAACTACTTCCCATCTTTATGGATCGGCTCTTTCTATTTTCCACCAAACGCGCATGGTTCGCACACAGAAACGACTGTAAAAAAAGTACGAGTTACTGTCATTTTTAATAATCGTTGACCGAAACGAGCCAGTTTAATTGATGGTATTCGCTAACGACTTACGAACACCTTTGTATTACTTTGCAGATCGTTTAAACGCGTTGTAAAATACGTGCAACGCCAAGTTCACACTTGTTATTATATTGAGTCAAACATTCAAACGTTCTTTAAAATATAAGAAAAAATAAGCAAAGCCAACTTTAAAATAATTTTTTAAACTACTTCGTTGCAAGATATTTTAACCCTTTGTACCTCAAGAGTCTTTATTAATACGAACAATTAGCAATAAAAATTTCAATTTTGTAACGTGAGTTTTAAAAATAAAAAAAATCATAATATTCAAGTTTTTATAAAAATTCCGTGAGTGAAATTTTTAGCTAAAAAACGATCAAAAATATGCTCTCGCGATCGATAGAAAAATCGAGCGTACGTGCGAGGTAGGAATTTAATGATGGATCCAGTACCTCGAAATGAAGGTAGAAAATGGGTGGTTCGATCGCGCGCGTTACAGTTCCCTCCGTCGGTGATTTTTCTCGTTTATCAATAAGTCCGAGGCGGCTAATAATTTAACGATAAAGAGGTTCGTCGATTAGACGAGTAGGAAACGCGGTGCACGCGGCTCGGCGCAATTAACGAATGACCTTTCATGACGCCGATCGATTAATCCCGGGCCGATGGCGTCGTGGGCTTTTCTTTGTAGCTGCCTCCTCGCTTCTTTATCGCCGCCTCGGGGGCTGTGCACGATACCATCGAATGATCGATGGCTTGGAAAATGATCCCCCGCGCGCTGCCATTCATCGCGGTGAAAATAATTAAACGGACGACTTTGGATTTACAGTAATACGGAAGTGGTCGATGGATACGTGGCGCGCCAGCGTGGACGCGTCATATATTTAACGATGTCACCGATCCACGGCGGTTCGACGTACGCGGGAACCGCGAGCGCAGGCGATATATGTTACTAATTTTGACGGAACCGAACGAATCGTGACCATCAATCCAACGACGCTCCCGCCGAAAGGGTAATGCGTCATCGGAAAATGCGGTCGCCAGGGTCGAGTTCAATTCGTTCGACGGGGGCAGGTGTGAAAGAAAATCATGCGTTTAATCATTCAAATTGGACAGCCACTCGAGGATATTTACAAGGAACCCAATCACTCTTCGTTCCATCGCTGGTGCAATTTGTAAAATCGATACGGAGGGAAGCAATTTAGGTTTTTAAAATTTTCTTCGAATAACTGGGAGAGATTTCAACGTGACCCATATAAAACACGCGTTAAAGACAATCGTACAAATATATTTTAATATATAATAAAAATAACATCTTAAGTTTGACTGTTACTTAAATTCATAATATTTAAGTTTTTATAAAAATTCTGAAAGCAAGTGAAACATGTGTACAAATAAAAGTGTTCCATATTAGGGCAACTGACCCTATAACATTTTCGTTGTATAAAAATTGAATCTTGTGTTCGCATAATTTAAGGCTTAATCGACGATTCAGCCGCGAATGTAAAGCCAGGTATAGAAAATGATCGTGCCACCTGTGCCCATTGTGCCCGGGTCTTCTTTATTCGCGTTCGGATCGCGGGGCGCAACGTGGCTCGTTGATTCGTTCTGGCAGCTTACTGAATCATCGGCGAAAATTTATTGCAAGCGGGAAGAACCATCTGCGGTTGGATCCTTCCGGTTTCTGGTTACGCGATTTTCAGCCGATAGGCCAACGGGGGGTTCAGGCGATGAGGAATTTAATTCGTTTCGCGATGTTAACTCCGGTTTTCTTTGCAGCCCCGCCGGAGACGCATGGAGCAGACTGGCCACGATGGTGAACCTGCTAGATAAATTGAATTATTCCAGAGCAATACTGATTCAGGCCAAGGACGCGAGAAGACGTCGAGATGACGGTAAGCAAATCGATTCACCGGCAATTTTACATATTTTTACCGTGACAGGAATTCGCGTTCGATATCGATTTTCTATATTTTCCAAGTATTCGGTGTTCCATTTTATTTTTTCCCCATTCGCGACAGTTGGGCGTGTCCAGGTTTTCTTTATGCTTTCCGGGAAAAGTAGCCTTTGGATCCACTTTTATTATTATTTTAATTTTCACATACGCGCATTTTATGCTCCGTAATAAGTGTTATCGGCAGTATGTAAACATTACCGTACACTCGGTTCCTTTTTTCCCCGTTTATAAAAAGAGGATGCAGCGGATTATGTTTATAGTACGAAATAAAACTATTTTATGGTAAAGGAAAATATTTTTACACCCGGGGCAGATTTTCTTAGAATCACATCCACCGGTACGATTCAAACTCGTTTGATGTTTAGAAAAATTTCTAATATCACGGATAACAGGACTCTGTAAATAGTGGCTGCAAAGTGTTCGTAGATCAGGATATGGTAAGGATATCGAGCAACGAAATTGCTTCTTCTAAAAAATAGCTGTTTGAGAACCATAGTGGTGTAAGTCCAAATTCTTCGAACTTGAGTTAACACTGAATTTGAAACCTTCTATTTATCATCAATATCGATTTATTTGCAAGTTCATACTTCAACTTTATTATTAATACTTCTGCATAGAAATTAAAGAACATATTATATTGTACGTTAAAAATTATTATTCGTTAAAAACGTATCCATTATTAAATTTTCACTAACAAAATTTAAACATCTTTCAATTTTTATATAGACATTTTATAACACATTTCTGAGCATGTAGAAGTGTTTTTGTAACTTTAATATGTGTCTAGATTTTTTTTAAATAACGCAAAATAGCTAAAACGTGACTTACACCACTATGTTTTTCAATCCACGAAATAATAATAAGTACGCTATCGAACCATGGTGTATAATTGGAACAAACATCAAGGACATCTCCGACCGTGGAAAACTGTCGATGAACGGGTTAATAACGGAACAAAAAATACTTAATTTAATTTGTTTTCTCTGGGATCTATAAACTATTGTGTACACGAGGCGTGTACTTGTGATTTTAAAGAGCAAATACTAAAAATTACGACGTTTCGTCCCGGATCCGCTGCCGCATTAATATCGAGCTCGTTGATGCCGCTATTACCACGCATTGAAATCACTTGCACCGGCGCTCGTATGAAAACCACGCCACGATCTCATTATATGGTACAATCGCCACATTTATTTCGCGATCGCGCGAAAACGTTTCTTTTTCTAATAAATATACGTTTTCTAATTATTCTCATCGGCCAGTTTAATAGCGATATTAATTATTAAATGATTGTAAGAAGTAACTGTCGTCGTTGATATTTGCCCAGTAAACAGCGAGCGAAATTTACTGTTCGCGATTATTCTGTTTACAGTTTCGTAACTGTACCGAACGTAAGTATACATCAAACTGAGAATTAACTCTAAAGTGTAACCGATATTACTCAGCCCCGCGGTCATCCTCGCGGATTGTAATCGGGAATGAATCTCCTTTAACTGCTCCACGAGCGATTTATTACGACGCATTCGAGTCACTCGATCAGCATTTCTATTAATCCGCCTTAATGCAGGCATTTTATGCCGGTCTCGGATAAAGAAAATTATTATATAAGGAGGGAATCATTTCTACGTTATTTATTTGTACGTCCACGAGTTAATTACTCGAACTAAAACGCAAGTGGTTGATTCTCCAGGGCTATTAAATGCATTTTGAGAATATTATGCGCGGTCCCCGTGAACATTCCTCGGTGATCATTTCAGAGTTTCATTTTATTATATTCTTTACCGATTGTGTTACGTAAAACGTTGTAACGTACAACGTTAAAATTGCCAGGAGTGTGTCTTTTGTCCAGGTATGGGGATTTCAAGTACTTTTTCTTAAAACAGCGTCGAAAGGAATATCCAAAGTTGATTTGGCGTTCCTCGAAACTCGTAAACGGATCGCGGAATATTACGTCGATTTTCACGCCCTCTTTTCGAAGCGCTCCGCTCATCGCCCCAACGATTCATCACCTTCTCTCTCTTCCCCTTCCCGTACGCGTCCAATCTTCCAGCAAGTTGTCATTTGGGCATTAACCACCGTTACCGGTAACTCCGTTTCGTTCCGTGGCGAATCGATCTCGTAAACATTTACAATGACCACAGGTTACACGCGTTCACAAAGTAGCATCGAACTGACACGGGAGCCTCGCAAATTGTTTCGATCACGGACGAATAGGGGATTCCGCGCGCCTTCGAGGAATTACGACAATTTTCCTAGCAATTACGATCGTTCACGGTGGATCGTGATTGCGATCGATGGTCGATCGTGGCGAATGCGCGTTCTCTGCACAACAGGAAACGAAATTTTCTATACGATTTCAGACTTTTTTTTTCCCCCCGCCCCGGGGGCAAGCGTACCAATAACACAGTCCACGGATTTTTCAACTTCCGTGAAATGTATCGTTTCGAGAGAACAGATTTACACGGGGAAAGAAAAACATTTCCCGTTTCGATCGATTAAGTAATAAATGGTCGAGACTGCAAAATTAAGGGGAGATCAATCCAAAACAGAAAATTTATTAACACACAACTAATTTTTCACATTTTTAGCAGTGTGCTCAAATTTTGTAATTTTTGCAAATTTTATTCATTCTTAAAATCCCCAAACATTGAAAAGAGATAAAAAATTCCATCACAGTGGTTTCCCCTCTTAATTTTATCGCGTTTGCAGGGTTTCTTTTCGAGCTCATTATGCAACAGGGGGAGGGTGAGGAGGGAGCTAACGTGCATGCCCCGTGTCATTACGTGGTTAGAGTAAACTCCGGTTCCGACGTTCCCATTAAAATGGTGGAATCGAAATAAGAGCACGGCTTGGAGCGCGTATTACACGTTTACATGATGGTCGCCGCGGCGTAGCTTTAGGCGAGTTCCGGCCGGTCGATTATGCATTAATGAATGGGCGATTCTAACTCGGGAAGCATCTTTGCGCTACCATTCGAATTTTACGTAGAACTAACGGCAGATCGATCGTTCCCGCCTCGATTACTGTGATTATCTCGAGTCCACTTGTCCCGATCGCCGCGATGTCGGGGCTCTCTGCGTCTCGCGCGCGAGAATCGATCGCGCCAGCGATACTCTCGCAACGTCAAATTGGTCGAACGGGTCGCGCGAAATTACCGTGATCGATAATCGACTTACATTCGATTAGACCCCTCGACGCAACTTTTCTGTTAGCACGCGACTACGATGTTTTCAGATTAGATTAATGCACAGTATTCTTTTCGTGTAAAAATATTAAATATTGGTTGAAGCTTCTTGTTCAATGGCTCTTCTAAAAAAGATTCGAAATCTAGATAAATAAATCTCTGGTTCTCTTCGAATACGAAGTCGATCGAATAGTTGTAAATAACAGAAAGGGAAATATTCGATTGAGGAGCACAAATTTGTTGCAATCTCTCGTGGACGGAACGTTCTCACGCGTAATCAGCCGCAGAAACGTTTAACGGACGAGGGGGATAAAAAGAAAGCCATTCACCGTTGTAAATGATAGTATCTCAGCCGTCCTCGAACGAGAGCACATGTGATTTAATGGATTAACAGCGATCAGTCCTGTTGCGTCGATATATTAAACGATCTATGTATCATGTACTGTTATCGTATATAAACCTGTCTTAAAAGTAAGTATAACACGACCAAGGACGCGTCTCGAAACTAGAACGGTCTTTCCCAGTTGCACGGATCCGTTAGGGTAGACCTAGTTCTAGTCCAAGGACTCGGTGACACGAGATATCTTTTTATACAGGAAACGTTCGCGGTACTCCGCAAAAATGGCCGACAAAACGAATCAATGAATGCATTTTAATTTATCGTTATCAGTGTTTGTTACATTGGCAGTAAACTTAAAAATTTACTATCTAATTTTGAATACGTATAGTTCTACAAAAATGGCGGATATTTTTCAGTTAAGAGACTAAATCCTTATTCGACGTTTCCATATTAGAAGAATATAAATATAACAAGAGTCAGGAAAATTCTATATCAAATTTATCCAAACTATCCTATTTAAAATTGCCCCTTTTCGATGGGTCAGTTGCCCTAATATGGAATACTTTTTTTTTATACACACGTTTCACTTGCTTGGAGAACTTTTGTAAAAATAGGAAATTCTATGCTCATTTAATTGGTAACGATCAAATTTAAAATTTAAATATAAATATATTTATATACTAATATAAACCTTGCAGAAACTCAGACTGCGATATTTTCTTTAATATTCTTTTACGAGCTTTGGAATTCGGGCATATGCACGCTAGTTGCAACAAATAACGATCGTAATCGATTGCATTCATCGCCAATAGCAATATTGCAATGATTGCTTTAGTATTGCAGTGTTCCAAATTAGGAACGTACTCCATGTTAGGCCAACTGATCACTATTACCATTACCATTACCAAACCTGGATGATCACGTAAAAATTTATTTGCAACTTGGTAGCAAAATGAAACATGGCGTCGGTAGGAGATGTTTCGGTTGGTTTGGTGGCCCCAATCCGCGCGGAAAAGTGGGACTCGCGTATAGCACAGGCCGCGCAGAAATTCCATCGGACGTAGCAACCGTCGTCGTCATCGAATGGTCCCCGCGTAAATGAGGCCCCCGCGGTCCGCAATTTGTGTATTCATAAGATGCACGCGGAATGGGACAAAGAGAGCGAACACAGAGGGCACAGTAGCACCGCGGCGTGGCTCACGGTGCACGCTCAAAGACCATTGGCCGGCGACTTGTAAACGACCGGCCGGGAGAGTGTATGGCACTGCAGTGGTCACATCGAACGGATTCACCGTTACGTAACCGGCGGCTATCCACGGGTCAACAGACGGCCGGAGGAGGCTTCACCGTTCGAGGAACTTAAGTTTTTCGATTAAGGACTGGTCCAGCCGCGGGTGGGGAGAGGATCCGAGCTGTTTATCGCGGGGGATCGTCGCGCTTGCTGGCTCACCGGGGATATTTGCTCAAGAATTACAGCGCTCGGTCCGTGTAATGAACGTCCCGGCCGCAACAATATTGTTAGACCGGCGAGTTATTGCCGCGACCATACTGCACGGACGCTTGTGAAAATTTGTCAACGATCACGTGCAACTAGAAAATTCCTCCTAACATTATGGTTTACGTACGAAAAATCGGGCCAAGATAGGCCACTGGGGCCACGACTGTCTCTCTTGGACAAGGAACGTGAACCAAAAGAGAATTTCGTTTCTAACACTAATTGTCTTTTAACCCTTAAGTGTATTAAGTATTGAACTGATAATTGTTTAATATATATCAATATAATTATTTGCAAATTTATGCAAAGTTGCAGATTGAGAGTCCATTTAAGGGTTACTGTGATTTTGCAGAGTGATAGTGATCCCCTTTGATGTATGTAAAATATTTAAGTAGGACAATTATAGCCCTGTAGGACTTTCGTGTATTTTTGTATTGAAAACATGTATCAAGGAGTTTATTGATGTCGAGATACTGGTAGCAATTAGGAGAATTGCTCTCGCCAGGGTCTAACGACGCTCGCATGTTCGAATGTTCGATAAGCGTCGCGGGTCGGTCTGAATTGTAATAGATTGAATTGTTAGACGATTCGCTGCAGTATGCGAGCAGTTCATTTCAAATACGTTTAATTTAAAGCTTTTCATTTATTATTGCCAAAAGATATAATAATACCACTCACGCGTTTTTTCATTACAAAAATCGAGAGGTACAGTAGTTTATAATTTGTACGATACACCAGCTTCTAATTAGACGCAACGATCAATTGATTCTTTTACTTGTATACGCGCGACTAGAACATGGCGAAATTTTCTATCAGACCCCTGTCACCGGAACAAATTATTAGAAATGATGAGTCGCGTGGATTCGACGAACAGCGAAGGATCCCATAACGTTATCGAGCGATCCCGAAGCCCAGATTCTTCCGTGCGCGCCACACGTACCGAAGACAAATCCTTTCCTCTCGTTGGAAGACAAGCCCCCCCGATAAAAATGAAAAAGCATCGAAATGCTAAGCAGCGGGAACGTCCGGCTTCGGTGGGATCGTGCGCACGCGAGAACGCAGCCCGAGCGATACGATTCGAAAAAGGAACTGAGACAGTAACGGTACCTCCGGTAACGTGTGCCGTAATGCCAATTTGTTGGCTCGGACGGTTCTTGCGTTCGCTCCTCGGGTCCGTTGTCGACGCCAGCCCTCCTTCACGCCCCCCTCTTCCACCCCCGCTCGATTTACCTGTGCACGTTACACCCGAGGCACAATGGATAAATTGGACAAAAGGTACGAGAGAACATCGACGCGGGGGCCCCCGGAGGTTGCCGAACGTGCGCAACGGCCCGAGAAAGAATGTTATTGTGAAGATCGCCAGACGTTTCTTCCCCAATTTCTTTTCTTTTTCTTCGATCTCTTCTTCCTCCTCTTCTTCTCGGCCGGATCCTTCCCTTCTCGTTTCTTCCAACGAGGCGGATTCTTTTCTGGTCTTCGGGGCCGGGGCACGAGACGAGAGTTTCGCGTCGGAGGCAAGAAAACGGCCACAGCATCGTCCCTGGCTAACGATCTCTCGTTTAACGATAAATTCCTTGGGCGTAATTGGGATTTTCAGCGGACAGTAGGGAAAATTATAGTACGCCGCGTGATCGTACGTTTCGCGTGCTCTCGGTATCGGTTTCGCTTCGAGCGCGATGATTTAACGGTTTTGGCGGATCGTGGGCGCAATTAAAAGGCAACTTCGAATTTTGGCTAACGTGTATCGTATTAAACTAATGCACAATTATAACACTGGTACAAAGATGTAATAATATATCTTTTTCATTCGAGAACCACTGTTTCCCAACGTTCCATGACCACTCACAAGTTTTAAATATCTCAATGTATTAAAAAATGGATTTATTTTAGTTTCAAAAAAATTTTCATAGTGAATAACCTTTACGAACCCTACGAACACGACTGTTTAGACTATCATTTATCAAGGCCAGAAAAAAAATTTTTAAAGACTTTACAACGAAAGGAAATAATCGAAGCTCGACCACGGTTGGTCCAGTTCGCGTTCGAATTGGAAGCCGCAAGGCCCCAGAGTGAACCGATTTAAAATCTGTGTCGGTTGGCCAGTCGCCCATTAATATTCGCGCGCGTTGCGCCGCGGCGTCGCTCGAATCGTTTTACACGGCCCGGGATGCATTTATCGCGAATATTACACGAAGTTCAGGGTCAGTATCGTCGGGAACGCGCGTGGAACGTGAGGAGGGTCGAGTTAGGAGGATCAGCGATGCCAGCTGAGCAATTGATCATCCGGAGGACCTCGCATGAGGTAGATTAAGTCCAGGCTCGTTCCAGCCGGACGGAAAGAAATATAGAAACCTAATCGCGCTCTCTATTTCGCATGCAGGTTGTTGTTAATGCGAATTCCAAATCGGTGTCGTGGCGATCGCGTTAAGTGGTATCGTTCGCGCTGTACCTAACGACGCGATGGATCTCGGGGTTCGTGACGCGACACCCGAGATGTTTCCCCGTGCTCGGGCGATCGTGCGCCTCTCGATGTTTCTTACGTTCGAAGAAAAATCATCCCGCGAACCTGCACCGCGAGAAAATGGTCTCTTTGTTCCGTTTTCTTCGCGAACTCGACGAATTTTCAAACTCGAAACGCGTCGAGCTCGAGTCATTTCTGATCCAATGTGTGCATAATATATTCAATGTTACAAGAAAATTTTAATTTCAAATAATTCGTCGAACGTATACTATGTAATTCTATTTAGATTTGAATATTGATTTTAATATATAAAACTTGATGGCGAGTGAGTAGTAGCCTCGTGATTGTGAAACTCGACGTCATGAACTTATAACGAGTCAGGTTCCTCGAAATATATAACAATTTTACCCCAGTAAAATCGTGAATCTGTTTTCTAACACGGTGAAAATTCGCAACGAAGATTTGCATAGTGTAAATTCGTTTATGGTTAGTCACCGGGGGTAAACGTGTCTGGGTTAAAGTTGTTAAAACGACCGTAGACAAGCGTGTTATCCGACGTCTCGAGGCAGCTGGTTGTTTCGTCGGGAATAAAACGAGCGCGAGAAATCGAATCGTCATCGCGTACGTCTCGCGTTCTCGCGTCCCTCGTATTGTTCCATTATCGAGGATCGAGGCGGGTGGAGGTATGCACGTTCGCGAAGTGACTTACAGAAACTCATCGATCGCGCAAGTGTGTCATTCGACAGGTTGAATATCTTCGAGTCTCGTTCATCCGCGCCCGATACTGTGACAGACAGGAACGCCCTGCCACTCCCCGGTAGTTGTTGCTGAATGTTTATCGTCGTTGCATTCGACTGACATTTGCATGATAACAGGTTGCAAGTGTCATTGTCTGCCGTCTCGATGCAATGGCCGGTAGAGGGCTGCATAATTCTCAGGCAACCGTGCTTGCGATTCGCGATACCGTAGAACAGACACGTCGAACGTTTTCTGGCCTACTTGATCGAAACTGGATCTCTCGGTTGTCTAAGGAATCGTGCCTGGTGTCTGTTTCAGAGGTCGAACTGGTCAAACTGCCGGAAGACACGACCTTGGCAGGGTTCACGCCCCTCATGTGCAATCCTCAGGACCCTTGTTACGCCAGTAAGAACGAAGATATAGTGAGTAAATTGCTTTCTAAATTGCAGATATTAGTATGGACGCTGGAAGCTCAAAATTAAATTCGTCGATATTTTCGTATTTGCAATTTTTTAAAGAATAAGTTGATCCTGTTATATTTGTGTACGATTTTATTTCCTCTTTCACAAATAAAATTCACAAATTAAAACGTAATATAATAATTATATTTTGCTCAGAAGTTTTCGTTCGTTTTTGACTATATTGAGTCGAACGGTTGGTTTTTTAGGAAGTCGCCCAAGTGTGCCTCAGGATAAACAAGATCCTATTTTTCGGCCAAGTGTTCCTCTGCGGCCTCGAGACGCCGGTATTGAAGTTACAGAAGAGCGAGACCGGCATCAGCGAGTACGTCTCCGTGGTCGAGGCCTCCAGCACGAGCATACCGAGCTCACCCCCGGAGCAGGTAACTAACTCATTCAGAAACTTCGGTCCAAAGTAAATTAAACGCACGAGCGAACCGCGTCCGCTTAATGCACGCGAACTTTCCCCACCCCATCGTCGGTTCGGTCGCCAACAAAGAATTTCGTCGAGGATGATGAGAGTAATTTTTTACCCCTCCATGAAATATTCATTCGTGCCTCTCCCGTAACAGAAGAACTTCGGGTGAAACGAGAGCACGCCGTTCGAAGGAATTAGCGGACGTTTGTCGGGCCAATCGGGGACGATGGGACCACTGACTTAACGATTCAACCCCTTTTTACGTGCTCTGATAAATTCCTTTTCTCGGAACACAGCTTTCAAATATCAATCGGGTCTCTGAGAAATTCCTCCAGAAATGTTATTGAAGAATGTTTACATTTGAAATTTCATTCTTTGGAGTATTAACCCCTTCCCGTACTTTAACATGTCTGACTCGTGATGAAGGTTTTGGCCCAAACATGACTGTCACGAGCCAGGCTCGATGACAGCAAATGACAATCGTGATTGAGGTTTAGTTCTTATCAGTACGCCGCAAGAGTTGGTCACGATTCTTATAATCTTTGTTGCAAAGCAGTTTAGCGCCAGTCTGGTCTGTTTACCGCGTTTGGCTCCGAATTTCGAGCTAAATGCCACGGGAAGGGGTTAATTCGGTTTGCGTTGCTGTAAATTATTACTAAAAATTTCTTTAAGCCGTCGATTTGGCTTCAGAGCGACTCGGAGCTCCTGGTGGAAAGTTACAGCGAGGGCGAGGACGAGCCCGTTTCCTCCCTGAGGAGATTCCCCTCTTGTACGGACGTACCTGATGACACCACCGCGCCCGTGGCCACCGTCGAGATACGGTCGCTGATCGAGAGGAAAGAAGAGCTTGAAAGGCGGCAGCGGAAGCAGGATCATCATCGACAGCGAGTACAGGTGAGTACGAACCACGTATTCCCCTGTGGCTGTGCTGTTTACTCGTTAAACACTTAGGAACATGATCCATCGATCCGTTCGATCGATCCGATATGCCGATGGGGCAGCACTTACTACGTCGTTACATTGCTTTTGGCGAACATTCCGCTAAAATATGGTCTTCCCATCTTCCTAATAGCGTCAAAGGTGAATCTTTATACCATCCTCTAGATACACTGGAAGAACTGGTCGACTCTTTATTTCTGGCAGAATGTGTGTACATTTTTTTCAATTTTATTATTCAAATTTTTCATTTAAATCTTCTATTTAAACTTCTATACACTACCACAGATCAGTGTCGTGTCTCGTTGTTGCAATTATTTTAAAAAAATACCATAAATTAATATTGCAAACACGAGTGTACATCAGCGAAGTACCAAGACTGAATTCGTGTTTCAATTCCAATATAACGAAACGTGTAGCGACCTGGATAAATAAAGGCTTCTTTTTCCACGTCCCCGTCCCTTCGACACCTCTAAATTTAGCCCCTTACGGTTCGAACCTTCTATAAATAGAGCCGTCAGGTCGATAGCGCGGTTCGATGATTCCCCTGGCCGAGATATCCTTTCGGTCGTTAACTCGCGTTCCTCCCTTCGGTCCTGTATCTTCATCGTTCCCCGCTGCCGCGCAAGGGCCGACAAAGTGACCGAAAAACACGTCCGTGGTCCCTAAGTCGAACTAAATCAAGAGATTACCAGGGACAGGTCGTTGCGTACTGTTGCTCTTTCGCCCTGTTTCGCGAGCTCCGGTTCGGTTCTTCTTCTTCTTCTTCTTCTTCTTCAATTCTTTTCCCCGGCGAATACGGGGCCCCTCCGCCACGTCCGTTTCGTCCTTTTATTTCGAGGTCCTGCTCGTTCGTTGGGCGCACGGCGCGATCGCAGCACGCAAACCCGCCGTTTTTATTTACGGCATCGGTGCTCCTCCTTTTTGCATATTTATTATCGAACCACCGCTCCGGGGCCGGATTTTGTGCGTACTATGTGGTCGTCGGCCCTCCATCTTTCCTCCTCCGGCTCGCTAAAGGATATTTTTCTCTCAAATGAGACGCAAAAGGAAGAAAGGGATCGGGGGGTCTGCGTGGTCGCGTCCTTTGTTTCCTTTTTATTTTTTTCTTTGCTCCTTCGCTTTCTTTCTTAAGTTACAGTGCACTTTCGCGCTCTGTGGGCCGTACGGGTAAATATCGATCGTTTCGAGTACTCGTGGGAGATTTTTGGCGTGTAGAATTTTAAGGACGTCCCCGAAATAAAGAACCCGCTGAAATCGAAACGTTTCTTTCGCGTCGTATCTTGGAAGTTCTTTTGGTTCGGTGATTTTACTTATTTTATCCCTGAACTTTTCAAGTAACAGTATACAGGGTCACCTAACATTCTGCTTTCATATTTTACATCTTATACCATTTTCTACGACCGTGACCTTAAATAATTATAGTCACTGAATTCCCAATGAAAGGGACTATCATTGTAGGTGTTTCAAAAAGGGTGATTCTATTTAAAAAAATATTGTGCCATTCAATTTTGTCCCCAAGACATTTGACGTATCTTCAAAAACAACAAAGATATTTTCGGTGCAAATGTTAGGTGACTCATCCTGTATATTATCCTCGAACCTTCTTCGAGTATAATGCTGATTATATAAAATACCCGAACGCATTACTGTCGTTTGATGTTTAAATTCGCTTCCCCAAAACTTCCTCGATATCCCCGTCGTTCCCATTCGTCGTAAGATCCTCTCAGGAAGCCTGGCGTTCGCCTCGCCCTCTATTTGGATTATCTTCCTCCGGTCGACGGACTTATTCTTCTTTTTTTTTTTTTACCCCTGGAAAAAGGGAGGCAAAATAAATTCGCCTCTATCGGCTGAATTTTTGCCCGGGCCGGCTTTATCGAGTTGGTTTCAAGGGGAACACCGGAATATCATCCCGAGTATAAAGTTACCCCGGGCGAACGACGCGCGATAGAGGGTCCCGTTGACAACCGACGGTGTGTTTCCTGGCCGAAATAAAGGACACTCTCGATATCCTGCCGCTACATACCTCGGTAGTCCCTGTTAGATCGCCCGGACGACCGTTGTATCGCCGCTCGTTCTTCTTTTCCGTATCGAGCCCCTTTTCTCGCGCCCCGTAGACGTTCCCTTCGTTTCGCGAATTCCGATAAGCGTCCACCTTGTAACGCGATATCGGTAATAGCGGCCGCGGGGGAAACTTTCCAACGGAATCACGCTCTGACGTCCATCGGCGTAACTTAACCCTTGGACCATTCTGTTCGACGTAAGAACCGCCGTGGATGAGGATCTTCTTATTCCATTTAGATAATCGTTAACGCGAGGTATGATTTTTCATCGGGAACGAACGGTTTTTATTTAGAAAAATAATAAGAGAAAAAATAAATTTACGTTCGAAACGTGCAATTTGAACCTTTCCACGTCGTTCAAGATATCGAAAAGTTTATTTCTCGAGTAAAATCTCGCCAATATTTCCGGATCGCGAAGACCACCCGGCGTGGTTCTAGATCGGTGATTCCGAGGTTCGTCGACCAACCATGACGGTTTGATGAAAAAAGGCATCGGTGAGGAGGATTAATTAGTCACAGTTCGCGATGGTACGTAGAACTCGCGTAACTTTTTGTGAATTCTTTTCTCTCCTCGCATCGTTCGTAGATCCCGCGACTCGAGAGGCCCCCCCGGTAGATCCGTGGATACGCGTCGGATGTTCGAAATGCAAATTTGAATCGGCGGAGAGGAGACGCGTGCCCGGCAAAAAGCAGTTCCGTGTAACGCGGCCGCGAGGATCGAGCACGCTCGTAGCATCATTTAGGATACGCGATAAAAACGACGGACGGAACCGTTAATTCGGACGAGCGTGTCGCTCCTTATGAGAGCTGGCTCGCGTTCGTGCGAAACTTCGATCCCGAGGTTTTGCTACGATCTATCTCGCCGGGTGGGTATTAATGATAATCACGGGAGAATTACGGGGTTACGTCTACGCTTTTAATATTCCGCCTCGGTCGGTCCTTCCCGTGAAATCGCTGGGAGATGATTGTTTAGCGTAAAAAGCCCCTCGGGCATTACTACTGATGATCGCGTTCGTTACTCGCGGTGAAATCTCGATTTTCCGGGCTAATTTGGGACGGGAGCTAAAACTCCGTTAAATATTAAACTATACGTTTTCAACCGGTTATTCGCGGGGAACAATTTTTTATATACTGAAATGGAGTGAAATTACGATTATCCGGCATACTCGAGACTGGGACAATCACGGAAAATCAAGTACGACGGATAATTGAACTGCACCTACGTATGGAGTGATAGGAACGAGGAATTGGACAATTTTTATGGGGTTAATGAACAATTTCTCAAATATTCTTAGAATTTTTATATATTCTTCACTAAAATACGCGTTGTTTGCATTTTGAAACATTGAAATCCTCCAATCCGTTCGGGAGTTCTGATTTTTTAAACATACACGTGAAATTTCAGGGGAATCATTCATGTCTCTGGTCAGACATTGTATTTTCGGTAAAGAATTTTTTTTCTCGAAACTGTGTAGGATTTCGGTGATATGTGTAATGACCAAAAATTATTGTAATTAACCCCACTAGCTAAAAATAATTTTTTTAGAACGATTCGAAATTTTTTAATTTCGCCGAAAAATTTAGGCACTTCCTGAATTTTTTTCTCGAAACTGTGTAGGATTTCGGTGATATGTGTAATGACCAAAAATTATTGTAATTAACCCTACTAGCCAAAAATAATTTTTTCAGAACGATTTGATATTTCTCAAGTTCGCCGAAAAATTTAGGCATTTCCTGAATTTTTTTCTCGAAACTGAGTAGGATTTCGGGGTTATGTGTAATGACCAAAAATTATTGTAATTAACCCCACTAGCTAAAAATAATTTTTTCAGAACGATTCCAAATTTTTTTTCCGTCGAAATATTTAGGCACCCTACTCCCTGTCGATTTTTCTTAGAAATTCGTTTTTGATTTTTAGTAATTTTGTTCGACGCCCTATAGAAAAGTTGTCTAATACTTTTTTGTAGGTATCCATGAGCTCTATTTCAGAAAAAAGTTTCATTGAAATATATTCACTCTATTAGGAATTATGGCTGTTTGAAAATTGGATCACTTTTATGGGGTTTTTTTTCACTTTACGATGTTAAGGAATAATTTTTCGAATATTCTTAGAATTTCTATATATTCTACATTAAAATACGCGTTGTTTGCATTTGGAAACATTAAAATCCTCCAATCCGTTCAGGAGTTATGGTGTTTTAAACATTCGCATGTTATTTCCAGGGAACATTTCTGGTCTCACATTAGATTTTCGGTAAGGAATTTTTTTCTCGAAACTGAGTAGGATTTCGGGGGTACGTCTATTCACCAAAAATAATTGTAATTGACCCCTCTAGTTAAAAGTAATTTTTTCAGAGCGATTTGAAATGTTTTATCTATTTTTCTTATATACTAATATAGTAATATAGTTTATTAATAAAAAGTAAAATATATGAGATTCCTACGCTTTGTTTGTCAACTGTAATAATCAGAACTCTACTGTATATAAAAATATGTCGAAATTTTCTGCATTCTGCGCAATTCTAAAAATGGGTAAATATTCTGAATCAGAACAAGTTTGGCCATAGCAGAACCTGTTCCACCTGTGTCGTTTAATTACGGTCGTCTGGTCGAGCCAGGTGGGAGTTGGCCTAAATTTCCACGGCGACAACGACGGCGGAATTAAATCAGTCCTCGAGGTTTCGCACGTTTCCAGCATCGCGTTAAACCGGCTGAAGAAACGGCACTGCTAGACGTCCTACTAATTTCCTTTTAATTCGAGTCCCTGTGACCCGACGACCGCGAGAACTCATCGCGCGGGGTCACCCGCGTGCGCCGTAACGACCAGAACGACGCTTTTTCGTGCGAATTTCCAGCCGGGTACCGTTCCCGCGAACGGGACGAAATTAAACGACGTTTCGGTAAAAAGTACGCGGGGCCAATTAATCGTTTCGCGCACGCTTCGTGAATCTCTTTCGTTACTGTTATAACGAGCCTCGACAATCGGTTTTCAGGAGCTAACGGACGCGACGAACCTGAACCAGAATCGCCGCGATTTAGCGACTATTAACGGTTATTGCGGGAGTACTCGTTGCCTTTCACGCTTTGGGACAAGTCCCGTTTGTTTCGTTCGCGAACGCAAGGAAGAGCTATATAATTTTTCCACTAAGCGACTAAAAAGATAAGTTCTCAAGAAAACGAGTCCCAGACAGAACTCTTCAATTTCAAAGCCCCTGCAAAAATAACAAGTGGCTAGTTTCCAATCGTCTGAAAGCAAAGTTTAACTTCGTGAGTTAAATACGGATCGTTTTCGCGTCGGACGGTAATAGTAATTTTTTGCGTGGTCGCTGATCGATTCAGCCAGTCGCGGGGCGGGAAAAAATTTAAACCAGAGATACGGAACGTGACCGGTATACCCGCGGTAAATAATCTCCGAAAAAAGGGGGGGCAGCGGAAAAGAAAAGATATGGAAAAAACGGGGCGGCGTAGGGATGGGAAAATAAATTGGTTCTCGCGGCTACCGTCCTTCGTATCATCGCGTATTACCGTTAACTCGGCCCTTGCGATTGCGATTCCCGGTGGAATTCATTTCGTTCTTTTTCCACCCGTTCGCGGATTGCGCCCGGTCACCTTCGTCGTTCAACCGCGACGAGAAAACCCGTTCGAACGTTCCGGAGCCGAATAAAACGAGCTCTAAATATCGTTAGATGCGCGCCCGAGATCACAATCTCCCGATACTTTCTACCCCTTTTCGAATTATTTCCCGGTGCCCCCCTCGTCCTCTATCCCGCGATATTGCTGTAATCTCCGCGTACGCGGCATTGGAGGACGCCGGGGCATTCGTGGCTCAGGGTAATAGGAACTCGTAGCGTCGTCTTCGGCTTTGTGTTTTACATTCTCAGGGAGATTCGTTCCTCCGTCAATAAGAACCGACCACGGGTGCTCGTAGTTCCTCGCGTCAATAAGAAAACACGTTAACGAGCTCGGGAAAGTACAATTAATTTATGTTTCCGACAATGAAATACGGCCTCGTTTAATTAGGCTTGGAAGATGTATTTCACGTTCGTAAAAGGATGTCGAGGAATCGGGGGGGATATTTTGTCGCTTGTTTGTAATGTTGATAATGTTCTTTGTCGGTGAAATGACGTTGTGAGAAAAAAGTGCGCGGCAAATTTCTCGGTTGTTGATATAATCTTCCTCCTCTGCGTTCCTATTTACGCAGACGCATCTATTTAACTCTGTTGATAGAAATAAGCGTGACATTAAATTAAATTACTACGTTGCGGACAATTTTCCAACCGAATGGTCGTGGCGAACGTGTTAATACCGGGCGTCCATCATCGCTTAAACGGATACAAAATGGTGCCCCTGGCGATTTTCAAGACACCGCGCTTGAAATCGCAACATTTATATAGTTAATTGCACGGCTGAGAGTTGAGAGCAACAGTGCAGGCAGATAGCAGACATCGAAATCGTTGTTCGTAAAGTTGCCTCGAAATGGTGTTCCAATATTAATTATAAACGATGGGGGAAAAATCGCTTTAATCTATCCCCTTTTGCAATTAACCGTAGAAAATTCTCTCTACCGTTGATTATTCGGAATTTTACGCCGTCGAATCAGAGCCGCGTAAACATGTCGCGGCTAATCGGAACGTTTTATGCGTTTCTCTGCGGCGAACGAAATCCGAGGCACCCAGGTTGACGCAGCCAGCGCAAGAGAATCGCCAAAGACCTTTCAGCGCTCCGTTCCCTGCCATCGGCGAGATTTCTATTTAAAGGTTTATTATGCCAATTAAAGCTGCCTCGCATTCACCGAGTTCAAGGCGATGGGTTCCCTCTCTCTCTCTCGATGGCTTTTTTTTACCGCGCGTGGACGTCGTCGGTCCTGTCTTTATGGATTCCGTTACCGCGTCGCGAAAATATCCTGGATATCGCATCCGCCGCCTGGTAGTATCGAGTAGCGTTCTATAATAGGTAACACATGTTCAATTAGCGTAATACGACGATAATGTGGCGCGTGTGTGCGGCGTGTAATGCGGCTCGACGGCCGCGCGCGTTCAAATTATCGTCACGAACCGGCTGAAAACCCAATTACCGATGTCCCATCTAGCTACGAGGACGATTCGCGGTTTTCGGTGCGATAGCGAACGAACCTTTCCATCGGGGGTCTCGTTCCTCCTACGAGCAACGATTAAACCTGGAACGGGTTCTAGTTTACTGGAACTCTTAACCCTTTGCCTTACGATTTAATCTCCAACTGTGCGTGCAAAAAGTAACACCAAGCTTTGGTCAGGTAGATTAACACGTCTTTGAGACGTCATTATAGGCTAAGGGGTTAAACAAATAATAAAACAATTTGGAACTTCCATCCCTGTTATTTAACTCCTTGACCTACGATTTCTGTTCAAATAATTTACCAAACGTGTACCATTTAATTCTGTTCAAATTTCTTCGTACAATGGCCACGAGAAAGAATAGATTTCTTTTACGAATACCCTTCAATGTAAAAATTTGTTGATTTTAACACTAGATTTACGGGCATTGATCGCACGTATTATTGATACCTTTCATGTTGACGATTACCTTACAATACGATTTCTTTTTTTAATTGGAATATGTATTCGTGCCATTGCATTCATCAAATTCAACATAAGTTGTTAAAAAATAATATTTACAGGTTTTGCAATTTTAAATATGGAATCAAACTAAATCTAGTGTTAACCCCTTGACCTACGATTTCATTTCAAATAATTTACCAAACGTGTACCATTTAATTCTGTTCAAATTTCTTCGTACAATGGCCACGAGAAAGAATAGATTCGTTTTACGAATACCCTTCAATGTAAAAATTTGTTGATTTTAACACTAGATTTACGGGCATTGATCGCACGTATTATTGATACCTTTCATGTTGACGATTATCTTACAATACGATTTTTTTTTAATTAGAATATGTATTCGTGCCATTGCATCCATCAAATTCAACATAAGTTGCTAAAAAATAATATTTACAGGTTCTGCAATTTTAAATATGGAATCAAACTAAATCTAGTGTTAACCCCTTGACCTACGATTTCATTTCAAATAATTTACCAAACGTGTACCATTTAATTCTGTTCAAATTTCTTCGTACAATGGCCACGAGAAAGAATAGATTTCTTTTACGAATACCTCGTAAATGTAAAAATTTTTTGAATTTAATAGATAAGACTTGATGACAAGTAAGTAGCCTCGTGACTACGAAACATGTCATCAAGAATTAGTAACGAATCAGACTCGTCATTGTATGGTGAGGGGTTAAATTTCAAGAATACACCTATGGAACATCCTACGAAATTCCAGACGTTGATAAAAAAAACAAAAAAAAAAACGAAATCGATTAGAGTTTCCAAAATTATCGACGCGTCTGCATTGTTTATGCGCCGCGGAGCGTCGATCGGTGTCGATTACAGAAGTATCGTATCGAAAATTGATATCAAGCGTATACGAGCGATTGTAATTGATACGTATCGATACTTTCACGCAGATATTTTGCGTGCTTCGGTAAAGCGATACCTTATTATCTGGCATCGACAGTGTCGACATAGTATTAGTCTCGTCGCTGTCCAGGATCGCATAAATTCAATATTTTTTTCTTTTCTTTTTATTGCCCGCCAAGCCTGCAATTTATCAATCATCGTAAATTACTTTGCTCTTCTGTATCTTCCCAGCCACGGATCGAAGACACGGTGAGAAAAACGAAAATTCAAGGGACCCCCGGAATTATGGTCTTGTTAGGAAATTTCGGCCGCGCTGGAACGTAAATTATCGTCGATTCGTGACTAGAGTTTCACGTGTTCCCGGTTTTTTGCCAGGCATTTTTGCAAACGACGTCTGCTGCCAAAGGCCAATTAGACCGATCCAAATTTCACGGTGCATCCGAATCCGTAATATTTCTTTCGACGGGGGAAATGGCAGATTGCTATCCCGGGGGATGCACCGGTTTCTGCATAGAGGGGAGAATAAAAACAAAATTGAAAAGGGAGGGGCGCCGGGGACGCGGAACGTCGAAGGCTCTTTCTTTTCTCCGCATTTTTGCCCACGATAATGTTCGAAACTTCTTGCACCAGCGATGTTTCAGCTCCCCTAATTATTACGAGGGATATTCGCTGAATAATATATGAAATTAAAATTTTAAATCGGTGGAGAATTATTTTCAAATTCAATGGCGTTCTCATGAAACTCTGGGAGCTCTATATTGACTTTATTGTATTAATTGTACAGTAAAACTTCAACAATTACAAACGATACACAGCGTTATTGAAACCGTCTTTGTGGCGTGTAAATTTCACGTACCGCTGAAGGAGAAGAGTTCGCGGATGAAAGTGGCCCTTTCCCCTCGCAGTGACGACGCCCCGTTCGTTTTGCAGCCTCGTGCTAACTTATTCCACTTGCTGAACTTGAAATTATAAACGCGCATCGACTACGCCGCCCGGTGAACGACCTATCCGCGCTAATTAGGAATAATAGTTAAAATAAAGAGTGTCGCCTACTCCAACGGCGATCATCTGCTCGGTTGCTTGCCTATCGATTAGACCCCATTCCCATTATGAGATCTTCTCTAGGAACGTAAAATGTTGTTTCACTAATGCGTCCGGGGTTGGCTCTAACGAGCTGACCACATTCAAGCCGCGACTTCAATGATCCTACGTGTCCCGTCATCCTGCATGCGATTTTAAACCGCCATTTTTAGCGGGGACTTCGTTCCTATCTTCGACTTTCTCTATTGCTCAAAACGATGCTTTAATAATAACAGGTCTGTTATAATCTTCGATGAGAACCGATGAAACTTCTAGTTTGGATAAAATTTAAAAAAAAATGTAAACAGAGGAGTTACCAAGAATGAAATAATGACGAATGAATTTTTTGACATCTGACTTTGGTTTAAAATTTGGTTTTATTAAAAAAAAAGAGAATGAAATGTCACACTTTCGACAGAGTAATTTTCTCGAAAGATCGCTCCAGATTGTAATCCTTTATAATAAAAATAAAAATGTCCAACCGTTGACGTTTCAAACCCATCGCGAGGCGTCAGTCAAGTTTTTTTGTGGTCGTTTGAAAACGTTTTGCAAAATTGCTAGCCTAAAATTGTCGCGTCCCCGGGAAGAGGACGTAGATTATCGCGATTAGTTGTGTACGTCGCAGGATCTAGATTTACTTCGCAGACGAGGGGCACGGCGCCCTTTTCTGGAAATAATGGACTCCCGGCTTTAATTAACGCCTTTATTCCTGGACGTTTAATTACGTACAATGTCTCGTGCTAAGTTACAGCCTCGTTGAAGGCTTCTTTTGAGGGGACGTGGACTCGGTGTTGTGTTATGTAAATCGATCTCTGCTAGTTATTTAGCGAGTTGCAGAATTTACGCGTCCCGCGGGAGATGAAGCTTTTTCCACCACGGAGACTTTCCTCGGCGAGGATTCACCTTTCAAGGAATAAAATGGCGAAATTCTAAAAACTAAGAAAAGTAATATATCCCTATTCTCTTAAAATCTGTAGATTCCAATATTATCGATGTAAAACTTGAAATCTGTGTGTTTGCGATTCTTCTATGAATTCTGCTATTTTTATCGAATCATACAGATTACTCAAAATATGGTGGAGTTTTTGGGAATGGTGGGGATAATTTGGAGGACGTTCGCGAGCAGAGATTAATGTAAATCGACTTCTCGCGTCAAGAGATACGCTATCGTCTCATTAGGGGACAAAAAGCGTGGAACAATTGCGTTTTACGAGGCGACCGTGCGCTCGCTTTTGATGAAGAGAAGGTCGAGCACCACGGCAAGAGAGAACGAAAGCGGATAGCGAAGACGAGCGAGAGCAAAGGGGATCTCGAGCAGCTAATTACTCTAAACTAATTACCTTTTGTTAGCTACGTCGTGTGCGAATGAACGTCTTGTCTGGTGGGTCTCGCGAACCTTGAGGAACGTCGAAAGAACGGGGAACGTTCGAGACGGTTGCCCGCAATAAACAACGATTTAAACGAATCCTTATCGTTTTGAGTAATTACGAGGACGATCGTTGGCGATTTGCTTTACGAGGAGATTTTATCGGAACGAAGGACACTCGACGAGCGGAGGCACGCAGACGCATGAAAAAGCGATACTCGCGTGCGGAGAGTTTAATGAAATCGCGCGTTTAAGAGACGACCGGTCCCGGTACCGTAGATTATTTTTCGTTTCGATATTGTAACGTAAATTTTAATTAAATAATTATTCTTGTGCAAATTTGATTATCGTTCGGCGCAGGATGTTCGATCCTTCCTCATCGACAAACACTAAAACTTTTATTTATTACGCGGCAGCCACGAAACCACGCGTATAGATTCGCGTTTCCAACGAATTTCTAATTAATTAATTTCGATTTTAAAATGGTCTCGAGCACCGGAAACGTTTATTGCACAGCGCTTAGCGAGGACTGAGCGATCATTTATCAAACTTTATACGATTCATATTTCTCGAGGAAGGTCTATTTTTTGAAATTTGTTTAAATAAACCTCCCCTTTCTGACACCGTTACGGTCTCGTTAACGTCGATAGTTTGTAATAGTATAAACGTCGCGGTGAACGGAAAAACGTAAATTATGATTGAATTCTGTGGTTCGATGCACTTCGTCCCAGCCACGAAATTTCTATCTAACCGATCGAATGCTCCATTAATTCACCCGGGGTCACCCTACATAATTCAGCGTACAAACACGCGCGTTTCCATGCCGATGAAAATTAATTGCGTTCACCGGGCCGCGCGACAATTATGCTACCAACGTTTCCGACGTTACCGTAAGCGAGATGGCGATAGCATAATCATCGTTATTATTACCACGAATGGACTAACGGCTGTCTGGTGCATATTGCAATGAAATCGCGAATCGAGTCGACATCGATTATAATTTATCGCGCGTTTGGCCGTTTTCGCGAGATTTATTATGTCAGTGGTTCTTAACACACAATTCATCAGTAATTATTTTTGGTAATAATGCACTTGGTGCTTCTGTGGTAATAAATTGTGAAAAGTTTCCAGGAATCATTTTAACCAATACAAAGTTAAATCTTCACTTTTTTAAACTTCATGTTTTCAGTTTTTTTCAACCTACTTTACAATGATTTTTAGGTGATAAATAAATAATGAAAACACTTCTCTTGAATTCGATTTTTCATATATGGTACATGTTATGTATCGTTTTTGTAATTCGAGAAATGCATCGAAAATCTGACAGAAACTTTTACTATTGCGATTCGTGGTCATGGAAATATCGAATATTTTTCCATCAGAACGGTGGAATTATTTTAGTTGCTGGGAATTTATCGCGATTAATTTGAGAGCGGAGCAACGCTTCTGGCACTTTTTGCATATGCATGGACCGATCCCGGGCCTCGAAAGGGTTAAGAATCACTGGTTTAGGCGTACTCGAACGGCCAAGCGGTCCAGAATACAAATGGCGCCGCGCAATTCCCATGCAGAATGCACTCACCCTGGGCCCCGGACGCGTTATTTCGCCGCAGTCGAACGAGATCGTTAATAAACGATACGCTTTATTGTGATTTATAACGGCCGTGCCTCGCGTCGCACGCTGTTGCGTCGCTGATGGGCCATTTTCATACGGACGCGATGTATGCTCATCTTTGAACCGGTAATTTGTTTGCTCGCCTCTGTACCTGGGTAAATATTATTTCGCATCAAAATGAAAGACGAATTCCGTATCGTTTAATAAATAAAAAGAAAACTTCACAATTTTTTTGCATTTGCAACGTTATGAAGGTTTCAAATTCAATTAGAAAATTACATTTCAAACCATATCTCCAGTTTCAAAATTAGACTTTATCACCAATTTGTCAGCAGATTTTTCAATTGTAAAATACTCGTTGTAAACCCATTTGTGTTGACATCTTGGTGCAAAAATTTTAGAGTAAAAGACTCTCAAGTTGACGAGATGAACAATAAACTCTCACCCAAAAGCTTAATCAGATTCAGCCTTTTTGTAATTATTAAAAAAGAACGATTACATTTTCGACATTTTCATCTCCCAAATCCTTATTTTTCATTGCAACGTTACGAAACTTTCGCATTTAATTTCTGAATGGTATTACTTTCGAATAAAAAAATCAGAAAGGTGGGGCATCTTTCAACCTACTACGGTTCGAGAACTAAAAAAGAAGTTAGTATTTTCGCTGTGACGCGAGACATTTTGCGAATAAATTACAAGCACCCGGGGGTTGGAAGAGCAGAAAGACGGACACCTGTCGCGATGCTCGGGTGAATACCTCTTTTTAGAACGCGAGAGACCCTGCCACCCTCTCTTTCGTTCTGGCTTTTCGAGCTGATCTTTTAACGCGGCCGACGGGCACGACGCCGTGACGGGTTCCTCCTGTGCTCGTCTCCCTTTTTTTTTTTCGTCTTTTTCTTCTCCGCGTTCGGCCTCGGGGTTGTTGAATGAGAAGTTTAGCCGGGGAAGACGCGACGGGGCGTCCCGTGGGTTCGGGATTCAAACGACGCGGTGAAAAATTGTCGTAAACGCGGGGAGATCGAGTTCACGCTTGTAAAAAGAAGTTGCGAGATTGCAGTGACGTTTGAAAGACGCATTGTGCTCGACCGCGCGCTGCCGCCGGGCATAATTGCCGAGATAATTAGCCGATTGTACGACGAATCGGATAATTTTAATCCCGTGACGTTTTTTTCGACCGGAACGAATCGCGATCTTTTTCTGCCCGTGCTCGAGCGGATTCGGGACGGGCTGCCCTCGGACCGATTTTATATGTTAATTATATTTCGAACCGCGCTCGACGATCCATATAATAATTTTAATGAAACGATCTCGTTCGTCGTTTATTATTCGCTGCGTACCACTGTGACGAATCGAAGTTTGTTCGAGCAAGAGGCAAGAGAAACAGGTATTAAACTCGTTGCAATTTAGTTCATTTGTTCGACTGACAAAAGACTGCTAAAGAGGGGACCCTGATCATCGAATCATTTTCCATTAAAATTCGACCAAACCCGGAGTACGTTTCTGGACATGGAAAACCGCCAGCCAACGTGTTACGTATCACAACTAAATAAACGCGAACGTTGCACCCTCGTTAAAAGTGAAATGTATCTTAGACCGAATTCCATTCGGCCGGTTCCTCGAACAATAACTAAACCCCCGAGGCAGAAAAGCGGACCATTGTATACGAATTTCCCATTATTTCACCGCGGTTTCAACGGGGTATATCCCGGGAATTCAACCGCAGATCGCAATTGTTGGCACCGTTGAATGCCGGCGCGAACCATTTTAAACAGGACCGTAACACTACGGGGCCCGGAGCTTGTCGGGGCAGGCCGCCTGCACCCGGTGCATTTGAATAGAATGGCCGTATAAATACGCGACAAATATATGCAATTAGAGTCCTCCTATGGGCTCCCATTCCAGCCCTCCCCCTCCCCATCTTGGTTATCACCCTGTCGCGTGCATTCGAACGACGGGGGTTGATTCGACCGCGCCGGCGAGAGTCGATCGACCTCGAGCGATCGCGATAAGAACGCGATGAAATTCGAATTATGCGAACCGCGACGGTAGGTCTGCGCCGTGGAGTCGATTGGAAGACGATCGACTGTCGTTTTCCACTCGGAGATTCTCATTAATTTTATCGTTAGTGGCCATTCCACTGGCTGGGAAGATAACGCTTGCTCGAGAGCTGTTTGAGGTCGTTTGAACGTACCGGTGCCTAGAGTCTTCGAAATGTTACCAACAGTCTCGATATTATTAGATATTTTTAAGTGGATTGCTGGTATTTATAGAACGCGTAATTGTAGGGAAAAATGTCTTACGTTTGCAACTACTTGGTTGAGACTTGTTTAGGGGTGTTTGAACGTACCTGGAGTCTTCGAAATGTTACTGTATACGAGTCTTGATACTATTAGATATTTTAAAATGATATTTTGTTATTTATAGAACGTATAATTGCAGAGAAAATATATCAGTCGTGGAGGAGAGTAGAAAACGATAATTTGATGCGTAACGTGTTAATTAACGATCTTCTCTACTTCCCGTCGCTGACGCTGCTTCGCTGTTGATAATGACCGAACATAGATGCAATTCCGGTTTTCTGTACTTCTTCCCGTCGTTGCGATAACGAATATTGCTGCCTTATTGCATCATGGATGCGATCGTGTTGCCCGATCGTGCAACTAACGTTTCCATTTGCAGCCTCGGTTTGACAAACTGGGTAACGTTTAATGCTCCATTAAGTTTCGAACGTGCGTGAGCAGCGTAAATAAAAAAAGGAACGTGAGATTCGCTGGTCTCGTATCGGGTAGAAGCGCTTGTTATCTCCTATCGGGGGAATGCAATCAAATTCTAACAGATATCCTTGATTTGCCCGATAATTATGGTATTAATCTCGTTAAACAGTGCGTGCGAACGTTCGCCTGGTCGTATATTATTTGCATTTACATTATTTCGACGATAAAAGTAGTTTATCTAAAAGTATTCCCCGTGATAGATTTACAGAATATGCAAATTCGAATATTACATATCTTACGACGACATGGTTAAAAATATTTATGGGACCTTAAAATCTGTTTCGTTGTTGTTTGTGATCTCCTTAGAAATACTTAACTCACAGTTTTTTTATGTATCTATAAACATCTTAATATTAACCCTTAATGATTCAGAAGTATTTCAAGTTCACTTACTGCTAACCCAAGGGTTAAAATAGTTTCCCAAACGAAACGACGATAGCAAACGCGCAGAGTGGTATACCGAAAGTCGAAAAGATTAAGGGCACAGGATTACTTTTTCCACCGCGTTAACAGGATTTGTAAAAGGAGCTTTGGACATCCTATTTCTACTCGATCTCCCAAGCGAGTCCTGCGTAACAGCGTTCTCCAATGTCCCCCCGAAAACCGCGTAAATCCTTGGATCAATTCCTTTCTTCGCCATGGCGACCGCTGTACTCGTTCTTCCAGCGATGAAACTTCTTTTAAAAATCCCATCGTACACGACACTCCCCCATGGAACTGGGTACTTCTTGGTCCCGCGTATTCACCCTAGTTTTCGTTCGACCCTTGTTGGACACCCCCGTGGAACGCGTTACCAGAGGCCCGTCATATTCAAACATTTATAGTCGAAATATTACGAGGCCCGACGATCCCGTGGGAGGCGCACGTGGTCGAGGTTTACCCTCCCATCATCTGCAGGGCCGAGATAACGTTTCCGCCGTGTCACCCCTAAAGCAAAGGGACTCTGTCGGCGACGAGAAGGACATTGTCCTCATTGTTACCTCGACTGGGTGGCACGGGTAATGGCCGAGGCTGTCCCGCTAGGAGAAATCTTTAATTTCCGCGATATTAAGAGACACTCGTTCTCCCCGGGGCCTCGTATACGCCGCCAGAACACTGTCCTCGTTCCGACGAGGCAATCTGTTGGTCCGTTGATTCATGGCGGCCTGGGGAACGAGCGGGAAAGGTCGCGCCATTTTATTCTGCAGATTGCGTAACATTTTCTGATACGGTGCACCAGGGTTCGTTAGATCGCGAAGCGAGGGTGAAATTTGCATGGTGGTAAAAGCATCCCCATTTGTAAGCAGCACTTTCAACTCCAATGTTCTCGATGTCGCGTTATTTAGATCCTCGGGGCTCGTGTTACTGTCTAATTTAAAAATTGGGTAACTATTATCAAAATAGACGAGAGCATCGTATTCATTTATTTTCATTTAGTTTGTTTATACGGTGCACCAGGGTTCACTAGTCCGCGAAGGGAGGATGAAATTTGCATGGTGATAGAAGCATCCCCATTTGTAAGTAGCAGTCTAATTTAAACATTGCTTAACTATTATTAAAATTGACGAGAGCATAGTATTCATTTATTTTCTCGGTCTCGTTTTTTATATATTTAATTTTGTTTATCGAGCTGAGTTCGAAGACGTGAATTTCTAAAGTTTCGTTCCTCCGCGTCTCTCGAACGCGTTCCCAATCAAATCCAACGATTTCTTTCCCTCGCAGTCCCCCCCCACGTTCGAGATGCTAGAAGTAGTCTCGTGAAAGACCCCGGGTTCCGCTGGCTTTGACGCTTTGGAAGCTTCCTTTTCTTCTCTTCAGATTTTTCCCCAGACCCCTGCGCTGAAGAACCCTTCACCCGTCTCGCCATCTGGCCGTTCGCTAGATTGTGTACATAGGTGACCATTTACTTTTTTCCCCGGGAGGGAGCTGTCTCGCGGGGACGTCCCCGGGAGCTTGATTTTCTGTCCAATTCGGCGAAAGCTCGACTCTCGAGGGTCGTGTTCCGTTACCCGTCATCGTGACTTACCTTAAAATCACCGACCAAGATCCACGTCCACGGCATTCTCCACGAGAATTATCCTTGTCTGAATTCCTGACGATATTGCATAAATTCCACCGGTTACTAGATACAATCGTCGATGTTGGTTTACAAATATCAGACATCCCCTGAACAGTTAATTATAAGATCGAAATATCTCCTAAACTGATGATTCTTTAACCAGGATGCATCAATCTACTCGACTAGACTTTTGAAGATTTACATTTCCTCTCGTATTTATAATGGTCGAAATATGCCCCTCTGGAAACCTAACTCAGCTTCGTCTAAAACATTTTAAGCGTAACGTGAATCCAGATGGCAATACACGACGATTTACCAAGCACAACAAAATGTCGACGATCGCTAGGTAACGGTATCTCGTTTCCCCCTTGCGTTCGATTTTGCGGCGCGATTTCCGGCCGCCAGGCGGAAAAATGTCGGCCGGAATGCGGCGTTTCGCCTGTGAAAATCCCAAGAGACGCCTCCGGGCTCGCCGACACCTGGAATTCCTCTCGTCGGACGTGGAGGGATCGTTCCGCGTCGTTTCTATTAGTTCAGTCATTGACAGTGCAAACACTCTTTTGTGGCCTTCTTCTCGGGATGTGCTTCAGACTGCGATGCCCTCCCCGCGATATTCGACGGGGCACGGCGCGAGGGGGAGGGGAATGGCAAGAAGCGAGACAGAGGAAGGAGAAGAGTGGTACGACTCGTGACAATGTCAATGTTTGCGTCGTTGCGCCGAAGCACTCTCAGAACAGCCGGAGACTGAGTGTCTTCAGGTTGTACAGGAAGAATGGATTCGTGTCGAGGGTACGTAGAACTAGTCGCTCTTTGCGGGGACTACCTCAATGAACCTCCATTAATTTCCAAGCTTTCCACGGGACTCCGGCCCCTCTCCTCTTCTTCTTCCTGCCGCGGACACGTCAACCGCGTCTGCGTTGCCCCGCTCCAGCCATCCTCTGGATCCTTCTTGCCTCTCCAGAGGGCTTTCGTTCCATCGATCGAACCTCCTCGGCGCGCCTATAACACGTAACGCGCTATAGCACGGCTCTAATCGTTCCTTCACAACCGGAAGACTCTTGGACCTTCCATCGTTCGAGAAGCTCTCTTGAAGTTATATTCAAAGTGGATTAAGCCCTTTGCAAGTTTAAACTAATGATTATTTGATATACGTCGATATAATTATTTGAAAACTTAAAGGAAAGTTGACTTCCATTGATCGATTTATAAACTATTAGCAAGCCATTTGCAAAGCTATTCAGAGACTACTAGCTACTTTAAAAAATGCAAAATTGATAAGATCGAAATCTTTGTTGTGGCAAACCGCGCGGATGTCAAATATTAAGGGTTAATTTAACCCCCTATGGGCCGAATTTTCTTCTCAAATATAAACTTGCATTTACTTAACATTATATAATTGTCATCTTGTGAAAAAAGTAAAATTATTTGGTAAAATGTCGATGTGTTATCCCGTATGGCCCGAAAGTTAGGCTCCCAGAGGGTTAATTTGCCGGAAAATGGCGCCTTTTTCCGTCGATCGATTGTTGTCAATTTTTTTTTAGGCGCCTCGGTGCAATATTACGATTAAAATTGTGGGCGAGATACACGCCAAACCGCATAAATTAAAGCGGCGTTCCGTACACGGTTCGAGCTTTCCGCGATACCGTTGGTGAATGTACGGCCCGAAGGATTACACTTTGACACGACGGGATACTTGTTCGGCGTGTAACAGGTCCACGTAGAGGTGGCGTCGACCATCACCTGGGGCCCTCCAGGTGTTCCGGTATTTGTCGTCGGGCCGATCTTCATGTGGGTGTACTTTATGGTTCGGGGGTGGAGGGGACCGATCTGATTTGCGAGCGCCATTACACGCGGTCGGATCGTTGTAGCCGCAACTGTTGCATTTATGAATGCGATTATCCTTAATATATCGTCCGTGTAACTCTGCTCGCTAATTCCGCCGGGGCGGAGGAGCCGGCAATAAAATCAGGACGAAGTTACGAATGGTAATTCCTTCCCCTCCGCTTTATTATTTCGTCGTTCTTTTATCGTTTCGTGACTCGGGCTCGTTCGATCTTTATTTTTTACACTTCAAACCCCCCGGTCAAGTCGTCGCTGCAGCTAAGTACGCGATCCACGTATTATTTAGAATATTGTTGCTAATGGAACCAACGAGGTATTTAAATTATTCCCGTCGTTCGAGGCATTGTCAATTTATTCGCCTCTCTATAATCAATTTGTATCTCCCAGGTGGGAAATAATTTTTCTATCAAATAATTTATCATATAATGTTCATAAAGAAGCGTTTGACCATACGAAATAAAATTCCTCCAACACCAAATAATTAAAAGCTCCCTGTATGTCTCGTTTCACCCACAAAAAATGCCTGTGCAAGTGGTTTCGCAGCGCACAACAATGGACATTCTAATTTCTGTAGTGTGAATCTCCGGTTGGTTCGTCAGAGAATCCACTGTTGTTGCACCGCATACGCATCTCCAGTGGCATTAATCAAGCTCGCATCAAGGCACCACGCGGCCGTGAACGACCCCCAGGTTGCATCTCGTTTCGTAATCGTTGCATCTTACATTATCCTCGTCATTCCAATTACCGTGCTCCCTCCAATCGCGCGAGCTCGATCGCGTACCGGTGTTATTTACGTACGAGGAGTCCTTCTTTCCGCGTTTTCCTTCGTCGAACGAGGACGTCCACCGCGCTATCTGAAAGGTCGACGCGTTTCAGATAAGAGGGATCACGGTTATTATTATCGTTTAGTGCGGGGGGCAGGCTTAAACCATTTTCTTTTCCTTGAGTTTTCAAGTGGAGAAATACAATTCGAATTTTTAACAAAATAAACTTATAAAATACATCTCAATTCTGATCATTCGACCAGTTTTAATATTTATCCCCATTCAGTTAGACTCTGTTCCTCGAGGACCACGTTTGTCCCAATTTCGTTCAACAACCATCCATTTATTAGTACGTTTAATCCAAAGTGTTTGCAGCGGACGTGCCATCGAAACCATGAAATTTCTCTCCTCCTTATCGCCTGAAACCACTTTCATAATCGGTCAGCCGGCTCGGTTCCAAATGATTTCTTATCGTCGGTGGTTGAACCGAACGCAACGACGGATATCAATAACGCGAACGTTTAACAGTACTCGGCGCCATAAACGCCGCGGCGCGTTCGACAAGGCGTTTACGTTCGTTCGAGGGTGGGGCGGGGAGGGAGAAAAAAAAAAAGATAGAACGCGCGTTGCCCGCAAAGAGCACGGCCTGTACGAGCGAAGCGTGTAAATTCGAGCGGTCTTCTTTCTATCCAGCCAGTGTATATTTCCGGTCGGTGATTTATCATCTCGGGACAGCTGGAAATGTGCCGTGACTCCGGGCATCTATCTCCGCGGTCGTGTTCGATAATCGCGGCACGGTTCTGTCTCGTGAGCTTTATATTTATTCGCGATTCGAGCGGAAATATCGGAGCCGGGTCCGTTCGTTCTGACCCAGTTACCGGGTTACGATCAGTTTTCCCGTGCTCGACACACTCCGTGAACGTAATTTCAATTAGCCGGTTTCCACCGTTCCCTCGGGGGACGTTTAATATGGCGCCAAATTCAACGCGCTCTGCGCCTGCGCGGAACGCCATCTTCGAAACTTAATATTCTAGTGGCAATTGCATTCGAATCGAAGCACAAGATTATTATTTGATACTTTTACTCCTGACTACAGTCGCGTGGATTGTTGTTTTTTTAAATTTAATGTTACTTAGTTTATATCACAGACGAGGCGTAGGAATAGCTGTCGCGCATGCGCGGAACGCCATCTTCGAAACTTAATATTCGTATGCTGCGATATACTTACATTCGAATCAAAATACAAGATTATTATTTGATATTTTTATTCGTAACTTCACACGCGTGGATTACTGATTTTTTAGTTTATTATTATTAGTATATTATAGACTATAGCGTGAATAACTTTATAATATCTTATCCGTCCACGCACGGTGTGTGTCGCGCAAGCGCGGAACGACGCCATGTTTGAAACTTAATATTCGGCGCTTGCACTCGAATCGAGGTACAAGATTATTATTTGACGCTTTTGTTCGTTACTTCTAATACGTTAAACTAACGTTGCTTAGTTTCTATCACAGACGAGGTGTAGGAATGGCGTGAATTAAGCTTTATAACACCTTATCGTTGCACGCAGGGTGTCGCGCTGTCGGGAATGCGATACCGTTAATTGATTCTCATCCCGTGGCGGTTGAATGAAATTTCTTACGGTCGCGGGAATACGCCGCGGACGCGTTCCCATCGCGCGATGCTAATTCGACGCGAAGAAGTCCGAAGTGTCGCGGTGACGTTCCTCGTAAAAATTACTATGCTTCGGTGATTACGCGGCCAGGAACCGCCGGGACCTGTTTGCAACGAATCGCGGCCAGAATCGGTTAATGGCTCTCGAAATTATGCTAATGATAGTTACGGATGGACGGTTTTTTTAGGGGGAAGGGGGAGAATTAAGACTGGGTGATAAATATTCATGCGAAATGTACGGTAAATTGTGTCCAGAAGTGAGTTTAGTACACGTATACAGGTAGAAATCGTGTCTGTGTTTTGACCTTCGTGGATTCGTGTTCATGAAACTGGACTTGTGCTAAATATTTACAAAAATTGAATATGTATCTCTACTAGTTTTTTTTAAAAATCTAGTTCCATCTGTTACCGAATTGATTTCTTATATTTATGTGACTCTTGTTTCGGTCGTCTCGAATAAAAGAATCAGAACGAGGATCAAATAAATTACTGTAAATTGGTGTTCCGTGACTGATGGAGACAGGTACACGTAAACCGTAGGTTACGAGCGAAACTAGCGTGGACCTGCTCGGAACGAAGTATCAAAATTGAAGAGGGTTAACCCTTTGCACTCGGAATGCCAGTTATACCGGCATTGTACGAGCCTTTCCGGCAACTCGGAGTGCCAGTTGCGCTGGCACGGACATTAATTCCGATGATTCGTAACGTCAGTCGAGCCGAACGTGAGCTTGCATCGTCGCATTACGCAAGAACACGGGGCATCACACTCGGAGATTTTAATCAACGACTCGTTATCGAACGAATCGAGGCCCCGTTCGAATTACGACCGGGCCCAGGGTCCCGATAGCGACGACGAACCTCTCTCCCTAACAGATCGTACATTTCACGTTCCAAACTACCTGGGGGAAATACCAAAGATCGTACCTAAGCCTGACAAGCTGGGGAGATAAAATGCAGAGACGGTATTTTTACGATACTCGTAACATAACGCCTCGACCAAACGTTTTTTATGTAATTGGACAATTTTTATTTTAAGTCCATGTTTTATCGATGAACTCTCGTTCCTCTCATTCGTACGAAACGATTGAAATTTTAAATTTAATCCGGGTACAGGATGTATACGAGTAGCATTTGTATTTTAAATCTGCTTATAAACGATGAATTCTCGTGTCTTTTATTCGTATAAATCAAGCTGTGTAATTTTTATTCGGAATTTAATCGATGTACAAGATGAACACGTGTAGTATTTTTATTTTAAATCAATGATTTCTCATATTTATTATTCGTATAAAACTTATAAATTGATTGTAAAATTTTTATTTTAAATTTAATCGATGTACAGGATGTATACACGCAGTATTTTTATTTTAAATCTGCGTATAATCAATGATTTATTATGTTTTTTATTCATGTAAATCAAGCGATTATACAATTTTTATTCGGAATTTAATGGATGTACAGGATGTATACATGCAGTATTTTTATTTTAAATCTGCGTAAAATCGTATAATGTGTCTGTACAATTTTTATTCTAAATTTAATCGACCTACGAGTGTATATTTATTTTAAATCAATGAACAATCAATTCCCGGATTCGATCCTACGATTTTTACTATAAATTCAACCGAGTGTATTTCATTTTAGTGCAATTTGTGTTCTAAATTTAGCGTTTAGGGAGGGAAGCCATTGTGACGAATTGAAAAAATCGAATTGCAATATTTACAAGAAGTAGTTCAAGAAATGTAGTTTCGAAGACATGAAACATTTATTAGAAAAAGTTTCATGGTTGGCGCCCAAAAAATTCTTGAAAATTGCCTTTATTTGCAGTCGTCGCGGTGAGTTTCCCCCCTTAATTGTCGAAACGCCGTAGTGCAGAGGGTTAAAACGCCGTGGTGAGTGTATAGCGGGTGGAATGAACGTTCGCGTGTTATCGGCCGCGTGTCAAGGTGTTCCGGCGCGGTCCCCAGGCGAGCCGTGAACCTGTCCTTAACGTGACGCGAGTAGGTTTCCGCGTCCGTCGTCGAACATTTACAATGTTGCTAGAGGCGCGCGCTGTTTGCACGTGTCTGCGTGGCCGCTTAATATGCGTGGGCGTTGGAGCCGCGGTGCGTGATTCAAGGCGGGTTCTCACGAGCCACTCTCGCGGTCGAGGGGGTGTAGGCGGGCGGGGGAGATCGGAGGCGCGAGAGGACGAGGCCCGTAGCCCAGGAAAAGTGACGAGAGACACTACGCCGTTGGAGTAGGGGGGGTGAGGACGAGGGGGACGACGGTCGCGCAACGGTACGCCTTCGGTCGTTTAGGAATTCGCGAATACTTTAAACGGGAGTAAAGCGATCGGCGGCCATTCTCCACGGGTTCTACGGGCGTTCGTGATAGCGCGCGAATGCACGAGATACCGCGGACAGGGGGAAAACGACGCGTCGCCCTGGCGACAAGTGGAAACGGGACCCAACTATCGCCGTCTGTCCCAAGGAGCCAATGATGCGATCGTTGCACGCGAATATTTTCTCCGTCGACCCCTTTCGACGACTGTGTTCACTCCAAACCGATCGGTTTCCTACCTAGTTACTTCGGTTCAAATTATTTCCAGACTAGCATATATTTATTATTTTTATGTTTCATTTGGCCGGAATAGTCCTTCAGGAGACTATTATGCGATCGTTAAACGTTACTGTTTTATCTATCGATCTTTTTAAGGACAAATAACTTCAAACCGATCGGTATCGTACCTAGTTACTTCAGTTCAAATTATTTTATTAAATCACTTTATTGTTTTTGTGTTTTATTTGGTCGGAACAGTCCACCAGGAGACTATTATGCAATCGTTAAACATTAATGTTTTATCTATCGATCTTTTTAAGGACAACTCACTTCAAAGCGATCGGTTTCGCAGCTATTTTGATACTATCGTGTAGGCCTTCCATGAGATCTCGACGTTCGAAATTCTGAATGTACGATACACTGTTTAACACTTAAAAGACTCTAAGCTAGGTTTACTAATTAATAATAATTTTTTATTAAAAATTCATGCAAGCAAAATTCCTAAATAACGCTCTTATTTTTTTTACATGTTTGCTGGTATGTTAGGTAGATGATGGAGCAACAAAATTTATAAAAAATTGTATCGAATTAAATTTTCTAACAAACGTTGTTCGATTCTGAGATCGTCGGTGGAGATACCGATCTGATATCGTTATCATGTAATCGGGGATTGCTAAACAGGCAATCGACCGTTTCTTCGCTGCTTCCTACGCGTTCAGTTTCGATAAAGTCTTCTCCTTCCGTGCCTAATTATCATGTATCGTGTGGTACGTTGCGGGCTCAAAGAAAGCTAACATTCCAGAATTCACTGCCGTTCGAAATGCCTACGAATCCGTAATACTGGCTGGTGCGCGACGATTTTTAATGATCTTCATTATCCATCGTCATGCAAACACCATTGCTCGTCGCGGCGAAGACGTTCGCTGTTTACGATATATACTCATCGATCTCATACTTCATTAACGGGTGATCATCATTCAAAGTTCACGGAAATCAAAATCAATATACTTTGATAAAAACACAATTGGAAATCACAGTCCCCAAGTTTGTTTCATATTTATTTTAGTAAATTTAAGTCGATAGATAACTATTCAAATTGCATGTATATTTTTTGTAGTTTTAATTTATATTTAAAAGATCGGAATATAATTTTCCAGTAGTTTTGGAGTATCGAGGGCGTAGAGATTAGACGACGATTAGACTCCTTTTATTTTCCCTTTCGATGTTTCCGCTCGATTGTTTTCTCTTTCGTATAATATCGTCGTTCCATCCACTTAAAACGAACGAATCGTGTACGTGATTATGAATATACTCGACGTGCTCATCTGAATATCAAAACAGGTGTCCCCATTCATTCAGCCAAGTTGCTGTCTCGTCGTCCAGAGATGCTCCCAGCGAGGTATTCGAGTGTCTTCGGAGCATAATAAATTGTCGCCCTAAATCGTACAATTTTCACTCATTCATTTTACGGCGTTCCCTTCAAATTTGGTTAAAATTATCCTCAATCACGAATAAAACAAATAAACTTCCAATAATTTTGTTGTCCAATAATCTTTCCAGGACTAACTACCGAAATAAATAAATAAAAATTGTCTGAACCTCCACTGTGTATCGAGAAAAATACTCTGGACACTGGATTAAATTTAACACGATATCGATTAAAAATAAAATCATGGTTAATTGTCAAAATAAATAAATAGATGATTGCCCCTCCACTGTACATAAAAAAAAATACACTGGACCTGGAAAATTAAATCTAACTCGAAATCGAGTAAAAATGAAATTATGGTTAATTATCAAAATAAATAAATAGATGATTGTCCCTCCACTGTGCATTGAAAAAAACACACTGGGCCTGGAAAATGAAATCTAACTCGAAATCGAGTAAAAACAGAAATGTAATTTGTAAAGGAGGTTCGATAGGACTTTGGTGTCGTATTTTATCTAATTTCTCGATACACGGACGCCGCGATTATACGGGACAAGCGACGCTCCGACATGTGTACGACATTTACACGGTGACGTGACGGAACGACGACCAAGCGCGCCCCGGTCGTCTTCATTTTTGCATTCCGTCCGTGTACTCCCACGAACAATTAGGCTTGTCGTCGGATTCTTCGGACGCTTCCCGTCTGCCCGGTGCTCGATGTGCGAACGCGGGAACAATGAACGATATTCTCGTGGCTTTTGGATTTGAATAATCGTTCGACGAGATACCGTTGCGAGGATCCGTATTGAATCATCGGGGCCACAGGCCCACGGGTCGTTTTCTCTCGTCCTCGACGCGTAAAATAAACGGGGGGGGGGACATAAGTGAGAAGTAGCGATTTTAATTATCGCGGACCTCTCGAGAATCCTCTCGTTCGATCGTGATCCATGCATCGTCCACGCGAACGCGACGACGCTAATTATCAACGACAGATTGATTTACGTGGAAATCGATGCGTTTCTTCTCCGTTCGAGAGAATTCATTGTAATGGAAATGTGGTTAATGTTCGATGTGATTTCGCTGAGTGCAATATACAATTTTTACAAAGATACTTTGCAATCCTTACCATTGATATGCAAATTTCTGTAAAAGCAAAGAAATATTTCCATTTTATGGTGTTCGATACCGGATTGGAGCTTAGAAAAAAATTGTATAAATTTGCTCGTGCAACACGTAAAGATTCTAGAATTGTTAAATAATAACCTTTTCTTATTATCAACGAAGTATTTTCGATAGTCAAAGAGGGTTGAAATTTTATTTTTTATCACTATCCTTTACTTCTAGAAATTATTATCTAATTAAGAATTTTCTTGCCTCACCCTTTTCTCATTATCGACGAAGTATTTTAGATAGTCAAAGAGGGTTGAAATTTTATTTTTTATATCTATCCTTTGCTTCTTGGAATTTTTCTCTAACTAAGAATTCTCTTGTTTCACCCTTTTCTCATTATTAAAGAAATATTTTAGATAGTCAAAGAGGGTTAAAATTTTACTTTTTATCTCTATCCTTTACTTCTCGAAATTATTTTCTAATTAAGAATTTTCTTGTCTCACCCTTTTCTCATTATCGACGAAGTATTTTAGATAGCCAAAGAGGGTTGAAATTTTATTTTTTATCACTATCCTTTACTTTTAGAAATTATTATCTAATTAAGAATTTTCTTGCCTCACCCTTTTCTCATTATCGACGAAATATTTTAGATAGTCAAAGAGGGTTAAAATTTTATTTTTTATTACTATCCTTTACATCTAGAAATTATTATCTAATTAAGAATTTTCTTGCCTCACCCTTTTCTCATTATCGACGAAATATTTTAGATAGTCAAAGAGGGTTGAAATTTTATTTTTTTATCTCCATCCTTCACTTCTCGAAATTTTTATCCAACTAAGAATTCTCTGATGCCCCCTTTTTCCCATTATCGACGAAATATTTTAGATAGCCAAAGACAGTTGAAATTTTATTTTTTATCTCTATCCTTCTCGAACTTTTTATCCTAAGAATTCTGCTGTCTCTTCCACTCTATTTTGATATCAAGGAACGAATGAAATTCCAAGTGCAAATATACGGAGACGCGAAAACCAAGTTTCTCTGCCAAACGCGATGTTGGACGATGTTTGAACGACCCGAGGTTCCGTATTTAAGTTTGGGTCAGAGTGGACCGAACGCACCGCGGTATTCAGGGCCGCGTATCGATCATCGTCCCACGAGCCGAGGGTAACATTAGAGGGCTCATTACGTTCGTATCCTTTGTAACAACAATGGCTACTTGGCATTCGCGTTATGCCGTCGGCTCGACATTGTTCTCCGCGGTGTGCGCGACCGTTTCACGAGGCAACGTGTGCATACGTGGGATTCAATTGGAGGGTAATGCGTCTTCCGTTGCATCCTGCGTCCTCTCCTGCTCGATCCTCGAACAAATGGAACTTGCGTTACGTACGGGGATTCGTGGAAAGGGACGGCTCGAAAAGTTCCGTATTACTTCGCGGGAACGACCAAAGAAATTGATGGCTTTTCTTCGAAACTACGATCCAGATCTGTTTGGGCTCGTGGAACGCGTAAGAGGATCGAAATGTAACTTTCGGAGTTTGCTACACAATACCGAAAATGGCAAAATTTTATTCGCCAGGATCAACGTATGGCAATTTCTTTAAAGACCACATTTTTAAAGTAGTTTATAATTTTCTAAGTACGTAAGAAAAACGTGAAAAGTCTTGTTATTTTTCACGCGTTTGCAAATGACTATATTTGTCATTGTCGTTTCACAATCTATGCTTCGTCGTAGGTAATTCCTATTGTGTTGCTTTATGGTTACTTTACGTGATTTCTTCGCGAAGGTGACTCAGTACCGAGCGTACTTGAGTTATTAATCTCTACTTATTTGTATTATTGGCAAGCATCCTGTTTGGCGCTCACAATAGAATCGCCTCTCGTTGTTTTAATTTATAGCCGACATAAATTATCACGATACACTGGCCCCGTCGCAGCAAAGGAAACATTCTTCTCGTTTCTGTTATTCAGTCGCCGATGACGATAAGGGACTTTCTTGCGAACCGTGATAAAAATAGCGAACGGCGGATTCATCGTGGCCTTTGTCTGTTTCAGCAAATTCTGCAAAACTCCTCGGTATCAGTGGAGATCGAAGTGAAACCGAGGCAACTGGTCCCGGACACTAATTGCTTCATCGATTATCTGCCGCAATTGCAAAATATCACGAAGGCGATTTCCGGCGCGCAGCCGATCTATACGCTTATGGTGCCGCTTGTGGGTAAGTGACACTCTCGTAACTATTAAAAATTTCACTCTCTGTCGTGCTTTTTACTCGCCTTTCCTTCCAGATTAATTCTTCTCTCAATAATCTATTTTTATTCGTAACTTCGCGAAAAGAAGCCATTTTAAGGATCGAATTAATTGTAAATAGTTTTTCTTAGTTTTTGGATGTAAGAATACATTATTTTATTCCAAAACAAAATTTAAGAATATCGATGTTTTAAACGAGCTAACAATTTTGAAACGAAGCTGTTTTTAATCCCCAATTTGTAGATCATACTATTCCTCCTAAAATATAGAAAGTTTATATCACGTTAAATTTTAAATCTTTATTTTTCACTATAACGTCATGAAACTTTAGCATTCAATTCCTGAATAGTATTAATTTCGAAAAAAAAATAAAAAAAATATCGATCTCTGACTGCCTGGTCCCCTTAAAGATTGAATCTTTTGGACTTTCGCGTAAATAAATTACAAATAGTTCTTCTTATTTTTTAGATTCGAGAATTTATTTTATTCCAAAAGAAATTCAAGAATATCGATGTTCTAAACAAGCTAACAATTTAATTGTAGGTCATTTCTCCAAAAATTTAGGAAATTTAGATCGCGTTGAATGTTTCGTAGATCAAATTTTTTCCTCCACGTGATAAATACGTGATTTCGGAGTTACGCGAGGTTCTGGTTAATTGCCCGCGCGAAATCGAGGATCGTTTCGGTTTCGTAAGACTGCACGGGTCAGAGGAATACAAGGAAGAGATTAAATAATTCTACACGGTCGCCAGAAACATCTCGGAACAACCGGTTGACCCCTCGGGGTCCCGGCGGGCATTTCTTTCGACCGAAGGTCGTCGATTATCCCGGCCGAGAGGTGGGCAACTCCGTTCGAAATAATGCCTCGTTGCGCTCCGTGGAAAAAAGTAAAACGTATTAAATAATCGCCGATAAATAACGACGGAGGAGGTCGTGGCTCTTCTCGCGCGGGATACCTCTGTACTCTCGATGGCCGGGCAAAAATAAAAGGAGGCCCGATGCGAATCGATCGACTCGAATATCGTAAAACCCGCCTCCGCGTTCTGCCTCCCCCTCTACCCCGTCGCGAAGATTCGCCGAATACTCGGAACACGCTTGGGAAAAAGGAGATTCGATTGTCGAACATACAGCGATGGGAATGATATAGCTCCGATGAATTATAAAGCACGTTCCCCTAATTTACACGGTAAAACCGATGTCGTTGACCCCTTGGATCTCGAATTATACTTTGAGTTGTGCTGTTAAATTATAAATTTTCAAAGAATATTTTTTGAAATGTCGCTTCATTTATTGTAGAATTCAAAATAAGACGAAAATGAAGAATACCAATTTGTTGATCGAGGCTTCGTTAAAAAGTTATTAACGTTTGAAGTTCCGCCTGTGAAACGGGAATCCTGCGAACAGTTTCGAACTTCAAACGTCGATAACTTTTTAACGAAGCCTCGATCAACAAATTGGTATCCTTGATTTTCGACTTAATTTGATCCCCAGAATCTTCCATTAAAATTTCCCCAGGGGTGGTCGAACACCCTGTGTATTTACCCCTTTTTTCGGGGTCGAATAAACGATAATTCCCGTCGTATTTTACATTAATTTATTAGTCGTGTCCGTAACTTGGTACGCGCGGCTCGTTAATGTTTCATTACGCGAGTCGTGAAAATGGTCGCCCGTAACGTAATTGCCCCGCGGAAAGCGATAAACGTTTGATGAAGATTACAGTGTATCGATTCTTACGAAAAATGTCCAACGAGTTTCGCAGAGTCTCGTCGCGAGCGTCGTTAAAAGTATCGCCCGAGGGCGATCGTGTCATCGAGAGAACATCATCAACGGGTCATGGCGTGGGTCAAAACGACGCGCAAATATCCGACTCACCTTGCGATGACGATCGTCGTCGTCGTCATCGTTCGTCGCGTACACGATCGACGCATCTTTCCCTTCTACGAATCTAAAAATCGCTAAACGTCAAGGTCGGTATTTTCGTAATGCATCGACCTTTAATAAAACTTCAGGTGTACATTGAATAATTAAAAGAAGGTGCACGCGAGTATCGAACGATCAATCATTATCGATACAGGGGGTTCTTCGTACGTCTCTTAGTCATTAATATCAGAAATTATGCATTTATAATGGGGGCCGATTAGCAGAGTAATTTAAGTATTGAATCGATGGAGTTTGATGTATTGTTTGATCGAGATTGTTCATATTTGTATGATCGAAATAATTCTGTTATTGATAATACAAGCAGAAAAAATATTGTGTTCATAATGAAACATTTAGGTACTTTAAGCATTAAATTTGAAGAAATATCGTAATATAATGTTTGATCCAGATTGTTGGACATTTCTATTATATTACTAAGGTAATAATCGAGCTTCAATGATTCAGAAACTGCTGTTAGAAGTATTGTGTATATCTAAGGGTGGTTAAATTTCCCTTCAAACAAATTTTCTGGCTTCACCAACCAAACGTTATTCGAATTATTCTAATTAAAATTGTCGTCACATTGCAAACATCTAACGAGGGTTGAATATTTTCTTCCTGTTCAAACATCTTTTCCGTTTCGTTCGAATTGTTCCAGCAGCGATCAGAATTACCGATGGAAGAAGCGCTCGGTATTCACGGGTTACGTAATTAACGTGTACGCAAACGCCATTAAACGAGACTCGCCAAGTTCGCAACCGATTCCAAAAATAATTTGCTCTGTTCGCTGGGTGCCAAGAGTTTCGCTTTTTACCAGCAGAAGCGACATTCCGTTAGCTCGAACATCGAAGCGGATGGTAATTACCCATACGCGCGAGCGTACTTTAGCATAGCAATTACCCAATTACCGAGCTGCGTGTAACTGTCGAATTGGCGTGCTCGTATTGCGGCCCGAGGCGATCGTTAATGTGCTCCAGTCGACGCCAACGACCCGCCGTCGTCGATCGGCGTCGACGAGTCGTCGAAAGGATCCTTGAGAATCAAGCCTGTGACGTGTCTGATCAAAAAACAAATCTTTGATACGCTAGTTTGGAAAATAGAGAACCGACCGTGATAAGGTTCGATCACGGTGACACGCAATTAGAAGCTCTCGTGGCAATTATGCAGATTGGGGGATGATCTTCGACTTGACACGTGCCATCCAGCGTCCTGAGTCGTTGATTATCAAGGAAATATTCATTTTTTAGAGCCTTCGTTTCTGGTAAAATTTATTCCATTTTCTATCGAATCAAACGAGGGTAGTTCGTCGTATTTATTGAATATTTTTTTATTTACTGTGTATTTGGAGGTATTGAGTAATTATAACTTCAGTGGGTAGTTTATTGAGTAGTCTTTAATAGGCTTTAGCTATCAATCGTTGAAATATTAATTTCTTAGAGCTTTCGTTTCTGGTAAAATTAATTCCATTTCTTATCGAAACAAACGAGGGTAGTTAGTCGTTCTATTTCGTGAATATTTTTTTATTTACAGTGTATTTGGAGGTATTGAGTAATTATAACTTCAGTGGATAGTCCATTAAGTAGTCTTCAATAGGCTTTAGCCATCAGTCGTTGATTATTAATTTTTTGGGGCCTTCGTTTCTATGAAAATTAATTCCATTTTCTATCGAAACAAACGAGGGTAGTTAGTCGTTCTATTTCGTGAATATTTTTTTATTTACAGTGTATTTAGTGTTATTGAGAAATTATAACTTCAGTGGATGGTCTAATGAGTAGCCTTTAATAGACTTCAGCCATCAGTCGTTGATTATTAATTTTTTAGAGCCTTCGTTCCCACGAAAGTTAATTCCATTTTCTATCGAAACAAACGAGGGTGGTTCGTTGATTCATTTATTAAAATTTTATATATATACAGTGTCTTTGACAGTTTCGAATAATTGCAACCTGATCACTGTGTTCGATCAATGTTGATTAATATTAAACGCGACACTACGACCCGCGATAATAATGTCTTCGTTGTAATCGATCGCGATGTTCCCCCGATGCAAATGCGAACGACGACAGCGGAAACGTCTTCATCATAGCGAGCGTTTCTTTTTTTCTCTTTCTTTTTTTTTTTTCCTTGTCAAGCGATACGCGGCGGGTACGTAATTGGCGATAAATAAACGATCTTCCTTTGGCGGTTGACGCTAGCTAGGAATTTTACGACGATACCGGTGGATTTACAGGCGTTACCGCGGAATGTATTCCGCTTGCACGTCGAACATACTTCGAGATGTTTATTAGTTTTCTTGCACGCCTTCTTTCCACCGGCAATCGTAAATATTCCAGCGTTATCGCGCCGCGTCTTCCGCCTGGCGAATTTTTCCAGCCGCGTAACGAGAGTGTCTGATCAGCGACGGGCTACGTCCACTTGCGTTTCTTCGTTCTGACCATAAAGCGCAGTTTCCGTTAACCCTTTCGTTACTGCTGCATTCGTTTCGATGCAACCGTGTCTCGTACACTTTCGAACGCAGGTCGACTCGTTCTTTCGCGTCTTCGAACGCAATTATCAGCTCCTAATCCAAAAGATCGATCGTTCCTCCGATAAAAAAATTTTACAATTTTCTTTTGCTAAAAAAATAGTTTATATAAGCTGAGAGAGTAATTTTAGACTTCTCAAGGTTCGTTCAATTATATTTATTTTTGAATTTACAATAATTTATTTTTGTGTCACGAATTATATTTCCACGCTCTTGAAAGTCACCTCCATTAATTTGTACCGTATTTATGGAGAATTTCGAGCACAAAAATGGACGTGTATTTCGTCTCGCCAGGAATAATCGCGACTTTAAATAAGAAACCGAGCGTTCGCGAGAACACGGCCCGAAGTCGACAGAGGGTTCAAGGCCATTTGAAATGGAAAGGTCCATCGATCACTGTTACATGATTGCATATTACCGGTGATTGGATCGATATTCAGGCGAATCAATTTCGAGGCACCGCCATTAGCCACAGACACGTTGTTCGGGATTCGAAGTTAACAGAGAGCTCTCTGTTCTTTGGCCAAGGTCTGGGTCAAGTTCACCGCGAACGGGAACGGGGAATCGACCCTCTGGAATTTTGCCGGGTGAAAGCAGACCGATGTCCGCGTAGGTTTGTCTAATTTAACGAATCCCCCGTTAAACGTCGTCTCGAAAACTATCCGGGAGCTCGGGAGCAATCGTTATGTCGTTAAAATTCCATTGTCGGTAATCCATTAGCTAATATGACAACTCAATTAACGTGGGAGACAGCGTTTAGATTTATGACACGAGCCTGACTTTGCTATTTTTACATTCAGAGCGCCCGCGATGCGTTTCTGCATTACCATTGCACTGCAGTCGAAAATCAAAACAAACATTGTTCACGAAATATTTAAATTTGTAAATTAGAATCGACGAAAATTAAAAAATTTGTTAAACTTCAGTAGAGAAGAGATTAATAACTTTCTGGCAAGAGACTGTATTTCTCATATTTATGGTTTCTTTGGACCAAAGTATATTACGTGAAGTAGTCGAGGGAGGGTTTTATCACATTTTATTTGAGGTGGTTCACCCTGTGCACGTATATTGCGAAAGCAAAGCTCGTATTTCCTTTTTCTCCGGGTATCACGGGAAATAAGCGTCCTCGAGTTTACGAGTACAAAGGCTATCGCGTTCCTGGTCTCGTTTGGAAATGGGATCGTTGTTCTCTATCGCGGAAACATGCATTCGTATCAGCATTCCTTCGCGCGCACTATAAATCCTCTATCTGCTTACCATACGCACGGTGTGCGCGAATTTTGGTCGGAACGCGTGCTTGAACTCGATGAAATTTGCTATTCCGTGTTAAATGGCATCCGGGGGACTGTGCGCGCGGAATAATCGACGAATCGATTTACAAGCGAATTACTCGCTCGCTATCCACTTAGAAATGCATCTTCTCGTTCCCTTTGCCTCTGGATTTCCACCTTTTCCGCGCCCGTTCAATTATTTAACACTCGATTCCACATTCTAAATCAAAAGAACAATTTTGTTCCAACGAAATCAACATGGCGGGTTTCGATAAAAATATGCGACGATTTTTGGGTAATTTTTCTTGGGTTAATTATTAAACATGTAAATTCCAAAATATGTCCAGACATTTATTTATGTTATTTTATAATTTTTTATTTATTTTATGGTTACACAATTTTCTATAATTTCTTGTAATTTTAAAATAGATCTTTAGACGTGGTACTAAATGTTTAGATTTTTTAAACACGTGGAAGGAAGCTTTCGGTTTATTCGATCCTGCATCATGGTTTTTCCCCCCTCAACTCGAAAGAATTGGTCCGCGATTGGCGATTCCGAACAGGCAATCGAGCAAGGTTGTACTTTACACCAGGTATTCGATCGTGCGGTGCCCATTTATCTTCGACCGTCGATTTTCCGTCGATTGCTGCTAGTAGGAAACAGGTAAATAGGGATAAAATGTAAATATGGGAACGTGAGGGAACGGTTCGAAGGGAATCGCGATGAAAGGGGGGAGAATATCATGGGCGGTTTACTTCGAGGATCACTTTGAATACAGAAGTGGATATTCCGTTTTTGAACGATTGCTGTATTAGGTATTCGGAGACGTAACAAGGTTAGCAATAAAGTACGAAACAAACAAAAAATTCTCCCAATTCTCCTACCTTTCGATCCCATTTAAAATGCAAGAATTATTCGACTAATTGGTAAACGTTGACATAATTACCAGGTGTGTCTGTGGGGGCCACTTTAAAATATGTATAATACAGAGTTTCCTTTAAGTGAGGAACATTATTACAAGTTTAGTAAGCAATTAAATGCAGTTTGAAGAGTTAGATAAGTTACAGTTAAAATATAAAAGTAAATTGTACATTCATTCTGGTATATTTTCAATAATACATACGTAGCACAGAATTTCGTTTGAATTAGAATTAGTTAATGGTAGATTAAAATACAGAAATAAATTATAGAAGTCAACACAGAATTTTGTTTGACAGAAGCAAATATCGAGCCTGTTTTGAAGACTCGATGTTTGATTAAAATGCTGAGGGAAATTATAAGGGGTGGTTTGTTCCATACCGTGCACGCGGAAAGAGGATACCAATCAGCGTGGTACGTTTCGCAAGAAAGTAATTCCCGTCTTCGTTGGATGGTCCCCGGGAATCGAACGGAACCGTAGGTCGAGCAAAACGTCGCAAATCCGTATCGGATTCTGCGCCTGTGTTTACGAGGGGGTGGGTTCCGGGGTGGACTAATGCATACCAAATGTCGTTGAATCTCCAATTGAAAGTGCCTCTCCCGAGCGAGGTTCGGGGGCGGGTGTTTGGCATGGAACCCGAGTGTGTTCCGATATTCCTGGACCTCGAGGTTCGCGTGTACGCGAGTCGATTATCGGATTTCAGCGATGGCTCCGAACCGTCGTGCGGGGATGGGTGAGCGGAGGAAACGGGGGGTGGGAAATAAAAAAAAACATGTACGCGTAGGCAGTCGGTTCGAGACAGAAAAACACGTCTGCCAGCGAGAGAGATTCTTCGGGGGACTTTTGGCGGTCGAGCGTCACCCGGCTACAATTTATTCGAGAAAGTCGGAAGGGCTGGTATCATCCCCCGCGAAACGCGTATTCGGTTTCCTTTCCACCCCTCCAGCACCCGGCCTGACAGTGGGTTAATTTATCTGAACGGGGGGAAAAGTTTGCTACGGCGGGAGTCTCGTTTACAGTGTCGCGGAATGTTCGCGTCGGGGGCCCCGATCCCCGGTGGTTGGAGCTCGATGGCCGTGGAATAATTGTTTCAGACTTCCTCCGGGGATACCGTGGCTTCGTCTCGATGGCAGAAAATGCAAAAAGGGAGAATAATCGGGGCGGAGATGCGTCTTGAATCTCGAAGGAAATTAAATTCTTTAACGTCCGTTGCAAGGAATACCCTTAATACAGTAAAATTCCAATTATCCGGCATACTTGGGACTGGGGTAATGTCAGAAAATCAAATATTCCGGATAATTGGACCGCACCTACAGTATCAAGTGATAAAAACAAGGCATTGGTCCATTTTTATGGTGTTAAGGGACAATTTCTCCAACATTCTCGGAATTTCTAAATATCCTTCACCAAAATGTGCGTTGTTTGCATTTTGAAACATTAAAATCCTCCATTCCGTTCAGAAGTTATGATTTTTTAAACATACGAAATGAAATTTCAGGGGAATCATTCATGTCTCTGATCAGACATTAGATTTTCTGTAAGGAATTTTTTTCTCGAAACTGAGTAGGATTTCGAGGATATGTATAATGACCAAAAATTATTGTAATTAACCCCACTAGCTAAAAATAATTTTTTCAGAACGATTCAAAATTTTTTTTTTGTCTGAAAAATTTAGTCACCTCCTGAATTTTTTTCTCGAAACTGAGTAGGATTTCGATGATATATGTAATGACCAAAAATTATTGTAATTAACCCCACTAGCTAAAAATAATTTTTTTAGAACGATTAAAAATTTTCTAATTTCACCGAAAAATTTAGGCATCTCCTGAATTTTTTTCTCGAAACTGAGTAGGAATTCGGGGATATGTATAATGACCAAATATTATTGTAATTATCCCCACTAGCTAAAAATAATTTTTTTAGAACGATTCGAAGTTTTTTAATTTCGCCGAAAAATTTAGGCACTTCCTGAATTTTTTTCTCGAAGCTGAGTAGGATTTTGGGGGTATGTGTAATGACCAAAACTTATTATAATTAACCCCACTAGCTAAAAATAATTTTTTCAGAACGATTCGAAATTTTTTAATTTCGTCTGAAAAATTTAGTCACCCTCTGTCGATTTTTCTTAAAAATTAGCTTTCCATTTTTAATTACTTTGGTTGACGCTGTATAGATTTGTAGGCATCCATGGGCTCTACTTCACAAATAAATTCCACTGAAATACGTTCACTATCATAGGAGTTATGGTCATTTGAAAGGGGTTTAAATACTCATTACTCGTTGGAGTCAAATTTAAACCACACAAGTGTGCATTTAATTTATATTTAGCATTGTTATCTTGCAGTTGATGAGGACTCGTTTAATACTTCTTGGAGTAAAATTTAAACAACGCAAGTATACGTTTAAACTATGTAAAATTACTTCTGCCTATCGAACAGCCTCCAAGTAAAATGTATTCTCGTACGATAACGGTCGCCGCTCGATGAAGACATTTTGTTGGAAATTGATCGTGTGTGTCCCGTGTAAATGCGAGCAAGGTAACGCGTGCTGCGGAGGTTGTATCGAGGGAAACGGGGTGTCGGTGTCGAGTGACGTTGATGGCAGGCGAGGCTCAAAGGAGCCAGCACGGACTCGGCAGACCCATTCTCCGTCGGTTGGTGACCACCATGGGCATCGCCCACGTACCGATCGTGCCTGGACAACGGCGGCGTAGTCGTCGGGGCCAATCGCCCACCGTTTCAGACCGTATGCATGCATTCATGTATGAGCCGTGAGAACCTAACTGTGAACGTAGCCCGTTGTCGGGGCCAGACGGACCGTGGCTGGCCGGCCGGGGTCAAAGGGCAGCGCCAGTCGATTTTGCATGAACGCGCACTTTCGTTTTTCGGTGCCACGGATGACAAAAGGAGACACGGGACTCGAGGAACGCCCGGAGACAAAAGAGAAACGACGCTCGAACGTGCGTATGGCGATGCGTCGATGTACCAAGGGATGACTGGGGAAATATTCCCTTCGTTCCTTGGCGAAACACGAACGAGACATACAGTATCATCGCGAACGAAACGATGGTTCGAAATTTTTGAGGCTACGTGTTTCAGTAGTGATTCTTAAATTGAACGTTTCTGTATCAACTGAGAGTTCAACGATACCTGCTGGTGTCGAATTTCACCTCCGCTGTACGAAAGATGAACAGGTCGACGTTCATTTTAAGAATCGTTACTCTATATCAGCGATACTCGAGCACTGGACGTGGGGAACAATATTTAGTGTTTTTACAATGCAATAATAGAAAACAGTGTAATTAAATCTTTCGTTCAAAATGGTGGACACCTATAGTGGTCCATTTGACAGAGTATTCTGATCTACGTTTTAACCGAGTTCGTTCGATCAACGAAACGGCAAATCCGCGTCGAACTGAAATTAATCTAGGTTTTCGTTCGAACGGAGAATAGAAGGAGGCGATGGGGAATTTTGCGTTCGCATATTCGGCGTTGAAAGCGTCGCTTTGAAAGGGAAGCACGTTAGATTGCAGCGAACGCGTTTGAAGTCGGAATATGGCATCGCGAATCCCGTAATAAAATTTGCGAATGTCGAATAGAAACGTTCGAATTATTTAAAATCCGGCTGCGAACAGGGCGGAGAAATGCGTGGAATTCTGTCACGTACCACTGTCGACAGTCCAATTACCGCTTGTCAGAAACACTCCGAAATTGTTTCTCTGTGCGCCGGGCGACTCTCCGCGTCCTGATTATTATTAAATGTCGCGCAACGTCCAGGTATGAAACATACTTGTTCCAGAAATTAAAAACTCAAGGGCTTCGGGCAGAGGATGAATAATAAATTGAATAAAAATATCCGGTAAAAGAACATCCCTCGAACGGTGAATTCACTCTGCGTTTCAAGAAGCAATTTAAATTCTCTTCGAATATAATATTGATATATTCGTCACAGAAAATGGTGCCTTGTGAATTTGCTAAAATTCACTTGACCTTGCTGTAGCATAGATTGATCTTGCAGGAGCTTCCCAAGAATTTAAAGTCTAAAATTACTTCACATTTTACAAATTGAACAGTGTGAAAAGTTTGATGTCGAATATTCTTTTCTTACTCTCGCCATTTATTCTCGATCATCATATATTTTACTTCGTAAACTGCACGCGTTCTATTTTCTCGATTCGTGTTACCTCCGTTAAGAAATGATGAACGATTCCCGATTGAAACGAGCTCGGTTTTTCGCCGCTGAATATTTCACCGGGCCGAGTGACCGAAATATTCGGGAAGAACACCTTCCAATGGGATCGAGGGCTTTCTCGATCGAGCACAGAAATTCCTCGTTCGTTACTTATTGACTTTCCACTTCCTGCAGAAGTCTTCGGGGCATTCGTTCCTTTCTCCATTTAGAATGACCGAAAGTGCATGGTCCCGGACTCATATATAATTCCCTGCTCTCCTCGCGGAGGTAGTCGTCAAATTCTCCCAGGATTTATAGATCCACCGAGCATTCGAAACGGAATCCCGCTGAAGCGTGGAAAGTGCTTTTTTCTGGAAATTCGGAGAGAAAAATGATCACCGTCGCGGAGCAATAACGATTCGAATTACTTGCAGTTCAACGAAGGAGCAAATGCTGCGAGATAATGCTATTTACAGCATACACGTGACTCTGTTATTCACGGTGTTACAAATTTTCAAGAGGATTCCGCAAATTGGGATTAGTTTCACTCGCTGATTCAACGACGAACAATTATTTGACACAATTTGCTTGCCAAAGGTGGCTCAGCTCGCAGCAGGATATTTGCATAACTCTTTTACGAACTGAATTTTCCATCGTTTCGGGCCAAGTTTCCCGTAAACGAGTCTGAGGAAAGTTCGTTAGCGGCGCATTCGTGCGGGGGAGGGGTTGGCCAGCAAAGTTTGCGTAAACACTATTAGGGCTCCTTCGTTAAAATTCCGCGTTAACGCCTTTTTTTCGCGAAACCGCCACGTCGATGAAAAAACTTTTTCGCCCGAGTCGAGATGTCCTTTCCTCGATTGCTTCAGGAACGAGTTCGCGTCGAGATTGCAGCCTTTCCCTGGAGGGAAAAAACAGATCGTTGGAGGGGGGAACTCTGTGGTTTCGCGGTTTATAGGATAATGATTTATTTCAAGTTTAAATTTAAATCTTGATGATATTTCTGAATTTTTAGAATGTTCTCTTAATGGAACGCTCGAATTTTTGTTTCCAGTTCTGAACGAGCTCGAGGGTCTGACCAGGGGCGCCGACTCCAGGGACTGTCCCCCGGCTTCGAGGGCGGCTTTGGACCCGGAGCACGTGGCCCGTGTAGCAGAAAGCGCAAAGGCGGCTCTGGCGTTCGCCAGAAGCAGGAACCCGGCGATCAGATGCTTAACCACGAGAGGAACTGTTCTTACATCTAGCACATTTACGATGGAGGAGGATGTCGAGAAGGTAATTAGTTGTATCAATTAATCAATTTTACGTTCTACGCTGTAGAACTCGAGTACACTGGCAAACGATCTTTAGTCTAACTTTCAACTCTTTATGAAACGTTCATACTCGATGTAGCAACTAGAACTTTTGTGGCGTTGCTTCCCATGCTCGCCACCAGAGGGGTCGCGCTCTCACAAGCGCTCGACCGACCCCTCGGTTGCTATACATTCCCAATATCCTAGTCGTCTAAGGCAGGATCTGCTAGATAGCCTTACTGATGAGCCCACTAGCAGGTCCACTAGCGCCACACATACTTTTAACACTTTGACTGCCACGTCACCCCCATATATGGATGACAGGATTTACCACTATGATACTAGAAAAATTAATTCTCAAGTTAAAATGTTGAGGGAAATAAATTTCAGCAAGGTTACACAAATAAGTACTGAAACAAATTTGAGGTTATGTAGCTTACCAATGGTCTAAAATGAAAATTTTGCTTTTGCAGTATATTATACAGTTTTGATCTGGCAGTGAACGTGTTAAAGTACCAGTAATAAAGAGAAATTGCCCATGGATCCTCTGAAGATCTCATCCAGTCTCATTGCTATTTAGTTCTTAATAATTTGACTGATTCCTCTGTGCATGATGAAGTAGAGGCAAAGTAATTCGACTAAGATTTATGAGAAAGAAATTTCAGTTTACGTATGTAGTTTACGATGGTCAGAAAACAAAATTTTAGTCTTGATCTGCCAGTGGACGAGTGAATTACGTTTTCGCCAAATTCTGTAAGCGTCATGGCGACGGTTAAGAGACCCCAGCAATGGTAAAGGAGGAGGATCGAGGGGGAGAAAGGATTAGAGCAGGTTCGAGGAGTGTCTAAAGACACAAGCAGGGATTGACCAGTGCTCATTGAAGCGCGAATGTTATCATAAGGGGTCGAGTATCCGAGAACCCCCACGTGGTATACAGATAAACTCTTCTCACGGCGTGGTAACTTCTGGCGCAGCACGCATCTCGGCCTCCCGCTTATCTCGTTGGTTACATGCAGGATACATGGGTAGGATACGGTCGTAACAGGAACCTTGATCTGTCAAACGATAGATAACGCGCGCTGCGAGCTCGTTAGATTTTATTCTCCACGCCTCGCCACCCTCCGGACTCCTTCTTCCTTTTCCTTGTCGCCTTTTCGTTCGTTCTCGCATCCTTGCTCTTCCTTATCCCTTTGCTCCACTTCGAAAGTCCCGCGAAACTGTACTTCAACCGCGTTACAAGGCACTGTATTCAGACCCATCGACACTCGAGCACCCTACCCATTTCGATAAAATATTTAAAATTGTGCAATTTGTTAATCAAGTATAATTTCCGATCGAAACGTAAAGGACAATCCGAGTAAAGTTTCGCCTGGATCTGACAAAGTTTCTAGGAATCATAGGGAAGTCACAAAAACACGCAGACTTCGAATTTTCTATTGAATCCTCTTTGAAGGAAATATGTTTTTGAAATTTCGAAAGTCACGACTTTCCATCCAGAAACCATTGGGATTCGCGCGCGGTTGACGCCGTGTCGTTTCGCAAATGATAAACCGGCGACTCTGTTGCAGGACGGGCTGACAAGAAACGATGACAGAATACTGGCTACGTGCTTGAGCCTCTGCAAAGCGGGTAACAAAGATCAACTAAATGCAAGTACGTATACGAGACTTATATTTCACCGCGGTGTACTCCGAACACGTTTCGAACGTTCCTGCGGCTTTGATAGTGATTAATACCGGGTCGATTGTAATTTTCGTTTACGCGGAGATTAACCGTTATCGGGGTAGCTGCATGCACCGCGTTGGAATCGACTTTTATTGGTCCTTATCGACCGCGGAATTTATCGTACGACGTTCTACTAAATTACTCAACTCTTCGCGCGGATAACACCTGATAAAATTCGTTTCGTTACTGATCGACTAATTTTTTACTTAAACGCTATTCGTTGTACTCGTGCACGTTTCAGGAAATCAATAATAATTTATTAAATTAATTGTTCGAAGTGCATCGATGCAAAGTAAAATTCCCACCCTTTGACGAAAAAATTGTATCATGTAGAAAAATAGTAAATACATTGGAAACGGTAATAGTTCTCAAAACTGTAGTATTCTAAACTAAATCAAAACTAAAATTGCTTCTTCTACCGTCTGTAGAGTATGCATACTTTTTATAAAGCAAACTATTATAAGCAAACAGGAGTATATAATGCTTGTGAACAAGTATCTAGCTTTGATATCTAGCCCGAGTGCCCCAGAATACTTGTCGACCCATCTTAGCTCGCAAGTTAACTGTCTGCAAGGATTTTAGTCCCGGTTGTCGATGACTTTGGTTTGCAACGACCCTTCCCAAAAATGCTTACGAGCAGAATAGTTGCACGTACGATGGGGGTGAGACTATTCGTTGGTTTCTGTCCGGACAGAAGAGGGCCAGCCAAGACGCCTTAGAAGGGAAGTGGTTCTGTTGACGGAGGACCGGAACCTGAGGGTGAAGGCCCTGGCGAGGGACGTGCCCGTCAGAGAGGTGCCCGACTTCATGCAGTGGGCTGGCCTCGGCTGAGACGCTTCCTCGACCAAATCACACACCCGCTAACGAAAAATCTCCCGTTACCCCCGCCGAGTAAACATTGACAAGCAGCAGCAACAGCGACGACACCCGTGCAGCAAACAGCCCCCCAAAGCGAGACGGTGTAAAAGGAAAGCGTGGACGAGCAAAGAGGGATGTCTCGTCGGTGGATGTTCATCGTGCACACCCCACTTCCCCCTCCCACCACACATACACACATATCGTGGCAGACCAGCCGCCACACGCGTGCTACGGAACCATCATCCGTTCACGTAAGTTCGTCCTGATTGTCGGGGTTGCCTCTTTCGCGGACGCGCGTAGAGGACGACGAATAGCAGTCGCGTGTTTTCGTCGCGACGAAGTTACTTAGGGGTCGAGAAATTAAGGTAAATTAGATCCGTACGGAATGGACGAGGTGATGCGCGTCGACAGGATTAGCTGACATCCGGGAAGCATTTCTCGCGCTGGGATGTAGCAATGGCGACCGGTAGACCCTCGACGAAGAAAATGGCGCGTGAGAGTCTCTTCGTTCGTCGGAGGCGAAACGGGAAAACGGTGATTGACTGAAGAAAATTGAAAGAGAGAGAGAGAGAAATAGAGAATGTGAGAAAGAGAATTAGTAGAAGCGTCGGTATTTTTACACGTACGAATATTTTTTGGTTGATTTTTTATCGACGACGACCGCCCCGCGGCCGGCTTTTTTTGTGTACCTTCCTTTTATCATGTTTGTATAACAATCTATACACATATACATATACATATATATACATATATATATATATCTCTACATGTATATATTTATACGCACTTTTGAATATTGTATACGCCGTATGCGGTCGTTGGAGGATGCGCTCGGAATCCGCGTACATCCGCGTGTTGTTTGCCTCTTTCATTTTGTTCTCTTTTTTATGCCGTCCTTAGCGAGCCTCGTACCGAATGGTTCTGGAATTGACTTTTCTTTCTTTCACCCCGGCACTCTTTTCGTTTCCTTTCTTTTTTTACGGAACAAACAACCCTCGCGAGGAGCGAGCGTCCTTCATCGAGCTTTTCGAAGCGTTTTTCTCCGGGCTGTTTTTTCCCTTTTTTTTTTAATAATTCTATGATTTTTTCGTACATCATTTTACGTAGAGGTTTTTCTTTTTATAGAAATTTTGTGACGCCTCATGGATCGCGGGCGAAACGGTGCGTTTTATTGAATTTTGTAATTTTAAAATACCGTACTCTATGTTTGGAACGATCCACCGACAGGTCGATTGGCGCGGTGTCGTTTGCAATTGAGAAATAAAAAATCGTAAATCATAAATGCCCAGATTTATTATTTCGATTCAAATACATGTAGAAGCCTAAATCAAGTTAATTAACCATTTGTAATTGCAATGGACATCGTATCAACTTCGTTGGAAGATTGAATCTGACACCGACGCGTCTTCAATCCGTGAGCCGTTACGAGAATCATTTTAATTTCTTTTTATATCGATTTACGCGTTTGGTATTGGTCCGTGGTAAGGAGGATACATTTTTTACAGCACAAAGTAACGCGTCTAAAGTTTAAGAGCCATGCCGTACGAGGTCCCGAATCCTCGTCGTTTTCCAGCGGCTGCGCGCGTGTCCTTGTCGAGCATGCTGCGACCATGTGAATTTTTAATTGATACACCTGCACGCGTGGGACACGAAAGATCGAACGACACCGGTATTTCGCTCGTATCTACCGCGAGAGACAGTTCCTTTTTGTTGGCGAAGTCGACGCCATTTTGTTCAGATTCGGCGTCACTTGGTCGGCGAAGGTACCGTTATTTCGCCATTTTAACTTGCCCACCATTTTGTTGACAAAATCAGTGCCATTTTGTCGATCGAATCGCCACAAATGGACGTCGTTTTATTCGCTAAATCGGCTCCATTTTGTCGATCGAAGCACCGCGAATTCGTCGACCAAACTGCCACCATTTTGTTGACTAAAATTCATTCCATTTTGTCATCGAAGTCGGCGCCATCCGTTCGAACAAACGGATGTCGTTCTGTCCACTGAATTGACATCGTTTCGTCGACGAAATCGGCAGAATTTCGGCAACCAAATGCATTCCACTTTGTCGGCCATGGTGGCGCCACTCGTTCGGTCAAACCGACGCCATCTTGTCGACCAAGCAGACGCCACGTCGCGATCAAAATTGGCCGCGTTTGATCAAGTTTGCACGTAACAGGATCAATTAAAATGAATTTTAGCGTGTAACCCGAGGCCAATGATTGTAATCGTCGCGCGACTGTCCCTTCGCGATGCTTCGAGTTTTTTAAATTTGGTACTCTTCGAAGGTCGGACCTCGAAAGGCATTCGTTCCCAACGACGATTCCCCGCTCCCCCTGCGATGCCGTTTTCCCTTTCGTTTCTTCGCCCTCTGTGATTCATATTTTCTGTCCCGTCCCTTTAGAATCTTCTGTGACGATACCGAAACGAATGAAACCACACGTATAACCACACAGTATTGCACTTTAAAGTTTCCAACGTTACGGTTACATGCACTTTACATAAACCCAGTACTCGTTCAAGGAGACAAAATCGTCATGGAAATCACAGTCGATTATAGAGGGCGAACGCAGTGAACTCTGTTACCGTGATAAATAACGAATTACAATCGTTGACCAAGAATGACTCTATTAAAACGATTCAGCGAGAAGCAATCGCATCGCGTGACCGCGCCTCGACGATCAAACGACTGTCGATCGTAACGTTGCACCGCGATCGATCGCGAGCGGACATCGACTGAACGACAAAACGAGAAGCAAGCTTGCGTATTCGATGATTATCTACGCGTGTGCATCATACCGACTCCGCGCTTTTTCTTGTTGCCTGCGATCTTTATGAATTCTTTTTTTCTAAACTTAGTTGTTAAATTAGGAGGTAACCGAGATTTGTTGTCGCTCGTATTCGTTGATTTTGTAGGACCTAGAGTGTTCAGCGCGATCGCGTGCATATCAAAGATTAATCTGTCGCGGGAGATCGAACCTCTGGAACCTTTCGTCCATTGGGGAACGTAAAATTATTTTAGAAACGAAAAATATGTGAACCGTGAACTGTTTGGAAAGGTTGGACGCGGAGCGGTTTCAGTCTGGGGAAAAATTAAATGGCCGCTCGAGGTCACGTGACGGAGGAGCGCGCATGCGTGGGAGTTGGAACGGTGGATCGAATTCATCGATCGTGTTAAATTTTTCGTCCACTTTTAAGTGCAAATTTATTTCTTTTGGGCATAAAATGGTTCGTACTGCATTTTTAAATATTACAATCGGGAAATAAATGATTGCTGGAGGTATCTTAATATAAATCACATTAGACGCGAGTCAGACCATTTTAAAAGAAAAAGTATGACGATTGAAGTAATGGGTATAGTCAGTGACCTTGAGCGGTCGATTAATTTTATTTCGACTGTAGTTGTTCGCGAAATACTGCATCCAGTGCATGTACATAGGAACGAAAATAGCCATTTTACTATAAAATTGAAATTGACCATTTGTAAATGAGAGAAAGGGTTAAAAGAAAGATCGATGCGATTCGCCAGACACGATCAACCGCGGTGGATCAATCGTTTATCGTCGAATTAGACGCGTTTAAGCGAACGTAGGCTTGGTACGATCAAGAACATTCCGAGTAGAATGATCGATATCGAACTAGCGACGAGATCATGCAAGCTTTTGTAACTGTTTTTCCTTTCCTTTTTGAATTTTGATGCGCCACGGCGTCGATCGGAGGAACAATCCAGAGTGATTTTTATATACGAAGTTCCCTCGCGACTTTTTAGCCATAATTGATTTTTAGATCTCTCCGCCGGTCGATCCACGCTTGGCCATTAGTCGTCGAACTAATCGTCTAATAGTCTCAGTGTTTTGTGCTAACCGAGTTGTAATCGATGGATGGAGGATTCGTCTTGTCCTTGAAATTTTTAATTCAATGGTCGAGGATTTGGTGTTTTAATCGTTGCACGTTGCGTATACAGGGTGGGATGTAATTCAGCACAGAACGATGAAAATTCACGAGATTAACTTCCTTTGGAAAAGTGAGTTTAAAGGCAACGTTGAATTTTTAATCGAGTTTCCTGGTCCAACAGGGTATGCATGCCTTCGTGTTCAAAATTTGTTTGTATCGTGTTTTGTGTTTGTAAATAATTATCTATTATTTAACAATTTGCGATTTTACGATCGATTATAATGCGTTTTAAATTTCTTGCTAAGAAAATTGTTGAAATTTGATGGTTGTTGAAAGGAAGCATAGCGTTGACCTACACAAATACAATTAAATATTATTATTAGAATATGGATTTTATGTACTTATAGCATATAGTGTAACCGAAATCACGTGTAAATCATGTTCAAAATATATAATACACACGCGTAAATAGAATGCGTTTATAGAGCATGCATATACTAGGAACGTTAATAAATTTCTCGAAAACAAATTCTCAGACAAAGGCAAAAATTGATTGGGTAAATTTTTGTTTTGTTCTTGTTTTTGCGGCAGCGCGAATTAAATTCCATCCTGTAGAATTCGACGGAATTCGAATTAGAGCGAACATTGAGAAACGTGGGACCGAGAGACGAGAAAACGCGAGGTGTCCTATTTTTCGACAAAGATATAGTTACTTAACGATCCCTAGCGATTAATCGATGCAGGTGCATGTGTGAGAACACGGTTAGAGTGTGCGTGAGCCAGGCAGAGTGAAAGAGCGCGCCCGAGAGAGGAGCAAATCACGCGACGTAAGAACGATCGCTCGCGCGAAGCGAACTTATGGTTAACTTAATTCTTCTTGATCGTGCTTTTCATTTTTTTTTTTATTACGTAATTAGTTGGTACACCATCGCTATTGTTAGTATTATTTTTTAACGTAGAGAACGTATACATTAGTACACGGCTAGCACGGTGCTACACGTGAGGAACGTGACACGCACTTGCGCGCTACAAATTCGAAGGCTCCTTTGACTAGAAATTTTCCCGGAAAATTGTAAAACGACAAAAAAAATGAGAATGAACGGCTAGGTGGCGTGAACGGATTCAACGACCTTTTAAATGACAAAATTGTCGTGGTACGTTTATAAATTCATTCGAATTGGGGTAAGAAAATAAAAAGAAAGAGGAATTTAAGTGACGTTTCATATAATTAACTGTTTAAATATTTTTCATAATTAAATTTCCCAAAGTTACTTCAAAATTTGTTTCGATACAATATTGAGAAATACTTGTCGTCCAGTTCGTCGCATGTATAGCGCGAATATCGAAAGATGGGTCCCAGGGCCGATTTTCTTTGCACCCATCTCTACATAAAAAAAAAAAAATTCTGTGGGGTCGTCGTTGAGTCCTGAAGCGCCCGTGACGCCGTCGAACGTACACCGTCATTGTTTTCGCTAACTTGTAAGTGCGTCTCCGTAGGCTTGTTAGAGATAGCGGCGAACACAGCAGGCAACGGGGCGCGTAAGTTCCGAATCGATCGCGCGGACGGGAGAGCGTGAGAGAATGCGATAGAATGAGAGAGGAGCCAGCTAGAATCGGTCGCGTTGGGCATTCGACGGAAACGATCGCGATCGAGGGCCGCCAAGCAATAATTTAGCGCTCGAATTTTGCACATCCATGCACGAAACACTGTGTCACGTTGGTCTCTACTAGCAAATAGTCTTCAGCAGTGCAATAACGCGGCGCGTGATCGCGACGTTTATCGTCATCCATCCATTTTCGTTCGATTCGAGGAGATTCGGATCGAATCACGAAGGAATTCGCTGCTTTCTTCTACGCGTAGACGGAAGATCGATGGACCCGTTTTTATCGAACGTTTCGAACGGAGGAATTCTCGGTGTTTGTCGCGAACCGTCGTAGAAATTATCGCAAAACTCATCGCCACGGGGTCCGGTCGCGAACGGAATATTTTTTAGAAAGGAGCTTGTTAATCCTGAATAACCCGCGTGCATGGTATGGACGTCACCGAAACATCGATTCAGTAGACTATTATTAGCAAATCGTCTTGAGATCCGAGACTCTGTCGAGGGATGAAAGGGTCGTCGATCGGGTTCTGGAGGGTTAAGAAGCTCCCGTTCGATTGATTTTACGCTGGCCATAAATGAAGAAAACAAAAAAAAAAACAAATAAACGGGAAAAAATGAAGAACCGCCTGACGATAGATAGACAAATGACGTAGGTTTAAGGGACGTCGACGGGCAGACTCGTGGAACGTCGACGTCGCGATTTTTAGGGCGCGATTTATACGTTCGCGGAGCGAACGGTGACCCCCTCTGGTCGTCGTTCACCGGGACAAACATACACCGTAAGTGTACCTATAAATGCATATAAATATAGATTATATAAATACGAACACACACTCGTCACCGATTTTATTCAAGAATTCTCGCAATACCAATTATATGCGTATAGAATAATTATGTAACTAACGGAGGGAACCGTTCGTTTGTAATTTCGTCTTTGAATGAAAGTTTCAGCGACCATGTGTTTAAAAAAAACAAAAAAAAAAAAACAAAAAAAAATCTACGATAATTACGGTGGTGATGATTGATACACGATCATGCTGACGACGATGACGACGCAGCGGTAGAATTTCTAGGCTAATCATTTATTACACTTACGAGGAATGTCGCTACTATAGTGTTACCACTTTGATTATTCAATAAAAACGTGACGTTGACGGAATCGCTGTTGAATCCAGGTGTCTTGCATTTCTTTCCTCCCTCGCGTCCTCTAATTTTACATATCTTTATCAACGTCGCCGGAATTTTGGTAATTGCAAGGGGATGAAATTGTTGCAGTTATCAGGGTTGGAAATATAATAAAAAAGAGACCAATTTGCATTCTCATTTCCACGCTCCATTCGTTACTAAGTGATCGTTTATATATTTTTGTCATCTTTTGTGAAAATTAACATCGCCACAGAGATTTAGAATTATTATATTTCTCAGAGTTTGAACTTTGAAGACTTTGATTTCTGAGTAACTTCATCTGCAAATTTTGCTAATTACATACTCCAAGGTACATAATGCATGTAAAACATTGCTCGAACTTCGGTTTAGATAATAGCGTTTAACCGTGTTTTATTTTCGAAAAACGTATTGCAACATTTGACGAATTACAGTAATTACCATTTTGTAATATTAATGGACAAGACGGTTATCGGAGGAACGGCATTCCGGATCGGTGAAATTACGCGTCCTTTATTCGCGTCATTATATGCAAATTATATGTATAACGTATCAGAAAATTACGCCGGTCATTTTATTCGGGAATCGGAGCTCGCTGGGATGTTTGCCGCGTTACGATATTAATAAACGTATGAACAGTTACGTCTTTACGCGTCGAACGGGTTGCATTCCGGACTGCTGAAATTTCACAATCCTTTTTTCTCAAAAGGAACGCGATTCTTGCACGTTGTATCGTTGTACCGCTACACGTAGCTCGCTGGCGGGCTCGAATGATTCAGTCCACCTCGTTCGCGCATGATTTATTACGCTGCAACATTGTTCAGATAATGCTGCATTCCTAGTTTACGGACAGAACTCGTCCATTCGAGATCAACGTTGTCGGCGAACAAGGCACACCAATTACAGGATTAACAGTATCAACAGGTGGTGCAACTTTCGCGGACGTACAGTTTGCGGTTTAAGAATGTCAACGATCCTCGTAGGTATCGATCGAAACTTTAAAAATAAATTAAAAACTGAAAGATTAATGGTTCGCGGTGGCATTTGCGTGGAAACTCTTATCGAGAGTTCCTGGAGCATAACCGCGACTTCCATACATTCATTGATCAGACCCACAAAAACTGGCGTTTCGTTCAGGCTGACTAGATTTACGCCCACTCTGACTTTTCTTTTCAAATTCTTGCTTCAATTGTGCGTTCCCATTTTTCTATTATTATTTTTGGCTTTTTTGAAAAATTAATAATCACTTTAGAGACTAGTGAGATTGATCTAATATTTTATTTTTTGGAATTAAGAATGGGGAAGTTATGTAGGTGGCCTGTTTCAGGCGTCTTTGTACAGATTATGTGCTCCAAGAACGTGGGCAATTCCTTCCATCTTACTTGCATTTCTCAGGAGTCATCAACGCCACGCTCTAGCGACAGTAACTTGAAAAACTGCCGGGGAAGAAGGTAAGTGGACCAGTAGGTGACCATTCGAAAAACGACGTCCCAAAAACTTATATACATTTTTCAGCTCTCGCGGAGAGATCACGTAAAATTTATAGAACCACGTGTCAACTGCTTCTTTATTGTCGTGCATATAAAACTTCCCAGATTCACGTCCGCGAAGATTTTAAAATATTACTCCAACTTTCGATACTTCCATTGTTTTCCATTCCTTGTTCCAGGATTTATAATTTTGGAGTTCCACTTTATTATCACGCTTTATTGTAGTAACATTCATTCTTAACAGTGTTTTTCACTTTTTTCTGTAACGTGATCAAGCCTTAATGCGTAGAAATAACAATTAGCACAGTACCTCCCTCAATAATGGTCGCGACACGAACATTACCGAGGGATCACTGTTTCCATGAGAGTTATAATATTGTTTTGGTTCATATAAGTCTTCCAAGGACTGTAGTAGATATTCTAAGTGATTTCAACCCTTTGGTGTCTACTGATACCTATACCTAAACTGTAGGTTTGCAACCAAGACGTCTCCAATCATAGATTCTAGGATAGACCCATAACCAAGTTTAAATAAGACCCCAAATAGGATATTTCCACAAGAGTTATAACATTCTTTAGTTTCATATAACCATTCCAAGAATTTAAATTGATATTATAACAGTTTTCAACCCCCTGTTGCCTACTATCACCTACACCCAAATATTAAATTTGAATCCAGTACATTTCCAATCAATTGCACCCACAGATTCCAGGATGAATAACCAAAGCCCAAGTAAGCCCCATTCACAAGAGTTATAACACTGTTTTCGGTTCGTATAACTATTCCAAGACCAGAAAGCAATATCATAACTCTTTGCAACCCCCTGTTGCCAACTTCTGATACCCACACCAAAACGTAAGATTTGTTCCGAGTCCAGGACGCCTCCCATCGAAGGGACCTACGGATTCTACGTCGAAGGAGGATCGATTAGGAGACGATCGTCGATCCCCCATCGTCATCGACGAAGGTTAACTGTACAAGGGGAGCCGAGCGAACGCCGTGCACCGTCGGACAGTAGATTTCCGGTCGAGTTTAGCCAGCGGAGGGAACTGCAGCCCAGGAGTCCTCTGGCGAGCGAGAGTCCGCCAAGCTGGTTATTTTTAACCAGCCAACCTTGAACTTGCTGCCGCCACTGGTGCTGGGGCTGGCTGCTGCTGGGCTGTTGCTTGCTCGGTGCTGCTGCTGCTGCTGCTGTGATCCGATCACCAATAAAGGGACTTATCTAATTCTGAGAAAGGCGATCGGCTCTCTCGGCTAAAGGTAAGTACCCACGCTGTATTCCCACCAGCGGCGTGCCTCGTACGTACGTTATAGTACATCTTAGGCTCGGGGACCGTGGCCGGGGACACGGCCAGGGTACGCTTGAAAGGGACCTCTTAACATTCGCCAATATATGTCCCACGACGTTGTTGCCTCCGCCGGGGTTATGTTTAAAGATGTGCCCTCCGCCGCGGAACAATTGAACCGGGATATTGTTTGATCTTCTCTTTTCGTTTCGGCCACGGGGGCCTTTTTTAATTAGCCGGATCGGGGGATCGGATACGTCGGGAGCCTTGAACCTTTAAAAGAGTAGGGCACTCCGCGCGACCGGGCCTGGAATCTCAAGGTCCTTAACCCCTCGAGATAGCAATTAGCCTACACTGTGGCTACCGACTTTAAAGCTTCACATTTTCTGAGCTACATGCCCAAGTGTGTGGCTCTTTGAATTTAGAATTTTTCATTAACGAGACGTAGACCTTTGTAGATTAATGTAGTTTGAGGATAGTGTTGACTATGGGGGGGTAGGAAGTCTCTACTCTCTAGTCCTCAGAAGTGCTTCTTAGAAGAGTGACATTTGTGCAGTGGGTTTTCTGATTTGTTAGGGTATCAAAGGACAATTTTAGTAAACCTTAATTGCCATCAGTAGGAAGTCTAGAGTCCAGAAGAGTTTTAAAAAGATTAGGGCCTGAGTCCTCTCGAATTGAAGCATCGTGTCCCAGATCGTCGATGCGTCGGAAATTAAGTAAAGGATCGCGAATAACCCGGCAAAGTCTAAGCCTACTACCGACAAAACGTCGTAAATTAGGATTCACGGACAGCGGGACGCCGCATGTGCATAAACCAGAGGTCATTTCAACCATTATATCATTGCAGGCTGATTTCCATGGGTCCCGGAACAGTGCCGACGAAGGAAAGTCAGGAACCGCTCCTTTGACGTATACCGCTTGAACATGTTACGTCCGCGGATACGAATATATCAATCACGTACAAATACATCACCACCGTCACTGTGCGAAACCACACCGATAGGAGCCAGTTTTCGAAATTATTTTCTTCGACAACTACTCTCGAGAATTAATTTCTTTCACTCCTTGGTGAAAATTCATGTGTTAAATCCGTATAAAGCCTGTTTGGAAAGAGTTTTTGGCGTATGTACCGTTTTCGAGCGGTCGTAGGTATCCGTGAGCGTTCGCCGGCCGGATCTAAGGCATCCTAATCGCGGCTATCCGTCCGCGTAGCTGCACGTGTCCCGGTGCGCGCCGTTTTTCACGAGGAAGCGCAACAAAAGTGCCTCCGCGCAGGTCGTATACACAACCCCGGGTCGGCGGGGTATACGCGGTTGCATCTGCGTCAAGGAACGTCGGCATGTCCGTCTATGGTTCCCTCGGATGCTCGTGATAACTCCCGCGAGAGTTATGCGGTAGCCGCCACGAGATAACATAAACTCGCGCGTTATCTGATCGGACAATGCATCTGGTGATTTGTGGACTCACGAATGAGGTGACCTGCATACCGAGATACCTCGTACCGGCCGCTCTGCTCGTGGAGCTACGGAAACGGGTCCGTTTATTTCGCGTATTAATCCGCCAACGGGGGATCTGCATAGTCGCGTGACTCGTTTCTTCTGACCGGGCTAAACGACTACGCGAACTCCGGTTACGAAATAATCGCGTTACCGGTCGCCTTCGAACAACTGTGACACGAGGCTCGATCACCGAACTACGAACACGTTCAGAAATACTGTGCCTTATGCACGAATCGAGGCTACCATTCTTAAGGAAGGAGCCACGTGTAAAATGGTAGAACGAGAAGCGATATTTTACAATTTTTGTTACAAGAGTTTGATGGAATATTTCATTTTGATCGAAAAATTTGGGCACCGCTGTACGGAACGAACTATTTCTCGAGAAGCTTGAGCTTTTTCTGGTCGTCGATTGCGGTATAGTTCATCATAATGTAGCATGTACTTTTGCATTTTTCTACAGGTTTCTGCTGACCAGTGCTTACCACTCCTAATACTTTTGACAACGTAAAAGGATTACTACATGCTACTGCTTGCCTCTGCTGGTCCCTGCTGGTCCCTGCTTGCCTCTGCATGCCTCTGCTCGCCCCTGCTGACCACTGCTGACCACGTCTGATATATTTGGCATCGTATAACGATTACTACTGGCTACTGCCAAGCCTCTCCCAGCCTCTGCTGGCTTCTGCCGACCTCTGCTGACCACCGCTTGTATTTCTGACAACGTATAATGATTACTACGGACTTCTGCCTGCCTCCGCTGGACTCTGCTGACCGCTGCTGACCACTCCTGATACTTCTAACAACGTATAAAGACTACGACCAGCTACTGTCAGCCTCTCCCAACCTCTACTGGCCTCTGTTGACCACCGCTTATATTTCTGACAACGTATAACGATTACTACTGACTGCTGCCTACCTCCGCTCGCCACTGCTGACCGCTGCTGACCACTCCTGACACTTCTAACAACGTATAACGATTACTACGGACTACTGCTTGCTCCTGCTGGTCCCTTCATGCCTCTACATGCCTCTGCTGGCCCCTGCTGGCCCCTGCTGGCCTCTACTGGCCCCTGCTGACCGCTGCTGACCACTCCTGATACTTCCGACAACGTATAACGATTACTATGTGTTACTGCTTGCTCCTGCTGATCTCTACATGCCTCTACAAGCCTCTACATGCCTCCGCTGACCACTGCTGACCCCTGCTGACCCCTACTGACCCCTACTGACCCCTACTGACCACTACTGACCCCTGCTGACCCTTGTTAACAACTTCTGCCATGATATATATGTATTAAAACATTGTATAATGTAAATCTATGGCAATAAATGATATAATTACAAAGAATTCTATGTGTTCTCATCATTTTTTACCTTTCTTTTCCTCTCCAAATCATTACCTTAGTTATAAGACTCCCTGAAACTCCTTGGTTTCCCTGAACCCACTAAGAAGTCCTGAAACTCAGAACATTGCTAAAAATTCAGGGTCTCCAAGAAATTCCAGGACTTCCCAGCTGTTTCAGGGCTTTCCAGCTGTTTCAGGGCTTTCTAGCTGTTTCAGGGCTTTCCAGCTGTTTCAGGGCTTTCAAGCTGTTCCAGGACTTTCCAATTGTTTCAGGGCTTTCCAAGCTGTTCCGGGGCTTTTTCGTTGTTTCAGGACTTCCCAGCTGTTTCAGGGCTTTCCAAGTTGTTTCAGGTCTTTCCAGCTGTTTCAGGACTTTCCAGCTGTTTCAGGGCTTTCCAGTTGTTTCAGGACTTTTTGGGAAATCGGCGAAATTTTCGAGCAAAAATTATTTGACGAAAAAAATGAATTCTCGATTTCGCCAACAGGTACGAGAGTGACGGTTAAAGAAAAAAAATTTAAAAGTTAATTTTTGATTTTCGCAGCAAGTACGAGAGCTGGATACTTCGGGAATTCAATTTTAACCGGAAAAACGGTCTCTTAAGACTAAGGCAGTGATTTGGAGAGGAAGAGAAAGGTAAAAATGACGAGAACACATAGAATTCTTTGGAATTATATCATTTATTGTCATAGATTTACATTATACAAAGCTTTAGTACATATATATATTGTCAGAAGTTGTTAACAAAGGCTAACAGTGGTCAGCAGTGGTCAGCAGAGGGATGTAGAGGGATGCATAGGGATGCAGGGGCATGCAGAGTCCAGCAGGGGCAAGCAGAGGCCAGCAGAGGCCAGCAGAAGTCAGTAGGAATCGGTATACGTTGTCAGAAATATAAGCGGTGGTCAGCAGAGACCAGCAGAGGCTGGCAGAGGCTGACAGTAGCCAGTTGTAATCGTTATACGTTGTTAGAAGTATCAGGAGTGGTCAGCAGCGGTCAGTAGAAGCCAGCGGGGGCAGGTAGAAGTCCGTAGTAATCGTTATGCGTTGTCAGAAATGTAAGCGGTGGTCAGCAGAGGCCAGTAGAGGTTGGGAGAGGCTGACAGTAGCCAGTCGTAATCGTTACACGTTGTTGGATGTATCAGGAGTGGTCAGCAGCGGTCAGCAGGGGCCAGCAGAGGCAGGCAGCAGTCAGTAGTAATCGTTATACGTTGTCAGAAATATAATTGGTGGTCAGCAGGGGCCAGCAGAGGCTGGCAGAGGCTGGCAGAGGCTGACAGTAGCCAGTCGTAATCGTTACACGTTGTTAGAAGTATCAGGAGTGGTCAGCAGCGGTCAGCAGAGGCGAGCAGAGGCAGGCAGAAGTCACTAGGAATCGTTATGCGTTGTCAGATGTATCAGGAGTGGTCATCAGTCCTCAGCAGAGGCCTGTAGGAAAATTCAAAAGTCCATGTTACTTTATGATGCACCATCATAAAATATAATAGATCGAAAAATTCTTAGTTTCATTTAACTTTTTAGTATGATTGCTATGTATGTACCTTACGAGAAGGCAAATGTGGGCCTTCCTCTCTCGACTCGTTTACGCGAGTTTAATCCAATGCCACAAATCACCATCTCGATGGAGTAAAACAATGAGCACCCAGGGTTATCTGCCTTCGTTTTCTATCGAAAGTTGCGTTTCTCTCGTTGGAAAAGCTTCGAAACGCTCGTCGACCTGGTGTGCTCATTATCGTTGGCCAGGGAGCGGAATCAAGAGGTCGGTGCCGTTTATCTCGATCGAACGAAACGAATCGGAGCGCGAGGTCGTCCAACCGCGCCTGGGTATCAACGGTCGGCCGTGCATTACGTTTATAGGAGCACGTAATCGCGTACGCCGCGAGGCTGCACTTGTCCGACGGGAGCATAAAGTCGAAGAGAGAGAAAACGACCGGCGTACGCCGCCATAAAGGATCCGCGCACGCGTCCTCCCGTGAATCTGAAATCTAGCCTGCCGCGGCTAGTTTCGACGGAGGCTAGGAACACACCGAGGCAAGCACTTGCGCGTAGATCCGGCCATGATCCTGACACGCATGAAGGACCGCATGTGTTGTCGGTCCGACAGCCGCCAGTTTCCTGGTAGCAATTAAAATCGCGCGTGTCTGCCGCTTTCTTCCCCCCTTTTCTTTACCAACGTGAACCCTTGCTCTTCTTCTTCTTTTACTTCCTCCACTTTCTTTCTTGTCTGCCGCCTCCGAATTTTAACTCACCCCCTTCGAGTATCGAGTCGATTTTAGTTTAAATATACTGGAATTTATCCTCTGGGTGGGAATATATTCTCAGACACTGATTATGCAGGTGAAATGACAAATATTCCACGTGAAGAAATAAGGAACTGCAAAATTTTACTTCTACGATGGGACCTGATGATCCTAGAGAAATAGACGAGGAGATATTAGACGTGCAGCCATCTACTAGCTTTGCTGATAATATTTACAAAATGACTCTGAAATTATCACCCTTACCTAATACCAAGAAAATGAGAAGAAGTGAAGAGAGATTAAATGAAATGAATATGATGAATTACCAAGTGCAAAATTTTACTAGAACTTGCAGTAACACTTTTAGATATCCTACATAAGTCGTATTTATTAACAACTTGAAATGTAAAATATATCAATAAGTGGAAACATTCTAACAATTTAAGTTATGATATCATTTAATATCTGTCTGTACCGTGACATTTGTCTGACGCCAATTTAAAGAATTTAACATAGAACTCCATTTCTCCAAACGTGAGTTTAATTTTAAAAAATAGGGAACAATTTTAGGGGACCAGAGCCCGCCTGATCGACGACTTACGACAAGTTCAAGATCACGAGGTCGTTGCACGTGTACGAGACCAGTCGTGGGTGTAGTTGTACGCTCTATCGCGAAGTCAGCTGGCCACGAGCCAGATGTACCCGACTACGACTGGACGACTTTCGATCCTCGCGGGTGGGCTATAAACGGCGGATCGCCCTCGTTCCTCGGGACGGGGGAAAAATTAGTGGAGTCGAGGGACCGTTAGACCCGGGTAGGGTCGTTCCATCCAACCTTGTTTTTTCCACTTGGCGAATTTACGCGTACGAAGTTTCCTTTCTCCGCCGTTCGGAGTGGTACGAAGTGGATTGGGTCGGATAAAGTGGGTCGATTAATTTTTTTTAACCCCCTGCAATGGAGTCACGCCGTATATTTCGCGTCAGACTGCGTGGAAACCGTGTTGCAAACATCCTAGAAGTTGATAATAGGGTCTCGTTTGGTGTACCAACATTGTATCCTATTTTTAATGATTATTCTCTGATTACAAATTTTGAAACACTTTATAATTTTGAAAGGTTAGATTCCCTTCTGACTACGCTACTGATCTCGTGCAGTCTCGAAATTGTAGCTCGATCAGCTCCCATCTGTTCCACGAGTTCTTACGAAATGACGCTTAAGAATCATTGACCTCCAGTCTTCGCGAAGTTCCAGCGCGTGGTCGTCGGTTTCCGAGCAGAAAAATCAGCTTCGAAATCAGCATTGTTCGAGCGTCACGAAGCACGATATATTTTTCGAGAATCGAGCAAATTAATTCGCCTACTTTAGTACCGTGTTTGCCTTATTCTAACTTCAATGTTTCGATTAGATTTGTAATATCAATTATACACAATATTGATATCCTCATCCAATATACCAGATACTCAGCGATAATTTCGCTTTCAAACTTCGCCAAACCCACTCAAACCGAATGAAACTGTAACCTTTACGAATGCAAGTTGCTTCTGAACTTCGAGATCATTTCCTACGCAAGACGAAAGAGACAGAGTGCTGTTATTTATCTAGGACGAGCTTAGATTTTCCGGAGGTCAGCAACGCCCACGCTGTGGCCTTGACATCGTTCGAGAGTATCCTTGATTAATTGCAGCGGATCTCTTACTAAAGTCTGCAGCGTCTGTTCTCGTTCTTCTTCGTGGTCGGATCCCACGCGTTCCATTTCCGAAGTGTTGCGTAAGAGACGTCGACGCGGACAGACGCTGCGATGCGCAACGATTCCCGGACGAGGTTCCTAACCCTCCGGTCACTCGGATGCGTTTTCTGTATTCGTCGGAGCGCTCCAGCCTCGTCTGGGTTACGAAATGCAGAAGACGTACTGCGCGAATGCGGTAATCGCGCGCGCCCCCCCGCCGGATTCGTGCTGAAAGCTCCGCTCTTTCGGGGAACATGTCTCTTCGCGGAGTCGACGGGACTGTTCGATGTACACGGTGGTCAAGCAGTAACGACCGTACGCGCGATACAATCGCGATCGGGATGGTACTTTGGTCCAAGGATACCTCACTTTCGACTTAAGAAGCTACTCTGGACCAGAATCTTAAGAAATTGATTTTTCGTTGCGTTTGCTATATTTCCTGAAAGTCTATGACTTGGAGAATATTTCACGAGAATAAATCAGTCACAAGTTAGACAACAAAATCATTACACTCAACGCTAATGTGACTAATATTGAACTTGGACAGAGTTTAAATGCGAACGAGCTACAATTGCAAAACAGATCTTTAAGGCTTTGGAGTAGGATTAGGATCATTTTCCTTGAAAGACACAGAAGTTGACCTAAGTTAAGTCGACGTTCGATCAACGAATTATTTTTTAAGGGGTTGAAGTCCCCTGAACTCCTCGAATCCTAGTTTCTATGAACGCAACCACCATCCTCGAGAGTAATCCGTTTGTTCCACCAGCCGAGGAAGCCACGGAGAGCACGCGTTCCGGGCTGTCCTCGAACGATCGACGAGCGTATCGCAGGCACAGTTACAGGACAGCAGGTACACTGGCCGCGAAAGACGAGCAGGACATCGATACGCGTCCGGATGAATTCACGGAATTGCATAATGGCGGGTATAGAGAACCGGCGACCTCGTCGCTTAAAGAGGATACTCGTCCGTGGTGATTCTTATCTATGTAGGAAGTCATCCAGTCGTCCTCTTCTCTGTCTGCGTAAAGAGATCCAATCTCGCGGCGTGTGTTAGGTAATACTTCGCCGGCTAAATGCATATTGTCGTGCCGTTGACTTCTTCCAGCGGCGTCGTGGTAGTGGTTCTACCCAACTCCGCCGACGGAAGCCGGCTACGTACTCGTCAACGGGAAACTGGTACGCTTGGCCCTTCCGTTCCGTGATCTGTTAACGCGCCAGCCGACGCTGAAACCGATAGTTGATGCCTGATTCGCGGATGTGCCTCTATACGGGGTGTCTCGCCTAACGATCACGCCATTTCTCCCGAAAATCTTAATACCAACGATCGTCTTTTCAACGTTCATCCACACGGAAGAACGTTATTCCTAGGTCCATCAATGTGGGGTTCATCGCCTTCCGTACTAGCCACCAGAGGGCTACGCTTTTGTCTCTCTCGCAAGCGCTCGACCGACTCCCAATATTTCTATGATGCCTTACTCTCTTTTTCCATCTCTCCCACAGGAACCAACGTGTCTATTCTAACCTAAAAATTGAAATACGACCCCGTAGTCCCGGGGAGCCAAAGGAGCGTCGAAGCTTTCAAAAAGATGGCGCTGTCGTCGCGCCGAGTAATAGAATCGCCTTCCACGGTGCCGCGTATCTCTCCCAGATAGACGCTGGCGCTGGAATTCTTGCCGTCTCTTTCAAAGATTTCCTACCCCCGGCGTCCTTCGGACAATTACTTGCGGGGCCCCGCGGCCACGGGTACGACCACGTCGACAGGGATTCCCCGGGCTTTCGCGATCGTAGGCTTGATTCACTGGGGCATTGTCTCCCGTACGATACGCATACAATGGCTCAAAGCGATCTGAATCTAATCTATGACTTATGGCCGCGGCGCTCGCCTCCTGAATGAACAATGTGCCGCGGCGCGCGCGTTTTTCGTTTTCTTCCTCCTTCGATCGCCCACTCTTGCCTCCCTCCTCCGCTTTCCCCTCCCCCGCCCCTCTCTCGCACGCTTCCTCTCGCTACGGGGTTCCAAGGGAACCGGCGGACATGGCTCTTCCGGTCGCGCGTGCGCCCGGAGTGTTGGCCACGGCGAGCCAGTCTCGTTAACTATTCTCGTCAGACGCGAGAAAAGCCCGTGGACCTTGTCTCGTGCACTCATAATTATCCGTCGTTCTCGATTAACCCCTTTGCCGCGAGACGCGCGTAATTAACAGTCGCAACGTCCTCGCCTGGAACGGATCGAGAGCTGCGCGCGCAGACTGCGGCGCCATTTTTATTTTGGCACTTTAAGTCAACCGTTTTAAATGTAACTTCGTCGATTTTGAGAGATTCTCGATGAAACTTTCGTAGGATATTCTTCACACTGTGCAAGATTGAATGAGAAAATAAAAAATAGCGATTTTTCTTGCATTTAACAGCACTAGTCGTATTCTCATTGCGAGTTATTCTATTCAATTAGAATGTTAAGATGCCATTGACTTTGCATTTGTCTCTGACAGATAACTAATAAGACATGGCTAAACAAAGATTACTCGATCGTACATATTCCCTGTACACACAGTACTGCATTCCCTTTAATCCGGGAATTATCTTCCTGGCTGTGCAAGCAGATTCAGGAAGCATTCCTCTCTCCTTATGGCACCCTTCGGAATAGATCTTGCCAGCTCCCAAAATTACCATACTTAATTACCAGACTGTATGCATGAATATTCCAAGTTAACGTCCTTAATCCTTTGACTACAAAGAACTCATGCATAGGCTGTTGGAAAATTAGACTGTCGGGTACAAAGGTCTTGCATATTTGCTTTCCAAAATATGCACGTGTATATTTACGCCCACACCATGCAAGACTACACACGAAAATAAATTTTATATATTTAATTCGGTGGTAAAGTTATTTTCCTCGTAAAATAGTTTCCAAGATATGTAAGACTAAAGTTAGGGTAAATTTTTATTTTGAAGTGTCCAGTATCTTCTTAATGATCGAAATATTAAGTTCGTGGTACGTTTTAAAATATTTGTAGTTAGATTTAATGAAAATGAAGGAAGCAAGTGGGTCGAGAATCTTCAGTCGAGTGGACAGTTCACAGTGCATCGTATAGAGTAAACGCAGTGTTCCCCCGGTTCATATGCAAATGGCGACAAATGAGAAATGTGTTTTGAAATTGATACACGCGGTCGTGTGACCCACGTCCGTGGTATCTAATTGAATACGTATGACAGTCAACGTGTTAATTTATGCAAGGGTTCGAATCCCGTCGGATGGAATTGAATCCAGTTACCTTCCTTCAGGAAATCCCCTTGTCAGAGACGAGTGAATAGGAGATGGATGACAGCGTTCAGACACTGAAACACGTCTACCTGTTTCACCGACTGTCGTACCTGTGTACTAAGTTCTGGTATGAATGTCGTGTAACTTGGACACTTCGGGTCCTCCTTTACGAGCCTGACGAACAAACAAAAATCGTGATCCTTTCACTCGTCCTGTGCACGGAACAGAGGAACATGTCGACGTCCGTGTTCCTAAATAATCTTCACCCACCTCGATTATTTCCCACACGACTCATCCATCGTTCAGCCATCTTTGGCATTCTTAAATCTAAGCACTCTAACAATATAAATAAAAATACGATCCAATTTGGGGTAAATGCTAGACTAAAAATTGAAAGATTCATGTTCCCTGTACCCTAAGCTATGAGTGAAAGAAAATTAATTATGACAGCAATTAGACTGGAGTCAACTCAAATATTTTACTCTCTCTCTGGCGAGTATTTTAACCAAACAAAAAAATTCCCTAAGATTTTAACCGATTTCTCCTAGTCTTCTGTCGTCGATATGAACCTGTTCGAGGTCTTCTGGTTTCGATATTTCTTTCCGTCGTGTCGCCCGGGTTGGTAACAGTGGCCGTTAACACGCGCGTCGATGTTTGTACGCCTATTAAACACGTCGCGGGCCCGTGACGCGGTGTTCGACAAAGCCTCGTACACCGTCGAAACCATTCGCGCGCGCGTTTCGATGGATGTAAAGTAGCTGCATCCCGTCTATACGCGTCGCGGTCTGAATGGACGTCGGACGCTAAATAGTAATAGTCGAGGCATGCGATCGACCAGCGAGCGGACTTACGGCGTTGGATGTAGCCAACTCAGCCAACGCGACGAAGGGAACCCGGTAAGGCATTCAATCCTCGCGCGGGCAATTCCATCACGTGTGAACGAATTGACCAGCTGGTCAATATAAATAAATAATGCCAGTTGGTATGCGGGACGCGAGCTAGCCGCTTACGTGATCGATCGACCAACGTCGGGCGTCGTTCTACGTGTAGGCGGTAATCGGCTGTAATCGTCTGCTGAGGCCATGGGAATCGCGAGCACCTGCTTGAATTGTTCCTCCCCTCTGCCTCCTCTCTTTTCTTTTTTTTTTTCTCTCCTTCTTTTGTCCGTCTCTGTCTCTCTCTCTTCGGGTCTCGAACCGACGTTGCCGGGGAATTATGTTGACCCGTATCGATGGAACGACTCTCCGTGGGGACTCTGAGAGACTCGAGGAATCTTCGAAGCCAAGAAATATTCCCCCGGAAATCGAAGGTAATTCCTGGGGTCTCGTCTCTTCCAAATGATTTAGATTTTTGAGTATTAATAATTTTGTAACACTTTCGAAATTCAGAATATATTGAGAAATGGAGTTTCTATTTTTGTTTATTCTGTATGGAGGAAGTGTGTGAGATAGCAGGAGGAAAGAAAACGAGAGAGGACTGCATCAGTCGAGAAGGGTATGTATAGGAATAGATGGTCGATCGAGCGCTTGTGAGAATGAGAGGTTGAGCGTAGCCCCCTGTTGGCGAGCGCGAAAAACAGACAGCGTTGGATTGTATATTACAATTGCAAGTATCTATTTTTAGTAAAATCTTTGAAGTTGCATCATAGAAGGTCCAGAAGAGATTTAGAGATTGGAAATAAAATGTGACACCTGGATTATAAATTTTATCGAAACTTTGACACGGCCCCCAGGGAAAAATTTCCACCAAACTCGAATGCTATGTTATTTTAAGTCTTGTTGGATGTTATTCGATACCTGCACTCCGTACGAGCATTATCGAATTCGTTGTCAGGCTCTCCGATGATGGATGCGATGAATAAACAAATGTGTTCGTGCGGTCCTGAAAATAAAAATCCCGGACGGATTTAAATCTAGGGAACGAGCAGGACAGGCGATAGATCTTGTACGACCTATCCATCTGTTAGAAAATCGTTTATTCAAGAACTGTCTGGCTACTCGGCTGAAATGTGCCGGTGCACCGTCATGCATAAACCACACGGGACGTACATCTAATGGAACTTCTTCCAATAATATGTACAATTGATTGCTCAAGTAATTGACGTAAGATTGACTCGCGAATCTCCCGTTAAGGAAGACAAGATATTATCGAACATTGTGTACAAATTGTTCAGCAAAACCAATTATATTAACTCGGGTTCGTTCGATGCTTGAACAGTCTTCGCGAAGAGACTTCGTACCAAACTTAGAAACGAGAAAAGATGTTAAAAATTTACATTCTGATTGAATCGATAGCAAACAGGACGTGGAATTTTGGAAAAGTAATTAATTCGTGGTCGCAAGTAGAAACAGAGGGTAGTGGACGGACACGACAAAGTAAATTGAATTTAATTATCTCGAAAAAATTATTCCCGGTTTCGAGGGGCAATTGCAATCATTTTTGGTGAATACACATACCCTCGAAATCCTACGCACCTTCGAGAAAAAAATTCGAATAGGACAAATTTTTCGGGACAAATTGAAAAGTTTTAAATCGTTCTAAAAAAATTATTTGTGGTTGAGGGGGTCTATTACGATCACTTTTGGTGAATACACATACCCCCAAAATCCTACTCATTTTCGAGAAAAAAATTCGAATAGGACAAATTTTTCGGGCGAAATTGAAAAGTTTCAAATCGTTCTAACAAAATTATTTTCGGTTGAGGGGGTCTATTACGATCATTTTTGGTGAATACAGATACCCCCGAAATCCTACTCACTTTCGAGAAAAAAATTCGAATAGGGCAAATTTTTCGGCGAAATTGAAAAGTTTCAAATCGTTCTAAAAAAATTATTTGTGTTTGAAGGGGTCTATTACGATCATTTTTGGTGAATACAGATACCCCCGAAATCCTTTTCGCACTTTCGAGAAAAAAATTCTTTACCGAAACTATGATGTCTGACCAGGAATATTCTACTAAATGCGTATCTTTAAAATATCATAACTTCTGGATGGATTGGAGGATTTTGATGTTTCGAAATGCAAACCACGCGTATTTTGGCGAAGGTCTGCTCGTCTGTGGTTCTGGCTACGCCACTGTTAACCGGGGCTCGATAAATCAGACCCGGCCGAAACGTAATCTCGATTCCTCGGGCCAGGAACCGATGTCACCGGGAACATGACGCAACGAAGGAACTCGTTTAGTGCGTGTTTTACAATCGTTCCTTGGTGGAAGAGCCGCGCGCCGCGTCTCGTGGCTATCCTGTTACGGAGGCATAAATTTGTCCCGGGATTACAGTATATCAGCTGCCGTTGAACTTATCAATAATCCCCGGCTAATGCCGCGTTCGTTAGACGCGTCAGGCGCGTTCACGATCCCCGAGGCAAGAAGGGCCTCGTTCCCTCTTATCGCGGCTTCGAATCGGCTTTATCAGCGACGATCGACGATCCGCCGACACTCATCCTTTACCTGACGCGTAATCCAACCGTACGACCGACTGCGCGCTGATTCGAGACGCCATTTATACCGTATCAGCTTGGTGGTTCTTCCCCCGTTCGAAAAGTATGGAGGACGAAACCCACCACGGGCTTAAGTTCCCCGACTGGGGTTGCGATCGTTGGAATAATCCAATCCGCGAATAATACGCTTTCTTAGCGAGGGATGATTCCGCGCGATGAAATAAGAAAAGAAAGGGTGCTTTGTTTTCGCGAAGATCGATCTTGAAGCTTGGTATAAATTAAATACGATCTGGATGTCGCTTGATCGCTCGAGGATTTAACACCTTATCTGAAACGTCAAGATCGCTTATTTTCGACGAGTATAAAATGGAGAATTACAAATACCCTATTGAACGTGCACGCAACGTGATTAGAAACAAGTCGAATATTTTTAAACGGTGGAAGACGCGCATTGACGCTACGTGTGAATGCCTCCGTTGATGGGGGCCATTATGAACGTTTCTTGCGCTTAGCTGTGCAATTACGACGGGCTACCAATATACTAACGAATTGGCTTTATCTCGGGGGAACAAGAAAATTTGCAAACTCACGCTTATCGGAACTGTTTCTTTTTTTTTTTTTTTGTAAATTTCGCTATGCTATTTTAGAAACGCGCCGTATACTGGAGTGTCTAGCTCGGAGAGTATGACCTCGGTTCTTAGTTACCGGACGATTAGGAAAGACTTTCTGGAAATGCTTCGAAATAGAAATGATGAATGGTAATGAACAGTGATTATGAAAAGAAAGATGACTACCATCGTCGGTGAAAAAGAGAGTCGAAGGTTATCGTGGATGGGTTACTAAATAGTCATCCAAACTCTATAATTGACTGGGTCAATTTTAAAGATTCATTCACTTCAACGCAAACAAATAATGGGTTTTTCAAATGTAATAAATTTCCATACTCATCGAACGAAGTAACAATGTTCGTTCTTTTAAATGGAGAAGTTTGGAAGTGATTTTTATAATAAAAAAAAAATTTATACTAGCGTTTATACTGTAAGTATCGACGGAATGGCCACGTAGTCGGGGATTTCGAGTTCCAGTCGATCGGGGGGCACATTTTCCCTTATTCCCATGCGTCCGGCTCTCCAGCTCGACTGGTATCCTTGGACAATGGAATACGCGACGAGCAGCACGGAAATTTGTCGCGTTCTTTCTCTCCCTTCTCTCCCCCCACCTCGTCCTCTTGCACACTCACCAAGTTTGCGGCGTGGCGCCAATAGAATCGAGGGAACGCACGAGCGCCGTTCTCACGAGGCGTGCGTGCGTGCCTGCGTAAGCGTGCGTGAGCGTGTCTCGCTCTTCTCGTTCCATCGCCTGGAGGGGGTAGGACCCCCGTTAGCGATGGGCGTTGGGCCTCCTCCTTCGAGTTTCCAAACAATTTCGAATCGAACGTTACTCGAATCCACGGAACGCCATAAAATTTTGAACAGTACCCAAGACCACTCAAATAAATTTGCATCGGTCGTCGAACTGCGACTGATGCTTGGGAATAATTTAAACAGGGAACACAAAACTGTACTTCGATTTTAAGTTTTGTTTTTACCATCTCAAACTCTAAAATACAATTTTAATGAATGTTCCCAAACAAGACTTGAAACGTCTAAAGAATTCTAATTCCCCTCCAGAAAGATGAAATAAAATTCTTGTAATTTAATTCTAATTCTAATTCTTGCATTTGAAATTGGGAACTATTGAGTGTAATTCTGAGCCTTGTTAATGAATAAAATATCGAAACGTTCGAAACTTGAGGCACATCGAGGCTTTCGCTGGCTACGGGGTGGTCGTGCGTAAAGTCACGGACTCGCGGGGTCCGCATGACAACGCGCACGGAGTCTGTACTCGTTTAAATCCACGGACGTCCTCTGTCCAGCGTTTACCCGGCTGGAATTGGGAAAGAGACGACGAGAAAAATCCTGTGACGCCACATTTACACTCCGTACTCCTAATTTAATTTGTTAAAAAGATATTTGGATGGATCCTTCGAAAGGAAATAGTCTGGAATATCGAAGGAACGGTCCGAACAATTCGTACGGTGCAACCTTGAGGATATCGCGGATTAACGAAGGCTACGAGAAACATTTGGTATCGAACGTCATCCACGGTCGTTCATTTTCCGTTGGGCGTTCGTATAATTAAAGTCAAGACATTCGTAGCAATCAAAGGCAGAATAATATATTAATGACTGCATTCTGCAGGCTCGCCGACGTTCTTTTTCAGAACAGTTACTTCGTTCTAGGTTCCTAGGATACCTGTTTTGGTTCCTTGAAAGGATGTGTATGCGAACTCGTTAACATAAATCCATAAATATGAAAACTCGTTACCGACAGAATTTTTAAAACTGCTCCGGTTCTCGTGTCTGCGTCTGTGTGCGCGTCTGTTGTCGGTAATTTATGCGCTTTGGTTTCTGCGGAGGAAATACGAGTGCTCGTAACCATAAAATCCGATGTCAAAAATGTACTATTTTCCCCTGTGTACGAATGATGCTGTACGGTTTAGTCGCGAGGAGGATTTCTCCTCGTATTATCTACCGTCCGCTCGAATCTCAAATTTTTACAATCGCGTAGAAACCACGATCCTCTCCCATTCGCGGGCGTTTCTCGAAAACGTGAACTGACTTTTACGATCGACGGTACAAAATTTTCGATTTACAAATTTCTCCAAAGTTCCGAGGCACTAAATTCGAATAAATATCGCGAGTAGAGTGCCGTATCGGTTCTCCGTTATTCCGATAAAACTTCGCCCGTGTCCGTGCGAAAGATATGGAGTCGAATCGACAAAAGGACTAGCGAAGCTAGCTCGCGAGAGTCCGTGTAACGCAGAATCATCGAAAACCAACACCACCACTCTCCCGGGGTCTTGGACACAGAATTTTACGCTCCCCGAGAGAGATCCTTATCCGATCCCGATTATTCATTCGACGAGAAGTACAAGTTCGTGACACGGCCGGGTTGCGAAGTCACGACGAAGTCAAGTTTACCCGACTGTCTTCGGCGTCGCCTCTTCTGTTATTGATATGCATCGAGGGTATCCCATCCGATGTTTGTTCAACGGCCGTGGAAAAAGCTGGCCTTCGACGTATCCGTCGTGACGATTCGAGGTGTTTCCCCTCCGCTGGGTGGTTCGTTTCTAACGCGCTCGAAACGCAACGAGGATCGGGTCGTTTCTCTCTGCGCCCCGCTGGACCACCAACGGATCGTTTCTTCTTATTAATGTTAATGGATGTTTCCGTCCTCGACCAGCGAAACTCGCCGGGGTTAACGGTACCCCGCGATCGCTGTGGGAGAATGGCGGCCTTGTAGATGGTCCGGAAGATGTTCCTCCGCGAACAGAAACTGCATATATGCCCAAGGATGCTCACGCGGCGCTGTAATTTATACGAATCTGCGCGCCGCCTCGGCGACCGATATTCCCTGGAACGATCATTTCTAAAACGTGGGACAATGACGTAATCGAAACACGAAGAGTGGAAGGAACGTTTTGGAATCTCTCGTAGGCCATTGCGTAACCTCTTCTTTTAGTTTGGTTAGAATAGTTTTCGAAAATACGAGGCCTTAAGCAATTGCAATCCAAAGGTATCGTGGCGAGACACTTTCCAGTACTCGCCAGCAGAGGCCTACTCTCTCTCACAAGTATTCATTCGACATTATACACTCCTTTTCGGTTAACCACTTGTGGCGGCTTATATGCATAGAAGAAATGACTAATGAACAAAATACCAGAAGGAAACAGGTGTGTTTTTCGTTCTGAACCTGCCAGTGAACTCATCAGTAAGGCAACCCTAGCAGGCTTTGCCTTAGATGTTAAATGAATCGATCACTTGTGAGAGAGCATAGCCCTCTAGCGTCTAAGGTAGACGAAAAACACACATCTGATTCATTCAAACGGAATTCTAAGGGTAGACCACGTTAACAATACACCACCAAGGGTAAAAGTTGAAACGAGTATCGCAGACCGAGTACACGAAATGCTCCCCTCATTTTAAACGATCCCAAAACACGATCCCGTCTTTCAAGAATTAATACCAGAGACTTATCGGTTCGAGGGACCTCAACGGAAAATTGTCACAGTCTCCAACTTTTCTAAGCCTCTCCAAACTGTCGTCCCCTTGTTCGAGAAGTAAGTCGTTCGTAAACTAGTTCCGTCCCGGGGAACAGTTAGTCAGCGTCGCCATTTTCGCCGCAGCTGTCGTCCATTAACCGAGGAAGATAAGCCCGAGAGCGATTATCTCGTTAGGGGCCTGACATCCCCCATTTTCTCCGGCGGATAACATCCTCGAAGGTGGATCGAAACACGGCAGGGCCTGCGGGGGTGTATTAAGATTCAATTTGACGGGCGCGAGACGAAGGAGAGTGGCTCGCGAGGGCTCGACGCGATCTGTATGATTCATAAACGGCCGCCAGACCGAAATGGATATTTATTCGCCGCGTGCTGCGAGACGTCGATCGATCCAGGGTGACGTTCCTGGCGGGGGGTTGCTACGGCCCGATAACGTCGAGGGTGACTTCGACTTCGAGACTCCCTCGAAATCTCCGGGAAGGTCCTTTTCGCCGATTTCACCACCGTCTCGTCGACGGGGCGGAAATTCCGAACCTGCGATTTAACGGCGCGTAAAGAGGCCCCGTTAACGGGGTGCAAACACTCCGTTGATTTATGTCAGGAAAAATTGGAGTTATCTGCGCAGTGGTTTAGGGGATTCCCGGTTAGTCTTGGTCGGAAGGAAGCATTCAGAGGCCATTATTAAGTTCGAGGAGGGTTAGGCGTTTCGGAAGTTTCACTTTTTTAAGAAATATATAGTTGCATGGCACTGTCGAGTCGAGTACTTGCGAGAGAGAAATGTTGAGCGTGGCCCTCTGCTGGCAAGCGCACCTACTGCATTTATTCTTTCTTTAATTAGGGTATATAACATTGTATTGTTTCATTTAGCGTGCAGATTGAGCTCGTTAAGTGTTGCTTTTCGACAGATGTCGCTACTGGTCCATTCGTAGATATCGTTCGATTAAAAAAATACGAATTCTTAGAATCAGAAGCGCTCGAACAGGCCCATGCTCGAGTATTCTAGGGGCCCGTTGGTCCAGCTGGTGGCCGAGGCGCCGGATCGACGGGTTCCCCGTCAATCATGCAAATGTCGACGAGAGGGGAGGAATCGCGTCAGCTTTCTCTGGAAAACTCCTGACCGCAGCTTCCCATGTACCACATAAGATAATGACGGCACGATTCGAGGCATTGTAGACCAATAGCCGCGGTAGGTACGCCTCGTCTCGTGCAGCTCGTTCGACGGGGCCGTTTCCGAGGCCACGGTCGACGATACGTGACGCGCGGGAGGAGCTGCTCGGTGGCTCGATTCCTCCTCGAACGAGGATTTTCGTGCTGTAAGAGGAGACGGAGACAGAGGGACCTCACGGCGGTGGGAGAGAGAAAAAAATCAATGGGAATAACGGTGACACGCATGGGTCAGTGCGTTTGTAACCTTTGAGTTCTCTCTCTTAGGGAGATGGAGGAGAAGAGAGGCGGCCGGAGTCGAACGCGGAACGGTAAACGCGCCAAGAGTAGGATATTTCCCTTGACGTAATTCCATTCGACATTCTCGCGCGGTGATACCAACCGCGCACATTCGCCTAAGGGTCGACGACCTCCCACGCGCGGGAAAAATCACGGATGCCCGGCTATTTTCGTGCCATTATTCGATTAATTGCCAACCTCGAGCGGCGTGGATCCCCCGGGCGCACGGCGCGTCCATCGCGATTGGGCGTCGAGTATGGATCGCGAGGAGCTTCGACTGCAACATTTTTTCCGATTGTAACGCATTACGAACACGGTCCAGTTTTGTTTGTTTATCGAGAGTCGACGTTACTTTCGATTAATATGGTTGACGAAAGAAAAGAATAAAGATATGAGCCAGCCATTGGGGAAAGTGGAGGTCCATTTTATTTAGGTTCGAATTAGAATTATTGAATTCAACGATATTTCGACGAAGTGCATGATACAATCGACTTCGATTTATGAAAGAAAAGAATTGCAATATGAGTTGTATATCATAAAAATGGTGTCCATTTTTGTTTGTACCGGATATACAAGCGACTCAAGAACGTGGATGAGCAATTGCACCCTTTCTATGATCCACGAATATAAAATAGAATCGACTTCGATTTATGAAAGAAAAGAATTGCAATATGAGTTGTCTATCATAAAAATGGTGTCCATTTTTGTTCGTACCGGATATGCAAGCGACTCGAGAACGTCGATGAGCAATTGCACCCTTTCTTTGATCCACGAATATAACAAATAAATAGTCATCCAAAGAAAAATACAGTTTTTACGGTAACCAACCTCTTACACCCCTTTTATAACAACCAACATCCAAAAATAGGAACTTGCATCGGTTCCACAATGAATTTTTCCTATCATGATCGAGTTCCATAAGCAATTACGACTCTAGATTGACGCTGGAATCGAGAAACAGGACTGCATGTGAATTATATAGCGATCGTGGAACAATAATAAAAATTTTCGAATCATAAATTAGACTCTAATACTATGTGCATACGCGTTTAGTGATATACAATATTCCCAGGATGAAACTGACGCCCTCAATCTAGGGATCTCCCTCGGAACTAGTCGTGCAACCAGAGCGACAACTCGTAATATTTCCGGGATTTATTTCTTTGAAATAGAAGACCGCTGAACTTGGAAGAAAAAGCAGGTTTTCTCGAGTAAAAGTTAAATAATAAACACGTAGGCAAACTTTTAATCTACCAAGTAAATTACACGTTTGTCAGAACCGCGATGACCGATAATTTAAAGACGGATCGCGAAGTGTCCTTTATCGCGTATATATAATATTGATATACATATTCTATAAATAACCGTTTCGAGTAATATATTAAAACGCGGTCAGTTATTACGTTGCAATTTATTGCTCGTACCGACCACAATTTATATTCCATTAATTTATTACATTACAAGATTTATCTGTCACCGTTTATGGTGCATAAAAGAAACTGGCTTTTTAATGCAAATCTTGTTACATTGTGCTTCACGCACGGATAATTTGCGTTTCGTGTATCAAGATAGTAATCTTAATTTCGTCTATATATCTTCGACTATATCATTCGACAGTGTGCACGCCGATTTTTTAACGAGTACAAAGGCGTCGTACAACCGGTATTGAAAATCTGCTTGTAATTATTTCACATCTCGAGATTACTACTTAAATTTCTGTTACGCGTTGGTCACGCTATTGTTATGTGTAATCCATGGAAAACGATATGCAATTGTATAGATGTTTCAAAAACCAAATATAGAAATAATTGTACTCGTATGAAACACACTTATGAACGCATCGATCGATCGGTATCCTTTCCAAAATGATTTTTAAAAAATAGAAACAAATGCACAAGATGAAGATACCCAATGATGTCCAAGAGACTCGACTCGAGTGGTTTCGTCTCGAGAACTATGATTTCGAATATACAAGCATGCATATGGAACGCGTCTCCGTTCGATATTGTATTTTTTGCGTTCGGAACCGGTCGTCGACGTCTCCGGATCGCCGAAAGCAAAAAGATTTTCGATCTTGTCCGTAAGTGGCGAGAACCGTGGAGCACTCAAAACGAAAGAAATCGGCGGATCGTGACGAGAACTTCGATCCGTCGTATTCGCGGAGAATAATCGTTCGTGAGCCGGTCGTTCATTCTCAGAGATTCCTTTCATTAAGTATGTGCGAGGGGCTACGTTATGTGATCACGGGTGAGAGAGGAAGAGGAGGTCCTGTGACATCGATGTCCCGTGGGACATCGGTTCGACACACTGCTCACCTCGTTTCGCGAATTCGCTCGCCGATCACGATCGACGACACGTCTCTGTCGAATTATCGAAATACCTCGCACGATCGCCGGGGTGAATGTTAATCCGCGCTATCGCACGACCGACGTAATCCCGCTATATCTGGCCACTCCGTGAAATTTGAATGTTCTAGCCAAAAAAGTATCGCGCCGCGACGTGCCGGGATTTTCCAAGCGAGGGAAAAGCAGGCGGGAAACAAAATGCTCGGAAATCGGCCAATGTCGAACAGGCACGGCCTAACGGGCGTTGCATTACGTTTACGTGACTCGAAAGAATTTTGATCGTTAAAATTTTCAATTTGTAATCTATGTCGTGATCTAAGAAAATACGTATAGAAAGATCTATGTTCTTCAGAAAATTCGAGTGACCTTGACACGACCTTGCAGTTGTACCACTGCTACTAATTCTTTCGTTTTCCAAAATTTTTAAATTTATTCTGTCAAATTAATAATGATTTATGACAGATATTGGCGAATTTAATAGAGTAATTATATGTCATAAAGTAAGACGATAATCAAGAAATTTTGAAGAAATTTTTCGTTGTCTGGACGTATCATTTTCATGCTCCAGTATTTTCATAATTTAAGAAAATTCTACATATAGGAAGATCTATATTTTTTAGAAAATTCGAGTAACCTTGATACATCCTTGTAATTGTAAGACTGTTTCTAATTCTTCCATTTTCTGGTATATTAAAATTAATTTTCTTTAAATTGATAATAATTCTATATCGTAAAATCAAGAAGATATGCGAAGAATTTGGATTTAATTTCTTCCTGGTCGAAGGGAACCGAAGAAAAATATCCTCCCGATTTTTCGAATAGTTTTATAAACGATGCGTATAAAAAGTACAGGTATTCATAACCACAGTGCGTAACCGCATCTGACCTCGCGTCAGCAATTTTACGATGCACGTTGTGCCATAAACAATGTATTATTCTACAATAATGGAGTATTTTTTAAAACGCTAGGTTTCGTTTTACAGTTAAATATAGGGGGAGTTCCCGTGAAACCGGACAGCACCTAGTACGAGACAGTAGCGACATCTTTAAAGTGAGAAACGCATAAACAATAGTAGCCTAATGATCTAACCTAATGATCTGTTGAAGTTCTATGCCAAAGTTTCAGTTAACTATTATAATAATATTTGTTTGGTTGCTAAATTATAAGTGGACCAGTAAAGAAGGCGTCAAATGTTATATTTTTTAAAAAAATAGATAGATCGTCTCGCGTATCCATCCCTATTGAGTTCAATTGTTTTCCTCGCTAATAACAAACCCCGGTAGCACCGTGCACGGCAGACATCTTCGACAACACCCGCGAGCCAGCAACTTTGCTTCGATGTATTACCTATTGTCCGGCGCATTCTTATTCCCCCGTAGCTTTTATCCAGCCCGGCTAGCAGCGCGACGGCAATTAAAACATTCTTGCCTAACCGTCGCGAACAAAGTAGAGAAGAAGCAACGATCGGGAGAAGCACCAGAAAAGAGAAAAAGGCGAAGAGGAGCCCGAACGAGCAATAAAAGGCGGAACGCCATGAGCCTGACGCGCCTAACCGCCCCATTATAATGGCGAATATCGCGCGAGCGTGATGTATGGCGCAATTGCTCGCTCGACGCGGAACGCGAGCGGACGCGAAAAAAGGACCAAAGCGCGTGGACGGAGGACCGGTTGGTCCTCCCTTCGATTCGACCGAATAATTGATGCACGTTCGAGCCTCCGACGGGCTTCGAGGAAGTACGTTTTCCTTTTTTATCGCGATAATTAACGGGTCGAGGCCCAATTTCGCGCGCAACTTGTAATAACGCGTAAAAATTTAAATTGGACGCGTACCGGGGGTACGCCACGGTTACGTACAGTCCGTTCCACGAGAAGCGTACGCCCGGCCGTCTCGATAAAACGTAATCCAGAACGGTTTTTTACACGTCGAGGTAGATTTAAAGCGTAAAGATCCACGATAGCGTGACTCGCGAGGCTTGTTTATTAGATACGGTGTCTGCGAGAGGGAACGCCTATTTTTAGATGATTGGATATTTTTCTGGTCACGGATCCAAAATTCTTCTTCGAACCAGGGGGGTGAAATATTTCACTTTTTTTTATTTAATCGCGTCTCGAGCTAATTTATATCGCCAAGGGTTGCAACGTCGTTCGATCACGAGCTTCCCAGCGCCGTGTTAAATTGGATCATCGTGTGAAAAATGCGCCGGTGTTTCGGACGTCGGCGTTTAGGCGGCTCTATATTCCACGACGCGGCGATAATGCGAGCTACCCCGCGACTGGGAGCACAAGCAACGCAATCACGGGGCCCCCGGTTGGTTATTTTGTCGCCGCGAAGCGTGAAAACCGGCGCACCGGTCGCGTTAACGAACGAGCCATAACCGATTCGTAACGAAGACGTATGGGGTGGAAATGATCCTGCTTAAAGAAGACGGCGGCATTGAACGGGCGCGGTGCCGATTTATTAGTCGCGATAGAACGCAATATTTCGGTACGGAACGACGAGGAAGATCGCGAGAGATACGCCGTTTAATTATACAGGAAACGATCGGTTTCGTCGTGTCGATGACAAGCGCAAAACGATCCTGACGATTTTGTTACCGAGTCGCGGAAGACAATAGTATAGTAAAACACGCGTACGCTCACCCCGTTAATACGCGTTGGACAATTATGGGCAGTTAAACGCGCGTGCCCCGTGAAATTTATAGCCCCGCGCGTCGAAACCGTGAAAATGAAAAATAATTAATAACGCGGATACGAAATATCTTTCTTCCTGAATAAACATCGATCGTTTGACCCCTTCTTGCACGTGAATGTAGGAATCGATCGCGTACCGTCACATGGAATAAGCTACGGGCGCGGTGTCAGCCGCGATGACCGCGTCGTGTCCCATTAAACGGGAAATGAAAACTCGGGGGTCAGGCCTCGTAAACGATAAATACTCATGCGGAACAGAGAAGGTATCGTTTTTAACGAATAAAAGGGAAAAGTGATTCGAGCAACGCGGAAGGTAATTCACCCGGGCCCCCATCTTGGACACCGCGAACGCCACCCCTGGCGCAATATTTAACGAGCAACCACCGTGCGGCGCACGCTCCTACGCAAATTGAACGTGCCCCGGGGTCGCAGTATTTCGTACGTTTCATTAGACGCGCTGGAATTCGCTCGCGGGTTGTCGACCGAATTACGAGCAAACGTTACGACTTCGTTGTTACGCCCTCCATTAGCAGAAACTGTCCCCCGTATATCTGGAAAGAATATTTATCTGTGCCTGGGGGGACCACGAATTTGGAACCGCGTCGGAGTCGTGACGAGATAATGATCGTGGAAAATTTTTAATCGAGTGGTGGGAAGATTTTAGAGACACCAAACTGTACTCGAATATCACTGCCATCTTGAAATGTATTAAATTTACTTGGAATTGCATTAGAGCCTAACATACAGTGAATATTTTAGAGACTCCAAACGGTATTTAATCGTGTAATTAATTATCAAAATAGAAATCGACTACAATCTTCTACAATTTCAGAAGAAAGTACAAAGATCTTGGCGCGAAATTCGACGAGTCGTTCGAGGGTACTTAGCTCGCGAGGTATGCATCGGGTTAATGCAAAAGCAAACGAGCGTCGTGACGTCACAGCACGCATGAATGACACCAGTGTTTTCGTCGTTGGTGCATTAGCAAGTTTGTTTACTCGAAATATTTCCATCGGCTTCCAACATCGCGCAGGAACAGCTATCGTTGAAGTTTCGCGGCATCCAGACGTTACACGGTGGAAAACGGTTCCTAGCCGAAGGCACCACGAGTAGGGAATACTCGAAAACAATTTTGCGTCGACTCGCGACGAGTCGTTTAGCGGGTATTAAAGTTTATTTTAAGATTTAAACGCTTCGCGCCGCTATTTTACGAGCGTTACTTCGGAGCCCGAACGGTTTATTTTTCTCGTACTCACCCGGTATTTAAAAGGCTCGTACCTGAAATATAAATTTGCAACGCGTTACGCGCTCATTTGCAATTCATGGACACCGGATACGCGTCACGGATTTGTTTATGACAATTTCGTTACGGCCGATGATCTCTTCTCTTTCGTCCGTCGTTAATTTACGAATGTCAAAGTGCACGGTTACCGAAGAAATACTATGTTTACTGGTGGAATATTGTCTTGGGAGTCGAGGTTAAAGTGCAATTCGCGAATACTTCGACTGGTATTAAGTTTCTACGATGCGTTTTCCAGAATCGCATCGCGAAGTCGCGACGTAGCGCCCGGAGACTTCGATGCCGCGTTTATTGCACAGGCGATGACGCGTCATTTAAAATACAAGCTCGTCGTCGATCGTTGGAGAACGTCGAGAGAAAACGTGCACGGTGGAGATTAAATTCGAAGGTCATCGAAACCGTAACGGACATAGGTGAAATTATAGCGTGTTATTATGCAAACGACCCAGGTGCAAGGTCTGAAACGAAGAAGGAAGAGGGTTAGGAAATAAATTACGAACGATCGCCCGATTTTGTTATTTATCAATATTTGGTAAATGTAGAGTAGGAATTGACATTGTAGAATGGAAGTAGCGTACTGATTAGGTTACAAGCTGGCTTAGTAGCCGATGACAACAGAAGTCATTGGCGTTGGATGCGTTGGTAAACATTGCTCTGCAAAAAGAAAGGAAAGAGGCGCAATACGAGAGATTGCGAGGCCGACGTAAGGCGCTGGGCAACGATTATGCGTTTCAAGGACGACGTGTTGTATAACAACGCCGCGTTTCACCTCAGCCGATCGCGATATCGACCTCGCGCGGAATGTCGACGCTCGATTATTTCAACTTTTTCTTTTCTCCGCTCGAACCGGTGTTAAATCTGTTCCACCTTGTCGTCGAATTACGAACTGGATTTACGATCGCAACAAAAACGATTATGATAGAGACACCCGTTAAAATATCGAATGAGAAACCATTACATCGTCCTCTCGATATCCAGAATCTTTTACGACTCTTGTTTCTTCGACGCTCGTTGCTTCGATGCTTCAAAAAAGTGTTTTGTAAAAATATAATTGAAAAATTTTGATCTTCCCTTTTCCCCAAAAAATTTCTATTAATTTTGAATAAGAATTTGTCCGTAATTTCGAGGTTTCTGCAAAGTAATTGGAACATTTACGAGAACCCGTTCCTTTTCTCGCGGAAACCGTTCGGTAACTCTTCCGAAACGCGTCTAACGGCACCGATTCCTCAGCGTGAAATCCCCGTCGGGGATATAATTCCACGGGAACGACGTCCCCGTAAATTTCGTCGTCCCGTTATCGTCGACGAGGGAGTCAAAACGACATGGATTTCGCACGTATGTGCGTGTCGGGATCGCATGATCGCACGAACGTGGCAACGGTTCGATTTAATTAGCCCTTTGTATCTGGCCAACGACTGCACCGAATAAAAACCTGACTGCCAGCAGCGATTTCCGCGCCAGATAGACGAGCAGATACGTCCGAGATCGCAACAAATCACATACGTCGAACGATCAAAATTATTGGGCTGCTACGCTCGATGATGCTTCAAATTGTTCCGTAGTCCAGCGATATTTACATAGCATTCTACGTGGCATTAAAGATGGACGCAATACACGACCCATAAAAGCTTAAGCTACTGTTTTTCTTTTAGCTTAAAATTACCTTTTATCCGTTGTATTCGAAAATAATTCACGAAATGGGAAGAATTTTTTTAAGTTATTGGTATTTATTTTCTAATTTATGAATCGAGTCTTCTACATTTTGTTATGCAATAGCTTTTGTACTGATTATAGAGGTTTCGAAGGAGCATAAAATCTTTGGAGAATTCGCGGGGTCGATGACCCTTTCGCAGAGTCTTTTGATCCTCCGTTATTGCCTCGACTTCGTTCCTTGTATTCTCCTTCTTCTCCGATCTCATCGAGTTTTTGTCGATTCTTTTCTCGCGCGTTTAATACCGTAAACGCCGAAATTGTGATCGATGTTTAATCACTTCTGGCCTCGAGTCCGGCTCGATTCGACGGGTTAAATTACATCGTTCGTCTCCCGTAAGAATTCGATTAACGTCCAGCAAGAGGACGCGAAAGACTCGAAGGCGTTTTGATCGATTCGTAGCGATGGGTTAGAAACAGATCAAATTTTTACAGAGATCTCTCGTTTTAAGTAAAAGAATTTAAAAAAGTTATTTGATATAAGAGAATAAGAGAATCCAAAGCGTCCTTTCGTCCGTAGAAAAAGACGATTTGCAAGCAGAGATCCGTCGTGTTGCTCGCGAGCGGCTCAATTAACATATCCTATTAGCGCCGACAGGTTTCGGAAATGTTACGATAGGTCAAACATTCAGCTCGCGGTTAACGATGCATTCGAATTCCGTTAGGGGAATACCAAACGCTGTTTTCGCGGGGCACATTAACAGCCGCGACAGAATTTAAATACAAAAGAATTCGCTGGAAAATTATGGATCTCGTATACGATCGGTCTCACGTCTCGTTGCTACGTTCCATTAAATCCTCGACTTTCGTTTAAACCGTTCCTTGATTCGATTTTCTCTATCGTTTATGCGGCAGCTTGATGGAGGACGCATAATGCCGTCCAACGTCCCGTTAAGATCGATCCAGGCGAGATTGTGAACGGGACGAGAGCCAAGGATACAATTTAAAACTGCCTCGAACGAAAGGGAAGATTTTAGTGGAAAACATTTCTTCCAATTTTGGATTGTCAATTTTTATTAAGAGCCATTAGACTTCCGCGGAGTATAAAAGAATCGCTGTGTCACAGACAGACGAAAAGGAACACTGCCTCTCGTAAATATCTTCCAGTAACGAAACCCCCTGACTTTCCAAATCGTTCTGGACCGAATTTCTGCCTCCGCTGTATGGCCTCTCTCCTTTCGTTTCACTCGCAAAACAGGACCCAGGATATTATTCCTTCCCAGCATGACTTCCACGGCCATTAACGTTTAATGGCTCGACCGTTAACGAAATCTATTAACTAGAGCGTCTCGCGTGTTGGGCCAACGTCTAAACGTCTTCTTCCAGCGCCCATCGCGACGAGCATAATTCGATACTTCGTTACACGCGCGGGAAAGGATAATTTCGTCGTGAACAGGCCACGATGTTTGGCTCGAACGTTGAACTTGATCGAAGCACAGCGCGTGGTCGCGTTTGGGCGTTCAGGAATTCGATTATGAAATTACTTGGAATATTTAATTAGATATTTTTTAATATGCTCGAACGTATAACGATAGATAATATCTATCTTGCTATTGCAAATTTGCTTCTGAAAGACTCATAGATGGACAATAATTAAATACGGATTAATCATTCCCTCTTAACCCTTTGTAATCCTGTGTCGAGTGTGACATTTTTTCAAGTCTAAATTAATAGAATTCAATTTTATTTTTGTACATCCGGAAGGAAGACACAAGGATTATGCAGTTTGCTCAGAAAAATGCTTGGAGGAAGAAGAGGAACCAATTATCTTTTGTGAAACGTGCGAAAGAAAACCAGGATTGGACACTTGGAGATTGTTTCAAGAGATATCATATACTTGAGAATTAAAAAATACAACAACAGTGTAAATAAAACAGATATATAATTGAATTTGTTTGTTCTTCTATTTGTTTAAATTACCCTATTTTTTAGTTAACGTAAATTTCAAATAAAACACTTGGAAGCTGCTGGTAACAAAATTGAAAGATAATTCTAAAACCGAACTATGTAATTTTGAAACGAATTAATAAGTCAACGTAGAGGAATTGAAACGCATCGTCCGCCAACGATTCAATTTGTAATCCGCGCGTTATTAATATTCCAGAATATCGCCTGGAATAAATTTCGACCCTATTCGAGGTCTTCGATCCACATTTGGGGCAATGCCTCCCCTGCTAAATAACGCAAATAAACCGTTCTCGAAATAGATTATTCGACAAAGGGGCGATCATGTATTATTTGCAAAGCTGGTTCTTAAAATATTGTCTCGAATAAATTTCGCCCAGATCTGCTTTCGCGATATGGGCTATTCGTTCCCTCCCCACCCCCGCGGAGTCGGTTCCCCCGTCGGCCAAGTATTTACCCGGGGCCCAGCGGGACGGCAGAGATCATTACATTTAACGATAGTCATTAACTTCTTTCGTGCACGGTGGCGCGTACGTTTCGGGATGTTATCGTTGCTCTACTGAATCGTCTTTGGCGCTGGAATGTTGCTTGGTCCTTCTTCATCGCTGCCCGCGGCGTGAATTTCGAACGAATTTATAAACCGGGAGGCTCGAGGTATTTTTAAAAATTAATGCACCTTGTCCTTGCTATATTTGTCCCGTTCTAATTTAAAGCACGCCTCTTTAACCCTTAAGTGGGCTCTCGATCTCGACTGGATTATTTTAGCGTTGATTTTTACCAAGTTGGTAAAACAATTAAAAAATAATGAACGGGCGGGGGGTTGTATCAATTTTCAAATAATTACATTGACAATTTGGTCTGCCTTTCAAGCAAATTGAAAGCGTACAACCACGATTAATACGTCCCTTCGAATCGAGCTAAATCCCTTTGTGCATGGCATTAGAATATCTAAGAAATTTTATTCTGTAAAATAGTGGATCTCAAAATTGTGGAAATAGAGTAATTAGGGGGTTGGAAATTCTCCTCAGAAATTATTCTGCGTGTTTAAACCTTCGATTATTACCCCTCTTTTGGTCCCACAAATTTCACAAAATCGGTCCAGAAATTCTTAGATCAGAGTTGCACTATAGCCTGATAACGTTTCATCCAATTTTGGTTAAAATTGTGTACACCAAAATGGGAAATTTGTTCGAGAAAATCGATTCAGAACCGAGGATCGGTGCTTCGATTTGAAGGAGCGAGGTCCGGCTCGGTGGCCGTCATGCTCGCGACGCTCTCACCATAAATTCCGCGACGTATCCACGGTTCTTTTCTCCCATCGTCGACCTCCCGTCGAACTTCTCGATGACCCTAGCCCCGCGCGGCCGGGTGGGTGAAGCCTCGTGTATCGAGAACGATCTCCGGGCTCCCCGTTCGCCGTTTCCCACCCGCTGCTCGGCGAACGCGGGGGTGGCGGAGAGCAGAGGGCCGGGGGCCACCTAAACGCGTAGGCTTCGCGTGGGCCGCCCTTCCGAGGGTTCGATAACCGAAGATTCGCGCGCGAAATTACCGAAATTGCAGGTCGACCGCGCGTGTACTTGACCTCCCGTGGCCCTTGGGCCCTGCACCGAGTTGCACCAAGGGAATCAACCGTGGGATACGTTTCGACTGCCGAAACCGTCACCCTGGATCGTCCCGAAAACACGGATGAAGTCATAAAAAAACCAGTGGACCTGCTTCTGCGATCTTAATATCAATAAAGGTGTTACGTAATTTTTTATTCCTACAAGACACCTATAACACTGCTATTCTTTTTTTTTTATCAATGACGAAGGCTTTCAACTTCCCAAATATAAAACCAAAAATGAATTTTATGATTCCTATTCTTTGGAATAAAATCCTAAAGCAAAAATTGTTATACTCCAGTGAATGACTCCATACCGTTATAATGAGCGCCAACCAAGGTATCCAGAGCTTAATATTACCGAATCGAGTATAACTGTCTCGCGACGCCCCGTTTCCTCCTTCTTTCGACGATTTTCAACCGGGCGTGGACAAAATTCTATGCATCGACCCGCCATATTTACAGCCAGTCGTAAATGAAGTACCGTCGTCGCGTAAATCAACCGGACTTTTATTAACGGACCGTTCTATCGGTTTTATCGTTCCATCGATATCCAGCGTGAAATCGTATTGTCTTATCGAGTCGCCTCCATTTTGAGCCGTTCGCGGTTAATTGCTCGCGTCGTTCGCGCCTTACGAACGACGGAACGAATCGCGTAACGGGTCCTGGTTATTGTTTCGATTACTTTTTAGCCACTGTTAAAAGTCCACGGCGACTCCGCGGCGCTCCTTTTCCGGGATTCTTCGCAGGCCTTGGAACGTTCGAGTCGTCGCGAGCATTTTAATTCGTTTTATAGATACGCTCGATCATTATCGGGGATTCTTTTCGTTCGTTTCGTGAATTTTTTCTTAATTACCGCGCGGAATGGTTTAACGACCACTTTTAGACGCGTACGCGTGGATCGATGGCGTTCGAATATTTTTCTTTACTGTTTGAAGGTACCGTGTGTCGGCGAAAATACAACCGGATCTTGATAGAACGATGATCCGACAGGGGTAATTAAAAGCGTCACCTTTGGAAACGTTTTACGCTAATTGCCGGCTCGCTCTCGGTTTTTGCACAATCTTCGTTGGATTTAACCGGTCCAGTACCGGTTAAAGGCGAATAAACATGGACTCGTCCTTTTGCGCGTATCTTAAATGTCATCTCGAGAATTTATTTCGAGCGAGTTTCGTACAATGATACGATGATACGTACGATTGAGTCACGATTCGTCAGGATTTCTTTATTTATCGTGTACCTTCTGATGCAAGAAAATGGAAAGATCGCAATATAATCACCGTGAACTTGACGCGTCGTTACGCTAGAAAAAAGATGCAAATGTCCGTGGGATCGAAGACGCGTGCGTCACCTTCCGGCAGAGGCCGAAACGCGGCTTCCGGAAACCCGAGATACTGTTAGATCGTTAGGTCATCCAATTAAGACAGATTCGTTCTAAGATAGAACGTCGCCACCGGAAGCGAGCGAACCGCTGACGCCTCTTTACTTTATACCGGTAAATTATACAAAAATGGAATCCAATACAGTCTATTTTAAATAAACGAATCAATTGGAGAATCGTAGTCGATTGGTGGGTTATCGATGCTAGGATCAATTAAAGTATACATTGCTAGTTTGTATTATACAAGAGATTAATGGGTTAATTAATATATCATCGTTGGAGAGTGAACAAAATAAACGGTACGAAATTCGAATCGTAACGTAGGGGGTGAGAATCGCCGCAGGCTGGCAAAAACGGGTGGTAAATGTTTTCGCGTCGATTTATTACCGAAAACCGGTCGACGGTTCTTTGAAAGTTAATCGTTTTTGTTCATGCAATATTGATGAACCCGATGTCCTGTACGCCGGGGACCGACGGTTGAGTAATGCCGTGATTCCGTACAACCCTTAATGCCGCTACAATATCGTTCGTTTAATGACTAATATAAATGCAAATGTCGGGGAGGAGGAGTGGATCAAGTTTTGAGGCGACGCGGGGATACTTAAGGACGTCGAGTAAGTAGCTGCTCGCCGGTTGGATAACGGGGCGGCTGGTTTGAATATTCACGTATTTGAATAATCAATAATACGCGAGCCGGGGCGTTCGCGGATACGCTCGACGTTACGACAGATTAATCTAAATGTAAATGATCGTAATGTCGGAGTAAAAATTTAAAAATTACCATGTACCGCTCGAAATACGCGACGCGCTCGGTTAACCGACCAGGGGGGTGGGGGTGGGAGGGGACCTTTATATCGCGGCTGCACGTGCTTTGAATCATCGCCATTTCGAGCACGTGCTTGAAATTGGACCGGCTCTGCACTCGCGCGCGCGTTTCGCGGAATATTCGAGTCGACGATCGTCGAGAGTTACAAACGATTGTTACGAGTCGCGGGAAATTCGAATGCTCGAAACGCTTCGCGCGAAAGTCGCCCTCGTTTCATCGAATTTTCGCCTCGAAGGGGTGCAATTCGCTCTTCGAGGAAAGTACAGGTATTTATTTAACTTGAAACGTTTTTTAAACTTGTTTTTTTTATATCTCATACTGTTTAAAATTCTATTTTATTTTCAAACTCAGCAATGGTGGATCAAGGGATGAAATATTTTTGTCAGCAGATTTAATACGAAAGAAAGGAGTTAAATTTTTGTGCAAATCTTTCAACGATGATTGTCACTGATAAAAATTAAGTACAATTGGACAACAAAAGTTTCGTTAAATAGATCTTAAAGAGAAAACTTGAAAAATATTGTTACAGTATTAAACGAAAGAGTTTTACGTTCCTCGGGAGAAAGATGGTCGTTTTGGTCCCCGTCATCAGGATTTCGTAAGGTCCCAGGCACGTCCAGCCAGTTTCCTGGTGACGACAGCCGCATCTAAACGTATCCGCGCAATTAGATTGTTCTCCACACCTAGTTGCCGCTAAACGACGATTGTTATGCTCACATTGTAGCTGGTACGAAGGTTCCCAAAGTCGACGTGGCTCCTCCGTGCGTAACATTGCAGACTAGGAGCAGCATCGACAAGGACGGAATCTGAAATGGCGATCAAGTGGCAAGATATTATTGAAAACTGGCGTCCAGCGTTTTTAACGATCGCTAATTAGTATCGCGAACGGTGCTTTCCTTCGTCGATCGTTGCCGGGGAACAATTCAATTTCGACGCGGCTGTCGAGGAAAACGATCGTTACGCGTCCCTGGTTGCAATTCTAATTCCACTATGTTCGACAGATTGAGTCACAGAGTTCTTCCCACGGAATAATACACGCCTAATCTCTCTGGAAGCAATCGTTCCATCCGTGTATATTATCGATAAACGATTCGAGCTAATTTCGATTTTGTCCATAATGGAATATTTCGATTTTAAAAATGGTTGAACAAAGTAAGTCACAGAAATAAAGAGACCCTTCTCGACTTATTGATTTACTCAAAATAAATTCCGAGTACGAGTCATTGTTTGTTATTTATTTTCGTAATTTCGTCTCGGTGTTTTGCTTCATTACGTCATAAAAACGGACTGGTGGTTTTCAAGCCCCCCGATCCTCCTTATCCACGCAGAGGAGAAAAAGGAATCGTTAACCTTCGCGATTCCGACGACCTTCCCTCGCGCAGCGTAATTAAGGAGTCTAATGTCGGGCCGTGATTAAAGTCAAGTCGTTAAGAAAGACGTAAGTGTCATAATTTCGCGAAATTAGTCTCGCGTTCGAGAGAATTAACGTCGTCTTCGGTAGAAAAGTGAAACACGGTTCGTTTGAATTATCTGTTATACGGGTGGAACGTACACGGTTAATGTTATTATAATAAATAACGTCGCGAGCTCTTTTAGCGGCGCGTCGTAAAACTCGCTAGCTAATAGGAAATTTTATAGAAGATGATTACTGTTTATCGTGGTGTACGCAAACTTGTTTCGTCGAACGATGCGAGTCGGTCGTAGCAATTATGGCAAATGACAGAGATCACGTTCACAAAGCGAAACGAAATCAATTAAACTACCGATCGTTTCGATCGATTGAGTTTAAAGGTTAAACGCATTTTAAATCTAAGCCACGGGTACACAATTATTAAAACAACTGTTTATCTTTCGCGCGTAGACGGGGGGCAACGATCGAGCCAAGATCGAGCCGAACCAGTGGTCCTGCATAATTGCTTCGATCGAATTAAAACAGTACCGAGCACGAAAATTTAATCGTTTTCGAAACTTTGCTGTCACGCCTCGTAGTATTTCAAGATTAAGGCGGTCGGGATAAATAGAATGCCCCCGTGTTGCGCGTCGATGCGATACGGGGCTAATGTGGACGTTGAATTGCACGGTCTAAGAAAAGATCGGTCTCGAGCGATGCTTGCGATCCAAGAATAGAACGAGAGGCATGATTTATGCTCGATTATTTATGTACCGAGACTATCGTCGCGATGCTCGTCGCCGGCTATATTATCGGTACGCGATCGCCAATACATCCTCGATCCTACAACATTTACGTAACAAATAAATTTATTTTATTCCTCGATGTAATCGAACGTAATCGATGAGACATCTCACGATTCATCGTAGAAACACGAAGAGTCGGACAAATTTTATTCTCGATAGATATTCCTTGCAACGTTATTTTATTTTTTACTCCGAAGACAGATAAAAGTGGTTAATAAACGTTGCTGTCGAGTCGTGTCTATATTAACTTCGAGTTAAGTTTCATTAATTAATTTTTATCGAGCATTTCAATTTAGTCTTTATCTTGGAAAATTTTATTTTCGATAAATCTTCGAACGTTATTTTTCGAACAACGACGAGGAGTGGATGAGCGAATGATGCGAAAATTTCATGCAAAATAGCGGCCATTAATCTTCGTTTGTTACCGGGGGAAACAAAATTCCTTGCGCGGTGCACTCCTGTCAGAAAACATTTTCATTTCGTGGAATGCGTAGATCGTCGGTGGGCATTAGGGTCGACAGGAAACAGAATTGTAAACACTCCTTTGAGATTTCCGTCATTGAATTTATGGGAGATTCGCGGCGACATTGATGCTTATTGATTTGCGCGTAGAAACACGAAGTGAATATTCATGACGAATAAATGAGATGGATGTAATGTGTACAAACTCGACGAGAACGGTCTTGAGAGTTCTTACGATTCGAGGACGATTTGCTCGGGAGGACTTCGACCCGTTTTCACTTTTCTGGGGAAGAAATCTACCGTTGAATATGAAATCAGATTGAATCGTCGACAATGAGTAAACTGACCGAGATAAAATTTTTTTTAACGATGAAGTAACTTGTTTTTATTTTCTTGGGCCCAAGGAATGTTATATTGTACGTATAACACTAAAAGTTTGTGCAATAATAGCATTGGGTGTATGAAAAATAAATAAATACATCGTTGATCGTAATAAAGAATTCTAGAATTCGATTATATTATTATGTGTATATTGGAAGGGATAGATATTGCTTTTTATATTTTTCTTTGTGCATTGTTTACGTTTGCACCTTTTTTATTTTATTAAAATACTGTATTCGCGTTGGGGGAAATATAAAGTGATTAAACATGGAGCAAGGATGACCATAAAATTATAAATAATCGACAGAAGGGGTACACCCTGCTCATTTGGAGGAATGGAAACACTATTAGCGCGACTCGTATCCTCTTTCCGTATTACCATATTAATCCCGCATTGCTTTATTAATTTGCCTCGGTGCGATAGGACGCCACGAGGCACGTCGACAGCTAACAGTCATCGAACAACGAGTAATTAATAATGCCGCTTTCGCCGGATCCATCAACAATTTGCAAGCACGGTTTAAAAGCAGCCGAAGCGCCGCAAGAACCTCTCATGCGTGTCTCGGTACACGGTATCATAATTCAATATTTGAATTGCAATTAAAACCGATGACTACGCAAAGTCCGGCCATCATTTTATCCTTCGACGAGCGTCTCTCTCTTCTCCGGCCGCTCGGCGATAATTGAGAGACGAACAAACGAAAGGAACGCTTTCCTCCCCCTTCTGTGTGTGTGTGTGTGTGTGTTGTGGGTGTCTCTGGCTATATTTTCTTTTCTTTATGCGCCCCCTTATTCGGTTGCAATTTTAAGAAACGCTGGGAGAAATATAACCCGTTCTTCTTCTCAAACGTTATCGATAATGATCGAATTTGATCGAACCCCCCATTCGATTGGGGGATTCTTACGAATTTTTTCACAATTGTTTATTAGTAAATTTTGTTTATTATACTTTTGTATGTTGCTTCTATTTACGAAGTTCGTGGTTAATCTATCTACATACGTGGTTTTCATTGTGTTTCTTATTGCGAAATTCTTTCAATTAATTATTATCATTATATTATTTATTATAGAAGTAGGTTCTTTTTTGTTTTTTGTTTTTAATATTAATGAGTTAATAATGTCTAATTAGAAAAACCTATAGAGAGGAATAATACAAAGGAGTATGCAACAATACCGCGTGTGTGTGTTTCTTTCCTCAAGCGGTAACCCCCATCCCATGCTGGACCGCGCCCAATGCAGCTGCACTTCGCTGATCACACGAGAACCCACGCCTCCAACGTGCCAGGACCCCCGACAAGTATTACTTTTAATTTATTCAAATACAAACCCTTACGAATGCAAGTAACTATACCACAAGTATTGGTACAATAATCTATATTCGAAAACATAATGGACCAAAATAAAATAAACACTAACTCTAGAAATATATTCTAGAAATATATATTGTATTAAAAACTCCCCAATTAAAAAACAACATAATCTACTTCCAAATTTCGAAATTTCTGGAGGAAGTCTACAAGTATCTTTATAATAATTCAAACGTTCGACTCGATATCTAAAAATACGAGAAACGGAGTTACGTTTATCGAAAGCTTGGGGCGAAAGACACAGTCGTAAATGGCGCGCGGTCGCACGAAAGGGGTAAATTTAAAATTCAAATCGGAGGCAATCGCGCGTTCAGCGAGCTTAGCTGTCGTTGGTAAGACTGTCGAGCCGTGCGTTTTCGCGCGCGAATTCACTTTGCTTTCGGCAAACACGTCGTGCTCGAAAGCTCCGCTTAATGAACGCCCGCGCGCTCTGTCACGCGTTATTACGCGCCTCGCGATCAAAGGCCGTCGGGACACGGGCTTCCGGGTCGACTGGGGGGTGGATTTTTGTTTGCCGCTTGCGGGACGTTTCGCGACATCGACGACGGAATTGTTTCTGCGCCTGGCACCTGGTTCAAACGATCGATAATTGTCTTTTTCCTTGTTTCGGTTGCTCGAATCGTTTGGTAAACGGATATATTTTCTTCTCGACTCACGGAACCCTTGGGCCTACTCTGACCCACGAGTGATTCGAGGCAAGAAGAAAATCATAAATGCTATAGAGTCTACGGTAAGAAAGATTCAAAGACAAGTAAATTTCAGTGTCTCAATTTGGAAATATTATTTATAATAAAAATGGTGGACGTGGGTCTCTGCGGAGATTATCATCCACCACTAAAAGATACAGTGGAAGAATCTTCAATGTCAAGCAGCCTAATAACCAAAAGAGAAAGAGCAGTATAAAGTCGACGAAACTGAGGAAAAAGCAACGATTTGGTCGTTCGGTTGATCGAGGCCACGAAACAGGCGAGTCACAATTAAATCTTGGGAACAAAAATGGCGATCGCGAGAGTGGTTCGACGCTATTATCGCGACGTGGGTACGACTACTGTCGGGGTGAAGGGTCGTCCTGGATGATTTTCGATAATCGAGCTGACAGCCGTATCCCTCCGCCCCCGAGATCGTTACGGGAGCCGCCACGCTGCGCGCGGTGATTAAAACGAGCAGGAGGAATCGCCGAGAAATTACGAAGAAGTCAGCAGGTGTCTTGGCGATTTCTATATATAGCGATTACACCTGGCGATCGCCAGGTGGGATAGAGTCGGCAATAAATTCGATAAATCGATCTGTTCAACGGTGGCGACGACGAGGTCGTGGCTCGCGCGAGTCCGCGATCCTCCGCGGAGCAGTTCGACGATGAAACATCGAAAACGACTTCAATCGTCTCGGCAACGGATCCCTGAAACAGAAAAAAAGACAATTAGCAAAGAACCTTACAAGGTTTTGCTGATTAAACCCGAAAAAGAAGAGGACAGTTAATAGTTCGTTTGAAATTAGAATTGGTTGTGTATTTCGACGTCAAATAAATCTCTGAACACACTGACTACCAGCAATAATTATGACGAACTAATCTGTTTAAAATTAAAATTGGATCAACGTAGATTCCATGATCGAGTGTCTCGACGTAAATTAAAAGTCTTTTGCAGGATAAGAATTAAAATGTTTGAGACGTAATTAAAAAAAGAACGTCATCAACATCTAATATATCTAACAATATCTAAAAATAGATTAAATTTGTGGTATTAAACGATGCTTTTGTCACGACTTGGATGCCTCGGAACGTAATCGATGCCGCTTCGAGTTAGCATCTGCTCACGTACACACGCTCGACGCGTTCGTCGCGGTTAGAGACGTCGCGTAGGATTCTCGAGGATGATCCAAGTGCCTGAGATTAATTATTTCGTCGCGTCTAATTAATGCCCGCCACTCAGGACGTAATTACTGCGCCGCGCTTCGAACGCGCCACTTTGCCAGCCGTTTACCCGCTCCCAATCGAATCTCGATCGATTATCGAACGACCCGAGATTGAAATCTTGACCGTCTTGGCGGAAACACGACCTGGGGATTAGCACGGAGCTCGGTAAATGAGTTATTCTACGCGATATCTGGTCCGAGGCAAATTCTTATTACAAACGTATTATGTTGGTCACGAAATTAAGTTTTCTTGGCTTCCTCTTCTTCCAAAGATTGCTATTTTTATGCTAGATTCGAATTCAACACCTCAAGATTAAGATGTGAAATTTTGTTTTTTGATTAAAAAAGCAGACAAAATAAAATTTAGAACTTAATTTCTTCGTGCTGACCCGATTAACAGGATCTGCTATCTAATGAATATACAACATTAAAATTCATTCAAAAATCAGATTCACGATTTATAATTAAATTCCTAGTCTCAATATCAATTTTGTTTATATATTGTTTATCTATAAGCAGCTCTATCTCAACTGTGAAAATATATTTTCCCTCACGACCGAATGGTTTCTTGCATGTGTAACGAATAAACGCAAAAGTCCATAAATTTCGTAGGCTACGAAGCCTGAACCGTGGCCAGAACAGTGAATTCGGTTGGAATTCGGAGGCACGACGACAACGAGGCAACGTGTACAGCGAATTGGGTCTCCAAAGTCGGTAATTAACCCTCGGGGTTAATGCTCGAGCCATCAAGGAGCCCGAGCGTTGATAATGAACTCATTGCGTCTGAGTTGCGGCGCACGAAATTGAGTTCCGTCCGGCATGTCTGATATTCCTGTAAATGGAAATTGATACAAGGCAGGACGCAATATAGAGCACGCCGTGTCGGCGTATGCAGCCGATCGATCCTCCTGTTTCGCAGGTGCACGTTGGATCGCGAGGCCTCTCCATCGGCGTGTGTAATCAATCGCGGTTACAATCAACCAATTTACTCCGATCAATCGGATCGCGCGAGCCACCCTTCGAAACCGCCTCCAACATCCTCCATCTTTATTTTTCCCAAAACTAATACGCGAAGAATTCGAAGCGTTACCGCCATTTTGTCCCGTTGGAAAAGCGAAAGAAAGTCTTCCAAAAATTACCGCTTATAAAATTTTAACAAAGTCAATTAATTTACAATACGTTGCAAGGATAATTTTAGACTTTCCAATGATCGTTCAATTAAATCAGTTTTAGTAATAATTCTCAATTTTTTTAAATGTAAATATATTTTTCGTATGATCATGGAGGGTGTGAAAAGTATTCGATTTTTCTTAGAAATCTTCGAAACGAACGTCACGATTCGCCGTAGAGTGGCATTAAAACACACTCCTTTCGTTTTGGATGACTCGTACCCAGAAACTTGTATCTTTGTCGTCCGGGGCATCGAAGGTTTTCGCTACAAGTTCGAGGACTTCGACCTCGAGGAATGTACACAGTGATTCACGCGGTTTTAACGAGATATTTTTTCTCCGATTTGGAACAGGGAAAACTGGTCTTCGAGGAAATCTGCGTCGCTCAGGTTCTTTCAACCACTTTTATATGCAAATATAAACTTTCATCTCTATCCAATCGTCCTTCACGAGCATCGACTCTTTGTGGAAATTTTCTGTATCTTAGTTTAGAAAAGAGTTGTAGTCTAACGAGTTTCCAGGCGCACGTTATTTTTCTTTGTCGTTTCTGACGTTCGTGCGCCAAAATGTCCGCCCGCGGAGGGTTAATTATTCATCGGACGGTGTCAGGGATTCGAGGCAATCGCGACGGGCACGGCACGACGCGTCTGACAGTGCCAGAAATGTGGCAGCCGGATTTCGTTGAAGTATTAGGCATTTACGCGGGCATTTCGCTTGGCGGAAGTGAACGGCGCGAAATAAATTGCTGCTTCGTCGGCTGTTTATTACTCAGACAAATTAGAATTCTGTTAAGGCAGCGGTCATACTCGAACAGGCATCGCAATTACTTAGGCTGGCATAAATCACGCGGCTCGACAGCATTCTGTTCGGATTTTTGCTCGATATGGTAAGAGACGTTCGTAACGCATCGGAAATTTATTGTGATGCGCGTGCATTTTTACGTACACGCTCCACCGACGCACGATTCGTGTTATTTAGCTACTAATCGTTAATAATTAAATGTGAATTGTAAATAATATCGCGCGATAAATTCTAACGATTCAATCTCCCACGCTGTGGGCGAGTATCTCGTAAATTCAACGTTCAATTGTCAGAGATAAGCGTCTACAATTTATAGTTGTTTACAATTCGATGTGAATGTATACCAAAGATGAGCAAAATTTTATTCGAAAACGATCGCTAAATTAAAAAAAAAAGCAAATTAGTATCGATTACATTTTTTCGACCGTAAAAAACCTCCCATTAACGATCGAATGGAATTGGATGTAATTGGATCTGCAAAGAACGAAATTAGAGTCGTTTCTCTGTAACTGCTTTTTATCGTGGAAGTGTCACGACATTGTTAGCACTATTTAGAGTGTAGACGCGTTTGAGGAGCACTTTTTCACAGGAAACGTCGGACGAAGCTTACGCAATTTCGTGTGGAGCGGACCCTGACTGGCCAAAGTCGTCGAGGCGTGTCGAAAATCGTCTAACGATGTCGCAAAGCGTGAACAAAAAAAACACAACGAAACAGATTATCTAACGTTCGGAAGCGGAAAATTTTTTTTAAACGATTAATTCTTAAGCAAGTTTTAAGTTTTTAAAAAATACAAATAATCGCGAATTATTTCGTCTTCGAGGCAGATAATCGGCCTCAACTTTTAGAAATTAAAAAAAAGCCCCAGCAGATCGTTCGACGTTGAACGATGATGGAAGCGTGTCGAGGCAAAAACTAGACGCGCACCAGGAAAAAATCAATCGGATGCCATTGAAAGTAGACCGCAAAGAATTTGGAAAGTGTCCGCTTACGTTGGATCCGGCACGATCCTCTCCTATACGTTCGTTTTTTTTTCCAGTACCGTTTTAATTGAATCGATCGCGATAGGAAGCCGTTGATTGAACGTGTCAAACTGGACGAGAACGTCCTATTACGATCGCTGAAGATCGGATCGAGCCACGTCGCGACTCCGACGGTATTAAACGTAACCTTCGATCGATGAAATATTGTTCGTTTTCTTATATCTTCTTGTGCATCTAATATTTCCTCCGTACGATCACTCGTTTCGTGATTTTATGCACCGCGTCTGGATTCCATTTAACATTTTGTAACGGCATAATACTTTCTTCTATCTTCAATCTGCTGTTTCCTCAATCTGATATCGGTATTTCGGAACGTCCGTTACACGATACCTTTTTGTTACTCGCGTTTAATAGTTCCTTATTTCCTTAATCGTTCATTAATCTCCGTATTTACTGCACCCTTAAAACCGTCGATGACTCTAATCTCGGTATTTAATATTCTGTCGTACCATCCGCATAATGTTTGCTCGTTTCCTCGAGCCCGCTGCTTCTATTAATTCCCCCCTCGATGTGACCCTCGGTCTGAAATTTCGTTATTAATCTACCTAATATTCCCAGGTTCCCTTTTGTCGCTTTATTATCCGGGCGTTTCGCGCCCTTCGAATTTTCGCGATCCCCGTCAACTGTTTTCTCATTTTCTACGTTTCACGTTTTACCACTTCGACGGTTTGTCATTCTCGTTTAATAATCTGTTTATTATCCCTTCGTTCTCCGAAAAGAATGTCTTCTCGTTCAATCACTTGTTACCCCGATTTCGAAGAAATCTCCATTACGAAAATTGACGGGATATCAATTTATTCCAACGAGATTTCAATTTATTTACGAGCAAGAAGTCTTTAAAATCTTCAAAGAGTTGTTATAATGTCTGTCCAATTCATAGATTCTAATTTTAACGGAACAAATAAAAGATCAACAGTTGTTCGATCTGGAAATTCAACTTCATAAATATACACGAGTTTCGAACGAGAAACACCTTAAAATACAACCAATGTGTGGCATAATCTGGCACAGTTTAAATTCCACGAAATATGGCGTTTAACTTAAGCCTACGTACGTTCGACGATCGGAAAAGTAACCAGAGTACAGTAAGGGTGTAAATAAACTGTTGACCCCATTCCGCGCGAGTTGACGCTATCGTGCAATATACCTACATCGAATCGACGTTGTTCAACGAACTGGAATACCAACAAAGCGAACCCGCTCCTTCAATAATCTTCACGTTATACCGAGTTTCGTGTTTTTACGTTGGGTCCACCTACTGTGGAATGCTCGTGTCTGAGTCATTCGGTGAAACTGTAATACTGTTCCAGCGCTATTACATACAGGGTGCTTCTAAACTATCGGTAGAGAATTAATTTGGACACTATTATTTTACTAACATCATCATATTTAATTTACGGTCCTAGGTACAAAATTTTCTTCGTCGATACCTAAAAGCTTGAAAGCTGACGATAAATTGAAGGTCCAAGTGTTTATTAAATAAACTATTAACGAATTCTTAAGTATACGTTATTTTTTACGACAAACATGGACCAAATTTTATTGTAATATTTGTTCCAAATATAAGATTTCTGGAAGTTGTTTTGTGGGCCATACATTAAAAAATAATTAATAATCTAATAAGGGTTGCAACAAAGAATTAGAATCATCCATGAATTAGAAATTACAAAAGAAAGTAACGAGAAAGACTGTTTTCTTTCATACGAATTAAAATGTTGAATTTTCTAATATTTGTTGTGTTAGTTCAGAGGCACCCTGTGTAACAGTTAAGGACTATATTTCTCTGGATGATGTTAGACCAGAAGTCAGTGGTCCGACGCAACCACGTAAGCCTCTATATTACTCCCACGCGAGGTTCCTCTTCCGCGTCGTTCAGGTTCGAACGCAACAAGAAACAAGGCGTCGTTTTGTTACCTTTCGTGGGCCCCACCCACTTAATATGCACGCAAATACGAAGTCACCGTTCGACGGAACTCTCGCGCGAGATTCCTTCGAGCGTGCAGTTTATCGATAAACAATTTTCGCTCTATCTTAATCGTCCACGAGCAGCAACATTGTACTCTCGAACGAGCCGCGGAAGCCCGCCTCGCGGAGAACACTGTAATTTCCTTCACCGAGTCGTTAATTTGTATCGTCGTGGTTATGGGGGATGTGGTTATCGAGAAGTTCACAACGCTGCACACGTGGAAAATAGAAGGGTTTCGCTGTACAATCGGTATCAAATAGGATCGTCGAGAATCTAAGAAAGAGGACGAGATTTTGCAGCGTCTTCTCTCTTAATTTAGATTTTAACTTAAATAGTACTCGAAATTTCCCAATAGTAATGACTCAGTCCATAGATTTCCCATATCTGACCTATCTATTACAAAATAAATGAAAAAACTCTGCGCACTGTGGAACTTTATTCGGGCGTCTGACTATGCGCGTGGCTGTTCTACTTAAAATAGTTCTCAGACTGCACTACTTGAGTTTCTGAATAATCGACGTTGCTTCTGCGGTATTTAATTTTTATTTGCATCCGATTTGCACAGAATAATGGCCACCAGACTACTCGTGATTCTTAATTATAGATACCTCGTTCGACTTAATTACGAACCTTATCAGAGCCTTTGCTCGACGAAATCGAAACAAAATCGTTGCTCGCCGCGGCGTCGAAATTAACAAGAACCGGCGTACTCGTTTCCCGGCACGAAAGTTTGAATTCAACGCAGATCTGCGAACGTTAATTACTGTCAGGTAACCGGGAACGCGAAATTAAACTTTTGATGTCTGATTCGACGTCTGTCCCCCCGACCACGCTACCCCGAGTACACGTGTCGGAAACGTCGTTTCTAATTGAGATAGTTTCGCTAACGCGAGGAAATTGGTTTCCAGCGGCTCGAGGATCGTTTCGTTTGCGATTTCCGGCTCGCTGGGCTCTGATTTCTTCTTCCCTCGAGAGGAACTTCCATCCGGTTATCGCGACGAATCAACAGCGCATCCATTTCAAACGTCTCTCGAATAACAAAATTATTCCCATTTTACTGCCATCGTTCCCCGAGTCGTTTCAATTTGTCCTATTTTTCAAGCAAATTACTCAATTAATTTTTATTTTTCAGGATTGTTTCGTGGCTTCTATTTATTCGTCTGACTTTGATAAGTCACATATAACATTTGATATCCACAAATTTTAACCCCTTAAGCTACTTAAAGTCTTATCTATTAAGATCAGCATATTTTTACATTCACGAGGTATTCGTAAAACGAATCTATTCTCTCATGTACAAAATTAAATAGTACACGTGTGAAAAATTATTTGAAATTAAATCGTGCGTCAAGGGGTTGAATACTTGAATATTTTATCTAGGAAAAGAATTTTATCCTGTAGAGTATTAAACTGAAATTACCAAGGACCGTGGTGGTGCAAATCTCGAAGTCTCAGACCTCTTCTCGTCACACTGTACGCGATGTAGTCACGATGCGTTAGAGGGGATTAATTAACGAAATTCCAGGTGTCGCGGTGAACCGTGGAACGGGCGATGGGGGCGGGGGGGCGTCTCGAATTTTCGCGACGATCAAGTTCTGTCTAAGGCAGAGACAAGCTGGGTTCAACAATCTCTCGGTGACTTCGCGGAGGGAATTCACAATTAATGGATTTCACGGCTGTCGTGGATTCCGGCGTTCGTGCTGGGCGACAGCGGTGCCCCGTCGTGTCGCGGGCGTAAAAATCTCGGACGAAGACGCGCGGAAAAACGAATACGAGGCAACCGGCGATAAAAAAATAGGGGGAAAGAGAGGGGAGAAAAGAGGAAAGGAAGAAACGTCAACTATTTCTGTAAGAATAGCGTTCTGCTTCGTCGTTGGTGGGCCCCGCGTTCCTCGCGTGATCGATACAGCTCGTGCGAAGAGGAGACAAAAGCCGATCGAAGCTCGTCGAATCGATCGGCGAACGAACGCCACGCTGCTCCGAGGGAGGAGCAGGGGAAAAAACATTGTGGCGGTTCTGAAAACTGGATTCCGCGTGTTTGGGCTTCGGTGAGTCGACTAGGCTTATGACACAGACTTAAGTCATAAACTTGGTCTACGAAGGCAGTCTCGAGTGGTTGCAACCCCAGCGAACTGTCTTATGGCCCACACCTGCTCGGATTCGTATATCTGGGCCTTCCTTGTTCGTAGTTCCAAACGTAGCACCCTCCACCTTGGATGCCAAGCTACATTGAAACTCTTGGTGAAAGAGGGTGCAAACGTTTTCGACTTCGTCTTTGACTTTCAAACACTTAAGTTTTAGCATAGAACCAAACCACTTCGGTTTTGACCGCCAATAGCTTGATTTTAGACTCTAGAACACTTCGCATTCGAAACAGAATACTTCGTCTTTAGCACAGACTTTCGTTTATTGATCGTTTCGTTCGAAAGATCCGAGTTCACTTTCGTTTTCCCAGGACGAGGATCGATCCCGTGATCGATCGAGCGTCGTTCTTGGCCCGTGTCGCGTTTCGGAATGCGACGGGGAAGAGACGATGGACGCCGCAGCGGTCCGGGACGATGACGAATCGCGCGACACGATCGGCAAAACGCTCGACGGCTTTACGCGACTCTCTGCCCACGCCGCGGAACAATAACCTGTCGCCGATGACAGGCTCGATCGATAACTCATCCGACGGACAGTCGATTTAACTCGACCTCTGCTTCCCGGGGCGGAAAGACCCCGCCCGCCGCGGGATTGTGCTCTGCACGCACGAATAAACTCGACGGACTTCGCGGATCGCGCGACTCCGCTCGCTCCGTTTCACCCTTTTACCTGGCGCACTTTTATTTCGACGGGGAACACGCTCGACCAGTACACGCTTTCATTTTTCATCGTTATCCGATCAGACGTCTGTATTCCTGTATTTTCCATAGATGTACGCCGGATAACGCGACCAAATCGCCATCGGGGCCAAAGGGGACTCGTGGTGCAAAACCGGTCAATGATCACGAACGTTACATTTTTCGTCAGATTTTCACGAAAGTAGTTTTCAGGTCACTTCTATTCATGAGACGTAGTATCATTTATGGTTGATATGTAATATTATTGAATTATACTGTTACCAAAATGGTGGTGCACATCGATGAGTAAATCTGTGTGAAGAAATGGGTAAAAATTGTAAAATAATATCTTCTCGTAGAATTCATCGATTATATAATTGAATAAAATAGTTAAAAACGTTATATAAAGGGTGTTTGGCCACAACTAGTTCTTACCACTTATGGACTTTCGTGACCCAGTCCTACTGCCATAACAACCGAAATTGAGCAATCTCAAATCGTTCTAAAAAAATTATTTTTGGTTGCAGGGGTCGAATACAATAATTTTTGGTCAATAGACATACCACCGAAATCCTACGCACTTTCGAGGAAAAAATTCTTGACCGAAAACACAATGTCTGACCGTGACATTCCGATTCCACTGAAATTTCATGCGTATGTTTAAACCGTCATAATTCATGAACGGATTGGAGGATTTTAATGTTTCCACATGGTAACAACGCGTATTAATGGGACTCTGGAGCCCCAGAAAAATGGGTCATAATTCGTATAATTAATTTAAAAAAATTTTTGCATGGATTGACGAGCACAATGAATTGTACGTCGCAAACATTGGCGACGGAGTGGATTCGAGGATCGTGCGTTGTCTTGTGTGTTCCCTCTGTCTCGAAAGTAGGATTATCGCGGCGCGAAACGGTGACGCGGCCTTTAATTACGCTCAAGAGGCATAAAATTAACACGCGTGCTAATCTATGCGCGGCACGGTAGTACTCCACGTCCCGTTATTACCTCGCTCGCAAACGAGTAAACATTCTTATTGGGGGCAAGAGGCGCGTTCCCCTCCGAAGATTTATCGATCATCGTCAACGTAATTCTATTTACGTGCGCTCGCGCGCGCGTTATCGAGATTCTTCTCGTTTTCTTCTCGTACAGTCATACTACAATCGAGTGGTTTTTAACCTCTTTAAACCCAACTCTACTCGAAACAAGACTACAAATATTTTTAAACTCTCCATGCAACTTATCTTGTACAAATATTTGTACAAATCACGGCTAACATGGCTCTCAATTTTGAATAATTACAACAACGATTAGAATAATGAATGACTCCAACGAACGAAGGAATAAATTTAGTCCGGAAACGAGCATTTAACTATAAATATTTGCAGTGCAAGAGATACCTTCTCTTTTCATCGATCGAGGAGTAAAAATTTACGAGACATTGCGAAACATTTGTGGCACACAGCCATTTTTACGACGCGTTGATGTTGCAGCAAAGTAGTTAAAAATCACTGAGTACCATTCGATCGATTTACGATCGTCTCTATTAATTTTCGCGTCGCTTCTCCATCGATCTTTACCTCGTCTTCGCAAATTATGCACGGTTTTCGACGCGTTCGGCAAACAAGCGTTAACGAGCTGTCAAAGGAACAGTTACGTCGCCATAATTAACGAGATTTTTTACCTAGCGAACACACGGTGTAGGTGCATCGTCGCTGATTAGACGAGCGCGCAAAGAAGGCTAATTAAACGTTCGCTTACGATGCCGTTAGGCCGTTCTTTATTAACCCTTTCAGCGATCAACCACCTTGGGAACGTTCTGAAAGTAAGATTTTAACGCGTTGGTCGGTGTGCCAAAGCAAACTCCCTTCTTTTTGCTTGCACGGCTTGTTAGGCGCGATCTCGTCCAGTTTACGTTCGTATAATAATAATTAAGCGGTGTCGGAAGGTTCTGCCAAATTGGAAATAAATTTTAAATGCCTATTCTCGTTGCATTTTAGAATTTTACAAACACTGTTGTACGATTTCATTCATAAATATCACAAAAAGGAAAAGACAAGTAAAACGAGAGTCTCAATTATCTAACTCTGATAAAAGAAAATTCTAAAACTCTGAAAATTGTATTCAGTGTCACGTGCTCTTAATATCCAAATGATTTTATTACAAACGCGTAGGGGTTTCGATTTTCGATCGATAGAATGGTAGAATGATCGATAATGATACCAACGTATTTGTAGTAGACGAGTATTATTTTTCACCGTACAATAGTCCCAATGAATCGACGTTATTGCAGTATTTAGATCCTCGACGTAACCCACAGATGCCAAATGGTACCGATTTCTCTCGAACGATCGTAGGCGACTGCTATATTTCATCCCAGTCGCATTCACTGTTATCGATTAAGTATTGGAAGCTTCCGTGATCATACGGATTACTCAAAATTCCCGCGTCTCTAGCCGCGAGCTTCCTTCTTTCTTCGACAAGTTGCAGCTTCCGACTCGCAGCCGGTGCTATCAAGATCCAAGATGATATCGATACGCCACGCGAAGAAAGAACCTATGCATCCTATGATCAAAGTACTGTGTCTCGTACAGGGTGTTTCATAATGCGTGCTGTTTCAAAAAATCTTCCTATCGACGTTCAATCTCGATCTCAAGTTGTAAACACTTTCATCTTCTGATAGTTCTTAATTACAAACTCGAGGAGTCCAACTTTTCTTTTTGGTAATTTTTATACAATTTTTTATCTCTGATAGAAATACTAATGTTTCTGACTCCGTTGAAAGGAATCAAAATCCATTTGCTAGAAAGGGGTTAATCTCTAAAATAGGGGAATTCTGACAGTCTGTGAACGCGTCGAATGCATGGTGGAAGCGTTGACACGAGGTCTTTATAAATAACTTGGCGCCCGATGGCTAAACCGTGCACAGCTTCCACGTCGATTTCTTCGTTTGTCAACCGGGCTCGTTTCACTTTTTTTCCACCTCGCACGATCGATAATCCCATCGAGCCGTTCGATCGACGATAAACCGGCTGAAATTAATCCTCGCGTATCTGTCATCGACGTAGTGATGCACGATAATAAGAGGAGTCTTCGCCGATCGGGACGACAGATAATTAATTAAGCGCGACGCGGTGGTGTATCTTAGAGGACGAGACTGGAACGCGTTGGACATTTTTCATACGTTAAGTCATATTACTTGGCATAGAAATTAACGCATTATGTACATAAACGGTCGAACACAATCGACGAAGTCCTCGCGACGAAAGAGAAAACTTTATATGCCGGATTTTAAAACGCTAAGAGAGAATGTCTGCACCAAGCAACAACGATAGCGAGTGCCTTTGGGAATGTGAAAATTACTTAAGACACAGCTCGAGTAATTGCCTGTGTGTTTCAAGCCTGAAATTGCTCGTCGGAGATTCGACGAGTTAAGTTTAAATCGCGAGTCGCGTTAAATACCTTGTAGGAACTCTCGATCGAAACACACAAAAGAGAAACGCAGCAGAGTTTCGCGCAGAAAGCAGAAAATTTGTCCAACAAGGACATTTAAAAATTATAATTTTGCAAAATTGGATGAACGACCTGGTCGTTTCGCGATGTTTCCGACACGGAGTTTAAATTTTAACGCGATTTCGAGCGTTTCGGATCGATAGATCGTTAGACGTTCGTTCGGCAGCCACGAGGACGAGAAGACACCTCAAGGCCCCCTGTTCCACGGCGCAGATAATCATCGTTCGCGTGGGTGACGTCAGTTTCAGTGGCCTCGGCGATTCCAAAGCCTCGTAATTCCGATTCCAATAAAATACCACGACACGAGCATTAACGTTTTATCGCTTGTCGCGATTTCGTCGACGTCCTGGACGACCATCAAAGGGGAGAATCCTGCTGAGCGAGGATCGCGAAAGTGGTTGGAGAAGTCGTCATCGATATCGTAAAACCGATCTTCGATCGCTTTTCCTCCGCTGTTTTCTATTAATATTATTTTCTATTCGTGCACGGATAAAGAAGTTACCCTTCGATGCAAATAGAACATTAGAGGAGATTTGACAAAATATTTAGCAGATTACTACGAAAGACAGATGGAGAGCTAAAAGAAGATCTATTTGTTTGCTTTCTGTCACAGATTCGAATCCAATCGACTGTACATTTCTTTCTGATTATTGTTACATTTTAAACCCATTTTTTGTGTATCTCAGGATGTTTGAAATACCGAAGGAGGCCACGCGTTAGAAAGCAGCTGCCCGAACGTCAGCTTTTATTGCAAAGCAAACAAGCACGCGTGTTCTCCGAAGACACCGAGCGCGGAACGATTTTCGTCGATTTCGCAATCCCCGGACGACGGGTGATTTATCTGCCAGATCGACAGCGTCCTTGATCCTTCCAAGAAGACGAAGCGCCTCGAGCCCTTTCCGATTAAGCCACGAAAAATTCGCGAAACACCTGTAACACGCAGCTGCGTCTTTGTAAACGCAACCAGCGTCCTCGACGGCTTCCATTGAATCCAATGACGCCAACGAATCCCGCGCACATGCGCTCGTTAATCACCGATCGAGGATCGATACCTAACGAGCTGTCACCCTCGAAAAGGGAAAATTGTCTTCGTTTGGGCCGAAAGAATCCCGGGAAAGTGGAAACCTCACGGCGCAGAAGTAATCGCTTAATTTGTCGGACGAACAGCTGCGTCTCAATTATTTTTCCACCATATTCGATCGCGACGTCTTAATCGGGCCAGTGGATTTATCGTGGACTTCGTTTCCTTCCTTTTTTACTATTCTTGGTAAAAGAAAAGTTCCGTCCGCTACGAAATAAAATTTACAATCCCTAAAGTCGACTTAAAATATCGCCTACGAAGCGTCCTAACATTCCTCTCGAGGGGGGGTACGAAACTGAATAAAAAAATGTCGACAATGCGGGTAAAAACAAAAGTAGCTGAAATACGGATATCTCGAAGATCATAAGAGACTGAAACGTTCGTAGAAGTTCATCGAGGCGTTCGTTAATGTAAATAATTACCCCGAAAACGGTTTGCTCGCGAGTATCGCGATTCATCTGAGCGTTCGCGAGCTCCCCAGGACTCGCCCCGTTGGTGTCTCGCGCCGGGCATAAATCCTCCAGCCCGTATCCCTTTAAAAACCACCCGGTGCAGAAGAATCCCGGAACGCGTACCGCGGCGAAAAAGAACGTCCCTTATCAGATCGCATTCAGCGTCGATGACAAACGTCCGGGTGGAAAAACGAACGACGCCAGACATTCCCCGTGGCACGCAAAGTCGCTAGAACGCGTGGTTCGGCCTCATCCTTGCAAGGACGTTCAGCGTCACCTGCCCCCTTCCACGATTGGCCAGTCGGCTGGCCGTAATTGCCGCCGTTTAATCGCGCATAATCGTTACTAATCGACCGCGAACGCGATTGCGGCATCCGCCGCTTTATTATTACGACAGCAAGGATAAGGTCCACCGTCCATTTGTTACGGGTTGATCGTGTCCCAAGCCACGGATGCGGACTCTTGCATCAGGCCAGGGACGCATCAACCCATTAACGTACCGACCAAAGACCAAATATTAGTTCTGAACAACTTTTTTGCGGATCTAGAATATTTGTATAGTCATTAAGCAGTTACACGGAGTGCCTCTGCGAAATCGTGGTACGACCGGAACGTCACGATGATAATAATTATACGAAAGCACTGTAAATGGAGACGAAATGTTCGTTTTAGGGAATTATTGCTTCTATTCGCGAAAGTTACCGAAAATTTGTTGTTTAGTGCAGATAGAGAACGTAGGAGCAGCCATATTTAACAGCAAACACGAATAATAGAAACAAGAAACTAAAAAACTGGGTAGAAATAATAAGACAGAGACCGTCTGTCAAACCACGTATGTGTTACTTCAACTTTGACTCGCTCGAGTTCAATCGAAGTTGACAAAATTGAACTAGAAACACTTTCCATTTCTCTTCAACTCGAAGAATACATGGAAGTGGTTCGAAGGGCGAGTCTCGGGGCTGCAGCCTCCCCCTTAATCCCGGGCCGCGTCAGGCTGTCGCCGTCGGAGAGGATCCTGGCGGTCGTGCAACCGAGACGCGGCGAAACCGTGCAAAAATGTATATCAATTAATTTTCTCACGGCGGGGCGTGACTTTCTGCTTCTTCTCCGCGTGACTCGTTACACCAAGGACGGGGCCTTCGGAGCTATCGTCTGGCTTAATTCTCCGCCACGATATTGTACGCCTCGCGAACGTCTTCTCCCTCTTTGTGTCCTTCGTTCGTGTACACGCACGGACAAACACCGTCGCGGCCGGTATCGTTGTAGAAAAGTTCTGACCCGTAACCATTCAGGGACGTTCATCCTCGCAGGAGCTTAACTCGCGCTTCTTTCTTCGCTGGGTGAACGTCTTAACGCGCCATCCGATGCTTCCCCCAGAGTCTGTCGCTATGGGGTGTCCGTGGAACCGCGATTTCTCGCGCCGGGAACTTCACTTTCGAACGACGTCGAGGATTCGCGGGAATTTCTTAAGGGAATTTCTGATGGTTAGCCACTGGGATGCCTGGGACTACAGCCGGCCATTTTGATGGAGTCGTTTGAAACAAAAATATTTCGAGATCCAGATGATCGAGGCAAAAATCACTCTTAATTCTTAAATACCATCTTGCATATATGGAACGTGTATTTTCCAAGATGAATGTATCGGAGTGATCGACCGCGATATTGATTGCGTATTTTTCACGCGATTCTGTCTGGTTCGTGCCAGATGTCAGAGTGGAATAAAGATAGCGAATTCGTGTATCCTCGATTAAGTGACTCCCCGAGTCACGTGTACTTTGTAGCGGGGTCAAGTCATTAGTTCTAGCCACTTTCATCAGGTTTTGTCCCATTAGCTATAAATGCTCCTTCCAGGTGCGTTGTAAATTACTTTAAGCTCAATTTTCTTTTCAGTTTAAACTCTGCGGTATGAGACAGTCATGACAACGTAACAGTAATCATAATGTAATCATCCGCGCGGAACTTCGGCGTTGCACGAAAGAAATCCATAGACTACCGCGGTATTTATCAACTGCACGTCCCCCGAAGAAAACTTAATATAAACAAATTGAAAACGAAGCGGTCGAAACGGACATAATTACGACCTGTAAGGATATCAATCTCTTGGAAATTTGATTTCTTCGGATTTTAAAAATTACCAGAGCATCGGGAAGACATCTTGATTAATGGTAAAAGGACTCGATATATGAAATTTGAAAAATTGCAAAAATTCGTTTCTCACGGGGGAGCGTTGCAGCCAGGACCGGCTCCGTCTGGCTCGTGGTGCTCGTGCACGGCTCAGCGAAAGGTTCGATTTTTCCACGTGGACACTTCCACGGCGGACACCAATCGGGCCGCGGTCGTGGTAACGGAAGTGGAGTCTTTCTCTCGCTCTGACGACTCAATCGCGGTTCGAAGCCAACGAAGAAAATGATGAAGTCCCGCGATAAAATTCATGAGCCGAGCGGGGCCCCGAAGTAGCGAGCACGCGAGCGATTAGCATAAAGGAGTCTCATTAGCAGCGCCACTCGCCGAAATGTCAGGCTCGTCTCGTCGTCCACCCGGAACCGTGTGTGCCGTCCCTCGACCTTCCAACGGAAAAGGGCCCGTTCGTGGTCATTCGGGGGAATATCGACGACGACCATCGTCCCGGTCCCGTCTTCTGACGTGTCGTGCACGGAACAGAGGCGCGGCAACCTTTGCTCCCCGCGAACTAGCATCGGGAATTAGCGACCCGCGCACTCCGCTTCCGATTGCTTCTTCTTCCATCCCCAGCCACACTCTTCGTCGTGGAATATTCTCGATACGTACAGATTCCTGATACACGCTCGCTCCTCACTGATATTCACCTCGTTATTTTACTATAACATTACCGTTCGACTGCTATATCACGTGTAGATGGCACGATTTTTAGACGAGACTCTTAAATTTTAATGAGACTACGAAAATAAGTTCTGTGAGAAATTGTGGGTATGCTTGTTTTTGTCTAAGTGGAGAATTTAAGGGGTTTGGTCTGCTAGCCAACACGTTAAATTATAAAACATCCATTTAACAAAGTCGTTGTATAAGTAAAATTCAAGATTTTCGAGGTCCTTAACAGAGATATTTGTAACCAAAATATACTTCTTCTCCCGATGGCTACTAAAAATAGAGTCGATTCCTGTCATACTTCTGAACGCAAAGAGATTCTCAATACTTTCAACGTTCCTCCGAGTTTTCTTCATTTTTCCCCCCGAGGAACGCCTCTTCTTGATTTACTACGTAATTTCTGCACGCGGAAAATCGTGTTAGTATTTGCAAATTATCTTCAGATGGACTCTGATCTACGCTGTCCTTTTCTTCTTCTTCTTCTTGCGAACATGTTTGCTTTGCAAGTACACCGAGTACGAGAATATTAGCAACGATACTCGCCCGATTGACTGTCTTTTGATAAATGTCGTTTCCAACGTTTCTCGCGGTTTCTTGGTAAAATACTCTTTCTTGAATTATGGAACATTTTAGGTACGTGGAAAGTTGTGACGATGCACGGTGATGTATGGCTTGTTACGGTGCTTTCGCGTCGTTCTTCCTTTTTCGGAAAAGTATCTTTATGAAATATGTTTTTGTGCCGTGGGGAGATTTGCGACGATGCCGGTGGATTATTGCTTCACGGACGCCACTTTGAATCGCTTCGACTTTCTTTTTCATTTTTTGTGAATACCCTCGCTTGGTTTATGGGGTGCTTCTGAGTAGGGGGGTGGGGGGAGATTCTTAAACGGAATCGACGGGATTATCGCTGATGGACGTTGGTTACGTGGTCTACCAGATATTTTACGCACGAGAGGATTTGCGTTAATATCATGTAATTATTGTTTATAATATTCCACATTCATTATAAATATTCTTCTGCCCAATAGAAGTTTGGTTACTCATTTTATGAACATCTGCGTTAGTGTACTCTTCGATATATTAATAGTTGCATTTATTATTATGCTCTAATAATTTTGCTTGCATATACAACGTATTGCCACCAGTATAAACATTGATGTTTTAATATATTCACTTTTCTTATTTAGGTTTCACTTATTTTTAGTATTTTAAATATGTCATTTTTTGGTTATTTAACATGTCGAGTGAAACAATCCTATCGCTGATCAATAACTTTTCACGATGCAATAAATAGAGGGAGTGTAATAAAAAGAGGAAGGGGTGAAAAAAAGGGTAAGAAATCGAAACAGCGCGATATCAACGAGTAAGAAAATTGCGTGAAAGGTACCTTGGCGCGAAAGCCAAAGAAATTCCGCCACCTGGAAAGGTCACCGTCAAAGCTCTCCGCTGGAATAACTCGTTTCCGTTCCGCGTGTCGGAGCTCTCGCGCATGCATGCGCATTCACGGCAACGTTTGAGGGTGAAAAAGTCACGCGAGTACCGTAACAATGAGTCGTCATGGGAAAAGGCGGCCGTAAGACGGCGTCGAATGGACACTAATCGTAAGTACCCTCGGGCGTAATCCTGATGAGGCTGTTGTTTGATTCATCGCCGAGCCGGGACGTAACTCACTTTGCCGAACGATCGCACCTCTTCCTCTGTCCTGGTCAAACTCGTATAATTCACGGCATAAAGTACCGTGTACTTTGCCGATATATACGACCCAGGCGAATATTCGAGGATTTCGCGGCAACCGTTGCTTCCTCTTTAAGAACAACCAGGGTTTAAGGTTCGTTCGTGCTCCGGAAATCGAGAACCCCCAAATCGATAAAAAATCACTCCAATAATTTTTATATTAGTGAAATTAATTTAGAAAATAGTAACCAACAGCCAGAGTTGGTCTCGTTAAAGATCCAAGATGTAATATTTAAATTTGACTGATCATCGATCACAGATTCCGGTCAGAGCGTAATTAGACAGTAATTGCAGGTGGATCGCGTGTAATCAGATTACGTTTTGACCGTGCCAGGGCCGGTCCGGTTCGCGTAATCCGAGGGTTTAGTTCCTCGAACGATGGAGCCCCAAGTTCCCCGATTACGGATTCAGGAATTCAGGACACAGAGGCGCTTCGGGAGCGAAGGAGGAGCGTTTCTTTTGTCGAATGCCGTGATGTATCAGAATTAACTCCCCCGTAGCGGGTCGATTCGTTTTATTTTTCGACGACGATAGGAAGGGGGGGAAACGATCGTGGCAGGAGCCCCGGGTCTCGAGGCGTGTTTATATTATCGCGCCGCGACACCCGCATCCACCGGCGGCTGTTCTTTCGTTTTGTCCGGCTAATCCCCCTTTTCTTGCCTCGCGGCGCAGTCGATTCAACCGGCGAGATTCCCGGCGTACCGCGTCGGGAGCCTCTGCCGCGGCCATAATGACGCGAGATTTCCGATAATTTAACAATGTTCTCGTTATTGCCGCCGCTGGCATCGCCGCCGACGCTCGTTCGATTCCCTATCGCGGAAATACCGCCGGGGAACCAGTGGCGGCCAAGAAAATGCGGCTGCGTGGGAAGAAAAATTCCCCCTGCGATCGCGACGATGTGCACGCGCGACCAGAATAAAACGTCTGCCCCGTCGTTCTTGCGAGACCTCACCTATCGAACCCTCTTTAACCCCTCTGTCAATAATACCCAGGCTGCGCGTTAATTTATCACGTGGGGAATACCAGGGGCGCATCTACCATTTCTGACAACCACCATGGACGAACGAAAATTTCAACATGTTCGATTTATAGAAAAATATGTCTGTAACACTTGTCATTTTATAAACCTGACAAATTTTAACTCTCTCGTTGACATCCCTCTTCAAATTACCATGGATAAGGTCAGCGCATTAATAAATTGGAAGAGAAATAAATTGCAAAAAATGATACTTCTCGACCTGTCGCCCTTTAAATCCGTTTCTTTCTCGACGTATGGCTTTCAATCCGCCATGAATTGCCAAATTTGCTTATTAGCAGTCATTTTCTGAAGCACCATTTATCGCCACTGTTGGTCGCTGTTGCAAAGTCTGCGGGAACGATGTTGCCCTGTAACCGAGGGCTAAGCTTTCCTCATTGAATACACTGTAGATAATGTACAGGGTTGTTCGTTACTTCCCACACAACGAACGGAATAAAAGTTGCAAAACATCGTTGCAATTCGACTATGAACATATTTATAAAATACCGAAGATATTTATCAGTTTCTAAAGCAGGATTCATTAATATCGATTTAAAAATTTGTTAGACAAATTTTGATCTAAAAAACTGAGTGTTTGGACCAACGTATCGACGAATCGTGATTTCGATAAAACTTTCGGATAACGGATAAACAGCTAAACGAAATTCGACTGAGATTTCGCCGTTAGAATTGCACATAGTTGAATCGCGAGAGGATTGAATAGGAATAGAGTTGAATTGAGCAGGATTGAATAGAACGCGGTTGAATCGCATAGATTGAAGCTGAACAGAGTTGCGTGCCGAGCAGAGTTGAGTAGAACCGGAGTTGTATCCAACGGGGTTTAATTGCGCGGAGTTAAGTTGGACGAAATTAATTCAGACAACTTGCACGTCGTTTAATTCTCTCGTCTCTTTCAATTAATCCGCGGTAGGCGCCCGTACGGGATGAATATCTTTGAAGCGTCGCCTGTCTGATTGACGTCGCGATCCCCGAGATAATAATTCCGTGCAGTTTCGACCGGCGAGATTAATGGCGGCGAACAGAATGAAACAGATTTGTGCGCGGCGTACCGGGATCCGCGCGAACGAGCGTCATCGCTAAAGTGGACGCGCCGGCAATGATTTATTCGCGATTGTACGTCTATCGGAGAAAGGGTTAAGGTCGCGTCGTTTCCAACGGAATGTCGCGTAACCGTAGAAATATTCCCCGCCGTTATTGTTACGTCATCGATGCGTGAAATCTTGACACGTAACGCCGCGATATCTATTAACTTCTACTATTTTGATTTATTTCTTATCCCCGGGGAGCATAAATAACCATCGTCGACACATTTACGCTCTCCGCCTTGAGAAAAATAATTCGAAGAGGACCTACGGAAACAGTGTCACGCGGAGTGTAAATATTCTCTATTTGACCCGAGGCAATTTGTACGAGTCGTACCAGCAAGTATAAAAATGAAGATACCTCCTTTCCTCTCCTCGCCCATTAATATGTAGTTTCGAGAATTTACGAGCCGCAGAACAGATGTTATTAATTCGCTTCTGACACCGTTTCTAATCTACTCTAATACTCGACGTTATTCTCCGCGCGAGTAGTCACACAGAAATAAATCAAGCCACCAAGACGTACGGAATTCCAGCCTGGGATGGCTCTTTTATCGGCCTGGCGGCGAAGTTTCGCGAAAGAACGAACGGGGGACTCGATTTGCCAGAAAGTGTCTTGTCCGCGAATGGCAGCTGGAACCCGGTAAACAGTTGATACGCCAGGACCTGTGCGGCGGGTCGGCGTTGATCCACTGATCCTCCGACAGGACCTCCAGGCGCGAAGGATCCTGCACGCGATCCCTTGCAGCGATGCGCCATAACGTGTCGTTCGCTCGCGCCCTTCTCTTCTTTCGCTTCCACGAAAGACAAACATATGTACGTTTAACGATCCGATAAACGTCAGGGAGATAAACGCGGCCATTTTTGTTGAACCGCCACCACCGGTACACGCCGCATTTGCATCCGTTTCGCGAACCGATCAGAAAAAGGGACCAACGTTTAGCGAAGGAATCGTCCGACATATTGGTTAGTCGAAACAAAAGACAAACGGCCAAATTATGATAAAAATAACATGGTTTCAGACCTTTTCGAAACTTCAAATAAGTATTGTACGCTCGCGAACGAAAAGCTGCATTATTCGAACGCACAATGTTGAATTAAATATTTACTACCGATACGATAACTTAAGTAGTGATATAATATATAATATAAATATACAGGGTGAGTCGATCGATTCAAATTTCAATAACCTAAGGCGCGGTTTTAAGGCGCGAGATCGTTACGATTTTCCTCCATCTTGTCCTTTGTTCGATAAAGCCGCGGATTGTGAGATTCGCGCAAAGGAAGATCGATGGTGGTACCTTTCATCTATCTTCTTAGTTCGCAATTAGTAGCTCACGTTTTCGTTCATGCGACTCGCGCGAAAGGAGATCGATTGATCGCGATACCATCTATCTCCTTGTAGTGCAGGTTTTATATTGCGAGATCGATCCCGAAGGGAGATCGATGGAACTCGATTTCATTCATCTTTCTTGGCGAGCTCGCGGCAACCTACTTGCACCGAGACCCGATAATCCATATTACCAGCTATGGTATTTATCCCGGATAATAGCCAACTCATTGGCTATTGAATATTCCAGCGAGGTACAAGAGTAATTGGAAATTATATTACCGGTAATGAATTGTAAAATATATATCAAATAGTGATCGATGTTTACTGGTTTTCGGTGTCTGTGTAGAACTGTAAAATTTCTTATTTTCTGAATTCTCTCGCGAAGTACAGGAACATTGGAGAATTTCCAGCGTCGGGGAATGTTTCTTGAGAAACTTCGCGACGCCTAAGATGCGATAGATTGCGAAACGCGGGGATTCAAAGGTTGCGGCGCAAAATAGAAAACCACCGGTACCGTTAAACCATCGATATCGAACGTAGGGATTAAAAGACGGTGCACATTTATCGGGTAAGATGAAGTTCGAGAGGTAGGGAGCTAGGTTATAGCCGGTGCATACCGATGTCGATCGGTGCCTGTTGCGTGAACGTAGTTCTGTGCGTTACAGGACGCTGCACAGATCGCCCACGCGACCGTGGGTGTTCGAAGTGTTGAATAATTCCGCGTGCTTCTCGAGTGCACTCGTTACTACATACGCAGATATTCGGATAAGCGACTCGGTACCCGGGGGGTGACCGGGGGAACAGGACAAGAAGAGCCCCGGAATCCAAGATCGATCCACCTAACTTCTTTGAGCCGAGGGCGTCCCCCGTGGCGATAATCTCTGCGATTTCCCGTTATTTCGATGGATCTCGAAAATAGAGGAAGCAGAGATTCATATTTTGAGTTTAGAAATTAAAATTGCTTCCGTAGACTACCGTCGCTGAGCTTCGATTTATCTCATCGAAAGAAACAAATTTAACGATCCGCCCACTCATCGATCAGACTCGATCTGGCCCGACAATTACTGTCTCGATCGTTTCAGGAGACTTCGATGCTTTGAATCTGAGAGTCACGTTTACTAATCTAGGGTGGTTCTAGAAATTGGGGCGAGCTGTAGATATCCTCTGAAGGAAGATAGACACAATATCTCATAAAGGAATAATATGTTAATCCATTGTTTCTGAGAAACATGAGGTGGACCTTTACAAGTATAATTATATTCCAATCTTGTAGTTAAAATATAAATTTAAAAATAAGGAACTATTACACTTAAAATTGCACTCCTTTGCTTCGTCGAAGGAGAAGTTTGAGAAACTGTGATTTGAGAGCTTACATCTCGTCCCAGTTTCTATAATCGCCCTGTACAACGATTCCTCTAGGATGAATTTTCGATGTACGTTAAGGCGGATGGCACCAATAACGGATGAACCAGCGACGGCTTGTAAATTCCTGCGCGAGCAGCGACGTCCATTCCACTGACACGAGAGACTTCAACGTGGCTCGTTCTTCTTTGCCATTCAACTTCGGTCAGAAGAGCGACCAGATTGAAGATAGAGGCGATCTACAACCCAACGGAACAGTAAACACTCGACTAGACTCGGACTCTAGCGTTCGTTCCCCTTCCCTATCTGGCCTGGCTTTCTTCTTTGTGCCTATTTCTACGGCTTTTCTTCCTTCTTTTCTTCGTATCGATAGCCGAGGTCGCGCGGCTACCAGAACCCGCATACCGATGAATTACACAAACGAAGAAGGGAAGAGGAACGCGGAGGAGAAAATGATCGACCACAATCGGCCGCGAGGCGACAAGTGGCTGACGACTTTATTTTTAGTAGCGACTCCGTCGCGATTATTTCGACAAAAAGCAGCCGTGATTATTGTCGAATCGCGGGGAACGTTATTGCGCGCGATTATCCTTTGAGACGCCGTGACGAGTTGTTTTCGAGAATACCGCGCTGATCGAGGATCCAGGCGGCAATTTTCCTTGTCACCGAGGCCGCTGAATGTTTCTTGCCAATCCCAATAATCGACGATTCCCCGCAATATTGTTGCGCGAAACGTTTCGACGCGAACGAAACTCGAAACAAATTTTAACTCGACGTCGACCGTGCAACGAAAAACTTGCCAAATCAATTTTTATACCGTGGAAATAACACGGAGTTCGTCGACCGTTGCTCGCCAGGCGGAATTTCGTGCAACTGGGACGGTCGTATAATTGAATTCGATCGGAAGAAAGGGCAAAGAAAGAAAGTTCGCTTCGACTGCATTCTGAGCTGTAGAGTGTCCGTCTCTGACAATCCCTCTTCCTTCTTCTGTCCCTCAGCTGACGCTTTCAGAAATATTTGCTGGCAATTACTCCGAGGCTTCAAGCGGAGGGAAGAAGAACAAGAAGAGGATCGAGGAATTCGCGTGCATAACGTCGACGAGATGTATCGTCGCAAGGCCGAATTACGTGCTTTCGTACGGTGCAATAAATTTTGTGAAACCGTTATCCACTGTTCAGCGATCAAACTTCGCGGGGAGTTGGATAAATTCTGACTCGTTGTATTAATTACTGGTTTTACGAGAGAATTTCTAATTGTTCGAGAAGTTTATAAACAACGTTTTCAGGAACTCGAATCGCGTCGTACTCGTTGGGGGCAAGAAAGACGACTACACGTTTAATTTGTTTCTTGTCCACGCAGGGTGCTTAATTAGAAGCATTCGCGATTAGAAAACGTTCCCAGTGGCTACCGGTCGCCGCGGTTTCACCCTTGCCCCGTGTCAGGGGATCTGAATTCTCCCGAACGATCTCGGGATTCCTCGCTAATTGTGCCCCGCAAACTGGAATGTTCATTGTTCGGTAAAAGAAAAAAGGGACGACGTTACATTTCGAAGGTAGCTTCCTGTGATCACGCTCCATTCTTCCTCTTTCACTCTCGCGCATACGTCGCATACCGATTTTCGCGCCGCTTGCGTCCTTTTCCCCGCAAATTTCTGCGAGAATACCGTGTTGGGGATAAAAATTTAACGAACGCAGACCAAATACCGTGCCTTTACATCTACCCGGGGAGAAATGAAAAGTGATATTGTTCTTTGGAAGGAAAATTCGCTAATATTCTCTGTCTCGATACGATCGGTTCATCGACGATTTATTTATTTATGTATTTACGGGTAATCGCCCTTTGATAAGAAACAAATACATGATGCATATAGTTGCATCTAATTTCGTATGTTTGGAGGCAATGACGTGCTTTTTAAACGATTTATGCTGGCATTTATATGACTTTTTTCCGTAACGAACTTAAAGAAGAATATTTAATTTCTCAGTACCTTGACATCGTAAATAATTATATAAATAGATGTACTTGCTCTTATTTTTGACCCCTTTATAAAGTCTTTCAAATAGCTCGATCTTAAATAACATGTGCTTCTCAATGAAACTTAAAATACTCGAAAAGCTTGTTTTAATTTACAAATCCCATATCGAGAAGATGTTTAACCTTTCTCTGAGCTTCGAAGACCCGAATTCGGTCCAACCATGGAATAAATAAATAATCTGGCCGCGACTCGGACGAAATTGCTTGCTCCAGAAAGGGGATATAAATTCTCCGTGAGGAACGAGAGGAATCTTTTCCGATTCCCGGCCACTTCCGGCTTCGCGCTTCTCCCAGCGTTTGTCACGCGGAATGTGACGGAGACTCGAATCCGCGTAAACTGCCTTCCGGGATAGCCCGTCGGAGGAGCACCGCCTCGATAAATAAACCCAGGCTGCCTTTGGATCCTAGCTCCGTTATCTCTTATCGCCCCGGCCACCCTCTACCTCGTGGTTCTGCGCGAAAGATCGAGTCGTAAAGATAACGGGCGTCTCTCGGTTATCCTCCCATAACGATTACGAGTCATTGGAATCGTTATCGTACGTTCGCCGGCAGAATCCGCGGCCGCCTCGTGATACTTCGTGAAATGTCACCCGCCGCGGCGATCCCACGGCGGAAACCGCAACGCGGACCACCGAAGCTTCCGGCTAACAGCAATAGAAAAACTAATAACAAAGCCATCGGGGAAAACTTTCCAGGTTTAATAAAAGTGAGTGCACTCTGGGATCTTGTTTCATGCTTCCTTCAAAAGGTAATCTTTGGATCCATGTTTGAAGTGGGATTGAAACTAACAGGACAGTGAATCAATTTCCTCTTTCGAGAGCCTCTCTTTATTGTTTAGAAACTCTGAGAGAGCCTCTATTTATTATAAAGAAATTTTGAGATAGCCTCTCTATTGGAAAGCAATTCTGAAATCCTTGGAAATTATTTGAACGTAAATAAAAATTGTCAGCCATTTTAATCGTTTGGCTATTTATGAAAAGTTAAGTTTGAAATAGAAAGACAGACTCAGCAGTGGACGGAAGCGTTCCTAGCTAAAACCAAAAAAGTCGAGAGTGAAAATCAGGATAATTTTATTTTTTATACTACAATGATATTGGGCCCCGGAAGAGGGATAGAATAACGAATGATTGCACGCTTCCTCGTTCGATTATCGCGTTAATTAAAAATCGAAAGAGCAAAGTGTACAATAATCGAATAACGAGATACGTTGGATGGTCGGTCGGCGAAGCGACGATAGAGATTTCACCGCGATAATGACTTATTGTCGTCCATTGGCATAACGGTCCGTGGGTTTCGTCGGCGAGGCGAAGTCTTGACTTTTCACCCTGAAAGGGGACGAAGGCTCGAGAGCGCGATTACCAAAGGTCAGCCGGATCGTTAGCCGCGACTCCCGTAAATCGGCGTAGGTCAGTGAATCGCGAATCAGCAGCCACGGCCTCGTGCGAATGCCGTTGACCCGATTTAAGGGAGTTTAGATGCGATCCTTGAAGAAAGATCGCCGCAGCGTGCCGATCGTCGACCAGGACCCGTGTCCCCAGGCCGTTCTCACGGTAAGGTGATTATCGACGAAACGTCATCCCGTCTTCGTCTTAACTTCTCCGGAAATTTGCATTTAATATTTTTCCTGACCTTTTATGAGATCAAATTGACCATTGTACGCGAGAATCTAGAGGGGACCTAACAGGAGATGCCCCTCTTTCCTGCACATTTTAATGTCAGGGTTACCTATTATCCTTCTCTCGACGGATCGTACCCGAACCTAATTGTCTTTCCACCTCCAGTGTCTCCCGTTAACTACAAATTTATTCTCCTTTCAACTTCTACTACTTAAAAACAGCCACTCTGTTGCTTTACTGTCTGCTGCTTGGTTATTCTGTATCTATCAATTTTAATTTCTTTTTAGTGGCTAGCAGATTCAATTGCAAATCAGCCATCAGAATTTAGGAACAAATCTAAAAGTTTATTCCCTAAAAATGACACATTCCACACACTTTGGACCCGTTTCTACGCTCGTAATCTCGCAAGAGTTTTATCGTCCCGGAACGTTATACAAACTTCCTGCGAAGAGATCCCCTTGGACGAGTTCAACAATCGATTCCAATCAAAACCGTAACGCCAGACACATAACATTTAACGATCGATTTAACCGATCGACGTGCTTCGATACAGCGAACGACGAACCGATTTCTGCGATCGTTCCTAATATCGCGAGCAATTCGTCCCCGACATCGAGATCCCGCGCCCCATAAAGGAATCCACGCGCGCCAAAAACTGCTAGTTTCTCGATCGTCGATCGATGTTTACTCTCGACCACTCTTCCCGTCGATCCGGACGTTATCGATACCGATTGATCGCGGCGTGACGTCCGAGCAAGTGGAGAGCGAGACAAAATGGAGACGCTGACTGCTTTCGCTTGAATTGTGACTCGAGGAGTCATCGAAATCAATTTATCGATACGCTCGAGTCATAATATGAATATTTATTTATTCAATGAAAGTATATGGAGATATTCCAGATGTTAATTACTCAACTTTGTATATATAAATATCATTTTACATAAAGTCCATTTATGCTACCCGAGATCGTCCAAGCTACCGAAAGTAATTTCTGCCAGAACCATTAGCAAGACTCCACATTTAAATGCCGCAATTATTTATGAATCAAGAGTATGCAAATATAATTTCCGTTCACGGTTGCTATAATGAGTATGCCCTGAGTTGCCTCCAGAAGTATTATGCTACCTTCTGCGACCTCGAGTAGTAATCACGAGCGCGTATAAACGGACTAAATGCAAATATCGCCTGAATTATTTCTACATTGTATCGCAATAACTTCGACCGGTCTCTTAAAGCGTTAAGCGGCCCAAGATTATAAATCGTTTCTAAAAGAAAACGATGAGACTAAAAATGTTGAATGCACCGTGACGAGGGTTGAGTCCGTTCGAACGGCAACGGAAGATAAGTTATGATTGACGGAACGAGCCAACTATCAATAATGAAGATTTCTAGAAATTAAGTTGCAAACTATGTAAATTTCACGACATCGTACGCGACGGTAAATAATAATTTCCGTGAAACGTGTTATTATTGAGTTCGGTTATGCTCGTCGCTGTGCAACGTACCACGTAAACTGCTCTTTACGACCTGTCAAGACCTCACCTCGCCTCGATCATTCGGTTACCGGTAATTACGATCTCCGGTCGTCCGGAACCAATTATCCCGTCGATTTTTACCGATGCACCGGTATCGCTACGTGCGTTCGCGCGACCCGTAGCCAATGACCGACGCGTCGTCTTATTATGCTGGCTGATTGTTCGATTTTCGCTACGACGGTGCACCGGGGGACCCCATTCTGGACCGTAACGATCCTGAGAAACGCGTGAAAGACGACGAAACGGAGCAGCCATTTTTTAGGGCCGCAGATTGAACGTCGTCGCGAGTGACTCGGGGATTCTTCGCGAAATGCCAGTTTGGAATCACTTGGAATGTAAAATAGAAATATCTCGAATAGAGAATCGCTTGGATCGAGGTAACTTTATTGCGAGGATAATTCAAACTCTAGGATTATTGGTTCTATTGGATTGTTAGAGAAGAACGGTAGCATTCTTAATTATTTTCTACACAGGTTAGAGTATGATAGAATGTTCACACAATTTATAGAGATTATATAAGGCTTGTACGAGTTAAGCAATGAATTATCTAAGTGTATCTATTGAGTATTGTTTACTAAAAACACCTGCAAAGTTGCTCGATGGAGGATCGCCATATGTATTGCACTCAGCGAAGATGTTGACCACTATTGCACTGTGTTCTATTGGTTGTAACGCTTCGAGGAGAGAGACGCGACGTTCAAGAAACGATTTCACTGACAACACGACTGACCTCGAAGAGAATCCGAATAATACTACCTGCGAATTGGGCCAACGACTCTCGTGTGCTCCAACGTTGCCATCTACAATCGACTTAATATCGTAAATTATTTGGGGTGTAAAACAAATGGTAGACTATACTAACTAGTTTTTTAAAAAGAGTGTTGAATGTTGAGAAGTAAAGTGAAAAATTATTTTCAAAAGACAAAATCAAAAAAACCATTATCCTGTAAAATAATCGGACGAAGGACGTATCTATTCCAAGATCGACGATATTTTAGAAAACTTCGAGCCATGGCCCACATGGTTTCGTAAATATGGCGGCTTCCCTCTGTCACTGGGGTATTATGAAACATTCGTGCTCGAATTCGTCCTTCTACTCAATAAAAAGATTTCGACCACGCGTTAAGAATACCGAGAAGAAGTATAATTTCCAGTATTTAACAAGCATTAAACGCACGAGGCAATTAAACCTCGACGAAGACAAATATTAGAATAGAACGATCAATTCGTATTCAGCTTTGTTTTAAAATGTTATTACTACTACATTAACTGTGCACACACGCGGGATACCTAAATTTTTCTATATTTGCGGAATATAAGGGAATCCTGAATTTCAAGTTATACAGACTTTCGTCGATTCTAAATATGCTTAAGTAACATCAAACATTCGGAAGTCGTGTTTCTATAGGCTCATCAAATATAAAAGGTCCATGAAACTAGTTGGAATAGTGAAGTAACGGTCGTGGCAGCTTTTATGGTAACGTTAATTATTATTAATTCCTAATGATACTAGATTCAAACTAAACAAAATAAAAGGGAACATATGTGTCACGTTTATAACAAATTGCAACTTCAACCCAACTCCTATTAATCCCTAAACGATGATGTCCTTTTTAAACAAATGTATACAGGTGTTACCAAGGATTTAAAACATTAATTACTTTTGACCCTTTTAGATTAACGTTTCTAATACCTTTTACGCTTTATCACGACACATTCGAGGGTTAAAATACTACAGGATTGAGAGGCGATGGTGGCAAGGGTATCTCGTAATTCCCCGCAGAATCCTTGCCACGGGATTAAGTAATTTGCAGGAGTACCTTCTGGTCTGACCGGTCATAGGTTTTCCCCGAGCACAATTGGGCCAGCCATAAGCCTTCTTCTCCTTGCCCGGGGCGTTTCAGCGAAGGTGAAGAGTCTTTAACGAATCACCCGTTGTCCTTCCCATGGTCATCGTGATACTGCAAAATCGTGGCCCCATAATGAACGATACGAAAAGGTATGCCAAAAGGCCTTGCTGACGCTGTTTCTCGAAACGGCAGTCTCGACACAGAATTAGATTTAGTAGATATTTTCCATTAAAATCTAAAACGAATTTCTCAATAGAACTTGCTCGTATCTCCAGCAGCTTTTAAAATAGCTCCTAACCGGATAAAATTGGAAGGTAATTTGACTCCTTAAATCTCAGTTAACGCGGCTGCAAATAAGTATTCCTCGCTTTTAGCTACTCCACAAACCTGAGAAAATTTCATCAATATTCAGGAAGAGGAGGCACAAAGGTTCCTCGTAATTATACTGGCCCGTACGTGTACGCTCGGTCCAAAATTACATGTGGGTCAATTCAAAGAACACCGATGAACTGTATATGAGTCCAAAGCGCACTCGAGCGTTTATTTCTAGAAACTAGGTCCGATGGTTGGTTGCTGGTACGATCGATCAAACTTACTCGAAGGAAAGAGACGAAATATTACACGAACTGGTACGTTTCAAGATTTCTCGACACTCTGTATCCCTCGAAACCTCCGGACTAAATTACTGGAAAAAGAGATGAAACAAGCCCATTGTTCCCCGACCCCTTCTCTTAATTCTCCCCAATTACCCTCGAAATTCGCCACAGTCGGCAGCCATTGATCCGCCGGATGCACGGAACGGGACAGGAAAGAACGTCGCGTACCGTTTTGCTGTCACAAGCAGCGCGTTGTCTTTCCTCTCCGAGTGTGCGATGAGCAAACAGACAAGCTCTGGTACACGTTCGGTTCCCAAACGCGATGAAACCCAGGACGTTGACATCGCACCGGATGACGGAGCCATCGCGCTCGTGGAAACGGAGAGTGCTACGTTTGATGTTCGACGAGGCTGAAAGAGAGCCGCTTTTGGGTCGAGCAGATAAAATTTCAGGGTGACCAAAGAAACAACGACGAGGAAGAAAGTGTCGGTTCAATTATCAGGGAACCCACGAGCCACGGAGACCTCGGTTAATTAGGTCTCCGTTGCTATCCCGTACGTTTCGTGGAGTAACGAACCCGAGAAAAGGAAAGGGTGTGACAAACGCATCCGGTAAATCTTCTGGGAATTGGAAGGATCGAACTCTGGTTGATTAATTTCTCAATTACAGACGAAGAGGTTTGTAATCCCAAATATTAGGCAATAATTAGAGGAGAAAAAAAGAATGTTGCAACTGTTATTGAGAATAGAATTTTGGTTTTTTGATTTCCCGTGGGATGTATCGGAGACGTGGATCCTCGAGTACGGTTGGCTGGCCTGTTGCGGGACCCATGGATCGGAAGGTTCGTTTGGCCACGTTATCAAACGCCAGCCAACACGCACGCACGCGCTTCAACACGCGAGGCGAACCGATAGCGGCGCGGAGCGATCAACTATTCTGGCCCGATGAATTATCGTCCCAATACTCCTTCTATTTCAGAAACGTTCGCCTCGTGCGCGCGACCGACGCTTTCCTGACCAATACATTCTCCGTTTACTCTCCATTGTATCGGAGGCGCATATCGCGATACGGTTATCATTCATCGATAGCTAACAGTACCCCGAGGACTGTTGCCAGGATAGGAGTGCCTGCGCTGGAGCCGTGCTTATATACCTGCCTCCTCTCGATTCTATCGCGGCTATACCGACTAGTACCTGCTGATATTTTACTGTCAACCAATGCTTCCGAACCGTTGTCCTGGGATCAGATTGCCTACCGACACCGGCTACCGAGAATTACGAACGATACGGAGGAGTCTCGCGTCTTCTTTTCCCACTACGTCTTCGCGGGCACACTTTTTCCTTCGCAGAGATATCCGCTCCTACGCTCATGCTGCACACGGTATTACCACGAAAAAGATTCAACGTAAACAGATTTTCAATATACGTTGGCATTTCCAAGCTTCGACGAGGTTGTTTGCATTTTTCGAACCGCCATTTTGGTACCAAAATGTCCTCTAAAACAAACTTGAACTGCACACATTATTATCACGAAAAAGATTCAAGGTAAACAGATTTCCAGTATACATTGGTATTTGGATGCTTTGATGAGGTTGTTTGCATTCTTCGAACCGCCATTTTGGTACCAAAATGTCTTCTAAAAGAAACTTGGATTGGTTGTCAGATCAAAACTAAAATTTGTTTTAGTGCTTATTTCTGTAACCATGCTAAAATTCACAAATCCTATCCAAGTCCATTTCTCTCAACATCTCAACTTGGTAATTAATTTTTCTACTTCCATTGTAGTAAAACCTTTCAACTATGTATAACAATACAGTGAACGTGTTAATAAAGATATTTTATGTTAGATCATCACGTGTACTGCTTTATAACACAAACAACGTTATTCATGATACATTTACAGAAGAATTGTTTATTTTATCGTGGATACAATTATTCCCAACGGAATCGAAGCAGATAAATGTGAGTGCTCGAGCCAGAAACAATGAACGAGGACTGTTCGTGACTGAAATGGATAAATCAAATGTCACTGTACTGGCTTCAATGGACGTTGTCCGATTTAACACTATTAATAAAATCTACTGTCTCGACGAAATAGAAGGACTGATCGAATTGTACAAATATCATTTTCCTCGCTCCAATTGACAATATTAACTTATCCTAATCGAGCTGTATGAATTGCTACCCGTAATGGCTCCGACGATTGATGCTGCCGCTCCGATTGAACTGGATTAGCAAGATACGTTTGACTTAATTAAACGCAACGAAATATATGCGGTTCTAGCTATCTTGAATAAATTATTTAGAAGCGGCTGAATCGAATAAGATAATTTTTTCTAATTACAATGGAGCGATAATAACTGTTCTGTTTGAACGGTACATTCCGCTTATGGCTGTTTGTATTAAAATATTGCCGTTACTAATTTCCCTGAATAAACTAGAGACGGTTGATAAAACTTCGAGAGGCGGTGAGTTTTCTAGCCGCGCTGGATATCAAAGCAACGGTTTTCGATCGAAGTGACCCTAACTCTGATATTTCACGACTGAAGAAAACATAAATATAGAAGTTCCTGATTAAACTAGAACTTGATACTGTTATATGAATTAAATCGAACGACTTCGTACGTATTCTTTATGATCCGACGTTTTCGAATAAACTTTAAGCACGCCAGCGTCTGGCCGACTTATATCGAGCTATTTGTAGTAAATCGAACCATAAATATTTCTAAAGTTCAGAGAACATCCATCGAACCACCACGCCTTCTATGCCCTCCATTTTGTGAATCTTTTGACCCAAATTCAAGAATATTCTGAATTTCAGTTATAATACAGTTCGCACTAATATTTAATAATTTCTAATTCTATTTTGAATACCTAACCCAGATACACGATACATTTTATACTAAAATATCTTGCTGAAGACCTAAGTATTCGAGGGAGGCATCGAACGTTAATTGAAACATTAGACGTATCAGTTCCTTCAAACGTCAGGTGTATCTCTGATAAAAATGGAGAGGAAACGACTCGATTTCATTGAAAAACACACGGTCGTCGAGTGACTCGCGTATGATCAGCGAATGCGCGTCTCAAAGGAAGTAAACAGGAGAGAAACAGAGAAAAAAGGGCGCAGAGGAAGGCAGTTTGTCTACGGGACGAGCATAATTACGAGATCACGTCTATGGGAGGCGTCTTCGTCGCGTCTGGTGTCTGTTGATGTTGCCTAAGGGCTTTCAGGTTCATTGTCACATTGTGTGAGAACTCTCCTTTGTTTACTCGTAAGCGAGCGTCTTGAAACGTTGGCGTGCTTATCACCAGTCGATCTGTACGACGTCTTTCTTCCATCGTCTGGCTAACGAACTGAATTCCGTTGCTCCTGATGAGCGTCATTTTCTTCCCTTCCGAAAAACGGTACCTCGAATCAACGATGGCGCAATTAGCCGTTCCACGATCGGGACCTTCGGTAAACTTTCAATTAATTCTCTTTTACTTTCCCAAATGCTCGATATAGCTTTCTATTTCTATTCACTGTACAACATAATTAGGATTAAGACGTTCTTCTTTCTCTTTAATATATTTGATCCACCATTCCGCGAAGATGAATTTATTCGAACGTAAAGAGCCCCAAGACTAAATTAAGCATTACATATTCTATTCACAATAGTTAAAGGATCTCGCGTCTAAATAATGTACCACATGTCAGGAATGAAAGGAACACCGTATACTTAATACCTTTGGATTTTTACTGGACACCGTGTCCGTCCAGCACGAATAGCTATCAAAATATTGCTTATTTCATCCTGCTTAATTTTCTAATTATCTTGACCGATGTGCACGAGAGTTTCCGCCTACCCTCGAGGATCGCCTAGGTCATTTTCCTCGTTGCGTTTCGATTTATTGCGTTTACTATCATAGACATTATGAATGAAATTTTATCTAGCGTCGATTTAAGCCCATCATAGGTCGGGTTTTTGAATTGGTCGGCTTCGCACGGTCGCCCATCGTTTAAAAAATATTTCGTCGTTCCAGGTCGAGATTAGTATGAAGGTCGAGCGCATCTCGAACAGTGCTCCTAATGTCGAATCGTTTTAGAAATGCGCGTAACGACCTAGATCCGATCTAACGGAGCAACCAACCGCGTCCATCTCGCTCTTTCCCTCGCCTTTACTTTGTCATACTCGACGAGCTCGTAATATCTAACGGGCTGAATGTATAGATCGTACACGAACGGGATATAATTCGCTGCACCTATGGTTTTCAATCTTCGCTCGCAGACAGCTGAGTCGGTCGATTAACTCGAGGGAAGCAAATACGTAGACAGTATTATTGAATCGTTTGACAAATAAAGGGTTTTATTTACGCGACTTTACACCGGACAAAAATCGCTTCGATCAGCCACGTTTGTTATAGGATGCAACCAACTTGCCTTGTTCGACAACTTTGTACGAACGCTTTTTAATTATCGCGAACCGTTAAAGTAGACTCGCTTTCGAGGCATGAATATTTATTGGAAACGATTATGCGTAGCGTTTCTAGTGTAATTTCCAGAGATATGCAATTTATGATCAATTTAAGGGTAGGAGCGTGCCGTTCTCCATTTAACGTTTCAATATCCGGTGCAATTCACGAAAATATAAAATTTAATGTAGTCCGGACGAAGCCAGCCAGTCATCTTAATTCAGACTGCGCGGAGGCTTAACTATATCGCAACGAAACGGGACTTGGCTGCCATTAATATCGCCTTAGGAACGCGGAGTATTCATGCCGAACCATTAAACAATTACTGGGATATACGCGGTAAACGTTGCTTTTTACGAATTATAAGGAAATTCGCCAATGAACGCGGAGCGCGATCGAAATTACTTTCCAAGAGCGTCCTTTATCAAAAGGATTTCCTTAATTACCTAGATCCAGAACGATGCAATTAGAAGAGGACGTCGAGGGGAAGATGGTTCGTTGAAAAGATGCGTTCCATCGCCATTATTTTACTCCGTGCGAGAAACGAGCATTTAACTTGGAAAATCAAAGCACTTTCTTACCACTCTCCATTAATATTAGAGTAGTTCAAGATAATCCTACCGATCGGTGCGTTCTCGACCAAAGAAGTATATTATTTATCCCTTCGAACTATTTATAAACAAACAGTAAAACGTAATTGAATCAAATTACGCCATTAATACCGAGTGCTCTCGAACCAGACTCTACGAACGTATCGTAGCCATTGCGATAATGATAAAGGGTGACTTTAGAGTAGAGGAAGCGTTATTTATGATTAATTGTGAGATCTAGAAAATTAGAAAAAAAGAATCGCGGAAAACCACCAACCATTTTCGAATAAGTAAAGGTTCGAATCTTTGAAAATGTAAAAATATTAAACGATCGAAGCAGGAGACTAACAAAGCGGCGCGAATTACGATCCAACGGCTGTTTAAGTCACGCGATACTAATTTCAGCTTCGTCGATGTATAAATTCTCTTTCTATGCCAGATTTTATTAACGCTCGATCGTTTCGCTTTCGATATTTGCTCGTGAAAGTCAGCGTGGGCGTCGCGATTCGATATCAATTTCCTTCTTCCCGCGTCGTAACGTTTACATTTGATCGGACGATCCCGGGAGATCGCTATTTTCTTTTGTTCCTGGCCGTCCGCGTCCACGTTACACCCAGTCACCTGATAAATGGTTATCATTCGTCGCGGTTAAAGACGAGGCAGTAACGACGAACGACGTGGGGAATCACCGGCGCTGCCAGATGAAAATGTTAATACCAATTAACTCGTAATCGTCCACGGTGATTTTAATGTCGCCGTCGCAATATTCCCCGGCTACCGACGCCGCCGGCAGCCCCGATAAGCCCACCGGCTCCTCCATCGCGATTAGCTGCGTTTCGCGAAATTAATTACCGGCCGTTTACTTTATTGATTTTTCGGATGGCGGGATAATTCATCGTCTAAGCGCGGTCGCGATTAATCTTGCAAACGGCTAATTCATCGCGTTACAGTGGTCGCATTAATCTTCCGAGTTACGACCCCGCGGTAATTCCGCAAACGCGAGAGGAGTTAACGGCCATTACCGTACGAACCAGATCACTACAATGCGCGTCTAATCGCGTGTACATTAATTAGCGTCGTGGTATTACAGCGCCGACGAGCGACGGTCGAGATTGCGTTGAATTACCGCGATGATTCCGCGAAGAAACTGAACTAAGAAAGATGAATTGCACGATGGGAGGACATTTGTTTCCTCGTACGTGCTATCGGGCCGAAACTCTGGTAACAGATGTCGGTGACACCGCAGGAACACCGAGATTCTGTCCTTCCGCGTCTTCGAAACTTTTTTTTTATTAAAATCTGTGTAACCCTCTACAGGATTATTAGCAACGCGTATAGATGAGCAATACAATTAGGATATATATCTACATTAAGATTATCTGTACCCACTTATCGAGAAAAAAATTATACATCACAAGAAGGCAATAGCTGGCTTAGATTAAATATACGGGGTGTTAGGCCACCCCTGGGAAAAATTTTAATGGGGGATTCTAGAGGCCAAAATAAGACGAAAATCAAGAATACTAATTTGTTGATTGAGGCTTCGTTAAAAAGTTATAAAAACATTTCCGGTCACACAGTACATTTTCGGTAAAGAATTCTTTTCTCGAAAGCACGTAGGATTTCGGGGGTACGTGTATTCACCAAAAATGATTGTAATCGATCCTCGCAACCGAAAATATTTTTTTAGAACGATTTGAAATTTTTTAAAAACATTCCTGGTCAGACATTATATTTTCAGGAATTAATTTTTTTCTCGAAACTGAATAGGATTTCGGGGATGTGTCTATTGACCAAAAATGATTGTAATTGACCCCCGCAACGATTAGTGAATTTTGTTGAATAATATTCGCGCGTTACGCGGTTAATTATTACGTCGTCCTGCCGCCGTGAAACCGTTCGTACAGCATCGAGCGTCCCGAGTTTCCCACCGGTTTGTCAGCGTGCCAGAATCGCCATAAAGTATCTGAGACACGCTTACGGCTTCTCTTCCCGAAGGGTCGAACTCGACGTTCCGCCACCCTGGACACCGTTTGATGAATTAATCAGCGAAACCATCGTTTAGTCGCCGTGACTCCGCCGATTGGATCGCGAATAGGAAGCGTTGGCAAAATTTCTGGGATTCGTTTATAGGTGCTTCTGGTCGTTTGATGAATTAATCGGTGGACATCGACGGGCGGCCATTGCTGCCCTTACCGCTATTCTACAGCGCCGTTAAAATCTTATCAACCCCTTTGTTTCTTTAATACTAATTAACAAACTTTCTTTAACCCTCAAACACACAAGTCTGTCAGAGGCCTTCGGAAAATGTGTGATATACCTACAAGGCAAAGGTGAGGGTTCTACCAGGTATATAGCCTGAGCCCTTGTCAAGCTGCTGAAATACTAAGACCACGACCTTAAAAATGGGCCTGAGAGACACCAAAACATCGCGTAAACAGGAAATTATTTATATCTACCCGTTTTCTTTTTTATTAATAAGGCCTTACAAAAAAGCTCATTCTGACTACCTGGTCCCCTTAATACCCTGATGCTGGTAAATTTACGGTAATCACGAGTCTGGAGCTTCATCTAGTAACGTTAGATCAGTCGAGGAGGAGAAATATTGTTTCAAGTTTCTGGATGAGAGTTTATTGTTTATCTCATCAACTTGACTTTTCAACTCCACTTTTGCTTTAAAATTTTTTTTAAGAATGTAGCGTTCGATCTGTTCCAGTGCAAAGCGTAATCGGTCCGCCGTGAACGTCAAATTAATTAAAACGCAGTTGCCGTGCGAGGACCAGAAGCCCGGTTTTCGCGACCGGACTCGCGGCTCGATTTAACGCCTCGAATCCGCGATACGGATTTAGCCGGGATCGTGGTATATTTAGCATGGGAAAGATTTTATCGGGACTGGTTAAACCGGCGCGTCCGATATAATGATTATGCGCCGTCGTTGCCGGAAAAATTCGATTCGGACGCCTCATAAACCGGCTTCGATAAGTCCGCGGAGGAGCCGTTTTAACGGGGACGCGTAGAATCGTCCGGGCGTCGTTAGTCCTCGTGGGATTCCACCGAGGATCGTTCTCTTTCTCCCTTTTCCCACCGGGCTCCTTCGACCGGCGACGGTACTGTTTCGCACGAGCAAACGATGATAATAATTATCCGCGGCTAATGCGCGCTCGTTTCGACGACAATGCGTCTCTGCCGGCTAAGAGTAGGGTAATGTATCAGGTCATTCCGCGGAGTAACTTTCTTATCTTGTACCGCGAACGCGTACCTATTAAATCCATAAACCCCTGTTTATGAATTTTAAACGGGCCCGGCTCATGAATTTTAAAACCGCGCCGCGCAGCGGAGGAGACACGCGTGCGTTGATAATTTCAGTTTATCGCCAATTAGAAGAAATTGGCTAAGTCGAGGGGCCGTATTAAATTCATTAGTCGGGGCTGCTTGGGAACGCGTGTTAATCAGGAAACGAGCTTTTTCCTACCGCGTCTCGCACAAAAATCGCCCCTGTTCACGGATTTCTGAGCTGTTTAGTTAAATGTATTTGTACGGTGTAAAAATGTCGATTAGATTTTAACGCGCGCCGGAGAACAAACCGTATCGACGAGCCAGCGAATAGCGGATAACGATCGCTCGGAAAGAACGTAAACCAGTTACGAGTTTATTTAACGCGATGATAAAAATTCGCCACGATACGAAGATGGCTATCGCGAATAGCCGAACGTTAAAAAGAACCATCTACAAATTTATTTATCGCCACGACAAACATTATTCGATCGACTAATTATCTCGATAGCAGTCCCGGGCTCTGATACTGTCGCGCGTTCTCTCGCTCGCGATAGCTAATGTCAGAGAGCAGCACTCGTGGATAGGACGACAATTATTTTTCCCTCGATAACGTAGCACAGATTGCTCTCTAGCCGATAAGGCGCATCCCGGCGGTTCCTGTTTCTCACGTTTCCACTTAAGGACCCCTCGGGGACTTGAGCGAGTATCGTGCAGGGACGTCGTACTTTACGCGTTTCCGTGCACTTGCACACGGCAGAGCGCAATTACATTTATTATGCGGCAGTTCGTTGCAGTTTCTACGAACAAACGGCAAGCATCGTCGATTCCTACGGATTCGAACATCTTTTCGATTCATAAGAAAAGTTGTTTCTTCCTTTATTTTCATCGTAAGCGCGATTATGTGGTAAACTTGCTCGGTTCCTCCTACTCGAGCGTTCTAACGCCAGCTCCGGGATACCTTTGCATACCCCGTTTATCGTTACTCGGCCAATTAAACCAAATAACATGTATCTCGATTTGAAATAATCTTTGTGTTACAAAAAAGTTATTTTTTTATTCGTGCGATAATAGGGGAGGTTTAACCCTATACAAAACTTTAAATTTTAGCAGTCTCGAAAGGGTTAAGTCATCGAGTTTCCAAAATCGTCCCCTCAAAAACAGTATTAATTTTGACGAAATATGAGTAGATACACAGATTTCAATGGAACTAAAATATTATAATTATTTATTTCCCCGGGTTCCATGCATCTAAGAATCAAGGATAACAAAGGAAGTTCTGCCTCCTTTAGCGACAAAAACTTTCCCCGAACGGTTGTTCCTCGATCCACCCTCAAGGATAGCAAGTTCCAGAGACTCTCGTCATCAAATGCTATTTAAATCCTTACCAGCGAACGACAAACGATTTTCTTCTTCTCTCCTTTTACCGAGGAACATCTGGCCAGTTTTTATCGATCTCGTCCATTCGTTACGAGCCTCGTCTCGACTGGACGTACCGAGCGTAGCTGCGTCAGGATTCCCCGGTCACGTGACGACCGGGCAACGCGACGGATTAATGATTACCACACCCGAGGCTAATTGATTTTAATTTCAATCTCACCTCGGTGCGTCGATCGTCCCTTCGGGGCCGAGATCTGGGTGTTCTTCGGGGATCGCGAGACGTCTCCGACGCTTTTTCGCCTTTTTCCTCTCTCCTTCGCGCCTCGCTTTATTTTTCGATTTCACGCACGCACGCTCGTTAAACCGTCCGTTCTCTCGATCCGCGCGTCGCAGAAAGTTGACTGGAAAATCGTCTCATTAAAGTGCGTTTAATTTGTTGTTGCTGTTCAAGGTGAGGCGGGGAACGAGTCACGAAGAGAGGGAGAGACGCGGAGAGGGGCGTTGAATCGCGACAGCGTGACAAGAGAGATCGAGAGTGGGCTGCGACCACTCCAATATTACACGTATTTGCGCGTCACGAATTCGGAATTTCGATAGAAAAAATGCAAATACAATTTTTCTTTAAATGTGAAACTGTTTTTTTGAATTTTAATGTCGTTGAAGCACTCGCAAAATTGTACTGCTAGAATATTCTGTCGGCTCTAGACGTCGCGTAGACTTGTTTAAAGACGCCATCAGGAGTACAGTGGAGCATTAAACTGTCACGCGATGACACCTCGTGAACCGTCGACACTACGACGTGACACAAACTGTCAACGTAACGATACATCGTGGATTGTATTTATCGCATCATTTATCAGGATAACGAGGCTCTCATGACGCCGTGGTGCGATATCAATAATCAACCGCGACGCTTACGCGTCAGAATACGCTTCAGAAAGGACGCAACACACGCTTAGAAACCTGCCACGAAATCAGCGATGAGAAATGCATTCCAGAAATATCTGGCTCGACAGAAATTACGCTGGCTTTCGTTTGACAGCTCGTTTCGAAATTTAAAGTTCGTATTCTTGTTGCTCTGTGACGCCATTTTCGTAATTCATTTGGTCGTAAGACGCTGTCCACTAATAAAACTAATCGAGGCTCGAACGCGATAAAGAACGTGTTAAATGCGGTGTACGGAAGCGAAGATTCGCTCTGCATTGCTTTCTGAATTAAGAGTCGTTGAAAAAGCATCGTACGAGATACATACGTAACATAAATGTAACGTAAATAGACGTAGTAAAATACCACAACGAGCCGAAGAAAAACTTCCTGCGTCTCGTCTCGTTACTCGTTTATCGTAGTCTATAGATATATGTACATATAAATGGCTCTTTAGTGGATAGGATTAAACAAAATTAGATAGAAAAGATAATGTTCCGACGAAACGTACATTCTGAGGTGGCATGAAGGATCACATGAAGATATAGTGATCGACTGACAGGATGTCGAACTGGTACTACTAACGATATAGTGGCCGAAGGAGATAAAAAGATACCGGGGTTCAATATCCATATAGAAATGTTACCCTGTTCAGAGTTAAGAAGATACAATGTGTGAAAAAGGATGTGGAGTTTGTTCTTAACGTTCTTCCGTCTAAAATTAATTTAACCCAAAATCCTGTTGAACTTAATATTCCTGACGCGTATCCAACGACTTTGAAAAGGAAGCAATATCTACGGTTATTATTCTTTTATTTCGCCAATTAACGTAATGGCTAAAGTGTTTGAAATCATAGTGGACGTTACATTACTAGGAAACTTTCAAGAACGTAATACGCGAAGACTAACACGGTTTTGTTACAGGTAGATCTAAACGGTCGCTAAACCGAAGTTGTTCGGTAACTACATAGTGCAGGATGCATTAAAGATTAGCAACCGGATAGATGTGGCTTTTTATCGGCTTCTAGAAAGCTTTCGAAACCGTCGGTCACGTCGTATTAATCATCCAACTGTCAAAAATATGGAATTTATTGCAACATATTGAAACGGTTCCACGGTTATCCGCGTGCGATCAAATTATCAGGTTCAATGCCAGCCAACAGAATTCGCATTTAGGTCCACTAATGTTCATTTTATTTGCCAATCACTACCTTGCCTCTGAATAGCAGAGACCTACGAACGAAGTCTGAAAAGACGTGAATAAATATTGCATTATGCGTGTATATATTTTTTAGAAATAAAAATGTTCTATGTCTGCTCTTGATCTAACCTTTGGTCCGCGAGAGATATTATTTTATTCGACCCGAGTAACGAAAGAAAGTAGGGTACAATTAAACGTTCTGTAAGAGAGGGTTGATCTTTCATCTTGCGTGCGTTGTTTAACGCCTGTTGCTGTCGCTGTTCGTTCGATAAAATGGCACAAATCTCGCGCGAGATTGCGTTACGAACCGTGGCTTCGTTTCTGCGTCAGTCGCTTCCCTCGTCTTCGAGTTTCATTTTACTCGTTTCGCGGCCGGACTTTGTTTCATTCCCGACTCGCCTGTTATTCGCTTTTCTGTTTCTTAATTATACATCGTACGGCCGTGGCGGGTTCTTGCCTCGCTCACCCCGTCATTCTGACGTCGGATTTCCCCCCCTCCCCCCTCTCTCTGTACGTAATGATCTATCCGCAGCAACAGCGTCGCTCGATTTTTCCCCGATTCCGCGTCTAATTCCATCTGTGAAATCCCTCTAAGACAAGTATCCGGTAGCTGATTACCCTTTGCGAACCATAACACGCACATCGTACAGAGAACTCGTTCTGAACGCCTCGACCGTCGGAGGCCGAAGAAGGAGTAACAGGCCGTTGGAACGAAAGGAAGGAGGGCGAAAAGAGGAGAAGAAGGCGTACCGCGGCAGAGGTAAAGCAAAAGAAGAAGAGGAATAATAAGAAGAAGAACAAGAAGACACGACGAAGAGAAGCCGAGGCGGTCATGGTCCGATAAGCGGGAATCTACGCACGCAGAAGACACTTTGCACGAGGCAATCTGATCTAAATATAGCTCGGCTCGCTTCTAAAATTATTACGTTATCCTAGTTACCTGTCGTCCCGTCATATCCAGGCGAGCTCGCTTCGAACCGCCTCGTGTTGTGGGAAACGCGCTCGTACGAATACGAAACGACACTCCTACGATCGCGAAGTCCTTTCCTACGGCGAGCTTCCGAACCCGCTGTTCCCGCGCAACCCGCAAATATTCTCCCATCACAAAGGAATCCACAGAACGTATCCATTTAACATTGTTTGAGAAGGTCATCAAATTTTTTTATAACACTATATTGTCACCTACAATATGCGTATGAATAAAATCTTGAAAAAGCTAAGTGAATTAGAAATGTCTAGGAAACGAATTGTAAAATTTGATATTTGCAGTAAGCAAAGTTAAATAACAGTATGTAGTAAAAAACCATTCTACTAGTGGAATCGCATCAGAAGAGACTAAAGAGTGACCCAAAAAATATATGATTTGCATGCATTTGTCCCACAGTGCGCCGCCATGTTGGTTGCAACCGTAACGCGTGATGGCGTCGAAGCGTCAAGAGATTCGCTCCGTGGCCGTACCGATCCGTGGCCCATCTGAATCCAAGTGTCGCGAGTTCGCTCTGACGGATGGTGTGAATCCAGCCTAACGGTCGTCCTTATGGTAACGCGAGCGTAATCGCTGTCATCGGCGAAGCGTTCGGATGCAAATGGAGCCCGGGCTCTTGAGGCTACTCTAATTAACATACGGTAGTCGTTCCGCGGGACGCACAATGTACTCAGATATCCTGGTCGGCGCGTTATCAGCGTAACGGTACGATAAATAGATTTTCGCGGTGGTTCGCGCGCCTTTAATTATGATACCGCCGCCGTCTGTGCCCCCGACGCGTTTTTCAGCGATAACGAAACGTGGCCCCTCGGCGATTGCCATTCATCACCGATTACGCTCGAATAGGTAAATCACCCGACGCCTCTATTCCGCGACGCGGCGATTTTCTTTCAGCGGTTCGCTGCTTCCACGGACGCCGCTTGGAACGTCGCCGGACGACAATTACTTATTCTGACGCGTCAACCGCCGGATAATTAATCGTCGTCGTCCACCCCGTGCCGCCCCTCGCCGACCACGGGGTCTGAGCTGCGAGTCAATCGACGGTGCACTGTAGGTGCACCTAATTGCACCGGCAATAATTATCCGCGTACCCATCGGCGTGTGTGAATCACGATGTCCAGGTACGAGCACGTCATCGGGAGGATCTCGCGGGACGACGGGCGAAAGATTTACGCTCCAACGGGGCGAAAAGGAAACAATAAAACGGCTCCGCGGCTCGCTTCGATCGCCGTTTAGATTTTCGTGCCGTGGGAATTAACGGGCACCCGTTTCGCGATGGATTAATGGTGCGGCGAACGGCGCCACGTTTACGTTGGAAACCGATCCACGCATGGGTTACGCGTTAAACGTCTGCCAAGATTTTACAGACGCTGCAACCGAGTACCGAAGTATTCCGCGTGAAAAAATAAATCGAAAATGTAGAATAACATTTTCTCACAGAGTGCTTTGGCTTCGAGGAAATTCGATTTGAAAATCAACCGGGCACGAATCTGACCGCGTCTGTCCATTGCTCGCTGTTTCTACTTGTTCTACTCTTGAACGCTGATCACGTTACGATCGGGGTTTTCTGTTTATTTCTGACTGTCTCCTAGTTAGATCTGATTAAATAAAACCTGGACGATATTAATTTTAACAAATACCAACGCGGCTGATACTCGAGGGTTAAGTAAACTTGCAACGAACTGCTATCGAATTACATTCGACGACTATGGATCCACAAAGCCACAACGGTCAAAGCAAACAATGGCCAGCAAGGCAGAACGGCTCGAGGGAAAACTGGCCGCTGAAAACACACGATCGACCAAAGAGGAAAAAGCGTCCCTTCGATTTAGCCTCCACGCTCCCTTTTTCCCCGACATCTGCCGTTTACCCGCGGCGTTTCGCCGTTTCGTTACGATTATGTCCCACGGGTTCCACGTTCGGCTGAAAGAACATCAGCGACGCAGCGGTAGGTTTGTCTAAACGAAGAATAAAGCCGGACTTGGGCGCGAAACCAGGTAATGTGTTCCAGAGATGGACGATACAATTACGTGCACGCTGTGCATGGGCATTGTAAAACATATAAGTTCGATGATTGATGAACGATAACGCATTTCCACGGTGATACGCGCTGCGTGCGCCATTTTACGTCGACGCGAGGCGTATGTGCAGCCTCGAGATTGTAAATCTATATTATCGATACCCGATCGTTCAGTCAGGTTGCGTTCTTAATCGATCAATGTATATCGACCGGTAAAATTGTAATATTAAATTTCATAAATTATCTATAAACCACATTCTCCTAGAATTTTCTGTAAATTATCGACTATCTGTCTCTTATTTTTGCACGAAGAATCTCATTCTGTATCGATTCGCAAGTAACGCCTTCGTGCAACTATTTTCTATCTATTTCTTTCTGCTTTTTCCATTCTAGAAAACGTGCAGCGAAACACCAACTTCTCTCCTCTAAATAAAAATCCGCCCGACAGGTAATGTCCGTATAGTTCCGGGAAAAAAGCAAACAGAGGAATTTAAAAACCGTGACGCGTACCTCCTTTGTACCATCGTCCGTCGTAAGAACGAATACCTGACGCGAAAATTAGAAGAGGCTGCAGGTGTTTAGCCGCTCGCGGATGAGTCGTATCGATTATTTATATCCATTACGTTAGTCCCGTTGAACGCGAGTAAAAACGTTCGCAGCAAATTGACGCGGATCAGCGCCGTTAACGTATCAAAAGCCACGAGGAATAACTCGTCGTTAACGAGATGACTCACGGAGACGCGTGCACCGCGGATTCCGGATCCGATTTTCTTTCTTTCGAGCTAATGAATTCGCGATCGCGACGCTCGATTAATTTTCCTCGTTGAATCACGCATTATGGTCGCGTGCGCCTGGATTAAAAAAGAAAATTATCTACATAAAGAATCGAAGAGTTACTGTACAATTTTAATCAAAATCGAAAACAATCAAGTTTTATATTTGTTGGATACCGTCTCTATTACAAATTAATGATTTGAAACGAAGTACAACCAAGGAAACTTTCACGCTTTGTTCGGGCAAAAGATCCGCTCGACGGAGTCTTACAATGTAAGTTAACAAATTTTAACCGTGATCGAATGTTAGGACTCGTTTGTACAAACATGCACGCGCGTCGAGGTACGCAGTAATTAGAAGAGACGTTCCGTCTCGTTACGAGGGTGCGAAGTCGCGGAATTCCGAGATCAACACACAGGAAGTTCCACAAAACTGGACGCCGTTGTGGACCAAGGATCATCAGAGGGTAGAGATTTTATGGCGTTTCCTGGGTGGAGGTCTACGGAAACGCGGCTTGCACGTGCAACAGTTTCATTTCCTATGTACCGTGCCAATAAGATTTTACGATGAGAAACTAATCTCGCCGCGAAAAGAACGCCCGCGAGCTTCTAGTATTGAAAGCGGTATAATTATCCCGATGCTCGAAACGTAGCGGGAAAGAATATACCTAGGAAGCTAAACTGTCGTTGACTCTGGCGTGATTAACATTTCCCCATAAATTGCGACGCCATGCATAATATAACATGCGAAATAATATTCCTGTTTCGAGTTTCCATCTTGCATCTAAAGTAATTAAGCTTCGTTTATCAAGCAACACGATTTATCGATCGTGCAGTCCTACCTGATCTTCCTTTCTCATTAGCAATACTATTTCAGCTTCCTGCTCGATGACATAATTCACGGAAATTTGTAAATTCGTAATTAGTAATGGAGTTAGCGAACTGTTATTATCTCAGAGATATTTCCTTCTCGCGAATATAAATAACGTTCTAAATGGCTTTCAGAAATATAAACGTCTCTTTTACGTACGTTCAACTTACGACGCTGTTTATGAAATTGTATTTCAGTCGTTGAACTGGCCCCTTTTAGTCGCCTCTTACGACAAGCAGGGGTTACTGTAGTTGTATTCTGGTCCCCAATTACAGGGAAGATCTACGAAACAAAGAACTGTGAAAAGAAATCTTGGGCCTCGCGAGTATAATTTTCAACCTCATCAGAAATCAAGATCTATTTAACTCTCAGCATTTGGTAACGATTTCAAAGATTTAAAATTAGAAGTCTTAATCGATTTTTCGATAGCTTAAGGTTTCCAATTGCCAAAGGTGAAATTCGAAGAATGTAAATTACAAATTGAAATTTGTACGTATGGTTAATAAGTTCAAATGGTTGATAAGAGGAAAAAAAGAATGTATCCTGGAACGGTACCCGAACGACGAAGGGAAAGAACGCCGAAGCGATCCGCGAGCGGTTCGGAGCGGCGATTCGTGGAAAGTTGATTGAGTTCAGCGATGTGAAAACGAGACAGTGAAAAACGAGTGACAGAGAGGAGAGCTCCAGCATCCCGCTGCGATAAAGAAGTAACCCCAATGACCGGGGACGCGGAGACTCGTTAACCCCCGTGCTCCGCGAACGGTAACGACGGCGCAACGCTCGACGCCAGGCCCAGCTAATCATTCCGACGCCGCACGACGATCGAACGCACGGACGGGGATCAAACTAATGACTGGATTCATCATCGAGCATAGAGGCGGACGCCTGGGAAGCAACCTGTCCGCGATAGACGCGGTCAAGAGGTGTCCGAGAGATTACGCTTGCGGGTCGCTCGACGGATGCTAATGCTCCTTTCGTTCCTCCGACGGAAAAAAGAGAAACTCGACTAATTATTACTTCTTTATAAAGACGTGCCCCTGTCGAGTAACGGTCGGTAGTTATCGTAAGTGGAAGTAATTTAGTAATAAAATTACCTTTCCGTCGACTCGCCCGCGAAATCTTCGATATATTTTAATCTCGAACGAAGCTACGCCCGCCGCCATCTTGCGGGCAGAGATATCTTTCCATTATTGAACGATTACGCGTACAACCGTAGCTTGCATAACTATATAACTTAAAATTTGACCTGGTAGTTATTTTCGTAACGTTTCTATTCGAGAATTAATAGGAAGTAAATTTTCTCGATCCACGAGAGATTAAAACTTTGAGACGCTATTGAAAGGATTCGTTTCGAGCCTGGGCGTGGAAGATATACATTCTCTTATGCTGATAATCGTTTCACCGCGGAAAAAGAGAAACTCGACCGACTATATTACTTCTCTATAGAGATAAACCCCTGTCAAGTAACGGTCGACAGTTATTGTAAGTGGAAGTAATTTAGTAATAACATTATCTTTCGAGAGACTGGTCGCGAACCAACGTCGATCAGGTTTACGATGAGAATTCACCTTTTAACGTGGCGATAGCGGCTGCTCGTATGTGGAGCACGCGTAATTACGCGCCGCGTAAAATTCGTGCGTAATCGATTCAACGCGGAAGAGTAGTCGGACATAAATTGTGGTCGACTCGACGTTACCGATTTTTCCTTCTGTTTGGTCCCCCTCGACGCTGCTCTGAATATTTTATAACGGATCGTTGCTTTTTTGATACGAGCTTCGTTTAGACGATTTATGTGGATATTAACTTACGTAATATTTATAGATGCTCTTTTTTTTTATAAGATCGAAGGATGCTGTTTCAGAGCTATAGCGTATGTAACGCTTGGACTCGGAGGAAGAAATAGGCCACGAGGTTCGAGAAATAAATCAAGTGGCCTTCGTGTCAAGTGTTGGATCAGGGTTGAAGGAAGATTGATGAAGTGGTTAATGGGGTTGAAGAAATAAACGAAGAAAGCGTGTTAAAGGTTAAATTTAAACTTTATGGAAAAATAAAGTGATGATCAACGGCGCTAAAGAAATAAATGATAGTCCTTTGAACGAAAGAGGACGAAAGATAATAGATTGAGAGAGCTTGACACCCTCTTCGGTGTCTTTTAAAGTTTAGAAATATCAAGTGCGAAACAGAGAAATATTCAAATAATAATTCAAATTATAAACATCGTGAAACTAAAGGGAAGATTTAGAAGAGTAAAAGAACCTCAACCTTTGTAAGGTGAATTTCGATATCAGCGTTCGATTATCAATTAGATTGCTTATCGAGAAGATCGTTACGTTCGATCGTTGGATCGGCGAGAGAACTTGCATAGCTTCCAAGACGTGACTCCCCTATTCATCAGCGTGTCCGTTGTCCAAACACGCCCAAGACACTTTTCTACGGTAGACTATTTCGAGAGATCGATACCGGGGCTTCTTTCCAGTGGCACGGCTCCTGGAAGTCCGGAGTGTGGGATCGCGATGCTCCTGGCGTTTCGCCAGGAATCAGAAGGCGCCTACTTTCTGCCAGTCGCGATTTTCTGTGTCGTTCCACGAATGACAATCGCGAACAGTCCATTTCACGCACGACTCTATATTGCTACGACAGATTGCCAGCAATATTGAACAGCTCTAGGATTTCTCTGAACGTTACGCAACATTTGCCGCGTCTTAAATACTCTCGTCGAGCGGACGAACGTGCCACGAAACACGGTATCCGGATAAATCGATCCATTAAAAGATCGAATCAGTGCAGAGTCTCGGTTCCTCGACACTTTCGAGTATGCAGGGATCGTTTGGATAATGAAAAATAATACGAAAACAATGAATCGTCGGTCGTATCGAACGGACGATAAGAGGTACCGCGTGACATCGCGAACCAACGAAATGGGTCGCGATTTACCGTAAACGTATTTTTAAAAGGTTAATGAAAATCATGATTCTACTATTTCTCGTTCCACATACCGATGGCCATAACGAAGTAGCGGGAAGTAAAGTTCGTGGTAATTGCGAGGGAAATTTTTCCGCGTGAAAACCGCAAGTTGTACGAAAGGAAAATATGCGAAGTCTCTCCGTGGAGTCCCAGTACTCGGTCCCAGATTCAGTAGTGCCGCGTTCTAACGGGACACGTATTTAAGTCTCCATTCACAGGACGGTTGTCCTTTCAACGGAACAAGCGTCAAGTCCCCGAGCCTTTAACCTCCGTAGCTATACTCGTTAGATTCTATTAAATGTACCGAACCTTCCTGGAATTCGCGTACACCGCGAGCTTGCGTGGCTTTAACTTCTCCCGCAATTAGACGGTTTCTCTGTTAACGGCTCGGAATAAATTCACCTGGCAGTCGACTCGCGCGACTGGTACTTGAAATTCGTAGACTCCCTCGACCTTCGTAATTCCTTTCACGAACCCTTTAACCCTTTCCATCGCGATTTATCTATCGTCTTACGCGATCCTCGTAAATATTCGCAACGATTATACAAAAAAAACGTTCGAGTAATTGGTTCGTCTAAATAACAGTACGAGCGGTTTGCCTTCGAGCTAAATCCACCTTGCAAGTCATACATTCTAGTTTGCCCAGTTCTCACGGCGTACATATTGGCATTATTTCCTGGCCATTTTCCAATATACCAGTATCCTCTATAAATACTATTACGGGAATCAAGTGCACTGAGAAATCTCTGAGAAAAATCTAGCAGCAGTTCTATTACAATACTTGCTCCGTGGCTAATATTTCCTCAAATTAAGTAGCCTATAGTTTCCGTAGGAACACCAAGAACAACCAAACAAAATTTCGTTTGAATCGGAGAAACATAGTATGAGTTACTGGGAAATCACAAACACGCAGAAACGATCTCGATTCGGTTCGTAGGATGGTTCTATTCCTGAATCGAGGTTTTTAATGGGACCATCGGCTCCGATAGCCAACAATAAGGAGTATAATTCAAGCAGAGAAGAGAAGGCGCATGACTTCCTCGAGTCTTGAACCACGGATGCTATAACCATTAGGTTCCATTAAATTCCTTCGATCCTGCTGGAACACACGAGGACTACCGGTAGTCGGAAGGTTAGCTCAGGACCGGCTTGGCATTCCTCGTCGAACATCGCCGTACATCGAGTGCCCGTCGTTTGGTCGATCTGTCTTTCCGTGTCCGCGCTGTTCTCCTCTCGATCGCCTGCGTTCCGAGCGGAATCGCGACGGATTTATGCAATCGCCGCGCGTAATCCTTTCGGATCAGTCGCTGTTCCAATTAAGTTCAGAATCAATTGATAACAGTGATCTATGTTCGAGTGCAAATAGCTGGGAAGAAGTCGTTGCGATCCTGCTACCGACAGAGAACGCTTCGATGTTGGAATTCCACCGGAGGAGGATCATTTAGGTAATCATTGCCATTTCATTTTCGCGAACGTGGACTTTCCAAACTACATCGAAATTCGACCGAAACACTGTTCATTTTCGAGGTGCAAAATTTGCAAATTTGCAATGATAAGATACATAAAACTATTCTGTGGTGAAATTTCAATGGGGACTGTCATCCACGTGTTATAGAACACACGTTAAAAGAATTTAGCAAAACGTCCATCTGAGAAATTTTAAGTAGTTAATAGAAAAAGAACATCGTGAATCCTTCGAAGCAATGGACGTTGGGTTTTCGACACTTTTATCGGGCATCGAAGTCCCCGAATGAGCGCAGCGTCGAGGTCTCCGTACCGTGAGTCGCCGTTGCGCGCCCACTCGTTGTAATTCGATAATTGATACGCTCTTGCTTTTATTATACGTCGACGCGTTCGTAAGTAACGCCGGCTGGGCGTACAAATTACTCCACGCGGCCAGGCGTCGCGGATTTTCCCTGTTGCTTTGGCCCGCACGCGACGACGCCTGGCAATCTCGATCAGGAAGTGGAAACGGGTTTCGCGTGGGCGGGTACACGCAACAGTTGAGCTAGTTATGCGAGGAATCGGTCGGACCTGGACGGTAAAATAGAGCGACAAGCATCGGAGTTCCTTTTACGCGCGGGGGTTGAACGATCAAACACGCGCGGTCAAACGATCGGGGATTTGTTTATCGATTCGACAACGTTAAACGCCCTGTCTGCTATTCACGGTGTTGATCTTACGACGTTCGTCTGCTTTTTATCGCTTCCTTTCGCCAGAAACCTGCAAATTAGCTTGGAAGCTGCCAGAACTCGATGGTCTTCGATCAACTCCGCTCAAACTCGATCACGTAACAGAGATTTATTTTAATCTTAACCGTACGGGAACTTTGGGTACCAAGTTTCACCAACTGAAGGCTCCATAAATTTATAACGTGCAAACTTTACTCGAACAGTAGGATCAGGATCGATTAATTCGAAATGAAATTATTCGAAGAAAGTGCTTGAAGTTTTGAAAATTGGAATAATATTTGTATAATTTTATGCGTTAGGACGCAGTGGTTCGCGGAATGGTATTTCTAGGGTTAATGTCCAATCGCCGGGGACAGTTGGAGCGTTTGCGGAGCGTATGATTAATGCGCGCAGTCGTGGCAAGAAACGTGGACGTCGGACACCTTGGTAGGATATCCCGATTCCTGTCGATTTTTCTAAGCATCGCTGCCGTCCGTACAACTTCATCGGGACAGCCGCGATTATCCTCTGGCAGCGTTATCTAAAAGCAATCTCGGGGGACCGTTATCGACGAGTAAGATCATTAGCGTTTTCAATAACAGCGTCGCGCACCGTGACACCCCGAGTTGTCATTAAGCTTCAGAATCCTGTTTCTTGCACGCGGCTGCGTGTCTTTAGCTTTTAACCTCCCACAGGAAGCTCGCGCGCCTCGCCGCGGGATTCTTTTCGCTTGTCGGACGGAAAGAAACGATCGGTGGATAGGAACGGTCGTCGTTCCCTCGCATAGTTCTTGCCCGTACCACTAATGCCCGATGTCCACCGCAGAGGTCTGCCCTTAAGAGATGCTATCAAGAGTAAGACTGGTGGACGCACCGTTGGAAATAATTCTTTGATGTCTCGTAGACGGGCTCTCATGGATACGAGTTTTTAATATCATATACAAAAGTCGAAATATCACGAGACATTATTACCGATGTAAAGCAATTAGACACGCTTTTTGAACGGTAACGATACGTGCAGTCGCGTTTTTCTCTTTCAATCCTTTCTATCAAACCATCAATGGCACAGAGTCGAGCAAATTTCATTCACGATCGACGAGTACAATTTTTACATTCGTTCTAAAACTAGCTCGCAGCCTTCACTCGCCTAAACGATGTCTTCACGAAGGAAACATAAACGGAAGTTAGGAATCTAAAGTTAGTACTTGTTGACCGTCAATGAAATTTCACCGACTACAAAAGTATCGATTCTATTTTATTCTATATTATATACTGTAAAAATATCATTATATCTTCTGTCTTACACTGATGGCTTTTACCTGTATAATAAATTAAAAAGGAACAGGAAAAATTCCAGAATTACTGCTCCAGAAAATCGCTGACCAGTCGCTGTTACCTTTTTGTCGTAAGTTTTTATGTCGTTTGGCGGAAGCGCGCGCGCTTTTACAATTTTTCCCGAAACCGGTGAGCGCGCCGTTTGAATGCAACCGGGCTGCAGCGCGTAAAAAGAAATTGTCCGACCGCGGGCCCGTTTGCCAGCCACGAAAAAGGAGCTCGAAAATCGGCGGCCCCTCCCCGAAGCATGTCGTATCCATGCAACATCGGGTGAAACGCGGAAAGAAACGTGTTCCGCGAGGGCCGGATTATGACGTGCATCTTGATGCATTTCCGTGAGGAATCGGGACTGCTGCCCTCTCGGAGACTCGCGTTTCTTTTTTTTTCTTTTTTTGGATGCGCGTACGCCGCCAGCGGCATCGATATTTCAGTGGGAAAAGGAAGAACTGGATTTGCCCAGGCGGTGCACGATCCCCGCGGAATGGGCCGTTAGCAAAAATATAAATATAATTGAACGACGTCGTTTAGCGCGACTTGTCTCGTGAATCAAGAAGATTGCTACGCGGTCTGTAACCAAATACTCGGCCACGAAATGCCTAACCGCCGGAGATATATCGTCGCGACGAACGGTATTTAATGCTCCCTTCGTTCTATGGGACTCGCTTCGGCTCGCGAATTCGCGAACGAAACGGGCTATCGGTTCCTTTCCTGAATAAAAATGGTCCGTTCTCGAAAATATTCCGGTGACTTCCCTAATAAACGCGTTAGTTTCTTGCGTGTCTGCTTTGAACGCGAACGAACTTTGGTCACGGTACAGTAATGATTAGTAAAATGAACATCCATATCACCTTTGAAGCCAGTGAAAGACGAGGTTTAAAAAACTGGTGTCTGTACGAAAGATGAACGAACCAATGTTCATTTTAAGAATCTTTACTGCGTTATTATTAGACGCAGGCGTCTCCGGTTAATAATTGTGCGTTCCAGCGACGACGGAAGCTTCCCTGTCAAATTAAGCGGACATGGGAGGATCCGTCTCGCGTACGAAAATAACCACGCAGCGTCGATGGAGAAAATTTTAGATCGTGTTCGTCCCGTGTCATCGAACCTAATTCGGAGCAGCGTAAACACGGGACGAACTAGAGCCACGGTTGCTCGCGGTGGGTGGTTTGCGGCGGCTTCAGTAGACCCAAACCGTGACTTCACGTGTCGCGCCGCGAAAGAAAGTTTACGAGCCCTCGTCAATCCGTCAAAGGCTGTAACTTGACACTGATTACTATTTCGGAAACAGAACTATGTACGCGACCCCGCCGCCCACCACGGGGCCAATTACCTTCTTTGAAGCCAGACTCCTCCACGACTTCTCGTCGTTGAATTGTCTCGAACGAGGCGAATCGTTAGTTCCGACACGCTGCTAAAAAAATAGCAACTACTAGCCATTGGAAGAAGCAACATAGAATTGCTCACTATTATTGATTACACGGAAAAGATACTATCGTTCTGATTCCATTTTTACTCGACGACTCTCCGGTTCGTAGAAGCATTAAATATTCCTTTCGTAGAGCCGAGGAGGTTCCCAAGTCCAGGCGAATCTTTTCCCAACAATTTGTCCGGTCACGTGGCCGTAAATCTCACGGTTTTATGTAAATTAATGCGCGGCAATTAACCCTCGCGGAATCGAAGGATATAATATTCCCTTTATCCGCGCGATAAATTTTCCCTCTTTTCATTGATCGCCGTAACATCGGAAAAATGTCTGGTAAACAGCTTATAGTACACTTAGTTAGTGCGCTATCTGCGCCTCAAGTCGAACGATAAAGTATTCACTTCCACGGCGCGCATTAGCTCGCCGCTCGCCTGAACAACGTTCTGAGCTATGATGTTCACCACCGAAGGGGTTAATAAATAAACGGGGCCCTGCCTAGGAGGTGTCCACGTTTCTCGCGGCTTCTTCATAATTCATCGGGCAATAAATAAGGCTCGCCACCAACGGGGAACGGCCAAACGGGGCGACAAGAAATATTTCAATTACACCGCGATTAACTTATTTCACGGCGAGCGGCGGTTTCGTGCACGCCAACCCGATCTTTTTCCGCCGCGGATTTCACGGAACCTCTCGGAACACCGTCTCCCGACGGACGTAAATCAAACGCGACGAGCCATCGATTCCCGGAGCTAACGGTTAATTTCTCCGGAGACAATCGCGGTCCGATCTAAAGGACGCAGCCGGCAACAGGAATCACGGACGCTCGATACAGCGATGACATCAGCCTCCCAGCCATCGATTACGATCCCTCTATCAAATGAATTTTTACCAAACGTCTGAAAAACGCGAATACGAAGCCTATCGCAAACGGCGAACTTAAACTCAGCGCGTAACGAGCTGTCGATCGTGTTTACCGACAGTTTTGGGCTTGGTAGTCCTCGAGGAATCTCGAGGGATGTTGATAAAAATTGCTCGAAAAAATTCTAGGCTACTATTGAAACTATTTACGACTGCTGGCATTCGTGGTTAGCCAACCCCTGGTCCACTCGTTCAGTGAACTACAGGAAACTGGGTATAAAGAATTGTGAACAAGAGACTCCGCCCATAGAGACGCGAACTAATTTAGAAGAAATTCCTGAGTATTCGGGGTCGTCGACCCATTGCGTAGAGTCGGAGACCAAGAAAGAGCTTTGAGAAGGACTACCATTACGGTAATCACCATTCTTCTTGGCAGGGCACTTCACAACCGAGAAGGTGGTTGACCCTTTTTCCTTTCTCTTTGGGCGGTGAACGCTGGGTACAGGTCCTTTCGATTTCTTTCGACATAGAACGCCCGTGGATTTCCCCAGATAGGCGAAGGGACCCCGTCGCTGGGATTACTTAATTCGTTTTCTGGGGGTCATCGACATTTCCTGGTCGAAAACGAGCCGAGAAGAGCCATTCCCCGAATCGATAACCGGAGAAAGCATATTGGTACAACGGTTCTCCCGTGACGTCGTTCGCCTTCTATTTCGAGACGAAGCGCAAAGCTCGGTTCATCGACAGCGATAGATGGTCGATCGACTGGCACTCGCTACTGAACACTTTCAAGGTGGTACTGTAATTTTTCTCATTGGAAAATGGACGTTAATGCTGCGAATAGCAGAGTAAACGTATGTAATATGGAACACCGCAACATCTCGACGGATAGGTAGCAAATTGTACCTGGAACTACTGTAAATTGCTTCCTTATAGACAGAAGGCGAGTCCCTCGAGCCGTCGAAGGGGGAAATATTTCTATTTTTAAATGTGCTCGAAACATTCTGACGGACGAGACAAATTCAACTTTTTAATATGTAACTAGGAATATCAATCTTAAACGAGATACGTTCTATTTCCATGCATTGAAATCACCAAAAAAGAGTTTGTATTAGTACGTTGACATTTTAAAAAACTTGTCGACAAACGAACCACGATAGCTTTTAATAACGTTACAGTCATTACGAACGACGTAAAATAACCGAAAATAAAATAAAAATAATAAGATAGACTTAAAATCACGCTGTCTGTAGGTATTTATATTATACTGTCCTCTTTTATATTCGTATTTACGGACATTGATCTGTTATTGTTTGATAGACTTTTGTTAATTCCGACTACAGTTAATGGCTAGTTGTCATAGGCGCGGAAGTGTCGGCAGAAAAGGTGTTGTTGATACGTTAACGAACTAATATTTGACTTAAAACTGTTCGGTCGGCGCGTTTTTATGATGCTATCGAGCGAGCTGTGTTTGTAAAACGTCGAAGTGTTAACACCCTCGAAGAAAAAGATAAAACGAGACTGTACACGTAACCGGAGTACTCGTGACTATTGACCGTCGAGTTGCTCGTTACTTTTGGAGCATCATCGACAACTTCGACGTTTCGATTTTGGAACTAGCAAAAATAAAACCTGAACTGCCCCGGGGAAAATAAATGTGTCTAATTTTAAACTATCTCGAATAGATTTAGTAATAGAAATGCCAAGTACCAGTTTTCCTAAGCTAAACCTGAATTTCTATACATCGCGACAGAAACGTGAGAATACGAACGAAACTTTATGCTAATAAATTACTCGATAACAGGACGATCGTAACAAATAATGGCATCCGATGTTAATACATCGATGATGAATTGGGTGTGGAAATGATAAATTTGTAAATAAGCGTGACTAACTCTTGATAGTAAACGGAACACATAACCGCGATGCAACTTCATATCTTATTCGTGCTTAAGCCAGCTTTCGCTGCCTCAACATTATGCGCGTCGGATAAATGGATTTCGCGAAATGCCCAACATTTGTCTTGCTGTTGCAACTTGAACCTCCCATGATTACCAACAGCTGTGTGCAACCAGGTATAGCGAGATGTAAGAGATTTGTACGTTCTCGAGAAATACGAAGACCCTTGCCCTTGCGATTGTTTCGGTGCACAAATGAACAATGTTCGGTACTCTCTGATAAATATTCGACGTCTCAGAGGAAGATACAAATTTTTACCAAACGAAAATCAAAACTGCAACATTAACTGTAATTTGTTAAGGGCTCAGAAGTTTCGGAAGAACGGCGCGTGGCCGTTCGGTCGAGAAATCGTGGAAAAGAAATTTGCAAGAATGTCGTTGAACTTGAAGAAGTGGTCTAAACTCGAGTATTTTGAATCGGTCGATAGCCGAATATTTAAGCGGCGCGTGCGGACGTTGCTTCCAGACAAACAACAAGATAAATAACGATGATTTCGCAACGTACGACGACGCATCAACGGACAAAAGAGCAAAATTCCGTCTTCGTGATAATAATATTTATACGTTGATTGACCCGTTCGACGATAATATCAAAATAGACGAATTGATACGTATCGCGTACAAGAACGTAACGGTTGCGTCGATGAAGTCTTTTCTTCCTCGAATCGCGGATTTCACGAAGAAAAAAACCGCGCAAAGAGAACAGTGCACGACGCCGTTCCGAGGATGTATTTATTAGTCCAGTAAGATATCGATTACGCCAATAAACGACTGTCTTCCTGCAACTCAATCACCGATTAATCGAGCCCCGGCATCCTGACGCATCCACCGTTTCGTTTTTCTCGATCGCGCTTGATAAATGCTCCAAGGGATCGAACGCCATTCGTATCCGCTGTTGGATCATCCAAGATGTCGGGGAACGATCAACGTGAAAACTGTCGTCGATTTTCGACGAATCGTTCGAAATTCTCCTGAACCATTAGCTTCGGCCTGTCTTTGGTCAAATTTGAACGTTCCGTCGTCGACAATTAAACAGTTTGGAATGCGTTCTCACTGGAGATTTCAATGCCGGACTGGCAGCCATCAGTCAGTGGCAATAAAAGATCCGGAGGCATCCTGGCATCCGCGTCAGCGAGTAGAAAGTGAGGATCGTAACTCCGCGTTGTTGTTATTCAGTGTGAAACATAGCCCGTGAGTTACGTCAGCGATAATAAACGACGATAGTAATCGATATAAGTAATTCACGGATTCGCGTCTTCGATTCCGACTACAGCCGCCACTTTTTATCGCTTCTGCGTCACGGATTCCGTGATTCTATTTAATTGCTTTAATGAAGTTTCGCGTAAAAAGTAGTGGTTCTACACAGTACGTAACAGAATCGATTAAACAATCTTGAAATCCGCAATTTTTCAAACGGTACATTACGAAACAGAGGAATGGATGTATCTATAGTATAAGTCTTCGTTATTCTTTGTGTCTGAATTTTTAAGAATAAATAAAAATAGCAGAGACGTGGGAGTATGATTTATTTAGTCGATATTTCGGTTCTCTTTCTCGTAGGCCTTCCACAGGTATAAAATTAATTTTAGATAGAAAAAAAAGAGACTTCGGCCTTCGCCACATCAAGGTGAACTAAAATGTTTCGTATCATCAATTTCTGTCAAAACATTATATCCCCCTACTTTTCACGCCCTGACCTATAACTATTGGCTCACAAATTTAGACGTTATACACTCGGATGCAACGATTTAAATTAAGAAACCACCTCAATTTAGTTAATTCTTGGTCATCAAACAAGTTTATGTTACCGGATCCCAGGTTTCCAGTCCTCTCTTTCTTCCAGCTAGAATTAATTTCGGACCCGAAGAGGGTTCCAAAATCGTCGACCAAATAAATCGTACTCCACATATCTCTGCAATCAGAGACGGGCAACATTTTATTCGACCAACGGACGACGAAAACAACCTGTGATTTATTTACGACGTTCGTCCGATCAGTTGTATATAATTCGAATTCTGAGTTGATTATCACGTTAATTAGAAAGGAATAAAGCTTACGGATCGGTTTGAAGAGAATAGGATTCGTCATTCGACGCCAAACAGATCTCCAGCATCAATCTCCGCTCGAATTCCACGTGCCTCGACGCATGACAAGCCCAGCGGAGCGCAAAAGATCGAAAAAAATCCGGCACGCGATCGCGAGATCATGGTTCGATTACCGCGAACGATCCACCCCGCGAGCGATCCAAGCTCCCGAGGAACTGTCGAGCGACTCGCGTTTCGACGTAATCTCGTTAATTCGGCCAGAGATTCTCGCGACAACACAATGTCTCCGGGCGCTAATCGTCGTCTAGGATCAAAAAAAGGAAGCCGAGGGAACCGACGCCACCGGAATTGATCCGTTACTCCGGCGGTCTGGGCGGGAATCGACGACGAACCATGGATCCTTCCGTCCCTTCCGCGTGCACGATGTTCCAAGAGTCATTATCCGGGGATAATACCGTGGCGGTTTCCTACGGGCTGGCATGCGTATAGATTCTGAAATCCCTGGGGGTAATACCCTTCATTACCGGCCCCAGGGATCCCTTTTCTGCCTTGCTGAAGACACCAATTAGCGGAGCTCCACTGTCTGATCGGCGCACGTCGATCCGCTCGAGGAGGTCAGCATCGTCGTAAGACGATCGTCTAGGATCATCCTCCGTAACCAACGACGTCCTTGCCCGAGGCTGCGCGTGTATTTATAGGCGATGATACCAAAGACTCTTCTCCATCGCGGCTCTATCCGCCTCGGTCGTCGCGCTCATCGTCGTCGTCATCGACGCTGCCCGGCCATCCGTCCCCCCTCGACGTCGCCGCCCTTCTTCGACGCTTCTCTTTTTCCACCTGCTATCGTCCTATGAATCATCCGCGTGCTCGGCCTGCCGGACGGACGACGTCGTCCTGCGTGCGCCGGGACGCGTCACGCGACAGCTCCTCGTTTCATTCACGCACCGCTGACGAGCGAGACAGGGGAGGATCTCGAGATTACACGTATCTTCGATCCTTAATAGATTATGGACGAGGCGAGATCGCCAACGCGACGGTACTTTTTCGATCTACGATAAGATCAATCGACACGCGAATCACCCTATGGACTTTCGTGGCCCAATCTGACTGCCATACCGGAGGAGTGAATGTATTTCATTCAACTTTATTTCCGAAAAAAAGTATTAGACAATATTTCCGTACAGTGTCAACCAAATTTATTAGAAATGAAAAACCAATTCTTAAGAAAAATCAACAGGGAGTAGGAAATTAAAAAATTTCGAATCACTCTAAAAAAATTATTTTTGGTTGCAGGAATCGATTATAATCATTTTTGGTGAATACACATACCCCCGAAATCCTACCGACTTTCGAGAAAAAAATTCACACCTGACGAACATTTAATACGGACGTGTCGTGTACCTCGATAGTTTGCGTGTCACAAATATTTTGATTTATAATCGAATACAAACACGCACAATATTGATACGTCAATATTTAACTTCACAATCGGTGATGTTACTCTTCAAACATTCTACGTTCCGCTCGATGGAGTCCCCCTTCGCGAAACGTAAAAACTCTCGCGCGCCGAACAATGCGGGAAAAGTTTTTTATTTGCCGTTTTCGTTTAACCGCGCACGAGAAACCCGTTCCCTAATGAAGGCACAAACGAATTCTGTTAAGTGTCCACAATTAGCGGGGCTTGCACGAAGAGCTAACGATCTCGAAAACAGCAACATAGTGCCTGTACTGTTTTGGAGAACAGCGCAAAAAGAAGACAATGGTTTGTTGGTTTAGGTTGTAACGCGTCGAGGGCATCGGAAATCGCGCGTTACTTCCCTCGATTCTAGGGACTTGATAATAAAAGTATCTTGTCATCTGAACGCGGCGAGATCGATATCATCGACGCTGTAATAAATATCGCTATGGAATCGATCGAGCGGAAAGTAATCGGGACGTTTACGGCAAAAACGCGTCACGCGATCCCGGCAAACGGAACGAAATCAATCGAGACCGATCGTTTTTTTCACGAATGGGGAATCGATCGACGAAGGTGACTCGATCGCGATGGATTCTTTTCCTCCCGCGTTCTAATAATGTCAGCGGCTGGGCCTTGACATTGCTCCGCGAGCAGACAATGTCCTCGCCTGTCTTTTCCCGCGACCCGCGGGCGAAGAGGAAACAAAGCGAGTGAGACGACATCCGGTCCCGGGGCGCTCTTGTGTCGTTCAACTCGCAGGATATCTCACAGGAAAGCCACCGGCCATTGCCTCGTACCGACGCTCTCGCGACTAATTGACAACTTTGTTTTACGAACGGACGCGGTCGAAACCTCTGGATCACCGACGGATCGAGGATCGAGGCGAGAAGGCTTGGATCGAGGAACGAGACCACGATGGGAAAGATAGAATCGTTGGATCAGCGTTATCCAGAGTGGGAATTGCAATTAAACGGGGGGGAAATAATTTTTAATGTAAAAGAACGTGGTCTTAATATCAGCAATTTAAGTTTTTTTTGTTTAGTGATCCATTACGATCCATACGATCTCGTCGAACTTCAAAAACTCTTCTCCTTTCTCTTCAAAGTTTCCGCGTAGATAAGCAGCCGTTTGCATGCGTGTCAGCTTTTTCCCCCTCGCTCAAAATGCGTGGAACCCATCGAGAATCAACGTTCCTGTATCCTAACTTATGTTTTACAGTATTCGGGAAAAAGAAGTTAAGCCTGTCTCACATTTTTGTACGAAAGAAAAGATTAATTGTGCCTCGTACAATGGACACTGCAATTGAACTTTCTACCGAGTATATTCTAAATAAGTAGATACGATCTTCGTCCCGAAACCTCACCATCGCCCAGACACTCGAATTTCAGACAGACGTTCTTCTTCATACTGTCTTTGGCGTCTAGTAAGAATTTCAAATGCCTGGACCTGTTCTACAACGAGAAATTTGATAGCGCGACGTTCCACGTTTCGTGGAACCTGATGTTCCCTCATTTCTCTTAGCGATTCTAGACGATATGGACGACGTCCGAACCGTTGAAACACGACAAGATTCAGTTTAATAACCAACCAAGGTCACAGACACCGTCTACGGAGTCGTTTCGAAGAACAGACGACGGTCCCGTTTGCTCTGGATCGACCTAATATTGAAATTAACGCACTTTCTTACCGAACGAGAACTTTCTAAAGCCTAAAATTCGTCTTGGTACTTATTTTTAGAACCTCGCTGAAATTCATAAATCAGAACACTCTAACGAGGAGTTCTAAAATATCTAAAATATTTCCCAAATAATGGTTACGTGGTTCGACTATCGAAAATTTATAAATTGTAAGAACTCAAGGATGCGGAGTTTGTTTGCTCCCGCGACAATGGCATCATCCTTTCGACATTCAATTTGACTAAACAGCGTTTATTACGCACCGATTCTCCCCCTGCGGCCTTCTTCCATAAATATTTCCCTAAACGACACTGTTATCTTCGTCGATCCAGCTAATTGAGCTCGACTCCTCGGCTTTTTACGACCGAAAAATGCGGTAGAACGAGGAGAATATCGCTTGGAGCACGGATGACGTTGCACCGAGCGATGAGGGCGCGTTGACGTCATCGTGGTAGGCCCATTCCAGGGGCCATTCTTCGAAAACGGAAATATTGAGTGACATCACCAACCGGTCAGAGGCGGCCAGGTTGAACTCGAGTTCCGTCGAGATTCGTCGGCGATGTCGTGGCCGTGCCGGTTCGATTGCGATCTCAGCCGCTTAGTTTCTTCCTCTTCTTCCTCTTCCTCGCGGATCGCCGCGGGCTGGATGACTAAACGCGAGAAGGATCCTCGGGTGCGAACGGTCAGGGCCGATGAAGCTTGCATATCTCGCCGGATCGACGTCGAAAACATTCGTAAAATTATTCAAACAAAACAAAGAATTTTTTTTCTCTTTTCGTTACTCGATATCATTTCGTAATATTATAATGGCGACCTGTGATTCACCTGGACCTTTACTTAGCTAAGTATTTATTACGATTGAAAAATCAACATCCAAATACACGGTGCAATTATCAAATTTTGGACAATTTGTGTTCCAACCGCAAGTTCTGTAACCTGCTACTAATGAGTAAAGAAAAATGTGTTTCGATGGGGTATCGGACCGAAGAACCGTGAGACTCCACCGAAGAGAGTCTAGCAACAAAGAACGAGATACATCTGGGATTCCAGGAACGGAGAGGCCTCTCCGCGAATAATTAAACGTTAGGTGAAGACCTAAATGCCAGTAACTAGCGAGAATCCGAGAAAACGCGGCGTCCATCGCAAAAACATTAACAGTCCCGCGACAAATCGACCGATGTATCCGTTTCATCCGCGACACTTGTCTCCGCTCTAAGCGATCCGAGCAATGCCAGCAGCAGATTGCTTTATAACTATGAGTGAGTTGTCTCGTGCTCTTCGTCGTTTTCTTTCACCACCCGAGGCCACGATTCCTCGCGCATTTTCCATTTCTCGGGACGAGAGACGCGCGGAGCTTGATGGATCGCGCGTAACAAATCGATTGAAATTACATCCTTCGCCGTTTCTTTCGCGATTTTCGCTGCGGAAAGTGACTAGCGCGCCGCGGCTCCGCGTGCACCAGCAATTAACAACCAGTTAACATAACCTGTCCCAAGGGGAAGAGGGAAAGAACGACGCTGCTTTCCGTTTTTCATTAACTTTGCGCTCGACGCGGCGAGTTAACCCCATTAACACCGTGATACATAAATTTTATTTTATATATCCACGGATTGATACTCTAAATTATTAATGGCTGGGCCTGCAGAGCTGTCGCGTTGTCGAGTACCAAATTATTTGCATTCGGAAAATCTGAAGTTTCTCGAGTCGAAATATGTCAAAGGAGATGGCTTCCAAGAGAAGCACCATCTTAATAAAAAATATTCCACGATCTCGTTCGCGTAACCCTCGGTATTCCTAAGTAATAAATGATATTATACTTGAGAACACGTACTTAAAATTCCCCTTTACCTTCAAAGTGCCCTCGAAGGTATTCCGTTTCCCTCAGAAATATCGCAGCTCGTAATTTAATAAGGACTCTTTTCTTCCCGACTGATGAGTCAAGATTAAGGTGGATTTCATTCGTCGCGATTCGCAATCCAAGCGCGTCGTCCCTTTTCTTCCATGGCTCCCTTCCGAGCTCGTCGTTCTTTTCTAGTTACCAGTCGTCTCTCGCTTCCTTCGCATCCTACCCACTCCACATTTTTTCCACACTCGCCCACCCTGCATATTGATGAGAGATTTTAGCCGGCGCGCGTGAGATCCTCGAGATGAAAGGCGCAGTAAAAAATGCAATAAACTATAAGCTAATTTTCAGGATCAAAGGGGCCCCCGAGGAGGTCCATTTCCTCCACCCCTCCAGGATTTCTTTTTTGCTAAATCCGTATGAACTGCGTGCGTCGACTAAGTGCTTGTAAAAACTGCTGTCTCCTGTCTTCTTGTTGGAACCTCCATTTTCTCTGTCAGAACCCCCAATACGTCTTATGCAAATCTGCAGAGCGCGTCTCTTTTATACGTAGATTCAAAAATTTGTAATCTTTTGGACGGAGAAATTTATCGTGATAAATAAAATCTATTGTAACTGCGTTGGTTATCGAATCACGTTTATCAAACGAGAAGTTTACGCAACACGGATGTTTGGTCGCCGCGGACGAGGTCTTTGGACAAACGTCCAAACGAAAGACACAATGGGATGCCAGGAATTCCAAAGTGGGAAGAAAAAACGGTAAATAGCAGCACCGTTGAACGGGTCGCGATGGGGTATCAAATTCTCAGAGTCTAATAATTACCTAATTACGCCCGTATGTTACCGGAATGACGCTTCCTCCTATCTCTGGGGTTCCCACGAGCGGGAGAAGGAAACAATGGGATTCTTTTATGCGCGTGATAATCCATAGGATGGCCGAATATTCGAGGGAATATGTATTAGGAGCCGTCAGCGGTGGAAAACGAATTAAATCTGATGGAACGGCTGGAGGCGCGGCCGCGCGGTCCGTGAAATTAATTTACGATTAATTGTTTACGGGGAGCTCGAGGCCTCCGGAGCGAACCGTTCGTTGATTGTGGGTTGGGGCTTCGAGGTCCTGGAACCCCGTGATTCAATTTCGAAATTACGCGGTGTGTCTCCTTCGGTAGCTCGCGTGCGAGAGAAGGTACCGCAGACAACCGCCGTTTCGGAGTTTAATGTGCGCCAAAATCGTAACTTTTAATATCAAAACAATAACCCGTTCGCCTGTTCTGATATCTTTGTTATTCGAGTAAAAAGAATAAATAAGGAAGCTTTTTATTTGAGACAGAGGTTGGAAACTTCTCTGTATTAGGGGAAGTTCGATAAAATAACAATGGACTCTTTGGTAAAATTCCAGAGTGCAGCTGAACGACGAGGCTGCACAGAACCCGTTCGAATTTTAGGAACGATTAAGATACGCCAGAATTTCGATGGTTTCGTAGAAACGTCGAGACAATGGTGCTTTGTCGAAAAGTTTCCAGAGATCGCACATGTCGGTCGAAGATCTCGAGGAACAGTTGAAATTGGGGCAACGTAGAATAGCAATTAAAACCACGTGTTAGTTAATGGTGCATACAGCGGCGCCCTAATGGGATGTTTAGTCCGACGAGCTCCTCCCCCGATGCGTCGCAAATTTTTTAGCCGACCTCGCGAACACACCCGTCAATTTTTCTAACAGTACGTTCATTATGTGTCTCGACTACGCGCAGGATTATTTAATAAATTTTCAAACGATGTGAAAAAAAATTTGATAACAATTAGTTAATGGTCTCTGAATTTAACGAGCGAACAGAGCCTTAATTATTACCGAAGAGCGCACAGCAATTTGCAGGAAATTTTACTAAAATCAATGGCTGGAGAATCGCATTCGTAATCGAAGGCGACAACAACAGGAAGCATAAGGTTAATTTTATTCGTTCAAGTACAAATGGTGCTAATGTTTCCTTGGCAGCGAATGCCTGGACGTAATGTACAAACGCGCGCAGAAACGTTAGATCGTAGTCATTCAGCGTTAATTTATTCGCACCGCGTGGCGAACAACCCCCATGTTATACGTGATCATTGTCCCTATTAGTCTACGTCCGCAGTGGCGTGTACGCGCGCGTTTCAACGATCGGTCACCGGCGGATCCTTCTTTTCCCCCGGGGGAGAGGAAATCAATTAACCGAGCCAGCGATGAAATTTCCAGGATAACGATAACGATTTCGTCGGGAGACCCCCTCTCCCGACTCGGTATGAAATCGAGGCGCGCGGAAAGAAGAATCGGATTATACCTGGTAACGAGATTAATTCGACCCCGCGCGACAGGGACGACCAAGAGATGAAAATATCGTTCGATGCGGACTCCGAACTCTGATACACGAAGGGAGAAATTTGTTATCGCGTCGCGAAAATGGATTGATTAATCTGGTTACGCGACGGGGGGAAAAGCCGGATAAACTTTCGCAGACGTGTAAATAAAATTTTTGTCGACGAGTTTGAAATTGTGGTCTGTAGGATATTTAAATCGAATTGCGAAAAAGCTCATGTTTGGAAAATATTATAATTCCGATCCCCGCGGGTGAGCCTCGTTTGTTTCGAGAAACAATAATGTTCGCACATTATATATTCTCTATTATGGTATATCGATGAAACGCTGTTTCTCTCACACGGTACCGCTGTTATCCTTTCGTGATGCGAAACAGACATTCCAACGTTGTCGTTGAACGAATAATAACGGTGAAACCATGTTTTATGCGAATTATCTTTCCCATTTTTGCGGGATTATCGTCTCGTGTATTCCACGGAGGATTTCGCGTACAATTCGAATGCCTGTGTGCATGCGAAACGTCCGCGGCCCCATAATTAGGCAGTGTGCTCCAAATAACTGCCACATTTTGATAACAGGCCCCGATAACCGGGGGCAACCACGCCCATAAATGACCCTGCGAAACGATCGCCTTGAACTCGAATCCAGGCGAAGGTAAGAAACTTTTTAACCAGAAAAAAATTTCTATCGTTTCAGTGTAAAGTTTTTCTAAATATTAACAAATACAATTGATCCAAAAAACTCCTTTGTAAATTGCACAATATTCATAACACTAGCACCAAAATTTTTTCTACGACTATGTTGTTTGGAAGTATTGGACTTTTATAAATATTGTAAAATGTGTTCCATACTTATCGCGTAATTATCCCCGCCACTTCTTGGAACTGCTGGCTGAAAGCAAGCTTCGACGTTCTCTATGACTAGCGACTGGCAGTGTCAGCTTACTAATGAGTTACCGAACCTGGAAAGTAAAAGTTTTATCACGGACGAGGTAAACAAGTAACCCTTACATCCAAACTATCGAGGTACACGATACGTCCGTATTAAATGTTCGTCAGGTGTGAATTTTTTTCTTAAAAGTTAGTAGGATTTTGAGGGTATGTGTATTCACCAAAAATGATTGTAATCGACCCCCGCAACCGAAAATAATTTTTTTTAAACGATTTGAAATTTTTTAATTTTTTCTAAAAATTTCACGTTTTCGAATTTTTTTCTAGAAATTAGGTAGGATTTTGAGGGTATGTCTAATGACCAAAAATGATTATAATTGACCCCTACAACCGAAAATAATTTTTTTAGAACGATTTGAAATTTTTTATTTTTTCTACAAATTTCACACTTTCTCGAATTTTTTTCTAGAAAGTAGGTAGGATTTCGGGGGTATGTCTATTGACCAAAAATGATTATAATTAACCCCCTCAGCTAAAAATAATTTTTTGAGAACGATTTGAAATTTTTTCTTTTCGCCGAAAAAATCGTCCAACTTCCTGAATTTTTTTCTCGAACATTTACCTTTTTCCTTTGGCATTTTTTTCGTAAATGCATTAATAACGAAGTTATGACCTGAAACAGTTGCATGGACCACCATGAATACTTTAAAAATACGTAAAAATCGAAGCAGCGATTTTCTAAAATTTCCCTCGTATATAACGCATGAAATAAAGAACTTTGATCTGGATGCTCGTCTTTTGTACAAAATCGTGCAAAGTCCTCCCCCGCTTTCGATACCGCGAACCGTCTCGAATCGTTTCGACACGGAATTGCTGGGAATTCCATGATCAACGCGACCCGATAGGCTCGTTTCCACGGTTCGTCGTCGCAGCTCGATAACCTTTGCGACCACACCCACGCGTCGGGCCACGCCGGGCAATTATCGTCCCCCTCGACGTGGCTTTCCAGCTGACCTTGACCGTGAGAGCGACGCGTTCGAGGCTAGAAGCGTACGGCACGGCGTTACCGGAAGTGCGGGTGACACGCTGCACTGGAATGGAGCGGAGCGCGCGCGTTTCTGCCCGCCACGCGACGGTCAGCCTTGGTTCGCTCGGTCAAGCAATCTTGCGTGGAATCTGGCGAACGGTCCGTTCGAAAACGATGTACCAGTTAGATAGGGGGCCGACGGTCTAGCGGTTTCTTTTTTTCGAAGCATTATGGACTAGGCAAGCGCGTGCCAGCGCGACCGGATAAAGCCCGGTACACACTCGTGCTCGTTGTCGCCAAGTTGAAAGCGTCGTGAAAAACCCACGAAGTTTATTGTGCAGAACATACGAAACTCCACTTAAAGAATCTTGGAAACTTTAAGGGTCAGTACTGATCGAGACACTTCTATTTTCCAGCCCACAAGACGTTGTACGACATTGTAAGCATGCATCGGCTACGAATAACGTGGTAGTAGGATTCAGAATCGGATTAGCCACATTTCCAGGGACGAGGAATTGCATGAAAAGTGTAACATTGTTCGATAAGTGTCGCAGCAACGAGTCCGAGTGTACGCTAGGCTTAACAGGGACCGCTAGCCCGCCGTATGGTCCGCGACGAGCCTCGTCACCGCGGCTGTCGTCGTCGTGCATCGCCCCGCCAACGTTTCCAGGAAACTAGGTAAATGGATCTGGATCATTGGAGCGAGTTATCGCGAAGGAGCGCCTCGCGTCGCGGCCAAGGATCGACGTCCTAGATGCGGAGAGCATGGAAGGTTGTCGCGCCGACCTCCACCGGCCTTTTATGGACGTATAACTATGTAAAACGGGCGTGTAAAACCAGTGGCTCTATCCATCAGATTTTTCGACCCGATTATTATCCGTTTCTAACTGTTCTAGTTGATTCGATATCCCCGAGGCTCGTGGTCCCAAAACCTCGCTCAAAGTCTAACGGGTGCACGGATTTGAGAAAAATTATGTTTAATAAGCCGTCTCGTTCCCGGAGAGGCTACCGTGAGCCTCGGGTAACACGGAAGAATCGATGACGTGTTAACTGTTACGGCGAGGATCTTAGCCACGCGTTAAAATTACCGGCGTTCGTCGAGCGTTCGACGTTAATTGCTAGGAGGTTCGATATAGATATCGTTGGAAAACTAGGGAACTGTTGCTTTTCAGAATCGTGGAAGGCGCGAAGGATGCCTAGGGGTTTTGACGCGGCCGTCAGCCGGCAGCCGCATCCTCGCGTTATCCATCGCGGACTCTGTAATTTCCCCTTCAGTTTCGTTTAATGCGTTCCTTAATGTCCACGGAATAGGTAGTCGGTTATTACGTTTTAAGAGAGAACGGTTCGGTTTAATTGACGCAAATCATAAGAATTACACGCGCCTAGGTACGATTCATTATTTTTGTAAATTTACTTCCGCGCTCACTTCGACGGCTGCCCGAACGCATTGGCCGATAATGACGCGCAATTAATAGCGGTAATAGGCGCAAATTAAGACCGTGATTATGAAGTCGTGCCGCGTATCGATTTTTTACTAGCGCCAGAAGTGTGTTATTAGATGCAGTTATCGGCAAACGTACGATAATTATGTAGTTACGTTTGCCTAGGCATCGCGATGATTCCGCGATGAGAATCGTCGTTGCATGAGAAGTTGTATTGTAGTTCCACGTCTGCACCTTGAATGATTTTCTATTTCAACGGAAGCGCCTCTAACGCAACGTTAATGGTACGAGCGAAAATACAAAAAATCTTTTCACTCAATTTTCTAAGTATTTATAAGTGACGTTATCCCGAGACGATCGAGGATGCCGGTTCCGATGATTGAATCGCGTTGATCTATCTACCGAACAGTCTTGTTCCCATAAACGATCTATTCCACGGCTTGATCGCTAAAAAGACATCGACCTTACGCGTCGTCTTCGAGAAATCGTTTCCTCGCAGGCGATCCCCCGGGACTGTCGAAATTGGATCTCACGGGTTCCCTGTTCGTTTCCCGGGGGTCACGTCGATATTTCAGCGCCATCGTCGTGCGACTTGATCCGTGAAATACGGGAACATAACACCGTAACCCGTTCGAATACGAGCGATATGCTTCATAGAGAGCTGCCCTTGCCGCGTCCCCGATCGCAGAATTTACAAGCCGGTCCGACCGTCTTCATCGCGGCCAGCCGCATGCCTCGTTAATCCGCGTATACACACGGCCTACTCGTATGCATCGCGGTAAATGGATCGGTTACAAGACTTTCTTCTGGGTGCACTACCGTGTCGCGGGACCCGCGGGGATAAAATCGGCCCGATACCCGAGCCAGCGAGCCGGTGCTTTTTCCCATCGGCCTATCGGCGATGTTATCTCCGCGGCCGACTGTTCAACAAGACAAAGAGACCTGATTAATCTCCGGCTTGACCCACGTGCCGACCGGATGCGGCGTAACCGGGATGCAAGGTAACGGTTTCGCCGATCCGCGCCGGAGAAACCTGGCTCCCTAGCGGAGCAGGCGCCGCGACGCATACTAGGACGAAACCAGCGAATACCTCGACCATTGCCTTAAGGGGTAAAACCACTGTGATGGATTGAACAAATTTCTTTTTCATCTCTTTCCAATGCTTGGGGGCCTTAAAAATGACCCCCTAAAATATTAATGTAAAATTCGCAAAAATGACAAAGTTACAAAAGATTGATTGATTGATTGATTGAAGATGAAGAAACTAACTTCATTTGAAAGTTATTATTTCTGCTGTGGTAAAGGTCACAAACGAATGGGAAGTGTTTTGATCGTGATAACTATGTTTCCTTCCTTAAAATCGACATAAATATTACTGATAAAACTATAATATCATTTCCTGGTTCCTTTTTTTTATTATACTGTATCCCATCGAAATAACATGTGGGACAACAAATGTGGGAAAACAATAGCTAAAGTTTATATAAACACGTGTCCTGTTCGACCTGGTTTCTTAAGCTACAACGAGCTTCTTCTCGAACACTGTACCTTCGCAATAGGTATTCAAGATGACCTCCTTGCATCCAAACACGAGCCTGGAGACGTCCAACCATGGGGTGTCTTGGTGCTCTTTCTTCTTCTATATTACTTTCGTTTACTCCCCTAGAATGGCACAATATCGTTAAAAGTATCAGAGTTCTAGGGCGAGTTCCCCTAAAATCAAACTTACAGAGTACTTGGAAAGATCAACCGGAGCCAATTTTCTTCCATCCTGTCGGGTGGTAGGTTAAGAATACGTCCTCGCCCCGTATCGTGGACGAATCGAAACAATTCGGAAAATCCGGTTAAGCGTTCCCCGAAATTTTCGTCGACACGGGGCTCATCGGGGATGCGCCTGACGTGCCGGAATATAGGGATTCCTGGTCTGTCCGAAACGAGAATTCCGTGAATTACGTCTAGAATCAGAGCTACTCAGAAAGATGCTCATGGAATACCAATGACGGGGGACGTGCTTTCCCCGTACGCCAACCAACTATGCTGTCGTGCACCGATAAAAAGGGCTTTCCTCGGGATCGTGGCCTCCATTGTTGTACCGTGGATCCACTTTTAAGGCCAAGCGCACATTCACAATGAGCGCAGCGCAACACGCTTCGCGTTGCAAATGTCGACGCCTTCTATAAATTTCATTATCAACCCTCCTACACAGAATCGTTTTTAATCAGCCCTTCGCCTGACGATTTAATTTGAAATTAGTTAGAAAGCAACGCAACAGTATCCAAAGAACTATCAAAAATTGATCACTGTCGAGAGTTATTCCTCCTTGTCATATTCACCCCGTATATGCACCACGAGTTTGACTCGATATAAGATACGAAGCGTTTTCTTGGGATCCGAGAACGGTGGTATCCGCGCAGTTAAATAGTAAAAGAGGCGTTAATACGATCGCGAGAGGAAACGTTCTGCGAACCCAGACGCAAAGACAATCGATGGAAAGGTTTCCCAGCGCTGTTTGCCAGCGCGAACGCGCGCGCACGATCCCGTCGTTAATTAAGATTCAGGGAACGAACAGTTTCGCGATCGGTAGCCGCGGTGTAAATTTAATTACGATAAGCCCCGGCGTAGTGCGCGCGATGTTTATCTGACTAAATAAATCCCCGTTAACTGGATTTATTAATCAGCCACGCACATACAACGCCGACGACCGTTATCCGGTCTCTCCTCGTTGTACGTGCAACGTCGGCGCGCCACCGCAAAACCGCAGAAAATAATTGTCGTTTTTGTCAATATTTATGCGACCCATCGGCGGACATCGAAATAATTGCGCCGCTCATTATCGGCAATCGTGTTTCGCCGGGCAGGAACGCGAAGTCACGAGGAAGATCCTCGCGTGCTCGCGCGGAACGATCTTCGTGACTTCGACGACCCGCGCGGGAATCCGACGAAAGTACCCGCGTCCTTTGCAAGGATGTTGCCACCAGGAAGTTTTCGGACGACAGGTGAACGAATTCACCGAACCGGCACTAGAATATCGCGACTAACTGTGACTCCTCCAACGATCGTTACCTCTTCAGTTAATTTCGGTCACGATTCGTCGAACCTACGTGACTAGGTGTCTAAAAGTTTACGTATTTTGGGATATCGGTTCCAACTTCTTGCTAGTCTCTTGCAGTAAATAGAATACCAAGTGTAACATTCTAACGAGAGATCAAGAGATCATTCCACGAACCCCAAGGAATTGCAAAAGTACAATTATTTTGTAGAAAATATGAAAGTTATAAAAAGAAAGCTGCACAGAGCAAAAATGTAAAATTTAAACGTGGATAAAAATACATGAAATTCCGTATTCTCAATTTCTTTTCTCAACGCAACATTTTTCTACGAGCTACGAACGCTCCATACCTCAAAAGTGAGGATTAGGATCGTTGCGAATATTCCCTGTGAGGAATTATAAACTTAAATGAATATGGTCGAGAGTCGTTTTAGCTTCGCTGAAATTGTTACCCTCGGCTTCTAATTAAAGCAGAATCGATATCGATTTATAATTCATTTCCAACCCGTTCCCGGTCGTGCATTAAATTCACGACGCGTGAAAAAAGTGAAACCAATAAGAGGAGCTGATAAAAGCTTTCTGGTGTAATCCGTGTCCTAAAAAATTATACGCGCAAAATAATCGAAAGGATACCGATACCGATTGTGAATTATTTTTTTTTTAAACCAGAAGAATTTAACAATTCCAACCGCAATTCAGCTATTCTGATCACGAAACGAAATCATTAAAGATGGAAACACAATTTCTTCCGAACTTCCGAACCAAGTACAATCATGTATAGAAAGCACATTAGTGTCGCGTCAGTTTACGTGGTTTCACATAAATTTGCAAGGATTTCGCATTTGTTTCGAGCAGTTGGCTCACGGTTGAAAGCGTGTTTCCACAGAATATGAGAGACGCGCGAGGCGTGAGCTGATTTGCATGGCAACATAATTGTCACGCAACGTGTAGTCGGTGTTTCGAGCAATTTAAAAACAATTGCAAACTTGTGTGACGTGACAATAATATGTTTCCACCTCGATCCTCGAATAGAGACTTTCATTTCATCTTTGTTACTTTGATAGTAACATCAAGAATCAAGTTTCATTTGTGATAAAACAAATTTAATTTACGAAATTACAAGTATTTTTCAGCGAGCGAAATAGAAAAAGATCTCCGAACTGACTTCAGAACCGAATAAAAACAGAAGTAAAACCAGTTTCGGTAGCGGCGGTAAAAGGTCGACTTTTAGAAGATGGCCGCCGCGGTTATCGGGCTGTCGCAAAAGTCATTATCAAGGCTGCAAAATAAAGCGAAAAGTCTTCGGTCGAAGCAGTAGAAGAGCAATTCAAATTTGAAGCATTTGATAATTGTGTTATTCTGCTAAGAGCAAACTCGGGTATTCGTTTTGTATCGGCGGATAAATCAAGTTGACGAATGAACGAAATGGTTTCCCCGAGCGAACCGGGAATGGAAATCCGCGAAAAAATGTTGAGAATTTCGGTGGCAGGACTCGAGAAGGGTCCTTCCGCCAAAACGCGCGATCCCGGGCAAATTGAAGCAATCTTGGCGGAATACCATCGGATAGGAGAGGGCGAGGGATCGGGAGGAGTCGCGGCGCGCGTCCCAGCGTTTTTCTGATCGTGGCATCCGTGGGGGCCGCGTGCTCTCAGCCGAGAAAGAAGACGTACGAGGCGCTGGCGATCCTGTCTAATTGTGAGGGGTCCGTCGCGCGACAGATGCCATGAAGAGGCGCCTGAGTCTGTTTTCTGGGAAGGAGGAGCCCTCGATTCCGCCTGGCCACCGGTCGGGACCCGACGTCGACGGACGAGCACAGCCACGGGCAAAAGGAACTTCGATATTTATAGTGCCGTGGGCCGGGAGACCCGCAAAAACTCCCAGCGATTCGCAGTCCTGAAATAACAGGTTACCGCGAGCGACCAGGCTGTCGGGAGACCAAGGGGGAAAGGACGGTGCGTAAGAACCCTGAAGAAGACGACGAGGACGCGGGACGGGAGGAAAATGAAGAAGGGAAGACCCGAAGACCGTGGAGGAAGACGAAGGGAAAGGCGAAGAATGTGGAAGACGACGAAGGGAAAGGTGAGAAAGGTAGAAGAAGAGAACGAAGTAGAGAAACAAGAGAAGCAGGATGAGCAAAGAAAAGGGTGGTGGAGGGAGAGTGGTTTGGCCTGTGGAAGGAGCCGGGTTTCTATTTATACCGCGTCACCGTGGATCAAAGATCCTGCGAGTACGTTGGACCGCGTCAGGAAGCCTCTTCTTCTTCTTCTTCATCCAGCAGACTTCTTCCTTCTCTATCGACGCTCGACCGGCCTCTGTACGAATCCTCTTGGCTCCAATGTCTCCTCGAAAATTTGTTGGTATTCGACAAACGTTTCAGCCGGTTCTTCGACTTCTTCCTGGCCCCGCTCCGCCAGGCGCAACGACGACCTTTGCGGTAATTCTTATTATCGCGGCACTTCCTGATAGCACTTTGCCGTCTTCTTTTCGGCCCCGTCGTCGTTTTTACCCGTGGCTCGGCCCTCCTTGCGACATGACGGATTAATGAGCGCGACAGGTTTCGGCGCTTTGGTCCAGTCATGACTCGATACCGTTACCGACCACGCTTCTCTCTCGCCGTGCCTCTGGAGACCATGAAGTTTGCGGAAGGGAGTTGAGTTATTCGATCGAGATCTCTAAATAAAATATTATTTACGTCGAAACTCGTATTGTACGCTCCGTGTTCGTTCATCCACCGAACGTAACGTTTAAATTCCATCGATCGTCGAATCCTCCCGTCTGAAATATCCCCCTTGCTTCACCGAACCGCTTGTCAAAAGCAACCGGGAGACCAAACTCGACATCCATCGCGATCCATTCATCTCCGATTCCGTGTCTCAATCCACGGAGGTCTCCGCGGAGCCTTCATCGCGCGCCCGTCAAAACTGTACGGCAATAAGTCTCTGAAAATCACGGCAGCTGCGCGCCGGTGCACCGAGCCATTCGTCTTTCACTCACGAGCAGCCACGGTTGCCCCGCGGTCATTGTGTGCAAATAACGACAAACCACTTGTTTCTTTGGATCGTGCCGCGGCCGTTCGATCGCCTCGCGCGGCCAATCGTGCCCCTCGTTAACAGTTCCTTCCGATTTTGCGCTTCTATTAACAGAATCGAAAGGGGAAACGCCGCGTCAGATCGCTCGTTCCTCCGCCCCGCCGACCCATTCCCATCGCTTTTCGCGATTTATCGCTGGTGTTGCCAATCGAGTCGTTGCTCCCTTCGATTTATCCATGTTACCCGCAAAACTGGAAGCGCAACGAATGTATACGCTTCACGAGGACTTCGGATTCGCTTAAAAATTTAAAAACGACGTTCCTTTGAGAGTAAAGACGAAGGTTTACTAAAATAGATCGACGGCTGATTGGAGCTGCTCAAAAAGAGAGATATATGGACCTGAAGTACTCAACCGGAGATAAAATTTGAAAACTTTGTTTTATCGCGGACGGAAGATATATGAAACGAAGTTAGAAGAAAGGGAAATGCGAGGGATAAGTTACGAGAAACGATAGAAAGTATCTGAGGGTAAAAGGCAGTCTAATTTATGGTCCCCGTGGACCGTCGATTGACGTCAGCAAACTGTCGAATTTGAAAAGTCGTTTGAAGCATAGTCCTTTCGTTCTTCGGAACGTGTTCTTTTAAAAAGGGTAGCTAGTTATCTTACAAAATAGGTAAGAGGACCTTCAGAAGATACCAAGGATGTAATTCTTTTGTCCAAACATCCCAAAAATGTTTACAACCTTAGGTTCCAACCTAAAAGAACGAGTTAAAGTTGGATATTGCCTAGAGAGTTGAGAAACTTTATATAAAATGATGAAGTGGGAAACTACGGTGACTATAATTAAATGCTACGGCTACGTAATCATTATATTAATTGAAATCTAGTTGCTTCTGGTAATTGTTCCTAACTGTTACAAGAATATAGTTTCGAGGTGTTCTGATTAACACTGTATTCAAACTAGGAGTCTATCCGCTCCAGCGTATCTTAATCGACACTTCGAATTGAATTCTAACTGTGAAGTTGATTGTTTCGTGTCTCGTGCTCGAGGCTTCGTGTTCAGAAACATTTAGACTTGGTAAACTCAGTTTTTTTTAATTCGGTACTCCATTATCTTACAGTCGTTTATCGATATACCAATTTTTAAAACACTCAAAGTTTTACGCCGCTTAAATCGCTCCGAGATAAATAACTCGGTCGACAAATGAGTTAAGGAACGCACTCAATATCTTTTTCTCTTCGTCCGGTCCCTGGGTTACTAATGTGAAGCACAATAACGAGTTTAGAGAGGGTGGCCGAGTAACTGTTAGTCGCTACCTGAACAAAACCTGCCCGAAGGTCGACCAAATGGACAGAACGCTTGTCACGTTTCTGTTAGGGTCCAGCATCTCGGACAATTTCGCGGATATCAGCTGAATTAGTTAACTGTTAAGATACTTCTCGAAAGTAATTTCTAATAAAAATTGCAAAAACTTTACTCGATTCCCTATAAACAAAAAAAACCATTTGTTTCTTTGGTTCGAAGAACTAATACCCTATCCGTATTTTTATCGTTAAAGTATGGTCTTGATCTAAAATAAATGTCTGCCCAGAGGTGAAAATAAATTTAACGCGTATGGTGAAATCGAGGGTCCGGTGATGATCGAAGCGCCGCGAAAGGACATTTCGCCCTTCGTGTTGCGCTCTTCTGCTATTACCGAGGCGAAAATAAATTGTCAGAAGTGCAGTCACCCGAGGGCACTCATTTCGCTTCGTAACAACGCGACGACGGAGGCGGAGCACCGGAGGAAACGCGACGTGTCGCGAAGCGTCGTCGCGCGTGTATGCATGCACGCGCGCGGAAGAAAAGTACGAAGAACCGTGGAAACCTTGTTCGTGGTTACAGTTAGCCTATTGTTAGCACCGCGGGCTACGTGTTAACACCTCGAACGCCCGCGAACTCGTTAACCGCTCGCCAAGGAGACCCACCAGCCACGGCCAATGTCACGTTCGCGCGATTAGGAAACTCTGACGATTAGTCGAACGGAAGAGGTGCTTGTCGCGGTGTCGCGCTGGCGAATTCGACGTTGCTTCGTTAATCTTGCTCGTTGGATCGTGGATTCGTGTAAAAACGCTCCGAAATTTTCCTGCACGGAGTCGCGACGTTTATTGAGTCAATACGAGGAAAATTATTATGTCTATGAGCTCGATAAACTGTCCAAAGAAGTTACTATGTCCTTTTAGTTTCGTTGTATACGCGTAGACTGTACACGTTACCCAGAGTTAGCGTAACCGGGAAAGATCGTATCGCGATATCGATCCCCAATGAAGACGAATCTAAATTAGACTCGATGGTGGTTCCGGCACATCCGATTAAATTTACGGCAGACAGAGATTACATCAGCAGCCATCTCGAGCACGGAAATTCCATTTCCAAGCGAGTCACTCCGATAGAGCGTCATCCGAGTAACTGTAGCTCACGGAGGAAACGTGTTAATGAACCTTCGGCTGAGTTTTGACACTCATGGTACCGTGACTGTCCGAGCAATCTGTCGTAACGAACAATTTATCGGCCGGTCATCGTCGGCTGCTTAATTACTTATCGAGAGCAAACATCTCCGGTCGGGATTAAAGTAACGTTACGGCAAACTGTAAAGTTTAATACCAGCTCCGCGGCGGTTACGGTGTTGGTATTCCACGCGGTTGATACTTATTCGTCTCATTAACGATAATTAATTTTTCCAACAGTATTTCGCGTTACGTTGTTCCTTTCCTCCATTTTCAATGCCGAAGTCAACGGTTAATTTCCAACAGAATATCAATCACCGGCAAATACATATTTATAGACTCCATATAAAAATAGAAATAGAATAAATTCTCGCATAAATATAGTAGTTAATAAATTAATAACTGAATATATAAATAAATCCATGCTCGGAACAAGTCTTTTTCCGTATGGAATCATGCAAACTGTCGAGCCGATTTCATATAAATTGCTCTCGATACCGGTTAAACTTAGTGCATAATCGGTTTCACTACGAAACAATATCTAATATGCAAAAGCTCGAACGTCATCGTGAACAAATGACGCGTCTATCGACGCGTTGCCTCGTTTCGATATCGTCGCTGTTTTCCCGTTTCATTTTTCCCCTTTATCGTATCGATGAACCGGCACAATTGAACGCCATAACGGGTAAAAGAGAACAGCAGAAGATGAAACGGTGAATCGAGGATGGTACGTGCCCGACGCATTCTAGGACCGTTAATGTTCTCCGGAGGATCTATTGTCAGTGAAAGCCGCCACGAAGTCGGAATGTCATTATGTCCGTTTTGAAATTATTATCCTAACGGGCGGGTCGAGTCGGTCGGGGAATACTTAAAAATGGGCGAAACTACGATCACGCGTCTCCCATATTAATCGACGCATCCGACTAAGAAGGGGCACGCACACGCGTTCCCTACGCATGTTTGTTAATTTATCGCCATCCGGAACATTCGCGAACGTCGTCGCGAAACAGATTTCCCGGAAACGTGACCAAAATTCAAAGAACCATCAATATTTTGAGCAAGTTACAAAATCTTGTCAATTCATAAATTAACCGAAACTCACTTCTCGCAGAAACTTTTCTAAACGAAGAGTATATGAAAGTTAATGACTCTATTAAAAATTCCTTTGGAAGAGAAAAATTTTGGCCAAATTTTGAGAATTTTGTCCCGTGGAAATATAACGATTTGTCACAGCTGCCGGAAATAAATTCTATTCGGAATGGATATTTTATTCGTGATGTTATTCACCGGCTCGTAAACGTTGACTAAGGAGACACCGGTTCGTTCGATGAAAAATTTCGCGAAACATCGTCCCGCGACGCGTGCAGGCATTAACGTTCGCGTTTTTTACTTTTTCGCATTCGCGTTTAACGGTCACTTCTCGGCGCGATAAATCTCGTCTGGATTTCATTATAACTGTCGGACGATAAAATTTGATGGTGAATTTAATCGAGGCGTTTTTGCATCCGTTTCGTGTATGGCGCTACGGTTGTTCAAAGAGCGGAGAATCTATTCCTAATTCGCGTCCTGTCGTTGCTCGAGAGAGCAGGAAATTCGAATTAAATTCTATTCTTTGCTTTCGATCGCCTTCGAACAGTATTAACCGTTATTTAGAGGCATATAGAAAATAAGACAGTAGGAAGTTTCAATAGTTTTGGGTCGATGTATCGATTAGAACGGTATAATCAACCAATTGTTTATTACGACGTTTCGATCACAAGGTAGTATAATTTTCTTTATGAATGATATATCAATAACGCGAAACATTCGCTAAAATTCCTTTAATATGTTCGATTATTATTCACTGGAGCTTCTTAAAACTGACGTACTCTCTTAAATTATCCCGGCGAATAGCTCGCCCGGTTGATATATTATACCTGAAGAATATCTTACTACCTTACAATTGAAACGTCGAAACGAAGAGTCGAATAAATTCTGTATTGCAACAAAAACTATTTCAACTTCCCACCGTACGTATAATAGATTTCAACAGTAAAATAATTAAGTAAATCAATCTTCCGATTCACGTTCAACGTTTGCATCCTCCAAGAATATAGTCAACGCTACGATGAATCCTAATTTAAAATTAAAAAAAAACACGTGCTCGAACTTTGATTCCCCCATTCTATATTAAAACGATCGAACTGATATATGGTAGGTGTCGCTTGACAGCACTGTTTGGTTAGCAGATTATGAAAAATGTCAGGCGCTTATGGAATCGTACTACGAGACGTGCAACAAGCTAATACGATGTTAAGTAGGATCGAGTTGACAGAGTTTAATTTGTCGGAACGAGGAAAAAAATGATGAATTGAGGTTCTCGAGTGTAATCTTATCGCAAATCTGAATGTTTACCGAGTTGTACGGAAATAACACGATAAATTAAGACGGTTTGTTTTTGGCACTGCTGTCGAAAAATTATCTTCGAACTAAAAATATTCTCCGAAAACCTTGGATATATGACGTAAATAGACGTAGATAGAATTTGTAAAATTCAGTAACAGAATAGACGAGTAGACCTTTCACCCAATGTATGTTTTTGGCCCATTTTGGCACCATTTTCGTGTCACTCGCAACGTTACCAACAGATTTAGAAATAAACACAAGAGAAAGTGAGACGGAAAATGAAATTACAGAAATTTTAGTATTTTTTAACGGAACGAAAGATTATTAAAATACGTAAAGATGTACCTCATTGATAAGTACACCATAAATCCTCTATTTTTATTTGAAATTGTACTACATCATTTATTTAAAAAATAACTCGGCAAACACGTATTTGCGACTCGAAATCGGCGTTATCAGACCGCATACCGGGGGGAAGAACGTATGTGAAACTATAAGAAGAACGCAGCCATTAGCTCATATTATTTGCTATGTAATTAATAAATATATTAATTACATAGTAAATAATAATCCCCAGGTCTCACCTCGTGGAGGTTGCTGCGACTGGAGACCCACCCTAGCCTCGCCCCAACCACCCTTCCTTTGGCGAGGAATTCGAATACCTATCTAAGAGAAAAGCTATCGAAAAGTTAGAATTGCCCAATCAAGAGATGAAAAACCTAACAAAATGTTGATACATGTGAGATAATCCACCACATATTCTTTAGAAACAAAATTGGAATGATATAAATAGAATAATAATGGAAAGATCAATAAGTTAGACTTACACACTTCGGTTGCTAAACGCCGATACGTCTTGACACGTCTTGCTATGTTTATTTTCAAAGTACGAATGATAGCCTTTCGTTGTGCCTGGTAACGCTCGCGAATTAGGTGGCGGGACGTGTGAAGACCCGATGTCTCGCGAAGCTTGTATTACGAACCCGAGGGATCCCCTCAGGTAGAAACTGCGGATACAAAACAAATGAACGAAGACTTATTAGAACAATGTAAATACCTTGACTTTAGAATCATATCGATGGATGGCGATATAATGTACAAATTAAATATAACTCGCGATAGTTCATAAAGTGTAAAGTCTACTCGTATACCCCGTCTGTGGTGGTATCGTGGCGTCGACGGATGGTATGATAAATCGTTAGGTTTGTGGGCCCCTATAAGGGACAAACCAAAGGTTTAACGATTGCAAAACCGTATCCCGGCATTCGTATCGACCACCTTCCGCGCTAGATTCACTTAGGCGAGTCCGTTGACCGAAACGGCGCGTATGCAAAGTGTACAACGAGTTACCGTGGCGAATGCGGTAGGTGGACTGTGCCAGTAGTGGGCCCTGTGGGAATACGCGGGCCCCGACCAGGAACAAACTGCGATTTTATTATAATCGTGCCAGACCTGTCCTTACGTCCTTTCTTTTTGTCCTCGCTGGAAGACTGCCGCGAGCTTCTACGCTGCTTAATGGCCGAACCGCCCTCGAACGCATCGTGCATCGCGATGTCGTAATGGTATCGGAAACTGGATGCCGGGGCGCGTCGATTATTTTTCTGCTGGTTCGCGGATATTTTTGTCGGACCTTGAAATCCCTTTCCTACCGAGAAACCTGACGTGCACCGGTTTCGTGAGTCACGGAGCAAATAAACAACCGACAGCGAATCGACCGCGAGGGGGGAACTTTTCGAACGAGATCTTCCTCGAAGAGGCGTGAAGGCTGAGCTGTTAGAATACGGTCGTGTTTTTCCGGCCTGTGACTAAAGTCGACTTCGAATGACGACGCAAACCTGATTCTGTTTGTGTGAGAAACGCAGAATGAAGGGACGTACCCTGGGTCATTGGAACTTCCTGTGAATCGTCTGGTTTCGTCTGAAATTACCGTGCACGCAGATTAGAATTCCTCCGAAGCGATGCAGTAACGCGTAAGAAAGAATTCTGAGATTAATATTCGACGTGCTGGTAATAATTGGTTTAATTATCAAAACGATAACTATTTACCGAGTCTCAGAATTTTATCTAGCAAACTCCGTTTCGAAGGGCAGAACTGATTGCACGACTATTTGTAGAAACGTCCTCCGTGTACACGATTTTCCTAGGTATTCGATTATGGCTGTCGAATATTTATCTATAGCAGCAAGTTCTGTTCCGAGTGGATGATTATTCTCTAAAACAGGACGGATTCTTTCTGGCGGGGAAACAAGATTACGGGCCAAAGTACAACCACGTACATGGAGGCGAGAAATTTATTACACGTTAAATCCTACTTCGGTTCTTCTATTCAATTCACCGATAGCTTAACGATATTATCGATATATCGGTAACTATCATTAAGGTATCGATAGCTTATCGATAATGGTTACCAGCAGAGCGTGCCATCGGAGCGCAAAAAAAAAGGTTAAAAATAACATTGTCAACGGACGAATGTCTGTGCGTTGATAGGAACGTAAAAATCAGACACGGCAAACAGCTCTTCATCTCTTAAGTAAGTTCATTAAGGAAGATATATAGACGAAACAGTAATACCACTAAATCGGAGATTAAATCTGAAGCAATGTTTGTACAAGTCGACAAACCAAAAGGAACAAGTGGCATTTCTCGAGACCACGAGGCCCGAACAACGCGCAATCCGCGTTCGTAGAACCAGTCTCTGTAACTAAATCTTCCGTGGCGTTATCCGGTGCATGTAACGCGCAAGTATCATTCATCCAGCACCTGTTCGCACGTGAACGAACGGCACTGACCAGCAAAAACCAAATTGGGGAAAGAGACTCTTCGACCATGACGATCGAAGATCGTCACCGTTCTCTGCTCGACTTTCGCTAGGATATTTGGGGTACCATCGAGTTCGTCTAACTGACAAATCATGTTACCTATTGAGTCTTTTTTATTCCACTGTATTAATTGAACTGGCGATTGATACCATCTTAAAAAGGCACTCTTACGTGTCACTAGAGAGTCCTTTTATGTACTACAGTGTTTGTTTACGTTTTAGAGTGTTTAGTGTATCTTGATTTAAATATATATCGCGACAAAATTGCGGTGAACAAATTGTACAAAACGCAGTGCTGAGACTTGGTGTGAAAGGGTCGAGAAAAATTGGGCCCAGAGGGTTCCACGTCAGGCGCCAATAAGGCGACTTTTATGGTCTCAATTTGTACCTGGATGCTTTAATGGAGGTATGAATATTATTGACGGATATAGCTGCTAAATGGCGCGTTCCTCGTGTCTTTATCATAAACGACTTACAGAAGGCTATTTCGTAGTCCTTAACAGTCCCAATCTAAAGAAATAAATTCCTAATCGCTTCAAGGATCTCTTTTCTACGCTAGGACCACGTATCGAAATCCGATGAAAATGAACAAACTAATTATGATAATAACTGCTTAGAAAACGACAGTAATAGGGGATAATGGCGGTCAGTGGGCAATAATGGCCGGTAAAAACGACATGCTCGAAGCGTGCAACTGTTTTTGTGTCCCGTCACACTGTTCGCTGGCAGCGAATCGCCTGCAATCTTGAATGGTCCCCCGGTTTAAGTCGTTGTTATGCATCCGAGGGAAACAAGCCTCTTACGTTTTTAGTTTTAGCAATTATTGCTTAAGTGTTTGCCATTACCCCTTCCACGCCGCTTCGGAGTCTCTCCATAAATGTCCGCCTAACGAACCCAACACGTTGATCTAACATCTAATAAAAATCAAGAGGACGGTAATACTTCGAACTTGGTCTATAAACGTTCATAAAACTTGTGAATTCCGCCTAATGAACCCCCGGGATGAATCGATCCGATTCAACGATGAAATTGAACGCGATCTTTTCGTGGATACCGGTACTCTCTGTTCCCCCGTAGAATCGTAACGGTGTTTCTTGAAAAGAGAAAGAAAAAAAGGCCTAGGTGGGGGGAAAAAAGCGAAGCATCGCTCATTACGTGGAACGCTCGTGCTTTCACAAAAACGTAAGATCAAATTGCCTCACGTAGACGTATGGTACCACGACGCCAGGTATATCTTCGCTTTTTTGCCTCCTCTAGCGGTATGGAATGTTTCGATACAAAGGCGCCTTAAAACTCTAACGTTCTCTTCGCCTCGAACCTTTAAATTGTGATTTTGACTTTCATTTGCATCCTTAGCGAGGCGTTAAATTTAGGTCACTCCTGTATGGTCCAGTTTGGTTCGCGATATTTCATCAATTAATCAAGGTACGTTATTCTAATACTATTTTTAACTGAGAAGAACAGCAGAGAGAGTTGAGAATATTTCTGTCTACCGAGACGTTTGTTCCTCGAGACACCATTTTGACAGGAAAATGTGCAAATCTCTTTTTATTTGTTAACCGCACATCCGGTGATTTAAAGAATATGATGAATCGGTCCCAGTAAAAATTCATCGCTTCTTTCCCTTCCAGGAAGACAATTTGTAACGAAGAAAGTTATCTTTTATGTTTCCTGTCTTAACTGTCGACATCACACCGAAGTTAATATCGCACGCCCAAGAAAGGATGAGAGTAACGTCCACCCGGAAAGAAACTTCCTTGGCATACGTTTCCCCTGGCATCAACTTGCTTTTCCGAGAATCATTTTTTCATAGCTTCCAAAGCTACGAAAATATTCCAAGCAGGCAAAATTGCATTACCTTGTGCGTTATACCTGTCGAATCAACCACCACCTCTCTAGGGTTAAATCGTTCTGAACAAGCTCGAAGCCAGTGAAACGATGGTTGAAACCACCCCTAATTTTACGACAACAGGGAGGAATAATGGACAGCTTCTCGACTATGAGCGAACGCTTTTCGCCGTTTCCAGGAGCGTGTCGTGCGACGGAGTCTCGACAGTATGTTTCGAGCCTTAATCAAGCATTTCAATTAGCCTTGGATCCCACTTATCAGCAAGGAAACTGGCCTTCCTGGAGTAATCTCCCCTCGTACACGGATCGACCCGTACCGGAAGCACCGGTTCGGTGTCGCAATTACTCAGTGTGATTTTGCACGATTCCCTGGCTCTATCGAATTCGTTATCCGGGAATTAGCGACGGAGGAACGACCGATCGGGTCGTTTAAATTCCCGTCGCTCGTTATCACCGACGCCGATTTTTCCGTTCGCCGACCCGGCCCCTGCGATCGAACCAGATCCTGGCAGAGCGACGCGACGCGCGGACAAAGAGCGGCGAAGAGGCAGGGGTAGTCGGCGGTTAGGTTCGCGGAGGAGTAGAGGGAGACGGAGCACCGGCTGGCGCCAAGGAGGCAGAGGATCGGCCGAGCGTGACGGAAATATGCGAGGCACATTGCGCTCGCCAACGGTGCGTCTAATCCGATCGGGATTGCCGTGGAACGTGTGAGACGGTGCAAAAGCGTTCCGCCGATTCGGACCCAACTTTACGACTACTGTACCCCCGGCTACCATGGTCGGATCAACGTCAACCGGCTGCTCAAGGTCGCTTCCTCGACCATGATTCATACCGCACGATTTTACGTAATTTAGCCGCAAGAAAGTTAAGGCGTCTACTCTCGAGCCTCCCAACAATTGGACACTCGCGACGTTCATCTGCAGAAAACTACTGGACTCTGAAATATTTCTAACTTCGAGTCGCTTCTAACGCGCGGGTAATTTAAAATGCTGGGAAAAACTGGATCCAAACGACCATCAATCATGGTTAAGGATACTTAAACTATCTCTCTATCGTACTTTAAGGTCATTGAAATCACCGAGGTCATTAACATATTAAATAACGATCTGTTGCGTAGTCATAGACGCTTCGGGTGCTCGTTAAAGCGTCTGAACTAGTAATACTACTTGTAATTACTGTCGCAAAATACAATTATGTCCAACTTACGAATCACACGTTCATTTTAAGAATCATTACTTATCTCGACAATGTTTGGTAATAAATTCACAATACGTTCAATCCCGTCGATCCAAAAGAAGTTCGTCCTTTCGCGACAATTCGTTCCACTGGATCGTCGCTGATCGAGCAAGTAGAATGCGTACAGGCATCGCCAGACCATCGCGAGACTCGATCGACCGCGATCGAGAGCATGGGACGATTGTGATCGACGTGCACGCGGAACCGTGCCAGCGATACAGTATCTTTACATTCTTCTTGGCTACTATTTTTATCGTTCGCGCCGCGACCACCATCTGTTAAACAATTCAGCAGCGTCGGTTCCCCCGCGACTTGGCACGTCTCGTAGAAAAATTGGCAACCGATCCAGCGGTGTTTCGTTAGGTGGCAACGGCCGCTCATCGGAATTCCGCATTATTGTCCGGAGTTTCGTTGACTCTGACATTCGGCAAACATCAGCGGCGTTTTACAGAGGGAAGCGACATTCCTGACAGACATTGTCCATCGCGACTGCGGAACCCGGAGAATCCGCGTGTCCGTAATAAGAGAAAATCGTCCTGGAACATCCTCTAAATGTTTCCTCGTCCGAGCTTTTGTACCGCGGAGGAAACGGAACACGTCGTGTCCGTAGTACTTTCCGCGAGCCGTTTAACTGTACGCGCTACACGCGATACTGCTGAATATTTTATTCATTTTTCGAAACTCCGACGCTTGGTGTGCCGCGTAGTTCGAATCACACGCGTCAGACCTCGATGAATCATAATTCTTCTATTCGTGCGTCTTTGTTGTCGTGGGATGACTTAATCGCTACAACTGCTTTTATCAAATACATCAGTGTCACTATTATCGATCATAACCAACTTTTTCTTTTGCCTTTTGTTGTGTTGCGCGTCTTGCGATCATCCTGGTCGGAGAAACGATACTTCAACCTTCGATGTTTTGATCCACGTCGAGGATCTTCTTTATCTAAAAACGATATTAAAAATGTAAAACAAAGTAAACACCTTATTTTGAAATATTACGTTTTGGCGTGTCTGCGAGCAAATAGTGCATTTATTTTTCATTCTACATTGTATTGCAAATGTAACAATTACGTATTCGCGCAGGCTCTTCATAGTTGATGCGAATACGATTTAAGGTTCTCGCACTTTGAGATTCATCGAGAATCGATGCACGCTCGAACAACCCTGAAACAAAGAAAATATTCTCAGAACAGAGATCGATACATTACTTTCTTCACACTTTCCAGCACGGGTCCCGGAATACAAACATACCCAGTTATAAATCTTAATGTTTACAATACATCGAACAAAACGTCCACGTGAGTGGATTACAGTATCTAACATTCTTCGTGCTTAGGGGCACGTTTGAACGAGAAAGAAAAATCTCACTTACGATAAATCTTATTCTGCAAATCCAAGAAGACGTTTCAAAGACACTTGATAAAACACTCGATAATCAGGCACGAACACTTACGAGCACTTACACCGCGTTAGGCAATTTAATTTCACGTAAACCCAAATAAAATCCACTGAAATTGTGACAAGAATTCCATCGGATCGGTCTGGATAAAACTAGCGAGTGGATCTACGATCCCAAAAATATGGAGTTCGATAAATCCAGAGCAGTCCACGAACAAAATCGGATCTCCCAGGGAAAAGTGTTACCTTTCGCGTCCATAAATACGTTGGTGGTAGATACGGGCTCGAATTCGATTACATTTCGATTCACTGGCTCCCTTTTGCCCGGATGTTGCTTCTCTCGCCTTAAAACCGGCCTCGCGCGAATGATGAATGTCTTTCGTGTAATATCGGTGCGGGCTCTGTGCCCGTACAGGGGAGGAGAATTTCGGCAGTTGCTGGAGCAGATACCCTCCCAAAATCAATACTCGTTCACCCGCACCCTCGTTGTCATAGGTCCAGACTAGGATTATCGTTTATTTCGGTATTTAACGTAGCCTGGCAAAATAACGGGCAGGGAACTCGGACCCTTAGTCCAGGGATTAAGGGAAAGCCCAGCATTTATTAGGCGACAAAGTAGCGTTCGTTAAATGTTTTCGAGATTCCATTTAATTCCATTTCCCTGGGTGTACTGAAAGCAATTTTATTCTTTTCGGTGGTTTCCCTTTCAATTAATCGGGACCTATTAATTCATGAAGAAGATATATTTTTCTGTGTCTTTGGATCAGGAAGAATACGATACTTCTTAGCCACTCCTGATATTGAAACTAACCCAGCCCTCGACGGTGGTTAAAAATAAATGGTATGGCTTGGTATTTTTATTTTTCTACGGTTGAATTAGACAATGTTACACGAGTGGAAATAACTGTTCACCAGAGATTCATAAGTTATTTAAACTGACTGTGCGCGAGAATGGTCGGGGAGCTGTTTAACGCGAACAAGGCGTCTCAATGTACATGATTCACCTGGAAATAATGGAATTATAAACAATGCTGGAAGGTCGTTAACCTGCTCCGAAATTCGCTAAACTTCTGTGTATTGCTTAAATTTATTACACCAGGCAACGCACGAACTGATTACAGGAATTGTAAATTAAAAGGACTGTACGGTTTGGTAAAGTGCACATTTTTTCACACAACAGTTTCAAACATTTAACGTTCGCGCAGATTACCAAATAAGAGCATCGTTGAACTATCCGGTGAGGAAACGAGGATCTCCGAACCAAGTTGGGCGTTTCCTTCGTTAATTTCGCTGAGATGTTAGCCGACAGTGCCGCGCAAATGAATCTAACGCGCAGCTCGTATCCTAAGCTTAATTACGCTGCCTTCAGCATCCGTGAAGGAACAAGGCGGTTCTGCCATCCATATTTTCACGGGTTGGCGACCACGTCCTTCGTTCCATTCCAGTACGCGCCGCGAGAAGACGAAGTCGAAGTCGCGCTTCGCCGAGGAAGCAGAAGAACGCAACTCGCGGAAAATGCTGGCCAATTGTCAGTCTATCAAGATCAATCGCCGTTTCTAATTAACGAATTCCTGGACACTGTTTCGAGACACTAAAAAACCGTTTTACGAAGCACGTAGGATTATTTCGAATCGTTGGAAAACATTCTTCGCGAAAATAAAAATCTGAAAATTACGCTGTATCTATGTATAGAGGCGTTTGATAATAATAGTAACACGAAGAAGGATGATCCACTGGTTTGTAATTGAAGAATATATCGAGGGATGACGAGGAGAAGCCTCGAGATGCGAACGAGCAGTCTGCAAGAGAATTCATTGCACTTGAAATTAGCCAGCGAACGGGTGCGTGTTACGCCGCCACGCGAATGAATATTCCACGCGGAACGAATAATTCAACACTAATTATTTGCGGCGTTATCGCATATCTATGTCCCACGAATGTACTACAAGTTGCACAATGAATAATAATCCGCGGACACGGCTGTTGGCGTCGTTGTGTATTTATCAATTATCCACGCGACTCGCGCCTCGGTTCTTCAACAAACTCATTGACTGGCGCTTGATGGACGTGCTCGTAACACGAGATGTTCGGTGAAACGGTGGATGAATTCAATTTTAAATCAAAGATCGATCTACGCTCGAGAACAAGTTGAATCGCTCGATAACGAATAATTATAATTTGATATTTTGTTCGCGCCTCGTTTCAGGTTGAGCAAAGGAGAACAGGAATTTTAAATAAATTCTAATGTTTCGAATATCTATCGTTCCCTACATTTGTAGCTTCGACTCTCTATCAGAACGAAACGTACGATCGTAGCGTAAAATTGAAATTTATCCATCAATCGGTTCTCCTGCAAGCAGCATTATCGAATCCCACGCACCGGCTCGGAAAATGGCAAATCGCGAAAATACAACCCTCAGGGGTAACGTTGCCTCGTTAATCGAACCTGCAAACTGCTACGGAACGATAGCATGTACCAAGGACAGCGAGAAACCGTTCCACGAACTTCTTAAAACGAACGAGCCGTGTGATTGGATTGATAATCTACGGAGACCCCATGGGGCACGAAATATAATGGCTTAATTCATGCAACGGACATCGGAGTGCCGCGATACCCATACGGAGAGGAACTAACGATAATAGCGAACGGTACAGAGGAGAATCTTGCCAAAAAGGTACCGTTAAAAATCGTTCTATCCGAAACGATTACGAGATTTATCTCTGGATCTTCCCTGCACGATATCCAGATAGAAACGAGGATGACTCTGTAGATTTGGGCCAGAAACGGTTAAGCACCAGATCTTCTGGTCCACGAATAATTTTTTTAAAACGTATAAAAGAGACGTACAAATAATAAGCTTTGTTTCTTTAAAAAAATTTAAGTGTAAAATCGTCCAATTTAGATTTTCAAATAATCATTCGCAGAGAGCTGAAAAACGAAAACTTCCAGAGGCGAGCACACGTCTAAACATTCTTTCACGCGTTAACAATGATCATCGTCGACAGGTTTAAATTTAGAATCCTCGGAACGGTTCGCAAATAATCGTTCGTTTCTCCTAATCCGAGCTCTAAACACAGCGATTCCAATAATATACACGCGATACGCGCCTCTCCATCGACTCCTCGTAGACATTCCGCGCCGCTTTACACGGCATTTCCACGCGCTACCACATTCAAATCCCATTTCCTTCGGTCGCGGAGATGACTCATTTTCCCGCGTGTACGCGATCTTCGCGTCAGCGGATCGTACCTGCGCGATAAAACAGAGAAACGAGCAACATCAAGATCCCCGAGTCCCCGGGACGTATAAAGATTCTGGACCGTAACTTCCAAGCTATTGAACAAATTTATGTCCGCCGAGATCGCGCAGTTTTCGTCGTCGGATACGCTTGAAAATTTACGCACTGGACGTCCGCGTGTCCGCCAAGTGCAAATCGAGACGACGGATTCCCGAAGTTGCGAATCACCCGGTGCATTATTAACACGAATCGATGCTGGAGTCTTGGAGAACTCTATAACCGAGGTGTCTAATGTGTTTATGGATTTAGAATTGAATAAATTAACGAACGTCTGAGAAGTTTGAGCAACGAAGTCGCTAATAATTAATACTTCTTGCGCCCCCTTCGCTTCGTACTTTTTATATTTTAGCTTCTTCTCTTGAATGAACGTTTCAATCGGTGGTCGCTAAACTGTTATTAAGATCTTTCTCGTAGGTTTTGATCGAAAGATCTCTCCGTTGATGTGTCGTTTCGGGTAACAGGTTGTAAGATCCCCCGGATAGCGCCGCGTATGCATGATAATTTTCGCTGATGCGCTATCTCTACGCACAGTTTAATGTAATAGACTCGCGTTGAGAGTGAATTACAAATGAGAATGAAACCGAGTCTCAAACTGCAGACTGAACATGAAAGTTGGTTTATTTAACCCTTTGATATACAACGACGAGTCTAACTTGTTACGAATTCCTAATAAATTTAATAATCCCGAATAAATTTAAATAAAATTGAATAGTATATACGTATGGGGGTTAAACTCTGCCTGCTTTGGGGGATGAAAGAGAAAATCCAAGAACAAATATCGACCAAATGGCAGTTTGTGACTCAACTTGTGACGCGTTCGCGGGCCCCACCCCTATCTTCTGAGTCTATTCTGTCACGAAAATCGGAAAAATTGAAGTTTCATAGACAGTCCACTTAGGTGTCTCCGTGGCCTCTCAAGATTCGCATTAGCGATCCGTTCTCGAACGCGAGCCATCTTCGGAACGTAACCGCAGACGTCCATAAATACGTGGTGGCAAGCTTGCGCATAGAGCGTGTGTGTTCCAGGGTGGTTTCGTGCGTTTCGCCTGGAGAGCACGCTGGAAAAACTGCTGGCAATTTCGCTTGGGCCGGGATCGTGTTTCTCGTAACGACGTTACGGCTGCTCGGGTCGGGGTCCCTGAACTCGTTCCCCGGATCGATACGACCGAGGAAAATCGGCCCCGGGAATTTCTCATTTATCAGAATCGTTCGAAAGGGGGGGACGAGGACGGCGGAGGGTGGGACGAGCAACGATTCAAACCACAACAGGAAGCGATCGAACGCTGGGTCTAGCAATTCGCGGTGAGCTCCTTCCTTTCGATTCATTTTTTCCCTCCCCCGATTTTCCTTTTTTACCCGAGTTTCGCTAAGCGAGTTCGCGCGACGGCTAGGCGTTAACGCGACCGCGAATCGTTTTGAGAGCACCTGGCTATCGGATTAGAACCACCTGCAAGAACTTCGCTCTTCTATCTACGACGCTAAATTGTCACAAATTGCCAATCGATCGTAGCTGGGAAATGGTTATAGATCGAGGATCAAGCGAGTGACTTAAAAAGTGCGCGTGAAGATTCGAAACGTGTGGCTGCACGTTAACGACACTGTTTGTTGTGAGAGATCTTTAAAAGTGTACTTCGATGAATTTAAATTAATGAGAGAATCCCAATCTAAACAAATACACAATATTCTAATACGAAATAAATTGTTTCGAAAGAAAACTCTACCTGGTCCCATTGAAACTTATAATGTCAAAACAATTTCACAGGACAAACCTTGCTCGTCGAGATCGGTTGATCGGTGTTATGACCGTTCGAGAAGGCCGCCTTGGCGCCTGAATGATTCACTGTGATTATTCTCGATGATACAACGAGCATTCGCAAGAACGACGCAAGGGTTTTCCCGTTGAAAACGAATCGAATACCGGTCGCGTTGTCGAAAATTATAGATCTTCTTGTATCTAAATATTATTAAGTGTATTTCGGTGATGCATCATGGCAGAATTAAAAAATTTTTGCAGCAATTACCTGTCATTTTTTCTTAAATTATTGTATTCCTCGTAGTGCTATCTCGCACAAATCTAAAGTAGTATCTTCTGTCATTTAAAGAAATGTTAATCGTAGACACTCGCACTTACAAAGTACTCGTTTCAACTCGAAGATATCTCGATAACGACTCGCTCGACGGCGTTTGGCTAAATTACAAAGGATCGTTTAGCGAAGCAGCAATTTAACAATTTATAACCGATCGTCCGTGAATACTTTAATCATTTAGTTTCGGAGAACAGAACAATCGAGGCTACTGGGAATTATGATACCATAAATGCTTATAATTTTCGATTGCACAAAGCAGGATGTTATCGTGAAAGTTGTTCGATCAGTTTTTCGCCGCAGGCGCGTAAATAAGAGAAAAAAAAAGAAAAACACGTTGAAACGCGCGGTTAGTTTCTACGTATGCCTCTCGAACGTTAACTGTTCGAATAACAGTTTTGGACTCGAGGAGAGCAAATAGTGATGGTAAACTCGATTCAACCACCCGTTTTTTTACACTCCAAGCGTTTTACCGAGCGCGTTTACATTTCTCTATTTCCTCTTTGGTTCATATTTATGCACATCAGGCGAGATCAAACACCGATAAGAACAATACCTACATTTCTTAGTTTCAACAGAAACCTCGTTAGCGTAACGATTTCATTGTTGGAATTCTTCGCGAGTATTACGTGTGAAGATAAAGAAACGTGGCTTTGTAATGTAAAGTACCATATTGTTTTCTAAACTTCGTATTATAAAATGATTTCTGGAGCGCAAGAACAAATAAAATCTCAAGTCTGAACAACACCTTAATATTCATTTTTAACTGTAAAACGTTACCGCAAAGAGACTTCAAAATTCATTAACGTTCCTTATTTTCCTTAACTCGTGCACCGTGCTATTGTTTAACTGATGAACATATTAGATTTTAACGATCAATTCAAATGCTTTAATTTAACTACTTATGCACGATTTATCGTGCTATCTAATTCCCTTAAATTTTCATTCTAATTTAAAATTTAATCGCGATGCTAAAGAACGAGAAGTCTCTATAGATCGATATATTTTCAATTCCTCCTGCAAAGTGCGTCTGACGCGAAACGAGGAGGCAATTAAGGCTTTGTTTCTTTGCAGGGATTCCTATTCAGCCAGGCGTATATAATAACGCTGAATTATGTTGTTCGGTATAATTGTCAGGCGAAGCCAGGCAGTTTAACGGTCATTAACCTTGCAAATTATATTTATCGTCGACTTGAAATTTGCACCTATAAACTCCCCAGGATGTTCTGCACCCGTAACTGGGGAGACGTTCTTATCGTTGACAATCAAATTGCTTCAACGATTTGCGATAATGAATTTTACACAATGGAGACTATCGATCCATCGAGTCATTAACCGAGAAACCAGTTAGAAGTATCGTATTGGAAAAAAGTAAAAACGACAATTACGTTGATTACACTTTTCGAAAGAAGTTTCTTCGAAGTTGCAACCATTGAAAAATAACTTCGTCGTAAAGATTTTCTTTAAAAAACTTTCTACTGCTGGACGACTTTCGTTAGTTCCGTAAATTTCCTAACTCAAACAGTCTTCGTTTCTCTATTAATAGATATAATGGAAGTTCTACCGTACGATCTATCTCGTGACCGCTTCGTGACCGTACTCCAAGTTCAAGGCACCGTAGTTCACGATCGATATTCCCGACGAACTGGAGACCCATTGTCCCCGAATCGCAGAATGACAAACGGGACTTCGCGTTAAAGTCTCGTCACTGCTAGTTTTGGTTGATTTATTTTATGACCCAGCAATATTTCCGAGATCGAGCGTCCCGGACTAAAAGAAAAGAAACACACGCACACAGGGACAGAGAAGAAAAAGAAGGGGAAGCTATTCGTAACGATCGAACGGTACCCATGAGTGTCGTTCAACCGAACACACATCGCGACGCGTTTAAAGACGCAAAATGCAATCTCTGCCGGCATAGAAACGGTTCGATCGGGTCGCTAATAAAAAAAGGTGACGCTCCGTCGGAAGAAATAGGAGCTAATTACAAGAAACCGATCGTCTATCGGTTGTTCGAGCAGTCGCTTAAATCTCGGCAGTAATGAATGAAACTGTAGGTGATACAGTTTCGTTCGAACAACGGTACCACACGGATATCTATCTACTTTTTTTTTTACCAGACTTTTTACCAACGCCAGAGGTTGTTCTACTTCTGTTACTCGCCGATGTTAAGCGGATAATTACAGGGCACGGAACGACTTGTTCCAGGCTTTTCGCAAAACCCGTCGAGAATGGTACTTTACACTTTCTGGTTTTTGTCAGCGTTCGGAGATAGCCACGGCGCGCGAACACTTTCAATTAACCGACCGAGTTGATCGTTCACTTTTTTCTATAAAATTGCCAGTATTAATAACTGTTACGGTAAATATAATAATAACAGTATTTTGTGCTTCGTTGCCCGGCGAAGCTGTCGCGTATAATGTATTGATAGTCGTCTTCGTAGACTGACTTAAATTGAACGAGTCCACTCCATTATGGTACCAATATCGTCGATATTTTTATCGTTCTCCAATATGGATCCAGAGATGTTTTAGACTTTTAAAAAGTATAATAAACAGTCGTGAAATAGCCGATTGACCGAAAGAACGAGGAAAATTTATAGCGTTACTTCTGAATCGATTTTTCTCGAGGGCAGAATTCGTTCGAACGAAATGTCGTGCCAGCTATCCGACGATCGCAATTGAGTTACAGTCACGGTAAGGAGAAAACGACGATCACTCAGGAAATTATCGATTCAATAGCTGGTACGTTCGAGGGCAAGAATCCCGACTTTTAAAATTAACCCGCGATTTACCCTGTAATGCGCCATGACGACGGTCTATGGTGTAACAGAGAGACTCGATTACTTACACGCAGCGGGCGATCGGCCTTTTCCGAGAATTGAATACTCGGTCGAAGTTGCGTGCCGATCGAGATATCGAATTTCCGGAATTAGAAGGATGAAGTCGAGAGCTCGCAGAATTTGCTGCCGATTGTGACTTTCGCGCGAACTCGAACGCCCGTTCGAACTAACAAAATCGTCTAATGTCCGAAAATTCTAAACGGAATAAACTCCCCAACGCTTCGATGGTTATAACCGAACAGCAGACAAAGCACCGTTTCCATCAAAACATCCTATCCAAACGCTAAATGAAACGTGACCCCAAAAATATTACAGCAAAATATTCTCTGCTTCCTCGTCGGACAATAAACTCCGTATGAAAAAGGGACCGGAATAGGGGATGATTTTCAAGCCCGTTCGCCTAACTCGAGCGGAAACTTCGTGCTCCCTTCATTGCACTTTAATACCTCTCGCCGTATCAATAGTCATCATCGTGAAATATTTTCCTGGTAAACAGAACGCTCGTAAGTATCGGTGGAACTTTTCGATGAATTTGAAACGGAGATTAATATGCCCACCGATGCAGGAAACTTTAATGCGTTTCAGCTTTATCTATTAGAAATGGTAAAATTGCGTTACCGCGTCGACGATTATTTATACCGAATACAAGAGGGTGGGAAATTGATTTCCACCGACAAATCCAAGTTTAATCAGTCGCGAACAGATTCTCGTCGAGAAGCAGTCGGTGGTCCTTGCAAAGCACACAATCGACCGCGAGCTTTGTCGTGTCCCAGAGGTAAGATTGTCAAATGGCCGCATTTCGGGAGAGAGACAAAGTCCTTTCCCTCGTCACGGTCGACATGCACAAAGGTTGAAACGGTAACAGAGCGGAAACGCGTTGAAATCAAACGACAACCTGTACGGCAGAGGGTGCAAGGAATCAAAGAAACAAGGCACGAGGCACGTGGACAAACCACGGGCGCAACGAGGCCTCCGCGAAGATCCACTTCGCGTCAAAGGCTCTACTTTTCTCCGCTTTCGGTAATCAACCTTCGTCCCGTAGCTCGTCCGTTCTTAGCCCCTCTGTAAACAGAATCACCCTCCCGAAAGACGAATCAATTTCTCAGCGTCGAACGGGAGGAACGTCGAGAGGGCGGGTGGCCACTCCGGATTGAACTTGACGTCTCTTTTCGTTCGAAATAAGTGAAACGTGAGCTGCGGGGTTGATTTGCCACGTTCGACGCGATTCCGTACGTATTAAGGGAATGTAATGGACGAAGATACGGTGAAAATGTGGACACGATCTAGGTCGACGGATAATTCTAACAGTTCTTGGAGTATTTTTTATTTTTTTATTAACAAGATACGCCTCCTAAGCGTCGCGTGATTTATCGTACCGCGAAACTGTTCGCCTTAATTTTTCGATGTTCGTGTCTCTGAAAGAGTAACAAACCCGAACGGATAGCCAACAAGCATCGACAAGTCGAGGCGAGCAATTCCACGGCACGATAAATCACGCAATGATCGACAACCATTACTCATTGCACAATTCCCATGGAGCTTCTCTTTTATGGTAAGATTGTAAAATGACTCAAAATTACCGGGAGTCCCGCGTCGAGCGAGAGTAATTTCCTCGTAAACGTCGAAATGAAATAGTTATACTCGAGCACCTAAACTTAACCCCGGGACCAGGTAAATACACCTAATTTCAAACCTTCCTTCGAGACAACCGCGACGATCGTTGCCCATAATTTACGATCCGGGTTCAGGGCTGTGCGCTCCAAGGCGTTGAAAAGTAAAATGTTCAGTTTTCTCTAATTATAGGTCCCCGGCGGGGTCAATATAAATCTTAAAGCATACTTAACGCTATCGTAGCGTTTACTTATAAAATTCTTTATTGGCCAAATACTCGTTAAAGGGGCAGCTAATTTAACGTGGGAACGTCGACGACACTTTGCACAAATGTTCGGTAGACCCAAGAATTTAAATTAAAAGTCATAAACGTAGAATCAAGGCCATAAAATAGTATATTTACACATTTTGCTTCAATGAAATTCTCTGTCACGCGGTTGCGTAAATCGAGCGAATCGAACCGCGGGAATCCGCCTTTGCGAGCGAAACGCGAAACGCTTTCATCGCTCCGCGTCAACGGAGATATGTTCCGGCTCGATGACCAACGAGCCACGGCACAGACAGACAGCGATCGATGGAATTAATGAGTACACCGTGCAATTAACGCGTGACGGGTGTCTGGCCTTCCCCTAAAATCTGACGCGTATCTGTCCGAATGGAATTACGCGCCTGGGAGAGATGCACGCGCGCGATTCACGAGTCGCACTGGGTCGTTCGCGAACGCCATTTTGCGTGATTCAAAGGGCTCAAAGTTAATGTGTCCCTGGGCGACAACAAGATCACCAAACGCTTACAACTGCCTGGAATTTATAAATTTGTAAAATATACTAACGAAAAGATACACCCCCATCGATCTAAATAGTCTAAAGCTAAAACCGATCGTCCTAAAATTTCTACTAGTAGAAAATGTATTTTCACAAAAAAAACAATAACAATTCATATAAAATATAAATATACTTCCTTTCGAACAAAATTAATGAAAGTTAAGAAACCGCCCCCACGAGCATGGAACGAACGCACCGCGGGGCCTGACGTCATCAAATTCGCCTTGCACATGGCCCGAGCCACCCCCGCAAAGGGGATTCCTGTCCTTTGTGATCGGTCGCTCAGGAATTAATCTGGTTCAATGAGCTGATGAGACAGCTGCGAGCTAAATGGGATCCACCGTCCGCGCTCGGGATCAGCCGCCGCCTGGCGGATTTCCGCGCGCGTGTACGCGGCGTTTTCAATCGAACACGGCGGACATTTTCCTGGGAATTATCGACGGGCCAGCCTCAGACAGATGGTCCAAACGAGATTTTCGCGTGGGACGAGTAAAACAGAGGCGAACGACCAGATCTAATTGTCCATACGGATTTACGTGACGGGACTTTTGCTTGGAAGCTCGATTAATTCTGGCAATTTACTGGACTACGGTCGATCGCTGTTAGTTCTTGAAATTCAACTCGAAGCTCATATTTTACGGAACACCTTGTTCAATCTACTCACTTAAGTACATAATAATAAATTCACGAACATATTCATAATTTTTTAAAGACAAAAGAGCATTAAGATTATCAGAAAGGACTTCTGCTCGAATTTGCACAAATGGCACGATGCAATTAAACATACCGCGAAAAATGTTCATCCCTTTACATACGGCGTAATTAATGACCATTCGCCAGGAGCAATTTCGGGTCTTAATTGTCACCGTAATTGGAAAATCGCCCCTCGACTTTTTCTACTTTTTCCCTCAATGACGTCCCTCATTTCTGAAGTGTCACCAGCCAAAACAACACCCTCGAAATGAAAAACGGCTTTAATCTCAAGCTGAGCCGTCGATTCAAGGGGTGGCTCGTGTGTCATATACGCGAGGGTGAACGAAGGGGAACCCGGAGTCTGGACTCGAAATCCCGTTGGCGATAAAATTATGAAATTTTGTATAATTTACGATGCATCGGAAAATAACGCATTAATATTTAACGCCTATTTCCTCTTCCAGTCTTTTTGAACATTTAAATGGGAACGTTGATTATTAAATTTCATACGCAGAGTGTTTTCTTTTTCTCGAGCACTTTTCGGCAGCAGTAAGCTGCGAAGCTAAACTTGATTAACTCGGGGCCTTTGATATTGCTGAAAATTGAGTTAACGCTTAAGTAGACTCGCGGAAGTCAGGTAGAACCCTCGCAGAAGTACATTATGTGCTGTTGCTTGAAATAAATTGGCTACTTTTGTAATTAGGCTAGCTGGTATCCGCGGTTTTTGTCGTCGATGATTAATTTTACTTTTTGGAATTTTATTTAATACACCAATTATAATTCTAGCGTTTGCTTGATACGACCAAATAATATATAAAATTCTCAAACTAAAGATAAATAAACGCTCGACTTTTAGTACTCAACGTGTTCAAATTAATTATCCAGCAACAAAATTGAATCGACTAAACGAGTCTTGCAAGACAAAGATCTAACAAGACAGATGACGGTGTATCGTTCGCCTCGATAAATTCTAAGCGGTTCTTAATACGATTTGTTCGAGACAACTGCGCTACCGCTTTGCATCGTTCGTGTAATCTCCAAGCATATTTCAATTTCGCGTTCTGTTTTTTTTTCCCCCCCCGTCTCCGTCAGGTTTCTTCCGCTCGCGCGACTCGAGAGGCACGGCAAATGTCTTGTCCCCTGACGTGACGGAGTTTCATGGACTTTCAGGACGCTTTTCCACGAAAGAGGGTAAATTCTGCGAGATAGTTCTCGCAAGGGGGACGAAGGAAATCAATAGCGTTGCTAGGGCTGGCCGGAGAGTATGGGACGATGATGCTTTTAAAGCCCAAGCATCCGGAGCTCTGTGTACGCAGAATGCTCTTAACACACGCTAAGAGGACGTCTCCTTTCAAATATTCCATTTGGGAAATGTAATTCCATGAAATCGGCATTAATCAAGGATCACGCGTTTCTTTGGTCTCTTTTTTACGTCCGTTCGGATCGTACGCGTCCTTTAACGGGAATTTAATAATTTTTCATTTTTATAATGGCCACGTATCGAAGAATTTTTAATAAATATTAAACCAAAAATAATCAAAAGATAATCTCAAATATAAAGTCAAAGCTTCGAAATGATATTTCTCTTTTCCTGTGCTCGGAATGAATATTACGATTCTCGACGCGATTTCAAAATGCCTACTAATAACAAAATGTAAATATGTCGAAAATTGTCCCTCGAGGCAGTATAGTAATATAATGTAACGATATATTCATCAGAATATTCTTATAAAGCTTCTTTCTGTTGCTCCCATAAGTCTATTGTTTCTTCATTTGAATATACCAGTTTACGGTAATGGTTAAACACAGTTATTAACGACCGTTATTAGATCGCGATGTTGAACCTAATTGCTCGCCCGTAAGTGAGAATATTCTCAGAATGTTAACGAACTTTTCGATTTAATCAAAGGAGAGATTAGGAAATGCTGGCTCGTGTGATTTACCTGAGCATGTAAACAAACACTGTACAAGTCCAAGAAGATCTAAGAAAAGATGAAAGAATATCAGTGTAGTGTAAAGTTTACGGTTGATTAGAGGATGAAAGACAGAAATCACAGACAGTTTTCAAATGGAAGATCGTTTAAAAAAATGTTCTCGTTTTCGATTTATAAATGCACAACTTCCCTTTCGATTGCGCCACTCGTGGCGAGACACCTTATATAGTAAAATCGATGCATGGATAATTATGGTGTCGAGATGTTCTCCGACCACGCTTCGCGTTACAGTGACGTTCGACGATCGGCGTCGGAAAGATTTCTGATCGATATTTTATCGAATAACCGTAAACGATGTTTCGTCGCGGTGGAATGCAGTCGAGAGAGGCGCATGAAACGTCGCAAGGCCGGTCGTCGACTCGAGACTGATCGCGGCAATGTCTGTGCACTTGGTGCGAAAAGTGGCGTGCTCGAGAGCCGCGCTTGCACTTGTTTAAGTTGCATTCACGGCTGGTTAATGCAACGCCCACGCGATTCGGTTAAATCGTTGCGCGAGTCGCGTTGCGTCACAACTTTATGGAAGACTGCGGCGCTCGAGTTTACGACTAGAATTACCAGACGAGAACTCAAACGAGACAAACTGAATTCAAATTATTCGTCAAACAATCAAACATTCGAAACAAATATTCTCGTTTTACAAATGTATGTTTTTCTAGTAATTTCTTCAATAGTACAAGAAAAAAAATTCTTATATTATTCACATATAACTCCTTGATAATTTCAATGAAATATATTAATTACAAAAATACTTATCGCATTTTTAGTATACACGTGTTGAATGAATTCTATATCATTAAAATCACCCGTCGTATAAGAAAGCTTTAATGTCTTTATATATTCCCGAAGAAAATCAAAACCTGAATTCCATAATAGCGTGTTATTAACGATGCTTCAATAATTGTTTCATTTTCTATTCGATATTCGAAATTTGTATCTAGATAAGAATTTTGTGTACGTCCGACCTATCGCCTGACCCCTGACTCCACTTGGATCCTACTGAACATTTCTTCCATCGAAAGCTGAACGATTCCACGCGATCCAGTTGAAAGTCGCCCGTGAAACCGATCGATCGTGAACTTGCCTCAAGGCCGGGGTCATCGAAGGCCCGGCCTTGACCCGCGGAAGAGTCACGTAACGCCTGGCCGTGAAAGAGGAAGAAGGAAGCGGTGACGACGACCTCGGCCTGGACAGACGCGAGGGAGAGAAAGTGTAACCGATCCCAAGAGCTCGAAATCGAAAGTAATTTCCTCCATCCCGCTCTTTCTCCTTTCTCCGTTCCACGGTGAGCCCACGACGACGATTCTTTCTCCCAGCCCGTGTGGATTCGGGTCAAGTTCACCGTGAGTCCGTCCGACCGCTGTCCTCCTCTCTTTCTCAATTTCACTTTCCCCTCGTCCCGTTTTCCTCGCCCGTCGATCTTTTCCCGCGAAACGATCTCGCCACGATTTCACCCGGCGCACGGCCGCGTTATTATGTCAGTGTCAATGGCACCGATCCGCGCGTTGCACCGCGACGAAGGTGCTCGCACCAGGTAAGAGTTACGTCGTCCGCGGTTCGCTGAACCGAATTCCCCGCCATCTGTCGGCCGGACCAACGCGAACCCAAGGTGAACCCAGGTGGAAACGCCGCGTCTCGAATATCTCCAACGTGCTCTGTCGACTTGCTTTACGGTCCTCTCTCGCCTCTCAGGATGAACTTCCTCGCGTCGCGAATATATCAGAAGATGCACACGCAGCGCGGACGCGTCCTTTCGGACCTAGGTGCACCGCCTGGAATCGAGAAGGCGGGACACGAGGTGTCGAGTGGCTTCCTGAGACTCTCTGAAAACCGATTCGTCGTCTCTTATTTTCTTTTCGTCAACTATGCTAGTCTTTGCTTTCTTACGAGGTGTCGAGTGATTTTCGAAAAATTTATGAAAATCGATCTATCATTTCTTCGTTATTGCTTTCGTTTTTAGTGCTCTGCCTAAAATAAGAAAGATTCAGACCTAACGATTGAAGTAACTGCTTCGAAATTTACAAGTGTACCTGAATTATTTCACATTTTTTATAGTACTTAACCCAGACCTAACCCGAATTAGTTGGGAAACTTTAATTGCCTCTAAGATTCTGATTGCCTACGGAGGTAGTAAACTTAAAAATTGGCCCCATGGGATTGTCAAATATAGGAGATGAATGTTTTTTAATATAAATTCGTCTGCAATTACAACCCACGTGTGTACGCATTCACCACAATTACTTTATTCGAGTTAACTGACGTCGGAGCGTCGGCAGTAGTATAAGTCCCTCACTTCTGCGCCATTTACGTTGATCTTCGACAATTAATAACTCGGGCACAAAGCCTCAAACATAACTTCATCATACTTGATTTCCGTCTTATTTTGACGCGTAAAATCGTCCCTTAAAATTTCGAGTATCATTTTTAGACTACGCAATGTTTTTAATTGAAATATTTGTACTTTGAATTCCCTATTTTGTGTTCGTTGCATTTTATGAAAATAAATCGAAAATAGATTAAAAGTGGAAAAGAAGAAAAATTTAATGATATTATTCAAACATTCTGAAACAATATGTTCCAATATTATTCTATTATAGTCACCGAATATTTGGATATTCGAATATGGAAAAATTCAATAAAAAGCCTCAGGCGTAACCGTAGATAATGTAAGCAGAGAGTCGAACGGATTCTTACGATTTCGTGGAACCCTGACGAAATTCCTGACGATCGTAAAGCCCAAAGTACCGAATGTTCGTCGAGAGAGCAAACAAATAGGTCCGACGACAGAGATCGATTCGTCGGAGGTTAGAATTCCCAGATTCGGGGAAGGTTCGGAAACGAGATTTTCTGGGAACGCGCGGGGAGCTATGCGTGGCGATTCGTCTCGAGAATCTCGCGATCGCGTGTCCCCTGGTGCTGACCGATAATGAGTCAGCAATTTGAAAATCCAACGGCATTTGCTAATCCCTCCCCTCTTCCCTGACAAATATCACGAAACGAATTGCCGGATAGACCTTAACATAATTTCGACATCGTCCTTACGTGCCGGATACGTGGTCCATGAATCATACATTCGACGATCTCTCGCGACGCGTACCAAGTATTCGAACGTTCCAACTTTTCGCTGCACTTTCGATTCGCCCGTCGAATTTCAGATTAAAAAATTTCATGACTTGACCTGAATTACTCGCAATCTCCCGGAGAATGTCTAGCCAGGGGAACAAATCGATGCATAGCTCAACAAGTTAGTTAAGATTCCTGAGACTCGATCTCGACGTCCTCGTCGACTTAATTTCTTTCGAAGCGTGTCAGGGTACGATTGCTGGTTAGACTATAGGACTGGCCGATAGTCTAGCCGCAACCCCGACATTCACTTCTCCGCACTTGAACCACTGCCTCGGGTATCTAATTAAACTGGCTGAGCTATACTTTCGATCGATAAACTTCGCGACATCCTGCCCAAAGGAAGAATAAACGAACGCCATGGAAGACGAGATCCTCTATCGACGGCGTGCGGAGCGCGAATGCCCGACGCGAGGCGCAGTCCGCGGCTCCTGCGCGTGTGCGCAGCCGCGATTGCGCAGCGCGGTTCTGCCGGCTCTACGTAACGCTTGCTCGTCCTCTGGCGCGGCAGCGACCCTCGAGGATCCACGGCGACGTTGGGATCGTCGCGGGCATCCGAGAGATTCGAAAGGGAAACGCACCCGCGGAGATCGGCTTCGCTCGAAGGGTGATTCGAAAATGGAATAGGCGCGCGCTAGACTGGGGTCCGGAGACGGGGTCCCCGGTGGTTGAGAGAGAAAAGGGAGGCGAAAATGGAAGACGGAAGAGGAGAGAAACGCAGAAACGCAGGGGAACGTCGGAGAGAGAAGAGGCGACAGAGGGGAGGGAGAAAGGTGATAGAGTGAGAGAGATGGAAAGAAAGAAAGAAAGAGAGAAAGAGAGAGGAGCGAGGAGGAGAACAACGGGTCGGGAGAAGAGAGGATGCTCCGGTGTAGCCGGCGGGCACACATCGGACTCCTCTCCCTCGCCAATCGGCGCGCGCGGCGTGGGGCGAGTTTGAGGTAGGGGGCCGCACGACGCACAGCGGTGGTGGCGGTGGCGTGCTGCGGCGGCGGCGGCGGCGGTGGCGGCGGCGCGGCTGCCAAGGTATTTAAGGTACCGTGAACCGGCGGCGCACGAGTAGTTCACTTCTGTTCGGTGCGGTGTCGCGGTGATTTTGAGGGGACTGAAGAGACAGAGGGACTGGGGAACGAGAGAAAGAAAGAACACGCTCCGAACTCGCATCGCGGCTCGAGGGTGCGAGAGACGAGCGAGAGAAATCATTCGGTGTGCCCCTGGTCCTCGCGACGAACCGATCATCCCCCCAACGTTTACGCACTGCGAATTAGATTAGTCGCGAACGCGGAGGACACGTTTTCCGTCGGGACATCCTCTATCGGTCAGTGAAAAGGTTCCGTCGATTATCGATAATTCCAGCGTTTACGCATTCCTCCTGATTCACGATCGAGTGGGTCGCGCGTCCCGAGGAGATCACGTCGTTGGGCAGAATCGTCAGGGTCGTCCGTCGTCGACGACCGTCCTGGATAGGTAAGTCTCATCTCAAACAGTGAGGACTATTATGGTGCGTTGCAAAAAAGCTTGCGAAAGGGTGGAACACAGTGACGCCGTACGTTCGCGGTATACATATGCACGCTCGCGGCTTCTCCTCGATCTGGTGATACCAAGTGATCAAGATCAGTGATTCTGTTGCACTGTGCACGCTCCCGCCGTTCTCTTCGTCGTCGTCGTCGTCGTCGTCGTCGTCGTCGCTAGTCCCGTGGATATTATGGACTGTGACACTGTGCCTCGCCGCGGGATATTTTTATTTGAAAAAAAGTGTTCTCTCACCGGAAGTATGTGCAAGAGAGGAGCCGAGAGCAGCTCGAATCCGTAAGGGACGCGCCAAGTGATACGCTTGGGTCTCGAACGCAATCGATAGGATCGCTGGGTGGATCGTCGTCGATCGGGATACACCTGTTACGTTCGACCTCGATAAACCGCGTAAACAATTCCGATTCGATCGATCTCGATATGCTCCGCGACCAAACGAATTATCGCGGGAAACGATAGTTAACGCGTTCGCTGCGGTACAGAGCATACTTAAGTATATGTCGTGCTTGTCATACTTCATCGATACTTCGTTATATGGTAAGAGGATATCTCTGTAATTGTTCCTACTATTTTTATCAAAATTTGCAGAGTATTTCTTTTTAATTTAGTACGGAACGTAAATGTCCCGTACCATCTAACGTAAGAATCTATGAAAAGGTAAACGCGTTAACTGACTTTCCCGCGAGAGAGTCATCCGCGCGAAGATGGACCGGTTGAACCTGAGAACGGAGTCAAAGAGGCCCGGGCCTAAATAATTCAAGACGGCGTGCAATAGGTATGCGTGTCGACTTGCAGCCACGAAGGCTACTCGGACGTGCACGAACACTTCGTACAATTAAGAAACAGTGTCTGAATACCGAGGCAAACCTGGCCCGATACGTGAATACCAAGTCGACGAATCTCGAGGACCTGTGACGTCCGCGAAGCTCCTTAAATTACGCAAACGTAACGATTTTTTGTGCAATAATTTCCACAATGATCGTAGTACGATAAATCGTTACGTATGTGGCTCCTATTCGTCTATAGTCGCGTTGGAATTAAACCGTATCTCCACGAACTTGAAAAACAGTCGCGGGAGCGAGGGGACTTGGGTCCCAACGAGCCAACCGAGGTCCGATCGTTCCATTGGTCCCCGAACAAAGGCAGACAGTCGAAATTGTATCGATTTTCCCGTGGCGGGGGCCCGGTTGGACGGAATATAAAACAGGGGTCCGCGGTGGAACGCGCGCCAGCATAATGAGTCAAAAGGAATTCCAGGGATCGGAATAATGGATCGTTCCCGTGAGCGACGCGCCAACAGAAACGAAGAATGTAAACTAGGAGAATCTATAGAGGCTCGCGGGACCCCTTTGTGTCCCGACGGTTCTTCCTTTCTCGACGACGCCGCGTGACGCGCGCGAACGAGCGTCGAACTCCCGGAGCGGATGAATCGAATTTCTCCCCGTCGACGACGAAGACGACGAGTAGTCGCGTTCAAGACAGAAAGGAAGATCAGTCCTAACGTTAACCCCTCGACGAACATAAATTCGTAAATTTAATACACTCTTAACGCGTTCACTGTTATAGCTTACGTTTCGTAGCATGGGACGGACTTTCGTATCTAACGGTACAAAAGAAAAAAAGAAACATTGACTTTTCTATTGTAACCCGTGCGTTTCACAAAATACGAAAGTAGTATCAACGACAAGTGGAACGTGGAAACGAAACAAACAGCAAGCGTCTGACCCAATACGACTCGCGATTCCTTCGAAGGCTGATCTTCCTTTATCACCGCGATACGAAGATTCGAGCTCGAGCTTCCTCCGCGGCGAGCGTGCACGCGCGTTCGACGATCCCAACGAACGGAAACCATCCTAAAGAACCAATCCTGCTGTTCGCTCGCGAGAGAATAAAGAGAACGAATTTGTCACGGTCGAGGTGCGCTGGAGAAGTCGCGATTGCATTACGATCTACGATCACGACTTAGACGAGCACGCGCGTGGCTGATCGCATACGCGAGAGTCAGCCTCGCCAGGAAACGCGGGGTTTCTAATAAACGACTTTCCTTGCCTCCTACGCGGGGGTATAACACCGACGAGCTATTAATTATGCGACTCGTCTAATTATCTCCAACAGCCACGGTGGTGTTTCTATTTCACGCCGCGATAGGAATTTCCATGACTACGGGAGTTCGATAACCGACCGTAGCCGACTGATGCATCTGAGTTTCCAGTTCAGTGTTACCATGCCTTAGGTTCCAATCATACCAACTTCGAATATTTTTTTTCCACGATATAATTTGAAAGTTACTATAAATTGAATAACACGCTGTAGAACACCTTGTTCGATATACTACACATTGAAAGGCATAATTTATAATTATGAACAGTAGTTATAACAATGGTGTCCATCGGGTTTCGAAGTGAAATTAACGAATTAAAAAGGAAGCGTGAGTTCACACTCTGACGGTCACAGTATTTAGCCACTAGCTGCCGCCGGCTACTTCCGTGCAACTTTCAATACAGCGAATCCTTACAAACCGATTGATAAATATTTTTTAAAAAAGTTTCAAGTCCTTTGCTGTACATTACGTTATTGCAATTTGAACTTAGAGAGTTTAATGTATAGTGAGATTACCCATCGACAGGATAAGATCACGCGACCAGCAGCCGTCAAAGTAATTCCTCCGTCCATTAACAGAGTATTATTTTCATACGCAAATTTTTTACACCGCGGAAGGATCATCATCTCCGTACAATACGCTGATTACCCGGTTTCTTCCCTACGATTCACCCGGCTAATTGCTAATTACTAAACGCTAATTACCGAGACCGTCTTCTGGCCGTGTGCTGGACGGACAGCGAGGGTCCGGTGCTCGTTAGACACGGCGACGAAAATGAAATAGAGTAATGATGTGTGGGTAAGAAGCGATCCCAGGCACGCGAACGGCGAGCAATAACCGTGGAGAATCGATCCTCCGAGGAGCTCGATTGCGATCAATCGCGGAAGGAAGAAAAGGTGAGAGATTTCTTACGTAAACCGCGGCTAAATTCGACGGAACGTCGAGCGTCGTAATCGCGAGTTTTGTCGTCGTTCCATTAAAACTTGGACAGCGTGGCATAAAACGCAAAAACGTTAGACGTTATAAACAGAACGGTAGTAGGTTTCGAATTATCTGCATCGGGATTTAATTGCTGCCGAGTAATAATCGTCTCCGCAGCGTGTACTTGGTCGAACAGTTCTTTTCCACGCGTTCCCTACGACTAACCGTTTCGCAGAGGCGAATATTGGTTTTTGCCCGGGTCAGACACGCAGCTTTCTTGCAGCTGATGGTTCATTAGCTTTAATATACCCCTCGAAACGATGTCGCACAACTTCTTGGCACGACACGCAAAGCTGCAACGACGCTCTCGGCGAACCTGCACGAGACTCGCGGCGCATGTTATTGTTGTGGTTGCTGAAAAGTTACTCCAGTTTCCGAGCAAACGATGCGTGCACAGTCGATTAGCCGTTAAGAAAGCCAATTTCATGAGTTAAGCGACCAAAAATATATCCACCCCATTAACGCAGTGAAAGTATCCGTGAGCCGGATAATGTTGGGCAAGAATTCGTGCTGTTACATGCGTGCCCCATCGCGGACCTCCATTCGGGTCCTCGCTTCAGCGAGCGTTCGAATCACGTAGGCCCATACGAAACGGTAAAAACCCAGAGATGACACGGATTCCAGCCGCGCGACCGTCGCGCTGCTTTTCGAAAAAGAACGCTACTTAGCGTCTTCGACATCGGATGCACTCGGTGTTTAATCTTTTTTGATGAGACACCAAAACCCGACAACCTTTCTTCTTACATTTCTAATTTTATTTGACGCGAGTCGAGCCAACGCGATACAACGAAAAATCGGTTAGGACGTCGAGACGCATCTTTTGAGCGTCGAACTGTTTAAAAGCGATCGAGCATTAAAAGAGGGCAGGCGCGTTCTATCGACGCGGTATATAACGTTTCAAAAAGGAGGATCCCAGAGGCCGGTTCGTCGGACACTGGCCTGGCCTGGTATTGAAAAAGGGGTATTAAAAATATCGAGCACGGAGACTCGACTCATCGGCCCGTGAAATTCCGTATGCGCCGCGCTAGGGAAGCACGAAAGAGACGATCAATTATTTATGCCCGCTAAACGTTCGTCGACGACCGTGCGTTCGATTCGAATTCGAAAATTCCTCGAGGATCCCCGCGAATTTCCCGCCGCCGTACAATACCGCTCGCTTCTACAAAATCAAAGTCCAGACTTTGGACTCGTTGTTCTACTTAACTCTTTAAGGTCTGAAACTTTTCACGTTCGAAGCTCTGTATCCTGCCTTCCTTTGAATAGAATAGTAAACGTTCCCCGTGTCGGGTACAGCCGTACGAGAACGATTCGCACGGTACTTGCGGCGCGCGTTTCTAATATTCCACGCACGTGTTTTCACAGTACGCCAAGTGCTAATTCGACGTCACGCCTTGTCGTATCGCGTCGCCGAATCTTTCAAAAACCCGAGCCACGACGCGCGCGGACATCGTCGTTCCTCCCACGATTATCACGGAATTTGGATACGGGCGAGCTCGTGCGCGCAAATGCGAATGAACCGCTTGGAATTCACTCGAACGTTCGGCCATTGACTCGCCGCTCGGACGTAGAGCAAGAGCGCTTAACAGTTTTCCTTTGACGAGGACTCTTTTCACGGACAGAATCTGTTCCGTACGCTTTCACGGACTGTCACGGAAAATGGAAGACGGGCGATCGGTTTTCTGTCACAACCGCAGATTATTCGCGTCGTTCCGCCAGGAATTTCAGAAGACGAACGTTCCTATTCCGAGAGGACAAAGAAGTTCAATTACGACTGTCCGTTTGTTCGGTCCTTCCGAACGATATATCGTTCGCAGATACGATCGGAAAGGTCTTTAATTTCGTAACATTCACGTACCATCATTATTCATAATAACAGTGCCAACTTCGTCTTCGTAGTTTTCCTTTTCATCTGCTTGCAACGTATAATCCCATCAATTTCATCATTTTTCTCCTCTGCGTATAAGTATGCTTCGAATAACGTGCAAGCGTATCGTCATTTCCGTCTGGTACAAGTTACATTTATTTTCTGAAAAATTTCATTCGTCGCGTATGCATCTTCGATCTTCGACTTGAATGAATTCCTATCGTTTGATCCGTTAATTTATTTTCCATCCAGTCTATATATTCCTTTTATATCCCCTGATATATTCAAAATGTCTTTCGGAAATATTTCGAAATTCGAATGAACGAGGCAACGAGAGAAAAGTAAATAGACTTGGTGAAAACAAAAATTACATAAATATAATAACAAAGGTATCCCGTCGAATAAAAAACGAACGTACGAATAAACAATATATTGTCGTTGGATAATAAGTACCATTATTACGAGGACGTCGCAGACACGCGACCGTCGCAGTGGATTACACGCGGCACGGTTTTACAAGAACACGTTGTGTACGATTCGAGGTCCTGAACGGGTTTCGAACGGTTTCTGTACCAGCCGATTGAAATACCACGAATGAGTTTACCTTGTGATACTTCGTATTCCTTGCGTGGCTGCCCGTGCCCCGATGTCGAATGCGGTTTATGAGCGTTGCCCGGTAACCAGTCGTGTACTCGATAAAAATCGGTTATTCTGCCCGACGAGATCGGAGGGAATTTCAATGCGCGTACGGATCGCCCTCGAGCGCCGAGTTTCGGACTCGTCGCACGTATTGCACGAGCGCACGAACGGTTTTTAGAACGATAATCGACGAACTCGATTTCGTTCGAGTCGCCGCGTCTCGATCGTCGGCGATATTTTCATCGACTCGTCGATAATCATTAACCTGCCAGACGTCTCGCGAATTTTTACACCCTGCGCGCATATTTTTCTACTTTGTTTACTTTTTTCAATCGTTTGTTTAACGTGAAAATGTTCGTTAACGATGCTGTTATTAACTGCTGTTTCTAAACCTAGAAAAACAAAGATGCGTGTCGCGAATAAGTACGATAGAAAACTAAGTGACACCGCTTAGCTACCGGAGACTTCAATGCCGACTGTAATCTATAAGACGGGCTAATTTAGTGATTGACTTGTGCTACTATTGTGGAACGCCTTCGAGGCGAGATAATTTCTCAGAGACTTCGTGATCCTCGTACGATTTCGAACTACCGCTGTTCCTCACTTTTTTTTGCAATATACGTATCGAGTTTTGTGAATTTTAAAAGATTTTATTTTTAAATCAATTTCATTTTAAACAGATTATTCAAACACCGTTAATCGAATTTTTTCCGAGTTTTGTGAATCAGTCGACTGGTTCAGCCGTTCAAAAAGCGTTGGAAAAGAACAAAGTTAAGGAATTCGTGCGGGAAAAGAAATCTCGATGACTAACGAGCGCTAACCGAACTCCGAGGCTTTTGTAAAATTCGGTCAGTCGAGCGGAATGACCTAAAATATTTTAGGGCCCGGTGTTCCGGAACAAACGAAAATAAAGGTGTAATCCAGTCCGTCGGTAGTTTAGTGAACCTGCACTATTGGCCTCGTTCCTCTAATAATGTCAGCATACCTGTCTGTTGCTCGACAGAATTGTCAGTGACAACCGGTCGGTGACCTATGCGTCTTTTTTCCTCGTCTTTCTTCCTCTACGTTTCCTCTTCCATGTATTCTCTCTGTCTTCGCCGCGTACAAAGAAGGCGAGTCACGGACACGCACGCGAACCTCGCCGTTTTATTCACGAAATAATCCGGTAACCGGTAACAGGTTGCCAGAGCTGTTTTATTGAGTCGTGTAATGGCCTCTATAGATCGTTCCATTTTATAACATCGTCGTACTTCGCAATCCTTAGCGAACAGATCGATAGAAGGTAAAATACGAATGTTGCATTTCAATGTTTATCGTCTTTCGTCCATATTATTACCGCGTTTGAACGAATCCAATTCGAGTTTCTCGTACGCAAGATCGTAATTCATCGTGTATTGTGTATTTCATGCAATGCCTCTAGGTTTCGATTAAGATTTTATACTCCAAAACATCGAAGTCAAATATTCTAAAGTGTCAATATTTCTATTGGCCAAAATTTAGTTAATTTTTCGATTCGATAAGAATAGAAAGTTCGAAGGAGACTACCGTTAGAAACGTGAATCGTGTTAACCCTAGTCTGCCTAACGTTCCCCCCAAACGAATATAGCCGTCTTACAAAAAGACGCGTCGGCCGGCAAGGAGTCTCAAATTAAACATTATGACTCATCAAATAAATATACTTGAATGCTCTTGAATTTAACGAGACTGATCGACGAAGCCAGTCCTGTCTCTAGAACCATTTCAAACTGTCCTGTTATTTTCTGATCCAAAACCGGTACGCGATAGTGCCGCGAGTAGCCTCGAGTCCAGAGAATCGAATCGTTCCGCTAGCACGACCGCGATTCAATTCCCGCGGATCTTCCATATTCGGTGCATTCTCCAAGGCCTGTGTCGTTATTTATTATAGTTAGCAATAAAAGAGAGTAGTTTGCGATGGGGATGCGCGCGGTTCTGGGGAACTGGGTACCGTAAGAGCAGTGGAATTAAGTACAATAGCGCGTAACATTATACAGCGAATTAAAGGCACAGCGATCGGATCAACGGAGCCGTTCGTACTGTTCTTCGTTTCGTCGTGGGCTCCATCGAGGTCGAACTCTGTACGGTTAATGAGAAACGAAATCGTGATTTCGGCCTTGTGATTTTTTCCCCCGTCGCGCAACACAACTTGACGCAAGACCCGATGATTCTGAGATTTTTTCGTGACGTCAATTTCTATCGAATACACGCGCCGTTCGAACGCCGATCGAATCCATTAAGCACCAGTGTTTGATTCGCGGAACTTTCGGAAAAACATCTGTTTACTGGTATTCAAATTTATTGAAACTATTATCGAAACACTAAACGCAATAAATCGGAACCAGAATCGTAGAAAATAAACGCATCGAGTTTAGCTTTTATTTCTGTGTGTTCGATTCGCTTGTGAAATTACGCTCGAACATGTTGAAACATCCTGTACAACCGTTTAGTAGCCGGGGCTCATTCACCGACGATCGATCGTGTTTGCTGTTATCTCGTCCGTGAATTGGGAGAAGAAAGTGGTCTAACAGCTTGTAATTTGAATTCCGTTCGATTATAGAATTTATGGTTAATTCGAGGGGATCGTGGAAGGTGGATCGCCGCGAGAACGTGGAACAACGATTTACGAACTGGTTAAACGAGAGGTTTCGTGATACGATATCGTGGTCGGGGCAGATACAAATTCCGCTGGAATTGATGGAACTTTACCGTTGATGAAACGCACGCGAGTCGGCCGTTTTAATCTGAACGACGGATAAAAATGTGCTCCTAACATCTACGGGCAGATATAAACGCGATCTCGGGTGAGAACTAATCTCGAATGGTAATCGGCCCCTCGTAACGGTAAATTTTCTAACCGGTGCTTAGTTTCTGCTTTAACGCCATTAGACGATCTCTCGAGGAGCGGCCCGGAGTGTATGGTAGCCATAGTTGAGTTTGCTTGTGCTCTCGAATCGTTTATTGCAAATTGTTTTCGTCGTTGCCTCTAGCAATATCGTTAACCCATAGACGAATGGAAAATTTGTGGGGCATACAAATTTTTAAATTATTGAAATTTTAGCTCTTTCTTTTCCTCGTTAATGCGGTGATGTAATCGTATATTATTTGATTGCGGCAAGCACAACAGTAAATATTAATTTATTCACGACGGGAATAATATTGCAGACGTGGCTCGATGAACTTTATTTTATTTTCTATCCATTTCGTTCGGGTGTATGGAAAAATGGAGCGGAACTCTGACACATAGAAAATCCCCGCGTCCAGTACAGTCACTGGTACATGTGGATCTTCGTATAACCCTACCCATCACTTCCTACGATTGTTGTCGGGATTTTCGCACGATTATTTGCGCGAGAGAAACAAGAAAAACTCGCTGGCAATGGACTAATTGAAAATTATGTAACGATCAGTACACGCTTGCCCGACCACGTTCTATTTTCTATAAAATCCAATGAAATGGCTGCTCGATAATGTTCCTTTAATCAAGTTCCATTAAGCACTTCGTTCTATAGACTAGTAAATCTGGATAAAATGCTTAAGTAGTTTTATAGATATTAGAATTTTATCCAGATTGGTCGTAAGATATTTCTTCGATTATTGTAGCTGATTTTCCTGGAAAATTAATCGTTACCGGCGGTTGCAACATTGGCTACGTATTACATTATTTACATGCTTAATTTCACTTGATTATTATTCCATTAATCAAAGTAGACGCGTCGATAAATCAAGACTGTTACGGATAAACATAATTTATAGCACCATATTAGAAGATGCAACACTCTGTAGCACAATGTAAATCCCCCGTGGGGTTCGCTGATGAAATTTTATGGGAACACCTAACGGCTCTGTAATTTCAATCGCTTCTCATTTCGTACAAGAATTAATTAGTGGATGTATAAATACCAAAAAAATAAAACAAGATGACGCTTATCATTGAAATAAAAAAAAGATAGATTGCATTAGGTACGGAATACCTGAAAACTCACTCTTCAATTCCGAAGCGTAGAATGCGCCCGTAAAGTTGCACACGTAATTATTGGATCATCCTGTGTGTCGTCATAAAATTGTTTCTAATCAGGATGAAGCAATCCAGCCGTACAACAACTTTCTCTATCGACGAAATGAAACTGCTGTTCTTACGATGCTTGTTTACATATTTCGTAACTGTTCAAATATGGTCCAGCTCGGGGCGACCGTCCTTCGATCCTACGAAATATGGATGGCATAATTGACCGTCGAACGGCGCGTAGGACTGTTCCGAAGTAAACTATCAACCCACATGTTCGTCCTGGTTCGTGGCTGGTCGTGATTCGTGGGGAAATCGATTCCTGCCTACCGGGAGTTATTATTAGTCGTACGACCTTGGCTCGAGGACCTCTTCTAGATCGCCATCGTCGTCACGTACTCGATCCACGATTCTACGAAAGTGTCGCCCTGCGCTCGTGCAGCCTCGGCTCGCGCACACAGCGATAATGTATCCAGCGCGGGGTCCGGATCATTCGTCTTCGACCAAGGGGATGATCTCAGTGTACCAGTTTCATCTCCTCCTCTTGCTTCGCCTCCCGCACCTTGCTCCCTGCTCGTTCCTCATCTCGACTGGAAAAGAAACTGTCGCTTAACGAGCGCAACGACGGTACGATCGTTAATCGTCCGGGCGTTCGTATATACGCAAAAGTCACTCGACCATGAAGAATGAACTCTGGAAGAACACGGCCGCTGGTACTCCCTATCTGTCCATCCTGATGCACCACGACGAAACCACCACGACCGTCGTCGCGCGTGACGGCCATTCCGAGATTAATAACGTCGAACCCAACTCTCTTTCGTTCTCATCCTCGAGAGTCTCTCTCAACGGCCTCTCCTCTGTTCGACGTGGTCGCCACCACGAACGAAAGTCATCCACCTTCGTCCTCTCTTCTCGAGTGCACGCTGACGGTGTAGAAATAACCGAGAGAAAAAAGGGGGGAAGGTTAGACGAGGCAGACGGCGAAAGAAAAGAAGGAGGAAACATCGAGGCTGGTAGAACACGGTCTTACCTTGATGAAGACCATTTGCGGAGGCTTGTAATAAGATAGTAACAGAGTATGCTCCACCTCGGCCTGTTCTATCCGAACCGAGTAGGAAGAGTAGCGCGTTTCCCTCTACCCCCTCTCCAAACGCGCCAAACGCTTCTCCTTTTTCCTCGAGCTTCCCCTCGCTTATCCTTTACAACCCTTCATTCGTTTTGCGCCGTTCCGCCTCGCCTTGCTACAATTTTCTTGCTTTTCCGCGATACACGCCAGCCAGCTGCCGGCAGGGCCCGATATTAAGGTGTTGTATGGCCTCGGTGCAATATCGAAACGATACTTCTCCCCATCTGCGCGGCCCGATTCGGATGGAATTAATAAGAGTTCGCCGCGCGAAGTCAAGAGGAAACCGTAAAACGTTGTGCACGGGTCTTGGAATATATACGTACGCGTATAGCTCGATAATTTAGAAAAGGTCTCCGTGATGTTTCATAAATTTAACATTTTTTGCTCGATCGTACAAAAAATAATAACAATGCACCTTTAAGCACTATCATCCGCGTTACTGCAATTACTTATATTTTGTGACCGAACGCAAGCTGCATCCCCGCTAGGATCGGACCGTTGCTTTAGGGACCTTTTCTAAGCTATCGAGCTACAGCGTCTCGAGATTCAGACCCTTAAAATCGAGGGGACGAAGGATGTTATTAGAGTGCCCCTCCGAGTCGCTTAAATATCAGCTCTCTGGGCGGTATCTCGAATCGACAGTGCCCCGGGATCGTAAAACTTAATTACTATTGCCGCGGAACTAGCGTACAGGGCAACTAAGCGTCGACGATACCATTTATAACGTATCGATTACCACGGCCGATTGTCTAACGACGTGCCGTTTCGTGAGTGTCCTTACGAGCGATTATCATCCTTTCAAGGCTGACGTGTCGAGAGCGTCGACAGGTTTTGTCGTCGCATGAACCTGTCCCGAAGGTGGGCCCCAATGGGCGGCAGAAGTCGATGGAGATCGTATCTGGTTCTTACACGGGGTAAGACAACTCCACTGGCCCTAAGCTGGGTGGCTGGTTCGTGGTTCGCAAGCTCGCATCCGGTTCACCGTCGCCACATTATTTCCCGTGCGCCTTGTCCTCGGGGCAAGAAGTCGATCTTTACCGGTCCACCAGCGCAGCCTCTTCGACGAGTAACCTTTCTGCCGTGCTGTTCGTACAGGGCCAGAAGGGGAAGGGGGACCAGGGACGCGAGGGTGGCCCTGCACCTGGGCCACGGGGACAACAGTGTCCCGCTGTGTGGCTCGTGCACGAGCCGACCTTTCTTCTGCTTCTCTTTATAGTCCACTAACACCTCCGGTTGCCTCGTTCAACTACACCGACCGGCATTATTCTGATCGTGAGGCTATCTTCGACGGTATGCCGTTTCAGCAGCGTTTTCTCTGTAACAATGAGATGACGATAACGCCCCCACCATGCTTCTTTCTACCAGTTCTATCGAAAGATTTCTCAAAATTAAAAACGATGTCAGCGAACTACATACGTTTCTATCCTATTCGTATAGACGTGTGTTTGGTTGCATCTTGTTTTCAGAAATGTTTGCGACGAATACCTGGAATACCTAAAACATTAAAAAACGAAGTTTAGAAAGTGCACATTACTGGAGCACAAAAATAGCTATAACTTGGAAAGAGGGTCGATTAAGGCATACAATGAGACACCTATGTGTTACAATACCCTCTGTGTTCCTAATAGAATACATTTAAAAATCTTTAATGATTTCCAAAAAACTGATTAAATATAGTAGGCTTACCAAGTCCACGGTAGAATGTTTTATCTCATCCACACACGAAAATATTTACTTCTTATGAAATTCAAGTAGGAATATCCGTCGGATCGTTCAACCAACCGGATGTACGAATATTGATCATCAAGCTCTCCGTCATTCTATTTATAGGGGGTCACCGGAACAACGGTGTCCCGTTGGCCAGTTCGTACATGACCTCGCCGATCTTCTCGTTTTCTTTGCGTGTCACCGACAACGCTAACAGCTCGCGGCGCTGAAAATTATCCGAACCAGCCGGATGGACGGATATTAATCGTGTGACAGGACCACCGTACTTTTCACGAGGGGAGACGTACCACCTGGACCAGGAGGATAATGGCTCCCTCATTCTAGATATGCTCGAATCCGCCTTTCTTCATGCTCTCTTTTGTGGCTCGCCAACGGTCCAACGTAGACCTGAAAATCAGTCAAAATGTCAGTCGAGATGAACAAATTTTATTCCGAGTTCCTCTCTGAAGTCTTCAATTAAATTGTAATCCATAATGGAAGAAATTATTTCGTAGAACAGCCGGTGATAAATTAACTCTGTCAGCACCAAATTGCAGATTAATGGTACATAAAATATTATTCGTCAAAATAGAACTCGTTTTTTTAAATATTTCCTCTATCAGAGGAAGATCAAATATTAAAATTTTAAAAAATTTCGTGAATAACTTGTTAGGTGCATGCGACGCCCAGTCCGGATGGCACAGTGTAAATAAGAAGCTGCAGGTAGATAAGGGTGGGTCGAATCAACAGTGTCTTCCTCTTCTCTGATCCTAATATCTAGAACATTTCTAATTTCGTAACACCACAGCACGTATTTCAGATTATTAGCAAATGTTCATTCGAAATCTCGCTTTCTAATAGTTTTTCCACCACGCAGGGAACAATAATGGTGCGCGTTCCAAGCGATGGCAAAACTCGACGAGTCACGTTCGATTCCGCGAAATCTCATGTACATTCGTCGTAGCTACTTCCCAGGAGCGCAAGCTCTTCCAGCTATCGTCCTATACTTCCTTGTACTGGTTTCCTAGTCGGGATGTCGCGTCGATCTGAAAACCTTGTACAAGAAGACTGGCCATCGTGACTCGCTAAAGGTTCGAGCACGTTACTTCGGTAAAGCTCGACACAGGTGCACATGCCTCTTCCAGGGAGGACAGGATCACCGTTTCTTTAACTCATGTCCCGTCCTCTCGGTATCCAGTCATTAAGGTTCCTTCACCCCGACCTTACGGAGAAACGCAAGACGAAGGTGACGGGTTGTCCGTACGCCCGACTGGATCAGTTCTCGCGTCATTTCCTGATTCGTCACCTACGGATAGTCAACGTGTGATATTACTTCAGAATGCAACAGCGCCGTTAACGTCGCGAGAAATTCTCTATTAGAACAAGTCGAACACAAGTGTGGGAGTAAATAAATATAATGAGTGTGTAGATAATAATTTTGAAGATGAATTACCATCTCAGTTATACCACAAGTTAAGATACGTGAACGAAGGTCAAGGAAACTTCGGTCCTGGTTAAAATCTGCATACGAAGGACCGTCATCGACGGGACGAAGCTTTCCCACGGTGAAGAGGAACCGAGCAACGCATCTCGTCAGGATGCCAGGGTCCTGTTTACACTCAACATTGTCTCGCTAAGTGGCACGGTACCTTGAACTTAAGGATTCGTTCGAAGATAGTCAACCAGCCACAAAACGCGTCCGTGGGATGCCGCACCCAAAGCAAACTCGGTGTTTCAGGCTTTCCACGTAAACGTAGGGCAAACAGTGCGACGATCCAGCAACTTCGAGGGTTTCCCGATGCGCAAACAGGCCCGAAGAACGAAGCGAAGTCTGCTCCCCTGGCGTATCTCGACTTCTCCGCTTCGAAGGGCACGCTTTCATTATCATTCTAATTATCCCCCTGTTTGTACACGCGGTATCAACGTCGTCGTATTTGCATCAAATCCTCGACCGCTGCTGGATACACTCGCGTATCGTGCGCGCCTCTGATTAGAGAGTACCTAGAGCATGCAAGCGCACGCTCCGAGCATCGGTCTCGATGGAAACGGTACTTCGAAACGGAGTATCGAGGATCTCTAATGTCGGTTCTCGGGGTCTGCAATTTCTCGAAAAAGAGCGCCGAGTACCTCTGTGTTTTGCGCTGCCACCGAAGATTCTTTATCAATGTTTCTATCAAATAAACTGGATGGTAATTGCACGATCCTCCGATGAAACGTTTTTTGCCACTTCGATACGATTAGATCAATAACTTCATCGCTCTGTTTGCTACCTTGTCGGTTTGGAATTATCCTTTTCTAATTCCACAGCCAAGGAAATAGTTCTGGTCGAACACGTTGAACAGAAGCTTCTTATCCATTTCTATTCAAAGTCTAATTTACATCACAAGTTTGCGATATTTAACTTCACCGTCAGGCATAGTCGTTTCAATGGTTGGTCCTCATCTTATTCAAAGCAGCGCGTTCAACGTGGTCCGACAATAAGGCTCGGATTAAAGATACAAGAATGCATCAGCAGATATTCGCAATTTCTTACTTCGTACGCGTCTTGTGCCCTTTTCTTCCTCTCTGACTTCACGGTTCAGTCTTGCAGAGGCGTTAAGAGACTCTCGAGACCCTTCAGTAATTCGCTTCGCGCTGAACGTCCAATCGACATTCCGGAATCTGAGCATGCTACGCATTCCCGACGTACAACTCCAAAGAACTCGGCGCGGGTTTGTCATCCTCTTTGACGCGCAAACTCCGGCGTCGATCTTCGTCCGTGTCGCGTCTTTGAAGGACATCGATTCAATGACGATAAAATCCGTCGCGAAAGCAACCGAGGACGCAACGAATCAGCGTTAACGCAAATCCAACGTACACAAACGATTCTCGAGATACAGCGTTAGGATCGAGTTAAATAAACGCGCAATGGGTGGTAGTCGCGTCGAAGGTAAACTTGGAATTGATTCGTCGGATGTTATTTCAAAATTATCATTTGTCAACAAATAATATCGCGATTGTTGGGTTTCGTTTATTGCTCTTGTAAACATTCAAGACCGAAGAAAAATTCTTGCATACGTCATTTACTGATATTCAGGCCTTAAATAACATTACTGCTCTTAACATTTTTCATCGTACCGGCGGCAACGACACAAGGATATCCACTATCGTTCCTCAAACGACGCTATTAATAGCCTCGTCTCTTCGATATCTTTACGACTCGATGCATTACCAAGGATAATAATTAAAAACCATTTTCTTCGAGATAGCACTTACGACTACGTACCATTAAATGTCACGCGTCTAGTCGACAACGCTATAATCCTCGAAGCGCAAAGACGACTCGTGCACCGAGTTCTTGACCGAGAAAAACTTCTCGGAAGAGCATTCTGAGTTTTGCTTGCCGAGGATGTCAGTCTACATCGCACCGCCTCTTTCAAACGTCGCAACAGTGTTCTAAAGATGCGCCATTAGACCGCCGCGAGAGGAACAGCGGCATCACCGAGACGCTTAAAGGACCAGGAACGCGGATACCGCTAGTTTGCATAATAATTAATCACCGGTGCTCCTTGTAACGGACAATTTCCGGCGCTCCCTGGATCGTAACTGACCGCTTCTGCCAATAATAACACCGGTTAAAGAAGTACGCTCGATAACGGAAGCGCCCAATGCTCGCGAAGAACTCGAGGAAGGACGGCTGAAGGCAAACGATCGAGAAAAGATCAGACGGTTTCGAGAAGTAATCGGAAGGTGGATTTAAAATTTGTTCAAGAACGAGTACGCACGGCGTTACGAGGAATCCGCGAGGCAGCACACGGCCTTTCAATGCCAAAGATTTCCCACCCCGTGGTTGGAGGGAGGGCATTGCCTGGAGAAGTCGTGAAACGCGCGGCGGAAACGTAAGATATTACATAACTTGGCGAGATTACTCCAGCAACGACGTTACGCTCGCTTTACGTCCGATGAACGCGAAGAAGCGGCTTAAGTAGCGTTATAAATCCGAACGACGATGGCCAGGGGGAGATAATGACATCGGGAAAGGGGGGAATGGGCGTCGATTCCTCGCGCGCACGGGATTCCTGAGAAATTTCGCGCTCGCTTTTCGCAGAGTTCGCGATAAGCTTCCGTCGTCGCGTCGTAAACCAGCCGGTGAAGGTTCTTTTCCCTTTCGAAGGCGCGCCAACGGAAAAAACTGTACGATTATTTGGCGTGGGATAGTGTTCCAGGTACAGTAATGCCCTTCGGATAGTTACACAATCGGTACCGAGATGAAACAACCTGAAAGACGAGTGGACGAAAGGACAATGTTCGAAATTGGTCGACCAAGATCCAAACGAATCCTACAAACTTTATGGGGTTATGATGCTACTTAACTTCGACGTTAGTCCCTTTCTAAGTCTCAGTAGTGATTGACAGGGTGGGAACGTTGCAAATATTAAGAAAACATCCCGTCAGAAAGGCCCATAAATACAATCACAATTAAAACAATTCCTTAAAAATGTTTTTATTACCATTAAATGAAGATCGAGTTTCTTGGAATTTCGCATCGAACGAGCCTAACGAACGTCTGGAGCCTTTCCTGCCAATTAATATCCCCCAAGATCAACTTCGCAAAACAGGATTCATTATGCCGCGCAGTCCAGGTCCTCGCAAAAGGACCATCGAGACCGGAGAGGGAACGGCGTGGCAACAAAAAATTTTAATCGAGAACCGTGAAGCATCGGACGAGGAAGAGGAGGCGGAAGATCCGCGGAGGGGCCGAGCCCTTAAATCACTAGAGTCCCTTTCCAGGAAACCTATCGATACAACGGACGATCCCGGGGACCATTATCGCGAAAACACGTCCTGAATTATGCACAGCTCGGGCGAGATCCGCTCCGAGATGCGGCTCGTTGAGGGAAGGGTGCGCGTAATTGATGGGCTTTAATGGACTGAAGATTACAACGTGCCGTGTTTTAATTACCGCGACCGCTGCGCGCCTTCCTGTTATTACGCGATCTGATAGGCGGCGGCGCGATCGAAACGCCCCGATGTTTCATATTACCGTCCGGAGACGCGGACGATACCTTCCTGCGATCCGCGACACGCGGTTACACCTGTCCCAATCATCCACCCCGTTTACCATCCCGCGACCCTCCTCTTCGCGATACCAGCGCCGCGGCCATTTTAATTTCGTGCAAATTGCCTCGATGATCGGTCGACGATGCTTCGTGCTCTCTTACGTATCTCTAATATCGCGCTGAATATTACACCGTGGGCCGCGAAAAACTCCGCGTAATTGGATTACCCGCTCGGCTCGGAGAACCGGTAGTGATCGCGCGCAATCGCGCTGAGAAAGAGAGAAGCGAGAGGAGGCGTCGACTTATCCTCGAGGGAAACCTGTTTCCGCGTGGTTCTCCACTTTGTATCGAAATTAATTTTACAATTACCGCGTGTCGAATCGCAGTCATCCGGGAAACGGCCAGACGTTGAAAATTATAGGGGAGCCGCGATCGAACGCGGCTCGAAGAAATCGTCGGATCGCGATGAATCGTTCGCGCGGAACCGGAGCGCGGCAAACAAACGCGTCGCGATCGCGTCAAACGCGAAACAGCCACTTATGAATTACCCGCCAAACCCAGTCGCGTTTCCGGAAACCCTCGTTCCTGTTTAAACTCGAACATTCGCATTCTTAAATTATGAGCATCGTCTACTCCAGTGTACAGTTTTTTTTTACCATATACTCAAAATACCAGAGTCGTAGATTAATAGTGGGCCCTTTGAGTGCTGAGTAATTTTCTTAATTTAATAATTCCTTAACTCAAATAATATGATTTATTTTTTAAATACTAGTCATTGCTTAACACTCAAAGTGTTAAAACCATTAACGAGGAGAATATATAAATAGGATGGAATATTTCACGACGAATAGATAAAAAACCGATCGAATAATACCGCGTAATATTTGAATAAAATTTTGTTGTACTTTGGTGCGGATCGGAGGCGTTGGTGAATGCGCCTGCAGTCGGATGCCCCGCGTTGCAACGGTGCGTGGCGAGAGGAACGCGGCGAATAGACACGACGCGCTAGACACAAAACAGCCACTTACGGATTATCCGTGGAACGGAGTCGTTGCATTCCCGGGGCCCCCGTTCGTGTTTACACGAGCTAGGCAGCCACTTCTCGCCGGAAACTCGGCAGCACGGTGAGTTTGCCCTGACCGTGGTCGGCGAACGAAGAGAAGAGGGCTTCTCGCATGGGAACGTAAAAGACGCGATGGAAAAGGCTCTCGTTAAACAAAAAAGGGACCCTTCGCTTTTATTGCGGCTTCTAAGTTCCCTCTTCCTCTCGATCGCCTTTTTCGCCTCTGTTGCCACGACCCGATGATCCACGGGCGAGAGCGGCGCGCGTAGCGACGACGAAATAGTGAAAGAGGAAGCTGCGTCAAAGGGACTGATGATAACGGAAGCGTAGCGGGTAAAAGTTGGCCCGCCAAAGGCGCTAATAGATCGTGCAAACGCGCGACCGAGAGAACCAGAAGGCTCTTTTGTCGAAAGGAGACCGGCGCGGGGCGTCGTCGAAATTAGATAAGAAGCGACTTCCGCCATAAAAAAAACCCCCCAGTCACGAGCGGAGAAAGAAACTAACGAGAGGGAGAATATATCGCCGCGCGGAACGGAAATTGTTTCGTCGACGTCCGCGTGAAGTTTTCCACGCTCGCGAAGATGGGAAACGGGGCAGAAAGCCCGGCGGAACGAAGAGGAAACCGGTCGAAAGAGAAGGAAAACGGCGCCAGCGTAGAAGAATTACGCCTTTATTACTTCTTCAAATGTACAAGCAAGATATACGGAGGCAGGATGCGAAGAATGCGAGTAACTTGGAGCCGAGTTATGCGCGAGGTAATAATATCGAGTTAATTGCCCGGTGGCGAAAGCTGCGCTCGCGGATAACGTTAAAGCGTAGCTGCCCTTGTAAAAAGACGCGGTTGTGTTTCTATAGCGTGTACGAGGAACGTACGCGTTTTTTCACGAATTAAACTGTTTAAAACACTGAAAAATTGTCACGAGTGAAACGCTTTTGTTAAATTCTCAAAAAATTGCAATCTCTTCGATAAGGAATCGCAAGAGCGAGACACGGGTGAAGCAATTTCCCTCTCGACCGACGAAAACGAATGCGATGTAAACACTCTGCGTGCACCGTAAACTGAATGCATGTTCGGAAGGGTACGGCTCGCGTCACGAGCAAATTGCTCAAATTTAATAATCATAATGATGAACGCGCCCCGGCCGGGCTTTAATGGCAGTAACATTACGCGCATTTTTCACGCACGCAAGCACCCGTACAAAAAAGTATCCCGATGCCTAAACGCGAGCAACGTTAAAATATCGAGGTAGAGGGAATAAGAGATGAGTATCTCTCGAGGGCTCTGGGCGCTCTGGCCCGATACGATCCTTCAAGAAGATATTATAATACCAGGGGAATCGCCGCATCTTGCTGTAATGCTCGTTATTACGTGCTGCTGAACGATCGAACGATCGATCGACACAGAGGGGACGTTTCAATCGCGACGCACAACCCGCAGGATGGGCAAGATAAATGTGGGGGGACTTTGAATACCTTGATGGACTCCTCTGGACTTCGAAAAATCGGATGATGGTAGTCATTACGGGTGAAAAAAGATCGATATGACCGCAAAATGGACTTTACCCTCGATTCTTGTATGCTAGGAACGACGTGTCATTTCACGACGACACGGTTTCAGTCGGACGCCGTTGTTTCGCGACGCTTATGTAGGCCACGAAGTTATTAATAACGAACTTCCTGTCGCGCGTAAGCGTGCCGACGACACAGCCCTTGTCTATCGATAACGGTACGGTAGAAACGCCGATAACCATATTGATAGCTAGACGCGACTAGATCGGGGGATCTTACGAATAACAAAACGGTCACGAAGTCTCGAGGGACAAAACGGTTCGCGATAAAAATGCGCAATCTCGCGAGGATACGTAATTATCGGCGAACCAACGAGATTGAGCAATTTATCGAGCCGCACGTACGCGAAACGAGGAAACCTTAATGGAGGCGATAACGCATTTTTCCCCCGTGGTTTATGGGATCGCATTAGCCAATGACGGAGCCAAACGGCTGAAATTCGTACGGCGAACGTCTTTGGAAATTCCGCGGAACCAACGAGTTTCTGGAAGCGTGGATAAACGAAGGGTAAAAAGAAGAGAACCGGTCGATCGACCGTCGGGGCGAATTCCTTGGAATCACCGAGTGAAACGCGATTTGCCGGTGCGAACGAACCAAATATGGCCGAGGGTAGCAAGGCGTCGTGGATTCAGGTGAAGACGAGGAGTCGGGAGGTTTATCCTCGACCCCACGTAATTCTAGCTCAGGTAGATCTATAAATAGAGACCGTGTACATGATGCCGACCTGTTGCTCGAGCACCCTCGTGTGAACGTCGAGGCCCTAAGTAATCGAACCCCGTTGTTCCGAGAGTATCCTCTCTGCCGTGCCGCCTCACGTTCCATCGTTCCATCGTGCCCAAAAGCACTCGCCGCTTCGAGAGGTCATTAGGCGTAATGAATACCCGATAGCCCCTTAACCCGCAATATAATCGCCTCGCGGAGTTCTAAACACGGTCGAGAGCTCGCTTTGCTAGCTAGCCTTTCCACGGCTTAGACCGTGCTAATGATTTCTCTGGTAATACTAGCCGTATCCTAAGCTCGTTCAACGTTTTACAGAAATGCCGCGCGACTGTGTTCCTTCTTATTGCAATTTATGCTGTTTGATACCGAACCTTCAGCGACGTTACACTTCGTAATAACAGCGAGGCGGAAGACCTAACGGAGCTTCGATGATTAGTCTTCTCTCAGACCCGACTTCGCTAAACTGATAACTTTACTGTACCAATTATTTTCCTGCGCAATTTTTCATTCAACGTTCCGAGCAAACTCGTTAACCTTATCTTTGCTAAATACAATAAGTCTCGCGAACCGATCGTAAATGGGTTCCACCTCCGATCGGTTGCTCGAAGAACGTACCGTTATTCTTACAATTAACCTTTTTTTATCCGGGCCACGAGTAACAATGGTGAATGGCACGTAACGTACCGTGGATCCGTCAAAATATGAAACGAGCTCGAGGAGGATTAAACGTTAATGGACACGGAGGACGAATGTTCGGTGCAACCAGTCTGGAATCGCTGGTCGGCGCGAAACGGAGGACCAAACACAGTTCCCCGGAGAGCAACGACTCCTTTCGTGCTGAGATTGCTCGCTGATGATCGCGTAACGAGCCGCTCGCCGTCAACCTGTCGGGTGGCCGCAGGGACCAGTCTGGAACTGTTCAGTACTTGGCACGCGGAAGTCCTTCTTCGAGGGTGAGACGAGACGAGGCCCCTCCTTCGGGCCAAACTCCTCTGAACACGCGAAGAGGCGGAAAGAACGAAACGAATGGGAGAACGGAGAACGAAGCCTGACGCTAATTCTCATAAATAATAACGCGGATAGTTCCCAGGACGAAGAAGGTTAAAGGTATCAGCCGGCTGAGCCGACTAATGGTAGCAGAATCACGGGACTTTACGATTCGCGTTGCAATTTGCATAACGTCATTTACCGGGCTGCGAGTGTGTCCACCTCCGCGGCGATCCCGTGATCTTTGAACCCGTTTGCGCCCATAAACTGAAACGTGCAGATCACGACGCAGCCCGCTCTTGCCCTTGGTCTCTCTCTCCACCGACGATTCTTGCATCTGCGAACACAGACGCGTCTCGTGACTTCATAAAACTTCCCCCCGCGTCGAACACGAAAAAGCTTTTACGTTAAAAGAACTGACCTTCGCTCTAAACTTAACTCCGTTTCGTAACGAATGTCCCGTTAAGCTAACAGAGGCGATCCTTGACGAAGTATGACACTCGGACCGGAGGAACCCGTCCATGACCTTATCCGAAAACACTTTTGGAAGCAATTACTTTTTATCGAAATGAATAATTGCGGACTAATCGACTGACCGTAGGAAACAGGACGCATCGGAGCGGTGGTCCTTTTTGAGCTAACGGAACGGTCGTGAGGACGATCCTTTATTTTTGAGAATAATTTTCGATAGGAAGGTTTGGAATATTTGAATATCGCAATTCCTGGTAATGGTTGAGAATGATTAGATTAGAGGCACCACCAAAGGTGGGCATCCAGTTAGCGTGTGGCGGGATTTAAGATAGGTCCAAGCAGCCTGTCAATTATCGAGCGTTCGTCCACCGGTTAAGATGAAGCATCGCGTCGACGGGACATTCTGCCTTTTAGGAGAGGCGGACAGGCCCCGTTAGTCATTGGACGATCGGTAGGATGCTCGGTCGGTGTATCAGCATGTCGGAAGTAACCGCTTCGCGTCGTGTCACCGTCCCCCGGTCGAGCTGTTTAAGCGCTTTATATGAAATACCAACCGTTACACGTCGGTGCGCGATAAGAGGTCGGCGAAAATGGTCACCGTCTCGGTGAACGCGCGGATCAAAGGCGCGCGGGATCTTCGATTAGCATGAAACGCGAACGGAAGGCGATAAAACGGAACGCTCTCACGGACGATCCGGTCCGTTGAATTATTGGATGTGTTCCAATTAGTAGATACGAACGCTCGGGGGACGTTTTATCGCGCAACATTTCTCGGCCTGAGACCAGTTCCGAGGACGGCCGTTGGTGTTCGTCGTGCACGCACGCAAGTCAAGCTGTCTCTCGAATCGGTGATTTGCATAACACGCAACGCGAAATCGAATTAGCTGCACGCGTAAACTGGGCTCTCGATCCGCTCCGGCGTATTGGCTCGTTTGTCGTTAATGCAGATTTCAGCCCCGACCGCGAGATCCCGATCTCACGGCCCGTAACATCGGAAATCGTGAGACGCGAGGCAGAGGGCAGGGAACGGGCGCGTCTTTAGCTAATCGCGGAACATCGTTGGGTATCAACGACGAACCGGGACACCGAGACCCGCGGTAGAAACTTCGCCCACGGTCTTCTTGACCGGAGGGGATACGAGGAGTCTGTTCCCAGGTGAAGGTAATCATATTCCGCGTTCCACGGTAATGGTGAACGAACGCAGCCTCCGGGCTCTAACGGAACCTCTGGCACCAGCACCCCATTTCGCTGGACCTGTGGGTGCACCTACCTGCACCTTATACCCGAGTCAAACTCCTACGTGGCCGCAATTATCGCACGAACAGCTGTTATCCGGGATAGGAGAGGCTCGTCGATCGTTATCAGCCTGTTGTTTCTAACTGCGGTTTCTAACTGTCGTGCCCCTCGATCGGCTAATAAATATCGTTGTTAGTCACCGATTTACCTGACTACACGTACTTGCCACGGATTACACGTGCCCTTCGTATCCGTGTACCGTTGCCCTTCGCGAGGGAATAACTTCATTCGCTGAAACAACCTATTACGAAGAACCGTTGATTAACAAAGGCCAGCAACGCAATATTCCATGGTACTCACGATTTCAAATACGAATAATCTAAAAAGCAGCTCAACTTTCACCGTTCTTAAGTCGTCCAGAAATGTCTACGCGCTACCAAAGCTTCCTCGTCCCTGGTTCACGATCTGTAAATAAACATATTGATATTAGAACGGACGCATAAATACAAAATTAACCGACGTGCATTATTCATGCACCGTTCGTAAGATCCGTATTTCGATCTATTTTATTACAATTCCTGAAATTGCTAGATTCCTCGTAGATGGCTGGAAGGGAAGTCTTGCCAGTCAGCCATTGGTATCACCGGTTTCGTTCATCACGCGTCATTACACCTTCAGCGGCGGTGATCGTTCGCGAGTGATCCGTATCGCTTCGTGAAATCGGCCTTTAGGTTGCGGCACGGCCGTATCGAGAGCGCAAGTGAAATTAGTCGCGGTTCGACGAGTGCTAGCCACAACCGGGTCCTGCAAGAAGGAAAGTAACGCGACTCGCGACGAATCAGGGTGAATCGACGCGGATGCCGATCCCGTGGAAAGGGAAAGACAGAGGAAAAAGGGGACCGGGAGAAGCGTGGCCGACGCTCGGCCTCGACTCCGCTAAAACGACGCGCGCGCTTGCATTTTCATTCACGACGCGTCGCCACGTGGGTGTGTCGTTTCCAGCTTGTCAACGTAACGGCGTCTGCGTTGGCGTCTGTGTTCGACGCGCAATACACGTACGCTCGCCCCGGGAATGCGATAATAGGACAATGGGGCCTGAATTTCATTGAATTTCAAAGGAAATAGGCGCGGGCAGAAAGTGCCGGCCCTTTTAATTGCACGACATTAACGGGAACGCTCGATCGTGTTACAGAGTACTCCATGCTACCTGGAATTGAACGAACCTCTCAGGAAGTACCCCAAGTTTAGTATCTTTCTGGGTCAAACCTGGAAACAAGATCGTTCCGATCTTTTCTCATACTCGATCGACTCTCATAGGCCTTATGTAATTCGTAACTGGCACGTCTTACAGTTAGGATACACCTGGATTCACAGGATTTAATTCCTTCCGGTATGCATTATTGGATACTAAAACTAAAGACTCTGAATTCTCTATCCATTTCTGAAATATGCACCGTTCGAACTCGAACCTGAATTTTAATTTTGAAATTGTCGAGAGTGTCGAAGAAAGGTGACAAATGCGCTTCCTGCGCGCGTTCTGAATCGCGTCTAACGCGACGGATTGAAAAACTCCGAATGGTTCTCGCCTGGGAAACACATAAATATTTTTCATCGGTGATGTCGCTTGACGGTGGAAGATACAAAACCAGCGGAGCGTCACATTCCAGACGCTTGACCTTCATTCCCCGCGAATTCTATCTCTGCAGGGCGTAGAGTACCTGGTACTCTTCACGAGCACTTGAGTACCCCGTAGAGGTGTGCGCACTTATCAATGCGCGTTCATACCCATTCACCGAATTCCTCGGTTCAATGGGCCGTATCCTGAATACGCAATGACACGTAGGTTTCGCCGATTCTCGAACCGGGATTCACTCTAGCCAGGCGGTTTGTTCCGCACTGTGAAAACACCGAAGGAAGAAATTCATCCAGCACCGTGAGATTCGTTACGATCCTCCGACGCGTACTTTACAGCGTCGTTAACGAGCGAGCGAACGCGAGCTTAGGTGTCACGAGTCGCGTTTCTTCCACTTGATCACAATGAGGACGCCCAGTGGAGGAAGCATGGTAGACGACGGGGAAAAGATGAAGTAGACGGGTACAAGAGAAACTACCCACGCTCTTTTATCTCGGTAGCCCTTTGTATTAAGCCGCTGTCGCAACTGGTATGCGCCGGCTTCACCAAAGTCCGCCTTCCCTCTTCCTGTCGATTCATCCTTTTTTCTTTTTCGTCTCGCTTCTCCCTTAGACCCCTCTTTCCGATAGATCTATGAGCTTCGTTCCCAACATACGTAATTCGTTCTCCACGCGACTCTTGTCCACTTTGGCGGTTCGTCCACCTCCAGCTCAAATTCCCAACGTTCACCGAACCTTCGAACGTCGTTTCAAACTTTTCGAAGCCTCTGATCGACGCACCTTGAACAATTGTACAAGCTCTAACAAACATATGTCTGGTAATCCCAACCTTCGACCACGCTTTGAGTAACATTGACTCGTAGGGGACGAACACGCTAAAAAAGAAGGGTTTTCGACACGAACGGAGCCCGAGGAAATGGAAATCGTACGACCGGGAACACGTATTCCCACGCACCCACGCCTCGTAAATTTGCGCGAACCCCTACGACACTCATTTAGCGATGTCCAGTCTGTTTCGCCCCGTGTACGAGCCAACGCGAGCCCGTGTCCGCAGATTTTCACGTCTCGTCCGACACCGAAATACGCGTGCTTATTCGCACGATGCACTGATCTGCATACCGTGTAGAAATATCGCGAGAACCAGCCAGTCAAAGTGCGAAGGTATGCGATTGGCTGGCTTCCAGACCGTAGTTACCGCACGTCCAGCTGTCAACCCGACAGTTACACTAGAATGCCACGTGACAGGATAAATGCAACCTTAACATTCAGAGGAGAGTCTACAATGCCTTGTTACACTTTACAAGTTCGCGGAAAGCGACGTTAAAAATAGAAATAGATTACTCTTTGATACTGAAACAGCGTCGATTCATTTCTTAGGAACGATCCTGCGTGATACCTATCTAGGTCATATGTTTGAATGCATCTTTTAGTCTAATAAAAAAGATAGAAACTTTACAGAAGGATCCTTGCGTTTACACTACTATTGTATAATAGAAGGTGGACAAATTCGTCAAAATTGAAAAATTTTAAATCGTTCCAAAAAAATTATTTTTAGCTAAGGGGATCAATTACAATCATTTTTGGTGAATAGACATACCCCCGAAATCCTACTCACTTTGGAGAAAAGAATTCGAATAGGTGCTGAAATTTTTCGGCGAAAAAAAAATTTCTAATCGCGATAATTCGCAGATTTATTGAAACCAACTAACAGCAGATTTTTCGTGATTTCAGGAAACGGAAGAAGAGCGCCGACATGTCGGCCTTGAACGTCGGGCCTTGTCGACCCGGGATTATATTCTGTCTGATTGTTCTACTGGCATCGCAATCTAATTCTGGTGAGTTCTACGGCGAATCCGTCGATAAGTTTCTCTAAGCGCAGGAACCTGAACTCGCTCCGCGGTTCTTTTATCTTCGACTTCGTCCCGCTTCAACGCCTCTAACACGCTCGACGCGTCGAAACGTAACTCATTTGGCAGCGAACAGGTGTACGTGAGATAGCATGAGAAAGTAGCTCCGACGAGGAAGAACGTTGCTTTCGGCTAGACTACTCGTTCCCCGTACATTCGTCTCGAAAAAACAATACCGCGACCGCCGTTGCATTACAATGCCTCGACGCTGACGAATACATTTCGGTTTCTGACTCGGATTCGATCCGATCGAATACCATATACAAAAGTATAACTTATCCTTATTTAGAGCGATCCCACGATATGTAATGCATCTTCCACGCGCAACTATTTTTCACACAATGCGTAACTTCCAAGTAATTTAAGGTGATCGTATTAGATGACTCATCCTGTGTATAAAATCAAACCTTTGCTCGCGAGGATCGATCGCGTCGCAACCTTTCCGAAACTGGCCACGATATCCGAATGAGCCACGTCCCGTCAGGACGTCGAACCTATCCTTGTCCTCCGTTGGCGTCTGGAGCGGAATAGTCTTGCCTCATAATGCTCACCTCTGGCATCGGCGGCCACGTCGGGGCCTAAGGTGCTTTCCCATGGACCTGGCACACCATATTCGTTCCTCGACGACTCGCAGCTCGCCCCGAAGCCGTCTTCTCCATCACGAGCCACGGTCTTCGAGGTATCGTACGAGCCTCTTCCGTTTACGTCGAGCCGGTTTCGAATTACCTGCGACTCACCCTACGCCTCTCGCGATCGACGATCGATCGAACGCGTCCGATCGACGGGGGTTCGATCGACGACCGATTAGCCATTGCCGTGGCCGCGACGGAAATCATTCGAAAAGGCTGGGACTACTTTCACCTGCGTGGCGATTGCGTCACGCGAATCTCGGGGTCAAGTTCGTGGGAAACGAACGATAACGCTGCTACAGAATCCTCTCACGGGAATCCAAATCTGAGAACAAAATTTCTGAAAGACAAACTCCTCCCTCGAATAAAACCAAGTGAACTTTGTAGATTTATCTGGGAGTCGCTGTCGTCTGTCAAATAAACATCGTTCGATCACGCACGATTTTAAATAGAAAAAAGTTGATATCTAGAATAAAATTACCGGTTAAAAAGTCCGCGAGCAAGCTGTTTACAACCCTTATCGAGGAGTTGCGCGTAAACGGCGATCTGCTTAATTCCCAGATCGATGAAACATCCAAGTAGGCAGATATTAAGTCTCGCAATTGCCCTCGGGATCTCAGTCATCCTCTTTTCACGATCCATCAACGCCAACTCGGAATCGATCCTGTTTCCCGGCGGCGCACACGGGGCGAGTATCATTCTCGGAACAGCGTGTTACCTCGAACGCAGCGACGTGCAAAAACGTTGCATCGTCAATGAGAGCTCATTGGAGATGCGTCGTTTTTGCCGTACCCCCCACCCCAACGGCAATTGGCCGTGACTAATTCAACGAACAGCAGGTGTGGATAAATGGACGGGAACGGTTCGAATTCTTCTCGACGTGCCTTCGTTCGTTCCTTTTTTCAACCAGCTAGGTGATCCTGTCCCTCGCGGCGCGTATCCAGGCGTCCTTTTTGCGCCAGTTTCCCTTTCGAGAGTCGAGAGATCGATCCCATCGATCCGTCCTGACGGCCGGTGGTTTTCTTCGAGGCCGATCGGCGCGTTTGAAAGACGTTTGCATTCGGAGAAAAGATCGATATTCTCGACGTATCGTCGTCTTGCTGGCGGGTATCTAGACGACAAGAACCCGCGTGTTTCGTTAACATCTCGAGCACGTTGCTTTCGCGACCAAACGGTTTCTTGTCGTCGAACGATTTACCTGAAATTATTACCACCTCGGGAGAAAACAGTTGCTGAAACGAGATCACATGTACGCGACACACGACTTGCCCGAGGACGAAGCAAAACGTTCGGGCAAAAGAACACCGAGGAACGTCGAATTCGATGATCAGTATCGCGTTAATTCGTTGACCGCTCTCATAATCGAGCTCCGCCCGGAAGAAGAGCGAACCTGAAAGAAGGTCGACAGAAAATTGATTTATTCGGCAGATTTCGAAATTTTTGCCGAACGGATACGCGAAGAGGAATTGAAAAAATGCGCGCGGCAGGCACACAGCTGCACGAATAACGGTCCCTGTACTTGCCTGCATCCACGTGATGCTGTGAATTCTGGTCAAACCTGTAGGCCCTGAAGAGACGGGATGTCACTGACCGCGTACCTCACCGTTGCCCACTTACGGTCCATGTCGCCGCACCTGACCCCCCGAGACGTTCCATATTTATGCCTTAATGCCAACCAAAGTGTCGTTATCTTCGAGTGTCGTTGAGCTGACGGAGCATGGCAGCCTCGAGTCGATAGCGTTCGAGCCTCCGATGCTTCCTGAAAACGTCGAATGAGTTAGCAGGTTGGACGAGTGTTCCGTCTTCTTTGGAATTCTCGTCGTGTAAAAACCCACGCTTCCTTGTCGCGAACCTCGGGTTATTGATTTCCGCGAAAGAATCAACTGGAACTTCTGAGATCCCAACTTATCCCACGCAGTTCCAGAGTAGGTAGTTCCATTCAAATTTAGAAAAAACGAAGAGTCCTTTCTTAATTGTTTTCTATAAATTACAAACGATAAATTTCGCTTTTGTAAGTTCTATAAAATTTGCATAACGGGTTAAGATACTTTCTCTATAGTAAAGAATTGTTTGGCTCCGAGAACGGGATAAAGAAAGTTGACGTAAGCCTAGCATTAGATAAGAGTCCTCAACACGAAGCTATCTTACGATGAACAATCAGGGAAACATTCTTCTATCCTTGCGTGTTTGCTAAAAACGTAATAACAATAATAATACAAATAATATGAAAAACAATAATAGTAAATATTGATACTGATTACCTGAAATTAAACAAACTTCTTGCTTCATTTGCATCGTCCACATTTGCTTGGTAAACATCGGTTGGTTGTCGAATACACTTGTGCAAACATGCTCGATTTGTTTGCACGAGAGGAGAATCTCGGCCTTTGTTTGAGGATACTCATTCGTCGTTATCGCAATAATTAATTACCACCTGGTCTAACGATACCTTTGAATTTTATATGAACCAATGCTATCCCAGTTCTCGAGTATTCGCGCAGGAACGGTGAATTCGAACGGTGCTCAAAATTCGGGACGCGTAAAGGAGTGGTTAAGTAAACCCAGTCGAGTCCCATTAGTAAAGGTACACACCGGGCGTACTTGTACAAACATTCCCGTATAATTAGTCGGTTTTCCTGACGCCTTATTTTTCGTCTATACACGTTATATAACGGTCGTCAAAAATACAAACGCCCCGAAAAGACAGGCCATTGATCCGAATCGACTCCTCCGATACAATAACAATTTGCACAAGAAAGGCAATGTCCTAAAATGGTCATTTCCGAATTCCTATTTTGCTGGCAGCATCAAAGATTGTCCGCCTTGTTTCTCCTACCTATCGTGCTACAGTGCAACGCTCCAAGAGACATTTATCTTTCCGTACTCTATTTACGAATGGTACTGCTTATCGCTGGCGTGAGAATACGGTTTTATGACGGAAGTAGCTTCTACCTGTGAAACGAGAATAAATGATAAAGCGGTTGATACGACGGGAGAGGAGGGATCTTCGCTAAACCAGAAGGATGTAGAAAGGACCCGTTGTAACTGGTACTTCGCGGGAGGACTCGCGTGTTCCCTCTGTTCTTTCCTCATTTCGTCCTTCTCTACGCTTTCGAGACTACTTACAGAGGTGGCGAGGTCAGCGGCGGTCATCCGACGAAGGGTATAACGGAACGTGTGGGTGCTACTCCACCGTGACACGGATTAAATAATCGTGTTAATTCCTCCCGTGTTCTCGAGACTCCCTTCTTACCGAGAATCTCCGTGTTTCCAGGTCGAGGCGCGTCACAGGTTCTCCTGAAATGTAGTCAGCGGTTTAATCTAGGAGCGCATAATTTGTATACGACAACGGTGGAGTATTCATTAGAATAAATTAAGAATAAATTATCCACTATTTTTCCATTAATGAAATAGAATCGAAGGCTTTACTTTTTAAAATTAATAAATAAATTTACTCATCCGTTGCTTAATCTTCGAACGAAAACTCGTTACGCGGCGAACGTTGAAATCATTTCTGAATCCTCCAACAAAGGTGCAGTAATACCATCGTTCGATCATTCCCGTGTGAAATAACAGTTATCGTTAGAAGTTGGTCAAGCAACTTGTCCGCAACTCCATCTTCCTTTGTCGATCCATCAACGCTGAACGGTTTAACGTAGCGGGCGGCAATGAACTCGATTGAAAATAGAAATTAATTTATGATTGTCCTCGAAACAGTGCCGGCGCTGCAAGCGAACGCTCGCATATTACGCCAGAACCGGTCGGTCAACATCTCTCGGCGCAACACGCTCGATACCAATGACATTGACATTGACTGTCGGAAGACCGTGAACGGCAATACGTTCCGATCCATTATGAGAACTTGACGACATCGTTTGCCGCTTTTGCAATCATTGTCACCTGGAGAGTGTGAATGCGTGTACGAACGACGCGCCAAACTGTAAACGGCATACAAAGGGATACTCAACGTCGTATAGAAATCGACAAATAACGCAGTCGTAACAAATTGAAATGCTAAACCATGAAGCAGCAACGCACGGAGTCTCTCGGTAGCCGAACCTAACAACGCATTAACGTTCGCTGGTAAATGATTCCGAAATCTTGGATCCTAAATTCAGAATGTTTCTTGGTAAAAGAAACGGGTCCGCGTACGTATCTCTTATAATGTCAAGAAGAGGGCCAAGGCTCCTCCTATTAACGTGTCGGATATTCCTGTACCAACAATACAATAGAAGATCTTTAGTCTACCGTAAACAGGGACATTGTAATCAAGTGGACGTACAGAACACTTCATGCCTTACGATACAACACGATTCACAGTTACTGTTCTCTACACCTTGAGGTCATTTTCCAAATATTACATCTCTCAAAAAATATACGAAAGCTGTCTTCGCGGTTGTCCAGGCTTTTTCTACGAAGAGGAGGATTCTGGGACCATTGTCCAAGAGCTCGGGATCTAAGCACCGAAGTATTCGACCGCGGAGCCCCGATAACGTTGCACGAACGACCGCAGATCCATTCTTGCGGCCGAACGGTTTCGTCGTTCCGTCGTAACGAGCCTCTTCATCCGACACGGGAGACGAAATTATTCCGTAGCGTTTTTCACGGTCGCCACGGCGTTGGATTCCTCAGCGACGGTTGCGGTGCCGGGTAACCGCGACCTTGGAGGACTAGCAGTGCAGAATTTCGTGCACGCGATACGCGCCGAAGAGCAGAGAGCCAGGTGCTCATCGGAGCGTGTGCGGTTGATGGTAATGAACTTTCGCGAGGCAAGGCCGCCGGGGATGATTTCATAACGCGCGCGCAATACCTCTGCTCTCGCTCGCCTGTCTCCTTTCCACGCCGGCAGGCTCGTTCCTCTTCTGCTCTCCCCGGGCCCGTAATGTTGCAGCGTACGTGCCCGAGCACCGAGAAACAGAGACGGAACGCCACGCAACAAAGACAAGACGGACGAAGACCGAGCAAGGTAATCGAAGAACGTTGACTTACATAATGACTGCGGAGAGTCTCCGAGATGCACGAGATCTGACCTCGATTACCGTTCATGCAAATGGGGTTTCCAACTCTCGAGGCAAGATCGTGTTTATTGTTGAGAACGATAAGCCTCCGGAGGCCGACCGTTTGTCCCCGATTAATCACCGCCTCTGGAATTCCGCGATCAAAGGACGGAATTCGTCGATAGCTTTGCATATCTCAAGCGGAAATGGAAACGCGACCTCCTGACGCCTGGACGACGATCCCGTTACCTGTTTATTTCGTTCCAGGAGTGCTGAAAACTTGCCACTCTGTAGTTGCTTGAAGCTAAGACAATTCGATCGTTCATGAAACGGCTCCTTTTCTCAGACGTAGATACTCTTCGTCCGCGAGAAGTTGACTAGATACAGGAATGCGGGTCTGATCGGTGTCTGGATCTCCACTCTGGGTTTAGAGTTTGTCGCTATTGGCCGGAACGAGGAAAGTGGGAATGAGGAAACTAGCGAAGTACTATAGAGAGATGACTTGTTGTCTAGGCATCCACAAACTAAACGAGACAAGGGCAAGGGGAGAAGGTAGTAGGGTCTCTATAACCACGAGAGATACATTTTTGTTCTATTCATGGTTACACCGATGTCCCTCAGTCTTGTCCTATCCTACTCTGTTGAATCGTAGTCGTGAACGATTCAGCCAATAATGACAATGCATGTGAGACCTAGCCATCAAGTCATCTCTCTATAGTACTAGCCAACTTCTCGCGAACGTACAGTAGATAGCTGGTCTGAGTTTTAGCGTACTCGCGAGCGACTCGATCCCATCGCTAACGGGTGCTGTTCGAATGGAAGGAACAAATAATTTATCGAGACGCGCGTTGGCAAAAAAAAAAGGACCGTTTCTTCGCACCTGTTGCTCGGAGGCAAGCCGATAATCGCGTCGGCAGACAATGTAACGGGTTTCGGAGCAAAAAACGAGGCGCATCGGTCCGGTAGCCGGTGTTGGGTCGCGTAACTCGCGTAAATTTGCTTACGCCATTAATCGCCGTGGCGGACGGTGCACGGAGTCGTCCGAGATTGTAATCACGCGCGACTCGCCGACACCTCGGTAAAGCGTCCGGTGCCCTGTGTTGGCAGCGGCGACCGAACGGGCGCAATAATTTAGCTCAGGCACCGTGCAAGACAAGAATCGTCTCGGCGGAGCGATGTACACACGGTACGTGCTCGGGCCCGTGTAACGTGGAGGCACGCGGCTGGGACCCATTCGTGGGACCCGCGAGACACGATGGGCCTTCCATTCACGGAGCTCGCTGTGCTTCCCAGTACAATTCAATTCGCTGGAAACCGCCGCCGTCGCCGCCGCCAGCACGCTCCGCGCCGCGGAATGCTGATTCTCGAATATGCCTTGGCTCGCTGCAGCGCACGTACGGAAACGAATGTCCGCGCTGGCCGGGTGCACCTTGCGGAAACGCACGCGCCGCGCATTTCAACCTCGCGCCTTCGAGTCGCGAATCGACTTCCGATCGCCCCGGCTAATGGGGTCTCCGGATTCAAAGGTCCTTCCGAGACGGGCCCGAAACGCTCTTTCGATCCTTCCGCGGGCAACAATAATTTCCTACGCGATGTAGACTTCGATAGTATCTACGAAATCCTCTTCGCTATTTTTTTAGATTCAAAATTCCAGCGATGGCTATTTTCATAGTTAATCGTAGCGAATTTCTAAATTCCACATCTCACTAGCATCGTACTATTAACATGAGTTACGAGTCTGACTCGATATTAGAAGCCAAGGTGTTAGGACGGTCTCCATTGGTCTTGAGAGCAGCCTAATTATGATTGTATTGTTTCGCGAGTCAAGAAATACGATCGAATTTAATTGACGCCCAACGAACGTTTCGAATACGGAACAATACACGATCCGCGAACGAATTAACCGATTTACCTCCTTTCGTGAGAACAGATCGCATACAAGTATTCCTAGAAACAAAAGCAGTATGAAATTTTAATCTCTCGAGTCGACAACGAAGTGGATAGCTTGTAGAGATGTAATAAATAAAGAAATGAAACGAGTGAATAACACGATACATCATTGACAATTATTCAAAAACCACTTGGAATAATGATTAAAGAAGAAATTTATGTGCCGCGTCGTTTATCAAAAACGACATTATTTATGGATACCTGTAATATCTACTCATTTCGTTAGTCTTTCCTTGTATCGTTGCGCAATCAACGTGTGCACACATACGCAGGATGATTCATAAATTCATAATTCATAGATTCATAAACTAATCCAGAGATAAGTAATAATCGCACAAGAAGATGATCATTACGCAGATGATTAATTCGCTCTGCAAATGTGTGCAGACGTATTTTCTTCGAATAAAATTTACTCGGAAAACAATGAAGAGTTACGAAATTTTTCTAATAGAGTAAGAACTCCATTAACATACTACTTCCTTCCACGACTGTCTTCGCTTAACCGATGTCTGCGATTGGCGGAATTTTTTAAAGAGGATGATTCAGATTTTGGGACCAGACGAACGAGATCTCCCTCCGAAATTCATCATAAGTAGCAACAAAAAGATATTTGCAAACCATCTTCGTTGCCTCGTAATAAATCTGCCAAGCTCGGTGCATTCAATGAAAGGACTATACTGCACATTCGAATCTTTCGCTTCGCGATGCACGTATCCGCGTACGCGAACGTCTCGTGCATCTCAAGAAGTTCCTGGTCGGTTTTCGAAGAAAAAAGTACAAGTAAAGCTTTCCAAAAGAGGACGGCACGTTTCACTCACGAATTCGTAGGCCCCGTCTTGCTTCTACGGACACGTATCTGCTAGAACAAAGGTCAAGAAACTAGACTTTTAAACTTCGATAAAACCCAATTGCGCTATTAAAAAATTCTGCCAAACTGTTGCATTCAATTTTTGAACGAAATCCAAGGCGAGCGGTTAACGTTTCTCCTCTAAAAGAAACAATGTACTTTAAAATATTGAGTTTTCACCATCGGCGACGAGTACGCGTCGACGGTGGAACGAGGAAATATTTTTAAACCGAGCGTACATTGAAACTACTTGGAGATTTTCAAAAGGATACGCGACGACGCGAACGAAGGGACGAGAAAAAGCGACAAGGTTCTATCGACGAACAGAGAGGCTTATTGTGCGAGTATGAAGAATGGCTGAACGATCGTATCCTCGAAGGGTGGCGCGTCGCGTTTTTCACGAACAATCGAACTCTCGGAGTCCCGCGCGCGGCACTTCAATTCCAAAGAAATTGCGAAAACGCCGCGCGTAAGGCAAGGAACGTAGCTCAGAATGGAGCTCTACACGCGCCCGCTGGTACGTTTTTACGCAAACGTGTCGTCGTAGGTAAAGAGAACGAGAGAGAGAGAACCGTCAACAGAGAGAGAAAGTGAGAACCAGAGAGAATTCTGTATTCCATGTGCACTCGGCATACAATTCGTTCGACTGGGGCGAGGGTGTTAACGAGAATTCGCCCACGTACGCTCGCGCCATATGACGCTTTGACTCATTCCGTTGTTGGAGCCGGTTCACCCTCCGGCCAAACGCATCCCGCCGGTAATTACTATGATAAACTACATGCAACGGAGAGACACGGCTCGTTTCCCTACGAATTTCATGGGAATTGGTGTTTCTGAGATTACTCTGCCTTGCACGACCCGCGAAACCTTGGAATTCAATGCTCGAGCAGACGGTGGCTCGAATCGATCCGAATCTGCCAATTGCTTGTATTGTCGTTATTTCAATGGCAGACGATCTCCAACTGATTTTGTATCGCGTGGGTTCGAGTGGAACCCTCCGTGACAACTATCGAGTTTGCATTGATCTCAGACATTGCGATGTTCTTCAACTATCCAACTTTCTGGAAACATATTTTCACAACGTTCGTATGCTTTCTGTTACAGCGCCAGTATACGACCACGATACCACACAAGTTGCAGAATACAATGGAGGTACGTACCTACGGTGCGCCGACTTTTATTACTCCTAATCGATGTACACGCACGCCACGGACGTGACGTTAATTGTATCGCAGCCGAACAGATGGCACGTGCCGCTTCGACCATTCTTGCACGGCACCGCTTTCAATCGATCCTTTCGATGAATATTAAAATCGTTCAACGCCTGATTACCGTGTCTCGTAGTTACGCTACCAAAACACATTTCCTGTAGACTGCGTACATAAAACAAAGTACATTCCTATTTGACGCTCGATAAGAAGTAGCGATATGGTCTACATAAGCAATAAAACTACGAAATAAAGAGTCACCTTATCTGACTCTACACTTTTACACCGTCTAAGAATCTAATCGTTGTCTCGATCGCAGCCTCGACAGGATGCTACTACAACTTCCAGCGTTACGACGAGGGCGACAGAATCGTCACGAACGAACCGTGCCTGAACTGTACGTGTCACAATCGGATGCTGATGTGCTACCTGAGGGTCTGCCCATTCACGAAAGCGATCGGCCAGGACTGTACCGTGGAGAAACGGCCGGACCAATGCTGCCCCGTCATCACTTGTCCGGAAGTGCCGGTGCAGCTGTTGACGTCGACGACCACCGCGCCGGCGGAGATTTCCGGCTCCACGGCGGTCGGTTTCCACGACAATTACGGCTGCAACGTTCACGAACGATTCTACGCGGATGGCGCGCAACTGCCGGTCGATCCGCAAAATCCTTGCGAGCTCTGTTATTGCATCAGGAACAGGACTACTTGCGTTATGCAGGAGTGCACTCTCCGAGTAGCCGGATGCAGGCCAGTTTATCAACCCGGCGTGTGTTGTCCGGTCAAATACAATTGCGGTGAGTCCCTCGTGAACATCGCTTTTGATCATGCAGCCTGCACTAAATCATAAGTTTGACTCGTCCACTGGAAAGGGGGGGAGCGTCAACTGTCTGTGGGGTTACCGCGGAACGATCTATCGCGACGCGACGACAAAATTAAAAATTGTGCACTCTTCGAGTCTATTAGGGATCCATTACTTTCACGTTTATTTCAAGACTTTTTGTTTTATAATTTGTTGCCATTTTAAAGGTAACTTCACAATGCCTCTTTCATAGAAGCCCTGGCCCTTGAATAATATTTTGAAAATATTGTTTCCAATTTCCATGATAGAATCGTCTCGATTGTGTCAATATAATTTTCGAATTTGTAAACAGAATACGACGAGGACCTTGCAACGACGGTTGAACCAACACCTGGCCTGATCATGACCACGACGGTAGCACCCGGAGCGACGCCGCAATGTTACCACGAAGGAAAGGTTTACGAGGATGGTGATTTGATCTATTCGAAGCAGCCTTGCCAGCACTGCTACTGCTTCCGCGGTGACATTGCCTGCGCTGTACAGAACTGTGGAACGCCCATGAAGACGCACGGAAAGAACTGCACCGCTTTGCCACCGCCGGAAGGCAAATGTTGCCCAACCACGTATCAATGCGGTAAGAAACTCGATCTTTTATCAAAGTTAGACCGTCTATATCATCGAAGTGAATTTATATATAATCTGCTTTACGTTGTACAGAAGAAGACGAAGTTATAACGCTACCAAGAGGCGAGGAGCAATCCACCGAGGAAGAAATTCTCGAGACTACGGTATCGGCGGTGACGGAGGCCGAGAAGGAACTTCCTGGTCCTGAAACGACCGACGAGACCTTCCCAGGTTTCGACAACGCGATCCCGGGAGACGGCAAAGAAGAAAGCAGTACCCAAGGTGTCATGGAGACCGTATCGCCCACGGAGAAGCTTGAGAAAGAAACGCCACAAGAAGAGAAAGCTCCAGAGTTTGAAACCACTGAAAAGGAAACTGCCGTTTCGGAGGAATATGTGACAGAGGGTCTTCCTTCCGCAACGGAACCCAGCCCGGGAGCTAAATCGACGGAATCTATCGAAGGTCAAACGACGGAAGAAACGATCCACGAAACGACTGCAAAACCTGCGGAGGAGGCTACTCAAGGACTTTCGGAGAGACCAATTCCTGAAGAAATGCCTGAAACATCTTCTCCAAAATCAGAGATGCAGCCCGAGGAAGAGACCGCCACGAAAGAGGAAGAGGAACAACAACCAGTCACCGAAGAAGCTGCACCGGAGAAGGAACAAACCGAGGGTCCGCAGAAGGAGCAGCCGACCGAGCAGCCAAGTACCGAGAAAGCGATAGAGGAAGAAATGAAACCAACGGAAGAAGCTGTGACCAGACTGGAACAAGAACCGAGCGCCACCGAAGTCGTGATTCCTAAAGAGGAACAGCCGACCGAAGCAGCCGAGAAATCTACCGAATCGCCGCAACTCCCGAGCGAAGAGACGGCAACATCATCGCCAGAAACACTTCCCGAGGCAGAAGCAACTACGACGAAGAGCTTAGGCGAGGAACAAGTGACGGAGCCAGCCAAGGGAACGGAAACTCCTGCGATGGTTTCGGAACCGGAACAGAAAGTCACGACGGAATCGGTCGAAGGAAAGCCAGAGGAAGTTACTACTGAGGCAGAAATGGTTACTGGGAAACCTGTGTCCGAAGTTCCAAGCACGGAACAAATTCCTGGCGAGGAAGTAGAGAAGGAAACACCGGTTAGCCCAGCGGAAGAGCAACCCACCGAAGCAACGACTCCCGAGCATGGCGAGGAACCAGCGTCTACGGAAGGTGAACCTGAAAGAAAACCAGAATTGGAGGTATACGATCACAAGATGCCCGAAAAACTGCCTGGAATAGTGCCTAAGAAGGACGACACGATACCTACGGAAGAGCCAATGGGTATGGAGGAACCTGTGGTAACGGAGAAGCATCTTGAAGAGGAAGAAGCTCCTGAAGTTCCAGAACGGGGTCCAGCCGGCATTCCTGCCACTGATCGCGTACCTGAAAGCAAAGCAGAGGATAAAGAAGCAGTGACTGAACCAATCCACGTAACGCAAGGCTACGTTGATATGAAACCACACGACTTCCACGTACCTGGCAGTCTTGTAACCGAGGCTCCGGAGAAAGTTCCCACCACGTATCTTCCACCTTCGTCGGAAACAACGGTCGCTCCTAGAAAAGAAGAGGCAGTATCAGTTGAGGAAGCTACGACAGTTGCAGCACACTTACCAGAAGAGCCTTCTGTTACGGAAGCTCCGGTCGAAGGCGTTCCGTCCGTCACTGAGATGGGTCAGATCCCTGTCGTTCAACCAGAAGTGACCGAAGGCGTTCCTGAAAGTACAGAAGTTAGTCCAGGTCTGGAGATTTCAACGTCTACGCAGCAGATTCCGCAGGAACAAACTCAACAGACTGAGAAACCTAGTTTACCAGAGGAACATGTCACCGAGTCATCGTCTTCCGAAGTTCCGCCGTCGAAAGAAGTTTCCATTGAAGAAGAGTTGCCAACGAAGGGACTTACCATTGACGAATCCGGTGAAACTTCGTCCGAGGAAGTCAGCGATTCCAGCGAGGAAACAGTGCCTAAAGAAGAATCGACCGAGGAAGGAATGGAACCCTCTGAGGCACCGGGTCAGCCACCTAGCGTCGAAGAACATCCAACGGAACAGCCAGCTGTGGAAGAACAAAGTACAGAGAGTAAAGAGTTAACAACCGAAAGTGTTACCGTGGCACAGTCGACCGAAGCTCCGCAGGTTGAAGAAGAACCTACAGAAGTTAGTCCTGTTCCAGAACAGAAACCTACGCCTGAAGAAGAGACGCCTATGGAACAAGCTACAGCTGCACCAGAAGAAGAGTTGCCAAGCGAGAAACCTAGTCCCGAAGCACCTGAAGAACAAGTGACTCAGAAACCAATTTCAGGCGAGGAAGAAGCTCCGTCTACCGCTAAGACACCAGAAGTTGAAGAGGAAAGCACGCCGGAAATGCCTGTTGGCGAAGGTGAGACGAGCGAAAAGCCTGTTACGGAAGAAATTATAAAGGAAGTAACCGTTCCGAAAACCGAAGGAGCTCCAGTAACTCCAGAAACAGCAGAGAGTGAGAAACCAACAGAAGGTTCTTTAATGGTAGAAGTTCACCCAACGGTAGTTCCAGTCGAGGAAACGAAGCCCGAAGAAACAGAATCTACAGAGCAACCTGCTATCGAACAGACTGAAGTACCAATAACCAAAGAAGCATCTACCGAAATGGCTCCGGAAGAACAGAAGACCGAAGAACCGATTCCAATGAAGGAGGAAGCTCAAACCGGAGGACCTATCGCTGAATTACCATCGACCGAAGAATCGATCACTGAAGCAGAATTGGAGAAAGAAGGAACTCAGGCTCCGCTTGAAGAACATAAGCCAACCAAGCCTCCTATTTCCGAGCGTAAAGAAGATAAGATGGGCGTAGAAAAACAACCAGAGGAAATGGAAGGCACTCAGAAACCATCTCTTGAAGAAGAGACGCCAACTGAAAAGCCTACGGAAGAGGAAGCAGTAACAACAACTGCCGAGAAGGAAGAGAAACCGATTGAAAAACCGGTCGAGGAAGAGGAAAAACCAACCGAAGAAACGAAACCGATCGAAGGAGAAGAGTTCACTGAAAGACCCATTGAAAAGGAAGAACCTGTCGAAGAAGAAAAGCCAACTGAGGGAGTTAGCGAGGAGCCTGTTGAGGTAGAAAAGCCTACGGAAGGACCTACTGAAGAGCAAAAACCAGTCGAGGAAGAACAGGAGACTGAAAGTCCTTTAGAAGAAAAGAAACCTACGGAGGAAGAAAAACCTGTTGAAGAGGAGAAACCAACTGAAATGCCTACTGAAGAAGGAAAACCTGTTACGGAGGAAAAGCCAACCGAGATGCCTATCGAAGAAGAAATAACTGAAAGGCCCGTTGAAGAGGAGAAGCCTACCGAGGGAGAAAAACCAACTGAAGGACCTAGCGAAGAAGAGAAACCTTCCGAGGAAGGAAAACCAACTGAAGGGCCCAGCGAAGAAGAAAAACCAACGGAAGGACCTGTTGAAGAGCAAAAACCAACTGAGGAGGAGGAGAAGCCGACCGAAGAACCTACTGAAGAAGCAAAACCTGCTGAGGGAAAACTGCCGACGGAAAAATCTGTTGAAGAAGAGGAGATGGTAACCGAAAGACCTAGTGAAGAGGAGAAACCAACGCAGCCTAGTGAAGAAGAAAAACCTGCTGAGGAGAAGAAACCAACTGAAAGTCCAATGGAAGAAGAAAAATCAACTGCAGAACCTATGGAAGAGGAGAAACCTGTTGAGGAAGAAAAGCCAACTGAAGGACCAACTGAAGGAGAAAAGCCTATCGAAGAGGCAGGAGTAACTGAAAAGCCTGCAGAGGAGGAGAAACCAACTGAACAGCCTGTTGAAAAAGAAGGACCAACTGAAGCGCCTGTAGAAGAAGAGAAACCGACTGAAGGAACCATGGAAGAAATGAAACCTATTGAGAAAGAAGAACCCACCGAAGCACCTGTAGAAGAGGAAAAACCAACAGAAGAATCTATTGAAGAACAAAAGCCTACTGAAAAAGAAGGAGCAACCGAGGCGCCTGTAGAAGTGGAGAAACCAACTGAAGAATCTATTGAAGAACAGAAGCCTACTGAGACGCCTGTGGAAGTGGAGAAACCAACTGAAGAATCTGTTGAAGAACAAAAGCCTACTGAAAAAGAAGGACCGACCGAAGCACCTGTAGAAGTGGAGAAACCGACTGAAGAATCTATTGAAGAACAGAAACCTACTGAAAAAGAAGGGCTAACCGAAAAGCCTGTAGAAGAAGAGAAACCATCAGAGGGTGAAAAGTCTACTGAGATGGCCCCAACAGAAAAGCCTATTGAAGAGGAAAAGAAGACTACAGTTGAGGAAGAGAAGACAACCGAAGGACCTACCGAGGAACAAAAACCATCTGAAGCTCCGACCGAAAGGCCTGTCGAGGAGGAAAAGCCAACCGAAAAATCTGTGGAAGAAGAAAAACCAAGCGAAGTCACTCCTGTTCAAGAAAGTGTGAGTCAAGTTCCAGTTTCGGAAGAAATTTCCACGGAAGGTCCAATGGTTGAAGAGAAACCAACCGAAGGTGCCGAATCTGTGCCTACGGAAGTTCCTAGTTTAGGTGAAACTACAATTGGAGTTAAAGGAGAACCCGAAGCGACGACTGAAATTGTAAAAGAAACTCCACACGTTTCTACGACGATTGCTGGTGAAGAAATTCCATCCACGGAAGCTCCTGTACCTGAAGAGAAGCAAACAGAGGTTCCCGCTGAAGAAATAACAACTGAGCCTTCTAAACTGGCTCCAGAACAGCCTGTTGAGGAAGAAAAATTACCAGAAAGCACTCAGAAACCAGAAGTATCGTCCGAAGCATCCACACAAGCGGTTCTACCCGAAGCATCCACGGAAGCAGTTCAAACTGAAACCTCAACGCAAGCAATCCCGACTGAAGTAACGAGCGAACAGGAAGGTAAACCAGTAGAAAAAGGTGTCAGTACTGAAGTGCCTGAAGTGTCTTCCACTGAATCTGCAGTTTCAGAAGCGTTCACCGCATCTTCCGTAGAAACGGCGTTGCCGGAAGAGGAACAGAAAGTTTCGCTTCCCGAAGAAGTTCAGACAGAAGCAACTCCATCGAAAGAAGCAGCTATGACAGAAATTCCGTTAGTAAAAGAAACAGAAGTTCCAGTTACGCCAGAAAGAGTACCCGAATTGTCGACTGCAGAACCCACCAAGGAGAAAGAAATACCAGAATCTACGCCGTACGCGGAAGAAGTACCGCCGAAGATAACAACCGAACAAGAATTCGAACAACCTTCGACGCCTGGAGTAACACCGGAAGAGGAAACAACATCCAAGTATCCGGATCATGCACCACCTGCAATTCCAGGAGAAGGCAACTGTCTCATCGAAGGACAATCTTACTACAACAACTCCGCTATTCCTCCAGTGAATCCCTGTCAACTCCAGTGCCGTTGCATCAGCAGTATCGTTCAGTGCGAACTTGTCCAGTGTCCGCCACCTCCGAGTCATCTATCGAATTGTATGCCTGTACACACGAGCAAAGATTCCTGTTGTCCGATGTACACGTGCGACTCGACTCCTACAGCGGTATTAGAATCCGATAACCATATGATCGAACACGAAACGCCTAAATACGAGACAGAGGAAGAAGAACAGAAGACGGTAACGCCTACAGTTTCCGAAACTCCGGTTCTAGAGTCCACGAAAGAACCTGTTCAAGGTGTTAAGGAATACGGACAGACTACTGTGCCTGGTTTCACCGAAACGACACCGAAGCCTGTTGAACCCGAACACGTACAACCGACAACGGCTGCAGAATCGACCAAGGAACCTGAAGAACATACTGTCGTTTCGGTACCTCCAGTAGAGTCCTCCAGTCAAGCTCCTTCCGAGGAACCGAAAGAAACTCCAGAAGTACCCAGTACATCGGAAAAGGGCGTGGAAGAACAGGAAGTAACTAATATTCCGTCTACCGAACAACCGATCGAAGGGCAGACGCCTGAGGAGCAAACTTCGAGTCCAGCCACCGGCGAGGAACAAACAGTTGTGACGACGGAGTCGATCCAAGTGGAACAAACGTCTATGGGAATTGAAAAAGAAGCTGCTCCCGCTACGATGAAATCCGTGGAAGAAGAGCCATCGGAAGAAACGCAGAAACCTGTGATGGGTGAACCCGAAGCAACTGTTTCTCCTGCAATTCCAGAAGAAGGTGCGGGCAAAGAACCTGAAGTACCAAGTTCGTCCATGATGCCAGAGCTTCCAGTATCGGAAGGTCAACCTCCATCGGTTACTGAAAGTCAGAAACCGATAGAAGAAGAGACCACTGCCAGCGTAGAAGTACAGCCCACGCAACCTGAACAATCGACGCCTGAAAGCGAATTGCAGACTGTTGAACCGAGCGAGGCAGAGACCGAAGGACCATCGTCTCCCGCTGTAGAAGTGTCTACTTCGGAACCGAGTGTCAAAGCTGGCGATGAACCCAAAGTTACTCCGGTAGAACAGGAAGCCATTCAACCTACGGAAGGCGGAGCGCCTGCAACACCAGAAATGGAAGGCTCTACGGAAGCTCCGGTATCGGAAGAAGCAACTGTTCCTGGCATAAGTAAAGAAGAACCAACTGGTACCGAAGCAGTAGTGAAAGAAGAAACGACGCCATCCAGCGAAGGTGAGCCAACTACCAAACAACCACTTTCTCCCGAAGAAGAACAAACAGTACCAGTCGAAACTGAACCTTCGACGCCTACTTCTGTAGTTGAGGAACAAACCAAAGAAACACCTGCGGTAGAAGGTGAGGTGAAGGCAACTACAGAAGGCGTTGAAAGGCCCACTGAACTCTCTACGCAGCAACCCGAAAAACTGCCAGAGGAACAATTACCAAGCTCTACCGAAATATCTGAAACTAGCACCGAACTACCAACGATATCTTCTGAACCCAAAGAAACAACCGAGCAAGAGAAAGTTAGCGAGAAAACTCCGGTTGAAATGAAGCCCGAGGAAGGCGCTCCACCTGAAGAACAAACTCCTGAATCTGTTTCGCCCACCGAAGAAGAAGCTACACCGTCCGTAACTCCTCAAGAAGAAATCACGGAAGCAACGCCTGAAGCGACTAGCGTAAAATCGGTTTCAGAATCAACTCTACCCGAAGAAGCTGAGCAACCTGCGACTGAAAAGGAATCACCGATACCTTCTACAGAAGAATCTGTTACCGTAAGCGTTAAGGAACAACCAAAAGAGCAACCAACAACCGAATCATCGACTGCTCCGATCGAAGGCGAAGTGTCTGAAAGTACAACACCAAGCGAACACGAAGCTCCAAAACCAACGATTCCAGAACAAGTAACGGAGAAACAAGAACAAATGACGGAGGAGCCTGATATTTCTTTGAAGGAAGGAACGGAAGAACCGATAATACCAACCGAAGAAGTAAGTACTGTACCAGCTGTTACCGTGGAAGAGCAGAAACCTGAAGAAGAAACTCAGAAACCGAGCGTAGAAGAGGGTATCGCATCTACGGAACCAACCAAGATTGCTCCACAAGGCGAAGAAGTTACTGCAGCAGGCGAAGAACAACCTGGTGAATCAAGTACGCCAGCCGTTGAAGTCAGTTCAACGTCAATACCTCAAAGTACCTCAGTCATACCTCAGAAAGAAACGGAAGAACAGAAACCTGGCGTGGAAGGTGAAGGCGTATCCGAAGAGCCATCGATGGGAGAGAAACCATTGGAGGATGGCATGCCAGGAACAACGCAACAAACCGAAGAACCGTCTCTGGAAAAAGAAACAGTACAGCCACCGATGCAAGAAGAGAAAGGAGAAGTTGAAGTTCAAACGACTCCAGCAGTAGAGACTGAGGAAACGGTTGAACCTGTATCTAAGATACCAGCTGAAGTCAGTCCAACCGAAGTACCGGAGAAAATACTTCCTAGCGAAGCACCGAAACCAGAGCTTCCTGAAGTGCCAGAAAAAGTACTTCCAACCGAGGTGCCTGTAAAAACTACCGATGTTCCTGAAAAAATAGCTCCTGTTACGGATGTTCCAGAAAAAGAGCTTCCTGTACCAGTAGCACCAGAGAAAGAAATTCCAGTCGAAACCCCTGAGAAAGAACTGACCACTGAAGTTCCTGAGAAAGTAACTCCTGCTGAAGAAATTCCTGAGACTGTAACTCCTGTCGAAGAAGTTCCAGAGAAAGAGCTTCCATCTCAAGTGCCAGAAAAAGCAACTACTACAGAGCTTCCAAGTGAAATTCCTGAACATATTCTTCCTGGCAAAATGCCCGAAAAGGATATTTCTGAAGAAGAGAAGTCTACAGAAGTACCTGAGAAAGTTCTTCCTGAAGAAGAAATTCCTTCTGTAACGGAGAAAGGTCTTCCTGAAGAAGAAATTCCTTCTGTAACGGAGAAAGGTCTTCCTGAAGAAGAAATTCCTTCTGTAACGGAGAAAGTTCTCCCTGAGGAACAGGTGCCTTCTACAACGGAGAAAGTTCTTCCTGAGGAAGAGATGCCTTCTGTAACGGAGAAAGTTCTCCCTGAGGAACAGGTGCCTTCTGTAACGGAGAAAGTTCTTCCTGAGGAAGAGATGCCTTCTGTAACGGAGAAAGTTCTCCCTCAGGAAGAGGTGCCTTCTGTAACGGAGAAAGTTCTTCCCGAAGAAGAGGTGCCCTCTGTAACAGAGAAAGTTCTTCCTGAAGAAGAGATGCCTTCTGTAACCGAGAAAGTTCTCCCTGAAGAAGAGAAGCCTGCCGAAGTTACAGAGAAAGCTCTTCCTGAAGAAGAGATGCCTTCTGTAACCGAGAAAGTTCTCCCTGAAGAAGAGAAGCCTGCCGAAGTTACAGAGAAAGTTCTTCCAGAAGAGAAGCCTGTCGAAGTAACAGAGGGTCTTCCCGAAGAAGAGAAACCTGTGGAAGGTGAGCAACAAACATCGCTACCCGAAGAAGAAGTAGAAACTCCGCAAACTACAGAAAGTATAGTACTCAAAGAAGCTACACCAAGTGCAACCGAGCCTCCTCAAGTTGAAGAAAAATCGACCAAAGCTCCAATGATCAGCGAAGAAGAATTAGCACAGCCAAGTACATCCGCGCCTGAAATTGAAGCGACTAGTTCTCACGAACAACCTTCTTTGGCCGAATCCACGGAAACTCCGATTGCGCCTGAGGAGCAGGAACTTCCAACAAAGACGACTCTACCGAGCCGACCATCGGAAGAGACTCAACCTTCGACGGAATCGGCGCCCGAAGCATCGACAGAAGCCGGAATAGAGAAACGTCCAGAAGTCGAGACAACGCCCGAAGAGTACACGACCAAGGCATCGACGGAACAGCCTCAAGAAAAGAGTACCGTAGAACCAGTAATTCCTGAAGAACATAAAGAGGAAGGTGTATCGATGGCACCTGGAGAAGGTCAACAGGTAACCGAAGCACCTGCAGAGGAACAAGCCACGAAAACCGAAGAAGCGCTTCCAACGGAACCGTCGGTGGAAGAACCGGAGGAAGGAGAAGAAGGTTTGCCGCATCACGGTGAACCAACGTTACCAGAATCTGCTTCGACTACCGAGAAGGTGGAACCTGTCGAGGGTGAGGTCGAGGAGCCTCTTCAGCCAGTAAACGACACGTACGGAACAGCCGAACAACCTGGCTATCACAAAGGATCCACGAGCACTCTAGCTCCACAGATACCCGAGTATCCCGATCAGTCCGTGTCCGGGGAGGACTACGACGAAGACGATCAGGCTATCTACGGGCCAGGCACTTGCAGATACGGGGGCAAGGTTTACGTGTCCGCTCAACAGATACCGAGGGACGATCCGTGCGACTTCTGCTTCTGCTTCAGAAGCGACATCATCTGTCTTCAGCAGAGCTGCCCGCCACCGATTCCGGGCTGCCACGAGGAACCGATCAGCGGTTTCTGTTGTCCTAGATACGAGTGCCCGGTATCGATGGCCACGTCGCTCAACATAACCACGACCACGACGACGACCACGACCACGTTACCGCCGCACTTCCACGCCCACGCGTACAAAGGTGCCGCGAAACGAAGCGGCTGCCAAATCCGCGGCCAAGCGTACCGCGTTGGAGAAGTCATTAGGTCCGCGTCGGGACCTTGTCTTCAATGCACGTAAGTAAAACTTAACAGAGAGTCTATCTTCCGGTGGAAATGAAAGTCGAGTGTGTCGCGAGGTTTACGCGTCGTAGCGATTGCTTTTCAGGGAATGCACGCGACAGATGAATTTAAACGAATGGTTTGGAATTTCAGCTGCGGAGGCGACGGTAACATGAAATGCGACCCCAGGGTGTGCAGTCCAGAGCCAATGCTGAGGCAGATGATCGCAGCAGCCACAGCCAGAAGGAGGAGATGAGCCGGCCAACACGACCCCGGTGATCCGGCAAAGAATCGTACATACGAGGAAGAAGTCTAGAGGAGGATCAGTGTTGTATAAAAGTGAATTTAAAAATATTCTAAACTATCTAAATGTCGCGAAACACAGACAATAATGTGCTTCGGCGATCACGAACTGAGTGGCCAAAACGTAAACGTTTATATTATAATATTATATTATGTTATATACAAAAAATGAGAGAGAGAGAGAGAGAGAGAGAGAACGAGAGCGAGAGTAGTAGAGGATAAGATGAAAACGAAAGGGACTAAAAATGGGATTTAGCTACGTAAAAAGTAAGGCTCGTTTCTGGTGCCAAACGTGAAACGGAAATGAAGCAAACCGGTGGAACGGGAATGGGAGAGTGGACGATACTTCGTGATAGTTCCACGTCTCACGCCATTTTTTGCGAGTAAACGATGGTTATGGTGAAAAAGGAAAAAAAAAATGAAAGATATTGCCGAACGTACGAGACTTATGACTGTGCCTTCGTCAGTGCTGACAACAGCGGCACTACTTTCGTTCCGTGGCAGCCAAGCGGCGCTTGATCATAGCCGCGCGACGATCATCGTCGTTCGAGTGACAGCCTCGGGGAATCGATCGTCGTTAGGTCTAAAAATATGGTGACGGGAAACAAATGATAATCGCGTTTCGGCAAAAACGTAACCAAAAAAAAAGAAAAAAATAAATAAACAAAAAAAGAAAACGAAAAACGCATGATTTGGTAAGCGTCGAACGATTTCTTGTACAGTGGCATTGTAACAGCGATCGAGGATCAAGCTCCCTCGATAAGAACCGCCTGCGAGAACGTGTCGCTCTTGCGATACCACTGTAGAGACTCGAACAACAATGATCTATAGACGGGTAATCCGCTGCACGATCAAGGTAGACCCGGATCGTTTTTTTTGGCTGGCACGTGTCGTGCGCCAAACGATCAGTCCACATTTACTCACGTTTGCTGACGTTCACGCGTGCTCGAACGCGATCGGGACAACAAAACCGCGACAAACAATGCAATCTTTCTTTCAAATATTTTATTTTTGTCTACGCACTCGAAATCCGCAAGTTTTACAGCCGTCTTCCTGCCTTCGCGAGCGCAACAAACACGAGTAATCTCGGGTTCTTATCGACGAGCGAACGAACCCCGGTGCAATAAACGATTCGCGTTCGAGTGTGCGCGCACGTGCGTGCGTGCGTGCGTTCGCGTGTGTGTACGTGTGTGTGCATGGTACATTTATGTGTTTAAAAGATTAAAGAAAGACACGACGAAAGGTACGCGTATCTCAAAGCTCAAACAGCGGCTCGCGCGGAGGACCGATTGCGAATTTGCTTCTCCGGCGAGCTGGCCTCATTATATATATATATACAAAAAAATATATATATATAAATATAAATATATATACATTTATACGATTCTTTATATGCACTGTACCCTCCTAATAATAATACTTAACGATGTTCTATACGTTTGTACGAAAGTATAATTATTTACGGCAAATGATCGTCCGTCGTTCCTCTAGTCTCAAAGTGTCGCGTGATTATATCATTGTAAATCTTCGGAAAGCGTGCTTTGCTCTGCTCGGTCCCGCCGCCCCTCCACCGCGATATATCGGTGAACAGTCAATTACTTTGATAAATCTCTCTTTCTGACAAACGACGGGACGTCGTCGTGGTTTGTTCGCAATAGTGTTCGCGTGAAGCGCGCAAAAGGGTGGAGTCGAACGCGGGACACGAACGTCACGCTTTGAGACTCCGGAACCTCGTCGACACTCTTTAGGTGTAATAGAATTGAACGCTATTATCGTCGCACAAAATACTGCGCATACTGTCTGTATTTATAATCGGATGAAGATGACAAGTCCAAACACTGTCTTCCTGATATCAGTAACCCGCGAATCCCATTGTAAAGCGCGTTCCGTCGATCGACCTCGTATTTACGGATGAAAATTGACGGGAACGCGTTCGATCAAACGAATGTGTTCTACGCAATAAAACTACACGCAATGAAATTGTAAACGAGAAAGGAAACTCTTGTCAATATGAAAAAGAACAGATCGATCGGTCACCCACTCGATCGTGATACAAGTGGCCATAATAATTACCATCGCTGTTTTCAAAGAAGAAATATTTTAATAACGTCGATAATAAAGTTGAAGAACGTATGGAACACGCTTTCGCTCTTTGTTTCGTGAAACTTAAAGAAAAACTGTCGCGAAACGTAAGTATCGCGCGTGTCCAGTGGTGTATTTCTCGTCTGACATGTTAATCGTTTCGCTGTTCAGGTTAGGCCTAAAGCAATCGTTAGAGAGTATTTAATTCTTAACGCAACCCGTGACCACGCGAATCGATCGATTCAGCCAATCGAGTCGGTTGATGATCCGAGCCGTTCGACCGATAGACATTCCTGACACGCGTCTTCAGCATTTATAGCCTACTTTCTACCATTAAACTCAGCCAGTTTCTATCCCTTGAACGCCCGGACCAACCGACGTTTGTATATTTCACATCCCCAAACATAGTTCGGTCGAGAGAAAAGAGTCAGTATATACCGTATCTCTTTGCAAAACGCACAAACTAATAGTTTCCTCGAATCTATCAAAACGATCTTGTCCGTAATTCAAGTTACCAACCTCGCGATCGAAACGCGATCGCTTCGCTGATCCGCGTCGAAAGTAACGCTCGCTGCTCGATCGATTGATCGTGATTCGGTACTTCCCGCAGTCGAATCGATTCTTCCCAAGCTAACAATGCTAGTAATTAGTCGAGCCTAGTATTTATCTTAATAACCACATCACTCATAGCGATAGTGTATTGAAAGTAATGAGTATCGAATGTTACACGACGGTACGTTTATATGATATACATGTAACTCTAACGTAAGATATATTAATTATGGTGAATACATAGGATGATGCATGTAATTAATAACGATGGCGGGGGCTCACAGTGTTGGTGAAATCTTCCCGTCGTTCGGACGATTTACGATCGACGGACGCGTTTTCGTACCAACACGACGATCCGCGCGATTTTTTATATATATACATAAACGCATGATATTTATGCACAGAATGACCAATTTTTATCTGGTGCCAATAGTCTTCGAGAGCAACCGTTCGCGCGTTGCAGCAGTGTCCTTCGGCTAATAATTTAATGATCAACGGGAAAGGAGAGCTGAGTGGATTAAAATTGATCATGCTGTGAATAGCGAAATCGAACATGGCGCTCAGTACGCGAATATACTCAATGCTCGTGATGAACTTCTTCGGATATTTTTTTTTATTTTTTTTCATACACGACCTACGACCACAATGACAATTATTACCCTTATTCTCAGCATAACCCGTTATCGTTTGCCGCGTATAATAATATGTGATACATAAAGAAACGAGCGAGCCGGGAAAATCTCGGTTGTCCCGACTGTACGGAAGTAGGCTAGTTTTTTGACAGTACGTGCTAGTATAAAGTGTCCTTTTATATGAATAAACGATTTTGTATGTCAAGCCTCGACTTGTTCCAATTATCATTTTCCTTCCACGAAAAAAAGCGTGTAATTCGGGACCGTTGAGTCATTCGCGAATAAATATTAGTCGAGTCAATTCTTATCAAAGTAATTATTCAAACACGACTTTATTCCTGCGATTTGCATAAAAGATTTAATAAAGGGAAAATTTGCACAAAAATAGTCTTACACTAACGATGAATAACATTCGTGATTTTTGTCTATACATATTCTGCTTTATTGTTTAAACTATCGATGATAAATACATTTTTTTTCGTTATTACTTGAACGAACTCTGCAAAACAACTTCAATGAAATGTTAAAAATGAAATATCCTACTGAATATTTATTATTTCAACTAAGTCTGGCATGTCGTATATCGATAGAAAATTAGTAAAGTAATCATTTAACTGATAATGTATCTGATATTATGTAACCGCAAAAAGGAAGGTTTAATTAAATACAACAGATTTGTCATCCATTCTGTATGAACAAGAGATTATAGTCTGTTATTGTAAATCATATACCCTCTGTATCGTTATTAAATATTTACTATCTCGTTAAAGGAATATGAAATTTCAATTTTTATTCGTTTCTTTGCTACTTGTCAGAAATGGTTAATCACAATAAACAGCTATTTTCCGTTTATTTTATCTCGAACCTCAGTAGTTAATGATTTGGACAGTTTATTCTCGTTGAATTTAATCGTGGACCAAAACTTCTTCTGCGCAAAGTCGTTGTCGCTGGCCATGACCAGTTCACTTGGATTTTTTATATGCAAGTAAGAAAACGCTTTTTCGTTGCCGACCAGTTTCTTCCATTCGACTTTACCGATCTTCGGTGTCCTAAAAATGTTTACAACCATAATGCACAGTCTAATAATTCGCGTTACAGCCCACAAGGAAACAATGTACAATCTGAATTCGATTATTTCAAAAAGAATCGTCTACCTTCGGATTGCAATTTATTGCACTTACCCCTCGATAGCAAACGACGTGTAAAAGTCAAGCAGAATCTTCTGCATTTCTTTATCCACAAAATTCGAAGTGTTATCTATCGTCGAATCAAGAATGAGAAATATGTCGTCGCCATGGCTGACACCTGATACAAGAAACTCGTTAATATCTCTAAACTTTTGTAATGTTACGCGAAACCGAATCTAAAAAAAATTACCGAAATTTTTAGTGGTGCCGCTTAAGCGGTCGCTAAGACTGTGCTGAGCCCTGTACGAGTACAAATAGGTCCAAACCGGACTTTTGTGCATTTCCGCCTGCAAACGAACTGCTTTTGCATAGTCGAGCTTAAACAACCGATCGCTCATCATCTGTACCACCGCGGCTGACGTTTTGCTGCAAATGTTATCAGATCCGAGATAATGCTTCCGAATCATCTCAGACACAGTTTTATGTTCTTCGAGCGGAATGGTATAGTTAAAGTCGAGCAAAAATGGTGATATGTTATCCCATTTCACGTTCAACTCTTCCAGAAGTTCCTCGTTGGCGACAAATTCTGCACGAATACGATTAACATTTAACGAAAGAACAAAGATAAGGATAAAAACGTTCGTCGCGTGATATCGAACCTGCAGCAGTATATAATCCCTCGTCTTCAACGACTCCTGCAATCCACGGAACGTCTAACGCTTCGCCTCTAGCAATGATCTCGATCGGTGATTTATTAATAAACGGACGAGGACACTTTTGCCTCTCGATGACTGGCCCGAACGGAGTGAATGGATTGTATAGCCAATACTAGTATTTGAAATTATGTCAGAGACAATGAAACGAAAAACTTCTCGATTGTCCTCGCGATAGTATACAGGATATTTAAGAAAAGAATTTAAAATATAACAATAATAATGATAAAATAAGATAAGTAGATTTCCGAACCCCTTTCTTTGACATCCTGTACATACAAAATATAAAGAGTAAAAATAATGCCAATTCTACCATGAAATCGCCAACAGCTTGAGAAATAAGTCGGGCTGGACGTTCTCGTAAACATTCGATCATTTTACTTAGATTGTTTGTGGGACATCCCATCAGAGCACCCAGTTTTAAAGCTTTTTCCTGAACATGTTTCGGCTGAGCCCAGCAATCGAGTGCTACACCACTTATCGATATGCCACCTACCCGACAAAAATGATGTACAACAAGAACGATGTACTCTAAAATAGAATATTTGAAACTTGCAGTGGCAACGTACGTTGGAATAGTCCAGCACTTAATGGCGATAAATAATGATAGTGCACGCTTGAACCGCCAGCACTCATGCCAAAGAGTGTGATTTCTTTGGAATTGCCACCGAAGGAATGAATATTGTTCGACACCCATCGCAAAGCCATACTCTGATCTTTCAGTCCCATGTTTCCGGGTAGCACACGGTCTCCCGTGCTAAGGAAACCTTAAATACAATTTTCAAATGCCTTGTAACAAGTTGGACTTTCAAGACAACGAATTATTCGAATCCTCGACGACCAGTATTCTTACCGAAAGGTCCTAAACGATAATTGATCGTGACCAATATAACATCACGATCCATCAAAAGCGTCTCGTCCGCCTCGTTTCCACTAGCGAACTGGAAAGCTCCACCGTGGATCCAAAACATCACTGGCAACAATTTTTTTTTGTCCTTTATAGTTGGTACGTAAATGTTCATGTACAAACAATCCTCGCAACCTATGACCCTGTCTCCCTTTACCGGAGACATGAGGTATTGCGTGCAAACCTGACTCTTCTTCGTTGCTGGAAGATCCTGGATCCATTTCAGGACAGGTTTCGGTGGCTACGAGTTCACGGAAAACGTATAGAAGATATATTATCAACGAACAATGTCTCGTACGAAGACTATCCGAAAGAAAACAAAAAAAAATAATGTGCAAACGGAACACCGGACTATCTGCTTGCTTGAGGATATTAAAATAAAATGGAAGTAAAAAGAACAGTTTTCAATATAGTAATTACAGATAAAAATACCGCTGTGATAGTTCCTCGAAAGGAACTTTCTACGTCGGTAAACCTTCATTTTTACTCGAACCTCAAATATTGAAAATAAGTCTTAACAAATAATGTGCGTCTTTTAAATTTTTTTTCAATAATACTATACACTACAGATGGGTAAAATTTGTATGCAGATAGAATTTATTATAATCGAAATATAGATATTTCTTGTTTTCTCTAAATACTCTTCGTAAATCAAAAGTGGCGAACCCATGACACGCGTACCCAAATTTTATATTCGAAAGTTAAAAAGTTTTGAAAATAAATATAAATAAAAATTAAACAGCCTTCTATGTTAAATCCAGCAACACTACATACCTCCAGTCGATACTTTGAATTATCGAAATTGTATTTTTACATTGCATTTCAATAGTTCGCCACTGTTATTACGTAGGAAAGTTTTTAACGTACTAGAAACCGAAGTTTTCCAAGAGGAGGCTGTGCGTAAGGAACACCTTCGAAAGCTGCATACTCCCTACCTGAACGAGACTTCTTAACGTAACCAACTATACCTCCTGAAGATGTCTCGACCCGCGGTGATCGTGCCTGAGAACTACTCACGACCGTCAGAAAAACTAGAACGGCTGATAACTTCATGGCGCTTGTTTCGGAACTAAGCATGAACCATTAAGAGTCAGCCTTTTATTGAGTTCCTCGCAACAAACCGATATCCATATCTAAAAGATTTGCATAGTTAATACCAATAATTCCGCAGCAGTTGTTAAAACAAAAACGAGGGCGACGTTTGAAGAAAAACAAAGAATACAGAAATAAAACAGTATTTCTTTTTCGGTACACCATACAGTAATGCATCTTATCTGTTAATTTATCACTTAGTAAATAGCAATAAAAAACCGATACATGATGTGACAACTTCTTGCACACAGTATCTGAGATTTTTAGATACCGTTGTTATAACATCGGATCATAATGGACACAGATAGCGAGAAATAAATACTATTTGCATGTAAATGGTGCCCCTAGGCAAATAAAGGCACCGATAATGTTCGAAAAAATCGCAACGAGGGCAGAGTATTATCAGCTAATTCAAAAGACACTTCTTGTCCAATTTTCTATCAATTAATTTGATTAATTGATTGTAATTAATTTGACCAGGCATATGGAAACGAACTGTATCAATACATCGTTCAAAACGTAATTCTAGAAACGTGTGACTTTATTTATATTTACTTCCTTCTTACTTTCTTAGCTTCATCGTTGTGGTATTGTACTATTTTATTAGAATAAAACAATATTCCTACTACATTTATACGATATCCTCTTTGAATGTACTAAAAATTCAACTACATTAGATACCTCGCTTGTAAGGAACACGATATTACTATATAATTTCGTCATGAATATTGTTCACAATATTTATGTGACCTTGAAATTTGACCTAGTAGATATATAATATAATTATAATATTTATTTAACATAGACATAACCAAGGTGACACTTTAATCAGTAAAGCATTTAAATAAAATGCTGACAGTTTTGTTCATAGCGTTCTAGAACAAACACTGTCCAAATAAATATTAGAAAACTAGAGCAATATATTTAATGCCATCAGCTTTTCGCAAATCGCTATATATAACGTTTACCAGCACCGCACACGTGAAAAGACTTATTCATCAAGATTTTTGTTACCGAATACTGTTCATCGTCCAATTGTATCATAGATGTAATTTTATTTGCAACATTAATTCATTGTATAGCAATTCAAATAAATTAACAAATAGTTGCCTCATTATTCGCAACATTAATTCACAAAATCGCAATTCACGACCAAACACGTACTTAGGGTACTTTATCACACTCGACAGTAATATATTAATTACTCCCTATAATTAACGAGCAGCAGGTAAGCTGCAAAATTAAGGAACCGTGATATATAAAAATTCGATTAGATGATTTTGTACAAGTTTGCATAAGTTTTTTCTCTTATAGATTATCAAACCTATTTTGAATAATGTATTTAATTTAAATATTATAATAAGATACTTTAGGCTTCGATGCTTAATATCGAAAAGAGGCTTCGTCAAATATTAAAATACTACATATACCAGGCTGAAAAGGTCTTGTCTATGTTACCGAAAATGCAATTGTGTTTCGTCTTACGATTGGCAGAACGTGATTGCATGTGCAAACAGATTGGTGATAATTTCGACGCGTTTTTGATACTACGCATAAATTTTTTGCGCCAGATGTATCATTTCCCAAAAACCAACCGACAACGATTGCACCATTGTGTAAATATAAATATACGAATATATGTATTTCAGATAAAAAAAGTTCATAAATTATGTGCGTTTAGTACGAAAGTACATTAACGTAAACGCGCTACTTAAGTTGTTTAAAATTATTTTTAAACTGGGCTTATAAAATCACACTTTTGAAACGTTTAAAGATAGAGAAACAAGTTTGGAAGCAGAATTAAATCGTTTGAGTGCACATGTACCGTTTGAAGTTACTGTTTTATTAAAACAAATCGTCTACGTTCTCTTATAGCATATTTGGTAACGTTGGATCGCAAAGAGGTTTCCTTAATATTCAAAATCAATTGAATTCACATAAAACTTGCCACTCGAAAATTTTTGAGGACGTTGATCACGAATACGAAATGTTAAAAATACCAAATTCAGAATGATGGATACAATATCATGTGTCCACTGAATCCAACCGACGAATTTCACATTTACTTAATTAAAGATGGGAAGAGAAAGAAACTAATCTGTGATAAGGTCAAATGTTGAAAACATATTTGCGAGCCTCGCTTATACTTGTCATTACTGCTAAAACAGATTTCGAAACAAAGAAATGAGGAAAATACTCAGAAGCCAACACTATGTTTTCTATAATACGTTTCTCAAAATCCTCTCCCCAAAGTAAATCAATTTTTAGGATATTTTAATGTGAAAACTATGCAATATGAATTGAAATTTGAGTAGAGAAATACCATACAAATCAATTTTATTTATTTTTGAGTGTGTGAACCACAAATTCTTTTCTACTTTTACTTTTAAGGCAACATTGCCGAGTTAACGAATTTACGATTGCTACGATCTGAAGAGCGTATGTGAAACTATCAGAAGAAGATCGCAGCCATTAGCTCATATTATTTGCTATGTAATTAATGATTATTAATGATAAAATTAAATACATAGTAAATAATATGACCCAGGTCTCACCACGTGGAGGTTGCTGCGAATGGAGACCCCCCCTAGCCTCGCCCCAACCACCCAACCTTTGGCGAGGAATCCTAATTAACAGACTTGGATATTTTCTCCTATGAGAAAAGCTCAGAGAAAAGGAAGAGTTTACTGAAGAGTTGCCTGATGAACAGACCAAAAAAAACTAACAAAATCGCGATACATGTGAGACAGTCCACCACATGTTTTCTGGAAACGAAATATGAATGTGCAACAGCACGTAGGAAACCAGACTATTAAAATACCAATATGCATATTGATATTAATTGTTCCAACTCAAATGGATACATTGTACTTCGATAGTGCCTCACAAGACACTGAGAAACGAAGTAGGAAAGTGCAACTGCACGTATGAACCTTGCTTAGTAGAATACCAATGTGCACTTTAATAGTAATTGTACCTACTTAAACGTACGTTTTTCTTTCTGTAATACTTATTACGATATCGCAATAGACGCATATTTATCTTACAATCTATATACATTTGTACTTAATTCTAACGCAACGCAATCTGCAGAAACATGAAGTACAAGAAGATATTTTTTGTTTCTTGTTTTTGTTGATCCCACGATGTTTTCCTGAAACATAAACTCATATACAATAAATATAACTCGCATAAAATGAAGAAATACGAGAAGATATTTTCTGTTTCTTGTTTTTGTTGATCCCACGATGTTTTCCTGAAACATAAAACCAGATAATAAATAACTGTACAAAATAGTTGCTTCTCTAAGAACGATCAAGCTTGAATCCCATATCTTCTAGTAATTTTGACCATTAATTATTTCAAATTCATATTGAATCTTCCCCTTTATTATTTCATATTCTATTCATCTATGCTTCTATACTCTGTAAGAAGAACTTACTCAAAGGATTAGTAAGCTGAAATAAAAATATATTAGTGGACACAAAAGAAATAATGATGTACTAGTACAAATGATATTATAAAATTAATAATTGAATCAGATTTTCCACGAGCAAAAATTGATATTACAAAATTTCATTAAGTTCATTTCAGTGTTAAGATAAATACCAAATAAATTTCATTCCTGGTATAATAAGACGTATGTATTGCAATAATTATATTTTACTGTACTAAAAACTAAATTAAATTCATAGAAAAAAACCAATAACGAAGAAAGATGTCGATTCTACGCGGAAATTAACTCTCAATATGAAAAATCGAACTGCAATTTGCATACCCTTTTGATGCAAGCATTTTATTTTACATCGATTGAAACAATGATCGCGGACAAACTTTAATTCATGCAAAGAATTCCGTATATTTATAAAAAGATCCATTATTTATTAACAAATATTACGGTTGAATTAAATCTACGATCAATTTAATCATAATATATCATTTTTACATGCATCACAAATCTGTGACAAAAATGTATTCGTTAAAAGTATAAATTTTTACGCGTTTAGAAAAATGAAACATTTCGTCTATATACAACAATCTTTTAAAGCAGTATTTCCATTCATAAAAAAAAAGATATATTTCACATAATTAAACGTCCACTCATTAAAAAAACAACCCGTGAGTGGACCATTGTTTCTTTCGCGACTCTAATTTATAAAATACAAAAGTATACGCGAGTGGTGCTAATTGTTCGAAAAATGAACCACGCGGGGTTGCTTTATTAATTATATCGCGTGCACCCATATTCAATAATACGCAACACTAATTTAGATAATAACGTTGAGCCCTCTGGGGCTTTGTAGAATAGCTTCTTCTTCGTAATGATCTTGAAGCAGTGGTCAGAGTCAAATTTTGGGCATTGAATCGCAACTCTAATTAATAAAAACGCGATAAATCAAGATCGCAACGCTAATTTATAATAGAAAAATTCCAAACGCGATTTATAATAATGAAAGCAACCGCGAATGGTGATTATTCGCAACGCTACCCTGAAAAGCAAGCGCGAAAAATAGTAATTCGCGACGCTAAGAGCAAACCGATCACTGCATTCGCAACACTATTCTTAAATAACAATAACAGCAATCGCGTATTGAATTCGCAACGCTACCCTGAAAAGGAAACGCGAAAAATAGGAACTCGCAACTCTGCAAACAAACGCGATTATTTTGTATTCGCAACTCTACCTTTAGTGAAAATATTATATTTATGTCTCGCAACGCTAATTAAAATCGCGTTTTGCCCAAAATTGCTGGACCTTGTGCTGATGTCTTCTGTGGTACATGTAGATACACATGCATAAAATAGACTAACTACTGCAAACTACTATTAACTACAGTGGCTTATATGAGGATGAAGTTAGATGTTTTAAATGTCGCAACACTACGGGGCAAACAACGCGATAAATCAACAATCGCAACGCTAATTTATAATAGAAAAATTCCAAACGCGATTTGCAACAATAAAAGCAACCGCGAATGGTAATTATTCGCAACGCTACCCTGAAAAGCAAACGCGAAAAATAGTGATACGCAACTCTAATAGCAATCGCGTTTACTAATAATTCGCAACGCTATTTTTAAAGCAAACTCCCGGTTCCTAGGTTTGCACAAAAGAATCGCGAATCGAGTTTAGTCGCAACACTGACATATCAACGCGATAAATATTTGTTCGCAACTCTACGAGCAAACGCGAACGTTGTACATTATTCGCAACTCTAACTTTAATCAGGGGCTAATTGTACATGTACATACACATGTACTGGCCACAAAATAATCTAACTACTACTAGTACTACAGTTAGGGTAGAATTTGGGCAGTGAAAGTATCGCAACGCTAATAAAAAAAATCGCACGATGAATCAAGATCGCAACGCTAATTTATAACATGAAAATTGCAAACGCGGTTGATGTCCATCAAAAAAGAGTAAAAAAAGCAACGCGAGTCGTGATTATTCGCAACACTACCCTGGAAAGCAAACGCGAAAAATAGTAATTCGCAACTCTACGAGCATTCGCGTTTATCAAACATTCGCAACGCTATTTTTAAGCAAACATTCAGTACCTAAGTTTGCACAGAAACAATCGCGAATCGTGTCTAGTCGCAACGCTACCCTGAAAAGGCAACGCGAAAAATAAGAATTCGCAACTCTACGAGCAAACGCGATTATTGCATGTTCGCAACTCTATGGATATTGAAACCACGAGTTTCCCTGATGGCTGGCATGCATGGTGCAATCATGTACAAAGTACATGCATACGTGAGCCAGCCAACAGAATATAGGGGAGGAATGGCTGGCATGTATGGTGCAATCATGTACCAAGTACATGCATACGTGAGTCAGCCAGAAAAACAAACTAACTACAACTACAGACGAGTTAAGTGACTAAGTAGTAACAGGAATGACTTTCCATCCTCATCCGAAGATGAAGATGAAAAGCCATTTGTTGTAGCCCACTCTTGAAACTGTTTGTCAGGGCCTCTTCAACTCACATAGAGTCTTTTCTTTCTTCGGCGGTCCTGCCGATGCCTGAAACTTACTTAAGACTGGGCTCGAGATTTCGTGCAATACGTAGTCTTCCAACAATATACGAATTGTTGGAAGAGCGTACGTGGTGAATCTCGAGCGGGACGAGCGTTCGATAAGGGACCTAATCACGACCGCGAGCGCGAAAGAGCGACTTTAAGAGCCGCGCGATTCGAGGAATCGAAAATAAAGCTAAAGCAAACAGCATACACCGTTTGAATCAGCTAGATTTCTACTCTCGAAATCGTAACTACAGGAACAGAACTGCCACGCGAAAACGCGCCTACCCGAATTACTAATGTGGACAGTCCTGCCCTGACCCTACCTACTTAGATTAAGCACACACACCAGAGAATAAGTTACCTACCTACCTAACCCTATATTTAAAAAATTGCAAAACTCAATCATGCAAACAATCACTCCACGGTTCTCATTCTCAATGTCCGGGCGCGACCTAAACTAGAGAGGACTCCCCGGGGTTCCTCCGACACCCGGACACAACACTTCAATCACTCTCTAAGGTTACGTACCATTTACTGAAATCGACTGACAAAGACTAGTGACCATTGCGTATTTCTATTATATACTTAAACATTTATATAGGACGTCTCGATCTGTGTAATATAGTTTTCAATAAAATATATTGTATACACGTATGATTATATAAAATTGTAAAGCTAATTTATTGAGCACTTTATAATATTTCTGTCGTGAGTGCAACATCAACAATTATCAAATAAATAGTAAATGACAATTTAATAACTAATAAAAATTTAATGTTACAAAATTCTATATGTAAATTGTAATTATTAAAAGTTCTGAAACGGCGCACTTCCCACAGCCTAACCACACACACACATGTGGAAAGTACACCGTGCACGATACACCAGCCAATGTCAGTCGCCAATAGATTATTAGAAATTGTTATAAACTAAGTCATCGTGCCCGTTGCCTTCGCTCATGCAAATAGCACCTGGGCATGTGCATGAACTTAGGCAACGAACACGGAAGGATTAGCCTGAAAATCCTGAACTAAAAACAGTAATTAATAAACAATATAACGGGCTAATATTTCATTATTATTTATTATTTCATTTTTCAGTTATAATGATTCGACTTTTTGTTTCTAATAAATCAAGATTCAAAATTTTAAATTTGCATTGATATTAAAAAATGCTATTTGTGAAAATTATTCTGATTAAAATTCAATTATGGAAAAGGACTTTAAGAATGATTTTATAATAAAATAATTTACTTTGAAAGTTTTGAACAAATTGTTTAAGTAGACTAATTAAATTATTCAACCCTACGGTGACTCTGTCGTCAAAGCAAATTTTTAAAACATGAAATCAGTAAACAATAGATGTTGCTTTGACTCGAGAATCTACCGATCGCGAAACATTTTCTTGTACATTAAATGAAACGTGATATTTTATAATAAATAAAGAAAGATTGATATCTTCCATACAAAATCATGAATTTATATTTGAACTTGAATACTATATACTCAATAATAATTGTATTATAATTGTATGAATTTAATTATAAGTAAAAATATTGCTATATTCGATTTACATTATAAACATTTTTTATTTGATTTCTCTATGTTATATTTTCAATCTAAATATTTTTATGAAAAATATTTTATCATATTAAAAAACTTGAAGTACAAGAAAATCCTAGCCTGAACTAAATAATGAACAAACAGTTGAAAATACCACTTAACTCGTCAAAAATACTAAGTATACAACCGGTCACCCGTGTTGATTCGAACCTTTCGTTCTACAACATGATTGGGGACCAGAGGAACACAAACAACATGCGACTCACCAATGATGATTTCATGATAACGATGCTGCCCAGTAGAAGTCATCAAGGAAGTCACCCATCAGTCAGCATGGTCCTGCAGGTTTCTAGGATGTAGGGGTCAGGTTCAAAGACTGTAAAAAAACTGCAAGAAAACAATTATTATCTATTGTTAAAATTATAGAGATTTTTATAAATATTTTTACAAGTATAAATTCATACTTACGTTGTTCGCTCGCAGAGCATCGCCCAATAGTATTCTTCAGCGATGCACTGACTCTACTACCGATAACGAGGAGTTTAAATTTCAAATTGAAAAAGTAATTAATTTCATTAGGAATTATTAAATTAGATTACCGCGACCGAATATTGAAATCGGCGAACAAATGATTCTATTCACGCGAGTTATAAAACAAGGAGAGCCACGATGCTCTGGAAATAATTTAATACTGCGTAAGAAACACTGCTTCTACTATCGCGTTTGCCTAACGTCTGTTGTACGACAACCTACTCAGGGTCACTTTACCCTGGAAAACAAACTGTTGCTACGCAGTAAACAAGGAGTCTACCGGCCGCCTTGCGCGCGGCCAAAAACAATGCTGAAATGAAAGGTGGAAGAGTATACAAGAAATACAACGAGCACACGTGTGCCTTTCCTATCGGTTTTTTTTTCTTTTTCCTTACTCGATGTTCATCAACAGAAATACTGCTTTATTTAGAATTGTGTATAGTTTGTCGCGACAACATATAAAATATTATCCAAGAAAATAATTACTTTAAGTAATTATTCAATTTATAAATCTAATATCACTAACTTTTACAGTTAGAATTGTCGGAATGATTATATTTATTTTATCGAATGTTTAAATACCTCGTAATTTTTATATATATTCCAAAATTTGCAAAAATTAAAGTTTGGAGATTATTTATGCTTGAATAGCATATTCCAAGTACGTAGATTCTACTTTTCTTAAAATTTGCATCGAAATATGTATGCAAATTGCAATTAACAACAATTCATAAAGACAGAATTGTACACAATCAATTAAATAAATAATACTAGCGGTCAGAATACATACAGTTAAATATAAACTATTCCAATTTACGTTAATGTAAAAAATAGATAAAAATATATAAATATCAATTCCCATTTAATTTGCTACTTAATCGAAATTATAGAGCAAATTAAAAAATGATTTATTGTTTAATTTCAATTGTTTAATTTGAACACTGATATATCATTCTTCCGACAAATAACTGGATACAATGTTAAAAATATACATATAAAGAATGTATAAATGTATATTAAATTTTACCAATCATTCAACCAATTTATATAAGAGGAATGGCGCCCTCTCGCTGTACCCACCAATGCTTGCGAATTGGGGAGGAGTTTCGCTGTCAGAATAGCTTCTACCCGTTGATTTCGAATTTCAATAAGAGACTATAACAGAAACGAAATAAAAATGCATTAAAGTTCATAATCGATAATTATAATTGAGGAATGATTAAATCTAAACTGCATCGCAAGAAATCGTAATTAAATTCAGAGAGATATGTTAATAATTAACACCGATCGAATGCTAGAGAAATCGCGCGAAACCCGATTCAATTTCTGCCACAATTCCGACTCAATTTATAATAGAAACGTATTAATATTACACGAAAGCACCGTCAGAGAGTAAACGCGTGTAGTAATAATGATGAAGTATCAACAGGTTAGAAATACGTACCTCCTTAATAGAGAAACACCGACAGGTCTCGACACGTCTTATCACGCCAATTTTTACAGCAGGAATAGCGCCCCCTCGCTGTACCCACCAGCGCTCGCGAATTGGGGAGGAGTTCCGTTGTCAGAATAGCTCCTATTTCGAACAGAAATCCGATGATTTCGAATTTCAATAAGAGACAGCAAAGTACATAATCGATAATTATAATTGAGGAATGATTAAATCCAAACTGCATTACAAGAGATCGTAATTAAATTCAGAGAGATATGTTAATAATTAACATCGATCGAATGTTGGAGAAATCGCGCGAAACCCGATTCAATTTCTGCCACAATTCCGGCTCAATGTATAATAGAAACGTATTAATATTACACGAAAACACTGTTAGAGAGTAAACGCGTGTAGTAATAATGAAGAAGTATCAATAGGTTAGAAATACGTACCTCGTTAATAGCGAAACACCGACAGGTCTCGATAGGTCTCGACACGTCTTATCACGCCAATTTTTACAGCAGGAATAGCGCCCCCTCGCTGTACCCACCAACGCTCGCGAATTGGGGAGGAGTTCCGTTGTCAGAATAGCTTCTATTTCGAACAGAAATCCGTTGAATAAAAATGCATTAAAGTACATGAACGTAATTATAATTGAGGAATGATTAAATCCAAACTGTATTGCAAGAGATCGTAATTAAATTCAGAGAGACATGTTAATAATTAACACCGATCGAATGTCAGAAAAAAAGTACGAAACCGATTCAATTTTTGTCACGATGTCGATTGAATTTATGATTAAACTTGTATTAATATTAGACGAAAGCATCGATAGAAAGTAAACGCGAGTAGTAATAATGATAAAATATCTACAGGTTAAAAATACGTACTTCGTTGGTCGCGAAACACGTCTTGCTAGGCTAATTTTTACAACAGGAATGACGACCCCTTGCTGTAACCAGTAACACTCGCGAATTAGATGTGTGAGGTCCGGTGTCTCGCGAAATACATTTCGAAAAGGAAGGTTAAACCTCGTTTTTGAAACTGCGTTAATTCACGGAACTAAGGATGTCTCAGATAGAAACCGTAGATACAAGACAAAAAGAACGAAAATACTACCTAGCTTTCGCTCCAGATATTCGATTTAGCCCTCAGAATTCTTTAGAATCGCGATTCTCTAATTATTCGAAGTGCCACAAAGCGAATGACGAACCCGTTGCGAACTACTGGCGGCGGGAAGCGGGAAGTCAGTATGGCCAATTATTTCGTTTCTCGATGTATCATATTTCCGGTGGGAAAATTAAACCTTATATTTCGAATAATTTTGTTATTACATGTGATCAGGGATGCCTTAAATAGAAAATACAGCTGTAAGATAAATACATAAAGATTTTAGACAAACAATTAATTATTTAATGATTTATTATCGTTTATATTTTTGTGACGTCATAATGCGAAGCATCCGTCTTTCGATACATTTGATAGTATTTCTTAAAGATGTAATATCAATTACATGCGTACCATTTCACGTACGACGTTTTCAATCTAGAAAAGAATAAAACTGCAAGAAACATCGATTAGCTTAGAATAAAATTTTAGCTCCAAACATTTAATAGTTTCCGAGATTTTCGCAAAAAACTTTTCCATAAGATGCATAGATTGTCCTATACTTTGTCTGTGTTACAAATTTCTTAAAAAGAAATGTTGGTATAAATGATAAGTATGTTACAACAAAATTCGTAAATGTATATTATTTTTATACGAGAGAAAACAGAGAACAAAAAATAAGAAAATATCTTTTCTTGAGTAATGTTAAACTTGTTATGTAAATTTATAGAACTTTTATTCATACTACAGTGATGATACTGGAAGGCATATGGCGGGAATAACGGCGTGTTAATGTGTCGTCTTTATGGTGTTTTGTCTTATTTATTATTAATGATTTATTTTTAACATTGCTATAAATAATGTGTAATCGTTATATTCTGTTAGTGCATATATACATTTGGTTTTTAAATATTTAACTGCATTTGTATACAACGAGTACTTCTAAATTCTTCAAATACTAGGTTATGTTATGATTGATTCACATTTTAAAAAAGAAAAAAACAAATAATCGAGTATCGTTGTACAATTTACGTCATTTACATCAGTTTCCTTCATAATGGACATTTTGCCAACGCAAGTTTGTGAAAATGATGATTTTATGCCAACTCAGAAGTTGTCTCATTCCTCACAATATGAAGCTGGACAAGAACCAATACAAGTAAAAAGAAATTAAATCATTATATTTTTTCTTCTGCAATTGTTTTTGTAGTTATTAATCCGTATTAGTATTCATAAAGTTCTTTTTTCAATATTACAATATTTCAGTAGTAATTGTCGAAATGTAATTGTAATCTAAGTGTTTCAAAAATTTTAGATTGCGGTACTGAATATCGGCTCCAATGCATATCCAATTAAAAAAGGAATTACCAAAATTGGCAGACATCCAGATTGCAATATTGTTCTGTACGATCAGGTAAATTCTTAAATTCTATTGTTCTTCAATAAATTAATAATTCTGGTGTATAGGTATTTCAATTAAATTGGTAATTTATTAATGTATGGAAAGTATTAATTCCGTCAGTCATGTAAATGAAAAAGAAACTCGTATCACTTATGTTATGAACATAGAGTTAATAAGGTTAGATTTGTAATATGATAAAATAATTGGAAAAGGATAATAATAATTTTATAATTTTTTACTGATTCTGCATGCTTATAAATTTTATAAAGAGGAATCTTTTAAAGTAATGAAGGCTTAATGTGTATGATTTTATGACAATATAAAATTATATAATTGTATAACATACATAATGCTAATCGATAAAAGATATTTTTATAATTCTTCTTTCATCATATGTCCAGCAGATGTACTGTTGAATTTGTTTTCATTAAAATTGATAGAAGACCAAAAATCTTTCTGACCAAAGTTTGCATTACTGTCCATATAAATTTTGTCTGGTCCTGCTATATTCAAGTAATGAAGTACCTTTTCATTTGGATTTAATTTAGGCCACTGAACACCACTTACATTTGGGACTCTAAATAATAAGAAAAATTATACAGGAATTTAACAGAATGATTTTCTTGAACGGTTATAATGTACACAGTCAGTCATTTTAATTACCCATTAGTTGCAAATGATCTCCATAATTCGATCAAAACTTGTTGCATTTTACGATCTTCAAGTGTTGTTGTGAAATCCACATAATGAGTATCTATAACAGCAAATGCATCGTCTCCATGGCTCACACCTATACAAAATATTTAGTCATATAACTATTCTTTCTTAAGGCCGGAGACACATGAGCGTCGAAACAACGTCCGTTTTTATGCCCTTCCTTGTCTTACAATTGAAAAGACGCAATTTTCTTCTTCTCGCCGAACACGACATTCCCAACTAGCTAGCTTTCCTTACAATAGGAACACCGATCTTGTCTGTCTTCGTTGTTTTCAATTGCAAGACAAGAGGCACACGTCGCTTCGACGCTCGTGTGCCTCCAACCTAATAAATTATTATTTGCATCTTAATAACACACCATAATCATTAGTAGTTTTACTCAAGACATCACTCAAACTCTGTGCACCTCTGTAGGTATAATAATAATACCAGACAGGTTGCTTATTAACACTAGCTTGCATTCTGGCAGCCTTTACACTATCAACAACAAAAAATCGATCGCTAGCCATTTGTATCAAAGATTTTGTTGTTGTTTCATCAATCTTCTTTGATCCGAAGTAATGATTTTTTATAAGTCTGGCAATTTCAACATGTTCCTCTTTAGGTAAAGTGTAATTATAATCAAGAAAATGAGGTGCAAGAAGATCCCAATTATCTTCCAATGTTTTCAAAGCTTCTGGTATAGCAATAAATTCTATAAAATATATTATTAGATGAAAGCTTTAAAGATCATAATTCTAGAAATTTCTCATTATTGTACATTTCTTACCTGCAACTGGGTACAGTCCTTCTTCGCTAGTCACACCAGTTATCCAAGGAATATCATGAACATCGCCGCTACTCACGATTTCAACAGGTAGCCTATCAATGAATGGTTCGTCCCCAAATTTCTCAGGAATTGGTCCAAATGGTGTGAATGGATTATAATAGAATTGCTAAAATTAAATTATTCGTTTCAGAATGAATAATGCTTCACGACTCTTTTAATCAGAGAATACTTACCAAAAATTCATGAGCAGATTGAACCATAGCCCGCGGTGGACGATATCTCAGACAACGTACCATTTCTTTCAAGTTACCTGTAGGGCATCCCATAAGTGTTGCTACATGTTTGGACTTCTCCAGCATATTTTCAGTCTGCGTCCAACAATCAAAAGCTGTTCCACTGATCGAGATACCACCTATGTCATACAAGAATATTCGACATTATAGTATAAATAGTCATTTAACCGACACGCGACCAGTACCTTGGAAAAGTCCAGCGCTCATGGGCGATAAGTAGTGATAATGGACACTCGCGCCACCGGCACTTAATCCGACCAAAGTGACTCTTTTTGGATCACCGCCGAACCATTCGATATTCTCAGACACCCATCGTAGGGCCATACTTTGATCCTTCAGTCCCATGTTACCAGGAACTATTTCATTCTCTGTACTTAAGAAACCTGTAAAGGAATTGATTGATTTTTTGTTTCAATAGCGTTGATTATGTTCATGAATACAGTATAATTGGTATACTTTTAAGTACCTAATATTCCCAGACGATAATTGATTGTAACAAATATGACATCATGGTCCATAAGATATTTCCCACCCGTATCTATTCCGCTACCAAACTGGAAGCCACCCCCGTGAATCCAAATAATTACTGGCATCGGTTTGGTGGATATTTCTTCTCGCACTGGCGCGTAAACGTTTAAGTAGAGACAATCCTCAGCGCCAATAACTTTTTCATTCGATAGAGTCTCGTCTAGTTGGGTGTATTGTAAGCAAGGAGGGCCGAACTTCGTCGCAGACAGTTCGCCCAGCCAGGGTAGTATTCGATGAGGAGGCTAGACGTTGACATACAAACAAGTATTCCAGAACTATGGGTATGATAGAATGGGTATTTTATAAGAAAAGAAAATCTTATTCTTTTTTATAAATTGGAGTAACCAGTAGAACTTATAGTTCTTAAGGTGAAACAGAACGCATTCTTTACCTTGAATCGAAGCTTTCCAGTTGGAGGCAACGCGTAAGGGATCCCTTCATAGGCTTCATACTCTTTTCCATTAGCAGAGAGCTTATAGTATCCTTTAATACCACCCAAAGGTGTTTTAACTCTCGGCGCGTCCTCCAGACTCCACGCCAGGTTCATTTGCGATCCGAAAAGAAGCAAAATCCACCATAGGCTCGTCATCTCTGACACAGTGAAGTCGAATCTACTTATCTAATGTATTACTTAGCACTCTGACGGATGCTCACAGAGCAGAGAACTGTCGCATATAAAAGTATAGTCGTATATATAAATCAACTAATCATTACACTCCCTACTCTCGATGTTGCTTCGACAATTATACGAGTCAGCGGTTGGTCAAAATACTTGTTAACGTGGAAAATTGTTACTGCTACTTATAACCGAACTATGTATGTACACTGTTGAAGATTTTTTTGCTCGCCAATTATCGTGCATGATAAGATAAAGCCGGTACATTTGTGTTGAAAAGAACATAATTTTCTTTCTTGATTTTGATGAAACATTATGAGAGATTACTTGAGTGTTTAAATAAATTGTTATCGGTCAATGGGCATTTAATGGCGGTAAACTTATAGACAAGACTGGAATCATGACGATCGGAACGATTAGCGAAGTGATTCTGTCTTAGCAAATTCTCAATTCGCCATTGACTTCTATAATTAATAAATTTATAAATTTGAACAAATTCTATTGTAAATTACGACTCAAAATTTAGCGTACGCGTTAAATTTTTTAGATGCATGTTAATATACATCGACGTTTGCGCGTTACAAGCCTTTAGAGATAAATTATTTATTTAAAGTAATAATTTAATCATTTATTGGACGGAGCAAACTTCTTCATAAAAAAGAAGTAACACGATAAAATTAAACTGAGTCACTGAAAAGTGATAAACAGTGATGTGTTATGTGTAATTGTAAAATGTCTTGAAGAGAATACTGGTTCTGAATGAAGAAGATGCAATATTTAAATAAAAATTAGTGCAGTCATAAAATTGTACACAGAAGATTATACAACACAAATAAAATTGATATGCCAGAATTGCACAATTTCGATAAGAGTTATACCATGATAGACGTCGTAAGCGTGGCTTTTGGCACATGCAATAAATAAAAACACACGACAGCGAACAATTGATATCGATCAGAATCGCGTGAACCACAAGTTGTATATCTCGGCAATTTTAAAGTTGTATATTAAAAAATAAACGTATTCAACGTTTAAGAATTATAATATTAAGACAACAGTAGTTGTATAGTAAGAAGATTAATTTCGTTTACAGACGGTATCTAAGATGCACGCGGAAATCGAAGCAAGCAGTTGTGAGACATCCGTATGGATCTGCGATCTGAATTCTTCCAATAAAACAAAACTCAACAATGTAATGCAGTTTTATCTGTGCATATAACCATTTTAAATTCAAATCTTATCACTCTTCACTTATAGTTAATTCACAATGTACCATATTTACTTTTTAGTCTATCCTTATAAATCTTTAGCTGATAAGATAGAATCAGAGTGTTCGCTGTTCTTCCAAAACGTAACTGATCATATCAGATGGCTATCTAATACTTCATCTACTCTAACTGTACCCTACTTATTACTTTGAGATGTAGTGCCAAGATTGTTGAAGTTTCATTGCACTCTTTACAATGTCATTTAATTCTAATTTTAACTTTTTACGTATATAGTTAGTTGAAGTATATTCTATCTTTTTTTTGATCCAACTCTTTGAACTATTAATTTGGTACTCGAATGGACAATTTAGAATTTGAATCATAAAGGTTTTATGAACCTTAATAAAATGTGTACATCTTGTACTTTCTTATATAGTCAATATTAAGGCCGGGGCGGTGCTATGAATTGAAAGATGGAACCGTGATCGAATTTGGCATGGTTCGCGCAATTTACAAGCTCCATTATTCAATGGATGACTCTTTGATCCCAGAAACACCGGCACCGCCACGTCAAATGAAACTGATTATACCAGGAACACCTGACTCGTCAATGGTAATTATACCATGGTTAATGGTTAAAAATCACCTTTCTATGTTATACGTTTTCGATGTAGAACAATTCAACCGCTTTGGAGGGGAATGACTCTGTAATACCTAGCACTCAAGGTGGAGATGAAACATCCGTATTTCGACGTCCCTGTATACCTCAACATAACTACAGCAACAACAGCAACAGCAGTAACATTAAGAAAACCATTGTTTATGATTTTTCTACTGATGACAGCATGGACGATTCATCAAGTTCCACTAAGCGGGAAAAGGAAAATGTAGGTGCACAAAGGGTCAGTATTCATGATATGGAGACGCAGAAATCGTTTGAATCGCTGAACGATACGGATATCCACGACGTTGAAACTCAAAAGATCTGCACGAGTAAGATTACAACTACTGAAAACAAGAAGCCAATTGACATTCATGATATGGAAACGCAAAACGATCAGAACTTACAGATGCAAGGTAATGTTTCTGATATCCACGAAATGGACACTCAATATGACATAGACATCAATAATGTAATGACATCAAGAGCGATTGGGTGTCAGAACGTTTCAACACAAGATGCTGAGGATAGCACTCGAGATGTCGAGAAAAATAAAACAGAAAAAACAGAGTTACCAGAAGATACTAAAGGCAGTAATAAGATGCATGTACAAAATATTGAAGCTGAAGAGGGGTGCTGTTCCAATAATGCTAATATTCATGACGATAAATACGAAGGAAATAATACGTCTAAAACAGTCGTAACTATAAAACAACAAGATATTGCTATGCGCGATGAGCAAACCGAAGGTATTCAGAAAACTTCACAAGGTTTCCTGCAATTATCGCTTTCGACAAATTTTGAGGATGACTGTTCAGAGCTCGATAAAAGCCATAATTTACTTGGTTCGCAAAATTTATTAGAGGACTTGATTGGAGATGACGATGTACTGAATAAATCACATTCAAAAGCATCGACGTCTACAAAGTCTTCATGCCTGAGTAACAATGAAACGACTGAAAAGAGCACCGACGATGAGAGCATATTTGACGCGGCAACCCAAGTCAACGCCAAGGATGGAAATGTTTTCAAAACCGTTACTCGATCCGTCGAGTATCCACTTAAAGCTGCTTTAGTGGAAGATGACTCTGATGACACTGATCAAGAATGTTTATTTCAAAGGTATTCGCGTATTGCCAGTCAAGATAGTCAAAACCCTTCGAAAAGTCAGTCACTTAAAAGCGAAGATTCGGATACGGACGAGGAAGGTCAATTCACGGAAATAGCCGTGAAAGAAAAACGAGCATGTCTGAGTTTTGAGGCGCGACAGAATGCAAGTAAAGAAGTTACAAGTGGGGACTCGGACGACCTATTCGAGATGCCTACACAACAGGTAAACCGAAAGAGCAAAAATTCATTAACTACAGTTGACGTTGATTTTGATGCGCCAACGCAAGTAATCAAAACGAATAAATCTGAAGACAACGCAAAGATGAAGGAGATAGAAGTCGACGATTTGGCAGCGACACAAATTCTTCAACCAATTGAATCTCCCTCGAGTGTAAACAAGCCTATCGATTTAACAAAAAATAATGCAGCATCTACCGAAAAAGATATTACCGAAATGGACGATAATATGCCTACTCAAATAATGAACATTTCCGAGACGGTTCCAGAATCTGCTGAGAGTGAATCACCCAGTCCTGACCTTTTGAATCCAAACTCCGTGGATGGAAACAGCGATAAAGATATCGATTATGAAATGGCTCCAACGCAATTAATCAGCGAGGTCGACAAAAGCCAATCTGTACCAAATGATGGCGATAGGAAAAATGCTTCAAAAAAATTGAAAGAAACAAATTTAAATGATACATTGGAACAAAATCTAAATGATATGTTCGAGGATGTGAACGAGGACGATATAGAAGACCAGTCGCTGATGTCAACCCAGGTTCTTACAAATATTTTGCAGTCGTCGCAACGCGAGGATAAATCTGACACTAGTCATAACGTAGATAGCGAGTCCCCAACAAATAATAAAGTAAAGAAATCCCCAAAAGGTAGAAAAAGAAAAACTCCAGGGATTGATTTAATATCTCATTCAACGCCGCGAAAACAGAATCGTAGATCTAATTTAAAGAATATCACTATCGACGACGAATCACAAAATGCGGGAAATTATATCGCCAATCTTACTCCGACGCAAAAACAAAATGTTTTATTGAATTCCCAAGACGTTGCTGGCCCTGTTAAAAATACATCAGACAATAGCAAAGAAGAGGAACATGAAACAATGTCAGAAGCTACGAGTGCTATGAATAATAAAACCATTAGTGTTTGTGAAACACTATTGAGGTCTACACCTAAACGTTTATCAATGCCAAGGTCGTTGGCAAAAAATAAAAATGTGGAATTGGAAGTGTCTGAAACGGTCACAGAGAAAACGGACGAATCTAAGAATAACAAAGTTATGTTGGAAGAATCTTCCAAAACGGATGATCAAATATCGATAACATCAGTGAATACCAGACAATCACGACTAAACTCTTTGATATTGAATAATGATGATGATGATATTTTAGCTGGTTTACCTGAAGTTAGAATTTCAGGTACTTTATCTAACCCAGCAAGTCCAACAACGCCGATATCAAAGAAACGAGGCCAAAAAAAGGCTGTACCTAGAAAGAAACCAACTTCGCGGAAATCAACACGAAAACTACCTGTTCGTGGGAACGCGGAAGATGCTGAACCTCGTGTTAGTAAATTGAATTCTTCGCCAATTTTGGGAAGAGTTAGTCATCTTGATGGCGACAAAGCGTCCACAAAAGTACACGAAAGTGACGATGAAAGAATAACTAAACCGTCTAAGCAATCGACGAGGAAAATAGCATCTGAAACCTTACATAAATCCAAAAAGAATGCATCTCTATCGCGAGAAAAATCAATTTCTGCTATCGATTCACAAGAACAAACAAGATATAGTCCTCCCATTCAGAGCAATAGAAAGACTCGTCGTTCCAGCAAAGAGAATGTTGATAATTCGTCTATTTTTCAGGTACAAAACGAAGATTTGATTGGAAACACAGCTACCGAACCTGCGAAAAGAACTACAAGTTCTTCACGTCTTGAAAAGAAATCACTCAACTCGACAGATATAATTGAAACTAGTAACGCAAAAATGCGTAAGGGCGATGCCAATAAAAGTAACTCTAGAGGTACCAAAGGTAGAAAGAGTACCGCTAGAAACACAATCGTTAACCAAAATTCCAGTAATATTCTTGATTACGTAATTAAACGAAACTCGCCAGTCAATGTAAAAGATCCATGTAACACGCAGCCGTCAGTTAGTCAAGAAAACTTACAGTCTAAACAATTGGTAATTAAAATTATGAAAGTATCTCATAATAAACAAACAGGCTGTTTATCTCCAAGTATCCCGACCGAGTCAATAGTTGAAAATAACAACATGGAAACTAAACAAACTCGTCGAAAACGCGTCAATAAACGAGTTGCGTCAAACAATGCAGTTACTACGGAAACTGAGGAAGCTGTACAAAATGTGAGGACACGAGGAAACAAGAGTCAGAAAGTAACGAATAGACGCCAATGTGAGGTAGAAATTGTCTGCTCTCAGGGTGGAGAAGAATCACAAGAAGTTGAGATGATAATGAATGGTTCGCTTAAAGATCAAAGTACTAATTTAGACACGCACAAAAAGACAGAAATAAATGAAAAAATAAGTGGCAGAACTAGAAATTCTAGAAAACGTGCAAACGCGGTCATTTACACGGATGACGATTCCTTAAACAGTAATTCTTCCGATTTGGTTGAATTTGATAATGAACAATTTCAAAGACCCAGTTCAAAAGCTAAACGAGCAAAAACGTTTAAAAATTCTTCAAATATCACTAACATCCCAGAAGATGAACCTGATACAACAACAAAGACGAGCAATAAACGACCATTCAGATTAACACGTGGTTCCCAACAATCAGTTTCCGATTCCTCAATGTCGGATCATTTAGAAACTAATAATAATGCAAGTTTTGTAAAGAATACGTCGAGTAAAGTGAATAGTACTAGATCAAGAGGAAGACAACCGAAAGCAGAGAAGCTTAAAGTTGAGAAAAAACAAAGTGAATATTTCATAGAGGACAATTCTTCATCAGAAATGAATTCCTGTGTTGATAATGCATCAATTCTTGTAACGCCTACCAGATTACGCAGAAGTATGTCTTCTTCATTATCAGCATCATCGCCGCTCAAAGTAAAGCATAAAATTTTATTCACGGGTATTACGAACGACTACAGCAAATTATTAACAAAATTGGGTAAATATAACTTCTATATGAAAATAAATTACAATTTGATTCAAGTATAATTTTGCCGTGTTTTTTTATAGGTGCCTCGCAAGTTGAAGATGCATCAAAATGTGATGTACTGGTCACAGACAAAGTACGAAGAACTGTTAAGTTTTTGTGTGCATTAGCGCAATCTGTACCAATAGTTTCAATCGATTGGTTAATTGAAAGTGAAAAAGCTGGCCACTTTATGGAATTAAAAAATTATATCTTGAAAGACCCTGTTGCGGAAGCTAAATTTGGGTTCAAGTTAAGAGGAAGCTTAGAAAAGGCAAAAGAACACAAGCTGTTAGAAGGATACACAATTCTACTAACACCCAATGTAGCACCTCCACCTTTACCGGAATTAAAAAGTATAATAAGTTCGTGCGGTGGTAAAGCGTTAGTTCGAGCGCCATCATCATGGCCACAACGAGCAGTAATCATTTCTCGATCGGAAGATTTAGCAAACGCAAAAAAGTTTCTCGCTAAAGCTCCAAAAACTGTCACTATACAGTCTACGGAATTTTTATTAACTGGAATCTTAAGACAGGAGTTAAACTTTGATAAGTACCAATTAAAATAATTTGTTTTAATTATTATACTTTCTTACAACAAATAAGCCAAATGTGTATTGTAAGTGATACGTGTATACCGTTTGTATATAATTATTTTTGTTAGAATTTTACACAAATGCATTTATATAATAATAATTATATTCTATCAAACTTAATGCTATACATTTTAATTTAGTAATACATAAATATATACATCTAAGTGTAAATTTCAGGACATATAGATACAATATTATTTTTACGAAATTATATAATCATAAATATTTTCGACTTTAAGTTACTTAATATTCTTTTCGAATCAAAAAACTATTGAAACATTTCCAGTGTTTCTCAAAGATTATTTTGTACTTATTTTTTTTAGTAATTATAAATTCTTATGAGATTTTAGGTTTTCGCGGCCTGAGTTTATACTCGAATTCATGGCTTCTAGATGGATGCCGCGTCTCTGTTCAACGATTTGCCGGCGTTTTGCAAATAACTACCGATATATAGACTTCCAAAAAACAGGAGATCTCAAACCAGAGCCTTCAACCCTGAAAATGCAAACTGCGAAACGTCGGCAAATCACTGAACACGGACGCGGCATCCAGCCGAAAGCCATGAATTCGAGTATAAATTTATATATTTTTTTATTATAATTTTATCACAAGTATATATTTCAGTTATCTTTATTTCTCTGAACTTTACAGTACTTGAAATTAATAGTCTTGCCAAGTTAACAAAGGTTTAACTTAATATATCTTAGAAAACAAAATGATGACATATTTTTGCATAGTCAAATAAATCACTACATATTACATTCAGTAATTGTATTTCAAAGTAGATGCTTGGTAGCTACAAATTCTCAATGTGCGTAAATCCAATATACACATTTAATTTTTCTTATCATACTATGAAAACTCCAAACACAGGTGATCTTGGAATAGTCTAATCAGGATACACTTATCCTACAAATTATGATATATCATGAAAAATAGTGATGATTATATGACACTACCTATTTGTACCAAGTACTAATGATTATCTTATTCTAAGTGATCTATGTTTAACGACTAAATGCATAGCTGAGAATAAAGGAAATGAAAAAATTGATTGCTTAATATAGTATATATCTAGGAGGTTCCAGTTCGTCAAAATTGAAGAACGAATACTTCTTCCAAAAATAGGATGTCGAACTCCAAGGTCCTGAAATAGAGAACAATAACGGATTTAATAAGAAAAAAGTAAATAATCAATAAATTTTTGGTACGTGTTTCAAAGTTTTCGCTGTTTTTAAAAATGATCGATGTTATCGTTTTTCGTAAAGCTTTTATTTCAGTATAAAGTAAAAGGCAACAAGTGTTCGCGTAAGAAATGACTCACCTTTAAAATGGTTGCGCAGTTACAAAAAGAAACAAAGAACAGTATCTCGGAAGTAATTTACAAAGAGGCAAATAATAATAATAGTAATACGAAATTAAAAATTAATTAAATTCAAGCTGCTTGGCATTTAGCTGCATTAATACATATGTAGTTCTACGTAATATAAATTTCAAGTACGCAGTAAAACATCGAAGACATAAACACGCATTAACCCGGCCAAGGTTGCGGACCTTTCTGGCTAAACGAATCAATAACGTTAACTCGAGCAATAACGCGTCAGAAATTATGATATAATTTAATAAACTTTGCTTACGATTTATGCTTTGGTCTTTCCAGCATTTCGTTTATTGTGCTCAGAATTCATCAATTTAGTCAGGATCTTTCTAGAATGGCCGCACGGATCGAAATGATTTGTATGTGTCAAAGCTTCGCGTTTGCTTCGTTGTTTACCACTGTGGCCGGTGAAGATATGCTTGTCGTAATCGTAGTTAAAATGCTCGTATTCATCAACGTAGTAGTCAGACATAGCTCTTGAATCTTCAAAAAATATACTTTGAAAATAACGGCGTAAACACTGCCGAGAATATTACTTTGCGCTCTCACTTTTAGTTCGATATTATCTGGACGCCGCTTTTCATGGCTCCTTATATAGTGTTTGCTAAAGATATCACGCATGCGTGGCGTACAGTGATGCCTCTAGCATTTCGAATGCCTGATGCAAACACTGTTTTAACCGTTAAGTCCTTTTACCAATTCGTATCATAGCATAAACTAACATCAATTTAATTTGTAAGAAGTAAAAAGCCTAAGTTTTGTCGCCGCTACGGCTCGAAATGCATTTAAGTGAAATTTCTGTGAAAATGTACGGCAGAGAATGTTCTAGAACTTCGCACTAAGTATTTACAAGACGTTCAACATGTTACCGGCTACAGAGGTTAACGGAACATCTGCAATGACCGCAGAAAGGTTCGTAATCTATATCTATATTCAGCAAATAATCGTACGTTATTCTATATTGAATGCTGCGAAACCTTTACATGTTCCATCTACTGGAGTCTTTTATTACGTACGCATAATTGTATGATGAACGTAAACTAAACAAAAACTAAGGTTATCTAATATTGCTTGTTAAACATCCATATAAGCATTTGAAACGTTTCATTTACATTGTATACAAACAACCTTGATAGTACAGTTCCGTAGCTTAGAAACTACCTGCGCATATTTGGCTGTAATCTCGGAAGTTTTTTTTTATAAAACCTTGTTATTCGATTCTGGAAACGAAATGCTGTATATTGCTAAATGTACTCAAAACTGGATATATCACATTTTCATACGTGAAAAATCATACTTTTGTCAACAAACAAAACAGATTTATCGCGCATGCGTTATCGGCTCTTTGCTGTAGTATTTATTTCTAGAAGTTCGATATCTTCGTAAGCAATACGTTGGTAAATGTTTACTCCTATCGTTCACCGACTTGTGCCAAGATATATAATATACGTATTGAGCGTGGTAAATAAAAATCCGATATCAGATAGTGTTTTCTACTCTATCGGCGTAAAAACATAGCCGGGCTGAAGAAATTTCCAGATTAACTGGAATTGTACAATCTCGAATATTATTGGTGTTCGAGTATCGATATGCTCTAATTACCGAAGATTATGCACTATTATCAGATGCTAATTAAGCCTCGTATGCGAAAATATACGTGACATTATGCACGTTCATACGTTTTTGTAAAGACAGATGTGGTTATTTACGTCTCCAGTTTCCAAGTTACGTGTACTGTGACACATTGTAGACACAAGTGTGTTTATAATTGGCTTTGAATGTATTGTATTTACGATCTTAATCGTTTATTACAAATGACTTGTGCAGCTAAATATATCGCTACGGTAGACTCATAACAAAACAAACTGTATATTGAAGGGGGGAACGTTATAAATTAATCTTGAACGAACATGGTATTGAAAGTAGTTTTTAAATTCTTGTCTTCGCTTATCGACAGTTATGACTCAACGAGTCGCATTAAAAATATTGCAACTCAGGTCACAGTATGCTTTTCAAGGTTGCAAATAAAAAATTAACTGCGACTCCGTTGCACAGTTTTATCGGACACATCGAATACGTTTAATTTTATCATTTAAAAGTTGAATTTTTGCGATTCATTTTCTGATGTGGTCGCACAAAATGCAATTCGTTCGATACTTTTGTCACGTATGTATGTATGTATTTATTGTTCTCTCAGCACATAGAAGTCGAAAGTAGTTTATTAACCGTGAGGACACGCGAAACTGCCAGAAAATGTCGACTTTGCAAAACTGAAGTCGGTTGAAAGGATGCCGCATACGCGTACAATCTCGTTAAGCGATCGAATCCTGTTACTAGTCACGTCGAGAATGTCAAAAGAAGCGAATACATATATGTGTATATACCAACGATGAAACAGGAAACCAGTTTAGGCGGGATACGTTCCCTTCAACGCCATCTACGATGTATCATTTTGTACGTACTCTCGTGTATAACGTGGTCATGGTCGAGCCATTTCATGCCATTTTTCTAAACTATATTTTTAAATACATCTAAACTAGAAAGTACAAACTACTTTCTCGAAACTATTAATAGATTGCTCGATTTAGAAAATAGTATTCATCGTTCTAACGAACTTGCGAAGCTTCATCGTTAACATTCTACGAGCATTCGTGAATAGTTCTATCATAGGAATTGAGTTAACCCTAAATGTACAAAGAATATTCGTTTGTAATCTAGAATTTATAGTCTACAAATTTCATGTATAAATATTTATTATTATGGCAGGAGTATAAATTTTATCAAAAGCTTCTTCTCGAAGCGAGTGTAAGAGGTGATAGTTAAAAGGGTATAATACGTGAAAAAATTTTATTGAGAAAGTCCAAATTCGCACAAATTTCGTATAGGACGAATTTTACAACAGCGTGAAGTTCTTGTTTAAAACGATTTCGTATATTATTAAGGTCAAAGATTTTAAAAATTTAGCATCGAAGAATCAAACAATACTTGTGGATGAACTCTTAAGTTTAAAGACCCGTACCTTATATTGGAAGATACTGTTTACGTATTATTAATAATCATTCAGTCGAGTCCATACACGTCGCCGCCTTTTCGAAAATCTGCGTTCGCGTAAATTGTATTATTAACGACGCAAATTACGCACGCTACGCTGCCACGAACTCTGTACCTCGAGGTTTTGTGACCTATCTTTTTCAAACCATCTACCACTTGCTTTTGAATACCGTATTCGTAGGATATCTCCGATGGAAACAATTGATGATGTATTCGCGGTGCGTCCACGGCTTCTTTCACCGTTTGTCCCATCCACATAATCTTGGCAATTATCTAAAATTGTAAAATATACACCATTTACACTCTGTATGACGAGCAGTTTTTATACGAATTTTTAATGGTATTTTAATCGCCACATAGTGTTTTCGAAATGTATGATAAAAATAATTACTAAATACTGACTTGAGAAACGGTCGTGGTGATCTTGGTGCCACCGGAAGCACCGATAACCATCTTCACGTCACCATTCGCGTCAACCAAAATCGAGGGTACCATCGATGATACAGGTCTCTTTCCAGGCGCAATGTAATTGTTTGGACTAGGTGGAACGCCAAAGTAGTTGACCGTTGATGGTACACCGAAATCATTCATTGCGTTGTTTAGTAATATTCCAGTACTTTCACTAGTAACTCCACTTCCGAAACTACCAAAAAAAAGAATCGTCTAGTATAGAATTATTCAAACTATTAATATTAATTTTTTGTGCTTCTTTAGAATTCTGCGTATACATGTTTACATTATGCACATTAATGAATGTATATTATAAAGATTGAAACATACTAGAGATTGATAGTACTAGTGGCTGATACTGCGTCTCCGTTTGGCGCTAATACTGAAACATGCGCGGTTCCTTGATCTTTCGCGCTGCTTAGGGTAGATGCTCCGTAATGCGTTGGATCATCCCACGTTCTATGATCGTCAATCTTTATGCGAGTTTTGTACGCGTAACTCCTGGATGTCAAGTTCTCTGTTAACTTGAACAAACAAAAATATATTAGCGAGCGAGTAAATAAGTCGTTGGAGTTCAGGATTTCTATGTATAAATGGTAATCTTTTGGAAAATGTTAATAATATAGTATTCTCAGATCCCTGGTGAACTCCACTAACGATCTTTGAGAAGTTTACTAACTTCTTCCATATCGACGAAATCTTTATCAGCCATGTCGTTTCTCAACGCATAAGCGTATTTGAATGTCTCTATCATCCGATGATATGTAAGAATTGTTCGGTTGTAATCAGCGGTGCTATCGGACGTGAAATGAAAATTATCTAAAATATTTAAGATGTATGTAAGCAGAGCTCCGCTGGCAGGCATACCAACGGTGTAAACTCTTACTCCGTTGGAGATATTCGTCTGTATTGGTTCTTCCCACGTAGCTCTAGAAATAATTACTCTTTAGCATCCAGCAAATAGTTTGTAGTATTTAGTCATTTGAGTAACATCTACCTATAAGTATTTAAGTCTTCCATCGTTATTATCGATCCTTTCTCTTGTAAATCTTTCACTAAAAGCTTGCCTATGGTGCCATTGTATAATTCTAATGCGCCTTTTTCCGCGATTATCCGCAGAGTCTTACAAAGTACCTTTGGCTTGATATTTGATCCTGGTTTATAGAAATCGTTGGTCTCGGGATCGACGAACAACTGTCTGAAAAAAGCGTATCTTATTAACATTACTATCGCACTCATGGACAATTAATTGCAATGCCTGCGGTTACTTTAATATACGATCCTTATGAATATTCTGTGCGTTATATTTGAATCCGTCGTATTGGATTTCTGTTAAATTGTATCCTTCTTCGCACAATTCGATCGAGGGTTTAAATAAATCGGCCCATGGTAATTTACCAAAACGTTTGTGAGCTTCCCAGTAGCCTGCTACTTCTCCGGGAGTACCGATGGCCAACGGACCTATCAGATTCATGAATTTATCGATTTTATTATTTATTTACTTAAGAAATAAAGGAAAAAAGAAAGCAGTAAATTTACCGATAAATGATGCATCTCTAGGTTTTCCATCGTACATGGTAGCATTGGCTGCTAATGGAGCCCGGTCCCTTGCGATCAACGTGTATGCACGTCCTGCCGTTCTATCGTAAATTGTCATAAAGAATCCACCCCCAATACCCATACTCTGCATATTCACAAGACCGTTGCAAATCATTGAAGCTATAGCAGCGTCTACCGCCGAACCATTTCTTTCTAACATCGATCTGCAAAGAATCGTTAGATCTACAATTTAAAAAGTTAGACTATTTCATATTTCTAATATAAATTTGTCGTAGTTTTTAAGTTAAAAACCCCCAAAAAAGTCTAAGTATATTATTCGTACATTATCATTAATTATTTATTTATTTATTTTTATAGATTACATACTTGCCAACAACAGCGCATGGAGCGCCATCCGCGCAAACAGCACCACGTTTGAAAACTCTCGTTTGGCTCCATGATGGAGGTAATGGCGTTTCTGGATCAGGTGGTATTTTTTCGTTTTCCTGATTTTCCAACTCTCTATTGATTCCATAAATACTACAAACTGCTATTACCGCAAGAATCATCGTTGCTAATACTATACCGGCTATTACAATATTTTTTGTGGTAAGGTAAAACCTGAAAATGTATTATTGCTAAATAATATCAAGGTCCATTGAATTCGATTCCAGGCATAACAAGTATATTAACCTTTAATTTAATAAAATGCATCGGTACGGTTTTTACAATTTTAGCACTAGTAAGCACTGAGCATAAAATAATTTATATAATTTTTTTAATATTTAAATATTTGAAACATTAATTTCGATAAATGTTACGATAGTAATCCATTATTAGAGTGTGGGTATAAAAGATTCGTTATACGGAATTACGCGCATTGCATTATTGCGAGTGCACATGACGTGTGTGGTATTTACTCTAATCTTACAAAATCCTGTGATCAAAGTATTACAACAAGTAAATATTTAAATACGTGTTAATCTTCCGGTGAATAATTTTTTTGATAAAATGTAACATGATCAACATTATTTGTTTAATGTAAATATCGAATTGATATTGATTTTAGAAAACTTCAAGTAAATCAGCGACAAAGAAGAGGTAGTGAAATCATCGCCGAGGTTATGTGCGCTCTATTCTGGTAAGTGTATTTATTCGATTGTTAATCTAGAACGTTGGATTTCTGCTGAAAACTCGTTTTGCTGAATAATTATAAATAAATTATGCCACAGTGGCATTAGATTTGAATCCGTTACTTAACATATTGTATAATCATGAAACGCGCAAACTCAGATTCAGGCAATTACGTATGGAGCGGGACAATTCAAATTTGATTAGAGTTGAAGTCACGAACGAGTAAGCATGTTTCAAGATATCATTCTTTATGTTCATTCTTTTGTGACATTGCTAAGTTAACATTATCAAGCTTTGTTTTCGTTATACGATACATCAATGTCAACAATGACGGATTATCGGGAACTATGACTTACGAGCATTGATAAATTAATGAACAGTTCGTCCGTAGATAAACATTTTTTGTTTTAAAATGATTGTACGATCGAGCTCTATCTATTCGATGATGAGGGACCTTGTGGAAGTGTTATCATGGGGCTACATGTTACGACAAATTCATGTTTTCTCAGTCCATATTTACAGAGTTACTTGTCAAAAAAGCAACTCACTTGTTGACAAAGTGTCTCGTGAAAAATCTACTCGTTCTGTTGCGACCAGGCGAATACGAACGCAAGAGCCGAGCGGTTCCGACGTCGTCCGAATCGAGGAAGTTTCGTTTGTCGTTGCCATAGTACTGACGAACATCGTCGGTACTAGCGTACGCGGAGCTGGTGCTGGACGGTGGTGAGGAGATCATGATATTTTTTTGCTATATAAGAGGATCAGAAAACGAGCAAAGTTAACCATCTCATTATCGAAATATTAGCTACAACGATAACCGTTATCGAGACACCGAAAGAACAGCTGTCGCCACCTTTCGACTGTTCGACTAAATACACACGTTGACAGGACCTAACGTAGCGTTCAGCTCTATCGACATTTAACACTCACTGTGTGAAACCGACGATTCTTGATCACCATTTACAATCGAGCTTTCTTGTTCCTTTCCTGATTTCGTTTTATCGAGTACCTCCTTGCCATCTCGTGCGCACCGCAGCTGAAATCGGCCGTCGAAATTCGTACGAAATGTTAACCACATCGTTCGGATGCGACCAACGCCAGCTGACCGAAGAAAATCAATCTGAGTTTGCGCGTTCGTCGCCATTAGTGCAGAATTATTTCGTCACGTGCACATGCGTTTACCACAATTTGAAAAAATGTTACATATTAGCATCTTTTTGTACCGTGTACAGTGTAGTAATTCTGTTAAACACATTTACACATTCCTATGCTCGACTAAAGAACAAATACATTTTCCAGACAACAAACTTATTTACGAGAAGAGGATCGATAGTAGAAACAAGCTTTTTGAAATAGTTCTACGTCTAATTGCAAGGTTCGATGAGCTGCTTAACCCTTCCATTCCCGCTTTAACCATACCGCTACATATTTGGAACTGTTTAATAAGCTATTACATGTCATCTATATTTTCAAAATTGTGAGTATATGTATATTGCTTTCCTTTTAATTTTCTTCAAAAGGTATTAGCATATATCTTGACATTCATTTAAAAACTTTGAGGTTAAATAGAAACGTGTCGTAACATTCATAGCGAGCAAACCACCCACTTTTAAACTTGATTTTTGCGTGTAGAATTGCCGTAGTTGAAACTTTTGGAACAAAGTATACAAATGAGAAATATAGTTATCAAGAAAATATTAATTTATTTCGTAGAAGGTAGAAAAAATTTTCTTCTTTTCAAACAAAATGGTAGTTGCATGAGACGCTAAATTGCAGTCTGCTAAAAATTTGGGAAAACATAAAATCTAAAGCTCGTTATACTTGGTAAGTTAAGCTTACACTGTTGTTTGGTTCGAATAAAATATACATAGTATTGTTTGACCGAATACGGTCAATCTTTTTGTTAAATAATCTGACTAGAAAACCATGGTCCGGTGGGACTCACGCGAATTTAGTATGGCAGTCAACATGTTAAGAGGAGTTATAATCTGGGTCGTAGACCGCACGGGACGAACTATCGGGAAGTGGCATGCAATTGCGACAATTTATAACGGATATTCGACAATTATAGGTAGTGCTAAGCACTGTATAATATGATTCAGCAAAACGCGAACGAATTAACGTCCGAACGTTAAATTTCGCATTGTCTACCGCTCCTTTATCGCGACTCGTTTGATAATGTAACATATTCTAAGAAGGTCACTCGATAAAACAAATCTTAATTTTATATTCCCCTCTCAATAGCTGAATATTTAATTTGTTGAAAATGTTAGCGACACGATCACTATGGATTATAGTCATTTTTTATCAGGACCCGCAGAACAATCTATTCATTTCTTTTCTTTATTTAAACGACTCATTTCATAGTTCAATGTTTATTTTCTGTTACTTTAGGTTATCAAGCGTCGTATGTAAATATCTTCGTTATTTGTTTAGCTGGTAAGGTGATGCTCATTATTTAAGCTAATTGACTCGTATCCACGGTACGGAACGTGTTAATAATGGTGTCCGTGAACGTGAAAATTTGTTTTGCTTTACATATTTAAACTTGGTCGACAAACAACGGAAGCGGATCAAAACATAAATAGTTACGTAGAGCAATGTCAGAACGATTTAAAAAATTCACTGGCTTTTTATTAATTTCCAACACATGAATTTTATAAAAATAATATTCGTGATTTCTGTGTTTAAAAAACTCAAGAATATTCTACGGAGCTCGATGAAATAAAATCGTAAAAATTCAAGATTTAATAGTATAATTTAGCGATCTTACCTCGGTTCCTTTCGCGATTCTTCTATTTTTGCAAAGCTATGTCTCCGCGTCATGTTCCTCTATAGTCACAGTTTAAAAATTTGTCGAAATTGTTAAGAAGCCACGCTGTACGATTGTCAAGCAGCCTGAATCATTTGACCAAAACTAGATGGGGAACATATCATGTATGAAAAATTGTTCGTGTATTTAGAATTATGATTAGTTATGACGAAAATAGCGATATGAACACTCTTTCACGTGCTTTAGAGATGTGCACAGCACGAGTCTTCCTATTGATAACGCAAAAGTTTTCTATATAAAAAGGAACATATAACTATATTTGTATAGTTAATTTTACGAACAATAATTTTTCTGAGTTCGAGGTAGTCTTTTTCTTTGAGATTTGCTTTTTCTTTGTCATAACTTTTAATAATGTAACTGTCGACAAGTATCCATTTTTAACTAGCTATCTTAGCAAACACCCGAATAATAACTTTTATTTGTCGTAACAGATAAGTATGTCGAAGTAAAACATACAAAACAAAAAGTACACGTTTAAAAATTTCTAACAAGGAAATAAACTTTCAGTCCGGATTCCACTTTTCTATGTAAAATACGCATCTGTACGAACATCATCAATTAATTTCACCTGCTAATAATAAAAAAGCGTATTTACATTTATAGAAACACTATGTTGAATATCGTTATATTTCATAGAGAACGTTACGAAAAGTTCGAAATTAAAATAACGTTAATTATATTTAAAAAATTAAATGTGAAACGTTTAAAGAATAATATTATTCTGATTTGGATAACTTTACATACGTTTTTACGAAAAAGATTTCACGGTTTTCAGTTTAGGTTTATCCGAATATGTGTATGTTTTTCACGGCCGACCAAAGAAAATCTATTTTTCTTTCGTTTATAAATAGTAATACTTGCGTGTCGATGAATATTCGGTTGTTTGTACGATCAGATTTGAGTGTTTTACGTATAGAAAAAAAATTGGTTCAAGTACCTTAGTTAGAGGTCGTATTCCTTCCGCGGGGTTATTGACTGTTTCATACTCCGAGGTTTTTCGATGCTACGATTGCTCGCGCACTAAGCCAAAATACGGAACCGACGTGGAATAACGTTAGAACACGGTTGCCCGATGAAGAAGCGACCCGTAATCGTCCGAGAAACCCGTTGCAACTTTGGACATCAAACGTGTCGCTCCGACACGCGGTTTATCGCGCAGTGCTCAGGCGAGATTGTTCGTCGAGCGGCAGAACTCTCGACGAAAACATCTCGAAACGTGTTTGCGAGGTCCGATCGCGGTAGAAGGGATCGTTTCTTGCCCGCGCCGGTGAATTTAATGCCCCTTATTTGAATTCCAGGCGATAGAGGACAGGGTTGCGCTCGAAATCGCTCGGTGATTCTAAATGGAGGCCTTGTTTCGAGCCACACGCTCGCGAGTTTTTGTAACATCTTCAGATTACGAGTTTTTCTGGTCGAAGGGATCGGAATGCGTGGGACGACGATTGGGGAACGTTGCCCCCGCGACGCACGAATCATTAACGCTTCAACTGCCGACCGAGCCGTCCTCCATATTCTCGACCAACAGTAATTTACTTAATTTCATAAACATTTGAACACATTGACGGTAACATTCCGATGAAAACGTAATTACGAGCCAATACATCGTGACTAGAAAATTCATTTAAAATAACACGTTAATAAGAAAATTTAATTTTTAGGTTTTATGCGAAAAATAACTCGTTTAAAGTATACGGTCAAGGTTTGAAGCGAGTATCATCGTTGGTTGTTGCGATATAGATCATTACGCAAATTATAGCCGTAACAAATTCAATTGACCGTTCAAGGCCATCGAGGGGCTATCCAGAGGCCTCACATTGTTTTACCATCCTCGACTTTCCTTTCTTCGTACCTGATCTCGCGTTCAAAACGTGGGAGTTTTGGTTAGCGCGAGTCGTAATCAAAGAAACGTTAATTGTATTAGCTCCGTAAAATCGTATTTGTCGAGCACACGTTCACCGAAAATTTCGTCCCGGGACGGTAATTTCATAGCGTGCCGGGTACAAAATATCCCAGTCGAAATTAAGTTTGTAGCCTCATTACACAGACAAATGAGGTTTGAGAGTTAGCGGTTGCGTGGCCATCGGCACGAAACGATCCGGTAGCTATCCTCAGCGTGAATCTATTACAAGTTGCTTTGCTAGTTTCAGAGCGTCTCGTAATAGCGATTCGCAAAATGTCGAGCTTAATAATTTCATCGAGCAACTTGTCCAATGACAGAGTCAAACGTTGCATATAATGCAACGTAGTTACCGTATCGATTTTGCTTCCTTAACGAGTATTTACTGTACAAACGAAAGAAATAAAACGGGAACAGAGAATCAGTTATTTATGTAAAAACAAGGCAGCAGCTTCGAGTTGTTATTCTTGTTTGGCCAATGTCGATTTTAAATATAACGAACTCGGGAAAGGACTGTGAGATCAGAATCGGTGCTTTTCAAATAATTTCTTTATTTGCACTAACGACATACACTCAGACATCATTTTAGGTGATGATACCTTAATATTATTAACATTAACGCAACGCCCGAACCCGACAAAGTTCTTCGCGTCGGAATGATACAATAACACGCCTTGTCGACGAGATCGCTTTTCCGTGCTCTAATTGACGAATTTAAAAGCGATAGCCCGTGCACGCGAATTAAAGATAAACACATTCACGTGGCTTCCAACATCAACTGTACAGCTCGACGATGTGTAGTTGATCCTTAAACCGAGAAGGTTGCGTTACCTCGTTCTTTTTTAAATAAGATTTGTACTTTCGCGACGAAATTGATGTTTCTGATACAAGAAATATCGAATTTAAATTTAAACAATTACTCGGCTTTACGTAAATGGGGAAGTCTGAATGGACCGTTCTGTAAACTTTTGTGCAGAATCAAAGAATCAAGGGTCACGTTGAGTGTTGTCAGGAACTAGAACGTTTCGGTTTGAAAGTACCTATCGTCACGGGAATACACAGACACACATATGCTCACGCATTCTTTCGCGTTCTACAAAATTTGAAACATCAATTCCAATAACCACCAAGATTAACGCCGGTTAATTTCGGGTGATTGTTCCTACACCTAGATTGCAAATTATTACCGTGTCGGTGCATACACAGTAGTAGATCACAATTCACAAACAACTGTACAAACTTGGCTAGTAAAAAGAGTCCGTACGATGGTTCGTCGCTCTTCGTTAACCTTTATTAATCGTCCGCGTGATCACTTTAGCACAGTCATCGTCTATTATCAATTACTACGATCAACGACCGTCTATGTCGATCGATTTGCGCGTCCGGCGCGAAATATTTTCGATGAACCACGAGTCTTCTAATTTTCTATTCCTACTCTGACGCACGGCTATTCGACTTTCGATTCCTTCTCTCGACAAAGAAGACGTTGTCAGAGTTTCGCAATAAAATAAACGTCAAAACGTGGTTATCATTCCTCGTACAAGATAGAAATTTAATAATGATAATTCATTTATTCAAATCGCGCGCGTGTGGGTACTTCAATAGGACGTAAAAGTGAAACAATTAAAAAACAGGGAAACCAATCATATAGGAACTTTCTTTCTCTAAAAACACTTCCGTCATAGCAACACGAATTTTTGTATTAATTTTAAATATTATACTTACCAAAGTCCCAAATTACGTGTCATTGAAACAACCGAAGACGAGCATCAAATTTCTATCTTTTACAAATCCGTTGATTAGGAACATCAATATATTATTGCGCCTCGCCTTACGATCTAGCCGAGAACAATATTTATTACAAATTCGTAGGACCGTGTAAAGACGATCTAAGACGTCTACGATCGATGATGATGTACGACAGTGGTTGGCAATCTCTTTATCTAAATTCCTACAAATTTAATTTAATCCATCGCGCGAATGTTGGATTTACATTCAATTCCATTGAACTCTGCCTAGCACGTATACCTTTGTTTTCGTCTGTTTTCGCCCCGAAAGGTCGCCAGACCCCTGGGGCGATGAGTCTCCAACTCGTGGATCGACCGCGAGTTTCTCGTCGATCCGTAAACACTTCTATCGTCGAAAGAACTTTCTCGGGTGTTGGTTACTTCGTCGTGCCGTTTTTCCCCCGCGAATTTCCGGGACGAACTTCCGTCGCGAGCGTCGCTGGCGAGGCGGCGAAGAAAATTATTACAACGAGAGCCTTCGCGGCGCGAACTTTCCTCGGGACTCGTAGACGCTCGTACAAGGATGATTGGGCGATCAACTTTCCGCGGAGTTGTTGGCTGGGACAAGTTTTTCGTCGAGATTACCCTGGCCGCGTTTAATCAGCCTCCCGTGCACGCCCCGAGGGCGTGCGACTGCGCCCGGCCACGGCTTTTGTCATTAACGGTGGTTTCTCTTTGCTGAGTGGAAGTATAAAAATATAATTTCAGGATATGTCGATATATTGCGTGTGATATCGAGCATAAGTGGTTCGACGAACGATCGAGGATCGAACGGTGGTCGGATTCTTAAAAAAATAAGAGCTCCGTCTGGACTGCGTTTGCGCTCGATCATCCGGTATATACTCGGTTAAATCGTTTCGAGTGATTATCCTTCGCGTTGGCTCGAACGAATTCATTGCGCGTCGGCGCTGTTGACTCGACCGATAAATTATATTGAATTAGAATAAATTAGACCGAGAAAGGTACGTTTGTTCGTCGATTGAACTTAAGAAGACGAGGCGAGAAGAGGCCTGCGCTGCGCTGCCTCTTTGCAATCCTGAGGAACGTCCGGCTTGCGAATCGTTTTCGATTTCCGCCTTAATTGCTTGCACTTTTGTTCGTCCGTTTCCTCTTCAATCTTCTCGAGATTGTCCTCCTCCATACTTTTGTCCGCTATTTCCTTTGAGTCGATGTCATCGACGCTGCTCCAACTATTGTCGCTCTCGCTCCGTTCTCTGTCCCCCTTGTTGCCGTCTATCTCTTCTTTTATCTTCTCCCGATAGCCTCCGTTCTCCTGTGTACATCATTAACGCAAAAAAATGAACGCTCGTACCAATTAATTCGGAAATTATTTTTTTTACGACGTATAATAAACCGTTCCGTGACCTAATTACGCGGCTTCCAGCTCTGCTTTCGTACGTATTCGATTTTCCACGTCTTTTTTAAACGCGAACGATAATTGTAAAATATTTTTACCGACGAATGTTTATCTGCTCAATGCATTTACATATATTTTATTTACAGGCATACACCGCTTTAACCCTCGTGCTGCGGCGTGCGTCTACAGCCCCACACATCCGATGAATTATTAACTACTCCGCGTCAAGTCTAGGTAAATAGACTTCAAAATAAATAACAATAGCATTTTCACATCGCGATCAAACGAACGAAAGAAGAAATAAATAAAATACGCCAATAATCAGGTAAGCCTAAAATTATTTTTTTCGTTCAAATAATTTAATTATAATTAAAACTAAAGTCTGCATTGGAAACGACCAAGAATATCGAACAGTCTCGCTATCTTTCGACACGTATTTCCCACGACATTTTCGTCTTCCTTTTGCTCGAGGAAACACGCTGGTGGAATTTGTACGAATACTTGTCAAAAATATCGGATATCGAAGACGCGACTTACCATCGCGGTTGCCTTTGTTGGCATTGTCGTGGTGGTGGTGGTAGCAGTCGTGTCCGTGGTATCACTGCTTTCGCTGTTATTGCTCGGTCTGACGCCGACTAGAAGAGCCCCTTCCTCCAAGTTTTTCCCGCGCGCGAATCTCCGCGACGACGGCCACATGTCCGATGAATTTTTTACGTTCGCCTTGGTGAGTTTTTGCGCGACGCCCGTCGTCCACACGCTCGCCTCGCTACTTCCCGTACTGCTGTCGCTTCCGGTGCTGCAATGCCGCCATCTCCGTTCTTTCGTAATGTACAGAAAAAAAAGAGAAACATGAACGCCCGCAATTCTTGAAAAATTCAATTCGGAAAGTCGTTCGTCGCTCTTCGTGCACCGTTGATAACGCGTCAAGAACAGGTAATTTATTTTTGATTTTCCAGGTCGCTCGAAGGTCGTAATCCAAATGAAATCAACGTTTCGACCTCTCCTTTCGAGCCTTTGTCAGGAAGAAATTGACACAGGATTTTTGTTCCTTAATAATGCGCGGATTCAATTTTCCTTGCACTTTTCATTATCGAAGGATTAATGCTTCGTGCAAATAATAATGCTTATAAAAAAAAAGTTCAAGCAAGCTGCAAAATGTAATGGGTCGCGTGTTTGACATATTTGCTATAAAATAATGAGAATGACTTACTAGTAAGATTATGCAACCTGCATTGTCACGTAATCGGCGCAGATATTATCTGCACTTTGCATTGTAACATCACGTTATTATCAACACTGTTGCACAATTAGCCAATTGTGTCTGATTCTGCCATTGAATATGGACAATTAAAAATAAGAAAAACGTGGGGTAGCACTAGCAATACCGGAAATGCAAACCGCGTAACACAATATTACGGTTAGGCAAGGTCAAAACGTCGTTTTTATTTAAACTATGACCTTTGAACGAGTAAAATTTGGTAAACTAGAAATCAAAAACGTTTAATATAAATTTAGAAAATTCAGCCAAGGGATGGAATAGAAAATTTCATAAGCTCTCGATAAGGTTAGAAATTTGTGTTTATATTATCGATGGAACGTATCAAACTGTATCGTTGCTTTTTAAATTATATTGTTAAATAATAGATTTTGGAGGCTACGAAACGTACTATCGCAGGGAAGAGCATTCGATAGAAAGGGTTTCCTCAGCAGTGGACTTCCTCCGTCCTGGCTGTCTTCGCTGCAAGCTCGCGTTATGAGGATCCTTGGGCTTCTTTTTGGCGTTTCGTTCATTGCTATAGAGCACCCGGTGCCCACGTCCGCCCCGATGAAGTCGCTTCGATAATGTGGACCCATCAAGCTTATCGCGCTCGCACTGGGTCTGACTAGCTTGCTGCTTTCGCCTTTACGATTCATATAAAAATTGCGCCGTTTGGTCAATGGGAAAAGGCCGAACGTTGAAACGTTAGAAGCATCGAAATTCTGACTCCGGGGCTAACCTGATTCGGAAGTCGGTACTCGGAGCGTGTTGCACGAGGCGGCAGGCTGCAGTCTGGTACGGTGAAAACCGAGATTGTTGCTCTCGAAACTATTTCCAGTTCTGCAGGAGCCGAGCGCCAATAACGCCTCGCTGAGCCTTCGTTGCAACGGTGGAAACGGGAAGAAAGAACCTGTTCCGCTCGCGGACGGCCTTCTTGATCCTGCTGCGCTCGGCGTCCTTGCTTGGATCTCCTAAATCAAAATCACTGTAAACGCCAGCCGTTCTCGAACATCGAATCGAAAGAAAATTAAACGTGTCAACGCTCCGAGTTAGCTCTTTCGCGACTAGGAGTAAATTAAAAGCACGGACTTAGAAAGAAAGAGAAAGGATGATTAAGTAGGAGAAAGCGTGTTTCGTTCGAGGATCGATACGGTCGCGGTAAATATTTTAATAATTTTTTATAATCGTTTAAAATACACTTTGTAATTAATTGAGCGCATTTACGTCGTCGCAACCTCTTTCTCCGCAGCGAGGCTACTCGTTTAAAAAATTGCAGGTCATCTTATTAACGTATTATCGATCCGTGAAAATGAAATTCTCCTTTTGAAACGTTTCGACGCTCTCTCGAATTGCTTATCTTCTTTCTTGTCTCGTTAAAAAGCAATTTCGATATTACTAATGCGACGCTAATCGCGATTCACCGAGTTCTGGGGGACAAAAAGGTACGGGGAACGGGGTTGAAAGGAATAAAATTCGCTGAAATTGTTTCGAGATCGAGGTCATTACTTGCTGGAGCTCCGACTTGGTCGCCTTTTTCCGCCAGTAGTTCTGCACGGATCGTCTAAGGGTCTGTGATTTCAAGCCGTAGAGGAGCCCGTTGATGGGCGGAGAACAAGCGAGTAGAAGGGAGGCCAACGAAGCCAGCTTCGGGTGATCGTGGAGGTGAGGTTGATTACCGACGCCGTAAACCTCCCAAAGGATGAGACCACAATACGGGAAATAAAGCAAGTACAGAGAACCGACCAGTTGCATTACCTAAAAATTCAACGTTCGCTGCTGAATCGTTCAGGTAAATTCATTTCTGGCGAAACGGCACGGAGCTCGTTCGAATTCCGGTTTATTCGATCGTAAAGAAATCGTAAACGAAAGCAGCATGAAGTTGTAAAATTAAGGGGATTTCGAAAATTTTTTTAATTTAAGTAATCCAATATCCGCGATCGGAATTACGTTCGTCGAAAAGAATCTTAAAATCCAAACTAAGTCATCGTCCCATAACTTACTTTCAACTTGATGGATTTTAAACGAAGGATCAACGATTTTCATTTAATCCATCCGATCAAATACGAGAACCGATCTTTATTAATATTTACTGATAAAAATGAACTCGTACGATGTTAACATTTTACAACACTTTGCTGTCGTTTATGAGAGCGCGCGGTAGATAGTTTGGAGGGAAATACCATACATAAAATGATACGTTTTAAATAAATTCCGACAGCGTTACGGTACGTGTCTGTGATTATTTCTGCGAACACGTATGCGATAAACAGCCAGGAAAATAAACGATACATCAAATATTTGAGAAACAACATGCTTCGTTTAACATTCAAAGCACGACATCGTAGCAAAAGCAACGCGTATACATCGAGCGTATGTCAAACATGTTCACACGATTTTTACTATCCCTTTGCGAAGCAGGCTACAAATGCTTCCACCGTTTAAATTAACGCGAATTGCAAGCATTTCTGCGAAGAAAAAAAAAAGAAAACCGTCGAATTTAAAGAACTGTTGTTCGGAAATGGACGGAAGAGAAATATCTAAAAAAAAAGCAACCCTTAAAGCGGTCGTCGAGTATCAACGCGTGGCTTCCGGGCCGAAATAATGAGCAGTTCGCTCCGAACCTCGCTCGTTCAGCGGAATTCTGTACAGGGAAAAGTGGCTTCGCATAGAGAACGGTCACGCAAAGGGAGAATTATGCCGAGCCCGGTGAAATTACGCGAGCTACAATTGTACAAACCGTGCTGGCCGCGCTGTGAAAGCGAGGAGGACTGACGGCGGAGGGCGCCGTGACAGTTGGTACAAAAAACGGATTCCGTTGATGGGTGATGGTCACCTGAGCGCTCAAGGTAACTTCGTATATCGCGCTGGCGATGCGGTGCCGGTGATAACGCGCTATCCCGAGCACACGCAAATTGCAGACGGTGACCAGGACGGCCGGAAGTGCCAGACCCAGGATCGCGTACACTGCCCCGTAAAGCACTGCCGCCAGGCCCCACGAGGCGTTCCCAAAATCCGGCGCGCAGCAGCCCAGACTCGGACTGTATCTGCGTGACAGCAAGCGAGAACGAAGCTGTAAGGGACGACGCCATGTTGGGAATTCCAAAAGAACCGAAAACGACTCTTCCGAAGGAACCTCAAGTCTCACAATCAGTTTATAATACGGGTTTCTGGCAAACACCTACGCTTCTAGCGTCTTTTTTCTGAAGACAGCCACGTGAACAATGTAAGACAAGACTACAGAGAAATAGAAAATTTCATTGTAACATAAGCTCTCGATAAGATTACAAAACGAACTATTACAGGGAAGAGCATTCGATAGAAAGGGTTTCCTCGGCAGTATAAAACAATGTAAGAGAAGACTGTAATTTCGTATCGTATTTACGATTTGGCTTGTAACCCAGAGTTAGCAATGCTTTGGAGAGTTAAGAGCTACCGTTACTTGAAATTTTCTCGTGTCTTACAGTCGCGACTGTAAACAGTTAAACAAGCACTGTAAATCAGGCAATATTTTATCATTAACAACGAACGCTGTAGACGTTGACAAATGCATGGCAACTTGAGCCTTTTTAATCTTCCACGGGCATCGTTTACTTTAAACTTCGAAGTGTTTGTTCTCTACGCGGAAACCTCAGACAGTACTGAAACGGAATTTTGAGAGGAGTTTAATTAATCGCAGCTTCGGCACGATGAAAGGGCTCCGGCGGAAATGAAACCCTGTAATCGGGAGGAAGCGGGCCGAACCTGTTTATTAACAAAGGTACCGGACTATTAATTGGGCTAATAACCGAAGTTGTTATTTTCTCTTTCCGTGTCCACGGTAAGAAAAATAATTATCGAACGGTTTCGAAGCTTGTCGATTCCGAACAAGCAGGGAGAAAGTTTCTTATCGACTGGCGATTCCTTTGAAGTTTCACGATCTTACGAGTAAAAGAACGAACCTGTAAGGCGGGACCAGGCCCCAGAAAGGCAGCACGCACAAAAGCAGAGCCCCTGTCCAGGATGCAGCCAGACCAACTGCAACGCGACGCGGCGAGACCAATGCGGCGTAATGCAACGGCGCAGCTATCGCGTAATATCTGCAAAAACCAATCGCGTTATCGTTAATAATGGGACCTGCACGAGACGTATCGATGATATTCAGGCCCCGAAAATAAAAAGCGGTATTTGTGAATTTATTTATCTGCTCGAGTGAATTTTAGAGAAAGATCTACGAACTTGAGAGAATTACAGAATCGAGGGCTTCAAGTATCGTTAATATTACATGAACTCTGGCACAACCAACACAATAGAACTTTTGAATCGTGTACACTGTGAGTTATTGGACTTCTTTGTGGACTTCAAAACAATTGACCAATTTCCAACATCAATAGTATCTATATCTACTCGATTTACAGTAGAATCTCGTTTATCACAGGAAATCGGAACTTTATTTGTTGTTTGATAGTGAAGTCATACGATGATCGAGGTTCGAAATTAGTTTCGTCGTTAATTAGCCAATAAACGGATGGTTAATCGAGCGGGGAAAAGTTCGAAGCGCGAACCGAGTCGTATATTTTAATAATTCCCGTCTGAAACGGTTACTCTTGATCGGTCCAGGATTCGAGACACGTATGCCCGGATGAATAATGAAAACGGGGGTGAAAATAGAAGAACGAGCCGAGAGAGAAGGTTGGGACAGTAACGGAGAGGAACGGTAGCGGTCTAAATTCACGAATAGCCCGTAAATAAAATATTTCCTTCAAGCGGTCAGAAATCAGGACCTATCTTATTTCCATGCGTTAAAAGAGCAACTCGTCTGGTATATTTTTATCCGTAGCTATCATCGTTTCTACATCTGACCTTTTCACGCTCTTCAAACAGCTAAATACAACAGCTTAATATAAAAATTAAATTAAACGACCAACAGACGAATCGAGAGAAAAAAAACAATTTTTTGGAGGAGGAAGAAAAATATTTTAAGGAATTCTTTTTAGTCTTTTCTGTTCTTTTTATCCCGATTATTCTTTGCTTCCTTCTTTGTTCCTTTTATGGCGTCGCGTCAAAGAAACCTGGCAGTAAGTCTTGCGGCCATATTGCTTCGGCTCGACATTAACTCTCTGCGGTTCTATGTCTAGAGTTTAGACACGTCTGGACTGTAGACTCTCTGGACATTGCATTTCAGTTCTACGCAGAGCCGTATCGAACAAAGGAATTTATGTCTCCCTTTTCTCCAAGCAATATTAAATTGTTGGAGAATATTATTTTGGGGGGGCTTGGATGCTTCTGCAACGAATTTATATATATTTTAAAATCAACGAGTAATAAGTAGTTTCCCGCGAGACTAATCGACGATTTTATTTGTACAGACTACTATTTCAAAATGTCCGAATAAGTATTATTAAGGTATAGATCACCGAGTCGGGCAAGTTCAAACGTATACTTGTGATCGACAGGGCTGTGATTACTCGTTCAATGAGCGCTGCTAGTATCATTTTGAAGTTTAATATTTAACTAATAGTGCGGAAAGTGTCGGTTACTGGGTCATTGTCGATTACTGACACGTTTACCTTATTCTCGACCTTTTCATTGTGCGACCGCGATTCCAAGACGCGGACGGTTTTATTCCGTTCCATCTGCTATCGACAGCAAACGCCGATACACGGGTGTCTTATATTCATTATCGATGAACGCGGGAGATCCTCGAATCACGTCAATGGTGCATTCAGAAATTTAGTCAGCAAAATCAGAGATCCACTCAATTTTATTTTTTAATTTCTACATCAAATACAGCGATCAACAAAAATATTTGCTTGGGTTTATTGTTCAAAAATTTAACGATTACTCCGCGTAAAAAACGCCTAACTGTTAAACATACAATGGAGGAAGTGTTCTCAGAATGTTTTAACGACTGAAAAATGAATATTTCTAGCACGGGGGGTGAATTTGCTCCCCCGTACCGCCCTTGATAACACGTTCATACGTTTCCAAGCGCGATCGAGAAGGTATCTTCCTCCGTAACGACCGATACGTGCAAAACGGAAACCGGAATCCGTCGTGGGGCCTCAGATCGAATCGAAGATCTCGCGTTGGTTGACGACCAAAATGATATCAGCTGAATGCTGGGAGCCTCTATTGACATCTTAACGTTGAAAGGCTCGGCTGCTTTGCGCCACGTAAGGCCACGTCCCGCTGAACATAGCCGTCGGATTGAACTCGATTTTTATATCACGTATTCTAAGAGACAAAGCACCTACGAATCCGTCGGCTTACCGATTTTCCTGCCAAAGGATCGAAATCCTTTCTGGATACAAATCCCAGCGCGCTAGGAGCCCGTTGGAAATTCCACGGCGTTCTGATAAACGTTGTCGAACGCTTGCAAAGGAAACCACACACGACACGTTACGCGCCAACTTTATCGTGGCTTCCTAGGTAGATAGGGAACCGAAAAATATTATACCATATTCGATGGTTTACGACGTATTGGCGATGAAGATCGTAAAACAGAAGCGCGATAAAAATATGTGGCTGACGACGTCGCTGAAAACTATAATTCGAATTAGATTCGTCAAAGCTATTTCCTCGCAAAATTAACGTATTGCTACGTACGGGTTCGATACTTGTTGCATAACTGTGGTTAACTCGATCCCCAAGGAATAATTTATTTTAGATTACGTAGTCGATGTAAAACCGGTAACAAATTTCAATTTTTTGCATTTACAAATTTCAGATTTTTTTTAGGATACTCGCGAGCATACCGTTCTAGCGTAAAATCGAGTTTAGAAAATTAGTTTTTCCCCCGGAGATGAAATTAACCGTTCCTTGGTTACATAACAAGTATCGAACCGTGGCGATCGAAGACGAAGAATAATTCGCTGCGTCGATAAAAATATTTTCGACGGGACTCACCTGTCGCAGTTCAGTCCAGTTACGGTCCAAAGGGCGACCGGATGTAAAAGGGCTAAAAGGAAACCGTGTAGGACGCACCAGGTGCCGGCGATGGGCCAGGAGCCAGTGGTAAAGATCAGTAGTATCAGGCACACAGCTGCCTCCACCGCCCCCAAGTGTGTCAACAACAAAGTATTGGCTGTTTGTTGCTGCTGCGTCTGTGGACATCGTCGCGATACGCGGTTAATTCGTTAACTAAAACTTTTCCCATTCCTGCGCGTCGAAAGTTTTTGCGTGGGTCTGTGATCTTAATCCCCAGTTCTAGAGTCTCGTAATTCAGACTTCCCGCAGTGTACACGCGAGTTGTCGCTGCTTCCCTCAAACGCGACTCCCGTAGCTTCGATAGCAACAGAAATATTTGCTTCTTGTTCTCGATTTACCTAAATAAGACGCGTGGTTGCCTCTCAAAAAGTTAACAGTTTGAAAAAACCTGTTTCAAGTTTAAGATCGATCGCTTATCGCTGGAACACGCTCGGCAGGAAACGTTACATCTTCGTCAATGTTACGAATTACGTTTTATTTTTTAAATAAACGCGACTACGTATGTAGTTTCTTAATATGTTCGGGAACGCGATGGTATAAAAGACAGCCACCATTAAACGACAATAAAGTATTTTCTCTCGATCCAATAATGTGTTCGGAGAACCGTTTCGAAACTACGACGGGTCGTTTTGTCTCCGTCGAAATGAAAATTCTAGGAAGAAGATTGCTGTACAATCACATTTACGGAAAGCTGTAACTCTAACGACGAGTTTCGCAAAGCTCCGGAACGCGTTCTATGGGACCCACATTCGCGGGCTGTCATTCAGTGTCTCGGCCTTCGATATTATATCGAAAAGCGCGCGATCTTTTCCAACCGCCGCGGGTTCGCGTTGTTCGAATTGCCATGGTCAGCGAGCGGCGCCCGCTGAAACGGTTCGCGTAAAAGCGTCATGCTATTTCCAGGGTGGTCACTTTCCTTTCCCGCGAGCTTCGTTTTCTCGGCCGAGAAATGTGTCATGCTTGCGAAAGGAGTGGCTTCCTTAGAAAAGAGAAAACCGTTTTAAAAGGCGGGATTACAGCTATCGGAAAAATCGTGACCCTCCCACCCTGAAACCCATTTTAAATCCCGTTAACCCCGTATTAATTTCTTCGCCGACGATTGAAAGAGACTGTGTCATAAGAAAGCTTTAGAAAATCTATCTTTAAGAGGATCAGGGTATATATCGTTTCTCCGTAGCCTTTCGTTTCTATAGAGACGACGCATCCGAACTTACGACGGCCATTTAATTCGCTGGAAACCTTATTTTCTGTATATTCATTTCTACCGTAAAAAATCGGCGTGTAATTGTTCGAGTGTGTACGGTCAGTTTGATCGAACCCCGATTGAAGTTACAACTTCCGTTCGGAAACTCATTAATGGCGATTTCGCGACCCTAACCGCGATTCTTGGTTTCGAGATCTAGCGTTTCACTGGGTCAGCGAGTTTTCGGTGCAGATTTATCGCCCCGAGCTTTCATGCGCTATCAAACTCGATTGTGTGTTCCCCGTCGTCGGTAACACGGCCATCAAGGAAGAGCGATAGGCTATTGAATTATTCCTGCAGCGTCAGTGATCCATTGTCTTGGAGAAACCATCCCCCTGGACGGTCTCGTGACGCGCGATCCATACACGACGGATCAACCGATAGCGCAGGATCGCGAAGAAGTTTGGTATTCACCTGTTTGCTCAGCCCGAGGACCACGAGGAGAACGTAACCGTTGAAAACAAGACCCAGAGCAGAAACGAGGACGAGAGGCACGCCAAAGGCCCAAGGGACCATTCCTCTTTTTCCCGCGTGTTTTTGTCGCCGTCGAAGATTCTGGCTCCTAGGGGGTGGGAAGCGGCCCTGGCTCGATCCTCGCGACGGTTCAGGTCAGCCTATCGGAAGTATCGATCCTCTGGTTATCGATCCACGGCGACATCACGGCGGACGTACCTGAAACATCCGTCGCGCGACGAGACGTCGATCAGCCCCCTCGAAATGATCAAATTAAATTACATTAAAAGTAGCAGCGCGATTATTTCTATTTTTACTTTTTCGAAACAGTTGCAGACCAAACTACTCCCTTAATATTATTTGCAACCACCAAGCCCCCGATCGGCCGTGTGCAATTGACTTCGGCTAGAATAATTCGGTTAACGAGCGGGTAACATTATTATTGTGCCAGACTTTGCAATTATTTCGTAGAGGGAGTTGGTGAAATTACGGCGGAATGCAATTACGAGTCCTTAAAATAAGTTTCGGTTGAACCTTAATTGTCAGAACAAATTTGAGTATTCTGTTACACCAACAGAATATTCCATTCTACAATATTGTATTTCCTTTTTTAGCAGCGCCGGGTACGCGGAATATTCGACAGTGGAATTTTTCGACGCACTTTATGCGCTGTAAATATTGTATAACGTAATGCTTGTAGTTTGTTGCGTCAGATCCTATATTAAAATTGTTAGTAACAACGTGGGAACATTAATATCCTAAAAACATGATATTATAGAGGAAGAATTTAAAATTAGTCGAAATTAAATATGCCATGTTCAAAGGACGATCGTATTTAATTATCATCATTTCGTGTTTCGTATAACGTCAATTCTATTTCTGTTATATTTATTAAATTTATTATATTTCCAATCATTTACCAGTCATCTTTAGGTGAGCTTAATCAATCTAGGTAGATTAACGCAGGAGTAGTCAATGAATAAAACTGACGGGATTAAAAAAAAATTTAAACAAAATTCGAAGGAATTTCGCGCATAGCCACGAGGAGTTTTACAACTTTTACGTCAGGCTATGATATTGATTCATAAAGAAGGCATCGGTTTGGTCAAGGTCTTCAGATCAGGACACGGAAGGTCGGCCTTGCCAGGCGAGGTCCTCGAATCACCGCCAAATATATCAATTAACGACGCCAACTACCGCAGAGATATATTGAATAATACATCAGTTATTATAGAAACGTATATATGTTCTGCTGACGATTAACATGGAATATTGCATGTTGATTTGGACCATTGATTCCCTCGAGGCAACAAAGTACATTGTATTACAGAATATTGCATATCAATTTTCGCAAAATACTGTTTAGTTATTTTTCGACGCAATGCAATTTTTATTTGCCTCGATAAGCTTAAATCTTAGAAGACTCCAATCGCTATAAGTTTAATCGAAAACAAAGATCCTGGTCCCTAGCGTCTCAAGATTCAGAGAAAAAGTTATCCTTTCCCATACTTTCTATCAGAGTTATTGTTCTCCATCCGTAGAGACTGTCCATCTCGGAAGTGGTGTTTAAAAATTCAATGGCCCTGAAACTATCTTCCGATATTTACTGTGTCCAAGGAATACTCGATTTCATTTTCCTATTTCAAACAAACATTTCAGAGATCGTATACCCATTTTTCCCAGAGATGGCCGAACACCCTGTATAGTACTGTTCGCAAAGAGAATAAACGAGCATCGTTTGTCATAGAATAAATCATATGCCTGTTTATGCTATTACTAGCTACATCGGTTTCAGAGATCTTTAGATCTTGGAAGGTCTATCAAAACAAAAACATAGGCCTCTCAAACGGCACAGTACAAGCACACTCGATGAATAATAAGTGGTACGACTGGAAATTATAATTGACAGCTCAAGGTAGAGCAAATGGTGAACCGGCAGCGACTGAGACGCTAATGGTTGACTTTAGGGAATAATGCAACATGCTTGATGGTACAACAACGAGAAATCCTCAAACTGAATGTCGTCGGATCTCCAAGCGATTCGAAGGCGTAGAGACCTATTGGAATGCTCGTGACATATAATTTCGTTGAACGTTCGTGACGGTGAATCAGGCTCGAAGGACCCTCCCTTTTAAAAAATGAAGGGTGAAAGGGTAGTCAGACGGTACGATGGGGATGATACCACACGAACCCGAGCAATCGATTTTGTTCCGACCGCAGGACACGACAAAATTAAGAGATGAATCAGAAGCAGATCTGATTTCGTCGAATTGCACGAACAATACCATGCAACTCCTCCGGGTGCATTGTTTTCCAGATCGCGAGCAGTCAGCCAACAGCATAATTTGGTTATGCTGCCATTCGACCGAGTTCCATTATCGGCTATTAAACGTATTTCAATGTCGAGACAATTCGCTGGTTTCGCGACTGCTATCATGCTTCGGTCATTCGATTTCTTGTTTCAACCACTTCGAAATTTAATATATTATGCACGAAATAGAAAGCTCGGCGAGGATGTCGAACAGTTTACGCGATATTCCACGTTCTTAACATAAATTTTCGCTGCTCTTGCCTCAAAGAGACCTCTCTTGATAATGGACGTATAATTGTATTAATATTATTTGTAATTGGGTCTTTACTAGATGCATTACTACGTTAATAACTGAAAGGATTACGCCCTTTGACGAATCCTGACGATCTTTGCCCATCTGGTACTTCGAAATGATGATCAGGTTCTTCGATAGATGAACTAAATTGTATTTCGTTTATTTTTATTTCTCTGAATTTTCATTAGATTTAGGTACTGTTTACGCGTTCGTCGTCGCCAAAATAACAAACTCATTACTTAGAGCGAGACAAAGACCAACGAAATTCGAAAGATTGGATTTACGCGAAAATCCGACTAAAGATGATAAGTCACGTGGCATTAGCCGCTATTTGTGCTCGTCCTGGCAAGTATTTAGGTTAATATCACAGTCGAAGTACAAACGAACTGTGTATACAGAAAACGGTACACGTTGGATCCGACGTTCTCGCGTTTTATTCGGAGAAAAATAGATCTACATTATCCAAACGATAAACGCTTATTTAATCAATTATATAATACTCTCTGCCAGCGATCAATAAACTTTCCAATTTCAAACTTATAAGCGTCTGTTGGCGTTTAATTAAAATACGCTTGTAGACTTTGTTGAGAGTTCAGAATGTTTTGCTATTCAAATGAATTTGCAGCGATCCGAGTAAATGATAGGGCGTATCGAGTCAAAGGACCTTGTTATCCGAGTAGCGGAACACATATTGACTCTTGGTTCAATTTGTATTTTCCAATCGGTATAATAAATTTTAAATACGATCCGTTTTAATGGGCCGACTTGCCTCGATTTTCGTCGATATTTATGAGATGGTCTCGAAGACCTCACCGAGGTGTTTTACAACGAACAGTTAAAGAGGCTACGCGATACCGGCGTGTTTTTCAATTAAGCGGGCCCTTTCGACTCCGGCGCCCGAAGAAGATGGGATTCGCGACCACGCGAGATTGCGCACAGTGTGTTCTCTTTGCAAATTTCCTCCAGCGAGGCAAATTAAAGGAATGAGATTTCCATGAAATTAACCGCGTGTACGATATGCAAAGTGCTCTCACGGCCGAGGCCAGGACTTGCCTGAATTCTATTGACGAAAGGCCGTTAATGCTACCGCGGGGTATAAATGTCTTTTCCGCTTCCAAGGCTCGCGACGAATAAAAATGATACCGGTTCGAACGTGACAAACGTAATTCGTAAACATTTTATTGCGCGTCGTTTCAGTTTCCAATTATCTTTTATTTTTCTGGAAGTTACCCTTTCACTCGGATAATTAAATTTGTTCCCGAACGAAACGACTCTGAAAAAGTTTAAGCAGCTCCTTTCGTCATGCTTGTTAAAATGATAAAAAACCGCCTCGACGGGTGGAAGTTGCCGTGCGTAACCCGGATAATTAAATTCCTCGTTAATTAAACAAAAAACTATCTTAAAGCAATAAAAGCTTGGTATTTTTAATATTTCACTCGACGCGATCACCAGTATCTAGCTGTTATTTTCAACTGTTTCCCCGACGACCGAAATTATTAAATACTTTTGCACGAAACAGCGGAAATTAACTCGCGGCGTTTCGAAACGGATTGTTTATAACCGGAATGGCGTTTACGAGTAACTGGAACGGCGCGAGTTCTTCTCCCTTCGAGGCGTGTTTTCGAGCTATCAAAAGTTCCGTGCAATTGTGTTTCGAGGATGAAGCAAGTTCCGCGTCGCGAGTATCGAATCGTTTTCAATTTGTCGGGACGCAGTTTCGAACAGCGGCTACAAAAGACAAACGAAAGCGCGGGAAACTGGACACGGCCGGTCGTTGAAAGTTTTCTCGTCGACGCTTCTTCTTCTTTTCAGGGAAGCCATCGAGCACAGCACGCGAAATGGCGGTTGTTTACGTCAAAGGAAACCATTGTGAAACTACGTCGCTTTTACGACCAGAATTTGACGTCGTTAGGTTTCCATCTGTTTGCACCCGCCGAAGAACACACTGTCGTTCGTGGACAAAAGTTCAGACATGATAGGGTCTGCTTGGAAAGGTCGAAACGTAGACAGACAATTCTATATTTAGATATTCTTCCAGATGCTAGACACGCGTGACAGAGTCGATACTACGTCTATATTAGAAATAATAAGACGTGGATGAGGAGCTTTATAGCGATGAAGCTGAGTTCCGTAATTAAAATGGATCTCGAGTATAATTTTTATCAGTCGATAGTTAGAGATATAGGAACGTTCTGCTCATAGATCTTCTTAAATTCACAACGATGCTTTTGTTGCCTTTATACAACAGTTATATCATTTTCCGGAGTAAAATTCATACCGTTCAATTTGCGAAATACTGGGAATCCTTCAAAAATGCAATATCAGCAAACACGATATTAAACGACGTACTGGGCTCAAAGCGTCGCGAGGAACATATTATTTCTGACGTACGCGTGACAAAATAAGTCGAAATCATGGTTAAACGTAGAATCAAATATCAAAATTATAATTTAAATTGAATAAGTCAGTCGGAATGTTGTTAGAAGTTTCTTACAATTTCAAATCGAATGGAGATTCCGTTCACCCCATCAGCATTCTCGACAAGTATTCTTGTAGTAGAAAATACCAGTCTATGCACGCTCGAATGCTTTCCTTATCGATCTCACGGTTCGCGTTTCTTCGTGATTCCACCCACTCGATCCTACGTGCAATGTATTTCGCGCAACAAGTATCTAACGATAAATGATACTCGACTAGGATTTCGAATATTCCAATAAGACCCTCGACCATGCGAAGCCTCACGTTCCGTTCTGGATAACATTTTTTCCACTCAACTAACAAAGCAAGTGTTCGTTCCATTTCAAGCTCCATTCTTCTTCCTCGATGCTTAGTGTCTGGAAGAACGGTACGAAACATTGATTCGCGCAATATGATGTTCAAAATATTAAATATTAAATTATTGAACTCGACGACAGAAGTTTAATCTTTATGTCGGTGGCAATAAAGTATCGTTTTACCTCCCAATCGAATAACTTTTTTATTCGTACGATATCCATTTCTACCTCGGTAGGAATTATATCCACGTTACGGTTACCTTGAATTCGCCTTAAAACGACAAGGGGATGATTAATAACGACCGTAGAAATATGTGCTTGGATAAAAAATCGACCCTCGCGTGTATGAATGATGGGATTCTTATACAAAGTTAGCGAAGTATGAAAAAAAAAAAGGTAACCACGATAAGGGTCGAACCTGCACTATCGACAACGTACACGCGGTTCGCGTGATCAGGTCCGAGGGGCGAGTTCCCCGCAAGGAATTCCGAGTCGAAGTTGTCGAACAATTTAAATCGATCCACAGGAAACGTGCCACGGCAAATACGAAATTCCCGATGCGTCACTGGCGACCTAGAAATTAGTATCGAGAAAGTGTCGGCACGCAATGCAACCCTCCGCGACGCTCGTTTTGTCTTTGTAATTCGCCAAGCAAAAAAGTCCCAAGAAAACGTAATCGCTGGTCGTTGAACAGGTACGGGACACCGACATCTTTTTATATCTTTGTCCCTTCGCTGGGTTCTCCATAATCGTTCGCAACAGATGGTCCGAACATCCAGCACGGTTCGCGCCCGTATGTAAATGAAAAGCATTCCGTGGTCGAATAAAACGGAACTGGGTTAAATCGTCGAAACAGACGATGAAACGCAGACTCGCGTGAACCGGAAAATTTCGCGGCAGGTACGAAATGAAACTGTCGTGCTGTTTGCTGTTACGTTTCTTTCACGATTTCGTTCTCGTAGAGCGAAACGGAGGTCGACGAGAGTCCGTCTGTGTTTGCGTTTTTGGTCAAACGATCGAAATTTGAAAAATGTGCCGCGAAACCAAGTCGACGCGGTAAATATTCTCCCGTCAGCTTTCACGACATTAACTCTCAAAGCGATATGCTTTCAAAAAGTTGGGAAAGGGTGGGAAACCATAGTACGCGAACAGCGTCGGATTCGAGGAACTAGATTCCGCCGTGTCGTCGAGTATTGGGAACTTCTATTAACCAAGTTTCCACGGGCCATCGATACGCTAAAAACGTTCGCCGTGTAATGGCCGAGTTCAAAATGCAGTCTGCGACAAAGCTATCGAAACTTTGTTAACGCAGCCCTCCGGGTAATGCAAGAATCTTGATTCGAAAAACTCCGTTCGGAGGTAGAGTTGGCGAGCCAGCTAATTTGGCGCTTGTAAAAAACCTTGATAACGCGATCTTTGTTAACGGTAGACGCGTTCGTAAAGTTTCGAAAATTAAAACATTATATATCGTGCAATAATGCCACGCGTGTGATTCGATAAGGCAGGGTTTAAACGGCGAGAACGAATGCTGAAATTTCGCTCGACCTTAAATTAAAATTGATACGACCCGCGAAGCGCTCCTCAAACAAGGTTCGTCCCGAGTAATCAACCCGTAAATGCAAAGTGCCGAGATAATAATGAAAGAAATGTATGCACGTGTCTAAAAAAAAATCCCTACTTAGCACTCAACCTGAAATTTCAGTCACATTCCCCTATCTGTTCGACGTTGAGCGTTGTTCGCTGTACGTGGCTGTGCATGTTAATATCCGCATTGCGATTCCATCCGGGGAAGTAATTCATCCAGTAAATTGACGCAGAACGAAGAATAGTATTTAAACCGTTCACGCGTGCCGATAAAGAGAAAAAAGTGCACGAGATAAAAAAGTTATTAAAAATTATTTGCTCAAACTTTCGTAATTACCAACACGATTTCGAACACAGATCGTCTTTCGTTACTTTATAGATGGCTCTAACCAAGGTGTCGTTAGTCTTCGATCATGTACGCACAAATATTAATCATAAAGTTTGTAAATCATCGACTCTAGGGGGAGACTACCCCTCGAGACGTCGTTTAAAATCAGATTTCAGCCGCGTGTAATCCGTTCCGAAATTTCGTCGCGTTTAAACGGTCATGTTGAGCCAGCACCGATAAAATATCGCCGCTTCCGGGTCCCCTCGAAGTTAAAGCTGAATATCGAGCCGCGGTTGAGTAATCGTGCCCGAATTACGGGTACGCCAGACGCTGCGAAATGGAAAACTTTCGACGTTACTCTAAGAGGTTTGCACGACACGTGCATCGTTTGTTGGGGGTAAGCGGTTCCGGGATCGTATAACCCCGATGGGCCGATTCTGCTGCATCTGTTGACCACTTGGCGCAAAAGAACCATGGCGCGTGCTGTGACACTCTTTTATTGCAGCCGATACGTCCTTCGGGAAACGTGTAAACCAGGCGCATTAAACTTTCTTTCACCCTGGGGTCAATTTGCACCTGGGTCAAAAACATTATCCTTTCTATCCATTACCGTCTTTTACCTCGCCAACCTTTCTCTTGTACTACGAAGGCTTGAGCCCTTACCCTCATTCACCAAAAAATCTGTTGGCTTTTGTTATTACAAGAGGTCCCCAAGTTGCAGGCTTTACACTTGTAAAAATTCTTTATTGTAACCCTGTGTAACTCTGAAGGCACATTACATATGTTAAGAGTGATTTAATTCCATTATAAATTATGATCTGGGTCTTTTGTTCTTCTTGGGTTTGTTAGTTAAAAAGTGTTGATTTTCCTTGCACCCTAAATTCAGGAAAAATTAATGCTCGTGCGTAGAATAATACTTACTGTAGGAAGGGCTGTAAACTGTAATGAATCGATTCGCGTGTTTGACATACCTAGTGTAAACGATATCGCGGTGACAAGCAGACTTTTCGTCGCTATCCGTTATCGAACGTCGAGTGAAACTTCCTCTCGAGTAAAAGGACAAAAAGCGAAGGAACCCGGATAATTGATCCGGAAACCACGCAGGGTGGTCTGCTAGAAACAGTTTACCCTCCAGCCATTCTAGATTGTGTTCGTGAAAGCTTTCAGGAGACGGATGTAGGTTTTAATTTAAAGATTCATCGAATAATACATTTTCAAGATACTCGGGAGAATAAAAAATTAACTTGTTTTGAATTAACGTATAGACGTAGTTCGATCGTAAAAAAAACGACCTTTCGATTTTTAATAATATATTTCTTTATCTACGTTCCGAGTGCCCACGTGTCCCTTTTAGGAATCGTATAAATAAAACATAAACTACTATGAGAAACTTTATATTTTATTTACATATTTCTGAAGAGGGCCCAATACAATCGAAACGTAGATAGATGAAATATATTATTAAATATCAAGAAATCGCTCTTATCGAGCACTATTTTTTAAACGAACCAAAAAACACATTATTATAGTCATTTAGAATTATCGGTAATTATAGAGTTTGATGTCTGCTTCCTCGAAACGTTCAAATATTTCATGAGATTTATCTATTATCCATTAGGAATATAGCCTGAACAACATTGAAACATCAAATTTTCAGTGATCTTTTTAAATTTTTAATTTCAGATGTTAAAAATACTCTTAACCTTTAAAGAAGCATTATTAATAATACATAGTACAGGGGTGGTTCCTTCCCCTACTATTCTCTTCCGCTCAAGCGCAGAAAAACTACCCCCTTTGTGCTTACTCTGCAAAGGGATCAGGCTTGTTAATTTTGCTTTTCCTCGAGAACATCGCGGATTCGTTTCTGCGAATGCAAATGACGGTTATCATTCAGCATTAAAATTGTGCATACGGTACCGTAGAAACGCTGTAACATAGTAAATCTTGCGTGCTCCGTCCGTTTGTTCGGTATCGAGGTAAATGGTGGCTATTTATCAACCCGTGACAGGACCCGCCGGATAAATCAGTTTTTCATGCACCGTACAATGAGATTTTTATCACGAATTTCATCGCTATCGATTCTTAAGAAAAGCTTCTCGCTCTATTTTATCACCCACGCCGCGGACCACGTGTCGTCCTTCGGTTTTCCAACCAACGAATTGAATCGTTCCATGCATCGAAATCTGAAATATCGTTGAATATTCAGAGCGAACGAAAGACAGCCTTGCGAACAGTTTCTTTGCTCGTCGATCATGCGTCCGTGAAGAACCGAGACACAATGGAAATCGAAGAGAATTCGCGATTGTTTGCACGCTTTAAACCAGCTGCATATAGTGTTAGAAATCTTAATATCGTTTTCGCGCGGATTAACAAATTTAGCACAAAATCCACGAATTTATGTTTATATTTTCCCTATGAAAGGTGTATTAGCACATATATCTTAAATTCAAAGGGTAGAATGTATTTGCAAATCACTCCGTATACCCTTACGCCAAATCTCGTATTTGTTCGAACTCTACGATCCACACATACACCTATCCAATTTTACGCCTAGCACCCAGTTCAAAATAAAGCCCTTTCTCGTTCTATCGTGCCTTTTGAATACAGGATTGAATTCTACACCACCCTTTCTGCAGTTAAAATCTTTCAATTATCGGTTTTTCGTTGAAAATAGAAATCCTGTTGGTTGTCTTCCGCCTTGCGTTTATCGTCTGCTTTGTCTGTGACTCGGAGCAATAATACTAAGACGTAATAATTTTAGATTCTCTTCGGTACGATATCTTTGCCAAATTTCAAAAATTTTCTGAGTATTCCTTTTATCGTCTCCATTTGTCAAGCTATCGACAGAGTTTCTAAATAAAAACTATAGCGTTGATATCGATGGATCGATGATTCCGAGAAGCAGAAAATCTCTGAGATCGTTCGGAGGAAAAGACTCTCACTCCCACGACGTCAACGTTTTACGAGCACCTCCTAATACAGGAAACGTTCAAAGTTGAAATCTTGCTCGATTCTCTTCTCCCGTAAAACCGACCTTTGCTGTAAAGTTCTAAGGAAACATAGTGGATATTTAAATGTCGGTAAAGATACGATACCAAGAGTACAGTATCGTCTCGCCTCCCTTCCATTTCGTTCTTCCTATATTCCTTCGCCCCGAGGTGTGTAATAATTAACAAGGATCGTCAGAGAACCGAATTAAAGAACTTAACTCGAAGTTAGGAGTTATCGATTGGAACTGATTCATTATTCAGGGACATTGACTGTTCACTTTGTGTGTCTAATCCTTAACTAACGAGCCTATTTAACTAGTACCGACGCTGTCTGTCAACGTAATCAATTCTGTCGTAAGATCGTATGAATATTCGTGATGCGAGGGCATCGGCTTATGGTTCGAACGCTCGTAAAAGGGACGAGGCAGACAAAGAATTTTTACGACAAATATCTGGTAACTTGTATATCGAGTTCTCGTATACGCTTGTTGTGTAATTAAGAGCGTGTTTCTACGGTCGACGTGTAATTAAGTTCGTGCATCTACTGACACGTTACGTTCGCTCGAAACTGCCCACCCAAAGAGCTTCTTCAACCGCAGCGACAGAAACACTCGCGTATACTATGTGCAGCTGATACTGTCATACACGCAGGAGTCGAGATTCTCGCGGTTTTGTCAAAGTAAATAATCCTTAAACGACAATTCTACGAACCACGGGAAACCACAAATATTAATGATTTTTTTAAAAGGCGAAAAATTATCAAAGTTACGTGTGCATTATGTTTCTCGATTCTATCAGCAAACTAGATGTTCATCATTCAGACTTAAACCTTCTATTTATTTTAGCCCCCACGATGATCCAAAACATTGGGTTAATATCGAAGTCTTTAATAATTTCCTATCTATATTTGTAGAACGATATCGTCGACAGTAAATTCACCTTTGCTCATTTCGAAGAATTCTAATAATTAATCATCTTCTCAATCTTCCCCCAAGTATCCATCGACTTTTAACATTTGGTTTTGCTGGTTCACGGATCAAGGTGCAGCTTCCATCGTACAGTTAAAATCGAGGAAGCAAAATTGCCAGGTTCTCGAAAATAATCTTCAACGTCGCGATGAAATAGCACGGGACATCGGTCAGTTTCCAGTTTCGATATAATATGTTGTACGCCAGTTACCGTCCACCAGGCCTCGTTAATGGATTTTAATTAATGTCGTTCCTCGACCAGGTGCACGCTGCTAGGACGTTTAATTATTATACAAGACATCCCTTGGCCAGCGTTGCGCATTGGTTACGTAAATAATAAAACGAGCCTTCGGACCGAAAAAGTCCGCCTCCGAGGCCGACCTCCGAAACTGCGACAAATTATTCAGCGCGTTTCATATACGCGATACCTATAAATATTCGTCGAACTGTGCCGCTTCGACGAAACGAAAATGGAATACATAATTTGTACTTTAAACGCCGATATTTTTGGAGCAAAACGCGACAGTCGAAAACTGTGGCGATCGTTCGATGAATTTCTTTTCAGTGTTGACTTGGTTTTGCGCGAATTGGCTTTTAATTGCGCGTAAATAGATCGTCAGACGGATCCAGCGATAAAAACAAGAAGGAGTAATTCTCGAGGCTTCATTTCCCGAGTTACAATAAATATTTATCGTAAGGAAGGAGCTTCGCTCGAAGGATTTAACAGGTTGATAAATCGTCGATGCTACTCGCTTTGAGAGTTCTATTTTCTCGGGGAAGGGAACTTCGTTTGAGGAAATTAACTGGCAAGTTATGAAACTTGCGCAGGAATCTCTGCATATTTTTAACTTTCCCTCCGAAACGAAACTAAAGTTATAATTACGAGGAAAAACGATGAAACGGTTTCGCAAAGAAAGAATGCCGATTAAATGGCAGGATTTAATTGACGGAGTCGCTAAAGGATAATTTCTTTCTATTCCGTTCTAAACGATTCTATTATATTTGGCATTGAAATATTAGTAAGGCATTAGTCACGTATTTACATAAAAATTTTTATTTTGTAGATCTAATCGGTCTTATCGATCTACACGCGTGGTTTCGAGGGCATGATAATTTCGAGACCAGATGATAGAAGCGATGGCTAAATCGTACGATTTTATCTTTGATTCCTGGCATCTCTGCAATTAAATCATGATGGATGACTTTGTTAGTGACTTATCACTTGCAAATGAGTTTCTGAATATTGGATTGACCTCGAATCTGTTGGTCTTTCTCTAACACAGTCGACGCGTCCTCTAAACACAACGATTCTCAACGGATCTAACGATCCACATTGTGTTTCTCGGAGGTCAAGAGCGGGATATGTAAAAAATGGAAAGCCACGGGCTACTTCCGCCTTCGTTGAAAGTCCTTCCCACGTGCGTGTTGTTTTCCCCTCTGGAACGTAAAATCGTGTCCTTGCTGCGGAAAACGCAGAGTGCGTATCGAGTTCGATGAAAAGGAAGTGACCCAATTGGTTCTTGGGGGAAAAAACAGCCGCTCGTTCTGCGAGAAAACGGTTTGCAGTGTTCCGGAAAAAAGGTTTTCGCGCGAACACGTGGACAGGTCTGTTGTTTCTTGTCTTGTTTTCTCGAGTTCTATCGACGCGAGATAGGAATGTCGAACATCCATTTCTCGTATGACAGAAAGATCGCGTGTAATTGGCTATCGTTCCATACGAACACGCTACAAAAACGATGGAAAATACGTCGTGGACAGCGTTCTAACGTTCGATACGCGTGGCGATGTTACGAAAAGGGAGGAAAAAGGAATAATCGTTCGTTGGATCGATAGCTCGTTAAGTCTTTACGAGGCTGTCAACTTTTGACGCGATCGTAAACGAGCAATAACGAGCATTCGGAAGGTTGCTCAAATTACAGACAACGACGGACGTTGCTCTAAGTAGTTTGTTACGTTCGTACAACCCCCGTCAAAGAAAAATAAAGAGGAGCACGGAATACACGAGAAAACATAGAGACCAGTGGAAGCAAAACGATAAACTTATTAGGAACAATTGATATTCTCGGTTTGAAGAAACAACAAAGGCAAAGGGTCGAGCACTTGCGCCTGATAAATATTTTATGGGCTTTCTCGTTTAATTGGAAGTGCGTGCTGCGTGGATATAAAGTATGTAATATCTAGAAAACATTTAACTCGGTACGCTTTCGACCCCAATTCTCGTCAATAACACATGAAACGCTATCACAAGTTCAATTCATTAAATTCTTTTTCCAAATTGTTACATCTCATTCCGTGATATTTTATATGTATTAAAAGCAAGCAGAAATTTGAGAGAAACTAGGAAGTGTAGAACTTCAAAGTTTGGAGCAGCTGAAATTTCTTATTCATAATTCATTGCTTGTCATGCTGCTTCTGGTGTTCTACACGCGTCACGCGCCTAATTAATCTTGCGCGCAGAAAGGTTACTAATTTCCTACACAGTGCACGAGTTAAACCAAAATTAGAGACTCGAATGACGTTCTAGATAACACCTACGAGTGCCCGAAAGGTATAATATCTGACTAGAAATTCGTTGCTACTCTAGACAGTAAACTTTCGATTAAACATTATACAAATACGTCCCACACTTGACGGAGTTAAGTTCAAGAGTGCCCTGCTCCTCGCTTGGAGCTCGTATTTAAGGAACTGAAAAGTACCATTGGTGGGGTAGGATTGCGTATTCTGGAAAAGAGAAATTTTTTTAGATGGAAAGGGCGTGTCTCGTTTAAAAAGGGTTTTGTATCTTTATGGGAGATCTTGGGTGCATTTTAGGAAAACGGAGTTTAGGACAATCAGAGAATTCGGTTAATGTGAAAGTAGTGATAGTATCGCGATAACCGCAAATCGACCTCCCAACGAGATGGGTCCAGTTGGGAATCCGACCATCTAGTAAGGAAATGTTCATTCCAAGTGTCGCCAAGATGGTTATCCATCTTGACGATAGATCCTTTAAAACAATACACTGGTTTTCCGAGCAGCCTTTTTTCCAAATTCCGAGTGTCACCAAGATGGCTCCTCCTGATAACAGATTTCCCAAACACCCCCTTTCTCAAAATTCCTTAGGCTGCTCTCTTACCTCCCACCCCCTCAGTAGGCCTAAGTTAAATACCGGTCCCAAACAGAGGAACGGGCGGTCTTGAACATCGGACCAGCAGGGTCACATTGTCATTCCGGGCATACATTGTAAAACTTACCAGTTGTACGAAAAGTTTAATAAACAATCCAATATTCTTTAATTCGGAGTTACCTCGACGACAATAGGAAAGGATACAAAAAGGACGTGATAGAGATCAATGGTTGACAGGAAGGAGATGAATTTATGTATCCGGCGAGCATTGCTGAGCAAAAATACCAGGTATACGCAACAATATAAGGTTACAGAAAGAGAAATACAAATGTTACGAGAAGATAGTAGAAAGTGTGTGATGAAAAACAGGCTTGGCTACAGGGGTGGTCGAGTGGAAACGCCTAATTTATGACCACTTGAACCCGTCGACTGGCGTCAGGACGCCATTGAATAAGAAGAGTCAAGAGTCACAAAGTCCTTTCATTCTTAAGAACACGTTTCCTCAAGCGGTACCAAATGTGTCCATCCGGCTACGAGTTTGCGACGCAACGATATTAATTTTTAAAATATTTACCCTGAAGAGGAACGCGCTTCCAATCGATCGAAAAGTGAGAAAAATCAATGTCTTATTTGTAAATTAATTTAAATTTTGTTTCGGTTGTTCGAAAGCACGTAAAATTACGCGAGCCACGTATTGTTTAGAGACCCTGACACAATTCAAAGTCACAGAGGAACGGAAATTGTTGAAACAGACGACAATCAATGTTTGTACCACTGCCGTATTTGCACGATATGCTCGAAATTTGCTCCTTTTACTCGTAAATACAGTAATTTGCTACGAAACGAATGATTGATCACGCAAGCAATCGTTTTTTTCGTTGCAGTTGCGCATGCAACGACGACAACGCGTTCTCGTGTTTTCTCGAATCGAGGGTGCAGCTTGACAAACGATACTTACAAACGTTTGGAAATAGTTTGTGAACCGTGTCAAGATCAATCCGCAATTCCATTCAGAAAACACCAAGTTACTTTCCCTTGTCGAGGAGGGAAAATTGAAATTTGAGGAATCGTGATCTACAAAATCGCGACGAACAGAGAAAAAAGAAGGAAGGCTGCAAGGACGATTTATTTGAAGAAATTCCAAATGTTTACGATCGTTATACCCTGTCAACTCGAATCTGCGCAAACAAGAAACTTTTAAGAAAGAGAACACGTTTGGCTCTCATTACGAGCCAGAATGTGGCAGGAAACGGTCCTCGAGTGGCTCGAACGGAGGCAAGGATAACAGTTTTAACGGCAGGTTAGGATCTTTTCTTTCTTTCCTGTTCAGAACTGGTGGCTTTGTCCTCGACTGACAACCAGAACAGAAATCGGAAGTTTCGTTCAACCCTTCGAACATACCGTAATATTAACTTCAGGGTTCAGTCAGTCGTGGAACCGCTCTCTTTTCGTTATTATGTGGTCACTGATAAGAGACGAACAAATCAAATCCTGTCTTTCACTCTGCTTTTACTCGTCAACTCACATACAGCAAACACGATGAAACTAATTTTCTATCTTTATTTCTAGCCGATCAGCATCAGAGTCGAGCTCATTCAATTACATTAATTGCAATCACGATGCAATTGGGCCACAAATTGCATCCTGGAATCGTTAATTGCTGCTGACAATAATTATAGTTGTAATCGTCAAACGCGGACACTGCGGACTACGGATTGCAAATGTAATTTGCAAAAAGCGTCCCCGAAGAACAAGTTGAAAAGTAATTTTTGAACGTGGTGTTCCCCTCGATTGGAAACACAGGGCCAAAATCGTTCGAGCAGTTCGAAGGTTTGAGAAATACGATTGTATTTTCCGACTTTCAAACATTTTCTCAACGTCGGACTCGAGAGTGCGGCCAGCGGCAAATTCCTGTGGATATTATACGATCGAAACTCTGCGCAGATTTCGCAGTAGTCGACAGGATATTGGAATACCTCTGGCAGCGGAGGGGGTTGATAATTCATTTCTAGCCACAGTTCGATTCTTCTCGGTGCACTAGAAGGAAACATCGATGCTCGTGAATCGAATAGTTCGTACGAAGATTGAATATTCTCGTCAAAGTTTCTGCCCGCGGTAGGGTAAACAACAGAAACAGTAGGTGAGATAGAAACCTGTTACATCTTCGATGAGTGGGGGACTAACAAGAAAAAACAAACTAAATAAAACGAAAGTAGCTTTTGCTCGTCGATATTTTAAACGCAGAAGAACCTCCATCGTGGCTCGAAACGCCATAAGATCGAATCAATCATAGTCTGCTTGGAACATTGCCTCGTAGATAGTAAATTGTTTGTAAACATTAGATCGGGTCAAGGCAATGAAGTAAAAGGCACTTCGAGAGTTTACTTTAATCTTTTATTACCGAGCAACTATAACAAGAACGACCTACGTTCGTGTAACATTCTTTAGTTGTTGCGATGTGTAGACTTACCACCTGAAGTTGTGACAAGCATTTATGAATCGTCCCACACAAACGGAGTGCTATTTAGTACAGTATAAAAACGATGTTGGCTTTCGAGTATCGTTAACGTAACCATAAATCTCGAGAGAGAATTATTTTGTTTGCTGCGTTATATAATCGAGCAATTTAACTATATACACGATTGGAATGATTCCTGCCTCTCTGTTGAAGCTACTATACTGCTGAAGATATCGCTTCCTCTCGTTAAAAAGTGTACTGACAGCGTAATACCAAAGTCGCGATACAACTTGGTGTACCAGGTGTGCTCGATCGAATTTCATCAGGCACCCTTCAGCAATGGTAAATAAATTCCACGATCGAATGGTTCTTTCGTCTACATCGTGAATGAAAAGGATGTCACACGACAACGCATCGAGAAAAATGGGCTCAAGGTTAACATTGTTCGACCGTGCACACATAACGTTATGAGTATTTGCACCGCTCTGTATCGATCGCCGTCAATCGATATGCGATAGCGAACAAAATCGAACGATGGTCCTGTCGTGGGCGAAAGTAACCTCAGCTCGACGACAAATCACGTTACACGGCCTCCTTATCTGCCTCCCTTCTTCTTGGCCATCCCTTCCGGTGGCTCCTCGCGATCGATCATCGGGACCAAGCGGAATCGATCCTGATATGACGGATCAGACGTCCGGCAACCCGACGCCCAACGACGCCGTAAGCAATTTCTCCCCTAAACGCAACCCTTGTATACGACTTTCGAGTTGAAAGTTTCTACAGACTTACTTCTTCGCTCTTTTGCAGGCTGCATCGACGAGGAGGACGAACGAAGACAGTGGTTCGTTACGATACTGTTTGATTTCTTGGAAATATTCGTCTTTATCCGTGTGCCTCGTTTTTTATTTTGGATATTAATTTGAGAGTTCATAAAGAGACAGTCGAAAAATGTAAAGGGGCTCGCAAAAAATTTTGCTTGGTAATATACGAGAGAAATTTTATAGCGATGCACTTTAAAAAGTAACGAGACAATTTATTTTTTGAGTACTTCATATTTAAATGTACACATTCGCGAAACTACGTTCGTAGAAAATGTGCAGCGTCGTTCTTAACTTTTTCGTATCATAAAAATTCATCATTCTCTTGCTTGGATCCACCGCAATTTGAAAGCCACAATCTCCGAGCTTTACGAGAACCTCGACGTTAACCTGTTTAAAATTCGACGTGGCAATAAAAAGCAGAAGAATAATGGAAAAAAGTCTACCGAAGAAATCATAAGGGGACGTACAGAATATTTCCCTCGTTATTGGGTTCGAAGATTCAATTTTATTAGGCGGTCTATAAAATGGCCGACCGTCCTGCGGCCCTCTACCTGTGCAATAAACGTTTGGAACGCCTCGAAATCAACACGTGTCCCATTGGCACGCTTCGGAGTTCACCGCTGTGCAAGTTAGATGATGGAATGTAACATCTGGGACCCTATAACTAGGATCCTCCAGCCAACCCTAAGTGACCTAGTCCTTCGCACGCGTAACACAGTTCTTACCAGGTTACCGGTGCTTGGAACTCTACCGACCAGGCGATGATCTTTAATTTATTTACCACTACCCACGCGGGATCGATAGAAACGAGATCAATCGAAGCTATGAATGACATTCATATTTGAGAGCGAAGAGCAATTTAGATCGCGTACTTCTTCCTAAAGCGCGCCTCCCATCACGCGAAGTCGAAAAAAAGAATCAAAACTGATATCGTGTGAATATCTGATCTAATAGTTAGTTCCAGTAATCCACTAATTTCGACAATAGTTTCAGCGATTTAATCCCTTTATTACTATGGTCTTTACGAACTATTAATTATGATTAAAGCGCGGGAATACCAGTCGTAAACCACGGGTCGCTAATCTGCGCAGGTAAGCTCAGAGTACCTGTTCAGTGTGAAGTTCTTATAAACGCGTTGACCTATAAAATTTTATAGTAACCAGCTAAGTAATTCGGAAATCCCATTTTTGGCAGATGTTTTTTAGAATCATTATATTTACCTGCAGGTAGACAATCTTTTAGGTCATTCTAGAAGACAAAATGAGGCGAGGATAAATATTCTAACAGAAGCTTCAGTATTTACAAAGATTATTTGACCGCTCCTAAAAATTGAAGCCTGAGAATATGCATAAAACCTTCTACGACTAACGCTACCATGCTCGTCATTTCTTTTTACGGTTTCGTCTCGAAAAGTTTCCACCGTGCATCATTAGTCTACTTAACCTCCGGCTAAAATACTTCCCTGCAGGATAACATAACACATACGGTATACACTGTTGCTGAAAAGTATTTGATTGCTCGTTACACGTAAAAGAATCGGAATCTCGAAACGGAGACAAATTTTGAACAAAAGTCCCAAACTCGTCCGAAACGTTTCTAAATTCATAAACGATACGTTCCAGGAGATTTTTTAGTGCTCGCGATGGAGAACACTGTTCTACGGTTAAGTTTGTAGAACGTCCTCGTACATTTGTCACGCCTTCGTTAAAATGAAAGGAAAAAAAAGCTTCGAGTTCACTTCCCGGCGCTCAAAGATTAAAGCGTCGTTTCTGTCAAAGAAAAAAGAAAAATCCCCTGGTCTCGGGTTGAACAGAGCTCGGTGTCGCGTAACTAGGGGCGTTAATTTGCTCGTTGGTGTTTCTGTAAGTGATATTGGGTGTTCCGCTTTGCGTGTCGCGGCCTCGACGACGCCTAATCGCTTAGTTCGAAGCCGCGAGCGGGAAAACGATACTCGGAACAACGCCGAGGCGAATGTAATTCCTGAAATAGGATGAGCACACGGCAGGGACGCGTAACGATTTTCGATATTTCACGGCGATTAAGTGACTCGCGATCGAACGTAGCCCTTATTACTGCCGCGGTCGCGAGCGGCGAGGGTGGGGCCAGCGAGAACGCGAAAGACAGGAAGAAAACTGGAGATAATGAGGAGCGAAAAACGGGGGAAGGTGTTGGAGGTAAAAATCAATGTCCGTGAAAAAATCTGGTTACGAAGGGACGACCTTTCCCCTGTGCTCGTCCTCTCGCAGCCCAATTTACCTCAACCTTTTCGACCCTTTACCTTTTTCTATTTATTTTAAATTTAGCAAATAATTATCTACGTCGTTTTGCGTTTTAAAAGAATTAACGAGCAATTTCGACCACCCGATACAGGATAGCAACACCTAGAAATACGCGATGCAGCTTTTAGTTTACCATCGTCGATTCTTAACGCAATGAAAAGTCCCGGCGAGATATTAATGAAATTGTCGTAACTCCGTTACAGTGAAAGACGTGGAGGGAATCGCGGTGAATAAATACGATGGAAAGGTGGAACAGAAAACGAAGAGCCAGGGAATCGACGACGTTGGGAAGAAGCGACGAGTATCGTTTGGCGTTCGTCCAGCTGCAGGTCGTTGTTGTAACTTTTATCAAATTCTTCGGCGTCGGGATCCGGTTAAACGAAATTTCTTGAAGAATTTCTCGTCGCGCGAAATTCACGGGCGGCCGCTTTAAACGCGTTACGTAATACTTTTCTCGCTGGAGACAAAGAGCAAATCTAACGAAGCCGGACGCGGTGAAAAAGTCGCGGAAAAAGCTGGCGAACGAACGAAGGGCGACGCGCAATGGTGGATTATATCATGGACGGATGATTATAAAAGCGTCTCGAGTCGATTGTTGTTAATATTTTAATATGATTTTTACAGTTTGTAAATATAAATATTATTGTCCAAGGTGTCGTCGTGGGTTAATACGCGGAAACCGGAGCAAGGGTTATCGAGCAAAATGAAACTTTTCGCACGCACCAATTTATTCTCGGAAAAAGAAGGTTTACAGACTTATTGGAAAAGTTGTTCTAAGACTCTTTCGTCGTAGATGGCAATTTGGACGAAGAAACGGAAAATGCGAAGGAACGCGACGAGGAAGATGACGCTCGTTGTTTAGAGGCTGTGGATTTCAAGCTGAAGGAATTCATGTACAACTTTTATGTTCATTTATTCGCGTACGCGATCTTCGCGTTTATCGTAATCGCGACTATTCTGACTGGATACTTTTTCACATCTTAACGAGTAAATTTAAATCTCTTTCGTGGAAGCAGTGCATTAGTATAAGTAGTTGCTTTTGTACGATACCGGGGAAAATACTCGGAGCGCAGTTTAATCGTTCTTAAAGAATAAAGATCGCGAAAGAAAATTGTCTGCCAAGATTATTCGTCAAGAGTCATCGAGAATGTGGAAAGCATCGTTGAAAAGGATGACCTTTGAGAAAAATCCTTTTTCATGCTCGCTGTGTATTACCACTCGTAACATTCCTTGACATTTCTCCGGATTTGTGCAACCGAATAAATTCAAGGATTCCATTTCTTGTACACTTTAATCGTAAAGTACTAATTTGCTAGACGAATCGAAAACAAAACTCGGTAAATTTGATTAATAAATGAAATATTTATAATGCCTACGAGGCGTGAAGAGGCGTAGGATTTCTGGATTAAGCGGCTCAGAACTTTTGTTCCCAAAAATATCAAATACCCTGAAACTCATGGGACATACGGAAACGCGACGAAGAAAAGGGGATGGAGTGTTTCAGACTTAAGCAGCTTGAAATCTAAAATTGATCATGAAGGATACCAGACACCCTGAAATCCAAGCTTGATGAATCGGCTCGAGGACAAAAGGAGGTGAAAAATTTAATAATTAAACGACTGGAAACTTTTATCGCCTCGGGTGTCAAATCCCCTAAAATATGGAAAGCTCGTCGTAGCGCGGAGGCGAGAAGCAGCACAAAAGTTAAGAGCTAATTAGTTCAAGATCCAAAATTCATTTTCGAAGTCTTTGAAGTTTATAAAAGTACAAGAAAGCAGATGACGAGGCGCTTAACATTTTGAAATAATTAATCTGCGGAGGTGTTAAACATTCTGAAACATTGTTCCACGTAATTGAAAGTATGTTAAATAGACATTTTCTACAATTGCGATGAGACGCAAAATAGAATCGTATTACTATTATTTTACCAGAATTGTTAACGACCAATTTGTGAGGAGTATACAAATTAATTTACGAGGATAAATTATTAAATTAGGATTAGTACGACGTCGATGCCCCTAAGTTACGGTCTATTTGGCTCGTACCTCAAAAACTACGAAAGTGGAGGAACTCAGACGTCGTAACAGACGTTATCGCATAATCGATAGTGACGGTCGTTCAGCATGGTTTGTCCAGCATGTCGAAGAACCGTAGGCGCGTCGCGGTATCGAATTATGCGAAAAGCACGCGCTCCCTGGCGTTCCGTCGACGGACAATCTCGTTTGCTCCGACCACCGATCTGGCACTCGGTCTTTAAACGACCGTAAGCTTTGGTTTGCGCAACCTAACCGCCGCTATTGATCCGAATACCGAATCGAAACTGGACAATGACTGACATATCGATTCCATGGTGTGTCCCAGTTCCATCGAGACGCTCGTGGAAAGGATACGACGAGCTTTATGCTCCTTTCGTTTCCAGCGTTATCGCGATCGCGTGGGTTGCCCGACCCCGTTGTCGCGTAATCATAACAGCCGCCACGTGGTCGGCTGTTTTTATACAAAGATGATCGCCCTCTGTGCATCCCCAAAGACTACAAACAATCGTATCGACTGTCACCACCTGTCCATTACGTCGTCGTTCAGTTTTATCTACTAAAAACAATATGTGGACCGTTTATTTTGAGAGTGGTGTAAGTCCATTTTAAAAAAAGATTAGATATCACGTAATTTATGCTCGATTCAGTGTAGACTTCTTATCTATAACGAGTCAATATTTAATATCTTAAAAAATGCCAATGCGTTGTTCAATTTAAAATTGGCCGGTATAAGAAATTGTGTAGCCATTGATAGGTGGCAGGGTCAGTGACATATATCCATTAAATGCAATTGCAACTGATGAGGAATTTTTTGGGGGCCCTACGAGACGACAGTTCATAGATTAAGCAATGAATCGTTACTGTTGTCGTTTGGGGGTTCTATAAAAATGAGAAACAGTAACCGATGCACCTGACCGAAGCAATCGAACGATTCGACGCTGAGAACTCTTGGTAGATTCTTCAGAGTGACCTTGGCACCCTTGCTGCGGTCTGCATGGCGGCGCGTTCCCCATCGACGTTTGCGAATACTGCTATTGGCAGAGGTAGAATTCCGTTTAATCGAAGGGACATCGATTGCCCGGACGTAGCCAGACGGGCGAATTACACTTTACCCGCTCGCCAGACGCGTTTATTGAACCCTCGATTCGACAAATTTGTGTATTCCTCCCGGCATAAATACCTTGGTGGCCTCCTTTAATAATCTTTCAACTTAAATGAGAAATATACCGTATTTGCAATCCGATGAAAAACTGCTGATCAAGTACTGGCGAATAAAAATAATTTATAGGGAAAAATCTTTCTTTCGATCGTTTACTGATACGTTTCCGTTGAACCACCCTGTACGTTGGCGAGTAACTTTCCAGTCTCGTCTTCGATCGGATGTGGAATTCAGTAGAACAGAGTATGAATGACGCGACGCCCAAGAACTGCAAGTCTGTGTTTCCACGAAAGATTAAATATTACTGTTTTCAGTTTCGATCTGCCTGGATTATTCGACAAAGGAGAATATATCCTACATAATCCCACGGTTGAAGTTTATGAATATTATAACTCTAAAAGAGATACACATGCAGAGATTGTGGCTTATTAAGTTCTTGATCAGTTTAACAAGCATGTACTACAGATAGCTTATCGTGAAGTGAGGAGTAGTTCACTACTCTTTATTATTGTGTAAAAAAGAAACTTAATGTTTATCGTATCGATAAGCACACCTGATAATCGACTAAGCTCGTTGGTGGTTTATCGTAACGCGACAGGGAAATAAACGATAGTAGAACCGCCTGCAGTATTTTCTACGCTAAACACACAATTCAACCTTTTCCTATAAATCGTGATCCCGATCGGGTTTCACGCGTCCTCGGAGTGGCTTCCGTCGACAGAAACCGCTTCCTCGAGATCGTACGTCCGCAGATCCATTTTTTCCCCCCAAATATTTGTCGAGTAAACTTTCGCGCAAACGACGGGGAATAATAAAAAAATCGAAAACTGGTCCAAGTTTCATAATTCGTTCCAGAGAAAAGATCTTGTTCCGTGGGAGAACCTTTTAGAAGCAGGCCTTGACACGGTTCTGTGATCTTTGAATTGTACACTTCGAAAACACGCGAATATGGCGAAAACCTCGATATTTAATCCGTGTGTGAACAACCCGAAGTCTGTCGGATATCACCGAAACAATCAGTATCGAATGTATATCTGATTTTTAACGTTATTTAAAAAAACCTTTTGTTTGTGAAAATCGTCTATTTTCATCTTAGATCCGAATTCTTCAGCCAAGGAACATAATTTTCGACGAATTTATTCCGCGATACGAATTGGTCCGCGTCGCTAATTCAGGCGAGCATATATCGAGCTTGAGTTGGTAAATGTTAAATTTACGAGTCGATGTAAATTCCACGAATATGTCAGAATAGTTACTAAGTTCGCTTTACGTTATCCGTAACCTGGAAAATTGAGCGTACACTCAGTTATGGGTTTCCGGTGTCGTGGGTCTCCCTCGAGCAACCCTTAACTAGTGGTGGTGAAAATCTTAGATACTTCGTATCAACTTTACATATCGATACTATTGCAAGTATATCGAGAATAAAAGAGCATGAAAGCATTGACAATTTAGACAATCGATAATAAAATAACGTTTTTCGTCACTAATAATTATTCACATAGCGTTTTATGCAAATAGTGCTAGCTCCGTTTTGAAACTAAATCGATACCAAATACTCGTATTACTGGATTCGATATTCTTCGATACGTATCGAATCCAAGAGCACAAGTAGGTATCGAAATGGATTGATACCAAAGGACACGTTACTCTTAGGTATCGATACGTATCGATACTTTCGCATAGGTATCGAACTGGGTCGATAACGGATGATGTTCGTAAAGTATCGATGGTATCAACGCGATATTGTTTCCATCGTTGCCCTTAACCGTCGTCAGTGATGTTCGATGGTTCGACGAGCAGAGAGGGATGAAGGAAAAAGATATTCAGAGTCGATTTACGGTTGCGATCCGACTACCCTAGAGTTTGACTAAAGAACGTACGAACATTCCACGATACCCACGAACGTGATTGGAATGCAAATGCGCGTTCATTCGTGCAAATGGCGATCGATTAATATTTGTTCGAGCCAATCCGTGAATCGGTGGCGTAAATTAGTAAATTGTTATCGATGTAGAGCCGTAGGAAAGCAGATAATACTAAGTGCTGCGCAGAGTCCGACGGGGGAAAATAATGTTACAGTAAATCGAAGTGCAGTATTGTGGAAAATAGTGTAGAGTACAATGGTAAGTGCGTGTAATAGCCAGATAAATCTAAAGTGCAACGAATTCAGTGTAAAATATAAAGTGCAAACGCGGAGAAAGTAAAGAGCAATGGCTGCGGAGAGCCCCGGAGCGTAATGTCGCAGAAAATCACGGGACACAGACACTGCACGATGTTGAATCGGCTAAAAAAAAAATGGGGAATCCAATAAGGACAGAAAGAGTGCAAACTACTCGCTGTTACCGAATGAACAAACAGTGTTGAGTGCAATCTGCAGACTATTGCCAGGGTGCTTGAGGGCAGACGCGCTGAGAATCAAAGGGCATTCAAAGTTAGATCGTGTGGAACAGATTCAAAGAGTTCAAAGTTACACAATTAAAGACCGTTGCCCCGTAGTTCCGAAAAACTACGGTGCAAAACCGGAATGTCGCTGACTGCAAACGTGAAAATAACTTCACAATAAACGTCTACCAATTCAGATATGAAAATTTACAATTCGTTCCTTTTTCAGGCATAAAAATAAACAGCGTGCTCATTTTTTGATAGCTCTGTTTATTTAACCCTTAAGTGGATTATTAGTTCATTGTTTGTTAAAGTAAGTCTTTGACCTCTTGGTTCTCCCCTCTATGAAAGAAAGATAAATAATTGTGTGTTTAATTTGAAGAAAAAAATTATTTAAAACAGTGTTAGAGTCTGAGACGCTATTAAGATGGTTCGAGTCATTGACCCCGGGATTTTTTAAGCCTGACGGGGGAGTCCCGCGATCCCGGAAGTCGAGGAACGGAATCGAAACCGGGAAACGCGCGCGGCAAAAAGGAACGAAAATTTTTCCAAGCGGTTCTGGCGCGACTGCCGGTCTCGGCAGACGTCGTCCCTTATCGGGAGCAAGGTGCCCGACTGTCTGGCCAAGTAGTTTGTTCTGTATTCGAGCCAACTGGAGTCCGCTACGTATACACGGTGAACAGAAAACACTCCCCCTTTGCCCGAGGGACCGCATTCTTCTGTCTGCCGCGTCAGAAACTTCTTACGCCGAGCGGAAACGCATCGCGGCTCGTTTACGCGACGCGTCCACCAGCTACCCCTCGGAGTAAACATAAACGAGAGCAAACGCTTCGTAACGAGTCACCATTGACGAGCCTCAACGATGTTTAATGAGACGAGAGCCTATTGTAAGGGGTATAGTCTTGCCCACAACCGTGAGCGAATCGTTCTTTTTTTCTTGATTTTTCTTTCTCAACAAAATTTACAAACTTACGGGACTTTAAACCAAACTGTTGACCAAGAGGTTTGTGCAGTTCTCGACTCATTTGTAAACATCTCGAGCTAATTAGCTGTTCAATGACTTCATACTTGTAGCTTTTATTAATGTAACTAGCGTTCGTAAATTCCTTTCAAATATCGAACTTTTAACCTTTTTGGAGAAAGTCAGAAAGTGATCGATTTGGCAGTTCCGACATTATTGCAAAGTTAAATTTGAAAAGTTCGCGAATTCCGTTTCCGGGATCACCGTGGGAAATGGCGTCCCCGTGGCGATGAAATATATTTCATATTAAAATAACTGAATCTTTTTATCGGGAGGACAATTATACTCGAAAGGATCGCGAGTGAACATAATCGCGCTGGATAAATTTTATCGTACGAGTATCGTAGATTTTTTTTAACGAGCCACTACGATGATTAGCTATTACGTTAGCGTGAAATGACTATCGCGTAGCATCCTGTGTACGAGCAGAATAAAATTTTCTCGTGCCTGGGCTACTTTCAGCCGACATGGGACGCGACAACGATCTCGTTAAATTATTACTTGCTTCAATTAGCTTATCAGTTCATTCCGGAAACAATCGTGCATAAGTTCGCGTTGTGAGAATTATGGACATAAATGGTACAAGGTAAACTGTGCGCTTAATTGTGATTTTTATCGGTGCTCGTGAAATATAGCGTAAGAATCGGATTTTGTGCAATCGTACGCGTTCGTGGACGTTCCAATTAATGAAATCGTCAATTATTTATCCAATAACTACCGCACACTCCGTTGAAAAAAACATACAGCTGAACGAGGCGGAGATTCTTCGCAAAAAAGATTCAAACGAATACACGAGGAGGCAATTAAAGAGAAGTCTTTTGACGTTTGAAGTTTTGGTGCAAGCGTTCGAAATGGCGGCCTTGAACTGTACATTGAAAACGAGAGGAAGGAGCAGTAAAAACGAATAGACATAACTTTGTAACCCGACATGAAATACTGTAATATTCCATTTAAAATGAATGTGACCCTGTAAAACGGAGGAAAAGCAACCAGTAATAATTCTCTTTTGCTTGCATCGATCAGCGCGATTCGCACGCGCGATATCCTCTATTTTTCCATGCCATCGGGCAACTTCGAGTACAACCCGCACTTTCTCCGAGCAATTTGTTCCTTTCTCGACAAAATCGAGGCGAACTTGGAATTCTGTCGTTCGACCAGCTCGTCGCGTCGCATAAACTAAACAGAGATTCTCAATAGGATATTACAAAAAATCATTTTCTTTTTTTTCATTGAATTCCCCGAAAGTTACATTCATTAAAACGTCTCTACCCCTTTAAACGAACTTTCATACAGCAAATCGCTATTGGTAATGCAAATAGAGGCTTTCAATATGTTTTTCATTTTTCGTAAAACGTCAACGCGTTCGTAAAATAAATATGAACCAGCGTGTGCTTCTAAACGGTGCATGGTGCTTTAGAATAAAACGATGGGACTGTAGCGATACGTTCTATGAATAGAAACGAGAAAGAAATATTGTTGTAGCTTATAGCGACTCGTAGATTTGCCCGCGGGCCACGGAATAATAATAAATTACACGAATTATTACGTCGTTTACATTTTATATGGATTTCAAGAATGAAAATGTATCTCGTCGTAAACGCGTTTATAAATAAAATATATCTTAAGAAATATTTTCAAACATCTTCGATAACCAACGTTTAATCGATAGTATAACAATTATTACGATCGAAATATATATAATGATCAGTTATACCGTTTTAAATGCAGATTATACTGATCAATTCGACGCGGAAGAATCAGAAATACGAGCACTGAATTATTCATCATTTTGCACGTAACTGGATTCAATATTCATAAACGAATTGAATACAATAACCTTCCGTGGATTTTTATTTTAGTCGACTATCATTTCCGTGAAGAAGTTCTTCCAAACTTTTTATCGGTTTTAAAAAGTTTCCATGTATGGTTCGTTACGATGAACTTTTGTTCGACTTTAGTCGAACCACGGTTGAAATTCGACAGTCTCGATTGACGATAAAAAAGCGATTCATTTCTAAAATTGTTACTACACAAAGCATTAACGTTTTGAAAATGAAGTTAGTATCGACCAAATTGCTAGTTGGTTTCGTTTTTACTCCGAAAATGTATCGATGAGCGTTCGATCTTTATTCCAGCGACACCCTGTATCCGATGGACAAATGCGTGACGGCGAATAAACGGTATAACGCGGATAAAAAAAGAAACTCGCGTGAAATCATCGTAGGCGAGGCTCAGAAGCGAAATAAACGCGCACGATTGATCTCGAGCTCCCACATACGTTCGATAATTGGCTCGCATAATTGATCCTCAACGGGGCAGTCTGGTGACTTCAAATTAAAACATCGATATCGTTTTCTTGCATTTTTTTATAATACATGCATAATTTTGAGGGTGTATCCTGGAAATAAAAATAAATCAAAGTATCAAGACGTCGAGTGTGATCAATTTTTAAAACGTTTTGAAAAATCTGCGATATCTTTTAGGGGTGAGACGTTCCCTCCGGGGGGCCGCGTGAACGCGGGAAATTTAAATGCAAATCAAAACGCGTCGCCGTGGTCCCTGGCGATACGCGCGAACGGGACAGAGAAAACCAGGAACGAGGAAAGAAAAAGGAGACGAGCGTCTTTACATCGACGCTCATTCGTGAAAGGTTGTAGACCTTGCCCCGTGTATTATTAACGCGATGTACATCGATTTTGTCTGCCGTGGCTCCGTAAACTCATTTCCATTCCCGCGAGCCGCGGAAACCGCGAGCTCGTCGAAACAAATCTATCCGCCGCGCGGATTTTCCTCGACACCTGTGCCCTGACCTACAGTTTGCACCAAAAGTCACCAAACGCTCGCATTTTCATCAACGATTCCACTATACGCGTGCAACTCGACCGTTTTTTATCGAAGCATTTACAAAATGCGTGCTCAAAAAGACTCGAACATCGATTTTTTAATTTTGTTCATATTTCAGTCTCGCAGAGTATATTCTATTTTATTTAAATTTCGAGAATGAATTTACAATTCTTTGTAAATGGAAATTGTACCGTTGTCGTGACATTTTTTCATCGAGAAAAGCAAATATAAAACGACCCAGAACGAGTTTTGAAGGATCAATGTTTACAATCTACAGGCTTCTTCGGTGCAGTCAGGATTAATTTTATGAAAAGTAAAGGGAATAGAAATTTAAGAGCCACGAAAAGATTAAGTCAACTCCGAACCACTTGGTCGAGTTCTTGTTTAATAGTCAATTTAGTCAACCCGTTCTTATTTCGCTTCTTACGTGTTTAAACTTTGTGTTATTCCTTCCATTTTACACTATTATTTCAGTCGCCAAACATGGCTTCGGTCGATTATCTAGCGACTATGTTTCCCAAGTTAAATTTGGCGCAGCCGTTAAGTGGTTAATCCTTTCGTCCACACTCCCAGCCATATTGCTACATATTTAGGATTATGAAGTAAAATATCACTGGCAACTATGTTTTCGTGTCTGTGAATATATTACTTTCAGTTTTAAATCTAAGTTATGTCACAAACCTATCGAGTAAACAATCTAGCTATAAAATCTCGAAGCGGTATATTTGTGTTGTTTACTAAAACTCAAACAGAAAATTTCAATAAAATAGACGGTATTAGTTGTGAATTAAAGTTCGATAGTTGCACCGATAAGAATTTCAATTTGCTCCTCAGCATTGTGCAAGGTACAGCAATACGCGTTTCTTTTCTATTTAGACATGCTTCCGCAAAGAAATGGATTGACGCGGTTCGCTGAATGCCAATTGTGTTTCCGTGTTAGCAAAATACAAAACCGTTTCCACAAGAATGCAGATATCTTTTCATACAATTTTTCTCCCAAGCTTATCTTCTTTCTGCACAGTGAATGGATTTTTGTTGAGTCGTAACCAATGGATGGATTTCAACCAGAATCTAACCCAATAGTTGACTCGTGGCATTTCTTTCCCAGATTAATGTAAAATATACAGAATTAAAAATAAACATCAGTCTTAAAGGCAATACACACAACTTTTAGCTCTTCCAAAATCATTTTTGCCTATTTTATTCTTGAAACTAATAAAAAATTTCCATTTATTCAATTTTTTGAATTGAAGTGTACTTTAACAGAAACAGGGTACGTTTAAATAATATCTCGTATCTGAAAATGTTTCTGGAACGTCCGGAATCGATGTAAATATATGTACATACATCGTTGCGCATTGCAGTGTTGATGTATCGCAACAAAAATCGTCGAAGTTAGCTCCTTCGCGCAAAATAATCAATGATTAAAGAAATTCGACTGTTCAGGGGGGCGGTGTTTCTTTGTTTAACGTTCGTTAGTTTCAAACTAATCTTTGTAATGCGGACGTTTGGTGCCAGAATTTGTAATCTCGCCAAGAGCTTCCGCGACAAATCCTTCGCAACGTGAAAAGCTCGAATGTCGAGGAATGGTTTCGAAGCCAGGTCCACGATTTATCATCAATTTGCTTTTCCATAGTAATCGTTGCATATAATATGAACGGTTGACGATCCAAATGCAAGCACGGTATCGAACACGCGTTATTACATATTAAAATAATAATTATTTTGACTTGTTTTCCACTCAGCGAACTAAAGTCCCAACGCGTGAAACAACTTTAAGATAGCAAGTAGGTTAAACTCACAAGGGAAGTACTCGAACCCGGAAATTCTGATTTAAATGAAACTTCGTGCAAATAGCGTGGAAGAAAGACGACGACAATCGCGACTGTATAAAGTATATCGATACAATCGCGAAGTATCAAACGAGAGTCAAAGAAAGAATGAAACGTTGACAAATTTTAACACTCGAACGTAGACAATCTGAAAATATCGAGGAATAAACGAAAAATAGAAAATTGGTACTATCCTTTTGTGAAAACGTATTAAAAATATTTTTAACAAACGCAAACGACCATTCTGTTACGCAATATTTTTTTAAGAGGATTAAAAATAGTCCTGGACAAAGAGCAATTTTCAGCAAAATTGTTTGACAATATCTGACTATTTCAAAAATTCCGTTGTTCAGTTCAATCCAGCAAACGTACAACGTCGTTATCAATAAGTTTGTAATCGTTTTAAAGAAAGCTAGAGGTTTATGGATCATTTTTTAAAAAGAAACAATTTTGTCTGTCCAAGTAGTAGTTATATTGAAAAATCGACTAATCGTCAGAGTGGTTAAGGGCCCCCCGAATATTTCATTAGTCTTATGGTAGATTTGTCTTTGGGAGTTAGGAAAAATGATGGAGGGTTAATCTAATAGAGCATTCGAAGAAAACATAGGTTTACGGAGTTAGGGGTATCAGAGGGAAAGGGGTTGGAATAGCACGTTAATGTATGGGACGAGGAGGCTCGTAACTTGGATCAATGGTAGATTGCAATGGATAGCTGTAGTTGGGAATGGGTGTCAATTACGTGATAAGAAAGGTTAGTGCGGATCAAATGTTATAACGTGGCGAACGAGTGAAACCTAGTTGGTACGGAATACAACTAACTGGACGATTTGTTAAACAGAAGCGAGGTACGATAAAATGTTTTGCTCGATAGGAGAAACGAAGAAAGTAGTTTTGGATACACTGGAACATGGAAGGGAAGGCAGGAGAATAGACAAGGTTCATAAAGTACGTCGTAATAGTCAATTAGGGAGATCACGAGGCACTGAGAGAGAAGGAGTTTCTGGGAGGAGGAAAGAAGATGACATAATGGTTAGAGACGAAATGCGAAGTCGTGAGTAAGCAATATGGCAGAGGTCACAGACGACAGAGATGGACGAAATTCTCATTTAGATACAAAATTTCAAATAACAAATAAAGCATAATTATAAATCTTTTTCGTTATAGAGGATTTAAGCCTTCCCTTAGCTTATAAAGATGATCTCTTAGGGTGATATTCAACTTTGTGTATAATATTAAGGGCCTACTTATACACAAACCGTTTTGGTGTAATTTTAACTCAAAGTTCATCCTGCTAGGCACTGAAGAAATTTAGTGAAACTTTTGATATGTGAGCCAAAGTCACATCCCGTTAGGATTAGAGTTAATGTAACCTGATGGATGGGTAATGGTCGAGTTTATGGGGCGAGAAACTGAAGTCTATGTATCTTGAAGATAAGACGAGCTAGCGACACGAAAAGGATTTGGTAGGATTTAATCTGAAACCATATGAGATATTACGCTTTATCGATGGGATAATGATGAAGCAACCGGATATACATCGCCATTGTGGAGCCCCGGCTTATCTCCGGCGGCGAAAAGAATGTGCATCGATGACAATTTCGTGTTTATGGAAGATTTAAAGATTTCGTAACTCTTGGGGTGACGATAACCTTGCATCCTTGATCTTCGGATGATTATACGTGCATCGTTCGAATAATTGCTACACTGGAGCTGCTCGGATCAAATTCACCCGAATCGGACAGAATATTACCATATTTAAATAAATCTAATCTCCATTCGTAATAAGTGATTTATTTCAAACATAGAGCAAGTAATTACACAAAATTTATATACTATGCTTATACAAAGAAAAAATGATTTTGGTTTATTTTTATGATTTAAAACTAAATTATAATATATACAAATTAAAATTTATTTTTATGTTTTTCGTAAACAATGATATGCTTCTTAAATGTATGATTTTTACATGTATTGCATTATATAACAACAACAACAAACAACAACGTACATACGATTCCTAACAATTGATTCAACGTGTCTGTGGCACCTTTAGTAAAATTATATTTCTATTTGGGATTTCAAGTTCCTCATAACTGTGATTTGTGCTTGATGGTACAACATTTATCTCTGCCCTCTACTACAAATTTCCATTCATATTGGATTGTAAAACGCTCCCCTCTTTAGAGACCACCGACGCGGGGAGATAAAAGATGAGTCACTAGTCCATTGATTTGCCATAGCGATTCAATAAAAAGCAAAGGGAGCATGGTAGTTTTTTTCGAGGAAAACGAGTCTTCTGGGTGTCCTAACTACCGTCTCTTATACCCTGGTTAAAAAAGGAAAAAACCAATAGTCGAACTCACCCAGGGGTTCCATAGCGTCGCGCGTGGATGGCTTTAGACCCCGGTTCCGATTTCCGTGTGCATGGTTCCGGCGGAACTCCGAACGAGGAACGATTTTTCTATTTTCCTGTCGTCGGACGGCGGTATCCGTCCTCCTCGCACGAATTCACGGCCCCGAAAGAAAGCACTTGGGGCCTCGCGAGCGTTTTCTTCCTCCGTGCTCGATCGTACCGCGCGCAAAACGAGAGACGCTTTCGGTTCGAGCGGATTCTCGAAATCGCGCGCGTAGAACGAGCGGCGACGGGCGAGGGTCGTCGCCGTTTGGCTGGGAAGAGCGACCACCCCGCTGTATATCTTCCCTTTGATGCCACGTGCTGAATTCAACGGTTGCCGGGAAAAGAAAGACGCAGAGGGACGAATGGCGCGACAAAGAGGGAACGACTCGCGTGAACCACGTCGGCGCGAGGCGTCGCGACGCCTACGACGACGCGCGCAACGCGCGTTCGAGAGGGTAGAGGGAAAAACCACCCCTCGATCGTTCGATCGCCAACGACATCGATCGTCGATTAACCCCTTTCGCGACCACAAACAAACTGCAAAGACACTACAGTCCTCATATTCCGTCGACTGATCTTGTCAAAAATTGAAAAAATAACGAAAGAATTCGGTAAATTTTTTATTTCGAGGATCGAGTTGCCTTCTCGAAGGACTAATTTCTCACTTGTTTGAAACAATGCTGCAATTTAGTTTGCAATCTGATAATAACTAAATAACGGAAGTACGACGGTGGTAGCGCGAATAGGGCGGTTTGCTAACATTTCGAAGATCGTGGGTTCGAATCTCCAGCCTCTCCTTTTCCATCGATTCTTGCATGCATTCTTCAGAAATTCCAGCAGTCTTGCACGAATTTAAAGTACACAGTGATGCTGACGGTAGTAAATCAGAATATAAAGCGCTGCATTTATGAAAGGCATGTTTAATATATAAGATGGTGGTTGCCAAAAATTCAATAACTTTATTTAAATTCTATGCTTTGAAAAGTACAGTGTTTTAATAATTATACATCGCAGAAATGACAGAAAATTGAATAAGTCACGCGAATTAATCGAACAAATTAGCGACACTGAATTCGTTCTTACTGATTTGTCAGAAACGGTCTCAATTTCTCACCGAACTATTTCTTGCGATGAAAAATGGATTCTGCACGACAATCGTAAGCGGGGTTGCTCAATGGTTTGTTAAAGAGGATGATCTCTTCAGTCATGCTTCGATGTCATTAATCCATTCACGAAAATTCTTGACGGTGTGGTGGGACATGACTGGTGTTATCCATTATTCATTTTTATCGAGAAACTTACTTTTTCATAGCAGATACATTGTGTCAACGCATTGAACAGATGCATGAAAAATTGTAGACTCAACATCTACTACCGAGGGATGATTCTGGTTTAAACTTAGACATTTCAAGAAGTTTGTCAATAGATACGATTGTGATTGATTAAAAAATGCTTTTTGGGAAACTTACGATTCGAAATAAAGTACAAAGCGAATGTAAAATTCTGAAATGTTACGGCACGTGCGCGTAAAACAAACCCTTCATTAATATTCATAACACGTGTATTTCAATCATTTGAGAATACAATTAAAATACGTTTTTGCTTTTCGAAAACGATTGTTAACATCCACTTGATATTTAACAAATAAATCGTGATTTATAACGCAAGAAATTGAGGGAAAAATTCTGAAACGTTTTTGTTGTTCTCGCTAATAAGTTTTTAATTGTATAATATTGTGTCAATATTTTATCGTGGCCACTATTCGTGCATCCATTTTTATTCTTCTTAAATTTTTATTTGTATTCTGTTACAGTGGTCAAACTGGGAGCGTATTTATAGGGTAGACTGATTTAAAATCCGAGGTACGTAATATTTCAAAGTTCTTGTCAGGAGGAAAGGTTGTTTGGGGACGAAGCCCATAAAAAGTACGATATCCCGTTTATCGTTGCTTTTACAGCATAAACGCATGTAACGGAAGTTATTGTAAATTAAATTTGGGAACTTTCTTGTTCCGTTGAAATTTTCGATGGAATCTACGGTAATCGAGATAACCCAGACCTAATCTTACTTTCTCCGTTACAACAAAAGTAGCTAAAAAAGGAGGTATTAAAAGAATTCCGTTATTATTAATAAATTTCTCGGTTTACGAGTTTACCGTACGCGTGATAGAATATGGAAATTAGTAAAGTTTAGCGAGTTCATTCAACAGATTGAATTCCAACTGCGTCGTTAACAAGACTTGTTACCCTCAACAAGCCAAATAATTTGAACATTAATTTCGAAACGATAGAACTTTTAAATGCTCTGACTTTATTAAACGTAACTCGATCGAACTGTGAACCTTGTCCATGTCCCATTAACTAATTGTTTTCACAACGTTATGGTTTCTCGGTCGGTTAAGTTATGGAAATGAACCCGCGCGGTGCATCGGATATCAGAAAACGCTGTTCGATTTTCTACGTTCTCCGCGTCCTTCGTTCGTTTTTCAATTCCTGCACAGAAATGAACAAGAAACGATACTGCTTCCCACTCGTAAGAAAAATCCACGCAGACATTCTCCGAATTGCTTTTTGGATTTGATTAGATTCCTTACAGTACCATCCATTAATAATCCCCACTGACAGTACTTCCATATCTTTTCACAACTTCCCATTCTTTTTTATTTTCATTTTTGCAATACGTCTCGAGTGTGTATTCTGCAGGCTCTCATAATATCACAGTTCTTATCATCCAGTGAGTTCGTAGAGATCGATGCAAATGATAATTGGAAGACGCAGTATCAAGTACGTGTAGCCTTATCAACGAATAAAGAAATTGTATGAAACGTTTAATCGCGTAACTGTTATTGTGCTGCAGAATGGCCATTGAAACATACGGGATGCAAACAATGAACAACGCTCTTCGTTTCACGATGAACAACAATCGTCTATCGTTAGAGCAACGATTATTTTACGAAAAAAATGGATACTTGCTGTTGCCTCGTCTGATATCACGGGACATAATCGACAAGTGTCATCGAAGGTGCGTAAACAACAGTGAAATACACGATGGAATAAAAATAATTATTGTTACCATTTTTACGATAAGCATTCGGACAACGGAAGATTCTATCGTTGTTCATGAGTTTCCATATTGGCAATTACGTTTTCAGGTTCGACGACATCGTGGCTGGCAATGCTCCACGCGATGGAATAGTCGTGATGCACGACGTGAAGGACAGAAAGTCGGTCAACAAATTGCAGGACATAAGTCGTGACGAAATATTTAGCGAGTACATCAAGCATAAAAATATCTTGGACGTGGTGGAAGCCTTCACCGGGCCGAACATCATGGCTGTGCACAGTATGCTGATAGCGAAACCTCCCGACATCGGATTTGGAACTTCCAAGTAATTTTATTGATAAACAGAAATTTAGTATATTCTTTTAGCGTTTAGGGATTCAGTGACCAACGTAGACCTATCGAGAAATAAAAGAGGTTGCTTAGATTTATAGTTACGGAGGAAGATCGATGGAACAATAGATTTTTGTTGATCCGCATCGAACGAATTGCTTTCCAGACATCCGCCTCATCAGGACCTGTATTACTTCCCGTTCCGGCCAGCAGACCTGATAGTAGCAGCATGGACAGCTATGGAGCCGTGTACTCGGGAAAATGGATGTCTTTTCGTGTCTCCTGGCACACATGCACGCGATCGTTTGCACACCCACGACTACCCCCCGGGAACGGAGCCAGGCTCTGTCAACAAATTCTACCACGGGATCCTGGTACGAATTCGAACGTAGCCTATCGCCTCTAATCACGTTACCCAATATTTCTTTTCTATCGATTGCCGAAGGATCTGCCCGAGTCGATGGATTGGGTGCACCTAGAAATGGAACCGGGCGACACTGTATTTTTTCACCCTCTGTTAATCCACGGATCCGGCGTGAACACGTCGAAAAACACGAGGCGATCTATTTCTTGCCATTACGCGGCGGCGGAGTGTCATTACGTCGACGTGAGTCATGGATCGAAACAGTATTTCTCAAACTCGAAAAAAATTTAGTTAAAAGATAACAATGTGATCTGATCTAATGGGTCCCGAATTCTTATCTATCGAAGCTGAAGTTTGAGAAACACTGTATTAACAAACCATATTGTCACTTCATCTTTTAAAGCAAATGTTGCAACGATCAGGTGTCCAAGACGATTCAGAGCCGAATCGAAGACGAGATTATGGAGCACGTACGCAAACGATTCCCCGGCGTCGAGGCCAAGTTTCAAGACGTGTGGCGTTTCAGATCGATCCTTGCGCGCGGGATTCGATCGTCTCTATGAAAGACACTGTACGGTAAATTTCGTTTATATTTCAAGGTGGTTGTACGTGAGAATAATAGTTTAGCGACATTACGGCATGGTAGTTGCACGATGACGGTTGCGAGTCGTTGTTTGGATGTATATTTACGCAGAAAGGAGAGAGAAGGGTAAGTAACGGCATGACAGAAAAAGATGTAACGACAACGGGGTTGTCGCCATTATTATTGAACGTATTAACGTCACGGCGATGCCTCTGATGAGAATACGGCGGTTGGAGAGTATAACAATGTTTTGAATGTGGGTCTTTGTAAGTGTTCTCATGGCGGACACTCGCGCTGGAGGTACGACACGCAGCCAGGCAAACTTGAAAGCGGTCTAGATTTCGGAGACGTTTCTTCACCACATCCTGATCTTTATGCACCTTATTGTTGTCTCTAAGTAAACCTATCAGCACGTCCTTCCTTCCCTTCATTTGCTGTCGATAACAACGTCTTATTAATGCCTCGGTCGTTCCGTAAGAGAACATATGAGAAATTAAAAATCACCTTGCCAGGATGTAGGCAGCAGGAAACGCAATACTCGTAGATCGCACAGCACCCTTGGACATTACATGTCTTACAACTATACCTCTCTCTCTTGTAAATTGACGGCGGCTCTTCATTTTTCGTAGGATCCTTTTGTTCTATATTACAACAGCCATTTGGCAAAATATCTTGTCTAGCGCATACAATACCCCGCTCGTCTACTATTAGAGCTTTTCCCTTTCGGAATAAGAAGATTATTAATACTTTTGTTTGGCAGAAACTTCTAATGCTCGAGTAGAGTCAATATCAAAATGTACCTGCACAGAATTGCGACAAGGACGAACCACTGTGTCTGTATCGTTTAAATTGGGTATTGCTTCCATGTTTAATGCATTATCGTTTGTCCCTTGATCGACCTGCCACAAAGGTGGTTTGCCAGATGCTCTTAATTGTTCAGATAATGCATCATCATCTGATATTAAGTCATCATTATTATCGTTAATCATCATGGCATCCATATCATCAAGATCTGTATCTAAAGCTAATGTTTTTTTCTATGGAGGAAAGAATACTATAGTCCAAGTAACCAATATTGCATTCTAAGTCGACGTCGTATTATTATTAGCGTCAAAAGGCATTATTTCTATCAATAATTTACCTCATTGCGAAACAGCGAAAAGGCGCAGTAGGTTAGCGACAAAGCGAAGATCAACCCAAGTACAAGGCGCCGTCTAATGATTCTGAACAGGCCGCCACAACTAGGCATCCTTTCCACTTTTTGCGATCCACTTTCGTGATCTCAATCGACATTAGATTCCTGGTTTTGTATCCGGATGCATGATCGTGACGCGACTGACAGTACAAAATTCTTTGTTAAACAAAGTTCTTTGCTAAGCTAGTTGCTCGATAAAATTCTTTAGACGCCCGTTCATCGTGCGAAAAACGTTGCATTGCAAGTCGAGCCGAAAATTATCTTCGATATAGTAAAAAGTGCAGAATTGCGGACGAAAAAATAAATAAGAGAGAGAGGTTATGTTGATCTTTTACAATCGTGTTGCAAACATTTATGAACGCGCTTACCGATCGTTGTGCGCAAACAACTAAGTTGCACCGACATGAACTTCTTATCTGTTAATATACATTTAACGAAACAGACAGATCGAGGTTTTCTTGATTTCAAATTTTATCAAAGTTCTTGTCACTTAACGTGCGAGCAATAGTGCAAGTGCATTGACCTATCCGACATACTCGGAATGCAGACAAGTTTGCGGGAAAGTATAGTAGATGACGCCACATGCCAGTTTAAGAATTTGTATCGACATATGCTACACGATTAACATATTTTAGAAATATCCGTCAAATTTATAATTATTGTGTATATTAATTTTTAGAATCGTATAACGCGTGGTTTTGGTTCAGATATTTGCAGCAAATCGCTGCCTTACACCTTAAATAAATTTATGTTTATAATGCAGAAAACAATCAAACTCATTCGTTATAAACAAATGTACGATTTCCCAGTGTGACATAAAAAAGACGACACGTCTTGAAAGTGAAAAAACAAACTCTAGAAAGAGCACAGAACAAGAAGCGAATAGAAAGTGATAAGTACATACTTATGCGATGACTTTTGGTGTGGTACAATGGATATTATCTTTAGCAACTTTTTTTATTGTCGTCGTTATCATAGTTTTATCGGCAATTCATCTCGGCAGGAGGGATCAGCATATCGCAAATACAACGAAGTCAGGTACATTCAAAGCAACTCGCCATTCTCGAAATTAAATATAAATATTATTATAAAGGGTAGGAATTAAAACAATCAGCTTTAGAAAATATCTCGCATCGTAGCATTATGTAAGTTCCATTAATTCTCACAACTCGATGAGAGAATATATGAAACTTGGAACATTACAAGATATGAGGTTAGGTGGAATTGGGAATATTTTAGCAAGGTACTAGACTACATGGAACTGAGAATATTTTCAAAGTTGCAGGTGCCTTACACCTTATTAAAACTTTCCAAGTCTCATCTACATACATATTCTCAGATCCTACTCTATAATACCTTATATCTTAAAGGAACAACGATCATACAACTCTCGGTAGTTAAACAATTCTTTCTTGATTGCGTAGTTTAGGATTACATCGAGGAAAGAATGGAAATAAAGTAGTGAAATACATCAGAGTTACATATATATGTAATAGGGGAGAGCGGGAGAGGAAAAACGGAAAATAAAGATACTGAGTGGCTCGGAAGTGTCAGGACAAATAATAGGCGTGGTTTTACTATGGTTCTGCACTGTTCAGAAGTTCCAATACGACTGCCCCTGATTCAACGCACGCTCGCTTTCGCGGGTTCGCTCATCGGCGTCTCAAAAGACGCCGAAACCTACAATGTTTTCGAAACATTCGCTTTTATCAGCCGCGGTCTGCGGCGATCATCTTACACTCGAAGAGCCGCGCTCTACGATGATCGCCGACAGACACGGTCCCTATTCACAATGTCTGTATAAATCGTCGGCTCTTACATATATTTTACATTTTATTAAAATACTTAAAATTTGGTATTAAATGTGTCACATCCCCGAAGAGGTTAAAGGCCAAGACCAAACGAACGCGTACAAAACATTTTCATTTTCTATGTGTTTAAATAATTATTTTTATCGTACGATTTGATACATCAGGTGTCAATCAAGAGTACACGAGCAAGTCTATGACCAAAGTGCCTACACGACCCACACCTAGGTTAACCTCTCCTAAGTTCACCACAGCTGCGTCAGATGCTATAGCTGCAGCGCCACAAGAATAACTTTGAATCGAATATTAATAATAATCAACTGTATCAAGTACAAAGTAATATAAAGTGGTTAAACATACATGTGGTACGAGTTTTCGATAAATTTCGAACGACACTGGATCTTAGGTTTTAATGTACTTTATTATAATATACGATACATTCAATATCGAAGTTAGGCTTAGACTAATTTGGGCACCGAGATGCCCACTTATATACTAAGGTTTTCGTGGAAAGTTTGGTGGGTTAGGTTAGGTCGTGGAAGGATTCGAGGAATTTAGAATTTTTCGGGGGAATGTAATAATACCTCACTTTGTTGGTGAAAAGAACTTCCTCAAAATGGAAATTCCTTTCTATGCCATGTCTGCTATCCGTGAGAGAGGATGTAGAAGCAGGGAAGCATTTACTTCAATATCATACGTTTATTTACGAAAAATATTCAAATCCACGGCGCGTATTCGTTTAAGATGTTCTTGGTCATCTCGATGCCCATAAAGAATGCCGCATTCGCCGGGAATGCGCGAAGCAGAACAGGTACGATCCCGTGGTAAAGTGCAAGCAGGCCGTCTTTTTCCACCACTTCGAAAAACGCTGATCTGAATCCGTGTGGATACCTTCCCAAAGCTGACGTCTGCAATTTCGACTTCACAGTATCAATGGGTAACGCTACCATCCAGTTCAGTGTTCCTGCACAGCCCCCTGCTATCAGTGACTGCCATGGTGTTACCTATAATACGTGTAAACTTTACATTTACTATATTTTTGCATCGTTTGACAATTATAACCTCATCAGATATGCATGTGCATAGTTTTATGTATCCGAAGAAAGAAATGTATTATACCAGTAAAAGGGTTGACGATCGATCTTACTTTCTCAGATTGTTTGGTGAGATTTCGCAAGATTAGATCGTACGAGAAAAAGAAGAATCCTGTGGAAGGTAGATCGCGAAGCAAGGTGGCACAGGTGCCGAGGTACAGATTTCGAATCCCGCCCTCTTTCCATAGTTTGATAGCGCAATCCATAAGACCGTTGTATTTTTTAGGTCCCTTCGCCTTGAGCAATTCCGGGCGAATTATTTTTTATGACACAGGATTACTTGGGGAAAGGTTACAATGAGTTTTTAAATTTTATATCGGCGATGCTGATTAATATTTCCATGACATCGTACAAGGGGGATGTTCGATTCTAATCAATTCGAATAGGTTAATTTCATTTTCAATTTCAATATTAGGAAAGTAGGGATTATCTAAGTAAGGGGTAAGACGAAGGTAGAGGTTCAAAAATGAGACAATAGTCAAAGTTTTGGTGTGAGTCAGGGATAAATGATGAGGTCACTAAAGGAAAGAAATTGTAGTGGGGCATACTCGACGTGCAACAAATGGCGAGTAAATTCGATTTTTAGAATCGAACGTCCCTGTTGTAAAGTCGTCGAAAGCATAATTTATTTCCAGTGCCTGTTACAGCGAGCGTGACTTGTATTTTTATTTTCACCTCTAGGTAAATGCGATAAACGACATTCTTACCTGTACCTGCAACAAACACTTGATACGTTCCGCAGGAGCTGAAATAAGCGAGGTGCACCCACCGCTGAACATTCCCGCTAGAAACAATTGCTTGCCGGTTAAAGTTTCTTGATCCGGTTCGGAAACAAGTTCCTTACCTAATCCAAAACTAAGGAAACCAATGGCAAATATTGGCACGACCGTTACAAGAGGCGCTGTTATACCCTGGAAGAACAATAATTGTAAATTAAAACAAAGCCTTCGACCGCTCGAAGCGTGAAACTTGTGCCTGCAACCCCTTTCCCTCTCTTTAATCTGTGTCCGACTCTGCAGCCATCTCTTATATTATTTCCCACACAGATCGGCATTTTTGCACGTTGGAACGCGATCGTAACATGATACGTTGTTGCGTTGAGCGTTTCTGGAGATGCGATAATGCACGGAACGCACGAAGTCTAAACATCCACCGTGTCTACTCCGCCTCGCATCTCTATTCGCTTGCTGCTTACGCGGCAAAAATGTGACCAATTGGGGACCGTTTAGTCGAGGCTCTGTCGCCCCCTTGAACGGGGCGACAGCGCTATCCCCTCCAGATACTAAGGGTTTCGGGACTCTGCAAAGTAGCCAGTCGACGAGAGGACCCGCAAAGCACAGGTAGAGTGAATATGTCCGTAACGAACGTCGAATGTGACTTTAGTAACACGTGCCGCGACGCGAACACAATAACAAGGCAGTTATGCTGTTTCGATGGCAAATTGAATAAACCGAGGCGCAGGATCGCATGGTCGTTGAGACATTCGTTGCCATGGATACAGAGAAAGATCCAGCTGCAAACGTTAGGCATTTGTAGGAGGTGCAGACATTTCTTGTACAAGGTATTTATTTTAATTGAAAGATCTTCGATTATCGATGACAGGACGGCGCAGGAACGGACGAAGAAAATTCAATGTTATTACAGAGTTTGGTGACGTACAATGTTTACTGTAAAGTGATTACGATTCGTTCGAGGCTAGATCGCGGAAAGGATAACATTTGTGCGGTGTATTGTTGCGTTTCATTTAGTAGCGAGAGGTTAGAATCTCGTGTACGTTTTAGTACGACTGAAGAAGTGCGTCGTAAGACAATATCGGGCCAGGTATACGTACGACAGATGTTGGCCACATGTTTGGAAACTTTGCCGGTCAAATGATACGGTCATTTGTTGTTTTATTGCTATAGGCAAAGTTTACGATAGCTCATAAGGGACGGCGTGCTGTCCCAGTTGGTAACACGTTTCTTATACAATACAGTCTGTGTCGACAAATAGATTCAAAATGGTCGTGGTTTGCGTTACTTCCAACATTAAATTGATACAGTAAGTACGTATTGTTATTTGTCGGACAACTTGTGGTCTATACATTCTTACGTTTGTTAAATTATATATCAATTAATAGATAATCAACCTTTGCAACTAAACCAGTCAAAACAAAACTAACAAACTTATAGATTTTTAGATCATTTTACATCATATTTTTTTCATAACATTAGTCCAACGTATGAAATTAAAATAATCTACTTTTAATGGATTTTTTGAACAATTAAAATTGATACCTTGTACAAACTAAAGGGTCCCTCCTGCAGAACAAGTTTCTTAGTCGTATTCCATGTACCTTTGTAAACATGTGGCATTGCTTGCAATCGAACCTTAATTGTATCTAATGGATGACCAGTTACCACGTTAAATAAACCACCAACAGCCCCGGCTGCAATTCAAACATTTACATCCAGTTAATTGTTATAGCTTTGTTTCCATTACAAATTAATTATGATTTAAGTTTTGTTTTGATCACGTTAATTGAGGTTATGATTACCTATCACGTCCTTCGACGGTCTTTCCTCCGACATCTTAAACTGTGGTTACAGTTGTGGTATTTTGTGAAGTTTGAAATGATACCATCTATTAAAATTCGACTCGTGCATCTTCGTTTCGTGTCCTCGAATTCATGTTAATTACGTTCCACGAATTTTGTTTGAATGAACGTCATATTCATCGCGATTTATCAACAACGTGAAGTACATTACGATATTTATGTATTTTTCGATCGGAAACTATGATTCCATTGAAAAATAGACAATAATCTGTGAACTTTTAGTGAAACGTTAGACACCTGATTTATATTTTCATCATACACGCTTCACCCAACCTTATTTTCTGTAATTTATACAGAGATTAAGTTATTGAAGACCCGGAACTAGTAAACAAAGTGGGAATTTTTTTTTACCAAAAGTGTGTTACATATAGGACAGGTTAAGATTGTATAAACAACGAATATTGTTTATATCGGTCAACATTAAATTAGACATTGTGGAAAGAGTATTTATCGATAGTATTCAAACCTGTAATTAAATAAATGTAAGGTCGGGTAATTTTTATCATTAACTGATAACAAGTTTGGACGATACCACTACTTGTAACTTTATGAAATCTTTATAAGTCAAAGATTACAAAGTATAAGTTGATATAGAAACGGATTGGCTAGAGTTTAGAGACCAACTATCCCTTTTTAGGCAATTTTTAGACATTTAAGTTTGTTTAGAATAAGGTGAGGGTGATAAGAGCAAGATAAAATGACCCGGGGACAGTTTAGGGTGGAAATGTTTGTTTTAATCGTAATCTTCGATTATAAATATCCCCGAATGAAAAATATTATCTACCATTGTCTTCACCACGTCCCCAAGTGACGTAATGTTTAGTCTTCTGGTCCGGAACGTGTCCGATTACGTTTCTGGAATTTGTCGGTTGTTCAAGTGTAATTTGAGTTCCACTAAGGGTCACATGCCCACTGTAGAAATTCATTACTTGAAACGCAGAAACAATTCTTCCATTCCTACGTTTCATTTGATTTCAAAGTGGATCTGCGTTTCGTTATAAGCTGTTGGTTATTTTTTGAATTTTTGGCATTCCAAGCCATTAGGTTTCATATTGTATATGTACAAATATGCTTATTAATATACGTTGGGTATGTACAATCTGTCATTATTGTCAAATCTTTGAGATAGCGTAGGAGAAATATTTAAAATGATTTAAAATGATGAAAAGGGATGCGGCGATGTAGGAAAATAATTATAGAACTGATTTCACAAATAAAATGTAACTTCTGCGGTCTGTAAACGTTCCTTTATTGTTTCGAGTAGAGAACTTGTCAACAGTTCGAGAGGTTACACATAACTGACTGTCGGTCACCTGAATTCGGGAACCATTACATATGTTAGGCAAAAACCAAAATGTCCTCTCTGCGCGGTGAGAGAGGGACTTTGTGTACACCGTACAGTAACGATATACTGGGTATACCAAAATACAAATTTGAAAAGACGGTTTAATGCTTAGAATATAATCAAAAAAAGATCGAACTGATTCTGATCTACATCATCACGTTAAATATTTAATTTAATTTCAAAAATTGAAAAAATATTTATTTTGCATACAAATCGTGTTTTCCTTTGGCATTTTATCCCATCTTTAATACAGACGGAGGATATTTAGGTATTCAGCTTCTCTCGAATCATCTTCCATATTATGTAACGAGCTGGGTTTCCCTAAGAATTCAAGGGTGTGCGCTGCAGTGGTCCTCGAAGGGGGGTATGAAACTGTGTAAACGTATACGTAAAAGGACCCTTGAAAAATTCTTTACGCTGGATCCATCTGTTCAGTAAAGTGAATTTTTTACCATCTTCCGAGAAATAGCTCTTGAGAAATATTCAAACCTAAAGTCACCGTTACAGACCGTAAACAGAATATTTCTCATTTCAAATACATTGTAAACATTTATCATGTGTCTGCTATTCGGTATAAGAAATAAGTATAGTCTCTATAGCTTCGTTGCTATGAGTCACGTTTTTCTCATTTCTTCTGATTCGTCATAACGAGTCCTGATTGCCAGCAAAATACTCATTCCATGTATAAGTTGACCAATAGCAACGATACACGTACATATACATATAATTGCTTCCTAACTTCGATTTTAATGAAGCATTATACGCTTGCACTAAATTATATACAATAACAAGTAACAATAACAGTAACAAGTCTCTTAACAGCAATGAAAAGATTAATTGTTTTTATTGCCCACCAATGACATTGTGGCAAAGGTGGAGCGATTTATAAATTATAAATACATACAGTGTGTATGCTAGGAGATGAAGATACACTTATTGTTCTCATAACGTACTTGCTTTAAAATACAAATTGAATAAATATTGTCATTTCTGCGGCTCGCCTATCATGCAGTTTACGCACGTTATCTAAATCTTCAATGTTGTGAAAGCATTCTGTGTAATTTGTATAATAAAAATACGTGTCAAATGAGATTAGTATGTGCATCTGTATCTCTGTTGTTATTAACATTCTTTAAAATCGAGACGGTTTTTGTAATAAACATGATAAAATGGGTATATTGAAATGGAGTTTGTATTATACCTTTTGATAACGTGACATATCGTAAAGTTAATTAAATTGATTGCCAGGGTGTCCCGTAAATAGTGTAAGAGCCGGAAATGTGGGGTAGCTGAGACGATTCTGAACAACAGTTTCCTTCGCAAAAATGTCGGATGGGGCTTCGTTTTTGAATTATTAACGAAAAACACTGATCTATCACGGCGCGCGCTCAGGGCTGTCCGAACTCGGGGATTCACCGCGTCGGGTAGGTAGCAAGATGCGCGTTGAAGATACATCGAGGAACGAATACAAATAATTAAAAATACTACCACTGCAACTGCTACCTAATTCGTTAATTACTACGTAATTAGTACGTAAATTACTAAATCGAATTTATTAATTATTTGTATTCGCCGAAACATTCCTCGAATGCAAAGGGTTAATAGAGAAATAATTAAAATTCGACTTACCCCACGGCCCCAATATTGCGCACAACACGTAGATAAGAAGATTTATAAATACCAATCTCCTAAATAAAAGTTCAGTTCTTGCTCTCATCCAGTCCAGTGTACATGTGTCTCACGAATCCTTGTTCGATTACTGCGATAACGAATATATTCAGTATAGAATTAAAGACAGTTTTACGAAGTCGCGTTGCTCAATTCCAAAGTCAATTCATTCTAACGTGAATTTGTTCTACTGGTTTTTTTGTGGATTCTGATCCTTTAATTTTTCCTCTTGAATAATCCCTCCCGTGACATTATCTCTCGTACTTTTACGCAGTTGGTCGAAAATATAAATATCTTGCGTGGTGTGTTATGTGATTAATGAATTATCTATATTATGAGATTATTGGTGTAAAGTAGATAAAAATCGTCATTCGGGTTAAGAATTCGTGCATCGCCTGTTCTCTTATATACACATTATAAATACATAGTTGAAGGAAGTTTGTCGAATTCAGTCGGTGTTATCAGACCGCAGACCGGTGTCCAAAGGTAACATCCCCTCCACTTATGCACACTGATGTACAGTCACGTAAGTATGTACTTACATATTTCACCAGAAACTGCCCCTCCGCTTACCATTATGCATAGCTATGTCGCGTGAGATTCGGCATTTCGGGCAACTTCGGGGATTCGAGAGAGATGGCGAATGTAAGCCTTTCCTTCTCGCTCTCGAAACAGCTGAAATCCGATTTGCGTCAATCGGCGTATGCAATTTCGAAGCTCGACTACCCAGGCATTTTTATTTTCCTCATAAACGAGGTACAGAATAGACTTGTTGTTCAACGGGGCTTCTTGACCAAAGCTTCATAGGTTTGGAAATTATAGTCAACCGAACTATTCGATTCCCGAAGTTGCCCGAAGCGTCAGAGCACACGTACACATGGCTGTGCATTAGGGTGCGTAAGTGGAGGGGGACAGTTTCTGGTAACACCGGACTCAGAATTCAGTACAAGCCGAGCCTTCGGACGAGTGAGATATCTTTGGAGACGGAAGTGCCAAACAAACTTGCTCGAATAATTATCGGAGGAATCATACATATCACTTTAATGTCTTCGCTTGTACTTCTACCCATATGACGATTTGTTATAAATCGAAGATTTATAATATGATAAAACGTTTGGAATTAATGACGAAGAATAAAAGTGCGTTTACCGGTGAACACGCGTAGCTGCGAATTGTTACTCCAAATGACGGAAAACTAATTATACGACGCAAACATTGATTAGAAATATCTGAATATTGATACAAAACCTACAGTTTGTTTCGTGCGCAGCACGCAAAGAACAAAGGAGTATTTAGAGTAGGGTGGAGAGTAGTAATGGTGGGAGAAGACGTCAGGTCCAACTTAAGGCCCAAATTGGAGACGGTCGTTGCAACGAGTGTAGAAAATCGAGCGGCCATGGGAAGCTCGCGATGACTCCGTCGTCCAAGCCGATCTTCGTATGAATTTGTCGCCGATCGTCGCGTTGTTGATCGAATGTTTTTGAACCGAGTTCACGGTCACGCGTTTGACGACGTCGTGTTTACCCCACCACAGACACAGTCGAGTCGTGGCTGTTCCTACGAAACATAGTTGAGGCCGCACAAGGGAGAGGCGACTCTCTGCTACGATGCCAGAAAGCGCGCAAACCGTCGCGCCAATGAGCCTCGACAACCTCGCGTTGAAACGGTGGCTTCACTGCGTCGGACCTGTTCGTCGTTGCGAAGTTCTGCAAAAGGTGGGGTTCATTCACCATTAAGCTTTCGTTCTCTTCTTTTTTTTTTGTTTTATCCTGCATTTTTGTCACGATGAAACACGTTGCTTGCCGTTGCGAGGGAAGGTGCACGTGTGCCCCGAGCGGAAACAAACGAACGCAGCTTAAACACGATCGCGAACCGAGAAACGTTTGTTTGTTTCTTTCCCCTGTCGAATCTCGTGCGTGTTTCTGATATACGGAACCCGATCAAACATGTCGTTGGAGTCTCACTACAAAGTACGGTGGCGATTGTTTCAGCTAAAAACGGACCTGAAGAATCTTGGACTGTCGCGGAGGCAGGTTCACCGAGGCTTGGTCCAACTCGCAACCAGACCGCACGTAGTTCTTACACCGCAACCAACGACTAGGAAGTATGGGTAAATATAATTCCTACAGTTAGTTAACCCTTTGCCTCGCGATTTAAGTCCCAATGGCGCGGGCCATAGTCGACGTTATGGTCGGTGGCGCGTCGAGCCATTGATAAATTAGTACATAAGACTTCGTCAATTCTTATTGGAGAAGAAAAAAGAAACGTTTAGCTATAGATGGTTAGGAGTTAAAAGATGTTCAACTAGTTATTTCCTCTTTATGTACAAATGTGTACAATGAACACTACCAGTATAAGAGATTACTATTGAGGTAGTAGGAACAAAACTCAAGATGGCTTCAGGTAGAGGGTAGTTGTGCCCTACTGTCCCCAATCGTGCAAATTAGGTTTATTGCCATTGGGTTTCGAGAAGTTGAGTCAACCTAAAGGTGGCCCTAACCGATGCGGCTGACCGTGTAGGGGCTACTTAACGGGACTTTTAATTATGCGTTTGCAGACCCGTACCCTCGAAAAATATATTGTTATACCTTAAGCGGTCATAAATTGAAAACTTGAGTTTCTATTTAAAAGGAATACCGTAATCACTGAAAATGACTCATAACGGTAGAAAGGAATAAACGCAAGTTAAAGAAATTTATAATGCAGACAAAAGTGCCTTCGATCTTAAAATATACATATTGTCATCATAACATACCTATTTCTTATTTAAATATCTTGCATATAATAAATATAAAATTACGTTTTCTGTTTCTGTACATGTATGTATATAATTTATCTGTAAATGAGTAAGAAGATTTTATTATCAATGAACTTTATACAACGGTTATCAGTTATTATAATGTAAAAATACAGAAGCTTGAAACGTCATATCTGTATCTCATAAGAAGTTTATTTTAAACGTAGTGTATCTGATTTATGTGCAATGTCCACGTTGAATAATGTCGATTTAAATTCGCAATTTGATCCATATTAATCGCTTCATTTTTGACCTTCCAAAAAAATTTCGATAAAATATTTACTGATCGCTGTGAAATTAAATTGCTTGCGATAACGGTAATGAAATTTTTGTTTCAGGCCAAAGAAACTATCGTTAGGAAATGAAGCGAAGGTATGCGACGAATTCGCGAACGCTCGTAGATCTCAAATTACATCTTCCGAGCATAATTCGCGACGGGGGGAAAAATATGCACAGCAACCGGACACGACTGTAGTTTGCGCCGGCGAAGAGAAAAATAATAGAACGGAACGAATAAAAGCATACAAAGATGCGCTAATAAAGAACCCTCAAGGGCAGCCCTCGTTGAGCAAAAATTTTAAGTCGGGGAATAACGCGCCGACTACGTTTCATCCCTTTGATAAAGCTTTAGAACAGTTGGACCAAATAGTTTCATCGAAAATGAGTATACCTGAAAAGTCGATGAATAAAAGGGATTCCGTAATCGTATCTGCGAATATCATACTTAAATCGCAAGATAGGGGTTGCATAAATAGCAAAGACTTACCTTCGAGTAAAAAGTCCACGTGCAATCAAAGTGAAGATCGATTTAAACGTATCGACGACGAATGTAATTACATAGGCAGTGTTATAAATTACGCACCAGTACCAGATAAGAAATGTTGCACAAAGAGCAATGTACGTTCTTATAATTTTGAAGAGACTGATTCCGCTAGATCAAATGCTAGTAAAAGCAAAGTTGCAAATGTTGATGTAGATTCTATAGCGTGTAGAACCAAGTATATCGCGCAAAAGAGTAGTAAAAGTGAAATGTCATTAGGAAATATTCCTGAAAGCGGTACAAAAGTACTTAGTAATACCAAAGTAGCAGCCAAACAAGAGAAAATTCCAAAGAGATCGCGCGAATTGATAAGTTCAGTTTCTTTGCCGAAAAAAATAAAAGTTGATTCGTCTATCGATGAAATGAAGAGAGCTATCCGAAAAAAGGAACAACTAAGAAGCAAGTGGCGATCTTGTTTCGGAAATTGTAGAAGTATTAGCGAAGATGAGCAAGAAGAAGATATCTTACAGAAGAGGTTCAAAAGAAGGCGGAAAAAGGACTCTGTTGACTCGTGTGATTCTGGACTGTGTATTGGCGAGGAAAATACAAATGGAGCTGCTCGTTGTGTAGAAATTCTGAAGGATATTCAAAGAGCTGTACCTGACTCGACGATACAAGACGAATGCAGTGAAGATATATCCAAGGAGATTTCTATAAAATTTAAAATAACCAACGAACCAAAAGTTAACAAGGATGAAAGTGTTGAAATTATTAATCAAGTTGAGGGCAATAAATCACAAACTAATACATGCGGAGCGGGCAGTGTTCAAACAGAGAAATTAATCAGTATTTCTGACGGAAGCGATACAATGAAAACCACAACTATAATCGATCTTACAGAAACGTCGCAACAAATTAGAAAATCGGAAATGGATATTTTTGCGGATTGCGGTACTCAAGATATTTCGGAAACTACAATCACGACGGATGTTACAGAAACGTTCCAAAAGACTGAAAGGCCAGAAGAAATTAATCCTGTAGTTAGAACAGGAACATGCTCTAACAAAATACCTTGTATTAACTTAGAAACATGCAATGCAGATTGCAATGCTCAAGTAGTTGTAAGCGATGATACTAAAACGTCCCAAGAAAATGATAACTTGCATACAAAAGTTTTGCATGCACTTATCGAAATGTTTTTAAATGAAAAATGTCTGATTACATCTAAAGGAAATGTTGTTAGCATTAAGGAAGATTGCATAAGAGATGAGAATCAAAACACTATTAAGGAAGATATAGATAAAAACTCGAATTTAAAAATATTGTCAGAAATAATATCGAATTGTAATAAGAATGACAAAGATAAAGAGGAAAAACCAAACAGCAGTCAAAAGAGTGATTGTATAAATTTAAAGAGTGCAATAGCATCTGTTGATGCAAAGACAGACGCTGTTTTAATAAATAATAATACGTGCAATGATGTAAACGAAACAGTATTACAGGAATCTGAACTAAACCATACTACAGAAGAGGCAAATACTCAGTCTAATACATTTCCTCAACCTAGATTAAGGGTATTATCTAGTGCAGAACTAGGTTCTAGATGGTGTCCCACGCCAATACATTCTGTCGTATCTACTGTTTCTAATCTTCTAGATACAAGTACAATAACAATATCAGATAGTTCTTTGAATTCTGCTGTTCCCGTATCTTTAGCTATTCCTCAGACGCAAACAATACCTGCAACATCTGTACCTGTATCTACAACAGCCTCTGTCGAAGCAACGCCTAGTAGTAGTAAACCAAAAATTAGTATAGAAACTCAAAGATTTCTACAAGGTACTTTGTACAATATATATGCAACAATCGAACGTATACGTGAATCTAACTACATTTTCAGTTTAGAGTACGATAAATTACTGTATTCCGAATTTGAAAAATTAAAGAATGCATTAGACAGTAATAGTTACGTAGCTCTTATTCATGGAGTTATAAACAAGCTTAACAAATCGATGTTTAAATTGCCACAATTGACTCTAAAGGAATTATTTACTTATGCACCATCGCTCACGCCCGAATACGCGAGAGACTTAAATTACGAGACTCAAATTGCAAGAGATAATTCTAACGAACGTCGAAACGCAACACCGATAGTGTTAAGTAAGACAACTTCAAATCAAAATATGTATCAGAATCCTCGAATGCTCCAAACACCACAAAATTCAAATCCTGTAACTTCTATGCAAAATCAATATTCTTTAAATTTAAATCAAACAACGAATCCCACTAATAATCCACTACTTAATCTACAACAATTGAATTATAGGATGCAAACACAAAGACCTGTTTTACAGTCTAGAGTTTTACCTACATATTTTAATAGGAAAAACCAAGCAACAAATGCCCATACGTCGCAGAACATTCCCTACCAACAAGTACCACAATCATCCATTGGTGCAAATCAACCAGGGAATCATATTTATGCGCCAGTGTCAAACACGTCCTATTTAAATCAACAATATGTTGCGCAAGTGTATGTACCACCGGTGAACAAATTTTACGCTGGAAACGCATCTGGACCAAATCATCTAATTCAAGGAAACAGCAATTCCGCACACACGATCCACCAACAAAATGTTAATTCAGCATACGCGGTCGGTAACCAAAATATTAATCAAGCACACACGATATATCCACAAAATATTAGTCAAGAAACAAATCTGACATTCACGAATCAGCAACAAAATATTAATCAAGAACACATGTCTCAGCAACAAAATATTCACCCGACACGAGCGACTCAGCAACAAAATATTCATCCAACACCAGCAACCCAGCAACAAAATATTCATCCAACACAAACGACTCAGCAACAAAATGTTCGCCCGACACCAGCGATCCAGCAACAAAATATTCGCTCGAGGCAAGCGATCCAGCAACAAAATAGTAATCAGATCCGTACGATCCAGCAACAAAGTACTAAACCTGTGGGTCAACAATTTCAGAAGACTGTTCATACGCAACCGGTTTTTAATACGATACGAGATTGTATTCAGTCACAAAATAGGCAACAATTAACTCAGGATACACAACAGAATATACCAGTGAGAAGTCACGTACCACAAACTGTAACAAGTGCATCTCAGTTTGTACCGAAATTTAAACAACAAAGTATACAGAAGTATAAAAAGCGACAAGCACCAAAGATTTCTCAAAACGTTACGTTGGAACAAAAGATGCCCCCTCCATATGGACAGAACATTCATTCCTCTAAAATAAAACGAAACATGATAGTTTCTAAAAATAAGAAAGAAAATATTACACAAATCTCGTCACGTTCAGTGCCCACACAATTTGATATATTGACATATTTTTCTGATATTCAAACAATTATGTTACTTGAACATATAAATTTCTATTTTGATTGTATTGCGCGTTACGATCAAGAATATACCCCGCAAACGTGGCAAGAAATTAATTTAGAAAGGTCATTGATAATTAATTTTCAAACAGCTTTGAAACACCATGTAGAGAAAACTATGAAAAACTATGAACAAAATGAATATCGAGCAAATGTGTCCGAAAATAATTTACTTACAAACGTTAGTACCGACGTTCCAAAGGAAATACAAATTACTGCACAAAAGAATGAAGAAGAATGTCAAGCTGTGAAATCTGATTCTAAACAAGAACAATCTAAAACAATGAATGTAGACCAATGTAATACAATACTTCAAGAGTATTTAAGTGTTACAGAAGAAGAGAAACAATCTCAAAAAGAACAAGAAGTAACTAATAATTTGCAAAATATGCAATTACCTGATCAGACACAACAATCAGACATATTAAATACAGAAGCAGTACAAACGAATGAACAAGATAAAGACATGGCTATCTTACAAGAAAATTTACTTGCATCAATTTTAGAAATGCAAACAACATCAAACTGCAACGAAAATCATAAAAGTGCAATAGATAAGGATTTAGGAAATTCCATAAAGGAACAGACAAGCGAAAATGTTCCTAGTGTGGCTCAAAAGGAAGTATCAGTAGCATCTGACTTAGAAGAATCTGCTAAAGATGTATCACAGCAGTTAAATTCACACTTAGTCACTGTAGAAATTTCTCCTAACAATGATCACGTAACGGTTGTTTATATCGATGCAGCTGATAATAATAAAGATACTGTAATAAAAACAGAGAATGAGGTACCTGAAGAGTGTACACAATATCCAGAAGAGTTAGAACTTTCTTCTAATAGCGTGTTACCACCTCTAAATGATACTAAATGTGAAATTTTAACAGAACTTTCACATAAAAGTTCAGACAATAATATTGAATATCCTACTGATACAGACACAAATAATTTTTTGATGGAAGAAAGTATTATATCGTGTATTGCGGATATTAGAAGTATTACGCTTGAAGCATTTGAGAAAATGGAAGAAGATAGCAATATACCCATTACAGAAGGAAATATTGAAGAAGAAGAAATTAAAATATGTTTAAGGTGCAGCAAACCCAGTACTGTAGTGTGTTTAAATTGTTTGGAAGCTAAATATTGCTGCAAAGAATGCGCGGAATTGCATTGGCAAGAACATTACAAACACTGTAAACCGGTAGAAAAAAGTATATACTTCTAATTGAGATTATCTTGTTAGTTCTGACGTCCTACATTCATTTCTTCAAATACGAAATATGACTCTGTTATGTTAAACAGTATTTATCGGTGCTGTTTTGAGTTAGAATTTAAGAATGTTAATATTTTCTTTTTTTATAGGACTGTTTTTATAAATTATTACCTTTTGTACAAATATTACAAACTATAGAAAACTTAAAATACTTATTGTAGTTAATGTTAAAAATAAATTCTACTCATTACCTTGTATTTACTTACCTAAATTCTTTGCATGTATCTGCAGACTATGATTACCAAGGTAAGCAGTCTGTTTTAATTTTTAGATCTTCAAACTGTATCAAAATATTTTACTCTGGTAGGAGGAATATTTATTCAATTTCTATAGAATACAAAATTGTAATGTATATAGAAGTTTTCTTAAGGAAATGAAACGAAATTTTATTACTTTTATTAATTCTTTTACTTGCGATACAATACAAGATAAATATATGTACATAATATTAGTTAATGTGAACTAGACATTAATAATTTTAGAGTTACTCTTCATAACCAACACCAGGTATATAATTCATTTTAGGGTTGTGGAAAAGTGAATGTTTACCATCCCCCCAAGGAAAAGGCTGCATCAAAATCAAAACAGTTTAAATTACGTCATAATTTCATATTAAATTTTAAAACCTCATACCTTGTTCATAACCTTCATGTATGGATATTCCTTATATTCAGGTCGGTGTAGCTGTCCTTTTTCTTCTTGTTTCTTAAGATAACAATTAACCATGGAAACTAGAATCGTAGGAAAGGCTACGAAGAAAGTTAGGTTCCTCCACATTTTTTCAGGACCTAAAATCGAAATTGTTCTTACATAACGTGTTACAGTAACCTTATGCAAAAACTTATACTTTGACAAATCTTAACGAAAGTTGTGTAAATAAGTATTGTATCGGTGACTTTATTTTTTATAAATAACAACATAACACGGTGATATTAGAAATGAAAAAGGAATACCGTGATAATACTTCCGACACAATTCTTCGTATTTATGAAATCTTTTCAATATAATTTAATATACCTTCTCCGGGGGAATGACTACGTTGCTCTACAGTTTGGACAATATCTGACATGCCTCGCTTCACCACATGGCCAAATTGGCCTATCTTTTGCACTTTAAACATTTTGCGATCAATTCAACTACTTCGTTCCTTCACTTTTATCGTTGATACGAGCTTAGCAATATCCCGTAATGTTTCGTGCATTCGCCACTGGAGGCTTACGAACAGTGTTCAATAAGTACAAGGGGAAAGTCACTAAGTTTAGTTTTATTTCCAACGCAACACACTTCTATTCGTCGCGAGGAAAAACACAGTCGCTGATCATTGTTTTACGATAATTAAAGTGCTAAATATGGGTGTTAATAGAAATATTAAATATATATTGTTGTATTTTGTTGCATACTTGTAAAAAAATAATAAGATTGGTGATTTTCCCCTCACGCGGCACGAATTCGTGTCGTCGGGTGGTTTACGTGTTTTCAAATAATGAAATTTTACGTTTAAATATTTCTGTACTAAGTCAGAGTTTGGTATGTAAGTTTTGCCGGCGAATTCAACAGGTTTCAGACAATACTAAAAATTATTTTGTTTTCATTACGAAAAGATACTTTCAGTTGTTACTTGCGTAACTTTCAACTAGTTGTTGCACTTTCCGGAAGATGTCGTTCCTATGCTCCTTTCCTAAGAGTTTAAACGTTATTTTTAGTCGATAATTAACCGATTATCTGTTGGTATGTAGAGCATTCAGAGGAAAATTTGAAAACTTCAATTTAGCTTTCGAGATAACTTGCAATGAATATGTCTTGAATTTAAGATATCAATGGTATCGAATGCTCGGAAGAATTGACAGTGTATTAAATCAATAAACAAAACTAAATTCTGAAGTTAGTTTTATACGTTTAATTGAATTTTTAGTGTTTGCAATAGAAGGAAAAATCGATTGGTCCCGTCTGTCCAGGAAGAAGCTACGAGTGTAAATCTGACCGAATCGCAGGTTAAATTTTGTAATCGTTCAGTAACTCTATTTTTTTAATGCAATGGATTTTGTCACAGTCCATACAAAATTTCACCGTGGTATATTGTTTTCTCTTAACGAAAGACAAATCGACTAGAAATATTGATTAAATTATTGAAATTTGTTTTATGTCGGTACGTTAGTTTTGTATTGGGAAAAATTTATAAAACGATAGGACTACCCTTGTGCGTCATCTGTGTAATGTTAGGTCACGTGATGATACATGCATCATTTTGATTTGTAATAATTCAAATCGTATACCGAACTCGATGATATTTGTTTCCGTTCCTCTTTCCAATTACATACGAAAATCAATTTACTGTAACAGTATGCATCATTATCACAGACAAAATAATATAATACTGCTGTGTCGTTTGTGTTCGAGTTTCCTTTGTTTTTTCTTAATCGTTTAAAGACAGTTCGGCTGGACGGTCTACAAAATTTCAAAATTATTAATGCACATTTATGGTATTTAACTGTCATTGGGTAATTAATAAAGTATCAATGCGTACATGTATGCAATCTCATTAAAGAGTCCATGATTATTGGAATTAGTCAATAGTAATTCCGTTATATGAACGAACTATGTAGATCTTAGATACATATGTGTACATTTGGCAATTGATTTTTGTAATAAATCATTTTATTGTCTATGTACTGATTCTAAATCACTGTAACATAATTAAATGACAATTTTAATGCGCATGAGAGAATTTATTGCGCATTTTCAAACATGTTTGAATGAAATAAAAGATTGTGGACAAAATAAATATGTATTTATTATCTATTACGAAGTTGGAGTATTACAATATTGAAAATACTATACAATTTTTTAGGTCGAATGGGTAATACTACTTCTAAAAATAATTATCAGAATAATCAGAAGTATACTAGTCAGGTATATATTAGTCAAAATTGTTATAACCTCTATAGCTTAAATAATATTATTAACCGAGTAAAGAAACAATATGTTTCTGTATATAAATTAATATGGTTCAGTAACTGTTGGTTTAATTTTTTTTTCAAATAGTATAGTCTTAGTGATATAATTGGTGGAAGTTGTGTTGGATCAACGCAGTCCACAAAGAAGGAATCTAAATCATGGTCTCGTGCTTCTCACAGAAGGTAGTTTTATTGGTCTTTTGAGTGCTACACATTTTGTGTGACATAAATACACTAACAAATCCAATATTTTTAGTTGGAGCGAAGATACATTGTATGATCCACTGGGTACTTCAAAAACATCATGGCCAGTATCGCGGTCCCAAACAATGTTTCTTCCAGAATTTCAAATAAGACAAGTACCTTTGCAAGCTTCTTATACCCTTTTAAATGTGATAGCCAAAGGTGCATATGGAAAAGTATACAGGATCAGAAAACAAGAAAATGGACAGTTATTTGCTTTAAAAGTAATTAGCAAAGCTAAAGTGGTTGCAGAAAATGGAGTAATTCAGGCCAAACAGGAGGTATGTATGCTGTCAAAATTAAGTAAATGTTCACTTAATTTAGGAGATAATACCAGTTTAAATCAATATGTAATACTAGGTTGCTATACAACAATTGGTTGGACACCATCCATTTATATTAAACTGCTGTCACAAGTGGCAAGGAAGGAAAACATTATATATTTGTAAGCTCACTGTTTGTACTTTATTAGTGGTTATTATTGAATATATTTTATAATACTTATTAATTTCAGTAACTGATTATGTTGGCGGTGGAGAGTTATTTTCTCTAATAGAACAGTGTGGCTGTTTACCAGAAAATGTAGTTAGAATATACGTAGCTGAAGTTGCTTTAGCCATTGGTAAGTATGGTTTGTTTTTAACTGGTAGTTGCGTGTATTTTACAATTTCTAATTTTTTACTGTTATTTCAGACTTTTTACACAATGCTGGCATAGTACACAGAGATATAAAAGCAACAAACGTTCTTCTGAATGAAGAGGGTCATGCTGTAATCATCGATTTTGGTCTTGCAAAGTGGTTAAATCATACGGAAAGGACAAATACACTTTGCGGAACACCCGAGTACATGGGTAAATATTAAAATATCCTTTAGGTATTGCTTACTTAAATAGCAGTAGTAATTACATGTATTCTTGTATATATATTGTTTCAGCGCCAGAAATACTGAAGAGGCAATACTATGGACAGGAGGTGGATTGGTGGTCATTGGGGGTTCTAGCTTGTTTTATGCTTACAAATCAGGTATGTAATAACTATTTTTTAAATACTATGATATATAATGATTGAAATTACCGTTTGAAACTAAAATTGCTAAATACACGTAGTATCAAGTATTGAATAAGATATATAAATTTAAGTTTAATTAATTTAAATCGATAATTACTAGAACGTTATATGTATTTTACTAGTTCGAGATATGTATGTTTGTTGGTTCTAAGCAATTTCAAGTAAGTTTGGGATAACCGACTCCGTGGCGCAACGGTAGCGCGTCTGACTCCAGATCAGAAGGTTGCGTGTTCAAATCACGTCGGGGTCATATATTTTTTTTTTCAATTTTTCGTTTTTTTTTTGTTGTATTTCATGTCACAAAATGGATTACACTCACGAATGAATAATTATAAAAAAATTATATTTCATATATATGTTATTATTCAATATAGTTGGCACACTTTTAACATATATAATAGATTTTTTAACATTAACGCAGCGTTAGTATCATTTTTAAGCAACCGTTTGTAAATTTAAAAAATTTATTTATAATATTACACAAATAGTTTAGCGTATTATCTCCATAATTATCACGCTTTTCTTATTTCAATAATATTTAAATAAATCAAAGTACTGTAGATATTATGAAATTTCTTTTTAGTTTTAAATGATAAAAATAAAAAGTTAATTTTTTAAAGTACAAAAAAGAACCGCCCCCGGGTGGGCTCGAACCACCAACCTTTCGGTTAACAGCCGAACGCGCTAGCCGATTGCGCCACGGAGGCAGTTGACTGTCGCGTCTCTTTGTACTCATTTATGGCGTGCTCATAAGTTCTGGGAACATCCGTATTAAACGTATTAATATTTCACGTAAGCACTATTTAAATATTACGTGTACAAACTGTTTCTAATGCTCTACGCTCGTAAATGATATCTCAATTAAAATTTAAAATACAGTTCGTGCGAGCTTCGAGCATTAATTGAGCCTGCATTATTTTAGTAGGTCGATAATTCTCTGATATTTCTTGTTTAAACGGTACTTCTTCTCAGAGCATCGAATAATTTATTTCCTCAAAAATATTTGGATCGCAGGGGATTAATACAAACAGATAAAGTACCTGGTAAATATTCTCTCAACGAGATACATGGTTCGTCGAAGGTAATACTTTGAAATATATTTCAATAAAAACATTTTTAATCCATAATAAAAAAAATTCCCCCCCAAGTCGAATCGTATTTTTAACCGTTCTAGTTACGTGTAAGATCTCGAGTCAAATCGACTGCCTGTTCCTCGATCGCGGCGTGTCGATTATTTCCCCGCGAACTCTCGGCGCATTTTGTTGGTCGATCTTGCGTAAAACTATGCGGGAACTCGAATCGAAGAAACCAACGTATCCCGTTCTGTTGCAAAATCCAGTTGCGCCTTGACATTTCGCCGGGTCCACTCACCTCGCGTATCCTCACTGTTTACAAACCGTGCCCGACGCGCGCGCGCCAGCTTTTCATTCGCCCTTTGACGAATCGATGCACTTCGATGCATCACGGAGAAATGTCGTCGTCGTGCGGCCTGAAAGATTGTTCGCTAGGCGTGACGACCAATCACGCGAATCTACGAGTCTTGTGCAAGTGCATTCACCGCGGGCACGGTTATTCGTCCTCCTCGAATCGTGGGACAAAGACCACCGATCCTCGAGGAGGAGCTGTTCGAATACTTTATAGGTTTGAAATGCCTCGGTTTATGATGCGACTCCTTCGCTATTTTTTTAGATCGAGCAGTTTATATACAACTTTCACATTCGCGGGGCATTCGCGAGCAGGACGAAAAAATTTTCTGGAACGGTAAAAGTCAAATAAGTTTCTTCAATACGAGGTTTAAGGACGAAACGATGAACCGTCTGTTGCGTAACGTGATCGGAAACTTAATAAAAAATAGTTTCTTAAATTCCTTATCAGCCGCGTTTGTGGATAAAATATTCTTCCGATATCACTTGAATCCGTTTGTTATTTTAATTGTGCACTGGTCGATTATACTGGCTAGTCTTTGCACGCGAACGCTACTTCTTGACTCATTTGTTAGCGTATTGTAACGCTAGAGTGTCATTGTTTTCGCGACGGTAGGTAATGTTGCTATTACATTCACGACGCTCGTCACGGCGGCCGTAATTGATGCTATCTAGTGAATTGGAATGTGTATGGAATCGACGCCAACATCATGTCGAGTTCCATTTCAACTGTTCGTTTGTCGTCGTAATCGAGAGAACTTCGACGAGATCGACGGTTTGCAATTTTCTCGCGTCGCAATTCTTGTACATTTATTCCTCCATAATCGAATACGACGCGAGTTTATCTTCGTTCGGAATCGTCGGATGCTGCTTATCAGCGTAGTTTTTATTCCATCGCGATATCGCGTTGCAAATAGAATTCGAATATCACGTATTCGAATACTGTGTTATGAGTAAAGAAGTTTCTGCACGAGATGGATATAAATATACTTTTACGAGTTTAAACTTCTTCCAAGAAGTTCGTAGAAAATGGAGGATCGTCGATCAAAGAACACCCGAACAGGACTAATGAGAGATATGCTTGCGAGTACAAAATGGTAGTTGCAAGACAAGCGTAGGGAATGTTGGTGACACGATTAAACATCGGCTGGCTTGACAGTAATAATAATAATTATTATTATAACGATGATAGCAATAATACAAATAATAATATTAATAATAATAGCGGTACTGGTACTAAATCGTAATAATAATAATAATATTAATAATAATAATGACACGTATCTCTAAAAAAAAAAGACAGAGTCGAGGCTACACACTAGTTTATTGGGATGAGGTTGTGGTTGTGGTCGTGTGTGGTTTTGACAAAAAAAAAAAAACACAAAAAGAAAGGGAAGAGACGGAGGGGGTGGGGGATTTGGAATGTGGATAACTCTAATCAGGGGCCGCGTCCGTCCCCGCGGACAAATCGCCAGTGTCCGCCGGGACGAAGTTGAGGATGACTCGTGCGACGCGCGGCCATGCTGGAATCATTGACGAGCATATACATTCTGTCGTCGTTTCCATGATCTTCCGCCGACGGTTCGCTCTTGACCAGGCATCACACGGTCATCCTGCCCCGCCGAATCGATGAACGTTTTTTTCGTCGGACTCGTGGCGCGCCGGGGAAGTATCGGGACCCTGCCACAATTGATCGTACAATCTCTCTCTCCCATTCACACCGATTGCTTTCACTCCGTAAATCCTCTTTCTCTCCTGCTGCTGTTGACACTTCCTGACGTGCACGCGCTCTGTCGTCTCTCTCTCTCTCTCTCTCTCTCTCTTTCTCACTCTCTTTCTCTCTCAATCTATCGCGCCTCTATCCGTGGGAAGAACTCGCGCCCATCCCTGTGCTCTGGTGCGGTCGACGCGGTCGGTCTCTGCGTCGCGAGCCCTCGGTCTGGTCGATGTTTTGCTGCTGCTGTTTTGGCTACCGTTGCTCGTCTTCCCGCTTCGTCTCGCGCGCGACCGTCGTTGTAGGTGGACCTAACCCTGATTAAATAAATACGTTAGCTCCTGGGGCTTGGGCAGCAGCTCCGGCTTTGCCTCGGCGGGTTTGGACTCCTTCTCCTCGGATGACTTGTCCTCGCTGCTCTTTGACTCTTCGCTGCTCTTTGACTCCTCGCTGCTGTTCGCCTCCTTCTTCTTCTTGGCGAGCTTCTCCTCCGATGAATCGTCGGAACCTTCCTTCGCCTCCTTCGCCGCGGCGTCCAGCTTAATGGGCTCCTCTTTCTTCTCCTCGATGGGGTCAGCCTTCGCCTGGGGCTCGGGGTTGTCCAGCTTGGCCGGGCTCGACTCTGCGGGTTTCGCCTGCGGCGACGATGACTCTGGCTGAGCGGCACCCTCGGCGCTCTTGGCTTCCTTGACGGGCAGGGCGGCCGGCTCGGGCTTCTCCTCGCGCTTGGCGGCCTCCTCGGGGTTCACGGCTGGCTGTTCAAGGGTGGGCTCGTTCTTCTCGCTGGCCAGGGCAGGTTTCATCTCCTCGGCTGGCTTGGGCTGTTCCGGCTGGCTCTTCTCGGCCTCCGCGGCTCTGACGGTTTGTTCAGCAGGTTGGTCGAGCTGCTTCTTGGCCGCTGGGGCTGCCTCCTCGGCGTCACGAGTCACGCGGTCAGGTTTCTCTTCGGCTTTCTTCTCTTCCTCTTGCGGCTTGTCCGCCTTCTTCTCTTCGGCAGCTGGCTGAGCCTTCTCCTCCGAGGATTCCGACGCGGCGGGGGCTGGTTCGTCCTCCTTCCTCACGCTGGGCTTCGCTTCCTCGGCTTTCTTCTCTTCCTTGGGCTCCTCTTTGCTAGCCTCCGCGCTCTTCTCGCCGGAGTCGACCTGCTCGGAGCTCTTACCTTCTATGGCCACCGGTTTCTGAAACACCAGGAACGTTTCGTTGGTACCTATACTAGTTCGCCTCCCCTGGGGACTCGTTGTACTTACGGGTTCCTCGACTGGTAGCGCAGCAGGTTCCGATTTAGCTTCCTGGGGTGCAGCTTGCACCGTCTCGTGGGACTCTGAAGCTGCTGGTTTCAGGCTCTCCTCCTCCTTCTTGGCGTCCAGAGGCTGTTCGGGCTTCTGCTCCGGCGCCGGCTGAGACTCCTGCGGCTGTTGCTCGGCCAGTTTCTCCTGAGGATTCTCCTCCTTCTTCTCCTCGGGCTTCGCCTGCGGGAGCTCCTCCTTTTTCTCCTCGGGCTTCTCGGACAGTTGGAAGTTCTCCGGAAGAGGCTCGCTCCTCACGCTAGGCTTCTCAGCTGGCACGCCCGGTTTGGACTCCGCCGATGCTGGCGCTGACCCTGCTTGCTCCTGGCTGGGCGCCGGAACGTCCGCCAAATCGGCCGAGGCGAGCTTCACGGAGCTCGTCGCCTTCTCCAGAGGCACCACCTGAAGTGATTCCTGGTTCTCCGCCACTGGCATGGCAAACGACGCCCCCAGCAGGCACATCATCATTGTCACTATTAGCTTCATCTCGATTTCTGCGACAAAAAGATCAAACGAAACCGTTAGGCTAGATGCACGATTCTATTCATCTTATACAAAATCAAGAAACCGAGTGGATCTTCAGGAAGTAGAACAAGGAACGTCGATAGCAAGCCAATGATTTTCATCTCAAATGTAAACAACTGGACGAATTGGGAAGAATCGTCACTTGAAAACGTACACGGATTCAAATCGAGGAACCGAGGGAATCTTCAGGAAGCAGAAGTATAGTACAAATTCTAGAGACAGCGATTTTCATCTCAAACGAGAACGATTGGGTTACTCGAATCCGTTGTAAGAGTCGTCACTCGTAAGCGGGCACACGTAAGTGGAATTGGACGCGGATTGGAATCGAAGGGTCGAGCAAAGGTTTCGACGAAGATACAAAGAGGGAGAGGAAACGAGCCAGTGGACGTTCCTCGCAATCTTCCAGTTAAGAGAACTCACTTGGCATGAATGGAGAACACGGTCGTATGAATGAGTCGCGAGACGAAAACGCCACGCTGCCCGCCAGAAAGAGACACGGGAATGGGTGGGGGAGGGATAGACAAGGGGCTGCTGAGAAGATCCGGCAGGAAGGAGAGGGACAGGTGACATTGAACCGAATGCATTGAATAAGGCGAGCGTCATGGAACTAATGACAGGATGCGCGCCCCTCGCGCTCGTTACACGCGCGTTCGCGCGACTTCTCTGCGCGCGCCCGTCGTCTTTCTTCCTTCAACGCTCGTCTCTCGCTTCTGTTCGTTGCGTGTTCGCGCGGAAGACGAGCGATCAATTAAGCGGACACGCGTCCCGCGCTCGCGTACTCGTCGCCGGATGTTGGGGGTATCTCGAGAGATCCTCGAATATCATTCGAATCGTTGTTTACGAGGCTGTCGAGAGATATCCGCGTGAAACGAAATTGGGCCACGATTTACGCAATTTTTGTAGCTTGTCACCTTTGTAACTGGTGAAAAATCACGCGATCAAAACGATTACTTTGACGCTGATCCACGACTCGGATAAGATTCCACGAACGGAAGCGCGAACATTACGCGCAAACTGCGTTGCGTGATCCGCGAACAGAAAGTGGAAACGTGGGTGGGACTTCCGGAACGCGTGCAAACGGAAAGAGAGAGGACATTGTTCGGTTCGTTGCGATCGAGACCAGAGGATTCTGCCTCCAACGAACCAGCGACCGATCGAAAGTCGAATCATCCCGAGGTCGATCATAAAATGCCTTTCGCGGGAACAATATTCATCGTGGAGTTTCGTTCCCAAGAATTAAGGTTCTCTCGTTTCTCGTTAATCGTGAAAACGTTAGATTCTCGAGTGTGAAACTCCTCGATGGACATCGAGCGTGGTGCAACCTGCCCAGTAGGGAATCTTGCGTCTTGCTGGAAAATTTCGCTCTCGAGGATATTCGCGTGAAAGAACTATCAACGATAAAAATTTACACTTTAATAGGAATATTAAAATTCATAGTAAAGTAGTGGTACCCGTACCAAGTATTGTTTCATACGAGACGACTAAAATTTTATTTTAACTCAGTTATCAAGTTATCGACTAAAAATCCAAATGAACAGCAATAGTTTTCACGAATGAAATTTTGCCCAGTCTCCGATGGCGCTAGCGCTCGCTCGACGTAAATCGATTCTGCTGCGTAAATCGGTATCGTCGATTCTGCCACGCGTCGAAGCCTCCGTTGCCAGCAAGCATCGTTGAAACTCAGCTAGTGAAACCGGAGACAATCGACGACCATACGATACCGCGTCGGTTGTACATTACTCGCGGACGTTAGCGAGCGAAACGCAGAACGCTGACGAAATCCGGTCGCGCGAGTCAGACCAGCTCGTAGCTGGGATAAAAACCGACTCCAATAGCATTCTTTCGAGTTCGCGCTACCGTTGAACGACCTTCCGCTCGGAGGCGCGAGTCGCGGCCAATCGAGCGAGTAATTTATACCGAGAGGAAACCGTTCTCGAGCGTAGGTATAGTCGGTGGAACAAATATAGCGATCTATTCAAAGTCAGTTTCGAGAGATCTGTTAAGAGATACCCTTGTTAGGTACAAACCGTTGAATAGCTTTTTCCCCCCTGGGCGACTCACTTTCGTTTCTATGTTCTACGTTCTACGAGGTATCATACGACGAGAAATTACGACGATCTGGTCGAGTCGGTTTCGGAGCTCTCGACGCTTTAACGGTGGATGACGTACCACTAATTCGTTTTAATACCATAATTAGAGGCCGTTGACACCGGTACCGGGTCTTTTCGCGTATCGAAGTTAGGAAAGTAGCGAGTGATACGATTTGCCGGGTACGAAGATTCCTTGAGATTCGATCTTGCCACCCTGAGCGAGTCAAGGACGCTAGACGACAGTTTTTACGAGATTGGTTCACGTTGGTTAGTTGCAGTGAATTATACTGAGAATCGCGAGCGTCTTCGGACCTTATTCGTACATCGGTTGCCGAAAAGTTGCGCAAACGGGAGGCGACGAAACGTGTTTCTGTTGTCCCAGAAGACACGCCTTCTGGAGAACGCGACCGAGGCGGAATGCGCGCCGAGAGGGAGAGCGCGTCGCCCGGAGAGGGAAAACTGCAAGAACGGAGAATAAAGACGGAAAAACTGGCCGACAGAGAGTGATCGAGGGAGGCAGGAGGCAACGATCCAGTTTTTACCGCGGCTACGCGCGTTTGGCAACGCGACTCTTAGCTTAGCTGCGGTTGCACTTGAGGTTGCGAGAAACCGTTCGGGGGACTTTGTCGCGGTATGATCGAATCGCGAACCGATTATGAAAGCATACCAGCGTCTGGACTATCGTTTTTGTGGAAATTTATACCCCCTGGCCGGCTCGAACTGCGACGGGACATGCCCGAACAGCTTTAGAAAGTACGATGTTTACCTCTCGGGTCGTTTGATCCTTGAAATACGCGGGGGCTCCGAGGGAATCGAAACCTGGGCCACTTACCTCCAGTTTATTAGTAATAAATTTATTTGTATCTATATCGACTGTATTTGTCCGATAAGGCACATCTGATAGGCCTGTAGATCAAAGAACGAGTTACTTGATTAGGGTAGTCTCTGATCCCGATCAGCGTTTCCAAGTGTCCATGAATTAACGCTTTAGTTTTCTTGAGAAAATAGGTATACAGTAGTGATTCGTAAGTTGAACATTCCTATCCCTCCCCTAACTGGAGGAACGCCTGTCAACCCCGAAGTGATGTTCATCTTACGAATCATTGCTGTATCCAATGGGGGATTTTTTCTTTAAAGTTTCACTCAATTTAAAAAATAAAGATCGAATGCAGTCGGTGAAGGGGACGATAATAACGCTAATAAAATTAAAATGGTCGTTAATATACAAATTAAAAACAAAAAAATATTCAATTGGAAATAGTTCAAGCGTAGACGGATGATATCGCGATATTGAGTCTAACATTTTTGCTGCATCACGAAATAGGCATATCCGGTGATATTTCCGGTAAGGAGCACGTATTCGAGATACGGTTTTTAGAATTTAATGGTCCAATATATTACCCCGATGCCTCAAGGGGTTAAGGAACGAGTGTGCATTACCAAGTCGCATGATCGGCTTTAATAACGAGCGTCCAGGCTCGATCGTATTGCGAGCGGACGTAATGGGCCGCAATAGAGTTAATTGCAAAGTGCTCGTCGAGCGAACCGGTCGCGCAGTCGACGCTCGTACCGTCTAATTCGAACGGTTTAGGCTATTCCCGTTTAACGGTATCGTTTTCGGTGGCCGGTATGAAAAACAATGCCCACGAGAACGCGCGCGAACCGCAGCGCAAACACGACGAGGTCGACGGGGGGAGGATGCGCCTGTGAAAGATGATGGACACCCATTACCTTATCAAGATCATCAGAGATGTAATAGTGGTACCACGCTTACAAAGAAGACGCGGCCCATCAAGTGGTTCACCGCTTCACAATGCTTTCTGCCCTTCTCTCTTTCTCTCTGCCTACGTTACGCGCGCACCGAGACCTATTGTCGTCCTCTATCCTTTTCGAAGTGCGCGATTGTCGATCTAATCTGCGTATATTGAATCAATTGGACGGAGAATGCGACGCAGTTGACGCGAACGCGCTGGAATGCCCCGTCGGTCTAATCACTTTTCAGGGATCGTCGTCAGCATTCTACGGTTCACTGTTACCGAAAACTAGAATAAAATGCTCGTCAGCGCTCGACCATTTTGCTGTTTTCTACGATCGACTCGAAAATAACCCCGAAACGATTGCGGAAAATTTTCATTTCGCGAAGATTGAACAAGATAGTTGCTTTCTGTACCTGAGAAATTGGAGGAGACCCGGGTCGGTTGGTTCGCGCCTCGTGTGTCGCAGCCTCGCGGATTAAGCGGATTAGCGACGGGTTAATTAACCGTGAGGAAACGCTCGACGACGGAGAACCGACGGGGGAGAGAAAAAGAGTCGCGGAAGGAGGACGAGAATTACGCAAACGCGGGGTCGCTTGTGAAATCCGCGCAAATTATATGTTCCGACGATTATCCCATTTGCGCGCCGTTTTCTCCCCCGGGGAGAGGAGGAGGGGAAGCGTTTAATCGTCGCGATTTCGAAGACGGCCGTTTCGTCGGGACGCAACACCGGCGTTATTGCGAGCGTCCCTCGGCTTGCGAAACGAAAAAACGCCGACTCCGAAAGAGTCGCGATAAACATTTCAGAACTAGATCGAAGGAAATAGTTAATCGTAATATCAGTGTTGGTACTCACGTCTTTTTCTCTCCTCCGGTTGCAACCGAGATCTGATCGTGGCGGTCGCTGGTCGTCGGCTGCGTTGACGCGTTCCTCTCTTCCTGCTGTTGCTTCTAGCGTCGATACTCTCTCTCTCAGTCACCGATTAAACCGTCGGAACCGTCGAACAAGCGTACTCGAAAAAAACTCGGTTGAGGGGGGTTAGGAAGTAAACGGACAGGACAAACGAGAGTCGAACAGACGCACGAGATCCTCTCTTTTTGTACGCGCGCGTGCGATTACGCTCGTTTGCGATGGGAACCGTTCGTTGGCGTACGGGATGAAGGTTGGGTCGTGTGTCGAGATGGAATCGTCCGGGGCCCGCTTATATACCCATTTACCCACCAGCGCTGACTGGATACGCTTGCACAGGGGGCCCCGACCCTCTTCGCCCGTCAACGCCAGGGGCCCCTCTTTTACTCGTCTCGTTTCGTCTCTGTTCGATCCCCATTCCGCCTGCTAGCTCCGTCCTCCTGCCCTCCTCCCGCCCGCCGCTCGCCTGGCTTCCCTGCGTTCGCTTTTCCTTCTTCCTCCGCCGATCGCCGGGCTGTCGGCCGTGCGTGTCCGCCGATTCCTCTCTGCGCGGCCCACGCCAGGAGCAAAACGAACCCGGGGGGCCTCCGTCGATCCTCCGACGATTTTCAAACATCGAACACGAAGAGCAACGCGTGCCCCACGGGGCGACGATGTCACGGTTTTGCGGCTGGTTAGGGTACAATCAGTGTTCCACGTCGACTTCTGGACCGTCCGACTCGTCGAATACGATGTTCACCACGATCTCTCAGTGATGGATCCGTTAGGGCTCGCGAGGCCGCATAGAAGTTCGCGGTTTCAGGAGTTTGTTGGTGGTGTGGCCGTAGCAGTGAGAAACGTTTGCACAGTGAAGGTTCGATCTTTGGCGGTACACGATTCCTCTTCGCGAGATCGTACGAAGTATCAATCGATGCGTTTGTTATCAGTACGACCTTCTCCCATCTATCGACTTCTTCGTATCTTCACGAAATTCCGGAGGTTCTCGATTTTAAAAACTCTCGGTTTATTCTGATCTTACACGGTAGCGATCGTTGAAATTTTAGGTGAAAAACGCAGTGATCGAAATAGGTGGCAATCGGCTGGTGCAAGGTCCCGGAGAGCGCGGTGGGTGTGGTACGAGTTTACAATTAACTGTTGTTCTTGCTGTGCACACTCGTTTTTAAATTTCCTTTCAGAGAAAGCATTCTTTAGCATCAAACACTGAGTGTCAGATTTCATGTTTAAAATTATCTTTAGCAGTACGCGTTGAATTCGATCGATGTATTTGATGTAATCGTCAATATGAAAGGTTTCGATAAAAATAAAATAAGGGATGAGATTACTCATAGGATGGTTCAACATTGTTGCATATAAAATCAGATTTTGTATTATTATTGTATTATTATTTGGTCCAGTTAATCGTCCAATTTTTCACGATTTACGGATATCACTCTTCAGCAAGTTGGTCTTGGTCGGTATTAAAGTTCCCAGTGGGCGATTTGTCAGCGAAGGATCGGTTGTTAAGGTTCAGGAAGCCGCTAGAAATGCCTGCGGTGCCAGGCATGGAGGAGTTTGTTGATGGGAGCTTCTGTGCGTGGGCGATACGCGTTAACTCGTCTGTTGTGAGAAACGTTCGCACAGCGAAGGTTGTATCCTCGGTACGATTACTCGTAGTTGAAAGTTTCGATCGAGATCTTTCTGGCTTCTTCTTTGTTTCGTTCTTGGAACATATCTCGAAGCGTTCAATGTATCGAAAGCATCGAATGGCGGGAACGCGAAGTCGTTTGTCGATAGCTTTCGATGAAAAGTACTCGGTGACGATGTTCTAAAAGCACTCCGTTCGGCATGATTCAGTATCGACCGGAAGCCGGTGGCGCGGTGCAAACTCGATGAACGCGAAGAGGACCTTGATGTTTGATCGCGATGAGAGAGTTAAAAATATTGAGACGCGTTGATTGAATCGTGGAGCAGCGATCTTTTGGCATAGATCGTGTTTTACGAGGGTCGTTTGACGAGTAGAAAATCCACCATAATAATTTTAAAGGTAAATAAATCTTGTCTCTTCGCTCATCGAACGACCGTACAGAGTGATTCGTGAATCGATCGTGATATTTGAGTCGATAGGTTAACAAAGAAACGAGTTTATTGCAATACAAAAGACCTTTAAAAGTATCCTTCTTTAACTATGTATTTATTTTATAAAAAAAACCTCGTTTCGGTAATACAGTATGAATTATCTGATAAAGGCAGTATTTTTTTCGTAATACGGTCGGATCATGATCGTCGCGACCGTCGTTGTCCGCACGACTCTGATAGAATTATCCTATTCGTTACGTAAAGTGATTCTTCTTATTGTGTTGTCTTTGTGGGAGGAATTATCGTTGATGTGACCTCTTAACGCTTAAGGGCAGACACCGGCGTTGCTTCGACCAGCGAAATTTCTTACGACAGGAGTCACGTGTATCTTTCTCTCGTTCGCCAGCAAGGATACTCGCCTCAACGAGCGCAAACGAATCGTCCCGCACGTGTTCAACATACTCGAGCGTACGAAAGACGCGACTTTCCTGGAGCTAGTTCGCTCGCGACGGATATACGTGGAATTTGTAACAGACCTTAACTAATTCTAATTTCATTGCGACGACGTTTGGATTGGCAGACTCCGTTAAAAACGACTAATCAGTCGTAACAGAGAGAACACCTCCGAGAATCGCGTGACGGTCGTTCCGTGTCAAATCTACAAACTACGCGCTTCAATTTTCTACTATGTCGATGTTTTCCACTGTCATCGGAGGATTTCGCAATGTTTTACCGTTAGGTCGGTAATAAAATGCAATTTACAAATACTTTTGAATATTGGCTTTGAACGATCAAACAAGCGTCAATGTTGTAATAGTCAAACTCGTGAAAATTTCCATTTTAAGGGCTGACAGGAAAAAATAATATTTTACTGTTCGATCGGTGATAAAATACAGTTTAAAAATGCTCTTGAATATTCGTTCCAAACGACGTCAAACAAGCATCAATGTTACGATAGTTAAACTCGTGAAAATTTCCATTTAAGGGCTGACAGGAAAAAATAATATTTTACTGTTCGATCGGTGATAAAATGCAATTTAAAAATGCTTTTGAATATTCATTTCAAACGATGTCAAAGATGGGTAGGGTTCGAAAAAATAAAAATGAAATTGTCAACTTCAAATTATATCTTTGACGACATTTACAGTGTGCTTTTTCAATCGATGCGAGCAAATCACTTTGATTCCATCATCGATCGAATAGTCTCGTTAGTAAGGAGCTCCGTTAAGGTCAGCCGTCAAGTAACCAGTACTTAAGAAGTCAATAGAAGGCGTATTTTAATAAACCTTTGAACTTCTGATTAGTTTGAATGTTATTAAATCATCCCACATTGAAACAGAGCCTAGGTTACGGGTTTCTCAACGTTTTACGGACAGATTTTGAAGAAGGTGCGAAGTTTTCAATTGGTAGGACGACATTGGTGACCCATATTCTACTAATTGAGTCGAACATCTTGACTCGAGACTGTACATCGTTTCCACGTACCGATTCGTTAGATGATACGTGATAATATCGACGTGTAAACTCTCCGATCAGTCGCATCGAAGAGTCCACAGAAAAACTAGGACGCCGATCTTTTGAGAATTATTTTTTTAAGAAAATAAAAACACGTTACTCGATCGATGGTCGATACTTTTCGCGCGTTTTGGTAACTGTTGTAGAAATCGAAATACAAGGATGTAAAAGTTAACTGTTCCTGTCTTAACCTTGCTCGTAAGTAACACAGAAACACGCGGGGCCAAGCGTACGCCTCTTCCCGGAGTCAAAGATCGTAGAAGAACGTCCGAGCAGGATCGGTGCTAATCGTTATCGGATTAACGTCGACGGTAAATCGTTTTCGTAATGTCCGAGCCGCTCGTGACTCACCTGGAGCCTCTTTTCTCCTCGTCTTGGACGCGTGTCGCGGTTCGAGCGTACGCGCGCGTACGTGATTATGTAAATCAATGTTTTCCAAATGTTCTCCGTCTCGAAAATTCAATTGGAACGAGAGATCTCCGAAGAAACTATTTCCTTTCTTTTTTAAAAGCTTCCAAAAAGTTTGGAAACCGTTCAGAAACAGTGTATCGTGTGAATTTAATATTATTTCCAAAAGATTGTGAACGAATCTCGTCTCGAGTATTTATATTCGCGAATAAAATTTGTCCGCGACGATCTATGCGATTTTCCATCGCGGATCGATTCGATCCACGAACCCCGCTGTACGCTGGGCCAACGGAACGACGCGACGCGACGCTTCTCGACAGTCGGACCGGTTCTCTTCAGGGCGAAGGTGCTCGCCTGATGTGAGGTCGTCGATACCAGACGGTGTTCAGATCTTTTGAGACTTTTGCTGGCCCTACACGCGTGGCACGTTCGAGCTGGAATTCTCAAACAGAGTCTATCAGATTCAGATTTAATTCTTCTTAGTAGCAGCAATCAATTATCATTTTGACATTTACGATCGTTTTTATATTTTAGGTAGAGGGGCCTCTTTCGAAACGAAATAATGGAAGAATATTCCCCTTCTATACTGTCCCAGTATATTTACGTATCAAGGTTCGAAAGTTCTCAGCCTAATCATAGGAAGGCTGCTTACAGCAGTGTTTCTCAACTTCCATCTACTCGTGGCCCCCTTAGCGTTCATTTAATACATTTAAAAAAGTTTATTCTACTTGACCCAGGTACATCGTCCTCCAGAAGTCCTCGTTAATTTCATCCGGCCTCAGAGTTCGTCGAGGACGCGTGTCGTCAATGATTTATCGCCGTGGCTACCATTTCGGTCAAGATTTACTCAAAGAAATTCTATCCGGCGCCACTGAAGCGTGTCTATTCTCAAATCCTTGTGGTTTTTTCGTAAATTCATCGAGCGTCAATTTAGCAACTCGCTCGTTATTTTGTGATATTCTGCGAGGATCAAGTCCCCTAATGTTTAACTCTTTAATTCTTGCGTTATTCGTTCTCCGAACGTTTTGAGAAACGACGGTCTTCCATCAGGGAAACGTGCAACGTCGTCTTCTTGGCGTTGCATCGTTCGTAGCGTCGTGAAATCCACGCTCTTCCTGGATCCTCGTGGCAGTTGCCGAGGAAACGACTACTTTACAACCTGCGATTCCCAACCGTTACGTACCGTTAGGAGGTCGATCGTCTATGTCGCTCCTGGCGAAAAATAAGGTTTTTACCTGCAACGAGAAGCACCTGAAACGGTCCCGTAATTGTTGAGATCTCGGGCTTAAAATAGACACGATTCCAGACCGTGGAAACCGGACATTTTTTATTTTCCCGAGGTAGCAACATAGTCTGCAATCTTTCTTCGGTCCTCAGAATCTTTCCGTCAGTTGAAACATTGTAAATAGTTATCACTCTCGATCCTCTGACTGGTCGATTATAGTTTAGGTGTTTTCTTTGTCCCCTTCTTCCGGGTTCTGTCACCATAACGAGCCTCCGTGCATCCAAATCAGCTTCCCTCCAGTGATTTTAAGAATATATCTTCCGTTTTAGAGGTTTTCTATCGACCTCCAGACTTCCTCGTCTTTAGTACGCAACTGCAGGTTTTTCTAACGATAACTTACACGCTGAAAGAATGTTCTTCTAGGCTAGGTAGCTCGTAAAACAGATCATTTCATGGCTGGGATACGGTCATAACCGTGACTTCAGCGCGTGATTTTCGTTCAGCTCAAAAATGAGGATCTTCTTTCTCTCTTTAATTGTTATTCAGAACACGCCCGCGCAGCTCCTCAATTTTATTACGAGCTTAGGCGATAGTTCGCTCTGACGATTATTTTTCAACAAATTTTAACATAGAAAATATTTTTTATATCTCCCTTTGTTGCAACGGTTCTCTGTTATAATATTTATTGCATGTCGCGGGTATATTTCCGCGCGAATGGCGTACGCGTCACGGATTCCGGTCTCGTATGAAATTTGAAATTCACGATTCGTACTACGAAATTACAAATTATCGTGTTCGAACGCGTCCTTTGCCCGGTCGTTCGTGCTCTTGGCTTCCTGATGATAATAAGAAACGTGAGTCACGGCTCAAAGAGCCTTAAAAATGTCTCTGTCTGCTTCTTTTTCGATCATTATGCAATCCCCAGACAAACGCAGTCCCAAAACATTTACATTATAACAGGTTCCAACTTCTATTTTATCGTTACGATCGAATTGCTTGCCAAAGAAGAAAATTCCAAACTTCGTTGATCCGCGTACGGTATTTTTACGAGTTCTTTGATCGCGACGATCCCTGTCTCTTCCTAGAAAATTCTAACTTTAGAAATCCAAAGTTCGCTTTGTCTAATTCTTAAACGTTTAAAAAGTAAATTATCCAGCGATTTAGCAAAATTGTAATATTTTTTAAATTCGTTGGAATATTTAATTTGAGGTTTTGTCACGTTTATCGCGATGGGGCGCCACGGTTGTTCCCGATCATGGTTGCCAGTGGCACAATCGCGATTCTTCACAGTCGAGTACGCGCGCCAAGGACGGTCGCAGAAGCGCAGTTAAAACTGGAGACATCGTTAGGCAGAATGCAAAAAGGCAGGCGAAACGAGTCGCAGTTACCCACAAATTCTTGGAAAATTATAGGTTCGTTAGTTTATAGAGGCATGTAAAAGTTTCCGTCGAACAAATCACCCTTGATTTACGTCCGCGAAACTTCGTTCTCGATTCGCAGACGCACAAATTCCCGACCCTCGCGAGCCTTTTTTCTCTCTCCCGTTATGGTAATCCCGTTGATATCAGATTCGCGTGCGTATTTTTTTCCGCCCGGTAATTGGATCGATCGCGTACTCGATAATCGGTTTTAACGACGTCCATCGTGGAATGAATCACGCTCATTGTATTCAAAAGTCGGAAGATTTACGTTTGCCGCGCAGAACGCGATACTTGTTCCAGCGATAATTAACGGACGGTTGTTAATTCTTCTGTAATTGTACCGTTGTAAAAAGTGCTCCCGGTTGCTCTGGAAACGTACAGTCATTTTACTCGCGATGAATAATCACAGACCTTTCGTGGAAGCAACTTCTATTTAGAATGTTTAGAGAATTGTGGTCGAAAACTTGAACAAAATTTTGCGTCAGTGAAAATATATTAAATATATTTCAAACGATTTTAGTAATTTTATCAGACCTGAACACCCTCTAAAAAAAATTCCTTCTCGAAGTGGAGCGACGCAATTACGATCAAAAAACGAAAGAACCGTGGAAGGAAGAAGGCATTTCGAGTAATGTGTTTCTAGAGTGGGCAGATCTGGGACGTCGGATGCCTTTCAGATACGTTTCCTCCCTGAGACGAGGAGCCAACGAATCGAATGAAAAAGTCTCGTGTCGCGGGTCGTGTCCCCGAGAAATTGCATCCCGTGAAAATAATAAGTACTCGATACGAGCGCTGTTAGCGTGCAAAGAAAATTGCCTACGGACGTTCTGTCGTAAGATCTCTTGTGCTCCGCCATTACGTCTCATTACGATTTCGACGCCTGGAGACGATCGGGCTTATCGTCTGGTCCCAAGCCCCCGATGATCGCGATATTGGCGCGGCCATTAACGCGTGCCGTTTCGCGTTTAATTCCGTGGTGAATCATTACGATACCCATGTATACCCGTATCGTACATGCTGCTCGTTAACAGGAGTATCATTGATCGCGAACGTCCTTCGCGTATGCAACGTCGTAATCCTGGCCTGATCGACGCATGATTTATGCCCGTCCCGCGAGAAAATGCTTCTCCTTTCTTCGAAGAACCGAGAAGAATCATCGTTCTTGGCCTGTTCGTCATCGGTTACTTATCCGTTGCCTCGGGGAAAGCTCTCACAGAAGATTCTCGAGTAATTAAACACCGATAATTATTCGCATTAACGATTTTCTATATCGTCGAGCAGCGTTTCTCAAAGTCGAAACTCTTTGAATATCTTTTTCATGTAAATTGTTGAAAATGTTTCTGATCAGGGTGGGGGATCCGTGCTGGGACGATCGAGGGAAGGGAGAAAGGGCGAAGTAAGGTTTATTTAGCTTTATTTAGAATCCTCGACCTTGACTCTGCTTGACTTCTAATTTTAAACCCAAACTCGAGCCGGTTTTGGTACCGGTTGTTCAGTGGGAGACGCCTGTGCTGCAACAAGGTTACTGTCGGGGGCAGAGTAGAAAGAACGTGGTTGTTTGGCTAATTAATCGAGTGATTAAAGGTACCAGCGGTGTCCGATTTCGTGCTAATACCTGTTATTTATTACAAGTCTCCATTGTTTCTTTTACTACTATGTTGTTTGAACGTTTGACAAATGGAAACACGTGACCGTAGGTTTTTGATCAAATTTTATAAATGATTAATATTAACAATAACCAAGTAATTCTTTTTAAACGTTAAAACAAATATTATTACAAGTATCTGACAGTTAATGTAAGTTTGACTAGTTAGAAGCATCACACAATTAATCCTTAAGTGGATTATTGCACTCCAGAAGTTTAAACTAATATAGTATAATATATGTAAATGTAAATGTACTTCATTATTTTTTTAATGCTTTAAAGGAAAGTTGATTTCCATTTACCAATTTGGTAGACATCAAAATTAAATAAAATAATTCAGTTGAAATTGAGAGTCCACTTAAGGCTTAACATAATGTTTTAATAATCACTGAGATATTATATAATAAATATGACAGGTGAAATTACATCGAGTACGTTAAATATTACGAATAAAATCATGACTTTTTAGGTTTTCCCTTGAGCGTGAATGGCTCGAAAATTTGTTCCCCAAAAATGCGACCGAAATATTCCCCCAATTAAAATGATCAAAAATTCTGACGAACGCGCGTTAAAAAAAATTGAGCAATCGCGTCGGAGGGAAGTAGACAGGATCCGTGCGTCTCGCTGGCGCGGCGGACCGCTTTTCTATCTGCTCGAGCGCGAACGTAATTACGAAATGACGGTGACGAGCTCAGCGTAAATGACAGGTCTCTCGACGCATCCTGACAGCGCCGGCAGCCTCCTTTTTCTTTCGTTTCCTCTCACCGTTTGCCCGTTTCGTGGTGTCCCTTTTCCGCGACGGGCAATTACCCGCGACGCGCGGACTCCGCTCCAATTTCGTATCGGCCGCGGAAAGAAAGGAAAAAGAATGAAACGTTGGTCCACCTTTGGTCCCAGTTTTAGAAGCAACCGCGTAAATGGCCTGTCGGGTTCGTGCAATGAGCGTCGTGTCGTAGACATTATACGACATTATAGCGCGGATCGTGTAACATTATGATTATCCCGCAAGGAGCCCAAGGTCTGTCTCTTATCCTCTCCCGGCGATGTAATTGTTCTTTCGTTTAACGCCAGTCCATCGTTGTTTCTTTTTTATTCCAACGGTCTCCTAGTCGGAGAAGAATAGCCGTGGGTACTCGATTAATTTTCGTTTTTATCCTACGATTGTCGACCTTTGATTCGTCGATCGATAACGATGAGTAAACGCAAGCTTCGATAAACTGTTTTTTAGTCTCGAGACCGTAAAACTCCCGCGTTTTCTTGCATCTGGTCGCGCGTCGAAGAATGGCGAATAAAAATCTCGCGCCGTCGTAAAGATTCCTCTCGTAAAAGGTGTTCAGTACTTTCGTCACGACATCCTCTCTTCCTCTCGTATCGCTAATCAGAAGAAACGCAAGCGATATAAATCGTAAATTACGACGCGGCTGTCTCTCTCCATATTTCATATTGCGTTAGAATCGAGGGGACTCGCGAGAAAACCGAAGACGCGCCTTTTATATCTTCGCGTTTTGCTTATCGCGACGCTCGGTACATCCTCCTGTCGTTCGACCTCGTCGTTTCAATTTACAGTTTCAGCGCGTGTAAAATCGTTTTTAACGTTGGCTCGTACGCTGATCAAAACTCGGGAAGGCCACTCGTCGTGCTAAAGTTCAAAATCGGAGGAACGAAAACTCCTCTTAACCCTCCTTACGCCCGTAATGCGAATGAAAAGAAATCTTCGCGAAGTTTGCTGAACATTTTATATTTGGCTCGAGTAAGAGGGAAGAAACACGAGAATCTTCAATATCACTGAACCTGCACGAAGACTTTCGGACGTTTTCGACGCCATAATTGGCCATCTTCCGAAGACCGTATAATTTCAGCGATCTTCGGCAGAAAACATGCAAAATTCCAAAGGCGTCCAATTATAGAGTCGAAAGCATCTTCGAAAATGTAAATATATAATTTTCTGAAGATGGCCGATTACATGGTCGAAAACGTTTAAAATCTTCTTGTGCTTGAACCACCATTCTCGACGTTGAAAATTCTCATCCGAGCGCGTAATAAATTGCAAAATACGATTCGATCATTCTCCGTATAAAATTTATTTCCAATTCATTTTCTCCATATTTAAAATACACTCGATCTAAAGGTACACTTGATCCTTTTGCATCTTGTGTAATATTTCCTTTGTGTCGATGTGCTTTGTCCTATCGTTAAACCTCTCGTTGGATGTGAGTTTTAGGCAACTTCGATGTTAACTTTAGTCACTGGTATCCAGCATCTTTGCAATAATAATAAAAATTAAAACGGACGCGCTATCGCGATGGCGATAACAGTTAAGGCCTGTCGGAGGATATTTTAAGCCCGTCGCGCGATTAGAAAATCGATTCTTACCGCGGTATCGTGTAACGACGCGGTTGAAAAAGGTAAAGGGACAGAGAACGACGAAGGAAGCGGACAGGTAAATAAAAGAAGTCGCCCGCGGAGGAAGGAGGACGTAGCAAGGAGTAGGATCCGTGAAGGGAAGAGGGGCGAGGAGGGTTGGGAGTGGAGTCGAAGATACATCGGCTAAGGCTAAGTTAGGATGAGGATAGCGGCGATTATCTTAACGATCCCCTGCAGCAAAACCTGAACGGCAACTCTGGAGCTCCGTCTCCACGGCGTGGCAAGTTGCACCGTGTATCCACCATTGGCTTTCCTGTTGCCGATGATGTTGCTGCCGGTACGGCCGTTTCTGGCTCCTGCAGCTCCGTTGCTGGTACCAAAGAAATATGCTGGACGCGCTGGCGAGGGGGACGAGGAGACGTCAGCTGAAAATAGCTCACCGTGGCGCAGCCTTTGGCATAGTGGTTCGCCAGGCGATGGAATCCTCGAGGGACCTCTTCCTTCCTCTTTCCACGCTGCTCCTCGCCACGGGAACGAGTTCATCGGCGACGATCCTCGTCTGTCGTCCCGACGCCCCGCGCAACAGGTGTCACTCGAGTGACCCCGACCAAAGAAAATCACCCTACAAGGGTGTCATCCTCCCGACAGGAAAGATTCAAATACAATATACAAACTAAATCCTTAAAAAGATTTAAATCTAAACGTTCTTTGGTTTTGTGAAATTAAGAATACTACTTCTTTTTTTATTTTAACACGGTTTTATTCTTCGACGCCATTTGCATTGTATGATACAGAGTTATTCTATAGTCCACTCAAGGGTTAATATCGTACATTTTAATTTCATTGGGGACAGAGGAGTTTGGAGCCAATATGGCGGATGTAGCGAATCGAAATCAGTGAACTATCGTTCGACTGGTCGAAGGAGAGACACCACGCTTGGTACTCCGTTTTCGCGAAAGATCTACTCGCGTAATTTAACGATCGTCCAGCAACTCGGAAGCTTGCCCTTTTGCTCCTCTCTTCGAGCGTAACCTTCGATTCGTTCAGTGACTCCGATTCCACGGAGAGCGAGATATATCCGTGGAACCTGTACCCACCGTGATTTTTCTCCCCCTTGGACAGGATCGGGGCGTGCTTACGCAACCTGTCGTCGCGACGCGAGCCAGCTAGACGATCCTCGTAGCTTCGTCGCGAGTCGTCTCGAAATATTCACGGTCGATTCGAGCCTCGTCATTGGCACAGTTCGGCCGCGCCGGGCTCGTAGCTGAAGAACAGTCGTCTTTAACCTTAGACCAGTGATTCTCAACCGTTCCTCGACTCGTGGACCACCTCTGAACAAAATATTATTCCTCCCTTTTTCTTCGATTCCAAAAGTGTTACCATCGATCTCTCCCACGATCCAGAGATTTAATTTTCAAAATCACCTTCTCCCCGTATTCTCCGAAAATTCGTAAACCTGACGGAGGGTTAGGATCGTCCATAGTGCCCGTCCTAATCGGTGCTGGCGCGAGCTACGAAAGAAAGTCGGCTGCGCAAGGACGAGGAGGTGGCGACCGGTCGACGGCTGTCGGGGGAGCCGGTCTACGCTGGTGTGTAATGCGTTACACAGGTATTACGGGTATTATCCGTATTACACGTATTACGAGTATTATACGGACGTACGTGCGACCTCGAGAGAGCAGAGGCCCACTGAACGGCTTCTTCTTCTTCTTTCTCCGACCTCCTCCCCCTCCCTCCTCTTCCCACCGTGTTGCATCCCTCGTATACACGTTTGCCCTTCTCCTCCCCCTCCTTCCAGCAGCTTGCACTTCGTCTCTGTCGTCCCTGTCTCGTCCTCCTTGCACGCTACCTCCTTCTATCTCGAGTGGACTCGTCCTCTCCCTCGGCTGTGCTTCTCCTTCTTATCTTTTTACCCTGCGGCCCCACGAGCGGGCGGTTTAACGTCCGCGACTTTTTCTTACCCCCTCCACCCCCCGTCGCGTCTCCTCTCCACCTTCTAACTCGCCTCTTCCCGCCTCCACCCCCTCCAGCCCCTCCCCGTCGTTGCAACGAGAAGCGGAGGAGTCTTCGAGGCGAGATCCTCGACTCTTCGCCTATCCGTCTTGCCCGTGGACGGTTTCATTTTGGTTTTCGAGCTCCTTTTCGGACTCCTTTTCGTTTCGTGCAACCCTGCATGCGCCAGATTGCGTCTCGTGGCTCTTGGAATTCTTTTTTGGGGAGCGCCCGGAGGGGGACGAGAACTCGAGATCGCTGCTTTGGTAGGAGTCGTCGACTTTCGGGATCCTGCGGCTATTTTTATTCGAGATACGCTCGCACAGAAAAATCGTCGTGCCCTTTGTCCTCTCTCCCTGGTTATAAATCCTATTTGGTTCCTTTATTTTTGCTAAATGTCTTTGAATTATCGGCGTAGTTCGTCGGTTCTTAGAATATTAAAACTATACTGTTTTTTTAACCCTTTACACTCCTATGTCCATTCAACGTTTTTTCAACAGTAGTGTAAATAAAACTCTATTCTATAAATCTCTTAAAAGCGTTGGAAGCTGCTGGTAATAAAAGATATTAGTAGAGAAGTTGGAGTTAGATCGATGGAAAAAAAATAGAATTCAAGAGGAACAAGGTTCTTACACGCGTCGAAGATGCGTGTTTCTCTTCGAAATAATCTTGGACAAAATTGCTAATAATCATCTTTGGTCTCAACCTACCAATTTCGTTCAAGATTATTTCGAAGAGTAACAGGCAATTACTACGCAAGAACCTCGTTTCTTTTCAATTTTCCTTCTCTAATGTTCCTTATCTATTTTCCTGTTTTGCAATGCTAATTTCCACGTATTTACCAGCCTCATCTTTATACATTATTACATTAATGTTTTATCAAAATCGAGCATAAAATTAATGTTTAAACACGGCCCGATAATAATCCTACTAATAATAGCACGTCTTTATCGCGATAAGTTTGCTCGTAAAAAAGGAAGAAAGAATGCATGAAAATATACGACTGGCATTTACGATTAGGTTGTTATTCTTCAAGGTACGATACGAAACACGGACAACGTTACGCAGAAGTCTAACGGGAGTTCGAACGTCTTGTTTCTGTTGAAATATTCGGTCAAAAGCGATCGAAACGAAGGTGTCGCGTTGAAAGCATAAATTACGAGAAAACCCTGAACGGCGCCCAAGAAAGATTTATGTAATCGATTTGGCAGTCGACGCGTTAAGGTGCTATTTTGTGCATTTGTCACCGATCCAGCGTTTCAGAGATTAACAGACTAGTGCCAAGGTTACGGATAATAAATAGTCTCATTCCAGGAATCTTTTTGTCCATGTTGTACTTTTAATCTACCATCTTAAGGACATTGAAATTATATTATATCAAATTATAAATCTTAACGGGAAGGATGCAGCTAATCTCTCACGAACGCGTAATTACAATCTAGCCTCGGTGTTTGTTTGTTTCGTTTCTGCGATGTTTTCCATGGCGATTCACGATCTGGAAACCTTATTTTCCCGTGACACGTGTACTCGTTTTAACGATCGTTCTCCCGATAATTCGAACGAATCACTTTTCAGTGATTGATACGGAAGATGATGCACTATATAAAAATTGACACATTTTCTTTTTTAAAAAAATTAAATAGTGTGCAAATTTCTTGTATTTAAATCGAGAGATTGGTGGTTGATGAAGACGTGGAGCAAAAGGGGACCAAGATTCATTTCGCGATGGGATGCAGTGTCCTTTCGCGTTGACAGCGTCCCTGCTAGTTTGTTGTTCCTCTTTTCTCTCTAAGCTATCGTAGAGCAATCATCTTGGATCGAGCGAGCCCGGGTATCGTCGATCGCGGAGAAAACGACCTCGGTATAATGTTCGACCTTTACGAACCGGTCCTCATCGGTGCATTTGCATGGTGGGACAGGTGCATGCGCCGTGTGCACCGACGATTCCGAAGCCTAGGTTCGACTTCGCGGACCTAGGAAGGGATTCCGCGACTTGTCGACCACAGCCATCGGGAGCGACCGAGACGCGTTTCTGGTTTAACTTTGCCTCGTCGATAGTCGACCACATCGTCCAGTCTTCGTCGTTTTCGCAAAATTGCCTGTCAGAGCTTGGTGGTCGAATCGATGAAGTCTGAAAGCTAAAAGATTGGCCTATTCTCAAATCACCTTCTTTATTTGAGAATTCTGGCATAAGAGAACCTATCGTTAATTTGGGTGGACAATAACACAAATATGAAAGGCTTGAAAGCAATTTTGTTATTTTTATTTTGGCGCGTGGATTCGTTGGTTAAAGTTTCCTGACACCTGTAGCTGGATATTCTGTTTATACGCAAAGGGAAGTCGTCTATTATGTGTCTGAAATACAAAGTCGTGTACCGTGGTGCCAGCTACGGAACGCTCTCGTTACATAGTGCACGACCTTAGCAAAACCGGTCCGCGAGAATCGATTTGCATGGTTGACTCGTTGCGATCAATTACGTCGCGCAATTCGTTTGCTTCCTACGCCGCGCGGAATCGGGGAAATGTCGCCAGAGAATGGAACCTGCGTGCCCTATTCTCGTTATTCGGGAATAGTGCATTCTTCGTGAAAATCGTGGATGAAATAAACGTTAACGAGATCAAAACAGGATTTTAAGAAGACCAAGTTGTTCAATCCCTGACTCGAGGAACTGTTTTGGTATTTAATACGATCTTTGTACTTTCTACGCTTTCTTGGTTAACCAATTGCATTTCTTGGAGAAAGTTATCCGCATCTCTAAATAAATTGTGGGAGAAACGTCTAATGAATCTGGTAGATTAATGTTTCGACCCATCGTTTGTAGAGATTTGAAGTTCTACGCGCATTTCTTGAACATTTTATTGTAATCTTACAAAAGAGACGCTTCCGTCGCGTTTCCACGAGCAGCTACCTTCTTGTCAAACCGCAGGAGCACATATTTTTGACGAAAATGAACGTCTCTTTGCACGAAGCCGACAGTGCTCGAAAGCATCGGGTTCGCGATGCATGCACGATCACTCTTTCGCCCTGTTTACGCGTGACACTCGATCACCGTGATAGATAATCTATTCTCCGTTCGAGTTTGCTGCAATAAATTGTCTGCGACGATGGAAATGCAGTCACGATCTGTTACATCTGTTCCAAACACTCGTATTCCAGCGCCTACAAGTTGTTGCTTTATCGAACGTTATTCATATGCAAATGCTCGTGACGCGGTTTGCGGTTTACAATTGCAACGCATGGAAATTTCACCGGGCGATCCTTCCATTAAATTTCATCAATTTTCATAATTCGGATTCGTCGAACAGAGGCCCAGTAGATCACGATCAACGAACATTGTCTCAGTTTGAAACCTGGAGGCTCTTTTAAACTTAATGGGATATTAAAAGAAGGAATTCCAAGTCTGAAAAGCACAGTGGGAAATGATAGAATAAAAGATAGAAGGCTTTGAACGAAAGGAACAGCTCTGTCCGCTGGTTTCCCAGAATCCCATACTCCTTTCACTCATCCTGCAACACAATGCTGCCCTTTTCCTGCATTAGCCACTTTCCCATTCGCTTTTCAGAGGCTCCTCTCTCTTTGCTTTCCTCCAGCTGTATTACCTGTTGAAATTTCCCAGACGTGACTTGTCATTCATCAAGCGTTTCTTACCTAACTTCGCTGTTTCAGAGTGTGGACTGTGCAACTAAAATTCCTACGATCTGAAAGTTGTCCCTATACTACGCGCAACATACAGTCTTTGGCAATTGCAGGCGTCAGATTAGCGTGATAATCTCTCCTCCAGTATCCGCGGGTGTCGAGTTGTTAGACTTTTTGACATTGATATTTACACAACATTTATTCTAGTTCTGAAACATTTAAAGCTAGCTACGAAAATAGAAAAACTTCCCGTTCCAGATAGGATACTCTACTATTTCAGTCGTTGAGCTAAGTGGTTAAATCGTATAATCAATTACCACAAACTGTCGTCTCATCGATTGTTACTCGTACGCAAGTATCCGTATTGGCTGTGTGTATGATTACAGTGCACAGAAACTCCATTATTAAGTTCGATTTCCATAATTCCTCGAGCGTAAACGCTGATCAATGATCTCAGTCTACCACAAAGTGCCAAGAATTAAAGTCTGTTTTTAAAGAATTCTCTGTTTACTTTCTTTCCAACTATAAAAAAAAAAATTTAGAGCTCGTTGACACCTGTCACCAGCATGATCAGGGAACATTCAAGGGTGGATTTCAGCCCCTGTCGACTTAAATAAAATCGACAAAGCAGTCCACGTTTTAACTTCCATACAAAAGTTTAAAGTTCGTCGATTGGATTTACCCCCCTCCTCCAGACTTCGTCGAAGGGGGAAACGAACGGGAAGGAAGGAGACACCAGGGACTTTATGGTCGTCGCGTGCTCGCCGAGGTAGACGATGGAGCCTCGATATGCTCATTCATACTTTGCCGGTCAGCTGACAGTCCGCTGATCACCGATGAATTACAATGCGCGGGTTTGCTTGACGCATGTGCGTAAGTATGCGCCCCGTTCGTCGTCCGTCTCCGTCCAACGCTACGTTGGGACCGCGTTTCCACCAGGTTCGCGTCTCCCTCTAACGTACGCGGCCATGGTCCATGAACGGGGCTGTTTGCCCGGCCGCGACACGGGTTTCGATTAACATTTGACGACAGACGGTCGTGTCGTAATCGGTGTCGTTCTCTTGCGCGATCACGAAATCCGAGCCGACCGCGAACTTGACTGTCTCGTTTGCATTCAGGGTCACGCGGATTCAATGACGTAGTTAATACGCGACCGTTCTCACGGTTGCATTTTAATTTCACGCCGAGGCGATGACGGGATCGCGAACGAGCTCGACGCGTGCCTTTTCTGGGAGTCGATCATTTGCTCGTCGATCTCGAGCATGGAAACTATAGCTGTATCGACTAGATAGATGTAACGTGGCTATTGGATCATTAAAATTGAGGATTAGTACATCATTTTGGGACGAATTTAGAATTCAGAATGCACCATCTTAGTTTCAATTGGAAGATGACGAATCCTATTTGATTTTAAATTGATGTTGTAAAGAAATTGCAGAGCTCTCTAGCTAATTTTTCTGATAAATCTTCTAGTAGCTGCTGTGCATCGTATTGCATCGTTTGAGATTGGAGCAATGTACTGTGCAGAGTTGGAAAGATGCTTAGTGGGACGATGGAGGGGTCCAAACACTACCAATGGGCCATCAATGGCACGTCCTGACACTGAAATCTAAATTTAGTAAATGTGATCAATCCTTTGACCGATAATAACGATCAGAATCGTGTGTATAATACTTTAGATTTCCTAAACTATTTGATGTGAATTAACTATCTGAAAAAATCAAAATTTAGACATCATTTCAACGTCGAAATTGGTATACAAATATATTATTGGTGAACGTTTCTCCTATTTAAAATCATCGTTCATCCGTTTTCTCAGATATCGAATTGAAATTCATCGAACATCCCAGACGTGTTTATATATCGACGAGGTATTAAACGTAGCCGACTCAATTTGCAATCCCGGTGCTTGTATGTACAAAACACTCCGTACACTCGACAACAGAGTTAATATTTAACGAATTTTCGAGTCTCGCGACACTGCAAAGCAAAGAGTCTTGTTTGCACGGAGAAGACTACATTTGATTCCTTCATCCTTCGCGGTGTTTGCGTTTCCGGTGCCACTTTCGATTTCATTCTTCTCGGCCAGAGGTCATCCTTTCGCGGCTTATGGTAAGATTTTGCGAAATATTTGCACGGTTCTTTTGCTCGTTCAAATTTCACGAGTCCTTTGCCACGCCGCCTTCGAACAGGTTCTCCCCTGCAAGCTTAAATATTAAAACATAAGCGGTATAAAACTCGCGATACCAATTCTGTGAAAATTATGCTTCGTGTAATTAATTCTTGCAACTGAGCCTTATTATTTCTTCTGTAACTGATTTCACACATCGATATTGCGTTCCAGGATTTCTTTTCCTGCCTTCCTAACAATTATACATTTTCATATTCCAGCTCGTATTATATATTACACGATGATATCTTAACATAAATTTTGAAACGAATTCTTTAGCAGCTTGCTTTAGAGATCCATAGCGATTTCGAAAAGAAATCTGCGAATGAATCAACCCGGACGCTCGATTTTCGGTCTCGGTATTCGAATCATTCACGCTCGAAGGTTTGAACGAAATAATAAATCAGGTTCTTTTGTCCCCCACGACCCTTCTCAGGTCACTCGTACCTGGATTTGAAGCCTTCGATAAGAAAGAGCATTATTCGTCCGGATATCCCAGTATTTTTCCACCTTCGGACGATCGTATCGCGTCGATCACGCAATCTCCTATCTGGCCCTATCCGTTCCTAGTACTTTTCCGCTTCCCGTCCGCGTCGGGGCTTCCTGAAAGGCCTGATATCCGCTCGGTATTATTCTATTGGTCGGCATCGTGGAACCTTAGCGGACCGTAAGCCTCGACGATAATCTTCGTGCGCTCATAATCATCCCTGACACTTTCGAGAGGCTGTCGGCGACCGTGGCAAAAGGGCCCCCTTATATTTCGAGGGACAGCGTCGATTAGGGTCATTACAAACGGCCGTCCTTGGGTTCAATTTACAATTGAAATAACAACGAAAGCTCGCGGCGGCGATTGCTGGTCAAGTACGTGTTTCTCGAGTTTTTCAAATCATTCTCCATAGCTTATCGGCCTTAAAATAAACAATAATCTATAATAGAAATTCGGTACTAATTTCAAGAAAAAGTTTTAACGAGATTCCCGTGATTTTATTCGAAGCTGTTTGAAAATAAGATTTGAAACGTTTCAAGTTCCTCGTCGTTTGATTTATCGCGTCGAATTAATATTTCTGGAAGCCAGGATTTTAGAAGGGCGAAACGGAAGGCAAATTAGGGTCAATGACGATCAACGTCCACGTTAAAAATAATCCGGGATTTATAACGATTAACGGGTATCGTTTTTCTTTTCGTGTTTCGGTCGACCGATTGCGAGACGACGATTCGCGCGGCACACGGACGATTAATGTCGGCACACGCTTCAGCAGGAATGTTTAATTCATACCCATTTCTCGAAAATACCGAGAAGAATGATTCATTCACCGTCCAAGGCTGCTGATATTTCTCATAAATACTCAGGTCGCGATATTTATACATCCATCGGTTTATTTTTTTTTCTTATTCAACCGAGGTCTCACGGCGACTTTAGCGTTCAAATACTCGCGCGCTATCGTGTCGCTCGTGCTAGCCGTTTCGGAGAAACGTGATGCAATTTTAAGCGGAATCGAATCTCTACCGAATCTATTATTCCATAACTGTAATTCGCTGCAACTCCTTCTTCCAGCCTCAAATTCATATTTATGGTGCAAATATTGGAGTACCAGTGACGTCACTGGTTACGTGGTCGATGCCTTCCGCTTCTTCTTCGTTCGCGATTACTTTTGGCACGCGACTGTGTTTCTGGTTGTCGTAACGCAATCAGTTTCGTGGAGATCGCTCGTAAAATCGACGACGGAGCCTACTGCATACGTAGATCGCCATCAGAGATCACGACGATCGAAAAATCGCATTAAATCGATCTCAAAATTGTATCTAAGAGATTCCCATCGAGGAATCCGAATTCCATCCAGTCTGTTCCATTCTTAGCACAGCTCCTCGATCCGGAGTTGACATTCATCGCGGGCGATTAGATTTTTCGCCGCGAATCTTTATTATTTATTGCGTTTCGCGTTTCTACGCGAGTCTCGTTACACGAGCGAGGGATTTAAATACAATAGGTTTCTTGGAATTCGCTTACCGATCGGGGTGTAAAGCAGGTCGCCTTTCCGGGGTCAATCGAATGCGGCGTGAAAATTTGAAAAGTGCCAACGTGACGGATTTCATTCATGAAGATTCCCTTTATCGCGAGCGATATCGTCTCCTGGCAGAGTCGCAACGCGAACGTCACGCCTGGAATATCGTTGAGATCGATAGGGATCGGGAAAATGATTAAACTTCTAGAGGAGCGGGCCTAGACGTAGTCCAACGCGCGAATTCCAGTACGGAACCGTTCACTTTTCATCATTTTTACGAATATAAATTATTCCACGTTTGTATTATTCTTAAATTGCAAGTTTCCTGCAACGTTTGCAACACTGTGTATCGTGGTATTGATCGATTGCAACATTGCTGCATGATTCATCTACGGTTTTCCATCACGAAGGACGGGGAATGCGTGAAACGAAAAATCGAACTTGGTGTTTCCCTTTCAACCTTGTGCGATGTCAATTAGGAGGGGCACACTAATTGCATAACGCGTTTGCGATACGCTGCAGGAACTTAGCGCTGTTTAATGAGGATCTTCGTTGCAAATAGCCAGGCGTTAATTTCGGCCCAAGGAAAGGCCAAAGACGCGAACGTTCTGCTTCTGTCTTTTCCACTTCAAAACAAACGTCGATAGATTCTGTTAGAAAACACGGTGTTCGTGCGCTGACAGCGTAACAACCATCGTTCGCGATGAATTTTAATATTTGCTTCTTGGAAGACAGTCGGGAATTTTTCTCATTTAAAAAAGAACACTCATCGTAAAAATCGAATTTCAAAATACTGAATCTGTGTCTATTTTCACGGTTCCACGAACGACGAATAAATAATGTTTTTTAGTCTCGTACAGTCCTGTACCCTTTCAGAGGTTGCATGTACTCGCGAGTGGCAGTATCGGGCATGGTAAAAATGTTATCTAATTAATCGCGCGCGATAAAAATTCCCTCCTAACAAACAAGCTTCCGCGTGGATGCGTCATTCATCTCGAGCACGTCAATCCGGCGTTATTAGCCAGCATTATTTCGCCGATGCTCGCAACCATCGACGTTTGCGTCGAGGCGGCTCTGATCGATGGTTTCGATAATAAATCACTGGACGAGGCGTACGGTATTTTTTTTTTTTTTTTTTTTCTTTCTTCTTTCCTTTTTTCCATCGTTCAGAATCACATTTGTCTGGCGTCCACCGTGTCTCCCGTTATCCGTTGGTAACTGTAAATCTGATCTCGGGCTCCGTCCTGTCGATCATTTCATTTCGGTCCTGTTGTTTCTTTATTTTCGCCTCCCGATATCCGACCACCTTCCTCCCAGTCGCCCATAGCTTCTGTTTACTTCTTTTTACGGAGCACCGTGGCGTTGGCACTGTAGATCGGGGATCTCGATCCATCATTCCAAGGTGGAACGCACTGCAGGAAGTCAACGATCATGCTCGGTATCCATTGGAGAGATTTGCTATAAAGAGTCGTTATCAAGAGCAAGGCTCGTGGACGTAGCCATCCAGAGGAGTTGTTTCGAGTAACGAACTCCTAGCGTGGACGGGAAATAAAACGTTTCTATTTTCCTTTTTTTTTTAATACTCCGACGAACTAGCTAATTTTATGAATTTAAATAGCTCTTAATTTGCCTCTCGCAGTCATTTGTACTTAGATTTTTGGGCCGAAGGCCGCTCCAAAACAAAGATTACGTCAGATCTCGAGTTTTCATTTAAAACAGGTTCTAATCTTCCTTATTGACTGTTGAGGAATTTTTTTTACGCCCGTTGCGTAATTCCTCCTTATTACAAAAACTTGCATTACCATAATCAAGGTTAGGTCAATAACAGCGTATAGCTGTATCTATTCCTTGCGCGAACGTATATTTATAATTTCTTCCTTTTCACTCGATAAGGTTAATCTTTATGAGTTTGGCACAATGAACACATTATTATTATTATTACTATATAAAAAAGTTCACTCTGGCGCTTCAACGTTTTTAATTTGCTGAATAATAGTAATAAGAATAAGACTACTTTGCTGTGGGAAATGAAACACGTATGTATTTATGAGCGTTCATTATTCTAGAGATTTAATTTAATCACCGTGGATTTGCTAAATATTCATTATAACAAATACCAGAACGATTGTGCATAAATTGCACCCAGGTAAGCAACTGGAGGAAAACATAGAATTCTTCAAGGTTGCAAGTTTCATAAATAAGTTACGTTATTGATGTCAAAAACCCTTGTCATGAACACAAAATAAATGGTTTAAAAATAATTAGCATACAAAATAATCCCTCCGATGATCTCTTATTTTAATGTTCGAGGTTTTCGTTGTTAATCGTTGGTCCAAACAGGTTGAATCTTCATAAACAAGTAGTTTGTTCTTCATTTCCAGTTCAGACTATTTTCCAAGAAGCAAGAATCTGCTAATATTTTTCTTAAGGCAGAGTTCTGGTTTGTTGGGTGATGAAATGAGTCATTTTCAGGAACGCGTGTTTTGGAAACGAATTATCATATGAAAGTCAAACGTAAACAACAAACATGTATAGTTACAATTAAACAAAACTAAAAAGCATCTCAATTATCGAGGCTAGACACTACTGCGGGATCAGAATCGAGAAATCACCGCCATCTTGGAAAATACGAGCAGCTACAGTTTCATAGTTCTCTGCACATATCTCCTAAACTATTTACTTTCTGGAGAAAGCACTCGAAGCACATAAAAAACATATTTTTAATAACTCTAATATCTAACAAGGAATATCTCTAAGATGGAGATCTTAATTCCTAAAATAAAGATCGTGATTTAGGGGGACGTCAAGCAAAAAGATCCCCGTTTTTCAAGATGGTGGTCTGGTCGATCGGGGTACCATAGTGGTTGCATTCCAGGGTGGAAAAGCTGCTCGTAAGACGTCAGAATTCGCACATTCCTAGTGTCTCGTGGGTAGTATCACAATGTAGGAAGCCTGTACGGGCGTACGAGCCGCGTATTAGCAGTCCGGGTGCGAAGTTGCGAAGCACAATGGTCGTTTCTCGACGATCTCAATGTCGGTAGTCAGCGCGAGCTAGCACAGCGGCCGGAAAAGGGGAAAAAAACGAAGAATCGACGGCGGTTCGCCTGTCTCCTCCCTTCTTGTACCGATGCTACGTGACGCGACTACGACACTCGGGGATTAACGACGCCTCCTTCGTCGGCGTCTGCTTGCCCGTGGATTCATCGGCGAATCAAAACGGCCGGCGGACGTCGGACACGTCGAGGACGTCGTTCGTCGAAACGATAACGCGATACATATTGAGGAGCAATTAAGCCCGACGTACCCGCGATCCGCGTGGAATATTTTTCTTCCGTTTCCGCGAACACGATAAAAATCGAACGCACACACGTGTGACGTCGTACGAGAATTCGAAATGGTAAACGACGACGCGTTGTTTACGCGACGCAGAAATCACGCGGCGGGGATAGCCATTTAAGGGCAAAAGAATGGAGGATGAATGTTAATGAGGGAGATGGAGAGCAGTCGTTAGATCTGGTTCAGTATGTACACGAGAACGAAGAGTAAATTAGTACGTAGGTATGAGAAACGCGGCTGGAACAACGTGGGAAAAATGGTTATGCATTTTTCTTTTCGGTGTTCGTCCAAGATTCTGGGTGATTTCAATGCCTGGGCGAGTCTTCGACTTGGTCCAAACGCAATTTCGACTAGTTCTCGCGTGATATTTCATCGGTGTATCGTAATCGACGTTTAAATTGGGGAACTCAACAAATTTCTGAGAATTATTAATAAATCATCAGCCTTTCTAGGCAGCGCTGAAACACTTTTACGCGTGGCTTCCATCGCTCACGTTTATTTTTCGTCTCTGACACTGTTCGTAATAAATCTAATGTCCTGGGACGACAGGTGATAAATTAACGATTATATAACCTGAGAACGTGTTCTAATGATTCCAAAGAAGAAGAGAAATATCGAGCAAAATCGCGGCGCAGAGTCCAACGGTGATTAACTGATTTTTGTTATGAAAATAATTCTCGTTTCTTTTCGCGACGGTGGCGTGTACGTGCCACGACTGTAACAATTGGAGGACTTAACGCGTTACGAAGCTCGTGAGCTGCAGAAATGATTCACCGTGGAAAAGTTAAACTGTGCTCTCGACTGATTCATACAGTCGTCGCATAATCTTTTTTTCTTGTATCAATTTGCCTCGTTCCCGGTCATCGATCAATTTTTTACCCACATATTTATCAGTACGTTTCAACAATTGGTGCACGGGTTACCGTGTATCCTTGAATCGTACATTCACGATTCAAATCTTCGCGTAATTGTAAAAAGAGAACAGTCGAAAGGATTTCCAGGAGTTCTTAATATTTTTAATTTAGTATACAATTATTCTTCTCGCGTATCCTCTGTTTAATCACATAAAAATGAAATCGAAAGATCATCAAGATCTGAGTTGGAGAAGAAACTGCAGTCTTTCACCAGAGTGTCACAAAACTCGTGCATTTTAAACGATTACGTGCAACGAATACGTAGCGAAGTGGCTTCGAAGCAACAAAAGAATTTATTCGGAGGATTATCCCGTAATTTTCCAGAATATCCTTGAAAGTACAGTTACGGGGGCGGCGTACGCGTTGCTTTTCATTCGACCCTCGTAGTTCGTATCGGGTACCAGGTCGTTTCTCGTAGGGCCGGTTGGCGGAAGTAGCGTCTGTCCGACGAGACGGATGCCCGAAAGAAAGTTCTCGAAGTCAATTCCGTAATGGTCGGCGTAGCATTGAATTCAATTGAATAATGGTCCGCTGACGGTGGGGGAAGGGGCGCGAAAGGCAGCCGCCCCGATCATTATCCATCATTCGGCCGATTATCGTGATATTCCCGCGGCATTCGCCTATATCGCCGTTATTCAACGCGTCGCTCGAGAGTGTCGAGAGAGTGATACACGCGTGAAAGAAGTTTCGAGACGACGAACTCTCGGGACCCTCCTCCGGCTCGATTGCTTCTGGTCCACCGCCATGCGTCTCGCGAAATTCGTTCCTTCTCTCCCTCGTACGACTTCGAGACCCCCCGTCGCCGTCGTTCATTTTTCACAGACCGTGACTCTGCTTATTGCTCGTCTTCGATCAGCCATTTTTTAATTTATTGGACGGGCCATTCCCCTGCCATGACGAATGGACGATTTGCGTTCGAGTATTTTGCTGGACAAATTACTCTTGTAGACAGCCTGTACTGATCCTACGAGATCAGCGCGGAAAGTAATATTGCAAGAATTTTGGTTCCAAAAACTAAATTGTCCACGTAGATCCGTGATTTTCTACGTTGTGAAACAGGGAATATTGGGAATATTGCAGCAGCACTGTCACCACTGCAGAAATTCTACGTGACATTCAGTGCATTTTCCCCTTAAAAACATGCGAGGAATCATCTTTACTATTCACTTTAGCACTTTAAAAAAAAAAAATAGATTCTCTGACTTTATAACATCGCCAAACGTCTAGTTTCTAATATTTTTGAATTATTTTAATTCCTATAACCACGTCCAAAAAATTGTGAATATTCTTCAAATATAGATCTAAATAAACGCATTGAAACTTAATACGAAAATACTTGACCGTTTCCCTCCAAAAAATTCCAAAGAACCGCTAACCAGAGAATTGTTAAAAAATTGAATTTTAGAGTAGATCAGCCCCTTGTGTCCAGCATATTTGTATTGTTTAAAGTTTGGAAAACGTTGAGTTCGCGAGAGATCGAGAGAGTCGAGACGTTGGTAGAATCTTGCCCGGTCAGCGTCGTCGAACGCTGTGCTATCTCTCGCGCGGATCTACGGTCGAAGATCTACCGTTAACGATCGCCACGCTCCATTAAATCCGCGCTTGGCTAATTACCGATTCCCCGGTGACCGTTCCGATTCTCGTATGGGCTGCGCGTTTCCTCGCGATCGCGACGCATATGCTATGCGCGGCTCCGCCCGTGGTTCGTTCCTCGGTCGTTCTTCGCGTTTCCCGGCCGCCGTCTTGGCCGTTCCATCGATCCCGTGGATCTAAATATAACCGGTGCGACATCAGTGGCCTGGATCCGATCGAAAGCAAACACGGAAGATTCGCGCGTTCCACGGCCGCGGGGTAATCGCACGGATCTACGGATCGGAGCGTTGACTCCTGATACCAGGCGCGATGCCTTCGACCAGCCATGGACGATCGAACGAGTCGATAGTCGGTCAGAGGAGGGACTCGGGAATGCAACCTTGGAATCTGCGAGCCTTGGGACCCATTCGAGAAACGTTCTTATAATATCTTCACAGTTATTTACAGCGCAAGACTAAACCCTACACTCCGTACGTTTCATTGTCCAGAGAAGAAATTACATTTTTCTATAGATATAACAGAGCCAAGGGTTGGTCGCGTGAAGGGGTCGAAATCTATACTCTACTAGTTTTAAGGGTTCACGAAGAACACAATTCGTGAACTAACTTTACGAGAATTCGGATACAAGATTCGTTAGAGTTAGGGTTTGCTTTCAACCCTCGTCTATGGAGTTCGAAACGAACTTGTCGTCTGAACGTTTCGTACAATTTGAAGGATCGTCGCGTGGAGTCTAAAGACCATTCGTGGATCGGCCATAAAGTAACGAAGAACGTTCTCCAACAGAAGGTAGCGAATCCAGCGCGTCCGTCGTAGGAATTGCGAGCAACAGGAGGGAACTGGGTGTGCCGACTCGATCGACAGAGACACAGGAATAAAAATAAACGACCGTAGGATTAACGGGTGTTCTCCTCAGACGAGGAACCTGGCGCCAGCCACTAAATTAGCTGCTTGAACGACGTGCCGCGATGTCCCATTCCCTCCTCGTGTTTCATTCCTCCTTTTCACGTCTTCCACGTCTCTTGCTTTCCGCTCGTCAATTTCCAATCAAGACCGCAGCTTCGTCACCATCGAACGCACGTAACTGAGAGGATCACGACGGGCGGAAAGTGTCTGGGGGGACGAGGAAAACGCAAAGGTACGATGCAATTATCGGTGGATAAGTGGTATTCGTTGGGTACACTAGGTACAGCAACTCTGAACTTACTGGATCCTAGGTTTATTGTCTTTATCTTACAGGATTCTTTATTTACGATTTTGGTATAAAATATACCGAGTGTTGAGCAGGATTTACAGGTACTCAAATGTTCAAAAGTTATAGGTACTCAAATGTTCAAAAGTTATAATGAAATAATTCAGTAGTCCCTCGGTTGTTGCACTGTGAATCTCGTTCATTGTATAGCGTGGAGAACCAAAGATGGTCGCTGAGCAACAAGTGAGGATGCAGTAGTAGAAGCTGTGTAGAGGATGCTATAATAATACTTAGTGCCTTTGTCAGATTGTGATCATTTCATTATTTCATCTTTTTCAATAAATTTTTCTACCTTAAAAAAGTTTGGCTTGCTGTAGAGAAAATACTATTCTGTTGCAACTTAACCCTAAATTCTCGAAACTACAACCACGAATAAATAATAAAATAGAGGAAGCTGTTATTATTTTGTCCCTCGAGGGTCTGCAGAAACTAATGTGCCTACAGCCTACGGTCTTAACGTAACGCAAATATGCAAATGTGGCAACATTTGAATGATAAATGTGCAGTATTACTCGAGTAATTACGAATAGATTGTATTTATTTATTTAAGCGTTTCAAAAAGCTGTTCGCAACTTTCTCAAAATTTCTCCGCCCGTCGTTTGTTGACAAGTGAAATTCGGGTGTCTAATATTCGCACGGTTTCGCTATGATATAAAATCCGTGCCGCGGATTCGAGTGCTAAAAAGAACTCCTGCATGTTTGCCGGAGAGAGATCTGGTACGCGCAACGGAAGTGATGCAAGCGAAGAAAGTAAAATGGGACATTTTGGTCAGTTGGTCGGTGCACCGACGCTGACCTGCGACGATATCACGCGATCGATGGTCCATTTCTTCTCGAGGAAGTGCCCAGTAGGAAATTTCCACTACCATTCCGATTTATTATCAAGAAACTTTGGACTAGGAATCCACAGTCGCTAATAGAGGACTATAAATGTGGAAAAACTGGGCACTGAAAATGAAAAATGAAACGAGAATATAGGAAACATCGATTTCTTCTTGCCTTTCAAAATTCAGGCTTTTGGAAATAGCGAAAAATGGAACGAGAGGTTTCTGGACCTCGAGTTCTGGCCCCTCGAAGGGGCGCAGAGACGTTTAAATGCCCCTGCGAGGGCGTATCGTTCGCAAAACCGAGCGTCGTCGCGCGTGAAAGAAGAGGCTTCAGGGAGCAAATGGCCAAGCACCGCGAAAAACGAGAGCAACGTTTGAAATAATCCTCGGCCGCGTCGTCCCGTGTCCCAAGAAGGCGGAGAAGAATCCATCGGGCGAGTGGAGCAAGAACGGCGGGCGGCGGAGGGTGGAAACGAGCCGGACGATGGATAAAAGAGGAAGATGCACACGATGGTGGAGCAGGTTTAGCTTTTTGCTCGGCGTTCAGCAAAGCGTATCGACGCGAATCCCCGTATACGGCCGCAGGACGGCGAACGAGAGGGAAGGGGATCCGGAGGAAGCTGGAAGAAGGGCAGAGGGATAGAAGGGAACAGGGAGAAAAAGAGAGGAGAAAAGGGATAGGAAGAAAAAGAGTCACCCTCCGTGGCGCCTGAAGGCGATGAGCAACCAACGACCGGTCGCTAAGGGACGCGCAACGTGGATCAGCGCTGGAAGACTTCGACCTTCGAGGTTTTGCTGCGTTCGCCAGGTTCACCAACCTTTTCACGGATCATTCTGTTCATTATTGAATAACTCGGCAGTCACTTGGTTGCCTTTCGCCACTGCGGATCTTCCAATTCTGACCGTTTTCTTCTTCGCCGTCCTCCTCGATTCTTCTTCATCTTTTATCGCGATTGAGTAAAATTCCAATTATCCGGCATACTCGAGACTGGGGCAATGCCGGATAACTAGTCTGTACCAACATACGAAGTGATAAAAGCCAGGAATATAATCACAGACTAGGTATACGAGTAGATCTTACATCTGATGTATTTTTTTACCCCATTTTTCTGGGGCTCTGGTGCCTCATTACCATTTTCGCGTCTCACTGGCAACGTTACCAACAGGTTACACGAATGAGCACAAAAGGAAGTGAGACAGGAAATAAAATTAGAGAAACATTTATGGTCATGCATTATATTTTTGGTAAAATCCCCCGTAGCCATTAGCTTAGCCAGTAAATTGTTTTTCGTTCGACTTTGTAGACGTCTGGGACTAGAACGAGATACAGTTAACAGGGATAACTTGTCAGCGAAATATCCAACGCTCGTAAACAGGATATCGCAGTTTTGATACTCTTTTGTACGGCGTACTTTTTATTTCCCCCGGACCCTCGACCCCCACGACTTCGTTCCAACCTTTGTCCGACACTTTTTCTTTTCGCCCCGGCGTGAGAGTCGGTTCGCGGGGCCGCGATTAACGAGTTTTCGGGCCCCCGACACGATTCGTCCGCGGGAGGACGAACTCTTAAACCAGCAATAATTCCTAGCTGTCCGATGGGTCATGATATATACTGACCAGGTCCAGCGTTCCTGTCCGGCCCTCTAAAAATACGACGGTGCGCGCCACTCCGTGAGATTCTCTATGTAGATTAAGCGTCCTGCTTCGAGCTGGGCTGCAGGCATGTAGATCTTAGATCCCGATCTTCGATAGTTTTAATCGAGTAGGCCCGAGATAAATTGCCGAGGAATGGTAGGGATGGGAAGCATCTTAAGGTGTTAATAACCGTACAACTCGGGAGCATTTTTGTCCCTGCGATCCTTAACTCTTAACGATCCAGAAGAAGATACTCAGTCTTTTAGAGCTCGAGACAATTCGTGATCTTCGATATTTATAATAATATGAATTTAAGATGCAGCTTCCAGGTGTGGTTTCTGAAACATTCGCGAATGTCCACGCCATTAACGCAACCGAAATGGCCGTCACGCGAACTTACACGCGGAGGAACGCATTATCGCTGTCGTATATCCTTCTTTTATAGACTCGATGCTCTGTGTTCCGGTTTGAGTTTATGCGTCGATCCGATCCTCGTTTCGGGGCTCAATCTCACAAAACCTGAACCCTAATCTCGCCATTGCACGAGGGACAAGGTGTAATAAAATAGCTCTCCAAGTTCCAAATCACTTCTTTTTTTAACTAATTTATTTCTCAATCCAGGATGTACATTGAAACTTTTTAGAATCTGTAATATGTTTCTACTTATAAATACTTCCGTCTTGTATGCATTACCATTACCTAGCCGTTTGATCGCCAAGACAAATTCGCTGTAAAATCTTATCTTCTAACACGTTCCTGCATAGTTGTCCGAAAAGACCATTAGAGTATCGCGTTCATAGTCGTTATTCTTCCGTGTTCATGCCGTTAAACTCCCAGAGGGGTGTCTTTACAGAGCGCAGGACAGGATGGACATTTTTATCGCCATTGTATACTATCCTTACGATCGTTGCTGTCTCCGGTGATCTCGTTATCGTTTCGATCGTAGTCTCGCCTTCAGCGATACCTGTTGTTCGAGGAAATTTCTGTTTAATTATTGCTACAAAATTAACCAGTACAGGCACATTCAAACGATTTATCGATACTACTAAAACTTGATAGTACAGTTGCTAATAGGGATCCTTCTCTTCGGTACCTAGATGCAGTGATCTCAACGTCCAAGTCATTTGATTCGAATACATAAATAGAAAATTGAAAATATCATGAGAAAAGGAATATCTATAGGTCGAATTTCGTAATTCCATTCAGGGCTAATCTTTCGTTCACCCTGCCATACATTTGCTATTCCATGAGACTCATTCTGAGGTTTTACAAATTTGAGAACTCCTTCTTCTCCATGGTCGCGACCAAGGAGCTTCTGGATTCGCTGTTACCGGGTAAAAAGCTGCCTCGAACGCGGGATGACTGTCGAGGGTAGCGTCTCCAGAACGCAAGAAAACCTTCGCAAGGTAAACCGGCTTCGTCTTGCCTTAATCGTTGCTCCCGTCTCGCTGCGGGTGGCGGGTCTGCGTAAAAAAATATATTCCACGATTACCGGCGCCTGGAGAACGTTCGTCGCGAACAATATACACCGTGTGTTGCTTCTTTTCTGGTTCCACCGTGCCGTGCAGCTTTACAAGACAATTTACGACTTCGACTCCGGGCCCCGCGAAACAATCTTCGGGAACGTGTTCGCGATAATTGGGTATTAACCCTTTCGTACAAGCAACGCCATATAACATTTTTCGTGCGTCGTTGCCATTATTGATGTATTTAATCAACGATGCTCCGTTGCAGTACTTTCGTCAAGATAATTTCTTTAGTCGTGAGCATACACAAACAAAACCTGTTGCATCCGTTTAATCGATGTAGAGGATCCGTCCGTTTGTTTACGGGATTCTTAATGAATCTTCGAGTTTTCAACGTCTCTTTGTTCGGGTGGACTCATGTAAAATATAGCACAAGTCGAGTGAACCAAAATCCTCCTTAAAAAATGCTAAATTGTCGAAGATGCACGTCTCTGAACACAAAAAAATGATTGACAGACATATGGAATACCATTTATTATTTCATCTAAAGTCGATAAAACGTAACGAAAAAAATATATTCGTATCTTGAAATGTTAAAGAATATCTGTGGAAAGTGGCGAAAACTTTCATCATACCCTGATGCCGTAAAAAAATTGTCAAATATCGCTTCTCGTTTTACTATTTTGCACCTCCCCCCTTGATGAAGTCAACTCCGGGATAACTGGCTGCCGTAGCGTCCAGCACGCGAGGTAAACATAATCGAGCATTGGACCATCTTCCACGCTGCCCTTGAATCGCTCAACCGTGGCGGCGGGATGCAAAAAGTCCTCGTTTATGGAACTCTGACTAGAACGACCGGCGGTGCTGACAGGACGATTGCCCGAGGGTTGTCGGGGTCCCAGGATCACCGCTCCCGTCGTCGCAGGACGTAAGAAAACCTTCGCAAGGCAAACCAGATCTGTCTTGGCTATCTCCCTCCCCCCGCTTTTGCGTCCCCTGTCTCCGTTTGCCGGATAAAAATCAGCCGCGGTTACCAATCCCGCGATACCGGAGCGCGTCGAGGATGCACCGACCGCGTTGCATCTCCGTAGGATGCAGGGAACGCCATCTCGTTACGCTACTTCCTTTTTGGAGGCCGAGCGAACAGAAGCTAGCCTACCTGTATCCAGTGGCGTAGAACCGCGGGGACCAATTTTTTTCCAGAACCATCCATCGCATGCACATTTCTAGGACTCAATCGACTACGTAACGTCGCCAAATTTAGGTGGCGTCGACTTCAAAATTTGTGATATTTTACTTTCGTGGTAAGAAAATTCACGTTTGTTAAAATGTTGTTTCATCGCACGACTGAGCGGCATATTTTTGCTCGTGGGGGGGATTCAGGAAGTGGCTACGCATCGAAGGTTCCTCGGATCGTTCGTCCCGCAATTACGTGGAATTAAGTCGTTCGCGGATTAGCCCGCGCTCGGTTGAACACGCTCGCCAAAAAACCGCAGGCGATCTCGGTTTACAATGTTCTGGCGCCTATGCCCGTGGAAGGCATCCGAGCCGAACCAGTCGATCCTTCTCTTTTTCTATACGCGGCCCCGGGAGGAAAAGACACCTCGCGTGCAGCGCGTGCACCTCCCCTTTCGAGGTGCCTCCTGCACCCTCGACGGGTCTATTTATAGATCTTGGGCATTACCTGGGCCTGCGTGCGCTCGTGTACTCGCGTGCGTGCCTGCTCCGAGCGATTGTAACGCTGGACACGATGCACGTTTACCCGGGAACGCGACGATAGCCGACAGAGGGGGGCAGGGGGGGGGGACTAGATCTTACGGATTTTCGAAATCCACCATTTTCCCGCGCCGACGCCGGAACAAAATGGACGCTGGGCCGTTGAACCTCGCGCCACAGTCCCCCGAGTCGCAGCCTCGCGGATCCCCTCATTGTCGTTCTGTTTCCAACACGACAGGTGCTTCAAATGGGACTTATCATGATAAAAACAATATATTTTTATAATCGACGAGAACACCGAAGACTGGTATTCTATATCAGTGACTCCAATTATAATCGTTTCGACGACTCTAAAGGCGAATGCGGATCGATGGCTGATCTTCTAACGATAACATCGGAGAAGGAAGATCGGCTCGAATAATTGCATAATTCAACCAGTGCAAAAAGGCGAACATAACCCACCGTAGGACGTGTTCGTGGATACCAGTCCGGCAAGGACAAGTTGGCGTTCCTCTTCTTCGGGCCCCCGTCGGCTATTTATAGATCCTAAATATCAGCTAGGACGCGGCTGTGTTGGTGGGGGACCGGTACTCGTTACATTTCTTTAGATTGGTACCCGGCGAAGGTGAGGCCGCGAGATGCTGGCCATCCTCGTTCGTTCGACGCAATTACCGCGCAGTTCCTTCGGGTTCTTCCTCTGGTACAAAGTGGTCTCCAGCGTGCCTCGCTGGCCGTCACTATTTATAGATCGTAGATAGTTATCCGCGGTACGTGAGTCCTGGTATCGCATGCGAATGTTGGCCACCAACGAGCCCGACGCGGGAATATCACGGTTTTCTGCGGGCTGATTGCTACGTTGCGCCGCGTCCTCCTCTCCTTGACTTATCGATTTTCATCGAAATTACTGTCCTTCGTTGGCCTCGAGCATCCGATGCACTTGCCTCGGCTCTCCTCCTACGAGGACACGCACGAACGAGTCGCGATTAGGCGGAGGAAGCGTCTTCGAAGGTCAACCGTGGTTGTCCAAAGCATGCTCCTCGCCGTATTTCATTAAATTACCTCGTTGCCTCGTTCTGGGATCCAATCTTCTCGCGACCGCCATTTTCTCCTACTTTCCGTAAACTATTTTTATACTACCGTATCGTTACTCGATTCAATTTTTATCTCTAATTAGTCTTCTTAGAATTACTGGACTCATAAATATTATTTCTCAGCAATTCATTATATCAAATTTCTTTTAATCTGGCAAGAATTTTCATCGATTATCTTGTCTGTTCTCCCTCCATCAGAAGATCGACCACTTTTTGACCAACTTTGATTCATCGATGTTTATTATTGATTGTACAAAAATTCCATTTTCAAGGACCCTTGCGAGAGGAGCAATCGGGGGGCTGTTGGGGAAACGCTTACCCTTTATCGCGTACGCCGCCGAAAGGGGACTTTATCGCGGGTTTTATTCACGCGGAGTCCACGTGCAGCGGCAGGGCAGGTTTATAAATAGCCTTGAGAAGTTGTACGCGGAATGTACGGGGCGCCTAAATAGTACCCGATGCCGATTACTCCTGGCGCCAGCGGAGCGGTCTCCTCCTGGCTCCTTTAATGGCCGACTGGTTAATGGGAAGTTAATGTCGGCCCCGTGTACTAACTACGCGACCAGTCCTTCTTCCTCTTTCCACGCTTTCTTCTTTTCCTCGTGCTTCTGTTCCTCATTTTACTCCTCTCGTCGTTCTTTGCCCGGTTCCCCCCCTTCGACGATGTTTGCACCCTTGCTTCGAGTTCTTTGTGCCTTTACTCCTTTTGTCCGACGTGGTATCCTACGCGTCCACGCTCGGACAACATTCTATAAATAATTAACACAGGGACCATAGATTTATTTTTTAAAAATCCAAAAATAAAGAAGAGACATCTTGAAAATTTAAATACAGTAGGTGTACCCTGAGTTTTGACAATGATTCGGTGTCAGTGACTCCGCAGAGATTCCTCCTGCGTTTTGCAAGCATTTTTCCTATTCCACGATGCGTTTTATTTCCGAGTCCCCCGAATTTTATAAACATTGTTTCGTTCGGAGCAGAGGAATTTTCCACATGCGTCCTTTTAATATTCTCTTATGCTCGGTGGTTCTTATACCATTGCGTCGCTACAATTTCTTTACACGGGCACGTTTCTGTTTTACTTTTATCTTTCGACCGAGAGGACGTCTCCGCGGCACAGGAATTCCTGACAAGGACTCCACCTCCGGCGCTGATGCCGATGATAGATTCGTAATCACCAGTTTCTATTTCAAGTTTCTGTCTTGAGAACATCGTCATCGCGACGGGAATAGAACCGGGCACCCTGGTCGATGCACCTCGCCGCGAGAAACGAGTCTCCGTAATATCGATCCCCGACGCTTTTTGCGATCGGGTTTTATCGCCGGTGCTTCCGATTCGCGAATTCCGCCGACTCTGAAACGACTCGCGACCGCAAAAAATGCCAACGACGAACGGAAACACGGTTACGCTCGACGGTCGTCTCTTTTTCTGGTTGAAATATTAATTGGTCGGATCCCCTCGGTACCCAATTGCAACGTTTTCGTATTAATTGCGAGATATAATTGTATGCGTTCTTGACATCGTTCGGATCAAACCGGTTTCCAGTATACCTTTGCAAAGGAGTTCTATGTATTACGTATCGGAATACTTTAGAATTCTTTCTCCGCGATGGCTGCCAACCCCTTTACTTTTCCAATTAAATTTTACTATGTATAGTTCGTTCTATTTAAAGGGATTGTTCATATTGCTCTGACAGTCGCAGATTCGGAGCTTACGTATCGAATGAAAATTTAATCGTCTTATTAGGTATGTGTGGTTCGAATAAAATATTTTCCCTGCACTGGGTGCATTCCAGCGATCAATGACGATGAAAACAAACGAGAGTGGCTCCGCGCGCGCAAAAATACGAGACCATTGCGATTGTAGACATACGACACGCGCTGAGTCTATCTTCGGGTTTCCTCTTCGTTTCGTGACATCCGCTCGGCGCGTATTCGATGCGTCGTTATGCATCGTGCCGACGCGTGTGCAGATTCGAGACAAACGATTCGTGCAGTACATCGACGTTTATCGATTCATATTTAATTGCAAACGAGAAATATACATTGCCAGGGGCGACACCAGATATGCAAGACGGAGCCCGGGGACACCTCATTCCACTTTCTCACACTATGTCAGATCACGCGTACGTGAGCTCGTAGAGTTTCGGAGAGTCGACAAAGGCAAGCTGACACATGCCCTCTATTCTGTCAAGCTGTCTAAAGTAATTTCGGACCGTCTCGTTGCCTTCTCACTCTTGAACAACTGACCTCCGATCTCGCGTCAACGGCATACGATTTGAAATCTCGACTGCTCAGACATTTTTAGTCTCTGTTTGCCTCTGCTTACCCTTGGTGACCACACCTGACACTTCCGACAACGTATAACGATTACTACTGGCTACTGACAGCCTCTCTCAGCCTCTGCCGGCTTCCGCTGGACCTCTGCTGACCACCGCTCATATTTCTGACAACGTATAACGATTACTACTGACTTCTGCCTGCCTCCGCTCGCCTCTGCTGACCACTCGTGATAGTTCTGACAACGTATAACGATTACGACTGGCTACTGTCAGCCTCTGCTGGCCTCTGCTGACCACCGCATATATTTCTGACAGCGTATACCGATTACTACTGACTGCTGCCTGCCTCTGCTGGCCTCTGCTGGCCCCTGCTGACCACTGCTGACCACTCCTCATACTTCTAACAACGTGTAACGACTACAACTTGCTACTGCTTGCCCCTGCTGGTCTCTGCTTGCCACTCCTTGCCACTGCTGGCCTCCGCTGACCACTGCTGACCAACCCTGATGCTTCCGACAACGTATAACGATTACTACTTGTTACTGCCTGCCCCTGCTGGTCTCTGCTTGCCTCTGCAAGCCTCTGCTGTCCCCTGCTGACCCCTACTGACCACTGCTGACCACTGCTGACCCTTGTTAACAACTTCTGACATGATATATATGTATTAAAACATTGTATAATGTAAATCTATGGCAATAAATGATATAATTACAAAGAATTCTATGTGTTCTTACCATTTTTTACCTTTCTTTTCCTCTCCAAATCATTACCTTAGTTATAAAACTCCCTGAAACTCCTTGGTTTCCCTGAATCCACTAGGAAGTCCTAAAACACCTCGGAAGTCCTGAAACTCAGAACTTTGCTAAAAATTCAGGATTTCCAAGAATTTTCGGCGTTTCCAAGAAATTCCAGGACTTTCCAGCTGTTTCAGGACTTTCCAGCTGTTTCAGGGCTTTCCAGCTGTTTCAGGGCTTTCCAGCTGTTTCAGGGCTTTCCAGCTGTTTCTGGACTTCCCAGCTGTTTCAGGGCTTTCCAGTTGTTCCAGGGCTTTCCAGCTGGTTCCAAAATTCCAAGGTGTTTCAGGGCTTTCCCGCTGTTTCAGGACTTTCCAGCTGTTTCAGGACTTCCCAGTTGTTTCAGGACTTTTTGGGAAATCGGCGAAATTTTCGAGCAAAAATTTTTTGACGAAAAAAATGAATTCTCGATTTTGCCAACAGGTACGAGAGTGACGGTTACAGAAAAAAAATTTAAAAGTTAATTTTTGATTTTGACAGCAAGTACGAGAGCTGGACACTTTAGGAATCCAATTTTAACCGGAAAAAATGGTCTCTTAAAACTAAGGGAATGATTTGGAGAGGAAAAGGAAGGTAAAAAATGATAAGAGCACAGAATTCTTTGAAATTATATCATTTATTGCCATAGATTTACATTATACAAAGCTTTAGTATATATATATCATGTCAGAAGTTGTTAACAAAGGCTAACAGTGGTTAGCAGTGGTCAGCAGAGGTCAGCAGAGGGATGCAGAGGCATGCAGAGACCAGCAGGAGCAAGCAGTAACACGTAGTAATCGTTGTACGTTGTTAGAAGCATTGGAGTGGTCAGCAGCGGCCAGCAGAGGCCAGCAGAGGCCAGCAGAAGTCAGTAGGAATCGGTATACGTTGTCAGAAATATAAGCGGTGGTCAGCAGAGTCCAGCAGAGGTTGGGAGAGGCTGACAGTAGCCAGTCGTAATCGTTATACGTTGTTAGAAGTATGAGGAGAGGTCAGCAGCGGTCAGCAGAGGCCAGCAGAGGCCAGCAGAAGTCAGTAGGAATCGGTATACGTTGTCAGAAATATAAGCGGTGGTCAGCAGGGGCCAGCAGAGGCCAGCAGAGGCAGGCAGACGTCAGTAGTATCGTTATACGCTGTCAGAAATATCAGGAGTGGTCATCAGTCATCAGCAGAGGCCTCTAGAGCAATTGAAAAGTACATGTTACTTTGTGATGGACTATCATAAAATATAAAAGATCGAAAAATTGTCAGTTTCATTTAACATTTTCATATAATTGGTACCTTCGTTAGGAGAAGTCAAATGTGAGTCTTCCTGAGGAACCTTCCATGTTGTGTTGTCAACAGTTGTCAGGAGTCGTGTGCTGTTGTTAGCAGTGGTCAGCAGAGTCCAGTAGAGACCAGCAGAGGCACGCAGATACCAGTAGAGGCATGCAGGGAACAGTGCAGGCGAACAGTGACTAACAGTAGTCAGTAGCAATCGTTATACGTTGTCAGAAATATTAGCTGTGGTCAGCTGTGGTCAGCAGAGGCCAGCAGGGGTTCTCAAAGGCCAGCAGAGGCGAGTGGAAGCCAGTAGAGTCAGTAGTAATGGCCGCTTTAACAGCAGTTTCTGAACTGATGGTTACGATCGTCGGTGAATGCAATAGGAATTACAACACAGATCGAATCGATTGCTGTTAAAGAGCAGGGGAAAATCATTCATCTTTTTACTGCTCGAAATAAATATTCTGAATTGTTTTACGAGCCAACGTTCACCGTGTTACCTTGTACTATTTGAAGTAACCGAGGAGAGAAATATGGAATTTCAATATTACGCAAGAAACCTTTCGTAGTTGTCTAAATTTGGAGATCTCTCATCAAATAAAATTCACTCCAAGTATTAACTTATTAAAGTTCCACTCCCGATCCTTGGACGTCTAAACTATGACAGATGTAACGAAAAGGATGATTCTGCGATGAAAAATTCTCAGAAAATAATAAGTAAAGAAAGATTCAAGCTATAGAAAATCCAATTAACTGGTTAACGCGTTTAGGCTTTAATCCACTCTGTGTTTAGTTATTTAATAATGATCCATTACACTTTCGATTATGATTTGCAAACTTAAAATTTGAAGTTTTACTTTTATTCCAAGTAATTTTTTCGTTACGTTTTAATTAGGGGAAAAGCATTGCTCGATCATGGTCTTTTCGCGCGGTTCAGTCGCGTTAAGTTATAAAATTCTCACGGGAAATTGAAGCAGGTCTGCGGAAAATGCCGCCCTTTTCGCAGCTGGCCGTTTCGAGCGCAGCCAGGCGGGAAGCTCGCAGGGCCTCGTAAGGACATCGAGCTCTCCCCCGTGATCCTGCGTGCAATTATGGCAACGCTAACGAACGAACTCGCCCGGTATGCACAGGAAACGGCGTATTAGTTTTGTACGCGCTGCCCAGAAATCACCGTCCCCTCTTTCTCCGGCTGCATAAAAAGTCTTCTCACCATTGTTCGCCGTGCATTAATTGCGGCGATCCGAGAACTCCTTCGGTGCCTTGTATCTCGTTACCCGTACGAGAGTTTTCTCGACTGTCATGCTTTGCTTCAATTTCAGCGGATATCTGCGCAACCGCTAATGAAAATTAATTATCGCGAAATGCAAATCGCGTACTTTTGCTCGGGCCTCGACACGGCTATTAGACTTACTTCGTTTCGACGCGTGTTTCTTGCAAGAGGAGGAATTGAAACAGTGTTCTTTCGTTTTAAAATCACTTCGGAAAGTGTCAAGAATTATTCTTTGATTCAAATAAGGATGTTTATGAAGCGAACACGACGAAGCGAAAGGTTAAGCGAGACGCTCGCGGTGCTAACGAACGTACAGTGGCTGAATTCAGCCGAAGCATCGGTTTGCTCAGCAATTAGCCGGCCTAGCCGAGTGGAATTCACGGATGGTTCGTGTTTGACGCGAACGAGCCGCGGCCGTGTATCGTTCTAGACCGGTAGCCGGTTCCTTTTTTGCGTTTTCGTGGACGTCGCGACGAAGAGCGACGCGGAGGAGCCGCGGGAGGGACACGGATAGGAAAAAAAGTCGTTTCGAGAAGCGCCTGTCAGGTTCAACGGCCGGGATTTTTCGCGTCTCGAGACGATGGCTTCGAAGAAGACGAAGTACGACGCCTCCGAGTGGCCCTGAAGACGCGAGACTTCGCGGAAGTCACGGTCGTCCCGGGATTTTCTTTATTTACCCTCCGAGACCAATCGTAAGATCTGAGGATTCGCTCTTAAACCAAACCTCCATGTTCGATCGTTTGGTAAAGCTTCCACTTTGGTACACTCTTCTTCAAAATGGCACTTGGGTGATCGAATAGAGGGTGGATATTATTATTTGTACGATCGTACGCGACAGATGATCACTAAATGCGTTTGTTAAGATACTGTAATCGCGAGATCATCGGACTCTGGATCGTCAGTGGCCGAGCAGGTCAAACGAACTGGAACCGTTTCATTGACTTTCGAATCCTTTGGCCATCTGTGCAGAACAAACTCGCCGCTAAAAATCATCTCATCTATCTACGATCTCGTAATGATCGCTCTGTACCGTTATTCTCGGTCAAGGTTCTTCGTGAGATCGAATTGGAATATCTCGATTGCCGCGGCGAGCAATCTTCCCGTCGTCCCCCCTCGTACCCCGCCTTCCTTTCTCCGTACCCGCGTCAGTAAACAACGATTTAGGAACTCGACGTCGTGATTACCGATGGAGAGCTCTCGACGATGTTAATTATCTTCGCCGGGCAACGCGTTCTTAGAACACGGTATCGAAAACTGTACTGCGGATTTATAACGCACGGAAGATTTCAACGTGCCGCCTCGACGATCCAGATTGATGGATCTCGAGGAAACTCGAACATTACATCTCATTGTTATACTCGGCGAATTTCATTTCTCTTTTCGTTCGATTATTTTTAATTTCGAACTCTTATAATATTTTTATGAGGGGGCGTGTTCACTGAAAATTCAGTTTAATAAATCCAGCTGTAAACTCTCATTTTACAAATTCGGGGTACGACTATGCATTCATTGGAGACGTTTTTAACACTAGATTTGACGGATGTCAGATTCCATATTTAAAATTGCAGAACCCGTGAATATTATTTTTTAACAATTTATGTTGTATTTGTTTGATGCAATGGCGTGAATATATATTTTAATTAAAAGAAAAATCGTATTTTAAGATAATCGTCAACATGAAAGGTATCAATAAATATAAGTGTGATGAATGCCCGTAAATCTAGTGTTAAACATTAAAATCGTCAAGTTTCTTTCCACGATAGAGATTGTTATTCGTTGGTTGCTCGAAATTAGTAGCTGGCGAAGAATTTCGTCCATCGTCCGGACAAAGAAGCCCGTCGTGTCGAGTAGAAACGATCGTGTGAGGTCGCGGCACACGCTCGAGGGATACGAACGAGCGAATAGGTTGAGGGTCGTGAGTGGACGTTGACCCTACGTGTGTACCTCGCGTACCGGAGTGGCGAGTATAGCTACGACCACCTAGGACAGACTAGAATCCACATTGGTAATAGCTTCTCTAGTCTGCCGACCTTCCACTCGTAAAAACAAATATTTATGAACACCGCACACCGTCGGCGAAAGAAGCGCGTCGCGAGCCCTTGAGCATCGAGAGAGGAGGGACAGGTGCGGATTGTTAATTGGTCGCTGAACCGGGTATCATTTTGCCTACATTTTACCTACCTCGACTTAACCCCTGAAATTTATTAGGTAGCAAACCGTAACGGGAATTCTGCCCACAAAATTATTCGCTTCCGCCAGCGTACGCGACAAAAAGATATATTCATATTCTAAAATAAAATGTTTTATCAAACATCCTCGGGGATTGAAGAGGAAATGCAGACCTCGTGTACCATAAAGTGTAATTGACAATTACCACCGCCTTGATTTGCCCCTGATGGACGTTTAGCTGTCTCTGCATCGGAGTGGATAATTTAATCCTCCAGGGAAACGGTCGAAGCCTTGGGAGAGTCAATCTCGTCCCTGACGTTTGAATAATATTTTTCTTATCCGCTTGCATTCCCGTTTCGTCGCGCTTTTAGCGCGTCGCGCGGATCATTATCGTCGCCGCGACTTCATCGTCTCGGTGATAAAAGTCTTCTCACGGGTTGCGTCATCTCTCTGTTGCAGTACCCGGCTGGCGCGTCCAGCGAACTTCTGCCAGAAGACAGAGGGACGAATTACGCGGCCCCGGGAACCCTGCCGCCGAACGCGGAACAGATTTCCGCTGCCTCCAAGGACCTCCTGAAACGACTGCTGCAACCGGAGCCCTGTCTACGGCTCAGATCTCTGCTGGGCCTGCAGAGGATCGCCTTCTACATGGGCTACGATCTCCAGAGCTACATGCTGAAGAAGGTGAACCTCCCATTAGAAGAGCTAGCTTTGTTGTACAAATCTTTTTACGAAAGACGAGGGACCAAAGTCACCATTGCTTGCAGACTCACATTTATCGTGTTCGAGACATACTCGCTAGTTTCTCAATCATGCTATGTTAATTTTTGAACTTTCAATTTTCTTGGACAATACTAAACCTCGACTATTGCACCAGAACCACGCCCCATTGCATACTCTTAACAAGTAAAAGAGAAGAACTAAAATTTACGTGTATGGAACTATTAATTCAACTAGTTGCCATGATTATTGCAACAATAATCGAGGTTTTATCGTGATATTTCCCTCAGGAATCGCCGTTTCGACTGCTGAATCGAACCGTGCAAAGTCATCAGGGGAGGATGAACAGGGAGTTCTCCAATTTCGACTCGTCCTTGGGCGACAGCATCTCTCGCTCCGAGGATCGATGATATGTAGTTTAGCCTCTAGCATTCTCAGCCATCGCCGGATCAACGACTGAGATCAACAGATCGAACGATTCCAGAATATCCATTTTAGCTATGTATGTCCAGCTCTGTTGCTTGACGAGCAACGTCGCCGATGCCATCCATTAGTTTAAGCGACGAGGAGTCCTCCTCGTGTTTGCGCAAGGTTTAAAATTAGTTTCAACGACCAGTTAGATTTTTCTATTTCCGCGGCACGAACAGATATTTTTTTACTTCGTACCCCGTCGCGAGTACGCGAATCGCTATGCAAACGGTGCTGTTGCGATTTATTCAGCGGCTTTCGCGTTCAAAGACGAATCGCGAAGCTTTTGTGTCGCCGAGCATTGAAACATGTCTTTCCTCTCAATGTGTGCTTCGAAGTGTGGGATGCGTATGTATTCGACTAAATGTTGTTCTATAATAAATAAATCTATGTGGTTGTTGCTCTGAGTGGGCGTGAATTTTTTACTTGTACCCAGATTCTTCGTTCCATCTTCTTTGAGGCGCAACCAAGTATCGATGGAAGAATATTTTTGTTTTAATTTGTATATTTATTTTATTTTAGTATTTTGAAATCAATTATTGGGTGGAAATATTCTAGTTATGTATTGGGAATATTTTCAAGGCAACGTAGAAATATTGCCACAATATTTACGAGGTAAGTTGCTAATTAAAAGTGCAATGAAAACGTTATCGAGACTAGGACACATTTCATAACGATGGTGTTGTCTCCGGTGTCTCTTCTTAATCGCAACGAGATCTAAAAAGTAGGAGTTGTATTTTAGAATTAGATAACAGACGGTTGGTCTCAGTTTACAAAAGTTTTAATTTCTTTAAGAATAGTTAACAGTATTTTTGTTACAGTATTTCATCGATAATACAATAAATTGCGATAAATCGTAGTGCGTACAAACTAACAACAAAAAAAAAGAAAACAGAACGGATCTGAATCGAAAAACGCAGCGTCTTTTTTCGGTGTATTACATTTTGTTTTCATCAAAATCAATGCGAGAACAGTTTACTTTTTTTCCCCATTCGTCTCTTTAGCGTTCGTCCACGAATATATTACCATCGGATTTGTCGCTTCGTGTCCTCGTTCGTCTTCGTGCGTTACAATTTTCGTTCGATCTTTTCTTCGTTTTCGCTCTCGTACGAGTGGCGTGGGGGGGAGGGCAGCTCCATTCTGCTGGAACGCGATCAATCGAAGTTTATCGGTATAATAATTATATATACATTATTATTCTTACACTTAGAGGGTTTCTCGATTTCGATATATAATACAACGCGTTTCTCCCCAAATTACGTCCCGAACGACGCGTCCGCGACCGATCGCTGGTCGAACGTTCCCGTTCACCGCTGCATCGAGAAAACAACGTAACAAATTTCCAAACTATGTATAAATATTACCTAAGAACAATAAATAAATTCTCTCGCCCGGGCCTCGAGACGCGAATGGATCGCGATCGTTTTAAAACAGACGGAATCGAAAGTATTCCCGCGCCGTAAAATTCCCAATTAAAATCTGACAAACAATTTCAGAGATCACGATCAACAATGTGATAAAAAAGAAGAAGGCACGCGGACGTCGGGCGTCGCCAGCGATCGTTCGCGAAATCGCGTCCCGCGTTTGCTAAATTCGTCCATTCGCGATTTTTGTCGACGAGTCGCCTGATCAACAACCGGCACGAAGCACAGGCAGTCATGGGCCTGTACGTGCTTCCGCTTCGTTTACAAAACACAACGAAATTTAATTATTTACGTCTAATCGACTGCTTCCGCTCCGCGACTCCCGCGGAGCCGTTTTGGTAAAAATCTGTCGGGCCGGCGCCCTGGGGCCGCGAGCCTCGCGCTATTTCTCCACTCTCGCCATTATTTTAATATCCCTAGCTTGGATAGCGAGAACACGAAACGCCAAGGTAAGGGAATCGCGAGACACGGCGACCAGGACGCCCTGAAAAGCCCTTTTCTCGCGTTGCATCCTTTAGTGACGCAGCCATCACTAATATCAGTCGACGTACATCTCCCTTAAATTACAAGTTACCTTATTGTTGTTGCTGTCGTTATTGTTTATAATAGCGCTATCGTAAGATATTATGATACAAGTAGAATCGTCCGTTTGCACGGACAGTGACAATTTCTTTTTACAGTCTGACTTTTTACTGTGCTCGATCCTCGCCGTTCCACGAATCGCGATTGAGCCGTGCAAACACCATGATTCGTAGATTTGTTCGCTGTATCTATTCACTGTACCTTCGTACAGTCTTAATATCAAATATCAAGAAGAGGATCTTTATTTATTTAAGCTGTTCTCTGATTTCAAAATTTTATTCGTATTGTTTCATTGTACGATTCAGATTGTAGTTTTTAAGGAATACATCTTTCACTGGCAAGTATTTCGCCCATATTTGTGGTGTAAACGATACATAGAAACGAACTTAGAATTTTCATTTAATTTTATCGACTCGGCTCATTCGATAGAAACGAAACAATCTGTTACACTTTTTCGAACAAATCTGCGAGTCATAACGCTCGTCTGCACAGGACGCTGCATGTCCAACGAACTCTTCAACCACGCATCGAAGTCACCAGAGTCGCGCCCACGTTTCCAATTTTATTGCATGAAAACTAACCGCGTCGTCGATCCAAACTCTTTGTCGTATAGATCTACGATTCGTCCCACAGTTGTCTCAAAATTTCTAGCTTCGTATCTCGACGATTGACCAGAGATTTCTTTACCGAACTTTGAAAAGTAGCGACAGGATAGACGGGAGGTTCGAGGTTTGCACGAACGCGATCGTGGATCGTCCACGGGAGCGATCGATGCACAGAGACGCAATCAGCGCTGACAATAAATTGGAAAATATCCAACGAATTGCGTCCCGCCCCGGTGCGCGTATCTTCTGCATTTTTTATTTTGTTCATCTCATTTGTACACAAAATACCAACTATCTGTGCTGGAAAACGCACATACTGCTTGTACGCCTCGATATAATAATATATATATAATATATATATATCTATGTATATATGTATAATATTTATATATGTATATGGTGTATCGTTTGTTTTGCGTTAGGGCGCCAGTTTACCTAAAAATCAATATTTATAAGTATTCCTTCGTTCTGCCATGCGTAATATCGTAGCGCGTAGCGTGGATCTCTCTATTGCGGTGTTTTACAATTTACGCCTATCGCATTCAATTAATATTTACAGTCGTTCGTATTATTTAGTCGTATGTTTCGTGTGCCGTGCGTCTGGGCTCGAGAGCGGGCCCCCGCGCGGCGTAAAAGGATGATCTCGAAAATAGAAAAAGACAGAAAAGAAAAAAGGGAAAAGAAACAGAAAAATAAAATACATGGGAAAACTCCAAAAGAATCCCGCGCTGGGGATTCTTCTCGGTCTTTTCCCACCCCTCCGCTCTTGTTTTATTTCTCTCTCTTTTTTTCGCGTTTCCCACAACGCCTGAGAACCATTATTCTCCGTCGATCTCGTTGCCCATCCAGCTTTTCTCGCAATTTTCTTTCTTCTCTCCCGCAAAAATCATTCACACGAACGCGCGCCCCGCTAAACATTGCACAGTCCACGAACAGGCAAACACTCGGAGAAACATGGATATTATAATTTGTTCGACTACACGGTAGCCACAGCGCTCGACCAATGGGAACGAGAGAGACGCTTCATCTCTCTACTTTTACATTGTTCCTTATCACGTGCGTCTCCGTGGTTCGTTCGAAGGTCCTCCCTTCCACTTCGTTTTCACCTTCGACGACCGCGAAGTTTGACGAATTTGTAATATCGAACAGCTGAGTTCACCGACGGGTTACGAGAAAGATCGACCAACCGATCCTCTCACCCCATTGGACGATCGTTAAAAACTAGATATTATTTAGAAGGAAAATTCTTTTCGCCATCACCGCTCGCGCGTCGTCCGAGCCTTTCCGTCCGGAAGCCACGCGCGCAAAGTCGCGGTAACTTCCTGAAAGCCAAAACTCGCGTCTACGAATAATTCAGTGATTCTCGAACTTCGCTCTCCCGCGAGTTCGCCACGGTAAAATGAAATTATTAGAACCTCCTTTTGGAAAAATTCTTTATCAAAGATTAATCGAATGTGAACAAATTACCAGACCTGCATCGGTTCTGACCCTTTTTTTGGACGGTGTCTGAATATATCAACCATACTTTTATCGTTTTGGACGAATATCGAGGAACTCTGTAAAAATTTTATTTCCATCAAGAACAAATTCCTTTTCTCTTTGAAGAGTTTGAAAACCTCCGGGAGTTTGGGGAAGTTCGAGAAACACTGGAATACCCGATCCTCTTTATTTTTTAATTTTCCGTTAAAGTCGTCGTCGACCGGAAGTCACACGATTCAGCGACAGAGATAGGAAGCTTCGAGGGATTCAACCCACCGCGTCGATTCGTTCTCAGAATTTTTGATTCTATTTGTTTTTCAAATCGACAGAAATTCGTCCGATTGCATCTACGCACAATTTTGTTGAACGATGGAATTTTGACAGCGTGGATTACAACACGGCTGAAATTAACGGGGGAGCTTCGTCAACGATGGCGACAACAATGATAGTAACTACTAAAAAGTACGCGCTATGTATACTCCTGTACAAACTGTAATCGCACGGTGTCGCGCCGTTTTTCGTGATTTCTTTTTTTTTTTTGTCTTTTTCTCCCCACCGTTGAACAGAGTGTGCATCTATTTTAATAATAAAAGGTAAGCGTTTGATGGCGGCTCCACAAAAGAGAGAGAGAGAGAGAGAGAGAGAAAGAGAGAGTGTGTGATACCTGGCAGTAAAGGAAAATAGTTTCTTGTCAATTTCGAACAAGATTGTCATAGATCCGCACGTTTTTGAACGATGGTGTGCTCGCCGCGTAGCGAACAGCTTAACAAACTACATAACATTAGCGTGAATACGAACAACGAAGTCATCGATTTTAAAAATCGCTTAAAATCACGGGTACCGTGGAATTATGGTAAATTACATTCAGCCGCCGACCGCGAAGCTTCGTACCGTTTAAAAAGTAGAGGTATCCATTGTTCTCGCCAAAAAAAAATTTGGTATCCCCGCATAGATTCTCTATTAACGTCAACATATAAAAATATTCGAACTAATCTACCTTAATAAAAAAAAAAAAAAAAACCAACTAAATCCGACCTAAATCATTTCGACGGGTCTTCTTCTTCCCTTTTCTTCTTTTTTTTTTTTTTCCTCCCCTTTCGTTACAGAGAACTATTTTTATTCCCCTCCACGCGGGGAGAGCGCGACAATTGCTTCGTTCTCTTTATTGGCTATGAGTATTTCGCAAGATATTCACAAGATATATCACACGAACGATAAAGGGTTAAAATTTGAAAATCGTTTACGTATACACACGATGATGCCAGGTGACACTGATGAGCTAGCTTCGATGGCAGAAGGAAAAAAGAGCGGTGTATTAACATACACAAAGGTTCGTTCACACGCGAGCTCCTGCGCGCGAGTTTTCGAAAGTTTCATTTTTACTTTTACGGTTCTATCGTGTAACGAGCTAACTACACCCCCCCAATACTATACGCGCGAACAGCGCTGAGTGACTTTCGAGGTTTATTTTTATCGGGAACAAGGTGGTACACGGCAATGCTACTTTCGTCCTTAATATACAAGAGTGAGCTTCACGAACGTTCGTACAAAAGGTAGTCTTATTATACGCCGAACGACGCTTTCGATTCCCTCGGCCTGTTTTACAATTACAAAGTAGAATCCTTAGTCTCTAAACGGTTCCACGTGAACGCGAACAATTTCCACGCGTTTCCCCTACCCTCCCTCCATCGTTTCATTTTCTTCACCTTTTTTTTGTTTTTATTCATTTTCATTTTTTTTGGCATCGAATAAATGCAAACGCTCAGAAAATGTCCGCGCGCCGGGCACGCTCGATTAACGAGCCGCGTGTGAACGAGCCTTAACGAAGAGAAATTCAGCAAGTGACCTGCCTGTGAACCCCATTACGGCCGCAGGCCACCCTATCACAATCTTCGTCGACGTCATGGAGACGTTCGTCGTCAGCGTAGACGGCGATTTATGGTGATGGATGATGATGATTACACGCGATGATGACGTATAGCGATGACGTACGCGGGCGGATGACGATGACGGTGACGATGACGACGACGACGACGACGAATGACAACACGACGCAGCAACGTCAAAAGAATACCACCGTCGACCGTCTGCGAGTACCGCGCGCACTCCTCGTCGTTAAATCCTCAGAAGCCACGATACCCGATTTATCCAGCCTCGACGCGAGGCCACCACACTGCACCTTCACCTATACCCGCACCACACTGTAGCACCTCAACACATTGCGATTGTCATGGCCTATGGAACCTGCAACCGATGAATTACAGGATAATTACGGTGTCGAGTCTACGTTTTGTCAGTGCAACAGGTGATCGAGACATTTCTCCATAGTCCTACCATTAGTTCTATCATTTATATTTCGTTACGCTTTTGTTATTCAATAAGAATCTAGAAATGTTTAATCTGAGTTTAGGAACTTCTGGGAACTCAACGATCATAGGCTCCACCAGCTTATTATTACTACAAATTAGAGCAAGCTGGTGTTTTATTATTCTATGAGCGTATGAGAAGATAATCGTATCTCCCAATAAATTAGATAATTTGTTTTCTGCCTGAAACTTGTAAAATATGGTCCAAAAGTCAGTCGATGTAACTGTTTTATTTTATTTGCTTTCGATAGTTGTAATAAAACTTATGGCAGGACTAGGTACACTTCGAGGGACGTGTGACATTCATCGAGGGGGAGAGAAAAGATTTAACCCTTCAGGGACGGGATTAACCCCTTAAAAGATCAACCCTTCGGGGACGGATGCCGGAACATTTCCATTAACATACTTTTTTTTTCTGGTTTGGACGATATCTGAATAATCCTGTCGATGTAACTTAAAGAAGGAAAAGCAAATCGCATTCTGCTCGTCGATCTGGAAATATGTTAATTCGAATACAGATAAAGGGGGAGCACGATCAATAAATAGAAGTAAATATATGTATACATACAGGTGTGAACAGAGGGGAAGTGAATAGAAGAGTGCTGGAACGTACTATTATACAAGTAAACGAACGTAAAAGGAATTTATTGCGATTCGTGACGGGTGAGAATGGGGTAAATTGGGCTGGTACACTTCCATATAATCGTTCTGTGCGTGAATCTCAGAAAATGGTGGAGACAACTGGTTATTCCGGAGATCGGGTATATGTACAATTTTTATATACTCTGTGAGGGCTCGTTGAATAGAGAAAATGGACGTGAGACTTGGTGCACCGATCAAGGAGCCAACTGGTCCGAATCTACAATCCGTCGAAACGACGGGGACACGAATAAATAATCGTTCTAATCGAAAAATTAAGGGAGGAAGACTGGAGTCTGGTTATCGTTGCGATACCTGCAGGTGGAAACCAGGTCTTCATATTGGTGATTGAAAGATACCGTTTCATAGAAAACTGTAACATGTAACGTATGCAATGAAATCAATAAGAATTATTCTTCTATCCGTGTGTAATACGATTAATTTAAAAAAAAATATATATATATAACAGATCGCAGTAATCTTATGCCTCGTCCATACCGGTGTAATTTAAAGTCCTCCGTCCCCAGAGGGTTAATAAACGTGATCCGAGTATCAACGTGTTCAAACTTTCGCTATCGAGTAAAATAATTTTTCAAGACCGTTTCTACGACAGTCAAGTCTTAACTTTCAGAAAACTCTCAGCCTCTCAGCATCAGACTCGACTCGAACACGGTTTAAAGCTCTCAAATTTGTTATAGTTCCAATACGTCCCAAACGCGATTATTAGAATAATTTTAACGGTTCAGAAGGAGACGGGCGTACCTGGTGAGGTGTCGGCTGTTCTCATGAACGGCCATCTCGGAACTCTTAAACTCGTTCAGCTCCTTCCTAATGGCTGCCTTGTCCTTGGGGGTCAATCGTGTCCAAGGCTTGTCAGCCCTTCTATCGTACTCGTGGGCCTGCGTGACTTCAATGTAGTCATTGAACCTGATAATCTGCAAACGAAAGCAAAACGTTATCTCGTTATTCAGTTTCGATCTTCGTCGACTCGAGGCAAGATTCTGGATTGTCGAACGAAATAAAATATTTAAAGCCTGTATTTTAAAAGGCTACAACATCGTCGAGCCTTCGACTATCCTTCGAACCAGAATTTTGTCGCAACATGGCGGCCAACGCACCTTTTTCTCCTTAAGCTCTTCGACGGTCGGTCGGAAGCTGAGTTTCCGCAGCAGGTATCGCTTCTTCTCCTCCTTCTGTTTCTTCTCCTCGGCGGGGCTTTGCTCTGAAAACACGTCATGGATCGTTTCGTACAACCCCAACAGAACAGCAATTATTTTGTCGCGGTTCGCGCGTAAAAAGAAACGATTGCTCGACGCCATTTACGCGACACTCGACTTGCTCATGCATTTAAAGCTTACTTTTCAAGATATTTCGCTCCTCCAGTTCCTCTTGGGTCGGTCGCATGCTCAGCCGCCTGAAACAACAATGCCACGTGAATCACCGTCGACCTATCGATCTTAATCCGCTTTCGTCCAGTTCGAACGGCCAAGGGACGGTGTAAAACACGCGCGCGGAGGTAAACAAATGATTTATCGCGGTCAACTGTTTGTCTCGTGATCCGATGTAATCTTCTTTAAAGAGAACAGTCGCGTAGGACGCTCAGAGTCGAACAATTCGAAAAGAAATGGTTATCTAACCTTTTGATAGTGTGATACTTTGGCGTCACACGATTTTAAGATCGTTCGAGGAAAATAAAATACGTATAAAAGCTCAGACATGGGCAACATTTTTATCTGGATAAAAATTTTTAATAAAAATGAAGAAACAAAAATTATTCCATCGATCTAAACACCACTAATAGATCGTTTTTCGATCTTGTATTGGGTTTGCATCGTTTCAATAAAATTTAATCCACCTCTGATATGGTGTATTTTATAATTTATTAAGCCAATAGTATCTACTGAAATTCCTATCAAGGGGGTTGAACAAATATTTTTCTGACGCTTCAGTCGTGCAGAGTGACTCGTTTTTATCTGCGACGATACGAGAAAATTTGCAGAATTGAAAATGGCCGCGTTTATGGGATCCCTGGGACCGCGAGAAGAAAGATGGCGGCGCCAAGGACGCTCGTGAACGGCGAGTCCATTCACGAGCGTTGGTCATGATCGCGTCGGAATTCGCGGACGGCCAGATGGGGAAACAAATCCACGCTTTCCCGGTAGATCGCTAAATTTAGGAGCCGGCCACGGTTTCTACGTTGCGTCGCCGGTGCATCGATTCTCGTGAATGTAACGCGCCGCGCTTGCAATCGATAGCGCGAATAGTTCTGGCTCTTGCGTTTCTATGGCCAGCATCGTTGCTATTCACGGCCACGCGAGATACGGCGAGGATTCAGCGGACGCTTGAATGCTCGCCGTGAATGGCGGCCCCGGTGTTCCTTTCAATAACGCGAGCCACGCTTTTCTCCATCGTTTTCCCGATTTTATTTCAGGGACGCTAAGGACGCTTTGGCTCTAATAACGCGCGAGTCCCTTTCCTACATCCTTTTTTTTCGACGCTCGAAGAGTTGGACGTCGAATCGGTGATTTTATTTTAATTTGCAGAAATTAGTAAATTTCGTTTCAGAGAAATCGACGGTGCAAAATAGTCGACTCTGTCTTTTGGATGCATGTTGATACAAGACCGACGATTTAATTTTATTTTGGGAAGTTAAGTAGCAATTAAATGGAGGTTGCATTGCTCGAGACAGCCGCTGGTCATGTTTCTGGACTATTCAGGCGAGTGAGTCAACTGTCAGTGATGAATCATCGATGGATTTGATTTATTATTGTTAGACGAGCGATCTGGGGGATCATTGATGCGAGAGACGAAAAAATACTGTGGTTTTAATACATTACTCTATCTATTTTTACTGCCAAGGGAACGCTGCTAACTGTCAGGCGCCAATTTTTGATGAATCATTGCAGAAATATTCAATGACCCAGCGGAAAAAACTGTGTTTCGTTTCTGCAATGTTTTAAGGGAACATCATCCCTTTTTACCAGAGTCATTTTATTTTCCTCGAGGTTAATCCTCAATTTTACATAAATACACTACTATACAAAGAATACCAACAGAGTTTCAGAACCGATAATATGCAAAGAAATATTTAAAATTTTTATAAACGTGTAATGAACTTCAACCTGTTCTAACTGATATTCGTAATAAAAAATGACCCGATTCGGAGGTTTTATGGATTCTCTGGGTTCAAAAATATCCTTTGTCAGTCTCCGAGGTGAAAACGCAGAAAAGATGGAGAATCTTTTCACCTGATGAGCTTGGCACCAATTGCCTCCTTCGTTTCCTGCCTCTCATTGTCCGACTGCAGCTGAAGGATGTTCCTGTTGATGAGTTCCTGCCTGTCCGGCCTCAGGGAGAGCTTCAGCGACAGCGACTCCTTGCGCGCGATCTTCGCTGCCAACCGGCCTGCAATTAAACAAACAATCATCAGACCGCTGATCACGAACTCACGTATCCGCGTATGTATTTTGCTTCGTCTAACATTTACTCCCACTTTCTATTTCGGCTGGAAACTTTTTCTCGGCACACTGAATCTCTGAAAAACTGCCACACTCGAATAAAAAATAAAACGACGACCTTAATGCAATCAATATAATAGAAGTACTAATTTGGACACAATAATGCTTCAGAGAGCAATGAAAAAATGTTTCCTTCCGGTGAGACTATTAAATATTACTGACCACAGAACTGATCCATGACCCTACTTTGTTATTTGAGAGTTTTTCGAACGACAGAAGTAATTATAGAGCGAATCTTCGTGAAGAATAAATAACAGGAGTCGTTGTTTGTCGAACACACGTCATGTGTTTTCGAACGATCGTATCGAACACCACTACACGCTCGCGTTTCGAACTCTTGACTACTACAATAGGAGACGCTATTATCGACAACAGAGGCACGCAATAATCTCTCGTCGAAGCGTTTTATTCTATTTTAAGAACGATTCGTACGTGATTTACCATCGACGAGCGAGGAGCAACTGTTGCTGCGACGCAATGGCGGCTCCCGTTTGGAGGGCTCGATCGAGGCACAGGCGATCGACAGGGTCGACGCGGTCCAGATCGACAGCATGGTGTCATCGCTCTGTTCATTTCTCGCGACGACCACCGCTGCACTAAATTCCACGCACGAACGCCCCCGCGAAACGGTTTTATCTCGATTCTCGTTCGCGATTTTTAATCGAACTCGCCCCCTCGTGCACTTTTCACGCGCGATTTTTCTCCCTTAAACGTCGACGCGATCTTTTTATTTCGTGTCTCGAAGTTTCGAACTCGATCGAGACGCCGAACGGTTCGCGGAAAACCGAAGCAAAACAACGGCCAGAAGCACACTGAGCCACTTGCCAGCTATCTTCGGGGATTAATATAACCTTCGAGGTGTTTGCGCGATCTCGCGCCTGTCTGCGTGAATAAACGTATCTCGTCGCGAGTATAATTAGTACGGTCCACGAATGCTGATTCTGAGGCCTTTTGGCAAACCCATCTTCGCCTATCTCAACGTCCCTTCGCGCCTTCAGTTTCCACTCGAAGGACCTGTCGATCGCTTCGCTCGAATAGAATTCCAAAGGAACAATGCGAAACGTTATTTTGCATCGCGTGAGATAATTGTTGCGCCGAAAAATTGCATCACGGTCGAGAGGATCGGTACAAAAGAAATCCTCTAAAAAGCAATTAGGGAAAATCGTTAACGTGCCCTCGAATCGGCGGGATTAATCGTTGAGTAGCCGACGTTACGTCGCGAAAGAACAATGGTCGGGGGGGGGGAAGAAATTCCAATTAGAAACGTCGACATCCCCCGTATATCGTTCGCGTAATTCGTTCCGCGGGAAAGAAACTGGAAGAAAAATGACGCTGGCCGATTGTATCCGTTCATATTATATTTCTCGTTAAATCCGCCAGCCTTGGAGGCGGCTTCGTTTCGAAAAGCTTTTACCGCCGACGCGGAACGACGTCCGAGCGAATCCTCGTCCCGATATTTCTAGCCGAGCGACTTACGATAATGAAAAATAAAATACCGTCGAAGCGGCAGAATTATCGATATCATCGTGAAAGTTTAAATATTTCTCATGTTTAACATCGAAGTTTCGAAAAATAATGAAATTTGGACGTTGTTCCTTTTTATAATTGTTAACTGTTGGATATGGTGGGAGAAATGAAGTAAAACTATTTTAAATTAAAACTTTATAATTGGTTTTATTTAAAGTAGACAGGGATTGTGTCTTTACTCAACGAGAGAAACTAAAAGACTGAACGTCGTGAACAAAAATTCGTCACGCATTCGTAGACCCTCTTGGGCCCTATCTCGCTTAGACTAAACAGCAACTGTGATCAAAGAAACACAGCTCCATGCTCTCGACTCGAAACTTGAGAGTCGAATATATACCAGGATATCCGGTCGATAATTTTTGTTAATAAATCAACATTAACAATTTCTGCCTCGAGTTCTCGAGAAGAGAAGGAGAAATTTGCCTCGTTGAATTTGTTTCTCGTATTGCGTTTCCGTGTTCGATTCCTCGTTCGAATATTTGTTACACGATGATAATTGGGAATATAATTAAGGTTAATTAGGTAACGTTACAGGGGAAACTGAATACTACGGTTTAATTTTCTACGTAATTGCTATAGAGTTAGAATGCAATTACGTAACATTAAACGTTACATATTGTATCTCGTGTTTCAAACGAACAATTTTTCCACTTATTTCGAACGTGAAAGTATCATACAATTCTTTCGTCCTAATCGATTTAGAATATAAGGGATGCTAGGAGTTTTCACGTCGAAATAATTATCGAGTGACTTTAAAAATGTTTCGAAAATTTATATTTGATACAGGAGTACTTTTCTGTTAACACTGACGAATGTCAGATTGCATATTTAAAATTGCAGAACGCGTACAGATTATTTTTTAATTACTCATGTTGAATTTGTTTGGTGCAATGGCATGAATACATATTCAAAATCGTATTTTAAGGTAAGGTAGGCGAAAGACGACGATAAAATTGAGAGGGGACGCAATGTACTTACTTTTCTCGTCGTCGTAGTCGTCCCTGTAAAGTACCTGCCCGTCACCCGAGTCGCCATCGACGTCCTCCCTGATCACGTACGGCCTCGCGTTCTCCTTGTTCTCCAAAGTGCTAGGCAGGGCGAAGCCGAATCTGACCGGTCGACTGCTGAAATAAGCGCCGGGGGAAAAACGAGCGCACGGTTAGAACGATTCTCTGCTTCGTATCGGGGCAAAATCACTCGGCGATTAGGCGACGAATACCGCGAGGAGCTATAAATAAAGAGAAACGATGCGACTCGAGACACGTTTGCGTCAGAAATTGATCCCTTTGCATCGAATCAAGATTTATTACCGCTGGTTTAAAGTTTACCGAGACGTTATTTCTAACTCTCCGGCTGGTTTTCATCGACCCAGTTGATTTTGTTCCCGATCCAGTGGTAGTCAGAGCTCCCGAGATCCAGAAATTCAAGACAATATTGAAATTACAATTTTGCGTTTATTTCTGTAAAAAATTCTACTTTGGCTCTTTACTGGATCCCCGGACAGCCCCGACAGTAACGTTTGGTCGACGCTACACGAATCAATGTTCTACTCTACGATGTTCCAAGTACGAGATGCATATGGAGGGGATGAAACAACGCCAGTGACAAGGGGGTGGAGAATTGGAGAATGCACAGTGTGACGTCGATGAAGATAACAGAAGCAACTTGCTGGGCTCTGAAACGGACACCGACGTCGTCCGTTTCGAAACGCGTTATCAACGACGTCGACGCAGATAACCGTTCCCTTCGCGACGCCTATTCTTTTCCATTCGCGACGACGATTGCTGTTTTTTCTTCTCTATTTTTAATTCCGTTACGGCGGAATGGACGATCGTTTCGAATCAGAAACCGTCGACAATCGTTCAATTATTCAACCCTTTCTTCTTGGTCGCGTTTTGGCTGGATTATTTTTTGGAAACATTTCTGTTCACAGTTATAAGAAATAATTTCTTTTTTTTTATCGATGGGTTATTTCGATTCATCTTGGATCGGATATTTGAACGATTTTTTAAATTTAATCGAAACACATAAAACACCAATATTTTAAGAACAGTTCAACCAGTATTTACAGTAAAAAGGGCTGAGACAAAATAGTAGACACTTATAAAATACAAAAATTGAAACGATCACGCAAAAGGGTTCCCAAGTATCGTAATAAAAACGTGACGAAATTACCACAAAAGAGAAATAAATGTTTCGTGCATGGATTCGTTGGAAATGTTTTAAATTCGGAGACGTTGCACGATCGTACATTCCATCGAACGTTAAAATAAAAAAACGAGAAAAAACTTGCCTTCCACGAACAGTTGCATATTTTAAAAATAGTCGACGAGCGTGGAAGCGTCGAAGTCGCGGCGATAAAACACAGAGATACGGGAAAACGATTAGAAGATTAAAAAGAAAAAGGAAGGAAAAAGTAAACGCCAGGGGTCCCTGACGCGTCGGGACGAAGATCGAGGTCCTCGTTCTCGTCGATCGATGGTTCGAGGCTCTCGGACGCGCGAGGAACTTGATAATGGAACGTGTGAAGCGTAGGCGACAGTTTACAATGGGTTTCCCTAAGGTTTTCTCATGCTTAAGGTCGCAAGTTTACCATGCTAACGGCGCTCGTGATGCTGACACACAGAGAGACGAAAAATAGTAAAAAAGAAAAAAAAGTAGAAGACGAAAGATCGATAACAGGGTGATAAAGTGAAACGGGGAAACAAAGGCGGAGAAAGATAAAGGTACAGAGAGACCAGAAACAGAAACGTTTGTTAGTTCTCTGCGATCAACCGCCGTGGATAAGACAAATATTTATATTATACATATATGTTTTGATATTATATATATATATTCGCTATCTTTTATATACACAATATCGGTTCGTACATGCTTAGTTAGACCAATGCCCAATTACCATATTCTCATCCTAGGCCTCAACGGTGGCCTTCTGGTTAAGCATAAGAAAAATACGATATTTTACTAGTGACTGATACATGTTAATGGACGATACTTTTTTGCGTGGGAGCCGCCTCATACCCCGGAGCATCGTTCTCGATTCCTTCGATATTGAGTTTCGCTCGACTGTTGGTTTCGTTGCTTTTCGGGACTGGAACAGAATCTCTCTGACACACTGTGTCTATTGGGTTATTCGCTGTGCACACGATACCAAAATAACAAACTTCTCTTCTCGCGATGACACCCTCCGAATTAAACATTATATCCTCAATCATATAGATCGATGGTATTCACAAAATTCACACGAAGTAAATCTACTTAACGCGTTAATTATTTCGGTGAATGGATATTCGTGTAGAACCCTGATTTTAATTAAAATTCCATTAAACATTACACGCTTTCAACGCGCTTCGAAATAGTTACGAATAGAGTTTAAATTGAGGTGCTTTCCGAATACAAATTTCTACCCTTTGAGGTTTACCAATTGAATGATATTCTATAATTGTAGACCGAGTAACTTCCCCAAAATGTAACAGATTTTAATGTCTAGCTTTAAATTAAAAAATATTGTGTTTTACGGGTGCCCGATGCATTTTTGATCACCGCAGTACTTCAAAGTATCCAACCAGTCAGTCCAATGACACTCGTTCGAGAGGGGAACCGAAACGAGCGTCCGCCTGAATAAAAATGATCGACAGAGCTCGAGAGAGAATGGCAGGAGGCCCGTGATAAACGCGATGCGTGAAAGAAATGACAAGGCCGGAAGGTGAAGAACGATGTTCCAGACGAGTCGGGACACTCCAGGGTTTCGAGACGTTTCCATTAAAGCCAACGATAATTAAACGGGCGGCCAAGTCGACACTGACCCCCCCGAATTTATCGTCGACCGGTTAAAAACGTCTGAGAGGTTCTCAGGGGCGTTTAAACGAAAACAGAGTAGTTCGAACACGCCGTCGAACCTTGAAGTAGGCCCGAATATTCCGAACGAAAGACTCGTGGGGTTCGAATCTCGAAAACAGAAATTCATTCACAAATTAAGGCTCGTTACGGGTACACGATACGGTGAAGAATATTAGGTACGAATTTTCGAGTCGTCGAGTCTTTCGAGTGGATTTCATCGCAGAATTGCTTGGAATCGGACTAACTTGAAGGAGGCTTGCAGCTCTTGGCGCAGGGTCAACGGCCTGTTCTCCTGCGTGGGCGTGTTCTGCGGCGTTCCGGGACCACTTCCGGAACCCCTCTTCTTCAGCACGCTCTTCAGCGGCACCGCGTGAAACTTAGGCTCCTTGGCGGGAATCTCCTCGACCCTCGACGTGTCGATGGTAGGATCCGGCTGGGACATCCTGACCACGTACACGTTGTCTTCGTCGTCCCCGTCGAAGTCTTCCTCGTCTTCTGAAAAACATTCGTTCGGTTGCAGACACGATGATTTCACTCTCTGAATGGATTAAGTGTCGTAATTAAAGAAATTCAAATGTCCATTGCTTGCAATAATTCTAATAAATAGACGACAAATAACAAGAATAAAAAAGCAGATTTAGTTCGTTATTATTCTCTTATTCTTGGTGCAATCACATAAACGAAAGATGTAAATCATAGAATGGATAGATCAGCAGTTGGGTGTAATAATTAAATTAATTCTGATGTCTATTGCTTGCAATAATTCTAATAAATAGACGACAAATAACAAGAATAAAAAAGCAGATTTAGTTCGTTATTACTCTCTTATTCTTGGTGCAATCACATAAACGAAAAATGTAAATTATAGAATGAAATTATAGATCGGTAGTTAAGTATCGTAATTAAAGAAATTCTAATAAATGACGTCAGATGAAAAAAATAAAAAGGTACGTTTAGTTCGATGTTATTCTCTTACTCTTGGAGCAATCGCGTAAACGAAAGATGTAGATCATAGAATGGATAGATCAGCAGTTGGGTGTAATAATTAAATTAATTCTGATGTCTATTGCTTGCAATAATTCTAATAAATAGACGACAAATAACAAGAATAAAAAAGCAGATTTAGTTCGTTATTACTCTCTTATTCTTGGTGCAATCACATAAACGAAAGATATAAATTATAGAATGAAATTATAGATCGGTAGTTAAGTATCGTAATTAAAGAAATTCTAATAAATGACGTCAGATGAAAAAAATAAAAAGGTACGTTTAGTTCGATGTTATTCTCTTACTCTTGGAGCAATCGCGTAAACGAAAGATGTAGATCATAGAATGGATAGATCAACAGTTGAGTGTAATAATTAAAGAAATTCTGATGTCCATTGCTTGCAATAATTCTAATAAATAGACGACAAATAACAAGAATAAAAAAGCATATTTAGTTCGTTATTATTCTCTTATTCTTGGTGCAATCACATAAACGAAAGATGTAAATTATAGAATGAAATTATAGATCGGTAGTTACTTAAGTGTCATAATTAAAAAAATTCTAATAAATGACGTCAGATGAAAAGAATAAAAAGGTACGTTTAGTTCGATGTTAGTCTCTTACTCTTGGAGCAATCACGTAAACGAAAGATGTAGATCATAGAATGGATAGATCAGCAGTTGAATGTATCAATTAAAGAAATTCTGATGTCCATTGCTTGCAATAATTCTAGTAAATAGACGACAAATAACAAGAATAAAAAAGCAGGTTTATTTAAGAGGATTCGAAAGATCGTTAAAAAATTGAAGAAAATGGATACGTACCTTCGTCCTCGTAATCCGAGGATAGGGGATTCCGTGTTTGCCGCTGTTTGGCCAACAACAGAGTAGGACTCGAAGAGCTGAACATCGGCGGGGGCGGAATCGGGCCGATCTCGCTCAATGGAATCGGCGGTTCCGGAAGCTCCGACAGCATCATCGTGTTCTGAGACGGCAAGGGGAAGCACCATTCGATTACTTGTTGGTTCTCGCCGCTCTGTTCCAGAACCCCCTTGTCCACTGTAAACATACCGAAAAGAACACGTAAATATCTGTATGAAATTCGGAAAAAAACATAGGAAAAGCGAATTCCATCGAAATTACCTATTTTCCCCCCAAACCACCGAAGGGATTTCGACCAAATTATATTTTGCAATAAATTTATCTCTCCGTGTTCATGATCGATAAAAAGCAATTTTCCAAATACCTCAGACACGACTCTGCTCTTCGTTCGAGCGAGTCAACCTCGTAAGTTTATTTGCAAAAAGAGTGGTACGACGTTATTTCTGTAGACAAAAATAAATTTACCATTTTGCATTTAGATGGACGCGCCTTAAACAAAATACGGAGCTCGACTTGAAGAATTTACGATCTGCCGTTGAGCGCGCGGCGGAGGAGGTATTTTTGCCCAGGGAATTGAAATTGTTCTCTTGCATCCCCCACCCCCTGTGTGCAATATACACCGTCGTCCATAAGTCATCGGACGTTTGGTCGAAAAATGCAAACAATATACGGGTACAATTTTTCTAAATCGTTCTTATTGCCTTAGATTGTTAATTTAATATTTTTAAGAACGACAAATTCACAAATATTAGTTTTTCCTACCATCGACTGTCCAATTGCTATTTTTTCTGGGACGGTTCGCGTTCGAGAAAATCAATTTCGAAGATTCCGTTGTACGTGCAACTCGCCATGGCTTCGCTAACGAGTCTGTCCATTGCTCGCTATTTCTACTCGTGTTTGAATTGCAAACGCGCCCGTGCTATTTGTTTAAATCGGTTGCAACGAGGTAGAAGGTTGCGACGAGTTCGAGGAAGTACAGATAGCACCGTAGCTCCGCGAACGGTTGCAAAAGTAGAAACAGCGAGCAATGGACAGACAGGAACACGTTAGCCAAGTCGTACCGAATTGCTTGTATCCCAGGCGGATTTCCAGAATCAATTTTCTCGAAAATACAGCCACGACGAAACTTCATCGCCCGTGTTCGACGTATACACGTTGAACTGGGAACGCCCTACGTGGGATATAACATTTTTAAAACGATCACTCATCGTTTCTTTTTAACGAGGTTCCAGTCACTCGAAAATGTAATAAATCTATACTGATTCAACTGGTAGAAATTGACAACCTCACATAGAGATTATTGAATCAATATTAGGATTTATCTATAGAAATATTAACAATCAATTACTAGCGAAACTTCGTGAAACTGTTGGTTCGCGAAGTTAACTTGCCTACAGTTTCAATGAAAACAATGGAACTTTGTATCGCAGAAGATGGTAGCTAGAGCACATATTAAGTGTTTCATAATAACACGATTATTATTATGTCACGAGTTCATAAAGGACCTAACCATGTTCGAATTTCCTTAAGCAACTTATCGAATAGAAATAAAAATGATCCCCGAAGAAAAAGTGTTCTGACAATTTTAATATAGCTGTTCACAGATAACAAGTCTTGCAAGTAAAAATAAGACTAAAGTGTCATATAACAAACAATTCATAAATGCTTCGTTAAGAAGTTATGATAAAAATATGAAGGTGTTTTTTTATTTACTAAACGAACAAATTTACTAAGGCTTTTTTTAAAGAGAGCAACTGCTAATCGAGGCACGAAAAAATAGCGTTTACGTAGAATTATGTGGTCGACTGAAACATTTCTTTATCAGAGTTTAGTTTCTATCATTTAAATCAGATGTTGAAGCATTCCTTCTTCGACGATAACTTTTCGTTGCCATAAAATTTTCAACTAAACTGCAAAGAAACTCAAGACATCGAATGCTTGCAAAAGATTCATTTTATTTTATTAAAAAATTCTTTTTCTCAGCCGAGTTTCACGGTTCATATTTTTGATACAATTTCTTAACAAAGAATCTATTCTATTAAGATGATCGCTACCTTGACGCGAGGTCGTAAGAATGTAACACTTCGAAAATGTCACAACCCAGGTGGACGGTGTTATTCATAGACACACGGAGTGCTACGGGTCGGAAAAGAAACGCGTGCCAATCGTTTCGGGAAAACATGATTCATCCGGTGGCACCGGGTGACGGGATGCTTGGCAAGTATGCATAGCGTTTTTCCGTGACGAATTACGAAATTCCGCTCCGGGAGTTCATACCGCGGACGGATTCCCTCGTGACGCGCGCGTCTCGTCCTCCTTTTTTTTCCCCCAAACCCCGCCCCCGCGAGTTTCTTTTTCATCGCGTCGCGGGGTATCATCCCCGTCGCGGTTCATTTCTCACGAAACGCCCGATCCACGGGCAAAGAATAATAAACGAACGCCGCCGCGACACACGGGATTGCGTAACGCCGTAATATTTTCGCGATGATGCAGAGATTCCACCTAGAGATCGAGAATTCCGTTTTTAAATTGAAATTCCTCCCCAAACCCCCACTCGCGGGCAGGTTTATTACGTTTATTCGCTCGCGGATTATGACGTTCGCGTATATTATTGTTGCACGTCCAACGCCGCGAACTTTCAACCTGCTTCCGGCGCTTGGTACATTTATAGACGCGTGTTTGACGTTTAGGGCACTTGGCAAGAATTAAATATTTTTTACTTCGTTTTTTATTCGAAGCTACTCAAATTTTCAACGTCCTATGCGTTAAATAACTGGTTTTCCATGCGTGAGAACATCCTCGATTTTTTTTTTTAAATCATTTCAAAGGTTTATTTACGATATTTAATACTAGAACTACCAAAGTGGTTAAAATGACCCGTTCGTAATTTCTAATAAAACTTGTACAAAATTTATTCGACTGAATTTATGAAAAACCGTAACTTTCTATAAGAGATTGAATAATCATTTTCATTGCACGATACATTTATTCAAGTATCTATCGTTTTAATTTCTAGTGTGAAAGAAACATATGTTCGAAGTGTCAGTCACCATCAACTATTATATCACATAAATAAAAAATGTAACAAAGAAAGAGGAGTTTGGACCAACAATGAATATTTGTTGCAAAATTTGATGGAAATAAGCGCCAGCGAATATCTCGCGTGGTTTTTCGCGGAATTTCGAACGACCTTCGAGCAGGTGACACGAAACTGCGAACGGTCGAAAATTTCGGTAGAAGGAACTTGGAGAATAGTTCGAGCGAATTGCTAGGATTCCTCGCGTTCCCGGGGCGTCGAACGGTCCGTCGAACAGCGAACCAATTTCCAACTCATCGAGACTGTTGAAATCGATCGTGGAACCACTTATCGCTACCCGGCAACTCCTTCGCCAGCAATCGAGACGCCGATCCGCGGTGGGATCTATAAATAAGAATTTATATTTCCGGGAGACTCGGACCGTAAATTTCGAGCGAGGTTCCCCCGACGGGGAACCCGTGAAAAGACGTTTCGCTTGGGATCGCGATTATGGATATTCCTTGCACCCACGCGCGATTTTTTAAAACCGAAAGCTTTGGGAGTATTTATTATTTGACGTTAGATATTTCAAATTTACTTAAATAGTGATTGTCAACGCTATTCATTGCATTTAGAATGCAATTTTACTTTCAATCGGGATATATAAATTGCCAACCCTTTGATAATCAAAGCTTTGGGAGTATTTATTATTAAACGTTAGATATTTCAAATTTACTTAAAAAGTGATTGTCAACGCCTAGATTCATTGCATTTAAAATGCAATTTTACTTTCAATTGAGATATATAAATTGCCAACCCCTTGATAACCAAAGCTTTGAGAGTATTTATTATTTGACGTTAAATATTTCATATTTAGTAAAAAAGTGATTGTCAACGCTAGATTGACTGTATATATTTAGGATGCAATTTTCTTTTCTTTAAATAATATAACGAGAACCAGTCAAATTGACGAGTAATCTGGCGTAAACATAATTGGATCGTTCCTATCGCAAAAGCCATCGATTTTCGATCGAACAAGTGGATTTCATCGTCCGAGAGCTCGTTCGTTCTTCCCATCGAGAAAAATTCCGAGCACGTTCTACGGTTCTACGGTCCAATTATTAATTTAGTGGCTTCCTCTGCGCCCTCCTCCAGCATCTTGCGTTCCCTCGTAACGAATAAAATGAAGGAAAATAAACAGACCGCTGTCTCTCGAGATTCCCCGCAGTCGGACGAGATTCAGAAACAAAGAAATCCACGCCACACAAGTTCAGCGTTTCTAAATTTCTGTCGCGGAACCACGAAAGGCTGCACCCCCGCGAAGGAGCCTAATAAACGTGTTTCCAGTCTCCGAACGATGCAATTTCGTCGGGGGGTAGGAACAAACGAGGATCCAGGGGGATGAAAGGCTGACTAAGAAGGGTCGCGGGCGATTAAAGCGAGAACTGGAGGGCAGCGGTGGCCTCGAAATCCCGTCTCTCGCGAAGAAACGCCCGGGGAGGCGGCAACGAAAACCTGTTACGAACTTATTTCCACCCGTCGCGATGTCTTTCGCGCGTCACGAGTCTCAGGAACGGGGCTCCGGGCTAAGTGCTCGCGACGAGGGTGACTATTTGCCCGAGGACCCCGTCACCTTTGACCCAGGACACGCTGTCTCTGCCCCGAAACTCGGTCCACCTTTATTGGCGGGGATTAATAAGGCCTCCTCGATCGATGACACGCCGCCTTTTAGCTCAGTTTGCCCAACTTTCACGCTGTTAACTTGCTACTACGTTCGCCATGGAGTTGATTAACGCTCGCTCCGAGACTGACGACGGTCTCCAGCCCCGGGAATTACTTCTTTCGTATGCACCCGCCCTCCCTTAACAGCGTTCTCCAATCTCGACTCGCGATGCAGGCGCCTCGTATTTTTTATCGTGTATCCGTGTAAATATTTGATTAGAAAAATGGGGGATCAAAAACAGATGTGGGCGTGGAAACGTATTTAACCCTTGACGATCCAAAAAAGATATATTTCCAGAGTAATAGAGATAAGGAACTTTTAATAATAAAGTGTCATTAACCGTAAAGGGTTCATTGAGCAAATGTTATTTAAGTGCCACTGAACGAATAATTAAACTGGCTATTTCAGATCCGGTCAACAGAGATCTAAAATTAACCCTGATCGAACAGTAAGACTATAAATTCGTGAAAACTGTGCTCTCAAGTTCTTCGAATCGCCTAATAAATACACTCGAATAAAAGGATTAATACAAACACCTGTTAACAATACACACTGAAAGAAATGTACAAATCAAAGGAAATAAATCTCCAATTGAAAATCACAGCAGATTTGTGAAAATTCTTTTATTGGAAATTACGAGGAGGGAAAGTACACCAAGAATACATTGTAAACGTTCAATTTCTCCCTCGAGAACCATGCAAAGGATGCAACAGAGCCATCGCGATAAGAAAACTGAAGCTAGAGGAACTAAACATTCCATGGAGCGGTGAAAATAAGTGAAAATGAAAATGTTTCTCTACGGTTGAAATCTGCAAGATACGCGTTTCCTGATAGCGCGGTTCGCGTGTACGTCGAAAGATTTTGTTGGAAAGTAAATTCGAGACGGGCGGAGGGACAAGTCGAAGATAAAAGCGAACTTTGAAGTTTCGTGGGTAAACGGGAGTTTTAAAGGCGATTTTCGACGGGACGCGAAAGTTTATCGTTTCGCTGCTCTATCCCCCGGAGAAAACTTCCCGCGGAATCGACCGAGAACTTTCGGTTCTGGTTAGAAATGGAGATGCTGTTCCTTTTTATCGCGGGCGTTTTATTTAGCGAACTCTTCGCAGCCAGTTAGCGAAACACAACTTTCGATCTTTCCGTATCTCGCGATAAACGTCGTTGAAATTGCACGGAATATTTATTATCGTTAGATGTTATGCATTTATGGGAAATTTTAATTTTCAAGAAGCTATAGCAAGAGCATTATTAATTCTATTAATCATCATAGATCACGAGACACAAATTAAAAGGTGAATTTAATAAATTTTTATTAGCGTTACGTGGTCTCCTTTTCGCAGAATTTTCATTTTCCATGACGTTTGAGGGGCCTTAAAAAATTTGTCGCGACACCCCTCGTATAATTTTTGATTTTCGTTCGAACGTGGGACAACATTGTTTGGTTATTGCGCGTCGATACGCGAGAATTTAATATCCGGCCGTGTAAAAAAAAAAAAAATAGAGGAGCGTCGCGATATTAAATTGGCCACAACTTTTCTGATAATAGTAATACCGATACCATCGTTTCGTGCAACGCGGTTATCCGCCGTTCGACCTTCCGAACGATTTTTGTTCCCCCGATTCAGAAGTTATTATTTCAATCATAGCGCGACGGACGTAATCTGAAAAGCCGATAATCCGTATAAGCCGGCTGTATTATTTTTACTACTTTCTCGCGTGGACACAGAGCGTTTCAGCGTAGGAATTACAACCGATCGTCTGTAATCTGTTGCGAGATGGATCAGCGACGATGCGTAACGCCGCGAAAATTTTATTGCACTCTTTTTTTTCGCGTCTAAATTTTTAATCAACGAGCCTCCGTACTGTAAAACAATTATAAAGTTACCATAAAGTGAACTATAAAGTTTCTACGATGCGTTACTGTCGCTGGAACGTTGACAGCGTGAATTTCTTAAGGCATCAAACTTTCCATGCGATACGAAGTTTATGCACGGAGGAGAAATTCGTACTGAAAGTATGTTTTCATCGTCGATCTGCGTTAGGGATACATGCGACAGAATATTGCAATACGTGTACCTCTCTAATGTAATATAATATAATGGCTCAATCAGCTGGACAAACGCGAAAATTCGAAGCAATGGAGGAACGATTGACTTCTATGCTTGATACTCGTCGATCTGCGTTAGGGATACATGCGAGAAAGAGCATAATAACAGATACCCAAGTATAAAATTGAATAAACATCGATGGTCATAGGCTACAGGAACATCAAAATGTTTTTCTTGCAATGCTAGTTTGATGATGGAGGCGATTTTAATTTGTAAATTCTTGAATTTTTAGTACAATCAGAATATAGTGTTTAGAGATTAACGAAGATCCAATATAAATTACTTTCTTTGGGTCTCGTGTACCTATACACAAACTCGAGAACCACTGGACTCTCACACGAAACTCTCGTATCAATGATTCTTAAAATGAACACGAGATTCGTAAGTCGAAGAGATCCTCGAAAGACGACATTCAAAACACTACTATTGTCGAATTTCGTCTTCACTCTACGAAAGCTGAGCACGTTCATTTTAAGAAATCATCACATCGTCCCAATTCTTCCAGTTCGAAGGCTACCACTAACACAACCAATAGCCAACCCTCAGGAGCGACGTTCGTTTTAACAATCACTGCTCTTATTCTTCCAAACAATGAAAATGCAAACCAAGTCTGCACGGTTCCTTCGTGTTTCACCGTCCCAGGCGAACACGCATCGAGCAGGCTATTTCCGTACGAAGATAACTCGAGATACCGCGAGGGTCAAAGGTCGAGATTCCCCGGTAGCAGTTAAACGTTATCGGCCGTCTACGGATCAAACTGTACTCACTGTCGAACAGCTTGAGTCTCCTGGCTACATCCCTGGATACCGTCCTGGATACCAGGTTGTACGGCCTACACGGCTTTTGCTGGTCCCCTGAATTCGGGGATTCGGCCGAGACCGGCACGCTGCCGGTCGTTGCCGTGCCCTGAGTCGCTTGCGGCTCACCGCCCGGCGATACCGCGCCATTTGCACTCTGTTCAGTCTTTTCCTTCTTCGGCTCTGCAACAGAAAAAAAAAAGATTCCAGACCGGTCAGAGCGGGGCGGTGAAAACGTTCCGAGAATCGCGAGCGACCAGCTCCAGCCGATTCCTCTCTCCCTTATTTTTACGCCATATCCCCCCATACACTTTACTCGTTATCTTGGATAACGTGGGCTTGAAAATCGAATTTCAAATCAATAGCTAACTTCCTCCTTGGAATTAAACAGTTCGTTTCGTTTTACGAAGATTTCAGGTCGTAGAACTGCACCTCGAATTAGCTTTTTCTCAGCGAGAAGGCGAGATTGTCTTCTGAGATTATGATTTTGTGTATAATAAACTACGATTTACAGTGAGGAGCATAACAGAACCAATAACCGCGAGTTTTGTATAAATCATTATTTACTGCTAAGAATGTAGAAGTAATAAATAATACACAATATAATTTTAGCGCCATTTAACTTCACGACTTTTCTTTTAGTATACGTGCAATGAATTTTACAATATTCACTTTTATTCTTATTGTTTCACGACCGGTTAAATGATTTATATTTTTTTGTAAAAAACTCGACAAAATTCGGTACCAAATTCTGGTCAGCTTTCTATATAAATAGGAAATATATGTATAGGAAAGACGAAAGGAGAGAATCTTAAGTTTCCACTGTCTTAAAACAGTCGAACAACGCGTATTAAAAATACTAAAACTTTAGACGCGTGCAGTTCCGAAACTACTAGTGCTTTATCCATTTTTGAGCCACTGTTAGCAGCGGTAAACCTTCCTCTTTAAAATGGCTTTTGGTTTTCGACGATCGGACTTTCCGTTTAGGAGATATCGTAATTTATGTAAAAGGTAATTTTTTAAATTCCCGCTGCCCACGCGCTCTTCGCCTTACGAAAGCCTATTAACGCGTATTAAAAATACTAAAACTTTAGACCTGTGCAGTTCCGAAACTACTAGTGTTTTATTAATTATTGAGGTATTGTTGGCAGCGGCAAACCTTCCTCTTTAAAATGGCTTTTTGTTTTTGACGATCCGACTTTCCGTTTTCGAGATATGGCAATTTATGTAAAAGGTAATTTTTCTTAATTTGACTATCTCTTTCTCCGTCTGACGTGTCGCGCCGGACCTCCTTGTCGCACGTTGACCCATTGACCGAGTGACCGAGTGACGTCACGTTTACTATTTACTACGGTCACGTGCGGCCACTGCCCACGCGACGTAAACAATGAAACGTAAATAAAGCTTCGGACCCTCGTATCTCTGGAACTAGCCACCGCATCGACTTGAAACTAAAATCGCTGTATCTCCGGAACTAATAAAGCTATCGACTCGTTCAAACGCTCATTTTAAAGGGCATTTCATCCACTATCCAATGACTATAACAACTACTATAATTTTTGCTATCTTCTATGTTTTTTTTTACATTTACTTTGACGCTATATACTAAAAGAAGTTTCAGCAATTCCTATTGATTATATGATTGTTTATAAATTGTTTATTTAATTGAAAATGAATTTAAATTTGTATACAGGGGGTTTGCATAATTACTATGCCATTTTTTCGTAAATAATCGTTTTCTCTGGAATTAACTACGGTATCGACTTGAAAGAAAATTTATCGTTGTTACGTTTTCTTCTTCGAAGGATATATTTTCAACATCTAAGAGACGATTTTGTAAAATATCCTTGTGCATGTACTGATTCACGATGCCATTAATTCGGTGCAGTGAGCCAACACCAAATGCTGTTAGTCACCCTCAAAATATTATGCTCCAAGACGACACAAAACCCCAAAAAACAGTATTTAAACTTCAAAGTATCGTGGTTATTGTCTCAGTTATGCTCCTTACTGTACGTCCTCACAAGCTTTGTTACTAAAAAATTGCAACGTACAAGCACATTCATTTTGATTAACCTCGCCGTGGCTGTGCTCGTCACGGTTGTTGGTTAAAAATCCCAGGGCATTCGTTCCACGTCCACTTTGTCCGCGAGATTATCTCCGTGATATAAGCACGGAGGATATAAATTGCACGAGTTATTTGTCATCGCGAATACAAAACGGAAACGCATCTATCGATTCCCCGATTTCAAGCGCACTTTTTCCCCCGCCTCCATTGTTACTATATTTTCACCGAGGGGGGTGGAATAATAAATAACGGCACAATGAACAGAATCAACGAGTTAACAAGGATAATAATTCGTGTTTCGGGGAAATACAGAGAATGTTGGTACATAGCAACGATTATTCCTACGACCCAGTTGCTGAAAATCACTCTATACAGCGATTCGAGAGCATAAAAGGTTAAACGGTCGGGAAGAAAGGATCTCGATACGAAATCGCGCTGGTAAAAATAAATCGTGCGATCGCGTTGCCAGATGCTGGTCCAGATCGTTGACCATACGCCCCCGCGTCAAACTCTGTTTTCGTCATCCTTCATCGTCGGAGGATCGACGAACGTCACCCCCGGTGACTAACTCCTCTGTTTTCGAGCTCGTGCAAAATTTCGCGACTTCGAGCGAAGATAAACACGCCTTCGCGTTTCTTTCAACGTCCAAGCACTGGGAGGCTGGTAGATTCCACGCGGACCGAATTAACTTTTAAACAACGTACCGTTTGGAACGGTATCTCGACTTTTTGATGAATTTAATAGAGATCGAGACGACGCGAGGACGCGTAATTTAAAATCGAAATCGAAATGGACGGTGACAGATCGCTCGAAATGAGATTTTCGTCGCCTCGTGATACACGCGACTTGGCCTTCTCCGTTCCACCGGGGGTTACTCGTCCACTTGGAGAAGCGCCAATGGAATTCCGAAAGCTGCCCGTCGACGTGGCGTTACTAATAACGTCAACAATGTAGAGAGATCGAAGGTCGACTCGACAGACTCCGAACGGGGCGAAATCGACGTCGAAGATATTTTAGATGGGAAGTTGCGCGAGCCACGCGGAAGAATTTCCCCTGGAATTCCATAAAATATTGCCACGGAGCTAATACCTCTATATTACCCATCTTTCTACTCCACTTGTCCTTTAATTCTGATCTATCTTCGATAATTGGGAAATAATTCAATCCTCCAACGACTCACGTATTAATTCTAACACGAAATTTCTGTGCAATTTTAGTCTGGACACTTGGGACGACGAAAATGTATTTAGTCAACATAGCTTTACGAAACTACAAAATTGGAGTGTCTAAAATAATTGAATGCTCTATAAAAAGCAGGAAATCTCGCCTGTGTGCACCAAATGACTGCGCTATTTAAATATAACTCGCACACAACTTGCAATTCTACTTCACTGTTCTAATTTTTGCAACAAATGTTTCGAAATTTGGTAAACAGTCCGTGCAATCTCGAACACAAATTTAATAATTCCAACGTTTTTTTTTATTAAAAACACGAGTTCTCACCTTCTCGAAAGTCACGCTTCCCGTCCACTTTTAAGATGCAACTGACTCTCCGCGTCATGGTCAACCGTGTTCCGTGGAGCGGATTGGATCTATGATCGATCACTGGTTTCGATCGTGGAGATTGTCGCGAACGCGAGCGTGGTTCCGCGTACGCGGAAAGCACAGACAAGACTGTCAGAAGCTAGAAACTCGCTGGCTGAAAATAGACGAGAAACGTTGGACGGATTGCGCGACGAACACCGACGCCGACCTTCTCGACGCGCGTCCCTCGTTAGCCCAGATTCTTCATTGTCATTAGCCGCTACCGAGACAATTCGACGCGTATTCAACCCTCTATCGCGCGAATTTTACCCAATTTCCCCGTAAAAAAATTATTCTCTATCTTCTCGCGCAAGACAACGAGACGATTTCCATTCCGGTATTTATTTTTCAAAAAAAATAGAACGAACGTGTGCTTCGCGCTTCGTCGACGATGAAAATCTTTACGATCGATGCAGCACTGAAAATAACAGCTAGCCAACCGTATTTCAAACTTCTGCTCACGAAGAGTCTCGGTACTATTGTATATTTTCGACTGTTTTGTACTCCGATAAAACTGTCTTCGAGCGCCTGTAACATCATCATCCTCGAATATCCGAGGAACAATTGTTTTCGAAACGTAAATATTGCGTTTGGCAAGCCTACTGGTCTTCGGCAGTGTATTATTCGAGTTGTCCGAGCGAACGATCATGTGTTTCTTTGTTAAAAGTAAACGATCTTCATTTTTCAGTCGCTTGGAGAATCATTAAATTTGTACGCTCGAAGGATCTAGGTTTGAAAGCTTGCATCCAATTTTTGAACGATTTCGGAGTTCTTTGGTTATGCGGCCACCAGGGTTCAACGTTTGTTTCGAATACGTATTTAATTGGAGGCGTTTTTATCTGCATTATTAACCTAACGCCCAAGTCGAAGCAAAAATAACTTATTTTTCTGTATTTCGTGAAATCTAATCTTTGGATATTTATTATTATCAGTCATTATTTTCTCAAAATTTCATTAATATCAGTAAGGGCTACGTCTTTGACTTCTGTCAAATATAACTATAATAATTAATTGCACTTTGGTTATGCGGTCACCAGGGTTCAACGTTAGAGTTCGAAGCGTTTGAATGATCCAGTGGCGATCGCATATAAATCTGTCGCGCGCGACGGTAATGATTCACGAACCGTACCAAAGACGATGCAACAACTTTCGTTGCTAGTTGGACGCTGCACGAATGCCAGCTTCGATTCGCGTTTTCTATGCCAAGTGCAGGAACCTCGAGAATCGTGTGCATCGAGTGCATCGACGCGCCCGCACGCATCTCCCGCGAGACGTTTCGATGACACGTGCCAAAAGCACACAAAGCGTTGTCACAGTCCCGTGAATAAGGTACTGTTCGGACATTTGTCATAATCTGTTAAATGTATTTCTATCAGGAGAATTGTAACCATTCGCCTGAAATCTAAAATTCATATATGCTTCGCAGAACGATATCCAAGGTATAGAATTTAATTTAAATTTTGTATTTAAACATTTTTGCAGCGTACAGATCGCACATGTTTTATACAGGTTATTTTTTTTGTAGATTGAAAGTGTTCCATCAAAATCGAAGAGCTCCCGAAGAGTTGATGTTCCTTGATAAATCTTTTGTTCGAACACGCGATAGCGAGTCGCGGCGGATTATGTTCGTGACGCGATAAATGAGATCGTTTAACAAGGTAAACACGAAGGCTCATTGGAAATTATTACTGTCGCTGCGGGGGTGGCTGAAAATATTAAAAAAATACCGGTGGCTCCGGATATTATTAACGATAGAAACATATTTTCCCTGCTCGCGATAAATTCCATGAATAATCCGCGGAGAAAATTCCTGTTAACGACGCATTATTTAACAGTGATCCTTGCGTTGCAACATAGTACCGATATTCTCCTTTCTTATAATCGAAATGTTTGATATTTCATATTTTTTCTCTACTCTTAATATTTTGAATACGACGTGGATGGAACCGCCTGCCGGAAGTCGGCGTTTAACGCTTCGAAACGACCGTGACGCGTTCGCTGAGGCATTTCGTGTATGTTTCACAGTTTCCATTAAAACTGTGATATCATCAAGCTATATAAGGTCCAAGACGCAAAATATTCATGGCGCTTGCAGTGTACGAGCATAAAAGTATTTTTACTTTATCGACTAAAATTTCAAATCCTTCTAAAAAAATTATTTTTGATTGAGGAGGTTAATTATAATCATTTTTGGTAAATAGACATACCCCCGAAATCCTATGCAGTTTTGAGAAAAAAATTCAGGAAGTGCTGAAATTTTTCGGCGAAATTGAAAAGTTTCAAATCATTCTGGAAAAATTATTTTTGGCTGCGAGGGTCAATTACAATCATTTTTGGTGAATAGACATACCCTCGAAATTCCACGCACTTTCTAGAAAAAAATTCGAGAAGGTGTGAAATTTTTCTACGGAAAAAAAAATTTTAAATCGTTTTGGAAAAATTATATTCGGTTGCGAGGGTCAATTACAATCATTTTTGGTGAATAGACATATCCCCGAAATCCTACGCAGTTTCGAGAAAAAAATTCAGTAAGCACAGAAACTTTTCGGCGAAATTAAAACATTTCAAATCATTCTAAAAAAATTATTTTTAGTTGAAGGGGTCAATTGCAATCATTTTTGGTGAATAGACATACCCTCGAAATCCAACGCAGTTTCGAGAAAAAAATTCAGTAAGCACAGAAATTTTTCGGCAAAATTAAAACATTTCAAATCATTCTAAAAAAATTATTTTCAGTTGAAGGGGTCGATTACAATCATTTTTGGTGAATACACATACCCTCGAAATCCTACCTACTTTCTAGAAAAAAATTCGAGAAGGTGTGAAATTCGACAAAATTAAAAAATTCCAAATCGCTCTAAAAAAATTATTTTTAATTGAAGGGGTCAATTGCAATCATTTTTGGTGAATAGACATACCCTCGAAATCCCACGCACTTTCGAGAAAAAAATTCCTTACCGAAAAAACAATGTCTGATCAGAATGTCTGATTCTCCTGGAATTTCATGCTTACGTTTAAAATATCATAACTCCTGAATGGATTGGAGGATTTTAATGTTTCAACAGGCAAACATCGCGTATTTTGGTGAAGAATATGTAGAAATTCCAAGACTATTCGAAAAGTTGTTCCTTAACCCTGTAAATCATATAATATTCTAGTTGTTCCCTCCTTTTAATCGTCGATTAGTTTGAGGTAGATCTCTGGTTCCGTGATTCTCATTTTGTTCTCTTGGAGGGAACGAACAAGCGTCTTGTGTTCTTCGCGAGGCAACTGTGACACGTGCCCGCCTGTTATGGATCGGAAACACGTTCGCGGAACAATGACGTCTTCTGTCTTTCGACGGCACGCGCGAAATTGGAATCACCAGCCGCCACGCATGAGCTAACGGGCGTTATTTTCGGCCAAAGAGACGGCTGCAAATTGAACAAAGGGCGCGATGTGAAATTGCTGCCGGAGTGGGATCGTTTATTTTGCGGATGGTGTTTAGAGACAGACGGAAACGTTCCTTGACAATCTATTCCCGTAGTCCTCTCAATAGCAAAGTAAACGAAACGGAAAGTTCTGGACGAAATAAATTATTTATCTTCGTTACGCCAGTGTCCATCACCCGGTGACAGTATTAAAAATTGAAGTTACTTCGATACGAGTTTTATTTTATAACGTCAACTATCGTATTTACAGTAATTAGTGCAAGTACTTTCAAGCGATTGTAAATAAATTTAATTTCGCTTCGCGAGACATTAAAAGTGAATTCGCTTTCGATCCGTAATTCAACTCGAACGAAATGAAATTTAATTTAAAATTGCGAGAGGAGCGCGGAAATGTTTAATCACATATTTCTGCCCCGGCTCGGAATGAATGAAAATTGCAACATTAATTATATTTTTATCCTTCCGGGCTGGTACGGATTAACATATTAATTCGAATTTATTTGGGGAACAATCTTTAACCGGACGAACGCGAAGAATTAACAATGGATAATTTATGAAAATTATTTACAAAGAGTACATCTGTTAACCGTTAACTGTTATATTGTTCTGTATTGTTCGCTTGAACTGCACTATAATACATGATTTACAAGAATTTTAACAATTTCCCGTTCGCGTTGCAGCTTTAGTCGCTGGCTGCGAATAATTAAACGAAATTATAATTGCATTGTTATTGCACGAACCGCACAGTATCGTTTTCTATTAAACTGCAAGGGACCAAAATAGGAAATTGGGTATTTGTTATACCGTGTAAATTGAGTTAAAATGCTTTCTAATAAACCAGTAGTACGAGTAAATAACTTTAGATCCCAGTCTTCTACATTCAATTATTATTATTAATTCTTGTTCGTTTATTTACTTAACTATTAATAGATTTTCAGTTTGAAAAATATCCCTCATTCTTTGCCTTAGCTTTTTGAAAAGAGAACCCTTCAAACTTTCAATACCGAAATGCCGCGAACAAGTAGTACGAGTCAACCATTCTCGACCGAGAATTCTACATGCTTTTCCTTTCTTATCCACTCTCGAAATCTACTTGAATTTCGACGCATTCAAACTTCCTTCATCCTCTACCTCGTCTCTCTGTCGTTTTTTTCATACAATACACTATCAATGTACCAGTACATAGTCTTCGATATTCTTTAAAATATGAAATTTATATATTCAACAGATTTAATATTGTCAGATGCCAGCTTCTCAGCTTTGCATAGTATATAATCTTTCTTATTCATTGTGGAAACATACAATTTCTGTGTTCGATACAAAATATGAAATTCATACATCCAACAGATTCAATGTTGCCAGATGCCAACTTCTCAGCTTTGCATAGTGTATAATCTTCCCAAATCATTGTGGAAACATAAAATTTCTATGTTCGATACAAAAGATGGAATTCATACATCCAACAGATTCAATTATATCAGGTGCCAACTTCTCATCTTTACGCAGTATATACAACTATTTTCGACCAGTCCACATTCTCGTTATTCACTCAATTTCTTTCTATCTGCGACGACGGTTGTGATTGCATCGATCGCCACCGTCGAGCTTCATTCGAACGATAATACTAAACTGCAGATTCGCATCATTGGGTCAGCAACGCGTCCAATAAAAGCCAACGTTATCCGGCGAAGTAGCATTGTTTACGGTCCGCTCGAGTTTCGAGGGTGCTCCGACGATTTTTCTTCCCCCATTCCGACGTTCCCCTTTTATTTCCCTCGGTTTCGCGTACAACAGTTGCAACTTGGGAACTTCGGCCGCCGTTTATCGGCGGTTTCGTCCGCCGGGAGACCGGAAGTTCCCCGTAATTGCTTCCAGTCAACGAAACGACCCAGTATCTGGCTCCCCGGCCGATCTTATCGTCGTTCCCTATCGTTAACCGTGCACTTTCTTTCATTATACATTGTTATCCGCGGCTCGAGCGGCGAACGAAACGAAACGGGATTCAATTTGCGGCGTCTAAAAATAAATACGCCGCGGGTTAAACCAGCAAGCCCGCCGGATATCGAAGATGGAAAATGTTCGTTTGCAATTTCGTTTCGAATGCGTATTTAATTGGAGGCGTTTTTTCCCGCATCATTAACCTAATTTCCGCGTCGAAACAAAAATAATTTATACTTGGAAAACACAATTATACGATTTTTTAGATGTTTACTATTACTTGGATATGTCTTTGACTTCTGTCAACTATTCCTGTAATAATTAATTGCACAGTTATTGTTAGATTTAAAAGTTATTAACATCTCGAAAATACAGTTTCAACCCAGTTAACAAGGAAGGATGTGCTCGAGCCTGGACAGGGCGATCCTCGAAAAGAACCTCCGTTCATAAAATATGCAAGTTCAAGTTACCTCTACGAGATTAATCCGCGAATAGTTGCGGAAAATGGGCGCTCCATTCGAACAAATTTCTCGAAACAATTCTCGCCCCGGTGGCACGACCCACTTTTTCGCGCGACCTCGTTCGCGAACGGCCTTTTGAAGACGAGGAAGAGAGTAGCTAACAGCATTTCCGTTCGTCGAAAAGAATATAATCGATTTATACGACCGGGCGTTTTCGTTTTTCGAAATTGCGAAAAAAAAAAGAAGAAAAAACTGGCGGTTCAGCGTCGCGAATCTATTTCGAGGATCGGGCAACGCGCGAGTGAAGTAATGTAGGCCGACGCTTTGATGTTCCTAGCGTTGCAGAAGATACTTTCGTTCGGTACGGAAGCAATTTATGGCAGCCATCGAAACCCATCGTCCGATTTCCGATACATCTTTCATTACGTGCACAAAGTAAACCGTTCTCCTGATCCTGACATGGCGAGATCCTACTTCCTTTCAAGAGAAAAAAGAGAAAAAAAACCGTATCACAAAGTTCACTATTTACTTTATTAAATGACACTTAAATATCAAGCAATAATACAATAGAAATTACAATTCAGTTTATTGTTATATACATATCTGTGAAAGAACTACCATTGTGTTATAAAAACTGGTGAATTATTTTTAAAATTGTAACATTTCAATTATAAACGAAACTTTAGATTAATTCCAGCAGCATCGACGCATTAAGAATAATATATCTTGTGCTTTCAATTGATGAAACATGTAATTTCATCGAACGAAAATTATTAGAATTACGAAACGATCACCGCTCGAGGACGAAAATTGCTCGTATTAATTCCGACAGAGAATAATTAATATAATCATAAAGTCAACATCGCCGATGCATCGGACTGATCGAATTCATAGTGGTGACATCGACGTACCAGCTTTCGTCGTGCAAAATTACGCGTTGAAGCTGCTATTTACGTTAAAAAAAATATATATAAACGCTCGACGCTTCCAGGGAGGAATTCGTCGTTTGACAAATTTCAACGCGCTTCTATATGTTCGTTTAATTCGCGTGTAACGACATAATCCCAAAATGCAACGAGGTGGGTGCACCGCGCGGTTGAAACTCGCAGAATAAATAGAATGTTTCTGGAGGAACTTTCGACGCTGTTCGTACTTGACTAATTCGTACAATACCCGCTAACACGACGCGCAACGGGACTCGACGAGAGTTAAGTCGCGGCAGACAACAACTTATCAAGTTATACGTCGTGACGAATTTAGCAATTTTCCCTTCCGCGTTAACTTCGACGCATAAGTAATTCTCGTTCTCTTTCTGCGTTTCGCGATACAGCCAGCCATTATCTAACACCGTGCTGAACAATCATTACACATATTTTATTATATCGCAGAAATTATTTCAGGTGAAGATTGAAACAAATTCGATTATTCGCATCGAATCAGAGTTAGAACATTTAAGCAGAAAATTTGAACCAATTTTCTCCGATCAAGGCAGCGGTAAATTTCAATGTTTGTTAGAAAATATTGTCCCCGAGGCTTCCGGGAGCTTTCAGGCCGGGGTGAAGAAGAAACAACATCGATTAAAAGTATCAAGGAAAATTTAAGCGCGTAAACCTCGAGGTGGAAACTGACGCGGAAGAGAAACAAGCGAGGGGCCGTAGACGACGTGTACAAAGAGCGGGAAAGCGTGTTGCGGAATAATCAAGTGCAAGGAGAAAGGGCGATAAACGTTCTTCATCACGGTCGAGTGAAAACGCGCGATCCCCGAGGGACGATTCCGCCGGCCATCGCTTTTGCCCGCCACGGGTTTCGCTGATACGAGCTGCGTCGCAAGAAGCGTGCAATCTCGTCGGTGGCTCCAAGATGGATGCCTCTGGGCCCCCTTTGGTTCCCGTTCTCGTACACGCTGGGAATTCCTACCACGCGTTACGGTGCTGGTAACGCGACGTTAAGCGTCCGCGAGGAGAGATATACGGGGACGGTAAAAATTTGTCGTTTCAATTTTTACTCGCGCACGTAACGGAAATAAGGATAAGGAGTCGTGAGAAATGGACCCAGGCCACCGAGACTACTTCGTGGATGAGTCATAGTTCAGAAAATTCTTAACAAAGAATAACGAGTAAATCGTAACTTTATCGGTGACTAGACGAAGTCATACTCGAGGAGTTTCGATAGACAAAGTTTGTGAATTTAGTGTTGCCGTCTTGCTTTGAGAAAAGTTCCTTAATGGAAACTCTAACGGAGCTCGAATTTTCGCAACATCGAATCTACCGCGAGTATCTCGTTGCAGGGGAATCGAAATTGCAGCAATTTGAGAGAATTGTCGATGCAAGGATGATTCCATCCGGGACCAGGGACTTTGTGGAGTTTAGCGGATGCTCGAGCCACTCGAGGATCCTAATGATAAAGCTGCAGTTCATGGAAAATGTCGAAGTTAATGCACCGAGTATCGGTGAATATTTGATCGTAAAATATACTTAGAAAATATTCTAATATTAAATGCCAGAAGATTGAAGTGAATCGATACGTCCAGACGGAGTTTGAATGTTCGACGTTTACCACAGCATTTTATCGAACGTTCATTTTTCAAACAATGTATTACTTTCAGAGTATTGGTTGCCTCGTTCGAGCAGATGATCAAATCCGCCGGATTCGCTAATTACGTTAAACGTTCGCGAGAGAATAAAGTTAAAGCGAATTTACGCGGCAAAAAGCATGTCGAGGAAAAGTATAATTTTTACCTGGTACAGAGAATGTTTCGTTAACTTTGTTGCAGAGTTTTCCCTTTTAACGCAGCGCCGGTGCAACTTTTTGCTAAACCTAACGCGGAAAGGATTTTCACACTACGTTTGAAACGAAATTTAAAAACGTTATTACGGTTTTTTTAATCTATATTCTCGCGTACGCGATATGTCTGACCACGGTCGATCCAATTCCCCTTACGGTCTTCACTTTCACGGTTTGCTTTGTTTTATACTCTGATAATAACAAAAGCGTGGATTAAATTCGAGAAGACTCGTACACGCAAATAGAAGAATTTTTCTAATTATTTTGGTTCATACTATTTTACTTGCAAGTTTCACTGCGTACTCCAGACGTGTTTTTCTATTTACAAAACGCGAGGCTAAATAAATTCCAGTTTCTTCGAAAAAATTACCGTTTTATTTTTACGCGCTTTATACTATACTTGCATGTTTCGAAGATGAAAAACAAAAGCAAATAAATTCCACGGACTTCAAAGACCGCCTCGCTGACCGTACGGAAGAAAAATAAATTATCCGCTTTCCACGAATCGTCGAATGCACTCTTATTCGAGAAATCGGGCTATTCTTAATTCGCGAATTTGTTGATTCGACGAAACAACTCGATTCGCCGCGCGAGTACGTAACGTCGTCGAGATCGATAGAAGGTCGGTGGGAATTTCAGGACGCCATGGCGAGATTGTCAAGCCAGGTGCAACGTTATCGTTGGTTACTGTTTGGAGAGGTCAGACGCCAGGAAACACGCCGCGGCGCATCCCCCGTTTGCACTTCGATCGATTTTACGTGTTAAGAGCTTGTTACGCGTCTTGAAATGCTAATTTCGACCAGACTGCCTGACACGAACTTCTCGCTATCTTGCTACGGGGCACAGCTTCCGAATCTCTTCGTTGTTTGAGCATTCAATTATCTGTTAACGCGGTTAATTATATTCCGTCTATTGTATATCCCATTGCCTCTGCAACCTTTTCTCAATATTGTGACGATTTTAAAAATTTAGTTTGAAGAAGATTCCCATGCAGTTATTATCCCTTCGAGATTCCTTAATTCTTGCAATTTTACTACATTTTCGATTATCCGACACCCGGATTTTTCGACGAGATTAATAAATTTCGAATCGTTCTGAAAAAATTATTTTTAGTTGCGGGGGGCAGTAACAATCATTTTTGGTGACTACACACACCCTCGAAATCCTACCCACTTTCTAGAAAAAAATTCGAAAAGGTGTGAAATTCGATAAAATTAAGAAATTTCAAATCGCTCTAAAAAAATTATTTTTGGTTGCAGGGGTCAATTACAATCATTTTAGGTCAATACACATAGCCCCGAATTCCTACCCACTTTCTAGAAAAAAATTCGAGAAGGTGTGAAATACGACGAAATTAAAAAATTTTAAATCGCTCTAAAAAAATTATTTTTGGTTGCAGGGGTCAATTATGATCATGTTTGGTCAATACACATATTCCGGAAATCCTAAGCAGTTTCGAGAAAAAAATTCATTACCGAAAATATCATGTCTGACCATTCGTTTAGACGTTCTACTGAAATTTCATGCGTATCTTTAAAACACCATAACTTCTGAACGGATTGGAGGATCTTAATGTTTCAAAATGCAAACAACGCGTATTTCAGTGGAGAATATGTAGACATTCTAAAAATATTGAAAAAGTTGTTCCTTAACCCCGTAAAATGAGAAAAACCCCATAAAAGTGCCCCAATTTTCAAACGTTCATAACTCCTATAATAGTGAATATATTTGAATGAAATTTTTTTCTGAGATAGAACCTATGGATACCTACAGAAAAGTATTACACAACTTTCTTGTAGAGCGTCAACCAAATTGAGTAAAAATCAAAAACAGATATTTAAGAAAAATCGACATGGGGTAGGTGCCTAAATTTTTCGGCGAAAAAAAAAATTTCAAATCCTTCTGGAAAAATTATTTTTAACTGCAGAGGTCAACTACAATAATTTTTGGTGAATAAATATACCCCCGAAATCCTACGCACTTTCGAGAAAAAAATTCAGTATACGCCTAAATATTTCGGCGAAAAAAAAATTTCAAATCCTTCTGGAAAAATAATTTTTTGCTGCAGAGGTCAATTACAATCATTTTTGGTGAATACACATACCCCTGAAATCGTACTCACTTTCGAGAAAAAAATTCTTTACCGAAAATACAATGTCTGACCAATTCAACCAAGTCAAGAACAATTTTACCGCATAAAAGCGACGTTTTATCGTGTTTCGGACGGTTGTTGTTACAAGATATTTGCCACGAGAGCTGCACGAGTTTGTCAGATGACGTTTCTATCCCCTAATTCGTATAATTTAGAACCGAATGTATCTCTCCCGTTCAGCACGTGTTACGTCAGCCGCAATTAACCCGTTCACGCTAAATTTGTACACACCGTGCGAGTTTAGCCGCCCACAGTCCTCGCAGGTTTCGAAACTTTCTGCTCGTTCGATCGCGTCGGACAGGATGTTTGACTCCAGTAGTTTCGCTCGCCCTAAGGTCAGACGCGCCGTAATGCGGCTTTTAGCGGTTCTACTTGGCGAACAGCGATGCGGTTAAAGGCTCCCTGTATCGTCGAAACTCCGATCACACCCACCACTCCTACTGTAATTAACTGGTCCTCCTACGTCGTCGCTCTATCACCGTTTCGTTGTTTCTACGAAACACTCGTCCGTTTCAACGCTTCAATTAAAACGGAGCTTCTGCGCATTATAACCGGATTATTTCGCATCAAACGCCCCCGTCTCTCTCATTTATTTGCCACCCTCGTACTATCAAAGACATTTGAACTAAAATTTCATTCGAATTCGAGCTACGAGGGAGTCATAAAAACACACAGATTTTAAATTATCAATATAAAATTGAACCAAGACCACAGATTGTTAATTTCCTATTATTCCGTGGCATCAGAAGATTTTAAAGTGCCTGAAAGTGGTTGAGAATTACATGTTCGACAGTTTCGTGTGAATTCCTGATCATCTATTTCCAGTGGTCCAGTGTGAACGACCCTTTAATGGGCACGGTAGGAGGAAAAAGGTCACGGATTGTCTCCGTGGGGCCAGTGACCCGAGGAAATCTGTAGAAAATCAGCGGCAAACAGTGGGCGAAAACGCCGCAGAGCGATCCCGAGGCACGAGCGTGCGGGATTTTCGAGCGGTGGGGTTGGTGTGCGTCACGACGAGGTCGTCGACACCGGCGCGTTTTCCTCCTGGCATCGATCGCTCTTCCTTTTTGCGACAGGGTGAGAAACGGGAGAGGAACTCCGGCTGGTCGGCGAATATAACGGCGATCTCCTGGAATCTTCCAAGAGAGAATTTCTACGCTCGGTCGATTCCAATTAATTACTCGACACACCCCAGACGCGCGGAATTAACGAAAGACCAGACGACACATCCTCCTCTCGATTTAATCTCGTCGCGTCTCCCTTGAAATTTTTCTATTAATTTTCGCGCTTCGAAACACGAAGTAAAATATCCAGAGATAATATTAAATAAGAAAATTTATCCTTTTTTATTTTTTAATTAGAGGTTTCGTTCACGGGTCTCGTGCCACCGGAGATCGACTCTTCAGCGTTCTGTTTTTCCGCAACTTTTCTATATTCCGCGACTACGTTCGCAAGTAGCGTTTCGAAGGTCGAGCTTTTTAATTGTCCGCGAAGTTGGTTACGTTAGCTTTTGTAAAACCGACGCGGCCGCCTCTTCCTCCAATTAACGCTTCAAGAAATAATATCGCCTGGCATTTGTTCAAACACAGAGTTCTCGAGCTATCGGTTAATTCCACAGTACGTGTATATAGTCGCGCAAGCAGCCATTAGCTTGTAACCGGAATAACAGAATACTTCAAAAACGACTAATTTGACGACCCATGTTTATTGATTCTCTGCAATTCTCGACGTCCAAGTCACGTGCACACTGGCTATATGCAGTCTGATTCGTCGTTGAAATTAGAAGCAATGGACTGGCTCCAAATAATTTGTTTACAGCGGCTAATTTAGAATTTTTTGCAACACCGTTCGCTAAATCGACAGGCTGTACTAATAGAATAAATATTATTAGTAAGTTTGTTTTTAATTTCGTTATAACGTTAACGCGAAACTCACCGGTTAGAAATTTCGCGTTTAAATAGGAGAAATCAGCGAGATGCAAACGCGTTGCGTGTAACGCTGTTAGCGCGATGTTTCCTCGGCCCTGGTCGTGTTGTTATATCAAATGAAGTTCTTCTTTGTCTTCCCGACGCGCGAACACTTTCCGCGCAAACTTTGCGTCTGTTGTTTTAAACAAATGTAGAAACACCGCGCTTCAAACGGCGCTGAATCGAGTCGAGATCTCGCTCGAGCTTTGTTTGCCTTCCAACGACGTTCACCGTATTTTTTGAACAAGTTACAGACTCTCCTATGCTCCACATGAAACGCTATTAAAAGCTTGTCGAAAATAGTTTTATAGAAATCATCGAGCGCGATATGTTGGAATACTTTCGTCGAATTGAATATTTCATCGGCTCTCGTGCTCGTTTGCGTCGAACCGTCGAACAAAAACTCCCAAGTGGCGACGGAATATAAATTCAGCAAAGCAAACGCAAACGATGGAAATCAAACGGATTGACTGGTCCGCGGGGATATTCCGCTCTGTTCATATATTAATCATACGCGGGATTCCATAAACCGACCCCCGGACTGCACGGGGGTTGAAACACAATTTATCGCGAACGACCTTGTCCACCGACAGCATTATTGCTTCTACGATCGCCGCGAACACGAGCACTCCGTAAGAACGTATCGACTGCGCGTTGCACGATGCTATATCTTCGTTGGGAAATCACGATAACGCGAAATTATGGGACTGGCTGGTCCATTACTTACACAACGACGCAGAGAAAGAAAAGTCTGGCTTCGTGAAGTATCGATGGTCGTTAGAAATCACAATGAACGATCGATCGCTTTAATTGATAAATTATTTCGATAAGTGTCGAAGGGAGATGGAGAAACGAAAGGTAAAAATGTGTTCGTTCGTAGTTTATAGAATGAACAAATTCCTCTGAGAAAGGAATCTTAATAATAATAGCTCTGCTATTGTTTCTTAATTTCTGTATACTGAAAACAGGTTGAAAATTGAGACGGTCCATTGTGTGTCTTATTCCAAAGTTGTAATTGCGGTTACATGGAATAGTTCGACTAACATATGCCTTAAGTTTGTTGATCAACGCGAAGTCCTAATGCTCGTGGAGGCGAAAGCTAACAACAGCAATCTTGGGAAGGAAACTCGAGTTGTTTCGAGTCGCGACTTGAGAGGATTCCTCGAGCGGATGGATCTCGATTTCACGATACTTTGATTCGGATTCCACTGGATGCATTAAACCATTAACTGTGGCGACACTAACAACGTCGACTGCCATACCAGACACGCTGTGTTTAATCACGAGTCAGAATTGTAATATATTAAATATTTTCCTACGACTCGTTGGACAATTCCCAAATCGAAAACTTCTTAATCGTGTCACCTTTTTTCGCGGGAACGATATACGTTTTACGATAAAAATTCAACGTTTGGAGTTGTTCCAGTTTCGCGCGAAGAATCTACCCGGGAATAAGAAACGTAAGAACGGTTCTCGCGGAGGGATTCTATTTTCATAAGTAAACGGCTCGTTCGATTTCGCATTTATGAATTTTTATCTCCGCGAAACGTCTCGCGACGACGTTCGCCGCGCTTCAATTAAGGAACTGTACCCGTGTTCCTTTTATTGGAATTTCCCTCCTTTCAGAGGCTCCCGTTCGCAGGCAGCGTTGAATAGAATTTTTGAGGATTTATCGGGAGAAGAATGGGGGGAATCTTCCCAAGGTACGATTGTTAATAAAGAGCCCGCTGGATGCCGGGATGTAATCATGAATAATTTAAATTTCCAATACGAGTGTCTTCTCGTTCTTTGTCGAAAATTTTGATTCGGGTTTTATTTAATTTCGATTTACGACGCTCGACGAGACGCTTTTTTTTTTTATGCCCGGGCAATGAACACCGATCGGAGGAAACGTCGATCGGCGAATAAAAACCGGAGGGGCCATAAAAGTGGGTCAATAGTGGCGAGGAGTTTCTGTCCTCGGAAATCTGCCGGCTCGGTCGTAAAAAACAGCCACCCGACCGCGATCAAACCAGGGGCTTTTCGGCCTCTGTCTTTTCGTGGGTTTAACGTCTGATTAATGGCCCGTGGGGCTTTCGCGATCTGCCCGCTCGTAACCTAGTCCCCTTTCCCCCGGGGATGGACCACGGGCTCGTCCATTACGAACCACGGCCTAAAAGGAACCGGGACGTTTGTATTTTATCTAACGAGACACAGCTCCCACACACCGATTTCCTCTGGAACCCGCTTGCAACGCGAGAAACGCGAACGTGGTTTCTTTGCGTCGAACCTCTGAGGCTCTAACGACTACGCCAACCCCTGCGATATTAACCCCCGAAAACCCCAATTTCGGCGTTCCTCGACCATCGTGCTCGTGTCGTCCTTAGAAACGAAATTCTCACCGCAATGAGATAATCATGGGACTGGATGGAATTGTAAAATCTGTATCGATGTTAAATAAAATGGTACTGGAAGTTAAAAACACGTTCTCTTGTTGGTTTATATTATTTAGAAGTTTTCTAGTCCTATATTATATATGTCTCGTGCAAACTTCGTATTATTTTTATTTAAAATGATAATTTCTCAAGGAGTTTTCGAAGTTGTTCTTTTAAAAGAACAAGCTCTTCGAAAACTTACAATTTCAAATAAAAATATACGATACCAACGAACTTTGCAGAAGACAAATTGTAGTAAATATATTCCAACTTCGAAGTTGTTCTGTCAAAAGAACAAGAAGCTCTACGAGCAATTATAATTTCAAATAAAAATATACAATACCAACGAACTTTGCAGAAGACAAATTGTAGAACATACACTCCAACTTTAAGTTATATAAAGCACCAAGAGAATGGTTTATTCACAATGTAACTTAATATTTAAAAGGTTAATAATTCGAACAGCCATCCAGGATCGTTAGATTCACCGCAAGTGATTAAATAATTAAAATTCAATAACTGCCCCATCGTTCAATTATTTGCTCCGAACGTTTTCAATTAAATGGCTCCATTTCGAGGAAAATATTCTAAAATAGTACGAAATTTCGCGAAGTTCCTTAAAAAATTCCAGGGTCCATTTGCCAACCGCGCGACGGTTTTTTCTTTTTTTTATCGAGGCTACGCGTTTCCGGTCGCGCGATTCGATTGGCGTTCTTGTTCGCGGTTCGATTAATCTCGCGCAACGGGAACGCGAGAACGATCATCGCCCGGAATGACCGTGTAACGCGATCGCGACTGCCAGACGTCGAATTACCGTTTTTGCGATAGCCTCGCGCTGGCTACGAGCGTCGAAACGCCGATGGGAGCTCGGCGACGCGTGGAATATATTCGAGGCGGCCGGGGTTAATACGGCGATCCTTTTATCGCCCCGTTGGAAACAGCTGCGAGAAGCGGGCCGCGTTGCAGCTGCGACTGGCAAAACGCTTAATACGATTTGCAAACCGTGGATTTCACGAGAAAAAACCGAGCTGCCGATTATTCCAATAACAATTGAAACTGGATATCGCTCGTCGGAATAAATTATTTCGTATCGATGGGCGTGCCCCCTCTTTTCCAGGGTTAAATCCTTGGAAGACTTGATCCGTAACGAAGAAGAACGAAATGCATAAAATGCGTGAAATTTTAAACTGACTATCGTTTAATATATGTAAATGTATTTATTTGAAAATTTATGTAATCCTCCGTTGGTTCATTATTTTTCGAACGCTTCAAAGTTGATTTCCATTTACCAATTTGGCAAAAATAATTCAGTTGAGATTGAGAGTCCACTTAGGGGTTAATTTAGTATTCGTAGAATTGCAAGATCTCGATGAGTAATGAGAGGATCTTCATCCTCAGAAAATGGAAGAAGAGTGAAATATGATGTTTGGAGCACAGCGGCGAATAGATAGAAATTAAGTAAAATTGCATAGAAAGTGTAAGAAGCTTCGTCCAGTTAACTAATTTACTGTTGTTGAGAATTAAGTATGAATTGAGGTTGAGGCGGTAAAAATACCCAGGCGCCGTACGAAGCTCGAATTTCGGTGGAATTATCCTGTCCGTTGGAATTCGCGTTCTATCGTTAAATCAGCGTCGACCGATCGCACGAAAGTGCGACACTAATTAGCCGTCAGTGTCGACACGAATGATCCCGATTCGCTGTCGCGCGGCGACCGATAATTATCCACAAATTGCAGTTTCATGAAACGATCCCACATCGGAATATTGGCATCTCCATCGATTGTCGATAAAACGAACGACGCGGCTCGCTCTAAAACCTAATTAAAAGTTAATTTTTTAACGCGCAAGAGCGTCCATTTCGCAACGTCTTTGATATTAAAGCGAAAATTTTAATGCACCGATATCGTGGCGCCTGGGGGAATATTTTAATATTTTAAGGCGTAGACTTCCAAGCAATTTCGTATTAGAGCTATCTATTCTGTGATTATCGGCATTATCGAAGTTTCGTAACATCTAATTAAACACAAAAATATTTCAAATATCAGGGATATCCAAACACGTTACTGTCTACACAAATTATAGAAATATAGCATGCAACAACCATGACAATAAAAATTGTGATTAATATCAGAGTGTTGGTAGAAAGGAACAAAATACTATTTTAACAAACAAACATCGATCATGTACAAACGATAAATATAAAATAATGGAAAGTTAATAAGCAACAGAGATTCGTAACTTGTTTTTTTCACTTGAATATCAAGGTAACTGTCGACCTCGATATTGAAATATTCTGATCCTAATAAATTATGTATTGGTTAAACGTTAGAGCTTCTAAACTGTTTGAAGGGAATCAAACTATTCCAAATACTGCAATAGTTTCGTGTTGATCAATAGCAACCCTAATCAACTTTACACGCCTTAATGAACACAAGCACGACTCACCTCGATTTAACCGAGAATCGTATCGACTATCTTTCGTTAAAGATTTTCCATTCGACTCACCTGAAATTAAAAAAACAGCCTGTTAAATATCTGTCCAACAAAACCCAAATAATATTTAAATTAATAATTTCTTAAACACATAACTTCTCTTTACCAAGAAATGGTTAAACTGTAGACCTTAAAAATAATCTCAGAAATAACCTGGAGATTCAAAATGGAGGGTATTTCGATGTAATATAGATTTAATATATATGCAACGAATTCCTGTTTCGTTAGTTCTTATTATCAAAATTTTAGCAATGCAACCGTTATTGTTCGCATGTACGCCCACCGTTGGCTCGAAATAACTATCTGCTGGGTCCGGATTCAAGATTCCGTGCATCCTGTAATATTCACAGAGTGGCAAACGAGTTCGCGATTCCGTTCGAGGCGAGTGTTCCGCGGTTACGAGGAGCAAACGCTCGCTTATAACGCGAACCCTGCCTCGATGGAAGCGAGAGAGGCTTTTAGTCGACACCAGCAACCGAGGCGCGGAGGCTCGTTTAGTATCGTTGCACCCGGCGTGCATTATGCAAAACAGCGCTGGGCGCGAGGTTGGATTCAAGGCGGAAAGAATAGGAAACAAACGCCCGACGAGTAAAAGTCGTGTAGAATTAAAATAAAATACGCGAGTCGTTTCTTGTTCCCCGTGCATTTTACATTACGCCCACGTCGTATCTCATCTTACGTTGCGCCTCAACGCGGCTCATTTAACTTCTCGCGACGCTTTATCGCGCGGAGAAACGTTTCTCTTCTTCCTCGAACACGAACTCGACGCGCAGAAATCTCGCGAAATTTCATTGAAACGTTAATTAGACCAGAAGTTTGAATCAACTTTGATTACAAACTCAATGCTTCGGTAACATGTTTCTGGAAGGATTTCTCGATAGCAACCTTTTCAAATTACTCAACTTTTCAACTTCTACAAAACGTTTCTTTTTTAGAAATTGCGTCGACGGGAGAATATTTTAAAATGGCAAATGACCACGGTCAAGATTACCGCGAACGAACGCAGAAGAAAGGGCGCCTACGCAGTCGGTACTGGCGTCACGACGCTTTGTGTGCACTCCTGGGCTGCGTTTTAACGTGCGTCATAAAGCACCGCGAGAGAAATATTTTTTCCGGCGATACAAACCGCCCGTGGAAAATTGTACAGCGTCGTTCGCTACAGGAAACTCCTCGAACGCGAACGATATCGTTCGAGCGTTCCATCGGCGTTGAAATCACCGGGCATAGATCGCGGCGGACGCTGCATCGATATCGGAATTCGCGCGAGCGTCGGCCATCGTTTTTTCAGAACTTTCGACGACTGAAAAATATTAGAAAGGAACTCCCTTTCGTCTACAATCCGGTCATTTCGTAAAAAGTGATTCGGGGTTAAGTTCAGCTTCGAAATAAAAAGGCCTCGGGAATTTTCTGAACCAAATGCAAATGCAAGACGTGGAAAATCTAGATAGGAAGTGTTATGTAAATTTTTAATATATGTGAATTTGAGTTGGGAGAAACTAGCGTCAAAATAAATTAATAGTACAGTTTGTAGCTTTCATTATTGAACAAATCTGAGACAAGGGTATTTAACACACGATTATAGAGTATTCTTTAAACAATAACATAGAAACGAGGGTACAAACAAATCCAATCGGACATTTATCCTCATTGTGCAGTCATTACGAGACAGCATCGAAATCCGTGTGGAAATTATTGCAGTCCACAGAGAGCACCGAAATCTCCGAGCCAGAAATTAATAATAGAGTAACAGGGAGCTATTATCATCCACGATCAATACGTATCCGCTCTCGTTGGGGTATTCGGGTAATTGCAGCTTTAATTACGAGAACTTAACACTTCCGTGCGCTGTTCGACGCGCGGAGGCACGAACGAAACGGGCGAATCAGAAATGAAATCACCCACGCCAGCGCAACGGAGCGTCGAACACAGTGTATTTAACCAACCGCCAACAACTCGGCGTGTCGTGCGTTCTTGAATATCGTGTAACGAGATTCTCGAGTATCTGTTGCACTTAAATCTCTCCTACGATACAACGAATGACGACGAAACTCTGTCGAAATGGAATTCGAGTTTCGTTACTTTAAAAATTCAATTCTAAGGATGACTTGGTATTAAGAAAGTATTATAACGCGAGTTTGGATGTTTTGGCCCCGTTTAAAAATTAGGAAAGTAGATTCCGTGAATATTAAATTTGTTCGAACGGTTCCGGCTCTGGTCGTAATTAACGTAAGTGTTCCCAGGCGTTCAATGTTTTTTCCGTCGCCAAGTTTAGCGACGTCGACGTCGTCTGGCCGCACGACGGTGAATGGGAGCGTCGCGTTACTGTTATTACAAACGAACCCGCGTAATAACGCGTCTCGCCGACGCGCGTTCTCGTTAATGCCCATTGAAAAATACAGCCTTGTCTCCGGCGTTTCGTGTTTTTTCGCGTGCGCGTACCCGCGGCCTGAACCGTAATTGGCGACGACCATTCCCATTCAGGGTGCAACGACACCAAAGGGAGCCATTGTTGGAAGAGCAACGAATCGTTCCCGTTGCCCTGTACGTGATTTTCCGCTTCTTTTTCCAAGACGATGAGACGACTCTTGGAAAGGTTTACAACCCGAGGGAGAGGCTGAAAAGCAACCAGATACAAGCTGGTTTTCCGGATGACGAAACTCGAAACTATACGTCGAAAACAGCGATCTTTATGAATGTCGTCTAAAAGGATCGAAATTAATTAACAGTTCCATTGTCCCGGCCATTTTTCCGCGATCGGCATGCGGCAAACAAAAGAACGTTTATTTTTAATTTGCACCCTTTGTTTCGCGAAGCGCGCCACCGTGATTCGATGACGATTTTTTGCCATTTGCGCGGAAAAAAGCGACCGTAAATTCTCTTTTCAAACGTTCCGCGTTCCATCGATCGCGCGATAAATCGATTTCGTAATTAAAATTCTTGTCGAACGACGAATAGCAGCGAAAAACAATTATTATCCGTGGATGCTCGTCGCGAAATAAAAATGTCGTCGATTCGTTCGACGTCGAAGCGACGCGTTATGCGCGCGGAAACGCTACTCCATTCTCTGATTCGATTCTGCAAACGAACCGCTAATTGCGCTTCGTCATTGCTCTCGAGAGATTCGCGTTCATTGTTATTCCGCGTTTTCACTCCACGGGGCGATATCAAAACTACGCGTCCAGGATTCTGATTAACGGAAAACATCCATTTCGTAGTATCCGTTGTACGACTATGAATTTCTGGATAATCATGGGCGTAAAGTTTATTGGCCGTCTTAAAAATAATTTGTTTAGATTCGACTTCTTCCAGAAAACTTCATGAATGGATGACGCGGCGAGGGAACGATCGAACACAGAAAAGCTTCCACGTATCGCGGATATATTAAAACTCCGGCGAGGAAAGTTTAAATTTACACGAAAATACAGACTCCGTAGACGATCCGCTGGAACGTTGCCAGCGTGCGAACGCGATTTTTCTTGCAGTTTTGTAATTACTTCGGGATCCGTGCGGGCCTCGTTTCCAGTTCCAGCGGGCTTAAATATCATTTGGCGTAAACTTCCCCGGTAAATAGAAGCGAATCGGTGGCCATCGATCAAACGAACCGACCAGCAAACAAAGAACCGGAACGGGATTCGCGAAATCGCTGATCAAACGACTGGGAAACCATTATCGAAATGAAACCGAAGCGCGTGTCCCTCGTTTATGTAATATTAAATTATTCCAGGCTCCACTTGATCGCGATTTTATATAATTTATTTATGATTCGAGAGATTGATTTTTATTTTGGGTACGTTCTGTTGAAATATATTTTTAAACGCAGCAGTCGAGCGAGGAATTAATCGAAGACGCAATATTGATATTTTATCTACCATCGTGAGTTGTTCGTCTCGGTTAATTTTTGTCGGGATCTTTGGCTGAATTTCTGAGTCTGGCACCGAGTATGCAAGGTCGTTGAACCTCGCGTAATCCCGATGAATAATTTCTCAGACGGGCCGTATTAAGCCACGCGTATTCACCTCGAAGAAGACGCAACTGCGCGGGAATTTATCGCCGGCAATGCAGACGTTGTATTTCAGTGGAAACGGAGACGGTGGATCGCGACAAAACTGGGGCGCACCGAGACCCGAAATTCTTGCACGGCGCCCCCGTGATTCATCAATGAAAAATCCGACCCAGTTGTCGGGACGCGCATTAATAAGCTTCGCGAGTCCGTCGTGGAACTCGAGGAACTCGACCTCGACCCGATCGTCGCAGCTCAGCCGTTCCCCCACTTTGTGTCTTCGATTTTTCACGATATCGAACAAATTTACCGAATAAAATAAAATTAACTACGATCGGTATACTTTGCGTTTAATAAAAGTATTTATTCGTGGATTAAAACACTCTTCCATTTGCTATTAGATGGGATGGAATTTTCCAAAAATCGAAACCCCGTTTGAAAATTAATTTCGATTCAGTAAATCGTTGCGTAGAGAAGTGACTTTTTATTCTGCAGTTTTTGGAAAAATTATGAAATTACTCGTCCATGTTGCTCGAATCCTTCATCGGTCGCGAGCCAACTTTTCGAAACGTTTCACGATCCAAGAATCGTTTCGAGCTTACGAATCGCGATCGATGTTCCAAGAATATATGAAAATTGTTTCGCGTTTCGAAAGTTTCCGCGAATTTTTCCGTCGTCGTAAATTTTTTATATTTGCACCATTTAACCATGTTTTCCTTTCGTGAATCTTATATTCAAAATTCATTCCAGAGTGTTAACTCTCAGAGTTTATATTACCAATGTCGTTAAATGGAAATTAAATTAAAGAAAGAAATATCGAACAATTGATAATTCATCGCCCAAGTTTCGAGAAAATGCGGATCGCCTTTAATCTCGTTCAACTTTTAGCTGAATAATCTCGGTGAGATCGAATTGATTCAGCATCGACAAAAAGACGAGCTTGGAAGTTTCGGGACAGTATTTTCCCCTCATAAATATCGTCGTTTCTTCGTTTTTCTGGAACTTCCAGAATCGCTCGCATACACTCGGAGCAGATTCATAAATAAAGAATGCATTCGTAAAAATATTCTTCGAAAGAACGTAATAGGGAATAAAACCTTCTCTAAATAATTATTGGAGTATTTTCTAGAAACGAGGAACCGAATCGTAAGTGGAATTTGGACTTCGCCGTCTCGTAAAGAACCGAACGAAAGAGGGAAAGCAGAGCAGAGAGCGCGGCGATGTTAAATCTGAAAAACAGCTAAGGAGTCACGTCCGTATCGTAAACTTGGCGTTGTAAACCTTAACGGGGAGCGCGGGGGAGGCGTAAAGCTCGCGCGAAATGGCGCGGCAAACAAAGGAAAGCCCCGTATTCCTTTACAATTCGCCGGGAGACTCGGCGTGGAACAATCGAAAGAGTCAATAACGCGTAAGCCCCAGAGAAAAAGAGAGAGCGAGAGAGATTTTGGTAAACGAGAACTATCGAATTCAATCGGTATCCGGTAACGACGAAACTTTTTAAAAACGAATCAGGTTCCGGGGGTGAAAGGTTAAGTCGGTAAAGGTCAGTCGAGGTTGGTGCATCGGGGGTGGAATCGCGATCAGATACCCGTCGCCATGCTGAAATTCGATTGGACATTTTCTGGACGACTGAACGGATCGACCGAAAACGTCTCGACGATGAAAATGCTGTTGACCCCCCCGGACCCAAGGAGGAACGACACCAGGGAGTTCAAGTTCAACCGGGGGTTGCGAATTTTCCATCGAAACTTCGACCCCTTCGCTTGCGTATAAAGTAATCCTGTCTAAAGAAACGTTGGACGAACTCTGGGATTCATGCTTGGCTAACCAGATTTCATCCCTCGTCGATCTTCTCAACCCTCTGCTGAAAAGAGTATTTTGTTTTCTAAAATTTTTCCCTTCTCTTAATATTGTTTTAAATGTACGTAAAATTTGGATCATCGCTTTTACTATATACCGTGAAAATTTTCTGGTCTCGCGAAAACCAATATTTGTAAAAAAAAACACACGCGAATACGGACGCAGATTCTTTTTGTAAATAAACGTGAACTGTCGTTGCATCGGATGGCAAATATTTTTGAGTCGCGGTGGGTTTTAAAACCGCAGCTCTCGATGACGTTTCATGCCGCGGTGAAGGCGACTTTAAAAATTTCGAATAATTTTACATTTGCACCGGCACGCCTGTTTACGCGACACAGTTTTCCATAAAGCGTAATCGACAAACGACCGAAATTACTAATTGGCAATTTCGCAGCGACCGGGCACCGAAAACGTTTTCAATTTTGACAATTCGGTAACCGCGATTGTCGCATGGTCGCTCGAAACGAAAACTGGTTCGTGCCCCCCCGGGGGGCATTTAAAAACTGAGTCAATTTTTTCGTTTTTACTTTCGAGTTAGCGTTTTTATCCGCGGCAATGAGACAGAAAATGAAATTTCGCTATTTTGTTTTTCTAATCTGGTATTTATAATCGCGTTATACGCTCGAATGGGTTATTAACGAGTCGGTAGAAACCATCGATCGCGTGTTACAGGGTTTGGAGAAGTTTATTTTAAAAAATTTCTAAACCCGTGGGACGTTTATAATTATCCCTCGTAGGGGCAAAATTAATATCAAAGTGTATTCTGTCGGGGGAAAAGTTTGTGAATTAAAAAGAGAAGAATTAGTTCCTTTGTTACTTAAATAATAATGTTATTATTAGAAAGACCAATCGGGTATTACAAAATTAATTTACGCAGAAGGGAAAAAGAAGTAAATGTATGAATTTCTACGTAGAACGTGTACGAAAGAGAAGGATTATACATTTCTATTTGATACTCGATGAAATTGAAACGGCATTGAGATAGTAATTATAAAAGGTTCTTTTTTTCTTTTGGAAAAATCGAAAACACAGAGGATCCGTATCTCCGAACACGATATCGCAATATCGTCGAAAAAATACGGTGAAACACGTTTCAATTTTTCACACTCGTCGATTTGCAACGCAATAAAGAAAGGAAAGATTTCGTGGTCTGTTCCGCGGTAAACAAACGGATGTTTCCGTTAAATAATGAACACTATCGACCGAGAAGCATCAATATTTGCGCGTGAACGTTGGAAAACGAAAGGTTTCCATTCCTTTCGAAAATTCTGACAAAGGAAATGAATGATCATTTCTTTTCTGGACAAAAACAAATACGAGGGATGGGGAAAATGTTATTTATATATAAATAAATCGGGGAATAACGAATAAAAGATGTGGTTTCGTTGATCTGAAACTTGCTAGAAAATTAGGATATTTCTGTTGGATCGCTGAACAAGTATTATGAAAACGAACAATTAGAGGATTAAACTGCACCTCGAAATGGCATCTCCGTTAAATACAGCACATTCGTAATTGGAGAACGAAACTGCAGCCTTTCAGGATTTTAAAACTTTCTAATTAAAGCATAAAAAAAACTACGCTGCGCTGAAATTTGAATATCCTTATCGAAACGGCGAAATTGCAACCTCTTCATACCTCGGGAAGTTTTCAGGATAGGGATCGCCTTTCGACCCTCGTGAACTCCGGGAAATTTTCAACAAGAAAGACAAACCGTAACGCCGTGGAATTTTTAACGTTTCCGACGACATCGCCTCGAACTGCAAACAAAAAAAATCTTGAAATTTTGCTTCGCGGAAATAACAAATTTATTTTCGTTCGCCACTTTTGTCCGTATGAATATTCTCGCCACTCCCGTTTCAAAAATTCTCACGAGTCCAAGGAAGCAATATTCCGGTGGCTCTGAAGTCCGCAACGGGAGAACGAAAGCGTAACGTTCTGAATTCTAAAAATTCTGAACTATCGCATAAAATGCAGCACCCTGCCAGCCCTTAAGCTTACGAGCCAGAGGGAAGAACGTAATTCTCTCCAATTTTTTTAAATTCACAACCCGGCCACAAAACCGCTAATTTACTGTACGAGAATACAAACGCAACCGTGACCCGCGCTATGCGTGTCAAGAGTATATAAAACGCAATTCCGTTTGACCCAAAACATTTTCAGCCACGAAATAATAACTGCAAAAAGAGACACCACGATGCATACTGAGTTCTTACGATTGTCGAACTGTGCCTGAAGTAGTTAATCGATTAGATAATGAGAAAGCAAGAAAATAAATACAATTGTCTTGAGCTGTCAATATTTTTAATTTCTGTATCAAGCATTCTGGTAGCAAATAAAATTGTCAAATACCTAAGGGAGATAAAAAGCTTTTGGTTTACTAAATTGCGTATAATTTAGCTTCCCTAAGCTTGGTAATAACTCTTACAATTTTCCTGTCCTTGTAAGTTTGGTGTACCATAACTAGAGAATATAAAAAACCAACCCTTTCGAGGTTTATAAGATGGCTAAGAAAAAAATTATTTCTACGAGCTTTCTGATATATAATCGCATACAATTTAGTTTTCCCCTGTTTTGTGATAATTTTTACAATTTCTCTGTCCTCGTGAGCTTGATGCATCCGAGGTACAGAATGTAAAAATGTAATCCTTTCGAAGTTCGTAGGATTTCGACTCTGGAGGCGTATTGTTTGCGAATGTTGTCGAGATTTGGGAAAAATCGGCTCACCTGGAAAGCCTTTTTTGTACCCGGGCGGCAGGAACGCGGCTGGCGGGGTGATGGGCGGCGCCGCGTCCCAGCAGGGCACGACATCCGGTTGCATCGCGTATCCGGGAGGTAGCTCCAAGACTTTCTGCTGCTTCTCGTAGCGTCTACGCCGACGGCTGCCCGGCGCGAACGTTTTCACGGCCGCCAGGAAACCGACGCCGTTCATCTCGTCCTTTTGGGATTTCGTGTTTGCTTCGCTACTACCGTCGCCCGGGATATATCTCGTCGACCAGCTCGGTCGACGGAGGGGGGGAAAGATCGGGGCTCGAGGATCGGGGGACCCCTGGGAGAATCCCTCGACGAGTGTTTCCTGGATCACGATTTTTTTTTTTTTGCGTACGCGATCAGTCTACTCGCGATGGATCTATGTGGACGCGAGACGATTTTGAGACCGCTTCCAGTCACTGCTGGATGATTTCGATGATTTCGATCGTGTCTGTGGGTGTCATGGCGGGTGACGCGTGCGGACTGTCGAAACGAGTCGAAAAGCGTGTTAGGAAAAGCGCAGAGTCACCGCTTTGCGCTCGATCTTATTTTTTTTATTATTTACTGGTTTATTTGGGAAATTATTAGAATTAAATTCGTGCAAGTGTATTGCATTTTAAAATTATCGAAAATATTCGATGTTTCGAGCGTAAAGGGTCGCAGAGTTGCATTAGAAACATAATGGTCTGTGGAGTGATCTTCGAGACGATAATCGATCGCGCGGATAAAGCGCATTCGAGTATTGCGAATGTCTGGAACTAAGCGACACCGAAGCAATTTATTCGAAGCAAAGTTGGACTTCAAAAAAGGCGAAACGAAAGCGTAAAGAAACAGTTTGGTCGAACAAATATTTTCTTGGAAACGTTCTGCTTTCAATTTCCCGCGACATTGAACATGTTAACCCATTCGCAAAGAACGTATTGATTGATCGTGGCTCGGCAATGATTAATCGTTTTATGCAAAAATGTTTCCTTGGGAATGAAAATGGTAAAAGTGAACCGTTGCGATTATTGCGCGGAGGATCCTTTGTTCGGTCTATTTTAACTTCTAAATCCATTTACTGCGCCACTAAAAGCGGAAAAGGGAAAAGTATGCATTATAACGTTAAACGTATAAACGTTCCTTTCAAGATGATAACAATTTAATTAACTCTCGCTCTGGAACAAGTTATGATAAAGTAACCAATTAAGTGTAAACGTCACGCTGACGCTTTATAAAATTCTCAAGGTACATTTTATTAAAGCAGAATTTTTAAACATGTTACCTTTTCAGGAACTTTTTGAGAAATTAAATATATGATGCTAAACAAAAATATCTCTTGTATCTTAGCGACCAGTTGACTAGTTAGCTTTAATCAAATTCGTTCACTTTTACTTCTTCCAAGTCTCGATGGGCGAAAAGTTGCGAAAGTGTTAACATTTAATTTTTGAAATCCAACAGAGGTTCGATCAGACATCCACGAATTCCTCGCCTCGCGAGAAGTTTTCTAACAAAACGATGTTAGACACAGCGACTGGGCGTCCATCGTGAATGGTTATTTCTCCGTAGTGTTCGTCGATCGGCTTTAACAATCGACGGTTTATGATTTTAACACCAGTTGCGTCTGAACGAGACGGGCGACTGAAAACGAGCCGACGTGAAACTTTTAATTAGCACTCGTTAATCCCCCGTTTCGACGTTCTCCCGGGATCGTTTCAGACCTGATAAAAGCTGCACGTGTATCGAGGTGTTGATCGCGATTCGATGAAACAATATCTACAAGTACCCTGGGGAACGATTATTTGTTATTTCCATTTATCATTGAAAAAGTATTACAAATCGAGTTCTTAACAAAAACGTGCATTTCGATACAAATTCATTCGTCTGAAGTCAATACTCATTATACAAATTAGCTCGATATTCTCTGAAATGTAAAAAGAAAAAGTAATACAAGTTTTTAATTTATGTAATTAAATGTCAAATGAAAATATTCACGAGGCTTGCAACTAGGAACGTTCGATGTAACTGACGTTTAAATTAAACCGAACGCTCGAAACGATCGTCGGTGACTTGTGTAACTACAAAACTTGAAGCAACTCTGATTACGTGCGTGACGGTTATGAAATGCTTATTGAGAACGCGAGCTGCTCGAAGGTCACAAAACAATTATATTAAATTAGCACATGGCAATTAGTACTAACTACGATCCGTTTGAACGTCGAGCATTTAATAATGTAACACCAACTTAATTATTGCGGCTTCGACGTTGCATCGCGAACTTAAGTGTATCATGTATGAAAAGTCTCTTTACAGTACAGTTCAACAGTATTTCTGTTGCAAGTGCCCTGTGCGCTCTCAACGGCTCGTAATCGCCTCCCTACTCTGGATTTAGTATTCCACGAGAGAGAAAGATTATTGTTGTAAACGAATCCCGGAAGAGGCATCAAAGCAGATCGTTTATCGCGAGGTAACTTTGCATGTCGGTGAATAGAGATTATTTTCAACCATCATTAGTGAACGAAATCATTTAAAAAGATTCTTCCAATGCTAAAATCAATAATTCCGAAATATTCCAAAATTAGTTATTCAAAAAACCTCGATGATTGATTCGCGTCTTTTTCTGCAAAACCTTTGCAAAACTAATATCTCGAAGACCGTTCACTCGATCCACCGGCTCGAAGTTTCACAAATCGCGCGGGTAATGGTCGATCATCCGCGAAATTTATCTCTTTCCCGTCGAAGGTTATAGCCGCGATGGGTACGGGGATATCTCGTTTCCTCTCGAACGAGCACGCGGACGCCCAGTCGCCGTTGGCGTGCACCTGTACGACGGTGTCTCTCGCTGTCACCGTGTGACCTTGACAGATCCCGGAGAGAGAGTTCGTAGGAGGCCGACCCGTGGCGGAAGTGCGAATCGATCACCAGTTGCGCGCGCGAAGGGCGAGAGCGGCAAATCCCACACTCGTATCTAGGTGCGCTCCGCGGAAGAGCGCCCACCGTACTGACGCGACCGACCGCTGTCCGTCTTTCTTCGTCGCGGGCCGACCGAGCGCGCCCGAAGATCCCCGAGCGAGGTGGCTCGGGGGTGACGGGGCCGACCGATCGCGAGAGGGTTGCGCGCGCAACCCGAGGAATCACTCCAGCCGCGCGATCGCGCTTCCAAGACGCGTGGGCGTCAGGCTCCGGCCTGCGAGACCTACCAAGAGGAGTCGGTGGATCCGTCGGGGGGTTGGTACACAGGGGCGGATAGCTCGTTGGACGATCAACAACTTGTTAATATTTTATCATTATTTTCTTTCGACCTAATCAAGGGCGAACGTCAAATGCTATCACTTTTGTTGAATTGAGGGCATTCGAATGCATTTGTTTTCATTCAGTAATAGTTAGAAGAACGAATAAATAGCTGTTATAACTGAATTAGTGGCGCATTAGAGAAAGTCCATTTAAAGGTTAAATATAAGTTTAGATTTATGCTTCGTACATTGGGTAATTATCCCAGCCTTGGTTAAAATCGTTAATACTTGGAACAAATTAATTTTTGCTTTCCATGCATTGCAAATTTATATTATAACTTGGTACTTTATAACACGGTTTCGATATTACACGGAGTGCATTCCTCGGATTTGTGTTATTTCTAAGTTTCGTGGAACACGGTTTCGATATAACACGGAATGCATCCTCCTGATTTATATTAGTTCTAAGTTTCGTATAACAGTTTCGATACAACGCGGAACGAATTAACCGTGTTATGGGGTTCAGTGTACTATATTTACCAAGTATTATTCTAATATTTAGTACAAACTTAATGATTGTATATTAATAAAAGAAATTTTATTTGCTCCGTCGTTTGAAAAAAATTACATTTTACACCCAAAGAAACAAAATACAAAGAAGATCCCGATATGTATGCAAGACGTGTTTTATCGATACAATCTCTGATCGTCTACGATTGTATATGTATGTTGTAACATGGATTTGCATGAAACGATGTTCCTTGAAATCCGCGCGTCAACGCTGGGGAATATTAATGGAAACATAAATGTGTCGGCATCATTTGTAATTTCTATGAAACCAAGTATATTTAAATCGCGATACGAAGCACAATTTCTGAAAACTTCCGTGGACAGTGAAATATTCCTCGATCATAATACTTGTCATATTTAGTTTACCTTTTCTACGCAGTTGCACGATAAATACGGTGAATAAGTAAAATAAAAATGCGTAATCAGAGGGATTAAAACAATTGACCATTAATTTTTCTCTCCCAGTGATTTCTAATGACCATTAATATCCAGCGAAACCAGATTTTTCTTTTTTCTGTCGGTGCTACCAACTCGTTCATAAATAATGGAGCAACCGCGCCCATAACTTCGCGTTATCGCAATTTTCCAGAGAAGATATAGCGCGTGTAACGTGCAGATGATACGTTCTTGCAGAACGGCGGTCGTTCCCGTTTTATGCATTCTTTTATAATACGACTTTAAATAAAATGGTTCAGAAAATACGATCCCGGTACACTTTCGATCGACTAATTATTTACGATAGATCGAACAATTTTCACGCAGATCGAGCTCACGATTCTCGCCAGTTCGGACGACGGTTCGCCGGAAGTGCGGACCATCCACCCTCGACAAACAGTTATTTCGATTCTCTGATTCGAAATTCCGCTGTTCCCCGATAAAACCACCCGTCTCACGGTGGAACAGATTTTTCAGAAATGTGGTTAAAATACCAACAATCGATTCACCAATATTCTTATTGTTACATAAAATGATCGTAAATAACGCTTCTTCTTTGTCAGCCGTTTCTTCGGGCTGATTGAAAAAGATCTTTTATTCTTTGAGGTGCAACGAAGCTATTTTTCATCCTGTGCGTAGGAAGGTGTAAATTAACTGGGATGAAGTCTAGCGAAATAAGGAACACGCGTAACAGATACTTGTTCGTAACTGTTCTCGAAGTTTTCGAGTGAAATTTCAATGAAAACTTCTCAGGCTTTTGTTTCTGGTTTCGTGAGCTTCCACGAATAATTGATTAATGGATGGGAGAATTTGAAATATGCTGGGAACAATTATGCGAGCAACGAATAATTTATTGGGCGCAGTTTGGCTGTCGCGAAGGATTATGTATCTTGTTTATCATTCATAATCGAATTTATTTTATTCCCTTAGAACGTTTCATACATTTCAAAACGGAGTGGAAATTAATTTCAGTCGCTACTTCGAGTTTCTTCTATGTTTTTTTTTTTTTATTTTATAATTTGATATATTAAGAGTCACTGTTGTATGTATTTATATTTCATATAGAATTCAAAATTGCATCTAGGTAAGATTTGGGTTAAAATTAACCGCATAATTACGCGAACGTATTAAAAAAACGAGTGAAAAGAATCCAGCAGAATAAGGTTGAATTACAGTCAGTGTATAAATTTAGTGCACCGTGAGGCAGCAGGCGTGTAACAAGCACGGCAAATATGACCTTACTTCGTTTCAAAAAGTTCCTTTTTCACCGTCTCTGCTAATACGTAGCGAGCAAAATTAATGAATTACGACGATTTTCTTATCCACGTGGAAACGAACAAATCCGAACAGTTTTTCGTTTGTGCGGGGAAATTAATGAATTACGACGGTGTTTCGTTTCGCGAAAAAATTTCAAAAGTTCGCGGCAACCTTTCGATCGCTCGCCACGTTTAGCGGAACCGGTAATTGCGAGACGGGTTAACGGGAAAAAATCCGATTACAACGTTCGAAACGAGAACTTGAAATAATTCGACGCGCCTGTGTATCGGAATTTAAAATGAAACAAAATTAATAGTCGCAGGGTGCAAAGGTCAAAGGTTGGTTCTCCGTTGAAGAGGACCGAAGGGAAAGAAGGATATTCCGAAAAGCAATTTGACACCGAGTTTGCAGAGGGTCTCTCTGGTAAATGTCTTCCAAGCGACTTCCGGTCGCCCTCGAGAAAACACGGAACAATAACCCTAAAGCTTTCACTTATGGTAGGACAATTTCAAGACTGGGAAACCAGAAACTACCACCACTTTTATTAATAATAATACAGATTTCTAACGTTGTTTTAGCATAGTATTTTTGCAAGAACCAGTTCGACCCATTTGCATCGGTAATAACTTAATTTTGAATTAATTATCGATATTATGGAGTACGAATAGATTCGCCAAAGCGATGGCCTCTTTAAAATTCATTCACGTCGCTAATCTAAATATACAACATTGACAGATAACAATCGGCCCGTATCGTTCCTGTCGGATTCTAATTTAATAGTAATGTGGGCAACATTGTCGTCGAAAAGTATTTCTATCGCCAAAGGTATATTTATTTCCAATTTAAATTTGATTTTAACGATTTTCCTAAATTACACAATTTACATGTAATCTAGGTTTACAAACTGTGTGTTCGCTGCTCGATGTTTAAAGGGAGAAAGCAGAAGCGACCAGACGGCCAACCTTTCAAAGAAACGAAGGAATCGTCGATACAGATTAGAATTCGTCGACACTGATTGTTGCTCTGGGTGGAAGTCTATAACCTCCTGGTCTGAAGATCTGAAGATTGTTTTCAACCCTCTACGTCTCCAAGGGGTTATTACACTCCGAAACAAGTTCATTTAACACCTTGATGTACGATTTAATTTTATAGAAATTTGTTCGTACAATGTTTACGAAAAATAGATTTACGAATACCTCTCGAATGTAAAAATGTGTTGATTTTAATGCATAAGACTTGATGATGAGTGGGTAGCCTTATGATTGTGAAACTTGTAATCATAGAACATCAGGTATTCAAGTATTTTTTTTAAATATTGTCCTGTAATGAAACCTGTAAATTTGATTGGTAAGTCAGTGTTGTTTCATAAGCACTCGATCCCGAACGGGATCACGAACGATCTACCCCTAGCTTCTCTAAAACCAAGGAGATTAGACTGAGAATTACCCTCCATACTACGGGATCATCCAGGAATACTTAAATACACTACTGCCAGCAAGGACATTTACCCGGAGCTCGTTTCATTCCAGTCTGAGTATATTTTCGAATCAGAAACTGTTAAAAATATCCAGGGGAGGCAAAAAAATCCAACAAAAAAGCGTACGAACGACAAAAATATTCGGGAAATAATTGTAACCACGGTACAGTAGTCTCTATAATCCGGCCGTTCGTTACTCCGATCCGGTAATCCGGGCACTCGAAGGCTCGTTTCGTGTTTCGACTTATCAGTACAGAACGAACGAGTTGTTTACTTACGTAGTAAAAATTCGAAAAATATTTAAAACTGTTAAACATCCTAAATATTTTGCGGCGATGTTAGTTCAAAAACTCTCCGACAGCTTCAGGTTCCCGAAGGCTGGTAAAATTATTTTCACCCACCTCGAAGAATGTAAATTACAAATTTAAGAACCTCGAATTTTCTCTTGTCATTGCGTAGCATGTGAATCTCTATTTAAATGTTAAAAAAAAAATAATTGTCTCGCGTGGAGTGCGGCGAGGGTTCCGTGGGTGGCGGGTCCGAGCCTGAGGACGCTAGGTAGGGCGGCGGAGGGTGGCCAGGAGGTTCGGAGGGGCGACACGTTATCCGCTATTCGTACCCCGGGCAAGGGAACCGATCGTTACTGGAAAACTCGAGCGGTGGAGGGGCCTTTTCATTTTCCAAGGGGGCGCAGCCGGTGGCTGAAGCGCGGGAGAGGCTGCGGCTGATGGAAGGAGGAACAGGAGACACGAAATTCGCCCTTCTGTGTGCCGAGACACGCGCGAGGGGGAGGAACGCCGGCCGGCACCCGATCGGGATCCGGTGTATCAGCAGTATCGATCATTCGCTCTGGCTCCTCTGGTTCGTTCGACGCGACCCTAACGTGGGCGCGCGTGCACCCTACGTAGACGCGTTTGGCCTCGACTTCGAGGCCCGTCGACCTTGGGATTCGCCACGGAACGAGGAAGACGAGACGCTGACGAGACGAACCCCGGACGCCAGGGGTGAATTTCTACCCCCCGTTCCAGCCTCGAAAAATCGGTGCATGTGCCAGTCCCACGAGGGTTGATTCAATTTTTCGGAAATTTTATATCGACTTGGGAGTTCAAGCTGGAGGAAAACGGAAAACCACCCCCATAATCGCCAATACAGATTCAGTCGGATCTCTTGGAAAGTAGTAAATGCTCGAATTAAGTCTTCTACCGTAAATTCGTTTTTTTTTTACATCTTCTTAAACGATATAGTCTTAGAAATCTCTTGGAAACTAGTGAATACTCGAATTAAGTCTTCTACAGTAAACCGTCAAAAAATTCCTTCCTTTTTGCATTTTCTTAAACGATATAGTCTTAGAAATATATGTGCCAAAGTCTTCTTATTTACATTTAAACAAATAAAAATTATTTTTATTTTGCAGTGATTTCCCTTCTCCAGGCGAAAGAATAACCCCTGCTTTGCACTGAACCTATTCAAAAAATATAAACATTATATTTAGGGGTTGAGATGACCCTCTACGAAGCTAAAAAATATTTTGCAAAAAGATATCCGCAGTCTAATAATTACAAAGTAATTATCGACAGGTTTCTTTTCACACAACGCAAACTTGAAATTGTAACGTTTAAAAATATCGTACCAAGGTACATTTATATAAATACCTCGTAGTAAACGAGAATTTATTATTTATTATTTCGCGAATAAACCGATCCTACCCCCTCGACTGGTTTCGTTGCGAATTCAATAACTAATGGTAATTAATTCGTGAAAAGTGCAATTATCGAACCGTAGCCGATGGCTGTCAAATATTTTTGCAACGTTCGCGCGTACGGCGGAAACGTTTACATATTTTTCTCGGGCATCGATATGAACGACGTTGTATACTTTGCGGGCGGATGTAAAGTTTATTGAAACGCCAACTGTCGCTCGTAGTTACACGCGAATTTTTAGAACCGTGAAAAGCAATGTATTTCGACACAGTATATTCCTGGGGTCTGTTCTATTTTTTGCTGCTTCTTTTTCAGAGAAAGCATCAAAGTTAAAAATTTGTTCGACGTTCGCTGTCCGTGTTTTCGAAACGTACGATTACGCTTCTCGTCGAATTAAACTTTCACGATTGTTGCTACGTAAACAATGTACAATCATGGCCATCTTTGTTGCTCATTTCGACACAGGTTTCGTTTAACACGATGTCAAATAAACTTTAATGAAAACGTTTAGAACCTAGTGTGTAATAATGTTACCAAACATTTTCATTCCTGGGAATTACGTACTCAAATAATTTATTTAGACAGAATCGTTTTATCGTGTGCATTTTCCACTTTTAAAAATACCTTCTGGAAGTTAGCTTGTTATTAATGACTGTGCATTCACTTTTGCTCTTGAATAATCGTTATCGTCCATCCTGAATCGAGATTCGAGGTAAGGGATGATTTCGCGAATCAAAACGAGCGCGAATGATAGAATAAATTATCGTAGCGCGAAGCTCTGTCCCCGAGAGAATCGATTCGGAATATTTGTTGTGCTCTCGCGCGATCGAGTACGCTTTGGCTGACGCGTCTGACCATTACTCACTGTTTCCACTTGCGTCGGTGGCTGTAAACCTTGACAATGGGGATGGTGCTGTTCGTTTTAACTGGTTGTAACTAGTTAGAAGATAGTAAGACGGATGAGGAGTAGAGAGCACCGTAACACCGTCATCGGTGCTCGCGAACGACAACAAAAGTAGAAACAGTGAATAATGGTCGGACGCGTTTGCCAAGTGGGCATACGTGCCCCATGAATTTTCAAACTCGCCTTTTTCCGGAACCAAACGTTCCACGAAACGAATCTACTCAGCATTTCAAGCTCATTTTTACACGAAACTCTCGACCGTGTCCTGAAATCAGCCATCTTGTCGGGGAAATAAAATGGTGCTTAATATTATTGGATCGTTAAAGAATTCAATCGAGAAGCAACGTTCGCTCAAACTGATTTCATATGGTGGATAAAAAAACATTCTCCCTGTACGCTTCTTTTTAGTAATATTTCCTTCAGTTTTTGACTTTTTTATTATACAGAGTGCCGAGGTACCTCTGGGAAAAATTTGAATGGGAGATTCTAGAGGCCAAAATAAGACGAAAATCAAGAATATCAAATTGTTGACTGAGGCTTCGTTACAAAGTTATTAACTTTTGAAGTTCCATACTGACTGAAATTTTTTTGGCGAAAAAAAAATTCTCTTTATTTTAAAAAAATTATTTTTAGCTGCAGGGGTCAATTACAATCAATTTTGGTCAATAGACATACCCCCGAAATCCTACCTACTTTCTAGAAAAAAATTCGAGAAGGTGTGAAATTCGATAAAATTAACAAATTTCAAATCACTCTAAAAAAATTATTTTTGGTTGCAGGGGTCAATTATGATCAATTTTGCCCGATAGACATACCCCCGAAATCCTACCTGCTTTGTAGAAAAAAATTCGAGAATGTGTGAAATTCGATAAAATTAACAAATTTCAAATCACTCTAAAAAAATTATTTTTGATTACAGGGGTTAATTATGATCAATTTTGGTCAATAGGCATACCCCCGAAATCATAAGCAGTTTCGAGAAAAAAATTCATTACCGAAAATATCATGTCTGACCATTCGTTTAGACGTTCTACTGAAATTTCATGCGTATCTTTAAAACACCATAACTTCTGAACGGATTGGAGGATCTTAAAGTTTCAAAATGCAAACAACGCGTATTTCAGTGGAGAATATGTAGAAATTCTAAAAATATTGAAGAATTTATTCCTTAACCCCGTAAAATGAGAAAAACCCCATAAAAGTGGTCCAATTTTCAAACGTTCATAACTCCTATAATAGTGAATATATTTGAATGAAATTTTTTTCTGAGATAGAACTTATGGATGCCGACAGAAAAGTATTACACAACTTTTCTGTAGAGCGTCAAACAAAATTATTAAAAATCAACAGGGCTTAAATTTTCGGCGAAAAAAAAAATTTCAAATCATTCTGGAAAAATTATTTTCGGTTGCGGGGGTCAATTACAATAATTTTTTATCAATAGACATACCTCCGAAATCCTAACCAGTTACGAGAAAAAAATTCGAGTGTGTGTGAAAGTTTTCGACAAAATTAAAAAATTTCAAATCATTTTAAAAAAATTATTTTTGATTACAGGGGTTAATTACGATCATTTTTTGTCGATACACATACCCTCGAAATCCTACGTACTTTCGAGAAAAAAATTCTTTACCGAAAATATACCGTGTGGCCTTAAATGTTTCTATAATTTTTTAACGAAGCCTCAATCAACAAATTAGTATTAGTATCCTTGTAATTAAGGATACTGGAATCATCCCTTAACGGGGGATGTATTGTTCTACGTGTACGGATTTGTGTTATATTAATTTCGAATATTAGAATTATTAAAAATTGTTGACTGTGATTGTTATGGTCATTGTTGATAGTTTACGAGCGTTGCTAGAACGAAAACAGGAAAATGTCTGGGGCTGGTTGACGAAAAGCGGGGCTAAGTAGGCATCCGCGGGAGCACCCTTCAATTAGAAGGCGAGATCTCCAGCATCAGACGTCGCCTTTTCTGAATGACCCATTCACGGATCACTTACGCGCCGGTGTCGTGGCACGGATTTCCGTACGAACGAATGCTCGTAAACCCTCTTCTTTCTCTCTTTGCCTCCGTTGAGCCGCGAGGGCGTTTTCTACGCGCGAACAAGTGTCGAAAGGGGCTTTCGCTCGACTGTTACCGCGGACAAAAGTGGCTTTGTTATTGAAAATTTCGTCGACGCTTTGAAACTGAAAAATGGCGTCGGACCAGAAACTTTCCCGACGATCTCCAACATTTTTCGACTGTCAGTAAATTAAAAACTACCTTTTTCTAGATATTTTTTATAGTTTCAGTGAAACGCTGTATTAAACGTTTACAGCGGTTTATAAGTATCCATAGTAAATATTATCCTTCGTGGTTTATCTACCCGGTCGGTTTATCCATAAAATTTTCTACCGCGAGACACGGAGATATGTAAATGGCGGATGGAAGAACTTCAATTTTCGCGTGCAATTAAAGTAAACGCTCGGGTATTAATTGTACAGGGACGCGGGGGCGATGCACCTTATCGCGGCTCTCTGCATAACCAATTTTCCCGGGTTACGCTCGTAAAAGTAGGCGTGTCGTAAAGAAGTCCGTTTCAACCGGGATCGTAAAATAAAAGTGAAACAAACGCATCCGCGGAGCGTCGGGACGCTCGACCCCGGCGTCTGGCTATCATCGAACATTGCTCTATAAATGTTACTGGAAACAAGTCGACGATCCATGGAGGAATTACCATCCTCGTATCGACGCGTTATTTATTTTTCAAGAGAAAAATTTCATTCATAACCAACGCAAATAACACAAATTTCAGATTCATTCGTAAATTAATTTACACGTTTTATTTGTAAATTAATTCGAAACGATTGAGGAAATAATTCCTTCACTGCTCTTTTTGATCCCTAATAAGAAACTATTGTTTACACAGATTGGTATTTCCTCGAACCCATTGCGATTTCAGGTACCATTTCCAAAGATTACCGAGCGCTACCGCTCAACGAGTAGGTAAATTCCTCCAAATTGAACGTTCCGACTTCTCAAGACGACCAATCTTGTTACGTCGCACAAGAATTCGTCGATATTCGAAGGGGCGACTCTCGAACATCAAGAAAGTCGTCTGAAATTTATGGAGGAGTTGAACGAAGAGTAACGACTCTGGTTTAAATAAGGATATTTCAGTTAACGAGACCGGGAACGCAAACATTCGAAATAAACTGTTTAACTTGCATTTACTCTTCCCCAAACAGCACTCGAATATTTTGTTGCCGCAAGTTTACGCGGAGAACTCGCGAATTATATTTCCAATGCTTCTACATCGTTTAAAGATTTATAATTTTCTGCGTAACAATTCGACGATGTATCTTTTACTGTTGTAATATATATGTATATCGAATTGAATTTATCGCCGATACGTTTGGTTCGACGATCGTGGAACAGTTGTTGTTTTTAAAGTCAACTGTGACTTCCAACGAACTTCAATCGACAAATTTCTGTCGCCCGGGAGAAACTTTTATTAGCTTTCGGTACCCCGATCCTCCGGAACCTTGAAGAAATTGTGAACCACGACGCTGGAATAGCGACAACAACGTTGGAAATTATGCAAATGCAGAACTTTATTCGCGCTGATCTTTCCGTGACTAGAACTCCAAGAAGCCACGCGTTGATTTCCCCCCTTAGAGGCGAATAATAATAATCGTATTTTTTACACGATCAATACATCTCGAAGAAATATACTTCGTGACATTAACAATAATACAAGAAAAAGAGCAGCGGTGCAAGAAGTTATTTAAAAGTGCAAGCAACCCATATAGCGAATCGCTTTCTTCCGGAGAAATTAAAAAGTAGAACTATAATAAAAGTATATTAAAGTTGCGGGGCGAAACTTTTTTAATATGTACAAAATATCAATAACCAAGGGTGTTTAATATTATTCTACACCACATCTTTTAATACTCTCTTGCTTAAAAAGAAAAAGAAAAATTCGTTATTCCAGAAATAAGACGAAATAGCCTCCGATATTTCGTTCCTCGGTGTTCGACGTACGATTTATTAACGCTCGTCAGAAAAATTGCTCAAGCTCGTGAGACGGGTGACAAACGACAAACCGTCGCGACGGTTCGATTTGTCGAAATCGCGATTGAATAAAACGCAAAACGTGGCTGAATATTCCTCGCGACGCCGTACCGTCGATACGATGAAGATGTTGCGCTTGTTACCGTGCGTAATACTTTCCCAGACGTTGTACGATCCATCAGGAGCACCGTATCGATCTCTGTTCCCGGCGCGGCTCTCCGGCGAGGGCAATTTTTTAAAAGGCGAAACCGGAGATCGAAGAAAAATGGACGAGGAGACCGACGCGAACGAAACTTCAGGACGAAACATCGACGAATGAAAGCACGTTGCTCGATAAGCAACCGGAAGCCTCGACTTTTCAACGTTTCCACTGCCCCCCCCCCCCCAACCCTTGTAAATTTTCTACAGATTTCTAAAAGATTTCTTCGCTCCTGGCTTTTCTCAAATAATTTGTAACGCTCGACGCCGGCTCGTATCAACATTTCTCTGCTTCGAGAGTTCCCCGGGGCTTCGGAAGTTAAAATTTAAATTTCATTCCCGCTGCAACGACGTGCTTCCTCGCGTGAATTTTTCAACCGTGACACATCGAGTCCGTAAAAAACGCGGACGCACGTTACGAGCAATTAAGAGAAACTTTGGACGCGTTGCTTCCTACGATATGGAATTTTATTTCGTCGAGCTATGACGTCCCCTGTTCGATCTCTGATTTCTCTCCGATGATTAGAAAATTGTTTTACGGCCAATCTCGATCGTTTCCAATGCAATTTCAATACCATTCGAAATTTTTTAAAATATCAGTTATTTTCTCTATTTAATTTCTGATTTCTCTCGATGATTAGAAAAATTGTTTTACGGCCAATCTAGATCGTTTCGAAAGCAATTTCAATACCATTCGAAATTTTTAAGAGTATCGTTCATTTCCTCGAACGTCTCCAGTTCGTCGACGGTGTTTCGCTAATGGATAAAGCAGCGTGAAATTTTCCACGACGTTGTTTCGACGTTAACCTTCGAACGTTGACGTGGATCCCCCCGGTAGTTTTTCAATCATGTAAATTAACGGAACGTCGACGGGGATTCGCGTGTCACGCCAAACGACTCGTCGCCGTTGTCGTCGTCGTCGAGTCGCGACTTCGTTCATAAACGTCACACGCGGACGTGTGTCACGAACGACAATGCGAGCTTCCAGTGGGGTACATTTTAAAACGAATTTCAGCCTGACACGTGACGAAGAGGTTCCCCCGCGCCTCGAAAGATTTAAACGAATAAAACTGTCCGCCAATTATTGTTTCGATACATTGAATATTCGCTCCTATAATTTCTATAATTATTCTCTCTATATACGTTTCAAATACTCGACACTATTATTAGGGCAAATTTTTGTCATCTTTCTAAAAATATTTCAATGAATTTTCAGTAGAAAATAAATATCTTGTACTCTATACTTGAGATTAAAATTTTTGGTACACAGTTTCCTTTCTCTGAACTCGAAACACTTCTGGACTATAGAAGGTTTATTCTACTCATTTTCTGAATAATTTAAAAAATTGTACCGGTCCATTAGTCCACTTTTAATTTAATAAACAAGGAACGAAACATCGAGTACTAATTTAACAATGCTCATGTTTGACAATGCGATCCAGAAAGTGTTGTGGCCATCAAAAGTAATAAAAATTCGACTCCACGGAAAGAATCCTGTTAAAATCAGCGTACCACGGTTTCCAAGAAGTCATTTTTCCCCGGCCCCGGGAAAATCGGAAATGAAAACTCGGTTCGACGAGTGTCGATAACGCGTAGAAAGGACGATTCGAGGACCGGTTTGGAACTCGGGGGCGAAGAAGAAGCGAAAGGTGGCGGATACCGCGAAAGTTTTGAAGAAGTCGATAATCGCGGCTATCAACCGCGGAAGCAGGAAGCAACCCTGACCGAGTTTCGACGGGGATGGCGATGGAGCAACGTTACGAGACAGCTGGTGGACCCGAACGTGGACGACGTGGCCGGGCATCGAAGCTTGCAAATGCGGTACCGAAGAACGCCAACGAAAAAAAAACGATTGACCCTGACCAGATTCCGCGTACGCGGGGAAGGTGACGCGCGATGCTTTTCAGAGACGATTACCGGGCGTTTGAACACGAGCGGAAAAACAAACCGGGATGGCGGACGATGGACGAGCAAAGTCTTCGAGGACCGGCGAAATAAGAGCTCTTCCGGCGATCGTTCGTGTGGACACTGCGGCCTTTCCAAGTATTTGCTCGTCGTCGAGTTTATTTCTTCTCCAGAAGTGTTTCTAGGAGACAATTTCGTTCTACGGTTCTGTGTAATTTTATATCGATGATCGTCCAGTTTCAAAGATAGGATAGCTACTATATAAATTAAGGGAGGCACGGAATAAAAATTCTTTATTTTTTTTTCAGCTGACAGGTAAAGAAAGAAATTTGTATTTTACAGTGACTGTTAGTCTGATGATACTCGAATACATGTTGAACGCGAAAGAAAAAGTGCATATTACAAAACGATAAAAGAAGTCCACGCCCCTTTCTAAATCGGGGGCAATCTTTCTACGAGCGTCGCTAATAAATCAACGCCATTAATATGGAACGATCGCTAATGGGTTTCGATCAGTATTTGATAATTCATTCGACGTCGATTAATTCTCCATTCGAATATAAAATTTTCTCCTTCCGGGGGAATAACGTATTCAATGGTGCAAGTGAAAAGTGTCGGTCTTGGTTAGACATTCCAAAAGTGATTCACGAAATTATTAAATTAAACGAACCCACAATAATATTAATCTAAAAACTGGGATTTGAAATCGCTTATAAGCGGACAGAAATCGAGAAATTAATTTTCGACTAATTATCCTCCCCCCCTGGGACAGTAAATTTCTCGAACGAGTTCCGGGGGGGTATAAAAGGAATTCTATTCGCTTGCAAGTCAATTTTGGTGGACCTTGACCGACTCCCAGAGAGCATTCTTTGGTGTCTTTTTTTTTTCCACGAACGTCGACACTGCCACGAAACTTTTCGCGATTCAAAGGCACTCCTGGCTGGACATTTTTATCAGAAGTCTCGTTCCACTTGACCGAATACGCGCCCTCGAGTCCTTCGAGTGTTTTCCTTTCGAAGGAACGCAACCAGCAGTCGAAAGAACGGAAACACGATGGGCGAGTGGAAAAGGAAACGCGAAGTGGGATATTCTCGGGTCTGGCACTTTCGAAAAATCGTTTCTTTACATTTTTATATAGCCCTGGGTCTCGAGAATATCCTCCCAAAGGCTGTTACTCGATTTGTAAACTCGTGCGAATCGTTCCACGAATTTAACGCTGAATTTAACAATGAATTTCGTTCGGATTTTTTCCTGGAAAATTTGCGGAAATTATAATAGAAAAATACACGAGTCCACGTTGTCTCGCTCTTTGCATATCCGTGTTTATTCAGGTTATTCGGTATGAAAAGTTTCATGTAGGTTACCGTGCGTAATCAGTGCCAAGTTTTATACAAATATTTTAAATCTCGTTTGATAATACTGAAAAAAAAAAAACCGCCCTGGTATTCCCATTATCGAAGTAGCGCCGTAATGTTCGTAAAGTTGCTACTTTCTGGCACAATGCAACGCGAAAAAGTTTGTTCGTTTGTCCTTGGTGTGTTGCGTCCCGATAACGACTCGCGACAGAGGAAATCGGTTTATAAAAATGTAACGGACAGGATGAAAAAGCACCGTCGAACAAACAAACAAAAAGAGCGTTTATGGATTTTGTTTCGTCGCTTCTTTAAACGCGATATTTTCGACGAACGTTGCTAATTATTTGACGACGATAATAATATCATTTGTATAATTTTACCGACACATAAATTATTCGATGGATATCACGTTGATTAATGTGTACCTTTAGAACGCGAATATTATTATCGACGCGTTCGATAGAAATTTTGCTGTTTTCGACGACCCGCGAATTACACGTTGATCGCGTGACGACTTAATGACAACCGATGTTTGCTTATCGCGACTCTGTATTTACGTCCATTCTGTTTCCGACCCCGACGGTCCAATAGTATAAATACCAGTCTCGATTAGACTATTTAGACTGACCGTTTGGAATTATTTCCGTTTTCCAACGTTAACTCGCCCGTGTAATTCTCATTCGTTTCTGCTGCTCGAGGAAGAAATCGATGACTCTATGAACGAGCGATTTCGATTCTACTCTCCACCCTTTGGCACTTTATTTCGAAAGGCATTCAAACCCGAGTATCACATTAAACGCACGAATAACACAGACTGCAACGAAAATTTACACTGTATTTTGAGAAGGTGCAATATCGAATTATGAATGTAGAAGCTCAAGAGTTAGTTCGAAACTTAAACTCAGTCTGAAACTTACACTCGAGCACCAACGTTTGTCTAAGTTCATTAAGATTGTACCGGTGACAGGGGATGAAGAAATTTCAAGTTTAATAGCCAACAAATTAGCAAATCGTGTCGTATCTCTCCCGACCACTGCGATCCAACATCCACGCAACCATAAAATAGTTAGAAACCTTCTTGTTCTTGTTCTTGTTCTTGTTCTCGTTTTTCTATTTCATAATTTTATTATTTTCCATATTTCGTTCGTCGTAAGTGCAAATACCAAGTTCATCGTTTTAATAGACTACAATTCCCGGAAGTTGTTTCTCCTTAATTAACATTTTAAACATTTACAAGCGGATCGTCAACAAAATTTCTAGCGGAGTGTTCATCCCCGAGTGCCAGCAGCGAGCAATATCTGTAACGAACGGGGACAATTTTAATTACAAAAAGTAGACGTCTGCCACGTGCAATTTCTTGCGGCTCAAAGTAGAAACGGAATACGTTGGTCAGACTGCGCGTTCAATCCGACAGCGACGCGGAGATAATTGCTTCTCTTCGTTCCAGACTTTTTCAAAATGCTGCGAAAATCGGTACGAAATGTACGAATTCTCTTGTTAATATTATACGAATAAACGTTTTAAAAAATCTATATTCTTCGTTAAACACTTTTATCGTTCGATTTTCTGATCAAAAGTTGCAAAAGACGATGGATATAATTGTAAAGGGACGTTTCGTTCGTATTCCCGTGGCGTGTGCGAGCAAAATAAAGCTTCTTCGTAACGATAATAGAAAAAGGTGGAAACTCAGGCACGAAAACATCGGAGGTCTCGAACGCTCCTGGCAGAACGACACGTGTGTAAACATTCCTCCTCGAGTTCGTGGGTCCCGAAGGTTTCCACGAAGCCTTGACCCCATTTTTGGGCACGTTCGGGGCGTTTCGCGGTAGTCCTTGCATCGACATCGCTCGTAACTCGATTATTCCCCTATTGTTCCGACAGAGACGCAGAAACGAGCAAACTTTCGAACCTCGAACAATTTTAAAAAGAGATAAGAGTATCAACTTGCTCTAAAATCTATGCAACTTCGCGACACAAAGGATACTGACATCAGCGTTTCGTTCTCGTTCGAAACGAGACCGTAATTGGTTGGGCGAAATCTAACGAATTCCTCGATCTGATAGGATTTTCGAAACATGACGGATCCCTGACGCTTGCATCCAATAAAAGCTCGACAACGTCAACCGACGAAACGAATCCTGGACTTTATTGCGCGATCCAGCGATCCTTTATGCGGTAAAATTGGAACGAATAGTTTGTTGTTGGAATCAGTCACGGAGAAACGAAGGCTCCATCGATTGCCTGGAACCCTCCGCTTTTTTTCTTCCCTCTTCCCACGATCCAAGACAAAATAGACGCGGTCACGCAATAAAACGAAGGTATCCGGATACTTATTTCCAGACCTCTTCAATACCCCACGTTCCTTTTTCCCTTCCTAACTGATAAGATACAAGCCGATATTAATTGGCCACCCCGTGGATCAATCGAGTTCCATTCGAAAATTATTACCAGGGAAATTCCAGCTCTTCGAGACTTGCTCCCCGACTTTTTAGCGACTCGGAGAATTCTTTCATTATTCCACGCCTTCGAATACCCTTTGCTCCTAACAGATATTAAAGCGAGTGGCTTGCAAGTTTTCAAAGGAACGGTTGAACTTTCAGCTCGCGATCTCTACGAAGAACGCTATTGGTAAAACAAACGAGCCGTCTGCAATTAAAGCTTTTAATACTTTCTTTAAATTCAAGCTCGATCGATATGTTAACCCCTCGTCTGACTCGTTACAAGTTATACTACTTCACATCTATAAAAATCAACATATTTTTACATTCACGAGGTATTCGTAAAACAAATCTGTTCTTTCTCGTGGCCATTGCACGAAGAAATTTGAAATTAAATCGTACGTCAAGGGGGCCAAAATAAATCACTCTTCGTCAAATAAATATGTTGGAATTTTGGAACGTTCTTTGTTGTTTTAAACCATCAACGCTTCCCTCCGCGTAATACAAATAAATCCGACGTTGCACGTAAAATCTTCACGCAACAATTTTGCAGTTACGAAGCCAGCGTTCGTCGTACGGAAAAGTTCATTCGTGCGGATGACGCAACTAGTTGCGTGGGCGGTTTGTACGGATTTTCAGCTTATTAAAGTTGAAAAACCATGTTATCCAGAGCGGAGTGGCCACTCCGGACCTGAGTGTTTATTCAGTAACTGGCTAGTCCGGCGTTTTTCGGATACCCTTTCAGCTATTCTACCGGGTCTTTGAGTTTGAATATTGCGGGAGGAAAGTTTTAAACACCTCCACGCCGCGTTGTGCACGCTAATGAAAGCAATTTTACGTTGTTCTTTTCTGGGATACCTTAGCACCATGTGTCCACTCTTTTCACATGATTTGACGAGAGATATGTTTACCGAGAGCTTGGGTGGAATTTAATTCGATACTCGAGCTTCTATTAAATAATATTATTAGTTGCTGTCGATTTAATTTTCGTAAAGTCGCGAACGCGAGGAAGGCAATTTTCCATTACTTTAAATTAACTGAGTTCATCGTCGGACCAAGCCATTCTGTAATTTAAAATTTTAATTAGCCGGCGAGAATTTTAAACACTCCGTGGGTCGTAAATTCAAACCGCGAACCATATTTTGTTCCACGATAAGTAGATCGAGCCCAGGATGATCTGTTGCGTGGGCTGACCAACGCGTTCCAGTTCCACTGTAACTGACATTGTTAAATAACGGCCGCCCACTTTTTATAATTTAACCGCTTAACGCTCTAATTCCAATATACCGGGGGCTACATACATATTGCATTTTTCCCCTAATCCGCGCCGGGCCGTTCCAAAGCACAAACAGCGGAAAAACAAACAAATAAAATTACGCAAACGTCCACAACTAAATACTCCACACATATTCCCGTTTCGAAACGTAAAATCAAACAAACGTGAACTTTATTAAATTCATTGGGTTCGATGTTTATTTTCAAAAGGTCTATCGATTTTGGATTTATTTGTTGCTTGGCTCAACAATTCCAATTTACTGCACGATATCCTCTTTTAACAAGCTTTTAACCAAAATAGAATTTCTTTTGTCGATTTTGGACAACTCTTCCAATTTAAATTGTATCGAGTCTGACCAATATCTGACGCTTCTACTTAAAAAGTGAATCGAGCACCCATTGTAAATTAATTTTATCACCTAAACTATTTTATCCCAGCGTGGAGATGAGTTAGGGGCACGAAATCACAAGCAAAGGAAGACGATATCCTTTCCTTTTATTCCAGGATCGTTTCCAAGCGCACGCAAACCGTACCGCCACGCAGATGCTGAGCCCGAAAATTATTCATACTTATAGACACCGTACAGGAGCTTCTCCGGCATACGTGAAACGGCTTTAGGCGAGATTCTCGTGTCGACGACATTTGCATGCTGACATCGATTCGCCCGAGTTTGCAGCAGCCTTTCGAGCTCGAGAGTCGCGCACGGCTCATGGTTAGACAAACATATCCTTAGTCGTCGGGACTAAATGCACCCAGACGCCACGGGAATGTCTCGAACGATTCTCGAACCGACGTATCGGGAGTCGGGGAGGGTAAATGGCGGACGATAGAGTGGACGTAATGTAATCTTGGTCGTTGAATTGTGAACGAGGACGGTCACGGGGACTTTGGATCGTTTAAATCCGGCAAAGTGCCGTCCGCTTTCCGACCGAAACCAGCGGAAGGAGTCGAACAATAGAAGTCGAGGCTGGGGTGGAATAGGTGGGAGAATGTACCGTGTAAAAATGAACGGAGCAGCAGCTGGGAATCGCCGTGTTCGGCAAACTTTTACCTCTAAATAAACTCGTGTCTGCAAACTCGCTTCCGACGGGTCCCTCGATTGGATAATAAATACTGCGAACACGTACGGGAGTTTTCTTGCAGTAAATAAATTGTTACTCCCCACTCTTTCATTTATTTTGACCGAAATTGTTGCTTTTATCACGCTCTCTTACCTTTTTTTTTTAATATTAACGAGGAAGTAAATAGAAATGGCGGGTGGGACTGTATTTCTGCTTTTAACGCCGCGACTGGAGAATGCATTTTCGTGCATAGACGTTAAAAAATTTCACTCGTCGGTTAATTGCCTGGCCATTATCGTCGCGACGAGGAAGCTCTTTACTAATTAGCCATACCGGGTGGGCGCTGTCAAAGTAAATCCCGAATAAATCGACGTCGATTCCGCAGCCAGAGGTCGGGAAGCAATTTAAAGAAGCACTTCCCGGTCACTGATTCCTTCCGTTGCACTCTGACGGGTCCAGTCGAGGAGGGAACTGTTACTCGACAGGGTCGAGGATCACCAGCCCTCCGCGGGGCGTTGTTCGAAGGGCTGAGACGAGTTTAAAACGCGACGGGGATTGGAATTACACGGATAAAAACACGCGGAGACGGTTCGAGACGCTCGTAACCGCGTCGCTATAGCAACCTGTTTTACGCCCCCGTGTTTTAGGGGCACCGGATAGATCGAGAAATAAATTCCAGATATACACGAGTTCGATACAGGTTCACCGACGGACATTTACGGCCGTCCAGACGGATATTTTTCCACGTTTTCAATCCGTCTGATTCACCAACGAGCACCGCGGTTACCTTTTACCAGGCTCGCGGCGAACGGTTCCAATTTTTCATTCCGAAATGAGAAAATTCGTTCTTTGACTACGCGTCGAAATTACGAGACCGCCGATGGAATTATTGGATTTATCGGTGGAACGAAACGTTTGCGTTTGCCCCGGGTACCTCTTCGCGATAGTGATTGTGGATTTTACGAAGCAGTTATCTTTGTTGTAAATGGCTAGATACCGAGGCTCCGTTTCCACGGAGGATTTACTCCCACGATCCTTCCGAAAGATAGAGCATGAAATCTCTTCTCTGAAATACGGCTGGATGATTAATGCGAGAGGAAGATACACCCGGGGAATAAGAATCTAGAAGTACTAGAACAGCGAGATACTGTCGAGTTATTAACACTAAACCTGCCGACACTTTCACTTTTATGTCGCATACGTTTTTTAAAGCATATTAAATATTCAAATAATTCTACTGTAAGTGTGCAAACATCCTGTATACAAATTTTAATGCATTAAATAAACAATTAATGATCCAGTTTTATCACAAAGCAGTTATATAATCAATAGGAATTGTTGAAACTTTTTTAGGTATGTAACGTCAAAGTAAATTTCAAAATAAATATAGAAGATAGCAAAAATTATGGTAGCTGGTATAGTCATCGGATAGAGGATGAAATGCCCTTTAAAATGAGCGTTTGTACGAGTCGATAGCTTTATTAGTTCCGGAGATATAGCGATTTTAATTTCAAGTCGATGCGGTAGCTAGTTCCGGAGATATAAGGGTCCGAAGAGTTTGTTTACTTTTTTACTACGGCCTTGTCAAGGTCGTTGACCGCACGTGCTCGTAGTAAGTAGTAAACGTGACGTCACTCGGTCACTCGGTCACAAGTCACGTGCGAGAAAGAGAGGTCCGGCGCGACGCGTCAGACGGAGACAGAGATAGTCAAATTAAGAAAAATTACCCCTTTACATAAATTACGATATCTCCTAAACGGAAAGTCCGATCATCAAAAACCAAAAACCATTTTAAAGGGGAAGTCTTGCCGCTTCTAACAATGGCTCAAAAATGGATAAAGCACTAGTAGCTTTGGAACTGCACGCGTCTAAAGTTTAACTATCTTTAATACGCGTTGTTAAACTGTTCTGAGACTGGATACCAAAGATTCTCCCCTTTCATCTTTGCTATATATTCCCTATTAGTGTCGGAAACTGACAGACTAAATATTTTTGTCAAAAAACAAATAATAAGAATAAAAGTGAATATTGAAAAATTCATTGAAGTTATATGGCGCTGAAATAACTATGTTAGAATTTCCAAACGGAAAGGTCGTAGTAGGTTTAGTGTTAAATTCAGGTATTTATAAAAATATCCTCGAACGAGCATTTCACTTACTGTTTCGGGGGATCTAACCGTCAGTGCTGGGGCCCAAGAACTTCGAACACCTTTTGTATGTCTTTATGTATGTCTCTTACCTGCAACAGAAACGCACAGAAAACGTTAGTTAAGGGGGTCTTCTACTGTAAACCGCCAAAATGCCAATAGTTTGCATAGTTTCTTTATAAAAAACTATCAGACTCCCTTAAATCATCGGTCTCTCGAGAACTTCTTGTTTCTGTATCGAATTAACCAGCGAAGAAGGCGAGAAGCTTTCGACTTCCGGGAAACGTGATCGGAGACACTGCACTATCCGCGAGGACGCGTTTCTCGCCCGCTGGAGAGGAAACGCGTTTCCATCCCATCGTCCTTCGCCGTTTCAGAAATGGCAGGCTCGAGAGAACTCTCGCGAGCGAATGCTTTCAGTGAACGGAACGTGACGACGCCACGGAACAATGTTTTCCTCCTCGAAGATCATCCGTGTGGCGACCCAACCCCGATTACGGCACCGGCCAGAGAGAACGAACGCTCCGGCGATTTATCAACGCTGGCGAAAGATTATTAAACGTCGAGCTGAAATCCCGATCCACCAACGACTCGAAACTATTTCAAGATTTTCCACTCTATAAATTGCTGACAAATAATATTTATCTTTAAATCGCGTTAAAAAGCTTACGGAGTTCGATAGCAGGTTTTAAACGAAGCTCTCCGAACATAATTTTCCGTTGTTCCCGTATAAACGAACGTATCGTTTATCGAATATGGAATCCAGTAAATCCTCGCAACAAGCTAACCAAATCCACGTAACGAATGCCAGGTTTAATGGTTCTCGTGCACTTTACGGTATTGTGGAGCTGTTAAACGCGCACGATGACGGCGATGATAGCTCGATGCGGGCACACTTCGATTTACTAATCGCCCGGAACGCAAACAGCCTGTGAATTGCAACGTGTATGCGGGCGAGACCTGCACCGACGGGGACAACGGTACCCCAGGCTTTCGAGGCGATAATTCTTCCGCGATTCGGCGAGACTTTTTGCGCGATTCGAGGTTCCCCGTGATTTGTGACACACTCACGAAAGATGGAACGCGGTACGGAAGTGGTCATTTATACCGAGCTTTCTCAAAACGCTGCTCGCGCGGCCCACGCGTTGGATTTCTTCGACCGCCGGCGAGTGGGCGGTCTTCACCGATATCGATATAAATCAATCTCGAAATCCATTCTGCTTTTACCACAATGATCACGAATTTCTGTTTCTTCGATCCCGCGTATTATTTCCCTCTGAATTTCTTAATGAACTTTGTGGGAAGTAGGAAGCTTCGTTACAAATAAACAGTGATACCATTAATACTTTAATTAATTCTATTCTAGAAAATTTCTATTTTCTGTACTTTATTAAATATGATTTATGTTGTCAACTTGCTTTGCAATTAAAAATAAAACTTTATTTTCGTATATACTGTAAAACTGTCGATATTTTTTGGATTCTATATGCCACGAAAAAATGTCGATTAGTGTGATACTTTATTTTAGTTTCACGTAATAAAAACCGTAATAAATTCTTTTTAAATGCGTCAACTTACTTCCCGAGGAATCTTTATTTATGCAGCGTTGAGTAACAATATCGCGTTTCGAAGCCATAGTTAAAATTCTCGACCGCTAGATTCGCAGCAGGAATGGCCGAGGCAAAGATCTGGATTATTCAGCGGTGCTTCTGTTGCTCCGGGCACCGTCGATTCGCAACTTCAAATCAAGAACAGAATACTTAATAAAGGGAAGCGCTTTTAAGTGAATTTCCCGGTACTCCTTTGTCCCGCGATAAAAGTGAACTACAAAAGCCCCCGGCGTTCCTCCTTATGAAGTTTCATTTCGTCCAAAGTTCGTCGCAAAAATTACGCCACGCCCGACACTTTCAACGTTCCGTCGTGCTCTTTAACGTTCCACGAAGGAAAGATATTTATTCGAACACGGTCCCTTCGAGCAATTAAACAAATTCGACGCGACCCACATTATTCGACGCCCGTTCCAGACGGATTCCAATTAAACACGTCCAAAACGGTCGGACGAGCGTACCGCGCGTAATTTCATTAAAATTTAAGGGCGACGAATGTAAATGTTCCGCGCGGGAAGCAGACAGCAACGCGTTACGTAAATCACCATTTTCGACCGCGGGAACCCCAGCAATTAATTGGCACCGTTGGCACCGGGGGGACGATCCACTTCCTCGAGTTTGCGTCCAGACGCCCGACAGAGTATGCAAACAATCACGGAACCTGCTCGACCAACGGTCACACGACGATCACTCACTCGCGGACAAATCTGCTGGTGTCTACCACGAACGACATTGCGTATATTGCAATTATCTACGGGTAGAATCTAGACTCTCGTTATCGAGATCTTCGAAATTAATTTTAATACGTTTCTAATTGTGGTCTTTATTTAAGGATTCATAACACATCTATTTCTATTGGAATTCGATAGGTGCATTAACATATGTATTCACATTGTTACTTCAAACGAAATACAACTCAAGTACACGATCTCAAACTTCTCCAAACACGTGATTCTTCCAAATTCTAATTTAGAAATAAATACATTTCGTATAGGAATTTTAAATTCTATAGGTGCACTAAAATATGTATTCACATTGTTACGTCAAACGAAATACAACTCAAGTGCACAGTCTCAAACTTCTTTAAACACGTGATTCCTCCAAATTCTAATTTAGAAATAAATACATTTCGTATAGGAATTTAAAATTTTATAGCTGCACTAAAATATGTATTCACATTGTTACGTCAAACGAAATACAACTCAAATGCACAATTTCAAACTTCTTCAAACACGTGATTCCTTCAAATTAATAAATCCATTTCGTATAGGAATTTCAAATTCTATAGGTGACTAAAATATGTATTCACATTGTTACGTCAAACGAAATACAACTACATATACAATAAATACAGAGATTCAACTGTCGTCTTTAACATATTAAGCACAGAAATTTAAGAGTATATTTCTTTTTTAAACGTTCAACAAAACTTTTGCAAACGCACTATAATAATAAAAGGTAGAGGTCGTGCAGCTGCGAGGAAGAAAATAACAGAACGACGAAAGTATTGCAACAGAATTTTAGAAAATTGCAACGCGTTAACGCTTGATGTTTATGTTGCTTCGTGTATAAATGTCAAGAATTGTAGCACAGCGCGGTACAAATGCGGCAATTTTTGGTGGGAATGACACCGCAAACGACCCGACAACGTAGAGCCGGGCGTGGAAATAATTGCGTCGAATAAATCAAAAGCGACGACTCGTCCCGCGATAACACGCCCCGAGGAGAGTCCTGGTTTCTGGTCAATTCTGCTAATAAATATACCAAAGTGATTACGAAACTTTCGTCGAAACGAATAGTGTGCATCTGTTATACTTCGGAGTTAATAATAGATTCCGCGAACGTATTTCGATAGAAATTTTTACCTCCGCGGATCGAATTATCATTTCATCAAAGGGAGGGTAGAATTCATTTTAGAATAAAATAGCGGCTTATGGTATGAAGAGATTCAACGAATTTTTAATTATAGCAAAAAGACTCGAACCATTTAATCCGACAGTGGTTCTCGGGCGGTTATTTTTCCCCAGAATTTCAATTTCCAAATGAATCCGCGATTAATTAAAAACATAAATGAAAACGTTTCGTCGGAGTTCCTATCGGCGGAAGTCGAGTATCGAAGGCCCAATTAAATAGTCGTTTTAAACGTGTTTTTTAAGTGGGTCGACAAACCACTGCAACTTCGAGGACGTGGAAAATACACAGAGGGCAGAAAATCCTTAAAATTTCGCGTTTTCTTGAGGCTTCTCTGTGCAGATTATTATTGTACTTCACGAAAATACAGTTCGATCGTTAAATAAAAAATTTTCAATCAAAACTTTCGCTGAATTCTGCATTTTCTCGAGGACGTTTCGAGAGCTTTCGATCCAAAGTGTTTGTAATCTCGAACGCGTTCGAAAGAACGGAACGCAATGGGGGCTGATTGCGTCGCGACGAAACGTTTCGCCAGTGTCTCATCTAACTCCGTCCAAGTTGTAATAGACCTAAGTAGTTTAGCTTCGCTATCTAACTCTCCAGTTAACTCTGTCAACCGCGTCGTCCGACCAACTTTGAATCCTATCGCCGAAATCACGGAAACATGACATTTTCCTCCCTCCCCCCGAATTATATCTAACGACTTCAAAGCGAACGCTAACGATTTCAGTTCGTTACGTAAAAAGTAAAAGTACTCTCCTCGCTCTCCGACAAATTTTACAAAATATTATTCGTCGAAGGTTCGCGAAAAAAGATGGTACTCCTTTAATGGCGTGGACGTTTATTCGGTGGAATTCGAGGACGTTGAAGAGGGTGTGAAAAAAAATTAAACTCTGTCTCTGAAGGGACGGGTCGTATCTTTGGAATGGAAATCTCTGGTATGCATCGGAATGGCTACCACTGACGTTGCGGCAACGGCACAGAAAGCCACCTGCATCCCCTTTACGATCGTTCTGCTCCTCTTTCGCGACTATTCTCTGCAACCCCTTCAACTGCAGTTCGCGAAATCTTTGATACTCCATGCCCGAAAAATATAATTCTGTTTTTGTTTTATCTAGCAATAGAAAAACGACAACCAAAGCTATGTGAAACGTTCTCTGGACCACGTAATAAAATAAAATAACCGAAACAAGATTGCTTATTGCTTCGTGTAAGGCCAGACATTTAAAAAAACATGGAAAGGATGTAAATCAAATATCTGCAATTTCCATTAAATTGGAAGTTAACGTTCGAATCCATTAATTGCCAACCATCTATGTTATTAAATCGCTTTCAAACGATTCTCCGTTTTCAAATATTTATCCATGTAAAATAATCAATTACCCAGTTGGCGGGGTCATCAGAAGTGGGTTATGCAATCTGTGCTCCCAGACCTTGACCTCTGGTTCCTCTCGGAGCTAAATATATCTCGCTTTCGATATACAAGGTGTATCGTAACGCGTGGGGCCCGCTCAAAACGCGTACAATTTGATTTTCTTCTTCTTACTCAAATCGTAACACTCGACGTTAAAAATCATCGTAGTATAAAAATAGCTACCACTTGGGAATAGAATCGAATAGGTCGCTTTGCAATAGGAATCTTTTCCATTGATTTGGCTTTCTTCGCTGGTCGTACTTTCATCAGCGACGTTTAATGAAAAATTCGCTGGCAAACATTTGCCGACCAACGTTTGCCTATCGAATATATTCGAAATCGCGTAACGCCCGTACGCGAGGACACGAGAAACGGAGGTGAAAAAGAAAATTAAAAACCGCGAAAGTGCTCGACGACGCGAAATAAAGGTCGAGGCTATAAATTTCCGAACGGAAGTCCGAAGCAGCCGAGCTTTTTCTTCCCCCGTGCTGCTCGAAAGTCTTAGAAAATCGGACAAAAATTATACAATGGTCGAATAATTTAATCCGGGCGCGTTAAACTTTCCCCTTTGTTCGCGGTGTAATTTATACTTTGAAAAATATAATTCACGCGGATCTCGATAATTCCAACGATACTTGCCGACAATGTGCAATGATGCATGGTTCATTTCTGCTGCAAAAATTCATCTGAATGCAAATTTAGGTCGTACAAATATGCAAATCTACACATTTTCGATTACGAACGATAGCTATCCGCGAAAAGGAAATATGATTTTCTATCTAGCACACGCTAATTGAGAAATATTTAAACAGAGATTAACAGTGTGTTCTTAGTTAAAATTAATTATTTCCACGCACAGTACAATGCGAGTCTTGAGTGTCGTCAAACGTAAAGTGTCCTTTTAATTCACGGTGGAAACGCCTTCGCAATTATGCAGCGTTTTCAAAGCCAAGGCGATCCGCGGGACCTCGAACAGAAAAATCGTGTCGTCGACAGCAATTATAATTGTTTCCTTTCAGATTATTTAACTCGCGTTCAAAGTGTTAACGAGCACGGACCCGCTGAAAACGAACGCGGACGATTTACAGCGGGCATTTTCCACGGCGCCTTTTCACGCGTTACAAATTATATTCACGGTCCCGTTCATTAAACATTAATTTCGCAACTGCGCGTTCAACGCGACCTTAATTCGTTCCTGGAACACCCTTGGCGGAATTCTGCACGTGTCGGGCGTACACGTGCCCGGGGGGGAAAAAACATGGACGCCCGGCGTTCTTGGGCGTCGAGCGTGTCCCTGACACCAGGGATCCCGAGGACTCGGTTTTCAACCTTCGCCGAGGATTCGAGTCCTTTCCCACCCGTGGATTCAAGTGATGCTTGCCATCCCCGACGCACGATACTTCTCTCTTTTATGCTACCGTAGGCTGACCTTTATGTTAAGCGGCTGGTCGCGTCTAAAGAGGAATTACTTTTTGCCATTAAAATTTCCACGTTCAAAAATCGGGCACGCAATTTATAATTAAATTACAAGTCCCAGTATAGATTCTATTTTATATATATCGCGAGAGGAATTATTTTTTGCCATTAAAATTGCCTCGTTCAAAACTGGGGTACACAATTTATAATTAAATTATAAGTCTCAGTACCGATTCTATTTTGTATATATTGTGAGGGGAATTATTTTTTGCCATTAAATTTTCCTCGTTCAAAAATCGGGCACGCAATTTATAATTAAATTTTAAGTCTCAAAATGTTATATTTTCTCTTGTACAGTAATGGATATAATTTGTTTGAAAGAGACAGTAGTTTTGTGATATCGAGAGTACCTTTGTTTTTACAACGAACGGAGATAATTTAAAAAATTTCGTAATAAAGGATTCGATTTAATTGTCATTCTTTACCGACAAATTGAGATTGATAGAGGGGTTCTCGATCGATCAATTACAGTACAGGCTTGTGCCACGGCTCGTTCAATTTTCATCTCATTTTTTCGCGCCGACAGATTTTCCGCGCGCTTTCTTCGACTCGTTTCGCGTTTATTATTCAATCTTTTCGAGCAGCTGGCTTTTCCACGCGGACGAGGAGGGATTTTTATTCGGGCAGGAAATTAAAGATCCGGATCCAGGCTCAGGCTCCTTCCGACCATTCCGTTGCATGGAATCAGTTACTGTTATTATAAAATCGGTGGTCGCAGCTGTGCACTCGCCTTCCTCTCGTTGTACCCTTTTACCAGACATTCATTCGAAGCTACGAGCACACGGGAATCAATAATGCACCGCTGAACATCGTTTCCACTACCATTCGAGTATTAACTTTATTTAACTGAATTCCCCGATCGAGGGAAAATCATTCTGCTTCCATTATTTGGAAATATCGCGACTATACATTCTCTGAGAATGATTTCGCAAGTTTGGAACAGATGACACAAACGTATTTTGAAATTCCAGAGATACCAGAACCCATAAATCTGTCCTGGGACCAGCGTTGTAAATTGCAACGCGATCGAAGAACCGATTTTCGATTTTTCCGCGTTTCTTTCGATCCCGCGGTCTCTGTAAACTTGCAAATCAGAAACCGACGCGCCGCGGGAGTCAACAAATTTTGTTTGCGCTCTGGCCCAGCCGAAATTTACATATTCCGTGCGAACCTGCAGCGAATAAATATCGCGAATGAAATACATACATCCGGGCGACGAGATTCTATTGTAGAATCACGGATACCGCATCCGTACTCTGCAGAGGCGCGTTAATCGAAGCCACTCCGCCACCGGGGAGAAACCAGCTTGAGGACCGTGTTCTACAGGGTGACACGCCAGAAACAAATCGTAACACCTAAAAATTATTAACTTGTAGGAAAATAGAAAACAGCTTTACTTTTTTAAGTTCCACTTGAACGAAACCAGCCGAAGAAACGTTACGAGTGTTTAACAGTCTCGTTAAACCACACGTCTTCGCCACTTTAAATAACGTTGTTCCAGCGACACAATTTTCATACGTGCTTCAACTCCATCAACCATGTATTACCTTGAATTTTACTCGCTGAATTTATGGCGAGACTGTGTACCGCGTTCGAAATACCAACGCGCTATCTGGATGGCCTGTTTCTGACGGATCACCCTGTACACGGACTTCCGCGGAGTATACGACTCCGTGCACGCCTCGCGAATAGATAATGCTTAACAGGAATAACGTCGACGACCTGGATCCCGCGGGAACCAGCGAAAGGAGTCGCATATTTTCACTTAACAACGGAGTGGAGAGAGAAATCTGATCCCTGCACGAGCCACGAGCTCGATAACGCTCGATTAATAAAGAAATTATTAGGCACACCGGGTATAGTCAAAATTTCGTCGATAATTATTTTAGTAGGAGAGGCTAGCAATTTCAAGACAATTTTTAACCCTTTGCAGTCCCCTCTTGGACCACTTTTATGGGGTTTTCTTGGGTTTACGGGGTCAAGACACAACTTTTCCAAAATTGTTAGAATTTCTACACATTCTTTACTAAAATACGCGTTGTTTGCCTTTTGAAACATTAAAATCCTTCAATCCGTTCAGAAGTTATGATGTTTTAAACATACGCTTGAAATTTCAGTGAAACGTATCAACGTATGGGCAGACATTAGAGGTAAGGAATTTTTTTCTCGAAAGTGCGTAGGATTTCGGGGGTATGTCTATTAACCAAAATTGATTGCAATCGACCCCCTCAACTGAAAATAATTTTTTCAAAACGATTCATAATTTTTTTTTTCCGCCGAAAAATTTCTGCTCTTTCTGATTTTTTTTCTCGAAACTGCGTAGGATTTCGGGGGTATGTCTATTCACCAAAAATGATTGCAATCAACTCCTGCAACTGAAAATAATTTTTTCAAAACGATTCATAATTTTTTTTTTTCGCCGAAAAATTTCTGCTCCTACTGAATTTTTTTCTCGAAACTGCGTAGGATTTCGGGGGTATATCTATTCACCAAACATGATTGCAATCGGCTCCCGTAACTGAAAATAATTTTTTTGAGAACGATTTGAAATTTTTTTTTTTGGTCGAAAAATTTAGTTAATTTCTACTATAGTTATTCGGATAACCGGGTTAGCAAATTAAAATCTCAGAGTGCAAAGGGTTAATATTTGAAAGCAATCATCTTCCTAGACGAATCTTTTTAACGATTTTGATACGATGAAATGATTATTTGGACTTCGCCACCCTCGTCGTTAAATTGTTATGTTTACGTTTGAACGGTTCGTAAATTTCGTGGAGAACGACAGACCCGTAAATAAAATTAATAATTTGTACCGTGAGATGTATAACGCTCTCATGGTTTACACTCGAAACAATCCAGACGTGATTCTCGTAAGATCGTGGAAATAGAACCGAGTATACTGCAAGGAGCTATAATGAACGCCCTTGAGTGATGTTCACGATGCGAGAGAAATTTGTCTTCTCATCCATAAATTACGTTTCCACCGTTGTAATGATATTAGTCCTTGGTTGACGCGTCGCGAAAACCTGAGTAATACCGAAATAACCTTTTCCAAAATGTGTAACTAATTCTGGAATCCGTTCGAGAACATCAACGTCTGCGATATTAATTTCGGAGGAATAATTCTGTAGCTTTCTCGTGTAGCAATCCTATTTTAAATATGTAAGTTACGTCGAAGAGTTCACGTTTGATAAAGTGAACAGGCAATATTTTTTAATAGCGGCGCAGAGAGTTATTAATAACGATGGATATTGCGCGATCGTGTTTTATTTTTTACTCGATAAACGATATTTTTTCACCGATCCTCCTCTAATTACTTCCGATGCTATTTCGAGGAGGCAGTCTTCGGATTTCGGTAGAGAAATGAAACCCTCGAACACAAAGAATCGAAACTTTTTATCGCCCTGGTTACGACCAAGGTTTTTTTTGCGGTATCCCGTAGTTCTTGGGCCCGGCTTTACCTTTGAAGCACGTTTCCTGGCGTTTTTGCTAAAGAGGAGGCGAAGGTTAAGGGGTGTTTCGAGCGGGATAAGCGTTTTTTCGTACGTCGAAGCAAAACGTGGGCAAACACCGGGGAATTTATCATTTCCGGGGAAAGGAGAGATTTCTTTCCGCCATCGGTAGAGAAATAAATTAAACTCGCGTTCCGGAATCCAACCAGAGATTAAAATAAACAAATACATACACATACACTAAAACCGCCATTTCATTTAGTCGCGTTTAATATACCGACAATAAATTCAATTCTGAAGCTTATCAGACGCTTCGCCTACAATAAACTATTCATCCCCATCGAGTGTACAGTATCGTCGTAAAAAAAATTCATAAATCGATAAAAATGATTTTAAACAAGATAAAGAAAATCCAGTTAGCAAGAATAACCGCCATAAAAGCGCGGAGGAAAAATTAAATAATAAATTGTCGCCGTGCTTTAATGGACATTTTCTCGTCGTTGGTTTTACAGCTTCCCCGAGAGAAAAGCAACCCCTTCCGTTTTATTTTTTCCGATCAAACGATTTGGAGACCGTTTTCGGGGCAAAAATCGACTTCGTTCGTTGTTCGCCGGCGAACGTTTATTAGAAGTTGAAAGAAATCGTTGGCCCGAATTCGGAAACGCTGTCGGCGCGCCTTTCATTATCCGGCTCGAGAAAGTAGGGTTCGCAGGGAGTTGGACGGCCCGTAGAGTCTAAAGGATGCTACGCGAGAATATGTGCGCGCACGCCGGATTCCAGGTTATCTCTATAGACTCACATAATATACACTTTCGGCCGACTTTCGTGCCCGAAACTCGCTGCAACCCGTGTGTCCACGAGTGGCTGTTCCCTCAGCCTCTGAAATGCCTTCGATTATCGCGGCTCCGCAGAATGCAACCATGGAACTTGCAGCTGCAACGGCCCCTGCACCGCCTGCAGCCACATTTTCGCTCCTATCTTACGCTTTTCGTCCCCCTTACGTCCTTCGCCCCACTAATTTCTCAGCCATTTTCACTCGTTTTACAGTCTCGCGAAATCTCTGTGCACGATAGACTTGCCTAAACTAGATTGAGACTTATTAAAATTTAACCAAGAATACTCTTGCTTCAGTCTTTAAATTTTAGTAACATGAATCGTTCGGAGATTTTCAGATAAAAAATATGTATATAAATATTCTGTGCAGTTTTTCAATTTCAGTCAATTTGGTCGAGAAAGGTGGGAAAGAATAGTAGGTAGATACGAAAATTTGTCTTGTTTGTTATGCTAGTCGAGCAATTTTAATATTGCACGAAACTTTCTGAAAATTAGATCTCTCTGCCTACGAGCCACGAGCTCGATAACGCTCGATTAATAAAAAGATTATTAGGCTCACCGGGTATAGTCAAAATTTCGTCGATAATTATTTTAGTAGGAGAGGCTAGCAATTTAAAGACAATTTTTAACCCTTTGCAGTCGGCTGTCCCCTCTTGGACCACTTTTATGGGGTTTTCCTCATTTTACGGGGTCAAGAAACAACTTTTCCAAAATTGTTAGAATTTCTACACATTCTTTACTAAAATACGCGTTGTTTGCCTTTTGAAACATTAAAATCCTTCAATCCGTTCAGAAGTTATGATGTTTTAAACATACGCTTGAAATTTCAGTGAAACGTATCTACGTATGGTCAGAAATTAGAGGTAAGGAATTTTTTTCTCGAAAGTGCGTAGGATTTCGGGGGTATGTCTATTCACTAAAAATGATTGCAATCGACCCCCTCAACTGAAAATAATTTTTTCAAAACGATTCATAATTTTTTTTTTCCGCCGAAAAATTTCTACTCTTTCTGATTTTTTTTCTCGAAACTGCGTAGGATTTCGGGGGTATGTCCATTCACCAAAAGTGATTGCAATCGACCCCCGCAACTGAAAATAATTTTTTCAAAACGATTCATAATTTTTTACTATCTTACGCTTTTCGTCCTCCTTACGTCCTTCACCCCACTAATTTCTCAGCCATTTTCACTCGTTTTACAGTCTCGCGAAATCTGTGTGCACGATAGACTTGCCTAAACTAGATTGAGACTTATTAAAATTTAACCAAGAATACTCTTGCTTCAGTCTTTAAATTTTAGTAACATGAATCGTTCGGAGATTTTCAGATAAAAAATATGTATATAAATATTCTCTGCAGTTTTTCAATTTCAGTCAATTTGGTCGAGAAAGGTGGAAAAGAATGGTAGGTAGATACGAAAATTTTAATATTGCACGAAATTTTCTGAAAATTAGATCTCTCTGCCTAACAAATCAAAGGTTGCACTTTTGAACACTATACTTGACCACTTACACTTGGATTCACGTTTCCGTGTACTTTTCAATAAAATAACTGCAATTTGAACGAGCAATTTCAACAAACATCCGTGTTTCGACAGCTGGCTTTGAGTTCTCGTTTTTAAATTTAAATTCATCGAGGATCACAAGCGTGGAAAGTACAGAACGTGAAATTAAATTTGTGTAACTGAAAAAGAGAGAAAAAAAGAAATAGGAATAAATAACAAAAATGAATTTAATTTGTTTTATTTGGTAATAGAGTAGCAATAAAACTGACATCGTTTATTAGAAATCGATACGCAGGATGCAATATATTGCACCCCTCTCGGGACATTTAAAACAAGTTTCACATTATTTCGATTTCTAACTAATTCGACTATTCGTAAACAGTAGCCGATGCTTCATGCACTTGTCAACTATCCTCTAAACACTATCTCAACAGCGTTCTATCGTATCTGCGTGTTAGAAGTGTCTACTGGGCGTTTGTTATTCTAAACTAATTCACATCTAGTTATTCTAGATATTTACTTGATGTACGGACTTGTCGTTACGCAGCAATAACTGGACGTTTCCCTGATAGACGTCTGCCAAATAAAACAAAAAACCAATTTTCAACACCACTTAGGAACATACAAATTACTAAGAAACATGAATGGAATTTTGATGCGTGGTGAAATCGAACGCTTTTATTATTCTCGGTCTACTGTATACCTGTTCGAACCCATATGTTGCACATCATGCTACGCAACAAACGAAACGGAAAATTGTTTCCCTTCGAACGAATAAAATTGACAAAATTCAGCTCTACGAATCCTCAGGAACGTGGAAGAATTTTTACAAGAATTTTCGAATGGGAATCTTTGCTCAAACTGTTCGTTAAGATGAAGATACAATTGCAACTGTGATAATATCAAATAAAAAATTTAATTTTAATTATAGAACGAAATATACATAAATTACTATATACTTTTCGTCGTTTGTTATTCGAGTGAAATATTGTAAGATCAATGATGGAGAATAAATAGTTCCTGCTGTGATATTTCGAATTTCGAATGGAAATAAAAAATATAAATAAATATTAAATAAAAAATTTAATTTTAATTATAGAATGAAATGTATATAAATTACTATATACTTTTCGTCTGTTATTTGAGTGAAATATTGTAAGATCAATGGTGAGTAAATAGTTATTGTTGTGATATTTCGAATTTCGAATGGAAATAAAAAATATAAATAAATATTAAATAAAAAATTTAATTTTAATTATAGAACGAAATGTATATAAATTGCTATATACTTATCGTCTGTTATTCGAGTGAAATATTGTGAGATCAATGATGAGTAAATAGTTATTGCTGTGATATTTGATGGATATCGTCTTCTATCGTTCCTGTCTATATCGTCGTCCCTACTTAATGTATCTCTCACATAATCTACCGCATGTCGCATCATCGAGCGATGGTTAAGCATCCCGATGTACCGCAGGATCGTAACTCAGTCAGGCCTAACGACGCCCTCGTCGGGCTGTGAGCATTCTGGGCAACGTGCCTTGACGTTAATTCGAGAGACTCGACGGACCATCGTCGACGGTCGCGACGTAGGAACAGTTGCAGCTTTAACGAGCCATTTAGTGTTTTCCACCGGGACACGGATCGCGTTATCTTCGAGAGTCGAGCCCTCGTGGCGGTTCATGGCGCATAAATCCATCCACCCACGAGCCTCGAATATGCCAGTCGACCGTGCAAGCTAACATTTGCCAGCCCGATAATATAAAATAACGATAACGATAAAATTAAGTCGACGTGCGCGTATAAACTTTCCCAAGTTGCCTGGAAATTGCAATTCTAACGCGAATTTCCAAACTCCGGAACGAAGAATAAAAAATAGTCGAATTTAATTCTCGATTCGTTCAGAATAATATTCGTAGTGACGCCTCAGGATTAATGATCTCCAGGGACGAAGATAATATTCAGGATGCAGTTTCAAGAACAAAGCGGACACCTTTCAATTAGGGGAGCCCGTTAAATAAATTTGTACGATCGAGTTTCGTAGCGTCTCGTCGTCTCGGTCGTGGGAGGGGCGGGTAATCAGATTTTTAAGGCGAGATTAACCGTTCCGGGCGCGCCTCGCGCATGTAACGTCTGAGGGGGCCCCGGGAACCAGATTAAACGCGAATTTCCATACATTAAAATTCACCAAGTGGGTTAATAATTACTCGTGCCGGGACATAAATTGAACCGGGTTAGTCGGGATGTTACAGCCGGAATCCTCGAGCACGGGGAGGTACAGAGGACTCCCGAATCCTCGAAACGTAATGGAATTCGGACCGATTAGCGATCAACGATTAACCTTGACATCGATCCTTCTGTCGATATCCGTCGCGTCGATGCAACCGTTTCCTTTTACGACGTTATCGATGAACGCTCGAACATCCCTTCAACCCTAATCCTGCTGGAGGGATGCGACTTCGGGTCACCGTTGGAACTCTGATGCCCTGTGTACCGTTTACAGGTCATCCTAAAATCTATCCACGGACGATATCGCGTCTCCAAATCCAGATCGACGTTTTAGTGACTCGAATCGTGTTGTCGAACAAAGTTACTGTCATCGTTTGTGAATTTTGGGGGATGTAAACGACTGAGAAACGAAGGTTTTATTGTACGCTGCTTTGAAAATGGCGAATTTTGTAAGATAAAAGCAATTTAAAGAAGATACGAGAAACACGACGTGTAAGATTAAATACCTCGGGTATAGTTGGTTTACAATTCTCGTTGATTACGAGGATCGCTGAAATTCTTGCCCGGGAGACAAAGAGGAACCGTGGAAAGGGCAAGAAACAATTGCAAGGACGAGGAGGCTAGAAAAAGGAAGACGGGAGAAATGAAACGCAGAAAAGGGGCGCGTTCGTCGTTAAATTTCAACCCTCCGCGTTTAGAGTGGCTCCAAGGCGATGGGCGTCTTTCAATTCGCAACAATGGAGTCCTGAACCAGCTTCTGATGCGTGGGCGTTCGTGTTCGTGATTACGCAGGTCACGGGTACCAGGGAATCGACTTGCCCGGAAATGTTGCGTATTTTGCAAAGATTTGAATGTTTTAGGGCGAGGAGAAATTAAAATTTAATCGATTATATTATAAGAATATTGCCTTTGCAACTGTATAATAAGGGAACCAATAAAACTATTTAACAGAGCATTAGAAGCATCATGAATTTACAATTTTTCTGTCAAAGTTTTCCGTTACGAAAATAAATTGTAAATAAAATTGTAAATAAATGAAAAATTCAGACGTCGGAATCTGCATGGTGATTTTCATGAATTTATAAAAACAGTTTGTCGAGATTTTACGAGGAAATGTCGAAAACAGCTGTTACGGTTTCCGGAGTGTAAATATTCATACATCGACGCAGCTTTTGTTAAAAAAGTCAATATTTTTAAACGTTTAGAAATGCACCGATAATTTCGCGAGATACGTATTTTAATTAAGCAAATACGAGATAACGATCGCGTGTAATTCGTGGACACTGACCCGTGCGAATCCGCTAGTTACGAGTGTTATTAATTATCTGTTGTATTATTTAGCCTTGAAGCCTTGTTACGCTCGCCTACACGCGACTAAATACAAACGTCAGAACGGAGCCTTCGACGTGGCGCGGCGTTTAACAATCGATGCTGCATCATCGAACCGTGCAACGAATTTATTGCATTAATATTTTCATCCGGGGATACCGTTCCGCATGCAAATATGATAATTCGATTCGAGGCCGGTTTTGCGTCAGAGCCCCGGCACCGATACACCAAACGAAAGATATTGTTTCTACCTTGTTTAACATTCTGTTACGCGGATAGAGAACTCCTGTAATGCGGGAAGAAAAACGGGACAATCTCGGATTAAGGGGAAAACGCGATATTACGCGCGAGTTGAATCTGAATCGAGAACATTTTACCTCGCGAAGACACGTTACGCGTGTTTTTAATCGCAGAAACCGCGAAGAATCGAATAATTTTTCGGCGTAAATAAATAATTTAAAAGTAATTGAAATTGTCGAGCCTCGACGTCGACGTGAATAATTGTTAAATATAAATAAAGAGAATGTTCTACAGATCGAGAGCGTACGTTTCTCGCGCGGAATTCTCTTAAACAGTGTTTCGTTTGTTCAGTATCTCATTTTCCGCGGAAGATTGGGGAAAAAGGTAGGAAACTCGAACATTCCTCGATGCTTCCGACGTAAGAGTATCCAAGATGTATCGTTTCGAATTCAACGACGCGCGGCGTCGATTTCAAAGTTCCCGAAGCGAAACAAGTGGCAAGAGAAACAGGAATACGCTACGAACCGAGCATTCCTTTTCTGTCTTTCGTATCGCGTTATCTGTGAAAACAGCAGCTCTCGTTCGATATTAGTCGAACCCGGGGGGAGCCAATAGTGTGCCCGGGAAAACTCGGTTTCTCTCAGAAAATAAATAATTCACGCTCCGATACAACGATTACAAACTTATCTCTTTTCAAGCCACTCAACACAATAAATTAACGATATTTAAAAATTTGATTCGACAGAGTGGAATGAATTTAAGCTTCGTTTTTTCGTCTCTGATATTTCGTTGTTGACGATCATATGATAAATACCTGTGATGAGATATATCTTTGACAATTAGCCATGGATCGTCTTACCTGAAACAGAAAGGAAAGAATCGTGTTAGAGACGATGTTTTCGATGTTTCTTACATTTTCTATCAAATAAAAAATATCAGAAAAATTCGCTGGACGAGGCTCGAGGGTTCACAAAGGTCGGTAAACGAGCACTGTTCCGATCGGCCCTTGGAGTCTGTTTTCAGATTCTGCACGTTGCAACGACTGTGTGTTACCGAAGAATAATGATTCCGGCGCGGAATAGGATCGAGCAGCTTCATAAAAGACGAGAAATAGGTCGCGGACGAGAGAGGCGCGATGTTTATAATCCATCTCGAAATTTTCCATATCGAACATCTTTATTCACGGAAGTGTAGGGACAGGTGGCCCGGGAACAGGTCGGTCGAGCGACGACAGAAGCGTACAAAGGAATGCAAATCGCGGCCATCCCTCTTGGTCTCGGTTTTCCTTTCCGTTCCAACGCGAGCCGTGAAAATTTCGCATTTATATTCAGCACGGACCGCGTCTACGAGCATTCTAGAAATTGTCTTCGAACCCGCAAGGTCAGAAGAACAATTTTTCTCTTCGCGTTGCACTTTCTTTCTTTTTTTTTTTTCTGGAACACAACGTCTTTCAAGACACCGATGCACTCGAATGCAATGGACAAAATAATGAGGGATGCTCGCGAAACAAGGGGACCTTCGAAAGTGACAAAACTTCCCCGAGAATATCTTCTCCCATCCCCATTCAAAGGAAACAATCTTCCTGGAAAAATCGATGTCGCGTTTCAGCGTTACAAATTTCAAGGATTTTAAAAATAAAAGGCGAGCCTTGTTCGTTTCAAACATCCTCAAAGGCATTCGGTGGAACACAGAAATCACTGTACAATGTATCAAGTATCAAGATAAAAGATACCAAGAACAGTCGCGACATTTCGAGAAGCAGGTTCTTTGTAAATCACGTTTGCGATGTGTACCTCATTCTAGGAATTTTCCAAATTTTACGGAACCGCGCTATCGCGAAGGTGCGTGGAGAATTCCCAGCGCGTCGATGGTGCTCCATATTTTCCATTTCCAAATAACGACACGTTGAAAATCGCGAGGTCAAGGGTACACGGCGGGGGGAGGCGGGGGGGGGAAAAGCCCAGTGATACGAGAAACAACGTTTGTCATCGAACGTTTCGCGAACGAGCGTCCGCTTTTTTCGCGTTCTTGTGTTTCGTTTCCCTTTTCAGTTACGGTTCTCTTTGTATTCTTCGTTCCGTTTGAAGAGAGAGAGAAAGAGAGAGAGCTTCACCGACTCGTTGCCTGTGCGTTCTTCAAACGACAGTCCTCTTTATGGGTTGAAATTCAATTTGCCTGTCGCCTTTTCAGCGTCGAGCGTCGGGGAAACGCGGAAACCAGTAGTACGACTCCGCGATTTCACGGACAATGACACCGAAGACTTCTACTTCGCTCTCCGTACCTCGGGTATTATTTGTTTTCTAACTCTCTGTTGCTTCCCTGTTACCAGCATTTTCTCTACAATACACTATGACCATTCCATTTTCCTCTTTATGGGAGTGTAACAATAGCAGAAATTCTAAAGAATAATAATTTCATGTATCAGATTCTAAAATGTTCTGTTCCCATTGAACTTTGCCTTACAAAGACAATATTATCTACAATATAATAAAACCATTCCATTTTCCTCTTTATGGGAAGTGTAACAATGGTAGAAATTCTAACGAATAATATTTACCAATATTAGATTCTAAAATGTTCTAATCACATTAAACTTTGTATTATAAATGATAATATTATCTACAATATACTAAAACCATTCCATTTTCCTCTTCATGGTAAGTGTAACAATGGTTGAAATTCTAAAGAATAATAATTGTCACATATTAGATTCTAAAATTTTCTATTTCATTAGAACTTTGTATTATAAATGACAATATTATCTACAATATACTACAACCATTTCATTTTCCTCTTTATGGGAAGTGTAACAATAGCAGAAATTCTAAAGAATAATATTTTCACATATTAGATTCAAAAATGTTCTAATCACATTAAACTTTGTATTATAAATGACAATATTATCTACAATATACTACAACCATCCCATTTTCCTCTTTATGGTAAGTGTAACAATGGTAGAAATTCTACCGAATAGTAATTTCACATATTGGCTTCTAAATTTTTCTATTCCCATTGAACTTTGTATTACAAAGACAATGTTATTTTTGTTGTTATTAACGTTGAAGACGATCCCACGTATATAGAGTACCATTTCTTGTCGGGAGAATTGTGGAATTCCAAGAAAAACCAATTTCGGTCCACTGGGGGATTTGAACACGGATCTTTCCGCGTTACAAGCAACAGAGGTATTCTCTGAGCCATTGAGACTCACCGAGATTTCTTTCCTTGCTCGGGTATTTTATGCTAGCTACATCGAGGGACTTGTAGTGTTTATACTACTCGAAAAATCTGCTAGCTATATTCGCGTCGATGAAAGATACGAAACAATAGGAATCAAGAAAATAATATATTCGAACGCTTCTTGTTTTATTAGAATATTAATTAATTCACGGTGACGCAAGTAATTAACAAAAAGAACAAATTCCACTTTCGAAACAAGAAACAAAGACTGCTGTTGTTGATAGTTAATTTTAAGCACGAAGAAGTTTTACTGAAAATAATATACATACGAATTCGTATGCTTCTTGTTTTATTAGAGTGTTAATTAATTCACGGGCACACAAGTAATTAATAAAAAGAACAAATTCCTTTTTCCAAGCAAGAAACAAAGGCTGCTGTTGTTGACAGCTAATTTTAATTAGAGTGCAACTGCAGCGATCAATTAATAAAATAAAGATTTATCGAGAACCGTTTGGAAACGCTTATCAAATCTTAATATGTTCCAGTGAATACTTCATATACCCAATAATCGTAATTATGAACGCGTTGACAATGGAATCAAAGGTATATAGCGCAAACTGGAGTGGAGAGGACAGAAAACAAAAACGTTTTCTTAATTATGCGGAACTAATTTGCTCCTGCCAGTTAGCCGGCTAGCTAGTTAACGTTTTAATTACTGAATGTTTTGCTCGAAAATTGCCTCAATATTTTTCCATCTCTATATACGAAAATCGACAATACCAGCAATAATCCGATGAAAGGATAGTAATTTTACTGTCGTTCGAAAACTTTCCAAGTTAATTTATGTCCCAAGTTTTTCTGGACCAAACCTATTACACAGAACGTTCTAATTTTCCTCCGGACAGCCAATCAATAATTGGGCCACCAAACGACAAACGATCGTACGCGATTTTATAAAATGTAAAAATGATAATAGTTTCGAATATACCGTAAATAATACAAGAATGAATTTTCCTTTTTTCCAACGGAGTTTCCACGCCTCGAAGTCTAATGTTTTCCAGTGAATCAAACCAACGTTTCGTCCGACCCGTTCCCCGAGCGCAGTAATTAAAAAACTGCCATCAACAGTGTTTACCAAGGGGTAGTCTCTCGCATCCTCCCCGTAGCTCTGCAAACAATTTGAACAATACATACGTCGCATCAAAGGCTACCGCGCAGAAGAAAGATCGTTCTCCCAGCAGCGGCGTTCCTTTCTGCAACTTTTCCGTAACACGATATGTACAGCATGAAAGAAAACCGACGCTCGTCAAACATTTTTCTCCGACCGCACAATGAGGAACACCTACTCGTCCTTCGATAGCTTTAAATGGAAGAAAAGACGCGGAAATACGTATCGTATCTTCGCGACACAACAGCTCGAACATAACAATGGGAAGAATTTTTCTTGGGTGCAATTTAATTCAAAATTAATATTATTGGAAACATTCTTTGATGATTTAAATTATAAAACAGTCCTGATTGTACCTTCGCGAGTATTTATAATAACTCGAATTTAAAAATGGGAAGAATTTTTCTTGGGTGCAATTTAATTCAAAATTAATATAATTGGAAACATTGTTTGATGATTTAAATTATAAAACAGCCCTGATTCATAATATTTGTGGTCAGAGTCTTGTACCTTCGCGACCATTTATAATAACTTGAATTTAAAAATGGGAAGAATTTTTCTTGAATGCAATTTATTTCAAAATTAATATAATTGGAAACATTCTTTGGTGATTTAAATTATAAAACAGCGCTGATTCATAATATTTGTGGTCAGTGTCTTGTACCTTCGCGACCATTTATAACAACTCGAATTTAAAAATGGGAAGAATTTTTCTTGGGTGCAATTTAATTCAAAATTAATATTATTGGAAATATTCTTTGATGATTTAAATTATAAAACAGTCCTGATTGTACCTTCGCGAGTATTTATAATAACTCGAATTTAAAAATGGGAAGAATGTTTCTTAAGTGTAATTTAATACGAAATTAATGTAATTGGAAACATTCTTTGGTGATTTAAATTGTAAAACAGCCCTGATTCATAATATTTTTGGTCAGAGTCTTGTACCTTCGCGGCCATTTATAACAACTCGAATTTAAAAATGGGAAGAATTTTTCTTGAATGCAATTTATTTCAAAATTAATATAATTGGAAACATTCTGTGGTGATTTAAATTATAAAACAGCCCTCATTCATAATATTTCTCGTCAGTGTCTTGCACCTTCCATTTATAATAACCATTTATAATAACTCGAATTTAAAAATGGGAAGAATGTTTCTTGGGTGCAATTTAATTCAAAATTGATATAATTGGAAACATTCTTTGGTGATTTAAATTATAAAACAGTAAAAAAGGGTCATCTGATTTATAAATGTTTGTTCTCTGACGGTTGTTTACGTCGATGAGAAATAATTCTAGATTCATTGAAATTAGAGGCACGATTCCGACGATGCAGATCTGAAGTCGATTTAACGAACGGGGCAAAGCCTCGTCCCCCGTCTGCGAGCTACCCTTTGAAAAGTGCAAACGGCAAAATGAACTACAGCAAAGGCGGATTATTGATAAATCGGATTATTAGAGCGTGAACTGATAAATCCGAAAGCTTTCGATTTTCCTGCTAAAATGTCAGATACACCGTACTAGTTTCCATGAACAATCTCGGCCAATGGGCACCCCTAATTCTACACTCGAAAGGATTATTGATAGATCGTTTCTAGTCGCTGTCCGGGCAGCCATATCTTCCGAGGACCGCTACGACGCGACATTTTTCATCCCCGTTCGCGAAATCTATTAACCATCGACGTTTTCGAAGACTCGTGTCTCGCGAGACACTGAAATTTACGATTGAAAAATGATTGTGGTCTAGGATATTAAAACATTCCTCCCACATTTTTTAAATCACTTAATGGCAGTATAATTTGGTCTCCTTATTACAAAACATACATCGACAACATAAATTCCTTCGTCTTGTTGCTAGGCATAGTGGGTGTCCCATGACCCTTGACTCACATAATTATGATGACTTACTTATTAACACTAACCTTCAAAAGTCATATTTCGTTACATTTGTATTACAGATTATCGATATGCAAACACAACTAAGTATAAGAATACTTCGACTGGTTTACCATCCAACTTTCGTGATATTGAGAAAAGATTACAAATAAAAATTCTCATTTCATCTGGCCAGCGTTTAAAAACTTGCTAGGGGGGAAAATGCATCTCTTCCAAAGAGCCAAGAGTTGCAGAGTCTCCAAAAAACTTTTTACAGAACCATCCCGAGGAAGGTCAGAATATCATAAAAGGGACCATCGTGGCCGGAAGTTTGCAGAGTTCGTGCTCGCCCGTCCGCGAATCGAACGCTTCCTGTTCCGCGAGTCGCGTGTGTCCCGGAAAATTGGGGGGAAAAAGCAGCCGCCAGGAGCGTCGCGGATCGGTCAGCGGAGGAGGAACGGTAACGCAATTTCCCGTGCAATTTGAAACATTAATATTCAGCGTTTCGGGTAACGACGACGGATCCGCGCGGCCCCGTGGATCTCTGCTTAAAATCACGGACCAGGACGAAATCAATATGGCGATGCAGCACACAGCCCGACCGCGGCCTTTGTGCTCATTATTAAATCCGCCGCAGCGTCGGGACGGGGCTCGACGCCTACGTGCATACGTATGCTACGACCTTTCTGCATACACGCGACGTTCAACCGTTTGTCTGCGTTCGATCGAGCGTGTTGTGTCGGGAAGCTGGACTCGAAGGGGGTGGAATCTTTATGCAGAGCGATCATCAGACGGGAAGAATAATTCAACGGGGGGTTTCGGGAGCTAATTTCCACCGAACAAAGGTTAAATCGAGCCTGTGCCTTTATTCGAACTCTCTTCTTGAAAAATATATCGTAAGGCGACTCGATAATTTATCAGGCAATTAGACGCGAATTCCATCCCCTTTGAATATTTCGTTCGCATATTCATTCATGCTTTACTCTTCTTTCATGAATCTTATAACATTTTCGAGTCGATACTTTGTATTTCTACGCTTCGAAAAAAATATCAGAGAGTGTCGGTGTGTGTATACAAGGGCTCGAAACGCTCGATTTCGAAGTTTTCCACGGACACCGTAAACATCAAAATACAACGCTGTCGCGGGACGCGGTTACTAGTTTAATCCCGAACCGCATTCGTTTCAATCGACCGACAAGCGTCGTTTTTCGGCCATGAAATTATTTAACGATTCGCGAACGCGTGTGTAGCCGCGGGCCATAAATTTCGCCATTTTTCTCGCTCTTTTTAAGCACGTTCAAAAGGATTTACATCTAAATTTCGCGACCGGGTTTATTTATGAACGTTTTTGACGTTCGACGTTAATGGATTAACCGAGGCTGCGTCTTGTTTCAATGGATTTCTCGCCCGACCGACGGCATACGTCTCGTTTTCCGCAAAAGGGTTGCGTTTAACCTTTGGAAACCACTGATGTACGGTTCTGACACGCTGCCTCCACGTTTTGGATCCTCCAGCGTTCAAATTTAGAACCGAATTTGTGCACTAGTCGTAAACTAAGTCTGGACGTTATTTATCTTAAATGTATCTTGTGTTCGATAATAAAATAGAAATTAGAATTAAGAAGCTATCAAGAAACTCGCAAGAGCAGTATACGTCATCGTAAATTACGAAGATTGCTTTATTATTAAAATACTATCAAGTACAAAATGCAATTTACAAGGGTATTACTGAAGAGAACCAAGAACAGAGATCGAAACGTCGAAGAAAAGCTACCCTTCTATTTGTTTTTGTAAGACAAAAGGGGATCACGAATTAATAAAATTCTAAATTGATACTCAACCTTTAAAAATTGTTCTATCGAATATTAAAGTAAATAAATTGATAATTTTCTATCAGTACGTTGAAAGTACGTAAGACGATTAAAGTATATATTTATCATTTTCAAACAATTACGAGAAACGAGAAAATGTATTCAGACCACACACACACACACTGGGTCGTTTTCGTTGAACAGGGGGAAAATATCGATGGTCTTAACGATAGAAATAACAGCGAAATTGGCATTAAAGAGGTTCGTCGAGTTTCCATGAATAAAGCATGAAAACTCGATTCGTTTAAACTGCAGCTAACAGGGCTACTTGGCGCGTATGTAACTCGAGATTTAAATTTAATTTTAAATAATAACATTTACCTGTGCAATTAATTCGTCTGAAACATTTCCAATTGGGAAACTAAAAGTACTACAGATGAAAATTACTAACAAAATTTGTACCAAACATTTTTGTTCTTTCGAAAGATTAATTTGTATGGAATTGTTCTAGCGTCTACTGTTTTTTTAAACAGTTAAGAACAAAAGTTACCGTGGGCACCGTTAATTTGATTTCGCGAAAAAATCTGCCCACGATGCAATCCGAGCTATTAAATCACAGTGCTCCGTAGGCGTTCAAAGCTCTTTCATGGTAAAAATAAATTCACAGGCGGCTCTTTGATGGAATTCAGGCTGACCGCAGAATGCATCCAAACGTAGATCAGAATCGCGATTAAAATCCGTTTAAACATTAAAATTTTCGCTCGAGATCGTACCCCGTTCGGGCAACAAATGTTCTCCGCGAAAACACATTCTTAAAAGCTTGTTAAAATTCGCTGTGCTCGGTGGAAAATCGACCAAGGTTTGAAATTTTCATGCAGGGTCGTACACTTATTTCCGGCAACAAATATTTGCTGGTAACAATACGATCACGGACGCTTTGTTACAGCGTGAAGCGCAAAGTAGTACGGGGATTGCACAGGTCGGACCGCAAAATGCTTCGAGAAATACACTTCACGGTTGCTCGATTAAAAATCGTCGGAACTTTTGAAATTTTCATTTCGGTTACGTATACTAATCTTCGGTAACAAATATTTGCTCCGGAAATACGTTCTCGGGGCGCAGCTTTGTTGCAAGTCGGTCACGCGAAGCACGAAGTGGTGCAGCCATAGCTTCGCTCGGACCTACGAAATATCTTTAACCTTTGACCGATCGGAAATTATTCAAACTTTGAAATTTTCATTCTCGGATCGTAGACTCGTTTCGAACAACAAATATTTGCCGCGGAAGTACGGTTTTCAAATTGTTACAACTCGGCCGCGAGAAGCGTGCAGTGGTAGGACAACTTTGATCATACCACGAGGATTATTAATCATTCTCTACGTGATTAATAATTGTTTGCGAACTGTTATAACCGGTTGGAAGTGTAACGGAGATTCGAGAGAGATATTAAATATAATTTGTAGGGGTTGTTTGAAAATTTTTAAGAATGTTGCCCACTTAGCGAAGTTTGTATCGCTACGTCTTCGAGGAGGAATATTTGAAATATTTAAAATATACGATAGAACGCGACAATAGTTTGTACTTTCTTGGTCCTCGAACTGTACGGCGTGACGAATGCCAGGTAGAAACAAAAGTTTCCTCTCGAAGCGCTTCCGCTGTATCCCTGCAGCCACTTTTGACAAAACTTCCCCCGAATCGGCGACGGGAAATGCTAGAAACTCTCTTCAGTCTCTGTTATCCGTGACCCATTTTATTCTATGCAATCTAACTGTAACGCTAGTTTCATCAGATATACATTTTCACTGACATTTTACGAAGAAGGCGTTTGATCAATCCTCGTTGACGGGTCGATCGCTCAACGCTTTTCATTCCGTTACTGTCGCAATTAAATCACGTTTCCCGCTGTTACATCACCGATTTGCCAAACGATATCTTTCCATTTCTCATTTCGTAAAAACCCTTTCGCGACTCGTTCGATTTTTGGTCCAGAAAAATTTAAAGAAAAATTGTAAATATTAAAATAAAATTGTAAAGACCTTCCAAACATTATATTTCGATTTTATCTTGGTGTTTGACACTTTTAAAAAATTCCAATATTAGTGATTATTACAGATTATTTCGAACTGTAGGAAGAACTGGGGTAGAATTTTTAGTTTGTCTCAGATATTTTAAGCTCTACTTTATTATGCAATATGGTTAAAAATAGAGAAAATCCATTTGGAACATTAAATATTCGTCGGAAGAACCAACGAACATAAAATAAAATAAAATAAAACTTCGTACAATTCACCTCTATTTTTTCACTCCCAATAGAATAGATATTTTTTTATACTATTGAAAGCATAAATGTAGATGGAACAATTTTGCAATTGAAACGAATAATATACAGTTTACGAAACGTTTCACCCAGCTGCGTCAGCTCGCGCTGAACGTGCACGCGTAATTTCTAATACCTTCGAAGGCGAAAGAAGGCTTCGCGATAAATTCCGCCGCGATAATTGCCCGGCTAAATGGCCCGTTTACGTTCGTGGATTAATTAAAGAAGCGCAACGCGCCACAAGTGTCAGCCGCGAAATTACCGGGATTAATATTCCAACGACCCGACGCGCGATCTACGTTCCACGTTTTAAGGTCGACCATGACGTCCCTTCGTTGCGGAGCTACAAGATTTTCTTCCGCCATTAACCCAGTTCCGGCGTAGATCGAGGATCCAGGGACCACCCACCCACGATACGTGTCGTTGGCGTTCCCTCTGCTTTATGGTGCAACGGTTTCGGGGAGGATCGACCAGAGATCGCGACAGGACACGCACAGTTCACCAAGTTTAATACAATTTTAGTATAATCTTTCCGTATCGAACACAAAATACCTCACGCTGTTCAATTTTCAAACTTGTCACGTTCCACGATAAAACAGTCAAGTTCAAACTGCACTAAAACTGAAATCAAAGAAACTGGTAATTAAGTCTACGAGTTGTCAAAGAAATAACGAAGGCTCCCCGATGGACAGGATGCAGATTTAAACTTGGCACGTTTCACGATAAAATAATTATGTTGAAATTATATCAAAACTTGAATCAAAGAGTCGAATAGGAAGAGGCTGGTGATTAAATCAACGAGTTGTTAAAGAAATAACGAACGCTCTCTGGTTTAAATTTAGAGAGCTTTCGTTTTCCAAGCAAGATGTTCTTTGAGGCCTGCAGGTGGCACGATCCCGAGGCGGAATTGGATCTACGGGACGGGGGAACAGGAAAGGTGGAAAATGGCTTGGAGCACCTTGGCTCTTCCGGATGGAGAACGACTAGTCGATCAGGAGGAGTGGTTCCCCGGAAATTGGCGGTCAGTCTGAACGACGTGTCGTGGTTTGCTCGATGACGAAAGGACCCTTGTCAAGAGTTTAATCAAAATCGACGACTTTGCTAGCTTCGCTAGGTATCGTCAACTTCAGTCGCTATCGTAACATGCAGCGAACCACCGAGCGTCTTTGTTTAATTCGCGAAATTTTGCACGCGGTGCATCGAACAGTCTAAAACATCTTAATGAGGAAAAATCGCCAAGAAGTTTATTTTAAAAATTATTAAACGCATTCTTTATATGTCTTGCTTGGGTATATTTTTAAATTCAATGGCGAGTTGAAAGTCACAGTGGCGTAAGTCCAAATTCTTCAAATTTTAGTCAATACTGGATTTGAAACCTTCAAGCTGTCTTCTATTTATCATTGAAATCGATTTATTTGTAAGTTCATACTTTGCATGGTCCTATTAATACTTCCACATAAAAATTAAAGAACATATAATATTATACGTTATATTAATCATTAAAAATGTATTCATTATTAAATCTTCATTAACTGATATGTTTACAAAATTCAACTCCAGAATGTAAACATCCTTGAATCGTTTCTGAGCTTGTATAAGTGTTCTTATAACTTTAATATGTGTCCAGATTTTTTTTAAACAACGAACCCAAAATATCATTTTGCGCAGAATAGCTAAAACAGGGCTTACACCATTATGCAACTCAAAACGTCATATTTTGCAGAATCGACAGAGACATTCTGTTCCGTAGATCGTGGCTTCCTGATTCCGCGACTCCATCCACTTTAAATCGATCGATCCGCAGTGTTTTCGCCCCGTACGTAGAAACTATCGGTTACACGGCGTAGTACGAAAGTGATCTGTTGAACGTAATCTAATTCGATTTGTTCCGTCCGATTTCTTCGCGCTCGACGACCGAATTCCCTTAAACGGAACGTACGGACCGGGGGTAAAAGGATCGATGAATGTTTGCCAGCGTGTCAAAGGATCAAACAGCTGCGCCCCGAGGCGGTTGCATCGAAACTACGCATTAGACGTACAGGACCGCTTTGAATAACGGGGAGGTGGTGGATGGACCGGTGTTCGACGTGGTGTATTAGCGTTGGCATTATTAGGGTTTACGGTACATTCGGAAACGGATCAACCCCTGTCACAACACGATTAAGATCGATAACCGATGTTTCCACGGATAATAGAAACGGACGAGGACTCCGACGCTCGCCATTTAACGTTCTTGTTATCCGATTCGCGGATAAACGACGCGCCCGGAATTTTAGATACGATTCCAGCAACGCCCACGCAACGATACCAGCAAAATTTAATATTTATAAACATTCCGAGGATCGTAATTCGGGGGATAAACGTGGCTTTGCTGCACGAAAATATTCGATCTATGCGAAACTCGAAACAAATTCACGCGAGACTATTTTCCGTTTAGCCATCCGAGTGTCCGGGAATTAATTCGACGATCAAACGTTTGAACGGGTGTCATTGATACCTTTTTTGATCGGTGTTCAGCGTTTGAGTTAATTCCTCGGAGCTCTCTGTGCACGCCGGGGGGAACACACACGGAATGGTAAATTTCGCGAAACGAAAGGTCGAGATCCGATTAGTGGACTGGCTCGCGAGATAATCTCGAAGCGGTTTCGCGTGGTTAAAACATCACGCGATAAATCAATAACGGATGTACCGCGCCAAGTCGAAGGGGTTGACCCGGGGTGTGGTCGTTACACACTTGTATCAACAGCGTAGCGCCGCGGGCTCGTTTGTTCTTGTCAGCCGGGGCTAATCCTCCGCCACTCCCGCGGTCCGACATTATGAATTTATGTCGCTCGTGGAACACCTCGTTACAGCTCTTTGGTCCGCCACTTCTGCGTCGTGGCCTTTTTGTTCGAGACCCCCCGTTCCTCCGGCGAGCTACACGCGTTTCAACCCCTCGTGCTTAACGGGTTGAGTGCCGGCCCGAATTTTACAGTCGTGGCCAAAGTTCGTCTGCAATTTAACCCTTGTCTCGATAGCTAAGTAACCGTGTACCTCGAAAACTGCTCGACGATTTTATAATTGCACATTTTTGGACGTTACAAACCCCCGTTATTTATTCAAGACATTATTCCGGAGGCGAAAGTTCTGGAGTAGATTCATAAATTCATGCTTATCTCGTTGGTATATTACCGAGTAACAAATTATTTCGTCCTCCAAAATATTCACACGGATGCTGAGTCAGCGCTTTTTCACGTTTTACTATTACTAGTCACGTGCGTACTTCCGCGTAGTAAAAAACAAGGTCACGACGCTCCCCGACCACTTCCGGGTTCCCCCATTCATCAATTCCGTGGATTCGGTACGCTACGCGTTAACACGAAACCTACCGCGGCCGGTCAAATGACCTTTTTAAAATTTCGTTTAGAATTTCTAACACGCGATGTTATTTTAGCGCCATTTAACTTAACTTTCTTATAGTATGTGTATAATGAATTTTTCAATACTCATTTCTATTCTTATTGTTTGTTTTCTGTGAAAAATATGTCGTCTATCAGCTTCCGATATGAATAGAAAATATATAGCAAAGATGAAAGGAGAGAATCTTCAGTATCCAGGCTTAGAATAGTTTAACAACGCGAATTAAAAATAGTTAAACTTTAGACGCATGCAGATCCAAAACTACTAGTGCTTTATCCATTTTTGAGCCATTGTTAGAAGCGGCAAGGCTTCCCCTTTAAAATGGTTTTTGGTTTTTGTTGATCCGACTTTCCGTTTAGGAGATATGGTAATTTATGTGAAAGGTAATTTTTTAAATTCCACTGTCCACGCGCTGTCCGCCTTACGAAAGCCTATTAACGCGTATTAAAAATACTAAAACTTTAGACCTGTGCAGCTCCGAAACTACTAGTGTTTTATTAATTATTGAGGTACTGTTGGCAGCGGCAAACCTTCCTCTTTAAAATGGCGTTTTGTTTTTGTCGATCCGACTTTCCGTTTAGGAGATATCGTAATTTATGTAAAGGGGTAATTTTTCTTAATTTGACTATCTCTGTCTCCGTCTGACGCGTCGCGCCGGACCTCTCTTTCTCGCACGTGACTCGTGACCGAGTGGTCGCGTGACCTAGTTTCTACAAGTCACGTGCCGGTCAACGGCCTTGACAAGGCCGTTGTAAACAAAGCCTCGGACCCTTCTATCTCCGGAACTAGCCACCGCATCGACTTGAAACTAAAATCACTATATCTCCGGAACTAATAAAGCTATCGACTCGTACAAACGCTCATTTTAAAGGGTATTTCATCCTCTATCCTATGACTATACCACCTACTATATTTTACTCTACCTTCTATGTTTATTTTGCAATTTACTTTTACACTACATACTAAAAGAAGTTTCTGCAACTCCTATTGTTTATTTAATTGAAATTGCATTGAAATTTGTATACAGGATGTTTGCACATTCCGAGTAGAATTATTTGAATATTTAAAACGCTTTAAAAAAACGTATGAGACATAAAAGTGAAAGTGTTGGTAGGTTTAGTGTTAAAACGCTATATCTAGGAAACGATTAAAGATATCGACTTGAAACAGAAACCGCCATCAACGGGATACTTTTCCCTATGCTCCCATGCAATTCAAGCATAAAATTATGCGATTCTTCCGTGTGTACTTTGTGTTTAAAATTATCACTATCGTTGAAAACGGTCGAACGAATAATAAAGCGACGAAGATTGAAGAGACTCGCAATATAAGTGTTTCTAAATTTCTAAGGATACTGTAGAAACGTGTAATAGTTTAATTTGAAATTTTGTTTTATTCCAACTACGCAGGATAATTTTCTCGGTATTAAGACGAATTGTCTCGAGAAAACCAGTGTCATAAATCGCTCTTTTCTTCGACTCCGCGACATTTATTCCGCGGTTTTCCGCGAGAAAGAAAACAACTGTAAGAAACCGAGTAAGAAACGAGCGTCTCTGAAAAGGAATGGAAACCGGTGTCCTCCTACGCCGTCGCGAGTCGTTCGCAATATCCTTGTAGCGTTTTAAATGAAAACAAATCGCGCGATAAAAAGGAGAAATGCAAATAGAACTGTAAGAACGGACGGAGAATAAAAGTAACGCGAAGATCGGGGGAATGATTTACGCGGGAGAAATACGTAGCGAGAATAAAGGTAAGCAATAAGGAAAACGACGGAGGGGGGGAACAAAAAGAAGAATAGGACAGCACTGCGTTCGCCAGAACACTTTATCTCCGCTTGGCGGAGATTTCCTCCACTCCATCCGGCGAAACAAGGAAACAGCGGGGAACGAAAGGCATAAATGCACAGCGGGAATATGATAATAATATGCAAAGCACGAATGTGGGGTTAGTAGTCGCAAAGTAGGAGAAAATACTCGGGGAAAATTTATGAAAGTCTTACAAGGGCGACGCAGCTGCGTCTGTATTTTGGAAAGCTGTCGCTTGTTGCACTTTTCTTCTATCCGCCGGGCAAAGAAAATGCAGAAAAACTACAACGAGAGTTAAACGAGCGCAAAAACCGGAAGCATAATCTCCTGATCGCTCGCGAGAACCGCGGCTGGAAAAACTTTCTCGTTTCGTTCGAGAATTTTCGATTTCTTTTACGCGAGATACAGGTGTTCCTGGACGCTTCGTTTCAGAAAATTCTTTTCCATCTTCGAATTTAAAGGGGAGATTCGAGGGTTTATTTTTAATAACTTTTGTGTACGGAGGATTTATCGTACGATACTCTTTCGAGCCGTGTAATGTCCATCAGTCGCGGTCGATGTGCAGTAGCACGATCTGCCAAACGGACGAATTTATGAAACAGAATTCTCTTTGACGTAATTTTGGTCCTCCCTCCCTCAGGTGGCGGAATGCCGCGCGCAAAGGTCAGCTGGCAAATTGAAATCGATTTCGTTCACCTTCGATGGCCAAATACCGTCTCTTGATCGACGCGAAACACAATAGACCAGGCTGTGCGACTGAAATATTCCCACGAGACGAACCACTTGTAATCGCAGTTAAACAAACCGTAGCAAAAATTAAAATTGCATACCATACCCTACGGATAACTGAAGTAATTTGTCCCCTGATTACTACCCACGTTAAAAATTCTCGATTTAAACATTAATTTTGGAAAACTGTTATACCCTTGAAATATTTCCTGGATTTACCAAAGTCGAGTGTACAAACACAAGGAATTATAACTTCACCAAGAAATACCGGTTATTAAATTTAGAACAAGACGATACAAGTACATTCGATTCTAATGCGAAATTGTTACAATTACAGAACTTCAATTCATAAATGATTTCTTTATCAAGTGTCACAATCCACGCGTCAAAAAGAGAACTAAAAGAAAAATATTTACCCCTGTGGCTGAGGACCACTCTAGTGTACAAGAACTTTGTAATGAAAAATCTTTCGTTCGCGAAATGCAGGATACAGTTTCATCGTTGTCAAGATAAACAGTTGTTGTGTGCTATACCGTTCTAAAGTTGGTATATGGAGTTTTCTGGTACACTCGAATCAAGCCGCAGGCCACATTAAATCATTTGGCAGACCATATGTTGTGTATCCCCTACATAGAACGTCGACTATAATCAAACTCGCGGCGTATCATGTGCCCGAAATTGGTCGTTCGTGTTTGTATTTTGAATAATAGGATACAGAACAATGCTTCTGCATATAATCTCCTACAGTCTACGAAAATATTTAAAATTATCTATGATTTCAATACAGAATTTAGACGACTGAATCGAATCACTTGATTAATACGATGTCTTTGTTACGCTTTTGCACAATGACAGAGCTCGATCAATCAAAGCTAATGGAACATGGTATTAGATACAGTCGCTTAATAGTTTATGATATATTTAATATTCAATTTACGATTACCTCTTCTCCTCTGCAATATGGTTTGACCGACCACAACCAAGCGTATCTGGGTCGATGCGGTATTAGACTAATGGTTTTATATCGAACAGATTTATTCTGATTATGTAATACGCTTTCGCAACATTTTACGAATTGCGAGACGAACAAACATGCTTTCACAAACATAGTTTTAGTTTCTCTTCGTGAAAATTGTAATATTCGTTTCCCTCAGTTTCCTTCGTTTCGGAGAACAGTCCTCCCCCGTCGGGGGTTACTCATTTTCGAGGGTCACGTTCGACGGGGGAAGAAGGATTACGCGAACGCTAGGAGAAAAAGAATCGTTAATTCAAGCGGGAGTCCAGCGTTTGAACGTGTGGACCCTAATCTCGTTCCCACGACCCCTGGAACAAGAGAGTGACGTGGGGGGATTAAACTCGCCGGGATATTCAAACGAGAGACTCCGTTCGCCCAGCATCCCGCACAGACGCGAAATTTCCTCGTCCTTTCCAACGGCTGAGCTAATTATGCCGTTCGTCAAAGGATCTTGATTTCCTACGGTGACGGCGCGACTCTGAATAACGTTCCGGGATTACGCGACGAGGATTCCTCGAGGGGCCAAAATCTCACGAACGGGCTCCGAAGAAATCCATTACGACCGAAACGCTCGAGAAATTCGACGAGATTCGCGACAATTTTTCACGTTGTCCCGCGTACGAACATCTTCCCTGCAATTTTCTTTTCCCTTTGTTGGAACCCTCAATGTCTCTACAGAGGAAATATTCTTCAGAAAAATTTTAATTCACGTTCAACGAATGCTTGGGAATCTTCTGCATCGATGATTTCGATATTTGTTGACGTCCTACTGCCGGTGGATGGACGATATGTTTTGAAAAAGATTTATGTAAATTTAATGTTAAAATATTGAAATCACAGAATCAACGTGGAAATGAAAATATTGACTTACAACGATTCAAGCTGACGATGTACATAGGTTCGCACGTGGGAAGAAAAGAATTTTTTCCTCGTTGCACGTCCAGTCAATGCACTCCAATTCACAGTAGTAAATATTACTTAATTGCACTGTGATAATAAAACGCAAGAATAATCGTTTCGTTACAGAGTTAAATACGTCCGGATCGGTTGGCGGTTTCCTTCTGACTGATTTCTGGTCTGAAATTTGTAATGAGTGGGGATAGACGAGCTACTAGGACGGAACATGCGGGCTGGTGGACTGAAAAACTGTCCTCGGCTCTACGCTCGCTAGGAAAAAAAACCTCAATTAGCGGATGCCTTCAGGTATATCTGGCGAAACGAATACAACGATCTAGTAAACAATGTTGTGTGCCAAGACGGCAACGCCCTTCACCGAACGCTGCCAAGCATTTACAATTGGCCTGGTAGGACCTTTTACAGACGAAAAACTACAACACATATAACTGTTAGAAAATCTTTACATATTCGTTCCTCTTTGCTCTTTACAGAATGTAATTATGTTGGCTTTAATCGATGGAGAGAAATATTCTTTCATCTGGTTTATTCGAAGTAAAATTTGAGTCGATAGTACTACAGTTACTCACTTAAAAATATTAACTATTATAAAACGAATTACAAGACGAGAACACTCATTACAGAATGTATTTATAATGACTTTAATAGATGGAAAGAAGTATTCTTTGATCAAGTTTATTTAAAGTAAAATTTCTTACTCGGTTAAGAATATTAATATTATGAAGTGAGTTACAAGACAAGGAACTAATCGAGTGGACGCTCTTTACAGAATGTAATTATACTTTTAATCGATGGGAGGAAGTATTTTTTAATCTGGTTTATTTAAAGTAAAATTTGAGTCGATAGTTCTATTGTTACTCGCTTAAAAATATCTAATATTATGAAGTGAGTTATAAGTACTCTTTGATCTGGTTTATTTAACCCTTAAATGGAAGATTTTGTAATTTTGATCGAACAAAGTCTATTACATGTAAATTATTATATAGATTTATGCAAAAATACAAAAAGAAATAATTAGTATGTAGGTTTTAATTTTTTTTTTTTAAAGTGATACACCCTGCATTACAAACATAAATAATATCGTTTGCTAAGAAAAAAGTATGCATATATTTGCTTACTAATTATTATGAAATAAAGAAAAACAGCTTGAATTCTTTTGAGGTAAACATTACATTTACAATATTTTATGGAACTCTGGAGTTTACATTAAGGCATTTGACAACGACTTTTTGAATCTGTTCAGAGTTGTTCATAACCAACCATATCTTATCTTACGTTCAATACTTTAATTATTAGTTAAAGCCAGTGTTTCATTTGTGAGAGTGCGTTTAAGGGTTGAAGTAGAATCTGTTTCCCGGTTAAAAATATTAATACTATGAGACGAAGAAGTAATCGAGGGGACAAATCATTCCATCTCAAGATATTTCTCCAATATTTCGCAATCATTACAAGAGATTTGCCTCACATGCAAGAACCCGACGTTCCACGCGGAAGCTCGTCGTTGGATCGTCCTTGGCCTCCCCCAGGACACCCGTAACTCAAATATGATTTCACGAGCGAGCCGTTCGGGCGCGGAAAAACAGCGGATAGACAGGAAACGCGATAAGCCCGGCGAAAGCTCGCGTTTTAGGAGCTCGCGACGTTCCGTCTTTCCTCCGCGCCCTAGCCGACGAGATTATCGTTGCTCCGTGGACGTTCATCCTAATCTCGGCTGCCGACACCAGAGATCTCGAGGGACGAAGGCCGCGGACGCTAAAATTAAAACAGCCTTATCGTTCCCGTTCGTGTTCGCGGGATTACGCGCGCTTCGGTTGATCCTTCATTTCAAGGTCGGGAAGCTTCGTCTGCCAAGGAAAACAGAGATCTCGCCAGACGGGTTCCTCCAGCTTCCGTTACGGACTGGAATCCCGCTAGACGATTTGTCTTGAATGTGTTTGAGCAGCTCGTTCGAACGTGAACGGAGTTCTGATACGATGAAGCTACCGAGAACTCGGGATCCTGGAGGCGTTAATGACAAAGAAACTTTGAAATTCTGCCTATCGCGCGCGAAGGGCGGTTCTGGAAACTGGGACAACGGTGTTTCTTCTTTCGTGGGAGGAATAACAAATTTGCAGAGGAAGTGTTTAAATATCGTTCTCTGGGAACTATCTCAAGTTCCATTAGAAGCGATAGACTAGACTTCTTTATGCAAATATTATTATTAATAGAATGGAATGGAAGCTTTGTAGGGGGTTGTCTCAACCTTTAAATATAATAAATCTTAAAGTCTGTACCGGATCTAGATTGCAATTTTTATCGAACAACGGATCGAGTCTCGCGATGGAATTTGCCAAGTTCCCGACGGTTCTGTACAACAGCTGTAAAATTACTGCGAAAGAAGGCGATCGAATAAATGGATCGCGCTCTGCAGAAATTTTTTTCGACCGCTTCGTTGCCAAAAGTTTCGTGGTCCCGACCGATCGCCAAGTCGATCGCATGCCAGTTCGACCGCGACTGCGAAAAACTCGGTAAAACGGGGGACCGTTGAAAAAAGTTCATCGTTCAACGTCGCCAGGATATGGCACGGTCCTGAAACTGACGTGCATTGGACAAAAGTTTCGATAAAAATGCGCTCGTCGTTTCCGTTTCCGATTAATTGCCGCGCTTAGTCGAAGTTCCCCTTCGACGGTGAAACGGACAATTATTCCGTCAGAAATTTATGATATTATTCGCGAACTGGCGACAGATATCATTAATTCTGTTCACGAATGAAATTCGTTCGACTTTGGAAAATGCAAAAAAATGCATTTCGTTCTCTACTAAACTGTCTGCAATCAAATACATATGAAAATGAAATAAAAAATTCTCTTTGCGTGATTCAAATTCTCTTTCGAGACTGCAATGTAGTAATTCGAAAAAAAATGTTAAAATTGAAAAATTTGAAGTTCGTTAATTCATCATGTTTTAAGAATTTCTCGAAAGAATCAAAGTTTTTAATTTTCATCGATGGGGCAAGTGAATACGCTGGGAATGGAGTCCGAAAGAGTGTGAAATGGTTCGACGACATTCTCCGATTAATTGATAAAAAAGAGATCGACGAAACGAAGTTCGTTTCGCTCGTAAAATACGATCCACTGGATCAGCGTTTCTCAACCTGTGGTCCACGAGCTCTACCTCGATACTCGGTTAAGTTCACGCGGGCGGACGATGTTTGAGAGACACTGCGACAGAAAGAAACGAGCAAAAGCGCCGGAGAACTCGTAGCTGAGCGACGATATTGGTAATAACGCGGCTATGTGTATCTGAAACAATAACTGCAGCTGCTAATGGGAAACTGAAGCACGGGAGGAACGCTGTGTTACAAGTGTTATTAAATTGGAAAACAATTAATGTATGTTCTGGTGATAGGTGCTGTTTGGAAGCTGGCTAACACGTGTTAATAAACGTTTCGTTTCTCATTCCCGTATATTCATTCCTCGAAACAAAATCTTTCTGTGCTTTTCTTTCATAGAAATAAGAAGAACATTGTTTTCTTAGGTAACGCGTAAACGACACAGCGTGAAAACTTATAAGTTAATTTTAGGCTATATTGAAAATTAACGGATGGCATTTTAAAAAGTTTCTATTAACTTTAAGTTTAGGTAATGAGAAGCGCCAAGTAAAGGACTTTCATCGTTTCGTGGGAGGCAATTGGTGTTACCAGATTGTTTATTAAACCATTATCGCAAGATTGCTCTTAGGAACGAAATTACTATGAAATTGTTTTAATTTACGGTATCTCGTGGTATTTTCTAATCGTTAGATACTTTATTTGTAACAGAAATAGGAAGAGTATGTTACGAAATATCACTGACAAATTTTACTGACGGAACGAATTAAATGTACTTCCATAAATCATTTCTATGCCTCGTAATAACAGTTTAAAGTCTCACTTGTTTACGTTGACATATAATGATTGATATAAAGCGACCGATCGAGCTATTTCCCAAACGAATTTCCGACACCTCGTAATTGAAGCATTGACGAATGGTTACGTTTGTTGCCATACGTAGAACGAAGAAATAATCACATATCGCGAGCATTTGATAAACGATTACCTATAGAAACTTTCATAGAAAAGCTACCAAGTAGAATAGAACGATTGATCCAGCACAAAGCATTCTGACATAATGGCGTTCTACAATAAAAATCGCACGATAAAAAGTCTCGGCCGAATCGTGTTGCTTTCAGCATAATGCTATTCTCGTGTACAGAAATGAAGAAAGAAAATTGAAAACGAAAACTAAACGTGGTTTTCTAGGTAGCTCAATTCGAAGCGGAGATATTAAAATAACAATATCGTCGATATAATTTATTTTTTCTATCTGAAAAAAAATATATCGTTTCTATGATAAAAACTTGTCAAATAAACGATGATAACCCCCCTTGGGCGGATCCCAAAAATATTTATTTTCCGGGGAGAAAAAGTATTACCGCGCCCCTCCGCCAGTAAAATTTTATTTCGCGAAAAGGGCCGTGTTGTTCGAGGGTTGAACCACCTATTTTCGAAACTGTTGGGTCGCATAGTCAATTTCGGGGGCAATCGTTAAAAAGATCGCGAGCCAGCGGTTAAAATAATTGGCCGAGTATTATTTCCGCGGGTCATCCACGAGTTTCCATAGCTTCTCCCGAAATCTCCGAGTCGAAACGCGTCGACCTGCAGAGCGAATGGCACGGGGCCAGGGTCGCGCTGGTACGTGCCAGCGATAGCGATGGGATCAAGTTCAATAAATAATCGCGAATTCGAGCTTGTTCTAATAACTCTAAACACATACGCCAACCTAAATGGAGAGGAAACCCCTTGAAATTCAAAATTTTTAAATGAACATTGCTTTGGACTTTAAAGGGAACCCCTCTAGTTGGGATGTATAGAAATCATCACTGTATGAATACAGTAATAATGCTGTAATAAATATACAGGGTGTTCTGCCACCCCTGGGAAGAATTTCTACATATTCGTCACTAAAATACGCGTTGTTTGCCGTTTGAAACATTAAAATCCCTCAATCCGTTCAGGAGTTATGATTTTTTAAACATACGCATGAAATTTCAGTGAAACATATCAACGTATGGTCAGACATTGTATTTTCGGTCAAGAATTTTTTTCTCGAAACTGCGTAGGATTTCGGGGGTATGTCTACTGACCAAAAATAATTGTATTTGACCCCCTCAACCAAAAATAATTTTTTTAGAACGATTTGAAATTTTTTTTTCGCCGAAAGATGTCTGGACCTACTCGAATTTTTTTCTCGAAAGTGGGTAGGATTTCGGGGGTACGTGTATTGACCAAAAATGATTCTAATTGACCCATGCAGCTGTTCGTAAATTGTCGTTCTACAGGCGGAACTTTAAACGTTAATAATTTATTAACGAAGCCTCAATGAACAAATTGGTATTCGTAAGCTACAGAGTCATGAAGATCAAATGTTAAGCAGCTTATATTCACTTAATATTTCTTCCGCCATGTTCGCGAGCTGTTCGATCCCATCACTAGCGAGGGATACGAGGGACTATCGCGTTTCTTGCCTCCTTGCCACGTGCCAATCCAGCATCGAGCTATCGATCCGACACGGGGCCACCTTCGCTCCACTTTCGGCAACTCCTTTCGCACGTTCGCCAAGCCAGCTTCCGGTATCTGGCGGAGGAGACCTCGAGGGCCCACCTTCCGGCGGTCGGGACGCGCTCGAAGCGGTTTTTACCAACACTAGGAAACCCGTTAATTACGAATCGTAACCGAGACTCGCGAGAAAATTGCGGGACAGTCGCGAACGATGGCATTCGAGGCACGAAAGAGGCGAAGCGCTTCGATTCTTGGAAATTTTAAATGAACATTCCGCGCTGGCGTGCTTAACGAGGGCGAGCCTTTGGCTTCCGAATGAACGTTCGAGTTCTCGAGTGGTGGTCCCGGAGAAGCTGGAATATTAGTAATGCCTTTCCGGCCGCGGAATCGTTTCGCGTAAATTTAAAGTTCAAGGCGAGGAGGTAAACGGCCTCGTTGCCGAGGATGCAGAAGCATTCACTACGACCTTTATTTTTTTTTTTTAAATATAAGTGAAACGTGCAATTAAAATAACCGTTGAATTTTATTATTACAACGGACAGTTATTACGAGACAGTTTGAATTTGATTATTTAAATTCCTTGGATAGGTAATGGTGTGTAATATTGGTTTAAAAACCCAATTTCCTCGGCCCACTCGAATTCAAAGTTCAATCCGCTGAGGTTTCCGGAAAGGTCTTCCGTAAAGCCAGGGTTTACAATACCCGGGGACCCCAGGATATCGTCCAGGAAAAACCTTTGCAATACTCGTGACAAGCTATGTATTAAGACCATTAAATTATTACCTTCTCCTGAATAACATAGTCGTTCAGGTAATTTAGAAAAAATATATCGTGCTTTCAGGTTTCTAATCTTTCAAACAGATCAATTCCCAAAGTGCAACCTCGAATTTTCCGGCTGGGAAATTCTGCCCCCGTTCGCAAATATACGCAGAGCAAAGGCGCGATATAAAACCAGCGGCAAGTAGTGGCAAATATTTAGAAGCAACATGGTCGAACGCGTCGTTTATCAGGCTTTTTAGATACCCAGTCCGTTGCCTGGCGGCTAACACTTACGGAAAACGTGTTAACGCGAAACGAGAGAGAAACTGGATCGGGGAATCGCTCGTACCCGTTCGAATTTATTTCGTGGAAAAATTATTTTCCCTTTAACTTCGGGAGCTCCATGAAGATTGCTGTCGGACGAAGGAACGGGGGGAGGAGGGGGGAAAGAGTTGGTCGAAGCGACGAATCGAACGAATTTTAACCGAACTTTTTAATGGAAAAAGTTTCAAAACCTGCAGGATTATTTAACGTTTGATTCGAGACGACTCGGAAGAAAAGTCAGGAACGGGAATTTAAATTGTATTCGCAGTTTAGTCGAGAATCTCGTCCTATCAAAAATTATTTCCAAGTCGAGCAGCGATTATGCCACTGTATTAACGAAACTCTAACTCCCACGACTTCGAAGTACGAGAACTAATAAATAGTAACAGATCGAGCGACCGTGGTCGATGGATCTCAATTTACGAATGAATTTGAAATTCGTATTCGTGAATGGTGAATAAAATTCGCTCAACTTTGCCACCGAGTAAATATCCAGCGAAATTGCCTTCGGTTATCGGTTTTCGCTCGCGGTGATTAAGTTACTTTATAAGGTTTCAATTTTTAATATTAAATTCCACGTTTTTCCTGGCACAAGTGGGCACTGAAAATAAACCGCGAGTTTGGTTACCAAACGGTCGTTCTTAATTAAATTTCCCCTAACTAGCAAGGGCTGCCACGGGAAAGGGGTTCGTTTGCACAGGCTCCGGGAAATCCGGAAGAGCTTGCAAGATTCGACCTTGACATTTACCCGTGCACCACTCACCTTAGGCGTCCATACACATCGATCGTGTCCCAGCGACACTCTCAGTGCCATTCTTCGCGCGTGTTTCCTGGGGTCATATTTATTTCTTATCGACATCACGTGTCGAGCTCTCGATCGAGCTTCCGCGTACACGGGAGAATTAATATTCGTGGGAAAAGGTATCCCCCTTCGCGACGATATTTATTCCATTCGATGAAAAGCAATTTGTCCCTGGGATTCTCAGTAAAGATGATTTTTTCCATCTCGATTTGCGTTTATTTCCCAGACAACAAAGAATTCCCGTTTCTTTCGTTCCGATCCTGTAGTTTATTATCCGCAGAAAACACTCGAGGGCGAACATTCCATTACAAGCGGAAATTGATGAATGATAAATATTTTCTTCGGAGAAAATGTTGCACCGTTATTCCCCCACGTTGAAATACAAATGTTTTATATTCAGAATTTATTATATAGAAGATCGTACGCGATGTTATATCATACTTCACCGCGAACACGAATGAGAATTTATTTCGAATCGGAATAATACCCTCGCAATGCTCTTCGATACAAAAACGTTAATATTGAAGACGACTAAAATTCGACGGAATAATGAAATTTAATCCCTGGGCAAGGGAATCTAGCGTACACACAGCATACGCAATTATATCCACTTTTCGTTCCGCCGGTTCTACAATTTTATAATCTCTTTTCATTTTACGTTTTCCACAAATTCAACGAACGCTGAATTTCTTTTCGAAGAAACATTAAACAATTCTTTGACGAACCACTTTCACGTACAGAGAAATCCAAAATTAAAAATCTAAAAATATTCTCAATTGCCTTCCTTTTGAAAGAAACAGAATACAACATTTATACACGAAATATAATTTTAATTTTTATTTACTAAGCTATTACTATTCTCGATTTAATCATATACCGTCTATTTCAGTCATCGAGGTTCAAATAGGCGTTTAATCGCCTACTTGACGCTGCATAAAAATATACCGGTTCGTACAAAAGGAGAATTTCGCGTCCAGGTCGCAATCTTGTGAGAAAATGTTAAAAACAAGTCACCCGTTGCACCCTTGGGCAATAAAAGCGATAATACCGGTATTTATTATCCCCGCTGTGGGTGGACACACTTTCATTCGAGAATATCGACGATGACAGAAGGCTGCAAACGAGCTGCGCGCGGGTGCATCGTAGCTGCAACCGATGCACTAGGGTGGGTTGCATCCCTCGCAAATGGTCCCGGGAATCGCGCAACTCGGCTGCACGAGTTGCTGCAGCGCAGTTACACAAATTGCATCGAGCCCAACAGCCAGCAGTTTCATGCAAAAAATTCACTTAACCACCCCCCTTTTTGTTTAATCGAATTCTCTAACGATCGACGAGCCAGACATTTTCAGACAATATTATTTATTACTCGAGTTTATTACTCGTACTCGAAACAGAGAATTATTTGAAAATTTGATCGATGTATTTCCTATTCCTTTCTACGGTCACAAAATTTCAGTCGACGTTAACAATCTTACGGACGATGTAAGAGGATTTCAAGAACCTCTTTCGAAAGTAGATCGGGTTGGAAACGGAAGGAATTACGTTTAAACATTCACACACAGACTTGCTTATCGAGAGCATTATTTACAATCAACGGAACCAATAGTTTAGGATCTACGTAGAGAGGATATCCGGGGATCTAGTAACGTCGAGACGTTAAGGATTCATGGCCTAAACGTTGGGGGACTAATTAACTTTGTAAATTGACAAAGAAACTTTACGAGAAATGTAACACTTTGAAATACTCACTTGACAAATATTTTCTAACATTAACATCCACTTTTAAATCGTACAATTGCGTTTAAATATTGAATTGCACTCGGTAACTAAATGTAAAAAAGACTGAAACGATCTCTCGTTGAATCGGATCGATTTGGCCATATTCGTTGCGATGAAAAACAGGACCGCCAAGGACGAGAAAAAGGAGGATGCATTCAAACGTCGGTAGCACACGCGGGCAATATTTTCACGGGGAAAACGCGAGAAGAAATGACTCGTCGTTAACAGAAACTCGCTAAAGGGAAAAGTGGCGGGCTCGTTTGCCGGCGAATTAGCGTTGATTTAGAATCCATTCGGAGCTTTTGCGCTCGCCGGGCGTCCCCGCGACCCTGAAACTGCCGGCGAAACGTTCGCGTACTAATAAGCGAACCGTGGAACGAGCAACCCTGCTGGCTAATTATTTTCCAACCGTCCACTGATTTCCAACCAGTGGTCGCGTGCCTGGAATATTGGAGGAATCGTGCGAAACTAATTCCACGTCAACATACAGTTCCACACCGACGCAGAATAGGCACGTGCTTCATCGATCCTCCATAACCCGGGCCATAATTGCTACAACAAACTCTGACATGATCGATGTCAGGACGATTCCGAACAAACGAGAATTGTTTCGACGCGACAAATTTATTTTATTCAATTTTAAACCGCGCGGAAAGAAGGTTCTATCGTCCCTGACGAGTTCAGAAATCAATCGTGGCGATTAATAACCCGGTCCATAATTGCTGCAACACACTCTGACATGATCGATACATTTTTTATCAAATTTATTTTATTTAACTTGAAATCGTGCAGAAAGAAGGTCAGAAATAATCGTGACGCTAATAGCTACTGATAAATTATTTTAATTACAGTCGCCTATATGGAGGATCGCGAGTGTGTTGCAGTGACGTCCGCAGCGATCACTTACCACCAGGATTAAACCGATACTCGACTGAAACTTGCTATAGCGTGGAAATACTCGTAAAGAACTCGGGAACAACGGTAAAATCGACGAAACTCCCGAAACAATCATCGTCAAACGAATCGGTTTCCGCAGGATCCGACACAGCAATTTCCCCGGGCGCTGCTAAACGTTCTCAAACACCGACCGGATAATTCGTCCGTGGAATTCCATTGGAAGCCATCGTTCAAGGTCCCGAAATCGTTCGCTAGTCGATGCCTCGACATCGATTTCATCCCCCGCGACCCGAAAGACAACGCGAATTCCGTTCACGTCGCCGAGACCCGATTCCTTTATTCGGGGAAAAGACAGGGCGAAACCTGGTAGCCGGGCGAAATTGGATCCTCGCGCGCTTTAACACGGCTACGAGACCGAAAGGGCGAAACTTTTACGCCCGGGGGATGATTATTTATACATGCAACGTTGTTAGAAATCCATTGAACGCGCAATCGCGCCGCACCTGTTTCGCTGCGAACACTCCACGACGAAACATTTCTCAAAAGTAAATCTCCCGTCACTTTTATCCGAGATCATACACGGTCATACAAGGTTATACGTCTATTTCAATGGAAAATTAAATGACATTTGTAAAACATCACATTGTTTTGTGTGAATTGTGTTTGATAAAATAAACCTCGTTCCAGTAATTTTTCTTTAATGTCATACACTGTCATACAATGTCATATGAGATTATTCACCGTCTTTTTCAATGGAAAATTAAATGAAAGTCGATAACATAAATCTCGTTCTCATACACGGTCATTCAACATCAAACTTATCACAGCTAAGAATTTTAATTCCGAAAACTTGGACAGACCGTTTTTCTCTGATGAATGGGGTTTGTTAATTTGCGAATACACGTTTGTTCGTGACTGTTTAGCGATCGATCGCGAGTGAGGATTTTCGTTTGGAAGACGGATGGGGCTCGAGGCGATCGCGATGGCGGATTCGGTGGAAAGTTGTGGGGCCGTAACGGCACGAACAAAGGACGACGCCGCGAAAATGCGCTCCGTAGGAGCTGTCGCGATCCCTGCGCGAGATCCCCGGGGATGAATGGATCGGGGTCACGAATACACGGACCCTGTCCAGCGCAGATGTTGCGCAGCTTGAATCGTATTCGGGCCGAGAACTCGCCTAGGGCCAGCGACGTGGCAAAAGGCGACGAGGAGTCAAAAGCATCGGCTCTTCCGCGTGGCACCTTTATCCGCGAAGGAAACGAGTCCCAGCGTCGCCCTCGCCCGCGTCTGATACGGTTTTACGGAATTATAATTTAGCCCCCTGCCCCCTCTCCTTGCCATTGTTCCGAATATAAATTCAGACTGGATGAATGCAACATGTGTCCCGGCGATACGCGGGGCTTTTGGAGCAGGCCGTCGCATTGTGCTTCGATCTGATCGCGAAACGCGACCTCATTACGCGATTCCGACCGCCGAATTATATCGAGCGAATTATACTGGGTCAGAGAAACGGTTTATCGGTCGAAATCAGCGTTTTATCGTCGCGGGTAAAAATAGAAAACGTCGGGTATTAAACTAAAATATCTTTGCGCCGGAAAATTTAAATATCTCTGAAAAATATATTAAATAATTTCCGCGAGAGGAACGTTGTGTTCCTCTGTCGAATACGCGAAGATCAAAGGAACGCGGAAAAATTCAGATCAAAGCGGGATTAATTAACCAGTCGAATTTTTCGTGCGTAGGAAAACTTATGGGAACGAAATTCCTTATCCTGTTTTCGCACGTCCAGGCTCACCGTACACAATTTCATAATTATGTCGCGAAGCCCCGCCAGCGACGCGGCAATTTTTCAATGTCGTTCCGGAAAGAGTCGCGCCTCGAGCGTCCCGACGCGACGAGAATAATTCTTGTTAGAACCGTGGAAAATGTCCCAGGTTCCCCATGATTACGTTAATAAGCATTTTTAGGACCACGAAGCTAGGATCAGTTTACGAAAAATGTAAATTTTATTATTTACTCTTGATCGCTGAATTTTCCGAATTTTCGTGGACTGATTTCATGGAGTCTCCTTTTTCTTGGTAATACGAGGCCAGCAATTATGAGAAATTCCCTCTAACGAGTATTACCCGCGATATTTCCTCGAAAATTCACCGTTTCATCTCTGCCTCGCCCGTTAGTTATTCGGCTAGTGGATTTTGATGTTAATAAATGATCATGTCGTTTCTCCTCGACTCATTATACCGCATCATTTTTTATTCGCCCACTGGGTGTCTCCTTTTCTCTTTAGAACGATGAATTTTACAATAACAACTCGTCACTGATCAACAAAACTATTAATTGGATTCTTATTAATTTATTAAAATCATACGTATTAGAAGAAACCAGATTAGAATACATAAAAGGATTCATGCGAAGGATATTTCAAATCATTTTTAATTCTGTGAATGTTTAATGCGTTTCGAAGTGGCTTATTGAAAAATTGAACTACAGTGTTTAATAACCAAGCTTTTACGTCGTACGAAAATTACTTATTAACATGTTCGCTGATGCAGAATCCCACCAACGCTGCGAGGGCGTATGTTTGTTTATAAGGTATGCTTTTAACCCAGTACTTACGTTTCGATCAATACGACCAAAAAGTCTCTGCGTCGGACACATTTCTAAACATTTGTTAATTATGCAAAATACATCCAAAATATATCGTAGCAAATTGCTACTATAGAAGTATTTCGAAAGGTCGTAAATTTCTACAATTCTGCCAATCTTTTGATAATCCGAGCAATCTTCCCTGGAAACGCTTTTCGAAACGTAAATATTAAATGGCAGCAGCTTTTAAACTTCCCTCCGTAACTTTCGAAAGGATAAGGCGAGATGAATTTTTGAGAACGCAGTTAAAGTTTAATGAGAATAAAGGCCAAGAAATTATTTATTAACCGAAACGTTTTGACCATCAAGAGGTATATAGTTCTCGCGAAAATATAAGCAAACTTCAAATTAAATTGGAACGTAAAGACCATCAGGAAAAATTAAAAGAAAACATTCGAGCTTTCTTGACACAGGCGATCTCAGTATTTTCATAACTTTTAATTCTCCAGATCGTTTTAATTCCGATTTCCAAGCTACTTTTAGAATTTCTATTTCTTTTTTGTGACCAGAAAATTATTCGAATTGTAGAGCTACTATAAAATTTGAATTTAAATCTAATCGATACGATTATTTCATCTATTTCTCATTCCCGGAAGAATCGAGAACGAGTTTCATTGTCGTACAAGCTTCTTTCGGTTCGTACAACGACTGAAAGTGTCGAAGTAGAGGTCTCCTCAATTCGGATGGATGTTATCGACGAGTTAAACTGGGAATTACTGCCTCGTCCACTTTACTCGCTGGATCTCGCCCCGAGTGACTTTCACTGCAGTCGTCGGACGAGGTGAAACAAGCTGCGACAGTGGATTAAAGGAATTCCATTCCACATCTTCGAGGATGGGATTAAAGGAGCAGCTCGAGCGTAGAAAATTTTATCGTCGAAGAACGAACGAGAATCTTCCAATAAAACTCTCGTTATTTATTCACGGTTCTAAACAAGTTACTCCTGCCAAATTTTAAAATTTACGAAGAAAGATAGATCCGCAATTTTAGTCAAAAATAGCTGAATAAAAGCTCACGTCTCACAAAACAATTCAAAGGTCTCCAACAAAAATCATAATCATTGAACGTTCACGATATGACTTGCTTTTTCAAACAAAAAATTAGAAAAAATACATGAGAATGTATAAATTATACTAGATCAATGGTTTCCTGTATAAGTTACCTAAACTTATGTGTATGGGAAAAATTGTTTTGTAAATGTGAACACTGATTATTCAAAATAAGAATAAAATTTATCTCGTTTCGAAAGAACCAAAAAATCTGTGAGTATTTTTTGTTAAATTATACTATATTGACGGTTTCTTATATAAGCTACCTAAACTTATATGTATGGAAAACTGTTTTATAAATATGAACACCGATTATTTAAAATAAGAATAAAATTTATCTAGTTTCGAACGAACCAAAAAATCTGAGTATTTAAAAAAAAAATGGATACGTTTTACCAGCTTTTGGCATTTAGTTTTGCCTGGCTCCTCGAAGGGGACAGCGATTGAAGCGTCTTGGAAGCTTCCGACGGGCCGCGTCCGCGGGCACAAAGCTAGTTTCCACCGCGTGGCCTATTATTACGCGTTCAATTCAAAGGTTAGATTCCCGGCCGACAGGCTGATTCATACGTCATATCATGATGTGGGTTAAGGACAAGTCGCGCGGGGTATCTGGCGGCCGCGAGGCATTTCAGAAAATTACGATACGCCTGCTTCTGAAACCTCCGGTCTATACGCGAAACGGACGGCGAAATAAAGCCTGGGCGACGTGTAATCGCGGCGTAATCGGGACGAGGCTGACGAGTCCTTGGCGAAGTTCAACGAGCACCCTGGAAAAACCAACGAATAGGCTCTCTTTGTGAACCGCGAGCGATGGGTCGATTAGTTACAGGATACTGACGAAGGATGCTGGAGAACTTTGAACGACGTCGATCGGGAGAACTGACGTTCACCGCGATCAAATTTCACCCTAAAACCTCTCCTCGACGCGTTAAATCGACCTTCGTTGTTTTAATTTATCATAGAAAATTTAATAGTTCTCTTACTACACGCTCTGTCTTCGTTCGATACATTTTTCATGCCGTTGAAAGATCTCGCGGATGGAAAGCTCCGTGGGAGGCAATTATTGAAATAAAACTCGAGCAGCGGAAGAAAAATCGTCGGAGAACAATGGACGGCGGGGCAGAAGTACGTTTCGAATTGCGAGGAGCTTGGAATCGCGAGAAGAGTGTGAGTCGTATCGTTCGATGCATCGAGTGTGCCATTTCGTATATCGGTAACAGGTGCGCGCAAGAAATAAATACAGGGAAGTTTCAACGACAATGTCGCCAGATATTCCAGGCCATTAAAAGTTTGCGTGTAAACGCCCACACGGTGTCGGTCCACGATGTTTAATATAACGCTTTTATATCGCGCGAGAATTACATATTTACGCCTGAACTACGAAGCTTCACGTAGACACAGCTTTGTATTTTCATTCTGGACCGACGCGATCAAAACTTTAGTGGACACGCTTTCAAAGTGGGATTACACGTATTTGAATTGCATGCCTTAAGAAGAATAAATAATTGATTGGACGTTACTTTTTTTTATAATCGATACTCTCCGTGTGTGGTAGAGTTCAAAAAAATATCGTATAGAAATTTTTGCACGTTGAGTATACAGAAAGAAATCAAGGGGAAAAGGTCAGTGTATGGCCAGACATATTCCAACCAGCTTTACACATAAAAATTATTTCCAATAAGAATTAGACTATCAATTTTGCGTACAATTCTCGAGTCACACCCCTGTTTCATCCCTCAAATAGTCCACGAAAACGAAACTTTGTTCTTACACAATTAGAAACTAGCTTTCCCACAATTTTTCCTTTTATTCTTACTTCGACATCTAATCTTGAAAAATAATTTTCCTAGCTCCTCAGTGAAATATATAACTCAATTCTCAAATTCTCGCCAATAATAATTTACTATTACGCGTTCTCGAGTTTCCCAGAGATCTCCGGGCGAACAGATACGATTTCCGTGGGTCAAGAGTTTTTCCCGACCGAATCTTGTTTTTGACTCGGTCCCCGGGAAAGCCAGCTTCGACGGCGGCAGCTTCCAGCGCGAGGAAACGAACCGAACAGACTCGGGAGACTCCGTAAGAGAGTATCAGCAGCTGCAGGACGCTAAACCGATTGTGCCGGCCGCGCTGATAAATAATTCGCGACGAGACGGAGACCAGGGGCGAATCTGGAGGGAATTGGGTCATCGGTTTCGCGAGGATGGAAGTCAATACAGAAGTCGTCCGCAGAATCTGTGGCTCGAAGACGGGGCGCGAGAAGTTTCCCAAAATGGATCTTCGACGTGTCGGTGAAATTACGGGGGCGATTCGCACGGTGGCTTACGGCCCCGTGCACTCTCCGTCTAGGTGTGCTTTCTTCGAAACGAATCACGGGAGGGTCGTGAAAGGAAACTTGGCCACCTTTGTTGCCGATACGGATGCTCTCTGTGCGGTTAGTTTTCGCGGAATCACGGAAATTTCACGCCCCCGACTTCCCTTTGTGCCACCCCTCGACTCTCGATGCTCGAAACACAGATTTCAATCTAGGTGTTACAAATATCTCTATTCAAAATTTTCTTGACAAATAAATGTTCAAAAGTAAAGGAAAAATAAAATTTTGAAATTTCTGTTCTACCACGATTACGTCGACGATATTTGTGCAGAGATTTTTTTTAAAGTAATATGCGTATGTTCGTTGAATATTTTGTAATAAAATTACCTCACTGAGATTCTATTTCGTATTTATTCTAAATTGAACGATCAAAATTTGTTTTTTAGAAAATTTAACGTAGTACAAAAATGTGATAAACCTTTCTCGATGATAGATCGTGGTTCTTGGGACGTCAGAAATTGGAGGAGCGATAGTCTCTAAGCCAGTCGAGACCGCGCCGTTAATTGGGCGATACCTAACTCACGGTACGTTTGACTAACTTGGTACAAACCGCTTAAATTAGCAAAGTTGAACCCGCCAGCGAAGGATCCATCTCCCCGGAACAAACTGCCACGTAATTGCAAACTGACTGGGTAACGTTCAATTTTTCTTCCCCGTTTTCTTCGAGACCCCGAACGCATAGCGTTGATTTAGTTGGGAACACGAGCCCTTCGAAGACCCAGTTCCATCGTCTGTGACGGCAATAAAGGGAGAATAATGAACGCGTATTAGAAGCTAAGACGCCGTCCTCCCCCGCGGCGCAAAAAACAATGAATTATTGAACCGCCTGGACGGTAACAGGATAACGCTGAGAACTACGTGGAAGAGGATCGATCATCGAACACGAAGGGTGCTGTTCAGGGTGCTCGCGAGTTTGTTAATTTGATGAATGTATCCGGGGGAATTTCCCAGCGAAACTTTTTAACGACTTTTTAACAACGCTCGCGTACATGAATCATCCGCGGTTGATTAAATTTAGCTTTCGTCCGCGATGCAATCTAATCTAAACGTCCCTGCGATCGCGTCGACATGGTCACACTTTAGTTTAGACTGCGATATGTAGTCTTGACGATAGAAAAGGTGGAAATAAATGGAAGAAAAAGAATATAAATTATAATGTTAAGAAAATATTAGAAGGCCAGGAAATAAATGATTCGAGTTAGTTTAATTCCTCTAACTTCGCGAGATAGATGAACAAATAATTATTAAACGTTAAGTATCCTTGCAGACCGACTGGTAACGCTTTCTGTCCCATCCTGGGGGATTTTTCTCGTCCTGTGGAGTCGCTTTATCGTGTCACGGTAACGAAGTTCTCTGCTCAGTCGCGCTGGACCAATCGAGAAGCTATAATCGCTCGTAAATCAATTTTGCCCTCATTTCTTGGTAAAACTAAACCAGAAGAATTATATTTGCTCAGAAATCTCGAAGCAAAACTACTCGAATGTATTAAAAGAAATGCATTGGTCACGCTTGGTCCACGAGGGTTGGATAAAATGATGTTTCTCTCAAAATAAGAGTCGAGGCGTGACTGTTAATAGACCCTTCACGAAGCTTTTTACCCACCGTCGAGTCTGTTGCCCTCTTCCCTAGGGAAATCTAGCTAAGAACGCGAGGAAAGGGCCATGATGGGAGTTGTAAGAAGTCACATCGTAAAGACATTTCATATTGACACTTCGTACTGGAACTCTGTATAAAAATTTCATATGAAGCTTTCACATAATCGTCTTATATAGAGACTTCTATCGAATCAAATTGTTAATCTTAATGCAAAGCTACGTGGATTAATATACTATGAGACTCGTCTGTTATTTCTATTACCACGGTCTCCTTAATTCTGGACTATTTCTTATTTCCCCATATATCTAGTTTCCTACATTTACTGACTGGGTAGATCGTTCCTGGAGTCGCTATTCTCAAGCGCAGAGAGCGCTGTAAAACCACTAGTTCCTCACCACGTCGGTACATCAGTTACAATCTCCCACTGAACATCTAGTTCCATCCAACGCCTCGTCGGTGATACGAAGAAAATCACCAGGATTCCTTCGTCTAGGGAAAAATACCGACCATCGGTACAGGCTTATCGACCGTTCTGCTTGAGCGCGAAATTCAAAACTCCCTATTCCCCTCGTTCGATAAATCTCTTAAAAACCCTATAAATTAATCAAAACTTAACAAACAGTAGAGAAAACTCTCTTAAAACGTGGGATCGTTCTCAGCCAAGTTAACAACGTCAAATAATTCGTCATCGATCGCAAAGGAGACGACGGAGCCACAAAATTCTAGACTTCTCCCGCCAGATGGCCGCGGCTCGCGACGACAAAAAGAGAAAAACCCTAGACAGGATCGATATTACGACCAGATAGGCTCGTACGTGCCGTCGAATAAATGGTCGCGCGATTTTTATGCACTCGCATGATGCGTTCGCGTGTCGTTCGAAGCGTGGGCGTAAGAATTCACTTTTTAATCGTCGATGGAGACGATCGACTTCGCCGCAATGAGATTACCACGTTCGTGCGGGAAACGAGGCGGAACCGACCGCGGCTGGAATTGGTAAAGGTTAAACGCGCAATTAGCGATCGTTTCCATAGTTCACGCGCGCATAATCGTCCCGCGGAATAGACAGGAATCGACTCCCATCGCGGCTGGGGGAGGAACGAGAATCTTATCTTTCATCGCGATAATTAATTGCGACGTTCGGTCTGGCACACACGCACGGACAACAGTTGTAAAATGGCCGTGTAACCGCGGAGAAACACAAACGACGGTAATTACCGTCGTAATAACGATAACGGCGGTTTAGGCACGGAAACTGAACCAGGTTGCTATCCTCTGACCCGTTTACAGCACTTGTTGGATCGTCTACTTTCAATTAACCGTCCATAACTAAAATTCTATTTGGTTCCCGTAGACCAATTACACGATAAGGAGTCGATAAACACCGATGATGGGATAGGAAATCGAAAAGTGAATTTTAATGGACTCCGTAGCAGTCCTTCGGGCACATATTTAATAATTTTTAGCGTCCACGCCCTTGGAACGGATACTCTTCGAACGAAGTTAACCAGAAATTTTTTAATACAAATATGTGAAATAAGTATCACTTTTGATTCAATTGTGTTTTTGTAAAATAATTTCTTATCGATAAGAGTGACAAAGATGTATGTTAGAATAATGAAACGCTTCTCCTTCAATCTGGCACTGAAATTGTCACGGATTGAAGCAATCTAAATTGCAGTTTTCGAGCTAATCGTCACTGCGCTATACAGGCGCATCGCGTGGAACATGAATAATCATATCGTCTGAGCGAAACGTGCTGCCCGAATGAAATATCAAGAAAGTTTCGAAAAGATATAGAATATACAGCTGACTATATTATGCTTCTGAACTAGAACGGTCAGACACGGCTCTATGAATGAATGCGGCACTTAAGAACAATAGAAAAGAGATCCTATAAACGTGTGACCTATTTGAATTATAGATTTGTCCCAGTTATCGCCACTTTTCTCGTTAGAGGACTCGGGCCTGTTTATTTTTACACCGAGACCTAAAAACGTTCACTTTTCATTGCAAAACTAGCTCACAGGTTGGCGAATTTCAGTTACGCAATTAATCATCTTATCTCGATCGAAAACATCACGCCTTTCTCGAATACATTTGCAGCTATGATCGATTCACGCTTAAGCGAAACTATGTTAATTCGCCTCGGAGAAAACGGTTATAAGTCAAAAATAAAGTTTAATTGGTTTTAAAAGCTTTTCCCGGGAGTATAAAAATAAAAGAGGAAAAATGGAGACAAGCTTTATGACGCGTTCATTTAACTATAAAAGTATTTTGCTGTTTGAAAATATTGATCTCGAAGAGAAAAATTCTGAGATTGTCCAACGAATTTTTGGCTTACATGGAATTAATGAAACGGCAATAAAAAATAAAAAAATATTGTTCACTCACGGTTTGATTCGGTCAGTGTGTTGTTGGTACATACCTGAAACAGAAAAAGGAGAATATGTTTGAATGACTGCTCTTGCGAAATAACGAGAGAAATGAAGAGATTTCGTGGATTATAGAGCCTGCGTCAAAAACGTGTCCGCGTTCTGATAACGCAATTTTTTAATTATTACGCTTCCCTTCTGTGTTACGCGCGTCCAAGAGTATTTCTCGTATTTCAAAATAATGGCCTGACGTTCAAATTGCGAATTCCTCTAGTTAACGGTTTTAATCACGAATACCGTGTGTCGATGGATAATAACAAAATTTGATACGAACAACAAGACAACGTTACAGTCAACCTGTTAGAGACAACGAATTCTGACACACGATTTTCACGCTGAATATATTGTTTGTAATTATAGCTGCGTGACATTAATATCAGGCACCGGTCATCATTGTTTACGATATAATTATGTTTCACCGAACGAATTTAGGGGAAAACATTTTCATTTCGGAATAATCGGAGTGCAATCTATTGAAATTTCACCACCGTACAGTCATTTGTTTAACGTTGACTCGGCTTTAAAACATTTTCCCCGGCTGCAAACGGTTAGAAATTATTTCTCTCCTAACCCGGGTCAGGATAGAGCTCGAATTCATACGCTGAAGAGAGAAGTACGTGTGTCGCGTGAGTTTTACGTTCAGAAAGCAGCGAATATTTCTTTTGTTCGTGCACCCTTGGGGAAAACAAACAGAAATGGATCACCGCGGGAAAAAACGAAGACGAAAGGGAGAGTTACACGAAACGAATGCGTTTATTCGAAGCAATTAAGATGTAGGTCGTCGATTAACTGTTCCACGAAAACCCCCCTCGCCATCAGGTTAATGAAAACGAAGAAGAATCGTGCTCGCCGTGGGAATTACTGGCGAACGAATAGTTCGATACCACGTACTCATCTACGCGATCTATCTCTTCGACAGGAACATTTTTATTCGTTACCGAAGATTGATTTTACTCCGTGGAAACGTTGAAAACGAGAGATCCTCTGAATCTGAATTTACTCGAAGCGAAAAAGCTTCGTTGGTACGCTGCACGATTAAAACAATGGACCTGACAATAACACGCGTTGCCAATCGAAATTATTCCAACGGCTACACGTACGTTCGATAAAATAAAACGCGATCATTCTCTGCATTTATCTAATCGGCACATTTTTCTCTTATTGCGCCCGTAATCTTGACATTTTAATCCACAGATAAGGCTGTTACTATTGTTAGTTCTTTCAATTTCATTGCATACGACACGCGATTAAATATTTATTTTCCAATATAAAGTCGAGCTCTATAATTTCCTTGCTACTATCGTTACTCGCTATAATAATTGCAAAATACCTTCGATTTTCATTTTTAAAACTTGAGAACAATTGACATCTTTTGAACTGTTACTTTAATCTTAAAATAGCGGCGAGTAACCTTCTAATATTAATTAATAAACCTAGTGCAATTATTCCTTCGGTGATGCATAACGATGGGAATAAAATTTGTTTTTCCACGATTAAGAAACTTTTATTTGACGCCTCTGCCCCGTGATTGGAGGCATTATTGGGCGCGTAAAAATGTCGACATCGAGCCAGAACACGGTTTCGACAGAGATAATTCCATGTGCTCTTTAAAATTTCAATTAGCGACGCGACTTCATCCGCCGATCATTGTTATCGACGACGGGGTAGGCGGAGGGAGAATTAATTATCGCCCGCGAATATTCCGTTAATGAGTGTCGGGTAAGCGAGGGCGGCGGAACGCGCAGCAAACAAGCCCATCTCTGTCGAGGCACCAAGTAACGAGCGTTATAGCCAAGATTTTCTTCCGAGAAAGAAAGGAGTCGACCGACTTACGCGATTCCAACGTCGTAATTGCTGCCGCTGCTATGTTTTACCCCTTTGTCCCCAGTGTTCGAATCGATCGAATTCGCACGGGGCACTGGACACGAGTTCTTTGATCTCCGTGCTCGTTCTTTCGATCCCGACTGAACGTTATTAAAATACGATTCCTAAATCAGAAATATCCATCGGGTTATTCTTCTGTTTTTCATTTATTATTTCCTCTTATTCTTAACACTTTCACTGGTATTTAATAATAATAGAAGAATTCATTTTCATGTTGAAACGTCGAAGAAAATAAGTTTGACGTTATACAGTCTACAATTATCTGGAATCAAAGCTCGCTAAAGGAATTCACTCGTAATAATACAATTCTGTTATAAAATGTTTTACGATGTATAATAGTGGTGCTTTGGTAAGCAGCTTGAGTAAATTCTGCGTTCGATGTTTAATACACTGCAACTCGCGAAAGTCTCGTAATAATTCGAGACATTTCGGACGGCCGTGGGTCACGAGAGCTCCGAGTTGGCCGAACGTGTAAATTTCTACCGAGTCACGCTACTTTTATACTACTTTGCGCATGAAAGCATTGCGACGTCGAAGAATTTATATTATCGAGATTGAAGTTTCCTCGCGAGCGAGTTTTATCAGGAAAGTTGCTCTTTATCAAGAGCCTGGCAAACCTTAGGAGAAATAAAGTTCCTTCGAACAAGCTTCAAATTTCGGAGATCGTCGGGGAATTATAAATCTTTCCACTTTCTCGATCGACCTCGGCTCAGAGGAGATAATACGTTTACTTTCATGCAATTCGTACCAGCAGAATCCATTGGTTATGCTATCTTCGTGCGGCTGGATGCACCTAAACGCATACAGAGCCACGAAAAAGCCACCGCGAGGGCGTGAAAGCACCTTTTCATCGTCCACGATACTATCGCTGAGAAACATATTACATTTAACAAGAAATATCGATCGCCACTGAATACAATATTTTTTAAGGGTGAAAGGATTTCATCCATTTCTGAGGCTTTTTCAAAAGCAAAAAATTATATAACCAGAGATTCGATCGTAGTAAAATGGACTTTGAAAGCTCGCGAAAATTACAAATTAATTTCCTTTTCGCTCGACGACAATCAACGAAAATTTTTCGAAAAAGCGCTCCGGACTATTATCAGAAAGTGGAGTTCTGGTCTCTTTTTTATCGGACTACGAAACGATTTCGAGCACGAATCACCAGGAACATTACGAACGCGCAGAACAGAAAGGAAATTGACGAAGAATGAAAAGTCGGAAGACGGGTATTTAAATTCCAAACGATGTCTATGGAGGAGTCGAATTGTTCGATCGAAAAGTAAATTGAGTTCCTTTCATTTGACAATTTCCATAGATGCATCGTCGGACTGTGAAATCGGATAGGTTTCATTGGCCCGGGAGGAAACATTTCTTCTCGTAGTAAGCAAACGCTTATGGCAGTCAGTGTATGTCACCGCGTTCGAGCGTGGTTACCGTGCCGTGCATGGCAAGCAGCCACGGATTAGCCTAACCGCGATGCTTTTCTTTGTAAGCAAATTAGGCACGACTGCGCCTCGTGAATAATAATGCGCCAGCGACGCAAGCGAGCGACTACGCGTGAAAACTAGTCGTAGCTGAGATAAGAAACTTAATATTTCGATAAGAATGTGTGTCAGACATTTTTCGTATCTACACGGTGTACTGTCTCGAACGAAACAAACTTCTAAGTATATGTATTATTTGACAAATTTTAAATTACTGTATTAATTGTACTTAAATTTTGCTCAAGTTGATGGATAGAAGGTTTCTAATTTTTATTTAATAGTTCGAAGAATGATGAACGTTGGGCATGAATGGGAAGCCACGCGAAATATATTCAGCGCTCGACGCGTTTAATTGGTCATCGAAACCAAATTAGACTCGAATTACGATATTGTTTTGGTATCGTCACCGTAGATTTTTCCGACGTTTAGTTTCGCGGTCGGAGTAAATTAGAGGAATACACTCGAATTATTTTTAGCGCGGCGACGAGAAAGTTTGGTCTTCCGGCGCGGAGATAGGGGTTCGAGTCATCCGAGCCAAGAACGGGAAACGTAAGAAAGGAGGCACGATAGCTCGAGACCTTGCGCTGGCATTTTCTTCGCTGCACTCGGGCTGGCGAGCATAAATTAAAGTGAAACTCTAATTACCTACTTCGTGACCGGGTGGCTCTGCACGAGAGCCACGTGGAGTGGCTCGTGCAGCCTGCGACAAGAAACGGTGTTTTTTCAGTGGGTGTTGCGCGTTTCCAGCGCGAAACGGCACGCAACGACGTCTCGCAGACCGCGGTGGAGAAGATGAATCGCGGAATGGGATCCCCGGTGGAATCACGCGATTCAAAAACTAACCGATCACCGTATCACGCGACGTAATTAGCTTCCCCCGAAAACGCTACAACGAATCCTACGAGTCTCTGATTCGCAAATTCGTAGGAACTCTCTAAGAATACAAAGATCCCTTTTAACACTTTGACTGCCACGTCACCCACATATGGGTGTCAGAACTTTTAACAGTGGAACTAAAACAATTAATTCTCAAGTTGAAACTTTAAAGAACATAAATTTTAATAGGCTTCATAAATTTTAATGAGGTTACGAATGTAACTACTAGGACAACTTTTAAGTTGTGTAGTTTAGAATTGACTAAAATCGAAGTTTTGGTCTTGCAAACAATTTTAGCCCAAGAATATAAGATCGATGATAAATATGATTTATGGAACCTCGAACGATATTTCTAGGCACTCAAATTTCATATGGGATTCAGAGAGAACAATGTTCGGAGTTAACGAGCTTCGTTGAATCCAGCGAATGACTCGAAAAAACGAAATTCAAACAAACAACGAGCTTTCATCGCGCCAGGAATTAAAATAATGACGGCTGCTGAACAAGAGATTAATTTCTGGGCGAATTTTCGGAGGGATTTGGAGGCTCGAAAACGAATATCCAGTCGCGAGACGAGTGCTGTTATTTGGCCGAGGCGAAGCTCGTGGAGCACTCCGCGATATCGATACGCCGCGATTATCGATCCTACGCGAGGAAACGAACTTTCCACGGCGCGAAGGAACTTTTGCAATGCCCGTAGTTCGAAATTTTAATTGCCCTCGTAAAATAATGCTCGACACGAACTTTTCGAATAAACGGCGGGAATTAATTCCGCCCGTGAACCATTAATTACCATTTCCAATGCGCGAATCATCGCGATATAATGAAACTCGCGGCGAATTTACGAGACCGTAAGATCGAGAAAATTTCTTCTAAATAATTTTTGCCACGTTCGTGGATTGTTACATCGACGGGGAATAGAAACGAACCGAATTTTCGAGGAGCGTTGGAAAAGCGCTCGCGAGTAAATGAGAAACGCTAAACAAGTAAATTGGAATTTCTACGGGGAAGTTAATAAAATGCACGCCGCGTTTACGACTGAATAAAGTGGCGCGCCTTCTGTGGCTGACAGTCGACAGCTCGAAAACGCGCAGCTATTTCGAGCTTCGATAGTTTCCACCGGTGCTGGAGGAACATCCCGTAGCTCCCTTCTAGCGATCGAGTCGGGTCCGCCGTTATCACGTCCCGTAAATTGATGCATAAAGCGAGGCGCTACCGCGCGACGCACGGAATCAAGAATCGTCGCGACGCGAACGAAACGATCGACCTCGTACGATTAATTTTTTTTCACTGTTTTGTTTACCACGAGCACGATAAGTCCGCGCGATACGGTTACCATGTGCAACGCACGGTGTATCGCGTGCGAAAACCGCAATACGCGGAGACAATGGATCTTCGTAGATACTCGTTCGTCGCGAGCATCGGTATCAGATCGAATAAGTTTTATACGATATCGAGGATCAACGTTCGTAACGATGTTTACGAGATATCTGGTTTCGAAGACTACGTTTTATCGTACAGAGATTTTGAGCATTAATATATTCACGATGTTACTTAAAAGATGGATAAATTGAATGGAAGTTCAATTTTTTCGAGCCACGGAGTAGTTGAGATTTGTACAGATTTCTGAGAGAAAATATAAAGAAGTTAAGACGCTAAGCCGAAGTGACTCACCCTGTACACTGGTGCTGGTCACAGGAAATTGATGTCGTAGCATTCGATAAACGCCCAACCCACGTTTCAAGAAAATTTATAGATAGGATCGACTAATGGACGTTATTATATAAGTTTCTAGATTTTTTTATCAGTGTTAGTTCGGCCTTTCCCATTGTTGAATTTCAAATTACACTGTTGCATATTACGATGATTAACGAGTATTATTCTCGCGTATATTATATAACACTATGAACAAATGTTTATACTCGTCCATCGCGAGGTTTATATAATGCTGCCGCGAAAGCTGAGACGATCGTACGATCTTTAGGAAGGCAAAATCAAGAAAGTTTGCGATTTACGTTCGTCGACTCGAAAATTTATGACAAGGAGGATAGTTACGATTAGCATTGACTTTTGTGGGATTAGCGATAAAGAACTGCGACAAAAATGTTTTTAAAAATAACGCTCGATCCAACCAGTTTCATTTTTAACCTTTAACGGTATAGTAAAGACTTTTTGACTTATTTAAAAGATAGTTTAGTGCAATTATTCTTTTTACAGCTTTAAAATAATTTACTATTTCTCAAATAAAAATAACACAAACGTAGTCTAAAAGACTCTTGTATGAAATTTTCTATGGAATTAAGTGAAGAGGAAATTCTTATTATATTCTTTTACTATTGCAAAAATATTTTAAAATTATTATTCTCAACTAGTACGATTTCAAGCGACGAGTCTTTTTGACTTTTCTATACGTTTGCGTTATAAAATTATACATGTTAAAGGTTAAACGACTGCACGATTCACGCGAAAAACGAATTTTTCACTCTTGTCAGAATAAAATTACACACTTCACTAAATATTTCTCTATTCTATATCATTCATGTCAAAGATTCTTTGAAAGCAAACTGCGTAAAAAAATTCACAATAATTCACTGTCTTCTGCATGAAAAACCACAAAGCGTCCGGAAGTTACTCTGTCTCTAAGGAACAATTTCTAGCCGCTAAACTGTTAAAAATTTACGTAACTATTCTCGATGGACGAATCGAGGAACACTTGTCACAAGAAATAATTAAAAAATTTCTCCCCCAAAATCCCCGTAGAGAAAAATAATTTCTCCAAGATGGTAACTTAAAATCCGTCGAAACGAAACACTGCAACAGGTCACGATATGCACAGCGCAGAAACTTCCGATCTTGTAGGCAAACGCCTTAAAGGAAATCCGTTTTGGTTGGATAGCGAGGTCTGGTACGAACCTTGGAAGAGGTGCGTGAGGATGGTACCTTTGAAACACGTGCAGCCCATAATATATCCCATCATCGGTGCGGCGTAGGGTGCTGGGCGTAGCGAGCAGCGGCGATCGTACGGGCGAGCGCGACGATGGCACGTCGTGGAACGGTCGTGGATCGCGGGGACCGGAAGCGTGGCCGCATCGTGGACACCGCAATACGCGCGACGCGTCTTCTCTACCGGTGCGTGTCACGCGCGAAACTGAACGCGCGTATTTGGTCAGCGGAGGCTAACGGTTCGACGTGCACGCGTTGACGTCGTGGCGCGAGCCGACCGCCGATCGGTCGCGATCGCCGGAACTCGTACCACCGTGAGACGACGCATAACCGTTTCCTCGTTCACGGGAACGCTCCGACGCACGGCGTCCCAGGTGAGTCGATTTTTCTCGTGTCGTTCCTGCGTGGAAATGGAAGGGGTCTCGTTGCAGCGTGGTCAAGGTTCCCCGCCGCGAGAAACGGAAGCCAACGAAGGCCGTTCTCCGGGCGCCGCTTATCCAATTCTCCGCGACATTTTTTATATAAATATTAACACGCGTTCGATGTTTCAAATATCTTTAATCGCAGGGAGGGCAGAAAAATATTTTCTGCTTGCAATTATTCAAGTTTAAAGATGATCTATTGTTTAGTGTGGCTTTTACGAAAAATCGACAGGGGGTAGTTGCCCAAATTTTTCAGCGAAAAAAAAATATTTCAAATCGTTCTGGAAAAATTATTTTCGGCTGCTGGGATCAATTATAATTATTTTTGGTGAATACACGTACCCCCGAAATCCTTTCCATATTCGAGATAAAAATTCGGCAGGTGGACAAATTTTTCGACGAAATTAAAAAATTTCGAATCATTCTAAAAAAATTATTTTCGGTTTCTGGGATCGATTACAATCATTTTTGGTGGATAAGCATACCCCCGAAATCCTATCCATATTCGAGATAAAAATTCAGTAATTGTACAAATTTTTCGACGAAATTAAAAAATTTCAAATCGTTCTGAAAAAATTATTTTCGGTTGTAGTGATCAATTACAATCATTTTTGGTGAGTAGACATACCCCCGAAATCCTACGCACTTTTGAGAAAAAAATTCTTTACCGAAAATACAACGTCTGATCAGAGACATGAATGATTCCCCTGAATGTTCTCGCGTATAATTAAAAAATCATAATCATCTGGTCTTTTTAGAGTTTAGAAACCGTTCCTACGCGATTAGTATGGGTTACAGTGACCTTCCTTGGTTAACCGGGTTATGCTTAGAGTTAGGTATTGGGTTCGAATCTCTATTTCAAGGTAATGCAAAATAATATTTGGGGAACTCTGCAGGGAATGCCCCGAAACATCTTTCGCGAGTTCTATAACATTCCAACGTCCCAGTAGTGTTCTTTTAGCTTAATGTGCTTAGCCCAAAACATATCCATTTACGGAGTAAAATAGGTCGCCACGTATTATTTGCCGTTCCACTGATGTTGACAAAGGGATTTCAGTCGCTCGCTAGAAGCTCGAATAAAGGTCCTCGTTAATGGCGCCGGCGGTTTTACAGAAGAGATAAAAACTTCCCGGGAACTTTGAGTAATTTAGCAACAAACTGTGTTAAATGCTTTGAAGTATGGGGGGGATACAGACGCGTGCTCGAGAGCTTCTGACGTCATTACGTTTCAAACGTAACTCCATCGAACGTTGTTACGGAACTGTAACGAACGACTTTAACGTTTTACGCGGGTAACAAGATTTTTAACGAATTCGACGAACTGTTCGCTCCGGCGGTTCCGCGAATACGTAAAGCGAGGAATTCGTATTACTATAAAGGGTAACGATCCTAGGCAGTTCTAGGTTGATCCATTGATTTCGAGTAGTCCCGTTTCCGAGTACATCGAACAATCTTTCGTTCGACAATGAAGAACTTTTGCCGCTTTCAGGAACTTTTATCCGTCCGCGAACAAGGACAGCATGATTTACTGGGTCAATGTAATACAGAAATTGATTTATAGCGCGAACAAAGCCGTCGTTTGCTGATATGACAGCTTCGGTACGCGGGCCTGACAAATGCATCCTGGGTTAATGTCAAAAGTAATTTCGAAAATTGGATCTTCGTCGCTGGTATCGTTGTTAATAAAAAGATCGAATTCGTATTCGAACGGATCGCGAGCGCATCGCTGCTCGTGCACGCGAAAGTGCAACCGTATTTATTATTCACCCGTGCAAATCGATCGCGATAAAACTGTTACATTATTTAATAATCGTTTCGCGTTCGGTGGCGAACGCCGCGCCGTTATGTTCACGCAGAAACCATGGCCTGCGAATCGATAAACTCGCATTCGGAATGGACTCTAAAGAATATGTACGGACACGCTCTGTTACCTGCAATTTCTAATTTTTTCTCCTCTGTTTATAGATTCATCATCCAAGTATCGGTCGTATTTTTCTACGCCCGCTTAGAGAAATCGATTGCTCCATTTAACGACGCTAAAGAAAGACATACTTTCACAGCACCGTTCTCTATTTTTAAATGGCAGAGTGTTTAAATCTTCAGCATAGACGATAAATTAATAAGTACTTTTTACAAGGACGTGAATTCCCTTATCGCGTCGAAGGCGCTTAAAATGCTTTTAAATCGAGTAATTGCAAAATGTGCGAATCATCGTAATCAATATTCGGCGATAACGATACCCGGAATATAATTCATAATATGAATTCGCGTACGATGTTCTCGTTATCTTCGTTAGCGTGCAAACACGGTTTCGCTATCTTTGACCCAATTTATATCGCTTGGGTTTGCATTAGAAAATTTTAATTGTATTTCGCATTATCTTCCATTTTGTCTAAATTCTGCTTCGACGAATTGATTGCAAAAGAATTCTAAGGTTTCGAGAACAACGTCGATCTCGTTTTTTTAAATATCCACGTAATGGAAAATGTTCCATTATTTTTCGTGCAATCTGCTCGTTATAGCTTCCGCTTACAAAAAAGCGTCGGCGATTTGCGATGGAAAACGATTGAAACGGGAGGAAAAAAGGCGAAATTTAAATTCTCCCCCGATTACGGGCGGCCAGATTAAATACTACAGGGACGATGTACAGCGAATCGTACACCGGAAATAGAGAGACCGTCTCGATTGCACGCGACCGAATCGTCCACCGGTAAACAAAATATAAACGCGCGGACACGGGCGGCGGATTAAACGCCGGCGTTCGCGTTTTATGCTCCGCCACGGTGCTAATTATCTTGATTACCGCCAGCCATTTCTGCTTAGGATTATTCGTCACGGTGCATTAGCGCGGATAGGAGAAAGACGGATCAATGGAGACTACGTGCTGGGTTAGGGAACAGAACAACGGGCAGCGTGTACAACGAGCTCCGCAAATACGTGACCGGATCACCAGGGCTTCGTTTACACGGTGTTAATTAATCTCGCGTAATTTATACGCGCCCCTGAGCCCGCAGCTGCAACGACCCCGTCACAAGTCGAGAAAAACTGCAACTGAAAAATGGATCGACGATAAGATCTTTCCAGATATTATTGGTCGTTGGAAATATTAATCCGCTCGAATTCGCTTTCCGCGTTTAAACGAATGATTAATTGCGTGCACTGATGACGCGTTCTGCAAGAGCGGAGAATTCTGTTGGAAATGAATCGTTGTAAATTGGGAAAACTTTGTTTAACGTAGCCGCGTACGCGACATGCGTGCTTTATTGCTCGATGTATGGCGTTCGTTTACTTGCTCCGCTCGAAAGAAAAGGAAGACGCGAAAAATGCTGGGCGTACACTTCGTTGACGCTGTATAAATTCCAATATAATTAATTGGACAGAAACACCGGTGATTATGTTATAAAGAGACGTGTAGTGAAATTTTATTAAACGTTTCGATCGACCTCCCGTCGTGCCGACTGAAATTATTCATCTTCCGTTTATTCCGATTCGAAACCTCGAACGCGCGTTTGCACGAGAATAATCTTTGGAAAACATTTAATTAACAGCCGTTTCCATCGGGGTTTGGGGAACGGTTCGATAAAATATGCCCGTCCCGATCCTGTCATCCGGCGATAATTTACGTCAAAATCACGCGGCGGTCTGAGCTGCGCGTTAAATCAAAACAGGGAGGGAAAACGGACGGAAAAATTCCGCGGTACGTTGGACGATTCGACGGGAAACGTCACGGAATCGAGTGCCATAAACATCGTTAAATCGACCGCGACTGCGTTCGCGTCGAATCGATTCTACGCGTGGAGGGTCGCGTCTGGCCTAGCGCGGACCTATTTCACTGATTCTGTCGAGGCTAAGTTACGCTTCGCTACTGGGACCAAAGCGTCCGTGACTTTCCCAGCCCCCTGTGTTCCTCGGAATTATTGCCCCGGCAGGAAGTCCCGTCCCATGAATCCTCTTCTCTCGCTGGACGCGAAAAGATTTACGAAGGGCACCGTGGATACTATTTTCATTCTTCTCGCGATGATGAAAAATGGAGAAATTCCGCGAACCATACAAGGTATTTCGATGAGCTTTCTGTTGGGCAAATTCGATCGGAAGATTGCTTCGAAAGATCCTATTCCATGGTTGATAATATTGGAAGAAAATTGCCTCGGGGGAAATATTGCAGAACAATTTACTTTTGACGTTTTGATTAAATTAATATTTTTCTCTGTTAATTTCTTCACAAATTATCCAAGACAAATGTCAGTGTGTCAGAGCTGATGATTCTATTCTCTGGCAAAATTTACTTTCGACGCACTGATTCAATTAATTGTTTTCACGAGTTAGCCAAGACAAATGGCAGTGTGTCAGAGGCTGATCGATCGAGTTAAAAATTACGATCCACCGAACACCATTTGTCCGATGATGAAGGGTGACATAATGAATCGACATAACTGTCGAGGCTGGACGGATGAAAAATACATCGGGCTCGCTGGTCGGGAAAGTCAATACGCAATTAAATTTCTCGTATTGCTTTCCCCAGCATACGTCATAATTTCGAGTACTTAAACCTACACCTATTCTCTGTTAGGGGGTGGATGAAGTTAAATAAAAGTTCTGCCATATTTTTTTTTAACCTAGATCCTCCCTAACCCGAATATTCCAGGCTACATACATATTACATTTCTCTGCTAACCCGAGTTAAGCTGGATATTTGAAAGTATAATCGATACAACAGCTGCCCCCAAAGTAAATAAATCCATGGAAAATAATATAGTTTCAAGCGTTTCGGACCATCCACCTAAGTAAACATTGCGAAATAAATTGAATAAAAATTTGCCTCGTTGCACCGATTTGAGTAGTGATTTTTGAGATATCAGGATCGTTGACATCTTTTTTTATAGAATCTGAGGTTAATAAGGAAGGGTGCGGAGCCAACTGGTAGAATAATGGGATTCCGTTAAGTTTAGTGACGCTTGCAGCGTGTTATTCTTACGACCCAATTAAGAATTATAGGATTTCAACGAGAGAGGAGAGGAGCACGATCGAACAAGGGTGAAAATCTCGTCTGGTGACCTGCTTCTCCGCAGGCTTGATAAAAGCGTTGATAAACACCGCGGCACGCTTTTCCGTTTGGAAGAAGTTGACAGAGCTATTTCACGCGGCTGGGAACGAAATTCATTCGCGTGTCGCGGATTTGTCCCCGAGTCGTCCCGTAGAGATGAAAATCTAAAATCCGCGGGATTAATTATTAGAAAGCTAGACGTTTCGAAGCAACGTCGTTAAAATTAAATTCCCGTTCCCCGACAGAGAGCCGTCGACAAAGCCCCGTTGTTTATGGGGCGGAAAATACAACAAGGATATTAAAGCAATAAGGTCTCGCGTTCGCGTTAACTTTCATTACCTTCTTCGCGAACGGCGTAAAACGAAAAGCAATACTCGGCTAAAAATACCTCGCATACCGATGTTTCGCCAGTGAATTTCCTCGATTAAACGTCGAATACTCACGAAATTAACGTTTAATATTATTCATCGATTTAATATTTAGACAGATGAACAGTTTCAGCTAATTTTATCGTTCGCTTCGACAAATTTGCGTAATTAATTTCATAAAATTATCTCGTAATTTTATTCGATGGAATATACTCGAAAGCGAAATACAGAAAAATTATATAAATGAGCCATTGCCTGAAATATCGTTGCGCCTTTTAATTAAAAATTCGAAATATTTTCTGTGTAAATTTTTGCCCCGATCACGAGATCAGCGTGTATTTCTGATTTTCATAAATCAGAGGAAAACTAATTTCGCCGCGACGACGATTACACGACTAGATTTCGCGTTCGATTTCCGATAACGATTTCATTAGGCGTTACCGCTCGTCGTGGAACCGAGGATCGAAGAATGCAATGCTCTCGACAAATCGCCGACTGTTTATCCGAAGGTGTACGTACGAATTTCAACCTCGAGGAGCTAACGAGAAACCGGGGGGAGGAGTTTCGCCGATTTATCCCCGGGAACGAAGCCATTTATCACCACGCGCAGCGTTTCCTTCGTTTTGCAACGATCCTCTATTTCTTTTCAAACGCCACGGTATCCATCGATCATCGATTACCAGCTAAATCCCCTTTATTGCAGTTGTCGATTGTTGCGCCGGATGTAAATTCTTCCGGCGAACGTTTCGCGTATTGCTAACGTCGATAACCGCTGCTAATATTCCAAGTTTTATTGTCTACGAGCCTCTGGGACGCTATAGGCACGCGGAAATACGTCTGGCTTTAATTTCTACCCTTGCAACAGGGGGTAGAAAAGTTCTTACGTGGAAAATATCAAACAAAAATAGTTTGCCTCGAACGAATAACGATTTGAATTGCTCTGGACGTAGATTCGATCGAAAGATTAAAATTGTGCATTTTGAAATGGGCTAGTAAATGGGATTTAAACAAATTTTAATTAATCGAAAATAAATCCATTCTGTCCATCTCTCTGTTCGGATTTCCCATTCGCGTGGAAAACGTCAAGGCATAAAAGTCGCCCAATTATGCCCTCCGAAACGAGCAAGGCACGAGCGCCAATTAATCGGCGAATAAAACTTTTCCTGCTGCCTTTTTATGCCCGCGTGCAATTCTCTTTTTTCTTTGATTCGACGTCGACGTCGACGTCTCGCGACGCGGCCGTTCCACGGGAACTGGCAAATTGCCGTCGTTCCACCCCCCTTTCTCGACCAAACGAACAGACACGAACGCCGTTCCGTGTTTTCTTTTCCCTCATTCTTTCGAGCTTGTTCAACTTTTTTCCTCCCAATATTTCTCCTTTTTTTTACCCCTCCAACCCTGGGCGATACGCGACTGCGTTAAATTAAATTCACGACAAATCGTTGATTTATCACCGATACGAAACGGAGGATTTCTCTCTCGCGGGAATTAATTTGATTTAGCGTATCGAATTCGAGCCTGAAAATATGACCTATGCGTTAAATTACCATAATTTTCATTGCAATTTTTATTTTCTTTACACTAAAGGGTTGTTTCTCCGGTTTACTAAAGAAATTTATTAATATTCTCTGCCTTTGAAAATCAATTTTTAATCTTTCTTGTGAGAAAGGAGGATTTCTTTCCAGTGAAAATTAAATTATAAAAATATGATCTCTGTGTTAAAATACCAGAATTTTCATTGCAATTTCCACTTTAATTTTCTGTCCACTGAAGTTTCTCCAGTTTACTAAATAAATTTATTATTATTCTCTGCCTTTGAAAATCAATTTTTAATCTTCCTTGTACGAAAGGAGGATTTCTTTCCAGTGAAAATTAAATTATGAAAATATGATATCTATGTCAAAGTATCATAATTTCCATTGCAGTTTCCATTTTAATTTCAACGTAGATATATTCTGCGATACTGTGTGTTAACGTGTTCCCTGCCTTTGTAGATCGATTTCTAGTCCCTCTGAACAATCCTGGTTAGTTTTCAACCAGCAACCCCGACGTCGAGAGCGATTCAGCAGCGATCGACAACCGATGGATAGCGTGTGCAGACCGGAAATCGATCGTCCAACGAACACAGTCGTTCGTGGGACCGTAGTCGCAATTTATGCGACGAAAACCGGTCGGATGGTACGCAATTTCGAAACCCTTGCCGACCTCCTCGAAGTTCGTCGGGCCTGCAACGTAATATCGAGTCGCATCTCGACGCGTTTTATCCATCCGATATCCGCGAGACCGAGTCCGTAGCGGTTATGTAACGACGTTGTCCACGATCGAAAATTGATCGGCTACCTCTGTGAAACGCAATACGGAACAGGATTCCAACGTTCTTTCAACCGTTTAAAGACGACATCCCCGTTATCTCAATCAAAAAATCAATTTTCCTTCCGGTCACATATTCTCAAAGTTCAGTGATTTCAGAATATCAAGATTCTACTCTAGAACCTTTGAAAAATTAATTCTCTTCTTTTATTTCACCTTTGTACGGTTACATGAAAGCACATTTTTCGAAATAGTTGCTATCTCCTGAACTACGATTTTCCATATCCGATGCTTTTTATTATTTTTCTTTCAAACACGTTAAATATAAACAAAAATGAGAATAGATTGTTTATTGTCTATTTTTTTATTATTCTGGCTATAACCGCGTCTATACTGAATAACACACTTCTTAACAGCTATCTTTTTCGGAAGACCCACACTAAAGTTACTATAGCTTCTAAAGTATCGAGTATTTTTACACGAAAAAAATTGTGAATACTCTCCAATTATATATCTAACTATATATGTATTCAAACTTCGTACAAAAAAATTCCAAAGTATCGTGAGAAAATAAAACGGAGAACCTCGCTCGAGGAGGCAATCCCACGAACGCCAAACGCGATGTCTGATTTCTCTAATAATTTGCCGGGCGATAAGTGGAGGATGATATATTTGGTAACGTGATTGCAACGATCCATCCGTGACATAAGCTGCTCCGAAATCGAATGGGCGAAGATTCATGGCCGCTTCTGGTAATCCTGGGGAAACTATTAAGCCCCATCAGTATCGAAGGGGATGAAGGGTCTCGCGACGAGGGCAATTCTCGGATTGCCCGATTCCCCTCGCGGCCGGGAAAGATCCGCGCGTAATTTTCTTGGAAAGGAAACTGCAACTGGAAGTTTGCCGTGAACTTCGTGTTATCACGTCGGGATAAGTGGTTTGCCCAGCTTGAAACGCGTGTCTAATGCGGAACATCCGCGGGGAAGATTCGCCGGGTTTTTGTGCCGACGATAACCGTTGCTGTGGATATCGCGAATTAGAACAGTCGGAGGATTCGAGCTCGTTACGTGGATTTTCCCTAAGCGCGGAAAACACTGGCAAAAATGTTTAGTCAGTTGTTCGTGGGGTACCTTTAACGATAGTGTATGCTATTTTCATTCTCGAATGGCAGTTTCAAATTAATCGAATAAGTGCTCGAGGTTATCGATTAGAATCGAAGGAATATAAACGGTACGAGACTTTTACCTTAAGAGGACGAGCTCCCTCGGCCGTGAAAGACAAAGACCGCGAGGGGAACCAGTCCCTTTTACGTACTGCAGACTATTCCGGCTAATGCATAAACGAGATTAAACCGCATCGAGATTGCATCTTGACGGGAACGAGCGGTGGCCGGCGCAAAAGGGTTGAAATTTTGAGTCCGCTAATGGATAGTCCAAGGAAATTGCATTAGCGCTGGAAGTAACGCTAAAACCCTTATAAACTGTCTGCTGGATGACAGAGAGCCACGTCAAACGGGAAAAAGTAAAACTGTCTGGCTGGGGATTGAAACACGCCCGAATTGAACACTTCTCAACCACGATATCAAAATTTATATTCCATCCATCGATATTATCATTGCATATCAATTTAAATACGTTAAAAAATTTTATTCGAATTAACTTTTATTTTACAATTTCTTCCCATAAACGAATGTTGCAATATAAAATTTTGTATCGTCTGAAACACTTTTTGTTCGATGGATCTGCTAATATATATTTTATATGTTAGAGAATTTTAGTAAGTAGATACATGAGAATTCTTTCAAGCAAGTAGTAAGAGTCAACGACTCGACCAGGCATCGTCGCCGATTATGGGAGAAGTAGGATAGAAAACGAGCATGAATTCTAATAAAGATCGCCGGTGAATCATCTGTTCAGTATGCAACACGAAGGCGTGTCGTTTATTCTTCGCGAAGGACCATCGAAAAAGGAAACGGTGGTCGGGGGTGTGATTTACATCGCGAGAACGCGACGTCGGTATCCTGTACGACTCTCTGGATTTACGTAACCGGGGTGAAAGGTTCTCCCCGAGTGATATATCTCGACTTTCTTTCGCGTTAAAAAGAACAGACCGATCGTCTACGTCTTTATCGAAGTTGATCCTTTACCCGGAAGGCTGAGAGCCCTTTAAATCGACCGTCGCTACTTCGAAGAGAAAAATTCCGAAAACCTCACTCGTCTGCATTGGGAAGAATTCTAAAAATTCGCGAAAATATAAGCTGCATCGACTCACAATAAAATTACGAAGCCTCCCGTTGCCTCGATAAACAGCGAAACGAATTTAAAACAGAATCTGATAGCCCCGGTTGCATAATCATACTATTCTAGAGCTTTAAAGGACAAAAATGCCTTTGATGTCTTTTTAACCCGAAATTTGCGAGCTGAGTTTGGAATGCCTCCAAGCATGGCTGAAAACTTCTCTGAATTCCTCCACTTTTTTCCACGAGGAGGAAAAAATGGAGGGAACAAAAAGGAAACTTTTATCCGCGGACGAGCGTTTATGTCTCGCGGAACGTAGTTTACGAACACTCGATAGCGTTCTACGACATGCTTATCGTTCCATGATTAAAGCGCCCGTCGGTGATTCGCAATTAAAGGAACTCCGGGCGCATAACTCAATCTCGCAACAAGATTAACTTCCATCATCTGGACGGCCACTTTACATCAAAGACCGGTGCTTCGAAACCGACGAGCTATCATCGACTGCCAGGCGTTCTGCCAAAACTCGATCAATGTCCGCGAATAAAACCTCGATTTCAGTTTTCGCTCTCGCTGAGTACAACGTCCATTACCGGAAGTATCGATTCTAAGTACTTTAAATGATAAATTACTAAAAAGAAATTGTCGCGGATTTTAAATTATCTTTGAAGTATTTTCCATTGTTGATCGTTTGTGGTTTCGACGTCGATCGTTCCAGACAAGGTGGAAAACGTGATCAAAAGTTTTCGAACGAGTCCTGAAGAGATACTAATCAACCGGTAGGCGACATTTCTGGATTAAACTGCGGGGGAACTCGCATGATCTGCATCCTCGTCGACACGCCCCATCGACATTCGCGTCCGAGAAGTCGCTGGTTTCTATTCAGCGGCGAGTTACGCACTCGGGAACGGTCGACTCATCGGGCTGCATTGAAAGGAAGCAAAACCCCGAGGGTGAAGGCACGATGAATCGAAGGAAAATGGCTTTTTCTACCCCCTCCCGTTAGGCGTACAAACTTTCCAAACGCGAACGCGACCGAAGAAGGATTTTTTGGTAGCGCGACAGTGGAACTTGCATGAATGGGACGAGTAACCGTGAACATCCGATACTTTTGTTCGATAGTTCGTGGCGGGGACGTTGATATATTTAGGATACCTTTTCTGTTACGTGCTTCTACCGATAATTGGAATTTTTTTCATCCACACGGTCGGTCAACAAGTCCAACACAAACGATAATAAAATTGAATCGAGAAAATAATTCTAAATAAATATATTTCCCCCGCGACTGACTCGACGTATCGTATCAATGGAAATGTTAAATCCACTTCTACGTTAAGGATGAAATTTCGCTCGGACGAAAAAGTGGATTTAGCCCCTGTGTTCCATTGTACTGCCGCGTTTGGAACGGACGACATCGTTCCACGGATAGAGCAAGAAGGAGAAAAGCGAAAGAGTTCCTATTCAGGGATTCATGACGATTAAAGCGTTTCAATTTACTGCGACGTGTTTTCAAGTTTTATATTTTATCTTTATTCTCTGGAAACCCTTTATTTCGCTCGCTTTGTTTGTCACTTGGAAAGCAGTTTATTGTCTCCGCTATACCCAGGATTCTGATACCCATATACGAATCCGTCCGCTCGCGTTTCAAATTAATTTTCTATAATATATCCATCAATTTCGAATATTGGATTTAAATTAGAGTATAACGATACGCGGAATATCGAGAGCTCTAATTTGGGAACGAATGCGCCGTGATTTCGACATAGAATACGTTTAAGCGCCAAGTTAATACAAACAATGGTCAATCAATCGCCGCGATGATTCGTCGTTCACGAAGAACAATCGCGGTTGCGAATAAAATTGAACTTTTGCCGCTTCGAAACGAATCAACGGGAGCGATTAGGCACGTAAAACGTACGATCGATCGATCATCCCTGTGGTCACCAGATTATGCTTGAAATTCGTCAAATTTAGGCCACGGTTCGTCGACCTTCTCATTGCGTGACGCGAACTTCGTGATACATAAAATTAGCGACTACCTAATAATTGAATTTCATCCAGTACGGTCAAAACTTGCAACATAAACGTCAGCACTTTCCAACGTTTTATCCAACCCCATTCTGATTCCGATCGTTTCCGCAAGTCCATGAATTATATTCTATGATTACTAAAAAAAGAAACAAACACGTAGGAAGTCTTTCTATCTCTGGAGCCTCGAGAGGGTATTCCTGATATCCAAGAAAACTTCTCGATTTTCCAATTTCGATTTCCAGATGCAAATACTACAGGCGAGGAAGATTAGTAAATAATGAATCGAAAAAAGAGACTGAGAATAGAAAAATTTGAAAATATTCTCTCGCATGAAATGGTTGGAAAGAAGAGAGAGGAAATCAATAAATTTCAAATTTTTTTTATAGTAAAAATCATTGGAAAACTACTGTTTCCGCGGAACGCTCGATCCCCAGGGCGTTCGAGGGCCGAAAACGGCTTTTCCCTCGCGTCGAAAGCGCACTCCATTTTCCTAGCGACGAGGCGGAAGGGAAAAGAAGAAAGTCTCTCCCCTCGGTCCATTATTCGCCGCGATACGCGTCGAAACAGCTCGCGCGAGAATCGCGACGCGTTTTTCAGACTCTAGGCTCTTTGATCTATTCTGAGATCCGCGGGCTACGGGCTCCGACAAACGCGTAACTTTTTTCTCCCCGCTCGCCCCGTGGCGCGAGCCCGCGCGCGATTCGGCCCTGGCACGTACGTTGAACTCTGACCCGGAAACATCGGGCGGTTGCTTTGTGCTTGGCCTTCGACAACAGGTCGACGGAGCACGCCAGCTACGCTATCGAGCCCAAGAATGGGAAAGCAGGCGTTTCTGGAACGCTCAAAACTACCCCCTCGCAGCCACGGATAATACGACGATAATTACTCCACCCTTTTCTTCTTTACACCCACGCTTTCTTCCCATAAGATTATCCACTCGCGTTCGTTTCGCGTGGGCTGAAATTGTTTAATACACGGCAGGTTAAGTGCAGGGTTGAATTTCTTAACGATGAGAGCGAGAAAGTAGCTATTCAACCCCTACTCAGATGCATAATATATATAATATCTCTAACCCTTCTCTTGATATCGATCACACATTTACATGTATCAACGAACTCAAAAATAATTGTGGTGTAATTATATTATGTCTAGAGTCTTATGGTTAATATTTAATAAATAATTAAATTCACAAATTATGCTTGTATGTAAGCTAATCAAAGGTCATATTTCGTGACTAAAATTATCCTCGCAACGTATTGTAAATTAATTTATTTTGTTAAAATTTTATAGGCGATAATGTTTGACTATGTAAAATCCACATTTGTATGGGTTCATTCCCGTTAATAAATGAATAATAATAATATTTTCACGTACTAGGAACAAGCGAGATTTTACGTACTATTATGTCGCCGAATATAATCGTACATGGGATTTCGATCTGAGCATTGTTAAATATTTTTATAACGAGCCACGTTTCGATACCAATCGAAGACTACCATTGTTACTCCTTCACTCGAAGCCAACAGGTTATCGATTCGTTGTTAACAAACCGAATGACTTGCACATGCCCGGGAGTAACTGTCGTTACATTGTTGCAGAATGTTATCCGTACGCATCGATGCATTAATGCCGGAGGAGGTTTTGTGCATCGAGAAAGTCATGCAACAACAGGTTGAAAGATCACGGAGGGCTATCGAGCCCGAGGATGGGAACGAGGCGTTTCTGGAACGCTGAAAACTACCTCGTCGCAACCGCGAGACGAGTAATGCGCCTCGCGACGATAATGACTTCCTTTCTTCTTTAAAGAGCACGTTGAATGCAGACTTTCTTTTTATAAGATTATTCACTCGTGTGATTTTACGCGAATCTTCAACGTTCTTTAACGTCCTGGGCCCCGGAATTCAGCTTCTTAACGACGCAATTTAGTGGTTCGTCGAGGGACGAGACGCTGGGGCTATTTAATCCTAATCCTACCACTATGTTACTGTGGAACGCGTCGTTAATATACCAAGTTCCAGAATTTATAATTATTATAGATTAACTTGGTACGCGAAGTCATATGATCTGTCACTTTCCAGAGCAATGAATAGCGTTCTAAAGGACTTACTTTCAGTCTTCCATATTGCAAAATATGGAATTATTCGTGATTGATAAATTAGTAGAAACATTGCTAGACTCGACATAATTAACCTATATTTTTTAACTGATAGAAAATGGACTTGTACCACTTTTAAAATAAACAGTCCACATATCAATCATACCAAAATTCACAAAGTTATAATAAACACCAATAATTGTATATAAATCGAAGGGCAAATTTCACCAACGCTCTGATGTGAAATATTCTAAAACAATCGTACACGAATTGTCTGTAAACCATAATTAACGTTGACAAAAATAGAATTAAAAAATGTAGAGAACGAGTACGTGACAGAGATTTCAGAGAGGGTTAAAGTGGCTAATAATTCGTGTACGTAAACCCGGATAGAATTTCTTCTCCGCGACGTAGAATGAAGTCGGCGCGATGGAAGGTTAAGAAACTTCTTCGACAACAGGTCGACGGAGGCCTGGCTACGGTGACGAGCTCAAGAATGGAAAGGACGCGTTTCTGGGACGCTGAAAACTACCCTGGCACAGTCGAGTAATGCACCGTGGCTCGCGGCGATAATGACTCCTTCCTTTTCTTCTGTCGAGGGCCCCCGTCGGTGGTTCGCCGCTTCTAGCTCGGCGAACGCGTTAACGCGCTACAATGCAACAACCGCCGTGTCTTGCAAATGGTCGCGGCGTGTTTTTTAATATCCCGACGCCGGGGCTCGCTGGGCACCGCGACGACGGCTTTGTCGAACCCCGCGGTTATCCCGTTTTGCGCGAATAATTTCTTTAAAATCGTTTACAAAGTGTCGCGCGGAAAGTATTGGGGCGTAACGAGTTCCCGTCAAGTGCACGCGCACTCAATTTTCAAAGTCATTTTCTTGGAACGCGCGACCTCCACGCAGTAACGAGACCCATCTAATGACGTACTCGTTAATATTTATGCGAATAAATTTTCGAGCGTTCCGGGCCATCAAAGACTGCCGCTATTCTTTGGGACGCGCTTGTTGACATTGCTTTCAGCATCCTTTTGAATCCGAGCTTTTCGATAGATTAAATTCTTTTCGGATACAACGTTCAAAGACGAAACTACATGATGTCACAGAAACATATAGGAAATACCCTGAAATATCTCAAGGAAACCAGCAGAAAGTTGTCGCTAATGACGTGAAATATGAATTAAAAAAGAGAAAAGAAAAATTCTCAATAATTTAATAGTAGTAAGTTTTCCATCGATAGTGACTAAATTTTTAACCCGTAAGTGGACTCTCAACCTCAACTGAATTATTGTACTTAATGTTGATTTTTGCCAAATTGGTTGTATTAAGTAATTGTTCGTTTAAACTTCCAGCGGTCCCAATAATCTAATATTTATTGTATTCGAAAATGCACGGTCTGTTTTTGGAAATCCGTCCGCGTGAAGCAGCTATCGTGTAATGAAATTACTGAAACCGTGCGCCAGAAAGTTCGCGTTGCCTAGAACGGAACAAATGGAAATCTGATGACGCTAAGTCTGATGACTATGCAGGTTTGTGTGATAAGACTTCCCATTCCGGCTCCATTAACGTTTCGCCAGTCACGAATGGTATTATCGTGCAACGAGATTACCTTGCAATGTTTCGTCTCGAATTTCGGCCGACCCTTCCATCAATTTTTCCACTCGAAAAACATATTAAGCTCGTCAAAGAAAAGAAATTACTATTCGTAGGAAGTATAAATAATTTTACCAACGTAAAAAACCCAAGATATCGTCTATATTCAAACGAAATAAAGGCCGAAAGGGGCAAACTTTTCAACCCCGACGGTACACGGTTTCATAAGCCGGCCGCAATATCGAAATATTTAAACGCTCGCGTCGAAACTCGTACTTCCGGCGCGGGGGAGGTGGCGAAGACGTCGCGAGAACCGAGTCAAATATCAAGGGTCGTCGGTTTTCTGAATCGAAACGAACTTCTCGCGCGAGAAATGTCGCGAATCTCGCTGCGTGGCCTGGGATTCGCCGTGCAGTTTCCATTTCGCGTCTCGCGAACGGGGGGGGGGTGGAGCAACGAACGGGGGTGCGAGAGACAACGAGTGACGTTGGTTTACTCTCCGTCGTTGCGAGACTGTTCCCAGACGAGCACGCGGGGGCTGAACAAAGGGTCGACGAGGCGCGCGGAAACGGAAAAACTATGGCAGCCCCGAGGAATGTGACGCCCGCAATCTCGTGGATGCGAAATACGCCCGATGGAGGAACAGAGACGCGTTAATGTAATTAATGTGTCGGATGACTGGTGGCGGATGCCGGCTGAGAACAGAAGTCATACTGTAATTGGTTGTCCAGGGCAGAAATTAAAACTCCTGGCCTCCGAGGAAATAATTAAAATTACGCGAACGAACCATCTTTTGGGGGGCTCTAAATTTTCTCGTTTCGAGATACGCTCAATTCCCCGGAGGATGATTTACTTTGGAATATATTTCTGAACTTGTATCGTATTCCAATTTCAACTCTCTTCTCGACAGAGAACTTGGAAACGTTTAATTTTTAATTTATTCCTTCATTAATACAAAATTGAATGATATAAGGTATAAGACTGACTGTGAATAATTGCAAAAAGATGCCATGTAAAGAACATCTAAATGATAGAATTGAACGGTTAAAAACATCGATCAAACCATGTCATAGAAGCCATAAAGTGTTCGATGGTGTTCTATGTGAAATAGTTCAGAACAGCGTGATATTCTGGAGGGAACATTAAATCTAAACTTTTCAATGGTACTTGGACACGAGATCAGACTATTAAGTATCGTGTTAACAAAGATTAAGTCAGCTACTTTTCCGCGGTGAAATTTAATTTGGTTAGGACGTAATCGTAATTATAAGAATATCTATGATAAGCTTACGACGAATTCCGAACGCGATACGTCGAAGAAGCTAATTTTACGGGTTAGAAACCTCGAAATTAGTCGTTCGCCTAAATGACGCGATGCAGTAGCTCGCAGGAATGCGCCCGGACAAATGTATATATCTTCGAAATCGAATGTAATCGCTGTAGCGTGTCGAATGTTCATTGAGTCGAGCGCGGCCGGGCCTGAATATTAATTAACCGCGTAATTTATGAACCGCCGCTCGAAGCGATTTCAAACGAACGGTTCGGCAGTCCTCATCCACGTAACATAGTTACACCACGAGAATTAACCAACCGAGGCATCGTGAATCTATCGCGATTGCGGCGTTAACAAACCCAAACTTAGAGCCAGTGGCTATATTAAGTACCAAATTGGAATTTCTCGTCCAACAATTTGCAGAGAATTGAACTCTCCCCTTTAAACCGAGGAAACGCGTCTGCCCGCCGCCGCGGTTGCGGAATAATTTATTTTACCCTGAATCAACGTGCTATGTTCCAAATAACGTAACATCTCCTCCGAGAAACTCCTGAAAATTCATCGAATCGATCGTGTATCGCGAGCAAACGTCCACGGAAGAACGCGAATACTGGAATTGTAGATTCAGTCGAATACCTCGGATAGAATGCAAATATTGCGACGAAAAAATTTGATAAATACGGGATCAAAGGTAGGATACTGGATTCGGGGAGAAATTTATCGAATGGCACGGATCAAAGGGGGAAAAATGTAAATATTCAAGGGAAGAACGAATAGGGCAGGCTCGTCTATGTTTCTTTGAAGTCGATCGTCGACAAACATTTTCGTCGTTGCGGTGGGCTTCCTGTGACCCTAAGGCGCAACTCGAACTACTCCGGCGCTAGTACTCGAGGGTAATGCGTACCTTTCGAGGGTAAGCTCTGGAAGCCATGAAAGGACCCACCCCTGCGATCTCAGACAGTCTCGAAAGTCTCCTTCGTGAAGGATCGCGGGGAGTGCTGTTTCCGGCGAAACGCGCGGGGTTCGGTTCTCAGGAATCACGGTACGTTTGAAACATTCTCTAAAAAAAGCACCGAAATTCTCGAGGTATTGTTTGTTAACGACTAGCAGTAAAGAAGCAACGAGTGGCGGATTGGAAGGACGAATAGTCCTGGTGACCTTTGACGTTCGAGGGAAAACTGGACGAAAATCAGTCACCGCGAAATTGGGTCGCGGTAGGGTGCGATAAAAGTTAACGTCGACTACGATGCCTCCGGCCACTCTTCTAATTACTCGAAATTACGTTAACGAGGAAAGGATGTCGTGAGAGACGTCCCCTGCAGGATGTCTTTCGATCACCTTTGTCGTTCCGTTTTTTTTTTTACTTTGTAACGGCGCGGTGAACAAAGAAACCAGACGACATGGAGGAATAAAAGTAAACCTTTGACCTAATGAAATTATTCACGTCTGGCTTTTGTTCTGGGAAATCGGGTAACTTTTTTAAACAGACTCGAGAACGTAAAGAATATACTATGAATTCGAGATAAAAAAGATACGTGATTCCGGAAAACGGGAGTATTTAGATATATAACAAAGATATAGTAATTTTAGAGACTTCTAGAACTCGTAGAAAAATGTTTAAAATTGTTTTCAAAGTTTTAAGAAAAAAAAACGAGCCAAGTAAACAGCAAGAATTCAATTACCAATCAGAGCAGTCCAGTACTGGAGCAATCAGGCTACCCATTACTCGGTATAGCCAATTAGAACCCGAGAGCTCAGGTTTCAATTAGTCTACGGACCAATTAGGCTCAAATTACACAATCGGCAAAATCGATCCTTATCATCAACTGTTTGCTGCTCAACACTGTTAAGATAAACATACTAAAATCAATTCCTCCGTGTTTGGACTGCCCGTCTATATAATTTAGATGCTGCCAGTTCGTGCAACACCTGATCCTGTGATCTTAATCCTCGGAACGTCGCGTATCGAGTTTCGATAAATCAGTGTATCCGATATTGGATTTAAAAAAATTCGACGTGTAGTGTATGTTCGGGGGTTGGAATCCATCGGGGAGCAATTATAACGACTTGGCCTCGACTGCCCTTGGCATTTAGGGAACGGAGGATCGAGCTGCCGCGTCGATGGGCCCGATTTAATATTAATTGACGTAACACGCGTTAACGGAGGGATTGCTGAACGACATCCCGTCGTTATCGAGGGTGACCCGTCCGGACTAAGTGGTCTCGTTCTGGACCATTGGCTGCATCGGGTCTCGTACCTACGACACCGTACTTGTGCTGACACTTCACCGGAGGAGATGAAGCACCCTATTCCAGCTCCCTCCTTCCGAGCTTTCGGTAAGCTGTCGAGATGGAAATCGATCGAGCCTCCCCCCCAGTCCTAACGTCGATTCAATCGCCTGGCGATTTATTCGATTCGCGCTAATTAATGCAACGCGTTCGCCCGTTTAACAGCCCTCCAAACCACCCTCGGCATTATACGATTCTGATATATAAACTCCCCGAGTCATGCACGGCGTGTATATTTTTACGCTTCGACTCTAATTGATATTACAAAATTAATTGTCGCTATAGCAACCCCCTCGTGGGCACGATATTTCTTAGCAGCGAGCTCCATTTTTATAAATATTCTTTCGTAATGTTTAACAGTTCCACGCGTCTGTTTCATTATATTTAATTTGACTGGTTCGTTTGTTAACGTTTTGAAAAATAAACGAGAACAGCGATCCGGAAGGAAAGGTAACGAGTATCGAACGCCGCGATGCACGGGGGAGGGGGCGGTACTCGTTAAAATTAATAACGTTTTCCGGAACGATTATTTAATTAACTCGACTTATTTGCGGAAAAGAGCAATCAATCGCGAGAACGGAACTGGGATACGCGGGAAGGGATCACGGGTTATGATTGATATTTTCATAAACAAAAAAGACGGAAGAGTAACGCGATTACCAGAAGAAATTAATTAACGTCGTATTTAGATTTCGTATAAAACTCGCTTTAAATTCATTACTATTTCCATACAGAAAGTGACTAAATATTCAGTTTCACTTTGCTATCGTGCATGCAGATTCGAGTCGCGAGCAATACTTTAAGATTATACGCGTCTTGAAATTTGTCTTCGACAATTTGAATATCATTACGTACAAAGTCCCGTCGGTTCCGTTTCAGTTATAATTCGCTTCGTAAATATGCATAAAGGGGACGACGGAGCCGGGGGGGGACTCGCATCGTACTTTATATTTCAGAATCGGAGGAAGCGTTCCCATTTATTAGTACCTAATCTCGTATATCGAGAATAATTTTTCCAGCGATACACGCTTATTTAAATTGATAATTTCGCAGGAATAACGATTGGGAATACGGCAGCTATTCCTACATGTTCAGGTTTTAATTGTATCGAATAATTAAAGTGGAGTTATTTGCGTACATCTTGAATTGGAAAAATTTATGTATGCTTAAAAGAAGGAGCTTAACATTCGGTGAAAATTTCATAAAAGGGATCCATTACTATACTGATAATAATATTCATCGATTGGGAATGCAAGAGCAATGTCTACTCAGGTTTTAAATCTATTAAATAATTAAAGCGGAATTATTTGCATTCGTTGTGAACTGGGCCATTTAAACAATTTCTAGGAATAAATAATGTTTCGACTGAAAATTTTCAAGGATTTACAAACTTACCACCTAAAGGAAACCGATCGATGGTAGAAAATTGGACTTTTTCACGTGTAAATCGCCGTTTTCGAACGCCGTGCGATTCCTGGGCAGGCAACAAGTGCCCATTCGCCTCGAAAGCTCGGTTCCTGGGTTCTCGAGATCCCCAGGAAGCGAGCCGTTCGAAAGCAGTCCCGAACCGAGCAGGGAAAGCCACGCCAAATCGCGGTGACCCCTTTCGACCCAGGCGGGTGAGTATCGCGTTCGAGGCTGCCAAAACGGCGGGGATCGTGGAAATCGCGGGAGATCCGGGTCGAACGAAGCTGGAAAACGCGGCAGGCGCGGGAGTCGGGGGGGGTAGGGTGTCACGGGGGGGTTGGAGGAGTGGGCGGGCGATGCTGCGACTGCAACTGCAGTCCGTTAGCGGCGAGGAAAATTGGGTTAGTGGAGCGGAACGGCGTGTGAGGCCGCGGCGGATGCACACCTTTTCGACGTCGCCGCATAAAACACCACTGCAGCATCAAACATCACACTTTGGACTGTGATTGGATGAGAGGTCAGTGACTCTCTGTACGGCTGCGGCGTCTGTTTCCTCTGGCCGGCGTCGCTCCCGACTGCATCCGTCCTCTCTGCATGCGGTCACCCTGGAACGCTTCACGACGATCGGCGAGAATTCTTCGAAGATTCCACGCGGATATCAGCGGGGCACTTTCGAGGTTTGCTCTATCGTTGGGTTCGAATCTTCGAGGGTTTATTAGGAATTATTTCAATAAAATTTCTACAAAGAACACAGGATTTTGAGCCAGTAGATTCCGATCTTCCTTTTACTCAGAAATCATCAGACTGTATCAATTTTTCTTGGTCTTATCGTCGAGGTATACTGCACGGAACACGAAGTCTTCATTTACGAATTGAAGTACGAAGTTCCAGTAGCCCGTTTTTAACCCAGCAGAAGCTTCTGCAACGATTTTCAATAGTGCAGCGCAATACGTTGCCGCCTGACACGGAAAGTTGATCCTCCTTTTCAGTGTACCAGACCTTTAGAAACCGTAGAATACCATTTTCCTTTGTCGATATTTAACAGTGTTTCTCTCGAGTCCATAAAATTGCATGAAAGCTATCTCTCGGTTTTCAATGTAAAGCATTCCTTTTTTAAAAACTGGAGCATTCAAATGTTACAGGTTGGTGGCTCTTAATGGTACCACGCTTCCAGAACAAACCCGTTTCAACGGAACCTCTGATTCTCCTAATGTTCTTAACGTTCACATCCTGAATCCCTTGTTCCGGAAAACATTCGATTCTTCTTCCATCCTCCTCTCAGTTTTCGGATACACTTCCGTTCATCGATCAGAGATACCCGCTTCCGTTCCCCGATCCTTGCACAATTTCGTTCGTGAAACACTTTGAGTCCTTCCTTTTCTTAAAGAACACTCCCCCTTCGCGACACACTTAGTTCTTCCAGCTTTATCTCTCCCCTTCTCTCTCGCATCTTACTCCAATATTCCTACGATCGCTTCGCTCGAGGACCAGTCTGTCGGTATTTCCGTCGCGGACGGGAAATCGAATTTCCTTTCGAGCGATCGAACCGCTCTGCGAGGGGAAAAGTTAACCCCTTCGTGACCGACGTATCTTTTACGACAGTTTTCGACAATTTACGTCGAGAAAGGAACTGTTATTTACAGAGAAACGCAAAAATTGCTGCTCTGGGACCATATAAAACTGTTTAAAAAAAAAAACTGGCGTTCGAACTTTCGTTGGGTATTTATATTCGACCTCGAAATATTTTTATACGAAGCGTGTAAAATATAATATTCAATATTTGCAGCTTGAGACTATATTAAACCGAGCACTGCGTTTTCCGGGGCACCTGATAAAAAAAATGTTTTTCTGTTTCGTAAAAAGGTGTTGATTTAACTTGAGCTTGGGAACTTTCGTGCCAATTTTTTAATCGTCGAGGAACGTTTCGCAGAAAATTTTCGGGGTTCGTTCCGGAACGCGTCCAGGCGCGGACACGAAGGGGTTAATCGATGACGTTCGATCGTTCGTCGTTTTGGCATCGACGTCAGCCTGTATCGTCGGCCAGGCCGCTCGTTATTCCGGCATGTGCTCGACATCGGGCGTGTGCAAGGTAAACAATGGCTTATCGACGAGTCGCAGCAGCCGGCGACCAGTGGATCCGATAAGGTTCGCGAATCTGTCGGAGCGGTTTGGCCTGCTCTGCGAATCCTCGATAAGCCATTATGGCCGGGAACGTTTAATTGCCGGATTAAACGGCGCTGGGGTTGCGACGATCGAGCCGCGAGACGGATCGACGACGATCGATCGACGGAGAAATGCGTACGAGAAAGAACGAGGCGCGTCCAAGAAGCACGATGCTCAAAAATGACCATTTTCGGTAAGGTTCCATTGTGCAAACATGGAAAGTTGGCATCTGATAGAATCGACGATTCCATTCGTTCTAGCATGAACCTATAGACCCTACTTTTGGCACACCCGTTATTTTTATTTGGCAGAACTGCGTGGACGAAGGAAATAACGATCGAGATCACTCATATTTGTACACTGGGTAATGGTGATATAAATGAAAAAAAAAACTTATTTTCTGTGAATTTTTTCCATTTATAGTGAATCAAACTTACAGTGTATGAACACAGTGAGTAACTGAATATCAAAATAAGCATTGGTTTTGAAATAACACTGTTTGAAACATTATTTCAAACAACATGTTATTTTATTTGAAATAATTATGAAATTAACTTTAATATTCTGCGACTGGTTTACACTTTTATTGACTGTTACAATGCAAAATCTGTTTTGGTCTCTAGATATTTCTTAGTCGTAGAACATTATGCAGGAGGTTAAAAAATACATATAATGTGCTATTCAGTAAAGTTACAAAATTGATATTTTATCCAATAAAATTGTCGACCAAGTTTCGCTGTTTCTCAGAATATACAGTATTTAAGAGTATGCATAGCACGTAATGGTTTTTTCCCCTTTCCAGGTGTGTCGAAAATGGCCATTTTCGAGGGCAGCGCGCCACCGGAGGACTTCCGGCCTTTAAAGTTTCCGTTCGCGCTAGTCACGGACGCGTTGGTTTCGCGTTTTAGAGCGACGTCCGCCCTCGACCGGCGAATTCACTTTGCAAATTGAAACTTTGAGCGAGACGCACGCGTTCCTCGTAATGAATAAATCGTGACTGTTTGCGCGGTTGAAGGAGCGCCGGTGGAAGGTTAAAGGTGTCACGGTTGAACCCCGGGACGGGTAGATTTTTATTTTACAGTCGTTGGAAATGCAATGCGCCGTGACGGAACTGCAAGACGTATATTCCGTGGGAGCCGTGCGGCTGGAATTTTCTAGCAGCGTTCGGGTGAATCGACACAAACCGAGAATAATCGAATACGCGAAACGGAGGAACCGATTTTTTTTTATTATGGGGTTTTTCCGAAAGAAATATGGAAACTCCGACGAAGTGCCAATTATCTGCCAACATACGAATACGTCGAGCGCAGGTAACGAGTTAATGCAGGCCAGAGATAACGATATTAACGCGCTAACTGTCGCGTCTTGCGCGTACGAACGATCGTAAAATGACGCTTGCGATTAAATTAAATAGACAGAATACTTTTAATTTCCAAAGCGGAACATTGTAATTTATAGAAAATGAATTCTTGATTGAAAGTATCACGCCTGGCAGCGAGCGTGTAAAATAAAACGAAACGGGAGACAGTTATCGAACCAGATGCGACGGTAATTATTTCTAAAACGTTCCCGAGTAATTCCAGGAGCGGCGTAACGAGCCGAGTAATCAAGTGCAGAAGATATTCCGAAGATTTTCGATTAAGGAGCGCGAAGCGATTTCCACGGGAGCGTGAAATGATCGTGGAAAGACTTAAAGATAAACAGTATCATTTAGCGTTCCGGGCGCAGTCGAGCGAATGATTTTGGACGGTTTCCAAGTAACGTCGATAAGACCCGAGAAGCGTCCAGCAAATATCGCCGCGGAAGTTTAAATGGGGGCATTAAGAAACGCACGAAGCGTCGAGGATCCTGCGATCGAGATGATATTTGCGTCAAATTTCGATCCTTTATGAAAATCGACGTCTCTTTACTAGCACGATTGTGTATAGTGTCTCTTTACGGTCGGGTGATCTTGTTCGCTAAACTTTGGCCCGTAAAATCCGAAAATTTCAGCCCGACTTTCCGTTTCCATTCGCTTCTGAAATCGTGTTACGATAAGCTGATCAGGAACGATGAAAATATGGTGGAGATTATGTTGAAACGAAGAAATAAATTACTAGGGAGTATGAACGAAGGAGACGTGCAATCTATGTGGAAATCGGTTGGTTGTTAGAGAAGAATAATTATAAAAGATGTGTGTAGAATGCGAATAAAATAGGAAGGTTATGAACTGATTAATATGTGGGGGTTACGAGTTTCTAAGCTTGTTGCATTTATCGAATTAATCATTTCGAGACACTCGTTACGGAGTTGAGAAATAGTAGAATATAATAAAAATCGTTAGAATGAGAATTCTGAAGAGATTAAATTCCAGAAAAAGTATCAATAAATCATAAATAATTCTTTTCCTATCTAGATGGAACGGTTACACTTCTAACTTAACCCTCTGTGCTCTATTGGCACAGCTACGACTCAATTTATTTTTCTTTTATCAAATGTATCATAAACTCGCATCGATGCTTCCGATTGTTCGTATAAATAAAAATTCTCGGAGCACAGAGGGTTAACAGAGCTTAAAGATTCAGCAGCTACGAGGCAGAATACTTTGACTGGATTTGTGAGTATTGTAAAGATGCTAGAGTCATTCCAAAATGACGGTGCACAGATCGATACAGTTCACCGACATCAATAGAGCACGTTATTCAGCGCAAAGAGGTTAACATCCTACGTTACAGCTTATAATACACTGTTACACGTTGCACATAAAATATCAAAGCGTATTCAATGGAATTCTCACAAACGCTCGGAGTTGCTCGCTAATCTATTCGTTTATGTCGGGTACGTCTTAATCCTATCTCCGAACCGAGTTCTCACGCTTCCTCTCCCGAAATTACTTCAATGTAGCCTAAACGTCGTATCTGATAGGTAAATCCGTAGATCCGTAGATCCTCGAGATTTATCGAGAACGACCATTCGAGCCCGGAATCATGAAACACATGGGCACGTTTGATTATTATTTGAAACACTGCCTGGTAAGTATTCTAGCGTAGCACTATATCTTTCTAGCTATTAGGTCTGGTATAAATGTAATTTTTGAACGTGGTAATTTCAAGATGGATCGAGTATGGGTTATTCGGGGAAAGATCGCGTATCGTTGAGCACGTTGGACGCGGAAAAGAGGGAAACGGAGTAAAAATAAGAACACCCGGTAACATCCGGGCGGGGTACCCGATGACCCCAGCTATGCCGCTACGTGGGTCGCCGGGTCACGCGGATACCCGGGTCGACGCATGCCGCTCGGTCAAGGCACTCTGCTCCAAAACATTGCCGAGAAAACCGGGTATCGAGCGGCGGCCGAAATATTCGCGATTGGATCACACGCGGATGACCCAATTTTCGCAGCACGTTGCCCGCAGAAAGTGTCTTCGCGTCCAGGAGCGGCTTCCACCCGACCTCCGCCACTGTATTTCTATTTACTCGATCGCGAGATTCAACGAATATCGCTCCGAGCATTCTCCATAAAAACGTGAACGGTGGGAATCGAAACGGGGACTAAACCTGTGGTTCCAGTGTATCGATTCAGAGAACGCTGCCACTGTGAATGAAGGAGACGCGTGGAGGAGCACGGAGGTAGAACAAGGATCTTTGTTGCATCCGTGGACAGGTTCCCGGGAGCACAAACACGCGTATCGACGATCGTACGGTTCGTAGAGTTCTTCTTGATCTCTGTGACGCACTCTCGATTTCCCCCCTTTTTTCACCGGTCTGTTCCCGAGCGAAGCGCGCGACCGTGCATGCCTCCGCTGCGAGGGAAACGGTTTCACGACGTGGATTCACCGGTGCGGCGTCGATCGGCGAGAAGGTGCGCGACGTTTCCGGTCCCGCGACGTTTCCGCTACGAGGAACAACCGAGGAACGAGGTATCACTGTCGACGAGCGAGGTTACGCGACGCGTTGAGGTCGGCTGGTGACTGACTCTCTCTGGGCGTCGCGACGCCGACGCCACCTTTGCGCGTTCGCTCCCCCCTACGACCGACCGCGACCCCCTCGAAAGACCGTCCCCTCCGACCAGCCCCGAACCCCTACCCTGTGGCCGCGAGCATCGTGGTTTATACCTGGGTACCCGTCCACGGACATGCACCTGGTACGAGCCGACGAAGGTTGCTGACCGAGTGCTACCCCTACTCCGTGGCCATTCGATATTCCTTCCAGAATCGCGAGGGGCGGCTATCCGGATCGGTTGAAACGCTTTTTCGCGGAGACGATGCTCGGGGGAACGCTCAGGTCGATGGAATTTCTACCAGGGGAGACTAAATTATCGTCACCACCCCCTATTGTCCCACGGATCGTTTTGGAATAATTTAGAAACACCAAGCAATTAGGAATTTTGGTCCCTCGTTACGTATTTAAATAAAGAATAAGATAGCAGACTGCTGAAATATGTATTTCGTGGGTTCCTGAAATTTGTTTGCTTTATTCACCATCGTAAATTAGTCAGGAATGAAAAAGGTAACTATATTATTTTCTAGTCATTTTTTATATTATTTCAAAATCAGAACTTTTAACCTCAGTCTCTCCTGGATGTAAATAATATAGATGATTCGACTTTGACTTATATATGTGGACAATAAAAAAATTATTTAAGTAAATAAACTATTTCTAATATCTTTTCCTTCCTAATCATTTTCACACGATTATACTACAATTACATTGTGTTATTTTTAATTGTAATTCGTTGCATCGAAGTGGTCAAAATAGTTTTGGCAGCTTTTCCGGGCAAATATTAATAAAATAAAATAATAAATTCACTATAATTCCGAACTGGTTCATCTTCAAGAAATTGTGAACACTTCTTAAATATAAATCGAAAACCTTCCATGCATTATTCAATTCCAAAGAACACGAAAATTGTTATTTAGACTAGAATGCACCCTTAAGAGTTTTGGGAATTCGATTATTCTTCGTGGAAGTTTCCTGAAAGCATCCCTTAATGTGTCTTGCGAATTTTGCACCGATGTATGAAGAAATACCGAAGCTGCTTCGAAAGAAACGGCGCACTGTACCTGGAGAATCCCATCTGGGCTTTCCATTAGTAATGTTTCGCGATCGATTATTCTTTGTTCGATTCTCTGAAAGTATGTATCCCGGAAAATATACCCTGTGATTTTTATACCGATCGATGAAAAATTGCCGAAGTTACGGTGCTTTGAAAGGAACGATGCATTTTATCTTCGAAAAGCTCTTGTGGTAGGTTTCCATTAGAAACGTTAAATCGATCTTTCTATGGTCGATTGTCTGATAATATCTATACGATAGTTTAAGGGAAGTTGGAATCTCGTCAATAGTAAAAACATTATTTTTGCACAGCACCAGAGCTCAAATTATTAATTGAAACCTGTTAAAAAAATAGAGAATACGCAAATTTTTCAGTAAACAAAAAAAAACCTTCCCAATAGAAATCTCTTCTTAAAAGGTCGACCAGCTTGGATATATTATACTTTATGATGTATTCTAGAAGAGATATATTAATTTCTAAAATTCTTTGGATTTCAATTAAAATTTGACAGTGAAAGAGAGAAGAGGAGAAAATAAAGGTGTCTTCGCGCGAAAGAAACACGAAGAAGGGCTATCGATGATAAGTGCTTTCCGTGAAACACTTTCGACGCCACCGGGAGCCACGTCGCGAGATCACGAAGACGTCCAAGGGAGAAGAAAGGGGTGAACAACAGGCGAGATCAAAGAATCCCGGAGGGACGACCCCGCGCTTTCACAGCGTCATTAAACTCTCAATTAGGAAAGCTGCAATTAACGACGACAAAGCCTACGTAGGAGACAGCCGTGGGGAGCTGGAACGAAATCTTCGCAGACGTCGGATGTCCAAGGTATTAATTCCCGTAGGCGACACTGCGCGTTTCTCGCAATCATTCGAATAATCAGTGCAAAAATTTTGATGTAAATTACAACACCTCCGTACGTACGAATTTTGTCAAATTTAAAGTCCCAAAATTGCACGTTATTCGAATTTTATGGCGCATACAAATATTAAAATCTATGTTAATAGTGTGTAGAAGACAATTTAATTTGCAGTCTTGTGTAAACGATGATAATTCTATAATAAATAAATTTATAATGAATAAATATTGTCTTTGCTTTATATATCTCAATTATACCATCACTACAAGTATCTCAGTGGCAAGAAAATAGCAAACACGTACCTCCTGTTATTTTATTCTTATCGAATGAGACCTGCAAGGGTTGTAGAAAACTCTTCGCCGTTCGTGATTTAATTTCGATCGAACGACTGCACGTACGAGATTATCGTGATTTACGAACAGAGGCTCGAGTTTCCGCGTGTTATTAAATACGCTTAATCTCCTTGTTGTCGAGTTCACTTCCGCCACTAATTGCGCGTGTCGCAAAGACCGGTCAGAAAACGGCGTCGTTAATTGTTCCTGGCCGTAAATACTAAAACGAATTTTAATTGCTGTCCGTTCGTCGCGCGGTTTTCCCCCGTTCGTGCAATTCAAGTGAGTGATCGTTAAAAAAAAAAAAACAAAAAAAACAGTCGCCGTGCACTGTATAATTGTCGCGGTCGTGTTCTGTCCGTGACAATTGAAACGTCTGGCCGGACGGAATTATTTTCAACGGGTTAGTTTTACCGCGACGTGAAAAGAACACCGTTTCCCGCGTCGAACAAAAATTCTGTATGAAATGGACCCATTGACGGGGTCGGTACGTGGCTCAGAATTTTAAATACCGACCTTTCGTTAACCCTACGCCCCTGCTTCGCTGATTCTTGGTATAAAATATTCTTGAATTATTTTAATCTGAAATATGCATTCGGATTATAAGAAATATTCCTTTATTATCGACCTCTCTCAAATAGAAATATTGTTTCGCCGAACTGTAAAAACGAATTTTATATCTGAGATCGATTCGGTTTCGACGATGCCTCTGAAAGTATTACGTACAAAGAGATTGCAATAAAAACCATCGATGCTATAACTAGATCTCGTGCTGGAAAAATGAGAAAAAAAAGGGAACAAAAGAGAGCAACGCTGGCCAACGATTAAAGCACTATTATTACATATCCTCGTTAGTAACACAATTCAGAGCAACAGTGTCGTTTATTGCACAATCGGATTATCGCTGCGTTACGTCGACTCTGCGATTGGTATTCCATTGCGAAATAAAAACGAAAGGGGTGCAAAGAGTGCGTCGTTCGATTAAAAATATTGTACGTTTTTGTAACCTATTTTATTTGACATTCCAAACCCCGGAACGAACGAATTAATGTATCGAAAACACGTGCTCTCGGAATTCTGAACGAGCGTTTTAAAGGTAAAAAATCGTGTTACGAATATGCAAGGCGATTTTAAAAACTGGGACAAGCTATTCTTTTCTAGGTTATTTTTTATTTTGTCCTGATTGCAACAGGGTCCAAGGTTTTCTAAATTTGACTTTTAGCGAATGACATCTAATTATTTGTAGAGTACCTTTCACGGTTATATAATGGAAAATTGTCGTATTGAATAATTAAATAATACACGATACTCAACGACAAAATTACCACTGCTTTTCACACGACAATGCACACCATTTGTGAAAGTACCTTAAGCTCGACTTAAAGGATAATGCAACGCGACGCACTGTGGGAGTTTCCCACACCCCCGCAGGGAAACAACGGAAAAACATACAAGCGCTAACGTAAAAGTCAACGATGTTGCAAACAAAATTGAAATGTAAAGCTGCTGCTTCTGCAAACTGTACGACTTCGTATACTTTTGAATCCATATTTAAATATTTTCTCTCTAAGCAAATATTCTCAGTATTCTTACAGACGTAAAAGGTTTATAATTGAATTATAATTATTTCTAGGTATCTTCGTTATAAAAATAAGCTACCATTTCGGTAATAGTGTCAGGAATGAACCTACTCTTTTGATAATGGTAATTTCTACGTTTCCTCTGAAAACTGTCCACTTCAGACTGACCTACAAGCAGTAAACCTGGCCCTTAAGATGAGAGATTTCGAGACTCTCGACTGCATAATCCGTGCCATAACAATCGTCGACTACGTGCGGAATTACCTCAAGATTGCTCGAACGAAAAGTCGACGGTTTTATCACCCGAATTTTCTAAACCGTGAGCTCTTAAAATAATAATATAGAAAAAATTTATTCCCAAGTGAATGAGTTCTGACCGTACAGATATGAAATTCGACGAAAAGGTGGGAAACGCCTTTCCGGCTCGGAATGGCAGCTAAGTATTCCGCAAAAAGTCGATTCCGCACTCGCGTTCGCGGTTTTCTACGGGCGACAAAAGCGTATGGATATCGATTTTCAATTTGTCGTCGAAGCGCGAACGACTGAGTTATCGACGCCGCAGCCTATCCGAGATGGACGCGATTAAAAGAAAAAGGGGCTGTCGGGTTTGATTCTCAAGGAAACTCGACCGTAATCGCTTAAGAATTATTGACCTCGCTGGAATCGTGCAACTTGGACGTTCCGCGGGTTCGAAATTGCGTTAGTTCGAAGCCATGAAACGTAGATGGGGAATGAACTTTCCATCGAAGAAACGAGGCTACCAGCCGGAATAAAGTTCGACGCATCAAATCGAGGGGAACGGTATTTCTTGTTTATCCAAGGGAGATTTAAACGCGTCAAAAGTTACACTGAAACTCAAATTCGTTGCTCGAATAATATTACAGAAGATTGGAGAAATTCTAATTTTTAATTTCAGATTGAAATGATGTCTGGTTAGAGGGTGTTAAATTTCTAACAATAAAGTGGTTCACTTTCTCAGCAACACCTGGTGGTAGGTCGTGTATCCCGTGGATATTTGCAATATCGCAACGAGCCCCAGTTCCCGAGCCCGGAGAAATTTAGGTCGTCTTTAAATTAGACACAAATACCCCTGTTGCTGCGATAATGTACGCGAACGGCCCAAACCCTGGTACTTGATCAATAAATAACGACAACTCGCCCCTTCGACTGTTCGTTAATCGTAAAGAGGTCAATGAAACGTGCTGCAGATTCTTATTGAATTATCCTCCTAACGCGAGTGCTTCATCCCCTGAGGTCACAACTTTTAAAAATTCAATTTCTCCACGCGACACGAAAGTTAAAAATTAAAGACAACCACACCGATCTATGGCTGAGATATTCCCCATTAATAAATCCTCTATCGTAGATATTTATATCATCTCTCGTGCCCGAAATAATTCCCAAGCGATGCTTTGATCCCGTCAATCCGCCCAGAAAATACATTTCGCGGAAGGTTAACCCGATTCTATGGTCTATTTCGGATCCAAAGTTTCTCGCGTTTTCCGGGGACGGTTCCGCGTAACGCGTGTCTCAAAAGCATCGAACTCTGGAAACTCGCGTAAGGCGTTCAAAGGCCGAGCATCGCGAAAGGATAAACACGTTGCTGGGGGGGAAAAGTTCCCCCAAGGCGTACGCGAAGGCAACGTCCGCGCGTCGGTGCTTTTTCCAAAGTTTCTCAACTTCGGCGAGAGAAACGAGGGTTCCTCGACACCCGGATGCCCATCGACTTCCTGCCCGTCGATAATTCGCCATTAGACGCGTACGCGGACGAGAAAAGCACGCTCCGCGGAATTCGGGTCACCGTGTGTCACGCGAACGCTCCGAGAATCGCGGGTATAGAATTTTATCGACCTGCAAGGACGGTCCTCGCGGTCACGACCTGCGGTCTGGAAGGTCGTCATCCTCGTCTGCGCGTGGTGTTCCTGCGGTTAGGTTCTCTTGGATCATCAACCCGGCACCAGAGAATCCCTGGAATCTCGGTCTGACCCGCAACTCTCGTTACGATACGTCGCACCCCCGAACTTCGCTTCATTTTGCAAAAATTATGGGAACGATCGTTCGATAGGAAAACAGCATTTACGAGAATATTTTGAGTAACTTGTTTTTTTTTTTTAGTAATTTACCAGCTTCGAATATGATTTAAAGGCTGAGAGAAGAAATTAGTGTCGTTGAATGGTTTCCCATTTTTAAGGTGACAGTTCTATGGGGCGTTGTGGTACTCGAGGGGGGTGAAAACTGCGATTTTAGAGCTTCCTGTTCGGCGATCGATAAATTTGCAACCGCAGATACATCGGGTTTACAGGGGATTCGGAGAGCAAAGAGCAGACTCTATAGGATTGTGGTACTTGGGGTTGAAATCTACATGCGTAGAGCTTCCTTCACACCCTCCTCTAATCCCATGTGGGAATTCGGACGATATTTGCCACGGTATCGAGAAATCTGTAACCGTCGTACACAGGAACGAGCAAAAATTCGTTCTGAAATGCATTCGTTCGGCGAATCCGGGCGAGAGTTCGTATCTCGATGATTCTAGTTAGTGGAAAACCTCGTTCGCCCCGAAGTATCATAATCGATAGCTCGATAGCAAGGAAATTTCTTTTCAGCGCACCGTTGAGAGGCTCGTTGAAACAATTACTCGATACTAACCGTATCGAGCAAACCTATGCGAAAATAAAAACGAAGAATCAGAGATGTCACACGATCCAGAAAGGCTACAATTTTTGGGGGGAAATAATTAATATTCTATCTATAAATAAAGAAACTAAAGACGAATGATGTCGAGTAAAAAGTAATGATAAAACCATATAGCTATTCAATTCAGAAGTCTCGAAACAAGCTGCAGGCTCGGAGAAAAGAGGGAAACCTAGACTGTCGACGTCAATAACACTCATCTTTCATTCAATGCGCCTCCGTTCCGACTACTTTCTCCGATCCCTAATGGAAAAATATTTACGTCAATATTGCGACTGCTTTTAGTTTCTAGATCTTTAATTCATCCGCCAGGGACGGACCGTTTGAATCGCCAAGACTGAATCCTTGATAATCGAATACACAGCCTGCAGAGATTCGTCTCTCTTGCGAACCGAATGAAAAGAAATCTCGGTTTCAAAACGCCTCCGAAAATATAAATTTCAACAATCCTCAACATTAATTTATTTGCAAAAATTGAAATTGATATTGCCACGTATTAAAATTCTATTTATCGTGACACATCATCGATGAACTTAATTACGAATATTTATTTACAATTTCCGTAATAACTCGCACGTTAGAATATTTAACTTTGAAATTCAAACCAATATTGACGTCGCCAGGACGTCGATCGATCTTCCAACTGTGTTATAAATATTCATTCGCGACGTGTACGTGCCCGTAATGAATTTTTTTGATATTTTAAAGAAAATCTCAAGGCCCCGTGCATATAAAATTAAATTGATTTCATCGACGGAATGGAAATACCGAGGACGATCGCTCTTGGCCGACGCCAAACGTCGCAAACAAGGGTGGAGTTCGATTTCATGAAACTTCTTCGAACCTTGAAAGGACTCGTCACGCGTGCAACGTTATAATCCCGTGGAATTACTTTCAACTAGCTCGAGGATCGTCGACCTCGCTACGAGCGGCTGCGAACGCAACGAATTCCACGGAATTGCAGCTTCGATCGCGATTACGGCGACCGCGGTGTACGATTATTTAACGCGACTGTTCCGGCGCGTCGCTTTCACGAATCGTTTATTGCTTTCCGCTGAAACGCTTTTATCGTTCCGAACGCGCCAATGACAGACGGTGGCGTACGACAGACCAGCAGTCGTTACATCGACCACTCGACGATCGTTATCGCGCGATTTAATTCCATTTCTTGGACAATCGAAGCGCGCAACAACGCCTGGATCGATCTTCTTTTGTTCGATATCGTGATTCGAACGATCGTTGAAGTGTCTTCGATCGACAAACTGGTTATTTGCGTTGCTCGTATCATTGGACGTAATTACTGACTCGCCATCGAGGTGTTTTCGAGTCCAATTCCGTTTCAATGCGAATGTTTCGTTTGCTACGAACATCCCTATAATCTGTCTTCTCCCCCCCCCGTTTGCATTAACAACGAAGTCCAAAAGATTCTCGCGGAACAAAACCGTACGAAACTTTGCAGCGGAAAATGCTGGAGTGTTCGTCTCGAGTCGCAACGATTCGGTACAATTGCCGGGACGACTGTCGAGCAACTTCCGGCCGCGTGCTTTCAACTTTCCTCGCCGTTGCGCGGAGCCTTCTTAATTCCGTAGTTTCGTTCCTCGAGGATACCGATCTAACGACATCGAGCAGAGGGAGGCGGAACGAATTTTCGAGCAACTTCACAACTAGCGACGAATACAACGCTACGAAGTAATTTTGGGAAAAAGATTAAGCTGCAACGATACCTTCTGTACTTGGAAAATATCCTCCGAGGCCCGAAGGTGCGAATCTTTCACGGTGCTCGTAGAAAATATTTTCCAAGGACGAAAAGATAAGATCTTCTCTCTCGACGACACGGATCGCAACCTTGGATATTTCGTTAGAGACTACTCGTTTCCGACAGACCTGATTATTCTGATAAATCACGAACCGTGAATAGGCACACTTTGACGCTATTCGTCGTAATTTCATAAAATTCTCGGGGAAACGGAGCGTGCTGGCTGGATGGGATAACCAGTCACCGTGAAATACGCGTTTTATAGCCTCTTTGTGAAATATCATAAGCTGGTGTCGGTGCGGATCTACGCTCGTCGATGAAATTGCAAGAATCCAGTGGTCCAGCGATCGAAGGGACCCCGTAGTCGCCTAGAAATGCAGGAATGCATTTCCGAATTGAATTTCGGCGAGTTTCGGGTCGGAAAATCGAGAACCGGAGTAATCAGATCCAGAGAAAATAATTATTTACGAAAAACTGTTGGCTAGTAATTACGCAAACATCCTGTATACAAATTTAAATATATTTTCGATTAAACAAATAATTTATAATCGAATTTTATCGCACACCAGTCGTATAATCGATAGGAATTGCTGAAACTTCATTGGGTATGTAGCGTCAAAGTAAATGTCAAAATAAACATAGAAGACAGCATAAAATATAGTAGTTGGTATAGTCATAGGATAGAGGATAAAATGCCCTTTAAAATGAGCGTTTGTGCGACCCGATAGCGTTATTAGTTCCGGAGATATGACAATTTTAATTTCAAGTCGATGCGATGGCTAGTTTCGGAGATATAAGGGTCCGAAGCTTTGTTTACATTTTTGTTGCGGTCGCGCGAGTTCATTCATCTCGCGCGCGTAGATAGTACAGAGTGCGTAGTAAATTCTTGGAAATACTACGCTTCCTGGTCACGTGACTGTCTCGACTCACGCGCGACAAGGAGGTCCAGCGCGACGCGTCAGACGAAGACAGAGATAGTCAAATTAAGAAAAATACCCCTTTACATAAATTGCGATATCTCGAAAACGGTAAGTCGGATCGACAAAAACAAAAAGCCATTTTAAAGAGGAAGATTTACCGCTGCCAACAGTGGGTTAATAATTAATAAAACACTAGTAGTTTCGGAGCTGCACAGGTCTAAAGTTTTAGTATTTTTAATACGCGTCAATAGGCTTTCGTAAGGCGGACAGCGCGTGGACAGTGGAATTTAAAAAATTACCTTTTACATAAATTACGATATCTCCTAAACGGAAAGTCGGATCGACAAAAACAAAAAGCCATTTTAAAGAGGAAGGTTTACCGCTCCTAACAATGGTTCAAAAATGGATACAGCACTAGCAGTTTCAGAACTGCAAGCGTCTAAAATTTAACTATTTTTAATATACTGGCTTGAAAAGCATCAAACGAAATTCTCAAGTATTTTTAACAATTTGCATTATCACAATGTTTCCTCTTCCGTAAACAATCTATGTTATTCCAAAGACCTCCACGTGGGTCGAGAACGTGAAAATATTCTTTTCTCCGAACCAGCGTTTCCAATTCCCTGGAATCGTTCGAAGTTCTTTCGAAATAAAATTTGCATGCAGGATAATTTTTACGTAACCGTTGATTTCCCCTAACTTTCGTGCTCCGAAACGTCCGCTGGCAAAGGATTAAATTGCAGCGAATCCAAGCCACCCGTAATCGCGACAATTTAACTCTTTTCTCTGAAAACACGCAGCTCTCGGGCGCTAATGGAAGCTGAAAGACACTTCTGAATTCGACCCTCTGGCTAGCAGCTCTCCCGCATGGCGGTCCGTTCAATCGGGCAACGTACAGTACGTAGGTACACACGGATCGTTTTGTGCGGCGTTGATTTAACGAAGTAACAACGTTTCGACGCCGTCGACGCCGCAGGCTCGTCGGTCTGGATTTTCCAACCCGGTGGCGCATCCACTATGAACACACTCCCACTCTTTTACTTTTTTTCAATTCCGAGATCGGGGATAAAGATCGCGAAACACGAACGATAGCGCTCGTCGATTTATCGGGGGATATTCGCCACCTCGTTTGGAGAATTTGCAACTCGGAGGCAATATGAATCGAGAGGGGAGGAAAAAAGCAGATCGATGCTGCCGCGTCGCTGATACTTCGATTTAATTTCGTTCTCTAAACAAAATTCGCTGATTACGCGGTGACAAAGCTGTTTATTTATTTGAGATTATTTACTTCTTTACTTAATTTATGAATATATGAGTGTATTTATTTGGAAACAAACTGTGAAATTACGCACAGAGGCCATTTTTCTACCGCAAACTAATTATACAATTTCAGGGTAAATATTGTAGTTAATATGTTACGTTCGCGCTAATCGATAGAGTCGATAGAATCGTAGATGGGTATTTGGGCCTGTGTTTGATTTATTTACGAACTCCGATACGCGATTCGGTACACAAATAGTCGTAAACGTAACGACGGACAATTTTAAGCCTCGCACGCGAAAGAGCTCGTTTCAGCTAGGAAATTCGACATTTTCCAATGACAGGTGCATTCAAACATTCGCGGAAATATACGGCGTGAGCGGTTTAGGGAACGATGGCCCCGCGTATTGCTAGAAATCACAATCCTGCACAGTGGCTGGCCACGTTACGTCGCGTCCCACGAAATTACTCCATTAAAGCGAACGCGAAAATCCTACGTGGCTGGCGCATCGGGGCTTATGAAATGTCGAGAAATGGCATGGCCGGAGTTCCGGGCAAGGAAACCCGTAAAATCCGCTGAAATTCAGCGGCGGGTCGTAGGTCAAAACCGCGAGGGGAACGACAAGGTGCAGGAAACGTAATCTCATTGAACGTTATTTCGTTAAACTCGCATCCCGCGTCGAGCCAACATGATTTGTGTCCCTGCACGTTTAAGTATGTACGTGCAGGGTAATTCTACAAGCTGGGAAAAGCCGTGGCTCGTTTTTGAACGAGAATAATTGATATTTATTTATTATCACACCACGTAAATTTAATTTTGTAAGTCACGTATCGTGTCGAACCATTTGAATGGAATTTGAATTATTTTATCGGTCTGGGTTAGGACACTTTCGTGTCCTTTTCTAAATTTCTGCGTAGGGAATCCTCGTATATCGCGAGCATTTTTATTAATGCATATTGCGATGTCTGGGCAGCACGAGGCTCGCCGCGAGATACGGGCTCGGAACGAAAGTCTGCCGGGCAGGATTCATTTTATCAGACGAATATTGCGTTATTGATTCGGTCGGCGCATCGGGGGGATCCGTTACGTTAAAATCTAAACTGAAAAATATTTTCTGCTTCCGTGTACCGACCAGCGAGACAGTTTTATGTACCACGTTGCTTGGCAACTGATATCGTGTCTGATACCAGCGACGCAAACGGCTAATACGAACCACCCTGTATATTTTAAGCTCGCACCGATTCTAGGTTTACCGCGAATAGTAAATTTTCTTGAAAATATTCCGTCAGCTTTTTATTCGTGCACTTTCCTCGAGTAAAATGAAAGATACCACGAAATCACGTTAAAAAAACACTGAACTATTAAACGAGCTCAAAGGAAAAAAAGGGCTTTTGTGAACAACAAAAATTGTGTTCAATACCAATACTAACGGCTAAATATACCAGAAAATTACCATTCGGGTGTCTGAAATATTTTCCAACTGTTCCCAATTTTGTACATTTAATTCCTGCCAATTTCGATCTTAACCCGGCGCACGTACTGGTCCATTAATTACAACGCTCGTTAAATGCGTGCAAAATACGTACCCCACGAGACGCCTGGGACCACTCCATCCGGGGCACAGAAGGGGTTGAACAACCGGAAGCTCGCGAAAGAGGAACGCTCGAAAATATTAATAAACACGCGTCGCGGCGCACAAAAGCTGGCTGGAGAGATCGCAGTTCGCCAACGGGACCGAAATTCAATTAACCGGGAGCAAATTCATCGGGGTATTAAGCCGTGGCTTTCGCGACCACCGACGGCTAATTATTTAAATTATTCACGTCGATGTATTAACGGGAGGCGCGGGCGGCGCGATCAAACGAATTCCAGGATCGCCTGAATTTCGTCGTCGACGTCGGCGTAAGGTTTCCCGACGGGCCTGCGTCAATATCGACCCGTGCTTCTCCGTCGTGCACCCTTTCGTCCTCAACCCTCTGCCTGGTGCACCCTCTCCGCTCCGTTACGTACGTACGTGCGAGAGGAAACAACGAACCAGCTGAAATATGCACGCCAACGCGACGGGAAAACGATCCCAGGCAGCTGGGGCCTCTTGTTTCATTGAACTTGGCCCACGTCGACGCGAAAACGCGTCAAATTTCCCCTCAGAGGACCACATCGAGCCCCATACTTAAAAATTACAATGGATTTTTCATATTTTATTCGATGATTAGATATTTCAAACTGTCATGGTATACATTTGGGACGAAACGGAGCACTTGAGATTTATCGACGTGTGCAAATAATATAGAAATAATGAAAACGAGCCAATTATATATCTATGTTTCTTAATAATTATGATACAAATTCTCTATTCTTTCTAGAAGTTCATAGGAAAATGAGGACGTGCTTGTTTACTTTGATTTAATATAATATTGTTGAAATATGAAAGTGCAAAAATGACTTTTCGCATAAAATCAACGGAGGCTTTAAAGATCGGCGGTCTGAGAACGTCAGGAACATTTCAGAAAGTATTAAGTTGAAGTTAGAAACGCTTCTTCGGCTGATATATGGGCAAACGTGGTTAACATGATTAAAGCTTAGTTGTCGATGACGTAAAGGAGCGTGGAGATAATTTCAGTGGAGAGAATCGAGGGATCGGAGAATCAGAGTACGCTTCGCTGGGTTTCCGTAACGATTATGTCAATATACGTATCTGTTCATATTTGCGTTTCAATTTTGCGGTCTGATGCGTTTATCCGTTTCTCGAGAGAGAATTCTAATTAATGGGGAAACAAAAACAAGACGTTAGACGCAGAGGCAACGCGGGAAATCCAGTGGACCCACGAGGATGACTTTACTTTTCATCGTGTTCTACTCAACCACGAATATCGAAGGAATTTTTTCGGTACGCATAGATCGTTTTATATCTTTTTCTGTTTTCAGTCGCAGAGTATCGGAATCGCCATTAAAATGCGCTCGAAATGTTTATTACGAGGTTCGAAACGCATGTTTGAAGAAGGTATTTGTTATTCCGCGCGATCGAGTGTTTGTTCTGCAAGACAAATTGAGGGGATGCATTTAACGGGCAATTATGGAGATTCTGTTCGAGAAATTATGCGGACACATGAGTTCCAGCAACCCTTGCTACGAGCTCGTTTATATTTAACGCGATGCAAAAGCATGTAAAAATCGTTTATGCATTCTAAAATTATTTCGTTGTTCCCTGCGACGCGACTGGATCTGCCTAACGATCAAAAATAAAATCCGCCGTCTTCTCGCGTTGCTCAGAATCTTGTTTACGCGAGTTGGGGAGGCTTCTAACGACTTCGCGCCCTCTCCCGACTGGTTTCCCGATCCTTTCAAACGCGCGTTCCTCCCTCGAACGTAGGAACCGGTTAAACGAACGGATAGAAATGAAAAAAGGAGAGGAGAGCAGAGGCTGGTAGGCTCTTCAACTCGCGATGTACACAGAGAAGCGTATCGATCGTCGTTGGGCTCCCATGGTTCTTGCTACGAGACAGACGAGGAGCATACACCGACTCAGCCCCCGGTCTGTACGACGTTTTATCCTCTGCTTGCACCCTTTCCGTCCCACAGACTCCATCACGGCCCTTAATTCGTCCCTCTGCCCCTCTCTTCCTCGTCTTTTCCGTGTTTAGCCAAGAAGCGGATCCGAAAAGGCCCTTCCTACAGCACGGGATCGATACCGAAATCCTCGTCACTGAAGATACTAACTTTCGATCTAGAAACGAGGCTTCCAACAATTCTTTATCGTTTCAACCCCTAATTCGAGAAGGTACAATTGGGTTAAATCATCCCTTAAGTTTGAACTGAATTTTACGAAAATTCTCTTGTTCCACGACTCTCATTTTTTTTCAAGAGAGAGAAATCATTGTATAGTGAACATAAAATATCTGTGATTATCCATTAAGTGGCCAACACCCGAACAAATGAAAATTACTCGCGCTGAATATTCAAGTATTGTCTTTGTACCAGATGTCTGATTCCCCAAACGTGTTTCAATTGTAACGAATGTACACGCTCGCCTGCAGACCCCGCCGAAATAATAGTTTGCTTCCAGTCAAAAGTCTGGCGCGGCGTTTAACGCTTCGCGACCCTCCAAACGAGAATGAAAATAAAACAGAGACGCTTCAAACGATACACATGCAAATTTGTAGGGAGAGCACTTTCCTCGAGTTCCTCGCGAAATTAACGACCTAACAGTGACTCGACCAGTCACCGCTCCCGGCACCAGACGCTGGCAGCACATTATTCGACGGTGACATGTTCGCGAGTATGTCACGTCGCATAATCCACAAGCTGTAGCCGCGCCATTATGCTACTCGACGTTACAACCCTTATGGACGCCGCAGAAATAACTGTTCCTCTCGCAATTATCCTCAACTTAATCACAGCACGATAATCACAGAAATATGTGTTTTAAATATACCCAGTTTACAATGAACATTTTAAAGCAGTCGTAACGATTCTCAAAGACAACACTACGCGTTTGTCAAGAAGTTTAATTTAAATTTAAACTAGTTTAAACCGTAAGACGTCTACGTCTAGAAATATCATGTATAAAATTCTAGTATTTAGTCGAGGGTTCTCTGTATCAGATATCCGTTTGTTCGGACTAAAAATTGTGTAGGTGTTCCATTTATTTGGATCGCGCTTTGAAACGCCGAGAAGCGGTAGAATAACAGTGTCAAAGGATTCGAGTAACTCACGAATCGCGTCGAATAAATTCGCGACGCGCAACAGGTAGTTCGCGCCTCGAGTACTCGCGTGCTGGACACGATTCGCGCGTGTGGACATCGCGAAACGAACGATAGAGTCGCTACGTATCGCCGGGAATCCCTGAAACTCGACGAAAATGGGGTTGCCAGCGGTCGAAACCATCTTACGATATCGCGTTACGCGTCCGCATGATAAACGTTTTACGGCTTCGGTTTGAACCGCGGGAGAAACCCGATAACCTTGTCTGGACGATGGTCGAGATACGGGGCACGTGAAGGGGGTGAAAAAGAGGGCACGAAAGGTCGGGGGGTTGTTTCTCGAGTCGTAGGATTTACGAACACGATACGAGGTTTGGACGTCGCGTGATGTTCGAGACATATTTTCTGTTTGTCGTGCGTGGTTTTCGAGTGGAAATTTTGCATTCGATTCGTTCCATGAAATCCTTGTTTTCTGTCTTTAATAATAATCGAGGAGGTCGTGCGACACGTACGAACTAAATTTAGTGAATTTATTTCGGAACGTTGTGGTTTCAATTGTCCTTAATAAATCACCGATGCCAATAAAACCATCAACTTTGTACGCTGCTGTTTACGAAGGCGAATATAACCCCGTGGCAACGATGGAGGAATAATAGATTCGCGAATGCACTTCGATATTCTGGAATCGTTCGAGCACCGGCGTAAGTAGAAATAATCAGTAATGGTCAGACGCGATTGCCAAGCACTTGGCAGAGACGAGAATTTGGCTAGCGGGACTCTGATTATTTTATAATCTCCATCCTATAAACTTAGAAAGATGAGCCTATAGGAAATAAATTAGGCTATAAATAATCGGACTCGCTGGCCAAATTCTCGTCTCTGCGCAATACAAAGTATTCGATCGCACGAGCACTCGAATAAATTTAAAATAACCTTTTTGGAAATAAAACAGAACTAAGCTGGTTTCTTGCACTGATTTATAGACGATGAAGTCAATTAATTATCAGTTAATTACCATCGATATCTAATCATGACCGACCATAAATTATATTTGTAATCTGCGATCAGGAACTTGTATTAATACAATGAAAGATTACTGTATCTTTTGCTAGCCTTTTTATCGTTAACTTGATCGTTTATTCGCAAGTATAACGAGCCAATCGTGTCCGATGATTATGTTTGTTCTAACTGTTCGCGTCACTCATTAATCACGATTCAATATACGGTAAGAATAATAGCAGATCGTTAATCAAATTACAAATTTCCCCCAGCGTTGTAATTTTTATCGCGTCCGTTACAAATTAAACAAATTGTTAACGAGCAGGCGAGTACCGATCTAACGTTTCTCGATCATGTATCTCGTGTCTAAGGAGCCAGGATCGAACCCAAGGAACACACGTGCCTCGAACTCGAGGAACGGTGGTCGACATTTGTTATTAATTGATCGAGAATGAGTTAACGTTGATGGGATTACCGCACGATTCAGATGGCCGAGCCAGAGATTCCATGAGAAATTTAAGCGGTCGTCACATAGCACGACGTACCGCGATCATACTCGGTAGCCCATTAATGCCGCCTCTAACACGTGATTTCCGGTAATTAGGTCAACGCCTGTACTCGCGCCATTGTGCGCCTCGCTGCTAGATACTGTAACGTAGAGGCTATAATTTCCACGGTAGGTCTTCTCTCTTTCACAACTTCTTCCCGCGAAACTGACGTAATCAATTTGTTAATGCTTGGCATCAACTGCACGGAAACCGAGAGGGGCAAGCTTACCAAAAATTCTCAAAAAAATAATTTACTATCATTTACGTAATTAGAACTGATTTTTCGTTTTATGGGAATTTTAACACACATAAAAATAAATAAGTAAAGGGAACTGTTGAAACAGAATAATAAAATAGTAGAAGTGTGAGAGCAACTTTGTAAATTTGAGCAACAAGAAAGAACGATTTAACCCTTAAGTGGACTCTCAATCTGAACTGAATTAACTTTACATAAATTTTCAAATAATTACGTTTACATACATTATACAATATCAGTTTAAACTTGTGGAGGGCCCAGATAATCCACTTCAGGGTTAAGCAAACGCTCAGTTCGACCAGAGCTAGCCAAACGACAAAAGAATAATACCACCTACTATTTAAAAAAATGGGAATCACCCCCTAGATAATTTAATAAAAAATAAAGTAAATTCGACACAACCCTGTAAAAATTAATTAGCTTGCATCGTATGTACTGTCAAGGAATGAAAATCCAGTTTCCAGACTGTTGTTATCGCTACCCTTAAGGCTCTATCCAGATCCTGCTAATCCCGACTGCGTCGAACGTGTTAAGGGCCGATCACGTGATCCACGATCGACCCCCGGTTGAAAAGCCGGCATTATTTTCAGCGCAAATGATGGCTCTACTCGGTTATCGTATCGGTGTTTGCATCTTACCTTGCGTGCTGCCGTTGGGCTGGCCGGGTTGCGGGATCCCCGGATAAAGGGACGAGAGATGCGGCGAGGGTTGATCGCTGGGCGGTCCTGTTGAATGCGGATTGGCAGTCGTTGGGGTTGGGGTGGCCGAGGTTACTTGCTGGGATTGTTGGGATTGCTGCATGGTACCGGCGGACGTGGGTGTTGCTGCAGGGGTGCCACTGCCGCCGGTACCAACCCCTTCGCCGGCCGGTTGCTGTTGCTGCTGTTGGTGCGTCTGTTGCGGCGTCGGCGGTTTCTGGCCGTCCGTCGAGTCGCCGATCGTCTCTGAAACCGGGCAGCGCACGGTCCAGGTTAGTTTTGTTAGTAATCTAGGACGACAGACGCCTGGGACTGTTTCTCTACGTCGGTTCAGCAGTCTACAATTGCTTTTCTTTGCTCCTTCGAAAAGGGCCTCGCCACGTTGCGAAACTTCGGCCTCGTTCGTTTACGTTTGTTCGGTCAATGAGTTACGAATGTCGTTTACGGCGAATAGATGAGACTCTACCGTAAACAGATGCCACGATTCGCCTCGTTTGTTATGTTCGAGCAGTGTTTAAACGATGATTAAACGGCAGGAGTATATTTGTTCGGTGACGTTGCGAATTTGTCGGATCTGTGTATCGAAAAATCGAACTCGTACCACGCTGCGTGAAGTTTGTGTTATTTTTGTTCTAGAGGTCTTCGATGGACCCCCGGGGATTGGTTAATCTGATCTAACGTGGCGGACGTTATTTCGTCGTCGGGTCGGAAGCTGGACTACGGATGCTCAGTGTGCTTGTACCGATTCGCTGGAACGGCTCTCGTGATCGCAACTATTCATAGGACGTCCCAATTGATGTGTACCCATGTGTTACGAATCTGCGTTCTTCTCTTCTCGGTTGTTCTAAGTTCTTAGCTTGATGAAACACGCTACAGATGTATTTCGAACGTGACAAGAATCGCATAAGAGGATTATTCGATAAAGCAAAGCGTGCGAGGGATGGGACCAGACAACAAATGATGAAACGTACTTGTCTATTCGACCTGGATCTATTGGGAAATTCGACACACATTTCGGGGGAACATACATATTCTTCTTAAATAGCTAGACACTTGTAACACTTTTATCAGTTGTATTAGTCCTTTTTCTTTCGTTAAGTTGTTCATTTCTGACATATATTGGGAGCATATAACTTGTGTTCTCGATGTCAACTGCTTGGGAAATGAGGATTCAATGCTTCAAGCATATTCAACTTCAAAGACTAATTGTCAAGTGTACACATTTCTCATAACCATTGAATACTCATTTTCAGACAAATAAAAGACATAGAAAATCGTCTTAAATTGCTCTTTTTATCAGTAAAAAAGTCTCCAATTACAAAGATGGGGAAAATCTATTCTGTCTTTGAAATCTTCGTTCGTTCATTCGACTTATTTCTAATTCTATTTATCGTTTGCTCGAAATTTTGCCCATCTCTGCCATCGCATCATTCTCGATACGTACTAATTTCAGAAATTAAATTCTTCTCTTTCATGGATCGTTTTGCAAAATTCAGACACTGTAAACACTATACAATTTTGCGTTAAGAAAAATAATAATAATTGTACCCAGTATTGCAAGCACGTTAAAGACGTTTCAATGAAAATCGATAGTGTCGGAGTTCGAAACGATCTAGCCGTTTCGGTAACAGGACCGCAAGTTTGTCAACGGTTCGTTATCTTCCCTGAGAACGACACTGTCCATTTACCAGGAATAATTAATCACTGATTTCGACCTGCGTAGCACCGGGAAACGGTGTGTTTCAAACTCGAACGTTCGGTTCTCGCCGGTAACGGAAATATGAATAATGGTGGAAGCTGCTTGAAGAGTTTCAAACTCGATACTCCGGGCAGGTTCTTTGACAGAAGATACGTTCAACGGGCATTGTTGCGCGAAGTGGCGGGAATCTATTAATCAACGGAGCCAACTCGAGTCGCACGAAGAACCAAGAGGAACGTTTTAGATCCACTTTCGTAATTACATTCCACGCAAAGTGTCTCGCGCATTATCGCCGAGACAAGGGAAGCCTAGACGGAACAACAGGCGCTGTTTCATCACGGCACTTCGCGCTAATCTACGAACTATGAACGCAATTTATGCGATGCAAGGTGTTAATAAATACCGAACGCGTCGATCGCGAATAATTCTCCAGCGAAATAATCGTGACTGGGGTTTTACAAATTTTTCTAATATCAGATCTTTACCGAAGTTTTAATTTTCTTTTGACAAATTCAGGTGTAATACTTTGCACCACATTGAATATTTTGCCGGGTAGCACCGATCTCGTGTGTTTTCAAACGCGCGAGGTGATGGAGCCATTTTATAAGGATCGCCTGGTGTGTATAAAATAGCCATAAATGATAAACTCCGTGTCGCAGGTTTTACGAGAATCTCGCAGGCGCTAAAATTTTACAGGAAGTTTCACAGCTTTTGATGGCAACGTTTAACCTCGTTTGGAAACAGAAACATAAGCCGCCAGCGCTTATCTTATCACTTTCGTCGGTAAGAACGACCGTAGCGTTATCGTCGCACGGTAAAATAAACCGTCCGACCATAATCGACCAAGCTATCGGGACTGCAATTGCGCAGCGGAAGTACCGAAGGAGCTGGGTGCCAAAGCGAAATAAACTGTGATATCTTCGTAATTAGATGCTATATGCCAAGAGTTTTATAAAGGAACTATGAATTAACAAGTACGACTAAATTGCTTCACGATTAAAGTACCTGCCAGTAGCTGGAGCAACGGTTATCCTCGAGTCTATTTTAGATAAATCAAATTTCACGATCGCCTGGCAAGAGGTACGTTTCAAATGGTCTAATAACAGAATAAAATTGAAATATTAATTCCGCAATCTCTCGACGTCGAAACGAAATTTTCGAGACCCTTATCGCGACGGTGTCTGCTCGCGTTCGTTTCTCGTCCACGAAACGGCGATGCTTCTTCGAGATTGGTCACGTTTTCTAGCGCGAGATGCATCGTCCCGCGATTCCGGAAATTGTGCTCGTGTCTGGACGATAACGACCGCGAAACCTAATTACATTCTTCCACGCGTTACGGCGCCCCTTGGCCCTTGCCCTTCGCGCCCTGTTTTATCCCGTGGGGTCCTTATTTCCTGATCAGTCGGGGAGTGGACAATTTCCACGCGTACGGAGCCGACACGTTCGCGGAAATTTACGAACACCAAGGTCCGTGTGTCTCGAAAGCAGGAAACTGATGAGGAAAGGTTACTGGCCAATTGGAAATCGTGGAAATTCTCTCTCGACGGAATTATCGAATCGTACACGCTTCTCTTGACAAATTTTAGTTAAATCACGTACCACGTACCACCAGGGTTGCCATCTTTTATATAATTTCTGAAAGATTTAGCGCTCCAGTTGCTAATTAAAAAAAATGAAACACCCACAGTGGAGATGGTAAGAATATCTCGAGTTACGCAAACTTCGTTCCAGCTTGCCAAAACTGGAAAAGCTAAATTGGAAGTGTAACGGCTCGATGCAGAACAATTTTGTCAGATCAGATTTTGCGCCGGTTACCGCGCGGCGACCGACGGCGAAAGCATGCTAACCTTTCTAAATTTACAAAGGGTAATTAATGTCACCTGTTTAAAAATATAACGGCGCGCACAGATTCGATGCGCCCCGAATGCAACGTGTTCGAAACGTCGATTTAAATTGGAAAACTCCCCGGGAATAGCTAGCTGAACAGTGCAACGCCCAACCCAGATTCTTATCCGGAACGGTGGAACGTGGATCACGCGGATGATAACGTATCGCGAAAGGGTAAAGGACTCACCATTTTCAGGAAACGACGTGGACCTTATCACTGGTAGCAGGATTCCTTTCTGTACCAACTCGTCTCTGCTGGCTCGTACCGAGATTTTCCTCTCGAGCGCTGCAATCACGACAAACAAAACCACAATCATTATCTACGATTATCAGTAAACGTATCTTTTAAACTCCATTTAGAGATCTCCGTGAGGCTAACGTTTACAGAAAAACAGAAAGCTAGTAATATTAACGTAAATGTACAATGTAAGACTAAAGGTTCGCGAAACTTTGTTATTAAATGTTCGATAATCGAAAGAGTAAGAACACACGGTCGGTAACAGTTGGGACTGTTGAACCACAGACGAAGTATATGATTAGACCTTACACACAATGTATTTTTTTGGATCATTTTTTCTCCTAATATGATTGTAATTGACCACCGCAAGCAAAAATACTTGATTCAGAAGAAAGTGAAATTTTTTTTTTTCCTCGAAAAATCTCTGGCTATCGATTTTTCTGAAAAATTCGATTTTCATTTTTGACAATTTTATTTGACGATTTACAGATAAATAGTCTAATACGTCTCTGTAGGTACCCATGAGCTCTACTGCAGAAATAAAATTCAAGAATATACATTCACTATTGTAGGAGTTATAGTCGTTTGAAAATTGAGTTTTTTAATCTCTTCCACACACTACAGCTGTACAATTCAGTGAATAGTTTCTCAACTGACCGCCATCCATGAGAAGGAAACGCTAAGATCACCGCATTTTCAAGTCGGTATGGCAGTCAGTTTGGGCCACGGAAGTTCATAAGTTATTAGGTCTACTCGTATAGTTCGTCTGTGATTGAACTCACAAAGTCTTGGAACGAAATGTTGAATTTTGATGAATTTATACTTACACAAGGAGGCGGCCTCGAACTTGTCCGATTTCTTTTTCCGTTTCCACTTCCACGGTTTGAAGAGTCTACCGAGGGCCGAGAACTTGCTTTTCCTTTCGAGGGGTGGTGTCCTCGCCCCCGACCCCAAGCTATTCGTCCGTAAAGCCGCCCCATTCTGTTTCTTTGCTGCAAGACAGACAAGAAATACTACAGATTAGTATCAATGAAAATTATATCACGCAAAGTATGGTCCATTATCGTCTATCGGTTTCGCCCGATGGGAAAATAACGTTGGGTCGCAAGCAACAGCGATCGCTGGTAAAACGAACGACTGCAACGTCCTCCGACCCGGTTGCACCCGCGTTATCGACTCGGAAGCTTTCCGCGTTTCCCCCGTTTTCCCAGAGAAAACCACCCGAGCTTTCTGCGTTACCGACGAGGGATGAAACAACCCTCGGAAGTCGCGGTTACCGCCCCAGCGAATCGATTACACCTTTCGTTTCGTTGACACTAATTGTCGTGGAAATATGGTTATCATTCGTCGTGATGGTTCGTTTGGGAAACAAATTTCGCGTACGTACGCGTCCGTAGAATATTGAGTTTCGTCGAAAAATTGATGAAACAATGTCGTTGGATGCGATAGATTGAAATTTTTAGTCAATTAATGCGAACGAGGTAGAAAAAAGTGAAAAAATGTTTCGGGGTTCTGTGATAGTCGAAAATAGTGAAATGTAAAACGTATGGTTTTTGGTGACGTTGAAAATTTTCGAAATAAAAATGGAAGAGCTTCGTGGAATGAAAAATCTAGGCTACCGCGTATAGTTGTCAGACGTTCGCAACAATTTCCCGAGAGTCGAACAAATCAATCAACTGCAACATTTTTTTTTTCTTTTAACTTTTATTCCATTTTTTTTATTTTCTACCGTCGAAGAAAGCCTCGCGGAAGCACGTAACCAGGAAAAGCGCATAAGGCACGACGATAATGCCATGAAAGATGGCTTCCATTTCCTTGATAGCAGGACTTATTTCCCGAGGTTATTGTACCCTTCGAGGAGGGAGATTCGCTCATAGATGTTGAATGAATATTTGCAGAAAATCATATCGAACGTGACCCGCGAGCTTCCATGGTTCGATTCCTCTTAACTCATTGTTAGACGGCCATGTCGATGTCACCATAAAATCAATACGCCGTTACTGTGGTCCCATAGACGTTTAATGGCTCCGCGGGTATGGCAAAAAACGAGAAAACGTCTCGAAAACCCGAGACGCGGTAAACTCGATCGTAGCTCTGATTTGCACGAGATTATAATTTACGTGTAAACCATTCCCATTTTTGAAAACTTCTAGAGGTGTAGAAAGGGATGCTGGTAGATCCAATTTTGAATTTTCGAATGATCTTCGCTTGTCTCGCGCGAATTAAATAACTAAAATAAAAAAAATCACACCCCCAAATTTGTATTTTTTTCCGATAGAACAATTTCTCCTTTGTAATTTCGATATCGCTGAATTAGGAAATATTGTTTGACACTTCTGACCCGGAACGAATAGGATTTCCCGTGTCTGACCTGTGCTCTGATATATCACGCGTGAAATATACGAGTTAAACGACGCGATCCGTTTAGCCTCGATGGGCCAAGATCATGAACGCCCCTCGAGAAATGGATTTCAGCCACGATTGAATAAACCCCGGCCCTAAATTCGACGAAAGAAGATCCCCCGGCCCATGTAATAGCCTGTCTACGACAGATGGATTTTGATAAACATCGAGCGCGCCCTGCGGGGGTGGTAAGAAACGCATCAGCATCAGTTGCAACGGGCCGTGCACAGACTATCTTTCGTGGCGAGGAACAGTGTGGATAAAGGCGTAAAGGGGATAAAGGGCGGCAGGGAGAGCGTTGTCAAAAGGCAATTTCGGGGAAGCTCCCTGCGGAGGAATAATGGATGATAACGTGCGGTAGGGCAGTTTCGTCGGGAACGACGATTATCAGCCTAAAGCACCCCTAGGGGGACACTTTCGCAGGATCTTAGAAAGCTAAATTCCTGGCACGGTGCGCGTCGTTGGATTTATTACGGACTACTGCAGTACAGTGAATTCTTAAAGATAGACTCCGGGGATAATTAAACGAAACCACTTCATCTCTTGTTCTGCTACACAGAACACAAATCTCTGTATCGTTTTTGATTTCAGTCATTTTTTAACGGCTCTCGATCTATCTAATTTTAGAATCTGAATTTTTTAAGTGTTGGTTGGACCGGAGTAGGAATAATGGATCGACGCATTCGCCCTATAGCTGCAGCGAAATCCAAGATCCAGGTGTGCACTTACCCCAAAGCCCAAGTTAAGTACACACCATTGTGTTTTCTAGACAAAAGAGCTACAGGCGAACGAAACCACGTGAAAAATACTCTTAAGCAGATTTGCAGTTGTCGTTTGCTGAATCTCCAAATAAAAAAGTCTGCTAAATTTCCACCTCATATATTACACAGGAGATTCAGATTCTCACGGAGGATAAAAGAATTAGAAATTAGACATCAACTTTGAGCGAGAAACGATTCGCCGCCAAACGGTTCAAACGATCAATGTCACGTTTCGGCGTGGGTGTTCGAAAATGACGTTCATCGAAATGAGCATTCCCCGGGCCGACAAATGGATGGAACTGGCGAACGAACAGCCCACTCGTCGTCGTTTGGAGCAACACAGTGGAAACGCGGCGGATCGAACGCGATTCCGTCGATCCAGCGACGCAGCGTAAGTTCGATTTCTGAATGCCGAGAGTTTTCTCGGGATGCGAGCGGACTCAATGCCATCAGAAATGGCTTAGCGGACGGGCTCTTGGCACGAGATTCGAGGGGAAGGCATTCCTTGGCAACCGTCACGGCCGATCGTGGGTCAAAATTACTCGAAGAACGCTCGATCTATCGAGTATGCGATATCCGTTTCGAACTGCTCGACATTGATCGAGCCGCGCGGATGTTTGAAGTTCAAGAGAGCCCTTTCGAATGCGAGTCATGCTACACCGGAAACGACGATGTCCTACCATCTACTGGATTCGATACTGCCTCTATATTCCCAACTCTCATCAAGATTTTCAGAGATTCTTCGATCCGGAGTCGAACATGTTCTTCGAATCTCTCTCAATTTTATGTACTGTCACGAATGTGAGATTGAACAAGTGGTAAGAATTATTATTATTCATTTATTAACGGAAATAAATATAATTAATTTACAATACGTTGCAAGGATAACTTTAGACTTTCTAATTACTGTTCAATTTATATAGTAATCTGAGGGTTGGAGGATCTTATCTAGATTCGCATTTCAAATATAGAAGAGCAGTTACATTTTATTGAAATCACCTTCCTCCCGCGATAATTTCTTTCGCGAACGATAGAATAAAATTGCCGCGGAGGAGAGTTGGCTAACAGCTTGCAAACCTGTTAAATTTAATAGAGGGGAACCGGAGGGGAGGAAATCGGTCATGAAATCGGTTTCACGAGCCGAACGGTACAGGCGAGTGCCAATTTGTCTCCCGTTTTTTACGCGTCTTGCGGCGATAATGGGTCGGGTCGCGTTAAGATGCATCGCGATCTAGAACAATGAGAACTGCACTCCATCGTCGCGTTAATATTGCCATTGTCCGTTGCATTGTAGACGATGCACATCGGTGCAACGGGTCTCGACGGGCTTTGATGCGCGTGAATAGGCCTCCTAGGCACCGGAAGCTCTTTGTCGTGTCAATTATTCCGCTTCGGCGTCGAGCGACCGATATACCGCCTTCCTTCCCTTTTCTCGACGAGTCTTGACAACGGTACCCAGCCCCGTAAATCACCGATGATCGACGATGAGTCTGCGAAACGCCAATCGCCGGACGATGACGCGGATCGAACCACGTCGCTGGGATTTTTTGAACGTCATCATTTTTTAACCCCTCGGCTCGGGGACGTTCATTCACTACAGTCAAACGGTTAATTCAACAGTTCAGATAGATAGAAAATACCCATTCGAGTACATATTTCCGTATTGCAATTTTCTTTTCTTCGATTCAAATTTTACCAAACGATAAATTCAAATCCCAAGTTATCAAACTTTTTCTCATTTCGTTATCGAGAGATTTGATTTTTATATATTCTGGAATATCGTCGACTCTTTTCCGTCCAGTAAGGCAAAATTAATCCTACTCGATGGCGGGTTGAAAGGATTCCAACGAAATCCGCCTTCATAAATGCCGCGAGGATCCCGTTTGGCGTGCAAACAAACCGAATCCGCGTTAACGCACGATCCTACGGACAAATTTGGGGGTTGCGGAGGATCCGACAGACACGCTCGTGGGTAGATCGCGACTAGGAGGGCCGATTTCAATGAACTTGCTTTTTTGATAAACGAGAGCCAGACGAATGCACGTGGACAGCTGATGGATGAAGTTCGCCGGAATATTCGACGCGACTAAAGCTCATGCGTTGCAAAAATAAGGCGATTTATTATAAATAACCGTGATAGATTCTATGCAAAGGCAGAGTTACTATCCTGGGAATAAATTTGACTGTTTCTAGAATTAATTTCGATGCATCGATCGTAATCAAATTTTTCATGGAACTTGTGTTTACTTATATTTATCTAGATTTATTTTATTTAACAACTAATTTTGTAACGTGCCAGAGAATGGATTGTTTGTAACGAGTTTCCGGTACTGTGAGTACTTGGAGATATTTCAAAAAATTCTTTGCACATCGAAATGATTAAAGTGTTAGAAAATGCGTGAAAAAGAACTGGGAAAGGAATTCGAAATCCTCGACCTTCGGAGCAAGTGTCGAGTGCCTCTTACGGAATGCTTTCGAGATTCCCACGGCGCGCCACGGAATGTTCAACCCTCAACGGTCGACAATTTTTTTTACGATACTTGGTAAACGATAAAATATCGGATAAACGCAGAGAAAATGCCGATGAGAATGAGAATGAAACGTTTAAAAATTTTGTTCATAATAGTACTACGCATCGTTTGAACTAAAATCCTTAAAAAATGCAAAATTGTCGAAGATACACGGCTTCGAACACAAGAAAGTGATTCTTGCAATAAACATAGTTTAAATAATTATTATTATGAAGGATGTTAGTCCATACAACGCGTAGTACTATTATGAATAAAATGTCGTTCGACTTTATATTCTAGATCAAAGGGAAAAAATGCTAGACTACAATAACATTTATTATTTCATGCAAAGTCAATAGAACGTAACGAAAAAAAAATATTTGTATCATGAAATGTTAAAGAACATATGTGGAAAGTGGTGAACAGTTTCATCGAACCCTTATGCTGTAAAAGAATCGTCAGATATCGCTACTCGTTTTAACATTTTACTCGAATTACAAAACCAGGAGCGGTTCAAGATCCCTTGGAACAATTACGCTCGGCGATTGTTGCAGCCGGGAATGCCTGTTGCTTCAAAGCGACGCCTATGACCAGAATGGCCCTTATGCCTCGGAGAATGGCGACATATTGCCGCGGTTCCAGCGACATTCGAGTCCGACGCCGGTAATATCGAAGCCGCAGGCACGTCATCGCCCCACGCGTATCATCCTAACAACGATAATTAATCCCCGCCCGGCGGCTAGGTTTCCGCAGTACCACGGTTTCCGGCTTTGAAAACCCGCCCCCGCCCGGTAAACGACGAAAATTGAAAGTCGCGACCACGCCCGTCCTCGAGTGCCATCCAGGAAGGGTTGTTCTCGATTGCGCGGAGTTGCGTTCGCCTCCAAGAGACGTTATTTAATTGAAACGTTTAAACTGTTACGCCGGAAGAGGGTCGAAACCCGTTTCATATTTTCGCGGAGATCGACTTTTTAATCTCGTAACGTTCTATTTGGAAGAGCTCAAAGCGTAAATTGAAAATCGAGACCCTTAAAAATTGCCCGTAAAAAACATTCGAACGTTCGAGTTCCAGTTGATTAAAGAGAGATAAATCGAACGAGCTTCTAATTTTGCACGGTTTTTTTTTTCAAATTCGTACAGCGCGGTGTATTTCCATCCGTCGAAAAAGGACGTCCGTATTCAAAGTTGCCTCCCTTTATCGCCTCGTTTTATTTCCCCGGGTCTCGCGAATCAATACACCCTCGCGAACGTATTCGAAGACCTTGTTGTGCCTCTTCCGTGTCCCACGCTATTAATTTATCGCAAGAGCAGCGGCGCATGAAAGATCGGCCAGCGTCCAATCACGATCCCGTGGCGGAAAACATCGACATCGTCGACGGCGTCTACCCTCCCGCGAATTAATCGCGCGCCGACAACGGGGTAACTTTCGTCCCGGTCGATCGATGAATCCTGACGTCTGGACATCGGACGACCCCTCGAGATTATCGCGACGAAATTTCGTACAGCCCCTCGCGGAGAAGACGTTCTAACGAAGTAACGAGTTCCAGACGTTTTCGGCGCTTCGAGACCGAGCGAAAAAGTGCAAAGATAAAGCGAGGGCGGTGCAGCGGTTAGGGCACGTTGCCCCGACCACGGCTCCGGCCCTCGCGGAGGGCTCGCGAGAGCAAGGGATGCTGGGGAGTTGCCATGACGACACCACAGTGTTTTCCGTTCCCCAATTACCTGGCCGCTGGTTGTCAACTCGAACCCCTAAACACATTCCCGCGGCAACGAGGCGAAGGTGGCGAGCACAGGTGTACTCCGGATCCAGCACTGCCTCGAGACACACTCGCGTCTGAAGTGCGCCACCCAGCTCTTCGGAACAAAAGCATCGCGAATAATCGTTTACTCTGGCCGACCGCGACGCGCGCTCCTCCATCGTCGCCCTATCCGCCGTTTCCAGCGAAATCGAACCCGAACGAAAACAGGACGAACGTGAAATTAATTATTTATTACGCTGGGACCATCGACAATTTATTTGCACCGAAGACATTAAAACGATAGACGCTAGAAACAAATTTTTATTCGTTATAGAGAACCATGGTGAAGTTTTAAAAATCCAGTCGAATAATTATTTTACAATTTTTGCTTGAAATAGCGAATGGGTCGTTTGGACCATTACCAGTATTAATTGTGGAGGTACAGAGAATATTTTTTTGCAAAGTCTACAAACGAGAACGTCGATGAAGCAATACAGCGGTCAAATTGAACGTTCCCCTCGACTATAATAATTAAAATAAATGATCCTTTAAACTCTTGTTTTCCATCACTAACTCCCCGGTTAAATCGAGCCAGATTTGAAATCTGTTTTCATCGGACGATTAATAAATCTACAGAAAGATTATTTACCATTAAATTATTCGATTCAAGTGCCCGTATGTACCCGTACATATTGAAACCCCGATTCATCCTTTAATTAATGCAGGTAATGCGTACAATTAATCCGAGCAGTGTACGAGCGGATTTTCGTGAACACCGAGCAGTTATCGCAACAAACGAGCTGATTAAATTGCGTTACGATTACACATTGTCGTTCGAGGTTTTCTCGCTGAAACTCTGAGCAACACCCGCGAAATTTAACGAAACGTCACGCTCGAGTGGCTTTCAAGGAGCCTGTGAAAAAGTCTCGAAGCTGAAACGCGTTTCGTTGGTGGACGTCGCCGTCAATAAGAGAATGAGCCAGCGACTCTCAACTTTGTCGGTGATACGGTGCAAAAAACCGTAAAATGGATTCTTCCGCGGTAGGTAGAAATGTTGGCATCGGGGAGAACGCGTGGGACGGTTCGCGAAGAAAGTAACTTAACTTCTGGGCTCTTAGGAAGTTTAACAAATCCTGACGATCCTCGCGGATGCACTATTTACCTCCGGTCCCTCGAATCCGAAGCAAATTGCACCGCAAATACGCGTGACAAATATTATGGAACTCTGTATAAATGTTTCTTACGAAGTTGACTCGCATTAAGTAATTATATTCTTTATTCGTGTCTCAATTTCTCAACAATAAATTCTAATAAAACAAATCGAAGCTGGCAGTTGCTTTTTGTCGAAAATCCTGTCGTTCAAAGTTTCCATATTTACCGTGGAAAATCATGGAACGAATAATCGTTAACGGCTGAGCGACAAGTGCCACTTACAAAGGCTTCGTTGGTGCAATTTATTTGTCCCGCTCCAGACTGGTAAAATGGAATTAATCGTGAATAATGAATCGTTTCATTAAAACATATTCATTATCCACGACGGGGTCAAAGATACATTTTAATATCAAAATATTGTGTCTCTTCGAAATAAATATCCAGCGACCGTATCGCGACTTAAAAAACATTGCATCGAACAGGAAAAATGAGAGAAAAATTATTCTGCTCGTTTCGATTAGACCTCGATGTCGCTGCTTTCATAGACGCGTGTATGGTCTCGATAAATATGCAAATAATTGAGTCTAACCGAGCTCCGAACGCCCGCCGGAGTCATCGATTCCAGCGGCTCTCAAACGCAAAATACGCGTTATTTTCGAGCCGCCTGCGTCGAACAAGCCCGGCATTATGAACCTACGCGCGAGCATGAGTCAGCGACGGCCGTTAAGCATAGTTGTCGACCCGGTGCGCAAGAAGAACCGAGTCCAATCCGAACGAACGGTTCCCCAGGTCTCTTTCTTCGTCCCGGCGATCCTGTTTCGCTGCTTTTTGTTTCTAGACCACTTGGTCAGTCTGCTTATCGTACAGGTGTAAACGTTCCTTGTCTCCGTTGATGATCGCGACGATGACTGGTCGACGTATCGAGACTCGCCTCGCGGGTTGCAATTACGTCGATCGCGTTACCATTATACAATTACGCGCGTGCGCGGGCAACTTCAAAGCGCAGTCGTGCTTTTTATTCGATTAATCAAATTGCATTGGTCCTGGTCAGGTCCGATGGGATTCGTTGAATTTTGGTAATCACAATTTCGCCGCGTTAACGTGCAAAGCGTCGTGTTTACGAACACCCATTCGGCAAAATTATCAAATACAAAGTGTACGGATTCGTTTCGCGTTTGGGAGTAATTATTATCTGTACAGATTTTAGTTTGCTACCACTTTATCGTCGGTACGCAACAAATAACGAGTCGAATAAACTCGTAAATGAGATCAACACGAAGTAACTTCGAATAACTGAATACTAAAGTTGACGATTTTTAAAAAAACAGCTCGATTAAATAAATTACTCTTTATTTATGCGTTTCGTTGTGGGTCGTGAAAGACCCTATTGAAATAAAATTCCCCAAAGCGATCGAATGCTCTTTTTCTTTTGATAGGGTAACGTATCGTTCGACTCGGTCGAGGAAGCAACACGCCGGAAGACGCGTTGTGAACGCAGCCGTACAACCAGCACCGTTATTCCCCACCCCGTAAGCCAAACACGGTGTGAACGTACTCGACGAGCGCTTACTACGCGCAGTATATTACGCGGCGAGTAATGCGTTTACCTTGGCGTACAGTGCGTGCTACGCGCAGTTATCTGCGTGCCCTGCCAGTCACGCAACCATGAAGAACACGTGACCGAATCGACGCAATAATTCGACGGGCATTCCCTTTCGTCGGAAACGACGTTACGGTGCTATCTTCGCGAACCTCTCGCTTGCAAACTCCTACAATCGCGGGAAAACTCTCGAAATTAATCGAGCAATCTCACAGGGGGAATCTCGACACTGAAATTCGTGTATCAGTGTTATCAAATTATTCGCAAAACCTTAGCCTTGGTCGTTCGACTGCTATTTCTCTCGATATTTTCAATTTCAAACTAAATTCGCTGCTCGAAATAATTTTTAAAATACGCGTCGCGCTGGCGAATCGAAATAAAACCGTCCCGTTAAATGATCAAAGCGAAATGTAAATAAATTGTACGATCGAACGACGGAAACGTTAAAAATATGTATCTGGAACGAGGGGGTTACCCCCTGGTTAATAATTTATTTACACCGTGCAATAATTCAAAGTTACGTATGTCTTTCGCGTCCCAAGTATTCAGGGCGGAATGTGCATTATAAATTGCTGAAATTTAGACGAACTTGAGCCGTTTCTCGCGGGTCAATCGTTCGGTTGACTCCCGTAAAATTGGAGGCAATGACGTCGCATGATTATTTCAACCGTAGAGCGCAAACAGTGGACGCGGGCAGCAGCTTGCGGTTGTTTTATGCGACCGAAATATCCACGTTCGGAGCTTTTACCTTCGGATAACACGGTTACACGGCTGTACGCGCATGTAAAGATAAAATTTTTTTATATAAACGCGACCGGTACACGACGAGGGAAGGATCAAAACGTGACTTGGATTAAGGCTGGCTGCGCGAAACGAACCGGCTTATGAAAGGAACCAGCGAAAATATTGTACACGAACGTGTAGAAAAAGAAAAACACGCTCCCTCCCTTGTACTTACGTTAACGCTGCTGTTTAATACTCGTAACGTGCTTTAAAATATTTTACAGTCGCGCGAACCGTGAAACGAAATTTTAATTATTACGCCCTTCGTTTCTTTTCTTACCGCATTCGTGGTTATCTTTCGCGCAAATTAATATAACGAAGGTTGAGTTCGAAGAGGCTCGAAATTCGCGTGTGGTTTAAATTTTCAGATATTTCACCCGAATTTTGCGATACGCGTTGCAACTAAGTTCGTTGCTTTGTGCATTAAAAGGTTCGTGTGAGCCGTAAATAAGCGGCGGCTTCCGGTACGAGGTACGCAACAGGGAAACACACGAGGAACAAGCTTTTTCAGTCGCGCGTAATGTATTCCTATAATAAAAAAATCCGAGTCGACGGGAAATGTCTGCCTCAGCGCGTACTGCCATGTCGAGGAAAATATTATATCGAGTAAGCTAAAAAAAAAAAAAAGAATTTAATCGTCATTAAATCGCGAAACATCTAGAAGAAACTCGTTCGACGAGCATATTTCTATCGAGTCACGAATAATCATAATTTCTCGTCGATTTTAATATCTCAAAGAAAGCAACTCTTTTCCTTGATTTGTTGTGTACCGTATTGCTCGCGATAGAGGCGAAACTACAAAACTTCTTTAATATCGTGCTTAAAAAAGTTCGCGTTGATTTCTTCCGAACTTGAGACGTTAATGCACAGGGTCTTTCGTTCTTCTTTATTTTCGAGCATGGAAATCCAATCGCGGTGCGCGAACGCAAAGTCGGGAATTTAGATTCTCTCGCGACGGAAGTTTAAACTATTTTTTTTGCGAACGAGGAGGAATATTCGATCGTCGAGGGGGGGGGGAGGGCCGAGTTATTGCAAATCGGCTATTATTACGACGCCTGGCTTCCCGACCTTTTCTCGTATTCATGATAATCGCACACGCGCCCGTTAGTTTCACACAGAGGCGTACTCGGCCTTTCCTCCATCGGATTCCGCCATCTCAGCGCATCGACGACGCGAATCTATATTTCTATTTACGATGTGGCGCTTTCGAAATTAATTTTACGACCGAAATATAATTTTAGCTTCGAAAAACTTAGGGATCGATTCTATAGAAATAGAATAAACGGACCGAAGTTTCAAATTAGCGATCGATTTTAAAATTTAGAGACCACACACACTGTTGGTGGAAAATATTAAGAAGAAGCGGTAAAATTTAAATCACCCTCGAGAGTTCCGTGCACTCGGTAAAGTCGAGCTCATTTAAGAGACGCATCGGTAAGATTCGATTTCTAACCGCGTCTTCGTTAATAACGCGAAGAGGATTCCAATGGAACACTTTCTACTCTCTCACGGTGGTATTCGTGACCAGTGGTACTGCACCGGTGTGCTCGTCGGCTTCGTGCACCTGACAAACGAAACTGACGTCAAGATAAACGTTTATCTGGCAGATGCGAGCGGACGTCGGAAATTCCGAGATCGCTGCTTCGTGGAACGAACTTCGCGAGGATCTATTAATTAAGTTTGCGCGAAACTTGGAGACAAGTAGATTTAATCGCATCACCGTACACCTGCCGGACCATTAGTAATTTAATAAACAACGGGGACGTAATACGTCTTTTTCGCTGCGCGCGGCGAGCAAATTAATATTTTAATATTTAAACGAGAAGCTTCCCGCGTTTGAGTTCGACAGAGTCCTGCGCATGATGGATTCGTTCTTCTGCACTTCGGTACTCGAAACATCTCCGAGCGGACTATAATTATGGATGGAATGCATGACGCAAGTTTCAGATTATACAGGATGAGTCTAAACGAGTGTCAGCAGGTAATGAAAGTACGAACTGCGCACGTGAAATATTACTGCATGTAGAGTCGAAGGATGTGCATGAATAAACGAGTGACAAACTCGATGACAGATATACTAGAAAGACGCAATAAACTTATCATTGAATATCATAAGCAATAGAAAAGTTGAATGAAAATGTTTGTGACTGAGGAACGGATGGCACGTGGAATATTTTTGAGAAATCTTCAAGTAAAATTTGTTAGATATATAACAAAGAAGTATACAATTTCTGATTACTAAACAATAAAATTGTTCTGTGTACATTTGTAAATGAGTATACTTTTGTGGATCAGAGAATGGAACTACGAGCGTACGAAGCATTTGAGGCGACAGATTCTCAAGTGAAATTTGGTGTTAGAGGAGTGATAGTAGACGGTGTTTGCTCGCGTGACGCCTGTCGAATGGACGCACAAATAAAGATCAATTGCCAGTGTTGACGGAAACAGTGCCCCATAATCTTGTAGACAGAATATCGCCACGTGCAACACCTGTCGATCAGGGGCGACGTCGATCGCACGGGACACGTTTAGCCGCATGCACGCGCTCGATCGTCCGATAAAACGCGTCCTGATTTTTCTCACGACCGTATCGCGTTGCCTAAGCGAGCTAAACGCACCTTCGCGTCGGTCACGCGACGCTCGTGAATGGAAATCGCGATAGAAATTACGATCGAGACGGCGCGAAAAAAAGAGCATCAACAGAAACCAGGTTTCGAGAACGATCGAGAGTCTCGTAGATCCTCGAAAAAATTTCGAACAAAAATTTGGCCAACTTTGTTTTGCATATGAAACAAATATCGTGATTGAAATAATATTCTGCTCGAATTAACCGAATGAAAGAACGTCGATTTTTTATATTCCCGCAGACTCTCGATGCCTGCTTTAATTATGGACCCATTAACGACGCGGATTCACCGACCGCATCGAGGGAAATATTTATTCCGATAAAGGACGAAAATGTCACGCTACGAATATTACTCACAAAGGGCGGGCTAATTCGTCTTGCCGTCTAACGAGATTAATTAGCGACAGGTTGTTTCGCAGCAACGGGCGCATAGATCAACGGGAAATACACTGAACAGAATTTCAATCGGGCTGAAAATCCCGTTCAGGATGAAAATCGCGAAATTTGCGACGAATGTCGCGCGGCAACCAGGGAAAACTAATTTATTTCTACTTGAGATATTCACGGACCAGCCAATGTCAGTTACACGCCAGCCGCGAGACATATTTCAGACACAAATTCGACAATTAGAGTCGCGCCGATTATAAAATGAATATGAAATCCCCACGGAACATTTCCTTGACACTTTCTCGATTTATTTCCCTTTGAACGATCCTTCCTTACGCTTCGACACGGTTTCGATAAGCCTGCGATTTTTATGCAACCGTGTATCCGTCAACGAACAATGTTTAATCGATGATAAACGAACCTAACGAAATTATTTTTCTTCGGAGTAAACGGGGGATTCCTTTGGACGCGTGACGAAACGAAAATACCGAAGAATGCACGGAACAAGATAAAGTATGTCCGGTCTTCGAAAATAGAGCTCGCGAAAACGCGGGTGGCGGCGATTATTTTTGTAAACGTCGCCCGACTGGAAACGGTCTTTCCAATTCCCTTCGTACAAAAAAATTTATACCAAAAATATTCCGTCGAAAAGGTATACTTTCTCGAGGAGAGCCAAAAAGATTTATGATCCAATCGTATCATCGTTTCCCAATGCAGCTAATAATATTGTTATTGCCCAATGCAGCTGACACAACCTTACTTGATTTATATACGTGTCACGAGTACACCGCGAAGATTGTTGACTGAATTCTCTTGGGGTTGAAAGGCCTAAGATTGCCAATCTTGGGTAAGATTGTATTTACGTCTATTTCGAGTACCAATAGCGGGTGTGTTTTCGCGTTGCAGGCACTCGATATAAACGTGTCTTGATTTGTTCTGCAAGTGTCGTCTACTAATTTACAAACGAAGCTAAAAGATTTCGTCTTGATTTTGTCTACGCTTTGTTCGAAACGCCGTTTCTTTCAGCTCGGTGCTAAATAAAAGACACTTTCGGTGCCACGCGCTGACCTAACGCAGTCGACAGAAACAAATTGCGGCGCCAGATCGAGATTCGATTCGTCGGTGGTACCTTGAATTTTGCTGGACCGTTTTCAAAAGTTCACGACCTTGAAAAATAAATTACACAACGTTCATGAAATACCAGTGGTTAGTACGGATGCAAATTAAATGTTTTATTATCTAATCCTTTCGTTTCGCTGTAAAAAAAATACACAAACTATTGAATTTGTATCTCCTCAAACTTCTGTTAATCTTTTCTCGTTGAAAATTATAAAGTGATAACGGTTTTCCAAAAAGTTCCAATTACACTGATTAAACGGAACCTATTTAAAAAGTTCCATAATTGTTTCAACCCCTCTTAGAAACCGTTTATTCTTCGCGATTCTAAAGGAAGCTTCCTCCGGGCTAAATAAGTATTTCTACCTTCTTATCTTGACCATCGTCGGAAAACTACAGCCAAGAAGATTGCTCGTATTACGAAACCAAGTAGAACAAACAGTCTACTTGCAGTTTACGTAAATGTAAATTCTTGATGCAGTTATTCTCCACTAGAGATAGACGAAATTTTATTCGAACGACAGTCGACGAACGAAAACACCGCGTAGCTACTTATTCCGAGCTAAAATTCGATATTTTTACCCAGCAAAGGGGCAATCATATATTTTTGTTTTAAATATCGTTTTTACATATCGATGTTCGCAACTACATTTCACAGATTTTGACGGAACAAAATGATGAAATAAATTATTCGGTGCCAGGGGATCGTGTTCAACGACGACTAGACACACTTTTCGTGCAAAGTTCAAACTGTCATCGCGCGACGTTAGGAACAATGCCGTTTACGCAACGAGAAATAGCATTGACAGATTCCCGTTGCCGTTGTCCCAGTTACTTTGTACAATAGTTACATAAAACTGGCGATAAACGCAACGGCCCATACTGATTTGGCGATCTGCCACGCCATCGACGTTTCTGCCCATCCTCCGGTTCGCCATATTTACCGATCCGCGCTGTCCAACAATTACTACCAATGGATTTAATCGAATAATACAAAGCGAAACACACGGGCCGCGTTGAATACGAGAAACGACAAGGAACAGCGGATTCGTCGTCGAAATCCATTGTGGCCTGTTACAGAAATTAAACGCGAAAATATTAACGTTCGACCTGCGTGCTTGTTACCTGAATTAGCGGAATAAAATCCGCGAGAAGTCGAACTACAATTGTTCGTTATCTACTCTAAAACTCATTTGGCACATTATCGGTTGTTCGAATATTGTGTAAAATGTATTTGCCGTTTCTATAGATGACTGATTGCACAATGGACTTCTCAAGGTATTTGGCACTCGACGAGTCACTACTAACCCATTGTCTTCGATAATCGATAAAAGATGATCGAAGCTATTAGGTTCGCGCATTACGGCTGCACTATATCGCAAATACACGAATGTTATTTGTTTTCTTTATTAAGAAGTTATTGCTTCATACACAGCTTTTCAGTGAATCGATTTTAGTCGTTTCTATTAAAAAACTGATTCCAAATTCGATTCTTTCACGAGAATTGAACATTTCTACCGCAACACCTCGGTGCCGCAATTTCAGTTGCAATTTCGCCTCTAAACTCGCAGTTTGCATCGTTTGCCTGGGATTCTACGCAAGACACGGACGATTAACGGAGGATTAACCGTAACTGCTGAGCGCGCTTTAAAGCGTCTCTACTTCGTGACAAACGACTCGTTGTAAAAGAATTAAGTTGGGAAATTGAGGAAACGAAACGTCGAAAGGGCTTTGAAAATCTTTCTCCATTCTATCGCCAATAGTACTGATTTCAAAGACTATGAAAATACACAGTAATCGAATGTTTCGAAAATTGATTTCGGATCGCTGACTCATACCCACTCAAGATAAACGACAATCTAAATACGTTCTATCGAGAAACCAAAATTACTGCTAATCTATTCGTCTAATCCAGGCACATCGTTTTCGCCTGATTCTAATCATCCAATCCCCTTCCCCCCTTGGAGAAAAGACGTTCTCCTATTCCGATTACCAGCACGCGCGAGCATGCATCTCCGAGAGAGAGTCAATCAAATTACCCATCAACGATGCATTTCCCTTAATGCCTTAACCGTCTGAGCGACCGATCGATAGCTAGCAGACGCCCGGAGGATCCATCAACCGGAGAAGAGATTTCTCGAGATCTCCGCAAAAGCCAAAGTGCATTTAATCCAATAATGCCGGGAAACATGCGGAGAAACGGTCGATCGTGCAAACGACCCCTCCGTTAAAGGAACAATATTGAAAAGACATTTCTCTCTCGAGAAGCATTCGTTAAAGTTTGACGAGGGAATGCATTTTCAGAAATATTAAAAAGCTTCGCGAGTAACCGGTAATACTCTCGGAAAATTCATCAAAGACTTTCCCCATTTAGACCGTTACTTTGTTCTCGGGCGTTTCCGCGCCTTTCGAGCTGGTTTCCCACGAATGGAACACTTGGACACTCGATCTTTGCCGTCCAACTAGCAAAGTTTTGACTTCCAGAAATCCATCTTACCCCAGAGAACTCCGCCATACTCCGCAAATTCGCATAGATCACTCCGACGGAGACGTGCATCTGACCTTGTTGTTCCACCCCATCGTTCGTCAAAGCACGCTCCTCCTTTTACAGGTAACCCCTATTCTCTTTCCCTAGGAATCTTAATGGTGCTATTTATAGTAATTATCGCAGACTCACGTACAGGTTGAGAGCGTATAAATAATGTTCAATAGGCTATTAATGACTTCTTGACCCATCTCTCAATGCTATTCGTACGTGGAAAATTGAAATTTTCAGATTTACATCCGTCGTCCCAGTGTAACGAGTCATTTTCCGACGTCGTTAATTATTATTGTTGTTAAGCGCGAGTGAGCACGGGTGGTTAAGAGTCACACCTTCCGAAAAATGTCTCCTAACGACCCCACTTCGGCGCGTTTGCCATTCATCGTGGTCCCCGGCAGTGCCAAGGTCTCCGTGCTCGTTCCTCATCTTTTTCTACGCCCGTGGCGACTTCTTCTCCGTGGCCATCCTCCTCCCTCCTCGCCCTTCGCCCACTTTCTTACGGTACTTAGCGACTCGAGTTGTTCTCCGTCTTGGCACGTTTTCAGGGTTAAAAAAGAATCACGAACGATCCACAGAGACGGATAGAGCGAGCAAGACGAAACCCACGGTGTATCGTCGAAACAGAGAGGGGAAACGGGGGCCTCGTAGTTTCCACCGGAAGTCGGGAGTCCGCGCCTTTTTTCCGATCGGCCGTTCTGGCAACGCGCCAGTCATCGCGCTGCTCCCACGAGCAGCCGCCGAAATCCTCACGCGGAAAGACGCGAAGGACGAAGACGCGAAGGACGAAGACGAGAAGGGGGAGGAGTGACGTTCGAGACGTTACCGGGAGTTCGCGGAAAGTCGAAATTGCTCGGGACAAAGGAACCAACGCGGACAAAGAAGTCGATCGTACGGCTTTCAAAGAATCCCGGAGCAATTTTGAAACTAATAAAGCGAGCTCGAAATTAAAGGAGACTGTCTCGTTACTCGTTCTCAAAGGAGCGAGAAAATTGTCTCTACAATTTTGCTGGCTAACGCCCGGATAGACTGAGATTGGAGGAATTAGTTGGAAATTAAGCAATTAGAGATTCAAGGAGCATTTCTCAGCTGCCTACTTTGAACGAGAAATCTTTGACTCTAGATATTTGCAAGCTTATTTTTGGATTTAACGATAATAAAATAGAAATCGTATTTTACTGTAAGCGTCGACACGTTTCGATGGGAATACGTTCGATGAATGTTAGTAAATCTAGCGTTAAACGCGAGTAAAACGATCTTGACCGTCGAAGAATAATGGCCGCCGCGACGGAGATGACGCTATCAAGAGAACGACCAATTCGACTCCGCGCATCGATCTTATGTAATGCACTCGAGACAATGCATCGGGTTGCATCAACCGGTGTGCAGGGAATTTCGCGGAAGTACAATGCACGACTGACACGGTCGCGTTGAATAACGAGGTCTGCAGTCTTCGCTATAAATGCTTCATTGTCTAAATGGAACGGCGCAATACGCTTGTTTCCCATCGGAGGTAAGGCTCCCGGAATCTACCTTTCCGCTGCCCGAAGGAACAGTGGGAACGTAATCTGCTTATCGAATTCGTTGCATCGGTACACGTTCGAAAAGGTTGGGTAATTGTCCCGTCGATTGGGAGATAAGCTACTTCGTTTAGATCAGGATCAAGGGAAGGGATTCCTTACAAGACCCAACGATTATGGATAACTTATCAACGCCCCGCGATGATTTACGATGTAACGTGTTTAATTGCTGTTTCGAAGCGATGTTTCCCCGGGAGAATAATTGAATCGTATTTAGATATTGAATCTATGGTTCGAAAGTGGATGATATTATGTCTTTGAAGAGAATGTTTGCGAACGAAGAAGGATACCACAATTAACGTGCCGCGCGTAATTGCGTCGGGATAAAAACAAAGTGGCGCCTGGCGAGGGAGAACGAGAAAATGCAATAAGTGCAGAGGAACAACACAATATCTAGCGAGGATCAATACCGGGAAGTTTTCAGGAAGCGAACTGCCGTTCGTCGAAGCGCCGACTTGTTGCGAGAGAGTAAAAGAACTGGATGGAAACCTGCAGGATGTATAGAAAACACGCGTCTTCGAAAAGATTTCACGTCGCGAGCGTTCTGTGTTGCATAAAGAAAAATCGAGGCAAAGAATTGACTTCCGTCAGACGTTCTTCGACGGAAAATCTCGCCGGCGTACGAATCGTCTGCTTTTGAGCGTCTCGTTTCGACGACGAGTCATAGCTGGGCGAATTCTATTTAAAACGAAAATAACAAATGTCTGTTTGAAAACGGATCTCAGTCTTTTGCGCGACGTTATTTGGATTCGGGGGTTAAAACGTAGAGAAATCGAGAATAGTTATCGCAATGATAAAATATACATATAAAGAGGAAAAGAAAATAAGATCGAAGCAAAGGATGATTTACGTTTTTGAATCACGTTTGAATGGATGGATTCGAAAATGAGGAGAAAACAGATGGGGGACACGAGGAATACGTATACAGCGAATCGGAGTAATCGAGAAAAAGTCACGTCTCTGGGCCTTCTCCGGAATGTGGAGCAGAAACGGTTCGTTTCGAGTGCGGCTGCATTTAGAGGCGATGCAAATGCAAACACAAAGGCTCTGTTGCACGCGGAGAACGAGGCGTTTCCAGCTTCTTGGGCTTGCACGTTCAACTATGCTCTCGAGAGTATTTTGCGCGAAAGTGGGTGCGAAAAGAAGGCTGCGCCGAGTGGATTGCAATATCCATGCGCCACGATCGTTCTCCTTGAACAGTGGTCCGTGTCTCGCCCGATACACAATACATAATCGAAAACATTTTATTCGAATAATAAACGTCGAATGGAATGCTATAAATATACCAGCATCGAGCGATCATTGTTTCGATAAACGTCACTTAGTATATTTGTCGTGTCTTGGCATAATATGCTGCCAGTGTGTTTTATAATGCACTTTACACGTCTTATTGATACGCGCAGTCTTGTAAATATTATACCACATATGTTTAAAATTGATGTTTGTATGCCGATACGATTTGAAATAAAATAATGAAAGCATATATAGGAAAATGTAGGTCAATTAAAATAATTTCATTGTCGTTTCGATTGTATAACACCATTGATCGCGCTGCTAGTACGGTATTTTCTATCACGATCGCAATTGTGAGTCGTTTAATAAAAATTTCGACGAAATTGAAACTAAATTCGTTTCCTCGACTTCTTCGCCGATCAAGGGAAGATATACGCTCTTCCTGCTCTTCTTTATTTCCCCTTCGTTACCTTCGTCGGCAGTATTATCTCTCTGGTCGTTACGACACGCATGGCTACGTGTCACGAAAGTAGATCTTCCCACGAGACGCCGTGTGGTGGAACGAATCGCGACAAAAATCGAAGAGGTCGAAGAAAATATCGTTCAAAATATATCGTTACCAAAAAACAAATACATACACCTTTGTACAATTTCAACGATTGCAATTAAGAAATCCTTGCAGTTATTTTGGAAAGAAATACACAAAGTGAGACGAAAATAATTCGTTCAGATAAATGATGTTAGATAATTTGTCTACGGTTTTCCACTAGCCCAGGGGAAGTACAGCGGGAAGCTTGTTGAATAATGTTGTTGAATTAGTATGATAATAATACATCTTCATTATCACAAACACAAAATACTAATTACGTTGTTCCATTCCGTTTCAATAGTTTGTAGCTTCGATTAATGCGCAATATGCATCTGATAATGTAAATATCGAAATTCACCGATACACTATTAATACTACCGAATCCTAATATTAAATCCATTTCAGAGGCAACATCGTTTATACAGTGCTAACAATGTTTGAGTACGTCAAAAACAAACTCAGGATTCATTATCTACTGCTTTTCCAATATTTTTCATCCTGTCTGTTGCAACCCCTTCCGGAAGCTCTTGTTTCAAGCAGACATTTCTCACGAATTCCTCAGATTTTTCTATGTCCATCTGGGCCCTCGAAGCCGTTTATTTCGTGTCTCGAGAAAAGATAGACGCGATCTATTTTCAGTAGATTACCGTGTGTATCTATAACGTCACGCTCTAAATTAAACACTAGAATTAAAGAACACTCGAGTAATAAAAACAAGTTAAATGAAATTGAGTTGATAACGAAGACGATACGAATTACCGACACACATAACAATCGTTGAAATCAACAAAGACGTTTGAGAAATTTAAAACGATACTCTGGATGCAAGCAGGGGTTGGAGTTATGGTAAAAGAATCACGTTTTCGGCGATCTCGTAAAAATATCGTCCGAACGAGCCACCCAGTGCAATTCTGAAACGGCCTCGCGAGAAGAAGGTCAATGAGACTGCTCCCGGAGTCGAGAGATCTTTTGTATAAATTTTTGATGACACACATTCGTTGGCTACCTGCTCGCGAGCACGATATTCTACACGGTGTTTACAAAGACGTTCGTCGACCGACAATAAGCGACATTATCGCCTCGTGAATCAGATTTATCAACGGTCAAAGATACGATTCGTATCGTACAAATATTATTACGCAGCCTTCGAACGGAATACGATGTAAATAGACGTGAATTATTCATACTGGACGTTTGGAAAATGAGTATGCCAGCTGATTTAATATCGTACGTTGCGTAAATATTGTAGACTCGTGGAAAACATTTTCTATTATTTAATATTTCGAAAGGTAAATTCTATCTGAACCCAAAAAAACTGGCAATGAAAACTTTTTACATCGTATCGATTTTACCATTCACGAGATTTTATACGTTATTATTTGAAAATTTTCTCTGATAGTATAAGAAAAATAATATATAAAATAGTTAATTATCGTTAAAGGTAACGAATCCAAATTACGCGTTTCGCAACCAGGAAATCGTCGAGGCGCGATCGTAACTCGCTTCTTCGCAAACGTTCCTCTCGATTTTCACCTGATTTTGATCGAAGAAAGTCCTCGCGTTGAACAGAAACGCTTTGGGTAGGCTGAAATCCGTTGGCCCGATTCTCGCGGCTGTAATTACGTCGGGCTAATGAAGGCATCAAAAGGAACGCACGAACTCCGCGTAATCTATCGTTTCCTCGAGGAAATCTGCGATCGATTTATCGGCTTCCACGGCTACCTCGAAGCGCCGTTCGACCGGAAATTGACAGACGACAGAAAACTAGTCGACCTGCAAGTCGACGAGCCGCAACAATTAATAGCTATCAACTGTTTACCAACATCATGGGGAAAAACAATCTGGAGCAATCGCGGCTACCGATGGTCGAGTAATCGTTCAACGAGACCGGTTTTCTCGAGACTTGACCGAGTCAATGCTTCCTACGCGCACTCTACATCGATCGAAAACAGTCTGCTTTGGATCAAAATTTATCTTTGATAAAATTTAATTAAAAATAGCTTGTCTCGGAGCAAGAAGTATTCGTTAAAAATACAGAAACAGAAATATAATAATAGTTCACAGATTATTTGTACGAAAATACTTCTCTAGACCGGTTTTCTCGAGATCTATCCAATCCTTGACACTTCCTACGCGCGCTCGAAATTAATTGAATAGGTTAACCAACTTTAACGCAAATTATTCTCGCCTTCTGACAAAAATAATGTAGTAAGACGCTCCGTCGATTCGTTTTCAATTTACCGCAATACTATATAGCCGTCATTCGGTCACAGTTTTTCGCGCCAATATAAATACTGTCGAAGGATCGTTTATATTAAAATTTCCGGCGCGAGAATGTTGTGTTATCCTACGTCGAGATTCGAAACCGGTTCTCTCCAGACTTAACGAAGCATGAACAGTTCCTCCTCGTGCTCGAAATTAAACGATAATACGAAAATGCAACAAAGGCTCGTCCGCTCGATTATTGCTGCAAGAACTCTACCCTCGAAGGAGAACCTTTCGTTGCAAGATAAAATCTGATATCGAGTCGTCGGATCGTGCTGATTAACTAATCCTTGAATTATTCGACTCTACGTTCGGTCGAGTTCGCGATTTTCGATGCTCTAGAATCTAGGTGACCCGTATTGTACGCTCAGCGTCAATTTATAACGAAATGCTTGCAACACGCGCGTTCGACGGATCGGGCATCTCCGGTTTCTCAAAACGAACGTCTACGATCCATTTAGCACCGATCGAGGTTTAAAATATCCTCCGCGCTCGATCGTTTGGGCCGGATAAGGCCACCGCGATTTCACCGCTGTTCTTTTCACTCTCTTTCTTCGATCTCGACTCGTCTTCTTTCTATACGGTGATCCTCGTTTTGCCGGGAGAACCGTTACCTTACTCAAACCGGACAGGAGAAGGGCAGGTGTCTACTCTTGGGCAGCAGGTGAGTGGGCAGACTGACAAGATATACGGTTAACCTTCCGATAACGCGGACGTCTGATTCCCTGGACACCGTGGGCAGCGAACACGTTGACATTCTAGCGCACAATTCTTGGCCCGACGCGGGAAAACATGTGGCGCCTGACGTAAAAGCCACCGTTTCCACGGAATCATTGTGTCCCAAAAATTGTTGCAAGTTCAGTGTCAAAGATACTTGAAACATCCCAAAGGATCTACGCTCGATGATAAACTTTTTCAAAACGAATCATCTTACAAAATACGCGAATAATTCAGTGGTCGAGAAAAGTGAAAGGAGTCTGTACGAATTTTCTGCGTCGCTTGGAGCTCACAAATTTTCTTATTGCATAGATTGTAAATCTCCATCAAGCCAGTTGTACGAGCTTTATTTGTCGAACGGAATACTAGGTTGTAGGATTTATGAGCTATAAATCAGAAACAGGGTCGCATAGATTATACGTGTACGCAAACGTATCTATAATAAGTTTTAAATGCTGAATTCATCTCTCAAGTGGGTCACCGCTGATAAAGGAACATCTGCATAGTTGATACTAGCAAGATTTCCTAGTAGTTAATCGTTTTCGTATTACTCAAGTTGATGCCATGTTATTAAGTTCGCGTTGATCTCGATAAAACTATAATTCATAGTAGTTAATCTTATTTTACATTCAGTTATTTCAAGCTCATGTATCAGAGCAAATTACGACCAGCATCGTCCGAGAATAAAAATTTGAATTCCTTCTTAGCAGTACTTGGCTAAAAAACATTTAATTGAACGAATCGATCTCGTCAAAAAATAAACGTACTCTTTCTTCGTATCAATAAGGAAGAAAGAGCTCTTCCAAACCAATCGAAAGAGTGTTGAGAACAAATTTGTTACACGTTGGTTGTGCCCGTTGTTTATTATTCGAGTAAAATACTGCTGGTCTCTGTTCAAGGCAAGGCAATGAATGAACGAACCGCAACACTTTCCTGCTCTCACTCTCTCTTTCGAAGAATCCATTCCCAAGGCCTGTTGCCTGATGCAACTGCGGTTTATGGCTCCTAGTGGCGCTCGTCTGCGTGGCCATATAGGAGAGAAAATGCTCGACCCATCCATCATCGAGTCAGCTTTCATTCGAGACGGAAAGATCCTAAAAGCGGCGCCGGCGCGATGTATCAAGTTATCAATTTATCGTCCGACGTTAAAACAAAATTATGGGAGAATAAGACCAGAGCCAGGTAGACTGGACGAACATTTTTTAACGTAGTACATTTAACTCCATGCTAATTAAGATATTAGTCATCGAGTGGAAATGCGAGAAAAGAAAAGGTCAGAACGATTTAATATCCGGAGCGTGGAAACGCGAGAAGTTTTAGCAGAACCGTACCACCAGGAAGATTAGAATTATTATTGCAGATAACGAGTGCATTCCATTAGCTCCGCTATTTGTCCGGACAAACACTAATCGTCCGTTAGTCATCGCTGAGAATGGAAAGACCAGGGGAAGCAAAGGTCAGAACGTTGTTACAGCCACACCGAGGCTAAAGCTATCTCCAAGTCAAAGGGTCCAGGAACAATTCATCAGCGATTGAATGAGCTGTTTTGACCCGCGACAGATCGTCTGTTACGCTTTGAAACGGCTCAAAGTCCTTGTGGCTGGCGGAATCTCGAGATTCTCGAGCCGCAGACAAGTTGTGCAACGCACGATCTGGACAATATGCTTCCAGATCGTAACAGTCGCTACCGTAAATTATGGGAATCTGGCCGGATTCCAGGATTATTTTTCTTAATTTGGGGACAAAGAGCACGGGAGGGGAGGGAATCTTCGCCGAATCGATCGGGGCCCCCTGAAGTTGCGATTCAACTAACGCGTAACGTTTCTGGCAGTGGTTCGGGGTACCAAGGCGCCCCGTGCCTATTTTCCCGATGGAAGATCGCCAAAAACGACTCGACACACTTCGTTGAGCCACATTTGCGCGCAGGAATTCGAAAAGAGAGACAAGGAGCGAACATATGAGCGGGCGATCGCGGTGACATCATCGCGTACGATCACCGACCACGCGGCCACGAGATTCTTTGAAGACGATTTAGCGAAACTCCTGCGACGTAAATACGCCTATTCGTGATCCCCTATCGTTCTAAACAGTGTCGCGTTGAAGCACATTTCACGCGAGGTCCTGTTCGAGTGTAAGTTTTAAAATAAAATTAGTAACCAAGGAAATTTGGAAGAAACGTAGCGACGTACGGATGGAATCGATCGTTCGTGGCATGTAGCATTAAACACATTGGATATTGATTAGCAATTACATACATACGTTCCGCCATGTGCTACGCTAGCTGTACACAAATCGTGACATCCGAATATGTCGTAACAGTATATTAATGACTATGCCCAATGAAAAGTAGTATTAACATATGCTAAGCTATTCCCACGCGTGCCCATCAGAAACCAATTTCGATCTACAACTTCGAAACTGGGATTTGAATTTAAAAAGTTCCGGGAACCGCGTTATCAACGAAAGTACGACTTCGAGAACTTCCGATCTCGCTTTCGAAAGCACCTCGACGAAAATCCATCGCGAGTTCTAAGAATGGACGACTTGCGGAGGAAGGTGACAGCGGTCGACGTTGTCAGAAAGCTTTTACGCGAATCAGCGCGGCTAATTTGTATTCGCGGAATTCGATACGCGTCGATTCGGTTCCATTGAAAGGACGGCTGCCAACATTGCCGAGATTTACCTCGGAGGAACCACGCGTCCAAATCTATTTGCAGCGATTGCATTTCAACCGTGCTTTACCGCCACTTGTATCGATCGAAGAATTTGTGTTTCGAAAATTACTCCTAAATTAGTTCCTATCGGAAATAATTATTTTGTTTCGAGATTCCAAGTGATTTTTAATGTTGATTTATTTCTGTAAACATACCCGAAAAACGGCGCAGCGAGATGTAGAGTAATGGCGAAATGTTTACCAATTCCAAGTACAATAATCGTCGGACGTTTACAGTGTACGGCTAATACAACACGTTCCGCTTCCCTTCGGAAACATCGGCTCGAGAGTGCATCGATTAAGCTTTAGAGCGCACCGACGTACCAACGGGCTCGTCCTTGTCCGTGTCGGACAATGGACAAACAGCACCGCGAACGGACGAGGAAATGATCGTCTGGCTAATTGTACCGCCTTCGGTAATGACAAATATTATTTTGAGTACGTGCGCGAACGAGCCCAAGGGTGCTTACGCGAACTTGCGGAAACTAGGTTGGATGGAGGAGCAGAGATACGGGAAAGCTACGAGTTGATTAAAGGATTCCCGTTTTAACAGGTGACGGGCTCAGCCGGGAGGATTCCGCGTGACATTCGAGTAAATAATTTGCCAACCCTCTGCGCTTCTTCCCTTTGGGCGCTACGCCCATGCTCCATTAGCCGAAACTTAATAATGTAAGACGAGGATCAAGTGTCGCTCCATTTACGACATCTTCCGTCGATACACTATTTATACTTTATTACGCAGCTAACAACGACGATAAAAAACTACGTGCAATTAAAACTTTTAACAATCGTATTTCCAATTTTGATCTAAAATTTGCACAAATATCGAGGAACCCGTGAATCGAAGGATAATAAATTCACTCTCGTGTAAAAATATCCGCTCGGATCTTGCCTCTGCAGCGTTCTACCCACTGCAATAACCAGAGTATCGCAGTCAGCGCGTAATAAAAGGCGTTAAACACCGGAACTGAATGGTTCCTCGACAGCGAGATTACATCCAGTTCGCTGACCCTCTACAACAAGCGTATCGATCACGGGACTAGCCACTCCTAGCGCGTTCTAAAGCGTGTTTATCTCCGGTTACAGAACCGACACCGTGCCACCGGCGTTTCAATTATACTCCAGGCCCGATTCAGCGAGCGGTTTTTTTCAAATGGCAATTTCTAAATAGAATCGCGCGCCGTGAATGTTGAACCATGCGTCGTCGAAGGTAATTCAAACTCCGTCGATGGTACTCGATCCCGTAGACGAAGGAATTCGAATCACTCGACAGAAACGCAAAAGGATTGAAAAAATATTGCACTGGTTGTAAACGCGGATCGCTCAATTTTCTGCTTCGCTTGTTTCCCTTTTTCAATTATTTTTCTCGCGTGCGCAGTTTACCCCTTTGCCTCGTTAAAATTGTTGCGTTGTTCCTATTATTTTGTTTCGAGTGCGGTTTGCTCCACTATTTTCGTAGCTTTTACATGTTTTTAACTGTTTTATTTTTTTTTTTTATCAACCTGCTACACTATACGTCCATTTAAATTTATTATTTTGTCGGATTTTTCTCCTCGTTAACGTATATAAATAAATGATGAATCTGACCCGACGAGCAAACTTGTTAAGTGGACGAACGAAATTGCAAGCGATCACGAAATCATTCGCCAGGCTGCGTTACCATAAACGATTCGAGCCGCTAATGTTGAGGGGAAATCGGTAGAAAAGAAGAAGGGTTGAAGCTCGTGAAATCAATAGTTGGTCTGCTCGATCAGCGGCCAATCGACTATGGAATAGCGATGGACTGATGCGGCTATTTGCCGAATTTGAAGGGAATTATAGCGACCGTCGCAGTTCATTACTCTTCGTTAACGTTCGAGCGATATTTTCGGACGTCGCCGCGGTAAATGGACCAATTTTCGCGCGTGAAAAATGAACAAATGCTCGACACTCTGATAGTCATTCCGTGCCATATTTTGCCAGACAGTTTGCGGGACAGATTGTTCTCTGGCTCCAAGAATCGTGACTGAAACACGGACAGACGAGTATCTCGAATGCAACATGGCTTATCGTTGGACGGGAAGCGACTACCGGAATAAAAAAAACTAGAAAGGAAGATACCTTCTTTAGTTCTCTCTTTCAACGTACGTATTTATTATTTTTCTATGACGAGCACAAATGGCACGAAAATTTGATCGAAAGGTATCGGTATTATCGCAATTAATTTAGTAATTATTGTGTTAGGAGCATGTACGATTGGGAAGTAGGTTGTAGAAGAAACCAGCGTTTTGAGGGAAAATTGTTCGTGCCATCGATACGTCTCTTTTAGGGATGATATGGCAGACAAAAGGTTTGACAGTAGACGATATCGACAGTTTGTAAATTTCTCGTTATCTACCCCGTTTGACGTTATCTTTTCGCGAGTCGTGTCAACGGGACCAGAAAAGACACACTAATCAAAGTATTGAGCAATGAAAGATATCGACGTTTTGTAAAACCACCCCTTTTGATGAAGTCCTATTGTGATTCACGTCGATAATACTAACTATACAATATTTTATTAGAACAGCACGAGCTTATCGAATTTACCATATATTCGCAAATATTGTTTACCCACTCTTGAAACACTACCTAACAGAAAATAAATTTATAAATCAAAATAAAAAGATTCGTATCTTTGAAATTTTTGAAGTCCTTTCATTGGTCTCAAAGAGATAGGTTTCTCCGGTAATGGATGTTTTTCTGAGTTAATTTAAAATAGAAAAGAAGTTTCATAGGCTGTACAGAACCTTGGAACGGATAGATAACGGATTGTATCTCCTCGACACCTGAAAACAGGCCACTTGGCCCGGGACTCTGAATAGGGGTAGCATCATCGACACAGGAAATTGCATCGCAGTCGGGTGCACCCACGCGTGGTTTATCGTTCGATCGAGCGTACGATCGCCGATACACGATCCAATGACACCCGCCAGTTAACCCCGCGGACCATCCGAGTCACGAAAGGTTGGAATGCGCGATCGACCTTCTATGGACGCCCACCGGCGTCGTGACGCGATCCTCGTTTCGTGTTGGTGTCTCGATGACCCTGACCACGTCGTACCGCCGGTGCATAAAATGCTTTTTCGCTAAATTTTCACCGTTCGCCACGACGAACCACCATTCCAGCCTTTCGATGGAACTTTGGGGTGGATACTCAAATGGTTTTTAGTTATTCGAAAGGTCGTGCTGACGCAATAAAAAATACACGAGCCTTACATTTTACCCTTAAATGGCACGACACTTTACTGCGAATTTTCACCCACACAATGAAAGCTCTATTCTCTTTAAAACTTTCCAACTTTATAGTACCAATTAAGGGGTCGAGCAAAAATAATATCACGATAAAATCAAAAAGTAAAGAAATTACAATTCGCAGTGGACGATCCTCGTTTTAAATTTCCAGAGATCATCTAGACAACGCTAACTTTGATCAGTTTTATTTTGCCCCGAGACTGTTCAGAATCTCGATGTCGATGACCACGCGCAAGGATGAGTAAAATGGAGGAATTTTTGTTGGCCGCTTGGTCCCAACGAGCGCGTATTCTGCGATGATGTATACACGTCTGGCGTGTATACTTACGCATTGTTGCTGCCTCCTCGGCAACAAGATCTCTCTCAGTAATCGAGACTGGCCTGGTTCTATTCTGGTGCTGGCTGACAGGGTAAACACACTCGCGGTACCAACGACCCTGTCGCAACATGGCGCGGTCAAGGTTTGCCCAGACCTTTCCAAGGTTCTTTCGTTTCGTTTCCAGCAGCTGTCCGCGAACGATCCTATCTACCCTCTAAGTATTTTCTCAATATTTTATCCTCTCAACGCGTCGACTGTCCTTTTAAAAAAATTAAGAAGGCTCGAACGATCCATATTTCCTCGCGTCAATTTCGTGTTTGCACGTATCACTGTTTCGTTCGTTAATGGAAGCGGAATACACACTCTGGATTCGGTTACGTAAGCGTGGACAAGCACACAGCACCTCGCGCCAACGGCTCCCATCGATCTTTCTCAGGTGTTCTTTTCACGTCAGCGTCAGCGTGAATCGACTCCATAAAAACGAGCTCGCGTCGTCGGTAATTAATAGCGGGTTTCAACTGGAAACATCGAGCCCCGCGGAAAGCAAACGTCTTTGTCGAGGGTTTGCTTGCTTACGAGGTTACGCTCAACGAATCCTCGAGATAAAAGGTTTTCCGTATAAACGAGAAAACAACTGTATCGGGGCAAAAGGGGATGAAATTGTGCTCGTTAGCCGTTGCTCGAAAACCGCGTGCACGCGTCCGTTCCGGAATTATTAGGCCACGTGCTCGTGAAAGCCGCTCTGTTCTCTTCCTTCGTGTTAAAAGAACGTTATGCAAGTACGATGACTCGTGACTCTGTTCAAGCGCTTTGTAATAATAAACGACCGAGGTGTTAATTTAAATTTTCTATCGCGAGGACGGAAAAACGTTTATCCCGTTGCCTGTATCGTTATACGGGATATTACGTAAAAGATTCGAAGCGATCAACTGGACACCATTAATGGGCTTAAACGGGATAAACGATCCCCGTAGTTTACATTAAACTTGATTAATGAATGGTTTCCTAACTCTGGAAAATGCCACGGACAGCAATGCGAGAACCTCGAACGCGGATTAAAGTGAATTTTTATCATTCGGAATTCCTTCGCGCCATATGTTTCTCGTCCGTGTCCATCGGTCGATTAAAGTCAACGTACGCACGTTATCTCTTTTGAAACTCTTTGCTACGGGGTCTTCGAAGCCGCGAAAATCTTCGAAATACGAAACGAAGAAGAAGCTAACGGAGAAATCGACCGCTCGCTATTAAGCGCTCGACGGAAAGGGAAGAACGCCTATTACCGAGGAAGACTAGCGCAAGCAATGGCGGCGAACAGGAACAGAAACAGCACCAGCAACAGCAACGACCGCTCTAAATTACCCTCCGCCGCCCTACGAACAATGGTCTGGAATGTGGCACGAACCCGTCTTCCGGCTGCGAGAGAAACGATTCGAACTGCGTACGCGTATGCATACGAAAGGAATCGACGACCTGCTTCCAACAACAACACACAGATTTTTAGAAAACAAATATTTTTTACCACTCTCGAAGTTTGGTAAGAAATGTTAAGCAGAAGAAAAGTTTACCTGCAGTTTCTTTCGTAGTTAACGCTATTCAATCTCCCATTAGGTTCTGTTACGTTAAACAGACACGCAGCTGTGAGAATAATCTTCATCCCTCGCGCAAAAATATCAGGTAAAAACGATACGTATCTGCTATTCGCGACACTTTGCCTGTCAAGTTTTCTAAAAATCGTGGATGATCGATCGAAGGATGCTTCTTGCAAATCCTTCTTGCGAGCCGTTTCTTGCGTTCCTTCGAACGTGCTCGCGTTCGTTCGTTTTCAGCGGCTACCAGGTTCGATTCTTTCGAGTCGTAAAAATATCGGCTCGAACGATTACCCTGGAAACGCGGGTTCCTTGCTCGGCGTTGCGGTAAGAGCAACGGCGGCGGGTCAGAAAAATCGCTGTTTCTAGGCTGCGCGTATTCGAAGCGTCTTTTTTTCATCCCGTCGCGTTTTATTTACACGGGAACAGTTACGCCTCTGCGATCTCGTTGCGAATTGCCCGGGGTGCCGACGGAATGTCTGGGGGAAGATCGAAGTTGTGGGAACTCGAATTTCTCGAGGGGGGTCCCTGGACGAATCAAATTTGGCAATGCTATCTCGTCACTTGGAAACTAGCACCTTGGTCGAAACTGGCTCTATTGAATTCGATTTTTATGAAACTTGAAATAGATATCTGGAGTTGTAATCCCTCATCGTAACAGAAGATTACATTTTTCAAAAACCATAATAACTTTTCACGTTACACCAACCAGCGAGAAATCAAAACAAACATGTGGCGTTGATTAATCCACATTTCCAGTGAATGAAAGAGGAACCACGTGGCGTAGTCGAAGGAAACGAAGAACAATCCTGAGAACACGTTTGTATAAAAAAACAGCAACTCGAACGCGTTTGTACGCACGAACGTGGACGCGTACGCGTTGATTCAACATTGAATCGCTGGGAATCAGGCATTCGTGACAGCGGTGTCATCCGTTGTCATCCCGGTGTCATCGTGTACGCGCGTACCATCGGTGACATCGTTTCCACGAACTTTCGAAATCGTTCGTCGCTTGTCGAACCGTGATTTTATGGTTGTTGCCTCGGACCGATGCAAAAGTAACGGATCTGCGCGCGATTCGGTCGGCCGTGGAGCCGTTATTTCGCCTCGCGTGGCTGTCTGCGTTTTTCAAATTCCGATCGCGAGAGGGAAAAATCGCGGTAAGAGGATTAACCGGGACAATGCTCGTCGCGTTCCTCGTACCCCGTTCCACGCTACTCTTTCTTCGTGTCGCTGCAAAATATCTGATCGATCGTACTGGATCCCCCAACGGGAGCGCAAATAAACTTTCGACGATCGTTTCGAAAATCAAACAAAATTCAACTACAATGCCTCGACAGCGTACAAATGTCCGGAGAATTAAAATCGTCAGATTTATAGACGTTGACCCGTGCTCCTCGGTTTTCAAGTTACGAACAGTTTTAAAAAAATTCCTGTTCACTGCAACTTGGCGCAGAACAAAATTAATCGTCGATTTCGGTTCCCTGGCACCGATGGCGCGTTTGCTCCATCGATTCCGAACTCGCAACAATTCATGGCGGGCAGACACTTAACCGAGCGAAACTTCGAAATCGGTGCAATAAGACATTTTATTGCATTGCTGATATTACCTATTCTCTCTGCAGAAGACGCGCATAAAATCCTCATAATGATTCATGAGCCAGACACTCGGGGAACGCAGTAAACCAGAAACCCTACTCGCTAGAGCCATCAGGCCCGTTAGTCTCGAAATTCCAAAGCACGTATTTTAGGACTCGGGATACACGAGTACGATCGTTATCGCCAAGGATAGAAGGAGGATCCAGTCGGTCGAAATTGATTTCAGCGACGAAACGCTATCCTTATAATAACCACGCGATTATGAAAAGTTTGTACAGCCTTCTATTTATTATGTTTACTGTATTAAAGAGCTGTAAATATATTTTTATTTCTAAAATTCCTGCGAGCTCGGTACGATCTATTCTTTTTTAAATTGTCAAATAAAAAATGAACACGCTCGAAGCTGGTTGAAAAGTTTTGACGCGTCCTATCAATGGTTAACACGTACAAAGCAAACGCGTCCTCGATAATGTTCGTCGAGCGACGCATAGTCGTTCGCATTCGTTGCGGAAAATTGCAACGGATGCATCCTGCGTATCACGAGGGAGGAAGAACCGGTGTATCGACAGAATTCCCCATAGAAACGCAGGACCGGAGAGGCAACGTCCCGGTCGCAGCTCCTGGGAGATTTCGCCACGCCGACGATCGATCCGTTCTGCGAGGGAGTTAACCGAATCCCGCTCGAATAACATGCTCGAAACTGTCGTTCTCAACTTCGAGAATGCACTGTCGCTACAATGATCGCCTTCGTGGTGTTTACGTTACCGAGGCAAAGACGGGACACCGCACAGTCGATGTTCTGTTCGGAATTACATCGGTTTCGCGGCTGTTGTAACGCGTCGAGTTTCCAGCAGTTTCTGAAAACGGATTAAGAGGAATCGTTCTCCGCGCTGTTTGTTTCTCGAATTTCGTTGTTTATTTATTGCACAAGGAGAGGATCGTAGAGGAAAATATAAAAGAATTTTTGGTAGGAAAGGACGTGAGAAATAGTTGGAACAGGTAGCTAATAAAAAGAAGTTTAGCACTGCAGAAGCAGAGATGAGACTCGCCAGGGTGAGTCTGCCAAGAAGTATGAAGATGGAGAGAGGAGGCGAAGGGAAGAAAATACAAATAATGGCGAGAAGGTGAAGACATATTGGAAAGAAGGGGAAAACGTTTAAGCTCTATTGGGAGAGATCAGAAAACGTGGGGACACTTGACTTTGCAGAAGGGATGGAGAAAGTCTCTTTCTACTATCGTTATGCACGTTTAGGTTTTTGTTAAACAGAATTATAATTAATCTTTAATCTCTTCTTACAATATGGGGCTCTATTCGTGTAATATAAATCTTTTCAAATGGAAGGAAAGAGGGAGGAGATACCTTCTTAAAAAATAATTCCATGAATAATTTTGAACTTTTAGATACATAATTCTTTGAACTTCTTTTGATGAAAAGAGTCGTGGGCGTGGAAGTGGAAAGAAAACGAAGAAGGGCGGGGACACCGAAGGGTAGAAGAGTTATTAGTAGGAGGATACAAGGGACAGTAATACAGAGTGTTCGGCCACCTCCTGGGAAAAATTTTAATGGGAGATTCTAGAGTCCAAGATTCACGCATTCGTTCTAAACGTATTTGCAAGGAATTGGTTAACTTGTTTTCGTAGATGCAACTCGAAGATGTCTCTAGTCTATAATAAGGTAGAATAGAGTATTCTAGGATTCCTGGAAATCAGCCTACGAACTAACGAAATAGCCCACGGTCATTCTCGAGGTCATTACGCGTACGACCGTCCAAGAATGCTCGATAGCGATCTCAGGGTCCGGCGTCTCGACGGATTTATACGTTTCAAATAGACGCGCGGGCCATCTGTTTGTCGAAATATCTTATACGACCAACGATCGAACGCTACAAACGTTCTTCAAATAACACCGTACGCGCCATTCATCTTCGGATACCAGAGACCGCGGTTGTACGCGTAGCACGCATCAAAACCCAACGTGAGAGCTCGCGTCTAGAGAAATTCCGTCAGTTTCCACTTAATAACACCTCGATGCCGCGTCTTCGTCCGAGCTGGAATTTTCAGTCTACCGCGACTAGCGATGGGACCGATCCATTCCCTACTCTATACATTCAATCAAACACTTGAAAAATTAAACGCTGCATCACGAAGCACGCAGATGGAAAACAGAAGAAACGTCGAGTGGGTCGAGCTTTTAAATTTTCTATTGCACAATTTAAAATTTTTAAGCGATTTTCGAGTAATTCGGGGTGAAAAGGCTGGGTGATCGGATCGGTGCCATCGCTGGCGAAGACGCGGCGCGTCGTAATGACTAATCAGCGAGTGGCCCGTCTCGCGAACCCGGATTCCGCAGCTTGTCCCCCCCCCCCTCCCCCCGCGAGTACGTGCACCAGCAGCTCAAGCGGACCGTGGTAAATATTTATGCCCCGCGGTCTCGCACTTTCTCGCTCTTTCGGGCCAGGATTATTTATGGGCGCCTTGAAATTCCGGAAGAGGAAGCGATCGCAGCAGAAATTCCCGACCGGGGGTGTCTTTAATCGCTGGCGAGCGAATATCTCGAGCACGTTGTCCCGCGGATCGCGTACGAATAGTTTCCCCGCCCAAGGAATACGCGAACGACGATTCGCGTTTCACGGTTGCTCGCGTCGCGGGAACTTTTCAACTTCGGTGACCCAAAAAATTCGAGGTCGAATTTGTCTCCGAATTAAATGGAACGTGCGTTATTCAGGGGAATTTCCCATTCTTGGAACGAATGGCTCGTAACGCAATAAAGATCTACGAGGGAGAAAAAGTTAAGTTTATTTTAAATTCTTTCGAAAGACGAGTGGTGTGAAGTCGCGTGAACTCGTTGAACGTCGAGTGTAACAAAAATTAGGGATCCACGGAGGCGTGAAAGTCTCGCGGGTGAAATTTCTCCGACGACGAGAGCGAGCAAGAGTAGCGATCACGCTCGAGGCGCGTTGACCTCTCGAAATACGTTAACCCGTAATTAGAGAAGCTTTATTAACGTAATGGATGCGTGGGCGGGTCGTACGTTCCTCGGTATGGTGTAACCCTCCAACCAGTGTCTTCCTTTCCGAACGACTCGTTCTTATTCAATTATCGCACGTGTACGAGTATTACGTTCACTCGTATTCGAGAAGAATGTTTAAAAACGTTGCTCGTTATTTCATTTTTCTTATCATATTTTCATTTTTGTTAACGATAAAACTGTTGACCATCGAGACAATCTAATCTGCACGTATCGAGGCGATTTATTTTAAGAGTGTACGAATTTTATCTCGAGATCTACATGCCTCGAGGCAGTCGCTATTATTCTCTTTTATTTTAGAATCTCTGTCGTGGTCCAATTTTGTAGAATATTCCTATGATCTTACGTGTTCGGATTTTATCGGTACGAGTCTGCAAAATTGAATACGAGAGTCTGAAACCAATATAAGAAAAGAACCGATGGAAAGCTGGAAAAAGGAGAGGAAATGTGGATAAAATTTGAAAGTATTAGCCGCATCCCTCCTGTCGAATTCTTCCAATATTCCATAAGATAATTAAAAATTACACGATTACTATTTGCCAAGTTTACGTAATTACTTTTGACTTTCGTGGGTGAACGCTCGCAATCGGTAACAGTTAAAAATGTCTGTGAGTTCCTTCAGTCTTCTTTAAAGTGGCCAGGTCCTTCGGCACGTCTGAGACGTCTTAAATAAATTTCCTGCAGAGGCGTATCCTATTTACGATATCGGAGGAATTCTAAACTTCATTTCGCAAGTACGACAGGAATCCCGTGGACCGTGCTGCTCGAACGGATCGAAAGATATCGAATGGCGAGGAACGGAATATTGAATTTCCCGAGGAAGCGGGAGACAATCCGAGACAGCCGTTTGATTTGCTGGCTTCTCTATTATTTTTTACTGCCTCTGCAGCAGGACGTCTCGTGCGTGAACAAACACCACCGAAAAAGCAGAATTTTTTTTAAAACAGATTTTTATTCACCGTCGTTTCCCGGTCGTCGAGATATTCGTTAAACAAGGTCGCTGGGACTTTCTCGATATGTGTTACGGCGATTTAGTAGCATAATCCCGCGTAATTGTCGCGTAATTGCGTCCGCGAAGTAGAACGAGCGGCGAAAGTCGACCATCGAAAGAAAATCTCGCGGAATCTCGTCGATAAAAACGTCTATGTAGAAACTATGAAACAATCTCGATCAAAATTTTAATAGATCGAACAACGTCTACGCGTTAAAGAAAAAGAAAATATGTAATGTTAAAAAGTTTAGCTTTTCTATTGCTAATGCGAGGATGCCAGTTTGGGGGATATTATTATACCAGGTCAATAAATATCTGTTTTACGAAAGATTTTGCTCGAGTTGATCAACGCGTTTAGAAAATCCTCGGCCCCGTGGCTTCGTAATCCAGCAATTGGGAGCAACCTCCCTGAACAATGACGATAAATAGACGAGACTCGTATTACCTGGTTGAACTCGTCGAAGACAGAAGCTACGGAGAAAAGGAACAGAAGAGGGTGGAAAGGAAACCTGGCGCAATTAGGACGCTCCTATCCGAGACGGGGAGATCTCTCGGGGGATGAGGCAGATCTTGGTTGCAAACGATCGTATGGAAGAATTCACACCGATGGCTGCGCCCCGGTTGATAATTGCGCCACGAAAAAGGGAGCAGCGAACCGATCCTGGCTAATTTCTTCCAACGATATGAAAATCCACCTCGAACGAACGAAAGAGAACCTGCTCTCTTCGTTTCCAATCTGTGTAAAACCTCGAGACTTTACTTCCTTCTCGATACGCTACTTATTTTTATTTTACTCTAGGATATTTGTAATTTCATCCTATTTATCCGAAGAGAAATTACTTCTTACTTCTTACTCGTTCGTCCACAAATTAATATTTTTTTCCAAATACGTAACTGGACTATGCAGTGTTAATATTCTTTCTTTGTTTAAATAAGGATTTCTCCTTATATTAAAATGGATGCTACGCCACGTTCGATTTTATCCGAAAGAAATTCTTGAAATTAACTGGAACGTGACCGAACCAATCCACGATATCAGAGAAACGTACTCAACGTTAAATATTTAGTACGTGCAGTACCTTTTACTCTCGGTATCAAATTAATTACTTCTTATATGTATATTGTAATTTGTATTAGTTAATTTCATGAACTAAGTACCCTTGTGTGAAACGAGAAAAGGATACTTATTACCATAGACACGGTATTATGCATTTTCTTTGAAGAAAATTCAAAGCGAGGATATCCTTGGTACCACAGCAAATAAATAATGCACCTTTGTCTTTGCCTCGTCTTCCCACCAGCCAGATAAATATTAATAAACGCTTCAAGGGGGAGAGATGAAATGTTCAACTAAAACGTAACTCTTTTTCAACGAAGTGTAAACATTTACCAATGGCTAAGAATTCTATTTAATAAAAAATTTTCAGTTTGAGAGTCGCGGAAGTTTTCCATCGTGGGCGATCGAAACTCAATAATGCACTTAATGATTCCAATTACTGGAATTACCTGGGAATTTCCACGTTTCCAGATAATTCCATTTCTTCGACCGTTTGCACAGAAGTACCGAGCGTATATGCTTAACAGAAGCTAATTGAATTTTTATGGTCTTCGGTCGTACAGTTTCCATATTTAAAAATTCTCGATCGAGCAGTCTTCCGACTTTCCATTCTCGTTTGCTCGTGAGCTTCATCCGTGGTCATAGAACTCGAGGAAAGTGAAATCACTCGATAAAATGCGATCGACGCCATAAACACCGAGGAAGCAAATTCCCGGCAGCGGATAAACGGTTCGCTGTTGAATAATCGCGCGAATTTATAGATTCTTCGTTGGTAGCCAATCTATCGAATAATCCAGGTACTCCTGGAACCTGTTCTACGAGGAATATTATTTTATCCCGCGTCCATTCGACTCAGACTTCTTAAATAGTAATTGCAACACGTTCGTCGGTTGATTGTGTCGCTCTCCACGAGCGACGGATGACGCAAACGATGACTCCTCCGCGCATGAAAAGCTTCGAGCCGACAGATCGTCGTCAAAGGATGACTAACATCATCAACGAGGCATTAATAGACAGAATCAGCCGCGACTGGCTTGTTCAAGAGGAACCGTACTTTCTGAGAAGCATTTAATGTTCGCGCGAACAACAAAAAGAAAACACTGGAAACGTACAATAAAATCCTACGGCTTCCTCCTCGACGCGAGCATCGCGGATGGCTATAAATAAATATGCAATAACCCATAACAAACGACACAACCTACGACGAGGTGTTCCTTCAAAAAAAGGAAAGATCGTCTGTGGAGAAGCTTCTCCAAGAAATTTATTTCCAAACGTGTTATTTTCATTTCAAATATCGAGTAAATAGTATGAAGCTTATAATCACTTCGTAATGTACGTTTGCGCTCCGACGTTTCGATTTCCGTATCATCTTTATTATTCATTGCCAGCGGAATAATAGACGTCGCTTTGAATAATAGACGCTGTATAGAAATATCGCGATGCAATTCGATCTCTACGTTTTCGTTTCATAGTTCAGAACGAGTAAAAATTCTAATCTCGAATCGAAAGCTGTTTACATTTCGCTTGATAATTATTTTTCCGTCGATTTCGCGTGGAAAGATGATTCGATGGATGGGTGTAAGTTTCGTTGGTGGTTTGTCGCGAAAGCAAACCGCGCCTCGTTCTGGAGCATCGATCAGAGTCGGCTCGAGTCACCCCTTTTCCAACTCTGGTCAATAGCCGACGCGTATCAGAACTAAAATTAACTCCCTTCAGCGACGACAGCCTTCTGGAACGAGGTTCGCCCCGTTCACCTGGCCGACCCACGTCCCGGAAACTCGCTCGTGAATCCCGTCGAGGCTCACAAAGAGATGGGAAGGAGCCAGGCTTACGTCCCCCCCTTGCGAGCCACGTTAACAAATGTCGCTCGAAGAGCGCGTTTCGCGCGACTCCGCTCCAACTTCGCTTTGATCGCTCGCTCGTGTCTGCTCAATTGAATTTGCCCGTGGCTGACGCGTCGAGCGAAACAGAATTTTGCTGGTAAACAATTTCGCGCGCGGCTCGCGGGAGGAAAAACCGAGAGAGAACGACAACGTTTTGTTTGAACTTCTGGTCAACCGTGGGGGCCTCCGTGTAAACTGTTTCCGCCCCGTTGCGCCCTTTCGACTGCTCCGACGCGCTATTCGACCTAATTATCGGGATTACCGCGATACGAGCTTTGACAATTAAATCTCCGAGTACGTTAATACTTTCCTGCGAACGTCTTTTCTCAATTTTTTAATTCATAATAAGTTAGTCATTTTATGATTGCTTAATCTACCGAGAGGCACAAGTTATCGATTACTGACACAGATCCACGAATCATAACGTTTGAACTTTATCAGTAAGCGCAAAAGTACGCCGATATCTAAATGAGAAATCGAATATGCTTTCAACGCTCTCGAGAACAAACACGGTTCCCTTCGCAAGCAATCCTTGAACTTAATTGCCAAACTGTGTAAAATCGGTTTACTCGGTGTATCTCGTGCGGAAACAAGAGGATGTCTAGGCCGAAGTTTCGTGAAACGTAAGCGAACGAGCGAGTCGGTGGTAGATAAAGAGAGGCGATAAGAAAGACTCGAAGCTGGTTTTAACAGAGACGAGTCGACTGTATAAAGGAAACGGGAGAACAGGAAGTGTAATTCGATCCCGGTGAATTTTCCTTCCCCACGACGTAAAAATCTCTTTTGTTCGGCTGTGTAAGATTTGGGTAAAAGATCAGACACGTCGCCGGGGACAGCTGTTTGTGACAGCTTGCTGTCGTGTGGCTCCACGTGTCCCGCGAGGGGTGCATGGAAAATTACGAACGAGATATCTTCCCTCTTCGTTCCGCGCGTAACGAGAGGCCGATGATCGATATCGAACACCGTTGGAAATAGCACCGGAGGAAGATTATTCACCCTACGGATCGCCAGACGCCCCCGCGAATATCTGCGCGTTGCGATCACCCGAAAACCAGTCCTAAATAAATTCCTACGGTCATGAATTTTGCGCCACGCTCCGACCACTTGGAATCAGTTTGAAATATTAACTCCCCGCTACGAGCAAACGGTCGATGCTGTTCCTGCCTGCGGCGTTAACATCGATCGTCTATCAAAAGACAATGAAATTCGCGGGCGAACTTTAAGCCGTAAGATAATTAGTTCTGAAACTCGTATCGCATTACTCTTGGATGTTAACCTCGATTCAAACTCTCAAAACACAAATTCTAATAAAAAATAATGTTCCATTGCTGTAATAGAAATTCAGACCACAAGTGGCTAGATCCGAGCTACTTGATTCGACTATGACCGCGAGATTGATGATATCACCCGCCTATAAACGTGTCTTCATTGATACCACAATAGAAGCTGTATATATGTTTATCGTTCCACGTACGAATTTATGCTTGCCTTCGAGAAACAGCCTTGACATTCCACGAGAAAGACGTGGCTGCGAGTTGTGGTAGACCCGCGAAGATTAATCGATTCCATGCAACACCGAACAAACTTTCGAGACCCGCGAGACGCATTCTTCGCGTTTAACTAACCCCCGAATTGCATGAATGAAACGATTAGCCTTCGCAGAACGTTTTCACCGCCTTCTAACACGCGCGTTCGCTCGTTTCTCAATAGTTCTTCTTTTACCCTTAACCTAACGTTCAATTTTAATACTTTGTATTTGAGAGGAACAAAACGAAACATATACGCTCGAAGGTACCATCGCGTTTATTTTCGTTAACGAGCACGGATCTAAACTTTAATTTTACGTTCGTCAAGATCCCAATCGCGCGACCGAAAATCCTCAAAGGAACGATAGGGCAATTCGGCTCGCTCGTAAAACTGACCGTAACAGTCTGTTTCGAGGCGAATAAACATCGCCACTAAATTTCGTGGCATAAAAATCCAAGGAAACAGCCGTCCTAAAACGAACGAGCAAATTCGCGGATAAATTGCGCCCGGGATAGTCTAAATATCGATCCGGACGAGGGAAACGGAATCTTCGATAAATATCCCAAGATGTTTGGATTCCGCGCCCGGTGCGAAAGGTCGAATCTTGCAAATGGCGACAAACGGCTGGACGTTGCCCGTAACTTTCCTCCTCGCGGCTGCTACGCGTCGACTTTTTCTCCGAATCTCACGAAATCGTAAAGTTTCGCGCGGGCGTAGAACGTTGACTCGGATCGGTCACCTGCCCTCGTATATCCTTTTCACGAGAAAATCCCCCGGGTGGCGTGCGGAGTTTCGCGATCCCGTTTCCTCCCTTCTTTCCGGTCGTTGCGACTCGGCCAGACTAAACGAAGCCCGCGGCGACGTGAAAAAGCTACGATCGCGGATCTCGCGTCTCGAATAGACGCTTTTCCTCCGCACGGTCGAGAAAAGGCCGCATTTTCCGGGGCACACAAGCTCCGCGAAATTAACCGATGAATCTTCTATGAGCCGCGTTTCTCGACGCCGAGCCCCTTCCGCGACCTACGAGAGCCATCTTTCACGCGGAACCGGAAGAAAGGAGCCAGAAGGTAGACCACCGTCCTCGATTGCGCGAATAACGCACCCGTTCGACTAGCAGAGATTGCAAGATATTTCTGCATGGAAAGAGAAAAACGATCCTTTCACCTTCTTGCATTTTCACGTAACGTATTATGGGACACTGCTTTCTAAATTAACCCTCTGCACTAATATTTTTAATCTAGCAAACCATTCGAATTTACCCTCTGAGGGAACAGAAAGATATTATTGTTTTGAAGCGAGGAAAAAAAATATGTTTCCTTGGAGTTTTCACTACCTATTAGTGTGTTTGAATTAATGGTAAGTGATCGAAGAAAACTTTTAATCGAGAACGTCGACAAATTTAATAAACGTTTTAACGAAGACGAAAGTTAGACTTTCGATTCTCACACACGGTGTTTACAAACTTCGAAATCGATCGATTCCTGCGACATAATTAATAACTCTGAGCCAATTTCCCATGAAAGTGGTATGCTCATTGTCGCCGTGAAGCCTCCGAAGTATCCAAACCGCCCGATACATCGGTGAGAAACGTTTCTGCGGAGATGCGAGTTCCTCGCGGAACAACAGTTGAATCATCGTACCCGATTAACGCATTGCGCAACCACGGTCGGTTGCGCGAGCGTTTTAATTAGTCTCCAATCACGGCGAACGAGTCGCGAGGCGATTCTCCAGACGAAAGTGTTACGGAAACGTGGAACAATGAAGCTCGTCAGGTGTTACGATGTATCGGGAAGCATCGCGGAATGAAAGTATGCACTCTGCATGAAATTTCTCGCGTCATTGTCTATCTTTGTACATGAAACGTCACGAATAAATTAGTCTACCTTGATTATATTTGTTATTATCCAAAAAATATATTATTCGTCTCTGACGGCAGTCTTCTTTAAAGAATGGAAAATTTTGTCGATAAAAAGTTTCGAGCGTCGTTCGACCGAGGGATTCGTTCGCGCGTTAATTATCTTGCTTGAGAGGCATGTAATTACGCGTACGCGGATTCATACACGGTGCAGGTCCAAGGAATTAAGTTTTCCCCTGTCCCGGCCGCCTTATCTTTCCTCTGGGGAAATTATACTCTGTCCGAGGAAGAAAGTTCTACCTCTTTCATTTCGGGGCAAGTGCTCACTTCGTGTTCCGTTTAAAGCCCTACCTTTGCAAAGTTGTTCTCCGCGGATCTTTGAATGCCTCTGCTACTTGTTTATTACGTTTCGCCGCTTGCATAGTGCCAGTGTGTTCTATTGTGCGCGCGATGAACCGAGGAATGGAAATAATTTTCGAGTTGCCCGTTATTCGATAGAAAAGTAAGCTCAAAAGTAAGAAAAATAAACGCAACGCCAAGAATTAAAATTAAAAACTACACGCGATCGTCGAGGCTCTATCGAATATTAAATATTGCAGAAAATGGTCTAAGTTTGAAACGATGTAAGTTCGTAATACGATCGCACGAGTAGCATAGCAAGCGCGGTATAAACACCGCAATATTGGTTGCCACATTCGACGAGATAATCCGATTATACTGACCAGCGTAATATCAATAAATTCTTGATTTAAATAATATCGAGTTCCAGCAGCCTATTAGAGTATCCTTCCTTCTTGTCCTCGAGAGTGGTTGACGTCAGAAGCGATTACGGACCGTGACGTTTCCTGCTCCGGCATCGAGCAACGACAATAAAATCCAGGTAGGTATAGGTATCAAGTTCAAGGACAAACGGTAGAAGACAGAAAGGGAACTTTAGGATCAATTCGGTAGATTTACGACGCCGGTAGCGGGCTAAATAGCCCACTCAAAATACACTCGTCCCTTTAAGGTACCTTTGCAAAACGAGGATGCATATTTCACTGCACGCATCCTTTGTGCTGTAATTTTGACGACCTAGTTTCTACACAGGACGCTCAAAAAGAATGTCGAGGATACTGGGAGTCTATAGAAGCTCGTACAGGGAACGCAATTTTACTACGTTACAAGAATTCCTTCTCTCGTAATGAATCACACGTCGAATGCTAAGTATTCTCCTTTGGAAAAATGTAGTTAACATTTGGAATGCGTCAAAACCTGTTATTCTTGAAGGAACATATACTCCAGATTAGATTCCGCGTGTAAAAATGAATCATTGTTATTTCCGTTAGCGCACGAACGTATGAATATATCGTTCCGTTATATAAAGTGTTTACTAACTATGAGGATCGAGTGCTGTATAATTGTTAAATATAAATGTCAAGGAAATTATAATTACTACAGTTTCCTTGAAATTATCATCCGATTTCTCTACGACCACTTTCCAACTTTGTCTGAACATTCTGATTCTTCGATAAACATATCTGGGCAACTTTCTCGAAGAAAAACGACTGGTTGATCAAGAAAGTGTGAAAAATGTATTCTAATGTCTAATCGTCCTAAAACCTAAAAACTTCTTCGGATGAGAAATTGAAAGGCTTATTATTCGTTGATAGAAAATGGAGTATACTTTGGATAATACAAAATTTGAGCAAAAATTTTTTTAATTCACGTTAGAACATTCCACTATAGCTTAACCGTTTGATTACTGGTCCCGATATCCCAATGCTATTAATTCTATGAATCAGACCTACGCCCTGCAGCGATATTAGTCTCCGGAACATTTATGAAATCGACTGCACCTTTCACCATTGACTCAACACATTTTGGAGAAAGTTCTCTGTTAGGATCATCGACAAACCATACAATCTTCCATTGAAATTAGATTTACGAGGACCCGTCGAATTTCAAATTTTACTAAATTATCAATAAATCTACTGTTAAATTTAGATTCGCGTTCGATCACTTCGCCCAAAGTTTAATAATGACTCTAGCGAACCGTAACCGTAATATTCTATTACGATCCAAGATAAGAGATTTCGTTGGAGTTACACGACTCATTAGATTCTACTCGTTTAATCTTCCCCGCATAGTACACTAATTTTATTGCCGACTTCTGTTCCAGTTTCATCGCGGTTTCCTTTCGCAATTTTACGACGATCAGCTCCAGAAACGCGGCGCGGAATTCTACCCCGAAATGCTGTTCCGCCAGTTCTTCTGATTTGTGGCATATAATCGGGAGAACCAGCGGCAGAAATGAGCATCATAGCTTGCACACACGCTGTTTTAGAAGCGCTTGGGATTCGAATTTATGGCTGGAAATGAATACATATTGCTCGATATCCTTCTCTCGACTCGTTTTCACAGATTCATTTTATTTACGTTTCCACGGAGGGTGAAACAAATTCTTTCGTGGCTCATCGTCCGAGACTCCAGTTCCACGAGTGTATACAAAACTTTGATATTCGAATTCACTTTTGGTAAAATTGCTTCGTTCACAAAAATCTCGGTTCGAGGCCTCGAAGCGCGTGCTCGTTTTGTTTACCGATTAATCCAAGTCCTATGTCTCGAGGAGGACTCTCGATGGAATAACTGAGCTACGGAAAACGTTTCGTCGATCGAAGTCCACCAAACGACGTACGGATCCCATTTAACACCGATTGCCCCGTGGTCCATGCTCGAGGACCCCGAAGGAGTATCCCAGACGTCGAATTACACCCGCCCCGTTCCCTTCCCTGGTCGAACGACCGGGAACCCTCGACTCCCAAGTTCCTACGGTGTTATCCAAGCCCGCCCAACCGGGAGCAACACACAGCAACAGCCGACAAGCTGCCGGCTCTCCGCTCAATGAATGATTTCCGCGCGCTGTTGCCACATTACGTCTGCATTCTGCACCCATTACTCCTTCTCTGGCGTCGCCATTTTATCGTTTCCTGCAGCTTACTATTAAACATTGCGCAATTATGCCTTTACCACTGACCTAACAGGCCGAGCCTCGTCGCGCCAGAGCTACGTCACCGTTTCACTGACTCCGAGGAACGTCTCGCGTTGTCCGGTTCGTTGGTCCGTGCGTGCACCCGAACGTTACGGAGAAATTCACCAAGAAAATCGCCTATTACCCCCGGGGGGGAGCTTACATTTTACAGTACCGCGCTCCTTTGTTCGTCTCTGCGAACGTTTCGAGCCTCTACGATCGTATAGAGTGGTTTGGAGCGAGCTGGTACGTACGATGTTTGACCAAACGATCGATGATTGTGTGTATTTGCAGTTTTTTAGTCACTAAATCGAATTTTCATGAGAGAAAGAGGGGGTGGTTTTACTCTGAATCGAGTGAAACATCCATCGATTCGGTCAAACTAATATCGACTGGTAGAAGACTGAATATAGATCGACGATAAACACCTCTTGGTTAGAACCGGTATGGCTATGTTTGTTTAGACTTAGAGGGAAGTAAAAGCTGGCAGTTAAATAAGCAGTCCCACGAAACGACCTAGTAACGTTGCTTACGGTACATCTATTGCTCCCATGCGTTAAAATAGTACGGAGAACGAGACAAAACATTAGTGAAACAAAAGTTGCAGTTTACTCTGAAATAATTCGATGACCACCATAAACAAAGTTTCGGAACCACGTTTCAGGATCACCCTGTAGACTGCAGCGATACAAATCCCGTCGTACGACGCCAGACTAATTACTCGCGCAGCCAAGTCGATTCTATTAGGCCAATCCATGAGTAACGAAGCAATAAAACGAGACGTATACCCACCAATTTAGTACGGACGTGTCAATATAGACCTTTTTCCAAGCTATATCGTCTCAGATACTTTATATTAGTCACGTTATATCATCTATAAGTTAAGTCAACGCTTGTATATTAATTTTAAACCCCTCGAATGATCAACAAATTTTCAGAAAGCTACACGTTTGTACGCTAGGTGTTGCTCGCCGAACGAGCGAACGTAGAATTCCATTTCCGACCGCGTCCGTTGCACAATTCTTGCGGCGCGTCGGCGACAGAGCGCCTAATGACGAATCGCGCGTATTAGGACGCCAGGAGATGATTGATCATCGACTGTGTCGAGAATGATTAACCGACAGCGTCGTAAAGGCGCGGCTCTGCCGCGAGATTCTAACGAGACGGGGCTTTCCTCGCGGGAATTCTCCCGCTCCGCGAACGAGAAAAAGGAACGCCAGTTCCGGAAAGACACTCGCCACGTGGCTTGAACAGGCTTTCCACGAAGGAAGAGCAATTTCTGCGCTGGACGAGAAACGCGATCGCGATACGCCCTCGTTCCCAGCCGACCGGAGTGGGCCAGGAGTCGTTCATAGCGCGACAGAAGTAATTGACCGATTCCTAGATACGAGGAAATAGTAAATAAATAAATTTTCTGACGCTTCTCTAAAGCAAACGTTTCATGTATCCCTCGAGAGTAATAGAGAACATAATGATTTGTCACCGCAACAGTTAACACTAAACCCATCGCGACCGGTCAAATGATTTATATTTTTTTGTAAGAAATTGGACAAAATTCTGGTTAGCTTCCGATGTAAATAGGAAATATATGTATAGCAAAGACGAAAGAAGAGAATTTATAGTTTCCACTGTCTTAGAACAGTCTAACAACGCGTATTAAAAATAGTTAAACTTTAGACGTGTGCAGTTCCAAAACTACTAGTGTTTTATTAATTATTGAACCACCGTTGGCAGCGGCAAACCTTCCCCTTTAAAATGGTTTTTTGTTTTTGTTGATCCGACTTTCCGTTTCGGAGATATCGTAATTTATGTAAATGGTAATTTTTTTAATTCGACTGTCTCTGTCTTCGTCTAGCGGAGTCGGACCTCCTTGTCGCACGTGCGTGGTGCTGACCTACCCCGCGTACGTGACTGTCGTGACCCAGTTTCGGCGTAGTATTTCCAAGAATTTACTACGCCCTATTTACTATTTTCACACAGGCCCATTCATTGATATCAATGAACGTAAACAAAGATTCGGACTCTTATATCTCCGTAACTAGCCACCGCATCGACTTGAAACTAAAATCGCTATATCTCCGGAACTAATAAAGCTATCGACTCGTACAAACGCTCATTTTAAAGGGCATTTCATCCTCTATCCTATGACTATACCAACTACTATATTTTATGCTGTCTTCTATGTTTATTTTGACATTTACTTTGACACTACATGCCGAATGAAGTTTCAGCAATTCCTATCGATTATACGACTGGTGTGAGATAAAACTGAACCATAAATTGTTTATTTAATTGAAAATGAATTTAAATACAGGATGTTTGCGTAATTACTAGCCTGCATTTTTTCTTAAATAGTTGTCTTCTATCCGATGAAAATTAAAAAATTTGTTAACATAAAAGAGAAAGATATCTTACGAATAAACATCAAAACACAACTTTCTATACATATAATGCAAAAATTAGAAATACGTTGCCTCGTAAAAGAAAAAAAGGAAGACTAGTCATTTGACCAGTCATGGTATGAATGGGTAGGTTTAGTGTTAAGTATGTAAGGAAATACGAAAGTATTGCGGACAATTTCTTAATATTTTTCTAGGTTCTGAGATCAGTCAATAGTTTTGTCGCGCTAGAAATGGATTTCTGGTGCATTGTGCGACGACCGAAACACTCGACGAGCACAATGGTCCCGATTCGCGAGACGAGTCGATCGATCGCGATCGATTATCTCGTCTAATGAATGCGCAAACACGGATATCTGAAAGGCTGGTATGTAGTTCTCGTATCTGTCGGTGGGAGTCGAGTGCCTTTCATCGTCGCTATCGAGTTTTGATACATTCTGATCCAGCCATTATCGCGGCCGATGTTTGCGCTTCGATTACATTGTGAAATCGGTTTTCGATCAATTTTGTATTACTCGAACGATGTTTTAGCCAGATGGGTTTCAATCGAACGAAGCTGGAACGGTTACAACGATACGATCGACGAGTTTCCGTGAATCTAGCGCGAGTCTACCTAACCCAACCATTTTCAAACTTAAGCTCATCCTCGACCTTTAGCGCGACAAACGTTAAACGCGAGTTTTGCAAGAGGGTTTATGCAAACTGCGCTCGGAAGACAGAGAATTTGAACAAAATTTTCGCGACTCGTCCGTACTATTAAAGTCCTGCATGTAAATTTTCCTCACGACGTACGCGCTGTTGCGTCCCATCCGCGATGCACGTGCACTAAACCGCCTAGATTTACACGTACCCGCAACAACGAACGGCAAAACACGTAGACATACGTGCCTCGAGAGCGATTCACCGTCCAGCCTGTTGGTTACTTTGAAAGTAACACGTGTTGCATGACCAAACAGTAGATGGAAAACTATCTACGAGCTAAGACGCTGAGGAGCGGTTAATAAGACTCTCGAACGAGATTCGATAAACGCAGAAATCTGAGACTGTTGGAACAGTGAATCATTTGTCGGGCCTGGTTAAGGTTCTTGGAAACAAGGGCGGCCTGTTCCCCGTGAAACCACATTTTAGGAGGCCAATACGAGCCCTGTATATAACTTAACCGCAAGCTGAATCACTCTGATCCCAAAACCGCCAGAAATTTCAACTAGCCAGAATATCTTCGGCAAAGGGCAATCGAGGCATCAATTTTATTCTTACGAACTATTCCTATAAAGGGATACTTTGAGTATTCCCGGAAAATGGTAAATTATTTTAACAAAGATCCGTGTTGATACAATTTCTCTCTGTAAACTCTGATAGAAAGTTGTCGAATGGCGTAGCCTCATCCGCAGAAAGTTCTTGCTTCGATTCGTGTACTGTATTGAACTACCCGGTAAGAAATATCCGGAGTTTCGATTTACAGTTTTATAAGAAAAGCTTGAAACTTGCATATTTAGAATTGTGTGCTCGATAAAACTTATATAACGAAATAAACACGACACGAACGTTCTCGATAAATATTTCACATAATTTGCAGTTCCCCTGGAAACGTACGATTACGACGATCACTGTCGTCGGAATGGAAGGAAGTAGCCACGGGAGAAAGTACAGTTCGTAGCTGGCAATTTGCAAAACGTTTTATGGAAAATCTCATCGTCTAGATTTACAGTAACACTGATTGTTAAATAAAGCAAGAAGCATGTTTTTTTTCTAAAAGATGCCCCAGTTCATTTAACTATCCTAAAAGAGGGATTGCGATTCGGAAGGGTTAGGGAAACGCAGTTGCGGAACATTTGGTAAAACGTACAAATTCGTCCGTCTCGTTTCGGAAGGTTAACCAACAACAGTGAAAGAAAACGAGGCTCAACGATTTATCAGAGCTCCGGGGTGTTCCTCAAAAACAAAAAGGTGGCCACGACAATGGCACAGACTTTTCGTGGGAGCGCGATAACAATGCTCCCTTCGCGCGAGCCGTTCCGTTAAAAAGGGGAAAGGGAAAACGCTAGTCCCTTATTCCTCTCTCTTTCTTTATTCCTCGCCCCCGCGGTCACCATCGTTCTCTGTCCCGCCTCCCTTTGTCCCTTCTTCGCACACCGACCGACGACCTCCCGAGATAGCGCCAACCGAAGGAAGTAAACGGAAGACGGCAAGAAAAAATAGGGAGAAAAACCACGTGTAGGTAGTCGGTGCACTGCACTCGCGGGGTTTGTTTACAAGCCGTGGAACTCGACTCACTTCGAGTTCCTGGGCTTGGAATCGAACCAAGCCGATTCTCTTTTCTACCACGTTTCCCTCCGCCGCTATACTCTGCTCCCCTTCGCTCTATCGTTCTCTTCCTGTCTCCTCCGCCGCCCTTTTTACTCGCTGAGAGCAGCCCTCCCGCGCTCTCAACGATTCGCGTAACGAACGGCAGTCTGCGAGCGATGCACTCGCAGAAACGTTGCTCACAAACTGGGAACAATATTCTATACAGCTATAACGAAGGTGGACAAATCTGCTTCCTCGTACCGCTATAATTTTTCTATGGAATATTATTAGTTTCGTTGAAGAATATTCTATACAGATATAACTCTACGACGAAGGTGGAGAAATCTGCTCCATCGTACTACTATACGCTCTGAGCAAGGCTGCTACAGATGTAGTCAGATGTTTCGAATAGTAATCGCGCTAAAAGTAATAATTACTAAAGAAATTACTACCGTCGCTAAATTTGTACGAAACTATACCGGCGGCCAACGTGTTAAATAAAACCAGCCGAATCAACATTAATACACGCCTTCGTTTCTGAGTAATGCATATATCCCTGAGAGTAACGAGTTCCAAGAAGACTCTCGAGTGACTGCATCGTTTTAAAAACAATTCCACTAATGCCGCCTTGTCGTCGCGTGCATACCGATGAAAACTAGTTCGAAATAGAGACGAGCAAAATTCCGTTCCGATAATAGTCGATAAAACCGTGCTTGTTAAAAGCTTTTCTCCGGAGTCGCAAAATTAGAGAATTCCTGAGACTCACCGATGACCGTGTTGGCCGCGACTTCCTTAGCGGCGGCGGCGGCTGCAGCGGGTCCGTGGGCCAAGAAATCGCTCAGGGACAACGAGGACGCGATGATCTGCCGTTTCTCCTCGAAATTCAGGTAATCCAGACTGTTGCTCCTCTGAGGACCCGCCACGATGGTGACGGTCTTCGCCGCGTGATGATGATGGTGCTGCTGGTGGAGATTGTTCTCCGCGGGCAGATTACCGGTCTTCTCGTTATTGCCCTCGTTGGCGGCGGGACTGGGCACCAGGTAGACGCCGCTGACGCGTATGGACATCGTCGACGTACGATCCTTGAAACGACCGCGCTTCTTCCTCCTCCAGGGGCTGAGGATCGCGACCAGGCCCGGTAACGAAGCTACCGGGTGCTGGTCGGCTGGAACATCCTGACGGCTGCCCGGTCGAGAGGTCGGCTCGCGTCGCTTGTTACTTCGCGGCAGCTCCACGGCTCAGGGTTTAGTGAGTTCAGGCTCGGCGTGGAAATTTATGGGTTCCCCTGAGCGCTGCTGGCAGCGCGGCTACCACGTACAGCGTGCTGATCGACGATCTTCACGATCCTCTAAATCCCAATAACGCGGTTACACGCGACGCGAAGGAGCAGTCGAGAAGAAACCCCATCAATGAAAAGTTATCGAGGGCTTCCGTCGCGCGCCTCTACGGTTATTGTCTTCTGGCTCGTATAAAAGGTACAAATATAAGATGGCAGGATATTGCGTGGAGCGGACGATTCACGTTATCGCTTCGACGGATTATTTGCAGACTTCAGCGGAGTCTCGGGGACCTTGACTGGTCGTGAGTTACATTGGCACGTTGCGGCAGTCGTTTTCTCTTGTTCGCGACGTCGGGCGCCTACGATGTTATGGCACTGTACGATCCATGAAGGATAATCGGCCAGGATAGATGGTTCTAATCCCGCGTCCAGTGGCGTTCATTTACAATTGAAGCCAATCGCGACGAGGAGGCGCGAGTTCTTTTTTTTTTCTCTCTTTCGCTCTCTCTCTCGTTCTCTCTCTTTCGTGACACGAAGTAGCCACGGTCGACGAATCGTCCTGCGCAATGGGAACCTGGGTAAAGTTAACGATGATGCTGAACGACTCTCGTGAATGGCGTGCATTGTGCCGTACGGGAGTACCCGCGAACGATTATGTCCCCCGTCCCACGAAATGTCTCTCGCAGTGTCGCGGTCCACCGCCCCTCTAATTACAAACTGCTTAATTGGAGGCTACAACGCGCGGCCCTGATACGCAGCTTTCTGATCCGTTTGGGAAACCATGCTGAAATCGAACGCAACGTTCGCCGCTGCACAGCGTTCGCGCACCGAATCTCACCGTACGAAAATTTCCCGGTTGCACGATTTAACGAAATCACTCGACCATCGCCCAACCGGAACTCGAACGATACCGGAATTGGGGCTAGGGTTGGGACTGCTCGAATATTTCACAAACGTTTCAACTCGATCCCGTTACAGTTCGAACTTTCTCTGTATCATTAACAAATGATTTTGCTTCTAAATAAAATAACAGCAATATAATTCTTAATGCCTGATACATGGTATACCAATGTGCGACTCTTTTTAGCCTAGTTATCGTTAGTGAAAAAGAATAAATATTTCAAGACTAATTGCTGGTGTACTTGTAGATATTAATAATAAATTTTTGTACACTGAAACTCAAATTGAAGATCGACGTTTATTATATCTGCTATAAATTAAGTCCTTTTTAAAACTTGAATTTCATTTAATATTCGAGCGCCCACAGATTCGTATATTAAATTGTCTGAATGGTTTCAGCTCTAGCACGAACGCTTCTATACAGGCACGATCATTAATCGAGATTAAATGGTCGGTAATGAGAACAATAAATCGGAGAACGAGTGATTAATTCACGAGGCATCGATAACTTACAGTTTCCAAAATTTGAGCTGTAAATTTAGTCACCGTGAAATATTACCGGTGAAACGTTTGCTATACGATCGCCTATTACGATCTACTATTCGAATATTCTATTAATCAAACCAAGTACGTCGATAATAACTATAAGAATTGCTCGTTACGAAGAATTTAGTATGAATATTACTGACGTGAAAGTGATATAATAACAATTAAACACGTCCAACATTATTAATTGCATGAAACCAGGATACAATTATTGGCATTTATAATTACTTCATTAGGAATTTTTCAAGCATTGAGTAATGAAAACTTGAGTCTATGAATCATTGAAAAATGAAATATCAAGAAACAATTATCGTACACCTTCGAGGAACAGATATACAGCTGGCTGTACAGCTAAAGTTGCTGCGCTCAAAATGTCGTTTATGCAAAACTTGAATTTCACGGAATGCTGACGTAAGTGAAGCTATATTTGACTGTCAGTTATTATAGATCATACTAAAGAGGAAGTAATCTCTTGCGAAACGTGTGAATTATCTCTCAAGGAACACTCCAAATTTTACTAAGCACGCCTAGGCAATAATTAAATTTTCTAAAATCCGTAACGACGATCGCAAATGCATTTGAATTTCCCCGTGAAAAACTTGAAAACGTGAAAACTGATCTCATCGTATAGCGATGGAAAACTTCGTGAAATTCCGGCACACTCTGTTCCTTTGATCTTCCGCCAACAGGTTTTCATTTTTTTAAGCGTGCCGATCGATATAGAAAATAAATTGCTCCGAAATGAAAAATCCCGGTGCAAACAACGTTTGAAGACTTTCCAACGCCAAGAGAATATAGAAAAAGAGGCGTACAGAAGCTGTATCGATTAAATGTACGAAGTTTCATTGTTGACGTTTCATCTATACGGTGCACTGTCCTATAAATAACACCGATATATTTACCGAACAATCTCTCGTGTTTATTCTTTTCGCGTGTTTGTGAATTAATCAGCGGGACACGGTAGAATATCAATATCGCTGTTCGTAGGGAAACGGAAGCGATGTTATTGGGCGCGCAATAACGTTCCCGGAACGTTCGTAAACCTAACCGGTATTTTGCTCGAAAAGGCGTCGTGACGCCGAAGATCGTGACACGAGCGTTCTCTCGAGTATAGAGAGAAATATCGCCCAGCTGTCGCGTGTGCAAATAAAAGGCGAGTTTCGATTACGTAAAATATTGTAAACGTCGTCTGGTATGCGGCCGTAGCTACAAACACGAAGCCGGTTACGAATAACCTCAAACATCCCAGGCTCGTAACCGACCGCTAAACGCAAACGTGGTTACGGGTTTACAGCGGCGCGCGTAGAAAGCATATTCGTTTTTATCGCGGAACGGAGTAACGTATCGGAGGGGCAGGCATGGTGGCCACGGGACGGGGCGAGACGCATTTCGTGTACGAACGGCGGGACAACAACGAGGACAGACGTACTTTACGTTTCCTGGGGGGTCAATGGATGGCTCCGTTTGGCAGGACTCGAATAAAGGGACGTTTCCTCGGCGTTATATCACAGCGGTGACGATTCACGGGCAGGCGTCGCCACTCCTTCGCGGGACACCTGTGTGCCTTCTGGCTGCAGGTGAGAGGTGAGCGAGACGGAGAGAAAGGACGCAACGATTATAAACACAGAAGCACATACTAGGCGCGTACGCACAGAAAACACAGGTGCAAAAGAGACGGAGATATTTTTGCAGGCACAACTGTGGGAAGGCACGGGGTGCCACGAACTCCGAACTTAGCACGAGAAACGACGACGACGACGGCGACGCAACGACGACGACGCCGACGTCGACAGGAAAGCACGCACACGAAAGTTGACACACACGCTCGGTCCACCGCGAGAGACACTGTATAAACGCGTAGACGTCTCGTCGCTGGAAGTTACTGATCAAACGAACTCGCTCGTACGGCACGCACACACGCCACGGGGTTGCACGGTTCGCGCGTGGACGGATTCGCGACGGAATTAATTACGAGCGTATACGATGCAACATGTAAAAAGCAAACGGAGCCCAGCGATACGGGCAACAACGACAACGACGACCGCGCCACGAAACACACACCGAGCGAGGCTCGCGAACACTGAGGGCGGCCATGCGATCGCCGCGCCGCCACGCGCTACCAACAAGCATCGTCGACCACGAGACAACGCTGTGCCGGCAGAATGGGGGAAAGTGAACCTTCTATACCAACTTCGTCGTAATTTTTCATTAATGAATTTACGGAGGGTCTCGTAGCTTACCGCTCGGTTACAACTAGCTACGAGTATGACAGATACACGCAGTGCCGCGCTTTTCTAGACGCAAAAAACACCTACGCCTCGGGCACCGATCTACTACTGACGCTAATTGTTCCATGCTCCATTATTCCAACACTTTGCTCATTCAAATATTTCGCTATTCGAATATTATTCAAACACTTCATATTCGTGTGTACATTTCTATTTTATCGAAGAAAGCCTGATACGTTTACATTTTGCAATAAACAGTCTTTCAAAAGTATTCGAAGCTCATTCACAGTATTGGAATATCTCTAGTTCTACTCCATTTGAAACTGAAAGTTCAAATACTGAATTTAATTTATTTTTGGCGCGCTACGCAAACCTCTGCAAATTTGTAAATCATGTTTGTACAATATGAGAAATATATTATATATTTTCAACAGCCTTGTTTTGTATTATTTTTCATTTCACGTGTCACTGTTATCGCACATTAGAGACACAATTTAATCGGTCTCAAGATTCATCGTCTGTGTAATTTCATTAAAAGACTACCCAAAAAAAGATAGATTGTATAATCCATTATCTCGAACCTCGTTTTCTTATCAAAAATAACAAAAAAACACAATATCGCAACTGCTCAGATCCAACTGAATCGAAACCGTAAAGTTCAAAATGGAGATTTAAAAAAACTTTTAAGCTTCCAAGGAGATAAGATACTAAAAATAATTGACGGTAATTTCGGGAACATGAAAATAGTAAATGAAAAGTGACAAAGATATTGTACTCCATATATCATTCCTGTTATCTTCACGACCAAAATGATTCTAAATCGCTAAGCTTCTGGGATTAACAAATCGTCGCGTCAAACTTTGATCGATCGTGAATCACAATTAGTTTCCTCTTCGCATCGATCAAAGATTAAGTAAGAAGAAACTTTATTGTCGCTGAAACTCGTGACGCTGGAAAAACGTTGATCACATAACGAACACGTGATAGTCGACCACACTGTACAACTACATTCTCCAAGCTTATCGTACTTGTGCTCTCTGTATGTTTCCGTACATGTTCTTTTGTTGCTTTAATTGAAGAAAATTATAGATTACGTTGAAATGTTGTCCGTGCTGCACATTATATGCCAAAAATATTAACCACAAGTCATACTCGTGATCGACTTCGAACGCGTACAATGATAATTGCAAACCGCAGTCACGCGAATATTCACCGCTGCGCAGGTCTTCTAAAATGATACCTTATTACGTGCTCCGTGTCTTTTGTATGTTTTTCTCGAGTCTGTTTGTACGCAATAAGCGTTTAATTACTCGATACGTACAATGTTCAACGTAACCCGTTTCGTCTCGATCGTTTCAATTACACATTTCGATCCGTTAAACGCGGCGAACTTTCGAAATAAAGGTCAAATTCAGGCGATTTCCTGTACCCGGAAGAGCTGCTGTTTCAATTAGACGCATCCAGACCGTGCATTGAAATTCCGATGCAAGGGGTTAATTAAAAGTTCGGGCAAACAATTACAGAAATAACGATTCCCGAGCAGTCCCCTGTTTTAGTTTACCGTTGGATAAAACGGCTTCGGGAAACACCTACCTGGAATCTTCAATTTTCTCTGTACAAAAGGACGATCGAAGAAGTTTCAACATTAATGTCCAACCTACGCAGAAAAGGTAGATTCGCTCGAATCCTCTTTAATAAGTTAAACTTCGCGATTGCATCGAGTCGCTGATTATAATTTTTCTTATAGAAAAATAAATAAATTCCAGAACGAAAATTTATAAGAATGCTGTTAACTGTCCGATCGAATGGGATCAAATTCTGTTACAAAGGGCTGGAACTGTCTGCTCGAACTATACCCTGTCGATGGATGGATTCGACCGTCGACGGACGCATCGAGGCGCGAACATTCGAACTGGAGAAGCCCACAGGCTGGAGCATGACGCGAACCACGTGGTATTTCCGAGGCGTCTAGACTCCCTAATTTAAACCGACTCGCGGATCTACCGACGTTTCAGCCCCGTCTAGCCGCTGTCACAACGAACGACTGAAATATGAGAAACACTTTGCGGCACGGGCCAGCGCTCCGAAAAGAGGAGCAGATTTTTTCGCGATGATCGCCACTACGAATCGCCACGTTTGAAAACAAAGGATGCTCGAGGATGGCCTCTTAACGCGTTCCCCGCGGTAGCTCTTTTCGCATACTGCAACGCGTTCGTTGCCACCGGTTGGAAAGCCAAGCTTTATTTAATCCATCGTCTGCTTTTAATTACAGGGAAATTAAATGTATTAAAATGGTCACCTATCGCGCACAACGCGATACTGCTCTTCGATCGATACTTCATTCGTTCAGACGGACATGAACCAGGATGCCATCGCTGTCGCGCGCGTGTGATGGATGACAACGAACTTGTTAATATTTGGACAGTTGGTAAAATGGAATATTTATTGACTACGGCGACTAATGGTGATGGAGAATCTGCTTCGACTATTTTTTCCCATACAATTCCAAGATTTCAACGAGTCCCGTGCCCCTTCGTTGGTCAAATAGTCGTGTAAATGATAGCGGGATTATTTTATGAGAAGAATCATCGAGTCCATGGATTTTATTACGCGCGAGGAAGGAGACACGGTAGAAATCGAACTGAAAAGTCGGTCGAAAATAGAACGGAAACGGTATTATGTTCTACGGTTTGCTAACCCGGTGCTCTCATCCTTTACGCTCGATTGCGGCTTAAGCAACATGCGTCTGCGTCGAAAAGTAGCGGAAACTACCGTCGAGAGATGCATTTATTGGCACGAGCCCAGTGGAGTCGCTTCTCCAGCGTGTCCCTCGCCAAATGTAGCTCCGCGACCGCCGTGTGCGTAATTGTGTCCGCGGAAACGGGGAAACAACGCAGTTTTAAATGCTCCACCCCTAATACGCGTATCAATCCGCGATCTTGCAACGTGGAAAGACCGTCGTGTTACGGATCAGTTCAATGGTCAAAGCTCTTCCGTCTATTGGCTCCTCGCGACGCAAAGGTTCGTTCGTAATATTAAGTCAGGTATATAAACTGCCCTCTGACCCGATCCATCGATCGCAGTGAATTAAGGTCGATTCGTCGAAGAAGAAACGACGCTTTGGCCGAGGCTGCGCCGCGTACTGTCGACTTCTCGTCGATATCGAACCGTTTGGTCGAGGAGCAAAGATTTCGACAAAAATGCTATCGACAGTTTAACGACGGCACTTGGATGGAATTTATCACGAGAACGCGACGAGCGGACATTAAATTCCGCTTTAAGCCCGGGGAAAATAGCCCCGAATGTTTGAAATGTTGAGGGGAAGTTCATGGCGATAATTATATGCCTGGTGCGCAAGCATTCGAGTGGTACGTACGCCTCGAATATGGCCAAATGGATTCGAACAACGACGCGCACTCGGGTTGTACGTAATCGACGAACTCGTGCAGAAAGTACGCGAATTGTTATCAACGTCGAGCTACGCGTGACGTTGCGATTGATGACAGAGGAATTTTAACTAAAAATCGAATCGAACAAAGAAATTCCGTCGAATGGAATTTTGATACGACGATCAAAATATTTGGGGAAGGTTGTTTCGATAAAGATTAATAGCGCATTGCTATCGTAAAATCCGAATTTATGGACGGTGGATTTCAATCTCGTCGCGGGCGTCGCTCGTTTTCAGGGACATTCTTTATAGTCGCCTGCATCGCGTAGAAGCTATCGAGACGATTTATTTAAATACAGATATTTCGATGGGCGTATGAACTCCTCGCGCGGGGATCCGGAATAATCTATTATTATCCGGTATGTTGTGAGCAATTCCAGGAACCGCTCGGTCGAGCGAACGCCGCCCACTTAACCGTATTATTAATTGCAATAAGGAACGAGTGTCGTCGCTGACCCGAATTACGGGACAATTTACAATTAAGTGGCGGAGACGTATAATTAAGGCAAAGTGACGGTGCATCAGCGACAACCGCAACCGTCTAGCGGCAGCTGGTGTTGCACTTACGGCTTCCTTCTGCTTTCACGAGTTCCTAAATGCAATCTGGCCGCAACAAGCAACCGCGGGCCCAAACGAACCCGTTCCGACCTGCGGGAAAATCACTTTCCATGAATTGCATTTGTCGGGGCCTGGCTTTCCCGATTGTCACCGGCGGGAAAAGTGACACGGTCGAATTTGCTACGCGATTGCGCCGCCCCACGGATGCGACTGACACTGCATTCCATTCGCAACGTTTCGACGATACTTGCGCAGCGATGGGTTCGAGACACGTTTCCATCGAAACAAACATCACGATACTTTATAAAAAAAGTGTGTGTATGCCCAAGACGCAAAAAAGATTGTCTTGACATCCAGCACACGAAATTCTCAATGGAAGAATCTCTTTGGGGTATAACGCTATCGGTCAAATTTATTCTCCCTTCGCTATGAACCACTAAATCTTACAAATACAGAAGTCATGGTGTGTTGCAAAGGGCCCCTTTCCAGAGTTATTTATTATTATAGAGAACTGTTAATAACAGTTGAGAGGAAGATTAGAGAAACAGCAGGGGACACACGCATTAGAGGAATTCCACAACACAAACTGTGTGGGTGATGAGGAACAAACAACAGGAGGAAGGAGAAAGAAGGAGGGAAAACTCGAATTTTATCAACCACACAACAAACACATGTGAGGTGCTTGTGTGTGAGGAACAACAAGCACCAGGAAAAGCCAACTCAAGCAACCATCAGAGGAGGCAGAGGTATAACACAAGGCGGTCACCCATCTCGAGGCGCACGCGGCTGAACGCGCTTTACGTGACTAACGGCCGGAGGCGACTCAAACCCATGAGACCAACTCCGCTATTACTATTATAGACTAATATTTTCTATTTTTTCAACAAGAAAATATTTTTATTTTTTAAACACAATAATACACGTTAATTAAAATACTCTACGTAATAAAAAAATATTATTTAGACTTCTAAAAATAAATTTTCCCAATTTAAAAATAGCAATCCAAAGACTGAAACATTCGCGTATTGTAAAAATTGATCATAGTATACGCTATTACATTTTTTACAATATTTAAAAATTATTGTTCTCACGAAACTAGTAACTTCTCCATATGTTGTATTCATAAATACTGTATTGGGAATTGGCATTTAATTAGCATACAGTACATTACGTGTCACAGTTTAGTTATTTGAAAACGTAACTGTATATTACGAAACTACAAAGCCAGTTAATGGGCTTGTAATTGGCCTTGGCGAGTACGCGACGTGTACGACGTATCGAGGGAAGGATCTACGATTAACTTTAATGCAAACTAAAAGCGTTTATCGTGCGACCACGCGATAACTGCTTGCGCTACGTCCGTTGGATTGTTGGCCAACCGACTGGATAAGACGTTTCTCGACGCGATAATGGCAGGAAATTAACGACAGCTAAAAGGGATGGAAACAGCGGACGAAGTAATGAAGAGATTGCTTTCCTTATTACCGTGTAAATTCATTCTAGTTTACTACATTACCAGTCACTGGTGAAAGTAAAAGTATCGACTCTCGTAAAAAGTTAAGCAGTCCTTTCTTCAAACCGTATCAATATTTCCTTCGTTTATAATCAAAATAACGCAAATGGAAACGAATCGAGACCCCGATGTTCCATTTCGAGGAGCTTGAAATGTTACGAAATTCTTAAAACTGTATCACCGTGGTTCTCAAACATTTACCAGCGGAAGAAAGACATTAAAACCGTTAAAATATTTATTCCCGCAAACTTGAGGCTCTTTCGCGGAGCTTTAATGGAAATTAGAGAAAAAGAACGCCTTCTTTGCGTGAATATTATCTCTCGAAACGATATTTTCATTTTTTAATTATACCGAGAGGATAATCCAGCACCTCGTGCGTTTAATCATGCATTTAATAAACTCGTCTGGAAATTAAATTTCTTTCCCCGTTATGGTTGCTCGACGAAATGGGGAGGAAAGTTTAATCCCTTTATTGTCGCGATATAAGAGGAGGACTCATAATCCCGGATACAAAGCGGCCGCAGTGTAATCCCGACGAAAAAAAGCTCGAAAGTTGGGGGGACATTTGTAACGTATAAAGGTATACTAACATCCGCCACAATATCGTAGCCCGACTACTTCGTAAATGTAAGTGGCGGCCCCTTCCCGTTCTCTTCAGATTAACGTAATGGAATAAATTACTTCGAGTTTCAGCTCCAGGACTTTTCCCGATGCGATGGCATTGCTAGGCGTGCTCGAATCTCGTTATCTTCTGCTTTTTCACAACTTTCTGTTAACTAACGAACGTTCTCCAATTTGCTAAAGTTTCCAGCGAATCGCCCTATTTGGAATAGAGTATTCCCAAGAGAAAGCAACGGTTTTCTACATTCTTAGCAGCACGTAGAACGTACGGTCAAAAAACTAAATCAAAATTCTATCCTCGATTCGATGGAGAATTTCAGATATTTTAAAATAAATCGATTAACAGGCAAGGACATATATTAATGATCGATGCGACTAGGTGTGAACGCGAAGGGGTTACAGCATTTTTTATATAGATGTGCTTGAACGAAGCCATGAAGCGTGTCTGGTGAAAACGCCACAAAGGCAAATCTGGATTTATGAGTGGTGTACTTGAAAAACAAAGCCACACCCCCAGACGCCGATGAACCCTGCTCGAGATACACCCGACGGATTATTATAAAAGATATCATTAATATCGCAAAATCTCCACGTTGACGGTTTCTCGCCCACAAAGTGTGAACCTACACACGTTTATTTTGTTAAAAAATCTTTAATATGATTTATTATAACTATTCGTTCGAATGAATTCTATTGTTCGAATAAAATCTTGTTCGTTTTTATTGATCAACGTCGTTGGTAAAAATGAAACAAGATAGGACAACATTTCCGGACGATTGTTCTTCTAAACCGGAAAATTATTGTGGCGGCCAAGGCGCCACATACGCCTTAGCCGTTCGAAGCCGCTACAATGTATGGTTGCACACGAGACGATGGTTGCACACGAGACGATGGTTGCACACGAGACGATGGTTGCACACGAGACGACCAGAGCCGCGTGAGCCGAAAAGCCGTTGTCGTCGTCTCTGACCGTCTTTTGTTTTTGAAGGCCTCTTGGTACGGTGGCGATGATCGTACCAGAGAGTCGAGCGTAACCCGCACCACGAGTCACGTCGTTGTACGACAGCAACTATACAATTGTGCGGAACGGAACAGAGCGGAGTCATTATCTTCCCGATCCCACATTGGTGACCCCGACGTGATCTCGCCGCGCAAGTAAAGTTTTTTTAAGAAAATTTGGACATTTTTTGTATACGGACAATATTAGTTAGTGTAGAGAAATAAGTGTATAGTGTTAAGGACATAAGAAAAGGACACGGTCTGACAAATAGTAAGCGCGGTGTGTGTGTGCGGTGAAACTATTTTTTTTTTGTGACTAAGACTGGTAAAATGACTGACCCTAACGTTAACGCAGGGACATCCGCGGGTGTGCCGTTGGCAGTTGATCGCGTCGCTGTACGGATACCCGAGTTTTGTCCGGGAGACCCGGAGATGTGGTTTTCAATGGTAGAGAGAAGTTTTGAGGTATCCAATGTAACGTCGGAGACCACGAAATTCGGGTACATTCTCGGCGCGTTAAGTGCGCGACACGCCGCGGAAGTAAGAGACATTATCATGAATCCCCCGGCCACGGATCCGTACACGACGCTAAAAAATGAGTTCATTCGCCGGCTTAGTGCGTCGCAGGAACAGAAAACGCGGCGGTTATTGGAACACGAGGAAATCGGGGACAGAAAACCGTCTCAATTTCTTCGTCACCTGCGCGGATTGGCCGGTACGGCTTTTTCGGACGGTGTATTGCGGACGCTTTGGATGGGCCGACTACCTGCTAATATGCAGGTGATTTTAGCCACGCAGCGGGACACCCCGCTGGATAAGGTGGCAGAGTTGGCAGACGCTGTTGCGGATACGATGACACCGCGGGTACACGTCACGGAGGCCGCGATTACGGGCGTGTCTGCATCCTGCCAAATACCCCCGCCGGGCCCGAGCATCGAGGCCATGTTAAACATTAAGATGTCACAATTGGCTCTTTCCTTGAGGCAGGAAATTTCTGCCATCCGTGAATCCTTGGTGGACCAGGGGCAATCTTCCCGTCGCAGGTGGACCCACCGAAATCATCCAAACTCGCGCTACCGCAGACGATCTCTATCGCGATCGCGAGAGCGGCCCGCGGGAGGACAAATGGACCATCAAGGGAAATGCTGGTACCATTGGCGGTTCGGTCCGGCCGCGCAGAGGTGCGTTGCACCGTGCAATTGGAACGCCACGGATCAGGGAAACGACCTGGGGAGTCGTTGATGGCGGCCAGCGACACAAATCCAGCATCACGCCGCCTCTTCATCTTAGACAACAGCTCGAAGACGGAATTTTTAGTGGATACCGGGGCCGATTTGTGCGTTTTTCCGCGCCGCCTGCTAGGCGGATTGCGAGAAAGATCGGAGTACCAGCTGGCGGCGGCGAATGGGAGTGTAATTAACACCTACGGGACAGTGTCGTTAAACCTGCACCTCGGCCTACGACGGGATTTCGTGTGGCGATTCGTGGTTGCGGATGTTACAAAACCCATAATCGGGGTAGACTTTCTCGATCACTTCGATCTTATGGTGGACATCCGCAATCGTCGCCTCGTCGATCGGACCACGTCGTTAACGGTCCGCGGAACACGAGCCGAGGATGAAACGCCGTCGGTGAAGACAGTAGCAGGGACTACCGTTTACCACCAGCTCCTGATGCAGATGCCGGAACTTACACGGCCTAGCGGCACCCCGATGAGGACTACGCACCAAACGGTGCATTACATCGAGACAACCCCTGGACCACCCGTTTCCAGCAAGCCGCGGCGGCTTGCACCGGACCGGCTCAGGGCTGCCCAGAAGGAGTTCGACGCGATGGTGAAGATGGGCATCGCTTGTCCTTCGAAGAGCGCGTGGTCAGCACCCCTTCATATGGTTCCGAAGAAGGGCGAAGAAGCTTGGAGGCCTTGCGGTGACTATAGAGCGTTAAACGCACGGACAATTCCCGACCGATACCCCGTGCGTCACATTGAGGATTTTGCGCAACAACTGAGTGGCAAAAAGGTATTTTCCACAATAGATCTCGTCCGAGCTTATAATCAGATTCCGGTTGCGTCGGAAGACGTCGGAAAAACGGCCATTACAACGCCGTTTGGGCTTTTTGAATTCCCGTACATGTCGTTCGGGTTACGAAATGCCGCGCAAACATTTCAGCGCTTTATCGACGAAATTTTACGCGGTTTCGATTTTTGTTACGCGTATATAGACGACATTTTGGTCGCCTCAGAATCCCAAGCCGATCACCTGCGCCATTTAGAATTATTATTTAAACGATTAAAAGATTATGGCATTGTTGTTAATCCGAATAAATGCACGTTCGGACAGGAAGAAGTTAAATTTCTAGGCTATCGGGTAAATGAAAGCGGCACTCAACCTTTGCCCGGCAAGGTACAAGCCATAAAGTCATTTCCCCTTCCGAAAAACGCGAAGGATTTGAGGCAGTACTTGGGAATGCTTAATTTTTACCGCCGTTTTATCCCAGATGCCGCTCGCTTTCAAGCACCCTTGAACGACCTTTTAGCCGGCAATTTAAAGGGCAAGACCCCGATAGCCTGGACTTCGGAAGCGCGTCAGGCTTTCGAAAATACCAAAAATAGTTTAGCAAACGCAACCCTGCTTTCTCATCCTGCGGTCAACGCTCCATTGTCGGTTACCTGCGATGCTTCTGATTACACCGTAGGAGCTGTTTTACATCAGTGCGTCGGCAACGAACGACAACCATTAGCATTCTTTTCTAAGAAATTAGGATCTGCCGAAAAGAAGTATTCAGCTTACGACCGGGAACTACTTTCTATCTATTTAGCAATAAAACATTTCAAACATATGCTCGAAGGCAGACATTTCACGATTTTTACAGACCATAAACCCATAACTTTCGCTTTCAAACAGAAATTAGATAAATGCTCTCCTCGACAATTCCGATACCTAGATTACATTGCGCAATTCTCTACAGATATTCAACATATTTCCGGTAAAGACAACGTCGTTGCCGATGCACTGTCCAGAGTGGAAACGGTTAACCACTCGATTAATTTCGAAGAATTGGCAAAATCGCAAGCCCAGGATGAGGAGTTGCAGCGGTTGTTGAATAGCGAATCTAGCCTGCAATTACGCAAAGTCTCGTTGCCTGGCACGTCTTCCGAAATTTTTTGCGATATTTCGACTAAGAATGTAAGACCTTATGTCACCCCTCCTTTCCGACGCGCAGTTTTTAATATGTTACATGTATTATCACATCCAGGTATTAACGCGACGATCAAGCTCATAACGCAACGTTATGTTTGGCCGTCGATTAAAAGAGATGTTCGCACGTGGACACGTTGCTGTATACCGTGCCAAAGATCAAAAATTCCCCGTCATGTGACTGCACCATTGGCTACATTTGTTAAACCTTCTGCGCGATTCGAACACATTCATTTAGACATAGTAATTTTACCGGTGTCCGAAGGTTTCAGGTATTGTCTGACCTGTGTAGACAGATATACGCGGTGGCCGGAAGCCTTCCCCATGGTCGATCAGGAGGCCCAAACCGTAGCTCGAACCTTTTATGACGGTTGGGTAGCGCGGTTTGGTGCTCCCGTACGGATTACCACCGATCAGGGTAGGCAGTTCGAATCCAAATTATTTTTTGCGCTGAACAATTTAATTGGATCCACACGCCTTCGCACAACGGCGTATCACCCAGCGGCCAATGGGATGGTAGAGCGTTTTCACCGACAGCTCAAGTCGGCTATAAGGTGCCACGGATCCGACAGGTGGACAGAAATACTTCCGACGGTTCTACTCGGTATTCGTTCCGCCTGGAAAGAAGACCTCGGCGCTACCTCAGCGGAATTAGTTTATGGCGAGCCATTAAGATTACCGGGAGAGTTCTTGTCTTCGCATTCAGCGGAAGGCACAGAAAATGCTTCCGATTTTACTAATAGACTACGCAACCATTTTTCTAAATTGAGTCCCTCTAATGCATCACGCCATTCCGTTAATCGTACATTCGTTTTCAAAGATCTTAGCAGTTCAACACATGTTTTCATCCGAACAGATTCAGCCAAAACTATTTTACAACCCGCTTATGAAGGTCCATACGCCGTAGTGCGCCGAGGCGAAAAAACATTTACAATAAACATTAGAGGTAAGGAAATAAATATATCAATTGAAAGGCTAAAGCCTGCTTATATGCTAGCAGAAAACAGACCGGATCCCGTGAGCATAGAAAATCAGCCGGTCACACAAACAAACGTACCTGACAATGCGCCGGTTATACAGCAACGTGTTACGCGTTCAGGTAGACGCGTACGTTTTCCCGAGCGATTTCAAATTACGCGGTAGTACTTAAGGCTTGCGCATTATTATAATAAGTATCATATACCATTTATTTTTTTCCATCACTTTTATGTACTTTCATGTATTTTTAGGTATTACGTATTATATATTAAACTCCATGTAAATTCCTTTTTTTTTCAACTCTGTTCAAATACTGTAATGTAAATCTTAGTTAGGATAACGTATTTTATATAATAGAGTAAATGGTAGTGGTAATGTAGTCGGTCAATTTTTCGTAATTGTGCCAATTACTGGCAGGGGGGTAGTGTGGCGGCCAAGGCGCCACATACGCCTTAGCCGTTCGAAGCCGCTACAATGTATGGTTGCACACGAGACGATGGTTGCACACGAGACGATGGTTGCACACGAGACGATGGTTGCACACGAGACGACCAGAGCCGCGTGAGCCGAAAAGCCGTTGTCGTCGTCTCTGACCGTCTTTTGTTTTTGAAGGCCTCTTGGTACGGTGGCGATGATCGTACCAGAGAGTCGAGCGTAACCCGCACCACGAGTCACGTCGTTGTACGACAGCAACTATACAATTGTGCGGAACGGAACAGAGCGGAGTCATTATCTTCCCGATCCCACATTATTATCAATACGAATGTTTTAGAGTATTGTTAAAGCGAAGAAAAATTTGATAAACTTCGAAACACAAAGAGTCACCGCGAATCAGAAGTTATCGCAATTTCTACATGCCTCTAGGCTACGACGTTTGCCAAGAAACGTTCAGCGATCTCTGCTGGATATAAATAAATGCCAAAACAAATTCTCGCGGTGGCGGTCACCTAATTCTCTTTACCACTAATTTTCCCTCGACACGTTTTCAACAATAACAAGGCGAGTCGCGTCCTCTTCGAAAGAAAAACATATCCCACATTGACGAGCACTATTCTTATCTAGTCCAGTTACAGTGATTTTCATTTATTAAATGAATAAAATGTACTGTGTCAAATCGATCCAGGAAAACCTGGTCGAACGTGGCGCTCGTTTCATCGACATCGTTTTTCAATTTGCTGGCGGCTTCCTGCGGCCTGGACAAGGTTAGACAACCTTCTCTAAATACCAGACTGCATCATCGTGCTCTGGTTTTCTATCGTCCTCGCGCCGTAGCCAAAGCCGCAAGAACGACCGCAAGGAAATTCTTCGAAGTCAGCTAGGGATGGAATCAAGTTCAATTCACGCTCATGAATTCGAGTCGAGTCGTGTGTTCTTTGACGAAATATTAATGCACGGGAGGATTTGGAATCTAGCCAGTCAAGATTCGAATCTACTTGCAAGGTGCTTGATCCCATCACTAGACGACATCGTCTCAACGACGTTCCTGTCACCCTCGAAATCCGCGAGGTTCCTCGTCGCTTGGCACAAGGATCGCGAACGCGTCGCCGAGGACGAAACCAGGACACCGGGTCTTATGATAATACGTGGCCGGATTTCTTGGCTACGTCTTGGTAAAAGATACAGGAATTTAGCCAGAAACTGAGATTGGTTCGTGTTCTATGAATTGCAACTTACATTCGGACGACAGTCTTATTACTTCTCGAAGTACAAACAAATATATTCGAAATTTTTTTTCATAAAGGTAAAAATTAATTATTACCAGAATTTGGTACGAGTAATAATTAGTCAAGTGTCTCGGCATTTGTACTATAAATTTAGAAAATTTGAACTTAACATATGGAATCCTTATCGGAAGAATTGATGATGAATGATGAATAAGTTAACCATACCCTATCGGACATTCATTAATCACAATTATTGATCACTCGGTAATCATAATCATTAATCACTACCTTCGTTACTCGTTAATCATTGATCATGCTTATTATATCCAACTCTGCTGAGGCTGGGAAAATACTTGCAAGTTCGATGAGCAATACACGATTTCTATGAAACTACACGCTTATTGGACCCATTTAAGAATTTGTATTACTTTTATGTATTCAGTAATTTCTTCCCTGAAGACTAAATAAACTGTGGGAAGTTTCGTGAAAATTTTCGTCGCGTCACGCACCGAATTTTCCTCGTTGGAACCGTCGGTGTACAAAGATGTCACTGTCGAAAATACCGATTCACGCTCGCCAAGTTTCTCTTCATTGTGGCTCTCGGTAACAGATATCGACTATAAAGAACGTTACGAACGCATAACGATCGTGGAATGCGGTACAAGAAGCGCGACATCGTGTTATGTAGCAACCGGTTTGAAATAACTCGTGCAACCCTAGGCCTGTTCTAAAATAAAGAAACCACGAATTCCCTTTGCATGTCAATGAATCAGCGGTTCCCGTGGAAGAACAACGAGATAAATCGCGTCGTTACAAGGAAATATCGAGCGCGTACACAACGCTTAACGAACGGATGTTAATAAAAGGAAGCGCCCATGCGACGAGCTGTGCTTGCAATTAAAGGAAGTGCACCTAATTTCGACGCCTTAAGGGGTTGTCTTTAGTTATAATTTGAATTTAATCATTTTTCTGGACGAAGAATTTCACATGCTCGTAAGCGGCGCCGCGAAATTGCATCGAAGTTGTTATAGCTGGTATTATAAAGATTCTCTGGAGTGCAGCGGAGCTGAATATTGAAAACGTCCATGCATCGATCGCTTCGTGTCTAATTCTCGGCAAACCGGAGTGGTTTGCGTGGCAGCCGAGAACAAACAGAGGGCCGCGAATTTCCATAAGAATGAAGTTTGTAAATGTTCTCTGCGCCCCGCCTCTAACGAATACCCGAGGCGCAAGGAATTGTGCAACTGCGGTTTACTTTCCCAGATTCGATATTCCCTGCGGTTTTCTGGTGTTCGTTCTGTCTTGCGTACGCGAGATAAATTATCCAACCGAGTATCGAATCTCTGTCAGTGGATTTACCGCGCCAATGTCACAGGAAGAAATAATTGCAGCCTGTCCCGGCGATACATTAACTATATAAACGACGGTTATTGACGCGAAAGTATTAAATTCCTGGGCAATGCAAAATATATTTTAAATTCTATTTAGTATTCAAAGAATTCGCGAATAAATTGCACGTCGAGCAGGGAATAAAATAACAGGCACAAAGTATAAATATAGTTTGATGATAACGAGAGAACATAAATTTGAGAAAGGGATAAAAATACGAGCGAACGGGGAAAAGAAAACAACATTTTAATTACCTAAGATATTATAGATTTTACTAAAGATTTATTTAGTTCAGGGTATAAAATAGAAGCATGCAAAGCCTCGAATAAAATTCTATTGTTAGCTATAGCGTAATCGTTCTCCCTGACGAGTAATTCGAACGGAAAGCATTATGCGTGGCATCTCATTGAAAACGCGACGAAACCAGAAAGTTTCGAAGGAAGCGAACAGACCATACCGTCGAGTAAATCGCGTGAAAGGATTAGTTCGCGAATACTTTCTACGATCGTCGCCAACTCCTATTTTACAACAGAGTGGAGATATTTGGGTGTCCCAAAAAACATTGCACATTCGAATACCTTATTTTATTAGAGAATAACGAATTAATAAAATAATGAGACCGGGGTTCTTGGTCGACCCTGCACGGTCATGTAAATAGAATCATATATTTCTATTTAGCGTATGATAAAATCTATTTTAAAAAACACAAATATGTTTAAAGGTTTCTATAGATTTCTCGAGGTTAAAAAAACATACTAGCGCAATATTTTCCGGGACATTCGACGTCGAACAATTATGAACCGAAATATTTTTCCAGCGGTGCATCCGTCGAAGAACCGCGGTAAATCTTCCTTAAGCCGACCTTAACCGCAAATTTCTGCTTCTTTCGTCGTGATTTACGACCATCAAAACGCAGAGGAAAGAGAAAACCGAAGGATACCGCGAAAGAAGGCGACGCGTCCTGGGAAACTGTGGCGGCCGGCGTCCGTTTCACGAAATCAATGATTCGCGTGACGATGCAACTGCAGCTGCATCCGCGGTATAATCGACGAACGAATAAAATGCGGCACTCGACCGTGTTCGAAAATCCCGATCAAAGAAACGCATTTCTCTATAAACGTGCCAAAACCTCGTTTTAACGGACACATCTGCGAATTGCATGCGTTTGACATTCGGTTTGCAAAAAGGAACAGATGTTTCGCACGCCCCAAATAAATAATACGAATTTCTTTCCTCGAGTAACGTTAAAGGTTCTGCTAATGAACGGTTCCGTCATGATATGCAATATCTCTGCGTGCTCTTGAACGTTTTTATGAGACGTCAATCATCCGCAAAAGCAACGTACTCTCAGATGACGAGATAGTCTTTCCGCGGGGTCACCGAATAATTAAACAGCGAATCGAAGAGCTGCTTCCGAATGTCTTTTAAGCGACGCGTTTCATCGACTACCTGTCAATTCTCAATGTGTATAAAATATTCTTAATCGATAAGAATTTTAGAAGCATCGTTCGACGGTAAAATGTTCGCATAAAAATATAAAAATCGTAAAAACTCTCTGTGACGCCCGATACAAAATGGACTCCGATTTACTGCCTTTTTATAGGACGCGTTAAAGAAAAGGGAAGTTTCGCGACAACTTTCTAGACTTGAAAACTCAAAAAAGTTGTCGAGCTAACTTTGGCGAACAGTTATTAAAGCGTTAGCGATAATTAATGTGTATAATAAATAGTTTGGTTCGTCACCAGTCGAGGGGAAGGAAACTAAAACACGATTTCACGGCTGAAGGGACGCGGGTGCATAAGAAAAGCCACGGATCGATGTTCGCGTATCCTCTTAGAGCCATAATTAACAGTCGCGACCCTTGGAAATTTAACTCAGGCTAATAACGATAGTTTCGCGTCGCCGTAGCAACGATTCTTTCCGGCGCGGAGTCGAAGTTACCCGTAGTTCGAAAATTTCAACCGGTCTCACCGCGATGGAAAACAGAGCGTGTAACCGCAACGATGTTACGTACATCCAAGAACCATGAAATTTATTATCGGCGGCTCGTCGAACGTTATTGATGGCGGCGACCAAGTTAGAACAGCTTCCTCTGGGCTCGTACCTGCGACGGTGCTTATCGAACGAAAGCACCGGCGTCAAATCGTGCGTGAAGAATCGTCGCTTTCTAGCGAGTAATTATAGTCGACAGCATTTCACTGTTTTCTCTTTGACATCTTTCTTTCCTACGGAGAGGCCGTGACGCAAACGGAAAGCCGCGGTTAAAAACAGCGAAAAATAGTCGAGGAATACACGGTACATTACGGGGGGGAAAAAAATAATATTTCTTTGGAAATTCCTCTTTCAAACGCGTTGTTCTCGGCTGGTGCTTCTTCGGGTGAAATAGATTTCTTTATAGACGCTAAAATAAAGAATATTCAGGACCGACTGTTCCGGAAATAAAAGCGAAGGCCCAATAGAGGGACACTGGAGTCGTAAAAAGTTAGAGCCGCTCCTTTGTATACTGAAATGTACCTGAACCGGAAGGCTTGGGTTAAAGCGCCCTATCCGATTGGTTATAGCAGCAGTTTGCTCGAAAGTGCGTGTACTCTGTCTTCAATCTGTTGTCGAGATTAGGGTCTTGAATTCTCGAAGAAACTTAGAAAGGTCGAATTTATTATTTCTCTAAAACATCGATCTTGTATCGAAGTGGCAGAAACGAAGACACGATTGACCTGTTTCATAAGCTGACACAATTAAATTAGGATCAATTTCTGACTGACAGAATCTTCCCAAACGTACGAAGGTATTAAATTTTTTACGATGTAAGGAACAATAAAAAGATTTCATTTTCTTTCCGTTATTAACTCCTTCAAGAATCTAAAGAAACTTCGTTCGTCGACAGTTTTATGATACAAGAGAAAAATGGCAGAAAAGAAGTAGCCAATCCAATAAAATTGGGATCCATTTACGGTCAATAGAATTTTATCATTCATTCGTATCGAATTCTGTGCGATTCAAGAGTCGATAAAGAGAGTTAATTTACTCGAAGAATGTTTGTATCGTAAAAGAGAAATGGGGAGGAAGAAGAACAGCAAAGGCAATACCGTAATTTTCGTCGGGAGTTATTGAAATAGTTTTTTCCGACGATATTATGGCACCGGACTATTTAGTTCCGTTCTCGTTGAAGGTAAATACTACAGCAGGGTCCAAAAGGGGGCCATTTTACGGACACGGGATTCATAACGGCCGACCAGAAAACTTCGTTTGCGAAATTAGTTCGCCGACTAGTTATTAAATGCTAGTTCTCGCCGGTCGGAAATTAAATTTGACTAATCATCACCACTCTTTGTGGTCGAATCGCGCGGCTAAGCTGTACCTCTGTTACAACATAAATCTAGGCTCAAAAATGGCACAATGCACATTATGAAAATATTGCCGCGCGAGATTAAGAATGGAGATTGAACCTCGATGCAGATGCACGACGGAACGACGTCGTGGTAATGATTTTCTTGCGAGAAAGGGGGACTTAATATCGTAATTACCTCGCGCGTGGTATGGGACATTCGATTACGCGCGTAATCCTCGAGCCCGACAACTAGTATCAATGATAAACGAGCCCTTGGCGAACGCTATCGGTATTGCTAAAAATATATTCTGAAACGGGGGAGATCGATCGCGCTTTCGAACGAGAAAAGCTATAATTTTACGCTCTCGTGCTAATAACTAACTTTATAGCAGGAACGGAATTAACCGACTCGAGGTCAACGAAGAGCATTTCTTACAGAGACGAGCAAAATTTCTTCATTTTTCTAACGATTTATCGGCTCGATAAAGTTCCTATTTATCGATACGTGATTTCAAGCAGGTGGGTCTTTTGCAAGCAATAGAATTCGACGCCGCTACGAGTCTCGTAACCGTTCGCGTCCGATAATACAGGCGTGTCGGGCGGAAACTTTCTTCGTAGACGTTTCAAAATGATTCCGAACGGATTTCAACCGCTATTACTTTTTTTCCAGAGCGAAGGTGGAACGCAATAAAGCGGTCGTCGGAGCAGAGGAGGCGAAACACGATAAAACCAATCGATTTCCCGCGTCCCGCGAAACTCTCCGACTGCTCCGTGTGTCTGGTTCTACATCCAACCTGTGTTTTTTGGACCCCTACCACGAGAATACTGCCGCCTTGGCGTTTTTCCGCAACTTCTTCAATTCGCTCGGTGTCCAATACGAGTGACACGCGGCTCGACAAAACTTCCACGATCGCGGAAGAAACGAAGAGAATATGAAAAGCCCCAACGCGCTCCGACGAATCCTGCTCCTCGCGCTTCCTCGAGTCTGGCTCAATTTGCTGATAGAACGTAATGAAAGAGCCGGAACTTCTCCGTGGACCGCCTTGTTCGCCGGGCGACCGGAAACGAGAGGCGAGAGACTCGAATCTTCCGCGCGGACGTTGAGCGGAAAAATTCGCGCAGGTGAAAATCGCGAGGACACAATTTCCGATTCCGTGCTCGCTTAAGTGACGGAACTCTTTCTCCAACTAATAACGATCTAAATTCCTAAATAGTATTTTATTTACCTCGTCTTCTTCTAAAAGAAATTTAACAGTTAATAACGACTATATTTGACTATGTTGTAGCAGGTTTATAGCGTAAGTTTTACGATCGTGGAAGTATATTTTTCTTAGGTGGGAATATTCTCGTGTCCTTTACAGGAATCTACCAAAAAGTTTCGAAATCCATGAATTACATCCACAGAAATGCAACCGGAACACGTACTTCGGAAGTTCACTTCAGACTCTTGCATACATCCGTCTACGCAAAAGTCACGTTTCAAAACATCAAAAAAGAAACGCAATGTTGCTGCAGAACTTTTCCGAGTACGGCAGAGAACGCGATAAACTTTCTCGCTTTAAATAGTCGAGACTCTTCACCGAGAATTTCAAAGCTACGGAGTAGAAAGGATGAAGAATTTATATTTTGGTTTCGGAAATTTCATCTTCTTTAAAAATTTGCAAAGGTAGCTTAGCCAAGAAAGCTCGTGGAAGGGTAAATTCAACGTTCTTATCTATCTATCGATTAGGAACGATTGATCTAAGCTCAAAAGCAAAACCTATATTAGAGACATCTATTTTAAGTGCAATCGATGCGTTTACAGTGGCGTGAAATTTTGAATCACTTTCGTTGCAAGGAGGCAGAGAGTCGAAATGTGGATGTATCGTGGAGGGTCTCGCGAGCGTCGCTGACGTCGCGACGCATCATTGTTACGTAACTCTGTGCTCTGTAGCGTGCTCTATGGAAAATCGTTCTCGTTCTCGTCACTCTCGTTTTTCCTTTCGCGGCAATAATACTTCTCACGTCGCGGTCCCGGGGGGATGCCACGCGTCGGATAAAGCAAAAATACGGGGACGCGCACGCTTCGAGGCGTCGCGGCGCCAAGAACGCTTGCGAGAACTTGGGAATGTTTGTCCTTTAAAGTGCCTCTTCCGTGCTTTCCGCGGCGGAGGTAAATATAAAGTGGGCCGGCATTAGTGTTCACCGCTCGCCGCGGAAGTTTGCTTTCGTACGCGAACTTCCAGCTCGGTTCCTATAAAATTCCACCCTGGCCGTGGTTCTCGCCGCCGTAATAGGGATTCGATGTAATCCTTTGAAATGTTTGGGACGTTCCCGCGGGCTCTTTGGGATTTGTCGGGTCGTCGTACCTCGTTCGCCAGTCGCAACAAAGTATCGCGCCTCCCCATTTTATCAGGCAGCGGTAAAAACGACGATTGTCCGGAATGTTTGACAAAACTAAAGATTCTATTATTTGCATCGAGAAAAGAGTGGACATAGTTTTTACGAAACAACCGATAATTTATTTAACACGTTGACCGGAAACTACAAACTTACAACGTGTTGGAAAATAGAAGAATCATAACATATCATGACAACGTGTTAATTTACTGTAACCCAAATAGAGTAACATACAGAGTATATAGCAGAACGTTGGTAAACATTGAAAAGTGGGGATTAATGTGTACGTTTTACTTAACGTGCATTTTATCGAAAGAATAAAACAGAGTGATAATAAAAGAATATTTGTTTAACAGCGCACGAATGATCCTCTGTGGATACGTCAATTTGTAGTTTCGAATTTGGGTAGAAAAGTGATTATAGCTCCAAATCCGTGGCCAGCAATATTTGAGAAAACGAAAAGTTGGAGAAGAGCACGAGGAAAAAGACTGACGTAAAAATGAAAAGTTTTGACAAGTTTCGTAGGGGGAGATTTTATTGAAAAGTTTTATGGATTATTAAAACTCGTCGCCATTCCGATACCGCCTCACTCGTTTTTTTGTCGTCGCAAACTCGCGGACAGTTGTCCCGCAAATTCTGATTCGCGCCGCATTCATAAGGAAAGTTCCCTAAATCTCGGAGATTTCTCGAGACGTTTCGTCTTCTATGTATTTTTGAAGGTTACAGGAAGCATCATCGTCTCCCTTCGATCCAATCGATGACCCAAATGCTCGACGTAGGTCGCAGCCAAGTCGATACAGAAGAGACGTTCTTAGCTCGAATAAAGTGCCACTTCTATCCCCTTATCCGCTGAATGCTTCGACAAACGTTGTAATACATTTTGACACGGAAAACCTATTCAATCCGATGTATTACTATTCGGAATACAGGATTTTCGAGAACCGTGGTAATCGTACGGAGACGATGATCTACGAATTAAGAAACAAAAGCTAATAATGGCTTGTTTGGCGATAATTTTCCAACGCAGAATTATACAGGTGCATTTTGAGCACCCGTACGCGATCAATGCAATCGGATTAATGGATTTGTACGGCAGAGTGGACGGAAATATTTTGCATACTTTTTAACAATCGAACGCAAACTCCGCGTTACAAATGGAATGCAGAAAATGGAATTATTCAGATGGAATACTTTTGTCGTGCAAATTAAAATCAAACTGCGAATGTTTCGTGTTGACAAATCGACGCGGCCGACAATTCAATGAAAAATAATTAAATGTCCCGTTGATATTTCGTTTTCGCGTCAAACATACGCAATCACCGGCGAAACTGTGTCGCGCGAAGAAGATTAAATTCTTTGTGTTGCCGCGCGCTTCCGTAATCACATTACTCGCTAAAAGGTTTTAATTCTTCTATGTAACAAATGCAATTCCTACCCGTAACAGGTCGCCAAAAAAAAAACAATGTTTTTAATATAGTGTTTCACACTTTGTGGAAACAATTGAACAAAATGTCGGAATGAAATAATAAATAATACAATTTTTATTATCGTTAATAAATCGTTATAATAATTGAACAATTGATAAAACGATTACAGTAATTAATAACGAAGCTGTTCTGACGGCTGCAATTAAACGTTTCATAATATACTGTATTTGGGCGATAAAGCAATCAAATTTTAGCTTTCCGAATTAAATTTAAAATATGGATATAAACACAGGCTCATAAAGGCTTTATCGAAAAGTGAAAAGACAGTGAAGAAAGAAATAACGAAATGGCTCTCTACAGTACAGATTAAAATCAACTTGATGATATTTATCTTATCTGTACAAATAAAAAGCACAAGTGCAAGGAATTAATATTGACATTCGTAACGTATAAAATACAATTTACAGGAAATTCTGACGATAATATATTAATCGCTTCCACGATATCGGTTTTATACTGATAAGAGTTACCGATGTTTTGCAAGTAGTATCAAAATGGTGAGTTTCGATTTATATACGTCGTCGTAACGACCAAAATTGTTATCTCGACAAACATACGTCGCAAATAATCGCGCTTATCGTGTTTACCAAGTATTCAATATGAATCAAATGTACCGAGATGCACCGTGACCCGTATTATTCTATCAAATATGAAATATCTCGTATGGGCTGTAACGTACCGTCTTTAAAAGGGCCAAACCGCAGCAAGCTCATTTCAGGATGCAATTCGAGCCCGACGAAGCAACAGGAGACCGGCTGAGTCAGTTCTCCGTTCGCATCGATGCAGATCCTTGCAGATTCGCAGGATATATTCCACTGTCCTTGGAAACTTTGTCGTCCCGGAGTGAAATGCCGCGAGGATTCACGCGATATCGCACGGAATATTAAACCACCGCCGAAAGGTAACGCGCTAAGCTGTTCCTCATCGTTTCCCGATCACTTCGTACTCCGGAACGCGGAAGTCGCTCTTTGTCCAATCGCGTACCCGGTTCCATCGGCTCCCGTTGAATATTCACGAAACGATTCCACAAAGGTCCGTCGGATCTGCATAGAACGATTTTATTACGCCTCGACGTGTCTCGCGAGCCGACAGGCTGGGACCAGACTATCTCGAGAGCGTATCCCGCGGGCGAAACCGAGGAAGATTTTATCGAAGGTCCCGACGTCAATCGATGAAGCGTCTTTTATCCTTTGATCCCGTCGCGTCCTCGACTCGAGCACACTTCAGACTCCGCGATATGGGCGTTCCGTGGACGAAATCCACACGACGCGTGGCTATCTTTCGTCCGTTTCAGCCACCGAGAGCTGACCCGCTCCCAAACCGGGAATGTGAAACGGCGCGTAACGAAACTTCGGGCCAGACACCACCCGGTGCAATCAATCTCCTCGTTTCCGCGGAGTTGATCGTCGTATCGCCCCAAACCGCGACGCCGTTAGTTAATGACTGAAAGACACACCCTGCGCGGCTGGGCGCGACCGCTGGCAAGCATTTACGCGGGGCATCGTGGTGTTTCTTTGATCGGCCGCAGGTGTCATCCGCGGCGATCGATAATTAATCAACCTACGCGTCCTATCACGAAATTGCAACCTGCAATTTCATTTCTTTCCCCGCGGTGTCCGCCTCGTTCGTTGCGTCTATTAATTCCGTTCGAAATGTCGCGGCTCAACCTTTGCACCAGTAATCTCGTCTATACCTCGAGTTTAGGTAGAATCGTGCGTTTCCATCGGTATCGTCCGGATAAGCCCGGAACCGTTTGTTTGTTTCCTCCCGACGATGCACTTGAACCGTATCGCGTGACGGTGCATGTGCCGGACGCTTTGTTGCGAGGCTTCCATCGATCTACGGAGCATCGGCTAATCCAACGTATTCGGAGACCGTCGCCTGAAAGCGTCGATCGAGCCTCCGCGAGCCCCGTTGCTCGCCACGGACTTCCTTTATTGCGCCTCCTTCGATCCGGAGCGTCGATTTGCTCGACGATTACGCGAAACGTCGTCGACGGAACGGCGCCACACCTTTCATCCGATTACAGTCGGCTGGAACGATACGACACTCTCGAGCTCCTTCGATCCATCGTATTTATCCAACCGATAATAACTTGGCGCGTTACGCTCGCGAACTTTATTCCTCTTCGTGCACCGTGTCCGTTAACTTCGCGAAGATGCGATACCGCTTCAGCTTCGATTCCATTCACGTCGAAGGGATCCGCGGGATTTCTGATCACGTTCGGCGAACGATCGCGGGCGAGAAGTTGTGGTGCCACGTCCCCCGGGGGGCCAGAGACTCGACGGCGAGTCGTGGAGCAGCGCGGCCGTCTTCGTGGACGGTATCGGGTGCACTGGAGCTCGACCTGGCCGGCCTGTTTACATCGTGCAGGAACGTGCCGCGGCCACCACACCTTGCTAGGCTTCCGTCGTTGCAACTGTATCAACACCGTAGCGCCGTGAACTGTCCCCTTCGCGACGGAAAGAGAACACCTCTGTGACCAGTCGACCGACGGTTGATCGGGCTGTGCGCGCCATGGCGTGTCGTGCTCCGTTACTCCGCGGCGATGCCCTCTAAGAATAGATCGTATCGATGCACGGCCTATAGGGATTGACGCAAATAGGCCGTGGGATTTTTAGACCAACGCGGGAAGGTCATGGGGATCCGTGCTAGCCCGATCGATCGCCTTTCCTCGAGCGAAACACTCCAATCGTCCTCGCTAAACAATAGGTAATTGAGAAAACAGAGCTTTTCTCTTCCATTGTTCTTCTTCAGAAACCTTCAGTAATTGTACACTCTTTCGTAAAAGAATCTATCTATATAGAAAACTCAATCTATCTTCTGCGTTAAAATAACAAAAAAAATGTGCCCCCCTGTTCGATTTTTTGATGGTACCCCGGTTTCACGTACCCCGTAGCATTCGAAAAACTAAGGCCCCGAATACAGTCGACGAATGTTACTTCGTATATCAATAAACGCTGTACAGAGCGTTTAAAAATAGTTTACAGGGGACTGAAAATCTGATCCGCTTTACTTTACAAGTTAAAGCTCGATCCTGGCATCTACTTTTCCCCCTCAAGAGTCGCTATCAAGAGTGAAACTCTAGTGGGCACAGCGTCAAGGGTGAATATTCACGCGGGAATCGACCTTACGAGTGACGGGGCAACTTCCAGCACGAAGGATCTCCTCGATACTAACTTTCAAGAGCAAAACTTGCGAACACGCGGGCGTAAGAGCAATCTTCCGCGCGGAAAGGCCAGCGTTGAGTTAGGTTGATGACCATTGTTTGTCGGAACAGGCTTAATTAGATCCGCGCTGAACAAGTAGAACACTGACGGACAGTCTCAGAACGTCGGAAACAGTAACACCGAGTCATCCGTAACATTAATCTTAAGGATAAAAAAGATGATGTTCCATTAAACTCGGGAAAGAACTATGAGAGCTGAATAGATCCTTGGCATAGGCTATGAATCCTCATGGACGGGCACTAAACGATAACTAGCGACTTGCAATTGCGCAGTTGTCGGACGATAGCAGTTAAGAGTTGTTAGAGTAGGTTTAGTGGTAGTTAAATTAGTTATTATCGGATGATAATACGAACGACGTACGAGATTAGAAGGATGGAGGGCCACCAAACGTCATCGATCGTTAACGATCGCGTCTATTTAGATGTTTTAATACGATTATTCTCGACCTCGGAATCCTTTCTCAAAGTTCTTAATACCCGACGCTCATTAATTTTAGGAAGTACTTCGTTTCCTCGATCCTCCAACTTTCTCGTTTCTTGCATTCCATTTCCTCCCTTTTCGAATTGCCTCTGGCGCGAACCCCACGCGATGACTTTGTAATATTCTATACCGAATAACCAACTTTGCGAACCGTGGAGGGTCGAGACGTTTAATTTTGCACGATCGCCATTACCATAATCGTTACTCCGCGACCGTTTACGCGTCTCTTTATCGTTGACGTTATAATTTCAAGACTCTTCGTTAAACGACAACGAACAGAATCCATTGTTACGTTCGTAATTTAAATATCTTTCGAAATCGAACGAGAGAGTCCGATTGGTTTGTTAGCGCAGCGATCTACCGAGTGGTCCTAAACTACGAGTAGCCATCGAGTGCGCATCGCTATTCGACGGCCTGAAACGACTGCAAGTTTTTTTCCCCCCCGACTGTGCCAGTTTCGAGCATCCTTTTTAGCCATCGAGTTCTGCGTCAAACTCCTCAGAGCTTTATGCTCGTAGTGTGATCGATGAACGGGGCTAATAATAATCCCGGTTGTATCGGAGTGTAAAAAGAAGTTAAGGATGAGGACATTTTTATAGAACGAGTCGCGAGCCAATTGAAAAAGCGAATCACTATGCGATCGATTCGATCGTGATCGCGAAATTTTATTTATAGCGTAGACGGAGGAACAAAGGGGACTTTCCAGGCGCGGGAACGTTCGGAGAGGAGTGTTCCTCGCAGCGCATTTGCTCGGATTTTATCTGGGTAAGCGAAAAACTCGCGCTCGATTCCGAGACGAGAATCGCTCGGAGGTTATTTCATGCGACAGAAAACTAGTTTTCACATTATTACGCGAGTCGTACGAATTTCACGCGCCTTTTTGTTGCCCGCTTTGTCGCATAGGCGATAGAGATACAACAATGAGTCTCGCCTCGTCAATTATCGCGATGCAAATCAGCGTGTTGCAGTCACGAACGCTTTACCAACGTCGAAATTAGTCTGCTACCTTGACGACGTCGAGGTCGTGTATAGTATTTCGCAGGCTTGAATTCTAATGCATTCGGCTATATGAGAAAACAGTATTACGAAGACAGGAATATTTTAATGTTTACTCTGCGTTCGAAATTCGCTGAAAAATACTGTGCTTCGGGGAAAAAGTTGATAAAAATATACGTCCACGCGGAAAGATGATTTCGAACAGTCGAGAGACTCCGCATTTACCGACAAATATGACGTTTCGATCGGAGGCTCGTATTCTGTTTATGTACACGCGCCGCGTGCGCGAGCGGCCAAACATGTCCAGCGTTAACTAAAGTGCATTAACTTCTGCCTGAGTACATACACTGCATCGTATGTGCTTACCGCTCGAAGCAGTAACGCGCAGTATCCGCGATATGTCCTTCGAACGCGACGCCAATGAGAACGGCAAACATATTTTTCTTCGAATCGGATATCGTCCTTAAATAATGGCGATTCAAACGCGGAAGTCGCATCGTCGTAAACACTCCTGAAACATCGTACGGCAAGGAAACATCCCAGAAAAACGTCAACAGACTTCGAGCATAAAGCTTCGAAACAGTTCGTGTCCCATTTTTACGTCCTTCGACGAAAAATTACCGATCGATGCGTTTTACTACAGACGTATGTACAGCTATCATTCCGTTAAAAAATTCCGTTTAAATGTTTTTCTTCGAGAAATGGAATAGTCACCTCGTGATCGATTTCGTGAATCAACGTGTTGTTGATCGTATGACGGAGTGCGAACGATAAGCATTTGGGAACAAGGGATCGAGAGGATGTTTACGTTTCTTTCGATCGATGACGAGAGGAGAGTAAATTGATTCTAAGTACGCACGTGATATTTTGGACGCTTTGTGACACGTACCCACGAGCCTATGACGTCTGTTTACGAGTTTGAACGCAATTGATTCTGAGGATCGAGAGAGGTTAACGAGACTTGGAAGTGATTCCTAACTTCGAACTTTTATCATGCTAAAGATGTAACATTGTAATGCTGGGTCCAGAAAGACCCAATCATCGTTGAACCGAGCATAGAACCGCGATTGTGCGAGCGATTCTTCCGGGTGAAAGATCCACTTGGCCAATATAAAGACTGCAACGAGGAAAGAGTGTACTGGCTGAACCACTCAGGGACTCGTTCGGGATCCCCAAAGTGCTCGTCGAAGTCGAAGGGGGCACGGAACGTGATCGGACTAGACCCGGAGACGAGCGGAAAGAAAAGCTTGCTCGTCTGCCAAAACTGACTGAAAAGCCCTACGAAATGTACGCTCCGGAGGATTTATCGGAAACTCGACAATGCTTGGGTCAGAGTATTCGCGAAGGAGATTTATAGCGGGACCCGTTCGTCCATTTTTTCTACTCCGATTAATACCTCCGCGCTATGCTATTCTTTGATAACAGGCTCCGGGATGAATCGCTCCGATCGGTCGCTATATTTTCTATCGCCCGTGCTAAGTATGGAAGCTGCGTGCACACGGAGACCTTCGAGGAGAGCGTTTTAGTGTATCGATCCTTCGTAGGTTATTGTTGACATTATGGATACCACGGCCGTTGAGTATTCTAGCTCACAATGCGGAGATTTTGCTTCGCGTTCGCTGCAGGTGATTCATTTTCCCCCGGTCGCCGTCGCCGTTCCGCGATTTATTTGACGGTGCTTTATCTTCGCGACTAGATTTCATAGTACTACCAACTTTTCAGGGTATATCGATGAATGAAGTTCCTCCCCCACCGTGAGTTTTGTCGTTTTTATCGTCTGTCGTTGGCACCCAAAAAAATGTAACGTTTGTCCGGATTTATGGGAATCACTTTGTCTCGGTACGAAGATTTTGGATGTCGGGAAAAAGATATTCCGGTGGCATTAAAATCACGAAAATGTTATTTACACGAAATGGGAGTTTTGTAGAGGGTTGTCTCAATCCCTAAATATAATTTTAAGTATGTATAAAAGAACAAACGAGTTTGCTAATATTATTAATTGCATTTGAAATATTTTGCACAGTAGTCTGTCGGTGCAGACAGCGATGCTACGGTAATTTGGTGTAAGGATTGCTAGTTATCGTAGAAGTGAGAAGGTGCTCTAGCGTTAAGTGGTCGACGAGTCTTCGTTTTAGCGTAACGTCGGTACAAATTGGACGTTGCATGCATCCACGGCGCAAACAAACGTACAGATAGATTTTTAGAATGGCACATAAATGTGTGCCAAGGACAATAACCGTTGCAACGTATCGCCCGCTATCCGGCACAATGGCGGCTCTCACGTTGATTATGCGAGCCAGCTTACGGACTCCATTGGATCAAGTAACACGCGCGTTTGGTACGACAAAAGACATGGTGCAATTTCTGACGACGACGTGGATCGATTGAAATTAAATAAGGCACGCGGGACGAGGTACTTGTTGCATGATAATTCTACTGGAGACTTGCGCAAGGATGCTTCCTAAATTTTATATTAGAAAGCTACCGTCTACGCTGTAATATTGTTTGTACTATTCTCTACGATGCTTTTCATCCGGTATCAACCGTTAAGCCCTCTTCTCTAAATGTTTTAATACACCAGGGTGCATTAGCTCTCCAAGTCCAAGGGAACTCTATCTTCTAATTACAAGAATTGATGCTCCCCTGTGCACATTAAAAAATATTGCACAGACGAATTCGATCTATATATAAAAGTCCAACGAACTAAAAACGCAAAGGGTTGATTTATCGACGAGTAGCCGCGAAAATCTTGATTAGCGTTCGACCTACTCCGCGGCAGCTTTAATATTCGCGCGTACGCGTTTGAAAGAGAATCTGAACAGAGAAAAACGAGAGGCGGCGGCAGACCTGACGAAACAACAAAGCCTGCACACGAAACGCGCTTCGCTCTTTCCAGCGGAAGCACGCCAGCAGATCTTAACTATTCAATGAACGTTTGTCCATTCACGACGCCGGCACGTGATGCGGCGTTTTCCGCTCGCCCGGGACAAGCTGGAACAATCGCGCGGCAGAACGAACGCTCGCCGCGAAAACCGTTTCATCGATCTCCAACGAAATCAGCCGCCCGGCGGCTTCCTTCGTCGAGTTCTCGTACGAAACAAAGCACGTTATACGGGGGATGGGGTGTACCAGGGATGTACCAACAACTATGAAGCGCTCGTCAGCGGTAACCTAATAACGATAATCGATTAACGAAGCATCTCCACTCAGCCGCCGTCAGGAGCATCGCGATCCGGAGTTCGCTCATTCAAGAAGAATCGCGGTTTTTCTGATAAACTGTAACGATTTCGCCTGCTTTCGCGTGCTTACTGCAATCTGGCGATAACGCGAAGTCTGCGCAGACTTCCACGTTTCGATAAAGATACCGTGTACGTTGGAATTTTTCTACGTGTTCTACACTCGTGATAACATTCGAGTATTCGCACAGATTTGGAATTCTTGAAATTTTCAGTTCAATTCGTTCGACGAGTAGTGGTAGTTACGGTAATTTCACGGAAATATTTCGGTTCTAATGAATCGTTAATTGCTTTATCTTGATAGGCTCGCCGTTATCGCTCCGAAATTAGTGTCGCTTTCATTAACATTCTCGTCCACGAATTAGGGTCATTTTCTACTTAGGCGCACGCACACCATTATCATGTCTGCTCGCCCGACCGATAACTAAACCCGACACTTGGCGTGCCTTCCTGATAACGGAAACTGACAATTAGTTTTGCAAATTACCGACACGTTGCGCAAACTCCAAGGTGAAGTTAACAAACCGTGGTAGCCGGCGTAAGAGCCTTGTTGACAAGGAATTCCCAATTAGAGCAACGGGAAAAACACGCCACACTTTGCACACATTTTATAATCTCTGCTAACACACCGACCAGTGTTTTTTATTTTTTATTTTAAACCGAGTTTCCTGTCGTGCCTTTCTAGAAAATAATTTAACTTTTGTCAAGGTACCAACGATGGCACTTGAATTTAACGTGTGTTAAGCTTTCTTAAGTCGTTCGAACGTGCAACGAGAGGGACGATCACGACCGGTGAGATCTGGTTCGCGAAACTGTGCGCGTTGGAAGTAAACTTCGACAATAATTAAACACGCAACAGCGCTTGATCCCAGTAACCCTATAGAAACTTGCGAAATGCCCGTTCCATAAAGGCCGTCACGGTTGTTGTTAAGTCGCACATCCGATTACAATTGTTGCACGAGTCTTGGAGCTTCGCGGTACCACTACTTTAGACTACTAACGTGATTTCGTACGAAGATGTTGGCGGGATGCTCGAACTAGTTAAAACGGTAGAAACGGCTAGAAACGCGAGTTAAATAATAAAATTCTGAAACACTGAGTTAAATCGATAAACGATCCGCGATCACTTCTACCGTGACCAGTTTGAAACAAGGTAAGAAATCCAGGATTAGCGCTCGAATCATCGTTTAGACACAAAATATTTGCAATCGACCGCCTGACAAAAGAAGGCACGCCACGACCAATTGGTAGATTTTCAACGGCTTGAATCGTTTAACGTGTTTGGCCAGCGAACTTTAACTGTTTCTGCTCGAATGTGAACAGAGTGACGTGCAGCTGCCGCGCCACTCCTCCGAGATTGTGTTGTTCATTAGCAGTATTCGTCATCCTTAACGCGTTTTCAAACCTGAATTAACATGTTTCTTTGTTGCCCGTCCGCGAAACCCATGTGTCATGACGTATGTCACATACGCGTATATAAGAACGGACCAGGGATGCGGCGATGCAGACGAAAACTCGACCACGATTTCATCCGACGTTGCTCCGAGAGTCACAGATATGAAGAAAAGTGTCCTGTTGTTTTCGATCGTTTCTTTGGCGATGGCCCTGGTCGGTGCGAAACCAGTTCCAGAATCCAAGCAGAGTGAGTTCACGTTTGAGAATATAATACGAAACGGTCGATCAGTGCTCGTGATCGATGTTGAAAAATGTTTAATTGTGCAGACGATTTGGAGTACCTCGCGCCCCAGGAAAGCCGATATCCTCCGTACGCGTTTTGGTTCGGCAGGCCTTATTACGAGCTGAACGACGACGACGGCGATTACACCTACTTCAATCGAAAGTCGAAACGACCGACGTCTACCGTATCCTACGCCAATGTTGGGTAATAGTATTTAGCCTTAATTAACTGCAGTCGAACTTGCGACGGTGTTAACGAACGCGAACGTACCCGGGATCGCGTAACGAGAAGAAAGCGATAGTTTCAATATAATTATTATTTTTTAATAGGAAGAACACTAATTTCAGAGAAATCTAAAAGCGACACATCGTTACTGAATTTTCGTTTAATATTAGCTAAAGTAGTTTTTACGCGCAGACAAATAATATTTACACAAAGCACGAGATGTTTGCTCTTAATTAGATAAACATACTGTGATTTTATAATTAACGTGCAAAAACGGAACCCGTGGCGTAAAAAATGTGAAGATTTCCATGTGACGGCACACGACGTTTGCTCGAGAAACGAATCAATATTTTGACGAGCAATCGTTGCATTTTTCTTGTTGCAGGGCTGGATGGGGTCGCTGAGAATCTCTCGTAAAGCGAACGAATTTTTAATCAGAAAATCATTATTCGCAGTTCTATCACGATGTCATGCATGTGCATTAATATGGATATTAAATTATTATTATAAATTGTAATATAATTAATATTAAGTTATTAATGTGTGGTATCGAATTTTGTACTTTCGTATGTTCTATTTAATAAATTGCACGATTTATGTACCTCTTTTGTTTAGTGTTTTACAAACATTAAAATTTAAAAAAGAAGCGTTAAAAAGTTAGTCGCGTCACCGTTTAACCGAGACAAGGGTTATCGATCATCAAACAAATAGCAAATATTTACGAATGCTCGGGCACCGTCCACCGTAAGTGGTCGTACGACTTCCTAAGTACCAGGACGCTCATGTCTAGTTAGAAACAGAGTAAAGAGAGCCGACACTTTCTACTCTACGACGAAATGAATTTTATTCTCGAACAAACACCCGACGGAAAGAGTCCTGCGAGGCCCCCAAGCATCGATCAGAGCCAGCAATTGTCTCGCGGCGGAAAAAGAAGCGAAGACAATTGTGCACCCGCGTTCGCGGTGGATCAAACGAGCTACTACAGGGACGCATAAACAAGCGGCTGCAACGAAACCGAGCTCTGCCCTTTTAATCGCGCGTGCAGTAATTCCCGACGAGGAAATCTTAACGAGTCCTTTGTCTCGCGGACGTCGGAGGAGGAAAAGCAGCTGGTTCTCGAGGGGGCTGTAAGCTTCCAGAGCCAGGTGAACCGTGCGCGGGGGGGGCCTACGGAGGTCCCGCAAACTCGCCGGCTCTGTAACGTACGTTCAAACGGTGGATTCTCGTGAATATTTAACGGGGCTGCTAAGAGGATGAGCTTTCTTGAAAAGGGGCTCCATCGCGAACGTCCAAACGGGACACCGCGGAAACGAACGAGGCGGACCCACTTTTCCCCTTTTAATCCCCCGCCCGCGAACGTCGACGCTCGCGAAATTATATACTCGCCCCGGCCCCGTTCCGCGACCAGTTTTTCTCTCGCGTCGAGTGTCACACTTTTTCACTGTTCCGCACTCTCGTTCTCGTTTCGACGGAAATAACGGCCGGAGGTGCGCCGTTAAACGTACAGGACGTCGCGTTTAGCCTGGATCGTCTGTTAAAAAAAAATATCAGGTCGCGGGAGATAACGAAAAAAAATCCATAGTCGCGCGAAACGAACTCCGAAACGTTTTAAATCGCGAGAGTTTGAAAATTGAACAAAAAACTATCCAGTTACGTCTCATGATTTAAACATTAACTAGGCGCCGTTCTATGCGGATTTTCAAACCGTCCAGCCATAAACGCCCGCGGCCGGCCTCTTCCGTTTCCACTCCGCAATTACGTCCACCTTCGCCTTCCGCGCGAGTCCCATCGATTCTGTCTCGAGTGGCCGTAATTCGCTCTTTGGAAACGCAATATTCAGTCGCTGCTCTTCCCATTGCGACAATACGACACCGACGTAATGATAGTAATGATAGATTCCTGCAGTCACACGCGACGACCACGAGCGCGGATAAACACACGGCGAACGCGCCACGCCGATAAAGTAAAACGTCCCGATGCGCGTCTTGAATATTCATCGAACGGGTTACACGCTGATTACATGCAAATCGAATTAATCTGCCTTCCGGTTAAGCGGTCTTCTCGCTGCGAAACCGCTAATTTCAACCAGTCTGCAACGTCTTCGTGCATTCTCGATCCATCAGCTTCGTTTTCACCGTTGCTACTATTGAACAAACTCGTACTTTATCATGGAAACTTACATCATGGTGGGAATTTTTTCCCTCTCGTTTTGAAAAATATTGGTGTAGAACGAAAATCGGAAGCGACAAGTGCGGGAGAATCGTAATGAACACGCCAAGGAAACGATCGTCGTTAGCTGGGGGACGTTTCACGTAGCCGATGGAGCATCGTAACGACCCGTCGAGAGCATGAATCAACGTTTCACGGGCGCCGATTCCAGGTCTAATGAAATTCTCCGGAGAACGCGCTTCATTCGCGTCCCCATAACGTTCTACGCGTGTCACACCGCGAACCAAATTTCCCGTTTAAGCGTGAAAGTAACGAAGAAATAACGCGATTTCCGCCGTGGAAATTAAATCGTCCGTCCCAATAACAATCGTAATAACGCCTGACGCTAACTTTTCATTTTAGAGATAGAATGTTAATTTTTTCGAAGTATACATCGATAACGAGAAACAGCTGATAGATCAAGGACTGTGTAATGAATTGTTGTGGAATAATAAAAACGTCTACGTTTGCAGTTATTTCCTTGGAAGTTATTGTACCCTTTTTAACCCTTTCCTTACAGTACGACGGTATTGAAAGAACTGAAAAACTGCCTATAAAGTATTAGTAACCGTCATAACACGATTAATCATCCGCGACTCGCAACATGGTAGCAAAGTGCAAACTGGTCATCAGGCTAAAATAAGTTTGGCATGCCCGTCCTCCAGCCGTTGCTTTCTTAAATTTATGATATATTAAGGAGCACTAATGGTTCCTAACGATGCATTATTCATTCGAATAGTGATTTATATATTTTTGATAATTTATCATTTCCGTATTTTTACATCTCTCTACCCGCGAGAATAATTTCAACCTCGTGACTTCCACGTTGCCTCCGAGGTGCGTTCGTTGATGCAGCCGGACTAATTAACCGAATTTTTAATCAGCCTCCAGGCGAACGAGCCGGTTTAATCGCGCATCCTAAGAGGACTGTATCCTAACATGAATGTCAACCGCAGGAATTTCAAGATATTAAAAAAGTTTATTTTTCACGAGTCCCAAGCCATTTCGCTGGTGCAACCGATGCACGAAAGGATTTATTATTTTTCCCGGGCAAAATGAAAAAAATGATTTTTCGGTCGTCCGTGTTTTTCAATGAATATAGTATCTACGAACGATTCATTTGTATTCCGCGAACATCGTGTTAGAGTCAGCATCCGTAGTCCTCGCAAATCTATTCCTCTTTTCCTCCAAACTTTTCCGTTCGCCACATGGGAAATCACCGGTGGCAAACTCTTTTGGCGGCTTGGAATTACTTCGTCCCAAAGTTTCATGCATGAATTCATCGAAATTAAATACATCCATATTCGAAATCACATTGGTCGAACGATGAAACTTGGAAACTTCAAAATTACTGGCGATAACACGCTTGTAATTGCAATTCGGAATGACATCGATCAAACAAGCGACTCGTACATTTTGAGCATTTGTAAACTACAAAATTTAGTGCAACGATAATTGCGTGAATCAGATTGCAATCTAGATTTATTGGAAAATAAAAAATCGTTTTTATCAGAGACGTAATTTTTGAATCCCTAGTTCCAGCAGACGATGAACGACAACCCAAGGTAACTATCAAACTCCGATCGAGCGCGTCGTTACCGATCAGCATCCTCCAAAAACCCGGAAGGAAGTTTGCTCGCCAACATCGCGTCACATGCAGCTGCCAGGAATGAAACGACATGGAAAACAAAATGTAAATTGCTTTTCTTTTTGGCCTGACCAAGCCTGACGCTCGATTTATCAGCCACTCGAACGCGACGTCGCGTCGCTCGATCGTGTTTGCAACTTTTCTCATACCCCTAGCGCGGCACATTCTTCCGCCATAAATCAGCTTCCTCCGATGAATTTCCCTTATCCAACGACAGCGAGCAATACCTAACACGTCATGCAGAAATATTCCAACCATTCGTCGCTATATCGACACGAAAACTCCCTTCTCGTTTCAGGTACAAACTTTAAATCAAAACTTTGAAAACTATCCCATTCTGTTACTATTATGTTACGTTACAAAAATCCGGAGAAAATGTTCCAAAGATATTTTTAGAGCGTCGATGAATATTATATAAACCATTTAAATCGAAAAGGAATTCAATTTCACAGTCGCAAAAGGTAACCAGCGATTTAGATCTTGATCTCTAATAACGTGTCAGCCAGTCGCGTAACGCAATCGTTAGTGGAAGCAGGGAATTCAATTAGCCATGAATTTTTCCTTGCGCAAAACGACTCAATTAAAAGTCCGTGTAAAAATTGATTACGCAGCCGCATCCTCTGCTCGTCCCTCAGTGGGTCGCTGGAAAGACGGGCGAAGGATGCAGGAAACGGTTGCGGCAATCGCGTCGTTGCATGCATTTCGCAGTTACGTGCATTTTCGTAGACCGCCGGAACCTGGATTTTTCCTGCGCCCTACGTATGCACGCATCTGGAGCGTAGCAAATTTCGCAGTATCTCTCGCCACGGTTCTGCAACGAAATTCACGTTGCTCTATTTTACTCCCCCCCTTCGCTGTTTTTTAATTAATATCCGATACGTGGCGTTGCGTGAATCTATACGATCCAGCGAATCAGAAGTTCGCGTACACTCACAAAAATTTTCCGAGTATAATAAAAATCACTTTAAGAGTTTCTTCAAATAACTGTATACGCTTTTCACGGGGAAAAAATGATAAAGGAGTGGATTCGCCTGGAGAACGTACTGTGAGCCATGACCCACGATCGACAGCCACTATCGGGTCATCCCTTCGTAGCGATCCTAATGAGTTTATCAGTATTAATGCCAACCGTGTTTGTGGGTCACCGGCTGGCCTAATTTTGGTTCGATCGCGGCAGTTCCGGAATCTCGAATATTTGAACGGGACAGACGCAGGGAAGAAACTACGACGCAGGAAACGGTGAATTGTCAAACTTTTTGCGCGGATTAAATCGTAACTGAAAACAACTGTGTGTACAAGATATTTGGCAGAATGGCTACGCGATATTTTATATCGACGAAATATACGATAAGATGTTAAACGAAAGGGTGTGGGAGGCCCAGCGTGGTGCCAAGACCTATTCCAAAGTGTACGTACTGAATTGAATTCTTTCACCAAACATAAATCCATCTTCAACATTACCAAAATTGTACGTGGATTAAATTGCGACAAGATAGTTGGCAAAACGGTTCCACGATATTTTACAACGACGGAATATAGAAAATGCAAAACGAAAAGGTGTGAGATATTCAGCATGGTGCCAAAAACTTATTGCAAAACGTACGAGTGAACCGAATACTTTGTCATAAATTTTAACCTACTGGATGTCTACTTTCCGTTTCCGGTACATTTTCACGGATGATGGTCTTTCACTCGATATTACGATTTGTATAGTCCATATTTTTCGCGAACTTTTATCGTGTTCGGGACTCCCCTTACAGGAAACAAATAGGAAAAACCTAAAGGAGGTGAATTTAAAGCACGGTTACGAGATTCAAGTGCTTTTACCCGACAAACGAGAACGTGAAATGCAAAAGAAATTTAGGACACACGGACTGTCTTTCGCTGCATCTCTGTGAAGTAAACGACAATGGAAACCTCGTTATCTTTATGCGCTGTAGACGCCCGAAAAAAGGCTAATTTTCACCGAATATTTATGGTTCTCTATCGAACCTATCGGATGTACATGTTGAATAATGATAACAAATTTTTAAAAATAAAGTCCTCGATGTGCAGTAATGCTTCGATAAAATTAATTCTAGAATCGACAGTTTTACAGCTGAGATCCACCTTTCAAAATGGTGGGGCTAACGGTACTAAATTTTATCGAAGCGTTACTGTAATTAACTTTGGGTCTCGATCGGTCTAGATCCGCCATCGATCGAGGGCCTAAATCGAATCATGCAAAGGGCACGGGGATTCCAATAACTCACCCTGAGAATAAATCGGAAACTCCCCGTCGCTGTGACTGTGCGTGAGCATCCCCGTGGAATAGAACTGCCACAGGGCTCTCTTCCGGTTTTCTTCGGACGTACCGGCGAGGACCTCGTCGTCGTCGGCGAGGCCCAGCAGGCTCACCACCTCAGAGAGCGACAGGTTGACCCCGGTGTCCTGACCACGACGAGTTCTCCCGCCAAGCGAACCAAACGTTCCCTCACACCGAATCTGACTCGGACCACTTTTCCGCGCAAACTTGACGAAACCGTACACCTTTCACTGACATTCGATCGCCAATCTATCGAACTTTAGTCTGAACAGGGCACTGTTATCCGATTCACTGTAAACATTTGTCGAACGTATCAGGTACGAATTCTCCACCCTGGGAATACCATCATTCTTCTTCCGGCGTTACATGTCCTGTGCAAACACCACTATTTTAGCAAACTTGAGATAAACGGCGGGGCGATTAACTACGTCACTGATCGAGCTTCCAGATTGCCAACCGGGTCTTTTTTGTTTAGAGAGAACGAAGGTCGAGACATCGATTCTGACGTAGGACGCTCGTCCTCGTTATCAGGGAGCCTTTTTTAAGAAGGACATAGATAAAGTATATCCTTCAGCCTTCTTTTGCACGATTTGAAATTCGTTAATTTCATCGACCAGTAAGGAACATTCAACATCCACCCGACCTCTAAGACCTCTAAGTAAATTTATAAATTATATTTTATATATTTTGTCATTAATATCTACTCGACTTTCGTTGCTCAAACTTGGTACGTGACCCAAAGTCTCATCCAGGTAGCATTAGGGTTAGAATCCAGGGTACAGGCAGAATAATATAATGAAAACAAACTAAACGAAGAGAACCAGCGCCAAAGACAATGCTAAGACGTCCTAGCTCCTGGACTCACACAGAATTCTCGATCAAGTATACAGAGCAATCCCTACACACACACAAAACACAATGTCTCTTGGAACTATTGTACTCGAGGCATCTACTGAAGATCTAGTCAGACATCTGTACACGATACTCTACTCCCAACCGTGATAATCACAAAGGAGCTGGATAAACCACAAGACAAATAGTAGAAAAAATAACACGATACTTTTAAAAATTTTTTTAAAAGATAAAAATAATATTTTAAATTCAACGTAACAGAAATCAATCGTGGATATGCGACGTGTATGATTTTTAGAAATGAATTGTTTTGTGTATAATTTTGAAGTTCACGTGCAATCTACATGCAGGGCTGAAGAGGGCAAGGGTCAGAAACTAATTAACCTTATCTGGAATGATTTTCGAGCCGTTTCCCAGAAGGGGGGAGTCAAAGGAGCGATCTCAATAACGTTGCAGAGATTCGGATCCTCCCGTTAGCGCGATAGAACCACGGCATAAAGCGTTTACGTGTAACACCGCTATCCGGATACCGCAATCTCTGTAATGCGATAACAAGCAATTTATGTAACCTGTTTTAATCGGTCGAGGACCAAGTTACGCGGGTACGTTTCCGTGTACGAAGCAACATACTTTGGAATTCGTCGATTGGCATCGTTTCGAGCATCGTTGTACCTTGAAACGAACTTACGAGCAATCGGTTAGAAATTTAATCATCTACTGCATGAATTTTAATTTACTTCACACTGAATTTAATTTAATTATTCAATCCAATCTGAGACAAACATCGGTAATCTTCCACGGTTGTTTCGAAAATTATCTTGTACCTTCCGTTTTAACCAGAGGTACTTCGACGCCATAACGACGTTCCTTCTGCGTTATAAGAATAAAAAAGCAAAAATAGTACGAGTCGGGACGATGGAACATACTCTATTGATACGATTCGTAAAGAAAAGAAAAAATCCACCTATCGACCCGGGGAAAAAAACAGAAGAAAAAGGAATTGTCTCCGCGTCGCGACGCTCGTCCGCTTCTGTACGCGTAAATTTATACCACGGCTATTAATACGTCGGTCCTCGCGGGTTGATCGATCGCTGGAGGGATGGAAAGGACCAACGGGAGATTGAACTGCGCCTTTGTTAGCGGAGGGTCAGGCTCCCTTATATAAATCCAGAGTCTACCTCTAATAACGAGCTCAAATATCGTTTCGCGCGCTACCGATTTCACCGCTTCAGCCTCTTCGGGCCTCCTATACATTGCAGGAAATCTTTCCTGAATAGCTCTCGAAAAAAATGTAGTCTCTTAAAGCGGAAACCGACTGACGAGAGAGAGTCTATTATATTATAACATCTTAGTTCGACCGCGTTTAGTGAATTAAAAATAACTTGAATAACGTAAAGAATATTTCTTTTAATTCGGTAGAAAAAATTCAGAATCCAGAATCCAGAATCCAGGATAGAGGAGGTTAATTCAACGCGCTATCCCGTGACGGCTTTTTTTTACAGCTCGTTGTCGGAATTCATTTCCCGATCGCCAGTAGCGATTGGAATCTGTCCGTGTTATTGCTGCGTCCTCGCGAGAAAATTGAAATTGACGCGGTCGCGTCGGCCGCGGGCGATAAATCGTCGATACGATTCCGAAGCGATTCGTGACCACGCGAATTGATACCTTTCGTACGAAACGTTAACGCTCCAGGGTGAAAATGAAACGATTCCGCGCCACGGTTCGCGTCTCCGCGCCTTCGTTCTCGCTCTAACATACTGTAATTCTACTTTTTTATTTCCGATCTTCACGTTTAGTTCCTTAAGCACTTCGTCTCGAGAGATCCTCGACTACCAAACTTCCGGTACCACCGACCTTCGGTTCGAATACCACGTTGGAACCTTGGAATACTCTCAGGATGCTTCGGGTTCCACTCAAATGCAAATTGCATTTCGAGTAAAACGAATTTCGAAAAACGCGTAACCCAAGCTCCGCGACTATCGATGCCCCTACTTCCTACGTAAGATCGCGTTCGATGTATTTACCAGTCGCGTCCTCTGGTCCAAATTGGACTCGTCGTCCCAAAAGTGAAATCGTATAATAAATGTCGCAAGTACCGATGTCTCGACCCCACGGAAGACCGCGTTCGCTTTATTTACGCACTTCCTGTCTGTCTATCTGGCATCCCGAACGCCGGTGCGTTCGATCGACCTGCTCGATCGCGGGTAGCACGCAGAGATCCACGCACGTCGAACGATCCAGCACAGTCTCCGCGTACACGCACGCGGTAAGCACCGATAGGACGCGTGTCACGGTCGCGTATCCTGTGTCGCGGGCATCACCCGGAGGAAGAAACGTGCGTCCTACGCGCGACGGAGCGGGAAGGACTTTCGTCCAGGACGGGTTCGATGCGCGCACTGGGGATGAGAGAGAACCAGGGACCAACCCGCAGAACGGAGAACGCCGACACCGCGCTCGAGAGAACGAGAGGGCCAGGGAGGGAGAGAGCACGCGAGAACGGTCCAATAGGGGAGCAAGGGAGAAACAGGAAGGCCAAACGGCGCAAGCTTGAGCCCGCTACCGGGCTTCGAAATACACGTACGACACGTAGTGGCGCACACCAGCTAACCGTGAACGAGTCCCGATTCCGGAACTCGACCGTCCCAGCACCCGACGTAGTCGTCCCGTTTCCGAGTAGCTATTATCGCGAGAACCAGCTTCGACTTTGATTTCGGGCGACCGCCACCCCCCGCGACCAGGGGACGCGTCCACTCGAGAGGGAACACGACCAGGAAATCCACGGGCGCGAAGAACGCCAGGTCGTGGAGGAAGAATGTTTCCGTAGCACGCGGAGATCTCGACCAGGGAACATCAGGGAACGAGTGTTTAGCGGTCGATTTTCAAAAGTACGCTCCTTCTCTCTCTGAGAGAGCCGCCACCTACCATGACCTAGTTCCCTAGCCGACCTTACGGCAGTTCGCCCTAATTTCATGCGTTAACTACTTTCACGGGGGTTATTAATTATTTGGCCGAGGAATAAGTCCGTCCCGATTCGTCGGAATCAACAGAATCCGGTCGATTCGTAATTGGGTTTACGCAACAGCGTGTATCGGGTTAGCTTCGATGAGCTTTGGATCGATTACTCGTCTCATCAGCGTGAGAGCTTTCATTTCGTTTTTTAAGGCTGCGAAAATAGTCCGGCGAAGTGATTTTTCGGATCGTGTTAATATTTACAAGCTGCATTTTATTTACTCCTCGAAAACAGGGGAATAGTGCACATGGACGTACGAGAAAAAAACAAAGCTTGTTCTCCGGGTCATGTTTCTCTTACTGTTTTAACTGATAAAAGACAAATTCAACCGTGCACAACTACGTTTGTCAAGCAGTAAATATCACGCGTTATTATCAATGCAAATATGTATTCATTTCATTTCGGAAGAAGTTCAAAGTAATTACCGTTAACTGTGTGAAATGAAACGAGTACATATTTGCACAGAAACGCGTAAATTTACGCGTGACTTTTGTTATTCAAGGCCATCCGATGGTCAACATGCTATACATGAATTTCTGTTTTTATCGTTTGCAAGAGTAAACGAACGAAAATACGTCACATTGACATTTCAGAAAAATATCACACGAACTGTTCCATTAAGTCCGATCCCTTCTATCTATATTTTCCAAAATTTGATAGCATCGATGGCCCGACCAAATTTCAAATTGTTTTATCAACCACTTTCGAAGTAATTGAACATTTGAAAATGAATATCGCTCCACTGTGGCGGCGTGCAGAGAACATTTCTGCCATCGTTTTCTCCGACTTCGTTTCGAGCGCGAAATCTTTCGCGACGATGTAAATAGCGTGAATTCTAATATCGTTCACGAGCTCGCTACGGTTTAACGAACTGCGAAGTTTTTGGCACGAAACCATCGAATAAAGCTCGACAAGCTTAATCAGAAATGACGCCGTGTCTGCGTTTCGTAACACTTTCAGACACGAATTTCCATTCAGCTTCTCGCGTCGAAAGACGGGGGAAACTCTTTCTTGGACAGACACCACATTATCCGTTCGATTCATCGACGCGTGCTTGCAGAAACGGCGCCAATATGAATAATTAGCTTGCAATTAAGTCACGTGGCTCGCGTGCAAAATTTAATTATCGCCGTTCCTATCGCGGAGCACGATTGAATCATTTACCGCGCAAACTACTTGGGTGGGCTTCTTCAGAATGCTTGGATCAATTTTAAAAGAAGTTTTTAAACTTTCAAATATTTCCTAGCATAATTCTATAGGCTACATTAATTATTTCCGCGATATTAGTCAGTTGTGATTTAAGCTTGTTTAATCCTCTGGTTCGTTTAAACTACGGGCAAATTCATCTTTGTCATTCGGCAATGCTCTTTTGCCCGAGAGCAAAAACTGTCGTACGAAAAGTAGAAAAGATTTATAATGTGTGCAGTGACAGTGTGATTACTACACGCACTGTTCCAAAATGATTTATTCGGTTTTAGGAGACAAAGAGCACCGCGAAAGGACAATCAAGATTAATGATGATAATGCACACGGTACACAAGGCATTGCAAGAATATTGAATTCCAGAGTACCAAGGAAATATTTATCAAACGTTCCATTAAAGTAAGATAACGTAGAAATCATTCGCTTTGAGATTCGAGACCGTCATTTTTAATTTCCAAAACAAACTCGTCGAAATCCGAGGAAAAGATTACGCTTAGATTAACAAAGAAGGGTCCCAAAGTGTACACTAAATTTTTAAACGAGCCTTTACGCAATGAAAGAGCTTCAAAAACTGAAGTTAATGATATCCGGTTTTGGATGCAGACGATTAATAATTTATGAGACGTAATGTTTAAATTACTGTTTCCATCTTCTCTGAAGTATAGCTTGACTTATCAAAAGCGAGCGGAGGTGGACCAGTAAGGCGTTAAACCGATGGTATCTGGATGACGTGACAAAAAGAAGACCATGACATCAGGTTCAAGGCATATTGCAAAAGAGAAGAGGGAAACTGTAATTTTAATATTAAATATCTCATAAACTATAGGAAACTCGAAATTTGTCCTATTTTCTAGATTATAGATTCTGTTTATAGGATTACTGTAACCTAGCTTTATCCTGTGCCTCATTAATCGGATTGAAGCGGATGTAAAATATCGATAAGATTCTATAGAATAGCTTTACGATCAGAATGAAACTTTGAACGTTTCAACGAGCCGGAAGGATCCGTTGATTAAAATTCACGTCCCTATTGTTGCTTATGAAACGTTTTTCCGAGGAAGACTCTTCGTATTAAAATTGGCTACGAGATGGTAATCAGTGTTTTGTACATCGACGTTTTCTACTCCTCTAAAATGCATCTACAATAGGGGCGTCTACGTTGATAAAATTGTCCGGATGCAGTGTCCGTAATAAATTATTCATTCGTGTTGTATAACGAGAAGTTGACGTTTACGCCAACTATTAGTAACGTGGACGAAGCACGAAGAACATAGTGAACACGAAATTACGAAGTTTTCCTGTCGCACGACAAAGCTCGAGGCTCGAACGAACGTGATAATGTTCATGACGCGAACCGTGACGATTTCTAGGGTGTAGACAATGTAGATTTTCATTTCTACTGCACACCAGATCGATATGTGCACCCGGTGTGCTTCCATCTGACGTGTGCACCAGAAGCGAAACGACGCAGAGCAAAACTTTCTTCGTGTTTCATGTTAATTAATATTGCTTAAATCACGGACAAAGTATAGAGTTCCCGATTTACTGTAATGCATCTTTCCGTTTAGTCGATTACAATACGTTCATAAAACGTTCTTCAAATTGTCGCACATAAGCGTCTATAAATCACAAATTTCGAATGACACGATCGTGTTAAACTAGAATTCTCGTCATGTGCAGTGTTGCAATCTGTTTTAAGACTTTGTCTATCACATTACACGTGACAACAAAATGATGATGGGTTCTTACGACTCCATAAATCGTGAACAAAAAAAATGCATGAAACGATCGGTTCACTCTATACCTCGTCTATGGTAAAAATGTTGCCTTGATTATCACTCACCGGTATCGCCGTTGCTCTTCGTGTTGGTTGCCTCGGTTTCTGCGTTGTCGCTGGCCACCACTGTCCTTGCAGGCTCATCCGCTAAAAAGAAAATACCTGTTATTTTTTTCAAGTATACTGGAAAATATAGCAAGCAGATATAAAACAAAGCCTGTAATTTTTTGATAAGACATAGTGGTGTCTTCCTCTTTTTAAACAAAATAATTACTTGGCACAACTAAACTAGAAGATCGAAGGAACTGTGGTTCCTTCTATCTTCGTAGTTTAGTAATGTAGCTTGTAAGAATGTAAAAGGGAGATCGATGGAACTTTGATTCCATCTATCTCCCTTCGGGTCTCCGCTCGCAGAAAAAGAACTTCTTTATCGTGGGTAACACCGAGCTAATGGCTGCAAATTTAAAATTGCTTCTCGAGATATAAGAGAAAATCATACTGTCTAATGTTTTGTCAGATTTAAGAACGTATTGGTCTTGAATGCTTTAATGAAATTAACAGAGAATCTCTTCCATGAGAGAGGACGCTAAAATCACCTTTAATTTTTGGTATGTCGGTCAAATTGGACCACGAAAGTCCGTAAGTACTCGTATATCTCGTGTGTAATTTTATACGTAGATTGAATATGACCTTTGATCGATAAACGTTTTAAACTGTTTACCCCAATTATCACTCACCGGTATCGTTGTTGCTCTGCGTGCTGGTTGCCTCGGTTTCTGGATTTTCGCTAGTCACCATCGTCTTCGTGGTTTCGTCCGCTAAAAAGAAAATCCACAGGTATTAGGAATTTGTTCCATGGATTGCTTCACCATGATGAAATAAGAATTCGATATCTGGTAAAATAACTTGTTTCGGAGCAGGGCTAGTGTGGCTCCAACTTTTAACCCCTTCCCGTACTTTAACGAGTCTGACTCGTGATTAAGATTTTGGCTCAAACATGAATATCACGAGCCAGACTCGCGGATAGCAAATGACGATCGTGATTGAATTTTAGTCCCTATCAGTACGCCACAAGAGTTGGTCACGATTCTTATAATCTCTGTTACAAAGCAGTTTAGCATAAGTTTAGCTAAATGCCACGGGAAAGGGTTAATTTCTTATTTTGCTCGGGCATAGTACTGTCCTATCCGTGGCTTCTAGTATACAAAACTGAGAGCGGAGCAAGGTCTCCGAACTTTTCATTTCTTTGCTTTTACAGTGATTTTTAATTTATATTAAAATATTTATATTATAATTTAGATTTTTAATTTTTCGTTTAGTTCATGAACCTTTTCTACGCAAAGTTCTTCGAAGTAACGTACTAGTATACTAGTTATAATTTAACTTGCTTAGATATAACGTGTCGAACAGGACAAAAATTTGCATCGATCGCTTTATTAGACGAGGATACGATTAGGAGGAATATCAGAATTCTCGGAGACCTTTATTAATAAATTCATGAACCTCCAGATGTTAATTTTAACAAACACACGAATAAAAACGAAAGTTGGGAAAGGGATTATTTTTGTATTAACTGTGAAAAGAAAGTCATTCCCAGTTTTAAAGCATTAGGGATATAAGTGGAAATAGAATAGGGAGACTAGCACAAGTACATTATTATTTAATAATACTCGTAATAGTCTTTCGAAATGAATTTTTAATATTTATACGTTGTTATACAAGTATATAAACGGTTTTTTGTAGATTTTCCAATTATATTGAAAAATATTACGAGTGAATATAAATCAGTAGGAATAAGTTGTTGGAACGTTTCTTATACTGTTACTGATTAATAGTCTTATTCTTTTTATTTAGTTCTTGTAAGCTCATTTGGTAAGCTTTTTGTGAAAAAGCCGTAAAATTTGGAACAACACTGTGCCATACGTGTTACATCCTTCACGGATAACATACTTAAAATTTTTAGTATCAATTCAGTTGGAAGACATTGAAGACTAGGACCCATAAGTTCTGATTCGATTAATAAGTCTGTACGTACTGGTGTGACTAAGTTATCCTTAAACCTATCAAACGATTCTATTAAAAACTATACAAAGTTTCCAAACTATTATAACATTGTTTGAGACCCATTGTACCTGTGAGATATTGCTTTTAAGTTCATATAACGTCCAGAAAGGTTACTTAAGAAAGGTTTAATATACATTAGGGTTTGTACACACATAGAATAAGTCTTTTTCTTGTCCAAAAGAGGAAATAAGTTAAGAATTAATTTGTCCCCGCATGGAATTGCTATCAACTTGCAACTCATGTCAGGGCAAGCTGCTAATTGAAAGCGTATATCATAGATCCCTGTCTCTTCTGATTTCCAATGTTCCGGTATATGAAGAGACCTTAGTGGTCGACTGTAACAAACATTTTATAATGTACAAAACTTATTTTCATCATTTTTTATTGTAACAACAGAAATTAAATCAAACGTGATTAAATGCCACTGCTCACCATTGTGGATAGTTTTTGTTTGATGAAGAAATATAAAAACCAGACTCTGCCAAAAAAACAATTAGCAAAGCAACGAAATAATCATGGTGCGTAGCATCCTCCTTTAAATCTTTCAGTATTCCTTCCAACGAAGGTACTAATTTCGTAGGTGTGCTGTCTTCTACTAAAATAGGCTCTAACATAATCGCGACTTTTCAAACACAATCCTAACCTCTGAAACCCATCGAACCACTCTCTCACTAGATTTACCTGGACCTACGTTACACGAACTTTGTTGTATGCTTTGTGGTGCCCTCTCTGAAGAAATGTAGAAGCTACGATAGTTGGAAAATAAATACGTTCGAAAAGGACAGATGTTAAAATAAATCACAATATATCTCTGTTATAGAATCGATTGGTACACCATTTACTATTTTCGAACGTGCTTCAAGTCCTTCAACTAAATTTCAAATAACGAAAGTGGGTTTTAATCGACATTGTAGTTTTAGGTAAATAATAATGTACCAGTGCTTGGTAAGATACATTGCAACAAGTTATAAAGTTAGGATTGAAAGAGAATTCGGTTGAATAATAGAAAAAGATAATATGCGAGAAATCTCGTATATCAAACGTATGGTTTCAAGCTTATCGCAGATAACTTATCATTGTGTAATTTTTCGTCGATAACTGAACTCGCCTGCGAAGCTTCCGCAGTCATCAAATTAACGATAATACATCTATCCGTGGCTATGTTTTCAAAAGTAATTTTGTCATTGTCTTAGAAAAAGTTAACGAGATTAGAAAAACATTGCAGTTTCGTGCCACGGTAAATAAAGCTTTGACCAGAGAAGGTACAGAACTGTGCTTTAACGCTTCTCGTTTCACAGCGCCACCATGAAAATTAAAAAATCCCAGGCAATGCGACTCAAACGAAGATAAAATAAATAATATAAAACCGGTATAGGAACTTGTTATATTTTTTCCCACACAAATGTCTCAACGGTCTCATTGGTAACGGCAAACAGACCTAATTGCTTATAATCGTCAATATTAGAGGAAATAAATTAAAATAATTTGCACGAAGGAAGCTACACGTTATATATTATCGATTAATTTAAGCGTGCATATAATTGTCCCGAGTCAAAAAGTCGAATTCGATTCTTTATCCACCTGCTTGGTAATAATCTTTTCGCCAGTAACGTAATATTAAATTCGTTAACCGGAACGTTTATCGTATAAAATATACTACCAAAAAATAACCAAATAAATACGAACAGCGTCGCGACCGCGAACAAGATAAAATATCACGTGCAAATATTTGTAAACGAGAGCGTAGAAAATAATTAAAAGAACGTTGTCAAAATCGAATTGAAGGGAACTGTGTGTACGTAACGTCCTTAACGTCGGCTGGAATTTAATCTACGGCATTTTGTCTCTTTAGAAAATTTATCCGAGTTCGCGCGAGTGACAGACATCTCCGTGCCCCGTTGAAATTTTCACGCATCGTACGCGCCGAAATTAAGTTGCATATGATCGTCGATGAGTCACGTGATCGACGACGACATGTTAGGTAGAAAATACCGGGAGACCGAGGAAAATTCAAGGGGGCTCGTTAAACGTCACGATACGCTCCTGTTCGGCATGCAAGAGCGCTCCGTGCCACTTGTTGCATGGCCGCGCTCGACAGTCGCGTTTGAATAAACTGGTTTCAAACTGGTACGAGATATTCTAGCGGTGCACACGTACCTGGGCAGCCGGATGTCTCCGCGTCCTCCTGGCAAGGCGTTTCAGGCACTTTCGTTTGTCCGTGGGGCACAACACTAGTCACTACACTTGACACCACCGACTCGCACGATTCGGCCATTTTCAGGTTAACTCGCGTTTATCCGCACGGCGGCTATATAGTTACCTTACCGCATTCGAATCCGAATCCCTTTTTCGAAACTTCCACGCACGCTTCGCGGTTCATAACACGCTACTCCCGTGACAGATGGCGGCCCCCTCATGGCGAGGTTGCTACCGCCACCTGGTGGCGAAAGTTACAACCATAGGAGTCACACGCACTGACGCTTGTCTTTGATTTTTATTAATAATTATTGGCAGAATAAATCTAGTAGCTCGTTCAATTTTATTATCCGTGACCAGAGCCGCGTTAACGAATAAGCCAGTGGTTCTTCAACGTATTCGTGACCACGAGTTTACAACAGGTATGTGCGAAATCTATTTCACAAAGTGTTCGAACGACAAACGACAACGTTATTTCAAAGTTAATAGAAACGTTTGCGATTGTATTTTATTTGTATTGCGCGTACGAGTAAAGAATCCGTACAAAATAATATAAATTCGTATAGAAATAAGTATAAGAATTATGATTTACGATAAAAAAAAAAGAAAAAATTATTCAAATACAAACGACAGGGTACAAACGAATGTTTAATCGACCGTCCATGTTTAATTCGATCGGCCATGTTTGATTCGATCGTTAAGCAGAGAAGCGTAACGATTTTTATGTCAGAGTTGTTGGTGATTTATCAAAAGATTTGCCGGAGGTAAAGACACAGTCCCGTGACCGCATATAGAATATGGTAACGCAACAACGCCTTTCATCCACTTCCCTATGTCGCAGCAATAACATTCGACGCTGTTCAGTGTTTTCGGGAACATCGTAGTTATTCCTCCTATTATGAATAACTGTTCGCCTAAAAAGAGAAAGATTATCGATTAATCGGAAAAGATTCGAGTTATTAAACCCGTTACGCTAAAAGTCCTCCATTAAGGACGAGTCGCGGATCTCGAGAGTTGAAGGAGTTTTTCGAGTTTCGTAAGTTTCCCGATGGAAAAACGTACCTATCGAACCAACGGCGTGTCCGTGCCTCGGGATCGACATGTTCGCCTGTTCTTTCCAAACGCAATCGATTCTATCCCACGTGTCGATGCTGTCGATGCTCTGAGCGCCAGTCTCGGTGATCGACACTCCTCCGATCACGTAAAGACAGTCGGATACGACGTAGAAAGAGGCAAAGCACCTCGGTGACCTCAAAGGCACCGCTTTCAGCCATCTGAAAGCACATCGATAACAGCTTTTGCATTTCTTCCGCGAACGCGGCTGTATCGAGTGTTTAATCTAGGTAATGCAATGGGCCGCGAAAGATTGTACAACGGAATATCGAGCTAACAAATTTTCGATCGGGTTATAGCACTCGACGTCCTTCGTGTAGAACTCCTTTTTCGATTTTGTCATCCCGCCAGCGACCCAGATAAGATCGCGATATTTCACGCTGGCAGGTCCCACCCTCGCAGTTTGCATCGGTTGCATCTCTCTCCACCTGGAGTCGGACGGATCGAAAGCCTCCACGGTTCTCAAAGCCCTGTAATAGAGAAAACAAAGTTTCTTCGCGAGAGTATCGAGCTCGCACCCTCGCTTCTTCCAATTACGTAACTTTAATTAAATTATTCGATTCAAAGCGTAACGTCGACAACTGCAGAGAGCACTCCGGGAAGCGTTGCGTATTTTATAACTGTTCAGGGTAGACAACTCCTCCGTCTTAGTTGGTACAAGAGTCATTTGTCGTTTACTAAATTAATGTTTCGAAATGCTCCAAGTTTTCCTGAGCGAGAACTGGTCGACGTGGAAATAAATAGCGAGGAAAATGAAAGAAACAGCAGAGAGGGAACGTAATTGAGCTCCGTTCAACGACTCACATCCCGTTCCTGTCTTGCCCACCGATGGCGTACATTTTCCCATGACTGACCACCAATCCGAAGTCCATTCTGGCTGTCAGCATGTCAGGTTCGTCGAACCAAGTCCTCGTGGTTGGGTCGTAACTCCAGACACTTGCAACCGAGGTACTCTTCCCGCGGAGTTTGTCTTCCACCTCCTTTGTCGCCTTTCCTCCTAACAATATCTTTTCTGTATTTCTCAGAGATTTTCCGTTCGCTTTTTTAAGAAAATTCCCTTCCGTAAGCTTTGGAAACCACTGGTTTACTCGATCGAATCTCGACCGAAGAATATATTCCCTTTTACGAGCAAAACCATAAAGAAGATAAGCTACATCGAAGCTCTTTCACAGTAATATAAACGAAACAGAAATTCCTTCGTAGGAACATTAGCAATAACGTAGCGCTGTCGTCATCGTTCCACTCACCCGCTACGTATACACGCCCTCTTAGGTAAGCGACCGAGTGATGATGTCGTGGCTGTGGAATTTCTCCAGCGAATTGCCAAAGGTTCTCGGCAGGTTTGAATCTGTATATATCCTTGCTGATGTTTCCGGTACGACCGTACTCTTTGTGGGGATCGGCGCCGCCGAATACGAGGATCGATTCTCGATCGGGAAAGAACAGAGATTGCTCCGAGAAGTAGCGGTCAGCGTTCGAACCTAATATGCTGCTGCTGATCCTCTGTGGTCTGATGGTAATTTTTAAGTAAACCAAACGTTTAGATGCGATTGATCGTTCGATGACTTACAGTGGTCGTTTGCCATTCGAGGCTCGAACTTGGACAGTTTTGGAGTGTTTCGCTTGTTCCTTGTGTTCTGCATCGTCGTCGAAATCGGTCGTGGTCGATTTAACGTCGGTCTGCGGAGAGATAGGTTCCTCCGTGTCGGTGTTGTCCGAAAAGGAACTGGTTCTTTCGTCGTGATTTGAAAAAAACACCGGCGACTTGATGGTCCTGATAGTCTTTAACGCATTTCGTGGGCGCGTCGGGGTCGCCAGGACACGCAACGTCCTTTGTTCTCCTGTCAGGTAACTGGGCACGCGTTCGTTCAACTAAAATTCACGATAACGATTTTAATTAATTTCGTTCGCTAAAATTCCATGGAAAAATTATTTTTATTATATAACGTTTACTCGTTCACAAAGATCTTCGGCGCAACGTTGGTCCTTGTTCTTCGCCTTGGAACTCAGAGTCCAGGGCGTTTCCTCATTTTTCATTTGGTTCGCCGAATTGTTCGAGGTTCTGATAGGTTCTAAATTGCGGACTGGTTCTCCCATCGGAATAGCCAGAAGCTCCGCCACCTTCTTGATATTCCGTTTCTCCTCCAGCGTCGATTTCTTGATCTGAGAAACAACGCGTGCCCGGTCGAGTCTCGAGTTCGAATGGAAGATTCGATCGGATATTTCGTTACGATCCAACATACAAAATTCTCTGTTTCGAGGTTACTTCTGCGCAACACCGATATCGTATCGAATAACCGGAACTTTTCGCGTCTACTAACTTCGTGAAATCTTCTTCTAGCCTTGTATCCCCTGTAGACGGCCTGTATCGTGGTGGCCGCCTCCTCCTCGGATTTACCGGAGTCTGCTCGCGCCTCCGGGTCCCTCGGCAACCTACATCTCGCCTGCTGCTTCCTCGCGGAAAATATCAAATTCGACTCGCGCTGCTGGCACCGGCAAACATCCGGCGCGTTCTTCTCCTGCCGGCTCTCGTAATCCAATTTACCGTCGTCCTGGAAAAATAGACGACTCGCGGGCTACGGGGACGAAAGTTTCCCGCCGGTGAACGAAAGGGATCTTTTCTTCGATAACGAGTCGCATTACCAGCAAATTCGCGTCGCGTTGACAGTGTTCCTGGCCGTGTTTCTCGACGGTTGACGGCCTGCTGGGAGCTTTCGTTGATTCCCCAATACCGGTGGACCTGGTGTCCAAGGTAACCGTGTTCCCATCCTTCGCGTTGCTCGTACGATCGTTCTGCGCCATTAACTTACATGTATTGTCGTCTCTGATAAAATATTATTACAGTTCTCATCGTTAAAGTCTTCGAGTGGCAGTCGAGTCTTTGTACGACACTGTTTACACTCGAATGCCTCAACAGTGAGAGTTGTAGGACGCTAGGTCGTGGTAGCCTTAAATGTTTTCGATAGGATTAATTAGTATTCTAGCTGCTGTAGGGAACTGGCGTGTTTACGAGAGGGAAGAAAGGTTCTGCGTTTGGTCTATGTTCATTTCTCCCCACCATTGATCTCTGTGTTTCGGGTCTCGGTGACGCGTAGTAACCGAACAAGGGACTCTGTGTAAGTCATAACCAAACAGTCTCTTCGTTGCTGTGCTCGTAAACATACCTACTGCCTACAGTACGTTGTTACGCCAGCGTAATCTCAAGGTAAGAGCTTATACGCTGTGAGAACAATTTGTATGAATCGCGCGGAACGTAATGGCTCGGTTCGATGCCTGGCATCGTTAAGCACGGATTTCGAGCTGCATAAACTCTGACCTTTGACTACAGCTCCGTGACATTTCTTGGGCGAAATTTATTATTTCCACTTAGAAGCACGCCGCGGCTTACCTCGAGATTTCTTTGACGATAACCGCGTAATAATCCCTGAAAGCAAGCAAGCGAAAACTTTTCAAACACAGAAATCTGCCCGGTCGTTTTGACGCGAAATTCGATCGCGAACGACTCACCGTAATATCCGCCATTCCTTTTCCATCCACCGTGAGCGGGTTACTTTGAAACATACTTTCCTCAATCTCTTCGAAACAGTCATTTTCCACAAAAGAGTCAGCGCATTACGCGAGGAGATACGGTATTTTATAAAATGAACGTACAGTCTGTCGCGCGAGAGCGTAGATATCTTTCAAAGGATATTAAAAATATTAAAAAATATATGAGCAGAGAATAATTAATTTAGTCGCTACGTTCTCGCGCGACAGACCATACACGTGTACGATAATGTTGTTCTAATATAATCTGAGGTTTTAATATGTACATACGATGTACAGAATACGAGCTAAATATGTTACACAATGTCTAATTTAAATATCTTTATGATCGCCAGGCAAAGAGGGCAGAAGGATATCAATTGTAAACGGATCGATCAATGACTCCGTCTGTTTTGTGGCTTTTCCGTCGCTCTTCCGTCGGAGTTTTGTCCACTCACCCCTTTCCTTCTTTCCAGATACTCGTTCATCAATTTTGGAGGCATCATCAGACCCAGTGGCATGTTCAGCGGTAAATAATTCTGGGGGGCAGCCTTCGAGTGCATCGAATGCGTTGCTGCGTCGTTGCGAACGGCATCGTTGTCACCTGACAGATTCATCCTGATTAGACAGCACCTTAATCATGGCCCTACAGTGTGGACTAGCCAGGCAATTTGGACCAAGCCCCACGCCCACAGCCTCAGATTTACGCGCAAAGAAGAATAGGTAAGTGACTTCAATATTGAAATTAATATCATAACAGTTTTACTTCGGAACTAATTGTAAGTAAGATTCGGCCAGTCCAGCAATTTAGTCCAAACCTAGACCGAAAGTTTAAATAAATACCCGAGCTTTGAGCGTAATTGTTAGGCGTCCTCGAAGGCGGGAACAAATAATCATGGGGCGGTGAATTCGGTGGGGTGGTCTTTGGAAGAGTTTTCCGATTCCTCAGCTCCGAAATTTTCGTTCTTTGATACTCTTCGAGGTACAGCAAGAATTCCCGATACGTCACGTAGTTCTTGGAACAACAGACACACGAGACAGTTATTTTATAGCGTTCTAAAGAATTTTAATTCGAAATACCTTGTCCTCCCCGGCCCAATTTCGATTGGTGGGCTCGGACAGCCCCAATAGTTCGATCCAGTGGTGATAGTCTTCGGTCTGGTTACCGTACCAGTACTTGATAATGACGAAACTGAAATAAATAGTAATTTAACGAACGAGTACTCGATTTCCCGGCGAAACGCTTACGCTAAACCATCGTCGACCATCTTCTGCACCTCCGGGAATGACATCAGCTCCATGAATTCAGGATTCTCCGGGTTCCTTTTCACGTCTACCAATTGCCACGGGGCTATAAGTCCGAATCGGATGCACTTCATTACTTCCAGCATCTGATGCTTTCTATTGTCCCAATCGTGCATCAGCCATCGGACCGCGGACATCAATACTTCCATTTCGCTGACAGGGACGAAACGCGATATTTCATCGAGGACACGATAGATTTTTAATAGAAAGTTACCTGTTTACGCAAATGTAGTTCGATTTTAGCAAAAGGCAGAGCTCGTCAACGGACAGCTCCAGAAAGTCTTTGGTGCTGACGAGCATCAGGAAGAATTTCATTATCCTGGGCAACATCAGCTCCATGACGGCGATATTTTTGATCTTCTTTGCCTCCAGGTACAATAAAAAGGCTGTGTCTTCGGTGAACAATTCGTCGTTGTCTATGAAAGCCCAGCATTGCTCTTCTAATTCTAACGAACGAGGGTTCATATTCTATCTTAGATTTTCTGTATTCGAAATTTGAGCAGCCTCTCTTGTTTTAACGCGAACAGTGTGAACTTCGGTAGTAGAATTCGAGAAAGGAATCTAAATTTCCTCGTGTTTCGCACGGAAATAGAATGCAGTCCTTTATTTCCCTCGCATCTCGAACGGTTTATTGAAGTTTCGAGTTAGACAGTGACGTATTCAACGAAACTCGAGTGCAGTGCCATTGCAAGTTCCCCGGAAGCTTATCGCGCCAAGGAACTTTTCATTCTTTCCCAGCAGCGGGTCTGAACTTTTAAAGTGTGCTAGGAGGCGCGTGCTATATATTATGCAAGACAGTCGCGGTTTAGAAGATTGATGGAAATGGGAAACGGTGGCGGGGACACAATGTAAACAGGATCATTGCTCGTAAACCCTTCACATAAATAAAGTCACGGGAGGATTTAAATTCATGAGGTTAAAGATCCTCGGTTCGCTATGCATTCTTTAATGACGAAATTCTTTAATGCTCGCTAATTCTTTTTAGAAGGTTAACTACGTACTTTTTTAATTGAATATCTTGGAAGCTTTTAACGTTTCATGCTATTTATATTCGATTATATTAATAATATCATACGCCATTAAATGTAATTTGGCTCCGTTGGTCGTACTCTATAGTGCAGTTAAATTATTCCGCGAAACTCGATTTAAACCGAAGTAGCTGAGTAAATATTCCAAGTTCGTGCAAACATAGCTGCGGGTACTTATTTTCCTATTATTGTTACGGAGAAAATATTAAGCAATTTTGAATTAGTTTAATGCACAATTCTGAAACAGTGGATTCCAGTTAGAAGTTGTTGGACATTTGTAGAAATGTATTTTTGGCAAGACGAAGCACGAGGTACGTATGAAGTTGGATTTTAAATATTTCTTTTGTTACTTACCTTTAATACAGAGGTACTGAGCAGCGATGAATACTTCCAGGATATTGTCTCTGTGCAAAAGCTGGCAGCTTTCGTTCTGCGAACTGATCATCCAATCGTAGATGGTGGCGAACGCCTTCGAGGACACGTCGCTCTAATTTGCATGATATGCGATTTTTGAGAATTTATAAAACCATTGTTGAAACCTCTCCTGGCAGTTTCCATTTTTCGTATTATTCTGCACGATTCTTCTCTTCCTGAGTCTCCTCAACTGTGTCAAATTTTCGTCCTTTCGGCTTTGGCTTTATTCTAGGGATGATGAAAACTCGTCCCTCTTGATTTGATTATTTCGGACTTTCTCATTTTTCCTAAAACGAAAGATCAACGGACGGAGGTTTGGCACAGTTGAGGAGATTCTAGAACGGACGACGATTGTGCAGAACAGTACGATGAAAGATCACTTTTAGTAGGCATCCCAACAATGGTAGTTGATTAATGACACTTCAACTCGACTCTTACTGGCCGTAGTTTTTCATTTTTCATAGAGTTAATTACGAAATTTTCGAACATGCACAAGTATGAACGATGTTTTACGATAAAAAACATTCGGAGGGTTGCGTACCCCTGTTCGTATAGAAGGTAATTAAGTTAGGAATATCGAAAATCTTTACGCAAGGCAGGGTACTCGGTCGTTTCTCTTTTATTTTTAATTACTCGTTTCCTTGACACGTGGCGAGCAAGAGAGCGTCGTCGAAGGGTAGACCGTAAAAATGGTCGGGGCTCTTTGCAGCAATCATTAAAGGGCGACGAGCAGCGCATTATTCGAGAGTCGCTATTCACCCTTATGTAAAAAGAGAGTCAAATATAGCCGCGGGCGGGGAAGGCGAAAAGGAGTTCAAGGTCGCTTGGCTTCGAGCCCACAGAGTCACTGTTAGAGGACTGGGAAAAAGGGGGAGGTGGCAGCAGTACAGGATGCTGACACAAGAGATTGGGGTCGCTTGCAACCCCTTGGCGCTGCCTATTCGGCGATTTCGAACCTTCAATACCGAAGATATATCGAATTTCCCTCTTTCGCTCTGCCATAATGTCTCTATTTCGAACGTCCATACATTAGTACGGTCCTCTTTATTGCCTCGAAAAGTTTGGAAATTTAAAACTTCTCTCGCTCTGGCCTTGGGGGAAAAGGTCACCCTTCTTTCAAACTTAAATATAGTATGGCTAGCATACGAATACGAACATTCTTATGTTGGTAAACCATAGTAAACCATAGTGATTTCCTCTACTATCTCTAAATCTCTTCATCCTCGTCATGCGTGCAATCTTCAAAAGATCCCTTTCGAGGTTTCGACACATCCCACGATAGTGTCACGCAAGGTCAACGAATTTCATCCCAGGCACAATATCCGCAGAATCTGATCGTACCGTCACCCACTCTATCAAACAAATCGCTCAAGAGAAAGGAAAAAGAACCGGGCGAAAGAACGTTTTGAAATAAGCTGGCGAGAAATTGAGGGGCCGAAGACGAACGTCGTGGCTGGTCGATAGGACGCGTATCCTGAATGAAGGAACGCGACGGGCAGAAAATCGGATCCTGCGAACAAAGAGAGTTCATTCGGGATCCGGTACAAACTTTACGTTCCGTATACCGATAAATCCATAATGGATCTTGCAAGGTGCACGAATATAATCAAATCGCGGCCAACCTCGATAGGAATAGGATGGGGACGAAGAACTCCGCGAACCTTTCGCATATTTTATAAATTGTATTACAATTTTACCTTTTGTTCGACTCTCGTGCGAGCAAAGAAACTATAACAACGAAATCGCGGTTTACGACTAGTTTAGCGTGCTTCGTTAATGGACGAAGATCGATGGCGGACGAGTGCTCGCGACGGGGGCGGAAAAATTTATATTAATGCGAGACCGTGGTTTTCCCAGCCAGCGACGATACGCCGAAAGAAACGACTGCTCGGGCAAAACCGAAATATGAAAATGGTAAATGATCACGGGAGTTGATCGAAGCGATTACGTTATTCGTGCTGCCCTGATGGATGTTCTCTGACGAGGTTAACGGGAATTAAGGAAAATGGGGTCGCTCGGTTTTTCCGGGGACCTCTGGGAGATTAATCATCTTTCGGGGATCCCGGACATCTCTGGAATGATTTTCTTTCTGAGATTAAGGGTCTATATCAACGTCTGCTCTTTTAATAATCTTATGACTTCTTGATGAGATAAAAGGGAAACAACGGGAAGGGTCGGAGAGCAATCTCCAAATCTCGAGAAGTCAGAGTCAGAGACTGAAGAAGTCTGTAGGGAACAAAGGATTCGAAGATCCGCCGAGAGCACCCTCAAGGTTTCCTTGCAACTCTTTCGAATCTAGATAACTTTTCAGAAACGTTGCCTTTTCCCAAACTGGGCTTACATAGATCGTTCGTTTTGGATTAATACTAATTTCATTTCAATCTCTCCGTAATACACTTCACGAAGGTTTTCTTGATTTTACTGTTGTACGTTTAGTATAACGTGGACACTCACCTCGGTCAGATCGATCTCTTTACAATTCTTCTCGTCGAAAAAGGCGCTGTAGCTCTGGAGCACCAGAAGGTGGCAATGGAATTCGTCCACGCCAATCCTCACGATGCAATCCGCGTTCCTCGAAAGATCGATCGCGAAGTTTAGCCGGTAATCCTGTCCCGTTCGCCCCTAACTTTGTCCCCGGCGGTCGGACAAAACTATAAGCTTACTTGTAATTTGTGATACGCCTGGCTAACTCCTGATACAAGTCGGTCTTCTCCGGGAGAATGATATTATCCCAATCGATCGGCAAATCGCTGGTAAATCCGAGTCTGCACGGGGACCACGGTTACTATAATTATTGGCAAACATCGCCAGCAAACGACACTCACGCGGACAGTGGCACCTCCTGGAGCAACGGTGCTTGGCACGACATCGACGGCAACGTCTGCTGGTTCTGCTCCATCTCCGTTTGACCGAATTTCGATTTGAATGCGTGCATCGTGGATTTGCTCGCGTCCCCGATCGGCGGAAAACTTTTCTGGGCCTTCGAACGTACGGAAGAAAAAAAGAGAAGCGATATACGTTCGCGAAACAGTCGATCAACCGGTATTACGAAGTTGTCAGAGTTACCTGTAACCGATTGATCGTCGAGGATGAGACGCCGGGCGGAAGATCGACGAGCCTCGGTCTCGCGGAGGGCTCGGAAAAGCGACCAGCCAACTCGTTTCCGGGTCTGTTAAGCTCAGCTTTGACGTTAACCTTCGTGTGCCGTGGATCAGCCACCAGAACGCTGACTTTCTTCGATTCGAACACCACCTAGAACGACTACGCGTCTGCCCTGAGGCCAACATTCCCAGGATTCGATGAACGATCGCGGTCGGTGAGTCGTTCCCGAACGTTTACCTGATTCGGTACGATCTTCAAGTTGCCGCTAGGAGTAGCCTGAAACGGGAACACCCGCTTCGAGTCGTCGTCGCCGTCGTTCACGCTGATAAATGCACGGTCGTCGCCACGTTCACGGGGACGCGAGTGCATCTGTTGCATCAGATAGGCCAAGTTTGGGCAAACGGCTTCGTTTTTACGTTGTCTCGAATCCCCGTCTTTTCCTAGACTGGAAAACGTGTGTTAACCCCGACATTCCCAACGCGTCGCTTAAAAAGATTGTTATTACCGAGTTATTTTACGCGATTCAGCTTTGAATAGTTCTCTACCGATATCATCGATCGATCGCAATTAACGTTTTTAAAAGCACGACGTAATGGACAACCGATAGGCCTTATAATTATGAGATATCGTGAGCTATATTTAGAGCCCGTTATGCGCCGCGGGCAATAATTGATTAACGCTAATGTAGGAAACTATCAAACGCCACGGCTGATGGCTATCATACGCTATAATTAACATCGGGAACCGTGATCGGAGATCATCGAACGTTATTGCTCGTGACTGTCAGATGACATAATCTATGAAGAAGTATTAATTTGAATGATCGTAAAGACTACTCTGGTGTCTGGAGAGTTCAATATTAAGCTCCCTTCGCGTATCAATTTAAAAGAAAAGACTATTAGACCGATAGATAGATTCGAACGTGACTATCGCATAAACTATGATGGATTCTGTTACCTGGAACGAGCCATTAGTTTCGAAACGAACTTATCAGTGGGACGACATCGTTCCCTGAAGGTTCTGTCGAGTTCCCAGTGCTTGTTCGATCCTCTGCCTCGATCAGGATCATCCGAATCGTCCTCTTGACGAGTGGTGGACTCCTCACAGGACCTAATCAAATTTTTCGCAGACTTGACCGAATATCTCGACGGATCGGATCTCCGGTCCGCTGGTTGCGTCTCTTTGGACAAAACACGATGGTCCTTGGACAAGGAAGCGACTGCACGGCCGTCCTGATAAATGTGTACGTTGAGTGGTCCTCGTCGCCTCGATAAACGTCGGCGTCGTCTCAAAGTAGCTTTCCTTCGTTCGATCGGATATATAAGAGATCGGTCTTCCGGACTTTCCGCCAGGCTCGAGCTGCAAGAGAAGGAAACCGTGGAGAGAATTCTCGGGCTTCCACGGAGATCCGATCACAGGGCTCGCGATACGGAACGAAACTTTCATCTTATTTCGATCGTTGATAACTTTGCGGAAATGTCTCGAAACTTTTGGCAATTTAATTGGTTTTGGGAATATGGATTCCTGAAGGGACGGGAACGGGGCTCGAGTGCATTTCGCGCTTTGCATCTCGCGGAGGGAAACTTTCGAATCTGTAAATATTGGTGGTCTCCGAAAGAAAATTGCAGAACTTGCGGGGAACTGCAACCACCGAGACAGGTAGAGAAAAATCATCCCTGACGCTTCGTCCCACGACGATTCTATATTTCATAAATAATCGAAGATATTTGTTTGAAAAATTTTATCCTCGTTCCATCCTACGCGTTAACTTTCGACGCGAGCGTGTCTATCCGATCGATCGAACACTGTCTCCGAGGGGTGGTATATTTCCGAGTGTTCGATTCGTTATGAATCATTGTGTAAATTCAGCAGGGCGAGCCACCAATTACTCAAATGGTATTAACCAGACAATCTGTTGATTTTGTCACTCTCATTCTTTTGCAGGACAACCCTCTGTAAACCCACGCTTTCTGTTGTACCGAGTTGCTAAATTTGTATTTCTCACCTCTCCCCCGAAGTGAAAAATAATTTGGCCCGCAGAGGTTAAAATGTCGTTAGACGTATTTTACCTTTGCTGACGCAAGGGTTGAACGGTCTCTGTTAGCAATTGACTCGGTCCACGCGCAACCACCCGTTCCGATTGAGTGGCCCTAAGGGGTGGTTCGGGGTATGCTGGAGCGGCTGCGGTCGATTTCCCGTGATACAGAACCACCACGCTGCTCTTGCTGTTCCCGGGACGCGGTCGTTCCGGTGATTCTGATCGATCCTCCTCCGGTTCGACTACGAACGTTCTTGGATTAAATTGCTGGTCCTCGCGAGAACGTTGGCCGCGTGGATCCCGTCGATGTCGCCACCCCTCGAGTTGCCAGCCCCGGTTTCGTCTACGCGTGGATTTTCGCACCCCTTGCCGAGGAACAGATAGGCGAAGAGAAACAGCGCGAAAAGGAACAAGTACATCGAATCAGGGCCAGCGGCTCGTGGGTCGTGGTCGATTTTCAACGGGGTTTCGGGCCTTGGGGATGACCAGAATCATGGGAACGCTATAAACAACGAGAAAACGACATTTGAAACGTCTGCAATCGGCCTGAGTAGTCGCGAACGGTTGGAAATCATATCCAGAAATCTGGAGGAAATTCGATCGATCGTCTATGGAAACGAAATAGACAAAATTTTGATTTGACTATTTCAAGTATTAAATTTGTCTTTCTCAGTCGCCCCCAAAGTCCGAATAGACAGATCGAAATTAGAGCATCCGTTGCAAGGGGGTTGACTTACACTTTCGACTGTTTCGACGGATAGCTCGAATTATTCGCGGTGTACTCTTCCCCTTCGTGCTGTCAAAGGAGTGCGTTGAAGGTATGGTTAGATTTACACGAGTTAGGGGCGTACACGATTTAGGAAAGCGAACGTGACCCAGTGAACTTTTCAGATAATTACCAAAGTTTCGGGAGGGATCTGTCGACGAGGTCTTCACCACTGGAAGACTTCTCAGCAACGAAAGTTACTTGAGGCTAGAAACACACGGGGAGAAGAAGTAAATAAAACGTATAAAATTTTTACTTTCGTTTGACGAGCAACGGAGATATAGTTGTTCGTCTTTTATTCGTTTACTTTATTCCCCGTTTATTAAGTTCGTTTCCACGTTCGATTCAAAAAACCTTTTCAGGTTTTTGGCAAAAGACCCTTTGAAATTTTGAGCCCGAGTTTGTGGAATAGCGTTTGACAACTATCGCGATTCAAAGCACCTTTTCGATCGTAGATATATTGTTGCAAATGGGCAACGTATAATCTGAAGTGACGTAAATGGTTTACGACCACAGTTTCATAACAATTGTGCTATAACTGCTAATGGTCACTGGCGGCGTAAAGTGTTGCTACAAAAAACCAACTCTTTGACGTTTTTACGCTTTCACGCTGTGACGTTTTCAAAACTGCCTCTTCAATTATTATATCTCCGGGTTGTACAAAAATACATCTACCATGTTTTGTACTCTTTGCTATTTTGTACGTACTATTATTGTTAGAGATATGGATGTAATTTTTAATCGAGTGTGATCAATTACCTCATACTTTTTCTGATAACCATAACTCGGAAAATGTTGAAGACTCGACGCACGATGACCCTTAGTGTCTTTATCTACTTTGTCAGATTCTGGAACGCACATTGCATTTAGTTATTACCTAACAATTTGTAAAAACAAATCATCAAGTGTGAATTTAAGCCTCGTGATATGTCTCGTTTGGTAGTTTTAACACATTTTAAAGTAGGCTACGTGTATCTGGATTCTGCTAACACTTACATCACTTACGTAATTTTGTTTCGACGTGGTCGTAGCTAGCGAAACAGCGACGATGATTGGAGTTTCTCTCAGACGCCTCGAACAGGTTCGGCAAATTACTTCTCGTGCTCTTCGAACTTCGCTGACGTCGCGATTTTCGATTCGATCTCGTAACTCTGGCAACAATGAATTAATTAAAACACCGTTAGGATAATTGCGGGAAGACGAACGACAGTTTGAAACGTAATAGATGCCGTTTAAATATTTATTTTAGAAGGAACGCGAATATAACTTTGTCTGTTTAACCAAAAAATAGAAAATACTTAGGAAAACGTCGAAGATCGATACCTTGGATTTAGCAAATCGAGTTCCAAGGAAATACAGGAATCGTCGTCGGTGGATGCAGGCGTTCTAGATTCCTCCTGAAATTTAAATACCATTAAAATACTTAGTTGTAAAAGAGATGGAACCACTATAGATTTTGCTGTAAATCTCTTTCAACGAAACCCAAACAAATCTTTAGACATTGCCAACAGTACTCACCACGTCATAACACGTTAAACCTCCTCGCATGGTACGACTCACAATCGCCGACTAAAAGACCATTCTGAGAACAGGCGTCATAGCAGAGCGTCGCTGTTTCACTTGGTTCGCGCAGCGTGGTAGAAAAACCGCTAAAAATATACGACGTACAAACGGTTGGTTTGACGTTCAAAACGACCGGGACATTTGTGGGAAAAAAAGAAGAGAGAAAGGAGAATTGTGCGCGTGATCCGGAAAGGGGCCCCCCTAGAAACCAAACACGCGACAGATGAGCGCGATCGGACGACGTTTCGCCGGTTGGAAGCCAACTTCGATCGGTAATCGGGCATGTCGAATTCATTCGGTTCCCGATTGGATGTAACGTCGCTGGAAGAAACGGTGTACTTAAAGCGGGGCATTACCGTTCGAGAGCACGACTTTACTCCCTCGTAAATCTTGGCGTTACGAGCTCGCTGAAACTGCCGGTGCAAAGAGAAGCCGGATTGCCACTCAGCCGGTCGACCTTATGCGAACTTATTTGCCCAATCTCGAAACCTTGCCGCGACATTCTTTCTAGAATTTTCGATTCGTTTCCTGTGCCCGTTACCATCGACATTTTGAATTAAAAAAAGTTAAATACACTGTTTACAGAGAATTGGTAATTTTAAAAAGCAGGCGTTTTTAAATTCGAAGCGATAACCGTGGTCCCCGCGTTCCTGGCGATCGTTTTGCTTCGATTATCCAGGGGTGTGTTCGAATCCGGAGCATGAGAGTCCAGAAGCGTCCCGGGGAAACAGCTGATCGGGGCTCGAATGTGGAGCATCCACGTGTTGAACCTAGTCGAAGATATCAACCCTCCAGGTGGCTTTTTGTTAAATGCAACGAGACGTAAATACAGACATAATGAGCTTCGGTAGGGTAGCTACGGTGTAGGATAGCCGTCGGTATTTGGGTTTCGCGGAGGAGAAGGTCGCGGAAGATGGGTCGCCGGAGGGAGAAACCAGAGGGCTGTAGCGAGGGTGGGTACTGGCTGGCGGGCTGCATCGATCGCTTCGGGCGTCCCGGTGACCTCGACCTAATGCCACCCTCTTCTGCTCTTGAGCACGGCCCTCCTCGTGGCCCCCCCTGTGCTCCGTGGAAGCCACGGGGTCAGTTAGCACCCCCGTCAAAACACACAAAGCTCCGGGAACCGAGGATCGCGGAGGGGAGCAAAGGGTTAGGATCGTTCGACTCGAAGGTGTCGCCCTGGGCTTTCCATACATTGAATTAAACCAGCCGTTTGTTCCGGCCAATATGGTGTGCCGTACCAGTTCCTTTCGTTTCTGCAAGGTGGTAGTTTCTCGAACGATGTCGGAGCAGCGAGAAGACTTGCGTTTTTGTCCTTGAGTAACGGTCAAAAATTGTGCGCAGGGCGTGGTTTTCAATTGTATTAGTTTTGAATTTAGTAACGCAATTTTAGTCGGAATTTTTAGTCGATCTGTTGGGAATCGTAAAAAGAAATTTTCAATTTCTTCGACTCGACACCACGGTTATTCCCTTCACGCTTTCCAGACTGTTGCGCTCGAATCATCTAACCCAGAGGTTCTCAATCTTCCATGGTTCTGAGTTGTTCTTAGTATCTGAACAATATTTTTACAAGCTCCTAGATAGATATTATTATTGGCACACAGGAGAGACAAGATTGTCGTAAGAGTATTCAATTTAAGAATTAATAATCTTCGTAAAAAATTAAATTTTAGTTTTAGCTACAAGTATCAACAAAGGGAATTGACTCATCACTACAAAATTGAAATGGCGTTTCGCTCCAGGTACTGCTGGCAGATTCGTTGTCACAGTAGTTTTCAATATTCATAGGTATTTTCCTTGAAAATTTGAAATATCCCGCGGCGCCATGAATTCGCTACGGGCGCCCTAAGGCGCCGCGGTGCACATTTTCCGAAACTCTGACCTAATCAATTTTATGCTCTTTCCTAAAATTCCTAAATAAAACTTCAGGTATCTATTTTAAAATGGTTATATACTTCAAAAAATACAAATGACAAACTTTTTCGACCCTCCTCAGTGGTCATTTCAGACTACTCATCTTCAGGTGATATTCTCGTCTGAAAATTAAAATACATTTGAAAATTTACGTAACTTCAACTTCAAATTTGGCAGACATACAAAGTAGATACCTGGCTATACATTCACATTTCTCTAGCCCTGCCTTATGCATTTCACGAACTCACTGTCTTCATAAACAGTAACTTGAATCTCATTAATCATTAACATTTTTGGGAAAGATATTCGAGATAATTAGCAATTTTTAAACTCGTGATCCACGATGATCAGAAGATGAAAAGAGCTAGAGTTAATGGTATCGCGGTGTTTGAGTTTAATGTTGCATTTGGCAATTTTCTTCCATACCGCAATTCGTTGGGGTTCCACGTTCGTTATCCGGTGTTCGAGTATCGATCCATGCGATTGCCCACGACACGAATTCCTGGTCAGTGCGTCCGGAGCCCGCGGTAGACAAATATCTCTGCCGTGGCATGCACACGTGGCATGCGCGCGATTCTCGTCGTGTCAGCGGAACGGGAATTGCCACGGAAACGAAGCGCGAGAAACGAGTCCAATATTGCGGGCCAGCTTACAACGGACGATATTAAGTCCCGCGCAAACGGCTGGAGGCCGACGGCGCAATAAACCCACCAAACTGACGACATTATTGCACCGGGCTCATTTGCCCCGTCATCTTGTGGGCCGCAAACCGGGAATCTTTATGCAGATGAACGTCGAGCTTCCGGTAGCTACGATACCGAACCCTGCCTCTGTCAACCCTGCAATTAACCCCTTGCGTTCGAATCACGTCTCCCAAACGTTCGTGGTTAGTAGACGTCAGGCATATTTCACCCGTGACAAGAGTAGGTAGCATGATTCGTTGACAAATGGAAATTAAGTACTAAATGTTAAGTACGCGATGCTCTGAACAAACTGCTCATAATCGTTGATAATTGGTGTTAGTGACAAAATTAGGTAATATTTTGCGCATTGATGTATTCCTGCTACGTCAAAAGTGAGTAAGACGCATGGGTATTCAACATTCGAACATGGATCCATTATCAGAGCACTGTGAACGGGAAGAGGATAAATCGTGTACATGCAGTGACAGAGTAGACTGGATGTTTTATATGAAGCTTCAAAACGAATGCCAATTTATGGAATATTAAACATCCAACGATAGACTCGATGCTAGAATCATAAGTAATTTTTCTATGACCCATTGCCTCAAAGGAGGTTGCTCCTGGTCACTCCACGTAACAAAAGAGTAATGGTAACCACAGCGTAATAAACATTTTCCCGCGATCTCAAACAGTGAAAGCCTCGACAAACCAATCGTTCCACTCCTCGTCGACGAGGATCGAACACTCGACGCGTTTTAAATCAGTTCGTCCATGGCGAACTCGGTAGAACAACGCGCCCGGCAGCGTTTCGTTTTTCCCCCGTGGATACCGGAAGTAAATGTTTGACGTTCATGAATATGTATCACGCGGTAGATACGCAACCGCGTTCTATTGCGGCGCGATCGGTGCCGTTAACGCGAATCGTGCGGATAAAACGCACGATTTTCATCGCGCCCAGTCATTCAACGGTACCGATCATCCATCGGGATCGTTCCTTCTCTCTCTTCCAGGCAGTACGACCTCTGGCTACCGTTATTGGATCGCCATGAATATGAATGCCAGGTCGATCTATCTGTCAATAATGATACCGTGTAATGGTAATAATGGTATCCATAAACAATGGGTGGCATCGTAATTTCGCACGGTCGGGCGAGACGCGCGTCACCGGAACGCTCGCGGAATATGGAAGGTAACTTTTTGTACCGCAATAAATCCACGCAATCCATTTTCTGCCAATGGACGACAGCCAGCGCCGGGGAAAACGCATCGACGACCGCATAAAGTTCGTTTAACGCGTTGACTGTTCGTTACTGGGGATCGCGAGTGCAACTGAAACGTCCTCAGAGACGCCATTTCCGTAAACATATATCTTTTCTTTGAAAGATGTGAAAAGTTGATTTTCATTTATTGTTTTCAAATTGACCTAATTTGAAATTCTTGAACAACCGAATAACACAATTCGTCAGAAAATAATAATTAGGATAAGATGTATTTACGTTTAAACGTGCAATTTATTGTCGAATCCTCGAACGAGGCACAATCTCGCTTAGTCGCCAAAGTTATGCTACGTTGAACATAGTTACTGCTTCGACGGAGAACTATTCCGTGAACTAGCATCAATGGTCTGAAACTTTAAACGACAAATACTAGTCGACGCTGTCTAACGTGTTAGAAAAATAAGAGATTTGGGTCACCTAACGAACCGACGCTCGAGGGTCGAAGACACGTTAGTATGATCCACGCGGGAGGATCGATGGTTCGACCAGACTTTCGGAGGGTTGGGATTAAATGGAAGGCGATGTAGCCGCAAAAGCGAGGGGTCGCGGCAGAAGTTTGTTTTGCTGGAGGGAATGTGCAATTCAGTGGCAGGATGCAACGAATGTCCTGTACACTTTTTCAAATTAAAGTCCGAGAAAGTAAACTTTGCGTTTAACATTCTCTCTTCCCGAAGTAATACAGCGTCTTGGTAAAAGTCAACGAGGCATTATTAGACAACCCACGTTTCAACTAGCCTTTCGTACTTTACTTAGTGGACAATAAATACAAAATCTGCCTGTTAACTAAGTTAACAAATTTAAAGACGACAAATGCATACAAGTGAATTAGTGAAACGCTTCGTACCTTGAAACAAAGATGGATTTACACCTATATTCTGATACAGAAACGCGCCTCGAAGCGTCGTCCCTTCGACGCACCAATGGCAGCTTTCCCAACGCGGTATGTGTAAATACTCACGCACAAACGGAAACAAACCAGAGCCACGATCGAATCGTAGCGACCAACCCCATCGTTTCGCGTCATCGCCGGGCGGCCATGGTGAAAACGTAAACGCTGATCAAATACGATTTACATCTCTGCGAGATTAAGAGCGCAGTCGTGTTCTCCGCGAATGGTGGATCATCGGTTCACCCCTTTTCTCACCCACCCCTGTGGTGGTTACGGACGGGGGACGGTGTCTAGAAATTCATTTTGACGATTCGGGGGGGACAGGTGAGAAACGAGGGTTAAGGGAGGTGAAGGAAGAAAAAGATAAATGGGGTATGGAAAGATAGCGAGATAGCTGGAGGAATTGTTGAAGGAGTTGGTAGCGGATACAGAGCCTGGAAAAAAAGAGGCAGCACGAAACGAGCATGCATTCGAACAAGAACACGCTCCACTTTTGCTCCATTTGCAGACGTGGGTGGAGTTGCGTGGGCGAGGAGGATAGTATTGCGCGTCTTCCTCGTCGGCGTGCACGCTCGGGTTAGAGAAAGAAGCGGCAGGAATTCGTAGTCGAGTAGGCGAATCGAGGAAGGTGGACGGGACCAGGACGGAGACAGGAAGCTGGGGCGAGAACGACGAGGAGGGAATACGGGAGGGCGAGAAAAGGGCCGACAGGGAAGGTAGGACGGAGGAGAATGGGGGAGGAAGATGGTGGTCGAGATAGTACGCAGGACGAAGGATAGGGAAAAGGTGGACGAGGGACGCCCAGAGAGCGAAGAAAGGGTGGAGAACAGGGAGACAGAGAGGGAAAGGACGCAGAAAGGATGGTGTCGGCCACGAGAAAGGGGGATGCAGAGTTGCCAAGGTTACACCCGCGTCATAACCACCCTCTGGTAACCACCCTTCCTCCTGGACCATTTTCCGTCTCTGTCTCTTCAATCCCCACTAACGTACCTACGATTCCCACTACCCCTATCGCCAGACCATCGTTGGCGCACCCTTATCCACGCGTGTAAGCTAAGCTTTCTTTAAAACATCCACGATAAATCCCTCCTACGGCCGCCATTCTGAATTATGGTAGGCCGACCTTGTTAAAAAAAAACTATGGAGCTCTCGGTACCGTCGATTCCATTCTGTTTCTTTTTATTTCGTGGACGAAATTCGACGGTCGACTACGGATTTGTTTTTTCATGTGATGGATCTATCGGAGGGAAGTTGATTCGCGAAGATTAAAGGAAAGAAACGAACAGAGAGATTACTCGTTACACGAGCAGTACGAGCTCGTAATGTAAACCGTAACATGCATGCACAAGAACTTATGGGCCCGATATGCACATGCACTTTACTGTGGATTTCTGTTTGTAAATCTCACAGAGCAGAGGCAGCAACTCACAGCGAAGGCTCTTATTCCATTAGCTTAGTATACCGAAAATCTTGTCTAATCAACGTCTGATACGCGAGAATTTCAAATTGTTACAACGATAGCGAACCCAGAAATGCACAAGTACGATTATCGTGAAAAAGTTTCCCTATAATAGGATTCCGTGTACTGTTTTCAATTCTGAGGACAATTAATCTTTCGACCCCAAGGCGATTGTCGTTTACGAGGGTCCAGAGTCTCCCAAAGAAATCCTTTTATAATTAAACGCATTCGTCTTGATTCTTCTTTAGAGAAGTTCTCCATTACGTCAAAGTAATATCTTCGATAAGCGCACGATTAATTAAACGAAGGCTACCGCGGAATTATAAGCGTCCTGTATAAAGTTAAACAGCGTCCACGTCGTTGGAGAGCAAAGCAAAGCTCCTATAGTAGTCAAACATTATCGTCGGCCGGAACCGAGGATTGCTAAAGTCATTGCACATGTGTAAAGCCTTTTGTGCAGAGGAAATCCTTCTCAAGCTTATAAAATTCTAAAAATAAAATTAATAATCGATAAAACAACTTACGCTTTGCTTTTCACGAAGCGTATTGTTTATTGCATTCTTTGAACTCTTTGTTTACGTCTCCTTTTATTTGTATCGCGTAATTTATAGTCCTGAGTTTTACTGCTACCGTTTATTTCTGTCTTTTGAAGATCTGCCGGTTTTATGAGCTTTCAGCTTTTATGCTTGGGAGCATTTTATTAAAGAATGCTGTATCGTTATAAAGAGTAGATCCAGTTGTAATAATACTGCTGTACTCGTACTGGAAATATAATTTTAATGAAATTTTTCTAATGCACGCTTGACCGATACGCTCGCAATCTTTGAACCTCTATAATTTCGTAAAAAATAGCTGTACGACAACCTGATTGATTTAACGAGGAATTTTAGAGAAGTCTCGTACAGATCGTCTACTTTTACGAATTAATATTGCTAGTGAAACGTTTATAATTTTTATTGTGGGCTGTAAATATTGCTACAAATCGCTACAATCAAAAGTTGAATTCATAACGAAGATTCTCAAGTGGTCCACTTGCATCGCGATACCAGTCCCCTCCTCGTCGGATGTCCTAGCGCGATTGCGAGTTTAATTGGAGAATGATGCGTCGGTGAGTCTGAATCGGCAATTAATTAACCGGCTCCTAAGCGGACGAAGGGAAAGGCCGACTTAATTAATTGATAATCGGGAGAGATCGGTCTGCTCGAGATAGGGTAATCTGGGATTAGCCGTTCGTCGTTTACTCGATGGATCCAGCTCGAAAATGGCGACTTCCTCGCGAGGAGACTCGAACGCAAATATTTGGTTTAATTGGCGGGATTGCGCGAAACTGCATACAAAATTTTCTTCAAACTTTTGGATTCTCAGACGCGTTCCCTGCTTTGAAAATCACCGATCCAATGAAACGCTCGTATATCTCCGATTAATCGAAAAACAATTCGAACCCCTAAGCGAGAAACCGATCCCCCGAAACTTTTATTTTCTCGCAAAACCGAGAAAAATTCTGGTCCTAACGCAATTTTCATGCGTGACAAGTGTTTCGAGGAACGTCTCGAGGAAGGATACGCGCTTTGGGAGGGAGGGGGGGGGTGAAAACAGGATGTTTTTCATCGAGTTTGACGGACGAGTGCCGGAATGCGATGCATTTATCAAGCAGCCGCGCTTACGGCCTCCGCCTCTCGGAAACTTGAGGTAAACATTTATCGTTCGTAACTCCGAGAGATCCTCGCTCGCTCGAAAAGAGGTGAAACGAGCAGTGGAGGGGAGTTGGTCGGAGGATATGGAAGGGAAGAGGCAAGGGAAGAGATAGACAAAGAGAGAAAGAGAGAGAGAAAGGTTGCACTCGAGCGAAAGACTAAGAGGATAGCATCCATATTTTCCCCCAAAGCAAACAACCGTTCTCATTCTTCGTCGGCCTAGCCGCATTGTTCGTCATTGTGGCGCTCCACAAAAGGCAGGGATGTAAAAAGAGGGGAAAAAGCGAGGGTGTCGCGAGCTGACGAATTTCGTGCTTCTCACTTTCGAATATTGGAGCTCGCCGCGAACGGGAGATCCTGACCTAGTTTCCCTTCAAGGTACGAACGCCGTGTCCTCGAGAAGGGGCGAAACCACCCCCTTTAGCCACCTCTGGAATACTGCCATGATGAATTACCGTCGTTGATCGCTCGATATAAAAATTGCCAGAGCTCGAATTCACCGTACTAACGACGATCGAGATCGAAGCGACGGCGAAACTTTTGATAGATTAGTGGTGCACAAATAGTTTCGATAGTAGGTTAGAGAAAATTATAACAATTAGACCGTAATGTTTCTGTAGAGGGGTGGATAGAATGATAAAAGTAGAGTAATATCAAATTTATTAAAAGGACAATTACATTCTCTTTCGATGGAAAAACACGTTCGAAGACACTCGATATTTCTCTTACAATTACACCGTCGTGTTTATTTTCTTTTGGTCCAGCTTCGAAAAAAGCTCTTCCAACTTCTTTCTCGAGGGTTTTGTATCGTATTACGACTATCCTGAAAGCGTTACGAGAGAGAACCAATATGGAGGGCAGGGAGAGAGTATCGTGCGCTCGAATTTAGGAAGGAAGAGACAGAAACCGAGGGGAAAAGCTCTACTTTCGCAAATGGCAGAAAAATATCGTCCTCGTCGAGGTTGTACATCGTCCCCTCTATCTGTGCGGAGAATTTCGTGGGGGCGGCCTGGTGACAAATTACGTGCAGCCATCGACGGAGAAAGAGAGCCATAGCGCCTAAAGAGGTTCAAAAATATCGCTTAAATGACGCGTTTCGGGAACTCGTGGTTTTGCTTCCCGCTAGAGTGGCGGGATAACGTTAACCTTTTCGCGTTTTGACGAGAGTCTTTAGAAAGTCGAGTATCCTTCAGGGGCCCCACTTATTTTCAAACTTGTCTTATATTTTTCAATAGTACTCCATAAATAATTTGTGTCTGTAAACACGATATAAATGACTGAATCTCCAACAAATTGTACAGTTCTCCTTTATGAGTCGTAATCTTTCATACGGAATTTTAAAAAATGTGACTGTAAAGACATAAGTCGTTTGAGTAGGTCAAGTCTTCTTTCGTAAAAGCTTGAGTGACTAACGAAAAGAGATGAGTGTTTTAAACGGGTCATGACAGTTCTCGTAGAACTTTGCATAAACGCGAAAAAGAACCGAGTTGTTTGAGCAGATCATGACCTTTTCCGTAGAAACTTTGTAAATATGCTCAAAGTAGACGAGTTGTTTTAAGAGGGCATCGCCTCTCTTGTAAAATTTTATAAGAATATCTCAAGCACCTTCGACGTCGATTTTCTCAGAAACTGAGCCACGTATAAAAAAATTTCCTGCAAATCTTCAATTTATTTTCTCATCTAGAACAACCCGCTTTTTTATTCAAATCTCGGGCATTCCGTATTGTATAGGGTATCTTATCCAGATATTATGCAACGTCTTGCACTTTCGTGGCACGAACTTCCAGGCCAAGATGCGAGGCAAACGAACTTCTCGCGGAGAGGTAGCACCGAAGAACAACGCGAAACAGATGTTTGAGCCGAGTACGAGCTCGCAGGGAAACGTAGATTTGAAAACAAATCTCGTTGGAGTTTCAGGTTAAATTTCATTTTTCTGATCCTGGCGAAACACGGTCCGTCGCGAGGGAGATTACGAGGATGGATAGTTCGCAGAGATAACGCGTTATAAGATAACCTTAACGGGGGAAGAACACCGTTGTTCGCGTTACGTAAATTGGATAAAAACAACGACCTGGCAACCGCGTAATCCTCCGTGTCCGTGAAAATCTTCTTAAAACGATCGTACGATATACCGCAACACGAAAAGAATAAAATTATCCAGATTATTCAACGGTCGGAATATTAAATCGCTTCATAAACTAAACAGTTTTATTTCGATAGAGCAGCGACGATACAGTTTTTCTGTTATTTAATTCCACCGAAACGATTTCGTTTGCTCGTCAGATTAGACCCCCGAATGTGACAGTCGTAAAGCTGGGTCTCGTAAAGCTTCGATAAAGGATCAAATACACTTTGCACTAACAAACAAACTTGTTCAGACGCGAGTGTACGCGAAGGATTCTGTTACGAACACCGACACGGAGAAGCTAACGTACTTAAGGTACTTCTACCCTTCGACCCTAGACCTCGCCGCCGCAGAAAAAAAAAAAGAAAAATTAATCGCCATAGTCGGTCGTAAAAGGCCGATTCGCAGAGATTGGTCCACCGCCGGGAAGAACATGGAAACGTTTCTAGTCGCGGTTATTTTCATTCCCGGTCTACTACGCAGCCTTTTACGAGTCCCGCGATGGCAGCCTCGAGTTTCGACGCGAATTTCGTTGATACAACGACGAAGCGAGGGCGAAGGGAATAATCCTGAAACTTGTGGTGGCCGAACGAACGAGAAAAGCAACGCGATGGCTTCTGACAGGCCGTGCAATCCCGATACCGTGGGCCAACCCGTAAAACGAGATGAAGAGAACAAAGTGGGGTTGCTGGCCTCCGACTTGTCGGTGACGGTCGTGCAATATTCGAAGAATGCCCGCTTCAAAAGAGGCTGGTCGCCGGTATAACGACGACACGGTTGGCGCTGGCCACCCCAGGAAATTGCATATTCCGTCTGATGCAACACCCACGCGCGACGCCTCCGTTTTGTCCTTCCCTCTGTTCGCCAAGGATTTCATCAGCAGACCCCGGGGATCCTTCATCACCTGCTCCGCGATAAACGTAATCGATGAGACACCGCCTTTGATGTACAAGGAAATTTCTACTTTCGTTGTAAACGGCGACTTCGTTCTTTTATTAGAATTGAATTGTTTGGGAAAACGTCGAAGAGAATTAATTTTAATATCGTTTGCTTTGTTACGTGCACGCAAAAGTAGTAGTGTCCTACTGTGAGAACGATCGCATTGTTTACCGAGGATTTCATCCGCGATAAATCTAATTCCGATGACTAGAATTTGTAAATTTTTACATCGAGCGTCCAACGCCACTATATGTTCGTTGCTAGCAAAAAGTCACAAGCTTTCGAAAATATTTTTAGCCAAGGATCGAAGTGAAATAATGTTCCCTCGATTTTTATTTTGAACCGATAGAATGGAGCGATCCCCGTGTTCGATAACCACGGCAACAACCAACAGTATACATCGATTCCTGTATAAATGTAACCGTTGTTACCGTGTACTCGTGCATTTGTTCCTAACGGATAACCGTTGAAGCAACGGGCACGTATTGTACGGTCAATGTATCGTCGCGCTGGGGAAACCGTGCTACACGGGGCTGATCGAATATGGAAAATACGAGCGACGGGAAATCAAACTGATTTCGCATGCGTGAAAATGTTTGTACCCGTCCTTCCGACAGCCGGCTCATGCCCGTGAATAGTATTTGCAGGTACAACAAGAACGAGGTCGACGTTATTAATCAAATAACGGCACGGCTGAAGAATCGCGAGGAGCACCTGTAGTTAGTGTAATAAAAAATCGTAGGCAAACACAATTTCCGCGAGTAAATATTTAATTTTATCAGCGCGATGCTAGCACACCCTTTTGATCCCCCGAAGAAATTCCCACGAGAGAGAAACAAAATACAATAGAGACGTAACCACTCGAGCTATTTTCAACGTCGAAGCTATTCCCCTTTTCCCGTTTACAGACCCCCGTAGAATATTCTTTTTAATAATTTTTTATACTTTCAACTCGGATTACTCGAGCTAGATGCAAGTATATTCGGATTAAGGTGTTAAATGATTAACCGTAGTAAGTTGTGTTTCGCTTGAAAAATCTTGAAACGCTCCGAGCGTTGCTTTCGAATAGAATGAAAAATCCAGCGGGAAATGTTCGAGACAAAGGAACGCGTGCTAGCGAGGGGTAATGCTTTACGTCTCGTAATAAATTAAAAAGAATGTAAAACAGACCCGCGAGATTATTATTCCGGCTCATGTCCGAGATTTATACGATATTCCGTTTTTCATTTTCACCTTCTCGCCGGCGGGCGTAATTGCCGGCCGACGAACAATTTTTATCTCGGGCCAACCGATCGTTGAAATCATTAATAAAAACGTCTACGTCCGCGCAAATATTCCCGGCATTCGGACTGATGAATTCTCTGTCGGCGGGACGTTGGGACGTTCCCGCTGTTCGTTGAAAGCAATTCGCGGGGAAATAAATTTCTACGTTTACGCGACTTTAAAGCCGTGTCTCCTTAAGCGCGACTTGCGACGCGAGTTCTGTATTCAGCGACAAAAGCAATTTTGCCACGGTTGCTGCCCATTGTCGCGTCGAAAAGAGCGAAATTTCAAGTTTAAATTGCTTTTCTGTTATATGGATTTCGTCCCTGTTTTCTCTCGCGTAATTATACCGGAACGATCCCTCGAAACGTTAAAGATTTCGGACACGATAAATTGTTCGTTTCGCGCTGTGATCTACAAACTATATCAAGGCAAGAGATTTTCTGCACAGTTGTTACCAGTTTGAGAAAAACTGGTTTAACGAGTAATCGAAAGAGAAGTTTGGTGATTGAAAAATTAAAATTCAGCGTAGACGTCTGGATTGTTTTCGTAATGTTTATAAAGTTTCTGAACACGACAGTTCTGAGATTAGTGGAGTAAGCAAGATTGATGGAGAATAGATACGACTTGTAACACTTTCCAGGGATTCATTTTATACGTTTTATTCCTAATGGATTAAATGTGATTTAATTTTGTATATGTCATGTATTTTTAATACCTGACACAAATTTCCCCGAGTCGTATTTTTATCAATTTTGTGCAGTGCAGATACGTATATATTTATTCCGTTCAGAGAGTTTTCACGGTTGTAGAAACGTCACAATTTCGCAACGATTTGTACAAAAAATAAATATAGAAGCGTAAACGAAGTAACCAATACAGAAGCGATTGATTGCACTGTGTTACAATCAAATATGGAAATTCTGTTACGTATTTCCTAAAAAATATGTTTTATAAAAATTTTACGTAACGACCGAGAGCGCGGGGGGGAAAATTGATACGTTTCAACGCACGAAAAATTCATAAACAATTATTTCGAAGACGACGAATATTACCGAATATAATTTTGCAATATTTCTGAAATTTTCGACGTTTCAGCCGGTAGGAAGCGTACAGCTCCGAGCCTTTTGGGGCTCGGTTAAATAAAAGTGTTCGTGAGCGTTCGCAGGAAAAGCCACGCTCTGGATTTTCGCGGCTGTAAAGTTGACCTTTCGCCTTTGACATTTCACCGCGCGAACATCGCGCGACCTTTTCACCGATGTAAATTAACGTTAGCGGAAGGGTTTCGCATCGCGAACATTTCCCGGGGATTTCTCGTTTCTCTGTTTCCACCGACCCACTTCGCGAAATATTCCCGAACGAGGGATCGACCCACGGATCTGATTATATTCTTTTTTTTATTCGCGCGAAAGATTGACACAATTTCGCGGCTCCCAGAATCGCGCGTTCAAGTTGGCCGTAATAGCGCGCTAAATTGCGAGCGCAGAGTTTTCGTAGATTTATCGACGCGAGTTAAACGAGTAATAGGCCGATGTCGTGTGCCTTTATGGAAATTCGTTACATCGATTACAGCCGAAAGGCTTAAGCCTCTGTCGCGACCCGTTCGTTTCATGCATCGTTGGGGGTTGAAAAAATCGACGGAAGAAATTTTTCTGAAACAATTACCGCAATACGATTCTTTCGTACGAGGAAATCGACCCGAGTGAAACTACCCTCGGCGTTCGGGGCGAAGACGAAAATTGAAAGCGCGAGACTGTGTTCTGCACCGGGACGGTTTTAATTCCGGATAGCGAGTCAGTTTGCAAACTCGTCGAATAGGTTTAAAGAGCAGTTCGAGTCGCGTAGGTGGTCGGTCGTGCATCCTATTTACCAGGGCGAAATAGAAGATCGTAACGCTCGGGCGTAACTGGATCAGCGCGTAGCCCATTTTCGACGAGCTGCGCCCTAACCGCGGCTTAACCCGATTTATGCGCCGCAGCTTCCGCGTTCGTGCGCTATTAGCATAGAGCTACGGCTGGGAATACGTAAAGTCCCGACACAGAAGTCGATGAATTTAGGTATGAAATTGCATTTTAAACCGCCCCGACGCGAATATCCCCGATTCGATTATCATCGATTCACGGGGGCTGGGTAACGCCGCCGATCGTCGTCAACCCGAAATGCCATTCGCGGCACGCTCTGTATCGTTTTCCGTCTCGCGTGCGACAAATTGCCACGGATAACATCGTTTCGCGATTTCTTTATTAGAGCAACGTTCCTTCCATATTCCGCTAATTACTTCTATCGTACAGTCAACGTGGAAAGTCGCAGAATCAATAAGTTTTTCTGTTTCTTTCCTCAGATCGAAGAGAAGCAAGAAGACGGCATCGAGTAACGGTGCCACTAGAAAATTCATCGACAAGGAAGCAACAACGGATAGTCGATACCAGTCGGTGAGTTCCATTTCAAACTATAGAACAAATTCTCATTAAAAGTTTGCACGAGTGCTGGGTCGATCCCCATTGTCACTTATCGCTTTTTCCCAGTTTCCTTTTGAAAAAATAATAGCGACAGTGTTGCGAGACGACGAATCCTAACGAGTTCTTAATTTCAGATCCCTTTTGTGACCCCACCGGGCCGACGAACAATAAGTCGTCTTAATTATCGTAATTAAAATATTCATTACGCCTTTCCTCATTACAGATTTCACCCCCCGGTGTCGTTCTCGACGAACACCTTTCAGATTCTTAACCACCGCGAAACGGGATTTAAGAAAGACCGCGAACTAATGAATTTTAGCAGGTTTAGTAACTTCGATACGACTGAATTCGCACGGAATATATTTAGTTGTTGAAAACGCGAACCAATTTGTGATAATATTAACAAGAATCTCTCCGTGAATCGGGCACAATAAAACTTTCCCGTATCCCGAGAAATTTATTCCAGCCTTCGATGAGTTTCCTCCGCGTCCGAGCTCGCCTCGATAATCGAACGTCGAAAGTTCCTCCCGGGCAATTTGCAAAATCAACCACCGGGCGGGGAAAAAAATACGAAAAGATCGAGGCAGCGGCGAGGGGACGGGCCGAACGACGAAGCTGAAAATTTAATTATCCTATTCGGCTGCAATCCGCGGCCGCAATAATTTTCTATCCGTTGGCGGCTCGTCCGCCTCTTCCCTTCGTCGATCGTGGTGTCTCTCACCCCTTTCAGGGGTGACTCCTTTCCGCGCACCGCCATGTAGCCCCGGTGTTCGCAAATTGGATTGGACGAGGACGCGTTTCGCTCCTGGACCGATTCGTGCTCGTCTCACCCCTGCCAGCCATCTTTCTACCCCTGGCCGTTGCTGACGGGGTGATTTGTTCCCGGCCCCTCCTTTCGTCCCTTCCAACCGCGGCTTGTCCATCTGCGGGGGCCGATCGAGCCAGTTAGCTATGCTAATGGTAATTATCTTCATTAGTGTCCCGTTAATTAACCGGTTCAAAACCTCAATCAATCGCTGAACCCATCGTTGTTACGGATCAGCCGACGCGATCAACACCCGCGATACACTCCACGGCGAATCGGTCGCGCGAATCCATCCGCTACTTTTTCACCACCCCTCTCGCCCTGGACGAGATTACTGCATTAACGACTTCTCTAATGAACCATGTAATGGGAGAATCTCAACACAGCTTCTCTGGCGTTCGTAAAATTAAAAATATTTACGGTTTCCCGATCGAATACATACCCAACAATCGATTTGTCTTTTCATTAGTCGATGCTACCTAATTTAGTCGTTGGGAATGGGTTCACTAGTATAAAAATTGCTAGGAAAAGTTTTCACCAACTGACGATAATCGCTCGCAACGTGAAACCAAAAGTCGATGTCCATGAAAAAATTGGTGATTCGAAGGTAAACGTGAGCCCAATCACGGTACGATCAAATCCTATCTGTCAAAGGATCCTCGGTCAAACGGGTAGCGTAATCGTCGAGCCGTTGGTCGCGCGTGAACGTCGCTTTAAACTTCCCACGGCGAGCGTGGAATTCCACGGCTAATCGTTAATTCAGCTGCGGGCTAATTAGTCGCCGCGGCGGCGCGACAACAGCCAACGACAACGGGACGGGACCGGGAGAACGACGTCGTCGATCCGTCCGCGTTTACGCACCGAGCGTGCACACACGGCGATTAATTTAGTACCGGCCATTATCGCAGTTGCACATTCGCCGGCGTTTGCAACGCCGCTAGTCAACGCGGAAGATGAACGGGTGCAGCTAGGCGCCGTTATTGCGCCCTGCGTCCATTCCGCTCGCATTTATGCTCGTACGAGCTCGTGGATCCGGAACCATCTTCCTCGCGAGACACGATAATGCCCGCTGGATCGCTTTCGCTGATAATTGCCTTCTTTGGCCGCGGACTGACAAGAAGATGCAGCTGGCGATGGGTTCGAGCACGACTAGAGAATTCGAGTCAGTACGAAAATAAGACGAAAATCAAGAATACCGATTTGTTGATTGAGTTATTATCGTTTAAAGTTCCGCCTGTAGAACGCCATCCAATGTATTTTTTCGATCCATTTTTCTAGGGCTATAGAGCTCCATTAATACGCATTGTTTGCATTTTGAAACATTAAAATCCTTCGATCCGTTCAGAAGTTATGACGTTTTAAACATACGCATGAAATTTCAGGGCAACATTTCTGGCCACAGATTATATTTTCGGTAATGAATTTTTTTCTCGAAAGTACGTAGGATTTCGTGGGTATGTCTATTCATCAAAAATACTTGTAATCGACCCCTGCAACTAAAAATAATTTTTTTAGAACGATTCGAACAAATTTTTTTTCGCCGAAAAATTTAAGTGAAACGTATCAATATATGGTCAGACATTACATTTTAGAAATTTTTTTCTCAACAATGCGTAGGATTTCGGGGGTATGTCTATTCACCAAAAATGATTGTAATTGACCCCCGGAACTGAAAATAATTTTTTAGAACGATTTGAAATTTTTTTTTTCGGCGAATAATTTCTGTCTCGTTATTGTTCAACCGGTTATAATCGCGTTGGTATCAGGAGCAGAAGGGTTGGATGATGTCAGCGTCGTCCGCGAAAGTGCTTTAGAGGGAAATTAACCTCCAGGTAAACGGCCAACAAAGAAATTAATGCACGTATCCCATTCGTTCGCTCGAGGGGATGGGGTTCAGGGGTCCAGGGGGTAGGAAACTGACGGTAGTACGGCGTAACCCAATTAACCCCAGGCTAATTTACCCTACGTGTTCTAGGCAGGTTTCTTTTGTGAGAGGCACGGTCATCTTGATTATCCCGAAGCGCCTTTTTTCCAAGAGGTTTTCCGTCGCGAACAGGGCGAAAGGAGGGTACGGCGGCCGCGAGGAAAACAGGAAAGAATAAAAAACGCAGGAATTAAAAAGTGTCAGAGGCAGGGTTTCGCAATTTGCGCGGCTTATCTCGCGTCGCAGGAGCGCCACCGCCGGGGCATGTCGAGCGATTCGGGTTATCGGGTGACATCGTTTGCACGCTAGATTTATTTCGTAACGCGCCAGATTAATTTAGTGCTGTTTACCGCCTCCCTTCTATTTAATTTTGCACCGTCGGGTCTAAATATTCCGTGTCCACAACCTGAGAAACTAAGGTCCAGTCGCGTCGGTTCTTCGAGAGCTCTTAAGTCTCCATGGAGAATTTTATACTGGGTGCACGATCGTGTTTTAAAAATTTTTAGTGAAAATTCCAATATTTGATACAAAATGTTTTAAGGATCATTAGATGTTTAATATAAAAAATAAATGTTACACTTTTGGAACGTGATCCGACTGAAAAGCTTACCGTGCAATACGAGGGTGCTTGGATCATGTAACCGTACAAATAAAGTAATTTAATACCCATAGAATTATCGAAACTCCGATATTTCGTTTATAAAATTTAAATTGTACAGAGTCCGTGCGGGCTTTTGCAACTGATACTACACTTAAACCGATATAAAAATTATAAGTAGTGTTTGGTTTAACGTCACGTAGCAGATGTATCAGGCGATTCGGGTTATCGAGTGCCATCGTTTGCATGCTAGATTTATTTAGTTACACGTCAGATTACTATACCTCTATTTCCCACCCCTCCTATTTAATTTTGCTCCATTGCATCTAAATATTTCATATCCAGAAATACTGTTCGAATGTACAGAAAACAAACGATTTTAATGCCTCGGTTTGTCCAAAGTTTTGGATCTTGAATTACTTTTCGATAGCATAGTCGAGTTCCATACGGCAATTTAAATAAAATAACCTGTTTACGGATAACGCCAAAGTGTTCATTTCGTTCGAAGTATCCTATCCGACGAATTTCAAAAGTTTACTCGAACGAGAAAGTACTATATTTCCGATTGTTGGAACCCGTCCAGTTGGCAGTCTAATGTTCGCTAAAGTAATATGATTACTCTGGTGTTCCAAAGGGTTTATCGATTCCTTTGATCGTCTTATTGGAATCGACTGCATGCTCGCGGAAATGGTTCAGTTTTCGAGCAAGGTGCATTGAAAATTAAATCGAATTCGAGGTCTTTTATTTTGTTTTATTTCCGTAATATATAACATTACATTTCCATTATGCATTATTATAAGTTTCTCTTTTTCCATTTTTGTAATACACCCTTCGCGATCGCGCCAAACGCGTGCACAACGTTGAAAACAATTATTTGGCATTACCGAAGAAATATCGCGATGACGCGAGAACAATTCCGATTCAAGCTAGAAAAAATCTAAAACCGTACGTAAGTACGATACTTTTCACGGTTGCAAATATCATTCGGGGATATTCCCGGCGCTTTCGTATGCAAATGTAAGTGACCACCGGTGCCGGTGGCCAGCAATTGAGTGAGTCGAATTTACTGGCGTTTACCGTAATTTACTTTCGGCCGGACCGGCGACACGATTTAAACGTTCCAACTGGTCCGCGGCCGCATTAAATCGCCATAAAATTGTCGTTGCCGTTTCCACCGAGCTATCGTTATGCCTCGTGATACGCAATAACTGTTTCGGGGAAATATACGGCGTCAATTTTGTCATCGATGCGCGGGAAACCGTTCGCGATGCAACAAATCACGCAAACTGTCGTTCGAATCCCCAAAAACACCCACCGAAATGAAATCTTTCGTGTCAAGCGTCGAAGACATTATCCCTTCGCTTCGAAAGAAAGACCATTAAAATTTATCGACCGAAGAATACTGTTATTCAGAAGTTTACACGCACGTTTAGCTCACTTTGAACATTGACACGGAGGCGATCGAGCGAGCGTCGTTTTCAGAAAGTCTTTACACACGCGACAGAGGCGTAACACGGTCCGATTTCGTGCCCGAGGTGACCCATATTTAGCGCGAGTAAAAGAGAACACCTGAGCAAAGGTGCCCTTCAATTCACACGTTCGTAAAAAATAGCAGCGTCGCGACAGAATCGTCGCAATTACGGCGAGCAGAGGGCTCCGTTAATTGAAATACATTGTTTGACAACGGATTAGGAACTCTCTGATAATGAAACCGTTCTCGCTCGGAAACGTTTCGACATTTTGTCTGGCTGGTAGCGATGGGTCTAATCCAATAACGTACTCGCGAATACCGGTACATACAAACATTAGCTTCGATCATCGAACGAGTATAAAAGAGTAAACTATTATTAGCGCTATTCAGACATCAAGTATTCCTCTATCAATTTGTATGAATTTTATTCAAGTTCCTTATGGAATATTGAGTCCCCATTAAATATATATTAATTATTCGTTTTATACTTGCAAGTTTTCCTTGCGAGCAAACTCCGTAAGCGTACCCAACGCATCTAATATATTTTCTTTATCGGTGGCCGAATGACAAATTCGAGGGGCGAGACAGACCCTCGTAGATTGAAAATCTGGCGAGAGTAATTAAAGAAGAATCGGGTAAGTCATTCGATATTTCCGGCCTATTTCCAGCCCCTACGCAACGGCGATCAACCCTGTCTCCAAAGCCGTTTATCACACCCCGGTAATCGGCGGGTTAAAATCGATCGATTAGCGAACGCAGGACGCGTCCTAATGATACCGCCGCTGTCCGATAAATTAATCTTCCCGCGAACGGTCGATTATCGGCGCCTCCTTGGGGGATTCCCCGCTCGAGCGCCAGGGAAAATAAATCCTGTCTCCGTCTTTTGCCACCGGTCGGTCCGTATTCCTACGTCCAGGGATTGATTAATTAACGCGCGGGAACGACAATGGCGAGTGCGTGAGGAAGTCGGAGCCGACTGACGAATGACAGACCGTGGACGCGTTGATCTCGATCGCCGGGGCGAATTTCCTTGCAGGCTTTCCACCCTCTTCGACCCGTCGGGCACAATGAGGCGAGGCTCTGTTTTTTTCCGTCCCCCCTCTTGATTAACGAGCCTTTTAGGGACGCCCGGCGTCGTCAAAGTGGCCCGAGTGTGTCGATCGACGAATGATCGATGGGAATTTTAATAACGTGCTCGATCGGTACGACTTTTAACGACAGAAATTGAAAGTGTGATTCCAGTCTGCAAGTAGATCTGACAACGACGCTGCATAATAAATGTATTTTACAAGTTAATGATATATACGTTATATCACGTAGTATATCCCGTATAAATATATCGGATACCAACAGAAAAATTTTTGGCCGACTACGAATAAAAAATTTTGGGAACGATGACTGCGCGCCCACCGGATGGGATGTTTATTCTGGCGCGTTTATTTAAAAATACCCGAACGGCATCGGGAAAACTTGATTTTCGATTCCGGATGGAATATTCGGTTCCGAAAAGCTCGCAATATCGCGCTCCGTATCCGGGAGAGGATATCGAGCTTTGAGAAAAATAAAATTTCTGCCTTTTCGTTTCTATTTTTGCCCGATCGTGAAATAAAATAGTAGGGAATCGGGAATATTCCGAGCAGAGAGTTGTTTCGACAATTTTTAAAGTTCTGGCATAAAATATCGTAATATAATTATACGAATATAATGAATTTGTAAAGAGAAACTACTATCCTTGTAGTTACTATAAAAATTGTGTTATGAAAAGTAGGTCATGTGTATTGTATCACTATAATTTTTATTAACGAACAGCAATCGTAAGATACAATGACCACAGGGGTAAGTGAAACTCGGTTGGCTGGGAGCCAACGCAAGGTTGCGAGGCACAGATTTAGTTGACCTGATACGCTTCTCCCCTAATCTCCTGCTAATCCCCAGCGGCGTGAACGTGCAATTTCCTCAAAGGCACGCAAAATCGTTCGCACCTCGGTAACGCAACAATATCCTAGCACGCGACAGTTGCCCTGTCCCGTACGATTTGCCCGGCTTCCGCAGCCCCCTTTAGAGAATCAGCGTCGTTCCTCCCCCGACGGTGGCCACCTCTTTCAGTCGTGCACAGTTCCTCCGCTTTGTGTGCCCACGGAACCCACCAGCGTTTGTCCGACCGTCCATTCATCCGTCGGTTCGTTCCATGTTGCAAAGGTTGTCGAGAGAGTGAGAGAGAGAAAGGGAAGCGTACGAGATACGCGAGTGGCGAGTCGAACACCGAGGGAGAGAAAAAGATAGACGATAGGGAGGGGGTTGTGACTAAGGGAGACAGAGAGAGGGAAGCCGGGAGCTCTATCGACCGACTTCTCTCATCCAGTGTCCCAGCTACGGAGCCGTAGGTAGTAGTTGCAGCTGAAATCTCCTCCTCCGTGCCACCCCTTCTCCCACTCTCTGTCTCTCACTCTCGATCTCACCCTCGCGTGTTTCGTCCCTCTCTATCTGTCCGTCCTGCACGCGACTCCTCTCGCTTTCTCCCTGGCCATGGCGAACTCTTGACATTTCGCCGTGGTGCTGCGCCAGTTCCATGTCCCAGCGAAAGCCCAGATGTCCTCCGATGCTTGTTAATGCGCGCTGATTGCCAACGACGTCCTATCACGGGCCTGGCGACGGGGTTGGAAGGGGTGGCGCGCGCGACAAGGTAAAAGGAAAAAGTGCTCCTGACCGGGTAGATGGAAGGGACGCGGCGCTGTCCGAGGGATAAGGAAAACGACCAACGGGTGAGCCCGAAAGGAGAAAGTGTACAGGGGGATGAAATTGATAGCCACGGTAGGGGAGATGTGGAGTATGGAAATGAATAGAATTGAACCGATGGGATGGGGAGCGCAGGTTCAGATGGGGGGAATAAAAAGGTGGCGAATTAAGCAGTGCAGAGTGCAGGGGAGCGGGGACGGTGTAAAGGCGAAATTCATAGTTAATGACAGGAGCAAACGAGAAGAGAGCAGAATGTATAAAACTAACGTAATTAATTGCTTGTGATTATAGACAAATTTTTTTCCTCCCTGTTATTTGCATTGCTTGCAATTATTCTTGAAGCGCGATGGAATACGCCTGGGTAAACATGTCTGACCATACGCGTTGTTTCCACTTCTTTTCGTGTTTTTCAAATTAATATCGATGTAATATTTTCTGTTTCCCGTCGATTGTACTTTTTAACTAGTTTATTACATTTCTCTTATTGTTTGAACACGTAGAAGTGCAGAGAAGTACAATTTAGCGAGCATGCCTGACTATACCTCGAGCTTTCTACTTACCTTCATATTTCTACGAATTAACAGCAATATACTACCATCTGTTTCTTGTCGCGTTTACAAGTCAATTAACTTGTTTCATTTTACTATTCTAACATACATTTTATAAATAATTTTCATTGTTAACTAAATGTTAAATGTAAAAAACATATACACCAATTTATTCCTCGATTTTTGATCCTATTTACATTTTATATAATAACAATTATTTCTAGTTTCCATTAATAATTAAAATTTGTAAAAAAATTAGTTCCACTCCAACAGCATCCCCCGACATAAACTTACCATAGGTCGAAGCGTACTCTCGTTCCACAAAAATCTCTGCCGTCATATTTTCACACGTAATCGCTTGTCAGGGCAAAATTGTTTGTTCAACACAATCAATATTCAATTACGATCCTATTATATCTACCGGGTGATTCCGCACTACCTATTACCTTGCACAATGGTACGGCAAACACGTGCGCTCGTTGTTCTCGGTAATCGATGGAAGGAAGAAAAGCGATGAAAAGGTACGAAGAACAAGGTGGTGGGAGGGAAAAAGAAATTGGTGGCAGATGACAGGGAAGGGACGAAAGGTTGCAAGAGGCGCGGATGGGTCACTTTGCTCGTACCTGATGAGATTCTCTGCGGCGTTGATTGCTTCTATCCTCCCAAATTATCCCGCGAGCTGTGTGATTGACGCTGCTGGCGTTTGAACGATACGAGGGGGGAGGGAGAGGGGGTGGGGGTGGAAATGGCGTGAAAAAACCTGGATCGGTTCCGAATATTCGACGGTGGACGCATACGCGTGTGGCTAGACTTCGTTCTTCGGAAATGAAAGCGCCCAGAAGTGATGGGGTACGAGCAAATCGGACACGAGGGAACGAAAGAGGAATTGAAATATAGCAAGGGGGATGGAGAAACAGACAGTCCGAGATTATTTGCCCGCCGATGGGACTACCCGGCTGTAATCTTCTTACGTTCGTTTAATTCTGATTATACCTTGTCGGAGGTCACGATTGATCACGTTTTAAATTACGAGAGAGCCCTACGAAACAATTCCCTGGAGCTTCGGGGAGGGTTTAAACCTCCATCGACGTTGATGCTACCTATGTAGAAAATGCATTGTATTTATTTCTGTAATAATGCCTTCCTGCAACAGGATAATGTAATCTGGGACTTTATTCTTAAGTCTGCGTCCCATAATATGCCCAATTAAAAAACCAGTAACAGGAATCTTTGTGAAGTTCTCTGAAAATATTTTACAGAATTCGTTTATGATATTTAATAGGTATTTTACATAATTTAACTTTGCATTGCAACATTGCATTCGTATTTAAATTTTCAAGTTTCTACGTTAGCGGTATTCTTTTATGATACTGTATAGATGATGATATACTTAAACTCTAATAATAATTTTTGATTAATCAATTGTTATTCAGCAACGTGCACGATAGTAGAATTCTATTAGAGTAGTGGCCTAACGACCAGGTTAGAACATCCTGGATCAGCGAAATATTCCTGTTGGTTCTAATGGAAGTGAGAATGCAACACGTATCGCGAGAAACTATAATCGTCGACGCGCAATGAAAGCGGTAAACAGCGTTTTAGATGTCGCGGGCTCTGTTCCCCCGAAGAATATTGCAACAGCGTTGCAATTCCCAACTACGAACGTGCATCGGAGGACTGTATCGCGCGTGAATACCGAATTTCGATGGTCGGGGAACCGTTCGGGGGCGTCGTCGTTATTAATTTGACCGACTCGAATTGGGAATTACACCTGGGCCGTGTGTTCACGTTTTGTTGTCGCGCTTCGTTCAATTTCCTGGGATACCGAAGACAATTGCCCGTCACGCTGTACCAACGTTACAATCCTGACCAGGTGTTGCTGACGCCTGTGTCTGCCAATCTATTGCGACTTCCTACGCGTATAATTGAAATTACATACGCTTCCTTCTATTTTAAAGAAAAATTTGGGGACGTTCAAATTCATTCTAAAATTCTTTCCCATCGAGACGTAAACAGTTGAAGCCTTGCATCCGATGTTCGAGATAATTTAAAATCATATTACCGATACGTTTTTACTTCTGTAACGCGACGAATTTAAAAATTGCACGTCGGTCCAGACTCGTCGCACCGCGTTGATTGCAATCCGAAATGCAATTAGCGCGCTTAACTGGCTCTTACTGCGAAATACGATTTTGGATTATGTTACGAGGAACAGTTGATCCAGTTCCCGTAAAATCTCACGGCGTCGTTGGATAAGCAAGAGAAAATTAATCCTTCAGAGACTTACCCTTTTTTCCGCCCTCCCGGCGTCCGCGTTCCTTCGGCGAAACGTAGTTACAATAACTTCGCGACTGCTGGCAACGACGGAACGTTTAGGCCGTTGAATATGCAATGGAAATTACGCGACGGGGAAGGTATTCCGCGGAAACCCCATGAAACTGCCGCGAAAAACTGAATCGAATTTACGCGATTCGAGTTTTAACTATTCCGTTCGAAGGACAATGGGCCCTCGTGAACAATTTTCAGCGGGAAAGAAAAATTTTTACGTCAGACTAGTCCGTGCAAGACTCGGGGAAACGATTATTAAAAGTCCGGGTAAAATTCACCTAGTTTAGAGAACGATTTGCCTTTGTCAAATTAATTCCATTCCAATTCGGATCGAGCGCGCTCGAGAAACTCGAACGCTCGCGACACCGCGACTGGCGTAATAATAATTTAAATAAGTACTCCGGCCGCTTAATTGTTCTCGCGGGGAACAAACACCTGGAGCTCTCGGCGACGAAAGCCGCGATCCCGCTTCGAGACACAGGGAAACTCGTAACTTCCCGCAATTTAGATGATAATTACATTTACATGCGCGGCCGTTTCGTCGACTCGCGATAAACTTGCCCGGAGATCCCGCGGAGCTTTCGTGCCACGAAATTTCCAACGCACCGCCGGCGTCTGATCGACGGAAGCGGTCCGAGATTCGCGGTGAAACCGCGGAAACGCGATTCGACGCAGGGACCCGCGGACGCTTTGCATATGGAAATTGATCGTGTTCCTTCCGACGGTCCCGCCGTGACTCTGCATGAATAAAATAATGCGACTTCCGGCGCGAAAACATCAACGCCTGGTAACTTCGTTTCCCGCGGGTACGTGTTCGCCCTGTCGCCGTTCCCTGGGGACAGTTCGCCCCTAATGCCCATCCACGCACTCCCACACCGAGTTAACGCACGAGAAGTTAACTTTCGAGTGGACGCTCGAAAGGTTCCATGATCCGTGTCTGCCATCGGGGATAATCGTTTTAAGGCGAAAGTGGTCGACGCTCTCGCGTAAGGGATGAAAAAGAATAATAAAAAAGAATCTTCTTACGCCCAACGACAGAGATTTCGATCAAACTCATCGTTCCCCTATTGTTCAAGTTGCTTAACACATTGACTTTTCACTGAGGATCTAAAAAAATTAATTTTTAAAATTATCTTTCGTGGACAATTTGAGAGTAAAGCTTTCCAAATTATCAGGTTTAATATAAAAAACATTCTGCTCGAAGGTAATATAAATTCTTGCGTTTCTTCGAGAATAGATTAAAAAGTAGAAGAAGAAAATGGAATTAGCCGGTCGTGGCAGTCGCTAAACGACACAAAAATGGAGGTTTCTCGCTGGCCTGCTACCCAGCACGAATTTTTCAATCTCCACGTCCGTGCATGACCTTCGTTCCCAGCGGTCTCGCTAATTTCCCTAATGGTCCAGCGGAAACTACGGTCTCCAAATAACGCAATCAACGCGGAAGCGCAGCTCGGGCTGGTAACGAGGCCGCACATTTGTCCTTCTGTCTTTTCTTTTTCACGGTGTCGCGAAATCTCGGTAATCCGAAGCTCCAACGAGCACCGATATCCTTGTTATCGCTGCGAGGGTCGCGACGAATAAAAATATAAGCGGGATATAAAAGCAGAGACCCGCCCATAAATCCGTTCCTCTTCGCCCGCGGTGCGCCTCGAGGCTCCAGCGTGTACATGCACGACGCATACACGCGAGCAACCTTGCATTTTTCATCTCGCCGCGAGTTTCCGCGCGTTTTGTCCTCGGCCGCGGAACGACGGCAAAAACAATGCCGCGGTTTCTGCAAGAGAAACTGCATTTATGGCCCGGAACCGGAGAGGTACGAGTTACGTCCGAGAGAATTGAAAAAATTACGATCTCCTCCGAGCGCTTTTTTTTTTTACACATCGATCGTACGGTGAACGGCGACAGGTAACATCAATTGTTTGCCTGGTAAACAAACCGCTGGACGCGTCTGTCGTTTAAAATTAGATATCGGAATAACGTTAAAGAACGACCCAACGAGTGAAATTTCTCCCGGCGAGTGGGAATTGCGATAACCGCGCGGGGAATTTTTATGTTTTTTTTAAATTCGTTGCAATTTGAAGAGTTGCTGTTTTATCTGCAGAAGTTGATTCACGGGCGCGCGTAGATTAATCGATTCGAGCATCCGATGGAAAATGGAACTGGAAAAGGGAACCTGTCAATTTTCGTGGTATCGATCGTGTGTTTGGATGTGGAGATTTTATTACACGGAATTTGTCATTTGCCTTTTCCCGGTTCCAATTTTCAACAAATCTAAAAGTCCCGGTACCAGGTTTCCGTTAAAGTGTCTGAAATTAACAAATTTGCGTTTCGTAGTTTGACATCAAATTTATTAATTCATGGTGAATTAAACAACCCAAATCGAACAGAAGAAGAAAGGTCCTTGCACGAACGATTTCCAGTTTGATTCGCTTCACACTTGGACAAAACATTAATAAACACGTAACAACTTCGTTTTTGCATGTTCACGGACAAGGTCGACGCTTTTTCCCACGTTCGGGTCCGTTCGTATTCAACCATCGCTTTATTCAAACGATTCACGCAGAAGAATCTGTCCTTCGATTCATCCGAGCAAAGCGTCGAACGCCTGTCGCCATTCCCGTTCAACCCCCTCCCAGCGTCGACCTGGCAGAGACAAAAGGGGTAGAATCGAACTACCTGAGCGGTGAATTTATTCCAGCCCCGCCCTAGTTAAGCATCGCCGGGAATGCTAATGAGTCGCCGCCGTCGGGTTGCTGGATTCATTTGGAAAACTAATGCAGCGGCGCTTTTATATAATAAATTCCGCGACGCGCGCCACGCGAAAATCGAAACGAGACGTCCCTAGTCGACCGCTTTTACTATTTTATGCGCGCGAATTAAAAATAACCGCGGTCATTTAAAACTTGGGGAGGTCGAGGATTATCTGTTTTCAAAATCCCAAATATTGGGGTCGAAACAATTATAGGACTTTTTGGATAGAAACTTTTGTAATGATAGTTCTGCAAGTTTCGATGAGAACATATAAATAAGAGTCCTACTTTCGAGAGAATTTGTAAGGAATAAAAGTAGAAATTCTTGCGTAACAGAAACATATATTTTCTCTATCGATAGCGAGGAAGTTCTCGATCACTTTTACATCCGTGCAAACAAAGTTCCGATGGGTCTGCAAACTTTCGATGGGTTTTCCAATTTCCCAGAAATAATTACATCTATAAGTTTATTGAAACTAAATATATTCCAGCTTGAGAATGCCTGTCTCGCGGAACAATTTTGAAAGGAAGCTTTTTTAATAGAAGTAGTGTACGTTGTACCGGTAATTAAAAAGAAATAAAAATTGTTTTTTTTCGATTCGTGTGCGAAGCCTTTCCATTCCCGTGCACAGGAACAGCCATTGTCAAAGATTATTATTCCCCGCGGAATTTTTAATTTCCACGAATCGGTGCAAAGCCATGCGCGTAAAAAAGGGTCCCACCCATCTGGTCGGTGACGCCAATTTCTCGGCGTTTTCCGTCCAAACAGCCGAATCAGCTTTTCACCGCGCATTCGTCACGCTCCTTTCCCCGTTCTTTTCCCGCGCTCGAGGCAGCAAGCGACGCGAATGTGTACCGACGATAATTGAAAACAATTCTACTCGCTGATACGTTGGAGCTTCGTGTTCGAACAAAGTGCAGCCTCGACAAAGGCGCGGCAACGAGCGAGTTCGCGCTCTCGAAAGTTCCCGTTCCGGCTCAAACTGTAATTGTCGCGTCTCTATGATTTCGCGCGGCGAACAATGGAATATTTTGCCGGGCGATTCTGTCGCGAAAATTTCGACAGAAAATGGCGACGAGCCGACCATCTCTAATTTGACACGGCAATTATATTTTTACGGTGAACGACCATCGCGATGGTACGCGACCCGTAACGAGCGACCAACCTTTTTTCGTCAATCGAAACGACAAATCCTCTTTAATCGCCGGGCGTGAATTAAATTTCTCCAAACGACGAACGTACATTCTTGCGGTACAGATTCATCAGAACATAAAGTACCATTTTTCCAACCGAAAAGAAATTTTCCATCCCTAGTTCAACTTAGAAATTCACAGAAAGCTAACACTAAACCTACCACGACCCGGCAAATGACCGTTTCCAGAATTCCCGTTTAGAATTTGTACCATAGAATGTCATATTAGCACCATTTAGTCTCAGAACAGTCTGACAACGCGTATTAAAAACAGTTAAACTTTACACGCTTGCAGTTCCGAAATTACTGATATTTTATTAATTATTAAGCCATTGTTAGAAGCGGCAAGGCTTCCCCTTTAAAATGGCTTTTGGTTTTTGTCGATCCGACTTTCCGTTTAGGAGATATCGTAATTTATGTAAAAGGTAATTTTTTAAATTCCACTGTCCACGCGCTCATCGTCTTGGAAAGGCCTATTAACGCGTATTAAAAATACTAAAATTTTAGACCTGTGCAGCTCCGAAACTACTAGTGTTTTATTAATTATTAAACCACTGTTGGCAGCGGCAAACCTTCGTCTTTAAAATGGCTTTTTGTTTTTGTCGATCCGACTTTCCGTTTTCGAGATATCGCAATTTATGTAAAAGGGTATTTTTCTTAATTTGACTATCTCTGTCTCCGTCTGACGCGTCGCGCCGGGCCTCTCTCTCGCGCGTGAATCGAGACAGTCACGTGACCAGGAAGTCGTAGTATTTCCAAGAATTTACTACGCACTGTCTACTACGAGCACGTACGTCATCAATGGAATGTAAACAAACGCTTCGGACCCTTCTATCTCCGGAACTAGCCACCGCATCGACTTGAAATTAAAATCGCTATATCTCCGGAACTAATAAAGCTATCGACTCGCACAAACGCTCATTTTAAAGGGCATTTCACCCTCTATCCGATGACTATACCAACTATTATATTTTATGCTGTCTTCCAGTTTATTTTGTCATTTACTTTGACGTTACATAGCCAAAGAGGTTTCAGCAATTCCTATTGATTCTATTAATTCAAAATGAATTTAAACTTGATATGGGAATGAATATACACGAAGTATCAGTAGGTTTAGTGTTAAGTCGTAATGTACGCCGTGGTTGGCGAAACGTTCGTTTTAGTTGTACCAACAATTACTTGCGACTCGAACCGATACTTTATTAATTGAAACGGTGAATCCTCTTAAAATGCCGGGCACAAATTAGGTCCCTTTGTATCTATCGGAAACAATGTCGTCTGCGAGTGGTTCGCGCGATCCGATCGATCCCTCGATGCCTTTACGTAACGAGGCGACGTTTCGGATTTCCGGACGTCGTGATCCGCGCTTCTGAAACGAGCGCTCGCATTTTTCATTCGAGCAAATTAAATTCCTTTGTCCGTGTCGCGAGCACCGGCGTCGATCGATTACAGCCTCGCTTATTATCGGTGGAACGCCGTTTCGGGTTCTCGTTGGAGGCACGGACTCGGATTACGGATTCCGTTAAATCGCGCGAATAAATTGCAAACGTTCGTCTCGAATGGAAACGATGTCCTGGATGCTCACGCGGCGCGATCGATGGGCTGTTGATTACGGGAGGACACTCGTTTTACGCAGGCTTTTCAGTAAATATCTTGATCGAGCAAGGATCGCGAGAAATTGAGTCCTGCATTTCGGATCACGTTTCAACGATGCAAGAGTAAAGTGGATGCGTTCGAAGCACCATCGATACGTTCGCGAATTAGTAAAACGTCGAAAAGGAACCTTCGGATTTTACGAATTGTACGAACGAACGCCGAGTGTTGGTTTTATTCCGAATTTAGCTGCCGCATTTTTCTTTCCGTAAATCACAACTCCTTGATTCGTAGAAAGGGAAGTGACGCTTTCAGGGGCGTCTTAGAAAATCTCAGCCATTATAAATTACCGTGGGCGGGTCGATCGTACATTAGAAACGTTTCGCGCGGAAATCCGAGCTGGCCAGCGAAACCATCACCGTAAAATCTCGAAACTGCAACTCACCCTCTCGATTACATTTAACATCGCAGACAGGAGTCTCGTTTTCGAAGTGGGCGAGGTAAAGAAAATAACGATTCAGGTTTCCGTATTTTCATTATGGATCGTTGAAAGCCGATAATTTTAAATATTTCAATTTGCAATTAAATGTGCTCGTTAGTACGCCTTTTCGTTTGCAACAAATTTTCACGAATATTTTAGGAGAGCGGGAGAGCACGAACGTTGTTTACGTAATAACATAATAGCAATGCTACGGGTACTTCGTGCGTGTAAACAATTTAATAAACACTTTGTAATGAAAAACGTTCTCCGGCCATGCTTCCACGCTCGCTCAGGAAATTTATTAATATATCGTCCGTATCAAATACGAGTCGTTCGACACAGAAACGTCCTTCTTCCATTGTTAATAACAAACATATTGCTATTACGATACTTTTTAATATATCGAGCTACTTCCATAACAATACCGTGTACGTACACCCATCAATCGTAAAAGGATATTGACGTCGAACGTTTATCGAGTAAAACGTTCATTTAATAGCAACTGGTGAATTCAACTTAGCGCCCTACTTTCTGCTTTACCTCACCATTATTCCCCATTTCAACGGAAACAAATTTTCCATACATTTTTTGTTAACAGAGCAGAAAATAATGCAGAAAAGCTATATAATGCGTACACGTAACGTTCTTTCTTGCTATTGTAAGTTTCATCCGAATAAAAGACTGTTCAAACTGTTGTGTACAATAATGCAATTGTAACTAAAGCAAGATCAGCCAGAGAAGTTTTACCAAAGAATTCTCCAAAAGAATTCTCTTTCTTAGCAAAAATTCTCAAAGAATAGCCTCTTCTTTTTCTATGTTTTGATCAGTAATTTATATCTTAAAAATTATTAAGTATCTACCTATAATATTTCGCAGATATAATTAGGGGCCTGTATCATTTCGCGAAAGCTCGATGGAATCGAAATCGTGGTGGTTGGGGTCGCTCTGTTGCCGGTAAACAGGAAAAGGAACTAATTGTCATTATCGTTTATTCGTTCTCGCAATTATTTCCGAAGCAGATTCCGAACGAGGGCGGGGAATGCATCGCATTTTCCCTGCGAGCACAGACACGGACGGCTGCCAGCGTGAGATAGGGTCAACAAGAACGATAGGGCAGGAGGGTGAAGAGGAAAAACGGGGCGTGGGAGACGGCGCGAGTACTACGAGAGTAGCATCCCCGGGACGGCGGGGATGAAAGCCAGCCGAGCTGTTACCTTCCGGTTCGGAATGGGGACCCAGAGAGCTAGGTCAGGGCAAAACAACGTTAAATCCGCGCTACCAACCCCCAGGCGCAATTTCCGCTCGCCAGCTCTGTCCTTCTATCCAACCCCCCCGCCTACGTTTCTTCCTTGCACGCTCGACAACGCCGCTATTCGACGATTTCTTTGAAGTATCTATCTCGGCCCGGCGAACTAACGCGAGTTAAATGATATCGAGATGCGTGTAAAGGGATTATTGATTTTCCGATCGAAGCCGCGGGAGATTCGCCCGATTAAAACGAATGGGAGAAAGATGGCCGTTCCCCGAGGCGATGCTCCAGAACAACTTCCATAAATATTCTAACGTAATAATAATAATGATGAACGAGGCGAACTGGAACGACCCTTAAAACATAGCCCTTGGTACAGTGTTTTCCTCCTTCGACGCCTCGAAACATTTTTCATATTCGATTTCTAAATTTAGTAAATTTTGGCAATGTTTGTTTGCTGTATTCCATCATATAATGTTATCAACGAACGCGGCTCGACGGTGATAAGAACGCTCACGATACGTGGTTAACGCGACGTTCTCCATTGTTAGCCGAGCGTGAAAATTGAAATTTTATTCGACGTAGGATGCCAGACGTCCTGATTCGCAAGCAACCCAGTTACCATTTGTTCGCGATTATGAATATAATGCAGGCACGCGCGAACGAACCGTAATTCCTCTATTCAATGCTTTCACACTTCCTTCTGGAGCACACGACGTTAATAATAATTTACATCTCGGATTTAAACACTATACGGCGAACTTTACTACACGCAACTTCTACAAACGTATCACGATATAATAAGTATCTTAAAGACAACATTCAAGGGGCAATGTTGTTTTAGAATGATACAGCGTCGCTAAAAAATATACGATTCGTGTTCGAACACTTGAACATGAAAGATGCAACGGCTACATAAATACTAAACTCGTGATAAATGATTTACGGGCATTTGAAAATGCAGCGATTAAATTATAGAGTGTTGTAGAAATTGCGAATTCATAAGTTATTCGTATTTTAAATTTTGATGAGCCTAACACGTCCAAACGACCGTACCGGACGGCTAAACGAGAGAAATTTGTTCGTTAAACTAATCTCATCCCTTGGAAGAATTGCACGCGTTAACACGATTAGAAAACTAACATTTACTCGTTGCAAAGCCATCGAGCTTTCGTTCAATTATGACACGGTGCTGAAACATAGAATATCAGTAGTTGTAAAAATTATGCGTCGACAGTGAGGGAGGGTTAACAAAGCTACAGTATCATAAAAGACCTTCCTACGCTTACGAAGAAGTCGTACGTTTATTTATTCTCATCCGTAGCAGTACCCAAGCCACGTTGCTCGATCTCGAGCTCGCGGAGCCCAGCGTGTTGCTATTTAAATTTAAAATTCATAACTTCCAGCGAGTATTCCGTTCCACCTTTCGGGAACTCGACGCTCGGAATCGAAACCGGTATCTGGACCGAAAGAACACAATGCTCGAAAACTTCTCGCTTATCGAGCCCGAGCTCCGTTTCAGTTCCCATCGTCGTCGACTTTCCTTCGTTTCCTTCCTGTTTAAGCTCCCCGGGCGTTTGTCTCGCGTTCTCTTCCGTCGAATCGGTTCACGGCGTCCTTTTCTTCTGGTTCTCGCGCGTCTTACATTGAAAGAGCCTTTTCCGCCTCTCTTTCCAGCCCCTTCGCGACGCCCTTTGTCCGTCTCGCTACCCCGTTCGCCGTGTAAAGCCAGCTCGTAATATTGATCCCACGCGGTGTTCATGCAATTGGTCGTCGGTGCACGTTGGTCGCGCGGCACGTCGCGATTTCATCGGCCGATAGGAATCCGAGCAAACGGCAAATTCGAGCGATAACCAAGCAAACGCGTTGTCAATTATCGAATGACGAGGCTGCGTGGGGCGCTTTGCCTTCTGTCGCGGCACGTTCGATCGCGCGTGTTCAAACGCGTGATCGAAGAGAGAAAAGCGGCTCGAGCCTCGTTCGCTGATACGTTTAATCGGGCGTTTCACCGGATTAAACGTTTTTAATGATACCACCGCCGGCAAAGGGATTGGCATGTTTATTAATATTGCGCTGCCGCGACGTTTGAACCCTCATTGACGAACGAGAACGGACTCGATCGTCGGCCCTAGGGCGATTAAATATTGTCGCGAACAACATCTATCCATAGCTCCCAATACCAACGATGTCCAAGAGTTTTACATGGCAGAAATATTGTGCCAACTTCTTTTTTTGATTTCCACTCAAAAATTAATGCAATCGTTGAACCGTTATCAATTATCTCCCGTTTCACTCAATATTATTTTAAAACCCGAGAAACGTAATTTCGAGGGACCTGTGGAGGGTGAATCCGCTACCGGAAGTCCATCGTCGCGCTTAGTTTGACGACCGGTCGTCGATCCGATCGATCGGAAGCTGGAAAAAAATCCAGCAACGGTTCCGATCGCGTCACCTGCACGGTTCCCTTCGCAACAATTGCTGACGCGGATCGGTAATTGAGACCATCGGCATAATTGCATTTACTACGCCGCCGTGGCGTCGAGCACGTACAGGGGGTGTCCTGTGCCCCGGCATACCAATGAACGTGTCCTCGTTACCGTAGAAATATACGCGAACCAGCCGGCGGAATGTAAGTAAAGAGAACCGGCTGAACGTATTACGCGACGCAGCACTTTTATCCTCCGCAAATGGCATTACGGAAATCTTCTCCTCGGAGAGAATAAAATTCGCCCCGGCCAGCGGCGACAGGGGCGAATTTCATTTTGAACGGTATGAATATCTCATTTGCTTTTCGTAATAGGATATGAAAATGTAACCATTTATTTTACGACAGACGGTTTTCAAACTTACTCTTCGATCCCTCCGCTTCTCACCTCGCAGAAATACTCAAAGAAATACACTATCTATATTTTAATAAAAGAAAATTACCAGAGTCTGAACTATCAGCATGTTACGTACGAAAGATACTTTTGCCCGTGTTTTATATTTTACATATTATTTTTCGCGTTCTATTTTTGCCAAGGAACGATATTGGCTGGCAAACAAAAAACGGAATGTGTTCAAAGGTATTGAATCAAGGGGAGTAAACACTCGCGCCGAAATCATAATATTCGCAACGACACCCTATCACCCTCCGTGTTTGAGAGCGTTTGCGTACGTGTCGCGCGTCGACGTAACGCGCAAATCGAAATTCCCCGTTTTGTCGTCGAGGCCTCCGGGGCTCGGTGATCGAAATATTTTTAAATAAAAGACCCGCGCGCGGGTGTAAAAATGCCGAACACGCGTCCGACGGGGATGACGAGGGATCGATCCCGCGAACCACGTGCGTGAAACTTGCCCAGGGACCAATTAAAATTCCTTTCGCGCCCGTTCGAGCCCCTCGGCGTTACTTTTTTGCGCTTTTTCCGATAAACTTCGCCAGTTATTCCCACCGACGGACCGTGCTCGTTTAAACACCCTTCCCGCTTCCGTTTAACCGGGCCTCGTTGCAACAAACAGTCAAACGTATCGACTCGTTTCAACGTTGCTAACGTGCAGATTGCTTCCTCCTTGCGAAAGTAACTTTCCAGCTTTTTAAAAATTTTCAGAAACACAAACATGGACTTCGTTTGGAAGCTTTTGCAATCCCCATTTTAATTTGAAATTTCACGTATTCCGAATGGAAGGTGAATGGCCGGAACTTCTCGAGTACACCATTACCCCCATTTTCTTCCCAGAGTGGAGGTTCTATCTAAATCAGCTTGATGCGTGACGGAACTCCGGGAAAAGCCCTTCGCGATAATTGTGTTTTCCGCTCGCGGAGACTCGTGCAGCAGACTTATTGTCTTCTCTGGCTGATAATCAACGTTACGTCGTTACGTTCCGACGCATTTGTCCATCGTCGTCTCTCGACAACCCCGGGACGCGAAAGTTTCTCCGCGGCTTCTTCCGTGCCCGCGACAAAGGGGATGAATTGCATAGGGGCACGGGCTTCCTCCGGGACGACCGGTCGAAACTTCATTGTGCAAAGCTAAGACAGGCACGGCTGGTTAATAAGATTCGCAAGAAGTTAAGGCAAGAGGAAGGAGTAAAAAGTATCGATGTGGCAAACTCGGTACGAGGGGGGTTGGATTAAGCAGACTTCATGCGGAAAGGGCGCGTTGCTGGTTAGGCAAAAGGTTTCTTACGCCTTCCAGTCTGACAATGAGTATGATGGAAGACTAAGAGACACGAATGCTCGAAATACCAGAACCGCGTTCGTGAATAAAAAACTAAATTGCGTACTTTGTCTGCTCGACAAACTTTTTACGTTAATCGACCAAAACGTCTTCCAGGGGGAGAAATGTATTTACGAAACGCTCGAACGTTTGTTTCCCAATTTCAGCGTGCAACCCCGGGATCGAAATAGCTGCTTCGAGGTTGGTTAATCTTTTCAACCTAATTACTTGCCACAACGGCGTCGAGGGCGTTCGAGCGTGTTTCCACAGTGCCTGATTCGCGTCCAATAAATATTAAAACCGTGATGACGACTCCGCGCCGCCGCTAGATTACGGCGGTTACAGTTCCGAGCTGCATTTACATTCGCCATTAATTGCACAACGGAGTTCCCAGACCGCCGAGTTTCCTACAACGTTTCTGCCTCCGTCCCGACGCCCAAGATGAAGTGCCTTGTCACCGCTGGAATAACAACCGCTCGTCGTCAAGACGCGGAATGTTTGATCTGCTCTCCGGAGTTATTTGACAAATACAAGAAATGGCTGAGGCCGTGTTTAAAACAACGTCGACTCCCCCCCCAAGTCCCGGATCGAGCTCGTAGCAAATTGAAGGGCGTCTTCGAGAGTCTTATCGTTTCCTTAGCGAACTCGCGCAAAAAGGGACGATTTGCTCGGGCCGGACCAGGAACAATCGATCAATCGTGATGAAGAACACTGACAAGAACCGACTAACGTTTCGCGACGGAGTACCGAATACAGTCTCGTTAGGAGATGCAGGGATTACCCGAAGCAACTCGAAGATAAATCGCTTCTGATGGACGCTTAATTGATGTAGGAAGACGCCCTGCCCTCGCGACGTGTACAAAACGATCGTGTATTATCGACTGTACAAGAAACATGCAATCATTTTACGTTTTGCTCGGTACATAATTTCTTTGACTTTCTTGCAATTTCCAAGTGATATTATCGAATTTCAACCACCGGTTATCGATTCTCAAGAGGGTGTGAATCTATGTTTCCGATGACTCTTAGCCGCGAAATGGAGACCAGTAATTTTTTCGACGTTCAGCTCTCCGGTATCTTTATTTCTATCCTTCGGGCGATTCAGGATGATTAATGGGGCGGACTGCACTTAGAGATGGTTAGTCTTAATTATGATCAACCGTATAACATCGATAAGTAGCGTTTGCTGGATAGGGATTTGACGCAAGTGATATTTATTGCTCGCTTGCATTACGTTACCTGTAATTTACGGTCGACACGCACGAATTCGCCGAGGACGAACGATCCCTTAGCCACGAACGAAGTTACCAACCAAAAGTTAGATCAGTCTCGTGATTTGTTATTCGCAGATTCGATCGATTTTCTTACTCGAATGCCAATGTTTTCCATTGTCAGTTAGTGGTTGGCTTACTGTCCGTCTAATTTGCTTGACGTCTTCAAGCATCTCGGTACCGTATCCGATAACGTCACTCTAGCAGATGTTTCTTATTATCATAATCTGACATCAGTCCACGAAGTGCCGGTTGCATTAATATTTTCAGCCATTGATTCGTTACGTGGTCTGCTAGGAAGCTAGATTTGCACGCGTCTCACGCACTCGGTTCTTGCGTAACATCTTCATCGTTGGTTGCAAGCGACATAAATCATGCAGCTTTCTCCCAACCGTCGTTTGTTTCTAAAGACCTCGACGAAAGATGCGGCTATCGTAAAGTGTTTGAAAATCACAGATTTCGTTTGTTGTAAACGAGACAATTCGTCTTTTCTAATATCGTTATCGTACGCAATAGAAGCACAAGATGTATTTCTCAAATATTATTATTCCTCGATTATTATTATCGCTCTCGTTCTTCCAACGAGACCTCCAGTAACGCGAGAAGAAATAATATCTCGTTCGAGCAGTTCTTTCTCCTTTGACGCGAGAAACGACGGGCGACTGGGTGCTTCCGTTTCCGGTATAATGAAAAATGTAATAATTCTATCCAGGGCTCCGTCGACGCTTGGCAATAATGGAATTCAATCGAAAGGAAAGAGCAACGAGCGTCGCGCCTCTGTGAGAACAATCTAATTTCCCGAGGCTCGCATAATTGCAGGAAATTTGCGAGTGGGCGGTAATTAGATAATCGGCCGTGATTCGTCCTTCCATTTTTCGATGGAACAAAGAACGAAATAATTCGCTAAGAAGCACAGCTACAGAGACATCGTCGCCGATTGGCCTAAAAACAATAATAAAATCAATTTTGATCCAAGGCATTATTTATCAAATCGACTGTCAGGAATAAACACTGGCGAAATACTGAGAAGCTTAAGCTAAGATTGAAGCAATTATTTAATTAAATAATTCATCAAGAATAAAAGGATTAAGTTGCGAACCTCTGGCGCAGACTATCTTCACCTCGAGAAGAGAAAAGAATCGTTCAAGATAGAGTATCGCGAAGAAGGGTGAAACTCTGGATCCAGCGGGGGACGATCGATCGGTGGCCACTCTTGCAACGGGGCTAAGTGACGACGACACAATTCCGAGTGGCTGAGAACGGCGTATTATTGGGCCACTCGGCCACTTGCCGCGTCGTTACATCATTATTGTGTCTTGTATCGGTGAGCTGGTCTAGTTACCAGGGGTGGCAAGGACCGCTGGGGCGGGGGACCGGAAGGCAGCTGTAATCGTGGCCGCGCTTGAGCAAATTGTGGCACCACCGCCGACGACGACCAACGGATTTGTAAAGGGGTGTCTGCTTTTCGCGTCAAACGTCCCTTTCTATTCCACGAGAAAATTCTTTTAAATTAATTTCACGAGTTGAGAAGAACGAGGATAAAATCGTACGTTACAGATGCTCGAAACAACATTAACCTTAGGATAATAGAAAATGTCAATCGCGTTCTATGCCCGGGGGATCGATCGAACGATAAAAGAGAAAGAGCTAAATCGCCCTGTTGGGGTTGTTCCAACTTCTCGGAGCGCATTCATCGACAAACGGCGGATTTCAATTTACTGGCGTCACGTCGAAGATCGATTGCAGCTCTCCGGGGGTGCAGAGATCGTCAAAGGACATCTCGAGAGGAACCGATTAGACTATTGGAGACGGCGCGAGTGTACACGCGGACGGGCGAACGCGAGCGTCGACAGATACGGTGCTGGGGCTAAAGGGAAGACGCGGATCAAGACGGGCCTCGAGGGGCCGTGCTATTGTCTCGTTAATCGTCGCTAGACGACACCGTTTACCGATGTGCACTAACAAGACGACGGGAGACGCGGGGGCGGCGGATGGCCCCTTCAGCGGTAATTACAAAGACCCAATTAAAGCCGACGGCGGGAACGAGCGCGGCGGAATCAAACGGACGCTTAAGCGACCACAGACGATTGTTTATCGAGCGTGTCGAATTGTCGCAATGCGGCTCACGTACCCCGTCGAACCGCTGACGGTCGTCTCGTGACTTCTAAACGAACGCCTACTACATATTTCTTATTGCCCGCGGAAGTTTCATTTTCGACAGGACGAAGCTATCCCCTTCAAGAGAACGCCGTATACTGTGTTCAAAGCGGTCCGAGGCAGAGGAAAATGTCGCGAGACAAAATTAAACCGTTTCAACTGCTAACCCAAGCGATGATCCTTGTGGCTCTGATAGAATACAATATAGTGTATAATACAATTGGATCGAGCTTGTATGTTGAACGCGGTTCGAGGCAGAGGAAATTGTTGCGAGACAAAATTAAACCGTTTCAACTGCTGACCCAAGCAACGATCCTTATGACTCTGGTAGAATACCACACAGAGTGTATAATAACGAAGCTATTCCCTTAAAGAGAATGCCGTATTGTGCGTTTGACTTGGTTTGAAGGCATTATAAGGGTTGCGTAGTCCTTTTCGTGCTACCCTCCCCTCACTCCTGTTTAAATCGTTAAAATAGCCTTGCTCGAGCCCAACTTGCGTAGTTGGCTTTTCATTCGACCCTCGCGATATCTTTAAATAACGTATTGTCGGCCGCGGAGTCTGTAACTCGATTCAGCCCCGGGTCCTTCAGTTGTAAATGCGATTACGGCCGCCTCGAGGGAACCAATGTCCGCGCAGACGCGGGGGAAAAAACGAACCGCTGAAAGTTGTTCCTCATTCGATGCTTCTATTAGTTTGTTAAGTCCATCGGCCGGATCGCTCCGGATCGACGTGCACTCAAACTTCGGGCAACACAGCCAACTGCAATCGGCAGCTTACCGGCTTCAAGACGCTAACTTTCTTCGACGAAGTATACGAAACGCAGTTAACTCTGGAAACGTAAGCACGAGCTAACTGAATTAAGCTAGCTCTCTTCCACGCTCCGCGCTCCCGTGTTCCGCTCTTCCCCACCCACGAACGCGATATATATCTTGCCGTGGACCCGGTAGGCGGATAATGTCGCCGGAGAAATAAAACCAAGATTACTCGGTCGAATCATTGTCTGAAACTTTATTCCTTCCTCTCTCGATTTCCACCCTCGTTCCGTGTTCTTTGCGGTACGCGAAACAATTTCGCTGGATGTTCCGTTCCCACCCTCATCGATTGTATGAAAAATAAGTTGGCGCATGTAAATTGCAATGTTCTGTTTAAAAAAACTCATGGTGATGTCGATTTTTTTAAAAGAGACATACGATTTTAGATTATCCTTGCATACGAGAATTATTTAACGGCCGTCTCGAACCTAATAAGAATGAGCAGCCGTTTCAGGGGCCAGCTAATTAAGAAAGCCAACGAGTTCCTTTCACTCCCTTTTCCCTTTCGCCGGGTTCGATGGGAATATCTTGAAAGACCGGGCCGAGTTTCGTGGCTTTTCTGGATCCGGGAGCAAGGGAAAACTAGTCGTAATGAAGGACGCGAAGCCAGTGGTCGGTGGTAACGTTGCTGCTAATTACGAATTCGCGATGCGCTGGCAACTTGAAGATCTTCATTAAGGGAGAGCCCGCGCGAGACCGAGCTGTTTGTGGCCCGCGTAAATGTACTTGGAATCGTCGAGTCGAAGATAAGAATGCTTGTTCGGTGGTTGAAGCGTCCATGTCGCGACGTTTGATGTCCTTTTCAACGTCGGAGCGTCGCTGTAACCGCGACGGAAAGCACAAAGAGGAATATATGCAAATATTCGTCGATAAATCTGAACCGATATCGGTGCTGAACGTTGTCAATAGATTTCGCCCCGGAAACCGAAAATAAATTTCGTCGATTTGTATCAACGGAACGGTACGCTCGCGTACTAGAAGCAGAAGGTACGCGTGATTTACACGGTATTAGAAATAGATGTTCCGTTTGCATCTCAGGCGGCGCACCGAAGGTAATTCGGTTAGTGGCAACATTTCATGAATCTAAGAGATATTGCTGAGTAAGTGTACGCGTTGGAATGCTTTTAGGGGTAATGAAGACGGAGTAGAAACTCTATTGACCGATTTATTGCCCGCGTACCTACGCTAAATATTTCACAGCCAACCGGGTATAAAGGTTAAAATCCGCGAATATGGGATATCGCTCGATCGCGACAGTTTGTCACCGGTGTCGCTACAATTTGATACATTGACGGTTCTGAGTTACTCCGCGTCGAAATTTAGCGAAATTTGTTCCGCCTGAAATAAAATATTTGTTACTTGAAATGATACTTGTTGTCGCGATGTAGAGAATGTTAAGGGTTGAATCGTGTAGCATAATAGTAATAGCAGTAATAGTTGAAAATCAACGATACGCCATAGTCGTGATATTGGTCACGAGAAATTGCCAAAATATTATTCGATGCCGAACAGTAATAACGATCGCGCAATTATTCAGCAGTAACATGATCGGCGACTAATTATACAGCTGGGACAGTAATAATAAAACGCGGTACAGTTTGACCAATGAAAGCAACGCAGCTTGCATGATTTTACGGAAGGTACATCGTTAGGGATGCAGCTTCGTAATTTCAGCATCGGCGCGTGCATCCGAGCACAAAGCCGCGGCAAACATTCGTGTTGACAACCCTCATGAATTAGGCCTACAATTACACCCGTAATCTCTCCTTGGTGGCTCCACGATGTTGACTCGCCCTCAGGGATTCCGTCTGATGGTGTCCTCATTGCGGAGCGGCATAATCGATGATCAGCAACCCAAGAACGAGCCCGGGGAACGTGTCAATAACGTCGATCCGCGTAACGAATCTACGTCGACTGTATCGTCGGAACAGAATCCAAGGAAAGCAATTACAAACTCGTTTCTAGTACAATGCCGCACGCAAACAGTCGTTTTAGGATCCCCTTCCAACGTCGCGAAAGCCAGAAAGCAAGAAATAAGGCAAGTGTCCCTTCGTTCTGGACAGTAAAGGGTGCTGGAGGAAAGTAACGATCGTCAGAAACCTAACAAACTATAAAAAGAACATCCTTCTATAAATTGTAATCCTGATTTAGTTTTGTCGGTTGTAGTACACGTTTCAAAATCTATAAGTCATTTATAACATTTAATTCCCGCGGGGCGTGCTGTGATTGCGTTCATTTATCCTAGTGTTTTTCTACGTACATCGTATTGTACAAAAAAATACAATTTATTTGCACGTTTCGAACGAACAACCGCCACCGGCTGACGGATTAATAGTTTTAATAAAAGTTAAATTTTTATTTGCTTTCGAATAAACGTGTCTCCTCGAAACAGGACCATGACCATCCCTCGGTTTTCAATCCGTGACGTCACAACCTGCTCCCGGGAGTTTCCTTGCAACGCGGCTTGGGGAAGAAGAGAAGGATTAGACCGACAGAGACGATTCGCAAACTGGGCCGCGGAAAGAGCGAGGGAGAGAAGGAGACGAACAACGCGAGTAACGGGAAAGTAGGGGTAGTTTAGCTCGAACGGCCCGGGCATGCATCCCACCCCCTACCTCATGCTCTTTTCAAACATGCACACGCAATGCCTTCGTGTCAGGATTTGCGCCGGCGTTGCCACGCGACCGCGCAGTGACGTCATCGACTGACGTCATCGCTGTTCCCCCACCACAACCGCCGACCAATCGTCGGGCTGTGCCGAGGTATATAAACAGCTGATTCTCGCGGTCCGAGCGCAGTCCACGCGTGGACGCGTTGGAGATACTTTCGTCCCGTCGAAGCCAAATTAAATATTCGTAGGTTTTTAATGAGTACAGATGCTTTCAGTATGCATAATTAATTTTCCTTCTAATTACAAATGAATAAAATATGATCATTGATAAAGAGAACTGATTACCGGTTACAATACGTGATTACAACATAAATAATTCACGACAAAGATGAATAATTACTGCTGTAAATAACGTCACCTACTCGCCATTAATCTTATCGAACCACGATTATCTTTTATGCTCAGAATCACGCTACCTGTAAAAAGGGTACACGAAAACACGGATTACGCGTTACGATATTATTAATGTAAAAGTGGAACACTTCCATCGCGCAAATCCTTTCCCCAGGTGAGGTCGTATTCAAATTTATACGATCCTCGTGCAAATCCACGGTGTCAGCGTTATCGGATTACCCGCCGGTGTACACAGCGAATAGGTGCTCCTGTATTTTTAAACGCTCTTGATGCCGTGAGAGTGGCGAATTTAACGTGGCAAGACCGCGCACGACCTCTGACCTTTGTGCAAGGGCGGCAGCGTTCATGCGCCTTGCCCGCGACCCATCGAGGCAAACTACGAGCGACATCGATCATTAATTTCTACTCGATTTCTTTTCTTTCCGCATTGTTGCGGCCGGAGGAATGCTTGTATCGAATTCCGTTCGATAACGAAACGTTTGAAGTCCCGGCGATCCGCGGCTAAAGTCGAAACGGGTCAAGGTTGCGCCTTTTGTTCGTTATTTATCGACCGAGAATAATAACGGAAGACTGTTTGATCGTCGAACGTCGTCGTTCAAATTATTGAAAATAGTCCGCTTTCATCGAGTATCCATAAAGCTTCTCGTTTCTCAATACCAAGGGTTGAAGGCACATTCAATTTCTCCGCTCGATTCCATCCGCCCACCAGCGTTCCAGAAGTTCTGACACATATCTCGAACTCACCTTTTAGGCCGAATCCTAAACCAACCTCCTTAATCGACAGGTCAAGTCATTCAAAAGGTCGACTCGCTTCGGGAAGGGAAACGTTTACGAGGCATTCCGTGCGAACGGGTATCGCGGTTAATTCAACTTCGCAGCGTCTCCCCTCGGGAACCACCGACCCTCCCCAAAATATTCATACCCCTTCGTCGAGCATTTTCACAAGTATGACACTGGGACCCATAGAGTTCTATGTTACAACCTTACACGTACCGTTTCGACGTAGATCAATGGTTTAACAGACAATAACTGTCGTTATCGTGGAACAATAAGTGTATCTAATTTTGAATAAAATGGGTAAATTCGATTCTAAAAGCATACAAGTTTAAAAGGGTTCCTATCGATTAAATGTGGTAACTTAAATTACCACTTGCCGGACTCTTTTACTTGTTTGATTTAAACAGGTTAATCTAGCGCCAACGTATTTGCAGTCACGCTTTCAGATACACATATGTATATTCCAGTTCTTTGTTATCAAGATCTAATTAACCCTAATATACATTGGGCATATATATCAAGCGTTCCACTTCTCACTCTGTAATACCAGTAACGATACAAGTCGCAAAGCGGCAGATTCATTAAGCGTAGATTCGAAAACTCGAAGGTGATGAACGGAGCATGAAATTTTACGATGCCAGCGTACTATGACCCGCTCGAAATATTGACCCTATCCCGGTGAATCACTGTGTATATGTGGGTTAGCCCGTCACAGCAATTCCCAATCTAGGTTATTGCTGTTGCAATCGGCACGACTGTTGCGGCTTGCCAATTATCGGCTCTGTCGTTATTTCTGTCTCTGTTCCGCGGGACCATCCGCACCCCGGCGCCCCGGGACCGTGGAGATTTTCTCGTCGCTGGGGCCGCTTTGAAAACGCGCCGCGAAGTTGGCCAACGCGAGCTCGATTTCCCTGCCGCGGGCACGAACAACGTCCAGAACGAAACCGCGAACCAGGCCACATCCGTTTGCAATTAGGAGCCTCCCGGTGTATTTAGTTAACGCCGCGCCTCGTTCCCGAACCCCGACGAACAGAAAAGCGGACACTGTACGCGGAAGCCCGATGGGGAAGCTTCTCGTTCCGTGTCGAACTGGACGTCTGCTCGCCCTTTGTTCCTCGCGCAGTCTAACGAGCCGAACAAAGATACGATAACCGTTTGCTTAAACCGAAACTTAACTAACCGAACCAGTCCCGTTACCTCGACGATATGCATATTTTACACGAAAGTAATGTTTCTCCAACGTTCCGGTGACCCGTCTCTTGAAATAAAAATTCCAAGAAGGTTCCAACGTTTAAATAAACATACGAACGTGTAAAATAACATTGTAAATTAGGAATAGAGGTAACGCGAGCAGAGAAGAAAGTTTAACACGCGATCGAGTATGCCGCATAATTGGAGACGTCGTTTACGTTTGCCACGCGCGCATCGCGATATTTTAACTTAAATCCAGTTTCCGTGAAAGGGAAAGGGTCAAAGGTACGAGTGGTCCCCGTTGTTCGAGTTGCACTTCCACGTTGGATCGTGTAATTGGATCCGCGAACGGCGTACCTGGCGAGACACCTGCCGACATTAATCTCTAAGATCCTCGCCGCGGAAGGATCGCGTTAAACTAGCGGCAGAATAATCACCTTAAGAGCTTACAAGTATTTAAATTTCATTGGAGATATTTTTCAGTGACCGGGCGATACTGATCGTAGACGACGCTTGCTCGAAAGTTTAGTCTTACAAAATAACAATTGCACGTATAGGTGTTGTTTTCAGCATTCGTTAGGATTTATGGTTCATAAAGCGCGGAGCGTCTGGACGTTTGAAAGAATGATTGAGCGCGCGGTTGGAATTAAGCGCGTCGGGGTAATTGCTTAAACGGCGATTGCAGCATCGAAGAGGTCTGCAGCGTAAATTCATCAGCGACGCGACGTTACGAATAAGGCTCGCGTGAACGCGAAATAAATCATTTTCTCTTTCGCGTCCGGGCGGACGTGTCTGATGCAGTTGCGAGACGTACCTAAGACTGAGCCCGGGCATCAGGGTTTCGGATCTAATTTGCATGCTCCAGACGTTGGACAAGAAACGAGACGTCGATGTTGCAGTTTTTGCGCCGTTAAAGAAACACTAATACCCGGATATCTGATTCCTGGGGCTCGCGCTCGAGCGTAGCGATCGCGTTTTCCACGGGACCTTTCTTACCCCATCAAAAAGTTTTATCAATGCGATGTTTCGCTATTCAGAGAGAATTCGATCTGTATGCTCTAAAGTTACAGCCAAGGCAAAGTTTCCTCTAACCTTATTAATTAATCCTCCGCTGAAACACGGACGAGACGTTGTTTAATTTTTCTTGGAATTTTGTTATCGAGAGATCGTGAAGCGAGAAACTGTTTATAATACTGTTTTTCGAAAGAGACTTTGCTCTTTGCCTTGCATCTGGGTTCAGATTTTAGCACACAAAGGTCGGAAACATAATGTGCGTGTAATCGTTGACCCGTACTACTGAATGTAGTTCACTTTCGTTATGCACCCCTGATATTTCACTCGAAAGAATAATTATCGTTATTTCTGAAGCACTAAAATAGTTAACGTTATCTATATTTTCAGTCTGATTCAATTTAATTGTCAAAGTTAATTTTCGTTTTAAAACGATGGTCCAGGAAACAATCTATTCGCAAAAACCATTACTTACAATTTCTCAAACGAGGATGAACGCAGTTTTAAAGTTGTGCTCATTAAAATTTATCGTTCGAAACGAACTATATTTCTTAATATTTTGTGCAAATCTTTAAAATTGCCTTGACTACTGGCGGAACAGTTTGATCAACGTCCGTTAACTAAATAATGCATGACTGCGACAGGCTAAAGTGCAAGGGACGTTAAGCCTCGTAAATCGTTGCTTCGAAACGACGCTTAGCAAATATGTTCGGAGTGCTTCGCACGGTGTATTTATGTAAACAAGAAGAAACCGTTTCTTCCATCTAACAAAGGACCATTTGCATTGATGCAAGGTGCAACTGTAGCTGAGTGCATCTCGGGAGGCTTGGATTTAATTTGCATATCCTTCACGACGAACGGCGAGAAGACGCTGTTGAAGTCATTTCTGTCTAAACAAGCTAGGAAATGCAGCTACGAATGTTTATTATGTTAAACACCTTCAGTCAGTCTTGCTCGTAGGCTGCGAAATAATGTTCTCACGTCACTGGAGTTTCTACGAACACAAATTGTTCAAACACGTGGTCGCGATAATATCAAAGATTCTGACGAAACTAATCGTTTTAATGTGAATTAGAACTATTGTTAATTTACTAGTACTTTCGCTGTTGCTCGAGGTATGGAATCCAGTGCGAAAGCACAAAAGCATCCGAAATCAAATCTTTAGCGCATTTCCATTCATAGCATAAATGCGGCTGGCCTGTCTGAGCGTATTTAATCTAATTTGCATGTTTTAGGTGTCGTGCAGAATGGAAATGCAACCGACGACGTATTCGTACGGCTCGAAGGTACGCGAATAGAAGCGCGTTGAAATTATTAAACAAAGTTTAACTAAAATATATGCGCGTCATATATGTAACGCGTTGACGTGCACGGTTTTCGATGTTTCTGCGCGAAGTAATTACCGTGGGACGAGTACATGAAAATTTTGATGAAGCTGCCAAAGCGAACGCCAGTCTAATAACACGAAGTCTGAGCATTAGAGTTTCAAATATTTTCTGGCAAAGAATCGATGCTGGGTAAAATATTCTCTCGCTTCAGAAATCTGTAAAAATGGGTTTCATAAGTCGAACAAATCACGTTAACACGTGTTATACTTTGTACGATCTCGTTCGATTCCTCCACCGCGTTATATAAATTGTACCTCATGATTTTCGGGGTAGGGTGCTCGAGAAAGATAAACGACGAACTTGGAACGACACATTTGGGTTTCCAATATCCCAGATTCGGACTGTCTTCCAGGACCCTAACGTCCAAATGGCTATTCCATCAGGTTCGCCCTAACAGCAGGCTAGCGATGAATAACCCAACGAAACGATCCAAGGGACGTTCTAGCTAAGCACGAAAGTAATTAACGTGCGTTTTAATGTCGTCGTCGGGACCGAACTGGCGGTAGTTTTCACAATAGAATGTCGCGACGCGTCGGGACGCCACGCGGCCGAAACGAGATTATCGTGCAAAGTGCAGCCACGTGCGGCCCTCCGGTGGTCGTTTATCGACGGCAGAGCTGTTTTCTTCTCCGCTTTCTATACGCCGCACTTTAACCTTTTAACCGTAAACAACCACGCGTCGTCTATTTTTGCTCGTTATATTTAGGCGGCCGACAAAGTGGACGGTAATATTATTTGGTACGCGAGTAATGCGTTTACACGCTGGAAACTGCGACGGTGATCCTCTTGGATCTATCGGAGAACGATCAATATTTCCAGACTGAAAATCATGTAGGTTCAGAGATTAGTGTTTATCTCATGGATAGTTTAAAATATTATTGTTTAGGACCCCCCGGTTGAACGTTAACTCGCCAGTGGATTAGGTCTGGGTTACACGTCGGATATCTTATTTGCATTCACGGATCCGATTCGATCCGGGTGCACGTTGTAACTGACATATTTCATGAGCATCGAATTGGAGATGACGGTTCTGCAATAACGGTTCGAAGGTTACCGAGTAAAAAGACGATTTCCATGGCTATCGGCGAGAGGTGTTTCCTCCATTTTGAAACTGTCGCTAGCAGATGGAAGCGCTTCGTATTAATCCTCGAAGGGGACCGCGAATGATCGATGAGGACAAATATGAGACTATTCTCCGTCGAAATGTTTGGCTCGTCGAATGCGTTACGGTCTCCTCAAGTTTCTTCATCCTCGTGGAAAAATGTTCCTCATTCTGATACGAGTGATACAAAAATAATATCAAAATTATTGTTCAGACGTCGATAACTTTCTCTAGATGGGATGTTTTATCATTTGTTTTTATACAAGAATTATTCGCGTTTAAAGAAACACGAATGTTTCTCGCGACAAGATTGCACAATTCTCGCGTCAACACAGTCGCAGGTAAGGGTTGGTCGTGGCTTTTCCTTTGGAAAGAAAATCCTGCTAGCATGTAAAATTTCATCCTTATCGCATAATAACACGGTATTTTCCGCATTCTATTTTCAACTGGGCGGACAAATTCTAGGGGCTCCTGGAGGACGTACTCCGTTCCCTCCAGTTCTTCTCGGATGTACAGGAATACGGCAATTCCCCACCGTTGGGAGAATTGTATTTGAATAATCTTTCAAATGTAAAGTGGATTGATCGTTTTTCTCTTTTACGACCTATATAAAATACGAGGGCGGATAAGGGTCGCTAAAGCGTCGTGCTTCTGTACAATTTTCTTTTTCGGTGACTCGCGGTACTTCCCTGAAAATTCTGACCTTACGGAAACATCAAATTTTTAAACTTTGTTACGTTTCATCTCTGCTCGAAATTTTCTTTCGATTTAATAAAATGTCCATTACATTGTACTATAGAATATTCCTTCAGTTTACTATTTTAGAAGCTAACCAGTCATGTTATTCGTTAGGATATCCATTTTTCGAGTCAATATGCAACAAGGTCGTCCAAGATCGAGCGCCTCCCTCGATGGGGAGACGAATCCCCTGCGACTTATCGCCCCATCGGATCGTCCAACGGACGGTTCGCCCTGTTTTTTTCTATTTCTTCTGGAAATCTTCTGGAAATAGAGTTGGCCATCAAGGATCGCCGCGTTAGGGAGACTACGGGCAGGGAAATCAACGGGAATCCGCCTCGGGTAGCTCGCTTATCGTGCACGCGTGCGTTTGTCTTATTCCGTTTTATTTGTCGCTCGCCCTTACGTGGGATCCGAGGACGATTTGATGGGGTAGTTTACGTCCTGCGAGGCGTATAAATCCGGCCTAGGTCCCGCCCGGCCGGCCAGCAACGCGGATAACCTCGTAAACGTGTCACGAGCCACGACGCTGCACTTTCTTAAATAACTATTTATTATCACCGCTGTCTGCTCGGGATTTTTCCGTGCTACACGCTTCGTAGAAGGTGCTAGGATTCTGCTTTTTCCATAAAAAATGTGAACAAATATTTTTTACACGCATAATTCTCACGATTTCTCGTCTGGAAACTATCTTGTTTTCATTTAATATTTTCTCAAGCGTAAATACGAGGCATTGCCACTATATTTTATTACAGTGTGAAAATTTTATACTATTAACATTAGCTTTCCATGCTACATTCTTCGACCAGGAAGTTATACTACATGCATCCGTCTCTCTTGAATTTATTATACCGCGTACGTGTTTAATTGTCTTTGAACACGGCGGCTCACAATTACTTTCATCCGTCGTAACTGTTTGATTACTGACGTTTCACAGTGTTGACGAGGACAGATTTTCTTGCTCGATGCATGCAACCAGGAAGCGTATGATTGATTTTATCGAATCATGCTACATCCTCCAAGATCTGTAAATATATTCCTTCGCGTTGAATTTATGAAATTATTTACTCAATGATTTTCAATTGTCTTGAACGAAGGACACGTTAGACTAGTGTTGCGAGTGTTGAAGTTTGATACTTCCGACGAGGATTTTCTCTGCTCCCCCCAAGGCCTCTAACGAGAAGTCTCGAGCATAGCCTCCACTTTTCATCGAAAACGACACGATTCGTGCCAAGGTATCGACCCCGTGTATCGAGTTAAGGAAAGTTCTGCTCCCAAAGGTTCTTTCCAGTCTTTCACACTTTCCGGAAGGAACACGCCGAGACAGATGGCCGACGTGTGCCGTCTGCGAGAACAAGCCGGCCAATATCGAACTCCGGAAACTACACTCGTCTGTATTCTACCACCTGGCCCGTGTTTTCTGTCGCTGGATTCCCGGATTCCCTGTTTCCACGTTTCTACTCGCGCGCGACGATTAATTAAAAACAGGAATGACTCTTGCGAGTTTTTAAAAACTCCCGTAGAAAAGTAATAGGATGATAGAATTCTTCGTTCGGTAATCTTTACCAGAAATAGTAGTAAACATTTTTTCGACGACCGGGGATTAAATAATATTTGTCGCGATCGTGTAAAAAAACGGTGAAACAAAAATTGAAATGTTTCGATAGAGGTGGTCCCCGTGACATTTATCCACTCCCTCCCCCTCTCCTCCTGGCGCGTATTTCGCGATGCGAAAAAATTGTTATTTTTTAATGCGCGCAGCGGAACGCGTTAGCGGAACTCGTGCATCGAAATTGAACGAGAGTTTCGCGAGATCCGGGGGCATTTCGGTGGCAATCGAACGGTGAAACTTTAGACACCGTTTTTTTTGTTTTTTTGTTTTTTCATACGCTGGATATATTGCGCCAACTCGTCGGATAGTTGCTCGATATCGGTGGATAAAATTGTCCCGCATTGACGGCTATAAAAATTCAATCTGCTGACGCTAGTTTTCAAACGCGATTCGGGAATAATGGCCCCGTCGATTTTGGAAGTTGAATCGCGTCGCGTCACTGACGTTTCTATTGTGCCTTCTTGTCTCGTTCGGTGGACGTAAGTGAAAAAAAGTTTTTGTATTTTAAACTTCCAGTAATAATGAGACACAAAATTTTACGATAGCAGTACTGTCAAGCATTGGTTTACGTAATACGAATCCTTGACCAATAGCGAAACGACCTTTTCCAAGAACTCTGGTCACCGAATCTGTATTCCATCTAGGAACAATCTCCCAAACTCGCCAGAATAAACGGCGCATTTCGTTTCGAGAGATCGACCGTGAGAGAAGACACGAGTTGAACCTGGACGATCGATAAAGAATTTTCTAAAGTCGTATCGGTATCACGTTTCCTGAAGTTTCCACTCAGGTTATGCAATAGCGGTTCCGGAATCAAGAACTATCTTGTTACCTATGTATGCGGAATTTGTGCTCGCTTCGACGTGAATATTTACATTGCTGATTCCGATCCAACGTCGCGACATCCTCAAAAATCTAGACGTCGTCGCGAAAGTGTTGCATCGCCTCGAATCTATGAAACTGATCCATCACTGTCTCTCGAAGATGTTGATCTTGGGTCAATGATAATTTCCTGACACTATTCGTTTATTTTCTGAAACCAGTTAAACGCGTGACAGGTCTGAAGGTTGATATTAGTTACGAACACGTTGTAATTCCAAATTTAAATTTCTGGGCAACCCGTGGGGGAGCAAATTATCCATCTCGAGTGATCAAGAGTGACGAGACCTAGATACTCGAAAGCAACCCCGAAATTAAGTGTCAAAGTTTGGAATGGAAGGCACAGAGGGTCCAGAAAACAAAAGCGCAAGCATGTCGGGGGAGCGGAATCAAATCGAAATCTCGTTTTCCTCTATTGTTGTGGAAACGTTCATCGGGAAGTTTCGCAGCCAGGTCAAATCGCGAACGAGAAAATTTCCATCGAAGTTTTAAAACGTTTGCCCGTGTGCAGCTCGAACGAAATTCTGACCGGAACAAGTTTCCGGCCGCGTGTTTTTGTAGTTAAAATTCAATACAAATACTTTGTAAAGGTTACAGAAAATGAAACAATTTACCGAACTGGCTGGGCAATTTTAACAAACTGGTCAGTGATTTTTGTGTTAAGTAAATAACAGACACGTCGAAGAAGAACTTCGCTCGACGCTATATTTTACGATAAAGTATCGAGAATTTGAAATATGTTGCAAGTTTAAGGTATTGCCCCGATGCATCAAAGGGTTCAACATAACTAAATAAATTTCGATGGGATAGAATTGGAAACGTGAGTTAGTAAACCGATCGTGTGGCATACGGGAAGCCCGAAAATTCGATGTCGAATGTCGAATTCGATTCCCTGCTCTGTGATCAACAGCGGATGGGTGAGGCTCATTTTCGAAGCAACACATTTTTATGCATGTGGCCATCGTCGTCGAAGAAAAATTACTTCGGTCCGTCTCAGGAAGTCCCGGTTCCCGATGTCAAAAATTGATAGACTGCCCGAGGTGCCGGGCCACGAGCAGCGGTCAAGGTTAGATTCACATTATGCGCCTCCGAAATTCTGAACCTTGGTGCCGTTGACACTTCTGGATGTCCGTTTCGATCGTCGTTGGCACTGAAATTGACTGGATTTCGGAAACTTTTCAGCCAACGGGGCGCCCTGGCGGGATAAGTTCGCTAATTTTATATCGAAGTTCGATTTTATACAGGGCTGTTCAAATATGATTCACGGTTTGACAAAATTTTTATTAGATAAGTGGGAGTTCATTCATCAGCTCGAATTATATTATAATTCATGATACGATTCTGTTAGATCATTTAAATTCCCCCGTGGGCTAATGTACGAATACAGGTCAATCGCGAGTATAAATCGCTAATAATTTCGCATTATATTCGCGTTCGCGGCACGTTTCATCTCGAAACTCGCCGCGATACTGATTTTCCATGCTACCAGGCACGGTATCTCGCGCGAATATTGTTTCTCCGAGATTTATGCGGCCGTGATATACAATAAACTCGCACGAGCGCGAATCTTGGACCATTTGTCTCGAGGAGCGGCGCTCGATACACCGGAAACGCTTGGCGATCGGTCGATAGATTCGAGCCCCCGTCCCTGTGTCTTACAATTTTCGAATGAAAATTAATGTTGTCGCCAAGTTCCGCGACGGTGTCGTTACTTCGCTCGTCCCGTCGGGACTTTTTTGAAAACTTTTAAACGTAAAAATGATTCAATGCCTGCCGGGGGAACTTGCGGGCCACGCTCGCCGCCATTCTTCGAAACTTCTCGAGTCGATGCAATTGCAGTCCTCCTGGCGAACTGTTAGCAGCCATTATGTTCCTAGATTGTTTGCCATTCTTACCGCGGCGCTCGACGACCGTAATCGTTTGCTGTGCCATCGCGCAAAAAGTGTACCTTTCGTTTGACCCCCTCGAGGGCCACGAATTTAAGCGCCAACTTTCGTTAATAAATTATTGTGGGAATTCTTTGGTCAACTTTTGATAAATAAGGATATTTTTCCTGGAATCGGTTATTAATCTCTGTTTATTATCACTGTTTCTATTTGAAGATTACTTAGGGCTTTTGTATAGTATATTTTAAGAAATTTCAAGAGTAACATGAGGGATGTTAGAACAGGATTGAACGTTACAATACTGTACAATTTAGGATGTAAGATGAGTCAATTATCCTGGTACATGATCGTTTGTAACAGGATGATGCAGGTTAGATGTTAGTCTAACCGTATCAGGCTAATGCCCATTATTCTTGAAACCAACGTGTTAGTTATCTTGAAGATTACGGACTGCAATAATCCTCCGGATGGATTTATAGATACCCCTGTAACTGAAATGCTTCGTACTCAAACATTCTTTAAAGCAGTTTCGGCCAAATTGTGACCGTAAAAATAGAAATGTTATCCTGACGCTCAGGAGCTGTCTTCGAGCGAACAGTTTCCATCAGACTATAATCACGAGCAGAACAAAGACTTTGAACGTCCCTGTCAAAGAAGGGAATTTTGAGACGGGAAATTCATTATGGAGATTCACGCTACATTATTATTTATCGCTTGGACGTTTAATCGCCCGCTTAATGGCGGTCGGAGAAGCTTTCAGCAATTGCTTCCTGTCGCGTAATTTATCTCGCCGAGAAAGACGCAGCCGGTGAATAACAATCTGACGTCATTGTCGATTCGTTTCACCATAATCTTCGTCAAAAACTGTATTCGCAGGAAATGGTTTCAGCGGTGAAAAGAACTGGTACCTAATCCCAAAGGAGAAAAATGAAAGATATGCTTTTCAGAGTGCTTGAAAGGGACATTTTTCACGTATCTTTACGAGCTCCCACGGAGTGTTAATCATCGTGATTACTTAATCCATTAAGAACCAGTGTCCTATTTGCGAGACAATTCAGCGTATCTATTCTTAGTGCAGATCGTCGAGCGTTTTTCCTCGTCGAGGGGAATTCGAAACTTAAAGGAAAATTGATGCTCAGGAGCGGAATAAAGCTCGGAAGCATCTGTCCTGGCGGTCGAATTACTTAATTCCGTCCCGCGATGGCGAAATCATTGCTACCATCGAGGAAACAAGAACTCGGGTGATCTCGGTGAAACAACTTCTCCCGGAGGGACAAAGTGCGACGTAAACGAATATATTCAAGACGAATGTCGCACAAATGGGTCCCATTGTCTTGCTCAAGGACCGGTGACGGCGATAAAACGAGGATACCCAGCGGAGCCACGAAGTTTGCGCCAGTTTCGGTTTCCGTTCGCGTCGGAAAGCGTAATTTACATGGAAACTTTCCCAAGGATAGAGTGAAAAGGGGGGTAGCGGGGAGACGCGAGGTTTTTCAGTAGCCTCGCCATTATCGTCGTCGATGGGGGGTTGTAACACACGAGGAACGCTGTAAACCGGAATCGTAAGAAAAACAGAAGGGGGGAAAACACCGACGGAGGGGCAACAGAGGCCGAGAGAAGGGGAAAAAATAATGGCCCTCGAACGAGCCGTACCGCAAAACGCCGTACACCTCGTCGAATCTCGAGTGCCCATTGTTCTCTTCAACCACCGCGCCGCTTTGCCTCTCCGGTGGAGAAAGCTTGGGGGAGAGAAGCTCGGCTTTTCTTTTAAGAACGACCTTGCTCGAAGGCGACGACGATCAACGACGAGGGTCTATTTCGGTAGCCACTCTCTTCGCGGATGCTTTCCGTTCGTTTGAAACTCGACGGAAAACTCGTTTGACCGGGGGAAACCTTCGTCGTTCGATTCAATTTTCGTACGATGATCGTGCATCATTGATACGCGGATAAGAATAGAGTTACAGGTAAATCACGAGCCCTCAGATTTCGTTTGAAGAGATATTATTACTCTCAATGGGCACAAATAATACGATAATAATGTCTTACGCGTCAGAACCACCCCTCATCGATATTTCCACCCGAGTTTAATAATATCTCGATGAATACGTTTTATCCTCCGATCGACAGACGAAATGACGTTGTTTCGACGCTATAACGTATGGCGGGGATACTCTGTTTCTCTTGGAGAAACAATAGGGGGGGATGAGGGGTAAGTTTATTCGCGAGACGATACGTTAAGAGCCGCGATTTCGATGATTCGATACGGGGATATAGGAACAATCGTAAAACAATACTTATTGCTATCGAATTCGTCCGATAAACGTATAATAATAACGAGGCGAGCCCGTTTCCTTTTCGTTTCGCCCGTAAACAGTTACCGCCGTGAAATTTACGGACGCGATAAAGGAGGAAGGAAAGAGGGATGGAATAGAGATTCCGGGGCGAGTTCGTGCAGCTGCGCGAGACGTTTCTTGAGAGTTTATTTTTCAATGTCTAGCCGCGTCGTGGAACAATAACGTAGCAAAACGATATAATGGACTTCACCCTGACCGATACACGGAATTAACCTGGGCAATAAAAATTAAAAATACTCGAAGGAACGTGCTCTACCCTTCGCTCGATACCAGAGCTTTTTTAGTTTCAAAAACAAAACACAAGGCGCATACCAATAATAACTTCTTGGAATTATGGATCTTCGTACGGTTCCTTTTACATTAATTTTACGAGGGACTTTTTTCGTATCGTTTGACGTCACGAAACCCCTTATTAATGCGAGTTCGGACATTATTTCCATCGTTAAAATATATTGGGACTTTAAAGGCAGAAAAATACAATATTAAAGCAATGTAGCGGAGCAGCGTAATTTACTAAATTGCGTCGTTCTTCGCTGATAATGATCGACCTTGTTATTTTCTCACCGGAAGAGGAAAATCGAGCAAACAGCTCTCACGGACTTCTGACATGCTATTTGTATTATTATAATAAATCGTACAATTTTTTAGAAAAACAGAGCCATGCTATCGCGGTCAAACTATCTAACAATATATTGTAAACTTGTCAGAGTGTATTCTTTTTGCACGCTAACACAATTTGATCAGTCTTTATTATGTTAGTATTAAAAGTGAAAGATTGAAGGGGGAAGAAAATGCTAAATAAATAGAAAACTTCGAGTATTGTCCACTCGTTGCGATCGAAGAAATCTTCACCGCGGAGAATTATCCAACGATTCGATTCTGGAATTATTCTGAGGAATCGAACCGAGATAATTTCGCAGATTGAATGTTTTGAGGGCGGCGAGGCGGTCGTTTAAGGGATGATCTGCGTCGAAGCCTGTTGATCCTTCCTTTGCCTCGAAAAATTGCATTTCTCACGGCACTTTAGCCCCTTCAGCCAACGATAGATCGGTTCTCCGTCTACCACAGGCCATTTCGATCGTTAAATCGACTTCGCGAAAGTTAATAATATTGTTTATTCTTCGCTGGTTTCGCGGGGAAGCGCTCGAAGAGAAAACAATGGACCCGATGAAAGCGTGCTTATCGTGGAAATCAATGCTTTACATTATGTATTAGATATTGCAAGGGATGCGATGGAAAATAAACTCTGACGATATAGAAACAAACTAGAAGACACGTAAGTTTTAAACGTAAAAAATAATACCAATTTAAAAGCAAGCTATTCCACAGATGTACATAGTTCGCCAGCGACAAATTACATGCAATTCATCGACTCTGGAAAAAGAAATGGCGGAGACAGGAAATTGAAATAGTACCTTGTTCTCTATTTCTTCCCGTGCCTCGTCTTACATTTTACTCTTCCACTTATCTGAAGTTAAATTAAACTTTATGTAAATTTTGTTTTCGCTTCGACTTCTACTTCCCCGTAGCCGCGTAGTTCTACGTAAAATAAACATCCTTCGTTCTAAGTTGAATAAGTATTCTTCCGCTCGCGTCTACTCGGCCGTAATGATTTTCATTTCCCGAGGGATTGTAGAATTTATGGCAACTTTTATTTTTATTTTTCTTTTTCCATGATCTCGCGAAAATATTGCACTCGAGGACGATCAAAGTTTTGTTGGGTTAAACTCGTCTAGTTACTACCGTCTTCGATGTCCAATTCCATCGGGTTCCAATTTTTCCTTCGACTCGATTTGGGACTGTTCCATCGAACTTTAAATTCAATCAATGTCACCGCCCCTCAAAACGCCGAGTTCTCGTGGCAATTTATTTCAGTTTTGTAATTTCCCCGGAGTAGAGCAGTCGCGTCCCCGTCCGTGACGTGATTTTCACGTGAAAATTCTCGAAACTGCGTAAACAAGCGTGCGACATGACGTCGGTCGTGAGTCAAGGGTCACGTGTCAGAAATACTCTCGAGAGCAACGGTCTATTTTCGTCTGTCGTGTTCAAACCGAGGAAGGGATGAAAAGTGTCGCGTGTACCATAGTATTTTACAATGTCAAATACATCGAGTTTCACAAGATCAATGCTTATTTAAAATCTTTTTACGTTGTATTAAATAAAGCACACTGATTTCGAGGAAAGTAGCTTGCAACGACTTATACGTTCATCCCTGTTTGTACAGGCTGAGTAACGTGTCTTGGGAATATTGTTGACGACGAGATTCCTGTACGTATTGTCGTCGAGCATGAAATGTTTCTCAGATATATCAACGAAGATTGCTCGAATCTACATTTCGCACCACCTGGGGCAAATGTAGTTCCTGTTACAGCTACGTGGTCTGAGTAATGGTTCGAATGTGTTGATAAAGCGAGTTGTGCAACTATTATTAAGTAGAAGGAACGGGGGCTGAGATTAACAGTTTTTCGAGAAGCAGCTGCGTTTTATTTTAATCAGCGACACTACGATTTGAGTAGTCGAACAATTTTTTAAATTGCTATTAGGTTTCCCCTTGAGTAACGTGCTTTTGCGTCAAATATATTTCTGGAGACACCCGTCACCTTTCACACGAATCATCCTGCACAATTCAGACGACTGTCAGACAGCTGTGTCTGGTAACTACTGTCTTCCTTCGGGACGTATTTAAAAATATGCTTCCTGGCAGCGACTATTTTACCTCGACGAGAAAGATCAGGTTACAACGATCCTTTTCTGCGTAAAGTTCATCGCGTTGGGGAAGCAAGAATATTTATCGTTTGTAAAATCGCTATTGTTGGATCGTCTTCGTGGCGACGCGAGGGAATCGGTAAAACTAAACTCTTCGGAGAAGCATCGTCGAGTTCACCCTTAATGATCGTTATTCTGGTTTTACGGATACTCCTTGACGTTCTATTTTTCGAGAAATTTAAAGTAGCTTTCTTTTTGCGCGACATAGTTACAGATACGACGAAGATAACGATGGGCTATTGTCTCTATTTTTTAAATAAATTGACGGTACAATTTCGAAGTGTATCTTTCCCTTTTCTCGATACCCTCGAGAAATAGAAATCGTAGAAAAAGTTTCCTTCGCGGAGAATTTATTATTGCACAACGACGCGTCGGTTCTTTTCTTATGCTCCCCTTTGAAGAGGGCTCACAATAAAAATGAATTAAATTTTCCGATAAGTGAGTTCCTTTTGTGATTTCTCTTGCTCGAAGATATCAATGTGAAAGGAAAAATAGCTTTTCTATACGTTCGATTCTCCTATCGCGAGCAACAAATTACACAACCTTAACCGGTCGAAATCGGTATTTATTTCAACGAATTTTTCGATAAGCTGAAACCACAGGGGCGATTAACTTCGTTGAGAAATAAACTCGATTCGATTCGTTCGTGGGAAATAATTAAAAAAACTGTCGAAAGGGATGCAATTTAGGGAACCTTAGTCTACTTGGTCGCTGCAAATTGGAACGAAGAATACTCGTGGCCGCTAGTGGCGCGCGAAGGAAGATAAACACTCTGAGAGAGGAAGTGTCGTCAGGTTTGCCACGGTCGTGCTGCTTTACGAGGCTGTTTTCATAAACGGCAGACGACGATATAATTTTCGTGTCCGTTCCCGCGGGAGCACAGAGAACTGTGTTGGTATCGACCGGGACTCCGCCCTGTTCCCTGCACGCTCTTCTCCTTGCCTCTTTCCCGGTCCTGTACTATCCCGTTTCTGAAAAACATCCCCCTGAACGCCGGAAACGTCTCCATTTTCTACCAAGATCCTCTTAACATTCGGGTCAATTTTACAATCGACCTTAATGACATTTATTTAAAACATTTTCATATCCTACATAGTCGAAGAATTCTAATGACCAGTCGTCCGATTATACATCGATAATCATTTTTCTGACAGCGCGACAAGGTAATGGGTACCGATTAATTTTCGTTTGGATCTTTCCGACGTAGTCGACTCGTTTCTCGCAATCAAGTGATGCATTTGGCTTCGTTAATTCGATAGAACCGTCGCTGATTGTAAATCGATAATCGTTAACGCATTTAATGGATTTGAAACGAGGTATATATCTTCTCTGGTGCGCGATCCTCTCTTCCGCGAGTTTCTCCGACGTCCACCTGGTGACCTACTCTTGCCTGGCTGCGACGCAATTTTCATGACGAATCGAAATTGCGCGAGATAAATTGCAACTGCTAGCTGCGGGCTGTTCGGGGGATCACGCACACCTTCTGTCTTCCGTCGTGCACGTCGAATCGAGCCGAACATTTCGAAGCAGGTTTACGAGTATCTGGTGAAAAATTCTCGCGAGTCCCGGATTACTGCCGCGAAGAGATTTCTTATTACGAGGGATTCATTAAAATATGAAAAAACCAGCGAGAAGCGTATTTTAAATAACGTTGAAGCTAAAGTCGATAAAAAAATTGAACTTTACACCACGGATATTTTAGACCACGACTATTAACCGCGGTATCATCGTAGGAAATTCACGCTAGGCTGCATTCGGTAATTCAATCGACGCCGATAATTCAAAATTTTATGCCATGGAATTTCGCCGAAATTTAGTGGCATTTCGATATAATAAACGTATCAAATTTGCAGATCACCGTTGGAATATAATCAGTTCGAAACGGTTATCCAAATAATACATCATTCGAGCAAAAGCAATATTCAAACGATTGCGTGCTGGTTTATTTGAGCAATTAATTTTGGAAATTGAAGTTAATCCACGACCATGCATCGTAACGTGTAATTCGTAACCTCGGAGTTTCGAGCAGGTCCGCGATATACCAAAAAGTATTCACGCCATTTAATTCGTAACACCCGAATAAACATGACGCGTGTTCGTTACAAGCGAATTACTTTTAACGAGCTGTAAAAACAATGGCGTTTCGCTTTAGATCCGTTGAAGGACTCGTCAGCGAGGCTAAGATAAGCTTCCCGGATGGAAAATGTCTTCTACAAAGGGTCTTTGGATCATTAAAATAATTTGTTATCCCTCTCTGTACCATCCACTTTGCATGCACGGACGTTAATCGAACATTTTCCAGGGAAACGTTCTCGTATAATCGATCAATCTCTCCAGGAATGAAATTTCTCAATTCCTCGAGAAGTTAAATAAGAAATCCCCCGAGTCTCGGCAGTTTCGATGCATCGGCGCCGCGAGGATTCACAGGGTCGTAGGTGAGCGACGTTCGCGTGGATTTAAATGAAGGAGATTTGCATTCGCTGGAAGCGAGACGATATTCACTTTTATCGCGGTTCGTTTACGTTGGAGAGCATCGCGATTACATTACATTCGTTGCGAAGACACCGGGTATACGGGACAAAGGGTCGCGTCGCCGCGTAGTTTGCATTCCGACCCTCGTAAACCGGCAAGCTTGTGCATAAAAAGGGCATAAATGAATGCTTAACGTCCTGGGTTGCACGACGTCCCTGTTATTTGGGTCGGGATTTAGCGCGTCTTTGAAACACGAACGCGCGCCATCTTCCGCGAGGAAACTTCGCTCTAGCTCCTAGCCAGATACGCGAATTACATAAACGTCCCCAAGACGACGTTGCGCGTCCCGACGCTGCACCAACTGCGCTACTCTCGATCAGGGCTGAGATTACTCGCGCGTATTTTTCGACTCGAGTCAGCTTAGTTCGAATAGGAAAGGATATTCTCTTATCAAATTGCCTAATTTTTAACTGTTCAAACACAATATTTCCATGGATTTTGTTTGGCACTCGACGCGTGAAATCGTATTATGACACCGAGAGAAATGATTTCGTATTACTCTACTCGAATGTCTCGAAATAATTATTTTAATACTTCCAAACTGTGTTCGAAACGCCTCAAGAATATCGAACGTTGAAAACAACCCAGGCACCGTGCCACGAACTCGAGAAAATGGCAGCCGACGAGCGCGTACGCTCCTCGCCGAGAGTTATGAATCCTATCGCGCCGACCTTCCGCGACCATGCAGTTTAATTATAATTGCGGAACTTGGAAAGTTCCGGGGGCCGATGGTAGGGTATTCATCAGCCCCTTTATCTTCCGTGGAACTCGTGCCAGGCTGTTAGTCGAAAGAAGAATATTCGAACTTTCGAATGCCCCCGGCAACTTTCTCTACCGACCCACCCCTGATTCTCATTGAAATCGACAAAAAAGGATCCTCCGGTGCTTCGGGGGAGGGGATGGAGGCACAAAAGGGAGAACCGGACGAGAAGGTGACGGAGGATCTTAAAGGTCGCGAGGTGACTCCGGAAGTGGGTAATAAAAGTTGCATAAGAAGCTGGAAAAAGGCAAGGAACCCCCGAGGGTGGGGGAGGTTGGGAGGTATAACAACGATAAATCATACATGACGCGGGCTTGTTTTTCCATCTCCCCTGCGATGCTTCACAGGCTGAAATATTTCTTCGACCACCTATACATCGATATCGATGGAAGCCTGATACCTTCAGACATTGTTCTGTGTATTAAAATAAATATAAAGACAGAGATCTAAATGTGAAATGTTATGATCAAGGAATAATTGGAATTGAGAAAGATGGTTCTTCGAAATGGTCTCAGTTTTGTACGAAGCACAGAATGCTTCACGTCCTGCAACAAATCAACCAACTGACAGGTGAATGGTGAGCCACAAGGGTCGAGAGCGACTGATCATGAAATAGGGAGGGATTAAAATAAATCCACTCAAGGGAGACGTGCGTGGGATGCGTGAAAATTCGCACGTGCCATCGCCACCAAGAAAATAACCCTCTTCGCTGGATTAAAGCCCTCTCCGACTGCATCCGAGATTATGTCACGCGTCCGCGAAGTTTCTCGATAAAAACAAATAACGATTAACTCGTTCGGCGATTTATTTTCCCGCTATCGATGGAAGAGATACAGATCGCATGGAAATTCGGCTGGAACCGTCGCGATTATCGTTCGGTTCGCGATAGCATCGACATCGATAGCTCGCGGTATCGATACGAATTTCCACCTGCGTACGTGCGCGAAACTCGCGTTCGATTGGCCTCGATGCTCGCCAGATTATCGGCGACAGACATTCGAGACCGTGCCAGAATCGTAGCCGCGTCGAGGATACGTTTGGGACTATTCGAATAATTCAACACTCGTATGTTTTGTACAACGGACGGTCGAATTATTAATTACACAAATTAGATCGTTAGTTGCGCAACGATCGGACAAACATTCACGGCCCTGGTTGTAACAGAATTGGAGTGGATCCAAATTGTTACGACGCAATCGATGTAGAAAATTCTTTGCGCAGCATTTTTGTCGCGTTGCATCTATCGATTTTCAGAGAAGGTAAACACATTATTCTGGGTCTCGTCTCGGGCAAAATATTTCCTCCGCGAGATCATTGCGTCTTCCCTATCACAGTGCTAACGATCCAACATAGATCCTAGATTCTCAAGTCCCAAAGCTGACTCCAGCGTCTGCGTTCATCAAGCCTCGCAAACTTCGTTTCCACTCGCGACAACTTGACCCGCGAGGACCCCAAAGGATCTCGCCGTGGCAAAGGGTTAACTATCCTTGTCTAGATCCCTGTCAACACGAGACACCCCAGGGACCAGTAGACGCGAGCTAGGAAAGTGAATCCGAAAGTGGTTCGTGAAAATCGTTTTCCGCGGATCGTTCGCGAGCCTGTTTGTCGCGTCCCTGGAGAACCCGGGGCGTAGAAGCCCGGAGAACAGGAGTTCCGTAAACAGCCAGTCTACCTCTTTATTTCCGCGAACACGTCCCCCGGGATGATCTACGGCTGACGGGGTCGTCATGCACGATGTACTCCCTGACGCGGCTTCGGGGACGTCAAGGAACATCGGCAGGTCGATGCAAACGATCGTGGCGAATTGAATCCACCCTCTTAGTCGACGCCGTTTCTTTCGTCCGGCGACAAAAGGGAGGATGGCTGTTCCTCGTTGTGTCGATGGGGGATGATCCGCACACACGCGCGAGAGTATGGCCCTTCGGTTCCCCTAGGGCTTGTCTATCGGTGGTCATGGAACACTTCCTCCACGCGCTTAATGGTTAATGGATCAACTAGGAATCCCCTTAAGGCGACCCGGAAGGCGAAATCGGGGGATCGATGGATATCGACGGAGAAAATTGCTCCAGCTTCGATTGTTATCTGGACGAGACACGGGTTTGGGAATTTACGAAAGTACCGTGGTCGAATTTCGACCGTGTTTGGGACGTTGATAATTCTGCGAGACTTCTTCTTGTTAATTGGAATTGTTGGGCTATGGGCTGTGTGATCAAATCAAACTTATTCCAAACATGAAGATATATCATAGAGATTCGTTCGGTTTAAAATCGATTTCTAAACTGTACCTGTTATGAACTCTTATCTTTCTACAATAATCAGTTCATAGAACCCATGACCAAAACAAGAAACACTGGAGATGATTAGAAAATTCTCTCTACAGTTTATTAGTAAACAGATTCCAAAGAAAATCGAGGTTGTACAGGACGAATTCCAATTCCAGCGCGCGAAAAACTCGCAACGAAGGACAATGGGGTGGATTTCACGACGTCGTTCGGAGGTCTTCAACCCCGTTGGAATCTTATCGACGGCGAATTACTCTTCGTCGACGATTTCCACGGGCCCCTGCGGCTCGGAATCTCGATAACGCGCAGAAGGGGTTCCCCCGAAGGACCGAGCCAGTTATCGTAGGGGTTTTTATGTTCCCGCGACGTTGTTTCGAGCAGGGCAATTTCGGGGAAAGTGGGCCCGCCCGTTCGCGCGATAAGATACTAGCCGCGATACCGAGACGCAGCGTCCACGGAGCAGCTTTTCTGCTTGCATTGCGAGCTGACGAAGGCTTTCTCGGTAGAGAAATGGGGAACCGGTGGCTAAACGAGTCTCAGGATGCCTATCCTGAGGGGCTGGAACGAGGGGAACGAAAAACATTCTGAAACTGAGGAGCAAACGAAAGAAAATTCTTACCATTGATATTGTAACTTCTACCGGAGCACGAAAGGGAACTAATTTGACGTTTGACGTTTGATCGCTTAACGAGTCGCGGTTAGACGTTAAAAATTGATTCGACAGACGACGTAGTCGCTTCTTACATGGGTGGATATATGCACACCTGTGCGCGGCGCTGATAACGCCGGATGTCGAGCGCCTTGCTCTGGTTTCAGTCGGTTCCCTAAATCCGCTTAGAACCTGGCTGCAACCATCGCGACGCTAATACGTCAATTACCGGGATCCCTATTTCGAATCAGCTCGCTAATATTACGCGATAACAGCATTAGCATGCTCTAACGTGCAACGAGTACTGGCTTCGCTGCGAGCTTGCTTCTTCGCTCGAGATCTAAGTTTCCTCAGGATCGATGAATCTTGCCTTTCCTAATTCGATTAGTTTTGATGCACGACGAAAGTAAAGTTGCTTGGTGGATCCATTGAATATAATCCTATAACCAATAGATATCTTAACGAATCGCTATATTTTCTCCACGTATACTGTATTTTCTGAACAATGCAAATTTAAAGCAACCCCATTGTTTGCTATTGGTATAGTAAATTTCTATTATCTACAAACATAGGACTATCGCGGAGGGCAAAGCAAGATAGGAGGTCGTATTCGGTAAAGCGTAGTACATCTCCGAGATAAGGAGAAGTCGAGGCTTCAAGTTGAACATCGGAGGCGGGGACACCGAGCGTCGGTTCATAGAAAACCGGAGAGACGTGCAGGTAATGGAGGTTCTCCCCTAATTCAACCTAAGAAAACAAGAAGCACTCGAACAGTTTGGCGGAGCCGAGACCACGAGTGCATCTCGAGGCTCGTGTGTCTCGAGAATAACAGAAACGACGGTAACGATTGTAAACAAGAGAAGCGGAAAAATAGAAGATCGCCGGAAACGATCGGTGGCCGGAACTGGGTTAAATCCCGATCGGGGGCGGCCGGGATTCGAGCTTGACGCGAGAAAGTAATTTGTCTTTGGTCAACCGAATCGATATACAGGGTGGATGAAAGGTGGGGAGCATGGAGATTCCGTGGGATGATCGGGCAAGGCCGAGAACGAGCGAGAAGAAAATGGTCTCCGTGGAGTGGGGGAGGTCGAGGGAGGAAGGGTAGCTGGAGCCGCGTAGGATGCTGGGTCAAAGGAGGATCAGCGGGGTGGGCCAGTTCGTGCCAAGGGTGGGCTGGATTGAATCGAGAGGGTCTGCGTGTTGTCGGATGTCTCGCTGATCGATAACCTAACCTATTAACCCAGTGGGGCAGCGCGCGTGCGTCGTCGACGTGCAGGCGTCACGACTACTCCCGTGACGTCACGGGACTCGTCGCAATATCGATTGAAAAATCCGGGAAATGTCCCTGGACGCCGCGAGACGCGTCGTTCTGGGATTCTGGGCCGTGAGCGCGCAGGCAGGGATTCGGCCAGAGCCTACCACCGCCAGCTCGATGTTCCCTCGACCGCCATGCTTCTCCGTCCGACTGTGTCACTCGTTCTCTGACTCCTCGCAAGTTCTTTGTCCCAAATTTTACAATACCAAGGTATTATATTACACTCGTCGTGAAATCTGATATAATATAAAACGAAATTGATGTAAAATAGTATACATTGCAAATACTTTAGGGGAACATGTGCCAGTATCTTTTTGTATTTAACCATACACTACAAGTTGGTAGCATGGTAGTTCCTTGAATTTTTTTTTATCAGCCATTGAAAGAATTAACCATTTTAGACAACGCCAGATAAGTGAGCGAACAAATCTCGGAATCACTGGTGCTTGCAGTCGAATGTTAAACCTCCTCGAATCGCGATTAAGGTAACTTATGGCCCCCGTAAAGGACGAAATATGCACACATTTACGGAACGACTCGATGCTCGGAGAAATTTCCCCCTGAGCATGTTCCGTATCAGTATCTCCTCCCCCTGATTGCCTCTCCACTATCACCAACAATCGACGCCAGCAATGTTCAATTCTTGATCGAGCATCGTGATTTCGCTGCAATTTCTTCCGGCTTCTCGGCAATTTCCTGCAAATTCCCGTCGCGAGGCTCTCGATATCCGTTACGATATTGTTTACCCCCGTTTTCGATGCACCGGGACGAGCACCGGCTCTAATTTACGTAACCAAGATAGACGCGTCATTGCGCCGCAGTTTTATGCATCGCGTGACCCCGCCCGGCGCGCTGATTATTCGCTACGCAGTCGTACCATGAATTATGGACGAATTCCCACCGTCTGTGCACGTTTATGCGCATTCGAGTATTGAGAATTTCCCTGCCCCCTCACGGTTCGCTGCGTTCCTTTTCTGCTATTTCGTTCGTTCTGTGCATCGAGTAATCCGGGGATCCTTATTTTCTGCATCCCTGGCGCTTCTCTTCCTTCGTTTATCCTTCTCGCTATTCAATTTCACGAATTTTCACGAGAGTCGACTAATAGGAAACAAAAACCTTATTTGCAGACATACATAACTCGAATTTTTGATACAACCTTTAATATTCAATTTAACGTCTGGAACAAAGTACGAAAGCAGGAAGAGTCCTAAACCGTAAAGGTTGAAAAGTCGAAAGTTTGCAAGGTCTGGATATCGTCGTAAAATTATGATTTATTAAATTGTCAAGAATGGTTTGACTGACATTAATGCGCCATGTATACTTTCCAAACTCCATAGCTCTGTGTGCATAATTCATTTGAATCGTGAGGTCAGGGTTCGAAGCAATTACTGTCGTTGGTCTTCGAAGTAATTCCAGAAATAAAAAGGGATATTTTGCAAAGAAATTCGGATGCTGGAATTGGAAGAGTGCTCGGTTAATAGACCATCCAACGGAAGTTCGAGATTCTAGTTTATTACTATAATTATCTCACGCGCGTCCCTTCTTTCCTTGGTTACTATAATTCATCGAGTTATTTTCCCTCTTCTGTGACTCACTTCCGGTCTCCCCTACGAGGCTCGGGCGTCCTGAGGGCCGCGAGTAATTCAATCAATCCGCATCCGTCCGTGTCGAAAGCCGAATAACCGCGGGCTGATTTTATTACACACGACTGCGTATTTTGCCTCACGCAGCCCCGACGCGGATCGATTTTCATAGTCCATTAAGTAATTGCGCCCGTGAACGGCCGCGGATCGCGTAGTCCAGGATCCGCTTCCTGCGGAGAGTAGACGTCGCTCTCCAGTGTGATTTCCGTCCGCCCGCGACAATGTTTACCCTCTCGATTAATCGGGAGACTCGAGCGATCGATACCAGGGCTGGGTCTACTTGTCCAATTTTTCCTCCCTCGAATATTCCAAAATTAAAAGGAACAGGCTTAAGAAATATTTTTCCAAACCATGGATGACAATTATTTTACTCTCACTTAGTCTACATTAACCCTTTGCACTCTAAGAAAACACGATATTATTGTTTTAAAATGGTTATATAAGAAAAGATATCTCTACTTGGATATTTACTATCCATTTCATAAGAAAGTTTGAGTTGGTAGTGAGCGGTCGAAGAAAAGTCTCCGGAGTGCAAAGGGCTAACATCAGTTGCCAGAAGTGTTGGAATATTTATGAAACATTCCAACGATCTCAGTTCCAGACGATAGCAACGAAACAGGTCTCGCGGTAACGGTTACGCTGGAATGGAAACGCTTTTTCCGGGGCAAGACCGACCTACTGGCGAATCGATTGCAGTCTTGTTGAAAAATCACCGACAGCGCGTATTATTCGTCGATGGAGCGTTGCATGGAAGCTGAACTCGTTTGTTATTGTCTGAACCGTGTACGTTGATAAAAGAGTAGATCCTTGGGTACTGCTTCTTGTAGAAGATGGCGATTCTTTCAAAGAAATTTGAGCCCCGCGCTTTTTCACTGACTGTTACTTCTAGATAGAGTATGCAAACGATTCATCTAAAATTTAAATTCGTTGGAATATTTTATAATCAGAAGGGAGGCAGTGATATCGTATAATTCGTACTGAAACTGATGTTTTCTTAATACGCGAGGGTAAATAAAAATTGCAGGAGATACAATAAAGTAAGATTTATTCGGCACAATATATTATATTAAAAAATATATTTCTTCAAAGTGTTCCCACTTGTCGACGTATTCTCGGAATCTTCTTCGTACGGTCTCCAGAGTCCCAAAGTACTTTCTTTCGGTATGGTTGCAATCACATTTGCAATTTTCTCTCGGAGATCTTGCGCAGAGCATTCTTTCTAGCATAAACACGTTCTTCTCTTATCCTCTTTAGCCACAAATTTTACGAAGGTTTGGAGAATGCTCCAGCCACGATAGAAGCCCCAGACTTTTACCTAAATAAAGAATTCAAATTTTTAGAAATGCATAATTATAAAAAAATGTAACAGAAATATGCAACGATTACGAATAAAATATTATAAAAATGCTGAAACGTTCGCAAGGGGCACCATAGAGCGCAGAAGCGCGATTCAGAGCAGAAAGGAAAGATAATGGTGTCACTTTCTGATACCATTGACGGAAACTCTCTCAACAATCGCGTCTAAGAGCCCTCATCCAGTACGTGAGTCACTTTTGCTCCGTGTGTTGGTTCGCGTTAGACCTCCCAGCAATTTTCTATCATTTGGAGGCATCTCGTTGAACAGTGGCTAGCTTTCTCTCGTTCCTTTCTTCGACCGCCGGAGAAGGATTCATAAGTAAGCGGGACCCGCGACACAAAGATTCTCGATAATGTTCTGCCACTTGGTCACCGGTCTAACCCCCTCCCAGACTTTCGTCCGGAAACGGAGGCCATTGTTCCGGTATTGTCGGCTTTATCTAGACCAGAATAATAGGGACGAGTTACTTCGGGCAATCGTGGCGTCATTATTGTCTTTGGGCGCATTATCTTATCACCGGCGAACTGGGCTGCTTGCTTGGCCCCGATAGTGAAAAATGATAACCGGGGTTCGTTCGAACAACTTTGATGAATTCTTTGCTACGACGATAATAACAAGGGAATAGTTAATTACTCGGTAACTGTAACGTTTCTGCAACGAAGATATTACGCAAATAATGTGGTGTAGAACAGGCTCTTTCATAATTACATCTGACTGAGGCACAGCTTCATTTCTACCGAGTTGAACGTATTGCTAGCTTCCTGCGGGTTTTATGAAATGTACATAAATTATTAAACTCGCGCCAGGCACTAATTAAATGCCCCAGTGTTATTAATAGACAGATTTTTTAATTATAGAGTCAATGAAATGGGAGCTTTGCAGAGGGTTGTCCCCCGAATATAATAATTCGTATCTTACGTATTTCTTATATTTCTGCATGTTAAGTGCATTCTGTAGTTTCTCGAGAATTAAAATTTACTATCGTAGAAACAATTAAGGTTCCCTCCGTGGATTCCCCGAGAAACAAATGTCGTCGGTATCGGAGTCGGTCGAGACGGTTTTTTCGTAATTCCACTTGAGGGAAACGCGCAAAGCGGATAAAGTAAACGCGACTAGCCTCCGGCCAGGATTGTTTCCCTGGAAAGGTTCGCGTTAACTTCACACTCGGACGGGAACAGGGAATTCCCTGGCCGTTGCTTGGCTCTCCGTCGAAAGGATTAATTCGATAATGTTACACGAGCGAGCGTAGCTATCTAAGCTCCTTGCGATACAGAAGTGTGTTCCGCCGACGGCCGATACCGGGAAACCGATCGACACAATTACCAAAGTCGCTCCATCGATTGGCCCCCAGACCAGGCTGCACGTTGTAAATCGCGCCCTAAGCTCGGGGTAAATAAACCGCTTGCTGGGAATTACGGCGATGTAACGTTTCACGGGGGCCAATCAATGGCGCTTCCTTCCACTCTCTGGCTTTTGATGTCGGCTTCTGACTCGATGAATTCCTTACGACACTGCAACTTTGCTTCAACTTGGAAACTTGCTCGTCCTCGGTTGCGCTGTTCGTTGGAAGTACACGCTCGGTGCTATTTCATTTTTAGACGAGAATAATCGCGGAGTCTCTGGTCAACGATAAGAGGATCTGATTACAACCACGCGAATCAAGCCCCCATAGAATATTTAATACGACGCAATCATCTCGGGATCGCCGTAACGAGGACGTTTCTTTTCTCCGTCGGTGAGTCGCGTCCTTTGTCCAACTTTATTGTATCGTCACGGAGTGACCGCCATCAAATCAAATTGCATTATCGATCGCGGGCTGGAATCGGTTTTATTAGCGGCCTCGTAAAACATCGAGAGATCGACCGTGAAACCGTGCCAGCCGATAAAGCCCTGGGTAAACCGTACGGACTGCTGGACCGTGTTGCCACGATATTAATGAACACACGTGGGACTAGCGTCCGCCTAAGAACGTAAAGACTATTTTCCCCCATAAATTAAAGCTACCCTGAACACTCGTAAAACTCAGGAGCAAACCAGGAATCGTCCCGTCCGATAGAACGATAAAGAATATTTGATGCTCTGGAGATCATTGGAACAATTCTCATAAAACTCGAAGATCGTTTAAAAATCGAGCAGGAAGAAACTATTCGCGATGCTTGGGAATTCCATCGGAAAAAATTCTATAATCATCGCGGCCACAGTTTTAGGAATTTCGATTCGATAATGGCGCGAACGAAGACGAAGTAGGGACCCGGTATCCTTGGTCCGGCGCGATTAATTCAATTAAACGATAACGGAGATGCATGCTGGCGACGGGTGACCACAGTGCGGCCTCAGACCGGCAATTTTGCATGCTCGAACGTGGTCACGCCGCGAGAATGCACACGCTCGGTAATAATTACTACAACGACGAGGGATCGGGATTGCGCGGATTCGACGATTGTACGTGCTTAATGGCGCGCGCTTGCTTCTTGTCCGCGCTACCCGACGTCGTATTTCATCGTAAAGACTCCCGCGAATCGCAATATTCTACGCCTCCGCGAAAATTGGAACGCCGGGAGCGCGCGGGAGGAAACTCGGACCAGACGCGAACAGGGCTCTGAATTTTAGAGATCCCTGGCGCGACGAGGTCGCAAATTGCAATTTCAAAAAGCGTTTCACAAGGATAAAATATCTATTTATTTAAATTTCTCGAAGACAAGGATATAGATCCTACTTTTCACGATCGAAACGTTCGATTATCGGAGCCTTCGTGCCCGCATTCAACGTGGTTCTGCACGCGCGAAAATTGATTTCGGGGGCTTCATTAATTCCGAACGCGTCCATTAACGCGGCAATTAATCATTCCGAATCCCCATTAGCATCCCACGCGTCGTTCGGGACGCATTCAACGTCGCATTCCTCGAAGACGATCCTTTTCCGATATCCTCGGATCGAAGTCGCTCTCCTTGTTGCCCGAGGCAGCTGGGAAACTCCCGGTATCGAATCTCTAGCAAGAAATAGCCCCATTGTTCCTCCCTGTATTGTTGTACGTATAATCCTCTTGCTTTTCGTTTCATTGTCCGCGATGGTTCGTGCCCGAAGATGATCTATCGTGTATACGAATTAATTTCACCGCGTTATGTCGCCTGTAAAATTTAGCACATTCAAATTATCAAATCCAAAAATTAATCCGTAAACACGGTCTTCGTGAGGCCAGCGATAGCTGTTGGAGGAGGATGGACACTCTTTAGAAATGATTTCCAACGTTTGCAGCCATCGCTGGGCCCTTCTTCCGCGGATAGAAGCGATTTAATTTACTAAAAGTGTCTTCGGGAGGCCTAGAAAAGAGTTGGACGAGTCCCTTGATCCCCTAACTGGCAATGCGACGAGGGCAGCGAGTCCCCCGGCGTTTCCAAATTTACACGCGGGAATAATTAGCCGCGTTTCCGCGGCTATTCTCGACGGCGAAAGGCGAAAAGGCAAGGGCGCGTTGCCGAACGGCCTTGCCAAATGCTCGTCGACGATCGACTTAAGAGGAATTGTCGCGGAGGGCCTGCCAAAGTGCATTCGGAAGCTCGGGCGATCGCGAGCATCCCCGAAGATATTCCGGAACGAGGTCTCGCGATCGCGATAAACGTCGTTTGGCATCGACGATCGAGTCACGAACCGGTTTCCTCGCCGATTTTCGGCCGTGTCACCGGTCCGCTTTCGCCGTGACCTGCCAACTGGGATACACCGGGTGAATAGGACATAGGTGGACGAGGTCTAAATTTCAAGACAACAGTTCAGATGATACTCGAGCTTAATTCCTTGTGTTTTGAAATATCTTTCGTTTTATTTAATGATTTCATTCACAAAAGATTGTTTGTCGCTTTGGCCAACATTTTCTTTCCGAATTGAGATCAACCGGGGTCGGAATCGATGTCCAAAAATACAGGCTAGAAAAACAACAGAGCAGATCCGCGCACACGTGTTTGAAAGTGTATTGTTTTCGAGTTCAAAGTGACTACCTTGAGTATGAATACGAGCTCGAACGCGCTTCATGCCTGACGTGTTGACAAAGGTCCAGGTCTATTGTTCAGATTCGTTGGCAGCCTCGTTCCGAACCTTGGCGTAACGTTACGGCGCTGACAATAGAATCTCATTGTTTAATATTATCGTTCGCCGTGGGATTACCTCTTAAGATGTCGAGCATCGTGTAAACTATGCACGTACCGTGCAACGTTCGATTAAAATAAAAATTGAACGATACGTAATTTTAACGCAGAATAATTAATTTTGAAATACCAGACGTGTATATCGCGATGTTTGGACGGAGTCGAACGCGTTATGCAACGAAATTCTTGAGCCAACTAATTACTCGCGAAACTTTTCCTTCCCACATGGATTCGCTCGTGACTGATATACGACCTCTTGAATCATTCGGGAAAGCGATTCATCAATTTCTCCGAACACAATTATCTTGACAAAATAAATTAAACCTCCGCGCTCGGCCCCCGGGAATCTATTAAAATACAATTTGCAAAGCGCGCGAGTCGGCGATTAAGAACTGTCAAAGCAATTTCGTTCGGCGAATCGCTCGAAAATTATTATACAGGGTAGGGACAGCGCGCGGCGAGCAGAGATTAAAGGGCCGCGACGAGCGTCGGTGCATTTTATTTGCCTCCGCGCGGAGGATTATTAACTCGCAAAAGAACCGCGTGATAAAATGGCGAATAAAGCAGGATCGCGTTGGATTAGCGACCGAAGGCTGCTTGCAACGGGTTATTTTTCACCAGAATCACAGTGTTATGGTCCAGGAAGGACAATGCGTTGAAATCGTAACAGCGCTTCAACGCTATCAAAACATATCAAATGACATCTTTTTCCCCCTTTTACGAGGCAACGTACTTCTAATTTTTGCATTATATACAAATTTAAATTCGTATTGAATTAAATTTATGATCCAGTTTTATCGTACATTAGTCTTATAATCGATAGGAATTGCTGAAACTTCTTTGGGCATGTAGCGTCAAAGTAAATGTGAAAATAAACATAGAAGATAGCAAAAATTATAGTAGTTAATATAGTCATCGGATAGGGGATGAAATGCCCTTTAAAACGAGCGTTCGAACCAGTCGATAGCTTTATTAGTTCCGGAGATATGACGATTTTAATTTCAAGTCGATGCGGTGGCTAGTTACGGAGATAGAAGGGTCCGAAGCGTTTGTTTACGTTTCACAGTTTACGTCGCGTGGTCAATGGCCGCACGTGATCGTAGTAAATAGTAAACGTGACGTCACTCGGTCACTCGGTCAATGGGTCAACGTGCGACAAGGAGGTCCGGCGCGACGCGTCAGACGGAGACAGAGATAGTCAAATTAAGAAAAATACACTTTTACATAAATTACGATATCTCCGAAACGGAAAGTCGGATCGTCAAAAACCAAAAGCCATTTTAAAGAGGAAGGTTTGCCGCTGCTAACAATACCTCAATAATTAATAAAACACTAGTAGTTTCGGAACTGCACGCGTCCAAAGTTTTAGTATTTTTAATACGCGTTAATAGGCCTTTCCAAGACGGAGAGCGCGTGGACAGTGGAATTTAAAAAATTACCTTTTATATAAATTACGATATCTCCTAAACGGTAAGTCGGATCGTCAAAAACCAAAAACCATTTTAAAGGGGAAGGTTTGCTGCTTCTAACAATGGCTTAATAATTAATAAAATATCAGTAATTTCAGAACTGCACGCGTGTAAAGTATAACTATTTTTAATACGCATTCTTAGACTGTTCTAAGACTACATGTTTTCTATATACGTCAGAAGCTTAACCAGAATTCCATACCAAATTTTACCCAGTTTTTTCCAAACAAATATGAAACATAAAAAAATACAATACCTTGATATCACCGTTGTTTTTTGAACTGGGCGTCGAAGCGTAACGATCGAGGATAGTAAGATATTCTGTTCACAATGGATCACCCTGCATGCCGTTTCGAGAACGCGTTAATTTTCTATGCACCGTGTCCGTAACTCTTGTTAATTTTTGTTTGTTCAACACCGTTTGGTTGCGGCCGGCGTCGACTACGCGAACAAATGCAGGCGATAAACGTTTATTTGTAGCGCGAAAATTTCCAAGTTACGACAACTTCGGTATTTATGAGAATTTTTTGGTTATTTCGAGCGAACCACGGGCTGGGGAAAAAATATATTAGCGGGCGCAACGTTGTCGTCGATTCGCGGATACGCGCAGCAATCTATCTACGCGAAATTCTGAAAATATGGTGAAATTAAATTTGCGACTAAAATAAGTAAAAGAGATCGATACCTCCGGCGCAATTATTAAAATAATTAACGAGCGTGAATCTTGTTTACATTGCAACGTTACGCGATATGCTCGTAACCCTTCTAATTTCGTTGAATCTTCAATTTGCGAAAGTACGTTTAAACGCGTCCCGCGTCGCGGAAAATCGAAACGAAACGCTCGGCGACCGGGCGTAATTAGCGTAAAGCGCATCTGCCCGCAAATATGTATACCTGCTCGTGATACGGAATATTAACGAGCAAGATGGACGGTCGAATCCATTGGTCGTTCGTGCGCGAATTATAATGCGACGATGCGGGCTTGGTGTTTGCGTGTGCATTTCGCTGGGCGAATAGCAAGTAGTCGAGCACGGGTCGCGCTATTGCGAAAACTACACGGGACGATTTCGACTCCGATCATCGAACGACGAACATTATCTTCAAACGTCCAAACTTTGTTCCATACATGCCCCTGAAGAACATAGAAGCTTGCAAAATACAGAAACAATTTTTCATCGAAGGTACTTTCTGGTCAAATTGATCGACCAACGCGTGCATCTTACAGAATTTTTCAAAAGAAAACAACCTAAGATACAGTACGAAATTTTATTAGGGCTTATTCTACCACAGATGGGGAATAAGTAGAAATTTTTCAGTTCACCTTTTATTAATCGTTGCTGTCGATATGCACACATTCGAAATTTATAAATTCTACGTCACGAAGGTGTAAAAATTCTGGAAATTCCAGTTGCAATTTATCAGAATTAAAAATGTACGTTCGTTTTCTCTGTGGCAATCTATTGTACCCCGAATAACCGGGGCGTTTCCGGAAGTTTGTTAAATCGCGATGCTAACGAACGTTGACATCGCGTAGCATATTGAAGTTATGGAGGATTTGCTTTCGTTCGACGCGATTCGCGAAGCGTACAGTGTCGTTCGACAGGTCTGTTCCGCGAAAGGTCAAATTATTTTACGAGCCATATATCACGCGGTATACCTAGCGCTGCCGCGGCGTCGCGCTCGAGTAATTCGAAACGATTATGCAAACGGTAATTTCGAATCCGACTCTCTAAAAAACGCGAAACCGTAAATCTCGATTGTACGGGGACGGTAATAACTTTATCAGGTTGCGCCACCGGACGAATCGCGTTCAGAAACGAAATTTCGAACGATGCCCTACGCCAAGAACAACACTTCCTGCGAATTCCTGAAATCAGACGTTTATTAAAAGAAGCTGCTGCGAAGTTCCACGGTGATCGTATTAATTATTTGTTGCTCCGATGCATGAATTATCAAAAATAAAGTACAAAATATCTTGCGCATTACTGGGAAAAGTTATCAGTTATAAATTGTTTTAAATTGGAATTTCAAGTATTTTTCTTCTCGAGTTGCAGCGAGAGCACTATGAAATTCTTCGCAGTGAATTCTACGGTTTTATAACTTGCAGAAATTTTATTCGAGCCGCTCCCGGAATGGTTTCTCGTCGTATCATACCGTAACGAAGCAATTTCTGTATTAAAATGCGATTCTTAAAAACCCGATGAAGCAGGCATCATTCTACTGCTGGATAATTGGACGTCTTTCTATACGAGAGACCATACATTAAAAATGTAACCGAGAATTTTGATTCAACAGCCGAAACGGTGGAATTTATTTCTCAAAATGTGATTTTTCAGCTCGCTTTCTTATACGTTTTTCTAATTATAAAATACCTCATTAAAACTCGCGGGAGAACGTGTAACATCAACGATCCCACGTTTGCAGTGTAAATATTCAAAAACGTAACGTTGGAATTTTGAAAGAAAATTCAATCTACCTTTTCAAACTTCCGCGAAGTTTTCAGCGAAGTAAATTGACGGAAACGGTTTTGCATTGCAAATGGAATTTCTAATTGAAATATCTGAAGTTTTAGATTAAATTTAGTTTAATCCGTATACGAAATATCGCCCAAACTTAAATGAATCTCTCCCTGTATTATCCGTGTAAATGAAAAATTCTTTAAACAACAAAATTCATATTCATCCAAGTAACAATTATCGAAAGATCAGAAATGGATTCAAAGACTCAGTTTTAATCGATGTCTCCGTGTTAAAATTGTTCCTGTTGTTCGATGTGGAATTGCATTTGCTGAATAGCGAAACATCGGATCGAGCGTTTGGTTGTTTCTCGCGAAGGGCTCGAAGAACCCGGAAGAGGAGCTAGCATTTGCCTGGCAGGTTCGCCGAAGGTGGGGTTGACGGATGAAGGACGAAAGGGGCTACGTAGCGGTGTGCAACAAACAGCGCGTGGTAAATGGATTTGCCAGAGAAGCCCGATGCACTACGTGACATTGATAATTTGCCGTGAAGACCGGGGAAGGAAACGCAAAAGAGCAACGGGATTAGATGGCCGACTGCGTTCTTCCGGATAGTCCACGAAACGCTTCTGTTAGTGGTGGATCGTGACGCTTGAGAAACGCTCGGGGAACAACTCCCGGAAAATTACAGTTATTAGTCATTAATAACGTCTCTGATGGAGCCGCGCGACGTAAATCCGGTAGGCTGAACTCCTCTTTCAAGCATCCAGTAGCGGAGAACGGTATTACGATACTCGACAAATAAATTGCGTTTCTTTAAACTAATAATTCAAACGGAAATCGTACGAGATTCTTTAAAATCGGTCGATACGAAACGCAAGTTTTCACGTGTGCGAAACTGACGTTTGTGGATCGTAGATCGACGTGAGTTATTAAATGTTTTTCGCATTAACGTCGACGAGGGGACTGAAATTTTTAACCTTCGACGAGACGCGCGACGTTAAAATAACAATAAGGCAATTGCTAGTATTCCCCCTACATCCGACTGGAATATTTTGTTCCACATACTCGCTGTTCGTAATTTAGTACGAGGCAGTTTGAAAACTCTACACTAGAATTAATTGGATACATAGAATAAAGTCACCGGTTTACGGTTAGCAAAGATTTCCAATTTATCGCAACGTTGGAGAATAAAATTGCTTGGAACGCTATCTGCATGAGAATCGAAATTTCTTCGCAAAGGAAACGTTCGTGTTTGCTTCGACGAAACAGCGGAGAAACGTCATCGAAACAGCTCCCAAACGGCGCGAAAGATGGATGAGATTTTCGTAGCGGCGAGATATTGCGACAAAGATCAAGCGAGATCCCGATAGTTTCGTGGCTTTGGCGAAATCAACGCTCTCTCTCTCTCTCTGTTACCACACCCACGACGCATTATCGCCGACACTGCGACCGACAATCGTTGCAGTTGTCAACGTCGTCGTTGTCGGGGGGCCTCTTCCTCGTCGAGCCGTTTCGTCGGTGTCAACACTTTGTCGGAGGCTCGCCATTTTATCCATTCCGTCGACCTCCGCGTTACAAAACTCGTGTCCCAACGAACTCCGGCTCCAAAGCGGGGAAAGTTGGCCGTGCAATTTTTACCGCGGCGAACAAAAAGACACGCGACAGTTTGACGAGCGAAAAAAAAATACGTTATTCTGATTATCAACGAAATGAACTTTACCAAATGTACGACTGTCGGGAATAAAAATTCCTACCGTCTACGGGAAAATCCGAGCACGCCTCGACCCAAATACGAAATCACACGTCCGACTGCACAAAGTAGGAGGGACGCGTTCTAATACAAAATTCTCCGCCATTGTCCTCTTTTTATTTCACCCTATCTTCCCGGGTACGAGAAAGACAAACGATCGGCTGTCTGTACTCTCGAGCAGATTTCCAGCGCGCCGAGAAACAAGGAGACGGTGTGAAACAGAGAAGACATCCACCGATCGGCAGACAGGGGAAAATCGATCCCGCTGATGTGTCATTCGTACTCGATCGTAGGTAAATCACGTACTGGGCGAGGTTGTGCAAATTGATCGCAGCCGCAACGCGGAGTCACGTGCCCGTCGCTTGCGTTAAGCCTTGACATCGCGTTGACAGAACTCGTACGGGAAAGAAGGGGCTCAGTAAGAGTAACTCCAATCATTTTCACGATGTAAGAATAAAATAATTTCTCTGTAAAAGTCAACTTCTGGTTAAGAATAATTCCAAAACAATACAGTTGGCAATTCCAGCCAGAAATAATCTTCTCGATTCACTTTTTGTTCCCGTCCGTGTCGGAAGTTACGGGTGCTTTTTATGGCCGCATTATCTTCGTGAAGCGACGAAACATGCTTAATTATGGCGACGTTCGTGCCTTTTACGATCGTCGGGGCGAAGTCGCGACGGGAATGCGAAGAACGTGTATCGCGGTTGGAGAAACAGCAGAAACGGAATTCCTCGGACGCGATAAAAATATAAAGAATAAATTTATCAATATTACCAACCGGCCAGTTAACATATTTTTCACTTCTTTTACTATCATAATCAGTTTAACCTCCGCCAGTACCTTTCTCCGGAGGTAATGGAATTCATTTCTTCGCTAGCGACTCCTTCAAGCTGATTAAATGATTATAAGATACCTTTGACTCTTTGAGCAGCAACACGATCCCCGAGGAAAAGCAATTTTTCATATCATGCCGAGGGGGAAGTAAACTGCTTATGATAGTAGTGCCTGACGAGGAGGCATGTCTAACAGATCGTAAATATTCTTCTAGTGAAATTTTAGCGAACTATTTTTAGGCCTCTATTTTCAGTTCTTAGAAAAGTTAATTAAAGTTGAACGGATCTAGAATGACAATTACGCGTTTTTGGGAACGTTTTAAGGATTTCGTCGCAGCTTTCAATTTCCGGCGCTAAGGTTGCGTTAATTGTCTGCGGAGAAAATTGCTCCCCATGGATTAAACTTCTTTCCCGGCGGAAAGAAAAAACAACTGTTTCTGTTCGCCGTGCCGGGTATACGAAAAGAGCGATCAAGTCCGAGAGCGTATTTTCTTTGCTTCCGAGTTAACCGCGCTAGGTACACGTTCCTGTTAGCAATCTGATTCCTTCCATCGAATTCCTGTTTAAATTTCGAAAAGAAAACAAATTTATCGAGTAACCATTAACATCATTGTATGTTCAGTGATGTGTCGGAGAAAGTAAATGATAAAAACATGCAGCTTCCAAGTCATCCACAATCAAATCTTTAACCTCGTAAAAATTTTAAACTTGGAAAATTGAATTTTTTCGAAGAACAAAATCACGTCCTATGGGTTCATCGGTTGTCTAGAACGTCGCGGAGGTGGCCGCGGAAAAAAAATACGGAGGAAGGAACGGGGATCCCGTCGAAGGGGGAATACCACAAAACACCGGCGTTGCGTAACATCCACTCAGGGCCGCGGCTTTTATTTATGCGCGACACCGGCGTAATTTCAGAGAAACATCGCGCGAGATTGCTCGGAAGATCTCGCCGGTTCCCGGGGCACGCAAGACGATTCCGTCCGCCATCCACCCCCGCCGCTTGTTTTTCATTTATCTTTTATTAACGACCGGCTCGAATCGTCTCGATGCCCAAGACACGGGGGACTCGGATCAATTTAATTAATTTCGCCAGCTCGATGCCGCAACTCCTGTTCCGCAATCGCGGAAAGTTCGCGCTAGCACTCGAATTTTGACCGCGCGGAGTGCTTCGTTTACGACCCGGCCGATAATTAAACATTACGAGTACGTGAACGAGGTCGTAAAACATTGCTCTTCGTGAACTTTTCCCGTGTATATTTATCCCTTTTTTTCTCAACGACGATCGTTGAGAAGTAAAAGTAAGGTACGTTTCGATTTCTGTCGGAGAATTCCCTATCCTTTTCCCTTTCCATGGATAGTTGATTTTACGAGTATTTATTTAATTGCCGTAGGATCGTTAAGCAGCGAGTTTGATCGAGGAATGAAAATTTCATCGTATCGTGGTCAGTTTTTTTCCGGTAAATCGAGGATGAAAAGATTCGAAATTAATGAGGATACAGTGCCAGTAGCGTAAACGCAACCCGAGCAACGGTGATGTATTCATTGTGTACGCGAGGCAGTATCGTTTGCGTTTTCGCGAATACCGGTAATAGAAATTTCAGCAGTAATAGGAGAGGCTGAACGCATCTACGATAAATCACGGGATCTACGAGATCCCCAGGGATCATTATCGCGTAGCATAGCATTATGCATCGAGGAGCAACAGTGGTTCTAATGAGGCGATGAATACGATACTGTAATCCATTATATCGCTCGTATTCAGCTCCGGATGCATTATGTATATACATTACGAAACATTTCTCCCTCTCTTATTATATACGGTATACAGATACCGTTTTCGCGATACGGAAAATTTCGAGAGAAAAATAATTTTAATACGAGTAAAAAATGTTGAGAAAACGATGAGTATCGATTTAAAAATCGTATCGTTTCGCGATGTTCGGTATCTTACACGGCGCCATAATTAGACCACCTAGCCTCAATTTTTATCATCGGTCGTCTATTGTCTCGAGCCTGGGACGTGCATGACTACGCTACAAATCGGGACAGGAGTGTGTCAAGGCGAGTACACACGTCCTGCAATCGCGCTCACGCAGCCGCGACACCGTCGTGCATAATATTTACCCGGACGATATAAAAAGTCGATCGTTGAACTCCGTCTCTCGTTCTCGCTTGTTAAAATAAACGGAATAAACGTAACGTTCGAGCAACCTCTGGAACGAGAATTCGCATGAATGAGACCGTATTTCAGACACCTACAAAAAAGAAGGGACGAGCCATTCGCGATGAAACATTTTTAATCTTTCCAGTCGGGGGGAGAATAACAAGGATTAATCTATTATGTACGAATATGATATCCTCCGACTACAAACCGCGACGCTCGTTAAAGTGTCTCAACCCCCGCGAAAAAGAACTTAACGAACGATCACCCTCCCACGAGCAACCATCCCGCGAAAAATAATTCCCGACCAAATAAACACTGTTGCCCCGAACAATCGAACGGTTGTACGGCTTCCATGCTCATTTCCTGCCCGTAGAAGAAACAAATATTTGAACAGAAACGCGGAGCTCCGGGGGCCCCGGCGCCGTCGTCTCCTCGGCCACCCCCGTTCTCGCCGTTCCAACCACTTAAGCCCACCTTCCCTCCCCCCTCAGACTTTCTCTCTGCTCATAAAAATTTCAGAAACGAGACCCGTCCCACGGATTCGCGCGTCCGACTCCGTATGTTTACGCTGGCAGAAATTGAATTGAAATCTCAGCCTGGAGATTCGACCATGTGGCTTTCCTCCCCTCGCTGTTTTGTTCTCCCCCGGAAATGCATCTCGACCCGTTTGATATCGCGTTTTCATGCGACCTGAAAGCACCGCTTCTCTCAGCACCTTTTCTCCACTTACCCTCCATCTTTCTTTCTCCGTCTCTCGCCCTCTCGCCACCTCCTTCCGCGCGGGGTTTCTATTACACTCGCTAGATTGGTTCTTGGAGGACGCTCGCGCTTCCTGAGAAGCACGGAAGAGTAGAAGACGCGGAGAGGAAAAACGAACTGGAACGAACCCGGAAGGAAGGTGGTGGCGGGAGGGGGTGACCCGTGAGCGCGGAAACGCTTGTTTCTTTACTATCCACGCGAATTCAATTTCCAGACGTCTTTGGTTAATTGCGATTGCACCTGCGGGGGAACGACGAGTTTCGAAACGGTTCTCGAACGCGGCACGAACTTTCCGGGCTGGTTTTACGCTCCCCCCCCAGGAGGAAGGGTTGGTTTCGTAACTGCTTTGATTTACGTACCGGGAAATCGCGCTGCGAGGAGGTTAATTTCACTCGCGTTTCGCGAGGGTCTCGTTTTACTAGTGTTCGAGAACCCCCGTGCGTTCTTCTTTGATGCTCCAATATTTTTTATCTCTCGCGAAAGGGTGTATTTATTTATAAACGCGTGCAAAATCCATTCGCGTCCTTGTACAGCTCGTACCAATTTCCCTGGCAGTCGCGAAGGAAAATGTTTGCAGCGACGGGTGATCGGTACGCGTTAACGAGACCTGTCAACAAAGGGCGTAATAATTATGTTTAAGAACGCAAGCAGCACAAGATCGCGTTGACACGCTCCCCTTTTCTCAGCGATTTTCACGACGCCACGTGTTCGCGAATTAGCACGCGAGCTTCGGCTTAATTTTTTAGCGGGCGCGGCGTCGTGCAAATATTTGCTAGAACAACGGAGCCAACACGGCTGCCCAGTTGCCTCTAGTTTTTCCCCCCTCCGGGGTTTCGCTTCAAACCTCTCGGGTTTTCGATTTGCACAGTTTTATTCCTCCCGTTCTCGTATGTTTTCTTGTGTTCGTTTCACGCCGGGCCATTTTTGGGGATTAGAATGCTGGCGCAAAGGCGCGGGAACGTTCGTCGTATAATTCAGAAAATTCCGTGTGTTTCGCGACCGATATTAATTCCCAATTAGTACCGTGGAGGAAACAGCGTATTATAAGAGGGAATATTTCGCGAATGGAATCGTTATCGTGACACGTTTCTGTCTCGGGTTCCGTGAAAGGATAACGGGCCGACTTCAAAGCGTGCTAACGAGTTTGCACCAGGCGCGATAATTGCCCACAGCGTAGCCGTTGTTGCCTTCTCCGGTTTTCCGCTATTGTTGCTTCTGATCGACGCTTAAAAAGCTCAGACAATCCGTTACCGGCTTACGGGAAGAGTCTCTCGTTTTACCAATTATTCCGCATGCAATCGCCATCCCCCCGCTGTACAGAATCCCCCCTTTCCTCGCGCTGATTGGATCATTCGCTCGAGAACGGACGTTTATTCTCGAATTTTTCAATCCTTTTCAACGCTGTTTCGATAAATTATCGTTCTTTCACTGCAAATCTTCTTAACAAACGGTTCTAGCATCGCTTTGACGTCCATCCTGTAGGAAGCTAGAAACTAGAAAAGGGTAAAACCCAAACAGGTTGAAAGAGACATCGAAGAGGGGTGCAAAGCGTCTAGCATATTTACAGTAGGCGTGTTTATGGCAGTTCTGGTTCTCCGATCGTTTACACGGGTAATTATGTTTGGCTTAAATTAATATCCCCACCGGGGGCGTCCCTCGGCCGAAAGAAGCTATCGGTCCGGGCGCACGCAAACAGGTTCTTAACCGACTTCGCGAGGCGGAAGGCGGTCTGCCACGGTTCGTTAATCTATGCACACACCGGGATCCCCGTGGTTCTATTCAGCGATCGAGAGTGAACGCTTTGAAAGGACTCCGCGAGCCATCTGGCCCCCTGACTGCAGGATAACGATCCAGGATCCATGATTTAGAGCCCCAACACCGACGACTTTCTTCCCTGGGAACGCGGCGAGACGAGAAACGGTCCATCTTTCGGTCAAATATTTATTATTATTCGTAGTCTACGGATCTTTATGCAAGATCATAAATAAAAGCTGTGTAGAGGGCTGTCTCAACCCCAAAATATAATAATTCGTAGTTTCGTAAGTATTTCTTATATTTTAACCCTTAAGTGGACTCTTAGTGGATTTTTACCAAATTGGTAAATGGAAATCAACTTTCCTTTGAAGCATTTAAAAAATAATTTGAAATAATTAGATTGACATATATTATACAATTATTAGTTTAAACCTCGTCCCAATAATTCATCTAAAGGTTCAAATTGCCCACAAATGCATAAACATCCGCAGACTGATTATTACACACGTTGAAAAATTTTATTCGTTTCTTAAGTAAAACAGTGAATTTGAGCAAGATTTATGGGGAGTCCATTTCTTGAACCGCTTTCTCGATCGCTGTGCACGGTTTCACCGGTCTACGGTGACATTAATCCTCAATGGTCCACGCACGACATTAATTATCGGCGGTAATTAGAGACGCCAGACCGTCGATCGCCGCAGATCGACGCACGAGACTTTCGCGCCACGACGCCAGACGACGGCGTAATTGAAAGGGAGGCGTGCGGAGTTTATTAACGCTCGCGATTATCGCGACGGTTCGAATTGAAATTGTCGCCACGAAAATTCCGCTCCTCGTTAACGCTCGTTATCGGCGCGCAATTACGTGACCGCGCGACGCGTGATTTATGTAAGGATCTGTCGGCGACACAGGAAAAACTCGTTTGTCGCGAGACAAACAAGAACGCGCGCAATCGCACGAGGCCGATGTTCGAAATCCAAAGCTCTCGGAGCCTTTCGATAAATAATTCTTTACTTGGAATTCAATACAATACAAGTTTCTCAATGATCAATATATATACGCTGAATTATTCTCCATCAGCAAGCGGAAAGTATTTTCAAATTGAATAATTTGAATCTGTTTACAAGCTCGTAAGAATTTCCTGCCGGCGATCCAATAATTTACTATTCGTCGAACTACGCGGCAAACTTGCGCTATGCATGAAGAGTCTCGGGATTATGCAACTGTATTGTCTCGTACGGGGAAAAGTTAAACTCTAAACGAATTTCCCTCTCACGGGGGAACGTCTTTCCTCGGTCGGAGATTGGACTTTTAAAACTTGACACGAATTCTGTAATAACGTTCGTAAACCGCGACGCGGACAAACGCGCACGATGAAACGCGTAAAACGTAATTGCAATAGGAATTTATGACGGCTGGGACGATTGTTATGCAACGCGCCAACGGTAATAATAATTTGGGAAGTTGTTTTTGGCACGGTGTCGTGCATATTTCAGGAATGCGTGGATTTATATTCGCGTTGCACGAGCGACTGAGATCGTCGATTCCATAAATCGAGCTTGTTGAAAAATCTGTTCTAAATGCGTTTGATTTCAACGCCCATCGATTCCTGTGAAATTGCTATTTACGATATTAGACACGTGATATAATAAATGCGAGAAGCTGTTATTTATACTATCTTCTATCGTGGGGAGGAAGAGGAAAATTGTTACATCAATATTATGCAGACGGATAGATTTTATCGTTCGCAGACTTTGCAGGTACAAAATGGTCGCGTCGGGTAGGAGAGGCAGAAGAAAGAGGCGTTGCAAGCAAAACAGAGCATCATCCGTGTTCTAATGAGGGTCGGAGCGCTGGCGGCAGGGGTGGCATTTGTTACTTTTATCGTCGAGCTTCCGACACGGTCCCGAAATAATTAGCATTTTAATGTATGTATCTGCTTATCTAGGCGGCGGCCGGTTACTCGGCGTAGTTTTGCATGTTAATCTCTATGGGAAATTACATGCGCCATTGCGCCATCCGGGGACACTCCCGAAACAACTTCGACGACGTACCGTTTCGTTCGTTGGAATTAAACGATATCTCGATTTGTTTTTTTCCAAACGCCCCGGGGCTGTGCTTCCTTCGCGAACCAGGAAATAATTCGGACCAGGAAAGTTCGCACTGTGTTTGCCAAAAGCGATAAAATAAAACTGCTGCTCGAATCCATCGGAAGATACGGTCCTCTATCTGCCTCGAATCATCCTGTTTTTCTATTATGAATAATTCAAGGTACCACGGTTTAAATTTATTTAAAGTTTTTCCCATTAAACGAACGAAATACAGTGTAGACGAGTATAGACTAGCTCGAGAAATAAATTTTCACTGGCATGATCGATCGACGAGCACCGTTCTGGTAGAAGCTGTCGCAAGTTCTTACGTCGTAAGTCGACGCTGGCTTTCGAGGAATCCTGCAATTATTAGTTTTGGACGATGGCCGCCTAATGATAGCCACGGATGCTGACGTTGATTACAGACTTGGACGAAGTAACGGAGTAACTAACTTGCTGCGGGGTTGATTAGAGGGGCGTCTCGATGCGACGACGCGATAATGACGCGAATACTAATGACGATCGTCCCTGCCATCCTGCACGAGTCATTGTAAGTCGATACTATCCATCGCAAACGACGTCCACAAGATGTTGGATCGAACGCGGATCGTGTCCTTCGAGGAACGCTATAGGGAAATCCCGATCGTGTGCAATTTATTCTTGCAAATGGCATAGAAATCGATCTGGTTTCGGTCGGAGCATACGTTACTTGACTCTTTTAACACTAGAAGTGTCAACGATCACAGTGTATTTATTCCTACCAAAGAAATTAAAACGATAAATACGCGCAGAAATGTATAATACTGGAAATGTTTATTCTCAAAACTTCAGTCGAGTAAACTTGGACAAGTTTTATTAGAAATTACGACCGGGTCGTTTTGATTGCTTTATAACAAATTGCAGGCTTTTGACCAACACATTTCATTCCCGATTCGTTGCGCGAAATTCAAAGAAATCTTCCGCGAGGGGGTGGTAAGTGGTTGTGTCGAGCAACAATGAAATATCGCCGATACACCGCGGGGGCCAATAATCGCGGGGACAGAAGGGATCTAACACAGCCGTTTCGACGTTGATTTATCGCCGTGTTCCCGGCGTAGATATATATTTATACCCGGTAGTATTTCTTTTCCCGGTTTCGACGGATCCCCTCGGTTTTTCTCGCTAAAACTCGATCGCTCGGCCTCGCGTCCCGATTAGCACAACGAGCTAAGACAAACGCGGATGGATGTGATAACATTTACGTAACCTCGATTTCGTTATGATGATTTATCCGCGGTCGGTTGGGCCCGTCGATCGCTGATTTATCGCGCTGCGATGGAGAACCGCGCGATAATCAGAATCGAAGATACACTGCCATAGTTTTCGGGTTAGTCGTTAATGACACGATAAACTGTCGATCGAATCAATTTAATATTAAAGAGAAAATTGGTGGAAAATTGTAGGGGAAACTATTGGAGATTCGAGTGAATTCTTTTTTCTTTCGTCAGGCATAGATTGGGCATCTTGAATTTTCTGAAGTTGTTTGCATGTATTTTTATAACCTTTATTAATTCTTTTTTCTTTCGTTCTATCGGAAAAGAATAATACGTTTGCAAAGGTGAATAAAATTGTGGATTTTCTGAGACGTTTGAAGGGGTAGCGGGACGTTGACGAGTCGATCTGTTTAGACATCCAGGAGGTGTCGATCTGCGGGTGAAATTGGGTTATGGCGGTCTCGGTTCCGTGTGTCCTCGTGCGAATACTCATTATCCAGCGCGAGCAGGCCTGTCGTCGACCGCGTGCTCACCTACGCGTGCAACTCGACGCCCGCACACCGCAGCGTGGAAATGCCCTGCGCCTGACACAATGACAGATTATGCAGCCGGCTGTCTCTCCCACGACCGTCGCGACTCTGTAATTTATTTAAACGCGCGCGTGGCACGCAGCCCGCCGTCGAATTTCGGCTGATTGAAACGTTGAACGCCGCGAACCGGTGACGATAACGTCCGGGCTGCCCACCGTCGATGTCTCCGGTTAAATCGAAAATCAATTCGTCCGCTGGACTTTCCATACCACGCTTTTTCAAAGAGAACTCTGAAAACAAAGGATGAAACTTCGTTAGTTACGAAACCCTCGAATTGATTTTATTGGAACTTCGAGAACCGTAATCGAGCCCTCTGTAAATCCAAGGTAGTTTATACGGATATAGAAATTTTTATATGTGGCACAAAAATATTTTTCGACCCGAAAAGTCTCATGGTGAACTGTGAAAGAGATAGTCCATGGGTGGGTTTGAATTTATCCGAATTTCTTATCTCGAATTAACCAGCCCTTTGATCCTCTCTAACTGGGTTAACGAAACCAGCCAGCCCGATTTTGCTGGTAAATTTGGATGGCACCGCTTCTGATGTCGCGTGAACTTCGTTGCGGTCATTCGCCGACCCAGCAACGGGAGATCCATGCGTCATAAAGTCATCAAACAGAAACTGTGTATCCGGTGCATGGAGTTTCCTCTATACCGGAACTTTGGGTTCGTCGTAGTTGATACAAGTTAACTCTGTACCGAGGTCATCCGATGCGAGTCGTCGCGAAGGAATGCGGACGAACTGAAGGGAATCTTCCCGAATAGACTCGACTAATTTGCGTGAGCTTTGTTCGTTAAAACTTGGAGAATAGACAGCACAACGTGGTTCGCCATTGTGCAAATAGAATTGAGTTTTCTTTGGGTATCTTAATAATTGAGAAGGATCTCTGGGTATGAAAATAAATTGGCAAAGGGTGACATTCTTTCTCGTTTATTTATGCGTACAAGCATCTGTAATAGTGCTTTCTAATAATACCTTTAATGGCAGACGTAGGCTCAAATTACAACGTAAGAGGTCACGTCAGAAGCTCTAACTTTTTCACGACGCAGGTCACATTGGTCCATTAAGATTTATACGAGAAGCGATATCTAAGTCCATAACTCTATAATCTTTACTCAAATAATTAAACTATTAATTAAACTGGAATTATTGGTCATAATAATTTCCAATAGTCTCCAAATATTTTTCTCCCCATCCTTCGTTCGCGTTTACCTAAAACACAAAAGCAACAGCTGGACGACGCATTAAGAATTTTACGATAGTATCCCCAGTCCCATCGATTCGAAATTCAGGTTTAGTTTCCGGTGACAAGGAGCCTTCAGCAGCCTGTTCCGGGAGGTTCCAACGACTCGCGGAAGAGCAGTCAACGTCCACGAGACGCACGGAAGCGGTCTCGGGGAACGAAGAACAGGCCGGTTTCACGGTTCGTTAAATCGTTTTCTTACGAGCGTTCCCCTGTCCATAAATAAATGGACAAAACGGAGCGATAAAGTTCGCGGGCGGAAATCGTAAAAAGTCGAAGCGCGAATACGTTAGCGGAGGCTCGCGGGGATTCGGTTAGGACCCTCTACGGTCAATGTTAATGCAACTTTGGTGGTGATTCTTTTCTTCGTCTGGTAAATAACTGTGATACCGCGCGGGGGGAGGGCCGAGCTTCCGCCGTTGGACCGTTTCCAGCTCTCGGGTCAGCAACTTCCGGGTCATCCGCATACACAGATACGAGTTCCTTCTCTCGGATCCGACGCGTACCTGGATCAGGAGCAGCGTTTCTTGGGTGAAACTGGGTTCAAAATGCAGGACACGAATATAAATCATAAAATATTATTTATTTTTCCTTTGCAAATACAACAGGGTTAGAGGGAGCCTTCCAGTAATTTTGATAAACGAAATATTGGGGCAGGTAAAACTCTCAGCGGAGTCTCCTTTATTCTTCCGTTGATTTCCTTATAGAGGTTGTTAGTCAGTCATTAGATCATCTGGTTTGGTTCTTTTAAATCTTCTTGTATTATCATTATCGTTGAGTTGTTAGTTTATTTTCCATTTTCGAGCTCAGACTTAAATTTCGTTCCCGAATGCGAATCCAAACACTCGTACGATGATTTATTCAGGTCCTTCAAACTCGATCTATCCTGCAGGAAAATTATATAACCAGGAAAAATAAATACCAGTGCGAAGGGGTTAGAAAAAAGAAGTAGGTTATCGCTAACGTCACGGAGTTGATCAGCGGTTTCGTTGGGAACGAGAACTCGTAGGTAATTTTCGAAGGGAAACGCGGGACTGAAATTCGAGAAATCCCGCGTAATATCGAGTCGCGGTGCTGCCGGCGAGCGCATTTTTCTCCCGGGCGTATTCGAAATCTCAAAATCCTATCAAACTGGATCATCTCCCTCGCGGAACGTTCGAATTGCAGCCGACCGTATCAGCCGCCGATAAGCCAACGTAGCGGCGCGCTGATTACCATAATTCCAGAAATACCACCGTCATTTCGTGGCACGTAATATCATTCCGCGCTAACGGGGTTGCGCCCCGAAACGTTTGAGGCTGAATCGCGTGCAGTTTTTACCTCCCCCGGGATGCTGCGAATCCTGAAACGCTACGAAGAAGACGCGAGGGTCGACGAACGCGTTTTTTCTGAAACCAAGGCGGATCGCGATTCGAATTTTTATGCCAAGCACATGCAAATAATGATTCTTTTATTCGTAAATTTGGTTTTCACGACGCTGCGGAGAGACTCGACTAATAGCGAAACGAGACTCCTATTCGATTCCGATCGCTGGATCTGAATTTCATCGTATTTTCCCCGGGTTTTGCAGCATAAACGCAGGCAAATCATGCCCGATCGAATCTAAACTTCCATCTCGAATGCGCGAAACGTCGGAGTCGCGGATCGTTCTTCTAGCGAAATGAATCTGGAATTACTCGCGTCCCGAGCGGATACGTTTGTTCGCGTATCGAGGTGCATTATGCAAATGTCTAGCGCAGGATATCGTGTGTATACATACGGGAAGACGTCGCCCGCCAACCAACGGGTGTGCCGGAAATAGGTGACGAGGGAATCGATGCTGTCGTGCACACGGTGATCGACACTCCCGACGAGTCGTTTGAAAGCTTTGAACGAACCTGAAAGGCGACGCCGATATTTTATACTTTTGTTTATCTGATTCGAACCTGTAACATGTCGATACTGAGAACACTGAGACATCGAAATATAATACTCCAGTCTCTACCATGACTCTACTTATTAATCTAAAATCGCACGATTTGGAATTCTCCCAAGGCACTTCTATACACACATTAAATTCCCATTAAAAGTTATAAAGTGATATACAATGGTAGACGTAAGCATACGAAGGCAGAACAAAATTAATAAAATAAATTTTTAACGTTTCTATATCAAATCACGTACTGTGCCAATACCTATGTCCACCACTGTATGCTGCAAGACGACGTCAACAACAATTAGCTCGACTATTCAATGGAAATACCGAGTATACACGGTAACTGGGAGCATGAAATTGAAATAATTCCGATCCTTTGGATGCTGCCAGCAGCGTAATGGCGATCGAATGGCGCACAATGTGTCGCGATCATCCTTCGCGAATGCATTCGTCACACGAATCCACGGCCTTAGCCAGTCTCTTTCCCGATCCGGTAATGAATCATAACCGTTTGGTTGCAACGGCAGCCACCCGGTGAGTGCACGAACGACGTAACTCGGTCTATCAGAAATCTCCTAGCCCATTTTCCGTAGGCGTCTGCGGGGCCGTCGCGAGATGGAATCCATTCATCGATACCAGAATAGCGCCGACGAGAATGGATATTCCATCGTATCCCGCGGCATATCTTATCTCGCGGAAAAGAGCGAGATGGAGATCGCGTTTTGGGGACACGTAGGAAGGAAAAAGTTCCGTCGTCGTCGCGCGTAGCGTTATGTCACGAGCAAATATAAATCAAACGTCAGCCGCGGCGTTATTGTCTCTCTCTCAATTTCATTTTATTTTCGATCTCGCGGAACGATCGGGAATAGTTAACCCCTCGATCGTATCGACGAGTAAAATTTATGGCAAGCGTAATTTCTTGATTCTGATTTTCTTCGACGAGAGTCACTTTGGCTCACCTTTTCGAAGATACCTGTTATTGTTGTCGAAGGCGAGCGTTCGTTAATCTCGTTCTGAGAACCACGACGTATTTCGTTAGTCCTGATTCTCGACGAAAGTCACGTTGGCTCGCCTCTTCAAGGCTCCCTGTGTTGTTATCGAACTCGACGCTGGTTTGCTCTTGAACGATGTCTCCTGTAAACAGTACTCAGTGCTAGAGGTACCGTCACAGTAATCGGGTGTACGCGTACAGTCGGGCGGTTAGCCAAGTTATTTTTCGATATTAGAGAAACGGGTTACATAGTTGGCGATATCTGTGAGTTTTATGGGATAATATAGTGGTTTTTGTGCCACGTACGACTGTTTTCGAGCATTCTTGGCGCTGATCAGGACGAGTGATTACCTACGACGCTCAATAGCAAGGTTAATAACGATTTATACAATTCTTTTTAACTTTTATCCTGTTTTTATTCAAATGATTCATTTGTGAATTTTAAAATTGGTGTTTCAGGTATACTCGTTGGAAAAGTGAATAATTGTTTGCTAAAAATCATGGTTTTTTGCTTGTTACAGTTCTCGTTACGCCCAGGCTCGTTATAACAAAGTTCGACCGTATTCATCGTGCAGAACACTTCGTCGTATCCAGATGGTATGTACAATATTTTACTCTTCGGACGATGACGTCTATATTTTGTTGAATATAATATTTCTCCTTGAACGATGACACCATCTACCGCATAAGTAGTGTTTTCTTGGTTCGAAGCGAGGCTCAATTTACCTTTTATCTAGTATAACTTCGTACATTTACACAATGACTTCATCTTCTGTTAAATACTACGCTTCTAGAATATTGTTCTAAACTTCTTTCCCATTGGACCACTCGAGCCACTTCGAGGACGTTTAATCATTACGATTTTTCCAGTCTGAATTATGGCTTAATTAACCTTTCGTTCGGTACAATTCTTCTTGTTTCAGCGATGATCTGTCGTATCTTCCATTCTCTATAATAGGTTTGGCTTGCACAAACAGAACTTTAAGACAACTAGTCGTTAGAGTTCTTATGACATTTTAGACTTTCTATTCATTAACGAACGAAAGAACACAATAGGAGTCGTGAGATTTGGCAAACACTCGTTGCATTGCAGAAAAATAAATAGTAAAACAAATTTTTGAAATTCCCTACCTCTTTGTGTCCCTCTCTCTCTCTCTCTCAGTCGAATTAAACTTTAACTCCAATGTTTAAATTTAGCTTAAGACCTTCCAATACCGTTTCTCTCGGTAATTCGAGAAGATTTCGTAAGTAATAATTGACGAGACAAAGTTGCTCGTTTCCTCCGTTTATTTTCCGATACTATTGCAACGTCTCCCACTTCTATTTCGCAATTTGTTTCTTAACCGGCGAGTCTCACCGCTAAATTCGATCTTGCTCCTCAAGAAACCTAATCGCAGTTTGGAAAGATCGACGCGAGAATCGATTCGCGACCGGTTACGGCCGTCTAATCCTTCCGACGACAGGAACAACGCAGTTAATCTCTCGATCGAGCGAACAAACAGCAACGAAATTAATTATCGCCCTCATACGTTAATACGTTTGGAGATTAAAGAAATAGTTATAGAAATAGATTAAACAAAACTTTTCTGATATTAGTTTAGAAAATATCAAATTGTCTCTTTTGACTTGGTACGGAGAACAATATATATTTATTTCTTTCATTTCCGCTTCGAGCGTGACTATTATAATTTGTAGGTTAATCGAATCTCGATATTACAATCTTATCGGAAATAAGAATGCGTCGAGTTTGAATTATGGGCTCTTTAATAGCGAATCGAATGGACTTCAACCAAGAATTCGACTTCTGCTTGGCAATGAATTATAGCGAGTATTGCCAGCGATTCGAATCGAATGCTTTCCAATCGAATTAAACTGAAATCGATTCGAATTGAAACGCATGCTCGTCCAAGCATGCAACTTAGTCACGTGTCATTAAGCTAACCGAACACTGAACGCTTCCGAATCGAATCTACGTCGGAGTAGTCCAACTTCGGTGTCTTTAGTTGCTTCGGAACGACGGAAATTTAGACCGAGTACAGCGTAGACAAGAATCGTCATTTCCGGAAGGTTACAAACCCATTTCAGACAGAATTGGCCATTCATTTCGAAACAGTTCTGCTTATTCGAAACTGGTTCGAAGAAAGGAAATTTTAAATCATCTTTTCTTCTTAATAAGAGAAATTTCTAAAGATGCTTCGTCCGTTGGTGTTTTTCGAAGTGAATTATATCGTAAAGAAGTTCGATTTCTAGAAGAGTTTGTTAAATTGGACGGAAAGGAAGACGGGTGCAGCGATTAAGACGCTGCTAGGAAGATTCGTGTTTAAACGGAGGTTCGATCGAACCGTTTCACGAATTCACGGCGACGAGAAATTGGGCGTGAACGACGGGACAAAGGAAACAATACAATCGCGGGTCCGTTCGGGTAACATTTTTTTCGCGAATCCAGCGACAAACGGGAAACGAATCGTTCCGGCAATCGGTCGCCGCGGAATGCAATTGTCGTCACTTTCGCCGACCGCTTTGAAGCGTGGCTCGTTGCTCGCCGCACGAAGGAAAGCCTGGGGTTTGAACAATTACAGATCATCGTGTTTCCTTCGGTGATTCCTTTTCAAATCGTTTCCCCCTTTCGACGACCAACGACTGATCGCTGTTATTTCTCACAACTCTAAACAAGTAATTGCGAGCTCTTTCTCCTCTTTGTAACAGTCGCTTCCACTCGAAAGCTAACGACTCGGGTAACAACGGAGGAACAATTTGAGCCTCCATTATTTACAAATAATCGTTTCTCATATCAGACTGTTTTATCATTAGGCATGAAACACTTGGAACATTCCCGTTTCTCAGCATCGACGACCTCCGGTGCAATTTATAAATAAGGACAGAAACCTGCACCTTTCACCTGTCGGTCAACCAACGTCGGTTGCGCCATTTGCATCTCCACCAGAGAAGATAATACTCTTGAATAGAATTCACACTCGATGATTAGAATTTTTCATCATGAATTAAATTTATTGTTTTACCTACCCACCAATCTAACAATTTAGGGATATATTTCTGATAAACTGAACCGAACACACGCTTGGAATGATTTTTTATTTTGCAACAGCTTCGCGACGTTCGATAGATGAACGAATTTTCGCTGACGCGTTCCCTCCGGGCGGAAATGCACGCGTTGCGTATTCCGGTTTCCGCAAGAGCGACTCTTGCTCCGTCGTTGGCCGTTCGTCTTCCTGTTCTTATTGGCGATTTACGTGAGAAGCGTTTGCCGGGAAAATACGGAGGATCGCGTGATCCAGCCGCGTTTGCATTAATGATGCGCGATACAGGACGAGGCACGAGCGTGCGGTCGCATTGTAAATTTTCCGTCGGGCAAATTAAAGTCGCGTTTCGGATTCCACGCTCGGCCGGGAAATTTTCTGAAGCCGACGCGCCGGCATTCGATGGACATTTTCGAAGTTTCGCGGAATTCTCGGTAGAAATTGTTACGACACGACGCGACGAAAATTTAATATTTTCCGTGGAAAAGTGCCTTGAGGATAAAATATCGGGGACATTTTTTGGGAATACCTACGTACGACGTTCGATAGAATTTCAGCTACGACCTCCATTTATTCCAACGAAATTTTTCGAGCTATTTTTGGAGATGTTGCTTCGTAATAGATATTACGCGAAACGGGGAACAGAACGATATGTGTCACCGTGGCGAGAGAAATATAGTGGAATAAAATAAACTGAAATAAAAGACACATTTGTTATACACGTTGTCGCGAAATTAATCTTGCTCGAGCGTGAAAATGAATGATCCGACGAAAAGCGCGGAGCAGAAAACATAACCACGCGTTGACCTCGTAAACAGGTTAGGTAGTCTTGGCTCATGATTTATATATTAAGCGAAGCGAAGACGAATAAATGGGAATGAAAAATGGCTAAGATTCTGCGAACGACGTTACGTAATGGAAAAAATAAAATAGATATTTTGCAAATTTTATTAATTTTCTCTAATCTGGGAATTTGTGTCCATCAAAGAAGTTCGACAATTTTTCTAATTAATTTTTAAGAATTTTATCAGTCTTTTTTCTGAGACATTGAACTAACGAAATAGATTTTTTATCAGTCTTCGATATCGATCCTAGTTTCTGTCGGTGTGAACGACTTGTTATAAAGTCGACGCTGACGTCTATATGTCGGATTCGGTTAACGGGCAACCGATTCGAGCAACCACAATGTATGTACATTAGCCGCGTATTAATTTTGCATGTGCCGCTAACTGGCTCCCAATCGACGTCTGTATTATGGATACTGTGGATTCGATTGCTCTCAATCGACCCACGTGCGCACTCGATGCCCCAGTTCCACGGAAATTTTATCATTTTCAAAGAGACCTTAATTTACTATACATGCTCCTTGTTAAATCTCCAATTACTATAAAATAATATCCGATATAGAAACACTACTCAAATAATTTCCAGTGGATCGACGTTCTGACAATAATTTAGAAAGTAGCGATTTCATATATTCTCCCACTTAGCCTAGAAATTATCGTTTAATAACTCGCGAATAGCACACGAATCAACGGACATTTCGAGAAATTTTTGTAAAATCGCCTCGTCGACGCGCGAGCTTTTTGAACGGTCGAAATTTTTAAAGCGAAAGCGTGAAACACGCGTGTGGGAAGTTAATAATCGTATTCGCCATTAATGGAGTCCTAATTTCGCCGTTCTGATTATTCGAGCATCGTCGTGAAATTGTTCGGCGGTCTTTTGAAATTTAAATAAGTCGATCCAATTTGCGGGTTTCTTTTATGCGACGTCCAACGTGCGACGGTGTTGATCAATTTCCAATCAGCGTATATTCGATGGATCAACAGCTTTATCCTACGGTTGCTCTCTATAGACGGTATCGACGTGAAAAAGATGGTTTAATAATCCTCGAGGGGGACGCGTTAAAATTCCCCAGCAATTAATTACGGTATCGGGCATTGTCCTTTTCGGAGGAATTGATTACGCGCCGACGACTGTGTACGGACGCAGTGGCACACCCATGCCTCCCGACCACGATGAACGCTCTTTGTGAAACGCGTTAACGATTCTCGCCACCGTGTAACATTAATTGTTCCCGCGAGCACAATGGAACCGCGAATAGAACCGAGTGCGCGACTGACCAGCGAGAATTGAAAGAAAAGGAGTGGAAAAAAAAAAGGAAGAGGCACGGTCGTTTGCCTAATTGAGTCGTTGCAGAAACAACGTTCGATCTTGGATTTTGTTGAAAATCAAGCCTTTCCCCCCCTACGGAAGAAATTGAATAAAAATATAATTAAAAATATCGACTGGAACGTTAGCCGATGATATCGTTCGTACAAGAATTTAGCTCGAGCCAATTTGCGCAGTCTAATTAATTCCAGAATAAATTTCGTTACGAGGCAATAAATGCTCGAAAGCCCTCGTTTCTCGGGGGATCGGCTGTTACCGAAACAATCGTTGGAGATTTCTCGAGAAATCGGCGGACAAATTTAGCCGCAAGTCGCGGTGACTCGAAAAGCATTTGTAACTAGCTTTAATGCCATCCAAGCTCCTTTAGCCACGGTACTTAAGATGCAATTTTAATGCTACTTAATAGAAGTTTTTCTTCCTCGTCGTGTCTCGCGGGCTCGTTTAATTTCAAGGGACGACTGAGTTATTAATAATAAGTACGCCCCGGAAACTTTTTCTCCGGTCTCGAAGCGGAAATTCAAATCGAAGATTTAACGGAGCTTGCGTTACGTAAATATAAAAATCAACTTTAGACTCTTTCGTCGTTCTATTATTTTTCAATACAAAATTCAGTAAAAGTTAACCGTAAAGAGAATGCTTCCATCTAAGTCACGTTTACCTACTCGTAATTAATCAGATCGGCGAAAACTGTCAAACGATAAATAGCTCTGTTCGTCTTCTCGTTTCCTCGTTCTTTCGCTCGACGATAAACATCTCGGTATTTGTTCGCGTTGTAAATGAAGTTGTATCGACGAATCCTTACAGATCCCGGCTGTGGTCTATCGACCGCGCTCGTCGGGTATCGTAAATGGATCAGCGAACGACAGTCATCCATTCTTGTCGATCGTGCCCAATACGGCGAAACTTTCCCGCGCAAAAGTCGTCGAGAACGCAAGAACGAACTGCCAGCCGAAACGGGGGAGCGCAATTAATTATTGTCCGCCGACGCGTGACGACTTTCGAGCGTCGTTACGCAAACGATTCTTCCTTAAGAGGTCCTTTGTGACGGGGATTTATACCCCGCGAGCGAATTAGCGATGCTCCAACGTGCAAACGGGAAGCCTTTCAGGAGACTCGCGGTTATTCTGGCCCAGTGTCTCCCAACTCTTTCCCTCTGCCCCGTCAAATTAATTTCTGACTTGTCACGATATGAAATTTCAATAATTTTCTTGGGTTTTGTTCTAGGAATAGCATACCTGAGAGTCCCTTGCAATTTTTCTTTCGAAATCAAAATTGTTTTTACTGTGGGTTTTTTCTACGTTCAAACTTCCCTAAATATAATTATTTTTCAAGAATACTGAACGACTCTAAAAGGAGAAAGAGATAATTTGGTGTGTGGAAAATGTGGTCCAGAATTGGGAACCTCTGTGCCCCAGGCTATCGTTGGAAGGAAACAAAAATCCCGTGAAAGGCGGACGACGGTTCTCAGGCGAGCAAAGGATCGAGAGGATCGATTCTTACGGGGAAATAAATCCTCGTCGACGATGAAAGCGTCTTTCTGCGGCGTCAGGCGTGCGTTTCGCGCCGATGTAGCCTGCATTCATCGGCAGGGAAACCGGAAGAACAAAAGGATAACTGGAACAAAGGTGGGCCGCGTGCGCGTGTCCCTAGGAACGATCGACGCGGATCCAACGATCTCTCTTCCGCGTGACAGGATCGCATCGATCTTCCTTTTGTCGTGAGGATGACGTCTTGGTTGTCCGTGATAGATCTCAGATGTTGCAGAGAATACTAGTTAAACAATCACTGAGCAGCGTAGGGTTTTCGGAGTGTGGATCGTAGATCGTCGAGACACTTTCTTGTTCAGCAATTTTGACAAATTCATTACTCGAAGAATGATAGATGTACCATCTTGTGTCCTTTGTCTACTTGAAAAGATATAGTTTATAGTCGATTATAGTAATGTCTCGGTAACTGACGCGATTTCCGCCCCCGTTAGATGAAAGACAATCGTCGAATATTTCTCCGTTGAGAATCCCTGCTCCGTGCAACGTATTCAATTGCGTACCATCAATCAAAGCTGTCGAGAAAGTGGCTAGACTTCGCGTGGCAACGGACGCCCAATTAATTAATTTGTATTTATAAATAATTTAGACGGTGGCGTCGTGACACACGATGCGAGTCGAGGCACGGGGAGTCTCGTTGTCAGCCACACCGTCCTAGCTGCACGCCAATTTGCTCGCTCCTCGCAGCGTGGCAGATCGCGATACGTTGCCACGGCTAACTATACATTAATTAACCCATTCGGAAGTTTTTTTTTCAGAACGAAAATCGAGCCGAGATGCAGATACCCGACGAACACCCATCTTGCGCCGTTTCCCATCGAGATCCAGTTTTCTCGAGCCCTAATTGAATAAACAAGGAGCACCTTTCATCTATCTTGATGGTCAACCGACAAGATTTTTTATGTTTCCTAACACGTACGTATCGTAACGACGAATCTTCTTACGGGTCGTTAATTCTGCGTGTTGCTATAATTAACAGTTCGAAACATTTAAAATGGATGCAACAATTGTGCACGGAGCATCACGATAGAATCGGAGGGTACGTTTGCTTGAACGTAAATCGTGATAGAAGGGTTTAATGGCGGTGCAGAGTTCATGTGTCTTGGAAACTAAGCTTTGATTTGGACGATGCACGCCACCGCCAAAACGCGGGTGTATCGTGCCTGGCGCGATGAAAACGCCAAACCGGAGAACAATGGGTCCACGTTTACGCGAGGGAACCGGAAGTGCCTCCGGTATTGTTACACTCGTCCATTAATGAATTTTACCTCGAATCGCGAGGAACCGATCGCGGTAACCCGTCGCTTCGACAAAAGAGCCCCGTGCGCGCCGCGATCTTTTCCCATTGTACCGGGCTTCATTTTTGCGCCTTCTGCTCGGTTGCCTCTCGTGACGATTTAATGAGCCTGGAACACGAAGACGCTGCGGGGCTCTCGCGATCCGCGAGGATCCTCTGCGAAACGACGCCGAACGAGCCGCGTCACGAGACGCTTTTCATTTACTCCGAGAACCGTACTCGCGGCGCAAACGGCGGTGTCCGTGGAGGAATATTTGAGGGGAAACAGAAAATGAAACTGTGATTTCATACACAGCGATCCCTCGTTAATGGTTCGCGACGCGGACGTTATCTAGGTACTTGTTATTTGCATTATCGTGCTTGTTTTAACAGATTTTGCTTTGCCAGTCGCTCCCACATAGAAACAACTATACCAATGGTGAATAGTACATAATAGCAGTTCACAAAAGCATTCGTACCAGTGTAGATTTTGTCAAAAAATCCCATATTATGGTAACTTTTTATTTTGTATTAATTTTCTAGTATTTCGTGGGCCCACTTCGATTTTTTCCACTCCTGTTATTTGCATCATCGTGCTCGTTTCAATAGATTTCGCTTTGCCAGCCGCTTCTAGATGGAAGCAACTGTACGAATGGTGTTTTATCGCGAAGCTTGGCAACCGCGAGACGATGAGATCGAGTGTTAGGAGCCGGGGGAAACTGTCTCGCGCCGTACACGGCTTTCCTCTAAGGTGGCCACACTCGAACGCACAAGTTCGCAACGTCGGCCGGGATACGGGGCATCCGGGAAACGGAGTTCGCAACTGCGACAGCAGAAATTGCTACTAGGATACTCCATCAGGCTGGAGAGACCCTCGTTGCAGATTGATGTTTGCCGTAGCCGATCGAATATTGGCAAAATTACTCGGCTGCGAGCTCCTTTCGTCCTGCGGGGTCCTCGGGAATCCGTCGGATGATTCCGAAAGGCTCTTACGGGGGCCGGAAGTCGATGGGTATTTTTTTTTTTTCTCTCCGAGCGTCGACCGTGCGGGATTCGCGCGAGCATTTCGACCGGAGTCCGCGAAGCGTGAATATCGCAGCTGTCGGGGGAAGTTTAATTAGTTTCGAGTACGTTATCAGCGCATTCGGAGCGGTTGTGAATAGTGTGACGTGTTTTCGACTGGTAATTTAACGGCGTAACTTCTGGCAATTTAAAAGGGATTTATGTGGAACGCCATGGCCCAGAATCTGCCGACAATACCATAGGCAGATTTTGTTCGTTCCACTGCCACGAAGACGAAATTTCATTTTCAGACAATTGGAAACTAGCTGCCCTGTCTAAAGTTATTTTCCTTAATCCTCGTAATTTAAATTTTCTTACTTAACCCTTTGACATACGATTTAATTTCAAATAATTTTTCAAACGTATTTATATTTATTTAAATTTGTTCGTACAAAGAATGGCCACGAAAAAGAATAGACTTTGTTGTGTTAATTTTAGTATATGATACTTGATGACGAGTGAGTAGAGTCATGATCGTGAAATTTGTCATCAAGAACTTGTAACGAGGGGTTAAAGAGTGTTAAATCTCTGCCATTTTCGATCCAAAGCCTCAGAATGAAAATTAAGGAATCGATGTCTTCCTGCACGGTGAAACTTTTCGAATCTCGCGATCCATCGAATGATTGATTCGTCGAGGGGTGGTTCGGAGCTCGTAATCGACAGTATAGATCGCATAAACGCCATACCGCCAGTCTGAGACGGGTTTCCGTTTGTAGGAGGTCGTCGATCCCGTGAATAGAGCCAGCAGGAGCGTCGGTCGCAGCTGCAACCGGCGTTGCGCTTGCCACTAGCAGTCGAAGATGCGCCGACGCGCTTCCGTGATCCGATTAGGATTTATTATTCGAGCGGGCGCGTGTACACCTGTGCCTTTCCACCGATTGGCCACGCCAGATAAAACGCGAATCCCACGCGTGGCTCCGTTTCCATCGATCCTTGATCCCTCGCTCTTCCGTCGAAATCGTTCTGCTCGAGTTAAAAGTCTCCTCGTCGGAATTAATATTATTTACACTCGAAGCGTTTCAAAGAGTTTTAGATTTTTGAATAAATCTAGCGTCCAAAATTGTTTTCCAAAGTCTCTGGCCCTCGCGCGAAACAAACGAGGTCCTATCAAGCCTGAGAATTTGACGCATCACGGTGCATCCCGAAGATCAAATGAATTCCTTGCAACTAGGAACGCAGCATCCTACGGGACATATTTCCTGAAACGCGTTTAAACCTCGAACGAACGATTTGTCGCTATTCTCCGCGCCAACCTCGCCAAGAAATACAATGCTTTTCGCGTTCCATTGCGCGTGATATTAAAAAAAGCTCATTCTCCTGGTTGCACCTGTTATTTCGAGAGTTTCATAATTACAACATTTTGGCCACATGTTGCAAATTCCGTGGCGTCGCGAGCCAAGAAGAAACGGTCGCGTGACGCGCTAAAAATTTCACCTCTTCCGCGTGCTTTCGCAATCTGCCATCCGCGGCTAGAATCAAACTCGCCTTTGTTCGCCGCGGGGAACTGTTTTCCCCGGCGTCACGTTCGTCGTATAAATTCGACGAGGGGAAAAAATCGTTGGCCGCACGCAACCACGGCGCGGAGGATGAAAAATCGGAAGACGGGGCCAGTCACGTTCGAGCGTCCGACCGGCGAGATCGGATAGAAGGGATCCTCGAGGAGACAAGAGAGGAGAGAGAGAAGCAAACGATGTTATCAAGATGACGAAAGCCTCGGCGCGGTTCCAGGATAATTGAAAGTTACGATTGGCCGTTCCCTTGTGCATCGGAGGACCCTCGTGGACGCTATCTGCGAGGCCAGACACGATCTTTTATCGATCCTCCTTGCGATCGAGAACGAAAGGTCGGGTGCTAATCCGATGCTAATAGAAACAGGTTCAAGCTGCTTCCGCGGATAGTTATGACCGGTTCACTGTCTCGCACTCGTGTCTTCTTAAACAGTTTAGCCGTGCAAATAGTCGTACGGTTGCGTAACGAGCCTCGTAAATAGTCAATGTTACTATCCCGGTACGGTACGGAATAAAAAAATTACATTTTATAACGCCTGTAGTGGCTAATATATCGACACACTGGATCCTATTTAACATACTAAATGCAGTATCCCTTGATTGGTTTCATTCTCACGATCCTTGCTTCTGTCTACATGGAAACGTTGAAAAATTAATGTACTTATAATGCAATATTTTATTGAACACTCCGTATGCTTACTAACGTGTTTCAGGTATATTAGAATGTCAGAAATAATTTTCTTCGAACAGTCAATACATACAGTATATTTTCGGTAAGGAATTTTTTTCTCGAAAGCACGTAGGATTTCGGGGATGTGTCTATTGACCAAAAATGATTGTAATCGACTCTCGCAGCTAAAAATAATTTTTTCAGAACGATTTGAAACTTTTCAATTTCGCCGAAAAATTTGTCCACCTTTCTCAACTTTTTCCTCGAAAATTGTTGAAAAGTTTTGAGAGCAGTTTTGAGCATCGCGATGCATCGACGCGCGTTCCACGGCGCGACTCTCGAAATAATTTCTCCGTTCCCCGGCCAGGAGGAATTTCTGTCAGCTTCGCGTCACGCGATTCTTCGCAATTTTCCGACACCGCGTCACTCATTGTCAGAACCGTTGCCAAGAAATTCCCGTGTCGTGTCGGAAATCTAAAATTTCCTGCGAATTCCCTCCACGGAACGACCGAACGACGCCATTCGTCGATAGGAAGAAGAACGTTGCCGCGAACGAGCGCAATTGCGAGGAGAGTCGAGCGTAAAAGCGACGTAGTTTCGCCGGTTCCGCGACTCGAGAGCGGTCGTTGCGATAGTAATCACGTTAATACGCAACAATATTGAACGACGAGACCGTAAATCGCGAATCGTATCGATGCTGTCCGCGGAAATTTATGATTGCTGCCCGCGACCGACATAACGATGTTTGCCCGTGCCGGGAATAATTGCGGGATAAAACGCGCGCGTGTGCCAATCGACGACGATCGGGCGAAAATCATACATTTAATCAACGACGAGCCACGCGGAGAATATATTGGTGCGACGAGTACGATAATAACGATAATTGTCGTTGAGCAACGAGACCTTCTCTCGAGAGTTTCGTCGATGCGTTGCCCCGACCATTTGATCGAATATTTTCCCGCGCGAAGAATTTCTTTTATTTTTGTACAAATACGTGTCAATATTTTCTTTCGATCGGGGCACAGTAAAACGAAGAGAGAATATAAAATGGAATCGTTTGGAAATCGTAGGGTCGCCATTTCCCCGCGAGTAGTCCCTAAAACAGTGCACGAGCTTTTATGCCGGTTTATCGCGCTTTATCGCGACAGCGCAGCGTGGCAAATAGCCGATCGAATATACAGCGGGAACACCGAGGAAATTGACATCAACGTCCCGTGACTTCGTTTAACTTGGAATCTGTCGGACGACACAAATAAATCGCTACACGGTCGTGCCGATAAATAATCGAATCGGACGTGTCAGTTTGTCGTATTCGCGAATCGGAACGACGCGCGTTTAACGACCCTTCGTTCCAATTAATACGAAATAAGCGTGCACGGGATCGACGAGAATGGCTGAAATTTCGTTTTCTAATCGCGGAACACCTGTTGTGCGCGAACCAAGGCTCCAACAGAATTTGAGTCGTCTCTATCATTCCGCTCAAACGCGATACTTCGATGTCAACGACCTCAAACTCGCGATAATAAAACGGTGACTAAGTAGCACGCGATCGAGGCGAGTTTCGTCGCAGAAAAATCGTCGAACAATCGTACGAATTCCAGTTAAAACGGAAGTTACTTCCAGCAGCTGCACGACGAGAGTGGTCCTGTCACGAAAAACGTCTAAATGCATCCGTGGCGATGAAAATATCGCGGAGCCAGAACGCTGCCCTCGCGTGGGAGTTCGAACGTCATCGGGAATTCGAAAAACACGCAATCCTCCTTTGTCGTCGTGCTCCGGTCGAAATTACGAGGTCGTCGCCACCGACTGCTCGCCGGGAACACGCACCAGAGGATTAGGTTGTCTAAATTTATTCGTTCGACAAGATTTTGGAAAAATTAATTATACCTACAAAATCAACAGAAATTCAATATTCTGGAAGTTGGACGTCCCATACGTAGGAGACCCATAAGCTTGTATTGTGATTTCGATGATCTGGATCGCGTGTACGGGCACAACAACAAGTTATTTTCGTTTGGACGAATGAATAATAAATAAATCACTCTGAGAAGCTTGTAGGTAAGTCGAGGGGGAAAAGTGAACCGTGCAACCGGAAAATCATTCGAATTAATCAAGTTCGCGACCATCGATCTCCCCGGTTGGGTTGTTCGTCGTTCGAAACGTACGCGATTCGACGCCCACGCACGGTCGGTGTAACGAGGGAGGAGGCGGCCAGGTACAAATTTCCACGGACGGCCAATTTAAATATGCATGAGAAACGGTACGAAAAAACGAGGCAGAGAAGAAACGAGAGCGGAAAGAGGGAAGGCGAGGGTGACTGGGTTGTTTCGCGGCCGACCTCGTTAAACCCTATAGAAAGTGTCTCGCGGAGGTGACGAAGGTAGACGAGCTTCAGGTGGCAACAGCGGCCCTCAAGGATTACCACGGAGGGTAATCAGCTTTCCTGGCAAGCACCGACACGGCGGGGAAATTTATTATTCAGCCCCGTCGCAAATGAGTAAATTAAACGTTCCTCGAGGTAGCATCGAGGGATGCCGCGATGACGAATCGTTTAGAACGAACTCTTTATTTCGTTGGATCGTCGCGATATTTCTAGGTTGACCACCTTTCACGTTAGTTTCGCTTTGTATCGTGGCATTTACTTTGGAGGAATTTATCTGTAGGAAAACAAAGATCCTCTGCTTTGTGCCAGGGCCCTCTGCGGGGGATCAAACTTACTGTTCACTGTGGAACTAAAACAATTAATCCCTAAGTTGAAATTTGAAAAAAAACTCGTAAATTTTACTATGGTTATGAGTACCAAAACAAATTTTAAAGAAACGTATATTTACATTCCACCGTAAAATCAAAAGCTACATTTTGTTTCCCTGGATCACGTCAATTTTTGTCAACGTCCTGGCATCGTTAATCGTGATTTATTCTGCGATTTACTTACACCCTCTAATCCTCTCTGATTATTGGGTACGCCGGCACGCATAGAGAAGGATGACGCGATGAAAACTCGTCGATCGAACAATTTCGTTGTGAAACACGGGGTATCGCGTTCCCGGGGCTAAAGAGATTTATTTCGTTCGCGATTCCCCGAGCGTTTCGCCGTAAAAGTGCAGCCGAAAGCGTAATTCGAGGAATCGAGTTGCGAATTAACCGGCGGGAAGGGCCAGGCAAATCCGAAGAAAATGAAATTCCCATCCGGATCAGGGGAGCCTTTTCTGCAAGCGGTCGAGGCTCGGAGCGTCGTCGGTGAAAAGATTGTCCTACTCCGTCGGGAGGGGGTTGAAAGGAGGAAGCACGCGGTCGCTGGGCGTTTTCCGGCGGAAGATAAATTATTCCCAGACGCGGTGGAAGTTCGGACAACGAACAAATATAACGAGGAATCGCAAACGTGCGGGCGTAAGGATCCGAAAACGCGAGACTCGCAAACGGAATCCTTCATTTTGTTGACCGGAAGTTGCCAGACGAGTGCTCGAAGGGTGGAACCGTCTGACGGAAATAATTAGCCAAACACGATGGCTTTGACTCCATCCTTCATCGACCACGAGTCTCCTGTGCTTGGCTCGACGCTTCTCGATTGTAAAAATATTTATATTCACGCGAAAGTAACAATTTTTAAAACGCGCAGTTTCTCTGTAAAGTAACAAATATTTACGGGTCGATTTTCACGAGCAAATTATGAAACGATTCTGCGAGTAAATAAAATAGAGATATTTTTACGTCGACATTTTTGTTTAAATACGACGAGCAAGTCCTGAAAGGGATGAATAAATGAGAATATATAGATCGGACGTTTCGATGGAAAAGTTGTCTGGTTTCGAAGTGCCACTCGAATAGAATTTCCAACGTTTCCCTGGAAGCTTGTCGATTCGAGGGGCAGAACCGTCCCTCCCCCCTATTTCGCGGGGGCGACGAAACGAAAACGCTCGACAAGATCAGAGGACCGGGCGAAGTTCGTGAAAACCGGCCGATGAACGACGAAAGGCGACGCCGCGAAGAGGAGATTAAATGGCGTCCCTGGCAAAAAGCTTTAATTCCACTTTTTTCGAGGTTTTAATCAACGGCCAGTTTCCTCGTGTAATCCCACCTGGGGAAGCGTCGTTAGAGAGAACTTCTGCCAAAAACTATCCGATCGGTTCCGTTCCGCATACACTGCCACCGACGAATGTTTCAACGAAAGGGGGATAAAAAAGAAAGCGGAAAAAAGTGGCCACGTGAAAATCGAGCCTGGTAATCCGAGCTGAAATGTTTTCTTCGGTTCGTCGTTTTTCCCTTCGTTGGCTCTCGAATTATGAATGAAAGGGACCGACGGTTTCGGAAACTTCCGGTCGAGAGACCGCGGTTACATTAATTCTTGGGTAAATTTTTTTCTGGGGCCCAGTGACCAATTGAATGCAATTTTTACTCCGTTGAATGTGTCCTTCAGCCTCGAACGAATTTTTCTGATATTCGAGAGATACGGTAAAATAATGAGTTTTTAATCTTTGTAATTTTATGCAACAAATTGCGTTCGATCGTTATCAATTGGATAAGATGTACTATTCTGTTTTTGTTTCTTAACGCGAGTTCTCTGTGCGGAGAATTGAAATGTCGATGGCGTCGATTCTTGTTCAAATTTATACGACTTTCGCGAAGGCTAAGAAAGACAAATTTTCACACGGCGGGACTAACGTTGTCGCGTTTCGCATGATAGCTGTCTCGAACTTGCCTAATAAAACTTGAGAATTCTCAGGCCGGTTTTTTATCTACTGCTCGCGAGGTGCATCTCGAACGCAATTATTCGCAAGTTTCCGTCTGCCGCTTAGTTCCAAGCCTGATGCATGCTCGCTACGTTAAACTTTTACGAAATGGAGGGGCGAATGCGAGTTGGCCGACCTCATCGCGCCTTTAACTTTTCAACGAGAAGAAATCTTTACCGGAAAATCTGGTATCGTTTATTCGCGCCAAAGTTTTGGGAGGTTGGAAGATCAATTTTTCGATCTCTCCTAATAACAGAAACATAGAAAAACATCGAGCATATTTCTTATGAAATATGGACCCTCTGTTGTGTTGTATACACTAATATTCAAAGGGAATAAAACGGAGCGTCGAGTCGAAATCATTTGAATAAAACTCAATTCCCTGGGCGTCGCGTGGAATTTGTTTAAACGAAAATATAGTTTTCCAACTGTGCGCTTTTCCAATGGATTGACAGTTCGAATTAAGCTTCTATCGTATTTTCTCGCGGCAAATTGAAATGCAGATTGTAGAGGAAACAAAAATATTTAACGCTTTTTTACTTTTTTCCAACCGGCGAGAAATTCAAACTGACATTCCAGGATGATTCCACGATAAAAAATAAATATTAAAAGGAAATTATTTGTTGAAACTTCAGCGATCGAAGGAGCATTTGGAGATTCGATCTTCGAGCGCAGCGATACTCGGAGACTAATCAGTAACTCATATTTCCATTAACGTCGTTTCCTTTTCGGACGCTTCGATGCGCATCCACGGTCTATTTATGAAAACCAAAAGCACCCTGCGTGCGTACACAAATATTTGCACAACAAGCAAACCGTTACTATCAAATTTACATTTACGCTGGCAAATAATTTTGTAGAACTCCTCGAAACACGAATTTGCTCTTCCAATTCCACGGGAACATTCAACGAAAATTCTACTCTCTCGAAAAGCCATCGAGAAGTTACCGTACAATGTCCACTTCCTGCAAACATTTATAGAGTGCAGCATCTGTCGATCGAAAAATATTATTTTCGCATAAATCTTTCGAGTTTTGAAATTCACAATTATTATAGAACCGCCATAGAAGATTTCTTTGGGTTTCTAAAGCGTTTTGCCAGGACCTGTCTCCTGCTAAACGCGTCGCGACAAAACGAGCTAAAAGTGTTCGAGTCTGGGGTTCTTCGAGCAAACAAAATTTCCTATTTGCGGTCGTCGACCCCTCGCGGGGTTGGAGCTTCTTCAAGTTGGCGCATATAAAATCAACTACAACGGCAGTTAAACCAAAAAATTTACACGCTATCGCTGTCGCGAGGAAGCTCGTACACTCGTCGAGTTAATGCTGACGCGCGAGGGAAATAAGAAAATTCCTTTCTTTCCGCGCGTCGTTCCAAGCTCAGTTTTTAAGAAATTAAGCCAAACCGCGGCTATTTTCGAGAATCATCCCGATGACGAAGAAAATGACTCGCGAACTTTCTTTATCAAATTTAAAATAACACATTTGATCAAAATTTAGAAATAAGAATAGTATACCAGTACGCCTTCTAATGTATACTTATGCATGCAACGCGTCGAGCAAAGTAGCTTACAGGGGTTGGTACAGCTTTATAACGTACAGAAGTAATCTCGTAGGAGGGATGGATATAAACAGGATAACATGAGGTATTTCTAGAACGATCTGTGACGAATCAGCGAAATTCGAAACATAGGCTACCGATTGATCGGCGACTTGTTAAACTAATAAGACGGAACGACGAAAGGGCGTCCACCCTCCTGGATAAACTAAATGTGATTGGCAGAGGGGAGAAAGTTCTCAATCGGCGCAATCACCGTGACGCGGATGAATTTAAAATAGATTCTTCCATATTAGGGCGCGCCCCAATGCAATTTCTGTCTCTATCGCAAAAAGCCACCCCCGCGACGTTGGTTTTTATACCGCTCTCACGTGGACGATTCAATTTCCCAGTCATGTATCGTAACGAGAATTGATAGCTATTAATATCAGTTTCATAAACCCTTAAGAGATTAATAGGAAAATATTTATTGTATTTAATTAAAACTGAAATACATTTGTTAAGAAGAAACACTGCTGCAATAATCGAGCTAAATGGCTTGAAGGAATACGTTTTCTAGAAACTAAATCTCAAGTAAAGGGGTTGAATTTAATATTCCCCCTCGGTGAACCCTTCGTTCGTAAACCACTCCCCGCGCAATTGGATTTTTAGTGCCGTACCGAAAACTATTACGACGTTCGAAACTAATTACGTTCATTCGGCCCGTTGGACTGTCTTTTAACGTTCTGGTGCGAAACGGCGAACGAGAAGCGGCACAAAGCGAGACCGATACCGGAGTTGAAGACGTTCGAGTACGCAGGCTCTAATGGCTACCTGTTTGCGTTGCGTGGTTTCGGATTTATGGGAATTCGTAATCCAAATAAATTCTCGTCGCAGCTCGCGATCTGAATGATCGTCGTGACATCTCGTTTAGCTGAAATTAACGCGCCGCTCGTCGCTGGTTATTTTTAAACCGATAATCGTATTATCGCCCGCAACTTACGCTGAATTCGTTGGTAAAAATTGTTCCACGCGTTAATTTCTCTTGTCAGTTCGAAACTTCTGACCATTCTCTTTTTCGATAGATTTAAGAGTTAAAGTACAAACTCGAATTATTGACGCAAATAAATTATTACGAAAGAAATTGACTCGAAATATTTGCAGAAAGTGAGAGAGTACGGTCAGGAGGTTCGGTTGAGAATTTCTCGTCGATTTCGCGACACGTTTGCGGGTAGTTTGCAAACGAAATTCATCGGGCAGGCCCGATTGGAATTCGCGTGGGTTTGCGCTGCCAAAAATACCGAACGACGGAACAACAACGCGTTGTCGACACTCCGAGCGTACCTGCGCGTAAATACGCGCACGCAAACACGAAGCTTCGCGAGAACGAATTGCGCAATGAACAACGAGGAAGCTATTTCGGGCGCGTTCGGTTCGACGGCGACTTGAATGGAGACGGAAGCTACGCTAAACTTGCGTTGTTTTCGCGGTTCGACAACGAGGAATTATACAAGGTGAGTCTGGAAACCGAACGAGCGTTTCTAAAAAAAATAAATAACGTTTTATGCAACTGCAACCACCGGAAAGGCTCGAAGACGAATCATCGATCGTGGCGCTATTAATCATCCCGCGCTGACTATCTAATATTTCATAGACAGTGAAGTATGTTCTCCGCGGATACGGTAATAATTTATTCGAACGAAATTTCGCGCGGTGAAATATAATTCCACGACTACGGAACACCGATCGAATCGAAATGGCGTCGAGAGTACAGAGTGGTCCAGAATATATTCCCCACGTGTTTCTTTTTTAAAAGAAAACGAAGCCTTTTGAGCTCGAATATTGTAAAATATTAGTTATTAAAATTTGACGATGTTCCTGGGTCCGAGCATCGATCATTCTAATATCTGTGAAGCTCTGTGCATGTAGGAGCATGTTTTGAGCCGCCTGGTATTCGCAGGTCTGGAAGAGTTAAATGGCTAGGGAGGAGGGGGGTTAATGACAAACAAATTGACGCCACTAAGAAGAAGGTAAATAACAAGCGACGGTGGCCCCGGTGATTCATTGTTTTCGCGAGATGGGCACCTGAAATGGCCAGAGGATAATTGCCCGCGTATCCATTCCTGTCAGACTCGATCCATCTTCTTTACGAGGTCGTTCGTCAGTGGTCATTCATTGGCGGTGGTTCGTTTAGGCGCGCGTTACTCTGCGCGAAAGCCATCTTGGGCTCTTGCTCGTCGAACGACGAATAAACTAAACGCTAAAGGAGGAATGTTTCCTCGGGATGACCGATACTTACGCAAGGATAACAGCGACGTATCCTGGGCACGTTTTTTTAACTTTTATTTATGTTTAATGATTTATTTTTATAAAAGAGAGGATTGTAGCATTAGCAGGAAACAACTTTCAACTTTTGATATAAATATATTTCCAACACTCTTCTTGCAACGCTCTTTTTACAACTGCTAAAATCTTTCGCCCAAACGATCGAACGAAATCATTCGTCCCCATTCATTTGCGCGCTTATTATACAATAACATCCTAGAGGATTTAAAACATGGACATTTGTAACGTAATATTATACACTCCCATTATTTTCTAACGCGTCCCTGTCCCCGATGGAACATACTAATTTGAGATTCGTTCTCGTCGGAACGATGAACGGGACATCAACAACCCCTAACTCGGAGTCTGTAGAACCAGGTCATATTTACTACGCCTCGTTGAGCGAGCAATCTCGTCCCCCTCGAAAATTACAACGATTCTGGGACCGTCGTTAACGTCTCCCCAGACAAGAACAACGCTCTCGGAGCAATCTTGTCGCCCGGTTGTCGAAAGTTTCGCGGGCCCGGGGAACACGCGCCGGAAAGAAACTTCGAACGCCGAAGGCCAAGGGGCGAGTGGTTAATGGACCACCCTTCGGTGGTCAAAAGCTGGCTCCAATCAAACAGCCGTGAAAAGGGGGGCGAGGCGGAGTGGGCGACGGTGCAAAAGTTAATCGTCCGCGAGGTGACATTTGAAGAGGAAAACGGAGAGTGCAAACGGAGGGAAATAGAGGGTCGCGGGGGGGAGGGAGAGGGTGAATCGCGTAAAATGGAAGTGCGAGCTCGAGGGTGTGTGTGAGAAAGAGAGGGAAGGGGTGGGTGAAAGAGAGCGGGTGTCGCGAAGGGTGACGAGCGAGAACGACGCGAACGAGAGAAAGAGAGGGAAGGAGAGGGTGAAAGCTGCATTGCAGTATCCGACCCTGGGTAACAGAAGCGCCATCCATTGGTCCGTCCGTGTGATTCCGGGATCGTTCGGCAAGTAATTGGCTGGCTCTCTTTGGGGACGAAAGGAACGCTCGAGCAACCCTTTGACAGTCCATCGGACCCGTGGCCGCCGAACGAGACAAGCGTTGGACGATCGCGGCGCGATCGTGGTTAACAGGTTGATCGTCGTTAGGGGTGGAATCCAGGGGATCCGCCAACCAACTTCCAAATATGAAGGACGAATCCTGGTTCGCGCGAGCACAGTTTAATTTAACGATCTGCACACTGGCGCCCGAAAATTAGTCTCTTTCGCAGTATCAACCCTCAACTGGCACTTTTACTCGTTAGGTCGAATGCTCGTTATTACTTGAGATAGGGGAGACTGAGGGTAAAGTTTCATTAGAATATATTTTTTGTTAAACAATAGTACATATTATAAATTACCCATACCATAGTGGCGATTGTCTTTCGTTGCCTTAAAATAATAGCACGTTCCGGTTTTCTCCGTGTTTCCCCCACTTCTGGACCGTTAAGGGTTAATGATATAATCCAATTTTAATCACTATTTACGTAACCAAGTAAGTCCAACTAATTTTCCCCCGAACAAATATATTATTCGGAGCTAGAGAATTTAATTCCGCGGGAAGGATAATGGAGGTCGTTTAAAAATTTCGATTACCCGTTCCATCGGACGATCCACCGTTCTTTTAATCCCGCAAGAAGTTCCGCGGCGTTGTACGTCATTTCCCTTCCCGGTCGCGAATTATTTCTGCCATCGAATCGCGCGAAGGGCGGAGGGCGTGCATAGCGCGTTCGCGGGACTCGTTACTTTTTCAGGGAAATTTATTCATTGCCAGCCGGGCGAGGCCGGACCAGAGCGATTCTAATTTTCTGAAAGACGCGTCGAGGGCACACCGTCGCCCGGATAAAAAAAAAACTTCGCGGAGGAACCTTCGATCGGGTGTCTATAAAATATTTCATCGCGAAACGAAAACGTTCCGGCGGAATTCGAACCGGGAGAGCGCGCGACCGACAGCGGAAATAATTTGTATTCCCGGCGTTCTTTTCGCCAAGAATTAGCCTCCAGGCTCCCGCCGTGAAATATTAAATTCCTGCGGGATCGGTATCTCGCTCCTGCGTCGTATCATTTTTCCGCGATCCTTTAACTCCTCGCCGGGCGCAAGAATTTTAGCAGTTTCGAGACGATCAACAGAAACTACGGTCTCTAACGAAAACGTGGCCATCTTGCAGGGCAAGGAGTGAATGATACTAACTATTATGCTTGAACGAACGTTTTCTAAATGATCAATCGTTGTGCAATTAGTTAAACACGGTGTTCTCTTCGCGATGATTCTAACGATACAATCTCGAAGGTTATTTTATCGTAAATGTGAAGAACAAAATAACGATACAGAAAACAAGGAATTACTGCCATTTTAATCATAGGAGTACGAACCATTGATATATCATTTTTAGCAAATACTTCTACTGTACTGAAAATAATTTCCCCCGTATGGTGTACGTGTGCAGAGACTCGGTAACACAATTTATAACACACATAATTGTGTTGAGGAATAAATCAACAGAGAATCGGAATTACTGGACGGGACCAATAAAGCAACGAAACCAGAAACAACCTTTAGCAATCGGATGCAAACAAGGAGCACAAACAAACGGAAACAGGAGGGACGCAAACGCGCCAGAAATTAAAAGTTTGCAGAAATAATATCGAAAGCAAAGAGAACGTTTATTTATTTATTTAGCGTCTTTATTATGTAAATGGTAGAGCACAGATACGCGACATAAAAACACAAGAATTTTAGCGTCGAAATAATATCAACGAAATCGTGAAATTATTTAACGGAATGCACGTTTAATTTTATTTAAGAGAATATCGCGTTTGACGAATTTTATTTTCATGTAGCGAATACATATTTTACGTTCATTCGTAAACTAGCTTCAATTTACGTTTCATTTGCGAATTCGTTCGTAAATTAGGATTCGTTAACGGAATTTTTTTAAAACCGTCGTACAGGCGAGCGTAGCCGCAAGCGAAAGCTAGTTTACGAATGAATGTAAAATTTTTATTCATGACACGGAAATAAAATTCGCCCGACTCTGTCTCCTCTTCGATAACAAATATAATATCTGTTATAAAAATGTCATACGATGAAAAGATGAAATATTTAATTTATATAATAGGAATTACATAGGAAGACATAATTAATGCTAGTACCACCGGACAAATTAAAATGATAGATGCTCGAAATAAATGTTTATTCATTCCCTTATAGAAAATCACGTCAAACTTTCAAAAATCCAGTCGAGTATATTTGTAGCAACTTTTGGTAATTCTAGTGTTAATGATCCTTCTCGAAAAGTAATTTTTAATTTTGTGGATCGATTGGAAATTTGCAGTAACGGAAAGAAGATTACAGAGGATATCGAGGGTGAAGGAAAGGGATGGACGAAGGGAACGGGGGTTGAGACGCGTCGCGATACCATCGGAGAAGGTGTAAAACCTGAAAGGTGGAAAAGGCGATACGAGGGAACGAGATACGGCCAGGCTTCTATTTAAACTCGGCCGTTCTCTGTTCGATTAAATTGTGAGCTCCGCTCGGGGGGTGCTTTCGTGGTGTATTTTCACGGTGGTCGATAGGGTGACGTCGACGAGAGGTTCTGCCGATTAAGCGAAAGCTGCGGACCGGTTCAATTCGGAATCACGTTTCCGGCGTACAGAAGTTTTCGCGGGACCCAGCCGTCGACGGCGCTCGCAAATTAAATTTACGTCCCCCGGAATATCGAGGTCGACCTTTGTCCGCGAAATTTGAATATAAAACCGAGGACGTAATTCAATCTCCGACGGAGAGAATGTTCGCTGCGTTTCCACGATCGATCTTTACACTCGAAGCAAGAAATCGCGTGGGCGACAAGATCAATATGTCAATTCGGTTTTATTCTTAACAAACTTCACTTTTTCAGTCTCCGAGCTTCGACGAGAAATAGTTACGATTTCTAAAGAATTTCTTTTCCCTAAACGTGCGATCGATGTTTTTATATTTCTCTCCCCGTTCGACGTTTTCCACCCCCCTAAACCGTCTGGCTTTTCAGGCGTTCGTCTCCCGTTCCCTCGTTTCCAAAAGTGGCTGCTTGTTAGAGATTCATCCGAAAGTGCCCTCTCCGCGGCTTCTAACCAGAGATGAGGCTGGGATTCAATTTATTATTCGCGAGGATCATCCTTCGCGAATAAGGTCGAGGAAACCGAGAGTGGAGATTGAGTGTTTGTACGCTGTTACGGTAGTTGGTCGCTGGAACGGGGTTGGGGAAATCGCAGCGGATAAAGGGTAATAATTGAGGAGGGGAACCGGCAATCTGGGAACGAAATCCCGTCGAGTTAGGCAATCTTCGTTGCTCGTTACTATTTAATTGGGCTAATATTCGGGGACAGTCTTCCGTCACTCTTCGTTCCTCCCTTTGTATCGGCAAATCATATTTTTCTGAAAGAAGAAATATCAATCAAAATATTTTCATTTACAGTACAGTTATCATTGCCTTTGATGCCAACCGAAAATTTGGCTACTCTCTTACAAACTTCCCTAAAGCTGCCTCCATATTGCTGCAACCCCCTCATTGATTTTCTGTATCTTTCTCACAATATTTTCATTTATATTGCATTTGAATGCCCAACCAAATGCAGATCTTTCACAAATTACCCCAAAGCAAAGTTTCCATATTGTCTTTCGTCCAAATAAATCACGAGTATAAAATTATAAAAATTCCCGTTAAATCGGTCTCATAAATTCCTCGGCTGGCCGCTCGAAAAAGAAAAAATTCGGGGCTCGTGGCCCACGCATCCCCCTTCCACACGCGGGCTCCTATTGTTTGCAGGAAATTTAAACCGCGCGTAAACACGGCATCGATCCACCCCTCCCCGCGTCCCCTATCCGGAACAGGGGCATAATTCAACGGAGGCCAACAGAGAATCCCACCCCGTGCTGAAACTTGGAAATCCGTGCAAGCAGCTCGCGTGCGCATCGCCCGGCAAACGTCGGCGTTAATCACCGTTACGAGAGCGGATTAACAATATCCAGTGCTGACCCAGATTCTTTGTTTCGCGGACGATCTCGAATATCTTCGCGGCGGCGTTTACACGCGAATTCGTAGCCATGAATTCGTGGCCACGGGTTTGCGGAATTCCACGCGGCTCGTTCAGCGAGACTTCGAAATCCTTCGACCCTAACCGGCCCTTTGCGGAGCGATTCGAGCATTTTCTGATTCTCCCAAAATTACCTATCGCGATATTTCAAGGTGAAAATATGATTTTAATACTGATACTTCTTTATGGAAAAAAGGGATTTAGATCTCTTATAAATGCTTCAGCAGTGTATTCTAAAAACGAAACTTTTTCTTATGTTACGTAAGAAAAAATCCATAAATGTTTTGTTAAGAAGTTAAAATATGAACTGTGAAGTCAACAATAAATTCAATAGTACGTCACTTTAAAATGGAACCATAAATTATTTTTACTTGTAGAAGACACTGCTGAAGCTTGCGCGGAAAAATGCGGAACACCCAGTATAAACCGTTGGGGGATGCAAAGCAGATGCAGTTTATCGAACTCCTAAAAGACACGGTATCCTCGTTCTCGGTTAATCAGCGTCGTCCCGGGTTAGACAATCGAATTGAATTATTTTTCTTTCCCCGACGTCGACGGAGTTCTCCGCAGTTTGCAGTCTCGAAAGTTCCGCGAATCTACAAGTAATATCGCGCCGCTCCTAATCGATTTACCCCTGCCAGGCAATTACGATTCCCGAGCAAAGATCTCGTTTCATTAAAATCCTCGATCGTTCCATCCCCCCTCCGCCGTTCCGAAAGCGGTGGCCGATTAATCTTGCAGAATTTATTCTTCGATGCTCGCGCCGGGAAGGAAGCCACCCTCGTTAATAAAGTACAATTTAATCTCCCCGCAGGGTTGAAGCTCCTCCGTCCACCCCTTTCTCGGGAGTCGGTAATTCTGAAAGTTTTATGCCCGCCGCGATCGAGTTCGCGTTAACAAGGCTAGCTCCTCAAAATAGGTCGGTTTCGTCGCGTTCGCCTCGTAATTTCTCGCCGATATCGGACCCGCCTCGTCGGGACAAGAACTCGGAAAATGCCAAGCTGCAACGACTACACCTTCCGAGAATGTTCGAAACCACCCCGACGGGTTTAAAAATAGCCAAACTTTGGGAATTTCTCCCATACGTATCCGCAATTTTCTCAAATGTAGAATCAACTTTCAGCTTCGCTTTTTGTATGCTTCTTTGGAAACTAAACGAAACCATTCTACTTCTTGAGAGGACATGAAAGAAACTTTTCGCTTCAATTCCCAATTTTTGAAAAGTAAAAGTGTTTCTGTGTGATCGAAAACGTTTCGTAGAGCACGTGGGATAATGCAGTAATTCGTTCCATTAAATTATCCGCGAGTCGGTGTTCGAAAAACCGGTGGCCTGGCGTTCGCACGGAAATTTAGCGGTAGCAGCCGGTTAAAAAGTGGCGAACAATGTGACGTGGACATGCGAGCTGGAGAATAAGGTCGACTCCGACGAAAGTAATGCTCGAGACGTGGCTTCCACGCCGGGGAAACGTCCAAAGTACCGTTTCGAATAGTTGGAATTGGGAACGAGCTCGGATGTCGTCCCGACGCCAGGAAGTTTCGTTTCTTCGCCGGGAAGAGTAATCGCGCTCGAGACTACCGATTCGAAACTCTCGCCTTCCTATTAGCCTTCCTTTACGATATCCTATTTATCTTTCAGCTTGCAATGCATCTATACTGCTAATCTTTCATTTTTTATCTTTTACCCAATTTTACGTACGCGATGTCCCACAGAAATTAGAGTCCTCCCATGTATTGGTCATTCACTGCAATACTGACATATCTGAAATTAATATTCAATATCTTGTTACATCAACGTGTGCCATTTCAATATATAATTTAGATATTCAAATTAGTTTTTCACAAGCAAAATAACAACAATTTGTTTCTCAAAAGCAATTTCAGATACGAACGATTTAACGTGTCAGATTTTTAATTGACAGACGCTTTCGGATAGGTGTAAACGTTTGAACGTATCGAAAATTAAAAATGAAAATACCGTCGAAAGAACAATTTTTCTACCTTTTATATCGAAGACTAGATTGTTGCGATCTGATCACGTCCAGTTTCAGATATTAGCGCGACAGACGGAACGAGAAGCAATTTGACGCGCGAGTCGGTCGGTGCAAATTTCTACCGACGGTTTTTCCGCGATCCAATACGGAATCGAGGAGCTGTCTGCGAAACGAAACGGCGAACACCCGTGAATTCCGTCGATCGGAGTTTATTTCTCCGCGGAGGAGACTTATTGCGAGCAAAGTTGTCACCGGTACTCGCAGGTGCAGTTCCTCGTGGATGGTTATTTGTTGCAGTGTCGCGACGATCGCGAAAGTATTCCCGCCTGATCATGTCCGGTCTTCGGGGTGTCCGGAGAAATTTAATTAAAATCAAAGTCACGTCAAACATCGTCTCGGAAAAGATTTGTTCTTGGTGACGTCGTGAATCGCAAGGGTTGTCGAACGAATCTATTCTCTCGCGCGTCTGAGGCCATCTTCGCCACATCATAAAGTCGATTTCTTGATTCGACAGCCTCGAAACCCGGTAGACGAGACTCGCGCCGTGAAAACACAGCCCACAAAAGGGTAATTAACTTTCAGCCGGGTCCAAAGCCAATCCCGCCAAGGCGAAACAGCTTATGCGGCAGGGAGCTGGTTTCCGGGGGCTGGGCTCGTGGAAATTCATCATCGCCAATGCGGAATAGATTAATGTCGCCTCTCGCGTCCGCCGCGGGAAAGCACAGGGTAGGAGCTTTCATCCTCGTCAATGCTGGAAACTTCCAAGCTCCTCCGCTCGGGCAAGTTGGGCCCCGGCCGCTAAATTACTTCGAATCAAGTTGCTCTCAAAGGGGTTCCCTCCTCCCTCCTTGCACCTGACCTAACTATCTAGACCGCCGTGCAATTCCGCGGGACAGAATGCAACGCGGACAGATCGGAATTACGAAACGGGTCTCGTCAAATTTAAATACAAACAAATAATCACACGATATTATAACCACAAATAATTGCGTTATTCCGAGCCATCGTGATATTTTGTTTCTACTTGCATGGATCCTACAAGGTTCCCCAGACATCATAGTCAGTTATTATATTTTATTTTACCCTGACAAACAACTCGATAAGAAATTCCCAGTTTGGATCGAGGAAGGAGTCGATAATCGATCCGATCGTTACACAGCCGCTTATTACGGTAATCGCGGCGGTACCGCAACGACGTGCTGGTAGACCAGATCCGGAATCGGGCTGGGTGACGAGCAGGAGCACCGCTTAAATGGAACTTGGCTTAAGTTCTCAGCGGATCCGGGACGATCCTTGCCACTGGATATCGGCGAGTTCACCTCGAGGTTTCGCTCGAGGCACGACGGGCAAACGACTCCCGCGCGGATTAACGCGCGGGGAGCTCTTAATCCGCCGCCGAGATATACGGCTACCCCTACGGCACCCCCTCGATGTTGCCGTGGACTCACCCTTCCTTCCGTCGGCGTTGGTCGAGATATAATTAAAAGGACTCATAAATAATCGACGGGGCAGGAAACGAAGGGCGGACCGTACGCTTTTCAACTACCCGGGGGCTTTATTGGGTCAGTAAACCGAGCGGGTCGTGCAAGTTTCGAGGGACTCGGACGTTGCCTGGGTGGGCGGTTTCTTTGAACGTTGGAACGTTTGTTAACTGGTAAATGTATCCCCAACGATCGGGGTTCCGGAGGATTTGAAAGCCTTGCGCGATGCTACGCGTCGTGGAAGTTCCGTTAAGTGGGCGGGCGAGTTTAATGAATATTGATCGAAGGAAGGTGGTCGAAGGAGAGTGGTTTTATAGTGAATTATACTTGGATGTGACAGAGAGAGGATGTGGGACTCTGGAATATTTTACTTTACTTTGAAATTTTGTAAACGACGTGATTATTTCAAGGTGGTCTTGAAGACACTATTGTATAATTTACAATTTTTACTGGGTGTTTGGTCGCTTTTCAAAAGATTATTCGAAGCTCTGAAACATTCGTGTACCGAGTACAAAGGCAAACAATGTACTTCGCCTTTCCAGTGATTAATAGTTGGCAGATTCAGGTGAGTCGGCGGAACCTTACATATCTCGTTCGCAAGACGGTAGCTGCCGAAACTTTGGCTGAAAGTTTAACGCCGTTTCGAGGCGCAAAGTTCCGCTCTGAAAGTCGCTTCGACGCTGCTTATGCGGGTCAAACAAATTTCTCGTAATCATACTTCCTTCGTGCTCGAGAATTAATTTTTAAACGGATAACAATAAGGACGAGCTCCCTTTGAGCTCGTTTCTGGTCGCCCAAATGATACTTAAATTCCTCTGGCGTACCGGAGGTCCACGGCAAACTAAAATCCTCGTTCGCATCCGTCACGGTGCCCCAAACCCAGCTCTAATTAAATTCGAACGAGTTTCCATCCGAAAAAGGCTGGACCCAAAAACTCGTTCGTAAAAGCCATCGGTCGCCTCGATCCCGGGGCTCGTTTGTTCCAGGCAAACGAAGGTATCCGCTGCCAGACGAGCTCCGTCCTGAATCACTGGGTCACTGTGCTATCGCTCTTTACAGAGAAAAAAGCAGGGAAACGGACAGCGCGTGGACAAAAACCGAAGGATCGCCGAAAATCTTTCCGATCAATGATTTCTGGCTCTCTATCCGCTCGAAACATATTGTAATTCATGATGTAGACTCGTTCGAAATTGCCTCGATCCCTTTGACAGCGTGTTTATAGTAATTCTTTAATTTTGTACAGAAATGTTATTTTTGTTACTCGTCGCCTCGTCGAAGCAGTTCTAAACTACTGTATCTATTATAAACTGAATTTTCCAAATATTAAGAACGTTCGTTAGGTTTGAGTGGGGTGAAACTCTTTCAGTGAATAATTAGTACATTTGAAACCGAGGTGAGCCGGCTCCAGCCACCGTGGCTCTAAATTCTCAGCCTAAATCCAACTCTGTGACTCGCTAATTCTGGAGTTTATGAGTCTCGCGCAACGACTCGAAAGACGTAGTCGTGGCACGTGTCTTTCTACGCCTGAAAGCCCACGTGCGTTCCACAAATTCATCCCGATGCGCGCTTTGCTCTCGAGGCTTAATCCTGGACAGCCTCTTTCCGATCCCAGACACACGTCGTACTTAATGCATACGTTCATTCGCACTCGCATTTCCCACAGTACGAATTTCGGTTATTCGAATGAAAAACGATAAAAAAATAAAAGAAAGCGTATAACTATTTGGTGGTTATATAAATTCATCCTTCTCAAAAACGATAACCCCTTGACTGTCCGATCAAACCTCTCGAATTGTTCTCGAAAACGAAACTTTGTATTTAGATTATTGGCCACAACTTATTTTTACATCCTTGTTAAAATTCAAAAAATCATGTCGCCCATATGAGTTAACCCTTGAGTGGACTACTGGATTATTATTAAACTAACATTTATTTAATATATGTCAATGTAATTATTTCCATTTATCAATTTGGTAAAGATCGCCATTAAGTAAAATGATTCAGTTGAGATTGAGAGTCCACTGGGCGTTTGTTGTTGAGAAATTTCATTTTAGTGGAAATCGTCCCCCTCGAGTTGAATGTCGCTGAACACCGCGCGACACTTAACGAACAGATAGAAACGCGATGCTCGCAATCAATGCTGCGAACAGAGCAGAGAGAGGAGCATGCGTGGCCCGTTTGCACGAATCCCTCTCGACTTTATTATCTTCCTGACCTTTCGAGCTGACTTTCCGCTTTTTAGCGAGAACGATGCACGAGGCACGTACGGTTATCGCGAGCTTATCGGCGATACCGTGCTTCCACCCGGCTCGTCGCGGGTCTCTGTTTAAATAGAGCGGAACGCCGAGTATAATTCTAGAGAAAGGGTAAATATAGCCGGGGAGGACAACGGTGTGGATTTAAATAACGAGCAAGAACGACGATCTCGTCGCTGCTGTTTTCCCCCTACGCGTGGATTTCGTCACGGTTTTAAACTCTTGCCTGTTCAAGACTCAACAAAATTCGTTCGAGTATAATTTTCACCGTGTCATCGAAACAAACTTTGACACCAGGTATCGAGTGCATCGGAACGATTGAAGTCGACGTTGAAAAGTGTTGAGTTTATAGGAAGCAAATGAACGACCCCTCGACAAAATATTGTCCCATCGAACTTTACACCGCAAATATTTGTCATAACAGGAGAGTCAACTTTCCGTACACAGAGAATCGAGGGGAAAGCTTTTCACCGGCGCAACCGGGGCCACCGTTAAGAAAACATTTAGAAATTTATTACGAGCGTAGACCAACCCCGACCACAATTTTACGTTCATCGAATCTCTATTGGCGTTTCGTCCCGTTCGATAAATTCTCTCTGTACGGCTTTGGAAGCATCGATTCCAGCCACCTCGCTGGACAGCTCCGAATTCAATCCAGCAAATTCGACCGGGTACGAATTATTTTCAAGTTAGCTCGCGGATAGGTTATAGTTATGGATTCTTCGAAGTTGCGCCCTTCGCGCGACTGGATTATATCTTAACCGGATCCGAGATAAATCTGCGTCAGCCAGGAGTTAAACCTGATTCAATCTTACGTCTGTGTCGGGAGTTAGATTGGAATTAGATTTTCATCCGACGCGAATCCTAGACTCCCGTACGAGTTTGATCCGAATCTACGTTAGAGTTAAAGTTTCCTCGAATCTGAAATTGGACCGAATCAACTCGCAGGAAAATGTAATCCGACGAAGCCTGTTGCGCGGATTAGACGCGAGTAAAATTTTACAAATCGATTTAAACTAATATTTTTCGAGGGGAAATATGGTCCTTGAGAACAGAGCTTTAACGTTCGCGCAGGATCGAGCAGTCGAATAAAATCCCGATCGAAACAGATGGCGGACGGCGAAACGGGTCGAGACTCGTGACAACCCCTCTTAAACAACGACTTTCCGTCTCCGAGCCCTTCCATTCTAGGGGTTTTTTTCGCGCGTAGAACGGCTGCCTTTTAGTAGAACGACTCTTCCATTTTTCCATTTGCATAGCTTAAGCGATTTGCCCCTCCATTTCGCCCGTTCGCGTACGCCAGAGCCCCCCGTGCCTCTGTTTTCCTCGACTGCCGTCGACGGGGTAAACGCGATTCGGTGCTTCGCGGGTCCGAGGCGGGAACAAAATGGCAGGAAACGCGGCGCGCGAGCCGACGTCGCGAAGAACGCGACGTGTGCGGGCCGGGGCCGAGAAAAAGGGAAACAGAAAACGCGAAAATCAATACGTCTGAGCCGCGCGGAAACTATTTCCGCGAGCTTCCGTGCTCGACAAATAACTCCACTTTCCAGGAGACCGGCATTGTGACCGGGATATATCGCAACTCCGTCTGCAACTGGGACGATCCCCGCCTCTCGCGTTTCGCGACTCGAACGCAACCCCCACAACCCCCTCGACTATAGCGAGTTTGTAACAGTTACATAGCCCCGACCGACGACTCTCGTAATCGCGTCGACGTTTCTGGGAGACCTCCGCCGTTGGACGACTTTATTTCCATTTAATTCCGTTTTATCGCGCGCCGCGTGGAAAATGTCCCTAAAGGGGACCAGGCAGTCAGAAAGTCGATTATTTTTATTTTGTTTTATTTCGAAAATAATACTATTCGGAAATTAAATGCCAAAGCTTCATGACGATGTGGTAGAAAATAAGGATTTGACTATCCCTCGATTTACTATTTAATTATTTTCTATAACTCGACACCGAAACTTATAAAATTATTCCCAGGACTCGTAAACGAAGTAGTGGGGGGAGGACTTGAAAGCTCATCAGCGATGCAAACGAACCGGATTTATTCAATAATTAACAGAACATCTGGAGAAATGGGGGTCTTCGGATAATCAGGCAGGAATTATTTTAAGCACACCCTCTCGGTCGTTCGAGGGTTAATTAAACCAGATTGGGCGCCCTCGCGTGAATTGTCAGCGCCCTCGACGATGTAATTAAAATTTCATAAACCCCGGACCAACCTTTAGCGGATCCTCGCGGTGATATTTCGCGGCGCGGAATAAAGGAAAGTCGCTGGATAATAATTACTTTCACGGTTAGAATGTCGCGAGTTACGTCTCGGTTGCTAATAACGGTGCATTAATGGTACCAAATTTTCGAACTTTCTTGCACAACTACAATTTTTCAATTCGCGCCGGGAATGATTCGCTTATTGCGCGGCAAACACGCAAGAAAAATAATTATAATTTGAATTGGGTCTCGGAGGGCGAAGTTTTTTCACAGTGAAATGCACTTAAGAGTTCAACGTAAAGAGCGTACGTACACCGGAGAAAAGTCGGGCAAAGCCAACTTCGCCTTTTCCCTCGTCCCGTTTCTTCCCTTTCCTTCCGAACGGGAGAATCGAATTTCACAGTCGAGGAAAAGTTAATCACCAGCAGGGGGTTCAGCATGCCTCTGAGGTGTGCCAGCGAAATAGTATTGATGTTCCATTAGCGGGGGCTGGAACTACCGATTGTGCTTCCTCCAAAAATTAACACTTTTGGCTGGCTAGTCGGGCCAAAACAACGGGTCCAAATAAAATTATTTTCGAGCCACTGACCAAGTAGAATTCTAAGATATATTTATCTTCCATGCAGCAATTTACTTGCTCAGGTAGGAAATTAAATTATCTAGTTAATTAATCATTATAAGAATAAAGAAAGACTTTGGGATCAATTAAATAAAAATAAATACACAAACGCTAGTATTTCGACTTTTAAAAACAGCAGATGTCTCTTGACCCTGTCGTAAACATCTCGAAATAGTAATGCCTGGGCTATACTTAACATTTATCTCTCAAAAATTGATTTTTTTGAGCTCCCACATGAGACTACCCCCTTAAGCGCGCTGAAAAAAAGAGATTCAAGCGACATTGCAGGCTCCAATCTCCCATTGATATAACAGCGTCAACTTTTTGGTCCAAATACCGTTCCCAGGGCTTCCCCGAGTCAAGGTCGCTCCCCTTGAACAATCGACGAGAGCCTCGAAATCGAGAAACAACCCTCTCTGGAAGCCCGGGATCTGCGACCGCGAAGTCTGCGGAACGAAGATATCAAAAGCTACGCGTTGGATTCCTCCCAGCGGGGGGAGGGTTGATAAATCAATAATTCGTAAGAGCGAACGGTAACGAGCCATTAAGGCGTCGGGACGCGAAAGGAACGAACGTTAACGAGCAGTAAATAAAATCAGAGAACCGGTCGACGTCGCCGAAAGGGCGGCGGGACAAAGGGTCAGAAAAAGGATTGGTCGCGTGTGCGTCGGGACGCGTCGTCGGTTTCCCGGGAACCGTGTCAGTGGTTCCATTGTCGGTTCTTAAGGTCCGCCGCGAGCCTCGGTTGTTGTCGTTGTCGACAACGACGCCGCGCGTCGACGTAGCGCGCCGTTATTGACGAGGCGCTGTGACCTGTATTCGGTAACTGCGCGCTCCGATGCTCGGCGTGCTCGACGCTTTCCTCGGCCGTTTGTTCGACGAAGACGATGAGCCGCGGCTGGCCACGTTATCGAGTGTCGCGGAATCGCAACCGGGCTGATTCCATCGATCGTCCTTGAACAGGACCCCTCCAACGAGAAGCTCCCCAAACCGGGGGATTCCCATCGGGGACTGCCGGAAATCGTCCTTAAATTTGGAATTTTTCAGAAATTTAAACGCAGTCTTTCGTTAATTAATATTAGAAACTGTCAGACTTATTAACCCTTAAAGAGGTCTTCTACTGTAAGTACAAGGCTCTGTACCGCCACTAATTTTGACTATTTCTCGTTGTAAAAATTTGTGAATATCACTGGAAGAGTAATAAATATATATGTGAAACGCCGATGCAAGAACTTTCGTAGTTTGTTTATAAAAAAATACAGTACAAGACCCCCTTAAGTGGACTCTCAATCTCAACTGAATTATTTTCCTTTAATAATAACGAACTAATGGAGGATTGCATAAATTTTCAAATAATTACATTCACATATATTATACAATGTTAGTTTAAACTTGTGAAGCGGCTCCAATAATCCACTTAAGGGTTGAATCGTCTTCTGGCGTAGCGTCGACATCGTTTTTTTAAAACATAGTCGTTGCAAATCGTATAGTTTATTTTTTTATTCCAAACGAGACAATAGCCACGCTTAGGTACTTCAATCGCTTGTTTGTTTCGTTTGTCTCCTATTCGTGGAACGGCGCCAATTGCGACGCTGGTAAAAACATCTTCGCTTGGAGAACGGATACAATAGATGTTGAAACGCCTGAAATATACATCGCGATGCATTAAAAAGATTTAGACCGTAGATTCGATAGTCACTGCATCTATGAAAGTTTACAAAAATGGCCTCTTTAACCCAAGCATATACGACGCAGGGATAGTTTAATAACGCTTTGTTATGTAACTATCTTCTATACTTGTATCTCTTTCTGTGTTAATGGGTATTATATGGGAATAAATAAATAAATAACGTAGAACTACGCTTACGTATGTATGTTTACATTGGCCCGAAAATTCGCGTAGTTTGATTATACACGCAATAAGTGTTACGCCTCCGGAACATAATTATGCTCCATTATGCACCTGCAGCTACCCTTAAACAATTTTACGATCCTTCGGGCACCTTAAAAGTTTCTTATTTACTTCTTTCGTCGCTACACGGGCTGCTTTTTACCTAACTTTTTAATTCTTCGTGTACTCTCGGCGAAATTTTAAAGAACCTAGCGCCTTCTTGGACGAAAAACTTATCGCTATACCGATGGTCGCTAATTACTTCTTCCAACAAGTACCAATCCAAAATCTCACGAAGATAGAATAATTCTATGAAGACTCAGAACCGACACTCAAAGACTACCCACGAATATTTGTTACAAAAATCAGTTGCACCGATTTGCAACCCTTGCAACCAACTGATATCAACACACCACGTATGAATGCCAAGGATGTACTGTACAAAGAAGAAAATATGAACTCTATGTAATAAAATTTAATGTCGCTAATGAGCTTGCAATCGATGTGACATTAAACCCAAAGGAAAGAAAGAAAAAAACTGTCAAATGGACGTTGATTTCTCGTTCTCCATAAACTACCCCACAGAGCACTCGATCTCGATCGAGCCCCGAAAGTTTATCTCGTCCGCAAGGAGCGACCCTTCCGTCCAAAAATTACACACCCCCCCGTAGCCGAAAGGCGGCCACGGGTACATCGGTTTCGCATTAAGCGAAGTCACAGGGGTTTGGGGGTGCATCGTGAGAGCGTCGGTATTTTCCCTCTTATGCAAAGCCAGCCGTTTCTTGCTACCCTCGTTGTCGATCCGTGCGACGAGGCTGACGCAGCCCGCCACGGCCGCGGGGCTCCCGGAAAGGGGATGAAAAAGCAGAGTGGTGGCTGCAGGATCACGTGGGCGTGCACCCACCTACGTATCGTCAGCCATCTTGTCAGTTTAAAGGCTTCCCGGGGGCTCTGGGCAAGGATAACCAGAACCAGCCGCCTCGTTTACGCTCTGCCATCCGGCTGGAAAAAGAGACGTTCGAGGCGAGCCGGACAAGCTACTTAGATGTTGCGCCCGTCTCTCGATCCCCCTTTCACGGAGGAATTTGTGCCCCCGTGGAGGCTTGAGAAACGGGATTATGTTAAGAGATGTTGACTCTCGGAAGACGAGCTCTCCGGCGACAACGTTAGGGGACGACGCTTTCGAATTAATAGCATAAGGGGATACCGAACAGGCGTTATCGTTAGGAAATAATGATCCACATTCATATTGTCAGGCGTGATGGAACACGACGTGATTTAATTCGATTCAATCTGAATTCGTCTCACTGTCCCTGAAATGTTACTCGATATTTTAATAGTAGACTAATAAAAATTGTTGGAGGATATAAGTCTAACACTCAACAACCAACCATTAAAAGGAACAACTGCCATCAAGACTAACTTGGAAACCCCATATGGGGAAACTCAAAGTGAAACACGTTTGTTTTCACATTTTAATTCCCAGAGTTTCCTCTTCAAAGTAATTTAGATCGGTAAAAAATTAATTTGTGGGGACGTCAGTATGTAAAAGGACTCCTGAAATGGGAGACGCGAGGATGCATGCGATCGAAGTTCGAATCGTGAAAGTTCGCAAGTATCACGTACGCTCATCGAACCATCGTAGTCCATTCACTTGGAAGTTACTATACGAGGATCGTATCTAGAGACTAGAAGAGACATAACCCTTTAGATCTGCCAAATAGATTCTCAGCCAGCAATTACCAGCTGTAATAACAGCGATCAGTTCAAGTGTTTAGTAGAGTACTGAACTTCCCAGCTATGTAACCACCAGTCAAGATTTACCATCTAATTTACTTACAGTTCTACTTTGGAGGGATGATCGAGTATGAATGCAGAAAGAGATAAGGGGGTTTGGAGGCAATAAAATATTTTCACGATAGATTTATTCAAAGTCTGGATTTTTATTGGACTTTTTATTTTTAATAAAATACAATTGTAGAATATTTTTAAGATAGTAATCGTCGAAATGCTTTGTGCAACGATTCTAAAAGATGTTGAAGGATAAGATTTGCAATGTCTTCGTTATAAGTAACAATGTCAACCGACGAGCAATATTCTCCCGTTTAATATAGCGGATACAATAACGTTCCTCGTAAGAAAATCACTGCCATCGATCGCTAAATTGCAGGATTAAAATTCAGGATTCATCCATTATGCATATGCGGCTAGTTGTAGAGTAGTCAATCTGGACGGGGTAGTGAAATGGGAACAGGGAATAAGTGATAGGCTGCAGGGGAGATTGTAATGCGTAATTGCTGATGTTTTTGAATTATAAATCTACTAGCTGTAGAACACGCGTGTTATTTAGTAACGGTAATCCACGGTAGTTTGGAATAGTAAATGTTTCATTAATGAGAGATTCAATGGATATGGCTTGGACGGTAAATAATGCTAACGATGAGTAATAACTAGGAATTAGGTCTAATTGATGAACGAGAGATTTAATTCGATTCAATCTGAATTCATCGGATTGAAACATTACTCGATATTTCAATAACAGACTAATAAACATTCTTGAAAAAAGAAAGAAACAATCCAACCAGATTACTGTACTCTATCTAAGGGTTGCAAACTCTTCACGCGTACACACTTCAATTTTTTCAACTAAAATTTCTTACTAGTTTTGCATAACTTATAAATGTTCAAATAATTGACGAACAAAGTTTAAAGGAAGCAATAATTTAGATGGTAATGCGTTAAATAAAATTCCAACAATGTCAGTCGCGTAAAGAAAACGGAGGGAGGACCGGTCGAGCTACAAGTCAGTAAAACTGTCTCTTTCGTCGAGTACGGTCGCGCGAAACGTACCCGTGGTTTTTTGTTCCCGTGAAACAAACGCGCCCGCGGGATGCTCAACAGTCGCAATATTTTCTTCCCCCTCTGTCTTCGTGTCTTCCTCTTCTTTTACACTCGGTCGTGGAAACGCTCCGGTCGAGAGGGTGGGAGAGGATTCGCTGCAACCCTCGAGCGTCGCTCGTCGCAGTCTCATATTTTACGACTGTTTAAGGTGTTCTGCAACCCATAACTTTGCATTTGCCAGCTCTAACTCACGCTGCCCTCTCCCGATGTCTGCGAACTTCCACGGACCCGCTTCCGGTCCGTGATTTCTTCTGCGGTTCTTTGAACCCGAGTCGGGCGATATTCCGCGACGTTTTCGCTCGCTGGACGGAATTTCCGGACGCTGCCACGACTCCATTTTTTTACGGTGCGTTGATTTGTGAACCTTCGAGTAATCGTTATCGAGTAATTTTAGTTGAGCTGGTAATTTATTTTTTATGGGAACAAACATGAACGATAGTGGTTAGCGAAATGTCGGTTTTAATATTGACTCGTACTACTGTTTTCAACTTCGGTATATTCCGGAGGTCTCAGAGGTTATTTTTAAGAATGTTGAATGGTAAATATGTGACAGTGGTCTAAGTTTAAAAGTACTGAATTTATAAAGAACCGTTCTAGCACTTTGTTTGTCCCCCTGACATTTCTGGACACATTTAAATGTGCCTTATAGATATTAATATGCTACACTTGACCTTTAATTAAAGATAATTAAAATAACGAAAGTGGATTTCTTTAAATACACCAACCTTTCGTTCTGACCTTTGAGGGGCAGAAAATATCGCGATGAGCAATCGATGTATCAAGTTTTATCGCGAAATAATAAATCAGTGATACAATAATTACATTTTATCGTAAAAATTAATCTCGATGTCGGCGATTTGGAAACCACTGGTTCCACGCGTTCTACGTTGACTTGTTGATATTTCAACCGTATCGATCAGGTCATATAACACGAACGCCTCACATTCTCGTACCTAATTCAGACCTAACCCACATCAAGACCAACAACATCCAACATTCCACGATCCGTTAATGACTATTAGAATGTGATCCAAATACGGTTCAAACGGCTTCAGTCAAGGTTGCTGTCTCCCCTCGTTGAGCAATCGACTAACCCCTCGAAACAACCCTCTTTACAAACCGAATCCTCGAGGTGGGAAAATCTTACAAATCCAGAGGGTTTTTATAACCTCACGGGGGTCGTAAAAGAATATTTGCAATTTAGAGAAACGTGGATAATTTCAACAGCTTTTTCTTTCCGTGAGCTTAATTTTTAGAGTCTATCCCGAAGGGTCATCTTAACTTTGAAATTTGAGCAATCGTTTTTAATATTTCCAACAGAGACGTACGTGAAACCGATAGCATACGAAACAATCGTTTTTCCCTGCACCCCTCGTCCGAATATTTCTTTCTCTTTCGAGAATCCCCACGGCAGACCTTCGTAGCAGGGCAGATTCGTGGCTCGGTCGTGCAGGAAATAGCTCGACCTTGACCTTTAACCGCCATCCCACGTTCTCGCTCTTAAGGGTGTCCCGAGGTGGCAGAAACGCCAGGAAGGGAGAGAGACAGAGGGTGCAGCCCCCATTTATCGATTCCTCCGCGGCGTCAGGTAGCCTTTTCTCTTTTGGGGCCGCGGAGAACCCGATTTTCAGACGCGTTCTAGGGTCGACCCTCCAAGGTCGCCCCCGTCTTTAATCAAACGACGCTCGGAAATCACGACACGGGGAAATAAAACAACACCCTTTGATTCGAGGATTATTTCTGTAACCTCGAGGTCCTCGGATCTAATCTCGACGCGACATGAAATATTCATTCGTCGACAACCGGTAATTCCGATTCGATTTGGAATTCGTAACCCGCGTACGCTCGCACTAAAACGGTGGCTGTTTAAAAATTCAAACGACGATTCTGCTTGACCGTGGCCACCTACACGAAACGAGGAACGCCAAGTTTCCACTTTGACGAAATTCCAGATGGACTGTTTATATAAAAAAAAAGCATCATTGATACGATATTTGCATTGAGAATTAATTTCGTTTCTTAGAGAATAGTTCTGGGACGTATTTTCAATCACGTTTCGTCGTTGAAACTCTCCAAACGGTAGTTATTATTTCGTTGCCCACGGAAAGTTGCAAATGCATAATTTCATTCTCCAGGCAACGGGCGTCGAATTTTCCATATTTTATTCGGGCGAAACGTCCGTCCCTCCCCCCTCTGTACCGGGGCTCGTTGAACAGTCAGCACTTAATTTGCACACAGAGACTGTACCGGTGCATCCGTTGCGTGCATAACTAAACTGGTCGCACTTGTGCCCGCCGCCGCGGGTGGAAACGTTATCCCGGAAGTTTGCCAATTAATCCGCGCGGCTCGCTCAAACACGCTCAAACTCGGTGCACGATCACCGATATAATATTATTCGCGTGCGTACCGGGCGATACTCCCGTTTTGTCGTTCGTTCGTTTATTTACTCTGGAGCGAACCGATCGGTCGGATACGCGGCACCCAGGAATATTCAAACGATTCGTTCCGCCGTCGCTGTCGGGGAATTTCACCTAAATTTTGCTTCACTCCGACGCGAGTTGTTTTTATTATTGTTACAATATCGGAGTAAATTCGGGTACTTGGAAAATAAATAGACGGTCGGGGAAAGAATGAAACTCGGCGATGGAAATCTCTGTTTTTACTAGAAACATATTTCCTGATCATAGATGCATGGGATCGAATAACGAAAAATTTCTTTAACTCTGATTTTAATTTAAAAAATAACTAAAGACGCTGCAGCCCTCAGCAAGTTTGTAATCCTCCATTAGTTGATTATTTTTCTAAAAATCTATGTTAAGTAAAATAATTCAATTGAGATCGAGTGTCCGTTTAAGGGTTAAGATTCAAACTTTAATGCTTTTATAAAATGTCCATTCTTGGAAAGCTGCTTTCTCGGGAATTTGATAGTCGTATTTATCCACCACATTCGATCGAGCATCGATATCAACGAAAGGGTTACGTTACCGTTGCATCGGATATTCCTCTGTTTACGTTGAATATTGATAGATAGCCATGCCACGTTATTATTTATGACAGACAATGACAACCAGTACGTTGTACATTATTCCGTACTGCTCTACATATTTTGATTACAAATTTGATGATGTCATTACCTTCATTGCTATCTAACATTACCATGCAAATTACGTATTACTTAAAAGCGTATATTATTAAACTGAAAATTGACAGAATATTTTGCCTCGTTATAACGTACGATATCGTAAAATATATCGCGACGCGTAGCACGATTTTATTAAATTCTAATAATGATACACAACAATTCTACATCGAATCACTTTTGAGTTTTAAAATAATTCGAATCTCGTTCGCCGTGGTTTTTTAATTGTCTTCGTGCATTAAAAGTACATAAAACGTACCGCGTTTTTACAGCAAGCAACGAAATATCTTTGGCAGTGACAGCTGCAAGTCGATCTTTCTACTTTCGACGAGCAATAAACCGCGTTTTGCAATTTCGAGCTTCGCGTTTCAGGGGATCGTTGCAATAATATTACGTCGTGTAGGTCTCGTAACACGATTGCAGCTGTTCGACGCGAAAGTACGGTGACCATTTCGGATCGACGAAGTTTTTGAACCGAAGGGTTGGTCCCTGTCGTAAACTGGAGCGATCCAGGGAAGGGCTAACGCCCGGTATCGTAAAACGAGCTTTCGAGGGCTCCTAATCAGTCGACGCTGGGCGCCCTCTCGCCGAGACAACGTCGATCGAGAATAAAATTTGGCGAAAGACGTCGTTCGGGGGAGCCCGGGCTTTATCTGTCGCGTATCCAACGGACGAAGAAGGTTAAGCTGGAGCCATGAATACTAAAGCCACGTTATTAATACCACCTGGCAAAGTCGCGGCGATATTAGGAGGCCCTGTTATGGCGGCGCTTTAGCGAGGCCGGTTTATTACGTGGATCGTTCGAGAAAAGGTGACGGGAACGGAGGGAAAACGCAGAAGAAGAGGGCCTAATGGCCAAACCAAGAACGCGGCGGCCATCCTGGTAATAGTGCTCGCCGACCCCATTATAATAATCGTAAATGCGAAACTGCGCCACCGTGTCGCCCTTAAAAGGAAAACCACGGCTGCGAGTTTCTTTATGGTAATAAAAACGTCTTGAAAATCGGGATACGGTTGATTATCGAGACTCTCCTACAGAACGTTGAATTTTTACGTGTTCTTGATATTCAAGATGTCATCCACTTATTATGCTCGCTGGCTAGCTTATACGAGCGCCATTTTGCATATCAAGTTTTTGTTTTCTCTGCGGAGTATGTCCCACGGGGGCCATTATTGGTATACTGTCCTAAGTATTTCTTACGGTGTTGAGAGGCTGTAACATTCTTCGGGGTGGTTTTATAAGGTGCCTTTTGGAAGGTCGAATTTATTCGAGGGCGTAATTTTATTAGCACTCGAAGCTGACATTGAGAAACCGAAGGGTATGTTTATCGTACGGTGGACGTAGACAGTTAACCCCTAGACGTACGATTTGATTTCAAATGATTTTTCAAGCGTATACCATTTAATTTTGTTTTAATTTGTTCGTATAAGAAATCAGAAGGAAGTGCGTAGGATCATTTTTATGGTGTTTAAGGACTTGGAAATGCATTTAAAACGTTCAACCCCTTCTCCGAAACACCCCATGTATCGTTGCTGGCTGAACAAACGCCATCGATGCGAGACACTTTAGTCCCAAGCTAAGTGATACGCGGCAATAGGATTCCAGATCGCGAAATAAACACACTCTCGAGCCCGTGACGCAAATTGAACGAGTTTCCCCGGTTGGAAACGATCCGTTCGAAATGGGAAATCGATGTTCCCCCGTAACCCGTTTCGTCGTCGATATTATGAGCGAGATCCGAAACATAGCGACGATCTTTCACGACCCGCGTTGCCACGCGATCGTAAACCGTCTTAAGAGTAGTACACGCGCCCCATTTGCCATCACGCGTCGCGCAATCATCGGAGAACGTCTTTCTGGATTCTAGAAATCACCTATTATTGTGAATTCCATCGGACGAGCTGGATCGCGTTCCATTATCACGGGGAAAGGTGGATCGTCGAGGAAATAGCTCTTTCGATCCGAATCTGTCGTTCGATATCGATCTCGAGAACAGAATCATGCGCGTCGGTTTCACACGAGTCTCTCTTCCTTAACGATATTAATTCTTGGACCAGACGCGTCTTATTTGGGTCAACTTGCATTCTGCTAGAGAGCACTGGAGATGACAGTAACAAATTTCAGTGTTTATTTTATTCCGTGTGTCTTCTATCATCTCCAAGGAAAAATGAAGAACACTATATCATTCTTTATTCGATCCCTCCAGCAGGATACAAAAGAAAACGAGTTATTGGCCACGAAAAAGAATAGATTTGTTTTATGAATACGATTTTAATACATGTATATGATTGTGAAACTTGACATTAGGAACTTATAACGAGTCAGACTCGTCATTGTACAGCAAGGTATTAATTTATTTCGATTCATCTGGTATATTTTAACAGTAGAGTAGGACATATATGACGCTGTTTTAGTAACGAGCCGACACGTTACTGAAATTGATGGCCCTTGGAGAAGTTGAAACTTACACGGCCATTTTAACACCGAATTCTCAGCGCGCAACTGCTGCGTACACGAAAAATGCTTTCCGCGTTCTCACCCCCGCGAGGTTGCATTTCCAACGGCGTGTCCAACTAATTTAATTCGGGCTTCAAAACTGCACCGTTGGGAGCGTCACGATTTTGGCACTCGAGACGGAAGGGTCGCGTAGTCGAGGACACGAGGGGATCCAAATGTCCCGAAAAGTATAAAAAAACGTGTGATAAACCTCGTAATTACGTGTGTAACTCGCAATTTTATAAATATTCCGATTCGAGCGTTTAACTCCTCCACGATATCGCAAAACGAAACAAAATACACTTAAGTGCCCCCTAGTACCGGACATAAGTTCAGAACGTAACTCGAAACAGTTTCAATGTAATTTACAGCGATCGTAAACATAGTTATCTAGCTTCGTATGTCCATTTGAAATGGTTCCTTATGGTTTCCTCCCTACGCAACGTACAAAACTGCATATAAAAATCCCCCGTTCTGGCGAATAATTTACAGCCTCGAAGTGAGAGCATCTGTCGATGAGAACGGGATAAAAAAAAATTCTGCGACCCCTATTAGCGGACGTATCGCGACAGTAACGGCGGAGGGTAGCAAGAAAAGGTCAAAATAATAATGCAGAGAACGGAAGGGTGAAAGAAAAGAGTCCTTCTCCCGAACAAAGTCGTCGTCGTTGCGCTTGTTTACTAACCACCCTGGCCGAGCGACCTGGCAAAAGTCGAGCTCGCGGGACAATCGCGATCGATGTACGCTACCCCGCGGCGCCCCCAGCCCCTTCCGTCATTCTCGTATCCCTGACGGCATTTTTCTCCGCGCCCCCTGCCCCGCGTCGCCACGCCACCGGCTCGTGACCCAATTCGCGGTAGCAGGGGGCCGTGCTATCTACATATCGCGTCGACCACCCCCGCCAGCACCGCGAGGGGTGCGCGCAACGGCGGATCCCCGCCGGGGCGTTTTCTCCCCGACGCGAGATCCGCGAGCACCGAAAGGAAAAGCCCGTCACGGCGGATCACAGGGGTGGGAGGAAAAAGGGAAGGTTGTATTAAAGATAATCCTTTTTCGCGAAGGGTTGAACGCCCCCAGGAGGATTAACATCCGAAAGTGCATTTATACGAGACGGAAGGAAGATCGCCACTCCGATTCTTCGGGTAAACTGGAGAGGATCACGTTGCACGAAGGGTTGCAAACCAATCGAAACGACCAAAGATCGCTTGGTACAAAGAAACGTGCTCTAACTGCATATTCATAACGTTAGATTAATTTCTAAGTAAATTAAAAACTTATTTTATTAACGATAATCCCATTCTGCGAAGGGCTGGACGCCCCGGCAGATTAACGTTTAAAAGTTATCTTGTTAAGGATGATTCTTTTCTCCGAAGGGTGGAACGCATCGTTGCGGATTAACGTCCGGAAATAGCGCAGGTTCGCGAGGTACGTTTGGGGAATAATTTTCCCATTTTAAACATTCCGATGATCAACGCAGGGGAACTCAAATATTATTCTCATTAAATCTACAATAATTATCGTTCATAAACGTTTTACCCCAGCAAATGTTCGATGTACATTTTCTCGAAGTATTCGCGACGGTTTCTGCGCCCGTTCGATCGAGCGATTCCTTTTTTCGCCGCGACACAGCGGAATTTCCGCGCAGCGTTAAATTTTATTAAACCGTCGCGCTGTTTCCATTTTTCCGTACTTTCATTTTTTCCGTATGTTCGACTGGAAAAGAGGCATAATCCTTCCCGGGAACGCGAATCGCCCGGGACAATGGCAGCGCGCGTATAAACTCGAAGCTCCTCTCGTAGCACTCGAAAGGGAGAAAAGCTGCAGAGATTAAGCTCTTGTTACCGGGGGACAATTCTTTTTCATACTCGCGAATCTCTGGCGTGTTTCACCGGGCAGAAAGAGTATCGTTTGTTCGCGTACGCTGCGCCCGGAAAAGGGGTTGCGCTCGGGGGTGGATAAGCTGAAACGGTCTGGCGCGACGGCTCCCGCGATAAACAAAACGCCCTGTCGCGAGGACGTGGCTCGCGTTTACTTTAAGGGGATAGGAAACGCCGTGATTTTCATTGAAAATTGATAGTTAATCAACCCCTTCACTTCTGTTACAATATTTCGTTCCTGCTGAACCGAATCGGGGTCAACGATTTCATGGTAAATATTTACAGACCAAAGATTGCATACTCCACTGCTGGAACGTTTTAAAACTAATCTTTTTATGCCATTATAAAATACAAATTAGATAAAAAATAATCAAATTCCAACTAGACTTTTCGAATCACACCTGGTTTAGATAATTAACTTTGTTTAAGAAGAAAAAGAAATTACAATTTTTGGCTTATATTAGTCGATACTATTATATGCGAATAGTTGGGGCATCGAAATTGGCAGGACAAAAAAGTAAGTAGGAAGAACGTGGAAGATTGTTTCGCGCAAAAACGCGGAGTCTAAATATTCTTGGCGCTCCGTTCGAATGGAGCAAAGTTTTTATTTTTATTCCCCCTTTGTCGAAATGTCGGCTCGATGTATTCTCGCAACGCGGTTACAGCGAGGGCGGAATTCTTTTATCTGGAAATTTAATAATAGAAAATGTGGAGTGCGGAGTTGGCGAGATAGCTTTGGAGTCGAAAGAAAGTCGAACTCGCCGGGTCGACGCGCCTCGTCGCCGTTTAAACCTTTCAGGACATTAAATTCTACTTTGCTCAACTTCCTCGCGGTTCGTCGATTCATCCTAATATAACGAAGTTCCCGGTGACTTTAACCGACGCATTTTCTTCGTCAATTAACGATTTCCAGGTAATTAGCGAGAAGGAAATTCTCCCCTTTAGCGCCCTTTTTGTCGCACGGTTCATTGGCCGCGTGGGAACTTTTCATCTTTCGCGTCGCGACCGACGTTTCGCAATAACGAAAATTATTCGGAACCGGTGACGTCGAAATACGTGAATTCATCGTATAGATTATCGCTGGAAACTGTTTGATCGTGTGTCTGGTACAGCTGGGTTCCGTTTCCGAGAAATTCAATTTGAAATGTGCTTGAAGTACGCGTCTACTCATAATGCTGTGCGCGCAAAATCAATTTGTTTATGCATATTTACCGCGCCTGTCTCGATAAATTGATTTCGAACGAGAATCGCGTTGAAGTAGAAAACAAAATATTAATAAGCCGACGAGCGTGTGTCCGTGCGTTGCATCGTTGGACTTTTGGCAAAAATTAGGTCACCGGATAAATCGTCGCGCCATTCGATTGCTTCTCCATTATTTTTCAATGATCGTGGTGATACAAAATCGGTGTGATCACCATTCGCGAAGGAACCAGCTACGACGCGATTATCGATGTACGCGCGCAATTACAGCCAGCCGAGCGTGCTGCGAGAGAATTTCGGTGCATCAAAGCTCGAGTCGCGATGTCGTCGGATATTGCGATATTAATTTCGTCGTGTGTTCGCGGTTTATGAATTTCCATCGCGACGCGGCGAACCGACTTCTTGCTCGAGTAATTTATCGCGATAGATGAAAACTCCTCGATCGTTGAGGTCAAGATACAGATGTCGATACTACAATTCGTTGTTTGGAGAAACACTTTTTTCATATTTTTCTAGTGTAGGAGCATCGTATATTCGTTTAAAGAGCCAAGAATTTACGACCTATGAGCTTTCTCTTGGTTGTCTGCCACGCAGACTTAACAGTTTGCCAAGGGTTAACTCAGGGGAAGAATCCTAATCCCCATGGAAACACAAATTTCGAAAGTCTGGTTGTGTATTCTTAGCGTGGGCTATTTAGAAATTTTAGGCACCGTTACGACCCACGTCAAGCCCAGTTTCCCTGTGTATAATATAATATTTCCAATTACGGAACACTACTGTAGTAATAAATAGCAAAGAACAATAATTTAATCTGGGCCAAGAAAGCGTATAATAAATAGGAATTGCTTAAACTGCTTTGGGTATATAGCGTCAAAGTAAATGACCAAATAAACATAGAAGATAGCATAAATAATAATGGTTGTTACAGTCATCGGATAGGGGATGAAATGCCCTTTAAAACGAGCGTTCGAACCAGTCGATAGCTTTATTAGTTCCGGAGATATGACGATTTTAATTTCAAGTCGATGCGGTGGCTAGTTCCGGAGATACGAGGGTCCGGAGCGTTTGTTTACGTTCATTGAGATCAATGAACTCGCGCGCGCGAAAATAGTAAACAGTGCGTAGTAAATTCTTGGAAATACTACGACTTCCTGGTCACGTGACTGTCTCGACTCACGCGCGACAAGGAGGTCCGACGGGACGCGTCAGACGGAGACAGAGATAGTCAAATTAAGAAAAATACCCTTTTACATAAATTGCGATATCTCGACAACGGTAAGTCGGATCGCCAAAAACAAAAAACCATTTTAAAGGGGAGGCCTTGCCGCCGCTAACAATTGCGCAATAATGGAGAAAATACTAATAATTTCGACACTGCAAGTAATTAAAGTTTTAGTAATTTTAATACGCGTTTTAACACGGGAAACGCCGTAAGAGAATTTTTTTAAAATTACCTATTTACATAAATTACGATATCTCGAAAACGGGAAGTCGGATCGACGAAAACCAAAAACCATTTTAAAGGGGAGGCCTTACCGCTTCTAACAGTACCTCAATTATTCATAAAACATTAATGGTTTCGGAACTACACGCGTCTAAAGTTTAACTATTTTTAATACGCGTTGTCATACTGTTCCAAGATTAATAAGAAAAGTTAAATGGCTCTAAAATAACATTGTACGTTACAAATACTAAACAAAATTTTAAAAACGATCATTTGATCGATCGTAGTAGGTTTAGCGTTAAGGATTCATCTCCTTCCGCTCGCGTCTCCTTCTTTCCCTCGAGCACGGTTGATTTATTCGCGGCGACGATGAGGCAATTAAGAATTCCAGTGCGCGTGATTTAACAGGTGGCTCCGCAATAATTTACTCGGAATTGGGTTACGTAAATGACTGGGATAATTAAATGTGGTAGGGGAGGAGGGTCGAAGTAACAGGGAACGCGAATACGTTGCTATTTCACGATCCGATGTGTTCCGTCCCTAGGTAACACGACTTCTATCAATTTCAACAAAATTACGCGTGGCGTAGAAATTTTCAATGTACGCGGAATTTTAATTCGTGTCTCGTCCCTGAATCGTGGGGAGATGCGAAACTTTAAATTGAAGTAGCTGAGCAGGGTTACCGTGGATTAATCGAAGAAACTTTAAACCGTAGACATATATTATATCGTGGATCCGACCAAACTGGCTTTTAACGGTCGATGCCAAATTTCTAACCATGAAGAACGACCACAAAGCGATTCCTGGGAGGCGTTGTCGCGAAACGATTCGCGTAGCGTCGAACGATCGGAATTAATTTCGGAGCTAACGGAAATTGCTGGTGCTCGTGGGCGCGCTTGCTCGCAGGCTCAGGATTAATTGCCGCGACAGGGACTATGGAACCGTATGGAACCCGTTAATATGCCGTTATGAAATATCTCGTTAGTATATACGTGTGCACGATGCCTTGTGACGATATTACGCCCACGCCAACGAGCAGAAACTCCTTGGGCGCTTTTTCTGGCTCGGCATTCAACGTTGAACGTGACCGAAACACGAATATTTCCCGCGGAGAAAGTTATCGTGACCCAGCGACATTAATTTCTCCTCTTAATCCTTTCAAGATTATTAAAAATGTATGTTCATCGAATATCGAGTTCGAACAGTCTTTCGCGAAACTACGAATTCGTTTTATCGAGGGAAGAACGCGACGCTTTAACGAGGAGGCGTTGTAAAAATTCGATGTTTGTTTCCCGTTTCTCGCCAGATGGAAGAACGGACGAAGAATCGTGAAATCGGTCGCGAAAACAAGTTTTGGTTTCGTCGAAACGTGAAAAGTGAATTATTTCGAGCGGGGCGCGATTTGCATTTTCGGCCGTCGGCTTCCTGGAAATTTCGTTCGCCGGATGCCCCGGCCTTTCACCCGCGCTGACCCCGATTGTCGTGCGTGCAACGAGGGAGAACAGGAAATAAGAAAGAAGACAGAGAAGCATCCGCGTGAATCACGATCGAGCAGGAAACGGTTATCGATTCGAGCGCGGACGAGAGCCGGAACGATTCCACTTTCATTCCCGTTTCATCTCGCTGCTCTCCACGGCAGCTTTGTCCGTTTCGTTTCGTGAATTTCGATCAATGTCAAGTCACGAGGAAGGACATTGGAAGGGCGGAAAAGATGTCGCGAGCAAGGATCGATTAAATCTTCACGGGAACCGTAATCGAAAATATTTCTTTCTCCTAATATACTCGTTAATTTTTTATTGAAAGATAACAGGAACGATTTAAAATTCCTTATTGTTTTGTTATGGGTTATTTTAAATAAATAATTCAGGGCGAGTCGCGTGAGCTCTTAGAAGCTGTTGTCTTGGGAACCATTTTCTTTTAATATCGTAAGGGTCGGTGGGCCCTTTTACGCTACGCATGGGTTACTGGTCGAAGGGGAGACACGCCTTTCCCCCACCACAAAAATTAATACGAGATTTAAAAAGGAGGATGTACAATCAATTCCTGAAAGAAAACTTAACATATGATTTAATGTAATTTTTCAAACGTGTACTATTTCATTTTGTTTAAATTTGTTCGTACAATGGCCACGAAAAAGAATAGATTTGTTTTAAGAATTGTAACGTGTCGGACATGTTCTTGTGCAGCAAGGGATTAATATACTTTCACGAAGAGGATCCAAAGCATGGAAACGTCGATGTTACAAAATTCTCGATTATAAAAAGGGATTTTAAAAATGTCTAAATCGAAGATGATCGAACGAGAATGGAAAGTTAACCAAAAAGTTGGCAAGCGGTTACGCCCGGTGAAAACGTTTATTTTCCATCTGGTGACCGGGCCCGCATAATCCCGAATGAATTTTATCGATTCCAGTTTGACGGTAGAGGTGGTAGACGGAGGGGGAGGTCAGGTCAGATGGCTGCATCGTCGAACGCCAATACGATTGCTCTCGAATGTGCACTCGTCGCCATGACGGGTACGAGTTTCGAAACTCCGCGGCTGGAGACCGCTTATCGGGACCAGTAAAGGAGTCCTGGTGAATCCTAACAGCGTAGGAAACAACGAGGTAGGAAATCGAGCCGGGATGAGTCCTGGCTCCGGAAGCGACCGACTCCGGCCGCTCGGAGGGAGGAACTTATATCTTCCTGCGAAGATCGCGCGCCAGGATGCTCGAGTATGTAAACGTATGTACAACTGTGCATACAAATTTCGCGGAGTCGTAGCGAGAAGCCATTAAGAGAGATAAATAATACGTTTGTTTGCACGTCGAAAAGATTCTTTCGCCCGTGAAACTGATTTCAAAACTATCGGGCTCGAGATATGCTGGTAAAATATTGACCGGAAAGATAAGCACTCTCGAGACGAAAATCACGGGTACGTTATCGTCCAATTTCCGATGACCTCAGACGTCAAGGAACGGTTCCGTCGGACGACTTTCCGGTTTCAAAATTTTTTGAATAATTCACGAGCCCGTTTCAAATAATGGAACTTCTTTGTTGGTGTTACGCGGGCGAAACGATCGCCGATAGAGATTTTTCTTTCGCGCGAAATAGAGAAATGCGATGGCGGTCATCCATGGGGGTCTATTACCGCCACGAAGGCGAATAATTGCGTTAGGAGACGTCCGGCATGCTGGAATCCGTGTCACCGCGTATCGATCAAATCCTCCAAAGGGGGGAAATTTCGGGAATTAACTCGGACCCTGTACGAGCGAGCGATTTATGCGCCGTGTACCCGGCAGATGAGAATTAAATACACGCTCCCGCGATAAGGAGTTTATTCACCGCGGCGATTAATATTCAACGAACGTCGGAGCAGTCTGCGACGAGCTGTAAGCGGCACGCGGATCGGTTTATTCAATACCGTCTTAATCGCCACGTGCTGGTTACGATAAAAATAGAAAACAAATGGAACTTTGGGAAACCAAGCTGTCCATCAACTCGGATGATTTTTCTTCACGGTAGGGTGAGAAGGCCGTTAGAAACCAAGTCATTCTAAACAGTATCCAAAGGAGAATTACGCAAGAAGGCGCCTCTACCTTACTGTGATAAGCTACAACACCCTCGAACACATATTGCTCTCTTGTACAGAATACGAAACCTCTCGAATCCAGGCAAAACTTTCAAATTCGCTAAAAGAAGCTCTTAATAAAAAAATTCATCCATACCAACAAACCACTCTACTTTAACTCAAACAAAGTTTCTCACGAAATAGATGGTAAATACTCCAAGCAAGCTTATCTTTTTTCTTAATTTTTCGCTTATGTGTTTTGTTTTATCATTTTAAAGAAATAAATTACAAAAAAGATTTACATTTAGGATGGAAATTGGTATTTCGTGCAACAGTTTTATCGCCTCGTGTATCGCGAAACGAGGGGCACGATAAATCGCAGACACCTGTTCAGCATACGATTAACGAAGTACATCGTGAATTTTCACGGGCGTTAGTCCTCTTATTGCTCACGCGAGATCATGCAGGTTTACGTAACTCGTATGCACACGAGCCAAGCGTGTTTCAATTAAATTGCGCGTTCCATTGGCGACGCTCTCGGCGTGTCCGTGAACGAGCGCCGCGACGATCACGTGAGCGTCGTACGCACCTGCCGCACGATCCTGCCGGAACTGTAAACGAGACACCGGAAACCACCTAAGACGTTCCATTCGAGCCATTCGGTAACCTAAGCGTTCCTCGAGTGGCCTGAACGTTGATATCCTGGAGGTTAACGTATCCTCGTTACGAGCTCGCTTTCGACGCGAAATTTATCGGGACAAACCTGGAAACATCTTAATAATACAATTCGTGACCTGGGAATCCTCTTCTCACGTGATCTGTCACATCTTTGCTTGGAGAATGGGTACAGTAGATGTCGAAACGATTCTATCATTTAAATATTCTTTACTTGGCATCTCCTTGTAATTATTCACAGTCAGTCTCGTACTTCATATCATTAAATTTTGTATTTCGACATAATAAATACTGAACTCGAGGACTATACTAGAATTAACCCCTCAACGTCAGACTCAGTTATCGTATCGCAACTGCGAAAAGCTACAATTTTATTACCAGTTCTATTTTTTGAGTCGATCAGCTGACAGAGTAACACGAGCACGAGAAACTTAAATCAACAGTAAACGTCACACACGGTGCGTCATGAGACACCTGCTGAAGGCAGTTGTACGTCAACAATTATTCAGAAGCACGTGGTTCATACGTGAAAACATTTAACACTGTCGACATGTATGGTTCCATAAAATTTTGCCTGGAAACTATTTTGAACTTCTCGATCATTCATATTTAGAGAAACGCGTTTTCCTTTCATACCGTATTTCTATATAGAGGCATTCGCATTTGAATATCGTAGCTTCAAAGATGCATATATGCATGACGTGTTAACAGTGTCAAGTATCGATTCCGTGTTCGAAAGAAAACGAAAATTGTATAACAATGGTATAATAGAAAAACATATTTCGATCTAATAAACTCAAGCTTATTTGTAAAAGAATTCCGTCCGTATTGAACAAATACCTCATACCAAAAGCAACAGAGTAATTATCATCTGCTGGTAAACAAGTCTAAAGTTGTCACGATCGTTACGACATTATCTGCGTGCAGTCCACAAAGGGGCTCGCGCGTGTTTGCCCGCAATATTTTAAATGTTTGAACCAACAAACCACCGCCTCTAATCGTTCAACTCCTAACGAGATGTCCTCCTTGCGCGAACGAGAGATCGATTTTCCTTGTTCCTGCGTTCGCTGGCGATTCGTCCAGGAATCGCTTCGACGAAATCTGGGACCACCCATCTTCGTTAACCCCGATCGATCGTACAAAAACCGATCGGGTAACCCTCGAGCAACAAAAATCTGATCATCGTCGAGGCTCCACTCCGGAGAACAAGTGGGTGTCCTACATTCGCGCAATCCCTAATTAAACCGTGCCTAATTATAGAATTATAGACACCGGCTGGATGCTCGTTGTCGATACACGGAAGCCAGGAATCAATCCTATTCGGCTCGAAACTGTTCCACGTCGATCGGAGAAACGCATCCAAGGACAGTGTCCAAACCTTGACCCACGATTTCGAAATTTATTAGTGTCGAGGCAAATTATGCCAGTCGAAACGTCGCTTGTGGGTGTTGTTGAGCTTTTGTGTGATTTAGGATCGGCGATTGACATTTCTCTAGAAAGAGGAAAATCGAAAATAAAGCCAGATAGGAATTTCGAAATCGGGATTTCGAGGGAGGACCCGGAACGTTTCAAGCTTTGGCTCGTTCCATATAATTCCGAAATGTCAAAGTTCGCTACAACGCGAATCGATATTCCGGGCGGTCTCGCAGGATGCGATTTCTGGCCGCGACCGCGGACGATCGTTTGACCTTCGACGAGGATCCTCCAGGTTTCCTCGAGGCGAACACTGATTTCTCGCCACGCCCAGCACGCGTGGGCCGTTCCGACCTCTCCGGCGAAATGGTAAAGGGCGCGTGCAGAATGGAGAACCATCCGGCAACGGGAGGAAATCAATTACGTGCCTTTAAATCCCACGTCGAGCAACTTCCTATCGATCTTGTTCCCCCCTCCGCGACAGAAATGTCTCCGTACGGGGGATTCGCTTATGGAAATCCTGATGCATTTTACCGTGGAATAGGATATATCCGCCACTCAGCGCGGAGTAATTTTTTATTTCAAACAGCGTTTTCCTCCCTTCCTTTTCACCGATAGCACCGTGCACGGTGAAACTCAATAAGAGGTATCGGTTTTATCGATTTCGCCTTGGAATTAATTTAATTCCAGAGTCGCGTTTATTCTTAATAACAAAAGAAACAGAGCTCGGAGAACGCAGACTTTGAACTAGCCTACGGTATAAATAGTTCCAACGCAAGGCGTGTCAAACTCATTTTGGCACGAGGGCCAATTTACACTTTACTACCATGTCACGGTCCACGGATGCATAATTGTTCCTGCAGTCGGAAATAAAACCTATTCTTCTGTTAAAACTGAAAATACTGTTGGAATTATTTGTATCAAATCGCTCGTGGATGGGGTTCGAGGTATAAATGAATTATTTACAGGTGTTTTTTAAAACAGTAACGTTTATTATATGACAAAAACTTCACCCAAACACACGGTAAATTCTCATACGATTCTCTCTCTTTCTCCCTCACAAAATCCACGAAAATTCTCTCACTACTCGCTCAATACGGTGTATAGTAGTATTAATGTTAAAATACAAATATATTAAAAGTAAAATGAATTAATTTCTACAGATGTCATTGAATAAAGTCATCCCTTGGCGGCGTAATTCTGCCGTCGCCGGGAAATCTAATCGACAAGGAAAACCCGCGATCGTCAAAGGGTCTTTCACAGGTTTTGAAGAGGGGACATCCGTTCGCCGTGAAGCTATTTTATCTCTTGCGGAACGATCTCGTAAATCCGCGGTCCAAGTGAACTAAGCTACAAAGCCGGTTGCCGTGGTAGGAGGACCGGCAAAGGGTCAACGCATTCCGTCCTTTGGAGGCGTGCCGTTTCAAAGAAAACCACGCAGCCGAGGTTGAGCGGCGCGCGAGGGAACGTAACGGCCCCGATCTTGGCTGGCTGACAAGGACGAGGTCGCGAGCGCGGCCTAATCGCTACGGCGATGTTCTCGTAGCCGGCGCGGGTCTCTGCAAAAGGGGGTTGCATGCAGCTGCAGAGTGCAGGCGCACCCCCGGGCCGCGGGTTATATAGAACACGCGAGGCAGGAAGCGGGACGGGGCGATCGGACGAGGAGAGAGAATGCACGCGACGGGAAGTAGAAGGAGGCGAGCGGAGAAACGGAAAGAAAGAGAAGGAACGGGGAACGACGGAGAGAGAGTGTAAAAGAGTGGGTGGTTACTGGTGCCGGGTCGCGAAACGGGCCGCGGAGAGGGTCGGAGTGTAGCGAGGATTCGCTTCCGTGTCCCAGTAGCACTAATGACCGCCATCCCCTCCCCTCCTTTCGTTCATTCGCCCCACCATCGCGCCCTTGCGATCTCCCCTCCAGCTGGTACGCCCCCACCCGCTCGAACTCTTCCCCTTCTTCTCCCCTCCAAGCACGGCCGTACATCCAGGATGACTCGAGTTACGTCACAGCGCCTAGAGCGTGTTGCCCCCTCTCTCCTGATCGTTCCACGCTATCCTGCCCTCCTCCTTCGCCCGCGATCGCTGTCCTTCTCGCTCTCGTTCCCCCTCCACGGTGGCCCGTTGTATCCAGGAGCGGTGTATACACACGTTACGAGCGTTCTATATATCTTTCCACTATACCGGCCAGCACTCGGCGAGACCGAGGGGAACCCGGCAGTCTCCGCTGGTACACCAAGCTGCGTGTTACCCGTTCCTCGCTCGCTATCACGTTCTCGACCGTAATCAGCGTCGACGCGCGTCTCCGATCTGACAGACCGAGTCGCGGCGGCACGTCGTCGTCGAACAACACGCCCGCGCACCCTGGACGCTGGTCACCACACACCCACCACCGTCCACGCTGCCTCTGTACACGCATACACGATCACGCTATCACACCGGGACGGACACGCGTAACACGTAACACGTAACACGTAACACAGGGACACGGGATTTTGGATAAGAGAAAAGGGGACGGTGCGGGGGTGTCTCGTCGCGAGCAGTGAATCCGCGATCGCGGGTCGCCCGAGTGAGAAGGAATCGGGACGGGACGCGTGTTTCCAGGTGCAACGGTCTCCGTTTCGTCCCACCGCATCCAGGAGTAACACGTGCAGGTGTGTATCCGAACGCGCGCACGTGCACGGTGCGCGCCCACGCGCGTCGCCTACGTTTCCCGTGTATGTGTGTGCTCGATTCAGGATCGATTCGGAGGATCGTACCCGGGTTAGGTAGACAGCAGGTTAGTGTTCACCGGTGCATAATTCGGAGTTGGATAAAACGGAGTGCGTCCTCTTTAAAGTCGAGCGAGTCACGCGACTGTCGAGATGCTCGTTGCGTAAGCGCTGGGCGTGCAACATAGTGACGAGTTTTGGTGACCGGGGCTGCTGGAATATCGAGGGTCGCTCGACGAGGACCCAGTGAAAGTTGGAGTGATACATTGGCGAGTATGTTCGCCGGGAGTTAGTTCTGGAGCGGGTCCAGGTCCCGATCGGTCCGGACGTCACGCGTCACGAACATGTGGCGTAAGTCACGGACGACGGGATCGAGAGAGGGACGAGTTCCTCGTGGCGGACACTCAGGACGGTATTCTCTGCGTTAATTGTGGTTTGTTGCGACGCGTGTGATACCGGGCCTTCTAAGGTGTCCCCGTTCCTTCTTTGTTTATTGATGCAACATGGTTACGCGCAGATTTGGGATTAATTGGGTTAACTGGCGGGTCACGAGTCTTGGGGACCTCGTGATTTCTTTCTTCCTCCGTTCCACATATCATAGAATGATCTTGAGTTGATTTTGCATGGATCGGAATTCCTAGGGAATGTCTCGTTGTTGGTCAAGTTCTTGTGCCACGTAAAGATTAATAGCGTCGTTGCCACGAACACGCGTTTTACGATCGAAAAGACGGATTACTTTGACACTTTGACTGCCACGTCACCCATACATGGGTGACAGAACTTTTAACAGTGAAAGTAAATTAATTCTCAAGTTGAAATGTTAAAGAAAATAAATTTTAATAGGCTTCGTAAATTTTATCAAAGTTGTGAAAGTAACTATTACGAGTTTTATGTAGTTTACAATTGTCTAGAATCGAAGTTTTTTTCTCGTAAACAATTTCACGGGTTTAGACTGGCAGTCAACGTGTTAATACTGTAAACATTACTCAGGGGGCAGAAAATATATGAACTCCGTCTCCAAGCCTTGAAATACAAGCCTGCGAAAGACTTTTTGCGATACTTGCTGTTTTTAGGCGAGAACAAAAGATAGTTAAGTCCGTGGAAATGGATGTTCTTGGTATAATTATGGTTGACTCATAGGATACATTGTCGCGTCCCTGGCCCTTATAACTCGATCGACGATAACTGCAGCGCGTTTGTAGTGGTATGGACAAGTTTGTTCGGAGCTAGTGCACGCGTGAGATTCCTCCTGCGAGAAGTTCCGAAGTAGGCGACGATAAGGAAACGCGAATGTTCGAAAGCGGAGAGGTACACGGCGATACCTGAAATATTCACGATAAGGCGCTTTGTATATGATACCGGGCGATGTATCGACAGAGTTTGGAGGCGTAGCTGATAACACCGTCGCTTACTTGCACCTTGGATTAACGCGTGCATGTTGGGAACACGATAAACGTTCGACGATTCGATTGATTTTAAGACACCCTAAAAACTTGAAAATATGCAAATATGTGGCAATAGTGTCTTCCGAAATATTCAAGACTTTCAAATCTATTTACGAAGACAATTCTGAAACGGCTTGAGTACTAAAACATTTGCAAACACGACCAAGTTCCCTCATTGACAATGAGATTAACTGATTAGAGATCGTACCCAACAGTTTCTGATTCAGGTCGAATAAACATCGTTCTGAAGTGTAACCGATAGATTTCACGAGAAATCCAATTTAGTTTGTCCCTTACCACTTGTCTCTGTTTATACAATTATTAGAGCACTAAAGTTTACACCGTTTACCCGATAAACGTCTCTTATCGACACCATAAATTGTCTCGTTTCTCCCGCGAACGCGACGCAGTCGGCAAAAGTATAAAATATCGCAAGATTTACAGCGTCCCAGGGTTGTTTATCCGCGTAAGGTTGGACATTTTTCGTCCGACAGGATTTTTAGCGAGACGCGTGCACTTTGCCCTTTCGCGTTAAACGCCTCGTAAATATTGACTTACGGTCGAGTAGGCGCGAAGATCGAATCGTCACTTGTGCTTTACGAGCGCGTCCGTTGACAGCTGTAATTTGTATCGCGAACAGTTTACATTGTTCGCGAGCAAACCGTTCCTGGGTGTCTGCATAACCGCGCGGCTCTAAATCAATGCGCGTCGCGTAACTTTATCGATAAAAGGGCATATGTATCACGTCGCACAATAGTTTCATCTGCACGATTGTGCCGCGTCCATATTTTCTATTATTCCCCGAGCATCGGGTGTCAAAGCGTCGAAAGCTCGCGCCAGGCTTCGAATTGTCAAGACTCCGGTTCCAATGATATCTAATTTAATCGCGATCTTCGAAACTCTTAGATCACTGTACGATCCGTTGATTACTTCTCTCGTAAGATCAAATGCGTTTCGGTGTAGAGTTTGAGTGATCTTCGATATCAAATTATAATATTCTAAAAGGTTATCACGTAAAATAGAATCCAAGCGTTTCAGTTTCTGACATTTCACTAAAATCAACGGCGGACGTAGCCAGAATATTTTGTAATTTTGAAACACTATGCTATTTTGAAAACTTGTCAACACTGCGGATTGCAAGCTTCGAATAGTATTCTGTTCCAAAAGTCGCGAGACAGAGACCGATTTTTTGCAGTCTTGCCGTCGAGGGGAAACGTCATCGTTGGCGCCAACGGTTTCGCTCGCGCGAACGAAATTTGGCATTCGTCGCGGCGAACGATTCTGCGCCGAAGGTTCCCCAGGTCGGGCCGTTCGTCGACAGGTGTTGTAACTGGCCCAGATTCCGGTTCGTTTACCAATAGACGGTCTCGCTTAAATATATCGCGCGCGCTCTCGACAGCTGCGCGCCGATTTCGCAAACGGTGGAACCGCGGAATCCTTGCGAATCGATATCGTCGGATCGGTTCGCGATCGAACCCGTCGATAGCCGAAACTAGCCCCCGTTACGAAACGAAAGGAAAGTCGATCTTTGTTTACGCGCGATCCTACAATGCAATCTCGATATCTGATCCGCCGCTGATCGACAATTAAGTTTGCAAAACGCTCGCGAACGTTGCACCGTCGACTTCTGTCTTTCGTCCATAAATCCTAGTACGAGTATTGAGTTGTAACGTACGAAACGTCGATGCAAATACGCCTCGACTTTCAGACACTCGTCCATAGGATGATACAATATTGGGTAATTTTTATAATCGAGTAATATAAAAATTTCAAACCACTGCGTTCGATTTACAAACGGGTTTCGAAGTTCGCGATTAATTGGAACGCGTGAATTATCGCGCGGAGTATGAGTTCGAGCTGTTTTAATTCGTCGCGTTTTTCCGCGCTGGTTCCCGTGCGTTTAGCGCTCTTTTGCCGGATTCGGCATACCAAAAGCCGCGGAATGTCGCCCGGCGCGCGAAGAATGAACGTTTGAACCCGCCTCGTCCAATTATGCGCCCAGCGTCGCGCGCTCTCTTTTTCCAAACGCGAATCGCGACGTCTTCTGTGAAAATATTTTTTGTTTATGCCACTCCGTGCGCCAGGAATTCTGAAAGCTGTCTACCGAAATCCCCGGAGACTAATACACGTCGGTTTCAATTTATTTACTGGTCTTTGATAGAATTTTTCGACAGAAGAAAAAAGTGTTTTAATATTAACAGTTTTTTTACATAATTATCGTAACATCGTATCGTATTTGTTTGCATCACAATAGTATTGTTTCTTTCGAGGATAACGCGTGTTCCGCGTCCAAGTGTAATAGTCACTTTTATCGTTGTTATGATTGCGAGCGAGCAGGATTATGCAATGTAAGATTCACTGCTGATACATTATCGTAATTATTGCGTTGTTCGTAATCCTCCCAGGTAGTAAACTGAATACCGTCTGCGTCATGTAATAATACTGTAACACGCTTCTCTTCTGCTGCTGTAATTACGAGTAACCCGATAATCAACTAGAAAGTTGTTATTTACTATCCGTTCTGCGTTACTAATTACGTGACATTTTATGCCGCTTACTCTGCTTATTTCTTCACGGCTCGACATTACCACTTTTAATCAACGGCGTAATTGTTATTGCTACAATTAATTTCAGTTTCGCTCGGCGGTTTGCCCGATTTAAAATTACACGTGGAGGTTTTAATATTCAGAGAATTACCTGCGTGCCCAACCTACATTTTTCTGTAATATAATTCTGACGATCGATGCGATAAAATTACCAAAAGCGGTATAGACACTCGCGAAAAAAATATTCTGCGACGATCGTGCGTGAGGTAACTGCCGATTGTAGGAAACGAAGCATGAAAGAAAGTGGAAAATGTTTCGAAAAGTCCATACTCGCATAATCGGACAAGTTCTATCGCTGTACGTAGAAAGTGGGATATATGAGCAACGCCGACACGTTTGTTTAAATATGCTAATAGACAGTAATTGAATATAGATACTTCGAAGAAAATGTCAGATTAAATCTCTCGTCTCTGGGGGAGCAGTTCAGGTTTTGAGTTGACATCTGACTTCGCAGGATATTTTCTATTAAATGCCTCCATCGATTCCACGCGCGTTTAAACACTTTTCTACGCTCGAGAAGTAAATAAATCACGTTACCATGTAAGACAAACCACATTCTAATCGAAACGCAGCTCTATGGAAATTCTTTTCTTCCACCGTACGAGGAAGCTTACGAAATTCGTAAGGTCCCGATTAATAGTCAGTAACGATAGAGAAGTGAAACGTACGTAATCGAAAACGTTTCCCGAGACGTCAGGCGTCGGATTATTCGACTTGGTTAAATTTGACGTACGCGTTTCTTCCGTGTACGATGACCACGGTGAGGAACAACGAGGAGGAACCGAGCGTCTCGTCGGAGAGGCTGTTTCCTCAATTACGTGACTGTTCCTTTTTACGATCGCGAGAGGATCGGATCACGTAACCGAGCGCTTCCATCATTATCGTCCCTGTAAACGGCGTAAGTTGTACCACGTAGCGCGATTAACTCGTCCCCGGTTGAAATTTGCATGCGTTTCTGTAACGTTTTTCCCTTATACCTCGGATAATAACGGCCATTAGCGGCGTTAATTATCAGCCTTATCGTGAAATTTATCTCTTCAAGGTAGCCCGCGCCACGGTGTCCATTACCAGGGGATATTACCGTGACCATCATACGCGAGGCATTATTCCACCCGGCTCGCTCGTTTATGAATTAGGGTTGCAAAGGGTTTGCTCCAAGGTGGCGCGGACAAGCTGCTCGGAGGAATTATTTCGTCGAGTATTTATTATATCGTTCTTAAAAAATCCCAGAGCCGCGAAATCCATCGTCGAAGCCAGAAAGTCGAGTTTCTCGTTTCTTGGCAATTCCTCGTCGCGTAATTTAATTTAGCGAACTCGACTAAACGCAAGGTCCCGAACGGAGCGAGTCATAGTTTTTGGACCCCGTTCAATCAGAGTTCAGTTTCGCCCGGCGATAAAGTGCATCGTGTACGAAATTATTCCTATCGAATGTCAACAACGATCCAGGAACCCGGTAAATTGGTTTCTTTGACGCTTGTTGCGCGCTCGGTGTTCCTCTTCCCCCTTTCTTCCGCCATTGACAATGCGGGCTTCACTTTTGACGCGAGTAACGGCATCGACAGCCGGAACGGCTCGCATTATGTAATCGCGTTTTAAAAGCCATTCGAGTAGGCAATTAAGCAATGTTTGTCGTGCAATTATACGAAACGAGCTGTTTTCGATCCATTGGCGTGTGACTCGAATGCGCGAACGAATATAACGTTATCGGGCGAACGAAGCATTAAGGATTCATGGCGAAAATGGAAACGGATAGCCGTGACAGGGTGGAAATAAAATTTTCGAGATATACGAGAGACGTCGTTATTCGGGATTAACGGTGGACGCTTTGTTAAATAAACGTCGATTGGTACGGAATAATTTGGATACTGCGGTTTTCAGAAGAATTATCTGCATGATGCGCTCTCGTCGAGCACACTGTTTCTTACTCAAACAAATTACCACGATCGTTTCTCTTTGCGTTACATCGAATTTCCAGAATAATAGTACATTGGCTGGCATGAAATATCGTATTCGTTCGTTTGTGTTTAAAACGAGTTGGTCCTGCAATTAAAAAGCCATTCGTCGTACAATTATGACCAGCAAGTCTATAGATCACGATAATTGTAATAGTTTGTAAAATAGGATAGTATTCAAAATTGTAAAATATCACTTCTCGTGTTACCATTTTACACGAGTCTCCTGCCTTAAGAAAAAGGAATTATTTCTGTGGAGGAATTCGTAGAAAAATGGCGGCCAGGTGTACGGTAAAAATGCACGACGAGGGGTAACAAAGTCGAAGGAATCACGGGCATCGAAAGTGGAGCAATAGTCGAGGGTTTTCGGGGACGAGACGAGAGCGCTCTGTGCGACAATCGATCGGCGACCTAATCGATTCGATACTCCCACGCCCGTTCCAATCAGTGGCCGCACGAGTTACACAAGAACCCCGCGATTGGTCGATGCTCGGTCGTGCGCTTCGTTTTCGTTTCGGCATCATCTATCGCATTTTCCGGCAAGCTATAATTTTCGAGCACGTTTAGAGCCCCGGGTACGCCGATACCTGCGCGAATTTATGGCCCGATACTTCGCGTCGACCGCACGAAACTCTCCGCGGTCTTCCATGCTTGTTAATTTCAGAGGCTGTAAATTAATAGAACCTACGCGGGGATACAGAGAGATCCCCGATATTAAAGATTCAGAGATTCATGCACCTTGCATAATCCTGGAAGATAGAGGTCACAGTTAACTGAACGTGATGAAAAAAAATTTTCTACGCGTCTCAAAGGTCGATCTGTTCGAAAAAGATTTTCTGACAGCAACAGTGTAACTCCATGCTTGTCCAATTAATCGATTAGCAATTTTTCTGTCCCCGAGAGGCGGCTGAGGCATCGCCACGTCGTAAACTCGGTCTTTGAAGGTTTCAATGGGCCCCGTCCGAGGGGAAAATTAATTAAATTCTAACCGCTGAACCCCGTCGCCCCGGAAATTTCACCGGAAAGAAAACGACGACGGCAGGCGTTTCAAGATCCTCGAAACGCGATATTCGAAAGTCGATGGACGCGCGTGCGATTGACGCCTCGCTGAAAGACTCGACGCGGACTTGGTACGCGGAATGAACAGTCCGCCATAATGGGACAGGTCGACGCTAATAGCCGCGATGGGTATTATTGGTCAATGCCGGGTAGAAGTTAACGGGGACCTGTGACGCCGGTGACAGACGCAGCTGCCGCGATAGGAGGCTGCGATTATTAATTACACACGGTATCGGGGCGATACGAATTTTCGCGGTCGGTCGATACTTTAACGGGACGCGGCGAGGTCGAGTCTCGGGACCAAGAATACCGCCAGCAGCCACCAAACAGGACCAAAGATATTCTCGAACGCGAAAAATAGCGCCCCGTCCTAGTGTGCCCAATATTTTTTCAATGTGACATATGACTTAGTTTAAAATACTAAAAAAACTTTTTTATTAACACGTTGATCGTTGGAATTTGACAACTGCGGAAGTGCAGTTATTTATTAACATTTTAGAGTAGCAAAACAATTTGTACTATATTCCTGTAACTAGTTTTCTGCGCATTTTGAATTGTGATTTATTGGAACTCGCATTGACATGTATATTTACTACTCGACAGCTTTACATTAAGATTCCATTAATCAGTGATTATTAATATTCCGTTACAAAATGCCGGATGTTCTTTCCGATGGAAGGCCGACTGTCCGTCGTCCAAGGGTTAAACTACGATTTTACAAGAATCACTCTTTACGTGCCATCCAAAGATTAGCACACTAAACATATTAAAATTTATCCATATACCAATAATGAAACGCATTTACATCTACTAAGTCTTCTGTAATTTTGTCATTTTTGTGAATTTTACTTTTATATTTTAGTAATATTTCACAGTTCCCCCCTTAACTTGCCTGTCGAAGTAGTGTATTTTAAGAACAACCTCGCAGTTATAATTGGGATTAGACGAGAATAGACCTGTTCGGGGCCTATTATAGTTTGGTAAGAAAAATCGCGATTTGCCAGCAATCAGTAGAGCTTCGATCGACGGGAGGAATCTCGATCACGCTACGGCGGAAAGGCCGACAACCGATCGATGAACGAAATTAAACCGAGAACGAAGTTCGCCTTTCAACCGCGTCATCGATCTCTTCGCGGCGCGGCGCCGTTATTGAAGCCGTACCTCTCCGCAGCGCCTCATGCTAATGAGGTTAGTATATCATAACGTCTGAAGAACGAGTGCAGGCCGGAGATAAGTCCTTTATTTATACAAGGAGTTAGCATGGCCTCGGTGCACGCGCGTACACTTGCCATGGAGAATGCGCTATTATTCAATGGAGGTACACGTATACAGGTCGCAATAAATTCTGGACGGTAATGCGTATACTTCGCCGTCGGAAGTAAATCTTCGAGAGGGTACGCCCCCTCTCGCCTGCATCGAACTGCGTTCTCGAAACGGGGTGGTTTTTGAACCGACGGGGAACGAAGAAGTTTAACAACCCTTCGCTCCGGAGAGCCAATTTATTTCCAAAGTCGCAGGTGACTGCATAATTTTTTCTATATGCGAAACAACCCTTCGCGAAGTCTCAATTTTTAAATTAAAATTGTTAAACTTCAGGGAAGCAAGTTATATAATTTCACTTCCAAGAGACTGATCGCTAATTTTGATTACAAGTTGCATTGAAAATCCCGTGAAAGAGTGCAAGTTACCGAAACAATGAATCATCAATGGGGGAACGTTCAATACGGCTCGTTATCGAAAAATAATTAACCAATCTTGTTGCAGCGAAATTACACACTCGAGGAATGCGTAACGAGAGTTTCAAACTTCCTGTCGCGATTACTTAGCTCCAAGTTTTCAACAATTTTTCAAGGATGAATACAAGTATCGCTCGACTCATTTACGAGGTTCTTTTCCCTTTCTGTCGATTCAAACTTCTTTTTTTAAATTTTGTTTTAAATGTGGCACAGAAATTTGCCAACTAGAATAGCAGAGTATCGTCAGAATCTAAATATTCCCTGTCGACAGAATCAGACTTTCCCGTTCGAATGAAAATAGAATCGCTGTTTTTCTTTTCGTTGCAACAACACGCATGCCTGGCGGCATCAGCGCTCATTAGAAATACAATAAGGTCGACTCTATCGTCGACCTCGAACTCTACAACAATGCTAGAGTCAGTGGTTCGAAAAAAATTCAGGAAAGACGACCCGTAGGGTTTCGTCGACGACGGCGAGTTGCGATTTCGATACGAAATATAAAAAGAAGTCCTTCGCGAACCTTCGCGGTTGAAATAGGTCGAGTGTCGGGAGCGAGAAAAAAATAGGAATATCGATATATCGAGCCGGCAAAAAGAAAGACGGGAAAAAGTGGTCGTACATGTTTTCATCTTGTCGAGCGTTTTATTTTTTTTTTTCTTTTTCTTGCCCGTTCCTTGGAGCGTTTCACGCTTGTTTTTCCTCGACCGGAACGAGTTTCGAGAGATTGGTACGTTCGCAGCGTGTTCGTGGCACCGTCGAGTGCGTATGAATGAACGGACGCAGTATGTGTGTCGGCCGTAGCTTTCAATTCGTGCAAGTGAACTTGGTAGTACGCGCTGTCTGACCGTGGCTGTCGTAATCTACTTAGCTTGTATTATTCTCCGCTCTGAAAGCTTCGTGTTATCCGTACGATCGGGAAGTCTACTAGAGAAGTTCGCGTTGATTCTTTTTTCCCCCCCCGTAAATGTATAAACTGGTCAAACTTGTTTTAGGCTGAATGAAACGTAAACTGAATCAACGCCCGAGGAATTTATGAATCACGAACGATACAATTTGAAATTGCATATTACCTCTGAATGAGTCCAACGTGAATTATTAATTCTCACGTGTCCAGAGTAAATATATATTTAACATTTTTTTGATGAAATGTTCGAGGTATGAAGATACTCGAACTGTTTTACAGACTGCAGGGTTTTCGAGCGATAGCCATCAACGTGTCCCATTATGATTAATCAAAGCGATACGTCGCTAATCGACGCGATCATAAATCATTAATGCTGTAATTAAAAGGTGAACCTGCCTTTCCATCCATCGTGTTCAGCACGCTAATGAGCGATGTCTTCGTATATCATTAATTCGCTATGCATTTGCATCGTGCTGTACGAAACGTATGGTATCCGTTTTGTATATATTTTCAGCGTCGCTTTGCCAGTATTTGTATTGCAAATTGCGATCATGGAAAAATAGCAACAGCAAAGTATTCGATTTAATCACTATGAGATATTTACGATCGAGAATAATTTTACTCGTTATTTTAAGTATCCGTCCAGTTAGAAATTTTGTTCACGAGATTGACACTTTAACGAGAGTAAAAGGAATAGTGGACGAGGACAAATCGGGGGAAATTTTTCAATGGGCGTAACCGCGTATTTGGAAAACGAATGTCGTGGAAGACAAATAATCCGTTGTCGAGAGAAACTGACGGAAAATATGCGGTAGAGGGGAAACCTAGCGAGTGTACTAATCTACCGCACGCGGAATTAATGTTACCTCCACTGTAATAGTAATCCTCGACGGAGGCTTCCCCTGTAACACATATGTTACCGTGACGTACACTTGGAGCGTTCCTTGTGTAAATAAGTAGCTGGAACACGTTGGCCCATTACGTGATACGTGTATATACAGAAAGGTCTATCGTTGCAAGTTTCGCGGTGAACTTTGCCCCTTCAGACACCGCGGGAAACGAGGTCAGTATTTGGAGCGGCGCTACGACGACGAAATTGATCGCGACGGAAAGGAAACATTAACGAACGAATAAAACGAGTAAAACAATTATCCGTTGGTCACTTTTTCACCGCTGAAAGTGGAAAGCTCTTTTCCATTTATTTTACGATAAAATATCGAAGCAAACTTTTCGCTACTTTTACTGTCGTTAAATATTTAGAAAATGGAATGGGAATTGCATTCTTTAGACTGCTTTAAACGTTCCGATACGTGTAAATGTTGGATGAACAATACTCTGAATCTTTGATATTTAGTAGAGTCTCTTAATTACTATGCTTCTTCTGTGCTCGAATGCAATCCACAGTCGGTTTTACCGTCGGGTCCAGAGCTCGGTTGAAATTATTACTCGTCTGATCAAACACTTACTCGTACCACTTGTCGGAGACGCCAGACGAGGAAATCCAATCCACTTTCACCATTTTTAAACCGCATCGAATGTTTAATCCTCCATACTCCCGGTGTGACTTTGAGCAAATCTATATTTTCAAAGTGTAATTTCACATTTCCATCGCTGTAAATAAAATTCACCCTTATTAATATTTTTTCCAAAAGTCAGAGATCATTGTGGTCACATATTCCTAATTAACGGCGAATGATCTTCCCATAGTCGATTCTCAAGAACATCTTTGATTCGTTGGGAATGAAAAAAGAGGGTTTAAAACTTTGTTCTCCGGGTATAATCCTCGCGCAGGAAAGGAGCTCCGCTCCTGGCGCCGGTTCTCGAGTTTTCCTATGTTTATCAATGCCCCGAAGCTGCAGTAATAAACTAAATTTGAGACGGAAAACGTTTCACGAGCAATTTCCACCCTCGAGGACCCTTTGGCTATTTTTACCGGGGAACGTTCGCCGAGACGTCCACGGGCGTCGTGATCTCCTGGCTGTTCAAGGGAGCTTGGAATAAGGAAGATTACGTAAAACGAATGGGAATTCCCTCCCGTGGGAATTAAAAGCGTCCCAGGAACTTTGGCTGAAAATTCAGTAAATTGCTCCAGCCGCGTGCGAACGGGGGAGACTCGGAGAAGGTCGCCGACGGAATTAAGACGCTTGAAACGCGCCGGATTACACGCTGCCAGGATGACGAAAATTCCGCTGCTACTTTTCAGCCTAACGTTCGCGGGTGTGTGTCTGCGTCAGTGATTCTCAACCACCGTGAAGCGAGCGTGCCTTTAATAATCCGAGCAATTCTTATTTTGTCACGTGAGATGTCACGAGATTCCAGGAAACGAATTTTTGATAACAAAGTCAGTGGAAATATTTTCTGTAAATTTATCTCGAGCATTTGCACGTTCAATGCACGATTTAAAATGTGTTTTGCAGTTGGACGAATAGATGTTTAGGTACGTGGATGTTGTGATTGTTCGAATTCGGTTTTATTTAAATTGTTGAATTAAAAAGGTTAAAAAACCGGGGTTTACGTGCACGCGTCTGCAGGGTCTTTCGGATGGCGCCACCAGCTGCGAGCTACGGGCGGGTCCACACTAGGTCACGGGTCGATTTTCACGACGTAACGTTCCAATTCGCGCCTGATATTGATCTGAGCTTTTCCGCCCACGTTACAAACCGCCTTCCGACCTGGCTTGGTCCGCGTCTTTGCGGGGAAGGGTTGAAAACGATGCTCCAAAGGCTCCCGTGGAATTCGGGGAGGGTTAGAAATCGAAATCTGGCAGGATTTCAGGATACGCTGATTGCTTCGCGGTTTCGTGTATTCCCGGTGACGCGAAAAGAACCACGAAACGATTCTCCAGTTCGCCTCCACCGGTGTGCTACTTTTTAAAATCTCGCGACGGTTTTTCATTGCCAAATCCAGCCATTTTGAGTTTCTGCGCGCACGGTGAACTGATAAATAATTCATGCTCGTCCGTAATATATTACCGTTTCGAAAGGAATTAGAAATTCCCATTGGTATTATTTTTGTCGTCTTCGTTGCAACGCGGTAAAACGGAAGTAGAATTCACGCTACTAAAGTATTAATATTAATGAAGTTGTGGACTAACAAGCCTGCCGCGTAGAGGCGTGCTCAGTGTTTCCATTAGAGTGTTCGGGTTGTGTTTGCGGAGAAATGGTGAATTACGCGAAAAATAAATAACGCCGCTATCCCGCGGAAAATCCGGGGGAAGAATTATTGCACTCGTGGAACAAGGCTCAACAAATACGGAAACAAGGAGCACTAATTTGTCGAAACTCGAGCTTTCTCGTTTCGAGACCGGGCGAGATAACATTTCCGTGCGTTAATAAGTAAGCAGGGGCGATAAATTTATTTATCCGGAATATTTTCGCTATTTCTAAACGGTGCCACGTTGTTTACAAAGCTCGTACGATGTCAAAGGGCACACTATGTGGTAGTGATCGACCGATATAATATCAGCGATATAGATCGGTGGTAGTTTCTTTACGAGTTATAGGGGTGATTTCAGGGTCACCTAATAAAAGCTGTTACGTTGTTCATAAATTCATCGATAGAAAAATCGCCTGCTGAGATCGTCATTGGGGAAAACAAAGAAACTTTACGACGATGTTAAAATTCTCCCGATACACAAGTTTCTAAACATACAGTGGCTTTTCGCAACGATTCCTCCCGCTCGTGAGAATCCATTTTTACGTTCTACTAAACATCACAAAGTATGGTCGACGCCAAATATACTGTTTCGATACAGAGCCATCGTTACGATTGCCTTTATTTTAACTCCGAAGCGGAAATTCCAGCACAATAAACGAATTAAATAGTTTTCCCACCAATTTCCACGGTATATACCGGCAGCTTTGTAATTCGTAGGGCAGTTGAATATGCTTTGAAGCTCCCATTTGCGCCGCATTCTAGCGGGCACTTTGTACAACCCTATTTAACCTTTCTGTACGGCTGTCCTTGTTTATTCACCGCGGTATTACTGTTCCTTTTGAGGCTAACTACTGGCTACCAGTACCGACGATACGACTATTCTTGTACAATGTACGAAAAATCAGACGCTAATGCACGCAAAGCTTATAACTAGCTCAAGACCCTCTTACGGAGAATTAGTCCTTTGATACAAAACGCTGACATCTTCCTCGCCCGAAGAACTTAAACTGCAAGTCACTCTTCGTTATCCGCGACTTGTTTTCGTACTTTAAGCACCCTTTATAGTCCCAACTCGCGGACAGCTTCGATCCACTCCCCGCCACGAATCGTCGGTGCAATTAATCAAAACCACTGACGCTACTTTGCCAGTCACTTCGCAAGTTTCGAAACGATCCTCGCGCCTTTCAGACGAATCTTCGCCAAAGTCTCCAGCTAATCCCCAGATAACGATACATCCGGGGGATTATCGGTTATCGTGCCCCCACTTTCGAGCTACAGTTCTTCGATTCCCGCCAGCCACCCTCCCCGCCCGGAAATTGCAAACGAACCGTGGAATAAACGGCGTTATCGCGGGCAGATTACGCCCTGGATGCGAAATACTTGGGAAGTTTAACCGGCTGAAATTTCGCGCGGCCTCCGACTCTCGGCGAAGATAAATCCTCGGGATGTATGCGTGCACCTACATGCACGTAAGTGACGCGTACCACCCCCGTCCGCCTTGTCTCTCTCTCTCTCTCTCTTCAGTCGGTCGATCAATTGCGCGCGAAGTAGAAGTTCGCCCGACTCCGGTGGTTAAAGTTACCTACCCTCCTCAGTCACGCCCAGGGTTCGACGACCTCGCGTGTGCCGCGATCCAAAATTACTGACGATGGAAAGCGCAGCCGTGGCGGCGGCGCACGAAATATTTCTCTGCCGTACGCCGTTGCGACAAGCGTTAAATTCGTGTCGATCGATCATCCAGGGTCGGCCCGCGTTAAAATAGCACGCCACCTCTTTTTCGCCTACGTCACCGACGGTGTCCTTGAGATACAAACCAGCCACCCTCACGGAGCGTCGCGCCACCCCGAGCGCGGCGATCCTTACGCGCGCCGCCCGATTTCTCGATCGTCGACGGAGGTGGGACGCGATAAAGATCCGCCAGCGACTCGGCTCGAGCTTAAAATGGCGTCACGAAACGCGAACGGAGCACTGCTCCTCGGTCCACGGCGGGTTGAAAGCGTCGGAGACGTGGTCGAAATTCAAGATTTCGTCGGATCTTTCTAAAATTTGTTGATCCAGGGTCTTTGAGGTTGCTGATATCGAATTTGAAATCAAAAATTGCAAATTCAAAGTTGCGATATCAGGGAAGCATTTTGATGGGAGATTCTGGAGGCCAAAATAAGTTGAAAATCCAGAATACTAATTTGTTGATGTAGTTCTCACCACAGACGAGGTATACGAATAGGTCGTACACCTTATGAACTTTCGTGGCCCAAAGAAATCGAAAATCGACAGGGCGTAGATGCTGAAATTTTTCGGCAAAATTAAAAAATTACGAATCGTTTTAAAAAAATTATTTTTAGCTGGGGGACTCAATTCCAATCACTTTTTATCATTATACATACCCCCGAATTCCTACGCACTTTCGAGAAAAAAATTAATGACTGAAAATATGATGTCTGACCATACCGTTGATATACTTCACTGAAATTTCATGCAAATCTTTAAAACGCTATAACTTCTGAACGGATTGGAGGATTTTAATGTTTCAAACGGCAAACGACGCGTATTTTGGTGAAGAATATGTAGAAATTTTAAAAATATTCGAAAAGTTGATCCTTAACCCCGTAAAGTAAGGAAAACCCCATAAAAGTGGTCCAATTTTCAAACGGCCATAACTCCTATAATAGTGAATATATTTCAATGTAATTTTTTTCTGAAGTAGAGCTCATGGTTACCTACCAAAAAGTACTAGACAAAATTTCCGTAGCGTGTCAAACAAATTTATTAAAAATGAGAAGCGAATTCTTAAGAAAAATCGTTCGGCGAAAAAAAAAAATTTTTAATCGTTCTGGAAAAATTATTTTCGGTTGCGAGGGTCCATTACAGTCAGTTTTGGTGAATAGACACACCCTCGAAATCCTACCCACTTCCGAGAAAAAAATTCGATAAAGTGCGAAATTTTTCGACAAAATTAAAAAATTTCAAATCGTTTCGGAAAAATTATATTCGGTTGCGGGGGTCAATTATAATCATTTTTGGGGAATACATATACCCTCGAAATCTTACGCAGTTTCGAGAAAAAAAATTTTTCCCGAAAATATAATCTGAGATTAGTAAGTACATTTGTTTTACATAACATAACGTAACATATTTCTTTAACATTTCTATAAAATTCTTGTATAGTCGTACAAAAGTCATATAAAACATACAAAAATGCAAAAGTACAAAAACATGCTGTGTATACTGTTACATGGAAGTCAGTAAGACGTATGTCTCAATTTATTACGCAAAATAAAATCCGTCGTTGTGATTAGGAGTAACAGGCGAGAACACCGAGGAGAAGATCGCAAAATATGGCGTTGTCACGAGGCAAAAAAGCAAAGAGATATCTTGTGTCTTCTGGACACGTGTAATTGTATCTCGTTATCCTCGTTACGCAGGTATTTTCCAGGGACGAGATAATTCGACTTCCCCGTTTAACGAGATAGCCACCCTCGTCCCCAACACTTTTTTCCCCCCCGTTTTCCCCCCCTCGCGGAAGCATGCATGCAAAAATCGCGACACGTTACTCGCCCGTTTTTTTCTCGTTCGCTTCTCCCCGTTCCTCTTCTGCGGAAAAAAGTCGGTCGTCGAGAGCGAATGTTTTCGGCGATCAATACTACCCTCTCGGTTTCTTTCTCGCCCCACCCCCCCCCCCGGCGGTCACGCGCTCCCTCTTAACGTTCGAAAGAATCCGGCGAACAGAGGCGCGCCTCTCGTCGTCGAACTGTGAAAATGGGCCTTAATTCGGACCACTCGACCGGCCACAGCCTGGAAACGCTTCGTAGGCGCTCCCTTGAAACTTTCGAAACTGTTCGCGCCATTAGGCGAAATTAGGGGCACTTGAAGACGACCCTCGAATTGGACTGTCTTAATAAATCTTTAAAGTCTTAAGATTCTTAAGGAACGCTTCGAGGCGTCAAAACTTGCACGATTGCTCGAACAAGCGTCCAAAATTACGCGGACGTTGTAACTTCTTGCTCCCGTAAGGATTTAAAGCAGAAATACTGACGGTATTAAAATTAAAAAAAAAACACTTATTAATCGAAATTAGCTTTTAAGATGGTAAGAGCAAGCACATGAAATTTTAATATAACTCTTCCGTAATAATTTCTAGGAATAAGTATTTTAAACGTGGAAATAGACAAATATGATTTCATACTTCGTAGTTCTTAATATTAGATTATTTCGCAATTCTTTGTGTATTTAACTATGCGAATTTTCGGACTAACGTAAGCATACATAAATATAGTCGTACTTATAGCCGCTGTTTTATAGTCAGATTTCCACCAATCGTCGACTTCGAACGATACAGTGAATATTTTTCATTTCACATTTAATTAGATAGCTCTGCTTTTTGTTTGTCAAACTTACAAATTTTTCTATTCGCGAGGACGTTCGAAATAATTTTCGCAAGCCCCTGTATCGTCGTGTTTCTTTCATCCTAGTTCCGAGTATTGTTCTCTGCAGGTCGTAACGCAACGTCGAACAGTTTAGGAATTTTACGTGCAATAAGGCTGGCCCCTGTATCGAGAATCTCATTTTCCTAGGCGGGTGCTTTGCGCGAGTATTAAACCGAGGCTCCGGCAAACACGTATTGACAGCCGCGTCACAATTTCAAACAATGCTCAGACGCGACGAGCGGAACGAGAATTTTCATGGTTTATTGGAAATTAGAGCGAGGTCTTCCGCTTTCTCGGAAATGTTCATTTTTATACGGGAGAAGGTCATTCGGTTCTGACAAAGGAAGACGATTTTTCCCATCTATTCTTCGCCCTGACATTTTTCGCTCCAAATTTCACCTATCGAGCAGCGTCTAATTTTCTCTATCGATATTTAAATTTATTTATACATAAGATTCATGATTCCATTGCAAATTCCCTTGCATCAGTTCTATCGCCGATAAAAAAACATTTGAAACGCGAATCGAAATCGGATCTACTTTGTCGCAAGGTAGCAATTATTCACAGGAAACAGCCGCGTGGAAACGCGCTTGAGAGCGTCGAGCTTTGCATCGGGAATCATCTTTCTCTCGTTAAAATCTTAAAAGCCTCGGTTGCTCGTATCTCGATCCGGTCGAGAATGGACGGGCGTACGAATTCGCGTCCATTAATCTGCGGCGGGGCGTTCGCGTGTCGCGATTCCGCGTAACACGATCCCGTCCAGCAATTACTCCCAATATTTCGGTCCGCGGCATTGCGTCCCATACGTGGCTCCGTAATTGGTGACAGCCGACGAGTCCGTCTTCCGAGAACTTTTATTACCGGCCGCGCGCGGCTATTTCTGATCCAGCGCATCGCCGCGTCGCGATTGCGTTTCGACGTCGATGCGCGTCCGCGGCCGTTTCGCTTTTTTCCTGCACGGTTACGGAACGGGTCGGTTTAAAAATTGAATCGGGACGGGTTGAGTCACGCGCGAAACTCGAACGAACCGCGAACCTCGCTGTTTACGGACCTCGCGGTAACCGAGAACTTCCGGTCCCCGAATTGCGAAGCCCATTTACACGAGAAAAGAGACTTTACGGTATTTTCAGTATTGATAAATATTTGATATAGGCTCTGAACGATGGAAAATATATATTTTCTGCTTGAGAGTATAGAAAATTTTAAAAAGTTATTATAAGTTTAAATAATTCTAAGCTTTAGAGTGTTGAGGAACGTTGAGAATAATTTAGTCGTGACGAAACGCGGAAGCGCGCTGGGAAAATATTCTTGACTACCTGGCTGTCCAACGGGGTCAATCGTTCCACGGCCACCCGACATAAACATTCATGACCGACATACGCGAAACTCGCGAGTAATCGTTCGAACTTTGACCCGTGAACTTCGCTAATAACACGTAGCGGTCGGGCTCCATTAGTTCAGGGTCGGCGTCGCTCGCATATTTCCGTCATTTTTTTTACCCGATGCTACGCGAATCGACGCTAAACGGTGCTCGGAACCGTTCGTTAAAACGATCACGCTGCGATAAACTGTAATTGAAATCGCTTAAGACCTTTATCGCGGACAGTACTGTTACGCGAACTCGAACGAATCGAAGAAGAAATCTTTCTAATCGATTAGAGGAAGCCGCTGGTTATCGCGAATTTTACGTTTCCGTTCTCCAGGCTAACAATATTAATTGGAAAATATTTATTCTACAATTTTCGTTTCTCAAATGTGGTTCTTTGCTTCCGGTAAAGTCGTGGCTCGTGTCTGTCGCAGGTTGCCTCGTGAAAGTGAAGCAATCGTAGTAAAAAGCCGCTGTGGTTTCACGCTAATTATTATTTATTCGACGATCCACGACAGCCGCGACGAATAAATTTCGCGCTCCTCTGAATCGCCATCGATGTCAACCGTTTTGTGAAAGTTTTCTACTTTCTCTGGGAATTTTAATATTTCCAAAACGCACGAGGCATCCATCAATCCAATCTCCTATATTGTTTCCAATATAAACGATTCGTCTCGGAAATAAAAATGGCGCGCGATAATGTATTCTCGATCGGGCGTGCCGCGATCCGATTCCCAGTTACGTCAACGATTTCAATATTAATGCTCGCTTATGCAACTCGGCTCGCGTAAGAAAAGGACTTAATCGCGATTCGCGCGCCGCGAAATATGTACGCACGGAGACTAACGAAGAACATTTTTCTCTCTGTTTTCAGAACGGACATCGAGCAACGCGACGCCGGCGATCAACCACGGCGAGACCACGCAAGGTAACGTTGCTTTCGCCTTGTTTTTGCGACACTTGTTCGTATAATCGCGGATTTTTTACAGCCGCGTATACCGTGGGTCGACGTTTCGTTGAATAATTTAACGACGCGATAAATCGGCGTCGTTAAAGGAGATTCATAACAGTAGGACGTCCGGAGGATCCGCGACACAAAGGCCGAAACAAGTTTCGGTTCGCCCTGTTACATCATAATTCCGCGACGTAATACGCGCGTAACGCTGACTCACTTCCGGTCGTTTTAGCTTAATATTCCGCTTCTGGCGCGCGCCTTTCGTCCACTCGGCCGCGTCGTACATTTATAATGCGCTCCGTAAATATTCGGGGACCACGTTTGGGTTGAAAGAAACTATCGATTCGACAAGAAGAATATTTTTATTTTCCCTCAGAATTCATTTTCCCTGATTTAATAAACCGTCGACGACTCGAAATCGATCTTATCGACGCGCATCTCGAGTAACGTGTTCGCGCGATACGCGCGATAAATCACGCGTATAATTAACGAAACGTTTTCTAGCGTCGATAAAGCGATGACCAGTAGTAGTTAATAATCGTCCCTTGCTTTCGCGTACACGATCAACCAAGACGTATGCCCCTTTGGAATGATAAATCAAACCGCCTCTGCATTTCTTCCGATGACAAATGCGAATGTTGTTCTCGCCATTACGCAGGAAATATTGAGCAACAAATAAAACTTTTACCGGCTGCGTGGTAAAGGTCGACCGTTAATCAACGGACGAAGGTTCACTGACGAAATTTCTCGTAATAACGTGTGGAAATTGAAATCCAAGCGTGAAATCGAATTCACGTCGTATAATTAAATTAAGACGCATAGACATTGAAAAGTGTAATGTATAGTTAAAGATTCAGGTGGATGGAATTTAAAGCTTTACATAGATAAATTGTTTTCGTAGCGTGTACTGTTTAAAATGCTTTCAAGTTGCTTGTATACAGGGTGAGGCATTTTAAACAGGTCACCTGAATAACTCGCTTGTTTTTGAAGATAGGAGAAAATGCATTAGACCAAACTTATTTGGTATCGGGGGGCTCATAATCTGGTATTACCAATTTTTTTGTAGGTGGAGGCGTCAAGGAGATATGAAGGTCAACTTTGTTTTTTTAAATGGAACAGTATATTTTATTACTTACATTCTGATAGAGTGTTTCAAGGCGAATACAATGACCTATTATTAAGGTCATTCAAGGTCACCCAAAGTCAACTGCAATAGAAAATAAATTGTGTCAAAGCACTCTTCGAACACTTGGATACTTTGATACTGCTATTACAAGTGTTCAAAATGGCGACCTTGAACATGGATACATAGTCTAAATCGTTGCAATACTGATGACACTGCCTGGCAAATTTCATTTGTATCTATTACAGAGCAAGCTCTTCTTATACGTTCTTGCATGTCAAGTTTGGTAGTTGGTTTTTCGCGGTACACTTCTGCCTTTAATTTTCCCCACAAATAAAAATCGAGAGGTGTCAGGTCTGGGGATCGTGCCGGCCATTTGTTACTTCCTGATCGACCTACCCAAGAATCTCCAAATTTTCTATTTAGAAATTCTGTAACATTGCGTGCTGAATGAGCAGGGCATCCGTCTTGCTGGAACCACATGGATTGTCGTATGTCCAGTGAAGTGTCTTCTAACAATTCTGGCAAAACGTCTTCTAAGATTCTCAGGTACTTACTACTATTTAGCGTGCCATCAATAAAATATGGACCAATTATTTTATTATGAAGAAGACCGCACCAGACGTTTACAGACCAAGGTCTCTGTTTGTCGACTTCTCTCAACCATCGTGGATTATCTACCGACCAGTAGTGCATGTTGTGACGGTTAATTGCTCCATGGTTTGTAAATGTGGCCTCATCGGTAAATAACAATTTACTCAAGAACATTTCATCGTCTTGTAGTTTTTGTAAGCCCCATTCACAAAATTGTAAACGTTTTGTATAATCATTTTCAGTTAATTGTTGATGAAGTGATATGTGGAACGGATGAAATTTGTTAATGTGTAATATTCGTAAAATACTTCGTTGACTGATGCCACTTTCGCGTTCCAGTTGTCTTGTACTAACATGTGGATCTTGTATTACAGCTGCTACAATATTTATCGAGTTTCCATCATCAGTTGCTCGTTTGGCAAGATTACGTGTTTTGTTATCCACAGTTCCAGTTTCTTGGAACTTTTTTATAATGTTTGTAAAGACAGAAAGTGAAGGTCTATTATTACGATCGGGAAATCTTTCACTATACACACGTACCGCTTCCCTCATAATTCTATGACATTCACCATAAATAAGAACCATTTCTACTTTCTCTGCTATCGTGTAACGCATTTTAGAAAACTAAACACTTAGACTGAATAAATGTTACGAAGCTGTGCTCTAGTCGGTAGTAAAATTACCAATAATGTTTGAGGATACGGATAAGCGTACAATGTGATTGAATGTTTGTTTATCTTTTGTGACCCGTGTCACGCAATACACACACGTGATACACAAGTATTCGAAATGTACTCTGACACAATTTATTTTCTATTGCAGTTGACTTTGGGTGACCTTGAATGACCTTAATAATAGGTCATTGTATTCGCCTTGAAACACTCTATCAGAATGTAAGTAATAAAATATACTGTTCCATTTAAAAAAACAAAGTTGACCTTCATATCTCCTTGACGCCTCCACCTACAAAAAAATTGGTAATACCAGATTATGAGCCCCCCGATACCAAATAAGTTTGGTCTAATGCATTTTCTCCTATCTTCAAAAACAAGCGAGTTATTCAGGTGACCTGTTTAAAATGCCTCACCCTGTATAATACATAGGTGAGAAGAGTAAAAATGATCGATATGGGGCAGATGTCAGTTGTTTGTTTTTATAAGCTGGTTGATTTTAAATAAATTATTTATCTAATGTCATTGATTTTAAACGTGAATCGAATTATATTTTGTGGATTATTACCAGAAATTTAGTGAACCTACATTTCGAAAACAGAAAACTTTCGATCGAGAATAAGTAACTTCCATAAACATAACGTGTAACGATGCGTAATAAATACACACGCGTTATGAATTTTGCTCGAAGCAGTAACTGGCTAAATAATAATTACAGAAGGCAGTGCGTGTATCTTAATTTGCATTTTCCAAATCAGGCAAGCAAGTGCCCGATGACTTATGGTCGGCAGTTAGCACGCTGGAAGTAGATGTGCTTGTAAGTGATTGGTAGAGTCTGCATTCACGTGAGTCTGACAAGCGGAGCGATGTGGCGGCGTATAACCAACTAATAACGTGTGACTGGTTCGACTGGGAATACTAAATCATGACACCTTGTGTACATAATATAGCATAAGAAGACGACTGAATCTCAACAGATTGAAATTTACAAGCGCCGAGGAGTTATATATAGTCGAACGCTCTACGAGTAGTCTCCGGTTTGCAAATCTCTTTTTGTAGATTTTCTTTCGATCCTTTCAGAATATTATTATTATTATTGGCCTGTAACGTGCATCTAAATTATTTACGTGGAGAAAGATTCAGCGTAATCTGGATTAGGCCATTGGCATCTGCAGGGTACATCGCTTCTCGAGATCTCTGATTTTCGTGTTTGCGTTTATTGTTCTGAGATTGTTGGAAAACAGCCCGCTCTAAATGTTGGGATCACCCGTGTCGGGATTAGCCGCGTGACACACACAACTGTCTACGAGTTCCAATTTATGATTCTCGCAGGTGTAGAAATATCATATAGGATCACTCTAAATACCGAGGCTTTGTCTCTGACCTGACGTTACAAAAAATTCAATCTTGAAACGGGGACTATATTTTACGACACAAATTCGTGGTTGCGTATCTTGCTATTTGATATCTGTTAACACATTACGATACCAGAAAAATTAATTCTCAAGTTAAGACGTCGAGGAAAATAAATAAACTGAAAGAAACTGTAGGTTACATAGCTTATAATGTTCCAAAATAAAAATTTTACTTTTGCAGTAATTTAGTTCATTTGAGTAATTTCTATATAAATATTCCGTTCAGTGAAATTGACAAATCTATTATTGGAGATTTGTATTTGGACGGAAATTTTCGGTTTTATCCGGTGTTGGGGCATTTGGCTAAGTAACGTTCGTTCGAATCTAAATCGATTCGATTCCGCAGGGGCGTCTCTCGCCCGTATTTCGCGACGTTCCGCAATTTATCTAGCCACAATTTTCTTGGTCGAGTCGCGTCTTCCGGACGGGCAGCCCGAGAATTTTCCAATTTCCTCGGTCGCGCAATAAAGGGTAACGCGTGCCAGCTCCTCCGCTGGCATCGCGAGCGCCGCGAGGCTGATTTATCGTCGCATCGCGAGGACGTTAAGGGTCCGTTCGCGGCGTTGTTAAAATTTAAATCAACAGAGCGTGTGTCGTAACGACGACCAGCGCGAGCATTCATGGGTACATCGAGAAGAACGGCCTTGCTACATTATTAGATACGACATTAAGCGTGCAACAAAGCGGCGCGCGTACCGGTCGATCGCTTTCGAAGCGCGCGATCGCGAACGCGCTGCCAGATGTTGCTTTATTTGCGTCTTCGGGGATCGATCGATCGCCCTCAACGACCAAAACAACTCCGTTCTTACAACGCTTTCATCGTCGTTTTGCAAAATGGAAAACGCAACCCCCGGAGAACGTTATAAATAGAAACGCGAGAATACATATTTCTTACAAAAAATTTTTTCTACGCAATTTCTCCACTGAAACATTCACGAATTATACTTCTTTGGTTTTGAAGCAAAAGATATGTACTTAATGTCTCGATCTCGGTACTGAATCTTCGACAAAGCAATCTTACCAAAGAAGACTCGAATTAAGAATCAAACCGTACACTAAATACTTGTATTATGAATTTAGAAAACTTTTTAATTTGATAAAATTGTTTCGAGGGTCCAGTGGAGTTGTAACATTTGACCGCGTCTGAATCGTAGCGTTCTGTACCGCCAGATTCGCGTCGGAATATACGCCATCCGAACATTTTTGCTCCACGGGCTTTAGATGGAAGTGAAAAATACGGTCTGGAGCCAGGCCAATGCGACTATTCCCAGAGCAAGTGGCATAAATAGCGTTGTTGTGGTGAACGGGTGCTGGGTCGTCCTCTTCGCGAAACAGGAGGACGATTTCCGCGGAAAGAAAAACACGCGATACGCTCGTCGCGTTGCCAGACGGGTTTTCCTGGACATTCGATCCGACTTCGTCGAAAATATCGAATGGTTACGCGATTAAAATCGCTTGTATCGCGTGGACGCGTTCGATATCGGACAGGAAACATTCGACAGCTGGAAAATAGGGCTGACAATTCTTGCAATAATCGAGGTAACCGAGAGGGAACCTATTTACCTTTGTCAGATAATTATCGACGATCTATGGTGAATTCGAATTTAACTTCACTGGGAGTTTCTGAGACTATCAAGATTGTTAAATATTCGAGGGTACGGAGATACTAAAAGTAGCTTCATTAAACCTCGTTAGTGAAATAAATTTCCGAAACGCGAAAAGACCCCCTTTCAGGTGACATACGTATTTACAAGCTTCTCGATACTAAACGAAGGACAGTCGACAACCTGTTCTCCCCCGATTTTAACCTACTTTAGCAGAAGGGTAGATTATAGATCTCCGTTCCTACGTGTAAAATATTAGGTATACTGTCTCGATAACGTATGAGATATAGGTAATTAAAGTAACATGTTCTTGTGAATATCAACATCTGTCATCGGAGTAGTGCAGATGGTACAAATCGGCTCCTCTATCACTGATAAACACTTATTTTTTCGTGTACATTAATTAATGATTCATATTGAGAGTCTATGCAGCCCTCGACCGTAAATGTTCAAACACTATTACAGTATTGTTGCTATATAATATGCTGAACATTTCGAAACGAAAATACCGCCTGGCTATTTGCTTTCGAAACATCCTCAAAATATTGATATTTGGGGCAAACAGTGAAATACAACTCGTACAAACATATGTTCCAGTTGAATTATACCCATTATCGTCAATAATTCTTTCAAAAAATTTACACTTACTCGTAAATTAAAAAGTCAATTTTACATAATTTTTCGAGTAGTCACCTGTACGATTTTGTTCATCAGACGTGTGTTATACGTACAATGGTGCAACATATTTTTATAATTAATTCGTAGAAGGTTCTGCACACATATAATAATACTAATGAGACAGCTTATAAGGAGTCGTCCAAGCGAACGAGGGGGCAGATATAATGGCTAGTTTGCGAACGAATCTGAAATTTGTGTTGGTAGTTCGCGATGCACGATTTGTTTGTGCGGATGAAGGCCCATTCACACCGAGGCGGCCGGTCACTCGGTCGGCCGTGGTATTCCTGGGGTGACACACGACGCGCACCTTCGCTCCGATGGAGATGAGGCCTTTCTATTTATAAATGTGGGTCGACGTGGCTGCGCAGCCGGCTTGTTTGGTCGTTATTACGAGTCCGCGCGGAAACGGGAGTCCTCGGGTTAGCTGCACCGCGGGAGGGTGACAGATTAATTGAGATCTCTGGATCGGTAATTGGCCCGACGCCTGAAATAGGTCGATCGTCCCGCTCGGAGATTGTATCGCCCCTGCCTCTTTCCTGTTTTCGTCTCCTCGACAAGATTCGCGTCCATGGAATCGAGTTTTCAGCCTCGAAACTTCTAAAACGAAACCTCCTCCTACGAAACAGGATAGAGCATCGGTTGGAAGAAACGCAATTGGGAACGCTCGTTTTTAGATACCCCGGGGGTGAGGAGGAAGCCATTTTCTCAGACAAATTAGAAACTTTCAAAACTTCGTATGTTCACTTTGTCACGACTCAAATAAATGTAGATTGTTAGATTTTAAATTGCACATTAGGGTGCACGGTACAGGTTGTTCTAAATCGATTAGAACTAATATTTTCGTAAATTGAGCCAAATTCTATCTGGATCAGACAAAGATAGGAGCTCTAGGAAAATCACAAACACACTTTGAATTTCATATTAATAATCGTTGTGGAGATCCTCGAGCACAAAACTTTCAAATTCGCTAAAAGATGCTTCTAATAATACCGAAAATCTGAAGAATATCTTCAAATTCATCCACAGCAACAAAACCACTGTACGAATCTATTTAATCACCGACAAATAATAATCTATATAATTCTATATAAGAAATAACATCAACGAGTAGTGTCCTCCTTTTTATTCGAATATTATTCATCCCGAAAATGATATATCGCGAGCACATTAGCATCGAATTCGATCCCACGCTCGAGTCAACGTGATCGCGCCAGATAAACAGAGTCGGTTGGAGGGGATGGCCTAGTTTCATCTGTCCGGGGCGAAACGGTTCCCTTCGATCGAGACACACCGCGTAGAGTACGTGGAACAATTATTGGAACGAGCACCGTAACCGTACTCCAGACTTCGCGGTCCAAATTAAGCAGCGCCTGAAGGCCAGCGAGAAAAGCTTAGCGCCTGGCAAATCGTTTTACGACTGGCAACATTATTTAAAGAATCGTCCGCGGTCCGGCTTGCATAAGAACGTTTCCGTAAGCTGTTGAAGTGAGTCACGCGACGGAGATTCGTCGGATACGAGGAAAACGTACGGTCCTGCAGGAAAGCTGTGTGTTTTCGTGCCGGCGATGAGACGGCGCGGAACGGAATGCGTATTCGTGACATTTGAAGGGGTGTCTTAAATTAAAACGATGGCAGAGCGAGCTGGGCTGGCAGACCGAGCGAAAGAACGCGGCGATTGCCACATTGACTTTTTGGCAGTGGACGTTACCCCGGCGGTTTTCTCCCCTCCCTCTCCTCCTCCTCTCCATTTCTTTTCCACCTATACAATATGGCGCGATTAACCAATCGTCCATCGACGACTCGAGCACGGATTTCTTTCTGTGCCGGTATTTTCGGCCCCGGCGACCCACCGTGGACCAGAATCGGTCCGCGACGGGACCAAAATAATTGTCTGATTCCGGCAGGAACCGCTCCACCGATGCCTAAAGACGTTGCAAACTCTGATAATTCGTAAACGATAGTCAAAACATCGGAGATTAATACTGTCTTCGTGAACGAGTCTATTAACAAGTTGATAGGAGTATTATAATTAATCGAAAACACGAATCTTCAGAATAACCTCTGATTTTAATAACCACGAGTTTCGAGCTTGAAGGTTCGGAATAAAATTATTGTGGAAATTAAATGACGATTTATTATATCACACGACAAGTAATGACAGTAACTGTTACTCGTACCAGGTCAGACGTTTCTCATTCTACTTACATAGTATCATGTTTTATGTCTTCGTAGTATAATGAATTTTATGGGTGGAAGATTTTGTACTGCGACTGTTAGTGGTGTTTCGAATATAGCCGAGGGAGTTTCTGAAAAGCATGCGATCGATTTCGTCGTCCCGCGAATGAATTCCGGCCGATTGTTTGTCGGCGTCGCGACGACGATCGCCGATTCGGGACACGAAACCGTCGTCGGTCGTTCGTTCGAATTTTTACGAGCGCGTCGCGTCTCTTTTCGAGCATAAAAACTTGCACGCGTGCTTCTTATCTGCTGCACGAATTCACTTTAAGTGGCTCAAGGACCGCACGCTGGGAAAATTGTGCCTAACCGTTGTGTCAGTGTCAGTTACTTACGAACAAAATAATCGAGTTTCTCCATTAGCGTCGACTTTTCAATTTTTGCTTCGATAACTGTCGATGTAATGAGATATATTGTAAATAGAATTGGAATCAATTCTAGAGTTTGATATCGTTAATTTATTATTGTGACTGTTTCGAAAGACTCAACCTTCCATATTTAGGGAGTAAGGAAATCGAATCGATCAACGTAAATAGGAGATTTTGGTATAACTAAAATAAATGTGTTTGTAAATCGAGTGCGTTTATTACAGTAGGTAAATAAGGATAGTTCGACTAATTCTTCATCGGGCAGTCTGACTACAGCTGGTACTATTCCACTGCGTTTAGCGCCCCGTTATATCATCGGTTGCTCGGCAATATTTCAGCGAATCCAAAAGCGCAATAAGCACGAGAATCTCTGAAAATTTCAACATCGATGTTTTGGCAATTCTGTTATAAAAAATCTCGCGTTCGCTGTTTCGAACCTTCGCGGTCATGTTAAAGTGGTAGGGTCGATCTCAGTGAAATAACCGATGGAAATTTGTCGTTCCATTCGACCAGCCACTTCGCGTTACAAATGTACAAAATATTAATAAAACAGATTCCTAATTATATTTTTCTTGCATTCGAAAGAAGGAGTAATTTTATAGTGTACAAAAAGCATCAGTAAGAATTGCAATAAAAAGACTGCTGAGTCTCGTGCAGAAGCGATAGTTTGACTTATGCAGAGAGCGTTAATCAAATTTGAGCGTCGAGTCTGCGTTTGCAATTACCATTAAACGTGTACACTCTGTTCTGTAGACTCCATCTAACTTCTTCTGAATTTTTTCCATTCCCGGGAAGACCACACTGAAAGAAAGCAAATATACTGCTCCTGGAAATGGCCCAAAATCCAAGAGTAAAGACGCAAATGATAAAAATTGAATAAAAACCAACGAATTGAATATCGTTTGCGGGCGACTCTTTAGAATTTTCGAACACTGTGCGTCAGTTCATAGAGGAGACAGCTCGGAACGTAACATTGCAAATTATGCTGTCGTTACGTCGGCGATGATTACGCTGTTGCGTTAAATAATGGGCCTGTTGCTGCCACATTCCACTCCAAGGTCACTGAAATGCAAGTCCCCGGACCCTTCCGTAATTGAGGATCACCAAGCGGACTAATTCTGTGTCGCAGGTCACGGTGCCGTAAAACGCCATACTCGCGGCACCCGACGATCGATCGCGTCAGTTGATACTCGAATCGCGATCATTCTTGCGAGCCTCTTAACATTCTTTCGCCGCGATGCACAGACGAAGAATTTCAATCGTCTCCATTACCTCGAGTACAAGTTAATACGATAATCACGAGATAAACAATTTATTGAAAATTCAGTAGTCCGACAATTTCACTACGAAATCTATTTCTCGACATTTTCGGGAGAAAAATGTTAAAATTATAATTTTAATCATCAATCGTCGGAAAGTTGAAGTCTCGATAGTTTTGTTTTTACAGCGGACGCGGAGAGATTCATAAAAGCGAATGCACGATCAATGACACCGGCAGGTGCAAGAAGTCGCGAAAGTTTAATCTCGGCCGGGATGCGAAATAAATCGTTTTATCGCGAGGAGAACGGAATGGAAACGGTTCTGCCTCTCAATAAGAATTCGCTAATCAATTAAAGCAGGAATCGCTGACATTCGGGCGCGGCGCAGCGCGAAAAATCATATCCAATTAATTCCCGCGATCGTGCCTATCGGCTCGTTCTCGTTTATCGTTCATCGACAGTCGGGGATTGACTGGAGATTTCCACGAGCTGGAATATTCTCCCGATTTTCTCGGTTATTTTAGCGTATAGATTTCGATATCGAATGGATACCCCGAAGGGCAATATACGACTAAAAATACTTCATGATTCCACGTCTATGAAATAATTGCAAATATCAAACGACCGGGGATCGAAGTAGAATAATCCAGAATTCCGGAAACGTTCAGAGAATTGATCGAAATATATTTGCACAGCTTTCTGGATCCGATACTTTTGCAAAATATCGCTTCAAACGACGTTGATTGCTATCGATTCGATCGGCCAGAACATTCTCACCTAACTGACCCACTAATAAAGTGGCCTTGTGCGTTGCGCGCAATATTTTATCGCTCGAAGGCCGATCGATCGTTGATCGATCGCCGCCAGGGTTAGACAGGATATTACAGAAACGAGGAACGAGACAAACGCATCGTCGCGGTTCTAACAAATGCGCATAAAAATTTATGGTTTCTCCTCATTACCGCAGGAAACGAGCCGAACGATACTTCTGTCGTACCAGTTTCCTTTATTAGCCGTTTGGTTTTTGTCGGAGGTTTTAACGCGGTGGAAGTTGGCTTTGAATTTCCTGCAATATCTGTATAATTTGTCTTCCTGGAGCGTTCTATATGTATAAATTGTATCGTTGAAGAAATAAAACATTGACCATGTTTCGTCATGAAAAAACGTGTTCCAGGGTCTGCATGCCCATTAACGTTCTAAAAGTTTCTCTTCCTTAGAGAGAGATTATACAATGCACGAATTATTAAACGCGAGAACAAAATGGGTCAAACCATCCATTAATTTAAGCGTAGGATTCATCGAGGCAAACTTAAATTATTATTAAATAATTACTTGCATTATGAAAAACATTTCGAATTAAAATTATTTACGTGTCATCGTCGAGCATCGAAAGGTTTCCTCAATACTCATGTTCGATTTCTAGATAAACATAATTCATCATAGACACAAATTTTCCTTCTTAATGTTACGACCTGTTCTATAGATAGGATACTGGCAGCTAGAAGTATCTAATAATATCGGGACATTTAAATAGAATACAGAATAGAACAACAAACAACAGTGCTATAAGATTCTATAAATACCACCCTCGGTGCAAAATCAAACAAGAATAAAATAGAAATAGAACGAAATATTTCCGACTGGAAAAATCGTGTAAATTACACTCCGTGTGGGTCTCGGTTTCAAGGTTTCAGGTTTTAAATAAACGCTAGAAGACATCTCTAAACGTTTCTATTATACTCGTAGCGTCTGAATAACAACCATGGGCCTTGACCGCACAAAATTTCAAACTGCTTTCACCCAATACTGTCCCGACATGACATTTCGAATCGCTGAATATTCACGGGTTGCAACGTTGGATATTACGAACAACACCTAACAGTTAAATTTAGATTAAACGAGGGAATGTATGTGGTTACGACACGAGGATTTCGTTTTATTCGTTAACCACGAGATTCGACGAAAATACATCGATTAACGTCGCGGGCGAGACCGAGCGTCTCCAAGTTAAAGAATTATTCCGGTGAATTATTCAAAATCGTCGTGGACGTTACGTAAAGGATCGTGTAATAGGTTTCTCTGCGATCGTTGAACGAGAGCGCGGAGCGTGGATTGCTTTCTGATAAGTACGTGCGAATCGATAATCGTATTCCCGTTCCATTGTTCGATCGTGTGTACAACTGTTCATACCGCTCGGTGGCATTGAGAGCGACATAAATTCGAAAAATTAAATTTCACGCGAGATAAGCGTTTTAATATTTGCATGTTCAAACAACGGCGTATCGATCGTGATATTCGGTTCGATCAACCGTCGTCTAAAGCGTGAAGTTAATAAAAATAACGATACATCGTCTTACGCGTGTAATCTTTATTTCTGCAATAAAACGAACATCAATTCTACGATCCCAAGAAATGATCTACGCTTTTTGTTTCGATAGAATGTTAGATATGTAAATATTACGAGGACTTATGTAACCGAGCAACCAAAAGAAACTTAATTTTACAACCAAGATTGATCTTTCGTGTCAGCTTTTTTAAACACGTAATTCCTCGGTCGTTCCAAGCATCTTTGTACATCTGTGTACCGTTGACAAACTATTGCAGCGAAATCTCGCGCGTGTTTTCGATCGATTAAACTTTGCAACTGTGTTTACGAAGAAGCCACATTGTCGAGTACTCCGGTAATTAATCCGTCGATTGATCACTATCGCGAGGGAAGGCATCCTATTTCTCTTCACTCATTACCGAGTTCGAAGAATTAACAAAGACAATCAGGACTTCGAAAGCCACGGCTCGTTACGTAAACCAAATATTAAAATCAATAACGTCGATCGTGGTTCCGAGAAGCCATTTATCGTTTCTGTTCGAAGCTTACGATCGACAGTGGTCGTTTAAATAAAATTATACAAAAACAGCTGAAGTGGAATTCAATTTTAAATATATCACTAGTTTGGTAACTGTATGATTACGCCTATCGACGGGCAATTATAGCAATCACGCTACGCAGTGTGCAGTTAACGGTTTACACGTTTCAAGAAATCACGTGAAGGCACTCGGTTAGCGCGGAATTCCGTGGTCAGGGTTAACGAAACTGACGCAAACGTCGACGGCCATTACGAATTCAATTAGTGCTCGGCATTTCCACGCTAGCTGACGGAAATTTTCGATTCACTGGCCATTCACGTGTTTCTTCGCGATATTCACGACTCGAGCGCAGCCAAACGAGCGTTTCATTGCGGGCTCGCGATCGTTCCGTTGAGCAATCGCTGGAGTGGACCTAGCCGGTCATGATCGAGCTTCGTAAACCGTGGAACCTCTCGCGATCTTTGCCAAGGTCGCGGAGATCGATGCACCGGATCGATTTATAGCGCGTGCGCTCGATTTGTCGTCGAACCGTATTTTTGCAGTGAAAACCAACGACGACCACGAAAAGTATATTACAGCCAGACACGTGCTGTCTGTTGATAAATAGATGGCGTGAGAGAGTGGAGATTGACCTTTTGTCGGGATCATAATGATACTTGATTAATGCTCTAACGAAACAGAAACATGTCATTCTTGATAACTGCTGGTTGAATGTAACGCTGTAGCTACCACGTACGATTTTTCTTCGGTCGAATATTCGAGCGCTTCGATGATTTAAATATTTGGTGGATGGAAATTTTAAATAAAAATTCGAACGACGGTAGACAATTTCAAATTTCAGTCTTTATATTTTTCCTGTAATTGCGACACGCGATTACGCAGTTACCGAAATCAATTTCACGTGCCATCGTGGGCTTCCGTGTTGCATAAACTTGTTTGTTACTCGTTACGAAACACCACGTGTTTGTAAATACGCCGAAAGCGTTGATTTTTTTTCGTGCCCAGTAGCCTCGATCGAGAACAAACAAAGTTTTTCCATCGTTACGGCGAGGAATTTGTTTATTTATCCGTAGCCGCCTTTTATCCGATTTAAATGGGTCAGAGCGTTTCCCGAAGTAAACCGATTGGAAGATTTTGTATAATTCCCCTTGATAACCCTTATCAATACCAAATTATTGTAGCTTTTGCTGCTCTCGGTTAGACTTTATTTCGTAACTCGTCAAAACGATGCTCTTATCGTACGAGTGTAGCCGTAGAAATATTATGAAACTCTACTCGGAACTCTATGTATCGATTTCATAATAGAGTAGATTAAAATAATAAGCAATTGTAGGTTTGTTTGCTCGTTGATATCACGATCAAATTAATTCAAAAACTGATTTTTCAATTCGAAATATAATTTTTTCCTGCATGAATTTATTACCCTACATTGCATAAGCTACTTCCATCGATGTTAAAGAGCTATTTGCTCCGATTGGTCAACAGAAAATATTTGATTCAGTGTTTTGTATATATTTATTTCCATTTAGTATATCCGTAGTAATTACGTGATAACAGATGCATAACATGGATTTATGTTCCTTTTCTGTTTCCAGTTAGTTATTTATTTCGAGAAATATGATTGAAAAAATACACGAAACGTGTCTCGAATCGATCCATTTCCGTGGTACAAATAAAGAAATCATTATCAACGAGTTGGCCATAATTCTACATAGATAAGGAAGACATGTCTGAGATCACTAAAATTCCGACCCAAAAATAATCTTTCTTGAATCATCGCCCGAAACTAGACCCGATTATCGCGTTTATCGCGTAGGATGCCACGCGGCTGTCGAACGATAAATTCTTTGAGATTTAATGGACGAATTCGATCCGATTGTCGCGATACGCGCGACACGATCGCGAAACGATCTTAATTGACATTCGCCTCCGTAAAATTCACAATGTTGTTCAGAATGTGCCGAAGTATTAGCGATTCGTTACGCAACCGACATGCGACTGGAAGACAAAGGATGAAATTATATAACGCAATTAACGAAAGAGAAGCCGAATCGTGATCGAATGCGTCAACATCCGATGGACGGTGTAAACAATTGCAAAATGCGTCGCGACGATGATGTTTAACATGGGAAACACGTTTCCAGGCCGATTACGGCAAGGTATTTGTCGAAAGGTGTTCTACTCCGTATCGAAAGACTTCTGAAAATGAAATATACCTCGAAAAACTTTTCATCGAGGAAGAAAAATGACGAGCGTCTGAACAAACGTTAGATAGCCTATTTGCTCGACTTTATTTGGCAATATGAGCAATCTTTTTGGCCGTAGTTTTCTCAAGGTGTCTCTGATAAGAAGAAAAAATACTTGAAACACTTCCTTGATGAATCACAGAAACAATTACTAAAAAGAAAACCAAAGAAGACGGAATTCGAGAGGAATATAACAAGCAGGTTATAGTAGTAAATTCAAACAATGAAAAATGAATACAGAATGATCCAATACAGTGTTTTTCTAAATACGGAACACCCAATGCAAGTTGATATATTTTTCTTCCATCGATTTAAATTTGAAATTTTCCTTTTGGTTTTCCACAAAATTTCGAAACTACTGCTCTGTGGTCTCGACAGTTTATGAATGGCTGGACTGATTCCCGCCCGAGGCACGCCCAATACGCACGTGCGTGTGTCTCTTAGCGAGCCAAAGCTGTTATCGAAACTACGCGCGTCCACGGTGCAACGTCGACATTGCATTTAACATCATGGCATTGCGCTGTACTTGGCCGAGCCGCGCAATCGCTCTCTTGTGTAATCGCTACGGATGGCTCCGAGCGTATCGCAAATACCATAGAAACCAACGAAATTCGCGAAAAATAATCACATTAATTTTGGAAACTTTCGAAACGAGTTTCCTTTCCAAAGAAAATTTGTTCGAACTATATTCAATCGTGAATCAATAAATCATCAATTTTAAATTCTTTTTCACGTATTTAATGTAATACTACTTTAATACGTAAATCTAGAAATTCGTATCTAGGAGTGGACCACCCAAATGCAATCGTAGCGTCGAAATTTCATTGGTAAACACGCTTTTACCAAGTTTTTCCCCGTTTCGGTGGAGGACGCCTCCCCTTCTGGCGGCCATATTGATTGGAGTAACGTTGCGTGCAGAAACGGTTCCGTTGTTTCATCCAGCGACCAGGAAATCGCGTGTGCCACCGTAACACGAGCGCAGTCTGTAAATATCGCCGATTGTAGGTGGTAAACACGACCGTGAGGCCGCGGGAATGATACGCGGATTTTTTGCAACGAGCGCCGAACGCGTTACGAAAGGTTTTGATAAGACGCGCGGCGTGCATTTTGTGCAACGGGCACGGTGACATTTCGAGAAGTTCAAGATCGCGATTGTCGAAAAGAAAAAAAAGATATTCCCTTTCGATGTTACGATGAAATATTACACGTTGTTAGGTTGTGGATACATTATGCAAATTATGATTCTCTAACGAGTAGGAGGTTGCAAGAATTCGCGTTTTGCAACACCTTCGCATGTGAGATCGGGATACATAGCGCTACGAGTATCTGCGACGGCGCGTTTGAAATTCCATTCGCGTTTCAACCCACGTACTGGACTTTCCGTTTACGCCAGTCGATATTTTCACTATTAAAAGGCATGCATCGTTTGAGATATTCGTTGGAAAAATGATTAGATAAGGAAGAAGGATAATATATCGTCTTGTAAACGATTACTTTCCACGCTTAACCTTCTTTGGATTGATCAGAGTCTAATTGATCAGAGATAATAGAAGACAAACTAAACTTTTTGTTCATTTGTTTCTGTTCATTCTCTTGTTAGATAATGTTTTACGAGCAACGCTTACTGTGCACGAAATGTTAGAAACACGAAACGATACTTAATAATATCACGGTCGTAAATTAATTTTCATTGCGACCAGTTCCGCTGGCTGAATTAAAATTCAAACCGGGTTCGTTGGATCAATAATTCGGTCGGTAAGGACCGACTCTCTTCTACTTTTCCCCAACACAATGGGGAGTAATTGCAAATAGGGCGTTCGCGATATTCGCAACGATATAAACACCCCCTAATGCTTCGCCAAATTTATTTGGAATTGTTTCTTCGAATCGTATTAGACCTTGCGAATACAATTTTCAGATCCCTTTCGAGAAACGCAGGAATTTGTTGAAAATATCGACAACAGTTCACGCGAGTCGAGAATGTAATAACTTAACATAAATCACTGTTAGGAAAATGGAGCTTGAGACATTTTGCGTTTTTAAGTAAAATGTCTCGAAGCGTTTTAATTATCGGTTGCGAAACCTCTCGAGGGAATGTCGTACGAGCACAATTCGCGATTCGTCTCGCGAATTGACACGGTCGCGAGCATTTCTGCGTCGGAAAAATCGACCGATTGATGGCCGAACGCGGAAGCGGAGCCAACGAGGGAAACGTCGATCGTTTGGCGCATTTAAAGGCGACGTATTACGAAGTCGCCTAGCCGTAGGAAATATTAATGAGGAAGAAATACCGTTTCCTGTCGTAATTAGCAGCATAAAGGCGCTGCCGCGGCGCGCAGACGGAGAAACAAAACCGCAGAAAGAAACAGCGCGAGCTGTAGCGCGGGCGCGTGCGCGAGCTCGCTAATAGATTCGTTTATCGCAACTGTTTTCTAGAAAATTCGCCATTTGCAATTTAAACAGCCCGTCTAGCCCCGTTCGATCGACCCATTCGTTTCGATTGTCGCGGTCTCGACGTTTTTGTCCATCGATTTGCACAAACCGAGTCGCATGGGGCGTCGATCGTTTCCCGTTTAACATGAAAGACACGTTTTGAGGCCGATTACAGTTAGGTATTTGTTGCAAGATGTTTACTGGAAGACTAATTCTTCCAAGCTTCTTCGTAACGATATCAAACATTGCAATTTTTAGACGAATACAATGAGTTTTGTCCCCTCGAATATACACGGAGTATCGTTATCGTGGCGAAAAACAACTTCTTTTCTAAATGTGAATCATGGATCGTTTGTTTTTATCCAGCATCTTTCGCTATTAATCGTCCGGTTCCGCGGTAAAAGTTTGTAGTATTAAAGTATCGCTGTCGACGCGAACGAACTTATTACACAACGTAATACAATATGCTAAATAAAGATATTCCTTTCTTGTTAATATCTTCGAGTAAAACGGGTTCCAGAAAAAGGCGAGAAGAGGATATTTATTATGAGATTCGATTTTTTTTCCTATTTATACGAATATAGCAAATATATCATAGAATTTTTCCACGCTTTTTAGACGCGACGACCTGATTTTTTTCACGTTTTTCGACGTTACGAAGCGTAGGAATTTTCTAGAAGAATCGCGATTTGCAATTTAAATGTCCGCCCCTCTCTCGTTCGTTTCGTTCGTCACGACCTAGAACGTTTTTGTTCGTTCGAGATGCTTTTGCAAAAAGGCGTCGCAGAGGGCGACGATGGAGAACAATGGGCATTAGCGTCGCGGAATGTACCTACACGCGCGCGTGCAGCCTGCGTAAGAAGGTCTCGCGGTGACCGTGGCCGAGCGGAGCGAGCAACTCACGCAAGAAACACACGTGGCCATGTGTGTGCGTGCGTGTTCGCGCATTCGATCGACCTGGAAATTTTATGATCGACGTGTTACGTCAGAGGACACGTGACTGTACGCGCGAATAGAAATGCGTAAAACCGAGACGCGTGCAAACGAGGGGCTGTTTGCCCGAGGGATGGAAGAGCGATTCAGGGTCAGAAAATGAATGAACTTGTTCCGCGGGTCGAAAGAAGACAGAAATAATGATTAATATAGGATCACGCACCCTCCGTCCGCGATATACAGCTGTACACGTTTTATTTTAATTTACAATTTTTAGTTAATTTATGACAAGTAACGTCTACGAAATTTCCCGATGCTCATAGATTTAACCCCGTTTAGATAGGAAACGCGTGGGCAAGATGTTTCTTCGGCTTATTAAGGCGTACGGTTCGAGGTACGGCTGATTAAAACAGTACTTTTCCACTTCTGGTCTTCTGTTCGATAACGCGGCGCAGAAACCGCGTGGCTCGGCGAGGCCATTTTGAAACGTACAAGCTATGTTTAATATTGTCCATTGTACGTGGTACAACAAGCTCACGATGACAAATAACATTCGGCGTGACTGTTTATTAACGCGCACGATCATTTTCTGACGTATACTCCAAAACACCCTTAGTAATTATACTATTCGAAACGTGAATTGTTATTCCATCGCGGGAATCTTTGATATTATCAAACACGTAGGATAAAGACAAGGTACAATTTTTGTAATTGTTTTGCGAATCAATATGTACATATTATTGCTTCTGTTATGTAATAAACGAATATGTCAAAAAGCTTTTCCTTCAAATCAATTTGTTTAGTAGTTACAAGCATTTGTATCACCACAACCATGATGTGCCAATACTTGTGTCCAGCACTGTATAATCGTGGGCTGCTTTGAAAATCATTAAAATTGAAACGTAAAAACTAGGTTTCTTTATGGATCGAAATATTGAAAAAACCGCTTATTGAATATTTTCCGACGCGCAGTTTTCAGTGACATCAGACGCTTATTTTTGTCGCGCTGCGAATACGTCCCGACTACAGCGCGGAACAAAATGGATCGTAAGTTTGTGTGTACCGAAAATTGTTATTATGTAACGTCGTTCGGCTATTTCCAGTCACGCGCGTGCCGCTGAAAAAGCCGGACAGCGCGTAAAGTTAAATTATTCGAACGAGATAAATTATTTCCACGTCGTAGATCGCTTCCATCGAAAGCCGCGTCCGACACTGTCCATCCGCGTCGTTAAATTTCGTATTCGACGCCTCGAAACGGAGAAGCAAATTCCCTCTGGACCATATTCGATCGTTGGAAGGTGCGAAACAGCAAGAAACGGACGTTGCTCATCAAGGACTCTGTACTTGCACACCGCGGCGATGAAATACTTGCGGATTATTAATTCAGGGTCGCGCTCGGTGAGCGAACGAAGGGGAAGACCCACGTGCAATAAAACGTTATCCGTCGCAAAAAAAAGTAATTTTCTTGCGACGAAAATTATTCCTACGCTCGTAATTTATTTGCCGACGTCGCGCGATACGCGTCTTCCCGCTAAGAGCGAATAGACGCTCGTCGCCATTTTTTGATCGATTTATGCAAAGCATCGACGAAGAAACGCGCGCGCGGAGCAACGAAGAAAAACATGGATCGCGACGGGGAAAATTTCTTGCGAATTCCACGTGCCGCGCGGTGCCGTCGTAGCTCGCGTCTGTCAGCTCGCAGCGGCGTTCGCTGTGACAGCGTCGCGACGACGCCCGCGTTCCAGGGCGCATTCTTTCGCGCGTTTTTAGCTCGACCGGGCGTAGAAAGCGGAGAATAGGAAGTCCGCGAACAGTTTGCCTTTCTTGATCGATTTATATAATGTGACAGCTCGATCGCGCGGAAAAGTGCCTCGGAAACGCCTTGCGTAACAAGTAAAAATATCAAGTAAATATGACGCTCTTACAAGCCTTCGAATTTTATATGGAAATCTGAAGAATTTGGATTGTATCGATTAATTTCCACGGAAGAGTCGACGGTCAATGTTAACACGTGCTCGATCGGATACTTTCGAAGCAGAGCGTTGAGGTCGTTAGACGCCCACGCGTGGGTGTCGTGACGAGGATCGAGCAACCACAGAAATTCAAACGATACGGTAGAAAATCCAGGATTTATGTTCCCCCGCCTATCGCATACATCTTCCCTCGGTGTCTAATCGTTGCCAGCTTGTTCGTCGTTAATGCGTTAGATTATTCAAAACGGAAAACATTGTTGCACAGTTGCACGGGATCTCGTTCGAAGCGTCAACGGTGTGACGGACGATCGTGCCGTTTGTACAAGAAAATTTGGAACGGACACCGAGCAACTGTGAGACGATTCCTCAACGAGCAAGTCATCTTCGAGGACGAACTGACATTTTTCCATCGTACTAGAAAAACTAATAAATAATAGGGGAAGAAATATATGAATCTTTAAACAAGATTGTGCAATCTCCCACTTGGGAGACGACTCAATCCTCGTATTGTACGAACGATTCAAGAATCATTTTAAACGCTACTCTCAAGCATGCTTTACTTTCACCTTTTGTTCCAAACATTTCCTCTTATTTCTACCTTGCGTTTACAACTGTCTTTTACTTTTACAACATCGTATCGTAATATTAGAAAAATCATTTGATAGACGTTGGATAATTGTGCAAACTTCAATTATTATTAAATAATTAGTTACATTATGTTCGCGTTACATAAAGCAGGCAAACCATTTAAAGATCGAATTTATGTTTCGATTTGTTTGGAGTCGCGGAATTTCCCTCGATGCGGTGTGTGCGTTGTGTGTTTACATGCGCCATATACGCCTCACGGACAGGGAATGGGTTAAGGTCCGTCGCATAGTTGCACGCTCGACGCTGCCATTCACGAAGAAGTGGATCTGGTTTAAGGCGGATCCGCAGCGAACCGGAGCGACGGCGTACGTACGCGTGGTCGCCGAGTGAACCGGTTCACTCGATTTCATTCATTTGCCGGATAATCGTCGTGTTCCTGTTTGCGGCTCAGGGACGTACCGACGCTAATACGCGGCGCTCAAGGTCCCCGGTTCCGCGCTTTTCTCGCCGACGCGATCCGGGAGCTTTCCTCCCCTCCGTCTTCGACGCTTCTGCGATTCCGCGACGGAAACCGCTGGCGCGAAAGTCAGACACGATGCACGCCTTCTGACACGAGGTTCCGGCGTGCTAGGCCAGGGGCACTCAACCGTGGACCACTGGAAACTAGTCCTTTTTTAAAAATAATTACTATCCACGATATATGCGTGTATATTCAAAATATTCCCCAAAACGAAGAAGTTTTGCTTGCTTCGAGAGATACTTACTTCCGAAGTTGTGAGAATATGGGACAATAATTTATTTTACACACTGCATAAATGAAATTGTAATTTCGAGAACTGGAATCACCGTTTCAGAGCTGGTTTCGGATTCTCGATACACGCCTGCCCGGAATTAAAAGTCATTGCATCACCGTTGACTCTGAGATTTTTGGAACGCGTAATACATCGACGTTCAGGGACGCGATTGCGCGAGATATCGCAATGTACGAAACGATTCCTCGGAGTCGAACTTAAAAATGACCCACGAAAGCGGAACACAGAGGAACATTTCTCTGAATCCATAATACAAATCAAGCTAAAAGTATCGATATAGAATAAATATTTCTGCTGTTCCAAAAGCATAGAATAAATTGCGAAATTGCACTCCGAAATAGTGAAAGTAATGTGAAATTATATCTGGACGTTAACATTTTGGGCAGGTATTCAGAGAACGTGTTCTTTGGCCGAATATACAGATTCGTAATTGTAGGCAGACCTTTGAACTTTGAAAACGTATTCTTTGAATCCACGGTCGCGGACTGAGAGCTTTCATAATATGTTTACCTTTGTGGCACAAGGGAAACACAGAACCCTTCCTTTTGTCACTTTTTATTTTAGACAATCTAGTTGACTTTTGTTACAATAGTTTGCCTCGAAACTTGAAATATAAAGTCAAATTTTAATTTCTACGTACACTGTTGATTTCAAACGTAGCCACGTATTAAAATTTCACCGGAAACAGCGTGCAAGTGTTCGAAAGGAACAAAGTACAACGATGCGTATCATTTTCCTCGAAACGGCCACATCACGCATCCGATTCGTTCTTCCAGAGTGTTCCATAACATACATTGACACTTCTGCCTCGATTTCCATTCGTAACTGAAATCCCCACACTTATCGTGCGGTTCGAAGAGAACTGATAAACTTCTTTTCAGCGGGGCGAGACGATAAACGTATCGTGTCTATCGGTTGCGTAAGAAAACACCTGATCATTCTGCTACAAGAAGATTGCAAGGAAAATATTTACCGTGCACGGAAGTTGCCACGGTCTACGGTAGTATTTATCGAATTGTGGCCCTCGAAAGAGGACAAAAGCAACTTACGTAAGAGAGTAAAAGTACGTAGCTTGATACAGCGTCCAAGAAATAATTTCTTACGGATTTTCTTATTTCACCACTTTTGTCTTATTATTTCCCGTTGGACACGCTGGTTTGCATCGCGTCTGGTCGCGCAAACTTGCAAATAGATGTCCCATGTATCTCGAGCAGATAGACGACCATTACGTAAGAGTAGCCTTGAGTAGCCAATCAAGTTCAATCAGACTCCGACTACGAGCTTACTCTTGAATGAAAATCATAATCGTACAAATTGACAACTTATTAAAATTAGCGTTGAATTAATAATCGCTGCGTCGCGATACAATACGTTCTCGCGCGCATCCGCGTCGTTCGGTTTTTGATGGATCCAAGAACTGCGCAGATCGCGAAAGACTATTACCTCGACGATCTACCAAACTGATTTTGGATGCCACGTGTTCACGCTTCGATACACGTGCGCCCACGCATTCGTCCGTGCATTTTGCGATCGTCGTTCGTTTGTATGCCACCGATAAGACAGGCGCTATCGCGAGGCGTTTATCACTGCAAAAATAGCTCCAACGACCAACAAACGACTCTATTCCGAACAGTTTTCCTCGTTCGAGGGGCTCCTTTCGTCCCAAAGGCGAGTCTCTGTTTTCCATTTCTATAGTTATGTTCGCTTGCATCGAATATTCGGGTAAATATCGAGTAAACAGATACTGATAGAACAGTAAACGTGTTTGACTCGAAGATGATAAGGTGCCCAGAGCGAAGAAGTTGAAACTCGGTAGCTTTGACGTCAATTTCGTTCAACAACGAGTGGAAATTTTTGCTTTTGCGATAATATCAATTACAGTGTACAACGTTATATTAGAAAAATATCAGAAGTATCAGATACAACCTGTTATCGAAGAAATCAGGACTACCGAGAATAATTTCTGTTACAAGCATACGAGTTAAAATAACGGGAAACATTATCATTTGTTAAAGTATCAAATTATTATTGTTTACGAATAATTATTATCGTGCTTGTTAAAATTATCCACTCCACAAAGTAGAATCGATTACGACCAATAAAATTCATCGATTTTAATACTGGACAGCAGCGAAATAAATTTGAGTTTTCGATTTAAAAGATGTTTTATTCTCGACGCGCAGCGCCTTCGAAAATACGCGAAAAGTCGCGGAATTGAGATCGTTCTAGCTCGCGCCGGTTCCCCGTACAAATATTTGACTTTGCTCGATCGAGTCTCTCGTTGTTTCTTCATCCCTCTCCCGAAATTTTCGAGAATGTATTTTTATCACGAGCAACTCCAACAGACAGGGCAACGCGCGTTTCTGCGGATTCCGCGCGGATGAGCAAATCATTCGCGCGATTAACTCGCGCGTTCGACTCGATGGTAAAAACTGCGCGATACCGTGTGAAGAGGTTTCTTTTTTCTGAAAAAATACTACGGCGATATCGATCACGGTAAGAGATCCTATTATAGCAACCTTATCTGAATGCTCGACCATCCGATCTGCCGTTCGAACGTAAAGTGTATCTTTATACGGTGGAATATTCTTTCATAAAAATTTATATAAGAAGAGTATTTTCTTGCGGAGAAAATGGGGATTCCGAGTGTACAGATCTCGATGTTTGCAAAAGAGATCGTTTATGCAGACGAATTAATCTCCGGTGCTCTCGTTATCTGACTCACGTCTGGGCTCTGATATTTTTGTCGTATTGTTTTTTCGTTCCTGTTATATTTTTAGAACGATCGTGTTATTTTCTGCAACGCGATTAACGAAAGATTACTTTTCTGTTCCAGGTACGCATCTTTCGCGCCTTCTTGAGGAAACGCGTGGACCGGAATAGGTGACGTAACATAGCTTATTCTTTCCTCCATCGAGGGTACAATTTTGTAAAATATGATGCACATGATTGTGAGTCACGGCACAGGTCTGTGTGTTGCAGTATGACAGCATTTTGGACAATTACTCTAATGGAGTTAACCTTAGAAGGTAGCTGTCTTAATTTACAGAACCACTCTAATCAAACTCAACGCTCCGAGAGACTTGCAAAACAACTCTAATAATCCAGAGTACACATAATAAATTTTATTATTGGCTTTGTAAATAAGTGTAATTATATTAGAGCAATTGACCAAAGTGCTGTCATTTTCCAACCAGCTTTCAGGTTGTATTACGATTACTGGAACACCCTGTATAAGTAATTCGGCTAAAGGGACGAACGCCAAGCGAAACGAGCAAGGAATCGGCCCGTGCAACCGATCGTAAACGTCGGAATGCAAATCGGGAGGAACTATATACTATTATTCGTGAAATTTCGCGATATCTCGACGTTGAATTCCGCCCGCGCACGTGCCGCGAGGCCGCTCGTAAAATGTGGACGGTGGTTCGGCTCGTTACGCAAAATAACGACGGTCGAGCGAGACCGAGTACTAATACAAGTGCTTTCAGTCGGTTGGCCGTGACCACGAAGCACCGACGCTCGGGAAAATAGAAACGACGGAGCCGCGGCGCCTTCTGTAAAAGACAAACACGATTATCAGACCTGGTTATCAGCGACTGTTAATCAAGCCGCGATTTATCGGCGTTCCGGAACGCGCATAAATTTCGCGTAGACGGACACGCGCGACTCGCGATCGATAACTTATTTGCCGTAATCGTAATTACGCGGAAGTACCGTTCTTCCTGTTTTATTACGTCAGAAACAACCGACTTTGCGCTATTGTTGCTTCGTCTCTCAACTTTCGATCTCAAACGACAGGGTACAGCCTTCCGAATTTTTACTTATTCTTATAGTTGCTATATCGATGTTGAACGTTAAAGTATGATTTGCAAATATAAAAATACAAACTCGAAGGTTCGACGCTTCGACTGGCTAAAACGATTGGTTCTCAGGCTGAGAAATAGATAATTTTTGACACTCTAAATCCCACCCTTTACAAACCACGCGAAAGGATTTCGTTTCTCAATTTTCGATCTCAAACGATCGGGTACAGCCTTCTGGCTAATTTTTACAGTCGTGTCATAGACATCATAGTTGCTATATCGATGTTGAATATTAAAGTATGATTTGCAAATATAAAAGTACAAACTCGAAGGTTCAAGCTGAAAAATAAATTAAAATTGAATATTCTCGTTCGATTAGAAAAGTTTTAACGGTTAGAAAATGGAGGTCGGTGTCGCGGATGGCGCGAGGGAGGGATCGCGACCCCTCGAGCGGGCCTGTCGGTGATTCCAGCAGATCGAATCGTCTGGACGCAGGATCCTCCGATTGCTTCGATCGTTATATCCTATCTGCTAGCTTCCGTCCGGTTCCGTCCGATAACAACGACTTTCAAAGAACTATCCTCGTTAATCTGTCGCGGCGAGTGTCGCTGAAACGCGCTCGCCGTTTCCTGCTCGCGAGCGCGCATTATCGGATTATTGCATTCGTAGGCTGTACGTAAAAGTTCATACCGGTAATCCTTGGCATACTTAGCCGGACTCGTATACAGAGTCCCGAGGTGTACGTGCTCGCTCTTAATCTCGGTCGAAAAACCTGCTGGAACAATATGCGCGACACGTACGAGCGAGCCACGGTCGTGTGTGCGTGAAAGATAGCCATCCCGCAGCCCCTCGCCGCGGAGCACATTCTTATTCCAGTGCTTCTCTCACGTTCCTGCTTCCTGCGCCAGAAAAATTGGCTAACCTGTTTACTGATGCAACAAAGGAAAGGAAAACCGAGCGAAGGAGCGCGAACTAGCGAGGAGCCGCGGAGGAAACCGGAAGGGAGAGGCCGACGAGGAGCCAGCCGCGGGAAAATGTTATACTTAACTGGTGGAAAATGGTTCTTCGACGGAGGGAATACGACGTTGTCCGCATAAAACTGAGGAACGTTTAACCCTTTGACGTACTCAATATTCATCGAGTCTCATATATTAAAACAGAATTAAATAGTATTTTAAAAATTATTTTAAATTAAATCATACGTCAAGGGGTTAGAATAGGATTCTCGATAGTTGTTCCAGCATCGAATATAGAACTCTCTGACGGTCCCAACGAGCAACGAGAGAGATTGGTGGTTGGTTCGAACCCTTCGAAAACGAAAGAGAGAAGCGACTCGAAGACGCGTTACACGCGCGGATGGAAGGACAAACACGGCGAGTGGTTGCAAATAAAAAGGGAGTTGTATCGAGGAGTGGTGAACGAGGGGCGTGCAAATACCGCCGGAAAGGAGAGTCAACAGCGTCCGAGGGGGTGGAAATAAGTCCGAAGGAGACAAAACTGATAAGAGGGAAGGGACGATCGATGACGAAAGAAACTAAACTGAATTCAATGGACCACTGGCGCGAAGGGTGGGGACGGCGTGGAAAGAGCAAGGTTTTGAACGAGGGATGACGAGCTGAAGGGTAAGAAGCGTTACAAGATACCAGGAACCGCAGATAACGGCCACAATGGCCGACCCGGAGTCGTTAAACGCGCTGCAGACGCGAGTGGATGGCCATCGGGATGCGCCCTGGCCTTTATTTACCGTGCACGTGCTGCTTTCCATGGGACCTTTAAAAGGTACGCGTGAAAGGAAGAGTGACGACGCCGAAGGGATGAAGGGTGCGCGCCCGCGCGATGATGTTTCCTTCCTGCTGAACTTTCCGCATGCCCGAACCCCTGTGCCTCCCATCGGGGACGATCCTGACACACTTTACTCGATATCGTGAAAAACAAACAGGGAGTGTCTTAAAACGACATAGGCACGAGTTTTAACGCGCAATTAATTCCCAACCCCCACCGAGAATTTTTATACTGGATTCGGTCTCTACAAGACGTGGATGTCGATTGTTCTGATTGAATGGATGGTAATTTAATAATTTCCATTTCTCTGACTTGATATAAATGAATATTCGACCCTCTCAAATGCATCTTCCAAGTTATTCTTCTAGCTACTTTGAATATAAAATTCTATGTCATATGTTAGATATTCAGTGGAAATAAGTTGTGGTAAAAAATGATTCGTTCTGATCGTTTGCACGTTTATAGACAGAGAAAGTAATTGGTGATATAAAAATCGCTTGAACAACGGTCCTCGGTTGTCCTACCATAATCATTCTTCTTTGTGATTCTCAACACCATACGTATGAAATTTCTATTTAGATTCAACTAGTAATTAAAACATAGTTTCTCTCATGCATCTATAACGCGGTATCGGTGTAACCCTTTGACAGAAGTTCACCACAGAGAGTAGCTGTAATAGGTGGCCAGACTTTGAGGGCGTGTTCTACTCGACTAGAAAAAGAAAGTGTTTGAAACGTCTGCTTGCATATTAACAAAGTTGTGTGTTAAAAATGTTCGTATATTCAGAGCGAGAAATTTTTGTATCTATCGCGTTGAACAACAGGAAGCGTTTCTACGTCAGTGCATAATGATCTGTTTTCACTTAACAGGTAAATAGAATGCGCTCCTAAAAATAGTCCATCTATTTCGCAGAACATAAACACATAACGTTGTTTTCGCTTTGAAGGTATGTTTGTCCATTAAAATCTTCCCGTATTTTTATCTGGGTCGAGCAGGAAAGGTAAAACATTACGACCGTGTAATAATCCGTCGATGCCATTCGCCACGGCACGTTCTTTTCATTAAAATTTCCACTTACCTTTTTCATTATTATTCAACGTAATCGACGTATTTTTATTGCAAGTTTATGCAACTTTTTCGAGCCAATATGTACCACGATCCGTTACGCAACGTCTCGCGTAAATATTGTTACGATTCTCAACAATGCTCTCTGCTACTTAATTGCGTCGGTGATTACGAGACGCAGGTGCACAGAAACCGTTTTAAAAAATAATTTTATATTCGTATATTCGAGTATTGCACGTAACAAATCATACGATATTATTTTGTAACTTGAGCGCCCACAAATGCATCGGAATCCTCGAGTACCGGGGGGAAAAAACGATGATCAATGAAAACGCGTAAACGAGTAACAAAATACCCCGGCGCGGAATAAACTGAAAACACGCGAGGAATCGTTTGAAAATGAAAATCTGATCGAATAATTCCCGGCGTGCTGCCCGTATAGGAGGATATTAAATTATAAAAACGGCTCGCGTATCCGACAGAACGATTTATCGTTCATTCCCGTTGCAACGACCGACAAAAATCTTTCCTTCCGTTAGGTGGAAAACGAAAATTAATTCGTGCTTGAAACACGACCGACGCTTTATAATCGCGATTGCGTCTCGTCGGTCTTACCTCATCGCGGAAGTCGCGATACGAATCTGCCTTGCGATTTGTCGCGATCGTCTTTAGATAGCGGGTTTCCGGTACGTTCGGATGCCCGCTCGCGCTCGCGCCTAAGTAAATCAAGGTTGAGTTTATTTTTTTTACCGTTTATTCGACGCCTTTAGCACGCCGTGCCAGGTGCAACGGATCGTGAAAGTACGTAGAAAACGGGACAAAAATATTGCTGGTAACAATCTCGATTGTTGGTAGAAAATTGATGTCGTTCCAAGCATTTCCTTCGAATTTATTCGAAGCATTCGCAACCCTCTTCTAAGGGAGGAATAAACATCCCCCTAACGAGGCTCGAGAAAAAAAAATAGGAATAAATTACAGACACAAAGATAATAATGGTAAATAGTTGATTTATTTCTGCGTGTGTAGAACACTATAAATACATCTGTTATACCGTTGGAGACGTCACATAACAAGACGGTTCTTTGGCACAATAGACTCAATAGAAAAGTTGACAATAGTCCGTGTCACGGTAGTAAAGAAACCATCCTGAAAAAGAAAAAAAGGGAAATGTGTAATAATAATAAAAATACGTCCTCGTTGCATCAAGATTGTACGCAATAAGAAATGAAATATCGTAGATCAGTTTAGTCGTTAATAAATATTTGTATACCGAATACAAATACGAAAAAAAAATGTCTTTGAGACGCCCATGCGTCTGACGACTGCAGTTTCGGTGGCGGTACGTGTGGTTCAAACGGTGCAACTTTTTTCCACGGGCCAGAAGTTCCCTGGGCCCGCGAGAAGTGGGCTCGCGATAGCTTCCCTTATCAACGTGTCGTCGGTGGAAAGTAAGCGCGAGGAAATAAAAAAGTAGTACGTCGAGCGCTCGTGACACGTCGCGGTCTCGCGTCCTTGCCAATTACCCCACCACGGAGCACGGAGTGGGATCGTCCCCCACCACTCGGTTCTCCGCTTCCCCTACTTCGCCGTTCCCCTTCGCCTAGACTGGTATGTAAGAGCCCGCACATGTTTCCCCGCGTTCCAGTCGCGCAGTTGCACTCGCGAGTGACTGTTCGTGCGGATTTTCGCGTAACCGTTACGTGGAATATAAAACGTTCTCGCTCACCGAACGAAGGACGTTGCAGAGGCACGCGCGCGTGTGTATATATATATACGTATATATATATATAAACACGTATATATGTATAGGGGATATATACCACGATACATGTATACGCGTGTGCTTTAATACGCGCGCGCGCGCAAACGACGAGTTCTTTCCTCGCAGTGCCGCGCTCAAGAATCGACACGACACATCGCGACCGTCGTTGCAACGAGCAACACGAACAGTCGCGAGCCCCAGGAAAACGAAGTGCAACGAGGGGGAGGTGAAGCAGAAGAGTCGAGAACCGCTGGTCGTTTTTCTTTCTCGTCGACGCCCGCGTCCAATTCTTTTTTTACTTTTATACCGTAACGACGAGCGTTTTAGAGACAACGGGGAGAAACCGAGGCGACGCAATCCATTTCTACGTAACGCGATCACAGTGAGAATCGTTTTGCGCGAGTGACAGCTTGTTTCTCGCGTCCGGTAGCCAACGGTCGGTAAACAGTGCGAAAAATAGGAGAATTTAGTGGCGTACCTGGTGGGGAAGGAGGTTTGTGGATACGCCGCGGACGAGGATATCTCTGGGTTTGTTACGGAAACTAGTGATCTTCCAACTGACGTCACAACGTGCTTTCGTGCTAGGCTGGAGGGACGAGAATAGTGTTCGCTCGCGGCCGCAGAGACACACGTGAGTATCGAGCTTTGGCTCGAGGCCGCTCTAGATGCTTCGATCGCGGAATCTAGCCTGGTTCGTCGCGTACACACGCGCCTCTTAACTAATTTATGCTCGCGACGCATCGCGATACGAATTGTGTAGCACGTCACGCGACCAAGTGCAAACCAACTACATACGTACCGGTCCCCGTGTGCACTGGCGTCCATGACGTAACAACGCCGCGCGCGATCCATCGAATCGAACGGTTTAAATGCGATCGAAATTGCGGTGAAAAGACAAGTAAATCGTTTGGTTTTACAGACTCGACTATGTTTCGATAATGTTATACAAAAGTCTTGATATCTTGATCATAAATTACTGTTTATTTTCCCGATCTATAGGTTCGATTTTCATTAGCGTTTTAAAATGATATATGTGACGCGTTTGTCGAAGAATGCGATAGTTTAACGCGCGCGGAACAACTATGTCGCTGACAAGTTGCTATAAAACGGAGCTTCGAGGTGTATTTGCACGTGCAATTATCGATCGAGCCCGATATTCAAATTGAGGTTTCGCGGTAACTGGCGAGCGTCGCAGCGAAATGCTCGGAGTGCGTCGCGTCGGTCGATTCATCGATACGGTTCGCACAGCCGGAATGCAGCCTCGTTTTAAATCGGCAAATGAATGCCGACGATTTAATCTCGATTCGGAAACTATGCGCGTTTCTCGATGCGTTTTCCCTTTTCCCCGCAAGGACGTCTCCCCGTCGAGCGATCTGGAGCGGCCACGGTGACTCAGCCTCTCTGTGTTACATCAAATAAACATGCCTATTATGACAAATTACGTTAAGGTCGCAACACCGTCTGGGACGAGCTTTTCTTACCGCGGAAACGACGATCACGCGTTTAACGGATGAACAATTAGACGAGATAACGGATTGCTAATGGAAACGGGTAACGTCTCTGTTTGAATAGACATTTCGAACAAACGAACGAAAGATAAACAGTTGGCAAAAATATAGAATCGAATATTTATCAGCGTGCCGGATAAAAGTTTAACATATGTAAACTGCAAGATGCGATTGCGTGCGAATAATAAATAAATTAGTTCAAACTGTGTAAAACGATAATGTTAGCAGAAACAGGAAGTTATCATAATTGTTCGGAACATGGTACATATAGACGAGAAAAGAATATTCGCGATAATATTTAGAGGATCGCGTTTCCGTACACGGATCTGGTAAATGAACAAAATGTCAAGGGTAAAGGAAGTACTGTGCACTATTTTTACTCGGTTTACAAATCGTCTAACAGCTTAGACGTTTGGAAGCTTAAACAGCATCTGATACCTCGTACCGCGAGAACGAAATCATTTGTGCGGGACGATCCTCGATTATTTCTAGCGGCGTATTAAAGTAAAAAGGTTAAAAAGAGGAACGACTCAATCGAAAGAATACGTTTGAGGCATTAAAATTTATCGCTGAGGGTATTGTAGAGCCGTTAACATCATCGTTGATTATTTTATCGAGCAATGCAATTTCACGGTGTTCAATATTCCTGTCGAACGACCATGTTATTTGATTAAGTAATCCTCCAATTTTGAGCAGTCTGCATTAAATGTACAGTATTTCCGTACCTTGAGTTGCTCCGAAACGAGACCACCTAATCGATTCGAACGGATTTTTGTATCCCATAGAAACACTGTTAAATAATAAAAACGCGAGTCGATTAATCGACCTTCGTCTAATTAGATGAAAGAAGGGCAAATGCCAGCATATCATCCGACTCGGTTGCTAATTAAGATTATTGCAATTTTTATTTCTCTGCGAGTTTATAGCACCACGGCGTGTGCCTGTTTTTTTTACTAGGCAACTCAATTCATAAACAACTGAGAGCAAACAGTTTTGTCAGCGAACGCGTCCCCGTACCGTCTGAAACATGAAATTGTTCTCGACGATAACATCGCCGCTCGTAAATGTCTTTTTCTCTGCAATTTCAATTTTTTCGTTATTCGAGTCACGCGAGTCAAGGAAAAACGGAATTCAATAGTTCCATCGGTGACTGCCAGAGAGTGGGGGAGAGAGAGAGATAGAGAAAGAGCGAGAAAGAGAGCGTATTCATTCGTCCCGCTTCCTCAGAATTGAGTGGCACAAGGCAAACGAATTATCCAACTCGTGCAGGCCATCGAAATCGGATTATCGTCGATTCCTCTCCATCCCACCCACACCCACCCCGATGTATCGATTTTCGACGCTGTGTACCAGCAACTTATTTCCACCGTGCCGTAAACATTCGACTCTAAGCATTCGTCGCGCGGATTAATCACGGTTTAATTGGAAAACCTAGCTTGGTAAATAAAGCTTTCGAGGCTCGTGCAAACATGCATTTTGAGCCCCCGATTTCCTGCAATAATCGAGGACCTACCGCAATAGAAAAATCAAGGCGACGTGTTTTGATGGTTCGAGTCTTCAACTCATAATTAAGTTAAACAGGGAATGATTTCAAGTTACGAAACTAAGAAAATGTTCATTGCACTATTTAGTTTTATTTAGGAAAGGATCAGTTTCGTGGAAATATGGACCGTACAAAATATTATTAATATTCACCACTTTTACCACTTTATTGATTTAATAAGCTTTTGAAACTGTCGAACCGTTAGCTACAGACATTTCTTTCGAATTGCGTCTCGCACGAATACTTTAGCGAGCATAACCGTGTTCAAAAAAAATAAATGGCGCGACTGCATCGAGCAGAATCGGCGGGAAACGCGGGAAATAGCGCGGCAATTAACGAGGCGGCCGTTTTTCGCGTGTGTCTGCTCGCCTGCCGAAAATTAATGCGCCTCCATTGAAGGCCCGGAGAATTCGTCACGGCGATAAATTCCACCCCTTGACGTTTCTCCGCGACGAGAGCGAGATTAAACGTAGTCACCGTGGAAAAAAGGAGCCGCGGAAAGGGGTTGTCGAGGGGAGGGGGAGGGTAGACGACGGACCCGGGGTTTCAGTTGAGTATAAAATCAATCGTGCTCGGCACTCAACGGCGAACTCCGCGCCTGGTCGTAATTAGTGTCCTTTGCTAATTATCGCGCGACGATTCGCTCGCCGCGCGCGACACCTTTCCATTATCGTCGCGGCGCAACGCGTCGGGAAAAGCGATTATCGCGAGGGTTACTTCGAGAATTGTTTTTTCAAGCGACAAATAACTTTTCAAAATCTTTAGAGACATTTTTATTATTTTAATTTATCGTTCTTTAACGCGTTCGAACTACTATTTCAGTGCGACGCTAAGTCGCACGATGCGTGTTCAGAACGATTTAGAAATCATGTTTTGCGAATATGATAGTCGTAGCGTTTACCCATCGCGGGAGGCGGATATAGGAGAAAACAGATTAATATACAGAACCGTGAAATAGAGTGAAAGTAATTGCCTCCCGTTATAATGGCGTGCTCCTATCCAGGACAAAGCGATGCAGGGAAACAGTAGAAATTAAAAATGATGCTTCTACCGACGAGCGTGTTGTAATTAAATTCCGGGGAGTAATTGTTGCTCGATCGATCGCTAATTGACTTACTTCATGCCGTTATCAAAATCTGCGTCGCTGTAGCGCGGCGCTAATTCAATTTGTTCTGCTAATTCCTTGCCGGTCGTGTGCATTACGATTGAAACGTTTCCGTTCGACTTCGTTAAACGAATCTTCCCGGTTCGTCGTCGCTTTTTATCTTCTATGTACGATTTGGTAAAATGGTTTTATCAAAGTCACGAATACGTTTCCACGTTTGTACAGAAACGTACGCCGAGCGATCGAGATCGAGCAACCCCCGGGGAGTAATAAATATCTTATCAGCGTTCCGACGCGCGTTTGTCACGGGCACGGACGTTAATTAAAACCGTGTGGGCCGAAACTGTCCACCCGCGCTAATCCGCCGCATTCCCGCGTGTTTGCGGAAACCGAACAAAGAACAACAAACGGCCGAGCGGGCAAGAAAACAGAGGTACGCGCTCGCCGATGCCTTTGAAACGAAAGCTTTGGCGTCGCGACGCGGCTTACGGCGCCCGTTAATACCTAAACTTCCCCGTTTATTAATTCGCGACCGATTTTTCGCGCGGTTCTTCGATATCGAGGGAATGGATTGGCGCGAAGTTCGCCGGAAACGCGAGGATCACTTCGCACGTCACCGCGCGATCTATCAATTTCACAATTGCTGGCCAAGAATAACGCTGAAAGTCGAGTGCTAGCCACGCTCGATACGCCTGCATTGTTTCCGCTCCGCTCGCGCTCGTTGCAAATTCGACGCGCTCGCGAAACGCCTTTTCTCTATTTGCTTTGTACCGTAATTGCTCGCTGAATTTATCTCGCAATTAGCAAGATTAATTTTTATCTACCGGGATCGTGTATCAAACGTATCGCAGGGAGAACGAGGGATTGGTTTACCTTGATTTTTACCTGCATAGTATACCTTGAACGAAGAATAGTTTTTTACCCCCGGAAGAAGTCGAGGATCGAGATATTGTTAATGTGTAAAAGGTACTTTGAATCGCAACGATTTCTTCGTTGATCGTAGCTTCGATTTATCACGATTTACGTCAAATTTTGTTTGACTTAAAAATCGAACGTAAATGGAATATCGCGAAGATTATTATACGTTTACCTGCAACTTCTTGCGTTGCATTTAACCTACTCTGTAAAATGGAAATAGCCACTCGATTTACAATTGTAATCGATGCAAAGCGCTGGAAGGAAACATCTGTCAAACGTATTGGTACGAGATTACGCATTCATTTCTTTCCGTAGAGTTAATAGTGAAAGCATTGGCATTTGGTACGTCAGAAACGTCTTTTAATATTCATCATCCGTGACCTTGCGATTGTTTGACGTATGGCTTTCCTCCGGCTTCGTACGCGATTCTTAAAGCTTATAACAAATTGTCTTTGGCGAAATTTAAATTAAATTCTGAATGTTTTTGATCGCAGGATTCGCTCGAAACAAACCTTTGGTTGTTCTTTGTTTTGAGTTATTGAGAGAGTATTCTTGCAAAGTGGACTAAATAAATTTGCCCAAAAGTCTGGAATAACAAGTATAAAAATAGTCGTATTTATCCGTCATCTTTTCATCGATCCAATAACACAAGAACCTCGACTCTAGCTGTAACAGACGCTACATTTATTCCAGTAAAAGCATTATTCGATGGAGAAATTCTGCGATATCTAAAAAATTGTATACAATCGTTTAATTTACTTTTCCACCAAAGATTGTATATTAAATGTACCGTGGAAAGAAACAGCGATGCAGGAATTCCAAGTTATACTGTTTCAGTCGGCCCTCGAAAGGCTTACTAAGCAAACGTTAGTCGACGCTAACCACTTTAAACGGGAGACCTATTACGTTGACCGTGTAAGTCGTGGTCTCGCCGTACTTAAAATATTAAAACGTGGAAACAAATATGAGCAAACATCGCGGTGACATAACGGAGCAATGTAATCGCAAAAATTGGTAGATATCTCGGGTCAACCTCGCGTTTAATTTTTATTCATTTCGTGCAAACTAATCGAAGAATATTCAATCATCGTAAAAGCGACGAAAGCACCGACATAACCGCGACGTTTTGCAATTTAAAAGTAAAGAAGATTCTCCGGTTTCGTGCAGGAGCGTTTAAACGCGCGTTGCATCGGCGTTGCATTAGGATCAGCATGGTCGTGACGCAAGCGAGGTTTATTGATTCGCAGAATCCAATATAACGAAGCCAAGCACCGGAGGGGTATCTGCTGTGGTTTTATAGGCAGTTCGTATTGTTGGCAAAAATCGTCGTCTGAGCTCGCCTCGGCGACGATCGATTCCTAGAGACCCGTATTCCACGAGATCTCCAGTCTCCCGTCGACCTATTCTCAGACATTCGCGGACGAAATTAATTTCTGGGTGAAATGGAACTCGTCGGCTCGCCAACATTGTGTATAATCGATTATGAAACGAACAACCTAACTTCTCGATGCATAAATTCGATCTAAAGTTAGAATACACGCGGTTTTCTCCATCGCTAACACCCATCGTTTACTCGAACCTTCGCTTGCTTTGTGTTCGATCTTCTCTGGTTGAACGAAGTGCAAAATTGGGATCGAATCACTTCTAAATAATGATAGATGTTGTCGGTTCAATTTTAGTAGTTATTCTTTATACCAATCGAAGTAAAATATGAAAATGTCCTAGCAAATTATTTCGAACATTGCTGGTGTAACGCGATCGCGAGTACAGTGAAAAACGAGATTTCAAGGATGGTCGATCCGTGTTTATTGTAATAAATTCCCATGCGACGTTATTGCTTGTTTCAAGCTCGTTACCAAGTGTAACAGCTTTTATTTCACCTTGGGTCGAGGCAGTCAAGAGGGGTTGCATTTTTCGAGGGTGGCACGATGAAGAGGAAGGGACCCGGGCTCGTTAAGAGCTCTCGAGAAAATGACAGAGTTGCCAAACGAATCTCGAGTTGCCCTGTAGTTCGGCGTAATTTTAACCCTCGCCACCGTATGGGGATGTGTACGAATATACGCGCACGTATGCACGTACATCCGTACTCGGTGTGTTTGCTTTGACAATTTCGCCTTGTTTTATCGCCGCGCTTCGTCGCGTGCTCGATCCAAATTACAAAACGTGCTTGCTTTATGTTGCGAGCGAAATCGATTTGAATAAATGCAACATCGTGTTTTCGTGGATAATAAATTATTACCTGTTGAATATCGCCCGATAAAATGTCCAATTAAATATTCAAGAAGACTCGCGCTGATTTCAGGCTAATTTCGTTTAATTTTTGCGTCGTTCGTGCGACAGCGACGAGGCGGCGCGGCGTTTAGAGATTCATGGACGGGCGTCGATTTTTGCATAACGCGCTCTGTAAACCGGTAAATGGGATCATTATTATGAAACGAAACGTAGAATATTTACGGACGACGGTCAATTCACGGTTAAAAGCGGGTCTCCACGCAACCATTTTGCACGAACACGTAGCCTAAGCGCGGACAAAGCGTGTCAGCGTCAAAGTATCCAGCGGTTTACACGACGCCGCGTAAAAGTAAAAGTGGATCGGGTAAATCGAGGGAAATTCTCGGAAGAATACGTTAACGTGTATCGTGGAATGTAGCTTAGCAGCGTCGAGTGACCTACTACCCCGTTTTCCATGCGATTTACACGACCCTCCAAGTTCAAAGTGGTTGGAGCAAGTCGTGCATAAGCATTATCGGCTATAGCCAGCCAGGTGCTTCGTCGTCGAGTTTAAAACGAAGCCTTTCTCTGCCCTGGCCTCGTGACAGCCTCATACGACTCGCAAAGAAGGCCGTTTAAAGAGTTTCAATAATTATGGACTATATACGGCATAGCTCCAACGCGGCTCGCGTGAACTTCGCGATAATCGAAGACTATCTTCGGAATATTTTTATACAAGAAGAGAAATATACTTTAGAAATGAGTATCAAAAAATGATAATTTAGACTAATTCGATTCGGTTTCTATTTATCAATTTCTTGTTCGATGCCCTCAATTTTGCTACCGTTTGTTTGCTCGACGAAACAACGTTTGGCTTTCGTAACAGGTGCAATAAATCACTTTGATAATCCTCCTCTCGATATTATAAAGAAATAATAGCTACCACGGAAATCGTATTGCACGCGTTGCACAATGGTTGGGATTTTCTCTTTTACAAAAGATACGAATGCGTGTATTCTGCGAGGAAGAAAGACCTCCTATGCGAGTCGTGTTAGGTCAGACGTCATAGTCAGCCTTCGTAAGGTAATATTACATGGCGCTGCGCCGTCCACATTCTACTTAGGTACTCGTGTCGCGTTCCCCTTAATCCGGGACCGGCCTTTCTTTCTCCCTGAAATACACGATATGATCGATTCTTATTTTAGGCGAACGTAACCGGATCTTTTCTACACATTTTTCAAATACACCACCCCCTCTTCCAATGATCTTCTTTTGGGGGTGAATCTACTACGTCTGTCTCTGGTCTCTAAAAATTAAGACAATACAGGACTATTTACGAACTATTAAAAATTTCGCGTTGCACCGTCTAATGCATTGCATTCTACGTTTTCAACCGTTAATTATGGTTTCTATATCTCGCGGAGGGCAATTTGGAAAACGGTAGATTAAACTGTCGCGCAACGGAGAGTCGACAGCGCGCGTTTTTCAAGCGGGGGTGAAATCCAGGAACGATCGCGGGAAATATTCGTTGGCGCGCGTCGCTTTTCTCTCGGTTGGTTTATTTGTTCGCTTGATGACCATCGTTTGTCCCCGGCGCGCGGGTGGTTTCGCAAGCTCGACTGGAAAAGAGACAGCGAGCGGCGGTTCGAATTATGGCTCGCGTACGAGATTAAAAAGCGGCCGTAAAGAGCGAAACGCGCGGGCATTAAACGTTGAACGTTATCGACGACGGGGCCGCCGACTCTCAGGAACCGCGCCGAATTGCGACGCTGATAAATTTATTGAGAAATATCGTGCGAGGTTCGTTATCGTTTTGAATGTCGCGCGGAATAAATTCGCGACGCTTAAACGGGCACGGCGATGCAAATTTTTATTTTACTATAAACCGAGTCTATTCCCCTTAAATCGTTAACCCATCGAGTATTGGCCCTTCGAAAAATGAAGTAAATTATTTTTTTTGTGTTCTTATAGTATCCAACGAATTACCAATAAAAGCTCCCTCGAATATCGTCTAAGTGAAATATTGGCACTTAAGACGTTAAGTATGAATTTCCTTTCTTTATCTTGACGTTTGTTATCTGTAAAATCTTGGGTTGATCGAATATAATTTTAGTGCACGTAATAAATTTTGTTTAATGTCCTATAAATAGCCATTCGATACACGTTTTTTTAGTATCTGTTAAGAACGTGTAACGCGTGTTTCTGGTCAATAAAACTTTCCGTCGCGGTGCAAAACTTGCATCATTCGCTCGAGTTTTGTAGACAAATGTCACGTAATCGGCATAATTCTTGTGCAACGATGACAAATTACAAATTTTCGAGCAGAACCAGTCGGAAGGTAATATTCCATGTTGGTATTGTGAATTTCGTAAGCAGCCGTTCGTTGCTCTTATCTCGCGAAGAGCTCGAGTCACAGTAATCGTGAAGAATTATTAAGAAGATTGTGACGATCTCGCGCGATGATAATTAACCCTGAACTGATAAGGCCTTAAGAAACGACGAAAAACGCAAATTGTTCGATTAATTCAAACCGTCTTCTATTGAATTAGAAATTTTTTAAAAATTTATTTGTAGTCCTATTTAAAAAGCATAATCTTATAACACTATAGACAGGAGAATATATTATATCTGGGGTAAGTTATCGCAGTTACGTTTGTCAATATTTGGTCTAATTTTCTGCGAATAAATTTTAAATTTTCTTATTTCGACACGCTTAAAATTTTGCATTTCAATCGATTCGAAAATATTAATAAACGATATGTGCTGATCTCACGATCTCGTGATCTTAGACACATGCAAATTGATCGTGCGATCCTTTCGTTAAGTAATTCTAAGCTTTTGATTAATTCATAGCAGCAATGGAAAGTCTCGACCATAATAGATATATCGTATTAGTTTGCAAGTGAAACTAGTCTCAAAATTCCAATTTAGCTGAACATTTAAAAAATTAACGGAGACAGTTTCTTCGCCAATTTGCCCTCCTTTTCTACGTCTTCATATTTGATAAATCGATCAACATTGTTTTATTACCTAAATATAAAAATACAGCGTTTTTTGACAAGCATTAAAAACATAATTGATCGTTTCCTTCATTCGTACGATCAGTTTTGTATTTTATTGCGTTATCGTATATCGTTTAAGGTGTAATTTCTTAAAGAAGGCCACACAACCAAAATAAACTGTTACTGGAGATCAATAATTCTTCGAGTCGAAACATCGCGAATATAGTTGCTCGCAAGCATGACATTGTCATACGTGTTTCTAAAACATTCACAAGCCCCCATCCGATTGTATTAATATTCAATCCAACGTTTGTTTCGCCGATGAATAAATGAATCGGTGGTTCGATCACAGATACGAATCGTTTAAAAAAGAAACGGTATACATCCAGATGGGTGGACGGAAGGGGTTTTAAGCAAATCCGCGAGTCCGTAGTTACCGTTCGAAATCGACGATGGAAAATCCCCCAGGAAATATTTCGACGAACAATATTATTCGCGATCCCGTTGAAAATATCCTCGAAAATTCCCATCGAGGAGACGGTCATCGACGGCGTTGGAAATTATCCGCTCGAGCCGAAGTTTATCGCGGCGTTTTACGCGCGTGCACGCACCGCGTATATCGCGATATAACGGCTCTATCGCGATTAGCGTCGTTCGGGCGATATTACGTAGCCCAGAGAAGGACAACCGGATACTGATAACACGACGAGGAAGTGGGGGCCGATGAAACGTTATCAGAGACGGTATCGCGTGCCCACGATCCCAATTTCGTGATACCATCGATCCGTGAACCGCAACCCTTTAACCTGCCCGGGTTATCTCGCGCGACCGAATAACCAGTTCCTCTTTGATTTCTTCCAAACTTTGCTTCTTTCCACCTTCGTCGATTACCACGATAAATAATTTACCGCTTCTCTCGTTAATTTTTCTCGACGGATAACTTTGAAGAGCGTAGAACTCGAGTCTATCGCAGACGGGGGTAGAACTTCGTTGGATCGTAACCACAATTATTCGCTGATCTTTAACTAGGTTCTATCTACTTGTAGACTTCGAGTCGAGTAAAGGTTCGACTATGAGAGAATTCATCTGGACACGATGTTAGATAATTTTTCGCGCGTCCGGTTGTTGATCAACGCGCGCTACAAAATCGCGTTAAAAAACGTGGAATTGAATTAAAAAGGACACGGTAGAGGAGTCGCAGGTTATTAATTAAAGAGAACCGAGATTGTAGAATGGGCATCTGGGAATTACGTGGAATTACAGGCCGGTAAATAAAAATGTTACTTTTAATTGATACGCGGCCGCGGATTAATTGGAACGACCGGGTAAAAAGGCAACGGGAGAACGGAATAATTGTTGTTCCTGTCGGCGTCGTTATCGAGAGAACTCGCGTCATCATGGAAATTGACATCTGTCGCAACTTGTCTTTCCCCTGTTCGTTACGCGTTATCGCCAGCCCGTCTCTAACGTTATAGATCGCGCGATTTTTTAAAATCATTTTATTTAACTCTGCACGACGCGCGAACCGAACCTTGACTCCGGGCCGTATTTTCATTCGCGCCCGTTAATGGCACAAGTTTTCCTCGCAATCTCTTTCTGCTCTAATGCATCAGCCACGCAACATCTGTACAATTAAGATATTATCTAAATAATATATTAACGGAAGCAAATTAAATTAGCTGTCGCTTGTAAAATAAAAGAAACACGTGTCTCGTAGGCATTTAAGGCAGAACAGTGTCAGGAATTCGATCTTAAAGCCATTTACTCGAGAGCAAACAAAGCAATCAGCCTCGATCGTTCTTCTAAAATTTCAAGGTGTGTTTGAAATTGTCGCCAACAAAGGCGTTGCGCAATTCATAATTTGTTAAGAGTAATTGCTTACGAATGGCAGCGCGGACGTAATTGTTACATCAGGCATTTGCATACGAATAGACACGTGCCTCTGTTGTTTTGGAAACGTCGGTCCATCGACGATTGTCGTTCAAGGCGTCGAGACAAACGAGTTTTAGGACGCCCCGCGTTCAAGGAGTGCGATTCCCGTTATTTATCGTCTCTAATTAATTTGATAAAATTTTCTACAAGCGAGCAAACAATTGTTATCCTGCAACTTTTTCGCGGTAAAAATCGAACCGATAACGATCATTTTTGTCGCGTGACGCAACAACGACGCTTCGAAAAAAAAAAGAAAAAAGGATTTATCGACGTTGGGTAATGCTTCCAAGTAACGACGGTCTCGGTAGAAAACGCCTTTTCCTCGTCGTTATCGCGACACGACGAATTTTTATCTAACGCCTCGGAGATAACGAAACGCGTCTCCGGTAAAGTCACCGGTGTCTCGCAAAGACGATGATCGCGAAGCTTCTTGCAGCCAGGTTCCCCGTTAATTAACGATCAGCTGCCGCGTGGCTGTCGTTAAAAAGATTTAAACACGCTCGGGCGATTCGTCGAGTCGACCTTTGCGTCGACGCCCGCAAAAAGCTTGGCAGAAATTACGACCGGTCGTAAATTAACGTGTCCGTCGGGAAATAATTACTCCATCGACGTCTGTTCTGTTCGAGGGACGCGGTCTTGGGTCAGGTTGGCGGACGTTGAAGGATCGATTCGATCAATTATATCGCGGCGATGCGCTCCCAAGACGAGCTTTTCATCTTTTCATTGACTATACAGTCGTTGCACAATGCCGCGAACTCATTAAAAACTGATCAAAATTTGTTATCGTCGAATTCCTCGCGGGCGACCTTTGACTCCGAACTATTATTTTTCATAGCGGCTCGATAAAGATCAAACTTTCAATCGTAGAATATGTCACGAAGGAATAAAAATTCGAAAATTGCGGTTTTCTTAATAATTGTTGTATTAGTACGATTTATGCGATCCACGATCTTCGTTTGCCGATAGCCGACGGTTCAACGATCGCGTATCGATCGGAGATCCTTTCTCGTTTATTCTTCTTTGTTTGTCGCTCGGTTGGAAAATTCCTATGTTAGGTGTACGTATCGATCTATAGATCGTTGCAGGGAACGTTGAATTAACAAAAGTGTTCGAACCTCGTTGAAAATAGAAATTTATTTAAGCGTCATCTTGACTATCGTGAGTACTTAATAATCTCATTGCGAGCCAATTAACTTTCAAAGCTTCCGATCCTCTTCAGAAAATTCTTATATTTAATGCACGTCTTCCAATCGTTTTTAGAACGAAGATGCTTCGAATTCCGATGCGCTTATTTTCTGAAGAAGGTCGGAAACGTTTGGCTTGTAGCAACACTGTCGAACATTCGTGTCCTGACAAACGTCTACGATGACGCAAGAATATGTTAATAATAACTTGGGCTCGGTACATAGACCAATCAGTGTCAGAACTGTGTTTACGAATTCTTCTGACACGGTTAGTCTCCTCGAACCGTTGATTCATTTTCCGCCGAGGTCGATATCGCCGCGTAAAATGGCGACGTTCCGTTCAAGAGCGGTCGCTGAAAAAGCTGAGCGCCGGCCAAACGGAGTCACTGCCAAGTAAATCGCAATTATAGGGGAATAAAGAAACTGAGCTGACGGGAAGTGCAGCCAAATATCGTGCACGTCGATAGCGCGGCCACCGCCTTAGCTCTATATTAGGTAAACGTTCGCGAATTCTCTAAACATAGTCGCCCTCGACGAGAATAGATTCACGGTTTTACTATCTGTTAACAGTAACTCCCAGTCGCGAAATCTACCGCGTTTGCAATAATAACTGAAACCTTTGATCGTCTTATCCGCGAGAAATATTAATTCTTTTCGCTTAAAATTTTCTTTTACCATTTTTGTAATTGTTCCTTGTTTCGTGTGTTACAGGTAAGGGACATTCTATTTTCTTCCTCGAGAAATATCCGAGTGCCAAAAGCTCTGTAAAACCATAAGATTCCGAGTAAGTAAACTCAGTAATAGTCACCAAGGCTGTTCGCCTTGTATTGCTATTAGAAAATGTTAACCTCGTGTAAGTTTGACGAATAGTTCCATCAAATATAGGTCACGAATAAATTGCTGCGCGTTAGTCTCGGTTATCTATCGTTCGAATAAATGTTTCGCTATCTCCGTGTTATTATGTAGGCCAAAAAGCAATTTACGTAAATTCTGTATCCAGTAGTTTTAACTAGAAAGATTCGGGTCAGACGGACTTTCAGTCTTCCCAGGAATGCTTCTTGTACGAACACGGAAGATACGATTTATTGCCGCGGTTGATTAGCGTGCCAGAGGGATGCTATCGCGATCGAGATCCCTACTGATAAATTTTACAACACGTGGCGTCGTGAAAATGCTTCACCGCGGAGGCTAATCGACGTTCGCCTAAGATTGTGCAGCGTCGTTCGTCTACGACGCGGTGCACGCGCTGTTTTATGGCGTCGTGCACGGCACGTGTCGCCAGCTGTTTGCACATTCGATGCCCGACGCTTCCTTGTTGACGGATGAAACTAGAATTCAGCTCTTTCTCAAATGATATTATATTTTAATTTCCAACCCAAGGTATTAGATTTGAAAAGGAAGACTGATTTTTCGCAACCCGACCCCTGTTATTGTACCGTAATCGAATTAAGCCATCAATTGTGGGTTTAATTGTGTGCACCTATCGAACAAGAATCATAAGCACACATTGTACGTCAGACTCGTTGAAAAGGCACGTGTGTATACAATTCTGCCCGCTACGTATATAGGAATCGCTGACACATCGCATTACACGCATCGAACTCGCTCATAAATATTTCTGCATTAACTTGGCGCTTCCGAACGAACTCCCTCGATACGGTCGACAGTTTTCCGTGCGTTTGTTTTTCGCTGATAATCTCCGTTCTCGCGTGTACCGAGCACATATTGCGTCTTCGGTGTCGGCCGCTACCGGTTAAATTAATTTCAACTTATCGATACCGTTATCGTAAACGGCGGCTCTAATTGACAGGCCCCGGCCTACGGCACTTGGCAAGGTGCAGCTCGGTTGTTACGCATCCGAATGCAATTATTTACCGGCCCGAGAAAATAGAATGCTCGCGGCCCGGGCTATATATAATCCCGCGGGTGACAAATTCGAGCCAGAAACACGAATTCGATGTAGCAATTAATAATGACGAACGAGCCGGCCGGACTCTTTAGTCATCGTTCGGGTACGAGTTAATATCAACAAGAAACGAAATATCGAAGCGACAAGAATCGAGGGAGCTGTGAATTTTGGTTCTACAACCATAAGCGAGCAGAACCGACTTAAATTTTCCATATCGAAAAGGTTTTTACATCATCGAATGTTTTTTGTTTTGATACGTGACATGTGTAGCATTTAAAATTATATACTTATTTATACATTGCCACATCAGACGCGTCTTATTTAAATTGGGTCTCCTCCAAAGTTCACTTTACAATTCTGGGTCGCGGACGAAAGAACTTGGGAATCTCCATAGTAAAAATAATTAAGTAATTAGTAAGTGGACAGATGTCCAAGTTTATTTGGCCGGCGTGAGCAGTCTTCTTGGCTACGGTTCATAATGCTGGTCGTTAATTGTACATTAAATCCTTTATGACTAAACAAATTATCAATATACTATCTACGAAACCACATATTTCTCGATATATCCTACAATTATAATTTGCCCAAGGAATAACAATTGATTCGTTTAACCTCGCGAATCAAAACATCGTATCAACATTTAGAATTAGTAGAATTGTCTGTCGGGAGTCGTGCACCCCCGATTACTTTCCTTTTCTCGCGACGGAAATCCCCGAAAGCTCATTGTCGCGTTTCCTCCGCCGACAAAGCTTCCGAAGCTGTCCTCGCGGCGAACATTAATCCTGTCTCGACCGCCAAACTTTGCCACCCTTCTTTCGTTCCTCCGATCCAATTACAAAGGGGCGCTTAAAGCCGAAAGCGCAACGGGGAAACCATAGGAAACGCCAATTCGGCTGTTTCGCTGGTTTCCCGACCGCCGGGGACCGCGATATTCCGAACTTCCGGCCGAAATTCCAGCCCCCCCCCTCCCTCCCTCTGACTGACAAAATTTCTACCTGCTCGGCCGTACTTTGAATGGCGGATAATTCGAAACTGCGAACGATTGCTGCACAATGAACTCGAATAATACGTGTTTGGAACATCTGGGGGAGTAAAGACATCAAACTTTTAATCAATATGCAACCTTTTTCCTTATTCTATAATGCCAAACAAATTTATTAAAAATGAGACAAAAATTTTTAAGAAAAACCGACAGGGGGTAGGTACTGAAAATCGACGAAATTAAACAATGTTAAATCGCTATGAAAAAATTATTTTTAGTCGCAGGGGGTCAATTACAATCATTTTTGGTGGATAGACGTACCCCCGAAATCCTACGCACTTTCGAGAAAAAAATTCATTACGATGTAGCGTTAAATAGAAGATGAAAATTGATCGTATCCGGAAGAGTATAAAATAATGAAAAATATGGCGTAGTCTCGACCCGAGGGGCAGGCCCAGAAACGGGAATAAAGATTCGAAAGACGATCGGAGCTCGTCGAGGGCTCTTTCGACAGCTGATTAGCACTCGAACGGCTTTGAATCCGTCCCGAGTGCATCGAGGCGAGAAGAGCCCCGCGAAAAATGGGAAAAACGAACGCGGCGGGGGCGTATCTAGAGTTTTCCATCGAGGCACAGATGCGGGGAACTTTCCTTCTGACCTGGCGTGGGTTAATCGCGAACGCGACGTGGCGGCAGGGTTATTCGTGTTAGATGAAGCGCGGCGTTAACGCACGAAACGTAGGCCGAGGTAGCCGGTGGAGTCGATTGTTTGAGCTCCACTTGGCAATGGTGCCGGAGTTTTTGCTCCGAATATAAAATTAGGTCTGTTCGGGCCGCGTGCGGGCTGGGATTACAGAGAGCAGGGGACGTAAATAGATCACCGTTAGAATGCGGCACGTCTTATTCACACTTACGTAAACAGGTCCAAAGAACGCGACGCTCTAGGTGAGCGCTACGAAGCTAAGCTACCGCGGACCTCCTCCGAGGAAAGGGTTGTTCCGAGAACTCCATCTCACCCTGTTCTCCTTTTCATATTTATTTCTTTTTTGGGTCACGATCCTTGGACGATAGTTCTTCCAGAGATCGAGTCGTTTCAGAAAATTGTTCGCAAGGCGGTTGCGTTTACAGGAAGGTAACTGGAGACGAAGTAGAATTTCTCGATTTCACATTCATTTATTCGTCCAATATTTATACTCGAGGCTTTGATGTAGAATGGCTTCCAGAGATCGAGTGCTCGACCGTAGAAGTTGCTCCAAAGGGGTCGGAGATGGAGATGGAGGAGAATTTTCGACTACGTTTCATCTCGGATTGCTGTTCGATTTTCGATTTCATTTCTTCGATATTTGGTCCATTTAATACTTTGAAGTGGGATGTATCTTAGCAAGTAGTCGAGAAGTTGTTCGAAAGGGGTTGCTTTCTGGGGAAACGACTGAAAGTGATGTCTATCTCCGGATTGCTGGTCGATTTTGGTTCACTCGAGACTCTGCAAAAACTTTGATGCAAAATTTCTATCTGGCATCGAATACTCGAGTCTATAAATATTCCAAAATTTATCTCGGATTGGTGTTTTCTCTTAAATTTACTCTGTTTGATCGATGGAGAAATTATTGTTGCCAATCGGAGAGGGGCAGAAGACTTGCCAAAAAACGGTGTCGAGAGTGAAACGAGAACGTCGAAGGGTGCAAGAAGAAGAGGACCAACCGCATCCGGCGTTAATGGATTCGTGATTTGCTGAACGATCAAACATTTTTTACGACTACCGGAAGCGGCCGGTGTACACGATATCGACGGCGATATTCCGCAGACCCGGAAGCTTTTAAGGAACGACGCGTCGATGGGAAATTTCGATAAGGGAACATTGGTAGCGCGTGGAATACGGAAGAGGTCGAAAGTTGGTGTTCGTAGAGCTCGTTGCTGCGCCTTCCCGATGCGGGGGTGCGTCCGTTGCATGAGAAGAAAGTATCGATCGGTCCGTGTCTTGGAAACGTTTTATATTTTGCTTTTTTCCCCCCCTCATCCCCTTCTCCCGTCGACTCGAATTCACGGCGGTGGAGCACGGCTTGGGATTAATTCCGTGTCTGTTTTTTTATTCGAAATTATAACTCGCAAGCCTTCCGGACTTATTTCTCCGGGGTACAATTTCGCGGAGTAATTTCTCGTTAAAGCGGTCTAATATCGACACCGTGTTTTCGATCGAGAATATTTACGAAAAGACTTTGCGTTAGTTTGGAATATTTTTAGATATTTATTAGCAGTGCTACTTATTTACGACTGACAAGGAACCATCGCGAACGGTCCGGCTTCGATTTTGATGAAACTTTCTACACTTATAAAGCAGCCAAAAATAATCGACACGTATTTTTTTTTAGCTGCGGTAACTCGAGTTTAAGGGATGAAACCACCCCTTGAAGTTTTGGCTCGAAACGGCTATCTCGAAAACGGAAAGACATACAAAAAAATTGTTAATGGGCGAGGTTGATGGTTTCTTATGTACAATAACATGGTGTTGAAAAATTTAAAAAAATACAATTTGTTTATAACAAAAAAAAATTTATTAACTTAATTTTTCATTTTATTGAAATTTTCATAATGACAAAAAATGACGAGCATTTTATTCCAAATCCACTGGTATGCGATTTTTTAAAATTGCCTCCTACAGTTTTGCAGATTTTGATGATTTACATCTTGCGCGCACATCCATTATGGTAGTAGCCGTTCTAACTTTGATTTTAATGAAGCACTGTAGGCTTGCACTAAATTATACAGTAATAAGTAGCGAGTAATAATAACAGTAACAAGTTTCTTAACAGCAACGAAAGGATTAATTATTTTTATTGCCCACCTATGACATCGTAGCAAAAGTGGAGCGATTTATAAATTATAAATATATGCAGTGTGTATAACAATTATTCTATATAGTTCCGACAATAGTGGTACTCGTCGAAAAAATGTTTGAAACATAAAGATTTCTTACACCATGCGCATTTAATTATTGCCACGTCACCGCAAATATGACATGTTGGCTCATTTTCAACAGAATAGCAGTACTCAACAGGATTCTGGAATGCATTTGGCTTTTCATCTATATATCCGGATTTATACCAGGAGTATTTAATAAAATTTTGGAACCTTGGCGATGAAAATTGATTGTGGACCAGAGATTGAAGTTTAATTATATTATTCCTAGCGTGGAGATTAATGTCGTGATTTAAAACGAGAACTATATCGGAAAATCGGCGGACGAAATTTTTCAATATACCCATTTTATCATGTTTATTACAAAAACCGTCTCGATTTTAAAGAATGTTAATAACAACAGAGATACAGATGCACATACTAATCTCATTTGACACGTATTTTTATTATACAAATTACACAGAATGCTTTCACAACAGTGAAGATTTAGATAACGTGCGTAAACTGCATGATAGGCGAGCCGCAGAAATGACAATATTTATTTATTCAATTTGTATTTTAAAGCAAGTACATCATGAGAATAATAAGTGTATCTTTATCTCCTGGTATACACACTGTATGTATTTATAATTTATAAATCGCTCCCCCTTTGCCACAATGTCATAGGTGGGCATAAAAAAAAATCTTTTCATTGCTGTTAAGAAACTTGTTACTGTTATTGTTACTTGTTACTTATTACTGTATAATTTAGTGCAAGCCTACAGTGCTTCATTAAAATCAAAGTTAGAACGGCTACTACCATAATGGATGTGCGCGCAAGATGTAAATCATCAAAATCTGCAAAACTGTAAGAGGCAATTTTAAAAAATCGCATACCAATGGATTTGGAATAAAATGCTCGTCATTTTTTGTCATTATGAAAATTTCAATAAAATGAAAAATTAAGTTAATAAATTTTTTTTTGTTATAAACAAATTGTATTTTTTTAAATTTTTTAACACCATGTTATTGTACATAAGAAACCATTAACCTCGCCCATTAACAATTTTTTTGTATGTCTTTCCGTTTTCGAGATAGCCGTTTCGAGCCAAAACTTCAAGGGGTGGTTTCACCCCTTAAACTCGAGTTACCGCAGCTAAAAAAAAATACGTGTCGATTATTTTTGGCTGCTTTATAAGTGTAGAAAGTTTCATCAAAATCGAAGCCGGACCGTTCGCGATGGTTCCTTGTGAGAGAAAATATTTGTAGAAGCTCGGAGTTATTTATTATTTTACACTGTACGCTGTGCGTGTCTCAACACTTCTAGGCGCCAGTGTTCTATTTGTAGCGTACACCGTAACATCAAAAAATTGTTAAACGTATAAAAAATGAAACTATGGTACTTAATGGGTTCGTAAGACCTAAGACAGCGAATCTGTCGGATTTTTCAGGATCTCTTCGTTCCTTCGAATCTACGCGATGAATTCTCGTGTCAAATATTTCTACGAGTGTAATCGGGGTTAGCGCAGCCTGGTATCGAAGTTATTGCGTCGTGCTCGCCACAAATCTCGATTTACGAGCTCAGGATCTGGATATCGGTGGGATATCGGCCACGTCGATATCCTTCTTCTTTTCTCGTTACTTTTCGTTCCCGCTTTAACGACTATCTACCGTTGTCGATAACTCTTCGCTCCCTTGAGAAAAGGAGAGAAAGATTTGATAGTTACATAAAAGGGAATGCCCACATCTAACGCGAATAAAAATTCACAGATGAAAGTATACTCGTGATAATAAATTCTAATTACAGAATCGACTATTACAAACGAAACGTCCGTGAGTATTCGAACAAACGTCGCTCGAAGCGACATTCTCCCCCTGTGCGAGCGTTCCTCGAGCCAAAGACTCCCCCTCACGCTTTCTCAAAAATCACAATCGCAATTTCGAGCTCGCCAATCGCGGCGCGGGTATCGATTTCCGAACCGTAATAAAGCTGTTTCGACGAGCGCGTTCCGCGGAAAGAATCATCCCCCGAAGACGATTTAAAATTCCCCGAAGCTCTCCACGCAGAAAACCCAGCCTTTCCCATTCGCAAATTACTTTTCGTCTCTATTCTAGCCCCGTCGAAAATTCGTCCCGGGGAATCCTTTTTGGGGGCTGAAAATCACCCCCAAATTAGCGATCACGTTTATTCGGGATCTGTTTATTCCTCCATAGAACCTCGAGAACGTTCAAAATAGAATAATATATCCGTAGAAAGATTGTGAAAGTAATTACAAAATAAAGTCTGAAATTTTGTAACGTAATATTCTCCAAAATTTTCTTCCCCCGAAATACGTACGTGAGAGTTGTTTTCTTGGGAAAGGGGGAATGGGAAATTGTTAAAAAATGGTGGGAATTCTCGAGACGTGTTTCTGGAGCGGTATCGCAAGCCCAGGCGTTCTTCAGTCGCCCGCGGGCGCGGCTTCCGATCGATCACCCCGCCCACGTCCTTTTCCTTCCGCTTTTCGCAATGGAAATCGCGGTCAGCCAGGCTTTGCGGCCCTCCAGAACCTCTTTTTATCGAATACACCCTCAAAGGAGTCGGTTTTCGCGGAGCGCGTCGAAAACTGGCCAGGCCCTCGTCCCCTAACCCTTTGCCGGAACGGGTCCGCCTTTCAGGCCAGCCCCTCGTTAAGGGTGGGTTTCTTTTATGCAGTCCGTGTCAGCTACTTGAGAGTAGCTGCCGCTCTGCGGCTCCCTTTAACGCGGTAATTGAAATTACGCTCGATGGTTCTTTTTTTTTTCTTTTTCTTTTTTGTTTTTTTCGTTGGGTCGTTTCTCCATTGTTCCCTTCAACGTTTGCGCTTCGGGGAGGGAACGAACTTTTCTCGCGGGGAATAAATTGCGGGAAGTTGGAGCCCCGTGGACTTTTTGAATCGTGTGGAAATTGCATTAACGTTATCTGTAGTGTCGATAGTGGTCAATGTACACGGTGCTTGAATTTCTTTTGTGCAAACGGTCCCCAACGACGCCATTCGCTGAAACAGGGTGTTTCCTCAGCTCTCACGGTGATTCATGAATTCACGAATATTTTGTGTTTTCTAAGTCGCTGAAAAATTCACTCGATATTGAACATTCCAAACATTTCGACTGAGACGTATTCTGTCTTTCGTAAATATTAAAATATTATCGTAATATACTGTTTCGCCGGCGAGCCGTGAAAATTAAGAGGATTCGTACAACGGATAAATATTTTATTTGCCAATGAATATTTTAATATTTTACTTTTGTTCCCTGGCAAATATTTTAATATTTAGTGTCTATTTAATCATTAAAATTTATCGCCGTTTATCCGTTTAATTCTACCAAGAATCCAAACAAACGATTTCGAGGAGAATATTTACTGGTAACGTGTCTCCACATACAAAAGTTTGGTAGCATAATCGCGCTGGGAATAAATTATACCGTTCGTTCTTGGATTTAGAACTTGAAAATAAGAGACGTGCAAAAATATATTTACATTTTGTCCAAGTTTTTCTGACGGACTCGTCCGCAAGGCTGACCCAGCAAACCTTGCCTTTCGATTTCAATATTTATCGTCGGACTGCGGATGTTCATGCAAATGGATATTTTTATAGAAAACAGATAAATGAAGACTTGGATCAAAATTCACTTCGTCGTTAGAAGATTTGTAAAACGTATCAGTCGTTTTGCATATTTTGCATAATGCATATGTTTTGCATATGACATGTGCACGAATGTATCGCGTGTTCGCAAATGGTTCGCAAATCGCGAGCTTTTTAAACGATAATGTGAAATTAAAATTAACAGATAAACATTGAGAATCGATTCTTTCGAATTTAAACAAAATTACGTGTTGCTTAATACGTTGCGAGTTACAATGTATTTGTTAACTATCGATGAACCTAAATTATGCGAAATTGTACGAAACACTTTGAAAAGTTTATCAAAATGTTACAACGTTTCAAGTGATGTTCTACACGATACATCGTGCATATTATTTGCATATTTTTTGCAGGCACTTATGTGCATATATTACACGCATAAACGTCATATGTTCTTTGTATATCTGGCGTGCATAAACATCTTCGGTATGGCTATCGATCATTAATAAAATTAAATATGAATTGTACATGGTTAGCATTTTATTACGGTTAATTTTTTTCAACTTTAGGATCAGTTATTTCCCTTTCGTGCACCCCTAAATATTCCATGTCTTCGACTCGAGAAATCTATTCACCGTTGAGAGTTGTCAACAGACAGGTTTCCTTCCACACAGTAAATGTCACATGCGATGATTTCATCTCGTTCGTTCTGATTCGCCATTTTCTGAGGCAGCATTGCACTTCACGTGGATTTCTCCGGACATGTGTGGAGGCTATTATTGGATCTGAACGGGATGCCATAACTGTACGATCGGCAAAGGTTACTATTCTCTTTGATGTGGAAAAATCTATGCACAAAAGATTCTAATAGAAAGAGTATATCTCTTCATCGAAGAACTCCCAATTTTATCGAGATTTTTCCATTTAACAATACAAGTCTGAAATTTAAACAAACGCGAGACAAACTGTACGAAAGGTGACACAGCTGAAAGTATAAAATCACAGTGACTGCATAGCGCTGTAGCCTGACCCAGTTGCTAAAACCATCCTGTGCAGACATCAGTCTTCCGCCGCTTTAATATTTCATATTTCCTCGTCATATTCCGATCATCTCCGAAGAAACTGACGATGACTCGTCGTTATTCCGGCTCAGAAAACACACGGAATCGCACCGCAAACTTCGTGGCAATGTCGCGAATCTTATTTATCACGGTGTTTGAATGGTTTAAATCGGCGCTGTCCGACATAAGCCCCGGGAGCTTAGGGAGATTCCCCCACCATGGCTCCTTCACCATATTACAGAGACGCCGAGGCGGTGTTAGTGGGGTGGTGGGAGACAAAGCAACGCTTTAAATCATTCACGAAGAATTATAGTGCATGAGTTGCAAGATAGTGCGAGTAATTACGAAACCTTTTCGCGCTGCTATAATATTACGAATGTAGGTCAAGTTTGAGCAGCCTCCGTGCTTTCGTGAATCATGCCAATAATATTTCGAGCCGCTTCGAGTTTCGTGTTACCATCCATACTAGTTTTCTCATATTTTTACGATATACAGATATTCGATAATTCAATCGCGTCTCTAATGACTTTAAATAATGATTTAATTCTGCATCGATAAATCGTGTTCTCAGAGAAGTTTCGTACGGAATACTCGAGCGTCGCGGAAACGTTCGCAGTTTCACACGGCTGCGATTTAAACTTATCGACGTGGGCGTTGAGCCGAATCCACGGCGTTACAGCGGAACGTAAATTTTCGCGGGACTCTCGAGCCGCGAAAGGGAAGCGGTTCCCCGTCCCGTAGAACAAAGAAATTCTTCGTTCATCCGTGCGGAAACCGCGCTCGCGGAAATCCTATCTGTGTTTGCTCTTCCGTATCGCGGTTTCGGATACGGCCGCCGGTACCAGCCGTTTCGGCGATCTTTTCGAGCCTACGCGAGTCGCCGTGATAAGTGCACCGGCCCATTTGCAATTTCTTCCCAAACAACCACGGTGGTCGAACGGAAACGAAACGAACCAAACCACCGGGGAAACAAATTTGGTAACAGTTTTCCTGTGTTCCAAATTATATGACGCCAATTTTAGAATCGAGGAAGTAGCATTCGACCGCAGTTTCCGGCGCCTGGACGCAGGGTTTAAACGACTCTATTTATTCAATGGATTCTGTTGTAATTTATATCCAAGCTTGATTCAAGTTTCATTTATGATAACGCAAATTGAGTTTAGCAAATATAGGAATAAAATTTGCATTATAGGTATTTATACGTTTCTGCGAGAGAAAGAATATTTTTTTATTTTCAATATTAATAAAGACGCTCGAATGAAATGTTGCCGTGGATTAAATTAGACGTAAGCCAAGTTTCCGGGAATCGATGGTCCCGGATCGGTCCGTGACTAATTGAGAATTAATGGAGATAAAACGCTTACACCGCTAACGATCAACGGGGATTAATAAATATTCTGTTGACGCAAGCAACGGGATCGTATTCGAAGAGGGGAGAGTCGTTTTCAATTATTTATCGTCGGCTTCCAAGATGCCCGGACGGCCCAGCTTGCGATGGTTTTTACTTCTATGAAAATCAATTGTTTCGCGCCGGCTTCGAGCGTTATCTGGCAATTATCGAGCGAACGGTGCCGTTTCTCAACTACTTCCTGCAATAACTAGGAACGATAAGGTGAAGTAATTCTCGCCGGGATTTCCCAAGTGTCCTGTCTCCGCTGTTCTCCCGATTGCGGCCGCTCTGTTCCTCATTTCGCGGAGCAGTTTCAAAGGACGATAATGCCTGCCGGCGCAATTGATAATATTTTCTAACGTTGCGTCGCGACGCTGGGAAAAAACATTCCCCGGAGAAAGAATTCTTAACGATACTCTGATCAACGGAGTATCCGTTAAAAATACGATGATAGTGGTTTACGCGAAACAAATGGAAAATATTTTCAAACTTCTTTGCTCGGTTCTTATAATTACTGGAACAATTAAAGAGCAGAAATAAAAGATGTCCGGTCGTTACGAGCAAGTAGATTAAAACCAATAATTCACATTTCACGCTCTAATTGCTATCCTCCTTAATAATTGGGGTTCATTAAACGAACAGACCTACTATAAATAGAATTCGCGCAAACGAAATTGTGCCAGCTTTGCTTTAACCTAAATCCCGTTAAAATATATTCTGCTGTTAAATTAATAAAATATAAATTTAATCGGAGCTCAGAATTATTCAAATTTTGCATACGACCGGAAGTGAGAATTTCCGTTCTTTTTCACGAATACTATTAACCGTGATTTCTACGATTATACCGGAAATCATTCTACGTCGCAATATTTACCCTCCGCAGAGAAAACAATTTTCGTCCGGCCAGATTTATCATTCGCTGGGAAAACAGTCGATCGCGGAGAGGCTGAAAATCACGGAGCAACGATAGATTAATGCACCGAAGCGGCGGCTAGCGATCGTCGTACGTCATCGAGCGACGATTTATAAAGTCGCGGAGTCGATGGTACGAAACCAGCTACGCGGATTCACCTCGTCGCGTTGGCCACGAAATAACCTAGCGGATCTTGGACCGTCTGGAGCGGGCTCTGAGGATGACAACCGGCCGTATTTTCCCGGATAATGGTCTTGGCTTTCTTCTTCCCTCCTTTGTCCCCGGTCGGAGACCGATACTCTCTTTTTAGCTATTACGTTCGCAGCCGCCGATTCAAACGTTCGCTGCAGACGACGAAATTATCGAACGGTCGCAGACCTCGTTTCCGCGACCGTCAGTGTCGCTTGATGATCTTTCAGATACAGTTCTGTTTCTTCCGAGACTCTTCGCGGCACAGAGCCCCTTTACCGGTTCAATCTTGACCCGATAACATCGGGACGATCCTCATTGTTCTCCAACCGCGTCGTCTTTGATGGATCGTCCCCGGTCCGCTTGGAACTTTCAGCAGGTTGGACACTCCGGTAAAAAAATGTCTTAATAAAAATCCGGTAAAAATCTTGTAATTTAATTTCACATTTGTTGGGCGTGGAAGAATTCAATTTGTATTATTTACGACGCATTGTAGGAGTCGTTCGATCGAACGTATATCGCAGCTTGGACTCGAGAATGAACTTTGAACACAGGAAACCCGAATCGCCGAAAACGTCGGGACAAAAGCGGTAGACGGCTTACGATCGGGCAAAAAGAACAAAAAATTCCACACGTCTGATTCAGCGGCTGACGCAAGAGGAAATCTACCGGCTTAGAGTTATCAGAAATTTTTGATACGATGCAGGAAAACCGAAAACCGAAATAAATCAATCAAAACGTCCACGGCAAACAAAGAGAGAACCGTCAGTGAATTGTGACTGAAATTTACAGTTCGAGATTAACCTTTACGCCGGTATTGCCGGAATACTGCCTCCGCGGCGGTCGGGCTTAATTATTTTGAAATTTACAACTCGCGTTCCCGGCTGTTTGCCCGCTGAAATGTTATTTTTGCGACGAAGGACGCAAACAAGTGTATTTTGAAAGTGCGTCCCGTTGCATTCGTCGGCGAATCTACGACAGAATATGAAACTTTCCATTCGAACGCCTTATTTGCTCGCTGCGTCCGGGCAGATTTACTATTCCATTGCTTGCGTCACGTCTGACGTATCGGGCATCGCGCGAAAACACCGTTAAAACTTTCCGCGAGACACCTACGCGCGTTCCGAACGATCCATTCTTCCGTCGTCATGCCTTGGGATCATCGATAAAACCTGATTATTTAATGAAACTGTAATACTATCGTGAAGACGAAGCTCTTTAGGACCTCGATGAAAATCATCGTTTGCATTTGCAATGCTTGTGAATAAGCTACAACGGAGTACATCTGAGTTTTGTGAGAATTCTAATTTTATTTCTTGTTGGTATTTATCTGATATCGAGAAGGCAGTGAATCGTACAGAATATAAATGAAGAACGTAAAGGAAGGAATCGACGTGTATTATGAAAGTGATTGGCTCAGTGGTTGCAGCGATGTGCATTTTATTCGTTCGAAGTCCTCTATGCACAGAATCATTGTAGTATTTTGTAAAATGGTGATCTAGCTTTCGATAAGTTTCCATTTTCTTCTGATCATCCCCCGAACTAACGAAACGAGAAACCAAAGGGCAAAATTTGACACTGTCTCGGTTTTCAGAGATACGATTTTTGTAGCAAATTTCACCCCTCGAATTTCTTGCAGTGTCCAGCGGTTCCGGGAGGGAATAAAAAGTAAAGGGGAAGGATCGCGTAGCGTCGATCATCACGGATCGCTGGTTTACGATCCGTCGAAGCCGGGCGTGCGAAATCCGGCCGCCGCGCCGGTGTAATTTCCAGAGAGGCTTAAAGCCGAACGGATTGACCCAGGTCGCGAATTCGCCGGGCCTTCGTTTCGACGACTTTTTACCGCCCTTCGTTCCTCCCCTGGCCCCGTCGGCGCGGGGGAGGGCGTCCCTCCCCGTTCGGATTTAGGGCGCTATTTAAATAGAGGCTTATGGGGCAGGTCCGTGTCGCTTTCTCTCTCTTTATCCCTCGCGTTGTTATCTGGAGCAGCGGCGCCCGTGTCTAGCGGAGGCTGTGTCGTATTGATCTGTTGGCTCGCTTGCCAGCACACGCCGAAGAAAGAGAGGGAAAAGTAGGGAGTCGGTAATTTATCGCGACCCACACCACGATGTTCGACCGGGAATCGCGCGACGCCTACGAACGAGCCCGATCGAAGACGCGACGCTTCGAACTAACGATTCGATCCGCACCACAGATCACCCCCAATTAATTATCACCCAAAATACCGCCCAATAGGTATCACTCAAAGATTTTTTGGTCACTTGGAACGAGATTCTCAAATTCATATTTTTATTAATAGAATTAATTAAATGGAAGCTCTGTAGTCGGGTTATCTCAACCCTTAAATATAATAATTCTATTAGAAGATTTTTGTATCTCACTTGGGTAAAATATTTTCACCTTCGCGAACGATTTTCGATTCCATGCCCATCGCGTCGCACGGATTTCGCAAGAGTTCCACGCGACGGGCGGTCACGAGCATAAATAATCGAATTCACGACACGATCGGAGACTTTACAAATTCATCGAAAGGCTTGCAACACTACCGTTTCCATACGCCTTGCGCAACGATTACAACAACTGGCCCTTGAATCGTCGCACGATCCAAACAAGGCCAGTGAACTGTTTCGAATCGAATCGATCGTTCGGATAAAATTATCCGATGACGTGTCTGGAATTCTGGCTCGAAGACGAGTTTAGCTTGCTTTTGATAATACGGCCCGTTGAAAGCCCCGTCCCATAAATGTCGCTTCTTCTCGCGCGGAAGTCTTGTTTATACGCGTATGTGCAAACTTCCAACGTGTCGTTGGAAAGGTTCTTTTCTCGGTCTAAATGGAGTACTCCTTTACGAGGAAAAAGATACACACGTAAAACACGTTGACTGCCATGGTGGTACTCGAACCCTATTGTAGAGTTTTAAATAACTGTCAATAAGAGAAGATTATAGAATTTTGGTGCATTATTGAGGCGATCGTGCCGGTTTCTAGTTGAAATATTTGCCGATTTTTGTCCAGGTGCGTTCTCTTGGGCGCTCGAAGCTGCCATCTGTGCAAACCGAACGATCACGTGTCCCCGCGACGAGCCACGCGTGCAAAAATTATTAATTACGCGGCACGTTTAGGCTCGGTCGAACGAGTTCTCGGTTTCTGCGAGGCTTTGGGGAAACGAGATCGGTGCGATGACACGCTGCTCGCTCAGCACGTGTTTCGGGCTAATGTCAAGGTCTGAAGATGTATCGGTTTCATTCAACGACACGAAACTCGATATCAAACTACCAGGAAAAAATTATTACTCCTTCCTGGTGGCATTCTGTCAATGGATCGAGTCCTTCGTTCTTCAAATCAGTCAATGTGTATCAAAATGTAGATATAAAGACCTGGAGGGTGAGATCAACCCTCCTAGCAAGTATTGTAATGTTTACTACAACTTTTTATTTTTTCTTTTAATACACAAAGGTTGCTTTTAACTCTTCCTTCTAATACACGTTGCTCTCGTTACTTTAATAAAAAATCATCCCCATAGACCGTCGATCGTCGGTCCAGAAAGTCGTGCCGTCAGATTTCTCGAAGAATGACTCGTGACATAGCAAGGGAAGGAGTAATAATAACCGATGGGGCTACCGGTATCGGAGAAGAATCCATCCTAAAAACCGCGCGATCGTTCGACGAAACGATATTTTCTCCGGAAGCGTTCGTCCATTGTTCCAATGGGCGCAGCCGTGGGATTAATTTTTCACATCGAAGGAGGCAGCCTCGCCTGGAAGACCCGCGGGGCGATCGATCGATCCGTCTCGAAATCGTGTGCCGCAACGTGGCCCGATGCGCCAAAATGGAGGCCTCGAAGGACGGTAGTCGGTACGGAAACCCGCGAATCGATACGTTTCGCGTACATATGGGTTTGTTTATGCGACGACCTTTAAAACGTCGCCATGATGGGCAGCGTAGCGCACGTGAACGCGCCGATTTGTTGTGTAACCGGTCGTTACGTAACGCGATTCCACACGGTTTCCTCCCGTCCGTCGTCTATTCATTGTCAGAATAGAGTAATCAGAGAGTTGCCAGCTGCAGGCGAGAGAACGCCGTTCGCTAATTCGCCGATAAGTTCGATGATGCTTCCCAAACTCATCCCGAAACGGGGTGGAAGCCTTGATTTTCATCGAAGGGAAGGACAATCGTCTGGAGAAACTTGGAAACTAACGCGGGGCTTGGCGAGGGGTTGTCGAAACCGAATACTAACGAGGAACTACCACGACATCGTCTGGTTCGCGGAGAACGGAGAAGGAATTGTTCATACTTATAGTCATCGCCGTGGGGTCACTTTGTGCAATCAAGAGTTAGATCAACGGTTTACCAACTTTTCGGAACACGATGTTAATATACATAAACGGGGAACGTAATAATAGTTTACTTAGAAACTTGGTACCCGTGTTACTGGTCGTCGTCGTGTTGTTGGTAGTCGAACACGAGAATACGCGATTCTGTGTCCATGCAATTTCTAAGCGCCTTGGCAGGAAAACGCGATTAAAAAATATCGTAACTGGTAATTCTTAAAAATGACGTCAATGTTTTGTCGCTTGCTGCACAAATAGCGTGAGTACGTGCACTGAATAAATGCAGCTGTCGGAGCTCAATTGTAAAGATTAGTTGATGTGATCGTCATTTTATTTATTTGGGGGTTTGGGAATGGGACTGTCCATTTTAAAGAATTAAAGGATCATTTTGGTAACTTCGTGGGTGTAGTTGTTATTTATGCATCGTTTTTTAACGATCTCTTTTCGTTTTCCTGGAAGTCCGTGCGATCCACGGAGACACAAGGATTTTTAATAGAAACAAATGGTCTCGTGGTTGACGAGGAAGCGCAGCTAGCGAAGCACTCCGATTTAAACACCTTTCCACTCGAGTAATGGAAGGCAGGGGCGACTAGGTCGGGTCGAGCACCCGTGTCTTGACCCTATTTAGGTCGAGTCGTAATTACATCCACTTTCCGACGCTTCCTGGCTGCATACTTCTGTCTTCATTTCGCCAACTCGCTCCCGGAATCCGCCTCCTCTCATCGTTTGCGCTTACAAAAATTTACGAACGTATTATCAACGACACGGGTTCGTTACTTGTTTAACCGCGTTCGTGCACTCTTGGCACAGTTATGACCCGGGAACTTTTCCTATTAAGTTTGCCCTACGTTACATGTTAATTTCATCCTCTTCGGTTAACGAATACTCGTCGCTTCTACACACAGATTTCCACGTTAAAATTGCCCTCTGACCTCGTCTTGCGTCGCATCGGAACGAAACGAATCGATCTTTCGCACTGCATATTTGATGGCGACGAGTGGGGGCTAAAATTACTCGGTATTTAGTATTCGAATATTTCAGTACTTGAGTTGTATAGTATTTTAAATATATAACAGTATAAATAATTTTTATGTTCCGTAAGCTCGGAGCTTGTAAAAAATGTATTGTCAAAACATTTGGAAATAATTCGTAAATCCCGATAGAAATTATACAAGAGAGAATATTATTATAAAAGTTGAGGACAGTTTTAGACATCTCAGGGATCGTTCGGTTATATTTTTGGTCGCGGAAAGTTTGAATAAAATCTGAATCCGATAAATCTACATCGAAAGGATTATTCCGAGAAGAATCCCTTGGAATAACGCCCAACGGTGGTCCCCGAGTCTAGTCGAGGAACCCAATAGACGACAAGCTCGCCTTCGAGAATCGATCCGTTCGTCAGCTTGCTCCACGTGGACGGGTCTGCACGATTCCCCCCATGCACGGATGCGCAATTATGCGTCGTCAATCGAAACGACGCCATCCCCGTCGCGGTCGATCGTAGGGAGCCACTTGATACACGGAATAGCAACGGAGAGCATAATTATCGTCAGACTTCCTCGCCCCCATCGATTCGTCGCGACGGAGCGACGAGGCCGCCGTTCGCGGAAACCGCCCCGACGCGTCTACGTTGAAAACACCTCGCGTCGGGGGGATTGGAGGCACCCTAAAAAGGACGGAGTTTTCCCGTAGTCCCGTGCTCCATTGACTTGGTTCGCTGAAGGACACTTGTCTGGCCCACATTCAGTCCCCCTTCCGTCGCGTGGCCCTCCATTCAGCGGTCGGTAAAGGGCGTACTCGTAGGTCTTTACGAGCACCTGCAGCCAACCCCTGCGTTCTCACTTCCGAGGTTTTACGGAAAGACTGTCCCTTGAATCGCGTTCAGCCCTTCACCGTCCGTTCTCGTATCCGTTTTGCTCGTCGGGAGCCCACGGAACAGCGTCGATCGCGTCTCGAGTGCGGAGAGAAGTTTCGAGGGATTAATGGGCGAGAGAGTTCTTCGTCGGTGTCTTCTTCTTTCCGTTCGGCGGCGTCGGCGTGCCCTGCGTCTATCGATCAGACGACGCGTCTCGTTGGAAAAAGGTACGCTCGCGAACCTAGTTTCCAGAGCGTCGTTTCGCCCCCGCCATTGGTTCGCGTTAAGCTTTTCGGTCCGCTCGAAACCTACTTTCGGCTCGACCCGCTTTTGGGCCAGCTTTCAGCCAAGTTTAAACCCAACACGATTCCAGTTTCGACCGTCCCGTGTCCGCAACAGACCTACTTTCGACGTACTCCGTAAGGTCGTTCGACCGTAGGGTTGCTTGGTATTTAGAACCATATTTTTAAGACAATTTTTAGTCCACCATTTTCCAGCACCCACAAGACTTTTTGGCGCCTAACCGGGCATGTAAGGAACGTTCCAGGTTTCCACACCCACGGCAAGCGAGCAGAAAAACTCGAGGAACGGTGAAAGATTCCCAGCAGTTTCTTCTCGTGCTCGGCATCCCGGGTTCAATTCGTTTTTAATTATACCCGAGAAGAGGTTGCCTCTGCTCGCGGCGTCTCGCAGCGTTCCTTAATTAATAGTTACACCGGGGCCGCTGTCGTTTAATAGTCGTTCAGGCTGCGTCGCCAGGCACTCGAAAGAACAGGCCCGCTGAACTTGGTCTTTCGAGGCGGCGCATCCGCGATAATTATCGAGCCACCGTTAATCGTTCCTCGCCGTCCCCCGCAGCCAGGCTGCTCCCACGACGGTTGGATCCTCGTCCGGGTAGAGAACGAGGAGACGACGACAAGGCGGTTTTTCCCAGTTACTCGACTCGCAAGGCCGTGTATTTTTAACTTGAGAACCTTCCGGCAACCCTGGCCGGGATCAATACCTCGGGCAACCCCGTCGTCGTTTACTACCGCTGGAAGCAGAAAGGGTGCAGCGGGGGTTAACCTACATATCCAGCTCCGAGCCTTCGCCGCGCAAAGGAAAACATTTTTCTTTCGGCTGGGAAAACTCTCGGCGGCGGAAGGAGGATCGTTCCGGCGAAACGCTATCCCGTACAAGGGAAAATGAGGGGAAAGTTTTCGCGCTGGTTGGACTTCCGCTTCTATTTCTTGCGGTATCGAATCCGGCGGTCCCGCGTTCCTCCGTCTCGAAAGTTTGGCTTGCGTTAAATTATAGCGGTCGGATGATTTTGTTTGTTTACCCGTAAGCTACACCGGGTAATCTCTTTAGCTTTTATCGGGCCAAGTTTCAACGGTAGAAATTATTACGCGAAATAGGATTTACATATTCCGACGACCGAAGGGAAATCGAGAATTTTTCCAATAAACTTGCGTATTCTTTTTATTTCGAGAATAGGAGATGAAATAAGATTTAATTGAATCGACGCTCGCGGCGGGTCCCAGTACAGATTTCCGGAGCTTTTCCCCCAGGGGGATTGTCTGGAATTCAAATATCAGCCACTATTTATTCCCCGACGAAGCAACAAGGTACTGGAAATATTTTCTCGCGGCGAAACCGCAGCGACGGGGGCGCGAACGAGCCACGGAACGGCCGCAAAGGGTGGGTTCGCAGTCGCGTAATTGAAAACTACCCGGCGACCGCGTTGTCTACTGCGATATTCGGGCAAAAAGGCAACGAGGTGAAACCGGTGGCCGGAAAAAAGGGCAGCGCCCGTACGTCCTCTCGTATCCAGTTACAAAATGGCTGCTGATCCGGAGGACTCCTTGGGAGCTTACGCTCCCTTTGCCGCCCTTCGTCTGGCCGTTTCTCGGAAGATCACGATTGGAAGAAAAAAAAAAGAAGGAGAAACAGGACCGCGACGGAATTGAGTTCCGGAGACGGGCATACCCGGAGAGCCTCGACGGTCGTCTAGGAATCCTCGATGCTGGAAAAGGAGAAAGAACGCGGACGGTATTGGCGGCGGAGTGTGACGGATGAAAGGAAGCCCTGAAAGAAGGTGGAGTTTAAGAGCATGGAAAAGAAAATGGCGAGAGACAGTGGAAAAAGGAGAAACAAGGGGTTTGGTGGAAAGAGCCGCGGAGAGAGGACGGATCGAAGGAGGAAAAGTAAAGAAAAGCCTTTCCCTCTCGATGTCATTCGGGTTCAGAGAGCAACTTCCGCAATTGCGACGGGATGCCTCTGTATAAGATGGCCACTCGACGGCACTAAGGGCCAATCCCTTTTATTGCCGTTCGTTTCACGGTAATCGCGTGAGTAGCTGAATATTCGTTGCCCGATTCGCGACCGTGGATTCAGTGAAACGCGTTTTGAATTGGCCCAGAAGCTCGAGGACCGTTTTATCCTTCGACGAGGCTTTCAAGAGACTTTTTATCCACTTGCTCGGTCGGAAATAAGGATCTTACGAAAGTTACAGCCAACGGGCGCCCGAGTGGATCTGTTCCGATCAAGTGGTTCTCTTTCATCGAGACACGCGTGCAGGTTCCACGATGTTCGAACAATTTATTAATATTCGAATGCTTCCTGGCGGCGCGACATTAATAACGAAGGATGTCAGGAATGGTTGCAGGCGTATGGTAGGATTCAATGATTCGAACACTTTAAATTTAACGATATAAACTATTTTATTTAATATTGCGATAAATTATTTGATACAAAGTACATGAAAGACCAAAGTTCGATGCAGAGTGTCTCACTGAGGTCGAAGTCCAACCCTCTCGACTCGTATCTACACCTCCTTCGTTCATCGATACCCATTTGATCTTTGCCTCAACACTTCCATCGTCGACACCAACGATAACGTTTCCTTCTCGTGTCAACGTCCCTTGGCTAAAACGTATACACTAATATAAGTTTCTTTCAATTAGTAAATTCAATATTTATTTTTCACAATTTTGTATATTCACATTCGTGTTTCTCGAACTTTAAATTGACGAAACTATGATCGAGATAAACAGACGACAATCTGTACTTGTGTTGCGCGTAATCGATCTCCAAATGACCAACGAAATAAACCACGGAGGACCCCGAGGGTTCGGATAAGAGCTCTTTGTCGAAGAGCGCTGGAAGCCCGAGGGAGCATTATACCGTGCGAATACGTCGAAAACGATTGGCTCTCGTTCGACTTCTTCGGGAGGGGCGGGTGAAACCCGAAGGCGACACCCCGAGTAACCGGAAGCGGCGTTCCGTTTCAATGCGCGATCGTGAAAAGAGCCGATAACACGGGCTCCGAGTAAAAGCAAATGCCTTTCGAAGATACTGGGAGTCTTTTAATGTGATTTTGCACTTGCAGAAAGCCTCGGCTCAATAACGATAGGGCTTCTTTGTGGGAGACTCGCATACGTTTATCCGTGGCTGCTTTCCCTCGTGCGGCATTTCGGTTTCGGAATCTTCTACGAACCGTATCTCCGACTATACTTTGAATATTATTGGTATCCAGGATCTAACGAGGGTCGCGTCGCTTCTTGTTGCAGATTCACAAATTCGAGCAAGCGTCAGCGTGAGTCCCTGGCGAACGTTTCCAGTTACTGTCGGCCCCAAGTAGCCGTATCCTCGAGAACCAGCCGGCGTTCGTAGCAAGACGGCCAATCGTGCGAACGTCCTCGGTAATATTCCGCGGCTGCCACGACCAGCAACAGCCCGAAGATTCTCCCAGCAAAGGCCAAAATGCACATCGAGGTGCAGGTGGCGCTCAACTTCGTGATATCGTACCTTTACAACAAGCTGCCTCGCAGGCGGGTGAACATCTTCGGCGAGGAGCTCGAGAAAGCGCTCAAGGACAAGTTCAAGGGTCACTGGTACCCTGAGAAACCGTTCAAGGGATCGGCGTTCAGATACTTGAAGACCGGGGACCCCGTGGACCCGGTGTTGGAGCGTGCCGCGAAGGAGAGCGGCGTACCCATCCAGGACGTCCTGGAGAACCTTCCATCCGAGCTCGCCGTCTGGGTGGACCCTGGCGAGGTCAGCTACCGCATCGGCGAGATGAACGCCGTGAAGATCCTCTACTCTGAGAGCGGCGATCCCCACGACGAGAGCTCCGCCGACCGCGAGGTGACCAAGACCTTCAACCCCGAGGCTCAGTGCTTCAGGCCCATCGAGGCCGTGGGCACATCGCTGGGCGGTCTCAGCCTCAGCCCCAAGTCCACGTCCCCGTTCCCCAGCTCGCTGGGCAGCAACGCGAGCAACGGCTCCTCGAACAACCAGCAGAGCGGCCATGGATCCGGTTCCTCGTCGGCGCCATCGCCGACGCCCATCAGCAACTCGTTCAAGCGTTCGCCTAGTCCTGTCACAGTCTTCATACCGCGCACCACTGCGCCGCTCACTTTTACCACCGCCACCTTCGCTCAGACCAAGTTCGGCAGCACCAAGCTGAAGACCAGCAGCAAACGCGCCAACAGGTTCGTAATAGAGATACGCGGTTGCGTAAGGTCCTCCGTAAGGGTATCGTGCGCTCGAGCAACGGGTTACCAGCACACCGGGCACGACGCACAGTGGCTCATTTAGCCGAAAACTTGGCCAAAATGCAATTTTTTAAGTATTAGCGACCTTGAAACAAATCTAAAGACGCCTTCATACTTTGGCCAGCTTCTCGACAAAATAAGCCATTGTGCGACGTTCGTAAATAATTGCTGGTCTACGTCGCATCGAGCAATCGTGGGTGTTTTTGCTCGCCAACGAGAATCGCGATTCAACGGGAAGGGATCGATTTACCTGACAGAACCTTTCGGTGGCTACGCGATAGGTCTGCTTTTGGGGACACCAAATATTGTTGAGTGTCAGGTTTCAAAGTGACACATTTCATTAAGTATCCCATGCGTGTCCATGTCACGGAAAAGGTATGTCAGGTAAATGCAACGCTTTGTCTTCTAACCGCCAACTACCCGAGAGCCAAAAGCTATCGAGCAGACAGATGAACCGCACGTAACCGTCTTGCTTTCAGAATGTCCCCCACCGAGTTCTCGAACTACATAAAGCAGCGCGCCATGCAGCAACAGATCCACCATCACCACCACCATCAGCAGCACCAGCAGCAGCAGCAGCAACAGCAACAGCAGCAACAGCAGCAGCAGGCGGCACCCGGCGGTTTGCCGGTATCGCGGAGTTCCCCGCGCAGTCGCAGCCAGTCGCCCGGAAGCATAGTCGCGGGCGCTGGTCAACAGCACACGGATCCCAGCGCGTATTTCTTCCAGCACGGGCCGGCAACCTATCATCCCCAGTTCCCACACCGCAACATCTTCGACTCGTCGAGCCACGGCGGCTACCTGTCCGCCGATCTCTACACGGGCGCGAACTTCCCGTCGTCGTATCTCGATCCAGCGACGGTCGCTGGCCACCAGTTCTACGGGGGCAGCGTGAACGGGAACAGCAACGCGGGAGCCAGCAACGGGAACTCCCACAGCGCCGGGAACCTCGGCCCGGTGGGTTCTGCCACGACGAACAGCAACGTGAACGGCACCGCTCAGCAACAAGACAAGACCGCGCTGGTCGACGGTCTGAACAACTTCGGCCTGGGCTCCGTGGCGTCGTACTCGGCCAGCCAGTACCAGCAGCATCTCCTCGTGGCCAACTAAATTGTGTCCGGCACGGGTCGAAGCCGAGCGAGGAGGAAACTTTGCTGAGAGGAGAGGAACAGGAGGAACAAGAGAGACGGAAAAACCGCCTTTCCGGTCTCTCCAACGTCGAGACGTCGTCCAAAGTCTAGGTTCCGTACCCTGACACACCCGATCCGCTTGCACCATCCGATGGCTTCTCGCCTAGAGGAGGCCGTCGTCGAACTCCTGCTCACCCTAGTTCCAGCTCTGTCTCTCTCCAGAGGATATCCAAACGGTGTAGCTCCAATCACACACACACATCCCCGCACGTTTGATAATCGACGTCATCTCGGCTAACGGCGACTCCTGATTTCTCGTTCGATCTGTCTCGTCGGGGGAGGATTCGCTCGGTGGGTCGCGCGGTCGCTGGGGGCAGGCTGCTGATCCAAACTGGAGAACCGGAAGATCGGGACGGTCGGCAACCTGCGGCCACGACGGTGAACGAAGAGATTCGCGAGAGAGGGAGTGAGAGAGAAAGAGAGAAAGAGTGAGAGCGTTAAGAACGCGTACACGGACTGTGTGCCGAACCGGAAGCGTGCGTGCAAGACGTTTTGACGAGATCAGAAGGAGGAGGAACTTGGACGCGACGGGGACTCGTGGGGAACGTGAACGCGCGATCGACTTAAACGTAGAGCTTCGCGTACAGTAACGTTCTTTGTATCAACCGTATAATAACGGACCCGATCGCGATACGCCGCCATGGCGTCCCGGTTCGAATGGCTGCTCCTGTGGCTACCCTTGGATCAGCCACTCGAGACGACCCGTATCTCGGGGTCATTCATGGTTTCGGTCCAGAAAGAATCGTACGACGCGCGCCCACGCCTGGGACAGCGAAAAGGCCAAGAGACACAAACACTCGGACACACACGACACGGACGCAGACACACGTACACGACATGGATTGACACGCAGAGACATTCACCGTATACCTGGCGACGAACACATATAATTATACGATACGTACACACACCCCTCGTGGGCCAACGATCATCGGGGACACCAGAGGGGACCGGAGGAGTGAAACACTTTCGCGCACGACTTCACCAACACGTACACAGATATTACCAACGTGTAATAATTTATTTTTTCACTGGTATAGTCGGAGAATTGATAATGAATATATCTGTAGAGCCTATGTATTATATTCAAGAATAATGCACTCACTTCACGGGTTCTCGCGAAACGGTAGGAACTACTTGTGAACCCGAGCTACAGAAGCGTCGACGAACCGACCATTCGTACTCTAGAGCGTTCGCGACGAGAGAGAAAGAGAGAGAGAGAGAGAGAGAGAGAGAGAGAGAGAGAGAGAGAGAGAGAGAGAGAGAGAGAGTGAGTGAAAGAGGCGACTCGTTCCCTTGGAACCATCAGCGAACAGACCAGGACCAGCGGAGACGAACGAACAACGTCTTTCTTGAACGATCGAGGGGGTTCCGAGAGTGGACGATACGCGGTCACAGCTTCTTCGAACCCCCGGGTGATTTCTTTGTCGATCGAATCGCAGACGATACACGCAGTTCCATACCGTTTGGAAAACTCGTCCTCGGTACGATTTTACATTTTATTTTTATAATAAATGCAGTAGAGCGTAGGGGAGAATACAAGGGGGAGGAGGGAGTAGAAAGGAAATGAGAATGGCGGCGTGTTCGTAGGAACGGGAACGGGCTGCGTTGCGGGGTCCTCCGAACCAGGGACGAGCAAAATTTCATCAAAAATTGCTGGGAATTGATACAACGCGGTCCCCGATTTCTAAAAAAAAATCGATGGCTCAGTTATCGACACGGTTTTTGACAATAGACCCTTCGAACGACAATAGAAAATTCCGTGCATTATTTTCTGCCCGCATTGTAACATTTTGTGGAAAACACTGTCATTCGCGTAATAAAAACAGTAGTTTGTTTTATAGTTGAAATTGTTAAGGAGTAAGCCACTAACGTACAAATTTCACAGTATAACGATAAACGTAAGGACTGCTTTTTTATACATTTACCTGCAAAATTAATGTCCAAAGTTTACGATGTTGCCAACGATCCTTTACCGAAAGGACCTTTACAATTGCTGATGTAAAATGTCGATGACTGGGTAGGCGTCGAGATCAGGATGAGATTCATCTTCCGTTCGTCCGGATGAGAATTTTGCCCATCTTTGGCGGGGAGTTAATCTCTGGCTGGACGTTTCCTTTCGACGCTGGTCCACGTAGCGTCGCGACGACTCCCGAGTACACTAGCTATCGGACGACGCACCCTCGGCTCGTCCAAGTTCGCGACACCAGGCGAGGGTGGAAGTTGTCGAACTTTCCTAATTCCCGTGCTATCGAACGAGCTCTTCGGTTTCTTGCTGGTTCATCGATCCCTGGGCACGGTCGAGGCTGCATGTCCGAAGTTCAGAGTCGTTTCTTCCGCGCACACACAGACACACACACGAACACACACAGGATTGCCACGCGATCGTGGGAACCACGTTCACTGGCGAGTCGCGGAGAATGTCTCGGGCTATCGGAACCGTCGCAAAATCATTTCCCCGTCGTTCGCAACTCGATATCGCGCGAAGTAAGTTTCTGGAGCAAAATGACGGATTTCTCTCGCGCCGTGAACGTCGCTCAGGGGCATTCTTTGCGGCTCCGCGCGGTACAAAGGACGAGGAGCGTCGAAGAGAAACGGGGGCGTCACGGTTAGCCGCGAGGAGCCCACAACCAGCCGGTCTGCGTTCGCGAGTATAATTAGGTGATTACGTTATTAAAGACCGCCGTCACTGTCCTCGACGGCCAGAACACGACCGCGCCGCTGACCCAAAGACGTATCGAGATTGTTGCTCGAGAGGTCGATAGGACCAGATTTCCATGTGAACGGTCGTCGAGCTGTCTCCTGGTCGAGTGTTACTTTCAATTCTATTGGATTGCTTTCTCCGCGACAGTATGGGGCACGGGTCCCTTTTACTCGTGCGTTTAAATTTGATTTAACAAACACTCGGATCCATCAGTCTTTTCTCCAGTCTGACGGTAAACGGAACATTTATTCACGACGAGGACGTCCTCGTAATCGAAATTGCCTCTTACACGATTCTTTTACCCGAGAGTCTTTGTTCCCTGTTCTCAGAATTAAAAAAAACGCGGACGTAAAAGGGGCTGCCCCAGCCTCGATTTCCAGCTCGACGACCAGCAACGATCGTCCTGGGTCTCCGGCGAACGATCGAAAGATCGGGTGAGCTGTCCGTCAAGCGGAGGACGGGGGGCGGAGGTGCCGTGAGCCGCGGGCCGGGCACTAGGTGCTAAAAGTATTAACAAAAAAAAAAGTGTTTAATCTTGTCGTCGTGGGACAAACGTACGGAATGCGCGCGGCCTTGGAGACTGTCGACGAGCTCGCGCGTAGAAAAATAAAAAAAAATATAATGGCAGGGTTCCTTCGCGTCGCTCGATCCGCTCGATCCAAACGCGCGCGTCCACTCTCCTTAGAACTAGTTTCTAACCGTTAGCGTGACTTCGTATCGTGTAAGTGTTGTAGCATAATTTTAGGCGTGACCGTTAATCGTTCTTTCGTACGAATTTTTATATAGCCCGTTTTGTATATGATCGACGCCGCACACAGGGCAGCTTCCGTACTGCTGGGCCGCGATCGACCGATGCCGGGTCGCGGTCGTTCGCGCGACGGATCGAGGCACAAGGGATCGACGCGTCGTCCAGATCCTCGCGATCGAGGCTGACCTGGAAGGATCGTGTGTTCAATTCGATAACCACGGAGCCGCGCGCCGCTGGAAACCTCGATTCGGAGCAACCCGACGGGAGGGAACGACAAACGTTTCGTCGAAGGGTGTTTCCGATCCAGCGTCGCGGCCGGCTCTCGCCGTTTAGGATCTATCCGATCGGTACGCTGTTAGACAAATTATTAGGCGACAATTGACGAGCACCGTGAGCGCAGAAGCATCGAGACGGCGAGCGAGTCGGCAGGACGGGTCTCCAGTCGCGCGGGGGGTGCTAACACAAGTTTTTAACTGCGGAACTAATAAGGGTAGACAGGGGCGAGAGACACGGGAATTAGAGGCGCGAGGGGACGAGGCGGGAGGACAGTACCCTTTAGTAATATCTAAACTTAATTGTAACTATTAACGATACGTACGACTGTGGTAGCTATGCTAGTACCTGCTATTGTTAAAGAGAGAAAGAAAGAAGAGAGGCGAGAGGGGGATGAAGTCGATGAAGTGTGACGGTAATCGCGACTTTAAGGGGGTGGCATATACGATGTCCATCGGTGGGATCGGTAGGATGAATATTCGGCGGTGAATCGTGCTTACTATTCGTCGCGATTAGGGTCGTTTTCCCGCTGATAGACGGTGGACGCTCGACGGGGTTGAGGATATCGGATGAGAGAGAGAGAGAGAGAGAGAGAGATAGCTCCTGGTAACCGATTATTTTTCTAATCTTTGTAATCGAACGGAACGGGATCCCCGTATTCGACCGGAAGGGAGATCCCCGGAGACGATCTCTATCGACGTCGGCGTCCGCGTCGAACCGATGGACGTACAGAGGGACGACAGGGGAGGAGAGCAAGCGTTGCAATAAGTTGCGAATCAAACGGATCTCGGCTTGGGACGAGAAGCTCAGCTCAGCGAAGAATCAAACACACGATGTATACTCTTTTAAGAAAAACCAAAAAAAAAAATACGGGAGCGAGGGACGCGCGGTGAGGAAGGCACGCGACGTTGGGAGGGACGAGTCGTGAGGGCGGAGAAGGAAGGGCGCGATCCGGTCGGAGCTATACCGATAAGAGCATACATTGAGGTACACAAAAGATAAAAAAAAAAAACATATAGTATTATACGATTACAATACGATTGTAACGAACACTTTATAAGCGAAGAAACAAAAATGAAAAAAAACAAGAATTACGCATAGTTTTCCATAATCTGTAATGGATGTATTCGTTAAACAAAACTGACGAGGGGGAGTTTAAGGTTAAACGAGAAACAAAGATATAAGTCATACGATGCATACACACACGTATTACACACACACACACACACACACACACACCTTACGTACACAGAGAGATACATACGCCACGGCAGACACGTATACAAAAGTTCGAAGTAACACGGGTACACGACACAACAAGAAGTAAATGAAAAAGAACAAAAAAAAATGATGAATAAGTAAACGAAGTAACATGACGAAGTAAACAACGGTAATCTGTCTCTTTAAAGTATCATGTGTCTATAAACTATAGCGATCGATATTGTCTCTTTAACCGTAAATGGAGAAACAAGTAACCGTGGTAACGTAATAATGTCATAGCGATAACCGAACACTGCAATATTAGATATAATATATATTCATACATTTATAGAGGTGGAAGAGAGCTATGGGAAATAAAACGAAACGGGAAATGCGCGCAGCTCGAGTGCCGAAAAAATGACGGGGATACAAAAAATGAACAAATAAGAAAAAAACAGAAAAAAAAAAAAATAATGAAAAGAAACCGACACGTGGAACGATACGAGGGAAAAACGAACGTTTCAAAGCGACTCGGGCATCGTTTCGGCGTCGCTTTTTCGCTTTTCCCGCGGGGATACGATTGAAACGAACAAATAAACGCCTGGAAATGGAAAACGCGGGAAGCAGGCTGCGCGCATGCGTGTCGGATAGCGAAAGAGAACGAAATGAAACGCGCAAACGAAATAGAACCGGGCATGGTCTCCAGGTACACTTTTAAACGAAAAAAAGGCCGTTTCACGATAAAAGAAAAAAAATAGCAAAGGAAAAACAAAACGAAAACCGAATGGAAGAGAACAATATACGCGTTCTGTGTATCGGACACACACAAACACACACACATGCACACACATACCTGTCCACACTTACACGCACGCACACGACACGAAGCAACACAAAGAAAGACCCACCTATCGATTACTCTACCAAGTAATGAATTAACAAGAGGATGATAATTAGATTTGTAACTAATTACATATATATTTTTCAATACTTTAACTACTTGCTGAATGTAAACTATATACATACAATTATATATTATATATATTATATATATATTATATATACACACACGTACCGCTTAGAGCTGTACCTCGGTTGCAGCGCGACGGGGGTGTGGCTCGTCGACTTCCAACCCCCCTAGGGAGAATGAATCGCGACAAAGTAGGTTGAATCCAGCAGAAAACTTACACGAAAATCGCGGATTCGATGTCACCGCGGTCAGAGACGGACGAAATTTTATTCGAACGCTAAAAATCTTCGTACAGTGATTGATTCTCGACGATTCACTCGATCGAAGGCATGATTTAATTGTACAATTTAGATTGTCATTTTTATTGAACGAACGAACGAATCGAAAGTTCTTTCCATCTTTTGTTGCCGTGAAAATTTCGCCCGTTTCTGGTCGAGAGGGGGGGTCGTTGATCGACGAGTCCGATTCTCGATCGCGCGGCGGGGGGGCGGAGTGAACGGTGTCGCCCACCCGGGAGAGGGAGAGAAAGATCTACGCGAGAGAAAGAACCTTTTTGTACCCCACCCAAGTCACACTCTCGGTGTCGAAATGGTAAAAACAAAAACAAGCAACTATGTTACTCGTGTAAGTGCATCCTAAATGTAACTGTTACGAAAAATGCCCCTTCTCCGAAGCCCCACCCCAGGCCCCAGTCTTCATCGTTTCGTACGTAGATAGATGAGGGATGATGATGAAATAAAACGAAAGCGGCAGAGAAGCGTGAACGAGTGATCCGGGAATGCGTGATTTCACATCGGTCGAGAGATGAAAAAAAAAAAGAAACGAGAAAAAAAGGTCGGCGTGGATCGCGTTGCGTGGAAACGAAATTTCTCGGGGGCAAGATCCGCGCTAGTTCGATTCGTTTGTTCGCAAATGGGCTGGACGGGGCGCGAGCACCGCCCCTTTTCGCGATTTTCTTTCGTTCAGTTCGCCGACGATTTTCTGCTCGCCTACGTTTCGCATACCGTGTGTCGTTTTATGTCGTTGCGTGTAAACGCTTGGTGTGTGTCCGATGAAAGTGCGTGTGCGCGAATGATGAGCGAATCATTGAGAGAGAGAGAAAGAGAGAGACAGAAGATGCGCATCGGATGCGTGCGAGCGAGACAACAAAAAAGAAAAAAAAAACAGCGAGACACTGTACGCCTATATATGTATATCTGTATATAGGTCCTTTTTCACCCGCTACCGTTGTTTCCTTTATACTACTTCTTCTCCTTTTTTATCATTACTACTATTAACTGTTAGAGTATTGTAATCGAGATGTATTTTCTGTTGGCTTTAGATTTTGTTCCTTTATTTTTGTACGAGAACCGTTTTACCTAGAACCGTGTGCGTATACGCTAAGAATATATTTTTTTTTTTTTTATCTTACCGTCGATCCATGGATCCGATCGCGGATCCCGAAGATCTTTAGATGGCGCGGTCGACGCTGGTGGTCCGCGCGTCGAGACGCCACCGGACGACCGGCGACCACCGCCAGCCCCGTTAGCCTTAAGGTGACCCCATTTTAAATATTTTTTTTTTTCCTTTTGTTTTCTCTATCATTATTAATTTTTTTCTTTTTGATAGTTTGTTATTGTTGTTTTTTTTTGTATGATATTTGATTATATACCAGCGTGCATCGCGCCTCCAGATAATATAATATATACCGCTATATTATATATACATATACATATATATATATATTTTTGTTAATAATACAGTGGTTTGATGAACTACAGTGATTATCCTGTTGTAATGGATTTGTTTCTATCTCTTATGGCCCGCGAATGCGTAATTAAAGTATACATATATATAAATATATATAAAAAAAAAAGAAGGATAGAACACGTGCATATACAAATATGAATATATGTATAGACATTATACATACTTATATAAATATCGATTATATATATACATATATATGTATATATACACATATACATACACACTGCTACATTATATTTTGTTTAAAGAGGAGAAAAACAAAAAAAAAAAAAAAACAAAAAAGAAATTAAAAAAAGGACGATGGAATAGGAGGTTGCGAGGAAAGGTGTGCTCGTCGATGACGACGAAGAGCGGAGAGTGGAAAACGAGCGAGAGAGAGAGAGAGGGAGAGAGAGTAGAAAAAATATAAAAAGCGTTTCTTGAAATTTTTCGAGCGTCCGGGCCGTCCCCTCGACCCGTAAACACAAAATAAATTCGAGAGAAGAATAAAAATAACAATCGAATATATACCGAGTACGGGGAACGAAGCAAACGACGAAACAAAAAACAAAGTGTGACATGAAACTCGCGTGTAACATACTTATAATATCATTTTGTAAATTATTTTTTGTATTTTTATATATACATATATATATATATACATATATATATATCAATATCGAAGCATACGAGACAAAGCGGAACAGTGTTTGTGCGTACGAAACGGGAGAGAGAGGAGTGGAGAGCACAGAAAAAGAGAGTGAGAGAAAGAGAGGAAAACGCACGACGAAAAGTGTGAAAAGAGAATTTTTGATGCATAAATGATCAAGAAAAATCTGGCGCGACGGAAGAGTGTGAAAGACGTAGCGAGAGAGGGAAAGAAAAAGTATGCGTGCGAGAGAGAGAGAGAGAGAGAGAGAGAGAGAAAGAGAGAGAGAACACGATAATCTCGTGACGCATTGATAACACTGACGATACTTAAATCGATCGTTTATTAATTAAAATCGTCCTTTCGTTGATCGAGAGCGGCGCCAGGAAGATGCTGTTCGACCCTTAGAAAATTGAAAGAGAAACTAAACCGCGTGCGCAAAAATACGCTTGTATGCAGCCCGTTCGTGAAGGAAGCAAACATTTACACGTACACGGACACACGTACACACATACACGCCCACATATGTACGTAAACATATTGTGTTAATTCGACGCAACAGTCCCGAAATGAAATGGATTTTTGTTCCCTATTATTTGTACCTTTGTATTGTATTCTGCAGCTTGTCAGTGCTTTGTTTACTATTACTATTACTACTACTACTATTATTATTATTATTAATATTATTATCATTGCTATGAAATTTTTTAACTATTGTACTCTGCCGACCTTGTTTCGTACCACTCTATATCTTCTTTTTCGTTTTTTTTTTCCGTCTCGTTAGATTGTAACGCGTTATAGCAGCCATGTTAGCACGTAAATAACGTAGAACTCGATCGTCTCCAAAGAGTATACTCGGACGAAACCGAGCCGACTACGACAGTGGAAACCTCGCAAAAAAACGACAACCATTTTTAGTCGTATTTAGTAACCAGAAACCGTGTCGTTATTTTTAAAAATAAAATTGAATACAACGTTCGACGTTTGGTCTCTCCTCGAGGGGGTGGACAAAGCGTTTCGTAGTGACCCGTGATCCGCATCTTTTATAATTTTATAGAAAAAGAAAGACAGTCGATTCTGGGCTCGGTGCTTCAGAATCCTACACACAGTAAAAAAAAATCATTTTTTTAAAAAAACAATAGACCCGATGGTTCTTTGTTGAAAGCATTCATTCGCGGAGCAAACAGCGGTTTGGAGTTCGACCAGAAATCCAACCGACGATATTTCCGCTAGTGATGGGACTGATGCGATTAGGGTTGGTATCAATTCTCAATGGGAAACGTCTGATCCGTACGAAAACGAAACCACATACTGTGCGTGTAAATGCCATGGATCATTCCCATCACTAATTTCATAATCGGTGATCGTCACCTCCTCGACGACGGGGTCGATCGATCTAACGTGCACACGTGTCGCGTCGAAATAAGGCCCACGAGAGGGGCCTGCAGGGGGGTACATCGTCCTCAAAACCTGGGATCGGAAAGAAAGATCGAGGAAGACAGAGTATGGCTAATGGGGGAGGAAAGTGGGCCCAGAAAAGACTTTGTGCCCCCCTTGGAAATTCCTCTCAGAGGCCCTGCGTTGAAAGTAATTGAGCCCACGCGCCGTTCCGTTAGTGTTTCGCCTCCATCCTTGAGTCATGGCTTTTTTGGCTGCGGAGATCCGTCGAGAAGTTTCAAGAAAATTTCGTTTCGCGCGTAAAAGAAGCGAATGATACGGAGAGAAAGGGGGAATGATAGGCGACGAATAGAGAGAATGGACGTTTCCTGCTTGCTTGCGTGAAGTATGCGTGCGTCAGTCGGGAGGGAGCTTTTCGTTTTCTCGGTGAGGACGTTGTTTCTTATGGTTTTTCTCATGCAAGTACGGTGGGACGAGGGTGGCGCCGACCAATCTCGCTTCCTGGATCGAGTCCACGATCACGTCGTTCTTTCGATCGATCGATCGAACGTGGCTCGCGGTTCTCTCGCGACTTTGGGCAGAGTCCAATTCTCGAATTTGTCTCGCGTAAAGGGCGACGATTGTGGCGATCGAACGAAAGATCGTGACGCGATCATCGAATTTTTGTATTACATTTCAGAACGTAACGCGCGACGGAACGTTTCCAGCGTCGGTACCGAGTTCTTGAGACACTGTAATCAACGTCCATCGATCGCTTGCAGGTCGTGGCAGAATAACGTTTCTTCGATCGAAGTTTGTTTGTACGAAAATTGACCCTTTCTGTCCCGAGGATTCCATGTTGGATAAGTATACAGACGCGTTTAGAAGTATTTAGGCACGGGCGTGTGTTCCCAGTGAACTGTTTTCTGGTTCGAAGATGTTATGTACGTTGATTACTTTTAAGATCCTTTGTAGCCCCAAATTATGACAATTTAGTTGAAACGATACGCTTACCCGATCCTACATCGTATATATTCAGCTTGACGAAAATTCTAATATTCTTTTTAATTTGACATTGCATATACTGTATACTGTGGATGCCTAATACCGTTAAACGCCACTGTAACTTCCCAATGTCCCATTAAATATCATTAACGTTTGAAAATATGATAGATAACTTAAATTGTCTATATTTGTAGTGAGTCAGTAAATGCGTTACAGCGGTTGAAAACAGGATGTCGGTGAAACAATTTGCCTCGTATCACAGTGCATATATTATATAGAAAGCTAAGTCATGTATTGTATTTTTAGTTTCGAAGCGTATAAGAATGAAAAAGACAGTATATACAATTTTTAAAAGTTCTGAATTTCTTATGGTTCTCAAGTTCTCCCAAATATGTTATACGGATCGTATAATGTTTGTACTTTTTAATTACTTTTCAATAAATATTTTCCATGATCCTGCCGCACTAATATTTTTCCTTGTTGAAACGATTCGTTCGGGACAGAAATGGTTAATGCGCATACACGACAATTAAAGAACTAACTATTCGACCGATCCGCCGAAGCGGTGAATTCGAACACTGGTCGCAGAATTATTGTTTTACCCACGCTAGACAAAATTAGGCTAGACAAGCTACGAAATTTCGTGAACGATACTGGAGATGAGAAAATCGAGAACGAGTTCAGGCTCTGTCCCGGTGATCGATAGGCAATTTATAAACAAAAGGTTGGAGAGACCAACGCTGGGGCGACCACGGATTTCGAGCGATCGAGAGGATTGACAGCGACGATCGAAGGGGGAGGAGATCCAGGAGGCCGTCGGTGAGGTCAAGGGGAGGGCGCCTGGTATTAGTACACATTAGTTTCTTCGATAGGAGGCGCCCAATTAGTTGTTGGAATTCTGTAGTCTAGGCGATAATTCTCGATATAGTTCAATGTTGTCGAGTTTTTATTAGTTTAGCGAGCGAACGCGCGCGATCGTCGTCGGAAACCGGAAACGGGCAGCGAGGTGCACGGGAACGATGCTTCGAAGCGATCTCGGAGAACGATCCTCGATGGATTTAAAGCGAATTCTGTTCCATGGAGTTGTTGATACTTCTCGAGCGATAGATCGTCGTGATTGATGTAAGATGCTCGAAGATCGAAACGAAACAATCCCATTTCTCGATCTTGGTGCTCTTAATTTTTAAGTGGGAACGCTGGAGGACTTGCTAAACCATGAATTTGCTTTTTTTAAGTTCCCGTTTGGTCTATAAAGTAACTTGAATCGGAAGAAGCGTCTACTTAAGAGTTAAGAACTAAATCACTTGCACGCAAGGAAAGTGGCAGAAGAAGATATTAGAATTGTTATTAGGTCGTTTCGTGAGACTTTGGAACTTGTAGTCCAATCGATGCTTTGTTTATTACTCTAGTAGGAAAATTTCCCTTTGGTACACAATAAAAGCAGATGAAAGGAAGAAAATGTAGTCAATATTGAAATAAAAACAAATACAATTTACTCGAACTTACGGGAAGACTTATGAAACGACCGATACTTAACTAACCATTTGAAACATAGCAAATATTTTACAATTTACGTTTCCCGTTTAACTTTGCTATCTAACAGGACATTTCTGAACCGAATTTATAACATTTTCCCGGTTAATGTAACATATTTGCTACGCACGATTCCTCAATCGAATATTTCCAAGCTCTGACACCTTCCTCGCTGCAAGATATCTCGAATTTATGAGAAAATATCGGCGTTCATATTCTCGCGCGAAGTACCAAGAATGACAGGAACGTTTTCCCGATTATTTCTGGTAAACTGCATTCGAGTACCCGAACGGAGAACAGTTATCATCGAGACAGTGTAAATACTTGCTCGGGGAATCGATCGGAGCGAGTCCCGTGATCTCGTTTCGCCAGTTTTCCCAGAGAAACGACGCTCTCGCTGGATTTACATCAACCCGATAACGAATCCTCGCGAACCAACGCGCGAGTTCGCGATCATAACTCGCGCGCGTCCTTTTCTCGAGCGTCCCGACGCTTCGAGCAACGGGGCTCGATTCTGTTCAACGACCAGAAAATCGAACGACTGCCGATCCGGCAAAAGAATGATAAATGAACCGTGAAGGGAATCGTGGATCAAATGTAAATCGGTCGCCCTCGTTGGAAGCAGACTATCCTAACGTCGATGCGAGCAAAAATCTGCAAAAGATCGTGTCTATCGAGCGTATGGTCTCTCGTGCTAGTTGCAACCGAAGAAATTAATTTGTCGCTTGAAATCATTCGATTCTGTGTATATTCGATGTTTTGTTGAAGTCAACGATGCTCGAGAAAGTGTCGGAGACGAAGCGATCTAGTCTGCCAGCTAGGATCTCGTGAATTCCTCTTTAAATTCATTTGCGAAGCCTAAGCTTAATATTTAGATTTTTACATAACTTTGAAAGTAATAATTCTGTGTTGGAAATAATTTTATCGAAGAATTTATATACTGTTAGAGGCAAGTGAATAAAAAAACATTTGCAACTATCTCGAGGACGCTTCCTTCCAACGAGCAGCGAGGTTTTCGGTTCCAAGTCGACGCGAAATCGAATCGTTCCCCGACTTCCGGTTTCCCTCGAAACTCGGCGACTCGACTCCGCGAATCGATGTGTGGTTAAATAGTCGCGACGATATCGAGTTATTAGGTCCGTTCGGAGTGTCGGAGCGCGTCGAGACGGACTCTCGAAGCAGACACTTCCGGTGTAGCGTCTCGTTCGACACGCGACCGCCGATCGCCACCCGGCGATCCGGAGGAACTTCCGTCTCCTCCATCCCGAGCCTCTGCCCCCTCGATGATAGTCACTTCACGTTGAAAAAATAATAAAAATGTAACAAAAAAAAAGAAGAAAAAATATAAACGAGAGAAAATCGGGAAACGAAGGCGTCCAGGGTGTTTCGAGGGCCTTGGACGTTCGAGGAACGAATTCAGAGGGTCGCGGGGTGGCGATCGAAAGGGAGAGAGAGAGAGGGAGAGAGAGAGAGAGAGAAAGAGGCGCGTCTCTGTTGCACGGTCGCTATCCACGACGTGTGAACGTTAGATGAAACCTTTATCTATATATTTGCCACGATATTCAATACGTGAATGAGTATATCTATTAAATAATATTGATATAAATACATAGAGACAGAGAGAGAGAGCGTGTAAGGGAGAGTATGCGCGCGCGAACGACAGAGAGAGAGAGAAAGTATGGTAATATCATGAAATTATTATTCTTTGTTACTTCTTTATAATTAAAACAATAAAAAAGCTGCTGAATAAAAAGATGACGAACGTTTGTTATTTCAGGGCGCCAAAGGGGGGGCTGAATCGAGCAGTTAATTAACCCCCTGTTGCATAATGTGCTCGATCGGAAATCCTATACAAAACAATTCACGTAAAGTTCGCGGAGATAATTTCACGGAATTTGCACACGATGTTTTCTTTTTTACGAGGATGTCTAATTGTCCTGAAAGTTTAACCGTTGTTTAGTTCGTGCATTCGTTAATAATTTCTTTCTTACGTAACGAGTTAAATTCTTGACTTTATTTTGCACAGTAAATTCGTCGAAACGTGTTCCTGTTCGCTGCGAGGCCGAAACGAGCGGCAACGTTCCGATCAACGAGCGGAAAACGTATCGAGAAATTTATTTGCGTCCGGTTGAAACGCTCGCGACGATATCGCGCGTGTGTCGCATTAATTCAGCGGAGATCGACGCGCGATACGTCTGCGAATGATAGTTCGTTAGAGCGCGATCGTTTGGTCGCGATTCGTTCGCTGAAATATTTTCTGCCCGCTGTTTATATTCGCGGGGCCGTTTCGCCCGTCAGCGGAAACTGAATTATCAAACGACAGTCGCGGGGAGCGTATTTTAATAAATATTTATTCCGAACGGCGGGTCGCGCGGCGATGAAAGCACGCTCGAATTCCGCCACGACGCTCTCGATTTATTTATTAACCCTCCTGGTGCCCAACGATAACAATCCTCGCGAAGTTGGGAAAATATAATAATTCTTGGGTGTAGATTTTCAGATTTTCTATATAAAATAACCTTCCACCCTTTGTGCGTACAATTTAAAGGACCATTGTAAAATTCAAGTCTATTAAAATATTATTTAGGTGCACAAAGAGTGTCCCATTTTTCCATAAAATCGAATACGAGTTCCATTCGGAATTTAGTAAATTTCGATGTGTCTCGATAGCTTTTAATCGTAAGAAGCTTATGACGAATATCTGTTCAGAAAACGAGTGGTAAAGTTGGGAGTTCGCTAGGCTGCCCATCCGTTTCCGGTCCGGGTAAGATGGATCGCGAAACCGCGTTGCTGAAATACTGAACTTCGAGGGCATCGGTGAACCAGCCGCCAGCAATCCAATTGCGTCGGAATCGGCTTTACGTAACGCGGTAAACACGCGAAACCATAGAGACGACGATCGACAGCGAGGAGTTATGGCCGCGAGTGCACCTCTTGTGCATCTGGTGAGTTCTCCAATTTCAAGGTCGCGCGTACAGCGTTACATAAATCGCGACGCGAACGCCGTGGAATCTCGGGACACGCGGCGATCCTTCGATCTACGGACCAGAGATCCGATCCGAGGAGGCAAGGGCACAAATTCTAGTATCTGCCCATGAAGTAGCATAAAGAAATTAAAATTAAATTAATCGATCGGTGAGGATTCAGACTTTCGTCCAGAACCTCGATTTTGATCGACCTCGTAAACGAGCACGTAGCTCTACTTAAATTAGGTGAAAGATGACCCATCGAACTCGAATCTATAATAAGGCGTTGCATATCTTATTCGTGAAATTAGCTTCGAATCTGGAAATAAGTGACCCAGAAAGGGGCAGCTAAACGAACGAAATTAATTATGTCTATTGTATAATTCATTCGATCAAATATTCAAGACTCGTGGAATCGAGAATTTTTCGATATCCAATTAGATCGTCGAGTATTTTACACGCAATTACGAATTTTTTGCCGATCTCTCGTTTATCCGAAAATAGGAAGAGAATCTTCTATCGATCATTTTCATTCTCTCCTTAAAATATGTACACGCGGATTAAATTTGCCGGGCTCTGTCTTAAAATTAGAATGAAAGCCCTGCTGTCTAACGAAGTTATCTATCGGTCTGCCTGCAGACCTACGAATTAGCGTAAACGTGACGTTGCGAAAGCCAGATACGAATCAGTCGACTCGCTTAGAGAGGTATCGTAAAACGATCTTGCGTCTTGGATCTCAACTTACTCTCAGGTTCCGTCGATCGTTTTCGACCTGTGGATTAACGATTTCGAAAATCGAACACGAGCCTTTGCGGCAAACACCGCACCCGATACTCCAACGAATTATTCCGACGACAATCTTGTCGAAAGTTCTATTTTTTATTATCATTATTCGTGAAATAAAAGGGAAAAATCTGCGTAAAAGCCTGTATCGAGCATCTTTTTAGGAATCCGTGACAACAATTTTTCCGATACGCGCGACACGAAGAAAGTTTGACGCTGGAAACTGATACTATCATCTGGAATAATAGTTCATCATGAATCGAGCACGACGAGCAATGGGAAATGATCATGCAATTGCGGGGAGGCTGAAGTGCATGTGCATCGCGCGGTGATGCATTGAGAGCGAGGTCGTCCAAGTGTCGATCAACAGACATAAAACCGGCGCAACGTCGGTCGTTTTAATACTAAACTCTCTACTCTCTTGCCCTTATACGCAATACGCTGACCAAATTTGCCAAACTTTATTCGAAAGCAAAATTACAACAGTGAAAATATTTTATAACACAGAAATTTCAACAATGGCTCAACGCAAACTCTATAGCGTTAATTAATACATTTACAAATGTATTCTCCATTTCAAAACTGACAAAGACGTAACTTCTAAAATTATTTATAAGATTCGAATCAGTCGAGAAAAGGCAACCCAGACTTGGAACGGTAAACGAGTCGCTAATTCCGATTCTATTTACTGGAAAAATTAATTCGTCCGAGAAAGTCACGGATTCCGAAGTGGTTTCGAAGGTAGAACGAGGAACGAGCTGTACACGCTCCGAAGGAAATCGAGAACACGTCGTTGGAACAAAACTCGCGACTCAATGTCACCGTGCTTGACAGAAAAAGAAAAGGCCACGCGGGATACGAGAATAGTACATTGGATTTCCAGCAAGGAACGAAGATAATTCGATTAGAAGTCAGCGACCATGACCAAGTTTACGGTGCACGTTATAATTGCCGATCGCATTATCGAGTGTCAGAAGCTGGCTCGTGCTCGCACACGCTGAAAATCTGCGGGCTGCGATTCGCGTGTCTATGGCGCGCTAATTCGATTTGCAAGATACGACGATGTTGAATCCCGATGCAACGACTAACGTCGAGAAAACTGATTCCAAGCAGTAGACTCTTCGATCTATTAAATTCCCTGTTTCTTCAAAAATGTATATTTCCTTTTTAACGTAGAAATTGCCAGTGTAGCGTGTTCCATTCGTCGCGTAAGCACCGAATAAATCTTTTTAACAGCCTGAATGAAAATAAAACGCGTACGATTCGTGGTACGGCGAAGAAACGCGAATGCAATCGAGAGACGACCGTGATTCAGGGCAAATTGCCGTCATTAGGCCTCTAATCTCGAGCGGCGCTTCAAATTAGTCGAGTCGCGATGAGAAAAGACGTCGATCGGGAGGAAGAAACGCGAGGAATCTTGAATCGCGTGTCCTTCGACAAGGATCGAGGCTTCCACGAAGGATAGCGCAGCGATATCGTTAGAAAATTGATAAATGTGGGTAAAAATCATCAGATAAAATACATTCGTCACCAAAGAGCTTCGCGAAGACAAATGCCAGGTGTCGAGGATGCTGAAAAATAACCAAAGCAAAACATTCGTCCACGTTTCGAGCATCTTTCGGTACTGAAAACCAACGGAAATAATCTCTTTCTCTCCTCTGACGTTCGAATCCCTCGTTTCGCATTCTATTTTCCTCTGGCGTCGTCGCGGAAATCGGACAAAAGATCCGCAGACAGAAAATCCGCGAGAACGCGTTCCTCCTTATTAAAACCGTAATTACGCAACGGCACATTATTTTTGGCCGGTTTCATCGTGACAAAGGCCGTCGCGAAAGCAGCTTCGACGCTAATAAACCGGTCACCTCGGGCGACAAACACTTTTCTCTTGATTAAATCACCGATCGGTCGTGTGCATTTCCATCCAGCCAGAAATTAAGCGCCCCTGGCTAACGAGATATCATTTCTACGCAACGTTCGTTGAAAATAGTAGTTCAAAGTTGGTTCGAGGTTCGATCGAGACCAGGAACGAAGATAAAATTTATAAATAAAAAAATCCCATTGTAACGATTGCAACGTATGCGACGCGGAAGTAATTATTAAGCGATCGTATCTTTCCTCTGTCGAGTCTTGTCTCTAATGAGTTCCAACGAAGCAAAAAATTCCCTCTGAGACGTTTAACGTGTTAATTTTTAGGATAGCTGTTACTTTCGGTCGAAAGCTTCGATCTTCCGGTTCGTTCGTCGTCGTTCCTCCGGCTGGTGTCGCGATCCAAGGGCCCTAGATCCGCGCTACATCCCCAATCAATTAATTACGCGGGGAGCCAGTGGCGTGTCGCTCGAGGGCGCCTAATTAATCGATTAAGTCTCGAACAGCGGAACTAGCAGCCGGTACACGATCTTAACGGTTAAAGTACTATTGTATCGCAAGTTCGGTACGACCAGCTCTTCGATATACTTGAAACGAGCGTCACGGTTGATCGTCCGTGCTGCGATCCGGGGACCCACGGCGTTGATCGATGGATCGTCGATCGTTAGGCGTCCTGTATCCATTCGGTCTCGCCTCGACACGATCGACGGTGACGTAATCGCGTTTCACGAGCGGTCAATGTTGCCTGAATCGTCGCTTTGAAACGCGGTCTGCAGGTGATTTCCATCGAACGCGTCCAATTCCGATTTCGAGGTTTGTTCTTTCATAGGCTGGGATCGCGTCGCTGCAATATTGGACGTTTTTTTTTTTTTTTTGTGATGCTGTGGATGAAACGAAATCAACTGGCTGCTGAAGGTTACTATGGATGTCCCCATCGCTTGATATAGATTTTGGTCTGCAAACCTGTAGGCGTATGATCTCTGTCTCTTAACGTGTTCGTGTTCACTGTCCGAACTTGAGATCCTGAATAGGAATGTTCGGAGAAACGGTAAGATTTTCGTAAAAACAGATACTTTACTAGCTTTTGTAGATACTGTAACGCACCACTTTTGTGTAGTTTTGTTTTAAAAAATCTTTTGACAAGGTAGGTTATAAAATTTGGGAACTGTTTTCTTTTGGTGCTTGAAAGAACATTCTTGTGGATAGCAGAGATCACTTATAAATACTTTTCAAAGTTACAATAGCAAAATATGGACAGCGGACGTACTGTCAGGGATTAGTTCCACTGAGAAATCGTTTCTTACGAAGACTGCAGGATCGAATGTTCGAATGATGCGCTTTAATGCGAGAACATTGGATAGACTTTGATATGAAGACGTTAAAAAGGTCGGGTGATTTTCTTATGGACAGCAGGCATTGCATTGCTAGAAGAAACTTACTCTCTTAGAAATCGTTTCTTAGAAAAACTATGCAGAATTCAAGAGTTTAATAATGCACGTTCCAGCGTGGAATTATGTGTGCCATTTGCTTCTTGTAATCTAACAAGTCAGGAAGTTTCCGAAGAGGGCGAAGTACGTATAATATAAGAATATATAATTGCATTTCGGTCTGCGTTAGGTTAATAGTTCTGTCGCGATAGTGTCGTCGTCAGATCCGAGCCATTCTCTGATCTGCCATGCCGTGACTAGGTTGTTAACAGAGTTAGAGCCATTCTAAACGCAGTCACGTTCCAAACGTGGTCCAATCTGAATCAATATCCTTCGATGCACTTGAGTACTTTGTTATGTGCTCCGATTTCCTGCAATAAACGATTTCTTTATAGAATGCTTTAACGACACGCTGACGATTCTTGCCTAGAGCAAGGTAGTTCTGCGTCCTTCTTCCAAGGCTTCGTCAGACGTTGATGCGTTTTTATTTTTATACTGCACATAGTTACCGTAACCCAATTTTATTTTCATTGCTATAAAACGTGACGTAACAAGGAAATGGCAAATTGATACAGTTCCTATTCACAATAGAATCTACTAAATTGTGAATTCAAAGAGTCGTTCCATTATATGTTTTGCACTGCCTAAGGAAAGAGTACCTTAGGACTTCTCAACTATACCAGATTAGAAGATGCATACAACATATTAGTTTCTTGGGTCATACGAATCACGCTAAAACGTCAATGTACAATTAAATACTTGATGAGTACAGAGAGGACGAGTTAGTTAAAAATCCGCTCGATAAACAGCCTTTGACCTAAGTTTCCTGCGCTGAATAATTAATGACGTTACAGATACCAGCGTTTTTAATTAAGGGAATCTAAGTCAGTCGGGTGTAGTGTCACTTGGAACAATGTGGTTCGAGTAACGACAGGCAGGCGACACACTTTGCTATTGATTAAAAGCGTTATAATATCGTCAAGTATATCAAAAGCTACAATTACAACTTCTGTGTGTAAGCTTTCTATCGTGAGAGCATTTCTATGTTCTTTTCTCCCGCGAAACTTTCCGCAAGAGAATGTAAACCGAAAAGGAATCATTCTCGACAATTTTAAAGTTTTTCATAACTCTTGTTCGACTTGAATCGGAGACAAACAGAGTTCCAAAATGGAACAAGTTCCTAGTAACATCTTTCTCTTGGCTAATCAAAATCCAATTTACTCGGGGATGAAGAAGAACGAGTTTGAAAGGAGGACGTGAACTATATCTTCGTTTATGAAACTCTACCAACAAATTTTAATTACAACGAAACCAGAGACATGATCTGCAGATCCCGGAACACTTTAAACCTAAAAATCGGCCAGTGGTGAACTCGTGCCACTCGACATTTGGACTCCTCGGATAATCAATACGGTTGGCATTCGGCATAACTCTTTTAATTCGCAGTGTACACAGAGTTGGGCAGCAATAGACCATTTTTTAATTACTTTACTAATTTATTAGCGTACCATCCCTGTTAGGTAAATACATCTACTTTAATAGGATCCATGCGTCATAGAAATCCACGTCATCCTAGCCCCCGCGTCGACGAATCCTGATTCCCCCTTAGAAACAACATATCCTAAACCTTATCCTGTCCCATTATCCTAAAACCCCAAAAGTCTAAAGGAGGGTCACTCTATCTCTCTATCTTTACCAGTTTGTTCCTAGGGGTTGTTTCAGGATTAAGTAGACAAATTCTGGGAGCGTACAGGGATACCCAAAATACTTTGAAAATACAGAGAGTCGCCAGATCGTATTTTTCTATACGCATTGCACGTATAATGTAATGAAACTGGTGTCTAAATTCGGTCATACTACCCCCATGTGTGCTTAATACCTGGTAATCCAATCCTAATCTCTTCTGATGTAGGCTATGAAACCGATGTGTCACGTTCAGAAGCATCTACTACAAAGGCGAACGTAACGCATAATAATAGCAAGTTCATTCTTTATTTGTACGCACGACATCGCATGCTCTCAGCCTGCAAATGTATTATAACACGTCGAATAATTTCCTTGGAAATCTGATTTATTACTTTCGTATTCCTTTTACTCGTTATCGAAGAAACTTGGACTCGTTCTATCGTCTCTGTTTAGTAATTCTGCTCTAGTAATCTCGATTGTAAGGATAATACGTGGTCTCTACATGAGATTTGCCACTACTGGTGGCAAACTTGAGTTAGCAGATAATGTCATAAAACTGTTTTACTCAGTTATACCCCTTTTTACCTGAAGTATAAGGTAAAAAGTACGGGTTACAAGGTACGATTACATGTACTTTGAATTTTCTTACAGGACTCCGCTGGCCTATGCTGACCACTCCTGATACCTCTAACAACGTACAACGATTACTACTGGCTACTGTCAGCCTCTCCCAGCCTCTGCTGGCCTCTGCTGACCACCGCTTATATTTCTGACAACGTATACTGATTCCTACTGACTTCTGCTGGCCTCTGCTGACCGCTGCTGACCACTCCAATGTTTCTGACAACGTACAACGATTACTACGTGTTACTGCTTGCCCCTGCTGGTCTTTGCATGCCTCTGCATCCCTCTGCTGGCCTCTGTTGGCCACTGCTGACCACTGCTGACCTTTGTTATCAATTTCTGACATGATGTATAAGTATTCAAGCCTTGTATAATGTAAATCTATGGCAATAAATGATATAATTTAACAGAATTCTATGTGTTCTCATCATTTTTACCTTTCTTTCCCTTTCCAAATCATTGCCTTAGTTTTAAGAGACCGTTTTTCCGGTTAAAATTGGATTCCCAAAGTGTCCAGCTCTCGTACTTGCTGCCAAAATCAAAAATTAACTTTTAAATTTTTTTTCTGTAACCGTCACTCTCGTACCTGTTGGCAAAATCGAGAATTCATTTTTTTCGTCAAAAAATTTTTGCTCGAAAATTTCGCCGATTTCCCAAAAAGTCCTGAAACAACTGGGAAGTCCTGAAACAGCTGGAAAGCCCTGAAACAGCTGAAAATCCCTGAAACAACTTGGAAAGCCCTGAAACAACTTGGGAAGACCTGGAGCAACTTGGAAAGTCCTGAAACAGCTGGAAAGACCTGAAACAGCTGGAAAGGCCTGAAACAGCTGAAAATCCCTGAAACAACTTGGAAAGCCCTGAAACAGCTGGAAAGACCTGAAACAGCTGGGAAGTCCTGGAATTTCTTGGAAACGCCAAAAATTCTTGGAAATCCTGAATTTTTAGCAAAGTTCTGAGTTTCAGGACTTCCTAGTGGGTTCAGGGAAACCAAGGAGTTTCAGGGAGTCTTATAACTAAGGTATTGATTTGGAGAGGAAAAGAAAGGTAAAAAATGATGAGAACACATAGAATTCTTTGTAATTATATCATTTATTGCCATAGATTTACATTATACAATGTTTTAATACATATATATCACGTCAGAAGTTGTTAACAAAGGCCAGCAGTGGTCAGCAGGGGTCAGCAGGGGCCAGCAGTGGCAAGGAGTGGTAAGCAGAGACCAGCAGGGGCAAGCAGAGGCATGTAGAGACTTGTAGAGGCATGTAGAGACCAGCAGGAGCAAGCAGTAACACATAGTAATCGTTATACGTTGTCGGAAGTATCAGGAGTGGTCAGCAGCGGTCAGCAGAGGCCAGCAGAGGCAGGCAGCAATCAGTCGTAATCGTTACACGTTGTCAGAAGTATAAGCGGTGGTCAGCAGAGGCTGACAGTAGCCAGTCGTAATCGTTATACGTTGTCAGAACTATCAGGAGTGGTCAGCAGCGGTCAGCAGGGGCCAGCAGAGTCCAGCAGAGGCATGCAGAGGCCAGCAGAGGTTGACAGTAGCCAGTCGTAATCGTTATACGTTGTCAGAAGTATCACGAGTGGTCAGCAGCGGTCAGCAGAGGCGAGCGGAGGCAGGCAGAAGTCAGTAGTAATCGTTGTACGTTGCCAGAAATATGAGCGGTGGTCAGCAGAGGTCCAGCAGAAGCCGGCGGAGGCTGAGAGAGGCTGGCAGTAGCCAATAGTAATCGTTATACGTTGTCGGAAGTGTCAGGTGTGGTCAGCAAGGGTAAGCAGAGGCAAACAGAGACTAAAAATGCCTGAGCAGTCGAGATTCCAAATCGTATGGCGTTGTCGTGAGATCGGAGGTCAGTTGTTCAAGAGTGAGAAGGCAACGAGACGGTCCGAAATTACTTCGAGCAGCTTTGGAGAATCGAAAAAGAGGGCATGTGTCACTTTGCCTTTATCGACTCTCCGAAACTCTAGGAACTCACGTGCGCGTGATCTGGCATAGTGTGAGAATGTGGAATGAGGTGTACCCGGTGCACCCGCGGCTCCGTCTGGCATCTCTGACTCGAAATCTTGTCGCGAATTTAGAATAGTTCACCGAGAAACAAGGGAAAATTGTATTTTACGAAAATGATCTACAAATGTGAATATTACGTTTTCTGGAACGCTTATTAAGTATTATATGCGAGTATTAGGTGTTTGCACGCGAGTATCTTGATCCGACGAGAACGATGGCGTTCAAAACCGCGCAAGGAACACACCCGTTGCACGTGGCGTGTAATTCAGCAGCTGTTCTTCGCGTGTCCATGACACCGTAAACACTGGCGAGATGCAAAAGATCAAAAACGAAGCACCATTTTACCGTTATCATAGTCGTTGCTAACCGCGAGTTGCTAGGTGTGATTGTTCTCTGCGTCTTTGAACCTATAAATCGAATTAATCCTACGCGGCAACGAGAAAAAAGTCATTTCAAATGTCTGTAATGTTTTTTAAAACATCTTTGACTATCAAGGAACACGAACAGATTTGTTGAAATAGAAGCACTTTATAATAAAAAGAATCGATACATTTTAAATAACACTTAAAACCTACTGCAATTATTACGACCATGAAACTACGAAACTAAATAATTCTTACAGGAAATTCAGAAGTTCCTCGTCATACAAATCAATGTATTAATTTTATTATTTTATTTTATTACCATATGAACTTTTATAAATCGATAAATTAGCCTATTCGAGCAATTTATTGTAGTATAACATTCTCGATTTCATTGTTTAAGTCATCTTTAGTACAATATTGTTTATTACAACCTAAAACAAAATATACGAAGAAAAGAAATTTTATTGGCAAGGAACACATGTAAATTTGACTTGCTGCATAAAGATTCATCAAAATACACGATAAATACTTCGCAGATGTTCCTTGTAATACATTTTCCATCCCGTTAAAACAAGAAAAGAATATAATATATATATATAACAAATCTACTAATGAATTGTCAGAAGATGATTATATTGATACAATATACATACATATATTGATAACCTTTGGAGAAAGATAAAAAATACGACGTATGTGTCTGTATAGACGTGTATCATGTCCTACAATTTGTTATAATCTTGCACAAACTGAATCAGTGTTAAGAACGTCCTGTGCATTCGCAACAAAAAGAAGATGTAACAAATATCTGCGAAGCTTCTTCATTATTCACGAATCTCTGACCACTTACAAACGTTCTATGCAACAAACATTCATCTTACCATTGTATAGATCTTTCTCCGTCGCTGCGTAAAAATATTATGATACAAAAAGTATTCTTATTATGCAGAAATATATCCTCTATATTATTTTATTACGAATGCCTGAAAATCTTTCGTTTATCGTAGTCGTAGCGCGAAACGATAACTGCGAGAGCGTAATTATCGTCTCGAACATCTGCCGTAAGAATGTTAACGGTAGCTGGAATGGTTCAGCATGCAAGTCCCGATACCTCATGGGTAATTCCACAGAGCAGCGTTTAAGGAATTACGGCGTCGCTCGATTCTCAAAAACATTTCTTACAAAGTACGTTCGACCGTTGCGTTTCTAAAAAATAAAACGTCAAAAAGAAATCGCGCAACGACACGCGGACTCGAAGACCGTGATAAAATACGCTGCCCAAAATAATTAGAGGATATGGCCGAACGAACAATCCTATCGTTCACCAAAATATCCAAACATTTTAAATACTCCGATATGCTACGTAAGATAGACAACAATCTGTACAATTATTACTGTATCGAAGCTACGTATCTCCACCGTGTTTTGCAAGTTAGGACGGGTTAGTGGACTCGTCAGCGAGGGTACTTATTGTTGGACCGAAAAAAGAATCGTCTTGGAAGACCTCCAAATCGTTGTCACTCTACTTTACTATAGGAAGAGAAAGAAACAATTCCTAAACAGGGAACTGAACTCGAATTCGTTCGTTTGCAAGACAACTCCCTAAGAATGAATTAACGAATTCTGTCTTCCCGTGGCCAATATTCGTCAAATGGCTATCGTCCAGATCATAATAATGTAAAAATCGTATGATAGAGTAAAAGGATCCCGTAGTCGATATTAATCATGCGAAGATCAGATACCTTTGTGTTTTAGGTTAGAGAAACCTAAAGGCTCGCCCCTTTACCATTTTCTCAAAACCGCGTCGATGCTCTTATCTCTAAATAGGACTACTTTATATATGTAAAGGTTTAAACAGGAACTTGCGACAACAAGACTTAATCTACGACTCTGTTGACGGATGCAGCACGTCCCACCGCAGGTTAATTCTCATAAATTGATCAGGTCCGATCCCCTAATTGTTTCGAGCAGCGTGAGAAGAAAGCATGTGGATGTGATCGTAATTCGAAAGGTCACAAACAGCACTCCTACTCCGACCACAAAATAATGTCAAATGATGCATGAAAAATCGAAGATCTACACATATTAGTCCTCCCTTTATTTGTTCACTATATGCAAAACGCTACAGCTTATACATTGCATATACAAGTATGCGTTTAATAATAAAATCCACGACAAAAGTGTTCTAATCCCAGTGTCCAGTAACAGCGCTCGAGTTAATTGAAGTGCAACCTCAGCGTCGATGATGTCGATCCATCGGTTGTCACAATGTCACTGCCATACTAATTCCTCGCTTTCTCTATACAAAGTCACGCGGATTTTCCGTTTACAACCATTACGATTCACCGCTGCTTAACAAGAAGAAGGAAAAGAAGAAGAATGACCGTGTGGCTATCGTTCGTAGTAGTGATCTCGCAAGATTATCGTTCATTCGACATAGTGCAGCAAATGAGATACGTTCTGAACGGGTAACCAAGATTTTCTCTAACATCGTAATCAGCAATTAAAATCCATATTTACGAAAATGTCGATCAAAAGTGATCAGAGGCCAGAAGTAGAAATCTAGGTAGCCCGTTCTAATAAACTATATCTTTCGAGTCATCGACGTCCGTCGGAAAAGCACTGATATAATCATCGGGTGAGCGACGAACAAAGTTAAGTGTCCTTAAAAACCGTAATAACTCTCGTAAAAACATCGAACGAAGAAATATATACTATCTCTTTCTCTCTTTCTTTCTTTCTCTCTCTCTATCTCTCTCTCTATCCCTCATTCCCGTCGATTCCTCTACAATAATTATGGATTATGTACAGATTTTTCGTTGATCGGGCCACTGTCGTCTGTGCCAACTATGACACAGCTTGGCTGCCACGGCAGGTAGAGAAGTAGGACTGGCAGAAGTATTAAAACGTACCACTGAAATCAAACAACGTTAGGGAACATGATGGCGTCTCGGTCCCGTGCTAGAGTCGTCCATCGTCGCACAGGTGAACGCGACCTCATGACCCGGTGGTAGAAAAGAGTACAACGTCCGTCTGATTCGGAAGGTCTCGCTGATTCCAGGACCGGTATTCCGGATTCGGCTCGACGCGAGTACCTAGTATGCTCGTTCAGCTTCAAAATGATCCTTCGACTATTCCTGTGCATGGAAAGTCGAGCTGGCCTACGCTTGATCGGTACCGTCGTGAAACTTGAAGTAGTGGATCTTCATGGCCCTGTTATTGGGATATTTGATCTTGCAATAAGGACAGGTCGCGTCTATGGCGCCCTTCACGGTGTAGCTGGTCAGGTCCGTCTCTTTGTGAAAGTTCTTGTTCTGATCAGCGTCGTAGACGGTGTTGTGCACCGTCAGCATATGATTCGTCATCGCCGTTCTGGTGAACACATGTTTGCCGCATAGGTTGCAGCTGAAGATCATGCTGGTGTGGGAGAGCTCGTGGTTCTTCAAGCTCAGGAGCGTGGGGAACATCAGCTTGCAACCGTCGACCGGGCAAGCGTGCTGCGGCGGAGTGTTCTTGTGCTTGACGGTGAAATGCTGTCGTAAATTCGACAGACCCGGGAACTCCTTGTAGCAGACGTTGCAGCAGACCTTGCCGTTGGTCCCGGCCAACGGTACGCACTCCGTTGTCGTCATTATATTCGCTTTGACGATGTTCTTGACGACGCGCGACTTGTTGTGCATCAGCTGCTTGTGCTTGTACAGGACGCTCATGTTCGGGAAGAACTTTCTACAGACGTGGCACATCACCGACTTCTTGCCAGTGTTCACAGCCTCCATGGCGGTCAACGGTTTTTGCAGGGCCTCGTCCTCCAGTTTCACCTTCTTCGGTTTCGACTCCTCCTGCGACAATCTTCGCGTGTTGTTGTACAGCGACGAGTTCAACATGTCGCCGTGCAAGTTGAACTTGTGACGCTGCAGGGATTGATTGCTGCTGAATACTTTGTGGCAGACGTTGCACAAGTGTTGCTGGCTGATCGATGGCGATTTCTTGCCCATCGCATGCAACTTGACGGCGGCGATGCTGGTCGCTTTGTGGAGCTTTTTGTGTCTCCACAGTACCTTCTTGGAGCTGTACAACTTTCCGCAGATCTCGCAGGGGAAAGTCGGTTTCCTGATGTCGCTGAGAATCGGATAGGCTTCGTGCCACTGCATGTGCATGTTCAGCGTCTCCCTGTCCGGGTAAACGTTCGTGCAGAGCTCGCATTGAAGCTCGTCTCCCGTGAAGGACTTCTCGGCCTTGGTGCGGGCGCAGTGCACGTCCCACAAGTGTTTCCTCAATTCGGTCACGTCGTTGAATTTATCGTTGCATACCTGACATTGGAAGTTGCCCTGGGGTTTCGCGGGCGGCGGATTTGGGAAAGATTTCCGTGCTCTGGCCGGTCTGTCGGGGGTGGAATTTACGTCCTGCTCCTGTTTGGTCAAGAACGTCTGTTTCATTGATTTCTTGTCGTCGTTCGGCGTGAATCGTAAACTTAAGCGAGAGTTTGCTCGACTGTGCCATGATCTGTGTATCTTGAGAGAGGCTTCTTCCACGAAACTCTTTCCGCAGAGGTCGCATTTGTGGCCACCTTTCGTTTGAGTCCTCTCGCCGTGGGCGTTCTGGAAATGAAGGTTCAAATTCCCTTTGAACACAAAACTCTTTGGGCACTGGGGACACATGTTCTTTGCCGACTTGTGCTCGGTTAATATGTGCCGTTCGAGGATCTCCTTGCTGTTGAACATTCGCGAGCAATCGGGACAACCGATGTGAGACTTGCCCGATTTGTGAATGTTCCGTATGTGTCTCTTGAGGTTCGCGTAGTTCGAGAACATCTTGCCGCACAGGTTGCATTCGTTCTTGTTCGAGCCAGGATCCGAGGTTGCGCTGGCGTTCATCGACTTGGAGTCCCGCGAGTCCTCCTCCATTGTTCCGTACTCCACGCAGGAGCTGTTCGCGGTCTGCTCGTTGGGATCCTCTATACCGTGATCCTTCATGTGGCTCTCCAGAGCACCCGCGCTGCTGAACATGCTGCGACAGATCACGCACGAGTAAATCTTCACCTTCAGATGGAGGTTCCTGTGCTCCGTCAACTCGGCCCTGGTGGCGAACTCCAAGTTGCACAAAGCACAGCTGTACTGGTTGCTGTCGGATATCTTGGCCGCGTTTATTTCCGCCTCGAACGTGTCCCAATCCTTGATCGGCGTCGTGATGCTTTGCATGGGTTTCGCGGACTCCTTCTCGAGCATTTGCTTCTGGTTCCGTTCCTCGCGATGGGACTCGTGATGCTCCAAGAAATCGGTAGAAGATCTGAACTTGGCACAGCACTCGGAGCAAATGAAATCTTTCTTTTTATGGTCCAGAGTGATGTGATTATGAAACTTTTTGAACACGAGATACGTCATACCGCAATGCACGCATTTGTAGGACGTCCTAACGTCTGGCGACAGACGTTGACACAGATCTTTGTGTTTCAGCATGTTAGGCCTGTATCGATATATCATTCCGCACAAATCGCAAACGTGATTATGCGCAGGATCACCGTTTTTATAGGGTCGAGGAATAATCGGACCCGTTTCGAGCGATTTCTTCAAAACTTCTTGCTTCAGACGCGGCAGAGGTGCCATTGGTTTTAACTTAGGGGGAGAACGCGATGGCGAGATCAGTTCTTCGTATTGTCTGTCAGAGTGCTTCGACAGGTGATTCAGTAATTCTTTTCTGTTCTGCAGAGATCGCAAACACATGTTGCATGTAAAGTACTTCTCCTCGCCATGGTTAGGCACGACCAATGCAATTTTCATTGCACATTCGAACGACGCACCACAATGTAACTTGTACATTGATCGGTCAGGGAATTCTGTCAAACACGCGATGCATGTGTACGGCCTCAAATCAGGCATGTGTTGACGAATGTGAGAAAGCGTATTTCTCCGATCGGTGAAGGTTTCTTGGCAGGAATAGCACGAGAACGTTTTCAATTGACTGATAATACTTTGCTGTACTTGCGTTAAGGGGGCATCCTTCTCCATGCTCATTAATTCATCCTCCAAATCTTCTATCAGCTCTTCCTCGTCGTCTAACGTTGTATCGTTGTTGCCGTTCGGCTTGTCTGTATGAAATCTTTCCATGTGCTTCGTGTAAGAGTATTTCGAGTGTAAATTAATTTGACAGTGCACGCACTTTTGCTTGAAAACACGTGTTCCTCGAAAGTGAGTGTGCGGGCCCCGTCTCATCTTTTTCTTACTTGCCGATGTCGAGGCGCTAGACTTTTGCGTAGAATCGGCTTCCATCACCCTGTCTTCCTTGTTGGAAAGAGGATTTGGCAACAGTTCGCTACCAGTAACGGATTCTATTTCTATGGTACAATCTGTGTCATAGTCTACTTGCAACTCAGATTTTGCTAACGGGTCTACATCTTTTGTTGGTGCTGGTTGAACTTTTGGTAAATTTGTTTCTTCGTCGTTTACTCCTTCAACATGAACACTGTTTGATAAATTATTTATACTTTCTTCGAGAGTAGCTGATTCCTGGAAAAAGAAATACAATTTACTTGCGACGTGTCCTAATTTCTTAGATTTTGTTCTCCAAATTATAGTACCTACCAAATCAGAATCAGTGGCGGATTCTGAAATAACTTCAACGTTATCTTCGTAAAAATCAAGATCCACAGGTTCATCCTTGATAGTTATAACCTACATAGGTAAAAGCATGTGTTATAATTTCTTACAATAACCATCTGTATAAATTACTAGAAGATATACACTTACCATAGGAATCGACTGCAAATGCTTTTCCAACCATTGATGCAATTTATCTTGTGTACGAAGACAAGCTTCTTTATAATTATGCCACTGATTCACATTTTTAACACACCTTTCACATATGTCTGTTGATAATCTATCGGTGGCTAAAATCTAAAAGATAGATAGAAGCTTGAAATCTTCATAGTCTCAACTTAAGAAACTAAGCTATCGTTATAATAAGGTACTGAAAATACATTCTCTAAAAATCTTATTCCAATCAGTATCTACAGAACCATCAATAGCCAACAATGGCAAATAGAAATAAAACGCTCGTAACCGTTCTAGTCAGTTTTAGTTTTCCTGGCATAGTCCAGTGTAGACCTAACCTCAAAGCACACGCATTGGACATATATACGAGGCACGATACGTTCAATGGTACGGCAATAGGAACGTATATTCGACGCTAAAGAGCTACGAAGAAGCGATATTTTACACGTACCTGAATCGACAGGCAGGCTTGTATCTTAGTGGCCAACGGTACCGGAGAGTCTTGTACCCCGAAAACCGACGACTTCGGTTCGTCGGTGGAGAGGCAGAGCCTGCACACGTTTTCCATGTTCTGCAACTCCACCACCTCGTCCATTGCGGACGTTTACTGCCGTCGCTCTTCCTCGTAAGATAGCACGGTATTTTGTCTACCAACGAAACGCGTTTTCCAAGACCAGGTTAGGGACGCAGCGTTTTGTTTGTACGTCGACATTTGAAACTGAAACCGAGCGGTCCGTTTCGATGCGTTCCGCGTGTTCAGGAAACAAGTTACAAAAAGCGCGTGACGAACAAACAATGTTGCCCGGTTCAGTCTCGAGATATTTATTTATCAACTACTTTTTATCGTGATCCATACGTAATGAGTGCAAAAAATGTCTTGTCTATGGCAATGGATAACTGGCGTTAATACTGCAAGCAGAATGCACGAAGGATTGCTTACTTTGATAAGTTGTACTCGAGATAATGATACTGATCAAAGTAGGGTTGGAACAGCCAAGCAGTAGTGATAAATGAGGAAAGAATAGTTTCCGTTGGTCGAGTGATCTTTTATTTTATATATACTTCTCAATATACATTTGACATGTAATTGTTTGTCGTTTGTCGAGAAGACAGATTGTACATACAGAGCAGGTAAACGTACACGGCACATCTTGTTCAATTTTTATTCTTAGTTCGATTAACTTACAAGATAACTGTTGCATAATGGAACTAAACGATCGGCATCCCTTAATTTTGAAACATTCATAGCAAATTATCATTCAGGCGTTATAAAAATAATTCAATGTATAAAATCGAAAAGGTTAGAATGTAAATCGGGTTGGTCGAACATTATAGCGCTGTTAGGACCGCTACATAGAGAACGATATAAATAGTCACGTGACCGATGCAGCTAATCGCGACAGGTTACAGAATCAAACTTTTATAAGTTTTCGCCAAAGATTTAAACGAGCTTGTTGAAATTTAATAAACGATTGCCCTAATTTGTCACAAATTTGCAATCTAAATGATTATTACGACTAAGACGTATACATATGATTCTACATATACATATTCATTCAATTTTGTCCATGGAATGTGACGTAAACATTTCAATAAATCGTATCTAAGCTACGAGAAAGACCTTCTCAACATAAAATTATTGAGCGTTCCTTTCAAACGTGTCATAAATATGGCAGCTATGAAATATTCTCGGTAAGCTCTTCTACGCGGGGGTTTTTCTAAAACCACCGATCTACTTGGTACACGGTGAGCTTTCGCACGGCATCTCGTTAAATTCACGGTGTCGAATCGAATACATTTTTTTTTTTTCGTTAAACACCGTAGGGATCGTATACAGTGCGAGTTAGAACCATCGAGACGTTTCCTACATCTATCTTGGGAGTCTCTGTCCCGCGAAACTATTCACATTAATGTACAGTACAGAATTAACCATCGATATATATATATATATTTATATATTTCTATACAGATATCATCAACAAGAATTTTGTGCTAGTCGCTTTCAAAAATATCGACATCCGTTCCGCGATTCTTTGTCATCTTGTGCTTTATCGATCGGCAACAGCGCGTTTCCGGTGGAACAAACAACGTTATATACACCCTGTTGAAAAGAACATGGCCGCACTGCTCGAAACAAAGGTACGCATAAAACTATTCTATTTTATTTAAAAAAAAAAATGTATTAAAATCAAATCAAGTGGTTGACATTCTTTCTCTAGAATTAATGTATTTTCCAAATATTGTGGTTGTGCAGCCAAACTTCTTTCGATCGAGCGTACATCGAATACTGTTACGTGATCGAAAGTTTTAAGTTAATCTCTATTTCGTTAATGCGTTTCGTCGTAATCTACATTCTTGTCTAACGATTACGTCAGTCGACTACAATGTTGTAAATTGTGCAAATTTATCTCTCTATCGACGCTTCCGCAACAAGGTACTCTTTTGACGACTTCTGCGCTTGATCCCGATTACGAACACTCGAACAGCTACGATCATTTCGCGCCATTCTCGCAGCCAACGAGTTCCGGTTCGTGTTTCACCGTTCGTTCTATCTATTGTACGGAAACGTGTGCGCAGGACTGTTGCGCAATTCAGGTCGTCAAGCAATTGGAATTGAAACAGGAACTCCGCTGCGATTGTTGTCGAACATAGTCTTGGACGTTGAATTTTGTGTCGTCCGGGTCGTTGCTCTTCCTGGCCATCAACTCCCTGAAAGTATAAGAAACATTTACCGTCCAGTTCCTCCCAGCAAAGAATGCAACGTATGAACATCATGGCTGACTCTATGTAGACCCCTAACGTCATCCGCTTGTCTAACAAGAGGACGTACTGTATGCATCAAAACTAACCTCAAAATATGTTTTAAAACAATTTATGAAACACCCTGTATTTGCTAGTTTGGCACAACTTGTCATTAATATGGTCCTAGATAGAAATTATTATTAATGTCTTTGGTTATAACTATCTCTGTAGAGTGTGTGTATATCAGAAGAAATTCATTACGTAAACTACAACTATAAGAATTTACGATGCAACGTTTAATAGGCGTAGTGCGTCGAGTCGGTCATGATTTAAATATGAATATAGCACTTAGCGCTATAGTTTCGTCAGGTTAACGTCTCGCGTGTTTTTCCCACACGCTGATAGCAATTAAGTCAACGTTTTTCAAATACCTAGCAACGGCCAAGAAGGCCAATTCGACGTTCAGGCCGGTTTTAGCAGAGGTTTCCATAAAGGGGACTTTGTACTCTTGCGCCAACCGCTCGCCTTCTTCTTTCTTCACGATTCTTTCCGGTCCGCAGTCCGACTTGTTACCTGAAATTAGCTTGTTTCAGTTTGTTACGTTCCTGTTAAATAAGCACTTAACGATCTAGAGAGAATCTCTAACGCGAATCGATCGAATAGGATATAAAATATTGAGTCGGTGGGACAACAACGATGTTTGTATAATTATATGACGTCAATTGTATAATTGCCATTACGTATTTATGGCGTTACCTAGTAAAACTAGTTTCGTGTATATAAAAGTTAGGAAATTGATCTAGAATCCATGATGAACGAACACAAGTGGATCACTGTAGTCTTAATTCTATCACTTCCGAAATTCACATTACTTCCTCGACGACTCGATCGAAACTGAGGAGGTAATTCCTGTTAGCGACATGTTCCTCGATTCACCATCTTATTTCTCACGATCTTCCTGACACCGCAACAACCAACATGGCCGCGTTAATCAATCATCCCACCTACTCAACTAGCGTTTCTTTATTCGCCAGCCAACCGAGCGGTACTTCACTCTTCCTAGACCGTTCTCTTTGACTTTCTACGAAAGCAAGAAACTGATCGAAACCGCAACAAACCAGTTGCTGCTCATCGACGTATCGATCATTGACAACTTTCTCGGAAACCGAGCGATAAAGAAAGCTAGCCGACTTGTCTTCTTTCCGTTCAGTTCTTTTTCACGAATTAAAAACCGAAAGAGACATTTTTCGCTCGTAAACGATCCCTAAACTCACCCAGCAACATGATGACCACGTCCTCGTTGGCGTGCTCTCGGATTTCGCTCAGCCATGCCCTGATGTTGTCGTAACTCGTCTTGTTCGTCACGTCGTACAGCAATAAAAGAGCTAAAACCAATAATGATCGTTTTGCGTTACGCAACCGGCCGTGATCCTGGTAATTGGCAGACCCGGAAACAAAAGCTTTCACGTGACGTTGTTCGCGTTATTGCGCGTCCAGTCATTCTCGTGCTCTTTTTGCGCTGGCCAGGAAAATTGCCCGCGCGCTCGTTTCGTCATGCAATTCTTTGACCAACAACGAGCGAAACAATGTTTCTTGTACGCAAATTGACTGGAATTGTTCAGAAATAGATTTCTACAACATCGAGGAGGGGGGCAGAAAACCTTAAAGTTGGATGTAGGCATCCATGACTTAGACAAGCTAGTAATACTGACGTTCATTCTCATCTTTCATCGTTGAAAACTTCCGCTGTGATTCTCGTCAATGGGTAGCTCAGGAATCGATCAATTATAATACTTTTTTTCCATTCGAAAGCATGTCTCCTCAGAATGTTTCACGGGATAAAGCCTAAAGCACTAGCGTTCGTGTTATAGAAATGGAGACACTATTGTCGAAGTGTCTCCGACACGTAGTTGTTACCAAGCCTTTGAAACGTCTAACTATTGTCGCGGCGACGTCCCGGTTCAAAGAGGTTTTCTTCGCGCAAACAATGGAGGTGCCCCCTACGGCGGATGCCGCGTTTCCTTCCCCGCCTCTTTAGCCTCGAATTCAGTTAAGTAGCTCTCCAAAATTAACGCTGTCGTTGAATTTAGAATCATTTCGCGACCTGCTTCGGTGGCGCCAGGCTACCCGTCAGCGAAACACGCGGGAAAAGCATCGCGAAAACATCGATCGAAATCGATCTCCCTCGATCGTTCGAAAATATTCCCATAAATTATTCTACAATTCGAACTCCGTCGATCCCTTATGTTTGAAAAAAGAGTTGCATTTCCAACGCGCGGCTTACCGAGGAAGAAATCATTTCTGCATGCTCAGAATCTAGAGCATGATATTGCATTGGGTACTGTGATTTACATAATGCTAGCCTGTGCAAAGTTCTCGATTTTTTGCCCCTGTGTATACCGATTAGGTGAAAAAGTTGATAAGCATTTCGACGAACGGGCAAACAGACATTTTCATAACGATTTCGTTTCACAAAAAGCCACGATTACATTACCAAATATGGCGGTCGTTCCTCTTGAGCGGCTCGAGCGCGAAGCTACTATAAAAATATAATTACCATGAGCGTCTCTGTAATACGCGTGCGTAACACTTCGAAATCTTTCCTGGCCAGCCGTGTCCCATATTTGAAGCTTCACAGACGTGTCGTCTACGACGACCACCTTATTCTGAAAAAGAGAAGAAAACCGCTCATGCTTTCCATTCGGACCGGTTCCCTCGCGCGTAAACGGCTTCGAAAATTCCGCATAGTTATCGCTACGTGTTCTCCGTCAATGTGAGCAATGCATTTCGTTACCAGGGAATTTTTACACTCGACTCTGAGAAACGTACGCGACAGGGATAGCCCCCGAGAGGGATTAGAGTTTCTCACCCTAAAATCAATGCCGACGGTGGTTATGTAGTTGCCAGACAGGAATCGGCCGTCCCTGAATCGCGTTAGAAGGCAGGTTTTCCCCACACCGCTGTCGCCCAATAGCATCACCTGTGTTACGTGAAAATTCTTTGTATAGATAGTCGCAGACCCACGGGGATAGATTCACTCGTACGAAACTAAACGCTTTCAGGGGTTCCTGTCCGTAATTCTAATTTCTCGGTGGCGTTTCGATTCTTCGAGAATCGGGATTCTCCCTTGAGAAATTAATTTGAAACGATTCACTCGCGCTTCATTATATTTATTGATCCAAGTACCAACGAAACTGTTAGCAATTATTCTTCATTTTATGTCTGCGTAAAGACACGAAGCGTGAGCTACATTTCCTGTTTCCTATACGCGTATTTCTTGTTTCCCTATTTGATAAACTCCATTTCTACGTAATTCAAATTGTACACAGCGTCAAACGATGGTAATGAACGTGTTGGGTATCTTGCACATTTTTAACAATTTCTTCCAGCAAATACAAAGGCAAAACGTACAAAAGCATACAAAAGAACAGTTTAGAACTGTACGCGAGCTCAAGTTTCAAAATCGATTTTTTCGCTAAACGAGGCCACTCACGTAAAATTGTACGTTTTTGTTTCATTTCTGCATATATAATCACCTCCTATTCGGTTGTTTCCCACCGCGAATTGTTTTAATTAAAAAATGCATGCTTTTAGCTCCGGTAATAGACGAACGTGCAGCGTAATAAACGTTCTGCTTTATTAAGTGAAAACTAGTTCGGTTTATATTTACGCGTAACATACACAACCTGTCCGTGTCCAAACGTATTGACATAGTCACTACGGTCTCGCAAGAATTGAATAAATGAAACGTGCAATTAAGGATTTAGTAACAACTCTTAACCGATCGAGCTTGATATACGAGTTAAATGGAAACGTACTTGTATATACATTCTCATTTAATGATAGTTGCCACGTTCGAGGAACCGCCTACTCGTGATTAACAACTGCGAACGATCGTTTTCGAAGCGTCAGGATCGGTTATCGACTAAAGAAACAGAGAATAAATTAATTTTTATTTTACTTTGATATTTAGAAACTGGTGGAATCGCGTCTTGAAAGTTAAAAGCGGTAGAAGTGCACTTGTTCTGGAGAGAATACTTTTTCTGTAACTTAGATCTTGAACATAGTTCCTTATTGGAGAAGTTGGCCTTTTGCTCGCAAAAGTTCTAGTAATTGAATTCGCTGTACTGTTTGTTCGATCTTTGAATCTATTTGACTTTTCGTTGCTGGAAACGGAACGATGTAACCTCGCGAAGGATGGATATACTTTTATATAAAAAATTTCATACAGTATAGTTGATCTTTGGTTCTGAAGTCCGAGTAACCGATGATTAACGTCTCAAGGGAGCTAAATCGAAGCAGAGAATTTTTGACCGTAGAATAGATACGACTTCCACTTTGTTATATAGTTCTTGTCATGTACGTATCGTAGATACGTAATCGATTTGATCTTTGACTTCTTTCTTACCGTCTTTCCTTTCACTTCTTCGAAAAAGGAGACGAAGCAATGGAGTTATGATAGCTAAACGATGTAGCAGTGAGCTGATCAATATTTTGCATTTGAAATACACTGCGCAAAATAATTGTTGCATTTCTTGAAATTTTTACCTTATGCAAGCGTGTTTCGAAGAAATTTTATTCAAATCCCGTTTCACTTCCTCTCTAATTCCTACATTCCTGATTGACATACACATATTTGTCGTTGATAATATCTGTAACTCAAATCGTCGGTGTCATCTATTTCTTCAAAGTTATTAATGATCCCTCCATTTAGAACTCACCAATTAAAAAGCAACTATTCAAACGCGGAGCCTGTAATAGGAATGCGTATTACAGCTAATAATTTACGCGATAACGTGGACTTGTTCTCGAGCTCGTTAAACTCGTTTAAGTGTTCTGTTCTCTCCGGCTATCTTAAATAATTGACTCGATTAATTTATTCGTACGTGCACTCCTTTAACGTACACTCCTCTTTTTACTTTATTAATATCGTTCTTAATGTCAAACCGTACAACTGAATTAGTACAAGTTATTCAGCTACACTTCATCGATCTTACAGTCGCATAGAAAGCAACGAATGCAACGTTTTAATTCAGAGTTTCACTACGGACAAATACAGAAAGTACGTAGCAATTACTTCGAGAAGCTTGCGAAACAACAAAGTTTAATCGTTAAGAACGAAACTTAAACTCTCGACTAATCGATCTAAGTACCACCCTATTGATTAATCGCCCTCGCTAAGTAAACCACCCGCGGCGCGCTTGCACGATAGAGAGTTCTGGGTACAATTAATCTTTATTTATCTGCATCATTGACGAACCTGGAAAATGAAGAAACATTTATTATCTAGCACGATGTCGACCCGAGTGCAACATAATGGGCGAGTTGTGTGCTTAATTCCGATGGAAGTGTGTGGCTTCCGTCGATGCAAACGACGCACCGATTATTTTGGGCAGTGTATTCAGCCGCGTCGGTTGCTCTGAAAGCATGTGTATCAGGAGAGAGGGCAGGACCTTGAAAAGGAGCTCGCCGTGGTCGGGTGATGCCTGTTGGCCCGTCGAGTCCACGCTGTCCCGCGAGGACTGCCGCCTGGTAGGGCCCATCGACTCCTGGGACCTGTTGAAAGCTGAGGTGCTGGCCTGTGGAGTGGAGGGGGCCGGCTGGGCTGGGCCCCTAGCCCCACCAGACGATCCCGATCCGCTCGACCAATCGGAGCCGGCTGACCCGGTTTTACGCGAGCCGTGTCTGCTACGCTTCGTCACGCTACGCAGCTTCTCCTCCGCGTTGCTCATGTGCCCCTGCTACCGGGAGCACCAATTTGCTCTTCTTCTTCTCGACCACTCCTCGTCGCGCACGTCGTTGTCGTCGTCGTCGTCGTCGTCTCGCTCCTTTCTGCTTCTCTTGCGCCCGGTGAACGACGATCGGTCGCCTCCTGTCTCGCTCGAGGTCAATCAACTTTGGACCAAAGGAAGAGAGGGACGGAGCAGTCTTTCACTTCGCGTCTCTTCTGCCTTCTCCTTCGCCCGCTTCTTCGCCCGAGTCTCTTGGCCGATCAACGAGCACGGAGTGAAAGTCTACGCTCTCGGGTACTATGCACGCCGCGCGAGGACTCCTCGATCGTCGTCTTCGCCTCGATGCTTCGCTCCTTATCTCGGGTACGTGCCAACTCTTCGAAACTCTATCGCACGGAGGCTCGGGAAACACCTACGGGACGGGAACCTGTTGATTAGAACCCTTGGTACCGACGTCTAGCTACGCGGGATCGTCTCCGAGGGAAGCTAGATACGCCCTGGCCGAGCAAAATTCTTATGACTGCACTCGAGAACACGTGGAGTATGGTACCTGACAATCAGTTGAGAAGAAGAGATCATAGTTGTGAAAGAACACCTGAAGGGTTGGAACCTTAGAACCGACTTCTGATTTGAAGAATAATTCGCGAAGAAGCATGTAGAAAGGACTGTTTCGAGTATAATAAATGATACGTGAGATATACCAAGCGAAAGACTTTTCAAATGTTTTATTTCCCTATCCTTGTTCCTGGTGATCCACTAAAATTCTGAGACATGATAGTCGTGTTAATATGTCATCGGTAACAACCAAACATAGCGAAAGGTTGATCGACAAAGCGCGATACGAGGAACAAATACGATTACAGGTAGCATTTCGTGCAGAGATGGACACGATCAGCGACTTCAAAGCTTCGTAATTGTTTCGCTTGTTGCGTAGCGGATTGCGTAACGGGGTAACACCTATGTTGATTCGGCGTATACACGGTAGCGCCTGGTTGCATAAACATTAAGCATGTTTTAATTAATCCGCGAAATATGCTCGTTCCCATTGATTCCCGCGCGATACAACCGCGATACACGGTTTAGCGCACGTCGTAACTGTTTGCATCGGTAAATTCCGTGTCGTGCACGTGCACCGCCATTGTTTCTGAAATACCGTTTTATCCTACGTCAATAGTCAATAATTAGTAACGTCTATAATTGACGGCAATGTTGACGCTGACGAGCATTGTGAACGATCGATTGTGCGTCTGAATGGATTTCGATGGAAATTTAGCTTCGACGTCCTGCGTGTAAACGCGCGCCACAACTACAAATTTTAGCGGAATAAGGTAAATTACTGCGCAATGCGCTTCTGGAATTTGCGTAGCCGTTTCGTAAAATTTCTAACCGAGATTTCTGAGAAAACCACTCGATGCTTTTCCAACCGAGCAATTATTAACTCGTCATGATGCAATTGTCGCGTCAAGGTATGCATGGTAATGAGTCGTCTTGCACAGCGTTCGAGAACGTTATTTACCATCGAAAAGAACGAGGAATTCGTTTCGAAAACTTTCTTGTGCGAAGTTTCGTCGATTTATATCGCACGGAATCGGAAGATACGTGTTATTAGGGTCTAAAGCGAACTAACGATCGCGAAGACTCTCCCGTGGTCGTTTATCTGGCCGTTCTTTTCGCTTTTGAGGCCAATTCCCTGCCGCGAGGCCGCGGATAAAATCTCTTGCGAAAATCCGCGGGAGAGCAGCGCTCGCGCGTAGCATTTTGCAGCGCGTAACAGAGCCAGCCTCGAGGAATCGAGTTTCCGACTCGATGACCGCGTCGTCGGCGCGGATAAAACCAGAGTCAGACAGAATTTTATTCGAAAAATATTTAACACCTTCGCCGTGTACTCGGATACTCAATAATTTATAAGGCGTTGAGCGATAAAAATCATAATTCGCCGCTGGTTCGAGTATTTGCGGTTCTTATCAATTATTTACGCGTTTTACTTTACGGGCGATTCAAATGTGGGATTAGTTATGCTGTATAAATTTAAGCAAACATAAGAAAAAAGAATCACTCGTAATGGTCTGGTTCCGATTGGTGGAACCAGATTAGTGACAGGCATTTTACTAAACAATGGCGTTTCCGTGATACAAAGACCAATGATATCCCCCCATAGTATCATGGTTGCTGTATTTCATCGTTTTTTTCATAGATGGTTCTGGTAATAGGGAGAACAATTATATTTTGACCTACTGAACTACGAACGGAATCGTTCGAACCGAGTCTACCCCTCAGAGGCATTTCTTCTTGGCAGCAAATGATAGTCACGGCTGTTTCCGTCACGGATATCGACGATTTCGACGGATGACGAGATTAGTGGCTAGTTCGTTTCCTCTATTTTTCCTTTTTCCCTTATTTCTTTTTTTTTCGTGAACGACGTTTATTGGAGCGACGCGGCGTTAAAACTCGTTCGCACGCTCCGATTGCTTCTCGTTTCATCGAGTACGGAATGTCGAGGCACGATTGCATCCGGGCACGAATCTCGGACTAAATTGGGCGACTTCGAAAATCAGATAACGATTTTTCCTGTTCGATGTTTGGAGAGAAATGGGTTCTGAACGATTTTATGGTAAAAAGATTGATGAAACGTGGATTTATACGATATGGCAGAGCCTTTACACCTTTACGCGAATCTCGATCGTAGCATCGAGTTTATAAACGGGAAGGAATGATCACTGGAAGTTGGAATTAAGATCCACGCTTGCCGAGAATAATTAAAACTTTCCAGTAAATTATTCGAGCATAAAAATTGTATTAAATAATAATACAACAACGAAATAGTCGAATTTTTCTCGGCGATAACGTTATGATTAATTAAATTTTACGTTTAATATTTAAATTAAGAAAAAACTTGAAATACACGAAAATATGCAAACCTTGTTTTCATGCTGAGCCAATTCAAATTTTAATGTGTAATATAATAGAACTTCGTACTATATGAATAAAATTAACAATTATACACAGCTGGATATATTTCAGAGATATTATTAGCGATGAAAATGGCTTTTATCGATGTGGACAGATAATACATGATTAAGAGTTAGATCAATAGATTAGATCTCGCTAGAAGTTAATTGATATATCGCAATTCCAAATGGGCAAAGATTACATTTAGCGCCATGTCATTTATTTTGCTTTTCAGAAATACGTAAGACAAAGGAGCATTGTGTAGCGAGAATTCAGGTTAATAAATTATAACCGGTTAAAAGCGAGTAGATACGACCAATTTACTGGTGCTACATTGCTTTGAATTAATTCCTCGTTACAGTGAACAGATAAAAGACCATTTTGCAACACGTTTATCATGTTAAAGAGAGACATGAAAATAGAGGTACGACTAAACTTGAGAAAGCACAGATTAATAAATTAGATACGATTAGAATCAAGTAGATACAATTTACTACAAATACATTGCTTGAGATTAAATACTCATTACACAGCGAGTAAAAGACAAATTTGTAACAGTGTTAGAGAAAGTTCAGAAGGTAGATATTCGAAGCAACATCGAAATGAACCAGATCGATAAATCAGATCCGGCTAAAAGCAGGTAGATAACGTGTTTCTAATCCCCTTGCTATACCGTGTAGATAGAAGACAAATTTTCAGCGCATTCATCCCATTAGTGATTACGAAGATGGAGATCCGAGGTAAACTTAAACGTGATCGAATTAATTAATTAGATTTAACTAGAAACGGTCAAACAACTTGCTTCTAATTATTTTCCCGTTACGTCAACTAGATTAAAGACAAATTTCCAACGCGTTCGCAGCTAGGATGGATATTCGTGGCCGAGTCGGTGGAAGTCGGGACGCTGAGGAGATATCTGGCGTTGATTTGGCAGCAAAAACTGAACCGTGATGCAGATACGAGACTGGCTGGTCCAGCCTACCGCTTTGGGCCCACCCACGCCGTACCTGGCGTCAAAAAAGCCCTCGGGGTTCCGACAAAACTGGCCCTCTGGCTGGCAGACTCAACCCGACTGGTGGCGCCCTTCACGATGCCATACTTGGTGAAACCGGAGGAACCAAAGTATAGAGAGGTTCTACAGTGAGTTTCTCTCTAGATGAATCATCGTTGGTAAGATCTCTCTACAGTTCTAGTGACTCATAAGAAACGACAATATTCTCCTCGCTAAAAAGCATACTTGCCACGTGAGCTATACGAAATTTAGATTATAATTGAAAACAGTATGAAATCAGATACGATGATAGTCGAGATCTTTTCTAAAGTATGCTTCTTATCGAGAATTCGCTATAGACGCCCCGTTTGCCCGCCATTTCTGTGCAAGAATCGAGCTTCGCCTCCGTTTGAAAAGCCGTTCGCGCCGGAAAACCAGTTTCTAACGGAATAACGTTCTGCGGCGAACGTTTTTTTTTCCGCGTTTCACCGACAATGCAAATCCCATTCGAACGTTGTTAATACTCAGGATTTTTCGCGAGCGCCCTTGTCTTTGCACTCAAATACCAGTATTGTCTTCTTACGGGGCACGGGTTACCCGTCCCAATTGCGTCATCGCGTCACACGCCAGCGATTTCCTTCCTCCGTGTCGACTACCTCGGAGGCGTTCTTTTTTCCGTGTCAGTGCCACCGTTACAGCTTCTCCCTTTCCGTGCTGAAAAAGACGTCTATTCTCGGTCGTTTTCGCATGGTCACGACGTTGACGGGACCGGTGCACGAACTTTTCCAAGCTAAAATGCCGACGTCGATGCTCTTTCGCGAAAATCCTAGCTCGACGACGAAAATCGTCGAGATAACAATCGTAAGTTTTATCCCGATCGACGCGATCCAGTCTAAAATTGACCCCGTGAAAACGTAGATTCAAACCCCTCTATAACCCAATAACACGTTGCATGATTTATCTAATTTTCAAAGCAATACATCGATACACTCAGCAAGACAGCAAGCAAACATTGGCGAGCGAGTTCAAACGATACACGTAAGTACACACCGCTTCAAACACTGGCATAGACTGTCTGATGGCGCGAATTTCTGCTCGGCGAAGCATCACGACGACAACAGCTGGTGCATTGTTGTAAACAGCGTCGCGTGTCCGTGAATTCCGTCGCAAATTCGACAAATTGATTAATTGCTCGTTACCGTGACGATGGATCGGCAAGATTCATCGCGCGCGAATCGAACGTCGAGTCGACGGGCGAGCCTTTCGAACGTCGAATGGCAGCGTTCGCCGGATGCACAGACCAAACCTACGGTGCATCTGCGGTGCATTAATTAATAACGCGTAGCCGAATTAATGATTGATCGGGCGTAAGCGGCGATCAATAATTAATCTCGCGTACGGCCGAGCGTGTTGGTATTCAATGTTCGAGGTTGCACGCGAGTGCTGTAATAATCGCGTGGAACTAAAGTCCCTTCCACTGTAATAAACGAGCGACGAATATCATTTAGAGCAGCGACGAATTGCACCGGGCTTAACGTCGCAAAAATAAAATAAAATAAAAATTGATGGCGATTCGATGTATACAGATATTTTCCTTATAGAAAGGTAACTAGTTGTAGAATGAGCTATGTAAAAATATTTTGGGGATAATGAAGGAGGATAAAGGATCAGCTTGAAAGAGTTATAAGTTCGAGAGTTTTGAATATCAAAGGGACGAGAATTATTACAGCATGTGTATGAATAGGAGAAAGAGGCTCGAAATTTGGAAGTATGATGAACTGGGGCGTATAAATGTAGCTGGGAACGCGTGGGGTGGAAATTGACGTCACGATATGAGTTGTTATACACCTATCTAGCTATACTGTGCAAAATTGTGCACCGATTTATTGCAAACTAGTTTAAATGAAATTTATAGTAAGAAGGAGGCATATTTATTCAGTTTTAAGATCACTAATTTCGATGTATGTGCGACAGAGCAGCGTATGCTGTTTTAAATAAAGTGGGCGTGTCTTTTCGTCGACTATAATAGTAATTTTCTCACAATCATGCTCCTTTGAGCCACTTCCCTCTTAATCCTTGATTTATATCATGGAGGAGTGATAGTGCATTGTTTGAATAGAAATTTACTTTGTTTCTATAGACAAAATTGTCTAGTGCAGCAGAATATTTTATCTATTCTGGTTTATGATTTCTGAGTTGATCTTGGAAGCCAAATAATGATTGTGTTATTCTGGGTTGGGCCCTTTTGAGCGAACAGTTTGAACGAGATTAAAGCAACCCGATAGTCACGTTTTCGGGGTCCTGGCCAGACAGTGACAGTTCTCTATCCGTGGCGCGTAGGAAAGAAAGCGCACGCGCAGCCGGATGTCTTTATGTAATCGGGACAAAAACCTCCGGCGCAGGTGAGAGAAGGACATTCAACTCGGCCGATTTTGGTCGCGACGCGCAATCCACGGACCCTCGTGGCCCACGTGATTTGCACGGTCTTTTCGACATATGAGCGTTCACCTTAACGAGGACGCGTCGCTGAGAACCGTGAAAAGGATTATGTCTGCGGCGATGTTTCGTTCATCGACCCAGGACGAGTCGTAGACTCCCCGGAACGATTTTGCATCTCGCAGACGGCGGCCATTTTTCAAATATCAAACTCAGGAAACGGACAGATAAATATATTTACGGGCTTAGAATAATAATCTTGATAGATAGGATAGGCTCTTGAGTTTGTAGAAAAATCTCATATAATCTAATGTCGATGATCAATCTTGTCATCTGCTTCTGAATAATTAAAGGATCTCGATGAAACTCGAAGGTGGAGTCGTGAAACGTTGAAAAATAATTTCTTCTTTGCGCTAGATTTTCTTGCTTCCTGTTCGCATTTTTTTTTCTTTTTTATACCATAAATAGTTGGAGTGCTGGCCTGAGAGTCTCGTCCCGCTGGAACAATCGTGAAAAGCCGAAAGATGTTCGGCTACGAAGGTTGCGGAGTTGACGAGCAAGGTGAAGTGGCAACCTCGTTATTACAAAGAAACTCCGTCCTTGTTATTCCCTTTGATTCGACGTTGCACGCTTCTCGGCAACGAAATATCAATCGACTATCATGTCGCTGGTACTAACGAGACTAATAAAACCTGGCACACTTCTGTCGTTCGAGCGGGTCACGGTTATTAAGGAAAAAGCTTTCAGGAGGGTCGGAAGACGCCGTTGAAAGCTGTAATGGCGGAAGCTAATAGTGTTTTCGCGTGCTCGAGCAAAAGGACAACTGTGACACTTGTTCGTTGCAACGATATCTTTAAGAAGAAATGTACTAAACACACAACGTTAAAATAGTATGCTTCGTTGAGTCCGTTTACTCGATTTTCATTATTTAACGCTAAAATTATTAGATCAACAACCCGATAGAAGCAGTACTTCCAATTTAAAGTAAAAATATAGGGTACTTAGTTCTCGATATTAATTCCTAGACAATTTCAATAATTGCACTGTTCTAAAAAATATTAAAATGTTTAAAAAAACTTTGTTCACACTCAGAGTAACTATGACTACACCAATTATTCACCATTTCCGCTGAGATCCCCAACAGTGTGAGGTTCGATCAACAAGAAACTCGGGTAAACTTGTTTAATTGTCATCATTGCGTGAACAAATTTTGTTGTTTTTGCTTTAAAGTATGACAACTAATGATGCCTTGCGAAAACTTGTCTTGTTAAAATTTTCATTAAACGAAAAAACCGGAGATGGAAAAAGCCAGGATTCGAACACGCGCCGCGCTCTTCCCTATGCTTTTTATCCGTAGCCCATCGCTTTAGCGACTCTGCCAACGCAGCTACGGCATAAAACATGTTTCCTATTACCTACTTGAGTACATTCATTCTAATAGGTAATACTTTATATATTTCTGTTAATTTAAATACGTTCTATAATTTGCTTTTGATACATTTAGAACATAATTCTCAATAATGTGTGCACAGTAGAGAATAATACGTTTAGTTGATTTTAGTTCTATGAGATGGCACTGCTAGTCATTTATGGAATGAAACACATCGAGGTTAGCGTCGTCACTGTTATCGTGGCATTTAACTAGCTTAATTAGGTGACAATCGTTTATAGAATATCAGGAAAATTACTACTTAATTTCCATTCAGCTTTCAATTGTAAATATAAAATAGTATTTTGTTTTTAGGCAAATTATTATACTCCGTAGGATTAACTATTAATAACTAGCTCTTCACCAGAAATTAAAATTTAAATACTGTAATGAATACGATTAAAGGTAAAATGAATTTGAAATCTCGATAAATAATAGCGATAAATATAATTATACGTAAAGTGAATTTTAATCGAAATACGATCAAATCTCGTTTATCCAAACATCGCTTAATAGATTATTCGAGTATCGGAACAGAATTTAACGGAACGTTCAATTATCCAAACAATCGTGTTAAACAAATATAAAATAAAATTATATACAACGTTTTTAATTTGCTTATAATTTCGCGGGAAATTTTATATTTAGTTTGCTGAAAGAACCGCGAATTTTCAATCCTGTTACAACGTTGTATTTCTTCGGGAATTGGAGCAGCCACTTCGTAAAAATGATTAATATTTAACTTCGTTCGAGCGAAGTAGGTAAATATCCACGATAGTTCGCCAGGCGTTCGAGGTGATACGTTTTCACGGTTGTTTTTCATTTCTGTAGTTCGGTTATAGCGAAGCTGCATCGAAACAATTTCTTCATTTCCATCGAAGCTGTGCAACTCCCTCGAAATGAAATCCCGCGGAACTGTTCAAAGGAACATCCGCCGCAACTTCTCTACGAGCAGCTTCATTTTTCTCTAACATTTTTTTGCGTGTCGGTATCGGGAGCCAGACCTTGATTAAATTTCAACTACGAACGCTCGTATTGTCTGTTTCTACCACGCTCCGGGCTACCATCTAATTTGTTCTCTCGAGGCTCTTCTGTGTCCTTCGTAATTAAGTAAAGTGTGCCCGTAAGGAGGAAGAGCGCGCGGCGAGAAATCGCGGGGAATAAATTTCTTTGTCGCGAAAAATGGTATCGCGATGGTCCGCGGCGTTGATCTTTGGTATTCTTTAGACTTATCTCACTTCCAGATTCTCGAGAGAAATTCAGGCATTTGTCCAAGATGGAAGCTCCACCTTTCAGAGGACATAAATCTCAACGCACCAACTCTGACACTTTTGCTTGTGTTTAACTTTTGCCGCTAAACTTGGGGTGCAGAATTTATTTAACGTAAATTTTGTTACGCTGGTGTACTAGTACAAGTAATAATTGCATTCTGTTGCAAGGGTGCATCGAGTTTCGGTGGAACATTCTATTATTTTCCATTCTTTTAAAGTTAATTAAATAATTTTTTTTAATCATTTTGTGCGCCCAAAGTAATGTTCGTGCAGTATATTAATTTTAAGGGGGACCGAAACATTGCTTCAAACTAGTAAATAAATGACCCAAATTTTCCTATAATTTCTTCCCCGGCCACGATGAACGAGCACCGAGTGAAAAATATCGGAGCTACGTCTGGTAATTAAAACGAATTGAAATCAAATTGAAAAAGTGTCTAGGTCGCGAGGGAAATGGAAAAATCACGAGTCTCGGGACGCGTATATTAATTGAGACGCGAAAATAAATATGGCGGGGGTGTGTTCCTGTTTCTCGCGATAAAATACATATGTATCTGACAAATTCGCGATTGTCTCGTCAGAACGTGACGTAAATATTCTCCTGAATATTGTTCCTGATTTATCATTGAACCGCTCGTGCAAAACTAACTCTATATCTACTAACGAATTCCGATTTTCTGAGACAGAAATACTTTCAAATTCTGTATTAACCAAAATCCTTTCTCTTGTATTTCGTAGCCCCTGGCATTTTCATTTGTCAATCTATTAATTGGATGAAATTATACTTGGTGGTAAATTTCACGAACTCAAATATTATCATACGTGAAGTTTGCCAAACGCCAACCGTCCCCCAATCACGTCCATCTTGTTATCTCGTTATTTGATTTTCATATACAGGTACCCCGTATAAACACTTAAAACGCCACTACGTTCGAACTTCAAAGTATTAAATGATAATGTATTCCTCGTTAGCATTACAACGCCATTGTTTGCAAGCCGTGCTTCCACAAAGCTTTGCTCGTACGTTTTGTCAGAAAGCTATAGACACATCCCCTTTGTAACTCCTCGACTCATTAATCGTCAAACGGCTGTAACATGAATATTTCAACAGGCAATAATTACTTTAAAATACACGGTTGTTTGCAGCCAAAGGAATGCACTGTTTTTTTTTTTTATCGCTCGACGCACGTATAAATATCATTGCGATAATATAACTTGTTTCGCTGTTATGACATTCGTCGCGGAAAGTAATAGTCATCTTCAAAGGGACCAGTGATATTTAACCCTTCGATCAATTCAAGTATAGAATACATATAAATAGCATTATCAATTAATAAAGAGGTTTTATTTTATAGTCGACAATCAAGCTCGGTTTTAAATATTAATTCATAAAATTTTGCAATAAAGTCAACGTCTAACGATGGAAACATGGACATATTCGCTCCCGAATAGAATGACGTTCCCTGATATTAATTCCGCGCTTGATTGCATATTATAATCGAACTTCTTCGACCTAGTATTTTATTAAACAACGGTATTGCATCGCTAATGTAACGTCTGGTGTGAATTTTGCAATAAAATCAACGTCAATCGATGGGAACACGTTTGGCAATATTTACTCCCAACGAGATTGACGTTCCCTAATGTTTATTTTACGCCCGATTTCATATTTCAATCGAACTGCTTCGTTACAATATTTTATTAAATTACTTTATTACTTCATAAACGTGGCGTCTGACGCGAATTTTGTACTTTAGTCAGCGTCGATCCGTTAAACAATCTCGTTCGATACGATATTTTGCAACAATTTTGTTCGATCATGTAACTTTATCTTTTTCGATAACGTGACGTCCATCGCGAGTTTTTATACCCATTAGTATTCGTTTCCATAGGGATCCACGTTCTCGAATATTAATTTTCACGTTCGAAATATCAATACTCTTTGTGAACGCGTAATTTCCATGATATTCCCTTCATTCTCTTGTCTGTAATGTGCCAGTAAATGCGTCGATCGTGCGAACATCGCAATAAATTAGCAAATATACGGTTTGTATCGTCAAAAGGAATCGTAGATAATTATTCTGTGGTCGGAGCCCGTTTCGACCTTTGTAAAATTATTTCTCATTGGAATATCATGCACAATTCTGCCCCCTTAATTGCGTAGTCGTCGTAACGAGCGTTCCTCTCTCATCCGATATTTTGTTTCGATAAATTTTTCATCGTATTTTTGTTATTTATCTCTAAGTCGATTCATTACATCGAATCGAAATAATTTAACTTTCGTGGTGTTTGTTTTCGCTGGAGATGGAACTGGAGAGTTCACGGTGCTGGTTCAAATGAAATATCGTTGGCACAGATATCGTATCGAGTAGCGAATAAACAGTCGGATTTTCCGGTGAAATCGTCGGTTCGTTTTCGCGCGAAAGAAATAAAATTCACGCTCGCGTATCCGCCATCGGTCCACTATTCGATGCTGCCCTGATTTGCGAAGCTAAACTCCAATAATTATCATTCAGGAATATTTAAGAAACATACATACTAAAAGCACCATGAAACCCCCTCGCTTTAAATTCAATAAATAAACGAATAAATATTCAATTTCCGTGGCGGCTAAAAATCGAAAGATATCGTTATTAGCACGTTAAAAGCGCTCCTGTTTAAGTTATTGGAACGAGGATTGTTAAATTTCCATTTCGTGGGGTGTTCGATTGCCCCTCGCATAACATAATTATCGCAGTAAATCATTGTTAATACGGACATTAACTGGGTTCTCCCGGACTCGAGAAGGACTGGTTCTCGTAGACTTTTTGTAATCCTCGGGCCCTCATTCTTTGTCCGGACCTCATCCTCGTCGTACTTTCCACCGTCTTTCGATCGCTCTTGCTGCACTTTTTGCACACCATATAGATTATCTCTCGCCGCGAAACAGTAGCGACTCGTTCGAGCATATTTTCACTGATAACGCGACAGTTACAGTCCGCGACAAGGACGATAGCATACGAGATATCTTCGAAATAATTCTATTCCCGATCTAACCTGTCCAAATAATTCGTACAAACTGCGCGTTAATATTCCGAAGAACATAAACGTCACAGCCATTGTTCGAAAAATATGAGAAAATTTTTATTCGAACAATGGCGAGTTGTTTCTTATTTTCGTTCAATATTCGTAGCTGAAGAGCACGTGGCCAACGTATCTATCGTCGACATCACCGCGTAATGAGATAACGCAATAACCTGTGGCATCGCGAAACTCTGGAGCGATACAGGTGTCTGCATTAGCAGATTGCCACTACATTTGGTCCCCGTGCCGTAAATGCGCCGCATAATAGGCAGGAAATTAAAACCAGAGATCCTAATGATTATGTAGAAAGATCTCACATTTTATTTGCTCGTCGCGGGACAGTGTATTCCGTGACTGAAATTTTTAATTTTTATTCAACGGCCATCTGTTGTTTATCTCTTATACGTTGCACGAAATTGTTATCCAGATAAGAAGTTCGCCCATCTCTGGTTCAAAGCGGGCTTCGAGCACTCTATCGCGCAATCTTCGTCTCACGCGTCGCGAAATCCACCAGGCGGCTGTTGCCCGATGAATATTCAGGGATTCCGTTACATTATGCTAATACGACGAGAAACGAACAGTCTGAGATCCATAAGTAGCTTGTCGAACCGTTGTTCTACTGACGCAGGAACACGAAAAACATGTGGAGCGGTAGAAGCAATTTCTAATCGAAACTTTGTCCCGCTGGTAATTTATGGCATACATTATACGCACGACCGGAGAACGTTATTTCTACGAATTATTCCGTCTTCCTATGTTACGGCTCGAGTGCCACCGGTGCTAATGGAATCCAGAAGGAACAGTTTCTCAGCGGTTTCAATCGCGCGAGCAACGGATGCCTCTAATTATGCGTTTATAAATCATAAAGCAAAACGACGATTTGGCACTCGTCGCCTCTGACTCGCGTTAACCTTATGCAACGATTTAATTAGAAGTAATCGCGTACACGCGTACTAATTGAGCTACGAATCTACTCTGAGCGAAGATGCAACAATCTCTGTTATCCAACGATACTTTCTTGCAATTCCATTATCTAAAAAGGTAATTTAATAAGTGTTGTAGCAAACATTTTGTCGCTTCGTCCCGGTATGCTAATGGACACAACGGTAAGATTCTACGAACTAAACCGTTAGTTTCGTTTACGATTCTTAGAAACGATCAGATTTTTACGGCCTACGTTGAAATTAATTTTCAATTTGAGGCCACGCGTCTATAATTATAATTTCGATCGGTTGTGGAACCGATGCTCAGTCTCCTCGAGGATATCGAGATCGATGGGATCGTTAAGCCTGCGATGTGAATGCACTCGTGAGCCTCGAGGGTGCGAAAGTTCAAGCAACACGCCTGCTTAGACACCTGTGAGCCCGTAATCATAAATATCGATAGGGTGTCTCGTAACATCGACGACGATGAAAAAGAAATCTCGATACAATACACCGTCGCGCAATTAATTTTAACTTCGACTTAAAATTGTCATTTTCTGAGAATATTTCTTATACTGCCTGACAAACTACCTATAAAATAATTTATAACACGTAGACTCTTGAAACTGACTGTACGGGTAGATAAATAACCTGACACGGAAGTATATAGATTGCAGTAAGATTTCTTTATTTATTGGTAAACAAGCTGGAATGCTTTGGTAACGTAAGCGTACAGGACATCAAACAAAAGAGGCGTTCTTTTGTAACAGGTACTATACACAGCCGACGAAGCTTTTATTTTCATTGATAAATCTTGGTATTGCAATTTATATGAAACGTTGATGTTATTATATCTAATGATTATTACGCCATAAACGGAATGATTTTACTAATAAAATTTAATTTTGTATCCTCTAAAGAAACGGTAGATCTTAATATTATGAACTGCCCTTCCGCGAGGGTGCAACAAGTTCTACTTTTTCCACCTTAGTTCCCGGTCTCGAGACAACGTTTCGCTAGCAAACATCACCATTTTATTGGACGTTATGATCCCATCGTTATTTTATAGACGTTCACCATGAATTTATCCATCAACGATAGTTATCCGATTTCCAAATAACCCGATACACGTATTTTTTTCCGAATTAACGCTTTATCTGCGGCCTTAATGTACACCTAGGGGGTACACGACCCGGAGCTACAAGATCTTACGATTTAACCATAATCGTAAACCGACAGGATGCTCGTAATACGGCCTACACACTTCGTGGATGAAGGGAGAGAGCGTGAACACACAAATGCAAACCGGTGGCGAATCGTGCTTCCACTCTGTTCCAAACGAGGAATAAAGAGAGCAGATTGAGGGGTTGGAGAGGAGAGAAACTGTCAGGATGACGGAAAATAGGAAAAAACGAATGGTTGACTCCACGTGCCAACGAGCGAAACGTGATATTCGTTGCGTAATCTCTCGTAAACAATTGGACGTACGTGTTCTCTGTGCAACTATGAAGTTTTGTTAAAAACGATTTCAAATTTTTAAAATTCATTTAACTATTTTACTATTCAAATATAAAATATTAAAAATAATACCGACACAAATTCCTGCGCGAGTACACGTAAGTAGAATTCGGATGAACAGAGTTCGAACGTAATGGTGAAAAAATGAAGTTCGTCCGAACGGAGCGCGAATAAACGGAGCCGGGGTTTAGATAAATGCAGTCGAGATAAATGGATTTCTACTGTACGGTGGGCAAGTTTCTCTGTATACGCGAGCAGCGTTTGTCGTTCGCGACAGATTGAGAGAACAGGGAGCGCTCGCGGTGCCATTTCGTCGGTCGAGCGGCGTCGAACCGTGAGAAAGGAAGCAAAGTCGTTCCCCGCGAGCGGGCAGAATGGGAAAAACTCGTTAAGACCGACGAGAGGGCCCCGATGTTAAAAGCCTCCGATCGGCGGACTGTCAATTAAACGAGACCCCGGTCTGCGGCTTCCGCCGCGCGGATCGGCCACGCTCGAGCGGAGAAACGCGCCGCGAGGACCGCGAGAAGTTCACCCGGAGTCGCGATCCACGGCGAAAACCGTTCTAGGCACAATAGGTCGAACGAAGACGGCTTAATTGCGTCACCGTGCCGACGATAACGAATCACGATGTTCCTCGATCCCTAGATCGATCGTTTCTCTAACGCAGACACGACGAAATTAAGATAATTCCGGATCATTCTCTTAATTTTGGTAGTCAAAACTTGCAACAGTTTTAAACCCACTAAGTAAATTCTTTTTATATTAAAATTTCAGGGAAACATTTCTGAACACGCACTATGTTTTCAGTAATTAATTTTTTTCTCGAAAGTACGTAGAATTTCGAGGGTATGTGTATTCACCGGAAATGATTGTGATTGACCCCCGGAACTAAAAATAATTTTTTCGGAACGATTTGAAACTTTTTAATTTCGACACCTACTCGAATTTTTTTCTTGAAACCGAATACGATTTCGGGAGTACGTGTATTCACCAAAAATGATTGCGATCGACCCCCGGAACTGAAAATAATTTTTCCAGAATGATTTGAAACTTTCGATTTTCGTTGAAAAATAATGCACGCTTACGGGATAATGAACTGTTTTATAGAAAAGGATGTGACTTTGTTAGGTAGCGTTAATTTGGCCTCGTTTGCGTCGGGCGAAAGTTCTGGTCCTGCGCGGGCGTCGCGACGGCTAATTGACTACCTGTTACGTAGCTCGTTATCGAAAAATTGCGCTGGAAAGCGGTTACGCGTGCCTGGGTTCGCGAACTATGGTCGAAAGAGATTTTCTTGCTACTTTCCAGTACTAATGGCAACAGGAACTAAACATGACCAAAAGAAAGAAAATAAAAAATATTTCTTCTACCCACGTAATTATGAAATATGAAAGGGGGAAATATTCCTCTGCATGGCAGGAGTTATAATTCCTTGTTTTTAATTCCGCTTTCCTATAGCAACAGAATAAGATTACACGCGTTATCATACGAAAGGGGAATTAAAAACGTGGAATTGTAATTCCTATCACGTATGCATACTTGTTTCTCTTTAACATTTCTTAATTACGTGTGTAGATTAAATACTCTGTTCTTCCCTTTGAACACGAGCAAATTACGGTTATTACTAACCAAAGAAATTTTTTTATTTCATTCTGGCATTCTTGTAACAGACGTTTCTCCGATTTGTAGGCTATGTTATTTCTTATTCTAATATTAGTGACTCCCAATCATCCCAATGCAATCACTCAAAAGAAAAAACAAATTTACAATACATCAGACCTCGTGATTCTATCGGCAGGAAGTCATTTTGTTAACGTTACGTATTTCCGTTTACGCGTGCCCGTTCGAAGCAACTCGAAGAAAGAACTTTACGTCTTTAAACTCCGCACCGTGTTCGTATCATTCGAAGTTTCTTCGTTGGTCGGTCTTTCAGCGCGAGATAAAAAGTTGCTGGAGGCAACGTATTTCGCCAACGTGCAATTATAAAGGCTATATATTCCCATCGTCTCGGAAACATTTTAACGTCCTCCGCAGGAAGATGATGCAAGTCTGCCAATTTCTCGAATAATTTAGAAGCTATTTGCTGTCAATAGACACGACAAGATGAAAAATACGTCCCGCGTAACGGGCAAGATTGATGGACGGTTAGACGCGAAGAGTTATTCCGGCGCTGAAATGCCTTATACGACGCAGTAATTGGCCATAAAAGCAAAGGGCAACTTTGTTCGCTGGAATAATATTTCGCGGCGCGCGCTAGAGGCTCGTTTCGAACGCCTTGTTCCACGGTTTTCGAGGGAAACAACGTCGAGAGAAGTATTGTTAGACATCCGATTCCATTGTGCAGTATTTAGCAGCGCCGTGCATAAAGTTTCAACGGTTCTCCTCATTTTTCCGCGAATTCGCGTTACGAAACAGTTTTGCCTCCCGGCGCTCGGTTCTCGAAATTTTCTCAATTAATTATTCAACGACCGGTAATTTTCAGTTCATTTTTAAAACTTACGACATTGTGCAATAATCTCTGTCGATATATTTTGCACCGAGCGTCTATAATTCGTCGAAGGTTAATAACTATGCATAATTTCCAGCGCAGGTACTGTAACATAATTTTCCGTCCCGAAGCACCGTCGACGCGACGTTACCTCAGCAGTTAAACAAATTGTTGTTATAACCGGGCTGTACAATAACACGCCAGCCACGTGCTTTTATTATCCTTCCACGTGCGTCGCGTTTGAACAAGTGTTTGCGCTACGCTGATGCAGCCATTTACGTGCCAAGCACCCGGTATCCGCCATCATCGTGAAAAACCAAGCTGAGGATCTCTATGGGGCTCGCAATGATACTGCGTATTATTTTGTTTGCAAAAATTCAGCAAAACACATGTAAATTTATCAAATAATCCTTTAGAGTCGTGTCAACCACTAGAATGGGTTATTAGTGACTTATATTTCTTAAAGTTTAACTTACAAAAATTTTGGAAGCTGTAATATTTATTTGGGATGCTCCAAATTATTTTTTGATATTAACAACGAACCCTGGGGACTTTGTAACGATTTTTATAAAAGATCGAGGCTTCCACGTGGAAACGTCGAAGTTGCCATTTCGTTGAACGGGGGGTGAGAAGGGAATGGCACGGTTGTAAGCTGATGGATTGCAACGCAACACTCGGCGACGTTAATCGCATTAGCAAGGTCCTGGACCGCTGATGGCGATACAACAGCAACGACTTCGCCCAATGGAAACGCAGTCGTATGCATTTGTATTTAGTTTCTGTTTAATTCGAAACAATAGCCCGGGCCGTAATTGGCAAACGATATCGTGCAGGAATATCCATTAATTGCGTAGCTGTTGGTATCGTCCAATAGTCGCGCGTATAGATTACAACCACAGTCGGAAAGTAATTGATGAATTCCATCCATAGGAATTATATTGCAAATTATAGAGTAACGCGAACGTGTATCAATCATAACATGCCGGTTCTATAATTACCGAGCGTTATCATTAATTATTTGGGAACGTTTCGATGAGGATTCGGAAACAGAACGGATGCAAAGTCGTAGAGACGCTTGAAATGCATTAATTATTTTTAGCTACGTTCGGTTTCCCGCGCGTTCGAGAATTTTAGTCACCCTCGTATCGGTCGTAGAATACGCCGGCGAACTTAAATCGAAATGTTCAACTCGCGACCCGGAAACTTCGAGCATTATTCACCAGATCCCGAGCCCCTCTTGGCAATCGTTCCACGTGATTAGTATTCCTGCGAACCCTATCCCTTTTTCTCGTCTCTAGATAAACACCAAGTTTATCTGTGCGCGGCGAGCCCCAATAAATTCAAGTCGAGTCGCTCTTTATCGTAGGCCGATTATCGCGAACTCGGGCAGGGACTTCCTTCTCCATATCGTGGCGTGTGTACGTGTCTGCGGTGAAATCGTGGCGGGAATTAACGGTGTAAATACCCCTTCGACGCGAAAACCTGAATCAAATATTCCGACGAGGCTTTTGGACCACTGAACCCGTTATCGACTCTTTATCGATACGAATTCTGGAGCAAATCTCTTGCGGCCAGGATAAAGCAGGGGTAAGCTATTAGTCTGGCCACTAATTACGAACATCTAATCCGGTTAAAGCAGAATATGCAAGCAGAGTGTGCATAGAAGTGGGCAAAATGAAAATTTTGTTAGATGAACCTGTTCTTTCTTAAATGGAGTCGACAACTCTTTTCCTACGGGGAAAAATGAAATCTGATTTACCCGTGGATCGTGTTTGAAGTTCAACGGATGTTGTTACGTAACAATTAGAAAGACCTCGATTAATTATAAATTGTATAATATCGAACGACGCCTCTGCGCGGTCGGGGCTTGACATTAATGACGTAAACACCCTTCGGTGCAGTCAGTCAGGGGTGGGAACCGTTCTGATTCCATTTACGGTACATTAGTGAGCTTCGTCCCGATCGCCGAAGGGTCAGGAGATAGAAAAGATAGACAGACAGCTTTTATTACAGATTCTAGGAGGCTCGTAAAGAGGGTTTATTCGTGGCCGTTAATCGCGTTCAATTGTACAGTAAGAGACACAATACCTAATCGAGTGGATGACTTCCAGCGTGCCGAGCACATTCGAGAAATCCATTACGCTTTAATCAAACTCCAGGCAAAGTGCATCTCGATTGATTTTCGAAGACGAACACCGTTTGTTTGCCCGCAGAAGATATTCAACGATCGATAGAAAAATCGTTCCTTTTTCGTAATCGAGTAATTTACCTGGTCGAGCGGATGACTTCAACGTAGAAACCCATTATTAGTGTATCTCATCTTGAGCACAATTATTTCTAAACACATTTGCCATTCACTTCGATCGAACTCGAAGCTGTATTTGTCTCTTCTTTCACAAAATTCACAAAATTAATTATTCAAAAGCTGGTCTCGTCTAATTTTTCGCGAAAGCTCGTCTAAACACTATGTCGCGTCGAATGACAGGTGCAAGTGTCTTTGGAACTGTCGAACGGAAACGCGTTGACGCCTATCGACACGCTGGCAATCTTAGTGCTTTTCCTCGCGCGGGTCGCCACGTGTTAGCTGCATTAGCGCATAGTGGCTTGGCGATTATTTGCAGTCAGCTAACGAAACGAGGCTACACCAAATGCAGTTTGCACACAAGTGCACGCTGCACAACGGTTAATCATTCTCGTGTTAGAGAGGTGAGAGACAACAACGTCAAACTGACGAACTTGGAATTTCAGATCAGGATTTCTTGTCGAGCCCAACTTTGACGCGGGGGGGGCGGTAAATCATCGAATATTGCTTGTTAGGTGTCCCAAATCGAGTTGATCCTGCAATATGTACGTATTGGCGTGATCGAGAACTTTTGATTTATGTCTCCAAATAATCGAGCAATCAGAGTTTCACGTGACACGAAAATATTGTACACTTCTCGGTCAATCGTGATCTAGTGGCCATGGAAATATGAAAATCCAATATTTTTCGATAGGCTCATAAATTTTTAATACGACCGCGTCGATCGGTCCACAAGTAGTTTGCATAATGTTACATTTAATATTCCGATGAGGAATTTATGAAGTCAATTATCCACGTTGATTCACATTATATGTTGTTATGGTGGTTACCGTTGCATAAATCGTTACCTGCGAAAGTAATTGACTCGTATTTCCATAAAATTGGCTCTATTCCCGCATCTCCAGAATTACTGAAACGCAGGGTGTTTAACATGTCGCGTTCATAAATACAGTTATTACAACTTGTTTTATACGTTATCGCTATTTTTAGCTGTTAATCATTTTTACGTATACTAACCAGATACATTTGTTTCGCCGAAGTATGCCGGCGTAAAGTGAATAATAACACAGTAGCTCGCGTTAAATCATCTTTTCAGACCGTTTATATTAATAAAATACTACATCGAAAAGAATCCCAATTACAAAAAGGAATATTCAGACGTCCCTCTGATATTTCAAATTCAACGGTATTAATTTATCCACCATACTCACTGGATCTCACTCCGTCTTATTTATTCCGAATCTGCTAGAAATTCACTCGTTAGAAAATTCTTCCGTAACGTCACCGGTACGAAAAATTCGCACGAATGTTTGATACCAAAATTAAGAGGTTTTACGATCGATGGAACAACCCCGAAAGATGGCGAAATTCCATGCACCGGTGTCGATCGAAAATATGAGGATCAAACTCGAGGATCGTAAGCTGTCGTTAGGATCGAGAACTCTTTCACTGATATCTTATCGGACGGAAGCACGTGTCTCGATAACGGGCCGCGACGCGAAAAGAAGCGCGGTTTTATAATCGCACGGACACGAAGCACGGGGAATCGTTTTGTGACGACTATTTCCAGAGGCTAGCGAGTAGGTAGGACGCCGTAGGAGAAAGGGAAACCGCCGGGAAGAGAAGAGGGGTGGCGCATAGGGTGGCGTGCGCGTTTCAAAAAGGGTGAGGGAAAGCGTATCGGCTTGGAAAATATGTTGGTCGCAGAACAACGCGTAACCGACGTGCCTCGTCGACGTATTTTTTTTTTTTATTTTTCTTTTGCTCGTCGTCTCTCTTTTGCTCTCTTCGCTGCCCCCCTCCCCCCTCCACCTTTCATCCCCTTTCTTTTCTACTTCGATTTACGCCCGAGGCGGATCGCCAATTTCGCGACCACCCTCCGATTAAAATTCATACGCTGAGCTCGGGGTACAAAGGGCGGCGTCCCTCGACGACGCTGTTTGGAAAAGTAATAGAGGGGCAAAAGTGGCCGACGCACGGCCCCCGGGGGGGTGGCTGTCAATGTGCCTAATCGACGCACTTGATTCGCCGAATGGGAAGATGATTTCAAGGTGCAAACGCGACCACCGCGAACGACCTGCGGATCGGTGTCGAAAATTGAACCTCGAGTTTTAAATAACTCGCACCCCCTTGGAATTTTCCATGATTTGAATGATTTCACTTCGCGTTGAACAGAAACTGTCTCACTGTAATCGAGGGTGAGTTAAAAGTTCCCCTAGAAAGTAATAAAATTCCTCGTATTTGTGCTCGTCGGCGCGTTTCGAGTGCGTTCGAAAAAGGGATGTCGAGAGCTACAAAGTTAGTTTAAATTACACATTTCGGACTACGTGCAACCACGAGCAAACGAGCTTTGTGTACGAGATTTATACGTTACAAAATGTTCCGTTTCTTGACTATTTTCCACTCGTTAAACATTGAAATTGTTTGAGAAAAAATTTCGTAAACGTTTCTAAAATACGCGAGGTACGTTCTTTTTGTTATTTTCAAATGTTAACATGCTGTGTCTAGAATTATATATTGTTGGTTCTTAATAATATATTTCTATCGAATCGTCTTTGAGAGACAAACAAGAAATAAAATTCCACTAACGAGTTCTACTCTCGCGGAGTAACGAAATACTAAAACGGAGAACTCTATTTCGGTTTATCGTTTCGCAATTAAAGTTGTTATCTTTCGCGGGAGGATCGCGGCGTTAGAAATGCCGGGAAGACGTTTCCTAAATAGAGAAATCTCGCACGAAATGTTGCTTGTTAAATTACTTCGGAACAATCGTCGTGGCCGTTGGAACGGAAACCCATCGAGTTCACAGTTTTCTTGCAGTGCGCGTCTTGTTCGAGTAATCCGTGAAATCGCGGCGGGAAACGGAGCAAGTAACACGGAACATTAAACGTGTTTATACGTCGACGTGAAAACGATGGAGGCTGGCATAAGCGTTCCCCGAGTACACACGATCTCATTGTCGTGTTTCTCTTGTATTTACATCTGCTTTCATCGACAACTATAGTATCGAATCACGAGCCTCGTGTTCCCTTTGTAGCGGCGCGTTTGACGCTCATTTCACATTTTCTCGTTCCTTTACTGTCTAAACAGTATTACTTTCAGCTTTGCTCAAATAAAATCATCGAATCGATTAACGCTCCCTTCAAATTGCCTTGGATTTATTTAGACTTTATAGAGCACATTAACGCGAACTTGAAATGTATACACTTGGACTATTTTTTGAGGACATGTAATGGAATAATGCAAATTAGAAACAGAAAATTCTTCGTTTCGATCGTTACTCCGCTGGACGGATCTAGGTTACGATCGCTATATCTTCTTAAGTCTCTGTACATCTAAATAAAAAGGGTTTTAGGTTCCAGGGCTTATCCATGAGAAAGAACCGCGTTTCGTTTAATTTGACGTATAATAATGTGCAGATTTTATTCTAACCGTCCGACGAGCGTGCTCTAATTTTCAGCAGCAAGAGCAAAGGACGATGTTACAGTACCATTCAGCGATTGCTCGAGTATCAGTTATGTAAAAGGTTGCAGCACTTTACACGCCCGAATTTCACGACTTTCTCGTTCGCGTTTTACGCAATATACGCGTCGAAACGTTACGCATTCGACGGCGCATACATACACGGTGGCTGGAAATGAAACGCGAGCGTTCATTGAGGTTCGTTGGGAGATTTTGATGGAGGAATAAAAGGCGATACCGGTGCCCCGTCTACCCGGAACAATCGAATACACGAGCGCGAAATATTTTCGAAATGGTCACCGGGTTCTGGCCGTACGGTTTCACGCGTTTCACGTTATTCTCGATTAATTTTATAGTTAACTTCCCCTTTATTTGAATTCGTTTCGAACGCTGTTGGCAAATCCATTTAGCGCGAGAGTTGGAGCATCAACAGGTTCTCTCAAATATCGATCAATCAAACGAGATTGAGGTTGTAAAAAATTGCTATTTCGAAATTCAGCAGACTTTCCTTTTATTGCGCGATTATCGATGGTGGTTCTTGGACTCTTAATCAATTAAACACCAATTTTTAAGTGTACTAATACCGAGACGCTTGCACTACAATATTTCCAATAATATACGATAACTGATTTAAACAAAATATACGTTGTCTTCTTTATTCCAGAATCTCAATCATAAACGAGCATAAAACTAAGAAGCAAAAGTTAATGGCCACGTAGCGTGTCTAACATCTAATCTATCTATTGAAAGTCAATGAGTGTACGCAAGATTTCTTATCGTATTGTAAAAAGAGCAATAAAAAAGGTTTCAGCCGCATACGTTAAAAATGTCACGATGTTCGAATAAATTTGAATACCAGGAAAACAATTTTTTTCCGGCGATGCTCCAAACGGGGCGCTAGTTTTTCTCAGGTTAATTGTTGGACTCGTGCGACGATGTTCGATGCTCGTTTCCGAACAAGCAACAGCGTTCGAGTATGAAACATTAAAAAGCTCGTGACCGAGAAAAGAAGGAGAATGTGCAGAGTCAATATGATACCATGGCTCGTATGCAATTGACGATGCGAAGGGCAGTGGCACATGACGACTTTATGGCACATTTCCGCGCTAAAATAGCAGCCGGTGACTATTTCTGGCGCGGAAAGTCAATATAAAGCACGTGCACGATACAATGTGATAATGGTCGACAGCCAGTGCAGGTGACACCGAGAAATATTAATTATATTCCGCATCGTTTTATTTCGACGCTCCTACATGCTGATTCCCGCTTCGAATCGAGCCCAGAGAGGACTCATTTATTACTACAAAGTAACAAAATGATTAAAAAATTCTAGATATCTAATTCCTCCATTGCTTATAGTGGCTATTCGTGACCAGAATAATTTAAAATTTTACTCTGTGTAATAAAGTAAAATTTAATTTTTGTTTACCGATTTTCTTGAAATTTTGAACATCTGTCTCTATAAATGATATTTGCTCTCTATTCAGAGAACTCCTGACTCGCATATGGGTCAGCGGATGATCAACGAGTCGAAGCAAACGTGGCGAAAATTTGGTCTATAAATCTGGGGCGCAGAAATTCTTGCTTCTTAGGGACGCGTACGTTCCGAAAAAGAGCCAAGAGACCGCCGGTTCGTACAATAGTTTCTTCGAGGTTGCTTTCTCACAGCCCGGTACGTGGCGTCGACGAATTAAAATCACCGAGGCGTAGCTATCGCGCGGGATTCGCGAGGATACGCGATACGTCGAGTCGCTTTAGGCTCGTTTCACTTTCTCCTTGCGTCCCGGGTTCCCTTCTGCGGCTGCACGGTGAATTTTAAACGACCAAGTCGAGAGGAATTCGCGATAATCCAAGGAGAAGTCGGGACGAACGAGCCGATCGACTGGCCCGAGAAAATCGTGTTCGATTCGTCGGTTCGCGATTTTTATTCCGAATGTATCTGATCCCTGGCGCATATCGAAGCAGACGCCAATCAGAATTGGACGAATTTTGCTCGCGAACGCGGCGGGGAATACGAATTTTAGAATCCTTCGCGAAGCAACTTCGGATGGGGAAATTATTAATTGTTTAAATCGGTTTAGTCGGGATATTTGTGGCGTACGTCGACGCGGTTAACGCACGACGACACTTTCCGCACGAACGATATCATGCGGGTTTATTTATTGGCCCATTGATTCACGATTCTGGGATTGCCAGCTCGAAGCGGAGCGATATTGCGTATGGAATAGAACGATTCCTTCTGGATGGAATTAAACGGCATAAATGAAACCGAGCAAACATATTTAGCGATCGAATAGTCGAAAGAGGCAACAATTATGCTTCTTCAAATCAATAAGATCTTTAAAAAACAAATAGAAAATTCATTAAGTCTGTTGGCGACGAATCATTTTCACGATTAATATGAATATTCTGGATTTTCCGTGTTTTCATTATTTGTAAAGCATATTCGAATGCAATTTCATGGTTTTATCGAAGAATATTAAATAATATATTGTATCGTAAAAAAAACACCGGTCGAATCTTTTGGACGGCTAAATGAAATTTCAGGCTGGCTACACGGTCGGTAATAAACGCAAAATGACCGAACAAAAGCAGACGAGAACGCGCGTTCCGCACAGCCACGCAACGAGAATTAACGTCAGCGTCGGTTATGATCCTTTTTAAAATAGAAACTTTTTAAAGTTAATCCGTCTGTCCGGTACAGCGAGCCCGACGTATGAAAAGGTTAATTAGCCGGGCCGGTTTTTCACGCAAAGATGGAACGACGTACAAAGCAGATAAAAGTGAATTAACATCCGCCTTCGGTGCTAAATTCCGATCGGGAGAAAAATTCGCTCGACCGCGGTAATTTACCCCGCGAAAATTCGTGGCCAACGGGGTAATTATAGCGACTCGAATCGTAACCCTCTCGGTTCATTAGGAACGGTGGCAATTTATCGCCGCAAACTGAATTACACCCCCCCCCCCCCGGAGAATTCGTGTCCTTCGCGAGAACCCTTTGTGTTTGGAGAAGAGCTCGACAGGATAAATTATTTCAACGAACGATCAAGCATTCACAAATTCTACCCTATAGGAGGGCAGTTTCTCATATTCTTCCGTTTGGATTACCATACGTCGGCTGTGTTTCGCGTTTGCCATTTCACCGGGGGGAAAAGTACCGACCGGAAAGCGTAAATTACTTTGGTAAAAGGTCAAGTATTTTTAAATCCTTCCCCGTAGATTACCATCCGGATAAAAGACAATCACGCTTCGCGTTCGCCGTTTCATCGAAAGCGATAAACTATTTTAGTAGAAGCTTGCGTACTCGAAAATTTCTATAGGCGCATCTTTTTTCGAGTTGCATCGATTGGGCTGGAACGCTCGAGATATTTGAGTTATGACTTCCCGTGTGCAGATTCCGTGACTAATCCATTGTTACGGGATGGTCTGGTGAAATTTCGTCGGTTCATCGAGATGCACGGCATTGTCATAATTTAACAGCTAGGCGAGGTTCGACGGGATAGTCATTAATTAATTGCACGCGCGTAATCACGTTCGGGGGTGCAATTGCATAACCGGGTCAGCGAGATCGCCACGGATATTCGTGTCTTTCAACAAGAAGCACACCCTTACGCAAAGGTAATGACAAATTTCTTATTTATTCATTTTTTCTCCGACTTAACGTAGCTCCTAACATTCTGTATATTTTGTGTGTTCCAAAGGGGTTGAAATCGAAGGAAAATTAAACAGGCAGCTTTTAAGCACGAATATCGAAGACGCTTTAATAGGTCCTGCGGAATGAAAAGCCTCGGTAAACCGAATCCAGTTACTTAAGAGGGGCGGTTTCGGGTGAAAGGCCTTTATTCGGAGCGTGCAATCTCGTTAGAAGGATATAGTCATTGTTGTTTCACTCCTAGCGAAGCGTCCGAATTCACTGCGGAATTTAGGTCGTGTCTCGGTTTCCATATCTTTGAAATCTGATAAGACGGGAATAGGAGGCCATCGTGTCGTGGGAGTACCTTTCTCGTGGTTAATTCGAGCCGATTGGAACACGCTCGGTACATTTCCGATTCACTTCCGGAAACTTCTCCCCGTGAATTTCCAAACGATTAGAAAATTCTCTGACAAACATAAGTTGCATCGAACGAACGTTTGTGTACGAAATCAGGTACACTTTACTAAACTAGAAAATTTGCTATCCGCTCGTTTGCCAAATTCCATTAGAGAGAGATTACGCTGGACAATTTGGACGTGTCCACTTAACCAGATCCTTCGGTTTTCGCTGACACAGATGGTTTCCCAAAGATCGCCCCCCGCGATCTCCCGAAGACATCGTTAGCGCAACCCTCGACTTTTTATCGATCTATTCACCCCGCGAGGGAACGCGTGCGGTTTTCACCCCAGAGACGACGACCCCGTTTCTGTGGCGCCTCCCGAATTCCACAGTCGATCTCCACCCGATCGTGCTCAAGACTAGGACGCGACGAAAGTGGTCGCCGACGTGTCTGGCCATGCACAACAGTCCGTGCACCTAACCTAACTCGAATCGTAAATCGGAGAGACTAGGTAGTGGGTCGACGGCATATATTTCAGCACCCGAACTTTTCTCAACCGGGAAAATTGAACGACTCGTACAAGCTCGCGGAGATCCATTGTTAGAGGATGTCCGGAAATAAATTTCGATCATCAACCTCTAACAAGGGGCATCGAACGTGAAGCTCTGATTTTTAAGTTTGTAGAAAAATATGTTTCATCAAAAGAAAACCGTACAAGATACGATACAAAAGGTTAATATTAATAAATTTTTATTTCCACATTTTAAATTTGATAGAATTTCCAGTTCTAATTGTTTCAATTTCTGATACATTTATCCTTCCGTTATCACCGGAAGCGAGTTTCCAATGACTTCGCGTAGTATAAAATCGCGTACTAATGGAGCATATGGTTATTGGCCCAGAACCGATTTCGATCGAAGATTAAGTCCAGCGAATATTGGAATAGCGGAATATTGGTCGCGTTGGTTCGCAAATAGAATTCGACGCGATACCACGTAAGAATCCAGCGAACATTCGAGGACAAATTGCTTTCCAGTTGCACCGCAGACAAAATTCGCTCAAAATGGTACTAACGTACTGCTTTTAAAATTTGTAACCAAGAATGGAGTCTAGCGAAAATCGAACTGGGGAACAATTACTTTCCAATCGCGTCGGTCCGCAAAATTCGCTTGGCCTAATTCCAACTTTGGATCGAGACTAGCGAAAATTGCCTCGGGGAGAAATTACTTTTCTAGTCTAATATTACATTCGATTATCTGGTACGACAAGCCACGATTAAAGGATCATCTATAATATAATATGTTTAACGCAAGACGATGATTCTTTTCCTTTCTGAAAATGACGCTTGGGGTCTCCAAGTACCTGTTTATGAAACCATAATCGGACGCTGTATTCTTGGCGCCGCGATTCCGAGAGAAGAGGCGTGTTTTCAACGAGGGTCGGATGCTCGTTGAGAAATGGACGCTCGTAGACGCAGGAATATCTCCGTCGAGTGGGCTGACGCGCGATGGACGCGGGCAACAAGGTCAACGACCCCGCACCCTTGTTCACCCTTAGACGACTAACGCCCGGAAGCGAGATCGAAGCTCTTTCATCCGGGGGATGAAAAAAGGCCGCGTGGAAGTTGCCGCCCTCCGCTCGCGATCGCGTCCGATACGCGTAAAGCAGATAAATCGATGATCGACGGCGCTTCTTTTCCCCCCGTAGAGTTGTTGACGCTGGAAGGGTGTAAATCGCGATCGCAAAGTGTGGCTTGATACTGTTTTATTCGTAGATCGAGGTCTTTGGGATCGCGGGAGACGGTGACGCGTTGCTGCGTGGGAACGCGAAGATGGGGGTTGAAATTTTTCGAAATAAATGGAGGTGTCTAGAGCGAGGGCAAGGCGCTAGTTTGATCGATGTGTACTCTAGCGAAACATGCGAGGCAATTATTAATTGCATGCCATGCGGGGGCGTAAATCTAGACCGTGGTAAGAGAAACGTGGATGGTTGCGACAAATTATTCTTCCCCCGATCGTAACGCTCGTTTGTATATTTTAAAATATACGAACAATGTTTGTTTTAATATCGTGTCCCGCGTGACGCGTGAAATTAACGAAACGCTGGAATAATTTAAAGTTTGTCAACCGTCGAGTCTACAAGTTAACGCGGCTGCAAAGGGGTGAATCCGCGTTTACGTTTCGGGTTTACCCTACTTTTCTGTGTAAACTCTCCCCGAGACCGGCATGTTTGCGACTGTTATGTTAACTTCGCCGAACACTAACGAGATTGCTTTCGGGGAAACTGCGTTAAGAGTAATCACTTAGCTCCAGAATTGATTAAAAATCGCGCGAATAACAGAAACGAGTCCGATACAGGGGGTAGCGTTAGAGACCAGATTATCTGGAAAGTTAATAAAGTAATTCTCCCAATAATCGAACAGCTAAGGCAAACTAAAATGTTCCGTTTTCCAGAAACGGATTAAAACAATCGTTTCAGTCATCGAATATGTCAAAGTTTTCAATAAATCGAGCAAAGCGCCGGGCAATTTTTTAACCGCAAATAATCGTTTCGCGTTTCTATTCGCAAATCCGGCGAATAAATTCGAAACCTTTTAACCGCGATAACGTTGAAAACCGAAGTTTCGCGTTTGTACGAAATTGCTTGCTTTTTCCAGCGTTTTACCCCGCGCGAAATACATTTAAACAAAATTCTATCATATTTTCCAATACCTTTCGCTTCATTTCCGCGGACCGTTGGAATATTCGAGCATCCCGGTTCCACGATTAAAATACGGTTTTTCGCCCGCGCGAGGCGTACGAAATTAAATGTGCATACTTAATGCGTCGCATAAATGCATACGCGGAATCAATTGTACGCGAGTTGTGCAACGGTCGTCGCCGGACGAATTTGTATCGCATAAAACCAGCGGCCTGTTTAACCGTCGCAAACAAGGGAATTTATGCGCCGATATGAAGCGTGCGTGCCAGTAATAAAATACTCGAATTTGTCGGATGTCGTGGCACGATTAGGAGGGAATATTGCTCGCGTCGGTCGTACGTAAAAGCGCGATCGTTTAAAACGTTTCGTGGAACGTCCAAACAGAGCTAGAATTTGGGTATTTTAAATAGGGAGTAATCTTCCTCCTCGAAGAGAAACACTAACGAAATTGGCACCACGCTGATTGCCTTCATTAATTTTCCTTTTTGGTGGATGCAGATCGCTTTAAAGAAAGTTGTTTTATCGTTGAAGCAACCCACGCGCGTAAACGTCAACAGCTGCGGCGCGCGGAGTTATTTCCTCCGGTTCGGGAGGAACTCGCCCGTCGCTGCGAACTTCCGGAAATTCTACCAGAAGTTTCCGCGGCATATAAGTGGTCACGAACCAACTATCTTCTCATAATTCACCGAACAATTCCACAGAAGTGTCTTCCGATATACATTTTCAATCATGGAATCGTATTCGTGATTTAATTAATTGCTAAATTCGAGGCGACGGAATTAGTATATTAACCTAAATTATATTTGAGTTGTGAAACAAATTATACGATAGAGCCATTAATAAACATATTAAAGATAGGATATATGAAATAAATAATCAAAGTAAACAATAAATGACTGAATCTGCAGAGCAACTAGCAAGACGTCCACAGTGAACTTTAAATGGACTTTTTCTAAGGTTTCCGATTACTCACATTACGTAATAGAGGATCAGGATGTTTTGCATATATTATTTCTATCCTGATCGCCGTTCTAACTGTCAATTAACGTATTACGTAAAGTGCTTAATAACGCGAAGATTGATCTATCGTTTGATCGATCACGGGGGATTATATCAGGATGAAATTCTGAATAACTAACCCGATTATTTGGCTTGTCACTTTAGTCGCAAGAAGAAGGAGTTGAAAACTTTCTACGTTAATAAAAGAACAAATAAACATTGCCTTGATCAAAATTTTAAGTGCCACAGATTCGGTATTAATAAATTCACTGTGATATTTAAAAAAATACTGCTAAATTAATGTACTGTTTCGAGGTATGTTCGAAGCGGAAAAGAGAGTAGGAAACTTTAGTTTCCTTTAAGAGAAAAGTCTTACTCGTTATTTGTCTGCTTCCGGCGGAGTACAGAGTGTCGTAAAGAAATAATGGCAAGGACTTAAATCTTGGTTAAACGTCACCTTAATCTTCAGCTCGAGGACAGTTTTCCAGAGAAGAAAAACTCGTCGCGAGTCTCGTGACGAACCTTTTCGTCAGCCTGTCACCAGCTTCGCATTCGCACTGCGAAAACGTGTCTGGCGAACGATTCTCGCGCGATACGCGTCATTTTCTCTCATTCGCCGCCATGAAATACAAAAGAAGGATGCAGATATATCCGTTCACGTTCGACCGTATGCCGGAGCGTGTTCTCGATAGTGTGCACGCGTTAAGGTTCGTGCACACCGAAAAACTTAAATTTCAAATTTATTTCGCAATGTATACGTTCAAAAATTATCAAAAACTACAACGTTCGGTATCTAGATAATTGGATGAGCGCAAGCTGATATTTCATGCAGCTCCTTGGGATCACCGAGAGATTCCATAAATTGCAAAGGAAAATTGAAATTGCGGGATTCGCGAACTGAAATGCTACGAAAGTGTCGAGAAACTTAAGGTGAAACTGAATCCACGCATAATGCCAGAGCTCCCACCTCGGGGATCTTATTTAACTTGTCAAGCTATAAGTGGTAAGGGAATTGTGCTCGAAGACGGGGAAAATTTTATTTGCAATTCACGAATGCAAACGGATATCCTTATAATTAATAATCGAATATTGGTTCTCTTTTTCGTACATATATTACTCGTATAATTTCGTAGTTCGTTTGAAATTTTTTCGGGAGTAGAATAGTCCGTGAATAGCCACGTTTATCGGGAATTTACGATTCGAGACGGATCGTTTCGTGCCACGACTCGGTGTGAACGACACTTAACTCGACTACGGAGCAGCAGGAAGTCCTTTGCGATAAGAGGTCCCAAGGCAACTCCTTTTCCGCGTTCCGCTCCGATTTCGTGGCCCGGATACGTCGAGCTAAAAATGCAGGTTGCCGCGTAAAACGGGACGCTCGTTCGCTATCGACTCTGTTAATTAAAGGCCGATTAAGGACGACGCCTTGACACAGTAGATTTGGAACCACCTCGCCGCGCAAAGGCGCGATTAACTTTGCATAAATTAATTGTCGACCGTGGGGCCTTAATTAGACGCGTCGATCGCGCGCCTTAGACATCGAAGACGGGGAAATTTAATCCACGATAAATAAACAAGAATCTCGATGCACGCAGATTTATGCATAGAGGATGAATGGAATTATTCGTTCAAAGAGTTTCGAATTGGAAACTTTACGAATCGTTAAAAACTTTTCTTTCTCGGGAAATTCTCGGTTCTTCGGGAAATCGAATGTATATAACGCATGACAGGATCGACAGAAACGCGTCGTACCTCGACGTGCAAGATTTTCTACTGCTTTAAGCGATGAAAATAAAACTTAATCGGGAATTTTCCTTCGAATTGGAATTGTTCCGTGGAAACAGCAATTCCTAATGAGATTATCCTTCGCGGAGCATTTCAATCTCACCCTGTACCGTACCTTGATTTCAATCGACTGGGATGGCTGAAATTGATCTCGTCGGAGAGACACTCTTCTTCACTGTAAATCTGAATGATTGCTTCCGGGCAAATCGTACATATTTACTTTTTAAAAAACAGCAAGACTGTTTGTCCTCTATATAAATTTCAACCTTCTCAGTGATAACGTAAGACGAATTTCGATGAGACCTTTAAAATTTCTGTGTCGTTGGTCACTGTCTTTCGCGTAACGTGACGTTCCATCGGGGTAAATAAATTTACGGGCAAACGGTCCCGTCGGAATCCCGATAATTGGAGAAAACCGTAAACAAAACGACTTTCGACGTGCATCGCGCGCCCCGCCGCTTGGTAATAATTATTTCCAGCTAATTACTGCAAAATTAAGCTCGTTACAGGCGTCCGCGTTACGCCGTCCGCGTCGTTAAACGCGCACATCGAGGTGAAAACACGCGAACGTAACCGGCTGGTTTCCGTGAAAGTGTCCAAACGAATCCGTCGATGTATTTCGCGGCGGCGACACGATTCGTTTATTAATCGCCATAACGAGCAATATTTAATTGCCCGCCGCGGGACGAGCAAACGACGCTCGCGGAGTCTGGAAGCCGCTTTCTAATCCTGGATTTATGTTGCCCCGAAGAACGATGTTACTTAACGGCCTCGCTTTAATGTTTATTTGCGAATCGAGCGTAATCTGGTCGCCACGAGCGTTCGTATTTAACGTCCTTCGCTTATCTTGGATCATCTCGGGGATCGGAATCGGTAAAAATTAACCGCGCGAACCACGGGATACTTTCCAACCACTTTCTTACAATTTTTATTCGGAGATCAACAGTTTTCCATGTTTAAGGATACTTCGATGGCTGGAGTAAATCTATCTCTTACATGGAAGAAACGATAGAATTCGACTTTCCGGTTAACCCCGCGTTCGACACGATCTCAATTACATCCGAAGCGGTAATCCTAGCTCTCTCGAGCGGCTCTCAATAAGCAACCTTCGTCGTTTGAAGCTCGCAACGGTCTATCCGGTCACGCGGGCCAGATCTATTCCGCCTAACTAATTAAGTCGCTAATGAAATGGTAATTGCTCGAAAGTGCAGTCGGTCTGGCGGCCCCCGGCCGTTCACGACGGCTGACTGTCCCCTGCTCGTTTTGTCAATCGTCCGAGTTAATTAATTAGAGACCGATTCGCTGATTGGCACCGCGACACAATGGAACACCGATTACGTCCGGCATCGTTTTATCGAACATCGATTTCGACGACTCGCGACGCTGCACGATGCAAATTTTTACAAAATAACCAAACACCTCGGAAATATCGGGAAAACTCCTACTTGTATCAACCAGTGACACTTATCGATCTTGAGACGATTTTATTTCACTGTAGAATTATCTCCTTTTTATTCATTGCAATCTAAAAAACACTAGTTTGTTTCTTGCACCCGTTGCACATTTTTTCGAGCTCGTCGAGAAGATATTCTCTGTTACAAGTTACACAGTGAAGATCGCTTCACTGACTTTTGAACGTAGACCGAAGTCTTAACGAGTCGGTTATCCCCGGCGCGTAACTTTGAACCCTTATCAACCCTTTCCGCAGTTAGAAGTACGTCAAGAGCACGCATCAGTCAACTGACAGTTCAGTTGAAAGTTACGTCGAGCCTGAGTTTGACACGAATTCTCCTAATATCGGAGACCATTCAAACTGCTAATTGCGTCGCGTCTAACGCAGAATCTATTAGACGTACGTCCAGCTAATAATTTCAAGAAACCCGGAATGTTGCCCCAAATTTTCGTTCGTAGAAAAGCGAGACTCGAATTGAAATTTATTGAACGTCTTCGATTGATCTGCTTGTAAATATGCCTATGTTTACACGAATATCGTACACGTTCGAGGTTCGACAGGAGTCGCGTGTCCAGCGTCTGGCTAATTAGTAATTTACGGATGAACCGATCCGTCGACTAACCTGACCCCGACGAAGTTATTGGATAATCGATACGTCCTATCTGTGAACTGGAAAGAATTGGGTCCTAGCTGCATTCGTGGACAGGCTTCGTGCACACGAATGCACTCAGAGGGGGTTGTTTGGCGTCAACCCTTTTGCGACACTCTGTCGAGGCAAATTCGACGCCGATTCCCAGCAAGTTTCGAGAAAAGTTTTAACGATAGAGTATCGGAGTCGTACGGGGAGCAGAAACTTGGCGATATATTGCTGGCAAGTCTCGACGCAGAATTTCTTGGATATATTGCGTGCACTGCATAAACATTTTACGACCAAGTGTTTAGCGTTGTTTTACTTCCGGCAGAACGCCATATTGTGATACGAATCCCGAGAAACGTGGCAAAAATATCATCGCGATACAAAAATGGTTGATCTTTGTTTGTTTATTGGAATTCTTTTATTCGATATTTGTAATTATTATTTAAACGAAAATCGTGTTTATCAGTATTAATATATTCGGTACGAGGAGCGTTATTATTGCAATTCATGCAGGATGTGTTAGCTGGTCTCATCAGTAATGCTTATCTAGCAAATCCTGCCTTAGGCGTGACGCCATTAATGGCACGAACAATCTGTTAAACTAATTATGTATCGATAAACTATCGAGTAATTGGAAACTGTTCAACAACCGATTAATGGCGTAGCGTTTAATGCAACATCCGCCAGATTGCCTTACCGATCTGTTCAATTAGTAGATCCATGACGAATTGCCATAATATCACCTACCTACCATGCAAAAGAGAATTTTTTTAATATATCGACCTTTAAAAATTGAATAATATTAAATACTTTGGAACAGCAATTTTAAGTAAATAAATTGAAAAATTGTTTCCCAACGCTTTGCACTTCCAACAAAAAATTCCAACGTTTTCTAGAGTCGCGTAAATTAATTATTTTCTTTCCCCCGTCTCTGTTATTACTAACACGTTTTCCTCGCGCGTTTACTCGCGGGACCGGTTTTACTATCGAAAAACGTCGGGTAAAAAATATTCGTACTTCGTAATCAGTACTTTGCATAAGAGAAATCCTATAAGGCTCGATTATCGCGTGAAACGCGTGATACGTGGTTATTATCGCTTCCAAGTTGGCACAATTTAAGGAGGAACACGTGGCACGAAGAGTTTCTTATTACACAGTATATTATTAATTTCGTATCCACTTTATGTTTTCGAGGAATAACGTGACCTATTAAATGTTCCAATCAAATGCATGTCTCGGTAAAAACAAAATATTCTATAGAAATATAGAATTTCAAGAGACATCAAATTTTAGGGAAATGTTGCTGGAAGATCGGTTTTCAAACAAGAATATCTCATTATAAGTTAATAACTCGTCCTCATTAGAAACACGAGCATCGTCTAACGATCTGCTTTCCGTCGCGAGGTCCCCCGACTCGAAGGTCCAGGAAATTTGAGCGACCTCCGCGCGGTAACGTGGATCATTCGCGATAAATCACGGAAAGGCGATTTATCGACGGTGAATTAGCAGTCGGTGGCTATAGAAGCGGCAGTTTACATGATGCACGCGGAGCCTGGGGAACCGATGGTCATCGAGATAAAGATTAATCACCTTGAGGAAGTCGGTTGTTGAACGTTATCGTAGACATGTAAGCCATCGGAAACTGGCCACCGATCGAAGGGGGGTAATAATTAATTGGCGATGCTGCTTGGTCCGGCGTTACTCGATTCGACCCTATCGGACAGGGGTTAACTGGAATCGTCCCCGTGATTACGATTTGTCCGCGAATCGAGAAAATTGTACGCCGATATCGCGCCGTTGCTTCCGAGAAACGCGATATAGTATACTCCGGGGCGGTGCTTTTGCATAAATTATACAGGACGTGACGCTCGAAACGGGCCAAACAAACGCTTCCTGCATTCTTGCAAACAGGAAGCTACGTTTCGAAGAAAAATGAAAGCTAATTTTATCACAATTTTCTGACGCGTTATTCTCGGATGCATACTTGCACGGAAAACAGAATGAGCTTCGAAGATCCGAAAGTGCCACCCCAAAAAAATTACAAATGGAACTGTTAAAGTTTCGACTCGTCGATAATAGGTTACCTCGATCGATAGGGTTGAAGCCCTCTTGTCTCGCGTCTTCGAACGATCTTAACCCCTTTCCGTGGCATTCAGCTCGACGAAATCCGGCTTCAAACAGTAGGCGTTAACGCGTGGTAAATAGATCAGACTGATGCCAAACTGCTTTGCAACAGAGATTATAAGAATCGTGACCGACTCTTGTGGCGTACCGATAGGAACTAAAACTCAATCACGATCGTCATTTGTTGTCCTCGAGTCTGGCTCGCGATGTTTACGTTTGGGAAGAAGTTAATACCGATTCAAAGTGTATTCTAAATATGAAAGCGTCTTCCAGCCATTAACGCGACCTTAATCGACCAAAACGACTCTTTCCCGCATTTGTGTTCGTCGCAATATTATGCTGAAGCGTTCGTAAAGTTTCCAGCTCCGGAGAAAAATATTTTCTCCGAGCGATCGTTACCAGGGACGAAAACACGGCTGCTTTTCCGATCGAGCCGATAAAAAAAGGAAAAACGTCGCTTTTCGAGTAGACAAGGGATAAGAAATCCATCGTTTCGATGGGGAATCCCACTGTCGAAGAATACGATGCATGGATGGCCTAACGGATGACTAAACTCCCGATAAATGTTTAAACCTGTGCAACGTTGATCGTCTCTCTTTTTAGAATGTTTCTTTCTGCAACAAATTTCGTCAGTCTTCCATCGAGATACTCCTGATCTATTATGTACACTTGTCCGATGGTGTTTGATCGCGGAAGTCTCGAATTTTGAGAGGACACGATCTACAGGATCGATCGTCTTTGACTCCGTCACAATGGAGATCGAGTGGCCGTCCAGAACGCGAAGATCAGTTTCCAACAAAGTGTCTATCACGGTACAGAGGTTCGAGGAATGCACCGTTAGCGAGAACGAGGAGTTGCATAGCACGAGTGCAGTTTAAGAATGCAGTGCGTAGTTTAGAGTTAATTTATAGTCAGTCGTTTAAAGTCGTTCGTCGTTCAGAGGCGACGCTTTAAAGATCCGTGGTCGCTGAACAACCTTAATTTCGAACAAACCGAATAGTAAGATTTCCAGAGTTATTCTTATTAAATTCAATCTCGAACGAAGCCTCGAAGTTAATTACTTCGAGAAGTTCTCCCCTCTTCCGAAACATGGTTTACGAAAGATATTCTTCTATTATCCCCTCCATGCATATTTCAATACGACTAGTATAATCAGAGTCTCTTACCTTAATGATTCACGCACGTATTTTTTACTTTTAAAAAATTAATGAATTCTGCGAATATTTCTGCGAAAATCTCGTGCTTTCTTAACGATAAACGTCGGAGAGGTTTTCAGTTTCCTCGATCATTTTTCGCCGAGTGCATCGTTAACGAGCGTCAGACGTTTGTGCAGAAGCCCGATACATTCCGTACCCTTTCGTCTTTTTGCCGTGAAATTATCGAAATGCGCGGCACGAAGTCCTAGAGCGTTGTATGCTATCTTAATTTCGCGTAATATAACCCCCTTTGGTACGAAATTGTGGGAGACCCGACGTCGGACGCTGCGTAACGAGAGGCACCCCCGTATTTTCCTCGATCGCGAAATTGATACACTCCGCGTTATCGAATAACCATCATTAAATTTTCGCGTATCGATTATGAAACCATTCCGGAATCCGCATCAATTCACCGTGAAACGATTCGATCGTGAACGAAACGGAGTCCGATCGCTACGATTTCGATCGCGTTGATGTTCAGATTCAAAGGTGAAACGTTTAACGCTAATTTTCAATTTTTCATTAAAACTTGTAATTTTTCGCGACGCATTACGCCGTTCCTTGCCCGGTCAGAGACACTTTAAAAAGGTTTCAGCTTTACTTTCGCGTTTTTCGAACCGATATTCGTCGCTGGTATTGATTTACGCCCCCGAGAAGCGTATGCTAGTTTTAACAACAAAAGTTTCTGTCAGCTTGTAAAACCGTAGGGAATATTTTTCGCGCATAAAGCCGCGCTGCTGAATTGTTTTTACGTTATTACTTTATCAATACATGGCCGACAGCCTTTAAAATATTTAAACGAAATATTTTAATCCTTTTCACGCGGAGTGTCGGAGCTGACGTTCCCATTTGTTTCGAGAATTCGAAATGCCGATTGACGTCCGTAAAAAAGAGTATAAAATGTGTTTGATAAATCGATGTACAAATGACCAAATCTTGGTAAATATATTTTGAAGTGATTATTTCATTGCAAAGAGACGAATATTTTTCCCCGATACTGTGTCTCTGATCGTTGTTATGCTATTTTGCAAAAGGTCTCGAGCACTTTAAAATAATATCACGAAAGGATTTAACAAATTTTAATGTATTTTTGTTGTCGACGCAGATTTGAAACGTTTCGTTTCTCCTCGATCCTGCGCTTTTCACGTTGTAGCTTCGAACGTTTCGCGCGACGATTCCCAGAAATTATCCGAAACGCTTTTCCGATCAAAGAAAATTATCCACCGCTTTATGTATATTTTGTTTCGATCAGTTCGAGCTGAAATTTTAATCTCTTTGCGAGCGTTCGAGAACGTCTCGCGATAAAACCGCACGTTATCGAGCTTGCAAATTCTCTAATTGCTATATTATTTGTATTTCGCATAGTTTGCACCGCGATCGGTCTCGAAAGCTGCCTACGTGCGATTCGAAGCTTCTGAATGCCGTTTTAGCGAGCCACATCAAAAGCGAAGCAACATCGAAAGCGAATGTTTATAAAATAAACTGGAAACCCCCGTGCTTTGGAAAACTTTCGAAAGCTAAATCAGATTTTGTTGCGGTTCTCAAGCGTGTAAAAGCAAACTTTAACCAGGACAATGTGGGGCAAATTACCAGAGAAATATGCGCGCGTTTGATAAAAATATAATTTCGACTTTCCAAAGATCGGAATATGATTCTTTGAATTTTTCATCGAGGCGGCTGGAAATATCACGAATCTTTTGTTGAAAATTTTAATAGTCTTTGAATTAAGGTCATCGATGTGTTCGCGATTGAAAAAAAACGCGTGTTAATTTTTTAATTTTCTCTGTCGAGAAATCCTTCGTTGGGGTCGAATTAAATTGACATTCGTTACTTTGAACAATAATACAACTTTCGAACATCTATTGAATATTTATATCTCTATCTAGATATTTATTTTAAATGTCACAACGGAGCAGAAAACGTTTTGCAAGATTTCCTTTCGCGGCATCGATTCGAGTTCGACGGATCAAACTTGAAATGAAATTTACTTGCATCAAAAACAACAAATAGCTGCTGGCAGTGCGGGAACATTTCTTTATCGTCGGAGCGTTTCCTACTATTATTTGAATCTCTTTCAGGAACAATTCGATAGACTTCAACCTAGATTTGCACAAAAAGAGAAATTGCCCTTCGTACTGTGTTTATACAAAAATGTTTTCAACGATCGTTGAGCAAACTTTGATACTTCACAATGCATATAAACGCTCGTGTATATGTTTCGAGCAACAACGTCAACAAACTATCACCCAAGGGAACTGGAAAAGTGGATCGAACCGTTCCACCCACCGAAGAAACAAAATTCTGCACTACGAACCATTCGAGTCGTTAAAATGGAACTTCGTCGAAACAAAAATCGCAAGTTTTGAGCGCACTGCCAGCAAAAACCGCGAGAAACCGAGCTCGCGATATTGTGCCAACCAAAACGATCGTGAAACTTTTCTGCGTCTCCCCCGGAGAACAAGAAACTACCGTCGATCGTTTTCGTGCTTGAGCACCACTCTCGATCGTACAAAAAAAAACGGAAAAATGTGAAAAACAGTGTGAGGATGGTACACCAAGAACAATATATCACACAGAAATACATCGATCCATCGTGAGACTCACGGGGAACGGGGAGGAAATCGGTGGCGTCCGCGCGGCGAACGAGCGGAGCGCGCGAGATCGGTCCGACTTGGACAGTTCGGAGAAACTGTTGGCACTGTGGCGCGCTACGAGGGGTTTTCTACCCCCTAGTGCCGCCACCTGAAGCCGCAGGGGGTCCTTCGGGGAGCGTTGTCGTTGTGTGGGTACCGCACACTCTCGCAGGAACGCGCTCTCTCGTCTCCGGAGGCCAGGAGAGCCTCCAGCGTTTCCATGGCGATTGGTGCGCGCGTGCCGTTCGTCGACGCTGGTGCATGCGCACCCTTCGACGCACGCTGGCAACAGGTTTTGCCTCGCAGGCCCCGGAACCCGGAGCTCCCTCGCCGGGGATCCCCGGATCCGAACGATCGATCTCGATCGCGCCGGGCTCTTTGACGATCGCCGCCGCTCGCTCCTATTATTCGCGGATTTCCAGAGCGGCCGGAGACGCGCTCGATTCGCTACATTTTAACAGTTTCTACCTTTCGGGGCATTTTCAGGAATGTAGAATTGCTCTGTGCTTTACAATGCCACGAGGCGGACCACAGCTTAAAACAAAGGGAATCGTATGGTTTTTGATCCGAGCATTCGACGGATAATATGTGTCGGTGTCTTTAAAAGTCTGTATTTGGAGATGTCTTTTTTTTATTTGTGTGTCTGTAAGAAGTGATATAGTTCGTTGTGTGTTTTAAAAAATTGAACACGGGTCTATGGAATACAACATAGATTAAAATGCACAGTCCCCGGTGGAGACCGTACCATACAAAAGCTGGAAAGCTTCAAAGGAATTTCGGAATCAAGATTCGCTTCATCATGGATTTTTGAGGGCTTCCTACGATTTTGACAAGGAAGATTATGTTTATAATTGCTTCGAGGGCTTTTGCAGAGATTTACTCGAGGATTACGCCGTCACCGTATTGGTCTGTCAGAAGGATATAATATTTTATATCCTCCTTGGGGATTAGTTCCATAGATGGTCCACAGGAAGCAGCGATTTTTATTAAGTTTTCGAGATTTCGTTAAGGAGCTTTACTCGGCAGAGTTTTAAACATGACACGTGTTTCCAAGTGATCTAGAGAAAATTATATAAAAGTATTCACTTGGTCTTTTACTAATTCGAATTGTCTCTGTGAATTTCGTATCATGCGTTTGTCAATGGGAATTGCTCGACAGCTGGTTCAACAACAAGGAACCGTTTGCTCGTAGATTTTGAGGATTATTGATCTTGTATTTCTGACCGATTGAAGGGATCTCTGGTCCTGTCTTTAGAGGAGTACTAGAATGACTCCATATAACATGGATGAGAGAGTTTACACTCGGTGGCCCTTAACCATGAATGGAATGAATTTCCATGGAAATTCATTTTCCATTTTATTCCAATTCGTAATATAGTAATCTCAGTAAAATTTTAATTCGATCGGATAAGAGAAACGCGTTCCCCAGAGCCCTCGAAGATTAACGTGTAAATGTAAACGTGGCTCGAGCGACGCTAATTCTCTTTTTCGTATCTTCCTGCATTGAATCTCTCAATCTCGACTACAGTAGCTCGTGCAATTGTAGATGACAAAATTTAATTTCACCCTCCAGAAAAATTGTATGGAAGCTGTTTATGAACGAAATCGATTTTGAGAAGGTAAAGGAAATGTTTGAGCAAGTAAGGATCATCCCTAGTGAAATGCCAGTCTTCGTAACTGTTTCTTGGGTCAATAACGAGGTCAAGAAGTTGGAGATGGGCCTTCAAGCTCGAAGAACGTTCCGTTGTTTTTCGATAGCGTCTGAAGTCGAAGTAGGCGATTCCAGGACTGGCGACTTATCGCCGCGCGGATCGGTGCGACTACGACCTCGTTATCACAGCGGCCGAGTTCATCTTCGTGCACGCGCGTCGATCCGCTCGATCGTTAAGAATAGACGTTACGTAAGAACGTTGCATTCGACCTGCAGACTGTCCTGAAAGACGTTCGCGACCAGAATTGCAAGCAGACGTTTCGCATAAGCGACGTGGACAAAATTGTACTCGAATAATAGATAACAAATATAACCAACCTACAGCGATTTATTGGCCCGACCGTTCGTCTCGTAATATTTCACTCTGCAATTCAAACTCCAATTTTCCAGTTACAAATTATACATTTTCATCCACGTAGGAATTTTGCGTACCTCTGTCACGTGTCGGTGAAATTGTCTGATATTTAATCGAATCAAAGAAACTCCACAGCGATCGTACTCGACCTACAAACTCAAGGACCACAAAATCCGCTGTAACGCCCACCTAAATTTTGTAGTCGCTTTAAAGTTTCGCCCGAAAGACTTTAACGCACCCCTGAGGCGCTTACCACCCACGTTGGGAAACGTTGCTATAGGCTTAATTCAGGTGTGGAGAATCTTCCCGCGTTGAGGGGCCGTTATTCGCTTCACGGATTTCTCGTAACTTCCCAAACTTTGTTCGGTTATAAATTTTCCCCCGAAATTACGAGGTGCTTGAATATAAATTAATGTCTCTCAGGAACTGTCCTTTTCTTCTACGTTTCGTTCACGGGATAAATAAGAAAATTAACATATTTCTCTTATAATAATACTACACGACAAACATAAGACAGAAAGTTTGACTTTTTTGCGGTTGTAAGTTCCTTCGAAATAATCTGACCTTTCGCGATCGTGCTCGTCGCGCGAAGCGACTTTGAATTCTTATAAAAATTGTAAATACGTTCGATCGTAGCTTAAAGGCGGGCTTGAAAAAAGAGTGGGTCGATAAGGGTATAAGAACGCCGCGACAAACGACAAACCGATGAAAGGGGAATCAGCTGTTCGACATCCATTTCGCAAATTGACAAATGGCGACTGATGTGGAAATCGTTCCAGCAAGATTTCTCGCTTAAGCGACGAAAGAGGACCCGGACGAAGGATGTATGAGCAATTTATACAGTCCCCAGATGTTCGTCCAGGCACTACGCAGAGGATTTTCCTCGTGAATTTGCAACACGATTGTCGCGAATATCCCCAGGGGAGCATTCGTGGTTCCATAACTCGGGGCAAAGCGGTCGCGGTCGATTTTGCATCGTTTCGCGAATAAACGTTTAGAAAAGGAAATCATAGAAAAATCGAGAGCCGTTTAACTTGTCGGGGTTCCCCTATGATCACCCATGCGACGTGTTTCGTTCCTCGAGGGAGGGAAATACCCCGAATCTGTGCAAGATGGATGGAAACTCGATATTCCGTGGCGACGCGTGCTTCAAATCTCAAAGGATGATATTCAATATATATTTGTAGGAAATCAATCCTTCAGAATTTTATTATTTACACTCATCATCCTATAACCCCCAGATTTATTAAATTAAAACAAAATGAATTTCGTTGACTTCCAAGAAAATAAAGCTCGTTACGATTTGTGAGATCTAAAGAAACGCGAATAAAAATGTACGTAAATTAGAAACCTCGTCTCTTATTTATTTTTATTCGTGGAAATCAGTTTGGATTTATTAAACGCGGCTCGGGGATTCCAGCGCAAGTTTGGCCGCCGCGAGAAAAATGGCCGTCTCGCGGGCAACAATTTCCGGAATTCGCGAGCCGCGACTTTCCGAAATTTTCCTCAGAGCACACGGAACCCCGGGTAAAATAATTCACTGGCGCGTTTTGCATACCGGCGGTCGACCCGTTGGCGTTTTATGCATGCGCCGCGCACGCGATTTAAGCACCGTTTGCAATTAATACGTCGCGCCGGTTGGCCGCGATTCAGAACCGGACGCGCATAAATTCGTGAGCTTTCGCCGACACTTTTTGTCATCTTGCACGTCGTTGCTTGAAAGCTGACCCTCCGAGGTTGGTGTCTTTACGAGCTCGTAGCACGAGAGAGATACTGCGATATTTAAATTAAATTGCAAATTCCGCCACTGAATATCCCAATCGATGTATAATCGAATAATTGATAATAAAACCAACCGTCTAGCAATTTATTCGATCGAGCAGTTAACTATTCATTATTCTTCGTGAAATGTATCGTTCAAGTTTCATTAGAATGCTCTCGATTTGAGATTTTGGATTCTCTATTTCTTAGATTGCAAACGTTCCAATAGAGATCATGAATTCTAATTACTAAGAATGAAATAATATAGCAGTGGACGTTATAAAAAGAAATTAGTCGCAAGGACATCGAAAGGGATAGAGTCTGTAAACGAAAATCCTAATATTTGCGAAGCATCCGAGAAGCATTGTTTCGTCCAGGCATTGAAATCTCTCTTTGTGATCAAATTTCGCGACACACGCTCGAAAGTCTCGGTCAGAGACGGTAAAGAATTTAATAGTCTTTTGCCTCGTTCGATACCTCTTGCGACGAGGAAAGTACACGATGACAGATTTTTTGATGATAGCCGACATTTTAATATTTTAGGCTTCTCAACGACAGCGTACGCGAAAGTAGATTTTTCTAGTAAACTTTGAAGAGTTTGCGACCCTGTCCGGGCAAAGCATTGCTTCTGTCGTAATTTCGAGGGAAATTCCAGCTTGGAATTAATTTTACACGGAAAAAGAACGAACAGGGTAGAAGATTGAGCCCCGTAACGGTTCATTTAATCAAGAAGTTTGAGCCGAAGATGAAGCTGAGTAGGAGACAGACTATTATATTATATAGCCTCTGCTCGAAACTTTTTATTATTAAAAGTTCTTTTCCTATCCGGGGACTTTGGCGAAATAAATGAATATTTAATGGGGAAAAACGACGCGAGGATCGAGGTTTCCAATTAAACAATTACGAACAATTAACGCGGGAGCTCGATCCACGGGAAAGGTTCGAAGATAAAAATCCGTTAAACAGCGCATCTGGGTCCTCTGTTTAGGGATGGTATTTTAATTATCAGATAATTTACACATTCTGCAACTTATGAATATTCGACCACGTTGTCGATATCTCGATTTGATCCCGCGGCTTCCTGCATCCATTATTCAGGCCTATCCGCATCAAATCGAGTCCGAATAATGCAAGGCGCGTGCAGTACCGACCGCAGGGGGGATTCGGGACCATTCGAACCGCGAATTGGGTAGTTTGTTAACCGTTAAATGACATAGGAACAATATATTTCGCGACCTTCAGCAGTAAATCCCACTAAGAAAATTTTAGAAATTTTATTTCCCATCGTTGATTTGTTGGACCGCGTTGATTCATTGTTCTTTGTTCTCTGGAGACAAATTTTAATTAATAATCGCAATTATTCCAAAAAGTACGTTCCCACGAAACCGTTTAACGCACCGTTTCTCGCCACGCGACAGTTCAATTTCGCAACAACCGCATTTCGTAAATCGTTGCGCGAACAAAATTATACATCGAAGCAATTTACCCCCGGTCGAAATTCGCGCGGCGACGAACAGGCGTCGAAGCAATTTTACGACGCGGGAACGCCGAAGAAAGGGAAAAACAAACATATTTCAAATTCCACGGCTGCTGACAATCTACGTCGCGCCTGAAATTGTTGTTCCTTTGACGCTGCAAGCATCGAATAACAACGATATATAAACGTACGAAGTCGAATAATCGGGGACAAAGGGAAAGCGTAATTCGAATATGACGCGGCGTGAAGTGTATTTGTTTGTCGCCGTCAACGCTAGTTCCTATAATCTACAAATATTGCCATGCTGTACGTAATTTTATTTCTCAGTAATTAGAACTTAATTTCAGATAAACTCTGTACGAGATTATCAACTTCTATATTCCGAATTTGAAAGAATTACCTAAATTATCGACGTTTCCAAGTTCAAAGGCAAATAATTGTCGGAGAAAAACCATTTGTAACGAAAGTTTCGTCCAGAACTGTTAGCCCCGTGGCGAAGTTCAACAGTTTCGACTCCTCGGTTTTCGGTTTTCGGGGCTCGAGCCGCGCGACAAAGAATTGCTTTTTCCCTGGACAAAGGGCCGTTTCCGTCGGCACCGTTTCCGTGTATCACAATATTCTTCCTGTCACGAGCCCGCGGAGCGAAAAAGCGAAGTCCATTCATGCCACATGTCGCCCGTTTACATTCATCAGCGGCGAACTTCTAACTGCAGTTTCATTCGAGTTTTAATTAACCCCTCGAACTCATTACGTTGTGCATTTACCATCGAAAGTCGCGAAACAAATTATGTAGAATACCCCTGCCTTTAACCACGTAGCCCCTGTGTTCTTTGTTATCGTTTTCGACGCTGTAAAATTGCATTTCGTTTCGTTTTTTGAATTCGACGACCGTGCACGTACTCATTTCCCGGTTATCGTATCTGGCTTATCGTCCCGTTTCGTTTGGTACCCTCGTATCCTCGTCTCTCTTCGTTTCCACCTACTCTGTCACCCGTCTCTGTCCCTCGGACCGTCTTTGTATCTCTTTGTCGCTTCGATGCGGTTCGTGTCTCGCTTCATAGCCGTGTGTACGAATTATATCCACACACAGAGAGAAGACAGAGTGGCTGAAGCCTGCTATCGGGCGTCCCACTGCGAGCGAGCCCCGGGGGCCGGAGTTTATTAGCTCAACCCCCGGTTAGCGACGGCTACGACACTGCAAAGTGTCCGAGAAAACGAACAAAATTCAGTAATAAATCGTATCTTCGAGCCTACGAGTCATAATCCACCTCTTGGATAACCTATGGACTCGACGTAGAATTTTTTCACCAGCGTACCGTGTATCTATCTTCTCGTTCGAGCGTCTGACAATTTATAACACGATTGATTTAGTTTCTATTTCAACAGAATTTTTACGAATCTACTTGTACGGTTTCTAGGAGTAGACGTCTAAATCGATAGTGGTTTCCGGTATCCGTGAAAAGGTAAATCTTCGGGGAATAGACTTTGAACCGTTCGCTACTCAGCGTGGATTGGTTTACTTTCAGCGGAAATAATTAATTACGAACGAAAGGTCGAAGCTGCTGGATTGGGTTCCTTGTACGTGGAAAAACGAGGAGAATTTTAAAACGAAATACAACCTTCGAAGCGAGTTTGATTACCTCAAAGGGTTCGATGCTCCTCGTACGCGATTTATCCTGATTCTCTGATAAAATATTCTTTCCGAAATGGAAATCCGAAAAATGGACTTTGTTCGTAAAGAAGAATTATATTCGATTCCCTGACGCGGACGGAGAATATCGCGGGAATCCTTTCGGTCGGAATTAAATATATTTTCGTGAAAGGAACCGTTCTGTTCCAAAAGCTCCTTTCCAAAGGGTAATATAAAATATTACTCCCGTATCCTAAAAGGAAATATCGAACATCCCACGCTATGAAAGGACGTCGCTAATTTTGACAAAAACGTTGTAAATTAAATTTTGAATCTTCTTCATGAGCGACAGTTTGAGTCCCAAGTTGTAACAAATAAATTTTATCGAACGTGATAAATAGGAAATATAATTTGTGGAGCAAAAATTTGAATTTTTAATTTATATACGCATTTTTTTTTTTAAAATTGGGATCGTTAATTAATCGTTTCGCGCGCGTTTCGAGGCCCACGCTATGGTTGGGTTCGATCCTCCAACCCCGAGGCGCCTCCGCTCCCCCCCCCCCCTCCCCCTCCCGGAACACAGAACGCATGATACAGAAAACGCATAGGGACGCCTTCGGCCACAAAGCCAGCGTCGTGGCGCACGGACGCGGTGCTCTGCCATTACGGGGGAGGTCGGGGCGAGGGGGAAAAAGGACAACGAGGAGGAAAGAGGAAGAGCTTATTTGCACTCCGCGAGCGGTCAGATGACTCGGCTCGAGACACCCTCGACCTGGTCGACAGATGTTGGATGTTCCCCTGACACAGGTCCGTCCACGGGCCTCCCACTTCGTTCCACCGTGCTCTTTTCAAAATGGCAGAGGTGCGACGTTCAAGGACGAGAGGTGCTCCCAAGTCGATGGTCCTCTTTCCGGGTTCGAGACATTCCCGAACACGAAAAGAAACGCTAAAAGTCTTTTCAAATTTCCTGGTCATTAGCGACTTGGGTTCATCTTAAATGGGGGTGGCTTTTTCTCCTTATGGCGGTTCAATCTAGAAGAGGGTGCAGTGCTTATTATACTGACACACAGGTGTGATCGAATCTGATTATACAGAATCGAATTTGCAAGAATCTTCGATAACTTAGAAGGTGGATCCTGGAGGGTCAAAAGCACGCAGGTACCATGTAACCAATTTTGAAGGCTTTTTGCATAATTTAAAAGTAATTTGGGATCCCTCCCTATAGACGAAGATCATCGTAGATCTTTCTTAAGTCTGGGAATTTATTATACCGCGTTAACGTCATGATATAACGCGCGGTAACTGCGTTGTGTAACGTCGAAGAGTCTGCAAATTACATAAAGAGTAATCAAACGTGTCTAGAAACCGAGTTTCTCTTGGAGTAACGAGCTCCCAGCGAGATTACATTTAAACAAATTAGACGTTGCAGGATATTATTAACGTTAAGATATGAGCATTTAATACGTTTTCGCGCGTGTTCGCTTTCATTCAAATGCCGCAACGAGTATTAACGATCGAATCCCGGTTAACTATCGTTGAACCCGGCGGTTTGCAAGCCGCGCAATTTGTCACTTCGCCACGATGGCTTTTACATCTATTCATACTCATCGTCGCTGGGTGTAGAACTTTAATTGATTACAGCCTTCGAACCTTCGAGTGATATGTGAATGCGTATTCTATTATCGAAATATCATTGTACCCGTACGTTGCCGTCAGTTTCGACGGAGCTGCGACTCCCACAGGGGGAAAAGAACACGAACAGCGAATAAGCCAGGACAACCTGTCGTACAAGATGGCATCGCGGGAGAATTAACATGTCGCGGTTAATGCACTCCCGTGCGGAGACACTTCCTTGAAATTTCCAGCGTAAATCTCGCGAAGGGGTTTACGTAAATCCTGCGGGAACTGTTACATAAATCGCGACTGGCGCGTCTAACATAACTCCGTCGAAACGTCGGTTATGGTGAAAAATTATGTAACGCAAGAATTCGCGGGTCGTTATCCCGAATTATCCAGCGGAAAGACGGAAACGGGTCTTTTGTGACGCGAAAAAATTTCTCCCGACGTTCGAGGATGCCTTTCTCCGCCACTTTCGACGCCGGCCTCTTTCCTCGTAAAAACGAATTCGCGATCGATGGCTACGATAATTGGGATCCCTCGATCTTCCGTCGCGGAAGACAGAATGGAAGAATAATAGCAACTATGTACAGTAAAATTCCGATCATCCGGCGTACTCGGGACTGGGGCAATACCAGGAAGTCAAATATACCGGATAATTTCACTATACCTACATATGAAGTGATAAAAACGAGGAACATAATCACAGATTTCTGGCCACACATTATATTTTAGGTAAAGAATTTTTTTTTCGAAAACGCGTAGGATTTCGGAGGTATGTGTATTCACCAAAAACGATTGTAATCGACTCCCGCAACTAAAAGTAATTTTTTTAGAACGATTTGAAACTTTTTTTTTCACCGAAAAATTTGGGTATCAAATTCATTATAAAAGCTGCAGTCGTTGCAAGCAAAGGTTTGCTATCTCGTCCAATGCAACCTTTCGAGATACGAAAGGGTTGGAAGAATACGATTGACAACCCTAACTGGAAATAAGCGTTGTTGGAGAACGTTCGTTAATTCCGGCCTCGATAAATTCGGATTACGTTTTATAGGGATCCGCGAGTTGCCAGGCGGACGGCGAATTAAGGGCAACGAATGAAACGTTAAATGAACTTTCCGCGTCGCCCGCACGCTGTCATAATTACTTCGGGTTACCGGTCTGTCTGTAACCATGCACCGTTTCGACGAATCTAATTCCGCCGGTTCGACCAGAACGATTACGACTGTCGCAAATAAATTAACAAACGCGCGAATTTGACGTTGCCACAGCGAATTGTGAATTATGTTAACGTTCCTGGCGCTGAATTCGTTTGACGATTGTCGAAGATAATAGCGCGGCTTTGCTGGCAGATCTTAGAATGAACATTTATAGCGACTAATTGGCGGTTAATGGTATTTATGATTTTTATAGACAATAGTTCGGGTCTTGACTCACGGTCCATTGGACAACGATGAAAATTTATGGCAGTAAATGGATACTTAATGGCACCGATGATACTGGTCTTCTGTGATTTTTAAGGGCAATAGTACCAAATATAGATCTTAATTCAGGGATCCATGAAATCTGTGCACACAGCTATGAAAATTTATGGCGGTAAATTGATTTTAACTGCTTTCCATCCCTCCCCATTGATTTTCAACTTTTATTCAAGCTCGAGGAGTCTGTGGATTTCTGAAAGTCTGAAAGTTGCGTTTTCGCTGACGAATGAGTGAAATTTATTGTGTTCGATGACGAATACTGGTAAGAGGTATCGTAATTATAAACGACAGGATAATTGCGTGCTTTCTCTCTGTATTCGAGTGTTCGTTGCAAACGAAACGAAGGTAAATTTGGAGTGAACGTCGCGCAGCATGACGAAGAAGCGCGTTAAGTCGAATTCCGAGGAGACACGGAGACAATAAGAACGAAACTTATTCGTTTCGTGTAATCGCAGTCGCTAACGAGCTCGTAGAAGCTCGTTTAGAATTTCTCGTGCGCGAGCGGAATGCCTTCTTCGTCAATGCGAGTTTAAACTCGTTATCGTCTGTCTCATATCGGATCTCCCTTTCTGGGATTACCTCCTCTCGCAGGGAGAACACTGACGACGAGAGGGTCTCAAAGGACTGAACGAATAATCGCCGAGCGATTTTGCTTCTTCCGTTTCGTCGCTGAGTAATTATTTTCTGCCGAAAAAATACGATATTCCGATCAGAGGATGATCGAGAGCTTGAAACAAATTGATAAACGATTTCTCGCGACACGGTATGCGTAAACAGGGTTACTCTAGATTTCGAGGACCAAATTGTCCCGCGGAAGTTGGTTCGTAAATGTGTTTTCGGAGAACAGAAAATAAACACGAAGCACAGTTGTAACAGCCGAAGTTTCGAAGCACCGGGTTGCTGGTGGCTAAAGCAAACATTGTATTCGTCATGATTTCCCAATTCAAACTTGTCACTGTTATTCGGAAAATCGACGCTGAAGCTGACTTTTTCAGAGTATGAAACACGGATTGAATGCAAAGTCGATTTTTCAAGAAAAAACATCGCGTTACTGTGTTTATAACTGTACGCGTCGATATCGCGTATCGCGCTTCTGCAATTCGTGCAATAACAATCCGTGAAAATGGTTCCCTTCGATTCGAACGGTCTGCAAATACATATTTCATAACCACTATTATACGCGTTCGACGGTTAAATTGATTTCGATCTCTTTACTAAATAAACTAATATAATTATTTTTTCAAACGATAGAAAACGGTACAGTATTCCTTCAAAAAGCTCCGAGTATAAAAATACGTTCAGAAAATTCAGGAACCGTCCTTTAAGTTAGATTAAAATTAAGATTAGATTTAATGGCGGCATTATGGCTGTGGCTCGTCTTTTACGGGCACTCGAGTACATTCATTTCGTTACGCGTACTTTCTCTTGTTTTCTTAACTACTAGAAACATTTTTATAGCTATTGTTATCTCGCTACTTCGTGTTATACGGTCGTGCGACCACATTTTTTAACAGCAGCTCTCGTGCCAGCTCGCTATAAACCAGACACGGGGGAAAATTTTACTAGAATAATAGACGGGGAACTGACGTAAAATTTGGGGGGATCGAAGAACCAAAATACCACTCTATTTTGTAACTAAAATCGAGGTGGAAGATTCGAATCGACAAAATAAAAATGGCTCGACGCAAGAAACGGGGGATCCTTCGTTCCTAAAACGCAATTATAAATCGTTCCGCGTTACAAGGAGGAATCGAAACGTTCGGTTAGTTAAAAATCGCGGCAAATTAAACGGACTTGCGCGATAAGATCGAGCCTTTAGGGCGATAGGAGGGAGGGGCTGGGGATTTTTTGTCGCCCGTTCCGGGTGGGGGACGGTTGGGCCCGATGAAAGCAAATCGACATAAATATTGATAACCGGTGGTCAGGACCTGGAGGAAGCGGGATACCAGGGTGGAAGGAAGAAGAGAGAGAAAGGGAGTCCGAGTTCGTGACCAGAATAACGACTGGGACTCGTGCTCGGGCCGCGTGCAGGAGCAAAAAGGCCCGAAAGCGATTCGAGCAACACTCCGGTGCCGTCTCGAATCGACCGCAGAAACCGCACGTCGGCCACGATCGCCGAACATCGTTGAAGAACTGCCAGCCAGTTCGGTTAGGCTTGGTGCTCTCCGGAATTCCCAGGAATTCCCGAACGTATTCGTGAAATTCATGAACCACGTGCTGGAATCTAGCAGCCTTTTTATCGAGCCACGAGAAAAAAATTTATTACTCTCACCAGGCGACGAGGGTCCTCCAGAATGGCGTATCAGCGTCCAAAGGGTTGCAAAAGAGAATTTGTAACGCGGAAAACGTGTCTCGTTGTTTACACACCGAGCATCGAGGCTTAACTCGGAGTATATTAAGGGTTGTGTTCCTGGAGAGGGTTGATTCATGGACTCGGGCGGTTGGAATGGCTCCGAGAGCAAATTCCTCGCGGCCATTGGTTCATTCGGATCTAGAGAGTATATCATTTTAAACCTACTTCTTATCTGGAAGGTGAAAATTTAGAAGACGTAAGGTTTAGAAGTGTCTTGTGATTTGAGGGTGGATAAGATAGCTTCCAGATATCCTCACGATTCGAATAAAATTTTCGCGGTCTATTCTTGCTTTGGAAAGAATCTCAAAGATGCATCGGGAAATGCAGTTTGTGCATCGTGTTCTCGGTCGAAGGGAACCGTGAACGTCGTCTCGTCGTACCGATACGTGTCGAACAACAGTCCGCAGGAGCCTCTGATCCGATTTACCCTTTGTGCATTTTCCACGGGGTAAATATTTGTCGAAGATGTGTGCGTTGCACCCCGTGAGCGCGTGTTTCTCGGCCGAGGTTGCCCGGAGATCGATGGCGGGCTCGCCGCGAGAAATATGTACTTCTTTGCCTTCGCGGCAGGTAATCGAATCTCGCGATTCGAGAGCTGCAGGTGCGCTATCAGTCATCCGCGTAACCTCGGTTAAACGCGCGTCGTTTTATGCGAAAGGAAAACATTCGGTGCCTTGGTTGCATAATACGGGAGTTACGTGATGAATGAAGACACGGGGAGCATCTCGGGAGATACTTCTACGTAGATAAAATTATTTATCTTTGCGAGACGGGCACAAAGCGTTCGATATATATCATGCAACGATTTCGACAGAGTCGGCGTTCTGCGAAACTGTCGCAATTGTAAACCCTTGAATAGTTCTATGAATATAATGAATTTATTTTTCAATTTTTCAAGCGATTCGAATCTCGGAGAGAACGAAGCTGAGGAAATTGTCCTGTATAAATGTCTCCTGTCATCGCGACCAAGGAACGGACCAGACGTCTCTGACGGAAATATCGATGATTAACGCGCTCGATTCATAGATTACAATCGATACTTTCTACCCAGATAATTCGACGTCACGGACATTCGTGCGAATCTGTGTCAACGATCTTTTGTCGGGGAACATTTTATTATCGCCCGGGACCCAACGTCGTACGAATGAGAACAATCCTTTCGCGATTTTTTATTCCGCGCATCGATCAAAAAATTCTATCGATACGTTCGAGCAGAGTTATTGTAATTGGAAACAATCGATCGATCGTCGATCTTATTGGACACTGGTTGCCACTCTCGTTGGCTTCTGTAAAATACAACGAACGAAGGCGATATATCTGGCGGCCAAGGTACAAATTCTCTTAACGCAAATAAAAATAGAGTCGAATATTGTGCCAAGGAAAATGAACGCAATATTGCGTATTGTGGATTAAAAATTTCTTACGAAACCCGTTCCCCCGTAAAAGTGCACGATAAATCACGGAAAGAAGAATCTGCTAATGAAGCTGTCTTAGTTTACAAGGTATATTATTCGTTTTGAGAATGAATTGTCACGACGACGTCGATGAATATTAAATTTTCTGCCGCCCGGCGCGCTTTAAATTCCGCGCGAAATCGTGAAAACGTCGCGTGACGGACGTTAATAAATGTTTCGGGATTCGATATAATTTCGCGCCAACAAATGAGTCCGGTTAAAATTCAGTGGATACGGCCGACGGTCGAGTGCATCCGCCTCGAAGGAGCAACGCAGCAAACTTTGCATTTAAAGAAGATGCATTAAACCTAATTGACTGGCTCGGATTGGCGGTGTTCCAATTACTCGTTGTTGCAATTCCCTCGGTCCCATCTTCTTAAATCGGTTCCGGTCGATGTACTAGACAAACCGCGGTGTCTTCTTCAATCATAACGTATTGAAACTACCCTAAAATCGAATATTTAAATTTCTCTACAAATCCACTAAATTGACCCAAGAATTTATTCGATATATTAGTATGGTTTGTTAAATATGCTGTCGTGAACAGACCTCGGGGAAATAACCGAGCAAATCTAGCGTTTCACGCCCCAGAATCTTAACGATGATCTGAGTGAAAGAAAACTGAACTTATACAACCTCGAGACAATTCATTGATCTATTCCAAAAAAGTTGGTTCGCGAGTCTTCTTGGATTCGAATTACAGGAGAAAAATTTGAATTGTTGCGAAAGAGTCTCCGCGATCCACCTTGAAATTTCGCCACGTGGGTGACAGGAGAAAGCTCTCGGAGAAGAGGAGGAGACGAGTTGAGCGGAAAAAGGAGGAGAAGCTTCGAATCCGCCTCGTCATGCGGCCCAGCCCCACTTGGTACTGTCAGTTAGGCTGATTTATTGCTCTCTGCCCCTTTCTCCATCAACCCTCGATGGACTGGTTGCGCGTTACAGCATCCTGATCTCTCTCTGTCTCCGATTCATGGTCGAATATCGCTACAAATTATTTCTCTGTAAATATTTGCAATGGCTCTGCCTCTTCAGTTAGCCATTTTTATTTTTCTCGCTAAATAATTTCATTTTGCAAACCTAAACATGCGAACTACCAAGCAAACACTCTGACAAATCTGCTTCGATCAATTTTGAAGGTAGTTTTTGTGCTATTTTAGATAAATGTTTAATGTCAATGTTATTATGAAGTTTGACTTATTTTATAACAAAATTATTCCACGCTGAGATTTAAAGACTCTGAAAATTTACGATCCTTGAAAAACTGTTCGATAATCTTTGCACCTTCCGTTAAGTTTCTTCGTCGTATCGTCCCTCCTTCTTCAACTTTGGCGTCCACTTTCTTCATTCATTTCGCCCGCCACGGAGATCATTACCCTTTCTTTGGCAAATTCACTTCATCCTTCTGCCACTCGCGATTGATAGAGGGCTTCGCTAATAGCTCGACACAGGAGTGCTACCCGAAATTATCGGATAATGGCCACTCTGCCAATCAAGTTTCGCAAGTTTGTAATTTGCGGCTCGTCCGGACCTCGCTCTTGAAACACGGATAGGCATAAACGCCATGAACTTTCCACAAAGTATACGGCTCATTAACACTGCTATCACACCTGATTTCCCCGTTTCTTTAACAAATATTTAGAAACTCATTTTTTAGATTTCTTTAAAGATAATAACGAAGAGATTTGACTTTTATCAGTGAACAATTTAATGGGTTAAAACGGTCCTTCAAAGTCGAATAAAAGATATTTCAAATGAAAGTTATGGAGCTTTAAACGTGAAATCATACTGGATCAGAAAAATGTCGCTTTTCATTATTTTAAAAAAATTTTCCATTCAGCAGGATGTCAATACAGAGACTGCTCGTTCGAGGAAACTATCTATCGATCCCGCGGTCATTGTAAACGCATTAATCGGAGTGCAGGTCGTCGCTGAAGCGGAATGTTTGAATTGCAACAGTTACTTCCAGGAGGATAGTGCATTTTGGAATTTGGAAAGTTTGCCTGGATCGCGGAACGGAACCGGCCGTGTCGAAAGTTTCTCCATTTGTGGAGAAATTTGCATAAAAATTTTCCACAGTCGTTCCCAGCGAGCCTTCGTAACTCGATTCGAAAAAATATGATATCATAATGGACGCTCGAATGTTTATAATGCGTATCTTAAAATCTATTAACCGTTCCGCGGGCAACGAACGATATTTCTCTGAAATTTAATAGTCTGTCGATAGGAATTGCCGGGACGCGAATATTTATTCAACGGAATACTGAAATTTACCATTTTTCGACACGGTGTTTATTTACACTGTGCGCGATTTACGAGCAAATTTTAAAACGTGTCGCGATAAATATACAATGACGCGTTTCGATAAAATAAAAGCGTGGTATAAAAGTTTTGCACGTCGGAAATGGACGTGGAGCTTTCGATCATTGTTCCGTGTCAAAGTATCATCCGTAACGAAAGCAACCGTGACAGCTAAAGAACGATTTATCGTGTGCTTAATCTTCCCGTTAATGCAATTGATATTCTTCGATTTTAAACTATAGTAGAATAAAAAATAATTTTAATATCAAATATCTGATAAATTATTAAGCGTCTAGTCACAAAACTGGTGTCATTTCATTTTTCAAGCTATTCATAGTATTTATAAAGGTGTTATCGGATCTGTACTGCAATCGGATTATATGTGGCTTTGGACGAAATTATCGAGGGTAAACAAATTTCAATAGGTCCGCCAAACACCGTAAATCAAGATGATTAAGTTACGTGGTTCGTTCCGTGTACAGAAGCCTGACGGTTCAAACATAACAGAAGCATACTGAATTCAATAGTTACGGAACGGCTTTCTCCGAATTCGCGATTCACAAGCACCATAGGTACGAATCGAGCCATTGTCTTCCAGCTTCGCATTTGGCGAACAAGCCTGGATCCGCGAAGGATACACTTCCTGGAATCAATGGTTGCACGACGATAGAGCCAATTGCATAATTATCGCGTCTATTCTTCGTTTGCTCGTTTAATTTCGAATCAGTTTGAAACCCATTAAAATCTACTGGGAGTTATAGTTTCAACGTTCGATAGAAACCTTGCGCAAAAACGAATAATCGTGAATAATTATGGACGACTGGTTGACTTTGTTTTAGAGTTGCAACGATCTTTGAAAGTTTATGCGATATTTACAGCAATGTTGACAAACAATCCTTCGTGTACCGCGTGCACGGCTTTACCGACTATTCCGTAAATATTACTTCAGCGTGTTCTGACGCCAGCAAGCTTGCATATGCGGATGGAGCACAGAAACGGCTATAACTCAGAAGCAAGGTCAGTCAAGTTATATGTCTATGCCATCTTGCACTGCTGTCTTTCAGACCTGAATCTATTACTAGCGCGTCGACTACTAAAATAATTTTGCAAAACCTGATGCAAGCACGTCGATGAAAAAATACTTAAAAATAGCAGACCGAAATCTTCATCGAATATAAAAATTAAGAAGCAAAATTCTTCTCTAAATATCTTTAAGGAAGTATTCTATTAACAAACTGTACCAATATTATGTTCTCTATTTCTATTATTGGACGATCGAATATCGATGTCGAAGATTGAATATTTTTCTCGCGGAGGTCAATCAGATTCCCCAAGGGTTCTCCAGCGCAGAAGTAAGAGTTAACAGGGGTGGAAATATTTGATATAAACGAGACGTTACAACGAACGAAATTGAAATTAATTACTGGGGGGAATATTTTATTTTCCATTGACCGTTCGATCATGGGGACAATTAGCTTCGTAGGTATTTAATCTTCCTCCACGGTGGAAGATTCGAACGTAACTAGCTCGCGATGGAAGCGTTGCGAAACGCGATAGACCGTTTAGTATCGTTCCGCGAATAACTCGGGCAATTAAATCGACGTCGCGGGTATAAAGCACGCTCGTTCCGTCGTGATTCGAGGAAGATATTCACCGTCGGGACAATTTCCCGCGCGTGCACCGGCGAGATTACCCGACAACGGGACGAAAGTTTCGCGGGAAAGCCGCGACGAGACACGGCCATCACGAGATAGACACGTGTTACAGGAGAAATCTGCGACCGAGCGGTCCGCTTGATAGAGCAATTTCAACTTTCACGACGATACGGTACACTGTTGCCTGGATAACTGTCTGTATCCCGCGACTGGAAAGTGCAGTATCGTAACGTGGCCCGAGAACGTACGGAATATTGATTTCCCCGTAAAGTTATCTGCCGCGATTAGCCTCTAAATGTCGACAAGTCGTTTGGCGATCGAGTTCGATTTCCTTCAAAAGAAGAGGAAGGGGGAGTACGATGCAACCGTATTTGGAACTGTCACCAAAAGAAATTAATATCGTAAATGCAATTTATCAAAACGAAAATAAGCTAAGACTTACGAAACGGTCTCGTTCCTTCGATGAAAGAAACGCAGTGCATGTGATCGTATGGAATTTATAAAATCGAACACATCGTCTTAATGTGCCTCCAAACGAACAGAACGGAACGAAACATTGATGGGTGACTTAATTTGTTTGCCTTCGTTTGACGCACGATGTTATATATACTTCTTTATTCGACGATCTCGATGCTTTTGTGTAATATTCGATAGAATATATTTAACGAGCATAAATTGCAATCGAATTTTGCGTACGATTAATGCATTGTGGTCTTTGTTTTTATGTATATATGCGTATGAATAAACAATAGCTGCCCTCGCGCTGGTAGAATTACATTCGTAGCGCATTGTTAGCGTTACAAGGTCTCGTTAAACCCGAATATTTTTACCTTCTCCGTTATTGAATAGAACCGAGAGTTTTCTGTAAAAAAATATGTAATGTAATCTCTGTTTCGTTTTCTATCTGAATGGGGTTTTATCATAATATTAATTTTAATACATTTTAAGATCCCATACTTCTGTAGCAAGCTTATTACGAAATAATGTATCAAAGAATATCGTTTAAAGCGAATTATTTATGGAGCCAAAAGGTAAAATTAATGTCTCTTCATAGCGGAAAGGAAACGATTAATATTTCTCCGCTAAAAATCGTTGGGCTTATTAAGTTGCTTCAAAGACGCCCTTTGATATTATAAAATGGCGGTGACCCACGGCATCATAAAATATGAAATTGAAATCATCTACGGTGGAATCAGTTTCATCTAAACAAAAAGCGCGACGAGATTGTCCCATAAATATTCATTAAACGAGGAGAATGCGGACGTCGAACGACCGCGGATTGGATGAAATCTTTTTTAATTAAAACCTAGACCTTTTTCATTTATCTCGTTATATCTTTCAGCGACGCGGAAGCGGGAAGAACAGCTTGGCGTGTAAGAAGGTCATAACTTGCAATTCACGGTTTAAATTGAAAGCAACACTTTAAATATTAATCTAAACAAAAGAATTATATAATTTGGAATATATTTAACCAGTTACTTTGCGTATCAAAACGTAAACATCGGTGATTAAAAATTATTGATACGAGCGACGCAAAGTGAACGCCATCGACCGGGATGCTAATAAAATTCGAATTTTATATTTTCATCCGACCAGCAGCGGGTAAAAAAATGTTGTCCGGATAATAATTCTTCGAAAGGAAAACGCGCGGCTCGTGAATCAGCACGTGTCCGCGCGACAACGCGAAGATAGCGTCTAACTTTGACGGAAAAGCGACGGGCGAACTGACAGCCATAAATTTCGCGCGCGTGTAAATACTCATGAGGCCGGGTGTAAAAGCATGGAGCGGCTGTTGGCCTCATACATAAATGCATTGCTCACATTGGCAGACGCTGATCACGCGGTCGTCGTTTGCTTCTCTAGCTCGCCAACGACCTGTTGTTATCGTCGCTGGCGAGGATCGCAATCACTATCTTTCCGCTCTTTGGGGAACGGCTGGCCCGATAACCCCCGTTCATTATGGCTATCCAAGCTTTTGCAAAACAATTCTTTCTGCTCTATTTAAAGATACTTTACTTTCCGTGCCCCAAAGAGTCGAAGCTTTTGCGAACAGAATCGACACTGGGAAATCCGATTTCAAAATCCAATCAAACATATTTTCTTGTAAAAACTCAGAATTCACGATGCAAAGTACGAGACTGTTAACAGAATTGTCTTGTACGTATTCCGTGGATCTAGAAATAACAGATTTCGACGGTTCCCGAAAATCTTAACCGCAGCCGGAGGTCTCGCAGCTCCTAGCTATCCCGTCTAAACAAATAAATAAATATTGAACGTTGGTCTTGTACGTACCGTGAAGCCAATGCCAACAGTGGCTGCGAAGTTTCCGGGTTGAAAGCTCCCGGTATCGAACTGGACCAACAGAGAAGTCTTGCCAACTCCACTGTCGCCGAGAAGGATTGTCTGCAAATAAAAGGCACGATTGGTTCTCGATACGAGGCGAGCCATCCAGTTCTTCGAGAAGAAAAGCCCATCGCGGTCGAGTGCCGCCACGACGAAACCGTTTGCACGAGGCGGGTGATAAAATCTCCTGAATAGGAATCGCAAGAAATATAATAGTCGACTCTATGTGGCTGAACGAGCTTTGCTATTTCATCATGCACCGTTTTCATTACACGTTGATTACTCAGAGCTACTTTACAGAAAGAAAAACTCATTAGATTGGCCAACAAGTTAAAAGAATAATCGATCATCGTTCTGAAAATGAAGTTCAACGACACTGGTGACTGGAGGAGGTTTCATTACCGATATTGCGCAAGTTGTCCCCCAACGGTACGCAGGAAAAAAATGGGGAAAGTTATTATCGCCGTCGTTGTAATTCATCTTCCGGAACCGGGCGATAATGGCGGCGGTTTCACGAGTTCCTTTTACGTCGCGACACCTACAATCGACTACGCACCGGTATAACTATACGTACGCGTATATACCTGTGGCGAAGCAGGTGCCATCGCGGCCCGTAATGCAATAATCCGCCTCGTGGCCAGGTCAAACGATTATTACCGGCTACAGGTGTTACTATCGAGAGAGGCGAGAGAGCCCCGACAACAAAGTTGACTGCCGACCGCAGCTTTTATGGGACCACACAGCGCGATACTTAACGGAAGAAATCGAATCGCGCAGCTTAGAGGTGGCGGTCGAGCCAGGGAACACGAGGGAATATGTTTGGAGCCTAAGTCCGTGTAGCATGGTTACTAAAAAATTGAACAATCGATTTCAGGATTCTGCAAGATGTTTTTTGAAACAAACTCTGCCTGTCAACTTTGCTAATCTTCTTAATAAAAAAATTCTCGTAGTCTTTTATTTTATTTTTGTTCGAGTTGGGTGGTCACCGTGTGTAATAACAGAAATTTAGTAACCGAAGGGAGATACTTCTTATAAGATAAAGTTAAGAGGAAGATTTCCAGACGTTTGAGAACGTAGCTGGCGAGAACAGATCTATCGATAGAGCAATCACCCAGGAAGCGAAACTAGCAGGTTCGAGTCCTGATGGAATGACTGATCAGTCCAGTCTTTGTCTCCCTGGCGAGAAAACGGTCGGAAGAACGGCCATTTATCGGAGTTGCGAATGTGTCTGCGATACACCTGGGTGCCTCGAACCCATGACAGAATCGAAGATTACACGTCTCACGGGCTCGCGTCGGGATGGGAAGGTAGTCGTTTCGAGCTCTCGATGCCGGAGATAAAGATACGAGAGCGTTATCCTGTTAGGCGAGGAAAAGATTCCACGATATCGAAAAGAACATCCACGGACGGCCAAGTGCCTGTTACTGCTTCCGTTCGGATAAAAATCCTGGATGTCCGACACGATCGATCCGAGGAGCCTGGAAAGGTGACCAAATTACACGTTTGGGGTTACCATTGCGTTTAGGCGCGCAAACGTACTATCCCTTGCTTATCCATCGATCTATGAAACGTCGAGGAAACACGCCGCGGAATAAAAGTAGAACTCGATGGGGAAAAATGGCCTTGGACGGACCATAGAATTTTGTAAACTCGTTCTTTCGCCCCGAAATTATATATTTTTTAATACGTTGCACGGAGAGCCAAGAAGGAGAAGGAGATCGAAACTTTTAATGTTATCTTATTAACGAGGCAGAGTCTGCGGAATAGGCAAAAGTAGCCACGTTGCAAATTACCGATCCGATCTTGATCGATCGATGATCGGTTAGTCTGGACCTGTTTCGACAATGGCCGCGGCGGAACATCGAAAAGTGACCAAATTACACGTTCGGGGAACGAGTCTCAGCTGCTTGTTTATATCGCGCGTCGCGTATCCCGGGGCCGATGCAGGTGGAGGTAATGTAATAATTTGGCTCGTGCCGCGGGTCAAACGGCGAGTTCCGCCACGGAGCGGCGTCGAAGGGAATCCTGGCGTCGTTTCACAGGTGTCTGGGGAAAGGAGAAAGGCGAGGAAGGAAGCGTCGCCGGATAGAAATTTACGAGACGGCAGTAAAAGTCCCCAGACGCGACTAAATAATTCTGTTACCTTTACGAGCCGCTGGTTTATGGACAAAATCGGCCCTAAGTAATAATTTCGGGGGCCCGGTCGCTTCCGTTGCGCTTTTTGTTCCTTCATTTTTTTTTCTATGCAACCGACCAGGGGACTCGAATCGGATTAGGATCGTTTTCTGTGATTCGTGGGCTCCGTGGTCGGTCAGCTGCGGTCAGGTTTACTGGTGGCCATTTTAGTACGGGATATCCTTCGCTTCGAAGAATTCTTCGAAGTTCTTTTGAAACTTAGATTCAAACTATAAAATTCTACGGTCAGATTTGTCTCCTGGACATTTTCTTAAAGGAGAAGAGATCGAAGAGGCTTTTATCGAGTCCAAAAAGATTTGGAAAAAATTTATATTTGATACACATTTGTGTTCTACAAAGTCCTGTCGTGGTTTCTTCTGAAAAACGATTGTCCGTCGTTGGATAGACAAATGGCGATCGTTTCTCCTCCGGAGGGGGGAAAAAGTTGGCAATTAGAAAAGACAGAAGGAGCCATAAAGCGAAACGGTAGCTTTGTGTCCATCGCAAAAGGCGCGATCGCTCTTTCGCGCGAACCAGGCCACCGAAACTTCGTCGATTTCGTTTTTCGTTCACGGAGTATTGGCTCTCCTGCATGAGCGGGTCCGTTCGACATCGATCAAATGGTTCTTGGCCGAAATTTCGACCTGGCTGCACGAGGCTGGCGATCGAAGGGCTACACCAATTCTTGACGTCGATGGAAGCAATCGCTTAGAAGTTAATCATCTCGAAGCGTGATCTTAATTGCAACAGATGCACCGTGTCTGTTTCGTAAGGATCACAGCGATCTTCCACTACTTTCAGGCGTTGGGTGTTGGAATAAATATATGAATCCTGTGTGATCTAAATCTTCCTCTTGTATGATTGATCACCGTGGACTACGTGTGTACACAGCGAGGATGTTACAGGATTTTGCAACCGCAGGAGCAATCGTTTCAGAGTAATCATCCTGACATGATATCCTAATTACAGCACACGTGCTTATTTCGTAAGGATTATAGTAATCTAACTGCTGTATATAATACACTTGTATAATCTAATATCGTAGACATCCTGAGTTTTTTGAAAATTCAGACATTATCTCTGACACCTGAGGAAGGTATCACAATATCAATCAAATTGCTTATTATTCTTTTTAACGATCGCTAATGCAAAAATAATTGCCCCAATTTTCTCGAAACTCATTGTAATCCAAACCATCGACTAATGGGCCTCGCTCGTACGAGAGTTAAGAAAGAAAAGGGGAGACAACTACTAACGTTGCAAAGGGTGCAACACACCCCTATCGATGGACCAAACGAAGCACGCGCGTTCCCTGTTCGGCAATCTCGCGGACGCTCAGCGTCGAATTTCTATCGGTGGGCCTCGAGGCGGCGTCCCCTTCACGCAGAATTTCCATTGAAAGATTCGCAGGACCCCCAGGGGGTGGTCGTGACGGGTATCGGCGAATGCGTCGGCCTCAGGGGCGGAGAAACTTAATTCACTGCCCTCCCTTCTCTTCCTCTCCTTCGTCCTCAGACTCTGTCCCTCGCTGTCCCGCTCGCCATCCCTGTCCCTCTTTCCGGCGCACCTTTGTCACGCGGGAGTTTCACCCTCGCAGCCGACGAAACATCGTTGTGGACGTGGCGTCGCGTTTCAGAGAAGGATCACGGTTTTCAACCCCCCGAACAATCGAACGAAATGGGCCCGATATCCGATCGGTGCTTCGTAACGAGTGTGGCAAAAAAATATGCAAATTAGGCAACCATTAGTTTGCATTTCTAGATTGCACCCCATGTGGAAAATTGAGCAGAATTTTTATACAGTTTTTATATTAAGAATGCAGAGAATTGCATTTAAATAGATTTTTGAGGACAGTGTTAAAAATATTTAATAAAATTGTATAGTATCTAGATTCTGCGATATTTACTAGCGTTGATATTCAAGGATGTTATTATTCCAGAGGGGTGGCCATTAATTTGAACTGTCGTTCAACAAACGCCATTGACGCTAAGACGAGCAGGGGTATTTTATATTGTTCGAAAGTAACCATCGACTGGCCAGTGGAATAAACGACCAACTCGCGACGAAACCGCGCCGATAAATCAAACCAAAGTACACATTTCCTTTCACGCATCATGCAAATTAACGCGCGGGAATGGGGGATTGATTTAGAGTCGCGGTGAAAGCGAAGAACCACTTTCATGCGCGTGGATTTATTTCGCGTCGAAGAAGCGAAGTCTTTTTTTTATTTATGCGGTTTTATCGGGGGCTCGTGAATGTATCGGGGTCCATAAAGGCGCCTTGCACACGTTCCCCGCGTCGTACACCGTTGCAAAATACAGACTGTCCCAACAACCATAATTCAAAAGCAAAAAATCTAGATTAAAGTTATATTTCCTATTGCAATTGTATTTATGGTGTAAAAATGTAAACGAAGTGTTTTAGATTTCGAACTAACGTTTGTGCAAGGAACGAATACGATTTATGGTATTAAAATTTCTGCGCAATGGCGACTTTTCGACTAAACATCGCCGTAGAGAAAAAGGTTAATCGACGCTAATTGTTCCTCGTGCCAATCAACTACGAGTCGAGGCCATTAGTCGAAGGTCCAGTGCTTAGCATAATTGGACAGCACGGATTCGATCGGCCTTTAATTTGAACCTTGAAACGTCGATCGTCGCTTGTAATCTGGCGTCAGTAGTTGCGTGGCTAACAACCCTGTCTACTTCGTTGAAGTGATTCATAAGCTGTGAGAAGTTGACATCCGCACGAACTTGTGGAGTTATTCACAGAGGCGAGTATTAAAAGAAAAATCCGCGGAAATTAGTCTCTGATACGTTTGACAGAATTTTTTAATATTCATAATTGCTCTTCAAAAAAGGGGGATTTCCTCCTTGAAGGTATTTCGTTAGATTCTGAATTTTCCATCGTTTCTCGAGGTCTCGATAAAAATTTCCTCGGTACAGATTCTCTTTTTGGACCACGTCTCAGAATTCTATTTGCCTGATAAGACACACGTGTACACTGTTTATCATCGTCGTTTCGTGTCGTTAAGTAGGCATTGCAACGGATGTAGAAGCTTAACATGATCGTCTACGCTATAACAGTATGATCATAAAGTCGCTGTACCGTGAACACGAGTCGTAAAAATCAACAAACGAGATTCGTAAAAACCAGGAATTGTTTCGACGATAAACCTCTTCGGCGCGTCCGACGTTTCCTGAACGCGGGGATAAGATAATCTCAAAGAATTTGTGTAAAATTACGACAAGACGCTTGATACTTAATCTATTTCATTAATCGGTCGAGTACCAACCGCGGGGAATGTCGAAAAATTTAGAAAACGCCCAAGAAAGTTATCTTCAATTACGAAGGATCGCGTGTGCGTGACAATAATGATTTTCTATTTCGTACAGTTGGGTAACCGGGGAGCATGAAATGGTTATTCATAGTACTTGGTGGGGGGTTGCTCTTGCAGCTAAAAAATTTCTGTACTATTTATTATGAAACATATTTTCACTCGATGTATTTAATATGGGAAACTAAAAAATAAATGTAATGAGAATTAGAAAGTGAAATCATCATTGGAACTTCTGGTGTTATATAACCCCGGTGTCATAATGATAGGAAGTATTCAAGAAATCATGAAACACCTCATAACCTCTCACAACGTAAAAGGGCATTTAAAATAAATAAGAATCTAAGGAGGACCTAGCCTCGATATTATAATAACAAGTATTTAAAATGGAGGATTGATTTAAGATCTTTGTGAAAGAAGTAATAATGGAGAGAAGAGTTCAAAATGGAGGAAATAAGACGGTAGAGGTAGGAACCGAAAAATGAATAACACGAGGCGCGAGAGTGCACCTCGAAAGTTGGTGCATCGACGTTAGGACGAGAAGTCGAAAGTCGTAAAATTTACGGCCGGTCGAGGCCGTGCAAAGGAACGCGCACGACGTTCGACGTGACAATGCCGGACGTGCACTTATACGGGCTGCATTATAATTTGCATTGTGCGCGGACCGACGCGCCATGTGCGTGCACGCGCGTTCGAAAACGCACAAAATATCGCGTTACACGCGCCTCCGCGAGGATACACGGCTTACCTACGTATGCATCGAATTCGGAACATGTGCAACAAGAAGAGGGAAGCGTCTGCGAGAGGTTGTCGTGCTTGTTCAGTGACTCTCAATGTACAGGCTGTAGATACTTTTAAGGAACACCCGACACTCTGACAAAGAACAGTCATAGACACGTTTGCTTCGTTCGAGCACCCCTTACATTAAAAACGAAACAAATTAATAACCTTAATGGTATCTTCGAGCAAAGTTACGCAGATTCAATTGAATACTTTTAATATTTTGGTGAGCGCAACCCTTCGAAGTCAAGCTTGCATAGATTGTTTCATAGCAAATGGGGGGAAAGATATTTTGATTGTTGAAATGAAGTATGAACGAGGAATAAAAATTAAAAAAATTGTTTAGGAAGAAATGAAATGGTGGATTAACGATGAAGAGGAACGATGGGGTATTTTAGAATAGTGGAAGAGGACGGTGAATTCGTTGGTTGGGTTTGGTGCTTCTGGCTGGATGCATTTCCATGTGCAACGACGCTTAGATGCGCCGATGCACGCGCGTGCAATACGGCTTTTCTTGCTGGCGGCGTCCAATGGCGCGGCAAGGTCGTGCGCATTCGTATGCTAATCGCTTTGGAACGAGCGAAGCAGAGGGAGAGGAGCACTCGGAACGATACCGGAGACCACCGACCGATAAACGCGAACGAGGATAACGAGATTCTGCAAAAATGGTCGCGCTAAGCTAAATATAGCCGGTTAATTGGCTCTAATTACGAGCGATCGCTCCGCGGTGACGCGTGCCTCGATTCCCGGGCGCAGCGTTTTCGAATTTGGAGGCACGAAATGAGCCAATTTAGACGTTCCGGGGGAGCAAAGTTCGCCCGGTGGTCTGGAAATGGCAATAACGAGGAACGAAGTTACCGGGGAAATTGACACGCGAACCAAATTAATTGCTGAAATTTGTGTACTGTCGAGGACACCGAGTTTCGATGGTCAATACGATCGTCTATGCTCGCTTCAACTTGGACATCGCGCCAATGACCAAACCATCTTTCTCTGATATTATAAAATCGTTATCTCACAAGGACTTCAAATAACCAGTGTATCTTATATAAAAATCTAGTGACCTGTTAGCTCGTATAACAGTCTGCTTTAAATCTACACTTCGCAAATGTATTTTATTTAATTATTCAGACAAGCACGAAGAGTTTCGTTGATTCAATAACTCGTTTCACAAAATCCATCCAATTCCAAAGAGAGACCCAGTGCCTCATTCGATTAACGCAAGTCCGCCGTATTTCGAATTCAGCAGAAATGGAAAAGTATGGACTTTGTTAACTCCGCGACGAAGTTTTAGAGCCGTGGATGGCCTAAAACGAGCACCGGTATAAAATCGTAGCGCATCCACCGTTCCCGTATCGAGAATCTAGGTACGGAGCGCCGTAGAGGGAGACTCCTGGCAAATCGAACGTCCCTGGAATACATTACTCAAAAACTCAATTACGGGCCAACAATAAGAAGGAACCCCTCGACCGCCTTTTTGCCCCCCGCGATAGTCGAATGAAATTATTACCCGACCGTCGCGTTTCTTCGGCCATTACCAGGGCAAACTAACTTCGGATTCTGTTCGCTCGGAATTGCAAATTCCCTGGCGCTCTTTATGTATTATGGATCCGATGGCTTTGGATGGACCGCTTGATTCGCGAACGAAATTTAATTAATTCGCTCCTGGCTGGCAAAAATCGAACCGAATAGGCGGGGACAATAGACGCGGACAGAGTCCATCTCGATCGAGTACGCCGCCACTTCGAGATCCTCCTAGCGAACGCATCGAGTAAAAATTTTTTATTCCAATTTCTTCACCCGAGATCTATCCATGATCGATATCTTTTTAAAATAATTTTATCCTCGTTCGAAGGCTGCCGTCAGCATCCCCCGCGATCGCGATCGTTTAGAAATTCGTGGAATAATTCGAAAACGCGCGGTTTCTGAAAATGACGGATGGACGGCGGTGAAATTTTGCGAGGAAAAACACCGGCGTGCATCTTATGACGGATAGGCATGACGCAGCAGTTTTCTTCTTCGTCTTCTTTATCGGCGAACGCAGTCGAGCGTTTATCAATTTACAATTCCCAGTTCGGGGAGCCGCCGCCTGGAATACCAATCGGTCGCGCACGCGAAAAACGCGGCTTGAATCCTCCATTCGAGCAGTCGACCAGTCGGCCGTACGGATTCACGATAAAAGGAGAGTCAACCTTTCGATCGAGCAACGCCAGGTGAAATGCTGTTGCAAAAAGGACTGCGTGGACAGGGACGTTGCCATTTTTAGGACCATTATTGCCATTCGCGTTTGAATGCTACTTCGTCATTCGACCTTATACAGGGTGGTTCTGAGACCGCGGTACGAACGAAAAGCAAATTACAAATATAGGATATCGTTTCCTGAAAACTCGAGTTGATTGACTCTAAATCACTTTACAAAAATTAACGGTGGTTAAATAATTAAATATATTTGTGTTTAACAAATACTGAAAAGCTTTTAGATGATTGCACCATCCTTTCAGAGGTGGTTTATCAGAAAATTATGAAATTTGATCCGTCGTCTAAGAAACTGTTGGATCGCGGCAAAGGAAGTTGTTAAATGGGCAACGAACAATTTTACGAGGCGTGTGCTCGCAAATCCGATGCTCTCCTCTCGCGAAGAGGCTTTCGTTGACTCGTTCGGCCGCGTTTCTCGCCTTCCTCCATTACCACGAGGCCGCTAACTCAATTTGTATGCGACTGCGCGAGCCCGCCAAATGCACAGCCGCCTAAGGTCAGCGCGGTTTCTAGCCGAGTTACAAGCTTCGCGCGGGGAAAAAATCCGCTCGATACACGGTGCAAAATTCCCGTGTAAGAAAAACGCAAACAATTTTCCATCGACGCTTGCGTTTAAAACGACTTGTAGTCTCGTTCCCCCTTTCCTTGGCAAATAAGACCGGTAGCCGGGTATAATTTTATTATTACGCGGTGATTTAGCTCGTTGACTGTGATTTCAACGTGTCATTTACCTGATTACTACGAGATCGAGACCGGTTCCAGTTTTTCTGAGGAGCTAGGAGCAGATTTTTCAATCAAAATTCTGATTTTTGCGCGAGAAATTGCAGTATGTGTCGCAGGTAGTAATTTGTACCTTGGAGGAATGTAAACTTTGTAGGCGAATGTTGCAAGGTTTTAGAGATAATATCGTGGATAAATGGTATCTCATATCGTATAGTTACTACACTGCAAAAAAAAGGGTTTTAGGGACTCTAAAGAGGGGTTGAAATATCTACAGTTTAGTATAATTATTTTGCAATATTTTCCCCCGTTAAAATTTGATTTTATCGACTTCTATGGGATCGGGTAGTTTTGTTGTGAATCGTGGTAATAAATGGCGGGTATTTTGAACTCCGTGGAACGTTTCGCCCAAGATGATTTCCGTTGGACGTCGGCGGGCAACGCGCATCGAGGAACAGCTTAATCATATCCCGATGCCGGCACCATCCGGCTTACGCATTGTGGCTCAGCCAATTGTGCCCTTAATCCGCCTACGTAGCCTCGGTTCCATGGCTACAACAGCGGATTCCGTGGCGCCGTTCGAGTCCCGCGAGCCAGCCCATTGATCGGACCTAGCGTACCGCGAGCACTCGGAATAATATATGCCCTCGTAACACGATCGGCGAGGATGATCTATCGGGATCGAACCAGCCAGCGAACGTATTTAGAACACGAATAGCCGGTCACCCGCTCGAGGGATCTCGAGGAATGCAGAAACATCGATCCCCTAGACAAGAACAAACGTTCCTTACCACAATTAGGAAAACCCTATTTCCATAACCTTCTCAATTCCCAATTTCAAGTTCAAGAGGATCCCAACTGTAGAAATTATATTAACCAAGTTTTTGTGATGACTCTCAGGGAGACTACGTTCATGATTTTTTGTTTTAATTGAAATTTTTATCCCTGAATATTTGTATAATAATTCTGAACGCAGGGTATCCCGATGCAACGAAAAACGTATCGCGAGAATTTTATTTTCGAATTGCTTTCCATCCAATTTGATAATGCACCGGGCTCGTTCGATTCATCGATCACGGTCACGTGTTTCGTTTAAGTTTACAAGGCCGCTCGACCCTTTGAGTACTATGGGCGTGGAAAATCCACACGAACTAAAAAAGGCGTAGCTTTTTGCACGCGGACCCGAAGGTTTTCTCTATTTTTTTATTTAACAACGATGCCCGCGAAGCGACGACAAAGGGAAGCAAAATGTCTGAAAAGACTACGAGGGGGAAGCAAAAAGGGCGAGCGAGACTGTTTTAGAAGTACGTAGGAGACCTGTATCTTGGACAAGAAACTAACTCGGCGAGCAGAAATACGAGACGGAATCAGAAAAACTTGACTCATTCTGAAGTGTGCTTAACCCAGTCTGAAAAAACTTTTGCTCGTTCCGAAGAATACTTGATCCTTTCTAACGAGCACTTAACCCATTAATCGAAAAGGAAAGTCCGCTTTACGCCAACGCTCTTATCTTTAATCATTGAGTGTCTTTAGAGTTATTCTGAATCAACCTAATATATATTTTGTCTATCAGGATAACCGTACGATACCTTAGATTTATACTTGAGAATCTAATATAAAATTGACCACTTAACCCTAGAAAATTAATTAAAAACAGAGAGTCATTGGTGCATACCTCGTCTAAATTAAGTTACTATTATCAAATTGCTAAATCCTAGTCGAAGGATATCAGCCATGTTGGAGAAAGAGTTATTCATGTAAACAGAGATCAGATAAAAGAGTAACAGGGCAATGGGTTCTGATAGAGGAATGTTATCGATATAGATCCTTGTCGGGGCCATATGATCTGCGAAAGCATTCTTCGAATGTCACGGCAATTAACGAGGGGATCCTTAAGCTGATTCGAGGGAAGGACTGGACTGCTCCACTGATCGGGAGGGCGAAGTAAAACCGGTAGGGGGTCTACGGTCCCGAGCCGGTTCTTGCCTCGCATTTTCTTCAAGCGAGTACTCACTCCTATAAGGGATAATTGAAGACCTCGGTGCTGCGACCGGCCAGACTCTTGCAAATCTTTCGGCAAGAAGGGAGGCGCGTGGAAGCAAACTACCGCGCGCTTAATATCCTCGGTACTGAATTATTTTCTTTGTTTAAAAAATGAGAAAGAAAAATGCCCATCGCGTGCCTCGAGTTATCTGCGGTTTAATCAATTCGATTGAATTACAAAATTACGATATGCACTGTGCCTACAAGTTGGATTAATAACAGTAGCCACAACGTACTGTTCCGTCAAGTTTTGTTTTAGAATAATATACAAGCCTGTTACAATGAAGAGATGCTGATTTATTTCAAACGTAATAACACGTTGTGGGTAATTTAATTTCCCGCGATTTGTTTGACGAGCTGAAATTTATCGATGCTTAGAGCAAAAATTATGGCGCTAGAGGACTCGACAGCAAGGCATTCCTAGCGGATCCCGCCTTGGACACGCCCCCTCGTTGGAGGAATTCAAGTTTTACGCGAAAAAGAAATAAGCTCTCAAAGCGTGTATTTAAATAAATTCGCGACTCGTCAGAATCGTTCGAGCAAATAGCAATTTTTCGAACTTACTATCTTCGACACCTCTTAAATTCAAATTCACCTTTTGAATTATTTCCATAGGTGTTCCGTGAAAGCCTGGTTAGTAGATAAATTATGGAAGCTCGCCCGGTACCACGCTGGAAATTATTTGAGAGCGTACCGTGTCTCGTAAATACGCGGTACGGTCTCGATTATAAAACGAAATCCATAAGAACTCGAAAATTCAATCGCCGCGGAAACTCCCGGCGTTCGCCGTAGCTCCAGATTGAATCTGTATCGATACGAGGATCGAGAGCGGCCGCCGATCGAGCCGATAAACGCGGGTTTCGTTCGAAACGTGAAACCAGTTCGAAAGCGTGCAAGAATCAGCGTCGAATGAACCCTGACTAACGATCCTCCAAGAACAATCCGACCGCGGGACGATATCGCGTTAAGACGAGATCCTCCGAGGAGGCAGTAACCGCTTAGCTTCGATCATAAAACTGCGAACGCGGCGCGGTTCGAAGGCAAATCGGAAAATCGCTTCCGGTGGATCGTAAAGTCCCGACCATCCATACTGCTGGCGTGGTTTAAAGGGGGAGGGAGAGATACGGTGATACGAGAAGCGAAATCTGACGGAGATGAACCGAGGACGGTGGAAAAGAATGCAATGAACGACCGAGCAGTGCTCCCCAACCCTTTCTAGATTGCTCGACTATATCTGTAACGAAGGGTGCGAAATATATTAAATTTTCTACTTTCCATCCGGTGTACACCCCATGAAAAGAAAAATACTTGTATCTACAACAGTTCTAAAAAGAATAATAAAATGCATTTCTAGGCTGAAGTGTTCCGTGGATAGAGTTAAAGAGTAGACGAGGAGAACCAGAAGAGCCAAACGGGGGGGAATTCCTCTTCTGGCGACGGTGAATAATAGAAAATACGCGCGGGAATATAGAGGGTAATAAGGGGAAAGATTATAAGAGAAAAGCCATAAAGGGAAGGAAGCACGGGAGAAAATAAACCCGCGTCGAGAAGGGAAGGGTGTGCAAGAGCAAAAGGAAGAAACGGTCGGTGGATGGAACGAGAGTCGAAGAAGAGAGGATCGGTAAGAAGACGCAGAAGAAAAAGGAAGAGATGCCACGAGGGAGGAGGGGGGAGGGACCGTTCGACGGAGAGGAACGAGATGAATTGACGTGGAAGAGGGAGAGGGAAACCCGGGGGCCCCCGAGAAGAAAAGGAAGAAGTCGAAGGAAGGACGTAGGAATCGTCTTGGGGGCCGTACCACGGGTATAGTATGGACCTCGACATTCCCGATCATTATTCCGCTGGCTTGCCACGGGGAGGACGGCCTGACCTTGGCGGGGAAGGCATGACCGACCTTGTTGGTCCTACATCCGAGGAACACTGTGTCCCATTCGTCATGCAAATGAGCCGGTAATGAATATCAAACGACGTTCTTGCGGGGAATACTTTCCGCGGGCAGCTACATGCCGGGAATACTCGGAATGTTTCGCGATACCTTCCCGCGGATGAGACGGCGGAGGATCCATTCGAGAAAGAATTGACCACGAATGACCGTAGCGTGATTGCGCGAAATAAATTCAAAACGACGAACAGGAGCTAACGAAACGCGTTACGGAGTGGCCTTTTCGCGCTAAGAAGTCTGCTCTTAATATTACATTCGTGCAACCGTGAAAATTCGGATTTAATCCTCAAGTTAAGTTATTTTACTTAGCGTTGATTTTTACCAAATTGGTTAATAGAAATCAACTTTTCTTCAAAGCATTTAAAAAGGAATGAACTAACGGAGGATTAAGTTTAGTTAAGGGTTAAAAAGTAGGATAGATATAGATAGATTTGCATTATCAATAAGCTGTCCTAGAACGATGATGAAGAACCAAGATCTCGAGGACCTCCAGTTCCAAAGGATCCCCTAACGAATGGATTTAGGATCAGAATTCCGCGCGCAGTCTTCCGACCAAGGTCGCGGAAATCCACTTTCCGCGAATGTATTTTCGCGACGTCGCCGCGGCGTATCGCGGAAGAATCGCGTTTCCTTCGACAGAACTGAATTCCACCTTCGAATTTGCAATTCCGTCGTCGTGGCTCTGCCAGGAAACGACTCACCTTACGCGCGCTACCTGTGTCTATCTCCTTGGTCCTCTTCTGGCTGACCACGTTGTCGTAGTCCCTGGTCGTCGACGTGTACCCGTAATTTTCGGCGAACACTTCCGCCGGCGGTTTGTAATCCCGATATCCGGTCGGGGACGGGGTTGTGGTCAATGGCTGCTCCGTGGTCCCGGGCGTCAGACCAGTGGACATATTGGGGGACGCCACGTCCTCGTCCACTTCGAACACGTCGTCGCTCATGTTGTCCTCGGCAGACATCACCTGGGGATGAGAATCGAACTATCAGACGTGTTAAAAATTCTTTCTACTTGGCAAAAAGACACTATGGATTTAATTTATTTTCACTGCTGCACTATTTTCTGGTAGCGAAGTCTAATTTGACCTAGCCCCCTAATGACTCGCAATGTAGTCCCAATCAAGAGAGTCGCAATTTTGGTTCTACCCTATTTAAATTATTTTCAATGCTTCACTATTTCCAGAAGCGAAGGGTAGCCTAATTTAACTTGGTCCCCTAACGACTCACAATGTATCTTGGATCTAAAAGGATTTGGTCACTACTGGAGCCCATTTCTGATATTTGAATTATTTGGAATTTTGAAGAATGAATCGATCCTCTAATAGACAAGCCCGCAATATTACAAATAGGGTTTCGTCCAGGAGATAAGGTGGAAAGAATTGCTTCTCGATCGGGGGACTTCCCCGAGAGCGTTGGGGCTCCGTGAGTCCGGTTAATATTTTATTATAATCCGAAGGACGCGGCCCGTGGGGGGATCGTGCACGGTGAAGAAATGCTCGAGGTGTATACCAGGCCGCGATAATTCTCTGCAAAACGAGGCCCGGCTGTCGCATTATCAAAGCTACCGAGAAAACCAGTTCGCAGAAGCACGCTCGTCCGGCCGCAAACGTTGAAATAACTGTCCTTCGATCGGCCGACATCTCCATCGGTACGGCGCGTCGTGTCGTAACGCCGTGGCCTTGTAGCACTTAAAGCCAATTAGTAAGGCCTTCTGACGGCAACGACTTCGACTTCGACGCGCCACTAATTCCCCGCGAAACGGTGAATGATCATCGGCTGTAATAACCGAGGGGATCGGGTCTCTCCTGGACTCCACCTGGCCAACGAAGGATCTTAGGAGACCGCAAACCTATCGACCAACCCGGGGGTACAGCTTACTTTTGGGTGAGTAATGATCAGTGGCACGCGATCACGTCAATTTTAGTATCGATGATGATTTGGAGAAGCGATTCCCAACATTAAATTTATGGACATTACAAATAGTTTTATAGAAACTCGTCATTTTGAAGATCACGTTAACCCTTTGCTCTACAATGTAATAAGTTTCACAATCACTAGATTTAGAAGAATTTTATTTGACAAGGGGAAGATATTTAAATACTCATTTTTCTTGTGTACATTGTATTGGACGAAGACTAATCGCACCATTTGAGTCTTAGTATCAAAGATCACGTAGAAAAGTATTTAATTTGTTCTGGGTTGAGTAGCTCGAAGTCAAAGCGTTAAAGATAATGGTCGCCACTTTGAGGGTGGATTTGACGTCGAGAAATATCGTTTACCGATTTGGAGATCCATTTTAATTCCTTTGGATCCTTCTGGCCGATTTTCTATCTGCGCCTGAATGGATGTAGATCTAAACTGTTTGTCTCCGGCAAGAACGTAGGAGAGAAACAGACATCGTTTTGAAACATTCATACGCGACACGGAAAGCTTCCTCGGCGCGAAGAAGAGATTACATCGGATTTCTTCGGCACCACTCCGAGCCAACAATGCTCTCATAAATCATGCATGACTCTCGTCTTCTTCTAGGCAAACGTATCGATTCCGAGCGAACATTTGGAGCTCCGTCGTAAATGGTAACACTGTGCGTATTCCGAATTTTATGAGGAATTTAGTTTTATTTTCAACATTAGAAATTATTGACTTCAGCAGTTTAGTATCAGCTTTAATTAACCTTGTTGGGGAGGCTTATTTGAAGATTTAATTCTTGTAATATTGCCACTGAATTTCGATACATTAAGATACCATTAAAAACCTGGTTCTTTGAATGTTTATTAATCAATGAAAATTTCGTTCATAGCGACGGTAATTGATGCCATAATAAAATTGACTTATTCATCTGGCTAGCTAAGGTACTTAAACGCGCATTACTTGAATATCAGTCTTCGTAAAGATTCGCCATCATTATTCACTATTACGCTGACATTATTCTATACCGCACTTAGCTACCTCATTTTTCCTTACGTTAAATGTCCATTAATGGCTCCTTCCACGAACGAATAAATAACCGAAGGAAATGCAGCCGAGATATAACGAAGTTAATGAAAATATATTTTATTATCATTTATTATCTTATTCCTTCATGTCGTAAGAAAACGATTTTCTTTTATCCGACAGTGGCTCGTGCGCGAAGAACAGAGGGAAGACGTTTAATTAATATCACCGCTAATTAAACGAAGAAAATAATTTGAAAGTACCTCCGTTTCAAAATTATATCCTCCATTAAACTCGAGATTACGAATAGAAATTAATTACTGTCTCCGATTTAACAAGCGGGGATACTAAGAAATTGAAAGCCTCTCGTTATTAATAATCCGAGAACGTTCTCCATAAATAATTCGTTTATTAACATTTAAGTAATGAGTGTCGATAGTTTGAACATAAAATACAATGGATCTCTAGCAAATTGAAATAAATTTATTCGTTTGGTCGCCTTTCGAAAAGCTAAAATCAGATCCGATTCTAGCCATCTTTTCGAAGTTTTCCGTGTAAAAATTTCACCGCGCCAAGGGAAGTGGTTTTGAAAAAAATGAACCGAGAATAAGGACAAATTTGGTGGACGGGTCCGGGCGATACGATCGGAAGAACGAATTCGCGAAAGCTCGCCGCGAAATACGATTTTCGTTGAACGAAACTCGACACAACACCTCGGTCGTCGTGGAGGTGTACCGGAAAATTCAATTTCCGCGTCGCGGTCGAAAATGAAACCTCCGCCGGATACCCGATACGGTTTCTATTGAATTCGTCGTACTCCGCGCGCCGTGGCTCTCTTGGATATTTTCGTCGTGTCTGGGAATCCGTGGTTTGTTCGAATTTAAATTCGTCCTAGGTTTGTTTTAACGAACGAAACGCAGCAAGTGTTCCTCGCTTTGTCTTAAAATTAATTTGATCCAGAGCTTCCCAGCGCGAGTCTAATACCGTTGCATTGTACGAACACGATGCATCGCGGAGAGAAATGATTCAGAATATCTAGAATATATTCAGCAAACGATCTTGGATTCGAAACTATGATAGAATTTTAATTAAATTGGGTCTTCTTTCGTTGCAACGAAATTTCAATTAAATACGATCGAAGTATTCGACTCCTAAAATTTAATTTTATAGTCACGATAATTCGAAAATGAAGGGTGAAACAATTATCAAAAATAATTAATCGTTTCGGCGGAAGTGTCGTCAGGACGCGATCAATCACGCCAGAAACTCGCATGTGCCGCAATAATTTCATTAAAGCGGCATTTCCGCCGGGCGCTTTACGCGCTATGCTCCCGGTTCAGTTTTCCCCCGAGAATGCTAATTCGTTGCTTTACACGACGCACCTAATTGGTACTTCGGCCTCTATCGGAATCAGTCTGATAAATTCATGGGGCACGAGTGTCGTTTGTAGTGGATAGGGGTGGGACTACCCCTGGTTTCGACGCCAGCTGACACGGGGCGGTCTGCAGGACGAAGGGAAATGGAGGGCAAACCAATGCGAATTCACGCGCCTTGCAACTTTCGTTCGCTCATTTTTCTCCCCCTATCTCTACCCACAAATTTCCCTACTTTTCCACATATTTTTCAACACCTTCCATCAACCCCTCATCGTACAATTACGACTCTGCCTCGTTGCAAGTTCTTCGTCCCGAATTTCTGAGTCTAATATATCAAGATCTGAAGAGGAATTTGTACAAATTCATAAACATGATATTTCTACGAATATAAAATAGAATAGAAAGACTTTAAGTAACAGGATAATTTATCTGGACGAAACGTCTTTGTCCGGATAAAGATTTCAGCGAAGATTTATTGGAAATTATTCGAGTAATGGACGACACCGGTGGCAGTGGCGGTCGCGCGAGTCGACGCGGGAGAGGATCCACCATCGGGGATCGATAGAGTCCGATCGAGACGATCGATGGTGAGGTCCCTGCGACCTGCGTGCGTGCGACTGTCGACTCGCGGAATACTTGCAGCACCGGTTCTCCGCCGCGTTGCTCAACGACGGCCCGGTTCCGCGGCTCACGGCGATAAACTTGCCTCCGGTAATTGGCTTGCGAAATCATCCCTCCCCTCGAAACGCCGCGACACTTTGAAAAATACCCGCGGGATTTGCCGCCGGAGATCGCGATCGTCGGCGATCTGATAGCCGCGAGCGCGCTGGATCGCTCTGACGAGCGCAGAAGCGAAAAGAGCACCTAAAAGTACCCTAACTTCGGTTGTAAAAATTAATCTCCCTCTTAACGAACGCGTTAACAATATTCAAAGATTGTAACGAGATTTTCTCACTATCGTTAATGTATCTATTCGGTCTCGTTTAGAGGGAACGCGTGTTACGCTGTATGGATCATAAACCGCTTTCGACCATTAATCGACCGATCATCGGATACTTAAAGATTTATCGACTTTGCATCAGGCTTTTAATTAGGTAGTTTCACGTTTTCTCAGGACATCAGATTTTTCATTGAAATTATTATTTTAGTGAATAGAGATTTAACCGGTGAGACTCGAGCGTCTTTGGACCCGTAATAAAAAGTTGACGACGGACTGGAACGTGACACAGTATTTTTAAAATGAAATAGTTAGGTCCCGGACTTTGACAGGCAATACCTTTTTCCACGGAATTTTGCGAAAGTTTAGTTTTAAAATTCTTGTCGAATACTTGGGGAAATTCCCGGGCGGTGTTCTTTTTTATAAGGAGAACGCGACGCTTCGAGATTATCGTGGAAATTGCACTTGGTCAGTGTCACGAGGTTGCATTGCTCCCGTTAGAAAGTTATGCGACTGTTAATAAGAGCATTCATCGACTTTAACGTCGCGGTTCACGCGGAATTATTTATGGTGTTATTAAAATTTATGATTTCTTTGTGAAAAGCTGTCTATAGTTCTCGATTCAATTTCAAAGCATCAGGGCGACAAACTCTGAAAATCTATATAATAATAAATAATTAATACTTCGCGATTAATGTTCTGATTTAACATGCTCGAGATTAAATTTCCCGTAATAAACTACTCCTCTCTTTCGAGTTGAAACTCTCGAAAACGCAAAGCAGACTCTTAAACTCTCGTTGGGAATTAAAATCTCCCCGAAAACGACTGTTTTCAACAATATTTTTTTTCCTCCGTCTCGCTTCGTATTCTCAAGCAGTTTTATTTCGATGCAACATACACGATCGTCGGTTTCTGACACATTTCGCCTCTGCGTTATTTTAAATACTGGAAATTGCGAATGAAGACGATGAGCTTGATACTAAATTAAAATTCAAGCAGTAGAATACGCAAACAATTCTACCGTATTAAAATGTTTGAAACACGCCAGCGGTATCGTAATAAAAATTTCATGAAACGTGTCGTCCCATCGGGAGTCAAAGGGTTGATGATTTAATTACTGTGTGACGAGTGTCTGGGAAAATCTGCTTTCCGCGGAGTGTTTCAGCAGAGAAAATACGGACCTTTTAGAGAGGATACTTACGTTAAGAGACGCGGAGGCGGGAACGGTGACCATGACTGGGACATCACCACTGCCACCCCTCATTTCGCCCCTTTATACAGCCCACCACCCTGTTCAGCGGCGTCACATCAGATTTCTCTGTTAACACAGAAAGCACCGTTGGTCCGTAAACGAGGAGTAAGCTTGTAAGCTTGTAATTTGATTCGGGGGAATTTGCATGCGGTTCAACGAATGACACGCTTTCCACTGTTCGCTGATATTTTGACAAAAGAACAATATATTTTCTGACAAAAAGAACAAAAGCACGTACAAGCAGAATTAATGCAAAATTTGATTGCTCGCCTTTTTAATGAGAAACGGCATTTGCTTTCGAATTTTCCGACAACGACGATGTTTCAACATAAAATGTTACCTTCTCGAAGAATCGACGAAGATTTATTTTCGCCGGGAACAAGCGACGCATTGTCGCGCTTCCAACGATTTTTGCAAGTAGAGGCGAAATTTTTAACGATGTTTGCACAACTCGTTCCTGCACCCGAGCGAAGTTTTTTTCACGGCGCTAACGAACTTTTTTCCAACGATGGAAACTCGCGACGTCCGCCCGGGGATCGCGGAACGACGTTTTTCAATCCGGTTAGCGTTGCATTTAATTTATGCGAAAGTCCAGCAACGGTGTCAAAAATTGTCGCGCGCGGGGATAAATCCGATCTGTTTACGCGAGCGTGGATCGAGGAAGTGAGAAAATCCTCTCGCGAACTGGATGAATTTCACGATAGATAACGAATAGAGAACATTGGAATTTTTCTGTTGGAATGTCTCCGCGATACTCGTCGTTTTGAATATTCACCGCTTTGATGCATTAATTTTTATTTTGAATCAGAACTGATCGGAATTACGTCGCGATCCAGCAGACGAAAAGAAGATTTACGAGTTTCTAAATCCTGAGGAGTCGTTACAGTTACACGGAAACAAACGACAGCGCGAAGAATCGTTAATTAGAATGCCAGTGGACGCGAGGTTTAACGAAGTTCCATTTTAGCCGACGAAATTGTTCCGGTTTCTTTGGGCGGTCGGTGTTTGGGTCGCCATTATACCGTGGCAATTTGCGTATCCACGCCTTCTGCATTTTATGCGCGAAAATTATAGGGTTAATTTTCATAATTACGACACGCTTGCGCAATTACCGCGAGCGGATCTAATTCCATTTATATAAATTACCCGGGCCGCCTGTTTTTCTATTTGCGAACGTGTTCGTTACGATGGCGGGCACGTTCGACCGGGATTTACGGTAGCGAAGAGGACAATTATCGCATGCACCCGTGAATCGTAGACAACCATTGTCTCTGTCGCGATCTCTACGACGTCGTGAAAGGTGTCGTAACGTGTCGACGACATTGATACCAGATGATAAATACACCCGATAGATATACACACTTAAGTTTGCATACAATCGACGGATATACTATGATTTGCGTTTAATGTACTAGCGCGGAACAGTAACTTGCAAGTGATAGTTAAAGGATCTGCGACTTGTCGAGAACTTATTTTAACAACTACCAGATATCCTTGAACTTTCAAACTAGCAATCAAACGAGCAATATACTTTCTTTATAATGCTAAAATCGAACTATATACGCAACGTTTGGGTTTGTGGATTTTATGATAAACAATATAATTAGATCGCACGCGTAGAGTCCGTGGTACAATTTCTATTACGAGGCTACGTTTCTATTTTCGTCCCATCGGGATATATAAAAGGAAAGTTTGCTCTTCCACTCGCGCGATTTCGATCCACGAGAACGGAAGCGTGTACGCGTTACACGTTCAGCTCCCCTTAGAGTTATTTTACCGCGATACTGATTACCCTACTATCATAATGCGCTTGTTGCTCTCGGGACGCCACGATCCGTTTCCACCTTTCGTCCCCGTGATTTGGAATCTCGCGCTGCGGTTTCTCTTCCGCGATCGTACCTGGATCTTCGTTCTAGATGGGCAACGATGGTTGTGTTACCGTTCCCGGTGCTCCTATCGCGATTTCTGTTTCCTTGCGGTGGAGTTGCTACGAACGAGATCGTCGATTCCGAGCACCGTTTCCGCGTAAAGCTCGCATGTATTCGCTCTGCAGCGTAAATAGACAAGAATTCAATATTTATAATAAGAATATATTATAATTTTGTATAGATGAACTGCAAGTGGGTATTGATTCAGGTACAGTGCACGTAATTAATCCTTTGACTACGGTCAATTTTAACGCAAGCATAAGTCAACACACACAGTCAACTGATTAACCGAGTTTTAGTAGTCAAAGGGTTAATTGTAAATGCTCAGCATCCCCCTCGCTAATAGCAAGTTGAACGTCTCCCAAGTTCATTCGATAATCCTGTATACCATTTGTCCAACACGCGTACCATCCGAAATTCTCTTTAAGAACTAATTTTGCCATATTCCTGCGTCCAATTCCGGCGGTTCGCAAGTAGCCACGCATACTCCGTCTCGGTATCCTCTTTCGCCCCTGTTCCAATATGAACCAACGACAGAGACCCGAGTCTCCTTCCCTCGAACTCCCAACCGAATATACTTCGTCCTTTGCGCGCTTGGAGCTAATCCGTCTCGCTTTCTATCGTTACCATACTGCCTCTATCCTCGTCGTGCAAGTTCTATTCGCCGTGTTCCGATGTTCCTCGCGTTTCAACGTTCCTATCTTCGTCGAACAGCCCGGTTCCGTCACGCGTTCCGTCCTCGTCGAACAAGCTCCCGGTAGTGTCTCACAAGTCCACCCTCTTCGTCCCGCTCGTTGGATACTCCCCAGTCCGTCTCCGTCTCTCATACGCTATCGTCTTCTCCCTCCACCGGTAGCTTGGTCTCTCATTCAAGCGCTCGTAGTTTCTCCTCGTCGCACCTCCGACAGGCTTGCGTGCACAGTTCTTTTTCTACTCTCGCCGGTTCCCTCGGAGTATCGTATGTCGCTCCTTCTTTCCACTCTACGTCCTTGTCCGTCCTCCACCGCTCCTACATCGTTACGTCCTCCTCCAACGTCATGGAACGACTCTTCCCCCCTGTTTCTGTCCCCGTCCCGCCGTCACAAGCTCGCGTCACGTACGTTTTTTTGTGCTATAATAGCGCTCTCTCGCTCGACTTAACTCCGGCGTCCGATAGCGCCATATATCCTCGTCCTCGTCTCGCCCATCGTCGTGCAATACCACCTTCTTTCCCTTTTTCTGTTACTCCGTCCTCGTCCTCGCCCGATCGCCAGACGTCCGTCTCCGTCTTTCGTTGGGTTTCTCACATCGCTGCACAACGCCGGACCCGAGAAACGGGTTCCGTTGGCGGTCTCTGTTGCACGCTCCCTGCGTGGCCCACCCACCGCAATAAGTTCCACCCGCCCACGTTACCTCTCACGCACTTCTGCCGCGCGATCATCCGTTGCGAATTGGAAAGCAGGCGCGTCGCTTATCTCTCCTCTCGATCTCCCTCCGTCGTGACGCTCTTTCTCTCGCGCTAGCTGCCGGATCTCCCTACTCTAAACGCGACGCAATCGTGAGAAAACGGGAGGAACAGACCCCGGAACGAACGACTTTTCAATCAACGAATCGAAAATTAATAGAACACATATTATAATCGCGTACCTATCCATCTTTTTGTTAGTTTTTCATTGTCCAACGATACGATTGCCTTCGTTTAATCGGAGCCTCTCAGATGCAATTGCTTTTGTTTAATTTTACTCGTTGCAAACACCAAGGTCTGCTTCTTCTGATCTGAGCACTCGATTGTCAGTATAAATTATTTGACTAAATTGCTTGCCCTCTGTTTCTAAGCATCTTTAGCGCTAATGGCATGAATACCAGTTTGAAACGTGAAGAGTGATTTCCATACTTATTACAACTTGTTATTAATAATTTTATTTGTTGCTTAGACTATGTAAAGAGTGAAAGACGGATTTCAGAAGTCTGATAACTGACACATCTTAGCACTTTATAATTAAAATTGTTTCGAGGCAAAGGATATTAATTCTATTTATTTTAAGTAATCGAATGTGGCAAATAGAGGTTGCAGAAATGAATTTAAAACAACCAATGTCTAGGGAACAGGGACTTTTTCCCGTGTTTGGCACGCTCCGCCGTCGCCATAGCGAATGTACCGGCACGTAGCAGATGCAAGTCTGAATTTTTAACCCGGAAACTGAAAACAACGCGCAAACAACGCTACATCAAGTCGGAAGCTATACTTCCCCATTCTACCTTCGGTGCAAGTTTCCAGCTTCCCAGCTCGATCACGCGTTCTATGATCATTAGCAATCGGTCACAGTCAAACTTGCGCGAACTACATCGTAGGAAACGATGGCTCCAAGAAAAGCCATTAAACTCTTTTCCTTTACTTTGTTTACGTAAAACGCGAGAGTTCCTTGGATCTGTTGCTGAGCAATTGTTGCACGATGGTCAAGAATCGTTGCTCCAGATTCCAAGGGGAGTTTGTTGCTTCGAAGCACAGTCGAGTCTTTGAAGTCACGATCTTTCGGGGATCTCGAGACTTCGAGGTGGGCTTTGGCGGTAATTGCGCGCGCTTTTCCGCAAGAACGATGGTCGATTTGCAAGAGAAATTTCTTTGTTGTCCTTGAACTCGCCGGCCGTGTACTTCCTCGGTCGTTGTTTCCTCGACTTCCACGGCCAGTCAAGCGAATCGTACTCATGGTCGGAAGCTTTATTGTGATCCGTCGGTGAACAAAGGCTTCTCTCATCGCGTGTTCGCGAACCTTGACGAACGATGACGGTGACGTTCGTCTAGCCACGTTCCAATTAAATTAAGACCGGCTCCTGTTTCATGTCCCGGAAGGCCTCGGGACGTTCCGAGCAGATATTTTTGCTCGAGTGCTCGATTTAACTTCGGTATCTTTATCGCGGGCCATCGTTAATTCACGTTTCTCCATTTTCTTCGTTTCTTCGGGTCGAAAGTTAATTTATACGACAAATGAATGTACAAGCGTAGGAATGGATGTGCCGCGCGAATGTTTATTAATTCTATTGCAGAGTGAACGGACGTGAGATTGACGGAGGTGTGAAAGAAGAGAGTGTGATTATTAAAAGTCGAAAAAGTTGTCTTCTACACAAATTCTACTGTCAAACTATTTCTACTCGTTTCAACTGGTTCTATCTAATTAGAAGAAAAACCTTTTGGTAGTCAAGTGGTTGCAGTTCGAAAAGCGAGAAGAAAGGTCAATGTTCTCCGTTATTAGCGAATTATTAAATGTTGTGGCGTGTAAATATTGTCGGATACACGGGTGGGAACCTTCAAGTTTTTTACCCCAACGGATGCATCAACCCCTGTACGCGGCACAGTGCCCTAACCAAGGTTTTCCGACCTGGGGAGGGTGTCTACAAAAATAATCCTCTTGACATTCTCTTTCGCCCCTATTAATTTGTGGATGTTAAAACAGTGTGCAGGGTATTTCCGAAAAGAGCACCACTTGGTCGATCCACCCTTTCGATCGTTCGAAGAAGTCGGAAAAGACACTGTCATTCGTACAGAGTCACCACTTTCTTTCAAGAGAAAACATTCTGGAGTCAAAATGGTATCGTTCAAGTAGAGGATAATTCCAAAATTCCTTTCCTTGGTGATTTCATCGTTTAGCCTGACTCACATCCGAACCTTGACCACTGACTCATTTTTGGAAGCTCAAGTTTAGTCAAAATTTTAGTCTACGAATAGTCAATTGTATTGTACGTCGTTAGTTCTCGTAATAAAGAGGTGGATGGAAGATGCTGGTGCAACGATCTTGGGGGACTCAGGAACGTTGGCTATTTATCGATACCGATGTTTTCGAGTTCGCTAGCATCCCTTATCAGCGGTTGGCTAGCGAAGCTTCCCATCTTCCGTTGGCGAAATCATGGCGATGCGCTCGATAATGCTGTGCGGCCCTAATGAGAGGCTCGGCTCGATCGGGTAAAGGCCATCGGGGTCCGTGGATCGTCCGGGTCCCTGTGGCACGACCGCACGCCATAAAAGCGCTCTCTATATTTAGCCACGCTTCCCCATGTGTTCCCCACCTACGTCGCCAGCAACGCGCTCGCACGTGTTTTACGACACCGCATGATCCCGACGTGTCCGCTCGCACACCCGCCGATTCTGTGTTCCTCGGGTCGTTCCAACCCTTCGTCGACCCTGTTCCTCCACCGCGTCGCTCCGTTCGCGGTCGACGGTCCGACGCAAATCGATTCCAGTTATTTTCACTTAAATCTCACGGCCAGCTCACTAATTATATCCTTACTACCACGGAGAGGGAGACAAATGCATCTTGTAATAAGTAATGGGGGTGGAATGAAGTCTGATGGTACCGAAGAAATTTTTGTAAACGAGATCACGAAGGGTTTAAGTAGGTTCCAATTTTTCTGCTTATCACGTTGACTGCCAGAAACTTAGTGTTTAAACAATTATATCCATAATTTGTCATAGAATTTATTTTTGGGGCCTCGTTAAAATTCAAGAGTCCTATCTAATATTGAGAATTATTTTTTGTAGCTTCATAGTGAAAATTCATGTCACCCACGTATGGATGTCGTGGCAGCGATTGTGTTATGTAATATGAAACCTACAAATAATTTTTGTACGGTACAACTACCTCCTTATAATCGTGCACAATAAATTCTGTAATAGTTTATATGTTACTTCAGGCCCTCACATCAGAAAACATTAATAATTTGTCTTCTCGTGCAATCTGACTCTTCGTTTCGAAATTAAATTTTTAATACGTCCATTTTTCGCCTGTCTATTTTAAATTTCATACGGCATACTTTCGAAGTAGAAAAAACGTCGTAAATAACGCCCACTTTATAATTCACCGACTCGCGTGCCTTAAACGGTTCGAATGCAAATGCCTTGTCCGAATTATCGTGCCCGATTATGCGCAATAAGATTAAGACGCGACGTCGAAATTTCCCCAGCTGTCGATTACGCAATCGAACCCGTTCGAGGAGCGCCGGTACGCTGGCAGAGAATAATGACGTTAATGACTGACGTTGATCGACACCGCGCATTGATCGCGATTAAACAAACACACTTGCCGGTCAATTTATAATTTACCCTGACCGATCGCCGCCACAGATACGCGGTTAATAAAGATCTATGGCGTTAGCGCCGCGGCGTCGCAATTTGTGTCACAATTCGTTGCTTTCGATTTATCATTCATCGAACGTTGGAAACGTTTCGCTTTTGCCGCTCGACATATTCGAACCGTTTACTTTCCGCGGCTGAGAGCTCTTTATTATCGCGATCGGAATTACGGGCCGATCTACTATCGAGATCTGCGCCGGGGATCGATACCTACAACCAATCATTTGCTCGATTACGAACGGTAGCGACCGATCGCGATCGATCGTACGACCGGGGATCGATTTACTGGGCGCGGTGATCACGACTATGTCGTTGCAGTGCATAGATCGGTTAAATATTTCGAATAACGATGAGCAACTTTTTATCTGTTGGTTCGATATGCAGGTGATTTATTAAAATTAATGAGTTACGGGCTTATAGAGGAAATTCTGGTTAGCTTCTGATGTAAATAGGAAATATATGTATAACAAAGACGAGAGGAGAGAATCTACAATTTCCACTGTCTTAGAACCGTCTAGAAACGCGCATTAAAAATAGTTAAAATTTAGATGCGTGCAGTTCCGAAACTATTGGTGTTTTATCTAAAATTAAGCCACTGTTAGAAGCGTTAAGGCTTCCCCTTTAAAACGGTTTTTTGTTTTTGACGATCCGACATTCCGTTTCGGAGATATCGTAATTTATGTAAAGGGGTAATTTTTTTAATTCGACTGTCTCTGTCTTCGTCTAACGGAGTCGGACCTCCTTGTCGCACGTGCGTGGTGCTGACCTTCCCCGCGTACGTGACTATCGTGACCCAGTTTCGGGCGTAGTATTTCCAAGAATTTACTACGCACTGATTACTATCTGTGCGCGCGCGAGTTCATTGATCTCAATGAATGTAAACAAAGCTTTGGACCCTCGTATCTCCGTAACTAGCCACCGCATCGACTTGAAACTAAAATCGCTATATCTCCGGAACTAATAAAGCTATCGACTCGTTCGAACGATCATTTTAAAGGGCATTTCATCCTCTATCTAATGATCATATCATCTACTATAATTTTTGCTGTCTTCTATGTTTATTTTAACATTTACTTTGACGCTATATTCCTAATGATGTTTCAGCAATTTCTATTGATTGTGAAAATTAATTTAAATTTAAATATAGGATGTTTTCGTAATTACTAGCCAGAACTTTATCTCAAATAATTTTCAAAGACGTTTTATCTTCTATCCGATGAAAATTACAAAATTGTTTAACATAAAAGGGAAGGGTATCTTACGAATAAACATGAAAACACAATTTTCTATAGATATAATGCAAAAATTAGAAAGAAAAGGAAAGACTGGTCGTTTGACTGGTCATGGTATGAATGGGTGTACATGAAGTGCTGATAGGTTTAGTGTTGTATAAAATTCATCAAAAATTCTGATTTCTAAATCTGATTTCGATCCAGTGTTTCTTGGAGCTGCATGGATGTTGCCTTTCTTTGATGCCTAAGATGTTCGTTGATTCTTTGTCCCCCGGCTGGAATAAGCTCGCGAAGCTCGGCCATTTGCTTTTGAGACACTGTGTAGAGCCGCGGGTCGTCACGACGGGACTTGGAGTTATCGCGATGGGCCGATAAAATTAACGACACCGGGGACTTACGTGCAACAACTCGTCCTCGCCGCGGGGTCGGATCGACTTTCGCTATTGTTGCCGAACCAGCGTCACGTACACGACCCGCCGCGGTATGCGATCTCAGCTTTCTAATCGACCGATTTCGCGCCGCGATCCGATTTCCATCGACTTCCAAAGAGGACCGATATCCATCGAAAGTACAAAAATATCAAAATTTCTCAACGATTTCCACCAACCGAGGCCCCGAGTCTCGAGCAAATTTCCACTAATAAAAGAGTGTTTAAAAATATCTTAATGATACAAAAATATTTCCAAAATCTGTTTATACCATTACTTTGTTATTTTTCGCGTTTGATATATTTAAGATTCATTGCGATTTGCTTTCATTTATTATTGGCAGATTTCCATCACCGTATTTATAGTCCAGTAATTTCCCGATGCGATGCTATTTCCACTGATGTTTAAATTCCAGTCGATTTCGCCTCGCCATTTGATCTTTATCAGCATGAAAGTCTAGATTTTAATTAATATCGAAGCTTTGATAGAAGCAACGATCGAAGCTTCGTTGCTAACATCGAGGCTTCAAAAATCACATTGGAAGCGTAAAGATGTCGACGCAACTTTCCTTCGTGCCTTTTCCAATTACATCGAATTGCAAAGAGAGTAGCTAAATCGAGGGCACAGTTTGTTTTCGCCCAAAAAGTATAATCACGCTGTTAAGTAACCCGCAGAAAACATCGTACACGCGAGAATGCGGAGAGGTTTATTGTGCACGTACGTCGAAAGATAAAACTGGCGCATGTCACTTTCCTGACGTTATTATTAGAACTGACATCCGGATACGTCGTTTTGCGGAATAATGGCAAAAATGATAATATCGTTAACGATAATGGCGCGCGAACACGCGAGAGGGAAGTAATAACATCGATTCAATACCGGTTTCGTTGTTTCGTTCGATACGGACAAATTTTTACGCCAAGAAATTATGTAAATTCAATGCAAACTCAAAAATTCCAACGCACACACGTTTTCTACGTTTGGGATAGATATTTCTGGTAACTTTATTTCAAATAGCTTCAAGTGAATGTTTCTTCGATAACAAAGACAATTATCGTTCACCGAAATTTGAAAAAAAACTGTATAAAATGTTCTAATGACAACGAGATGCTACCCCTAACCAGTCTAGAACTGTAAATTGATGTAAGTCACTCGCTTGACCATCGAGGAGTCAAGCAATTGATTATTTTCTATTGAAAATGTTAATGTCCGTGTATATCGCGAAGCAACCTCGAAGAGATTAAGTAGACCATTAATTAGAGTCCCTCCAATATCAATTGTGGTATCGTAATTAAGCGTTTCGCGTGGCGTCGTGCGATATCTTGGTGCAATTCGAAGTGAGCTTAACGAAACGTTGATGGCACGTATGGTAAATTTCTGATGGCCGTAATCGCGCGCAGAAACCGGTATCCGTTTGGTCGTTATTTCCCTTCGCGCGATTATTAACGTCGGCGAGCGTTTCGCAAGTGCGTGAAACTGGGTTAAAAATACGATGTCGTCGTGTTATGTAAACGACGAAATGACTTCTTCGCGCTACGTGCGTGCACACCGCGGTGTAACGAGCCGTCGTAATTGTAATCGTTCCCGTAACTTAATTATTCGATCGACCGTGATTCACGGACATGGTTGCGTAACGTCGCGTAATTTTTCGACGGGTCTCCGACGCGTTTCAACGATCGGTGTTTCCTTCCCGCGACGAGCATCGTTACGCCCAGCGGGGAATGCACCAGCCACGACTTTGAAACCGCGGTTCGATATCGATTAAATGCCACTCTCAAAGGTTAGCTCGACCTCCATCTTGAAATTCCTTGTTGTGCCTTATTGTTAGCGCCAAGGTCGCCATCGAACGATCATTTATTCAAAAAGATCGGCGCTACATCCTCACCGATCGATCTTTCTTACGTCGATGGTTTTCACGAGTGTTTTTCAAGAATTATAACTAACGGAAAATTACAAGCTTTCGTTTTGGTTATTTCTATCTTTTTAAATAAATTACAGTTAAATACTGATAACGAAATGGAACAAGGAATTTCAATAATTGTACTCTTGAAAGTCCAAGGAACTATACTTAAATGGGATAGTAAAAATGAGCAAAAAAATTGAATTTTTATTGTGATTAGTAATGATGATTCATGCTGGATTTTCTGGGATATAGTTTCTTCTTGAAATACTCGGTTGTGCTTTGACGTTGGCGTCGAGGCTACTGTAAAATGATAATTTATTCAAAATGTCCGGAATCACGATTCCGAGCGATCGACTTTTCTGTCTTCGACTTCACCATACTTTTCACGACGTTCTACTTCTATAATAAAACCGACTGTTAAAGTCGACGACAGAGAAATCGAACAGAAATAGTTTACACAAAATTCTATTCAAATAAAATCTCAAAAAATTGACAGGGAATGCATTAACGCGTGATCTTCTTTGGCACGAGAGCAAGAACACTTGACACATTTTTCGACGCCTCGCCAACGGCGAAAGCCCTCTTCACACGAAGTTTACGCACTTATAAATCCGCTATAAAACTGATACTGGTGATCAAAGGAATAAAAATTCTATCACTCAAAAATAATACGGTCGAAAACACAAATAAATAATTTCTACACGAGAAATTCATAGAACGAGATACACATATACAAGGTGTTACTGAACGGGTGATTCTACGTACAAAAGTAAGTCGAAAGAAAGAAATAAAATTTGTTCACTTGAAGCTCCGTATACGAGAATGTGTCGATAATACGTTTACTCGGTATTAAGAACTGAATGAAAATTTACAGACCTTGTACGACCACCAGATTCATGGTAATTATGAAATATGCACCACACTCGATCAATCTCCGCTCTGTTTTCTGCATTATTCTTTTGTTTGAATGGCGACGATTTCGAAATCACGATTGCTGTAGCGAGACGTGATTACAATTCGACCGATACGAACAGACTAAGGATAAAAGTAGACGGCAGTCGTACCATCGAAGACGGAACGTAAACATTACAGAGGACAACGAATAGGAAAGTGTAAACGAAAATGATCACGCTACACGGCGGCTCGAAACAATATTCAACCTCGATTTTCTCGTGAACGAAACTTCGAACGGAAAAATATTATTCCTTTTTTCGACTTATTTTACGTAGAATCTATCCTTGATCGCTCTCGAGCCACAAGATTGTAAACACGCGGAATAAAGGTGCTGCGTAAAGTTATTATTTCTACGACGACCAAAGCCTGCGGAGAAACCGCCCTCCCAGCCCCCAGGGGGTTAAAATGAAAACGACCACTGACCCACATACCGAGCCTCTCCGAAAAACATCAACATTCCGGCATCCGGGCGGCCATGTTCCCATGGAGCGTCGTCAACAATTCGAACCGCTCTCGCGTGTTTCTGACAGCACCCTCCCCCACCCCACCCGTCCACGAAAACACGTTGCAGCCCTCTGGCGGGCGCTGTACGTGTACGTGCACGTATCGCGGTGGGGCCAACGCGCATCCCCGAATCGGTGGAAGCAACCCCCATGCGCGAGCTTTCATCCCCCGTGGTGCAGGTGAAAAGGGTTCTCGGGAGGCCACGCACAGCTATCGTCGCGTGTCCTGCGAAGAGACGCTCACCTTTGGACGGCCGCGTCGCGTCGCGTCGACCCAGTTGCGACCTAGTACGGCGGTTTGGTCCGCTATCGATCACGCGTCTCCGCCCCACGAAAATTCTTCGTGCACCCAGAAGAAGCGCCTGTCCGTTTCACGTCGTTTTCCACTGTTTCTCTTGGTGTCTGCTTGACCCGCCGGTAGAGCCTTGCGATAGGTCGCGGACCGGCGTCACGTGACCCCGGTGTCGTCCAAGGAACACGGGTTGTCACGGTGGACAGAGAGAACGAGGAACGCGGGGGTCGCGAACAACGGGGTCGCTCAAGTTTGTAACCGCGGTTGCACGCGTCGTCGGGACGGTAACTCCGTCGTTGCACGGTGCTGTTATTGCGGGTAAACCGAGACCAAGGGCCACACCGAGTGAGAACGTGTGCAGAACGGAAGGAAAGGAGGACGCACACGCAAGCGCAACCGGCCGTCGTCCTAACCTCCACTCGATAACGTCGTCCTCGGCTATAGCGTTTCTCGCTGGTGGTCGCGCGTCACGTCAGCGATCGTGTATATACGTACGTGTTGCGTCACCGTGTGACGCGTGCGCGCACGTGGCCTACAAGGTTCGACGGTGCATCGTCGTGTGTCGTGTGGCTGCGTGCCGGTGCACCCGATTCGATGGAACGCGTTCGGTGCACCGGCAAAGGGAAACGGGAGCATTAAGGGGGTATTCTTATCTAGAATTTTAAAAAATCGACTTTTTGTTTATTTCACTTTATTAAAGTCTGCAAGATCATACTAATCAGTCCCAGTTAGATACAGAATTCCTTCCGGAGTGCTGGCTCAAACGCCTAGAATTTCGATTTTTAGAAACAGCAGATGTATCTTGACCTCTGATTACCATTTTAATAAAAAATTTTATAGTTTCTTTGTAAAAAAAATCCCGAAAAAAATGAGAATATCACATTCTAGACAAGAATACCCCCCTAATCTTTAACGTATAGAAGAGTCAAAAAGACTCATCTTCGCAACGAGGAGCAAGATTCTTCAATTTTAAATTATTTAAAAACATTCATACTTTGAAGAACATCATAATGAGCTTAGAAAGTAATTGCAAGGGTCGATTGCCTTATGGTAATTTTATAAGATCCATACCCAAGGGTGCGTTAATCGTAATAATAATCTGAATGTTCCAAACTGCTGACAACTTGTCCCCCACTCGAAGCTTGTGTTAAAACGCGTCATACTTTACGACACGATAACATTAACGCGAGTTGAATTTGTAACGATTATTCGAACGGAGTATTCTCCGACAGGCTCTGGAGTATTCTTTGACAAACGTTGGGGTGGACGTGTTAGGGGAGCTGACACGGCATCGATGGTGTGGTTTCGTTCTGATACCTCGGGTGGCTTCGTTTTATGATCGTAGCAGAAGGAACGTTCGATCGAAGTTTCCTAAAACTTCTGTTCAATTTAAGCAACAGAACGATCCAAATAATAAGTTTGCTCCAGTAGTTATCGCCTCGGTGAATTATCGATCATTTTACTTCCTGCTTGAAAATTTGTATTTGTACGATTGTACTGTGTCTAAAGACGAACTTGAGTTTAGTACTCGGGTCGAACATAACTTTCTCATAGCTATATCGTAACTTAACAGACATTAATTTAAAGTTTTGTTATTGAATTGCTGGAAGTCTGTACTGCGTGAAGCCGAGGGAAGTTTATAGGGAAGTTGTCTAACAGAACTGATTGGTTATAGTATAATAGATCCTCCTCGGGTCTATGGGGAAGAGATTATATTATAATCAATCAATTCTGTTTGCCAACTTTCCATCTCCGCGCTGAATATATTCAGTTACTTGGTAAGTAGTATTAATTACTGTCAGCCTTCGAATCGCTGCGCTTCCTCGAGGTTTAAATTGTGTGTATTAATTATGTTCGGTTTCCAAGCGCTTCATTGATTGCTCGTTTGATGAAACGCGGGAAATGGTCTGGGTGAAAGGGAAAGAACCTAAATATGCATCGGGGACAATCCACCCTCGGTTGAAGGAGAGTCCGCTGTATGTCGGTTGAACTTGCGCAGAATGGTTGGTGAATTTTATGAATGAAAGCGTGCGCTAACGATCGGCCAGATTCAGGATTCTGCTTCTCCAAGCAGCGAAAAGCCGTACGATAAATATTTAAACCGAGGATTATATGATTTATTAATCAACAGGGTATAGTATCTATCGCGTAACGCTATATAAAAACGAATTAATTTAAAATTCTAGCGTATCTTCTGGACAGACTATCAAGAATTTTGAAAAACGAGGGAGGGTGAGAGTCAAAGTTTAAAGAGTTCTGTTTCAGAGATTTCCAATGAAACAGAAAAATAATTATAGAACAGAATCGTCTGCCTAGATGACTTGGCACGTAACAATACGAGCGTGGAGCACAGGACGACTTGGAGAGGAATCTGCTCGTGCAGAAGAAACGGAAGTAGCAATCATCGCATGTTCAGCGACCCCGAGATTCCACTTCACGAAACGAGCGAAAAACCACCGAGATTTCCCGCGCTGGAACCTACCGGGTGGCTGAAATGTCGCGCAGTCTGTATTGAAATGGCTACTGATCCGGATACGGATTGCGTGACTTTTCGACAACCCTGTATTAACCGCATCCCGAAGATTTAAAGAGCTTTTAAGAAATTTGAGAATTTAATCTTTGACTTTCTTGTGAAAACATTATACTAAATTCGTTTTATTAACATCCATCGAATGAATCAATTAATTGTGCTTTATATTCCGTAAATGGTTGCGTAAATAAAGATGTACGTTGTGATCACAGATATCCTTAGACCCACACTTACTGACCTATTTTTTTTTTTATCTGGCATCGTAAATAGTATCTAACCCCTTGTCGTACGACGTCGAGTCTGACTCATATGGTTTTGATGCCAAGTTTCACAATCATGAGCCTACACTCGTCATCGAGCCTTACATTCTTCTTCTTTGTAGCCATTCCTTGTACGAACGAATTTAAATCGTACGTCAAAGGGTTAATATTAATGTTGAATGAAATTAGATTGTTAGACCTCCTTGTTTCGATCTGATTATTAAATATCTTTTGCATTAATATATCTATCCAACAAATTTCTAGTTGACTGTAAGCTTCGATATTTCGATAATTTGGATCTCAGAATTGTGCAAATAATTGTGCAAATTTTCTGCACACTAAATCTAATATAATTGAACAATCATTAGAAAGTCTAAAATTATCTTTGCAACGTAAATTAATTTATTTTGTTAAAATTTTATAAGCGATAATGTTTGACTATAGGGTTTATTCCCGTTAATAAATGAATAATAATAATAAATAATTTGAGTCATCTAAATTTTATGGGGCGAGCAGAGCCCTCGCGTTTCTCCGCGTGATTTTCCGCAAGCCCGTGGTTCCGGAGGCCGCGGCCGATAAAATCGCAACCCCCGGTGAATTACCAACCCCTAGACGCGGGACCAAACGAGAAAAACAACCCCTGGCGTCGCGGGATCGACGCGGTGAGAACCGTCGTCGACGGGGGTGGTGAATCAGGGAAACTTGCGTCGCGCCTGCGCGTTCCGCGAGAGCTTTTTAGCGAGGTTCGAAAGCTCGCCACGGGATGGCGACGCTTCTCGAGGCAGCGAGGCGACGACGTTCGACCCCTGCGAAAGCCAAGGGCGAATCGGCCAATCGGGGAAGGAGAACGGGTCGGTAGTTTCTGCAATTCGGCGAGTAGACCGCCATTTTCGGCCGGCCCTCCTCGATCGCCGACTCTGACGCCGATGATTAATGACCCCCCGACTCCCTTCGATCCTACGCGCTACGAGATCGAAACGCGATCGAGGGTTGATCGACGATCGAAGGGGTTGCTCGAACGAGATATCTTTTCAGGTGAACGCTTCGATGAAAACTATATTCCTCATTTTTTAACATCCTCCATATCGATCTGGTACTTTCGACTGATATTTCGAAGTCTAAATAATACATAAATCGATACACAAGCGAGATACTGCGTTGTTATCATACAATATACATTGTATTGGTACCATCTAGGCTTTATAAAAGTGTAATTGTGATCTTGTCAATTATTTCACAAACCAACCTACTGCTTGCTATTAATTTATAAAACATTTGAAATTCAAATTTTCGGAAGATCAGCGTTCCCAAAAATCCAAGCTGCTATTTACCTCCGTGTTATTATTTTGCGTAATACCATTCGTTGGACACTCGTAGCGCGTCGTTTCCCGGAACGTTTACCCCCGAAAGTGTCTTGAAAAAAATTGATTTCCCGGAGACCCGCGGAATTCGTCTTCGTTTCTTAAAACGTTTCAGCACCCGGGTTTACCTCGAGCCGGCGTCGGTCGCGCCTTTCATCCGGAAATTAAATTACGGCTGAATTATAGGCATTATAATGCCGATCGCGTTAAAAACTTAACAACTTCGCCGTAAAACGTTTCCAAACATGCAAATCTTTCATCGATTTCATCGCGTCGTGCCGACCCACGGAACCCCTTACCACGTTCGACGTAATTATCCATTGAAAGTATCGTACGACCGACGTTGTGCAACATGTTATTTATCGTGTCACGTTTGTCTCAAATTGTCAGTTACAGTGTAAGCCGGTGGCGCGCCCGGAAATTTACCTAAGGGGTTGCTGCTAAAATTCATTCGGACGAATATATTACGAAACTACGTCGAGGAGGACAGAAATTATGGTCGTTGGATATCAGAATAATGAGACGTCTATATTCCACGTAAAATGGCTTCTTATTATTAATAATATAAATTTAAAAATGAACTGAATGTTTTCACGATAGTCCATATAGCCCATATAAAGCTAGCTTTGTTAAAATTCATTCAATACATTTTCAAATTAATTGCCTGATCCTGTATACCAGAGAATTTAACAGAGGGGATAACAGTAGCCCATTAGCGACTATGATCCGATGGAATCGACTTGGCGAGGGGGAAACGTTCCAGAAACGGAAGCTCCCACATTGTTGGTTCGCTACTTTTAACGAATACTATCTCTCTGTGAACATCCGAGCTGCCTAATCAAGGCACGAGGAGGTGGAAGAGCTCTTCTGATCAGGACAACCTAGGAAAGCTCTCCCAAATCGATTATTTCGCTCGTCGAATCCTAAATATGGTAGACACTTTTGTATACTAGAAACGAGTGAGCAAATACAAATTTTAACCCTAATCGTACCACGATGTAACTCTAGAGTCACATTTGAACATTGAACTTAATCCTTAAATCCTTCTATATAATTCGAAATAAAAAACTATGCCTGTGTATAATATTTTATGTTTATATATAGCTTGTTTGGATAAATAACATTTTAATTATTCCCATGATTCTCATAAGTGATTGAGAGTCACACTGTGGTATGATACGTTATAAAAACAAGTGGTACGATTAGGGTTAAAAGATTTAAGTTTCACCCGTCTCTGTGTACTTTAATAGTATTCTAAATTGGCAAAAAAATAGTAAAGATACTATTTTCTTTGGACGAACAGGCACTTGTAACGTTCGCAATGTAAACAAAAATTTAGTTGTCGTATCGTAATCGATGGGATATCGATAACCGTAAATCGTGTCTTCGTAACGGAGGACGATCGACACGCGCTGGGAAAGACGCGCCGCCAATTATGTTGTTCCGTCGTTTCGCCTTACCAATTATGTAAATCGTTCTTCCTCGCGGTCGACGGAGTTGCAACGCGAGCGACGGTCGTTTGCATATCGCGATATTCATACGCACTTGAGAAATGTAAATGGCCCGCCGAAACGGCGACCCCGGCAACGCGGGACAAAGAGGACTTTAACGGAGACTGAATGGAGAGAAAGAGAACGACGGTGACGTTGATAAAAAAAAAAAAAAAAAAAACACGGGAAACTCGCGAGCGCCATTAAAGGCTGAAGAATTGCCAATTAAAGCAGCGAAGCTTATCGATGAATTTTCCGCGTAGAAAAACGGGGACGAAATTCGAGCTCGAATTCTCTGACAAAACGCTGTTTCACCGTGGAGGACTCGCTGGTTATAAGGTCGAATCGATCGACCCTCGTTTCGTAACATTTTCTCGATGTCCCATATTTTCGTTAAAAAAAAAATCCTGATTTCTTCCTATATTTTCGTAATATTTCGTAAATTTTTCGGTCGCTATGGAACTTTAAACGTTAATAACTTTTTAACGAAACCTCAACCAACAAATTGGTACTCTTGATTTTCGTCTTATTTTGGCCCCCAAAATCTCACATTAAAATTTTTTTCCTGGGGTAGCCGAACACCCTGTATAGCGCGTCAAGATGGCGACGAGCGTTCCTTTACGCTTTAATTCACTGTAATAAATTTAATAAACGCATTTATTAACTTCCTTTCGCAACGGTAATCGAGAAAAATATCCCGAGATTTCCGAAGCGTGTAGGGGCTGATTGCGATCTTACTTCTATTTATGAAATGTCATGCGTCGATAGGAAAGAGTCTCGTTACGTTCCTTATTTTTATCGTCGCGCGGAAGGTCTCCTTGTGTTCTCTCGCAACAGGAAATTGCAATTTACTCCGATAGAATTGACTCCGTGGATCTATACTTCGCTCCTTTAATTATTCACTCTCGACGGCCGCTGCGTTCTATAATTTTAATCGCGCTCGATTCTTAACCCATGATTGCGTAATGTGAACGCTGTAGAAATGTTCGCGAAACGATTTCTCGTTCGAAAAATAAAGTAAAACTCGTCGAACGGAGAGTCGGTGTCTCGTGCGAATTCAGAAAGTGTACAGAGGCGTTCTGGTAGCTGAATCCACGATAACGCGCGAATCGTCTAAAAATATCCGACGGATATACAGCGGCGCGCTTTCAAAGCGTACTGTTGATGATAATGACGACGCAGCGCTGATATCGTCGATTGTTTTGTCTCGACTGAATCGTCGTGTGATTACGCGAACGGATTAACGCGAATGCGAAAACTGATTTGCCACTGACGAGCATAATTCTCGTCTAGATAACGAATTTTTAATCAGGATTAAAAGTGGGCTCTCAATCTCAATTGAATCATTTTACTTAACGTTGATTTTTACCAAATTGGTAAATGGAAATCAATGTTCCTTTGGAGCATTTAAAAAATAATGAACTAACGGAGGATTGCATACATTTTCAAACAATTTACATATATTATACAATATTAGTTTAAACTTGCAGAGGGCCCAAATAATAAGGGTTAATTCGCTATCTGTTTGGTCAAAATTACAGTAAGTGTTGGGAAGACGCGTTGTTGGTCGAATAAAATTCTATCCGTCTCAGGTATTGGATCAGGTGTGTGTATTTGGACCGATACATGATCTGTTTTACCTCAAAGTTCGCTCCAAATGATCTAGAATTCCGAATTCAACTTTGTAGAGTACAAAATGACAAAGAATTAGAAACCCGTAGGTGCGTTTGAAATTAGGGACCGCGTGAAATTTCGTATTCACCCGATGGACGTACTAAAAGGTAGAAACCGGCGTCGGAGAAAGCAGAAAATTGCACGTACACGATCCCCAAATTCCTTCCCGCCGCAGTCATCGATGACATTCGCCACTCTCACGAAACATGCTAAGAATTAGAAAGCACGGGTAACGCGGACGGTTGCGATTATACCGCACGGATGAGGGAAAGGAAAGTCCTGGAAGATTGATGATCCCTGGAAGACTGACAATCGCTGGATCAGACATTTGCGGAGTCAGCGACTGAGCTAGAATGACGATAGTCGGATGGTTCTCACCCGGGCGAGGAACGCGTGGTACACCGATTATAGTTGAATAATATTTAAAGTATTAATATAGAGACCTCTACGACTTTCGAAAGTTGTTTATATAAGCTGGTCGCCATTTTGGAGCACTTGTCTGACCCACCGTGTCACTTCGTAAATGTGACAATGCTGTAATTTTCGATCGAATAATTAATTTCGACGTGGTGTTAAAAGAGATGTTGATTCTGTCACAGTTAGTTCAGATTTCTCTTTCAAAGTTCCACCATTTTATAATAAATAATTAGTTTTCAAGTGTCCTGTTTAAGTCAAGACTAGAGAGATCGTCGCAACGGTCAAATGGACGCCTCCTTCAGTTCGAAACCGAGAGCCTCAGAAGGCACCGTCGCTGCATTTTGTCTATCCCTTATTTATTTATTTATCACTCTATCATCAGATACGCGTAATTCCCTGCGTTTGCAATAAACGTTTACGTCTCGATTATACCATTATTGCGTTATTTTTACAACGTGCACATGCGATCCTGTTTCCTCGGCGGCTACCAGCGACGACGGCGTCTGCGTGGGTCAGTTGGGCGTGCCATCTTGCACGTCTGCGTCTGGCTGCCCGTGGTATCGGGCTACCATGAAGACAGCGAAGGTCGATCGTTCGCGCGCTACGAGGAAACGGAACGACGAACGGAGGGGAACAGGAACGACATAGGAGGGTGAACGTGTCTCCACCAGGCAACAAGGCGAACGAGGAACGCTAGACGAGGAAAGAGGTGTTCGAGAACACGATTCACGGCGGGGCGTGAAGGGGGGAGTGGGGGGGTTTCGAACCGAGTGCGGTCGTTGGAACGAAGGGGTGGCAATGGCGAGTCGAGGGGAAGGCCGGTTTAACAGGAGTTCTCGGAACCAAACCGGTGCTGCCGCTACTAGGAGAGCGTACGTTTCTTTCTGCTGTACGTGGAAGAAACGAGGAGAGGGTCGCGGTTTTAGCAGAGTAACAGGAACGCCAGAAAGCTGGCCGGCACGGACGCGTCGCTTTCAGGAGGTCGTTTTGGCTCGCTGCGGGAGACTCGGGTTTGCAGGGCAAGGAGGTGGCCCTACGGGTCGTGGATCGAACCACCGATATCGCGAGTCGCGTTCTTACGCCTCGGTGAATCCAAGAATCGGGACGTTCGTTCCGTTCCGGGGGGGAACAATGATACGGCGGGGGGTCAGGACTGCTTGGCAACTAGGTGTACGCACCGAGATTCGACGGAAATACATCTTTTTAATCGGTATTTTTACCATACGATGACAGTATTTTATCTATGGAGACGTTTGACTGTTGCTTGATTATTAGTTAATATCGGGGCTCTTAATTTGGAGTGCAAGGAACCTGTAGACATTGCTCGAGTTGTTCGAATAAATCGTAACCCCTGTTTCTTCGCGTACGATTTAATTCTACATAATTTTTTGAACGTATACTATTCAATTTTGTTTAAATTTTGTTCGTACATTGAATGACCACAAGAGAGAATACATTTGTAAAAGTGTGTTGATTTTGATGTATAAGTCTCGAAGACGAGTGAGTAGCTTTATGATTGTGATATCATATGTAATATGTAATGTGTGGTAATGCCTGTAAAAATGTATGAGTAGCCCCATGATTGTGAAACTTGACATCAAGAACATGTAGCTAAAAAATGTTAATAAAAAGATGTATTATAACAGAGTAGAACTAATTTCTTGGATCCTTTTCTATATCCGGGGTCGACGTGTCTAAAAAGGAACCCTTGGTGTCCCCATAAGAGTTTCCATTTTTTTCCCAGTTTGAAAACTCGCAAAGTTTATTTTTTAGACCCCAAAACTTTAGCGATCTCCTGGATTTTTCATTTGCCACGGTTCTTCTCCGCGTAGATCAGTTTTCCCGGCGTCCAAAGCCAAGATTCATAAGACGTCTCCGGCGAAGAGGGTACCGGTCCATTCTGAAACAGATTTAGCCCCGTTGATCAGTTATCGATCAACAAAGTCACTTCCAAGAGAAGAAGTGCATTCTGCTTGAACATTTCACCGGAAGACGGTTGCTCGCCATTTCATAAAGGTCGCGGTCTTCGAAACAGTCTCTTGCCTTTGTTCGGTATCTTGATTAGGCCTGGCTTCTCAATGGACGCTTCTTCGAGTGTCCTCTTTTGTTCAAGACCGCGCGAGACGGTTTTTAGCGCAGCCGTGAGAAAAGAGCGATAGAAGGTGGGTCGATGTTACGTTATGAAAGCGGGCTGCACAGCGTTGTTTGCCGTTTCAGGAAGGGGTTTTATGAAATTGCGCTGCTCCAGTTTCTGTTTCCTTGTACGCGATTGGGTTGCACGACATCTCGCGGATTGATCCTGGTTAAATAGCGACCGCTCGTTTGAGAGTTACCAGCGATTGGAAATAGGATCCCGAGGAAAAGAAAACTTCTCCTTGGAAGATAGAAGCTTGGGATCTACGGAATCAGGTCCATTGTGGTTGGAGATTCTGCTGAAGTCTTGTCTTCTTAAACTCACCCAAGGAGCACAGGCTTAATTCCAATCCAGAATCCTAGGCAGGAGTCCGCTAGAACACCAGAAAAATTGCAAAAGACGGTCAGTGTATTGTTGGGGATTTTGCCCACCAATTTATCTTTGAATTTCTTGAAAACGAACAAGAAAAGAGTGCAACACCAAAGGAGTGCTATTTAATCTGTAAACTGTTCAATTTATCCACACAGTATCCTTTGTATCTCCGTGTTATCCATCATCTGACTCCATTAACTTTCTCCTCACACTCTGGCTACTTAAAGATTTGAGATCGTCGACTATCAGATCCAGTTCACCGTACAGTCCCCTCGAAAGTCCAGGATCGGAGGATGCTGGGTCCCTGGAGATCCGTGATTGATTTTTACAGTAGCAAAACGAGATTCGACGCGTCGGATATGCTCGCTCCAATGGTGAAAAATCCAAAGCTGGACGAGGCCGAACGCGTAGCTGGATGTTTCATCAGACAACGACGCGGGGTGTCAGTGACCCTGCGGTCGAGGCTGCTGCTGCAGCAGGAAAACGTGGAACCGCTGCGCGAGTAGATATCGATTTGTCTGTGTTCGCTAGGAAAAAAAGTTGGCCGGCCTTCTGACGTTCGCCTCCGATATTGCCCGTAGTCCACGCTGACGTGCCATTTACTCACTTCGACGACCTGTTCCCGGCTCCGTTCGTTCTACCTCCTGCCGTTCTACCTCCTCGCGAGGCGCACGAGTGTCCTAGGCCAGCTCGTTGCCCCGTTCCTCCGAGTCTTCCTTCTTGATCGATGCTTTGGGACCTTGAATCCCTAGAATCTTGAACAAACAGAGGATGTACGGAGCGTCTGGGGTTCACTGGGGGATCGCGAACTCGCCTAACGTGTTTGCCAGGTCGTCCTGATCCTGAAAGGTCGTACACACCGTGAACCCATACCCATTCCTTGCACTGTTACACTAGGAGAAATACGAATTTAAGAAACAGTGCGATCGTCTGTATTTTTTTATATTTTTGAATGTAAAAATGGAAATATGATGTCAAAGGGCCGAGTATAGAGCACTTACACACCCAATAAAAGAATACTGAAACTGAAACTGTTAAACTAACATGTAGGATGAATGTACAAGATCTCTAAACGCGACCAAAAAGTCAGTACGAAAATTGTACAAAACTATAGCAGGGTATTCTACGTTCTGAAATATAATGGAGTAAAAGTAGAAGTAAACATCATTAGTAATTTGCGTCTCCATTAATAAGGCACGGCGCAAACGCTCTTGGCATCGAGGCTGAACACTTGTCTCAATGACGGATGGAAATAGAGCTGTAACGCGTACGTCTAGTTCGGTTCAGAATAACTAATTATGCCGGACAAACATGCCACTGATTAATAGTATATACCGACACGTTTGACATCAATATCAAGCAACGCCTATCTCGATAACGAATGGAAGTAGACTTTTGTGATTCAACATGATCTATCCTGTGGTAGACTAACTCGTTCGACGACTTGACACAAATTTGACTCGACCAGATTCTACAAATTGACACGTCGTTGACGCGTCGCTGTCAGGCGATCTACATTAAACTTTTCATTCGCGTAATCTACATTCCCGATATTGGAAAAAGGAAGCACTTATTAAGGAAGTAATTAGTACACCGTGGCAGGTAATTACAGTTCGAACAAGAACACACTGTATCAGTCAATCGAATCAGAGCATATTTATAATACCTGACAAACTTGAATTTTCTTCGGTGCAACTGTGCGAATATGGTGAACGATGTATTGAAAATCATCCGTTTCGTTTGCATGGACAGTATCGTTCCCGACAGGGGTGGATTAAAATCGTCACGGCTCCCGTTGGCCATTTTGACGGCAAACGTAGCGAACGAGACGGGGACGCAAACGGAAAACGGCACCGGACTCCGCCATTCGTTACGCGACGCTAAAGGTCAAATAACTGAGAATCTCCATCACATTTGTTCCCATTCGCGAGCATAAAGTGTAGCCTAGCTGAGAGCATTCAGCAGCCCGCCTACGCAAATGACTTCATTGCTGAGTAACGTACGCTATAAAAGTTCCAACGTGAAGCACTCGCGCGCTGAACAGAGTATATTTACCGTACTCGAAGAATATAATGATTTTGGCGAAGCACGATGAATGAATTTTTGAAACAGAAAGGGATCTTTTCAATCGATCCCTTAATGCTGGAACTACCGACAAATATAGTGTATTTATTTGTACCAAAATAGATGCTTGAATAATTATATAATGCAATGGAAATACGTGTTTCTTCGTTCCCTTATAGAAAATGACAGTTTTTCAAAAATTCTTTACAATATTTAGTAAAAATTATAAATGGGTAATTTTGACTGCTTTGATAGTTCCAGTGTTAAGTAGACTTTTGTTAAATTTGTTTTTTGTGAATCGTGCGATCGTTGAGCAAACTCTCTAATTCATTGACGCGAACGTCGAAGCTTGGAATCGGCGGTCGGGGTCTGTGGTCGTTGGAGCGCGAAAGGAGAGATCGCGAGTGAAAAAGGAGTCGAAAAAAGTAAGCGGGGAAGGGTGGTGGCGAGAAGGCGATGCGACAGGAAGAGGGCCGCCTTTCCTCCCATGATTCCCTCGAATTTGCATGCGAGCCGCCTTGGACCGGTCGAGATATCGATTCGCAGGTGGCTACCCAAGGGGATTGCTTACAATACGATTTATTACGGGGGACCACCTGCTCGCAGAAATCTCAATCGTGCCGACTCGATACCGCCATAGACGGGAATGATGGAAGCGCTTCCTCCGCGCTTCCCACGGATCTTCATTAGGATCTCTCTTGGCCGGCTGTTCCGGCCAGAAAACTCGCCCCGTTCACGTGGTTCCTCCTCGACTCCTGGTGTTTCGGCTCTAATGGTCGAGCCACGGAATATCTGCACATTTAATTCAGAAACGTATTCGTTGGTGTCAAACGCCCGAATATAAGGCACCCCTTAGTAAACTTACTAAGCACAGGACAAATGAAAAACTAAAACTAAAACTAAACGTATTCGTCCCCTTGTTCGTCTATTTCAATTCTTTTCAATGTTTTAACGTTCTTCTACGCTTATACTTGGGGTCTGGAAGGCTCAAGAAACGGAAACTAGACCTCCTGAATTAAAATTTTGGAATCGAAGGTGTCAATGTAGATAGCTTGAACATCGAAGCTTAATTCTAGGGGTATGTTTATCTTACTTTATTTTTTCCTATCTAATCTACCCCTAGAAGTTCAAGGACTTGAAATGGTACGATAGGTGCATAGGAACTGCATTGTATTAGTGGTTACCTCGAGTCGAAAAAGAACGGTTTAATGGCAACGGAAGCTTTCACGCGCCGCGCGCCATATAATAGAGCAATATATTAGCAGACGCGTTAGAAAGAGGTCCGCGCGAAAGTAGATTCGATGGAATGTCGATAGATGGGCTAAAATTAAAAGTACGTTGAGTAATAGCCGTCACTTTCATCCCTCTCTTCCGGGTCGATTCTGCCTGGCGTCGTTCCACTTGTTGATATTAGGCTCCGTGCACAGTTGGAAGTTCGACAGATTCACGGATACCTCGAACTACGAACGAGAATATCACTATACATAATCACTTAAATTTTCACTTAACAATACAATATTTAACTCTCTATGTTCGTAAACTGTGCTCGAGATTTCAAAATTTGTTCACTCATTAAAAATCACATTCGTAACAAGCGAGGGTCAGCTAGAACTTTCTATACAATGCTAGGGATTTGAACAAATTTGTATTTTAATGTACATATAAATTAGTCAAACCTACACTTATGCCTGATAATTAACCCTTAAGTGGATTATTGGGGCAAGTTTAAATTAACAATTATTTAATATATTTATGTAATTTGTGTAATCCTCCTTTTTTAAATCCTCTAAAGGAAAGTTGATTCCAATTTTCCAATTTGGTAATCAACATTTAGTAAAATAATTCAGTTGAGATTAGGAGTCCACATAAGGGTTAATATTTGCTTAGACATTATTCACTCTGGTCAGTCATTGATGCGCTAATCCAGCAATAAAAACACCCAAGGATCCTCCCATTCCTCCCATTCAGAGTCGATTATTATCATTAGCAATAGTAATTGCATTATCGGTAACTTTGGTCGTCAATAGCTTGGATCACACGTATTTGAAAATACCGGATAAATATTATTGCTGTGCCAGGATCGATAGTTGTCACCCGCAGCTCGCCCCGTCCAATTTCACGTGCCAATTCCAGCGTGAAACGCACCTACTTAATCAGCAACGATGCCTCCGAACGATTGCCTCCGCGGCAACAACTTCTCTCAAAGCAGACAGGAACATCGCGAACGTATTAATAGCTGCCATATAGTTAACCCGTACACACGCATCGCGATCGCAAATTACGGGCCCGATCCTGACAAAGACGAAACGACGCGGCCGCGTCAAGGCATAACTTCTATTATAATTAATCCTCGATCGGCTATCAATCGAACTCTCGAGGCGGCTCGTCTACGTCTACCGACACCGGCGATTAATTACCAATAAACGCGTCCGTGCCCGTGCATAGCCACGGTTTGTTGATTTCGGCCGCTGTTAGACGGAAATTGATTTCCACCGATGGGTCGATGATAAACTTTTAACGCCGAAACGCGATCATAGTTCGATACGCCAATGCTCGTTGAATTCTTCGAACTATCGCGGGAAATTAACATTCTTGAGGTATTTATTTTAAGAGAACGGTACCAACGACCGACCCGAGGTTCTTTATATTATGGCGGGAATTATTAATAATCGCTGTCATAATTAGCTCCGCGTTGGCGAGCCTTCCGTTTTATCAGTTTCCTGTTGCTCGTCTCAAAAACGCGCGGAACATGTTAGGCCGGCGCTATCTGGTTGCTTGAATGTACGCGCGGGGATAATTGACGATAATGTAATCGAACCTGTTTCCCGTGCTCGAAGATTAATAGATCAATCTTGTATCTATTTCTTGAATAATCAATTCTACGAGCGTCGGAAGAAGTTCCATTAAATGTTGTATATTATTTCCTGGTTCGAATAGTTATTGATTATATCGTGCACGCGGGCTGCAAAGGTGTCAGGCGAACGAACTGGAGGAACTTATTTGCGATTGAAAATTGTCGGAGTAATAAAATAAATTTCTTTTCGAGATATTTTGGTCTCGAACTTGTGCAGCTTCGACGCGATAAGAAATAAAGTTTTGTCGGAACTTGTACCATGTATAAATCTGTTTATATCGAAGCTCTCCTGGTAGCGATCGTTAAGGGTGAAAGTTTGAGGCGAGGATCCAGCATTGGTCCCGCGTTTAGGTATTGAAAGGCGTGACTGTGAATTATTGTTATACGCGCGCGTAGGCATTACGAGACGGGCTATTAGCGTAGCAACGGCGAAAGAATGCGCGCGTAAAAATAACCTGTGACCTGTTGTGCGTGAAGCTATTTTCATCCCCCGTGGTCTTCGCCACTGTCATCGAAATCGTGGGAGGCGCCATCAACGAATCGGGCGAGCACTGGGTGTTCCAAGAGTCAGTGGGCGTTTTAGGGAAGATATAGAGTCGGGGGGAATGCCTCTAGACAGCTCTCGGATCTCTGTAATCAGAATTTTTCGAAATAATATACCAGTGGTTCCCAAACTTCGTCGTTATTTCACTTAGTTAATGCTCCGTCGATGGAGTTCGATAGCAGCAAAGAAATGGCGATGACTCTGAATAATCTGAGAAGAGCATTTTCATATTTGACTCGATTCGAGTTGATTCTAGTTGTAAACAATTATTTTATTCGTATTATTTTGTGAATAGAACTCGTTTCATTCGACTGCTTCGATAATTGCAAGAATTTCTAAGTAATATTTCTTGCGATTACCACAGTTTTACCGTTCCATAAACGATGCTCCTATCGATTATCTCAATAGTTGCAAGAATTTTCGAGTTCGTTCTCTTGCAACTGACCCACCTCGATAATTGCAAGAATTTCTCGCAATTAGCTAGTTTTTACTGCACGATGAGTGACGTTTCCTCTTATTGCTTCAATCCCCTCGGTTATCGCAAGTGTTTTAAAACTTGTTCTCCTGCAATTAGCGCAGTTTTACCGTCCTATAAGCGACGCTTCTTCTTATTCCATAGCCTAATATTCTTATTGCCTCGATAATTGCAAAAATGCTCAGCCTCGTTCTCTTGGAACCATCGACGTTTCACTATTCCACAAATGCTGCTTTACCTTGTTGTATCTACCTCGATGATTGCAAGATTTATTAAACCCCATTTCTCGCAATTAACTGGTTTTTACTGTGCTATAAGCAACCTTTCATTTTATTGGTATTGGTGAACACGATAATTGCACGAATTTTTACCACAATTTTAGTCTGCTATAATAGGTGTTGCGTTCACTGTTCTGTACGTAACTTCTTATTGTACTAATTATCTCGATGATTGCTAGAATTTTTAACTCCATCGGCCCAACGATTACCCGAGGGTTCCACCGTACTTACGCACGTTTTTGTCCCGTATTACCATACTGAATCACCCTGTACATTCATGGTTGCCCTGACGCAGCAATAATTCATACACTGTACAGTACTATTATAAACGGTAATGTACGCTCGCACACACATACGTCGAAGCGTCACGCAACCCTGGAACACTTCCTCCGCGTCGCCGGGCCATTATCGAAGACGCAATTGGCGTTTTTGCGACGTGTCCCTTGCAGCGTCTCGCGATTCGCCGGATAGGTTTTCAATGGCGCGACAGGCGAGTCGATGAATCGATTTTCGTTACGGAGGCATCGACGTGGCCACGACGGGGCATGCGACGCCGCTCAATAATTCATTATCCGAAGACGAGACGGAGTTTCGTAAATAATGTCATTATTTTTTTATTAACCGTTTCTGTTACGCACGCGTGAAGCGAATGCACGTTCGCGCTGGGTGTATCCTAACATATGGGAACTGTTTCGACGACGAATTAGGAGCATATGGACGGTGAAAAAAAGAAAAAAGACGAATCGTGTGTCTCGTTCTATCTGGAATCGATATCTTTTCGAACACCATTTTTTATACGTTGAAAGACCAAAAATTGTTACTATCTTCACTTTTAACCCCTTGACATACAATGACGAGTCTCACAATCTAGGTACTCGTAAATTTTTCGTGGCCATTGTACGCAACAAATTTAAACGAAATTAAATACTATACGTTTGAAAAATTATTTGGAATTAAATGGTACCGCCAAGGGGTTAATTTTAAATCATAAATAAAAAGTGTAATTTATTTCTGGTAGTCACGGTGGTAGATTCGATCGTCGAAATAATTAAATTTATTGCAGTAATTTGTGACACGGGCTAATAGAACGTTGGGCCAGAATGGCAGTAACATTGAGATTCGTAAAAATGGTCATTTCCACTCCCTTGCGCGACAACACAATGCCCATTCAGCACTGGATAGTCGCGGCACTATTACGACCGTTTCCTTGTGGAATTATGGGATTCAACCGGACGATAAATCAGCCCCATAAGCGGTACGCACGTGGGCAATGCGAAACGCACGAACGTACGAACAGGCGTGCGCCGACTTGTGGCTTTTCTCGTTCGATTCCGATCGGTTCGCGAGTAGAGAGCGCATCGTTACCGTTTATATGCCCATAAACGGTCGTTGATTAATGCCCACCAGGAACCGGGATCCAAAGGAGGGATGTACTACCCCGACAGTTATGAAATCTTAAAAAGATATATTTATTATTCTCATGCACTCGATTATTCATACTATTATCGTACAGAAAGGTTCACGAGCGAATTATAAAGAAGTCTCAAAGTTCAAAAGTATAATTTAACATATTTTCCTCCTTCCACGACGATTACTGTATATTATGAAATTGTTCGAACCTCGAAGGCTCAAACGTTTAGGTAATCAGGTATTGATTTAAAGGGTGCCTGGGGGTTGTCTTTTACGTCATCCTTCGAGGAGTCTTTGAACGATACAAATTCATACAAAATTAATTTTGGAATTTTTTGATAGTTTCAACATCTCGAAAGTCGAGTTAAATGGAATTTTTGACGATAATTTAAAGCGCGAGTTCGAGGAATAAAAGTTCCACTTTGCGCAGCTGTATCCTGGATGGAACATTCCCTACTATGAGTGAATTATTAAACGTTGCGACTCGGAAATATTGCAGACAAATACGCGTATGGGAACCATGATGTTTCTTGCACCCAACGGGTGCATAACCGAGCTGTACGTGGCGCAGTACCCTAATCAATGTTCCCGAGCTAAAAAGGGGGACTAAAATAATCCCCTTGACATCCTCTTTCGCCCCTATTAATTCGTGAACGTTGTTCTAAAACAACCTGTATACAAAGTATTTCCAAACCGATGGTAAAAGATTGCTGTATTATTATTGGAAACATCCGAAGAAGATATAATCTCTTCATTCCTAATATTCTAAACACCCCGGAATGTCTAAATAAAAATCGATTTCCCCATTCGACAAAGACGTTGGTAAATAGATAAGCGGATTAAAGTAAAACAAAATAGCGCACGGAATGCAATTTGCGCTTGTGCTGTTTTCAAACGAGAAGTGCACGGACACGTTATTTCGCAACGAAGGGATTAAGTTCCAAGAGTTTACTAATACATAAATCCATTCTGCTAGCATAACAGAAACCAGGTGAGGTTTCAATCCTCCACTCTTAAATGTCCCCTGACGACGGTGACTGCGGCTGCCTGTCGCCATTCTAGATTAATCCTAGACTAGCCAAGTCTTTGACCCGTAAGTATCAACGTAAAGAAAACTTGGAGGGAGTTTCTGTGTCACCCAATTTTATCTGTGATTTTTCTTTCAGCTTTATTAACGGTACGGGATCAAAACGAGACTTTTATTTCGTGGCGAGTGACTTAAGATAGATAGAAAAATGCAAATATTTCTCGTTCGTGTAAATTTGTTCTTAACGAATCTCCGTCGAGGCTGTAATTGAGGCGTATCGTGCGCGTCTCCGTAAAGCGGTTTCTACGAACACCGCGGAATTTACTATTCAATTTCGCGCACTTTTTCCTCGTCTTTCAACAAGCCGGAAATTACATCCCCGATCGCGGTAATACGGTATTCAAAGGCTTTCGGCCCGATCGATGAATCAATCCCATACGCGGAACGCGTGCGGTTAAAGGCGCGTTTACACCGTTCGAGCACACATTAACGCGTCGATAACATGTTCCACGAGGCTTAAATTTTATTTAGAAACCGCGTTGTACAAAACTTACCGTAGTACTAATTTTTTTAACTTCGTGAAGCCTCGAGAACAAATATGGCCCAGTTACATTCGCATTCGGTACAAAGGCGAACAGTGGGGGTCAAGAAAGACCCAGGGATTGGCCTTAATCACACAGGCAAACTCGACAACTTACTTAATTTTACTTATTTTACTTACTTAAGTTTACAGCCCAAAATCTCTTCCATTTTAGTTTCGACAAATTTTTTTTTCCCCCATAGCTTAGAAGCACCAAACGCGAAGAAACATTTCTAACACTCTGTGGACACGGGTCCAGCGTTCCTAGTATATTTTCATCGTACGCTAATCAATGATCCTCGCCCCGACACGTTCAATTTCGACGAGTGTTCGCGCTAACGCGTGAATGTTGTTAAGTCGCCCGCGAGCGACGCTTAACAGGATTTAGCGGACCCTCGCGAAATAAATCTCAGTTATTTCGGTCCTGCATCGACGTTGCCCCCTTTGCCTCGTCGCTCTCTGCTTAGGGAAACTCGCATAAATTCCCTCGTTAGCCAGTTCCCGGTGGCTTTCGGTTTCGCGCGATTTCGAATTACGGATCGTTTGTATTGGACGGTAACGCCGACGGAATTTACTTTCCCGGTAACGACTGGAAAATGCTAAGCAACCCAGTAGATTTACGAATACGGGCAAGCACTATTGCACCGGGGGAAATTCCAACCCCACCATAACCGTGTCCAACGTTTGCGTTTACGTTACCGGTACATCTGGATCGCCTAGCAAAAGCGAAATTCATATTTTTAATCTGCGTGGAAGGAAAATATTCCTCACCATAGTGTTCAATATTACATTACTGATTTAGTCCACAATCTATCAACACAGGCCCAATATTAACCCTTAAGTGGACTCACAATCTCGACTGAATTATTTTACTTAATGTTGATTTTGGTAAATGGAAATCAACTTTCCTTTTAAAGCATTTAAAAAATAATGAACTAATGGAGGATTACATAAATTTTCTAATAATTATATAAATCCACTTGAGGGTTAATGAATCAGAAATAATGATAACGCTCTATCGATAGATGCTTCCACCAGTCGTTCTGCTATGTAATTGTTCGTATGAGAAACTTTCTGACAGTATTTACCAAGGGTCAATGTAACAAAACGAACAACTAATAAATGCTAATGTGAATGACAATGATGAAATAAAGAAAGTTCCTAAAGGAAGGAGAATGAAAGACGTAAACACGAGAAGAGGCACACGGTCAATTTGCTTTCGTCATTCCACCATCCAGATACTCCATAAAGTAACTAAGCCAGAAGCTTCGTAAAGCTGAAACTCGACCCACTTGCGGGCGCGCTCATCCCGAATATCCCGTTCGACGGGTTCTGTTTGAGGCACGGAACAATTCGCGACTCGAGTTCCCTCTAAACGTGTCAACAACGGGGCCCGAGTACCTCAGGAAACCGCCGAATTCGGCTGGAAACCTCGTCCCCGGGAACACAGCGATAACGATACGGCGCACTAACGACGAGCGAAACGTTGCTTTACATTTCGAGGCTGGGAGAGCATCTCATTCGGGATTCAAAGCATGCTCGCCAGTAAACCGAGCAATTTGGCCTGTCGTACGGCGCAGCATACGTGCAGAATTGCCTTAGCTTCTTCCACCTGAATCGTTCGTTCCGCCGTGTAAGGTGCGCTTCGTCGTTTCCACTTTACCACCGGTCGTCCGTGTTCCTCTCCTTCCCATTCCGTTCCCCTAATCTTCCTTGTCTCGCGTACACGGAGCGAATAGAAATTATTAATCAACCACGGGCCCACGGTAACACGCAGGTGCCGGATCCTGGGAAGCGACATGGGACGCCAACGATTCTTTCCTGGATCCTACCGACCAGCTTTCTTCGAGTTTTCGCGAATTTTCTATCTTTGGTAGATAGTGGGCTCGATATTGGGGAGATTGTGATTTGTAAACGGAGTATTTGAGTAGCTCTGTGCGTGGAAACTTTAATGTCTCTGTCAGAAGATTGCAAAAACTTTCAGTTGCACAGGTACTGTTGAATGAATCAGTAATGGGACTATCTGTAACACTTATTGAAAATTTGCAAACATCGAGTTGGTGGACAGTGATAAAAATGCTTGTTTATCAATAGCATCACCTCTGGTCTTTAACACTAAACCTACCACGACCTGTCAAATGACCATTTTTGCGACATAAAGGGAGATATCTTACGAATAAATGTCAAAACACAACTTTCTATAGATATAATGCAAAAATTAGAAGTACGTGGCTTCGTAAAAGAGAAAAAAGAAAAGTCGTTTGATAGATCTTGGTAGGAATGGGTATATACGAAGTGTTAATCGCCATTGTTTCTATCATAACTCGACTCAGCCTCCTATCTCTTACGTTTCAAGTGAACGTTATCGTCGCTCTTGCACCCCCGTATCAATATTTGTCACCAATCCCTATTAGAGCAGCATTGCGTCAGCTCCACAACAGAGGGGACGCAAATATTGCGCGGCAAACGTCAAGTCCAAGGGGGGACACCGTTCCTCGTAACGAATTAAATTATGCCATTCGATCTAATAATCCCCATACGCCGAAGTCGCTCCAGAGAAGGAAAAACAGTAGTAAAAAAGCAATTTAAATCATAAGATCAAAAATTTCTTCCAAGGAAACAGGGTTACCGGATTCGGCGGCGTCGAGAATTATCGTTGTTTCGCCCTCTGATCGTGATAATTAAGGATTTTCCCTGAGAAACAAGGCTAACGAGCTGCTAACGAGCAACCAACGCGCTTGGTATCCCAATCGATGCAGAGGATTGAAAAACGATCGCTGGAAATCGATTTTTACCCCGTGGTGCACACGTTTCAAGGTTTAACCGATTAGCTACCACTATTTCTATTCCCCCTTACAGTCCACGACGTATGCATGCATACTTTTGTAACAATAAAACTCCAATTTACAGTACAGTACTTCTTCTTAGGTAGCAGTCCTCAAATTTGTTATCCTTGCACTTTATTGTCAAAGATTATTGTCGAACGAGTGGACAATTTCAATGAAACGAAAGTCGACAGTTAACGGATTAGAGTCTAAAGATTGGGTTAACCGAGAACAATGTGAACATCCTGGATCTCAATTCAGGATTAGCGTAGATCGTTTAATCGCCGGTGTCTCTGGGCCTTCTCGGGGGGATTTTGCCAGTATCCTCATTCTGGGAACCTAGTGGACCACGACTAGAGATTTATCGCGGTCCAGGTTGCACCCTTCGCCTTGTCTCGTGCCTATTTTCCCCCTTTTTCCCTGAGAAAAGTCTCGCCACTCGGTGGCGCGCGGTTTTAATGAGTCTCCTTGCAGACAGCCGCACTTCAGACAGTGGCGTAACAGTTCAGACGACTCTGGCTTTTCTGGCTCCGATCCGCTGTCCTGTTCCAGGCTACGCGATTTTAATCCTCGTATAAATTTTATTTTATCGAACAAAGATTTCCCTATTCGCCGATATTTTTCAAATGGAACAACTTGGACGTCACGATTTATCTAATAAGGGCGAACTTTAGATATATTCTAATTATAGATGTTATATGCTAGCGAATTATCAAAGTATCTTGGGCAAAAGGATGTGTTTATCTAAGTTTATCGAACATCAACAGAGCAACACTGTTAGTGAATCATCGAAGCATCCTATCCACGAAGATAAGAGCTTATGATATTCAAACTATAGTAATTGGTTAAATTTATCTTCTGTAACATCTACGATAAGCAAAGCTGCAACGCTGACGATATATCAGGATATCCTGCCTGCAAAGATATACGGCTACTGCCATAATTCTCCAGCACCATTGACTGGTCAAACTTATCTAAATCTTTCCCACGTACAACACCGAAGAAGTAGCAATGCTATCTTGTTCAAGGAAACACAAATTACTCTCCTTATCCTCAAACGCTACTAATTGGTCGAGTTTATCTAAATCATTCTAACGAAGTTGCAATGCATCCTGTCCGAGGAAACAACTCTCGAAATCTTCAAGTCCAATTAAGCGGAGAAATTTATCTGAATCCCTTGGATATCTCTCATCAACACATGTACAACATATCGATGTCCAAAAAGACATAAGCTATTTTCCAACCTCAACAAAGCTGCAGCGTTAGCGATACCTCAGAACCTCCTGGGACATGAGTTACTGTCACGACTCTCGGAGCTCTATTAACTTATCAAACTTGCCTAAATCTGTCCCACAGCCAACACTAACGAAGCAGCAAAGCTCACGATCGATCGCCGCGTCCTATTCAAGAAGACGTAAGTTACTCTACCACGTTCAATCGCTAAAAATTTATGTAAATTTCCCTGACATCCAACATCAACGAAGCTGCATCGCCAGTGAATCACCGGAACGACCCATGCAAACGGACATCAGTCACTCACGCGATCTCCGCGAGATTTATCCGTATCTCTCGATCGTCAACGAAACAACAACGCCATTAAATCGAACACAAATTGCACTGTAAATTCTCAAACGCCACGATCAAATCGAAGTTATTCAAGGGAGTTTCCGCGTCGACAAAGTCGCGATGGCGAATCGTCGCGACGCGTCTCGTCGAAAGAGGCTCCTACGGTCCTGAAACCCCTATCAAGCGTCTAAATTTATCCAAACCGTGGCGTATTTGATACAAGGTTCCCAGAAAGCTCAGTAGCCCCGGCTAACCGATTCGCCTAACTTCGTTCCGCTTCTTGGCACGCGCTACGACACTGTCGTGTCTCGTAGCCGCTTCGTTCCACTCTGCTCCTCTTTCGTCCACATCCGCCCCCGCAGTCCGCCGCGGCCTCCTTCGGGGCTTTCAATATTTACGTGCCTGCTCGCTCGGGATGCCCGTGTCCCGTGGAAAGGCTACGTCGCGCAAGAACAAAGTGGCTTCGTTAGATGCAAATCACTTCTGGAAGCGATCCAAGGAGCGGCATAAAGGACAGGACGCGGGAACAAAAGGCGCCGTCCGCTGGTATTTCTGCTTGACAAATTCGGGACGACTCGCGGCCTGAATCGATGCACCCGGGGGAACCGTTCGATCCACGGAGATTCGTCGATCCTCGTTGTTAAAGCTGACGAACCGATTACTGCGCGATCCGAGCTCCGATGCTTTCGAAATCTAATTCTATTTGTTTATGGGAAAAATAAATTAAATTGCATTGGGGAGGGGACTTTAAAGCCTTCGTTAAGGCACTATTCGATGAAAAGTGTGAATGTATATGAATTGAGAAGTACGAATTATTCGCGATTCTTTGACTAGTTAAAGTTGTAAATAATTTGAAGTGAGGTACATCCTTACGTATTTTAATAATCTTAATCGATTGGTTACTCCAATAAAAAAATACTAAAATTTCTGTAATTTCATTTTTTGTCTCACTTCCTGACAACTCACTTCCTTAATCCAGACCTAACTCATAAAAATGGGCCGAAAAAATCCATTGGGTGAAAGGTTTACTCGTATACCTCGTCTGTGGTGGTATAGGCGCCGGCGCCAAACGACTCAGTCGATAAACACCCTAGCAGATCGCAGGACCACCCTCTCAGCCACCGTGAAACCTCTGTAAAGCCCAATGACATAAAACGCAACAGGGGCGACGGGCCAGACAAGGCCGACGTGGGGGTTGAGTGGCGAGAAATTCGCGGAAAAGGAGACCAGGTATTAACCAACCACGACGAGCCTAACTCCGCGACGTGCCCAAGCGTCTCTAACTAATACCATTCCCCCTATCCTGAGAAACTTGCGATCTTTCAAATTTCTAACCATAGTATACCCGTGAAAATAAGAAAATTGCTAAAGAATTTGAAAAATCGTGTCAGAATGTTTTGTGGGTGGCAAGAAGGTGATTTCAACGATCCCAGACGTTCACGATAGGCTTCTCGAGCGATCGGATGGGTTCTAGGAACGCCAAGTGTTATCTGGTAGTGCTCAGCCACTGTCCACTTCAACGTATCGGCTCCAAAGCCGAAGAAGCATCGCAAGAAAGTAAAATGAGCCTCGACTCTCTTCAAACATACTCGGCAAAGAAAACAAACGAGCGCCCGCGCTAATAAATTAGATCCACTTAGTCACGGATCCACGGCGCTAACAAGAACACGACCAAATATCGAGTATAGTAGCCCGTCGTTGGTTAATTTCAAGTTTTTAGGCGACGTGGAACACGTGTGTACTTTCTATCCTTAAGTTTTAGTATCGTGTAACAATTTTTAAAAGTATCAGTCTCTTTGGGACCAAACGAAGATGAATTCATGTCGATAGACGATATTATTCATTTCCGAAACAATATATCAAAGAATTTGTAATCAGTTTAGTGAACCAAGAATACGAAGTTATTAGGATTTTATCTGATCTGTATTATATACATACTATTATTTAGTATTTTTAAGTCAATCCCGGTTTCTTTAAAACTACCAAAGGGCTATCGACGTAAAAACGATTGCAAATGGCGCAGTAAAGGACACGATAGATCCATATGCAACCACCTCGAACGTAAAGGGAAGTGAATTTTTGGTATCGATGATTTTTCGATCGTTTGGTGGGACAGTTGGCCCTTCGCCCTTAGGGAATTCGCGTCCTCGACCTTCGAGGTGTAGTTCGCTCGAGCGCGAGCCAATATTTACCAGGAGACCACGAGCAGGGGAATTTTCCGTCCTGGAAGGACCCTCGATCGGGAGAAGAATCGCGCGGTGGGGGGTGGAACGTGGGAGCGGGTGGGTGGGAGTTACAGGACACGCCGGTTTTCGGGACGAAGGCGTGGGAGTCGAGGAAGCGTCAAGGACAATAGAAGGCTCGTGAAAGGATCAGAGGAGCAGGACGGGGCTGTTGGTCCGCCGTCGTGTGTCGGTGATTTCGTGCGGGACTCTGATTGGTCGGACGGCGGGTGGATCTTCGATTTACGATGCTGCTGTGCGTCGAATGACACGCGACTTCCTCGCGTCGGAGTCGATTTAATTAATCGGCGCCCGACTGGCTATTCACGACCGCGGCTGGTTTCTAGCCTCGCGGTCTCCTGATCCTGTTTCCTGCAAAGAGATTGATAGTTGACCCGACGAGGAGGGGGATAGAGGCACTCGATGGTCGCTTTCTCTTTCCGTCGCCCGTACGCGTTTTCTACCGATTTCGCGTCAAAGAAAATAGAGAACGATGCCATTTTTGCGATTGTAATACAATTAAAAGGATATTTACACTGTGAAGTGTTTGTTCTTTCTCTTGATTTGGTGACAGAATATTTCGAAAATAATGAAGCTATAGTTTGAATGGTACCCTTAATACCTAAGTTCTTGCACTTCGATTGGTCTATATTTATTACCTATGTAGTTTTGTTGAAGTAAGAAGTGTTTTTCTATACTTGAATATGATCGAGGAAGGTCGAGAAGTTTGTTAGTTACTTGGTAAACCTAACTGCTCCATTTTGGTCTCATAATCGATGCACAAGCATTGAAACAAAATGTGGTCATTTTCTCATTCGGTACATCCGAAATTAAGTCCTAAGAACATTCTGTGGACGTCCTCTGGATGTAGCGCGCTATCTACGATCGATCTATAATTCTTGTTTTATTTGTTTGTGTGAATACGAAGCGGAAAATCATGGCTGTCACGCGTGTTCGACGGTGGAAATGGGCGTGTCGTATATACGCGACTCATGCTAACGAACGTTTTAATTGAGTTTCGAAGTTAATTTAATTGATATCGATGCAAGGTGTCTGTTACGCGTGAATGAACAAGTGGAGGGGAGTTGTTAGCAAGGTTTCTTGATTTTCCTACGTGACTCAGGACTTTTCTCCCTTGTTTGTTAAATAGTTAATGTGCTTTTCGATTAACGATAATAATAAATGAAGAATTTACAAATGAGTAACGCAAAAATTCAATAGGAAATCTGGACCACGGAATAAAAGATTCAGATTTGAACCAAAATGGAGGGATTCGATCTTTTCTGAGGATTAAATAGCTACCTGCATAACTGTGTATCAATAACGAAAATTGATTTCATTTTGTTGTTGTTGTGGCGCATTTGAAAGTCGTTAGATACAATTGCAATTGTTTTAACGACCCATCGAGACTCGTATGAACAGTTTAGCGCAATGTGGCTCATCTCGTAGAGTGATCTATGCAAGTTTTCATCCTGTTCGATGCATTATATCTAAGTTACGATTTCCTGATTGGGAAAATATTGATTTAACTAATATTTCAAAACGTTATTACGAGGAAAATTTCGTGGAAAGGGTCCATAAGTTAAAAAAGCTAAGGATGGTTATTATAAAGGAATGATTGTGTGATTTGCTCATTCGCGGGGTCTGAATTGGTCTTGGCGAAAGCCATTCACCAAGTTTCTGTGGTGTAGTGGTTATCACATCCGCCTAACACGCGGAAGGTCCCCGGTTCGATCCCGGGCGGAAACATGTTTTTTTCTTTCGATTTTTTATACCCACGCACACTGAACCCAGTACGAAAAACCTCTTTAAAAATACGCACATATGAGCGTTTAGTTCTTAAATTATTTTAAATGAATTAGAAACAAATGTTCATAATTAAATTTTTCAACTATAGATCATTGATAGATGAAGTTTGAATTTTTGTTTATTACGAGGAAAATAATTTGGCCCTCAAGAGGTTTGCACGATCTTCGAATGATACATAGCGTTGTAATAAATGTAAAATAAAAGCTCGAGAAAGGGAGTACTTGAAAAATTTTTCGAAATCAAACGTGCTTCGATACCTCGATAAAAGTAATACTTATAGTGAATGTTAAATTCACATTATAATATTGCAAATCGTGTAATTTATTATGCCCAGGTGAAAAATATTAAAATTTCATCTAATTTATAATTAGTTAGTAGAATGTTTGGACGTGATTTGCTATAGCAAAACATGTTTAGACACAATGTTTCCGTGGTGTAGTGGTTATCACATCCGCCTAACACGCGGAAGGTCCCCGGTTCGATCCCGGGCGGAAACATTATTTTTTGCGTTCGATTTTCTTTGCTGAAAACTTCTCTGAATTATTCTGCTCGATCGAACAATAATATAATTTTAATTAAACGATAATAACACAAAAAAAAAGTGATTAAACAATATATTTCACGCTACCATCTCTGTGAACTCTACACCAGTCAGTTCGTTATTATTCTTTGCAATTGCAGGGACATTATAAAGTACAATTTTCAATATATTTTTAAGCTAAACTATAGGAATGGAACGTTACGATCGTTGCAAGAATAATTTAGATATGATAATAAATTAATAATAAATAAATATATAATGGAATAAAGATCTACGAGGAAATTAGACAAAGTATTAGAAAATGGAGGAACTGGTGAACAGAGGGAATAGATTCTAATAAAAAGAAAAAAGACAGGAAATGGAGGTCTGAAATTTAGAAGCGTGGCGTAGCAGAGCAGAGACGGATAACCGCGAGCGAGTAGGATGACAGTTAGCCGGGCGATATGAAAGATTTGTGCGGACGAGATTGGCAAGGTAGAAACGGGAACCGGTGTCAACTATTTTATATACGAGACAACAAAGGTGGAAGATCCATTTCCGTTCCCGTGTTGAGCCAGCCGAACTTTTAAAAAAATGACGCGATCGAATTTACGACCATTGTACGCGTCGATCCCGGAAACTAGAGTTTCGGATACATTGAACACAACAGTGTATATTGAATTACCGTATCACTGTAAATTGGAGTTTCATTACTGCGATAAGAAAATACATTTAAAACGTAGAATAAATCGATCTTTACATTTATGGTGTACTTCGTTCGAAGAGGAAGCACTTGGAAGTCATTTTATCGTTTCTAACAATAGGTCTTCAATGAAAATTACCTTTTAAATTATTAGAAAATAATCGCGATGGCCCTGCAAGTGAAAATTTAATTTTCTAATAAAATTGACGAGTCTCGAATTTTAATCGATTTGAAAGTTTACGAAGACAGCTCAGAAGGGGTTGAAGGGCGACTGTACCTGTACGTGTCCAGTGTTGACGAATAGTTTACAACGTAAACAAGTTTTTCTCGTTATTCCCGATCGCGGGACTATGAAAAGTCAACGTTTCGAGATGCACGCGATACGCCCTAGCAAACTCGTGCTCTCATGGGTCGACGCTGTCTAGAATAGACAGTCCCGTTTGCAGAGCATCGTTTTCGGGACGGGCGAACGTGCAATCGCAACGAACAACAGAGGGTGGTTTTCGAGGGTGCAGTTGGGAACGATATCGGAAGGAAAATCGGGCCGCGAGCCAACCAACGAATCAGCGACCGCGGCGGGCTGTGGCATATCGAGGTCATCGCACGAGACCTCTTTTTCGCGTTGCTGCTGACGATTCAGAGCGCAGAATGATTAACCGTGACCAAAAAACCGAACAAATTGATCGTCCCTCGTCTTTCCAAATAAAATAAATATATTCCAAGGTACACGGGATATTCTACTCCGAGTTTACACCGATCCTGTGCATATCGTGTAAAATGCACTTTTATAATCGCGTTCTGTACGATAAATCTGTCACGAATTAATTGTCGCGATATTTTTTGCAACCACGGTCCCGATATCCAGAAAAAGGGCACAAAAGATAGGAACGTTCACGGTTTTACTGGCGATCGGTTAAAACGCGAACCATAGGTAAAACCGACGCCTGCACCGGTCTTGCTTATCGATTTCCTTGACGTCGCGGAACGCTCTATCCTTATCAAAGAGTTACGCGTTCTTCGGCGCGGCTCGATTACGCCTACGATCGTAAACATCGCTCGGCGATCTTAATAAACCAACCGAATGTTCCTGTTTTTATCGATTCAACGACGCCAAGCCTCGATTTGTGGAAGTCGATAGAACGAAATACGCGAGGTCGCGACGATTCGTCGTGGTTGTTTCGCGGCGATAAAACGCGAATTTACGGGGGGGGAGTCGACGAACGAGAGTAGTTAGTATTGTGCTACGTTTACCGTCTCGGTGGAAAAAATTGATCGATGATCGCTGGCGAATTAAAAGGCGTAACGTTGTTAACAAATCAGCCTTCAAAGATGTGTACTTGTTAGATGTTATACTAATTGCAATATCTTCGCTTGTACGGAGTCACTATTATTTGTAAATCGTATTCTTCTGTAATGTTCTCATTGTGTATGTATGTGTGTGTGTGTATATTACAGTCCATATTAGAACGTTATAAAATAAACACGTGCCAAAGCCAAAACCGTATTGTGTTATATATATAACAAGAAGATTATTTAACCATTCTCTGGGACAGTACTGAACGATTTTAGAATGTGTAGAATAAAAGAAAAGACGAAGATTTCTCTCTATTTCGAGCCTAATACAAATGTTCGCGTTACGGATCCCCAGCGAACATTAACGAGGGATCGCTGTACCATCTAGACTCCACGTCTTCCATTTTGGAATATCTCGTCGTAATTTGTAAAATGACATGTTTCTTTCGTTTGGATCAGTCGTCGAGGAATGGCGCGATAGAGAATCGTGGCAAAGAGAGGAAGTTTGTCGCCCACGATGGATCGAAAAGCGTCGAAGAAGGCGAGAAACGGTGCAGGGGTCGCGATCGATATCCTGACATCCTGGCCCACGCGCGAAATCAATGCCTGTTGGCGCCGGTGAGGGCCGGTCACCATATTGCGGCCGGTCGACGAGCCGCGAAGGCCTGGGTAATAAAAGAGGCTGGTAGGCGCGGCTGTTCGAACCGGTAGTCGCTCGTACCAGATAAGATTAGCCTCTCTTTCGACCAGCTCATTCGTCCACTCCGACGATTTCCCATCGTCGAAACGAGGACACCCTCCGGCCTTTGGTTCTACGACGATTTTTAAACCGGGATGCAAAAGGAACGACAGCTGTTTTTTTATCCACTCCGGTGGTCTTTACCTGCGAACCATAATTGTATACGACTGTCGCAGTCTGGTCAAAGAAACTATGCAAAAGTCGGTAATGGATGGCCATTTTTGATTTAGTCTTCTTGACTTAGGTTGCAAGATTCTGGACCTAATCCATGGAAAATTAGACTTCCTCGAGCACCATTTCTGAACTTGCTAGGTCTTTACCTCTGAACCATAATCGTATTCAATTTTTTCAAAGAAACATCTGTGCAAAATTCAGTAATGACTCAAGCCTCACTTGTTGCTTAGAAGACTTAGGCGTTACCCTCCACTTGTCGACACTATACAATGAACGATGTTTTTGTGCAATGATCACGATTCTACTGTCTCTTTGCTAGAAAACATGATACAAATATTTTCAGAACTCCAATGTTTACGCCCCCAAAAAAAGATAGATACGAAGTAATACAAATATCGAGTAACATTGAAACAAAAATGTGTATGTATCGTACATACATGCCCTTTGTTAAATAATTTTAAAACAAATTAAGCTGATGCATTAACTTGTCTTGGATGAAATTATAAGAACAATAAATTCAAAATCAATTTTACTCGATAGAAATATTATCGTCGAAGGGCTAATTTCCTTGTTGCAGTATAACGCGAAAGAGACGTCGACAGTGACCAGCATTGTCAACGCGATGAATAGTCCATCGTCGTCGAAGGATGTTTGGAAATTTATGCAGGAATCCCGGCCGCATTCCGTCAACATGGCGACCGTGGAACGCGGCCGAGCGATGCTCCGTCGCTCGATTCCGTTCGAGCATTCTGCTCGAGAATCGTCGCCCGTTACCGACAAATTATGATGATTTTCTTCTTCGCGGAATGCGAATGCTCCGTAAGCGGATCAACGCGATGGACAAACCCATCTCCGAGCTCGCGAGAGTATCTGCACGCGGTTCATGGCGAAAGTTTCGAGAGTCTAGAGAACAGAGTTTGGTCTCTCGATGAGTCTTTCACCCTTTATCAAGCAATTTGTATTTTAGATGCATAGAAATTGCTACCAGCTTCATGATCTAGGTTTAACAACTGTGAAACTAGAGCCAATTTTGGTTGAAAACTTCGGTTTTATACTGTGAAGTTTGAAAATTAATTATATTTGTTTTGGTTGTGCAACCCCCCTTAAAACGGTGTGTTTGTTATTCCATTGCATTCTATCGCTTGTATACGAATAAACCAATAAGAAACAAGCAAATTATATTGTCGAAGAGAAGATACAACTTTTTCCTTTACAAACTACAGACTCGTATCTTCGTTTGGAAGAAAACTACATGCCCTAGTTTCTACATGTTGTAATACGTTGTATAATCCCTGTAAATATAACCCAAACGAACCGTTTTGGTTGTTTTTATGTGCTCGAGCAGCGTGGAGGCGAGGTTCCCCACACGTTGGGATACATCCAGTGTGTCTTAAAGTTTATCAGTATGCTCCGTGGCCGCGACAAGAATTATTCGGTCGTCCATGCGTGTTTACGTCCGCGAGTCGCGAGTTTTTCCACGTTCCCCCCTGTTCACCCGATATATGGGGAACGGAAAGGACTCCGCCGACATCAAAAGAAGGAATACATTATCCTCTGGCAGCCGGCCAAGGAAATCGGTCTACGGCTGGCTGGCGTTTGCGCCCCGGCATGCGACCATGCAACTATATCCGGTGGTATCGCGAGATCCTAAGTGCAATTTCTGGCCCCGTTTATTTTCTCGTCGCAACTAGAGATTCTTGGCAGTTGCTCTGCGGATCGAGGCCTCCTAAAACGTCGCGATCGTTGCAGTTTTACCACCGGGACTACCCACTCGATCTATTTTACGCGAGGATTACCGTAAGAGTATTAATTCGTGAAGTTCAAGGATTAAATTCCATTAACGTTGAGAGAAGATCTAGTTGGGATCCGTTGAGATAAGTTTCGACTACGTTCCGAAGAGTAGAAAGAAAATGGCCCCGGATCTCCTTCTCCCTTCAAGATATAACCTTCCAATTTCTGAGATTATAATTTGATGGTTTTCATTAACAATCTATGGTGTCATTTTTAATTAAATAAACAATTAATGATCAAATTTTAACATAGAACAGTCGTACGATTAATAGAAATTGCTGAAACATCATTAGGTATGTAGCGTCAAAGTAAATGTTAAAATAAACATTGAAAACAACATAAATAATAACGGTTGATATGGTCATCGGATAGGGGATGAAATGCCCTTTAAAACGAGCGTTCGAACCAGTCGATAGCTTTATTAGTTCCCGAGATATGGGGATTTTAATTTCAAGTCGATGCGGTGGCTAGTTTCAGAGATACGAGGGTCCGAAGCGTTTGTTTCGATTCATTGAGTCAATGAACTCGCGCGCGCGAAAATAGTAAACAGTGCGTAGTAGATTCTTGGAAATACTACGACTTCCTGGTCACGTGACTGTCTCGACTCACGCGCGACAAGGAGGTCCAGCGCGACGCGTCAGACGGAGACAGAGATAGTCAAATTAAGAAAAATACCCTTTTACATAAATTACGATATCTCGAAAACGGTAAGTCGGATCGACAAAAACCAAAAACCATTTTAAAGGGGAGGCTTTGCCGCTGCCTACAATACTTTAATAATTAATAAAACACTAGTAATTTCGGAACTGCACGCGTCTAAAGTTTTAGTATTTTTAATACGCGTTAATAGGCTTTCGTAAGGCGGTGAGCGCGTGGACAGTGGAATTTAAAAAATTATCTTTTACATAAATTACGATATCTTCGAAACGAAAAGTCTGATCGACAAAAACCAAACGCCATTTTAAAGGGGAGGCTTTGCCGCTGCTAACAATACTTTAATAATTAATAAAACACTAGTAATTTCGGAACTGCACGCGTCTAAAGTTTCAGTATTTTTAATACGCGTTAATTGGGCTTTTCTAAGGCAGAGCACGAGATATAGTGATCTAGGAAGTCTAGTTCTTCCGTGGATTAGGTTCCAAACTGATCCAAAATACTGAAATAGAAATATCAAAGTTTCGATGATCGTCTGACGTTTTGCAACGAACGTGGAAAGCCATTAAAGTTCAGATGATAGATTCGTGGGTTATAGGGGTGGTTCGAACCCCTATAATCCTCCGTGTGTCTATTATTGACTACCCTGTTCCGTGTCGTACGAAATGCGGAAGAACAGGTCGAAGCATCCGAGCGTCGGGACAGCGTGACGCGTATTGTCGATATTTTTCGCGACACCACTTACGAGCGCCGCTGAAACCGGTATTTTTATCCTAACGGAGGCGCGTTATGCGTGCGGAGAACGGTGCTGGAAATTCTCAAAGTAATGGTGAACGTGGGCTGCGTGACATCCCGACGAGAGATACACCCGCGAGGAATCCACGCGTCTACGGCAAGGACACGCGTAATCACGATTACGTCAACGGGTGGGGCTCCCCTCGCCTTTCGACCCCTCCATCCACCTGCCTCTCGCGGAGGGGGAAAATTGGGTTAGAATAACATTAGGTAGTTCGAAGTTATATTTATGAATTGATAGTTTGTCGAGATACTCAAACATAAAAACCTGTAATTGATTAACACATATGTGACACCAATGATCTATTTTATATTCACATAAATAAATCAAGTATCAACCATTATTATACTATCTAAAATACTATATTCCAAATATCCAGTTGGCTAATTGTTTAATATATGTCGATGTAATTATATGAAAATTTATGCAATCTTCTATTAGTTCATTTTCAATTTCGTAAAAATTCAATTTGGTAAAAATCAACATTAAGTATAATAATTGAGACTGATAGGCCACTTAAGGGTTAAATACATTTTATTCATAGACAATTGAAGATTGCTATAAATATAGTCTATGAACGATTCTTCTAATGGCGACGTAAATGTACTTACTGTTCGATCGGAACACCTGACAGTTCCAGCGAAGTAACGAGTAATTATGCACGCTTACCGGGAGGTGTAACGCGCGTACTGCGAGCATAATCGTCGCAAGACGTCGTTCGAGCCGCGATTCAACCGATAGAATTCCATCGCAATTGGGGACAGCTGAATAAATTCCGCGGCAATACAGCCGGTCGCACGCCCACTCGTGTCGATGCGTCGAGTGGTCGATTATCTTTTAGTAGCCGATAACAGTATCGACATGAGAACGAGAATGTACCGGGTGACCCACGGCAGCCGCGTGACGGCCGCGTCGAGCGAAATAATGGCTCACGTGGCTCTCGCGACGCTCAAGGTTTTACGATCGCTCCGACGCTCGTTGGCCTGAAAAACCAGAGTCCAACTCGCCGGGGGAATCCGTGATGTCTTCGCGAGAATTCATTTACCGTGTAAAAAATTGCGGAGATCGTTGCAGGTTTTTCCATCGGCGGTTCGACGAGGGAAACGTCAAAAGCGAGCTGAGGCTAGGACCACTAGTTTCTACGTTCTTCCTTATCTTGCAATTGAAATCAACGAAGGCAGCCAAGACTGACGTTTTTATGTTTGTCTTGATTGTTTTCAATTGTAAGACAAGGAAAAGCATAAAAACGGACGTCTTTTCGGGGTAAATTCTCGTGGATTTTGACTATCCTTCTCGGTAGACGATATTTCGAATAATCTTTTTCGGTATTTATAATCGCAGAGAGTCTTCGAGATATTAGCAACAAATTTTGGTCCCATTTCCTCTACCGGAAACTCGAGCCCTTAGTAAGAACGACTTCCGTTGCCCTCCGGATAAATTGGATATCTGGCGGTCCTTTGCTCGTTTCCCTGTTTCGCGCGTGTTTATTTGTCGCCATCGAGGGTTTCGCGAGGGCCGACAGGATTTACGACGCTACTCCGAAAGGCACTTGTTCGACCCCTGTAATGGGCTCGTCGTTGTAATATTTCGTTGGAAAAATCAGGGGTTGCTTCGCACAAAAACGTCCCTCGAAGCAAGGTGCGCTCGACGCATAATTGCTTCCTCGTCATTGAATTAACCCCTTCACGGTTTTCTTTTCGATGCACATCGGTCTCTCTTTAATTGTCAACCCTCTGCGGTCTGTAATTAAACCGTAGACAGCTCGAAATTAAAACTAGGAATCTAACATTCGTAACTAAATGGATGCTATTCCATAAATACGAAAGACCGGTTTCACCAGCGAGCGCGAAGGAATTAACCAACTACGCGACACAAACGTCCAATAAACGACCATAACAAAATATTTTAATCCGTCCTCGAGCAGATAGCGCCGCTTGATACGATAATGCTCGTTTGTTCTTCGTTGCACAATCATTCTGGGGGTAAAAAGCGTTCAACGAAACACACACGATAAATTTTCATTCGCTCAACCAGCCGCGCGCGGTAAATTTTCATTCGCCCGACAAACCCTGCGCAACAAATACTCTTTAATTATCGCGATACTAAATTTCCTTTTTAACCTACTCGAAAGATTCGTTAGATACGTTTTTCGCAATTTTTTGGAAACGTGCAAGGAAGGTTTGAAGTTACAGTTCATTATTTTCTAAACGGAAGCAACACCTGCGTAAAATTCTTCCTCGTCAAAGAGTTCACCATTTGCCTTTCTCTATTCTTTTTTAATTTTAATGGTGTATTAAAAATGCAGTTTGTTCTTTATGGTGGTACCATGAAGTTTGTATCATTGGTGGAAGTTTATTATTTTCCAAACGGAAGAAGCACCTGCACGGAGCGGCTCGTCGTGAGAAAAGTTCGCCCTCTCCCTGGTTACGTTTTGTCTTTAAACCCGTCGCACGATGATTCGCAAACTCGCGCGTGAGTGACATGTGTCACAAGGTGCGTCGAACCCTTGTTCGAAGACGCGTCAAAAGTTAGCCTACTCCGGAGCCGCATACACGCACACACACACACCACGGCGGAATAGTTGCCCCCCTGTTCATTGTACTCTTCTAATACGGAGCGTGCACGGACGAATTCTTTTTCTTCGTCGACGTACGAAAGCGGGAACGGAGAGGATTCCGGGACACAATGCGACGTAATTGGAAGTCACCGGATGCTGAGAATTGGCCGTTTCCCATGATTCGTGAATTTATAGGGTAAACGTTATCGAGCGACGACCCAGTTCGCGAACGACCATCCGCTACGGACTTCTTTCGTCCTCGAAATTGCTTACGCTTTGCGTTTTCTAATTCCTTTGGCTTCGATTACCCTCCTGGCTGCACCAGGAAACCCATCTAGGGGGTGCAACAGAGTCCAGTTACGTCACAATACGGTCTTTGCAAGATACTTATTGTAAAATCCGTCATTGGTTCTATTAGCAGGCAAACCACCCCTCAGGAAGCAAATTACTAATTGTTTGGGCTTAACATATTGACTACCCATATATGGATCTCACTAAGGAGGTAAAAAAATTAATTCTGGACAGTTAGAATTCTTAAATTTGAACGAGGCTGTAAAAGTAAACAAGTTTCGTTTTCGTGGGCAATTTGAAGACTTTGATCTGGGGTTCAGTCAACGTGTTAAGCAGCTAGTTCAATAGTAATATAAAAATATGGTGCATCCAAGTTTCTAAGAGCTCTATCGTACATTAGTATGAAATCGTTGACAAGTGAATTTATATTTGCGGAAAGAGATCGTCAGGGGTTGGTACGGCCCTGATAGAGACAACGTAGTTGGCAACGCGCGATAGAGGTATCACTGGCGTCAAGTCGAGTGCCCCGTACCATTGAAATTACGTCGGACATTAATGAACCGATATCGAGCAAAACGCAAACGACGCCGGCCGTTTCGCGCGCCCTTCGTGTGCGGCGTCCGCTCGGCGGAGCCTCCTTCTCCTTCGCTCGTACCTTTCCACGGCGTATCTTTTCTTTTTCCCTCCTGTCCCGGCCTCTCTCTTCCTCTCGCGACGAGATTTATTAACACGCGGCGCGCCTCGCGGGGATACACGCGTTGCGAATTACGGGCGCATCCCGTGCGCCGCGCGAGAACCCATCACCCAGCGCCTGTTTTGCACACAATGCGACTTATGAAAAATATCTGTATTAAATAACCGCGTTTTCGACGTGGCCGTCTCATTGTTCGCCCGGTACGACGTTAAATCACCGAACCGACCCGCTTTTCGCGACCCTCGACGAACCCGTCATCGGCTGCTTCCCGAAACGGGACACCGGCCACTCGACAAAGACGCGAAATTAACCCCCGTACTACCAAACGGGGAGAGGAAGAGAATTAACCCTCGAAAATATTATTTCTTAGTAATTTAAATGCATGCAAATTTTACCAACACAACGATACGAGTCTATGTCCCAATTAAAATTAAAAACCAGTGTTGACGTACGATTCGACTCCAAATAATTTTTTGATTCAAACAAGGGGTTGATTTGCATTTAAACACTTTGATGGCCACGTGTATCGCGTGCAAAGAGCATCTAGAATTTGACTAGTGTCTTGCACCGTTAAAAAATTCTGTACGTAACAAACGTAGCACCCAAGTATCCGGGAAAGAATCTCGCCACGGAAGGCGTCGTCGTTCAGCCACCGGGACACGGAGGAATCCCATTAAGGTAAATCCATTTCCTGGTGGATCCACTCGAAACGAGCTCATCGCGACTTATCACGCTGCTCGATAACCAATCTGCTTGGAAGAAAGTTTGATTCCTCGTTCCACGCGTCGACGGCGTTTCCTAAATAGACAATCAACCTCCCTGCCCCCCAAAGAGAGCCCCCCCTGCTGCGGCCGGGATATTGTCGCGCAATTACAAATTCCCACAGTGAACGGCGCAGGGTTTGCCCCTCTGTCGACTATCTCGATCTTCTTTCCACGACGATCTCTCTCTCTTTTTCTCTCTCTCCTCGAGGTGGTTGATTCTTTTCAAGGCGGACGGCGTCGGAGAAAGAAAGAGGGTCGATCGCCGCCGCGTCCGTGAAGCTGTAAACAGCGTCGAGGGCCCGCTTTCCTGCGACACCGAGGCGCGACTTTTAGGGGGGTAGTCTGCTTTACCAAGGCTGATTAAAAACCCTTCTTTGCGAATTTTTTGGGACACCAACAATTCTTAATGGTTGATTTATAGCAACGAGAACTCCCTGACGTACGAACAAAATTGCAAAACTATGATGTCCAGTGTATAGAATTTTATAGAGATTAAACTAATAAACTAAAATTAAACAATTTTAATTTGTACTGCAACATAGTCAGTGATAAAACGGATAGATTGAATTCGAAAATTAATTAAAATTTCTTTTCAAACGGATCGAGTTTCGCGATCGCGTCGAACCGTCAGTCTGTTTCTTGAACGGATACGAATCGAGCCTCTCAGCGATTTCTTGGCCGTTCGAGCGAACCGAGTAACAACGTTAACGCGCGACGAGCAAGGTGGGAAACGTGTCGGGTGTGTATTTAGCGCGGTGAAACCTCCGACAACGGACACCGTTAACGTTCATCTTTGTCTGGCGAACGCTGGGAGTTCCGTTAGCTTCTTTCGTGACAGGTACTCTCCTTTCTCGTTTCTTTATCGGTAAATAATGGATAACGAGATTATTCGACAACGAAAGGTGTGTCTTTTGTGCCAGGAAAATGCACTGGTCGAAATAATTAGATGATCGCTCACTCCGAACGACTTTATCAGCCGGACGTATCGCGATTTAAAGCCACCGACGTACACAGCCTGTCCCTGTTTTCATCGGCCAGATGCTCGCCGGAAGAGGCACCGATTTCTCAAAATCTTTTATAAACTGGACATCGCTAATTCACAAAATATTATACTTCGATGTGTACTTTTATAAAGATCGCAATAATATCATTTGTTGCCTGTACAACACAATTAAATCTCTCATTTAATTTAAAGAAATTTGTGAAAGCATCTGCTAATTGAATTAATATTTCCCGCGCCAGTTTACGAAGGCTCTCGTGATAAGAAAAAGATAAATTGACGTTGCAAATGATAAATGCGAGAGAGAAGCGAATTTCATATTCGTTAGAATTTCAACGAGTTTTTAATGGAACAAGAAGCTGTTATAATATTTATCGTCGGTTAAAAAAAGGTATCCCTTAAGTTAATGACAGGGAACGGATAATACCGACAACGACTTCCTCGACGTCAATAAAACTACTTCGGTTCAGAGGCCGAACCGCTTTAATTAAGCGCATTCGTTTTAATTCGACTTGAAAGCGGCTGTTTAATTTGATTTTTCTGCGTCACGGCAGCATTCCATCGGCCGCGCGCAATCGTCCTTCTTAATTCGCTTGACCTTCATTTATTCAATAAATTCACCGGAGTCGGCTGTCATGCATGAAAAGAAAAAAGACAAGAGAAAGAAAATCGGAGCACCATTGAATCGCGTTTCGGTTTTATCCACGTTGAACGGAATTATCTTTCGATACAATATTGCGCAAGATAAATGAGCGTTCTAAACACATTTGATCTAACCCTAAACGCCACTAGTATCGCTAGAAATTATAATACAGTAGGGTAGAATGTTAACTGATCCGAGGATTTGATCTTTGGTATTTCTGGTTCTATTTCTATGTCAAAGTATGTCACCAAGAGCTAAATGATGATGACTAAGGGCTTCTCGTCCTTGCACCGTCCCATTAATCATATTTCCAGCTCTATAAAAACAACAGCCAACTTGTTATTTAATTTATCTTGCGACAGAAACGATTCTTTTGGTAGATATTTTAGAGTTTATCGTAAAATAAATAAATAATTAAATCGGTGTGGAAATTATCGGTTGCTAGGATCAAAGTTGCCCGCCATTTTACCCGAGTAATCTGGCGGAGGATAATCGAACGAGGAAGATAATGGAAACAAAGTCTCGTTTCTGAATGGAGGTTCGATAATAGACGATAAAGAGGCTAAAGTGTTTATAAATATTTGCGGTGTGGCGCGGCACGGTAAGTTCACAGGCGAACGCTCGTAAATCCCAGAATTAATGCGTGAAAGTGGAACACCGTGAAAAAGTAGAGTGAAGTAGAACGGTTTAGGAAAAAAATTCGCTTCTCCGACAGGTAAATGTAAATGCTCGCTGAAACAGGATGTTGCAACCGCGCAGGAGTTGAGGAATGCGCCAAATAGCCGTGGAAAAATTCGCTTTAAGGAACGTTTAGGAGGCTGACTCGAGGAAGGATTGAATTTGGACCTCCGCCATGATGGATTTTAAAAAGAATTTCACATGAGAAAGTACTACGAAAAATAAACGATATCGATGCCTAATTTGCACAATTTTTTCACTGTACAAATAGGGGTTTTAGTATCGTTTCCTGCGTTTGTCCCGTTTTTAGAACAAATGCGCTTCTTCGGCGAAGCCCCTCGATTAGTCTCGTTCGATTGGGTCTCGTGAAAAGAAGTAAGAAGTGGAAAACGGATGGAAAAGGAGATGACAATGGACGATAAAAGGAAGAAGGTACGACGCGGAGGGCAAGAACAAAAGGGCGAGAAAGAAGCTATCGAAAGGGGCGAAAGGGATAGGAAGTGGAAAACCGGGAAGAAAGGAAGGATGGCTGAGTGTACGTAAAAGGTAGAAAGACGATAGGAGAAGCTAGACACAGAGAAATCACGCTCTCTCCCATTTTAACGCGTGGTTCTTATGAATCGAGGGGAGGGCGTAACCCAGATTACTGCTCACCGAACTATAATATTGCGCGAACAGATCGGCCTGGGCATGTAACGGGTGATCCTCGCGATATTGTCCCGATCTTGGCTCCTTTGTGACCGCTCTCGGTGGTTCTCAACCCACTCTCAATCATTTAGACCGACTTTTGGACGAGTTAGAATCGGGAGCCTAAGCTTTCAACTATATAAATTATTTTTTCTATTTGTCTACGTAGAAAAATGAATCGAAAATGATATTTTTTAATAAATGTCAAAGATTTGTAGAGCATGCATATAATTTGACTGTGTTAGAGACTTAGTCTTCGTTGCTCTTTTGATTTAGGTTGTCACAATAATTTTTCGAGGCACAGGAAAGACTGTTGCAGTCGCTCGATCTTGGCGTCGCGGATCATTAGCCAGCAACCACAGATTTTTAAGGGATCGATCGATCAACGTAAAACAAATCGTTGGTAGCTCGAAACCGATATCTTAAGTCGATGATAATCGCAAGTCGCGTACCGGTGCTGTCACTGTCACCCGATCCACGATGAAACGGTCTGAACAATGCTGTCGAAACGTTGGACGCTTTCGCAAGAGGACACGGTTTATATTCGGAAACCTCGAGCAGTATCAATTGCAAGTGCGGAGGCCGTGAAAGCCTCAAGCATCTCAATTAGGGAGCTATTGTTTTAATTAATTTGTAGCTGTGTCGGAACATTGATCGATAACACTCGGGGCATTAATTAGTAATTGCGCTCCGATCGACTCTTCAGGATCGTTCCTTGTCTAATTCTTCGCGTTCGGTTCGAATCCTTAACTGACGTTCGATTCAAGATTTAATTACGAGCGTCACCAATGTCCTGAATAGAACTATCGATCACGTGTAATACATATTTTAAAAAAATCAATTCCCGAAACCGTGTCGAAGCAAAGGATTCTGGTAAAACAAAATAGAATCGAGAATATGTCTCGAAATCTTGCAGAACAGTCGACTCGATCGTAAACTGTTTACCTGTCTCAAAATTCCTGCACCAAACGTGTTGGAGGAATTACTTATAATAGAGTTTAGCTGCCATTTTGTTCACCTTTATTTTAAATCCACTATTTCTAGATGCATTTAAAATATAAAGTTTCTGCAAAGGTGTTAGACATTACAGATCTTCGACAATAAAAGGCTCAGTATCGCGATCAACTCTTTCATCCCCGAATCGTTAAAAACAGATATATCTCCAAATGTTTCGATTCGTTTCCAAGCGTACGCAACGATTCCCACATACCACAACGCCACGTACAGTCGTACGAAACGGGAAAGTGTTAAATAACAGCCGGGAGAAGTAAACGGGGAGGAAAGAAAAAAATCGCGACAACCTCCCCGGTAGGAAACTCGTTTCCATCGAGAACCCCGAGGACACGAATTCCTACGGAGTCACCCGGTAGGTATTCCCGAAGGATACCTCGGAATGAAACGAGACGGTAGTGCCCCCTCTCATTTTCTCCCCCTCAACCTCCCACTTTCCCCCTCTCTCTTAATCATTCTCTCGCTGTCTCGCTCTCTCTCTCTCTCTCCGTTCCCCACACAGACACAGGGACACGCGAACACGCGCGCGTACATACGCTCTGTGGCTGCCACTCCGGTGTTCAGGTAGTGTCAGAATTCTGGCGCGATACGAAGGGGTGGGAACCCTTGGCGGTCCGAATTCCCAACCCCGACGCGACCTTGCGCTCGCACATGCCTGCACACAACGCTGTTCTCCGTGGATCTCCCGCTTCTGTATCGTGGTTCCAGGTTCGAGCGCGTGCGCGCATCTGCATCGTCCGTGTGTCGCGGTGCACGTATGCACCGCTAAGTATGCAACGCTGCTACGTCGAGCATTCCACCGTGCACTTATGCGCACGTTCGTGCCGGATACTAAGGTAAACGTCCCATTGGTAGGACGATCGAGAAAAAAAATCCACATTATCAAACCTTCGCGATCCTGTCCAGATCGTATCTCGTTTCAACAAATTAGACTCGACGTACAATTCTTTCAGTGTTTACGTTCAACGAGAATAGACAGCATCTCATTCATCGACCATTGCTTGAGCCTTTGTCTATAACTTCTATAGATTTTTGTTGTTAGATCTTTCTTCTCGTATGTAATATCGTGATTCGAATATCTGACAATGCAATTCTCGAAACTGCTGACTCGGAAGATCTTGAGATCGCAGGCTGCGTCAGGTTACTATGACACAGTAGAACCTCGATTATTGCAAAAAATCGGGCTCGAAAGTTCCTTGCAACACACAAGCCAATCCAATGGATCCACACACGGCGTCCCTCCCCACTCACGGGCCCATCCAACCTCACTTGTTGCTTAGCAACCATCTCCATCTGTCGACGCCATGATAGGATCGAGGATCTCTTGCAATAATCGAGGTTCTACCCTGCTATCTCTCTTCTCGTATCTTCGAAACGAACACTTGCATTCCACACATGGCTACGTAAAAATTAACAAATATAATCAATACCTTTCGTATTCACAATTCTATTTAAATTGGAATCGATTCGACCCTATGGGGACCAATAAAAAAAATGGCGTCCAGTTAGGATGGGGAGCTTTTTCGATAGTCTGTTCGGTGGATTTCGAAGCACGGTCGCGTCCCGGGAAAGGTAAACGTTGGAAACCATCGTCGAAAGCCACGAGAGGATGCTCTCTGCGAAATGGTCCCGCGTACGTCGATTTACGATCGTTGGCGCACCTGGTCGGCAATAGAGCAGCTCTTGGTCGAAACACGGGCATGCACGCGCGTTCCCGTATATCATTGGTGGTGTAAGTGAGAGCGTGCAACACACGGGTGCAAGTTGGGTCGCGCGGCTGACCCAGATACGCGGAGCGTCGTTGTACGGAGCGAAACGCGATTGAAAGAGCCGCTCTAGATTTCGCTGCCGTTTATCGTTCCATCCGTGTCATCGACGGACTAGCCGCCTATCGGGCGAAAAATCGTCACGCGAGGCCTCGATCGCTACGATCGATCGCGAGCAAGCGCTAGCGTGCGCCAGCTTTTTGATCGAATTGTAATTCGGTAATTGTCGCAGACAGGTATCTGTCCCATCGTTGTTAAAATCGCGTTTAGTTTGTATCAGATTTACCCGTGGATCTATAATCGCGGAACTCCTATACTTTGTCCAACGAGACTAGACAAACAAAAGCAAACGGTGGTGAAATAAAGACTATGAGGATATAGCTAAAATACTCGAAAATCTGGCGCAAGTGCACCGGCCCTGTTCGAATTGTAAAATTGTAATCGGAGTTTATCAATCTGACCGTTCATTTTGCAGTTATTTTTGGTGGTAACCAGGTTTGTACGGAGACGGGGAAAAATTAGGATCGATACTTGGCGCACGTGCACCAGCTTCGAACGGTAAAACAATCGAAGCCATGATTTCCAAAACAGCAACTGTTTTTAACACGAAAATCTCGTTCCTAAAGTCTCTTTCAACCTCAAACGATCGTCAATATTGTATTGGGGTTAGACTGGAGCAATATGTCGGATCTTGTTCACGGAAGCATTGTTTCTATAGCGATATGTAGATCCGGAGGATGATGCAAATGTCGCGTACGTTATATGTATTAATGTAGTCTGTCATTTAGAGCCATTGAATGTAAATTTTTAGTTATCGATGATTATTGCATTGCTATTTTTGGCCCGAGTCAAGGGCATGCTCGAGACCTACTGCGCTGACTTGCAATAGAAATTTTTAGTTGCATAAACTAGCAGACAACGAAATCTTTTCAGTGATTGCACTTTTTAAAAACTCTGCTTAGAATACTTATACTAGTGTTACTTTCCAATCTGGAAGGTAGCTATAGGGAGATCGAGAATAATTCTAGTAGAAGTGGGCTGTCCATGTCAGACCTATTCTCCTTAATATTTGGCACCGCCTCGATATTGTTTGAATTGCTACATATTCTTCACTAAAATACGCGTTGTTTGCATTTTGAAACATTAAAATCCTCCAATCCGTTCAAAAGTTATGACGTTTTAAATGTACGCATGAAACTTTAGGGGAATCATTCATTCATGGTCAGACATTATATTTTCGGTAATGAATTTTTTTTCTCGAAACTGAGTAAGATTTCGGAGGTATGTCTATTCACCAAGGATGATTGTAATCGACCCCCGAAACTAAAAATAATTTTTTTAGAACGATTTAAAATTTTTTAATAACTTTTTATCGAAGCCTCAATCAAGAAATTGATATTCTTGATTTTCGTCTTATTTTGGCCTCTAGAATCTACCATACTAAATTTTTCCTAGGGGTGGTCGAACACCCTGTATAAAGAAAAATTTAATCACATCCATAAATTTACAAGAATATTGTTTCATTTAAATAATTGTGTCCACTTAATTATACTTAATTTCTGGTGTCCCAATGTGCCGTACGAGTCCCATGGAACGTTTTGTCGGACAGGTTTTCGCGTTTTCCGTGGAATCGTCCCGATGGACGATGAAAAAAATAGCAAACCCGCCGAAAGCGAGAGAGAAATGGAAAAGCGTGGCCGCGGAACGAGGTCGAAGTCGAACGGAAGACAAGATTGATTACCAAGAGGAACGTATGGAGGGTCGGGGACGACGCAGAGACAAAACAGATCGAAACACCATCCACGCTGGGGGCGGGTTTCTATTCGAGCACCCTCCAGCACGCTCGAGTGCCTTACTAATTCGATTAAACGTCCGTCCCGACCTTCCGTACCTCCGACACGTGACAGTCTAATTAGCGTGCGATTATTTCTGCGATACAGAGGCCGACGCGTCTCTAAGCACGGGCTACGGAATGTGGCAAGAAACGCTGCGAATGTCGTCATCAAATATTTATCTCCGTTCGTTCCACCAGTGGTGAGTATTGTTTCGGAGGGATTCGTTCGACAACGACTGGGCCGAAACCTCGATCAAGGATGGGGCTGCTCAACAAGTTAAACAAGCCTCTCGAGCCTCAGAAGCTCCCTAAACAACGTTATTAAAACATGGACATATGCACAGTATTTTATTTTCTTGTATAAATTATTTATGTAAGAACTTGTTAGTAAATGTAACGACTAGTGTTAGAATCGAAAGGGTTAACCGATTGGTTTTTTAACTACCTCGTCTTTGTCACGTTTGTCGAGATTACAAATATATTTTGGATTTTACAAAAATTTAAGGGGGAAAAAGTTGACAGTTAACAAGATAAGTCGCACGACCTTTTACGTGTCGCGCTGAAGATATTTATGCAACGTCGCCGCTACCAGAAATATCCTCACGCATTTGCTATTCACATGGAACGTTCTATTCGTAACGTTCGCGAAACGCTTGATAAATACATATTAAAATGTTACTGTAAACTTCGTGCACAACGTTTATCGGGTAGCTTCATTTTCTATTTTTTGACTTATGTTATTTTACTTGCATTAATGCTAAAAAAGTATTTTATATGCCATTTTCTGCAGAAGAATCCTTTGTATCCTTAGATCGAGATAATGGAGAAAATGGAGTTGTTCGATTTTAATAACGATAGAACTATATTTAGATATGTACAGTAACATTCTGCGTATGTTTATCAGTTCACAAACGTTACAAATGGAACGATTCGTATGAATAGTATATGAGGACATTTCTGGTTGCGTAAACGTCTCATATGGTACGGAAAAGGTCGCACACCTTAAATGTAACGGTTCTGAAAATATTTTGCACTTTATCGTGCAATTAAATATCCTTGCATTACCGTGGAGGACCGAAAAAAACTATAATCTTCAAAGAGAAAATACATGCAAAACGTATGCAGAATATATCTCATAAAGCAACATAATAACAATATTCCATAAACGCATCGCATCTGCAGTCTAATTATTATTACATAGTAAGGTATATAATTTGAAGTTCCATAAGGTCTATTTAATTTATTTTACCAATCAAGACTCTTACTGTAAATTACTTCAAATTATATACATTTTACTATTTTTTCAATATTATATTTCTATAGGACCGCCGAGGATAACAGAACCTAAACAAAAGGTTTACATTTAAGTTGTGTCTAAATTACGTTTCTCTATAAGAACTTACAAAGCATAATGCACAAATTCTGTAAAAAGTTCTCAGCTATCGATCGAGCACGCGGAGTTAACAGACTATCTTTAGACCATGTCTTAATCATAATCTATCTTCTAGGTACGACGCTTCTTCTAGCATTCTATCAGCGATTTTCTGCTCATGACAAAAGGTACTCGCGATGCTTACCAAGCTGGATGTGCATCGATCATCGTGACCCTATGAGAACCCCATTTATCTCGAAAACGAGAAGCTAGTTACCTCGTAAAAAGGGAAGTATATTTGTTAAACAGCTCGTCGAGACGTACAGGCTGTTCCATCACACGGTTGTGGACTTAATCCCAAGCTGTAGCCATCTTTGTGCTCGCGAATTTAGCTAGCATAACTTTTACTGAACTAAAATTGAATTAAATTGAATCGAATAAGCGCGGATAAATGCACGTTTCGGGTCAGAAAGATTGCAACAAACGGCTGCTGGAAAGTTTTCGTGCGGTGCATCGCGAGCGTCATATGCAGCGCATCGAGGCCGACGCATGACGCACTGGAGCATTATAACCACTTTACCAGTTAACCCTGCATAACCCGGTGTAACTTTCAGGTAACGTTTACCGTGATCTTCTATAGCTCGGATCATCGAGCCACTTGCACCCTACTTCCACCGCCCGTAAATGATACTCATCAAAAAGTAACGTACCAGTTGCTTCGAAAACAACTAAATCGGGACAAACTATCGAGGCACAACAAAATTGTATATTCTTTCGAAGTGACAAAACTTCAAATCGAAAGAGATGAATGAAAGATCTAGATGATCTTCTTTGTAGTTGTTTACGTTTACCTGTCGAAAAAGATTATACCCTGATAAGTAATTATCTAAATATTTGCCCCACTCTTAGCCTCCTCCACTAAATAGAGTTTTGAGCAGTCATCGAGCTTTTTCGAATCGTTCCATTTTCCAGTACGTCGGACGAAGATTCTCACGCGTCGGTCACGCGATCCTCCGAGTGGACGCGATTAATGCCCCACGATCGGCCATTTTTTTATTCGATCGCATCCCTCGAGTTGTTTCCGTCGCTTTCCTGTCACGCTCGGTCGCGTAATATCTTAATAATCGGCCGTGTATCGCGCATAATTAGCCAGTCGTGTAAACATCGCATGCAAATGGGGATACGCGGTTAATCATCGACGCGTGTACCCGGAGCGATGAATCGCGCTGACGCGATGTCGGCCGAACCGTTGCGCAACGATCGTGATCGCTCATGCCTCGGACAAACGTTTCTCTGTTCGTTCGAATGCTTCTTTTTTCGTGCTCTCTTTGATTCGCGTATCGGTAGGAACCCCAACGACGCCGGAACATTCGCAGTTTGCCCTTACGGCGGTCAACTGTCAGGGTTTTTCACCTAACAAAAGTATGGACTTACACTCTGAAAGCTGACATTCCAACTAGTATAAAATACGATTTGGTAGATAGAAGTTTCTGAGATGCAAACATTTTTGTAAACGTAACCTAATAAAGACAGAATTTTGGAAGGAACGAGGAAACCAAACGAAAGACGAGGCGTAGCGATGGACGTTTATCTATCAGGATCATCGCGAGGAACAGAGGCCAAGAATCGGCGCGTTAAAAGCGAGCTTTAATCAGCTTCGTCTCAACAGTAAAAGTCGATTTCCCGTTACCTTCCATAATTGACGCGTCGCGGCTTAATTGGCCATCGCGGCGTAATGACATCGTCCGAGGATCGATTGTTCGATGCGTGGCGAGCGCTCTTTCCCTTTCTTCTCTTCCGCAACCTGTCCCGACGGGCCGACAATAAATCAGTGGGCGCGTCCCGCGTCTTTCACGAGACGCGCGCGATTAAGAAATTTTCGCAAAAACCGATCCCGAACGTCTCCGGTTAATTGCCACCGGGCCCCCACCGATGCGAAGTCAATTAAGGCCGAACTTGCAGTATCGCTCGATCGATACGTACGAATGCGATCGATCGCGGAATACTCCTAAATCGATCGCGATCGACTCTTGATTGTCGAAAGAGAGGATCCAATATGGCGTACAGTCGAGACCGTACGCTTGAAAATATTGGAACGAAACGAGTAAAATTAGAGTGTTGCTGTTCGTATATGACAACCCAAATCTCACTATTTTCTAAATATAATTGAAATAAGTGAACTTCAATATCCTTTTATTACAAGAAATTATTTTAATTAGGAAGAACCAAGATGTCCCAGTTATCGGGCTCCTAATAATAATGAAATCCTGAGATTGTCGACCTGAGAACATTTATGCTAACTAACTATCTTCAATCTTATCTTTCAATCTTCAAGGATAAGATGTGCATCCTATAAATAACGATTTAAAATATTCTATAATAAAATGGAAATTGAAATTGAGTAGAACGAATGAAGCTTACGAGGATAGCGCGAGTTGCAAGGATATTTCTTCGTCTTAATTTATCACGTCAAAGGCACGCTACCGCCTCCATTTTTAATCCCATTTATCCCCATCGCGACAATCTTGATAGCAATCAACAAAACATCGGTGAACAGAAGATAAACTTAATGGTGTGTCTCGGCTTTAATGACAGTTTTAACGACAGTAATTACAGAGATTACCGACGCATAATAAATAATCGCAACTACACGGATCACTATAATTAACAATTCCCGGCGCGCCGACTATCGCATGCGGCCATTTTTCGTTCCCCGCGTCTCGTTTTTCGGCGAACCGAAATTTCATTTTCTACTTAAAGCGACGATACCTGAAAGCTTTTATTCGTCACGCCCATTTGTAATAATTCGACGCGAGTCGACCCATTTTTATTCGCAATTAACAAACCGAAACCACGTAACGTTTAGTATATCTTTCGTAATTTTTGCTCAGAAAGCAGTTCGAAAGAAAATTCAATAATCAGAAATTTTATTACAATTTGAAGCGCAGAAATCGTTTTCAAAACTTTAGGAATACGTGGTCGACAGGAAGATATACTAGTTTCGAGTATTTGCGAGCAAGAAAAGCCAGGAAGTTCGTTCGTCATCGCGTAAAAGTCTGTTCGAACGCTTTTCGGAGGAAAATGGCAGAGGCTACCGATCGTTTCCCGTGTCCCGGAGCTTAAAAAGCTGGGATCGCTCCACAAAGAGGATAAATGCGACTGACAGGCAACGAAGTTCGGGGAACGGCTGACGAACGGAGCAAAGAGGAGAGGAAAAAAGGAGGAAGAGAGCGTATTCAGAGGCGCGGTGGTAAATAGGTTAAACAGCGGGTCGAGAGGGCAGCCAATTTAAATCACCGCCAATTCCATGTAGCCCGATTCGATCCGGGGTACGCTTTGAATCCTTGATGGTTCGTGCCTCTTCCGTTTTAACCGTTCCTACGTCGGAATGTTTCTTAAACTTCGTTCATTCTCGAGTAACGTCTTTACATCTACTAACAAAGAAACAGTACCGACTGTAGAACATTGATCTCAACGAAACTCTGCACAAATGATCAGGGATATCTAAAAATTATGATGAATAGAAATAAGTCAAACGTCAATGTTAGAAAAGGCTACAATGACCACGTTTGTTTAGTTTTATACTCCGAAGAGGATCAAATGTGAGGTCGAAACTTTATAAATCGAATCGACTGACTGTGGTTTCTGAACCCGGAGACTCAAGAAGGCGCAGGCTTTGAAAGTTTAATAACCCTTCCGCCATTTCCGTACAGCGTCCCGGTAAACGCCCCCAGAAAAGGCGAACCAAAAGGTCACCCAATCAGTCATAACTCAAATAAGTCTAATGAAATTGCTCCACCCACGCACAATATGTAAACACGAGCTCTAATGTCCGAGTCGAGTACCAAAATTATGCGATTCGGTCGACTTTTTACGAATCGTGACGTTTAATACTTAGACGTACTACTCACTGGGAATTATTTTATCGTTTGTACCACACTATACTGATCATCACTCATCATAGAGTCTCCTATATTAAAATCAACACAAATTCGCGAGGTATTAGCAGTGAATTCACGAATCGAATTCACCGTCGACGTTTGCCCGGATCGCCATTTTAAAAAGGGATGTTGGACGTTGATAAAAATTGCCAAAATTCTGTCGAAAGAAGACGGTGGGTCGGCGTGTAGTCGCGCGACATCTCGATATCGACTCGCGGAAGAATGGGCGACGAAAGAATGGAGAAATCGGGGCTGGGAGGGGAGTACGGGGGCGATGAATACCGACGATGAGGAAGAGGATGAAGAGGCTGAGCCCTGCGAGATCTCTCGCTGGCACCGAGCCAGCCGTGGTCCGCATCGTCATCGTGTACTTTCGTCGTTCACGCGTAATAAAGATCGCCTTGGTACTTTAAATCGCCAGCCACGGCCCTGTTTCGACCGAGTTGCGGATCAACTTCCAAGCACCGCCGTTGGTGCTAATACGGGACGCAATCCGGGGGACTTATCCGCGAAACTATTCCGATTCAGGACGACACGGCGCTAAGGGCGCCTAATTTCGACGCTCAATTTCCTTCGTTTGCCACCCTTAACCCTCAACTTCCACCATCATGTAGCCTGAGTCTGCTGGAAGATTTCAATTTTCTGTCGTATCGAAGTGTTTCTTAGATTTACTCGCGTAAATTTAAAGCTTGTTGCACAGAATGTAACGCGAATCTTCGATATTAAACGGACACGACATCGTTGATAAAACTGAGATTAACGTAACGAGACAAGTTTCGAATCACCGTTTTCGTGTCCTGTTAAAGAATTTATCCAATTTGTTCTCGTCCGGGCGATAAATGTTAAAATAAAGCACCGATTAAATTTGTAAAGGGAATTCTAAAGTTATCCATCAAACGGTGAGTACGAACGCGCGCTCAAATATTAATTATGTATGCTGATTGCTGGATTTAAAACGTTAGTCGTATTTCAAGTGTTTCAATTGAAACGGATTGATATGCTTTCAGGAGTCTTCGCGTTGGAGATGCTTTCGACCTCGCGGCAAATTTGCGACAATTCTTTTTAAAGAAATGAGCGAACGTACGTGCGATTTAAGTGGGTGTAGGGATTTCTTTTATTCGTAAATTTTTGTGGAGGATAGACCGGTGCTCGGCTGGACGTCCCACGATTACATCTGAAACACAAAAAGAAAACACAGTTAATATCTGGCTGTAATTTTGTTGAAAGATGGCCTCGAATTAAATTACGATTTCGCAGGGTTTCAGAAGTAAAAATATTAGCCTCGTGCAGGCAACGACTTCTGCTTTATGTCCGTACGTGATCAAGATTACGGCTGCTACCGAAAAGTATGCAAACCACCGGGTTATGTCATCTATAGAAGCGTAGCGTTCCGGTGACGGCGGGGTCATCAGTCGTGTTGGCGGTTCGGTCCACGGTTAGGGTCAGATAAGCCCCGGGGAATGTCGTTTATCTCGAGATTCCAGTTTAGTCGTCGGGCTAAATAGCGAACCGGCTGTTCTACGTGCAGCGGATATACGTGTGCATTAAATGGGTCGTCCGCGACGCTCGTGTGAGCTCGTTCGCCGCTGCGTCGCATGCGCAGATTCGCGTGCGGTGGCCAACAATCTGTTCCACGGACATCCGCATAACCGACTCTCGTTATCGCGAGAAAAGTACTCGTAATGCTGGTCTGCACCAGCGTCCGTGGATTCGTCGTCCTCGCGTGCACGACGCTCTATCGTGCTCGTCAAAAAGTTACGTCCAAAGTTTCAGCGGGAACAAGCACTCCTTTTTTTAACGAGCAACTTACACGGGGAATACTATTTTCAGGACCCCCCGATTGTATTTCGTCTGAACTGCTAGGATGTCACGATATTTGATATTCTATCGTTGGAGAAATTAAAAAAATTGATCTGTTATGTTTTCGAAACTTAAATCGAGAGTTATTGGGAGACTCGAATTAGATGCCATTTTCTATAGGGGCATTCTAAAGGAGAAGCGTTTACCACGACTCTAAAATCAAATCAACAGTTGAATATAATACTTCGACCATTACGCTTGATTGGAGAATATCTCTTTGCGTTTTCGAGCTATTAATTTCTTTTTAACCGTTGGTATCCTTTGGGCCACCCAGGAGGAACAAAAGGGAGAGAAAGGCGTGAAAGATGAACAGGGGAGAAACGACGGGATAGGCGAACGCATTTCCCCAGCGAGTTTTCCTCTGTTTTTGCGTGCACGTCACGCCAGTTCGGGATCCAGGCGTACAGAGAGTCGCGTAACACTGGCCAGACGAAGGAGAGAGGAAGAGAGCGATTCGAGAGAGAATTATACTTGCATGAGCCAGGCCTCTCTCTGGCCCTCCGGCTTGAATGGTAATTAAAGCGTGCGAGACTTTCTTACGACGCTCTTAATTCCCAGGATTGGAAGGACCTCGGCTTATCGAATTTCCAAAGCGATTAAGAGAGATCCGCGATTCTTCAATTCCGATTTTCACTGTCGTTTCGTGAGCTTTTTGCAAAACTTACACCAGAAGGTCTCTGAAGTCACGTAAACTTATGATTATATTTTTTACATTTTTTAGAGGACTAGAGTTCTCTTGAAGATTCTCACAATGGAAAATCAATTAGATCGCGTCAATTTAATATGATTATATCTTGATAATTTAATTTATTTCTCTTTTCAACTAACTTGCAACATAAAATATATCGATATTTTATTACATAGATATAGCTCATATATCTTGAGCGATATCTGCAGTCCTCGCGTACGACAATCGTAACAGGCCGGCATTTGCATAATAAAGGTCCAATTAGTACGGCGAATCATATGTCAGAAGGAAAGAGGAATAGCGTGAACCGGACGGTAGGCAGGACCGGTCCTACAGCCGGAAACGTCGAATTTGTTTTTGTTTCCGGCGTGCTGCAAAGTCGTACGGCCGCGATCAACAGGTGACCAGTTGAATATCGGTCGAAACGACGTTTCGGCGAACTGGAGGGTTACAATAACGCGAAAATAAAACGCGGACGTCTTGATCGGTTCCGGGCGACGTCGACGAGAACGACTTTATTTATCGTTAATACCGATACCAACGACCGCTTCCGTTTTATCGGATTCGACTAAAATAAAATATTTCCTACGTAATAACGAAGCTTCGTCGAGATTGAAATAGCTCTGGGGCTTTCGATTAACGTCTTTGAACATTGTTCGTGAGGACATCAAATATGTAGACTAGCTGAGATTATGAAATAGACTCCATTTTATTCAAAAGTTATTAAGCTCTGATATTCAGGATATGATCCCAGTATTCTCTAATCTCGTTTCGACTAAAATTTAGTGCTTGCTCAAAAATTGTACGGTTCTCAGTCAAAAAATTAGCAGAAGAGGAGTTAAAAATAGGGGTTCCGAAGTAGAATAGTGAACGTCGTATCTGTCGCGAGTGTCCTAACGACCAAAGTAGCTGCCACCGGGCTTCCTTAGAGAAACGCGACAGCGGACGCGTCGAAGGGCGGGCCACGAATTGCTCACGGTTTTCACCGCTCTACGAAAACATCTGTCAGGGCGATAAATGGCCCGGCGAGGACCAACAAGAATCAGTTCGTTCCGTCGACGTATTCCGGTCGATCGACTTCCCTTTCGTCGAGCGGGATCCAACCACGTCCGTCCACACTGCCGGCAGATCGGCCCGCCACCAGAAATTCCAAGGGGCCCCCGAAGCCTTCGAGCCGTCGACGAGATAAATCATGAGCCTCTCAGCCTCCCTTTTTAGCTCTCTTTCGGCCCGTTTCTGTCCACGTGTCCGCGCGCGCCGGTGTGTGTATCGACCAAGCCGATAGAGGTATCCGCCAATGCGAGAGCAACAGACTGTGAAGACCTACGCGATGCGTACTTGTTGATTTATTGGCAGCTACACCCGCGCCCGCGAGCTCGCCCCCTCCCCCCACGCGAAAATAACGGGATTCCCTGAGCAGACTTGTCGCGATTTCTTTCATTTTTTCCCCCCCGTCTGCGACGGGAACTCGCGAACCCGCGGAAATAGAGGCGGGTTCCTTCCGAGAAACGCGAACCTCGAGTACCGTTCGCGATCTTTACCCTTTCGCTATAGTGGACGTCGCGAGTGAACAACCTCCGTTAGGCTCCCAACCTCAGGGCTGCACGATCATTTTATTACGCATTTTATTCCATCAAACTCTGTCGCCTTCGTCATCCAGCTAAGTTGAAAAGTATTTGCATCATTTTAACACATTGAAAGAAATCTAGATAGGGCTCTTGAATTTTAACGAGTCAAGGTTTCGTTTTCGTGGACAATTTGAGGTGTTTGGTCTGGTAGTCAACGTGTTAAGAAAAGAAATTTCATACGGAAGAAACGATACATAACTATGTTGAAAACATAGATGCAGAAGGTAGTCAAGTACTCGACCTATCAAATTTAGAAGATTCGCGTTGGTTAGTTTCGAGTTCCTTTGACCTGAAAGTTTTAGGTTTACTCCTCGCCGCGAGGAACTTCAACGAGCGACTCTAGAATGCGTTTAAACTTTGGTGTCGTTCTAGACAAGCTGCATAACTTGAACAGCACCTTCGTAGCTTTAGAATCTTTGCCTCTCGAGCCTCCATACTGTCTCCTGATCATCACCAGATGCCAGGTTTTTTTTTAGGAAATCAATTTTATAGTTTCATAGATACTCAGCTTGGTGAGGTTTATTATAAAAGAAACCTGGTGGTTAGATCATTACACGTTGAGTTATAGATCCGCGTCTCTGTATCTTCCCATCTCCATGGGAAACTTCTACCGAAAGTAAGATCTTAATTTCACTTGATGATTATCGCCAGTTATTCCTATTCATATATTTACACTGAATTAAAGAACAATATATGGAGTTTCTACAGCCCAATAACGAGAGTTGTGAATTCTGGTGAATCCTGGTAAACGATACAGCTAATACAAAATGTTCATCGATGGTTATTTACAGTAACCAAGTACAAAAGGTAACTCTTCGCCTATTCTCCATTGCTGTAACTCTCCGGATACCGACACCATTATTTCTTCGACATTAAGAATTTTTATATTGGCCGGTTTACCGCTGCGTGACACTCGTTTTTTAAACGAACCTGTGCCCCGAGAGGCGTTCGCGTATTCTCTGAAACGTTCTCTCGTCTGGCAGACGTCTATCGAGGAAACGCTTCGCATACAGACGTCTTGCTTCGCCTGATTGCATTCACCAAGTCCATACATCAAATGCATTACCATTCCCTGATCTGAATACTTATTCGTTATTTCTTCCGACGCGCCACAAATTAATGAATTATCGAGCGCTCTTCACAAAACAATACACTACACTGATTCGCAGAACGCTGTCGAGAAATAGCAAGGCGTTACCGAGCATCGTATACAAAGAGTTTGTATGCAATTTTAGTCTGCAACGAACGTGCTCGCAAACCTAGTCTGACGATTACGAAATCGACCTTGTTAATTAAAAGATACGTAATCTATAATCTCTCCATACAGATGACATCGTGCAGCCCTTCAAACTACCAAATCCACAGTCACGATTACGAGATCTGACAAATTCCTTGTTAATTAAAAGATACAATACGTAATCTATAATCACGGCGTATCGATGTCATCTTGGATAACATCGTTTGTCCCTTTGACCTACCAAATCCACTCCAGTTCCACAGTCGACGCGGTTGCTAACCTAGGCTCGCGTTTACGTAACCCAGACCACAAATCGGACATTCCGCGCGGCGCGTTCTCTAATTGATTGAAATTCATCGTGGCTCTAATTAGATGCGCGCGACGCGGCTGGCCCAACGTCGGATAGGAACAAGTGGCAAAGAGGTGGTGGGAGGAGCGGTGGCTCGAATCGTGCGAGAAAACAGCCGTGCCGCACGAATGCACGCGAGAACCCAAAGCGTTCGAGTTTTGCGTCCACTGTGGTTCCCCCGGTTGCGGTTGCCGTACGTGCGAGCCTGGCGATCCTAGGATTCGATAACGAACCCTCCCTGGCCCCTCTGGCAGGCTCCTCCCGAGCCCAGCGATCCCTCACGCGTTCGTCGTGCCTCCTCCACGACCTCACCGCACACCCATAAAACGCGGACGCCTCGTTTCCTCCTTGTCTCTCCAGCGATCGACTCTCCTCGTACCGTCGTGTCCGCCACCTTCGCTTCACGGTTGCTCCGAGAGGTAACAACCTAGTCACCCAGCCACTTCGCCAGCCAAATTTCGCCATCTATCAAACCCGGATGCACTCACGAAATCCACCGTCTATGAAATCTCTACCAGAAATTGCTCCTCCCCAAGTCGGGATTCGAAATGCACCTCCAAAACCACCTTCGAGAAGCGAACTTCCTGATACACCCCCACACTATAAGCGAACCATCAAATTTCATTGTTTGCTTCGCGTGACGCGGTAAATTCGATTAATTTTTGATTCGATAATGTTTACTAAAAATTGACTACACGAAATAAAATTGTACGAAACGAAATAAAAAGCCAAAAGATTGCAGATAATAACAAGTATTTTGTTTCTTTTGTATTCCACGTGCAAATATTGAATAAAAAATTATTTCTGTTAAAATGTCGTATTCAGCTCCTCACTGTATCTACCAAGAACTCTACGATCATTTCGTTGCAAGACAAAAACCAAAATGGCCGGAACTGTCCACGCCTCGAGGACGTTCGTACCATAGAAGTTTCTGACAAAAGACAATACTATGGAAGACTTGTTTCTCCAAGACGGAGTCGATCGTCCAATTTACTAATTGCAATTGTAACTCTCGGATTGCGAGGACCTGCTCAGTCGATAGAAGGAGGAGAAAACGGATGCCCGGTGTCTGTTCGGTGCCTGGTGTCCCCGCAAGCGTCGGCTCGACACCCTCGCGGACTCGGTGCCAGCAGCTATCCTCGTTCCAGCGCGTTCGTTCCGTTCGGGAACGAGGGTCGTGCCTCGGAGTTCCACTCCCGTCCGGCCGGTTACCTCCTTCGAGAACCAGAGAGACTCTTTTCATCCTCTTTCCGCGACAGTCCCGCGCAGGGACTCTCTCCCTCCGTCTCCTCGCGTTTTCTGTCGCTCTTTGTTCCTCGTCCGGTTAACTGCATCGACTGGGACTGCTCTTTTTCCCCCGTTCCTCGCGACTCTATGAACGCGTCCCTGTTTTTTCCTTTTTTTTTACCGTTGTACGCGCGCGGTTCACTGGGCGTTTTTTGTTCCCTCGCGGCCGTTTTTTTCTTTTCTCGCCGTTTCTCTTCGCGCAGAAAGAGAGAGAGCTCGTTCTCCAGCACCGGTAATGTCCAGGTTGTTACCGGGGTCCGGGAATTGTTCGAGTAATTTCAGATAACCCTCGGAAACTCGACGTTATCGGTCATGTTTAACGTAATCGTTTATACGTGATCCGCCATTTTTTTTTTTAGAGCTTGTAATTAACGGTTTTGAGAACCTGTGTGTACCAATTGTAGCGCGAACCTGAAAACTGCTATTTTCCGTGGTGTTTTCGAGATTTCGTGGCATTGTGCGACGCTCCTGTTCCCTGGGGAGCGAACGTGCGTGCGCGAGCGCGTACCCTGTCTACGTGTCGCTCGTACGTGACGATTCGCGCCGCGTACACCGGGTCAAAAATGCTCTCGCCGTCGGGACCTGATGGGTTTATGAATAATAAAAAGCGCGCCGAGTATGTATTTTCGGAACGCGTGTTCTCTCCACCGGCGAACGTTTCGCCCGTGAAACGCTCGCGTACCGCTCGTTCGCCGAATTGTCGGGATTCTGCACGGATTTCGGCATTTTTCCGTAATCGTTACGTTCGACGAAACACGCGTTCGCCGGTCGCTACCTAACCGCCTAACTGCGCCTAATTCCATCCACTAAAATTCGAATCGTTCTCCACCGAAGGGTAATTGATAGTTTGCGTCCAATTAGACCGAGAGAATTTTTTTTTACCTCCTGGTTTGTCACCGCGAGTGATTTAAAGTTTAAGAATTTACAAATTTCATGTGACAGACTCGGAGATGGTAGATTTTAAGAGGAATTTCTTCATTGCATTTTGAGTTCTTCGAACCTCGAATTTCAAGCAACTCTGGGAATAGATTTCAACTCCGAAGTCACTGATCTTATGTAATTTTAAGAATCTGGTGGCTTTGGAATCTTTATTCTTCAGTTTTTTTATTCTGCTAATTATCAAAAAAAGATACTCCATTTGAATATATTCATATTTTAATGACTGTGGTGTTTAAAGATGCAATATGCAAGTGACGCGTGTTATATTTCCGACTTGTTTTCAGAAGAGTCGAACAGTGAATTGCATCGAGATTTTAAAGCACCTCGGCGCGAAGGGGAGCAGAGATTCGACGGAGGGTTGTTTTGGTTAAAGTATGACGAATCAGAGGGTGGATCAAAGGGAAATTAGAGAGATATAGTACTTGTTCGCGAGTCCTTCTGCTTAAAAGAGATGATTAATCATTTGGGAACGGTGCATTAGAGTTTGAACCCTTGGCGGTTCATCTGTCCGAAGCATAAGCTACCAGAGAGCAGGTGCAACCTATTTCGGGGCAATGCGGCACGTACGAAGCATAATTTACGAGTACGCGAAGAATGGTACACAGGTGAAGCAAGAAGAAAGGTAGACAGTGGTGTGTTTCGTCCTGAACCTGTTACCGAATTCACCTATGGAAATATTACCGTCTTGAAGACAAACACATAAAACGGAACCGCGAAAAATCTGCTGGTAATAAAACGAAGCTTGCTCGGACCGTATAAAGATTTCATATACAATAAATTTCCGAACCCAGAGTATCCGGATTTGTTTCAATGAATATATAATGGAGTAAAATCGCGTTTCGAATTCATCTCTACATCGATGACGCTCGATTTCGTAACAACGAGTCGATGACACCGTATTCGCGACGCACGGATCGATCGAAGTACCGTTTCTAGAACCGATAGTTCGCTCGACACGCTCGAAGATTGTGATTTATCGTCGGCGAACTGTTGCTCGCTGCGATGTCGTCGACAATTTCAGAGCCTTGCGAACCCATACGCGCTCGTCTCCGCGATTAAGAGTCGATTGCGATAAATCAAACGATACCTTGCGTCGGAACTCAGAATTCCTATATTTTTTTGTGTAATCACGGAATTCCCCGCGTTGGAAGGCAACCGACAGTTTCTTTTGGCAAGAAGAAAACATTCGAAGGAGAATTCAAATTTCCCGCGCGAGCCGTGTAATTTTATTAAGAAGCATCGATCGTTTCCTTTACCACACGCGAACCATCGCGTTTCGCTCCGGAGACTACGGTTGAGCGATCGTCCGATATTTTAAACCACAGTGGTGCGTATCGAGGTCCCCGATTAACACGTTGACTGCCATGTCACCCGGATATGGGTGACACGTAAACTCCATAGGCGGTCCCGTCGCCCGAATACGCTCGAATTTTTCCGCGTGGCCATCGATATTTATTCATATTTGCACCAGGGAGCGAGACGACTAATAAATCGATCATTACAATCTGCTGAAATCGCTTCCACTTTTCGTATAGTCAACGTGTCTGTAAATCAATATTCTGGACTCCACGAAATAAAAAATAAACTATATACCTATCGAATATAGTCCAAGGTAGTCACCCTTAAATACCGAATCTATGGTTACTCTAACACACTTTCGACGATCACAAGGAGCAGAAGAGAAATTTCACCAAGAGAGTACTGCTCCGACAAGGGTCGACTTTAAAATGAGCTGCAAGGAATGGCGGCAAACTTACCTGGCTCTGACGGTGTTCGCAGGCCAGGTAACAAAACTGCTGACGGTGTGTAAAGGGCATATTCTATGACTTCGCAGTTTGGAATTTTGGCCAGGATCCCTCGATTTCAGCCCATTGTGCGACGCCCTCGTCCGCGCGAGCATTTCTGTTTACCGTAATTAAGCTCGCCATTAAAATTCAATGATTAACTTAATCGCGTTACGTTGAATGGAAATAGGAACACGAAACAATAAACCGTGCTGCCTTTGTATTACTTGTTGGAACCAAAATAACGGAGAGCCATTGAATAACAATTATTATTCACAACTTGGGAAACAAACTGTGGTTAATGACGTTACAAAAAATTGAATTTCAATCTGATATAGTAAAAGCTCCATTATCGTACGATATTTGAGACTGTCACGGATTTAGTTGATACCGATTTAGGTTTCCGTGAGCTTGCTTTGGCCGAACAATTAAAAATACCTATGATTAGCGACCAATGACCCATGACATGAGCTCGGTTATTGGTAACCAGCGATCCATAATACGGGCACAGGGCACCTTAAATAGCCTTAACCACACGACACACGCCGATATCGGTGTGTCATTTGACCCCTGAAGAAGCTAACTGAATTGCTTGCAAAAGGTCTGAACATACTCCTAAAATAACACACGGCTTTACACCCGGAAGCCTCGAACTGCTGTTCAAACTTTTCATCGCACGGAACAAAGTACGTCCTGGTAAAGCGTATTTTTCGACTATTACCGTTTGCTTGGAGAGTTGGAAACATTTCGCAACAAACGAATAAAAGTTTCACCGTTCGTCGGGAATAAATTGCAATACGTCGGTTTCATTGATTATCTATTATTCGAAATTCGTCCAACTCCGACGCAAAGTATCGCTCCACAATGGGGCATTTTATCCGGCGAAAGATTCGAGATAGAAACGGGCTGGATAAACAGCGCGCCGCGCTTTCAAACACGCGAATGTATCGCACGCGTCGTTTCCGCGCGCGCTCATGCGAATCAGCCAGATAGTGTCATCTCGGTTGATTTCAGGAACGTTGAACATGAGTCTCGGCGAACGTTTACACGAGCAATGTTTTTGCTATTTCTCGATTTGAACGAGCTCGGTTTGATCAACGATCTCTAAACGTTCTGGAAGACAAGCTGGGAAAGAAAGGAAAGACAGATAGTGGGTTCAAAACGATTTAGGAGGTTTCAATGCGCTGAATTAGTTATTAAACGCAAGTATTGTTGGTGGTAAGGTAAAACAGAGTCCTTCGAATTAAATCTGTATGGCCTACATGTGCAGCGACGCGGGTCCTGTGGGCTTCGAACAAACCGTCTCGAGCGAAACGCGTGACTAATCGGTTCCCGATTCATCAGAACCAAATGATCCAAAAAAAGGGCGTAAAAAGAGTACTCGACTATCTTTCTACCAACGTCATTGCGCTACTTTACAACGCAACACGATAGCGTAATCTGGAGCATCGCGGAATCAAATATCCGTATCTAATGAGACTGTATCGGTGCGTAGAGAACTAAAATTACATAATTAATCGAATACTCGAACCGCTAATCTAAGTTGAACTTCCTGCAGTGTTTCTTAAAACGAATTCGTAGCTTCGAAGGTTTCTTTTTCCATTGAAGAACAAAACGATGGTTTACTGTATCGTGGTTCTACCGTGTTTTAACAATGTTGCTGTTTTATTTTCAGTGTCTCGCAGGGGACAACGCGAAACCACCAGTTCTCGCCTCGTGACGGAAGAACCCAACACCCAAAGGGGTTAAAGACTCGTAAAGTCGAGCGTGGAAAGGGCGTCGGAAGGGTCAACATGGCGGGGGACATAAATCTCTGGTCGTCCTTCTTAGTGGTGGCCGCCACGGTCGAGTCGTTGGTGTGCGTGAGCGAGACCGAGTAGGTGGTGCCAGACGGCGGAAGGTAGATACACCACAAAAGCCCGTGGAACCACGCAGGTCCTTTACTATCATAATTAGGGACGGGGACAGTATAATTAGGGATTCAGAATTCTTTACGAGGACCTTAAAAATTCATAGCATCGCCACCATCGTAAATAGAACCCAGCCATCGGGAAATATGATCGAAGAAAATTAAAACGTAAGAGAATGCAATAAAATTTAATTTTCTGCTTTTAAAATACTCCGCTGCTTCGGGATCGAGGTGTGCGTCTATTTCAATTAAATCAACGTCTAGGTATATTTCATTGGCTACACAATTTTGTCAGCTATATGTTTTACTAGCTATCGAAATAAATGTGTAAAGATCCGAACAAACTTAACAACTGAAATTGGAACGGTAGTCACGTATGCGTGACACTGGCGTGTCAACAATTCTGAAAGAAGGGTTACCGAACTTTCGAAAGGTACAAAATCGAGTAAAGATGATTTTTGGTGGCCCGGTCGACGAGGTTCGGGGAGGACGGGAAATCCACGGGAGAAAAACAAGGGCCGGTCACGCGGTCAGCATCGAAAAGTCACAAAGGGCCGACACGAGGGTGAGATTAGGTGAAATGGACGCGAACGACGAAGAGGACCTCCTCGGTGTCCCGGCGAGAGGGGACGAGACAATGGCGAGGAACGGAGACGGAGAGCGAGAAGAAGAGGATCGACAGGCGCCTCGTTTCGCTTCATAACGACCTTCGGCGTTGTCGGTGTTGCTTTTCCCGACCCTCCGAGGCAAAAGAGAGTCGTCGACTACTTGTCCTACAATGAGGACCGCCGCCACGCCAGGAGGTGGTCCCTGACCGGAATAACGAGCCGAGAAAGACGGAGAGCGCGCGCGGGGCCCCGTCCGTGTCCTTCGGTCTGCTTCACTTTGCTGCATTTCGCTGCACCGCAGACTCGAGGGGAACGTAACGACCCTTGAAATCGTTTGCACCCCGAAGGAGGAAGGAAGAGACGCCGTGGTCCTTTTAATACGCGACTGCTGCGACGACCCGGGTCCACTCTATTCCCGTTCACGCTCTAGACGAGACACACCACGTGGGTGGGTCGCGGTTTCTTTTCCGTTCGAAGTTGACGATCGAGGCTATTGTTCGACGCGTTCGTGGCTCGCCCAACAGGAAACGCGACGATTCCCATTCGCGGGGACGGAAGCTTTTTATAACCATCCTCGTTCGGACTTGGACCAATTTTATTCCGAACAAAAATACGACTTTCGTATCGTAATGCCGCGATTCTTGCCTCGACTCTTTGATACCGGTTCTAAGCCTTCCCCAAAGCATTTTGTTTGAACGAGTTTTAAAAATTTTGTACTCAAAATATTCGCGTTGTAACAAACCTGGATACCCATAAAGATAGTACAAATCTCAAATGGTTTTATAGTATTTTTCGTGTACCGTCTGTTACGACAAGAAATCATAAGCGTTTAATGAGTTTTCAACGCAGAACAGGGTGACGAAGAGCAATTTGCCGTGGTTGAAATATGTTTGGTCACGATTTGGCCGAGTTCAATAAGTGAATTTGAGCCTGTGCCAGAATGGGGGAACTATCGTTGTTAACAGATTCAGGGTCGTTCGACGAAGGGCAGGGAAAGTGAATACACGTTATCGAGTTGTATCGTGAAAATTCCCTTGTTCCGCTTATTTCATTTATTTATTTACGAACGGGTTGATCGAATAATGCGTTTATTCGAACAATACATACAGTCGATCGAGTATTAATAACCTACAGCACTGTTCATAATTGTTACACGAGTCTAAAATATCCCTTGAATCTCAAATTTTAGTGCAAAGAATTCAACGTCTCTTCAACTCTATTTCTACCAAAATCGACTTCTTCCCCTGTAATGGTTGCATAAAATAGCGCTACGAGCCTTTAAAAAATACTCGAAGATCCCCAGTGACCACCAAAACGATCAACTTGTTAAACAAAAGGGAGAAATTCAAAATCGACGGATCGATAAAGCAAACAGTACTTGTTGATCGCGTATTTCGGATCTCTTCACTGCCCGGAACAGGGTATTTTGCGGCGGGCGTTCGCAGCCACGCAATTCACTTCCGGTTAACGTTCGCTGCTATCAATTCGAATCGCAAACGATGCGGTAGAGATAATTCTGATTAAGCCCCCTCCACGATAAATACAAACAACTCTCGCGTCGTGATCGGTCCGATAATTACATTCGCCGCGCGGCGATAATGATCGCGCGATCACGACGATCCGTCGCGAAATTCAGAGACCGTGTCGAAACGCGGATCGACGACCACGATTGAAAAAGACCGAACAAGAAACACGACTGGTCAAAATGTTGCGCGACAACCGCCATTTTCACTGTTTTCCGATTAACTGTTCCGAGACTTGGGGATATAATTTCCACTAGAAACTCGATCTGATCGCGATGCAATATCGTTTGATCGAAATAATCGTAAACTAACGCTTCCCTCGTTTATAATGTTTGAGATCAACGTGTCTCACAAAACATATAGTGCCTATTGCTGGAGTCTAAAATTATTATTCTGTAAATAGAATACATATGACTGTTTTTCTTTCGTTCTGATGGCTGCAATATAAATGCGAAGATTCGAAGACCACGGGCCGGGAGTTAGAGCTTCGTGTTCTTAGAATAAAGTTGAAAAAGTCGACGAGGAGCCCATTTTTCAGCATAACGGTCGACCAAAAGCGGACATTACAGTGGGTCGATCGTAAATTCGCGCGGTTTCTGCGTCACAATTTTGCAGGGACGTTAATCGTCGTCGGTGGCTCGACGTTGAAATATCGTTAGCCGGTTAACGAGGACGCGGACGCGTGTGTCGTGTGTGTCGTATCCAGGCAGCGAGATCGTCGAGCATGGATCACCCAGGGTCCAAGACAGAAACGTACGATCCCGCGAGTATTGATCCGCGATTGCACAATCATTAGGCTGCCGCGTAACTTCTGTTTGTGGACTTCTCTTCGAACGCGAAGCGAGAAGCTTATCGCTTCTGAGAAGCCATTGCCGTAGACTTCCGCAAAGTGCAAGGAAGACACTATGGAAAATGCAACGCTACAAGGTGATTCTACGCGAAACCGAACGCGTTCCGTTTCAACGCTTCGAATTATATACTTGGATACGTGTTTTTATCTTCGATGACGTTTAATCGAATTGGCTTTTGAATTATTTCCACCGTGCGTTAAGTCGAATTTGTATTATTTACCGAATCTATTCAGTGAAATTAAATTGAAACAACGAGTACACCGGATCACAATGGACCGACGTGAAACAAAGACTCGAATGAGCCCCATGATTGATGATGCTCGAAATCGGCGTATGTCGCGAACCAACGCGGCGGCACTTGCCCGAACTCGACTCCGAAAGAAACGCAAGGATGAATTAAGCCCCCGCTGAAAAGATAATTAAGCCGTTTTCTGCGAATCCGAAGTGACGTCGGTTGCATGCTCGAATCGCGTTCAAGACGAGGACGCTCTTGGCTGTCACGTGCCAGAAAAGAAACCTGTCCGCCGAAGACAACAGGTTTCCACTCTAACGCTTCGTAAATAGAATCACTGTTTACCGTAATTTCAGATACCGATTACGCTGGGAACACAAGAAGTCTCTTATTAATATGTAACGGGACGAAGGAAAAACTTGTACGCGATTCTATTAACTGGACGAAGCTTTAACTCTTTCGTAACACGATTGCCAGACCAAATCAAATCGTCCACGAAAAGTTATTTTTGGAGCCTCCTTAGAAGATCTATCTAGATATATTTTTGAAAATGAATCTTTTTAGCTCCTTAGCGAAATAATCTTTCGATTTAAAAAATAGTTTTAACCCCTTGGGTACGGATTTATTTGAGAAAATATTTGCATGTGGAACGGATATAATTTTTGGTTGCTTGGAGTAGTATGTAAAAGCAGTACATTTTACGTAAGAATTTATTTATTTCTAAAATATTGGTGACATATGTAGTATTAAGATGCCTTCAAGTAATTAGAATTGCAAAACAAAAATTAATTAATAACAACAAAATAAAACTAAATGAAATAAATTCAAGCTATAACAAAAAACCAATTACTAATAATTATGCAGAGTGTGATATTTTTCAAAGCAAGTAGGTAAATGCAGTGCTACTTTGCATTGTTTGCACTGCCACGTAGTCTCTTTCCTAATATTATGCTTATAACAAACACGGCACCTTTTTCCAGGGTGTTGCTTGGACTTAGTTGACGGAATGTTCTCAGGAAAGTGCGCCCAATTTTTCGCTGCCAAACGAAATGGTGTATCGCTACTTGACGGACGTCCACGACGTTTATAATTTGGCAATGACAATTGCTCCAGCAATTCTTCGGCAATAGCTAAACGAAAGGAAGTAATGCCTGCCTTGGTTGTGCAGTTGATTTTAGAATATAAAACATGAGCATTATAAAAGGCCATATCTATTAGATAAAAAAACATTTTCTTATAACCCTTTACACATTTTCTCATAACTGGGAAGCACGCTAGCAATTGGTCTTGTTTATCAACGCCTCCCATACCTTTATTATACTCAAGCACAGATGCCGGTTTTATAATATTTTCGCTATCGCCAACTTTATTTTTTCTCCTTTTGCCTGTGTTTATCAAATCAGCATTTGAATGTTTCGTGCTAAGTATGTGAACGTCTTTTTTATCTCTCCATTTCAAAGCCAATAAACCGTGACTGGATAAAGTTTTGACTTCTCCTTTTTTCACTTTTTTCCTAGGGAAAACAAGTGAATGACGTCTCTCAGACGTCAAATGTACCCAGGAGTTTAATTTTTGGTTTGACGTCTTAGACACGTCATCCGCTCCTAGGGGGAAAAAGTGAATGACGTGTCTCAGACGTCAAATGTACCCAAAGGGTTAAATTGGTGAATTCGGATATTTGCATCTCTGAATATCTCGCATGAAGCCTTATAGTCATTATAAGCCACAGTCTTCGAAAATGGCGTAAGTTCGAGGTATCGCGTGGCTTCCCCCGATCGGTCGACGAAGCGTTAAGGATTTTTGACCGAATCGCCACGGTAATCGATTCGATCGAGCGGACCCTGGATCGTCATCGACTCAAAGAAAGCGGTCATAAATACGGACGAAAAGACCTTTCATGCTATAAATCCGTAATCCTCCTGACCTTGTTAAACCCGTATCTCGGGAAGATCTTCAGCACGTACGGCACGGCAGGTTTCAAGAGCATACTTGCCACCTGGCTGGCGAAGTATCTTCGCCCTCCCCTCCGTTTCTCTTCCTTTCGCAGTTACGCGACAAAAACTAGTCGCATGCTTAGCTAAATGCTCTCCCGTTCCTTGTCCTTGGTCCTCGTCCTTTTAGAAAGAAGCCGAAGCCTTCAGCGTCTCTCGACCGAGCTGCTGAATCTCCACCGCGCTATTCGCGTTCCGAGATCGACGGCCGATGAAGAAGAAACGAGGCTGGGAAAAGACGTGCCCGTGGACAGACGTGATTCTCGTATTAAGGAAGAACACACTCCTTCATTCAACGCTTTCAATAATTCGATCCTACTAAGATAATTTGGGAAACCTACGAGCCGATGAAGTTAACCTGGATGGAACAGAGGTTCACATCCTTAGTTTTCGAGTTATGGATTAACGCGTCTTCTAATATATTTCTGAGTCACCCTGTGCATCGATCAGCAATAAATATGCAGAAATGAACTAGCTCCTAGTCGGCGAAGTCAATTAGAATCGCTGGTAGTAATACGAGTTCGCAGTTGGTCGTTGTCTTAAAGAGGAATCTTGTTTCGTATGGTGGGTGATAGGCTCTCGGTGACCTTGAGAGAAGAAACTCGTTTGCGTCTACACTTCGAGTTCGTTCGATTGGAAATAGTGTCTCGATATAGTCTTGTGCTATGCTCGTATTGCAAAGGGATGAAAAGTGAGTGGAGGTAGATAACTAACCCTCAACAGAAAATATTCTACCTCTGTTCCACGAATTCATTACCCTCCTTGTAAAACTATCGAAAATCAAGAATAGGGGTTGTCAAACGCCTCTACTTTACGAGTTCGTATCGTAAAGGGATGACGAATAAGAAAGATACCCAAAAATCCTTTGCAACTACCGTCTCTTTCACCGGTTTTCCTATTAAAATGGAACCAGAAACCGAGGAGAGGGGGCAGCCATCCGATGACCTTCGGAGGAAAAAACTCTTCGCCTCTACTTCGTTATCTTTCGATCGCGACAGTGCAGCAGGTCTTTCGCTACTTTCGTCTTGCAACGGGACGGGCAAGGAAGAGTAAGAGTAGGGAAACGATGGGGGGATACTAATTCCGCGATTCTCGACGTAGTAAATCTTCCGGTTGGATAAAGAAGCCGTCACAGTCGTGGCGTTCGTTCGTCGAGTCTACGGACGAAGAAGGAAGCGTAATCTCGTTGGCGACTGTGATGCTTGATGGAGCGTGACGGAATGGCGTCATAATCCTAGTCGCGGCTGCAACACGAGCACGAGCTACGTGCCGTGCAGTCCGTCGCTCGCCAGATGGGTAATAACGGTCCATCGTTCCCGTTTTCTCGCACGGTCCTCGGTGCTTTTCTTCGACCTCCCCCTATCATTGTCCCCCTGGCCGCTCGAAATATATTCCGATCTCTCGCGAGACGGATTTCCACGGCTTTGCGACTCCGAATCTCTTCAGAGAGTCGCGTTACCACCGGGGAGGGAACCGAGGAATCGAACCGCGGAGAACTCGATTTGTCCTCGTTCGATCCCTTTTCCTTGCAGGGACCAGTATGCTCCGCGCGTACGTCGGTCTAATGTAGCGTGTAGTTTTGCTTCTGTTTGTTTTGGTATGTTCGTGCGTAGTATACGGGGTGTCCAGACACCGGGCGTCGCGCGAATCAAAATTACGAATCGACAGAAATCGAAACGGGGTTCCTTTTTACGAGGAAGCTTCGAACATAGGTAGGAGTAAACAAAGGGTAATGATCATCGAGAGGAGCAGAAATTAGGAAAGAGAAAAATTGCGCTATTAAACGGTAGTCGAGAAGACTGGAACGTGTCGTTGTGTTTTCTCGATACGCGGCGTCGTTAATTAGAATCATCATTTCCGTAGAAAAACTCTTGAACTTTCGGTATCGTTCGGCGGAACAATCACGATTCTCCCTCTCGTTTCCTCGTTCTGCGCGTCGGCTGAATCCCACTGCATCATCGCGTCGTTCTCATAGGCACAATGGCCGGGCATGTGTCTAATTAGCGGTTGCCAACGGCGTTCGCGATAGAAACCGCAGGAAGAAGAGAGACCGACGACCCGCTGCTGGAAAAGCTGCTTCGATCGAGATTAAGAATCGCCCGGGTGAAATCGTTTTCTGCGTCGTCATCGTGGCCATTGTGACGTGGTCCTGTCTTATCGGTTTTCCCAAACGTGACGTCACAAAAGCCACGATGATGTCCACATTTCTATGATAATGGCGAAAAGGCTGGTGAAGATATCTTTCACGGGCAATTTTGTGATCTCTTTTGGGAGCTTCCCATCTCTTCGAGCGTTCGGGTGTTTGTGGAACATGGAAACGTTCAAAATAAATTTAACGCGCGAATAGAATGGTTTCGAGGAGCAACCTTTCGTAAAATCTCGTCGTGTGGTCAATTAAAATAGACGGGCTCTGTGTCGGGATTTCCGACGAGCAGCTTGGCAAGTGGAACCGACTCGCTCGGGTTCGGACTCAGCAGAAATACGCCAGAGTAAGCAGCACGTAAAAAATGGAAATCCCGATAAAAGGCAACGGAGTCTGAAGTTTGTTTTTGTTCGACGGGCCCGGCTGCTGGAGGGAAGACCGAGGGTGGTTCCACCCCAGATGAGCGGATAAGGGGGATCAAGCTTCTCGATTCCGTTGTACATGGATGGTCAGTGTTTCAGTCAGGTGTGACGATACACCTCTTCGAGGTACGCCGCATTCATAGTACAAATATTTACGGCGCCTCCAGAGGCAAACTTTAGAGGTCTTTCTACCAGGGACAAGCTACGGGTCAGCAATTATATTCCTCGTTTATTGAGAAATATTTAACTCTATAATTTAAATTCTAAATTTTGTTCTACGTTTTAATCTGGATGAGAACTATTTCTGTTTGTTACCTTTTTAAAGAAATCGTATTTATAAGTGTTGCTCGCGAAGAAAACAAAAATAATATAGCACTAATTATAGCATAGTTGATTTATACAAACGTTTAAAGTGCAGTTTGAATTTACGATCAAATTAAATACCGTTGACTCGTTAAAATAAACTCCGTACCAAATTAACGTTATTGATTTGCAGTCTTTTTTGGTACATACGAAGTTACTTCGTGTTCAGAAATATTTTATATTCATGAAGGGTGCATATCTTGGGATCGTTAGGATGCTATCTGGATAAGAAAATATTTAATATTCCAAGAAGGATGTGGTCTCTTAACGCGAGCTTGCCAGTCGATTAATTAGTTGTCAATAAGGAATCCTTTTTCCTTTTTGAGGATAATCGTGGGCCACGATGAGCGGTTCGCACCTGTCGTTGTAATCGATGCGGTATCGCCTTTGCGCAACCGGCATAAACGATCGCCCAAAGGAACGCGATAACGATAATAAGATGGGATAACGAGCCTATAATGACGGTAATTGAAATAAAATGACATTAGGAATTATCGAACCTTTAATTAAATTTCTCGTTAAAAGAAAATTCCAATAGTTAATCAACGCTAAATATACGAGACTTTTCTTAAAATTTGAAGATATCGATAAGTCAATATTTACGAGTCCTGTAACTTTAAATATGAAATATGAAACGAGAACTTCCCCCATTAGAAAATGTCCTACTTCGATATAAGTAATAATAAAGAAGTCTCGAACAAATAACCTCTTTCAGACTTTTATAAAAAAAATTAAATATAGATCGTGTCCCCAATCTTTCAATTAATTTTATGCATTCTTTGAGAGAACACGGTTCTTCAGGGTATGCTGGTTACAAATTCCTACTTGTTCGCGTATAATCAGCTGCCAATAAGCTCCGGTGGGCTCGTCATTCGACGATTTAAAACACGATGATCCAACGAGAGGCATTCGAAATCGTGTGCGTGCGTGTGTGTGTGTGTGCGTATAATAGGGTCGACGTACTCGAGATTCTCTCTATAATTTGGCCATTTCGGGCCATTATACGCGATATATCCGGGCAACCCTACGGCCACCCTCCCGAGGGACCGTTTTCCCTCCTTTTTCCTTTCACAATGAACGGACAGCTGCCTCCTGCGACACGCGCCAACACGCCGCACGAACGCAGCTTGTGCGTGCCGTCCTTCTCACGCAATCCGGGCTTTTCCTTGTATCACCAGTTCCGTCAAATCTTAGATACACTATACGCAAAGACAGGCAACATTCTCATCTGGACACAATTTTCGAATCGCGAATTGAAATTAACCCTTAACAGGTATCGTGGAACGTTTCTACACTCCAAAATATACTGTCAAGAAATAGAATGCACTTAACTTCCTTGCACAACTGTCTTCATTTTATGCAGATCAAATTTTAATTGTAGTATTAAATACTTCACAACGAACGAATGAAATTTTACTCGAAATCAGTAGAGACATCGAATTCTTCGTAAATAATGATCTAATAACAAATTCACACGTACGGTCAGACTCTCAACAGTCATAAAACCATCAACATCTTGAATGAACATAGTAATTAATCATAGAACCGAGTGCATGGTAAATTAAAGTTAAATATTTTCGAAATTCGAAGACGCTAATAATTCATAGCTCGCATACGGGACATAAAGTACATGTAGAAGATGGTCGCGAGGAGCGAAGAATTTTATAATTATCCTCATCGTGGACGGGCATTCACAAATCGTCGTTTTCTTGCTCGTTTTAAAGATGCGCGGTATTTTCGTTGAAACGCAAGTCGCTTCGCGTTATTTTTAACCCGACCATTTATTATTGCCTTTAACGCGGTATTGCCTTTAAGGCTGCTTAAAAATTCAGTCTAATACACATTATTATTAACCTCCCCGAACCTGGAATTTAAAAGCTACTCTCTGTCAGATTGATATTTTGGACAAAAATATTCGAACAATCGATGAATAAAAATCAAATAAAATTCAACAGTTACAATGATGATTTTCTTCTTGCACTCAAAATATAAACTATTCTATTTGACCAATAATGCTTTGCTATTAGTTCAAGCAATGGAGAATCTACCGTGCAAGGTTTTAGAACGAAACCTACTGTTTAAAACGATGGCTGTTCAATTAATAAAGATTTTACCGTGCATGATACGAGGATCCAGAGATAGGAGGGCGTTCGAATTCTTCGGTTCTTTTTTTCGCCACGCCGCGGAGCATAACGTTTCAATAATTTCCCCATCCCCGCGAACGAAACGGAGTTGTAACAATCGTCGTGTCATAAACAACGTCCAACCGGGAGGCACGATCGGCCAACGAGATAGGAAACGGTAAATCCGTCGACCGGTTATCACTCGGCACGCAACCCGGGAGGGTCCAAAACGAAACAACCAAAAATCCACGGATCCTGCCTGGGTAGAAAATCAGTCGAGATTCCGTCGAGCTGCACGCTGGGACAGTTCCCGATACGTGGTCAAACTCAAACGATCGATGATTAACAAAACTAACGTGCAACAAAGGAGTCGGAGACGCGAGACTTATAGTCTTTAATTACACTAACAACTATTTTTTCCAGAAGAGATACTTGCAAAACTCTACTTTGTACATCTTCCGTGGTACGAGTGTCCGTCGAATTGTATAATTTCCCCATTAATTTTATTTTACGCGCTGAAATTGGACCGTCGTTGACCAAGTTATTGTAGGATCCATCGACTATGATATACTGCTATGATAAACGACGATAGAATCGCGATACGCGACGTTGCACGCATGCAACGAGCTCAATTATCGTTGTTTTTCACCGAAGGCAACTCGGAACGTGCTCACAGAACGAGAATTATCGAAGAGGAGGGGGAGGAACGGAAAAATAAAAAGAATCGAGAGAGAGAGAGAGAGAGAGACGAGCAGTGAGGGGGAAAAGAAGGCATTTCAATGAAGACTCAAAGGACGCTTCGCACGAGAGGATCTGATCTTGAGATCTACGTCGAATCAATGACCGGCTGAGAGCCTTGTCTCAGGAAGAGGGTCCGAACCAAGAGAAGAAGAGGGTTACCGAAGCGACGAGTTGCGCAAAAACCGACCGAATGAATCTTCGGCCCGCTCGAGAGCGTCTCCCCTCTTCGCGAGCCGCTCCGCGAAGAAAATAAGGAAACCAGAAGAGATTCGCTGGGTGCCGTAAATAATTGTCCGTCCATTCATGGAAGATGAAATATTTAATGTTGCACTTCGACGCCGACTTTCGACCATTCGTTTCGTCGTTTAAACGTTTTAATCGAGGGGAAGCTCACGGGGTTCCATCTTCTTGCACTTATTTGGATCGGTGGGAACGGGTAGCCTCTCTTGGAGACGCATGTGCCAAATTTAACTGGAAATCTTCGGACTTTTTTTCCAAGTTCATCGAATCGATTCAGAAAAGACTTGTTAACCATGTTATGATTAATGTGGTTAACCATACAATAAATTATTATTATAAAATGTAGACACGTGTTTATGCCAGGAATAGAAGGACACCTGTTAACGAGTAGTGAAGGAATATGAATCTTAAAAGAAATGGGCGAAAATGCAGTGATGTAAGGTGGTTGCACCGGGCACGAAAATACCTGTGCGCGTCCCTGAGCAGACGCGTAATGGGCGAGGTAAATCGACCTCCTCTGCAACGAACGTGTTAAGAATCCCTGGTCTAAACAGCGTAACGTTCGGATAACGAATATTTGCATAATGGAGGCGCGGACTGTTCTTAAAATCCAACAATCCCGAGAGAGCCTCGGGGCCATGTTATTTGCAAATGCGCCGCGTGAGCATAATTTTTAACGACGTTTCCGCGACGTCACGTTTACACTTTGCCGCGGAATGTCCGCGAAACGAACGCAAGAACGGCGAAGTCATTAGACGCGGACCGCTGTATTAAAATTATTACGAGGAACAAGCGGCCGGGCTTCTTGCGCTACCGGTCAAGCGACATTATATGCTGGCTAGATGTGTCCGAGGATAGGATTACTCAGCGACACCGGAGACTCGTGAAAACCGAGCATAAGGCCTTTAAATCCGGTATCAAGAAGAACCGTGACGATTGCGTGTCGCCGAGCTCGCTGAATTGCGCCATACTTCGCCGGGAGTAAACAGTTCCTCGAGGTCACGATTCTCGATCGCTGACGACGTTCCTTGGCGACTTCGCGTCTGCTTCAACTTCCAAACGACGCACTCGCGAGAGGAGGGTGCCGCAAAACGCTCGAATTTCTCATAGTTTCGCCATTACTCCATAAATACCGAGGCTAGGGGCAACTGTTTGAATTTTAGGTATTGAACTCTGCAACTAGGAGTTCGGCAGATAAAGTTCATTCCGGTTATTGAATATTGAATGATTTTAGAGCACCTGATACGCAATTTACGTGGACGAAATCTTATTAAAAAAGGGTTATGGGAGCCTCGAGACGGACGCGGAAGCACGAGGCTAGGAGAACCTGCGACGCAATTCCGAGCGATCCGGCTAGTATTCCTGTCGGAGGATTTTGTGGCGCTCGTAGCATACTCGAAACGTGCGTGACCTCGCTTACGTGTATCCGCGGACCCTACTTAACCAATCGCTCGATAGCTCGTTCCCTCTCGTTCTGTCCCGTAGGCCCGTGTCTCCCCTCGTGAGGGCGACGAACACGCGTCCTTCTTTCTTCGTTGGTTTCCGCCGCGTCCTCCTACGGGTCTTTCCGCTTGGTCCTCCGTGTGCATTCCGCGTCGAGAACATCAGGACCGTAAGAGCCGTCTATTTAGTAAGCTGTAAATCAACGCGGAGTCGTCTCTTTGACTAACGGCCGTGCCCGCGCCGTGCTCCTCGCTCGATTTTCTCTCTTTCTGTCCTCTGTCCCGCTAGCGTTCGTCTTCCTCCCCGTTGCGCGGCGAATGTCTCTTCGTTGGAGTCGCAAACAGCCCCGAAAGAATCCGGATGATTCGATCGATACCTGCGACTGAGCTTTCCTGAACGCAGGAAGCCCATACGAACCATGGGTTGGCTTTCAAATGGCCCCAAGTTCTTACGAATTATGCAGATTCGAAGCTTCCAACTCTTGGTAGTCTTGAATATCTTGAGCGTTCAAGGTATTGGTAGAAACTTTGTTTCTAGTGTCTTCAATTTTCCTCTTGGTCCAATATATTACCGACTTGACGACTTTCTCGAGGACTACGAGAGACCAGGTGCGCCGATTCACCAGGACGAGGAGAATAATAATAACTGGAGGCTCCTTTTTTGGTAGTAAGAGCAATTTCTGCCAACGTAGATTTATTCGTCGACGTTTCGGCCTATGTTGATGGCCTTCTTCAGGCCAGTGTAACAAAAACTTAAAAACCATGGAAAATTATGTTCCTGCTTGCGCGCTTAGATGTCGGCCGACAATCACGACGTTTCCGTGTTCCAGAGATTCTTCTTTCATTTTCATTTTTGTCTACAAACCACCAATGATTCTTTCCAATTCTGTCGAATCGTTTTGCTATTGAAATTTCGGACCAGTAATAGTCAGTCTTGGCCACGGTGCCAAAATAACAACGAACAGTGGATGACGCATCATCATTGAACTTCGTCATCTTCTTGGGCTGGCAAACAGAAGCGAGCTAATTCAGTGATGGTCGCCAGAATAAATTGGCGAATCGCGCCTAAGACCTTGTTGGTACATTGGTTTTCTGACCAATGGTCCTCGAATGTTATTTACTCTAATTTATACAAATGCACCTTTCACGTTTAGACAGGAACGCGTGAAGTAATTTTTTCTCTTTAGAGTTCCCCTTGTAACCCTAATCGTAACGCGTTATCCGAGTTAGTTAGGGTACGAAATTGAACGCGCAAGCGGGATTCCGTAATTAGTATACGCGCGGAAAGTCAAACCTGGCGACGAGGCACGTGCCAACCTCCCTCTCACTTTTATCCCCCCTCTCTCTCTTAGTCATTCGATACCATATTCTCTCTCCTCTCTCTCTGTCTTTCTCTCTCCCTGCATCCGTCTCTCCACAAGATTCGAGTGTAATACACTCGAGCAAGGCCGCAGAGCGGCGTGCCGCGCCACAGATACGGATCGATCGCCTCTGGACCCACGAACACGGCCAATTTAGGCTAAGGTGCTCGCTGTATATGTAGATCCGTAATGGTTTCCTGGAAAACTGCGTCTACGGTCTGACCCCACGATCGAACCACGTGATTATTGGCTACGAATAACTGGGGAATAACGTAGATCACGACTGCGACGCAACGCGACCGACTACGACGTTCACGGTAAAAGGGTCGCCTGTATAGATCCTTCCGGAGTCCAGAGATCGTTTAACCCTTTCTGGGTAAAACTCGTTTCGCGGGAAACTGAAAACGGAGCGAAAGGAAATGTTCTATGCTCGTTACTAGCCAGCAGACTTTTCGTAAATGGCGAGCATATTAAAGAAACAAGAGAAAGAAAAATTGTATTGTTTATTCGTTTCAATACTGTTCTATAAATCTTAACGAAAGCACTCTACGAACAGTAACCGAGTTTGAAAACATTCACAGTCTCGTTAGCCTCATTTTGAAAACAAAATTTCTTATTATTCAACCACGATCTTGGAATTATCGAAGAAGAGCAGAAAGATTGTTTGAGTTTCTAATTACTTGCTGCAGCGTGCCTTTGCTTTCGGTTTGAGCAAAATGGGAAACGCGTGCGATTTCCGGCGTATATTTTGGTGGCTGGCCAGTCGACGTAGCTCGAGCAGGCGGAAAAGAAGACGACGACTTTCGAATGGCGCGTAGGAACGAGCCGAGGGCCGAAGGTCGAGCTTACCACCTGTTGCACAATCGACCAAAAGTTACGCATGAAAGGAGATTAAGGGAGGTCGCTTTTTCCGCGCGCGGATTCGCGGTTCGAGTAATTGTTTCGTCCGCAATGAACCGTCAGGCTCGTCGGTCCGTGACTATCGCGCGATTGTCCGCGTATGTTAATGAGAGACCTGGTGTCACAACGACCACCGGTTAATTGGCAGCTAGTGTTCTTGCGCGGACGTTCGAAATAAATTCTCCGCCGATTTTCGTCGAAATATCGGGCGCGAACGCAAACGTTCCGTCGCCCTTCTCCGAGCAAGACATTTATAAACTCTCCTCGACGACTATGCATTAGAAAAGTAGAATTTGCAATGCAAAATCAATGAAATGATCTAATCTATCTGTCTGATCCCTACGTAGATAGTGTTCCTCAACACAGAATCGATTGTCCTAATAAAATATTCAGCTAGAAAATTTATATGTAAAAAATATATTGCAACCTGAAGATAATATCCTTCGATATGTATACAAAAAATTGATATTAATTTATTAGTCACGAGTGAAATTTTCTGGTTCGCCCCGGAAGCGAAGAAATCGATTCGTAGAATTAGAAGACGACGTCCTACCCAATTTCCACCCCTGCTGTCTGATAATCGTTACCACGTTCCATCTAAAGGCTGACGCTGCAGTTGCGTGCCTATCGGAAATAAGGCTGCTTTCAAGGACTCTCGAGACCAACTTCCACGAAGAGTAATTAGTGGATGCGGTTGAAGAAAGGAGCGAATTTATCGTGTGTCAACTGGGCCATCTCCCGTTTTAACGAAAAGAACGACAAAACGAATGGCAAATAGAGATTGAAATGTTTCGAACGGTGCAGATCGATATTCGCGGACACGACAAATAAATAAACTGCGCTGTCCCGGTGCACGATGTCGTGAAAAATGCAATTTATATTCCTGGCACGCGTTTATTTTCATCGAACAGCCTGACAATTACTGCTGCATATTTTTCTACGCCGGGAATGGTTACTCCGAAGCAAACCATTTCCCAAAAAAATAAAACAAATATTTGTCTTACGAACATTCGTGCATTTATTAAAACAGAAATAATTCGGTTTTCGATCGAACGTGAAAATCGAGAAATTCGCCGAACGATTCGTCGTTATCGCAACGATATATAATGATTTAATGCCACTATTTGCGACGGCATCGTGCGTCTCGATTCGTCGAATCGATGAATACGCATATCGTTATTGATAACGAAGTCCAAAGGTAACACAACCACTGCTAAATGACTTCGTTTTATCGCTCGAAGAAGCTTATTTGCCGCTCGAAAGAAGACGCGTACTTGGTTACTAATAATTCCGTAATACAGGTCTCTAGTCAATTTCGAACAAATTGAAATAAGTACGGGTTATGCGGAACTTCTACTTTTAGTTCGAAAAAATCGAGAAAGTGAAACCTTGCTCACGAACAGATTCGAGTCGAATTAAAAAAAAAATCAGTAGGACTTGGATGAAATTATAGTAGTTTGTAAAGATCGTTTTACGGTAAAAAAAATATGGAAACTGTATATATGAGCACACCGAGCTCCCTCCTTAATCTCGAACGTAACTGTTCGTGGCGTTCTTTCTAGGGTTCGCGCGAAGAACAGAGACGAAAGAAAACAACAGTTGCAGCTCGGTAAAAAAGACATCTATCAGTTACAACACGCCGCGAGTTGCAGCTGCAACGACGCACTGCGGCGTATCCTCGGCGCAGGAGTGGTGTCTAGAAAGGATGTCATAAGTTACTGACAATTTTCTCCTACGATCAACTCCATGGCGGCGGTGCACCGCGTTATCCAGCCACGGTGGCTTGGAAGGGTGCCATAACTTACGAACAATTTTCTGTTATCCTCCAACCGCTGCGCCTTATCGCGCCTTGAACCGAGAAAAGTGGATAGCACTAGGAAACAGGTAGAAAGTGAAAGGAACGAATAGAAAGGAACTCGTGTACAAATTCAGCGAAAAATAAAACGAAAGAGCTTTAAACCTTTAATTGCAACCGATAAGTATTACTTTACTCACCAATAGTACGACCGTGAGCAGAGTATTCAACGCTGCGACTACCATGGTGGCCATTAGTGACCAGGCGCTACGACTCCCCTTTCGAACGCTTACAATGAATTATTGCAAAGTGATTTTTGTAGAGATCCTCGATATTTTCGTTAAATTATAGCGTGATAAATTCAAATGTTCGATAACTTACTTGGAGTACTTGTTATTTACAAAACTGAATGATTTCGAGAAAACGTAAACATCGAGCAATTTTACCTAGTTAGGTAAAGGAACCTGTTTTACAGTATTTTTAAAATAGAATTACAACAAAAATTGTATTTTTTTGCTGAGAATTAGTAAAGTTCTTCGTCGCGAGGGTTAATAAAGAAGAAAATTGATAGGAATGGAACGTTTATAATTCGCAGAGCCATTTTGGGCCACCATATTTTCACGGTACTATAACCGGCGTCGTAACGTAACCGCGCGCTCTTATCTGCGACAAAATACAAGCCGATGGTGACACGAGTCCGCAGATAAGGTGCGTGCCTTTCAAAATGGACGGCCCTCGGGTCATGCCCTCGCGAATGGATCTCCGAACGAGCCAGTCGACGACGCGTATCGCAATATTGCATCGTAGTTTCCCTCGCCTCGCTTTTATGTCGGGCCACCTGCTTTCGTTTTATCGTCGAAATTTTACTTTCGCCAGGCAACTCGCCCCGCTGGGCGATTTTAGACTCGCACGTTTCGCGAAAACGACGCGGGAAAACGCGTTGGAGCCGCCACGCTAACGCTCGGAGGCTTCGTCGAATATCCTTTTTCTTTTTTATTTTCAAATAAAACATTACGAACGTATCTCTGAAAGCTTTGTTCACAAAGTAACGTTACGTAACGATGGTCGTATTTTAATCGACGCTTCAATGAGCTTGTTAAAGGGCCGTCTCAGGTATAAAAATAAAATGTAACCGTCCCACGCGCGGCTATGGTCGGTTGACCATTTCAAAGAACTCTATAAAGATTTCAATTTTATTGTCTCCCTTGTTGTCAACGACTCGTACTTTGTACCATAAATCTCTCTAGAAATTCCAGAGACCAACTTCTTTTCGCGAATAGCGAATGGAATAGCAAATATTAATTTACGAATTACATTAGATCGAAGAGTATCGAACATAAGCCCATTGAACAAGTTTGCTATTTCTGAGATGTAGCTTCGAAACAACCTAAAGGCACTATTGGAAAAGTTTACGCTGCAGTTCCATTGTCAAGCGCGCGCGTACACACTCAATAATTCTGAAAGCCTTTTCTATCCCCGTGAAAGAAGAATCGCGCGAAAAAATCTTGCCTCGCGCTTTTGAACGAGGAATCCGCCGTGTCGTTCGCTCGACCCGTGTATTCCCTCTAATTTAAAACAAGACGCGATTCGGGCGAGGAGAACGAGACGGGTACACTTCGCGGGGCAACGTGAAACCGTCGGCGCTAAATTGGACCGCAAGGAGTACGAGTCTCTTTTCAGATAATTACGAATTCACCAGGGTTAATGAATTGAGCGCTAAACAAGCGACGGCGGCCCGCGAATGGCGTAATTGCACGCTCTGTCGCCGTCGAATTTCATTAAACGCGAGAAGAATGACGGGGCGAGGAGGGGAAGATGAACGAAAGGCGAGTATACACGCGAAAAATGCAACGCAGCGATCGTATCGTCGTGCCAAAGGCTCGGGTTGGCCTTAAAAAATTCTGTCGTTCCGCGCGCGTCGTAAATAGAATTTCAGATGCAATCGTGGCAGCTGCTGCGCGAAAATTGATAATACGCATAAATAACCCTGTCCCGGAACTCAATTTTTATCCGCCGCTCGCTTTTATTCGCCGACGTGCGGTTCCCTTGAGCCGGGGTTTACTTTGAATCATGAATTATATTAATTAGCATATCGTGTTCCCGAGTATCTTCGATGAAAACTCCTTCGAGTCTACGTGTTAACTGATATTCATGGCTGGTATGGATGTCGAGTAGCTTGGGAACCTACAGGGTGTTTCAGAAATCTGCTAAGATAGCTAAACAATGTCCTGCGAATAGGTATCTTACTTTCTTGGGGTACTAATATTAAAACTACTGTGAAAAACATGGGTGATTTGTTTGGTGAGTCTCCTGGATCGTTTCTAACCTGTGAATTTGATCTCCAATTATTTTCTATATAGTAATACGATCTTCACGAGTCGTCCTGATCGGTCAAGCTTGTCCGATTCGTATCGTGATTTGGCCGACAACGTGGAAAATGTAAAGGCACCAGGATTCACCCTTCGTCGAAAGCGATCTTTCAGTTTCGAGCGGGCACCCTTCTTTATTTTTCGGCGCGATCGTGCCGCGCGGTTCGTGCGTCTTCGAGAGACGTCGACGGGTCCCGCCGCAGCTGCCGCAAGGATATACAGGACCATCTGGTCGTTCCTCGGTCGCAACATTGCCAAGCTTGCGGGTTGCCAAGGAGGTTGTTGGTGCAACAGAGAAAGGACGACAGAGCGTGCAGGGGAAGAGGAAGGGACCCGACCGAGGGAGAGAACGGCCGGAGAAAGAGAGGAACACGGTGGCCTCTCGAGTGGGCTGTTCTCCAAATAGCTCCACCTGCTCTCGCGATGCCAACGCTCTGCTCATCCCGACGACTACCGATTAAGCGGCGAGTTTTTGACCCGTGGTTCACGAGTAATCGTCGCGACGTGATCGTAGGCCCCGGCCTGGAACGGCGGGAGGATACCGTGAGGCCCACACCTGGCCCCGGAAGCGGTCTTCTTCCTGAGAACCTCGAGACCCGCGATCCGGAACGAGGGAAGGATTACCCGCGAGGAATCCTGAAACGCAACGCCGGAGCCTCTACCGATCGAGATTCAAACGGGGATTATTTACTAGAGATTCGAGGCACGGTACAGCGGAAAATAGAACGCATCGATCGTTTAGAAAACGAGTACTGCGAAGCGTTATTTTATTTAGTATTTCCAATGTCAATGACAGGATTAAAAAATTGACGAGTAATTATTGCAAGCATTTTGAGGACACTTTGCATGTTACCCCAATTTGCTTACAGGTTAAAGAACGAAGAAAGGGAGCAAAATGCAGTAGACGAAAGTTTCTAGGCTGGGAATGTGTTGACCCGCGGATTGGACGAATTCTTCCGGGCTCGGACCCGTTTGATTTTTATTATTATTTCGGGTCAAAGGTGTTGCTCCCCGAGCCATTAAGATAATTAAGAACGATTCTGTCGTAGACGTTTTCATTAGGACCATGTCACTGGGTCAAAGTTGAACGCCGTTCAGGACGAGACACAGTCTCTTCGCGCGAAATTGGCAGGTTGACCCGTTTCGATCCACGAGGTTTCCTCTTTACGTAACAAATTTTTGCCCCATTTCGTCTCCGAGCATGCTTCTTTATTTTTTTTTACATTCGCGTCGAACAGACTCGGGAGCGAACGAGCAGTGATATATTAATTCGTCGCAAAACTCGACGGCGGATTGAACGTATAACGAGGGGAAAAAGGGGCAGCACAATGAGAGCCGGGTAACTCTGAGCGTCCCAGAAAACGGGAAAAAAGCGCGATAAACTCGACGGAGGCGTGCGAGAACCTTTCGTTTCGTCGAAAAGAAAATTGGTGGTTCTGAATTAAGAATTGACCACCCCCTAAGTAGTTGCATATTCTATACTTCGGAAGACACTGTTTATTTCAAGATTAAAAGTTCGAAGCGAATCGGCCTTTGCAGGATTAAAAGTTTGGCAGGATGGGAATCGATGCGAAATTCGAGCTTTTTCGAAGCTCGTGAACTGCGAGCGAAAGAAAGGAAACGATCAACCGCGTTTCCCGATGCATCGTCGCGCGCATACTCGACGACCCAATTACGTTGTGAAATTTTCGCGACGATGCACGCGATCGCGTCCCAGCTCCACGAACTCGAAGAATGATCCTTCGTCTGTCAATAACCATTCCTCTGTTGTCGGAAATTTATTCAATTAGAATTCTTTAACGCGTTTGTTTTATTCGTAAACTTTTCTGCGAGGCGAACATTCTACTTTCAAACAAGCTTAAACAATTTTGTAACATGGAAGCTTGCAAACCCAAATTTATTTCTATCGATATTACCCCTTGGGAATCAAACTTTCAGCTCCTTGATGAAAAATCCTCTATCCTACATATGGATGAGTAGTCCAAAACTAGTTTAAAATAAAATTTGTCCGAATTTGAGACACTCGATTCTACAATTGTTGAATGGCCATTTTTTACTCGAAATATGTATCTGGATAAGAATTTTTGCCCGTCTCTGGTTGCACCCTTATGCCTCGATCATCCCCCTCCTCCAACGCGCTCATCCTCTCGATCCCTTCCGTCCGCGACCTCTATTAAGCGTTATATTCCGCTATCCAGCCAGCGATGGAGGATAGTTCCAGTGTATTGGCATGCTGAAATACGGGGCGCGTTCGAAGCGCCGGCAGCCGTCAGGGTATTGATTTACAATGCTTACTCCACTCCACCAGCGACTCCCATAACTACAGACCCCTTCTCCGTCACTGTCTCTCCCTCGTTGCTCTTCCGCCTCTCGCTACCGTACCCTTTCCCCGTGACCGACGCCGATCTTCTTCACCGATTCTAATAGCGATTGTCGGTACCGCGTCTCCGCGAAACGATCGAAACGGGACCACCGACAGTGGAACAAAACCCGCGAAAATATCGAAACGTACAGGGGTAACTGCCCCACTGATCCAACTCATTTGCATCTTATTAAAAAATAAAAAATGTACGTAAAAAAATACTTTGTGTCAAAATGTTACCTCGTTTCTGCAGATGTTTGAACGTTCCAAATGTTTTCCAGTTTAGTTGAACAGCACATCTTCCCACAGTTTTAGGAATGTTCTTGAAGAGGTGTCCATTCTGCAACAAAATATATATTTCAATGTTAAGTTCGAATCGATCGAAACAAAAGGTCTTTTAAAAAATGGGTCCCTAGCTGTGGAACTTCGTCCAATCTTAAGTTTTCTGCCTTAAAGACGAAGCGTTCCCGCAGCCTTTTGTTTCCTGGACGCTCGAAGATTCTACGTCATCGCGACCCCATTGCTAATTTCCGAAATTCCACCAGAGTTTCGGAGGGTGAACCAATAAAATTCGCGGAATGACCGAAACCTATCTACGACGATGACCCGATTGTTCCCGCCACTCCGTTACGTACGAGATTCTGATGAAAAGCTTCAGATTATATCGGATCATCTCGGTTGTGCATCTTTGAGAGCCGTGGCTCTGAGTTCTTCCGCTGATTCCACCAGAGATTACTGATACCGACGCTTCCACCGGCGCTTTTCACAGCGTGAATAGATGAAATTCACGAAATGATTGACGCCTAGTCCGGAGTGCGACCTAGTTGCTCGCAGAATATCGCATCTGGAATACGCGGCCATAATCTGGACAAGTTATTATCACAAGCGTACAGTATTGCTATAGAACGTGCAGCATGAATCCCTGGACTCTATAGCATTCAAGATTGCATTTCGTGAGATACGATGACCCTTGTAGCGGACTATGTAATCGGAAGGATACCAGAGAAATGGAACTCTAGATAATTAATGATAACTTTTACTCTAATTATTTCTTGTCCGACCTTTGTCCTAGGCTTATCTTTGCATATTGTACTTCCTTCGTCGACCACATGACGGTTTTTAAAAAACTGACTTCAGATAATTTGCATCACTGTTATACAGGGAAAAATTTGAATGGAAGATTCTACAGGCCAAAATAAGACGAAAATCAAGAACACCATTTTTTTGATTGAGGTTTCCTTAAAAACTTATTATTTTTTCGGCGAAATTAAAAAATTTTAAATCATTCTGAAAAAATTATTCTCGGTTGCGGAGGTAAATTACTCGTACAGTGACAAGCCCTTTGTCGAGTTGGAATCCATTATACTTTTGCAATATTTGCAACAAAATAGGTCGACGCGTATTAAAAAAAAAATTGTGTTCGAGGTACAATACGCAAAGGGGTTAAGAGGACGAAGCATTTTTAATTTCAGCCTGAAAAAAATGGACATTTTCATACACGGACCGCGCCGGATCAATGGCCCAGATCAACGACTGGAATTTTATTCTCGAATGGACGTTTGACGACCGTACATCGTATCATGCTTTCATCAAGATATCGCTCAGGAATATTGCGCGGATTTGCGTAATCGTGGCTGGTGCATCGGCGACACGACAGAATGCACGATACTGGGGAGAATGATCGAGAGCAAATACCTGTGGACGAACGTGGAATGAATATTTAAGAGGGATTCTGTATCTTTTTTTCAACAATCTGTTTGTTTGCTATCCCTGTGCCAGACGTATCGACGTCCCCGCTCGCTCTTGTTCGAAAACAAACGCGATGTAGCAATCATTGAAAAATGTTTGCACCGGATAAAAACAACGGAGAGATGGCATCGAATACTTTTTCTAAAAATCTAAAATGTTTACATAAAAATACATTGACCATCTAAAGTCACCCACGTTCTTGAAATCTGATTTAATCGATACCTATCAATAACTGTGGCTTTAGAGCAGTTAAACGTTCTTTTTTCTAGTACAAATATGTATTTAAATTTATGGAATAAATGAGAGACATCTCCGTGTAAATGTTAATAGCCATTTTAGAGTTAATGCGGAGTTTCAATGCGTCCTGTGTGTATTTCCATTGCGTCCCTCGCATGCCCTAATCGTACCGTTCGATTGTAACATGGGCGCATTAGATACGGCGCTACACAATTGAAACCACGCACGGCCGATGAATGCACATCTCGAACTGGTTAATTCGAACACACCGACACAGATCAGACAAACCGATGCAAATGTTTAGGCAACTTAGTTTAACAAGGAACACCGACGAAATAACAATGAGATGTTTGGACGTTTCGGTCACTCGTGACCACCCGAACTTATCTTTCCATTTCGCTAAGTGCATTACAGACACGCAACGCGGAGAAAAATGTTCGCCCAGCCGGTGTTCCGTCGTCGATTCACCTTGGAATTTACCCCGTCCCAACTTCAACGAAGGAACTAATAACTCCGCTTTACCAGGCCGATTCGAGAGGTCTATTGTGAGGCCGTGGCACGACGATCCGAATCGCGTTGCAAGGGAAACGGGGACGAAGAGGGTTTTAGCGAACGAGATCCCTTGCTTTCGGAGCGTTCTTTCACAATTGTGCCCCGACCCGCGTCATCGGTGCAGATACCTGGCCGCAGGACGATAATAAGTTCGCAAATAACGAGTTCGTCTCGTCCAGGATGACTGAGGAGAGAAGTCGCAATAAACTTGTTTACAGCTCGCATCTTATCCTCTTGTAACGTTATTACGAATCATTTTTCAGCGATGATCCTTAACCTCTCGCAAAATGCTCTCATTTTATAACGAAGTACAGTGGTCAAAACGTAAGATTCCTTCTTATATGCCACAAGAAATTTAAATTTCTCCCGTTGAAAAAAATTGTTCAGAATAATTACCAATTTTTCTTCGTCAAAATCGTCCTGACCTACATGTGGGTCAGCCATTAAACCGTGTTAGCGAGCCTCGCGCCAACCGATTTTAGGCCACGATAACGAAAGATTTAGCTACACAATACGCGGCGTCGTTTACGAGCAATAAAGCAACGTTACCTCGAAACTGCTACCCCGAGCGTTGCCCGCCGATGCACTGGGAAAACTATTCGCAAAAACGACTCGTAAACGTTGTTTCGCGCGAGGTATTCGCCCACCGAGAAAAAGGGAACAAAGGGGTGAAACAGGATATGTAAACAATTATAAAAAAAATCTCTACGGGGGATCCGGGCAGGATAAAGCCTTCCGAAAGGAAAGCTCGTCGGTCGTAAATTATTGTCACGCGTCCTTCCAGCTCGAACAACTTGGGAGACTCGTCGGTGTAAAGGTGGCTCGATGAAAAGGAAGGAAGACGATCCCGAGCCCGGACTTAAGCCCGAAGGATTTTCAACGAGAGAGACAGAGTCGCCAACTCCGTACCTGCCGAACGAGAATTATGACGAGCAGGGCTGGTCGTAATAAATATATTTACACCGTCGTCGACACGGTAATACCGCAACCAGGGACGACCCACGTGGCCGCCCACGCGGTCCAGGAAGTTTATTACCCGATTATCCCGCCTGGTAATTCGTTTTACGCGGCGGTGCCGTGAAAGCTCCGGTCACCGACGCCCAAAATCCCGGACCGTGGCCTGAGCCGGGGGTTAGTCGAAAAGTTCGGGCGAAAACGAACCGTATCGAGCGCTGGGAAACATCGAACGGTTCGAAAAAGATTGGCGTCGCCTTGACCGTATCGGCTCTCGTGCGACGAAAAGTCGATAGCACGTCTAACGCGAGCTATCTCGCGTCGTTATCTCGAGCATTTTTACGCGAGACAAGCACGCATGGGACACGAGACCCGGGAACGTTTTAAGGGAACTTCGCGACGTTCGAAGTCAAAGGGTGCACGAAGTAACGGCGTCGCGACACGACACCCAGACGAACCCGACCGTGGAGGTGAACGTTCAAGCCAGGCGTCGTCCATGAGAAAAGATGATCCGAGAGGGACTGTAAATTCTCCGGTAGCAGCTACCTGCGTCGCCTGTTCGGCCGGAAGTAATCGATAAGGCGGCTTAAATTACGGGTAGAATTGTCGTTGACTTCAAGGAACAGCGAGCAAGTGCTAATAACCCAGATGCAAATTGATAGTGCTCATTATCATAGTAACAACGGGCGTACACAGGACGGTCGGAGGCTCGTAAAACCCGCGGCGCGAAAGGGGCCGCGAGATTTATTTCGCTCGTTTAAATTCTCCCTCCCCTTCGTCGTGCCACGCGACAAACAGTCCCGCTGGAAATTGAAGAGTTTCGGGACACTTCGACGAAAGAGGAAATTAATCGACTGCGAATTCGATGCACGTCGACGAAACTCGAAACGAAATATTTTTGTTATCGAACTGATTCGATTTTTGCTGTTAAATTGGATTGGGTCTGGAAATTTTTATATTGAAGGCGAAAGGAGCATTCAGAATATGTAGAATACTATATTAAAACACAACTAATGTCATTCGATTAACGCAAGTTGTTCTGATATGGCAAATTTCATTACTTTGTGGCTCTCCACAAATTTGTCGTGGGAAGTTTGCAATCGCTCAAAAACGTGTTTACGATCGAGTATGAATATTTTCATATATCTTAAAGTGCAAACATTAGGAGACGGTATAGAAGTCAGGGAAACGTTAAGAGCCAGACTATGAAACATAATTTTCATTACGGTGTTCAAACGACAGCTACAACGCGTCGTAAAACGTACCTGCGAAACGGTCACCTTTATAGGCATACTTATAGCGGTCATTAGACTTTGCATAATTAATTTAATGACGTGTTTCTTGTCGTTACCGACTTTTTTCCGTAATTTAAAATAGGTATCAAGAAATTTTATAACAGCTGTCAAGTTAGCGTTCGTTCGTACTTTCATTTTTACTGCAGTACCTAATTTCGATATTATTATTAAGGTAATACCTCGCTTTAATTCTTAATAAAACCATGACACACTTCTTCGGGATTTTACAAGCACGAGCGATAGAAATATTTCTTCGATATCGAAGAAGTATTATGGAGACTACAATCAAAGGTCTTCTTGTGTCAAATTTAGTATCTATTTTCAGTTTGAGTTCGTTAGCACTATACGTACACAGTAGAACGTCGATTGTCAGAAATAATAGGCAGCCAAAGTACTCTCGATAAACAAATTTTCCGATAGTTGATCTACGGAGACAGAAATAGGAATTTTCTAATACAAGAATATGGAAGCTGATTTCTTCAAATAATACGTATTTATTACGCGAAGATATATTTATTTCAACGAAGATTGACACGGTAATGTATGCATTAAATGTCAATAAACGAAGTTAAGTTTCACGATCTCTCTATTTCTGTTCGCATTAATAAATATGTGCGAATAATTCTGACAAAGAAAGGTTGTAGGTACAGTTCTTTGGCAAAAAATGATCAAAAAATACCCCGAAAGTGTCTACCCGAATCAGTTTATTTCAAATGTTGTGTCACTTCGTGTTCTTTGGAAACGTTTGAAGAAACAAAGAGCAATCAGTCTTTTCTAAAACACAAACAACGCCGATCGAGGGTTTCCGACGAGGATCGATAGAAATTACTTGTCGTAAGTGGAAAAACGTGGAAATTCTATAGAATCTGGCCGCGCGGCAGCGCCTCGACGAGGTGTCACCTGTTGAATTCAACCGCTTCGCGAAACACGCTTCGCGCATTTTCCTGGAAATTACATGTTGTCACGATGGAAAGAGCGGACAGAAGGGAGTGCCAGAGTGGCGTGGTAACAATGATCCCGCGACTCTAAAGCTGAGCTCCTTAATGGGGAAGTCAATCGAATGGAACAATTTGTATCGCTCGGGCCAGCGTGCGAAATAATAGACTTCGACGTTGGCGCGAACTGTCGTGTCTATTGGACGGAAAAATCTATAGATGTGAAATATGAATCGCATTCGGTTAACAAGTAGACATCGATCGGGGGTGAAACTAGACTAGGGAACGGAAAACACCGGCCTTTTGAGATGTTTGACCTTTTCGCGCGTTATATCCATTGTGCGACTTTTACGTGCACAACGAGTCACGTAAATACTTTGACGTACCTCTACGATTAATTTTATGGGATCCTTATGAATGGAACTGAAGATTTAATTAAGATTTTGATCGATGTGGGCTCGAACGATTCAAGAAAAATTGGAACTTATGTAGCCTGTAAAATTGTCTACGAAGCATATAGAACCGGAAGATCGTTAATAATTTCGCTTTAAAAAAGAAGGTCGGGGGAAAGAAAGATGCAAGAAAGGGCCGCCCTAATGCATACTGATTTTTATTCTTCCAAATGCCCGTTGTCCATTATTTACTCGTAGGCGGCAGTTAACGCGTTAGTCGCGGTGAACTATTCAGGTCTGCACGATCCAAAATGGTTCGCTCGCGTGACTACGTCCCCCTTTGCCTCGCTTTTGTTTCCAAAAGCACTTACTGCCGCGTATTGCTTTATTCGCGGACGAATGAAAATTATTTCCGGTCAAATACATCCGCATAGCAGAGTTCATTAAAGCCCCGTTCGAACAAAGTTCGTCGTTTTCGTGAAAACATTTCCATCGACCAAGTACAACGCTTTCAATTCTATTTGTATAGGATCCCCCCTCCGGTATGCTAGATGCTGAGGATCTTAAGAAGGCATTTTCTATGGCTCCTCGATCGAAAGGAGGAATGTCTCGGATGATTGTCGCGGAAAAGTAATCTTTGGAAGATAAATGTAAAGACGAATATGGCAAAATATGAGGTACCCGAGGCCGTTCAGCTGTGTAGCATGAAACGCGAAGAAAGATGGGATTCTTTTCTGTTAATGGACATGGATGTTGGCATCAATTCTGGATCAGCGTAATATACAGTTACTCACCTATAAAATATCTTTTTGGCAAGAATGAATCTCCAAAAAATTTAATTTTATCGTCGCTCCTAACTTCCACGAACTTCTTCGGACACGCCAAGACAGTGTTTCATGTTCGAGACACCGTGCATTTAAGGGTTAATAAGTTCGAAAGGCCAAGTGTGAATAATCGCCCGGATCCACGAGTCTAGATTCGGGTAGCTGAACGTTACAGATATCCGGGTTCCCCGACCGGATACCCGCATCAACCTGAATGGAAGAGGAGTGCACCAGGGAGAGGAGAGCCCGCGGACGAGACGGAGTCGAAGGAATCTTCCATTCGTTTCGCAGTTTCAGATACGGCGTAAGGATCCCCGATTGTCGTAATCGCGAATGTTTCCACGTTGCGAGCCGCGGCCGATAACACGGAATAGATAACCGTCGTAACGACCAGGGTCGAACGGTGCCCGTGCTCCCGTGGCCCGTGACAGTTACTTAACTCCGTGCACCATCTGTACCGGAGTCGTGCCATTACGGTAATTAGGGTGTAATTGGGCATAAATTGTCCGACGCTGCCTTCGGGACGGACGGAGCTGAGGAGGCGGAGACAAGAGGGGGGCCAACGGGATGGTAGAGGGGTGGGTGGAGGAGTGAGGGAGGCAGGAACGAGCGTGAGAGAGAAAGAGAGAGCGGTCTGGCTAGCGAGGGAGGGGAAGGGGTGGGTAGCAGTGGGCAGGGAGGGGAGGAAGCGTAGCGTGAACGTAGCGAGAGCGAGGATACGCGGCCGTGCGTGCCTCACGGTGCGTATATATGTCGGGACACGCGCGTTCACGCGCACGTACCCTCTCTTCACGTGACTCCTGCGATTCTCTCGTCTCGCTATCGGGACGTTCTTTTTCGCTTCGATGCGTTTTATACACGGTGACGCGGAAGGAAGTACCGATATTTTTCTAGCGAATTCTCCGGCTAATTTTAGACGAAGAACGCCTGACGCGTAACGCGGAGCAACGCGGCGACTCCGTGATCCAACTCGGTAAATAATCTGTTGATAACGAAGCGATCGCTCTTCGATCGTGATCATCAGCAACGCTGTGGTCCTTGAATTTAAATTTAGTACGTATCCGAGCGAGGTATCAATAATGTATGTAAGGAACTGTCGACGTGCTGTGTTCTCTCTCGCTCTCTATGGCCCCTACCGAAATCTGTTAGAGCAACCCGTTAATAAACGACTCCCTTTCGAGGAAACGACCGCCTAATCGACCGGGAAAAGTAGGCAAACGGGACGTAGTCGTTGGCATGTGGGAAACACGTGCTACGGGACCGACTTCACCTTCGGATTCGAACCTGGCCTCTCATTAAGATCGAAAACGTCTCCAGTCGGAGCGAAACGAATGCTCAAGGACATTCTTCGACGAAGGCACCGACGGTTTTGTCGTTTGCAACCGGAAATACAGCATCTTCTCGCGACTACACTAAAAATCTGGGAAATTTCAGAATCAAAATTAGCTAAAGAAAGTGATAAACTATCATCTTGAGTATAACACTGTTTGATCTAGAATATATATTGTATTAACTAGATTAAAGTACACTATTCCGTGGAAGGGTACAAGAAGATGGTCTTCGAGTTCCGTAAACGCACTTCCGTTCAATTTAACCCTCGTGTAACCTGATTTCTGAACGTTAAAATATTATCAAATCCTACGAAAATCAGTGTCGAAGCGAACGAGGGTTGGAACAGCAAGTGGCACCGTCAACCCCTAGGTGCTCGCCCTTCGACACTCGTCGATATTTAATGAGACAATCAAGAAACAGGGGAAACTGTAGCGGGCCGATGGAAAATTCACTTTACTGCTACGTATCCGACAGGGATTTTTCCGCCATGCAGGTACATTATTAACAGAGTCCATTCTAAAGTGTCCTTGTCATAAGAATCTTTCCAAACAAATTGGTTGAAGTGCCTATAAATATTAAATTACCTCGTACGAATCTGAAGTTTACTATTATATTTCGCTAAACTATAAAACTATTTAGCAGAAACCAAGACCTCACCACTCTGAAAGGGATAGTTTGCGTGGGTTCAGATGAAGAAGGGTTGGAAGCGTCGAAGGGTTAAGCTTGTGGAGATTTGAAACACCCTGTAGTTCCTGGCGTACTCTCGAAGGAAAACGCGGAACCGCGGAAACGAATCCCATGGGGGAGTAGTAGCAGTCGTTATCGAGCCGCGTTATACGCCGAATTAAAGGGGTATGGTGAAATACCATGGGGTCGCAGTCGAAGCCACGCCTCGTTCTCTACTGCTCCTCGCTTCTTCTCACTCTCCCTCGGCCCAAAGAAAAATCAACCAAACTACCAGTGATTCGTCTTTGGCGCCTCGTCTCGCTCGAAACATTCGCAACAGGCTTGTTAGTCCCTCAACCACCCCTTCAACGAACTCGTTTCTAGTCATTTGTCAGCAATAACTTCGAACCCGACGATAAATTTCACCCGGACGAGGGTAATAATTGGTCATACATCCTTGGATCAACGAGTCTTACAACTCTTACTTTCTAACTGAACTAAAATACTGTTGTTCGTGAATTTATTGCACAACAGTGGATTAATCTTCTTTCAAAATGGTGAACGTTCGCGATCGGAGCAACGATCGAGTCGTGAGAAATTTGCAATTCTATCAAACAATTATAATTTGTGCCCACGTTCGTAACCAAAACCGCGATCGATACTGCGTGATAATTAATTTCATCGATCCGGAGCCTCTGTCATCGAATTTGCAATTTTACTAAGTTTAAAGTAAATAAATATTAGTCTTTGCAGCGATAAGAATCTAAATTATATGTATATATTATCGATACTTTCTACAGGCGAAACGAGAGTTGTAAGAGTTGTTCTAATAAATTGTTATAATATTCATCGATGGGTGTATGAACTTTGTATGCTATTACCGAACCTCGTCATTGTAATTTAACATACTCGCGTAACTAATTACGTATTACATGGTAAACATCTTTTCATAATTGATATTAGAGTAATCGATCAATCGGGGCTGCGGTTGAGCATGTAAATGATAATACTAAAAGCATGTCAACAAAAGTGATATCAGAACAGATTAAATTCGATTGCAAGCTTATAAAATTCATAAACAAATAGAGAAGGTAGGACAAAGATGACCACTCGGAGATTAAGTTAGCAATCAGGCGAAATCATGGGATAATTCACGAACGAAGAAAATTAGCTCGATTCTGGAAATTTAATCCGATGTTAGGGAAAAATCGGAGCAACATCGACGAGTACAATTTCTTCTCGTACCGGATAGTTACAAGTTACCATGCAATTACTCGCGTTCCCAGTCTTTTGCCAATTTGAAAGCGTGGTTCTTGCATGCTAACCAGCCAACGAGCGGAGTATTTTTGGCAAAGTGCCACGCGGTCGAAAAAAATTCAGAGGTATCTTTTATCAGGACACAGATACGTCCGAGCAGGGACGATCGGTCTTGTCTTTTGGCCTAAGCGGGATCTCGAACGTCCGACGAATTACGAGAGGAGAAATGGACCCGTGCGCAGCAAGCGTACCATTATCCCGCATCGCGGCGCGTGATTATGTAATTACAATGTTAGGCTCCGCCGACAGGGTTCGATTAATCAGAAAATGAAACAGAGTTTCTTGTTTTTATCCTTTACGGCCTACCGATCCTGTTGCGCACACTTCGCGCCGCTTAATAAAGGGCCCCGATTGCGCGGCAGTTATATCTCAATCATCTTAATGTCGATCACATCGTATTTAATCGCCAGCTTCGTGCTCCTCGATTGTATCACGATTACAGAAGAATACTGCAGCCGGTGGAACAAGAAATCACCGTGTACGGGGGGTGTTAAGAAAAGACTCGGAGCCCGCAAAGCGTAGAATATTCACCAAACCGAATAAAAAATGCTTATCGTGCGATCTACAGTATAATACCTACAATTTTAACTCGCTTTAACCTGCTAAAACGAGGCGCGCTTGGTAATTGCGTGCGTGCTTTGTAACAGAGTAAACCGATATAGTTTTTAATGTATCTGCTACTTAGTAAACCAATTATGGTTCACAGCATTCGAGACAATTATGGCTGCAAAAAGAAAATTCATAGAGGCTCACGGAGGTAAACTTTGACTCGTAAGATGGTAGAAACTGACCAATTTTGGGCCAGTTTGGCAACGATATGTTTCTGCGGGTCTGTTATTCGCGGCGAAGACAATCTGTTCGATCGATGGATCGCGGTTCGATTAATTCGTTCTTATCCAGTGGCATTTTCAACCGGAGTCTCGATACTTGTTACGAGACGCATGGAGCCAGTAGAACCCGATACGATTAAACCCGGCGACCTTCTTTTTTTCCTCCCGTTCATTCCCCGCGGTTATATTAATTGGACAGCGCAGTTAACCGGCGGCCAAGCGAGCAGTAGCACGCTCACTTAGTCCTGGCCCAATGGCTAATGGATAAAGCAGACGAGTTATGCTAATAAGCGTGCAAACGCTCGCCAGAACGCATGCGCCCCGGGTCTCATGAATATTCATCGCGCTATCTGATTACGTCACTGATTGCCGGTATTCGAAAGTGTTTGCTCGCCGAACTCCGCCGTTGTATCGCGTCGGCCGATCGTCGACGACATCCTCCTTTGTCTCGAGCGACGCGGAAGGTATCGAAGTCCCTCGGAAAGGCGCGCGTACGATCGGAAAATCCGCGCCGCGACACCGATCAGCCAAAACTGCACGTTCGATGGATACTCTAGTCTAGACATCGATTTTTCGAGAACGATTTAAAATTTAAAAAGAAGAAGTAAATACCTGAAACAAATTCAAAAATTAGTATTGTGTATATCGGATGTTCTGGGTTAGGGAATTTGTCTTGAAAGGATCGTGACAATATGTTGTAGAAGTCGTAAAGACTATGAAGGACGAAGAGAAGAAATCTTTATGCAGAATTCGCTGTATAAAAGTCTGGGGAATGCCTAATTCTTTAAAATGTAGCAATATTTTCCGAATCAGTGGCATTTATAATTATACGTTCTATTATCAAATGTGAGTGTTATTATTTCGAAGAATTTTGATAACGAATTTTAATCGCCACGACGACTCGTTGAGCGGTTTCGTACGCGAATGACACGCGACTCGAGCGAGCAATAAATATGGCGGCGACGATAATCGAAAGTTCTGTCGGTTCGATGGGGGAAAACCGCGTGCAAGGAAAAAAGAACGACCAGGAGACGTAACCGGGACAATTTCGAGCCCTGGGACGAGTGATCCCGCGCGACAGCGGGAAACCCTGATGGATAAATGATCGTCTCTCCGTAAGCAGGGTGCGAAAATAGAAAATCCGATTGGCCGGTGCGAAAGAGAGCGGAACAAAAGCATCATGCAGAATTCAGTGTCGGCCGCTCCTCTATAATCGGAGCGGAGTATCGATCGGTTACCACCAGATACACCTGCCCGCGTGCAAGGCTTTCCCTGTGCTCGTTGTTGCCACCACTTCTCCCCCCCCCACTTCATCTTCCCTCTCTCTCTTCGCCAGTTCCTCGCTCCTCTCTCTCTTTCTCGTTCACGGCCTCTGTCTCTCTTTCTCTCTCGCCCTCGCTCTCTCGCCCCTACAGGAATTTCGCCCAGGGCCACCTTGTTAATCTCGCCACGCCGACATCGCCATCTTTACGGCGGCAGCCGGCCAGATCGTGGTCGATACGAGAAAACTCGCGATAATCCGCTATTGCTCGGTACCGTTCACGCGCGATCGAAGAACAAACGATGCCCGAAAATCGATCGATCGACGAGAAATTCGTACGGAGATCCGGTAGAAATCCGAAACAACGATATCGTCGCGGCCATTTTATCGCTCGTCGTCGATTGGGTATTCGAATTTGCGAGATTTGGCGATGGAGCAAACGGTACTTCAAGGTAGGGATTCGGAAGTGTTTGGAAAAGGACACCAAATGTTGATTTTTTTAAGATGAACACTTAATCGCCTGGGGTTTCCTCGTATTGTTCGTTTCTAAGACTTCAACGTATGAATAAGATACGTTTATTTCCTTACAGAAACGTGGGAAAGATGGACTCGGTTGTCCTATGGTACACAAACACAAAATTCGAGGAAAAGGCAAAGATTCGTACATCTTCTTCGCTAAGGACGACTTGGTATGGTTTAGATAAACAGAAAGTCTATTCTTTCTTTACAAGACTAATATCAAGACGTATCCCATGGATTTTGCTCAAAGTGATAGTCACGTTTATTCAGTATCGAGCAATCCAATCAGATGTTCCTGATTTCCATACAAAATAGCGACGCTTAGATTGGCACCGGAGATCCATCAAATGAGTCATAGTATATTTTTCATATGCAAATGCCCCGGCAGGTGATATCGCGAAAACAAAATTTAACTCGCTGATCACGTCAAGATGTCTGTCGCGAACATTTGCAGAATGGAGTCTGCAGCTGTGGCGAAACTTCGTCGCAAAGTTGACAAACAAAGATCCGAACGTTCTGATCTACAGTCGTTCGAAATGGTTGCGTCAAGGAGAAGTCTAATGGCGTCGATAACTGGCTATGAAAATGATTCGACTAACAGAAGATTCACGTTCGAAACAAACGACTTAAGAATTACACGACGCGACACTAATTGTTAGCTTATAGTAGCGAAATGTTCAACAAATGATTTGGTTTCGAATTCTAAGAAATACAGAGTAAACTAATGGGTTACATCATCGATGGCGGTACTCTTGGCAAAACAGGAAATACCATGTTTTTCTTTACAAGGAATTAGTGAATTCGTCACCTCGACTTTACACTTTGACTCACTGAATCATCGATAAAATAGCATTTTACTGGAACGAGACAACTTGACTGGGTAGACTCGTACCTTTATCTGTTGAAATATTTATGTATTTAGCTTTATAACGTTCAATAATAATGTATACACTAACATTATAAACAATAGAGGAGATGAATGAATGAAGAATAATTGATACCTGGTATCATGGTAGTCCCAGAAGATCGTAGAGTGCAGAAACAACTTCCAGACACTAATCTTGAAAAATATTCGATATTAACACGTTTTCGACTCGAGTTATTCTCTCTTTTCTAGATTTGTTCTAATAAAACTACAGTTTGAGTACACGATACGATTTATAGCTTCTCTCGATAGATTACGGACAATATTAACGCGTTAACAGCCATGGTGGTCACTAGCGACCGGCATTTTAAACTTACAACGTTTTAAGAACCATTGAATCACCGAATATATCGATTTTTCATACTAAAATTTGGAAAACTACCGTGGCAGCCAACGCGTTAATGAATTTTCTACGCCGCGCCGTACCTTGGATAGCAACCGTATTTACAATCAACGACCCGTCGACGCGTAGCGACGTTCCAAGGAAAACTGAACAACAAAGTATTCGTGACGATCGTATCGCGAGTTCAGGTACGAATTTTAGGGGATTTCTCAAACGCGATTGACTATTATTGCCTGAGCAACAAGGACGTCGCCTTCTCCGGAGCAAAACAAATGCGGACACTATCGCGGTAATTGAATCAAACTGTGTACAAAGTAGGGCCAAGCGTACGGTCAGGATCGTTTACCAAGTAATAATATAACGAACGTGAATTTAAATACATAATAAGAAACGGAAGAACGCAACAATTCGGTATGCGACGAATGATACAATGTGAACTTGTAGTAAATTATGAAGTACATTTCGAGAACAATTAAAAGGTTCATTCGCTGTCGTTGTTTCCAAAGATCAACATTAAAAAGGAATAGACTAACAGATCTCGAAAATGTAAAAAAATACGTGGTCATAAATTCAAGATGAATATTTTTCTGAAATTGTGATGAATGTAAGTGTTTCGAGCAGAGTAAGAGTTCATCGATCTCAATGCAAGTAAAGTATCATCTCGAACAGCGACAGAGCCTAATTCGAACGAACATTTGGAGGAAAACAGAGGCTCTGATCAAAAATTACGTTCGCGGCCAAGAATGCCTTATTATTCTCGAAGGCGGTGCGTGCGCGGAACGTAGCGTTCCCAAATTAGAATCCGTTTCTTATCCACCTCGGTTCGTCGCTGGTCGACTGGGTCTGCGAGGAGGATCCCGGTGAGGACGCACCTGGAGACGTTCCAAAAGACATTCGTTTGCGCGCCAAAATCGCCTGACGCTGTCAACGCCAAGGTGAAATGAAAAAAGCGCAGACAGCTTGAACCGTGGCCCGATACCTTTTATTTGGTCCGTCGGGTATCCGCGCTAACGAACGCCCGGAACGTGTCCAGGACGAAACCGCGGCCAGGAATTTCGGGACTTTTTGCTCGCCGTTTTTTCGAACGCGTCTGCTTTGCGCCGATTCGATGATTCAGGTTGCCTCTCCGATCGTTGAAGCTTGTAGAAGACTCGTGAATGGATTCGAAGTAGCAAACCAGTGAACGGAGCTCCTTTCGCCGAGCCAAACGAGCAGAGAGTTTAATTATAGCCTTATCTTTTGGTAAGTCTTTCGACAAACCGAACTTCACTATCGATACAATCACTTTTGTTTGAATAATGATTACATAGATCCACGAATATGCGAGATTCGAAAGAAATTCAGAGATATAGGCGGATCTGGGGGAGGGGCGTTGGAAGTCCCCTCTTCTCAAGAGTTATGAAATTATTCGAATAAAAATTGATTATTTGTCTTTCGAGATCATCGGAGCATTCTCCCCCAAATTAACATTGATTCTCGTTTCGATCGATCCACGTCTAATAATCGGAGATGATTGCTCGACGCTCGAGCAGTTTGTTATTAACATAAAACGAGTCGCCGCGATTCAGTCATTACTGAAACTAATTTCAGGTAACTGGTTCGAGTAAGCTGTCGCGGATCGTTTGTTCGAGATCTAATCTCTCGACGCGAGCGCATTGTCTTTATTCCGGGAACGCCGGGATTGCGAGTCGTGATTCGATCGGATCAGAATCTAATTGAACCAGACGGTAATAAATTACAGGTGCTCGCCGCGGCGACGGTTTCCACGGAACAACGAGATCGTCTTGGATCATCGTGACAATGCATGATCGGCATGCGCGCGCACGCTTTGGATCAAACGATGATTTCACTGCAATACCATTTCGGTCGGCACGCGGTGCAGTTTCTGACTCAATCGAAGTAGAATTAACCGAGGTGCGCCACAAAGGACTGACGCTAGGCTGCGATTCGCGCCAACGATCGCGACAAATAAATTTTCTCGAAGCGAGTTTCGACGGATTTATGTTGTTCGCTGGTCGCGATCGTGGGTGTACGCCGTCGTTAATTTTACGTTTGGACAAACATTCCGTCGGACGACTTTATTCTCGAAGAACAAAAGCGTCCTCTCCCGGTCTCGTAAAAATATCGAACTGGGAATGTATCATTGTTCCAGATTTCTATAATTACTTGGTTGTTGAGGAAAAGCAATCTTCGCTCTTCCTCGTGCCGCGGTCATTCATCTAGTCTCTCGAGTGGGGCACGTTGATTGATTTGAAAATGATTTCCAATGTCTGTCCCGTCATTACAAGCACGAGTAAAAGTAGAAGAGTGTACTTCTATTATAGAATTCACTATGTTTTCTCAGACTACAATTTACGTATTACGCGTATTTTCCGGATATTTTTAGGATAAATCCATAATCGTTGGTTGAACTCGTCGATGCGAATGGGCGTATTAATAATCGCAATTACTGGAAAAGAGTAAGGAAACGACAGACGAAGTTAATTAGAGTGGGCTCGTTCGCTTTGCGACGGGGGAATAAATAACGCACAACGAGTTCCAGCGGCTCAATTAATAATTAACGCGATCGGTGTTCCTCCGTGGAGTACGTCGCCACTTTTACCCAGTCGCGATCAAAATAGACGATCGCACGCAGACGGATCGCCGTCGTATTTTCGCGTTTCGATCCGGTTGTAACGACACGGAGAGAAAGTGTTTCTGTTCAACGCCACCGATAGAACATTTTACCCAAACATTGTTTTCCCGAGGCTCTTCGTATTCCACGCGTTTCTTTCTTTCGGACACAGTAATTTTCCAACGTGAAAATGTTAATATATTCCAGAGGAAACCGACGAACGTGTTTCTCAGAATGTAAAAAATTCGCAAATGCCTTTTCCTCTGCGTGGAATCGGAAGACGCACCTGCTCGCGGGGAAAATTAAAAAGAACCAAGAGCCGTTGGAACGTAGGTACGTAGCTGGAATGCGGTTCCTCCTGCAACTTTGCTGACTATGTATGTTTATCAACGCATGGGAAGCGTGTGATAGCGACGGATGTTTGCTACAACACGAGATAATAGGAAACAATTCAAACGCGACGATCGTACCCGCGCGCTGGCAACGATTGCGGGAGATTTCAATAATATTCGAGCGATATCTCTCGATAAACTGTCGCATAAAATTATTCCGCGCTGGAGATTCATCGTCGATCGTCTGATGCAGTGGTTCTTAACCTTTTTTTTTATCAACGAACCCCTAAATATTATTGAAATCAATGTTGGATCGCTACACAAGACAAGAACAAGCTTACAACGTCAGAATCGTATAATTAACTCGAAAATCTTACTTTTGGAAGCAAGTAAAGTGGTTTACGCGCCTATTTTATCGATCGTTGCTAGGGGAAATGAAAGGGTTAAAAGATCGCGGTTGCCACAGGTGTTCGGGTAATCGCGAAACACACGGGGCAGGTCATTCCCCGTAGCTCGAGCCGGCGACTCCTACAAAGATAAGCCGACGAGCAGCAAGGGGGCACCGATAATCAGACCGCAGGCAGTTCTAGCTTCCAGCCGTTATTACGACAGCGATCGTGCGTGAAGAAAGGAACAACGAATCGTCGAAGCCCCCCGTAATTCCATCCGCGAATTCTGGAATAGCTGCGGAAGAGCGAAACGTCGCATTAGCCGGCGGTGCAGCTTTTGTTCGCGAAAATCGGCATCCGGTTCTGGGCGCGGACACGGGCGTAATTTCCATTCTCGTGTCACGGGAGGCTATTTTTTTCGGCTCTCCTGTCAACGAGAAGCCAGCGACGCGGGGAGGAACAGACGGGAATCCTGCGAGAGAACGAAAACACCGAGTCTCGAGCAGGCAAGAGCGCGAGAGCGGAAGTCGAGAATGTGGGGCGGTGATGGGCCACTTCCGGTGGTCCCGGTACACGACTCGCAAGCCAAGTCAGTCGGACTGTGACCGCGAGCGTCTCTGTCTGTCGGCAAAACCGCAGACAGACCGTCTGTCTCATCATTCCATTAAACGGACACCAGGCTCGCTGACACGTCGGTACCAACGGGCCCGATCCCTCGGGACACCGTGAAATAATCTTAACTGCCTGTTATTGGCGCGTCGAGTTTCCACGGGAGACACGACACCCGTAAACTCGACGATTTCGTTGGGGAAACGGACCACCAAAACCTTTATCGCGCGATGGACCAACCGGTAGATCGGGGATTTTCACATGATTGGTAGCGTTTCAACAGAAAATTCACAGTTTTAAAAAACACTCGGTAAAAGAATCAAGATCCTCGACAACGAATGTCACCGAACTGGTAATCGTGAAAGTTGGAAACCGCGTTGCAATCACCGTTTCAACGACCGCAATGTCGCGAAATATAATCGAGTTTGATTTTCAGTGACATTTTCGAGGCAACCAGTCGAGGCTCGTTCCTTATCGTAACGTGAATTTCCAGCTTTGCCTTATCCGCTTCTTGAACTTATCTTTACGAGTCGTTCGGTCATTCTGCATTGTTTCACGTCCGTGGAACAGAGCTGTTGCGAGTTCTGCGCGGTTCGAATATCGGAACTCGACGGTGGACCATTCAGTTCCAAGCTACCAGCATTTTTTTTAAAGCTATTGCTATTGCTAGAATCGAATAAATCCTGGCTAGAAAATAAAAACAGAATGTATCTTCGTTTGTACGTTCTCCAGAGACGTTCGTTGCTCGAAGATAGGAATCCTTTCTGATTCCTGGATGCTTTTACTCGAACTATTATTCAAACGACCGAGTTCAACGTACTCGGTTTACTTTCAGTTCGAACGCACGAAGTCGAAGATCGAAATGTTTGAAATTACTCGAGGTTTCTGCGTGACTGCTTGAACTAACTGGCTGATAATCAAGTTACATTTATGCTACTCACGGTGTAGATTTTTTAACCACTATATCCGTTCTCTTCATACTGTACATGTAATATTATATCGGTCCATGATATGTATATTTTATAAGACTATTTTCGTACTGGTATCTAACCCTGGCTTCTATCAAGGAATTATTCCGAAAATAAATAAACGCACAAAATAAACCGGAAGGTTTCTATACCATACTCGTTACAATCTATCATTATATACATTACTAATTTATTCGGTAAATATTACTGATTCGGTTCAGACGAAACAATTCCTCTTTGAAGAGGTTAAACGATCCTGAGCAGTGGAAGGCAGAGGCACAAAATTCGTTGAACTTGGAAATAAATGCAACGTGAATGCGCTGAAAGGGAACAGCGGAGTCTCGGAATCGATTAAAAACTCGACAAGACTGGAAAAAGAAAGTAGCAAGAAATTAATGAGCGAGAAGGGGCAGAGAATTTGTTAAACGTAAAGGGAAGGGAATTTATTGAAGGTGAGAAAACGGGGGGGGAATCAACGACGAGGGGTCGAAGGGACAAGACGAGAGAGCGAGAGAGAAAGAAACGACCTCTTGACGCTAACACGAAAGGGTAATTATAATCGTCTCTCTTTCTTCTTCTTCGCTGCCTATCGTTCTCCTTGTTTCGCTCTCCCTTCCTCTCTTTCGCTCCCGCGGTAGGTTCATGGTGGCGCCACGAACGGAAGAGAGAGACAGCAAGTGCCACTCATAGGAGCGTAACAATGGCTTTCCATGCCGGCTCAACCAACCAGACGACCGACTGACGATCATGACGAATCGTTCCCCGTGGGATTAGCGGCATCCAGCCACGAGGGTTGCTCTCGATATGTCTCGAAGCCGTTTCGATTCGATACTTCGATACTTCAGCGATACCGAGAATCGCGAACGAACGGGAGTTACGAGATTTTAACCGCTTCTCCGCCGAGCTTTTTCTCGCTAGTCGATCCAAAACTTCCTTATTTCTCTTTTCGAATGTTTAGAAGCAATTACCAAAGTTATTATTATAATCGTTAAGTATGGTTTCATTCGTAGATGTATCGATGAAGTTAACTCAGACGCGGTTCAAGAGCAAATATGAAATATTAAAGGGTAATAAAAACTATCACGATACTCTTTGAACTTGCCTCTAAGACTCACTTCTTAGAGTACCAAGCTATTATACCTTTTGTTTATTGATTTGAGTAGACCATGAACACCAATGGATTTAATGTAATAACACAGTGTAATAACGTTTCCAGAGTGCTGGCAGTAAACTTTTGAACTTGTGCAGTTTTCAATCGCGACGACAATATTGCGAGCGCGCACGCGACACGTCGATAATTAAAACGTGGACTTTGCACGCGTACGTCTCGGTTCGCGACGATTTCCATTTTATTACTGTTCGCGTTACCGGCAGCCAGAAGCCTCGATTCGTAACCTGAATCTCGAAGTGCCGGTGAATTTATTAAGATGCATTAGATGTAAAGCGATTCACTCGTTGATCGTTCCGACAGTGATACATTCCTCGGGGCCGGGCGGCTCGCTTTTCTTATCTCTAATTCCTTTAAATATGCAACGAACGAGGGGAAATGCTTGCCGTCGAACCGTGAAAAACGAAAACGCTAGGCAAACAGGAATCGGTATTTTGTATTCAAAGAAAAAAGGGAGAAAAATGACGAGCGGACGGGTGAAACAGGAAAACGGAGAAAAGAGCATGCGGGACCAACGAGAACAGCAGAAAACGTTCGGCGAGACGTTCACGTCGAAAAATTCCAAGATACGACCGAAAAACGAAGACCTCGCGAATCGCCAACTGCTTCCAGACAGTGCAGCCCAATCAACAAAGTCACAAATGTAACGAATAAACAGGAAATTTTCGAAATTCTGCAGTGATATTTACCAAGGTATTCCAAACCCTATTTGTAGGTCGCAAAAAGTTATTTGGGTACGTTACTATCATAATCATTCCCGATCTTGTAGCCGGATCAAATAATTTCTCACGTACAATTTTTCCTGAATCTCTTTTAAAATGGTGTTTCAATGTTTCCAAATATATCCACCGATCTATGATAGCGTGTATAAAAAGTAAGTTTCCTACCTCGGCTGCTGCCATTGATCATCAAACCGTCACCGATCCATCTCCATGTTTCACCGCTGAACTCATATTTTTCAGTCCCAATGCTGCGCCACTTTTTCTCCGCATTTCACCCTTTTCGCCGGAACTGTAATCAGAACATTGAATTTGCTTTCATCTGGGCATAAAATTATAAATTCGTGACTTATAAAAAAATTGAATATTAGTTTTCTTTAAATTTTGTTCCGTGGCATTGTATTCTTTTTAATCTTTCGTACCTATGCTTGGTGGCACGATAGCAAAATTGGTTCGTGAGTCAACATACGTTTGACATACCTGGTGTATAGGAATGGAAGGAATTATAGAATGCAGACATGTAGGAGAAGGAGGCAAGAAATTTGAACGTATGTTGGATTGGGTTTTAGTCATGAATGGTATGAATTCAGTGGAAACGAGTGGATGGCTGAAGTTTTGCCTGAAAGAATTCAGGGGCCTGGAAAAATGTTCTGTAAGATACTATTACGAATAACAGACCACCTTGTACGTATCGTATTAAGTTATCGTATCTCGGTTACTGCAGTTTTGAGAGCAAATGTATCGAAACGCGCATAACGCTATGTAGATATCCAATGTGCGTTTGACAGTTTCCGGGAAACTTTTGGCGAAAATAGGGGTATCGGAGCAAAAGTATGAATTATGGAGAACCCGAAGCCGATACCCGGCAAAACTTTTATAAAATCGCCTTGGTAGTTAACGTAATATTATCGGAGCCACGTTGTATCTCTTTTCTGTGATTCGCGTTTTCCATCCGCGTTTCCGCGATCGCTGAATTTTCACGCTGTTTTTTAAATACCGTAGTTTCCGGTGGAAAGGGGAAACATCATAAAAACTGCCACGATTATTAAAAATGTGTTAACAGCGCGCGGTGCTTTTACCATGTTATTACTCGCGTTTTCATTTTGAATGAATTAAAAAGTGGCTCGCGTTGCCAGTCAATCATTTCGCTTCTACCACGCAACAGCGTTTATTCCAATGAATTGTTTTACTGCTTTCCGAAGCCATTGTGCGGCCACTGTATACAAAATAATAACGTTAGCCATTGGGAATGCTCTAAAGTTACACCGTTCAATTATCGAACATATCTATTTTTCCATTACGATTCGTACAAACGTCGGGGGCATCTCTGTGGCAAAATGGCGTGGCGGTGGACGCGTTAATTCGTTGTTTGGATTTCGACCGCGTTTACGAGAAACGGTTCCACGGTGCAGGGCTCCGAAGTCACCGATAAATCCGACCTGTTGGTCGTACGCGATGCGAGATGCGTGTGCAATAGCGTTAGGGTACACGTCGGCGCTGTAGATCCCAGCAGAACAGAGCTCATCGCGCACGGTGAAAGCGAGCGAGACGGAGAAGGAGGTTTCTTTATCGCGGCCAAAGCGACCGCGCGAACCAGACGGAGAGGAGAGACTGTCTTCGAAGTCGGAAAAAGACAGAGTCACGAGTTAGAGCAGAGACAGCGTTACGAGGTGGAACGAGATAGGCTCGTGTGCCAAACAGAGACAGCGTTACGAGTTAGAGCAGCGTTTCCCAACCATTTTCGGCCGAACGCCCCTTTACGAAATCTTTTTCAGGCCGACGCCCCACCACCAACGCGCCAATTCTATTATGCACTTTAGGAGGGACACGATGCTCGGGCATAACAATTCTTTTAAAGATTTAACTGTTGAAAAATGATTTTTTCTTCGATTCAAAATAGTTAATTCTATAGATAAAAGTTTAACCAATGGATCGTAAATGTTCCAATACCAATTACGCGATCGACGTGTCAGCGTATCAGCCAAAGGTTGGAATACATTTTCACCTGGAACAACGGTGTTCATAAAGTAATGATATACGTATACAACGACAGCGTTCAGCCTGCAATGTTAACGCCCTCCTAATGTGCCTAAACGCCCACCTAAAGTTATTACATTAACACCACCCTCTTGAGAGACTCTAGCGCCCACTGAGAGAAGGGGGATGCTGCCACCCACGTTGGGAAACGACGAATTAGAAAGACACGGACTTTCAAGTCAGCCGGAGACAGTTTTACGAATCACGTGTCTCAGTGAAACAACAAGTTGGAGAGATACATAAATAGATACAGGCTTACAAATTGGAAGCAGAAAATCTCACTCATCAGCGTGAGATAGTCATCCGGGGCTAGAGAGATACGTAGATATAGACTCACAAATTAGAGCCAGGCTCACGAATTAGAATGTGGCAGCCTAGCGAGTCGGAGAGGTGTCAAGACACAAACCTACGAATCGAAACAAAACGATCCAACCCGTAAAGAGTTAACGCTCTCAAATCGAAAGGAGACAGTCGAAATTAGAGAGGCGTACAGGTAAGAGACTCACGGATAAGGAGAGAGTCTCGCCTATCAAAGCGAGATACGCTGGTTAGGATAGAGACAGAGTTACGAGAGAGGCGCACGGTTTGAGAGTTACGAATTAGAATGAGACATTCGCGGGTGGAGTGGGACAGCGTTATCAGTTGAACGGAGATAAGGTGATAAAGACAGCACGCGCCGAAACGAACGAAGGCAGAGGAGCGCGGCAAAGAAACGCGCGGCGTTATTTGACGAGCAACGCCATCGGCGCGAGAGAGAGGGAGAGCGTTCAAAGTGAAACGGAGGAGAGAACGTAAACGCGAGAGAACCGAGAGGGCTGGCAAAAGAGCCGAAGGTCTCGTGCTCTCTCGATGCAGACGGATAACAGGCTCGCGGCACACAGGGACGCGCGCTGGTGAGCGTCGTCGTGTCTCTCGCCGCGACGTATCCGCGGAACGGCTCTCCTCGCGAGAGCGTCGTAAAGCTTGGGTTCTTTTTGCGACGCCCGGAGGCCAGACGCGCGCCGCGATGCACCGCGCCGGTGTACTGTTTCCTAAACTTTCTAGCGGCGCTCGGTACGGCACGACCAGCCTGGATAAACCGGACGATGCCGGTTCACCAGCGTCTGCTTCGCCCGATATCTGGATCTACGGCCACGGATCGGGATCGATTCCACGCGTCGATCGACCGTGCTACGATCTACGATAACGAGGAGCTCGAAGAATCGACGATCTATACACGATAAAAACGATACACGTTCCTTGCTACAGAACTATAGTACGACAAAGTCAAAATAGTACCCCTGTCGAATTTAAGAGGGGAAACTCATGTAAATTAGTAAAACGAGAAACGATATTTGGCAATTTTTTTACAGCATAAGGGTTTGATGAAACTTCTATTGACAGAAAGAAGATTGGGCAACGATTCGTAATCGATCGATAGATGCAACGATAATAATAATAGTAATCATTAATCGTTCAGCCGTCGATGAGATTGATCAGCGATCGGATGGAGAATTACTTTTAAGTTTGACCAGGTTCGCGCTCGGCTCCTTTGCTATTAACTTATCGATCCGATCGGAATCAAAGTTAACCATTCCGTTATTAATTATTAGCGAGTTAATCGTGCCTGATGATTGCGTCTCCTTTGATTATGTGGGATCGGGAAGATAATGACTCCGCTCTGTTCCGTTCCGCACAATTTTATTGTTGCTGTCGTACAACGACGTGACTCGTGGTGCGGGTTACGCTCGACTCTCTGGTACGATCATCGCCACCGTACCAAGAGGCCTTCAAAAACAAAAGACGGTCAGAGACGACGACAACGGCTTTTCGGCTCACGCGGCTCTGGTCGTCTCGTGTGCAACCATCGTCTCGTGTGCAACCATCGTCTCGTGTGCAACCATACATTGTAGCGGCTTCGAACGGCTAAGGCGTATGTGGTGCCTTGGCCGCCACACTACCCCCCTGCCAGTAATTGGCACAATTACGAAAAATTGACCGACTACATTACCACTACCATTTACTCTATTATATAAAATACGTTATCCTAACTAAGATTTACATTACAGTATTTGAACAGAGTTGAAAAAAAAAGGAATTTACATGGAGTTTAATATATAATACGTAATACCTAAAAATACATGAAAGTACATAAAAGTGATGGAAAAAAATAAATGGTATATGATACTTATTATAATAATGCGCAAGCCTTAAGTACTACCGCGTAATTTGAAATCGCTCGGGAAAACGTACGCGTCTACCTGAACGCGTGACACGTTGCTGTATAACCGGCGCATTGTCAGGTACGTTTGTTTGTGTGACCGGCTGATTTTCTATGCTCACGGGATCCGGTCTGTTTTCTGCTAGCATATAAGCAGGCTTTAGCCTTTCAATTGATATATTTATTTCCTTACCTCTAATGTTTATTGTAAATGTTTTTTCGCCTCGGCGCACTACGGCGTATGGACCTTCATAAGCGGGTTGTAAAATAGTTTTGGCTGAATCTGTTCGGATGAAAACATGTGTTGAACTGCTAAGATCTTTGAAAACGAATGTACGATTAACGGAATGGCGTGATGCATTAGAGGGACTCAATTTAGAAAAATGGTTGCGTAGTCTATTAGTAAAATCGGAAGCATTTTCTGTGCCTTCCGCTGAATGCGAAGACAAGAACTCTCCCGGTAATCTTAATGGCTCGCCATAAACTAATTCCGCTGAGGTAGCGCCGAGGTCTTCTTTCCAGGCGGAACGAATACCGAGTAGAACCGTCGGAAGTATTTCTGTCCACTTGTCGGATCCGTGGCACCTTATAGCCGACTTGAGCTGTCGGTGAAAACGCTCTACCATCCCATTGGCCGCTGGGTGATACGCCGTTGTGCGAAGGCGTGTGGATCCAATTAAATTGTTCAGCGCAAAAAATAATTTGGATTCGAATTGCCTACCCTGATCGGTGGTAATCCGTACGGGAGCACCAAACCGCGCTACCCAACCGTCATAAAAGGTTCGAGCTACGGTTTGGGCCTCCTGATCGACCATGGGGAAGGCTTCCGGCCACCGCGTATATCTGTCTACACAGGTCAGACAATACCTGAAACCTTCGGACACCGGTAAAATTACTATGTCTAAATGAATGTGTTCGAATCGCGCAGAAGGTTTAACAAATGTAGCCAATGGTGCAGTCACATGACGGGAAATTTTTGATCTTTGGCACGGTATACAGCAACGTGTCCACGTGCGAACATCTCTTTTAATCGACGGCCAAACATAACGTTGCGTTATGAGCTTGATCGTCGCGTTAATACCTGGATGTGATAATACATGTAACATATTAAAAACTGCGCGTCGGAAAGGAGGGGTGACATAAGGTCTTACATTCTTAGTCGAAATATCGCAAAAAATTTCGGAAGACGTGCCAGGCAACGAGACTTTGCGTAATTGCAGGCTAGATTCGCTATTCAACAACCGCTGCAACTCCTCATCCTGGGCTTGCGATTTTGCCAATTCTTCGAAATTAATCGAGTGGTTAACCGTTTCCACTCTGGACAGTGCATCGGCAACGACGTTGTCTTTACCGGAAATATGTTGAATATCTGTAGAGAATTGCGCAATGTAATCTAGGTATCGGAATTGTCGAGGAGAGCATTTATCTAATTTCTGTTTGAAAGCGAAAGTTATGGGTTTATGGTCTGTAAAAATCGTGAAATGTCTGCCTTCGAGCATATGTTTGAAATGTTTTATTGCTAAATAGATAGAAAGTAGTTCCCGGTCGTAAGCTGAATACTTCTTTTCGGCAGATCCTAATTTCTTAGAAAAGAATGCTAATGGTTGTCGTTCGTTGCCGACGCACTGATGTAAAACAGCTCCTACGGTGTAATCAGAAGCATCGCAGGTAACCGACAATGGAGCGTTGACCGCAGGATGAGAAAGCAGGGTTGCGTTTGCTAAACTATTTTTGGTATTTTCGAAAGCCTGACGCGCTTCCGAAGTCCAGGCTATCGAGGTCTTGCCCTTTAAATTGCCGGCTAGAAGGTCGTTCAAGGGTGCTTGAAAGCGAGCGGCATCTGGGATAAAACGGCGGTAAAAATTAAGCATTCCCAAGTACTGCCTCAAATCCTTCGCGTTTTTCGGAAGGGGAAATGACTTTATGGCTTGTACCTTGCCGGGCAAAGGTTGAGTGCCGCTTTCATTTACCCGATAGCCTAGAAATTTAACTTCTTCCTGTCCGAACGTGCATTTATTCGGATTAACAACAATGCCATAATCTTTTAATCGTTTAAATAATAATTCTAAATGGCGCAGGTGATCGGCTTGGGATTCTGAGGCGACCAAAATGTCGTCTATATACGCGTAACAAAAATCGAAACCGCGTAAAATTTCGTCGATAAAGCGCTGAAATGTTTGCGCGGCATTTCGTAACCCGAACGACATGTACGGGAATTCAAAAAGCCCGAACGGCGTTGTAATGGCCGTTTTTCCGACGTCTTCCGATGCAACCGGAATCTGATTATAAGCTCGGACGAGATCTATTGTGGAAAATACCTTTTTGCCACTCAGTTGTTGCGCAAAATCCTCAATGTGACGCACGGGGTATCGGTCGGGAATTGTCCGTGCGTTTAACGCTCTATAGTCACCGCAAGGCCTCCAAGCTTCTTCGCCCTTCTTCGGAACCATATGAAGGGGTGCTGACCACGCGCTCTTCGAAGGACAAGCGATGCCCATCTTCACCATCGCGTCGAACTCCTTCTGGGCAGCCCTGAGCCGGTCCGGTGCAAGCCGCCGCGGCTTGCTGGAAACGGGTGCTCCAGGGGTTGTCTCGATGTAATGCACCGTTTGGTGCGTAGTCCTCATCGGGGTGCCGCTAGGCCGTGTAAGTTCCGGCATCTGCATCAGGAGCTGGTGGTAAACGGTAGTCCCTGCTACTGTCTTCACCGACGGCGTTTCATCCTCGGCTCGTGTTCCGCGGACCGTTAACGACGTGGTCCGATCGACGAGGCGACGATTGCGGATGTCCACCATAAGATCGAAGTGATCGAGAAAGTCTACCCCGATTATGGGTTTTGTAACATCCGCAACCACGAATCGCCACACGAAATCCCGTCGTAGGCCGAGGTGCAGGTTTAACGACACTGTCCCGTAGGTGTTAATTACACTCCCATTCGCCGCCGCCAGCTGGTACTCCGATCTTTCTCGCAATCCGCATAGCAGGCGGCGCGGAAAAACGCACAAATCGGCCCCGGTATCCACTAAAAATTCCGTCTTCGAGCTGTTGTCTAAGATGAAGAGGCGGCGTGATGCTGGATTTGTGTCGCTGGCCGCCATCAACGACTCCCCAGGTCGTTTCCCTGATCCGTGGCGTTCCAATTGCACGGTGCAACGCACCTCTGCGCGGCCGGACCGAACCGCCAATGGTACCAGCATTTCCCTTGATGGTCCATTTGTCCTCCCGCGGGCCGCTCTCGCGATCGCGATAGAGATCGTCTGCGGTAGCGCGAGTTTGGATGATTTCGGTGGGTCCACCTGCGACGGGAAGATTGCCCCTGGTCCACCAAGGATTCACGGATGGCAGAAATTTCCTGCCTCAAGGAAAGAGCCAATTGTGACATCTTAATGTTTAACATGGCCTCGATGCTCGGGCCCGGCGGGGGTATTTGGCAGGATGTAGATACGCCCGTAATCGCGGCCTCCGTGACGTGTACCCGCGGTGTCATCGTATCCGCAACAGCGTCTGCCAACTCTGCCACCTTATCCAGCGGGGTGTCCCGCTGCGTGGCTAAAATCACCTGCATATTAGCAGGTAGTCGGCCCATCCAAAGCGTCCGCAATACACCGTCCGAAAAAGCCGTACCGGCCAATCCGCGCAGGTGACGAAGAAATTGGGACGGTTTTCTGTCCCCGATTTCCTCGTGTTCCAATAACCGCCGCGTTTTCTGTTCCTGCGACGCACTAAGCCGGCGAATAAACTCATTTTTGAGCGTCGTGTACGGATCCGTGGCCGGAGGATTCATGATAATGTCTCTTACTTCCGCGGCGTGTCGCGCACTTAACGCGCCGAGAATGTACCCGAATTTCGTGGTCTCCGACGTTACATTGGATACCTCAAAACTTCTCTCTACCATCGAAAACCACATCTCCGGGTCTCCCGGACAAAACTCGGGTATTCGTACAGCGACGCGATCAACTGCCAACGGCACACCCGCGGATGTCCCTGCGTTAACGTTAGGGTCAGTCATTTTACCAGTCTTAGTCACAAAAAAAAATAGTTTCACCGCACACACACACCGCGCTTACTATTTGTCAGACCGTGTCCTTTTCTTATGTCCTTAACACTATACACTTATTTCTCTACACTAACTAATATTGTCCGTATACAAAAAATGTCCAAATTTTCTTAAAAAAACTTTACTTGCGCGGCGAGATCACGTCGGGGTCACCAATGTGGGATCGGGAAGATAATGACTCCGCTCTGTTCCGTTCCGCACAATTTTATTGTTGCTGTCGTACAACGACGTGACTCGTGGTGCGGGTTACGCTCGACTCTCTGGTACGATCATCGCCACCGTACCAAGAGGCCTTCAAAAACAAAAGACGGTCAGAGACGACGACAACGGCTTTTCGGCTCACGCGGCTCTGGTCGTCTCGTGTGCAACCATCGTCTCGTGTGCAACCATCGTCTCGTGTGCAACCATACATTGTAGCGGCTTCGAACGGCTAAGGCGTATGTGGTGCCTTGGCCGCCACAATTATTTCCGTTGTTCATTAATCATAACTATCGATTACTCGATGTAATCATTAATCAAATTACGTTTTGCCCGTACGCCGCTCTATATCAGAGACGGGCAGTCATTATTTCCTGACTTTCCAACTAATTAATAAACGTAACAATGATATTGAAAACCATTGATCGATTAATCATCAGGTCGTGTAACGCTTGTGACCTGCGATTTTAAGTAACCTTCGGTCGAAGATCGGTTTAGCTATTACCGGCTCCATTTTTAAGATCGTGGTTATTGGCTATTTATGTTATTGGTTAACGATAATTACCGATTACTAGATCCGAGTATTAATCGTTAATCAGTTTTTGATTTTTCGTACGGTTGCTCTATGCTTCGCGACAGAAGCAACCGAGAACGACGAGGCTGTGCTAGAATCCCGCTACTCGGGTAAAGATAGAAAGATGAACGGAAAGAGAGTAATCAGAAGGGGGCACCAGCCGGCAGGGGTGATCCGTCGGAGAGGAGGAAAAATGAGAGGTAGGGGTTAGATCTTGTTACGCGGCGGGCCGCGTGGCTTTCCATCGAGAGCCGAGAGCTACCTTCCGAGACGAGGTTGTTTTCGAGGACACCTAATTCCACGAACCTTCGCCGGTCGATCCCCAACGTCGATACAGATTCCTTTCCCGCGTTCGATATCTCGTCCAGAAATTCCTCGACGTCCCCGAGCGAAACGCGCCGGAATTGGATGAGTAGTCCCCATGGACCCCGAAGAATTTGATTTTTTAATTAATTCTGCACCGGTAGGCATAGGGACATCCTGCAGTTTTCCTTAACAAACATGCTCGTATGCACGACCAGCAAACACATTTTTCTAACTCGTATTTCTAAAGCGCTCCGAAAAGAAGAGAATGGAAAATGGTAGAAACGTTGACATGTATCGAATAGAGCTTAACTGACCAGAGTCGCTGATCCCTTGGTAGGGGAACTGTACAGTATTTGGTTCCATCGAACAAACACTGTACAAATAGTTCGATTCTTCGTTAGCCCTAAGCCTACCGAGATGCGGTTAGTACTAATCCCTACAGTTGCTCAAACTTTGCACGTGACTCGAAATGCAACGAATGCTCTTACTCTACATTCAATAGAGTCACGCATAGAACAGAAAACGCGTTTATTAATTCTCAGATTTACGTTTCGTTCGTTTCAAAAACGTAAACTAGTTTAACGAATCGTAATTATCGTTATGATTGCGGTGTACGTTGGATGCGATTCTCGGCGCGGAATACATAGAACACGTCCGTAGTGTCGTATTACCCCAGATTACTCAACGTGCCATTCAAATTTAGTGCTACTCCAGGGTTGAAGAGACGGCGCGCGAGGGACGAACTCTAAAAATACCGACGAGCGTTCGTCCCGTACGATCGAAAAGGCAGAGCCCAGTTACGCGAGACATCGGGAATCGTTGTCCCGCGTGCCTTTGGCGCGGGCAAGATCCACGGCCGCTCGAGCCGCGTGCAAACATCGAGACACGGCCGAGGGAACAAACCGAGGTCCAATAACGCGCGATTCCTGATAGCGAAAACGGAGGGATGGTCGATCGGGAGGGGGAGAGAACGATTCGTTTCGCGCGGGACGGGGACGACGCGATAAAAAAGGACCGCGGCTGGACGCGGAAGAGAGACGCGAAACGGACGATCCTGTTGTCAGTAACACTCCCCGTAGAATACGTAGGACCTCGAACTCGTCCGTGGATCGATACCAGTTCCTGGTGGACTCGCGAAAGGGGGGCTTCAGGAGGGGGTCCGCGGTGGAAGAAGAGGCGGCGGAGGGATAGGCGGCGGTGTTCGTGGGGTGCGGGGGTGGACTGACACAGGGACGCCTCGGGGGTGTTTCCATGGCGACGGGAATTATCGTTCGGGGTGGGTGTAGGGTCTCCAACCCTCTCTCTCGCTTTCTCTAGCCTACGGATCGTAACCGCGCGTCTCCCTTCGACGCGATGCGCCCTACCTTTCTTCCGAACTTCTGATTTTCAGCCACGCTCTCCAAAGGGTTGCTATTTCGACCACCCGTGGGGGGAGGAGGAGGGTCGAAGAGCCAGGAAGAACCTCGGCGAACGCCGCTGGTTTCACCGGAATCGAAATTCTCGCGGGCGTCGAGGACGCGGCGACGCGTCTCGGAGAACTCGGCGACCAACGACCGGCCAAGACGATGAATTCTTCGCGGAAATCAGCCTACGATTCCCAAAATACTAATATTGTTAGTTAGAAGTCTACTCTCCGATTCAATCTGGGATATCGATGATCGCGTACTGCACGAAACTGCGAAGATTGCATCTGACGGGGGAACGGTTCGATCTGGCCCCCTCAGATTTTAACGTTCTTCTGCAGAATGATAGAGCTCATATTCATATAGAAATATGCAGAATATTGGATATACACACTCAATAATTGAAGTGGTATATCTTGGGTTATACATAAATACCTCTGGTTAAATGAGAAACATGTTACATTTGCAAATGAAACGGAGAAATAATGCAACCGTGTGCTTATAGACGCCATTTTCGTTATGATTTCTGTGAAACAGATATATTATATAACATATCTATACAATTATCGAGTGTCTGCACCTAATGCTCCAAGCATTGCACGGAAACGCTAAAATATCAGGGGGGCAGATTGGGGTTCTTCCCTCGAGCGTGACGTTCACGATGCGAGAGGAATCCATTTTTTCGCCCATAAAATGCGTGTTCATGATAGGGATGCTATTAATCATTAGTCTACGTGCTTCGAAATTTTAATCAATAGTGAAATTTTCCAAAAATTCCGCTCGCTAAATCTGATTTTTACCATCGAAAGTGTTGAAATGAAATTTTATGTAGATATCGACGATAAAATAAGCGTTACAAAGAAAGACTCTTATCCATTACAGAAAATAAACGACACTTTAGATGCAATTGCTAAATCACCATGGATTTCCACAGAGACCCCCCTGCAGCGTGAATACTGGCAATTGTTCATGGCTGAGGAAGATCGTGAGAAGACTGCCTTTTCCGTGAGTACTGGTTTGTGGTTTCGCATTATGCCATTTGGTCTTTGTAATGTTCTTGCTACGTTTCAGCGACTCGCGAAAGAGGTTCTTCGAAATATTCTATGGGGGAAACGTTCATTATAGTTGGACAATATTTATTATCATGTTTCAGGAAAAGTAAGGAAGCAAGTCTCGTTACGAAACCAAAAAAAGTTTCTTCTTTAAAAAAGAAGTCGCCTATATCGGACATATCTCTTCAACGAAGTTGTTCCGTATTCGGCATAGCTTCTTCTTAAGAGCAAGAGTCAATTAAAAAGTTTTCTGTAACAGTACTCATGTTATCGAAGATTTCTAAGGAACTTTTTCTTCGACGGCAAAGTCTTTATGCCGATCAACTGAAGGAAATCAATCGTTCGCTTCGACCAAGAAGTTCTTACGTTTCGAAGGAAAAACTGACACATTTTCCTATTTTCTGTTACTGATCAAGAGTTTGTTTCCATCGTAGATGAATCTAATGCGAGTATTGGAGCTGTTGAAACGTTAAACCATGATGGAAACAACGAAAATTAAGTGTAAAAACTGTACGCGATAGCTTGAACTGTTATCCTGACGCTGTTTCGGAGTTCTGAAGTTCAAAAATGAAAAATTTGGCCAGCTTTTTGGGATTTCCGACCACTGTGGCTCGGTAACGCGTTCGAAACAGGTTCTCCCTGTACGCGGGCAAAGAAACGAGCACGACGGAATCATCGCCGGTCTCGTAAACGCATCCGCGAAACGGGGGAAAGAGAAGAGCAAAGAGCTGCGGAGGTTGATGCAGCCTCGGCTGGAAGCAAACCTTTATTTCGCGTATACTCGAATACGCGTGCACGAGTTTGGAAGACTAACAAAAATCAGTATGCATTAAAATGCTGAATATTTATTCGTAAAAAAGTAAAATAAGCAGCAAGCTATTTTACAGGTGACGGCTGTGTGTAGAATCGCCGCGAGAATCCTCAAGTTTTCGGGAGTTTAATACAGTTTGACTGTGTAGGGAAGCCTGATATAAAACCAATCGAACACGCCATTTGCACGACAAAAGTAGAAAATGTTGTTTGGTGGTAACAGAAGGGAAACAAATTGCGAGTTCGATAGACTCCCGGGAGCATTGGAAAACGAATCCATGCGTCGTTTGCAATGGCCGTGTCTTCCAATATCTTTTTTGCGAAACTACACGCTCTGCGACTGTATACGTGCAACTTTTATTTAGTACCTGCATTTATCCAAGTAAATAAACGTGTACGCAACGATTTATACGAGCAAATACGCGCCTGCCTTTCGAGATGCAAAAACGCGATGAAACGAAATGAAATTCTAATAAATTTGGCTAATAGATTTTTATATAGATTACTTATATATTCGCGGATTTTTCATTCGTTGTAGCAAGTGAATTTATGACGCATTTGTTAGGTTCGTATAAACGATGCGGTTAGGAAATTAATGTAAGGTTTGCAGTAGTGTGCATAGTCAACAATACCTAACACCAACGTACGCGAGTCTCTTCAATGCAAATTCAAAAGCGTCGTCGTCGTTACTTCAGAAAGTTTTCTCGTTGCCGACATAATTCGTTTCGCATTAAAACTACCGAGTGTTTACTCGTTCAGATAAAACCGACGAACCTTTGATACTCGGTTTTAAGATCGAGAGATCGCTAGCTGTCGCGAACGCTCGAGCGAAAAACGCGCGTTTGACACGAAAAGATTATCCGTCTCGACGACTCCTCGACGTACATCGAATGGATCGTTCGATCCCGGAACAATAAACGATCCAATTTGCAAAAATACGGGCGGTCTCGCGAAACGATCGAACCTGATGATCTCACCTCGAGATATCGATACTAACGTCGAGGTCGTCGGGTCCCGTGCTGTGGAAAGTTCCACTTGGCTCGAGAGAGGCAGGCAACTTGCGCAGAAACGGTACGAGATTTCGTACGTTCGCGCGCAGACGAAATACGGCCAATTAATATCTCGGCTCCTGAACGAGATATCCGGATAATTCTTTTTGCCGTCGATTTTACACAATTTCGCCGATCTAAGTTTCGAGTTTCGTCGCGATCGGCCCAGAAACAAAGACGCTACGACGAATTTCTGGAAAGCCGAGCAACGGGTCGTGCCCAGGAGAGACATCGACTTTTCTCGGAAAGTATCGATACCTTCGACTCGGGAACGATTCCTCGACGATCGACAACGGCTCAGATCGAAGATATAATCGAAACTAGAATCGTAACGAAGAAAAACGAGCGTAACGAAGACAGAAGCGTTTCCACGGCTATCGATGCTCGATTTTCACGATCGAGACGATCCATGGTAAATTTTAACGAGTCGTTCGAACGATTAATCGCGCTTAACGGGGGCTAGTTCGGATTTTAAGGAGGATGTAAATCAACAGCGCGCCGCGTTTTCTGTCCGCGAACAAAAGGAGGGTGTGGCGGATTTACGCGAGTTTACGGCTCGAAATCTAAAATAGAACGGCCCCGTAAAGGCCGCCACGGTCGGTGGCCGCTAGGATACGTGAAATTTAAGACGTAGAAAGTCCGCGAGTTTATCAATCACGAACAGTTTCGCGCGTGAAACTGCTCGACATCGGCTCCCGTTTGACCGCTTCCACCGGCTCCACGTAGAAATTACTTGCTCTTCGACCAAGATATCACCAAACCACTGTTTAAGCGGACTCCTAGTCGTTTAGAAACTTTTTAAGAACCGCCTCCCTAAGAAGAAAGGAAAATTTCTACGCTCGAGATAAGCGACAGCATTTCTTTTCACGACTGTTACTTAATTTTGTAATACACTTTGAGCGAAACGTCAAGAATGAAACAGACGTTGAAGTTTTCCACATATTTCTACGTTCGAGATTTTTGTTCGCGCCCTTCTGGGATTGTAAAACGTCCCCACCCCCTCCCCAGGGGTTGCACCCTCCACTTTGGATAACACTGGTTTAACCCCGTGCGCGTTGTAACATCGAGCGAGACTCGCGATACGGATTACGAGCCAAACATGGCTACGCTCTTCATTTTCGAGGCTAATATCGCCGGAGGAGAGTTTAGAAAACCGTCGAGGAACAGTGTATCCGTATCGAGTCGAGCCAAATATACAAAAGTTACGTTTAACCGAGCCGGTGTTCGAGTTATCGCGCCGTGATTGAAATTCATCGGTTGTACGCGAAGCGGTGCGCCACGGCATACATGATTAATTATGTCTGCGAATGCGATTACATTTTTATACAATGAAATTTACTGAATTAAGGAACAGCTGACTCCTGAAACGACCCGATGCACGTAAACGAACCGAAAGTTATTGTAAATTGTAATAAATACAGAGATGAAGCGGATAAGGCGGAAGAGTACGTTTCCGTCTATTGTTCCGTGTGGAAATCTTGCAAACGATAGAGGGAATTAGTTTCCTGGAGATCGGAGATATGTACGATAAATTCTTATATGTATGGATACAGGTGTACGTTGCTATGTATCGTGTGCGTATACTTTATTATAATTACAATAAGATTTATATGTGATGATTTATATACGTAGAACGTGAAACGGGAATGCTCCTTTACCTTTCGATTTTGTAACGAGCGAGCGTAATCTTCGATTGTATGGAGCAGGTTGATTCTGTTTTTATAAATACGTTTTCGTTCACATAGAAACGAGGTGTAGAAAGTCATTAGAAAGAGAAGCAACGTTAGAGGGCCAATTTTCTTGGTGGAACCGTTGCGTTTCGTTTCAAATCATTCGCGTACGACGAGGAATAAAAATTCAATGGAAAATTACGTGCGATCCTCTGAAATGGGGAACGCAGAAGCAAAGATTGCGCGATACGTCCTAATCGCGAAATTATGCGTGAAAGTGGAGAATCTGGTTATCATTACGATAAGTGGGAACGAAAATCCAGTTACCCTAGTGGTGATTGCTAAAGTATCAATCTACGGGTAACTGTAGAACGTCGTTTACGCAATAAAGATAAAAGAAATAGCCTATAACATGCACAATGTAGTTTTCATATTACTGTTAAGTAACTAACTGTTGGATCTTGAAAACGTGCATTGATACACTTTGCGATCTTCGAAACGATCGCGAAACCCGGAAATCAGCTCGACTCGGCACGATTTCAGCCCATAATTCCTTCTACGTTAGAATAATGGAAAGCGTTAAATCCGAGAATGGATATTGACGCACGATCTATCCAGGTTTGAGTCAGACGCAGTGTCGACACCATTTCTTTGACGCACTAAGCATTTTAATGGCCGAACGCGAGCTGTTGAAAGCAACAGTCCATAATCACACCGCTTCGCTGCTGGAATGTAATTAATTTCACGCCAACGACCGGTAGCAGAAGCTTTTTGGACGATCGACGGTTTGGAACCACGGTTAAAGTTAAAAACTAACTACTAGAAAACACACCACACGTAGACATTGCATACCGCGTAAAAATTTGCACTCGATGTATGTATGTTTCTATGTTTTCCTATAGAAACTGTAAGAAGTGTATGTGTTTGGACCATGGGACCGTTGGCGTCGATGGTGTTTAGTCTAAGCTAGAGTAGGTATCGAGTAAGGTGTTTAGGTTTAGGCCTATCTTCATAATGATCTAAAAAAATGCACGTTCGAGGCGTAGGCGCATTTCAGCTTACTCACTCGATACCTATTCTAGCTTAGACTAAACACCATCGACGCCAGCGGTCCCATGGTTCAAACACATACACTTCTTACAAAACATCCGCTTGCTTCGTTCGAGTACTAATTAATTCGTAGATTTATAAGGGAATAATTTCTTTTTGGAAGATAAAATAAAATTTACGCAGTGAGGGGATAAAAGAATTATGGTTCCGCGGAGAAAAATCAGAAGAGCACGTTGGACGCATCGGAAACGAGATCTAGAAAATGGGGGTGGAGAATAGAGCAAATCGAGGCGTCGGGGAATGTAGCTCCAGCTCGAAGCTGGTCTGCCGGGACGTGTTTCGAGGGAAGGCCCCTGGAACCTGCCGAGCTAACAAAATGGTAGGACCCACCGCGCCAGGGTCAAAATCGAGCAACAAAGCGCTGGCCGCCTCTGGCTCCTATAGGGTGTACGCGAAATCTGGGACTTTTACCGAAACACGCAACACCGATATTATGCCCGTATCTTTTCGGTTATACAAACTTAAATATTTATTTATTTATATTATTTATATAAAATAGCCATTAGTTCGAAAGGCGTTTATGAATCTAAATTCAGAACGGAATGGAATGAACGGTTCCTTGAAATAGTGGAGGCTGACTCTAGAAAAACTTGCGACGTCTAGAATCGTGTAGCGTAAGTATCATCGTGGCCAAGTGCCACGGTAAATTACGAAAAGAAGACATATTATTTAAGTCACCATTACACAACATCGAACAAGGGAACAACGTTAAACACTTTCTGTTTAACTGCCAAGACATATCTCTTCCCTGCAGTAATTGGCAATGGGACCGTAACACCTAATCATGGAAGAATCCCAATCTCTGAGATTTTGGCACTTGGCCCCCTTCCGATAATTTCGCTCATTGCTTCGAAATCGCCGCGGAATTACCATGTCGATCTGCCCAAAGCGATACGCAAGCAACTCGAAAGGCAGTTCTTATCAGCGTGGATGAATCCACAAATCCACGGTGGACAGTTTTTTCCCTGTGGCAGATTACCTAACCGCGGGCTATAGCGATTATTATCAGCGACGCGGCTTCTCCCCACCTACCGTCGAGAGAAAGCCACTTGAAAATCGAGTAAGAGCGACGCTTCGACGCTGATACGACGCCCGTCGTCGGTGTTTATCGCGCGACGTTTCTCGTTGTATCTGTCGCGCTCACGGCGTGTCGCTAGGCTACCACATGCGTGCACCGCGACATTCCTCGCGCGACAAAAAGGAACGTCCTCGGCTTCTTCCCACGCGTTATCGCGCGAGGCTGCCAGCCAGCAGTCGTCCTCGACGTTCGTAAATTTCGGTCGTCGCCGTCCGAAATCACGAGCCGTGCTCCGACACGGTCGATCTTTCGGACTTCTATCGACTTTCTCGCCGAGAACCGCCCTTTTACCATAAAACCACGGCCCTGTACAGATCAGTCCCCGTTAGGGGGCCAGAACATCCACTCAAAAACGCAAACATTTCGGTGCATCAACCCCTTTAGGGTCGTATAGTTTCCTAACTTGTAACTCAAATGCATCGATTCGTGTCCTGTAGATGTATGTTGTTTATTTAGAAGGGACAGTGTTTAGGCAATGTGTACATCGTAATATGAGATTTCATTGTGTACTTGCATAGGTATGAAATTTCGCGTACGATCCACCATTGCGATTTACGCAACGTAATCTTTCGACGATGCACAAACGTTTGCTATATTCTTGTGTTAATAAATGATTTTGTCTCTACTCGAGTGATTGCATGAATAAGGATGTCGTTTCTGACTTTTGAGAGATTATTCCTAGATTGAAGGGTTAATTATTACAACTGCAGACTTTTCAGTGCCCGACATTACTCGTTTCGATCGAATATTACTTAGGTATACGTTACTAAATCATTATTAACGTCAACTTAACTACAGAGGTTGTCTCTTCCGCCATTAACTACTCGGTACAATTTGGCAAACAATTATCCCGTTAAATATCATCAATTATTAACAGATATCATTCGAGATGACTGAATAAAAGAACGCTCTTCCTCTGCTAAGTAATGAGCGGAAGTTTTTGAACGGAAATCTTTTCAGCCGCGCCTATTATAACTTGGAATCATTATCAACGCCTCGCTTTTAATAGCCTGCATTGCTATCTTTTGTTGGAATTAGAAGAAACGCCATTAAGTCGTCATTAATTACTCAATTAATCGAGTGTCATCGATTTCACCGTTAGTTAATCAGTGCCTAGAGAACTTTCCCCGGACGAACACCTCGCACTTCAATGTCTAGTTTTTAGCATCTCATATTTCCCACTTCCATCAGAATCGTTTCAATCAACGTCATCGCAAACATTGCCGTTAACTTATTTAATTTCATCTAGATTAACGAACAGGAAGCATTCTGTCGTTGTTAATTGAACAGTGTCAACGCCTGAATATCGAAAGTCTTTCCCCGATGGGACCTACTTAACTTAAAGATTGCTTATTAACCCCTTTCAGGCCTAATAGAAACGTAAATGTACACATATTCTATCTATGGAATCGAAGGTACGATACAATTTGTTAGACGATATCACCAACAAGAGAGCTCAATGTTAACCCTTTGCACTCGCCTGTCCCATCTGAAGGGACAAAGAATTTGGATGTACCCTCTAAGGGAATGCAACGATATTATTGCGTTAAAGTGATAGGAGAAAATACATAAGCGCAAAATGTAAACAAAGAGATGTTTACTTGGATATTTACTATCTATTTCGTAAGAAAGTCTGTTCGAGTCAGTAGCAGGTGGTCGAACCTAAGAGTGCAAAGGGTTAAGTAGTGTTCGTACATGTTTGTAAGAGTTTTATGCCAAAAATTATTGAAACAAATGATCGCCTCGAAAGGCTCGATATTCTGGACAATTCAGAGTCGAACTCACCTAGAAGAGATGTTCTTTCGGCCGGTTAATCGGTACAGGGCCTCGAACGCGGCGAGATTTTTTAGTCGGTTTCGCTGGCGCGTGTGTGTGTGTATGTATGTACGTGGGAGCAGCGGCGTTCCGCGCGAGGCAGCGGAGCGCACTTAAGCGCCGTGAGAGGAGTTCGCGCGATAACACGGGCCCGATAACGCGACGGACGTATACACTCGCTTCATGGTTGTAACATCGTGGCGAGCGCGAGTTTGCCGTCGTGTACGTGCGCGCGAACACGCAGACGCCAGGCGGCTGTACGTGACTCGTACACAAGGCGCGGTGCGTCGCTCCGTATAAAGAGCGGTGCATTGCGCCAAGCCTCTGCGCCGCGCGCTCCCGCCGCTGAATTAATAATCGAACTTACGTGGGTAGGTGTTCGTCTACCGGGTGTCTGCCCGCGTACTTGACGAATCGCCCGCGACTACGAGAACCACTCGATCACACCACGGACTGGTACACGTTATCGCGATGGGAGAACGTTCCCTGAAAATGCAAAGGGAAATCGTATTAGCGGCAAAGACGGCGATCAACCACTGCGTTCAACCCTCCAACCCTTTCCCAACTCTCGTAACGTCAACGGAAATTTATAAAACGCATAATTTTCTATACGTAATATTTTTAACAGAATAAGGGCGGGCAGGAAGGCTAAACAAATATTTAAAATCACATATTTGAAGGGATGTAACAAACGTTACGCTTCCTTAGTTCGATAGCAGTAAAAAAAAATAATTTCTACTCGTAATAATATTTTTAATTTGATCCTGAGAAAAATATAATAATTTACTTGTCGAAGATGTACACTTGTAGTTAATGGGAAGAACTGTTAACTAAATTGTAGTTAATATAAACAAATTTGAAACAATGTTATCGTGCGATCAATTTCGTGAGTCACCGTGTATCGTCGTGCTATCTCGTCGGTGTGGGTGAGGGAACTGGATTGTAAACAAAAATGTTGAACAAATCGAAAAAAAACATGTCCGTTCTGCATGAGCCTGCATACGCCAACTAATCTGCTAGTGATATGCTCGATTCTCTTTTTACACGGTTTAAATTTAACACGATACGGAACAAGAGTAATCGATTCTGTTATTTTTTTTTCGCGAATTTACTTTTACGCGGCTTTGAAAATCGATATAACCGAACATCAAGCCGACATGGCCAATTTCAATGAAATTTGACATTAATAATCTTCATCGATTTGTTCCGAACCTTGCGCGAAATTGACGAACGTATTGCATCATTAACGTTTCGTATATCGCGGATATTATACATTTATGGCGTACGTTAACGCGAAAAACATATGTAAATTGTATGCGCAATATGTTTCGTAAATTAATGTAACAATATTAACAAATTATTTTGCATACATTCTACATACACTTTTCACATTTACATGCGCCATGAATACGTAAAATCCACAATCTAGCGTGCGAGGTTTAAATACCAGGATGTGTAATGGAAAATGTATAATACGGACACAAAGGAACGTGAAACCTCGAACAATGGAGAAAAAAAAATATTACCACTTCTTTATTTATGCTTTCGCTATTACGATACTGCCAAAAATATAGCGTTTCCAACAATGGCTCGGGTATTTGTACCAGACGGTATCATTGAAACATTTTAATACGCCATGGCGGCGAGAGAACGAAACAAAAAAGTTCAGTACGCTTTGTACGATACGGCAGGAAATTTAATGAGATTCCCTTTGACTGCAAAATGCGCGCGTGTGTAGTATTGTTTCGATAGAAGTATGTACAGCTGGAGCTCGATTAACCGACTTAATCGCGACCGAGGCGAATTGGTTGAATCGAGATCCAGCAGATAATCGAGACTCAAGGAGAAATTAATGTGAAATTGTTATATACGTGTCTGCAATTTGTTCGTATCAATTCTATACAAGTGCTTTACTTCACGGAGCGTTTGACGCTTTCGGAAAAAGGAAGAATCATTTCCAAGCGCCATGTCTTTTCTCTGTGTAAACGAAAATGTTTCTTAGAACGAATATACTTGTCTGCATCAGATAACAGAGGTTCGACGATAAACCGCAGCTAATGGAAATTTAATTGTACCTGATGTATTATCATGACGTTAGCTGCGGAAATACATTGAAAACAAACCTGACGATCCAATAAAGAATAAAATTAATAAATATTATATTTATGGCTATAGGAAGTTAGTTCAAACCAAGTAAAGCCGAACCGAATAACCAGGTTAAACGTATTCCATATCCATGATATTTAAAGATACACGAATACTTGAAAAGCTGCGGTAACAAATCTCTGAACAAGTATCGTTCGTTTAACGCGCAAATAGTTGCAAATTACTACGCGCAAGTACCACTTCACCCGGTTACATACTACACTCGTTCGCGGAGGAGGATGTTAACCTACACGAATTGAACAAAGTTTATCCATGAATCAGGATGTTATCGTTCGTACTATAAAATTGCCACAGCGATCCTGGAAAACGTTAAAATAGCACATACCGATTGAAGATCCTGGTCGATGACAAAAGTTTGTAAATCCACAATACACGTTTCGTTAATTTCGTACAATTTATCGAATTTGCGTGTTCGAGTTACGAGACGTTCGGAAATAATAATCAATTTTAGAAACGTTTCTTCTCGTACATAATTGGATCATTGTGTTTATCGGTGGTTGACACGCGATTAATCCTTTAACAGTTACGAATTACAGAATGCATATGGCCGCGAAGTAAATCGATAACGCGGTTTTGCACGAAACGAAACGCTTAAGTGAAGCGACAAACGATAATTGAGAAGTCATAAGTAATTTATGTCCTAACCTCTTTCTTATCCTTTCGATTGATGGAATTATAAACGTGCATCGAGAGTCCATCAATAACGTCGCAGGAACGAAGACATCGAAATAATTGTAACGGATTTGTTTAATTGGACGTCGTTCGAACATTTCTGTAAAACTAATCACCATGTTAATTATGCACGCACGACAAGCGTCTTTTCGATCTGGAAACATTTCGGTATGCGACATGGAAAAAAGTCAGGGTCCGTACCTTCGAAACCCGACTGAAGATGTCTCCACCGGTCTAAGCTATAATATCAGTTTTCTCGAAAACTACCCATCGATCGAGGATAAAGGTTATATAACTAAACATGAAACACGGTAGAGAATGATATGCAAAAGGATTCATCCCGATATCGTTAGCGGATTCTGAGATATTAAATGGTCACTTTTTCCAACCTGACTGTTGCTTGAACTCGGTTCTCCCACTCTCTCTCGAAGCACCACGCGCGTCGTTAAAACTGCTCGAACGATCTTTGCATCAATTTCTTACACGACTGAACCACAAAGGACACCATTTTCACTACGTACTTTTTCAACGTGCGAATTGATCTGTCAACGGTCGATCGCGGTATACGAGTTACCATATAAACTATTCAAATGAATACAGAACGACCGTTGCACGGAAGATTCCACTTGCAGTTAGTCGATACATCTTCGATCTCCTTCCACTACGTGAATGTTGCTACAACATGAAGTGAGATCTAGGAGCGATATATCGATATACATATGTTGAACATATCGATCGTACGTGCTTGCAGCACTGAACAGTTTGCAACCCTGGCAGATAATTATATGCTATTAAAATGGTAAAAAGGATGATCGTAAATATGAAACATTCGATCTGACGACATTCACGACAACGAAACGACGCAACGTTGCCACGTATTGTTCGTGTACATGGTTATTGAAATCTGTTGTACTCGGAATAATTTCGTGACATTTGCAATCGATATGCGCCGACATGATGTTTCAGACAATGTAGATGCTGTATTTACAATCGAAAGCTTATTCGTGCTTCGCATTACCAATTACCGACCGATGTACTGCAGTCGTTACTTCTTAACCTATACACTTTGCATCTTTTTAACCTTAAACGCGGTAGACAGATGCATACAAGGAATCGAATAGTTCACGGACCTAGCGCGGTACAGATGCGTGGCATCCTAGCAATCCATGAGAGAATGTCATGCACTACGGGAGCGGTTTCGATGTTCGATAACAGATTTTTAGAAAGACATACGACGTACCATTCGATTTAGATCCACGAAGAACGCGCCACGCCCTGCCTTCGACGTTGCCGTGTGCGCGATGGACGGCCCGCATAATGAGAAACGCGAATCAGTGGCCTCATCGTTCTCCCGTATCTTTGGTCGCGTGCGCTGCGGCTTCGTGCGCGTTTGCCCTTGCTTATCACGTTCTTGCGCAGCTTTAATTAGCTCGCCGCCATCTCTTGGTCACTACGCTGCTTCTAAGCACTTTCGCTCTTTCTGTTTATTTTATAGAATCATATCTCCTCGTTTAAGCCATAGAAACAGACTTGTTGATCTCTGGTACAGCTTACTGCCACTAACCATACATGGAGCGACGAGCACTATAGGACACACTTTTTCTAGACATACGCGTATCCCGCCATCTATGCAATTCGTGTTTTCGTAATTTACCATATCGATTCCGATCTATCATATTAAATATACCCAGAGATCAAGAACTTAGTCGATAAGTGGTTAGTTCTCAATAATATAGTGTAATTGAATTAGAATCTTAATGGTATGCTCGTTAGTGGCATGATCAGTATCTCAATTACAGGAACAGGAGATTAATTTACTCATTACGTAATCGATATCATATTCTAAAATTAAAACAGCTCTCATCCGGTATTTATCGATGCTTACTGTGTGCACTGTAGCATGACTATGGTTTCAAACCAACGTTATTGAACTTCGACTGTAATTTTAAACATGTTAAAAACTGGGCACGCATCGCAATTGCGTTATGTGCATTGTAGTAAATTTTAAATCTGAATTTACAAATTGTGTATTTCAAGATTACTTCAGTCGACTAGAATCTTAAGAACCTGCTGTAAAGGTACTTACTAAGATCGAGGATGTTACTTTAAAGGCGCGAAATACAGCAGAGATGATGACGAAGAACAAAGGAGAGGATTGCTTACGTCGGGGAAAGAAGGAAAAGGAGGGGACGAGCCATAAGTTGCGTACCCGTGGCACGCCATCTACGTTGGCTTTGTATATTCCATGGTTGCGCAATGTGCGCGACTCGAGAAAATCCGACGCGCGACGCACGCTCGCATTTTTACTTTTGTGCATCGGCCACAGGGTTGCGCAGCACTTCATACGACGATTGATTGAGCTTCAAAGGGAGGCAAACCTCGAATCGGATGGAAAAGAGAGAAGGGGAAAGCGAACTCGTGAAAGAGGGTACGCAACTCCCATCCCGCTACTATCCATTCGAGCAAGGGCACATCAGGCAACACAGACGAATTACGAGCGTTACAACCACAGGGTGAACGGAGAAAGGTGAAGGATGGAAGGAGAAGGGCGGAAAACATGGACAAAGAGACGAAGAAAGGGGAAAGGTGCATGCACGGAGAAAGGGTGGGGAAGAGCACAGGAGAGGAAGATCGGTCTCGGTGCAGAACGTAGTGGTTATAAAGAGAAGCGGCATCGCCGCACGGCTACTTGGCTCTCCAGGGCCAGGATATTTCAATACCGACGGTGGTCGGCCACCGCCGACGCGGGCACAGAGAGGGGAAATGGTTGTGACGATGTGCGCTCGTATATATGTAAATGTATATATATACTTTCCCCTCGTACCCCTCACCCACGTGCCCGCCCTACGCTTGCACATACAATATATACGACTTTACACACCCGTGGGCGTTAAAGAGAAAGAAAGAGAGAGAAACAGACGTGACGAAGACCAGTGGCACAGTAGCGCTCCGCTATTCGGGTTTCCTGCACGAGGGGAAGAGCGATGGGGAGGGAGAAAGAGTCTGTCTCTGTTTTAACATACAGAGGGGGAAAGTTGCGGCAAAACGGAAAGACTGGTGTCTGTGGTACTGCAGGGACGCGCGCGGCGCGGCGATGGGGACCTCGAACTGAACCGTCGACCGACGATTGTCCGTGATCCCGCCTTCTCGACGAGTCGAGGGGAACCGACGTGGGCTGTGCCACTCGCCGATTGGTCGACCCGTCGTGCGGGGTTCGGAGCGTTGGTGGCGCCTCGAGAATCTCACCAATCGAGCGCCACCGTCGTGGCTTTTTTATCCTGCTATTTACGCTGAAGGACGGAGAGGAGCAAGCTCCCCATCTAACTCTCTCGCTCTTTTTGTATCCCTCTCCTTTTCCATTGCTCAGCCGCTCTCCCTGTGTGTTCGTCGGCACGGGAGAGGACACTCTCGTTTCGGGATCCGTTGAGGTTGCACACGTTTCACGAGAGGAGCGCCGCTCGTGTATTGTGACGCGCTTCATTCTACGCTGTTCTTACTCGATACGGAGCATTCTCGTATTCGCGATTACGTCGAATAATCTGTTTCAAGCGTCTGTTTACTGTAAAAGCATCGTATGCGGCGACCGATGCCGTGCGGTAGTGTTATGTAGTGTGTGACAGTACGTCACAAGAGGATACAGTGTTGCCACATCGTGGGCGCGAACACACAGCAAGAGCGGTATTTTGATTCGTAAACGTTTATGATACGATCGCGAGTGCATTTATGGAGGGATACAAGGATTAATTCGTTCCAACGATAACGGAAAATAGTGAACGTTACGACGACACAGTAAATTCCGGAGTTTATCGGTAGAACGCCAGTGACATTTGGTGCGGTGCTATCGACGAAATAGAGTTGGCAACGTCGCATCGACTGCTCTCAACACAAACACACGCATACACGTACCTAGAAGGGAACTTGGGGTGGCTGGGTAGCAGGCAGGCGGCAGGCAGGCAGGCAGGCAAGCAAGCAAGCAGGCAGGCAGGCAGGCAGGCAGGCAGCTTTCTTGTTCCGAGGACGGCGCTCCTGGTCGCGCCGTCTCTCTTTTCTACCTCCATTGCGCTTGCTCTTCTCTCCCTCTTCTCCCTTCCCCTCTCGTCCTCGGTCACTCAATCACACTCTCCTTGTTTTACTTTCTCTCTCGCTCTTACTCGTATGCGGCGCACGTACCGTTGAGAGCTTCTCCCTCCTCCTTCGGTAGTCTTTCTCTACCGTTACCCCCTCCCCTCCTAACCTCGAGCGGGTCGGGCGAGTCCACTAAGCTTGCGAGGGGAGTTCGGCAGACCTCGGCTCTAGTCGGCCTCGATCTGCAGAATGTACTAGACGCTGTGAGTCGATCGCTCCAGTTTTCGAATATTCGCATATAGGAAGCCTGTCCGGTGTTCACAGGGCTTCCAAACGTCTTTCCGCGTTTCATTCGCGGATTCATAAGTCGCTAGTGCCTATATCGACGTCAATTTTCACCATCAGCTTGGGACGCACTCGACCAGCGTATATCCGTACGACGGCCATGTTTGGTGTTTACGAGGTGAGGGGAAATCGCTGACGTCACGAGCCCCGATCTTGCACGAAGGGAGCAGCAGCACCAGCAGAAGCAGAAAACGTGTTGCCGGCCAACACAGACACCAAGTCCGTACACGACTTGAAAAAAGACGAAACGCAGTCGAGTGGCCCGATTGCTCGACGAATATCGTACGCGAGATTATTGTGCGTTGAACACACGAAGAAGAAACTCACGGTGCGCAAACTGTGCCGCCTGAAATTCCCTTCTCGATGGGACGTGCGTGTACGCCGACTTCGCTCGTGTTCGCCGGTCTTACCGCGACTACTGGCCTTTCAAAAAACATCGGGCGCATTGCCGCCTCGCCGCTGAAATAGCAGCCACTCTAATCACCGTCGGTCGACTCCGATCAGTGCGGAAAACATCGAGCAATGCCGAGTGTTCTCGTATTCGAGACAACACGTGCCGCATCTTGCTTCACACAATTTTCATTGAAAATGTTTAACACGTCGAAGATGCGATCGAATTGATCGCCCTTCGGAAACACGTGGTCATCGTATTTCATGTTGTGTAACGTCTGCTCCAAAACGCCAACGGAGAATTCGGAGCACTCATTGAAATTAACGCAACGTTTGCCTTGTTAAAACGACAATTGTCTTGGTCGTTTTGTCGTGTTTACGTGTGTCATCCAAATTTAATTAAAGAGTGCCGTGTGGTGTCCGATCTAGTTTCGGTACATATGGTGTTACATTACTCGGTGTGGTTTATTAGTGACGCACATCGCTCTTTTATTGGATATAGTAGCATCTCCCATACACGTACAAAGAACAAGGATTAAAACATCATGGATCTGGGTGACAGAGTTTACGCTGCGGAACGGATTACGAAGAAGAGGTTAAAGCGGGTAAGTAAGGAACTGCGAACCGTCACCGGCAGATAGCGCCACAACATGGAATCTGTTTGTCTATGCGCCGTTGCCACTTCCTCCCCTCTCACGATCTCTTTCTCTTTCCCACTATCGTTCCGACGATTCTGCCCCTCCCGTAGCGATTTCTACCTTGCACGATGCTTCCCGATATCTCTCGTTGAACCTTAATAGACACGTTTTTACCAACGTATACTCATTTTTTATAAGAGACATTTCATTTTCTCCAAGCGCACGCATGCTTTGACAAAAATATACGTCCAGGAGTATAAGATTGATAACAATTCTGCGAAAAATTCATTGACAAGATGCGTTGCTCTTTTACGCGGACAAAGAATTCTCAAAAAAATCATACGTTACGCATCCAAGAGTTTAATACATTGTACGGGTCTTTGGTATTGACGTATGGAATTTTTAAACTTTCGTGATCTGCGCAAAAATTGATGTCTCTATCGTGTACCGGCGATCTTTGGAGTACACTAACGACACGTCGAGACTGGCAACGTTGTAAATCGACATAAAACACGCGAGAGACTTCTCAGCTGCGACCGGCTCATGCGCGATAAACCGACGTGTCCTATACCTGCACAGTTATGTCATTGTTTTCCAACTGTCACACTGGCTGCGCACCACGACCGGTCGGCATGCTTTCGTTCGTTGGCCGACGGCCAATAGGTGAGCAGTATGAGCGGCTCTCGTGGAAGTCAACGCCGCCCGTTTTATCGACCGTACGCTATGAGATGGATTCGAAGATCTGCTGCTCTTTGACGCAGACGCGCGAAACAGATCTTTGCGATCGGTTCGATTTCGACGTCGGCGCCAAGGCTTTTTCTCGCCGGTTGATAGGTTATGCATATTCGATAATTCGACTAGGAGTAGATTTATTCTCCATCCAGATTTCTTAATACACTAGATTTCGAGTTTACTTTATTTAATTCACTGTAAAATCCGTGTGTACATATGTACGATACAATCTATCAAATTTAAAAGGATTAGAACGATTTGTTAGTTCAATAGACAAAGATCAAAATGGATTCTAAATTGTTCTTTCAATTCTTTTGGCGCGCAAAAGAGGAATGACTTAGTAAACACGAATGTGAATGGAGTACTGACGACGAAACATAAACGAATATCTCTCGAATCGAGTAGAATTAAATTATTGGAGAAACTTGTCGCGCGATACCGTTACCCATAATTTGTTTCATTTTGTAATTATTTTTATAATTGCATTGTGTAAGCAAGCTATTTTCTGTTCTGTTGCAGGGCAAAGTGGAGTATTTTGTGAAATGGAAAGGATGGAGTAAAAAGTAAGTCTACAGAAGCGATCGAATCATTAATAGGTCCATTCAAAGAAGTTGCGAATATAACTTTCTTCCTCTTTTTAGATACAACACGTGGGAACCGGAAGAGAACATATTAGACGTCAGGTTAATCGAATTATACGAAGAAAGTCTAAGAGGTGGGGAAGTGGTTGTTACAAGAAGACCTAGGCGGAGGGATGCCAGGTACAATGTAAGTAGATCATTAATATGTTATAAACAAATAGCGGTTATTGTTATCTTTCAGTTTAGAATGAATTAACTGAACGCGGATAATTGTTTGTAGCAATTAATATCTTTCATATTAATGCATAAACATGTATTTTCGTACTTACAGGAACAAGTTCTGGCCAATTTAGTTGTCGAAGAAGAACCTGGTGGAGACGAAAGAGTCGGCGAAGATAGTCAAGACGAGTCGACTACCGGTAGTACATCAGCTGCCCGTTTGAATCCCGTTGCACCTGACGAAGATACGCTTCCAAGTTCCCTCGATGGGCACGAATCACCCACGGTTCCGGAATTATTGGCATCCTCGTTTAACGTCGATTCAGATAGCTCCAATAGTAGCGTGGACAGTCCCCTGCTGCCAAGGAGAGAACCAACGGGTACAAAAAGAAAAGCTGAGGTTCTCAGCAAAGAATCGGGGAAAATCGGCGTTACCATTACCACGAGCAGTCCAAGCAGCGGTAGTGGAAGTCCGCCGCCAAATAAAATCCCTCGGTTATTACCTCTGAAGACTAATCCTGCGTCTCCTCCTTATCATGTGAGTGTTGATTTATCTTCCGAATTAGGGCTGAAAGAAGAGAGAAAGAGTAATTTATCTCATGGGTTTCGTTTGTTTCAGAGTCACAAAATTAATGGTAGAAGGCCGTCGTCGTCCAGCGTGAAGTCCACGCCGGAGGAACCGTCGCCAGCGGTACCAACGACGCCAGCACCAGCGGCGCAGGACAAAAAACGTCCTGAGGCGGACGTACCACACGGTCCACCACCCTCGCTACCGCGTGCACCGCCGGCACCCCTATCTCCGCAGATAGATACACCTTTGGAACAGCCTACCAAAAAGAGGCATTTGTCGGAACAAAAACAAGAGAAGTCGAACGGGGCCGTGACTGTGGACGCGAACGGTCATAAATCGCCCAGCCCTACGGACTCTTACACGAACAACAATAGGTTACCGACTGTCGTGAACGGGCATCATAGTCATAATAATAACAACAACCATAACAATAATAATAACAATACTAACAATAATAATACGTCGAGTATAAAACAAACTGAAATCACGAAGACAGACGTGTACGTCCCTCTCTCCAGCCCTGGTACGGATTACTGGCACGCGAGGAATCCAGTCGCCGATCAGGTGTTCATTACAGACGTCACGGTGAACCTTAAAACCGTTACCATCAGGGAGTGTAAGACTGAGAAAGGATTCTTCCGGGAGAGGGATCCGAAAAGCGATATCTATTAACGTACTACGAATAGAGACCTTTACTGTGAATTTTATCGAACTACTGTAAATATAAATTATTTTCACATGTCGAGTGGTAAGCCGAGAATATATTGACTGTACCAAGCGATTAAACTTTTCTAAGTAACGGACTTCGCGGATCGTCGAGGATTGATGGGGTGAGTGATATCGAGAGAAAACTCGCCGCTCAGTTTCCGGTACTGTACCGTTCCGTGTGAAGTTCCAAAAGCCAACAGAAAAATAGAAACGTGAGCCTCAAATTCGATTCATCGTTACGCGATATTCGTGGATTTTATTAAAACTGAAAATTTAATAGTCAGCTTCAGTATTGCAAGGGAATACGTGTAAATCAACAACAAAGATAGTAAGACCGTAATCGTTGGGGGTGTACGAGAACCCGAAATATCGGGTCGGGTCGGGAACACGAATATTTTTCGGGATTGGGACGGGTACCCGAAAGTTTCGAGATTCTCGAATTTTTAGGACTTCCGAAAATCCCGAGAAGTCGATGAACAGTGTGTACACAATACCCAAGTATGTACTAAGCACGCAGTCACACGTTTGTTTACATCAAGTCACATGATTCTTAGAGTCGGTGTTTCCAATAACTTGTCGAAAACTGGCAGAAGACATTGAAAGAATGTTGTCCATCACGAATTCTTTTTAAGGATTTCAAACATTATCGGGAATCTCGAAATATTCGGGAACTGGGCCCGTCTCGACTGGACCTCTTCCCGATTCGTCCCGACCATCGGGTTCTTGCACACCCTTAGTCATCGTACAATGATTATACACGAGGAACGATAACTTTATGGATTACTGTCGCGTTGTACGATGTACACTTATACATTTTAAAACGCTTGATAGACCTTAACTGTACTAAAGATCTGAAACAACGTTAGAGGATAATACATTTTCTCATTGATTGCATTTCCGCTTCTATTAGAATTCTGCAGAGGAAACTGTGTGAAATTAGTTAATTTCGAATTTTACTATGATAAATAGTACAGATCTGGAAAGAAATATTTTTCTAATTCGTTTTTAGAATATGGAAGCAGCTTTGTAGAAGCGAGTTCGAAGCGAAAAAAAAAAAAATTTTTCGAGTATAAGAAAACCAAGGTTGTTTATCTTGACAACGTATTTCTCAGCATTATGATATTATATTGTATTTACTGATAAATATTTAATTTGTTTTTCCGTTCTTTTAGCGAATAATATCGTGTCACAAACGAAAGGTGATGTCATTCATTAGTAGGTGTTAGATTCATCTAGAGGCATAAACACATTGATTTCTTCAAGTTGTTGTAACATCACAGATTTTAATGCACAGAAAGCAAAAAGCAATGCATGTTTGTCGACGGCATAGCACGCAATGACTTTGTAACCTGTAACGTGTTTCATCAGTTTCTAATTTTGTTATGAATTGATTTCGTGTTATTTAATGTTAGCTGTTGCATTTTTTTTTTATACCGTCAAATGTTTTTCATTTCTATTTAAGGACTGACTGCGCATAAAGTATTCGATGAGATAAAAATAATGAGAACGCAGAGCGCGATTCAATCCCAACGGTATCGAAGAACCTTCACGCGTACCCTGAGAGCGTAATTTTATTTCTAGATGTGTTGTCGAGTATGTCACCAAATAGATGTTCCTACCTCGAACGGTCATCTCGAACATAAATTGAGTACAACAACCAAATTCTAATCTTATCGAACTTACACGCTATTCGAGCATCATTTAATTTTAACGATTTCGCACCGTACAGTTCGCGTACACTTTCAGAACCAGTAAATCCGTGATATAGTTAAATAATATAAGTATAAAACTTAAAACATATATGTTGCTTATTTATTGTAACTAATATAAAAGTTTTTAGGTTTTTACGTTTTTAATATAGTATTATTAGACTGTGTACGCAATGCGTCCCTTTAACGAAGCCTGGATCAATTAAACATTTCTGTGGTACATTAGGCAGAAGAAGCCTTCTTATAATTTAAAGCATTGGAAACACTATCGTGGACAAAGTGTTCCTAAGACCGCTTAATATTTTGTATAGACTGTACAATCTAAAATAGCGATTTATCTTTTTAAAAATGGGGCTATTTGTGTACAATTAGGTCGCGGTCCCTTGCGATGAAAATTGCATGGGATCGAATATACATTTAAATTGTTGTAATGTAATATTGTACATTGAGAAATGGAATTCTGTAAAAAGTGTAAATAGGCAGAAACTTACACACTATGATAAAGGAGCGAGAAACTTGCGTTAGCTTTAGACCTTTCAGTTATTAATTGTAAATAGATGAAGCGAAAACCCCTTTAAGTTGTAAATGTAAATCGCAACTGCAGGTCTAGAGGAGATCCTTTTTAGCTTTAGAATTTGAGATAGACTGTGCGCGTACCTTCGATATTGTTTCTGTACTTATAGAATATTCAGACTACTTATACGATACACATGGGAAAAAAAAACTGATAACCCAGCGATTACGCAGGCATATACGATATGTGAACCCCGGTAGTACCAAATTCAACGGTAATTTTAGTTCTGTCTGGTACAGATTCCTTATATTTCAATAAAACCTTTACTTGAACTTTGCCCGCGTGCAGTACTTGTTTTCCATCCATTTGAAGCCGAACGTATGTTTTATTTACTGAAGCCTCGAAACCTGACTCTTTTTTTAAGTTTCAATTTATGTTATTATCTAATGTGTAAAGTTAAAGGAGAATAAAATAACAGTTATTCTAAAAATTTCTATCGAACATGTGTTACGATTAACGTTAATGTATATAATTTTTATTAAAATTTCGTATTGGCCTTTGACGATCGATCGAAGACGTCGTAACGCAATCAAAGTTAAAATATGATGGAGCTGTTGACAGTTCTTATTTCGTAACACTCGCCAGGTCTAGATTATACGTGTCGGAATTCATTCTCAAAATTGAATGGAATATGTGAAATAAATGATTCAATTTTTTTAATTAAATTTAATTTATTTATAAAACAAATATCGAATAACTATTTAGTGATGGACCGATCAAAGTATTTTTACAATATTTTTTTAAATTTTAAGACAGGCCTTTGGACTCATCGGTATGTAATTGTTTAAATTATAAGTATTATCCTTTATCTTATTACTCATATGTAAAACAGACTACCTATACATACGTATACAACGTATCATACATCTAATACAGATGACAGTTATTGTTGAATATTAATACTATCGCAAAATTCTTGTATAATCTTAAGATCTCTTATGTTAGGTCCTTTTCAAATATGCATAATGTCGTTAAGGTTTTTATAACCTAATTTAGTACAGACTGCGCTCTTTTGGCGGCAAAACATCCAAATTTATAAAGAAATGATTGATTGATGTAGATATCTTTCTGCCTATTCTTTTGTAACTAAATTATCAATTTAAGGATTAAACTATTATTTGTTAAATTTGCATTACGTTTTGAGAATACATTCCGATCGATATAACCTAGACACAAGTACTGAAAACATAAGATTAATTCTGCAATACTTGAATTTCATAATAAATCAGTTTGTTTCTCTAAGTGAAGTAAAGACAAAATGCTTTCTAAATATTATCACTACATCTTCCGTGAAAAGACTGTTTACAACAACAAAAAACATTGCGTGTAACTACAAAATGAAACCTAAATGCTTACAGCCAAAATATGTAAATATGTTAGTTTTCCTCTATCAAAATAGAAATGTTGTATAGAATATCATTAGTAAAATATCTTGAATAAAAAGAAAATATAAAAAAGAATGATGGATTTACAAAACTTCATTTATAAACCACATCGTACTATTCGAATATTATGAATATCAAGTATCTACATATTTCATCAATGTATTCACAAATTTGTCTGCTTACCAGCTTTCCAAATCTCCGTGTTTATGGATTTTCATTGTAAAGTTTACAATCTGTCAGGTTTGCCTTCGTGAATCCTAGAAAATAATGGATTTCCGATACACATTCTTGACTAAATGCACATATTTTGAAATTTTACACGTTAAACGGAATAATAATCTTGTATTTTCTTTGCTTGCTTCTCGAATAGAATATAACAGAACAAATTTAAAAGAAAACTGAGAAACTAATTTCAAAAGTAGAATGTGGCCTATACGTTCGAGTTCACTTGGAACCACTTTTGTTATTTGATTTTAATTGCTGTGGAAATAATTACTGCCTTCAATATTTAATCTAAATTCCAAACGCTAAGAGTGCAAAAGTCGTATTCTAGTCTGAACCGATAACGTAATTTTACCATACGAGGTATGCCTGATTTGTGACTATACGGAAATGGTAAGAGAACTTACATGTTTCCTTGCGATAATTTATAAATGGTTTATGTTAAGTAGAATTGTACCACTCCTGAGATTTAATTTGGATTACTTGAGAAATAATTAAGTTTTCTCAATATTTAGTCTTAATTCCTAACACTGGAAGTGCTAAATACGACTTCTGGTACGAACCGATAACGTCGGAAGTTCGCGAACCTCCAATCCGTATAACAGAAAAAAAGCATTGCATCCAACCGGAATATTAAATGAATACCGAATTTAATCTAAACTTAATCTCTAATTACCCTCTAAGTATACAAAAGAAATGGATTTTATTGCATTATAACGAAACGTGCAGTAACTTTCTTACATGAAGTTGTATTCAGGTTAGGTATTTTTCTCTATACGTTTGCATACTTGTTACGTGAAGTTGGTCCTGTTCGTCCATGCGTTAGATGCAAGAACAAATTATGTGGTTTGCGTTTAGTTTGATTATTTAAAGTGTAATACGTGTTATTGTCGTAATGTAATTCTTTTTTTACGTGCAATTTGTACGTTCATGTGTTATTGATGTATGTAGTATATCATACCAATTGTCAGAATTACTAAACCTTCGCGAGCCGAACGACAAAATGCAGATGAAATCAAGTGCACATCGACAGTCTACAAATATCAAAGTAACAGATTTAGTTCTTACGAGAAAAGTTGAAGGTAGTATAATTGATCATGGAGAGTGAGTATTAATTTAACAAATACAAGAATCTTGAGATCTTAGTGTAGTTTTACTGCTATTTCACTAAACAATTTATATTCTTACAGAATAATGTATCTAATACACCTAGGTTTGTATATAGGAACTGTTGACAATGGAACCTGAATCCAAAGCGACAACTTTTCTTAAGTCTTTGTGTACAAGTACCACCATACCTGCAACTGTCTCTGGTTGCATGATTGCAGCTAAAACTACCAATAGCGTATTGGCAAAAGGAATGATGGAAGAAGTAAGTGCCTCCAAATATATTTTGTATAAATTTTGTCTTCTATAGTGTGCAATTATAGCGTAGTGAAAGAGCTCAGAATCCAATAGGTAAACAATATTTATGATTAAGTATAGGTGATAAGTATAGGTATTAATACTATTTGCTGATTATAGTATGATTACAGATTTTGTCTGCCAAAAAAATGGGGAAATGGGATTTTCCCACTCTAATCAAAGAGGGCAAAGATGATTTCTAAGACCACAGTAAAATGTAATTTAGTAATTTATTTTACAAATAATGTAATTATCCCTGTAGAATAAATCACTAAATATGTTTAAATAATCTAATTCGTTAGTTTTCTCTGCATTATAATGATGATTATAAGTACAAGTAAATGCAAACAGAAATATCGTGAATTTTGTAATACAATTAGGAAATAAATTTTTGAAAAATACCTATAATCTCCTGTTAGTTACATCAAATGTATACAAAATCAACTAACTAAATATTATGCTATATTAATATGCAAATTATCGATTAGAAAACAATGATCAGTATTTCTGATGTTTTGTATTTCTTTTTGGTAAAAACAAAGCTTAGTTATACGGCTTCACGTCTCTTTTATGACATATTTGTACTTTTATATCGATTTACCGTAGTATTTTATTTTTTAACTTGAAATATACGAATTTTGAGTTAGGTTATACAATTGTCTTACTCGTTAACATTGCTCTTTCAATCTGCATAGTCTACTGTATGTGCATTATGCTTTTGGCTTTTATTTGACGAATAAAGTCGTTAAATAAATAAAATACAACAGAAATAACACGTAAATATAGAAAAATTAAATAAAATTGAAATCGAAATATGTGTCTCGCCTTTTACACTTGGGTGTAAGACGGGTTGCCTAGACTTAGAGCAGGGCAAAACTTCTATGTAGGTAACTAAACAATTAGTTATCTGTTACTTATTAAATAACAATTACAATTTGAATTATAGAATTAAACCTTTCATAATTAAGTATCCCATTAATGAAAATAATGATTTTCATTGCTACTCATTAATCTTCCATTGGATTATGTTATATTCGCATTTGTTATGTGGCCAATTAATTTCCAATTACGAGGACGCGAGCATACACGATCGAAACATTGCTCGGTCTAAAGTTAACTTCCCGCGTCCCGTTCGAAGTATTATTTCATCGACGTTAAATACGTTTCCCGGGTCTGTTTACGAAAACCATAATCAGAAAGTTAACTCGATAAACGATCCTCGGTGATTTTCGAGAGAATAAGCCTCCCTTCCGTTCTAGCTATGCATTCGCGCGTCGTCAGTAAAAATGAGCCTGGGGTCTGGCACGAGCTGATAGCCACCGCGGATAGAAGTAAATAGGGGGAAGCGAAAGAGAACGAACGAGAAAGAGGGAGGGTGGACAGGAGGGACGTTCCGGCAATACACGAGCGGGACACGTAGCGTCCGATTCAGTCTGCATCCGACCGCCGCGAGTGTCGCGTCGCGAAGCTGTGGTCGAAACTCGGGGGGACACGAGACTCCGGTACGAGTCAGTCGTGCGTGAGAGCGAGTGTGCGTGATACGACACCGCGATCCCTTATTCCGTATCTAACGTTCAACCCCTGTTTATTTTGTATCTCGCTCTTTCGGCCGGGCCGTAATCACCAGTCGGGAGAGAAAAGCCGGCGAAAAATCGGAGTCGGGGTGCATCGGTGTTAGAGAGAGAGAGAGAGAGGGAGAGAGAGAGAGATAGCGGGTCACTGAACGACCGTACGAAGGTAGGAAGAGGGAGTAAGAAAAATAAAAGAGAGACAGAAAGGGATTCTCGTCGCGACGTACACACACGTATATATACACGTGCGAAAGCCAGAGGAGAGACGTGAACACGCGCGTGCGCACCCGCGTATCGCATACACGTACACACACCATAGAGCCTCAGAGGGTGAGAGACAGAGAAAGAGAGTGAGAGAGTGAACGAGTGCGAGAGAGAGAGAGACAGACCGCGACGACACTGTGCAGGAAGAGGCAAGAGAGCCAGTGACACCGGGAGGGTTGGGTGTTCCTCGTGCAAAACCGCCACCGGAATATATGTCGTGAGTGTGCGGCCGAAGATCCGCGGATAGAGGCCGGCGCGATAGTGCGTGCGGGGCTTTAAGAAGGGAAAAAAAAAACGCAAAGACTCCGGGTGAAAAGCAATGCGGGTTCATTGACTGCGTGCCGCGCAATGGCCGCATGTTCGTGGCCGGTGCACAGTGCATGTGTGACAGGAGCTACGAGGAGGACGACGCCGAGGACGACGAGACCGAAGATACCGGCTACAGCCAACATCGAACTCGAGACCTACTGAAGTACTCTTCGGGCATCTGTGCGATCGAGGACGCGCCTCGATCGAAGCTGCGATAAGAACGAGGAACACTGGGATCGCTGGTCGTTTTTAGGTGAGTAAATCTCTCGAATCGAGTACGCCGGTTTCATAGGTTATATTTAGTTTTACATTTTGTCCCGCGGGATCCGTAAACTAACGAGGATCGAACCTCCGACGACGTTCGTGTCGCGCACCGTATCAGAAATTTCTGAAATACCTTCGAGCCGCGATTATTTCGATTCTCGAGAACGCTTGACGTATGTCGCTACACGTACGCGCCTCTTTAAGAATTCTCGTTCGCAAGATCGTACCGATGCATCACGGGCAGCATCAAACCGACCTAATTTTTCACTTCCACGGTATTTAATAATACGTTCCACTTTCGTTCGGCCGTGCACGGTCGTTTTAAATTTTAGTCTTAAACGGAGTAAACGCATTTGGCGGATATCAAGGGCGTAGGGTCATTCACTGCGACCGGTGTTTTCTCGTTCGAAGGTTGTTCGTACGTCAGTGTCTTGTTCTAGGAAAATATTTCGATCGCGATTCGAAGGATATTTAACGCCGTTCGAGGTGTTTTTCTCTTTTAACCGTGGACACTCATTTTCCCAGGTTAGATAATAAGCCTATTTCTTTTTTGGATTCTTGCGACATGCGAGATATAATAACTTCGATATTTTAGTCGATAATGAAAGAACGCTAGTTTTCTCCGCAGTCGATAGGTCGATGTTCTAAATGTATTACCATGGGATTTGCGAGCAAGTTTATCGGTCGAAAATATCTGGAAACCAAGTTCAATATTTGAGCAAATTTGTCGAGCATTCACCGCGGAAGCGTACGATTTTCCATCGAGAGTGTTATCGAAAATATTTCACGCGTGATTCGACGATATTATCGGAGCCAGATATTCTCTCGTTGTAAAAATGAGTTCTTTTACGTTCGAGGACGAAGAAACGAAGGACACGTTCGCCCTCTTGTAATAACCTTATCGCCAATAACGTGGACCTTACCTACCGTAGGTATTATTCCCATCGAATTTTAATAATAACACTTAATTGAGCGCTTGTCCTGGTACAGGCAATCTTTCCTCTTCAAAAATTTGGTCAATTACGAAGCGCAGCAAACATTAAAAAAAAATAGGATAAACATTACAGGTTGTTGGTATTATTGTCTTAAAAGTGGAGCCATTTTGGTACTTTGCTCGTTAAAATTCTAATTCCATATCTAATCAATGAATGGCAGACTTTGCCACGAGTCGACAATACCTTATCTTTGTGCTCCCGCTATTGCTATGGTTCGCTTCTCGAAATTCGGATAAACTACTTAAATAGGGACAGATTGATAGGAAGAAACTAGGATAAAGATTACACAACGTGGCATTAGAGACTATAAGTTTTAGATTTTCTTATTGGTACAACTGGACCTGCAAATTTTTCAAGACAAAACGATCATTAAAAATAAACAGTAAGTTTATTATATTCTACAAAAAATATTGCATTTGAAAAAAAAGATACAAACTATTATATTTGTTTTTGTTTATCAAAATTTGTTCACCGCAAGATAAAGGGATATTTCGATCGTGAACGTTTAGAGAGCAGTATATTAATTATATTATTAGTTGCATTCAAATCGGTGACAACTGAAAGCGACGATGCACGCGAGACGACGTTTAACCGATGCGAGTAGCAATCGCTCCAAAATGTTATGACACGTCTATTCGACGGCGGGCTATTTCAATTAGGTGTGTGTTTGATTTCTGATGGTCGAAAACACCGATTAGGCCGGACGATTGTAGCGTTGAAAGGAACAACTTCGTTTTGGAACAAATCCAACCGGCTGACTTGTGTATTCTAATCAAGTAAATCAGGATAAGTACGTGTTTTTGACCCGCTCACGCGTACGATTGCGAGGTAATTAGTCGGCGAGAAAGCAGAAAAATTAAGTCACACGGCCGTAGTCGCACTGTCAAACGGTCGTTTCAATTGTTTATGTAACGTTTCCTTTGTCCGTACCAAATTAGTTTCTCCCCCCGCATTGTCGTTCGTTGTTTCACTTGCTCGCGCACACGCTCTTTCTAATGCACTTAATTGTACGACGATTAGTTTATTCAACGGAACAAACAATCGTTTTTTCTGACTGGGAACAATGTCAGCGGAAAAACGAATCGAGATAATTACGTACAGCTGAATAGAAACAGACTACATTTTTTAATCGTTTGGGAGAATTAACTAAAATGCTTGGAACAAACGAAAGAACAGAGATCTCGTTCGAAAAGAAAACGCAAGTGACCATGAAACGTTCTTGACGTTTCCACTTATCGATTTTTCTCCGTGAAATCGGAGCGCGGCTCTGTCGATACCGTTTAATGCTCGTTCGATTCAACGTATTTTCCGAGACACATCCATTTATTAGGTTAAAATAGGCCAGCATGCATGTTATATTGGAGCTTTTAAAGCATCGAGTACTTTATGGAGCGGTCGATCGTTCAATTCCGCAGAGCGGTGTAAACTAAAACGGTAACACGTGTTTTCATAGACTGTAAACAGTTTAGAAACCGTAAAAACGTTATTAGAACGCAGAAGAATGTCTCGTTTGAATGGCGCACGTTCAGATGAGGTGTCGAGGTATACCTCGAAGCGTATTTATAAATACCAGATGTAAGCGGTGGTAATCGTCGAGTGGACGGTCATCGAAATTCGAAGTCGTAATCTCGTTTGCGGCTATCGAGCCGCTGGTGTTCATTGATTTTACGGTTTAATGGACGAGATCGTTCAACTCGCGATACGAGACGTACAACTCGCGATGAGATAATTGCGCTAAATTATCGTATATTGTCATTGATAAAATACACATTGCTGCAGATATCCTAGGCTTATTAACAAATTCAAAAGATACCGTGTACACCGTACGCTTTCTATAACGTATCGATCCGTACGTTAAGACTCTAAAATACCTCGGTGTGTCTTGCAACTTTCCTCCCTCCCCCCCTGCGATATGTAAACAAACCGCGCGGAAAATACACGGAAACGCGAAACCTGGATCGATCACGACTATAACATCGCAACAACGACGACGAAACATCGGTCCAAGCTAAATTCGTTTATCCACTTCTCGTCATTACGTGTCGTCGATCGTCGCTCGAGAGAGACACGGAATTAACGGTACTATTTTCGCAACGAGCGTGCCATAACCTTCCACAACGTTCTCGATTTCGATCACAGCGCTACGAGACGCTCGAGCGTCGATACGCAGACACCGTCGTCGCGCGCACCTAGCTCTCCTAGTCGCATTGGTACTAATTTCACGTTCGAAGGTTGACACGCTTGACGAAATCGCCGCCGGAACGGAAATGGAAAACGCTGTTTAACCGGCGATCGGTGTGGCGCTCGTTTCGAGCCCGCGGCCGTGAAATCAAAATCGCCGTTGCCCCCGCGAACGAGCTAATACCAATCAACTAATTAGGGACTATCGTCGAAATCCTGCGTCGAGATGCCCGGCGTCGTATACGCGTCACTCATCCGTGACTAATGCCCAACAGTTGGCGGGTGAAAATTGGCGCGATGTAAATATGGGACGAGTTCTCATGAGCGCGGCGTATATCCGCTCGATTTACTTCGTCAGCTTCAAACGCAACGTACGACCGTTGCACTCGCTGCTCCCTCCCACTACTCTTTAACCACCCAGCCCGCCATTTTCGTCTTCGTTACACGCGCGCGCGCGCCAACCGCGTTAAACGGGCAACAAATACCGCTTGATAAATAACGCCGATCTAACGCGCGATAGTCGAGCGATTATGCGAAGAATTCGGAAGCTGATCGACGCGAGCCTGCAGCTCGGATACGCTGCTTGGACGGAAATAGGTGACCCATATATACAGCGTGTTTCAGAAATACATGTAAATACTTAATGAGTCGGATCTATGCATCGAAGTAAGAAATGTCGTTCGAACGAACGTCCCAAGTACTTTGCTTCTCGAGTTACGTACGATTATAGGATATCTTTGGAAAATATCAGGTGGCCCTCGAATAGTCTCGTTCGATTTTAAATGCCGCAAGGAGTAAACATCGACACAATGTTTGCTTGTTTTAGCGTGTAGTTTCGGCTCTTCAAGCGTTTACATGCATTTCTGTTTCGCGAAATCAAATCGAAGTTTTCGAGACGACTCTTTGTCGTCGCGCTTCGGAAGAATGTTGGCAGCACTTTTTTATTTACGTTCGCGAACGTTTGTTTGGAATATCTTCGGGCACGGTAGAATGCTTCCACGTACAAGCTTTACGCTTCGATTTTTTTTTCGCGCCGCGTGAATTACATTTTTACGGAACAATAACAAACATGCGTTTCTCTCCTCGGAACAAAATGACGCGATGCAAACTGCGCGCGGAGGAAGTTCAAGTAATTACTCCAAATCCATAAAATTTTTAACGTACACAAAACAATTGCAGAGTCAATATTTTCTGCGAGAAAATTTCTTGACGAATGGTGAGTAAAAGTAAATATGTACGTTTCAAGTATAACAAAGTTACTTTGTTTCATCGAAGGAAACATACTTTGTAGGATCGAAGACGTTATTATCGACCCTCGTATATTAGAGCAATATAAATTTTCGTTATTTACATATCGTAGCGTTGAGAATAGCAGTGTGTTTTTTAGGGGGAGCGCTGTTACATCTCGCAGCCGGTATTTTCGCGATGGGAAAACTTCGTTCTGTTTTTACTGGCCTCGTCAGTGGTAACGGATTACCTACCCAGACACGATTACCTTCGGCAGTAGTAATAGACGATCATGAATGAACGCGCGAGCGCGATGCTGCGGCTACTCGCGAGCACGTATCCGAGGCATTCGTTGCAACGTGCGGCATTCTACGCGAATATCAGATACGCCGCGGCGGAATGAACTGCTCGTAATTCTAAACTTACAACCCGTAGGCCGCATTAAAATTGTCTCTCGGTGCGCAGGAGGCGAGAACGTGCTCGAGGATTTGTTCTATCTGCGCTTCGAAATAGAGACACTTGACATTGCCTCTCGCGACGATCCTTCGCGTATTCCTTTTTCTCCGAACTTTGATCCCCGACTTTCATTCACGAACGACGATTAAAAGCTGCAGGTTCGTTCGTCGATCAGCCTCCGTTAACGTATCGTTTAATCCAATATTATCTTCGAACGTCTATTATTTCTGGGTTTGTTTCTTTATCCGATCGTTCGTATCTTCCTATTAGTAGAGACAATGGTGTCTCGTCTCGTAGATAGGGACTCTGATCGAACCTTGACACGTTTTAAAATTGAACTCTTATTTACCGATTGTGAAACGCTTCCCTTCATTATTGAAATTTCAGTTCTTATTTAAAGAGTAGCGGATAAATCAAAATTTTGTACGTAGATAAGATTCCTGTCAAATAGCAGTCTCTCGGCTCGGGAAAGAATGCTGCCATAAATTTTGTAGATAATCGCAACAGTTGCGTAGCACATTCTCCTTTATCAAATTCGAAAAGCAAACTGTGTGTTGGTACGTTTGTTTAGTATATTTCTTTTACTGAAAATTGAAGCCCGCGAGAAAAAAAATCTAACCCACTTAGGTAAAAGTAGGATTAAAGCTAAGAAACTGTAGAAGTTACTAAACTTGTTTCGATAACGCTTAGATAACGCGATTTAAACCGAAGCACTTATGCTATCGGCGATAAAAATGTTTGGAATCGGTGGTCACGTACCGAATTAATAAAATACCGAATGCCCTATTTTCCTCAATATCAAGGAAAACTCGACCGTGTATCGAACAGCGTCAGTCTCGAAGAGACAATCGTTCAAACATTATCGTGTCGACGTTCCCGTTGAAAACTTCGAAAGTTCCATTTCCTCCCCGATCGAAACCTAGCTCGCGAAAATCATGTTGTGCTTTGTTATTTTTCAGACGACCTCAACCGAAGCTCCGAGAGGGAAGGAAAAGTCTCCGCGCTACGTTTCTGACGCGATTACCCCGCGAACTTTGCCGTGCAATTTCACTCGTGGAAACTCTCGATCCGTACCAATCCTCTCTCGCGTCGAATCGTCACCGTGTCCAGATGATCGCGCCAAAGAGAACTTTAGAGACTTAAAATCGTTCCGACGTTTGACCGACCCAGACACGCTCGTGAACGCGACGTTCTTCCGTATAGCTTGTTCGATCTTTCGGTCCCCGGAAGACAGGGATTAACGGGTCCCCGGGATAGCGTCGATCGTCTCGGTGGGACTTGATGCTCGCGAACAAGTACGCGGATCGCGAGTCATCGTCGACGTCGAGTCGCGGCAGTCGCGTGCGAAAATGTTCCGTTGCTGACGCCAGTCAGCAGAGTGAGCGTCGTTGTCGTCGCGGTGCATCATCTTCGTCGTTTCGGGTCGCGTCGGTGGACGTATTTAGGTGGCGGGACAGTGAGAATATTCGCTCCGCGTTTGGCGTCGTGGTTGTCGTCGTCGTGCGTTGTTCAGCCAGTGGTGTTCGGCAGTGAGAGAAAGATAAGAGGGAGAGGCGGGCAGCTATAACCGGCAACCACACGGTGGACATGATTATTTCAAAGGATCTGTTCCTCTTTGGCGACCAAGATTACCTGCGCCTTCCCAGTAACGAGAAGCGCCAGCAACGGGCAATGGGCCGACCGATCATCAATGCTCCCAGGTGAGTGCCTTTCACGAGTTTCATGCATGATCACCTGTCCTCCGTCGCCGGAGAGAACGTTGCACCACGGGCTTTCTAGCTTGGAATATTTAGAGGATACAGGCTCTATTTATTCCACGGGAAAAGCAATCGTCTATTTTATACCAATTATTTTTACCAAACGTTTTCGCTCGTATCTTCGACTCTTTATACGTCTTAGCGATCGTGTTCGAGTCAGGCTCGATCGTTTTAGGAACTCTGTTTAATCCCACCGTCTGAGCCAGAAAGCACATATTGCGTAGAAGTTGAAGAATTCTCGATACCTTTATATTTTTTATGCATTTAAAGCAAGTAGCGTAAAAGACAGTATTTTATATTAGAATTCTCGATACCATAATTAATTATAGCTTGTCAGATATCCGAAACAGGTATTAACGGTTTTTGGAGTTCCTTTTTCGAATATCGGGGAATCAACGACTACGCTAAACGCGCAAGGTTTTGTTGGCAAAACGAGCAAAAAAAGGCAAGGAAACGCGAATTGCAATGCGGGAATTAGTCATTCATCGTTATAAAAGTGGGACAAGTTTACGAGACATAAATATTGTAAATAGAAGTTGTTCTGCGTCGCGGATCTATAACAAGAAGAAAAGACGAATTCGATTAATGATTTCTTCGACTTCTGCGCGAACTTCCTGTCTAACACACGCGCGTACAATGTCATTACGAAGTAGCATAAATCTTCTTCTAACTTGACAATTTGCATCATTAAACGGGAGACATATAGACAGTCAGTTTGACAAATTGCACGCGCGAACGGAGACGCGATTAAACCAAAATTGAGAAACAAGGCAGCGAAATAAATTCCGTCGACGTACAGGTTATTACTCCATTTTGTCGAGTACTATATTCGATCAAACAGACGTTCGATTTCCTTTACGAACGCCGACAAAAATTGCATTCTATCGACTAATTTTGGTACTAATTTAAAAACTTAATTTCCGATGCAGAAACGTGCTTGCTAGCGTTAAAAAGTTGTTCAAAATTCACGTGTAACCCATTTCCATACATATCGGGCGTTGTAATTGCGGATTATTAAAAGAAATTGTTTCGTGCATTAAAGTTTAGCGAAACATCGCGTGATTTTTCTAGATAGCGAACGTCGATCTTGACAAAAATATAATTCGGTATTTAACGGGATAAGAATCACCACGAACGTTCGATTTTTCTACGCGGCCAGGCTACTTGTTGAATTTTTTTTTAAATTATTCGCACGATCTCCATTTTCCCCGACGATAACAGCGTTTGCGTTGCTCGACGGTATTGTTCCTCGATGTTCCCCGTCTTGTTTGTTCGCCACGTACACGGGAACAAAGGGAGGGGAATAAAAACAAAAGAAGAAGACGAGGCGTGACGGTAATTAACGTTGTCCAGGCGCGCGTATGACTGTTAAATCTGTTATCGCGACTGATAGTCGATGATCTCTTTCGAAAGAAGCCCGAGGCGACGACGGTGGACGGGTACCTTATCGTTCGGTGTTGTAAAAAAATATATTACCGTGTAATGCGCGTCGCTAAACGAATCCACGCGAGTTCGCGGTCGTAAAATCCCGCCGACCTTCGTCGTGTCATCGGCGATACTCGATTGTTCGCTATGGTTACTCTATTCGCCTGCATCGTTGCTTCGCGCCTTAAATATTATCAATCGATGGTCGGTCGTTGCACCCTGCGTCTCCGTTTTATCGCCCCCGTTGGACAAAATTTATTTATACCGTTCGCGGTTGTTTATTCCCGACCAGATTCGACGAACGCGTCTCGAGCTGTTTGCGCACGTGTTTGTTTGTGCTCGTCTTCATCGGTGGCCAAACAATGACGAGCTGCTTCGTTAAGCTCCACGCGAAACGCTGTCGTTTCTTGACAAATATATTGCCATGTCGGTGGTTTTTGCGTTAGAACCGCTGACGAGGCATTTTTTTTCTTATTTTTTTATCTTTGCCTGCTAACGATTAGTCACGTTTTTCTAGCTCCAAACGCGAATGGAAATTTTGGAACATTTCACGCGTAATGATCAATTCTGGACTTCTATAATTTTTAGTAACGATCGTCCAATTTATGCAGCGATATTTCTGCAGATCTTTGTATCAATTTAGTGGTTTTCCGTAAGTGGAACGCTGCTGTTTAATGGATTAACGACACGGATGTAAATGTTTGCGGGTTTTCGACAGGGACGAGCTGTAGAATTTGTTGCCGGATATCGTCGTGGTTCGCGGAAATGATAAATCGTATTTTGATGAGAGTGCATTCCGCGTCGAGCTGGCCGCGCGTGTGCGTCTTTCCTCGGATCTTCGTTTCGAAAGCGTTTCGAGGTATCGATTACCTTTCCATGCGTTTCGAAACCCGGTTCGCCTTTACGGAACCGTGCCCTGGCGCAAATCGGCGCCCAGAAACGAGCCAGAAGAATTTTTTCGTACTTTTTCTGCTGGGTTTCCACATCGAATGGAAATAGCTTGTTCCTCTTTACCCCAATCCAACCAGGATGCGAAGATCGACCCTCTTCGAGCATTATAAATTTAATACGTCGTTACTATATGAATTTATTCGGTGATCATATAGTTGCTCAAACTTGGTACGTGACCAAAAGTCGCATTCGGTCACGATTAGGGTTATTCGATTCGTAACAGGTGTTATGTTAAATAAAAATTGAGAAAAAATATTATCGAATGATTTTAAAATTTAAATAAATTGTGAGATTTGTCCCAGACTTACGCGACTGTTTTACGTTATTTTACACTGTATATCATACAAGTGTCTGGATATTATTAGATACCTTTAGGTGCCAGTGCTCCATTTATGAGACAGGTGGCAATTTCGATCGCGCAAACTAGTGCATTTCGATCCCATAAATATTCTTTTCTTTTTCTGAACTCTTCCTGTAACATTTGTCTACTTTGAAAATTCCGAAAAGCTCTAGACCGTACACGTTCGCGCGTCCGAAATGCGAGAGACGAGTGGGATTAAACGGTTGAATTCTTTATCGGTGTCAACGCCACGACGCTTCAGAATTTCTGATATTGGCTGTCTCTTGGCGAACTGTAAATAAAACGAATGTAAGCTCCCGCCGTTATCGTCGCCGCGACCCGCTCCATTCGATATCCGAACTTGCCAAGCACATGGAGCTTGCACCAGTGCTCCAAACAGAAGAATTCACTGGCACTTTGCCAAAAAGTTTACTTTTTCATATCGATATTCGCTAAATTTCCATTTAAAAATCTTTTTTAATTCGACAATATTATGGCCACTCGATTCACAATTTATCTCAGGCGAATTTAAACACTGAGAATGGTATAATACTTATACAGTCTCTTTTATATTTCAATGGTTGTAAAAAAAGGTCGCTAAAATTGCTTTCGTTACGCATCTAATGTAAAAAGACCATAAAGTTTTACCACGAGTGGAAGAAAATTCAATTCTCGGAAGTTTAACGGATGGTTGTAAAATATTTAGTGAACGATACGAAGATCGTAAATAAGAGTATCAAAATAATTTTAATTAGGAACGTCAAAGGCTCGTGAATACGAGATCGTGCTTTGAAAGCTGCTAAGTCTAAATAAATACTCGGATGTGGTTGGTTGTCTCAGATAAAGGCTATAAAATCGCTACTTCCATGTGTCATTAGGCGCTCCATATTTGTAAATTTTCTGTTCCTTATCGCGAGACGCTATTTATCTTACCCCGTGTAGGTATTATTGGTTCTCCGCAATCAGACTTCGCGTTAAATTGAACACACGATGTTCTATTCTCGGTAGCGTTCAGTCATTGCTCCCTTATATTATAGAAACGATTAGTGGATGTTTTTCTTTTCGTAATTAAATTCTGTGATCAGACGTTCCAACAAAAATAGGGTTAATTCTATTAAAGATAAATTTAAATTCTCCAAATACACTGCACTTTCCCTATTCGTTGCATGCTCAACGTTTAAACTTAATTACCTCGAAACCGAAGTATTGTACCAACAAAGTACTCGACACGAGCGCCTAAAAAGTTTCGAGCACGGTTCGTTTATGGGACTTTCTACTCGCCGAACGAAAAAGGCCAAAATAAATAATAATTAGACGGAACGGGGTCCATCCGGGTTTCCCGTGCTCGAAATTACCGTGGCGGAACGTCTCCGGCGACAAAACGACGATCGAAGCCGCAGAAACGTCCGCGAGAGGATTTCTAATAGCGCGGCGGATAGCATCTATTCCATTCCCATTACTCGCGCAACTATCGCGGGTAAGTGGTATAGACGAGCGATACATCTCTAACCTAGAAACGGTCGATCGAAAGAAAAATCGGTGGTTTCTCCTCCGGAGAAAAATCGAGTCTTCCGCTTGGAGATGAAACCGTTCCAGTTTCCCATGCGTGACCCAGTGGAAGGGACTCGTTGAACGCGCGTTCTCCTTATCGTCTCTCTCGGGCGTGGACGCGTCCAGAAGGAAGAAAAGCGGTTTCCTATCCTCCCTGATGCATATAGTTAATAAACACGAGACGTACAATCAGACTCGGACCATCTAAATCCGTTTCCTTTATTTCTAATGCCACCATTCGAACGCTTTCGAACGAGCAATCTTGTGTTTTTGATTCATCGAAAATTAGATTCGAGCGTGTTTACATAGTTTTAGATCTACGTATCGATTACTGCGTTTATACACTTTGATCCCTAAATTCTGATGCAAGAATAGGAGACATTCTGTTATTAGTATCGTCCAGATTCAAGTTCAATTCGTTGTGGTGCGATGCACTTTGGCCGTGTTCTTTCGAGAGCGGATAAAATGATTCATTCGACGGAATTAGTCAGAGTCGAGATCGTTCGATCACTGGTAACTGGTCGATCGCACTTTTTTCCACGAGAATTTTTCTGCGTCAATTCGAACGCACTTTTGTCGATACGCGTTTACCGAAAATATCCGATTCGAAATGGAAACGTAAAGATCATCGCCAGCTTTTCAATTTACGTTTTACAAAAATGCTTCGATTATCGATTGCATCAATTTCAAACTATAAAAAAAGACTCTCCACTTTGTTTTTTTTTTACGAAACTGAGTCGTTTCTTTCGTTGTCTAGGATCAACACAATTTTGGTTTCTGATATTTCTTTATGAAAAAAAAATACACGCGTCTTCTTGAAATGTCCATAAACGAATATGCAAAGTTTGAAAAAGCTGTTGATCATGGTGTCCGAGAAAAAAATTGATGAAGTTGCACCGTTTTTTTAGAGTCGTAAACTAGAACTTAAATTGAGAGAGTCAATTTGTTCGAAACGATCGGTTTATTAGTCGAGGAGATTGGGCCCAGAGGAAAGCAGGCTTTTCACGGTGTACACGAACGAGGAATTCACGTACTTGGAAAGACACCTTGCGTTTCGCCGGAGAAGCCGCGACCTCTCCATAAAAGTCTCTCGATAACTGGGTTTCTCTCGGCGTTACTTCTTGCGGCGTCGCATTCAAAACACGATCTCCTTTCTTTTTCGCATTCTCAGAAGCGCGCCAGGACCCATCGTGCACGTTTTATGCAATTTCGTCGCATATGGCCGAAGTTGAGCGGACTTTTCGGGCGTTTGGAACGTGCTCCCAATGTAATTTCGTCGCTACTTATTAATTTTCTTCCCAATACAAACATTATTTTAATCTAACCGCTCGTTACCTACTCGAATGGAACTTAACTTTGGTGATATTTAAACATCGCATTTCGAATTGAAAGAGTTATAGAAAAGAAAACAATGCTTAAAAATATCTTCCCTCGCAGGGAACGCAACGAAGATCATTGTCGCGAAAAATGCATTTTCGCTCATCGAGTGGACGGGGGCAGGGGTGGGGGTGGGGTTAAAATAACGAGCAGCCGCGCTCGCGAGATACAACGAGAGTATTTTGCTTAGGCGCAAAAGTGGAACGAAAAAAAGACCGACGAGGCCCGGTATTCCAGCGGCTGACGGTGAGATGAAATCGAGGACGGTGCACGCAGGCAACCGTGCCATTAAGTAGATTGAATATTACCCTATATTCGGTAGATGCAATCAATAGCCTAGAAAAATGCGCTATTCTCCTTCGCGGCTGGCGCGTCCTTGAATCACCTATCAGCTTCGCGTCTAATTTACCGCGGAATGACGACTCGCTTATGCGTGCTCCGACGTTTCGAGTTACGTCGTTTGAGATGCTTTCGATTGTTGCCTTTTGCGCCGTGCCCGCGATCCTCCTCCACAGACTATCAAAAGATCCCCGATCCTAGATCTTCGTTGTTCGTTATTATACTCGGAGAGGTATCGATTCTTTATCTAAAAACAATACAAACGTGTGAAATGAAATTTTTCGTACGAGGTCCTGTTCCGTACTTAAATCGATCTTAAACATGCTCGGGGCACGCGTGCAATTTAGTTGATAAAGTTAACATTCTTTCTGCTAATTTTATAGGTTGTTTTCGAGATTACAGAACTGGCTTTTGCTTATAAATTGCCTTTATATAGCGTACAACGCCTATCGATAACGAGTCTATTGAAATGAGTGTTATTCAAATTAGCACGCGCCCCACATATTTACAGAATCGATTATCTCGGAACGAGAGCCGCCTATACAAAAATTGTATTCCATATTTTCTGTTTACTTTTAGGCGAGGAACCACCCTATTTTCCGTTGCACGAATTTTTTATAAGGGTGTAGCCGCAATTTAGCAAGTTTATTTGGACTCCGGTTTCTCCGACTTGCTAGTTTTTTTCTCGGAGTTCCGTAGCACCGCGAGTTTCATCCTAGGATCGATGAACCGTCTTCTTCGTTCCGACCGTTAATTTTTTAGCGTGCCTCGACGAAAACCCATTTCGGAGCGTATCGATTCCACCGTTAAAGTTGACGAACTGTTTGCTCCCGGATCGCAGAAAGTCGATCCCCGCGTTCGTTGTGCCGACAATTTTGGGAGTATTTCGAGCCGAAACCACGGTATTTCGAGTTCGAGGCCGTAGCAATCAAAATTTCATAGTCGATCGGTCCGTTGGAGACGATTTTTCGAATTCTCACTATTTTTACATCCGGCGACACTGCTTCCCAACCTACTTGTACGTGAAAACGGAAAAGTAATCGAATGATTTATGAATAATAAATGCTAGTCAGCCTATAATTTTCCCCGTTATAAATATTTCGAGTTACACGTTGGCAATTGCGGCCTCTGAGGCTAGTTTCTGTTCCAGTAAACGCGATCGCTCGGTTCGCTGTTCCACTCTTGCGCGTTAAAATCGCATTTGCTCGATCGTGGTTCGATCGAACGGGAATCGTCGGGCACAGTTTGGGCGCAATTACCGGAGAAATGGCGTTCCTTGTGACCTTTTTGTCTTCGCGGGCGAACGACAGACGTAAGGCCAGAGTCTCGCCATCGGTCGATCAACCATTTCCGAGCCGTCAGTCACGAACTCTACTCTTCGCAGAGACATCCAGTACGTGCAGTCGATACACGCGGACCGAAAATATCTGCTAAATGGTTTCTATGTTCCCATCGGAAATCGATTCTATGTCGCGACACATATTGTCTCTCGTCGCGCGATCGCAAAACTCCGCAGACGCATTGTTTCGTTCCGCCTTCGAAGAGGCTGGATTTTACGCGACCGTGTTTCGTAATTGTCTCTGTTCCGAGCGTTTGACTTCTCCAAGTGTCGCAAACGAGGGATCCGACAGCTGGGGCTGTCGAAAAGTTCCAAGCACTGTTCTTTGCCCAACACTCATCTATGGGATCAGGCGGTAGGAAATAATTACAGCTACCATGTCTCGTTTCCTCGATCCACAGTATGTATTTGTTCTTTTAGAAAGCTCTGGTCTTTGCTTAATACGTAAGACTATAGGTAGTGAACGACTATCGATTATTTATTGCATGTTTTAACTGGTATTCAACATTCGGTTCAGCAGACAGGACACTTCTAGTCTTATGTAAAGGATTTATCAAGATTCGAAGCATACCAAACAGACAAATGATTACTTAAATGTTACACATAGTATTACAATCAGAAAACTGTCTTGCTTGATACGTAGAATCTCACAGGATGAAAATGATTCAAATCGGGAGATAGCAAATGGTTTCCTCCGTATCGTATATTTCAGATTTTTCTGCTGAAACATCAGGCCCGTTAGAAAGTTCTGCTCTAATATGGAGGACTTTCTCAGGCTCTAAAATATTAATTTATTCCGTTGTTAGGCTCTTAGCGCATTTCTGTACAGAAGTACAGAACGATCGCAGACTCTGCTCGTAACTTACCCGATGTGTAAGATTAAATTTATCAGAGATCTACCTTTTTATCCAACACTCGTGAATCTTGCAAGATCGTTATTCAAATCAGATGCTAGGGAACGATTACAGCTCATGTTTCGTTTCCTCGATCCGTAGTATCGGGTCTGTTAGAAAGCTCTGGCCTTTGCGTAATGTAGACTTTCTCGGACCAAAAATATGAAAAATCGGTAGCAAACCGCTATCTTTTCCATGTTTTAACCGGCGTTCAGCGTTGGGCTCGACAGACAGGGCACTCCTAGTCTTACGTAAAGGACTGTTCGATAGTTTGATCGCAGGGAAGGGTAAAATTGGGGTGCAAAATCATGCTTCGATCAGATCCGCTACAAAGTCGCGTTCTTTGTCTCGCGCACCGTAATTTCCAACGATCGAAAATATGAAAAATAGGTAGTAAACGGCCATCGATCTATTATTGACCTACTCCACTTTCGTCTAACCACTAATACTCACGCAAGAATCTCGCTTCTAGCGTTCGGGTAATTAGTCTTCGAAGCGACTATAGTCACCGGCGAACATGCGAGCAGACGATGAACCGTGAACGGAACAGCTGCTCCTTTTCGTTCGGTTTCTTCTGGATAGGGATTCGCGATCGACGCCCGGTGTCTCCGGCGCTTTGTTTACACTTAACCCATTCATGGCTGCCGCGTTAATGCATATAAATTCGATGCAATCACCGCCCGTTCTTGAACCTGCATCACCGAGTCCGTTTCTATTTTCCCGCGGCGTATCCAGCCTTATAATCTCGAGTCCACTCGCGTTCGTACAATGTAACTCGACCGCGAGGCGCGGTTATTTTCAAGGACCTTGCCTCACAACGCTGCAACTATTATCGAAGATCCAGTTTTCGATCAAGATAATCCTTCCCCCGACGCTTCTTCCAAGCCTTCGACGCGCCTGGAACGCTGGGGATTCTCGCCCCGTGGCTCCAAACAATTATTTTCTCCGTGAAACAGTCCAAAGGTCCAAAGGTCCAAAGTGCTTCGTCTTCGATTTTAAATAAAAATTAATATCGATTCGTAATGGGACTATTTAGATGCTTTGATTCTTAATTTTTCTCACGGGTGATACCGTCGTTGAAGCCTGAGACGAATATCGTTATTGAGAGGCGAGAGTTACGGTATTTCGGAGGGGTAGAATTTGCATTCGATGGTCAGAAAATGGAGGCAAGAAGGTCGGGGCTTTCGGTCGCGCGAAATAATGAACGGGTGAGCTGACCAAGCCGCATGCGAGCCCGTATAATAGCCCGTTCTTTCCTTGGTCAGCGTCTTTAAGTTAAACCCGGTTGGTTCGTACGGTTCGTCGGACCCAATCAGGCGAACAACCCGTCCAATCGACTCCAAGGGCTACCGGGGACGTCAGTGACCTACCTCATTCCGATGATCCACCGTGTCTTGGAGACTCGACTCCTGGTGAGGGATCCATCGGACAAGCTCCGGGGACGTATCAGTTTCTGCTTCTTCGATTAAACGAGATACCTTTGAACCTCGACGATCCCTCGACAACCCTCTAATCGTACGGTTTCGTCCATAAAAATTCTAACGAGACGCATTTGGATACGCGAAGCTGACGTCACGAACATTGAAAATAAATGTTAGGTAAATCGATAGCATTCTCGCGAGAAAAATAGCAGGTTCGTCGATAGAAAAGCTCGTTTCTGGTGATGCGGCCGTGGAACGAAGAAGGCCGCACCTTGGATTCGTTTCTCCGATGGTCAGCGAGGATGACACTCGCGCGATCACGCGGAATTTTAATAGTTTTGTCAAGCGTGGTGCGAGTGAAGGGTATAAAGAATGATTTCTCTCGTGAGAGTGACACTGACCTGCTTCGCGTAATTCGTTCCGTTAGAGAATGATTTTCTTCGCAGAAAACGCCACGCAAGCGCGCGACAGATTATTCTAATTTAAAGAACGCGAGAATGCGGCTCGATCGACACGAACGAGCCGCGAACGCTGACGCTAGAGAAGCTCCGTCGTAATAATTGCTTGGAAATATTCTGCGGAACGTACACCCTTCGAAGTATTATAAAATTGATCGAAAGGATTGAAATTTTTACGATTCTCCAGACGTCGACCAGAATTTCAAGTTGTTGATCGCATTGGTATCCAAGAGATTCATGATTTTTAAGATTTCTGTGATCTTTGAAGTCTCGAATGTCGTGACTTTGAGATTACACGGGTCTCCAAATTTTTCTGGTTTCGCGACACAGTTTGCGGACAGCCCGAGGGCAAACGTATGAGCCACGCGGGGCATGCAAACGACTCGATGAGGCCCATTCCGAAAATGAATCATTCCCCTGTCCGAGGACGCCTGACCTGCCTCACGCGGCTCGTTCTACTGTCCGAAAGACTCGTTTCTACGGTGGAAAGCGAACGGGGGACGAAGGAGGCGGCACAGAGGCATATTCCCTTCTTAAATCAGACGGAGCTCGGGCCAAGGGGAGGAATGCGAATGCCTCGTTTAAGACGAATCACGTCACGACGAGTAGCACGAACGAGAGAGGGCCCCGGTCTCCAGAAAATCACAAGGTGCACCGTCCCGAACAATGGACGGGAGAGTTTGTCTTTTGTTCGAGCCGCTTCTTATTCAGGGGGCAAGACGCGAGTCCTCTCTCTCCCGTAGCCGTGGAACAAATTTATGGTTAATAACTCGTCCGGTCGGGAGACGTTCCTAAGAGCGACGAGTCGACGAGTACGCCTAGCGCGGAATTGCTACGAAGAAATTCCAGCGAAATTCGTACCGTGCGCGCTCCTGGAAACCGTTTCGCTCCGACGTCTCATCTCGCGGAGCCACGGCTCGATTTGTCGGAGAAAATCGAGTTTCTTTTTAACGGGCGCGACTTTCCTTTCTGTTTTTCGTGCGAACGAGTTCTGCGTAGATTCCGCGGAAACGGAGAAATTATGCGGAAGGTTGAGCGACGACCGACGTTTGCTCGACCAAACACATCGTGAACGTACCCGACTTTCGAGACTTCTTACGATTCTCTTAGCTTTAGCAGACTTTGACGATAATTTTAAATATCATATGATTCTTGTAGAAATTTCATGGTCCTCGGGTGCGTGTAAATTGCATCGGTATACAAAACATTCGCAACTTTGAGGATTTTCGAGATTTAGGAGGCTAAGGAACAACTTTCCGAATATTTTTAGAATTTGTACATATTCCCCAACAAAATACGCGTTGTTTGTATTTTGAAACATTAAAATCCTCCAATCCGTTCAAAAGTTATGACGTTTTTAATGTACGCATGAAACTTTAAGGGAATCATTCATTCATGGTCAGACATTATATTCTCGGCAATGAATTTTTTTCTCGAAACTGAGTAAGATTTCGGGGGTATGTCTATTCACCAAAGATGATTGTAATTGATCCCTGTAACTAAAAATAATTTTTTTAGAACGATTTGAAATTTTTTAATTTCGTCGAAAAAGTCCACCTTCCTGAATTTTTTTCTCGAAACTGGATAGGATTTCAGGGGTACGTCTATTCACAAAAAATGATTGTAATTGATTCCTGAAACTAAAAATAATTTTTTTAGAACGATTTGAAATTTTTTAATTTCGCCAGAAGATTGGTCCACCTTCCTGAATTTTTTTCTCGAAACTGGATAGGATTTCAGGGGTACGTCTATTCACCAAAAATGATTGTAATTGACTCCTGCAACCGAAAATAATTTTTTGAGAACGATTTGAAATTTTTTCTTTTCGCCGGAAGATTGGTCCACTTTCTATTATAGTTATTCGGATAACCGGTTGCCGGGGAGGGTTATTTTTCGGTGAATTGTTGGACGAGGCGCACCGTGGAAAGAAATAGGAGTGTGCCAGGGATTCCTTGGTCGAGCGTGGAGACAGTGACCTACCTCACGCGAGGCACGCATTGCCACTCTCGAGGCAAGTTTATTATAGTTATCTATCGCCGGTTGTTACACGACCGGGCGTGTGCGACGGTACGCCTTTCGTTTCGAGTTCACGAGGATCAGCCCAAGGACGCGTCCCCCGCGCGGCCTGTCACGGAGGAAAACGGAAGTCACGCTCCATCGGCTGCCAAATTCGAAAGTGTAACTCCGCCGAATTTAGTCGGCGATTGGCACTCGGACGCTATCGGCGTGTGGAGTCAGTCGTCCCGTCGTCGATCGTTGACGTGCGTCGTTCGAAGTATTTTAAACGAGACACCCGATCCGTTCGGGGGATCCGTGGACGAATCTCGGCTAGAAAATCTCTCGCGTCTGGTACCTAGAGCAATTCTCACGAAACGGAGCGTACAGGCGACCGAGTACACGGTGAAAACGATTTGGCTCGCGAAATCGTACGATTCTCGTCTCCGAGATCCACGTTTCCAAGCAATAATAGAATTTTCGATGCTCCCCGGTGAATGGAATTTAATAATTTGGGGAATCGATAGACGATACGAGCGGTTTCTGGTTCGAACTCTTTGAAGCGGGGATTGTAAAACAGAAATTTTTTAAAGTATCGAAAATTTTGTTGACAAGGAAGTTAACTCTTAAGTAAGAATCCTCATTGATCCACTTAAGGGTTAATAGAGAAGCTCCGATATTCGAATAGAAAAAAGTTCGAAGATTTTCATGCTTAGAGACTCGTGCTGCTGCGTAACGCGATCGACTCTCTAATAATTCCGGTCTCGTATAATTATTTACGAGCTAGTTGTCGCGGGTCCTGACGCGTCGCTCGTATCGCATCGAGGGCGGAATGAGAATGAAATTATGACGGCGAACTCGTGCAGCTCCCGAAGCGATTTACGATATCATCATACGGCGCCGTTAAATTCGGTCTCGCGTCTAAAATTGTCTCGTCCGCGTCCCACACGATTCGCGACGTGCCTTCAAACTTCACACTACGGCCAGATGATGCGCATTACGCTCGTTTGACGCTGCTTTCAATTGTTAATGACGATTAATGTCGCGCAGGGGAAGTCTGGTTGTTAATATTTCGTACGATACTTTGCGTGATCTCCTACTTGTTTCGTACGAACTCAGCATTTTGGTGGGCCGTCTTAATTGAAATTGTTTAGGAAACGTACGAGTTTCCAAACCTCGTACGACTCTACACTTTTAACACGATATATATCTCAAAATACACTTTTAAATTACACTCTCTGTAGGAGAAGGAAGGGCCTTATTTATGCACACATGCATCCTTGTGTCGAGTGTTTACATAGTTTGTAATAGATGACGCGATTAGTACCAAATCTTATCTCTTTCTACACTATTGCTTTGAGATGTTTCTGATACGTCGCAAGAAAGAAGTTGCACAGTTTCTTTAAGGTTATCCTGCAATAGGGTAACTCGCAAGGAGAAACCACCATTTTGGTACCGGATTTCCAATCGATCACTCGCGTTTTCCCCAAACATCCCCGAAGTTTTGTAAAAATCGAAGACCGCGCAAGATGGCGTCCGTTCAAAGTTCCGAATCGAGCGATCGCCGGCAGCCACCGAGGGGGCGGGGCGGGTTCCCGCGCAAAAATGAAGAAAGCGATCGACGAATGCGAGGCAAAGGAATAAAAAGAGGAGTCGGGGCTACGCGACGCGAAGAATAATGCGCGTTCGGGGCTTAACTCATTACGATTACGCGTAGCGCGAACAGGAGGGAGTGAATCTACGATCGGTATTGGCTCGGGTGGTTTCTTATATTCCGCGTGCGTATTCGTATGAACGGGCCAACGACAGAGAGCGAATACCAGACGTCAGCGCGGCTCTGGTGCGAACGTAGAGACATCCGATGACCGTATGCAAATCGCATCCTTGACTCGGCGAATGCAAGTACATAACACGGACGTGTACACTCCGTTAGGCGTTGGTGTATATACCTGCGTCAACGGGCCAATGACCGGCGCCGCGCGACCGTCGGTCTCTCCCTCTCTCGCCGGTTCGTCTCGCGACGTTCGGCCTCTCTCTGGCCGAGTGCTACGAAACGAGGAATGGAAACTTTCTCCCTCGTTCGTGATATATACCGCGTGACCGTGCAGTTCCTCCTAAAACGTCGGGGTTCTTTTCGCGGACGGCCGAGATACGGGCGCCGCTCGTTTCCTCGAGGATACGAGCCCACGGATATTTCCCCCGGTGACTTTTATGCCCCGTAACTTAGCCCCGGGATTAGGAACTCTACCCCTCGACGATCGTTGCGTCTCTGGGCGTGTTGCTCCGCGACCTTACCAAGAAGAGGGCGCGACAAGTGCGCGCACGGGGTGCGTTACCCTCTGGGCGGTGCTACGGGGCCTTGGAAACTGTCACGATCTCGCTTCCGGTTCTTCAAATTTTATTCGATTCCAAAACTAACATCGCTGGCGAGCGTAGGAAGATTTATTTATCTCCCTGTGATAGATATAGAACCGAAAAATAGAATATTTTTGGAACTTTTGCTTTTGCAGTAAATATACTCCGCGGTCTTGCGTTGAAGTCTCTAAATATTCGTGCTTGTGTTTTTCCTATAAAAAAATTTGTACAGTTTCTTTTCCTTGGTTCCCACCCCTTTGAGGTGGTTCTCTGCTTTATAACAGTATTTTAATTAATATAGTGGTCCTTTTCATCGCATATTTTGTAACTTAATTTAAGGCTTTAAATTTTAGTCGTTAGCAAAGAAACTAAGGAAGAGAATCGGGGATATTAATGAGAGGGATTATGCTTCTGGCAATTCTATCGGAGGTATGTCTTCCAAGGTACATCAATATCTTCTTGAATAAACACTATCGAGCTTGTGGACAATAGCAATTGACTGCTTATTTCTTGGCGACGAATAATTGAAATTTGCATTGAAATAGATGGAAATCACATAGAACACCTGTTGCTAAGACAACATAGAGCCTCCTATGTCTCAATAAGTACTATCAATTGTAGAACGTACAGTACAGTACAAAAGTTCGGTGCATCCTTTCAAATTGAAATATACAAATCATCCATGTTACTAAATTTTTTTTCCTAAAAATTAATCCTTTCACAGTGGAATAGAATAACGATCTCTGCTAAAAGGGTTAAATTAAATTAAATTTAGCAATAAAAGGAAGGAAATTTGATACGTTGTAAACTAGTACGTCAATTTTATTCTGCTCTGTGGAGGGTAGGCCCAGGTTGCAGAACGGGAAAAGGGCCCCCAGAGAAGAGTATCGTTGGCCCAATTCGGCTGACGTTATGAATCCGCTATCAAAAATTAAAAAAAAAAAAAGGAAAGGAAGTCAGAAGTAAAAAAAGCGTAACCTAATCGGCTTAACAGCGACGGGGAATCGACGAACAAATCGTGTCATTGTTTCAACGGGCGCGACTCGAAGCGACAAGCATTGTGCGCCGCGCTTCGTACTGAAACGCACCGCGTGTATCGGACCGAAGAAACTGGGACGGCAACAACAGCGATAACAAAGAAGCCGCTGCAACACGCGCGTGCAACCATATTTTATGCATGGATGTATGTATTAAATATACAGGCTGCTGGTAATAATAATAACAGTAATAATTACGTCTTTATTACTTCGTACAAAACGTAGCGTTTCACAGGTTGCTAAAAAATAGAGATTCTCTTTTCGGCAACGAGCACTCGCTTTTCCAGAGATAACGCGTTGGATTCCAGCGTAAAAGTTTCTACGCCAGGGTTTGAAATTTTTTGGTAATGGGAACACATCTCTGGGATAATACTCTGGGATAATGTTTATTTACTACACGTTTCGGCCATTTTCTAGCCATTTAACTCGTCCAATCCCTCGCCAAGTTACCCTCGTTGCCATTTCACTTCCGCTGTTGCTTTGGTATCTTTTCGTTTCTCGACTTTCCTTCGTTGTTTTCAGTAACAGCGTGGGAAATGAGTAGTGAAAAAACAAACGAAATTTCATCGAACGTTGTCGCAAAGTACCATTCGACTCGCGCAGCAAGTTGCTGACTCGTCGTAGGACGTTTGACGGTGTTTCACGATCGTTTTTTCTCGTGCTCAACGGAGGAAAAAGAGCGTACAAAATCGGTCGTAGAGTTTCACACTTTTTGCGCGGGCTCGAGCGGACGTGCATAGACCGATGGAGCGCGTAGCAATTTTGCACGGTTGTTAGGTATGTTTTTGTTTGCATAATGTACAATAGAAACGAGAGGTAGGCGTGGTTCGCGGCGATATTTCGAGTTGTTCGGAGGAACTTGGACTTTTATAAGGTTACGGGTACTCTGGGTTAGGTTTTATAACAGTCTCTTACGCACATACGTACACTGGTCGTATTTCATCCTTGTACAGGGCGATCCTAGAAACTGGGACGAGCTGTAACCCTGCTACGAGCGGAGGTACTCAAAATTGATATAGGAAATCGTAGCCCATAGTAGAAGACGATGTATTGTATTTTTATAATACGTTGCAGGTGCAACGTGCACTTTAACACATTTGTCTCTCGAATGGAGTCATCCATTTCTTTTTCATACATCGATGTTAATGGATCTTCTATGTTTTGCTTTAACAGGTGTTCGACCATCGTAGTTTAAACATTTTTTATACGCCCTGTAATGGCCGTTCGAAGTATAGAAATGCAGGCGATTGGAAAGGAGTCGAAAGGAAAAATTTACGAGTACGGTAGTAGTGCATCGATGCACGAGGAAGCATAAAATTAACAGAAACACCGTTTAAATTTGCTGGATAAAATTTCGTTTCGTCTCTAATCGCGTCTAATTTCAGTCGAGCAACTTAGGCACGGAAATAAAGATAGGTGCACCAAACGCAGCTCGAATTCTCTCGATCCCAGATCTAATCTGCTCCGATCGTGGACCCCACCGTGCGTTGCAACGTATTTCGCGGGCCATAAACTCCCACCTCGCTTATCGAGTTCCACCTCGCTTAACGTTCTCCACCGTGCTCGTTATCTTATCCGAAATTAAACAGAATCCACGGACTCGAGCGCCGAGCGGAAAGGCTTCTCGTTCTCAACCTTTTCTGCGTTGGTCGCCGCCATGGACGGTCAAATTTCGTTCGAAAATATACATTATTTTGATAGCAATTACTGGCTGAAATAAATAGAATTTAATAACTCGAACGATCTTCGTAGATTAATACGGGGGTAGATCCTGATCCTTCTTTGGAAAGAATTATTTTTGATACTCTATCGTAACGCGTGGAACTTTTTTTTTTAATATATGGAAATTTCGTTCGTCGGTGATCGTTGATGGGTCGCGATCGCGTAAACGTTTGGGTGCTCGTGAACAGGACGGAGGCGTGCGCACGTGTCCGCAGGAAGATCGTGCACGAGGATGCAGGATCGCGGGGATAGCAAGCGCGCTCTGTCGAGCAGAGGCACGGCGATACACCGCATAACACGTCTCGGCATCGGGCTCTAAGGCTATTTCTGTACGGGCGCGAGGCGGTCTCCGGCATGTAAGAGCCTCTATATAGGTATATAAACGTGGCACGGCAGCAGCCAAGTGTCTCGTCTGCCCCGAAAGAACTATAGATCCGTTGCGGGCGCAGGAAAGTGGATAAACGATCCACCGTGTGCGTGAGACGCACGGATCTCCGCGGTCCCCGACGCTTTTATTTCGTCTAGATTCTGCCCTGCGTCATCGAAATCCTACGTCATCCAAATCCTGATTCATAACTCGAATCACTGGGTCGTTGCCCTCCTACGTCCTGTTGCTACTCCGAATTTCAATTCTTTTTCAAAATCTTCCATTCGGTACGATTCATCGTGATCTTTAAAGTCTGATTCCGCCATTTTGGATAGAATTGTAGTAAAGCAGTCGACTCCATTTTGTGTCGATGAAGATCAATTCTGAGTTAAGAACAACATGGTGAAATATGAACAGCGTCCTAGTCCTGGACCCACATCCGGCAGAATCGAGTAACGCAGTTTCGAGTAGGTTTGCTTGATTCGTTTCCAATTTGCTTTTAAAAATACGCCCATAAACGAGCTCCGAGCAGCGATCCGGAGCATCTGGATCCTTTGGCGCGCCCGGAAACCGAGCAGAGATTTCAGCCAGCCCGTAAATCATTTCGAAAACTCGGCCGAGTTGCGGAACAAATTTTCAGAATTCGGTTTCGGTCTCTCGCCGCGTTCGCGAGACTCTCTGAAAATCGTCGATCCGTCGACGCGGCTCATTAGCGCGGAAACGAGCTCGGGAGGCGCAATGGCCGCGCGTAAAACCGCGTTTCGAAACGTTCGGAGGGAAAGACGGTCGCGTCAGCGCGGTCCGATCGACCGAAAACGAGCCGCCGTCGGTCGGTTCGCAGCGTCGTGACAGACGTCTCCATGTGGCGCTGAACTCCTGACCAGTTTCCAAACGCTGCCCAGCTGGAGGCAATAAACGTTCCCGCTGACACGATTATTGCAACGACGCCGACGGGCAACTATTAAAAGTTCCGTCCGTGATGCATGCGCCCGGCGTGATCGTAAAACGTTTGTTTACGAGAGCGAAGATGCGATGTTCCCGCGATCCCAGACTCATTAGGCCCAACGGAGCTACGCCTCGTTCGAACCCGACGATTTATCTCTCACGGATAAACGGTCCTCCGTAATCGATCGGGAGGCAATAAAGGCCCGATAATTCCTCCACGAGTCGTCCATAGTCTCGTTTGCGTCCCGAGTTTCCGGTATGTTCGATTCGAATCGAGAACTTTGGGGCGGCCATTGTTTCCCGGTAACCTCTCGCGTCCGCCGCCAGAGGGCTTCCACCGCCACGTTGGGGCCTTTGCTTCTCACTGGTGTGAATAGTTTCGATGAAAATTGGAATGTATTAGGCTGAGTTCTTTCGTTATAATTATACCTTATATATGACTTACTTCTATTCGTGTTGGTTTTCTTAAACATCGATGTTAAAGTAGTTGTGAAATTGGATTCGATGGGCTTCGTCTCTCGAACTTGATAGATAGCCAAGTCACGTAAAACAGTTGACTAGTTTTCGAAGTCTATTAAGGTCTAATAGCCCTCGTATCTATTAAGGAATAATAATAATGTTTTGCACCTGAGTATCGATCACGACGAAGCGATATTTCCCACAGAAGCGTACCGGTTCGAATTTCTCTAATCTTCATACATCTCTATTGCTACACAGCCTTCCTAACGAGTCAATTAGCAGCGCTCGGACTTTGCTCGAGCGATATATCTTCTTTTTGCTGCAACCAGGGAAAAGTCTGACGGGATAAATGTCGGTCGCAGGCACGGAATTAGAAAGTAGCGAACGCTGTCAACGCGCGGCTAATTATTTATAGTAACACCTTGATACATCAAGCTCGACGCGATCGTGTGGGGCCGCAACACAGCCGCCAGGACCCACCGGTTCTCCCAGTCCTAGAATTGTTTTCGATCGAACGATGTACGAGACTGTTACGAACCATCGAACCTTATTAAAAATTGACGAACTTCTCCCACGCTACGCGAATTTTCGTACGTCCGTGTGAGCGTTACGAACAGCGTTGAATGTTTATTCCTTATATTTAGAAGCGTCCTCATGATTTTAACGGTGCATTTGTCATTTTATAGCGTTTCCAATGACACTGTTACGTTCTTTGTATATACTATCATCCTGTTTATCAGCGAAGCGAATAAATAAATGTAAAGTAGGTCCACGGAGGGAAGAATTTCGTTAAGTTTGAACAAGGACCGTTAGGGGGTTCCTTCGAGAGGACGCGTGACGAGGAACGGGCGCGGCGCTCCAGGAGGAATTTTCATTCCGGTTATCGCCCGCTCGATTTATCGCCCGGTTAAAATTCTGCACACAAGGCCACGCCTTGCCGCGATGTGGGACGAAAAACGTGCGCGAAAAATGGAAATAACTTCGGAGCAGCACGGTGTTGCAACTTTATTAGGTTGTAACGCGTGAAATATCCGCACGAAGATAGTCCTGCGATATACCTGTGCATAGATAAAGACACTATTTTTCTTCCTATCGGGACGAAGGTCAGTTTTTATCGATGATATTCTATACAACATCACTATTGTAGCCGTAGAAAGGCTTCTTCGATGAAAGAAGAAATTGCAGAATCGCTTTTCCAATCGAGGGATATTCAAATAATCATATTCGAGTACTTAAATATTCCAACGATATTTAAATGCTCGAATATTCGAACAGTAAATTATTGAAATAGTCCCAGACCTAGGCTCCAATTCAATATTTCACGCTGCACTGGCCCGCGAAGGCGTTCGTGCGAGGGAAGTGGCCGCGGTACCCTAATTTGCATTTATTTAACATTTTCGTTCGACTCGGTTGCCGGATATTTTTGGATCCATTCACGCGTCCGTATTCTTAGGATTCTGTATTAATCAGATTTCGAACGATCTCGACGAGCCACGAGGTTTTTATAGCTGAATTTAGTGGCATGGTTGCGGCTCGAGCCACCAAACGCAATACTCGGTTGCTGGAAACGTCGACGAAACTCCCAAATTGTTCATCGCTGAGCCTAACTTCCGCGATAACGGGGGAGAGGGGCCTTACTATAAAAAGCCAAAGTACGATCTTACGAGTTTCAGCGTCGATTGGCTTACTTAACGAAAGCCGTCCTCGGGGTGCATCGAACTCGTAAAAACGCTTCTCCGGCGACGGTTGATATTATTTCAAAGAAGCGGCTCATTCGGGCCACTTTTTTCCTTTCGATGTTCACCTTTTACGAGGCGACTCTCTCGGTCCGATTTCGTCGATTTTATATTCCGTTTCGACGAAAAAATCGACTTTGGAAACCGATCGCCTCGACCGTATTTGTTTCTCGAATACTCGAACGTCTCGGCGATTTAAATAGTCTAGTACTGTTCGAATTTATGGTTTAAAATAGTCGCTATTGCTGCACATTCTATGGCGAGAAGTAAGTAAAAATCGTGGGAGTTTAATTTTAAAATCGGTCGAGTTTTAATTTAAATATTCAAACGCTTGGACATCGAAACGCTTAGGTATTCGAATTGTACGCAAAGTATTGGAGTATTAGAGAAATATTCGAGTAGTCCCAGCCCTAGTTGGGACGCAGTCGACTGCGCAGCGAAAGACCCCGAGGACCCAAGGGGGAAAGCGATGGAATTTAATGTCAGCGACGCGCCGTTTGATAAGATGGGCAATATATGTACAATCATGGTGGTTATCGAGTCGTTACCACCGCGTCGCGCTGACCTTTAAGCACGGGGGTCAATTCTGGCTGTTCCTCCGGGCCGTGTCACGTACGAACATAGTTATTTTCTCATAACGCGCGGCAATTGACGCGCCTGCCTCAATTCCGTCACACTTTCGCCCGTCGCGATTTTCAATCTCCCGACAGGCTTCGAGCGTAATGCGTAACTTTAATAAAATAAAGCAAAAAAAGGGGGAAAATAATCCATCGCGTGCAACGCGACTTTCTCGAAACCAACTTACCGGATTGTACAAGGTGTTACAGTACGCACGATTTATTACGGGTCTGTATTAATTTTTTTCGAGGCAGACGAATTTGCACAATAACGAATTTATGGTCGTTTCTCAACTTCACGCGATAACATTTTGTACCGTGGTCTTCTAAACTCTCGAACTGGATTAATTTAAAAAGGCTTATAGTTTTGATGTTCGAAGAGGACTGTGTTGGCTGAAACGTAGCTTTTGTATCGTACGATATTTCTCAATTAAATGTCATTATCAGACAAGAATAAATCTCAAGTAATCGTATATTATCTATAAGTATAGAAACGTTCCTTATTCGGAATGGAAAACTTGGATACAAGCAATGCCTTGTTTTTCTACATCAATCTGCGTTAGGGATACAGTATTACCTCGATAATTGCATGGAAGATTTACGGACATCGATTACACGTATTTCCATCGAAACCCGTCGAGCTGGCAATTATATTAAGATGCGGTTTTTCTTTTAATTAGGATAGATATTCGTATCGTTATCGAATACAACACAAATTACCAACAAACAATATTTACGAGTTTTGCAACTATAAGCATTTAAACACCTCGAATCGACAAATTCCTTAAATCCAAACTACCAATGGCGATTCCAGAAGAGTTCCAGGGTCTGATCAAATTTGAGAAACAATAAATAGAAACGAAACTCGGGTTATTTGTGCTGTGTTTGCGTTGGAAAACGAAAACGAAATTGAAAACGGAAATCAGTCGACGGTTTCCAAAAAGTATGCGACTGCTAGGAAAGGGAGCAACGACAGGTCTAGCGTTACTAGGACAGCGTGACAGCGCTTAGCATACCGGTAACTCCCACGTCGTTTCGAATCTGATACACGATCAGCTGCGATAAAGTTGCACCGTACATTCCAGCCGGTGAAACTGCATCGATGCATCGGTCGCATCCGCGCCGCCTCCTCCGTCGTGGATATACAGTCGGTCGATTGCGTACGTGTGCACCCACATGTCCCGTACGGTGTTGCGCGCGCGACCACCGACACACTCGTCCGTTAAAATCGGTGTACACAGAACGACGTCGTCTTTTCTTCGTGTGCACGAAGCGTGTGGAGTACTGTATCTCGTCTCGAACTCTCACTTTCGACGGTGTTCGTGCGACCACACGCGCGCACGCCTCGCATTTATGGCGAACATGCCGTCGCATTAAAGAGGGCATTCTGGTTTCTTGCCTCGAAAATATCGATTATCTTTCCCGTTTTTAATTTCGTTATCGCGTCGTTATCGTTCCTGCTAACGTGTTATAGTTTTCCTGGGAAACATGGTTTTTGGTCATTTATAGAATCTTGCAGCGACGAGAACCTGCAACTGTGTTTAACAAATTTTTCTTGGCTCTTTCACCATCGATCGAACATCTGGGTGAGAAATTTGTTGTAAAAGGAAAATTGACGGTGAACGTTCGTTTGATAGTAAACCTTGCATTACGAATAAGATTACTAATATTACAATTTTTCCTTGAAAACCTATGTTTAACTAATCGCTAAGACTCCGCGTTAAGAACGAGGCAACTTCCAGCATGGTGGTTGTCCCGTTTGCACAGGTGAAATCTTATTCTCGATACCGAGCCTGTAGAGTAAAAGTTTCGAGTGGACAGAGGGCATAAGGCTCGGGCTTTGACTCCTTCGAATAATATTTTATTAGTCGTTAAGATGATTAGCATACGGAGTCTATCGAACGTGGCTCGTGAAACGGAATGAGGACGTTCGGACAGATAAGTCGCAGTGGCTCTTATCTCGCTCGAAAATACAGGAGCTTCGTTGCTGAGCTAGTTGCAGCCAAGAGAAATCGTGGCCTGAGCGATTGTTCGCGTTGTAACCGATTTTTCGACGCGAGGTCGAAACTGGAACAATCAATGCATTGTTGTTTTAATAATAAATCGCGAAAAAATCGAGGAATCCCACCTCTTGGAAATTATGAACAGAAAATTGAGAGATCGGGTAACTACTTGTGATAGGGTCTCACGGAATTAGGAGCACGTGTAAGAGATCCTTGTTCCCAACTGTTGTCAATGTTTTCCCAAGTTTCCTTGGATAATTCATCATTTTGTGAGAGAGCTGATGGCATCAATAGGAGCTAGATCAAATCACGAGTGATCTTTTGGGTAAATTTTGTCAGGATTTTGAAGTTAAGCAGACGATAAGACATTAACGATTTTGACGTTAACTTTTAACAGAAGAATTGAGACGAGGGGCTAGTCAACGTAGATCGAAAGAAAGCGTATTAAAAAGTGTGAAGTTGTACTTTCGTACAATCGAACGCTCGAGTCGCTCGTAGTTAGAAAGAGTAATCCGCAATCTGGATGCAATTACTATAAGATAAAGTCATACTCGAGCGTTCATAACGTTTCGAGCAGTTATTCCGATTTTGTCGAGTACGTAAAATAAATCTAAGAAAACAACGCTGTACGACGCAACGAAGGATGCACATAAATGTAAATATATTTAGATAGGATCGTTCTGTCGATGCATTGCCTAAAAGGGGCCCTTCCCGGAGGTTCTGGCTCGTTTAAAAAATTCTCGCGAGCCACGCGATTTTTACGGCCAGATTCGTTTTCAGCGAGCAAAAATCCATCGGAAACGATATATTTCATCGGGGCAAAAAAAGATGGGGGTCTTTTTTTGCAGGACCGTGTTATCGGTCCTCGATATCCCATTCCGTGTTACGACTAAAGACCCGCGGATCGTGGGGAGAGGGGGGTCGAAGGGGAGAGGGGGGTCGAAGGGGGGAGGGGTGGCGGGTGTCTTGCCGGTTCTCAGACGTTGCACTCTCCGAATGCACTCCCGTTCGACTGCACCGAGCGTTGCGCGCTCGCGTGAAAGATGGTGAAAGAAGAAGGAAAGGAACGAGAGTAGCCACAGTGCGGCGAACGGTCGCTCCGGCGCGACCGGGTAGGGGAATAGTCGACGTTGCGCGACGAGGCGACGAGTGGAGGGGGAAGGAGGCCAGAAGGAAAGAACGAGAGGCAGTGAGGGACAGAATGAGATATCGGCGGGGAGGGGGAAGCTGTGTGCCAAAAGAAGGAAGGAGTGACGAGTCTAGAAGAACAGCGAAAAGACGGGGAGGGGTTTAGGGGGATGGACGGAGGAGATATATCCAGGCGATAGAAAGAGAAAGGGGGTCGGTGGGGCCGAGGGTGGGAGAAGGAGGGAAACCGAAAGAGGTACGAAAAGTTCGCGAGAGGGAGAGAGCTCGCGATCGCGAGAGGGGCGCCGGGAGGGGTACCGTCCGACTAGAGGGGGGAGGGAGGGGGTGTCGAGAGAGGGACGAGTCGAGGGATCGTTGAACTCGGCAGTGATCGCAGTCTGTGCTCAATGCGCGGCTGCGTGAATGTGCGCGCGCGAAAGTGCATCGGTGTGCGCGTTGGCCGAACGCACGTCCGTGTACGCTGCACCGAGCTCCGTGGTGAACGAGCTGGCTAAGAGAGAGAGAGAGAGAGAGAGAGAGAGTGAGAGAGACAGAGGCCAAGAGAGAGAAAGAGAGAGAGAGAGAGAGAGAGTGAGCGAGGCCGCGAGAGCGAGAGGGCAGCATAAGGCCAGGCCAGTCAGTAACGATGTCATTAGTTTAGTCAGTCAGCGAGTCAACAACTACGCTGTTTCGCGGCCGTTTCGTGTGGGTCCCTGCGGTCCCCGGGCTTTTTACCCGCGCCCCTACCCCTCCCTCCACTTTGTCCCTGTTCGGCCCCTTCGCCGTACGGTCCCGTGGACCGCAAATCTCTCGAAAATCGTGACGGGCATTGTCACTCCCCGAGGTCCGAGTTTCGAGGCACACGGGCCGCGGTTTCTCGCTGCTCTCGCACGACGCCTTTCGTTACGCAATGGAAAATGTGCTTCTTTTTCTTTTTTTTTTTTTTTTTTTTTTTTAGGAAACGTTTGGCATACTTTTGTAATGTAACCACAGATTCAGCTTTCGGAGAGAATTGTATCGATCGAGACGCGAGTTTAAATAAACACAACCTTGCAACTGTACGGTCACTAACACACGCCGACGAAACGAGCAATTTTTTTTTAAGCGTTTTGCTAAATATGTATCGTATAATTAAAAGATTAACCCTCTGAGTAAATAATACCGCTTATAATAGAAGGGTCAACGGGTCGCAAAATCCAATGAACATGTCTGATTAGGGAAAGTTAACAATAGTGGGTTATCTGCTCGCCTGTAATTAATAAATTGGAAAACAATAGTCTCGTCGAACGAACGTACGTTTAACGTTTCCAGCGGCTCGTTTTCAGAACGCTGGATCGATAACGAAAACAGATTGCAATAGTAAATATGAAAATGTGTAAATGTAAACAGACAGAGGTCTGCGATAACATTATATAACAAAACAATACGATTCCTTGCGAAAAGAACGATCAAAAAAGACTTGAAAATTTTGCAGTATGATATCCCCTTAATAATAATAATTTCGCGTGACCAGCGACTAGAAATTGTTCACGCGACGAGTCTCGACGACAGTTGACGGCGTCGGGGCGTTTGGACAGCGCGATTGGCGGCTGTCTAGCTCGTTAGAGGAGCTTTTTTAGACCCGGGATTCTTCGTTTCTTACAGGATTTGATAGGAGGCGTGTCGCATTTCCATGAAAAGAGAGCGAAGCGTATCTAGTTACAAATCCTGTACGAATCAACGCCATGATTAGACTTCGTTGACTAGAATTAAACGGATGAAATACAAGAAGATTCGTCAAAACATTTTCGGATTTTTCCTCGATGGGATTCGTGTCACGGGTTCCGTGGCGCGTAATAGATATCGAAATAATAGAGTTAGAGCACTACAGAAGCGTTACGTTCACCAGCAATTAAAGCTGAGTCGCCGCGGTTAACCCCGACGCGCGATTCCTTAATCGGCCACGTTTTCGCAAATGGGACACATGGTACATTCACGATGACAATTTATACGTTATAGCTGTCGATCCCCTAGTGAGAGCCGTTACAAACCCACTCATAACCGTTGCTTCGAGCTACCCTCGACTGGCGGTGATTCAAAATAATTAAAGAATCACGTACTCGAACGACCATCCTATATTTTATTACCAAGCATGCACATATATCCTTAGACGACACATTTATATATTTAAAAATTCATACAAATACTAGGAATACGTTTTTCTATTCTAATTCTCGCTTTCAAATAACAATTTCTACACTGGATTGGATCAACTGACCCTTGGCTCGAGACAAAAATCGCTGCCTACCCTCCTTACAAGTGAATCGATCCCAGTTATGTAACCTGAAAGTGGAAATTACCGTGTCTCCATTCGAAGAGTGTTAAATTGAAAGAATGAGACGCATGGGAGTTGAACTAGATCGAGGAGATTCTTACTTACCTTTTCTTACCTTTCACTGATCTTTCCTTAAACGGAGCCTTCCTTTCTTTCAACTCTTTGCCGGTCGGATGACCACCTGGAAAACGTTCGTTCGAGCACAGTGGTCAACACCGCTTGCTTCGACAATTTATTTGGTGGTTATTATTTTCTATTTTTTAATTCCAAACATATACTCGGATACTCGATGCATTCTAAAAATCAACTGAGAATCCGATACATTAATTTGAGCAGTACATTGGAGCCAATATGGCTGCTTCACTGCTATTAAGAATACTTTCCCTCGAGTTTTCTTCGAACAGTAGCAGTAACCTAAAATCGTTCAAATAGAAAAATCCCATCGTCGCGAAAATGATCGAAACAAATGGAAAGCACCTCGGTCCACTTTTCCGATCGCGTGATCCTCGAGTCGCAGCAATATGTTTTAGCACCTCCGGGCCGGTGAAAACCGAGGATCGTCGTGGATGATCGCAGCGACGCGTTAAAAATGATCGTGCCGGCGCTTGAGGGAACGGTGGCCGGGCCTCGGCCGGGGAGCGAATGAAATAATTCGATTCGAAGGTTAAAATATCGATCGCGAAGAGGAGGAGGAGGAGGAGGAGAAACGCAGAAGAAGAAGAAGAAGAAGGCAAGCGGGTGCACGACCTGTCCCCAAGTCTTTAAACTTCATCCTCGTGGCTGGGCAGAGTTTCCCAACCCCGGCGCGCTTTTCGCGTCTCTCTCCGCGTCTCTACCGTAATAATAATAACTGGCGAGGAACACAATCCCCGCGAACACACGATCCACGCGTTGTGCAATGCTGCAACTGCAGTGCACTGCACCGCCGCCGCCGCCCGTCCGCCCGTCCGCCCGTCCGCTCCGCTCCGCTCCGCTCCGGCCCCGACCGACCGACCGAACGGCTTGCGCGCGTTGCAACCGTGTGTAGGTGCTAACACGTACGTGTGAGTGTTTTATACGTGGGTCAATGACTCGTCGAGTGCATAGTTTGCGCATGCGCGTCCCTGTGTGCGTGTGCATATCGGCGTCCGTGGCGTCGTGCATGTGCAAACGACGAGGAACGGAGCGCGCGAGCGATCGCCTCGCCGCATTAAATATGTTAATGCATGGTGGCTCTGACTCAATAGTACGGCCAATATTCCATTGGCGTATCGATCCACCCGATATAAGCGCGTATTTTTGCCCCCGGGGCCCGCGATGCACCTGCGTGGAACGAGACGCGGGGCCCGCGCGGACCCGGAGAAATCGAGCAGCGAACGATCCTCCGCGGTGTTTCGAGGTTTGGCAACGGCATTTCCCGTGGATCGACCAACAGAATCCCCGCGAGGATCCCGTCACGATGTATTCGGTTATTATTGGGGTCGCGATGTAATAGGAGATCCGAGAGTTCTGGCTTTCGAAGTAGGTGAACCGTGTCTGACATGCCTAGTCAGGACGATGTCGCGGATTAGGTTGGATGTCTTCCATGAATTCAGGCTTAGAGCGTCGTTGATGTCTGACGCTTCGGGTTATTGGGGCTGCGATGTTGCGACAGAGTCCCGACTTTCTGATGGTGAACCCTCGTGTCTGACTGTCACTCGGATCATTTTCGACGTATCGTCTCAAAGAATTTAGGGGGCTAATGCCTCCAGAGGTATTAACCCAACTCAAACCCCACAGTAGGGGTCAACGATACCCTAGGGTATCAATTCTTCATCGATTGGATTCGTATAATAGTAACGTAGGAAGTTTCGAAGCAGATGAACTCCGCCTGACTTGCCTAGTGGAGAGAAGTTATTGTGATTTGAATATCTATGACTCGACGAATCATGAATTTAAAAACTGAGCAATTTTAGAGTATCTATAGGCATCGAAGCACGTTACCATCGAGAGTTTTTGATTTGGAATCTAGATGCGTCTGACTTTCACTGTTATGATGACGCTTTGGAATAGAATGGGAGGTTTCTGCGAACTAGCTCTGAAGTACTGTTCGTCGAAGTAGGCAGATTGCTCGAAGGAGAAGGTTTCAAGAGTTAACTCTCATCAGTTAAGTGACCGTCTGCTGTAGTGGGCTATTGAGGTTGCGATGTTCGGAGTCGGAAAACTGAGAATTTTGGGCTCGCCGGCGGTTGACTTAGGATAATATCCGACCCGCCTGGAGCCTTTATTCGGATTGCAACGAAGTGAATAATGTCCATCGAAATTACCTAAGAAAACAACTTAACGGACGCGACTTGGTCTAATCGAAACCTAACCCAGATATAATCTAGAACAATCTAGAGCGTCGATTTGAAGTACATTATCGTTTGCTATTTAGTTGTTAATATCACAGATAATGTTGTGTTTACTCCTCTCTCGAAGAGACTTTGAGATTCATTCATAACGTCATTTACTCCTGCAATTCAAACTTTAACTTATATTCATCTTAACTTCTATCCAGATCTACCCCATTTGATGGAGTAGACCGTTTAGAAAAAGAATTCAACTATTGTATTCGAAACAGAAGTTTGGGGAATCGGAACCGATCGAATTTAAAGAGGCGAACGAACGCCACCGTCCAAGAAACCGCATCCAAACTCGAGACACTTCGAGCGGGATATTTCGAACTGCACGGGCCTTTTGGCAAGAAAACCGACGACGATGGTCGTAAGTCGATGTCGTTGGTTGTTAGCGGGTCGACGTTGCGTCGAAATCGTCGTCGAGGGTCGTTGAAGAAACGAGGATCGTAATTGTCTCTTATGTAAAACGAGACGACAAATTACATGCAGCTTGTAACGCAATCTTTTCCTTCGCCCAAAGAGGTTGCGTTACCGCTGGAAAAACGACCACCTCGCGGCGCAATTCTCGAATTTTTTCCACGAAAAGTACCCTTCGAAATTTCTTCGTCGATAGTTTTTTAGTTATTTCCGTTTATTTTAAAACGAGGGACCAAAAAATACCAGTGTCCCCAAAAACTAGCACGAAAGAAGCGTAGAGTTCGCGTAACTCGGAACATTTCGATCGAGAAAGTAAATCACGATCGAGGTTTTCTTTGTGTCGGTTGTGACGGTGTTCGGTTTAAATATAGAAAAGTTGGAAAAGGTCGTGTCAGGCCTAGTTTCGAATGCCACGAAACTCGTCGCGCCGCGGCGCAATGTTTTTGTGCAATTAGTGCGTAACGTGTTATCTCGGTGAATGGGTACCGTTAGACGTAATTGAACGTCGTCATCGCGCCGGTATGAAAAATCGACGGGGTTTCTTGCCAAAGGTTTTCTGTCCGTTTCCCCGACGCATTAACGATACAAGGTACGCATTACCCCCCTCGGGCACGCGATACATATCGAGCGTGTGCAACCGCCGCGCGTACGTTTGCCTCTTATATCACGGTTCATTAACGTGGTTAATTAGTTTACTGGTACAACCGTAACCGCGGACTGTACAACTCGATTCACGTCGTAGTACGTTTCATTGGGAATTTATAGCGGACGCTTGTGAATAAACTTTCCGAGCCAGGCTACGCCGGATTCCTCTCGGCGCTCGTTTCTACGCTTCTTCCTCCGGCGACATTAGCTTTTCCGCCATTTTGCACGACCATGAAAACATCAACGAGCATCGCGTTCCTCGAAACTCTCGTTCGAATCCATTTTTTTCCACGCCATTCGATCACAAAAAATTATATTTCTCCGGAGCCTCGTGGATATTTCAATTATCGAATTGTATAGTAAATGAATGATAAAAAAATAATTAAGGTTGATAGAAAAGGCATTTCAAATGGGGTCAGATTATTGCAATGTTATTGATTTCTAACAAATAAGTACGTCGCGATAGAAATTTTTTTACTCGACAGGCGTATGTTTTCGTCACTGGACGAGGATTTACGGTTTCGTTTGTAAACCTTGGCCGAGCGATTTGGGCAACGTTCGAATTTGACGGAGTAACAGTAACCTCGGCGTGACTGTTAGACGGAAGAACGGGTCGTCGTAGTGTCCAAGTATCACGGAGGTCGATCACCTTCCTTGAAATATTCGAGCAGAAGGGTTCGTTAGACGGTCTATGGCGAAACGAGCGCGCCTCGATAATCTTTAAGGGAAACCGGCTGCATCGCGCGAATAGCAACATCGATCAACGCTGCGCGCAACTATAAACAGCAATTTCATCCGACGAGTATTTCGTTTAGAAACTCGAACGGTACAAGCCAAAGCGACGACGTCGACTAAACCCGTAAATCGCTCGAAATAATCGAGGAACTTTACGTTTCAAAAACTAAATTTTTCATCTTTACTTGATACTTTAAAAATGTGTCCTCGTTCGCCAACTTAAAAAATTCATTTTCAACTTGTAAATATAGAAAAAATAAATTGGGTTATCTTGTCTAGATATAGTATTCAAACTTCGGAACGCCGAAGTCTTGAAATACTCGAACGTTTGCTCGTATGATTTAAATAGCGATATAATTGAACGGTAAATTATTCAAGCACTGATCAAAACATCGATCGCTGGTAGCTCGACGACGGAAAACCAGGCGTCGAATCGGAAGCAGTAAATCTGATGGAAAGTAAACGGTCGGTTCAGGATCGATTTGTCTTGTCGCTGGCGATAATCAAGATCGAATAAAGGTATAAAAAAAAGGGCGCGTCGGCTCGGCGAGAACGACACGAGCGAACAGAAGCTTAGCGTAATCCTTGCCCGACTGGTATGTGTATCTAACGATACAAACGCCTGCTAACGAAACCAGCTGCGGAAGGTCAGTGACCCTTTCAAACACTCGAAGGCACCGCATGATCGCTGGAAATGGAAATCACCGCGATGGGATCAATTACGGGCCCCGGGGCAATTAAATCACGACCAAGGGAAGCAGTAAAACAATTACCAGCGATCTATTCGCGCTTAGCTCGGAACGATAACGAGTGGAAAACATTTATTCCTCGGTATTGTGTTTCGCAACGATTTTTACGAGTCGCGACGCCGGCACAGAAATAACCAACAGGATTTTTAATTCATCGTTCGAGTCATTAAATAATGGAGGATCGTTGTTTCGAAAGCGATTCGGATATTCCGCTCTTGAATTTTTTAATAACCTCGTACGTTTCTTCCTTCCGTTAATTTTTTTAACACTGTTTTGGTTCGCGTTCCGGACGAATCGTTATTTTCAACGTGAGATGTGTGTTTCGCTATTTCGAAACACCGGTGTACGAGGATGTAATTTTTAATGCCTGGTTTCGCCTTGGATCTCGTTTCCATGCGAAAATCATAATTTCATGAAGATCATCTGTTATTTGCGTGCCACCGAGCCGGCTCTCAAGTGTTTAGCAGCAGCGGTATGCGAACCCCCGCGAGGAGCCCCGCAATACAGTGTTAAAATAGACGAGGAAACGTCGAATCGATAATAAAATTCTCTAAAATATGCGATAATGGAATACCGAATAGCTGATTGCAATTAGAAAGTTTCTCGGAATATTTTCACTGAAATTTCCATTTGCGTTTCTCTAACTGATAGTCATCTTATAACTCAAAAATTAAAAGTTTTCAATGTATGCTACTATCGAGTAGTCGTAAACGATGAAGGAACTCTACGAATTTTACAAAGTATGCTCCACTTTCGAAGGAATTTACCGAGATACGCGACGCAGAAGAGGAATTTTTAGAGACGCGTACGGATTCGCGACGCCGTCGAGCAGAGTGCAAGCGAGTTACCTCGATTTTCGCGAGACAGCGCGAAGAGCTTTCTTTCCGGAAAGTGTCGGCCACAATGTCTACGAGAGTGAGAGCGGTCGGCTCGTTCGAGTGTTAATACTAATTTCACTAAGTATCCGGCGCCTAATGAAATGAACGTTGCAACTCCAACTTCGTCGCGGCGGGTCAGTGACCCGTTAGAGTTTAGACCGCAGTGGACGTCGTGTGTGCGTTGTGTGCACTGCTTCTATAGACATTGGTGTTGAGCACGACGCAGTTAGCCACGCTCGCATTGTTACAACCGACCGAATCAATCTGAATTACGGATTCTGAATAAACCGGCGCTTGGCGCCATACGGGAAACCAAAACAAACCTCGTTTAAAATAAAAACTTAAAGAGTCTCTTTAATCGCAGAAATTTCTTGATAGTCACTAGCGTTAGACATGGAATTATTAACGATGTGTGCACTGGTATTGTATGCTAGGTTTCTAGATCATTTTGTATTAATTTGTGTAATCTACGCTTCACTTACTCAAATTTTAAGATTTTACGTTGCCATAAAAAAAAAACACAATTGTCATTTTTACTAACGCGGGGATTTGGACGTACCGTGGAATCCTCTGTCCAGGAAGTTGTCCGTAATGCATGTTCCCTATTAAACTTTGATGCACCGTTTGCCTGACAGCGCAGCGGCGATACGAGTTCTCCATTGATTTATCGTATATTTATAGAACGTTGATAATGGGTATCGAAGACAGAAGGAATAGAATTCCTTCGCGTTTACGAAACGAACATTAATATACGAACTTATACGGCAGGTCAGCGACCTCGTTGGACTCTTAGAAGTCCCCGTTCTCCTGTCTAATGGTCACGTTACGAACGTTAGTCATACCAACAGCTTCCATTTAATTCCCCCCCTCCCCAGCTAAGAGCCTTTTTCGCGTAAACGTAAACGTAAATTTTTGCAAAGGAACTACTCCTCCAAATTGGGTCGAGACTTTCAACGTTCGATTCGAGTGCTTATTTTGCGAAATCGGTCATTGTGAGGAGTGTTTGATCGTAAATGAAACGTACGGGAATAATTTGTAGGATCGAGGCGACTTTAATGGAAGCAGAAAGGTATCGAGGCGCGGAAAATTGACGGCGAATCGCGAGCGTGTGAAAGCCGGCGCGCGTAAGCTTCGACGAGCTTGTCTCTCTCTCTGTCATGCTCGGGGCTCTTACACACGCGCGACGTGGCGGCGACATCGATCGGAGAACTACTTTCACCAAGGGTGAATGCCTTTCGACTTTATTCTCGCCTTTATCCGCCTTCGTGGGCCTTCAAGAACAGAGAAAGATACACGGGACCGTATAGAGAGTTGGTTGTACGTCACGGCTCTCTTGATTCTCGAAGTCTTTAGAGAGCAGCGAAACCTGTTGCTCTTTAATGGCTCGAACTCGGTCGTTGAACGAACGCCGATTTTTCCGCGCGACCGGAGATACTGGATTAGAGACAGTGACAAAAGTGCGGGGCCGCGTCGATAACGATTTTCCGCCGAGCGAAATGGGCCACGAGTTGCCGCCCGTGACTCCTTCCCTTTGCTTTCCACCAGGGTTGCAATCGTTCGCATAATTTCGTATTACGGTATTATGTAAGCTTTCCTTCCTACGAACCTCCAACCGTCTCCGTACTCGACCATTATTCCTCCGGTACTCGTTATTTGCATTTCGTTACTCGAATCCTTCTGACCCCCCCCATGTCAATACTCGAATATACATTTTAAACAAATTACTAATGACGGAGTATTTCACGAGCACTCGCAATTTTATGGTGGTGACTTCCATGTTATTATACTTGAGCTGCATCGAAAGTTAAACGGACGTTTCTGTGTATCTTTCCTGTATCAGAAACAGGTAGCTCGTTAAATAAAATTCAGGCTTTTCGTACTGCGAGGAAAGCTACTTTATATTCTGCGTTTATTCGGTCGAGCGTAGAAACATTTCTCGTTAAAATTATATGGAAGAATAATACACGAAAGAAAGCGACCCGTGGAAGGAAATGGAAAGAAAACAGAACGTGCATGGAACGCAAAGGAGAAATAATTCGACGATTGTAACGACTCGAAGCATCGAAGTGCTTAGTATTTGGGGGAAATATAAAACATTTACATAATATTCTAATAAAAGGAAGAAACCAGGAGAGATTGGAGTTTCGCGTCTGGACAATATGGCGGATGTTCTAACCGGATGTTTCCCTTTTGGAGCAGCGCCAGATAGCGCGACAGGATCCGCGAACGAATTCAGACTATGTCGCGCGGGGAACGTTGATGAAAATCAGAGGTCTCGACGGATATACCTTAATAAGGGAATCGTACCTTGACGGACGCAAAACCGGTGTTACAATGGCGCAGAGCGGTCGAAGTGGGTGAGCCAAGGATAACAGAGTACGAAAACAAGCATCGGTCTGGTCGGCGTTTAGCCAGATCGTTTAGAGAACGCGGCTGCAGTGTACTAAAAGGGGTACGGGAAGTCCACTTTCGATTGCTACGGTTTAACAAATATTAACATAACAATATTAATTGAACCCCTTAAAGTCGATAATTCTTATACGCCTCGTATAAATCGTTAATGCATTTTATGTACACGTTTATTAAGTACATATCCATATAATTTACTTTGTAGACTTGTCCAACGCTGCTTACGAAACAATTTAAATGAAGCATTTATTCTCGCCAATTTACTGTTTCGTTTAAAATACCCAATGAACCTTGCAAAGTTATATACGAAAATAATCTTACAATTATAAATGCAAACGATACGATAAAAAAGTCAGCACTCGATATTTGTCGTTGATAATTTATTATAAAATTCGATCGAAAATGGAGTTAACCGAATGTACAAGGTGGCTAGTAACGAAACGAGGTACGGATAGGGGTACGGTGAGTTAGTAGAGTGGCTAACGGGTCCTCGATATTTCTTCTGTTGACCTTCGATGTCATAGTCGGAAGCGGCATAGTTGGCCGAAAGAGAATAGCCGTATCCCGTTCTGCCTGCAGGCATCGTTTACGCTCAACCTTCGACTAGGTCGCTCGAATTGAAACGCATGCACGTACGTGCGTCCAAGGACAGCGAAAATTTGCTCGTCAATGGAATAAATTTGAATACCATTATGTAATTGAAGGGTCTGTTTAATTTAGACGCGAAAAAAGTTTCTTTAACGATGCTGGATGCAGCCCGAGCGAGCCTGTTATTATTCTTGTTAAACATTTCTTATTTACAGGGTGAGAATGGCGGTACGAAATAGACTCTACGCATAATGGGCGACGTTAAGTATTGGCACGGGTTGCGCGAGAATAGGGAACAAAATTGTTTCGTTTCTGGCTTCGTTTTCGAGATAATTGAATTTGAAGATTTGTCGGGCACGCGCGCGATCGAATACGGAGTTGCCTGACGCGCCCGTCCATTAATCACTGTTTCTACTTGTGCTGACGTCCAAGTCGTACTCCATTCAAGTCCATTGCGTTGATAATCGGTGAAGTTTCAAAGTCAATTATCTCGTGAACGAAAGTTTCTTTATTTTCGATTGTTATTTTACATCTTATTTTAAAACGGTTTGCATCGATCTATGAAAAATTGCAATAATACGTTCCAATGTTCGTGTCATCCGGGATGCTGAATCGTTGGAAACGCATTTCATTGAAAATTGCAGCTATTGCCTCGAACGAACAGTAGAAGGGCGATATTTTTAGAGCGTAATGAAGGGCGTAACGCGAAAACACGTCAATAATTTTCACGCGTTAAGACACATCCTGCACGAAAAGGATAAAAAAAATGCACGCAGAGAATTCTCGTTATGTAAACTATGTGCAGAATTTAAGTACCTTCGTCGGCCTTCCATTGAGCAGCCGTGAAATTAGCTCTACTAAGTGGCTTCTCAAAATGCTTCATCCTTTTCATTAAAATTTGAATAATTACGCGTCTCCAGAAATTTGCATACCGCCGCTGCAACCGTAGATCTCGTTGGAAACGCCGCAAAAAGCGATAAAACGCGCGGTAACGTTTCCGCCGCAACTTCATAGAAACATTTACGGTTCGTTGCACCAAATGGCCGGGCAGTTCTCGATCGTCGAACTAAATTATTCTTAAAAATTTTTTCACGGAACCCGAACTCGTTATTTCCAGATTAGTATTCGATTAGCAGTTTCGAGATTTATTTGTACGTTTCATTTTCTATCCTTGCGCGATTTATGAATGCAGAAAAAGTTTGGATAGAAGGCTGGCCGTGCGATTTTCGGTGGCAAAATTCAGGTTCCTCGTCAGATCGGCGAATTACGTCGCAAGATTTCACGTTCCCGCAACAAAAAAGTAAAACGACCGCCCCGAACCAGCGATTTCGCATCCGAGGCCGATGTGCAGCGACTCGCAGACGGTTCATGACGATGCAGATCGTTCCGATCCGATCTCCCGCCAAAGTGAACAGACTTTTTCCCCGCCCGTTACGTAAATCGACGAAAGAAAACCTTTTCGCCAACCGAATCCTGTCGCGTCCCTGAAACTATTCGAACATTTTACAGCCACTCGAGTACCAATTCTTTGAATATTCTTGTATCAAATAATAAAATAGGATACTGGTATTATATTTGAATTTCATATCTTGTCGATGAAATCGATGATTCCGATGTCCAGTCGTATATACGCGTATAGAAATGATAGTTTATTAATGTGGTATGTTAGTATGTGGCAAGACATTGCGTGTGCTTTTACGAGACTCTTAACAGTCGAAAAATGTAAACACATTAGTTTTCCTCCTTGAAAGATCTGTTCAGATAATCGAGTGTCGCAAAAGTCTCCGTATCAAGACTGGTATTACAATGATATTCGAAATATACTCGTCCCGTATGTGAATTACCGACTGTTAAAATGCACGAAAATTCGGGGAGAATTCCAAGCGGTAGGATTCACCGGTTGCACCGCAAAAAAAGAGGCTAGGATCGGTGGGGAGCGATCGATGTCCGGATCCCCTGGGTGATTTCCATCGTACGGGATCGGGGCACAGCGACGATGATCTACGAGCATTTTCTGGAAGGCCCCGGCGCGACGATCCAAAGACGAGACCTCTGGAAAGAGGAGCGAGAGAGGCACGTGGCGAAAAGAGAGGCGCCTCCGACGTTCGGATTAGTTCGAGAGAGTCCTTGACTTTTGGAATGCGGACCACTGGGGTCCAGGTACATCCAGGTAGTCCCAGTGTGCCCCGTGCGTGCACGTGCACGCCACCGGCGGGCCCGATCACGTGTGTACGTGGACCCACACGTCTCCCTCCGTTACTCCCGGGCCGACAAACCGAGATAAAAGGACCTCGTGCTCCTTCGGCGTGTGTAACTCCGTTGCACCGCACCTGCTCTTTCTCCGGGCTTAATTATCGCCGTGGCCCGGAGAAAGAGGATTCGCGGTGCACATACCCGTCGTTTCGCTCGATTCGCCTCCTCGCGTTACGACCAATCCACAAAAATCAAAAATTTCCAACCCATGCTCCCCCAAGTGGCCAAACCGTGCCTTCTTCTTTCTACTTTCCAATTCCTATCACCAGGACTAACTCTATTATTTTATTCATTTAAATCGTCCAATACCAAATGAAAAGGCGGTGTCCTCCGCTTGCATAAATTTTCACACGATCGTTGGTTGTTTACGAGTTATCTAATACTCGAGACCGGTGTTTCTAATCTACAGGAATTTGCAGCTGAACGTTCTTACCAAACGATAGGATTCTCGCGTCCCGAGAGAAAGATTTATCTAGAAATCTGATGCGAGAATAAATTATTAGACGATGCATAACGAGATAAGCGATTAATTACGTTGGCGATCGTTGGATGGTTGAGTAATTGGTCGATACAGCGCGAGGCGTTTTGCAATAATGCGAGAAGTTACGAGATCGAATCGACGATATTCCATTTTGAGGGGAAAAAATTTCGGTACACGACGAGATTAAAAATAGTTAGTAGCCGGTGTTTGCTTAGCATGGCTGTAAAAAAACCCGAGCGAATGAAGGGCACGATATGGTTTTTACCTTTTTCTTTTTTAGTTCTATTCGGTCCTGGAACGATCAAAGCGTTTTAACGAATTTTCTCTTTTTGTTTCAGGTGAGAATCGAAATTTTCAACGGTGACGAGTAAGTCGACGAAACAGTAAATTAATTTATTTAAATTAGAATAAAGAAGGACGAATTAATTGGCCGTGAAACACGCGTGTCGCGCGGGTACTTAACGCATCGGTTACAGAAAACGATTTTAGAGAAATGTCCCCGGGGGCATCTCTCCTGCGATTTACATCGTTTTAATCAACGGAACAGTATTTCAGATCGCGTGTTTTTATATTTTGAAACTCAACGTTCCTACAAATTGAAATTCAGATGTTATGCGAGAGTAACGTAACTCCCCGTGTAAATTAAAGTTTAGGTGTTGTCGCGGCTGGACGAGACGTCATCCAGACGAAGGAACGTGATTTCGTACAGTTTTTAACGACTCGGAGGAATCCACTCGTCCCTTTTTTTTACGAGAAGTTTACCAAAGCATTTATTGACATGCAGAAGTCCGTGAAATTAATTTGTAACGTCGTGTCTGTCTGCTTTAAGAGACGATAGCTAAATCCCAGAGGAGACTCGTTGATTTATCTCTTGAAAAATTGGGTTAAATAGTCTCGTGTACTGACTATTCGAACGATAATAAATAAAAACAAAGAACAATGAATTTAAAGAATTTTATCGATGGATATTATCACAACGTTCGATTATTGTTTTATGAATATTCAGATACGACGTTCGAATTATATTCGCCGCATATTTGAACCATTTGAACGGAGAAGAATTCGTCAATTAAGTCCGAGTTCTAGTTCCGACCTAGCGACTCGTAACTCCGATAGATCTACGAGGAAGCACAGTTAGCTCTAACATCTCTTACGTCTGCCACTTTGAGGTCACGCGTACGCACACACGCGCGAAAAATTAAGTGTTTTAAAAGTATATTAAGAAGCATTCACACCTGACGCTGCCAAAAGTGCGATAATTCGTTTATCGTGCTCGTGAATGCGTGTAAGTTAACGGTAATCGTTTTTCGAACGCCTTCCGAAATAAAGTAGGTCCATATTTACGCCGAAACACGAACATTTTCTGCGGCGTCTTTTTCCTCGTCTATAAACGCGATTTTTGTCGTTCAAGGTTGCTCGAAGGTCGGCGCGTTTTATGCCACCGAATTTGGCTTTTATGAGCTATGTCGCTGCGCGTTAATAAAAATACCGTGACCTTGGAACGCCGTAAAACCCGACCTTCAAAAGAAATTTTTCCTCGCCATCGGAACAAACGATCTTCTCCTTTGAAATTTCTCGCGGAGATATTCCAGATGCTCGAATTAGGAGAAACCCCGTCCACAGACGGGATAAATTTCACAGAAGTTTAAAAATTGCACGTTTATTATTAAAAAAGTAAAGATTTCCACTGCGTCGAGATCTTCATTTTCTAGAACTGCAATAACTGTTATTTTTCTAGATTATAGCGCGCACCTAAAATATCGCCTGATATTTAAATAAATTTTAATACCGATACACGTGCGGATTAAATCGAAAAGCGCGGGAAACGCTCGGGCAATTCGATTTTCGCGGTTCAGCCGACCGCGAGACCCTAAACGAAACGGCGTGATCGTGGCTTATAATGAATCAGCCATTCGCGAATCTAGTATGCAGAACGGGCCAATAAATACCGTTCAAGGTCGAGCATTTACGCTCGTGGACTTGGAACGCAAGGTGCTCGAAGTTCCTCGTCGCACTGTGTTTCAAACCGAAACGTACAGAAACGTCTGCTCAGAATCCTGACCCTCTCTTTCTCTTTCTGTCGAGTGCACACGACGATGCTCGTCGAAAAAAACTCAATCGTGGCCATAGTCCGCATAAAAAGATTCCTCCGGCGAGGTTTCGCGAGTTTCGTCTCGGGCCCGCGTCCCGGAGGCCGCGAAATAAATTTCGTTTTACGCTCGAGCGTATTTTCAGACCATCGCCGACCCGTCGAATCCGATGAAATCCATTTCTGTTACCGAGCTACTGACATTGAGGCCCGAGGCATAGAGAATCGCGAGGGATTAATGGCGTAAACAAAGCGTTATGAATTGCGGTTTGGTCGCTTTGAAGTCTCGACGCCCGGCATCAGCGCGAAAAATAGTCTCGCTTCCACCGTGCCTCCTCCCATCGGGATGCGATCTAACGTTCGGGATAGTTATCTTTCGTACGAATTTCGAGACCTGAATTATTCATTCGTCGACGACAAATGCCATTGGGGAGCAATTGTTTCCATCGGATCGCCAGGATGATCTATAGGGCTCCTATGATATCGGTGTTGCAGGCTCGAATAAATTCCTAATCGTTCAAAGTTGCAATGATACTGTTTCGAAACATATACCAGATCTAATCGAGACACCACAATCGAAAATCCTATGATTCAAGTCGTTCAAGTACTCTTCCTTGAAGATACGAAGAACATTCAGAGTTTCACTAATCCTAGGTCTGTCGTAGTGCATCCAAGGGATAGATAACATAGTGATCTCCAGATCACGTTAGTATAGAGTGGTAGACACGAAGGCATCTTGGCTCACCGACGAAATATCCTCTAATTGAGAGTGACTTTGGCTCCCTCTTAAATTTTCCTGTTGCAAAAGGAAAAGTGGGGCCGCGAAATTTGGCCAGGAGGACGCTGGGCCACGCCGTTGATGGGACTTCAAGGTCCCCGGGTATCGTCGTTCACCCCGGGGCCCGAGAGGAGTCGAGATCACCGCGGAGGCGTCGAGGATTTTTACGGAGCCACCGTTTCGGGCCACGTCATTGCCTGGTTACATGCACGGCCGTGTTGGAGCCCGGGTTTCGTCGGTGTTCGCGTGCAAAGAGGCGAACGTGTGCACGCACAAACACACGACTATGGTCGCTATAGACACGGCAGAGACACGCGCGGCCGACCTTGCATTTGCTTTGCATATATACGACATGGCTTTGGGCATGGTCACACGGAACACAACCTTGCCCAGAGCATAAACGAACGCACCGCGAGAGAAGGGAGAGAAAGAGAGAGAAAGAAAGAAAAAGAGATAGAGAGAGAGAGAGAAGGAACAAGGGTGGGGGACGACGGGCCCACGTCACGCCACTTTCGGTTTTATCGTCGTATATCCGGCCGCGGTACGATTTCCTCGGAGTCGAGATCTTCGGCAAGGATGCTGCATTCTACTCGCTGATCCCCCAAAATCCTGAAGATCGATGGTCCTCGAAAGTGGAGGCTATTTCATCCCTCGGGTGCTGATGCATTTTTAAAGAGGGTTGCAGGTCCAAGGGATTTTGTAGATAATTGCTAGGAGGATCGTATCGTCATTAGAGGTGAGATATACAGTGAATCTTTCGGTAATTTTTAAGAACTGTAGATAGTTGTTGAAAGATCTAGTTGCAACTTTAAAAACCATACATCGATGAGTTTCTAAGAATGTTCGATCGTTTGAATTCGTAGTTGGTTGTCGAGAAGTCCAAGAATGTACTTTAGAAGACAGATTGGCGTTCCCACCGCAAGGATTTTTTCGGGGATCTATGGAATCCGTTCCGCGAAGACCTCCCCATAAATCTTACCGAAACCGATAGATCGGTAGGTAGTTGCTTTTGTACCTTCTGTGTTGTGATGGAATTCTGATGAGGGTTCGTTGGACCCCGCGACGAAGACCTTTCGGTACCTTTCTGAGAAAACTTTTTAGGCAGCTTAATTCTTACTGTGAGACTTTCTTGATCCCCAGACGCTTTTCCAAGAATTTTTTAGAAAAATCTGTTCGTCGGGGAATAGGTCTAGGGCAGTGTTTCCCACACTTTTTCTTCGAAAATGTTGTCGGTATAATTTAAAATATACTTAGGAACGCGATTCCCAGCGTTTCAACGAAAGATCTAGAAACTAGCGGTCGTAACTAAGAAGATCGGTGTAAAACCAACCAGCCATTCACTCTGGCCATTTCTTGCGCCTATAATATAGCCTTCTTGTTCATAGTTGCATTCTCTCTCTCAAGGCTGATACCTAATTTACTGATAATCTGAACTGGGTAACAACGTTTGTCCATGTTCGACACTTTGCTTACTCGATTCTATTTATATCGCACTTTAATTGCCTCGACTATGGTGTAATTTAAATGTACATCATCGTAGCCTTCGCCGGAAACCTTCGAATCTTCGTCTGAACTTTGTTCGTCGAGAAATCACCGTAATTTTTAACTGTGTTTCGCAACTGTTGCAAATTTTCAATACTTTGCTCAGTCAGCACCTTCTATTCGATCGTCCTAGTTCAGCAAATTATTGCGTTTAATCTAAAATAATTTCTCGTAAATTTTTACTTATATTTCAGTTTCCGTCGATCTAGCTCCGACAAAAATCTAAATCTCCTTTGTCTTCGGAACTTCTATCGAATCGCGAAAGCTTCTCGTATTCGACTGGTTTAGTCATCGCGATAAACTTCGCCAGTGTTTCTCAATATTTGCGAATTATCGACGCTTACTCATTGCTTTCTATTTACATCACACTTCTATTGTCCCACCTCCGACAACAATGTGTATCCTCCACGTCCTCTCAACTTTCGTTCGAATTCTCCAGATCTACGGATCCTTTGTCTCCAATATTCGAACACTTCTATTCGAATATAATATTTATCGGTCCTCGTCTTCCAATTTTTCTCGACTTTTCGAACGATCGAAATCTCTTCTGTCCTCTCGGCGTTCGTTCAGGTTGAATTTACCTTACGATCCCGCGTCTCGAGTCGCTTTTTCGAGCATTAGGATAATCTTGGACGGTGTTCCAACGATTCGTTGACGGGCTATCGCCGTGAAATCGACAAAACCGCGGCGAAGCTGGTAGCGAGCGTTAGGCAGTAATCGCTGTAAAGGGGCTATTTAAAGCCGCGAGTTACGGGGGTGGTACAATTCAAGATCGTTCCGGTAATTGCATACTTGTATTGCTGGTTGCTATCTTTGAAACGCGCCGGGATTCCGCGGATTCTTCTCGACTCGGTTCGCTCGTATTCGCGTCTTTGAAAACGCGAGCCACGGACGGCCGCGTTCGTTCGCGTAATTGGTAGGAAACTCACCAATAATCGGGCTAAGCGGCTATTGAGGGCGATGAGAGTTATAGGGACGGTATAATTTAGAAGCCGGTCATTGATAATTCCACGCTGCCCGTTGTGTTAATGTTTCTCTAGATGCGTCGGGGAATCCTCGCGAAGATTATCTTACGCTCCAGCACTAGCGATCCCGACTCGTACGACGGGTTATCTCGATCTTTACCATCGATGGCTCCTGGTGGATCGTTCGAAGCTGCTCGTCCAACTTTTCGATTGCTCGAACTTCTTGATTATTCAATTTTTATCCATTTAGTATCATCAGTCATTGTAGCTTTTATCTAGACGAAGATTTACCATTTCAATCTTCTATATTTTGAATAATCAGTTCTCAAAATACTGCAATTATTTAGGTATCCTTTATAGGGTGGAACGCACATGTAAACAGTTTGTTTCAAACTTGCGCTATCTGCAACCTTCGCATTGAGTTATCTACTCCTTTTGGTTGCCGATAGCGTATCAGCTACGTGCTTAAGTTTCATTATTTGATGGCCATTTAAACGCCGTACGCATTATCTGACCTTCGAAGGAAACGTTTACGTTTGATAAAAAGAGAGAAATATGCGTGTCTGCGAATTATAACAAACAGTGCACATTAATCGCGAAAATGAAACTGAAATCGTCGTCCACCAGATATTCTTGAAACAAGAACTGGAATAAAATTTAGCAAAATTGACCTATTTGATTGCTAATTTTATACAAATTCTAGACGATGATGATAGCGATCGAAACGCGCCCGGTGAGACGATTAAAGCAAAAATGCCGGTGTCTGTTGCGAGGTTCTGGCGCGCGGGATGTATCGTACGGTTTATTTTCGAACGTGGCGCAAAGTTCTCGTCGATAAAATCTCGCGACGGAATAGCGCCCGGTGTCTTGATTGACCTATCCCAAACCGTCCGTTTATTGCCTAGGTTCGTGCCTTTCTATCGAATAGTTGGGTAAACGGCATGCTGACGCGAGTCCGCCAAAATACACACGCCTCGAACTGTCTGACGACGACTGTCTTGTTCCACTGGTTCTTTTCCCCATCGCGCGAAGAATCGGGTATCAAATTATTTTTCGATATTCAAGGATCAAATTCATTTTTACGGTACCTTCTGCCCCGGTCAACTTCCCTTTTCAAATAGAATTATCTCCTTAAATTTCATTAAACGTTTTCACCTTATTTTATCGCGAATTCAGTAACAGTTTGAGGCAGTTATTTTTGTAGAACCCTTTCGAACCCTGCGTTCAGGCAAGCGTCGAAGTCACGCGCGCGTGACAGTGGTCGGCAACGAAAGGGTCGAGACAGGGTGGTCCCGGTGCGTTGTGACCGCGGGGTCCCGATTTTCGGGTGAATCAGCGGGCAGAATTTCGGCTGGCAGACTGTGTCGTAGCCGAACGAGACCGAAAGTGAGAATTTTAGCGCCTACCAAGGTTGCCTGGAACTCCGTTGCTCGGATAAACACGCGTCCAGGAGAGCCGGCTCGTCATTGACATTCGGCCGCGGGAGAGTCGTCGTCGGCTTTGGAAAAAGAGCGAGAGGACGCCGGATGGAGGAGGAGGAGAACAAAGGGAAAGGAGAAAAGGAGGAGGAAAGCAAAGGTCGTCGTCGATGCCGGCTGGACAGGAAAGCAAAAGAGCGAACGGCGTAAGCGAGATCGACGCGAGAAAAGGAGCGAGACGCAGCCCGATTTCCGACCTTGAGGGGAAGTAGTGGCGAACTAAGGATTCTTCGGATGGGATTACTTGCAATTTTTTTCGCGGAACGCGCCAGATAAGACACGCGAAGAGGGAGGGGGCCCAAAGAGAGAGACAGATCGGGTTCCCTTGTTTTTTCGGACAAGTCGGTGCACACCGTTCGAGAATAAGCATCGTAAAGATCGAAATTGCTTCTCGGAACGTTCCGGCCCGGCCAGATGAATCTCTTAAAATATACCCGAAATTCCACGTCCGTCCAATATTTGCACGGACGAGCCGACAGGATATATATCCGCGCGATGCACCGTGGTTCCTCGCGACCGCGACCGTCTACTACCCCGGGGGCCATGTGGACTTCGTTTCTATTGTTGGAAGAGAGCTCTCCTCTTTTCTGGTCCGTGAAAAAAACCATCGTCCACGGAGACGGTCGACCAGACTCCTCACCATGAGAAAATCTCGGACAAGCGAGTTTCCACCAACCCCCCAATGGTTCTTTTATTGGATTTGTCTCTGGGTTAGTTGACGATGTTGCATCTCGCGTCTCTAACGTAGAATATTAAAGAGAACAATTATTTTCATCCCTCAAATATTCAGAAGCATATCCATCGCTGGAATCAGACTCCATTTTACACATTTTAAACTCGCTTAACTCCAGACTCCACACTGAAAGTTACTCGTCGTTAATTTTATTTAAATCGATCCGCGAATCTGGAGTGAAATGTAGACGAAGATGGACGCCGCGAATCGTAGAAAACGTTCTCGTTGTTTCGTAACTCCTAGCGTCGGTTTGCTTATGCAAATCCCGCGTCAAGCGAACAATACGAGAGCGTCTCACCATGGCAAACAGCGCAGCGGCCGGTGCAATTGGACGCATACGGATAATTAGTAAGTCGCCGGTAACTACTTCAACAAACGTGTCAAAGGAGCGGTCAACTTTATATCAGGACAAAGACGAATGAACTGTTATTGATGGCACTTAACGCGTCAGTCGGCATACCCCGATGCTGCTTTATGTTTCAGATCCTATTGCTCCGCGAGAGTAAAATTATCTGTGCGTCATTGATACTTCAGGGAATTCGTTGGTACCGATTCGCACGCATCTTTGTTCGTCCTTTCTATTTTTTTCCTCCTTCGCATTCGGATCCAATCTTCGAAGATTTTTCAAACCCAAGTAGCTTTAATCTCGAACAATTACCTTTCTTCAAGAGTCTATATTCTCACCTAGTCGATGTACTTGCTTCTCAGTACCTCTCTATACCTTCCTCGAGCTGTCGTCTTATTTTTAAAAAACAATGTCGAACCTTTTTAAACTATTCTACTGGACAAGACGATAAAATATTCAAAATGAACCATGCGTCGATCGTGGCTGGTTCTCTCGCAAAACGTTGTTGAAGTTTCATCCAATTATCGCGCACGGAGTTGTCTTTAGGCGTGGCCCAGCCCCCCACTCCCGCGTCGCTAATTTCTCTCCGCGATCCCATTGGCCCAAACTTCAACGATTCACCGCGAGAAAACCAAGCGTTTGCGACGCACGGTTCCTTTTGAACTTTTTCTCTATTCGTCGAGTAGCACGCGATAAAAATAGAATCCTTATTCTTGCGGACGAATTGAATTTTTTAAAGGGTAGATTGTTTAGCTCGTCGCCAACGGTCGAAACAACCGGCGCCGTGGAATCCGAAACTTTCAACCCGCCCAGTCGTGATCACGAGATTTTACTGCTCCGCTCCGTTGAATCTTAAATATGCGCGCGCGATCTTATCGAATCGCATCAAAAGGTAATTCTCAATGCATAAACTGGCGCGATTTCTTTGGGGACGCGGGTTTTTTTTTCTTTTCGCCCCTGTCACGTTTCACGTTCACGTTCGCTCCGTGGCAGTATAAAACAGCGAAGGATCGTTGATATCTCTACTTGAATGGCGTTTCAGCCGAATAGGGTGGTTCGACGCGTCGTAAAGTGTCGAAATTTACGACTCGTAACGTCAATACCGGCCCCCGGTAAGTAGTTTTAATTTGCTAATTATCCGAACGAGTATATCAATACACTGGCGGCGGCCAGTTTGAAGTTTTCGCCGACGAAGCGTCGTTGGTTAAATTTTAAACGCGTTCGCGGTCCTCCTCGCGAAAATAGAAATCGATTTCACAACCCCTCGACGATGGTTCGAGCAAAGTTTCGCGAAATTCTTGCCTAGCGAACGGTATCTAAAAATCTGACGTCTCAATCTTTGATCACGATAAATTATTTAATTAATCCTCTAAACTACCTCTAGTCTCCGCTAATTCCACCAAGTCGAAGAACAAGAACCCTACGAGCGAAGTTGGATAATCGAGTTACCGGAGAAGCGTTGTCGTTGTTAATCAACACACAGACTATCCTTGTTTAGATCCTCCGGCAAAGTCTATTTGTCTTTCAAAGAATTCTTCGAAAACTTCCCTAAGGATGAAACTCGAACCGCTTTTGTACGAAACTCTCGATGAAAGTTTCCTCGGTAAAGGAAGAATTAAAACATTTCTCGAAGAATATAATTCCGCGCGGTTGTGCTTTTTTTTCAAAAACAAAAAACAATTTCCTCGATAACGCGAGACGCGTCGAAAATCCGAGATCGACCGAAGACGCTGAAAAGCCAATCTCCGATAGTATTCTATTTCTGAAGCCACGAACAACGCAGGCATTTTAAAATAACAATGCTTGGTCCGCCCCGCTTCGAGCGCGAAGATTTTCGCCGGCGTCTCCGTAGCCGTGAAACGAAAGAACGAGAGGAGGCTCGATACCGCGATTTATTTTCCATCGAACGATCCCGCCTCGATCCGCGAACCAGGTGAATCTAATTTCTGCCGTTTCAGCCTCGTCTCCCGTTCCCGATCTACGTCGTATCGCGTGGGCTCCAGTTCTTGTTTTTGCGTTGACGCGTCACGATTGCACCAAGCATTGCGTGTAAACCTCCGCCGGGTCCCTGAATCGTGCATCGATTTAAAAATAGGCGCGTTTATTGTTGGACGTCTTGCTGCTACTTGTTTCGCGGCGCGGCCGAACGCTCGAGTCGCCCGATGAGACGTTGTCGAAGGAAGGAGATCTTCGTGGGGCCAGGCGTTCAAACTATTTTTCTCTCGTAGTCCGTGGTTATTTAAATCTGTTCACTATCTGCTCCCAATACTGATCAGCGTACGAAAATCCTTTTTAAGGACCATCGATCCATTTGCATAGTCTTCAGATTACTCGAAGGTGTTCGGTAAATAGAATCCAGAGACGACCAAAAGTGTCTTGAAGATAGATCCCAAACAGTGAATTCGATTAAACATAAAAACTTCTATAAAGCGAACCTGAATGTGGCTGAGAGTAGTTCCCAACCGAGGAATATCTTCGTTTATAATTCGTGTCTGTTATTGCCAAGTGTACTGTTTAGCAAAGCCCTAACCCAGAGGAGAGATCGTAATCGAGCAATAACCGTGAGAAAACAATAACCACGGCCGATGGAGGAGAAAAATTAGAGACCTCGATCGACCCCTGGGTGCTCGATGAAAGGGGAAAGGCCGTAGTTGGCAACGTCCCGTCCGTGAGGAGGCGTTATGTTCGCCAACTGTGCCGTAGCCACTCACGGATGCAGGTCTTGAATGAACCGGAAGGAACATTTGCCACAGTGGCGGTCGTAAGATGTGGAAGGCGGTAAATAATAGAAGAACCGTTGAGCCGCGCAGCGTCAGCGGAACGACTTGGCACCGGCACAATGTTTCTTCGTCCTCGGCGACCTACTTCCGGCCAGGAATTCTAATCCGTACGCGACATTACGATGTGTTTCTAACATCGTCACGAAATGAAGCGTACGTGCCGCGTCGTCGCGGAGGGCCAATTACGTGCAATCGCGAGTCAGTCACGGAGTCCCTTATCCGAGCGTTGTTTCCCTTTTTCCACGAACGACCTGTTCCGTTCTGGCTAGAGCCGATTCGCGACGTGCCAGATCGCCAGCTTTTTCTACGCGCCTCGAATTCTTTCTGATACGTACCGTCCACACGCGGTCAGGAAATTGCTGTCGATCGTGGGACTTAATCCGGCCAACCTGGATCTAAGGTATTCGTTAATATTTCGCCAACGACGAGATTGCCGATCAGAATGTTCGAGATCTCCGGGGTCTCGACGTGCTGTAAGGAATTCGTAAGATCTTGAAAGTCTAGGGCCGGCAAAATTATGTTGGTCTGATTCGGAGTTAATACGACCGACCTGGATCCGAAGTATTTGTTAATATTCGAGAGGATCGATATCGACTCTTTGAACATCGAAAAATATTGCAATGTTCCTTTCAGTTTCTCGTATCGTCTAGAGACGAGATACTAACGATGTTAACTGTTACGAGACTGTGAGATAACGACGTTAGCGCATCCGTGGTTCTCTGTTCTTCTTTGCGCGTATTCGATTTTTCGATGGGTACTGGTTCTACCAGCTCCCGATCGAACGTTTCCTCAAATGTATTCCGTAACCGAACCCTCGTTGTAATGCACACCTACGAAAGTATGAGACCACCCGACTTATGTTGCCCTTTATGGCAGACAGGTGAGATTAAAGCCGAGACAATCGGCCTCTGACTGCATCGAAAGTGACTACTTGCTGGCGATTATTTTATGATGATGTCTCAGTGACGTATCGTGTGCCTCATTCCGATACAGCTACATAATCATCGACGCGTCCTCGATTGCCTAATTACTAGCCCAGTTAGTCTGATAGCTGGAAGATACGTTTCTCAGACGAATCATTATTTTCCGCAGAGTCTGTTCGTAAAATTCACCGGTTAAGATACGTTAAAGGTTAATTTGTCTAGACTTTCGAACATCGAGTGCAAGATTTTAAAAAGTAAAGTCTCCAGCGAGACTTCTCTTGCGCAGCCAATCTTCACGCACACGGTCGTTTCGCTCTGTCAGTGACATCGATCGTTCTATGGAATGTGCGAGTAATTATCTACGAACGTGTCTACTTTATTAACAAAGACCATATTGAATTATCTATGACATTATACTTTCCAATTCGCGATGTACGTTCGTACGAGAGAAGACACACAGTCTCTTCAAACTGCATGAGATTCCAGAGACTTCATTTTACGAAGATTACGTTCGACATCCCGTTTTCCTATATCTCGTGCCAGACGAAAGATAAGTACTTGTCTTGCGAGAACGTAACGAATTGGGGGGTAACTTATCATTAAAATCGATCCAAAAATACGACTTCGAACGCTTCGTTTTGAAGATGATTACCTACGTTTGATATTTCTTTTTCTGGTGTTGTCTACAAAGCAGAACCAACTCGAGTCCTCGGATACTTCAATCTGACATCCCATTTCCTCTTATCGTATTCCAAACCAAAGACTTCCGTCACACAAGAATTATATCGAGGTCGCGTCGAATTACCTATCAGTTTCTTATTAACTCGTGAAATACAATTCTGCAAAACACAATCTTTCGATGCCATCTGAGATACAAAACGCTCTTGAATATGTGCTATCGTAGTCACGAGTATCGTATCTCAATCGAAAGGTCAATCTTCCCAAGGAAACTGCGTCGTCAAACTTACGTAAGTCTCAAACGATCGCAAACTGCATCCTACCTGACCAAATCTTCGTCATACAAAAATTCCTTTGCAAGTATGTTAACCCTTTGTACTCCGAATTATATTTCAATTTTGTTATCAGCAGCTTTTAAGTGCTTTATTTGAAATTTAAATTAACTAAAAAATATCCCGAATCAAAGTTCAATTTTCGTCCTATCAATGAAGATCCTATAGTTACCTATTAAGCACTCCAAACACCTCAAAAAACATTACACCAGACATTCAATTTCGACTTACCTAACCCAACCACTTAAATGTCCCAACACAGATTATTATACCTGATATCTCTTTCCCTAATACTGTAGCTATAGTCGAACGAGAATCGCATAGAATGATCAATTACCCTACCCTCCATAATCCAAAACAGATTCGAAAGTTCGCGAAGCCTCGAAGCACCTGAAACCACATTACACCTGACATTGAATTTCCCCTCGTCTAACCTAGACCTAACCCAGACGAGCCTTCGTCCTACGAGAGTCTAGCCTGTCCCATGATCGAGACAGCCACCGTGGGGACCCTCCGCGGAGTCGTTGGTTGCGAAACACCAGGCAGAAATGATCGACGATGCTTGATTCCGTGTTTGACGGCGACGTCACGCGTCGGTTCCGAAATAGAACGGCAGGACGAGGCGCGGTGGCGTTCCTCCCTCGTCCTTCCAGACGCGGCGGAGGCTGGAGACCGAAATGGGGGGGGGATCGTCGTGTCACGGGATCGGAAAGAAGCGTTCCAGTCTTGTTGGTCCGACGGAGACTCTCCGGGAGGGCGAAATTAACTGCATGCAAGTGCTCTAAACGAGCTATTACCATTGCCAGGACGTTTACATGGGAGGTGGTGATTACACGGCCGAGTCAACGACGCGGAGTCTCCCCCGAGTCTGACCGCGGTCCATGAACGTGCCGGCAACACACGCACCGGTATCTGCACACGCACACGATCGCTCGGTTACACGCGTACACACATCGAACGAGCACTCAATTATGCTCGACCAGTTGTTCGACGTGTGCATGCACGTTCATCCGTCTCCAGGGGTCCGGATGTTCCGCTCTTCTCTCCTTCTCGGCGGCCTCTCCGCCTCCTCGTCGGTCATTCAGCAGCGTCCACCTATCGCGAGAGCCAGTGACGAAGAATTAATTGCGCCCGAGTCCTTGGCGCTCCTCACGGACGCACCGTGGGGCCGATCCTCTTTGTTCGCCTGGACGTGCTTCCCGTATCAGCATGCGTGCCGCGTCCGAGTGTGGGTTCATCGGGTGCAGGAATGCACGCGCGGTGGTGCCTCCGCTCACGGCACAACGCGGTCGAGTTTGCGGAATATCGATGGATCTCGCTCGGGGGTTCCCGGGGAAATCGAGCCTCGTCTCGCGCCCGGGGCACGGGGACCCAGACGGACAGAAGTGGCGGTGGAAGCGACGGGCCCATCGGGGGTCTGAGGAATGATCGTAAACGTCCCCGGTGCCTCGAGAAATTTATGGAACGGCCGATGGACCGAGAAACAAGGAATAGAGGAGGCAAAACGTTCCTATCGGACCCGGTCGCGAGCGATCGCCCGCGACTTCGCCTCCTCGCCGAGAAAGAGTTTTTACACGTCAATCTAGGATCCCGCGGTAGCCAAAAATATCTCGAGGAAATAGTCCGACGAATAATTCGCGAATTGTTAGGGAGAAATTTCATTACGTCCGAAGCGGTAGTCCATAAATTATGACTCCGAATATTCCGGGAGCGCGAGGAATAATAGTAACGACGGTAATGAAGTTTAATCCTTCCGAGGATACGCGCGAAGCGTTCCGCGTCAGGCTCATCGGGGAGTTTATTTATGACGGAATTATAGTCGAGAAATTGTACCGAAACGAGGTACGCACGGGGGAGAAGTTCGTGGGGTGTCAGTCCTTGAGAGAATTTCTGTTCTGGATGAAATCATCCCTCGGGTGGAGGTTCCTAATTCGTCGATTGTCAATTGGTCTGAATTGGATGGAAATATTCTCCTTCTTTACCATCCAAATTACGTTCAGTTCCCCATCCTAGTTTGAGTTATTGATAATGGAATTAACCCCAACTGAATAAATGGAGATAATGTGGTACGAGGGTTGAAAATTGTTGGAACCCCGCTGTAGAGGAGGGATAACATCGTTCCGGTTGACGGTGGTGGCCGGTTCGGAGGGTGACAGAGACTTTCCTGGGAAGGATTTATATCCCGAAGTGAAAAGGATTTGCCTCGGTTACTCTGTTACGAGGCCGCAGCGGCCGCGCGCCAAAAATTCACCGACGACCCTGGCGCGAGCATCATCAAAGCTGGACCCGCGCTGGAAACACCTTCGAGCACCAGAAAGGGGGATCAGGGCGATCCATTGCAAGGCCCTCTCCATTATACCCGAACAATGTAACAAATAACCTCATCAGGCTATCTCGGACGGCATTGTGAGGCGTCGTTCAACGTTCGTCGGAGAATGCACCTTTGCCGCCCTGTTCGTCTGTTTCTTTCTTCTTTTCTACCTTTTTTTTTTTTTTTGCTTCTTTAATTTCGTTTGAGAAAAGAGACCCCGGCTAGAAGTTGTGCGAAAAATACGCGGCGTGTCCCTTGCACCCTGACCCAGGGTTCCTGGCTCGCGGAGTTTCATAATTCCCTCTTCCCGAGATTCGTCGAGTGTCCTTACGCCCCGAAGTCAAAGGAAAGAGAAAGAGGCCTCTTTTCGAGCCAGACAGGATTTTCCTTCTTTCGAGATTAATCTGAAGAACGGTCATTAGGCTCGCGACTGCACGGGGGGGGGAGGCTCGGGGAAATGGTTCGCGCGTTCCTCGAGTTTCAGGGGTTCGATTCAACCTTCTATAACCTAAATCGTATTTGGCTTATCGCACAGCATTGATAGAGTTAGAAGTTTTCGTCTATTAAAATTTTTAATAGTAAACAATTCTGTAGCTTCACTAAATTTTAGGAATATTTTTATTTTTCTAATAGAGAATTTTCAATGTTGACGTTGAATTTAAGACGACGTATCACACATTACGAGTAGCATATTCCTCGTCAAGATTCTAAAGGACACTCGAGTTACCCAAGATCATTTGCAATTTAACATGTCAGAGTTTTTAAAGTGTCTTGATTGTAGTTCAAGATTGCTAAGTGACTTTTAGCGTTAACCGTCTTCCACCCGTAGAATTTGATCGAAGGACGTCCGAATGCATTTATTGACCCAGGATTGTCGTTTCATTAAACGGAATTTTCCAAGTACTTCGACGGCCGTAGGCAACGTAGTTTTTAAAGTGTCTTGATTGTAGTTCAAGATTGCTAAGTGACTTTTAGCTTTAACCGTCTTCCACCCGAAGAATTTGATCGAAGGACGTCCGAATGCATCTATTGACCCAGGATTGTCGTTTCATTGAACGGAATTTTCCAAGTACTTCGACGGCTGTAAACAATGTAGATACTAAATCAGGATTGATCAAGGATGGCTTTGGAGCGGATCAATTGCTTCATCTTCCGAGATGACTGTGTCAAGAGTCAAGTGTCCGTCATCGCGTCTGAAAACTAGCTTAGAAAATCCAGGGTCCGTTCTCGAGTTTACGAATCGACGATGATCCGTCAGGAAACGCTGTCCATCGTCCATGAAACGAACTCGAACCTCTGCAAACGTCCGCGACGAATCCCATCGAGGCAAAAAGTCGATTCGTAGATGCGATAATTAGAAGTAAACATTTTGTGTATTTTATTTTTCAGAAACGCGTCGCGTCGTTGGGAAGTAAGAAAATTTTGGGTCAACGTTGCCACGATTTACGATGTCTTTTTGAAGACCGCGTTTTTCTCGAGCGTCGGCGTCGCGAGCGCGAAGGCGTCTCCGAGGAATTAATAACTCTGTCCGTGTCTTCTCTTTTCTCGGGCGTAATCTGATACTCGCGGAGAAAAAGCGAGGGAAACGCGGCGCAGCGAAAAGCAACGTAAAAAAGGATTCGCGCGAAATCGGACGTTTTTATTCGCCGATAGCCGATAGCCGTCCAGCCTTAAACTCTAAGATCGGGTGGAGCATAAAAAGAGGACACGGTTGTAAAACGCTGTTAGTCGATCGGATAGGCGCCGAAGGACGCATAACGAGCGTCGTAAAGAACGAAAAATAGGGAAAGGGAAAAAATAAGAAAATCTATCCGAGATTCCAGGGGACGGGTGGGCGAGAAGCCGCGCCGCGATCACGACTCCGATCCTCGATCAACTTGATACTTCTCAAGGACCTCGACAGAGCTAGTTCAGGACAATCTCAATCGTTTAATTTGCAAATATTTTTTCGATACTCGCGAGCTACGAATACCTGAACATTTTTTGGAAGGACTCTACGAGGTTAAAACGCGTTAAAAATCGTTGAATCTCTAGAAAATCTAAATCTAAAAGAACAGGAATGATAATAAATTCTTGAATTTTGATGTCGATTATAATATGATACTCTGAGTTGTTTATATTTTTATCAAAGTCCTCCCTTCGAAGATATTTTACGAATCGGTCCTAGGTGGATTCATCGCGAGGGACCGAAAATAAAATAGGGAAAACAACGGAGGAACTTTGAGTTCGATAACAGCGGCGTAGCTGCGTGGGCGTTTGTGGATTCGAACGTACTAGTCCGCTTGGCTAGTCCGGCCACGTTCGTGGATCCGTGCCAAAAAGTCAACCCAAGTTCTTGTTCCTGGCTGAACGTCGTCTTCCAAGTGGTCGGCGACCTAAACAATGCCGGTGTCAACAAAGTGGACGAGCCCACACACCGTGTTCGAACGATCGTTTCGAAATTTTCTAACGCGTCTTCTCTAACACTCGGTTTCTAAAGATAGAGACGATGGCTCGCGCTTAAATCACGAAAGGAGGATATCGAACTCGTTAGAGGAGATCGCTAATAGACTCGAGGAGCGTCCAACGTCGTTTCGCGAATCATTATTTAAAGCAGAGATAAATTTGATGCATGTTATCGATCGATTTACCATTCTTTTGGTCGCGTATGGAATTCTCCTGACGTTTCGAGAAACGTGTCGTCGCCGAAATCGCGAAGACGGGGTCCGAACGTTTGGCGAACCGTGCGTGCCGCGGTTATGTAAATCACGCGTCGGTGTTTACGCTAGCCCGGGCGCAGATTGTTTCCCCGCGTTCCTCGTTACGTGAAAGGAATAATTTGTCGGCGAATCGATCCGCGAACGCGTCTCTAAAATTAGCCGCCGTCCGGACATCGATGATTTTGGCTCGTTAGTGGCTCGCGCGTGACGAATTTTCGGAAGCACGAATTACCAGCGGCACGGAACGCCGTACGAACGATCCATAGATCGCGACGTTTCTCTTTTAAATCGCTAAATCTAGCAACAGTCTTGGAACAGAGCGTTCACCTCGATTACAGTGACATAACCGAAAACAGTCGCCAGTTTAGTTTAATTCGTGCAACTTTCTAATACTCGCCGCGACCTTTCCCACGTAGAACTCGCCAGACGATCTGTCTCCGGAGCAGATCGTCGCCAGGAATCCTTTCGTAGGTTTCTCGGGAAAAGGCCGTCTCGAGCTGCCAGAACGTTTCGCAACGCGACGCTAAAACCGATCCCAGTCGTTAACACTTATCTCATCGAATCGGCGCGAAACAATGACGAAAAGGAAAATCGACGACCATCCTCCTATCGTTGGAACGCGGCGTATTCCCATCGATGACGACAGCCCATCGGCCTCTGGCCGGGCTGGATCAAACACTTCCGCGGGGAATTCGTCTTCGTTGATCCTCTCATCACCCCCTTGATTTTTCTAATTGACAAAAGATCGTTTCAAAATCTTAAACTAGACAGTCAAATTGTAAACCATATTATTTATTATTCGAGAGATTCAGAACTCCAAGTTTCAACCACCATTTTTCAGGGGTTGATTTTTATAAACTTATTTTTTATATCGGCGATAATTCATGGTATCACCCCATTTACATCAATTTTTCACGTCGACCTTTATATTTTGCTCTTCACTCGCAAAAGTGAAAGTTGCAAAACAAAAAGTGAGAACCAAAAAACGAGTAGTTTTTAACCATCCTCCCCTCCAGTACTAAAAAAAATAATAAATAAAATTTGACCCACTTCTCAAAAAGGTTCGCCATCGCTGTCCTATATGAAATTGGAGTGAATTTACTTTTCCAAGAGGTTGTACGATTCTCGAGAGGTTTTTCGACTCGACGAGAGATGGTGCTGCTGTTCGACCCAATGATACAGTGGGGGCGGTCGCTGGAGTGACCTTGAGCAGTCGTTACTTTCCTCCCGGGGGGGGCAGCTGCGCGGACCCATTTCGACGATCTATGAGCGCGGATCTGGTCAATCGATAGGAGGAAAAAACGCTTCCGCGAGGATCCATCTTCATTGATAGGCTCGTTAACGAATTCTAGCCAGCGGGTTCGCGGTCCGATTGCAGCCGGTTATTCGTGGCTCGCGGCGATTCTCCGGTCGGCGGAGGCGTGAGCGAGCACGCCGTTTGCGTCGCGAAATGTGGGACACTCGGGTCTAGGCTGAGTTATTCAGATTAATTGTCTTTTAACGTCATCCACGCTGAAACGGGCCGGTACCAGCGGGACAATGCCAGTCACGGTGTCAACGCTTGAACGTCCGCGGCTTCGCCCTCTCTCTGCTCCTAGCCGCGACTCGTTTATTTTCATTCGGATCTGTCGTGGCTATTGAGGAAGCATCGACCAGCAAGGATAAAACCGCGATTGGGCAACCATCGCGACTAACGATGCGAGAAAACGCGATCCGTTTCGCAATCGGCGATATTTATGGTCCCCGGGTCCGGGCTTTTGACCCTCCTTTGCGCGATAGCGATGGGACCGAATCCTCCTTCTATCCAATTCCAACACTCTCCTACGGATTATCCAATTTTTATCTGTTTAAATAGTCATGCACTTTAGGATGATTCAACTGTCACGAGCTGTATCTTCCCTGAATTCAGAAAAGGTAACCCTTTGCACTCAGCTACCCCCTTTGAAGGGGCAAAGAATTTGAATGCACCTTCTAAGGAAACACAACGATATTATTGTTTTAAAGTGATTATACAGGAGAAAATACGTAAGCAAAGAATGTAAAAAAATGTACTATCTATTTCGTAAGAAAGTGTGCTGGAGTCAAAGGGGTAAATTTCGAAGTCTTTGGAAGATTATTAAAGATTCAGAAAGTTCAGAATATTTTTACTTTTCATTTCCACGAGATTGTTCTTTGCGTCGCTGTCGAGGTATATGTCGATCGGTCCCATCGCTAGGCGTCGATTATTTTTCCTCGTCGGTCGAACAATTGAAAAGGCGAATTAGCGCGCTGGAGCGAGGGAACGAATGACGTTCTGGCCTTTGGCGGTGCTCGAGGGAGCTTTCGGAGGGTGAAAGCGGAGGTACCAGGCTGGAACGACGTTAAGACTCTCGCCAGAGTTCACCGGGGTCGTTTATTTACCGAACAATAACATTTGATTGCGTAATGAGGATTTTACGGTCCGTCGAGTACGCTAGTTCGGATATTGTACCGGCTCGAAAGTTACGGAAACCGTGAAAGTTGAAATTTTCTTCGAGAATTCTGCGGCGGGTCTGGAATACGTAAAACAGAATAATTTACAGCGTCAAAGAGTAAAATATTCCCTCGAGTTTAATGTTTCGTCAACTTTATTGTTCGACTACTCCGAATAAATTTGCTTCGTTCGAAGTAATATAATTATTGGCTTTATTAATTCTGATTTTTTCTCTTTTCAGGTAAGAATCGCGTAGACTAATACAGTATGAATTTTGGGGATGCTCGGTGACTGGAAGTAAAGTGTACAATTTGGAGTATCAGCTCCATAATTTTAAGTATAATTTTAACGTTCGTTGACCCAAATTTAACTAAACCTACTACCTCCGCTGCGAACGATGTCACAAGCCCCCCTCTCGCAGCGTGTGTTTGCGAGCTTCCACGAAAAGACGCAAGATGGCGGGGCCGAGGACTTAAATATTTTGGGGTCATCTTCTCGATAGCCTCGAGTGGCCAATCGAACTTACGTCTGCCATAGAACAAGTATCGATACTCGAACCTAAAACTAGAAGAGTTGGATATAACTTCGGTCACGAAATTAAAGTGAACGTCAAGATTTGTACATACAACCAGGACAACTCTGAGGCTAATAGAACTCGAAACGTAGGGCCAAGATACGTGTCAAGACTTAAATATGGGACTAGAAAAGCTTTAGACGTTGAACTAGCGCGAGTGTCAAGACTCGAGGGTCTAGGGCAACTGCTAGGATTTTAGGCTTTGGACATCCCGAGCTAGGGAAACTGCTAACATTCTAAGCTCTAAATGCAGGATTATGGCGAGTGTCGAGACGTACACGCCGGGATTAGAACAATTGCTAGGTTTTTCGACTCTGGATACAGGATTAGGGAAGATCCAGAATTGCAAGAAATTAAAATCATATTTTTAGCGACACAGATAGGATATATTTAGCTAGACAACTATTCGCTGACTCTGTTTTGGATCGTAAAATATGCCGACTCACGATCTGACCGATCGATCCAGTTTTCGAGAACACCCGGAACCTCGCGGCGGTTTCGCGACGTTGCAGAACGATTTCCGCGCGTCGCGAGGGACACGGTGTACGTAATTTAATGAATCAAAGCGAAGTAACGGTCGCGGTCGAATTGCAAATGCTGATTTTTGACATTCCTGCGCGGTGGACACGTCTGACCCACTTTTCCGCTCGCGCGACGCCGATATCCGAGCTTGGCTGATCCGAGCCGAAATTTATTAATCGCGCGCCCGTCCACCAACTAAACAATCAATTTTAATCCTCTGGTTAGGCTCGAGAGACGTCCGCTTTCGTAGTCAAGGGATAGCCCTCTTGATCTGAATAAATATGGAGACACTAAAATGAATTAGAATTTTTAAAAACACTCGATGCTTTTCAAAATATTGTTCCGCTCTCTATTTTAGTAGTTAAGTTTCGAAACGCTTTTTTAAAATGTAAATACCCCCCAGAGTCGAGTGAGCTACTAGTCCAAATGTTAATAACCCCCCCATATTCGAGTACTCCTGTAGACGTTGATAGTACACCCCCAAACAGTGCTAGAAATAAAGTTTACCATTCGAGTATAAAATATGGAAACGTTGAATCATTGATGTATTCCTAGCCCTGGCGGAGGATCGCGTGGGAGGGCGATCGATCAGCTCCAGCCGGAACTCCTCAGGTCCTTCCAGGTCGCCGTAATATCATAACGCGTGGACTAGGAAGAGTGGCGCTCTGATATATTGCGGACGCCGGTAGAGGTGGTTGAGGCTGGACGATAGAGAGGAGGACAGAGACAGACAGAGAGGGTGGCAGTAGCAGTTATAAAGATTTGTAGGGACAGGTTTCCGACTACCTACGAGCAGCTGTTGCGTCCGCGGACCTAGCTAGAAGGAGATTGCAGTAGATCTTCTCCTCCGCGGTCCTCTTCCTCGTCCTCGTCGTGCTCGTCGTCGTCGTCTTCGTCGCGCGTTCCTCGTTCCCCGGGCACGTTCACCGTACACCTACACCCGCAGCCACGAGCTGCCTACCCGCCAACCTACCTACGTGATCCTGCCCGGCTAACACACTGCCACACTAACAGCCGCCATTCTGCCTCGTAACGGTACATCAGTTCGTTCCTATGCGATCCTTTCGGTCGCGGAGAACGGCCACGAAAACCCGCGCCAGAACCCGGTGAACTGGCCGCGACGACCATCCGGAATCCTGGGGAACGGACCCGCCGCTTACGTCAAATCGCCCGGACGAAATTTCGTAACCGACACGGAATCGATCCGAGGCCGGTAATTAACGGTGCTGCTCGACCGGAGGTCCAGCCGTTCGATCTCTAATAACAGAAGGACCCAACTTGTTCGCCTGTAGGCCCCCGGGATACACTTTCAAAATCTACGTCGTTCTTAAAAATTTTCTTGTATTCTTATTCCGTATCCTTTTTTTTTAAATCGAAGATGGTTCGATCTTGTTGAGTATCTATGTGCATTTATATATTCTGTGGAGATTCCCGTGGGGATCTATGATGTGTGATTAGCAAATAAGGTGGCAGCTCTTAGTAGCGTGCGTGAATTGGGTTTGGCAGAAAACTATACAGTATTATATAGACAAATTTTTCGGCGAAATTAAAAAATTTCAAATCATTCTGGAAAAATTATTTTTGATTGCAGTGGTCAATTGCAATCAATTTTGGTCAATACACATACCCCCGAAATTCTACCCACTTTCGAGAAAAAAATTCATTAGCGAAAATACAATGTCTGACCATAGATGAAATTTCATGCCTACTCCCCTTAAATTCCATGCATATGTTTAAGAAGTCATAACTCCTGAACGAATTGGAGGATTTTCATGTTTCGAAAGGCAAACAACGCGTATTTTAGTGAGGAATATGTAGAAATTCTAACAATATTGAAAAAGTTGTTCCTTTACCCCGTAAAGTAAGAAAAATCCCATAAAAGTGGTCCAATTTTCAAGCAACCGTAACTCCTACAATAGTGAACGTATCTCATTGAAATTTAATTGCGAAGTAGAGCTCGCAGATACCTGCAAAAAAGTGTTAAACTAGTTTTCCATACAACGCCAATTAAATTTATTAAAAAATCGACTGATGGTGAATCGTCGCGCGAGGGGGTTGAAAAGGGGCGACGGGAGGGGAGCCATCGGAGCGGGGCACGGCAAATGTCTCCGGTATCTTTCCATCTGGTTCTTACGTGTCCCTTATTACGCTCGACTGGCGGGAGATCGGTGTTCGCGCGAGCGCGTCGGTGTTTGTGTCGCGTTATGACGTACCACACGACACAACTGCCCACACTTCGCGGACGTTGCACCGCGTCGGTGCTGTGTGCCTCCCGTGCGGGGTGACGGCACGCGTGTGCATGCGCGAACACGGTCTCGGCGCTCGAAGGGGGGGAGGATTTAGAGAGCAAGAGAAGTGGCAAAAATAAGCACGAGACCGAAGGGAAAGAGAGAGAGCAGACGGAAGAGGCGAAAGAAAGCGGGAGAACACGGTGGACGAGAAACGACGGATAAAAGTGCATCGGAGTAAGAACGGAGTAGGGAAGACGTAGGAAAAAGTGTAGAAGACGGGTCAGAGAAGAAATAGTGGAGAACCGAAAAAGTAGTTTTTGAGCTTATCCTTAGTTACTATGATCAACCAAAAAGAGGTAACGGGATCGTTGTACAGGGAAGTATAATTTAAGCGAGTAGAGACGAGTAGCAGAAAAGTAGAAACGCGACGGAAAATAGAAGTAAACGACAACTCAAGAAAGTAGAAGCGCAATGCGAAAAAGGAGTCGTCGGAGTAGGTCGTAGAGAATACTGGATTAGTGAGTCGAGGCGGAGTAGGAGAGCAGGAATCGGGACGGCGATCGAAGGAAAAAAGGAAAGAGAGAGTAGACGGGAGATATGGAGAAGCACGTGAGCAAAGTAGAGGAAAGTGATAGCAGAGCAACGAGTAGAGAGTGGAGCGCGAAGGAGGGGACTCAAGCTAGGAGAGAGTAGAGAGAGTAGGGACAAAAAACGAGCGATAAGAAGGTAATGCTAGAAGAATGAGAAAAGAGGGAAAAGTAGTGCTGCTGTTATGGTACCGAGCAGTCTGCTTGCAACACTAATGTCTAAGTAGCATTCTAAAGCAAACACATTAGATACTAGAGTCAGGAAACTATATTAGACTCTAGAATTTTAATCGATTTCAAGAAATGGCGATAATTTTGCAACCAGAAAGACTCGTATTTCCTAAACGCCAGAGAATGATGAAGTCTATTCTCCAGAACGTGGACAGCAGCCATGGAGTAGGAAAGTCCGTATAGAGGCAAATGCTTTTAATAAACATCCGTCGGTGCAAACAGTCGGTAAATTGCTACCCAACGCTTGCGAATTCCGCGTCACTTTCATTCTCGGTTCCCCGGTTTCAAGAATCGATCGTAAATCCGACGCAGCAGCCAATACAGAGCGGCTGGAGATCTCGACTGGTCGCCGACTACGTGCCAGCGCCGCGAAAACAGTCCAGAAAACCTTCTAAGCACGGTTCCTGGTAAAACGACCGGCGACCAAACACGCGCGGTTGGCGTCGTCCGGTAATATCGAATGTCCAAAAATATTTTCGCGGGCCAGTCCACCTCCCCCGGAAGCGTCGACCGTTTTCGAATCCTGCAAACGCGACGTGCTTGCGCGAGAAACAAACTGCAAACTGGTATTGGGGACTTTTGAATAATTCGAGTACCGTTCGAATATTTCGCTATTCGAATACCAGTTGGGTATTTGCTCATTTATGGAGTTCTTTTGCTCTTCTATTGTGCTGTGTCTCCAGTATCCTCTCAAAACACAGTTTTCTATTAGAAATAGTAACATAAATCCGTGTTCAGTCAACCCACGTTCATTAGGACCGTATTCCACCGTTTGGCGAGTACCATTTGGCTTGAAAGTTCCGAATTTGTCTGTCGAATACCGTGTGTATTCGAATGGCGACATCGTAGTATCTACTTGGGTATTCGAATTTTCGTGGCGTCTGAGCCTCGTTGGAAACGTTGAATAGTCTCAGCCTTAGCACAAACACGGAGAAACAAGAGGTGGTGTAGACAAAAAGAGCGAAATAAGGATAGAGCGAACAGCGGAGAGGGGGGGACGGCGCGAGATAGAAGCTGCACGCGTGTGGCGAACCGATGCACGAGGCTGCGTATGCGTGCCGCGAGTACTTTCACACGGAGGTGAACAACACGCCGCGGTATCCAGGCCAGGGGTGGCCAACCACTCCTGGTTCGAACCGAAGATACCAACGTTCGCTCGCTGACGGGCTCTCCTCTCGATCGCGCTACGCCTCTCACGAACGACGCGAGTTGCGTCGCCTCTCCTCCATTTTCCCCTCCCGTACTCGTGTCACCCCACCACCCACCAAAATTCGCGAAATTTTCGCCAAATCGAGTTATTCGTAGACTCTGTCACAGCGTTGGTCCAGACGTTGATCTAAATCGATAGAGACGAATACCTCGAGGTATTAATTTTTGAAAGTACATTGATTTGCACATAATGTACGTTTCGTAAGAGAGGATACCACTAATCGACAGTTGCTCGAGACAGAATGAATAAAAATTCCTTATTTTAAGGATCAAGAAGCCAACTCGTTGAGTATGCTAGGAGCAGGTATCGTCTGGATCGTTGCTAAGGAATTTTTATTAACTCGTAGCAACTCGAATCGCCTATAAACTATTCGAATATACCCAGCCTTGCTCTAAACTCTGCCATTGGGAACTCCATGTTTCCTACTCCACGGAGGAGGATCGTAGAGCAATGTCTGTAATTCCGGGCGTACGACCAATCCGGAGTCCTCCGCGCGGTAGCGGCTCGATCGCGACGGCCAAGCCCGGTCTCGACATGACGTTCCATACGAGGAACGTCCAATAGGCAGAGCAGCCAAGGAAGGAAGGTTATCGTGCTTGATCCCAAGGATCTCTCCGGCGCGTCAACATCGAGAGAATCGCAACGATGGCCGGCGCTCTGTCCCCGTGCGTCTCGTTTTAATCCGCGAAAGCTCGTACGTCGAAACGATAACGCGGCCGCAGGTGAAAAAACGTCCGAACGATGCACCGGGAATTGTGAAAGATACGGCGATGCGTTCTTTATCGTTGCGAAAGGTCGAGGTGGTCGATACGCCGGAGTAAAATGGCCTGCGAAGAATGCAGACAATTGCCAATTTAACGAGTCTGCTTTCAACGTTTCCAATTGACTTTGGGGAAAAAGGTACTTCTTCGAGACGCGTCTAACGAGTCCAGTGAGGGATACATTGAATTTATAGGCGTAGTGTTAGGGATCAAATTCCTCTGAAAGGTCAAAACAGACGCATTTGAGAGATTAGAAATAGACCTGGAGTTTAAGGTTTCGAATTCAGATACAACGATTCCAATAGTCGAGTATTCGTATACAGAAAAATTCGTGCAATAAATTCCTCGTTGCTCCGTAGCTTTGAGTTTTGCCGACGACGAACAAAAGTTTCAGGGTACCGAATTAATCCGTTCTCAGCGAAGAAGTATGGCGGAACGGGAGGTCTCGTTTGTTCTTGGCAAGACGTCTAACGTGCCGAATTTTTCCGCGATCATGGCAGACGCCGTGAACCGAGACGTTTTATCGAGTAACACAATGAACGGCTTATTCCTCGATCGGTTGCTCAACTTTTCTCTCCTCGTCGCGCGGCAAATATTGAAGCCCCCTCAGATAAGACTTTTGCAGACTGCGGCCGTGCAAGCAAAACGTGCAACGATCTTTTTTAACTATTGCCTATCTTGATCTTGTCGTGGTCCATGCCGACGTACGTTGAACCTTCGCGTGGAAATAGTCGGAAAGCGTCAGATAAGAATCGTCGTCGATAAACGGTAGCTGAAACCTGAAACTGGCTATTGTTTCTGCCTCCATCCAAAGCGTTTTCCCGCATTTTGAAGAACAGTATCCTGCATTCCCGGATTCCCACAGAGGGAAGACCGGATGCAGCGAGTTTCCTGGCCCGGGGAACCGCGTCCCTTATAATGCAAGAACAACAGCTTTCGCAGAATTTGCATAACTCTCGCTGGAGGATGAACCACCCACCCAACCGTGGATTTCATCCACCTGACCTCGATCCCTTTTAGTTTTGCCCCCTTCCCTCCCGGATGTTCGGTGCCGTGCCGAAATATTAATATCCGGTTATCGATCAGCGAGATTCCTGCGAGGCCGGTCCGTGTAACGACGGGGAAGTTCTTGGCAGCCGTTTCAGCCCCATAAAGCAACGCTACAAAAGTTGCCGCTGTAACGAGTTATGTTGCTCCGGAGCGTAACCTGTCCCACTGACGCATAAGCTGTTCTAAATTACGCGGTCGCGGTTTCGCGGATATTCGGGGGAGAATTATACGAAACAGCTGTCCTTCCCGTTTCTGACCGATGTCGGTGATTTCTGCGACACGGCCACGAACCAACATGACGCAGACAATGTCCTGGTCAATTAGGATCAGCGTTATTAATACCGAAAAATTTTTTGGGGGCTGTTTCGACACACCTGGAGGGTATTAGGGAGGGATTTAGACATTGCGATTAATTGTGCTTGTATTTATGGTCCAAAGTAGCTTTTGCTAGGTTTGGTACCTAACAGTATTTGCTCAGATTAAAATAGAACATTGATGTTTATTCTTTAAGGTAGCATATAGTAGTTGTTGCAGGTCAGAAGCAATTCCTCAAGGGTTCCTTCTTGAAAATAATTTTTTCTAGGTTTGTTCCCCCGAGAAAGATCGATACATCTTTAGGATAGAGGCAAAGTATACCACATAATAGTTGCCACGATGGTTTATAGCGTGTTCGAGCTCTCGCCATTAAAAACAGATTGCGCACACTCGGCAAACGTCAAGCACTCGAAATTTTGATAGGATCGAAAGCGAGTCGATCGAACTCGAGAGTTTGATTAGGTCGTACTTGGGGAGTTGACTAGGGCTTGGAACAGTTCGGTCGGAAAGTTTAGTCGATCGAATGGGAGCCGGAAACACGTTTGACCGAGGATACCGATGTCCTAATTCCTTTCTTGATAGGTATTCTTTGAGGGTTACGGATTGGAGAGGGTGTTGGAACACCAGCTGGGATCTTTTGGAGGGTTTCCAGAAATGTACGTTCGCTTTGCTCGGCCACGCCGCATGGGGATATATCGTTCGATAGAGTATTCGAGTACTTTACTATTCGATACAAATCAGGAACGCATCTAAGTCCCAAATATAAAGACAAGTAACACAAAGAGATAGTTTCAAGAATCCCAAAGTTATCGACGAAATCTCCAAGGCAAAGTCTAGGTCGCCCCCACACGTTTACGCTTAAACATCGCCTCTGTTGAGGATTTCCTTTCCCAAATGTCAATTTCCCCGTGTTTGGTAATCGTTCCAACGCGTGATTCGTAACTCCGGGAGAAGATTGTCGACGTTGGGAGGACGGGTGGCGCGACGCTCGCGGATCGGCGCAGGTGCGGACGTCAATTTAGCGACGCCGCGTACGGCGTCAGCATACCGAAGAAGACCGGGGGAGCCTTAAAGAGCGAGCTAAGTGATGCAAGTCTCTCCCCGTTCGTCGTGCATGCACGGTGCATTGCCCTCGTACTTAGATAGAATCGTCTACACCCACACCGCGGCGCGCGTACGCGCCCCTTTATGTCACTCTCGGCTCTTTTGCGCGATAACGCCTTCGGAATCGGCTTTCCGGCGACTTGGTGGCGGCTGTGACGAGCGGGGAAAAACGCGGACGAAGAGACCGTCGCGAGCTGATTCGCAAACGCGACAATTTTCCCGTGGGAAGAACGCTGGCCAACCACAACCGTCAGATCATGACCCAAAAATTGGTATCTCCGGAATCCTTGTTTTCCTTCAACCATCGATTATTCGCGAATTGAAACGTCTCAATCGTCGCTACCTTTTCGAATACCTGCGTAAGATAAAAGATAAAAGATAGATCCAACCGTCACGCAGGCAAAAGAGCGAGATTCAGCCCTTACGGCTTCGAACGACGGAGCTCGTAGATATCATTTGCTCCGTTGGCTTTTTTTTTCGTTTTTAATAGAGTACTTTGAGAAAGCTACGCGGAGTTGTATAATTTGCGGGGTACGCGTTGCGTGTACGTAGGCTGTTCGGTGATAATTATGCTCGAGCAGGGAGCCTCGTCTTGGCGAAATGCAGAGTGGTAACTGACCTTGTTCAGGATCATTAATGGTAAAACAAATTGCCGTTCCTCCATTTGTAAGTATTACACAGACGCGTCAGAAAATTATTGATAATTTATTCCCCTGCTTGATAATCTACCGAAGAACCTGTTAATCGTATTATTGCCTCTATCAATTTTTCCGTGGCTCCTGGTATCGTCATTCGGAAGCGGTTCATCCTGGTTTTTGCGCGACAAAAATAAAAGTACTTGGTGCTAATATCAAGTTATGCGCGTACTTTGGCTCGTTCGAATATACACAATCGTTATAAATAGCGATCGGCTTGTAAACGAAGGCAGCGTTAGAGAAATTACTCGACATCTTGTAATGGCGGACCCGGGACAATATTAGCGGAATACTTGATAGCTCGATGGGGTCGGTAGGCAACTTCTATGGTAGAAACGTAGATCAGCGTCGGAGAAACACTTGACTACGTTCATAGACAGCTTCTATAATAACAGCCTGGGTCAACATTAGCAGGATGCTCGATAGCATCGTAGGGTCAGAAGCACCTCCCAGAAGAGAAAGGTCATCGTCAGGAGACTAGTTAAGTGCATCATTAGAAACTCTGGCAAGAGAAACGCGGGTCAACGATGGAGGAATATTCCGATCGTGTCCACGATGCCCCAGAGCCCCAATAATCCTCCTTTTACTAAATTTAGGAGCGATGGAGGAGCATTCCGATGCGTTTACAGCCTTCACAATCCTCCTTTTGCTAAATCTAGTAGATCAAGCTTCGTCTTCTGTGTAAACTAGCTCAAAATCAACTGGCTGTTGAGGATAGAAGATACTGTCTTATTTCTGAATGAGTTGTGCAATGAAAAATATTTGGAAAGACACTTGTAATCAAGATGGAGTCACTCAAGCACCTTTCTTTGATGATCCATACTATACAAGACTGTTAATTCCGAGTCATAATCATACTTGAGGACTCCTTTAGTCCCTAATAGTCTAAGAATGGCGATCTCGAATACCGATTTCTGAGTTTGTCAGTTGATTTCTGAGTGGTAACTGAAATTTTGAGAGAGGCTATAGCAATCGTTGGACGCGTTAGTGGCGCACGCATCGGCATGGGTGACGTATGGTTATTGAGAGATGCAAATGTGCAGTTTCTGCGGCCGTTCGCCGGGCAGCGGCGCGCGTCCTACTTTTCTTCGCGGTCGGAATTTTATTCGCGGCCTTTTGCGCGCAGAGGTGAGACACCGAGTCCCTCGGAGACGGTATGTCGCGTCCCCTTGATACGGTAAACCGAGTGAACTTTGCCGCGCGTCGACACACTATTTGCGGTGAAACGCAACACGCGTCACACGACGCCCCTGTACGCTCCGTCGAAGACGCTCGACGTCGAGGCGCTCATCGTAATCGTTGGAAACGTAATTCCAATACTAGAGTTACAATTCCTATCATCTAAATTGTCGTTTAAAGACTATTTTAAACGGATAACTATTACGGCGAACAGCTTTACCTTTCGAAGGCCATTTCGCCGAGGTTTCAGGGTCGCGAGCGCGTTTTTAGCCGTGACGACAGGGACTTTATCGTCCAAGGTCATCTGAAAGTCAACGCATCGTACACAGTTGAATTCGTGTTCCTGTCAGCCGCAACACTGCGATAATAAAAATGTGTCATTACGAGTAAGAACATGTCGACGACCTTGAATTTCTCGAGAAAATGTCCTTCGGAAGGAACAGTCGTTATTCATTATATTTAACGTTTCGAATTAAATAATTTCTTGCGAGGTATGTTTCTTTTTGCCCGCCTAAAACGTAACGGCCGCGTTGCAATGTGACCAAGATAAATGAAACGCGCCGTATTAAAACCGATGATATATATACCGGACGAGCCGTGATTGGCACGTTTTTCCTTTAATAATTGGATAATTAGCGAGTAGAGATCAACATGTAACTGGAACGTTTCATTCAGCTAAGTACAGATGGTTCGTTGATTATTCGCGGGAGACGTTTGGATGATCGATAGCCGATGCGAAGTGCGATCCAATACGTTTCGGTGATCGATGGGTCAAGAAAGTCCGCGCGTTCCAGAATTTGTCTAGTTAACTGCATCGCATATATTACGGAGAGAAATTCTGGTCCGAGACGGTATCCTAGTTAATTGCGTCATAGGCGTGCGCGTATACATTTTGCAGCAATTGGCCAACTGTCAAGTAGAGAACTAGGGCTGGGACTACTCGAATATTCTATGAGTACCGAATACTTCGAATATCGTTGTTCGAATACTACTCAACTAGCAATACACTACTCGTGTACTCAGAAAATTTGAATAGTCTAGCATTCAAGTACTCAAGTATTCGAATAATATTCCAACGACACTCACCGAATAGATCGACTATTTGAATAGAGAAATTCAGTCGTCGTCGCGAGCAGCGTTTTCGCGAGTAAATTAAACGCGATCGATTCGACGAGAATCCGGAAGTTTCGAGTTCAGAGCACCCGATCTCCGTAACGAGATGGAAAAACGATCGGCTTTTTAGTCGAGCGTCGATGTCGCGTCGTTGATTTAGCAACTTTCGTCTTCGGCGTTAAAACGCTGTTGCATTACCGGTGAATAATCTCCGCGGTTAATGGCGCGTTCGAAGCGTGTTTCTACGAACGGATTAAAACGGTACCGCGATATAATTTAATTACCTTTTCTCATAATCCCGATATCGAGCCCGGGTGGATACCTGATTTTCCAGTCGACGGATGATTTATCGCGAATCGCGTCCACGACGGGGGGAATCTGCGTTGCTGTTTTGAATCTGACAGTCTAATGAGACGGTCGCGTCCGTTATGGCGATGCTGGGATTATTGATTTGCCACGGGGCGTTGGCGTTTTTAATTACACGTTTCGAACGGATACGCTCCGGTGCTTTGTATTTGAAATCCCAAGTTGGATACGGTACGTGGGTGGATCGAAATATTGATTCGCCTCGTCTGTAATTGTCTTGATTCACTTCGCGGCTGCACCGCGTTATATCAGGCTGGGGGTAATTTGTTGAAAATGTAATTAGCTGGATAATTGACCTATTGCTGGGTTTTATTACGAGATTAAAGTACGTATAACGAGGCTCCGGAGTGTTCGATCGCGCGTTACGTACTTGGTATCTGAGTACGTATGATTTATCTCGTGCTATTCTACTTCGAAAAGGGGTACAGTGTTACGTAAACACCGATAGACAAAAAAAGATGGTTGAAAGTTTGGCATAGTCAAAATTTTAATTTGCATTTAACGAGTCACGGTTGCATTTACGATAAACTTTCAGTGATTTTTTTATTCGTTACGTGAAATTGGTACCCAGACGAAAGTTGCGCTCGCGTCTAAGATAATTTTATCCGTCGCTTCGATTGGATAAGAGATCGAAGCGTGACATTTGATTCGTCACTGGCGGACCAATCGAATTCGAGCCGCGACGCGGCGATTCGACCCGCGAATTCCCAGACTTTCCAACGCTGGAAATGTCAGAAGGCTGCGAAACGGGCAACCTTTGTCACGAGACGCGGATATGCCACTGACAGAGATAATTGGTGGGTTGATCGGTCCTCGGGTCGTTGGCTTTCGTCGTTTCGAGTCTGTGTCTTCGATCCAGCGGCCACAGAGCGCAGAAACCGAATTAGTGCAACGCTAGACTGTCCCATGCAATAATTAAAAAAACCTTGAATTATTATGGCCTTTCGTTAGGGATCAAAATCGATATGAGATATAAATCTTACAAAATGATAGAAGAATACAGTTACTTTTAAAGTAAATTTAAATAAAAATTAATACACGGAATAGTTGACGTTCGAAGAGATAGTATTCCAATGGAATGTAATTGCTTTTAGAACGATGTCAGAAGATCATAGATCGTTATGGTTGAAGTTACTTTTCGTTATAGTAATCGCTTAATAAAGTAAGATAATAATTAAGTGATAATTGCTAATAGTTGGGTTGTCGAGAGACGTGATAATAATACGAGTTTATAACGCTGGAATTGCAGATGATACAAATCGACGAAATAAGTAAGCTATAATATAACACATGGAAGCGGAGATAAATATACAGTTAGGATACAAAGACACGTGGTACGGCTGGGTACTGTTATTAACCTAAATTAGAATGTAAGTGAATAAAGTACAATGAGAAAATTGGAAAGGAAACTCGGGAATGGAGGTTAAACGTAATAAACATTACGAGAATCAGAGCATAAGAAATGTAATAATATAGTAATAAAGATAATGGAATGAAGAGGTAATCAGTATGATAGGAAGTTCAGGACAAAAGAAAGAGAAAATACAATAAACATATATTACTCTCATGCTCGATCGAATAGAATTTTACTTTTGAAAGTTGAATTAAACTTTTCGAAAATATTTAACTACGTAACTAATTATATTAATAATGTTATTAATTAGAATTGAATGTGATCAGATGACACTGTCCGAATGTTGAAATTTCTGTATCTCGGATTCCGTGAATCGTTTGCGTAATAAAAGATTTTCTTATAGTATTTTTAAAATGCGGTCGTGCGGTTTTTCTAGGAAATTAAGTATGCCGTACACGGGCAATCCTGACCCAGTGCTGAAACTTCCAGTCCTTTGCTTGTGGAAAGTCAGTCTTTTCTTCGAGTTTTCGAATTTAAACGCCACAGACTTTCGTTGTATCGCGATAATTTAATGGTAAATAATGATAGAAAAAAACTTCTGTTGTTTCAAAAGAATATTTAAATATTGAATATTATAATAGTAGTTTGAAATTCACGATACAATCTAATTTTAGAAAACGACAGGAAATTTGTCGCTTAGAGCTGTTTTCCCAAAAATTATGGAAAAGTCGCGGATAAAGATCGTTGTATAACACCGAGAGCCTCTTCTTTATCTCGGACCAGTTTGCAGTCTCCTTCGAGCCGTCGAGTAGGAGAATATAGAATAAAAAAAAGGATCAGTTGGGTGACATTCCATTTCGATTACCTTGGCACAGATCCTTTCTTCGGAATCACTGGCCAGACCGTCGCATCGTATTAAAATTTACCTCGTGCGCGAACTCGGTTATGCATAAATAAAAGGCGCAACGCATTCTTAAAGGTCAGTAACACGTTGAAGCCGTCTAATGCTCCCGATCAATGGAAATTTTCGTCGTTTCGCGCGAAATAACGTTCGACGTTCTTCTTCCTCGTCGAGCGTTCCGAAAAAAGAACTTTTTCACAGAATGGCCCGTAACGTGTGACGTCACCTTGTCAAATATTACTCTACAGGCAAAAAACGAGTCGAAAACGTGTATTATTTTAGAGAAAATAAACTTTAAAATTATTTTTGCAGATGGTGGCATTGTAAACAAAAATGTTATTAAACGAATCTACAATATTTTTTCTACTGAAGCGATTCTGCACTCAAAACTGAATGGAAAATGTGAAATAACATTTTTACGTTCGAGGCTTCGGTTATGAGAAACTCGACTTGGGGACAGTTTGATGGGCGCACGCCACTTTGGAAATTAATTTTCTTGCAAAGCAAGCATCGTAGGTGAAAGTCGTATATCACGTTTTCGATCCATTTTTGCACATAGAGTCGTTTATTTTTTTATTCGAACGCCTTCGTGGGAAGCTGTATATCCATAGTTCGTCATTGTAGTGTTAATATCGAAATTTCGAGCGACACAATTGACCTATTTCTTCGACAGGATTTTTATTTAAGAGAAAAGAGGGCTCTTTAAAGAGAAGAGATATTGCGCCCACGCGTTCGACCAGCCTCGTAAACATTTCGCTCGTTCGTCGCGATTAGCCGGACCTCCTTTGAAGTATAAATATTGCGCGTAATCTCGCGCTGCACCATAACTCAGCAGTCGGTTTTAATGGATGCAACATTTTGTCGCAAATTGTTGCCCGCTGATTAACGAGTCGCTCGCGAGGACGCTCGCTTTTACCGGACATTACGATTTTATTATGAGGAGAGGGCGGGCACCTCGTACATCGATGACTCATTCGCGGGGTCCTCGATTTCTAGTTTTCGAAAAATCGTAATTTACGTACATGATCGTTTTTCGAACCTTCGTTTAAATTCTATCGAACTAATTAATCGTCCCTTGTTAGTCACAGTTTCATCAAAGATCCTTAATAGTGACGACTCTCAGAATCCCAAACAATACTAGAACTAACCTTTAAGAACAAAGCTACCGAATATCGAGAGTAAACTTTCCTTTGAAAATTTATTTACGAAAATTTATTTATATGGTAATTACTATATTACGTATGGTAATTACGCAAACATCCTGTATACAGATTTAGATTCATTTTCAATTAAATAAACAATTTATGATCCAGTTTTATTGTACATTAGACGTTTGATCGATAGGAATTGCTGAAACTTCATTGGGTATGTAGTGTCAAAGTAAATGTAAAAATAAACATAGAAGACAGCATAAAATATAGTAGTTGGTATAGTCATAGGATAGAGGATAAAATGCCCTTTAAAATGAGCGTTTGTACGAGTCGATAGCTTTATTAGTTCCAGAGATATAGCGATTTTAATTTCAAGTCGATGCGGTGGCTAGTTTCGGAGATAGAAGGGTTTGTTTACGTTCCATTGTTGACGCCGGCGCGAGATCAATGAACGTACGTGCTCGTAGTAAATAGTGCGTAGTAGATTCTTGGAAATACTACGACTTCCTGGTCACGTGACTCTCGACTCACGCGCGACAAGGAGGTCCAGCGCGACGCGTCAGACGGAGACAGAGATAGCCAAATTAAGAAAAATACCCCTTTACATAAATTGCGATATCTCCGAAACGGAAAGTCGGATCGTCAAAAACCAAAAGCCATTTTAAAGGGGAGGCTTTGCCGCTGCTAACAATACCTCAATAATTAATAAAACACTAGTAGTTTCGGAACTGCACGCGTTTAAAGTTTTAGGATTTTTAATACGCGTTCTTAGACTGTTCTAAGACAGTGGAAACTGAAAATTCTCTTCTTTCTCTTCTACATATAATAAGAAAAATATCTATTATATGTAGATTATTATATAGGTTCATGCAAAAGTACAGAAAGAAATATTCGTTCATAATACGATTACTATACCCATTCTGTATATCGTATCATTTTTAAAACAAATGAATCAACTAAAAAACCAGTGTATGATGTATGAAATATCTTTTTAGCAAGAATAAATCTACCAAAAATTTAGTTTTACTGTCACTCTTAAGATTTACGGAACTTCTTCGAATGCTCCAAGACAGTGTTTCATTTTTGAGACACTATAGATTTAAGGGTCAAAGGAAAGTTAATTTAAGTAAAATAATTTTGTTAAGATTGAGAGTCCACTGGAGCAAAAATCGAGGAAACGCGTTGTTCGGAGGCTCTCAAGGAACCAGCGAGTTAATTCGCGTCTGCTCTATAATTGGCCGCGTTTCCACCGACCCTAACTTTCCCGCAAGGGCAGGATCGTCCCGAAAGATGATCGCGTCGATCCCCGAACACGGAGGGCTCCACCCTATCGGCACGGAACCGCGGTTCCCAGACATCGATAATTACAAAATGCATGGCATATGTAAGTTGCACCCAGCCAGTCACGCTCCAGATCCGAATTTCTGGCCCCGCGGGGTCGTTGCACCCGCGGTCGAAGCGATGAGCGAATTCGAGAGATCGAGGGGGGTTCCGCCGGCGTCCGCCGAGGTTGCGGAGAAGGGTGATGGGTGGTAGGCAGAGGTTGATGCCCGGGTTTACTTCCTAGTCTGGTTGCCTGTATCGACCGGATAGCGTCCCGACGTCTATAGCACCGCACCGGTGTCCGAGTCGACCCTCTCTCCGGTACTCTAGCGTCGAGGTCTCCTACACGGGCGCAGGACGAGACGCGTCTCCCGTTGGGAAATCGTAGGTCAGCGTCGCGAGATTGCCCTGAAAAATTTAAGGACACCGTACGCCCACTAGCCCCGGGTACAATTTGTCCGATCGCGGAGATTGGAATCGATCTGATCGGCGGAAATTTCGTAACTTTAAATTTCGTTCGCCCGAGGGTATCCTTAGATCGGAATTTCGAGATTTTTCAAATTTATTTGCACGGATCACCGTTCGCTGTGGGTTCTATTATAGGTTTGGGTTGGATTCGAAAGCTTTCGATACTTGGGAAAAATTGGTGGTTCCTCAGGGGGCTGTTGGAATTGTAAGAAGTGTATATTAGTGTATACGTTATCGTTGGTGTGGATGATGGAAGTGTTTTGGCTAAGATCAAATGCATAGCGATGTGTAAATGTTTAGGTTGAGACGGAAAGGCACTGAGGGGTCCTCCGTATTGGTGACTCTTTTGTTTGTGATACTTAGATAGGAGTCGAGAGAGAAAGACACTTTACATCGAACTCTGACATCCTTACAGAATGCAATGTTTTAGCTTCCTTGGCTAAAAGCAACATCTCAGAAAATCGAGGTTGAGAACCGAAAATTCTCCAGCGATTGTTGAAAGTTAAGGCCTGAAATTGGTGAAAACTGCAACCCCCCCGGGGGGCGTCGTGTACGCGAACGAAGGATCGCCGTCGTGGTACGGTTTCCGTATCCGTTTGACACATATAATTTGAAGAACCGCACGATCCGCGACATAAAGGAAAACCGTTCTCCGTTGCTGGCCGCGTGCAGAGTTACAGTACCGTCAATCAACGGCGCGAACCGAAGAGAAACTCCCGAGAGAAGATTGACACTCGTCGGGCGCCGACTTTCCACGAATCCCAAGCTTTCACGTGGTTCGGTCAGTTTTAAAAGCCGGGAACGGTTACGGTCCGTCGATGGATCGTCCGCGAACGGGTTAAACAATAATCGGGACCGTGGGAGTGGGAGTGGTAGTCGGAGGGTGCGGCGGTTTTAAGCGTTGGCTGACAAAGAGCGTGCGGCGCGAACGATTGACTGGCAGAGAGCCGCTCGGAGCGACGTGAACGGTTTCGGGCCAACTTTTTTGCACGGCTAACCACATTGTTGTGGTCATCCGGTGAGTCTGCCTTTCGGTAAATTACCGTATTTGCCGGTAATGTTGCACGGTTGCGGCCATATTATTATAGGGGGGGAGGGGTGGGGCCCTGGTTCGCTTTTGGACGCCGGTTCTCACGCGAACCGGTAGATTATCTTGGGGATCGACGTGACTGTAACGCACCGGATCTCCGCCCGGTATCGTCAGCTTCGAATCCCAGAAACGACAAACTTACGTAACCCGGTCGAACGAATTTCACTACCGTACGATGCATCAAAGTTTTCAGACTCGCGAGGAGAATACAGGATCATCGATTTCATTGAGATTTACCTCATTTACAAATACATACCAATATAGGGTTGGATACTCAATATTTTTCGAGATATTTACGATTAAAAAGCTTCGATACTCCTGGAAAAGAAATTGAATGGACGCCAATAACCAAGAGTTGGCGTGGCTCAGGTATTACGTGTCAGACTGCTGATCGGACGGGTCAGAGTTCGATTTCCTGTACATGCAATTTTTCTATTTTCTTTCCCGTATTTATGTAGACAAAATATTTAAATTAAAAATTGTTAAAATGTATGTATTTCAAGTAACAATAAATAAAAATATTTTGTATATACAAATTCTTACCTGTTCGGCCGGGAGTCTGACACATAATACCTAAGCTACTTCTCCTGCTTATTGGCGTCCATTCATGTATTTTTCAAAGAGTATCAAAGGGGTAACAAGATCTGTCAGTGGTAAAAATCTCAATGAAATCGGTGACCCGAAGATCCTGTATTCTCCTTGTTAGCAATCTTCAATCCCATACAAGACTCTTAAAAACGTAATCATCGTGTTATACGGGGGTTGGTTCTATCCCAATTGCTCGTAACATTCCGTTCATACGACGAAAATTAACCGACGCGATAAGAAGTAATCTTGACTCGTTCGCGTCAGGTGGACAGGAGAGCCACTTTGCCAGCCGCCATTTTGCCAGGACCGCAGTTTTTCGTGTTTTCTGTGCACGGAAAAAATTGCAGTTGTTATCAAGACGCCATAAATATGCCTGGGAAAAAGTTTTACAACTTTCTGGCAAAAGAAATCCCCCCCTCCTGGAAAAAATGTCGCGTCACGCTAGGATACCCCTTTAACTCGCGAGCAGTATCGTAATCGCGGGCACGTTAATTCCCTCGGTTGCGCGCGCAGCTGCGCGGTTAGGGTCGGGGGAACATTCCCGCGAATCGTTCTCGACCGACCGATTAAAATATCTCGCAACGAGCACGAGATAGTCTCGTGCCGCGGAAAGGGAACGCCGATTTCGTAGCCTGTTCGTCGAGGGGGAGGGGCGAGGGAGGGGGAGAGACCGCGCGAAATTCGCGGCTTATTAGAGGTTAAGCTCGTTACGAAACGTCTCAATGTTTCTCACGTTTGCCGCGGCTGCGGTGCAACGAACAATTACGTAACACGACCGGCGAACCAGCATTGGCAACCCTGGTTCTCCTTTAAAACGCGCGCGCCTCTGGTATTTACATACATTTACATGCTAATATATAGGGTGCACCACTTGACGTCGCGAGCGACTCTTTTGTTATTAGTTGTGTCGGAAAGTGATTCAGGAAAAACCTCGACGCTAAGCAGATGTATCTCATGAATGGGACGATCGGCTTACGGAGTCGTGTCTTTTCTTTTCTGTAGATTTATTTCATGGGAATGATCCTTACGATGCGATACATTTAAACGATTATATAATTTAAAAGTTCTCCTGGGAAAAATCTAGACGATCTTACTTGGATGGAGGGTTCGATATCTCCATACATCGAGGGTGTATAGTTTGGATTCGAGTAGAGGGACAGTGTAATCTTAATATGATAGTTAGATTATGTAAACCATGTTGAAAGACGGTGGTTTAGGGTCGAAAGCAGCATATCTGTCCTATTTGTTCCTACAACGACCGTGTAGTCTAAAGTGAAAAGTGTATTATCTTCGATTTTCAAGCAGCGCGCGCTGATTCGTTGCGCAACCCGGCGTATCGTATAATTGAATCAAGCTTAATGCAGCTGTAATGAGAATGCATATGCGTCGCAGACAGTATCGTTAACTGATATCGTGTTTCAATTTACATGCGCTCGATAATATTACCCGTCGTGCGATATCGACGGTGTATTTTAATTACCTGTCGACGTCTGCCCCGAACTCGACGATTTCCTCGCAGTTTTTCATACGTTGGCTTCGCCGCGTTTCTCGCGATTCCGATAAGCCTGGCAATTTGTAACAATTTGCACCGCCTGTTAAATGAAGCGTTCCAAGAATTCCCGCAATTTGTATCTTTGTACAGACCGTGTTACGTCAGGGGGAAACGGAAAGGTCAGAGAACATTTGCTGCCCAACAATTTCTCTATCGGGAGTTTCATTGTCCCCTACTATAGCGGATCTACCGTATTTTGCAGAAATTTCCATAATTCCTGGTATGTAGTTGTTTTTTGCAGCTATAAGGTGTTGGATCAAGAATTCCACCCCCTGCGCGAGAAATTTCGAAACAGTAAACAGTCGGGGGGGCTAAAGCCCCAATTGACACAAAGTAATAACAAGATCGCGTCAGTGTTAAGAACAGGTAGGTGGTTTTAGAGTCACGCAGGGTTGGGGAAGGGTTATCCTAGGCCAGTGATCGGCTCCGACCACGAAACGTGGGTCTCGTGGAGCAACGTGCTGCCCAACGGAAGGCAAACTACCGGTCAGTCGAATTTTAAGGAGTCGGTTTACGGTAATCGCCCCTTCGCGGATTGTTTCGCCACTCGTTAGGACAGCAGTTTGCAAATGCTCACGAGCACTCGGGCCAAACACGCTCCTGGCTCGCGTTTAAGTGCTAATAGCCGGGGCTCTCTCGGCGCGGCCGCCGGCGAAATACGTAAAAGCGAAATCGTTACCGGGGCGTGTCCGTTTCATTTACCGGGTTCGCATCTTTTAAAGCTCGCGTCGCGCAATAAAGTTTTACGAGCGCGCGTATCCACTTGCCAAACGCGAGATGGGACACTGTTACGAAAGCCAAACCGTACGGTTATCGTCCCCCGTTCTACAACCACGATTAAGTCTGCCACTGTTCCTACAATTCTTCTCTATTCAAACACTCGATTAGTTCTCGTCGATCGGAGAGCCATTTGTTAAAAAGTTATTTTTAAAATTATTAAAATGGCGAGGTTCTGTAAACGATATTTTAATTTCGCCCCTGTCGTATCTGTATCTTTCGAATTAGCAATTTTACGTATGCACTGAATTTTATTATCATAATTTTCGAGACCTGTCTGTCGCATGTTAGAAATCACGAGTGACGAGTTGCCTTATTATCGCCGTTACCTATTCGCCCGATAACGTACGTTAAAATATGTGATAACGGTCTTTATAAATATTTAAAGCAAACGTTGGATCGGTGCTTCTTAATAATTAAAATTGTAAAGTTATATTATTCTATGAGACTGCTCGAACAACGATGAATTAGGACCACGCCTTCCGAGGACCCTTTTAATACGTTCTGTCCAAAACTTGACGTACTTTACGGAAGATACACGGCAAACTGCGTTTCTGGGACAAGGGAATATTAACTGTTCTCCCTGTGAAGTTCCCTGATGTTCCCCGCGGCTTCCGGCGATCCGCCTCGAAAGTTGCGCGTCCCCTATAGACGCTCGCGAGACGTACTCGCGTCTTAAGAGATCCTTAAAATTTTGGCGTGCTTTTTAAAAATTTCCGTAAAAAATAAATCACCTGACTCAGGGCGCGCTATCTCGACTTAATAAATACGTGTGTCGATGTGTTGAAATCTTTGTGGCTGGAAATATTTTTCATTTCCCCTCAGCTTCGACCGATCGAGGATCGTGCTTTCGAATCGAGTCGCCGAATCCTTTCTCCGCGCCTAATGGTCCCGCTAATACCGCTTTGGAAATGCTCTTAATCAGCGCCGACTCCGCCCGGGCAGAATTTACGAGAATAACAGAACGGCTGGTATTTAATTACGGATTTCAAAATGTGTGTTAACTGACCGCAGTAATGTAGATATTTAGCGAGAAGTAGGTTAGGTCCGATGGTTGATCGGGCCATTGAATATCGTAATTCACTGTATTTGGTTCATTGGGCATACGCTATTGGAAAAAAGGGAAACGGCTACTGGTTATCTTTGCGAATGTCGGTTTACCGTTAAATGGTATTGTCTGTTTATTTTCCTGAGAGCCTACCTTTCAAGTATTCGATAAACTTTCGATGATAAAAGAGGGGCAGTTATGGAAATTCTCAAGCCGTGATTCCACTTGTTTAGCGATGCAAAACACTATTAAGGAGACCTGTCGACTCTCTTCAAGACCGTGACAATTACGATCGTTTTTCGATTCTGACACTGTGCGGGAGTGTAACAAAGCCACATAACAATAGAATGATTAAATACTCCCCAAAAACTTTTACCGGTGCACGGTCTAATCGCATGCATAATTAACGACGACCCAAATTTATCAGCAAAGTGTTTCGAATCTCTTGGCAGAAGGATTCTTGGCAACGTTGAACTCGAACGCTGAAATAAAACCTCCTTCCGATCGTTTGTTTCCTCTTTTCCTTTCTCGGGTCAGAGCTGTTGGATTTTCTGCGAGCTGAAATCGCGGTGAAAAGCCGGGGTAACGTTTACGCAAACGGGAGAATTATCTTCGTGATTAATTGCTTCCCACTCGCGGAAACTTGTTTCCATCGCGGTCGAAAAGAAACGAACAGAACTCTCGTTCCAACCTGATACATTTGGCTATTTGGAATATAGTTAATCGTGCGTAGAAAACGCAGCGTTCTAATTTGCGCACGACACGCTTCGAATGCCAGTTAATGGGAAGAAATAATGCATCGCCATTATCTTTTCTTATTATTCATAAGCGCTCGATAAAATGATAATTCCTCGTTGAAAGTATAACGTCGACATTGTACCAATTTACCATAATCCCTGTATAATCGCTGAGCCAGCCAAAAAAATAAAAAAAGGGAAATCAGCTTCTTACGAATTGGAAGATCAATCGAGGAAAGTAGTCCTTTACTAGGCCACGTCTCCGCAGCATCTAGACACAAATTTCACATTCTACCTAAACGAGGCCATCATCTTCGCACTTCCAGGCATTTCTACGATTTATGGAACCATTAGAAATTCGCTCGAAACGCGTGTTCAGCGAATTACGGTGAAATTAAGTATCCGAAAGGACTTTCGGAAAATTACTCTTCCAAGTTTAACGCGTCGAGTCATAGAATTTCGCGTATCCCTTTCGTCCTGCTGCGATCCTCGCGTGCACATTCATCCTTGCAATCTATGGAACCATTAGAAATTTACATGAAACGCAAGTTTAACCAGTTCGATTAACTATCAAGGAAGCTACTTAATTTTCAGAAAGCCACTGGTTTATTGGACCACGCCTCTAATCCATAAATTGCACGTTCCGGCTGTACCAATTTGCAACCTTTGCCAGACTATCTTCCCACTTTCACTCATTGAAAATTTCCATAAAATGCAGCCCCTATAAGATCAATTAGGTAGCAAGGAAAATTGTCAGAAAGCTGCAGTTTTATTAGACCACCGATTCATAAATTTCATGTTCCTATCTGTAACGGGTCATCATCTACGCAATATACACAAAATGCAGGCTTTACTAGTTCATTTAAATATCAAGGAAGACCATTAGAACGTTACTGGTTTATTAGACCACGCCTCTAACATATGCATCCATAAATCCCACGTACGACTTAGACCAGCCTCTCAACATTGCATTTTCAGTTATCTTTTATCGAGCCACTGGAAAATCTACATGAAACGCAACTTTAACAAGTTCGATTAAATAGCAAGGAAGACTATTAGAAAGTTACTACTTTATTAGACCACGCCTCTGTTCCATCATCTTCTCATTTCCTCTCATCTTTGCAACACGGTCATTGGAGATCCGTGTAAAAATCAACTCGGCCAATTGTGTTTCGACGCCGATGGAAAATTTTCAGGAAAGCTTCAATTTTATCGGGACCACGCCTCCGATGCACCAGTCCATAAACCACACTTTCTACCTAAATCAGGCCATCACGTTCCCATTTTCAACCACGTCTACGTTGCACACGTTCGTTGGAAGTACACACGAAACGAGTTTAACAAGTTCGATTCAGCAGCCGGGAAGATATTCGCGAAACTAACGATTAAAACACGTCTTTATCATATTAATCGATACGTTCCTAGTTCTAACCCCGTTGAGGCATCATTTTCATTAATTTCTACCTTCTACGCGACCGTTGGAAGCCCAACTTGGACAAGTCCAATTAAGTTGCAGAGAAGATTCACCGTACCACACCTGCATTGCATTCATTCATAAACACCCACGTTCCTCGTACTCGTATTCTCTTTTTCGATCACCTTTGGGTTATTCGCCAATTACATTTCAATATAATAATTGTGGTAAATACTCGTATGGCTTTCGATCAATCTCGTGGCTCGATGGCTCCATGGGTTCTGATTCGAAAGTTCCAAGCTTGATTTTGAGTGGTTCTTGTTGCACCGACCGTCGATGGACAATGTTTACAACTCGTGTCTCGATGGGTCCATGGGGTCTGATTCGAAAGGTTTGGGTTTGATATTTCTGGAGTGGGTAATATTGAGTGGTTGCGGGTAAATCTCGGCTTTAAAGAGTTAAAGTTGAATTAACGTCGAACCCGGGGATCGATCAAGGGTGCCAGGGTTGAGGACATCTGGCAGGGTTGAGAGCTGCTGGCAGGCCAGGGTGGCAGAGAGTGAAAGAAGAAGGCTGGGAGAGGGAGGATTGGCGGCGGGGCCGGATGGAGGGAGGATTGGCCGCCGGGGGATGGTAAGAGGTTCAGGTGGAGGGGTCGATGGTGGCGGAGAAAGGTCGGTGAACCCGGGGTCGATATCCGCGCTGCGACCGACCAACCTAACATCCACCCCAGACTCCCTGCCTCCGCCAGCTGATCTACCTGATCTCCCCGATTAAATTGCGCGGAGGTATACGTTTTTTCTTTCCGGCAACCGCGCGCCACGTCCTTGTTCACGGCTAAATCGAGCCACGTGTCTCCGGTGACATTTTGCCAGCCCGTTCGTTTCTCTTTGATTTCTTTATCCTTTCTTTTTAGGGTTTCCAGACCGTGAAGGGTTTTCGAACTTGTGCACCGCCGCCGCCGGTACCGACGATTGCTTTTAGACCGGCGCTTTTTCCTTTTCTCCGGCTTTAACGATCCCCTTTTCGGAACTTTCGGACATTTTATTCCGATCGCGAGGATATTTCGACGCTTTTATGCGCGGTCCACGAGCTTCGCGCCGTGGGTATCTTCCCGTCGATGTCTTGAAAAGAATTCCCGACTTTGGGGGGCGTTTCGAGCCTGTGGTCGCGGAGTTTGTTCTTTCAATCTTTAGAATCATCATTCTTGGTCCCTTTTTATCAGATTTGTCATATTTGGATAGATAATGCAACGTCTAGACACGTAAAAACTCGAGGAATTAGCATTTCCGATACTCGGTGTATCCACAAATAGCTTTTAATGCCCTCCATAAAAACTTTTATAATTTTGCAAACATTGAACGGCGTCCGAATGCTAAAAATTTAAGCGCTCGAAATTGTTTCCTGGCCGCGGAGAAGTCGTAATTTCGTCCTCCCTGATTAACTTTCATCGTATTTATGCATTACCCACGCATTGCATTTCCCTCGATTGGATTAGCGTGCCGGGTTTGCCTTAAGCCCTCGTGTTCCCACCAGCTGATCTGGCTGATCCTCTACAATTAAACTTCATGCACGCACGCATACGCGCATCTGCCCGTGGATTACTGTAAACGCGCGTAGTTTTGAGGGAGGGAAAACGCGCTGGGTAGCTGTCGGAAGCTCGCGAAATAATTAAACGAGTCATCGATCTTTCAACGTTGCCTTACGCCTCGTTCGTATTCGCATTGTTTAGCGGAATTCTTTCCATACCTTGTCTCCTCGGGTTAAATACCATCACGGTCCGGAGCTATCGACTGTTATTTGCAGAGGCCAATTTTTCTTACGCGCGAGTGACAGAAAACGGCACAGATAAAACGATTCGTAAAAAAATTGTACGGTTTCTAAATATACTTAGGACTGTATCTAACTTCTGATAACGCGGTCTTTATGCGAGTATAAACGATAAAGTCGCGAGCAAACAGTCTAAGTTTGAATAAGATGGAATGTTATTTCGCGAGCCAAAGATCTCGAATTGCTCTCGTTTCCCATTCGCGTATCTGCCCTATTTTCGTTTAAATCGTCTGTGGACATTTTGTAATACCGATCTCGTCTTTCTAACCACATATTTAAACGTTTATTCGTCCTTATCGTCGTCTATTCATAGATTTAAGTAGCTTACCGAGTGGTTTCCTTCAATTTACCTCGTACTCCGCGAGATTATTTTGTTAGGGAAAGAATTCGAAAAAGAAAAAGACGCTTTGGGCTCGCTGCAGTCGCAGTGGTAAATATTGACCGCCCAAGGACACCGAGTCGCTATCCCCCGCTACAGCCTTAAACCCCGTAACTCCGCCTCCGGGCTCTCTGCTCCGCCCACAGAAATCGAAACGTTGGAAAAGTACACCGGTACGTGCATTTCTCAAACAGAGATACAGACTGATCTAGCGAGAAAATAGTGCATTGTTATTAGATTTTCATATTTGTCATATCTTCATGAGAGTAGTATCAATGGATCGGCGAGACTTTTCCGATGAAAACGAGTCCAAACACGATGGTATTCGGACGATTTTTAATTTCACGCGATTCATATTTGTTGGGACATTATTAAAATCGAGTGGAATCAAAGGTCGTCCGAATAGGGTCGTGTTTGTACTCATTTTCATCGGGAGAAGCTCACCGTTCCATTGACAGCACTTTCACGAAGATATCACGACATATATGAAATTTGGAGACAAAGGTTGCGAGTTGCAGAGAAATACTCGAATCTGTCGAACTTTATCCGTGTAACACACACTTTGATCTTAAATCTGAGTATCTTATCAAGTTCGTATCCTTATATCGAGGGAGAAATCGGTTGATATATCGAGGTATTACTGTCTCGTATTTCTAGAGGCGCGACAGGACGAGCTTATTAACGATCGTTCGGGTTCGAAAGGCTAGAATCGAAGAAACTGGAACGACGCAGGATTCACGGAGAAAGTTCTGCGAGCAAATAGACTATTTGGACGTCGGACGCGCGCGTTACGCCCACGCGATCGAACCGACCGACTCTCCAGACAACTTTCCCAACCTCCCGGAGACCGGGTGACGTCTCCGCGAAAATCTAGAAGACCCTCTCGTTTCCGTCCACAGCCATCGACCTCGTAGCGCACCTTGTCCCGTCGCGGCATTACGTTTCATTATCGGTAATTGTAAGAATAAATCTTTGTCGACAGTCCCTCCCACTCCCCTCGGGTCGCCCTTCGTCCCTACCCCCGCCGCGCGTAATTTCCTCCATGGAGCGCGTTTAAACTCTTCCTCCCCTGCTGTCTCAGCTTCCAATTCAGTCCGGAACGTCGCTAAAAATATCGATACACCGAGCCTGTCGGGCACCGGTCGACCGTCGTTTTAATTTCAACGGGACACACGAGACACGGGTTTCCGTCCATCTTTCGAGCGAAATCTACAAAATCCCAACGCTCGAAAGGATAACTGATTGCAGACGCGTTCGTTATCAGCCAACTTCGTTACTGTATTTTTTTTTTTTAAAGAAAGTTGCTCAGACTCGAATCCCTGTGCTGAAATCTTCGGTTCGTTACAGCTTTTACAGTTGAGAGACCCCAATTATTGTCAGAGCAAACTGTTCGCTTCTACAGTTCACAAATCGTCTCTACGATTCACGGTTCTGTCAAGCGTCTTTTCGAACTCGTTGGGTGCAAAAATGGGATTTTAATTGCCAAAGCATCGGGCACTTTTATTTATAGTAGTCTTTCGACATCCCCCGTAACTTGATTACATGTTTATCCCGATTTCATCTGTATCGTCTCGTCCATTGCATACGTACGGTTCCTTTCTTCGATAATTACTAATGTTCAGGGATGGGAATCGGGTATTAATCAATGTATTTCGACGAGGTTTCGGGTACGTTGGTCAAAGCGCATGATGGTTATTGAATTTCGCCGGGGCTCCTATGGAAGACGGGCAATTACAATGGTTATATTGTGTCCGGGCAGTAGTTGGCCGATCAGCGTTATTATTGGCTGGTGATATAACGCGAGACGCGTCGTCCGCGTGCCAGCTTATCACTCGTGAATGTATTATAGCAGGCGGTGTGGCGCAAGAAGTCCACGGGGTCTCTGAACTCCCAGATACAATCTCTCCGCGTGCTATCTATCTATCTGGTGGCTGGCGAGAGAGCCGGCTGTCCACATACCTCCCGTCGTATATATGTAAAAACGCGGCGCTACACGCGTACAGAAAATACACGGCTGGCTGGCCTCTATTCACCGGCTTCTAGATGCTGATACGCGGTCGGTCGGCTCGTGCCTACCGGTACCTCGCTCTTTTTCGCCGGGTCCGCCGATAAATCAACCGCTGCACCCGCCCGTCGTACGATTTTCGAACGTTCTAACCGACAGCCACCAAAGAAAAACGCCGATCGCGCCTGGCTGCCTTTCTTCCGTCGACCACAACTCGAAATTCACCCATTTTCGCTCCCATTTTTTACCCCTGCCCTTTCTTCCAACGTGTCGTAATCGATCAAAACGTTTGATCGATCTCAGGTTCTACGACTCGCGAGGAATGGTCCCCGGATTCTCGTATTTGCTGGAACAAGAAAAGCGCGTTGAAAAATACTCTTTCGAAACTTGTGCTTTCGGAAAATTGGAACCACGTTTGGGGTGGAACCATGTCTCTGCAAGAAGATGACCCATTAGGTCCATAAAATAAACTACTGATAAATCCTAATTCAATAGAAGTGTCAGCTGAGTTTTATTATGTCCTCTAAACGTTATTATTGGCATATTTCTACGTAACGTTTATAATGGATACAACTGTCTGTGTCACTTTGTAGTACGCCATTAATTCACTTATAACGAGAACCTCTTCGTTTATCAATTTTATTTTGGTTCTGTCGTTGGAGATCTAGTTCGTCGTGTGGGAGATCGAGGAGCAGGGGGGCAGTGATTTTTGTGAGAAACTCGCCCCGACGACGTTATCAAAGCAGCATCGAAAGAATCGCTAGACAGCCGGGGAGTCTCTCTGACCGGTCCCGCGGGAAGTATACTGCTAGAACGAAGATGTAGTTGAATTAACTATAAATCAGAGCGAATTCAGGCGACGGGGATTATTTATGGCTGGCCCGATCGGACACACAGGCCTTCTTTGAACTGTATTTCTCTTATGGTGCACCATAAATACGATAGCCGTGAAGAATAGGGACGGCCGTAAAATTCAAACGGTCTCGCGGCCACGATTCCTCTCTCGTTATGGCTATAATATAGTATCTATTAGCGCAGAACGCTCAAAGGGGGTTTTTGAGTCATTGACACCGGCCTCGTCGGCGCATTGTTCGGCCAATGACACCTGTTCGCGGCTCGGAACTCTGTTATCGCCTACCAGGGGTTGCACAGACAACATTTTCACCAGCACCACCGCTTCGAAGTAAAATAAAATATACAGTAAACTTTTCAAAATTTCGGTACACATTTTTTATACTATTTTCGGGGATTGAGGCTATCGTTCTATGCGAAAATAATATTTATATTTACAGAAATCGAAAGAATCAATGTGCAATTGTATGAACCCATTGTCCATAGTATTACGAATTTTAAATCAACATTTCACACCCGTCTCTTTCAGAATGGGACTCAACAAAGAACGGAAACAGAGAAACGCGGCCTGTTATCTTCCATTCTTCGTGTCCCACAACTTCGCGCGCGCCGTTTGCAATCACTTTTACCTTTGCGACACTAATTTCTCGTTTACGCTCCTACTTGCGATTGCAAATCAACCGTCGAGTCTTCTTTGCGTAACTATGTATGAAAAAATCGATCGTACGTTTCTAAAATAATACATACGGATTTTCGAGAAGCGGAAGGGATGAAAAATCGTTGAAAATTCTCCGGATTCTCTCATGGATCGTTTCACGTTCTCAGAGGTTGGTTTTCGTTCGCCGGGGGCGAAGAAGCATTCAAATTGGCGCAAAATTATTCAAGAAGAGAAAAGGGGGGATCGATTTTGTTCCCAGAACCACGGAAATCGTTCAGCTTTATTCGAGAGCCGACCCTCGGGTCGAACGATCACCGGGTCGCGATTCAAGCGTGGTCCGTGTGTTCCTTCGAGCAGGCTCGTTGAACATTGCCAAGGGGTCGGATGCGCATCGGCCGGTTAAAATGTGGGGCAGTGCTGCGATTCGTCCTTGGTATTCGCGCGGTTGAGTCGCAACTGGCTTGTGCGTCGTTTCAAATCGCTGAACACTATACCGGGTGATTCCCCGTTCTTTTCGAAACGTTCGACTCAGAAACGAAGCTTCTACTGCAAGCTGAACACCTACACATATTTTCTACAATACCAATTAATCGATTGGAACTCCGACAATTGCAATGTTTGCAACGTGTGATAGGAATCTCCTGAAATTATAATTTTTCTACTCGTCGTCGATATTCTTCTGAATTTTGTAGAATTCTCGTCCTGACCGTACTTTGAAGCTTGTGAATCTTCTTCCTATAGCTCTAATTCTTGCGAAAGAATTCCACATACTCTCTGAATAGAATCTTTATAGAGAATAGAGATCCTCAAGAATGTCCATGATCGCGATCGTGGTCGCGTTTGGCAACCAAGAATTCTTTCAACGTCGATTCGTGCGACCGTAGTCCGCGCAGCTGCTCCGGCGATCGCGGTTCGCATGATCGCGGCTCGTGCAACCGAAACTTACGCAATCGCGACTCGCACGACCGAAATTCCTCGGACTATAACACGCTTGGATTGCAAATTGTACGGTTGCAATCTGCGTGACTGTAATTTGTTCAATTACGTAGCCGTACAACTGTAACAATCTCTGCTTACACGGTCGCGAATCTAAAACCGGGCGAATCTGATCGAATCTCTCGCACTGTTTACTCGTTGTACTTGTCAATTATAGCCGGAGCGAGCTCACTTTGGTCGTTGGGAAAAGTTTCTGCAAGCTCTCGTGCGCGTTCGAAATCGTACAACGGAATCTTGCGAGGGAAACGACTGTCGTGTTATTTTGTGAAATCTGACGTTGGACAAATTGGACATCCCCAAACGGTGCACCATCCTAGTTCAAACTGTCTCTATTTCTTGAAATATTTAAAATATTATTTGCATTAAACTTGATGGATGCAACGATACATCCCGATGAAAAGAAAAATGGTCTGAACGAAAGTGGCTTCGACATCGTTGATCCAAAGTAACTTTGGCACACTCCTGGAGGGGTGGATCGAAACTCCAGGCTCCCAACCACCCCCCGAGGTTCCAGATTCGATCGCCGTGGGTTCACAGGCAGATCGGGAAACGGTAACGAGCGGTTTTCGCCAGCGGCGCGGCAAAAGGATCGGCGATCTAGGCGACGCAGGGCTCATGACTCTGTGCTTACGTGGCTCGTGATTCAGTCACGTAGCAGGCTCGTTTAACCGTGATCGTTAGCGGTCTGCTACGTGTGTTATACGGTCGTAACGCGATTCCCGTGTCACGTATTGTAACGCGGCCCTTCGTGCTCGAGCGCCGATGAAAACGAGAGGAAAACCAAGTCGACTCGTTGCAACGGGGCCCCTTTCTCGACTCACGGGGCGAATATTTGGAAATAATGAAATTGGTCACAGAAAGTTTGGAGTAAATTTTAGTCTGAGACAGTGGTTGCAGAGTAATTCGGTTACTAAATCTTCCTTTACTATCTTCTAAAACGGTATATTACGTTAAAAAGTGACAGTCCAGCGTTGGCGGGGGAAGCAATATGGCGGTAGAAAAAAGGAATTGGCGCGCAGTAGGTGGCGTACGAGAAAACGGGAGCCGGTGAGAAGGAGACCGGTCGCCATCGATCACGGTTGGCGGCGTTTCCCAAGGAACGAGGCGAAAGAAACCGCCGTTCGCTACGCGGCTGTTTACAGGCTCGTGAAAACAACGGTCGGGTGCGTTGAACCTAGCCAATGGATCATTGGCGCGAGCGGCGATTTCGTGACAACCAGCAATGAGTCACTGGCTATGGCTCTCGATAGCCTTTACCGCCGGCTAGGCGGCGGAGATTGGGAAATCGAGGCATTACCGCGTTTCCGTCTGCGTGGCTCGCGTATCACGTGTACCGCGAACAGGATAATTTGTGTCGAACGCGTGACCGTTCTGGCGTCGATTTATGCTCGCGCCAACGATGTTTATCTGGAATCGCCGGCCGATCTCTCCGGGGAGCCGGTTTATCGCGCCCGTAAAGATGAATTTCATGCCGCGTCGCGCGCCTCCGATGCACCGGCGCCCGCGTTTCGGAGCCTGGCACAACCTAAACGCATTTAGGGCTAACGTGGTTCGTATCCATCCACGAATCGAAAATTGGAAGATATTTCTCCCAAAAACTACCGGTGGTCGATTGGACGCCCCGTTTCGGGGAGAAGAACGATGTCTCTGCAAGATGATGACCCATCAGTGCCTTAGCGATTGCAATATTCAAAAAATTCTGACTGTTTTAACAATCATGTCCAGGTAATAAACTATTGACAATCTTCATGGTTTTAAAGTTCGAATTAATTAATAATAAATTCTTTGATAATCTTAGTACACTTTAAGGAAACCAGAACCTTTTACTGTCTGAGCCAATGTCTCGAATGTCTCATATTATTGTGAGTTGATCGAAAGTATTACAGCATTTCCAAAATCCACATACGCTTAATTATACTCCCTCACCGGGTAGCTTGATGGGAGAACATGAGCTTAAGTCGAGGGTTTGGCTTAGGATAAGCTAATCTTCGGCAATCAATCAAGAGCATCTGGCTCTGACGAGGTAATTGGTCTTCATCGAGCACGACAGGGCAGAGGGCTCTCTTGTTAAGGAGACAACGGGTTTCCCCGGTGGAAAAATTGTTTGATCTTCGCTGGTATTTATTTGATGACGTTTCGGAATAATTAAAGCTAGATTTCAGAGACAGAGAAAATATAGCGTTTAGGTAGAGATCGACCGCAGCATTCGAACGATTAATAAGAAATTGTAAACGGAATTAATCTATTTATACACTCCAAAATTACAATATTGCGTTCAATTTAAATCGTAGACGAACCTATATCGGTTGATAGTATAATCTATATCGCACATTTACACACGCTAATTATCTTTGTTTGTGCTTTCAGGTAAGGGCCACTCAAAGTATCTTAAAATAGACAACACACGTCGAAGACACGAATTTAACCAGTCGAGAGTTTTGGGATATTTAATTGCTGGAGGTAAAGTTATGAAATTATACTTCATCCTAGTCACTATTCATTTTGCGAATATTTTTGTACCTGGGTGACCCAAATTGAACCGATCCAACCCATTATCCGCTAATTCGAATAATGTCACAAGCTCTCTTCTCCTTACATCATCGTTACGTGTTTTCGTGTTTGAAATGTGGACGACGTGTGCTCGCGGGTTTTCACGAAAAATACCAAGATGGCTGGGCACTTAGCAATTTTCGGGCCATCTTATAAATAGTCTCTAATAATCAATCGAATTTGTCACGGAACGAGTGTCAATATTTGAACCTAAAACTAGGAGAGTTTATATATAGATATTTATATATAAATTGTCAAAAAAGATCTCAGAGATCTAATCCTCGATCGCAACGGTGCACCAGAGTTCGGTGAATCCCAATGAGTCTGCAACTTATGCGAGCGACGTGCACACGTGGTCTAGATGGTGTATTCTGAACCTATCATTCGTTGAAAATACGATGACTTGGTAACAGTGAGTCGTTGTTGAGTTTTAAGGGTTGAAAATGGGGGGGTTTCATTCTTTAGACTCGAGAAAAATTTAAAATGAATTAGCGATTAGTAGCGTGTCGTACCGAGAGGTTTCCACGGAATGATGTCAAGGCCGCGACCCAATGCGAGGTCGTTGGCCCCCGTCGCGTTCTATCCCCTTCCACCTGGGTGGTGTTTTTTTTTCTTACTCTTTCACCGCCACTAACAAGCATAATCGCAAAGTTCGCCGGTAGAAACTTCTTCGGCTTTCCGTCGTTGGAATTTTCACCGTGCTCGCCAGGAATCTGTGCCGGGAATGCTGGTTGTTGTTCCGCGAAACGGTACCAGGCATTCGGGGGAGGGGATTCAATGGGGGGTGTGAAAAGTTTGCGCGACGAGGGTTGCTGAAATATTGGAACAGTCGCATTGTCAAAGCGTTCTAACATAGAAAACACCTTGATCGTACGATTTACTTGCTATTTCAAACATATATTATTGAATTTTAACACGTTGACAGACCAAACCCCTCAAATTGTTCACGAAAACGAAACTTTGTCTTTGGAAAATTGGAAACTAGCATATCCAATTCAGGATTTATTTTCTCTAACATCTGATCTTGAAGATTAATTTTTTTGGCTCCTCAGTGAAAAATTATGTCACCCACATATGGGTAACGTGGTAGTCAATGTGTTAAATTTGTTCATAGATAGAAGCTCGACACAAAGAACTTGTAACCAGTTAGACTAGTACTGCAAGGGGTTAATGTATTCGATTAATGATCGAAGCTTGATATCTGTAAGAATATATTTTTCTTGCATCGTTTTCAACCCCGTCGCTTCTTTCTCGAAAAATGTCTGACTTCTGAGGTGCGCGATGCTCAGGTCAAGGATCTCAGAGTTAGTCAGACGTTTAAAAAGAGATCGAAAATAGTCGAATGGTTCGAATAGCTCGAAGTAGAATCGTACAAAACGGTCCTAATCCCGATCGTCTGGAGATCGAAGTATCCCCTGGCTCGGTTCCGCGCGTGAATGGCCAGGACACGATTCACATTAAGGTCTCGTAGAGAGCCGCTCGATAAATATGCGACGCGCATAACCGAGGATCGTAGGAAGTCCTCGTCGCGAGGCTCCGTCGCTTTCTTTCTGCTGGTTGCATTCCCCGGTCGCGGGCGTAGAAGTCGCGATTAGGATCGGTGTCGGTGACCCGTCATCGTATCGATCGGCCTCTTAATTAAGCCGCGTCAGAATCCGACACCGTATCCGACCGGCGTCTGATCTGCATGATAAAAGCCGTGTCGCAATTAAACGTTGATAATTATACCCGCGATTCCTATCGATTATTGTCGCGTTCCTAATGGAAGTCGATGAATATTTCCCAGCCATTAAATTTTACGCTCGTGTTCGCGTTCTCCAACGATCCATCGACGCTTCTATTTCGCTCAAATTTCGTGTATACCTTCAATACATGCGTCGTTACAACCCGTACTAGAACGAAGTCAAAATAATTATTCTTTCTATTTTTTAAAAAAATATTTAATAAAAAAATGTATCCTAATTAATAATTTTCATTTTGTTGGCTTAGATGAACAGAATGTTTGCAATCATGGAAGCCATTAGAACACTTTTTTGACTATTTCTCGTTGCAAAAATTTGTGAATATTGCTTGCATAGTTTCTTTATAAAAAGAATGCCAAAGTGTTTTACAATAGAAGACTCCCTTAAGTTTTATCCGTGGAAAATTTAAATCGATTGTAAACCAGAATGTGTCCCGATTGACTTAATTGAGCGAGTAGCGTATTCGGTTCCGCGTCGACGATAAAGATCGATCGAAGGAAGTGCAGGATCGAACGTTTCGTACGCGGCAATCGATAATCCTGAATTCTTCCGCTATGATGCCTTTCCACGGCGCTGTGTCATTGCACCAGCGGAGAGGAGAAACGGGTTGCATACAGAGTACAGGATGAGGGGGCTAGGCACCCTCGCGCACGCATGCACAATGCTCGCGGAGGGTGCAACAACCTCCTCCACCTTGGACTAGGAAGAGGAGAACGGGCAGAAGGAGAAGGACAGAAGCGACTGACGCGGCGAGAGAGAATAGTCTACAGTCGCATTTTCAAGCACGCGTTCGTCTGCGAGGTGATAACTCGCGGGAGCGAAATATCGTGGAACGCTGAGTTGTTTCTTTTCTGACGACGACCAGACGAGCACCAGACTTTTCCCTGACTCGAGAGGATCGCGTCGAATCGACTCAAGATGTACGTAAATATTCTGAGACCACAAACTAACGATTCGAACGAAAAACAATCTCGTGAGCAACAAAGTATTCAAAGTCCCAAAATTCATGAGCTTTTCCCGTTTCGGGGAGGAAATCCTCTATAACGAGGGCACAGACAACGATCGAAGAGGAGCGTTGGTCTCGCAGACAAGATACGCCTAAATATTCCGAGACCGCAAACTAACGATTCGAACGAAAACCGATCTCTAGAGCAACGAAATATTCAAAGTCCCAAAGTTTATGTGTTCCCTCCGTTTCGGCGAGGAAATCCTCGCCACCGAGGGCACGGACAACGATCGAACAGACGCATTTATTATTCCTATTGGAGCATCGGTTAGAAAACTCGCGTGTGCAGCCCTGGCGCAAGGGCTTCGTACTCCTCGAGCAGGAATATAAAGCGTTTTATGGGTCTGTCTGGCGCGCGAGCTCGGTCGTGTAAGGCCTTTAGCCCCTTCCCGCGTCCTCGGGCTCCGTTTGCCGCCAGGACTCTCTGGCTCCGGGGTCCTTGTGCCCATCCAGCACGGATTCTGAACGAAACGCCTCGGTTGCGCCGGCCAGCCTCCTTCTATCTTCGTCGTTGTCCATAAACGCGACGAAGCCGCTATAAATCAGACCGTTTGACGAGGAATGAATCGCGTTCGCGGTTCGTTAGAAAATTACTGCGCCCGCTGGACGCGGAGGTGGCCCGTTCCAGCCGATGACAAACTAACCGGAAGCGTTGGGAACGATCTCGGTACATATTCGGCCGCGTAACGCGAACCGTTCTTTTCTCGGCCGAACCTGGACTATGTTTCTCTTTGAACGCGCCCGCCGACGAAACTAGGAAGATTTTAGTCTGTTTCGCGGTTCGTGAAACGGCCATTGTGCGCGCTAAATGTGCCCAGCCTAGCCCAAAAGCGAAATTACTTCATGCTGTAGGAACCCTCTGTACGCGCTCGTATCGTAACATCGCGTTTCTCAGATTTACGTACGCTGTTGCGCAACGAACCTACTCGCTGGCTATCTTGAGTCTACGCTCCTTTTGCTTTATCAATTCGTTACTTTATTTATACTCGCGACTCCTTCTCGCGTTTCTTTATTCCTCCAATGCAATCTTTATTAAAGAAGATGCTCAATTACATTGTAAACATTTATCATACTCCGTCTAAACTATCTGTGTTTATCGTTAAACTTTCCAGTACGATCCGTTCTCTCATAGTCACGAAGCATTCAAGCATCTCTTCTTCGATAAAGATATCTTGAGAACTGATAATTTTTTTGCCACGATACCCTAATAATTGTTAAAATATGTCCAAGATCCTACAAACGTAGTGCTTTTCGAACCACTTACCTTTCTCCTTTGGCATTCTTTCATAAATTCATTAATAACGGAGTTACGACCACCTTGTATACACTAAGAACTAAAATTTTCTAATATTTCCCAAGCATAGTAGGAGTTCTCTTTCATATCGTTTCCTCTGCTACGTTTCTTCCTCGAGAACTTGGTTGGAAAACGCATCGCGTAAAATTCCGCGAGGAATTCGCGCGCAATCTTCCGCCGACCTTTCGAAGATCTCCTCCTCCGGTTCTATCGCGCAAAGTGCATTCACGCGGTTAACGCGTAAACGGCCGGGTTGATGGAAGTCGCCTAACGCTGACGACAGCCTGGAATCCGCGAGATTTCCGCGGGCGATCCCCTGCTCGCCGCGGATCTACGGATTTATAACGCTTGGTTGCAAAACGTATTGCGCCTGGAACGATCCTCGGTCGTCGGTGCAGTCGCACGCAGCGCGAAGTGAAAGTAACATTCTAGACACGTGATGCGGCATCACGCTGCACCGCGCGGAAAAATGCATCGCGCTGCACCTGTGTGCGCACACACACGCCGCGCCGCGCCACTATTCAACCACCGACACGTGTTCCCCGTCAAGGAACACGCTCGTGATATCGCCAGGATACGGCGTCGGATCGACGAAGGAAATCGTTATTTCTTCGCGCCTGATGTCCCTTCGTTTGTTAGCGCGATCCTCGTTTTTCCATCCGCCTTTAATCGGAAGATGTTTGACGTCAGAGTGTACCCATTTTTTGGTACTTCTGTTATCTAGATTGTGTGGTGTAAAGTTCACTCGGGTTTCAAATTCTTATATATCAAAATCGACACATTTTTACATTCACGAGATATTCGTAAAACAAATCTGTTCTTTCTCGTGACCATTTCTTATAGGAACAAATTTAAACAAAATTAGATAGTATACGTTTGATAAATTATGTGGAATTAAATCGTATGTCAGGGGATTAAGAAATTGGCGTATCTTTACTTTCAACAAGGTTGAATTTTTCGAAACAGCAGCAGCAGTCTGACAAACAGCAACCCTTCCCAAGATACGCGTCAAGTGTCTTGACCTTTTCCAATTACTTGGATGCCAGGGCTCTTTTCAGCGAACCCTTTGCCTACCGAGCTACTCGAAAACACCCTACTGGCGGATTTCACAATACTCCCACCCGGGCTGACAAACATCGGCACCCCTTTGAATCGGAGAATCCCGAGCGTCCTGACCTTCTCCAACGACACCGAAACGAAACCGACCCCTCCTCGACGGACTCTTTCTAGGGGCTCACCCTTCTTCCAAGGTTCACAATCAATCCCATCAGCACGACAAATACCAACCCTCTCGAAACGTATGTACCTGCGCGAGTAAATACCTTGACCCTCGCCCGCCGCTCGTAAAACCCCTTCAGCGTGACGTCCCGTGGAACCTTTCACCGATTCCGCGATAAAGCTGGCCCCAAATGCGTCGCGCGTCGCTCGCATAAATTCTCGAGAAGACGCCAAACAAGGCGTCAAGTTCGCCTCTCCCAACTTTTATTGTCGAGCGTCTCCCAAATTATTAATCGTCCATCCAACGAGGGCAACTATTTTACCCGTTCAGTTTCATTATGAATTTGTTAGATATTATATTTGTTAAATGATTGAAATTGACCCCAGCACCTAAAAATAATTTTTCCAGAATGATTTGAAACTTTTCCTAAACCCAAGCTGCGGAGAGCTACCATTTAATATAATCAATAATAAAACTCAATTCCTGGGGTTAGAACCAGAATACAGGATTCCAATATTGCACCTTCTACCTGCATCACTCATTATTTACATTTCTAATTTCCAAAACCCTCGATCAAATATCTAGTTCTCCTCCACCCCAACGAATACAACCCCGTTTCGAAGGAGCCTCCGAGTCCGAGAATTTGAGGGACCGGAAAGATCACGAAACAGCGATACGATCGATGAATCCTAACTAACCCCAGACCAATTCGGTCTGAGCATCAGCCCCCTGGCGATCCACCCCTCGGAGATGGAACTCCTCGAGCGGGAGAGTCGCGGCGTCGATTGCTAGCGGTGTTGCACGTTGCGTTCGGTGCATTTAACGGGTGCAGGGAACGACGGGGGGGAAGGGCGAGGGGGAGGGGGACGCGGGAGAAAGAGACGGAGAGCGTCGGAGTCTGGCGGTAGAGGGGTGGGAGGCGGGGCGTCGTCGGCGACCTCCGGAGAGGACGAGAGGGGTGACGGAGAACGAGCGGGGAGGTGATGCGGTCGGAGGAAAGTGGCGGAAGGACGACGAGGGGGTGACGGCGGGGTCAATACACCCGTAATCTCGGTGAAATGCACTTGGTCGCGACTACCGCGGCTACTATTGCCGTTACGCGAGCCCTACCGAGCCAGAAATAGGGCCGCGCGCGAGCAAATATCGGGACTGGCCGGGGGGTTCGCGAGAAACCGTCGCCGCGCGGCGCTGCGGGTTTGCTCCGGTTTGAAGACATTCACTATGTCGTTCGAAGACGTTTCTGACTGTTTGAAGGCGTTTGTGTTGCTGGGTGAGGGGAAAAAGAGTCCGAAACTAAGAGGAAGGTAGTACTATGACATGGTCTCTGATCGAATTATCGTTTGAAGAGGTTTGATGTCGATTTGAAGGCATTTACGACGGAGTTAGGGTTCAATTTAAGTATTCGAATAATAACGGAGCAGCGTACCGTGGTCCGATTTCTAGAAATTAATTAGAAAACTGCCATGTTCACCGGAACGAGAACCAACAACCAGTTGACCGAAGAAAAATAAGGAAGAGATCGTTCGACGAGAGTCGGCGTCCTCCGTTACGGAGATTCCCCGAGACCGTGATTCCGCCCGATTCTTCTTCACGACTAGCTACTCGCGGTTTTCCCCGTGAAATTAGAAAGTCGCCTGGTGCAAGAGGATGCCGGTTCCCGATATTAGAACCGGCAATTACCGTTGATCCGCGATCGGGCCGCGAGATTCACGATCGGTATCTCGTTGGTCGCGCATAAATTCTCCTATCCCGGATAGGCCGGCCGTCGTTTCTCGTTTCCACGCTCGCAGGAAAGTAGTCGCGTGCATCCCACCGTTTTGTATCGTGTGGCTGGCTTGGAACAACATCGTCGACACTCCCACCTGCAACCTAGTTCGCGTCGATATTTATAACGAACCCCGAGGCGAGACACCGCGTCGAGTTTTCGTTCGAGAACGCGCTTGATTTTCGACGAAGGGAGCCTGGAGGGTTGCATCCACGGCGATTACGTCGACGCGGCGATGATCGCTGGAAAATGGAACCGAAGGGCTACGTTTGAGACGTTCTTTGGGTCAGTGGGACCGGCTGGTCCTTGGAAATTCTCTTCATTTTCATGATTCTCGATCGAATAGACAAGTTTGAGAAGGGATTTCATTTTCAAATATTCTTTATTAAAAACTACTGTATGCAAAAGTACTTATGCTTTGGTTCTTTAAAAATTGTCTCTTATTAAAATACGTGACGATAGCAAAGGCGTAATTGGCCTTATTAAATGGCTACACCCTTCAGTCGTTTTAATTGACGCTGGTGCTACATCATAGTAATAGCAGAGCTCGCAACGTGGCATTACTATGTAATAACAACGAGAACGTTAATTCTGTTTTGAATAGTGACACCCTGTCGATGGAGACGCGGTCTTCTCATTTTGCTTATCTCGGCGAGTTATCTAACGGAGAAACGAGCAAAAAAAGGTGGCCAGAGAAGGGAGCAAAACTCGACGAGCCGGCTCGCCGACCTAAAAAGACGATTCAGGATTCAATAAAGCGATCCACTCGACGATTAATTGATCCTGATAATTTATTATGGGACATGTTTCTAAACAGCCTCGGTAAACCACTTCGCGTCGCGGATACAAATGTTGCCTGTTGAGTTACGAAAACAACGAACAATACGAGGGCGTCGTGGCCATTTATTATACGAGTAGCGTCGATCGACTACGGTAAATCGTCAAATTATTACGATCGCTTGATCGAACGAGAATATATTTACAAATGAAATCGGTGAAATTGGAGCAACGGTCATCGAGTTTTGTCTTATTACTTTCTAATTGGGTCAAGTGGTTTCACATACGATGAAAGAAACTTTTATCTTCTTCGCAATGTCTTCGCTGTACCGTCGCCATCGCGAAAAACTTCACTTTCGTATCGCAGAAATAAGTCCCCGACGAGTTTTCGATCATTTTTCAAAATTGACAGAGGTCAAGAACAAGTATTAAAAACATAAAGTTTCTTTTCAACGATTAATTATTCGCTGAACGTTCTCCGCGTTCTATGCGACTTTTGATTGTTTATTCAAGTTCTGTATGAATTCTAAGCGGTTCTGCGTGAGTTCTGAATGAAATGTGTGTTCCATATAATTATACCAACGTCGCGAGGGCAGTGATGCATGGTGCTTAGAAAATACACTAGACTATTTATTGCTATGAATATTTCATCGTCCGCGTGGACGTTTAAGTCGTATTTACAATTCCAGATACGGACAGCCAACGCGTTAGACGTTTCCATTGCTCTCTGCTCCGCAAGAACTGAACTTTGCGCACTTTCCTCTCTCGATACGCACTTTCTAATGATGCTGGCCTTGCATCTCTAGGTTTCTTGGAACTCCCGTGCTAGGAAACTTTCTTCGTGGCAATTCGTATTGCAAAATCCGTCAATTACTGGAAATGAGACCCTCGACAATCATCTCAACTATTTTAAAACATATAGCCAGGGTTGATATTTTGAAAAACTAAACTAAACACACATAGAACTCGTTAGAACATGCTCGGAATTCGTAAAGTGCACCGCATCGATAACTCACAAATGAGTCCAACTTATTCAGAACTCGTGTAAAAAACGGAGAACGTATAGAACACATTCTGAACTAATATAGTTCGTACAGAACACTTGAAACCTCGATAGAAACGAACCTGCAACCAAAGCACCCATATATCTTGTGTCTAGAAGAGGAAGAAGATTTCTCGTCTTAGAATTTATTTAAAAAAAATAATCCTCCACTCCTATTAATTAGTCGTTAACGTTATTAGATGCTGTAAACGTAAATAATTGCACCGAACTCGATTTGGGGCTCCGTTCGAAGGCTCGCCGGGGACCGGAAGCGTGACGGAACCGCGCGCGACGACCGATCTTCCGCTTCCGCGACGAAGATCGCGACCGATCACAGAAATTCTTGGACCGTGTATCGACGTATCGCGACCACGTTCGAGCCTTGATCGTCGATGGGGCTGTTAGCGCGAGCAACAACGCGGGACGAACGCGTCGACGCGGCTGCAACCGCGTTCAAGGCTGCGGCGCGCATTCCGTTGCGGCTTTTACCACTTTCCAGCTCACGTGCGCCGGAATGAGCGCTGGTGGCAATGCGCAAATGCGCAACCGGGCGCGCGGGAACCTGTTTCGTCGGTCCTGCCGGTTTTTTGCCATTCCCCCCCTCCCCCTTGCTCCGTCAACCTTCGTACAGGGTGATTCTAGTAACCGGGACCTGGTCGAAGCTCTCCTCTAAGCGAACGAACAGCAAAAAGAAAGATGGCGGCCGGTGGTCCCGCTGCAACCACTCCGGAAGCTCGTTTGGTAGTGTCTTCTCATTTAAAATTATTTTATTTTGAGTGAAATGGAATTTTTCCTGATCTGAATTTTCGTGATCTTAAGTATTTTTGCTCTTTGTAACGAGGAAAAAAATTGTGTGAGAGGAAAAGTCTGGTTGCCTGGAATTAATTTCCAAAGAAGTCTTCATGTTCATTCGTATTCTTTGAAAATTAATTATAGCGAAGCCATATTATCGACAAATTTTACTAGACAAATTTTTAATAGACACTGTTTCTAGAGTGCAGGAATATTTTTATTTTTTTGGTATTTGATCGTTGAATCTAAAATGGCACCTTTGCCTAATGTTAACAGTGTGGAACAAGCTATACACCATTTTTCTTTATGATTTTCTGCTGTCTTCGTTTGGTACGGAACTATACCAACACCATACGTATGCACGTATGGCTAAGACTTAGGGGAAAGGTTGCTGGGCGCTGTTTTATACTATTGCGGATATTGACTGTGCTCGTCTGGGTTACACGAGCTATGATAATTACCAGCTGGCGGCTAATTGGCGCGTTCCTGCTACATGTTCCGCGAGATGTTTATGTTATTCTCGTCGAGTTTACGTGCCGCTACTTTGCTGGCCGCTGCTTCGTTTTGTCCCGCGGTCGAGTCTCATTAGGGAACTTTGTCGAGATTATACGCAACTTCGAAGTCCATTTCAGCGTGTCTTCGCACTTTATTGGCAAGTTTGGGGCGCCGATATTCGCGAAAGGTTCCCTCAAATGTGCTACACAGCATGGTATTACCGCAGATTAAGATTATCTTATTAAACTCGCATTATATAACATGCCTGAAAGATTCCTCGGGAAATGTATAAACTGTGGCATTATTCCAAAGAGAGACAATTCGTATAAAACGACTTTTACTAATGTGTAGTAATAGAGAACACTTTGAAAGATCCATCGTGTAACTAATGTCCTGTAAAATCGTACAAAAATTTCGAGAAGAAAGTTAATGGATTAAGGGAGAAAATTGCACGCGACCGATTCTCTCCAAATGGAACGACGCCACGGACTTTCGACGGAAGATGGAAACGATTCGTTTAAATAGCCAATCGCTAATGAAGCCCGATAGCTAGAAAGTGCTCCTTTATCGGTCGGGTTTTACGGGGACGTTTTTCTACCCGGCTGGAGAAGAAAAAAATCGCCACTCTTCGGCCACTTACTCGTAATCGTCGTCAACGGGGTTTGAGAAATAGGCGAACGCGTTTGCAAATTAATTTTTTTCGTCCTCCCGGGCGCGTCGACCCTGTCGCCTCGTTGCGAAATCGTTCGACGAGGGGGGGCTAAAAAATTTCCGCGGCACAGTTACTCGAGTTCGTCGCTGTTCCGAGGGGCCGCAAAAAAGGAAGGAAAAAAAAATAAATGAAAAGAAGTTTGAGAGAGAAGAGAAGCTTCGGTATATGTGTGTGTGTGTGTGTGTGGCCTGTAACGCGAGGAAAGTTCGTCCGCAATTCCAGCGACTCTAATTAAGCTTCTTAAAATCGACTCTCTTCGATCCCCGACTTCCAATGTCTGATGGAGTAGTTGGGAATTCGTAGTTCGGAGTTCAGGAGTTTTCGAGTTTCGCAAGTTCCGTGCAAGCGCGATTTTCGCGAGACTGAATGTGGACTTACGATGAACGAAAGTTTCTCCGATTGGGAGGACAAATATTGGAGCCCCGGGTCCGTTATTTAACCGGATGTTCGATAACTCGAGAAACGTTAACCATTTTCGGCCCCCGAACTGTTTTAATATTCCAGTCTAATGGATTTACGGGCAATTTAACTATTTTTTGACAGTCTTGGGCGTTACTCGAACGGGGAACGAAATGGATTTATTCGTTGGTAACGGCACAGTATCCTAAATTATGATCCCGGGTGTGAATATTTTAATGCGTCCGTTAATTAATTTTGTTACTCATTGATCGAGCATGGAGCAGCCTTTGATGCTTCCATTGGTCTACGTGAATATTGTAACATCAAATTTGTTTCATCAATTCTGTTTCAGCTGCTCGTAGATACGTCGAATGTAATAATTTTTAATTTACGAGTTCATTTTCACATTATTTGATTGTTGGAGAGCTGAAAGGGGTATTGTAGATCGCATAAATTAAATCGTAGAAATATAGGTTTCGATGAAATATTTGAATATTAAATTATTGGAATAGTCCCGGCCGTATAATTAACCCGTCGCGATCCTCGATCGGAGAGAAATTCCGTCGGAAACCGTCGGGTGTAAAAATTGCCGGGAGTCGAGAACCCGGACTCTAACCGCGCTGCGTCCCACATCAGCGTCGGAAACAATATCCACCTAAATCTGCCTATGAATCTCCAAGTCGGCTATCGTTGCCCGATATCCAAGAAACGTCCTCTCTCTCTCCATCCGTCTGCCCCGGTCGCGAGAAAGCACTCGCGCTAGCGATGGGATCAAGTCGAACACGTACTTGCGAATTAGAGTCAAATTCAAATCAGTAAGTCGAACGCTACTCGTAAATTGGCGTCGAACTCCATTTTGTGCAAGAAAACGCCCTTATCAAGCTCTCAAATTCGTTACCTCGATTACTGCAAGAAAGAGAGGCTGGAAATTCCTACAGTAATCGAGGTTCTAGTCTGCTATAAATCAGCGCACAAAATATTCGAATGGTACTCGTATTCATCGAATATTTAAATACCTGGAGTGTCCAAACGTAAGAAATTTCGACGAGTCGTAGATTTTATTGTCCCATGGAAATTATGTAGGATCCGGGGAAGTCTCGAAGGGACGGAAAAGAGGGAAACTTAGGGGGGAAACTGGGCAAAGGCGACGCAGAAGGAAAGAGTGGAAGTGTATCGAGAAAGATGGTCGAGCGTTAGGCGAGGGGTGTCGAAGGGGTCGGTGAGAGGAGTGGCGCGCGACAGAGAAAAGGGGGGAAGGAGAGCACGCGGGGGAAAGAGAGAAAAAAATGGTGGAACTGGTCACGCCCGGCTCGCCCAGGTTGGGCCTCGACAATCGCGACGTTTTCAGGGCGAAAAACCGACCCGGAACCCGTCTCCGTCGGCCTGGCTGGAGCGCGCGCGCCTTGGGACCGCGGCAGGCCCGCTCCGCAGCAGGCCACGCGGAAGTGAACGGCGCTCTCCGACGATTTTTCGGCCCAGAAAACGTTCCGGCGTGGGTGTCAGCCTGGATACCTCGTTCGATGCACTCCCGCGGCTAGGAGGCACGGTCACCTTCGCGGCCACCACGTGAACAGGTAAGCCGTTGCAGCTGCAAACTGCACCGACGATCCTCCGGTTCTCTGTGTGCGCCGGGGAGACCATTCCGAGTCCTGCTGAACCGCCAGCTAGCGATGGGACCAAACTATTGCTCGAACTTATCCTCCAACTTCACCGTTTTCAAATATTCGAATTTCGAGTACCGGTATTCGAGTATTTGAATACTTGTCGAATACTATTCGAACCCTTATTCTTAATTGAGGTATTCGAATTTGGGACTGTTCGTAAATTTTCAATTTTTGCATCATTCGTAACTATCTTATTGGAATATTTGACTGTATCTATTCGAGTACCGTTCGAGTATTGTTCACTAAAGTAAAGATGTACGGTATTTATCAAGTCTAACGAGTTTACGTTTCCCCAAATTATTTTATATTCTATTAATATAAAACACTAAGGAGCTACTGTATTTTTCTCCCTGTATACAAACCTGTATTTATATATGCTTATATACGCGCAGATTATTGATAATTTTCTATGCATCGTCGATTTCACTTACCGCATGCGTGACCCAATTCAGCCAAGGAAAAGATATGGTATTTATACTATGCAAATATACGAACACTTCCTTATTTGAACAATGGTACTCAAATATTCGAATACTCGAACTTTATTCGCAGCATTCTAATACCTACCAAAATGTTTTGCTTGTCTAAGAAATACTTTGCAGTAGTAAATACAGTAGTAATATTTATAATTCATCCCAGCTACTAGATATATCTTCTATGGAGGCATCGATCATATACAATTATTTAAAAAAATCGTGCTTTAAAACTGCAATTATTTTCTAAAATTAATCCATACTCGAATGAAACTTTTTATCCATCAACCCTACCAAAATTGCTACTATTCAAAAGCTAAAAAAATTGATTGAAAACGTAAAATCTCGTTTCCAACACGTTCAAAATACTTTCCACTCTCCTTAAACACCCATGAAATAGAACGTGCAATTTTGTAAGCCTCCAAAGGGCTGAGGAGCGAAGAATTTTGCAAAGGCAGATTCAAGAAGGGAGGGAGAGAGGAAAGTGTGTCGATCGCGCGCGATCGTCCCGAGGGAAAATCGATTTCGCGCTGGAAATGCATAACGCGAGGAATGCACCGTGCACGCGGTGCATCAATCGGTTGATGGTCACCAGATGCAGTAGCGTAGTAAGCGATCCGTACCTGGCGGGACGCCTACAGGTTTTCCCAGTCCGGTGTCGCGTGGGCAGACCTTTGCTCGCGCGTATTTACATCAATTCGGATATCGCGGACGCCGTTCCTCGCCAGCAAGTCGCTCGAACTCGGTCAGCGAGAACCGCGTTTTCTAATCTGCCTTGTTAATTACCGCCGCGAGGATCAGTGACCAACGGAGAACCAGCCACGAGGATCCCGCACCGGATTTCTGTCAATCATGGTGGCAGCCTGCCTGGACGAGAACTCGTATAAGATCCTCCTTTTGGTCCACAGGTATTTCCCAGCGTTTCATTTGCTCTTCCAGCCAGAATTACGCCTACGTTTTCTTTTATTCCATTCCTTGCTCGAGAAAGTCTTTCGCTATATTTAGACGAAGACGCGATTCCTTCGACGGAGAATATTTTATTCAAATATTCGAATACAGAAAAATTCGACAAATGTAACGATTCGGAATCGACTGTTTCGAAGTGCTACGAAGCCCCAATTTGACACGCGAGTGAATTGAAAGTGATTTTCATTCGTGAACAACCTGGTATGTATGCCGATTATCAACGAATCGTAGACTTAAAAGGGAAAGGGAACCGATTCGATAAAACAAGAGTTAAATTCCCGTCCGCAGAAGCCGCAGAACCTGTCCGTCGTGAAATCGTGCTTTGATCCCCGGCGTCGTTTAATTGCTACAGTGTTTAACTCGTCGATCCTCCGCGAGCAATCGTAGAAAAATTTCTCAAAGGTTCTAATCAGCCATCGAACCAGCAACTCGTCCCGTTTACGGACGCGCGATATCCAGAAACTCTGGGTGCCTCGCGTTCGATCGCGGCGTCATTAATCATTAGCTGCCCTCCGGTTACGCGAATAACGCGGGAATATTCCGCGAGGACGACACCCGGGCTCGCGCTAATATGACGAGCCTGACGTTTGCTCGACGCGAGCGATTAAGAAGGCGCGGTTTCCTGCCGCTGGCCAGCTCGAGATTAATCGCGTCCCTGAACGGAACAGCGTGTTTTATAAATCAAAACCAGAAGATGGATCCACGGAAAAACGAAATCCCCTCGTTCGCCGTGAACTTTTAACTTTTATCATTTTGCAACGTTTACTTAGCGGAGCGCGCGAAATTTCTATGATTTAAATTCCAATTTTCCGTGTAACCGGCGACCAAAATCGACCCGAAGGTAAGAACGCGAGTAAATTGGGAATGTTTCGAAGCCCGGAGTGGCCCTCGATGGAAAGAATATTTTCCACCGCGTACGTATTTCCCAACGGACGCCAGTAGAGATGGAATATATTAAACTAAAGTGTTTCCCGGCCGAACGAGTTGCCAGCGAGCAAATTTTCAACGCCGTCACTTCCCATCAAAATGACGCAACTGGACGTTGGAGCGATCTTTCGCCGGAGCGATCAAAACCGACCCAATTCCCGTTGATTGTCCGTGAAGGGAGTTACGAGAGGCGCGAGAGCTCCGTAAGAAATCATTTAACGATCGTTAAGAAGATCGGTTTTACCAGCGACCCGGTGACGGATCGTAGAAAAGTTTCTCGATCGTCGTTCCACTTTTCCCTCGTTTCCTACGGTCGTTTATTTTCGTTTCGCCGGGAAACGATTAGCCCGGACGGATATCGGCACGGATTCGATTCCTTGGCGCGCGAACGTTGTTTGAAAATATTGCTTCTTTGTTCGCGACGGAGGATGCGATTAATTATTGGTAAGACAGGAAGCCGCTGCTTGGTCTGATTGCATTGTTCCGCGGTGTTCTAGCGAGAAGCTGGTGGATCCTGAGCTATGAAAGGGTGGAGAACTTCGTACGGGGGATTAATTTATGAGCCTTTTGTGTTTCCATTTAGATAGAAAGATTAATCAAGTTTATTGTTCGCGAGGATCTCCGCGGGATTTTAAGTTAATCGAACTAACATGGAACTCCGTGCTCTACACTTATTATAATGCGCTCGAAAGCCACATCTTCTTCAATTTTACCTAGATATTCCCTTTACTTTTCATCAAAACAAAATTTGATGTCAATTAGAAAGTTGTAGGAGATATAAGAAAATATTGTGAAAAACGATTCCAATTTAATTAAGTCGATGCTAATATAAATTTCGAAGAATGTCCTTCCCCGGTGACCAGCCATGGGGTTGAATAATTTTTGAATAATAGCTTGAAAGTTTTCTCTTTCCTCGAGAGTTTTCCCTTTTTCGGTAATTGACGCGGAGGGTTAAACTGGAGCGATTCTTCACTTTGAAATTCCACCCCTACGGGTTGGCAGAACGTGACTTAACTTCCGTTGATAAGAGAAGGTGCAGAAAATTGGCGATGCAACAACGTGATCGTTAGCAGCACCTATTGGCCGATGCAGGAGCTACTACGAGTCAGGAGGGAGACAGTCGTTGAACCCAAAGGGTGAACCGGGAACTGACGTGGAGTAATTGTTCCCGGCGATGGGGAGAGAAGGGGGTTGTCGGGACTTTTTTTCGGATTGACGCGGAATGACTTCATCGGACGCGTCCGGCGAGTTCGATTGCGTTTTATTAGACCACGCCTATACCGATGCAACCTGCAGGGTTGCGACCACTTGTCGACTTTCTGCACACGAATATTTGGCGAATATAATTCAAATATCGATGGTATAGTTTGGTATTTTTATAGATGGTATATCGATGGTCCATAGTTTAATTGGGACTATAAATCTTTGTTTACCTTTGTACGATGATTCTGTGTACAATATTCCAAAATTTAATTTGCGTTTAAAGAAGAACTTTGCAAGTAACGTTTCAAGGGATTAAAATTCAGAGTTACGTAAAATGTAGATATTCTACAGATATTTGATACAATTCAACAGGAATTTTTGATCAAAGGTATTGGATCGAAAGTATAAATTATGTAAGAATCTAAAACGGTACGATGAAATCGGTTTGGCAGTCAGCGTGCTAAGAGGTCAGTCGAGAAATTAGGCGATCGCCGCAAAGATAATCGCTCCTATTAAGCTTTCTGGTTTTTCCACGATCGTAGGATTTGCAAGAAACAACGGAGACACGTAGTTCCTTTTTTTCCGAGGAATGAGGCGTGACCGGTCCAAACCGATGGCCTTGCCGGTAGAACAAACGACCGAAATCGTGCGACACTCTCGATCGAAACGAGGAAAAGTCGGGAATATAAAAGTAGTCTCAAGGATTCTCCTACAGCGATCAGATTAACTTTCGAGTTCAGGTCGTGATTGTTACTTCGCCGTTTAATATTCACTTCTTAGAGTCGGTGCTAGAGTCACGGAATATAGGGCAAGTTAGAAAATACATTTTCTTTTAATAAAATAACCAATCTCCGTGATAATATGTTTGAGAAATTGTGTTTCGACGCCGTGAAAGTGTGGTTTTGTTTCGCGAGAGATGAGATTGCATGTTTTCTTTATTCTATCCTCACGAGCGGATACTGCGATCGAGTGAGTACATTCCAAATACTTTTAAAATTAAAATTGATACGTAGCTCGCGAAATATTAAAATTTGTCAACGAATAAAGAACAGTTCGAGGCGATTAATGTTCGAATAATAAATATGTTTGGCTCGAAAGCGCGCGACTCGGTTTCAATTTTCGAAGCGATGGGCAGAGACGAGTGCGTTATTGGCGTTTAGTAAATAAAACCAGGGCAGTAATTTTTCATTATGACGGAACATCGACGAATAAAAATTGCTGGTGCGGCGGTGCAACAGGTGAAAAACGAGCTAGGGGGCCAAATTCTACGCTCGATCGATGAAACACGCCGTGGAAGTGCACGCGAAGTGCAAGTTGCAACGGAGTGCATCTCTGGCGCCTCGGCTAAGCGAGAGAAATCGGTAGAAATTGGGCCAGTCGGTCAATTGGAAGTAACGAACCCTTCGCCAACGTATTATTTTGAAAATGATTCCGTCGGTGGTGGGCAGGCTCGTTGTCTGCCTCGATGATTCAGAGTAGCCACGAGAACCTCTCTAATGCTTCGCCGGCGACCTGAAATTTCGCTAGAATCGTTCAGTTAACAGGCTTCGTAGACGTTCCATTTATTGATTGAATTTTGCAATTTTGCGAGGACCCACCCACGAGACACGGAACTAAAATATTCGTACGAGGATTAGACGATAATCTTCGTTACTCTCGAATTTATTGGTAAAAGTTATTTGTTGGGAAAGCAGAAATTGAAAATTTAATTTTGAGTTTGCAGTCCTCGAGTAATGGAAGAATAAAATTATATGTAGTACAAAATATAGGTAATTGCAAGTCGAGTAATACGAATGAGAGTAACGGTATGCAGAATTTCGCGGAGAAGATGAATCTGTGGAATTTGATTCGAGGATTGAAACTGGGGGAACAAATTGGATCACGTCTGAGTTTAATCCGCGCTAGGTCTCGGTTAGATCTGTGCTAGATCTGGATTACATCTAAGTAACGTCTGTGTTGGGTCTATGCTAAGTCTATGTTAAGTCTGTGCTCGACCTAGGCCAAGTCTAGGTCTCATTTAAATTTGAAATTAATTCTGCGCCACAGAAGAAAATAAGTACGGACAATAATAGGCAGAAATTCCATTATTACAAGAGATAATTCGAAAGCTTCTCCAAAAAAAATTTATAAGAATAAATAAAATGAAATTGTCCTGGATTCGCGAGGTGCAAGCTTGCAAGATCGATCGACTTCCGAGAAGTTTCGCTGAATGATAGATAAGCTCGTAGAACATTCTTGATTTAGACTCGAGAAATTTTGCCCCGAACGTTCTTGAGGAATTGCCAATTAATATCGATTAATTTCTGGCGCTCGAGTTTATTGATTCGATCGCTGGCGACCGATACGGGATATTTTCATCCGTTCCATTATATCTTTGATAATTGCGTTACGAGTATCGAGCGAGTTGAATGACAGCGAACGATAGTTCGATAATAATTATATCAGCAAGAGGAACGTTCGACGGGGTCTCTGTGCTTAAGACAATGTTCTCTGTTCTATAAACTTGAAACGTGCGCACAATGTTGCGACGTAATTGAGGCGCCGACCGGAAACGAGATATTGTTATCAAACAGAGCTGTCCGTGGATCTGGATTGCTTTAGCGGTTGCAGAATTCCATTTCTACGATTCGCGGCGCAATAAAGACCATGGATTTGTCGACGATGTTGATACATCGATCTGCCAAGAAAAGCTGAAAGTAGTTATTCTTCGTCGATCGTAAACGGTGCAACGCGTGACTCGAATCACAATTTGTCAAACATTGCAATCCTATTCGAGTCGATACTAGACACTATCCGGTGGTCAAAACAATTCGTAATCTTTAATAAAAACTCTACAAAATTTACTCGATCGAATTTTTCCCCCCCAGCTGGAAACAGTGAAAAATATTTGCTTTTACTCAGTGTTTACTTACTATTCATAAAAATAGGAATATTTTAAACGAAAGGAAACTTAAGAAAAAGAACTGAACGTTCGAATGTTCATCTTAAAAAAAATTTGACGCGTATTTCGAGTTCTGGTTCGGAGTGCTTTTAAAGACATTCGTTTGTCAGGAGCTTAAGCGTGGAAAAAGCTCGGGGAAAAGGGTTAAACGGTCGCGAGACCCTGTTTTCCACCAGCGTCGCTTCTGCGAATTCTAAAAGGAAAACGATAGAAAGCGCTGCATCGCGAATCGCGCTTAAAAACTGCATCTCCGCGAACATCCGCGATTAGAAACAAACTTTCACGCGTTCAGATATTTTCTCCGCATTTCGCGAGGCGGTTGGTCGTCGACCTATCGGCGATGCAAACTTGGATCGACGCCGGGTGCGGACAATTTTATATGAAACTCGTTTGTTTTTCCAATAAATTGCGCGGGGAACTTTTCGCTGTTTTCCCCCCTGAGCGCTTTAAAAATCCTCAATTTTTTTCAATCGAGTTTGACGTATCGACGCTCGCGAGTGAAATTTCTCGTCGGTTTTATCGCGGTAGAAAGTTCGTCTCAACAGTACAAGCAATTTATAAATACATTTTAATGGTTGACCGTTTATTATCGATATATTATGCTGTAACCGACGAGCTGTGCTAGTCAAATTGGAACAAACAAAACGAGCTAAAGTTACCGCAAGACGTTGGGTATTCCTTTGTCCAAGTAAAAATATTCACCGTAACGCAAGTCACGGTAAATTTAATACACAAAATAATCTTGTAGCCTTTGTTAAGGAAAAAGGTAACGAAAATAAAATTAGAGAAACGTCGGAGTTCGAATCGATAATGCATCGGGGGTTCGGGAGTAAACATTCGCGCGATTAAATTTAGAAAATCGTTTCTCGGTTTCCTTTTTCCCCTCGTTCGTTTTCTCGCTAATTGTCAGGGTGCTTTTTCCGTCATTTTCCTCGTTTCGCCTTCAAGCACGAAACACATTTTAACATTCAGCGAACCGCGTCGACGGAACCGGTTCTAGAATTAAAACAACCGGATAATCGATTTCCACGGTTCGCTGTCCGTCGAAAAATGCGTCTTTACCCCTAATTTATGCGTTTCCACGAACACCAGAACACGAGTACGCGCAACCAGATGTCAATCCTCGATTTAACGATCCCCGTGCATTGTATATAATCGACATCCAGAACTGCAATTACGCGTCTGGAAATTAATGAGTTCGATGCAATGTAGTCGACGAATCTCAGAGTATTTTCAACGTTGTAAAGTAGCATAACTACGCGTGTTGTCATATAGAAATATTATAACAAATGTAGGCTCGTGCAATTCTGTTCGAAAATGGAACAGAATATTTCTCCAAATACATTCAAACTTTATGTGCATTGTGGGCTATATACTCGATTTAATATTTTGTTAAAATATGTTCTTAAGAATATTTTCATTTCTTGGAGGAAGCATTGAAAAGATTCTGAAACGAAACATCGAAAAAGCCACCCCCGGCGTCGTGTTTATTTGCCCGATCAGGGCGCAGTTTATCGGCTCGGCGACGCTCGGCGCCTGCAGCTCCGCTCGATAAGACAGCGTCCTTAATTTCCAATTATCCTGGCTATTAAGGCCGGAGAGAAACTTCGCGGATGCTTCCTTTCACATTGTAAACTCGCGGACTTGTTTATCATCGCTTTAATTGAGCCGACTCGCGAGACACACTTATGCACGGATCGTAGAGCATAGTGATTCGAAGTACGCGTTCCAGATTGAATTTTTCCCCCTCCAAGAGGAGTTTCATTTAATTAAGCACCACGCCTTGCAGCTCAGCCATTACTTTCCTGATTTTGTATCTTAAAATTAGCTGCACTTGCACGCCAATTTACTCTCACGATTTTTCTATCAACAGCTTTTCCTTATTTTTATATCGATGATTTTGTGACCTCAAATTTTCAGTTCAATTTCACCAATTTATGATAGTTTTTATTATTTATTATTTTAACCGCCCTCCAGTGTTTTTATTCGCATTATAATGACACTATTCCCACGCATTGAAATCTCCAAGAGTTATGTTCGCATTAGCCCATCGAAATTTTCATTTTTATCTGCTATTCTTACTCCAAGATCCCAGGTTTCTATCGTTATTTAAATTATGTTCGCGTCAATCACTGTCGATACTCGACGCGACAAGCTACTTTTATTCGAACAATAGATACACGGTACACGTTTAACTTTTTCTTTTATATAATAAATCTTTCAGTATCGCGCGGCGTTATGCGATAGAAATGTTTGTTACATCTAACGAGGACCTGTATTGAAAAATAGGGTCGTAAGGTTGTGCGTTATCTGTAACGATATCGTCGATGCGAATGAAAGTATTACTCGACGCCGGAATAAAATATTCGAATAGCGCTAAAATAATCTTGAATATTCAACTGCAGACAAATTTGACGAACATACTCCTATTTCTAACATTACACTAACTACCGTAACTCAGGCTACGTTTTTCTAATCACGAATTCGGGAAGGAAAAGGGCAGATTTCTACGACAGTCGATCCGAGCGTCGTGTCTCTGTAGCTCTTATCGGCGTCGCGCAGTCGTATATCCGTTAACAATTCGTTTTCTCCATCGAGGAAGTAACCATTGTTGTTTACACACACCGACGAACGCGTTACACACATACAATTGAACGGATGGAGGCGCGATGGGGTCAACGGCACGTTGGAAAACAACCGACGGTGCAGCGTTGCACACTCGTTGCATACGTGTTCACGTACGGGCGCGCGCGTTGCATTACGCGTCCGTGTGCGTGTCGCGCGGTCGTCCAATATTATCGGAGCGATTTCGATTTGCTTCCTTTTTTTTTAACCCCTTGGCGCGTGTCCTTTGTTCGCCGCGGGAAAACCGAGCCGCGTCTCGAGCGAAAGAGACGAAGAGATTGTTGCAGTCGCCGGCAAGTCCGTTTTTATTTATGGCACTGTTTGCTTCGAGCGGCTCTTTATTGGAACGTTTATCGGACAGAGCTTGTTTTCAACGGGTTATTTCTCTACCCGGCTCGGGAGAACTATTATTCCGTACACCGAGAGCTGGACGCTACAAAACGATTTTTTGGATTCCTCTTTATTCCATCGGTTTTCTTTTTTTTTTTATTTTGACAGAACTGGAAGTTATCGATATTTAGTATTTGGGACTATTTTATTCTCGAGTAGGAAATAAAAATTTTTTTTTAGATCGAAAGGAAATTATTTCTCGATCCTGGTAACCATCTTATATAGATTGCAATGTATAAAATGAGTTATGAATTGAGCATGTACGCAGCTCGAGATAGGAAATATCCCCCACCATTGTCTGTGGGAGTGGCCCGAACGAGGTGAAGCGAACGACGGGGTGGGGTTCGAGCAACGAGACGCAGAATTGCATAGTTATCGTGTGCCATTTGATACTGTTTAAAAAAAGTAAGACTATAAACGGATGACAAGAACTGGCGTTCGATTGCGAAAGAATAGGGACTCGGAACGTTTTAGTATCTTGAAAATTGTTTGAATTGAAAGGCCGATGTTTTCTATCCTTTGCCTCTTCGACGTCGTTAATGCAGGCCATAAATTAGATAAAAAAAGAAGAATACGAGGTTCTGGGACCTGAATTAAAATAATAAGAAAACGATCAGGAAGCTGATGGAAATTCCGTAAAACTGGACCAAGGTTTTCCCACCACAGGGGTTTTTATCAACTGGTCGAGCTATATAAAATATTTTAATAGAGACGTTGCGGACTGAAAATCTTGTTGCAACTATTTTAACCAATAAGACATCCACGCGTTCGGAGGACAGAGTTTTTCGAGCGTAATATACATAGTTCCATCTTACGGTTTCACGCTCGTTGCTCTTCCTACACTTATTTACATTCTTCCCGACGATCTCCTGTACGTAGACCCGCAAAAAGAGCATTAAACGAGTCGGAGTAGGCGGACGCACGCTGGCTGATGAAAGGGGAAATTGGAGGAGGGCGAAGAGAGATTTTCACGAGGGTGGGGAAGGTTAGAGGAGAGAGAGAGAGAGAGAGAGAGAGGAGAGGATTTTTCCCGGACGGTGAAACTGTCCTGCGATCGACTTTCCGTGCGACGACCCGCCGGACAGCGATAGAATCGAACGTCGCTCGAACGGTTATTCGTCGATGCTCCCTTATCGAGAATCGATTCTCGAGACACGAAGTATCGCGTGCTGCTTAAACCGGAATCGTGTTTGCCCCGACGCGACGATCGGAACGAAAAGGACGGGACGAAAACAACGATAAGAGCCGATTGTCCGGCGGCGACATTTTGCGCGATCGTCGATAGGATCACTGGTAAAATGGAGTTAAACGAAATGGGGTCTTCTTCGAAGGGTAGCAAGACTTGTACCCTCCCTCTTGGATGACATTTATGACGAATGATTTCTTTAAATTAATACTACAGCACCCGACAAGTGTGATTCAACTTTAATTTATCAATATGATTTCTAGAAATTTATCGAAGCCTCTGAATCTACAAATTTTATTAGGAACGTCATTAACGAGTATTTTAAGTCGCCTTTAGAGACATAGCGTTGGGAGAAATACGTTGATCCGTCGATAAATCGTTCGAGCAAAGGGAATTCTACTACATTTTCGTTCGACGTGCAATTTCCGACCTAAAACTGATTTTCTAAAATTGAAGAAAATCAATATCCTTGTTGAATACGCCCAGTTCATGGAACGTGGAGGCAAAGATTCTTCAGGGGCGAGAGGAACGGTACGAGGAAAGGAAAACGACAGTAACGAGTGTCGAGCATTTTTCGTACCGGTGATCGTAACGACGCTCGAAAGCCAGTAGAATAAAACTACGGAAAACGCGACAGCAATCAGAGACTGCGCCCATCGGGAACACGTCTACAGGACGCTTCAAAATGACCAATAGAAATTTCAAAAATACGTTCATTAATCCTACTATCCCATCTATCATTGTTTTCTTACGAACAGTATTTTCCAAACTCTATAAATCTTCCCTTCCCCTGTTTCAGAAAATAAAAATAACGCGTTGCAATGTATCAACTTCGATAATTACACAACTGCCTTTTATTTTTCGTGAATCTTTTTACGTCTCTTATCCAACCGTAATTAATAATCATGACGTTTCTGTTACACATATTGAATCACTCCACATTATTTAATACCGCACGGCAATTAAAGCTACTAATGATGCAGCACACATAATCGTAAGATTGAAAATAATTTTCTGTGGGGGTTAGTCTTTCAATTATTTTCTAATAATACGAAATAATTTTTAAACGCAACTTGAAACGGCCTGTAAACGATGGGCTAGTTTTCAGCCTAGATACGATGATTCTTCTTCGCGATCTATCACGATGACCATGAGGAAGCTGCGCGAACGCGCCGCGATTTTAATGGCCGCTCGTTGTCGGGCATAACTGATGCCTTTCGTTTCTGTTTTTCTGTGTTATTTCGCGTTATGAATCTTGAACGCCTGTGTACTGATCGTCCCTAACGACTTTCTCTCCTAGTTTTCCGTCTCTGGTATTCGTATTTCGTGCTCAATTTTTGAGGCGACGAACTGACTCGAATAAAAAACATTCGAATGTTTAAGAATACTTAATTTATCGTAACCACTCGTCGACGAAAAAATTATTTACCAGTCGTAAATTTGTTTTCGTTTATCCACGAGGTACACGAACGAATTTAAAGTTTCTTGAGCGCACGAAACGAACGTCGGAACGTAATTAAAAAACTAGACACGCAATTAATTCCATGAGACTGGACCACGGTCGTTTCGATTCACGGGAAACGTCGTTTCGCCTCTGTGTTCGCTAATTAAAGTACGACGGGCCTCGACGGGCGTGCAGTTTCCGCTGTTTCCCGAATACAAAGGTCGCGTTCGAAGAGCGAACTTAAAAAAATGCCACGGTCAAGGGGAGAGAACCGGAGCTTTTATCGTCGGAACGTTTGTTATTTTTAGCTTTTATTGTCATGATTTTTATTCGCCTTTGCAGCGTTCCGCGCATAGAATCGCGTCGCTCGCTTTCCGAAGTATTTCGCTTTTTTTTGCGATCTAATCGAATCAAATCGCCTAATTTCGTGTTCCCTTTTCTGATTGCAGGTAAGAATCGTCGACGGAGCGAAACGAACGAAAGCTTTTTACGCTTCGTCCTCGACAGTCTCGCTACTTCTCGCCGTTGTTCGAAGGTACGAATTCTCTGACATTTATTCTCCTTGGAAAAATGTTGAGGGGGACCGAAAACCCTCGTAAAGTCTTCTTAAATACGGTTAAGAAGCTGTTCTGCCATATTGTTTGACCTTTCAACTTTCAAACTTCTTATAGAATCGGAAAGTTGGAATTACTGAAACTTTCGGGGGTGGTTTCGTCTACTTAAGGTCAAAACGAGGGCTGGAAAACCGAAAGTTATTATTCGAGAAATCTTCGTTACTTTCGACAGTTGGAGCCTGAAAGAAAATTATTTCGAAAAATTCCACGATTTGTAGATACATAGTCTTAAATTCGGTTAAAATGTTCAAATTTAACTTCCATATGGAATTTCAATTTTTGTGAACCTTGTTGATGACTGAAACTTTACCTCGTTTTTACGGCATTTTTTACCATTAGTGTGCAAAAGGGTGACCGTTTAACGATTAATCTTGGCGTAACAGCGAAGGTTTTACGAGCTCGAGACACCAGGGGTGGTTCGACGAATTCCCAAGGCTCCTCTCTACGACGTTGGTAGGACAAAGACGCAAACGTTGTGACGATAAAACGACGTCTGCGTCGCGGGAGCATATTTGCTTTGGCGGGTATGGCCTCCGCAGTCAAGGTCGACTCTCGTCCGTCGAACACGACGAGTTCCACCCGGTTCCACGATATTCAGCTTTGATGGCCGACCTACCAACGGTTCGCGTCGTAATCGTAATTACGCCATTAAATATTTTCGCCTAATTGCCATACCGTCGGATCGTTTCGAGCGTCCCAACGTCCCTCTTTTTCGTCTCACTTTTTTTCACGTTTGTCACGTTTCCCCTTCGATGACTCGCATTGTACGATGAAATACACAAAATATCCGATAGAAAATAATCTCCAAGTTCCCTTACATCATCGTTTAAATGCATAAAATTGTTTGCTCTTAATTTGATATTTCAGTCGTCGAGGGGTGGTTGCAACCCCCGCAAGAAATTATTTTATTAATTATTTTTCCATTTGCACGGCGTTTCGACGCGCAGGAACTTTCGGGGTTCGGCTTCTGGTCGATTTCCGGTCGATCCACCCCGCGTAAGAGAAAAAGGGATGACGGGGGGCTCTTTGATTGCGTTTGGCGGTGCATTCGACGCGGTGCAACCACCAGAACCACCACACGTGTACTCGCGTGCGTGCAAGTCGGACGTTGAGTAATGATATCAAGTATATATACGACTGTGTCACGGGTCATCGGCCCTCAGATATTCTTGGCAATTCTCTCTCCTTTCCTCTTTCTCCCTCGCCCCTCCCCACCCCGTTTTTCACTCGTTCTCCCTCCTTCTCGGTCCTTTTCTTTCCTTCTGTACCTCCCTCCCCCCTTCGACGACCCTCCCGAGAGACTCATTCGCTCCCCTCGGTATCTCGTCTTCCCTCTCGTCCGGCTCGAGACTTCTCTTCCGCTGCTCTTTCTCGCCCTCTCCGCGACCCCCCTCCTGGTCGATCGACTCCTAATAGTCGGGCATTATCGCGTATAATCGCGGGAGGAGATACAGGGAATCGTCAAAGTTCGGCTACGTTGGACGTTGCTTGAATTTCGCAGGAAAAAATTCACGGTGTACGCAAAACTCTCCACGGTGTTGAAAGCATAAGTAATATCGAGCAGGCGTGTAATCGTGGATGCAAAAGTACGTCGAAAAGGAAGAATAAAGTTTTGCGATACGAGGCTTCGTTCTCAAGAAAATCGACTTCAAAATTTCTCGGGGCACGCGAGTCGCGCCAGTGAAATTTTAAACTCGATTTTCTGGAAAACCGACGTTCGTACGAAAAAAATTCGTTCTAAGTTTTCGATGCACATTTAAGTGTAAAATCATATTCCATATTATATCGTCGATCACGAGACACCCTGCGTATTCATATTCATCCTAGAGAAACAGATTCAATTTTTCTAATTCTATAGTACAGAGTTAATTTTAGCGTTCGATCGTTTTTAAAAAATCTCGCGATCGTTCGTCGCTTATTCTTTCGTGTGGTCGATAAAACAATGCGTCGCGGTATCGTTAGCGCGCCACGATCGTCTCGTGAGAAAAAAAAAGAGCCGCGACGCGAGAAAATATGAGTCTCGCGGTTGCGATTTATTTGTAGTGACACTCGTAACTTTTCATCTCGTCTTTTCTTTCTTTCATTTTTCTTTTTTTTATCGAGGCTAAGAATACTCGCCAGGCCGCTTTGTTCGACGCGACTCACTTTGGGCCGAGATAACGCTGCAATTATCATTCGAGCGATTGCCGTAGAACAAGAAAAAGAATTTCAGTTCGTGTTCTCTTTATTCGGATGTTCAACGCCTTCGTGAAGACTTTAAAAGATTGTTGATTCTTTATTAATTGTTTTTGTTTAGTTCTCTTTGCGCGGTGATGCAATCTTGAAAATAATTGTAAGAAAAATCAGCGCGAAACAGTGGGAATTTCGTGCAAGGTTCGTCGACCGATTCCGTTCGAATCGGTTCCGTTCTAAAGGGGATTAAATATTCGACGCGGATAAGGATGACGCATCATCGAACACCGTGGTCGCTGCCCACTGCAGCCTCCCACGCGCTTACGCGAAACCCACGTGTTTATGCAAACGTCAAATTTCCCGGTGGGTTAAAAGATACACGCTGTTCCCCATGGACAAATCAGGTGCCCCTTTGCAGTGACGCACTGCCTCCTGTCGCAATAGAAATTACCATACCGCGATCGGTTAGGTCGTTCCGTTCTAGAGTCGATCGCGAACTAGTCTACCTCGAGACTAGATTCGCAGAATGACCATTATTAAAATTTCAAGTTAATTTAATCTAATCTACTCATTGCTAATTACTCGTTCTCCATTGTACGGAACCTAACATTATTATTACACGTACGTAAATTGCATTGATAATAATTGATAATAATAGTATTTGTAAACACGTAATCACAGACTTTCAGTTACCGAACGTTTCGAAACAGTAAATTTTCTACGTTGCAACTTCGAATACAGAAACTTTTTTCGATTCAATTTGCATAGTATTTACATTTCAAACAAGTGTAATTGTTCCAAATCTCGAATGAAAAGTGGCTGAAATTGTTCCGAGCCTACAGCGAAGAATAACGATCAGAGGCTGGTTTTTATTTTTCGCACGTTTTATTCGTCTCTGTCCGGAATATCCAGTCCGCCCCTCGGTCGTGCCACGCTAAAATTCGATAGGATAATGAGAAGAAGGGTCAGCGCAAGCATAATTTAATTTTCTTTTTACATTGTTCGCGGCAACTCGTTAACGCGCGCGTCGTGTGGATCCAGTTCACGGGCTGTAAACGTAAATCCCGGTCAGCTGTGTTATTGGGTCATTATTCCGGGTAAACCGTGGGGAAGCGAAAATGAGGAAGAAGAAAAAGGGGGAATGGTTACCCCACCGGGGGTTAGAAAACGCGCGGGACACGAGGGTGGGGCGAGAAGCGACAGGGAAAACGTTCGCGCGAATTCACGTGAGCGAATTTGTTACGCTCGAGCTCGTCGATTTGCGCAAAACGGGCGAAAATTTTCACCCCGGACGCTGACGGTGAGAATCCTCGTCCAGATTAAATTCTCCGACAGCGAGTGAAAAATTAACGATTTGCTATTTGTTGAAATACAGAAATTATCGAAGAATGTTTCGAAGGGCAATTTTAGAAGAGTAACTGTTAAAACAGTTTTCTTTGTCTAAAAGAGTCTCACATAGGGGTTGATTTCGTTCTTCTAGCGAAAGAAATAGTTTTTGGGTGGAAACATCGCATCTATAAAATTTGATTTGCACAAGATGCTGTGGAAATAATCAACTCCCTAAATCGAGGACCAACTGCACCTCTATCGCTGACTTTTTTCAGTTTTTTCTCCCTTTCTGGAATTTGTACGAATCTCCAACGCTCGCTGGTTGGTTCCAGCGGGTTCGGAGATAATTGTGCAGTCCGAGGCGTCCCGATTCGGCTGTTTCATTTTTAGCGTGACAAAGGAAGAAAAAAGGAGCGTCTCGTCAAGTGTCGAATCAGGTGATCCGGCTGACCTCGACCGATACACCGGTTTTTCGACGCGAATATTCAGGTTTGATCGGTTCCAAGGCCGTACCATCGTAGATTATTAAATTCCATTCCGCGTCAGCTAGATGACAATTTTTAAATTAATCGTCGAATCTGCCGCTAAACGTCTTTTCAGGGATTTTTGTTGCATTAATTTTTTTGGTCGTTCTCCCGTGGTTCGTGCCAGTTTTCTCGCACGAATACTTTTCGAATCGCCCCGTAGGAGGTAATAAAAATTCACCGTGAAACCGATCGCGGAAAAAAAGAAGAGAGACGAAAGGTTTCCTGCTCGCGCGTTCTGCTCCCTTTTCTGACGCGCGTCCGTTCAGTCTGGCGGAAAATCGCCGGGGAAAACGAAAGGGAAAGGGTGGCGTTTCCTAGGGGTAATATGGGTCTCGTGGTAAGAAGTGAAAGGGAAACGGCGTGCCCAGGGACACATGGACATCCGATTGTTTTCACTTTTCGAGAAGCAAGGGTGGCCGAACTAGGGCAAACGAGTATCGATCGATGCCTAAGAGGATCGTTCCTGCGAGTAAAAAAATAATTTTGAATCGGGAAGACTGTTTCCGCCGATTAACCCCTTAAACGCCAATATTCTCTTTAAAAGACACTCGAAAGCAACACTTTTCACTAAAATTTACCCAAACGCACTGTAATTAAAAAAAAATTATTACACGCGATACATTTGAAATAAAAAATACTTCATTACTTAACATGTTAATTCGCGAAATTTGATCCTCTCTAATCGCGATTCAAATTTTATTCATAGTTTATTACCTTTCGTGCGATTTTTTGTAATTACGTTCCCCGTGTACGGAATTATACTCGTTATTCCAGTTTGCGCGTTTATGATCGGGTTTTTTGCGATCGTCTAAATTGTAATTAGAACTTGAGAATGACTGGAATTGCGGAATGGTTTCCCTGGGACTAATGGCGCTGACAAATCAACTCTGTCTCGCCTTTAGGCGCGCTCGTGACGATAAAAATGTACTAGACTCTCGTTTAAGACCGTACATTTTATTCGAGAACAATTCGTACGGTGAAATTATTGAATTTCCAATTTTTATTCAACTTGGATCTTTCACTCGTTACTCGAAACGGGTATCCAGATAAGAATTCTGCCGATCTCGGTTTTATTATTAGTGTCGTGATCGAGAGAACTGGGACAAATCAGCCGAGCCAGCGTCGAAATATCGCGAACGTTCGAACGCGAGAGGGGAGGCTAACCGCAAGATTCTATAGAGACACCGTGTATATACGGTGCGGCAAGAAGCCGAGAACAGTCGAGCGGACTCTCGTAGTCGTGGAACAGTGACCCCCTGGACCAGAGATACAGTTATTGCGTTTACTCTCCTCCGCGCCGGTGCACCTACCACTACACGTACACACAACACACACACAAGCTCACGTACACACAGACACGCGTATACTTGGTTGCACTCGGCCGTCCTCCGTGCATTGCACCGCTGCAGCCAGCGATGGGCGCGATTCACTTCGTCGCAAGTTTTCGAGCAATTCGATTACCATCGGGCGTTAAACTTTTACGATTTCGTTCATTTACGGACCGTGAAAACCTTCGTACACAAAATTAACAAGATAACTCTTCGATGCATACCGATATGAACATAGAACTAAACATTGAAATTCTTCGATTAATACGAAATATCGAGGCGATTGTTTGTGTCTATACATGATTCCATTTTATTTGAAAAGCGTCGTCATTTTGGATTTCGTACAATAGATCCATCGGAGAACGTTGTCTAAATTCCCACATAAGAGAATCATATTTCCAAACAGACGAAACAGAATTTCTCGAAAAATTGAACAAACTGTATTCCATAAATATGGAAAGTGGAAGGAAAAACGAGGAATTGTTTAACCCAAACACGTAACAACTCGAAGTAGAATGAGAAAAATAAGATAATAATATTAGAGAAACCTTTCTACGGCTAGGCTCTCGAATAGAATTTAGTTTCCAATCGAATTTATATCGAATTCCAGAGCTTATTCGGCGTTTCGAGGCCCTCGCTGGCTCGATGGATCTCGATCGCGATCGAGCGTCGGAACAGCGAGGAAAACAGAGGCTCGACGAGCATCGGGACCCGTGTGTGCGCTCGTCGTTGCCCAAAAATTACGACGCTTTGTTTTCGCGTCCCTGTTTCTGTGCGCCAGCAGCTATTTCTTTTTTTTTCTGGTCGAGTACGCTGCACTCGTTCCTTTTTTTTCTCTTTTCTGTATATGCAGCCGTTTCGTGCAATTCTCTCTCTCTCTGTTTTTTTTTCTTTTTGCCCGTTTCCTTGCACACGGCGTCGGTTCGGGCGACGAGGTTTTGATTTGATCGTTCGAACTCGTTTGTCGACGTCGCGGGGAAAGCTCGCCTCGTCTCGTTGGGAATTTTTTTCGAGAGCTCGCGTTTTCGCGCAGTTGCGCCCAAAATTTTGGGAGAAAATTCTGCTCCGTCCGCGTAAGAGGGAATTTTGGGTTGAAAATGTTTCTGCGATCGTCGAACCGTGAACCGTTGCTCGGGTAATTAATTAAAGAATTCTTTGACGGAGGCATGAAAAATTATTGTCGGTTCAGGGTTACGGAAAGTTTTGTCAACTTTTGGGAAATTACGAAACTGCGTTTAGAACACGATCCCTCATTTCGTCCTTTTTTGGCGTTACGATGCAGTTCCACTCGCATCGTAAACAAAAATACATATGCATTTAAATCCTTTCGTTTCGACTTTATTTAATGAAACTGATAAATGTTATTACCGCGGAACATTCCATCGGGTATTACTATAATGCTTAAAAAAAATGAATAGACTTGTATCTACAGATATCAGGAAACCACTTAGACGGTCTTAAACGAGCAGCTTTTACAAATGCGAGAATTACAACTGCAGAATTAATTTTATCTATCCGCGTAACGATTTTCTATCACTAGTTTATGAAGTATATAAAATGCTACTGCAAAAATTTACAAGTCCCACAGATGCTTTGACTTGGGTATGTAACCCAAAGTCCCATCACCGTTAGGATTAGAGTTAACAGTAATTTCGTAAGTATTACGATAGTTCGGAAGAAAGGAAAGGCACGATTGTGTTTTCTTAATTAAGAATTTTTAACTGAAAAAGTTCTGTTTCTCTTTTGGTTCAAGTGTAAACTCTGAAACTCTAGTTTTCTAATTTATCAGTTGTGATTCATCGTCGATTCGAGAGAAACTTAGTGAAAATTTTGATATCCCCCGTCGATCGTAAATCAATTTCGCGGATGATTGGGCGTGGAAACCGTTCGTATCGCGATTCTATCGACGAGTCCTGCGTGCAGCGAATCTCTCGCGACGAAAGCCGGCTGCAGGAAACCCGTTTCGTTCGTTGCGCCCAAAACGAGGTTATCTCAATTCTCGCCGAATCGCGAGCGCGCACGCGCGTAATTTCGATATTCCGCTCGATTTCTGGCACGTCGATTTCATCGACCACCGTTCGACTCCCTCCCCCGATCGATCCTCGTCTTCGATGTCCACTTGCGTTTAAACCTAGAAAGGATCGATCTCTACAATCCCAATTATTGTAATTAAGGCTGCAAAAGATAGTAATAGGTCCTAAAAGAAATTTGTCTAAATCCCTCGTACGTTCTCCGATAGTTTGTACAGAGATTTTCAAGAGTTTGGAGTTGCAAAAATCTTATTGCAATTCTCGTGGGAGTCCTCACCTTTAAGGCTGTAAAAAAATTGATTCAAAATCCTTCGTACGTTCTCCGACAGTTTGTACAGAGATTTTCAGGAGTCTGGACAATGTTCGAACTATGTTCCGAAAATATTTGAACGCCTCTGTAAACAGGTTAATCGCGCAGTTTGGCGAAAAGTTTCGGTAAAAAGGTTGATAAAAATGCGATCTCCGTTTCTCCGGCACGAAAAAGAACTCGAGGAGGCAGAGAGTATCGATGTCGGGGTAACTTGGACGCGAGGCCGTGGGCAAACAGTGGCAGCGAGTGGTATCGGCCCGTAAATCGAGCTATCGAGCACATTTCGATTTTTTCGCCTAGCTGGAAAGCGTCCGGGGACCGTGCAAGCTATCTTCGCGGGTATCTTTTGCCTGGAAAGTGGAACGCCGCTTCGTCCAGCTCTTTTCTCTCTTTTCTCTCTCTCTCTCTCTCCCCCTCTCTTTCTTTCCCTCTGAAGTACGCGCGGCGTTTTATCACTTTGCTATCGCGCGTAGCTCGCAATAAGCAGCGCGGTAGAAAGTACGAGCATTTGGCGGTTGTATTTCAGCTTTCACGATCAGATAGCGGAGGCCGGTGTACGCGTACGACGGCCATTTTATCGCGCTTTTGCTTTCCCGTTTCTCCCTCTGGAACGAATTCTCTCCCACCGATTTGCAATCGCACTTGGTCAAAACTTTGTTCAAAGTACACCGAAGGTTAGCAGACTCTCTTTGTTTTTGACTCGTTTAGGCAATTACGCTTTAACGATGCTCGTTCGACTCGAATAATCTCACACCTAATTTCACATCCCTCTTGTAACCATACGAACATTTTAACTTTAACATTCAAAGGCTCAGATATTTGAATAACGATACCCAAACGATACTACTCTTTTACTTAAAGTCTATTCGAACGAAAACATCCTATCTTCCAGCAACCCTCTGCGATTCGCAGTCGAAAGACAAAGGGTTTGGCGATTCTTTGGTGAGTTTCTCGGAACGTACCGGGCGGCACGGGGTACCGATAACTCAATTTACCGTCAATTACGCGATTGCGATACGATTAACGGCGCGATACGATAAGCGTCCCGTTTCGAGACGGCGGCGGCAGCAGCACGCGCCCGTTTCGCGTTTAAACATTTGCATATTGCCGTTTGCAAATTTACGATCTGCCGCTTAGCGCGGAAGGATCGACCGATTCCGGACTTCTGTTCCGCGGCCGGTCGGTTCCGAAGTCGTTCCGCGACGTAATTATTCATGCCACGAAGGAGGGAGGGATCGATCGTTGCAACGGGTGTTGCATTCCGCGCGATACGCGCCCGAGATCTGCATATCGACGCGGATATTTATGAACTTCGACGTGGAATCGATCACTCGACACGCGGCGGCAGAGCCAACATTGCTGCCCCGTAGGTTGTAAATAATCTGTCGCGATTGCTTATTGAGAATGTTGCGGCAACTGCAACCTTCTGCATCGTTGCTGCTGATATATCAGCGTAAATACCTCGGCTAATTTACGTTTTGGCTCTGATCTAGGAAACCTATTCACCGGAAACTGATCTTGTCAAGGTGGACGAGACACATACTTTGGGGACAACGTTCGATTTTCTTGTGGGTAACGTCATATATTGAAATACAGTCAATTGTGTAGGGGAAGGGGGAGGTTAACGTAAAGTAAAGCTGAGGTCAGGAACTGTTGCAATAATGTATATATTTCCAACCTCGACGTCTCTTCAGTCCCACGATTTTGGCTGTCCAACGCGTGAATTGCTATAAAACAACCGGAGTGTCGCGTGGCTGTTCCTCTTCGTCGATCGTTCCCAGCCTAATGATCGACGCCAGTCGGCGGCGAAGATGAAGAATCTATAATATTCGGTATCGACTGTTCCCAACGTTTCGATCAATTAAAAATAGACCATCGGGTACGCGGAACGGGCGACCTTGGAGTACAATTGAACGCAGGTCTCCGATGTCAGAAGACGCCGTGGACTCCAATTGGAACTTGGAAGTGCAATTGAACGCTGATCTAGCGTCCTCCGCGGTGGAACGCTATATTTAGTCGGACCGGGAACCTTGTTCGGGCACCGAGTTGAGCTGTACGGTCGGCGAGCGCGGTTGACCAAGAATTCGTTAACCTGCTCTAATCGTGGCAATTGTGGCGGTGGAGTTTCGTCACGGTCGCAATTCCCTCGAAAGCACACGCGCGCGCAAGAAGAAAGCCGTGATCGGGCGACAATGTTTCGCGTTTATAAATCAGATCGGAGAAAGTTACAACCCCAATTAACCTCGGTGATACGGGATGACTCGCGCTACGGAGTTCGTTGAACCGATCCCCGAGGAACGAGCGGACGCCACGAGCCCTAATCGTTTTGGTCCGTTCACCTGATAAGAGCGAACGCTCGACGAAACTAACACGATAGAAATTTTCAACCTTCGTAGAGTATTTTGCGTTATTCTATGAAAGATAGCGGAAACTCGAATAAATGTGGATGTCATGGACGTGGCGTGGTACGTGTTCCGGTAACGTCGGTTGCATCACCGGAAGTGGAGGAGTAGGGACGACGCCTAGACGACACTCGAGACGTCTACGAGAACGTGATATTCGAAACGAAGTATTTTCTAGCAATAGCAATGAGGAAAACATTTGTTCGAAATAAAAAAATATCCCGGTGGAAACTGTTCGTCGATCGTGCATATTTTGCGGTGATTTCTGGGACACTCTGTATAGACACTGTCGACATCCGTCTTTCGGAATTCGGTCCTGGACCGCGTCTATCGACCGATAAGAGCTTCGATAAGCAGATCACTACACTTTGGGGCGTTCATTCATATTCATACTGGTCTGTCGTCTTAAAAATTAGACGCCATTGACGTAGCAATACGTTTGTGTGCACACAAATCACGTAGAACTACGTTTTTCAACATGTCCACGAATCTCGAGCCCGTTTGAAAGCTCCACTTCGCAAGATCCTCGATCAAACGTTTCGTTGGAACTTTTACGATAAACTTTCCAGCAGCGTGTTTCGCCGAAACGTCCATCCGTCCCGTTTTATGCAGTTTGAGCGTCGTTCGTCGCTCGTTTACGGCGCGCGTCACCAGCGTTTGTTTACAACGTCGAAAAGAGGGCGAGTCGCGATATTCCAGCGTTTCGAATCGGTTTCGTCGGCCATCGGGATTTTCTCTGGTTGGTCGCATGGCCTCGAAGCTTCTTCCCTTGGAGGATCAACGGATCGGTTCGTTCGATCGGGTCACAAAGAAGATTTGGCCAATAAATTGATACCAAACGATTCGTTTCGCACAGTGGTCGATCGTAATTCAATTGTCACTCCACGATGCGCAGTTTCGGGGCGGGCTCCTTTTTTATTGGGGTGATTGACTCCTCTGCGAAGGTCGATAATCGTTTTCTTCGTAACTCGCCGATTGGGAATCGCGCGTTTCGAGAAGTTCAGGCCTTCGAACGATCGACGGAACGCGTGCTCTATCGTAGCCCGACCGTTTCGCGAGAGCAATTAAATGCTACTTTCAAGCTGTATCGAAAATATTCTAACGTTACGTAAGAAAATGTTTATAAACCCACTACTGCGTTGATAAGATACCGCATTTATTTTGTGCTTCTCTAACGATACAGGAAACTTATGTAATAAGATAGCTCACAATCTGTACTTCAATTCTGTGATAAACCGAAGTCAAACGAAAACGTAAATAAATTAAAGATTAAGTACACAGGGGTTAAAGTGCACGAAATTCTTCTTTCTAAAAACAACGTTGATATTTGAACCTTGATACGAGTCTCATACATTCCTTTAGAAGGCAAAGATGCAATATTTGAAAATGTAAACAACATTTACAGGAAGTATACCAAATCTGGCGCAAACGTGTCAACGAATCAGGCTGTTTCGCGATACCTAGCAGAAAGTTTACTTAATTTAAGAGTCGTATTCAATTAAAAAATGGTGGAAGAAAGAATCTCGGGGCAACGATTGCTATTTGGGCGTTCACCGAGGGAACGGGCGAATCCGTCTTGAAATTCGTCGCACCCATTTGCATGCGGGAGCCGGTTCAACGAACCCGAGCAGGGGTCAATTCGGAGCGGGCCCTGGAACTTCCTTCAACGAGACCTAACCCCGTGAAACCTCGACCCGACATTGAGGCAATGAATTACGAAAATGATTAAGGGGGAGAAAAAAAAGAGGAGGAGGATAGAACCGTCGCGTTTGGACGCCGGCGCTTACGCATCGGCCGAATTCTGCGACGCGCAAAAACACCGAGCGAACCGACGTCAAACTTGGGTTAACGGTTTAATGAACAGCACCATTGTCCTGAGAGGTTCGCAGGGAATTGGGCCGAATTGCGTCACGGAACCAACCACGGGAAAGTGAAAATTATAATTTCGCGGTGTAAGAAACCCAGTGCTACGTGATCGAAGTCACATCGCTGATACACGAGTGTCAATCTGCCAGAAAGTACAGAGGTAGTCTCTGCGTTCGTTCGCCATGAAATTCTACTTGAATCGGTAATAGACGCAACACTATGATATTTCGAACAAGTTTGCTCCGATACTGCCTCCACGAAACGTAGTACTACGTTACCTCGTCGAAGTTGAATGCATTACTACGTTCACTCGAATCGTTGAGGAACACTGGTACGTTATTACGATGAACAACGTAGTATTACGTGATTTCGTGTTCGCGGCGAAACGAGTTGTTCGTATAGTGTCGTCAAATATGCTCACAGAATACTTCTGTGCGACCTATCAATTTATAGTTGACGCACGCGGAAGAGAAAGTGGATGGGAATTGTAATTTCGTGCTATGAGGAACGTGGTGCTACGTGATCAGTGTCACATCGACGATTGGTCGAAACTCGGAATTGTAAGACGGACGATTTCGATCGAACGGTTGAGAAACGTAGTACTACGCTTATACGGTGTCATTAGACTCTCTTACAGCGAAGTTCTGCGTGGCATATTAATTTGTAATACACGAGCGACAAATGTCATGCACGTGCCTCTAATTGTTTACTGATGCGGTTTTATGACTCAGTAATTTCATTAGAATCGACAGGATGACGCGCGGGAATACCTCTTAAAATTCGAATTCGACTCGAAAAAGTATAACTGCTGATGCATTACAGAAGCGTACCAAGACAGAGCAAAGTTTAGAAAGAATCACGGAGAACATAAAAGTCCAGGGTGACGCAGGGTTCACAGAGCGCGCGTGTTCACAGAAACGATCAACAAAGAAGTCACACGCATAGATTAGACGTTTACGAACAAAGAACCAGCGATATAAATGTTCATTTGTCGAAAAAGGACATCTGCTCTCAAGAACAGGTTCCATCCCCAATAACCAATTCCCAGAAAGAGGCTAGACGCGATTTTCAAGATGGCGTACGATCCCCAAAAACGAAACGGGGCGATAGATATCGCAAAACGAAGTCGGGGCCCATCCTTCTCCCTTCTGTCTCTCTCATTCACGCCTGGAATCCCCGTTCCCTTCGGTCTGTTCTCGGTCGTGTTCCGTCTTTCCTCCCCCTCGGGTCTGTCGTGTAACGTCGAGTTCAACGAACCCCGGGATGACGTGATACTGCCATGTTGGGAATTTATTATCTGACTCCGTTGTCCAACGACCCCCGCTTTTTGTGTATCGCGACGCAACCAGGCCGCTCCGGGTTAGTTCCTTTCCGATTTCAACGGGGGGAGAATCGGTTACTTAGCACGCGCCGTCACGTGGCGGCCGTCCGTCGGCGTGGATCCTCACGGTTGCAACCAACGGGCCCCGACTGCTAGCTGGTTCGAAGGAATTCGATGGAATTCGGACAGGTGGAGGTCAAATATAGAGGTCGAACGCTTTGTACTCCACGGGCGTCGCTCGTAAAGGTTAAACGTACCCGCGCGCGGGCTTTCGAGGAAAGTCGTGAAAGATAGTAGCGCGCGAGGTTCGTGGAGCACGTAGTACTACGTGATCCGTTGACAACGTGTTAGACCGTCGATTTTCTGACGCGCGACGCCCAGAATATCGTAGGACCCAGATAAGACGTGGTATTACGTGATCTGTTAACAGGCTATCACACCGACTTTTCGACGCGCGGTGGTGAAAATATCGTAGTTCTACGTGAAACAAAGATAGGACGTAGTACTACGCGACGCGTTGTTAGGTCGTCGGTTTTGTGATGTATTACGCGAATCGATACGTTACATAGATAGCACGTAGTACTACGCGATGTGTGTTAGACCATGCGTTCTGTGACACGTTGTGCAACTGGTTGACATGCATGATTTACGGGAATTTCGTACGGTGTTTTGTCGCGTGAAACGCGAATGGCACGTAGTACTACGTGATTTGTAGATATCGTGGTAGGTCATCGATTTAGTAACGTTTTAAGTGAATCAACACAGAGCAGTGGGTGAAATGTGGTCAACGCATAGTGCAACGTGATTTATTAATCATGTAGAACGTAGTACTACGTGATCCGCGATGAAAGCTTTCAAATACTGATTATTGCAATGAAATTTTGTCTCGTAAGAACACGATTTAATTCTTCTTCCACTGTGCGTATCAAATTTTGAGCTTCTTATATAATCAATTAGTAATTTCCAGTTCCAGTTACTTAACAAATCCAAGTAAGATTGATCGAAGCCTGCTAATGAAATTCCTGGAAATCTGACAGGACCAAAGTAGAACTTTCAAGACAGCTTTCGTTCGTACTTCACGTTTCACCGAGATAATTTCGAATATCAATTTGAAAGGCAGAAACAATTATTTCGTAAGAAACTAAAGTCCTTCTCAGGTCATTAACGCGTATGCAAAGGAAGATTACGGCGGCTGTAATCTAAAAAATTCGCGACTGAAATTCCATCTAACGCAGGTGTAGAAACATAGTCTTTGTTTACCAGGAACCACTCGCATTACGTGCGGACAGCTTTTTACTATCGCTAGGAGCGTCGTGTTCCGTGCGTTTATATGTCAGTTAATAAATATGCAAAACATTCCTCTATAAACTGACGTTAGACGCTTTACAGATATCCTGAACAATTTTAATTATTAAAAAATTCTTCCAACTTTTCCAGATCTGGAATCTAATAATTTTGGACAAACTATTCTATCGAGAGACAAACCTAGCGATCGAATTTACGTACACGCCTAAAAATAATCAGCTTTCGATCGAGAGAACAGAAACAAGACATTCTGTGTTCCATCGCCGAATTCTCTGATCGTTTCGATAGTGCTCGATTCCGGTTTGAATGTCATCCTCGACGTTTTCCCAAGCGAGTCCGAACCGCGACGTCATCCAACCAGAAATTCACTTCCCTCTTACGAGGCGGGTTTTCTATTCTCCTTGGAAACCCATTGGAAAGTTGCGAGATTGATTCCGCTTATATGGGCTCGCGCGAGTGAAGATGTTCCACGATGTCGCCTTAATCGACGGATCGGGTTATTCCTTGCGCTCCGGCAGCTTTCGAACGGCCTTGCAGAAACCGTTTTCCCGTCCCTGATCGACTCGCCAAACATCCCAGCGGTTGCTGTTGTTGTTGCCGGTCGGATGTAATCGAATGCAGCCGCGTCAGCGATGCAACTCCAAAGGTGACGCGGTCAATCTAATCGCGTTCCTCCGCGTTCGTCGTCGTTTCGCGGGAAATATTTCGCTGGGACCTTATTTAAAAATCCTTACCGAGAAGGAAAATTTATTCTTTATTCACTTGATTATTTTCGTATCTCGAGAAGGACAATATTAACGATTGGAAAATTGTACCATAACGTTGCCTCAAGATGCCAGATAATGAAAATATTTTTAAGGCGTTTAATACAGTCGCGAAGAGTTATTTATTACTCGAACGTGTCTGGCCGAGCGTTCGATAATTTTGACAAAAGATCGTCTTGGAGCCATCGAGGCGGATGGCCAAAGGGAATTTCATCCCTTTTGTTTCGAGAATTTTTCATCAGGGAAAACCAAGACGAGTAGTCGACCATTTTTTTTTCTCATCTCCGTTCTTATCTGTCTTTTACAAGGAGAATTATTTTCCTTGCCAGTAATATTCTGTGTATCGAAGTCGTTTAGATTAGGTTTTTGTTTCGCCGGGCCATTTCGGAACACTTAAGACGGGCCTGAAGTAATTAAAATTTGTCCTTTTGCCGCAACGATCGTGTCCCATAAAACTCGATGCGAATTCTTCTCCGAGAATTGAGACGTCTTTCGAAATTCATTTTTTGCACGATGTTTTTTTCCCCCCCTCTCGTCCCGCCTCAATTTATTCGGGATTCAAGCTCGTTAGTTTTCGAGAATATCGCGTTGGTATACCGATGTTAGTATCGCGTTTAACACGAGAACGATTCGAAAACGTCTGGGAGTGCATAGTCGATGAAAGCCTCGACACCATGACTCGAGACTCCTATTAGCGTTTTACTAAATTGACGCTAATGAATCCGGCCGACGAGATATGGAAATGACGAAAATAAATCCAATCGGAGATGTTTTTTTCGTCGCCGCGTAATGGCCGCGACTGGCTTGAAAATTTCATTTGAAATCGAGCCAGATCTCCTTTGACGCGGACTGATTCCAGGCGCAACGCGTGCCCGTCTTAATTGCTGTCATGGAATACCTCCGATGAGACGTCATTGTTATTATGAAGGCAATTGTTTGTCAACCGCTCCGATTCCAGGCTGGAATCCACAGCGTTCTGCATTTCTGTTGCACGACGAAACGAAACGGGTAGAAACATATGTAAAATTAAAATCTAGCTTCGATCAACAATCATTACCAAAGAGAATTTCTAGTAGCTCGAATAATTTTTAATATATCATTGATCACGAATAAAGTTTTCACGCAGAAAATATATAACAATGTTCTAATTAGAAGCTGCAGAGCCCTCCCAGCTCTGTCCCCTTTGCCCATAGGATTTCGTCGTTAAGATCGTACAGCGATCCCGTCAAAGAGACTTCGTACCAATTTTCGAAGGGTTGGTGGGGTGTAGACTACCCCGGTGCCGAAGAAGACGTTGATTGAACCGGCCAATTCACCGTGTTCCGTCTTTTGTCTGTTGCAGAGTGGAAAGCTCAGCGTTGCAGTTGGTGTACCCGCTGGATTCTCGTCCGGTGCAGCTAATCTTCCGGGGGTTGCAGGTGGTCAAGGAGAAACGAGCCCTTCTCCGAGATGTCTCGGGCGTCGTTAAGCCCGGCGAGCTCTTGGCCGTCATGGGACCTTCAGGTACGACGCCATCGATAGATTAAGAATCCTTTCCCCCTTTTTTTCCTTTCTCTCGTCTGTTTGGTTTCTCTGTCCACGGTAATCCTCCAATTTCGAGACAGATTGGCTATCGACGGGTGGCGGGGGAGGGGATTCCCCGTCGAATCGAGTCGAGCCTCGATCGAGGGATCGCTGTCCCCGGGTATAAGCTCGCGTCGATGGGAAACGCTTATCCCGGTGAATTTTATTTGTCGGGGATTTACGTTTTGCCTCGGTGGCGATTCGTACATGGACGGGCTCCGTGTTTGGAGAAGCTCGGGCAAATTGATTTTCCAAGAACGATCCGTGACAGGGGGGGAGCGAATTTTTTAAAGAAATATTGACGAGTATCTTTCAGCCGGACCGCGGCGCCGCTAATTAATTATTTAAGCATAACAGAAACGATATTTATGTGTTTGCTCGTATTAAACGACGGTCTCGAGCGTAAATAAAATATTCACGGACGCGGGAGTAAAAATCGCAGAAATATTTTGTTTCAGAATTCTATGCGCGCCTGTTGTATAGGTGCATCGAGAATGAAAAGGTTAAACTACGATAGCGCGGTGCTCTTAAATCACACCCGGTGAATATACTGGACGCAGACGCGAGAGCTTGCGTATCAGTTCGCGCCCAAAGCTCCGACACGTACATACTTCGCTTGGAAACCGATCCTCGCACCCCAGTCACTCGATCTCTATCCTAAACACTTATCGTTCATACGCGACGCGAGAAAAGTTTATTCACCCCGTCGTTGCGCGGCGACTCACGTTTTGCAACGCGATACACGGCATAGTTTGAAAACGCTGGACATTGGACTCGACGTCCAACGGGGCCGACGACCGCGAATCCTGACCTACTGGCGGACATAGAAATTAGGGCTGGGACTGTTCGTCGATCCAATTTTATAAGCGAGATTATTGCTGATAAACTACGATCATTTGATTACTCGTTAAATCAAAATTTTGCTAAATGGAACATTTTTCGGCGAAAGTAAAAAATTTCAAATCATTCTGGAAAAATTATTTTCGATTGTGGGGGTCAATTACAATCATTTTTGGTCATTAGACATACCTCCGAATTCCTACGCACTTTCGAGAAAAAAATTCGAGTAGATGTGAAATTTTTCGACAAAATTAAAAAATTTCAAATCGTTCCAAAAAAATTATTCTCAGTTGCAGGGGTCAATTACAATCATTTTTTGTCATTAGAGATGCCTCCAAAATCCTACCCATTTTCGTGAAAAAAATTCGAGTAGATGTGAAATTTTTCGACAAAATCAAAAAATTTCAAATCGTTCCAAAAAAATTATTTTCAGTTGAAGGGGTCAATTACAATCATTTTTGGTCATTAGACATACCCCCGAATTCCTACGCACTTTCGAGAAAAAAATTCCTTATTGAAAACCTAATGTGAGGCCAGAAATGTTTGGCCGAAATTTCATGCGAATCTTTAAAACATCATAACTCCTGAACGGATTGGACGATTTTAATGTTTCAAAATGCAAACAACGCGTATTTTGATGGAGAATATGTAGCAATTCTAAAAATATCCGAAAAGTTGATCATTAACCCCCTAAAGTGAGAAAATATCCATTCACGTTATCGAAATAAATTTTTAGATGAACTTTTACTCGCGAGACACGTATGAAATTTGATAAACATTTATGGAAGCTTCGCGAGCAATAGTTTATCTATTGTAAACGGGCCTAGGTCTCGTAACGAATAAAGATGGGGGTTTCGATCGCGATGGCGTCGAAAATTCGCCATTTCTATCTTTAACCGAGGCGCTGTTCGCGCGGTAACGAGACGATTGCGTCCCTCCGAGCGATATTTATCGCGAGATTCCTCGTTCCCCTCGATACTCGTTTAACAAGCCAGCTCGCAACCCCTGCGAGAACGCGGGTACAAATCATCCGGTGCTTTGCTGTTTCACGGTTTGTCGTTAATGTCGCGTTCAACGAGCCACGAGGTGCATTCGCCGCTGTATATCTCGCGCGCGAAACGATTCTAGGAATAAAATGTACCATTGCAGCGCGCGTTTCAGTGCAACGTTCGCTCGGAGGGCGCCGTTGAAACATGGTTTTAACGTCTTTGGTACCGAATAGGTGAACCAGTAACGCTGCAACGCCCGGGATGACTTAGACCTTGAGGCTCGAACTATGCACGCGTTGCTTTCTGGGTAATTGACAGTCGGGGAATAGTCGTTGAATAACTTGAATGCAACCGACGTCGCTACAATGCTTTATTTTTATTTCGACCGGGCATAAATCTGTCGAAAATCCGCAGCGAACAGGCACAAACATACGGAAAAGTCAGTGGTCTGGGTTAGAAACACCGACACTCGTACAGATAAACTGGACTAAAATACATTTTCGAATTTAATGGCCTCGATTCGCCATTGCGACTTACATAGTGAGATTCTATTGTTTCCAAATGCTGAAAGGGTAAAAGCTGACATCTATTCAAATATTTAAATAAATAAATTTACGACGACGATATTGGAATTAAAAATTCACCCTGTTTAATATAGATTTTACCAGGGATGCAGACCCAGCCGAAAATAGTCATTAACCCCTTATCATACAATGACGAGTCTTATACGATTATAATATAACGATTATTATACATTAAAATCAATACTTTTCCGTGGTCATTGCTTGTACGAACGAATTTATTTATTTGAAATTAAATCGTACGTCAGGGGGTTAATTTCGCAGATACGGTAATCGTAAATTTGTGTTCCAATTTATCGCTAATGGCAGGTTCGATTTTACGTGCAGGTTGCGGCAAAACCACATTGCTGAACTGCCTGTCCGGTCGGGTGGGCTTGGACGGTGGTGAAATCTGGCTGAATCGCGAGAGGCTGACAAAAAGATGGCGCAGAAGAATCTGCTACGTGCAACAGCAGGACATTTTCTTCCCCGGTCTCACGTTGCGGCAGACCCTCGAGGTGAGTCTCCAAAATATTCTCCCGGGACCGAAAGCTTCCATTTATCTCGATAGAAGTCTTTCCCCACATAAACGTGGCGTATTTAATAATTTATCAGACCTACCATATGCATCAAAAGGGACAGAAAATTGCTCGATCACATAAAGAGCAATGTCTTGGAAGATCTAATGTTCGTTCCGTGTCGTGGAGCTCGAAACAAATAGCGAGAGAAATTGTCGAACGCGTTGGTTCGCTCGGGCGAGCAAGTAGAAACGGACGAGCATAGTCAGACAGCGCCGGATACAATACTTCGGCGCGCCAGTGGAAACGAGTGAAAAATGGAAACAACGGTCGGACGGATTCGTCGTCGATGGACGGTTCGGAATTAATTCGTAACCGTTCGAAAAGATCAAGCCGTGTTTATTCGCGTGTAAATTAGTACCAAACAGGAAATGCAACATCAAATATCTTAAGTGGTGTGATGTTGGCACCTGTCCCCCGGAGCACGTAACAGACGAGCTGCAGCTGAAAGTGCTATTATAAAACCTCACCATAAATGACACGGCAGTCAATGTTCTGACGGGAGCACTAGAATTTGTATATTTATATCGCTATCTTTGTAGCCAATTTAACACCATCGCTGTCAGCCCGGTCCGCGGAGCCAAGAGGCTTAAAAATTATTTTTTTGATTAATTTTGCGAAACTGGTCCACGCGTGTAAAATTACGATATAAACTCAACACTGTAAACTACATAAAATTTTGATATACACTGACAAACGTTATTTATAGGTTCTCAATTAAAGTAGTAGTAAGTATCGAGTAACGAAACTGATTTCATTGAGCATGTCAGCTTATTTACGTTTTCGGGTTGATCGAGTATTTCTATAGCCGCGAACAGAATAGGAAGCCAAGGGAATTTCGAGATTCGCGTGCGGGGCAGCAGACTTTCCTCGTTTTCCGGGAAAATCGCGCGGCAACCGTGCCAAGTTTATCGCGCGAAATTTACGAAGGCTCGCGACCGAAAATTAGGAGGACACCTCGCGACGTGGGATCGCGCGGAATGCGGGCCAAAAGCCAACGGGCGTTGTTGCGTTTCGAGGATTTAAACGCGACTCGATCGTCAGCTCCATTCAGGCTTTTACGAGACGCCTTAAAAATTTCTGTGGACTTTGATTCCTCGGAGGACCTCCTTTGGTCGTCGATCTCTATCGCTCGAGGGGAGGAACGAACGGTTTGTAGGAAACTGAAAAATTTCGAGATCGGTCGCCTCTCTGTCTAAGAGTCGCCGCTCGGTTTCGAGGCTGCGACAGTTATAGAGACGCCGTCCGTAGTCCAGTTTCCCTGTGGCCGAGAGACGACTGTGCACGCGGCGAAATATCATCGGCCGCCACTTTCTCTCTCCGCATAACGGATCCTCTTGTGTAACGGACTCGGGCGTCGAGAAAATGGCACGTCCGTCCGCGTTGGTTGGCAGCGCAGGGTGTGTCGACCCACAGTCCCGTCGATCCTTTAAAGCCGCGTGCACACTTGCCGCGAAACTTTCGCGACGACAGCCCGACCACCAAGGATGAAACTACGTGTCGAATTTTCGAGTATTCGAATGCAACTCTGTGTACTTGACTATTCGAATAATGCGCGCCGGTCGACCGTGACGCGGAATCGTTTTTATGCATTCGAAATCACGCATGCGATTAAAAACGTACTCAAACGCGACTTAAATTGCATTTATTTACATGTTGAATCGTATTTATTTATGATTGAAATTCGTAGATTTGAATTTTGTTTAATCATAATTTGGATCGTTACGCGGGTCGACGACCCTACCGCTCGTGCAAACGTACGAATTCAATGACTCTTACTCCCACGTTAGCAGGATTTCCTTTCGTTGCACTATTTAATGGTTACGCGCGGCAGAATTTCAATTCGACGCTTAAGAATACCGGAAGCAATCGACCGTTTGATCGCCTGTTTTCCATTGATTTAAGCGAGTCCTACCATATCGAAATGTTGTTTTCTAGCATTCTTATAGTCGCGTTCTTCCGTCAAACGATTAATTCATTAATCGGGCATAGAATTACGGGACCACCCAGGAAGAACTCTTTCACCTTCTCTGACTTTGCACTTTGAATTCCTAATGCAACTCTGTTGGGTTAGGTCTGGTGTTCCATTGGGATTATTTCAATATTTTATGGGTATACGAATATTATTTGAGTATCTCGTTAAATTATGTTCTGTTACTGACCAATCCTTGAACATGATCGATAGCAATGTTTGCTAAAAAAAAATATTTAAGCTAAGCGCGATTAGTTTGAAAAGCTTTTCCTCGTTAGGGCGTGTTTTCTATACGTGGCGGTTCTCGACCGCATTGCAGTGGCTTTTCCCAGTTAAACTCTGGCCGAACCGGTAGACAAAGCCTTACGAATTCTAAAGGCCCGCCCGAGGCGGCTCGTGTTTTCCTTCGATTTCGCGGTAGCGACGCGGCTGGCTCCGTACCCGCCCGAATTATCGCGTCGTCGCCGAGGAAAGTCCGTGCACTACGTGCAGAATCGCGCGCAGTCGATGGAGGCTCCTATCCCGGCCGTCGAACGACAAAGGTGTGGCTCTCGTTGCACCGGCGATTTCGAGTTTCCTCTTTCGCTCGAGGATTTCCAGCCGCTGGATCGCGTCGATCGCTGTATCTTTATTTCACAATCGAGAAGAATTCGAAGCGTTCCTTGGAAACGCGCGAGACGTTTCCCAACCGATCCACCTTTCGGTTGAATCATCGCTCGTTCTGTGCTCTTCGTTCGGTAAAGAATTCTTTTTCATCGCGTTTCAGAGTTGTGAACAACTTTTTCACAAATAAATCTGAAATTTGGATTCGTTGGTCGGAAACGAAGCTCCCTCGACATGGAGGCTGAAAGTAGGTCGAAGAAAAGGACGAAAGGTGGCCAAAAAATTGAACGCACTGCCATGAAAGGGTGTAATCGAGGAAGAGGTCGACGGGGCGTTATCGTAATTGATTTAACGATCGCGATTACGAGCGGTGCATCCCCGGGGGGTGCGTGTCAGATGATAATAATAGACACAAAGTGGCCTGGATGTTACGAAACGGAAATGCACGTCCACGCCGGCGGCTGTTGCTTACATTACTGTTTAATGCGTAAACGGGGCCGGCCAGGTCGAAGGCGGACGGCGCCGAACGATACCGATCTATCCTGGTCTCCTCTCCGCCGGCATAATCACGCGATCTTTTTCGTGGGTTTCAGTACCAGGCCAGGCTGAGGCTTCCGGACACGTTCTCGCACTCCCAGAAGATGCAGTGCGTGGATCATATCATTGAGGTCCTCGACCTCGCCGCCTGCCAAGACACCAGTGAGTATAGATCCAACCGATCCATCGATCCCACCAAGCCCACTTTTTCCCTATCTGCTTCGTGACCGTAGTTCTTTGAATCACTACAGGAAATGAAAGGATCGAAAACACTTGCTTCTGAGTTGCAACTTTCTCGGGATGTTAGTCACGAATTTCATTATTTTTCAATAATACCACCTTGAGAAACTATTAGATTTGTCTCTGTCTCCCGTGAGATTTTTGTCTCAAGTCCTTACACCATACAGAAATAGGACAAAGAAATATCTACTTTTTTCGTAAATCTGAAGACTGTTTCCGCGGTAGACGCGTTAAAAAGAACGAAAGCGACAGCAGTTGACACTTCTTGTTTCTGTGGTAGACGCTCGGTGAAAGCGTTAAGAAAGTAGACGCCATTGCACGTTTTTTAAAAAGAACTCTCCAATTCTAAGAATAATTGCTCGATTTTTTCCTTTTACTAAATATAGATCTTGCAAGACCTTATCCGACCCCATGTAGGTCATCCTCGAACACAAAATAATCTACGATATTGCACGTACAAAATTGTTTCAAAATAATATACACTGTAATAAACCGTACAATGTATATTTCTCTCGAAGATGATCCGTAAGTCAATTTATTTTTAGTTTTTTTCTCGATCGAAGAAAAGCAAATTGCACATCGCGTCAATAGTCGTATAAACGATCAAGGACGTCGGATTCGTGATCGATTTTCTGTTCTCGTGATCCGGGAGATCAAAGTCTCCCTGTAGATCGGGACCAATACACAAAATTGTCCCACTTTCTTCGTCCGCGGGACGCCCGCGCGTAAATCCGCCGTAATTTGTTTATGTACGCGAACCGAGAACCCCGTAACAATTTACGACTTCCACCGGTAAGAAACGATCCTGGCTTTCAGTGGACGGAGCGTCGCTGTTCCCGCGATTTTGATTGACGATTTCCGCGATCGTAACTCATCCACCTTTCGCCCGTAAACCCGGTCCCAGACGATACTGGTCGCTGGTGCTTATTTCCATTTAAATAAAAACGCTCCTGACGCGTCCTTCAGACTTCCACCCAGCGACGTCCTTTCCCGAGAAACAGATCCTGCGACTGGAATTCCAACTTTCAAAGGCGCGAAACTCTTAAACGCTCTGCATAAATGTTCAAATTGGGTCGAAAGTTCTTGTAAGTATCGAAACTCATGCAATCATCGAGGTAGCATCCTCGTATTCCGAATTGTTGGAAACACGAACAAAAATAAGCGACGCTTTTCCAAGCAATTTTTATGAAACTGTCGTCCCACTTTCCCGTTGATTAATTTTATCCGACAGTTAGCAATTCCTTCTGACATCGAAAACATCTCTCCGCGAGGAAACGGCGAGACTAATAAGACCCGCTCAGGCAGTTAGTTTTAATTAATCGGGAATACGGTATAACGAGAACGTTTGCTCGTCTCCCCGATGCTACTTGTGCTGCAATCGCGTTTTGTTTACAGTTATCGGGGATTACACGAAAAGAGGACTCTCTGGAGGCGAGAAGAAAAGGACGAGCATAGCTTGCGAGCTGCTCACCAATCCGTCGCTAATGTTGCTCGATGTAAGCTACTTAATTGCACCGACAGCTTTTCGGATTACCGTTTCCCCGCGATATTTCAACTTGGAAACACTTCGAGTCACAAATTTCGAAATCACCAAACATAATGCTTTTACTCTAAATTCGTTAAGCGATGATTCACGTCACTTTGCAATATTTTATTTCATAAAAAAATAGTTCGTGCTTTGTTTTACAAATTTAGAGTTTATACGAGTATAGGGAAAAATTCCACTCCGTGGGATAGTTTTTAGTAACAAAGTGGCGCTAAGAAGACGAGACAAAGTGAGATTAATTTTTCCGCTGTCGTTCCTCCCAGGAACCAACCAGCGGGCTGGACTCGCATTCAGCACAGGCGCTTATTTCACGACTGAAGAAATACGCGGAGCAGGAGGGCAAGAGCATTGTGGTGACAGTGCATCAACCCAGTTCCAGGATGTTCCACAGCTTCAGCAAACTTCTTCTGTTGAGCCGGGGCCAGGTGGCGTACTACGGCTCGACGTCGAATATTGGCAGGTTTTTCTCCACGATAGGACTGACGTTGCTTCCGCACTATAACCCCGCTGACTTCATACGTGAGTACTCCACGATCGTACAAACGACGAACCAGAAAGCATTTATCTGGTTATTTGACACGCGGTCGACGCGAACAAACAATTAGAAACGCGTAGTTTGGAAAAATGATTTATGCATTCTTAGTCGGGAATTCGGGAATTAAACTGAATTTTAACAATTTAATTTACCATTCGCAAGATATTTTCCCTCTGGCGTTTTAATAACTCGAGGAACGAACGCGTTAATCCGTACGAATGAAGCCTCCTTTATATTTCTGCGGCGTAGAATTAAAAACGAAATTAAACGCCCGGAATACGTCCACCTCTCGGTTTTTAAATAATAAAAAATAGCAATTAGAAAGCCGCAAAGTGCAATAATGGTTAACGAGCGGGCCCAGTCGGATAATTAAAAAGGCCTCGTCGCGTTCTACAATTCCCGAATGTAACGGGTAGACCGTGAATTGTTTCAGTGGAACAAATAAAGGGGCCAGAAGAGGTTCGGGAGCGCATCGTGGCCGCTGCGAGGAACGCAAGACAGGGACCCGACTGCCCACCGGAACTTCGTCCGGAATATAATCCCAGCCAACATCCGCTCTGCGACCATCTCATCCATTACCACGAGCACCACATCAGCCACAACGGTATAACATAGCGTGCAACCCGCGGTGTTCGTTAGCCCTGGCGTTCGCACACTCTGCCCGATAAATAACCGTGCACCCGGGCTGTAAAACGCGAAACAAAATGACGTAGTATTGTCAGCCGCGCGTCGTTAACGAGGATTTCTCGTGCAACCACTACGAAAGTGGCTCGTGCTTCTGAATTTAAAAAATGGATCGTTGATTTAGTATCGATGTGTACGAGGAGAATAAAATGTTTTCAGCTGCAATGGAGAAATTTAAAAGAGTTTAACTTGAATTTTCTCTTGCCAAGCGTATCAAAGATAAAATTGTTTGCAAAATGTGTGACGGACGGTGCTTGTACCGCCAGTAGTTTAGACTGGTTATTTATCGGGCAGTGTACGCACTGGAGCCACTCAGACCGCGTTTGGAATCGTTGCGGTTCGGGTTCGTCAGCTTAAATCTCGAAGATCGAGTGTCGACACGAACCGTGTCGGTCTTTCTAGGTCGACGTATCTGTTTACACGCGACGATTTTTGGGATATCGAATCGAGCCGGATTATCGACGATGGTGGCTCGATGACATTTCGAAGCGAATAGTTCGGTGAAAGAAAGGTGGTTTTAATCCTCGACCGGTACGCTGGAGTATAGCTCGACGATTGTAGGAGCTGGATAGGATGTAGACTCTTTAGACTCGATTTTGAAAAAGTAAATGAACCAAAGTCGTGGAATAAAAAACACAATTGCAATTGTATCAGATTCACGCAACATAAATTTCTTATTGCGTCTATTACTTTCGATTTAAATGAATCGGTATAAGCCAGCGAACATTAGCTGGTATATCGTAGTTAATTTGATCATGCTGGGTTCGGTTAAGCAGGACGTTAACAAAGTAGCGTGAGCATTAATTTAATCGTCAAAGCATAGAATCTTGACCGACGGAGTGGAATTCTTGTTACGTAATTGAGATAGGTTGGGATTAGTTTGGAATATACACTTTACTCGCCCGAATGTCTGTAATTACCGCGATGCTTAGATTAACCTGTTATGAAATTGCACGTTACAAGATTTCTACACTTTCTGTTAAAGCTGAAATTAATATTAGAGCCGACGTATAAATTTATATGATATAATATGTCGATAAATTCGACACAGGAAACCACAGTTTCGGATAGATTATTCCTATAACGGGTTACGTAAGGCTTCGAAGATTGCTATCGTTCCATCGATCGGGGATTAAAAACAGAATTTGCATACACTCTCGTTTTCTAACGTCGACCCTCTAAAATAACTGTTCGACCCAAAAGTTTATCGCGAAAACTAAATGCTCGTGATTTAACATTATTTTAAATAAAGTTCCCCCGGTTTTGGTACCAAAATGGTAGCCTGGTGGTGCTCGATGGATTATCGAGTGCTCTTTAAAATTTTCCCGTGCAATAATTTCCCGCGCGAACGTCGAGAGACGATCTTCGAGGCAACCTTCAACCCTTCATTGTGCGGATGATTTACAGTGAAGGAAGACGAAGGTCGTACGCTGTGGTTGGACACACAAAGCCACGCCAGCAGCAGCGCCAGTTCCGCGGACGATGACTATTCCTGGCAGTGGCCCACCAGTTTCTGGTCGCAATTCAAAGTGAGTACCGTTTCTGCGAATGTTTTCCGTAATAGGAGTCGAAACTGCCGCGCACCGGGGCTTTATTATTCCACATAAAACCGAATAAGAGGGCAGAACGAAGCTTTTCGGCGAAACGGGGACGCGGAAGAACGTTTTTGGCGCGCGTTCCATCGATTCCTCGACGAAACAACCCTCCATAACGCCATAAACCTATTTTTTCAAAATCTGATTTCACCTTCGTAAAATTTAGGGGTTATATAATATTTTAAAGAATCTTTACCCCGACGTACACTTAAAAATTATTAGATGTTTAATACCGTAGAGTATTTTCAAGTAATTGTACGAACGTCACAAAATGGTTTCTTAAAAAATTCTACCATATTTGCTAAACAAAACGAAGGATGTAACAGGTGGATATCCCCGGATAGAAACATGTAGTAACAGCGAAGACTTTAAGCAGAATAATCTCCCTGCTTAAAATGTTGACTCTAGGCTGATTTACGGCTCTAGGATGATGAATGCTCTGAAAATATTATTCTGATAAACACGTAGACCGTGTTTGTTCAGTATCGTAAGATGTTGAGGTTTCTTTTCGCGTTTGTCTACTCTCAAAACAGGGATTCGATTAAAAGAACATGCGTTCGAATGCATGGGAAAGTAACGATCAAGGAATTGCAGTATTGTTTTAGTTCGTAACTTCTGTTTTGAAATGGTCTTATAGTGTACGTAGTATAGGTTGAGAGTTGTTCGATTTGAAAAAATTGCAAATAATCGGTGTGCAACCGAATATAAACGAATAGCGAGACAATTATGTAGGGCAACGGCGCAGTTTCATCGACGTTTCGTGTTTCTGCGCGCGCGAGCGAAACACGAGGAGAGCAGTATTGGAAGCTGGCCGAAGGCGAGATCGAAAAGTTCGATTGCACGCAAGAAATTAATAGAGCATGGAACGGTAATGTGAAAATTTAGATGAGTGACCTGGTATGCGACAGATAATACCGCGGGAAATGGAAATGACATCAGAATTCAAGTGTAATGCTCGCATTAAATTCATATTAATCTTTGGCTATTTTGCCAGAGACGGCTGACGCATTCCAGGTAACTTTCCAGCAGAAATCGGCAAAAATTCTACTCGAACAACAAACGCACAGCAATTTACGACGAAGGAAAATATTTCTAGCTGGATCTCTTTCGGTTAATAAATTCAGAATATTTTATTACTGAAAATAATGGAAATATTCAAACTAATTTTTTCAAGACGTTTCGTAGGCGTTATTTTCACAGCAAAAATGGAATTTTCACGGCTCGCGGAATCGGCTGGAGCAATTTTCCCTTGTTGAAAATTTGATCGGGCAATTTTCCAGCGCGCGAGAGTGAAACCGAGTAATCCCGTCGCGTTAGAAATTAACTGGATCGAATTAAAAACCATGGTGCGATGAATTAAACCGCGGGAAGCTGCTTGTAACGTCAGGTCCTCTAATATTGGTCGCGTAATTTACATTCTGCTGGGTGCACCTAGACGCGGTAGACGCCTAAGAAATATTTAATCTCGCTTTTGAATTGAAACGGATCGTTATATAGCCAATGGACGAATTAAGTATGCATTAGAACCGAGATTTACGATACTCGAACATTTTATGGGTACACTTTTATTTCACGTATTTTTTTTATCGAACGGTTTGGAAATATAAATATGGCGAGCTGTGTCTCGCGATCTTTAAATTCGTGAAAATTGGTATAAGAATAGACGTAATAAAAATCCGCTATAAAATTTGACGCGCGTGACAGTAAAATTTTATCGTGCGTCGAAGCTGTCCAGCGATGGCATTGATTTCCTATAGCCGGTTTCGAGCACAGCTTTTCGACGCGTTAAGCAGAATCCGTGACACGAATCTGTTACTGAAAGATGTAGTTGCAAGGGTTGATAAATTACACAGACCTAAGAAGCATCAGATTTCAAACTCGCTATCGATTCCAAATTATCAGCACGATTGAAAAACTTGGGACCATCGTAGGTATCGTATGGGATTCGTATCGCTGTTTGTCGCTCGTTTTGCAGCATTTGGGGACTCGTGTCGATTTAAATGGTAGACATTCGAGGCGCAGAGTGGTCCCCGAATCGAAGAATGAAAAGTGCTCGCGCGACGCGTCGCAAAAGAGGACCGACCGCGCAGAAAGGGGAACTAGGTCGCGTTTACACGGTTCGCCATATCCGGATAATTACCCGGACCGGTATGCCCGTTCCTGATGACGCCGCTCTTTGTACGAACGCACCTCGCCACTTGCATCACTTTTACCCGGCGGAACCATTCTTCTAGTTGCGTTTCAGCTCGACAAACGCCGAGAGTGTTTCACCCTTTCTGCACTCCCACCGGGCAGAATCCTCAACGTCTTCAAACGATTACAATCGCTCGCAAATAATACCAAACAAATATAAAGCTTCTCTCAATAACTGTTTCGAAACGATAATACCATAAATCCTTACCATTTTCAAGCAAATATTGAAAATACGATTTTGTAAAATAGAAAACTGTGCTCGGTGCTTGGCTACTGAGAATTTTATGCAATCTAGAAAAATGATTTTATTAATGGTTTTTGGTTTCGAGTATAATTTTGGATTATGCATAGGTGTGGTATAGCGGGATTAAAAGGTCGTGACTACGCATTACGAATCGTTGGACACCCCCTGCCCCACCCCCGATCGTCGTCGGGTAATTGAGTAATTAACGATGTCAAGTTCCTCTCCGTTCTTTCACGGTTAAATGGCGTGCGTATATAGTTGTAATTTAAAGAGGCCTTCGGAACCAGCATTGTGCAACTTTGCGTTCTATTTCCTCACGGCCGTCGATATAATTGAACTCCACCAAAGAGGTGTAGCGGAGCAACCTTGCAATCGTGACATTGTCGCGCGCACGGGGGCAACATTTCTATCATTATAAACACGCAATTAGCAGAACGCGCCTCTAGCTACCAGCTCGATTCGCGATTCGATAACGAATTACCAACCATTCTCCTCAACCCTTTCGATACTCAATTCCGTCAACAAAACTAAATATATATTAACACATTCTAACATCCACGTATAACTCCTGAAAATTTCAATAAAATCTATCAATCGCAAAAATACTTATATTACATTTTTAATGTACACATGTTGAAGGAATTCTGTATCGTTAAAATCTTCAATTATACAAATTTGTCCTTTTAAAGTGGACATTTCAAATGAAAATCCATCAAAATAATGAAGCTATATTATTCACAAACGTGAAAGTCCGCCAGTTCGACGGGCACCGAAAGAAATTTTGTCCGATTCGACGTGTTTGCCTGGTGATTTCAATGCTAGAGTATAATCATCGTAATTACGTTCCCGACGTCGCGGTGAAATTAAATTTGTACGCCCGCCGACGGGTGTAATAATGATCGTACGTCAAGTTTACACGCGAAATTGCGTTGTTTGGTGATTGCAGGTATTATCAGAAAGAAACTTTCAAGAGGCACGGCCACGGATGCTGTCTCGTTTGAATTGGCTGCAAACGATAGCCCTCGGTTTGCTCGCCGGGCTGCTGTGGCTGAGGCTTCCCAGAACCGAAGCAGCTCTGCACGACATCCAGGGCTGGATGTTCTTCAGCACCACGTATTGGATGCTCTTTGCGCACTTCGGTGCACTCTCCAGTTGTAAGTTTACACGTATTTTTTTTCGTCCAATCCTTTCGTCGTTACAATTCATGACAGACGACAGGAAATTATATCTCGAAACGTCTCGTTGCGTAATTAAAAATCGAGTTTTTGCCAGAAGCTTCTTTGCTTCGTAAAAGGAGTTCTTTTATTCGTCGTAACGAACGCGGGAGATAAAAGCTCGCGGAACGGAAAGTTTTCAGGTAGCCATTGCGCAACGCGCAGAAGCAGATGGAGCAGATTGGTTAATTGAGCCACGACGATGCAACGTGCTCAATCAGCCATTCAGCGATGCCCGTTTTTTTTTATAGCAAAGATTTGCAAAGGACCAGAGAACGGGTCAATCAAGAATGTTAGTCATGTAGGGCGCCGTGACCCACTGAGCGCGCGCCTGGTAATTGAGGCCCTTTTGTCGACGATGCCGTGCAAAACGAGCGTGACGAATTTCAGACGGGGAATCAGACTGTAAAATGACGCTCGACTCGGTGACAAATTAGAGATTCGTTCGCGAAGGAACTCTCCCGCTGCCGCTTTTTTTTCCTTTCTTCGTACCAAATCGAGTCGAACGACTTCCACGGACGGGTCATCGTTCCAAAGGGGGAGGGAGCTCGATTACGCGGAAACGGATACTCGGAAGAAATTTTTAATTGGTCGTCGACGAGATTTTTCAAGGACTTCGATCTCAATTATTTCCTCTTGGTTCCAATTACTTTACGTCTACGTTTATTTCGATAGTGGAGGGAGCAGTTAGTCAACAATATTTACAGTCGAATAGCAGTAGGGTGGAACGTCGAAGACTACTTAATCGTAGAAATACTATGCTGACTAATTTTATTTGAAATAAATGGAACTCGAAGCAAATAACAACCTGTGACATAAATTTCACGAGATCATCAAACAATTTGCATGCACCCTCTAAGGAAACACAACGATAATACAACATAAAAAAATTTATTATCTATTTCGTAAGAAAGTGTTAGTAGTAGGTGATCGAAGAAAAGTGTCCGAGTGCAAAGGTTAAGGGTTAAGAATGTATCGATTGCAATAGAATGATGTATCGAGTATCTATAGCGAATGTTTGTTAGAAGAGGCAGACGCGTCGGGGCGAGGCGCGGATGAAAATAGCGAAGAGCTACTTTTAAATTCATCGGAGATGAAAATTAGCTGAATCCATCTCCGGGCGATTTCACTGACGCGTCCTCCGAGAAGAAAGTGCAATAAAGATTCACGCTCGGCGAGCGAGCGGACAGCGTCGACAGATAACCGAGACCCGGCCGGATAAAGGTGACAAATCGTCGGGAACAAAGGGCAGTAAACGATAAAACGGAAAAGTTAATAGACGCTCGGCTATTCCCCGACTATTTTAGGAGCCGCATAACTTAGGCATAGAGTCCGCCACGGTTCTAGCCGCGGCTCCCTCGACATCCGTGTGGCGTTTTACAATCGTCGTCACTTATCCCCCCCGTAGAAAGCGAAACGGCCCGGCCAGACGCTAAAAGCGAGCTCGAAAAGGACGCCAGTTCCCGTCCAGCTGTAAAACCGATTTTAGCATCGTCTTTGATTCTTCTCTGTCCTCCCTTTCTTCTTCAACCCCTTTCTCGTCGTTCACACTGCTCCACTCCGCATCGAAATATTAAATTGATCGTACAGACTAATCGTCGAACGGCCAAACTCAAATTACTGACTTGGGGCCTCGAAAGGAAGAAATTGCAATACATTTTCGAAAACCACCCCATCTCGACAACCTTGAATTTTTTTGTGGATCGTCGATGTATTTGAATTGGAGTTTTCTTTTCAGCGAGAGGAAACGAGGGTGTTTGTTTGAAATAACGTGAATACAAAATGTTTCTTTCAGTTCCTCCGGAACGCGAGGTTATCAACAAGGAGCGGTTGTCAGGATCGTATCGGCTCTCGGCCTATTACCTGGCGAAAATGGTCGGCGAGCTGCCGCTTACGATTACACTGCCCGCGGTCTACCATATCATTAGTTACCCGATGTTGGGCTTCCACAGTCCGGCAGTTTTCGTCACTCTGCTGGCGTTCCTGTTACTCAACACCGTTGTAGCGCAGGTACGTTTCATTCACCTTCCTCGCGAAAAATAAAAACCACGACGGGGTGAGTATAGCGTGCGGGGTGAACGCTCGACTGGTAGCAACCGTGGTCGCTCGTACGCTATCTGTCGAAACGAGTTCGACGAACTCCATTTACGAAATTTTACATTCGTTTCTAAACTTCGCTCGCGAATTTTTTTAAATGGACTTTACTAAAATTATTCTAGAAACTTAAAAAAAAAAATGATTTCCTTCTGCGATAGTAGACTTCCAAAGGCCGTCGAAGACGTTAACAAATTCCTGATGTGTTACGAATATTGTCACCCGCAGAAAGGAAAGGTCTGCCTACGCGGTATTAGCATAAGCCGTTTTAATGAGAACTTAACTATTAAACGTTTAGATAGAACACTGATTTATCGCGACATAAGCTGTCTTCGGTATTGAAACGACATGGCGTTAAACGATAAATTACAGACATTTTTTAACATTTTTCGAAGCGATTTTAAATCGAAAGAGGCGTTTGGAGTTAGTGGAACGAGTCTAGGAAAAAGTGGCAGAAGCTTGTCGCGCTGCTCCAACGCAATCGAACTTTTTCCTCGACGCGAAACATAAACAGCAAGAATTTCGCGGTTTCATTTTTTTTTCGTTCTTCCCCTCCTCCCTCCTGTCAGCCCTCGACACTGTCCACCTACGGTCAATACTAAGTCATTGTAGCATGAAAGGCGGTCGCGATTTACTTTCAAAACCACCTACCTATTGACGGAAATGAGTAACTCTCGTGTTTCACAATGCGCACCGACGTGTACAGTCGGGCTTAGAAATTCGAGTCCGTCTACAAATTCGACTAAAATTTCCAAAGCACCTACTTCGAACAGAAGCACCCTGCGTTTATTGAGAATTATTCTTACGTCTGATAGTCGAAAGTTATTTTACAGTATTTTTGTTTCAATACGGTGGATGAACAACAATGAGAATACTGTCTAGCAATCGAAGAGCAAATAAAAATTCCTTTTCAGTAGAAAAACTAGAACTTCCAGTACTCGAGTGTTCGAATTATAATAGTCGTCGAATTGACTAGTCCCAGTCGAATGTTGAACGAAGCTGTACAGAAACGTTTGAAACGCAGGAATATAACAAACTCTAAAGGATCTTGCACCCGTCTGATTTCAGAGCGTGGGATTCTTCGTTGGCGCCTGCTGTTTGGACTTCCAGGTTAGCATAACCGCGTCCGCGCTTTACACGCTCGCGACGCAGCTGTTGGGTGGCTATTTGGCGACGGCGGTTCCACCGTGGCTCGCGTGGGCCAGATACGCGAGCATGGTGCACTACGCCTATCAGAACATGCAAATCCTGGAATTCGGCGTCGGCGAGCCGATCACGTAAGTTGATAAACTCCAGATATCTATCTCATCGCGTGCGTCCTTGCTACTTCTTCGACAATTCCACCTGGAACCAAACGTGTCCCAAGAATCTCTCCTTGGCATCTGAGATTCTTTATTGCGTCTAACCATGTTCCATCGTGGTACTTGGATTTATCCTTCCTCGACAACTTTTTAATGGTTGCAAGGCTCCCCGAGTGTACTTTGCAGTTGAAACTCCCTCCATTTGGTTATTCCAGAGTAAACATTATAATTTACTTAATGATAGCTGAATATATCTTCCATCAGTAACCCTCGACCGTAGTTTTGTACTTGAGAATTTACACCATTTGTTATTCTATACGTAGCTACGAATTGTCGTAAAGCATATGTTCGTACCCAGCTGTAACATTCGAACAGTTTGCACTGATTTTGCAGTTCCGAGATCCCCCAATTAGTAGAGTGTAATTGGTGGAGCGCGTTTCGTTGACGCCGATTCTTCGGATCGATCTGGGGTTGGGAGGGGGGCTTATTAAATAAAAACCGTGACGGAAGTTGGCGAACACCCTCGAAGAGCCGCTAATTGCAACGGAGGAACGTCGCGTTTAAATAGTAGATGAACTTCAACCGGGACAACCCTTGTGCATTATTCAATTCCCTCCCCTCGGTCCTCCTAGCCGCTTCAACCCGTCCGACTCGAGATCGTGAAATTCCCGAGTCTCGCGCGAGATCCCGACCAATGATCCGCGACGACGCGTTAATCGGGTTAGCCACGGCTGATCCGTTTAACTGCTCGAATCCAGAGGCGAAAACGAACGAGACGGTTCGGGCGGGGGAGTCGGAGCCAGGAGCGTAAAAAACTGAATACCTCGATTACGCGATCAGGGTTATAAACGGGACCCTCGACAATGGGGGATAACGCATATCTCGGATCGATATTAACCAGCACGTGACGCGATCAAAACACTTCATATCTTCGTTCATATCACTTTTATGCAACAATTTTTAAGTGGAAAAAACTGACGATGTTATTTATTTTGTACTACTAGGTAACAAATTTCAGACCATTGTTCTTTACTGTTTCTACGATGTTTATACAGTATTACATTACTAACAGGAAATTAAACTTTTGACAGATCCTAATCAAAGCTCAAACATATAGAAATTATTGCCCCCTATGATGCAGAACGTAGATAGCCCAGATCTGACTTGAGATTTAGGAGACCAGATCTAGATGCAACCCTATCAAATGTTGAAAGTTGTTTAGTAGTCCATTGTTTCGTCTGGTATTAATTTGATCTTGTTTTTAACGACAGATGCTCGCAGCCTAGCAAGTTCCAGGAGTGTAGGAATGCCACGACGATACCCGTGACCGCGATCCTGGAGAGCCAGGGTGGCGCCAGGGGTTCCGGTCTTCCACTCTGGGCGAACACGGCCGTTCTGTTGGCGTTCCTGGTGGTGTTCCGCACTCTTGGCTACCTGGTGCTGCGGTACTACCGCGTGCCGAAGTGAGCCGGTGCCGGGAACCAGGACCTGTTGCCACATCATCTGCGATCGGACGCTGATCGACGGATCGACGGACGTCGGGCGGGCCCCGCCCGCCGCCGCGCTGACGGGGAACGCCGTCGAGCATTGACCCTTCGTTTCGTGGCCCGCGAAACGGAACGTAGCTCGCAGAACTGAGAACGAAACTGAGCGCGAAAGTTTATTTTTCCAGGAGAATAGGGTTCAGCTTGGGACTACCCAGAGGGTTGACGATGGCGCTGGAAAGACGGGCGGGCTAAAGAATTTGTGGATCCTCTTGCGATAACAGAGAACGCGCGTCGCGATCGGAGTCTATCGATATTTGCGTAGGGATCCGTCGAGTGGATCTCCGATCGAAGATCAGTCGAGGGCGATTCTCCTCGCTTTTCAGAGCCATCCGTTCAACCGCTGGCAGCACTATTTTAATTACCGAACGATTAGCGAATATTTTTATTAATTGTACATGCATCTCGCAGAATAGTATACCTCAACTAGAACAGGGAACCAGTAATCTCACGAAACGAAGGGTTAAGAGCCGCGAGGAGGGGGTTGATCGACAATTACCCTTAACCGGCACGACGACCGAAAATACGCGCGCGAACGCGCCGCTGCGAGACTTTGGCGATTACTATGCGTAGGATCGTACACGTAGCGACTTTATATCATGCTGACGGGGTACGTGGATAGAAGCAAATGGAACGAGCAAACGAGGGAGAAAGACAGAGAAAAAGAGAGAGAGAGTGCGAGGAAACGAGAAAGCAACGCGCGACTGGTGAACACTCCTTTGTTTAAATTTCTTGCGGCAAGAAGGGTATAAATAGTAGAAACGAAAACACGAAGAAAGGGAGGAGAGACTGCGTGGGAGAGAGAGAGAGAGAGCGAGCCAGGATGAATGGAAGAAAATGCACCGTAGAGGGTGAGTAGCGCGCGCGAGAGCTTTTTGGGAAAATCAATGTGCGGCGTCGGGGCGCCGCGAAACCGACTGAAAACATAAAAAAAAGAAGAAGAAGAAATACAAACACCTTCGAACACGTACATACTCATATAAAAACAAACACATATATAGAGAGATGCAGGGACGACGAATTGAATGGTTGAAATAGAAATGAAAGAAACACGGTACATACAAACATACACACACACACACAGACACACACATTGACGGAATCAACTAGACTTAGAGGACACGTTAGGGGTTGAAAAGAGCCCTTAACGTTTTAGCGACTATCCACGCGTTTCTTTTTACTTTTTATTACCGCAAAGAGCAATTGCTACGATTTTACAAAATATTCGCCCTAGCTGGTAAGGTGAACTGCTACTATTCATTACTACCGTTACACTTAGTACTTTTTATTAGCGACGCTGTAAACTAAGGGACGTGGCGAGACGAACGTTTCATTACATTTTTCTTTTTTCGTTTTTTTTTTTCTGGTTCCGAATAGGCTACCAATTCTTTTCGAACGCGAGAAGAGGACACGGTGATCGATCGACCGTAGGGAATTCGGGAGCAAGCGAAAGGGAACCGTGTACGATGCGAATTCGAGAGAGTCGAACGGAGTGGTGGAAATGTGCGATTACGGAGGGGAAAGTTTATAGTTAAATCGTTTTTTACGCGTCGCATGCGCTGAGCGGATACGCGCAATTTAAGGGCTCGAGAAACGCGATTTGCGATTTTAGAACTTGTTGGTCTGTGACGTATCTATGTGATGTTTTCTAGAAGCTCGATACGTTACGAACGGGGATCCAGACGAACCTTTAACGAGCGGTGTAATAATTCGTTGGCTACCTTGTGTACATAGAAAATTATATATATATATTAACAAGTATATATATATACATACAAATATTATATATAACTATAATAATTATTATCATTATTTTTATTATTATTATTATTAATATTATTAATATTATTATTATTAATTATTATTATTATTTTTATTATCACTATCGCATGTACATGTGAATCTACGAACTGAACGAGAAGGCACGCGACGTTTTTCTTTTCTCTTTTTCATTCTTGTTCACCGACACGGAAACGATCAACACACGTACACACACGCCGATCCGTGCGATCGACATTACCAAACGACTCATCCAAAACCCCGTTACGACGGGTTAATTAATATCCTTTCCTCTCCTTAATCACACACATACACACGCACATATGTGTACACTGTTGCTGATAAGTGTTTTTTCATATTTGGAAAATTTTATTCGTGTTTCGACTAATTCTACACTAAATTCCAAATTATATCTAGTATTATACGAGGTGCAAAGTTTAAAAAATTCGAAAATCTAAAAGGTATAGTAGCAATTATAATACCACGAAATATTACGTATAATATTAGCAATAATGTCGCAAGGAAACTTCAATTTCTTCGTCATCTCAAAATAAACGAAACACAAAGGCATAAAACATTTTCTAGAACACCTCGACGTAATCACTGCAGAATAAGACGAAAAAGTTTTGAATTTACAATAGTTCCGACCAACAGTAAAACAGTACTAATAAAGACGTGGTAGGTTAAATAAATCTGCCGTGTTTACGTTATAAGAAGTCGACCGCTGGCCTGTTACTTGCAAGCTACAGTGTACAGACGCACACAAACACGCTGAATTCATACCGGGAAAGCCAGTGTTCGTTATAGTAGGAAGTAAATAGTTAGATCGGTCGCGAGTGGAACGCTGTGTGTTTTTAGTCGGCCGACGGGCAACGTTACGATACATTGTGCGAGAAACCGGATGACTCGCAGAGGATCCGCGTGGACCGGTCCGCGGACAGGATCCGCAGCTTTCCTTCGCGATGCTAGGAAAAATTCGGGAAACCGTCGCGCGTCGGGGAGCCTTGCATATCCTCGTTGGGTCGAACGACAGTCTCGTTTCGTGCGATCCTCGCGCGAAATCACGGATCCACGGCTCCGTTTCCGGTCTCGGAGCGAGGACGTCGGGATCAGTATACGCTGGCGCTGATCGAACGACCCTTTTTGGCTCTGCGACGGACGCGCGATGGGATTCGTCCGGTGCACCGTACAACGCTATATCCACCAAGTGTTCAACCGAGTTCGGTGAGGAGAACGTAGGTGAAAGAGGGGGGAACGGGGGTGTTCAGAGATGGAGTTGAATTATGGTACAGGCTAGCGTAAGTGATAAACGGTAGGGACAGGACGAGCAACAAGCGTTTCGTGAAAAATACTCGAGTGATTTTACCAAAATTTCGTCCCCGCAAATGTTTCCATCATGGAAGAATAAAAATTTTTTATTTAATACCGTCATGAAATTAAATACGAGAGGAGTAGAGTAAACGTCGGTGATCGTCCTTTCTCTACCGGCGAACGAGTTGCTTCCCAATAGTAGGATTTAATAAAGGGGAGGGGGATGAATTTGCGAGGGGGGATAGGACGAGTGCACACGCTTGCTCGTATCGGGACAAACAACACGGGGGAAAAGATGTTTAAACAAAGATTTGGCTGTGTCAACGTCTGTAACTAATTCGTTTGTATCGCTTTCTTTTTTCTACTTAAACGTTTAGACTGTATGCGAGAGTGAGAGAATGCAGGAAAGATGTCGATGGAGAACGGGGTTCATCGCGTGAGTGCGCGAAAGGAGCAGCGCACACCAATTAGGGAAAAGAATACGAGAGGATTCCGCGTTTGAAAGTCGTTCACCGTCGCCGTTCACTGAACGACCGAGCGTCCCATTTTTCCCCATTGTCGCGAGTTTCCTTCTATCCTGTTTCTCACCCTATAAACTTTATAACGACTTCGCTTCATTTTTTTTTAGAAACGGGACACTGATATTTCGAAGCTTTCTCGTTAGATATTAATTTGGTTTGTAAACAGAAACGAACGTATTACTCGGATCGATCCGATTGCAAACGCAGGAAAGAAGGAAACTCGTCCCCAATTGTACCGCGAGAAGAAAACGGAACCGTGGCGTTGAGAAACAGTTTTCCCAGCGTCACGACGTTTTTCCTCGCTTTTTCTACCATTTGTACACTCCGAAACGGAGCAGAGATTTCCTCCGCGGAGGATCTCTACCTCAACGAACGTTTTTCCTCTCATCCCTGCCCTTCGATCGATGGACCCGCAATCTTTCGTAAACTCCATCGATCCTTGGCGTCGAAGGTGGCCGATCGAGAGACTCTATCCGCTTCTGTTTTCCTTTCGCCTTCGATGCACCTTCCCCCCGCGAAGGGGGACGAGAAACGACGATTTCGAGTCGCGTTAGATGTCTTTTCAAAATTTTGATACTCGTATTGATATTGTATACACTGTACACAGCGTTCCGACATTTGTATACCGTTTACAAATCCATCGGTTCGACCGAGAGGGAGAACCCCCGTAACTCGATTAGAATCGAGCGCCGATATCGACGAACTTGCGTTTCTCGTATGATCGCAAGCTGGAAAATCTCTCGATAGGGAATGGTTTCACAAAGGGCAAACAAAAGAAAAGAAATGAAAACGGGTCGAGTCGCAACAACAGGGCACGAGATTTTCTCGAACAATTAGATTGTACATAATAAAATAGCTGAAATCGAACGTAGAAAAGTGTCTCAGAATTTGAAAGAACTTGTGCACAATCACATTCCTGACGATACTTGTCCGCTTAAAAAACAATCCACGAGACGACGCAGTTGACGGATTCTCGATGGACGACCAGCATTTGCATACACACAGATACAACGCGATCGCTTCTCGACGCATCGAGTTCGCGTGATCGATAAATAAAAAATAAAACATGAACGACTCTCGTCGATACATCGGTTGGCAGACAGCGATCGCACCACGTCTCACGACGAGAAGTCGCTAATCGTTGGTCGCGAACCAGCACTCGAGACCACTTGGATGTCTACACACGCTTTTTGCACTAAAATACAATAAGACTGACGTTTTTTATACATGTTGATGTGATCGAACGACGTCGGGATCGCGGTCTCCGCGAGCAGCGTCGTTGGCGTTTCGACGACGACGAATAACCGACGTCCGCGGACGCGAACTCGTCGTCGACAGGGCTTGAGGTGGAATTAACACAGCCAAACTCTCTCCTGACGATATTTTTCACGTTTTTCTAGCTCTGGCTTCTTCTTCGCGAGCGCGAGTCGATCGACTAACGAGAGGCAAACAGTCTCGCTGTGGGCAATCGAAAGGGGACGTAAGGATCTCTGATCCTGGAAACGTTGATCGTTGGGCCTCGACAGATCAGTGGTCCACGACCTGGTCGACTGCTTTCATTTTGGAAATTAAAAGTCCGAAAGTTAGCCGTCGGCCCACTGAACTAGCTTTTTCTACGACGCATTTCGGGGAAATTAGAACAAATCGAATGGACCTTGTGTCACGTGACTGTTTGAGCAAATGATGTGTGAGAAGAGTATGTATAATGACTCGACCGGCCGACGTTACTCGGAAACTAGTTAAATTGGAAATTTAGAACGGGATACGCGATCTCTGGTGTTTGAGGGATCCGTGATTCGCTGAATTAGCTTCTTCTTTGTTAGGTTTCGCGGAGGAAAGGAACAAATTGGGTGATACGGCGGAGCGTCGCGTGACTTCTTTGCTAGACGAGGTCGGGAACGCGAGCTTTGATAGATAAATTGATGCTGCTTTGGAAATTCGAGCGGGCGAAACTTAGTTTTTCGAGGAGGGGACAAGGGAATAATTAATGATTTAGCGTCACGTGACTGTTGGAGGAAATTTTAAATGCAAAGAGTGTTTGAGAGTTTGAAATTGGAAAATGTGATTTCTGACCAGCGAAAGATCGGTGAATTCGAGGAAGAAGGGAAAGAAATGTTGTTTCGCTAAATTTCAGGTACGGGAAGCAAATCTATCGACCGGAATTATACTGTAAAATCGAATAGGGAAAGAATCGGGCGATAATTTTTGAAACCATCGATGACTTCGAGAATTCGAAAGGTAGAGCCTTTCGTGTTTGAAAGGTCAGTGGTCCTCGGGTTCACTGAACTGGCGTCTCGCGAAGGAAACCGAGGAACAGAAATTGGATGATGGGACGTAATGGCGAGCGACGACAGGCGCGAAGTGCTCGATTAGCTCAGCCGCTGGAAGTTCGGAAAGGGGCGGTCTCGGTTCGTCCGACGAACCGATTTCTCTCGTTTCGCGTCTCGGAACGGAGAAAGAAAGAGAAAGAAAACGACGAAGAGAGAGGGAGGGGATTTGGGTGACAAAACGTAATAACACGTGACTGTTTCGTTTTACAAAAATAGTGCCTTTTTTACAAAGACTCTGTTGTTTGTGCCAAGTCGAATTCAACGGATGCGAATGCGTACACTCGCGCGCCTGCGCGTCACACACGGACACACACGTACACACGTAGGCGTATATTTACAGGGTGAAGAAACGAGGGGGGCAGAGGGAGAAATAGATTTAAAGGGAAACGAGAGCGAGAGGAGAGAGTGAGAGAGACATAGTAAAAGTGAGCTTGAGGTATTCGCGGAGAGACTGAGAGTGGAACGACGAGGAATCTAGGACGAAAGTGGACCTCCGGTGCTCTGATGTCGAGGATCGATGGCGGACTCGATGGGAATTTCCGTATCGAAGCGTTAGAATATTATTAACTTAGGTGAATTAACATTTGGACGGTTCGAAAGTGTCTCTAGTTAGCCAAATTGCTTGTCCTGTTTCGCGCGGTTCGACAAATGTTACGAATTTAGGGTTGGGACCACTCGATGAGTACCTACTGGGATCTCGTTCTTTTTTAAACCTGATTTTCATGCAAGCTATTTCGTTAACACACTTTGTTCTCAGCTATAGAAAAGACATATCCTGGTTTAATATTTAGCATTTTAGGGGAATTTGAAAAATGATGAAACTCGAATACTAGAATATTCAAAATATTTTCTGTATAATATCAGAATGGTCCGAGCCCTATACGTTTTGGATATAATACGATTCGGGATCCGTCGTTCCGAACGAACGCCAATGTAACTATTATGTAATTAGGAAGAGTAAACGCGAGAGAACGTCGTAACATATCCAAGAATCTCGTACCGAGTCCGAAACGCTACCGCAGTCTTTCCGCACGGGCTGCTTCGTGCCTCGAGGTTTTATCTATCGATGGAGTTCCCATTGTTTCTCCGTCGATCGAGAGATCTCGATAGAGGGCGAGGGGGTGAGATACGGTTGTAAGGAAAATTGGGAAGTGGGAAAGTTTTCGGGTGGCAAAGGCAACCGAGCACGACGGCAGCACGGACGAGACACTCGGGGGGAGAAGAAAACGCACGCACAAACACACGAATATACACACGACCACGGTATACTGAGAAAGAGAGAGAATGAGGATGAGAGAAAACGAGGATGGAGACAAAAGCGCGGGTGAATGGCAAGGGAAGAGGAGAGGTGTGAGCAGGGGAGCAAGGAGGGATGCGTTTCTCGCGTGAAAAGAGAAAAATGTACCGCGAGACTAACGAAAATGCCAAAAAGTGTTCCACTAATCAATGCCGCCGTGGATCCCCAATTAGTACCTACCGTAAACCGAATGAAATTACAAATAATAATCGAATTGTAGAATTGTGCTAAAGATGATGAAAGAAGAAAAAAAAAAAAAGAGGTTAATATATAACTCTAATTATGGTTATATATATATGTATATTTACCCATATATGTATATATATATATAAGTATGTATATGTATATGTATATGTATATATAGGTGTGTGTATATACATATATGTATATGTATCTCTGCGTGTGCGTGTACGTGAGCGAGTATGCGTACACGCGCGCGGTACAAACCACACGCGAATGCGAACGCGGAGAGCACACCGATACGCAGCACCATTTTTTTCTTTCCCTCGCACGTCGAATCGTAATTACACACCGAATCGTCCCTTTTGTCTGCCGATATTTCGTGAAGAAAACACAAAAAAAAAAAAGAAAAAAATAACAAAACCTTCAGACTGTGTACACCCACTACTATTGTATATACGAATCATATAAAAATATACATACGTATACATATACATATATAAATATATATTATATTAAAACGGATAATAAGACACTTAGCACTAACAGAATTACCCCTATTATTACATGAGATGATATTAATTAACTGATAGTATTATACCTGTTGTCCCAGTAGCGTACTATTACCTACTACCCTCAACCCCGCCCCCCCCTCCCCTTAGGAAAAAAATTGAAAAAAAAAAAGAAGAAATCGTTATCTACCGTTATCACACTTTGAGTTTACCGATAAATCGTTAAATAATCGTCATTGGTATAACGATAAGGATTATTATTATTATTAATATTATATTATATTATATTATATTATATTGTATTATCATTAATATTATTATCGTCAGCATCGTCGTTGTCATCGTCGTTGTCGTCATTGTCGACCTTCATCGTTCATCGTCGCGAAACTATTCCTCATCGTTCCGAACCTAATCTTCGATTTCTTACATCCCTCTCCTACCTCGTTTTTCTTCGCGAATTTTCCACCCGTTTCAAAATACTCTGCTGCCCCCCCTGACCCCTTCTCTTCTTTCTCTGTCCCCCTCAAGGCTGCATGCAGTTATTCGCCTTCCACGATCATTTTCTCGCCAACCTTCTTCCTTCGCCGCTGCTTCTCCGCAAGATCGATCTCGAACGATAGACGATCCACGGATTCAACGCTGTTCGCGATCGCTCAGTGTCCTTTGGACTTTGACAGTGCTTCGTCGATGCTCGCGAAATTCGAAAACTCGTCGAGACGATGGCTTTTACGCTCGCGCCGGAAGATATTGGCCGCTCAAGGTCAGTTCCACCGCCACGAATCGTTCGACGAACCCCATTATTGCACCATTTGGGAAACAGAACGTGGCGGGGGTGTCGACTCGATGACCTCCAGCGGCCAATATCTTCTACCATAGACGAGACTTCCCATGTTGAAGAGCAATTGTAACGCAACGTTCGGGACAAGCTGACATTGTTTCGCGAAGTGGCCGTTAAACGCGTCACGCGCCTGGAGAACGTATATCGGTCCCTTCCGCGCGTTTTTCATTTTTCTAGAGGCATTGTACGAACCGTGACTGTATGTAGAAGGCACCCCTATACGACGAGGGTTTTGTTTCCTGGAAAGAAAAGGCAAAGCTCGCTGAACCGTTTGTCTCTTCTTTTCTCAGAGTGGGTCTTCAGCGCGTGTGACGCGTCCCGCCTCGTTCGTAAGAGTTGTTAATTGACTTAGACTGATTAGGAATAAAGTTCAGGGAACATTGAGAGACGAATAGCACGTTCGACGTCGAGTTTGCGTCGGAGGAAGCGCGAAAATCCTGTTATCGGTGTTATCGTCCTTCGTTGTCCCTCTATTCCCGTTACTTTGAGGCGTGCGTGTGCGTGTGTGCTCGGTGAGAGGCGTGATATATGCGCGCTGCGTTATGGCGCGGTGAGAGCAGCGCGTTCGAATCGGATCGAACGATCGATGTCGATTCCAACGTGGAAAAAAAAATCTCGTTTTTTTTGTTTTTTTTTTTTTCATCGACGAATACCCGAGCGACGATAATTCGTAATGCGATATCGAGCGCCGAGAGGTCGTTGGATGTTGTTTTGCATATCGCAGGAAATACTGCCGGGGGGACATTAACCGTTGCGCATCCTCGTGGCGGACTTGTCTGCGAATCGACTTTTATCATGTAATCTATTCGATGATTCTTTCTTCGCAGTTTATAGACGCCTTAGACTTACAGTTTCTCGGTTTATTTAATTTGTAAATAAATCACGATTTACTCAACATTAACATAAACGAGTTTTGTTTTCTTTTTCCGTCGGTATTTTTCACGATATGCGAGGCTCCGCTCCCTCGAATCTTCAAACGCTTCTGCCATTCGTATACTTGACTATTCCAATACTGATTGAATACCTTTCAAGTACTGCATTTCTAATCGAACGAACAATGATGCTGGAATACTCAAATATTCGATGTTTATTCGTAATTTTACCCACCATGAATCATATCAGAACACATAGAATTGTGACGTAGAAAGGAAGGGTATCTATAATGTGGTGGGGATAGCTCCACGGTAACCTTGAGCAGCCAATTCATTTTGTTCAGATTCATTTCGAACGTCTCTCACTGCATGAGGCCAAGCTTCAACTTGTACAGTCGTAGCAATCGACACTTTTACCTATCGCTATAATCACTGCCATTTTGCCGGCTCAGGGTCGATAAGGGACAATGATTCAGAGTAGAAAAATTTCTTAATGTTACCGCGAAGCGACGCGCGTTGCAAATAGAATCTCTATCTTGTTTCAAACTCTGATTGTATCCCTATTGTAGATTCGAAGAACAAGCAACTAAAATTCCTATCATTATCATTTATTTAAAACAACAAAAGGAATTAAGTACGCATACGCGCGTCGTATCGCGTCTGTTTCGATATCGGGACTCAGTCAGAGCTAGGCAAATTTTATTCGCGAACAACGAACGTGAACCTAAAATTTATATTCGTTATTCGCGAATAATATTGACCCAACTCCGCTATAATATAAACGTGTCCCGCGAACGTTCGACGAAACGTTCTACGTCCGGAAGGATCTCGCGTTTCTGGCCAATCAAAACGCGCCAATTTCGACCTGGTGTCCGCGAAAAATAGGACTCCAGGTCGATCCTCCGAAGTGCTCGAAGCCGAGCCACTTCCACGAGGCCCGTCGTGCCGTGGACAGAGCTCTGGACTATCGAAGAGTTGCTGGCAACTCGGCGAATCGACGCAATTCGCCAATATCGTGCCTCCCTTCGACCTTGTGCATTGTGACGATGAGGTGACTCTGTCTCCGGGGACTGGCCTATTTCTTTGTCCGTAGCTAATTCGTACGGTGTGCATCGAGCTCGAGTGACTCGAGTGCGTCGGAAAATAGGATGAATGCACGAAATAATGATTGATAATATACAGAAATTTCATTTTGAGGCGGTACTTTTACTGGGAGGGCATCTTACTCGCGCACGGTGAGCGTTCAAACGACGTTAAACCACAATATCGAAGCACAAATAGTGGGAAATGGCATGCAACAATTTTTTGAGAAGTGGCACAAAGCGAAACTTCTGTATATCTCATTATTCTGTGGTGAAAGGGGCTTTCCCTCTATCAGCGCGAACAATGGCGACAAACTCTTGATTTGTTTATCCCAGTTTAATTCCCTCCAATTTAACACGTTCATTGCGGTAGAATTTTTCGTAGACAATAATAGTTGATTGTAGTATTCCGTATATGGCGATTACAGAAACATTTTTTTTGAGCCCCTTTTATTCTACCCCAGGCATTCTGTTTTTATCCACTCCGATTTTATGTTATCAACCGTAGCATCCTAACGTATTCGAACTATTATGTAAGATAAAGTTCAGATTATATCGCGTGATACGTAACCAACCAGTTTAGGGGGAAAGATTTTCTTTCGTCTCGCGATCCGTACGCCCACGAATTACTTGAGTTTGGTATACGTTCGGTTTGTAGTAATGAAGCGGGCGTTACCATAATTGTCTTAGAAAATGGAAATAGAACCAACAATTAGGGAACCATTGTGTACGAGAGAGAGAACAAGGTGTGCGTGCACTTATGAAAGCGAAACAGAGTAAGGATTAAAGAGAGCTTTTAGTATGTATGATCGCAAGACAGAAAGACAGAGAATGAGAGGATTCAAACGATGACGTTTACCCTTTACCAACTACATGCAATATGAAATTGAGTATACAGAGCAGCGCAGCGAGAACCATTTGTCCTAGTCCTAGTATTCAAACTCATCACCATAATTTATAACCGATTTCAATTTAAATCTAATAAAATGATGTTATAATACCAACGTTTGTTTCGACTATTTCTTTTCGCCGCTAGAATCAGATTTTGACTATATCTCAAGTCAAAATGTGAATCATATTTGCCTGAAGAATTTCAGATTTTTAAAATGGACGAGGTATACGAGTAGACCTTTCACCTTTGAACTTTCGCGGCCCAATCTGACTGCCATACCGACCTAAAAATTGAGAGGTGATTTTAGCGTCCTCTTCACACGGATGGCGGTCAGTTGGGGAACTATCCACTGAATTAGTATTGATGTGTGTGCATAAATTCATGGGAATTTACTATAGAGACGATTGAAAAAGGCAATTACAATCATTTTTTATATAAAAGATTCAATACACTTTCGCGGTCGAGTCCAGCGTTATCGATTCAGAATGGAATAAGACTACAGCGCTACAAACTATGAGAATCAACACTAACGCGTATCGCAGCCAATTTGCTCATTATATTTAGTTTTTAATTAATAATTGTATTGCCCAGGTAAGAGTGATACGATTATTAATTAAACGTTAAATAATATTACCCAGGTCTCATCATGTAGAGGTTACTTCGTATGAAGACTCGCCCTAATCAAATCCCAACCACCCTCCATTAATAAAGCACAGACGAGCTATATGAATAGACCTTTCACCTAATGTAATTTTACGGCCCTAGATTCTGGGGTCCCGAGACCCCATTACCATTTTTGTGTCACTCGCAACGTTACCAACAGATTCAGAAATGAATTTTAATCCCTTTCATAGTCAACTCACATGGATTTACGCAAAACTACAGCTGTTTGTCTATCAATACTAATTCAGTGAATAATTTCTCAACTGACCGCCATCCATGAGAAGAGGACGCTGAAATCACCTCCGAATTTTTCGCTCGGTATGGCAATTGTTCGAACTGACGTACAAAAAGACAAAAATTAACGAGATACACTCTTCCAAAGTGGAACAAAATGTTAAAAAGATCATGCATCAAATTGTATGGGAATCCTCGTAAGAAGGCTTTAATCTTCGTAATGGTTTTAATGGATCGATGATCAACAATGACTAGTTTATGGTCACTGGTGGTCAACAGTGAGGTGGTCATCAAGGTCAGCGGTCCAGTGAAGATCCAGAAATGGTCAAGAGGTGGAACCGACCGAAATAGTTTCTTTGTACACGGGATAGTCTTAACTGGTAACTTCAGCATTGGCTCTGACTGGTCTCCCCACCCTTTCCTTATCTTATCTTGGACATATAAGCAGAGTCACTGCGAAGAATTGTTCAGTCGCGTCGCGAATTCGGGAGTGGGCAAAGAGCCAAAAGCGAACCGGGGACCACTGCTGGCCAGCGCTGACCATGGCTGACCACCACTGACCAATACTGACCACTACTGACCACTACTGACCAGTCACGGCTAGCGTTCCTGCCACTACTGACCACTACTGACCAGAGCTGACCACTACTGACCAGTGCCGGACCGTGATGACCAACGGTAAGAACTGTTTAAAACTTCTCTCCCCTCTTCTATTCTATCGTTTGATACCAATTTCGCTTAAATGAACTGATTTTGCCCTGCTTGTCTAACTGCTGTTGCTATAATATGAATATTTTCTTACTTTACAGCTGATCCAGTGGTAACTATCCCGTGTACTGACAACAAGTCCACTCCACTCATCTATATTTTATTATTTTTATTTGTTTGTTCGATGTGAATTCAACTGTATTTATCTATCTGATTTGTATTTGGTTATTATGAATGTCATTTTTCTCTGTTACTACTTCTACATTGTTCGTCGAATTTATGTTATTGCTTTGATACGTGTAATATTTCAGGATATAATAATGTAATATTGTTTTCCATCGTACACTATATTTGTTTCTATACAATTTCGTGAATTGTTATTCTTACGGTCTTGCTCGAATTCGCGTTATATTCTGCGGAGGTACTTTGTTCGATTCTTCCATTTCGTTTGATTGTTTGGGGTTGATTGAAGTCGGTGTCTCGATCCAAGTTTCTTTCATTTCAACGAATTGGTCGTTTTGATATTTCTAACATTGTGTCGATGCACATATCCATATTCGTTTCGACGACTCTGATCAATATAAGAATGTTCGTTTCGATATTTACAACATGATGCACATACAATATCCGTTTCGATGACTCTGATCGATATACGATATTTAGTTTTACGTTTCAGGTTAAATTCTTGTAACTTGCCAATATACTTTGTTCAATTTCCTTTAGCTAGGTGATAGATCATTTTTAAGTGTATATTAAATTTCCTACCATATCTCACTAATATAAATATTAGTTTTGATTTCAGTTCAAAATTTAGATCAATCGGAAGGACAATCGAGGGAGAACGCCACAATCGCCGGTGGGATTTTTAATTCCAAGTTGATTAGTCTTAAGCTTCCTCGCGTGTACTAAAATTAACGTCGAAGCCTTCTTTATTATACGTATCTTCGCGTCCTACCAAGCAATTATTCAATAAGTAGCTTGTCTCTCGCTCGTTCCCTCGTTCCTAGCTTCGGTCACCGCTGTTTCATCGATTGAAACATGTGATCGGCCGTGTATCTGGTCCGAAAGATCAAATCGCCTTCCCTTAGGTAGCTAGATCCAGGGAAAATGGTACTCTGCTGGAAGGTGTGGAGATTCCGTATCCTGCGGAATCGCATACCTTCCAGCGGAAGTCGACACTGTTTCAGGTACTCTCTCTTTGTCAGACAACTTGAGTCGGGTCCTTCGGGCTCCCGGCGGGTTGCATTGGAGCAATGGAGACCTTCGATTCGGAGTCGCAGCCGTCCATTATCCCATAGAGATCTAGTTAGCAAGGGCAGTAGGTTCGATCCTCGGATCCGCTGCACGGTTCAGCGTCGCGTCGCGTCGCTTCGCGTGCCCCTCAAATTAACTTCGTCCCTCTTTTTAACCAAATAATTGCTTGGTACAACTAAACCAGAACATCCAAGGAACTTTGTTTCCTTCTATCGTCCGAATTTTAGTTTTAACTTGACCAGACTTGAGCTTCGACGTTAATTTTAAGTCCCTATTGTACGCGTCTCCCAATATTGCCAAGTAATTATTTAACAAGTAGCTTCTCTCGACTCGTTCTCTGGTTCCTAGCTTCGATCACCGCTGTTTCGTCGATCGAAACATGTGATCGGCCGTCCAGTTTGTCCGAAAGATCTAGTCGCCTACCCATGATAGATCGATTGCTAGAAATAGGAATCAATCTACCAAGGGCAGTGTTGATTCGATCCGAAGATCTGCCGCACGGTTCAGCATCGCGTCGCGTCGCGTATCCCACAATATAGCTTCACCCTCTTTCAAACGAAATAATTACTTGGTACAACTAAACTAGAAGATCGAAGGAACATTGCTTCCTTCTATCTCTCTAGTTTAGTAATCCAGCTAAGCTTAGCTAAAAGGGAGATCGATGGAACTTTGATTCCATCTATCTCCCTTCGGGTCTCCATTCGCAGCAACCTCCTCGTGGTGAGACCTGGTAATCGGTGTCACCCACGATAGAAAAATTATTCTTCATGGGTGACACCGAGCTAATGGCTGCGAATTTAGAATTGTTTCTTGATATAATAAACGAATTTAGATTTATAGTTAGGCAGGTGTTTAGTTAACCATTATGTTAGGCAGGTTATTTTTGTTTAAGTATTTAATAAAAAGTATAGCTTCGAGGATTCGAGAAAGGCGGCGAATGTGAGTCTATCCTTCTTGCTCTCAACACGGCTGAAATTCGAACTCGCATAATCTCGAGTGCCCAGACATTTTTTACTTTCCGACCTATGTAGGCATATATGTATATGTTCCTACCCTTGGGTACAAAAAATACCCGCGATCACTATATTCGTCAAAAATACCAAGTATACAACTGGTCACCCGTGTTGATTCGGATATTTCATCCTACAACATGGTTGGGGACCAGAGGAAACAAAATAGCATGCGACTCACCAACTGTAGAATTCAAGCACCCGGGCGACGATGTCGCCTAGTAGGAGTCATCAGCGAAGTCATCAGCGACGTTAGAAACGAAGTCAGCATCAAGGTCAGCAGCGAGATCATCGTCGAGTTTCTCTGGATCCACAAGTACGATGATGAGATGTCAGGATCCTTTAGAAAGAAAGAGTAAATGTTTTTATGAAAAGATTTCCACCGTATTTGAAAACTTGATGGCAAATTTAGATCAAACAATTTTTTTTAAGCGCACTCGGAACAAAATACGAAGAATACTTACATTTTTCGCACGTGGGCATCGCCAAATACTCTTTTTCGTATAGATACAGGTTTCCTGTCGAAACGTGTTCACAAACTCTCAAAGCATTATGGCGTCACGTCGATAGCGTGACCGTAATTTGACCGCAGTTGAGAGTCTCATGTGGTTAAATTGTAATTACGAGCTGCCACAGAAATAAAACACAAATTTGTTAACAGACACTTATTAATATTGGATAAATGCATCGATGGATAATAACGAAAAGAATAGAATCGGTTAAAAATGAAAAATACGTTTGACCGTAGTTGAGCGTCCCGTGTTTGAATTATAATTACGGGCTCTTACAGAAATAAAACACAAATTTGTTAATATGCACTTATTAATATTGTATAATTGCATCGATGGCGAATGACGAAGAGAATAGAAATGGCCAAAAATAAAAAATACGTACCTAATTAGACGCGAAGCTGTCAACGCACTTCTCACACCACTTTCCAGACGAAGAATGACGAACAGGATCGGACACGATCTCGCGCGAGGAGTGGGGAGTGGGGTGAGGGAGTCACGTAGTCCGTCTCGACTCTTGATGTGTATCTTCGAAATAAAGGTTAAACCTTACATCTCGAAGAACTGAAAATAAATAAAATTAAGACATGAAGAATATAAAATTAATATAAAAAGATATCAAACAAACAATTAATTAATGATTTATAATCTTTATACTCCTGTGACGTCACAATGGGCAGGATCCAACTTTCGATTATTCGATAGATTCAATAGTGTCTCTTAAAGATGAAATATCGATATACATAGGGAACTCATTTTATGGAAATATGTACTAATTAATATGTAAATATATTCATTTTTAATTGAAATTTTAATAAATGCTTTTCATATAAATTGAGTGAACGCAACAACAATAGACAAATAATATGTATAAAATATACAAATATATTAATTTTTCACGATGTTTTTCTTTTGCGTCATAGGACTCCCACTGAATACTGTTCCTGTCTGTTACTCGTCTGTACCTATTTCTAGTGTATTCTATAATATTCTTTCAAAATAATTTTATTTTTACCATTGTTAGCATTCCTAAGCCAAGGATAATGATGCGATACGTTTCTTATCTTTTAAAAGCTCCGTTAGGTTGTGTTTACATTCTCGGACGCCGGCCTCTCGACTTCACCTTGGAGACGGACTCATGAATTCCTGATCTGCGTGACACTAACACTGTTGTTTTATGTGTCTATACTATGCATTGTCTGTGCCCTTAATCTCTGTGTTACGAAAAAATATCGCGTTCGGCGTCTACATCACACTTCGTTTATGCCTGTAGAAGACTTCTTACCAAACTGCGTCAAGTTCAATGTTATCGACACCGCGTCAAAGAAGGTTGGTAATCTAGTGAGAATTAAAATAAATATCTTTAGAAAATTTAGTAGAAACAAAAGAAACTTTTACATGAAAAACTGATTGAAATTTAGATTGAAAGTTAATACTTACGCATTATTTGGTTATAATTAATATATTTTAATTGATCTAGTTATATGTGCAACCAATAACAGATCGATATTAGATGAGCCAATGACAGCTTCTCATTGTGACGTCACAGGAGTATAAAGATTATAAATCATTAATTAATTGTTTGTTTGATATCTTTTTATATTAATTTTATTTTCTTCATGTCTTAATTTTATTTATTTTCAGTTCTTCGAGATATAAGGTTTAACCTTTATTTCGAAGATACACATCAAGAGTCGAGACGGACTACGTGACTCCCTCGCCCCACTCCCCACCAGTGGACCCCGCTCCTCTCCCCACTCCTCGCGCGAGAGACGTGTCCGATCCTGTTCGTCATTCTTCGTCTGGCAAGTGGTGTGAGAAGTACGTTGACAGCTTCGCGTCTAATTAGGTACGTATTTTTTATTTTTGACCATTTCTATTCTCTTCGTCATTCTCCATCGATGCAATTATACAATATTAATAAGTGCATATTAACAAATTTGTGTTTTATTTCTGTAAGAGCCCGTAATTACAATTCAAACACGGGACGCTCAACTACGGTCAAACGTATTTTTCATTTTTAACCGGTTCTCTTCTTTTCGTCATTATCCATCGATGCATTTATCCAATATTAATAAGTGTCTGTTAACAAATTTGTGTTTTATTTCTGTGACAGCTCGTAATTACAATTCAACCACATGAGACTCTCAACTGCCGCCAAACTACGGTCACGCTATCGACGTGACGCCATAATGCTTTGAGAGTTTGTGAACACGTTTCGACAGGAAACGTGTATCTATACGAAAAAGAGTATTTGGCGATGCCCACGTGCGAAAAATGTAAGTATTCTTTGTATTTTGTTCCGAGTGCGATTAAAAAAAATTGTTTGATCTAAATTTGCCATCAAGTTTTCAAATACGGTGGAAACCTTTTCGTAAAAACATTTACTCTTTCTTTCTAAAGGATCCTGACATCTCATCATCGTACTTGTGGATCCAGAGAAACTCGACGATGATCTCGCTGCTGACCTTGATGCTGACTTCGTTTCTAACGTCGCTGATGACTTCGCTGATGACTCCTACTAAAGCAGTATTTCTGTTGACGAACTCTAGTAAGAAGATGAAAAGAGAAAACCAGTAGGCTAAGCACAGATGTGCTTGTTGTGTTTCTTGTTTCCTGTCCTTTTCATTCCAGCTCTTTTCTTTCCAGGAAATTTGTTGGCCGCGCGCAATGCGGCCGGTAGATTCAGTGATTGAGCGTAGCAAACAAGTTTGTTTCTCAGGGCAAAGTGACCCCGACTACGTTATCGTTCACGGTGTTAGACAAACGCGAGCATAGAAGCAGTGTTTTCCTACGCAAATTAAAATTATTTCCAGAGCATCGTGGCTCTCCTTGTTTTCTGAATCGCGATAATAAAGTCATTTGTTCGCCGATTTCAATCTTCGGTCGCGGTTATCTAACTTAATACTTTCCAATTAAATTAATTATTTTTTCAATTTGACATTTAAACTCCTCGTTACCGGAATTAGAATCAGTGCATCACTGAAGAGGATTATTTGGCGATGCTCCACGAGCAAACAATGCAAGTATAAATTTATACTTTGAAATTTTTAATTATAAATCTCTATAGTTTTAACAATAGATTCTAATTGTTTTCTTACAGTTTTCTTACAGTTTCTAAACTTGATCCTGGGAAGCAGTAGCAGTACCCGGGGGGTATCGGGCGGTGGACCATGAGCGAACAACGTAAGTATAAATTTATACTTTGAAATTTTTAATTAAAAATCTCTATAATTTTAACAATAGATTCTAATTGCTTTCTTATTCTTTATAGCAGGAGCATGCAGGGGGCTTTGATGACTTCTACTGGGCACTGATGACTTCCACTGGGCAGCAGCAGCATCATTATGCAATCATCCCAGAGGCTCAAGTTCATCATTGGTGAGTCGCATGCTATTTGTGTTCCTCTGGTCCCCAACCATGTTGTAGGATGAAAGATCCGAATCAACACGGGTGACCAGTTGTATACTTAGTATTTTTGACGAGTTAAGTGACCGCGGGTATGAAAAATACCCATGAATTATATTTTTTTAGTACAGGCTAGGGTCTTCTTGCACTCGCGTTTTTTAATGTTATCAATAAATATTACACAATTTTGATAAAATATATGAAATATGTTTATTATCTTTATATGAATTAAATAATTGAGTAGAATATGAATTAATATAATGTGAAAATATTATATTAATCGTATGATTGAGTAAAATATCTTACATCATTAATATAATTATTAAATATTCGTTTTATCAATTAATACATCATATGATGTATTTTATGTGCAAGAAGGCGTTTCGCGACTGGTCGATTTTCAACTCAAAGGAACATGCATGTTAATATTATTTTTTTTTAAATTTACTTTGACGACAGAATCGACCAAGGTTAATTGAATATTTTGAATAATAATTTAACAAATTTATTTCAATTTGCAAAGTAAATTATTTTATCATGAAATCTTTATTAAAGTCTTACATTTTGAACAATTAAATTTCAGTCACAAATTTTTCTTGTATAATAATATCTTTCGATATTAACGTACTCTGTTGTTGATATATTACATATAACAAGTCGAGTCATTTTAACTGAGAATAGATACCGTTTAGTTAATTATTAATAACCAGTTGTTTTAGTCAGGATTTTCAGGATACTTTCCCGTGTTCGTTGCCTAAGTTCATGCACATGCCCAAGTGTTATTTGCACGAGCGAAGGCAACGAGGCACGATGACTTAGTTTGTAACATTTATAATAATAATTTATCTATGCGACTGACAATGCTAGTGTCTCGTGCACGATGTACTGTCCACATATGTGTGTTTGTGGTTAGGTTGTGGAAGTGCATCGTATCAAAAGTTCATCACAATTCAGATACAGAATTTTTTCACATTAGATTCATAACAATCACAATAATAATATTAAACTTATAGTTATTATTTACTTGGCAATTGTTCGTATTGCATACACGTCGATAATATTGTAAAATGCATAATGAATTAGCTTTTCAATCTTATATAATCATATACATATAGAGTATATTTTAAGAAAGACTATATTAGATATATTAAAATGTTTTATATAAATAATAAAAGTACGCAATGGGCACTAGCTTTGTCAGTCGATTCCAGAAATGGTACGTACATTTAGAGTATGAATGAGGTTGTGTCCGGGTGTCGGAGGAACCCCGGGGAGTCCTCTCTAGTTCAGGTCGCGCCCGGACATTGAGAATGAGAACCGTGGAGTGTTTGTTTGAGAGACTGAGTTTTGCATTTTTTTAAATATAGGGTTAGGTAGGTAGGTAACTTATTCTCTGGTGTGTGTGTTTAAACCTAAGTAGGTAGGGTCAGGGCAGGACTGTCCACATTAGTAATTCGGGTAGGCGCGTTTTCGCGTGGCAGTTCTGTTCCTGTAGTTACGATTTCGAGAGTAGAAATGTTGCTGATTCAAACGGTGCACTTGTGCTGTTTGTTTCGGCTTTATTTTCGACTCCTCGAATCGCGCGACTCTTAAAGTCGCTCTCTCGCGCTCGCGGTCGTGATTAGGTCCCTTTCGAAACGTTCGTCCCGCTCGAGATTCACCACGTATGCTCTTGCAACAATTCGTATATTGTTGGAAGACTACGTATTGCACAAAATCTCGAGCCCGGTCTTTCGTAAGTTTCAGGCATCGGCAGGACCGCCGAAGAAAGAAAAGGCTCTCGATGAGCCGAAGAGGCCCTGACAAACTGTCTCAAGAGTGGGCTGCAACAAATGGCTTTTCATCTTCATCGTTGGATGAGAATGGAAAGTCATTCCTGTTATTACTTTGTCACTTAACTCGTCTGTAGTTGTAGTTAGTTTATTCTTCTGACTCGCTCACGTATGCATGTACCTGATGGTACATGATTGCACCATACATGCCAGCCATCCGTCCCCATAACTCGCGGTTATGATATACATAGAGTTGCGAATATCCAATAATCGCGTTTGCTTGTAGAGTTGCGAATCACTGCTTTTCGCGTTTCCTTTTCAGGGTAGTGTTGCGCCTTGACACGATACGCGATTGATTTTTTGCAAACTTAGGTACCGAATGTTTGCTTAAAAATAGCGTTGCGAATTATTGATAAACGTGATTGCTCGTAGAGTTGCGAAATTCTATTTTTCGCGTTTGCTTTTCAGGGTAGTGTTGCGAACAATCACGATTCGCGTTGCTTTTGTACTCTTTTATATATATAATAATGGATGTCAACCGCGTTTGTAATTTTCACGTTATAAATTAGCGTTGCGATCTTGATTAATCGTGCGATTTTTCATTTAGCGTTGCGATATTTTCAATGCCCAAATTCTACCCCAATTGTAGTACTAGTAGTAGTTAGTTTATTTTGTGGCCAGTACATGTCTATGCACATGTACCAATAGCCCCTGATTAAAGTTAGAGTTGCGAATAATATATAATGTTCGCGTTTGCTCGTAGAGTTGCGAACAAATATTTATCGCGTTGATATATCAGTGCTGCGAATAAATACGATTCGCGATTGTCTTTATGCAAACCTAGGAACCGGGCGTTTGCTTTAAAAATAGCGTTGCGAATTTTTAGTAAACGCGATTGCGAATTAGAGTTGCGAATTACTATTTTTCGCGTTTGCTTTTCAGGGTAGTGTTGCGAATAATTACCATTCGCGGGTTGCTTTTATTCTTACAAGTCGCGTTTGGAATTTTTTCTATTATAAATTAGTTCTAACTTCATCCCCATATGTGCCACTCTATTGTAGTTTGAAGTAGCTTGATGTAGTTAGTTTCTTTGTACAATTTTATTTATTGTCTGATTTATGTTTCAGGGAAACATCGTGGGATTGATCAATACACCAAGAAGAAATATTTTTTCATATTTATTTGTTTTATATGAGTTATATATTTTATTGGATATGAGTTTTTGTTTCAGGAAAACATCGTGGGAGTGACGAAGACACCAAGAAGAAAATATCTTGTCGTATTTCTTTGTTTCATGTAGGTTATAATTTATTGTATATTAGTGTATGTTTTAGAAAAACATCGTGGGATTGATGAAGACATCAAGAAGAAAATATTTCCTCATATTTCTTCATGTTTCTACAGATTGCGTTAGAATATAAGTACAAATGTATATAGATTATAAGATAAAAAAGCGTTCTCCTGCCGTTTATTAAATATTACCGAAACGTGTGCGTAAATTTAAGTGGGAATGATTAATATTAAGATACATATTAGTATTCTAATATGCAAGGTCCATACGTGCAGTTGCACATTTCTGGTTGGATCTTCAGGATCCTTTCTTCGTTTTGTACTAGTGTCTTGTTAGGCACTGACATAATGCTAGTATTTATTTAAGAAGGAACAATTAATAATAAAGTACATATTGATAATTTAGTAATCAGGATTCATACGTGCAGTTGCACATTTCAATTTTGTTTTTAGAAAACATGTGTATCATCTCACATGTATTGACATTTTGTTAGGTTCTTCATCTCTTGATGGGGCAGTTCTTTTAAGAACTCTCCTTTTCTAGCTCGTTTCTAACTTTTCGATAGCTTCTCCCTTAGATAGGTATTCGAATTTCTCGCCAAAGGAAGGGTGGTTGGGGCGAGGCTAGGGTGGGTCTCCAGTCGCAGCAACCTCCACGTGGTGAGACCCGGGTCATATTATTTACTATGTAATTAATATAATTATTAATTACATAGCAAATAATATGAGCTAATGGCTGCGTTCTTCTTATAGTTCCACATACCTTCTTCGTCCTGGTGTGCGGACTAATAACACTGATTTCGAGTCGCAAATACGTTTTTGCCGAGTTAGTTTTTAAATAAATAATATATTACAATTTAAAATAAAAAATAGAGGATATGCGGTGTATTTATCAATGAGATCCTTACGTATTTTAATAATTTTGAAATCTTTAAATAATCTCGATCGATTGGTTATTAAAATGAAATTAATCGATTAATGTCCAATGATGACAGCTTTAATTCCGTTAAAAAATAATAAAATTTATGTAATTTTATTTTCTGTCTCACTTCCTCTTGTGTTAATTTCTGAATCTGTTGATAACGTTGCGAGTGACACGAAAATGGTAATGGGGTCCCGGGACCCCAGAAACTCGGGCCGAAAAATTACATTAGGTGAAAGGTCTATTCATATACCTCGTATTGAACGAATGAATGATTTTCACTTCATCAAAGAACAAAAGAATTTCTGTAGTTTCATTTCCTACCGAAATAAGCGCCACAATCGCTTTCTATAGCTTGTTGGTAATATTGCGACTGACGCCCAAACGATAATGGGGTTTTCTAAAGCCACAGAGAAATGGACCGACAACAGAAGGTGGCTGTGTCTTGTAACGATAATAATAGAAATTATTTCTCGACAAACTTGGGCGTTGTGCCGAAGATGGCAGTACAATTTTTCGATAGTAGTGTATTCTCTTCTTTTACAAGAATAATCTTTGAACAAAGTTCATTAGATAAACCGATGTATATAGCCTCAAGTTAATGTATATTAGTAATTAGGAATACGTGTTAAATTAATAATTTTCTTTCTATCATAATTAGCATTTGTTGAGTTCCTAATTATTTATTAAATATATTCTATTGTGCTTTGAGAATAAATTTCTACATAGCTGGTCCATACACGACTAATTCCAAAATTAATTAATAATAAATAACCTTTGTTTATTTATTCGATAAAAATTACAATCGTAATTATACAATCAAATTATGTTTCACGTTTGATGAATAATAGTTTATTTATGTAAATGTTCGATCGAATTGCTAGTAAATTATTATGTACAGTTCCTATTCGTTATTTATTATTTCAATAGAATTCTGCTCTTCCAGTTGCTTTTATTTGAAGTTCACAATATTATAAATGGAGTAACTATTTTAGGATTTCGCTAATTTAATTTTCGTGAGGCACACTTCGTTCTTATTAAAAGCATTGTCAATTTGACCCCGATTATATTAATAGCTATTCCAGCAGCCATTGTGGTATTCTAATATAAACAAAAATATCGTGACAGACGTCATCACATTAAACGTTGAAGTCTATTTATTGCACTGCCTTGGTAAAAACTCAGACAAAATTACTTTCTCATCGGCAGATAATATATCGATTTTTATCTGTTGGAAAATTCGACATAGCTTTTAGAGGATTGCAGATCGTGAATGCGATTCCTAACCCTTGTCACCTTGACCACCTACATAGCACATACATTGCGATAGAATCTCCACTATTGCAGAAAATCGAAACTGAGAATGTGTACAAAATTCAGTTTCTGCAATAATTAAAGTAACCAATCAATTAGTTCCAAACAATACATCCCTTTTACTTTAATAATAACAGTAATATACAAACATTTGACCATGCCTTGTTCTCTGATTTATTTCACACCGATCAATATATAATTTCAATCAATGAGATTAACACATACAGGTTTATAACATATAGGACACTATTAGCTAATGATTCCATTAGTACCTCCAATGGATCGATTAATACGTAACGTGTAATGTTTACTTTGAGAACAATAACCTCATCGTATGTTTTTGGAACAGTAGTTCAATCATCGTTCGCAAATTTTCACGGTTTTACGGCCAAGATTATGTTTCATTCTTGCAACGCATAATAGCTACTAATCGCTGTAGATTCAGTAAGTGCAGTAAGCGGCTAAACCTGCGCGGTGAGCTTCGGAAGCTTCGAGGTTCGCGGTGATCTCGTGGTTAGCCGTGATGGTTAACCTTCCCTTGCGCACCAGCCTCTTACGTGGTCGCGTTAAAATCATCCACGCCGCCAGAATGCGGGATAATTAGTTCCAGCGTATCAACGCGTGTTTCTGATAGCTCACTCGAGAATTTAAGCACTCGCCTTACGACTGCAACATCCTTCCTACCATAAAAAAAAACCCTTAAAACAATATTTCAACGTAGTTTCTCCAATTGCAAACCCCCCGCGTCTCAAAGAATTTTTTCCAGCGTTGAACAGTGTCTGATTGCTCGTATTTCTTGGTATCATCAAATTCGAGATGCTTGATCAACTCCAGTCTCCAAAAAATTCGTTTCAATTTGAAAATAATACGGTTTGTTCAACTTGATTCGACTAATTGCGAGTTAGTTCTCTTAAACTCGCTTCAAGTTGTTTGAAAATTATTCCACTTCGCTTGAATATGACCCAACTGGGTTGAGTTCGCACCAGCTTGAGCGGGATCTGTTCCCAACTAGCTTCAACTTGTTTCAACTCGCTTTAACTCGCTCGGAGGTCCTTCAATTCCTATACAGACACGGAGTTATTAGCGAGATATTTATACATCGGAATTTCCTTTCGAGTCCACTTAGATTTCCGAGGATAACATTTTTACGCGCTTCAAAGATCTACCATTGTATGATTACCATATTTTCCTTGCCAAATCTTCCAGTAACTAGACTCGAAAGGAATGTCTACTTTTAAGAACGAAACAGAATAAACGTATGAGATGTTTAGATACATAGGTTTATTCTGTTTCTGTCTTACAAATAGGCATTCCTTTCGAGTCTAGTTACTGGAGAATCGCCTTATAACACGATTTGGGAAGTAAAATATCGTAATCACACAACGGGCGAATCTTTGGAGCATCTAAAGACGTTATCCTCGTAAGTCTAATGAAATTTCACTTTGCCCAACTTTGAAGGGACCCACCTTCGACCGTTTCGAGCCGTTTGGAAGGTTTTGTTAGACTGTTTTGGGACTTTTCCATCGCGCGGTAGCAGTTGGCTAGGTGTCGGTCCGAACGAGGGTGGCGTGCGTAGGTGACGGTTTTCGAGTGTTGGCCAGGCGGGAGGGTTAAAAAGGGGGTTGTTCGCCGTTGGCGGGCGACTGGTTGGGGTTGGTGGGGGTCTGAGGCGGATGGCCTCGCGGAGGGGATCGGTGCTCGTCGGTGTGGGATCCTAGTCGGATGCCGGATCCGCGGTGGAAACTTCAGTGCGCGATCAACCGCCGACGTGCGTTTACGGTCGGAGCTCCAGCGGAAGCTGCGAGGCCTGGCTGCTGCGGGGGGTGAGAATCAAATTTATTTCCACGTCTTTTCGATCGTCCTCGCCGACCACCCACGATTATTCGCGGGACGATCGGTTCGCGTACGGTCACACGCGATCGTTAAAAATCGCTGTCGAACTCCGTGATAAGTGAATCGTGACACTCGAGAGGACTCGGGGGCGGCCAGATAGCGAGGGAAGCTGGTTTCCTGGAACGCGTTTGATCGCCACGTGTTCTCGACGCCGGTTGCATCCAACGTTCGTTACAGATTCCGATTCTGGTGATAGTTTGATCATTCAGTGCGATGATGTCCGTGTGGAACGAACCAAGTCCAGTGCAGAGTGAGATCGGTAGGGGACTGTTTCGATGACGAACGGTGAATTCGATGAGTGTATTTTCAATGGGAATAACCCACGTTGATGCAAAGTTTATGGAGAAACTTTCGATAGAAAATTCACATTAACTCTATATAATCACATTATTGCTCGATGTACGTGGTTGTCTGTTTAAATGTAAATCACGGAGGAATAAAAAGAAAAAATTGATTTTTTTCGATAAGAATATCCCAATAATTCTGCAACATTGCGTCTCGAAACATTTCGAGCGGAGTGAACGAAAATCATTGTTGCACGCCGAGCACGTGGAAAATTCACAATGAACCGGACTTGGTTCGTTCCAACACTCGATTTCATTTTTAAAATTTAATCTATCAGCGCGATCGTCACTATATTTTACGAGTGATTTAATTCCGTTGCGTTTTCCAATTTTAAACGTTATATTTTACGGTCCCCGTCGACCCATAGAAACGTTTGTAAGCGTTTCACCGTGAATGGTTCGTTGTGTTCGCTTATTCTCGCTACTTCTTGTCGTTATGGAGAAAGTCACGGAGAAGTTGTTAGGAAGTTATGAAGTTCAGTGGCTTTTCAGGGTCAGGGTGTCGATATCGGGGACCCCAAGATCCCTTTAACGCGGTTCGTTCGCGATATTTAACCCGGTCACGGTATTTCCCGGTTTAAATTCCGCGTGGAGTGAAATTTGTATCGACGGGATAGTTCGTTCGTAACGTTCGGTGGAAAAATCTCCGTAGTTCCGTGGCATCGATCTTTTTACGGTTTAGGTCGGGCGAGGAGTATTTTCGAGAGGATTTTTCACGGAAACGTTTGATTCCAATCTGTCATTTGGAACGAAGGAAATAGGTCAACCGAACTGTTTTCAAGGGGCTGTCTCTCGCGCGAAAATTCGCAGTACGTAGTAATCGTTTGACGCTGTCGTCGGGTGGAAGAAAAAAAAAGGTTCACGCTCCATTCGTGGACGATCTTTTTTTCAATTCGCGGACTCGAACGAACGATTTTCCGCGAGAAGACGCCTCAATGCGACGATTTTCAAATAACCGTGATTATCCGTGGATATCGAGTCGGTGACTAAATCGAAAAGTGGCTGGTGGAAAAATTTTCATCGTCGAAACGTTAGAGATATTTTGCCAATGATCAGGAAATATATTTCCAGCTTTAAATCTGCAAAATTATATATATTTTTTCTAGACTGTACGTTCGACGAAAGGTTTCGTTAATCTCGATAATTCTTTATTTCGAGGATTTCGTAGTCGATGTACATTGTTTCGCGCAATTATGCCGCCGATAAAATTTTAATCGCGCGAAGAGGAGGCGTTAATGAGTAATAATGAAATTCGAACAATCCCCCGGGTGAGACTGTTATAATGATTTTTCCGCGACCGTAGGATTAAGAGGCGAGCGCATTTACATTTTATGGAATATTTTACTGGATCCAATACGGTGGATACGGCGGATCAATAATTCAGAGATTCGTGCCGGCCGTGGTTCCTCGGGAAGAATGGTTTTTGGAATTCCTCGTAAAAAGGTACATCGCGGCTGTTTTTATTTCAAGCTGTAACAAGTTTATTCGCGGCCGAGGCGTCTATAAAACGAGCGTAAACCGTCACGTACCGGGCGTAAAAAAGTATTTCAAATTTTCGTTTTTCTAGTGTCATATGCTCCTCGTCTTACCGTTTTACCCGAATCCCCCAAAAATAGCGAACGGCCATTAAACTCGATGCACGACTTAGCTGTAAGCAATTTTTCAAACGCAAGGATAGAATAATTTAATTTAATCTAGCTTTCGATTCTTTAATATTTGAAATTGAAATGGATCATTGGAAAACAAAATTAAATATTTCTTAAAACATGGAGTCCTCGATTACTTCGTAATTAGATACAGAATGAACTTCAACTCTGTTCTTATCGAAGATAAAATTGTCTATCATAGCGTGGAGTTTATGTATATTTTACTCACAAATTCCCCAAAACTATTTTTCCAACGCTTCGCGGAATTCTCAGCCCCTTAAGTTTCCACGACGCCGGAAGTCAGAGTTCCCCGGTTACGTAAGAAGTAATTTCGATGGCGGGCTAACAGGGGAGGAGGATCTCTGTTTTGAACTTGGCGGGTTCGTGACTCGCGGGGCGATGAATCTCGGGCAAGTTCTCACAATTAATTTATGCGAGCGTTCGAGCCGCGACGGCACTTTCAGTGTCAAGGTGGCCGGCGGGTGGAACCCACATTGGAAGGGGGTCGGGGTCGGGGCAAGAGTATTCGAAACTCCTCCGGTAAGAACGCCAGGAACGCGGGTGGTACGAGCGTCGGTGGTGCTGGGTTTGCGGTGGAACACGCAACCCACACTGGCGCGCACCCTGAGCGGCGTAAAAGTGGTGGTGGCCGTATCGTGGCCGTAGTAACGGGGTGGTGGTAGTAATAGTAGTACGATAGCAGGTACAACGCAATGTCTCGGCGAGTTCATGAATGAACGACCACTTCGCTTTCGCGCGAGCGCTAATGGGCTTCCTTTCTCGCGCGCCGAACCACCCCTCGTATTTTTGTTACGTCCAACGTTTGTCGGCGCCCGCCACAACGAATTGCCCCTTTGATCAACCATTCTCGATGTCCCGCCGATTAACCCAACGACGGACCGAATTCGAAGTCGTTTCTAATAAAATTCCTCCGGAAGAACATCTGCTTTTGTTTACATTCTCGACTGTACGCGTTAGATTTAGGTATAGGGCTATAGGGGATGTTTAAGCCTTAAGTTGTAAGTCACAAGTTTACACTAATAATTTGGTAAAAATCAACGTTAAGTAAAATAATTTAGTTGAGACTGAGAGACCATTTAAGGGTTAAAAAAGAGTTCTAGGATGGAGAATACTCGTCACATAAATTTTAGGTCCCATTGATGGTGAAATAAATTGGTGGGCTAATGGAATCTTGCAAAACGTTGTAATTAGAACTCTGTAATTGAATAAAATTGAGAACAGTATAAAAATGTATGCAATTCGAAATAAAATATAATAATCGATGAATCTAACAATAAGAGTCATCGAAGGTTAACATTATAAATTCGCGACGAAAATGTTGGAGGCTTTCGGGTTGATTCTTACGCCAGTAATTGGAAGGGTTGTTAAATTTTTCATCATGGTCGTATCAAAAATCGGTTCAATCTATCGCTTTTACATTCCCAGCGTTTCATACCGTTTTTTTTTCTCTCTTCGTTGACCAAGAGTTAACCAATTCCGGCGGGCCAATCGGGGCTCGTTTTCCCCCGATAACGAGAACTCAATCTATTTACCCGACGATCGTTTCGCCGCGCGTAAACACTATCTTATTTTTGTATAATTATTCCGTCGATTCGACGCCCGAAACGCGCGCTCCACTTTTCCCTGTTATTTCGGTTTTCGTTCGGGAAGACGCGCTACAACGTAATAAATTTTAACGACGACAGTAAAATCCTGATAGAATTTGTATGCGATTTCGGTTAGGCGTATCTGGAGGGCGGTCGTACGCGATCGTAAACTCGCTCTATGTGTCTCGTATCCGGTGTTTCGCGCGTCCCCTACGTTTCACCCTCGGCAACCACTCTTTTTATTCGATCCTTCTTTTTATGACATATTCATAATGTCTTTCCGATAAATATTTTACTCACTTCGCGAGCGTTTGCGTCCGAGGAATCGCCCTATACGAATTTCTACATCAATCGTCTATAAAAGTTACGGTCCTATCGTCGAATTTGTCGCCGCGAAGCAAAGTCAAAATCAAATTTTTAAAAACTGTAACAAGGTCTCATCGACTCATGAGTTAAAGGTACAAAAATTTCAGTCGAAATGTTTGAAGAAACGTTTCGAAAATGTTCCGCGAACCGTAATTATTTCTCGAAGGGAGACAAATTCCGCGAAGAAAAGCCGCGCCTCGAGCGGTTTTCCGCGGCGACGTTTTTTTTCCGTCAGTCGTTTCGATCGCGGCAAGGCCGTTAAAACGCATTAAAAGTAACCGAGCCTCGTTCCTGGAAAAACATTTCGCGTTTATGTAATATTTTCCAAAGGACGCGGCTGCGTCGCGACGGTCAATACACCGCTCGGTTTCCGCATAGAATGAAATTTATCGCGCAACGCGCGACATTATCGGTTATTATGTCACGAAAGACACGTCCTGCGAACGTGGCATGGTCGGGAGTCGCGTTCGATGCATGCATTAAGCCCGGCGAGTTGAAATATTAAACACGATATTGAGTCGTACGCAAATAATGATGCTGTTATTGATACACGGTAATGATTAATTTACACAGAATAATACCACGGTCTCGTGTTTTTACGTTAGAATTAGGTTTCCTCGGTTCGTTAATCCTGCAAATACATTAATTTGTTATTTAAATATTCTACCTTTGCCGCAGATGCCCGTGATCACCGCTAATTCGCAAAGGAAAACATCGGTAACAAATATATCGAGCTGCTTGAAATAGTTTTCCAGCTCCGAGAGCTAATATTTTGCAAGCTTAACGAAGCAATAAAACAGCTTCAAATTCAAAGAAATGCTATTGTAATCCCTTCAAACTAGTTCAAATCCTTTCAAATAATCATTGACATTTAACGAGTGATTCGAAACCTCTGTAATTGGCTTCAAATTGGCTTAACCAATGCTTCCATCAGTCCATACCTAATCAAACTCGTGCAAATCCTTTTCAATATGTCCGGATTGCAACGTATCTCGTACAAGGTTCCATAATCGGCAAATAGCTACGCGCCATATAGTTCGAGGCGTTAATTTCTCTATTAACAGTTCATTTATTACGAAATCGACCCTCGAAGCAGGTTAACTTTCAGTTGTTCTTGGCGTAATACCGATACATCGATAAGCTTCGTCGCGAAGGAAACGACACAGTTTCGCTGGACATTTGTAACTTGACCGGAATAATTAATTTCTCGGTATAGTTGCGAATTAACGCGGTGACACGGTATTATAAATCACGGGGAGGGAAGCCTGGAACGGGACGCGTTAATCAGTAATTCATACTTTTGCGTTAATTCAATCGGGCGCGAAGTTACATTGGGAAATAATTGGAAATTTATTTTATCGACCAATCGCGGAACGTACAATCGCAACTCCGTTTATACGCGTCCATAATCCAACGGTTGTTTCGTTGTTTATGCGGGCGACGTAGTTTCATCGTCTTTTGTTGGTTTTAGATATTGGAACACGGTAATTCATCAGATATTCACCGATGAATTCTGAATAGAATTAGGTTACTTGTATCGCCGGAACATGTTATTTATCGAGGAGCGGGTCAAATCCAGATTTCGATGATTATTTATTGCTGGACATAAATATTCTACTCGGTATTTGAAAAATGTTCATTTTGTATCGGGGACTCTGAAAATGAAATAAATAAAAGCGAACAGGACTTGAATATTTAACGTACGACCCTACGGCGGTATATTTTCTAATTATAAGACTCGAATTTTCCTTGCAAACCGCTCGCAATTACGCATTTTCTTGCGTTTTCTTTGGGTCTGCAACATTTACCGGAGTCTGAAAGCCTGCAATTTGTTAATTAAGATTCCGAACGAACCTCGTGTCCATGATTAACGCATCCACTTACAGACTCGGATTCTGCAAATTCGCTCGAGCCCTTCGTGTAATTGAAGTAGTCGCGAAAATTAATGCTCCTAACCGCCCCCCGGTGAAATATCCCTCGAGCGTATCCACACGCGTATAATTTCTGTCAATTAAGAAATTCGAAAATCCGTCGCGAAGTAACCACTCGTCGTAACCAGCGTCAAGCAATCTCGAACGTATTTTGAAATTGATAGCTCCGACTATCGGGGTGGAAAATCGTTTCACTTAACCGGGGGGGAGTAAAATCGAACAAAGTAAACTCGCGGAAAATGCTCGTCGAACGTTCGTCGAGCGTAGGCGCGGGGCATCAAGGTGGAGATTAATGAGAATCACAATCGTTGTTGGATTGTTCCCTCATGGCGGGGGATCACACGTCGATTGACACCGACTGGAGCCAGGCTGCCAACGTCGGAGGGTTAAAACAAAAGTTTTTCGTGCTCCCGGCGCGGACAAAAGCCTCCCACTTGCCTTTTCGGAAATACTTTCAGCCACTCGGCCCCCTTTCCCTCGTCCTGATTCCCGTCTTTTCATTCTTCCGTCGAAAGGAGGGGGATCCCGTCGGGGGAGGCTGGAATTCTCGGAAGTCCCTCTTTTCTTTCTCCCCCTCGTCCTCTACGGTCGTACCGATGGGAATTCACCGGCGACGGAATGTACTCGAGTGGCACTCGGTACGTATCGAGTCGATGGGTGACAGGACGAGATTGATACGAAAGATCACCGTGATATCCATGCCGAATACAATGCCGCCAGAAGGGTGATCGATGCCGGAAGTATCTTTACATAGCGGGAACGATTTTATCGGGAGTATTGAATACCAATGCGCCCCGAGCATTCCTCCGTAGTTGGCGCTTTTTCTCGAATTTACGAGTCGCCCGGAGATTCTCTGTTTTCAACGAAAATTAATAAGCTGCATATTTACAGAACACAAAAAGCTCGTTATCAATCTTCCAGCGATCCCCCCCGTTGTTAACGACTATTTACTATTGGGGAAAAATGCGTGCGATTATATGGTATTACGCGCGTAGCTTGAGAGTCTAATGAAATGCACATTGATTTCGCGATCGAGGTCCCGTTTGCCTGCAATTTTATTGCATCGTCGTGCTCAAAGGCTATCCGCGAATTTAAAATGCATACGGAACGAGCGGAACGCGATACAGCTGGGAGAATTGGTTAAATTCTCGAGTCGCGATGAATTGAACACAGCGGCGAGAGGAGATTCGTAAACGGGAAACGCCGCGGGAAATTAACGGTTCGCGAAGGAAGCGCGTTTGATAGTCCCCGATATGGCGGCCTAATAACGCCCGTAGACCGTTCGGGCCGCATTAAATTCAGCATAAAACTAACCGGCGAGGAATTAACGTAACTGTTTTAAAACGGCGGGAACGGAGAAATAATGATCTCCGCCGTAGTCGAGACGCTTCTCGCGAGCTTATTAGAATTTTTCGTTTGAGATATCCACTTAATTGACTCCGTTGCGAGGGAATGAGAATAGGGCGGACACAAGGGTTGGAAGGAGGGGCAGGGAGAAGGAAAAGCGGTAAAGGGGTATGAGAGTAAGTGGTAGAGAGCCCGGTCGCCGCGGAAAGGGGGGCTCCATTATCGTAATTAATACCATTACAATTAACGCGCCGGAGACGTCGGTACGCTCGTCGACCGAGCTCGGATTCCTTTTACTGTACTTTTATCGCGACCAAGCTTTTCCGGCTACGTAACGAGCGGAAACGCCGCTTTCAAATATTCCTGGATTTTCACCACACGCGTCTTCCACGACGACGTCCTTTTCCCACCGTTTCCGAGGAACCTGCTTCGCCTTCCATAATTACTTTCTTCCTTCCTCCGACTGTTTTAACGCGGCGTCGATGACGTCGGGTGTTGTTTCCGCATCGAAATAATCCGTGGCGAAAGATTCGAAAAATTCGTTTCATTCTTCTCAGTCAGAATAGCAGGCTGTGACTTTGGATCATATGTAAAGTTTGATAAAATTCCTCTAATGCAAACTTCAGAATTATTTCCACGATTATAAATATAGTAGATTTCTGTTAGACGAGAATACAACAATCACAAATCTGATCGAATCAACCCCAATTCTAGCAAACACCGACTCTGTGTCATGTGTAGAGCTCGAGCAACTGGAGGCCCTGAAATTCTCCTTTTTCGAAAACAGGTTGCTCCAAAAATAGCACCGGAACAGAGTTTAGCAGGTGTAGTTTCTCTGGTAGTCGATGGTCCCACTTGCAATCGTTCGCTGGGAAAGTTCAATTCGCCTCCATTAGCCTCCATTAGCGTAATCAACGCGGTGCGTAAGTTTGGATTCCTTTCAAGACGCATTTACGGCGGACAGAGACTCGCCGGGGTTGCTGGAAAGCCTCGTTCGGCCGAGCCTCGGATTTTCCCGAGTCGAGCGAACGCCGCGCGTTTTCATTCCACCCCCGTTTTACACGCCAGTCATCCGTCCGTTTTTATTGCCCGGCGTATTGTTGTTCCGCGCGTACAAGCGTTCTCCCTTTCGCTCCTTGGAACGAGCATGTTTTATGGCGATTAACGTTCCTACGAGTGTAAACCTGGCACATAGCAATCTCATTCATTAATTCGTTTTGATAAATTAATCCGCGACGTTCAGACGGCTGATTAATCTTCCACGGTCTGAGCACCGGCCGCGATCGATAGATCGGAAACGCGGACCGCCGACGATGGTGGTTTTCCTCTCGTTAATCGCGGGGAACAATGAATCGCAGCCTCTGTTATACGGTAATCCTTCTCGCTGAGCGATTGGCGAAAGTAATGCATGGAAACTAAGACGATTAAAGGATAAGCAGAAATGGATGAACGTACCGGGGGTTAGAAACTTGCATGTATTATCATAACCGTTCATATGCAATGATTATTGTGGATGAGAAATATTCTAGGGGTTGATTTTACACGGTACAACATGAAATCAAGTATTAGGGTGCTGAACAAATCACAAATTCTCTTAACAGAAAATTAATCGAAGTTTCGAACAGCAGCGACCTAAAACCATGTCTCCTCATCTTCTTAATATATATTTTTTTATAATTATTCTAAGTATTTCTACAGAATAATTTTTACATAAAAAGCTGAGTGTATTTTAATTAGAGAACATCTTTAATAGCTAAATGTTTATTGTGTCAAGATCTCTTATGTTAAATTCTGATTGCAATAGACCAATTTTTTGGTGATTCTGTTTTAAAGTACGATTTGTAATAATCTTCGCGCAGAGGTTGTTTCGATATTCGATTAAACGCTGACGGGATATCGTTGGTTTACAGCGCACGGTCGGTCAGTCGAACCGTCGTTTTAAAATGTAAGTCAGCGGCGCAGTCTACCGTGGACGTTTTTCGTTAATAAAATCGTTTCGCGTTGTTGCCTGGCCCGGGCCACCGGAACGTTTTCGCTGACGCCGCGTTCACGGGTCCGCTCTGCTGAGTTCGTGTTATTATACTCCGTGAAAATTCCTGATTTATTTGTCGAACGGGCCATTTTAATAATCCTTCCCGCGCCGAAACTATCAACTTTTCCGTCTCGATGCTCGCGCGGGTCGAGTTCAATTTTTCCGACTATTTTTTCTGCTCGTACTTTTGTTCTCGCGTATTCATAACACGCTCTCCATTACCGCGGTAATTGCCCGCCATTATAATATATTAGCGAGTTGACATAGGCGCGAATCGCGTTGGATATTTAACCCCTTGACGCGTGAAGAATTTATGGGTAACATAAATTGTCGAACACCACCGCGCTCGTTTCGAGACGAACGAGACATTTTTTCCGAGAACAAAACGCGTGTCTCGAAGAAACGTCGTTTGGTACTATTTTATTTTTCATGGTAAATGCCGTAAATTCTGAGCGCGGAATAAATCATGCCTCGTTTCAGATTGCAATTAAAAAGAAATAATGGTGGACAAAAGTGAATGGTTCGTGGAGGTTTGTACTTTCAAGATCGCATTCTTTCCTCGGCGTTTAATTAAAAGGAAAACTATTAACGCGCAGGGATCGAGAAATGAATTATTTGAGACGATTACCTTCGTTAAATAAGTTGCTCGGAAATATTTTAAATGAAAAGTAACGTGTAACTCTAGGACTTTCGTTTCTCGTTTTTTTAATGCTGCAACTGTGAACTGCACGTGCATGGTTGCAATTATGGAAAAAGTGTGGCCCCGAAAATGTAATTTTCTCTTGACCCATTCGCTTTCTCTCTCTTCCTCTAACAATTTCTTCCTAATTACAGTCAGAAAAGAAATATGACTCGTTCCAGTTCTATGGACTCGCTCTTTAAACCTGCGAAAGTTTAACGAGGTAATACATTACCCTAATATATCGAGGAGTTCCCGTACAATCGCGGTTCGCTTAATAATAACACCTATAATAGATTATCATTACGGTCCAATATATTCGTCGAATCGAGCTTAAATAGCGATCGATGGAAATGCTAGTATAATAATTTATAACGTTCGCGCGGGGAATGTCTAAAATATTTACAAACCGAACGGTCAAATTTTGGCGCGAGTTTATCGCAAGCCCCGGCGAGTAAATTTGCAATTTTAATTCGGTGGGTGCTTAGGTTTCCGGGTCATGGCATGCAACATTTTTCCTAGCCACGGGAATACTTCTCTTCGTCCAATTTTCAGACGTGTCTTTGCCCCTCCACGGCGTCAAATTATATTTCAAACTTTTATCGGACCCGAATTCCGCGTGTTCGCGAAACTTGTCAACGTCCACGCGAATTTCGAGTCGCCATTTTCGCGACCCGCGCGAAATCGACGTATTCGAGATCATCGTTCCGCGGAGCAAATTCGAGTTTATTAACGGAATTAACGAGTCGCCGAGATACGACGTAACAATATAAATATAGTGTAGTGCGTGTATAAAAAGGGGGCGTGAAAAAATTTACGAGCCGTTAAAACGCGGCGTTCGCTGCCGCCGCGCCGAGTAATCTAGAGTGTAAAAATTTACGATCGTTCACGCCCCCCGAATTTCTCTCTGCTCGTTCGAAAGGGTGGCTCGTTTCGCGTGGGCGAAAACCACCGGCCAGGGATCCACCTGTCGGTGAAATTCATTGTGTTCGATATATAAAAATCGCTTAGCAGGACCGTGAAAGATTTTTCAAAGTCAACTCCGACGCAGAGAGCACGTCGTTGAATTATCCTTGCTTGGAAGCATACGTAAGACATAGGCAACCCTTTCCTCTCTGAACCACGACTTAAATTGAAATAAAAAAGTTTGTTGATTGAGACTTTGTTAAAAGGTTTTAGAAATATTTCCGGCCACACAGTGTATTTTCGGTAAAGAATTTTTTTTCTCGAAAGTGTGTAGGATTTTAGGGGCATGTGTATTCACCAAAAATGATTGTAATTGACCCCCCGCAACCGAAAATAATTTTTTCAGAACAATTTGAAATTTTTTTTTTTCGACGAAAAATTTAGCCACCTACCCCCTGTCGATTTTTCTTAAAAATTGGTTCTTCAATTTTAATAACTTTATTAATACTTTTTTGTAGGTGTCCATGAGCTCTACTTCCAGACTAAATTTCAATGAGATCCATCGACTATTGTAGAAGTTATGGCCGTTTGAAAATTGTACCACTTCTATGGGATTTTCCATACTTTACGGGGTTAATGATCAACTTTTCGAAAATTTCTACAATTTCTACATATTCTCCATCAAAATACGCGTAGTTTGGATTTTGAAACATTAAAATCCTCCAATCCGTTCAGAAGTTATGATGTTTTAAAGTTACGCATAAAATTTCAGTAGAACATCTAAACGAATGGTCAGGCATTGATATTTTCGGTAATGAATTTTTTTCTCGAAACTGCTTAGGATTTCGGGGGTATGTCTATTCACCAAAAATGCTTATAATTGACCCCCACAACCGAAAATAATTTTTCCAGAATGATTTGAAATTTTTTAATTTAATTTTTTAATAACCTTTTAACGAAGCCTCAATCAACAAATTGATATTCCTGATTTTCGTCTTATTTTGGCCTCTAGAATCTCCCATTATAATTTTTACCAAACACCCTGTATAGCAGAAGAATGTAAGTACCAAAATTTCGAGAAGAATATTCTCAGCGAGTACAGTTAGAAATTCAGAAATATTTCTGGAATCTTTTCAGACAGGATACTAAAATATTACGGAATGGACTAATAAATTCTTGTGAAAAATTCGATGAAACGCGCGAACTCTGATATTTTTTCCACTCGTGCAGCAAAAATAATGTAAATAGAAGTAGAGGGGAATGAGAATTAAAAATCCGTGATTCGACGGTCTATAACGGTTACAAGGGGAATGTTGGAAAAGCGTATTAACGGAAATATAATTAATTAAGTGCGTCGGTCCCGGGTTCGCGCGAACATATCGCTTTTTACGAGAATAAATTTTCCACCGAAATATTTGCACGCTGGCCTGCAACATCATATTCATGAGGAGAGTCAACGATGGAGTGGGGAATGGATGACAGGAATTAGATTTCTCGCAGGAAACGCGGCCGGCTTTTCTGCGCTGTGCCCGCGCGGCACGTCAAAGGTGACTTCATCTCGGAAACGTGCTTCTTTTTTCAAACTTGAATCGCGACGCAACGTTTCTTTTCAGCGGAATACGTATGGATTACTCCGCCCCGGCGCGGAATCATTTCCATGATGCTTGTCTCTGCTGTATCGCGAGAAACTACGAGCTGATAGGTTGATAAAAACAAAAAAAAAACCCCTCCGCGAGATCAAAGGGAATGTAAAACTTCATACGAGGTACATCGTGTTATTACAACCTTGTCATTACACAGGCCGACTGCTTAGGAAACACGGGGAGGACATCTTCTCCAATCGCGCGTTCCTATGCACTCTGTTTCCATTTTAGTCGCTCGACCGTGACACGCGTTTGCTATTCTTTTGTTTCCTTTCCATCGAATTTTTCAAATCAAACGCTACGAAACATTTTCGAGGTATTACATTTTGCGGCGAAATCCAGTTACTCGAAATATCGAAATAACGCGTTCGATGGCGGCGATACACGCCCTGGCCAATCAAATCAGGCCGCTGTACGGGTCACGTGGATCGCGAATTTCGTCAATATTCGTGAATTGTTAATCGTTGACCGTTTTCCAGAAACGAGCACCGACCCTGGCCAACATAAACGAGGGGTTTAATTTAAATAAACGAGTCCTCCTCGATATAGAAATCAAGATGGCTGTAACAGAGATATTCGAATAAATTCTGCTTATTCGTGGAAAAAAAAACATTGTGAAAACTTCGTCTGAAACTTTCCCGTATCGTTCGTTTCCGGTTAACAGGAGAAATCGCGCGAAAAAGGGGCTCGAGCTTTTGACGGAAGTAAGAACATCGCTCAATGAAAAGAACGTATCGCGGAGAGCTCGCGTTAATTTCCACGGCAGCGCTTTAAGTGTCGGTGTAATTAACGCGATCCTGTAATGGCCGCCTCGAAACGACGACATTCCAGGTTTATTTCGCGCGTTGTAACTTGCCGGCTACACGGCCTTAAACTCGGCCGAGTCGTAACCGAAGCTACTTTGCGAACCGCAATGTTCGAAGTAGATGGAAACTTGGTCCCGACGCGCAGTAGAATATCCATTATCCGAGACACCGTTATGTACAATACCATTCGAACGACCATATTGTAAAACATCGCCACCTTCTGCCGATATACTTTCCCAAAGACACCAGGAACTAAATCTGATCGTTAAAATTTAACACAAACGTCGCAACGGACGCTCTTTTAATTTTTATTCTTCATTTCGTGCCCCTCCAATTTATTTTTCTTCCCTTCTGTGTAATCTGCGAGCTCCTTGAACACAAAATGTTTTAAATTGATTAATTTTCTTACTTTAAAAAATAAAATGTGAATTTCCAAGCTGAGAATTTAAACGAATTAAAATAAATATAACATTGCAGTAGTCTGAGTATTTTAAATATTCCTCGAATAAAATGGTATTGTGGAAGCTTGTCCCCACGTGTGAAATATTTTATTTTCGCTTGAAATTAAATATTTCTATAATAATACGATTAACGGGAATGTGTTCGAGGAGTCTTATCTATCCAGAGTTGAGATAGATCGAAAATTTATGGACTTTTAAAAGCATCCAATGTAATACGTTCACCGGTGAAAATATTTCATGAAAATTTTACGACTCCGCGGCAGAACGGGGATTATGGTACATCCGTAATCCACTTTGTCGCAAGGTAAAATCGACTTACCACTTCCGAGCCATTTAACTGCGTAATCGTCGATATGCCTTTTACGCTCGGCTCGGCGCACCCGCACAAAAGGCATCGAGATCTTAAATTGTCTCTGAAATTCGCCTTCCCCCTCCTCCCTCCTACCGTCAAGGTTGAATTTAATTTCCAGAGATTTACATAACGGAACGCGGTGAACGCGGAACGAACTATTCGACGCCCAAGGAAATAAAGAGCGAAATATTAGACCACTTTTCCCCAAGAAATCCACAGGCGACGCGCGAAGATCGATGTGCTTATGCTAATCTACCAGCCATTGTTCATATTTAAATTTCACCGCCGCCCGGTATCTTTCCCTTCGTCTCTTCATAAAAAAGAAGTTCATGCAAGTATGCATACGATATTCGCGATACGTCTTTCGGAGTTTCGAGTGCTCGCTACGCGCGCCCGAACTTACGAGCGTACGGAGTTCGAAAGCTCGAAACGTTTTCCGCGAGTTACTTCTCGAATAGCGAGAAATCGTTACGGAAGCATCGCGTTACATATATTATGCAGAGCAATTTTAGAAACTGTGTTCAAGTACATAGATATAAAAAAAAAATTGCATCCTGAAATATGGATTAAATTTGTTACTTCCAGATGCTGGTACACAATTTTTCTAAAATTTCTCTTCAACGAAGGGTTAACGAGACCAAGACTTCCAGCCTCCCAAAAGGGTCCAGTAATTTATTTTCAAATAATTGTAATCCCTCGATCGATCTTCGCCACCCCTAGTCGGCGTCGATGAATCGCGTCGTTAGCGTCCCCGCGAAGTATTTCTTGAAAGTATTTAGTTGGAAATGGTGGCGGTAATTTTTGTCGAGGGTCTCGTTCTGGTCGGATTAAAACGTGTTTTTGCGACGTGGCAGGCCACGACAAGGGCCCCCGTTCATTTAGCCGGGGCATACGTCACGGAAATGTCATTTGCAGCGTTCGCATACGTGCGCCGGGGCGGTGTATTATGTAATTCAGTGCTCGCAACCGGGTCACATGAGTTACAGTTCCGTGAGTATCTGGCCGGTCTGGCCAAACAGGCTGCCGCTAATTACAACGCAAACCGGCGCATAATCAAACAGGTTACGTGCACGTCGAGTGGCTTCGTAAATGTATTAATAAACACTTAAGATCGCTTCCGGTCGTTGGGAACATTCGTTGCACCTCGTGGTCTTCCCGTTCGGTCAACGGGGGTCAAGCCACGCTTGAACGGTCGAGAGTCCCTTCTTGTTGCAACAGTTTCTATTATGACAGCGTTTCCATCGCATTTCCGGGAATTGTATCACCGACAAACAGACGGGCTCGTGTCGCGATTAATTACGTAAATTTATTCGACGTTCCTTGAAACTTAATAAATTATTGTAATGCTCGCCAAGACGAAGAATTTGTCGGAGATTTCATTTTTGTACAGATTAGCCGGCCGCGGAATCGTCGGTCGTTGCTCGCAATTTATAAAGTGTTTCGTCGGAATAAAGAAGCCACGATAAAAGTTCAGCGCCGTCGGGACGAGACATGTATCTTCGTGGAATTTTGTAAACGCCGCGAGAACATTTACGATCTCGCCCCTTGTGCCGCAATCTTTTACGCGATACCGGGTTATACATCTTTTAGAGAAACAGATTTCAGGAAGACCGAGCCTGTAAACTTGTTTCGTTAAAAGAAAAGATCGGTTTACGAGCGAAGTTGGCGAGAATACTCCGGACTTTATGATCCATCGAGTACCGATTAATTTAATGGTAATATAGTCATTAGACTGCTGTCTGAGGAATTTAATAATGATCTTTCAGTTAACACGTCTTCAAACAAATTTAAAATTATATCAAAATTGCCCAGTACCTAACCATTAATTCGATAGATATTAAAATGAGTATCTTTATTAAATTTCGCGACGTTTATTCGCGAATTAAAAAACCCAGTCGCAGAAAAGTTTTCCGCGACTATCGTCGTCCGGTGTCCGCCATTGAATGGGTTCGTTCGCATGAATGCGAGCCGGGCGGAAGTACGCGACAAGCGTCGAAGTAGTAAACGTCACGCACTCATCAGATATTCAGTGGATACGCAGGATTTTAATCAGCCGGCGTTCACCGGATAGAGACGATTTTTTTTTTTTTATCAGACCCCGCTCTAACGAAGAGAAGTCATGATCAGACTAATTGGAAAGCGACGGGCGGCTAATTCCCGCGGAACTTCATCGGGATAATTAGCAACGAGACGCAAAAATGTCGCTGATAAGCAGAAATATATACTCGAGGCGGCTGAATTTTCATTAGCGACTACAGGACGACCGAGGGGGGAGGAAAAAATAAATCCCGCGTGAAAAAAAAGAGAAGGGATCGCGGACGATGATCGAACGGATCCGGGGCCTCGATCCGCGTCCAGGAAAATGAAAATTTGATCACCGCCGGTCGTCGTATTTATTTTAAAACTCTGGCCCGCCCGGTTTTATCGCGGGGAATCGATATCAACGTGACCGCGTCAGAATATTTATTCGAATGTTATTGCGTGCCGCGTTAATGTTGTCGGGTGTTATCGAAACGGGGGAGGATATTGTCACAAACTTCACGTTTCCCGATAATTACGGTATCCCGATCGTTCGAATTCAATGCAAACTTTTCATTGATAAATTTCGAGCAGCAGAATATTTTGTCCCTGTTATCGTTCATAATCGAGGAGGCTACTTTTAAAGCGTCCTATCAGAGGCCAGTATCTTAAGACAATATGGAAGTAAACTCCACGATGGGCCGGCATTCGAATCGCAGTTCGTTAACGAGCTCTGATTCTCTTAAAAAGTACTTGCTCGATAGTTATTGAAGACGATACTCTCAAAGACTTTCTTCGCGGTACGAGCGTTTCTCGAGCACTTTGGCTGCTCTTTCCCCGGTCCGAAAGTATCTAACAACTAAGTAAATAGGAGCTCGGCAAATCCGATTGGCTGTACGTTTCAAGGTACAATGATCGAGACACGATTCGATCCGAGGGGGGGTGGTAGCAACGAAACGCCAGATTTAATAGAGTCTCGGGGGTCGCCCAGTTTCGAAGACAATTCCGGATCCGCGTCTCGAGTGCTTCCCTTAAAAATATATCCTATTATTCGCCGTTGGTTCCCTGATTCGACGCCATCGTATCGTCGTAAAACACCGTAATGCGATTAACAGCGGGACTAATTCGATTATCATCTCAAAGCGTTCGATCGAAGCCTGTCTTATGGAAATCGAGAGACTTCTCGAGGACCGAATAATTATTGAAATTAGCGTTAGCCTAAAAAGTCTGCTGTTTCAAGGTTGAAACGAGTGTATAATTAGCTAGCTTTGGTGCTCGCGAGGGGTTCGTCGCCATCGCTAAGCACGATTAAGCGGGCGACAGGGGTAGAAACGCGGGGGCGGAGAAAAACCAGAGAAAGACGGATGAGCAAAGATCGCGGTACGATTATCCGGAAAGGATAAGGGTGACCGCGACGTCGACTGATCCCCGCTGGTGGAAAGAAGAAACAAGTCGTACCGCCTGCGAGCCCGTGGTCATGGATCTCCGTAACGTATCGTGGCGGCATCGAGCGATTTAAAGAGAGAAACGAGCGCGCAGGTTAAAAATGTTTCCACGGCGAAGCAGTTCGTTTCCCGTGCGCCCGTTCCACCGGTGCTCCGCGCGGTTCGAAAGGGATGCACACCCCCTTCTGTCCGTGCGCCCCAGGCCCCGGATGTTGCGAGAATTTTTACGGTCCTCTTGAAATCCTTAGACGTTGCTTAATTCACCTCGTACGAATAATTGCTTCGAGCTCCGTTACGTTTCCCCACGGGGTTCGAGTTCCGCACGGATAGTGACCGATGCTCGTGCTTTCGAAGACGTTCTCCGTCGTGGATAAGCGAGGGTTTCGCGTTTCTAGCAATTTCGGGACCGCGAATCGAAATCTCAATTGTCTAGATGTTCGTGATTTATATAGGAATCATAGAAGTTTATTTTTTATACTATTTTGGAGAATAAACTTCGGTAGAGGTTGGTAGAAACGCAAGGGAGATGAAATTTTTAAAACAAATTTAGATATCGAAGGTTCGAGGAGCGAGTTGGTCAAAAATTCCGACAAAATTTATTTCACCAAGCACGACGAGCCCTCGTTCGCGAATGTCTAGTAGAGGAAGTACGTCACTGGGCACAGATATACGTACGAACAGCTGCAGGGGGATTTGGCGTCTCTATTCGAAGCGTAAAATCGTCCAGCGGTGCATTTTTACGCCACCCCTGTAATTTCTCGTCCTTCCACGGACACTTTCCTCCCAGTTTCTTATTGTTGTGCCTGGCGCAGCAATGTTTCGCTAACGTCGCCTCGAGTTACCGCTAACCATCGTTCCGTTCGTTGGTTTACGAGAGCTGTAAGACGTTTCGGCTTATACGAGAGACGTTTCAGACCTAAATAACACGTTAGAAATTTTTGTAACTTCAATCGCGATCAAAATGATTCAAATAACTTAAGAATTCTTATCGAACTGAACTCTGATTATCAAGATTTGAGAAATTGTTTCATTTTTATCGCTCGACGATAGAATTTTGCAAGATGATTTTCCTCCCAAAGTTTTTTTCCCCGATTCCACCCTCCGGAGGCAGAAATTTTCGTAATTTCTCGCTCGGTTGGTTTTCCCAAGCGCGCGAACGTCGTCCCCCTCAAATTTCAAGCGTGAAATACGTCTGAGAGGTCAGCCCTTAGGACAGCCAGTGACACAATTTACGACGCGACCCTTTAAGAATGACTTTTACGCTGCAACATGGTCCCGCGATGCTTTTCAGAAGATTCGAATCGTCGAATATCAACGTGGACAGACGTCCAGCTATAAATTACGTTTTCACGAAACGCGAACACTCTTGTAAACGTTAATGAAACGCCGCGTTAACGTTTTCGATGACATTACGCGGGTTATTCTCTCCCGCGAAATGCTTCTATCGTATTTCCCACATAATTACGGCTCGTAAAAACCGTTACGAGCGTTTCTCGACGCGGATTAATTTGCTGCACCGCTATCGTAAAAGTCACCATAATTAATAAGCTATCTATACAGTCCTCGAAACGTCTTTCGCGAACGCCTCGTGTGCCTTACTCCTCTACACTAGGAGGACTGATAAAACATAAAATGTATTTTTAACGATACGAGCCACGAAAATATAGAAAAGAAGATTACTCTTATTTTTCTTCTGCTCTGCCATCGAGTTTTGGACGAACGTATATTTTCCGAACAGCTATTCTAATTCTATCGTTCATTCTCTCAGTTCTGTTCCAAATTTCTTCGTCTCTGAAACGAGTTACGGTTAATTCATCGGCAAACGGGTGAAATCGTCGAAGATCGATTAACTCTGCTCCGGAGTCCTAATTGTTTCAGCGTTGGAAAAATTCAGATCGAGTTTCCGGAGGACGCCGGAAGCTCGCCGGTCCCGGTGACGGAGCGGGAATTACTCGGGCGCGGAGAGGATGAAAAAAAAAGGGACGCCTCGACTCTTTTGGCGCGCGCGCGCGCGGAATCTCGCGCAACTCGAAAATGAATGGCACTTCAATCCTCGGGGGCAGGACGAGGGGTCAGGGGCGGGAAATCTCTGCCGCCTGTGCCCGGGCTCCCATTGTAAAATGATACAAAGAAGAAGGACAAAGCGAAAGAACGTAGCGGAGATTCAGGAGTGTCGAAACGGACGGCGAGAGGGAGAAGCCGGAAAGACAGTCACGCGGGCCAAAGGGGGAGGAACAGAGAGTGGGCAAACACGAGTGTCGCGTGTCTGTTCAAACACACCAACCCTTATTCCCTGTCCCTTTCTCTCCGTCGCTGGTGCGCGCCCTGCCTTTTCGTCCTCTTCGCGTGACGCGCGAGTACGAGGGACCAAGTCGAGGAGCACTCCAGCTTCATTGCATAATACATACACGGGACACCGAGTTACCTCGAACCGTATGCGCCGCGTACATACGTTCCTCACTTTGATATCTCGAGAAGGATCGCTATGCAGCCAGGAATGAGACAGCCACGGTGTTTGGCAGCGGCAAACTCGCGGACCCGGCCGATGATTCGTTCGGAAATTCGGTCGGCGTTCCGCGGTTCGACGAGCCAGCGAATTGATTTCTTTTCGACGTTCCGTCGGCGCCGAATGCCCGCGAATCACCGACGACGTACGTTAATTTACGAAATAATCGCGACCAATCGTTTCGTTCGTTTCTCGTTTCCTCGGGGGCTGAGCATTTCGACTCCAGGTACGCCGCGAGATGAACATTTACGGTTGAATTATAGAGCAGGGGATGTTTGTCTTTTGGATGTAGGTTAGCCGAACCGTTACTTCGTGGAAAACGTTCAGGAAAGGTACTTACTATTTTTATTCGTTAAAAGATTACACACCCCTAATAATAAATAATAAATACGCTTTCAGTAGGAACGATTGATGGCGAATGTTTGGAGCGGCGGGGGGCGAATTATCGGGGCGATTATCGGGGGCAAAAATTTTTATATTTACCCGAGAATCGCGAATCGTTGGGCTGATTCGTTGGGTCGCAAACTCGATTCGCCCGAAACGCGATTTCAGTCCCTGGTAATTATATTATCTTCCGTTCCGCGGAAGTGCAGTTTTCCCGGCGGCTTCCCTTTCTTTGCCTCTCGTTTCTAATTCAATTTCTCCCTTTTCGCCCCCGTTTCGCCGCCCCCGTGTATCGATCCCGTCTCCCGCGAAAGCCGCGATGAGAAATTCTTTTCCGGGGCCACGATCGTCCGATATTATTTGCATTTTAATCGCGAACGACGGGGTAAACGATCCCTGTCCCCGGCCGTCGTCTTGCGAACACTTTTTACGGCTAAGCGAGCCGCTTCTATAAATAGGGGGCAGGATATAATCGTGTACCCGGGATGGAAAAAGTGTTTGCGTCAGCCGGACAATAGCCCGTGGAAAAAAAAATTTGCGATAGCCATTGTTCCCCTAATGACTCGTTTTCCGCGGTTTCCTCTCGCGTCCGCGCTGTCCCGCGCGGTCCCGTCTTGATGTTTCGTCGCTCGGAATTTTGCCACGGCGCTCAAAGAACGCGGAATAATTAACGACCGTCCAAAAAACAAAGGAATCCTCGACGATCGGTTATGAAAACGTCGTCGCCATTGGGTCAATGTCTCGTTGCAAGCTTGCCCAATCTTTTTCCTCGTCGTTAGAGATTGTATTATTTCATACGAATGGTAACTAAGAAAAAAAGAAATGCGATGTAGCTGTTCCAGTAGCCTACGTTAACCCTCAAGTGGACTCTCAATCTCAATTATTTCACTTAATTTTGAATTTTATCAAATTGGTAAATGGAAATCAACTTTCCTTTAAAGCATTTAAAAAATAATTTACATGTATTATACAATATTAGTTTAAACTTGCAGAAGATAAAATCCACTTAAGGGTTGAGCTGTACTCGAGTCTCATAGTCACTAATTTATTCCTTGAATAGTACAAGTTGGGCATAAAATTTTTTCTCGCCTTTTTTAAAAAGACTTTGCAGCAAGATGTATGTTCTTAATATGTCACGTCGTCGTGAAATTTTTTAACAATCTCTCGAAGTCACCTGCTAATTTCAGTCGTAGCGAGCGTTTGAAATATGGAAGCGACTCGCCGCGGCGGTCCGCTCGCTATAGAATTTATTCACAGCCCGGTTCGCCAGAAATTCCGCAGTATCGTTTAATTCGCGGCGACACGGTCGGAAGAAAAAGAGCGGTGCGCTGGTCTAATAGCCGACAATTGAACAATAAAGAATAATAGATACCGTCGAAGCATTGTGTTGCGTCGGTTTCAACGAGTCCAATTAAAATGCTCTCCCGCGACGGGGCTAGGTCAGGAAACGAGCCGGGGATGCACGACGTTGGGGCTGAACGACGTAGTTGTCTATGACGTTTCATTAGTTTCCTCTCGGGGTAGTAAACTAAAAATCCCTCCGGGTGACGCGTTCGCGTTTTCTCCGTCGTTTCTAGCCGCGATCGAGCGGCCTGGGTAGGCGCGAGCCTTCATTCTTGCTTTGCCTCGCGCGACGCGTTCACCCCTCGATGCTCGATGGGTATTTGAAAACTAACTTTTCCCTTCAAACTCCGTTGGAAATCCATTTCGAGTTACGGAAGTTCCATCTTGAGTCATGGTTCGAGTTCGTAGCTTCCTGAGCTTTTTGACACGGCGCCTTAAAGAAGCTTTATTTTAAAAAAATTGTCAGAAACTCGAGGAAATTGTACATTAATTTGAAACTTGAATATCTTCGGTTCCATTGGTGATCGAGAAGCGATCAAAGTTGAAACGTGTTTCTTGATACTTGGAGCACAAGTGCTCTGATTTTTGATCGGCTGCCGTTCGTTAGACGACGAGGCCTGTTCCTCGAATTATCCGGAATCGTTCTGTGACGAGAAGCGATCGTTCGTCTAATTCCGATAGCGAGGATCAAGATCCCAGCAGATTTAATCTAATTCGATGGCCCGAGAGATTAATGGAGGAGCCGTTTATGTAACTCGTCCGTTCCTGTTCGTTCCTTTAAGGAACAAGATCGTAGCAAGTGCCTGGCTCGGAACGAGGTGGAATTAAAGCAACGGAATGTTCGGCAACGTTCGCCGACATTAGCCCCGAACGAGGCGATCGCGGAAGACGATGTAATTCCTTGATTAGAAACGAAAAGTGGGCTCCGGCGTCTTACGAGTCGTTTCTACAGCACGAACCCTTGTCGAGATTGAACGCTCCTTTTCGCGGACGTCGTTACGGGAACCGCGAGGCATTGAAGTCTCCATCTAAAATTTATTTTTGGCCAAAGTATTAAATATTTCAACTCCTAATTTGTCCACTACGTTTATCCATCCTTAGGGAAGGGTTATCAATTTTTACACGAACGTGGAATAAATATTACAAAGGTTAGATTCGATTCGAGTCTCCATGATTTTCCATAGAGCTTCCACGAGGATCACTCCGATATTTAAGTACCCATTAGTACAGAAAGAGATACATACAAGTATAGAAGATAAAGTATGAGACTGACTGTGAATAATTACAAGATGACAAGTAAAGAATTTATTGGTTGTGGTTGAGCGTCCTTGTATAAATCCATGCTGCAAGACACTTTGCGGGAAGTTATATTTGTAAAAATCTTTGACATGTCATTTTGAATGCATATCGACCTGTAATGTCGGATCAAAGGTTTTACGAATCCGACTAGACATAACTTCCAAGATCGAGGGAAGATATTTGACCATTTTCGATTACTGTCCTTCGAACGACGCCATGATTGTACGGCACACAGTGGTTTCCGCGAGCATACGTAGCGAAAGGTCGCCACCTGACGCGCCGAAGGCAACGATAACAAACTCCCAGGAACGTTTCCATCGAGCGACACGAAATACAGTAAACAGAACAAGGTCGGCCAATAAACGTGTTCCGTACACGCGGGTTCGCCCCGTCGGTGGCGACATTAATTAATTGCGGTCAGTCAGCGGAAACGACGTCGCCGTCCTATCAGCGGTAAATTGCTCGACGTTTTGACCCCTCGCCTTCGGCCGATGCCTCGGAGTAATTGAAATTTAAGACGCGAAACGAGCACATCGGCGACGATTCTGTCCTCCGCCTCCACCCCCGGTCGTTGCTTCGACCCGATTCGATCCAATTAAGCATCGCCTCGAGGGATCGAACGACGACTCTCTCCGCGACGAAGGGCCCCGGCCAGATTCGATTCCGTTTCCGCGGTTTCTTTCCTACTCCCGATCCGAACCCCCGCCGTCCTTGTTCCGCCCTTTTTTCCCCCTGTCATCCTCTCAAAGAACGAACAAACAGGTGACGTGAACTAGTTTCGAAGAAATTCCAATTCCACCGGCGACCCCGTCGTCCGGATCGATAGGTTTTGGAGTCGAGAATTTATATTAAATAAAATAATATCTCTCGAAGCGACCTCGATTTTTTTTTCATCGAATATCAAATTCATTGGAAACTTTAACCGTGGCAATTCATCGCCGTGGCTGTATCGAATAACATTTTGTCCCTGTAAATGGTAACGTAAAATAAAACAGGGATTAATAATAAAAACGTCGCGAAGCATCACGGAAGATTCATCGGTTCACGATTCGATTGCGCAGTTTCGTAAGACAAACTCTCTCTTAATCAGTCCGCGGAGACCCGTAATTCAAGTTACAACTCATTAAGGAGGTTTCCTTCTCGCGAGTATCCAATCAAAATTCCGCACGTTGAAACGTTCTGTAAGTTAGATCCTCGAAGGACAGTGGAAAATATTACTCTCGTCTCGGTGTATTAGCTCCAGTCTTCCGGGGCGCGATGTTCGATTTCGAACTGCCCTAACGCGAATCCACTTCGCGTTATTAAAATCCGACGATTGGAACCGGCCGCGGATCGCGGGGGATTAAGGGACGACGGAGGATCGGTAGAGGCAATAATATTCCTGTTCGTTTCCGTGGACGTCCATTCCGTTTTATTCCGAGCATCGATATCCAATTCGTGTATCGCGGGGGATTCGAAAATCAGCCATTAGGATTACCGGTGGTCGGCGAGCGTATCCGATTGGAAGTCGGAGAAACATCGGACACTCGGCGTTCCCTACGGGTCCTTTGAGCTTAAACCCGGTTACGGAATAGTAAGACATTCGAGCCACGGGCCGATGTACGGGCAAACACGGATTACAATGGCCGTTAGCTTATGCCACCCTTGTGTGCAATAGAAAAGTAAGAAGAAACCTTAAGAGTACCTCAACCCCTGCTCTCTTCGGCGAACTTTAATGGTTCCACTGCTCGAACTTCTTAATGCGTCTATTTTACGAGGAACTTTATCCGCGAACCTCGCGTCCGGAGATTCACCTTATCATAATATTTCTCGATGGTATAGGAAAACGAAATGTGATTTATTCCCGAGAAATATTATTTTTACCATTTTTATTTGATCTTTCTCCAAACACGATAATAATGGGAAAAAGAAAATTCGTACTGCCTTAACTTTTGCAAGTTATTTGACACTCTTGACAGTATGAGAGTTTTCCAATGGCGCTGAATTTGTTTGATCCAACGCGGTCGACGTTGTCTGAAAAATGAGAAAGACGAGTCCTCGAGCCAGCAGCGGCAATTGGTGGGTATGGATCGCGATCATATACTCGGACAAATTCGCGGCCATATATCGGAACGTCGGCCCTGCAGTCAACGATTATCGCCATAACTCTTTCTCCTACGCCGCCATCTTATCGCGGTGGCGCACAGACGCCGCGCGAGATCCTCGCCGGGGGCTCGTAAATATCCCCGGCGTTCGCGAAAATCTCCGCGACGGTTCTCCGAAATCGGCGACACGACAAAAAGGGAAATAGAAGGAAATAAAACGGGCGGCGGCCGCATCCAGCGAAGTCGACGGAATAATTCATTTCCGAACGAAAATCCCTTTTAAAACGCGGCGAAGACCGGATCCCTCCGAGAAGTCCCGGATTACCGGCATTAACGCGAAAGCTTATCAGAGACGGGCACCCCCTCCCCCCTCCGCCCGGTTGGTCGATATTTTTCTCCATTTTTTCTTTTTTTTTTTATCTTCTTCTTCTTCTCGTTGCCCCCGCGAGTCCTCGCCAATGGAAGGGCGGGGGAAGACAACGAGCTTAAACTGCCGGTTGGCGTCGTTCTGACGGGCGTTCCCAGGTGGCGGTGGATCGCGTCGATGCGTCTAGTCGGTCGTTACTTTTTCGCCTCTTTGCATAGGTAATTGCCTCCGCCGGAGGATCAAGGTGGCAAGAGACGGAATGAAAGGGTGGGCGGCCTGCATTACGGTGGACGCGCGGGGATCAAGGGGCGAGGGGTGAAAAAAATTGGATTGTGCCCTAGCCAGCTAACGGAGGCACGATATAAACGGCGAAGGGGGCTGGGGGTCGTTAAATCCTCTCGCCCAGTCACGCAGGATTTTCTTCGATCGCGTTCACCGACGGCGCCGCCATATCGGGTTTCCCTGTTGTTCGCGTGCAAGCCTCGTCGATGATGCTCACGGACGTCGTCACACCCCGCCAACGGATACCTCCCGTCTTTTCACACCTTTGCATTCCAAATAACCGTGGAAAAATGAATTTTTCGAAAATAATTTCGAGTTCAAGTTTTGAAGGAGGAGACTCGTATAAAATGGCGAAACGAAAAGTGATGATAAAATTAAATAAAAGTTTTCTCATCAAAGGTTCATCTTTGAACGATCGTATATAAATTGCCTCGATAAGAAGAAATTGTTTTACTTTGATATATGTTTCACGTGGAACGACCCCATTTCACGCGTGATATTCTTGTAGAAATTGTGCAGGAAACGTAATATGGTTAAATGCGTGTAAGAAGCAACGGAATTCGAAACGAAAATGGAATGGTAGTCGGCGTAAGATAGTTGGCGTTCGAACGTTAGCGCGAGAAGTGATTCTATACGTACGCTGCGTTCGAGGAAAGTTAAACAAAAGTGTCCCGCGGCGCATCAGAATAATTAGAGACGAAGGGAATTAAACTTTGTGGATGTAACAGCGGTAACTCGACGGAAATCGATTTAAGTTGCATACATGAAGATACTCATTTATGAGGGAACGTACCAGGTTGAGCTACTTCCGCTTTAATGAAACTTTGTTGACTCCCGGGGGATTCCGGGTACTTCATTACTCGCCTTAGCGGTCGAGTTCCATGAGGTGAAATACTTTTCAAGTTTTCATGCAATGCCTTGTTTGCACGGAAGCTCTGGGAAATCATGATGTAATTGATTCAAAAGCGATTCACTGACATATTCTGCCGGGAATATTCAAACAGAATTCCAACGTGGCCGGGGATGATGCGTTTTCCTTCGCAGCCTAGCGTATAAAATTACTTTACAATCAAGGAACATGACTCCCCAATAAAAAGTCATTCGTCTGTGTAAAAAATTCTACTGCGTTATGTAAACTCGTTCGCAGGAAGGTATACAATCTTCAAAAATACTGTAATTTTTATTCCCCTTACCTGGTACCTCTTCAGAAGTCGATGTGCAAGTAGTAATGGTCCACGTAAGTCGGACACGAGAAGGTAAGGTGTGTTCTTTGAGTACAACGTAGTTAAAATAAAAGATCCACTACAGGAAAGGAAGATCTATATTATATTAACAAGTCTTCTGTGTCAATTTTGCAGAATAAATAGAATAAATATTCTTGCAAGTAGTAATAACCTACGCAGAGGCAGGCGTAAGGAATAACTGAAACTCGATTTAATTTCTACGTAGAGTTTCCAGTAAAATAAGGTTGTACGTATATAAAAAAAAACCAGAGGCTGTTCGCTTCCTAATAATCGTTTGACAAGATTTTGCGACAAATTTGCCTCGGAACAAAAGCGTAGAGTCTTCGGTAGTCTGGTTTACTCCGGTCCACGTACTTAATCGGGTAACGAGTAAAGACGAAAGGGGGGATGAAACCCTTCGATTTTTCCGGTTCTCCGCGCGACCGTGCCCGGATAATTGTGATTACGGTCTGGCTCGATGAAGAGGGCCAAAGGGGGGGGGGGGGAGGAAAAAAGGACACCCGGTGACGGTCCTCGTTTTTCGGTCGTTACGAAATCGGTAATAGGAGCGCGGCGGAATGCAAATGAAATCGCGGCAGCGCAGAAATGTAAATCCGACGTGCTGCCGGCGAACTCGAGGGGATCTCGTTACTTATAAGCACTCGTTACCTGCTGGTTACAACTTAATGAAATTAATGACAGTCGTTGCTACCCCGTGACGCTACGTGCGCGAAGCTAGTCGATTCAAAAACCTTAGACTCCCCTATTTTTAATGCTAATCAAGCTTGTATACTGCAACCTCTTTAACCCGAAGGTATAAAATAATGGTTAGAAGCAATAAAATGAAATCAATGTCCGGATCTTTTCCCAAAGTTCCACGACGTCTATCCAACGTGAAACGAGGATGTAACTACGATGGAGAAAGTTGCAGGTCATCGAAAAAGTTCGGAAATCAAATTCGTGAATATACTAGAACCGTGTTCCCCACCCCGTGCTTTCGTCGAAAATTATAAGATTACTGAAAATAGTGAACGTCGGGTCAACGTCTCGCGAAAGTTTCCGTAAACGATTGTAGTCAGCAGTTCGAAAGTTCGCGGGACTTTATGAACGGTTTAACAAGGGTCGAAGAATGCGAAATGACGTTTGTTTTCCGCGATAAGGGCTGAAAATTTATCTCGAAAATAAGGAGTTTCCTTCGTATCAAATACCTACTTTGGCTCTTATTTCATACTAGTTTATTCTAACTGAAACGATATACATTTTCTCGCCCTCGAATCTGCGTTGCAAATAAAAGTTTTAACGAGGCGTTGCACAGAGATTAAAAATAAATTCACAAAGGTAATTACAAGTACGATAGAAACTTCTTACACGGAGTGCCTGTTCTTAACGAGGTACAAACAACCAAGGTTATTCAAAAGTTGAAAGATTTCTTCCGTAGAAACAGATATATCTAAAAGTTAGCTCGGTCCGATAACTGGTGTACGCTCGCGAATTTTTCGCGCGTCTACGAGTTACGGCCGTTCGCGTGTAAAATTCGTTAACCCAATCAATATCGCGGATTGCATCTTACGAGCACTTTCGTCGATTCAGCGTCCAACTTCGGAAAACTCCGACGAGCCAAAGGGTGGGAACGAAAGAACGAAGAATAACCGTATCTCGGGCAATCGTGACGAAGTGGATGGAAACGACGCCGGAAGAAAGTAGACAGAGAGCGTGGGTGGAGTGTTTGCGATCGATGGAAAGTTCGTGAATCGGTACGGCCGTTAAATAAATTCCATCCGGTCGGTACACATCTTGGATGACCTTTGGCGGTGGCGCGCGAGGCAACGCGGCTCGGTCGTCGTCGTGGAAAATTAAATTTTTAACGAGCTCGTCGCCCGACGCTTCCACCCTTTCAGCCCCCGGCCGACGGTGGTAGCCGGTGTACGGGGTAAATATCTGCACATCGGTAATTAAATTCGATTCGGTCGCCACCGGATCCCGCTGGGAGACCGACCGAGAGAAGGACGAATTCTCTGTAATCCGCGCGTATACACTACGCGACAAAATAAATGGAACACCCTTAAAATTGTCAACTATTTCTCAAATCTAATAATCTCCGGTTCGTGTGAAAATAGAACTTTCTTACACGTAGAGAACGAAATTTATTTCTCTCGTTCTTTCGTCGCAAGTTCTTCGTGTCAAGTTTCACAATCATGTTGCTACTCAAGCTTTATAGAGAGTGTTCCCTGGGAAAAATTTTAATGGGAGATTCTAGAGGCCAAAATAAAACGAAAATCAATAATATCAATTTGTTGATTGAGGCTTCGTTAAAAAGTTATTAAAAAATTTCAAATCATTCTGGAAAAATTATTTTCGGTTGCGAGGGTCAATTACAGTCAATTTTGGTCAATAGACATATCCTCGAAATCCTACGCACTTTTGAGAAAAAAATTCTTTACCGAAAATACAATGTCTGACCATATATGTCCGATTCTCCTGAAATTTTCCGGTGAAATTCAAATATTTCATATCGTTCTGGAAAAATTATTTTTAGTTGCGGGGGTTTATTACAATCATTTTTTGTGAATACACATACCCCCGAAGTCCCACATATTTTCGAGCAAAAAATTCTTCACTGAAAATATATTGTGTGGTCGGAAATATTTGTATAACTTTTTAACAAAGCCTCGATCGACAAATTAGTATCCTTGATTTTCGTCTTATTTTGGCCTCTAAAATCTATTTGTAAAACAATCTATTCTCTTTCCTAGTCAATGGGGTTAGAAAATTGTTTCACTGTCGGAATTCGTTCCTTGCAAAAGTCAAGATTTTCGGTGCACCAGGACTAATTACTCCCGAGTTATAATTGCAAAGACACAATTTGTCTCGGAGTTCGGGATGCATCGGATTCGAAGGACGTTCGTTGACCTAGTGGCACGGAACAGCTGTCACTGGGGGGGAGGACCAAGTGGGAGGGGGGTTGCCATCGCAATATCGCGATAACTGCGAAATTATTAATTCGTTTGCACCAGCGCGCATCAGGAGGATTCGGGTCGTCGCACGTTCGGCCTCCTCCGACTCTGCCCTCTGTCCCTCGCACCCTCTGCCCTACGTCGCACCATCCGAACGGCTCGTGCACGCGGACAAGCTCCCGCGAGAGCAGCGGTGCAATTAATGGATGAATACCAGCGAGATAACAACCTCAACTTTTTTAATAATAACGTCAGTTTTTCGCGGTGTTCTGCGGCCCGAAGGAAGCTACGACCCGAGACCAACAACCGTGATACCCCCCCATTCCCACCGCTTTATCTTGTTCTCGTGATACGCATTCGAAGTATTCCGTTTTTTATTTTTAGTTCGCGCTGTCCACCCTCGTTTTCGTTTTTTTCCTTTGTTGCCGGAACGCATTGTTCGCGCACGGAAACTCCTCGATGGAACGCGGAAAGCTTTCGGGGTAATAATAACGTAGGATAATGGATCGCCGAGGGTAAATAATTGAGATACTCTTCGTTATCAATGAAGTCTATTGTCCAAGAGTTGCGTACAATCAAAATTATTGGTGGCTTCTCGGAAGAGTTATCGATGTACATCGACGTCGATTGGAAAAATGAATCTTAGTAAGAGGAACTTTTTAAATTGTGAATTATTATCCTTAGATAGAATGTTTTTATAAATATGGCAACATATGCAGAATCTACGCGTTTATCTTAGTGGTTACTATTGTAATTTTACTATTGTAATTTTTGGAGCACGCTGCGTATGTTCAAATCAGCTGATTGATGTAGAAACTTTAACTTCTAGTATCTAAAGAACTTCTGATTTATTTTTAACTGAGAAATATCTACTATTTTTGTGAACATTCCTAGTAAAAATTGAGTATGTGATCTTTCTATATTCCACACTCTTGTCACGCATCGCCAATCGCCCAAAGCTCAGTCTAAGAGCTCATTCACTCTTCTCCTGAAACTGATATCCAAAGGTAAATATCTTCTGTCGTGCCATTCCAAACACTCGTCATTCGCGCTTGCAGTCGCTCGATACACCCGCTCGAAAAGTTCATTTACCTCGTATGCCTTCGAAACATAATAAATATCACGAGAATGATACTTCTTTATCGCACATAAATGTATACGAGAAGAAAAGAGAGGGACCTCCAGAAAATTATTACTTTAATAAATACAACGATCACAAATTTTATAGCGTACCGTTATGTTTCGTTGGTAGAAAATTCCACTCATGATTAATTTGAACAATACCGAGTGGGAGTATCGCGGCAAGAATTCGTATACCGTGTTTACGAGGACCGTTTATACAGGTGTAATAGAAAAACTCTTTCCAGAGAGTAACGACCATCGAATTGTTGCGAAATGACACGAGGGTTATTTGTTTTCGCGGTTATTTGCAGTGGGATCGATAAACTGGCATAACGAAGTATTTTTTGATCCGTGTACCGCGATCGCTGCGATGATATTTACAAAGTTTTCTGGCTCGTTTTCGAGAGCAAATTTTTATAGCAATGCACGTAAAATTTTGCTTTTATTTGCACTTCGCCTATTATGCGTTTCTAGTAGAGGAATTATAACAGAGAAAATTAACGAAAAGTTTCTCGACAGCTCATATTCTCGGATTTATTTTGTCCCTCGTTAGATAAAATGAAATAATTGTAGTCTGAACTTTTAAAATCCACCCGAGTGGGTTGGATACTGTTGGAATATTTTCATTTATTCCCGCGATAGTGGAAGAGAGTTTCGAAAATGGTCTTTCCGCGGTGGAAATGTTCCACATCTGTAAGGCTCGCACGGCATGTCAATTGTAGTCCATTGTGCCAGTGCCAAGTGTCATTCCTGCTTTCGAGGAAACGAGCCGTATAGATTACCAGCCGTCCGTTTGGGAGCGTCCTATCAATGGGTACCGAGGTACAGGTACCTGACCTGCCATATTCAGGTCTCCATTGCCTTTGAGTGTGGACAACCGAATGCCTCTAGCACACTTGGCCCACAATGTGGCCTTGCTGTTCTATTAAGATGATCCTGGCTCGTTGAGGTTCCCAATGGCCGGTCCGTATTTCCTGATACCTCTGTGCAACGTTTCTTGGAGCGTGCTTCAAACTATCGACACATTTTTCACAGCTAAACGAACAGAAGGAAACACTATGACATTCTTGCCGCTCTGAAACCTTCTGTTTTTGGTGTTCCTCTTTTCGATAAAGCACAAAAGCTTCGTAATTCAGAGACTTCAGCATTTCTATTTACCTCATTTTTCTTATTTAATTAAGTAGACCTTATATTCTCAATTTAGTTTCAAGTTATTTCTCAAATTATTTGAATTAAATTTCAGAACGTGCTCCATACAATTTATATATATATTTTTTTACCTAATTCAAACCCATGATTTTACAGAATTTCTGTGACCATTCTCGTGCACGCGTGTTCGAACGATCGCAGTCGGAAACGTGGCGTTATTTTCGGTCACTTTGAATTTTTTAAAATCACCGTGGGCGCGCCCGGTGCACTCAAAGGGCCGATGTTTCCGCCCCGCGACAGCGCAGGAAGTCTCTCTGAAACGAAAACACACGATACCGGGAATAGCGATTTGAGAGTGGGGGAAAAAAATAAAAAATAAAAAATAACGAGAGACTTCGTGCTTTAATAAAAACTGACCCAGATAAGAGTCATTACAGGGAACGGCATCGCGTGAAAAAATTAAATCGAGAAATACGCGATATCGGTTGAAAGGACGGGGTACGGCGATGGTATCTGCTCGGGACTCGATTCTGAATGGTTTTAACTTTTCTTCTCGTTCTCTTTTTCGTTTCTTTGCCTGCTCCCCGTGGCGGTACGCGTTAGTGTCACTTTGAACGACTTTTCTTCGCAATGCAAATTCAATCCCCTCCCCTCGCGAACGATAAGCACGGGGAAAGGTACGTTTCAATGCAATCCAGCGTTTCTAAGATTTAAATAACGCGGAAACGGACCGCTTCTCTAAGAATTCTGAGCTTCTTCTTCGAGCGTCGACGCTAAGTGCTCCCGCGTCGTTCCTTTTTTCCTTCGCGGCCGGTATTTAGACGAATAGCTTAATTCCTTTCGTTCCCCCACGTGCCCCGGTGCCGTTGAAATAGCGGTTATTTAAATGTTCGCAGGTGCGAGCTATCGCGCGACCTTTATTACAGCGTTACTCAGATGTGTCGGGCACTTTTAATTAAGGCTGGAAACCGGAAACGCGTTCCGCGTCCACCACCTTTATCATCTTTTCCGATAACGGACTCGTACACGGTTCGTTCCCCGATGGCAGACGAGAATAGGTGTCGGATAAACCAGGTGGGTCGTGATTAGGAACATTCCAGCTAAAAAGTAAGAATTCACGAACTAAAGAAATTGATCGAATATACTAGGTGAATAAATGAGTCGAAAATGTGGTATAACTTTTTCTTCATACGAGGCTTGGTTCACGATAATTAATTAATTTTGAAAATTCATTGAGTACAAGTTCGACAGAATAGGGCTTGCATATTTATTTAAGTAGAAATAATTAATAATGGTCATACATATCAGATTCGTGAAAGGACCGAAAATTATGTGATTCTGCTTGAAAAAGTAAGCCGAAAATGTGGTATAACTTTTTTCCATACGAGGCTTGGTTTGCGAGAAAACGACCTTTGAAAATTATTTAAGTAGAAACAATGGGTAATGGTCAGACATGGCAGATTCGTGAAACGACCGAGAATTATGTGATTCTGCTTGGAAAAGTAAGTCGGAAATGTGGTATAACTTTTTTTCACACGAGGCTTGGTTTGCGAGAAAATGCGCTTTGAAAATTAATTAAGTGAAAATAGCGAATAATGGTCAGACGCGTCTAACCACTCGTAACCGAGAAACTTTCAGATTAAATTATCTCGAAAGCGAAGCCTCGAACGAAAAATTATCATTCTTTCTTTTCGACTCGTTTTTGTATGCAGAACCATCCCCCACCCGATTTCCCCCACTGTGTTTATCGATTCTCTAGAATTTGATCGCAAAAATCGACGACTAGATTCCAGAGGGCAAGAAAAACGGAATTCAGGAAGTTTCGAATTTCAGGGAGGAAAAAGATTCCGGAAATACGCGTTCAGTAATGGCGCTTGCGTAACCGACGCTCACGTATACCGCGGCGTGTCTCGAAATTAACGGACAGTGAGCGTAATTATTTCAATGGTCGCGGCCGGTGGTCGGCTCGCCGTTCGACCTACATACTGGCAAAGCAACCGAGCCACCCTTCCCAATCCCGTTGAATTAGCGATCGGCCTACTTAACAGCCCCGGTGAACGGCCGATTGCGATTCTCTTGCGGCCACCGTTAATACGTCGATCGTCGAACGCAGCGAGAATTTCGTCCATCGATTTTGTTCGCCATAAGCGCGGTTCGAATACAAGCAACGTTCGCTCGAATAACAGGCGACGCGTAAAATCAACGCGTGACGATCTCCAACTGCTTAATTTTCATTATAAAAACTCGACTTTCATTCTGTAACAGACTGCAAAATTTAGACGACAATATTTTCAATTCTCCAAGAAAGATTTTCAAGGCTTCCAGCGAAGCGCACTTCGAAAATTATTATCGTGGAGCATTCACTGAAACGTTTACTGAAATTGTGTAGAAGTTCCTGTAGGGCTGTCAAAGAGAAGGATTTTAGAACATTTAACAAATAGTACACTTCAAAATTTTTGAAAATCATCGTTCGAAAGGATTTCTGTACAGGAATCTGTTTAAATAATCACAGAGGTAATATTGCCAGCAGACTGCTCGTGTTTATCGAACAGCTGTCTGTAATAGAGTATCTGAGACGTCTGTAGGATTGTACCCGTCCCCATCGACTCGGTTAATTCGTTCACATCAGTCTTTGAATAGTCAACAAGAACGTCTCAGACGCTACGATACAAGAGGAATTCAATTACCTTGTTGGTACCTCGGTGATAACATTTCGGTTGAAAAGGGCGGCCATGCACACTTTGGTGAAACCTCCGACGCATCGAAAAACTTGAAAATCAGAATTGTAAAGTACAAACTTCTACTCGTTTCGTCCCCCTTGTCGTATTTTCTATACGTCGAAGAAATTTGTAATAATATTGTAAAACCTCATTTTTCCCCAGTCTCGGTGGAAACCGGGATTAAATAATATATGTATAATACAATTAGTCACCAGCGATAATGGTTACCGAGTAATGAAGTGAATAATAAATGATTGTGATTTTCGACCTATTAATAATTGCGATTAACCAAGGATGGGTACAATCAAAACGATCGTAATTATTGGACCCAATGAATTTACTCGTCATTTGCTATGAAACGATCACAGTTTTGATAGTAATTGATACGTTGTAATTATGGTCCCGTCATTAGTGCGCCTCTCCTCTAATTCCAAACTTAAAAAGAATTGTTAACAGCTATGAAATAATTCGTTTCTATTAAAAAGAACTTCTTTATGATTCATCGTAAAAGAAATCCAGTGGATTTCTATTTATTTATCGATTGAATGAATACACGATTATTTATAAATTTATTCATTTGATGCATTAACGTGTTTAATAACATAACGAGATACAGTATCATTCCGTAAATTATTATTAATCATACGATACCAAACACAAGAAAAATTAAATTGTCTCTGATACTTTTTTTTAAATACTGATTTTATTTCACGTTAGTCAGGTCTATGCGACGAGAAGATTTTTTGCTTGCCATTTAAAGAGCGAATCAGAATGTTTCATTTGGGGGACTCGCGGATGATTTAGCCCCGAACACAAAAAAGACTAATGAACGCCCATACGCGTTATCGCTGGAACGTGTACGCTGAAAGCTAGCCGGATTCTTTGAACAAAGAACACAGAAAGGATTTTTTTCCATGCTTTTGTTACCCAGGAAAGGACGAAGCAGCGAAATAAAATGTACCTCGGCAATTTTTCGTCGAAAATGAGTCCTTTTTATTTTTCGCCCCGTGTGCTGGTCGCGCGTGCTCGAATATTTTCGTCCGCGAGCCAACAATTTGTACGAGGATATGTATTACCGATGCTTGATAATTATTAGATTGAAACGCGCGTTGCATCGAATTGAAAAACGTATTAATTCAAAAGGATTCGCCGGCGACGTTCTCGGTAATAGATTTAATTTAAAGCTTCCCTCGCTCGCTGCGAATAATATCGTTTATACGTGATAACGAAAAGATAATGATGCCCCATTATCACGGTACGACGAATCGAAAGAATACCCGTGAATCCCCATTCTTCGTAATCCGTCAAATACTCGCCGAAAGGGTCTTTTTGCTCGAAACACATTTGTTCGAATTAATATTAAAAATTGCTTCGAAATTTTATTAATTTAATGCACGATTTCACACGATCCAGGTTTATCTCTTTATTTATTTTATTTTATTAATCCTGTAACGGCACACTGGGGTCTTTCGTGACCCCAGATCATGAATCGTCGAATTAATTTTTGTTCGACAATTAAACCCAGAAAGTTTATCGTCGTTTCGGGATAAAGTGGAGAGGAGAATCGAAAATTCGCTTCGGAATGTATTTCTGATTGAATTCTTTTGTAAACGGGAAACGTAGAGGGAACGACAATTACTCGTCGAACAAATGTTTGTCTTCGTCGACGGCCGCCTAGCTTTGAAAGTTCACAGAGCCTGCATGATTCTCGTCGAGAATATCTTGCAGACATAATTGACGCGTGTTATGGTGACGTCCCTATAGCAGCGCGAAAACCATGCTCGTGCGAGCGCAAAATCGAATCGTTTCCAGCGGGCGGCTTCACAGTTTATTGCTAGATTCTGCGCATCGACGTTGCATTCTGGAAATGTCTCTACTTCGAATAATCTCCCGTAATCCGAGAGCCTACTTTCCCTAGTCCGCTTTCGTTGGACTTTTTGCGCCCTCCGAAAATAGAACGAAACAGATTTCGCGAATAAATTACGCGGGATAACATTTAAACGAACTTAAATACTCCTCATCATCGATTTATGGGACTTGTTTGACCCATATTAGCGTCGACTACTTCTGCAAGTAACTCGAGTTACTTCAGATAAATCAGATATTTTTATTTATTTTTTCACCACTGTGTTTTGATTCGGAACGAACAATATACCTTCATAGAATTTTAATTTCTCTCAACAAGTTTTACCAACGATAGATCCATGTATTTCCAGGCTGACGTAATCAAAATAATGTTGATCCATTGTTTCGTCCACGTCGAGAATAAAATAAGAGATATTTTCCCAGCACATTGTTGTCGCATAAATTTTTTCATCATTTAAATGCTTCGTTCGAAATATACGAAGCACAGGACACGTGTTAGGGGAATGCCAACGCGGAGACTAAACGAGACCCACGACGAACAACAAACATCGAGCTTTTTAATATACGAGACCGTAGCGTGAAAAAATTTGGAAAAAAACGCTGTTTATTTTCTAAATTTTCTTCGAGGATCCTGTTGGGAAATTTTCTTGGCGTCGGTTAGGTCTAATAAATTACAGCCATTCTCGGTAAGGAAAAATAATTTGCCAATACCGAGTCACGACCAACACGAATCTGTCGTTCACTGACAGACTCATTATTGAGCTGTCGTCTGCATAAGCCACAACATTTTCGAATCAATCAATTGCAGATCTGGAACAACTTTATAGGATTCTACGAGGAGATTATGAATGGTTCGTTCGTCCATCGTGGTACGCGTACGCGATGCAGATTCTATTTTTGCGTACAGTGCAGAGGGAATTATCCTTTCGAAACGCAGTTCCATGCTAATTTCGAAAAACGCGATCATTTGCATTTTTATTGAAAATCTCTGCCAATCTCTGGCTCCGTTGATGCCACATAAATACAGTTAATTCTGCAGATAGATATCAAATATTATACAGAAACATTGAAACCTTTCTAGGCTCTGTTTTCTAAATATTTTTACTCTTTCCATTTCTATTGTTTTTGATTCCTATTTCGTACCTCCCTTTAGCGATCTCTATTACTAAATACCTTTATTATAATTAAACGTCTCTGTTACGAGTAACTAGAATACGTAAAAATGTGTTAGAACCCCCTGTATATTTTATACGAGCGAAATTTCGTTTTAAAACAAAAATTGTTTGACGCGCTTCTCTGCACGAATTAAAAACAATTTTTGTATCGCGTGAATAACGGATCGTCCATTTTCGAATGCTCGATGCACGCGAGAGATTCTCATTTGTTCGATGGAAGAAGAAAATTACGCGCGAAAAAGACGGCCAGCAGTTAGAAATTCACAAGGAAATCGATTAGAAATCGTTAACAAGGGCGAGGTACGAAGTTCCTTCGTTAAAAGTTCGCGCGAGAAAGGAAGGCGAACGAAACGAAGCAGGGGGAGGAAAACAAGAGGAAGTCAACGGAAACGACCGTGTATTTATACGTTCGTTACCAGAGACCGAATTCTCGCCGTTCGTTTTTCTCTAATTATCGACGGGAACGCGCGAACGCAGATCGCGAAACGACAAAAAACGGGGGGGCCAAAAACGAGAAAAGATTAGGAAGTCGCGACGAAACTTTGGACCGGAAACGTGGACGTTCGTGTTTACTTTAGAAGGTGGCAGGTTCGAGCTACGAAGTTTCGTGTAACGCTCGCGTGCAACGAGCAACGAAGGGAACGAAGGAACGCGCGTCGACAGAGGCCGAAACGGGAACGAAGAATACGCAAATCGCGATGCAGTTGAGAACTTCAATGTCGCTCCCGCCGAGAGTAAACTGTTTTCCCGTCGTCCCCAGCTTTTAATTAATCTTTCCGCGCGGAACTTCCGACGGGGGAAAAGAGCTGGATACTTCTTTCCGTGGGAATAACCGGGAAAGTAGGTTCCCGCGATTCTTCGGGCGAGTTCATGAATGACAATTCACAGTCCAGGATTGTGTTCGCGACGATAAAGGACGACGCGTTTTAGGCCGGGTTATTGTTAATTTCACGCTGAATTCACCGTCGCGTTTGTTTTCCTGGAAACGGGCGAGAAAGTTGGGATTGACCCGGTGAATCTTTGATTATTTTATTCCGCACAAGGCGGGGAATATTCTGCGAAAGTTCCGTCGGAGGCGAATTTTCACGTGTAATGTCACCTTTCGAGGTAAATCGAAAATGCGGAATAAAATTTCCCCCGTACGGGGCTCTGTTTATAGGAAAATCGATTTTAAAGTCCCGCGTCTGACCAGCGGTTGATATTTCTACTTGCATTTGCATTTTATTACACTGACGACAGTCTGTTTCATCTGGTTCGTGGACAGTGGCGGATAGTGCCATATCGTAGTAAACGTTTACAAACACCATCGCAAATATAAATAGCCAGTAATGGTCAGGCACGTTTACCAAGTCGAACTCAATCCTGTAGCGTTATGTGCTCCGTAATGTATGTGGGCGGATTAGAATTGTGATCAGGGCCTACGGCTGAAACTCTCCTAGCATAATTTGCATCTTCTACTCCCCTATTCGGTTAATTAAATCGGTGTTTTGCTTCTTGTACATTCTTCGAAAAATAATTAAAATCAATCACGATAAATATCTTTCAATCGGTTGCAGGACATCCACGTTAAAGGTAACTTTTAAAAATTATAAAAACTTCGTATGGACCGTCACACAATAGTATCACTACTCTATATTATATCCTAAGCAAACAAAATTAAATTAATCCTTTCGATACACTCAGAATATGCTCGCTCAGACCACGGGCGCGAATTATGAACGAATTCTCTTACAAGATTCGTTTTTCCAACGGGCAGGAAAAGAAGCAGCTACACGATAAACTCTGCTTTTTCAGCGAATTTTAATTTTCCGTTTTGCCCGGGGATCTCGTTTTAAAGCAAAGACTCGAGTTAATTTTGAGATTCGAGGGGAAAAACGTAGATTGGCTTAGCGAGAGGATTTTGTTATAGCAATTTCAGAATTATAACGCAACATAAACAACCGTGGAGCCGCTCCGGCTTACGAACAGTAAATATTTATCTCCGGTGGGGGTGTTTTTATTTTCCCGCTGGCCCTTTTGAAGAAGTCTTAAAAGAGGACTTTGATTCGCGGGGAACTTAGTGGGAACTTTTAAACGTCTTCCGCGTATCAAAGGCTCGCGAGTCATGTCTAGCGTTAATAATTCATTTTGCTGTACGCTAATGAAGGCGATTCAATCCGCGGAAATGTTTTCGTGTTCACGGTCAGAGTCGCGATATCCTCGTTAAAAGTATCCCCGTTGCAGAACTGTTAAAACGATACTTGACAGTTTGAAGTTTGTCCTCCTTCGTTTACGAACCTTCTGCTGGCATTCATGCTCTCTGTCGAGCATCGGTAGTTCGAGTTTTTTTTAACGAAAAGAGTTCTTCAAAGTGGGTTCCAGTATTTTACGGATGTCTGCGTCCTCTCGATCGTAATTAGTATCCTAATATTTGGAAGGATTATGACAAGTAATAGGGTCGATTCAAGCTTCTTGAAAATGAGAAAAATTAATAAGTATGATTTTTTCCAATTTTTAGAGTTAAAAGTTGCATTGTTCGTGTCGCTATAATTATTCAAAGAGTCGCTTTAAGCCTTTTACAGGCATCCCTGTTCCCCTGTACGAGCGTCTCTTCCGCATCACTGGAAATTTTACATAAATTTCCGTGCCGATGGCTCGACGCGAAATATTTTATTGTTCCTTGCAAATCCGCAGTCCTTCCTCGCGGCGCGTTTCATCGACGTGCAGTCGCGACATTTCTGCATGTTCCTTTTCATTCTCTTCCCGTTATCGTCGCCGCGTTTATCATCGACCTTATCGAATGTTCGACTCCGCGATTTTGAGAAGCTCGACGAACGAAGACGACGAGAGGAAGATTTCAGGCTTTCGTAAACTCGTCTGTCCGCGTTCGTTTCTTCCTAAAAGAGATCTGGGATCCAGGTAATTTTATAGCAAAAATAATCGTATTAAATATAATGTTTTATTAATTTAAAAAACCACCTCGTACCCCGCGATGCGTTGTCGTTAATATTCGTATCTCATTTTCTCGACGAGTTTATGTATTCATTTCGCTAATCATTATTATACGCTCCCATATTGTTTATTAATGCATTGTTCAATATTGTACGCGTCGCGTGTTTTGCTCAGATAAAATAAACGTACGCGTCGAATTCGCTGCATCGACGTCGAAACGACGAAAATGACTGCATTTTGTATCGAATAAAAAAACGCGCGATCATCTCCAGTTACACATCAAATTCGTTTATAGTGTAATATAGTTTTCTTGTTGTAAAGTGGATCTTTAATTTTTCGAGTCCTTTCGCGCTACCTTCTTATCTCCATTTTCAACGTTGACTCCTAGTGTTTTTCTTCTTGAAGTCTCTCTCAAACTCCGCCTAAATATTGTTTTTTGACTCGACCTATATTCTCCAGTCCCTAAAGTCGAGAAATTCAATATTTTCGAATCGTTTCAAATCACTTCCCCCGCTAATATTTTCCAAAGCCCAGTTTTAATTATCCCAACAATTAAAATTGAAACAAAATTGCTCCTCGAAAAATTCGGGAAAACGTATCCACCGTTGCTTGCAATTTTTAATTCGCTCGTTAAATCAGAATATCTGGTGTCCCTAGCGTTGTTCGAACTTTTTGGTCGTCGTCTGTTAATCGTTTATCGATAGTTTTATTTTCAATTCGCTCAATTTTCCCCGCAACGCTCGCGCCATGTGCACGAAGATCGTATCTTTCGGGGTCGACGGCGCTGGTATGGGAAAGTATTATAAACAGTTAACGACAATTACCGGGACATCCGGTATTTCGCGGCGCGCTGGGTATCGGGGACCGTGTGCAAAATCTGTTATCCGGCTCCGAGGACCGATAACAGTCACGGTGCGCGACAACCGGACGGTCCAGCTAAATTTATCGTCAATAATTGTCGCCGTCCACTCATCTGTTTGCTGTTCCGCGTTAATGCCGCGTCCCGATTTCCGGCAGAGTTTACTTAATAATTTGTAATTAGCGAATCATGATCGCGCCGCGACCCGAATTGCTTCACACTGGCCGTAGACACGCCCAACGGAAGATCGTCGATCATTGATTTACCGATACACTTAATAATAATAACGTATCTTCGCTGACGTTCCGTGGAACGCAAATAAATGGATCAATTTAATAACAATATTGGCTCCCCGTTGATTATACCGCCCACGCATTTTGGTATCTTTGAGCAAATGTGCAATGTAAATAGCGAAATTAATTCGACGCGGACGTCTTGATCTAGGCAAATATAATTCCTTTTATCCTTTAAAATAAAATAAAAATATAAAAACGTATATATAGAAATTGTACCGTATCGAGTAAAGCTGTTTTGCAATCTAATTTTGCGTCATTTGATTCTCCAAGTAATAATGTGAAAAGTGCTAGAAACTTTTGGCGCTCGGAATGGATGAATCGAACCTGTGGAAGGTCGCAGAAAATTGTTGTCGAAGTCCCTGCACGTAACGTAATTTAATAAAATGTTATGCATTGTATCTCATAACGAATTCAACTGGAGACCCCGACGGGAAAAGCCTTCTCGCAAAAATACCGGAGGAAAGTCGCGGGCAGATGTACACAGAAAATGCATTTTTTAAAGCGGAGCCGACTTTTTGATGCGCCCGGGAATCTCTTTGGATCTTGTTTAGCACTTGCGCTTTTCCCGTTGAAATATTTCAAAGTTTCACGTGCTCTTTTGTGGCGTGGCTGGAATTCAGATTGCATTTTAGCCTACAAATCTTTCAGCCGCAAATGCGACGAGTCTCTTTGACTCCTTCGACGAAAACGACGAACGAATTCTGAAAAGTTTAACTCGTCTCGAAATTTCCGAATTAATGGAAGATCACCGTTACTGGGATTAAAAATTTCGAACTGCGTACGATTTAAAAGGTCTCCGTTTTCGTTACAAAGCGCCAAATGGCGCATATAACGTGCATGACTAAATACGGTAACAATACTTTGAACGAGTCCGGTGATCATTGTTTTCTTTTTTTCTTTTTTTAATATCGATTTTCATTTTCTTACCGTTCAATGAGCGTGTCCTTTTGTTTCGTTTCGTCACGGTTGATTGTGACCAACGCATGATTTCATCGCGCTCGCACTTTGAATAATTTAAACGGCTGCGGAAACTAATCGCAGAGCTTACGGTTTGTCGAGCAGAACTAACACGACATTATTCGGTAGCCGGACAAACGGCCGAGCGTTTTCGGCGAACGACCGGCGAACAAATGAAATATTTTTCTACGATGTATCGATGACCAGTTTCCGCGCTCGTCCGGCGATTAAAACTGTCGGGCAGAAATAATGCCGGCGACGCCGTGAAAATTTAACCGTCGGAAATAAATTATACAACAACGGACGACGAACGCTCGAGTTAAAGGATCGGGACTACCGTCTGGCAGAGAATTAAATTAAAATTCATTTAAAATACGCGCATTTAGTAATGTAAATTCGTAAACTCGTTGTTCGTCAATTTTACAGAGACCACGATTCCCAGTTAAAAATTTTAATTTGTTTAAAACGATAGGGAATTCTCGTAACATTTTACGAGACATCTATAAACGAATAAAGGAGTTGGAATATTTCACGAGATCACGATCGAGCGTGTCGAATAAAGTCAGCTGGATCGACTATTTCTCCCATTCTTAGCGAATATTAGGTTCGCTGGAAAAGTCGTGTATTCGCGACACTTTCGCCAGAGGTGGTTTCGATTTCGTGCGTGAAAAGAAACAAGACGTCCGCGTTCCCGTGTCGCGAAAACAACAAACTTGATCGCCTCCGACAAAGCGTATTATTCACGAGGGAGGGAAACAGCAGGAATTTGAACGGGAAATGGAATCGAAGAATTGCAGGAAGTGAGAGCAGAAGCATCATGCGTTACGCGCAGTTTCATAAAGCAGAAGTAATAAACTTGGAATCCGAAAAATCTGCACTACGGGGATGCTCACGTGTTACCGGGCGAAGAGATTTCCTTTGAACAGAACTGTAAATGGATCCTGGAACGATGGAAACAAGCTTCGTAAAAAACGAAAAAGCAAAACGGAAAGAATTATTGGCGCGAATCGACGTTTATTTATCGGGGAAGCTTAACGAGCGAAAGATGCGAGCGGCAGGCGATCGGATATATAAAAATGCATCGAAAAGGTGGTATAAAAGTTTTTCCTACGGGACCTCGTTCCCCGGGAAAATCAATTTCGAAAATGCTCGGCGTACGCGCGAGCGGTCGCGCGCCCCGGGCAGATTTAAAGTCGATTTTCTCGAAAATGGAGTCCCCGTAGGAGAGAAATTCGTGCCACGTTTTCGGATCGTTTTTTTTCGCGCGGGATTGCTTGCACTTTGGTAATTGATTAAACAATAGTTGTCGAGAATTTTCTTCGATACGCGATATATTCGTCCATTGGCGTTCGAATCGTCTCGCGAACGGTTTGCACCATAGAGAGTGTTAAAAAGAAGGTTGGAGACTCTCGGGACTCGCTGAGAAGTAATCGATGCTCGTTGAAACAAAGCGTTCCGATATCAAATACTTGGTAATCGCATTTTCGAGCGGATCGATCGTCGGGGCGCAAAGTCACTGTATCGAAACGTTTCGTTTCGAAAGGAGTTTCTCCGTTCGATGAGACTTTTCCGCCGCACAACAAGTACATCTGGCGAAATATGAGACAAATTTCATCGTCGAAGTTTAGGGGGGGGGAGAGGTATTCGGGACGTAAGGATCCGCCAGAAGTCGCTGGAATCCCAACAAAGTATTCCGGGCCACTGTATCCCCTGGCTTGGTGCGCGCGTTTCAATTCGAGCCATCCGACGCAGCTCGTTCCAGGAACTTTTTCCTCCGGGGGGTATATTCTCTACGCGCGGCCCGACTCGTAAGTTTTGAAATTCAAATACGGGGGAAGTTTCGCCCCAAGAATAACGTTGTCACGCTTGTATCGCGGCCGCGAAAGTTTCCCGGGGGGCCCCGGAATTCTTGGCATTCTTTCGCCACGGTGTCCCATCTTTCTCACCCAGGATCATCCAATGACTCGTTAACCCCTTCGATCACCGATTTTTAACAACCTTTAAATTGGAGTACATGTTAGAAGACATATTTCACGAATTAACTTTTATCTAGTACGGTCAATGTTCGATATACGAACCAATCGCTCGTCTACCGATTTCTGAGTACTACATTGATTCTTTTTAAAATTTAAAATTAGAGAGCGACAATTTTTTGACTTAGTTGTATAAGATAGGGTGAGTACATTTGTAGCTCTTTTAATAATGTCACTTTATAAAATAAATAGTATTAAACTGTGATATTGATCCAGCAACGTTTCGTCCATGATTTAACGATAATTTATTGCTTTACTTGTACAAGATAGAGCGAGTACACGCGTAGTTCTTTTAGTACTGTTACTTACTAAAATAAATAAATAGTATTAAACCGTTATATCGACCCAGCAACGTCTCGTCTATGTTTTAACGATATTGGATATGTTTAAGTTGCATCGAGGCGAGAAACATTGATACCCCCGGGGTCGATACCGGCACGAAATCCTTGAGAATTGATACGTATCGGCGTTAATGAGTACGTCATTGGATTGATCCCGTGTCGCTAGTTCGCTCCAGTGTTTCGAGAATCCAGACAGCACCGGGAAAAGTGCTTTATGGAATGCGAAACTCGATAGGACGCGACGGTTTCCGCGTTTTCAGGGCGCAAATAACGGCGTTGAAACAGGAGACTCTCGAATGTCACGGAACGTTTCCTGCGCCGGCTTTATTATGTGAAAACGCGGTCGGTGAACGTTTGATGCGCGCTGGTGACATCGCGGACGAATAAAGAGAATTTCCATTCTTCCGTCGTGGAACTCGATAGTAGACGCTCGGCGTCCCCGCGCCAGAAATTCCCCGTCGTCGACGTCAAAATACTTTTGCGTCCACGCTGAGACGCTCGACGACGTTCAGGATCGATCCAGCATCCCGAACCTTATTATTTTTCATGGCTGCACGATTTTGAATTAACTATTCGAGGGCTGAGACCGTTCCTCCTGAAACTAAAGTTGAATATCGTATCTCAGAAAGTTAGTGCTATAATTTGGGGACATATTGAAAATGAATTTTGAATTTATAAGACGTTTTCATCGGCACTGTGACTCCCAGAGATTCTGGTAATATTCTTACAGTGTTTTTCCATCGGATTTTCCCTACGATGGCCTTTGCGTATCACTAGCGTATGCAGGATGAAAGAAAAATCACCCCCAAGTCGAAGATAATGGGGCATCATGAACAAAGGGTCGAAATTTGCTTCCTTGCTACCCGGCCTCACAATGGTTGAGCAAAGTCTGACCAAATACGATCCATAACTCCCTTCAGACAAGAGCAGACAGCTTCAGCATCCGCTAATTCTCCTCGCTCGGAGAATATTATTAATAGGCATTTAATAAAGTAACAATTTTCCGAAGTTTCTCTGCGGAATAAATTTTACTCAGTTATCCGTATAAAAAAAGAAATTTAGGACGCCTTCTTCAATCACTTCCTCTGCCCAAAAATGTTGAATCAAAGTGGAGTCGATATCTTGATGAATTTTTAAGAAAACAGTAACTCTTTAAATAGGGGGAAGAGAGTCCTGACACCTAAATTAATATTTACTATAATTCGAAAGACTAATCCGCCCAGCGTGGCACACGATAGTTCGAGGAGCCTCGACTATATAAACCTTACCCTACCGAATAATCTCTTCATCCCTGTCTTTCGGTGTAACAAAAATTTCCCCCGCCTATCTCCGCGCGACAGACCGTTGTTTTTTTTGTTTATTCCCCAGTCATATCGGAACAGAGCGAAGCAGGCCAGAGGATTCCGCACGGACCGCCGCGAACGGGTAGAATTTTCGTCGGGTCTGTTAAGTCGCTAAGCGGCTTACGATTTCGTTCTACCAGGGGGTGTGGGCGGAGGAGATGGATCGAGCTAGGAAGTTCCTGTTAAAGGTAGAAACCCGAACGCTGGATGAAGAGAGGATTTCTCTTGGTTTCTCAGGGGAATTAGCAAAAAGATCGACGTAGTCCTATGATTTTCGGCGTGTCGGAGCGTAATTCTATCCCTCCTAGATCCCCTTTTCTGATCGACGATTATTCCGCGTCGCGATTATTATTCACCATTCTTCGACCATTAGATTCCGTTCTTCCTCAAACTATTTAATTCAGGCAAATTTCTAACTCTGAGATTAATTACACATTTAACAAATAAATGTCCAAATAGAAGGTACAAATTCTGCCGGGGGATGGACGCGTAAATCGCGCCACCCTGTACGTTTAAACGCATTTGCAGAAACGTCCGGCGCGCTCGATACATTATAATCGAGTTTCCACGGAAAATTCATCGCACGAGGTTTAGTTTAATCAATTCCCGGACAGAGTGTAAACGCGAATTAAAAATGCACCGTGATCGGTTTACAGGGCTTACGATTCTTGCCCGACGCGATCGATTCGTCGAACGTTACACCGGAATTATTATTCTAATTAATATACGACGTATTAGCGCACCACTGTCGGGTCTATTAAATGCAAGTCCCGCCCGGCACCTTTGCCCGGGACGAATTTAAATTTCAAATCGTCTCACCTTTCGCAGACTACGGAAAGACTCGCGAATCTCCAATTCGAAGTCCCCCGGCGACATCGATCGCGATCCATCGTCCAAGACACGGTCCTAAAGAGCTCAATATGATTTATTGAAACGCTTTCGACCTCAAACTTTCCCTCGAGTATCGATATTCTAGCAATTATTTGCATCTTAAACTCCGTGTAATTTCTACGCTCCATAGAATAAAACTGAAAAACTAGAGATACATTATACTATTCCTTTTTTTTAACAAGCCTCTTTTTTAATTTAATCAGTAGGAAATATACTCTTATTCACTCCAAAAGATTCTATAAAATATAAGTTAAACAAGTAAAATTTTACTAACGATTAATTGTCGATTTTTTTCAGCGTGGGAGTTGCAGTTTGGAGGTCAACCTGGAGGTCAGGCCTGAACGATCACAGTTCTCCGACGTAAGTTTGCACAGAAATTTCGAACGCCTCTGACAAGCGTCTGGTTAATTACGATCGCTTCGTCCATTTTACGATTCGCGGCTGGATCGAATAAAATTCAGAAACGGCGCGTTATTCGAGCCAGAATCGATGTACAACATTATCGTTTGGAAATTCGCGTGTTGTAAATTGCGGTTCGATCCACGAAATTTGTTTCGTCCGAATCACCGGCAACAAATGCGTTTAATGGGACGTCTGAAATTAGTTGCGTGTTTAAGGTTAATTCGTTACCGATACCGGGCAACGTCCATGACGCCGGCGAATGCTTTTAAGTTATTACCAACCGGTGATTCATCAGTGGAACCTGCGTGCTATTAAATTACCACGATTTCAGTAGAGAAGCGCGATGGGATATCAGTATTGGTCGCTTCATCGTTACTTCATTATACGATGAAACAAAAGTATCGACCATTTAATCAGCCTCGTGCAAATAGAGGGGGTTTTTTTAACCGATGTTCGAAGACTGTCGGATTCGAATAATATTCACACGATGTTTCCACGTTTCACAATTTTAGATATTCGATGTTCTGTTTTTTAATCAAAATGACCCAATGCTTCTTCAGGCTGGAACATTGAAAATTGAAAACCATAAAAGGACGAAAGTTTATGCACCAGAGTCTGATGGAAAAGTTAAATGGAATTCATTTTGTTCGAAAGTGTTGGAACAAACATGAATTACTCCATACTTAATTGAAGTAATTCTATCAGTCCACGACACGAATTAAACCGGGTTTAATTATACAAATTGCAGTTAACGTACACGCGAGTATTTAATTTATGTTTCGCTGAATGAAATATTTACCAGTTACGCATCTGTTTACGTTGTAGAATTGTTACACGGTTGTCAACAATCAGCTTCGCGAAGCGCACGGGATTATGGTTTCACGAAATTCGACGCTGTAATGTATTAAAAGTCGTCCAGTAGCGCAAGACCGTGTATGGTCAGACAGAGCGTTTCAATTTTCAGCGTCGACTACTTGCACCGGTTTTGCACGTACCGCGACACGTTCGTTTGCTTTCGGAGCATCGCTCGAATTACCAACAACTATTTCGCTAACAACGCGGATAAAGTACACCGGGATAATTTATTACACGATCATTCCGAACCGGGACTTGGACGCTCGCGACTTCGTTTCGCAATTATCCTCGCAAGAACAACGCCATTCACGGCTGACCAAAATTACGGGGCAAATTTATCACGAGGTGAACTCACTCCGAGCATTTCTGGTCGAAAAACACTAGTAAAATAATATCGTTAAATATACCTTTGTCGTAAAAAATTTCCAATTTTCGGAACGCGATTCGAAGAATTAATTTGGTGAAATTGAATCAGCGTCTTGTCCCTTTTATAATAATCATCGATTCCCCGAACAATGATCGCGTTATTGCCGCGAACACGCGAACAAATATCAACTGGTAAATCAAACAGATTTTATCGGATCTGGCTCTAATAACAAGCGAATGGTTGGCGAACTTCGTTATCGAAAACACGCGTATCGCACTGTCATTGACCGGATGGCATTAAAATCGATCAGGATACCACGCCCTTCGATAACGACGCGAATGCCGTTCACGATCTCGTCCACGAGCACGGAGAGTCGCGACAGAGTAATGACACGACAGTTTCTGGTGCCTTCGTGCTCGACCTAGCGTGTATTTGCCCATTGGACATCCATACACTGCGATACACAAGGCCCTTTCACATGGCCATGTACGCTATGCATGTACACATACAGGACGTATATACACGCGTTTGTACAGGGTGTTTCTAAAGTCGATCGCAGCCGTTGTCCGTCGATCGGGAAACGGCCGAATTAATTCACCGTCCCTTCCGTCAACGAAACGATTTTACTCTGCTGTAATCGCACGAACAATTAACAATATTCAGCACCTAATCATACTCCTTTAACAGCTCAGACTGCTCTGTGACTTTAGAAGATGCGTGAGTATGTTTTTCTTTTATCATTATTAGAAATGTGGAACGATGTTATTACTACTTTGTAATTTCAAACGAGGAATGATAAATCAACACTGGCGCAAGTAGAAAGAACGGGTAATGGTTAAAAACGACCGAAGAATTTTTTAAAATTAATTTTCCTAGGAGTTCACGAGTTTTGTTTGTTGAAGATTGATGGGAATTGTGGATATTTTAATACAGCGTTCGACTGATTATCTTTCTTAGGATTCATAAATGCATTGTTATTGTAGGATTTGCAATGAAAATATCGGAGAGAAAGCAGACGGGGAACAGTATATACATGTCTATAAATACTAAAGGGAAATTGATTACGGTAACCGAGTCTACTCGCAAAATACACACGCCTCTGCTTGTTACTCAGCTCTCATTACCAATTCTTCTCTTGTTACATTCGTTGAAATATCAGACCTCTTCCCTTTGGTTTGTTTTTTCAATTACTCGATTCCACTCGTTCGCTGTTTCAATTCGCACTTCACGCTCGTCAAATCTACTTTACAGTTATTATCTTCTCGGCTCCCTCTCGCAAACATAAGCAAATTCAAAGCATCGCGTATTCTTAGTTCTGTAAAATCAAATTAGATTCAATGCAAATATCTATGACTTGCGACACGAATCGTGAATTTCGTTCGATAAGCTGATCTCGTACGATGAAAAATATGGGAATTCCAGGGATCCCGATGAACTCGATTTAATTTGATTTTTGGTTCGGAAATTGTCCCCCTATCGATTGACGACAAAGCGAATAATTAGGTCATACGCGTCATACGGACGGACGTATGTTCCAACGTTGTAAACGTTCTACGGAGAAACGAATTATCAATTTTCCGTTGACTGTCAAATTTTTGCATAATAAATCCTCTGACGGACGAGTATGGATATAGAAATGTCTAGCAACTTTCAGTGAGATGTATGCATATATGCAAATTCGTCTCGAGCGACCATGATTCCATAATCATTTCCCATTATCGCAATGGATCTAAATTCCTCGTTATTTATTAACGTTTCGCATCAAACACATTTTATTACTAGGATTCTTAATAGAACGATATTTCGAAACTCGAGGTTCACCGGATTCAACAAATTCCTTTGCAGTTGAAAATTCCAAAAAACGTTTCCAATGTGGACAGTGAAAAAAGGTATCAGTGCTCGATGAATTTCCAATTTAATTTGCCTTTTTCGCCGAAAACGCTCGCTGTTGGAACGTTAGAAGGGCGTTGTGGAGCAATGAAATATCAATTTCGCGTTGACCGTCGAATTTTTGCATAATAAATCCTGGGTCAGAGCTCGCGCAGGGTCACACGGGACCGATAACGACGGCTCGTATCCAACGCAGGCGAGGTCGAAAGCCCGGTTAAAGGGCAGAGAGACAGAGGTCGAGCTCGCTCGTCATTGTTAGGACAACCTTTGATCTATGCGAGCCATCCACCTGCGGCTACGTGTATCTCTCCGTACGCGTAATTAGCGGGGAAAACGGCCGCCTCGCGATCGCACGAAGAAAAATTTACCGCGCGAATTAGATCCCTTTGTAGCGTCGCAGAAATTGCGGTCGGCTATTCCGCGCCACGGCCAAACGAGTCGCTTTCAACGCGACCCTAAACCTCGTAATCCGCGTTCGATTAACAGACGGGCAGAGAAAATGGAAAATACAAGCCCGACGCGGTCGATCCTTGACAATATTCCGAAAGCTTTCGTTAATTCTTCGTTAGCTTAGTGAGTGGTAGTATTTACTCGCGTTTTGGAAGGGCGATTGTCGTCCATTTTTTATTTTTAGCTTATAAACGCGTATCTTGATGGAGATCGAGACTATCTTAAATTATATATTTGCAATATTTGAACCCCAGAGACATTCTGCATGACGTACGAAATATAAAACAAAATATATTCCTCAGTACTCAATGGTAGGATATTGATGGAAAGGGTCGAGAACGTAACCTTTGTAAAAAATAGCCAGTTAAGTATTTGTAAATGCTGCACAAGTCCGTGATTATCGTTCGATCGAATCGCGATCGCGTTGGAATCGTTCAGGTACGATCTGGCTTTGATTTGCAGGTCAATTTTCCGTTGAACGTTAAGCTCGAGGAACACCGAGCCACTCGAGAAGCTTTGACGTTACGCGTGCGTGGGCCGTCGTTAATTCGAACGCTTTCCCCGCGCCATACCGTTTCCAATTTCGAACACCGATTAAACCTTCCTGGGGTCGTTTTATCCACTTTCGATTTGATTATTTATGTTTCTACGGTTCGAGAACACGCTGACGAACGTACGTCGAATTTCGTAATTAAAGTTTTTCCTTCCCGAATCCGGTGAAAAGCAAAATTTATATTATATTGCCCATATTTCTCGTGGACCACGAAAAAGATTTTCAAACATTTTCTCGTCGTAAAAGTCCCAGCGCAACGTTACCGAATTGTCGAAATATTCAACGAGAAAGGTAGCTTCGGTTGCACGTACGGATTTTAAAAAATAATTATTTATTATAAAATGGTGGAACATTGAAAGAAAAATTTCAAAAAACATTGAAAAGAGATAAAAAAAATTTCTATTTTTTCAATCCGTCACAGTGGTTTCCCCCCTTAATGCAACCATGTAGATGCATATTTTAATTGAAAAGAAAATCGCGTTTTAGCGAAACTGTCCGTAAATCTCCATGAGCGTGTTGGTAGTCTTGGAAATATTTGAACCATGAAGTGGACCTTGGCGAGAGCATCGAAACTGGCCCTCTCGAGGTTCGATTCGATCTCCTTCCAGTCGACTCGTCGTCGATCGTAGACGTCCTTTTGCCAGGCCGATCGTCGGCGCCGGGCTTCACCGCGTCGCGACGCGTCGATTCGAGAACCGCACCGCGAATTAGTCCGCTCACAGGTTCCGTCCGTCCCTTCATAGGCGCGGATCGATCGCATGCGAAACCCGGCGGCGCTTTTGTCTCGGTCTGAAAGGGCCTTTCATCAGGGCAAATACCTCTCCACGGTCGTCCTGCGCCCGATTCCACGGCAAATACAGCGCGACCGATCGAAGAATCCGAGGGACGATCCCGCCCGTCGATCCTCGATCGCGCGATTCCTGGCCCCCTCTTTCCCCGCCTCTTTCTTCTTGCGATTCGCGCGATGGAAGAATCCGGAGACTATGGGCCACGAAGCGTTCATGCTCGCAGGTTCTTATCGGCCGCGTCGACTTTGTAATTTATTGTTCCTTTCGTTCGACGCGTCGCCTACTTCCGAGCCTTTTGTTCGCGAGAAAGAGCTTACACGCGAGTAACAGTTCCCATTGTAGCCGTGCGAGTTATTTAGAATAGATTAAGCTTCCCAGGAAACCGGGGAGAATTAGAAATTTTGCAAATAGAACATTTTTATTTCGATTCATAGAAAAGTCTTTGATTCGAGAATACAATTTTTTTAAATGGTAAGGATTCTATTATTTTTCCCGTAATAATTTTGGACATTTTTTTTTGCGAAGGGTAATGAAAATAGTTGCGATCACGTTCGGTGAAAATTAGAGTAATTGCACTACGTGTAGCCGAGATGGTCATCGCTACCGAGTGTGTGGTCCATCCATCCTGAATAGAATGGAATGGAGCGACCATCTATCAACGCCATTGCAATTGGCTTCAATATCATCGTTGCACGTTAGAATTATATCTCCGTGTTACAGCAGCCTAGTTTACGAGAGCAAACGTCTGCTCCAATAGCGCAGTGACGCCACTTCCTCGTCCCGAAGTACCCAAATTTTTCAGATATTGCAATATTTAATCACTTTTGAAACCAAAATAAGGCATACTTTGACATGTATATAATTAAATAAAATGATACTAGTAGTAAGATCAATGTTTAATCCGAAATTACTTAATACCGTTTATAGAGCGTTTTTCAAGCCAGTCGCGACAATCGAGCCGAAATTCGCGAAACGGTGAAACGGTTAGCAGGATTCTAAAAATGTCTGACGTTGCTCCATTGCAGTTTTCACGCATCCGTCTTGATATTCGTGAGCGACGTTTCCGGTTAGGTCACTTAAGCTATTTCTGTTGGCGAACTTCGTCGGCTGAATTCTATGATACATTCTTCCGGCGTGCACTTTATCTCGCCGGAGAGTTCAGATTTATCCCCCGTATAATACGTAGAATTATTATCCACCCGCTGAAGGATTTACGTAATCGTGCACCTTTCTGTTGGATCCTCTGCGTAGTAATCCCCTATACGCCTGCAATTATCATTTCAAAAGTATTTTCTGTTTATCCCCGACGTCAGGCTCGAGTAAAGCGCGATACCGTTGCCCGGGCGCTTTTCATTATTTTAAATCGACCCTTCCGCGCACCTTTTCAACTTTTTCTTGTCCTCCTCTGGATCTCGACTTTGGTCCCGTTCGCTCGGAAAGCTTTTCAAGCGCTCTATTCGGCTGGAAAATTTTATCCGATTAGGAGCGTAAACGCTTGATTGACAATTCTTTGTGTTAATAGAGAAAATTTCTTTCTTCCAACTATATAAAACGGTGAGAATATTCTGAGGTGATTCGTTCTTGGTAGACCACCCTATATCGGTAATGGATCGAGAACTTGTGGGAAAGGGGATTGGATACATAGCATTCTAGCGGCGAGCGTGGGTGGCGACGCTGCATACCTATCACGGGAACCTCGGTCATCTTCGAATAAAGAGGTTAGGTTTATCTATAATCAGAGATCCATACAGGGTATTCGGCCACCCCAGGGAAAAATTTTAATGAGAGATTCTTTCGCCCACTTCTCTGGGACTCTAGACCTCCATTAATACGCATTGTTTGAATTTTGAATAATTAGAATCATTAAAATACCCATGAAATATCGGAGAAACATTTCTAGCCACACAGTATATTTTTGGTAAAGAATTTTTTTTCTCGAAAGTGCGTAGGATTTTGTAGGTATGTCTATTCACCAAAAAGAGTTGTAATTGCCCCCCACAATCGAAAATAATTTTTCCAGAATGATTTGAAATTTTTTTTTTGTGCCGAAAAATTTCAGCACCTACCCCCTGTCGATTTTTCTTAAAATTAAGTTTTTGATTTTTAGTACTACTGTTTGACGTTGTACAAAAAAATTGTTTAATACTTTTTTGTAGGTATTCATGAGCTCTACTTCCTCCCAAAATTTCAATAAAATATATTCACTATTGTAGGAGTTATGATCGTTAGAACATATTGGACCACTTTTATGGGGTTTTCCTTACTTTACGGGGTTAATAATCAACTTTTCGAATATTTTTAGAATTTCTACATATTCGTCATCAAAATACGCGTTGTTTGCTTTCTGAAACATTAAAATCGTCCAATCCGTTCAGTAGTTATGACGTTTTAAAGATACGCATGAAATTTCAGTAGAACGTCTAAACGCATGGTCAGACATGATATTTTCGGTAATGAATTTTTTTCTCGAAACTGCTTAGGATTTCGGGGGTATGCCTATTGACCAAAATTGATCGTAATTGACTCCCGCAACTGAAAATAATTTTTCCAGAATGATTAAAAATTTTTTAATAACTTTTTAACGAAACTCTAGAATCTCCGATTAAAATTTTTTCCCAGGGGTGGCCGAACACCCTATATATTACCTCCACTTTGGAATCGAATTGGGACATTTAACTTTCATTTTTGCAAATGAAATGGACTTACGAAATTGCCAAATTTCGTTGAAATCGGCGAGGTAACAATTTTAGAGAATTCATAGGGAGGAAGTTGTGGAAAACTTTAAACTCCTGTGGTCGAGGACTAACAAACGCATCGCTGGGGATGGAACGCCGTGTATTATTCAGATTCTCGTTTATGCTTCTTTTTTTCGCTCGCAAATCCGGGCAAATCCTCCCGGAATAGCGTGAAATAATAAACAGCGAGTCTCCCGGAGTCACGTGTTTCGCGCATTCGGCCCACCGCGATAATTTATAAGTGTCTCGCTCGTTACGTATTCGGAACGTTCGCACGGAAACACGACCCCGCTTAGAGAAATCTTTCCACCGACCGCCATTAAAATTCTCGCCACGCTTCAGGTGTTTCTTAACCGGAGTTCGATGCACCGCTGTATCTGCCATTAAACCGCACTCTTTGACCCCTCGGAAATCACAAATATAACTGTCGGAAATTTCTGTATTCTGGAAAAATTCGCAAACACCCTCTGAACAACATCTGTTTGTATTTTTCGATATATAATAATATATAACTCAAGAATGAACTATCATTAAACATTGAAAAAATTCACACAACTGGTCAAAGAGTGCTTAAATACGCGTACAAAATTTGAAGACGATCGGTTTAAAAGTTTCCCTGAAATTAATTTTCGTTTCACCCAAACGTAACTTGATGCACGATATTTTCTTAGTATTTGTTATATCAAATCGGCTTATAACTTTTCCTTATCCGCGATATTTATGGGGGAAACGTGGTTTAATAATCTCGCAACGAGGACGGGAAAACGGATCCTGCGTTTATTTAAAACCGGCGCCAAAATTCTCGCAAACGCCGGTAGCGTATCGCGCGCGAGGGTGAGTTTATGAAAAGGGAGAGTGATACGAATTTACGGGCCAATTCGAGAACCCTACTTTAAACGCCATAGGAGCCTACGACCCTAAAAACAGACCTCTGTCGCCTTTTTTTGCTCGGGCTTTTTTTAAACAACCGTCGACAGAAGCGACGAGGGAAAATGTATTTTTAAGGAGGGGAGAACGTGTATCGTCGACGCACCTTTTTAAGTTTCCTGCATATTTCAGAACGCTTCGCTGTTTTCTCGTCGAATCTTTTTCATACCGTACCGTAAACATCGTTCCCAAGCAAAATTTGCACATTCTCGTAACGTATGAACGCGTTTGTTTCCTATTTTTAACCTGCTGCGCGCGTTACGATACAATTTTTTTTACGCAATATCAAATTTAATATTTAATGGTCGCGTACCAACGTGTGAATTATTTCACGGTAGCTTCGGATTCCCTCGGATGGTTATTTAAATAATTAAACGTCGAGATTGCCAGTGGAAATCGTTATATTTTCACAAATTAAACAGCCTCAACTTCCCCTTTGAACATAAGAATTAACTAAAACAAATTTCATTTAGATCGAACGAATATTGTAGAATTTATGAAGAAATCACAAACACACAGACGTTGAATTCTGTCGTGCAGGTACCACACAGTCTGCCATAAAATTTGTCGATTCAGTTTTGAAAAATTTTGGAAAATTGCTGCATCTCGTAGTCAGCGTTCGAACCTAATTATCGACGACGATTGCTAGGAGGCTCCTACGATCTCCGTGTTGCTCCATTCTCCTGATTCGCGAACAAAGCAATTTCCCTTCCCCTCCAGTCTCTCCATTAACAGACGCGATACGCCTGTTCTCGGTTTCCTTTCGAATCGCGAGCTGTTTTTAATTGTGTACGCCCGTGTAATTTGCGTTCGCGCGCAATTTGCGCGACAATTACCGGGGAAATCTGCGATTGCACGGCCCGTAATGCCGTGACACAGTTTAGAACAGCAACGAGAAGACAATGGTCGGAGGTACTCTCATTTACGAAAAGCACCCTACGAGAGAGAAAGGGAAGAGGTGGCCAAAGGGAGCCAGGGCACGTTTCAGACAAAGTTTGCGTTGTCTTTTTTTTTTCCCAGCACAGTTTCTTGAAAGTGGCCTTTGTCGCTTTTCAAGCATCTGCTCGTGTTTGAAAGGCTTTCGGTTCAGTTTGCTGGTTCCTTTGCCCGATATTCCGAATACCGATGTTAGTTTTCCCTCCTTCGGATTCTTTGGGAACACTGGAGGAGCTTAGGAGACAATTACTTATCGGTATAATAACTTCCATCGATAATGAAAACATTTCTAATTTTCAAATGCTATATTTGCGTACATTTAATGGATAAAATTAGCGTAATGATAGCACGGACCATGCAAAATTCATTGGACTCTTATTATTATCGAAAGGAACGTAGAAGCTGGAATAAGTTGGAGACTCGTAGTTTACGAAATGAAATTCTGGCCGAGGGACTCGAATTTTCGCGCCGCGAGGAAGATTGTTTCGTCCGCGTAATTAAGTCAGTAAAAGAACGTAACGCTGGCCGGAGTTTGTAATTGCGTAAACGTACAATGGGAATTTCTCGACGTAACAAACCGAAGCATTTTATTCCTGACACTGGACGGAACCGTGAAGTTTTAACTCGTCATTTCCTGCGCGCCGCGAATTGGACGCCGTGGAAATTTGCGGCTCGCTAAATCTCGGCTTTTATGACGTCGACTCCGCATTACTAACTAGTCCCGTGGGAAGACTCTACAATATTTACTAATTCACTGATACTTGAACAGATTTTTCCATTCGACTCGTATTAACCCACGTCTGACGAAATCCGCTCCAGTTTTCGGTAAATAGTAATATTAAATTCGATTAAAAACTCTGCTCTCGAATGTACAATAGCATAATTCAGGTTTGGATAAAAAAGAACCCCGGAGAGAAGTGATTATTTTATTAAAAAACTTACAACGAATCCCTGGCGCAACTTTGACTTTTCGTCGATGATAAAACTCGGAAAACTGAAATCGATCACTTTCCCACTCCGAGATTAGAGAGTTACCATATGAGTTTAGGATTGTTCGTAATTATTTAAAAACTTTTCGACCTCGGAGTACGAAAGTGATCGATTCGACGTGTAATTGTCCAACTTTATTTTCGTATTGACATTGCACCCCTGTATGTTCGTTTAGAAAATTAACGCGACGCTTTTTATTACAACACAAACTACAGTCTCTGATCTAAAAAAATTCTTGCTCGTATTGACCCTTCGAACCCAAATTATCAAATTTCTTCGTCCTCGACAAAGGAGAGAAGGAGAACAAAGTTCGGATCGTTTCGCGCCAAACGGGGCGTGCACTTTTGAAACTAGCTTGCTTTCGAGCTGGCACGTTGCCACCTGTTCCTCCCACGCGTTTCGAGTCGTTGATATGCCAATGATCGCGTTAAATCGTCGAAATACTTGTCCCCTGTCGAACCACGAATCACAGCCGACCCTCGTTCCGTACCACTCTACCCTAACCGCTCCTATAAATAGGCCGGGTTTATCGTTTGGCTAGGGTTGGAAATCCCCTAAGGGCAATCATAAGGTGTTTATATTGCGTCACGCCGCGCAACGGCTGTAGGGAACTAATCGTCGGCGCATTGGGAACGTCGTGATCGAGGGCGCGCAGGACACCGGGTATTTAGATGCTTATCCGCGGTGTACGCCCTACCGTAACGCCTATTTATCGTTGCTGAATAGCAATTGTGCGGATTAGGCCCTTCGCGCCCGATATATCTGATTACACCTACACCGGCGACAATGGATACCTGTACTCGTGTCGTACATTAACCCTCGACAGCTGGGGTGCTCTTTCACCCATACAGAAACGTCCAGTGTTTCATACAAGCACCTTAAATGTCCCATTTTGTTTGGAGGGAGCAAATACCATGCAACATACTTATCTCGATATTTTTGAGATTTTAAGATATATTAACCTTCGAAAAAAAAGAACAGATATACAAAGACAGCAATTGAAAATCTAAGGGGTGTTTCATACAAGCATCTTAAATGTTCCATTTATTTTGTTTGGAGGGAGCTAATATTATGCAACATACTTATCTCTGATGTGCAAAGGCAGCGATTTAAAATCTGTTTCAGATTTAATATTCAAGTGTAAAGACATTATAGAAATCGTTTTGGGGCCCTCAGACCAGGTATTTCTCATGTACAAATCAAACTCGATCATACTGTCCGCCATCTTGAAAAAGGAATTTTCTGATTGGCTGGCTGGTACCTGCTCCGAGTAGATAGCACAACCGATTTGTATAAACGGGACAGTTACGAACGAAGTCTCGGTAACAACACCTCGGTTCGTTTCACCTTTGGCAGGACACAAGAAACTTGGTCCTCGGAGACGTCGCGTGCAAAAGTTCGATGATTCGATCACCGCAAGCCAAAACAGTGTTCGGCGAGGTTTCGCAAAAAGCTTTAACACTGTTTTTCGGTAAAGGGATAGGAATAAAACCGATAAACTCTGTTACGAGCGAAATAAAACGTAGTCGAGCGCGTTCACGCTCTTGAAAAAGGACCATTTTGCAGTGTTTGCGTAAAAGTTTACGCGGCGTGAAGAGGACCCATAGAGAAGATTTATATTACCGAGCGACTCCAGCAACGGGGACATCTCTTTCCGGAAGATTGTGTCTTTCAAAGGAACAATTTAAAACACTAGCGGGCCATTTGCATGGTAAGCAGTTTTTTACCGGAAGTTTGAATGTGCCCGGGGGTATGTAATTTTCTCAGACCCCCCCCCATGAGCCCCGATCATAAATACAAAAGTGAGCTTCATAAATATAAATTACCTTAAAGGAAAAATGAGCGAGTGTCGTTAATCTCGCCGAGCAACGTCGAAAATTCGATTGTGCGCGATTACAGTCGATACGGAATTGAACGTCCACCGAGAAACGCCACTTTCCCTCCGTGTATCCCTTTCAACCTCGTTCCCCGTTTTTCTTGCGCACCGAAAACGACCAAATTGTTATTTACTGCTCGACCGATTGCTTCGAAACTAGTTTCTTTACGGGCAATCGTTTCACTCTCCTCTGGTCAACTTTGTACGAATCGAATTATTGTATCAATGTATAGTGCTAAGTGTAAACAAAGTTATCGTGTCGTAGATTCCTATCCTTCAATTAATTTTTCAAAGAAGCAAATTCAATTTAATATTTTTTTATCAACGTCCAATCTTTCCCAGAATCGACCGTATAAATTAGCAAATTATAGGAGTCTTCAACTTTTGGTCGACGATTTAACGCGCGCGAGTTCCAATCGTTTCGCGCAAGAAGGAAGATCGCAATGCAGTTTCGAAACTTCAAAGCGGTTATTCAGCGAGCGTATCCAGGTTCACGGGGACGATTTAAATTCCGAACGAGTTCATGGCGTTCCCAAGAAGGAGGTGATCAGTCGCGAGTACCGGAAGCGGTCAGATATGCCCCGTCCCGTGAAGGGTCTCGCGGGCATTTTCCAGCCGGGGAGCCGGACAGGTCAATCGGAATTTTAAATCGACGCAGCCTCGGATGTTTGCCCGAAAAGCTTTCAGCCTGTAAATTATTCATCGTATGCCTTCGCTCCGGCTCGCTGGCGCATTAAAAAAGGGGCTCTCTGTTAGCGTCGTGTTGCCCCTAATGTTCGACAGCGTGCTCGACCAAAGGCCACTTTGAAGCGTAAAAGGGAGAGGGGGGAGAGAAAAACGAAAGAATCGTACGGTTTCTCTCTCTTTTCCTAGCTTATCGATGCAAGTATGTACGTCACAGTCGCGTACCATCGAACGGGAACGACGTTTCCCCGCATCGGGCGAACGCGTCCGCTTTTTCGAGTTCGCTTACAGTCGCCGGGAACACGTAGATGGAACTCGATCCGTGCGAATTGCACGACTTTTCACGGTGAATTTAAACGCTGTCTCGCGGCTGAAGTGCACGGAGAATTTACTGCATCGGGGCAACGGTTTTTAATCCGGCGGTGGATCCCAGGGAAATTCGAGTCCTCGAGCCACGTCCCTTAAAATACGTCGATATCGGGACAGCGGATAGCTCGAGAACATATTTAAAGATACGGAGTTCCATTTTCTTTTATATTCCTATTTCCCGGATAGCCCATAGCTCTACTTGCCTTCATAATTCGTATGCAAAAGCGGATTCCTATTTTACGGAATTTACTTTCGTCGATTCTAGTCTATTGTCCTCGATCATGGGAATACCGTTTCTATTTTCCAGCGTTTCTCCGTCCGGACAAACGATCTTCCACGCATTAACATAATTTATCAAACCGACGGGCGATTCATCGAACGCCCGGTGACAGCTTAATTCCGATTCATTAGAGGCAAACGTTCAAAGACGAATCGATCGGCGCGAAAATAAAGAGAGTGTCCGTGGGATCGACCAGGAGAATACGTTCGCCGCGTAAACTTCGAGCTTTACCCAATGTTCCAGAGAAGAAAAACCGACCTCATTAAATCGTAACGAACTCTAACGAAGCGGATGTGCCCTCCAAGGGAACGATCACGCGGTTTACCGGAGGCAATCTTGTCAAAGCCATCCGACGACGGTCGGTATATCTCATTGGGAACGAGCCTTGCGTCGAATTAATTAGACTTCTAAAAGTGCCCCTGTAAAATCTTCCTATTGTCGTTCTTAGTCCACCTGTCGTAGCTCAGAGGAGTGCTCGAACGTCTGCAATTATGTTTACGCTCACTGGTAGATATAGATCCGTCAAACTTCATTAAAATCAGTCACAGCCACTTTCCTCGTCAGTTGTCACTGTTTCACATTAACTTCCCAAATATAAACACGATTCGAACTCTCCTAGCTGCGAGAAAATATTAAATTTCATCTACCTGTCCCTCAGGTTGCGATTCCAGGCGTCCATATAAATCCCACCGCCCTGTCAAACTTTATTAAAATCGGTCACAGCCACGTCCGAGACTTTCCTCGTCAGTTTCACATTATCTTCCCAAATATAAACATAGTTCGAACTCTCCTAGCTGCGAGAAAATATTAAATTCCATCTACCTGTCCCTCAGGTTGCAATTTCAGGCGTACGTATAAATCCCACCGACCTGTCAAACTTTATTAAAATCGGTCACAGCCACGTCCGAGACTTTCCCCGTGATCTTCCCAAATAGAAACACAGTTCTATCCTAGCTAAGAAAAAAAAACGGAAATTCCGTTCCACCTGTCCCTCAGATTGAGACTCCAGGTTCCGCTCGAGTCTCAATCTCCTACGTACCAACCGGTTTCAAATTCGGAAATTGAATTTTTCATCAAAATTCTACGTCGTAGCGCTTTGCACTCCCCCCTCCTTTCAAAGATCGAGAACACGAGTTCTCTCTCACCTAGTCCTGCTACAACGCTAGAAGGGATATTGGACTCGGGAGTAACTGTCCCTCTCATCGCTATTCAAGTCACAAAGGACCGAATTCAGGAGACTCGCCAGATTTTAGGTGGCGTTGGGAAAGAATTTTCTCTTTGGACGTTCTCGCTGCCGGAGTCTAATACGACTCACCGGGGGACGTGACGCTTGGAGGACATTACAGGGAGTGTTAGTTCCACGGCGTAGCGGTTCCGGCTACAGCCTCTTTGATCCGAAGATTACGAACGTGATCTAACCCCTGGCACGCCGCTATCGGCGTACTGGACTCGGAATAACCAACCCTTCGTTATCCGAGTCATAAAGGACTTGGGGTCTGGGAGGCATGCCAGATTCCAGTTGGCATAAGGAATTTTTTTCTCGAATCGTTCTTACTATCAAGGACTAACGCGAGTAGAGACCCAAGAATCAGAGGATGTAATCGTCCTGACTAGTGTAAAAACCCCTAGACCTCCCTTAGTTGTTCGAGTCATCAAGGAAAGGGCATGAAAGATTCTAAACTACTCGTCTAGGGACAGAACCCAATCAAAAAGTGTATCCTGATCCTCTCACTACCAGGGGGTTATTGAACCCTACTCTTCTTATCATTCTGATGTGACTATTAAGTCTCCCCTTGACTTTCTATCACCGACAACGTCTATGGACTCCCCTGGTGGCCCGTTTCGAATAGCATTAGTTGAATAAATAGGGAGCAGTGCTTAACTGCAGCCCGTTCGGTACGTAACAACGGTTACAAATTTGGGGATGGACAGGCCGAACGGTCGTTTACAGACCCCCCCCTCGTGCTGTGTCGTGGCGCGAACAGGGGAATACCATCGAAGAACGCCGGGTTTTCCGTTCCGTGGTACGGATATCGCACACTGCGACACCCACGAGCGGCGTACGCAGAGATAGCGCTTTGGAAGCCCTGGCTGGCTACCGACAGGAGGCCGGTTGGATTTATGTCCTATTCATTACGTAGCGACACAGCGACGCGGGCGTCACGGCCGCAAATGCACGTAGAGTCCGGTGCAGCACGGCGTGCTCATCGATCCCGCGACTGCATCTGCTGGTACTAGTGTGTTTACCGTGCTGCGAACCGGTGTTTGTTCGCCGGGACGCTGCCCGCGGCACCGTTACGCGACGATACATTAATGACAGCCGGACGCTGGACGTCGCCGGATACGAGGACGTCGGACTTTCTGCGTTGGGTAAAAGCCACCCGTGTTTCTGGGCCCCCCAATCGTCGTTAACCCCTCAGCTGAGGTGAACTTGATTAAATGCGTAAACTTGAGATAGGAACGGGGAAAATAAGATCTTTCAAATCATGGAGGCTGAGGAATAGATATTTAAGTGTCTCTGTTTTGAAGATGGAAGGATACTGTATTTCGATATCGTAGCATTTCGAGGATTTTATGGGTGATCGCTAGACGACATATTCAATTAGTAGCTGCGTGGGTGCGGGGAACAGGTAAAGCGCTTTGCAGGCAAAGTGCTTTGCAGGGGGTGCGTTTCGGGGCGAACCTTGTCCACATCTGGTCGTCCAAGCCTGGCGACCAGAGTATCGTCGCGTTTGATGGCTCCGACCATTCTCGCCGGAGTTACGATGGAAGCGTGCTGCATCAAGCCCGCCACGAGTATTCCGCTCCGGCGATTTCTCTTTGGCGGATCGTGCACGCAAGCGGCCTACAACCGGGGTGCTCTTTGTGGGCGTAACACGGCGCCGCGTGTGATCCTCTGTTGCGTACTCGCGATGACGGCAGTTTCGTTCGGACGTCGTGGTAAATGAACGTGGCGTCGCTACCACCGCGGCCGTCCACGACTATTTAACCGGGCATCCGGTGGACGCCAACGGGATTCGCGGTGAAACGCGTTTGATATGGCTGCACGCGCCTTTCACGCGCGATGTCACCCACTATGGCGACGCGACGCTCGAAATTGCAACGTCCATTGTGAAGGAATCCGGGAGTGTCCCATTAACGCTGCGCGGGATTATTGTAATTCAACCCGCTCGTTGAGTCGAACGCGTCTTCTGGCATAGTAGACGGAAAAATAAGCATTTTTTCGATACGAGAATTTTGGTATTCATCTTTGGTATTTGCAATTGAAAATAGTAAAAATGGTAAAAGTTTGGCAATGATATAGCCTAGTTCGAAAAAGAAATCCTAGATGCTTATTCAAATATCACGAGTAAAATGTTCGATACTACATACGTCTTAATTTCTTCCAGGTTCCTGATTATGAATTGAATTTAATTTTAATTTCTTTCCCCGGTAGCTGACATAACATTTCCCGAGGTTCCTTCGGATCACGCGCGAGCTGAATTTCCCGGTCGAGTCGGTTTCACTTTCCAGTCACATCGTTCCGCGGACATTTCTTCCAATTTCCAATAAAATTACAGAACCTTCGAATTCCAACATAGAACTCTACACTATTTTCCTTTTTTTTTTCTTGTTTGTCGCGTAACAAGTACGAGAACGATATTATTTTCCTCGTTACAGCTACAAGAACATGTATCGAAATCAGTAACGATGGGAGCCATTTATTATTTCTGTTCGAGATTCTCCGGCACGATAACGTTCGCGAAAAAGAGGATACGGGAACAGCGTATATCAGAAAATAAATTTTCCACGCGGAAACATTGCGACCGATAATTGCCATCTTCAGCGTACGGTAACAGAATTTCGTGGAAATATACAGTTTCGTCGTAGAATCGACGATCGAATGGCGTATAGAAAACAGATTTTCCGCGCGGATGATCCTAGCGACGAGGCCGAAGAATTTCGCGCGTAACTCTTCTTCCTTCGGCGCTGGTAACCGCCTTCTGAAGAACTTTTATCGCGCGTCAGAAATCCACCCCCGCCTTCGCGACGAGCGACAGAAGCCGAGCGTGTGTTATCGGGATATCGGATCACTCGATAGCGAGAAATCGATAGCATTGTGCCTCCTACCACCCAGGTTTTCGGAGAACCGCATTACCGGCTCACCCTTCTTCGATCGAGGGAAGGAAGCGCCCTATTCCGGCGGGTTTGTTAAGATTTGCGAACTTTCCCTCTCGTAAATCGACCGATATCAAATATTTAACGTTGCGTGTCGGGTGAACCGCAACACCTTCATCCGGGGAAAATTCATGCTTTCTATTTTAAACCTCCAGCAACGTCGACTCCGGTTATTTAAATTTTTGTTAAATGACGTAGTTTCAATTTAGGGAGGAAATATTTCATCGTAACGCCGGATAACGTCACGAATGAATTTATCGTGTATCTATTATTCGAATAAAATTCTACTGGTTTGTGTTTGGTGACGATTATCGGCGGGGGTCGTTTATCAGCGAACATTTCGGTAATGGATAGTTTCTTCGCCCGGTACTCGGGGAGTTCGTTTATTTTCGGCTCAAAAGTGTCTCGTTTGCCGGACGCGATAGGAGACGCCCCGCTGTTAACGACGCTAGACGGAAAACGCGAGATCCCTCCCACGTTACTCGTAAAAAGATATAAAATATCGCGTGGTTTTTCCCATTTCTGATAAAACGGGTTACCACTGGCGAACATAAATTTTACCGCGACGACCAGATGAAATGTGCGTTCCGGCCGCATCCGGCGTGCCGCCCCGGTTCGCGATTCTGCGGGGATTTTGGTTATCTCTTCTTTTTTCCATCCCCCGCACCATATCGCCAGCGTCGATACCCACTTGAAACTGGTAATGGAAACATGAATTTTAGACGCGTCGGAAGATTCTGTTAATGGCCACCTCTGGCGAACCCGTCGCGCACCAACTCGCGATATTAAAAAAAAAACCGTACCTTCGGGGTTTCGAGAATCGAAAAAAGAACTTCGCCACGGAATGGAATATTAAGTAAATTTCCCGCTGCGCGAAGATTTAAGAGATGTCTGTCGGGATCCTTTTAAAACGTTTCCCTCTTTTATTAACCTTTAACTGGATTATTGAGACCGCCACGACCCTCCACAAGTTTAAACAAATATTGCATAATATATGTAATCCTCCATTAATTCATTATTTCTTAAAGCAAAGTTGATTTCCATTTACCAAAAAAAAGAAATAATTCATCTCGAAATAGTGATACCTATGTCGACTCGACGGATTAAATATAAAAGAAAATTTAGTGCGACGAATTCGTTAAAATTCTCCCGGTGATTTATAACCCGAGTTTCATAAAATGAATATATTTTCTGTAAATCTCTGGCAAAAATTCTTTCCTCGAAAACTGTTATTGCCATAATGTAAAAAAATTCTCCGGCGCGTTCGATCGGGCTCCGGATGCCGCGGGACGAAGACGAGTTCCCCTCGTTTCCGGCGCGTTCACCGCGGCGCCGGAAACGCCGGAAAAAAGATTTGGTCGCCGGGGCTGGACGCCGCACAATTAACTGAAAATTTCCAACGGTGCAGATATCGCGAAACGCCACTCTGTATCGCGGGTGCACACAAAGCGGTCCCGTCGTTTCCGTTCAGACGCTGGCCGCCTCGTAATGGACGGATCAAAATCCATTTGAAATTTCGACCGCGCCGATGCGTCGTCGCGCTATGAATAGAACATAAATTTCGTCCCGCGTAAATACGTCGGTGTGCCCGTGACATTTTCACCGTAGGTGGGAGGGGGAGGGGGTGGGCGGTCGTCGAGGAACCGCTCGAGAATTCACGTTCTTCCGCTTCCGCGAAGAAGTAATGCGCGCGAGTTTTTTTCCCTTCGATAAATCCTACCCCGTCCAAAGAAACGTTTCCAACAGCGCGATTGTATTCGTAACAAGTGGAGGGAATTCCGCAACGGGGAACGGCGATGGGCGGTCCTCGTTGCGCGCGGAAACAACGTATGTTTATTGCCGCTCCGTTTAATCGTTTCGTTCTGGCAACGATAACGTTTATTCATTGCCGCCGTTCCCCGACGACCGCGTCACGTTTTTGTCAAAATTCCGACGATTCGTGGCCGTCTTACACTATTTTTTAGATCGTCGCGTGGGATATTAGTTTCCATGTTGCGACTGAAGGTGATACGTTTCGCTTGGCTTTCGTTTGGAATTATTTATTGCTAAGAAAGCAAGAGAATATTAAGAAATAAACGTTATAGTTATTTTTATCACTGTTGGAAGTAACGTAAGAAATTTTTTTAGTTGTTAATGTCTTCTCGTTTGGCAATGAAGAAGAGAATAGATTGGCTCTGTTTTGCACCACGTCCAATACTTGTCAGTATTTAACGAGAAGGCATTAATTACTGCAAAAGTTTCTTATGTTACCTTTAACTGTGATAAAGGTTATAATGTTTGTTTTTTAATATTCTCCTATATTCTTTGCAGTAAATAATGATCTATAGAAAACTTGTGATTATTGGTTCAGTTATGCTCCTTACTGTAAATTGGAAGATAAATTTCTACACTCACTTTAATGTCAGATATTTAATACCATTTTAAAACTAGCCTTCCCTGCAAAATTCTTTTATATTCTATCACTGTCTTTCAGATTCTTCTCGCGATACAACCCCCGAAATGTACACCTTAATAAATCACCGGCCATATTAAAGCACACGAGGCACCGAAATTGAAGCCACAATAACAACGGTATACCTTTACAGCCCCGAAAGTCATATTCACCGCGAATCGATGGAACCAGAACACGATATTCGGAGTCAGAGATAAATATACGGTTTCGGAGGTACGAGCATAACCTCGAAAAAGTTCATCAACACAGTTCGCCGACCACGCGTACGTTTTTTTTTCGCGGGCGTATCAAAATTTGTTTGCACCCGCGTGACTCGCTTCGATTGGCTGACTCCGGTCGGATCGCGTTTCAAACGCGCACAATGCGCGGAAAGAATCAAAGAAATTCGTAATCATCGGTCGCTCGAAAATATGTTTTTTTTTCTTTTTTGATTTTCGGTCCGGTCTCCCCCTGTGTATATCTTTTTTTCATCCCCCCACCGACCACGTCACGAGTCGGGGGGCATTTTTCATTTGGCCGGGACGCTCCTACGTAATGCCATAACTCCGATTCCGTCGGGCGTGGGAACAAAGGCAGTCCTAATCATTGATTTTCACGGTTCCACGACGGCAGAAAATCGTTTGCGGTGAATCACATCTAAACACAACAATGGGCATATGATCAACAATGGAGCGTATTGTTTCCTCCGTCATCATCCGTTCCCTGCCTTGCGATTCCATCATCGGAACCCTGGAAACACAAAACACAAAGGGCATTTCCAATCACCGATACGCTATTCGCATCTTTCGCCCCCCACCCCAAGCCTCTTCCTTTACGCCCCCAACGTCGATCTCCTCCTCGTTTTTTCTTCCTGCTTGTTTTTTCGCATTCTCAGCTAATGCGAGACGCGTACCACGGGCACAATGGTCCGATAATCTCTCCGCGGTTGTCGAGGGCGAAAGTTCTTCGTCGATCCCGCTTATTGGCCGGACGACCGCCCGCAGAATGCGAGGCTCGATTTCATTTGCTCGTCTACCACGCGATATTTCGATCCCTCGGTTAGACCGTGGCAAGAATACGTACCGGGAACCATTTTTCTCAACACGGAATTGTCTCCCGTAACCTACTATCTTCTCACCGGGAGGAATCTTTTATTCTCGCGCCCGTGGGAAACGGGGCCAGCCCTTTTATTAGCCCCTTTGCACCCGATGAAACGTTTCGCTAAATGTCGGTTTTTAGGTAAGAGACATTTTTTTGTGCAGAGTTTTTTAAATTGCATGTTGTACGAAAAAATGTTTTCACTGTGATCAATATTGCGCTGCTTAGCATTTTAGAAAATGACAGACAATTTTATCTGTAACGGAAGTTAATTCCTATAGGGACTTAAGGCCTATGTTTGTCGAGGCGAATAAATATTGCAGATTTAAAGAGGAACCGCAAACGACAGCGTGTGTTTTCGAAATCGTCAGCTTCCGGTGGAATCAGAGAGGCGGACGATCAAAAGCGACGCGTCCTTCCGCTCTCGCGGTAAAGGAAAACACTCGTGCCTCCTTTTCCGTTCTTCCTTTGCCCGCGAAAGTGCCCTGCGATGACAAACACTCGTAAATCGTTCTGTTCCGCGGATGCTCGAGGAGTCCGCGGGATCAAAGCTTCGGAATCTTTGCCGATTATCGTCCAACCACCGCGTCTCGAGAGCAAACATATATCTCGAGTCTCTCAGGTAACAGATGTTTGTATTAACGGGGAAAAACGGTGGCTGTTATCCGTTTCACGAGCCCGCGTATCCGTCGAAACGAGCCTTTGTTTTCTTCGTTCGAGGACCGGATGAATTTCGACGCGCCCGCCATTGTTTCGGGGCTCGAAAGAACAGCGAGTTAAGTTCGCGCAATTAAAACGACTTCTCCACGGTGTTCCCGTTTCTCCGTTAACCATTTAACTGCGCCGTTTCGGGTAACGATATTATTCCAAATGCTACAGTTAAGGGAAACACCGGGTATAAACTTCTTTTGTGCACCGGCAAGATTTCTTGAAATTTTCATTCAATCTTTCGCGGAAAACAATGGTGGTCTCGGTTGTTTTATGGTCAAGACGCGTTGAGTAATGGTGTGAAACCCCTTTCGAGTCCAGCAGAAATTAATTAACGTATTAGAAAAATCGTACTTGTTTAATATTCTATTCTACATTTTCGATTTATTTCGACGTATAAACTAGTATTGTAATCGAATAAAATCATCCCCCAGGTTTCTGTCCAATTCTAGCCCGATAACATCCAGTAAAATATTAAAAAATTACTCAAATCAATGAGTTATCTTTCTGGATCTCTTTGTCTTAATAACTCTTATTCACTGATGTTCCAAGCGCGATGAGGCTTTGCGTCGGCTCTTAATAGTACACGGAAATCGTATTGTTCGCGTCCGATACCGACGATTGCACGGGAGGAAGGTATAAAATACGATGCACTCGGTGAATGTTTAAGGCGCTTTTGTGAATGGACAGTATTGTTCCTTTGTTCGGGTAATTATTGCTCGTTGATCTTTCGAGACGGTAGCTTTTCCTTCGGATACGGGTCACTTTTGTTGCCCGAAGAGGGCATTGAGGAGCGTATTTCGCGCGGGGCACTTGACATTGTGTTCATTACGAGGGAAAATGGATCGAAATATTGCTGCACGAAGCTATTGCTCGGTAGAAAAGGCGAGCGTACGAAGAATCATGCATTTATAATTACATTATACGCGCGCGTTAAACCTTGGGAACAATCGACGGCCAATTGAAATTCTGTGTAGGCGGAGAGTTCGTTTTAGTTTTAATATTCTTGCCAACGTTCAGCCTGTAATTTAACCTCCTGGGTCTTTCGGCAAATTGTTTCGTAAGATCGTCGGCCAATCTAGGGCGACAGAACACGAACGAGCCGCAAATTTGGCGAAGATGAACTCCAAGAGAGCCCGGAATATCCGATGGAACTTTCTGTTTAAGCACGGAGTAAACTTCCCTTAATCGTAACATTCGAATACATTAAGGGCTGTCCCGAGCCGGGGCGAGTTACATCCGCCTCGTTTCCATCCCTTATCTTATCAGCCCCGACTGTCGCGCATATTCTTAATAGCCGATTTCCCACGCTCTCGAACCCCGCTAATAAAACGCTCGACCGACGGTGAAACCTCGATTATCGAAGGATATCTTGCCGTGGTAATTGAATTTCTTGGTTAATGGAACGATCTTGGTTTCTTGGCGGGCTCGCCCGATCCTGAAATATGTCGGTCGAAACTCCCGGAAACTCGGGAAACGTTTCCTTAACTGGCGCGCTCCACTTCCGGGCTATCTCGAGGGCGAAAATTGTCATCCTGATCTCGAAATTGCCGGCGGTACGTTGATTTCTGCGTGGAAAAAGGAGGAAATTCACGATAAATAGGAGATCAGTCGAGTGGACCGTCTACGAGGAAAAAAATAAAATTTTTTGCTGGAATATATGAAAATGGATATTTTTTCAATGATCTGCTCTTCTAATATTTAACCTTCCCAAAATGATCTACTCGTCCTATTTTTAACGATCAACTATACGTCAGTAAAAAATTGAAATGTGGATTTAATTATATTCGTTCCGAATTTCAATCCCTTTTGTTGCCTTGAATTTCGTTTCCGGCCTCGTGTTTGTTTGATTTCATTTTTAACGCGGCGGTTTCTCAATTTTTGACGTAGTGCATTTTTCTCGCGTGCTCGTTGCGCGGCGTCTGATTTTATCCTTGATTTACGATCGCTGTTTCTATGCCAGTTGTTTCTCCGAGCGGCGCCGGGTTTGTAAAATTCGCGTGCACCACTTTTACACACCGTCCCGCTGACATTGTTTATTGTTCGGTCGCCCGGCCACGCACACACGCCACGGCTAATTTTTGTTACAACGCGTACGGCTATAAATTTCCCCCCGGCGGATTTATTTTGTTTAGTTTAAATTCACGGCTCGCGGGCGGGGAAGAAAATATATTCTTCCTAGGAGCCGTCCATTTGCGACCCAGTGATTAATTAGGGGAAATTCGAGCACGGGGTTCTTTCAATTTTTACTCGCGTTTATTCCGCTGACATCGAATCATCCATAATCGTACAATTTGATATTTTGCTATAATTCCGATATTATCGGGCTTAGTGTGTCGGTGATAGATACGTTGGCACATCAATAGAGCAATGTCGATACATGGATTCTATCAACAATGCCGATTATCTGTATCGTTATATTGATATGTCGATATCGCTGATCGATAGAGTGACGGGTATATCGATAAGTTTCTTGAGAAATTAGTCGGTCTTATCCGTAAAACCTTTCCTAATCATTTGGAAATATCAACGATCTATCGAAATTCTTTGTGGCTGTATCTACAAACTTTTGTAGTTGATAATTATATTTAAAAATCCCCGTGTTACACCATCCTGATCCCGGATAATAATTAAACGTAACATCGATCAAATTATTTTCCACGAAACAAAACAATTTTTGCACGCGTCCGACACGATATAATTAAATTACGCCAGCGAAACACAATAGAATCGTCACAACGGACGCGGTATTTATTACAAATGAATTTCGTCCGATCATTCGACGTTTCGAATCACGGAGTACCTCTCTGTCGTTGGTTTTTGATACCAGTCCTTCGATGAAACGCGACCTCCAGCGCCGTTTGTACAACCGACGCTTCGTTTCTAATAATTTCGCCCGAAAATAGAATTCGACGTCGAATTCCTGGAATCTCAAACACGGTTTGCCCGGTGCACGGATCGTTATATTCTCCGGGTAGCGATATTTTAGCGTTAGCCCAGGGAGTGGATGCAATACAAGTTGATTGCATTTCGATCGCATAAAAGATTCCATTCCTACGGGAGGGGTGGCAACGAGACGTGGCGCGGTTTACTTTTTATCCCCCAACCAGCCCCTTCTTTCTCGCGGTCCAACCGAATCGACGGGGATCGGGTTCTCCGGCGCTTCAACATTTATCCAACCGGAAATTAAACCTGCTGTTCGCTCGATCTCTCTATCTTCCTCCGTCGCGCCACGGTTTCTTGGTCGGGGCGATCTTCTTTTCGCGGGACGATCAATCCGGACCGGCTAAACAGGATCGCGATATCGTCGATCGTTTGAATTTTTCAGCCGGACGATGAACACAATTTTGCATTTATATAGAATAACGTTAGCGTGGGTTTGGTGGAAAACTCGAAGAACACGCAACAATTATTTTAAATTAATTCGGCGGTTATTTCGAAATTACGGAAATACTCGAATATTTGAAAATTCGATTCGCTCGATCGTATTTATTTTTCCATCGAGAGAGAAAATACGTGCGTATTATATTCGGTTCGTAAAAACGGGAACGTTGTAAAGAATACTTTAATTAAAAACGAAGCTTGAAAATAATTATATAACAAACGTAAAATGCAATCATGCTGTTCGAGTGTTACGGATATCGGGATACTTTATCGTTCCGCGCGATCGCTGGGCAAAATTTAATCCTAACTGTGATATACGATTACGAGGCAATCACGGTAATTACACGGTAAACATAACCGTAAATCATTGGGTCGGATTTAATAACAGCTCGTCGCTGGATCTCGTACACTTCCCGCTAAGGATTCGTTATCGTTTGTACTTGCTCTTCGTTGTTTTACGCCCCGCGTTCGACCACATATTTTAACGCGTACCTGCGTGCAATAACGAGTAAACTTTCCGGTTTATTGTGCCGGGAGGGACAGCGAAAGTAACCCCCTCGAAGCCCGGGGGTGGCGTGCGAGTCACGCCCGGGTCATAAACCCGGTTGCTCTAGAAATACCAACGGTACAACGGGACTTCGTAGCGTCGTATTGTCCGTGACCTCCGGGACCCCCTGCAACCTGTTATGTTCGCCACCGATGAAAGTAAACGAAACCCAACGACAGCTTAATAAACGAGAAAGAAAAAAGAATCTCGACAAGGATTCTTGCGCGATCCTGGCCAGGATTCCACGAGGGACTGGGTGGGCAGGAAACAATTTGGTCGTCGCGGTTCCCGCTAATCAGCACTTTGGCTGAGCAAACGCTGATGAAAAATCCTCGTAGCGTCGAGTGGCATCTGTCTTTCTCTGTTTCTCTCCATCGGGTCTGTCTACGGGTTGCTCCTGTCGGCCGAACAATATCCTTTCTTCGCGACGACGTAGAAAATCGAAAAGTCGGCTGCGAGACGGGCGAAAGAAAAGGCCGAACGAGAGGTAAAAAGGAGACGTTCCCATTCAGCCGTAGCTTAACAATCTATCCTTTCAGAACGACAGCACATCCTCCTTCCCGCCCCCCACTCCGACGGAGTCCTTCCAAACCCGCTGTCGTTTCTTACCACCCGCGAGCAGCCCCGTCTATCCAAGCCCCTTTCCTTCTCTCGATTTCCTGCTGCCTGTCCGCCTCTCCTTTTATCTCATTTTTTAGCGGTGGGCCAACGATCGATCGGGGGAGAAGGGTTAAGCGTGCAGGGAATAAGGGAACGCGTGGGATCCTACGCCCCCCAGGGAGGACCAAGGAGGCGCCCGTTTCCGTGAATTAGGCAATTGGAGAACGATAACGAAGATCCTTTCCCGAATGACGGGCTCCGTGAACTCCCTGGATCCTTGTCGGGATACGATGCAACGAAGTTAGGGACCCCGGGAACATTACGATAGGTAATCGGTGGCTATATGAACGAATCGCTGGGAAAATCCTTGCTTTTTGTTCCCCGTGTTCCGGTTCGCGGTGATCGAGGATCTCCTGTAACTTCCTGGTGAACTTACTGGGTAGCCATAAAGACTCTGGGACCTCCATTATCTTTGATGTTAGTAGAGCTCGAGGTCTCCTAAGGGGGGCTTCTCGTAAACACATGACTTTTATATCATTTTCATCTAACAAACTATTACCTATATTGGTTTACACTTATGTTTAGCTACCACGCTCTTCATCCATTCTAAGTGTTGCATTTCACTAAATGAATTATAACTTCGTTATTTTTTCGAATTAGACTTAAAAATTTTAGGTATATGTCTATGAATTATTATACAAAAAATTGATGTTTTTGGCCTGTTACACGAGCATCCCCCCTTAAATTAAACTGTCTTCTTTTAAATTCAAGTTCACACACTCTACATTATTTAATTTTTCCTTCGTTTTAACATGTTCTCGAGGAATCTTTTCCCTGCGCGTTTTCCGGGTACCTGGGCCATCGAAATCCAGCATCAACGAGTTTCGAAAACTTGCCTAACGTTCCTGTTCTTGCGGGCTCGGTTGGGCGAACTTTGGGCCAAAAACTATTCGCATCAATAACAATCGGAATTCTCGGCGTCGAAAGCGTCGAGAGAGCTTTCTAACGGCGGCCAACAAAGGGAACGAGGATATAAAAACATTTATTACGATGTAGCGTAGCCGAGAGAGCCATCGATAGATCAAAGGGATCCTTCAGCCCTCTTTGTCCGCGAGTCCTGCTTTGTTTTTTTTTTACCCCCCGTTCCCTTCTTCCGCCCCGTCTTTATTTATTTCGTTATCGATGCGAGCGAATAAACAACGCTCGGTCTGAGGAGGCTTTTGCGCGACACTGGGTATTTCACGGCGCCGCCAACGGACCCCGATCGTTAATTTTCACTTCCCCGCGTTTAATCTCGATAACATCTTCGCGCTGTTTGTTACCCCGGTTCCCGACTCCATCGACGAGAGTCGCGTTCGAGCTCCGTAATCAATTCGCTCGGACGAAGTTTCCTTCGTTCTAGCCCCCCCCTGTTTTCCCGCTAAATCCTTTCAAGCCTCGATCGATCGGATCGCTTTCACGGATCCGTGAATCATCTTTTTTGAATTGGTAATGCCGTTCGAGAGATGCAGCTTTTTTTTCTATTCGTTACTCCCGCCGAGCAAAGGAAACGTCAGGGCGAACGATGTTGCTGATTGAAAGGGGGAAACAAATACAGAGCGATTCGGAAGAATCGAACCGTGGTTCTAATTATGCGCGGCGATCTTTGCAACCAGGCCAGGCCTTGGCTCGAAAAGGAATCACGGGGATAAACATTTTCTATAGTTTCGGGACATCGACGAGTTTTAAAAGTGCTCTGGATTTTTTTTTAAATATAAATCGTTTTCTTTGGGGAGACATTCCATCTTAGTTTCAATGTTGTGATAAGTAATTCAACGAGTCTTCGTTTCATTCTAAATGTTTCCTTTCACGATCCCTGAATAATTGCAGCATGAAAAGAAGAATTTTCATTCGTGAGAATACAGAATGATTGCACTGGTTTATTTAAATGGAGCTACTTTCAATTATTTATATTTGTAAAAATTCTGATAGATTAAAATTGACGTGCTTGTTATAAATGTTATAAATCTTTTTGTTATCAATATGTAAAAATATGAGCGTGCAATGATTGTTCGTCAGAAAGTGAATAAAAAAGGAGGAATAAACTTTTCCCGTACGAGGCTTCGTTTCGAAGAGAATCGACTTTAAATTTCGTCTGGCATGTCTGACCATTACTCTTGATACTTCCATTACTACTTCCATTTGTGTTTTCAAGCATTGACGGCGTTATAATACCATCTCATTCTTACTATTATAGTAGCACTCCATCGTTCTTACTATTTTCTAAGTAGTCATAACCAGTTGAAGCAGATAATGCCTCTGTCGTGGCTTGCAAACACCTTCGCGAGTGGAAATAATGAATAATGGTCGGACGCGTCAGCCCAGTCAGACTCGGCCAAGAATTTCCAACCTCGCTTTCCCCGACAAAGAACCCACTTACGAAGAAGCATCGTTCCTCACTTTCGACTTATCTTTCTACGAACGATCGCCGGTATCGCTCTACAGGGTGAACCATTTCATTCCGTGCGAGCTGAATCGCAAAATGTCGAAGACACAGGTGGTTACATACGACAATCCGTCATACCCAGATGGAAATGTCACGCTTCGAGCTTTCCCCCGCAGATTCCGTTCCATCACCGTGGACAGAATTTAAAACTCGCGAGTAATTATGTCGATACAAGGCAACTCGATAAATCACGAACAGTGATAAATACTTGCTATTTTTTGGCGTTCTACAAACCTACAAAGATTCCTCTAAATGGACTGTCTCGATTTAGACACTGCAGGGAACGTCGATTTCCATTCCCGATTTGTTCTTGGACGAAGATTCGGAAATATTGTTTGTACCTTCGCTTCCTAACATCGTTCATCGTTTATCGATACGGTGTAAATTGCTCTAATCGAAATCTGATAATCCGAATCAGCCGAATGCGTTTCCATGTTCGATCGATACGGGGAACGTTGGGCGTCGCGACGTGCTATCGACGTCCGATAGGATCGACTCGACGAGACACTTTTGTGACGCGAACGACGTCGCAGAAGTCGATGTTGTTTGTCCGCGGTGTACTTCGATTCGAAAGGGGGTGGACTCGTTGAAATATTCAGGCACGATCGCGACGCTTTTAATTTTGCGCACCGACGCGGCCATTACTAGCCGCGACGACGTGGTAGGGGAAGTCGATTATTCCCACTCGGCCGGACATTCGTTTCCTGGTATTTCTCGTAATCGGCGACGCGACGACCGTTTGTTAAACAGCCGCCGAATTTTCAATTTGCGCGGACAATCGTCGAAAAATCCCGGACCACGTCGCTCCATCGATTAACGTTCCCGCGTAACCGACCATCGAGCTTTCGTCGATTATCGGATCGATCGGTCGCCACTAAACCGCGAGATATCGACGACGTTTCAAAAATCTAATTTCGTCGGGAAATATTCGCCTGTAAACGAAGCATAAAAATTTTGGTTGTTTTCCGTAACACTTGTTACCGATAAAACGGTAAATTATGAATCCATTAGGAATATTGTTTACGCGTGTATGGATATTTATAATTCTATACAACTGGTGGATGTAGGAATAAATCTAGTTTGTATTTTTATTCCAGGGAATATTTTAGATTTGTCAACGAAGGGACACGGATTAAATTATATTATATGTCTTTGTGGAAAATAGAAATCTCATCGATTGGAATTGGAACCACTTCCAAACTATTTTTACACAGCTGGTATAATAGTTACACTAGCAACCATGAATTTCAAAATTCGAGTTACCTAGTTTGTCATCCGCCACGAATCAATTTGATCGATTAGATTCCCTCCCCAAAAGAAATTACCGCAGACAACCGGTTACAACCGCCAGCAGTTTTTTTCGATCGACGGAAAAGCAATTTGTCGCGCGGAATTTCGACCCCCCGTTACGTCCGATCAAACCGCGAAAAAACATAACGTGACGACCGATCCACTCGAACAAAAAACAAAACAAAAATCTATTACAGAAGCGAGGGGAGGTAAAAATCGAAAATGATTACCGTACCGGTCCGATAAATTTACGGTATTTGCGGTATCATCGTTTTTCGATCTCCGGAACTTGTCGATCCGTTCCGAAAGTGGCTTCTCGTCGTTGCACGCAACAAAACGCCGATATCGGTTTTATAAACCGCGTTGCGACGGGGGGAGGAGGGGGAGAAAAATTGATATTATTTGCAGGGTGATACCGTGGCGTTTTGATCGAGCATCGTTCGGGTTGCAAATCTCATAAATCTTTCGGTCAAAAGAGATCTGGAGAGGCGCGTCTGAGAACGTTCTTCCGCTAACGACCGAGCGTGTCAGTTTGATATTTCGGGGTCGTGATATACGATGATCATCGCGAGGAATGCTGTTGGGAAATTCCGACGAGGAATCGTTAACGATGCTGGAGAGTCGAACGGACCGGAAACTCGGCCAGCGATAGATCGATGGCTGTTCAACGCGAGGATGAATGTTTTTCCTTGTGGACGACGATCGACTGGAATTCAATTTTTCGGATCGGATAATTTGCAATGTTCGAAGTAGAAAAGGGCTTAGATCGATGAGGATAAAATTTATGTACCGTTTTAACATTTATAAAATTCCTCTTTTGAAAAATTGCATGGTACGATACTTGGATGGGTAAAGTAATTTAGACTTCGCGACGGAGGACAGAGTTCCTTTTTCTGCGTTGTATTATTAGATTTGTATACTCGTGCGAGCACAATGCCACGGGAAATGTGTCTTTTCAATGGGAGAGTACAGAGAGTGTTTCAATGCAAAATCGGAACGATACTAAGAACGTAATGGGTCGATTTAATTTTCACGGTTTATTGTTTAGCGGAAATTGCGCGAAAAGCAAACGGAACTGATTTATATTCTTAATAGGTTGCAAACGTGCGCCTTTTGTCGACCGGTCTCCAGTAAATCGATAACGTCCGCACAATGGATCCCTTAGAAAAGAAACTAATTAAAAATTACTGCGTCGAATAGTTCAATGCGTTCGATACAGTGTGTGGAACTCCCTTCATACGTAGATCGAATAGCGTAAACAATTACAGTGTTCTCTGGGAACCATTGACGATTCTAATAAGATTAAATTATTCCAAGGGATGGGACCCTCTTACGCGATTAGTTCAATTTGAGATATTAGAGAACAGAAAAATTGTGCCCTCACGAATTTTCGTTTGACCCACTTTCGTTCTAATTAAAAGCCGCGTATCGTAATTAAAATCTCTGTAGATCTAATTAAAAATTCCTGCGAGGAATCAAAGTGTTCCAGCATGGTCGATTAACATCTAATTCGTTGTGTTCAAAGTGTTTGGTTAATTAGCGAGATATTTGTGAATGAATATTGAAATCTCGTAGTCGTATCATTTTTATAGAGTAGACTTTTTGTAGAGTGCATTTAGGAGTTATTAGGGGTGGATCCTCTATAGCTTGTGACATAAACAAGGGATTCGATACCACGAAAGAAAGAACACCTTTCGAAATTTTTAATCCTAACCACAGACAGAAGATTCAGAAATCTATGCATTGAGACCAATTGACATATCTCCCAATTTGCTAAACGATCCACGGTGATTGCAAATGTCACACGAAGAAATAAAATGAACCATCTTTAAATCGTCGAAAAGAGTATTTGGATGGAGGAAAGTTGGACGAGGAATTCCACGCTAGGTCCGTGGGTCGACATTCCTCAGACGGGCGTCGCGAGGCGCGCCGCGACGCCGTTCGCGTGCGAGATGCTCAGCCGAGATAAATGAAATTCATAAGATGGCGGGGCGGTATCCTCCAGACGGGACTTTCCCCTTCCACAGAGGAGGTGGAGGAGGTGGTTGAGGGGGGCAATAGTTTTGCTCGAGGTCGGAGGCAGGGGGGCCAAGGGTTGAGAGCAACCGTGAAGGGTCGGGGCGGGGTCACGGGGGCTCGGCCTGTGCAACAAGTGATGTTATTAGGTTGGCGGCGGAGGGTGAAAACGGGGGGCCTCGCGAACGGCGAATCATAATGCATAACTCTTGGCCGTCCTTGTCTTACCCCTCCGGCGCGGCTATTCAACTTCCAGCGGGTTACTCGACGCCCGACCGAGATTTCGCCGGGAAACGGAAGCCGTAGATCGATTCTTACGCCGTTACTCGCGCCGTATTATGCGACCGCGACTCGTCCCGCCAGGAATTTCTGCCTCGAACAGGTCCAAGTCGCGTGCCGCGTACGCTGTTCCACGATCAGTTGACCAAAGTTCACCAACGACAGCTGTAGGACTCTTCATTCTCGTGGCCACCCTATTTATTACACGATTTATCGTTCAACGGAACGCACAATTATTTGACTCGGTGGAGAAATTCGAACTGGGTTCTATCGTTGATCAATAGAATATAGTGCAAAAAATTACTCACATTGTAGAACATATTGTAGAAATTGTTTGTATTAAATCCCTCGAGGCACGAATAAATTATTTAGAGGCTCTTATAAAACAATATCGTTTATTATATAACAAAAACTTAATTCAAACTCATGGTAAATTCTCACACAACTCTTTATTCTCTCTCTCCAAGACTTCACAATAATTACAATGAATCAAAGATGTCAAGAAGTCAAAGATGGTAGAGCATTGTTATATACTCGAACGAGGGGTCGAAAAATCATTATCTTCTGTTCCATAGAATTCATCGTGGTAGTCGCCAGGTTCTTTCTTATCAGTTTTCGAGCAGCAAAACTTTGATTAACACCGTTCTCGGAATTATTTCGCTTCTTGGGAGACCAGTCAGGCGATTGCAACAGGGTTGGTGCAATTTTTCCTCGACGGAGTAGTTCCTGGTCCCCTCGAGGAACATTTGCACCGTGGTAGGGTTCTCATTAAGGCGGATTCGTTCGTCCTCGCCCCCCGGGAGTATCCTCTCTCGGCCAGTATGATAATCGGCTGAATCGAAGATGAGCCACCGAGGAAAATAAATTCTTCGTCCGACCGCGGAAAAGACAAAGAGGCTTTATTATGCGCGAGGAACCGGTGGAAATTGAGAACGAAGGGAGCGCCGGAGATTGTCGACGCTGCCAGGTGTTCTTTGGCCGGGATAGGTGGCGAGCTTATATCCGCAGACTGTAATTTATTACGCCTGACGACCGTTGTTTTATCTCTCGCGGCTTTACGGGGGACGGCGCGACGATTTCCTCGTCGATTTGTAATAATACGACGCCATTTTACGCCGTCGTGCTACGTCTTGCGACCACCGGGACGTTGGACAAAATGATGCCACGAGTGAGTGCCCTATATTTCAAAATAAATCTACACTCGACCCGCACGGAGTGCTCCAAATAATTACGAACGCGATTTTTTAGACATTTTGTAAGTTTTTTAAGGGAAGGACTCAAATTTCTATCAAATAATTTTTTTCTATTCTGAGAAATTATATTCATAGTGTTTTAGAAAAAAAACACTTTATTTGTATTCTTAAAATCCACCATCGTTACGCCCTCGAGCGCAATAATGATCGACAAATATTGTGTTCGAGCGATCCCAGGTGTCTCCAGCGTTATTTACCACGGCGTTCGAATATAATTATTCGCTTTCCTCCGTTTCTTTAATCCCCGCGAATGTTTACAGGGGAGTTTCGCGGATCGATCGACGAGGGTTCGCGGTATACTAATTGAATACCCCCGGCCTTATCAGATGCCACGAGTGCCCTCGTCGGGTAGATCAAGCTTTTTTCGTCGTCGCCTCTTTCCAATTTAGCGACCACCGCCTCCGTATATAGCGACAGGCGACAGGGCTCGAGAGCGGGAACGGAGTGTCGCTTCGACCACTTTAACGAGGCCCTCCAGTCTCCTCTTTTCCAGGTCTCCTCTCTTTATCCGTTTCGTCCTAACCTACTGTTATTTAATTCCACTCTACGCGGCACATTCCAACGGTGTTAAAAACCGGCCGTGTAAATTCGATTTCGCGGTTCATAAACGTATTCTCCCCGCGACTACGGCCACTCCATTTCCGTACATTTTTCGTCGTTTTTCAATACCGCCCGTTCCGCGATCGATCGCTCTATTTTAACTTGGAATTTTATACGTAATCGAGTAATAAAGATACCACGACACGGGAAACTTTCTATTCCATCAAAGAAACCGTGTGGAAAATACGGATTAAACGACCCTTCTTTAATTTTAAAAATAACGGGGGCTCCTTTTGGCAAGGAAAATTTATGCAGTCGTAGAACCCTTTGACGTACGATTTAGCATCAAATAATTTTTCAGATTGTTTATTTACAATAATAACGAAACCATTTTTCATCTTGTAACGTCGAGACGAAAATTTTCTTCTCGTTTCGTTTCCACCCGGAAACCGAGGTTCCCTCTGATCCCCGTTCGACTTTACTTATCTCCGAATGTTTTCACGTACCTCGACTCCGACGCCTTCGAAGTCGACGGCCCTTCTTTTTCCCCGACTGGCAGAAGGGTGGAAATTTCTCTGGCTGTTCGGGAACCGTGGAAAAAGCGACCGCGGACTGACAGCTGTAATCGTTTCCCCTGATAAAGAGGGCGCGGAATTTAGATAAGGTTCGCCGGGTGTTTGCGTTACCCTTAAAAATGATCCCCGTTTGTATCGTTTGCCGCGCCCGTGATAAACCGTCCCTCAGCCGCGACGTAAATTGCGTCCCCGTAATTTCGACCAGACGCGACAGGAGACACGTCGCGCGAAAGGGAAGTTTAATCAATCAGAAACGACGCCTACGCTCCACGTATCTCTCCTTGAACCCTCCAAATTCCACCGGAATCGTTGAACTTCTTATTTCAAAACAAAAGTTAACGAAACATTGGAAACGACCGTAAAAAGCAAGGAACCAACGTGTACACATAATTTTAAAAAATGCAAAAGAGCGAAAGTTATAATTCCAATTATATAATTTTTCGACCGTATATTTGCGTCCAGATTCAAGAGACTTTAAGCACGGAGTCTGAAACGTCGAGTCACGGCGTCGTATTGGTTTTAATTGGCCCACTTCGGGCATCGATGTCACCCAGGGCGTACGCGTCCGGGTCGTCGCTTACTCTTCCGTCGACTTTCAAGCTGAGCGGTGATTACGTAAGCGTTGTAACGAAGTACCGAGGCTCGGTTCGTTCTCCGCGTATAACGACGTCTTAAGTTGCGTTATTGGATTTCATAATAGCCCACCACCGGCGTTACAGGTTGTTTACGCGGCGTTACGTGACGCAGACTCCCGCCGGGAGCTTATTGTGTTTGCATTCGGGCAAGTTTGCATACCCGTAACCCGTACCCGGTCCTGCTTGCCTGTTTCTTTGAAGTTAATTACGTTAGACGACGCACATTGAGACCGTGAATCTCGAAACGATCCAAATCAGGATAATTACTCGAGATCCGTCGACAAATAATTTTAAGTCCACTTTACGTTCGGAAACTCCCTTTCCTTTTCACAAATATTTTACGAAAGGCAAATTAGTTTGGAAGGAAATTTAACTCGGTATTGACTGAAGTCTCGTACGTTTGGAAGCTATTAAATTTACCTTTAAAAATTCGAATGAACCAGAAGGGACAAGGATCGTAGGGGGTTCGAACGCACTTGCGTCGTTCGTTGGTATTGAAACGCGAGGAGGAAAGGGCCCGTAGGTTGACGAGACGCAGCTCGTGACCGGTTTTGATCCATTATTCACGCGCAGCGAGCCGCGAGATCCTTTTCCATTATTTCGTTCCCTCCGCGTGGCCCCAGAATCGACGTTAAAATTTCTTTCGTATTCAACAGGTGAGCTCAGACGGTCGGATAAGCGATTTAGACATATCCTACGGCGGACAAAAGGCGGGGCCAGACTTTCCGCGATCGATTGAATAACCGTGGCTCCGGAGAGGTCGGGGAGAACTTGTTAAAGTGCCAACGAACTCAATATCGTAATTTTCTGGCAAAGTAGATTTTCCGCCGATTAAACCGGCCCGACCCCCGAATTCGCCGCAAATCCTTTCGATATTCGCTGCAATAATGGTTTCCATTACCGCGTGACGGGCCAGATCCTTGAAACGAGCGCCGTGGAAACGTATCGCGACGTGTAATTTCACGTTCGAAAGAACGTCAGAGGTTCCTTGTAACTCGCTAGAGTCCCGCGATCGACGATCATCGAGCCGTTTAATGGCGTTACGAGCGTCAGCCTAATTTATCACGTCGCGGGGACCGCTTTTGTATGCGTAATCGCGATGCATCCGAGAGGAAGCTGATTCTTAATCGTGGTGCATAGTTGGAAATTTAATCCAAACATTCTGGTAGCATTCTTTGGAAATAATTTCAAAATGACTACGATAGTCTTTGTCGAGTATCCAAACTCAAAATTTCTAAATAAGAATGTGTAAACATGGGAGAACTGAATATTCACTCCATCTCATAGCTAATATCATTAACAATTCCACCCTAAAAAAGACTACAATATTCGATTGACCCAGCCTACGCCAATGTCGAGCGTCCAGGCTAGTTTTTCACCCAGAGATACCAAATAACAGAGAAAAGACTCGATGTTTTATCCTTGGCGTTGCCTATCGTCGAAAGGGAAGAGTAACGAACGTATAGCCATTCGTCAGTTATGTTTGTGCATCGCTTGGGGGGAGGGGGTGGAGACGCGAAGCCTAGCAGCCTCTTGAGTCGCTATCCGCAAAAAACCGACGGAATGATGATATGATTCCCGACGCACGACGAACAGGTCGTCGTGACTTCTTTCACAGCGACTTCCGCAAAAAGCTTTGAGAGCAGTCGAGTCGGCCATGATGCGAGTAAAAGCATCAAACGGTTCGCGGCAAAGTGACAGCGTCGGGGGCAAGGCTGGAAAACCTTTTCCCGCCGCGTGATCGAACGAAATCTGTTCACCGCGGTCTATGGTTACTCACCGTGTCGCGCGTTTCCCGTTTTTCAGCGAATAATGCGTTCATGCGATGCGGAATGCTTGATGCCTCGTGCGTAATGTTCTCGTCGAGACCTTTGACAATTCTACTTCCCACACCCCCATCATCGATGCAACTGTTGCCCCGTGATGAAACGCATTTTCGAATCGCTGAAAAAATTCTCCCGACAAACGCTTCCCATGGCTACATGGTTACTAAAAACAATTATCATCACCGTACTTTAAATTTTCACCATTGCTTCGTTGAGTAGAATTTTCATCATTGTTTCACTGAGTTGCCTTGTAATTATTAGAAATTTTGTTAGAGAGTTCTCTCGGAGCAATGTATAGAAGTCTTCTTTTTGTTTTAAATTAAATTTTAAGAAAATATTGTGGCGTTTTTGAGAGGCACCTCGAAGTCGAGCGTAGATTTGTCACTCGTGGACAGAAAATTGATGGCCCAAGTTCCGGTTTCGCGTCGTTTCGATGAGTTTTCAGGCAGTCTGCTTTCTTCGGATGGAAAGTTGGACTTTTTACTTCGAACCGATACATTATAATCGCGTTTCCCGATCGTAAACCGATTTCCCTAAGAGTGGAAATTCGCGCGTCGCCTGGTCAGCCCCATAAATCATCGTTTCGAGGGTGACTTCTTGTTCCGCGCCAGGACGCGACAGGACCTTAACAGTAAATCCTCGTACAAACGCCATAAAGCGGGAAAAAATACGATCGGCCTGGGAGAGCGCGGTATTTGTCATCGAGCGCGGTAAGTCGCTCTCGGAGAATAAGTATGAAAGGTTTCCGTGGCTGTCGGAACTTTCCTCGCTTTTTAGCGCGTACCGCGTTACGATCGTGAGTGAAATCACGTGCTATCGTTTCATTAAACGCGAGACTTCGCGCGAAAGAAAAGTCACGGCGTTGAACAAAAGACAAATGGAGGGCAACGTTCCAACGGGATTAAAAATAAATCCGTTTCTTATTCGACTACGAAATTTAATAATTCTCTTCGACTAGATTTAACGATTCGAGTGAATTAATAAATCGTTTTGTTACGCAAGCGTTCGCCTGTGTACGGTTTAATTAAAGTGGTACGTCCTGTATGAGAAGCAATAGATTATCGGGGGCGACAAATTAAATGGAAAAACATAAAAACAGCGTTGAAAATAAATGTCTTATTGGACTTTGGAGTAAAACAGGCAGCAGAATTTAATAATTTATTTGAACCGGATTTAACGATTGACGCGAATTATTAAATCGTTTTTGCTATATTTGTCATTTAATTAAACTGAACTTTCGGTCGCGTTAAGGAACGGTCTCAGGGGCTCGAAGGGTTGGTAAATAAGTGGCGAGACGCGAAGGCCCACCAAAAACACATTTCGTTGGCCGGCGGTTGTGCTAGAGACCGGATGCGCGACGACGTTCATTCTTCACGGCGCGGACGTCCGTTTCCGGTCCGCGATCGTCGCGAGATACAAACAAAAATGGCGAAGGAAATATGTGCGGTACGAGGGGGAACAGGAGCCTCCGAGACAAAGGGGTGGAAAGGTTTTCTGGAACCTCAAACTCCCAACGTCGAGTGGAAAAACTTTTGTTGGACTTCCTGGAGTTCGCGAGGTTTGATCAAAAAATTAATGTAGTTTTTAAATTTCTGGAGATAGAAACTTCCGGGTGGGAAATGGTGGCTTTGCGACGTTGGTGCATCTATTCTTGACGTTCAGTTTAATTCGTAACCATATTAGATGCGATAAAACGTATGGTTAAACGAGAGAAAGGGTCTCGAGTCCGATAGGGGAGGATCGACTATTGGATTTTTATTCCTCGGTTTCGTTCCCCTTTTCCTCGTTTTATTACATTAATATATATTTTCTCACGTTTTCGGGCAGCGTGAAAGATTAAGATAAATGTATCCGCGAGTCGTCGAAGAACGGTCTGAAAAATAGCGCGTCACTCTTCAGAAATAAATGAATATCTTGGCCGCGGAACCATCAATCTTATTGCTCATCGACCGGTTTATACGTGTACCTACGCCGAGACTAATACGTTTCAATTCGATCACCGGGACCAATACGTCGCTTCCGGTTTCATTCTGCGTATCCACTTTGGAATAAACTTCTCCAACGATCGATAAACGTAGAATACCTTTAAAGGCATTTAGATGTATGAAAAAATTCGTTGCATCGCGCGTAGTTTACATATGTATTTTGCATTTAATTCCGCGTATGCATAAAGTTATAATCGAACTCGTTTTCCCAAGAAACGAACGATTGCAAGATTCCCAGCGGTTAATCGTTGTTCGTTATAAATTCGTTCGGTGCTCAAACTGAATTTTATAATGAATATTCAAGGTTCTCCCCCAGAGATCTCTTTCATAACCGATAGAAAATTCAAAAATTCCCCGATGCTCGATCAACCGTATGGAATTATACTTTGATATTTTCCACAAAGGAGCGATTGAAACACGCAATCCGTTCTCGCGAATCATCCAGAGGGTTCGTTTAAATATTCACGCATGCATGCCACTTCTGTCCAGACAAGTTGAACTCTCTCAGTAATTCACGAAGTACTTCGTCGAGCAAAGATTCGATACTTTATGCCGACTCGCGTATGCAAACCCAACAAATGCAAATTGAATAATATTAGTCTTAACGATACCCATTCTTCCACTAACCAAGAATTAATGTCTGAATTTTTTATTTTTGTTACTTAACCTCTGCCTATTTCTCAAGCATTTGTTCCACCTCTTTTTGATCTTATTTAAATTTCTCCGCTGCAATTGGGCAAATTTTCTCTCGCTCATTAGTTAGAAGGTATAAATTCATCCCCTGCTTCCATTCTCGTTTTTGTATTTTCTTTTCCAGCAATTTATTTTCTACAGAGTGCCTCGAAAAGTGTGGTAATGGCGTCGGAGGTCGTAGCGAAAATTTTAGTATGCTGGACTTCGTTTTCGATTAAATTAATTTTGAAATTTTGAAATTTTTCCAAGTACCTGTGCCATAGGATTCGATATGTTTCTGTCCGACCAATCTTTCCTATTTCTACTTGCGTTTTTGAATACTGGTAGAAGTATAATATCATCTCCTTTAGATTGATTCTGAATATTTTCTGCTGATCCTTTAGAACAGAATTAAATCTCTAACAATACAGTTTGAAAGTGACTTTTGAAAATTTGAATAACTTAAAGAGACTTAAAATTTTATTTCTAATCCAACATTAGACCAACAATGTTCTTCGTTCGATCCATTATTTAAAATTTTTATCCAGAGCAGAGAGTTCCGCCCGTATCCGTTTCACGCCCATTCGACTGATGCGTTATGAAACACAGTCTTGCCGCTGGTTGGTCAGCGGTTTTTGATCGTAAACATTTAATAGGGGCGCTCGACCAAAATTTTACGGATGAAGGGGGAGGTAGGGGATGTTCTATTGCCCTAACAGTCGTTACACGATGGCCCCGTGCGCGCGGAGTCGCGCTAATTGATTAATGGTCAACAGATGTAGAGGCACCATGCTAATTTGCCCCGATTCTCGGGACCACGTACACGCCGTGGCTGTTAACACACCCCGTAAAATCTGTTAAACGCGCCGCCGTAATAAGCATTACGGTCCCGGGCTATTCGCTTGAATTTATTGAATTAACGCCGGCGCATGAGTTATACGAACCGGTCTATGGGACACTTATTCGCTTCTAAAACAATGGCTGCTCGTATTGGCCGTCAACCATTCGACTTCCGTTGCCATTTTCGCGTTCGACGCCTGTGCAACAAATTTACCGTGTCAACGTCGATCGATCGTGCACTTCGATGACTCGATAAATTCCTAAAAATTTTGTTCCTGACGTTTCTTGCAAGTTTCTATAGAAATTTATTTATTTTAAAAAATATTCGATCTTCTGGAACAATACTTTGATTAATTATCGATCAACAAATTCCGTTCAATGTACGATTTCCCTGTCGAATACTCGCGTTACCAGCGAGAGTATCCTATTAAATTACCCAACGACTTCATTTTTAACGAATCCGGTAGAACGATCGGATGAATGGAACGTTGTAAATTATTCGATGTATACAACAATTATTCGCGTTTGAAGCAGCGAAAGTAGTTCATTGTCGTTTAATAACACTCGGTGACGTACAATTTCCAATATTTAATTTGTGCATTGAATGACGTTCATAATTGAAATTAACGTCGTTGCACAATTTCCTCGTTAATTATGCGATACATGGACCGTGAAATCGTGTTTCTGACCGTGAAAAATTGATCTTTACTCTCTATGCGTCCTCTGTTCAGATGTTTCCGGGCTTTTATCTGATACCAACCCGTTCTTTGTTCCAGGTATGTGCCGAGAATGCGCTGAATTGATTCCGTTTCGACGAATTTTGGCTTCGGGAATGAATTCGACCGTGCTGCTGTTCCTTCTGACTGGTGAGTTCTGGCTTTTGTTAAATTTATCATCGAGCGCGACAAAATGGATTTAAAGATATATGAAAAATCAGTCGACGTAACGGGCAACATTAGTGATTCAGGAGCTCCTAAAACGTCGACACGAAGGGTGTTTTATTGCAGAAAAAAATCAATTTTATAAATTTCTCGAAGTTTCAAGCATCAGTAAAATACTCTATCGGAAGAATTTCGTGTGAAAAGACGTTCCAAGAATATTCAATTAATTTCGAATAACAGCCCCGGGTGTTCTCCAGCGCGAAAAATCAATCGAAGGCATTGGCAAAAGTGGCTTAATCGTTATCATAAAATCATAAGACCCTCCCTTGGCCCTTTCCCCCGGCAATCAAAGGTGCCCCAGAACCCTCTCGAACCGTCGTCGTCTCGAAAATTCGACGTCCCGACGGCAAATGAATTCTTCATCCCTCGTTGGGTAGCGGTACGGCGAACGAAGGAGCCAGGTAAAAGCGAAAAATGGACGGCTGCCAACGACAATAGAGAATTGGCAGCAATCGAGGTGTGACTTGTGTCCAGGACACCCTTATTCCCGCTTCCAGACGCATCCCTGTGTGACCCAGCTCCGCCGTTCCCGTTTCACCTCGATAATAGCCGACACGAGGGACAGAAAGGGGTTTGTGTATCCTGGGGGACATGTTCAGGGGTCGAGCTCTGTGCAGATTAATGGATAGATAACGTTCTTATTATATGGGGCCTCCTTAAGACAATGGACTCGGCAATCTGCGATCTTTTTCCCGAGGCTTGAACGAAGAGTAATTTGGATTCTGTTTCACGTGGAGCACCGGCGACGACGATAACATCGATGACGTCGTAAAAGGGGGAGGGAGGGGAGGGCATCCGTGCTGTGTAGCTCGTTGATTGGTTTATTGAAACATTGATTACGAGGAGGCGGAAAATTGTTTCTTTTTTTGGGGGGGAGGGGTTGAATGGCTCGTTCTTCGTCGAGCTACGTGGTCTGGCTAGTTCGGAGACCCCAAACATTCCCTGGTATTTCAAGCTTCCTTTCGAGGAAATTCGTAGACGCGTTGGCTTAAAACTGTGTTCTTCATTTATGAAATAGATAAAGTTGATTTTGTCTGGAAATTCGAGGGACGTTTACTTTCTATACGTGTCGAGTTCCGATGGAATCGGTCAATTAGTTGTCAAGCAGGTTGAAAAATGTCGCTTTAAAAACGAATTTAAAGTTTCGTCGCGCAGTGTTGAAGTAAGTGGAAAGTTTAATCCAAACTCCCACGATCTTTACGGTTTTTTATATTTCACTACACCCTTTTGTTATGGGGTAACGCTTTCGAGGCTTTTAAATATAAAATAGAAATCGATTTATTTTATCTTCGAACTAATCGAACCGTTTGATTTTCAAATAGAACGCGACAGGATCGTCGCAAGAGTGATAAATACGATCGATTTCGAGTAAAACTTCTGTTCGGAACGAACAGAATAATTCGTCCCTGAAGTAAAATATCGACTAGGTTCTACGGCGATGTTTCTTCATTTAAACGTTTATCGCGTGTCGTTCCGACCAACTCTTCCGTTCGTTTTAAATGAAGAAGCATCGCCGTAGAATCCAGCCATTATTTTCTTTTAACACCATTGATTATCTAATGATCTGGCGAGATAATCGTAGAATCTCATTGTAGAAAAGTCCTATTTACTGCCCCTTAAGGGCCAATTCATTCGGTAACATTCTTTGAACGAATTTAGAATAACTGAAAATTAAACAAAATCGAAACATACAGAAGTTTAATCCCTTGTCATACGATAACTAGCCTGACTCGTTACAAGTTCTTGATGTCAAGTTTCACGATCATGAGGCTATTCGTTATCAAGTCTTATATGTTAAAATTGACTCATTTTTATATTCACGAGGTATTCGTAAAACAAATCTATTCTATTCCTTCTACGAGCAAATTTAAACAAAATTAAATAGTATACGTTTAACCCTGAAGTGGATTATTGGATCCTCCACAAGTTTAAACTAATATTGTACAATATATGTAAATGTAATCCTCCACTAGTTCATTATTATTTAAAGGAAAGTTGATTTCCATTTACGGATTACGAATTCCGTCTGACCAAAGGATGATCCCTATCACTTGTTTTTCTATTTTACGACTGTAAACAGAAATATATTACTATGAAAATTAATACAGAGGTAAAAACTTTACAGATTGATATAAAGTAGCAACAAAAATAAATTAGAAGCACGAGAGAAGGAATTTACAAATTCCGTCTGACCATACATTGATCCCTACCACTTGTTTTTTTATTTTATGACCGTAAACCGAAGTATATTACTACGAAAATTAATACAGGCTTGAAACCTTCACAAATTGATATAATGTAGGAAAAATTATTTGAAATTAAATTGTATCGCAAGGGGTTAATGAAGACTTCTGAATCTCAAACTTCCAGACACCGATGGACCCACCGTCTTTGATCGAATCGACCGGTCCGCGAAGACTTTAAAAAGGAGGAACGAACCGGAAGAATGACGTCGTTGACGGGGTGACCACTCGTCGCTGAAAATCGATAACCGGAAAGAACGAAGAAGCCCGCGACTAGGGGTACCCAGGGTGGGGGGGATTTAAGTTTGATTTGGCAGAGATCGACTCCGCGGGCCGTGGAAGTCTACCTTTTTTTTGTTCCCCCCTCCCCATTCGCTGTGGGTAGTCGAGGCGCCTCGCACCTCGCACAAAGCCAGACACACGGCGAAAGAGGAAGAGCGTCTCGTACACGTCCATCGTGCAACGGCCATCTACGTGTAGAGCCTACGGTCGATGCAGCGCGGAAAAAGAGGAACAGGGAAACGGAACGGGTGAAAAAGAGGACGGTCACGGGCGAGGGGAGGGTAGACCGTGGAACGAGGGGGGTGGGTGGAAAAAAGAGGAAGAAGTACGTTTGGTTTGGCAGCGGGCGGTGGGCGTCGAACTCGGGACATCGCGCGCGGATGACGAGTAATCGATCACGAGCACTGTGCCAACACTCCGTACCGAAGAGCTCAGTGATTCTCATTTTTTGGTTTATCGATGTCCACGGTGGTCGACCATTCGAAAATTGCAACGATTTACGATCCCTCGAATACGAGTACTCGCGAAGTTTCGGGAGTGGATCGTTTTATTTTTAGGGAAGCTCATCCCGAAGTTCCTGCTCCTGTCTTTTGGGCGACTTTTGGGTTCGAGTCGACTTCCATTTGTTCGAAATCTTGGGATTGAGTCTATATTGCGAGTGGAGAAACGACAGGAACTGAAATTTATTCGTCGAGGTTTTGCATTTAGTAAAATAAATTTAGGCTAACCGCTTCGCGAAGAAGATCGTAAGATCGACATAGACGTCAACGTCGACTTTAGAGGATACTGATTAAAAATTTATTTTAACTGTCGGGTCTCGGACCATAAATGGAGGTACTTCGTCGGCAACGTATCGCGGAGTCTCGAAACGAATTATGGTACTTGGCAGGATGAACGATCGTCCGACGAGTCGTTCATCCGACACGCTTAAGATACGCGTAAACGCTCGAAAGGTCGTCAAACCGTGATTGTGGAAGCGGTGCAACATCCAGGGCACAGACACGACAATCAACAGACGTAAAATACATTGACACGTGCACCGGTTGCGTATTGGTCGTTGCTAGACGGTGCCTATTGATTTCTGATTGAGGCAATCGGCGATGCCAACTGCCATATCGGACAGGGCTTTTTAAGCGTACAAAGTTTCGAGGCAGGGGGAAATTATCCATTACGGGACAGAGAGATATCCTGCGTCGGAGTATTGACGAGTAAACGACAGGAAAAACCGACTGATGAGGGAGGAGGGGAGAAGGACGAAGGAGAAAAGGGACGGAGTCTCTCGATCTACCCTCCCCCCCTTTGATTCGAGCGTTCCACGATGGGAAGAATTTCATCCAAGCACTTCTTCAAATATTTAAGCAGACTTCGCGGGAACGATGAGTTGCCTTTATCGTTAATTTCGACGAACGGGAAAGTCAGCGAATCATCGGCGTAGAAAACGCTGACGGGCGTGCTATTCGCTAATTATGCCGGTGTACAGGCTAACAGAATTTCGAATCGACGGTTTTTCTTTTTTTCGGGGTACGTCGATTAAAAGTTCGATGGGGAATTCGGTTACCAATTATCTTTGGATAAATCAGAATTATTTCTGAAACAGTGTAATTAATAGGCCCAAGGGGAAATCAAAGTTCGCCATGCGTTTTGGGTGTGCGCTTTTTTTATGGTGTTTGTAGATTTTCGATGTTTATTTATGTAAAAACAACAAACATGTGAATAATGTTCCAGACTACCCGTCGGGTTTATCTTTATATTCGCAGAGCAAATATTTTTACAATAACCAGCAACACAACAGTTTTAATTCTTGCGTGCAACGAAAATTAAACTTCTGGACCGTATAAATAAATCTACAAACGCTGGTGCGTGTTGTAATATTGTTTTCCCAGCGAATTTTCGATATTTTTCGATCTGTTCGATAATACCAAAAACCCGAAAAATATGTTTTCAGAACTTTTATTCCCCCGTTTGTCCAAATGTTCGCCGCAGTTCGAAAATGGCTAAACATATTTCGAACAAATGCTACGTTATGCCTGTAGACGTATTTTCAAGTCGGGGAATGAACTACTTTCTATCAGACTTTTCTCGCGTAAAAAGGAAAAACAGAAAATGACTTACCAGTTTCTAACGTAGAGTACTCTTAATTCTAACAACAATTGTAAATATTTTTGTAGAAATTCTTTAAGCTAAAACCGTTTGTTCGTTAGTTGACGATGGTTTAGTTTACTTAAGATTCTGGTTATCGATGAGGTTCGATTAGCACAAGCCACGATACGTACCCTTCGCTAAGTATATAGAATGCAGTCCGAACAACTTCTACGGATTAACAACTTCGTAACGAGCTCAATGAAGTATTAATTGATTTCACGCAGTTAATTAACAGACAATTAAGCTGAATTACCGCGAAGTACTAATAACCGAGCACTTCTCGAGGCAAAATCAACTGATTAAAACAACGGTGCTTCACCTTTTTACAGAATACGTTATTTTCTCACTTTTGTTTCGCTCTCGAACAACGCAAAGCCACTTTAAAGGAAAACCTGTTTTCCGGAAACATTACAGAAGCCATTTTCGCAAAAACTGCCAGCACTTCTGTGTACATTATTTTCAGATCCGGAAGCTTAAATATCTTTGTTTCCTTATTTTCTTTATCCTTGTAAAACGAGCCTGAAATCTCTTACTCCAACTATACAATTATCCAAACGCATTATAGAGAAATGTTACGTTAATATTGCATTATCTGGTGGTAAATATTTGCACGAAGTTTGTATTTATTGTCCAAAAATAAATTCGAAGTTACGGGAGCAGGAGTTACGAACTGCGTCTGACCATAGGTTGACCTGTTCCACTTGTTTTTCTATTTTATGACTGTAGACAGAGATATGTTACTGAGAAAATTAATAGAGAGTTAGAAACTTCACAGATTGATATAAAGTAGCAACAAAAATAAATTAGAAGCACGGGAGAAGAAATTTACGACTTCCTTCTGACCATAGTTTGACCTGTTCCACTTGTTTTTCTATTTTATGACTGTAGACAAAGATATGTTACTGTGAAAATTAATAGAACGTCATTGATATAAACTAACGAACGTACGGATTTGTGAAAAAATCCCCTTTCGTAATTTTGAAACGTCACTCCACGTCCATCCACTTTAATAAGAATTTAAAATATCGTTGTTCGAACAGCTGGACAAACACACTCGCGGGTAAAATCTCCGAGCAAAGTTGCTTCCCGCTATTTACCAAAGGTTCCAAAATAAGTTTTGCTCGTCCCCCAAGAATAACTTCTTATTCCACGGACGAGGAGGGTGATCCTTAGTCGTGCGTTGATGCCTCGAGGGTGGAATCCAGGAAACGAAACTCACCTTAATTTCTTTATGTCTTTCGTTTGAGATACCTCGTAAATTATTCATTTCACCAACATCGTATCCCGGGTTATTTCTACACGAAACATCGTGGAAAATTGATTTATGCAAATGGACAAAGACATGGGAGGAAAGAACATTTCTCTCGTTTTCTATCTTTAATTATACATTTACGATATTCGTAATAATATTGCTCTCGTATTACCGTGGAAACAATTATCGAGTGATATCCGACTGATCGTAACAGACGTTTTTAACGTTGCTAAATAGAGGTTGCAATCTCTCGATCGAGAAGAACGAAAACTCAAGCTTTGATAAACTTCTGCATATTACATAGATCCTTTCTGCATATTATACACATACATACGTATCCGTGATTGGGAGAGAAACAATGTTATTACGATTACGTGTATGCACCCTAGTGGCCCAAACGTAAACATTAATTTATTCTCGATTTTTCTATAATTTCTGGAAATTCTATAAATCGTGTCTCGATCGCGAAGAGTCTCGTAACACTTTCTTTTATTCCGAGGTGCAGTGGGCCTATACGAAGGGCGATGGTCGCGAATATCCGGGCACAGCTGAGAGCCATGTGTAACGCGAATATCCGTGTACGTAATGCTTTCGCGAAAAATACAGATAGCGAACCACCACCACCCCGTTGTCCCTATCCCCGTGGCCATCCTCGTATCGATTTCTGGCCGATAGAGTGTCGCGATACTCGCTCTCTCCTACGTCCCCCCGACCGCCACGCCGCCGATCGCCATTCTTTGTGATTCGTGCCTCTTCTTTTTTTTTTTTTTTTCTCTCGCTACACCTACACGCGTGTACCGAGCATCAACGATCCCCGATACCGTGAACGGACATTAAGCGAAGGTACGTGTCCACTCGAAAATGGACGATTTTCCCAGTGTCTCCGAGCCCGACCGGACCAACTTCCGAATATTCCTTCCGAGCGAAAACTTTCCATCGAGACACGAAAAGTTGCTACCAGGCTTCCATCGTTCGAGATTATTCCGTGGAACGATGGTCAGACTTTTCTTTTCCAATTACATTCGTTTCGAAACTGCTGACAAAATAATCTCACGAAAATTTTATCCGATATATCACGGAACACACCTGAAAGGAATTCCAACCGCGTTTAAGTATCACGACGATCGACCCGTTTCGCGAAAGATATTTATAGAAATTTTAATTCCGAGAAACGGTTAGATGTCATTTTCCAAGCGACGTTGCAGGTTTTCTGTTTCCATTAATTCCGTCCTGCTCGTTTACGTTTCGCGAAGAATACGTTTTTAATGAGGCGCGACACCCGGACACGCGACGGAAAGCTGTCTTTTTCGACTCCATTCTTTTTAATCGTCGCTTTATTGTTGCATTTTATCCGAACGACTGAGAACCGTCGATTCATCGTCAGCAGTATTTTCGTGGGACGAGAATGAAAGTAATTTCCATCGCGGATTGAATACGAAATATTCAGGTCAGCCTTGTTTCCTGTATCATTACTCGGTTTCTTACCAAGCGGGAAAAGTTCAATAATTATGTATGTGTATAACGGTATACGATCTGCAATGGACTTCCAGGGCTTCATAAATTTTTCAATCGTCTTTCAAACGAATATTTTTAATTTAAAAAAAAATAGAACGAAGAGCATTGTTTTTCGGCGGGTTCGTTGGAAATGTGAGAATTTGTGTGTCGATAATGGTGCAGTTTAGGGAACCTTAGTCAGAAACGACGAGTTACCGATTCTGTACGGGTAATCCGAATCGACTAATCGACGGATCCCCCGACCGAAAATGATAATGGGATTACACACGCCGCGGCGCCGGTTCTGATGTGGATTGCCCGTGTTACCAGATACCCGACGCTATCTCGTAAACTAAACGGTTCGATCTGGGAACGCGGTCACGTTTCGGCAGTTGAGAACGGGCGAGGCCCAGTCGAAGTTATGGCGGCGTAAGCATTGTCAGCGAATGAACCTGCGACGTCTCGCCCTTACTGTACAGCCCTCTCACCCCTTTTCCATCCACGGGAAAGAATACCCGTGTCAGGAAATTGGCCCCTAGTAGCGCGATCGCGCGTACCCCCAGCCATGCGACGATAAACCGAATTCGATTCGCCTGGATATGCAAGAAAGTCGTGGCCAGACTCTAAAACCACGCGTCGGTCCATCAAACTGAATAAAATGCCTTTCGTGCTCGTCTTTCGTTCTTTGTTCCTTGAACAATTGCGTGGGAAAGTTCCTTTTTAGCGTGGGTACTTTATAATCGGGGTGAAAGAGTTAATGTACTGTGCATCCGTGAGGAGTTGTCCAGTGAAGGCGGTGCTGGGGACAGAGGAAGGTCTTTGCTAGCTCCGCCCATCCTCACTCTTGTTGTAATGGCCAATAGCGTCTTGAATTCCTTTCACTAGCCAACTTCTCGCGAAGACACAGTACAATTGTGAGTGAAACTGTCGAAAGGGGCAACTTTGTTGAACGAATACATCGTTTCTATTTTGTTAGAAGAATAAATAACATTATACTGTACTGTGTATTTCTAGTTCGTACTCTTAAATATAAATGAAACATGCCTACTGGAAAAAATCTACTGGAATGTAGAAGATACCACGTCCAAAAACAAAACTACAAGATAACATCATCTGTAGCCTCGATGTCACAGAAATACCCTAAAATATCTAAAAGAAACCAACACCTACCACAAGATATAATCACACCAAAGGAAGAGAACTTAAAGAGAGAGAAGAATTAAAAAAATAACAAAAATTATACATGAAATCTGAAACCCGTCAAATGGACGAGTTTCGTGAATCCAGTGTTATTTGTGGATTGCTTATTTCTAACGATGGCCAGTGATTAACGAGAGGCGTTGGAAGGCCGGTGAGAAAAGACGATGTAGCTATCGATTTCGTTGAAATTCGAGCTGGGAGGGGAGGCGGGGAAAAAGATTTACCGGGGTCGTTTTCCGTCTCAGCGAAAGTCGATTAGAGCGTATCGACGCGTCCGCGAGAGCGGAGGGCATCGTAATTCGAGCCGTCGATTTTGTCAAAATCGATTTCGTCGATGGTATTACGGTCTCGCTGGACGTTTCCACGGCGTTGCGCGACCGCAGAGGGCGTGTTGCCAGAGGCGCTAAAATGCGCGCTTAATATTTACTCCGGACCGCAAAGCGAAACGCATCGCTGGCAGGTATCGCAAATTTCATTAACAATATCGTCGATCAAACAGCAGACCGTCGATGGAACCCGGTCGCGATCGTTTCCCTCGGTTATGTTTACGCGACCGTTGCGTAAATCTAATCCGTAGAATTCGTACAGTCGCGTTACGACGCCTCCCGATACTTCTGCATCCCTGAGTACTGATAACTGAGAACATTTTCATCAAAAGTCCACCTTAAAAGTCGTGATTTTCACCTATCATCTTGAATTACGTCGGTGGTCTCTTAAATCTAACTAATAATCGCGATCGGTAGCGTCGATCGAAATCGATTAATATTTATTCCATCACGGGACAACACGAAAGTAATTTCGCGCTGGATTCGATTTTGATCCCGCGTTATAACGCACTTTTCGTTTCTTTCCGGCCCTTCCAGCAGTTTTTTTTTTTCCGCCATTTTCCCGGATTAAATCGAGGCGTGCACTTCAAAGCGCCGGAAAAACGATAGATCGAGTTCCACGGATTTCCATTTCGCGCGGCGCTCGCGCGACAAATGAATTTTCATCGGATTATCCCCCGAGAAAAATAATATACGGTTCTTCGTTTGTATCTCATTAATTAGAGACGAACCGTGACGCGGGAATTTCGATCCCAGTTTTTGACGCGTTTCATTCTTTGATCGTGAAATTTAATGCTCGTTAAGATTCTTTTTAAAATGTCGAGAAACAAAAGAATTTAGCACAGCGATATCTACTTCAATATAGTAATTAAAATTTTAATAGCGTACAATTGAACAAAAAAAATGAGAGGTATTCATGCTAGGAAGAGTGAACTTTTTCGATAAAAGTGCATAATTGTGGCGTTTGATGGTAGATGGACGGAAAATTTTGACCCTTCATTGGAAATAATTAGCATTACGAGATGAAAGAATTAGCATAGTTCATGGGTCCATACGTAAACTCGTCGAAGCCAGAATAATCTGGTTTCCCGGTTGCAAATGATCCGATATTTTCGTTTGCACGGACGCCGGGTTCGAGATTTAATTTACATTAATGAGGTCTGCGAATACATTTTCAAAAATGCAGGAACACGCGGTTGCTGGTCAAGCGAAAGAAAAGTTCGGTATTCATTAACAGGGCTTAATAAGGTTTACAAGCCGCCTACGCTCCGAGGAACGGGGCTACAGTTTGGAACGTAAACTTCTACTGACATCTTGACACTTTGACGTCCTGAAACGTGGCAAAAAAAGGCCATTAAAAAGTTTCGAAAGGCGAAAAACAGTGCAATATTTGCACGCGTCTGGAGAAAAGAATTACGTTTCGAAAGAACTTCGGAAACGACGAACGAACTTTGGATTTATTTAAATTCCAGGCTACGTATAAAATTTCGTATAATATACGATAGATCATATATTTGTATAGAAATAACGAATAAATATTAAATACAGACAGTCGAATGGGGAAAATTAATAATTAGTCGAGCGATACGAGCAATATATTCTGGTTATGTCCGTTCAGAATATCGTCGACCTTTATTTTCGACTACATTATTTCGTAATATACAAAAGAATATATGAAATTATTTTAAACAATCGAAACGAGCATACCTGGAATAAAGAGGTTGTTGGATCTGTTGAATAATCATTAATTTCAAACCTTCGTCATTGTTCCAGCGAATTCTGCGGTGGGAATATTTTTCGCAGTAAATAAAATCGCTAAAGAATTAACAATTTTAACAAGTTCGTTCAAATAAATAATTAACAGATACGAGCACATTTCCAGAAAATAATAATTCCTTAAATAAAACCTTATCTCCATCGACGTATCAATTGCAGTGTAATATCAGCTTCGAATTCATTGCACAGCCGATTAACGCAAGCTACATCGCTATTAAAAAAAAAATATCCAGACAAAACCGCGCGTGTTATTAATCCAACTTGGGCAAAAAAAAAAAGATGAGAAAAAACGAACTACAAATAGAATACTACGAAGCCGGATATACCAAATCGTAAAGCTTTCGCAACAAGAGTAATGGAATGTGAAAAATAAAAATTTGATCAAATCCAGAACGCGTGCGAATAAAAGACCCGGCCGGGGGAGGGGGGAAATACATTTGCGATTTCAAAAGAGGAAACAATAGAGCGCCTAGTATTGAGTGGCGCGCATTTTTCGCGAAAAAAAAAGAAAATCGATAGAGAAAGGACGCGTACGAAAAAAATCGAAATTCCATGAATAAAATAAACCCGGTTCGGATCGGTTTGAAAATTGCAACGATTTCGGGATTGAATGTGTGCGCCGTGTACGCGCGCTTTCGCCCGAATTCCGTTGTACACGCGGGGAATCCGAATAATGACGGAAAGCGTTCGAAACACGCGCGCGTGCACGCTTTTCGAAACGTTCGACGAGCCGGGCACTCGGTTTGCACGATTCGTATCAGATTTTCATTTCGTATCCGTCATACGCGCGTTTTCGCGTCTAATCCATCACGGCGTTAGGCACCGCGACGCCGCGTCGCGTCGACGCTCAGCGCGTCGTTATTGCGCGCTGGAGTCTCGTCTCCGCTGTCAGCTCGGTGCAACAAATCGGGTTTACGCGTCGCGAACGTACCAGCCTTGTAATCGGAGAGATATTGGAGCCTGGAAGTTGGCGGATTCGAGGATTCGAGGATTCCGTGATTCGATCTTCGGTTTCGGGGTCCCCATCCACCCATTTCCCCTCTGGGGAAAATAAAAATGGAACTCCGGAATGTGACTCATTTGTATCCCGCATTGTTATCGACGAGAGGCAATTGCAACGCGCGGAGTAATTTAAAATTCATCGTACCGATTGTTCCCAAATTTTATTTATGGTATTAAATGCCCATTAATGCAGAAAGAGATTTTGTCGATGTTTGTCGATGCAATACGATTATCGGCGGTGTTAATCCGCAACGAGGGTAGTTTCCCAGCGATCGCCCAAGTTTCGCTGGTTCGACGATCATTGTAATGTCGCGGTATGACTGCTCCCGACAGACGCTCCGGATACGTCGGGATTAGCCGGAAAGTCCATCGAACCACGGGGGGTAAAAGAGAGTCAAGTGGCCCGGTTCACCGCCTAAGCGCTGAATTAAATATAGCCATCGTGGTCGAGTGCTTCGCCGATAAGTGGACTAAAAAAGGCACCCCGGAAACACTCTCCTTCGTTCGCGCCCGATTTTCCCTCTTTTCTTTCGCGGTCTCGTTCGATCCCTCCTCGTCCGCCGCCTCTGTTATCGGTGTCGCCGAGGGCACCGATAACGCGACGACACCAGGTCAGAAGTTTAAAAAGGAACGACGAATTTAAAGAGTTCTATTTATACGGGGTTTCACCAACGCTGCCGAAATAAAACAGAAATTGGTGTCTTTCTCCTCGGGTGACAGCACCTCTCCATCGTGCAGGCTATAAATAAGTGACCGAATATCGTTAATAGATGTCGATCATTTTCTCGAGGAGCCTTGCAAGCTTTCGAAATCGAAAGAATGGATAGGTCTCGTTCCTGTATTTAGATCTTCGAAAGGAAAATTGTACTTTACGTTTGTTATAAATACAGCAGAGACGGAGGATGAATTTAATAACAATTTATCACCCAACGGAGGACGTTTCTTCCTTAAGATCCTTAGCTCGTTACGACGTTCCGTGACATAATTCGTTCCCAAGACACGTTTCCCCGGCGACTGGTAGCTTCCCAGACGATTCCTTAATTCTCGAATCGTTAATTGTCCCGTATCATCGGCGGGATCGATACGACGTAGATCAATCTTCGACGACGACGCGTCTCCGCGCGACAACGCGGCATTAAGTAATTGCAGCGCGGAATCTCCCGCGCGTCTCTCGGAATTATCATCGAATCGTGCAATTTCTCCCGTTGGAGGGCATTGTCTTGCAAGCAATCGTGATGTAAACGTACAAGGATGCATCGTCGAGTGGCGGAGTCTCCGTTTTACCGCGTCGATTCCTCGTTAAAAAGCGACGGACCTTCGTTCCCGCGATACTTGACGTAATCATGGCATAATGGAACTGCGAACGTGAAGTGTGCACACAGCAATATCTTTCTCTCCCGGTCGGATGGGAACCAGGGAGGCGGAGAAGAGTCCGTAACGGACAGAATAATGCAATAACGTTCTGCTATTATTAACGTTCGTGGCTACAAGAACGCGAGACCAGAAGGAGCTTTCGAGTGTCACTCGACCATATTTCCGTACGCGAACCGCAACTTTTCCTTTTACAACTGTAAAATTTCACGAGAACGCTATCGATTACGCGCCCCCGTACCTCTGCTAAACGTAGAACACTTATCCATATCCATATACTCCTAAAAACGACCACGTTGATCTTACAGTAGGAACTTTAAGGGTTAATTATTACTTCACAAGGGCGAGAATATTATTAAAAATCCTGGGAGTCGACACTTGGATTAAAATAAAATTATCCACGCAATAGTGATTAAATGTAAATCTGTTATAATTTGTGTTTATTAGAGTGGACAAGAAAGTCTATTATTAAAAATCTCCCAGCAATCTCTAAAGAAATTCCTCGATATGAAAAGACAAAAGTCGACCCTTGTCCACGTTAAATATAAATTTGTTAAAGTTTGCACGCGAGGAGACGTAAGAGCGCACATTTTTACATAAATGAAAGGTGCAATGGCGTCGACTGGTGCTCGATACGAGGCCGGTATTAATATCTAATCGCGTTAGTCCCATCGCTAGCTAGGTTACAGAGCTTTCAAGAAATTGACAATCGATAGACGCCGGAGCTCTACGAGGGGCGGAGGTGTTCGAGAGGCCATTTTCGATTTCTGCGTCCACTCGACTCGAGCTCGAGGATCGTAACGAAGCATCCCGGGGAACCGTCGAATAGAAAAAGCATTTTTCTCGTTTTTCTTTAATGCGCCCCCCGGAACGCGGTCGTCAAAGGGTAGGATCGTTTTTTTTTTCTTTTCTTTTTTTTTTGTGCAGTCGTATACTACATTCATACGATTCTCGGTTCGAAAAGCTCGCGGCGCGTTACGGCGACTAAAGAACGCCTTCGTGTTTACCGAATTTTTGGAAATTTTTGTTTTCATTCGTTGGACGCTGATTGTACGCCCGTGCAATCGATATCGCGACAGTGTTCCGCGTGCTCTGTGTTCCGAAGGGGAACAATTTATTCGTTCGAGTTCTACTTCGGCCCGATCGTTCGCCCGTTATTGTTGTTTCGCCGCCGTGTGTCCATCGATTCGAATTTCTCCGCTATTCATTATTTCAATAGGGGAAAAAACCCCTCGCGAGACGGGAAATAGAGTATAATGCGGAGAAGTTAAATTCTTTAGCACGGTATGGCTTGAAAAATTGGGTAGAAAATTTGGAGCGAAGATGGCGAAGCATACAGTGGTTTAATGTAAAAATCAAAGAGGCTGAGAACAATTAGGAAAATTGTAACTGACAAAACATTAAACGTATTCGGAATTCGAAATAAGACTTTGTTAAGCATATCGAAAATATAGAAGAAAAGCAATCGCGAAACGGTGCTGCGTGAATAAAATATGGTCGACCCGGTCGCTCCAGTTTCGCGTCGATCTTTGAACAATTCCAAATTTAAACTCCGAAGATCCCTCTCTCGTGCCTGATATCCTATTCTTCGAACCCCTTTTGACGTTCTCGAAGTTGTGAGAGCCAGTTACAGGCGAACGAAGTTGATTCTTCTCTCATCTTTATCTTCTTCCAGGGACGGTGTTTCTAAAAATGTCTGAAACTTTGCGCTGGAATAATACTTGGTGAATCAATCGCGAATAGATCGGCCCCGCGGTTAAATAACTCAGCGAAATTTATAATTCGCTGGTAATAACGTCTCGTCGTGCACTTTCCATTCTACGGATTAAAGTTGCTAACGGACAAACTAGTTACGTATTATTCTTGGAACGTTCGAAGCAGGAGGACCGAGCTAGCCGTAAAAATTGAATCTCGGCGGCTATGTAATGAAATAATTCATTTAGATGGGGCAATAATCCCATTTCCCCTTCTTGTGGTATCATTCATGGGAACGACATGGCCGATCTCGCGGTAAATTTTCATTTTATATGCAACGCATCTCGTATTAACACGTGAAATGTCTGTGTAAACAGAAATTGGGAGGCATTATGGTCTACATCAGTGTAGCGTAGCTTTAATAAGTAATTTCACTAGTCGAGGATTAAAATTACAACACTCGAGTCTTGTATATTTGTCTAAAATTTTTAAAATTCACGTACTCTATCCAAGCATTTCTATCAAATGAATTATAGATAAAAGTTCACTGCTTTCGTATGGATTCGTTGACTCGTCCAACGTTTAAATATCACCCTGGTAATAGCGACAGAAGTGGGATCGGCTGATAAATAATGCATTGCACCAAATCTTCCAGTCATTCGCGAGCCCAACCCAGGTCTTTAACCTAATGTTCAACATCGCCTAGAAACACGCTCGATAAAAAGCCAAGCGTCATGCGACCAATTATTAACCCCGCGACCCCAGACGCTGTGAAACTATAGTAGCTCGTCCGGGGAATAATGTATTAAAGTCGTAGTTACGGGTTCTTTGCGTAACCACACCTAATTCGCTAAAAACGTTCGACGAAACGCAAACTTTATAGCCGAATTGCAGTCCTCGCGGTAACGTTGTCTTCTTTGGTTACACGGAGAAACAAGGTGAAAAAATTCCAAATCTCACGCATTCGCCATAAAGGAGGTAATACGTTGAAATTGATATTCGACGGGAGCCCAGAAACGAACGGTGACAAAACGTAAAAATCCGTCCTGGGACAAGACATTAAAATCGAATCTCTCCCGTTTTTTTTTCCTTTGAGCAACAGCCGTTCTCCATTTCGTCGTGCACATGGTACGACTACGGGGTTGGTCTCAGCCTCCCGTAACGCAATAACGTTCGATTATTGGTAGTCACGGGCTGGGGAGGGATGCGAGCTGCCGGGGTAGATTGTAAGCGGTCTATGCTCGTATATCAAAGCTCTCGCGTATTCCACGCTTTTCCGAAGCTTTGGCGTCCGGCGTCAAAAGCCCGCTCAGCGTTTCTATCCCTTCGTGCCAAACTCCCCCTCTTGCCCTTCCTTCACACCCTCAAACCCCCCCTTGGATAATGTACAAATATGAGCGCCACGCGCTGCGAAATGGAGACCCTTGGATAAACCGAGACCTCTCGCCGACGCGGACTGAATTCAATCGCAGAACCCTTTTTAGAGATCCCGGATAGGGCGAGTTTTCCTACGGCTTTCCAAGAAACTGCCCCATTCTTCCCTCGCACGATCGACTCGTAAACCCATCGGTATCGAGAAATTACGGAATTATATTTTTAAAATATATCGAAGTAGCTTTTATAGCCAAACATCAGAGTTTCTGTTGTTTGAAGTCTTGGTAAATACATAGTTATGGGTCTCGTCTCGATATTAAAATTCCTCTGTTAATATTATTTTCTAAAAGCACTTCATCAACCCCTTGACGTACGATTTAACACCGAATAATTTTTTTTTAAATTTCTTCGTGCATTGGCCACGAAAAAGAATACCACTTTTATTCATAAACACTAATAACAGAGTTGTAAATCGCGAACGCGACAGATTTAAATTAAATTAACAACAGCCACAATTTCGATTCGTGTCATTCTCTGTAAAAATAATGAATTAATTCAAGCATTGAAAAATTTGAAAAACGAACGCGAACACCTGTAATAATAAAATCGAGTCGGTAAATATGTGACCAACAAATCTTCTAAATTTCAGCACCATCCACCGAAACCAAATATTAATTCCCACTTGCCACCACTTGTGATTGATCTGTTCAATATGGATATCATATCATACATCTCACTCGCTCGGTTACTGTTTGCGTGTTTATCCCACTGTACATACAGGTTACAATGATACATAGTACCTGAAATATTTCAATCTACACGTACACCGTTTTTCTCAGGTAAACAATTACACAATCGATGGAACAAATCGTTGTACGTCGGTAGTATACGTAAAATCGAGGTTGTCCACGAACATTCCAAGTGGAACTTCCGGGTAGTCGTTGATTCAACAGCGGAAACGAAAAGAACTCTCCGGTAGAACGATTTCCATAATTTGCTGCAGTTACGACGAAATTAAAGTCAAAAGCTCGGCGAAATTTTAGCGAAATAAACATCCCGTCTTGTACTTTGAAACGCGAAAGTCCCGCGTAAAAGAAGGTCACCGCAATGAACGCGTTAATTAAGTACAAGTTTCCTATGAAATAAAGTCGACGGTTCTCAACCTGGAGCGTCTTTGCAAGCAACGTTTTCGGTCTGTGGTTTGGATAATGCAACTTCAACTTTACAAACACACGAGCTTTCGTGTCAATTAAACGCACCATCGATTCGTGCACGATCGATCGAAAAAATGATGGAAACGTTGATTAAAATAAACGAAATGAAATTGGAACTAACATTATTGGATACCGGAACATCGAAAGACTCGACCATGCGTGGAATTTATAATTAAATGACTCGTTCAGGCTGAAATAGGTTCGATTTAATCTCTTTCTAGTTTTTCCAATTGTCAAGCGTTTCGTTAACATGTTTTAATGGGCCCGGCGAAAGTTTAATGTGTAAACGGCACGGTTAAGCAACGTTTTCTTCGAAGGACGGGACTAATTGCTCGAAACTGCGACGAAGGACCCCGACAACGTTTCGTGGAACGTGCAAGGGGTTGCAAATCGCTGCTAACGACGATATTCTGCTTGAAATTTACGGAAGATAAGCGGGATCGCGGCGAGTGTCGATTTCGTCGGGTAAGTTTCCCGGTAAACCGAAGTTCACTGCTAATTTCTCGTCCCGCCACACCTCAAAGTACACTTTAATTACGTTAAACGGGAAGTAAATTACATTAGATTGTCAACGCTCGAGGATGTAAGCCCCGTCGCAGCCAGCCTCGGCCGACGACCGACTTCATTTCACGCCGATCCTGATATAAGAAGAGATTTAATTAATTGCTGGTCCGTTAATAAGATCCTGCAGATCGACGACCGGCGGTGAACTTAAGCTCGCGGAAAATCAAATTGCCGTCGAACGATTACGGGAAATGTATCCCACGAGAAAATTGCTACGATTCATTTTAATCCATCTGCTTCGAAAATCAATGGACAAACGAAACTTATCGAATGGATCGGATATTCTTTGGTATTTAGGACAATTATCGATAATATAAATCACTGGTTAATTATTTTAAGAAGTAACACCTCTAAGAATTAGGCTCGAGCTTCGATTTAATTATTCGTCAAAGATCGTCGATTTCTAAATTATTATTCCAGCGATCTACGAACCTCTATCGTCGTTAATTATCGATATCGTGAATCGAAGGACTCCCATCTCTTCTTTTACATCTGAGATGCAAATCGTGGTAATGTAACAGTTCTTAAAATATACTAATGGTAATATCCAGCGTCGAGATTAATACTTTCCAACGATGAAATAAAACGGTGAGCAATTTCCGCGGAACTCCCAGGTCGACAGCCGCTCGGAACAGCGTTCAAACAGTTTTCTTAAACTTCTTGTTTCCGGAATATATCAGACATTACGGAAGACCGGGGTTCGCGCTGCAATATCCGGCTGGGTGATTTAAAATTTCTACCTCCTGTTGCGCACACGTGCATTTAAACGCGAATAACGTAATTCCAGACGTAACAGAAGCTTGCCCTCCCCTCCAATCTTACGGGAAAATGGGCAAAATCGGAGTCACGCGTGTGGTGGGAAAATAATTGCAACGTTTGCTCTCGTGGACGTGAATACCCTCCCTTTTTGTATCGTTTGTTAGTCAATAGTATGTATAAATTGTATTTTAATTAATTTCTTGAAGGATCGTAGCGCGGTGGTGAGACTTGGGCGCGAAACTCGCTCGACGGTAACGTAATCTGTCTGGACGAACTAATTTGTCATTAATTATCAGCTGCGTCAATTGCACCGTCGCACAAAAGCTACCGGAAACGCGCAATGCAAACAGTTCGGAATTACGAGCTCCGTCGCGAGTTCACGAATCACCGCGCAACAATACCACCGGCAAACATTCGAATTCGTGAACAGTTTCCTGCGGCGTTGTTTTCGAAAACGTGGCCCGCCTTCTCGTTTTCGATTGTCATCGAGAACGCTCTCCGGCGAGAATCGAAATCAGAGACGATGACAAATTTTCCGGGCCGAATAACGAGATCCAGCGTACGCGGCGTGGGAAAATTACGTGGAACCCGGATGCCAAAGATAGTTTACACTCCGGGGACTATTTCGCTTAATTTCTAATTCTAATTAACGTAGATACGATCTTTCTGTTCGTAAATATAATTAAAACCTTAATAAAGTTTCTCTCTGGTGTCGCAAAAATTCTTTACGAATTAACTGCAGCGGAATTTCAGCTCGCGACGAATGAACGTGTAATATTTTCAGAACGCAAAAATATCTTTATTTTCGTTCAAAATGACAGCCCCGTTTGGAGTAGTGTTTCAGAAGTTGGCGAAATAAAATATTCAGATCTATCGATTTTCCCTGCGAGTGGTACATGGGAGGAAAATTTTTCTTTTCTGTTTATCGGACGTTGAGTCGAAAGTTACTTCTTTTCGAGTAGTTTCCGCGAACGCTTTCCATTCTTTTGACAGTCGAAAGCACCTGCGACCAGGCTCATGAAATGCGAGGAGTCGGTCGAATCGCTTTGGACTCGTTTTTCCAACCCCCTGGAGTCTCGATTACCTTCATCTTCGAGGGCTGTGAGGAGGGGGAGGTGGATTCGCGCGCGAGCCAAAAGGCATTAAACGTAACTGGCTGCACTTCTCCACGAACACGTTCGCGAGAGGCGTTCGCCATATTTGTTACCGGGCGTTTTCGAGCCGCCACGTGCGCGCGTACAAGCGTCCAATTATGGACTATTATCGCGAACTTTTATTTGCACACACGTCCCCGATCCCCAACGGACTTAATCAGCTTAACGCGAGAGATCGAGGATTATTAGACTTCGAATTTCATCCGTGAAGAGCGATGAAAAAAACGGGAATCGTGATTATTATTTCGGAAACGAACCGCAGAGAAATCGAACCCTTTGGAAAGCAATGGATCGGAATGCTTTCTGTGTTTGTAACACTTTTATTTAATTTTTTTGTTGAATTTCAAGTTTGATCGTTCGAGTTACATCGTGCAATATTGTTGTTTGTTCCGCGTGAAAATTTTGAACGGTCGAAGTTTCGATGGATGGTTGAAGTCTCGGGGTTGGAACAAATTGGAGAGCCCTCCTCGAAGAAATATAAATGAATAATTCCGTTGGCGCGGAGCCATACACGAGAGGCAATTTGTAAAGGGAACCAGCGACAAAACAATCAAAATATAACAGGCATTCTCGTAGCGGGGCGCTTTGATCCGTGGCGTGGTTTTCCCGCGCGACGAGATGACAGCAATATATCGGAAACTGGGTCAAGAGCAATTCTGTTACCCACTAGGACCACCCTGTAGCGCGGCTGGAAAACGTTTCCGAAACACAAAGCTTGCTCGTTCGAGATTCGGATTATTTATTGTCGCCGGCGTGTTGGTGTCGTTAAAAAAATAGCCGTATTTTTGGGACAAAGAACGCCGCCCTTAACACTAAACCTACCGATACTTCGTGTATACCCATTCTTAGTAAGACTAGTCAAATGACTTTCTTTTCCCCTTTTACGAGGCAACGTACTTCTAATTTGTGCATAGTTTTTCTTAAAGCATGAATTTTAAGACACTGTACAAAAATATTCAGTACTTTTACTCTAAACGTGCATACTTAGTACTTTAACTTCGTACAAAAAATTTACAAACTACTTTGAAATTTGTTAATTTTTTAATTCCGGAGAAAACAGTTATTTATGAAAAAATGGCATAGTAATTACGCAAACATCCTGTATACAGATTTAAATTCATTTTCAATTAAATAAACAATTTATGATCCAGTTTTATCGTACATTAGTCGTTTGATCGATAGGAATTGCTGAAACTTCATTGGGTATGTAGTGTCAAAGTAAATGTCAAAATAAACATAGAAGATAGCATAAAATATAGTAGTTGTTATAGTCATCGGATAGGGGATGAAATGCCCTTTAAAATGAGCGTTTGTACGAGTCGATAGCTTTATTTGTTCCGGAGATATGACGATTTTAGTTTCAAGTCGATGCGGTGGCTAGTTACGGAGATACGAGGGTCCGAAGCGTTTGTTTACTACGGCCTTGTCAAGGCCGTTGACCGCACGTGACTCGTAGTAAATAGTAAACGTGACGTCACTCATTCACTCGGTCAGTGGGTCAACGTGCGACAAGGAGGTCCGGCGCGACGCGTCAGACGAAGACAGAGATAGTCAAATTAAGAAAAATTACCTTTTACATAAATTACGATATCTCCGAAACGGAAAGTCGGATCGTCAAAAACAAAAAACCATTTCAAAGGGGAGGCTTTGCCGCTGCTAACAATACCTCAATAATTAATAAAACACTAGTAGTTTCGGAACTGCACGCGTCCAAAGTTTTAGTATTTTTAATACGCGTTAATAGGCCTTTCCAAGACGGAGAGCGCGTAGACAGTGGAATTTAAGAAATTACCTTTTACATAAATTACGATATCTCCTAAACGGAACGTCGGATCGTCAAAAACCAAAAGCCATTTCAAAGAGAAAGCTTTGCCGCCGCTAACAATAGCTTAATAATTAATAAAACACTAGTAGTTTTGAAACTGCACGCGTCCAAAGTTTCAGTATTTTTAATACGCGTTAAATCGATCCACTTTCTGTTAGTTTCTCTTTCTTCTTCCTGCGTGGAGTCGACCGATCTTAAAATAGAGGAATATTTCTTCTCCTCTTTAGAAATTCTATAAAATGTTAAATGAAAGAAAAAATTGGGTGAAGATGAAGACACTCGGTTCTTCTTTTTCAAAAATATCAATTTCAATTTAAAATATGTGATGATACGTTGAATATTTGATGCTAAGGTATCAATTGAAAAAGAGAAGTTCGAGCCCAAGTGTAGAAAATACCAGTCACGCAGGGAGCGTCAACAAGGAAAAACGTGGAAGCGTCGATTGCGATGTCTCGGGAACGAGAATATGCAATACCAGTTCACAAACGTATCGAATATCCTAGCACGAAGCGTTTCAGCTAAAGTACACCCTGGTCGACCGGCATCGATTGCACAGGAGGGGTAGAAGACACCGGCGCATCAGAAACCAGGTCAAAAACAGTCCGATTACCCTGTGGAACGCGGCATCACGCTTCTCGAAAGCGCTTTGAAAACACGAAGCCTGCCCTACGAGTGGACCCTGCATTTCCCTCGAATTTATTGACGACCCCTGCCACCCGTCGCCCCTCCCATCTCTCTAAATCCCTCCTCGATTCGACGCCGAGGCCCCCGATTGCCCGGCTAACCCTCGAGAGTAACCGTATGGTATCCATTGTACGATGGAGGATTTCAGCCTGAATTTAAATGCAATTAACACTTTTTCTGGCGGGAAAGAGATTTCTACCAACGGTGCTCCCGAGAATTAAGCACCGAAGCCCTTCGATTACTTATTCAGCCTTTTATTTTTATTCGCTGCCACGCGACGGATCGAACAACTTTTACTCGTCGATCGTATCCGATTATAATTAATCGTGCTTCCCAATTTTCGACGAATAATGAATCGACAACTGAGACAAGATTCTTGTTAAGATCTATTGCAGTGTTAAATTTAGAAACTCAAACGCGGGGCTCTTGATCGTCGAATTAACCGTTGGACAGCAACTGTATTATACCCATTGTTCGATGAGAGGTGAATCAAAACGCAATCAGTTTCTCGTTAAGGTTCCCCGTCTCCGAACGTTTCGAATTTTATTAAAAATTCCAAAGTCGTCGAGAAAGTTACCCGTTGGATTCCAAACGAAATTATTGAATTTCCCTAGCCCGGTATCGGGCTCCGTGAATGTACCGTCGTGCCCGGTGACGCTTGTCAAAGGAAATTTATCAGCGTCCCGAAGGCACGCGAGCGTTGTCATCGACACGATGGGAACAAGTTGCACGGATCGCGGCGCTCGATTCCCATCGAATCGTCATTAATTTCCTTCGCGGCGCATCGACAGCCGCGGGTGCATCGAACCCGTGGTCCAACGTTTCGCGGGAAATACGAACGGATCAACCACCTCGCCCTATTCCATTCTGTTCGCCGGAGACTCGGCGCGGGTGGCTTTAGGATCGACGAGGTGGGAGGGTGGGGGGGAAGTTATATCGGGGCTTTGGAGGTATCGAGGCTTTTGGGATCAAGTCTGCCCGTCCGTTCACGGGCTCGTCGGTCCGCGTTGGTGTAAGCCGATTATACCGGTGTATAGCCCAGCGTCCTTGTTCATCCGTCGCCCCGTGCAACCCCCCCTCTCGACGACGACCATGCACCACGAAGAAAAGCGTGGCGTGTTCCGACGATAGGTACGCCCCGGCTTTCGGAAGTTTTCGGGGCGAAACGCGAGACCGAGCAGTCGGAGAAACGAGGGCGTCTGGGACTTTCTGGTGCTCTTTGACGACCCACGGACTCTTTTAACCCTTCCGTAACGCCGGCGGATGACGTGCTTCCTGCCGCCGCGGTCGACGATTCCGAACGTTTCGACCTAGATTCCACTTTAGAATTTTTCGAACGGTCTTTTAAACATATCGAAATATTTGTTTCGATCAGCTGGGTGAATTTTATTTACTGGACGCATCCTGGCGAATTCATATCTCTGGCTTTCAGTTTAAGAGTAACGACGAATGAAGATATAACTGGTTTATAATGCAATTACTGTTAGGTTCACCGTGGACAACCACGCGTTATTCACATTAATAAATTAACTATTTATCGCGCTGTACCGTAACGAACGCCTGTAACGTGAGAAAGTGCCGCTGGCGAGCCACAATCTCGACTAATCTCGAACCCCGGCTGTTGCCACCGTTGCTGTCGGCTATATACGCGCGTATATAAACGTACCAGCTGCGAAAATCGTTAAAAACTCCTTCGACGGATCTAATTAAACGTGGACGACGGCCGCCGATCGGTCGTAGTCGAGAATAAAGGCTAGATACTCGGTCCGAACGCGTACAAATGATACCTACGCGCGTGCTTTTACACCGGTGAAACAATGGCGGCCGCGGGCGACTGTAATCCACGGCCAATCTAGCGTTTCGTTTCGTTGTGTCGCCCACGGCGACGCGGCAGTTCACACGTCGAACGTTCCAATACGTCCCCGACCTCCTCGACGCCCTATCGTCGCCGATCAAAGCGAGAGTGTCTTCTGTTTCGCGTTCCGGAGGACACCCAGCCGCAAAAAGCTGGATGGCCTCCTTCTTTCGAGTTTCACGCCACCTCTTATCAACGTCTGTCCCCGCGTTCTTCTTTTGTTTCACCGCTGTGATTTCTCCCCGTTCCGTCGCCGTCGTCTGCTCGCGCGAAAAATTCCGCGCGTTAAGGATCTCCTACTCTTTCACGATCTCTCAAACTTCCAATTCAACGTGTACAAATTTTCCGTCCCTGTGAATTCGAGCCTCGCGAATCTCATGCACCTTTAATCGCGTACGAGTATTTTGCTTAAAGAAAGATAATTATATAAACGAATTTAAAGCACACCGAGCACGCAATTTTTCTATACAAATTAATATTATATGGAAATCACATCTGTTCTTCAAATTTCCTATATTATTTAAATAGTTGTGTATGTGAGTCATGGTAAGGGCTGGCACAGACAGCTCTCCAGATCCAGCTACGTGGCCTCTTCTCCAGTAATCAAGCCCACCGCACGCCACCTTCTTCTTAAAAAGAGTAAAACCAATTTTATTTATTTACGATTCGACCAGCAACGTGCCATCCTACGATTTGATCGTTCTGTCTTGAATGGAGACACGCACAAAATAAATCGGAAGCCAAGCGGTAAATTCAGCCTCGTGGTTCTTTTCACCTTCGCGAATAACGTTACAGTTTCCCGTGGTCCTCCGAACCCCTCGAAGCACGGAAGGTCTCCTTCCTTTAGGACTTCCGTTAAAGAGCCGAAAGTAACGTTTGAACGAAGTTACCCGGAAAGCGAAGTTTGCGTTATCGAGTTTTAATGAAATTAGCGTCTGGGAAGGTATTTGATATTCAAGGGGTGAACGGGGTGACGAGATTCGATGAAATTAATGTCTGGAACTCGGTATTCGGAGCTTCGACTGCGCTTTTAATAGCCATCGGGCTGAAAATGGATTTCTGATTAGAATTTACTCAAAACGTTCTCGATAAATTCTCTGCCGGAGCTATCGAAGATTGGATTCGTCGACGTTTGAGTATTCGTAATATGTAAAAATAAGCTTTTCTAATTTTAATTGCATTCCGATTAAGAGAGCCCCGTTATCGGGGTGGGCCTGTATTAATAAAATTAAGTGCGCGAGTAAATTCGAGCGCGACGTATCGCGTCGAACAATGCAAACACGCGGTAACAATGGCGGAGACAATAGTTGCGGGGGAGCGCGCGCCTCGCTTTATCCCTTTTCTCCGTGCTACCCTTCTCGATCCCGACCACTCTGCGCCCCCCCACACCCCCCCGTTCGCCCGACGAAGTCAGAGAACACCGCGTGACGGGCGCCTGCGGGCCGACACCCAGAAGAATAGCAGCCCCGACAGCAAGGGAAGAGGAAACGGAGAAAGGGGACATTTTTTTTATTTAATTAGCGAGATGTACGAGCTACAAAGACCCCCCTCTAGCCCCCACTCCGGGCGATCCGCGCTAAGAGTCTTCGTTCAAAGACACGCCCGCTGCCGTGTTGTACTCTTACCCCTTCCATGGCTTTTTCCCAACCCCCGACCAACCCCCTCCACCCTCCTTTTCTACGCTCTCTCGCTTCCCACCGCTGTCTTTCAGCCCGGGATTAATATCACTTCAGGCTCCGTTACGCGAATCATTCCGGCTCGCCCTCGCATTGTCGATCGTCGACGCCCGATTTTTCCCCAACGCCCGGGAGCGCGGTTAATGCGTTCGCCGTCGAAACGCCTTTGATCTCGCAATCCCGGGACCGCGACGCCGGTTTAGGTTCGCCGCTGATCGGACGATAGTCGTTCACGGAGTAAGTAAATGGAAACCGCGAATATTGCGACCGAGTGATCGAAACGTGGCTTCTATTAGACGGCGGAGTCGGCCGACGAACGTCGACAGTGTTTTTCTAGGATTTTACTTTCCACGGTTACCCTAATTCCGCAGTTTTCCTACGTGTTGTTGATCTTTCTTTCCCTCCAGCTGTCGCGTAACGTTAACCTTTTTTTACTAATTTTCTCTTAGCGATCGTTCGCATTACCCATATTTACACCTACGTCTCTGCTTCTCTAGGCCTTCCTTCGTTTATAACAACTCAGCCATTTAGATTTCCATATTTAAGCCTTCCATTTATCTCCTCTAATTTATTTCCTTTCTTTTAGCCGCCTCTCCGAAGAAGTAAACGGTTAACTATATCGGGAGTCGCAACAGACAAACAATCACCCCGTGATGAACAAGAAGAATTTGCTGTTGGACGGTTCAGCAAACACAAAGCGCGACGAAAGAAACGACACGGTCCATTCACGGGCCCCGACGAGGATTCCACGGCCGGAGGATCGATGGTTCGCCGCGGTTGTTTACTTTATCGTCGGGTAAACGCGGAATCTCGGGGATGGTTCTCCGGGCAATCAACGTCGATTCGCATTCCCCGGCCCCGTGGAGTGCGGGCTCTCCTTACGGCGGCCGTCTCGAGAACGATTCAGGAACGCCGCGCAACCGCGCCCGGCAAGTTCATTGTCAGCTTCTTGAAACGCGGGAGGGTGGCGAAGAGCGGACTCAGGAAGCGTTCTCCGGGGGCAGACGAGCGCGATCGGGTACGCGCAAATACGCGGCCAGCACCCCCCACCCCCCTTGGAAACAAAGAAGAGAACCGCAATGAAAAACTTATTAAAAGGGTAGGGACCGAGTCCCAGTAAATATTTGACCCGTCTTTAGACCGGCCGCCGCGTTATGAAGAAACTAACCCTTCGCCACCCGTTTCCAGTGGCCTTCGTCTTGCTACGAGTAGTCCAAGAATCTTCGAAGAAAAGTTACTCGATTCAAATTACCGCGTAAAAAGTGTGGTTTTGCAATTCTTGGGTTTTCGTAGATCGTAGAAAATAGTCATGCGTCTCAATTTGCCGATGAAGGACTTTGGCGCCATTTTTCTACCAATTTTAAATTCAATTTTAAATTATTTGGGAATTGGTTTTATAATATTTTAATATGAACTGACAAGACGGATTGCCAAGTCATTAAGATATTTTAAGAGGAATTGACTCTTGAGGAGCTATTTTAGATTGCGAGAAACAGGGATTTACTGTCTAAATTATTTCTCTAAACGAGTGTGGAACACGTGGCTATTTCTGAATTATACTCCGACGTTTGATTATTGACAACCATTTTATCGATTATCTTCCGAGTGCTATTGCCTCTCCCGGGCTTATTAATACCCTACCTGATCTTCTACCCCTTCCGTTATTCCCGATCCCGTGGCTTCTGCCTGTCAACCGTTTTATCTTGGCGATTTTCTCGGTATCTTCAGAAATATCAACCTCGCGTCCTCTATCTCTATCATCGACCCAACATTGCTCAAAAACGTATCAACATTTCTGAAAACTGAGGTGCATTTACAATTTGTCCAAAAATATTCCCCATCGAAATTCCAGATTCGTTCACACCCCCCAATCCTTCAGAGTAAAAGGAAGCTGCAATTTTCCCCATTTCTGAAATCACTCCTTATCTTAAATTGTTCCGGCGTTCTCTAAATCTGCTCAACGCTCTCAGCGCGTTCTATGTATAACTCTCGAGCTATAAACACTTTAGCCCCGAACTCCGTCGCGTTTACGTAACTTCGGTCATGCATCCTCATCGTGCATTCGCGTCACGTGTCTCCCCGTACCTAAAAGCTCCACGTGCGCACCGAGGAACCAATACTGCTCGCGACCGGTCCCCCTCTAACCCAAATATTCGCGCGATCTCTTCCGTCCCGTTCTAAACACTTGTTATTCATACCAAACGTGGAGCCACTCGGAAGCCAAACCGAACGATTCCATTTTCGATCCGGACGATTGCGTTCTTTGAACATTCCTGCATCCTCAAACGATATTTAAATACCTAGACAAATTCATCAAATCGTTTTAACAATCTACAGTTGGGGATGTTTTCTCTTCATCCTGAGGAATTAGACTCCTCTTCTCTGCAAAGACTCTTCGATTTTTCCTCGTAATTTTGATAGAAAATTCACAACTTTTTCGAGAGAAATTGTGATCTTGGGTATCGTACAGGGTCACATCTCAGAATCACTTTAGCAATTCAGAACCTATTGCATTGCCTAATCCAGACCAAATTGTAAAACAAACGATCGATGAAACTTTAAAAAGAAATTAATTTGCTGATCGAAGCGACATTCTTACGCGAATCGGCAGAAAGGCCCTCCCCCTGGTGCGACCAAACAATCGCTGTTCCATCATTGGTTTCAAATCTGAATCGGTAGAAAGATATCGGCTATTGTTTAGAGACGTATTGTTTCGACGGGGGACTCCCTATCGTCGCGCTCGCAGTTTCGAGTGGCATTGTGGAATAAACGCGTGCCATTGTCCTGTGGTTTATCGGGAGCCGCGCGCGGGGATTGAGGCTCGTTAGTTCGGTCGATTCGTACTTACGCGTCCTGGATCGTTGGCAAACGTCGCGACGCCACGCTGCGTCGCATTCAAACCAGGCGCACGGTGCACCATCTGACGCGTCGGCGTTATCTGCGACTCGTTCAAAGCCGATGGCTTCCGGGGAGCTCGCTCGTCGCTCTAAAAATTACCCGAGGCTCATCGTTTTTTCGTTAACATATTCTGGCAAACATTCCACCTGAATTTTTTCCGTGTCGAAAAATCGGTCGATCCTTTATCGAATTCTTGTCCGGATTTTCCCATGTCGTGGACTGTTTAAATTCCTATCGTATTTTCCGAAACGTCAAAAGTATCAACCTTCGCGAGTTCCCGATCCACGGTATCGATCGAAACGTCGAAACGTCGAAACGGGAACCCCGCCCCCGCGCTCCTCGAACGGGACCGTGGAAAAAGAGGGAACGGTTGAAAAAATTGCAGCGTTTCGAGGTCTGGACCGGGGTAAAAAGACCAGAAGAAAATCCACCGACGTCGAACGCGGTGTCCAAACATTCACAGACATCGCTGGGGGTGGAAAAAAGGATCGCCGATATCGACAGTCGGTGACAGTTTAAGCTCGAGTTTAGCGGGTTCGAAGATCGACGCAGCCGCGTTGCAAGCGTTTGTTGGGATCGAATCGAAAATGTAACGATCTGTCCGGGGCACGGGGTTCCGCCGGTACGCGACTGGCCGCGCTAGGAGGCAGAGGGTGGAACGAGGAAAGGGTACGCCGGAGGGTGATGAGGACCTAGAGGGCGAGGACCCAGGCAGGCGGTCTCGAGTGTCTTGTCAATATGTATAGTGTCATCGATGTCTCTCCACTGGACGACTATCCTTCCCATGCATCGCGTAACTGAGACGCGCACGTGTGTGTGTGTGTGTACACGCGCGCATGCAACGAGGGTTGGGTAACGGGTGGGTGGAAATTATCTGGCCGTCTGGTGGCAAGGATGCCTATTGTGGTCCCAGGCATTTGGGACAGGGCCAACGACGTGATTTGTATTTCTGTCTCGTTACCTTGTAACGCGTTACTGAAAGCATCCCTTCCCCCCTCCTCCCCGAATGAGAGAAGCCATTTTTTCTGCATTCATTTTTGACGGTGGCACACGTCGTGGGTGGAGGAGAAGTTGAAAAAATTTCTTTCACCGTTCTCGCGATGGCGGTTGAATTTCGAGGATACTGAATAATTTTTATTCGAACGTGCAGAAATACCTCGTCTATATTTCAATCGGGCAAATAGAAACGCGCGCGGAGAGAGCCGTACAGACTTACGAGGCGATATTAATTTGGTAAATTATCGAGGTCACGGTTCCGAATTGCGTCGAGCGTTAGCCAAACGATGCCGAATTTATAGAAGCAATTTTCGCGGGCAGGAGAAATTAATACGAAAAAGCAACGCGCGTACGCCGGATCGTAAACAACCGCCACAAATTTCACCGCCGCTATTTAAACGGGTCCGATTAAAATGTTGCCGTTATCGGTGATTATAACGATCAGCACGTGCAACTAATTAACGCGCCATTAGCTATCGCGCGGTATTTTATGGTGTTCGCGTATCTATCTATGCGATCGCCCCGTGTCGTTGGAGGAACACGGCGTCCGATGCTTTACGGCCCCTCGATTCGTAGAATTTTATTTAGAATATCGTACAGTATCAATTTAATGGATTTCGCAATAAATGCCCGATATGAAAACGAATTTACGACGATCGACGTTGTCCGGCGTGTAAATTTTCGCAATACGATCGTTTCGTTTGACACAAAAGGGGCAGAAAACGATACATTCGATTCTCTTTCCACGCGTCAGTTACGCGCCAGGTAACAACGTGTAAAAAAACAGCCCGAAAAGAGATGTATTGCTTATGGTGAAATGGAGAATTTGTTTTCCATGGCTTTCAAGGATCTCGCGGAAAGGAAAAACGATCTGATTAATTCCGAAAATCTATACATGAACTGATTTTTAAAAATCGAATAAAATTGCGACTTTGATAAATAATTAACCCTCCTCCTATTGGTAGATGCATCTAGGATTTGCTGGAAAATATATTCCTCCGTGTACGAATCGCGAACAGGCTATGCATATTCAGCGCCGGTCATTATAATCCGATATAATCTCGAATATTTCACGACGAGCACGAGCTGGGAGGGGGAAAGAAAAAAAAAAACGAGCCCGCGAGCGGAAATTAGAAACCGCGTATGGCGAACGCCGCAGCGTCCCTGAATATTGTTTGAATCCCCCCGCGTCCCTCGTTTCGATTAATTAAGCGCTCGACCCTTTTCGGGGGGGCTCCGAACGGCCTCGGGGCACACTTCGGTCCGCCTGTGACTTTTCAAAAGTGTTTTGTTTGTGGAGCCCCTCCCAACCGGAAGCAGCGTCTCGTAAATTGAGCACACTTACGCGTCCCTCTTTGTTTCGTCGCCCTTTCACCATCTTTCAAAACCGATTCCCTTCAAGACGCCAATGGAAAACCTCATTTCCAAGGAAAATTGAACGATTTTTAGTGTATCAAGCATACACAAGGGTAGTTTGAAACGAGTAAATTAAATTATTTAATTAGCTGCATACATTTTAATCGCTCATATTTATGAACATCGAGATCATTTAGGCGCCGGGGAGCGAATTATTTATTATTTCGGCAACTGGGTGCGGTAACTAGTAAACTCGACGATCATTAATCTCAATTGGGCGTCGATCGCGAAGTCACGAGAGCCGCGTGTAACTTGTAGAGTTATCAGGTGATTAAAAATATCAATTTATGGGCACGTGTACGGGGCGATGAAGAGTCACGATGTTGTTTTCGGGATGTTTTTTCCAAAATGTTTTTTTCCCCCCTCTAAAGTTGCATTATTTCGAAGCACCGCGGATCAATTACGGTATATTTAAATAAATACATGGCCACGCGAGTACCCGTTGGAGCAATTACGCGCATTCGAGCGGAGACGGCTTAAAAGTTCCCGTGGACACTTTTCTGTCGCGCAAAAGTTCCCGTTTGTTCGTCAGAGTGGAGTGCTGCGTGCTGATCAATCCAAGTTCCTCGTTATCGACTCGCTCGAATCGCGGGAGTCACCGAGGCGAACTCGAAAACCAATAATTAGGGGGCCACGACGGTAATTAAGAATTATTGCCTATCGATCACCCCGGAAGTTACGGGGATGGCGTCGTGCTGCTCCTTCGAGCAGAGCCCTTTTGTCCTTTCCGTTCCGGTCGGCTGGCTTGTCTACTAAATTTTAACAAGCCTCCCGCGTTGTCTGATTGGACGTCTTCGGATGTCGTATATTTTCACAAGAAACCGAGCTAATAATCGAGGCAGAAAAATGTAAAACGCGTCTTTGAAGCCTTCTCGCGACGCGGAATTGTTAAGAACGAGAAAGGTACTCAAAAATACAAAGCAAATGAAGGTAAGAAGCCATCCCATTTTTATATGGTTTTCTCGTGATTCCGTTCGCTAACGAGACGCCGTATTAAATTTAAGAGATGCAGATACAACGGCGGAGAACAGCGTTAAAGGCGGGAAACGCGATGTAAAATGCGGGAGTAAATATCGTTAATCGAAATTTCTGAAGAAATTAATTTATTCGTAATTTAATAAGCGAATCGAGCCTCGGACAAAGTTTCAATTAACCGGAACGGGAAATTCGCGTAAATGTTTATACAACTACGTTGTTATTTATAATAAACGTTCTTGATTTCTGCATTATTTTATACGATTCTATATATTCCATATTATTATCCGCGCGTATATGCGTTTAATGAGCTCGTTAATTCGATTCGTTTATCGATTTCATTCGTTATTATTCGAAGGAAAAGGAGATTACAAAATTAATATTATATGCTCGTATTCATAATAACGCGCGTTTTCCTGTGCATCTGATTTCGACCATTAACTTATATTTTTATAGTCACATTAAACTATTTCTTTCACTCTCTTACTTAATCGCATTAATATAAATTAACGTATAATTTAAAATATTATCGAATGACCACTTGGTCCTCCCCCCCCTTGTTTCGTTAAATTGCTGAATTTTCCAAATTTGAATAAACCATTTTTTCAAATTGAGTGAAATGTTGCACTGTTTCGAATAATTTTCCACGCGGTACATCATACATATTACCGGCGCGTTTTACATATTTTTCGTACATTGTGGATATTTTTCGTGCATATACGAGTATGCATATTTTACGTTCTCCGCGTATCGTGCTCGCATAACCGTTCGCGGACTAATTATAATGAATACCGTGATTGTGCCGATTGTCTTCTCGTTTGTTTTGGCCAGAGTAACGCGGCCCAGTAAAATACGCGAATAATTACAACGACGAACAGCTATCCTGTAACTTTCCTCGATATTTTCCCAGAAGTCGTTTCATAGTTGCATCTTCGCTTCGTAGCGTGCATGACTTAAACTAAAAAGGTAACTCTCGAGGGTAGCCGGAAAGGAGAGGATAAAGCAGACATTTCCAATAGAGAGCTTCTTTAAGTTCTCCTGGGGGAGCGTTTCAAGAATCACTCGCAGCCGTTTTACGACAGAATTGACCCGTCGCGCTGAATGGAGTTCTGACGTAGGTGCTTTTTAAACCAAAAAGTGACCCTGCCGGGCTTCGTGTCGTATTGTCAGGACATATCCTCGCGTGTCGGTGAATTTATAGGATATGGAAAGTCAGTTTGAAAATTTCCTTCAACGCCTTTGGTAGAAATAACGTTAACGCTCGGCCATTTTGGAGCACCGTGTGTCAAAATTATAGCTAGCGTCTCGAGATAGAAAATTCTTCTGCCTCCGAATCTAGTCTCCTCCGGCCGCGCTAATAAAATTCTGTAGATCCGCGATCTCCGCGTCTTGAGCACCACTGAAGGTCGGACGTTTCACGACGCATTCACGACAGAAATAAATACGGAGTGAAAGGGGCTCGGGTTCTTTTCACGGAAGAATATAATTGCCAGAAAAATAAACGATTGCAAAGTCTGTTTGCTCGCGCCTCGCCCGCCCCGTTTCAACTCCCCCTCCCCCCTCCCCTCCCCTGCCTACCGGAATCCTCTACCCCGTTGCTTTTTCTCTGTGTAACCTGCCACCCCACGTCCCCGTTCCGCTACTCCTTTTTTTTTTTTTCCTTTTTCTTCGTCCCTCCGCGACTCTCCCTTTTTCTCCCGGTGTCTCCCGCTCTCTGGATTCCCCCGTTGGTCGCCCTTCGCCGGGAACCCTCCGCGCCCCGGTCGACCCCTCTTCAACCCCGTCGTCCCTCTATTGCGACTTCGTGGAGAAGCTCACTCGACTCGCGGGTCAACGAATTCGCAATTACGATCTTTCACGTCGACGTGACTACCTACTCTCTCGTCGACTTTGGAATCCCGTACGATATTCCTGCCCGCCTGGCTGCCCCTCATCCGCGCCTTCCTTTCGTCCGTGTCGCCTTTTTTCCCTCGATTTTCTCGCGTTTCCCGTCTTTCCTTCGGCTGTTGACTCTTCCCCGAGAGCTTTCTTCGTCTCTTCTCTACCACCCCCACTCCCCACCTTCGATTACTATCGCGCCCCTTCGATGAGTATACTTTTACCGGCCATGCTCGATACCCTCGTCCTTATCTTCCTATAATTTCTAGAATCATCCGTTCCAGCGTTTTCCACAGGAAAGAGGCTACCTCTTGTTCGACCACTTCCCTGTCGAGTCAATTCTCTTTTTTAGTAACTTGTCTGCGAAACGTTCCCTCCGTTTACTTTCCCAATATTTAACCCTGACTTTGAATTCGGTCCGCGGCGCTTTACATTCTCATCTTTCCATTTCTATACGCCCTTCGGACGAGTATTTGTTCAAATTAGTGTACATTAGAGAAGAAACTAAAAAGTTCGTAGGATATTGGTTTAGAATATTGAACGATGAATATATGCATGTTAATTGTTCATTGCACAGTTGCAAATCACTGAATGATGACTGCAAATGTTACGCAGAATTGTTCAATTACGTCCCATGGTAGTTCCTCGATTATTACGATTAATTTCATTAGTGAATTATTCGTCAAAACGTAGTTGCATACTGTCCAACTGCGGTACAGGTCCGTTGCACGTATTCCTAACGCAGATGCAATAAACGAGTCGCTAACTTCCATTCGTGTCCCCAATCTTGATGCCTACTTGCTTTTTATTCGATCGAAGGAGCATATACAAACGTGGAGACGGTTCCATTGCAAGTATCCCTAACGATCGATGCAATAAACGAGGCAGGGTGGCTAACTTTGATTCCTAGACAGCTCGAATCCCCACCCGGATAGCTGCTCGCCGTCTTTCGAGGGTTTGCAACGCTTTTCAGGATTTAGATTCCTCCGACACACGAGTGCCCCTCCAGTCTACGCCGCCCACTCTTTACCAACACCTACCCTTCGTCGTCCCCCCCTGCCCCTTTGGCCCCGACATTTCCTTCAGCCGTTGATCTTTTCCGCTCTCTTCTCGAGTCTTTCGACCCGGGCCGCGCCTCTTTTCTTTGAGTTCTTCCTCGGAGACGCGGCGCGCCTGGGTCTTTTCTCGAGAACACAGCCCGTCGAGACAGTAATGAGATTTTCGAGATCCAGAGGCGCTGCCATAATCGCCTTAGGCTCGGTCGTGGCACTTGACGCTCGCGCACCGCTCGAGATCTTCTTCCCCGACAATCAGCCGGCTCGCTACCGCGGCTGCTGCCTGGAAGAATTCGCGAATTGGCTTTTGGAACGTTCCTCGCGAACAACCATCGCCCGAGAAGTGCCCAGAAATTATTTTGAATACTAGTTTTCCCGAAATTTTCCGCTGAGAAACTCCCACACCTTCTCATTGTCACGAACCTTCAAAGTATATTCGATCGTTTGGAGGAAGATCTTTCCGTCTGTTCAAATATATTTCAAATTATTATTCAGCTGTCCCTGGTAAAATCATATAGACCAAGCGGAATGATAAACAAACTCACCTTGTTGATTCAGCGAATTTTAATATAAATATAAACGTTTTAAATGTAAACAGAACACAATCGATGATCTCTCGATGTAAAAATGGCACAGGTCGACTATTGTTTGCACTTTGCGGTGACTTTCTCGCAAATTATCGGCTTATGCTACTTGCCGGGTCATAAACGATCCCGTATCCCTTGTCTGACAATCACTGTCGTATACTACTTGCCTCCCAAGCGAGGCGTCGTGCCGCTTGTCGGATTACACACGATCTGACACTACTTCCCTGATTATATGCGATCTAATACTAGCTGTCTGATCACACACAGCCACGTGCTACTCGTCCGACAACATACGTTCCCGTGCTACTAGCCTGGTCCCATATGATCCCATATTACCGGTACGCCCGCTCGTTGACCTATACTACTCGTTCGCGTACACCAGATTCTTAGCACACGATTTCTAATCTTTCTTTATAACTCATAATTTTTTTTATAATAGTGATTTGTTAATAAAGCTTTAGATTCTACTTCCTACTAAATAAAGACTCTAAATAGAGCAAATTATTAACGTTAACTTGATATTCCTGAGCTTGAACGAGACATTGACGAGAAAGCTCGCGCGAAAATTTAATATAATCGCTGCTCGTTACATGCAAAGAATTTAATATCACTTGCCGTTCGCCTCCTGCTTTAAATAACTCGCGAACGAGCAAATGAACAAAAAACAATTCCTCTTTACAATCTTTTATCGACACAATAAAGTCCACGATTTCTTTCGCGAAGTATGGAGTGAAATTCGTCGAACCTGATTTTCAATTCCCGTGGACGACCAGTGCTAATTTTGTACAGGCACCGTAATCCTCGATCAGTCTAATATTAGTTCCGGGTGATCGATTAAACGTTCGGAGTGCAACGAACGGCGGAATTTGTTGCTTTTCGCGTTTCGATGGTATCGATTCCAACCGGAACGTCGACAGCGTTCGGTTGTTCGAGCCCGGATGGTCGAGTTCTGTGCCCCGGTTCATAAAAAATGCAACCCTAAAAATCACGCGTACGTTCCTCCGTCAAATGTGGGGAGGACAAGAGTGGGGGGAGAAAAAAAAGAAATAAAATATTCCGCGTCGATGTTTCTCCTCTCCTCTGTTCCGCCGCTGCGTACTTTCATTTATATTTAAGTCACGTCCCGGCCGCTTTGGCACGCACACCCACGCGTCCCATACGTGTCCAATAATACGTCGGCAAAATATATGAAACGCAACCGCTTACATTTATCGATCTTCCGGTTCCGTTTTTTCTTCGCCGCCGGTACGCTGAAATTTTTCGTCCTCGACGATACTACGATATTCAACCGGTGTTTGTTTTCTACCTGCAGAATAAACTTGGCGGGAGGATCGCGTACTCTCTGCATCGAGCTGCGCAAACACTGTGTAATTAATTCAATTTTTCATTAACTTTACGCTTAACGACGAATGTGGAACTATAAACAGAATAATTGAAGAATGCGTGTATCCAGAAATCATATATAATAGACCGTGTTGCATGGTAAAATATAAATCCGAGTACAGGTTTGTAATTTTTATTATTATATGAAATGTCGGTAATACGGAATTCTTTTACCTGGTATATTTACGTGAGTAAGAAAAATCGCAGTTAAAATTGTAATTCCTTGTATTCGCTGGCAAGAGAACGTTTTCTTTGAAACGAGAAAAATTTATAGGAATTATTAAACATGCCAGGAATTAGCCGGAGTATTCTTTTCGTTATTTTACGGATATGAGTTTTCGCGACAAACTGGGGTATGAAATTGTATATTATTTGGCTCTTTCGAGGAAACACTGCCGAGTTAATTGAATTCTTTATTAACTCGAGATTTAACTCCCTTCGAACGTAACAGCAACTTCGCGGACAACTGTGAAATGAAAATGGGGTCACAGGAAAGAACGCAAGAAAATTATTAAATTATAAAAACTCTGGAGACAAAGCTTAGAAAAATATGAAACGCTCCAGGGTATAATTCAAGGGGACGTGGAAATAAATAAAATCTGTTGGGAAAGCGAACATATATTAGTACGACTCGTGTGATAATTTTTTAATTTTCGAAAGAAAGTGGATTTCATGCTTTGTACCGTCCAAACTTTTCACACTTTTCGACTGCAATGCTCGCGTCAACGTTCTTGCGCATCGTGGAATAACTGCACTCGTGCTTCCTCTCGAAAAAAGGAGAACGTGGAAAATATAATAGTTCGCATTGTCGTTTCCTCTCGTGTCGTCGCACGCTCGGCTCCTTAAATTCTTGCGCTGACAGGTGTGTATTAAGTCAGATGCACTCGGGGCTGCGAAACTTTCTGGAAGGCTATTAGGTTTGTCGAACTCGGTACCGGAAATTCACTTTTTATTCCGCTATGATGCATTATAACGTAGGACTCCTATAGGAAGTCTCGCGTGCACTCGATATTTTTCACTTGCAGGCTTCGCGAGATCCTCTTTCACCGGAAATGGATACGAACCTCAAATATCGCGATAAATAAATTCTCCACTACGATTTCATTATTATTAACTCAATTTCAGCGTGGAAAAATTTACATCTATGCATCTAACCAATTCATTACAGCCTCCTGACTTTCCTAGAAATTCAATTTTGTATTTATTTAATTCTTTTTCCTTGAATTTATAAGACTGCGTTTATTTTCTTTTATTCGATAGGAAAAAAACAGTATTTTCACGTTTCGTGGTAAAGTTTTTGCAGAAACGCAACAACGTCAAAGCGTAAACTATCCGATACGACAAAACGGGAATGACCGTATTTTAATATCACCTAATGTTAATAAGTTTTTAAAGTAAAATTCCATCCGTGTACACTCTTGTTTCTCGGTTCGAACTAGACGCAGAATTTCATGTATAAAATCTGCAAATCCTTTCGCATTCTCTGCCAACCCGAAAGGGTATTTAGCGTTTAATGCCACACGCCGGAAATCATCGTTTTTATCCCCGTACAGGAATTTATTTGTACCGGAAAGAACGCATCGTTGCACGAAGAAGTTACGTCGATCGTAATCATAATCAATGTAGCGTCCATATAAACAAAATGTAACTGTTTTAATCGTGGCAGCAATTTGTAAATGAGCTTACGTTAATTTTTCTTTTTTTTCGGATACTTCGAATATTGTATTCAAAGTATTTCTTTCGTGTCTCGAAAAATATTGGGAACATGAAACATACAGTTTTACATCGGTTGTAAAATGTAGAAAAATTTTCGTCTTTTCAATGTTCCCTGTACGTTTACCATTTACGAGCAGACACTGTATATTTTCATACGCTGTTTTATATTTTCGAAAAAACTTCTCTACCCGTTCCCATAGAATTATACGCGCAGGGAGCAAAACCGTGGTTCGATGGAGAACCGTGGGGGTTTCAATTTTAGCGCACGAACCGCTGATACAAAATTAAAGCCACTAAATTTTGTTTACACCGTAAAGGGTGCGTCGATGCTTCGTTTCGACAGCCAGCAACGAACGAATGCTTCGAGGGAGAAGGAAAAAAAATAAATAAAACAGAACGTCATGATGTAATATGACAGCGACGCTGTCTGCAGTCAGGAGGGTGTTATAACAGGGGCGCATCAATCATTTATTGAAAATGTCATAAAACAGAATCGATAAATGTCGAAAAGTGCGCGTATCCCGTCGCGCGAAACGCAAACACCCGGAGAAAAAGGGAAAGAGAGAACAGAAAGAAAATAAAAACGCGTTCGATGGCTGCGTGGTTTTTACGTTTGCTGCCCGTAGTCGTCGTAATTTAGAACGTATCGAAGGATCCTGAATGTATGACATAGTTATACGAGTTCTTTTTTTTGTTGCCCCCCTTTCTCCGCTTCCGTGCGTTACGCGTCGCGAACACGATTTACAATGACTGGTTTTTTTCGCTAGCGTCACCAAACGCAAAAGTTGCTTGGAAATCCGTGGCCAGGGAATACGTTTTATCGAAAACTAATTTTTAAATAAATGATAAAATAAATTTCTTACCGCGAACATAAATGAATTCATCATACACGGTCTAACCTAGTTCTACATGCACAGCTAGTTCTATTAGACGCAGTGCAAATAACTGAGATCTACTTGATTGTAGATTTACACGGCTATCATTGGTTTCACTGTTTCATGTTTGGCCACGAATTGCATACACAGGGTAAGTCAATAGCAATTGTCATCCGAAATACGGTATGGGGCAAATATATATTCAGACTCGAAACAAAACACTTTCGTTATATATTTTTTAAATAAACAGACAATTCTTAACAATTGTTATCCGACTTACTTGCACACCCTGTATGAGTGTACTAATTATCCACTGAATATTACTCTTCAGTTCACCGTAGCCAGGAGAATTATTGCGTAAACACAAATAACGCGAGTCTGACCACATACAGCCCTATATCACTTGTTTGCTATTCTTACTGCGAAATTAGGTTTGTCGCGTGGCTGTGTACTGTTCCATACTAAACAGCCGACACTTTGTTGGATAAATCGTGTCTATAGTATCTCGATACACGGTAGTTTCAGACAATTTATTTCGTCATTACAATTAATTCGTTAAAAATTAAATCAACGCACGATTTGGAGACGATCAGCGGAGGAATAATTCGAAAAATTCCGCAAAATGGCTCGCGAAAACTGTTCATAAAAACCGACCGCGTAACGAGTCGCTAATTGAACCGAACGATGGACGTATCATTCTTTTCCCTTTTATTTTACGCTCAAGTTCGCCCGGCTATTTCGAAACGGACGCTGGAAATACAAAGTCCTTCGGGCAGCAATTTTCCACACGTGTCCAGCAATTAACCGCGTGTTTTCGATTGCTTGCGGCGCGAACGATTATTACCGCGCGTTAATTGCAGAATCCAATACGAAACGCCCTTGAAATGTTATTCCGGCTCCTTTGGTGGTCGACGGTCCTCTTTATTGGCTATCGCATTTCTTGACTGCTCGACTAGCTTGAAAATCAATTTTTAAACCAGCAATAATTAAAAATTATTTTTAGTTATAACAAAAATTTTCTCCTCTGGTTTTTTCGTGAAATACTTAAAAATTCGCCGCCAGTGAGACCGGGAATAATATTTCCGATATCTATATAAATGTTTTATTCAATGTTCCACGGGTCTTCAGGAGGCGAAGTTTAAAATCTCTGGACGCAATATTTGATTAAAGTTTCGCGCAAACTTCCGCATTAATGCGCGGCATTAATTAAAAGTTGTCAACGACAAATTCCGAGTCATTGGTATTCCGACGTTCAAGCGCGATCTCTCCGTTTTTAAAAAGCAAAGTAAACTCTGGCGGCCCTCCCGTCGTGCCTCGCCCTTTGCCGTCGCGTTATTTGCACAGCCGGTTCCTTCAGCGACGGCGACGCTCGCGCAGTTCCGCCCCGACGCAAGACGAAATTAAATCTAACGAAAGACAAGAACCTCGCGGCCGCCGGTGAAAGCAGCCAACAACGCGGAAACGATGAAAAAGCGTACGCGAACAAAAGGGCAAACCTAAGAAACAACGTTAACGAACGTTTACCCCGGGAACAACGCAAATTGCACGGGGAAAATAAAAATGAAAACGTGTCCGACGGGAAACGGGTTTTGAATGCGCGATTTTTGACCCGCGGAACCGTGTTTTTCGTTTACCGCTTCCGCTCTCGGCGCGCTTCGTTCCCGGCGAAATGAAGCGTTCGACACTGACGTAACAGACGCGAACAAATTAAATACGATTGTTAGCAGTTCATTGTTTAAACGGATAATCATTATTGTTACGTAATGATGGATCAAATTACACGTTAGACTCGTTGTATCCGACGTGGCTACATATTTGGAATTATCACTGTTATCCGAGTTTTTAAATCAACGCGTTTGTGTAGTATAGAATTTCTGACTATAAGTTGACTAGGTACAGACCAATACTGCTTAACCAGCTGGCGTATATTTTCACTAACTATTGCAGGATTTATGCTAATCATAAGCACTCGTCGAGATTTTGATTCCCGTCTGAGCCAACGCGTACCGTTACTACTTAATCCACGAGACTGCTTTAAAGTTGCCCGACTGTAAAACGGCTCGCGTTTCGAGCCTGAGCATACACCTGATATCCGTCACGAAGTTGCACCGCAAGCTATACAAGCACAAAAAGATCATCGAAATCCTGAACGTACAAACGGAATCACGTAAACAAATACGATACTTTGATGAAAAAAAAAGAGAGAAAAAAAAAGGAATCGATGGTACCCGATACGAATGAGAAAAGGGACAGCCGGGAAAATTGGCGAAACAACGTGATGGAAAAAAAGAGGCGAGAGGCAGCGTGGCGAAGGGTCGAAAGGGACGGAGGGCGGGCATTGTAGATTGGATGGTGACAAGATGCGGTAAAATTGCAACTGTCGGATCTCACGTTCCACACCCACACGTGCCCGCGTACGGGGCACACCATTCCAGGAGATTTTCCGAGCTTACGAATGAGGTTTCCTGTCAATCGATCGATGGATTTCGATAGCGGGACGGGGTTATACCCTTTGACACACGACTTTCGGGATTGATGGAACGCTAGCATTTAATTTTATGTCGTTTTACTCGGACTTCATTCGTGTCCGAATATCGATCTGTACGAAAACACCATCGTCGCTCGTACGATAAATCTCAACGAATCAAGTCCAGCAAAATATTTAATTGCAATTTACGCTCCTCCGTATGAATTGCGAGACGGAGCAGATTTTGTGCCGGTTAAAAAAATTAAAAATTCGACCATATTTCTGCCACAAAAATGAATTACTTATTGATGGTTAAATTGAAAAAAAAATTCATTTTTACCGAGCAAAATCTACACGGTGTTTTAAAAAACGAATGTAGGCTCGATAATAGGGAATATAGAGAGTTTTCGGTCATCCCTGGAAAATATTTTAATGGAAGATTCTGGAGGCCAAAATAAAACGAAAATAAAGAATATCAATTTCTTGACTGAGGCCTCGTTAAAAAATTATTAAAAAACAAAATTAAAAAATTTCAAATCGTTCCGGAAAAATTATTTTCGGTCGCGGAAATCAATTATAATCGTTTTTGGTGAATAGACATACCCCTGAAATCCTACCTACTTTCGAGAAAAAAATTCGAATAGGTATTGAAATTTTTAGACAAAATTAAAAAATTTCAAATTGTTCAGAAGAAATTATTTTTAGTTGCGGGGGTCTATAACAATCATTTTTGGTGAATACACATATCCCCGAAATCCCACGCACTTTCAAGAAAAAAATTTAGGAAGGTGGACAAATTTTTCGGCGAAAAAAAAATTTCAAATCGTTCTGGAAAAATTATTTTCGGTTGCAGAGGTCAATTACAATCATTGTTGGTCAATAGACATACCCCCGAAATCCTACCCACTTTCGAGAAAAAAATTCGAATAGGTGGACAAAGTCGACAAAATTAAAAAATTTCAAATCATTCTGGAAAAATTATTTTCGATTGCAGGGGTCAATTACGATCATTGTTGGTCAATAGACACATCCCCGAAATCCTACCCACTTTCGAGAAAAAAATTCGAATAGGTGGACAAAGTCGACAAAATTAAAAAATTTCAAATCATTCTGGAAAAATTATTTTCGATTGCAGGGGTCAATTACGATCATTGTTGGTCAATAGACACATCCCCGAAATCCTACCCACTTTCGAGAAAAAAATTCGAATAGGTGGACAAAGTCGACAAAATTAAAAAATTTCACATCATTCTGGAAAAATTATTTTCGATTGCAGGGGTCAATTACAATCATTGTTGGTCAATAGACACATCCCTGAATTCCTACTCAGTTTCGAGAAAAAAATTCTTTCCTGAAAATACGATGTCTGACCAGGCGTTGAGTCGTTCCCCTGAAATTTCAAGCGTATATTTAAAACGGCATAAGTCATGAACGGATTGGAGGATTTTAATGTTTCAAGATACAAACAATGCGTATTAATGGAGCTCTTCAGCCCCAGAAAAATCTATACAGCAAACTCTATAGGGTGTTTTTAAAAACGAACGTAGATTCGATAATAGGGAATATGTGCAAGAAATAATTACGCGAGCCAGTCGCGACAGATCGGGGTTCCGTGTTATGCTCGTCGTTCAATTTCCGTATTATTATTCCAAATGTGTTACGCCGGGTACGTTTTCGGCGAGCGTCGACCTACAAATCATTCGGAACGAAACACGCGGGCAAAGCTCGGTGGGTGAACCGATTATTTGACGATGGCCCCGAAATTGGTCCGCGCAATGGCCAGCGTCGAGGGGGGCGATTCGAGAGGGGGGGGTCAGATTATCGATCAGATTATTTGGAAGACGTAGCCAGCTGTTCGGTTCGCAGACCGAATCGGATACACAAATTATTCACGTATTGGCCCGATGGCGCGGCACACGCGCGTTGCGAACGAGACTCTGGAACGCCGCGATTGAAATTCGCACCGTTTCGTTACCGACCGCGTCGACTTCAAAAATTCACGACGCAATCGCGTGCTCCGGGGAGGGAATTAATTATTTCGCGTCTTCTCTGATTTTTCGCTGAGAGATCGCTTGGGAAACAATTTTTATAACGGAAGCATTTCTTATTTAATATTCATTATCGTGAAATGGGTGAAGTATTTAAAAATTCCACTTTCGACTCAATCAGCGGAACAACGGATACAATTTCTTGTAAATAAAACAGGGAATTAGTGCGCTCAAAGAGATTATTTGTTTCAATCGCAGAATTATTATCGTAATATTTATTTACCAGACGGTAGTAATTTCGATGTATTTAGATATAAATATTTGAGCTTCGTTAAAATGTAATTTGTATTAACCTCGTATATAAATTTTTCGGACGCGTTGTTGCACTCGCGGGACCCGGTAACAATGATTTTCTACAATTTCGTGATATTTATATTTACAGCGGCGACAATTTCTTGATTAACGTTTAAAGCTCCAGGGTCTCGGATCTAGTTAACATCGGGGCAAAACGTTTAATTAACATCTGAATTTAATTCAAGCGTTTTCGCGGAATTTTTCAGACTTGGAAATATACGCTCGATAAATCAGTGGTAATGCATCGTAACGGATGAACTGATCGAGTTATCGTCCAGCAACAGTATAAATTAACGCGAACGTTTCGGTGTATTGTTCGAGCGGGCAGAATCGAACCGCGAGATCTATGCATCCTAGATCGCCGATGCAATGTTAGATCACGGTGCTCGCGTTCGAAACAACGAGTCTCATGAATGCATATGATAATGGAAACCAAACACAGTTCTCATTGTACGCGATAATTTCTTTCGACATTGTGCTGAGTGGATAATAAAAGTAATGAAATAGTGCACTAGGTTTTAAAAATATACTTTGTACGATCGTGAAAAATGAATGATGGTATATGGACGCGATAGCCAGTCGATCGATCCCGAAACAATTTGTCAAAAATGGCGGCATAAGGCCAGCCTTTCATGGCACAAATCCAACTGTTCGGAAGTAGTAACACGTGGTTTCTGGTCGAACAAGCGAAATGGGAAGTTTGGGTAAATTAAAAGGAAGAGGTACCGAGAGTTTGGATGATTCTGATCGTTCGGGACGATTTAATATTCATTTATATCACTTTCGTTCCGTTCGTAGTAAAATGGAGGACCAGTTTCAGGGTTAATATAAAACCTGAAGAGTTTCGAAGTAGATTGGTGGCCGTAGCTGGTCGGACGAGTCGTAATAGGACGGTATCTGGGCGAGCAAGTAGAACAGGAACAGATTACTAGAATAGAAACACTGTCCCTCCAGTCGAGTAAAATATCGACGACACCAAACACGAATAATAGAAACACGACTGGTTTAATTCGAAGTGTCCCTGGACGGGGGACCAGAATAGGTACACTAAATGGACATGTAGGTGAACTGTGAATCACGGAAATAGATTATTTTAATATCATTCGTTCCTCCAGTCTTGCAATATTCGAGATCGACATCCTCCCATACTTCCAGAGACAAGTTTTCTTTGTCTCGTGGCCCTTTGTTCGCGGTTTAAATTAAGGATATCAAATCAAAGGAAAATTAAATTGTTGCAAAGCGACAAAGGAAACAAATAACTTTCGACGTGAATAACTTCCCATATTTCCGGAGATATGACTTCTTTGTCTCGTGGCCCTTCGTTCGCGTTTAAGTTAATGCTCTCAGAGGAAAGAAAAATTTATATTCCTCTTGCAATGAAAGAAATAAACCTACATTATTTTACTCCTACGCGTTCCTCTAGTTTTACAACCTTCGACATCTTTCCACGCATCCAGGATGTTTTCTTTGTCCCGAGGACCCTCGTTCGCGGTTTCAAGTTTGCCCGTTTAACCCGGATTTTTTCGTAGTTTTTTGTATGGCGGCAATTTGCGTGGATAGGAAATCGAAAGGGCGAAGTTCGATCGTCGACGGGGTACGGTGGATGGAGATTGGAGACGGAATTAGATCGGGCATGGGGACACGGAAACGCAGAAGACGATCGGCCCGGATCGATCCTCGTTAACGGGCGGTGCACGCGCGGAAATAATTCATCGGATGAATTATTTAGTCCCGTGCCGGGTCTACGACGCGGCTTAAAATACGTTTTGACGCGGTCGGGTCTTGGAGCGTACGCGCGTCTACGTCTGTGCGCCGCGACGAGGGATGAAATTTGCATCCCTCGTTAGGAGCTACAAACCGGTTCCACGGGGCAGGAAATTGAAATTCCATTTCCCGGCGAGCCCTGAATTACCAGTCAGGGACACGTTACGCGATGTTCAGCGGTCGCGTTCACGTTTCGCGATAGAGTTACGATCGAGGCGTCGCGATCGAATGGGTACAGAGTAGACCGAAGATCTAGCACCACCGAAAGACGAGTTTCTAGGCAAATTGCATCAACGTTTAAAGAGAAACTTATTTCAATTCTTTTAAACAACGCCTTCGATACTTTCTCGAGGAATCCATTTCGAAAGGAACAGTTTTATTTTAACGTTACTTCATTGATTTTTAAATGCTTTAAAGGACAGTTGATTTCCATTTATCGATTTGGTGAATATTAACATTAAGTTAAATAATTCAGTTGTGATTGAGTGTCCACTTAAGGGTTATTAATCTTGGATTGCGCTATGACACGACTATGTAGATCGATTTGGTAGTATGGTTGCGACAGGGGGTATAAATGAAACGGTCCAAAGAGCGGATTTATTGCGAACGATGTTCCCAATGAACGTCAAGAATCCGTGAATCAGCGGGGAACAGAGGAAATCCGTCTTCCTTCTTATTCTCCGTTTCGATTATTACTTCGCGATTCGAGGGGGGCGGGGGGATCCATCGCGCTCGAAGTGACAATTGATTCGATCCGCGATAATAGAGTCGCGTAGAGGCGGGGAGCGGGCGGCCCTTTTCAAGGTATTTTCTCCAACTTTTATCGCAAAATTTAATGAAAGCCTCGGACGCGTTTATTTACTCGAATGCCTTCGCTCCTCGGAGGAATCGCGGCCCGGTGAATATCGGGGGTAGATTGAATTGAATTAATAAAACGGATGTAGGTTGTATCGGGTCCCTTCCGTTCCACGGGGATCGCGCGATCCCGTGGTCGGATCGAACGCGGATCGATCGCGGGCCCTCGAAGCGCGACCACTCGGAACGCCGGAGCCCTTTCGTGTTATTAATTAAACGCTAACCCCGCGATCCGCGGTTTAATGAATTTACGAGACTGGTCCTCTGCTCGACTCCGTTCCCATCCTGATATTTTCTGCGATATCGTTTCAAAATTTCACGCACTTACTGTCGGAGAACATTGATACATCTCCATGCATTAATTCGATCAATAGTTTCATTTTTAGACTTCGAATTTTAATACACTGTACCAGCTTTTAATTTCACATCAAATTTTTATTTTCAATAGGAGTATAAATAAAGAATATAAATTTCGTCACAAGTTTCACAGTGTTTGCGCGATTGTATTACGTATCGAGGTACGTTCTCGGTACAAATCTTGAACAAACCGAGAAACGGATCTTCCCGGGGGACTAAGGGCTATGCGTATTCCGAAACCGTGGCCGCGTGATGGAGATAGATGAGAGGAGTTCGCAGTAGCAGATGTTTCGCATGGTCGTGAAACGGCCGTGTGCCCCTCCAGATTATAATAATGATCAATCTTCGTGCTCGCGTTGCCGCGGGATAAATCACGGCCGCATTAATCAACGAAACTATTCGTCAACGCTGATAAATGCGCGAGGTTCGATTGTTGGCCGAGGCGACGAAAATCCGACGACTCGTCTTTCCGAACGATGACCTACATCGCTGACGGGAATAGTACGTTCAACGTGTCTGACTAGATACGGATAATATCCCTTTTGTGCGACTGCATACGATCGCCATTAATCTTGTTTCGTTACAGGCGACACTCCTCGTGTTTGCACTATGTACAATAATCTGGCTCCTTCGTGTGGATGCAAATAGTAGCGATGCTGTGCGTCTGACCACACCGGATATCCGTTCTACTTGTTCGATTGTACGGAGGAGCCATTTGTCTTGTCTGACTGCGTGTAGCGACTAATCCCTCTGTTTCGCTACACGTTGCGACTATTTTCTACGTACGAATATATGTGATCGGTTGTCTGACCGAGCGTAGACTGTTCCACTTGAACTTTCATGTCGAAACTACTTCACTTGTCTGACTGAATATCGTAGTTGCTTCACTTGTGCTGACTACATATCATAATTGCTCGTATGACTGAGCATAAATTGTTCCAGTTGCCCCTGCATGTTAAACTGCATATCATAGTTGTTCCACTTGTCTGACTGCATATCGTAGTTGTTCCACTTGTGCTGACTATATATCGTGACTATATGTCATAATTGTTTGCATGACTGAGCATAAACTGTTCCAGTTGCCCCCTACATATGAAACTACGTCACTTGTCTGACTGCATATCGTAGTTGTTTCACTTGTATGACTGCATATCGTAGTTGTTTCACTTGTCCGACTGCATATCGTGGTTGTTTCACTTGTGCTGACTACATATCATAATTGCTTGTATGACTGAGCATAAACTGTTCCAGTTGCCCCTACATGTTAAACTGCATATCATAGTTGTTCCACTTGTCTGACTGCATATCGTAGTTGTTCCACCTGTGCTGACTATATAACGTGACTATATATCATAATTGTTTGCATGACTGAGCATATACTGTTCCAGTTGCTCCTACAGATGAAACTACATCACTTGTCTGACTGCATATCGTAGTTGTTTCACTTGTCTGACTGCATATCGTGGTTGTTTCACTTGTGCTGACTATATATAGTAACTAGTTATCTCGCCTGACTACATATCGTTGTTGTTTCACTTGACTGACTACATGTCGTAACTATTTCACACGTCTGACTGCGCGCAGCGCCTGTTTCCCTGACAAGTTACTGGCTCTATTCCACGGGTCTGACAAGTTACGATCCCCATTCAATTTGTCCGGGCAAATTCTGCCCCGATTCCACTTATCGCCGGTTACCACTCGCATTTCGAAACGGTTGACAGTGAAATCTCGTTGAACGAGCATCGAATTTTCCAACGCTGCATATACGAACATTGTACATTAGGGTACATTAAGACGCATTGTTTTTTTTATTAAAATGTGTATTCGTACATTAATGAAACTCGCCAGAAATAGTTGAGATATGTACAATTTTCGTAGAACCCCCGCGAATATTATCTGAAAGTCTAATTTCGCGAACCGACGCCTGAAATTTAATAAAGAGGATATTTGGACTCGTTCCGGGAGGACGTATCGTCCAATTTTCGAGCCGCGACGCGAGTCCCGACGCAGTGCACATTTAGCAGAAATTCAAGTGAGATCCACTGGCAAGGTTAGCGTGTACCGCGGAGGGAAACACGGGAAATGCAAAGAGCAGCGTTTTTCGCCGCCACGCAGACAGCCGTGAAAACGTTTCTCCCCGCGGGACCGCGTTGTCGTAGGGGTAATGGGCGAAGATAAGGATGAGAGGTCGCGTGCGTATAACGCGGCTTCCTCGAGGAGGCTTCTTTCTTTCTGAAACATCGCGGTCCGACGAATGGAAATCGTTAACGGCCGAGTGTGCAGGGAGAAACCTGGCTCGAGGACGGCGCCTCGGTTTTTTCTACGCGTTGGAAATGTAAATGGAAACCATGTTTAATAAATATTTATTCCCGCTCGCGGCTGGACGCTGAACCGGCTCGTACGTTGACTGAAAGACCTAACGTATCGCGGAGGATACGGGAAGAAAAATATTGCACGAGTAAAACATTTGACGTTCGGGAGCCTGATATTTATTTAGCTGTTTAATCAACGCCGTATTTTACGTGACAAACGATGATATCGAACAGGCTGTAGGCAAATAGAATTATATACGAATTTAATGAAAAAAACGGGGTTACAACGAACGACGAAATCAAACAGTAATTTTCCATATTAATTTCGATTTATTATTTTGATTTCGAAAGTATACAGCGTTTTTTGAGCCTTTGAGCGTTGGTTCTGTTGAAAAAAAAATCGAGCACGGTCGATATAGGGATATTTGAATCGTTGATTGCGACGCTTAGAATGGAAAATACTGTTAGCGGAGTTTCGAACAATCTGAAATCACGCGCGGAAGAATCACGTGCGAAAGAACACGATGGAGTTATTGATCGCGATGTCTGTGTTTAAATGCTCGAATTGAATCTCCATTTTCGACTGTCTGAAGGAACAATCTGTGGACCATCTGCTCTGCCTCCGAATAGGAAACTTTTATATCGAAATCGCGTTAAAACGTCGTCGAAACGCCGCGAAAATAATCGACCGTTTAAAACGAACGTTACGATCGAACATCGATTGCCAGACTAGACGAAAAACATAGACGCTTCTTTAAACTTACATTTCTGAACTAAAATATTAAAAGAGACTGTTGAGCTGTTGACTCAAAAGACTATGCAAAGTGAACGTTACAAGGACAAATCCTAAAATTTAATCCAGATTTCAATGTTTTTACAATAATTTCTCGGACCGAAACTCTAGTTGGAATATATCAAATAAATTGAAACTAGTATGTTTAAATATTTAAGGGAACAATTCAAAGGGAATAAGACAACGGCGAAAAATAACCTTTACAATTTAGTATCGTTTGCCAAACTCGCCCAGATAATTTCGCATACAATTCTAAAGTTTAAACTAGATTTTAAACGAATAACGTAGATGCTTCTCTGAACTTAAACATTCGAGCTCGGCGACCGTATAATATCCCGACCCACGAACCTCGGTTAGTAGTCGACGGTCTGCAGCATATTTCTACGTTTGTAAATCAAAACTCTGTAGTATGAAAACCATGTGGTCGTACAACATCTTTTCTAGAATATTACTTACTTAACGATCGGTTAAACCCAGACAACGTGCCCCATCACCTCGTCCCAAAGAGCATGAAAAAATGAACGACCAACGTTAAACTTCGATTCTATTAAAAAAAAGGTCGAGTGTTAAAAAATTCTTTTGAAAAAAATAACTTTATCGAACAGTTTCTCCGAACGAAACAAACGAGAGAGTTAATACGTTCGAACGTTTCAAGGAGCAAGCTTATTTCCATTCCCGTTCTAGGGGGTCGAAAAAGTGAAATAAAAAATTCTTTAAAGATAACACAACAGCGAGTCCGACGGATATAAAAACACTGGACAGAAACGTAACGGGGGGAAAAAAAATATATAGGAGAGCGTATAACCGTTCACGGGAACGAAGCCTGGAATGATTTCCCTATAAATCGAGGGTCACTCTCGAGAGCGCTTTTTAATCCCCGGATTTCGAATTAAATATTTCAGCGGGCCGGTGACGCGGTCGTTCGTTCCCAGGCCGTTTAATCTCAGGCTGGCCGTAGTGTCAAATCGATGTGGAATGTAGGTCGAATTCGGCTTACCGGAATTGATTTCTCCGGTTTCTGAATTATTGTTGTAGTGCGCGTGCACTGGACTGTGTGGCACTTTCCACCCCCATTGCACCCGCCTCTATCGTTCTCTCCGGACGCATGATACCCATAGCCGTATCAAAGCGCTCATTGTCCAATCGTTTGTCGCGACTCCTCCGTTTGGAAACTAATCCCGAACGCTATTGTTGCCGGCCGAAAATACGACGAAAAGACGTCGTTCGGCTATACTCGCGCCGTTATTGATCGTCCACGATCGAAAATAAATCTTTGCACAAGCAGGCAACGATACATTAAATAACACGAGACTATAATAGAAATTCAATGGGAATGTTACGGAGTTTGACGACCATTATTTTAGATTCGATAGTAACAATGAATATAAAGAAGTATACAAGCGCTAGAAATTTTGGAGCTCGTTATTTCTGGACTATTTTTTTAACAAGACATCCTGGCCTACTTTAAAGAAAACCAGGGGGGATGTTTCGCTCGAAATACATAATAGATTCGACTCGATATTATTGATACGTATCCGAGAGTGTTTCTTCGAAAAGCTGCATTTAAATTAGAGAACTGTTTTGCAAAGGTTACAATTTTCATGGTGAGATTAATCGGGAAACTTTTCTTAATTTTTCAGCGTGTATTTTGGAACTTGTGGTTGGCCAGCAAGGGCCGGTTTTTGTTCTCGAGCCACCGAGCACTCTGGTCTTTTCCAATACCACGGGCTCCCAGCTAAGCTGCTCTGCCCATGGGAGTCCAACGCCGCACGTCACCTGGATAACTAGTCCGGATCAGAGATCAGTCACCGCAGTTCCCGGACTACGGTAAGTAATTAACATAACTGTCGTATGCAGGAAGATTAGCCCCAAAAACGACACCGATTTCCGTAGAGCAAACGAATTTTCAAAAACCCAAGGAAACAGATTTATTCATAGAAACAACAAGAGTCCATGTTTTTGTAACAATTTCTGCGAACATCGACGCAAACTACGCTCGTATATTCGTTAATAAAAACTCCTGCACAGCCATGCTGTATGAATATGTTTCTACAACAGGTGTCCGATCATACACCGACTATACTACGTGTTTTGTCTGTGCAAACATACACCTCTTCTGCATACTTTTCTACAACGGTCGCCCGATCAAATACTGACTTGCACCACTTCCCTGAACGCGATTGGTCCGACCATGCAACCACTTCTACTACTTGCTTAGCTGTACCTTCTTTTGACAGTTTTCGGGACCAATTCCTAACGACAAGTTCTCTGGTGGAGTAAATTCTTACACTGTTTGGCTGATCCATCATTGATCTTTACTACTTGATTTTTTATATATGGTCTAATTTTTGTCTGAGATATCACGTACCCCTACTACTTGTTTCGTAGTGTATATTTCTATAATATTTGTTCGTGGACGGATCACTAACAGTAAATTCTACTATTTCTGTATTTGTCTGATCGAGCACTGACCCTTACTACTTGGAACTGAGTACTATTCATTCCTACAAGCTTTGCCCAACAAAAAAAACACTTTAATTACTTATTAAGCAATGTAATATATTTCTATCACACTTATCTAGATATTTGAAAATATTAAAATTGCAAAACACGATGTAGAAAATCATGATTAGCGAACTAGTGCAGCCAATACCAGAACAAAGACCAAATATTTCAAGCGTTCCACATTGTTCACCGAAAGGAGACTGACACAATATTTGATAATATCAACGTAAAATCCGAAATATAATTTCGTTTCATTTTCAATTCCGGGTGAAGGGGGAAAAAAAACAGTTTGTCATTTCGGCAGCGATTACTTTTTCGTAACAACGTCGCTCCCGCGGGAGGACATTTTGACATGAAATCGTTGGCGAGAAAAGATCCGAAAGCGACGGGTTTCGTCCCGACGCGGCTTCCCGTAATTCCCGTTTCAGTTATCGAGCGGCCTTTGTAAGATCCGCTTTTTCAGCCAGAAAATTCGCGTCCGTTACTCGCAAGAGTGTACGATAGAAAAGGGGTAAAGCGGATTAGCGTGTCCCGGGATTTAGAACTTTCGAAGCCGTTGTAAATTGCCCGGGAGTTTCTAACGTGCTACCCGCGATCGGACTTACATTGTCCCGCGGAAAAATCGGTACTGGTATCGCGCCGTTCCCGTAATTATCGGCCAACTTCGTTCAACTAATTAATTTCGCCCTGCCCCGGAAAACGCAATTACAGGGTACGCCTTCTTGCGTCGCTCGTTCACGCGATGTTTTGTCCGCGGGGACCATAAATTCGATTTCGCCAACCATCGTCGACGCTAATTCACAAAATTTCAAACAGAAATCAGAAACAGGTTGCTTATTTTAATATCATGATCCTTTTTTGACGTTATATCTCTCTGAAACGTGCCTATACTGCGTACAAAAATTGCCCAAAATCATTTGTTCGTCTTTGCTCGAAAACGATTCGATTATAAAAGAAAAGTCGAAGGTAAATTTTAAAAAACGTGGGCGATAAACGGACGGTTCCGATCGCGAAACACAGGAAGCCTTCCCGCGTCCATCCCAGGGATGCTGCGAGCAAAGTCCCGGAGATCGTGGAAGATTCGTATTATTGGAAATATGAAGCTGTACGCTCGGCAATATCGTGACCGTGGCACCTGGGGAAACCATTTCCTCCCGGTAATTGAAATGTTCCTTATCCAATGGCCGTCCCGTAAGTTTGTCCGCGGTCGGACATCCCGCGGGAAAGCGTAAACTCCCCCCCCGGTTCCTTCGATTCACGTAATCGCCTCCCGGCGGGAAGACAAAAATTTCCGATATTTTTCTCGAAAAGGAAACTTCTGATTTGCTTCGAGAAACTTTCAGACACCATCCACAGAAATCTTCTCGCGTGGCCGAAAGACACATCCACCTCTTGTTTCGACGAATTCCACCATTACGGACAACGTTTCCAAACGTAAACTCGCCACGTTTGAAGCTTCCGGCCAAAGAAGCATCGTAAAAATTGTTATCCCAACACGTACGTAGCTGGTACGGGTTCGAACATCTCCGAGGACCCTTTTTGCCGGGATGCAGCTGCTTTTACGGCGTCGACGCGCGATTCAATCACCGGCGAGGAGTTTCTGAAAACGGTACTTCTAGCCGCGAATCCATCTCCTGGGGGGGTTCCTAGTCATCAACCGCGAGGAAGATTGGATCCCTCGGAGCCGGTACGAAACGCCGGGGCCCCTATTCTTCGCGTAGACGTCGATGCCGGAGGAGTTCGAAGCCGCAAAGAAGTTGGCGAACCCGAGGAAGCAACCGCCGACGTTACAGCAACCCCCTTTTGCGCTCTTCATCCGGCAAACAGCTCTCTTTGACGTTCGATCCGCGGCCACGGCCATTCAGCCATCGCCCGGTCTTCGTTTGCATCTCGCGAAATTGGCTGCTAGTTAATCCCATACGTCGATCGATCGAAGACGCGCGGGAGCCCTTCGAGGGCCGATCAAGGGGGCGACGAACACCGCGGCGGGGGGTGGCTGAAAACCGGTTCGATGCGCGTTGCGAGCAAAAGGAACCGCGATGCTGATGGCTGGAGAAATAAATGCAAATGAAAGGAGGGATGCGGAACACGGACGGACAAAGGGTAGTGTAAAAGGGTGAAAGGGGACAATGAGGTGGGTCGGGGACCGGAAATCGCTGAATGGAAGAGGGAAGAGGGGCTGAAGAATGATGGATTAATCGCGCACAAAGGAATGAAAAAGATACTGCGAATGTAAAGCAGGGAGAACTGGAGGAACGTTGAACGAGTGATAAGGAATAAGTCGAGGAGGATTATTTTTATTATTGGGTTCGGTGTCATTATTTTTCATTCACTTCGTGGAAGTTGGAGACGAGCTACGATTTTTTATTGGAAAATTTATTTCAAAACGTCTGTTTGGATGTTCTTCTTTGCTTTCTGTTTGCGTTTGTTGGAGGACATCGCTATTTTTAATAAATTATTGCTACATTCCTGCCAAACCTTAGAATATTAATTCTCGTACAAATAAAGAAACACCTTCATATTTTGGTCTGCTTTCCGGCAAAATCGGTTACCGTGCGTCGTCTCCCGAATTCGCCTTCGTCGCGTTCAGGCTACCCAGGAGGCCACCCATTTCATCCACGTCGGAGGATTATTACATTTTACAGTGGCCAGCCAGACTTCAGGCGGATGATGTATGACCGAGAGTTGGTTAACGCACGCGTTCACGAGCCGCGCGAAATGGGACGCCAGCGTTTGCGGCCGGATGAACCGAATACGCGGGAACCGAGTGGAAATCTGTTGATGACGCCTGACACGCTGAAAAACCCTGCGCGACAACCGTGCACTGCCCGTTACCGATAACACGCCGCGTACAAATAAGAAATTTTGCAAAATAGATTCGACAACCACGCGTTAAGACTGCTCCCTGTTCAAAATACTCCAGAAATTATTTCCCCTTGCACTGGAAACCTCAACGCTCTAACCTGACCAAATAAAATATTCCCGGACCGTCTAAGATGCTACAATCATGCTTCGTCGTAATTAAATTTTCTCTAAGACTCCAAACGCTTCCGACGTTTATCGAGGCGGAGAGTTTTCAATTTTTCCAGGCTTTTGCGTTTAATTTCCTGGCAAGAGATGACCGTTCATCCTGTGCGTACAGATACACGTGATCCCGCGAAAAGAAAAATCGCGACGAATTTTGTTTTGAAACGGGAACAGAGGAGAATAAGTTTAATCCCGGGCGCGTGGAATAATGGAATTTTCGGTTTCGATTATCGACAACGTGTCACGCGGACGTTACCCTCCCTCCGCGCGTGCAATAAATATGCCCCGCGGATTAAACGCGGCGCTCGATGTTTGCCGTGAGAATGATTTACATTAACGGTTAATGCGTTCTACAACGCTGTTTGTGAACGTCACTCCACGGAATATCCGGCGCCCGGGCCGGTATTCGCTAATTGATAGTAAAATCGAGGGAAACGGATAAATAGACTTTCCCTCGGGGACCGGGCAGTGTCGCGCGAAACGAAACGTTAAAAGTGCGGAAGATCGTTCATATTTCGTAATATTCCGAGCCGCAGGCGATTGTTAATTAAACACGAGCCAGCCTCGAAATGGATTTTAAATAGGAGGATCAAATTTTGATTATACTACTGCAGCAACAATTTGAAAATTGATAGATTGAAGTCTCTGACTTCTGCACAACAGTGCCTTTCAACGCTTGGCTGATCATATACTGACTCTCACTACTTGTTCGATTTCTTAGGACCCTGTATAAGCCATTCTACGTAGTTTAAAATGGTTCAAAATTTTCTTTCGATCAAGGAGTATATGTATATAGTTACATAAATAAAATTCAACGTAAATTACTGATAAATAATAATTACGAGTCTGGCACTGAAATGCTGAAATATTTAAAAACTGTGAATACGAACGTTCGAATCGTAGGGGGGTCCGTATTGTAATTTCCAGGGAAACAACAGTCCGTAATTATTCCGGTAATTACATACGTGTTTGCACCGCCATCTTGGTTACGTAAACAGCTCGATGCTTAAAGCCCCTTCTCTCAGGAATTACACCGCGTCTCGCGCAAGATAAATTTGTCTGAATCGATTGACTCGTTCCTCGAGCACGGGACAAGAATGGGGAATGCGATTGCATCGACGAGCCACGCGGTGTAATATAAGGAGAGAAAACGATTCACCCAGATGCGATACGAAGCACGAATCGCTTTACTCGTAGCGTAAACGTTGCGGCTTCGCGGATAATCGAACGCGATTCTGGAAAGTCCCGCCTCTCGAGCAGTCGATACTCCGCGACGATATTTTTAGTCGGTTCGTCGTGACGCCGGAGCATGAATTTTACACTGCTATTTCAGGCGTGTTTAAAGATTGATACCACGATGCATAATTTGCGGACAGATTCGAACTATAAATAATTGTTTCGGAATTCTGTGAGACACTGTGAGTACACAACAAAGGTTCTTAACCCGAAGAAATTAATATAAAATACTTCACAGTCTCGATTCTTGCATTCTAGTCTATACAGCTGCTCAAAGTCGACGACTCTATTTTCTTATTCGCTACCAAGTAACTTAATACGCGGGATTTTTTTTTAAATACATTATCCCATGCTCGCAGATCCGGAAAGGCGTTCATTAAGTTTTCACGTCCCGAATAATAATGCAAAGAAAATGAGAATGCACGCAATACGGTCGACCACCAACGCCATACTCTTCTGTTGTTTTCAGACAATTACTTGGGAATGGCACCCTCTATTTTCCGCCCTTCCTCGAGCAAGATTTTCGCGCCGAAGTCCACAACGCGAGGTACAGATGCCGCGCCACCAGCTCCGTGGGAACGGTTCTTTCTCGCGAGGTCACTCTTCGTGCTGGTAAGTCTGAAATACAGCATATCGAAAATTTCCCCCAAATGCAACGTAATCATCCGAGAGAATACACAAATTTTTATACAGATTATACACACCGGAGTGTATGCAATACCAAGTGAAATACTCCATTAATTTATCAAAGCACCAAATATATATTTTGTACATTTCAACAACGCAATTCGAAATTACAACTATATAATCGTTCCCATCGTTAACGACCACGCTAAGCAGTATTTGGTCGCGTCGAACGCTAACGAACGAGACCCTAACGCGGACAAATAATTAAAGAAACCTCTGTGGGTAGCGCGGCGCGTTTTATCGAGCTTTTTTTAGCGAGGTCGTTGCGACGCGTTAGCAACATAAAAGAAACAGTGCAAAATATTACGTCGGAAAAGCGGTACGGTTTGCCCGGTCGTCACGTATCCGGATGCATACAGACGCGAGACTCATTATCGTGTCCCAGCACGGCACTCGTTAATTACTATGATTTCTTTTTCTCAATCTCCGTCGACATTGGGAGGGAAATATCCGTGTCACAAGCACGGACTGCTGCACCCCCGCGACGACACGCCATATTAACAAAGTAATTACTTTTTCGATTCTGGTACGAACGCGACGGACAGCGGTCACTGATAAACATTTCCCGTGATCCGTGAACGACAGAAATCCTTTATCCGTTTACCTTGAGATTCGGCGGACCATTTGCTCTAAATTTTGTTTAATTCTTTCTCATGTCTCTTTTATGGAAAAAAGCTTTCAGAACCTTCTTTTTTAACTGCTCTTGCAAAACGGATATTTCAGGACCCTCGTAATAAAAGTTCCATGGGTTGTTTCGAAACTTTTGTTTGCGTAAGTTTCATGGAATAAACTTCGTGTTTTTTAGTGCGTCGTAGATGACAATTTTAATGGCGAATAACGAAAAAGGAGTATATTTCCGTTCGGTATATCAATGCTTCATTAACACGAAGCAAAGGCAACGCGATTCAAATTATAGGATTAAATTCTTCCTCGTGAAATCTGATTATGCCATTAGGTACCGTAGCGCTGATTACCTTGATTATAGCAGTTTGTACGTTTCGAGAGTTATGCGCGTTTATAGCACGAGAAAAAAATCGTCTCGCGTCGCTGAACCGTCAAAAATTAACAAGCCTCGTGGAATTCTTATCCGACTTACTACTTTTTTCTGAACCGTGGACTGTGCAACTCGGCTGATCATGTGCTTTCCTGTACCACTTGCCTGATTACACGACGCGTTACTCGATTCGCGTTACTGGCACGGTTACGCCTGTTCATGTTCCAATTACTTGACTCTCTACTACTCAGCCAACGGGGTACTCGATTCTTTCTAACTCGTCTGCTTTTCAGATGTTAAAGATTTCGATCGTGTAATGAAGATTGAATTAAATTGCAAACGAATAGATTTACAATCGTTTACTACTGTCTACCTCACTACTGGTCTGATCAAGCACTGATCTCTACTACTCGTCCAGCCACATACCTTTCCCTATGACCAAATTACACACTGCAGACTATACTCTGTGTAACAAAGCACTGTTCTACACTGCTACACTTCGAACAATAATTTATATTGTACAAGAATCCAGTCGATTTTTCTGATACAGTATGCAGTTAATAACACCTTTCGCGCCATAACTCGTCCATTGCAATCGAGCCAGAACGAAAGGGATGAGATTTATTTATCCATCGATAGGGAGGAGCGTGCTGGGTTCGTACAATAAACGTCAATTAAAGACGAAAGGTGGGCCGGGGAACGTGACTGGGCGCGTGGTTAAAAGTTCCCGGGGATCCCATTATGCCGGAAGCGTTGTAACAGTCCGCGAGACGTTCCACGAGTAAATACCGGACGGGTGGAACGGCGTTGAAAGCCCTTAAATTGTATCGGAGGAAGTTCGATTCGAGGCAGACGGCGCAAAGAGGAGGACGCGAAACGCAGCGTCGCGACGAGACAAAACTTCGCCCGGGCGGCGGGTTTACGTGAGCCACCATTTAAATGGCCGATTTTAAGCCGACCGACGCCGCCGGCGCATACAAAGCTGCCGGGGGTCTTCCGTGGATAACGGGCTGCACAGAGGGAAACCGAAATTAAAAGGGAATTCGGAATCCTTCCATTTAAGTTCGGGCCGCGTTCGCCTCGATCCTCCAATGGACATCCGGCGATTCTTTCCTGGCGCTCGTTGCGCTTCGGGAATGTTTATTGCGCCGGAGAAGATGGAACAACGTTTATTACGCGGCTGTTAAACGCTCCATTACGGACTTCTTAAATGTTTATGGGGGCTTCTCGGGAGATGTACGGAAGATTTGGAAGAGAGAAACAGTCGATTAAGCGAGCTCGATAATTATCGCGATTTTATAGCCGCACCCGGGAACTCGAGGACCAATTTGCAGTTTGCTGTTTTATAGTGGAAGTACGATTATTTTTTTTGGAAGCAAGACCAGTTTGCTATTATAAATACTACATATTTTATGAAAGAATGATGCAGCTGAAGATGAAAAGGACACGGAGGAGGATAAATTGAAGTCGGCCATCTTGGATGCAAGGCTCGAGGACCCTCCGCGCCGCGATCAAGTTCTTTCGCGAAGAAGAACGCGTATGGACACGAGCGTCGCGGTTAAATTCGACTTTCGAATTCCTCTTTTCGGCTTAAATTGGCTTCCCTCGTCCGGGAAACTTTCCGCGACAACGTCCCCGGGATGACTCGGCGAAAACCAGACGAAGAATTTCTGTCGCCGACGACCGGGGGCCCCGACTTAAGAACTTTCGTGCAACGAAAGAAGCAAGGACCAATCGATCGAGTCCTCTGTGGTCTTTCCAGACTTCCTCGAGTTACGCTCGTCGGGTACATTCTTTCCCCCATGGCGGAAATTCCCCCGCAGTACGTTCCAAACAAATTCGAAGTCGTATTTTGCGAGAAATGCTTCTTAACATACTTACATTCGTTGAACGGTTTCGAAATTATTTACGGCTTCCTTCTGTCCAAATTGGGATTTATATTTCGTGGGAAACGAAGTTCGATGGCCTGTTATTTTGGACAACGTCGTTCGAAGGTCGAGAAGAGGATCTCCGGGTACGAAACGGAGATCCTGAATGAGTTTTGCGGTGGTTTCGACGTGCCAAGTCGACTTGAAAAATTAGGAAGCAGAGCTACGACGTTGGGAGCGCGTCCCGACGCTCAGGTACGGCGGTGGGAGATGCACGGAGGGCGATGATAAAATTCCGGTGACGCAGGGGAGGGCCCGGGCGAAACGAAACGTGCAAATGAAGCCAATATGCGCAGATCTCCAGCCAAGCGGCCAACGACATTTCCGTGGATCCGCAGCCATCGTCGGGATTAAGTTTCTTCGACACAGCGTATCCGTCGGCGTCTATTTCCCCGTGATTCCGTCGATTCCTCCGGGCTAGATCGGTTCGATCCCCCGTGACGAGATCATGCCACTTAGGGGCCCATCCAGTTTGCTATTTCTTGTAAATATCCTGAACGAAATTTTTAAATCATTTCAGACCACAAAGAGCCATTTGATTTAATTCTCATCGACTTAATTTTAATCGACTTCGAAACGCGTTTACAACACGTGCATAAATTGGCCACCCGTGATCGGGCGAAGCTGATACGATAGCTCCTAAATCCGCCGGACGAAGTTTAAGTACATAAACGCCTGTCGTGCAATCCAGAGCCAGCCACTTTCGATTCCATAACAACGGCAATTAATTACAAATCTCTTCGATTCCCGGAAGGGTTACAAACGGCGTATAAACATCGCGTTTATTATCAAGTTTAATTACCCCGCTGGATTCCAGGAAATTGCCACCAGGGACGGGGTAAGAGTTAATTAATTACCGAACTCTGAAAAACAATGAAATCGAGACTGTTCTCGGCGACATTCCAAAAGGTTTCTGTCAGAGATCATCATCGAAAGTGCCACGGCTCAATGAATATTCCCAGAGTCCCTCGGCATCTCGGCGAAGCTGGCAGCCCGTTACGGGAAAGGTGCCCGGGAAAAGGGGTGCGGAGTTCCCCTTTTAGACAATACCACTCTCACTCTCGGAACTCCCTTCCTCTTTCGCGTTGGGAATAAGTTCTTTGGCGGAGACGAGGGTCGAGCCGATGTCATTTCAGATAAATTCCTCGTTGCTTTTCAGCCTTGTCCGGCCCGACGACGGGTCTCGAGCCTCTCCTTTTAGACCCGGTACCGTCCATCAGAGAGTCCACCGAAGCTCGAAAGCGCAGGAATCAGAGAAATTTACGCCGCGCGTAATCGAGTGTTCCCTTACGTGTCCCGCAAAACTCAGCAAAAGGGGTGCAACTACGCCGCGATATTTTCCATTGCTTCATCAGATGCCACCAGCGATCGCCGCCAGAGGGCTGCGCTCTTGACTCTCTCACAAGTGCTCGACTCAGGACAAGATGCTCCTTTCTCCTTCTCGAGAAAACCCTTCATAGGAATAAACGAGGTTACCAAAACACGCCCATGACAGGGATGAGGAATAATTCTGAAGATACATGAGAATCCTCGTTGTTGATGAAGGGAACCTCAACGGAGAATGATCACGAGAGGGCGGAAAAATAAGAACAAGAGTGTTGCTCGCGTTATCAGGCCCCGGGTATCTTTCAAACAGCGACAATTAACGCGCGGATAAGCAACGCGGCCGTGACTGGAAATGCAAACGGGCCGATGAATAGATACGCGGGCTCCCTATCCTCACGACCAATTAACTGTCTCATTCAGGGTATCTGGTGGATCTGGCTAGCATAGAGATACACACGGGCACAGAGGGTGCGTTAGCCCCGGACGTCCTCAAGTGCCCGGCGACGAATGCGACAGAGACGCGACGAGGAACGGAGACACGACCGTTGCCCGTTGAAAGAGCGTCGGGCTGAAAGGGGACGGCTCCCGGAAACGAAAAAAGGAAACGAAATTGCGAGCACGACGATGGGGGAAAGGTACGAGCGAGAGACGCAGACGATTAGATGAAGATGGCGAGCACGAGATATCGGTGGGGGGTGAAAAGAGACGCCGTGAAAGAGACCAAACAGAAAGGGTTACGGTGGAGGAAAGAAGATTGCGGGATAAAGAGGAGAATTGGGAAAGACAGAAGTAAGAAACGAAGGAACGTTGGTAACCGGTGGGACAGAGAGGGGAAACCGAGACGCAAAAGGGAGAACACAGTCACGGAGGGCGAATCGGACTCGGTCGGTGGAGGAAAAAAAAGATGGAGGGAGTGGGTAGGGGATGACGGGGGAGGATGAAATCTTGGTGAATGCCGGGTCACTCGTTTAAATAATTAAACGCGTAATTACCGCCGGCTGGAACACATTTTAATGAACGGTGCCTTTTCCACGGTCCCCCGCCCCTACCTTGCCATCTCTCCGTTTCCATCCGTCAGGCAACACCGCGTCCCAGCCCTGGAAGAACCTCGAGAGAAGAGCGTCGGGAGTCGTCGACCAAGCGACGACTCCGGTCCGAGACTTTAGAAAAGCGGAGTGGAGACGTTTGGAAAGCCAAGTCGAAAGTTCCGCGTTCCGCCCGTCGAGTTGCTGGGGCGGGAGGGGTGGTCGGAGAAACGGCTACAGACGCGAAACAGAGTGGTAACGAGCCACTTCTTTCGATCTTATCAACGATTCTGTGGACTGGTTTCTTCGAGCTTCGGTCGAAGGTCGGGGAATACAGTTTCGTCGCGATACGGATCCGGAGTTTAGGATATTGTCCGAGACTCACGGGGATTATTGAAATTTCGATCGTGTTTAATGTTCCCTGCATATCCTTAATATTTATCTCACCTCGATTCTTTCTTTTCGAACATTCATACTTTATTCTTTGCCTTATGCCTTACGTAAAAACACTCCATTTTAGGAAGCGCGATCTCATTTTATTATCAGTCGCGAAAGTATTTATTTATGGAAAGTATTTATTAAGTATCGTTTGTAACGGTCTGTGAGGACCGTGGAATAGTGGTTTATCGCGAACGTTAGGACGTCGGGAGCAGGAAAGGAATGCCTTGAGAGCGTTACGTGTAATATTTAAATTGTGTCTGCGAAATGAGACGGCGTAACGGCGTGACGACCGACTTGACAGTGCTATTAAGAGCAATACCGTACCTACCTGTCAGATCTGGGAATAAATGGAGCAGCGACGGAACTGCTCGAGCTGAAAATGAATTTCCGGATGCGGCGCTAATCTTATCTCCGTCGGAGAATTTATCTCGACGAACGTCTACCTTTCTTTCCCTCGAAGACCAAGTGAATCTACGACGTGGCAATAAAAGGAACAACAACCGCAAATAGACATCGTATAGGCGCGCGTTCTGTGGTTCCAAGCGAATCGTACGTTGGTTCTACGAAGAAATTATACTAACGATAGTAACGGACAGGTAGAATCAGTGAATCTGATCTGCGTACATCGATAATAGTACGAAAAACGTATCGATTCGAAGGCGCCGTCGTCGCGAAGAATAATAAAAGATTTTATGCCCGAGCAAATATATTGAAAGTGTTACGAGAGTCAGTCAAGATTCCGAAAGTACTACTAAAACCGAGAACACCCTATATGCTATATACCAGAGCCTTCTAAACTATTTTCACACGTGATCCCGGTAACCTTTGCAATTTACTTCAACCCGCATCTCTGATTCGAATAAATAATAAAGCTAAAAATATCTAAGAGAGTTCTATAAACGTAGTAACTTTCGAGCCGCTAACTCACGATGTTAGAAATGTATTCTGAAAGCTTCTTGATAGTTTCGGTAATAAACACGCCAAGTATAATCCCAATACGATTAACGATTCGAACGTGCGCGAAGGAAATTATAGCGCACGTAACAAATCGAGTTCCTCGTGGTGTGAAACAGCCGCTATAATCTCGATCGCGATTCTTTGGACGGATTCCGAAACTAAGTAGAAACTTCGAGCCATTACATTCTCGATTTACTCTGGAATCGCGGGCGTAACGATCGGTAGAACGTCGTGGCATCGTCCCGTCGATTTTTACCCCGTGAGAATTTCCCGCGTCGGAATCGGGGGAACGGATGTCACGTCGCGGCGCGGTGATTTATAACTTCTGCATCGGCCAGCCCGCCCCCCGAAGGTGTTGGTAAACAACGTCGGGATCCCTGAAAAATCTCCCGGCCGGAAGAGGGAATTTTATGCAAACGCAACGCGGCGGAGCGACTGCCCGTCCCGTTCTCTGTCGCCGCGATTCGATTTTATCGTTAAACAAATACTCGTCGCCGGGCGAGCTCCAACGACGGCGTTTTTCCTTACGGAGGTGATTTATGGATCCCTGGGAAGATTAATCAATTCTCAGTCCCCGTTCCCCGCCCCGCCGCGATCGTCTGAATTCCGTCGCAATTCCACGCCGTTCGAGAATCGGCGAGTAACGATGGTAAATTGTATCGTGGACCCACCTACGACGGTCTGGTTCAAGAAAAATCAAACTACACGGATGAGAATAAATTTTCGTAATGTCTAAATTTACTTCCAGAAACGTTCTCCTTTGATTGATAATCGTTTGCCAATGATTGACGCAAATTGCTTGCATTTACCTTAATTTTAAAGATATTGTTAAATATACTGTTTATTTACACCCCCCAATATATCGTTTTAAAGTTACGACCGATTCCTATCGACGATAAGGTCGCAAATCGAGAGTGACTGTGGGTTCCAAAGGCTAAACCGACAATTCGACGGCCGCCAGGGTTCGTTTAAAATTGTAAAACTTCAAACAAGACAGAGCCCCTTCAGCGTACCGCATGACGGAACTGGCGTTATTATGCTCCGGCAGGGCTGGTTGTTCTGAAGTTCGAGTCTAACCGAGATTTTCTTTTCGGATTTCAGTGCTGACGGTGCCCGGCTACGACGTGTGGGTGAATAGATCCCCCGTGATGGAGGGATGCAACGCTGTTTTATCTTGCACGGCCCTGGAAGACGTCAAAGAACATCTGACAGTCACATCCTGGTTCCGCGACGACGCCATTCTTTTACCTGGAAGCACGGACACCGGTAAGCATGGAAATAGTTTGCCAGTGAGACGCGTGTTCTTGTTCAGCTACCGATGGCGAATAAAATGAGAGAAAACTCACCGTAATACGAGCGGAATAGAGGAAATACGCGGGGGCTGTGAATATCGGCTATAGTCGGCCCGAAGAAAGAATCGATCTGCTAGAACCACTCGTCCCAATATAGAGAATTCTCCTCCCCCAGCGAAAGCGTCGAACCGACACCTGGACAAACAACGCTTTCCAACGCGTTGAATAAAATTAAATTCTTCTGTAATTAAATATTTACAATGGAACTATAGAAACGAAGTTTAAACTTACGTTTCACCCTGTGACTACCCTAATAGACGCCCGAGTAATTTATTTCACGTCGAAGGTTATTTTCATTAAAATTCGCCTTTCAATTCGCGTCCCATTATTTAAATACGTCAAAGTATTGTTACGTAATTTCTTTTAGAAACAATAATTTCGTTTGCAGAGTGTTAAACCGTGCGTGACAACAATAATTGTATACCATTGTAGGGTTTTAATACGGCACGCTGAAGTAACGATATTTACATTCGTCTGTGTAAAACGTTCCCCGGCGTTCTCGTATCGCGTTTGTAAATATACAGAGCGAAATTATTGGAACACCCCTTAAGCGTGGCATTCTACAAAGTATTTCATAAAGCGCGCGACCAAGTACTCTCGAGCTACACCTGAGAAATAAACCCCTTTGAAGCGCCATCTTTTTGCGCCCGAGGAATAGTTGACTTTAACTGCTGGAAAACTGGAGCGCGGTTCTGATATTAAAATTTTAATATCGCGACGGCGTTTAATATACATACATCAAAAAACTTCGCGGCTTTTCGGTAACTTCTATAACGCGTTTAGTATTTTTTATTCCCGTCCCGTTGTACAGGAATCAGCAGACCCGTAAAATAAGTATTCTTTAGAGCACGTGCAAACTGCGGAAATTCACGTTAGGATTTCTTATTTCTCTTTTGTTGCAATTCGGTGGTTAGCGTGGAATTTGATATCGAGACGATAGGAATCGTGGAAAATGATATTTCCCGGGCACCGGGAACGCGGAACTTGGTTCATTTATTAGTCCAGGCAGTAGTCGCGTATTAATTTTCTTCTCCTTCGCGCAACAATTACGTAAATTCTCATCAAGAACGCGAACGGAAATTCAGCGAACGCCGTGAATGCTGGCATCGCGAGCATCATTTATAATCTTGCCGGAGTGGCCCGTATTTGCTCGACACGGGGATGCATTATGTTACAATGATAATCGTAAACAAGTCACGCGCACGCGGAAAATGCAATATTGATGGCACAATACGCGTGCATCTGGATGGTGAATGAGCTGCTGCCGGCGTCGATAATTAGATTACTTCCCCCTGGTTTATCCGGATGCCGCGTCAGAGATTTCTTATTTCGTGTCGTTGCCCGAGAAAATGAGGTCTCGCGAAAAATATCACGAAAATTCGCTCCTCTGTGACACGGGTATGAATCGTGGAAGTTGTAAAAAAAAAATGAATAGTTAAATTTTAACCTTCCCCGGGGATCGCTGTACATCCAAGACTGGCGAAATTTTATTCGAAAAATAAATAACTAACGTACAGCTCTTTATTAACGACGGCCACTATATCGAACAATTAAATTTTCATCCAATCGTTGGGAAATATTTTGTCCCACAGCTGAAGTTTTCAGTTTTATTCAACGAGCAACGGATGTAGATTCTTTTTATTTATTATTCGTATATATTATAACGAATTCTTGCAGTCACGAGAGCGAAGTCGCCTTTCTTTGTCCTTAAATTATTACCGAACAGCCTGGAAATAAATGAGAAACCGCGTTTCCTTCGCTGGTGGAGGACCTCGCAAAAATGGGGTAACGGAAAAAGCAGCGGCGAAAGTAAATAAGAATCTTTCGACGAGTCCGCGGTACTGGTTCTACCAGCTTCGCGAATTTATCTGTTGGGACACGGTGATAAATCGCTTCTCCGTGCCGCAAAATACTAAATACGATAGAACCGGAGCCGAAAGAAAGCACGAAAACATTCGTTCCGATACGGAGAACCACCCTCGAGGGAAGAGGAGGGTTTCTCGATGACGTTCGATCGTCGTTCCTCGGCTTAGGAGATCGACGCTGGAACGAACAAAGAGAAACGGAGAAATGACAAAGGGCTGTGGAGAAAGAAATTAGGGACGAAATGGGAAAGATGATTGTATTTGAAATTTTAACGGCAGAAGATTGTTCAAAATTGTTTTACTCGACAATTGTTTGTATCTTGCTTTGCAATAATAAATAATCTCGAGTTTATAGAAAGGAGATTGACCGATCAGACGCACCAGTCAACCTCTCAAATCTACACAGTAACCACTTCGAGTAGAATGGGACTGTCCATGGTCAGACTATAGAATAATAATGAAGTAAAGAATTTTTTTCTCGAAAGTGCGTAAAATTTCGGGGGTATATATATTCACCAAAAATGATTGTAATTGATCCCCGTAAATGAAAATAATTTTTTTGGAACGATTTGAAATGTTTCAATTTCGCCGAAGGCAGAATAAAGGCAGAATAAAGAATCTTTCATACTCAAAGAAGTAAGGTGATAACGTTTCTTATACAAGTAGAGCAAGTTCCCTGGGAGATGCAGAACGAGGTCTGTTTAATCCCTTTTATTCGGGAATAAGGGCGACAGAAATGTTTCCTGCAGTCTGGGGGAAAAGTCTTGAAAATCCACGTCGTCCAAGGAAAATTTAATTACCGCGCACTTACTACTACTTTCGCATAGTTCGGGCAACTCCGAAATTATTTTGCGACGAGTACACCCTCGTTCCGTATAATAAATCCCTCCCCGCCCTCTCTGTCTTTCTCTTTTTCCCGGTTTTTGTCGCGCAGGAAGTGGATCCGCGCAACCTCAGCCCGTAACCAGCGATCCGGTGTTTGCAGTTGGGAGCCCTCGTATCGTGTACGACCGTATATTACTATCTCGTCGTCGTGTCCATGACGATGCCCGCCTCTGAATATTCCCTCGTGTTGCCCCGGGATTTCCATATTTCTTCTAGCGTTTCCATGTTTGTTTTCGCCATTTCCCGATATTAAAACGCTCGAGTGGCGCGACCTACGTTCCTGCCGCTCTGCTGGCTCCGGTGTCTCTCTGTGCCCTTCGACTTCCACGTTATTGTCGCGACTCCTGCGGGACTGGCGGCCGATTTCTTACGGAACCGGAAAAGGAACGTATCCAGCAGATGTCGCGTTCCTTGCGCCGAGGGGCGCCGGTATTCCATATTGGCGATTCGATATTCCTACTATCTCTCAATTCACGAACATCCACCGACTCGAAGTTCCTCCGACGCGCATCGAAAGATGATACCAACTCGGTTGCTTTTATTGAAAACGTCTAACAATTTAGAACAGACCTTTGTATCGACACGGGAATTTTTATTAAAATATAACAAATTCATACCTTTTCTATTATAATTTTAGCCCTCATATATAACGCAATATTCGTTGCTCGACGAACAAATGAGTGTTTTTTTTTAATACTGAAACTATTTGTTTAACGCAAGGCGCGGCCAGTCGAATAATCGAATTTTTGTCCGAGGTTTTAATTCGTAAGCGCGCCTGGAATCGGCGAATAAACCCGGCCGCGGGTGAGGGTGGCGGCATGTTTCCCTCGAGGGTGCTTCGAGGGCTGTTTATGGAAAGGCACCGACGAAAGTCTCGCGCCATAGAAAATGAAGTTTGAAGACCGGTCTACTCTTTTTTTCCCCGAGACTGTTTCGGGGATTGTTTACGCGGGGCCCGTCGATGAAAAAGTTCCACGCGTCGGGAATAAACGTTTAAACTTCTCTCAGACCGTCGGCGAATACGCGCGCGGACCGGGAGCTTTTTTTAATCGAAATTAAATTGTCTCCCGCTACCGTGAGCCAGAACGTTTAAATTACGATTTAATCGCGATTATTGCGCACGGAAAACAGTAGCCGGGAAACGATTGAATTTACGTTGGAAAAATATTGACACTCTTTGCTAATTTTTTTACCTTTGCGAACGTTTAAAACGTATTAAAACGCCGAATATATACTGTTATAAACTCCTTCCACTATTCTGTTTACTAACGATAATTCGTGAGGAGATATTTAGAGAATTGTTTTTAATTTCTTCATTCTTTTAGTACACGCTATATAGCGAAGACCACGAATTCTTCGCAGATAAAGAATCCATAACGCAATTATGCAAATAAAGTCGTGAGCAACGTGGAGTACTGTTCCGCAGTGTAGCAGTAGTAGAGCCGTACCATTAGTCAGACCAGTGTCTGACTCTCGCAACGTCTACTCTACTGCGTCGATTCGAACGGTAACCGTTTTGCATAAAATATCGCCGTCCGTACGTTTCTTCCCCAAAGAAGAACATTCTCGTCGCGAAAGTACCGTGCATGTTCCGTTCTTTCAACGAATACCCCCGCTATATTGAAACATTCCTCGTATCGGCGCTTCAGCTCGCGAAAACTCGAACTTTGCGTTTTATTACCAGACGACTAACTTTGATTCTCTTTGGAGGGGTGCTCGGGGGTGTCTGAAAAGCATCCAGCGAGTCTGTCGACGGGAAAAGAGTTGAAGGAACGCCGGCGAAACGGAAAAGAAAACTCGCGAAAGCCGACAGATCGAGGACGCGAAGCTCCCCCAGCTTTGTCAATTATCCCGATTCGAACTTAACGACCGTCGGGCTCCGGGACGAGGACGGGGCCCGTGCGCCTCGTCGTCGTCGTCGACGGCAGCGACGATGAAAAACAGACGAGGGATTGTACAAAGGCATAAAGCCGGAGAGGAATGCTTCAGCGGCTCGCAACGGGGCTGAACGCATTCGCGACTGAAACTCCTGAATGACTGCATGCACGTGCGTGTTCCGTTGGCTGAAAAACCGGAAAAAGGGTCGAGCACCTATTTCCGGCGCGGGGACGGGCGGGGTAGGGGTGCCGGAGCGGGCCATTATTAAAAGTATAAAGCCACTTCCACGCGCTGCAACAGCGAGCGGGAATTAAATGGAAGAACACGACGATCTTCCCCCGGCCGTGGTGGTACAAGAATTTTGAAACATCTCGAATGATCGAGAAAAAGCCGGAGGGAAAAATACATAGCTAATTTTGCTTAGAGCATACACGATACCGTTAAAGGTACCTTCAAATTTCGCGCGAAACACCTACAGCAATTGTTTGTAATTCATTCCTTGCTAAGAGAGCGGAATTTAGAGTATGTTACGATGCAGAATAATCGCCATTAAGGGTTGAAACCGTGTTAGAATAACAAGTGGAATACAGCGAATCTGTTTGGACGAGTGAAACAGGTTCATGGTTGGTCGGACGAATGAAATAGAGGCTATCTTTGTTGAGCAAATGATAAATGTGGTGAGGACGTTCCACGGGCAGATAAGTAGAATAGATTCCACCGGTGTCAGGCAAATAAAATAGCGTTAACCTTAGCCAGATAAATGTGACAAAGACGTCCCGCGGATAACTAGTAGAAGAAGACCGTTTCTGGTCAGACCTAGGAAACTGGAATCACTTCTGCTCGGAGTCTTCGTGAAAAATGACCAACTAAGTTCGATCGATCCGATATTTCTCAGTTTCTAGCGAAATATTTTTCTATCCGCGTTATTACAGCGTTGGTCTCAAACGCGGTTACACTTGGCTGTGCAGGGGAAAAATAACGAATAACTCTCTCCTCTTTGAAACGGCACCGATGTATATCTTTGGAAAGCGAAAGAGCTTCAGTCGCGGGCATCGTTTCGCCGTTTCTAATATTTACCGTGGAACGACGTTAAATAAAGAAAGCGGTAAACACTCGCGCGGAAGGAGATCGCGCGGGAAAAGTATCTCTTCCCGTTAAACGCTGACGTAGAAATTGAAGAGAAGAAACAACTTTGAGCCATGTCGACGGTATAAAAAAGGAAGAAAAAGGGATAAAACTGTAATCATAACACGAGGTGCAAAGGGAACGGAAAATGAGGATGGGAACAAGAGGTCGGGATGAGGTGGGAGGAGGGGCCAAGTCGCTTTGCAAATGTGTGCAGACACTCGTATGAGCTCGCTGCTGTCGGAGGACGTCATCCGCCGGGCACAGAAGAGGGATTTTCAGGCGAGACGACTGTGCCCAGGACACCAGGAGCTAGTTTTAACCAGGGAATGAGATGTCAACATTACTCGCTCCCTCGCGAAGGAGTACCAATTACCGGACTGACAGAAGATAAACTTCTGAATGATTCAGCCTACTCCGGTCAATGAAGACGTTCAGTAGACGATGCTGAAACTTTCAGACGCTCCAACCTTCGATTTACAAACGCGCGAGCGAGACTTGCTTCGAAAGTTGACAGGGTATACGTCAGAATTATAGATACATATTTGGACGATTCTCCATAAACGTAATAGTTTATTTTTACTTAAAAAACGCAAATGTCCTACAGTTACTTGGACCTTCGAAGAACATTGTACTCTTAGGTTACTTTGGGTATTACGACTGACTTTGAGATTGAGATTGGCACCCAAAATGGGCACTTGTTAAGGGACTAGTTAAACTCTTGAACTCGGAAACTTCGAACTCGTAATTTTGGTAGTGAAGTTCTGGTAGTCTGAACTCGTTAAAATTACTCTGGAACTTCTAGCATTAAAGTTCCCATACGGGCCGTAGTTATATCTAATACTTGCCATTGTTATACTAAAATATATATTCCAGGACTGTAAAAATAATTATCAATCCTTTGGAAACCATCAGTAATTCTTGGGGCTTAATTCAGATTAAAAGAGAAGGAAATTCTTGTAGACTTTGTTGGGTTTTATTTTCTATTATACGGCGAGCAAAAAGTCTGGCAATTATGTCGAAAGAAACGGAGACGAATATATTCCAGCTCGTGCATAGCTGAGACCTGCATTTCGGATCAGATCGGACGAAAGGGGTCTTAACAAAGAAAGTGGAACCCTGGGTAACTGAGACGGGGCGCGTTTACGTAAAAGCTTCCACCCTACTTTGTAAAATCTTCGAACGCCCGACGGACGCACGTTCGCGACAGATTCTCCGGAGCACGTATTTCAATCGAACGGTTCGTTCGCTCGCGAAAGTATCCATTTGCCCCTCTGGCTTTCGTATAAAAGCGAATCAAACGTCGACGATGAGAATTTTTGGAGCAGAGGACGAGAGAAGCAGCGACAAAAGTTTCAACGGGCGTTGACGAGAACGAGACGGATACAAATTTTCGCAGGACTTCATGACCAAGTTTTCCTTTGAAAGTAATGATGGAATTAAACTTCATCAGCTAACGAGAGGCAAATCTCTTAGCAAAATACTCTGAAAATGATAAGAAATTAAAAGATTAAGAGTACTAGATCGCAGAGACTCGTGACACTTCCCACACTCGCCAGCAGAGATCTACGCTCAACTTTCACTTTTCTCGCAAGTGCTCGATCATGTATTCGTATATATTCCTGGATTGCTTCTTCCTAAACATACTTCTACGAATCTGAGGACCCAGTTCACCTAACGAGTAGCGAAGGTTCACCGTAAATGGGAACGAAGGTACTTTGGGTGGTCCTCGAGGGTAAAAAGCTTGTTGCGGGCCTATCTATTTATACGAGCGGAACAAGGTTACGCGATACATTTCCGGCCGCGGCGTCCATAAAAGGGAAGGGGTGGGGAAAAGCGTCGAGGGGTCGTTCGCGTTACGATTCCCTCTCGCATCCGGGGCGGGCAGGTACGTGCGCTAACTCCCCGGTTCGGATCGTCCTGTACACGCTCAGGCATTCATGTCCCATACATATTTATGCCGGTCGGGTGCACGTAACAGGTACGCCGTTCTGTATACAGGTATAGAAGGCCGGAGGTCTGCGGGTGGCAGGATATCATGGAGAACATCACGTCGTGTCGGGGTGTGATACGTTTGTTTCGTAACTAGGCGGGTAACATTGTGCCCCGTACACGTCGCATGGAAACACCTGCACGTCGTGGACGCCGCTGTGGCCCGGTCCTCTTCGTCATCGTGCACGAACGGTTATCGTCGGCTGCTATCCTGACCGAGGAACAGAGGCCTTCAACGGGGGCATATCGAGCCACGACGCACGGCAGCCTTCTGTCGTTTACACGTCGCCTCCCCGACCGCGCACAGTCTTCAATCTACGGAACCCCAGCCCCCTGTTTCAAACCCCTCCTCCCCAGGGGGAATCGATGGAACGATAGACTTTCGACGTCTGAAAGGACTCTCGTAGCTTCGGTGCATTGCGGCCAGATCGTGTCCGCGATGCAGTTGCGACAATTGCGGGTGTCGTGCACCCGGGGAAACGAGACGTGTGTTCTCAGGCCTGATTCGACACCTCTGAGAAACATATATGTTCCTTTCGAGGGGCTCGACGGGTTGCAAATTGTTGGGAAAAATTGGTAGTCGTGATTTTCTCGTTCTGGAAGTCTCTCAATGAGAGCTATTGCTTTTAGAAATATTCTATTTTAACCCTTAAGTGGATTCTCGATCTCAACTGAATTATTTTGCTTAATTGGTAAATGGAGATCAACTTTTCATTAAAGCATTTAAAAAGTAACGAAAGAGTGTAATTTAGAGTACGTTACGATGCAGAATAATTTCCATTAGAGGTTGAAACCGTGTTAGAATAAAAAGTGAAATACAGCGAATCTGCCCGGACAAGTGAAACAGGTTCACGGTTGGTCAGACGAATGAGATAGAGGCTATCTTTGTTGACCAAATGAAAAATGCTATAAGGACGTTCTGCGGACAGATAAGTAGAATAGATACCACCTGAGCCGGACAAATAAAATAGCGTTAACCTTAGCCAGATAAATGTGACAAAGACGTCCCGCGGATAACTAGTAGAAGAAGACCGTTTCTGGTCAGACCTAGGAAACTGGAATCACTTCTGCTTAGAGTCTTCCTAAAAAATGTTCAGGCGTGGTGCAAACGTCGAAAATCGTTTCTCAGTTTCCAGCAAAATATTTTCCTGGCCCCCCGATAGAAATAACAAGTTCGCCAAGAATTCGTATTCGTTGAAGGCGCTGCATCGAACGACGGGGAAGGTATTCGTTGTCGCGGAAAACATATTTTCAGAGAAGCTGTAAGAAAAGGGAAGAAATCGAAGACCCTCTTAATCACCGTCTCAAAGAGCCGGGTCCGCGACCGCAAAAGTGCTGAATGGATCGCGTGTCTCGATGTTTCTCGAGTGTCGGAGACGGCGTCGTGACGCGGCAGAAGTCTCGCTCGGGATAATGAAAATGTGTCTTCCGCGGGACAGACGGCCGGCAAGAAAGACGACAAAGCTGGCGAGAGCCGTTTGACGCGAGCACCGCGCGCTCGCGACCCCGGCGAAGAAGAAGAAAAACTTGGAAAAGAATCGATAAACCCGGGGCCACCCTTTTCTCTTCGTCCTCCCGTCCAGGACACGCGACGACGACGACGACGGTGCTCTCGAGGGTGCGAAATTCACCCGACATCGGATACGACCTCGCCTCAAACGCATAAAGCACCTTCGTAATGGACCCATTCACCCAAACTATGGTTCTGTCCCCGACGAACGTCGCTTCGACCCTTTCTTTCGCGAGATCGCGTTTCTCCACGCTGCTTAAAGAAACAGACGCGCATTCAACGACCCGTATCGCGAGTGGTTGCCATTTTTACATTGTCTCCCGTTTCTCTTTCGAGCCGAGGCAATAGTTACTTGATAGTACGTTTCAAGGACCACGATACAGAGTCTTCCAGCAATTTTTCTGGATCATATATTTATTTTGCTCCAGTGAAATTCTCTGGACAAGAGATCCCGCAATCAGACAGTGTGAAGTATCTAAGTATTCTCTGGAGATACTCCAAAGATTTCGTACTGAATTTCATCGTTTTTCCAATAGCACAAACCCATAGTATACGAAGGGACACAAGAAATACACTCTCTAGAAGTTATTACAAAAGAAATATATTTATTCAACGACTTATAAATGTTATACAACAGGGAATTATTTATATCGACGAAATATTTGGCCAAGATCGTGTTTTTCGACAAGTTTCGCACAAGCGTGGGATCGTACGTGTGCTCGAGGAAGACGTTAACCGAGCCGTCGACCGAAGTTACAGGCTATTTATCTCCGTATTTTTATTCCGGCGGGTCGAGCGATATTAAATTGCTTCTTTCGTGGCGTCCGCCAACCCCTACGCCCGCGCTCGCATCCGGGAACGCTCACCCTCGTCTGGCCGCGGCCAGCCAGCTGACTGCCAGCCTTATTTCCTATTTCTTTGGACGCGTCTACGGCGAGCATCGCTGGATACCGCGGAATCGAGGAAAGAGAAAACACCGTGTCCAGGAAATAAGAAACGGCCACGAACCGAGCGCAATAAATATCGCCCGGGGGGATGGAAAATTTATACCATGGCTCCGGTGGACGTTGATAATTTCGTCGGTGAAAAAAGATTGTTAGAGATTCTTTTGGACAAAGTTTCGAAAAAATCTCGAGGCAGGCGATGACGTCCGCTGTTCCGCGGTCTTGACGTTCGTTCCGCGATGCGAAAGAACTTCCCAGCGGATGATGTGGCTGGTCCAGCGAATCCACGGGTTCGTGGTCTGCCCGTTGGCTCGAGTAAATTGAAAATTTCACGCCTGACGGTATGTCCGTCGGTGATTCGACGGGATTTCATCGACAGATGCCGAGGATTTTGCATAACCTTTCGCTCCCGCGGATTGGAATCGAAGCGAAAATATTGGAGGTATCGCGACGCCGTGAAAACGCTATATTTTCCCGGACCGGGCGAAATCCGTTATGGAGCTTTTGTTTTCGATTCGAGCGGCTTCGACGATTCCCCGGAACATCGGGGGCAAAGCCTCTTTCGACGAGAGGTAGTTACGTTTGAAAGAATGGATCTGATCCGGTATATGTCCTTAGAATATCGTCGAAATATGAGAACGCTCTCGGATAAAGGCTGACTCACGGGGTTGCTTTTATCGAAAAATCGATTTAATAGGTTTCGGTTCGCGTACGGAGTGTACGGTCTGTCCCGCGAGAGCGTGATTTATTGAAAGGCGGAGCAATATTCAGCTAGGTGTTTCCTGAATTATTTTTTACCTGATACAGCGATCTACGTTTCGTTGCAGGCGGAAGATTCGTAGTTACGTCCCAGGGCGACCTGCACATTAGAGCCGCCAGACCGGAAGACGGTAGGGCCACCTACTCGTGTTTAACCCTTCACGCGTTGACTAGCGAAAGGAGAAGAAGCGAACCTGCAACGTTAACAGTCACAGGCATGTCGACACCGTTTTTTAAAAGTCTAGAATAAAATAATACCAAACGATCAAAATTCAAGAAAGTTACTCGACGTTATTAATAACTATAATCTTCCCTATCACGCGTAGTGGATCTTAGATTACTGTTTAATACATCGAAGATCAAAGTGGCCCGTTTTCGAAGCACACCGTCCCAGTATATATTTCTCTTTTCACGGTTCCATTCACCTTTCAGAGCCGAGCGGATCCAAGCCACCAAAGCTGATGCAAAGATCGCAGATCGCCATCTCCGCTGAAAGCGGCTCGGACGTTCACCTCACTTGCTCCGCACAAGGAAGCCCGCCCCCGCAATTTACCTGGTACCGCGATGTTAACGGTTGGTTTAATTAGGAGATTGTTTACTGTATAATCCGGAACGCACCGTGCGCCGCATAACACAACACGATGCCCGTGATACCGACATCGTGCGAACGTTGCTTTCGAATTAGACCACAATCGAACGCTACGCTAAATCTCACCTGGAAAATAGCTCGGCAAAATCACGAAGTATTTTCGCGGTCGTGACAACTAACGGTCATTTTTAACTCGAGCGATTCGATGGGGAAAAATAAAATTTGCCATCGTCGACGTCGAGCATAATATATCTGTTTGCGCAGGACACTCGATACCGGTTGAGTCCTTCGGCAGGATTCAACTGTGGGGCGATTTGATGCAAATCCGACGTGTGGACGCTCAGGACGCAGGAAGGTACATTTGCAGGGCCAGCAATCAGGTCGGCGAGCAACGTGCAGAAACACACCTCTCGGTCACGTCGAAGCTCAACGCGCGAATACAGCCCCGCGTTCAGGTACGACGCAACGTAATCGTTAAATTATTCTGCCTGTCAGAAATCCAGTGTCAACGTTCTCGAGACGCTCGAATAATTTCCGACAGGGCGCGAAACTTCGACGATCGCTTCGAAAATCGCGACGATTCCCTAAACGTTCGCACTCGATTCCGAAAATCGATTTCGACGACTCGCGAGTCGCTCGTTCGAGGCTCGTCGAAAATTGCAAAACTCGAGTCGCGCTCTTGGTACGTAACAAACGGCAAGTTTCAGAACTCGTGATCATCGACGCGATCCCCGACAAATTGCGTCGTGTCATTAGACCCGTCGAAAGCCCGTCGGTACGTAGCGTGTGGGGGCGGAGTGACGCACAGCTGCGTGGAATCGTGACGCGGGCATTAACTTTCGTGCACGAATCGTTAACCGTTTCCCGGTATTTACAGATCATCAATTCCGGAGAGTCTGCCACTATGAATTGCACGGTGGAGGGTTATCCGGTCGAGAGCGTCGAGTGGTTGCACGACGGTATGCCAGTATTGACCGCGCAGGACACGAGGATCAAATTGCTGGCTCCTCTGGTCCTCGTGATAGGCTCGGTCGGCCGAAAGGACAAGGGGATGTATCAGTGCCTCGTTAGAAGCGACAAGGAAAACGCTCAAGCCACCGCGGAATTGAAACTGGGAGGTATGCTGCCGATAATTGCCTGCGTTCGCCCCCTTTCTTGATTACCTCCTCGAGCACGGCCATTAAAATATACACCAGTATGTTTATTTCCCTTTCCTTCACAACGTACGTTTATATATTTACATCATTTTTATCCCACCTCAACAAAGCGCGAGTCGAGCTTCAACGCAAGTAGAAATGTCGATCGATGGTCGGACGAATCGTGTATTCGGTGAATTGTCTCGAAAAATTCCTTCTATTCGACTTGTTTTTAATCCTCTGGTTAGTTCCAAGCCATTTCGAAGACCAACACGCCCAACGATTGTTCTTTCTTCCATCCACAGTGACGAAACGACGTTTTCGAGAACGGAGGGTGCAACGGGGGAACAAAGAAAATATTATCGCTAGAGTGGCAGTAATGTTTGTTCGATCGTTTCAGACACTGTGCCGGAGCTGCAGTACACGTTCATCAAGCAAGCTCTGCGACCAGGACCGCCGGTGTCCTTGCGATGCTCGGCGACAGGATCCCCGCCCCCATCCTTCACTTGGCTCCTGGACGGAGAACCTCTGAGCGAGATCGCGACCGGACACAGGTGCGCGTCTAGATCCCATCGATCAATATTCCGCTTCTTAACTGAAAACAATGTCCACGCAGGTACGCGATAGGGCAGTACGTCGATCAGTCCGGGGACGTGATCAGTCATTTGAACATATCATCGGCCGGCGCGGAGGATGGCGGCCTGTACGCCTGCGTCGCGTCCAATACTCTGGCCACGGTCGAGCATAAATCGAGATTGAACATCTACGGTAATTGAAACGGCGATTGGCGTCGAGAATCGCTTGATCCGTGGCTAATTTGTATCGACCAGTCGCTGGTATCTAAGATCCTTCGGATAACTGGCACTGTAATTTTTTTAGAATACAACGTGGGACCTTAGAAATACAGTTTTGCACTATCTTAATTGTTCGCCAAAGGAAAATGTGTGTAGATTTTCCCAGTTAATATTTATCCCGGAATAACCGTTATATTCTCGGAACTGTCTGCCGCCGCGCAATAGTAAATTGGTCGAGAAGAAAACGCGTTTCAAAGTTTATAATGCACTTGGAAGAAGCACTTAGAGTTAATAGAGCAAAGTCTACCGAAGGTAGCCAAAACCGTTGGCTTGTTCCAATTTAATGCGTTCGTTGCGCGCCTAGGGAGGATAATTCCTAGCGATCGCTCGGTTCTGCGATTCTATTTTCGGAGGAGTTCTATTTCTAATCGTTGGTTATCGTTATTATAAATGGCGGTGACGGTGGTACTCGCGTTCGATATTCCGAATCGGACTGCGGGGCCGCAACAATTTCAATTATCGCCAGCCGCATTAGGTCCGAATAGGTATGATCGAATTAAGCGTATTAGGAAGCACTTCACGTCGATTAATAATTTCAGGGCCACCATACATACGATCGATAGGGCCGGTCCGTGCGATAGCTGGCACCGACACCACCATAGCCTGTCCTTACTCGGGTTACCCGATCACGTTGGTCGAGTGGTCCCACGGCGGCGTGGATTTGCCCTTTGACATTAGGCACCGTGTCGACAGCGAGGGTCACCTGACGATCGGGAACGTGGACCCAAACGACGCTGGCGTCTACACCTGCATAGTGAAGTCGAGGACGGGGGAAACGGCGAGCAGGGACATACGACTCACCGTCAGCAGTGAGTACTTCACTCGTACAAAATTTTACAAGAAACAAATTACGAACAATCTCCGTGGTAGAGGAAAATTAATATCGAAAAGCGAACTAGGAAGACAAATCTCGATTGATGGGTTAGAGAAGTTCCTTGAGTCGGGATACATGAAACAAATACATTCAATTATATATTAATAACCATTTATTTATTAGAAGAAGAATTCTATTTTTAGCGTTATTTTAGCGACAGACTATTCTCGGAGAAGTTGGAGCAGTAAGTAGTCGTAGGTGGACTCGCGTTAACAAGAAACGCGGCTCCGTTTCTCCCTTCCTCGTGGTTTTCTCGCTCGCGTCCGCGAAGAAGTCACGAAGCTCAATGGAAGAAGTAAATTGCACACCAGCAAGAATTCGTGTACGGTTAGTTTTTAAGTTTCCCTCGTTTGTCAAGCCGGGAAGGAAACAGGGTTGGCGAAAGAATACGTGGCTGGAAGATAGTGAGTTTCTGACCAGGAAATAGTTCCTCGCTTTTTGTTCGCGACTCTTAAATTACTCTCGAACAAAATACTTCTGTGAAACTCGTTCGTCCATCAAGCACTGTTGCGATAAAATGAAGATTTATGGTCCTTCGGGCAAAAGAATATTAAATATTCAAGAAATCTTTACTCGATTTTTTGGAAAAGTATCAATCAAAATTTCTGTTCCAGGTCCCCCGGTTATGAGTCCATTCAATTTCCCGCCGAATCTGCAGGAAGGAAGCCGTGCCCAGGTCACGTGCAGCGTTACATCCGGCGATCTTCCGATATACTTCTCGTGGCTCAAGGACGGCGAGCCTCTGCCATCCTCCTTGCGCGTATGTTTCCTCCGATCAATTACTTCGCTATGTAATTATTTAAATTCCGGACTTCTGGCCATTTTACCACCCCCAATTTCTTGTTTCCCGAGGTCCACCAGAGTTTCTAATTAAGCAAATGTTCGAGCAACGCGATATCGTGTCGCGCGATCGGAATCGGAAGCCACAAACGCGAACAAGTTTCTATTAACGGGTAAACCCTGACTCGCTGCCGTACGTTTGCGTTACAGATCGAAGACAGAGTAGCCGAGTTCTTCAGTCTGCTCGTTTTCAAGGAACTCTCGTCCCGTCACAGCGGCAAGTACACTTGCGTGGCGACCAACAGCGCGGCCAAAGTCAACCACACCGCGGAACTTTTGGTCAAAGTGCCGCCGCAATGGATCTTCGAGCCGCAAGACGTCGCCACACTTCTCGGCAACCCGTTGAACGTTCACTGCGAGGCAAAGGGGTTCCCACCGCCGCGTGTCACCTGGCTACGTTCAAAAAGTCGTACCGCCAATGACTATCATCCCCTGGTAGACGGCTCCGACGGCAGACTGACCATTTTGCCCAACGGGTCTCTGTGGACGGCGTCCGCTGGGCCCCAAAACGAGGGCCACTACCTCTGCAGAGCCACCAACGGGATAGGACCTGGCCTCAGCAAAGTGATTTACGTGTCTGTTCACGGTCGGTGTTAAAAGATATATACTGATAGCTTTTACAAACTTTCTAGCGTGTACCTCTACTGTCTAAAACCTCCCCTTATTTCGAAACATAATCAATGGCCAAAATCCGTTCGTTTCCAGAGCCGGCGAGGTTCGAGTTCCAAAGCAAAAACGTGACGATCCGCCGCGGAGAGTCCGTGACTCTGGATTGCACCGTCATCGGGGATAATCCCATAGAAGTGCTGTGGATGCACAACAGCAACCGTTTGGACACCAACAGCCACAGGCTGAGCATAAGTCAGATGAAAACGGAACACGGGCTCAAGTCACAGCTGTCTATAGGGACCAGCGATCGTCAGGACTCTGGGGTCTATCGATGTACGGCCGACAATGCGTACGGGAGGGCCGAACATCTCATTTACCTGGCTGTTCAAGGTACAAATCTTCGAAGATTGCTAATACATAATCCCCCAGTTATCGAACATATTTATCAAGTGGATTTTATTGGGGCCTCTGCATTTTTTAAACGCTTTAAAGGAAAGTTGATTTCCATTTACCAATTTGGTAAAAAGTCCACTTAGGGGTTAGCAACGCGAGATTTCGATTTAAGCGTTATTAAACATGTACCGATCGGCGTTAACGAGCCTGAATATCTTATTTAAGGAAGATTAATCAGTATTTTCGGATAAATTGATTTTTTTCCCCCCGTTGGTCAAAGGATTCATTATGCTTCGCTTTGTGAATACAGAGAGGCCGGATCCACCAGCCTCGCTGGAAGTCATAGAAATCGGCTCGCGATCGATACGATTGCTGTGGAAAAGAGCTTTCGACGGAAACAGCCCAATACGGAATTACGTTATTCAGTATCGGTCCCTGAATCACGTTTCGGTGGACGATTGGAACCCCGCAAAAACGCACAATGTCACCTATTCACCGGGAAGTTCTAATAGCGGGAACACGATACATCCAACGCAGAACGGTACGTAGACATATTGAAACCGAGGAGGCGTGGTCGATTTTTCCAAAATTTTCATTCATTCGAATCTAACCGGACAAACGCTGGCAAGCTGTTGAAAGTTTCAACTTGAAACGGTGCAACTCGAGTCGTTGTTTCGAACAATCGAAGCAGTATGGGACCGTGTATCGGTGAATTACCGAATTGTTCGTTCGACTCTTTCGAAACATTTCTTTGTCTTACCAAATAAAAATATATTTTTGGACTTCCTTGAAAAATGAGTTACTAAAAATTTTTTAAAGAATATCGACGATCTTGAAGTATCCTTAAATCTTCATAAATAATGTATCGAGTTCATAGACACTGTACATACTTTCGTGCAACGTGACAACGCGTTTTAAAGTATTGCTATTCGCGTTTGCAGGTTTATCCCCTTTCGAAACGACGAGCGAGGACCAGGAAGTGGCTTTGGTGGGTGGACTTCATCCAGCCGTGACTTATACGTTTCGTATATTTGCTATAAATTCAATAGACGTGAGTGCACCCACTGATCCCGTGGTGGCGAAGACCCAAGAAGAAGGTAAGGAACAGTATTCGCCTATTCTTCGAACGTCTTACCGAGTTCGTCGCTATATTGCAAACTTTGTGACTTTGTATCTTAACAGCGCCCACAGAACCGCCCCAAAACATCAAAGTACAATCCGCGGGACCCGGGGAGCTTATGGTTAGCTGGCAGGTAAGTATATTGTTTTTAAATTAAATTAATTTGGTAATTTTTAAGATGATTTCGATCCCGTTCACAGCCGCCCCCCAAAGAATCCTGCAACGGAGATCTATTGGGCTACATAGTGACGTGGTCGGAGCATTCTTCCTCAACTTCGGGTGTAAACCAAAGCAAAAGTTTAACTGTGAACGGATGGGCGACAACAAAGGTGCAGCTTACGGGCCTCAGAAAATTCACGAAGTACGATATATCGATCAGAGCTTTCAACAGCATAGCCAGCGGTCCAGTTAGCGTCCCTATTGTTGGGACAACTCAAGAAGGGGGTACAGTAAACTTTTCCTCGTTAAACAGAACAGTAACGCTCATATTTAACCGATTAATAATAATTATATTTAATATTTCAGTGCCAGAGACTCCGCCAACCAACGTGTCGTGTGTTGCCCTGTCTTCTCAAAGCGTGAGGGTGTCCTGGAGCGCACCACCACCCCACCAACACGGTGGAATTATTCAGGGTTACAAAGTATACTACAGGCCAGTGCCAACCGACAACAGTAAGCGATCCAAGTTCAAAAAACAATCTAACGACTCTGTATTGAAAAACAGGAGCTAATAACGCGTATTAATAATCGATGAACTTTGTTTCAGTGGACATATCGACGGTCGGCGAAGTGAAGAAGACCACCAGCGTGGAAACCTATCTGCACACCCTGTACAAATACACGAATTACTCGATCAGGGTACTGGCATACACGGGAGCTGGCGACGGAGTCCTGAGTCCGCCGATCTTTTGCACGACGGAAGAAGATGGTAAGAATCACTTAAACTTATCAATTTTTATCGTCTCTTTTGCAAGAAGTTTCCGAGATAGCAACGCGTGAAACTCTGTTCGAACCGCGTGGTAGATTTACCTGTGTTCTTTTTCAGTACCAGGCCCTCCAGCTGGTATCAAGGCCTTGGCATTAACGGCCGAAAGTATATTAGTTTCGTGGTTGCCGCCCCTACAACCGAATGGGAACGTCTCCAAGTACACGGTTTACAGCAGAGAAGCTGGCTCCAGCAACCATAACACGCACACGATGCACGAGCCGCCGTCGTCGCCCACCGATACTCTAACTATGGAACTGCGAGGTTTAGTCGAGAGGTGATTAATAATTATAATTTTACGAAATAAATATAGAGAATATCGATAACGAAACACTTTGTCTTTACAGACAACTGTACGAGTTTTGGGTGTCCGCGACCACTGGACTAGGCGAAGGCGAATCGACCACTATAGTGACCCAAACTACGAACACCAAAGGTTCGATAACTTTCTAAGACTCGTCTGATCGTCCAATGTTCGTTAAATAAAATTTTGTAAATTCTTTAGCCCCAGCCAGGGTGGCCTCTTTCTCGCAATTGCTGAGAAGGGCAATTAAATCATCCATCACGTTGTCGTGTCTGGTGGTCGGGAATCCTACGCCAAGACCTACGTGGACCTATCGAAACGGACAGGTCTCCACTGGTCGACATTACGAGCTGACTTCCGAGGGTCACCTCAACATTCGTGGTTGGTTTGATAAATAATTGATACAAGCTATTGTACAAACAATAAATATTATACAGAGAATCATCGTTCCTTCAGGATTAGAACAGTCGGTGGCGGGAAATTATACTTGCTCGGCCAGCAATTTGTTTGGCGACGATTCCGTAACTTACACCCTAGTTGTGGTGATGCCGCCTAAATCACCGACGCTAGAACTCCAGTATACTACAACGAATAGCATAAGGCTTCGATGGAATCACCCTAACAACGGCGGTGCTACTATTCAAGGTACACGAAAGAATTTAGGTACTGTAACTGGTTCTTCTGTAGTAGAATAGAACTATAATAGGGTTAGGTTGCAGATCAATTTCCTGGACTTCGTCCTCTCTGCTACTATATTTCATGTTTTCGAATTAAATGAGGTAACGAAAAATGAGGTAAAATAATCTCGACTAACAATACGATTGTTGGGCTCCGTTAGGTTACGTATTGAGTTACAAAAGGGACCAAGGTGGCTGGGAGGAAATCGCGCTGTCACCGGAACAGACAGAGTTCATTTTATCAGGGTTGAAGTGCGGGTCCTCGTATTTGGCGCACTTGACCGCCCACAATCGCGTGGGTACAGGAGATCCGAGTCCTCTGATAAGCGCGACGACCAAAGGAACTGGTAATTCTAGATCACGATTTAAAACTTAAACAAGTTACTATGGACTAGTGTATCGGTAAATTCTATTTGCAGCACCTCTGTTGCCGAAAGAACGGGACATCATCTCCGCCAATGGCACCACCGTGAAACTGAACCTTTTGTCCTGGCCAAACGGCGGATGTCCCATTCAATATTACACGGTGGAGTATCGTAAACGCATAAGCACGGAACCGTGGATCTTGGTGGCGAGTCGCGCGACGGAGAACCTGATCATACGAGACTTGAAGACCGCCTCGTGGTACAGTTTGCGTCTGACGGCCCACAACGACGCCGGATCGACGCAGACGCAAATGGAGTTCGCTACGACCACGCTGAGCGGCGTCAGCATAGGTCCTCCGAACGACCTGATCATGGAGGACGACGTGAAGAAGACTATACCTAATCAGAAGGTGCTGTACGTCGTTGTACCAGTCGTCTGCGCGATCGTCCTCGTCGTTTCGGCCGCCATTCTGGGATACGTGATGCTGAAACGCAGTGGAAGGTGTGCACGCGTTCGAAGCAACGTTCTCTCGCGATTAGAAGCGTACATGGCGTAAATTTCCATTTTCAGGACGAATTACTTGGGGGAGATGCTTCCTGGACAGCAACAGAACCAACAGTCGGGGCTGGGACTCGTCCAGCAACAACAACACCAACAGCATCATCATCTGTCGAGCTGCATGTCGACCGTGCAGTTGAAATCGACGGCGGAACGCGACAACAGACGAAACCATCAAGTTTATACCAGTTCCCCGGTGAAGCAAGAGAACCACAAGTCCAATGATCACGGATCAGGTACCATATTGTTATTCGTATCGTCGATCGCAAGTATCTAGTGTATCGTCAAAGACGTCTATTTCCGGCAGAAATGTACGAAATAAGTCCGTACGCGACGTTCAGCGTCCCGGGGAGGGAGAATCGTTCGGTGACGACCGCCACCCTCGACTACACGATGCAGTTCAAAACGTTCGGGCATTTGGAGAACGAGGACATCAACACGATCGACTACGAGAGGTCCAGCGTAGACTTCGAAAGGTAACTGTTTTCTTTCGACCCTTTCGCCTTTCGCGTGCATGTCTCGAGTTCGACGATGTCCAAGCCTCCTGCTCGAACGTTTACGTCCCGCTCCGTACCCTTTTCTCTGCCTCTTTCTGGTGTTCTTTCACGCGCAGGTCTAAAACGCCAAGGTGGCACAAGCAACGATACTTCCCGAGCATCGCGGAAGCCGAGAGCAAGTTGCGCTCCAGTCGACAAGGTTCCGGCAGCGACACGTCCGGAAGTCCTTGCGGAGAATGCGCTGGACCTAGTTACAGGGTCCCAGTGAAACCTTGCAGAGGTACATTCGAATTTTTACAACGATCATCCCACGTTGACTGCCTCGGTGGTTGATCGAGAATCTCGTTTCGCAGATGTGTTCTCACGAGGCGTGGAGTCGAGTACAGAATCCAACAACGAAGGATCGCCTTCGCTTGCGAGACGACGAAGCCGACAGCCGAGCCGGTCCACTCGCAGGTAGCCAAGGTTTGTTTGTTTCCACATAGCACTCAGTCCTGATTTTATACAATATTAATACTATCACGGTCTTATCGGTCTCGTGCCGATGCAGAATGAGTAATGGGGAAAAATTTGGAACTCTGAAGAAACGAGAACGACTCTCAAGAAGCGGACCGTGTGCATTCTAGACGTTGACTATCAATTATTGCATATGTGCAGGGCGTTTGGCCAACCCTTGGGGAAAATTTTAACGGGAGATTCTAGAAGTCATCAAGAATTCCTGATTTTCGTTTTATTTTGCCCTCCAGAGTCTCCCATTAAAATTTCTCCCATATGTGGCCGAACACCCTGCGCATACACTAGATCTTACAAAATAGCTGCATTGAAAACGTTTCTTCGTTAACCAGTGTGAAAAGAATTGACTAGCGTAGCTGTAAAAAGAATTTGATTCCAGCAAATTAATTTGGACTGAGCGACGATTAACCAGCGCGACGATAAGCTTCCACTGAGCAAAACGAACGAGGATTTGGTTCGAGTCAGTTCAAATTAATTTACAAGCTCGATTGGGTCCGGTAAACGGCGAATCTTCCACGTCTTTCCGTTAATCAAACAAACCCCTAAGACGTTTTTCTCTGATCTTATTGTGCGTAGTTCGGTGGAGGACATGACGTTGTTGCCGCCAAGCGGGTTTAGCGACAGCCGCGAATTGAGCGACGTAGAATGTGACCGTGATCGTGATCGTGACCGTGAGCGTGACCGTGACCGTGATCGCGACTGGCAAGGTCTGTCAGCCGGGACCCGCCACGGCGGCAGCTTGGGTAGACTGCCGATCGAGGCCGTCGAATCTATGCTCGCTAGGTATCGACACGAACCTCCGTAGACCGTAGTAAGCTGACACGTTGAGATCCATTTTCTATCGTTCTTTAAACCTAGGAGGACTTCTGGAGTCTCGAACAACCCTGTTCACTTCTCTCTCTATCTCTATCTCCCCCGCTTACTCTCTTCCATTAGACTTATTAACTCGCGAATCCTGACGTCAAACACCGGGTCTGTTCCGTACGCTTAATCCATTAAGTACCAGCGTCCCGATTGAAAGTCCAAGTGTGCCTCGATCGGGGGGGTGTCAAAGATTCAAAATGTCAAGATCAGCGTGACCTGACCCAGACCTAACGCTCTCCCTATCCTTTTCTTTCAAATAATTCATTTTAGTATACCCTTGCATTCGTCTCAGCGACAATTGACTTTGGCACTTGATGGGTTAAGACGACACTCAATGCTCGCGTGAACACGTTAAGATAAGAGTCGTAGATCGGCGAAAAGAAATGCTCAATGTTCGAGACAGAGAATATTGGCTGTTCAAGGTCACTGTTCCAACCGTGAATCATACCAGGTACGATGTCTACTTTCAGAGGCAGAGAACGCGTGTCTGCAGGTTTGGCGCTTTCCGTCAAACGCTATGGGTGGAGGAAAGAGACACGAGATGGAGTGGTGGGGGTAGCCAAACGGTATGATGGGATGGCTCCTCTTCAGTGGCCTTGAGATGCCAAATTAATTGCGATGCCCGACCAGATTAGAAAAACATAAAAGATTTCTCGTTAATTGCGTTGCGTTTCTCCCCATGGACACGACTGATTCGATTAAACTGTTAAATTCGAAGACACCCGGATAGTCATACTCGACAGAAGTCATCCTAGGATTACAAGAAGCCACACCAAATATATTCAATAACTCACGGAAACGAAATACTAGCTTTTACACCATATACTAACCACCTAGAATCCACCTAGAAGTTTTAACTACTGATATAGAACACTAGCTGTGAGACTTTTGACACTCGAATGGTACATTTCTCTGGTTCTAAAATTAGCGTTTCCTTTAGAAATAATATACTTTCTTAGCAACGATAACAATTCGAATGTTAACGATGTTTGTTGCACGACCTCGTTTCAGGTATCAGCAAAGGAAGGAACAAGAGAGGCAAGAGTTCACTATACACGTATGATCGAGACTTAGCAATTCTAGTGGGAATCTTCGCTGGACGATGTAAATGGAATAGTAAACTTTTGTCGATCGCCTAAGCGTATTGCGGGATGCCAGTTCCGAGTACTTTGAGGGATAAATTGTCCACTTTGTTCACGAAATTTCCTAGACAATTCTCGAAGAGACACGACACACGCGAAAGAATAGGAGAACGACCATACATGAAAGTACGACAAACGCTTAGGTGTCTTAGAGAAAAATGCACGACTTGAACAAATCCACGGGATAACTCTGCGCTTAACAGTTTGGAACACAAGGAAAACAAGTCAATTTACCGATGGATAATGAACTACACTCGATTATAATCGTCTACTGTATAGTATAGATCTTGCGTACCGTTAGTGACGCTGTTACCGGAAATTGTATAGCAGAGTTGGGACTGGTCGAACGTCAATCGAATACTTTGGCTCCTATGAACGATATTCCATGCATTTGTACTTTGATAAAAAAAGTAATTAATTGGAAAAGACTATTTCAACAGAAATATTGAACATTGAGTATAGATCTCGATTTTGATTTGAGAGGAAACTTGTCCCCGTTTAATTTCGTTTCAAGGGAAAATTGATAGTAATTTTCGATCAACGATGGTGTATTAAGATATTCGAATAGTCCCAGCCCTATTGTACAGTCGAGAAACGAACATCGAGAATCATTTACTGCCATCGTCGAGAAGCATCGTTTAGATTTTTAAGCGGCCATTAAGGGAACGTTGGTTTTTTTAGTTAATTATTTCTACCAAATTGTACTGAGAGATTATAACATAGACAATGCTATGGATTTGCTATTTATAAATTTAAACCTCGAGAATTTTTGAATTATATAAACAATGAGAGTCCAGAAGTTTGATTTGTAATTGCTTTCGTGTATCGTTTTAATTATTCTGACGATCGCGTTCCCATACACGATAGCTTCGCAATCCGCATCGATCGATGAACAAATTTTACGCAGAATCGTTTCAGAATGGTCGAGGAAGCGTATTGGAACGATGTTTCTGCTTAGGACGGAGCCAATTGTAACAATATTCCTAATTATCGGCATTAACGAGACGCGGCTGCGAGCGTCGACGTTTACTTCGAACCGATTTTGTTAATAAAACTTGTTTGGAGGAACGAACGATCGCGTCGAGGCGCGCAGTCCCGGTCAGGGATTCGCGACGTGTGATCGAAACAGATTATAACAGTACGTTTTAAGGGTGTATATACATGTACGCATCATATTTAGAGGGCGAACAATTTATCGACATAGAACGACCTCGATCATCCAATTAAATGCCAAAGATAAGTTTTAAGTATCGCGCTGTTTCCATTCGCGCAACGGAACGCGAGCCGTTTTGTAAAATAGCCTATATAAATATATTAATGTTTAACCTTTTGCTGCGTCCCCGTCGAAGAATTTCCAATGAAAAGTTTCGAGCAAAAGGTAGCTGAAAAATTACGAACGTTGCAATTGATATCGATATCGATTATTATTTTTCTGGAAATGCATGGACAAGCAAAAGGTAAAACGTCGCAAAACTCGGGTCGATTTCACGGCGATCGATCTATCGAATTTTCAAAATTTATCATCGTTATCGAGACGGTGGGTCCGAGGCTGATTAACTACGCTTACGCTGATTTCTGGGGAAACTGATTTTACGGAAACGAGGGCATACTTCGTCTATTTTCTCGGAAAGAGAGAGAGTAAGACTCGTATATTCGTTTTCAATCGATGTTCATTCTTTTATAACGGAGACATACTTCTATCGATTATATCGAACAGACTGGATCACATGTTTTGGAGACTAATACACTTGCATCAACCATCGACGAAAATCTCAATTGTATCGAAGAGTTCGATGCTGTGGCGCCTCTCATGCTCGCCACCAGAGGGGTCGCGTTCTCACAAGCGCTCGACCGACCCCTCGGTTGCTATATATATATTCCTCGAACGACTTTCAAATATCCCAATTGTCTAATACGAGGCTACCGATCACACTATTCTTATATCGGTACCTTAATTTTAATGTTAACCGACAAACTGCCAGATCAGCTTCGTTTTAAACGTCTTACGAAAGTTTGTTAGATTACACCCTCGATTTTCCAAGTTCCTCCCTCGTTATAATTAATAATGATACTAACGCGTACACGGTGTATACCAAATGGTTCTTCCAACGCTGTTTAAATTTATATACGGACTTTTTAACCGCGCGCCTCGTTATTGGGGCGCGAAACGTATGTACATGCGCTAATTTACTAATTAAACGTACCCCCCCCGTAACGAACACGCTAAGTTCCGGATTTTAGACACGAAATATGCTGAGTATGCCCTCTGACGAGATTAACGATTTATCACACATGTAACTACGTGCTTGATCTGTACAGACGCGATGGGCAAACATTTCACGGAAATCGAATCCATATGCACCAAACCTAAGCACGAGAGCCAGCGATCGTATGATTTATAGCGAAGTCCTCGTCGTAGTCGGAAATCGTGATCCGTAGTTAGATGAAATTCGGACGAGAAATTAGGGAAATGATGTGTTTTCGGGAGAGAGTGCATGAAGTATGCGTGTGATATGCAGGGCGTTCAACCACCCCTAGGAAATATTTTAATGGGGGATTCTAGAGGCCAAAATAGGACGAAAATCAAGAATACCAATTTCTTGATGAAGACTTCGTTAAGATGTTATTGACGTCCAAAGTTCCGCCAGTACTGAATTTTTTTCTCGAAAATGCGTAGGATTTCGGGGGTATGTGTATCCACCAAAAATGGTTGTATTTGACCCTAGAATCTAGAAATAATTTTTTTAGAACGATTTGACATTTTTTTTTTCCCCGAAAAATTTGGCCATCTTACTGAATTTTTTTCTCGAAAGTGCATAGGATTTCAAGGGTATGTGTATTCACCAAAAATAGTTGTATTTGACCCCAGAACCTAGAAATAATTTTTTCAGAACGATTTGAAATTCTTTTTTCATCGAAAAAATAAGGCACCTATCATCCCCTGTCGATTTACCTTAAAAATTCGTTTTTGATTTTTAGTAAATTTGTTTGATATCCTACAGAAAAGTTGTCTGATACTTTTTTGTAGGTATACATGGCTTCTACTTCAGAAAAAATTTTCATTAGAATATATTCACTATTAAAGGAGTTATGGCTGTTTGAAAATTGGACCATTTTTATGGGGTTTTTTATAACTTTAAGGGGCTTAGGAACAACTTTTCGAATATTTTTAGAATTTCTATATATTCTACAGTAAAATACGCGTTGTTTGCCGTTTTTAACATTAAAATCGTCCAATCCGTTCAGGAGTTATGACGTTTTAAAGATACGCGTGAAATTTCAGTGAAACATATCAACGTATGGTCAGACATAATATTTTCAGTAAGGAATTTTTTTCTCGAAACTGCTTAGGATTCCGAGGGTATGTCTATTGACCAAAATTGATTGTAATTGACCCCCGCAAACGAACATAATTTTTTCAGAACGATTTGAAAATTTTTAATTTAATTTTTTAATAACTTTTTAACGAAGCCTCAATCAACAAATTGATATTCTTGATTTTCGTCTTATTTTGGCCTCCAGAATCTCCCATTAAGATTTTTTCAAGGGGTGGCCGAACACCCTGTATGGGAACTCGTCGCGTGGCCCAGCCACAGCGTACGAGGGAACTTATTTGTACATGAGAATCGTGAAAACTTAGGCTTTATGTATCATATCCTCGTATAAGTATCCGTGAGCGAACTAGATGAATTTAATCATCGTCCGTTATGGTTAACATGAAAATAAATAAAAAATAAATAAATCGATCGAATGTCTCATCGAAGCGTCGAACTTTCACGAGATATGCTAAAACCCAGCGTGTTAATAAAGAACGACAGACATTTATTGCGTGAAATTCAATTTTGTATCCCTGTACATGCGTGTCCATTAAAGGCCGCTGTCGCACCTTCGAAGGCTGATGTACTTTTTAAACGGTTATCGTCGATGTGCAGGACGAGACGATCGAATCGATCCCCTCGATTCACTTCGAAACTCTTGGTTAACATATTGAAAAGAAAGTTTCCACGTTGTTCGAGAGGATCGATCCGTACGTCTCGCGCTGCACACGAACACTATTTTATGCTCAAAAAAACTTGAAAGTTGAAAAACTTGCCGCCATGTACTGTACTTCTCGATGAGTAGATAGATAACAAAAAAAAAAGAAATAAACGTATCGAAAGAAAGCATTTCGTTTGGGTTCGCCTGTTCATTAACGAAGGAAGACGAGGGGGAAATTTTTCAAAGGATTAACGGCAGTTAAAGACCCAGTTTTGTACGGTCATCGTAGGAATAGTAAAAGAAATTTCTTTTCTCTGTAAAGCATGCTTACGTTTCTTTCTGTTGAACGCTTTGGCAATGAAAATGACTGTTGATTATGCCTATCTGGACCACACGCCAAATCTTACTCGATATGCACGGAGTCACTCAAGCTTATTATAGAAATTACAGAGATTAATAAAAAGATCATAGTACGTATTTTCCACGCTTTTTATTTACATTCTCCCGTACCTCCCCATTAATTCTGAAGTCTTACGCTCTTTCGAGAAACAAATTCCTTGCCGAAAATTTAATTTCTGGCCAGAAATGTCTTCTCGGCGAAATTGAAAGGTTTCCAATCACTCTGGAAAAATTATTCTCGGTTGCAGGGATCAATTACAATCATTTTTGGTGGATAGACATACCCCGCAATTCCTACGCATTTTCGAGAAAAAAAATTCTTTCCGGAAAATATTTTAGCGTGTCCCATAGGTGGTACATTTCTCGTAGATTAGTTCATTATTTTCGACGCTAGATGGCGCTCTTTATCGACCTCAGGCCCCCTGGTGCTAAAACGCCCAAGTTTGTCGAGAAATCCATCTAGCGTGAACGATACGAACTATTCCACGACAAACTTGGGCGTTTTAGCACCAGGGGGCCTGAGGTCGAGGTAAATGAGCGCCATCTAGCGTCGAGGATGATTATCAATGATTAACCGACATCGGAAGTCGATACACTCTTTTTAACCTTTTGACGCGACACCTTAGGGATCTATCGCTAATAACTAATTAATTAGAGCGAGGAGCCTTGCAAAATCGGTCCTTGAATGTTCCCAGGGATGTCTACTTGGTTCTCTAATAGCGAAAATATGTCTATTAATGTAGAAAAGTTGAGAATTCATCGATTAACACAGCCGTATTGTTCCGACTTCCAATATTCGTTAATAACGTCTTAATTACGGGCGGAAGGGTTATAGAAAGTATCCTTGAATGTTGCCAAGGGTCTGTACTATACTCTTCAACTCTAAAAGTTCATATTTTAATCCCAGAGAAAGAGTTATTAATGAATAATCAAGGTACTGCGTATCAGGAGTACCAGGACTGGGGGAGCCTGTACTCCGAATGCCTCCTCTAACATTCTGTGATCCTGCCACGATTTTAGCAGTACGAATCCCTGATATTAGATGGCGACACATATTTTTGTCACTTTTTTGGCGTAAAGGTTAAGATAATTATCGCACCCACTAATCGTTTATAACTATTCAATCATATGAAAGAATGCGTAGAAAAATGATTAAAGAACCTAATTAGATATTAAACAGGTTCGAATAATGTTTGATGTTGTTGCAAGGAATTATAAAACTTTAGAATTTATAAAAATTAAGGAATTAATGGGAAGGGTAGAGTAGAATGTAAACAAAATGCATGGAAAATGTGTACTGTGATTCTCAATTTTTTATTAATACAAACGTAAGCGTTTAACGGTTCAAATTTTGGCGGTGTTGCTCAGTTCTGAACGCTACTGCACTATTTACGGTGCATGTATCGCAAAGATGCTTTCCTGTCTACGTTCACCAGTTACGTATGGCTGTCAATGCGAGGACGAAATTATCTTAACTGATCTCACAGCAAAGCTTGATCGTCGTTAATCAGCTATCTAATCACGTATTCGAAGTGAACACGATCGTTTTTACAATATTTGCTATCACGTTTCTCTGTTGCATTTATAAATACACGTCAATCCTGACATTGTTGCATCGGTGTATATTGTGTGTGTACGACCGGTGATCACGTCAAATTATTGAAAGTAATTGTCAATTTGAACTTGTTAAAGCCACAAGATTCGGCATTATGTGTGCGAAAATGGCTTTTCAGCATCAGGCTGGCACAGCGATGGAATGTTTAAGCGTACGTATCTCGATTATTTGCATTTAATCCTTCGACAGTTCGTGCCTGTTCGATCGACAATTGTCGCGTCGTTTTTGAACGTTCAATTTTCCCAAGTAGTTATTTGTTTATGTTTTCGATCAACACGTACCATGTACGAATAAAAGCAAAGTTTTCTTTGGAAATTACAATTTATTCAATGAAATTTAACGTCCATCCCGCGAAAGATATATCGTCCAAGCGAATTGTTATCAAAAGATTAGTCAGCAATTGATACCAAGTCGATTTAATATTGTATATGTCTCACGTATTTTTAGATACCAATCACCTTGCACAAGGAAACAGAAATTAACGAAAACGGGGAAGAAGTAATGAAATGTGGGTTTAAAATAGGTGGTGGAATCGATCAAGACTTTAGGAAAAGTCCACAAGGATATACGGATAATGTAAGGAAAATTAATGTGACACAAATATTCTAAACATGATCTATATTGTTTTCTATTTAATTTTGTTTAATTCTAGGGTATATATGTCACCGAAGTACACGAAGGATCACCAGCAGCGAAAAGTGGTCTCAGAATGCACGATAAAATTTTGCAGTGCAACGGGTACGATTTTACGATGGTCACTCATAAAAAGGCAGTGTCGTACATCAGAAAACATCCAGTATTAAATTTATTAGTAGCTCGCAAAGGTGTGACCAGTACTTAAATACCAAATGAGAAATCTACACGATATAAGAAAAGTATTTATTTCACTCTAATACACAGAGTCAACTTATTCGAGCTACATGTCTGCCAAATATCAGATTAGTTTATAAACAATAGTAAGGATTACCTCGAATTTACACAAAAACGAAAGAATCAAATATTTGCTATTTTATTTTTATTTCTTTTTATATAAACTTTATCGGTACCGAGTGGCGAAGATTCCAGTTTAAATAGGGTCATAATGTTAATTCGCCCATACTCGATATTCGTTGAAACATTTACTTTGCAGGCATTACATTATTCATCTTCCATTACAGTAGAATTAGAGCATTAGAGCAATAGATTGATATATATGTATAAAAATCCTGTTATGGTTCGTTATTGTTGTTAAAAAGAATAATTGTATGGAAGTGTTTTCTTGGTAATATCGTACGACAGTTAATGATGCTAACGATCGTGTAGAATTATGCGTGAAGAACATAATTTTACATGCGCCTGCTTAAAAATCATACTGTATAATGTTTATTCTATATCAAAATTTACAATATTTCGTGTGCCAAACAGTAAATACTACATGAGATCCGTATGAATATTTCACGCTGTCATGTATATATATTGGTATATATTGATATACAAAACAGATTTCATAGGATGAAATTTATTTGAACAAAAGGTTGAAAACGAACTTCTTGATCGATTCAAATGACAGAAATAGTTGTACGGATGAAAGTCATGATATTTTAATTCTTTAAGTATTTCTATATTGTAAAGTATAACAAAAATGCCAAAGCATAATGGAGTTACACTAGTTTAAATACACAACATACTTTTTACAAAATTTTGTATGTCAGTATAGTATTGTAAGACTCAAACGAAATACTTCAAGTTTATGCATTTAAAACATTCTTCAACGACCGAAACAATCATACAATACACATTGTTTTAACTCAAATAAGTATTACACTTAGCACGCACGTAATTTACGTGAACAAGTGAGAATACATGCAACTATTGCATTTGTAAGCATTTATAAAACATTTTCTGCTACTTATCGAATTGTACAGAAACTAATTAAGATTGTAAACTTTGAGACCAATAGAAATATTGATTTTTCTATTTTGTAAATTTCTTACTTTGACCAATAATGAATGGTACAATGTATCTTCGCGTGTGTGTTTTTACAAATAAGAGAAACGACACTTCGTATTTCGCATTCTTTTTTCTTTTTATTGGCTTCAATGTACAATAAGTGAAACAAAAAGGAAAAGTTCCTGTTATATGTACAACTTTCTTTTGTAATCCCGAAGTTTTTACTATAATCACGATCGAGACATCAAATTGTTTTATATGTAATATGTTGTCACAATTTTCTAACTAGTCTGCTAACATGAAAGTTTGAAAAGAAATCGTAGAGCATAAATTATTATGTGTGCATGTATGTAGTAAGTTAAGGTTTTTTTTGTATAGAGCCTCAGTGTGACAAATTACATGCATTAATTTGATCAATACACAGATCTACATTTATATGAAAATTATATGTTATTTATTGCCAAAAACATGATTAATATAGAAACATATGAAAAAATTACTGTATACTGTGTAACTTAAATATTTTTCCTTATTAGGGGTGTGCAAGAATCCAAGGATCACTGAGGGCATTTCAATTTAGAACAATCAATCCCCAAGTTATTCCAACAGAAAACTTTCATTATCTATTTCTTTTTGCACATTTTAAAGGGGGCAATGAATTGTATAAATTGCTCGATACTAATATGTTAGGATAGAACATAATGTTTATACATTGCCGTCTGATCGTGTACTCTTTCACACATATTTTCCGCCACATAGAAGGGACGTTTAGTACCTACATTGCCGTTTCTAAAAATTGTTCTTTCCTACATCCCCGTCTAAGGTAATATAACGTGACTCGACTAGTCCTGAAATTTGGGGAATCCCGATATCGCATCTTACGTAACTGCAATAAAAATTAGCTTATTATATGGACGACTAACATTCCATTAGACAGTTACAACAAAAATATATCTACCATCAGCAAGAATTATTTTTTAATTGTCATGCATCATCAATTTTTGCAATAAGTATATTCCTTTGATACATTCTACAAGTAAAGCATCTATCTAATCTTATCCAAATTTCCCACTCAACAATTTGGTAAGACTGTCATATTTCTTTTGGAGCCTGGAAAGCCGAACTCTGAATACAGCTTTTTCCCTCTTCAACCTGATAACTTCATTTCTTAACTTATTCGTAATATTATCATTTCTTCCACATTTTTCTACATCAGATGTTGAACACGAAATTTCTATTGTGCCAACAGAATGTTCATCCAAAGGATCAAAGTCCATGCTTGCATTATTAGATAAATGCTCTGTAAGACTCTTTTCAGGAGTAAGGAAAGACAGTTTTGCCATTGTATTATTAGGAGATTCTTTTATCAATGAATTATTGAAGGGCATTTTTACTGATGCATTAACACGAGCATTTTCCATGTTTGACTTCTGTATTGCACTCTCTTTTGAAACAGTCTCAGTTTTGTTTGTGATAGGTATGATTCCATTTCTGACAGTGTGAATGGGTAACATCATTGTGTAATCATGATCTATTACACGAAGCTTCATGGGACAACCAACTTCATGTTCAAGTCCACTTCCTTTTGATGGTCTACCTATTTTCTTCAGGTTTTTGTATTTTTGATTTTCTTTCTCATCATAACATAAATGATTTAATTCTGTAACTGTTCGTGCAGGTGAAAACACTCTTGTAGCTGGAAGCGGAGACGACGAATAGCGGTGGTCATCGATTAATTTTTCGAATAATTTGCCGTGCAATCTTTTTTTGGAACAGTGGCAAAAAATTGTAGGCACTGCATCTTTCTTTAGCCGCCGGGCGGCTCTGTTTTCCCATTGCGTAGGTGCGAAATGAAGCTGTAAATATTTAATAATACATATAAATAAATGCTTTTCACGAAATGATGGCTTTTAGTTATCACATTCTGGTTAGTTAAAAATTAATGGAAAGAGCATCGATCGATTACCTCGCAAATGAAATGATTCGGGCCAAACTTGAAATTTGGCCTGTTAATCTGATGTATCCACTTTGCCCGCAGCTCCTTGTCTTTCGGAATTCTTTTCATAACTTTCTGAAAAGAACGATTCGGACAGTTCGTAGCGCAGCACAGCGTCATATCGATGCAACACTAGTAAATAGATTTCCCAGTATTACGTCATTACGACAAACCCCACGGAAATATTTAAACAATTGCTCATCCTCCCACGAAATTAAACAATGCAGAACAAACTAGAATACTGTAGAGGGAAACACATAGCATAAGCAATTACGGTTAGGTTGCCCTACGGTCGAAATCAGAGATGCCAGATTCTGCACCGGGTGCACTACTCACACATGGTAGATCACACGTACGTGAGCTCATAGAGTTTCGGAAAGTCGACAAAGGCAAACCGACATATGCCCCCTTTCTCGATTCTCCGAAGCTGCCCGAAGTAATTTCGGACCGTCTCGTGGGAGTCGAGAGAGGAAGGCTCATTTGGCCTTCGTGCACTTGAACAACTGAAATTCGACATCACGTCGACGGTATACGATTCCAAGTCTCGACTGGCCAGGTATTTTTTATTTTCCGACCTATGTATGTAGACGAACATAAGTAAGATAATGAACAAAATTTTGTGAAATTTTTCTTACGGAAATACACGTTTTATGACCCCCTGATCATATTTGAATTATTGAAAAAGAATAAATTCATTTTTATTATTCCTATATATGAGCGGACATATGTATATCATTTCAGATATCACTTCTGATACATCTGGCAACGTATAACCATTACTGCTGGCTACCGCCAGCCTCTCGCAGCCTCTGCTGGCTTCTGCTGGCCTCTGTTAACCTCTGCCAACATGTGCGGGCTTCTGCCTGCCTCTGCTGACCCCTGCTGACCACCCCTGACCACCCCTGATGCTTCCGACAACGTATAACGATTACAATTTGCCACTGCTTGCCGCTGCTGGTCTCTGGTTGCTACTCCTTGCCACTGCTGGCCTCCGCTGGCTTCTGCTGACCACTGCTGACCACCACCGATGCTTCCGACAACGTGTGACGATTACTACATATTACTGCTTGCCCCTGCTGGTCTCTACTTGCCTCTGCAAGCCTCTGCTATCCCCTGTTGACCCCTGCTGACCCCTGCTGACCACTGCTGACCTCTGCTGACCACTGCTGACCACTGCTGACCCTTGTTAACAACTTCTCCCATGATATATATGTATTAAAACATTGTATAATGTAAATCTATGGCAATAAATGATATAATTACAAAGAATTCTATGTGTTCTCATCATTTTTTACCTTTCTTTTCCTCTCCAAATCAATACCTTAGTTATAAGACTCCCTGAAACTCCTCGGTTTCCCTGAACCCACTAGGAAGTCCTGAAACTCAGAACTTTGCTAAAAATTCAGAGTTTCCAAGAATTTTCGGCGTTTCCAAGAAATTCCAGGACGTTCCAGCTGTTTCAGGACTTTCCAACTGTTTCAGGACTTTCCAACTGGCCCGGGATTTCCAAAATTTTAAGTTGTTTCAGGACTTTCCAGCTGTTTCAGGCTTTCCCAGCCGTTTCAGGACTTTCCAAAGTTGTTTCAGGACTTTCCAAAGCTGTTTCAGGACTTCCCAAAGTTGTTTCAGGGCTTTCCAAAGTTGTTTCAGGACTTTCCAAAGTTGTTTCAGGGCTTTCCAGCTGTTTCAGGCTTTTCCAGCTGTTCCAGGACATCCCAAAGTTGTTTCAGGACTTTCCAAAGTCGTTTCAGGACTTTCCAGCTGTTTCAGGACATTTTTGGGAAATCGGCGAAATTTTCGAGCAAAAATTTTTTGACGAAAAAAATGAATTCTCGATTTTGCCAACAGGTACGAGAGTGACGGTTACAGAAAAAAAATTTAAAAGTTAATTTTTGATTTTGGCAGCAAGTACGAGAGCTGGACACTTTGGGAATCCAATTTTAACCGGAAAAACGGTCTCTTAAAACTAAGGCAATGATTTGGAGAGGAAAAGGAAGGTAAAAATGATGAGAACACATAGAATTCTTTGAAATTATTTCATTTATTGCCATAGATTTACATTATACAAAGTTTTAATACATATACATCATGTCGGAAGCGGTCACAAAGGTCAGCAGTGGTCATCAGTGGTCAGCTGTGGTCAGCAGGGGCCAGCAGAGGCATGTAGAGGCGTGTAGAGACCAGCAGGGGCAAGCAGTAACAAGTAGTAATCGTTGTACGTTGTTAGAAGTATCAGGAGTGGTCAGCAGTGGTCAGCAGCGGTCAGCAGTGGTCATCAGTGGTCATCAGTGGTCATCAGTGGTCAGCTGTGATCAGCAGGGGCCAGCAGAGGCATGTAGGGCCGTGTAGAGACCAGCAGGGGCAAGCAGTAACAAGTAGTAATCGTTATACGTTGTTATAAGTATCAGGAGTGGTCAGCAGTGGTCAGCAGTGGTCAGCTGTGGTCAGCAGGGGCCAGCAGAGGCATGTAGAGGCGTGTAGAGACCAGCAGGGGCAAGCAGTAACAAGTAGTAATCGTTATACGTTGTCAGAAGTGCCAGGAGTGGTCAGCTGTGGTCAGCAGCGGTCAGCAGTGGTCAGCAGAAGTCAGTAGTAATCGTTATACGTTGTCAGAAATATAAGCGGTGGTCAGCAGAGGCCAGCAGAGACTAGGAGAGGCTGGCAGTGGCCAGTCGTAATCGTTGTACGTTGTTAGAAGTATCAGGAGTGGTCAGCAGTGGTCAGTAGCGGTCAGCAGGAGCCAGCAGAAGTCAGTAGTAATCGTTATACGTTGTCAGAAATATAAGCGATGGTCAGCAGAGGCCAGCAGAGTTTTGGAGAGGCTGGCAGTAGCCAGTCGTAATCGTTGTACGTTGTTAGAAGTATCAGGGGTAATCAGCAGCGGTCAAAAGTACTTCGGGCAGCTTCGGAAAATCGAGACGGAGTGCTTCTGTTAGTTTGCCTTTGTCGATTCTCCGAAACTGTACAAGCTCACGTATGCGTGATGTGGCATAATGTGAGAAAGTGAAATGAGGTGCCCCCGGTGCTCCGTCTGGCATCTGGTAGCCAATCAAAGTTCAGAATAAATATTGTATAAAGTTGCATCAGTATAATAAGTACTATTATCATGTTTCGTTCGTTCTGTAGTCTTAATTATAGAAAAGACAGAAATAATTTTATTCGATGTTAAACAAATTTTTAATATAACACGCTGCTATTACGCGTCATGAAAACGCGGCATATTGATTCAACGACGCGTCACTGAGTTTACAACGCGTGATGACGTGTCTACAGTACACCACGTGAATGGAACGTAAATGACACGTCGTTTCGTATTCTATCTCACACTGCCAATAAACGTTCAAACTAACCATTGGAGGGAAGTGCACTTGTAACCGTGTTGCTTAGCACGAAGCTTGCTTCGATATTTCTTCGATACTGTTCTCGACCGTATAAAAGAACGCGTGTTAAGAAAACGAAATAAATTAAGGTTTCTTATTAATCGGTAGACATAGAGGTGACTACAGATTGTCTCCAAACAAACTTAATCGTAATCATCTGGAACTTGTCCACGGACTAACGTCAACAAATACATAAACACAATGGTGAGTATTTCGACGGGACACAATTAGTGGGTTTGATGCAGATTTCTTAACACGAAAACGCTTATTGCTATGTTTTATTTAATTTTTTCAAGCCCCCTGCACCTAGTTCTACTTCGGTCGGAGCCGCTGGTCGCTCGCCTAGCAAAGCTATAGCACCTAGAACAGGTGGTGGTGGAACTGTTAGGCAGAGGAAAACTACTTCATCCACTTCAACCAGAAATAGGAATACAGGAGCTGGTTCCGGTGGTATGTGGAGGTTCTACACGGATGACTCCCCTGGTATCAAAGTGTAAGTAAATATAATATTCAGTGGCATCTGTCACGTCTACATAAAATTGTTTTTCATCCTGAACCATAGACCAGTCAGTTACTTATAATATAAAATTTTCTTACAGAGGACCAGTACCCGTACTTGTGATGTCTCTCCTCTTCATTGCTTCTGTATTCATGCTTCACATTTGGGGCAAATACACTAGATCTTAAGTTGAATTGCGAACTCCATATAGAATTGGAGTAACCACAGAGAAATGTTACGGTATATTTAGGAAAATCTACAAAAATCTAAGTTTCTAATTCACTGAGGTAAAGGGGGAGTTCGAGCATTACTCGAGAAGACTTACTATGCTTTTAATATCATTTCTCAATTCATTTAAATGGAATCAACTACTTCCCACAAGTTGCATTTTTGTACAATGGATCTTCTACAGTTCCACTGTAATTGTTTACTTTCATCAAAACCGAATTTTGTAACATTTGTAAGATGTCTTGGAGCTAATTGTATTTACGCATAATGTACGACGGAGATAAGACATACTCGTTATTGTTTGTAATGTTACTATTAATAATATAATGTACAATATTATAATAAATTATTCTTAATTCGATTAAAAAATGTAAGATAATGAATTAATCGTTTTCTATCATTCGCTCCCGCTTGATTTTAATAAATAACACGATAAGTATTATTAAATTATGTTCGATTACCGGTGGTTCCATAGTGCGCCATGTTCCATTTGACCGGAAATTCATTCGCGCTCGCGTATACGTATTGATTCCTCGCCGAATGGGCGCGGATTGCAGCGCACGCTGCGAAAATAGAAGCGATCGTGATAAATCAATCGACATGAGGTTGAGAAATCTTGTATTGTTTTATGAAACGTGCAACTATAAAGAGAAAAGACCTTCCGTTATCTGTATAATCGTCTGCAACAGTATGATGAAAATTGCATTCGACTAAGTTTAAAATAAAATCAATGGTACCCCTTTTTATTTCGAAAATTTACTCATAGAAAAGAAGAGGGATTCAAGCTTTCAAATTTGTTCTAATTTGCTTTTTAATTAAGGTGTGCTAAATAATGCACTCTCTCCGAAGTAAAATATGCAATAAATAAATAAAACTTGAATGTATCAAATCGATCGAAATCGTAATGTAAAATACGAATAGCACGGATCACGAGGGAAAGGGCATTTTTACAAACCCTTGTAGGTCGAAGGTACGGAAATCGAGAGACCTAGTGGATCGACACCATAAGCTACCGACCAGAGGGAGACTGCTCCCAACGAGAAAAGGATCGAGCTAGAGAAGAGCGTCCGCACGACGATGCGCTCGCAGTTCGACCGTCGGCTCGTAGGCACGTGATCATGGGTTTCTCGTTTTAGACACGACATTGAATGTCCCCTCGTAGTCCTGCCGCTGCCTGTCGTCGGGACAAGGTGGAACGTCGGTGAGGTCCGCTCTCTCTGATAATTGCTACGATGAGGCTCATTTCTCTCGAGGTAATCGTTGTTTCCTCTTGACAATGCATCTCGCGCCCCTCGCACGGTGTTGGCGTGAAACTCGACGCCTCGGGAGCCACACTGTCACCCAGCGAAATGACCGCGTTACTGTCGTTTGGGAGTGATCCGGTTGAGATGTGATTTGTATTCCGCTTCGATGTGGTGGTTGTCGGTGACGGTTGTTTGTTTAACGATGAATATATCGGCGCTTTCGTTTTTTAGCGAAGCCGCTACGGTCGGGCTTGTGGACAGTGCTGGCATTGTCTGTTGTCGGAAACACTGAAGAACTCGTGTTTGACGATGTTCATGTTAAAGATTAACAAAATCGCTGGATATTGACCATACAATAACAATATACACGATATTTTGTAAAGAATATTGTTCGAATTAATTACTAATTTTCGTAATATGTATATCGGTGAAGCTTTCGAGAGGACTCGTCTATTGTATTGTTAGTTTAAAATTTAATAAAGTTTATCCTATCGCACGATGCAAAAATTTCGAATCGCAAGTTTCAAAGAACGGTGAGTAGCAGAGAATTATGATTTCCACTGATATTGATAATTATTTTTATCGCTGTAAGCATTCGATAATCTATTTATGCATAAAATATGAGGGTGTCTTAAGTGATATCAACAGTACAATCTCATTTCCGATAACTTCTCGCTTGTCGAGGAGATAGTGAACGAAATGAACTGCATTGCGACGGTCAGCGTCGCAGAAGCAGCTACTCGAATAATACTGATAAGAATCTATTTGAAAAGATCAAGGGATTCGCTATAATAACACGAAATTATTCGTAAAATAGTATCAAGACCTGTCGTTTGTAAAATAAAAAGGAAATGCAATAGTATCGGGCGTCGTGTTCATTTATCAGTATACTATCTCCGGTGTCTGATCAAAGTCCTATCTATACTACTAGCAACACAAATTACAAACACGAACTGTCAACTAAAACATCAAGCCATGGTCGAATTTAACGCAGAATAAAAATATTGTTTTTAAATAAGCGATATGAAAGGAAAATGATAGATGAACGTAAAAATAGCTACCGTTGCCTATTTATTTCACGACTGATAAAATTAAAAAATAGAAGCTCCAAGACCGTCCCTGAGGGCTAATTAATTACTTTGTCCTTGTAAAATCTCGTGGAAAAGATTTTCCGGAATAACGCAAGGGATATAAATTTCTAATGTAATGCAATGTAATGTGACGTCGTAATTAACTATTCCAGATTCGAAAATAGTTCATCCGGCGGTGGGGCGGGTAATCAACGAGGATCAATGGCGGTCGATATTTTGGACGAGGACCACTTCGCGGTTAGTGCGATCGTCACCGTCGGTATGCAGATTATATTTTTCACGATCGCGGCGACCTTCCAGCTGGACAAATTAACGGACTTCGCCGGCGGCACGAACTTTATCATCCTCGCCCTTCTCACGTTCTTTCTCGGCCAAGTGGGCAAGGTACTCTAATTATAAACTGGTTCTGCACACGTGCGCATTAAATGCACACGCGAATTGCATAAATCACGAGCCTACAATGAGAAAAGCTCGATAGGTAGAAGTTCTATCGTAAAGCGTATCGTGTCTATCGCGATCGTTTATTTCTGTAACGTCGTTTGTTCCTAAGAGACAATCGGTACACTTTGTTACGTCTATAACAATGGTACAGACATTCCCTTTAAATTCTAATGTACTGTTTTTTATACGACTCTACCAATTTCTATCTTCTGTCACATAGCCTTACGACAGTCGGCAGCTTATGGTCACCGTATTCGTCTGCTTATGGGGTGTACGTCTGTCCAGTTATCTTTTGTATCGGATTATCAAGATTGGCCGCGATAAAAGGTTCGAGGATCGCCGTAGCAACGTGATTCGTTTCGCTGTGTTTTGGACGTTTCAGGTAATAGCAATCGGTCGAACATAAATTTTCTCTTGAGATTTGATCACTTTGTCTATTTTTTAAACTACAGGTCCGATCTCTTAATTTTGAAGTAATAGAAATGAGAAGGAACACTATTTTTTTTTGCCCGTATACCGCGGGTGTAAAAATTTTCTTTTTTTTTTCTAGGAGAGTGCCCTCCAAAAAATAGGGAAACACCTGGCCTAAAGTATAAAAGTATTGAACCATCATCGTTAAGAATCACCTAGGTGTAGTTGGTGTGACACAAATAAATCTTTAAAAGAAATTGTAAAATTCCCTAGTCTCACTAGATGATCTTTAATATCTGCTGTTCGATTTATGTAACATCCAGAACCATTTGTCAGAAACAATGTTACTTATGATGCAGTACTCACTGCCAAATATGCTGCTATTCTATTGATTTAGATTGAGGTTGCCAAATAGGAATATATGTATCCCGATATGCAGGCATTCCAATAAAATTAGGCTTCACGACCTGAATGCAGTATCAAAATTCAATATAGCTTGTGGAATGACGAAGTTAATAAATAAATTCAGTCGATTCGAGCTATTTGAATAAAACCAATAAAAATAGTGATTGTAATCGTTCTGAATAAAATAATACATTGAAAATCTAAAAGCTGTTTGAATCGACTGAAGACTAATTATTAATGGATGTACCTAGTAGTATCGAAACTATGAAACTTAGATATCACAATCTGAAGATGCAGCACTTTCGATAATGGTGTTATCCATACGCGATACTGTATTGAATTATTTTCAGCTAATCAGAAACGTGTTCACAGGCGGTATGGGTGTACGTGGTAAGTCTACCAGTGATCATCATCAATTCACCGCGGCACAAAATTCCCCCGGCTCCCAAAACTATGACATCCTTGGACAGCGCCGGCACTGGTCTCTTCATCACCGGATTACTAGCCGAGACGTATGCCGATTTGCAGAAATTTTCTTTCAAACAGGATCCAGTGAATAACGGAAAATGGTGCAACGATGGTATAATTTTTATATACAAGTCCTAGAGCATTCTAACATTCGATCTCGTTGTTGATCAATTGTTACATTTTGTTGTAGGTTTATGGCGACTGTCCAGGCATCCAAATTACTTTGGAGAGATAGTAGTATGGTGGGGAATTTTCGTGATATCGTTGAATGTAATTGAAGGCGCCGAGTGGGTCGCTATAGCTTCTCCGATTTTTACAACTTTCATCATTCTATTCTTGTCCGGAATGCCTCTGTTGGAAAGAGCCTCCGACGAACGCTATCGAGAGTAAGTATCCAGTTTTCAGCATGTGTAGATTTCCTGGTAGAATCTCTAAATGTTCAGACTGTTGTTAAGATCTTCGTTGTTTGGTTGTTTTCCAGCAATGCGGAGTATCGTTATTACAAACAGTCGACGTCGCCTCTGATACCAATACCGCCATCGATCTACGTCGAAGTGCCACATTTCTTGAAATGTCTCTTCTGTTGCGAATTCCCACTTTACGATTCATTGAACGTGAAACCACGGGCTGCTGTCACCGAGTCAACATCGATAAGCCTTGCCGCGTCCACGTAGCTATAGCCACACGCCGGACGTCCAAACTCGGAGTCCGGCGTGCAGTCGAATGCAACGGCCACGGCCAGCACAGCCTTTTAAACAGGTTGATTCGACTATTCGCATCTCGCCGCTCGAACGATTCTTTAGAATTATCCCTCTCGCCTGAGAGCGTGATATTTCGAACAGAAGCTGTGGAATTCTAGTCAAAGATCGAAGTATGTATCAAGTTTTATGACACTGTGTGTCTATCGCGTTGATAGAGACCTGAGTATCCAAACTTATTGGATCGCAGTGGCGACACAACTTAAATCAATGTTTTCCAAAGTACAGGGAGAGGCCGCAATATGTTTGTTACAAAACAAATAATTTAAACGTTTTCCTTCTTAAGATGTGTTTCGAATCTTAAATTGCTTAAAAATGAGGCGCCATCCAAACAAAATTTGGAAACCATTGATTCAAACTGTTTGATTATACGGAAAGAATTTAAATCTTGTTGTTCTAAACTATAGTTCTTGACTCGTTGAATAATAATTCGAGTGGATTTAAGATGTCCTTCATTGAAGTATTATCCTTAAGCATTGAAATTATTTATTTATGCTTTATTTTTGTAGTCTTCCCCCCCTTTAAATGTTGATTTACCGAAAGAAATAAAGAAATGTGTATTTTTATTATGTATTTTTGCATTTGAGAGATCGTCAGCTCCAAATGGCATAGAGCTGTTTGCATTTTTAATCTAAGGGATTATTTATGATTCTCATCACGCTAGTTGTAATTAGTTCATTGATCGTGTTAATTGCAATAGAATTTCTTACAATTCGAGAAGCAATTACTAATAAATGGTAAGTTAAGGCGATGCAGAAAATGCAGAACATTTTGTCAAGTAGAAAAACAGAAGTAAAATAATTACAACAGTTGTGTGTATTACAATATTTTAAATATATAAAGAAAAAAATCAAAGGTGGCAAGCTGAGAAAATTTTAGATTTGTACATTGAATTGAATTTAATTACGAACAAAATTTATTTGATGCTTTTTACTGAACCGAAAGAAGTTAATAAACTATTAAAATTTACAATATCTCAAGAAGAGAATTGTAAAAGATACTAGAGAATAAATAAAAAATTTGAATTACCTAAGGAATTAGGTTCGTAATTACACTACCTCGGGTATGATGCTCTCGATTTGGAGCCGAGTTCATTACGATGTTTAGACTAATAGTTAGATTAATAAATATTACGGAAGTAAATATGCGATACACTTGAAACTAAAAGCTTCATAGTTTACACGAAAACTTCCAATGAAAATATTAGAAAATAGTATGTAATATGCACTAATTGTTATAATTTTAACTTCTACGTGTTTTCTCCCAATTAATAATTGTTAATGCAAAGTATTTTTTTTTTCTGCGTAAGACAAAATTCAATTTCGGCGAGAAAGAGGTGATTACGGCGCTGTTAACACCTTAATAATTTCCAAATATAATTGAAAATATTTTTGGACCAATAGGGACCATGTATTGTAGAATGCTTATGTCTACTTTTACATATCTAGTAACCTGATTTCAGAAAACTAACTTCCCAACCACTAAAGTTACTTAATGTTCCCTTATAAGTCTGTTGACATATTTTCTATAGGTATTGCAATACAAAATTAAAAATCACTTCAAAATAATGTGGCTGGAAGAAAATTTAGAAGAAGCTTACAGTGTATAGAAAGCAAATCGATGTTTCACGAAAACCGAATATTGATCTCTTAATATACAAACATCTTTATTACCATAGTAAATCTTACACTAATTTTGATACACATTCCATTCTACTGATTTCCAAAAGAAAATTGCACACCTTTTATTACATCTTACCGAATCCGCTCTTGTATATAACATATTAAATTGATTAAACATTAAATTATAGCAATATAAAACATATCCCAGTGCCGAGTAGTAAGTTGTTAAAAGGGTTCAGCGATAATTAATAAACAAAGAGTATTATTAGCTGTATTCTTCTAAAAGTAATTCACTACAAGAGTTGCTTTTAACTCTTCGTCGTAATGATGTCAAATTAGTTAGCTGTTACCTATTTTAACGTTTGAGAAAGAATACAGCTATAGTTGAAAATTGCGCCAAATTAGACGTAAAATGTTGCATTACGAACGATCCTCAGGAATCGTTTCGACCGTTTGTTGTTATGTAAACCTTCAGATTTTAGATAATAAACAACAGTTGGTCCAATTGTGCTTTTATTTTACCCGAAAAATTCACCCTCCATCGCTAATTAATACCATTGTGTTTGTCGTAGAAGTTTGCAATTATACTATGTATTCATAGTTGTTAGTATCTGCATTTAAGTTCACGAATTTTTGTATTTTTCGATCGGTGGTCCAATTTATTAAAATTATATAAATTTCTGTCGTTTCAATAGACTGTCTTTATTTGGAAATACCTATTATCATTCGATACTCCTGTTAACCTATTGTTGCAAAATATTCCTATCCTACTAATTTCTTGCCAGCGATCTCTATTATTATTGTAAAAATATCAGAGCATTTTTACCGAGATTTAGAAAAGTAGTGGCACGATATTACTTTGAATTGCATAGAATATAGGTTATGTGACGATTAATTGATGTATCGTTTCCAAAAATTATTGATAAATAATTAATTTTAATGAAAATCTTAGGAAAAATGATCCTCGAGTGCTGCCATGGACTTGTACACCACAACGCAAATGTAAAAACATATAAATTGTTGATCAAGTCAACTACTCGAAAATATTTCGTATTTATTTATCTTATAACGAAATATAGGTAAAAGAATTTATTAATTTTCAATCGAGCGTCGAATTTACTCAAATTGGCAGAAATTTAGACCTACCTCTACTTTAATTCTGTGTTAATATGGAAGCACTATTTTCTATCATCATTACACAGTGTTCCCGCCTTTTTCTAGCTGCTTTCGATGACCTCCACCATCATTATATACTCCTATTGACAATAATTGTATTTCTAACAATAATTCAGAAAGTTAGTACCCGATATTATTTCGAATCACATAGGTTATGTAATTATTTAAAGGATCGAATAATGAAAATATTAAAACATGACTACTTTGTTGGGATAAATAAAATTCAGAAGATCATGAGCCTGAGAAAGTTGGGAAACACTGGTATACGTTACCTGTTATTCAGAATAAAATAGAACGAAATAAAATGGAAACATCGGAATTAACTAAAATGTAATGTGATAATAAAAAGTATTTAAAACAATGCTAATCAAACTGGGTCAATCAATAAAGATCGATAAATTTCGTAAAGATCACATTATATTTATAAACACATTTTATTTGTTCGTATGTATATCGTTAATAAATGGTGATATAATAATGACAATGAAATGTATAGCGCCGAGCATAAAACGAGCAGTCATATTATAATTATTATTAATATTCCTCTTATAATAATCTTACTGTACTGGATGTTCCTACCTACTGTGCTTGCAACGTTTATGGTCTTGTCCAAGTGTTTTTTCGTCACTAATTTATTATTATTTACTCGTACTTCGTAATAATCCGTAATAATAATGTAACCACGGGTGTAAACGTATGCGTTGTCCTAAGTATAAACAGTTTCCACACACTAATTGTTACTTTTTCCATCTTTTTTGTTCTCTATGTAATCGTAATATCATCATTAATAATAGTAAGCTACTTAAATATTAATATATATCCTCGTGTCTTCGTGGAATATTTTGCGGCCGCTTTGGTGCGCGGCCTCGTACAAAAAACTTCAATTCCCGTTCGATAACATTATACATCAAAATGTCAGTTTCATTTTGTTTATTTTTTTTATTTTTTTTTTTTTCGATGCGTGAAAGACACTTTGTATAATTACGTAATGTAAAATTTCTCACAGGTCCGAGGAAAAAGTCGTCTAATAATAGTGAACTAATCACGGGGCAGCACAGCGTTCTTTCTTTTATTATTATTTTTTTTCTTCTTTTTTTTTCTTCAAATATACCGAAAGGAAACCCAGACAGAGGAGATCGATGTTTGCCTGTGCCTCTTTTCTTGTCTCTTTCTTTTCGTTTTGTGGAAAGAAAAAGGTAGAAACAAAGACAGTCGTATCCGCTCGGGGGACGTCGACGCGCGGGCATCGCCTCTGCAACGACGCTTTTACTCGAATCGCATCCGCGTATATGTAATACAAAATATCTATATAATAATATACAAATTAATCGTAAATATAATATTTGCCGTCGATCCGTAATCGCAAATGAGTCTTCGCTCGTCAGGACGTTGTCAATAAAATCGTAAAAGCAGTCGACCCAATAGCGCAAGTTATGCGCGTGGGAATGAGAGTACTCGATGAGTCCGTGAAGTTAAAATATACGTTTTGCTCCGAGGTCGATAGCGATCGAAGCAGTGGCCGTATAAAAAGACAAATTACAAAGCAACGACCGCCCACCTTCTTTCTTTTTATCTAAATATTTCTTCGCCAATCTGATGCATATCGACTCGAGGACTCTAAATCTCCGATCATCGCCGCGGAAAGCGATTCCCTAGAAATTATTCGAGCACCAATGTATCAGAAAGGAATGTGTTTTGCGTGTGTGAACGCGTATGAGTGGTGACTCGAATCGACGTGTGTTGAAAGGATGATATTAAAAGGGCCCCTCCATCGAACGGCGATTCGAAACGCGAATAGAAATTAAAAGAAAAAGCACGACCGAAACGAAGATCATCATAATGTGATATACGGTACGTTGCTTGGAACGCTAGGTACATAACTCATTTTGCACAGTAAGAGCCAATGGTAGAAGCGACCGCAAGACGCGCTTTTCTCCCTGAATCGGGATCAGGGGGCGGCTATTTCGTGTATCGCAACCATAAACGATCTCGCTCTTCTTCGTAAACTACTACCACACCGTACAACACCACCTTCGCGGCGGTACGATTCCGCATTTTGGCCACTGTTCATAAAGATCTCACACCTGCGTCAGGCTATTGCATTTGATATATTGCAAACCTACAATTCTAATGACTTATGTGATAGCCCCGTTCTGTTGCTTTTTTTCTTTTTATGTTTTATGCCGGGGGGGAGGAAAAAGGGCCCTGGGTCGGAAACAGTTGTTCGATTCGGGTGTGCTGGGGTGTCGATGAGAAATGGCGTAACGTGTTGAACGTATATAAACGAAGTATTTAACATTATGAGTCTATTAATATCTATACGTATAAGTAGAGAGCTCTAGACTTGAATCCCCTCCCCTTTCTTGCACTCTCGTCGGATCCTACCTCCTCTCGTGCATTCTCCCCCTTTCCCCCATCTATCCACTCTCATGCTCTCTACACCGTCTCTCGTTTTCTCCATTTTCGTCGGTCATTCGCGCAAAACCGTTCACGCGCACATACACACACGCATACGCTCAACATACATGCATCCTTACCCACCCTTTCCGCATCTCTCCTTTCTCCCCCCACCGTATCCAGATCACACCCTCAATTTTCCACAGTTAAATCTTCTTTTTCCTTTGAACGATTTATTTGTTTCCTGTCGCCGCGCGACAGCTTATTTCCCCTCTTTCTCCTTTTCTTTGTTCTCGTCAACCTCTTTGTCTTTCTCCAGCTCTTTCTCTTCCTTATCCGCTTTCTCCTTGTCCCCCTCCTTCTCCTCCTTCGATTCTTTAGACTCCTTCGCTTCCTCCTTGCCCTCCTTCTCCTCTTGCTTCTCCGGCTTCGGTAAATGCGTGTTCATGTCCAGCGTGGAGCAGATCTCGTCCCAATCCGGGAAGCATCGTTCCTTCACGCGCGAGCTGTGCCCGACCAGGTTCGGACAGTTCTCCTGCATGTAATCTCTCAGACTGTACTGCGTGTCTTTGTCAATATAAAGAATCTGGGCAAGGTGCGCGAACGCTACAACGTCCAACTGTTGAATATACAAAACACAATTATAAAATCAGTTTCTGGGTCAGTGTATTTTTTTTTTGTAAAGCTTGAGGTCTCTGCAAGTGTAAAATCTACCCTGTAACAGTCTGGTCAAGACAACCAACAAACAACGATGGCGACTGGAGAAAATACTTTCGTATCCTCGTTGACTCTTTACTTTAACTGAACTTAAGTTTTATTAATTAACTCTAATTAGAAAGGTTAACGTTGAACTCTTACAATAATCGTCGAAGCAAAGGGCAACATTCGCTCGAGAGCGAATGTAAAATATATCCTACCGTAGTTGGCTCGTCTCCAAAGAAGAAGGGTTTGTCAGCAAGCATGTCGGAGAGAACCTTGAGATCATCGCAACCAAATTGGGACACTTCTTCGGGGGTATGCACTCCCATACCCTGCGCCTTCACCTTTTTCGCGCTCTGTAACAAATCCCACTACATTTCACTACGGATGGTCACAACACTCTGTTCTATACATGCAATTTCTTCGAAAAATTTATTCGATGCTTATAAAAAAATACAAAAAAAAATCAGCGAGAAATTTCAGTCCCGTTGAAAAGATGGTTGTACAAAGAAACGTGATCGAACCCGTATTGGATTCTTTTTGAAATTTACCTTGCGACCGAATGTAAGCTTGAAGAAGAAGTTTAGAATTCCGTTGGGGATGCGGGTACCAAGGACGTGCTGAAGGTTCACTTTGTAACCCTTCAATACTTGATCGAGATTCTTGGTGCGCCAGCACATTACCACCCACACCAAGTGATTCTCGATCATCGATATCATCGCGTGCGAGACGCTTCGTTGTTCGGACGTGAGGCCAGCGTCCAGGTCCTTGCTGAATTTCTGGCTCAGTTCACGGAGGATGATCGCGCTGTCCGCGATCTCCTCCCCGTTTAGCTCGATGAACGGTAACACGCCCTTCTTGGAACGGAATTTCATTTTGTGGTCCACATTCTGAAAGAACGAACGAACGAAAATTAATATATGTCCGACCCTCCTTTCGCGCGGTGTAGAAATATTATTACAAGGAGTTATAACCATACGAGATAAAACTTAAAACCTGAACAAACATAATAAGTGAAACAGGCGATGATATATGGTGACCGAGACAGTAAAATCACGTACGCGTGATAGCGGCCGTCAAAGTGTTAACCACCCATCTTCCCGGGCGAAGGAATCAACGGATGCAATAAATACGATATCGTTTCTCGCATTTGTCAGCAGATGGCTTCCCCAGCAATCCCCATTTTTACAAGTCTTTCGTAACAATTCCTATACATCATATCGGTTTCTCGGGATAGACCCTTTTTACCCTGACGTCGAGCATCCTTGACCTTAAGGGTCGTGTTAGGGTTATCGAAGAGTCACTTCAGCTTTTCTTTCTCTTGCTGCCCGTTATTCTTGCCTTCCAACGTAACCTGAGCATCGAATATAATTTCCTACGATTTCTCAAAATTCATAACACTCAAACCTCTAAACAAATCAGCGATTTTTAGCGAACTCGAAAATTGTTTCTTTTTAAACAATTTTGAGAAGTGAAACTTGTAGAAAGTTATATGTATGTATATATATACATTAGAGCGTACAGGGTGTACTCGGTATTCAATGCAAAGTATCCTTTGCCGAATGGATGTAATTTGCATTGAATATTTACCATACAACGCTCAAAAGCACGTATATACGTGTGGGATCGGAAGCCCCCGCTGTACGAGTCTGCAGTCGCGGAAAAAAGATTGGAAAAAGCAACGAAACACCAAGAGGTTTCGATGGCGCGACGGGCAAGCGCGTTTGCCTTCTGAGCTTCGCTGTGCCTACAGCATCGTGTTCGAATCCCCGAAGCGGATCTTTTATATTTTTCCAGAGCAGCAGCACTTAATGAGAATTTACTCTCAAATAGGGGAAAACGAGAGACGAGAAAAGACTAATAGCGAACGGTTTATTTTCGAGCAATACATATTTTTAATCGGTGCACAGGAAGTATAAGAATCGCACCTGCAACAAACGTGTGTTCTATTTATACGCGTCGATGCCACACACCGAGCGCATCATAAGTCAATAAGATATCTGGTGTCCTTTACAGGTGGATCAAGTTGCGTCGGTAGTGATAAACGACTATTATACCCCGTTGCAAGAAGATTTCACGCGTATCGTTCCTATATCTATCAATTCAATGAAACGCGATGAATGTATGTGCACCTTGAAAATAATAATTAATGTAGGAAAATAAAATAACGAGATACATTCCCCGCATTCAGCGGCCCTCATTAATATTGTAACAATGGAGTTTTAACAAACGTTCAAGTCGATACGGACGTACTCCACTTTCTTCAAGCTATATAGTTTACAATAGCGATTTAAAACAGTGTCAATGAGAATATCTCCATTGCCTAGATTTCACCAAAGCACATAATAAGAAACTTTCTAGGCGCTCCTCGGTAGCCATCTGTTAACACATTTCGTTACGAATCCACGGGGTTCTGGAATCCACTTTAAGTAGGTGTCCAATTATGACCCCGGAGATACACGGTGGAATTTAAATCTGCATTACGTTGTTGCATATTAAATTACGGGTCCACGAGTAAATATTTAAGTTACTAGCATTTTTCATATCTATGTATTCAGTTGTCTGTGGAGACAAAGATTTGCCCAACCTTGCTCGCAATAAAGATGGAAAAAGCATTGAAATATCTTACAATTTGTATAAGAGCTTTCACGTTAATGCGGGATTCTGCCTTCGCGGCACGAATCCCTCCGAAACTACAATCTTCGACATAAAATTCTTAACCACTCCCTCTTCGGACAAAGCCGCTCGTCGAAACAGCCCAAATATATGGCATGTGTAATTGTATACAATCACCGCTTGGCGTCGCTGACGGTTATCGACCCGAAACGTCACGAAAGACGGACGCAATCAAAGAAATGCCGAGAAACATTTCTTTACGTCAATCACAATCGACAAGTGGAAGAATGCCGTATCACCGGCGTCGTCTATACAAATCACCTGAATTAACCGTACAATACGGACGACGGAGAGACCGGAGCATCGAACCCGGTCTCACGAAAAGGGGAACAATGTCGCGATATACGTGGGAACACCTCTTCGGAAAGAGCTCATCATCGCCGTTAATCAGCGAGCGTCGAACGCAGCTGCGACTTGGTCGAAAAATAAACGAAAATAAGTCGTGTAAGAAGATCCCAGGGCATACGAGCACGGTACGCATCTCGGTGTGAGTGATAATAGCGATGGAAGGCGACGACGTCGTCGTTGACGACGACAACGATGACGACGGAGGTGCAACACGCCTGTTTTGCAATGCGAGTGCGTCGGTGATAATGGCGAGTAACGAACGGGTGGTACAAGGGGATGTGGAAGTGGATGCGGGAGGAGAAAACGAGGGGAAGCGGAGAGCGGCAGAGGATGTATGCCAATGTGAATTCCAGGGACGAGAAAGAGTCCGGAGAGAGAAATGTTCGAACGAGAAACAGGGACGGAACGAGGAGGGGCAGAGAAAACGAGAAAAAAACGGACGAACAATCGAGGGGAGAGAGCAAACAGAAAAAAAGAGGAGCTTAAACGGAGGACCGAGAAAAAAACGACGCGCGCAACAGTAGTCGGAAGAAGAGAAAGACGGACGGTGTCTCGCTAAAATATAGGAAACGTGCATTAGTCTGAACATTGAACTCGTTAAGTTGGAAACAATATCGGTGCTCGTCCGACGACAGTGGAAAAGCAAACAGAAGAAAGAAAAGGGGGGGGGAAAAAAAAACGAGGGACGACGCGGAGGCGCAGCCGGCTACGAAGCCGTACTTGAACACGGACAACGGCTTGACCAGAGCGCGAAAATCCGATACGCCGGAAATTAAATATCCTTCGGCGTAAAATCGATGAAGCGGTCGGTACTGATTAATTCGCGAGTGCCCACGCGTCTGCGGATGGTGCTGCCATCGTTTCGCCGCGCCGACGATCGTTAAAACCTCCGCGCGCCCGCTCAAAACTGCATAATAATCGTAGAATCGCGCAGGGATCTCCGCTCGCGGAGACGCGCGTATCAATTCGAAGAGATGAAAAGTTGAGTGGAGGCAGACGGTAGGCGGAGTAAAAATTACTGCGGGGCAGTTGCCCTACGCTTGCCATTTCAGCCGAGTCAAATACACGCACGACTATGCGCTTGCGCGTACGTATGTTTACTTGCAAAGCGAGGGGCGGGGGGGGGGCAAGGTTTGAAAGAGTACAATAGATAAATTCGGGGGTGCCCAATAAGTCAAATTATACGTATGGTACTTCTTCGAATTTACTTTCCATCTTCCAGCAAGAAATAATCTCTGGTTGTATCGTTGGATAGGCTTGTGTAACGCGAGTAACGAGGTGGGAGAAGGGTTAAGTGAATCGATAAGACAGATTCTACGGAGGAAAAGATCCTAGGAGTCCCGAAGATGCCACGGGGAGACGGAAAACCGCACGCAGCGGCAAGGAAAGTTTGAAAAAAGATAACGAAACGAAGCTATCGAGGAGAAGACCGCGAGGGAAAAAGGGAGCGAGAAGAGAAACTAGAAAAAACGGGGAACACACCGAGACGAGCGAAACACAGGGGGAGCAACAGCGAGGAAAGTACGAAGCCCGAATAGAGAGGGAGGAGAAAGGAGAGAACAGATTGAAATGGGAGGGAGAACGCAGAAGAGAAGCCAGAGAGGGAATCAGGGAGTGGTATAACGGCGTAAAGGGGTAGGGGGGGGGAACGCGTGGGGTTAGAGGGAGAGCATGAAAAACGAGAAAGAGCGAGAACAAGACAACGTCGAGCGAGGAGACCGAGAAGGATAAACGGAGGGTGAATGGGTGGGTGGAAGGGAGAAGAAACAAGCTGGAGGACGATGAACTCTGGCGGTAGGCAGCTTCCGTCGCCTGGCAACGTCCTCCCCCTCCTCCGCCACCACCTCCTCCTACTCCTCCGCCACCTCCTCCCTTTTTCTCCTCCTCACCCTGAGGCTCCCAAGCCGTTATGTCGTGGTATCGTACGTAGGCAGTCCTCGTCATGGACGTAGTAGTCGTGTCATCGTCTTCGTCGACGACGATCATGGTAGTCGTTGCCGTATTTCCACGTAGCCGTGGCACGCAGCTTGCGCTGCGTATTGATCGTACGGGATGCTGCTGCCGGTTGCTGGCTGCTTCAGCGCCGGCCAACTGGGAGCTTTAGTCACAGCCCTACAAAGGGCCAATAGGACCCCCTTGGCTTTCTACTTGGCTTGCTCGCTGCGATCGACGCCCAAAAACGAAAGCAAACGCGGCCGACTACCGCTGTCTTTCTTCCTCGCTCTGTTAGCCAGTAGAACGAACTTTTTACCGTTAACTCGGTTGTAAATGTTCATCTGCGATATTGGAAGAGGATTATATACACGCACAGCTTTGCAACCGTACGGATGACTGGCGCGTTTAACGCGTTGTTTGTTCCGTTTAACGCGCTCGAGACCGATGTATTATTCCGAGACTATCACCGGTAGTCAACATTTTTCGCAATTCTCTTCTGACCCACATGCTGCGTCCACTGGCTATCGAAGCGTGACATTGCATGACTCACATGTCTGTTAAAATGTTTGTACCTGTTGGTCAGAGTTAATGGCGTTGCTATCGATTATCGATAAGTTATCGATATCTTAATGATATTATCGATATATCGAATCGTCTGTAACGTTTCGATATTATCGATAGCAACACCTCCAGTCGATACCAGTGTGACATTTTGTTCGATTAAATCTCGACGTACGACGAGTTGTGCAACGGCTTCCACGCGCTTCGCAATTAAAAAAATGGTTATGTCTGTGGGCCTCGTTATACCGACCCGATGTAACCAGACGTTCGGGATTGCTCGTGACAGTCCCGGATTTGCCATATCCTCCCTGCACTAATCGCTTTTCTAGACGTTAGATGGCTGGCAATTACGTGCACACGGTTGACCCGAATATATTATTTTACAGCAACGCGAGGAAAGGTGCCCATACGCAAATGTCTGGAAGACAGAAGCTTCGTGACTACGATCGTTTTTCCACTCTTCAATTAGAGTTTTCCTAGAGGGGTTGCGTTTCACGTCCCGTAAATCTGGTCACATTACACTGATTAAAGTACGACACTAAACCCCGTCGTTTGTAACAGTCCCCGGTGGCATAATAACCGTTCCCTCAGAAGTGGTACAAACGATGAAACAAGGCTTCTTATTCAAGTATCCCTACCATTGTGAACGCTCTTAAGCGTGCGTTTTTTTTCCCTTCGCACTGCATATTTACGATTCGTCGCAATCTACGGCGAAACGATTTCGTTCATGCTCCACTTTGATAAACGCTCGTAACGAGTTACTTGCAAAATGACACGCGGAAAAATATGGAGCGAGCAATCCCGACGCGAACGACCCGGCGGTGATTAGAAAACGCAGAGAATAAAGGCGGGCATAAATACGCGCGGAATAATGTTTCTATTGTTCGCAAATCGAGGAAAGCGCGCGTTTTAACACCTACGCTAGGCGCAGGGGCTTTTGCTCGCATAAGTATGTCGCGGCTGGCGTGCCCACAAAAGATCGTTTTCCGCTGTCTTACGGCTTGGCATCAATGGTGGGGAAACGTTCCGCGATGAAAATACCGGCGAGGTGAATGGTTGCACGTGAAAATAGTTTCACTACAAGGCTACCGAAGTCGTAAATGACCGACGAGAACCAATCGGCCGAAAACGAAAGCAAACGCGCGCCGACTGCCAAGTCCAACGAACTTACGACTTGGCACACTGCTGTACACACGTACACATGCACACTGTACCGAGTCGCACACGTACGGAGGTGAATTCAACGCGTCGGGCAACAAGTACAGCCGTGCACGGTTAAATTTCATCGAATTCGACGGTGAAATTCTTTTACAGAAACGGGAGATTGAGACGAGCCTAAACACGATACGGATCAGGGCGCGATTACATCTGATTATATTAAAACGCTGATTACTCAGCGCTCGATGAGTCAGGTAATTACCCTAATGAATCCTGCTCGCCCCGAAGCTTTACAAATTGTCTGCCGCGGACTAATTTATGGAACGCGCTGTAGAGGCTTATTCTAATCGAACGTCGTATCGCGTAGACCTCGAAATTATTATTTGATGCACAATGATGAGTCACGCGCGTGTGACTCACGGGGGAAGACAGATAGCACCCGCGGCCGTAATGTAATTCATGCTGTAACTGTAACAACCATTTTTTGTTGATGTACGTGTCCCACTTTACTATCGTCCACACCGTACGTTTCGAACGTCTTTTGATTTATGGACGTGGAACGCGCGGGAATTCTTCGATTATTTTTTCTATTAGTTGGATCAAAGATTTCGACGCTTCGCAGAAACGATCAGCTCGACAGGAAAAATGTCCACGGGCACTTAGAAAAGCATTAAAGTCTCGAAACAGAGGATCGTGGGTAAGCCGGGGCCTCAGGAAATAGGAGTAATAACCAAGGACCAAAGAAACGGAGATGGACGGTTTTAAGATATGGCTGGTTAACGTGAAAGGGCTCGTTCCCGTTGTTAACCATCGCGCAAGAAAGAGCACGAAACGCGACGGAAACGCGAAATTGCCAGCCTCGAGCCGACAATAGACCCACGACGATACTTTCGAGCAGAATGGACGATAATGCGGTGCATAAAAAAAAAATCAACCGAGGTTTTCGCGTATATCGCGAACAATGAGCCAAGAGGACTCGTTGCGTAAAGCAGCCGCATTGGCCTCAGTTTGCTTTGACGCGCCTCGACCTTTCGAGCGCCCACGGATCGCCCCGTACACCTTGTAATAGAGAGAACTGAAAGTGGTCCCCATTCTCATCCGACTGTGGCCGCGCGATGCCCGGCCTATCTAACCGTTAATAAACGACCCTATCGCTCGATTACGTCCACGAAAGGGAGAAAGACAGATAAACCCAGGGAGAGGCAGAGGGGGGGAGATCTTCAACTGGACGTGACAGAATCGTGTACCCCATAAATATTCGTAATGGGCGCCCCGTCGTGATGTTCAGAAGCTGTAAAACGAGTGGTCCTTCTTCGCTCCCTGGGCCACTCTTCTCCGGTGGCTGTCGGTTCCTCTCTTGATTAATTTCACGAGATCGTAAAACGCCGGGTCCCCAGACTCCGGAACACCACGGGCAAAACTAGGCGCTGACAATCAGGGTAGAGATAAATCCCCGTTACCTTTTGCGTTTCGAAAGAATCGATTCCAGGCGCTGGTGACTGTGGTCAGTTATGAAAAAGCAAGGTCGCAGGAAGAAACGGAAAGTACAACGTCTAACAAAAATTGTAAATAATGAATAATTCATAGCCGTAGATAATCTTTGTATCGAGTTGAACGAATCTCGGAGCTTGCGTTTGCAATTACCCCTGGTCGACGTCGCAAGGAAATCGTGCGTAATAGCAACGTAGGACGCGCCACTCTGTATCACTTACGATGAATCTGAAAAGCCTATGAGCCTGAATTACGAAAGACGGTTCTACTCGTCCGATGTCCTCTCGTCTCGTCTGTAACAGCGCCTAATTTCCTACTCGTTGTCCCAACCCCCGGCTAGAAATTCCGATCTACAATCATGCAATTAGATTTTAACGGGAGTGTACAATGTGCATAAAACTATGCACCATGGGTGGTACGCAACGACCAATAACTGAACTGTCCTCCAAGACGCTGGGTTTCATCCGCCATTGCAGTGGAACTTACTTTTAACCCTTAAGTGGATTATTGGAGTGGATTATGGATAATTATTTAATACATGACAATTTGAAAATTTATGCAATCCACCGTTAGTTCATTATTTTTTAAATGCTTATCACTCGAGAGTTAAACTAATGAAATTAAAGTTTGAAAATCAGGGAATATACCGATGAATAATAACACTGTCCTCTGGAACAACAATTCCCCTTCGTAGCAGAGCCTCCTTGCCATTAAACTGTCGTATTAATTATGGAGAACAACGGTTTCCTCGTTGTAATATGAAGCCACGCACGCGGAATGAAGATCCCCGGGTACATTTATTCCTAAACGCCTACTTAACGAACGATCGATAGTTCTGACGGCGGTGGAAAACACCGTGTTTAGATGGAAGTAGGAAATTATGCGAACGCGAATCATTTGAGAAGACTCCGCGAACGGCAACAGGCAATCACGTTTGCCAACGCTATTTTTGCAATCCTGAATATCAATTAGAAGTTCCTATGCAAAGTTACATCCACGTTAACATGGCTACATCCTATGGAGATGGAAGGAATAAAAAATATTTCAATTTTGATCACCAAGTTTGAGGTATTAAAAAAATCTCGTTTTGAGTTGTCTGGTTGGCGATGGTTCCCATTTAGTGGGTGAATTCTGTCCTGATTACGGTTATGGAGAACACACGGCGGGTCAGCGCGATAAAAATCCAGTTCCCCGGCCCGAGACACTTGCCGAGCAGAGAACAAGTTGCCTCGAACATGTCGAGAACTCGTAGAGAGGTCGGTGGCCGGCCTACCTCAACGTATCGATACCCGATGCCGCGGCACATGTCGGCCAGCAGTTTAACACGTGTGTTGTCCATATAGTTCACCTTCTTCGTCGCGTTTCCGCGTCAATGTGCAACAGTGTAAACGTTCCAGGCTAGTGGCCTCCTCTCGACATTGCTAGGCCTCGCGCGCACCGACTCGCAAGGGAACGACCGAACTTGCCCGGCCTTTGATTTTAATCCACTTTTGCAACATGGCGGATTACACGTCTGGATCGCCGCGTGTTAAATATAACACGCTATAGGGGGGGGGGTCTGCAAACAAATTTAGTTTCGATTATAATAGAAAAATACGTTAGGTCGCAGCAGTAAGTTTTCAAGAAAATTGATCGTCGCTGTCCAGACGCATCGGTTCGACGCGCTAACCCACCGAGAGAGTCCCACGTGGCTCGCCATTTTCAGTATGGCTACTCGGAACAATGGAGGGACCAAACTCGTCCGCCTTTGACTTTAATTCACTTGTGCAGGATGTTTGCTCGTCTCGGTTGCTATGTACGAAACGTTGCACGTCGCAACTCGATAATTTCAGAAGTACAATTAAAGTTAGGTGCACACGGTACCGTGGATATCAATCTTTGTTGATCGAATTACCCGTTCGAGCAAAAGTTGTGGTACGTACACACGGACACTGTGTTAACCGAGTTCGAGGGAATACGAAACGCGTACAACTTCCAGCCAATCGAACAGATAAGATCCTCCTTTTCCCATCGCGCACGGAATTGTCTGAAAACTACCATTTTTCTGGCTGCCTCCCGATAGATCGTCAGCCATCGTACAATGAACTTCCTTCATGCAGCGCGTAGCATCTTACGAAACGCGAAGATAATTCTGTTGATATCCGCACAATATGGCCTCTTTAAACGGAGGCCGTCGTACACCTTAGCGCTGTTCAAATTTGCCGCGACCAATCCTTTTATTTGCTCGACTCAAACACTTAAATATCGAGACGATCGTAATTTTCTTAACGTATATATATTTATTCGCGATAGTAAAACGCCATTATCGTAGCAAAAAAAAAGAAATCGTAGCTGACGAACCGCAACCGAATGCAATTATGGCATCGTGTGTCGTCGATAAGGAATCATCGCGGAACGAAACTCTCGAGAGGACGCGACGCACGAATCTCTCGTTTCACAGATAGCGCGATAAGCACCGACTCTGCTTCGGATTTAAAACGCAGAACTTCTTCGAACGAATTCCACGCGTCCTCCACGTGTCGCCGTGGAATCCTAAAGTTCGTAGTTCGACACATGGACGCGTCCGCTCAGATCTTTTTTTAACGCGTTAACTGCCGGATCGAGTCACCGCTTAAATCGAAATTCATGGGTCCTACTTTTTATTTGTTACGATATCATTGCTTTGAAAAATTGAATGTCCAACGAAAGTAATTTGCGGAAACGTAATGTTGACTTCCGATAAACTCGAGTTTTCCGAGTTCCGTGATTAATTGATCGATAGGTTTATCGTAAGAGGGTATATTCGACACGTCCCACATACACGTGTGCGTCGATACGAACCGCTCCGCGCACGCGAACACGCGTTGGAACATCCATTCTTGAAACAGTGCAATGAACCCCCGCGACAAAACGAATTTCTCGCGGTCGAGGAATGCCAGCGTTGTCCGTGGCGTCTTTCAAGCGTTCCACCGCGATAAGATAAGCAGTAATGAGGTTCAATTGGAAGATTAATTAATTAAGGCCCGCGGCAAAGGGGATAAATTGGGTACATTGCATCGGTATGCCGGCACGATGCGCGTGTATGCTAGCAAACTGGCGAGGCAGGTCTTCGCTGTAACTCGGAAAGAATGAGAATGCAGAATTCGCCAGACACGGAGAGAGAGCTCGAACGAAACCTGGACCGTACAAATATAATGTAAGAAAGGGGAGAAGGAGGGAAAGAAAACAATACTTGACACAGAAATCTCGACGGCTGTTGACAGAAAATTGCGAAGTAAAAAGGTTAGACCGGGATAAGTCGACGTCAGCGACGACAGCGGCGAAGAGTGCAAATAGAAAACTTTACGGCGGATTTTTATGAGACGCCACCGTTGAAAATTATTAGACGCTTTCCTTTTAAGAAAGTTGAAAACTTCCAAGTTACGGATGAAATGCTTCTTTAAGAGACACTTTGGATAAAAACAATTTTATTTCAGACGTACGTGTAGCGACTGGATGGAACTGGAAGTTGTCGATCGAGTGACGTGCCTTGGAACGGTAATAGAAGCCCGAAGATAATGAGGAACAAGTAAATCACGAAGGATGGAACATTTGGCCAGCAGAAGGAGGATTTATATGCCGACTGAAGAGAAGGAGGAGCGTAAGCAGATGTGGCGGTTATATTAACGAGCAGGGCTGATTCAAGAAGTATCGGGGCCCCCCGTTGGATCGTATAAAATGGGGCCCCGTGTATGGTCGGCATTGTAATCCAATTAAAGGGTAATTTAATTATGGGCGGGGTCCGATTATAGCGGCTGCGCTAACGGTACCGATCAATTTCCCTCGTCGGCCGGAGTTATGTAATTCCATTAGAGTAACTTATGCGCGGTTTGCTCCGCGATACATAGAAATAGATTGCCCTGTGAGATTCGTGGCGTGATCTGGCCACTGAGGAATTTCTGCGGCGCGGTTGAATGCACTTTGTCATGCTTCCCCTTGGATCGCGATGCTAAAACTCTTCTCTGCCATTTAACCGGCGGAAACCACCCGGTGTTTTTGTATTTACCCAGTATCGCGGCGCTATTATAATAAATTCCCCGTTATCCGGGCTATCGAAACAAAAACAAATTAAACAAGACGCCGCGCGTTTCCGCTATCGAAAAAATTGTTTAGAGACCGAGATTAAATCCAGACGCGATAAACGCCATGGAAATTAATCTTAACCGGGGGAGGTGAAGAACCGCGCTGCAAATAGGTTATCAATCTAAAAAAAGAGAACCAATAAAACAATAATAGCCCCGGCAAGAGATATAATTACACAGACGGGATAGATAACCGTATGGTTGCCGCCATAAATAGTGTCGATCGCTATATCCGCGATCTGCTAATAACCGGTGTTCATTTGAATAGCCCCGGGGTGAAAATGTTATTTCGAAAGAACGAAGGGCTATTTTATAGCGTGCTTTTATGTTACGATTACTATTAGAATCTAGCCCGTGGATCTACGTTCTCTTATTAATTGTGCCGATAAATGGTACTCTGTGCCAATTTAAAGCGTGAAAGGATACTTATTAGAGCACTATTGTATAACTAGGAAATTTGCTAGGAAAAGTTGAAACTTGAAACACGAACGGATAGTTAAAAAGTGTGTTATTTTTATTTGTTTGTCGATGTGAAAAATAATGCATCGAGCAACCGGTGTTGGTCGAACGACATTGCATAACACTGTGACATAACAATGGCTGCCCGCATGTTGGCGCGTCTATCGGTCCAGAAAATTAACCAGCTCTAGTACGAAGCTCTTCCGCACCTGTCGCCAACTAATTATTACTTCTTGGAACGTTTTCATCGCTTCTTCAACAATGTTGCAACGCAGTGTAAGCTTAAAGTCACCAGCGAATCTTAACCGTTCGCCTGGATGATACATACCAGTCAGCATAGATTTATCCTAATTAGAAAGAGCCATAGAACGTGATCGTTAGCCACGATCAATAAGTAAACAGTCGGATGAATAGGACCGATGAATCAAACGGCCCAGGATGCTCAAAATCCCTCGGATGCTTTCCACGGGATTCCGGGTGTACCCAGCGAGTCAAAGGTTAAACGACCCCCACATTCCCGAAACGAGCATCATCCGTGAAGGAAACCCGACTCGAATTAGCCCACATTGTGGGAAGCGTCTCCGCAGGGCCAAAACGGGGACGGATGCGGACCCGTGGAGGATCGTCGATTGGGCGGTCGCTAATCAAGCTCCTTGGGGACAAAGTGACCGCCGTTCTGTTCTTTTTGTTCGTTTCTTTCCTCCTTCTACGCGTCGCTGTTAGGGCATTCTCGTACGCCGTTCTCGTCCATTGCGTCGCTCGCGACGATCGGCCGTCTTTGTTCCCCGAGCGAGAGATATACGCACAATCGCGACTCCAGAGGTCTCGGGGCTATTTTAAGAACTCGCTGCCCCCGCATTCGTTCCGTCGACTTTATTTTCTGCCGCGATATAAACCGCAGAGATACACCCGGACGCGTCGGACCGCGCAAGACGGTCTCGGATCCGCGTCATGTGTCGCGGACGATCAACGAAGCCGGTGTCTCCGAAACTAATGTCACGAAACCGACGAACACGATGGAAAGATACCGCGTAAAAAATATCTTCTTCCCTCGAGAACGAACGGTCGAGTTTCTACCATTTTTTTCGATCGTTCGAGAGTCGCATCTTCCTGTTTCGCGGGCGATGTATTTTAGTGCAGGTCAAGCACGGTACGAGAATACATTCCGGACACCCCGTGCATGCGCGGAAAGCAATTCCGCGGCGATAAGAGGACGAATATGTGCAAACATGTTATTCAAGACGGTCGTCGTATCATCGTTCGAAATTGAATACGACCCTTCTCAATTCCCCTATCTCGTGCACCGACTTGTAATACCTTAAGCAGGGCATCGGATATATGTATTCTCCTGGAAGCTCCGCGGATCCATTAAGCTCGGAAACTTTCGAGCTTCAGGCTCCTGAAATCCTTTCTGAACAATATAGCTTCCAGTGTATTCCAGGCGTGTCTGCGGAAAGTGGGTAGTCATAAGCCCGATGTGCTCAAGGCACTTGTCACGGCGTATCTATTCTAGAACAGCCTTCGTTGAAATAGAGAGATTCTAGGGGATCGCCGGCATTAATAGTTTATGCGTTCGTGCCACAATGAAAGCTAAACAATGCAAACTCTAATTGTTCATGTACTCCGGAGACGTGATTTACATGAACGTGCTTGAAATCAACAAAATGAAAAACTAATTCTACTGGACGATCGCTATTGAAGATAGTAGTAGAAGAAGAAACTAAAAATCACAAGAAAGCAAACATTACTAAACAACAACTAATTACTATAACTAACATTACAAAGTGTAACCCCTGGAAAAAATTTTAATGGGAGATTCCAGAGACCAAAATAAGACGAAAATCAAGGACACTAATTTGTTGATTAAGGCTTCGCTAAAAAGTTATAGAAACATTTCCGGTCACGCAGTATATTTTCTGTAAAGAATTTTTTTCTCGAAAGTACGTAGAATTTCGGGGGTGTATGTATTCACCAAAAATGATTGCAATTGACCCCCTCAACCGAAAATAATTTTTCCAGAACGATTTGAAATTTTTTAATTTTGTCGATTTTGTTCACCTACTCGATTTTTTTTCTCGAAAGTGAATAGGATTTCGGGGGTGTCTCTATTCACCAAAAATGATTGTAATTGACCCCCTCAACCGAAAATAATTTTTCCAGAACGATTTGAAATTTTTTAATTCTGTCGATTTTGTTCACCTACTCGATTTTTTTTCTCGAAAGTGCGTAGGATTTCGGGGGTGTATGTATTCACCAAAAATGATTGCAATTGACCCCCTCAACCGAAAATAATTTTTCCAGAACGATTTGAAATTTTTTAATTTTGTCGATTTTGTTCACCTACTCGATTTTTTTTCTCGAAAGTGAATAGGATTTCGGGGGTGTCGCTATTCACCAAAAATGATTGTAATTGACCCCCTCAACCGAAAATAATTTTTCCAGAACGATTTGAAGTTTTTTCAAATATCCTTGATTTTCGTCTCCAGAATCTTCCATTACAATTTTTCCCAGGAGTGGTCGAACACCTTGTATGTTTTCATACGTTCGAAAGCGAGAATAATTGCAGCTTAAAAACGAAAGAAAAAGAAAGGATTGATACTATCGATCGTTTAAAAATAAAAATAGGTTGTACACTTGAAACAATCGACCGGGTGTACCAGTATATTATACTGTTTCTCGTACTGCGTTCTGCGTACTGTAGTTACCTCTCGCGAACGAGAATGTTCGAAAATATGTAAATATATTTATATATAGAATATACCGTGGCGTGGGCAAATCGCGATGACGACGCGTTGCACCTGGTGCGACATTTTTGTTATGAATTTAAATGCCAGGTGAGTCAGCTTGCTTCTCAAGCGTGGCGATTATAGCATTGAAAATACCATACTGCGTGCGTTTCAGCGACTACATTAACTTCTTTAAGTTCTTAACCTCCGTATTATTTACAATTTTTAATATGAACACATTACCTATATCTTTAAGATATTTATATAACCTGTAAATCATACGATTAAATTAAATAACTTTTAACTATCCATCGATATATTGAAAGAAGAAAACAATTGAGAAAAGATCGCGATATTAATTCCACGGTCTCGTACTTTGCTCGAGCAGGTTTTTCAAGCAGCTTGATTGCTCGCTATTTACAGCATCGTCGACGATGCACCAGGTGGCACACACAACTTCTGCGCGTTTAAATGCTGAACGACTACCACAGGCCAGCTTCGACTGTAGTAATATCGTGTAACGGGATCAGTAATACCAGTGTAGTATCGCGTTACAGATTACGAGTAAGGTGTACTATACGCATATGTTTTCCTACAGCTGGTACTTCATCTGCCTTTCCGATGCAGCAAGAAAGCGACTCCAAACAAACAAGATTATTCAACAACATACGAGCCAGTTATTACGAAAGATAAAATAATAATTCAATCCGTAATGTAAAAAGTCCGAAAAAAATCATCGTCGAACGGTCCACCGGAAGCTGGAGTTTGAGAGACACTGCAACTAGGATAAAATGACTCGAGATAAACAGGAGCATTAAAAAAACTTTCAGTTTCAGTGACTCGTCATTTTCAATTTGACCAAGTTTTACTAACCGTAATATCGATGACCTAAATACGAAGCTACAAGTGTAGTATTTTCTAGACGGAAGTGTTATTATCTAGCGCAACGACAATTGAGGCTTCACTGATTTCAACTCCAGGATATACCATTCCAGTGAATCACTCGGCATGAATAATTACCGTTGAGTTTTCTGATCGTTGGAGTCGATAAGAAACGCGCGTACCAAGCTTAATAGCCTTACGTTAGGATTCGCTAATTTGTAACTGACTCATTAGGATAAGGCGTTTATCATCCATAGATGGATCCATTCATGGCTGATAATCGCAAAGCTGCTTTAACAGCCTGAATGCACCGTGTGTACGAAACGAACTGCTTGGTCGATCGAGCAAAAAATTTCTTACCTTCCTCGTGGGGGGAAAAAAGTATCGATATTACGATAAAAGAGACTCGACGATAGAGCCGTATCGATGCGAAGTTCGACGGAAAAGTAGTTTCATGCCCCGCGTAAACTAGATTTCTGAGAATCGTATAATGTAGTATTTACAGCGTTCACCGTTATTTAGTATCGGAACGACAAGAACTAGGGCGTGCAAGTCGGTTTCACTGCAACGTTATAAAAAGTCTGGCGTAGAATCAGGTACTCGAGGGTTACGACACATTGGCGGCGAATAATCTGAGGGTATATTCGCTAACTAAATTTTTTATTACGAACGAAGCGTGTAATAAGTTCCGCGGAAAAGATAAAAATTAGGAGCCGGTAAAACCGACATAACCTCGAAGTAATAGCGCGTTTAAGCGAACGACGATAATAATCGTTCCTGTTCGACGCAGGGGCGAACGTGTCTAATTATTTGCGTCGTCGTTGTATCGACAACGTGGTAGAAAGCAATTTCGGTACATCATTCGGTCGATGCTAGATGGTGCGCGACACGCACCAAATGTCCCAACAGTTACGCCTCTCGTGGACGTTTGTTTTCCATGGACGGCGGTCAATAGGTATCGCATTATAGCGACGCGACGCGGTTTCCGCCCGAGGACTGTCCATTCGAAGACGCAATACGTGATATACGCGTTCCTTCCATCACTATATAAAGCACCCTCCCCGTTCGATGCGTTCGTGGCTAGGTCTATTCATTCTCTCCGTGTCCTTCTATGAATACAGATTTACTTGTCGCTTGGACGATGCCCGCCACGAATTCATCCGTGCTACACACGCGCCATGGAGAAACGCGTTCGATTCCGTGCGGAAGTTAGCTGCGAATGCGAGACGAGTTCCCGGTAGTGCCGTTCGAGTAACCGGAACAAACGTATCGACTCGCAAGATCTAACTATCGCATCGAGTCCACCTATCTACCTACTCGACGGTCACAGTTGCTCGAACGTACGATGTTACACGAAACGCTCGTAAAAAGTAGTTCGGAAGCAACACAAATAACTCGTACATATTTTTAGTCCTTCGCAGGCAACACGAGCGAGTTCCCTTTTTTTCTGGCCTCTCCTTGGAGTTTTTATTCTCATTAAAATTTCTAGGTTAAAACCGCGAGGCAACGCGCAAGATTTAGATTCGCGCGACTAGAATTTTTACAGAATAGTTTAAGGCATGAATGTACAAAGAAATGTTTTACAATCCCTTATCCTTCTATACTGCGAAAATGTTATTTTATTTATGGTAAGCTCGCGTGGATTAATAAGATTTTCGTTTTTAAATAAATTCGTGTCGTGATGCAATTCGACGTAATTCGAAAGTAAACGAGACTCGGTCGAGCGAACGGCAGCTGAAACGAAACACGTTGAAAAAACAAAAAGTCTCTGTAAAAAGTCGTAACGACGATAACCTGTCGAAACGCCATGCTCGTAAAAAGAAGACGCGTAAAAAGAGCGTCGAGAACAAAACCAAGACGGACGAAAGAATGCTCCGATATTGAACAGAGGTCGTCTCGGAAATACGCTCTTCGATAGTCGTTATGGCGCAACATTTCGCTGTCCATTTTCGCGTGTAGTTTATGAAACGAGAAATTGAACAAATAATATATAAAAAAAAAAAGAATCGCTACGAAGGATGAGACAAAAACGTTGTAATTCTTTTGCTGATTATTAAAACAAAAGTATGTCTCTGCGAAGAACAAAGAAGGACGAAGAACGCGCAGAATAGAAACGTGTCGCGAGGCACGTCGCTGTCTGCGCAAGGCAATCGTCGTGCACGCATAGGCATGGGAAAAATGCACTTGCTCAATGCATGCAAATTTAACAATCCAAGGATATTCAAGCGCCACGGATGAATTCTCTCTTTGTATTTTATTCGAAGTAATCGACGCTCGAGAAAAATTCCCTAATATATATTTTTCGACGCTAAATACATATCTATAAAACGTACGGATCAAAGGTCAAGATGTTTACACGAGCATTTATGATTTTAATGGACCACTCAGACGATATACTTACTGATTTGAATGGAGAAGATTTATAACCCTGTTTACACGCAGTAAGTCACCCGAAAAGATACGCCACTTACGTTCCTTCGTGTACTCTCTACAGCAATGGTTCTTTCTTAACCTTTTTAATCTCATTGCGCACAGTTTAGAGACGGAAGAATCTGGCACAGTTCCCGATCCTGTATAATATTATAACAACTAGAATTCAACAGCAAATTCTCTGGAATCGACTTGTAAAATACGATGTAAAAATTATCAAAATTGATTTAACCTATCGTAAGAAAGAAAAATAAAATTTTCCCTCGTCTATTTTTTTATTTTTCGAAGAAATGTTCCAGACACCCATAATGTGAGAACACATTACGTGCGTAGCATGCGGTCAAACTTTCATCGACGTCTTAAACACCATTCCTCAAAATTTTAACGAGGCTAAACAGTGCCATATGCTAATCGCCGTGTGCAACAAAGATTTATTGCGGCAGGATCGTTAAATTTCCGAACACGTTCGCCGCCGTGCGAGTTTTCCATGTCTTTCCGTTCACGACGTACGCCATATAGACGTTCCTGGGGTCGTCAACATTTGTTCACGTTACAGCAGTGTTTTCCAAAGTGGGAGGGACGCGAAAGAGAATCGTTAATGCAAAGAAATACAATTTTTCCTATTAATTATCTTTTTTAAAAAATAAATTTTCTTGTCTGGTAACAACAATTTGTTTCCCCACAAACGAACTCTACACTTACGTAAGTTCCCTATACTTAAAATTATCTTATCTTTCTGACTGGAATCGTGGTTACAAAAAATATCTAAACCCTGATAATTTCAACTCGTATCCCCATGGAAAATTAATAGAAACTGTAACATATTTATTTACGAACAAATAACCAGGATAATTCTCTAAAAGTATGAACAATTATATCAAAGTAAATAAGTTTAGTTGTAAAAGTTTACTGCTTCGTTCGACCCTTGCTTGTAAAACAGTAACCGTTGTCGAAATTTCTGACCTCCCATGGCGAACTCATTTGGAAATTCCCACGGTTAATTTTCCAAGGTGTACCGTTACACGTGTACAGGGATTTTCGGTGGGGTACCTTCTACGAAACTGTTTTAAAAGGCAACGACGACAACAGAGGTGGATAGGAGGGGGATACACGGTTTACCCACATCTTCTCTACCTGCACATTTCCGGTGATTTAAAGAGCCCGACCTGCCTCAAGCGTGAAGTAGCCGCGCATTTCCCCCTACCTGCGTTTCGCTGGCCGATCAGCGTCGCAGTAGGCCAACCGTGGTATCCAGAATGAAAGTCTTATTAACGCAATTTCACGTACTAAAGCCTGATATAATTGCTGAATTAACACGCTTGCCAATTGGAACTAATGGAGGTGGATAATATTGTGAAATTATCCCAGACATGAAATAACTTTGCCCCTCGATTACTCAAGTTAATTGTCGCCGTCAATACTTTGTCCACTACACCCAACATCTAATGCACGTTCCAGGTCAAAACCAAATTAAATTCCTCGCTGCTCGTAAAATTTTTTTAAACAAATTATCTCACGCTCGAGCCACCATGCAAAGTCACGATCAACGGTAACTTTTCTACCATCGGTGTTTCGGAACTTTGATCTTTATCGATCCAAAGTTCTTTCCCTCGGTACTATTTTTAGTAGCAGTTGATGCAATGGTGGGACTCGAAAGGGTATACTTTCAATGAATGGTGACCATCGTTGCTTCTGCAAGCACGAAGGTCAGTTCCATGATTTATGGTATCTAAATAGGCTCAACGATTCGAACGACCGATCAATCATACAATTTAGTTACTTAACTGAACTGCAATGATAGCCTAATCAAGAACACTTGAAACGAATAGATAATAAACATCGAAAAAGGTGTCCGTGGGCTGGGTACCCTCAACCTGAATGCCAACACTTTGTTTTCCATCGCGAACTGCGTTCTCGAACCCCCGTGACTCAGCCCATTCCACGGCTCGTTAAATCCCGACCCAACCCAAGCCATAACCGGGAAAGTTTAGATTATTTCCTTTAAAACGTCTTCCGAGAAAGAATTCCAACGCTCTCTTCCATGCTTTGCGCTCGACTTCTAATCATTCCTGGTCAGCCATGCAGTCGTTTTCGCACGATTTATAGCTCCTCTAACGTTATTTGTGAAACAAAAATACTGATATATTCGAAATCATTTGTTATTGTAAGCGATAGTTGGAACGATCGCGACAGCTGGGCAACGGATGTTTAGGTTTGAGAGATAAGAGGTGTCGAATTACGAAAACGAGAGAGTGGAACCTTCTCGAGGAGAAGCGATCGTGTTTCTGACGACAGTCGAATAAAAACCTTTTGTCTACTACTATTATTAATAAATAAACTGTACATGAGTCGTCCCCGGTGCGCGTGTACGCAGTTCGTACGATTCGCGAGCATCTGTAATGCGTGTCAGCGTTGGAATGCCGCCAAACGTGACTTTTGGCTGCGCTTTCGAAACGCCTGGTGTGCTTGGAAAAATGAAATGGCCCCATCGTCACGCGCTGAATAAATATATTGGTTACATTGACTCGAACCACGTGTAATTTAAAATTATATTAGGATTCTATCGTATATAGAAATTCACCCTTGTACGTCGTAATTTCCCTACGATTTGATTTTCGATACGACGCGGCGCAAGATGGTGCCAAGCGAGAGAGATGCGGCCGCGACCTCGATCGAATTTACCAACGTTTTCTGCAACGAGATCTGCTTTCTCTCATTACGCCGTCATGAAAGTATAATACTTATGCTCGATGGAGCACCGAGAGATCCTCGTACGAGCCCGGTTGGTTATTGCAAAAGTGCAAATGTGATCCCCCCTACCAAACCAGCCCGCCCCCTTTCTCAACCCTCTACGTGTTCGCGAGCGGTGCAATTATAACGTATCGCTTTCGTAGTCGACTTTTCGTGTTCGGTATGTATCGCGGATACCGGTCGCGAGTAAATCGGACCGGAAACGAGTTTAGCGTGCTGGAGAAACGTCGGAAACAATCAATTGTCCCGGGGCACAAATGGCTCAACCGACGAACTTCGTGAGGGCATGCGCGCCACGTACGCGCGCTCTACGACAACTCATTTCCCCCTTCTCCGGTTTCGTTCGCCAAAAACTACCTCGTCGATGGCCTCGTTAATACCGAATGCTTCTCGTTTTCGATCGACCACCGTGCATCGTGCAAATACAGACCGCAGATTCAAATGCATTTCTATTTTGATAACGAAGAAAAATAAAAAACATGATCCAAGAACGTTCGCTTCCAATGTAATTTTACCCCGTTGGAAAATATCGAGAGCTGAGAATTCGGTAGAACTTTTTAGGGCCCGAAATAATAATCGTCGTCGAAGATAAAGTACAACGCGATCTCGCATGTTCTGTTCCTCTTAAAATAACGAGGAGGAAAAGAGAGAAGTATTTGATAAATTGGCACAATTTCTCCAGTTCCCGTGTCCCGCTAACTTTCGCGCCGAAAAGCGCGGCGCCTTGCCAAGAAAGCGTGAGAAGCATATACGTGAAACAGAGAATTCCTGTTTGAGATTTTTCATAACCCACATTTATCTATTAGGCGGCTCATCGTTCGTCGACGTCTTCGCCTTCGAAAGCGACCGTCTTCCTTCTCTTTGTTTCGTAATGGTATGCAAACTATGCACCGTTTCAAGGACTACCGAGCACTCTCGGAAGAAATTAGCGAGGTAGTTGGTAAATGCGGGTTCAGCCACAAAACTGTTACGAACTCTTTCCTCGAGAATTGCATTGGATAACGGTAGAATCCTTGTTTAGAATTCTAGTACGGTTGGAGCCTCTATTATCCGTGTTTGCGTAAACAAAGAAATGAAAACAAGAGGAATAAACGAATGGAACTCCGTATCTTAGCTCGCTATATTACATTTCTAATACCCCATTTTTATATTCTTTCATGTATGAATTGCTAACCTTAAATGTCGGAAAAGAGAAAACGCGCACCTTTAACAATTAACACGCCGAGTGCCGGAACATTTTAATGAAACGTGACCTGGAAAGCTGTCGGTAATTGCAACATTTGTAGTTTCATTCCGATTATTTTTTCACTGTACATATATCGTACGAAGTGTATTGAATATATGTATTTTTAAGTATGGAAAAAGAATTTTCTCGTAGAGAAACGTTAGAATGGTTTCTCGTGAAAATAAAAGTCCATCTCAGATGTGAAACAGACAGAGATAAAGAAGAGGGAAATAGCGATGAATTTGGACACAACGATGGAAAGCATTTCTTGGATATTACGTTCACCGTTTATTACGAAGCAAAATTGGCCAAGTTGATCAATTGATTCGTGCCACTCCGAGTGTTATTTATACCTATCTTAGTAATGATTAGTTCAATAGGGACTTCCTCCGTATTACCTGCGACCTCTTTTGTTCCAGTTCTGCCATTTTACTATTGGAACCAGCGCTCATTACGAAAGAGTTTACCACGATTCTTTATATGGGAATACAATCTATAATCGTACGAGACCGCTCGATTCGCACCGTCGTTTGCGCGAGAACAAAGGAAAGATTTTTCAATCTCTCCATCCTGTAAATAGCATCCTTTAACCGTGTTCAACGTCGCGAAACAACGTACCGATACGCAAAATGATACTGCTGCACGAGACGCTATTTCTTCGAGCGATTCGAAAATCGATTCCCCCCTAAATGGAACGCTACGCGAAGTACGTTCACTTTTCTTCTCGTAAGTTCATTACTTGAAGAATAATTACGTTCGATAGCCTTGTATTAATTGACACAATGCAAATGTATATTCCAAACACATTATGTTTTACATTTCTTTCCATAGAAAAGACATTAAAAATGTACGTCGAACAATGAAATTAGTTTCACGATCGTTTAGGGGTGTATACTTAGTCGAAGCTACGAACGGGGAATCCAGAAGCGGGTACCGGAAGTGGGGGCGTCGGTAACACTTGACAATCGCAACTGATAAATTACATAAAGTGCAATCGTCCCGTGGGGATGTCTAAAAATAACCGAAGAAGCATTAACAGCCTCCGAAGACTGAAAAGCGAAGACAACCGGAGGACCCAAATTTATGAGATCGAAAAAACGATCGAAAGTGAAGATCGAAAGTGAAAAGCATTTTTTCCAGAATACACGTATAATTAGAGACGAGAAGATTTTTCATTACTATTTTAAGAGTAACTAATTTGTTTGTTTTATATTCCTTACGAAATTGTTATCTAGATGAGAATTTTTACTGTTTCTACAGATGGTTATATATCAGTTGTGGTTTAACGTCACAGCTGAACGCTATAACTGTCGCGAGATCGAAAACTAGACAGAGAAAATTAGGTAGAAAATATCAGGCACCCGAAATCTGTTTTTCGAACCCTCTACAAACATTATCTGGTTCCCTGTCGGGGGAAAAGCTTTATGTTCAACAGATGTCGCTGGGAAGACCCCACGACAAAGAAGCGGCCAGATGAAAAAGAACACCGCTAGTGACGGTTAGTCGAGAGGTTCCCGAAAATGTTGAAAAAATTGCGGGGACCACCATGGGAATAAATTCCATTCGTTCCAACCGATGAAATTCTATTTTATAGTTTTCTTGCAATATTGATCTTATTTTTAGTATACTTTGAATAATTTTTTAATATTCCGGATAGGGGGTAAAAGAGTTTTCTAATGTTTATTACACACTTAATTAAGATAATAAAGTAAGATGTGTTTGATGTCTTAGAATATGGCGAGAATGATGTTTTGTGGTTCGAATGTTGGAACGAACTGTCTGAAAAACAACCACCCTTGGAAGGGGGTGCGAAGACGTCACTCGAGGACGTTGCTGTTGTTGGTCGACGAGCAGGTCAAATTTCCCAAAATTTGTAATTGGGGGAGGCTCATGGTAGGCGCACAGATGTGAGAATTGAAGAATTTTTCCCTACCATGAACCTCGTCTTGAACGCGAATCGAAATGGTCGATTCAGATCGTACAAACTTTGAAACTGTCTGAAACCAAAATGTCGCTGTTATAATATTATAGTAAAATAATATTGTTCTTACAATCACAAAAACTCTATACCACATAAAACACTTACATTATATTACAAAAATATGAATTTCATTTCGCTGTATGGGGATCCTCCAAAATTTTCCTTTGTTGAAAAGGTTCGTAGGAAACTGAAGTTCGAGAAACACTGCTATAGCATACAATTTATGAGAATTCCGGTTTGTTCCATAAAAAAATATATAATCTCATTTTACATTAAAAATGAGTTCGCATTTGTCCGTAATCTGGTCTTTCGTCCATAACTATAACTCTAACCAATGTGCAATAGTCTCTTTTTATATCCTCGTTATCGTATTGCACTCCATTTGCCGCAATAAAAAAAGATGTATGTATTTGCATAATAACATTATCGCCGTGCCGCTTTGTTCTACGAATTCCGTAATAAAGACTCGCGATATTTTTTTCGCGTCGAATATCGTCCGTACGCTCGGAAATGTATAAATAAATCGATGGGGAAGAGGCGCGTGAACGGCCATGAAGAAATACGATTGGCCGTGGGGGTCTCGTAAAGCAAGAAAAGTACATGTATTTCGCGGAAAAGAATAATAGCGTCCGCGAAACGTACGAGCGCGCGGCGTGTCACTAAAAATACCACTAACGACGCCAATTTCTCACGAAGGGACGAAGGTAAACGATCCTTTCTGTCGCGGAGAGAGGCGCGTTCATTTTTCGTCGCGATATCGATTGAGAGGTACTGTTTCCCGAGCCAGCAGCACATGGTTAAGCGGAACGCCAACTCTCGGTTGACGCGTGAATCCCGTCGAGCGAGTCCCGGTGTGTCTGAAGCCCGTAGGGGTCTGTACGTCCTTCCATCCCCCCAAAAACGGAACGCGCAGGATCAAGGCTCACGAGGGCATTTTGCTCTGTTCAACTTGGAAGCCCTCCAATGGGCTTCCCTTGCTCGCTCCCCACGCGACACCACTGGAACCCGTTTTAAAAGTCCGTAGAGGAATGCGTGCCGCCGTCGGGCCTTTCACCTCTTTCGCGAGAAAATGTATTTTCATGCTTTTCAATCGCGTGCCCGTCATCCGGGCTCCATTGCTCACGGCGTTCCGACCGGATATCAAATTCGACGATACAAAACGCCGCCATCGCGAAGAAAAATCGTCAATTTCTCATCGATTTTCTTTTCACGAAATCAACGTGATGATAATGTCCCACCATCGATGAAAGTAATTACGAATAAGATATACCGTATCGATGTTTCGGTAAAATCCGTTACGGCTACAGAAGAAAGCGTAACAGGTTCGATGTGTCCGGGATTATTGTTGAGAGCCCACATATCGCATAATAGGCTGAGATACGAGCATGTTTAGCTATTATGTGCGCGCGATTACGCGCTTAAGCTTCGCCCCATCGAAAGAGCCGTGGGTACGTTATCACCGCTTGTCTAAAAAAACCCCGGATGTAAACACCACGTTTCTATAAATATTTGTATCTAAAATTTATGGCAAGCTATCGAAAGAGCGTATGCGACGAGAAAAAGTGAGATACACAGGTATAATTATAGTCGAATTACAAATTATCAATACGTTCGCAAACGATAAACTGAAAATTGAAAACATTCATGCATACCATACTGCCACGATCCAAAAACATGCAGTTTAACAGAAATCGATATCGTACCAGAAGGTATATTAAAATTCCCGTGAAAATCTTTCGTCGTGCGAGGACGAAAGGTCGATGCTATCGCAACGAAAACTTTATTCGCATACCAAGTAACGAAAAGCAACTCGATGCGACGTTGGAAGCGCATTTAAACATTACTCCGGGCGCACAAAGGTTGACAAGAGTCGCCATTTTGAAATAATCGGCAAAGGATCCACCTTCTCTGTCTTTCTTTGAATATATCACGCTCGGGGACTCGATAGGATCGTGTATATCTGATTCTTGGCGTAGCGGGAAGGCTTAGATTTTGATTAAAAGTTACATAGTAACATACAGCTAAAGGGACGCGGTCGGTTACCCGGAAGAAACGCGACGCCTAGGGTACAATCTCGGGAGCATTGTACACATCGATCTCCCGTTTTCTCCTGGCTTTCGAGTTTGAAAATTCGTACGCCCCGCGGGCAAATGGAAACCATAAACAAAGACTTACCTCGTATTTGATGCCGTTGAGTCGCAACCATGTCTCCACCTTGAGACAATAAGCCGATAGGGAGGGCAGAAACGGCGTTCGAGAGAACTGATACAGATAAACAATGTCCTTCTCGTAGTTGGTCTTATGCACGCTGATAGCCTTCGTCGGTGCAGAGGATGCCGTGGCGGCCGCGGCGTCGGCGATCTCCTCCTTTTTCGCCGCATCCTTCTCCTCTTGCTTATTGTCCGGCGGCATTTCGTTCTTCAGCGCCTCCTTCTCTTTCACGTCCTTAATCTCCTTGCTCTCCGACCCGGTGTTCTCCGTCTCCGTTGCCGCCGTCATCTTGACTACTTTTTTCACAGGCTCGACCGGGTTTCAGTGAAAAACAGAACGCTTTCTCGTGCGAGCAAACCAAACGTCGAGGGACAACTTCTCGAGCGACACTGGGAGCCTATCTCGAAGACAGCGCGCACCACACAAACGTACGCCGGGTACTCGTTGATCCCTCTACTCGCCGGCCGGTTCCTTCTCGACGTTGCCCCGTTCTGTTCGCAGCTCCTGTCCCCCCAGTCGAACGCAACTTTGCGCATGCGCAAGCGCCACACCCCACTGTTGTCGCCATATTTAATTGGTCCACCACCCCTGCCCGGTCCGCGTGCCGCTCGTTCTCTCTGTCTATGGTTCTGCTTTTCTTTCTCCCTCTTATTCTCGTTTCCTCTCCCTTTTCCTCCCACGAACCCCCATAACCGGGGTCCTTCCACTTCGTCGTGGTTAGTCTCGCCTGGCAACACTGCCGCCACCGCCACCTCAAGAGGGCCGACAAACTCGCAACTATGTATTTAGGTACCCCGGGGCGAACTACAAAAGATCTCATGGCGGTCATTTTGTTATTAAAATTCGTTCAGTTTTGCGACGTCTATGCAGTCTGCCACTGACAGTATTGTTTTCGGTGTTCGTACAACGTCGAATATTACTTTCATGAACAAGTGATGTTTCGATACTGTTGCTTAGACATTTAGAATGCATATAAATTTTGATTATGACGCCCCTGCGTGAAAGCTCATAGACGGGGCCCTATGACATTCTAGTTTCGTTACTGGACAACCCGGCCAGCTGCTCTTCTCACTCACTCGTGCCACACTGGCAACGTCGCACCAGACCGGCGTAACAACGAACCCCTTTTCACGGATTACTTTTTTCCACTCTCTAGCCGATGGACTCCATTTGGAAAACTACCTGCTGCAACTTGCGCCGCCCATGGGCGCAAACTCTCCCCGAATCACTCGATAGTCCCGTTCTTTACTTTTGTCTTTACGTTACACGATCTCGCTTCCTCCGACTCTTCGTCCTTTCCGTTCTCGTCGCTCCTTTGTAATATCGTTCCGAGATTAAGTCTGTAAGAGGGATTACACTTTCGTGCGGGCTATGCTTCGCTCGGGATTTAGCGATAGGCGTAAAAAGACAACGAAAAAAACAATAAATGTCATGAATACCGTGTATTATTTATATTCCATTTCTACGTCTTACATATTTATGGTTCGTTATAAATATTATGAGTCACATTCTCAAAGCTATCTTCTTCAAATGAAAGTGACGAAGTACATTGTAATGTCCTCTTCAGAAATGTCAATAATTCTGCGGAGATTACGATAAGAATAGAATATTTACATTCTGCGGAGATACCGAAGGGACATAATATTTGCTTAAGAAATCGTCATTCGAGAGCACTATCTTTTCACTGCGTATGAACATCTTGGTGTCTCATTTGTTTACGATGCATGTTATTTCGAAAAAACGAATTAAAAAAATGAATGAAATACGTACGCTGCACGTACATCAAATCGTACGAAATATTTCGATTTTGCTCTCTCACACACGGGAAGAAGATAAATGCCTTAAAAGTGAATAAAAATTTATTTACTCCTGATGTTATAATATTCCCCACAATGTTCATGACAAATTTATATCGTTGTCCATAGTGTGCGCGTTATCCGTCGAAAAAATCTTGTATACAACAATCAGAAATCGCTAACAAATAATCTGTCTACGAGTTCTTACACTTGGAATATAATAAATGCGCCGAACGCGTACATACAATATGTATAGTTACTTCGAAATGATTCGAATAACAAGATACTGAAATATTCAGATATACCATCGTTGCTTTGAAAAGTCTTTAAACGAATCTGCCTTAAGAGTTTGGCGGTAGTTTCTTAAAATAGAAATGCGTAGAAAGGGGGCAAACAATGCAATACAATACAATATACTCGTGGGGCTTGCATACTTTCGTGTTAAGAAAAAAGTTTTGTACGTCTAAACGATTAAACTACTCCTTTCGACCGAAAAACGACAATTGCCAGCGACGAAACAAACAATATCGATATCAAGTGCTACTACATATTTCGTGACAGGGGTGGCCAACAAATTCCCGGGCAACTTTGAACTTCAATAGTTTTCAGACCGTCGATGTTAATACCTACACAAATTACCGGAGTTAAAAATTGTTTCAAATAAAAAGTTATGCCATGAACCGTGGTATAATCAATACGAAGCGCTAACGGAATCAAGCGATTATTTTTCTTTTCAATTACCAGAAACCAATTGTTATAAAAGCCTGTAAAGCAAAATCTAGAAAAATTATTCCAAGGATTATTTTTAACGGAATAAAATGCAAAAAAATCTAATTCTTACAAAGTAAAACTGTAACAATTAGTAATGAAGTATATCAATTAGTATAAATTTGTCCAAGTGTGATTGAACATGGAGATGATTATAATTAATTAGATACAAATATCTTATTAAGTCTTTTAAATATTCTTACGATTAAAAATAGCTTAGGAAGTTATTTGCCACTCTGATAAACAATAATAGCGAGAATGCACTTCTGGAATGGTTTCGTTAAATGCAAATGAGTCTGATAATTCTAAGAAAAAAAAAGAAAGATAAAATATCACTTTAAAACTATATGGTTCCCCGTACTAAACTTTTTTCTCGTAATTAAAACATTCGAAGTTACAAGAGATCGACTGATCCATATTAATAAGTTTCAGTTTCTTCGCGTTTGTTTCGATCATTGTCCGCAAAGAACAATGAAATTCAGCGCATATTAAGGAAAAGTCTTATTTGCAATAGGTCAAGGTGTTCTAAATGTATTTGTTGATCAATATCATTTCTTGTTTAAATCAGAAATACTGGCGTATACCCGTATATTACAATTTTTAGCAGGGGAGCATGCGTTTTCTATACGTAAGATTGCACTTCGATGGTTCTTTGAGTCAAACGCAACAAATTGTTATTTCTCTTCTGCCTTGCGCATCGATCACTCTTTCGTTAATTGTTAAACGAAATACATACTGCAAACCAAGTACGATAGACCGTGTTAAATTCTCCATCGATTCGCCTTGAGAAAACATACCTAATTTTGTGATAATCGTGCGTCTACAGTCGCAGAAACGACAAGAAGCGATTTCTCGATATTTTTCGCAGATAATTTCTTTAGTCGTTACAAATTGCACTTATAATCCAGGCAGGTATAATATCAGACAGTATCGAAATTATTTTATTATTCTTCTTATGCATAGACGGACAAAACATGTTCAATCGCTGCCGAAATATCTGAAAATGGTTAGAAACTAAGCCTCTCTTAGTTGTAATTATTTAGCTTGTGCCAGTAAGCGTTGCCTTAGCGTAATTTCTATGTTCACAAAATTGGGTAGGTTACTGCGCAACGACATATAAAAACTTTTTTCCCCCATAGAATGTGTAAAAGCTATACGTGTGTTTCGACTTTCTCGTCGACAGATCGGGAATAGTAATCTTCCACGAGGACCGTTATGAAATTCTGTATAAAGTGTTTTATTAATATTTTGATTTTGATTTCTTTCGAACAGAAAACTACTGTAAATTTAATACATAGGGTTTCCATAAGAATACCTAACGTTTGGTGTGGTTTGTAGGAAAATGTCTTTCCAGAACAGTCGAACGAGAAAGCGATGATTTAATCTTTTTTTTCGGGGACTTCCCTCTAACGAAACAATTTTTCTCGTTTTATCCCAATGAAAAGGGTTCTACTACTTTGCAAAAGGTTACATGCTTTTCCCCCTTGATCGTACGTGCACGAAAGCGGAAAAGTTCACTCCTCCGTAAAAACTTTCGCGTGATTGGTGCGAAAATGCGTTCTTCTCGGTAGCGGCCGTTTATATTCGCGCGTGTATGCCAATTGTACGTGACGAAATAAAAGTGTACAGATACAATTTAGGCCAAAGCGAGAACACTGTAAACGCGTGCAACCCTTAACGTTCCAACGTCACGTGAGAATATTCCACGCAAGACACAAGTCGCCATAAACAATCTTGCTATGTGTCTTAAGAAATAAGAAATAAAAATATAAATAAACAACTGTAACCGCGATTCAACGACAGAAACGTATCTCAACGGATGTTATAAATTGTACCGGTTGATTAATTCTTACCAATTAGTAAAAAGAGTATCGAACATAATTGTTATCTGTAAGCAAAAAGAAGAAAAAAAAACACGCGTTACACATAAAACAATTTAAACCTAAAACACACGCGACTCGTGATTATAGTCGATATTAAATACACATTTACAAATTTCGTACATAATTAGATATTGCTTTCTTGAATATTTTTATAAACATTACAGGGCAAATTATTACTTTTTTCGTACGACAACGATAAATGACTCTTCTTCGCAAATACTCACTTTTATAAATTAAAAAATAAAGATCGCTTGAAAGCAATGTACGTATAAAAAAAATTAGTTAACAAAATTCGTCATAGATAAAATTTACCTATTTGCACTATTTATCGAGAACACGTATCGCGTTCGTCATCGAAAGACGAACCTCCGGGTATCTCTTTGCGAAATAAACGGTGCTCCGATTACGCTCGAACAAAGGTAATAAAAAAAAAACGAACGCGACGCGTTCGAAAATTAGCGCTTATCGCCCCCGGACGATAAAAAGAAAAAAAAAACATTCCTTATCGGCCAGCTGTTCATCTTATCGTAAAAGCAAATACATTTCGGGTAGTGTAATTCTTAACGCATTGTATGCTCGAATACAATCGCCACGTACGCAACAGTAGAATCAAGAGGTGGATCGTTAAGGGTTCGAGTAAGCTGGAAACAAAAAATTAAGAAGAAACAAAAATAAAAGTCGAGAACAAAGCAGTGATGTTTGAACTGCGCAACTACTTACGTTGGAAGTAATTATCACGTCCTAGGAAGTCGCTATAAGGAACGAGCTATCCGGGTATTAACTTTTACAAGTACTCCCGATTATCTCGTTCGGTTTCGGTTTCAATAATCTGCAATTAGTAAATTTATTTAAAGGACACCGTTTCACCCCCACCGCTCAGGAGCTGCTAGATCTGATTAGAAGTTCTCTCTTGATCGTCGAAACGATCTTTTCTTTACGTTCACTTTGTTCAAAACGGTAAATATTTGGTAAATAGTAAAAGAAGAAGTAGTTAACAAACAAGACAAAAACAATGATTTAAACGTTTCAATCTTTGGATTCCTGCCAGGAAATTAGTTTTAATCGTGGCATCATATGTGTAACTCAAGCAGGTATTCTATTGTATTATTTTTACTACTGTATAGACCTTTGAAAAATATCAAATGTGTAGAATAGCTAAAACTATGGAAACCATAAGACTTCTTTTTACTATATTGTAAATATGTGTGTTTCTTGTCAAAAAATTATCAAAAGGGGATCTAAAAATATGTATTTTACAGTAGAATACCCCGTTAATGTTGAATAAAATAGACGTAGTTTATGAACAACATTCTAGTGATTCGCATTTGGAGTTTGTCTATCCTTCGTTATATTACTTAACTAAACGTTGTTCCCCATTCCTCTGTAAACCAGAAACGTTAATTACGATTTATATTCATAGAATACATTAATAGAAGTTTGTATAATTAATATTAAATTAATCTAATAATCGTCACTATAAACTTGTTCATAAAATACAAACGTTATTACCCAACATCAAATCACACACATGTATCCTCGTTCTAGTAACTGATGCTGTTAATAAATCTAATTTTCTAACATGGAGCTAAAAACTAGAGATGGAAAATAAAAATGATTGTTTTAATTTTGTTCGCTACGATTGATCTTGTCTACTATTTATCACTCGCACGAGCATGCATTATAATTGAAATGATAATAAATATCTTGTGATTTTGTGCGCAAGTTCTGTCGACTCGGAGTATTGAAATCAACGTCGCGTTTATTTCTCGGACGCATAAATACACAAGAAGAATACTGTTGATGAATTCAGACGTAGCGTATATGTTTCTCTTTTTCGTTTTTTTTTTTCTATTTTTTTTTCTTCGTGAAATTCTAACCGAAGCAAATACGCTGCTACAATTCGTTAAACGAGACTCTACGTAGATTCCGTCGTTTCAGGAGGAAAAAACGCGTAAAAGACGACTACGAAAATCGTAGATTTCCCCGTCGACGGACTTCACCCTCTATTCAATATACAATTCCTTAAATGGAATTACATTTGGTTTAAATTACAAAAAATACACAGAATGCGTAATACGTATAAAAACTGTTGTATGTGTCGTATAGTTATACTAATCTATAGAGTTCGTCGATCGTAATCAGACTTCGAAGTGAAACGCGCTATCGTTGATTGCGATGAACATTGATCTGTTTAAACAGAGACGGTAGTAAATTGGTGTACATTCAATCGTGGCTCCGTATAAAATAACGATTAAAATGCCTTCGTTCTAATTTCGTGGAATATTCTGGACGCTATTCTCTACCTCGAAACGTTAAAAGTTACCTGTGAACACTTCGAAGCCTGATTAAAATAAAAAAATCGACTCGGTCGACAATTTTATATTGCGCTATTAATGACCACCAGATTACACCTAGTTAATCGCTAAATGCTGTTAATACATCACGAGCTAGTGGTAATACACGTAACTAAAAAACAATAATAATCATTATTCTCTATATGTTATTTTTTTTTTTTTTCGATTTATATTCTATGTGCGTACTCGTCATTCCTTTCTACGTCGAAAGCATTGGTTATGAACAAAAGGATCCACAATTTGGATCTGACAATGGAGTACTTGTGTTATAACGATAATTAGCTGCCTAATGTCTTGTATACGTGGAATTCTATACCTCTGGTGAGTTTGGCGTGGTTGCGTTGATATGATCCTGTAAACAAATTCTGAGATCCCGCTCGTCTAGTTCGCTTTCAGTGTCAACACTGAATGTTCTTACGTTTTGGCCACCATGGCCCGTCCAACGTTGCTTCCAACTTTCTAGCCTCATGACCTGTGACACACATATAACACACAATAATATTTGTTGAATCGAACGAAACGATCGTTCCTGGAAAGTCCGGTACCCTCTCTATGTCGCTGTTCAATTTAAAAAAAAAAAATTACACTTCACGCTGCCGTCTCTGAAAACAAGATCGAAATCTGTACAAATCAACTACTTCGTAATTTGTATAGCAATTTTGTACAGTACATTCTAATTGGTATAGTTCGTTCGATCATTAATAGTGAGAATCATGAAGTAAATAATGAAATAACTGCATCGAGAATTATTTTCATGTTATATGTACACGGCTGGATAAAATTCCAATAGATGATGTTTATGAAATTTATCAAACTTATTGTTTAATATCGAACAAAATAATATGCTTTGAAATATGTAACAAAACGAACGAAGCGAATGTCGTGCATTTTAACCTAAAATCTAGCGAAACGCAAGCAAAGAGCAAAACCACAAGAGTTCTATTTCTGTAACGATTCGTTGGCTTTTGGGATAAGTACAAATAAGAACTAGTTATTTTGGAAAACGGAATGCAGAACTAAACGATAATTATACATTCGTTAACATGTTATATATACATTTATAAACCAAATCATACTTTCATATTTGATTATGCTTTATCTATAACTTCTATAAAAAAAAAAGTAATGCTTAAACAAACAAGATATTCTAAATATGTCTCCTACTAACAAGGGTTGAAAACAGTTATGAGAATCGAAATGATAGTGTAACAGTTACGAATAAAAAAGGTTCTGTTGCATACTGATTATGGTTATGGTTGCACAGAACCGTTACTATATCGGTTCTGTGCAACCGTAACCATAACCGATGTACACAGTTCTATATCGATTCTGAAACGGTTCTATGTCGGTTCTAAAACGATTCTAAACTGTTCTTATGCCAGTTATGCGTCGCTTCTGCATAGACATTGCATAGAAAATATTCATCAGAATGTTATACCACAAATTATAATGCACAATATGTACTAACACATTGATTACCATGTCACTTTGCTTAGAAAGTTTGTTTCATTAGTAAGCAATGTGTTAGAATGCGTATCTCGTTCCTTTGTACAGTAAAAAATTTCAATTCTAACCTATAATAAAAGAAGAGGACGAAACAAAATGAAATGAAATAAAGCAATATGTACAGTAATTGCAAAGCACGTAATTAAAACTGCAAAGCATAGATCATACGTGATGAGGAAATTCAACCGGTGTATTGTTACACATGTTATGATTTGTTAGCATAAGAAGAGTAGCTATAATGCGGGACAAGATTATCGTCCGTTTCACATTTTTCTTTAAATAGATATACACGCCAAAACATATATGTTTCGTGCACCCTAGAAAATAAAATTCTGGTTAAAATATCATTCTGTCCCGCATTGTAATATAGCATCTACTAATTTCAATCTTCCATTGAGAAGCTTAACACTGACGAATCGTTAACACACATCGTGTTTATGAATTTTCCTGCAACTGCATCGAGTGCACTTCTACGTGCACATACGTGAAATTCTATTTACATATCGTACACGATGAAAATATCTTTATCTTGCAGAACTAACAAGATCCGAAGTATAATGTACAAAATACAATAGATTCTGATTAAAAATTGATGTTCAAGTGCAAGGGCAAGCTTTTCTAAACGCTCTTTAAAGTCGAAGTTCAAGTAACTCGAGATATTACGTTAGAAAATTAACGAACAATTATTGAATAATAACGATGACCATACGGTTACACGAAACTACACACAGGAAAAACATTTCATTTATAAACTTCACATTAACGTCATGCTACGTATATGAAATGGATAAAAATAATGCTTACAGATGGGTAAAGACTTACTCGAGCCAACGCCAAGGCTCAGTGTCCGGGCTGGTGATTGGCGTAGGGAACTAGGGAGACAGAGATAACACAGCAATAGAGGGTTAGTTTTACAAAAAAAACCATTAGTTTCATTGTGTTAGTGTCTGGTACCTTCACACAATAAGAATTCCATTTGTAATTACAATTAGGTTCAGGTATCACTGCATCGTTATTTCTTCTAATTCTGCTTATGCAGCGCTTCATTCAATGATATATTACAATGCAATTTTTCTGAGTATCCTATACACATAAAAGATTGGATCAAATGAATAATATCTTTGAAGGTGTACTTTCTAAGAACAATCTCCTAGTTCTTTCTTTTGTGTAAAAGTTGTTGGATTAGCTGTTACTCCGTGCTGTGCTAACTCTCAATGTCTAATAAAATATTATTAAAGCACAATCAGTATAATAAATAGCGAGCTTGATTTGTCATAAAATGATTTTAACATGTGCCTATGTAGAACAGTTTAAATGTTGATGCCAAGACATTGAAAATTTGGCAATTACATTAAAAAATAATCACTGATTAAAGAAACATTTGAAACAATGAATCTTGGTACCATACAGAAAATGGAACATTGACTGCAAATTTTCAATGTGCAATGAATTAAAAGAAAAGGACAAATATTTTGTTCAAAAGGGCACTGCTAATATTGTTTTAGCGCCCTCAAAGATATACGGTTTTTTTTATACTTAAAACAACGATGATTATTAGCACATCCCCACCAGTGCAAAAACAATATTAAATGAGCGGGTACCATAATCACGATTAACGTTAAGTGTAAAGCGATTTGACATTTAAAATTTATATTGCATTGCAGCATAGACATAACAAGCTGTGAATGCATCCTATTGTCGAAGCTCTAATATGTAAACAACTTTTTTTTTTTATGTGAATTATAATTCATACAGATTACATGAGCACAAAAAGTTTATGAGCGAGTCAAAACAATTAAGAATATACTGGAGATGATGAAACGCGATGAATTCTTAATGTGTACAGGTACCTCTGCAGGAATGTTATTTGTCAATATGACAAGTGAGAAGGTTGTGTTTTGTTTGGCACTAGAACAGTTAATTGTTAATAACAAACATTCAAAATATGTACTGTATCGGTTAGTGTTGTATCTGTTAACTTATTAATAATGAAAATCTAATAAAATATTTATCTTAGCATCGAAGTCGAGAAATAAATTTTATTTAAATACCGATAAAAATCTCCACCTATTTGTTGATCAATTCTTTTTTCTAAACATGAAATTTTTTATATAGCGTTCGTTTTAATTAAAAACAAAAGTACCGTTCGTCAGCGTGACAGCATTACATTGCAGTAAGAGGTGCAATTTGTGCATAACAGTTTTGTGAGTCACATTAATACAAAAGCGTAAATTACATTTTCACATAATTTACATGTAATTACGATAGTTGTAATTGTGCGCACCCAATAAATACAAGTAGCACAAAAGTAACAATACATATTATGTACATACTCTTTTAACATACTTTTTAGTGAAGAGGTTTTAGGGAAGTTAGTTAAAAAAAATATAGTTTAGTAACACATTAAAGACTTAATCCTTGATAACACGTGAATTAATGATGCAACAGAAACAACAAGAATATTGCCCTATCTCCAATAGCATACGATCTTCATGACGAGAGATAAACAAGTGTTCATAAAACATAAGTACTTCACAAAACAGTGTCATAAAAATATCAGGTGCAATATCACAGATATATAAACACGGCGAGGAAAACTTTATATTACACAGCAGAATGTACAAAATTAGCCACAAATAAATGTGAACTATCACGATCGTAAATCCTAAAATGTTATCGATATGTATCCTACGAAAATATTAAAAAATCAAGTTACGCTAAATGTGTCCGTGTAGACTGCAAGAATAGTATATAAATTATGTGGATAAACGTTTATGAGTTGTATGAATATGCAGGAATTCAAATAATAAATCAAGATCCTAGCTATATAGAATGATCTATCAACTGGAATTACTTCTATTCCCAAATGTACGGAAATCTCGTTAATCTACAAGCTTCGGAATTTACTAAATTGCAGCCCAATAGCGGATCAATAAAAATTGGACTCTTAATTAAGCTATTGTGAAATGATCATAACTCTACGTCTTTATAACCTACCGCCATTACTTCTATCGACAATAATTTGTACTTAATGTTATAAAACACTAAACAAAGACATGAATGTCAATTTTAATGGAAGAAACTTAATCAGGATCGTCAACAATTAAAAAACATATACGAAAATAATTACACTTGTGCATAATTGAAAGCATTCTTAAATAATTAACTTGCAATACTAGAATGTCTACTATGAATAACGCTAATGGTTTCTTAAGATATGAATTAAACAAAAACTGAACGATATTTCGTTTTTTAAAATTTACTGTTCGATAATTATCTTGGATAACTAATTATTATTAGTACATACGAAAACACCGAAAAAATCAAAGTTTATTTGCTTTTCAGTAATTATTCCCTCCATTCACCCCTTACTGCAATTTTTTAAATCAATGCTTTCATTAATGCAGCTTAAACGAGCTTTAGGCTTTCCACATACCTCAGCTTTCAGTTCAGCAACTTTATCCTGTAATTCTCTTACTCTCTCACTGTCGTCTAAATTATTCCTAAGTTCACCCTCCGCGTGCATCTCCTCATTCTGTAACAAATAAGAGCGGTCAATGATTGCAACATTTCGCAGGCGGGCAACTGCATGCTGGCATTAGAGAAAATTCCACGGATAATGAAGAACAGTACTTTTAACTTGAGAAGGGATATCTTTTGCGTGAGTTCTGCAACTTGCTGCGCGTGTTCAGCGTCACGTATCCTGGCCATCATAGCTTCGTCTTTCATCTTCGACTCCAGGTCAGAATACTTGTGTTGTTGCTCCCGCAATTTGGCAGTAAGCTCCTTCTCTCTGTCTAAGGCAGCTTCCAATTCTTCTTTAACCTGTTTCCCACCTTCGTCCTGTCGACGGAGCTGATTCGTGGCGACCTGCACTTGAGTCTCAAGCTCCATAACTTTAAGTCTAAGCTCCTTTACTTCGGTCAGAGCTTCCATCTCTCGAATCCTAGTAGTCATTAAATCCTCCTCGAATTTTTGCACTTCGTGGCCCCTGTTTTCCCAAAATAGAAGCTTCTTCGGTGTGGAATCACTAGCAGGCGCTGTCTGAGCAGAACGATGCTCTTGTAAATGCCTTTGCCAGGCAGAACTCAATTCCACCACTCTTTGCCGCAGATCCTAACAAATCGTTAATACAGTGAGTGTTCTTTTTTTTAACAGAAGCGTGATAGGAAAACTTACCTTTAAGGAAAGGTTGGCTTCCGCCTCTCGGAGTTTAACGGCGATTAACTCTTCTTGCAAGTGAGCGACGGAATTATCTGGCGTGGTTTCGCGTAACGTTTTCTTATCTTCCTCTAATTCTTGTATTCTTGCTCTAAGTTCCCTTATCGTTGCATCGTTTTCCGCTTCGTGCAATCGAACCCTAACCAATTCCTCTTGCAAACACTGTATCATCTCTTCCTTCTGCGACAACGCTTCTTGCTTCAACAGAATCTCATCCAGAGACGATTGTTTCGAGGTCACGTTCTCCTCCAACAAGACCGACAGGGATCTTAATTCCTCATGAGCCTGTTCCAACTGATGGCTAGTCTCGAGATGCGTATGTCGAAGCGCCGCCAGTTCCCTTTGTACAACGAAAGCGGTTTCCTCCTCCTCCGCGCGAGAAACTTGACCCCTAACTAATCTATCCGCCAGTTCCGCGGACTCGGCTTCGAGAAGTTCAGTTCTTTGTCTAAGTAACCTATTTTCCGCCCTAAGTCTACGAAGCTCTACCATTTCCTCTTGCTCTTTCATTTTCAACACGGTGTAATCTTTCTCTAATTTCTTCATTCTCCTTGGATTAATTTTCATACCATAAGCAAGGCTCATGAGGCCATCGGGGTCTTTCTCGGCCTTTCCGGGTAGCTGTTTCTGGAAAAACTGTATCGAAAAGGACTAATAAATATTATTAGAGCAAAAATAAAATCCAACGTAAACCCGCGTGTGGGAAAGCATTGTTTCTTTGACGTTTTTGATTTTGCAATGCCGGACGTTACTTTTAAAGCCGATACAATAATATGTGTGGATGATGAACGTTACCTTCAACATGCCCTCCATGTCCAAGCTCAATAAATCTTCCTTGCCTAAGTGTAACATGGCCAGCGCAACTTTGAAAATAATTTCCATGCCTTCGGACAGAAACACGTCAAAAATGCGGCAGGCCAGCGGGAGGCTCAGCGCTGTGGTGAAAAGCGTAAGAAACCAAGACGATGCGTACATTGAGGTGTGAAAACCTTGAGCCGTAAAATGAGCGTGTAACTCGGGATGCGTGTCAGCAACTAAATGTTCTAGCTGATACATGCACACCCCTAATTCAGCCATACTCGGCTTGAACATGTCTCGCAAACGATACTCTTGCATAAGCGCTACCAGTACAGCGAAAGCTTCCTCTTCTGGCATTTGCTGCAACAATAGATCGATACCTATTTAATACCGTACAGTGTTCAACGTAACCAGGTACCGATTTCTTAAATCTCTCCCGATCATTATCCCTTTCTCACGTGAAATAATAAAGTGTACCTGCATAAGGAGCAATCCTACAATAAATCCCGAACCTTGACAGTATCCCACTTCACGATCGTGAAGACTATACGCTTTCATAACGTTAAACAAACTCTCCTGACCAAGACCGTCTTTTTCCTTAAAGAAATCATGCTCAGGATACGTTCTGGCTATATCCCTTCTGATTATCCTTTCGCATGCGGACGTGGCTTTTATATACTCGGCAAATTGCTTTTTAACAGGAGAGTCGTGAGCACCACATAGTAGTTGCCAAACAATACCTCTGCAATAATGAACGGTGAATCAGTGATTCGCTTGGGACTCGTTTCTCAATCCAAACGATTAAGAAGACTTTAAAGAAGTGTTTTTCTCAAATAGGGGACGTGAGTCCTAGGTAGAGCAAATTGTGTCTTGGGACTTAAATATCCGTATCTTTAACAATTTAAAAGTATATTTTTCTTGTATCGTTTTAACTTCTTCAGGGACGAATTGCTTTGTATGAACTGAAATATTGCCATGCTATACTATTGGGAGATTAAATTTTTTAATTAGAGATATTTATTCACAATTGTAGTGGTAGCCTTCAAAATAAGAAAAGAACAAAGTTTCCTCTTCTTTCTTAAAACTTCTTTTTAAAGTCTCCCCAGGTTGCCAGTTAATTCGAGAAGCTCTTGGAAATATTTATTACCTAAAATGATGAGGTATTCCTTGACGTACTAATTCTTTGACGAACTCTTTCCTCTTCTTCCAATGATAATCCCAATCAGCGACGATATGGCCCCAGAGGGTCCACGTATTTTCTTCACCATCAGCTGCGTTGTGGCGTCGGGGCGCAGCATCGCCGTTCCCTCCGCTGCCCCCCGACGCCACCGACACCTGAGATGTGTCGGAGCCTTTCCTACTGTGATTGCTTTGGAGCGAGTTCAACGACTTTGCATCCGATTCGATAAGCCTGTTATTGATTACACCAAACTCTTGAGACACTTCCTTCAACTTAATCCAATCGCTGTCTGTATTACAAAACTGTTGATTTGTAACATATGAGACGTTTGTTTCTATATGTCGAGACAAAAGCACTTCGTTTTTCTTAACAAAATAAGATATATGGTGCACAAATAAAGACATTTTCTTTAACTAGTTACTAGGCTTTGAATCACAATGATCGCTAAAAAGGCGTGTATTAGAATTTCTCGTTTCCGCGAGTGGTTGAAATCGATGCAATGATAAATCTGCTGACTATGGTGAACATAATAGATCCTATATCTGAGGTCATTCACATCGAAACGTACGACTAAACATTGTTACGCTATATAGAATTTTCTCTCGTCCTCTGATCAAATTAACATTCTACACGGTAACAATGAAACTCCGCAACGATTCAAATCAATTATAAGCAAATAAAAGTTCTGTCTACGTGTACGAACTTTGCTGGACTATCTTCATATGTTACAACCCAATATTATACTAATGTCTTGAAGACAACTAACATCTAATATAGATATCATTGTATATGGTAAGTCTCTGTATAGTTTTCCTCAGATGTGTGGGTTAACATTGTCTAATTTACAAGGGAATTCTACGATTGTCCCAACAGAGATTTTGATGAAGTTTTTCTGATAAAGATCTCTGATGGAACAGCTCATGGCCCTTTTGTTAGACCTGTAGCTACAAATACGTACAAAAATAAGCAGGACTGACAATTTGATATAAAGATATAGCGCTCAAAGTAATTAGACGTCTCCTTGTGTATTGCAATATCACAAATAAAAATCTTTTAAAGGACCATTTCTGGATAGTTAATTTGCATCGAGATTCGTGCAAATTACAACCTGTATGGCCTTGTTCGGTTGACCTGGCGATCTCCTAATTAATTTGAGCGGTGTGGTGTACGTAATACAATAACGAAGCACTAATATATTTAAAGCGTAGTTGATTTGCACATGCAACGACGATTGTAAACGTTGGTCGGTAGGATTAATTCACCTATTGGCTTCCTCCAGCTTAGCTAATAGAGCCAGCTCGTCGGTGGGTATTTCCTGCGACGAGTTTATACTCTCTTCCTCGGATGAAACTGGCGACGAGCTCTGTAGTATTTTGCTAGCCTGGTTGTTGTTTTGAGCGGTCTGGTGTACTGAGGTGCATAAACACAACACGCTCATCACCTGCGGTCCATAACGTGATAATCCTAATTGACCAGCTACCTGACTCTCTTGACCCCTGAAAAAAAAAAACAATTCACAGTTATAGATCGTTCGCGAGCACAAAATAATCCGCTGATTTTTTTCTATTACGTTACAGATTCGTGTATATTCGTGTAAGTTTTGTTACTTTCTCCGAACACAAGCGCAATACGTTCCTCGTTGCATCGAGGAATATACATATAACTGCGCACATTCAAGAGTTACAGTGGAAAGTAAAATGTATAATTACAAACGACCACTTCTTCCATGCCAATTAAATTATTTTCTATGCAACGGAAAAGATCAATGATAACGTTTCGCGTGTCTATATTCATTCTGCCTCTTCAATATCTTATGTCAGTGTTCGCCAACCTTGAAGAGTATAGACGCTGCTATATGAATCTTATGATTGCAGGTAAGCTACTCGGTGCAATCTAATAACTGTACTTTTATCATATACTATGCGGTCCAAACAAAGCGCTACCAGCTGTTTTCTCAGAAGCCAACGAAAGATAACTTGGAATTTTTTCCCCTCGAGGACTCGAAGAAAAAAAAGAAAAAAAAAGACGAAATCTCATTCTAGATATTGTTTACTTCGACAAAGATTTATTATTCATATAGAGATAGCAGGATACGTAAGATCTATTTATCAAGACTGTCTAAATACACTTTTTTGGCACAACCTAAACACTATAACAGTGCACCGAGCTCTTACAACCGTAATCTCTTCCTTAAACACATATACAATGTGTGTCTGCCCGGAAGATATGATAAAAATTTGTCTTCGTCCTATTAATCAAACTGTTTGGAATTTATTTGTTCTATAGTTTCTAAAACTATAATAGAATTTTAATATTCACCGAGAGGCGAATAATAAGAGAGGGGTCCTCGACTTTAATGCACTTCATCGACTAATTATTTTTACCAGCGTCGAGTTTACAAACTCGCGACCGTGTAACCGCCATCGATTCGTTGACGAACGAATGATTATTTATGCAAAATATTAATAGGTTCGAGTGGCGTCGAGGGCCCCATCGAAGCCCAATTAAAGCTCGAACTCGCGAGCATTTCAACCCCTACGATTCCCACGCGGAGGTTCCGATGAACGGTTCATTACAGACCTCTCTCTGCCCTTTCGCTCTTAGTGCTGTTCGAAGTTCGTTAAACCTCAATTAACACGTTGGCTGCCGTACCCAAATTCGCGAAACTTTCAACGATATCAACGTTTCGTTCCCCGGACAATCGTACAGTGCTTAAATTACAATTTGTCGCGGCGATCAATTTCTTTCGATTTTCTTCTGTTTCAATGCTCGGTTCGAAGAAATTGCACGGGACGCGTTAACGCGTTAAAAAGTCTACCTTTTCGACGTTTTATTTCGTGCCCATCGCGCCGCCGCCGGTGCCAGCAAACCACGAAGAACCATCGGGCAATTTGTTGTTCCTCGCTTAAGAAACTCGCGATCCGAAAACTGTCCAGGTACGACCGTCTCGCTCTCCCAGCGATTACTTTCGATTTTTCCGCGAACCGTGGTCGTTCGTCGCGGTACACAATTTTCCAACGATTTTCCGCGAAGCTATTTCGGGCTCGTGGTACGGACACATCTCGTCGTTGACCTTCTCTACAAACATCATTTTAATTTTTTTTTTGCGTCTGTTTTCGTCGTTACGCGTAGAGAAATCGGAAGAAAAAGAACTTATAAAAGTGATCATTTGTGCACGTGAATAAGAGTCATAAAAAATTTCAAAAAATACATTATTGTTAGAAACAAGTCATGTGGACTCCCATGGTAGATCTAGTGTTAGTTGTTTTTTTCATTTTTATTTGAAGTATTTGTGAGGCCTGGAGCGTGCGAGATTTTCAATTTTTCGATCGTCGTTTCGGTCCGCCGGAGTCGTGCAACAAACGACGAAAGGTCGAGAAGAAAGCCGGGCAATTAGCGCGTGCGAATGAATTAGCCAACGAAAGAGCAGGCGAACGAGTACAAGCGCGAAACACTCGGTGGCAATGCTCCGGCCACGAGATAGGATAATTCACGTTTCTCGCCGCGTACTCCGGGACGCCGTGGAATTTAAAGTGCGTACGAACATCCACACGCGAACGATAACGCTTAACAATCCGCAGGCCTCGATTGGAAACAGCGTTACGCGCGTAATTACATAATTGCAGAATATATAATTAACTATTTTATTCTTTCTGCTCGCGAACGGACGTGCAGACGGGATTTTAAAACTGGGCCAAGTACCGGGGGCCTTTGAAATGACTAGAAAATGACCCATTCGTAATTTCTAATAAAAATTGTAAAATATTTACTCGACTAAATTCTTTTTGTATTATTTTTATAATTTTTAGCATTACAAATTCCTTCAAATATCTATCGTTTTAATTCCTTTGGTACAAATAAACACACTATAATTGTTGGCAGTTCTAGTGTTAAGAAACGTGCACGTGCACTGTTATCGAACGAAATAACAATATTTTTTAAGAAATATATTTTAAAAAATGATACTTTGTCTATGCAAATACATCGATGGGAATCTTAGTCATCCATCATGCTCGATAGGGAAATATACTTGTAATTTATGCGAAACAACTATTTAGACAGCTTTGAAATGAAGTATAACGTAAGAGAGAAAAAAAAATTAATACAAGATTTCATGGTACAAGGAAAATTGTTTTCTATTGGTCCTGAACTAGAACGTAATTAAAATCGATACCGAATTTATATTCATAAAATCCTGTAACGAATATTAGTAAATATTAAAGCGTTATATCTAAGTCAAGACTCATACTTTATCACGAGACATTTTATAATACATAAGGAACGTACCAATCGTCGAACACCTATAGCTTAGTTTTTATCCTAGTTACGTCATACTCTACTTCAAGGCTACGATAGTAATATTTGTTTTACATGAATTGTATCTCGAATTCTTTCTGCAGTGGGTCACGTTACTCAGTGACCGACACTGTCGTTGGTTAAATAAACCATTGTACATCATAATCGATGATTTTCAAAACAAACATTTAAGGGGAAATATATTATACGAAATAAATCTTTAAATTTTCTATTGGTACTCATATTTGACGTCATCTTCAAACTACCAATGAAAAATTTAAATTACAAAAGAGAACCGGTGAATAATCTTTTGTGGTAAACCGTCGAAAAAATAAATAATAAACGACTCGTGACGGCTGTAACCGACGTTATCGATTCCATCCCGACTCTTGCCAACGAGTTTAATATCAAGATCCGCGGTGGAACGTAAGGATCGGAGTTTTTTCGTAAAATTGAAAACCGTCGACCGTACGAGAAACGCCCATTTTAAGTTTCCGTAAAAAACTTTAATCGAAACGTAATTTGCCGGTTTCTCTTCCCTCCTGCTCGTTCGAATCGAAGTTAATTTCCGTCGACTACGATTCACCGAACTCCCACAAATGTCGTCGAGTTTCGCGTCGACGCTTTTAAAAAGTCATCGAAGCCTCGACGAGCCACGATCAAGCATCGGTATCTCATTAGCAGACAACCGCGGTGCAAAGGGACTTCCCCTAACAACCTAATTTGTCTCGGGATAATTCTCAACCGAACCAGACGAAAATCGCGCGGCCACCGAACCGTGATTTCAATTCATATTCCGTTTCAATGCGGGTGCACCAAAACTCCCGTACCGAATCGTCAATGTTGAAAGATCTCGCGCTCCATATTCGCTTTTCGAGGCAAGCAGTTCGTATAATAGCTCGCAATTGTTCCGACAAAACCCAAATTGTACCCTGGTCGGACAATTATTCGAATACAATTCCATTTACTACACTTAACGCCAGAACTACCAAACCAGTAAAAATCAGTGATTTCAAACTTTCGTTTGATGCTAAATTTGCAGTCTCAACATGACGAGTTTCAATGAAAATGCTTTATTGCAACATTCAAAGAGTTAATTAATTTGTTTTTTCCCCACGTACGTTTCTAAATTAAGTTGAAAATAAGGCGTATACTATCGTGTTTGCGTCAGACTCTGATAACGGTGCGCGCGAAGAGCCACACGGAGTGCGGGCAGCAATTTTCAAAGCTAAATATTTCGAAAAGTAAACGTCGTACGGAAAAAAAGTATCACGCGGTTTCGACTTATTTTTTACGGGGAATCAACACCAGTTTGATAGTACTATACAGAGTGTTCAACTACCCCTGGGAAAAAATTTTAATGGGAGATTCTGGAGACCAAAATAAGACGAAAATCAAGAATATCAATTTCTTGATTGAGGTTTCGTTAAAAAGTTATTGAAAAATTTCAAATCGTTCTGGAAAAATTATTTTCATTTGCAGGGGTCAATTACAATCATTTTTGGTCGATAGACATACCCTCGAAATCCTACCCACTTTCGAGAATAAAATTCGACAATGTGTGAAATTTTTCGACAAAATTAAAAAATTTCAAATCGTTCTGGAAAAATTATTTTCAGTTGCAGGGGTTAATTACAATCCTTTTTGGTCGATAGACATACCCTCGAAATCCTATCTACTTTCGAGAAAAAAATTCGAGTAGGTGTGAAATTTTTCGGCGAAAAAATAAATTTCAAATCGTTCTAAAAAAATTATTTTCAATTGCAGGGGTCAATTACAATCATTTTTGGTCTTTAGAGATACTCTCGAATTCCGACCCCCTTTCGAGAAAAAAATTCGAGTAGGTGTGAAATTTTTCGACGAAAAAATAAATTTCATATCGTTCTAAAAAAATTATTTTCAGTTGTAGAGGTCAATTATAACCATTTTTGGTCAATAGACATACCCTCGAAAACCTACCCACTTTCGAGAAAAAAATTCCTTATTGAAAATCTAATGTGAGGCCAGAAATGTTTGCCCGAAATTTCATGCGAATCTTTAAAATATCATAACTCCTGAACGGATTGGACGATTTTAATGTTTCAAAATGCAAACGACGCGTATTTTAGTGAAAAATATGTAGAAATTCTAAAAATATTCGAAAAGTTGATCCTTGACCCCGTAAAATGAAAAAAAAAACCCATAGAAACGGTCCAATTTTCAAACAGCCATAACTCTTACAATAGTGGTTATATTTCAATGAAACTTTTTTCTGACGTAGAGCTCATGGGTACCTACAAAAAGGTATTAGACAACTTTTCTGTAGGGCGTCAAACAAAATTACTAAAAATCAAAAACGAACTAAATTTTTCGACAAGAATGAAAAGTTTCAAATCATTCTGGAAAAATTATTTATGGTTGCAGGAGGTTAATTACAATCATTTTTAGTGAATAGAAACATGAATCTATGGAAAACGCCTTGTTAGAATCCGCCTCATTCTCAACCCTGAAACCTCATGCAAATTATCGAGAATATCTTCGTTCGAGTGTTAAACACTTTGATACGGTTGGATCGTTAAGAAAACAATTGTTTTTTTTTAAATTCGTTTTAAAATAATACAACCGTGACACGATTTAAAAAAAAAGAAAAAATTTCGCGGTCCATTGACGCAATTGGTTCTGGCATCGTTTCTGATATTATTACTGTTGCTATTTGTTCGTTAGAAACGGTGAACTATTAACGACGATAAATGAGTTTATCGAGCACGGTAATAAGTTCCTGGATTAAGGTTCGCGATCGGTGTCGGAAAATTGTTTAATCGGGAATCACGGTATCACTGATAACGATCGATCTTGGCGAGTCTGGCTGCGCGATTGTCCAGCAAGGGCCACCGATTAATTGGCCAATCGACGTTGATTTTATCGTTCCCTTTTTTGATTAACTGGCACAGTTGGATCGCCAAACACGTACTGGAAAGTACAAAATGGTTTGAGGGTCGATGGAGCCCGCGCAGGCCAGAATACTCCACATGCGCACCGACCTCTCTTTCGTAACAAGTAAATAAAAGGACTCGTCCGAGGGAACGTGTCTTCGTTCCTGATAAACGGAACTCGACCGTAGTTTGTGGGAGAAACATTCATGATGCACGAGATTAAAACGTCTTCCGTGCAACGAATCGAACCCAACCGATTGCAACCGCTGGTAGCAGTTCGTTGGAACACCCTGTACATTCGATTCATTTTTCTCGATAACACTGACCAATGGCAAATATGTATTATTCATCCGAGCAATCAATTGTTACGACTCTAATTACGAGAATGAACATTGAATTCAAATATTGGCTCTAGTGTTTCGTAATACCTAAAAGAAAGGGTTATTTTTGCCAATTTTTTATATTTTACATGACCATTGTATAGAAGAATGGCGTTTAATTAAAAAAAAAAAAAGAAATGAAATTGCACTTATCAAGCGCATGGATGCACATAAATGCACAATATACAGACTGTAACGCATTCTGCAAATTGTTGAAATATTTGAAACCAATTCAATTTCCCTTTATTACGTTCCTTTCTACCTCAAATCTAATCGACGACAGAATTCGATTCAACTTAACGAGACATTCAAGAACGAGGCTAAGTAAAAAAGTAGTTTGGAAAATATAATTGCCTTTATATTACCACTATCTTACAACTTTGAATGTTTTATCGGTTCTCGCGACAATATTGGCCTGCGTAAACCATGATAACGTAACAATAAATATAAAATTAATTTGAACGTAAACAAGAAATAATTTGTTGCATCGTTTTACGATATACTTTTATATATCACAGAAGAGAACCAAAATATTGTGGTCCGGTCACTGAACATGCTCGTTAAGACTAACGAAGCGTTTAACTTTAATTATACAATTTAACTTTGAAAATTCCCGTGTTGCGTTAGGAGAAAAGTAAAAACCGCACGCGATAGGGTATCGCGTCGAGGCTGATTCGACGCGAAACTGCACAGCGAATTGCAGAAAGTGCATGTCGTTTTAATTAGAATCAACGAATGCACGAATTACGAACCTTTCACCGATGCGTTTGCCGAAAAAAAAAAAAAGAAATATTGTTACGTTAGCTTCTAGACTAGAGCCGTGATTCTATTTTTAGTTCTTCGAATAGCACGAAATAACTTTGTATCCGTTATTCGGTTTTATATGGCACGAATAAAATATTTGCCCAACTCCGATACAGAAAACTGTGACAAACAGGTCCGGCCCTGTTCTAGACTCGGCGATTACAAACGCGACTTTTTCGTCCGCGCTACAATATGGTTTTAAATTGTTCCGTGACGATGAATGACGGATCGCTTTACCGTTACAGTTGCAAAACGCGCGGCACCACGTATCGCGCGTATACATGGAAAGCAATCGTCCAAATGCGTGCGCGAACAAAGCGATCGAAATGAAAGAGTGAGTTGTGCACCGTGTCGCGGAACGCGATGATTCTAAAACGTTTCACGATTTCCGCAACGGAATTTCGAGGGGAACGCACCGTATGTTGTTTTTTTTCTCCGTTCATTTCAACGTTGCCAGAAATTACCACAAATTCGACGCCACCGAAACGTGATCCGTGCTTAAATTCATAATCCTGATGTAACTACCAACATTCTCCGTTATTACACGACCGTTACTACATGAAATTTCGCATTAAGAAGGTTTTAAAGATAATGAGACGAATTCAATGACCATATTAATGGGCTTCAAATAATCTCGCTAGTTTAAAGGCAATCAAAAATTTTTTGACTTTTTTGTACGTAATAAACTTAATTGTTTTACAGTAAATGTTCAAAATGGTCTCTATCGGTTTCAAGCGTTTTCGGACGCGAGATTTAATATTATTGCAAGCATGTACAATTCTTTCCTTCGTGTATTCTGGTACCTTAAGAATTTCGTTATAAACTTTATTTTTTATGTATCAATATGAGAACGAAACGGACGATGGACACCATTTTGTTCATTTATTGTAATTATACATTTTTTCGTATTCGCAAAAATAACGAAGATATTCATACAGTGATTTTTTCCCCAACATATTTTATACTGTACATTTACAACTTGTTCAAAACCATTTTGAAACAAATTGTTCATTAGCAAAATTTGATCGAAAATAGCGCCCAAAATTCGGGTTTAAAGAGGTTGGGTTGTAAGTATAATTAGTTGGGAAAAATTCTTAATAAAGATCCATGACATAGGTTGATACATATCAATATTCAATTTCAACAAATGTATGTTTTTGAAGTGGTCTACAAGATCATTTACAAATATCTACCCACCTGTAGGTAGTATGTCTGGCACCACAATAAGCCAGCAGTAAATAAATTCTTTTTAGCCAACATAAGTACAGTTGAATTTTACTTCATCTGCATTGCTACATTCACTCCTACTAATAGTATAATTGCCCCATTGTCACAATTACTTTTGTTAATTCTACTAGTCTATTTAAAATTGAATGCGTCTGAAAACATCCCACAGTGACATACAAATCTTTTTTTAACATAGATCTTATCAGGACAAACTGAACGAGACTACAAATTTTTCATAGATCCTAGAAAAATATCTTGAAATAATTTTTATATCTAAATAATTATATGTCAGAAGAACATTATGTTTATTCTATAGTTTTTATTAAATCATTTGTTTTTAGATCTATTTCAAATTAAAGATAGTTTTCCAATATAATGTTTAAAGAAATGAAAATGTGTCTTGGAATATACAAACTATCATGCATAGTTTTTGATTGTTTTCTTATTTTACTTTAATAAAATCTTCTGTTTATTCCTCATAAACGTTTATGTAATTATAAATGACATTATGTTAATTTATAGATCTATTTTAAATCGTCATAGGAATAAATCAAACGCGCTACATTCGAGCTAGAATTTATGACAGAAAAAATAAATATTTTCAACGTGACATCATTAAATCTAATTTAGCATGTAATTTGCTAATAGAGCGTCGCTCTTTGAGCAGATGAAACAAAAATCAACAACAACGTGCCGAAAATCAACTGTACATAATACGAAGAACAAATGTTCGGTAACAGGTGCCCAACAATACGACGACGAAAAAAGAAAACTGTCAGAGTGGCACTTGTCCATATTAACAAACTGTCAGGCAGCCGAATCAACCATGGCCATCTGTTTCTGATATGGGCTAAAACCGTTGTAAAACACTTACCTACGACGTGACTAATACTCCATAGGCTACTCGGCAAATGAATCACGCATTAAGTCAAAAAATTAACTTTCCCGTCAGCTAAATCGGATACAACGCTACCATCAGAGCAACGAACAGGCACATACGCGGCTGTCACCACTTAAATTGTCATCACGATAGATTGTCCACGCGCACTGTTACCAACATTACAATCGTTATGGAAGCATCAAGAGAATTATTTTTGCCGCGTTTTCAAGATTCCCGTTCGGCGTACGGTTTTCATCGATATCACTGATTTTAAGTCTCAGAGAGTCAAAAAAAAGTTTGGAAACAAAGATTGTCCGTGTTTTTTGATTTTGGAGAAAGAATTATCAAAGCGTTTCGCATTTACGATCGAAAATATTCTTTAACGTTAAGTCACTACATTAAGCGTGTTTACATTGCTATAACGAACTTTAAGTAACTAGTTCGATGAGTTACATGAATTTGTACCACGTGAGGAGAAAATTACTAAATAATTTTCTTCTCCTTTCCATTCCTTCTAATTGTCGAACAATATTTAAACTTTATAATTGACTATCGATCGAATGAACAGATTAATATTTATTAAATAAGTAGTATTGTATATTAATAGTCATCCATATATCATTTAAATGGAATATACAAAATGATATTCCATAAAGATTTATTCATGCGATTGATAACTTATCGTAAAATTAGAATATTAGAAACCTTCTGCCAATTCTTATTTCATAGTATTTACTGTATCTATATTATACGTACTGAAAATCATTCTTAAAATACAAAGATACATATTTGATAAATTGTTCAATCCTTCGATCATTAACTTATGTAAACTTTAAACATAATATTTAGCAATAATTCACACTACTGACTGTATGCATTATAAGATAGATGAATTAAAATATACTGTTATAACACATATTATATGTTTAATACATAGTAGTTTAATCTTCTAATTATTTATTTAGGTTTGGTGATTTTCCCCGACCTCGGCATAAATCTATGTTATCAGACATTCGTTTCTTTAGGTTTATACTATAAAAATATTTTTGTCCAAGAAATGTTACACCATTTATAATATTGTAATAATATTTTGCGTGTCGCAAATGCGTTAACATTAAAAATTAATTAGCTACTTTAAATATTACTTCATCGGATGTACAAATGTGGAAAAAGAGTCATTGCATTTTAATTTTTAGTAATCGAATTGTAAACTTTCAAATTTCTTTGCGAAATAACACAAACTAAAATGAAAATGATTTTTGATTTCATGTCTTTAACGATTAATGGCAACGTAACTATGAAAACCACTTTTAATGCATACAAATTCAATGGCGATGATTTTATCAGCTGAAAGGAATAATAAAACTACGACTTGTATGAAAATTCATCTTAAGCAATGCACATGTTTGTTAAAGTGATGTATGACTTGTAAATAAATAGAAACTGTATGTCGTACCGAGACTATTACGGATACATACTTTGTAGTGTCGTAAATTGCATATTAAACGTTGTTAAATAGAACAAGGTTTTAACAATGTCATTAAGAAAATTTATGCATCCAAAAAATAAATATAAACAAGCACCAGATTTTAAACAACTTGCATTACTGTATCCAGAATTTCGTAATATTGCGATTACTGTAAGTAAGCATATCTAAATTAATATTCCATAAAAACATGATTTACTCTGTTTTATTTATTTCATATTTTTAGGATTTGACAGGCAAAGTAAAGATTGACTTTAAAAATCAAGACAGTTTACGAGTGCTTACAGAAGTATTATTACAACATGACTTTGATCTTGATGTTAAAATACCTCCAAATAAATTAGTACCAACATTGCCATTACGTCTAAATTATATTTTGTGGATCGAAGACTTAATGAAACATGCTTCGTACAATGAAATGGATCAAATTCTTGGCATAGACATTGGTACCAGAAATGAATGAATTTTAATGTTTCAATTAGCAATACTATAAATTTAAACATTGGCTCTTTTTGCAGGTATAGGTGCAGTTTGCATATATCCTTTGCTGTTTGCAAAAATGTATGGAAATCAAATGATTGGCACAGAAATTGATGAAGCAAGTGTAGAAACAGCCATTCAACATATTGAAAATAATAACTTGCAACATTTAATAAAAGGCAATTGTTGACTATTTATTAGATTATTGAATTGCATATAATTTATTTAATTCCACATTTGTAATATGCATTTTGCAGTGATTAAAGTAAATGGAGAAACAATTTTGAAAGACATCACGGAAGAAGGCAAAACCTATCACTTTACAATGTGCAATCCACCCTTTTTTGAAGTGGGAGGATCACAAGAAAAAGTAACAAAACGATTGCCACCTAGAAATGCATTAACTGGAAATAAAGATGAACTCACAGTTCAGGGTGGTGAAAGGGCATTTGTAATGAAAATGATTGATGAGAGCCTAGCAATGAAAGAGAAAGTAAAAATTTACACTACAATGCTTGGTCAAAGAAGTAACTTGTTGTTCTTGTTAAAATTACTTAAGAAAAGAAACATAGAAAATAAAATATGGACGGAATTTTGTCAGGGACATACCAAACGGTAAAACCGATTTTTTTTTCTTTAGAGAATTCTTTCATTTATAACATTATATGTTCACCATAGATGGGGATTGGCTTGGTCTTTTCTGCCAATGGATGTTATTAATTTAACGAATGCACCTGTTGTTAGAAAAAGTGGAGATTACATTGCAAAGCTATTAAAAGAGCAACGTCCAACGGAAATACAGATGCCTATGAAAGATAAATTTTCTTCCCTTGACAACCTGATCAATTTCTTAGAAGAGTCAATGGAAGAATTAAATGTAATATTATAATTTATTTATATTTCTATGATACATTGTGTCCTATTTTCATCCTATTTTATATGTAGATACAAATCAAGGAACTGAATTTACCAATTGACGATTTTCACGGCTGGTCGTGCCAACTAATTGCGGAAAACGATACGTGGACTTACGCACGTAGAAAGCGTCGATTAGCTCGACGACAAATGAATCAACCGGAAACTGAGAGTACAAATTGTGCAAACACAGCACACAATGTTATAAAGAGTCCTGCAGAAAAACTAACGGAAAGTAATTCAGAAAATACAGATGAACGAAAGCAAGTTCAAGTTTCGGTACAAGAATCTGTTAATAAAGATCCTTTGCTAGTATGTAGCTTCTTTGTCGAAGTGATAGAGCACGACGAAGACTCTGAACGTGACAGTGCAAAAATATCTATGGTCTTTGAGAAAGGAAGCGGCGGTAAAAATGCTTTAGAAACGTTCAGACAGTATCTGATAAACAAATTAAACGTCCGAGAATATTTACAAACGCAACACGCGAGGCCAACTAAAAAGAAAAGAAAACGATTAAAGAAAAGTGAAAGCGACACACACGAAACTGATATCAATTTAGAACAGGGCGAGTGTTCATCGTTCGAAAATAATATGAAGCCTCTTTAGAACGTTGGTTCACGTTCTATACAAAATGATTTATTTCACACGCGGATTTTATGAAGTTATGTAACAGGTAATATATGTAAATCAAGTATTTAACTTTATTTATAATCAATAGTTCTTATTAACTAGTATTCCTTACCGTACATTTTGACTAACAAGTGCAATATAATATTCCATATTGTAAAGTGTACGAACTTGTTAAACAGAAACTACACGGCATGTCCACTCATTCGCCCTTCATTATCAGTATAAACATAACTGACATAGAACACAAATGTTTTACTTAAAAAACATTTCAATTGATCATGATTGATCTCCTTTTTTTTTTTAACTGAATTCGATTTGATTGTAAAATTAATGTTTAATATGGGATATTGTTCTTAGCATTCGTTTGACAACGGATGCAATTCGATCTGAAGAAGTATGGTCGAGTAACGGAAAGATGTAGATTAACATTTTGGTAACAGTCGATTCTCATTCTTATAACTCTAGGACTAACTGCGGTATTTCTAGTAGTAATATTAAATTGACACTACTTTTATAATAACTTGACTAATGAGCTGTTTCCGATAACTGTTATCAACGATCATTAATGCAACAACGCATTTATACCATGCTTATGCTGTTACCAATCTTCACAAAGTATTTCATTTCTCATAGGAATAGCAAAGAAACATCTTCAAAATTCAACATCTTTTTCAGATTCAAACCCTCGCATAGCGTAACATGATAAAATCATAACGATCGAAAGATGAAAGAAAGCTTTCTAAAGTGATGTATGTGGTAAAATAAACTGAACGATAAAGCTGTATGCATTGTTCTTGTTGAATGTAATACAGATACTTCGTTTCCATTTCATTGATATTTTTGAATGTCCATATTCCTTGTAAATAGTTTGTACTCTAAAAGCATTCCAGTTATTCAGAATTTAACAAAGATATGTATTCGATAAGAATGTTCAATCATCAACAGTATTTGTAGTGAACCCAACAAGTCCAACCATAAATTAATAGTCTAAAAATACTAAATATTCTCATGTATTCAATACGTAATAAATTTATCGACGGCAGCTAGGATGGGAAAATGACAGCGATGCCTAGATGGCACAAAACAATGAACTCAAATATGTACTAATAAAATAGGTTATCAAAGACGTACATCGAAAACATGAAAACCGATTGACTTACATTCTACGATAATAAACGTCCATTATTTGTTCTACAGACACTCGTTGTACCGCTTGGTTTTTTTTTCTCGGTACTTCGCGTTCCATTTTAGTTTAGCAACGCTTGTGTAATACACTGGAACGAACATTAATTATTTCGATTATTTCGATTATTTCGATTTTTTTCGATTACTAGAAGTGTAGCGTGTGTAATATCGATAGCTGTTATCGCGACGTAGTACGCTTAATTGAACCTTTAAACAAAAACGCGATTTTATTTCATGATGATTCGTTAGATCTGTAAACTAATCGAACAATGAATGTTATGATGTCAAGCATGCACACTAAGGCAATGATACCTTTTCGCTTGAATTATTTACACAAGTGAAGAACCAGTTTTATATTTGCTGTATGCAGTCATAAATCAGTCAAATAAATTCTGTGATTTGGCATGAACTGAGCACCGCGAGCACCCAGATTATCGCCACCACACTGTAAAAGTTCAAACATGATAGCACTTTGTAAATGTGTACAATACACCGAATAATAACGGTGCTTCATCGAGCAAACGCTGCTATTTTCATTGTATCCCAATCAATTATATATGCCATACTCGCGTTACCCTTGAAAAGACCGGACGCGGGTAGGGAAAGACTAGGACTCGGAGGAAAAAAAAAACTACTAAGTATCATCATTGACGCGTTGAAACGAGCTCAGCTCTCCGCAACTACTGGTTCTAACGTAGTTTTGCTTTCCTCCAGCTTTTTCGACTCTACTTGCTGCGCTTCGATATTCTTTTCTAATTTCTTATTCTCCTTCTCATCTTTCTTATTCTCCTTCTCATCTTTCTTATTCTCCTTCTCGTCTTTCTTATTCTCCTTCTCGTTTTTCTTATTCTCATTTTGGATCGCCTTTATATCACCGTCAGGTGTCTGCTCCTTCTGCCGTTTCTCTATTTCAGCCTTGAAGTTTTCTATATCCTGCTGGCTAATTTGAACAAACAGTATGCCATTAATTACATTCAACATGTCTAGAACGGACCCCATACTGGGTGGTTGCACCTGAATAGGAGGCAGGCTGACACCCGACTTGCCCGTGTAAATTTCATTCATTTTTTTCTGCAGGACAACGGCCTGCTGTGTGAGGTGTCTTAGGCAGTCGCTGCTTTCTTTGGTCTTTTCGTGGTCCTCGCCCAACTGTTGTTTATATATAGCATAAGTTTCTTTTTCGTTGTTCAAAGCCGCGCGGAAATCACCCATGCAGGACTGGGTCCTCGCGACAAGGTGGTAGGAAACAGCGACCTTCAATGACCGTAGACCGTGGTATCGAAGGTTTAAGGCCAAAGCATGCTCCAAAAAGCGAAGCGACAATTCGTATTCTCCAACAGCATGAAGTATCAACGAAATATTACTCTGGACGAACAATTAACATGGATAATATTAGTAACCTTTGTCGAAGATTAAATCGATATTCAAGATTTGTAGTAACACTTACATCGAGGAGTGCTACTTCCGGATGATCTTCGCCGCAAACTAATAAGGCCAAATAACGTGCTCTATACAGTAACCTCAGCGACACGGAAACTTGACCATTTGCGAAGGAGTAAAGTGCAAGATGAATCTTAAAAAAAAAAAATATTCAGAATAACATTAAAATTGTAATGAATATTATTGCATTAAACCATCATTAAATTATGAACACTACTTTCTTCATCCAATACTTACGTATTCGGTAATGGTGTACGGATGATCGATGCCGTTAACTCTTTCCGACATAAGAACAGCTTTTTGTTGGGTAGCAAGAGCTTCACCGTGATCGCCCATTATATAATTTAACCGTGCGAGCATTCTGAGACATTGTGCGATTTCAGGATGCATAGCGCCATAAACGTTGTTCAAAAGATTCAGTGCTTCGCTAATCAATTCGTATCCGTCCTTCAAGTAACCTTGCTGAATTTTACTTTGACCCGTTGTATAAAAGTTATATGCGTCACTAGCCTGACAACAAAAATAGTTAAATAATTTGATTATTAATTAATTTGATAATTCTTATTAATTTGACATTTATTACTCACTCTAGGATTGATATGCTTCACGACAGGGAATATGTTGAGTATGTCTTCTTCAAAGAATGTAGCCCTATTTTTATTTTCGAAGTTGTATTCGCGCAACAATATTTGGATGCCAGTCTTTATACAGAAACCACGGAGCAAGGAGATCTTTTGCAGGTGAAAGTGATCTATTGTGGCGTCTAATGACTCTGGGCTCGGTGTCTCCCAATCGTAATAGGCTTTCAGATCAGCTTTAATTTGTTGCCAGAGAGATCTAGGCGTCAATGATGCCCATTCCACCTCGGACTGTTGCGGACCATTATTTCGACCTTTCCTTTTATTGCGTCGCTTTGCAGTTTTACTCTGAAGCTGAAACAGACAATTACATAAATTTTCAGTTAGAAAAATGGTTCACTCGACGATACTCTAACTAACGTGTTAATATCACCTCTTCCAGATTCTGCTGTGGATGAATAATTTGTGCCGAGGACAATAAGCAATTCAAGAAGTGACTAATCGCGGCGGAGAGACTCATCAATTCTGTACCCTGAAGAAATAAATGTCAGAATTTTACATCACAAACTCAAAAGGTTAACGGTGTGATTTTATTTTTGATCAACATACCTGCATATAGAATGTGAAAATGTGTTTCGCCGAGCGCAAAACAAGCTCCGAGACGGCGATACGGTGAAGATATTGCAATTGCGGCACCGTAGCTGCTAACATGGTTGCTAATTTACCAAGGTAACGCACATTGATACCTCTGCCATGCAAAGCTTCTACTAATGTACTGCCGTCCATCGCTGCGGCTGTGTGATCCAAGCATTCACGGATCTATAATGAAAACAAGATCGTAATTAAATATGGTTAACAGATATTAATTTCGTGGAGGTCAAGTTTCAAACGTACAAACGTAGGAATTTGTACGGTCAATAAAAAGTCAGCAGCATCTTGCACTAATTGCTTTTGTTTCTTTAAGGCAGGACCGTTTAGATCAGGATGCTGTACACCCGGCGAAAATACGTCTGGGTTAAATCTGACGTCAAATTCTGCTTCTCGTAAGCTACCCACTGCCGATGCTGCTCTTCGAACGATTTCTTTTGTACTTTCTTCCACTGAAAAATGATGGAATAATAATTCCCAAAAGTCCATAATTGTCAAGATATTAAATGTTACTTACATTCTTGTTTCTCTCCGCCAGTAATAGAGTCTGTAATACTCTCTACAATTTTCTTTGCTTCATCTGCTTCGATAAGCGATTGAGTAGAATCTTCTTTGTTGCTATCCACTATGATGGCGTTCGATTCTTCCTTTTTACCTTCCTGAAATTATGCAATGCTAAATTATAGCACTGTTTTCAACGATATAGATTAAGAGTGGAAAGAAGACTAATCTTGACCTTAGCAGTGGTCTCTTTTTCTTTCTGCACTCGTCTTGCAGACGTGAGCTGCTGAAGATGAGCAGCGGCATGTTTAATAAATTGAACGTATCTAGCCTCGACAAAGGAGTCGATCAATTCCTGACGAAGACAAGCTAATCTATGCTTGTGTTCAATTGGAAAACCTAATGCTCTAGCTTCTTTGCTCAGTTCGACGCCTTCCACTAGGAAAGTAGGTATAAAAAAAAGAATAAATTAACAGAGATGAATACATCACCATTCTTTCTGACATATTCTTGTCCTTTCTCATAACTTCTCGAATATAATACTCTTAACCTTAATCCTTGTATTATCGTTTCCGGTTAACAAAGATTTGAAGAGAAGGGTGGGGATGGGAGTCTCAAAACTACATTTCGTATACTTTGGGGAATAATTGTATTGTTGATTGTACGTATTAACCTACATTTAAGGAAGTTGACATCAGGAGGAAATGTCCGTAATAAATCGAGTACGTAATGTCGAGAATCGTTTCCAATGATACCCTTGCATTCTACGCTGCTACAAAGTTCGACTTCTTCTCCAGCATCATTGATTACTTTATGGGGAAGGATTTTTAATTGTTGACCGGCTTTATTTAACTGCAAAATATGACGCATTGTACAAGATATTTTAAAAGTTATTTTCTCCGACTGTACAACACGATTGCTTAAGTGACTTACCAATTCGAGATACTTAGGGTGCGTTAAAACAGTTTTCCCAAAATCTATAGAACCATAAACAACAGATTGCTCCTGCTCACGTTCCAAGATTCCTGGGATGATCGACTGAGCCGTGACACGATATCCTCTATGTAGAGGAATACAAGTGATTACCACGAAAACTTACCATCGGACTAGTACGTACAAATGATCTATTACAAAATACCCACGTCGTACAAATAGTGCGACGAAACAAAATGTGTGTACGTAATTCGTACAAACCTATAGTCGATTACAACGGTACCAAGGGTGTAAAGGCCGGGTAAATCGACTGCAGCGTAAACTCTGACACCTTGTAAATCGTTCCGAGGCGCGACAAACGCGGCAGCATCACCGCCCAGTTCTTTGTAATGATCTCTCACGTCGAATCCAAGGGAGAAGAATATATTGTTCCAAATAAACATCTGCATTTTCGCTTCCTCTCCCGGATTTATTGCCATCACATTACCATCTATTACGGCTACTGCCCCCCGAGTTGCAGCAGCGACGAAATCACTATGAACCTAAATTAATAAACGAATTATACAGGTGGTCTATCTAAATACCTTATCCTGTATATTTAAATCTAGAAAAGTTAACGTACTTTAAAAATAGCACGTTCTCTAAGCAGTCTTTCTGGTAAATTTTTGCGAGGTAACTCTCTCGTTGTTTGTAACTCCTCGTTCCAATCTCGAGTTTGCCCAGGGATGTGCTCCTCGTAGCCCAATTTCGAAGAGAAAGCTACGGATGCAAAAACATTATTTCATAGAATTAAATATACAATATTCTACGCTATTCTGTTTTAATTATTTAGAATAAAACGTACTGTCTTCGGCGCGTATTGCATCGATCGTATGTTCAATTTGAGGTGCGCTCCACGCGTAAAGTTGATAAGGTGTAGCAACTCTTTCAAAAGGGTGTCTTTGTGTTCTCCTTCGTTGCATAGCAGCGAAACCCCGTTTAAATGTCGGGCTGAGTTGATTCAGTAGCTCGATCAAACTATGACACAGATGACTCGGGGTCGCCGGTTTTGGGTTAAACATCTCTTTCGTCGACTGATTGACGAAGAAACCCCTAGCACATGCGGTTAAATAATATTGCTTGTCCTCTAAGGTTACCACGTGTAAGTATAACAAGTCACCGTGAAGCTTCCTGTGGCCAGGTGGAGGATTCCATCCAGACGTTGTTAGGACCTGTAACAAATAAATGATATGAAGAATAAGTTAAATAGCAAAGAAATCGTATGTAACTTCGAATCTTACTTTTAAACATGGAGGACATTTCTGTTCCTTAGCTTGCGGTTGTAGGGGTAATAAAGGCCTGTCTTTACATCCGGGTATAATGTAATCCGGTGGAGTACAGTCAACCGAATCTGCCCTGCTCTTCTTTTTCTCGAGAATGTCACCGTTAGTAACTACGTTCAGAAACGACAAACTGCTACATTCGACACCATTGTAAGCATCTGCAGGATCTACGGACTTCAATAAATCTCGTACATGTCGAACGTGTATGCGGGCCTCTCGCATCGTGTACGGCTCCTCTACGACCTTAATCATTGAACCGTCTTTTAGACCTTCGATGTTCTTCAGCTCGGCAAAGTTATCCAATGTATTACCATCGAGCTGAAGAGAGAAACAAGTGCGGTGGCAGGTGTCTTCGCGATCCATGAGCAACTGATGGATTTCCTAAAAACAAACAAGAATATATATATATATACAAAAACAGGGATGTTTATTTTTGTCATTATATACAGTACTTCTAGTAACTGGGCCCAGGTATAATTCTAAGTGAAGATTGCACTTTGTTCAAATTGTGTGTTTCACAGTTACCAGAATCACCATTACGTATAAGTATTGAAAGAATTATTTAAGGAAGTATCAGTTACCTGTACCAGTTCCATACTTGAGACTTGAATATCAAAAGGTTCAGCACCTGGACTAACAATTCTAACAATGAATCCCATATCTTGAATGAAAACAACTTCTTGCTCATTCGCAGCGTCTTTATCCTTATCACCATCCACTTCTTTCTCGCTCTTCTCATTCTTTTTCTCTTTTTCCTTCTCTTTCTTGCTTCCTTCCTCTTTTGTAGCCTCGACTTCACCTTTCTCAACAACGGTCTTCATGATTGTGCTTATGCTCCCAGTTTCCTCCATAGGTTGCTTCATATCTGAAATAAGCATAGCTTATTTCAATGATCAGTATACATACATAAGGTAGTAAGATTTTTATTAAATATATGACTTACACAGAATGTTGATAACGCTAAAGCTTAAGATACTTCAAGAAGTGATAAAGTCATTCGCATAGTTGATCTAATTATTTTTAACAATATATGAACATACCAATACTAACTCTGGTCTTACTTTTGCATTTTAAAAATGTATGTTTATAATATAGAGGAAGTGTTTGAGTATTAAAAGGATACCATAGAAAATATATATCCTATAAAGTAATTATGGGATCAAGGGATGAAGTCATTTGAGTATATAATCATTTATTTTTCTTTGAACGTCGTAATGTTTTTTTTTCTATAGTACATTTATGATAACAGAAATATAAATAAGTAATTCCATGTGCTATGCTTCTGGAAACAGGGTGCATATTCGATAGAGACGGCAGTGGGTATTCGTACGGCTACCACTTACATTCACCAATGCATTTATAAATAAACGGCAATGTAAATAGTCCGTACTCAAATGCCGTACTATTTTTATCGATACCATGTTTGCGATATACATCCATTTCTAGCGTGCGTTAATTTTCATAGTACATAACATTATCAATTGCGATCAAGTTGGCGATCTGTTTTCATTATTCTTCCGTGATTCCGCGCCGGTGTTTGTTGGCTAAGATATTTCGAATTATTCACAGACTTACGAGACCTTGATCTTCAGCGGCCTTCGCGAAAACAGTTTCTACCAATTTGCAAATCTCTATTATCCTTCCTAATTATTTACTACGATCACTTTTTCATAAAAAAAAAATGTTCTGCAAAAGTCTGAAATTATATGTCCATCGATTCAATTTAATCAACTAAATCTTTTGTAATAGAAATTAATTATTGTTTATTTATTTGATGTTAAAATTTATCATCAAATTTAAAATATCTGTTGCTTCAGATTCACTCTTCCAACGGTTATCTAAAATATTGTAAGCTTATACTATTGCCTAGGGTTCGATAGTGGCGTGAATGATATACATAACTAAACACGTCCGATAAGAATATAAAAAAATTTTGTTTGTACGAAGTGTAATTAAAACGACTGCAATATCACTGTAGATCGCATAATCAATTTCATTAAAAACATTTTTGTGCTTGAATAAAAGAAATATGTACTTTTTGTAATGGTTATTAATTATACATCGAAATACATTGGCGAGTATGTGTGTATTTCTACATGAGTGAATATGTATGCGTATGCTTAAATACACATTGAATGCCGTGACCCCTATTGAAATCACATTCTGTATCAAATAGTTCCATTTTACCGTTATAATATAAAAATTTCTTATCGTAATAACTAAATTTTTTAGTTACATGGTTGTGAAAACATTTATATTCATGTCCCGAGGTCTTGCATACGTTTATTTTGTAAACCAATTGCTGTATTATCGTATCATATTTTTCTATTTCACTCTACAGTTAGTTCTCTACTTTCTGAAATTCCTCCTAAAAACTTGAGACTTCTACTTTATCGGGAAAAAAGATAGGGAACAAAGTCGTGAAAGAAGATAAGATCGTGTAGAAAAAAGTATACACGGAATCGTTTAAGAGCCCGTTATCTTATTTCTCTAGTTTCCTTTAGATTATTTTTTTCAAATATCTAATAAAGCGCCAACAGTGAACTTCTTGTGGAAAAAATTAGACGAACGAAAAGCGTGAGCAGGAATTTGGAATAACGTTAGAAGAATAGAATTTATTCATTAGCGATAAATCGTAATTTACAAATACCGGAAGCAATCAAGTTAACATGAATCGATTTACATTCCGATGTCTTCGTTTCGTTACATTGTCAACATAACCTATGTTTTGTGCCTTTTCAAGCTAATTATTACCAAGTAAATAATATAATAACCTTTCAATCACGATACAATAAACAAAACTAAAAGTTATGCAAACATTGTTGCGTTTATACTATTTCAAAAACTTAGCTTATTTGCCGGTTAAGTAAGATTGTGCAATAACAGAAGCGCGATCTTGCAGTTGATAGGCGAAGTAGAAGTGACCAAAGATATTCAAATCGAGCAATAAATTTCTAGTTCGATAGTACTTGCTTTTTAAATAACTGATTTTACAACATGGTAGAACATTATAGGAAAATTGTATGAAACATTTCCACAGTCTTCGTTTTAATCGCATCGTTTCACAAGTCATGATAAGCAAATATTAATAACAAACATTTTTTTAAATAATGTTTCATTAAAAGTAGATATATAAAAATTTCCGTTCAAACATTATATTTGTACACCTTCTACAGTAAACATAATATTATGTTTAAGGTTTTATTGACTGTTTAAAATTGCTAAAAAATTGACGCAACGGTATTTATATTGTTATATAATAATTATAATAATTTGAAATACAACTTATGTAATTTAACTAGATACCCTAAAACGGACAATATACAGCAGCAAAATATTGTTTCATTGCCTTGGATTCAAAGTAAGGAACAACGTCAGACAGAAGATCGATAACCTCTGTTATCGATAATCTCAGCAATTCACCATTGTTCTTTCAAAACATACGACCCTTTTGCAAAACCCCACTGTTCCATTATAATTTAAATGCAAACACCTTTTGTTCTTTGTCACCTTTGTCCAAATGAAATTTAATTTAAAATATTTAAGTTAACGTAATAATCGTTAAGGATGTTCTCAAAAAATGATATCTTCAGAACTATGAATTCCATTTTTCGATAAATAATTTCGACATGGTTATAAATATATTTAAATTTTATTATAGTATCATATATCAGAGTTTTAAAACGATTAAAATTTGGTAATACATTTTTCCGATACCATTATACTATTTTTACAAAGGCTAATTTCTTCGTAGCTACGCCTATGCGTACGAGGTCATTAACATGCACGTGTTTTCCTTCGCCTCTTTTTTCGGGAAAAAACGGTTCTAAATGAAGAGCAAATCAACAGAACAGGCCTAATATCAATTAACAACGAATAACATTACAGACCCTTAAAAATTACTAGTTCCTTTCAAATTATGATGTTTGTTTTCCGCCGACTGTTAGTAATGAAAAAAACAAACTAAACATGTGCTCTCCTGTTACAAACTGAACTATCGTTTCACTCGAAATAAATAGACACGATTCTATAACTTAATGTACATATTTTTATTATAGACAAAAATGAAAGAGATAATAAGATATACTGTTGAAGTACAAGCGTTATACGTTATCGTTAATTAGTTTAGTTATTACCTTCCGTTCGACAAGATTTGTAACTGAAAAGTATTCGAACGTGTATGAATAGATGTATCGAAAACATGTAATAAAAATAAATTAACAAAACGTGGATACTGCACGACATTTCGTAGATAATTAAAATTAACAATCAAAAGGAAAAAACGTATCGAAACGAATGATAGAAACCATACCACTCGCTTTCATCGTTTTAAAAGAAACTAATCACGTGCTTCCGCGGAATTAATTTAATTCGTGATATACAAATATCGTGACAACGCTTCAAATTTCGCGCAAGCTTAATTTAAAATTGCGCATCGATTCGATGGTGTCTTCGGAGGATAAAGCACGTCAAATGATACGTTCATGCGTTCTTGTGCAACTGCTTGCAAAACGAACGGCAAGAATGTCGAGGAATAAAGAGAGCATGGTCACTGGTAATAATAGGAACCACGAGAAAGTAAAAATTCGTCTGCTAGCAGGGAATCGCGTCTTCTGCTAGCTTCCTTCATCTCGAACTCGTGGCTCACATGACCCCGCGGTACATAGAGATTCGCGCAATTCGCGCGTTACATAACACCGAGGGCCCGGCTTTTGGCCGAGGCGGCATCGTTAAGGCACACATTAAAGTGAACGGAACACGGTAACCTGACGACACCCGAATCATTACATAACGTTATCAGCGACGTCGTTTAACCTCGAAAATCACAAAAATCGAAGGACGTTGATTAGAAAATTATCATATACTAACCAGTAGTCGTTTGATCCTCATTGCCGTTCAGTAAAGGGATTTTCATGCTCCCGTTTTCTGTGGAGGCCTCGATTTGTGCTCCCAGTGTCATTTCCCTGTGACAATTCTTCCCGAATTTTTACACAACCCTTTATTAACTTGACACGCTCTTATCCGACGGTAACACGCACACACACCTTTCAAAATTTGCCTCGAAACGAGGTTCGTCTCCTTTCGCGAGGCAGCACACTAACTCTGGAGCACACTGAGCCGCTTTTCTCTACCGCACGTGCGTTTCGAACGAAGTACAAAGTCTAATGTGCGCGATTGGTCTCCTCGTCTTGCGGCTTATCGAACAAATCGCTCCTATTGGACCGTACTGTCACGTGATCCACCCCTAATATCCTTATCGGCGTTTATTATTTGTTGCTGCCGGTGTATCAAACGGTTGCAGTTCCTTCCGCAGTTGAACTTTACTGGAGCGTTCTTTGATTGGTAGCAATTGTTGAATATGGTGACTTTCGAAATAGGACAGAATTAATATTACTAGATTACGGATTTCTAACCTTACGTGGTGTCCATTTGAATAGGTAATAGTTCCTACTTTATTTTTCAGAAATTATTACAGATTAATAGAAAAGTATTCTCCAAAAACCATAAGAGTAAGTCGGAACAATTGCAGAATCGTTAACATTTTCTTAAACGTAACACTGTTCAGTTATAGAATAGTGAGGTTAAGCGTCTAAGAATGTCGGCAGAAGAACAGTCAAATTTGCGTTTAGGACCCGATCCGAATGTTACTTATCCGATTAAAGTACAATACTGTGGGAACTGCTCCCTTCCTATCGAGGTGAGAAAACTGATCCTGCACTATCAACGTTTAAAATTTATATTGTATTGCAAAGTGTCAATGTTCAAATTGTTTGAAAATTTAATTTCTTTATCCCTTGTATAACAGTACTGTGAATATTATCCAGAATATGAAAAATGTAAGCAATGGCTAGAGAGAAACTTGCCAACAGAATTTGAAAAAGTTAAACTGGGTAATTATAATTTTGATATATGGAATACACTTTTGGTTAATTTGAAGTAGTTTTAGATTACTTTATTTATTAATGAATAGTAGAAGATAATACTACCGAAGCTGGTGGAGGTGAAGATGAAAAGAAACGTCAAAAACGCGGTGGTAAAGGTATGCTTAAGACAAAAAAGAAAGACGATGTTCCAAAGTTAGTAACTGTGTCTAGAGCACCTAGAGGAAAAAAGAAATCTGTCACAGTCGTGACTGGTCTTAGCACTTTTGGTAATGGAAAATACTTATCTATATACGTATGTTTAATTCTTTTACAGAATGTAATTTTCAATCTACAACTTTTTAAACAATTTTTAGACATAGATTTGAAAGTAGCTGCGAAATTTTTTGGTAGCAAATTTGCGTGTGGGTCCAGTGTAACAGGGGATGATGAAATAGTTATACAAGGGGATGTGAAGGATGACTTATTCGAGGTGATTCCAGAAAAATGGCCACAGGTGAGAACAGTTATAACCTTATATAGAAATAGAAAATGTATAATTTGCATCGCTAAATGAATTTTCAGATCGACGAAGATTCAATAGACGATCTTGGAGATCAAAAAAGATAATGGGACAACTAAAATCTTACATGCACAATTGTATTTAATATTATGCTATTTCCATGTTTATTACGAATAAAATGTACATAATGCAAAATATTTTTAAAAAATTTATAAAGCTAAAGTAGTAGAAACATATTACCCATCTTTATCAGCTTGCTCATCCTCGCCTAGAATACTTGTTATCACTTGAAGTAAAGATTCTACTTCTTCATCGTTTAGACGATCTTCGCTATCTTCCACTATCTATACAAATACAACAGTGTATGTACAGCTTTAAATGATACACATATTATATACATTACGTTGTAATAACAATGTATAATACCAGTTGTATTTCAAGAGCTGTTTTAGGGCACACATTTAGGAGAGTTAATTTCTCACATTTTGTTAACTTGTAAGGTTCTATTGCTTTCAAAAAATCTTTAATTTTTTCAGGCGATTGTCTTTTACATGGAGTCTCTTCTAAATATCTTATGGTCTGATAAGTTATAGTTGCTAACTGATTTTGTTTCATTTTTTGCTTCTTGTTTGCTTTTATATTTTGTAGAATATCCAAAACTTCATAATTGCTTAAATATGCTGAACAATCTTTGAGCCTGAAATAAGATGTTAGATCACGAATTTAGAGTCTTAAATAATCGTGCGATTAATAAAGTAACTAGTCACTTACACTTCCATGTTAAATATGCAAATAAAATTTAATTGTGCTGTAATTGTTTACAGACTAAAGATCAAACATACATCTCAATGTAAGGTTATGTGTTCATAACCATTGCAACTATTTTAGTATTAAATAACCACGAAAATTTATTAAACTGTTGTTAAGTGCAATGCAAGATAACGACATACACAATGAAAAATATGCGTCGTATCACTTTTTAATAGAAATATAAATATAAAATTCGATCTATGAAAACTATAGTTTAGATGGCGTGCAGCCTAATACAATTGCTCGAATATTAATGTAGAAAGAGCGCAAGATTTAAATTTTCCACTTAATTATCATCACTACGTTTCGCAACAATGAACAAAGAATTATCATTAACTGATTTTAGTGTTTAATATCTTATTGAAATTTGCTACTCGGAATGTTTTGAAATCGATTGGGAAGCCGTTGAAATAATCTACGTACATATGTATTCATTATATTCACATTTACGGAATAGTAAAATATCTAAATATAAGAAGATAACGTTGATCTATTTGACTTTATGTATGTATGCATAACACGCGTGCATGAATGCTCCCTATGATCCCAGCTGACTGTATTTTAGTACTTGCAGGGCTGTATATTCAGAAATTGTAATCCTCTTAAAATACTTTAATAATAACTGAAATAGAAAATTATATGTAGAGCTAAAGTGCATAGTATTATTGATCAGACGTTAATGCCTACTACATCATAACTTTCTCAAATTACTTTCAAGGAAAATTTTAACAGAAATTGATACGTTTAATTTTATAAAAGACTACGATCTATTCGCTACTTTACAACGAACGACGCATGGAATTTATTTATAAAAAACATTTGAAATACTCTATGTTTATTATTGAGACACTCTATAATCATTGCTTTTATGTCTCGACTTAGAAAATGTACGTTAAGTATCTTTTTGTCCGAAACAGACATATGGTTTCATTTATTATTAGCATCGGCATACCATACAGTGCACACCATGTAGAATCTAATCAAGAATATCATTTCTATTTTAATTAAAGTATCGTTTAACGATTCTTTTGAGATACGGGGATAATAAAATCACGAAAAACGTAGCTAACAATGTTCGTAAAAATTATACGGAAGCCTGAGATTTCTTTTGCGTATGAATTTGTTGAAATTTTAGATCACGGGCCTTGAGTATTTCAGCACGTGCCTGTCGACGTTAACACGACCAGTGTGGCTAGATTTGGCATAATTGAGTGCATCGACGGCGACACTACTAACGACGAATTTCCTTAGCGTTTAACGGAGTGGCGGGGAAAGTCGACGTATCCTACCGCACGAGCCACATGTTACGTAGGGTCAGCGCTTCACGCAACTTCGGGATATGGTTAAGAACGTGAATGGGAGCCTTTTCTTCCATGCACCCGTTTGGTTGTCTAGTCGTCACCGTGGGGTTTTAGCTTCCTTCCACGCGGGTGTTACACTCGTCTTCTTCTCGATTTCCCGAAATTGCGCGAAGTGCCGAACCACGTAACATGGCTCGCACGGTAGAATATGGCTGCGTTCCCCACCACTCTGTTAAACACTAAGGAAGTTCGTCGTTACTAGCATCACCGTCGATACACTCGATTATGCCAAATGTGGCCACATTGAACACGACCTCTATGCGCGAACGTCTGACATTTTGCGACGGCAACTGTACGGCATAGTGGGTGATCCGTTGTGTTTTGTATTTTCGAGCATACCCAATCATCAGTGCGGTGATACGACTTCGTGATTAATGTGGCCTCATGACGGTGGGCAAGATGTAGACTGACATCGTTTTTACTGTTGAAGACATTGTCGGCGAAGAGGAACGAATCCACATGAGGGAATAGTACGGGCCGCGACTTTTCTTACAACCCATATCGATCTTTTCACAGGCGATGCATCTCTCTTGGCTGTCGTTCTATGTTTGTAAACTGTTGACCTTGCCTGAAAAAGATCGGTGAAACATTCTTGATCGCCGAATTATTACGATCAAGAATGGAAATCGTCGGCGACTACGAGTACAACACAAAAGATCTGATAGGCCACGGCGCATTCGCTGTGGTCTTTAGAGGTAGACATCGTAAAGTGAGTTTTCTAAAATCATCTTATTGTTAAGACACGATTGGTAACTGAAGTACGGAAATGATTTTTATTCCGATCGGCTATAAACCTAGCGTGTGTTCTATTTCTTTTGCAGAAACCAAATTTTGTAGTGGCAATCAAAAGTATCACTAAAAAAAGTCTGGCAAAGTCACAGAACTTGCTTGGGAAGGAGATTAAAATTCTGAAGGTTTGTCGTTGCAATAATTAGAGTCGCAATGCATGCAGTGGCTTTCAATTTAATTTCTTTACATTTGAATTCTTATTTCAGAAGTGAATGATTTTGCATCCGTACTGCATTTATTGTTTTTATTGAAATTATGTTACGAATACATTGCCTCTATTTAACTTGCAATGAATTCATTTCGACGTATTTAACTAAAACAGTGAATCATACAAGTATAATCCTTCCTCCATATTTCATAAATTAATTATTTAGAAGTGTACAGTATTTGTTATGAAAAGAATTTGATAACTGAGATAAGAATTATTATTTATTTTTTTAATACGATATCATTTAAGATTAATTTGGATTGTTTAGAAAAGGAAAACATATATATTTTGTGTTTTAATAACAGCTGTATATTGATTTTCGTTGTTGACTAATACATTACATTTCAGGAACTAACAGAATTGCATCATGAAAATGTTGTAGCATTATTGGATTGTAAGGTTAGTATAATGCTTTGCTATTAAATGAGGAAAAGATTTAATACATGTATACAGCTCATATAATAATGTTTACATGTTAATACAATTACAAATTTATTGTTTAGGAATCTAATCATAATGTCTTCCTGGTTATGGAGTATTGTAATGGCGGGGACTTAGCTGATTATTTAAGTGGTATGTAATTTGTTTTGATATCAGATCATTGGAATGATATTTATAAAAACAAAAATGTCGAATGAATTGATTCTATTATTTCATCTTTATTGCTTTCATTAGCAAAAGGTACTCTTTCTGAAGATACTATCAGAGTGTTTTTGAAGCAATTAGCAGGTGCAATGAAAGCACTGCATGCCAAAGGTGTAGTACACAGGGATCTTAAGCCACAAAATATTTTGGTCAGTCATAATTGTGGTAAAGCTTGTCCACAGCCACATCAAATAACATTAAAAATTGGTAAGGATTTACAAACGATATGTTATAAAAATTCAACATAAAAGAAATTTAAGCAATATATGTTTTTTATATGTTTCAGCGGATTTTGGTTTTGCTAGATTTTTACAAGATGGAGTTATGGCTGCCACTTTATGTGGATCACCAATGTATATGGCACCTGAAGTTATAATGTCACTTCAGTACGACGCAAAAGCAGATCTCTGGTCACTAGGAACAATAGTTTTTCAGTGTCTAACTGGAAAAGCGCCGTTTCAAGCTCACACGCCTCAAGCGTTGAAATTGTTTTATGAGAAAAATGCAAATCTTGGACCTAAGTATGTGTAATACATAAGATATTGTCGTTACAAGTAAGAAATCAAATTAAGTGGTAGTACACGTGTGACGTTTTACATATTTAAATTTCTTTTGCGTTAGGATTCCACCCGGAACGTCGCCTGAGCTATCAGATCTTTTGATGGGTCTTTTACGGCGAAATGCCAGAGATCGTATGCCTTTTGATGAATTTTTTGGGCATCCTTTCCTCCAAGGTTCTAGAGAAAGCCCCAGTCCAGTTCCTGCTGAACTACCTGCTTCTCCAGGAACATTAGTAATTCAAGAAGGAGCAACAGCTGTTACAAGATCAGAACCAGAGACAACCAGTCTGTGTTCCAGTCCTGAAGATGATTTTGTGCTTGTGCCAAGTGATCTCAGCAGTGACACAGACAATAATCCTAACACGCAACAAGTTAAGTAAGTAATTTAATTTTATTCTTTAAACATTTTTTTATTATTCGCGATATTATTTTATTGCCAATCACCCAGGTATGTTAAACAAACGAGCAGAGAAGCAGTGAGTCCACCGAGACCGTGCTTTCTTCCGATATCGGAACCAATTCCTGTTCCATCTCAGAGAAGTATTGCACAGCCCCCATCTCCTTCTACCAATACAAGGTCTGGAAGTAGTGTTGTTCCACGTTCTCAACCTATTAGTATGAAACGCGGCGTAGATTCTCATAGAAGTCATGCTCCCGATATTGGCTCCCTTAGTCCACCTAGTGTTCAATTCGTCATTGGTACACCACCCAGCAGAAGGTACGTAAATTTTTCATCCTCCAATTATTTTATTCGTTTTGCAAGTAGCATTATGTTCAATTGATAATTTTTAGATTAAGCGAAACACCTCCACCCCCAAATACATGGCAAGTGAGTCCTGTTGCAAGACATTCGCACACCTCTAGTGGAACGTCGCCATTACGACGTTCGTCTGGAAACAATAGTGCATCTTCGCCACTACTAACAGGGCCCTTGGCAGTATTGGGTTCACCTACGTCGAGAGCATTTCAAGATAACAACAACACATTAAGGCATTCACCCGTGATTCCCTTTGGTACAAGGGCTGTCACTCTTCCTGAAATATCTGGTATTTAATTTGGATCACCTTTACAGCAGAGTGACGCACATTTTTATCTAGATAACGAATAACGCTTTATCTAGGTAAATTTTTAAAAATGGAAAAAATGTTTTATCTGGATAAAGATTTATTTGAATAACGGTCAACTATGCTATAAATTGCGTTGAACTCATTTTTATTACTATAATAAGAAAGAGTTTATTAAACGATCTACCTCACTTTCTATTGAATTTACAGAAGCAGGAAGTTTCCAAAATCTTCTACCAGATATAAATCCAACGATAACGGATGATCGTCCATTGACGTTCATTGCACCCGAGCTCCCAGAAGAAACACTTTTGGAACGCGAACACAACGAAATATTAGCGAAGTTAAACTTTGTTGTTGCACTGTGTGAATGTGTATGCGAGGTAGCAAGAACGAGAGCAGGACCTCTGGGCGCGCCTTTAGGCGGCATTGAGCAAGCGAGTAATGCCGCGACAAGAAGAAGAGCCGAACAAGTAATTCTACTTGTCAGAGCTCTTCAGTGGCTTAGTTCTGGATTGAGTCTTGCAATTCAACAACTGAAGGCTGGCAGATTACAACCGACTGCTACTGTTAAAGAAGGTAAATCTTTATGCGATGACGTTATTTATAATTATAACTAAACATGTATTTAAAAGTCAACGTTATTAAAATTTCATCGTTTCAGTTGTGAATATAATGAATGAGAAATTCAAATCATGCCTCTCAGAATGTAAGCAGCTCAACAGTGCTGGGCTTCTTCATCAGACAGGAGCTACAGCAGACAAAATCCTCTACAACCATGCCATACAAATGGTACACATTTAATTAATTTAATTCGTAATTGTATGAATATATAATACATATATACTTGTGCATATGTATTCTCTTTTTAACAGTGTCAGTCAGCGGCGCTCGACGAATTATTTGGCAATCCTGCAGAATGTTTCCAGCGATATCATACAGCGCAGATATTGTTGCACTCTTTATCGCAGCATGTCAGTCACAGTCAAGATAGAGCTCTCCTTATTAAATGTAATTTATTTTTCTTTAATAATTATCATTTTTTTTTTTACTTATTTTTAATGCGATATTTTGTTTGACTTTATTTCAGACAAAGATGCTGTTGAAAAACGTTTGTACGTTCTTCAACAACAAGGTTACATTTACGCAACAGATCCTACATAGCGCTTGTGAAAAACGACAGCAGAGTGCAGCGACCCGCCCAAGCCCGTACCGTATTCAATTCCTCTCTTGTGTAAGATATTCTGCCCTATTCTGTATAAAAGATGTTAATTCATTGATCATACTACGAAAATGACATTGTAGAAATAAAAAGCAAAACTAAGATTTAAGCGTAATATAGTAAGTAAATTTTGTTAGATCTACACAGAATAGGGTAGATTAACCCCATGAGAGTACGAAAGTGATTCTTTACAGGTTTCTTTATATGATTTTATTAATAATGTGAATTATGATTATATATGTAATATATATATTATATAATATATGTATAATATATATATTATAAAGTATATAATATATATATATATATATATATATTGTAATGTACGTATGGTTGATTAACTAACCTTTATTTCATATCAAATAATAAAAACGTATACTAACAGCATTGTGCGTTCAATGCGAGACACATTTCTTATTAAATGCTGGTGATACAACAATTGTAAAAAAAAGAGGTAATATATGAAGCATTGTTTCATTGGGTGACATTATACACTAATGCATTTTGCTAAAAAAAACAAATATATATATATGTATGTTACAAGATATTATTCCTTTTTTTTATCTGTAATATCTTCTATCATTGGCTTGTTGTCTCTATAAATTACGTAGTTCAATGCTGCAGCTAGAGAATTCCATGCTAAATATGGAATTACCAAGTAGCCAGCAATTGGATTTACATTGTAAAATGCAATGCCCATTGCTACAGTGCTTCCCCACAATACTGCGATTTCATACAAAGCCTAAAAGTACAAGAAATGTAAGTGACTAGAATCATCATTGAATCAGGATAACATGATCATTTCTATTAAAATACCAATTTCAGGTTGTGTAATCCAAAGAACAGTGGTGACCATGACCAATTTAGTATTAAATTAGCTCCATAAATAGAAAGTGGTATTGCAGCCTCTCTGTAACTACCAGCATCTTTCCATACTAAATATGAAGAATAACCCATTGTACAATACAGAGTTGTCCATACTGGAGCAAACACCCAGTTTGGTGGTGTCCAAGTAGGCCTTTTTAAAGACTGTTGGACATCGAACAAGAAGTTGATTAATTTATTTATTAAATTAATTTCAATAAAACGTTCAAAATATTGACAATAATTTTGAGTTACAGATTTAAAAATTCAAAATGCACAAGGAATAAGTAGTTTATAGTTAAAACAAAAGGATAACACTACACGTACACTTATATGTTTTGTTCTCTTAATTCAAAAAACATTGGCACAATTATCTTATCTTATAAGCCTTTTTCTTAACATTTATCATCTCTGATGAGATTATCTAAAGATAATTATTAGTTGACAATAATTACGTTCGATCGAATAAAGCTTGATTAGTTTAATAATAAATTTTTTTAAATATTATTAAAAGTAAAACTTTCCAAATGGAAAAGAAATACGTCTCAACGTCCTAATAGAATACACCGTACTTCCTCCTAGAAACACGATAGGAATATTAAATAAATTTTAATTTTTAAAGATTCATTATATTTCGTTTTCACATTTTAGAGAATTTTAACTACAAACTACTTTGCACGTATCGTTTAAAATGTATCGACTCTGCTTCTCGTTATGCGACTAAATTTGAATTATTTTACGGATTGATCAATTTAATTACCTCATACCAGGGTTTGATATTTTTTTTGGTGATGTATCCACCGATCCAGCCACCAATATTTGGATGGAGAACAGCAATTACAAGCGGGAAATTTGTTTTTACAGGCATTTTACTTACAAAGTGAAGCTACCTTGTCTTCCTTGACAACGTACTTATCGAATGTCGATGGCAGAACGTACGCACGACAAAATACGACACTACGTGTTATAACTATGACTGACGCTTTCCAGTGATGTAACTATTTCAAAGGATGAACGCACTGGGCAGTTTTGTTCGCGTACTCGTTATCTGTACTTGAGATCATGACTAGTACAATTTGCAATGCCCGTGGCGCCTATTTAATGCAGGAGTAAAAGTTAATAAATTCCCAATCATAAAAGCCCCTGTTAAAATCATTCGTTTTGTTACCATTTATGGACAAACGTCGAAAACAATTTGCCAAGCTGAGAATTTAATACCTTTCGATGATACATACTTGCGACAATTACAGCCATTGTCTTGTGAAATTAATGCATGTATAGTTTAGTTATATAGTAAAGTAAATGTTACATACATTAGAAGATACTTGAAACATAAAAATGATTCGTTTTCATTGCGTTAGCACTTCACGTCTTTCTGGGTAATAGATTCGCAAAGAAGGGATAAGTGGAGCACATACATGTAGGTACATATGTAAATTCGATTCAAACGTTCTGCCGACTAATGCAATGCACGGCAAGGCGCAAGGTTTTCGATTGGTTGGATAAAATTGAAACATTTATATTTTACCAATCGAAATTCGTACCACCATCGGCGCTTTTTGTTCATCCATTTGTACAGTTTGGATGAACGTTGAACCGAATGTACGCAATATTAATGGGAATTTGTTATTTCATTTCAATATTAGGCGAACGGTATCACTTTTATTTACACATATAATTTAATAAATATATTTATATTACATATATTTTTGGAGCGTCATGCATATACACAATTCATAAATGACTATTATTATAGCAACAGAGTGAGTATTGAACATTCAAACGTGTGCGTGAGTACATGTTCTTCGTTTTTTTCATTAAATTATCGTAATGGAATATACATACATGTACACAAATTGAAAGCATTATTAGAATTAGAAAAAAAAAACACTGCACGCGGTTATATAAAATTAATTTTACATACAGAACTGTTTTTGTTTTACTGTCTTTAAATATAATTATGTTTCGTAACAATTAAAACTTCTTTAATTCGGTGAAATTTCGGAGAATCGAAATAGTTGTATAAATTTACTTGAGTGCAAGCAGAAGGTCAATAAAATGTCAAAAATAATATCGTATAAAATCATTTGCTAAAACTTTGAACGTAGAAATATTTTAAATCGTTAAAAATTTATAAAAATAATAAAAAGAATTAATATTTTTAAATACGTTAATAAAATCTTGAGATATGTATTCGAGATAAACAATATATTATATATGCATTGATTTTCGTATATTATATTAGTACCCACAAAAATAAGTATTAAATGATACAGCCAAAAAAGTTGAAGTGTCTTGAAATATTATGAAAGGGCATACAAAAGGGAATATCTTCAAAGAATTCGTTTCTACGTTACGACAAGCTGGTACATAATTAGTTCTATGCTCGGCGATACACGTAGAAAGACGTCGGCACGTAGAGGAAAGAATCGTTTAAGATACTTCGTCTACTTTTTGGTATGCTGTGTAATTCTCTATACTGAACTAAAATATTTAACTACTTGCTTTTTTCAGGATACTGTTAACGATGTTTACCCACAGATTTTTTTTTTTCCACGCATTCATCAATTGTGTACTCTGTACTTTATTTAATCATTTTTCATACTCGCTTAATTAAACAATTTTATTTGGTGTATACTAGTGTCCTTTCACTCACATTTTTTATTTTTAATATCTTTCTCACCGTTTACCTCTCCTTTACGCTCGGTTCTAGAAGAAAATACTCCCGGGAGATGATCTCTTACACGTTGTCTCAATTTCTGAGGAATTACCATTATGGTCGTTATTAAATTACCCAGGAACAGTACTAAAAACATGCTACTAAGGACTGGAACATGCCACGTAGCTTCTGGATGGGATGTTAATGTGTACAATACATATGCATTATATAATTGAAACAGGTATCCAACAAAAAGGAATGGCAACAAAAATGATAGTCCACGCCACATCCACGAATGAAAACCTTCGATAGTAATGTCCATATTATGTCGCTCGCCCAATGCTTTCAAGCGGTATAAAACACCGCGCTGATAACAAAATTGCAAATACTGCACTACACCTATAAATAGAAATTGTAAAATTTCAATTTTTAGCAATTAATTGTAAGAAAAATAATTCGTTTAGTATTACGAACAATTGAAATTATTTAGTGTAACTTACTAATGTATACATTGAACCACATAAATTGCTGTCGAAATGCGTACCATGGCCCTGTGTTAGGCCACACTAATAAAACACCAGATACTACGGTCGAGAGGAAATGATGAAATCTCCACCAACCTTTGATTTTTGAACCATTCACTTTCAATATACTTTCTCTTATTGTCAAGGTACAATAATACCAGACTAAAAGGAACATAAAGCTAAGTTCCAAAGTTCTGAAACATACATTGCCATGAGATGTTTTATTGGGACAATAGCTTTCTCAATTTTTAATAAAAAATAAATTACATCTTACCTGACATTAGTTACTAGATTTAATACAGATAAAATAAAGCCAATTACAGAGAGGATTAATTTAAACTTTTCGTACTCATCTTTGTACTTGAACCTAAAAAAAATAGAATAATTATTCAAACATACTTCTTATTTAGACAAAGTCGCATCAAAATCAAATTTCTACTCACTTATCGCTTTTGTTTAATATGGAAACATTAACACTGCCTAAAATAATTTGAAGGTACGTGCCATTCTGTTTTGGCAATGTTTGTTCTATTTCGTGTAATTGCTCTTCTCTTCTGGCCATATCTTTATTTAAACTTTTTCTTGCATCTCCTGCATGCAATCTAAAGTTGATTCAATGTTTCTTATTATTCAAAGAGAATAATTACAACATAATTATCAGAATCGAATACTTACTGTTTGAGGGATTTCGATATTACACCCATTCTGTACCTTTGATGAGAAATACCTTTTAAACATTTTGCTTGAAGTTCGCTTATTTCGTCTAATTTTACAAGGTACTCTTTGTTTAATACCTGTTAACATAATTAAAACACCGTTGTTGCTTAGCTTAATAATTGTATAACATTATCTGCGTTTCTCGCAATATGGAAGAAATATCCAGCAAAATAGTTGCACACAGAACGAACAGTTAAAAACATATAAAGAAAAGTTTATACGATAACATTTCGAATACATTCTTGAGCATGCAATGTATTATACCGAAAATTTGTCGAGTACCGGTTTCGAGTATCGCTGTGGATAAATAAAAAGTACACTTAACCTCGAATAAAATGATCCAACACGTTAATCACCGACAACATTAGTACCCAGGTTTAACGAAAAATTATCTTACTTCTAATTCCTTGTAATCTTTCGCTAAATCGTTCCAGTCTTTTAAACAGGACTCGACATCGGTGTCCATCGTAGCGAGAAAAAGGGATGATGGTCAAGACCTCGCTAGGAATTTAGGTACGCTACAATCTATCGTATTCCTGGGGCTGTCCAGTTTCTCGTGGATCTGGCGACAGAGTGCTCTAGAAGCCGCGTCCCGATTATCGCGATCTTCAGGGCCGACATATGATAAGAGCGTATTTCGAATATCTGTGGGGGAAACATATTTGCCCGAGATTTAAAGTAACGTATCAAATAAAGCATTAAAAATCCGACACGCGTCACGTCTATCTTCTAAATATATTAAAAAAGTGTTTCTTTCTTTCAGAACTTGAGGATCTAATGGATGCGTACCTATACAACAGCTTTGGTAAATACTAATTGATGACGAATAGAACACAAAATACATGTCAACAGTGAACACGTAACTTTACGTTCCTTTTGCTTCATCCACGAAGTCGATAAGTGATATTTCAAAACACATTATTCCACACTTATGAATTAGTAATTTGTTGCCGCAATCGCAATTAATCGTACACAAATTAGATACATTCGAGTATTTCGCAATGGCTCTGGATCTAGCGATAGTCGGGTTATACAATTTCTGCGATAACTGTTTTACGTTTCGTTCGACGTCGTTGAAATTTTACTTTTATAATTCGGGACTATTATTATACATTGCACTCGATTGTAAATTAATACAATGAATTATTGTTCTTAAAAAAAAATTTTCTAATTAAGAAATACCAGATGAAACCAAATGCTTGAAATTTGTTGCTAATTAAGGTTAGACTTTGCATCTTTGTGTAGTGCAAAGTGTAATGCTCATTGATCCAAAGTTACATGTACGTGAACTTGCGCTTCGGACAGTTTCGGGAATTTGAGAAAGAAGGCGAATACAAGGCTTTCCTTCTCGTTCCCGAAGCGGTTGAAATCCAATTTGCGTCAACAATTTGCGTCTTCGGGTCTTCAGTCGCAGCAACCTCCTCGTGGTGAGACCTGGTAATCGGTGTTACCCGCGACGAAAGTATTCTAGATACCTTCCTCCCGGGATAGGCCGAGCTAATGGCTGCGAATTTAAAATAGTACCTTTAAATATCAGATAAAATTGTTAATAATAGCAACTCTGTATATCATGTAAGATATTTCGAGAGCGAGAAGGAAAGGCTCACGTTTACGTTCTCTCTCGAATTCCCGAAGCTATTCGAAGCACAGCTCACGTATACATGGATGTGAATCAGTGTATGTAAATGGAAGGGCACCGGTTTGCCGTGTGGTGCACTGTGAGTATATTTAATGCGACCTGAAGTTGCAATGAATTTCGGTGTTCAATCAGCACAAAATTCGATGATAACAAACGGAATTAAATATAGCTTAACACTTGTGTCAATAATCAAGGTACCTGGGTATCCAAAACGCTTTGTTCGAATAAATCAAATATGAAATAATGATTTTGCTAAAGTCGATGATTCGCACGTAGACGTGTTAACCTCGAAACTTAACACTAACGATCGACTTTGATTATCTTACATTATATAAGCATAAACTATAAAAAGCTATCTGGTAGTTGACGAACGAAAAATACGTTCTAAACGATTAGCATCGGAACAGGACACGTGTACTATCTTCGTGTTCAGAAGCGTGAGTTTCCCTTGACATTCAAATCTTGCAGCGTTCGCTACTGTACCATTACGACCTCGTTCCAATTCCAAGTTCCCCGCGATCAACGATTTCTCAAATCGAGGCGCACTTGTTTCGTTCTCTCTAGTTATTCACATTTACGCTGACGTGAACCGATCGCGTTACAGAACGCGCAAACTATCATAGAATCTTTCCGCTTCCGAGGAGCACAATACAGCCCGCAATTTAACGCTGCGTCCTGTCGCAACGCGTTGAATACGCGAATTTTTTTACGGTCGTTGACCAGAGAGAGAGAGAGAGAGAGAGCTTCCGCCGAACCACAGAGACATGCTTTGCAGTCTCTGGTAAACAAGTTGCTTTATATTCAACCCATCGTACTCCATTTCACGATTTTTTTAGCGACGATCCCTTGACCTCACGATACACAATGCGCTCGGCAGAGACAAATTTTATTTATAAATAACGAATAAACGTTTTCGATTGCGATCCGTTTAATCGCATTATTGTATTTACTAACTCCCACGATAACATTGCAGACGTTTTTCCGTTTTAATAAGTTCAATTACCGCGACAAGTATCGCAATTTTATTCAAATTTTACAACTACCACGTCTTTATTTTGTAGCGTTCGAAGGGCCAAGAACAATAAAAACTTTTGAGCGAATTGCGAAAAGTATTAACGAAATTAACAAAAATTGAAGAGAACGAGACAAAGATAGTTGAGAAACACTGGCCTAGAGGTTAAGATTTCGATCCCTTGTGTTGAGAAATTCTTCGTGTATCGTTCGTTTATGATAAGGAATGGCACAGTCAGAGATGTATGAAAAAAAAAGTTTCAGCTTCTGGCAACAACGTGGAAAGTATTTTATTTTTTTATCATGAATAATTTGATATACATAATTATACAGGGTGTTCAGCCACCCCTGGGAAAAATTTTAATGGGAAATTCTAGAGGCTAAAATAAGACGAAAATAAAAAAAACCAATTTGTTGATGGAGGCTTCGTTAAAAAGTTATTAACGTTTAAAGTTCCGCCAGTACTGAATTTTTTTCTAGAAAGTGGGTAGAATTTCGGGGGTATGTCTAATGACCAAAAATAATCGTAATTGACCCCCGCAACCGAAAATAATTTTTCCAGAACGATTTGAAATTTTTTAATTTTGTCGAAAAATTTCACACATTCTCGAATTTTTTTCTCGAAAGTGGGTAGGATTTCGGGAGCATGTCTAATGACCAAAAATAATCGTAATTGACCCCCGCAACCGAAAATAATTTTTCCAGAACGATTTGAAATTTTTTAATTTTGTCGAAAAATTTCACACATTCTCGAATTTTTTTCTCGAAAGTGGGTAGGATTTGGAGGGTATGTCTAATGACCAAAAATTATTGTAATTGACCCCCGCAACCGAAAATAATTTTTCCAGAACGATTTGAAATTTTTTAATTTTGTCGAAAAATTTCACACATTCTCGAATTTTTTTCTCGAAAGTGGGTAGGATTTGGAGGGTATGTCTAATGACCAAAAATGATTGTAATTGACCCCCGCAACCGAAAATAATTTTTCCAGAACGATTTGAAATTTTTTAATTTTGTCGAAAAATTTCACACATTCTCGAATTTTTTTCTCGAAAGGAGGTAGGATTTCGGGGGTATATTTAATGACCAAAAGTGCTTGTAATTGACCCCTGTAACTGAATATAATTTTTTCAGAACGATTTGAAATTGTTTAATTTTCCATTAAAATTTTTCCCAGGGGTGGCCGAACACCCTGTATATAGGTAGTTACGAAAATAAACTTAAGCAGATATCTCTCGTCTCCGATGAGAATGGTACAACACGATAAATATTCATTTTTCCGTGCAAGCATTTTGTTCGGTACACAAGTTTTATTTACTCGTTAATATTTGAATAAATCTTTATTCAACTTAAAAATACGATATACCGGGTTTTATCGACTGTTCTATTTTTCAAAGTAAACCGTGTCTAGTACGTTATTCAAAATCAGATTTATCCCTGACCGGAGTATCAGCTGCATTATTTATAAACGCTATCGGGTTGTTCAAAGTCTTCTGTTCACATTCAACTTTGCAAGTAGAGTATCTCGTCCTTTTATCTACGCAAATTGCAACTGTTTGTGTTTCAAAGAAAGGCTTTTTAGGATTGGTAAATAGGACTGAGATACCGGGAGATGTTTACCAGCAGCAGCACGCACAAAAGAATCGTTTATAATTTTTTTTATGGAGATGCTTCTTGCATATTTTTCTCAGAGTGTGGTGAATATTGTTTACGTCGCCGCAGCGATACAGGTGGAATCCAAAGAATTAAATGATAAAAAAACAAATCAAATATCGATAATCGTATATGAAACAGTCAACAGAAACGGGTAAAGAAAAGTTAAATTTACCGCCTGATTTCCATTTTCAACAAAACTGTGGCTCCAGATACATCGCGCGGAATATTTGAAAACATTGCCACAGAGTTCTGCGTTAAACTATAACAACAGAGGATAACTTTTGAAAGAATGGAATAACATTAACATGGGCTACAAGATACAAACGAAACGTATTCTCCATAAAGTAATTACATCGTTATTATTGTTGTAAAACACGTTTTTTCAAATTTTATCTTATCTATTCTATTTTTGTATATGGATAAGATATTGCGAGTAAATATCCGTACAGACAAGGATATATAAGAATAATTATTTCAGTAATTACAAATGTCTCTATACCGAATTACATATTGCGCGGATACTTTCGTCCACAGTTATATGTATATTACGAATATCCTGTTGTGGTTGTAAAAACAGGTATAACGCGCGTAAAATTGTCAGTCTCAGGATCGTCTTCGTGTTCAAACGACGTTTTATACACCTCGTAATACTTTATTCCTGGAATCTCTGGTGTGGTCCCCACCACGGTGTAAGAAGTTTCAGATGGAGATTTAAATATCTTCGAAACTGTTAAACAGTGTGCAGTGGTCGACGCTTTAGTCCCGGGATACCCACGATCAGACCGTGAGAAAGTATCAGTGCTCGCCGACAATTAAACAGCTGAGCGACGCGTTTCGCGCGGTTCGAGTAATCCTTGCGATTCGATGATTTAGTGTATTTGTCGCCGAGGCGTTGATACCACGGTGCGCTGTTTTTCACGATTCCTTAACGATATACGATATTTTTAAACGCATTCGCAGCGGCTGCAACAAAGATAACGATCACGCTATAGTATCGATAATTTGCGTTTCAAAGGATTTTGTGTACACGAAGAGGATCGATGCAAAGAGTGCAGTGAATACGAATAGTGCACGATGGTTAAATTATCGATCGTCTAAGGACGTTATTACAAATTCCCTTAACACGTTTATTTTTTATTATTTATGCTCTTAACTCGATACCTTTGTTTCGATCGATCTATTCAAAAATTTTTACCGAGAGCACAATCTCAGACACCCATTCGTTTTCTGTATAATGTTACTCGGATTCGAATGCTGTATCATACATATATGCATGCCGCGGCTGTCAACGTGTCGATCGTTATCATTACAATTGCCGTATACCATTTGTAATTCGCTTACAGCGCTGGCGAATAGGTACACGAATGTACAAAGCAAGATAGAGAACGTAAGGAAATTTTCGTGTCGAATTTGACACAAGGTGCATCGTAATTATGTTAATTGCGACGGCACTGTAATCGGTAGAAAATAAGAACGCAGTGAATCAAGAAGCGAAGGAATCCTCGGTGGAAGAAAGTGGAAATCTCCAGCGGAGGGGTAAACGGCTTCTAGATAACGGCATAGTAAACGGTATTCGATCATTCTCACGTGTAAACCGTCCTGCAATCAGCGTATAACTCGAACCGTGATTTTCAGTGAATTTCAGAATTCGTATAATTCGATACTTCCTAAGACTCGTTGTTACGAAGTAATTTCGGTACATGGACAATTTCAAAATGGTTGTCATTTAACACACCGAAGGGACAGTTGTATCTGAAACACATTGTATCTGGTACATTGTATTTTAAAACGTTTAAATGCAATGTGCTATATCGTATTATTTAAATCATACAGGCACGAATTATCCAGGCTGCTTATCCTCGAAACTGTCACCAGCTCTGTCATCGGTCTCCAGTGTGTGGTTGCCAAGCATGGCGGGAGGGAATAAAAACAGAAAGTTCCCGCGAGGATCGCAACGATTTCGCTTCGAATGAAGTCACGTTCATCTTCTGAATAAGAAAAAACGATACGTACGCAAATAGAAGTTTCGAATTCAACACGTGCGGTCGATGTAAGACAACCCGTCAGCCGCCCGAATCGACGCTATCGCCTCGATCGTTCGTGCTGATCGAAAGTAGGTAAAACAGACCCAACTGTCAATCGCGTGCACAAAGATGAACGTAGCGCGAAACGTTTTAAATACCATTAAATCGAACGGTCACTGCAACAACGTCACGTCGTTGAACTGTCACGTGTTCGGTTGCGGTTATGCAGGCGCGTCAAGTTCACCGAGAATCGATGATCTGCCCGATATCTCGAAATCGCCCGACGGTGCATCTCGATCGAAGATAGAGACCAGCGAGATATCGAACGACAGAAATTACGGCACGGCGGCGACAGCAACGAACGGAAGTATAGCACAGGAAGCGCCGAAACCGCGCGGGCTTCCTGTCATCGGGACGCTTTTCTCGTTTCTGTTTTCCGGCGGCGTGAAACAACAGCACGAATATGTGAACAGAAGGCACAAGGAACTGGGCCCGGTTTACAGGGAACGGATCGGACCAATCACGGCGGTGTTCGTCAATTCACCCCATGAATTTCGTAGAATATTCCGGCTAGAGGGATCGACGCCCAAACACTTTCTACCGGAAGCTTGGACCCTTTACAACGAAATACGGAAGTGTCGACGCGGTTTATTTTTCATGTAAATAATTTTCAAGTATTTATTAATAGCTAATAGAAATTGCTGTCATATATTAAAAGCATCTGCATTTTGACTACATTCTTACGTTCGAACAGGAACGGAGAGGAATGGATTCATTTTCGTAAAATATTAAATAAAGTGATGTTGGTACCGGATGCGATGAATTTAATAGCCGAGCCGTGTCACGAGGTTGCTAAGGGTCTTCGATTGAAATGGCAGAAACAAATCAAGACCGACGTCATTATATCGAACTTACAGGTTCAACTTTATCAATGGTCTATCGAGGGTAAAAATAAATTATACCTCGAAATTGTTCGCTAACGAACTGTAAAACGTAGAAAAATGAGAAATGATTTTTAATCGACAGCAATGATGGCCGCTTTGATGGGTCCTTCCTGGTGTTTGTATAAGCAACAATTATCACGGGACTTTGAAAGATTAGCGAAAATATTACACAAAATATTCGAATATTCGGCTAAATTATCCATAATGCCAGCTAAAATAGCGATGAATTTACGATTACCAGTTTGGACGAAATTCATTACGTGTACCGATACAGCTTTCGAAATCGTTCGTGTTCTGGTACCGGAAATGATTCGATTAGGCGGCGATGGTTTGTTGAAGAAGATGATCGACGAAGGAATTCAGGAGGAGAACGCAATTTGCATCGTCACTGATTTTATCTTAGCAGCTGGCGATACGGTACGGGATACGAAAAATGACGATTAATTTAATTAATGATGCTCGGAACAATTAACGGTCGACTTAATCGTTTAATTAATTGATCAATTAGTTAAGAATAATTAATCGATTATTAATTCTGGATTATAGACGGCGACCACTTTGCAATGGATATTGTTGCTGATATGTAATCACCCCGAGAGACAAGAAGAATTGTTTCGACATCTGAAGAAGGTTCCACAGTATGAATTGCCGCGCGATCCCCTGTTGAAAAGCATAATCAAAGAATCGCTGAGACTATATCCTATTGCTCCATTTATCTCACGATATTTGCCGGAAGACAGCGTGATCGGTAATTACTTTGTGCAAAAAGGGGTAAATGAACTTGTTACTACGCTATTCGGAATAAGCATATCGTATAAATAGAAAAAAAAAAAAATCATATTAATAAGTTGTGCAACTTTGTGTTGTAGGAGTTGCTCGTGCTATCAATTTATTCGAGCGGTCGTGACACAGCAAATTTTTCACGACCAAATGAGTTCCTACCGGAAAGGTGGTTCAGAACGGAAAAAGGCACTTACCAAGGTGTATTGAACCCACACGCGAGCCTGCCGTTTGCTTTCGGAGCAAGAAGTTGCATAGGACGAAAACTCGCAGAAATACAGATATCGCTCGCCTTGACAGAGGTACAAACAACTTTAACAAGGGATACATTAATTATTAATATATTTTAATGCAAGATATTCTAACTAATCGCCGATACATTTTTATATAAAATGTTCTAGCTGGTCAAATCGTTCAAGATAGAATGTGTAAATAAAGATCGGGTGAAACTAATTTTGCACATGATTTCCGTCCCGTCGGAGTCGTTGAAGTTGAAATTAACTCGAAGAGAATAAACGGGACAAAATAGAACACGAAAGGGAACACTGACAGGAAAGTAAATATTTTATTCGTATTATTTCTATTGTTCCTTCGATTGTTACTATATTTTACTCGTATACATTTAAAACGAACAAATTAATTACAAATACTTTCGCCACGGTATACGCAATAATTAGTGTTTTAATATATATTTTTTTAATCAAATTACACCTATAAAATGTATAATTATCAATATACATCAATTCCATATTTTAAAATATATTCACAATAAGTATAATAGGAATACATAATGAATAAAAGGTTTTATAATAAAAGAGTCTTATTAAGTGTCTCCCATGTAAGAATGTGGGTTATACGATCAAATATTCATCTATATCGCTACTATTAATATCACAACTATATCGGATTAATTTATTGTTAACAAAACGTTGTTAATGATTGCTCTTATGTCGTTTAAAAATTCATGGAAACTTTCATTGGTAGAAAAGTTATGAAATGCTTGCACTCTTTCAGACTGTGTCATTGGAGCTTTAAGAAAGCTCTCTACGCAGCAAGACTTAAATTCGTGGCAAGAGTTTATTCTCGCCCAGTTCCACGCTCTAACGTAATTTGTATAGTTCAGCTTCGAGAGCAAGGTTTTCGTTAGGATGTCCGATATATCGTCCATAAGAAACTTGTCAGCTAATAACGCGGCATCTAATAATAATTCAATGGTCGTATTTTCTAAACTCGCTCCATTGATAACTAACAGTAACGTGTTCAGGCTCTCCTTCGACGTGTTTCGTAGTTTGACACGTTTTTTGCCAGATTCTGAAAAGTTTCCTTCAAGCATGGCGGAAAATGCATCAGACTTTTGGCACAACGTGTGCCTACAAGCATCTATGGTTGTGCCATCGTCCAATTCGAATGTGACCGTCGTAAGTTTCGGATGGCTATCGTACACTCTTGGAAAATCAGTCGAGGTGATGTGTGAAATTTGAAGCTTATCTATAAAACCCGACTGCACCTGCAAAGTGTCCGCCAGTCGACAGATCGACCAAATAGCCTGCTCGTGAAGGTTATGTTGCCGATCGGAAAGCACGCGAAATATTAACGGTATACCACCGTAATCGTTCAACAGATATACCAGATTGTCCTGAGATTTAATCAAGAATGGTATCGAAATTGCAATTACTAATTTATGAGTTTCTTCTCCATAAAGTAGTATAGATTTAAGTTCCCTTATTGCTCCTTGTGCTAGCGTGCATAAATGCCTTGTGTACTGTTCCGAATCATATAACGTTTGCGCTACGAAAATGAAGCCCTGCTTTAACAACGGCATTAAATATGCTCTATTCCTGTACAAAAAGATTTAAATTAATACAAATTTCATTTCTACAATGAGTTTGTTTCACTTACCTTGTAATTTTAACTAGAATTTTAGGCGCCTCTGGATCTTTGACGTATTTAATGTAATTTGATAGAGCTTCGATAGTTGTACGATCGGCCAGTCTATCGATCGGCCGATTCGACTGACTTAATCGACTTAACAATACTAGTGTCCACACGCAAGTGTACGATTTACAACCATGCTCCCAGTTTTGGACTTCTTTTACATCTACAGTTACTGATTTATAACTTTTTAGCGATTCTACCTCTTCTTGAGGTTCTAGAAAAAAAGTAAAATTTATGAACAAAACGAATAAGAAGAATAACTTTTGTACGTTTTAAAATTTTACGAAAATTATGCATGTAGTTTAATATACCGTCTTCGTTTTCCATAAATTCTGTATCGCTACAAATTGGACTGTAATTGCCTTCCGCATTCTCATCATTTTCTGTAGAATCATAAAAAGGTAAAGGTGGTGTACTAGGAGGTGAACTGGAAACGCTGGTAGCACTACCCGGACTCCAATCATCGCGATAGTAATCGGAACTAAATCTGTAAAATAGAAATAGTCTCATCCATGTTTTTTGCAACATTAAATTTAAAATAATTTGATGAACATACCGTCCGTAATTAATTTTATTGTATTTAAATTCCGTTTGTCTGTTAGGAGGTGAATCATTCCCCCTCTTTTTAGAGGCAACAATTTCTTCATTCCTTATTTGAGTTACCATTCTTCTTAACCTGAATACTAGAACATCGAGTAAACCATGTTTCACCAATATTGCAATGCTTGGACCATCATAAACAAATTGTGCAAGAGCATGTAATATCGTGTCATGAAATCTTTCACTTTCTTGTAATAAAGATAACATTAATTCTAAACCAGATCCCATCCTAATTCTTGCACGATTAATAGCTTCTCGACAAAGTAGACATAAACTGACTAATATTTCTGTACACCGTTTCGAGCGATCGTTAATGAGTGTAATACAAGTTTCAACAGCACCAAGATTTCCCAAAATAGGACGACATACTGCTATATGGCAAAGAAGATACAAACACTTAGCAGCCATCTTATTATTTTTATCACAACATTGTATAATGCATTTATAGCCTTGTGTATCTTTTTCTCCTCGTATTTGTTGCCCTACTCGAAGATCAAGCGTGACCAAAAAAGCACACAGTGCTTTTAAACAAGTTTCTACTAATTCTACATATTTTGAGTCTGTTTCTGATTTTTCCTTTGCTCTTACCAGCAAACACGTAATTCTAAATATAACTTCCGATTCTATAATTTTTTCTCTACTACTCTCATGCATACTCCAAATATTTCTGTAAAAGAAACTTGTAAATTAGTAAACAATATTCTGCAGTACATAAGTATTGTTGGTATACAAATAATTATTATTTTTAAATACCTTATGGCTCTAACACCCATTAAATAGGTTTGCATATTTAAATCTAATTGTAAAAGATTAACTAAAGCTTCGATTGCACCAGCTTGGCATAATGATTTAGCATGCCAATCGCATTCAGATAAATTTCCAATTAATCTACACGCACGGCAGTGTATAGTATTTTCTAATTTAATATGTTTTATTATAGAAACTACATTATTTGCTATTTTAGAACCTCTGACCTAGAATACAATACATGTAATATTACTGTGAATTAACACTGCATAATTATAAGTGAATAATGTTTATACAAAAATTGCTCTATCTCCATCCAACTGAACCAGTCGAAGGATATCAACAGATTTAAAATATGTAGAAACATTATGTGCATTTATACCTTTTGCCTTGCATCTGAAGTCATACATGCATTTGCTAAAATACTCAGAGTAATGTTTAATATTTTCAAATTATGAAAACGAAGTAAATTTACTAAGATGCCCATTCCTCCATCTTTTGCGAATTGCTTCCAGCATTTTGGTTCATTTTTTAACCGTTCTAAACACGATGAAATTCCCTCTTTGGATTCTGATTTCAAATGTTTCATTAATTCGTGCAATATCAGATACTCCTTTTTCTCAACTACAGTTGACATTTCTTTAAATAAATAAAGAAATTAACGAAAATTCGTTAGTCTTTTAATCGAAACAACCAATTGCGTTGCCAACGAAATTGACAGCTACACCTGTACGCAGGGTTGCCAGATTGTCAGATTTATCAGAAGCCAGGTAGTACAAAAAACAAAGCCAAAAAAAAGCCAAACCATAAACTAAGTAATTATATAGATGAAGTGCAGTGTATAAAGGAGGAGCTACAAATCGGTTATTTAAGACAATAAGTTACATAAAGGACACTATTTCATTGCAATTGAATGCAGGAATACTGTTTACAATCTTGTTAAATAGATATAACTAAAAACTAACAAACGACAATCGACTTTAGTAGGTACTAGCAATGTTGAACGAAAAATAACAACATTACGAGAATCCGATTTGGCACTAGGTAGAAAGAATACGTATAATTGAGTGTCTTTGTCTATTAAAATGGCAACCCTGTCTGTACAGTAACGTATAAAAATAATTTAGAAAGAAAAGTAGTTTAATTGATAGTCTCTCACAATTGAAATATATATTACTGTTCATTGTATAGCATATCCTATAATAGTTTCGCGTTTAAATTCATAATCGTGTATATATAATTAATAAATTATTTTGTACAATTATTTTTTAAATATCCCGCTGTCGAATTTTAATTTACAGTATGTATACGCAGAATACGCACTAGCGCCATAATAATTTCGATAGAGTTAGTAGAGATACTGTATACAAAGATCAGGGAACATAATTGAAACAATTGTAGAGCATATTAATGACGCATGCAAGGTATTTAAGTATAATAATTATCCGTAACTGTTATTGCTAATAGCAAGTACATTGTACACCACTGGTGATCACCGTTACTTATATATTTTATCATAAATTAGCATTTACTTAGAATGTATGTATTTTCAGTTCATTTTGAAATGTACGAGAGTATCCGAAATCGAATCGAAAAGATAGAATATGTGTTCTACTTTAAATAGAGCATAATATTTCAACATTGATTATATTCAATTTTAATGAATTATCTTTAATGTTTTTCAGTACAATCAAAGTTCAGGCTTCTTACTGTAATATTCGTGAGTATAGCAAAAATTTCGATGCTATTAACAGTATAAATATTTCTGAACTTTGTTAAACAGTATAGTAATTACGAACAATTACGTAAAAAAAGAATATCATCGTTCATCGTTGCGTTACACGGCAATTTCCTCACGGCGAGGCGCTTAAAATTAAATCTATTCCTATCTAACATTCGAATCGAACACAACCGAATTCGCATCATCAAGGTGAACATAAATTATATCGTTCCAAAGTAAGAGGCAGGATTTTGTTGCGCGTTTCGCAAGAAATACGAATTTCTATTTTGCGTAAGCGCACGCCGTGAAGAGTATCATCCGTGAAGCGCACCTGCTGGCAAAGGGGCAGTGTCCGCGAATAGAGTATAGCAGAGGCGTCAAAATGATAGGAGAGGGCATGGGGATCGGATCGTGAGCTACGCGCTACGCAGGAGATGTCGACAAGATGACAGCGGCTGTGTGACGCTCGTTACGTTAATTCTTGGCTACAGGTTTGCCCGTGTACCAGGAAGAAGAATCGTTCGTGGCTAAAAAGAACGACTTATGACTCGTTACGGTAGTACGCGCGTCTCAGTGGATACTCTGCCTCGAAACGAGATTGTAATCGGGCGAATTCGGGTAAGAGCCGTGACCGCCGCGCCCGTGCAATGTACACAGCGGCTTGAATCGTGCTCGAAATCGTCACCGTCCCCGAGGAGTCCTTATCTTCAACGGTCTGGAGTGGAGTAATGAGCGTTTTCGGAGATTTCCAGCGTGTCTGGGTACAAAGATTCCCGGACAGCGCCTTGCCGGCGGCCTGGGAAGAGGACGTCAGGGCCAACCTAGTCAAGCATAAACAGAAGGTAATAACTCGGAACCAGAATTTGTAATCTATTCTTTTTTAATTTCTGTAGCGAAGGATTCGTACAAACAGAATTTTTAACGATTCATTCAAGCGAGGTTTCCTGTCAATATTCATCGAACCACCGATCGTACCGTTTTTCGAGCACGGTGGAACATCGTATGATACGGTCCCTTGTGTTTTGACTTTAGTTATTACGAAATACATTATATCGTAATCGGTGATTACTTATTCGCGATCAGTATACGAAATAAGAGTTTTTTATGCTTTGGCTTAAATTCACGAATCATCGTAATACAGTGAGTTGACTTTACCATTTATTATTTTTAGGAAATTGTATCACAGTTTCCTTTTTCAAAAATTTATTTAGAAGTTCCTTTTCAAGAAATTCATCTAATAATACTTCGAATTTCTTATTGCTAAAATTTTCCTTGTTCTTGAAGTAATGGTGGGCCTCATTACATGAGTCATCGTATTAATTTCTTAGTTAATTGAGAAATTAACTTAATTTATAGTTGTGCATGGTTAACAGTTTGCATAATATGTTTATTCTGTTTCTGTTAAATATATTGATTAGGGGCCAATCATAAAATCATTACGTAATAATACATTTAATCTTTGGTGGAAGTTGGATCATTTTTTTTGTTTTAGAAACATTAATTTTTGTTCATAAAATACTTTGTTTGGTTCTGTATTATTGAATCATTGCTTCCTTATCTGAAACCTGTTATCATGAACTAAAAAGACATGTTTATATTATATTTACTTTTACTGATATATCCGCATGAACAAATAATTGCAGCTAGCTATAAATTCTTAATGAGTATTAATCAAATATTAAATGTTTCCACAGGTAACAGCTTTGAGGGAAGAACTTGAGAAAGAAGAATTTTATGTCGAATATTTAGAAAGATTATTAGCTGATGTTGAGCGGCATAAGCAATTGGCAAATAGCAATGCTACAACAACACCTGAAAAACAGCAGCTCACAGAATTTCAAAATCAACATACGTGTCAAACACTAGAAAACAGTTTACCAGATTCTACAAACACGTCTCATACTCAACACGTGGAGCCATCAGCCCCGCCCCTTCCTGTACGCGAAGATATAAGTAAATTCCAGGATAAGTGTGTTTCTGAATTGAGTTCTACTCTTAATACGAGTAAAAGACCCAAAAGTGAGATACCGAGGAGTCCTGATAAAGTGCCTGAACTTAGAAGAAACAGTGACCCAGATGTGCCAAGTAATTATGTCACTGTAATTGAAGTGACAGGGAGCTCAAAAAAAGATAAAAATGAAGAATCTCTTAAAGAAGAGGACGAGAAAGGTGTTGTTCTTGTTAAATGATATTTTCATGATTAAATTCACTTTCATTTATGCTTGTACTCGATGAACAGATTTGGAAAATGCGATTAACGAAGATGGAGAAGACGGTGATGCGGAGGCATCGGAGGAAGAACCATACTATGATTCCGTAGCTTTAGATCAAACTGGAGAATATGTATATATCGACGCACGTGTACCACCCGTTGGAAATAATAATGGCAATAGACCACCGCCGAGAAGACCGCCTTCCCTTCCAGATTCGCCAGGGAACCAGAGTAACTATGTCAACATCGACTATTTTATACAGTAAGTTATTTGTGTCATAGTAAGACGTCATAGATACATAGCTTGTCCCACTTTTCTAAAATCACCCTGTATAGAACTGATATTATTTTTAGGCACAAAGCAGCAATGGACAGTGAAGACGAAGAAGGTGCAAGTCCTGCGCCACCGATTTTACTACGCGCTCTTAGTACCGATAATGAAACGGGTAGTAGCGACGCAGAACCTTTAAGTTTAAGCGAAGGTAGCTTAGAATCGCCGACACCGACTACACCGCGCCGGCAAGAGAAAAGTAAAGACCGTGAGGACGATAGAACGTCTATGATTAAATGTATTGTAAACTCGGTAGTAGAAAGTGAAACTATATATGTCGAATGTCTAAACGTAATGTTGCAAGTATGTAGTCTACCTTTCGATTTAAGTGATCCATAATAAATATATTTTTATCAATTCTAATAAAAATATCTACTTACAGTACATGAAAGCTATTAGAGCAACATTGACCACGTCTCAACCCGTTATTTCTGAAGACGAGTTCGGCACTATGTTTTACAAGATTCCCGAGTTACATGCCTTGCATCAAACATTTTTGGACGGTCTTAGGAAAAAATTAGAAAAATGGGACACTAAAACTACTATAGGCGAACAGTTTAAAGTAAGAATTGAATGTCCACAAAGTATATGGATCCAAAGAACAGAGTATTGTACTTTCTTATCGATGTTGTATTCATATTAACTGTAGATGGCCAGCAACATAGGATTATACGGAGCTTTTTTACACAATTACGCTCGCGCTACCGATACAGTACGCAGGTGTTCCGCACATTCAACTCAGTTCGGTGAAATTACAAGGGATATAAGACTCAGAGGATTTCCCAAAGGTCCAGGTTTATCACTAGAAGATCTGTTACACAAGCCAGTAGCACGAGTACAAAAAAATGCCCTAGTATTGCATGTAAGTATCTATTTATACGTAGTTTGTTATTGTTACTGGAAAATATCCGATGTGTACTATTGTTAAATAAATGCTGATTGGTTAAGACGATAAAGTCTGGTAGAAATATACTATCTTATCTCGAAGTTCGCATTGATAAACCTTTTTCATTCGATTGTAGGATCTCCTTAAGCATACACCAGTGAATCATGCAGATCATGCACCACTCTCAGAAGCTCTTGCTATGACTAGAAATTTTCTAGACGAATTCAACATTATTCAAACGAAATCAATGTTTCCGGTGAGAATAAGTGTTATAATATTTAAAATTTGTATAAATTTATTGTGACGCGTATAAAAGAGAATCAGTTTTTTCAGAGTCATGACAGAGCGCAACGAAGATTAGTGAAAAATTCATTTGTGGTAGAATTATCTGACGGCCATAGAAAGCTGAGACATCTGTTTCTATTTAATGACGTTATTGCATGTGCAAAATACAAAGCTTCCGGTAGAGACAAATTTACATTTGAGTTAAAGTGGTATGTACCAGTGGCAGAAGCGGTAGTGACAGAAGATGGTATTGAGCCGCGTGAGACTAGTCCAGCTAATGTCGTAGCTCTGAGGTACGTATCGATATTTACTGATTTTCTTATTTATATCGATTCTTTAGGCCATATGAACTTTTATATTTTTAGATGTTAACAATTAACATTTTGTGTACTTATATATATTATGATGATTGTTAAAAATGTATTATTTACTTTTATCGCTTCGTAATGAAAATGCATTATTAATACATAGGTCACAAGCATGTACTGTACGTGATCAAATTTTGTGGGAAGAGCGAAATGACGAGAAACGAATTAGGCTTGGTGGTAGAGGTTCAGAAAAGAATAGGAAAAAGCTTGCTGAGCTCGAGGCTCAACTAGTATTAGCGTCACCAAATTTAGTATTACGCGTTGTGCATAAAAGCCAACATCGAGTACAAAACTCGTACACGTTTTTTCTATCCAGTGAATTTGAACGTTCTCAGTGGGTTGAAGCAGTGGAGGCATTGCAACAGGTAATGCGTTCCCATATGTACCTAGATAAGTCAAAGGTGCGTAATTTTTACGATCACGAATATATAAATATTCTAAATATATTAAATAATATTTTCTATTTAAATTCAACGCAAGGATGCAAGTAACAATGTACTCGTGAAAATAATACAAGCGAATGCAAACAAATAGGTTAGGTCCGTTTTCATTTTTTAGGGTGGACAACCTCCAGGACCGTTACCTTTATCGATGTACGAATTGCAGGCATGGGTTACAGCCTGTCGTACCTATCTCCAAACAGATATGGGCAGCTATTTATTAAGATCAGGTCGCGATGAGAGTTTATTACTAGGTGATCTTCATTTGACTTTACTTGGTTTGATACCACCAGGTTTGGATAGAGTGGGAGATCTTTACATTATCGTGGAGGTTGACAGTTACGGGCACTATTTTAAACGAGCAAAAAGTCGTGTCGCAAGGGGTCAAGCTCCAACGTGGGGTAAAATATTTTTTAATAAAAAGTAATTGTAAAGTTATCGATACAAATACATTTAAATTAATTATCTCCAATTTTCTTAAGGTGAAACGTTCGTTGTTGAATTGGAAGGAAGTCAAAACGTTAGAATTTTATTGTACGAGGAATGTGGAACGCGTTCGGTATTACGGGGTAAATGCGTACAAAGATTGAGCAGGTCTTGGCTTCAGTCGGATCAAGTGGAGAGATCGTTAAATTTGGGACCAGCTACTCTAGATGTAGCACTCCGTTTCGTTCCAAGCGAAGTAACATTAAGACGGGTACCATCTGCTAAGCCTCAAGGTTTATTCGGAGCTAAAATTCAACAAGTGTGCAAGTACGTTTTATCCTTTTTAAACGAAACACAAGTACAGTCGAATTCGGTTAAAATTTCTAACAAATACATTTGTTCTACAGACGCGAGAAACGTGACGTTCCTTTTATAATAACGGCGTGCGTTAGGGAGGTGGAAAGGCGAGGTGTCGGAGAAGTCGGTTTATACCGCGTTTCTGGTTCGGCTTCAGATTTAACCAAATTACGTAAATCGTTTGAAAGTAATTCGTACGAAGCAGAACAGTTACTTAAAGAGGTAATTATTACAGAACCTTTCCCTTCCAATAGTCGTTACATATGTAAAGATTTTTTATGTTTCTATATGTAGGTGGATGTCCACTCTGTAACAGGTGTTCTTAAGTTATACCTTCGAGAAATGCCGGAAGCTCTTTTCACGGATGCCCTTTACCCGGCGTTCCTGGAAGCCTTTCAAAACAGCGAGTTGTCGAAGAGCGTCGCCTTACGGCGAGTCTACGAGAGTTTGCCAATCGTAAATAAAGCGGTCATTGACTTTTTGCTCGCTCATTTGATACGCGTTAACAAACACGAGACGCAGAACAAGATGTCTTTGCACAATTTGGCGACAGTGTTCGGGCCGACGCTTCTCAGACCTGGCACGAATTCGCGATCAGACGCGAAGAGCCGCGACCCATTGGCGGCGGGCACTGTGGACGTGATGGCGCAGGCCGGTATATTATACTGTTTTTTGCAGATGCACATGCAACAGAACAATCAGTCACTCTAGTCGAGAGGTTCTTGTTGATACATCGTGGCGTCAGTTGCTCACCGGGAATTTCGCGCAACGGGACAGAGACTCGGCGGCGACTAACGCTGGAATGTAAAAAATTAAAAATTTTTTATAATATATTTCGTTAGTTGGCGAACTTGTCGAGATTGTATGCAATAGCTGAACCGCATGATTTTTTAAACATGTCGTTAACGGCGATATTTCAGGCAAAAGGTTGCTCGAAAATCATGCGGATCAGTCATTGTGTAAGGCTTGAGTAAGTTGACCCGTTAGTTTTGTGACGTATCGTTTATACAACGCTGAATTAGACGCATTAAGTAGTAGACAGGCTTCGACGAAACCCAGATCGATGAAACTCCTCTTTTGCATTGTTACGCATACGAGTAACGCAGCAAAGTGGTCTTAGGAGCGGTAACGTATCGTCCCTGCTTCAAAGTCCGTGATATATTTTATACTTGTATTCCCGCGAAGTCCTAGCCCACGATCTTGTGCGCGTGTAAACGCGCGAATCATTTTCAGAGATATTTTGAACGAAAATTTCTCCTATGAGAGAGAACAGGAGACACAAAGCAGTCCGGTTCGCTATGTATCCACGCTTTAGAAAATAAGTATTTTTTCCAATGGGGCGTGTTCCTAGCAGAGAGCCTACATTTTTTTACGCAACAACGTGACATACCTTTTACTATGTCCATGAAAATGTCCACGTATTCGAAACAATAACGTTTCTAAGTATTCCTACAGAAGATTTCAGAAAGCACGTTCCTCGGGATGCGCGAATTTAAGCTTAATAGTGACGTGTAATATACAGGCTGCATTGTTTTTAAAAGGAAGTCGCGTTTCTCGCCACTTGTGAGCCGTTTTATTCTTTATAAAAATATTTTGAAATAAATCTGTGCTCTGGAGTGTTTTCGAATGAACATTTCAGAGCAATGTAAAACCAGGTTTTTAATATTTAAGCTGTAATTAGACTCGTATTTGTTTTTTACTCACACTGCCTGGCCGTTGATTCTATTTTAGTTGGACCAGCTACCGGAAGTGGTTTCTACGATCGGAAACATTTCTAAATATAATATTTTAAATACTTTTTAAAATGTATGTTTAATAAATTATATAGCAATTAAACGTTAAGCATTGCTAGCGAACGGTTGAAAATATTTTATATATGTAATTGTAAAATGTATTTTATTCTATGCATACATTCCTCTGCCAACTTATTACTGAGATGAAAGGATATTTGCTAATTATCCTTAACATTTATTTGTCAGTTCTTAAAGTTTGTTAAAGTCTAAATACAGCTTAATAGAGCACCAAAGAGAAATGATTCTCTCTCATAACTTCAATAGAGAACCGTGGTTAACCCTTTGAAGTATTGCAATATTTATAGTTTAATATCTACTACAATACTTACCTTATAATATCATCCATTATATTTTGCTATTTCTGTATAACAGAACCAATTAATTCTATATATTTGCATTAGTTGCATCTTTAGGTAAATTGCTCTTTATTAAATCTGTACTCGTATTTTTCAAAATACCGTAGAACGTCGTTTATTCGAACCGGTATACGTCTCGTTTATGGTTTCTGATAATCGACGTTTCGCGGTATATGCTTCAAAGGGTTGTAGGAAAGAAAAAGCACATTTGGCAGTACAAATTTAACACTTTATAGAATCCCCGCATTGCATGCTAGGACGTTTGTGAGCTACTTTGTAATCAAGGTCGAAAAAAAGAAAAAAAAACAAGTCTGACGAGTGTTCGATAAACGGAATAGTATATAAGTATTAAACAACAGAAGGAAGGAAGGAATGAAGAAAAAATTACGCCGAGGTACTTTTCCGGGGGTGACCATTGTGCTAGAACGAAGGCAACTATCGTGTGCGTGGTTTCAGCGTGTGTGCGTATGTATGTGTAACCCGCCCTTGTGTATTATATCGTAAATATTGGATATCTTTAATTTTTATATCGCATTTAGCATAAGATGCGTCCCTCTTTTGTACATTCATGAAACGTGTAAAGACAAAGTTTCCGCTATTACAATTTATTATTATTATTATTAATATTATGATTATTATTATTTTTTATCACTCCGCATTTCACCATTACCCGATAACCACGAATCAAGCGTTTGTTACGATGTTCGGTGAAGCTAGCTTATCCGCAGCAAGATGATGTACTGCCAAAAAAACAAACCCGCGAAACGCATAAATATACCGACGGTTTATAAGCCTATAAATCGGAAATATTTATCGTCGCCCATGGGTACGTTTAGTAGTCTTCGTTTCATTTTCTTTTTTTTTTTTTTCTTTTTTTTTTTTGTATGTAGAAAGTTAATTTTAAGCCGGAGCACGTTGTATTGTAACCAGAGTTGTTGTTTTATTTTAGAGAGCTGTACTCTTTCGAGGCGATCTTGAAAGGCTACAGGTAATAAAGAGAAGATAGATTGAAAAAGTGTTTCAATAACTAAGCATTTTATTTAGAACTGTGAAAGCAGGTAATTTTTTAATTTCGATGGAAATAAATAGAACTTAAGCAGATTACATTTTAGTATATTTTGTTTCGGGTTAACTTTCAAACTTGTGTGTATGTTGTGTCCTAAGGATACAGATTTTTGTGTTGTTAAGCGTTTCCGAATGTAGATAAGATTATGTAACGAGAAAACAAATGATTCAAATTGAATTTATTGTGTCTTGTTTAAGCGACGAATCAGGACAACTTCGAGCCGGCGGAGGTAATGGCAGTTTAACTGGAGAAGCAGCTATGTTGTCCCAAAGCCCCGGAAGTCGAGACCCGTCCGAACCGTTGCATTGCATTCCTAATTAAACGTATAATTAGCGACTTATAAACAGATAAGGATGGGATAGTAAATCGAGAACCTAATGGTGCAGCTTCGTAGAGATCGTAAAGAGCTTGCACGCGAATTTTGGTCCATTCTATACTTTCGTAATTCGAGGAAATTCCCTTATCGTTGCTGGTCGGTTGATTTTCCCATTCTCTCATGTACCGAAAATACGTTCTCAAAGCATCGTCACTTATAGCGCTCTTGCAAACCTGTAGAACATTGTTTCATGATTTTTTTTTAACATTCTCTCGAGGAATACAAATACAAAAATAAATACAAGAATCTCGTACCTCTAAACGAGCGTTGGGGTAATAATGTATGTAATTCACGCACATTTCATCGGAAATGGCGAATCCTCCGAGGGTAATATTTTTCCTATCCATCGTATTGTACGTGCAAGTTGTTATTAAAGAATCGCCCTGGAAATAATCGATAAAAGAATTCACCGTACATCTCAAACAAAGTGTACAAAATATTAAACAATTTTTACAGGCAAGACGGTGACATGTTTCGGTAAGAGTCTGATTTCTTGGAAGTGAGTGGAGTAATGATTATCGTAGTTCAACATAGGCAACTCTTCACCGTCTCTAACGTGACGAGTGATAACTTTTATGCCTGTCAGGTGCGTGTGAAGCTGAGACGCGAAAATATGAATGCCATGTTGAGGAAGACCAACTCCCGTACACTCCTGTATGCAATGCCCCGACAAAGTGAAAGCTTCCTGGAACAGTAACAAACGCAACATTGCTCTTATTACACCTGCATGTTATTTACTTTAATTGTATTACATTAATTTATTACTTGCTGAGGCGGTATTGCCATTTTATCTGTATATTCTAGCCCTAACTCGATCACGCCGGCATCGTATTTACGGAGACTCTTCGTGAGGATGAAACGGATCCCCGAAGAATCGATATTCCCATCCTGAAGCTCGGGATTGTTGTAATGGACCTCCAACATAACGTAAGGATTGAAATCGTTACCACCGATCGAGAGGCCAGCTTCCTCGGGGTAGACGAATGCATCCGCTCCCATTGCCCATGCTGCCAAGACCTTTTTACAAATCTGAACAAAAATTAACAATATTAACGGACTGATTTTCATACAATTCGATGCAGTTTTTAATCTCTACAAAAAAGTATTCACGTACGTATATCGTAAAAAAAAAATTAAATTATCTTATAAAAAAGAAATGTTAACGCACTTGGGTCTTTTCCGGTCTGTCAGCTCCATCGCAAGGACCATCGTACATAGGGATTTCGAGTTCCACGGGACCAGCACAATGGAAGATTTCCATATGATGAACCAGATGTTCATTACCTGCTTGAATGACTGGACCAAACTGAAGAATGTGATGCCTACGGACGAGTTGCATTGAAAAGAAAATTAATTGGAATTTATCAGTTACAATCAACATTGTTGGAATAGCGGCGACTCACTTTTGAGACAAAATTGACGGCAATTTTTGTACGCGGCACCAATAAGTCGTTTCCTTGTTCGGTACCTTTACTCGATGCGCCAACATTTCCAAGTGCCAAGCATTTGAAGGAAATGTTGGCTTTCTGTGGAGCACTCTGACCAGCTCCGTTCGCGACATACCGGTGACTTCCGCGTCCGAAATTTGCAGACCAGCCAGAGACGACAATGGCCCAAGTCCTTTGAGCCACACCAAGTGAGTGGTACCTCTCTGAAAACGTTCGCAATAAAGTACTCGGAGGTACTCGAAAATTAGCTAAATATCCCGGTAATTTTATTCACCTCCATGATATAATCATTTTCATCGCAAGTATCAAATTTTCTAGAGAAAGTGAACTTCGTTACGTTTCCTCTCCTTCTCCACGCGAAATTCTCGCAGTCCTGTTGCGAATCGAGGTTCAATCTTCCCTCGTCGTCCGCCCATGCATCCTACGATTAAAAAAATATGCGTAAGAAATCATAAAATTATGTATAAAGGATATGTAAAATGTCATGGGATATTGTACATACCTGCAACTGGATTTGACGATGCCAATCGATCCAAAGGACACAATAATCGGCGGGTTGTACTTCTCCATAATTAGAGAAACCAATAGCAAACCAGGTATTGTCGACGCCTATGTAGTGAACTTCCGCGACTATCAATTCGCTCATAAAATCAACCCTAAAAAATTGCATGTTTATCAAAACTTCAAATGGTATATTAACACTTTTTCGAAGATATACCTCCAATGAAACATAGCTTCCGAACCAAGCGGTATTGCGTGTACATTGGTTTTCTCTGAACTATCTTCCCTGCTTTGCTGATGATTGTGCCAAGATAAACACGAAACGGTACTCAAAATTGAAAGTAAAATCAGTTGCAGTGTTATCGAGAGCATTTTCAATTTAAAAAATAACATTTAAAAATTGTTTATTCTCGCTGTGTAGTTTATTAACGATTGTACGATTTATTTGATAGAATTATTAATTTTTGGTCTTGAATTATCGTGTCTCTGTCACGGGTATTTTTGCAGTGTTTCACTATCTCGTCGTCGATTACTACTGACAGGGCCAGGACGATTTGGAAGGACGAAGATTTTATACGACGGCGGTTTGCCGCCGAATAAGAGCGGCGCGCACACGCAGAACGATTTCCCGCTGTCGTGAAGATACGATTTTGTATTGGGAAAAATACAAAAAATAATTTACAAAAAAGGGATATTTGAAACTGATAAAGGACCACTGAAAGGTATATCAATTTATTTACTTTTTCTAATTCTACAGATTTTGGATCGCAAAGTTTCTATTCCAGAGCGTAGATGAGAGAAATTATTAGTCTTACGCGCATGCGTAAAGGTACGCATACTTCAAAGTGGGTCTCATGCATTGCAATAAGCCGCGAGAAGTGAGAGATAACAGTGAGAAGTAGTTGACAAAAGGTTACAACAATGAATAAAAGTAAGCAAAATCATCCATTTATTCTAACTCTATAATCCCTTCGTACCTACAGCTCGTAACATAGAGTCTCGATCAAAACAAGAATCAAAAATTAATTTCGATAATGACTAGTTGACGATTTAGTTTTCACGCATAATTTGATCATTACGTGAACTTTTTCCCTACTTTGCCTCGTCCTTCTAAACGAATTCATCCTATCGCTCAATTTCATTGTCGTCATTTACTCGAAAGTAGATTACCGAGGTTATCAACATCCAATAAGCGAGAGATCGTTTTGATTATAGGCGATAAAATTCACAATATTGTTCAGGTGTTCTAGTAACTTTCCAATATTTTGCTATCGAAATTCGTGGAAGCGAAGATATATCTTTCGGGAAATTTTGCGTGACGCGTGAAATATAATTACATCAATATTGACGCTAACGAACGATCGCGTATCTTTGTCATCGAACGCGATTAATTTTAGCATAACGTTTTCATTTACGCAGAAATATCGTGGCATATCACGATATATTAGCACCAATCGTACGCAGAACGTACGCGGGCGAGGTAAAAATGCTGAAACTTCGAGAAAATGTCTTGATAATTGAATACCAGAGGGCGCATATTGCATTCCATTTATGACGCGTGCCTCGTCGTCCCGACCGCAATCAAGAAATTCCATCGGCTTTTATTGCGAGTAGAATTTTCGCGAAAGGCTTTATTTAACAGCAGCGGACTACATGAGTCACACGACACAAATTTCGAAATTTATTCGATCATCGATACGATTCTCCATTTATTTACAACGTCTTTGTTAAACTAGGTTCGTTTCCTCATCTAACGATTTTACATTAACCTCTTTAAGGCAGGGGTCGAAAACGAGGGGTCTTATTGAGTTTCTTTTTATTTCTTATTTCTTTAGCTATTATTTTATGGGCATTATGTGTATTATTATTACCATTATCGTGGAAGTTATTATTAAATCACGACGATGGCCTCAAGATTGCGTCTCTTTTACAGAAACAAAGATCCAGACGATGGGCGCTGAAAGAAGCGGTAACTCATTGTGTGCCGGTCCAGTCCTTCTAAAGAAAAGGAAGAGTTGGGCAAGCTTCGGCCCTTAGGATCAATGAATGCGTCGATCGTGGCTAGGGGCCGGTCGTGTGAAGCACAATGGTCCGCCCGGTCTCACGGATTGACAAACGTGCCGACGCGAGACGCCCAGGTAGACGATCTCGTCTGAGACCTTGACTTCCGGATTGTTGCTACGGCCGCACAGTCTGCAATTAAACGGCAGGTGCACAGTCTGCGAAGTATATGAATAAACCTGACGCTTTCTCCGATGATTCGCACCTTTTTCTTCTCCTGCAAATAATGAGCTGTTGATAGTAGAGGATCACGTTCCGAGATAACCTTAAAAAACATTACAATGTTTTTGGAATAGCCCTTTGTTTAGGATGAATAGAAAATTACAGTAGGGGATGGGAACAAATAAAATTGCATATCACAGGAAACTCGATAGATTATATTTCAAATTCTCGGTTAGTAATTCATGTAATTCTCACGCGATTAGAGTTTGAAAAAGTCATTTTGCAATCTGAAACTTTTTTTCCGAGACATAAGCAGCTTTTTTTTTATCGTTTACGGAGTTCGTGAACACGCGTTTCTCACGTGCGAGTGCGTGCATGCGCGATTTTGCGATCAGACGACTAAGATATAAGTTACGCACGTCGGTAGATTTTAACTGCTGATATCTCGAAATCGAATCATCGAGTTACACGGTGGTGAAGAACTTTTCGATTTCTCATTATACGTGATAATAGTATATTTTAATTTGTCCCATCTTTTTAGGTAAATTAAATATCAATGCAATACTTCATTCTGAGATTAACATTTTGGAACAGCCAATCTACTAATTGTTCGAAGCAGTGTACGAATATTGCATATCGATAGGAGTTATTCTTAACCCATCGATAAATTTGCAATTCAAATGTAATAAGTCTGTCGTACACGGTGGATTAAAGATGTATCAGAAAAAGTATATTCTGCTCAAAGTAATTACAGAATGATGCCTGTAAGTTATTTTAAAGAATAAACCAATACGAACAATGAAAGAAGTATTATACATTCGACACACTCTGACCAGGTTTCAAAATATTGAACGTCCTATTCAGAGCCAAAATTATTCGAAGTGGTAGCCCTCTAATTGTTTTGAGCAATACAGAATATATTTGTGGTTCACATTATTGCATTCTAGCCGTCGATTATGCAATGTTGCGAAAGAATAGCCGCGTATTGCGAAATACTTGTACATCGTCTTGCAAATCGTTTATTTGACATTCTTACCAAGCATCTGGATACTTCCTTTTGCAAATATTTGTATAGCTTTTCTGATCAGGACACGCATCGAAACAAACAAACAAGTTTTTCCGTTATCGGGAGTGATCAGGAAGCAGCGACGATTGCTCGGGGAAAAAAGAGACTTCTGGAGGTTGATGAAGCTGGATTGAACTTAATTGAAAATTTTAATCGCTTCATGAACGGCTCGCTCGAGGCGTCTAGCCACTCCTATTACGCAATTGCATCGTTGAACTGATAGCAAGCTGTTTTTATAGGCGCCATCGCGCGAACCGGTATAAAGCCAGTGATTCACTGAAAATCGCGTGTCTTATCTCCTTATCAAATTTCGCGGAATAGCAACACATTGCAAGTTTTGAGTTGCATGTCCGCGATTACCATCGTGGTAAATATGAAATTAAAAAACAATAAAGGACAGCGAACTTGATATATAATTGATTTATTACGGTGCACCGCGCGTGATTAAACGCTGATATAAAAATCGAATGATAAATCCTTCGAACCGAAAGTCGAGCGTGGTATTCGAATGACAAAAGGTTGACGACACTGCCCACGATTGTAGTGGACGGATCGAGCATCTCCTCGAAAGTATTCTCGAGTGTCTACGCAATCTATGAGATTCATCGTGACGTTCGAGAATTCACCGGCCAGCTTTATCAATCATTCTAGCATCGTACGAATCGAATTACGCGCCGTCTAACGAAACCTGCGTTACGGAACGTGTCTGCTGCGGGTACATAACTTAAAGCTGTGAGAAACATTGATATTCACATAATAGAATAAATGGCGAGCCAGGACGTTGGAATAAAAAATACATAAGAAAGACACCGGAAATACTCGATCTTGATATAACACGGCTCATTGTATTAGTTGGTTTCTGCTTATAGATGCTTCCGGAACGAATTATTAAGCACGGTGAAAATTAATTAGTCTATACGGATCGTCTGTTCTCGACTTTGTTTGAAAAATTCCTGTAATCGAACTGTGGTATCTCCCCGTTCCTATATACGCGTTTCTTTTTTCTTATTCTTACAGTCTTGTTAAACGAAATGCATCCACGTTTTTATTCGGCCGGTCACAGTTACTAAGTGACTAAAATTTTCAATTAGATCCAATTAAAACTCATTAAGTTGGAGCAGCGACGACAGTCTTCCTAAAGAACTGCATACCAAGCGTTCGTTCCTTACGACAGAAATATGTTTCATTTGTTCATACATTTTTTTAATTTTTAATTATGTTTAGATTCGAACGGATAATGTATGAAATGATTATGTCCCTTGTTTAGATATCTGTTACTGATTATCCAGAAACTTTTCCCTGGATACTTCTTTCAAAGTACTTTGTACTATAATGAACTGTCGTACATATTAAGTTACAAAAATATTGATAAGATAGTGCGAAATCAATATTTGTATAGAATGTTCGTATACTACTGGAAACAATTAGAGATCGTTAACTGAAATAAATGTGCCTGTCGCGGCCAATCTCATCATATGAAACCTCAAAGCATGTTTGAAAAGTTCGAGATTCGATGCAAAATATTAATTAGTGAACTCTTAAAATCAATAACGATATGTCGAGTGCATAAACCGGCCAAAATCAATTAGATCGCCCAGTTTAATCGCTATCAAGGAGGTATCTAATCTCTAATAATTCAATTGATTCCCCGACACTTTAAAAACTGCTTATACCAGGTAAATTGAATAATCAGTCAATACATGACTCGTTAAATAGACAGCACTGCGTGTTCATCGACGATATTTTTTTCGTTCTTCAAAATCGCGCGGAGGGTTGCAAGGTAGTTCCTCTATCTTGAACAATGTATTATTCAACTGTGTTTAAATCACTCATGAAAATATTTGGACAGACATTGTTTCATAGTAGTTTATATAAGAAAATTCATTTCATAATGCCATTTCAATGCACAGACAATCTACACAAAAGCTATTATAATTGTTTATAAATAGATCTTCCCCAAATTGCAATTCAATGCTATTACGTATTAACGATAGAATACTAATTATTGATCGTTTTGCAGACAGAGGCGTTCAGAAACTTTGAGAAACACCGTCGAGAGCAGTGGGACCAGATTAAAGGGGGAGCGTGTGTCAGTGAGTATACAGTTTCTATTTTAAATTTGCACGTTAGAGTCCATTGATGAATTTCTGTCAAAACAGATATCCAGGTGAACGAATCTGTGAGCAAAAAGTTAACCGACGAATCGAAAATTTCGCACCCTCTGGTCGCGCCGGTGCTACTAATAATAAGCGTGCACGCGGGGTGCCACGTTGTGGCGTCTCGGCACTGACGTCGTCACGCAATAAAGGACGTCGACGCCGGTTGGCGAGTAGGAAAGTGGAAAGGGAATTGTACAACCGCTCGAAATTGTATGGACGGAACGGGTCGCGACAGTCGGGAAGCAGCTAGTGCTCGCGCTTGGACTTCAGTGTCGGAGCAACTGGTCCACGTCGTAAAATCGCGGCAAAAAAGTTCACTAAAGGAATGTAATCTCCATACGAATGACCGATTCTCTACCCGTTTACGACGCGCTCCAATACAGACTGTCGATTGCCCACGGTGAGTAACAGCCGATACTCCATCAATGAAAAATTCATCGAATTGCGCGCGTCCATGTGGCCCACGCGCACGCGGGATTGCAAGCGTTCCGAGGCGACCGCGTCAAAACGATTCTCGAATCGATCACGATCCATAGAACTGTCCTCACTGTCCGATCCACTGATGGATTTCACGAACTTTTCACGCGCAGTTGTGGCTCGTTTTCCTCCTTGGTGAACGCACGTGGTTCTGTTGACTCTGCACGTGATTCCGGCTCGTCTCTGCCGTGATAGTTATCGTTATATGTTATTATTTTTCCTCTATCATACTATTGTACGCAACCACAAAGAAAGGAAATATTAAATCTTGAAATAGATGCTAATCGTTGCCAAGTCTAACAGGAAACTTCGATACTCGTCAAATTCATGTTACCTCGCAAACTATAATCGTGTCTTATTAACAGTATTGTGTATTGTTTCATTGTTCCACGGACTGGCAAAGTTGCACTTATCTGCTACGAACGTTGTCGGTTTGCGGAAAGTCAAATAAAAGACAGTGTAGTTAATGAGACCCAATTATACTTTATACACACTGTTATCGTTATACTTTAGATTAGAGTTCGTTTTTTAACTCTTCCGACTTTGGTTCTTCGGAGAATCGTACTGCAAATTAAACATTGGTATTCACGTTTTCTATAAATCATTAGCTAGCCTTGGATCGCTGTGCATTGGTTTTGATCGAATCGGTGAACCACGTGGTGCATTTCCGGCGGGAATATTTAGAGCCACGAAGCAACAACGTGCTTTCCCCCGTCAAGAAAAGTACATAACGACGTTGCTTATCTAAATTGACGCTTTTAGTAATATAAAAGGAAAGTTATTAACATAAAAGTATCATAAAGGAAACGATAGAGCCGAGAAAGCAGACTATAGGAAATAAAAAACGTTGTATTCTGACCAGGTCCTCGTTTTTACTTTGCTCGCACGAAATTAATCATAACAAATAATACTATAGCTGGAAAAATTGTTTCACCTTTGGCTGAAAAATGGTCGTAACTTTAAACGCGATGATAATAGGCAACACGAGCCAAAGCATAGCGAGGTATCGCTGCTCCGATTTATGGCCACCACACATAACAGTGATATTACTAGGGTAATTAAATTGAAATTTATAACGAACACGAGCACTTGTAATTGCTAATTAAACCAGTGGCTATATACACACATATATCATGTCTATCTATTATCTGCCGCGCAATTTATGCATAAGACGAGTGATAAAACTTACGATGGTATTTTTCAAAACATCATCATTTTTAATACACGGGAATAATTAAATACCAATTGAACGTGTAATTACACTGTATAATGACACGCGTCGGGATTTAATATCGCGCGATCTGTATGCAACAGGAGCACCAAACTTGTTTTCTCCGGGGGCGCACCCAATTCCATGGAAAAATTCCTATTCGTTTCCGGTTTTATAGGAACGTGCTTGTAAATCGATCACGTTATCGTGTCCGTGCAACAAATATCGGCCGTTTTCGAAAATCTCGCTTATTATCTTCCACATCGACGACGAGCTTTCCGTGCACGTTTATTTTCAATTTATACACCTCGCGCTGTAACGTGTTCTCCGCTTTACGCGATTTTCTTACGACAGGTTTGTACACTTTTGTAAATTCATACGGAAGATTTGGTCGTCCCGCGATGCTACGAAAGCGTGGGAAATTATTTTTAGATCGTTGCTAGACGCGTTACAATTCGTGCTATTCTAACGTCTTCGCGCGGAGGGATAAATGTCCTTTTAAGAAGTACCTGAGAGGAATGGTATACGTCTCGAGATAAAAATATTTTTAGGGTAATATTTCACAATTTGTTGTACTCGTTTGTACAGGTCGTAAATTCCTCTTGTAAATCTTGAAGGTTTAATTAATTTCTCCGTTTGCAAGGTGTTCCTTAAACGTCTCGCGGAAACGTTCTTTGCACAATGATACTGCTCGCGACAATAATAAATTTAATGCATCGCTTAGAACGCGTCTAGAAAACAATGCAACTATTCGATATACGACTAGAAGATTAGCTGTGTCATGTACAAATAAACTGTGGGCGATTATGAGGAAGCTTCGGTTGACTCAGTTACTGCGAATCTGTTCCGTGCGACGAAAGTAATGTTAACGAGTCGAGTACGTTTGCAATTAGTACTAATCAGAGTTAGACAAATTTTATTTAGAAATATAATAAATCCGTGGTTCTGTAATTAGGTTTCCACTGATTTTTCAACGCTTTCTACATCGTTGTTACATGCTACTGCGAAGTCATGGAATTCATTTCTCCTTTGGAAGTGATTCCTTGAAAATATGGTTGAAGTATTAAAATTTAACTACAGGAAATAACGTTACACTTTTAGTATTTATATTCCCATAACAAGTTTAATTTATCATTTATTACAATCGCCCTTCGTTCAATTTTTTATCTACGACGTCTCGTTTGCTCAACAATTGATGTTAATTTTAATTTGGTTGTAGCAGTGTAATAGAGTGCGAAGAGTACTTGAGTTCTTCTGATTAGTACTTATAAATGAGTGCTCCGTAGTTGCGCAATTTAGTATCGATAATTAAAGTAGCCAAATGTATCTAATTGCAAATATCAACGGAGAAGTTGCGAATGTGCTAACCTTAACCTTCGTCGGTGATTCGCAAGTTTCTAACAGCGTAGTCCTGTTCTCCATTCAATATAAAGTTTTATAGTACCTGCGTTAAATCCTTTTACCTACGATGATTGCTATAACGCGCCTCAATATTATACGAATCAACGATCTGTGTATCAATAATAGCATTTCCTTGCCATTCTTGTACTTTCAACGGTCTTCTAAAAATATTTCAAGCGAGTAATTGCTCTTGACATTAATAGCAGCCTCTTTTGTATGTTTGTCGATTTCCTCACGCGTGTACTCGCGAGTGCCAAATATTATGCTTGCGGAGAATTCGACCTCAACCTTCGTCTCGTTCGATAGATAATCCTGTCCCCGAGGAATACAATTAACTGCGGACGATTTAGAAATAAAATCACAAATCACGGATGAAACAAATAGGGCATTTTGTGGGGAACGAGCGCTATCCAGTTGTTACGCGATCAGACTCGATTTTTCAATGGTGGAAATACCGGGAGTCCGTCCTTGATTTGTTCAGTAATTTAATACACATTACTTGCGATCGTTCTCTAAGAAATAAATACTAGAATGGGCAAGGCTGCACGCAACTGGTATTGAAACCATCTAGCAATAAATTAGAACGTTGTTGCAACAAAATAAAATTTTATTACAAACTGAGGCCAAAGATTGAATGTCTGTACAACGAACGAGTTATTAGAAGCGGAATGAAATGCTATACACCTCGTGCGTTAACGTTCATGTTATCGCGAAAGATATTTGAGTAGGTGATCATTAAATCTAATTGTTTCGAGCAATGTCGTCTGCAATTGTCACGTCTGTTTCTCGATAATTCTCGCCTTAACAATACCTTTACGTCTCAAAAGATAAATATATAATACGGTTGCATCATATAGAGAAAGGATTTAAGCACCGAAGAAGTGCCAAAATGCACATTGTTCGAGATAATTTGGTGTCGCTGTACGTACGATCTTAGAAAGTGAAATCAGGAATGGAAGGAATATATGTTAATATATTTTTCCGGAGGTTTGACTAGTCTAGCACGTTGAAGCTTTCATAGGTGATTACCTAGCTATTTTTAGCAGAATCATATATCAAATTAGATTCAGCTGACTGTTGCATAATAATTAACGTAACAATTGATATTTTAAATTGAATTCTATTTGTTAACGATCGTTCGTTTGTCTGTTTGCAGTGACCACGGGACAAGCACGTATCAGCTGTTTTTAAAGCGCCTGAAGAGGCCGAGGACCAGGCTTCTGTAATCGATGGGTTGAGAACGCGAAATTCGTGCTTTTCAGCTTTCTTCTCTTCTTGAAACCAAGGTGTTTTAGCTTACCGATGAGCCATGCTGAAGGTAGTAGGAGCCTCCTGGCTGCAGACACGCATTTCTACTTACATCCTGATCGCTGTAGCTCTGCTGGGAATCGGAGCTATTATTCTCGGCGAGTTCGGACAGTAAGTCGATTGTTGATTCATCGCTGACACCGTTCAAGTGCTATACGACGCGTACACTGTATCTGACAACTTTATCATTCGATGTACTGAAATAACAGCCACGACGACCCGGAGATTTTTTAACACGCTTTAGGGAAAGCGAATGTATCGATAACTGGTTAGCTCAAGACACCCAGGGACAGTATATTATAAATATAATTGTCATTCGCGTGTGCAAAATGGGTTACTAAGTTTTCCATTTGAATATTCATAAATTCTTCGCATGTTTCTCTCTCGAGGATCGACGAACTGTATCTTGGAGCGTGGAAACCTATATGCATTTACTTATCACGACGCTTGTCAGTTATTTTTGTCAATTGTAATATGGAGAATAATGATTAAGTAATCTTCACGCGAGCACAATGGTCTTGTTCCAACAAATCTGTGAATCATTGTACATCGAGAGTGATCGATTGCTCGAAGTTTCATTCTTCTGAGAACAGACTCCCGTTATTATTAACAAAATCTGAACAATATTTTTGATAATGGAGTTCAGTGACTGCAACGGAAGAACGAGACTTTTTCTGATCGATGCGTCCGGCAACTGTGTTGGAGCACGATTACTTTCTGTACGCTTGACACGCCTAAGATGCGTGCTCTACAGTCCCGACAAAATCAATCGGTCGTTCGATGATACTTCGCGCTATCTTGTAGCGTTTGATAAAGTGCAATTTAACATACGAATATTCCCACAACGAATAACTTGCGGGTTTGATCCACAGGGGTATCGAATGAACCAAATACCAAACACCACTTGAGTGGCCTGTGTGGTTCCGCCATCGACGTGCAGCGCCGAACACGCGCGAACGATAATGGCCAGTGCAAACAACGATTGCTGACACGTTTTCAAGAGAAACAAGTCGCGTTATCTCTTTGACGAAACTGTGCCCCTCGGAGGTCTCTCTACGCACACGCGTAGGGCGCGCGAGATAAGTTGTATCGAGCCACGCGAAACGGTGCTCACACCTTCGAGCGGTGTCGTGTGTGTCGCGAACCTGCCCGCGACATGTAAAACTCGAGCACGAATCCGAGAAGCCAGACATCGCGTTACCCGATACTCGAGTCCCGACCGGTCTCGACGAGCTCCTATCGCTAAAACGTTGATGCCACCAGACGCTGCAACCTGCTACAGTCGGAACAAAATCGATGGATCACGGCCACCTAGGCTCTATTCCTATCCGAGAACACCTCACTCTCGACTCATCTGGTTTAAAGTCATATAATGATGCAGATTCAGACAATAACTGTTATTTGTTCTTATAGAATTTCCTATCGTGCAATATTCTACGGTCGTTGGTCCAATTTAGATGTCCCGTGGCGACACCTCTCGTACTCGCCACTAGAGGGACCGTTCTCTCGCAAGTGTTCGACCTTTCGTTCCTATATATACACTCCTCGACCATCCAAAGCCCCGGCGTCTAAGGCAGAGCCTTGGTGATGGGTCCATTAGCAGGCCCAGCTATTCCTCCGTTCAGCAAGTCGCCACAGTTCAATATTTGCGTTATTAAATAATAGAAATCTTGTTCTGTCATCAACCCATGATAGATCCCCACTTCTAGGAAGTCTTACGACCTTCTATCACCTCTTTAGCAATAGAAATGGCCTTCAGTTTGGATTCTAGATACGGTATCAGCATTTGGTATTTCAATTTTCATTGGGTGTCCACGACATATTACATATGCATGAGAATAGAAAATATTAACACTATTTCTACCGAAGAAATAAGTAGCTAATATTTTAAATCTCTAATTATTTATTATTGTACGTTAACAGTGTTGAACAAGATGGTACTTATTCAGCAACCGTGACATGGAACCGCAAAGGAGGATACCGTATTGACTTTTGGGGCCAAGGCAATGATCTAATGGCCGTGCCATTGCACGCCGCTCGCGCATATTATAAAACTGGAATTTTCGAGCACGGGTAGGTCAACGTTCTGTTAACGTTCGTCACAAGAACCGACTGTATGGAATCTCTTTAATAAATTGTCAATTGTTGCAGATGGTCTTTCATTGAAATAGAAACGTCATCAAAATACCCGGACACCGTGCAAGCTTACGCCGCCGGGCTTTTAGAAGGCAGCCTCACTTGGCAATTAATTCATCATCATTGGCACAACACCATCAGACCTGTGTGCGAAGCAAAACCTGTCGAGTGCCAAAAGTTAACGCGGTATCTCCAAGACAACACTGCCGTTATCCGTGAACGCGCTGAACTATTGGATTCTACGGATCCTTTTTGGCATATGGTATACGATCAAATTACATAATTAATTAAATTGTTCGATGAACTAATTGCTAATGTTTCCTTCAGGTACGATTATTTTACACACAATTGGATGGCTTGGAAGCTGGTTGGAAATTCGCTGTACGTCGGAGCCGTGCCCCGGTGTCAATGGAATCGGAGGATTTCCTTTGGCTCGCTCTGGCTTCCGACATACCCGGCTTCCAACAAGTGTTTAATGTTTCAGACATTCCTATGAGTTCCATGATCTATTTCAAATCGCTCCCAAGAGACAATTCCGAACCTTTGATCGCAATTGGTCATAACACTGCTGCATCGTAAGTAAACATTCTTTACATTATTCGATTCACACCGATCGTTCCGTATAATTTTTCCCCCGTAACGTAACGTAAATAATTAGTTAATTAATTTTAAACGTGTTGTGTGCAAACTAATAAGTTTTACGTTTCTAAGCAGCAAGGATGGCTACAAAACACGTGGGTATAAGAGGATAACGAATATATTGTTAGCTGATAAGATCAGAATAGAAATAGGTATATTATAAAATTCTAAGTTTATTCGATTATAAATATCTTCGTGTATTCGTTGTATAGATACACTAAAATGCTAAGACTCGTGAAAAAGTACACGTTCGGTTATCATGTACTGCCTGCCATAAAAACCGCAGCATTAACTCCAACCCGATCGATAGTAATGACGTCCTATCCGGGAGCATTGTCATCTGGGGATGAATTTTATTTAATGCGCAGTAAAAGTCGTGAATTGATCGTTGCCGGAACATCATTACTAGCAACAAATCGGAGCGAATGGAGCTTCTTACACCCAAAAGATCATGTATGATTAAATGTTACATTAACGATCAAGAGCGTGGACACGTATTTTACTGTTTAAACAAAAAATAATTAAATGACGATGATTAGGTTATGTTATCTGTGAGACTGATGACGGCAAATCGTTTGGCAACGAACGGCCAATCGTGGTTCGATATTATATCTAATCAAAATGGCGGCGCTTCTGCGGTACAGTGGATTACATTCGAGCCACGTTCTACGACCATGGTATTAGTAGAACAACTACCGAGCATCACCATCGCCATGAATTACACGAAGGAGTTCAAGAAGGCCGGTTACATATCTTACGTAGGTATATCGAACTTTCGTAGCGTCAACGATGTCGTACAATCTGCCAAAAAGAACGTAAACGTCTGGAGAACGAGTTTAGCGCGTTTGCAAGAGAACGTCACCACGTTCGAGCAATTTCGTAAGATGATGCGTGGTTGCAGCCAGGAAGATTGCACTGCCGAAAATCAAAATTCTAAACTGGATCCACTGCAAGAATTGACCTATCGCGGAGACTTGGAAGACGAGTCGTTAACGTACGGTATTATAGACACGAAAATTCTAGCCGTCGATTCTAATGGTTTCGAAACATTCGAAGTAACTTCAGGACCAGCCACCTCGCAATCGCGAACACCCTTTAAATGGTGCGAAAGGTTTCCCAATATTTCGCATGTAGGACACCCAGACGCATTCAATTTTGAAAGTATCACTCCTAGATGGGTTTGGTTTTAATTAACGTAATTAACAATTAACATATTATTAAACTGTACTTATAGCCTTGTAAACCATATATCGTTACTTGAAGAATCGACGCGATAGCCAGTCAATTCTTTGCAGTTGGATTTTACGTTTTTAGACGAAATATTAAATATCGATATTTAAATGTAATCTTATTTTCTTTTTCTAAGCTGGCTCATATGTTAGCTGCCTATGGTGAAATTTAATAAAATAAAGTGAAAATACCACAGTTTATTTTATTATGTAAGCACTACCATGACATTCTTATTCTAAAAATGTCACTTTCTTTCGTAGACGTAGTAGTGGTTAACAGTGATCCTTAGAGATCGTTAGTAGTTGTTAGCAGAGGACAGCAGTGATCGTTAGAAGTTGTCAGTAGACGTTAGCATTTATGTTTTTGATCTTTATTCGAAAATAAAAGAAATATTTATGGTGGCACAGTTTCGAATCATGGAATATCTGTGTCGGCGCAGTGAACGTTCATTTGAAAACCTTTATGTTTTGTTCCCTCAACAGCCGTTTGTATTAATTCCTTGTACAGCTTCCAAGTAATTAACATATATCGTTTTGTTAATTTTAGTAAGTTTTGTTGGTTATCGCGACAATCCAGTAAGTGGCGTTATCTAGTAGCCCATATGGAACTATTTCTATATGGGGGCTTTTTCCATAGAGGGCCCCACTTACACAATTTTCTTTATTCGATCAACTGCTTCCATTCAAAATGCGTAAGAATAATTTCTTTCTTTCTACAAATAGATTATCAATTCAGGGATTTAACTCTTACTTATTAAACACTTATGATTACGTTTCATGAATAACGTAGAAGCGTACTATGTAAGCGAAGAAGTAGAATCAGGTGAATAAAAATAAACATAAATAACTTTTGAATTTTGTGTAATGATGTATAAATACAAACGTACAAAGACATTTTTGATATTTTGGGAGAAGCAAAAAGTAGGAAACGTAAGAAATGCATAAACATAAATTTAAAAATGAACAGATTCCCTATGTAATGAAATAATCATTATTTTTTAAGTTTTTAAATATAGAATTGTATTTAACAGCTTCTTGAATCTTTGACAGTAACAGTTTGTCGCATATATTCTCTTTACTTGTAAACATTGCATTCATATATTTCAAGTTATTTATAAACTCTATGACAAAATTAAAACAATTCATCGTAGCTTTGTCATAATTGTCAGACTTCCATTTAATATCTTTTAATAATTCTTGCAATGTTTCGTCCCAGTGGTTATCCCAAGATGTAGGAGTTATCTTTAATGCAATGCAATCTGTCCATTTGGAACGATCATTTATTATTACACCTTGTTTATCGTACTCGAAAGTCATTCCTTTGGAATTTGTTATTCCTATGTGCAAATCATCCAGAATAGAGTACTCGTTTAAGAAATTGCCTTGGGATGGTCTAACAATTATAGAAGCTGGCTGGTATACTGCATTTGTATACGGGTAGGGAATAAGGAACGGTTCTACATTATAATTTGCAATACATGATCTACAAATTGGGCATATCTCTGGGACACTTTTGCAAAATATAGTTTTGCTGCAGCAATGTCGGAAACATATTATCCCAGGATCACGAGACATAATCTGTCTTTGAAAAGTTTCAATGGTACTGTACAACGAATAACATGTTTCTCGAAAATTTGAGGTTATGTTGAACGAAACAACAGGGTAAACTTCAGTTAATTTTTTCGCATTAATGTTCAGACGAGTGAAGTGATAAGAGCTACAAACGAAATAATGTCATTAATCAATTAATGATACATAACTGATGTTGATAATGTAAAAATTAACTCAAGTATGCTTACCTGTATAAATTTATGTTACAGTAGCTTTGTAAAATAAATGTACATACAATTTTTTATATGTACTAGTTTCGTTTTTCAACAATTAATCTTTAAATTATTAGAGCAAATGTCATTCGCGTGTTAAACAAGTAGCCATCAAGCGTGTATTTTCTACACAGTTTCATGCATCAAGAAATGTCGGTATATAACTGTTTGTTGATATTTCTTACAGTCATAACTATTTTAGATTATTCAGGGTAATTTAGAGTAGGAATTCTTCTACATATAACAATGATACGGAAACTTATAATGCAATAATCAATTTATCAAATTACAGAATATATCGCAATGGACCATCGGTAACGTGCAAACTTGGAATCGACTTTACTAGCTGCAAATTAAGAAAAAACAGAAAATAAATACTGCAACGTAAGTATCATTCTACATTTCTATATCATTGGGTCCAAATCTTATAAAAATTTCGTGGTTTCTCGAGTATTGATATTTGTTGATCTTTGCCTTTCGATCGAAGGACATTCGCGGTTTTCGATCATGATCTCGTTCGTAAATCGAGCCATTAGTTAGTACGAAAGCATCGATACGTATTAATTAGTTAAAATAATACCGAGTAGGTATCATAAACGATGAAAAAAAAAAGACGAAATCAAATTTACATGAAACGAGCAGTTGCAGACAGCTTCAGGCAACCATTTTGCTATTATATTTTGTAACGAAGCGAAGTTGCGTGTTCGTATCACAATTCGTTTCATATCGATTAGATTTAGTTCCTCATTGTTTATAGATTTTCAGTTGTTTCGGTATTTATTCGGTGTTATACGATATTGATCAATAACAATGTAGTGTTATAACAAATATATCATGGTCTTCGACGGGCAATTTTCCAATTGATCGATGCCAGTGAACATGTTCGATACTTTGGTTTCGAATTGCTCGAACGTTATTGATAAGTATATTATTCCCATCGCTACCAATAGTTATGCCTGGCTATCTTGTTCCCGTCTTTCCCCCACCATTTAGTTCGCACGCGTGCCGCATCGCGCGGCAGCGCTGCGATAGTAGCAGCTGATCCATGGTGCGGTGTGGAGCAGTCGTGTCCGTGCCGCGTTTCGGAGTGTGTTCGTACCGGTACGCGTAACCGACGTTTCTCCTCGCCTTGATGATTTTCATCGTAGTGATTCTCGATGCTTGGCACTCGTGACAAGTGACTGCCCCGGGACGTGCTATTCGACCGATTCCTCCGCTGACACGTTGCGAAACAGTGAAAGGTAAAGAGGACGGACCAGCCGAGATCGAAGACGACGAAGGAAGAGCAGCGGGAATCAGTTACGGAGCGTCCGACGCGAAAAAAACTGGGTGAGTGTTTCGTTACACGTACCACGATATACGGTGTACGCCGAGCGCCGTGAAAAAACGAAATCGCGTAAAATTGCTGGAACCGCTGGCACGTGCTTTGAGATCGCTCTCGCGGATCGATGTATAAGGCGCACACGTGAGACTCGCGTACTCTTTAGAGGTGACTGACACCTGATGCGTCAATGACCATACCACGCGTAGTACGAGTCGCGTGTACATCGTATTCTCTTGCACAGATCGCGATTACGCGATCTTTAATACGTTCGTGGCCAGCTACGCGTGAATTTAGATCTGCGTCGCGAAACGTCGCAGCCAGCGTCCTTGTGTCGGATTGCTCACGATAGTTCTCGTAGTTCGCGTACGATCGCCAAACGTAGTAGGACGATAGGTTATGTCGCGTAGACGCTAGGCTGTGTGTTTTTCAGTCGTGGGATTCGTGGGAGTGGCGGGTCTCATCCCACGATAGACATTCTCCTAATACGTACGTACGCAGTTAACGGAACGCGTCCTTAAATCATCGGTGTACAATCCAGTGGTGCTCATGCTGTATTTTTAGCTTTCCTCCGGCGAGGATTTTATCTCGTTTCTATGGCTCTAGCGCGCGCGATGCACGTTCAAGGTCACAGCTGTCGCAGTAACAGCGTTCCACAGTATAATATTGGCTCGTCGAGGATCTTCCTCTTTAAAAGCATTGCGGACGCTCACGCGATGTTTCCTTAAAACCGCGTTCGTAAAGGTCAGGAGTGCATCGTTTGTGCATTCCTAATGCGCCAACGATCACAGAGGATACCAGACGTTCTTGGTAGTTGAACTTCTGGCTATAATAAGGAAGACAAATTGACGGTCTTTAGGTTAGGTTTGACGGTTGCCAGGTTAGGATTGCGTCTCGAAATAGAAAAATAAATCTACGAGTAGAACGGTTTTATAAAGTTTTGTAAATAAATTTTTGCGGAGAAGATAGACACGCGTATTCAAAATTTGTTGTAAATCGTTAATGGTTATGTAACGAGTAATACAATCTAGGAGTAATGAAAATATTCCGTGGGAAAAAAGAGAAATTCATATGGATCAGCAGCATTGAAACAGATGAATCGCAATTACGTATTGTAGATTCGGGAGAGATTGCCAACATTAACCGTAAATAAAAGTGTAAACGTTTATTATATTACATATGCAGGACCTCGTTAGTTATTAGTGTAATTAACAATTTAAAACTAATTGAAACTGTCGATGGCTTCGTTCGGGAATAAATTCGTGAATAATCTCTACTATTTTTACCACTAATGTATTTTCCTTGTAGGTTTCCATCTATGTATGGATTTGGGCTGTCAATATTTCACGCCACGACGAATAAAGAGCATTTCCTGTTTTTCCTGTCGACGCTGAGGTTCAATAACACGTTCGAAAGGAGCAAGCTTGTTCCAATTTCATACGTCTTTCATTTAGAAAATAATCCCTCCCTGATGCAAACATAATTATTTTCGTATTTTTATTTTCGTCCCAGTCGAAGTTAATTTATAATTTTTAAGTCGAACGGTTAATGAAACAGAGTGAAACCAGTTATCATTCATGATGTCACGTCCAGTGTATGCAATTAGTGTTCTTTTATAGTACTGGCAACACAGTTATCAACTCGAACAGGATTTTCCGGTTGCTTTCCCACGTTTTCCATACTCGCTGTACATTTAACTCTCGCAACAATATTCCGGCTAACCTATTTATTTACACTGTTCTCTTGTTTCTATACTTTTCAAACACCCGCGCCTCAAATATTTCGTGCAATATTTTCTTTCTTTTCTTTTTTATTCGCGTCCGGTACATTCACCCTTTTGTTATTGACGTTTTAATGATGGCGTGGTCGCGAAGGGGACGTTGTTTGTTGACATACATTATTATAATAATAATAATTTTGATGTCGAAAATGTTGAAGAAAAAATATTAAATTTTTGTTATAAACTTTCTGAAACATGGACAAGATGTAACTGCACAAAAGAGAGGTTCTTGAATAACAATACGGAATGGTTAAAAAAAGAAATACAATTTAAAAATCCTATGTCATCATCATCACTATATAATTATAATAATATTTATATGATATTAATTATAATTATATTTATATGATATTAATTATAATTATATTTATATGATATTAATTATGATTATATGATACGATATTATATATAATTGTAATGATGATGATGATGATGACGTTGACGACGATTCGTATATTTTTTTATTTGACCGCACCGTGTCCAATTAGGCGTCGCGATGGAAAGCGTCGTATTTCAAGAACGTCGTTGCGGTCGCGTTTGTCGCTGGGAAATCGGTCCCGCGGTTCGTTTTTCGTAAATAATTATATCGTAAATAATGCGCCCAGCGAGCCCGCCGCCCACGTTTCGAATCATCAACGCGTTTCCGACTGCGCACAATGAACCGATTTCCGATATTTGAACGCGATACACCGCCGCGGTCGACGAGCTTGTCCATAAATCAGGAAGAGCACGCTGGGGGGGTGGTTACACGACCCCCTATGGCGACACAAGCTTGAAAAATTCTGCCCATCCAGTGTTTTTGGCCAACTTTGTAACTACTATCCCCTCTAATAGGATCTGTAGCTGTTTGTTTCACGGGGCAGGTCGTAGGTCGACCTGCAACGATATTGGTCATTTATATTTCTAATCGAATACGGATAAAAATTCTCATAAATCACGTGAACAATCCTTGATCCTGTAAAGTTGATTTTTGGTTACCAATTTGTAAAATAAAATTAAGCAAAATAATTCAGTCGAGTCCACTTAACCCTTAACATTTTTTCAAGTCCAAACCAAAGAGATATCATACACTTGAAAATTACAAAATACAGCAGTAATGTAAATGAAACAGATATTTAATTGAATTTGTTTGTTCCTCTATTTGTTTAAATTGTCCTATTTTTTAGTTAACGTAAACTTCAAATAAAACACTTAAAAGCGTTGGGTGGTGCTGGTTACAAAATTGAAATATAATTCGGAGTGCAAAGGGTTAAGGGTTAATATCCATCTTCGATGGATCTGATACATGGAATTATTTAAAAATTTCCCGTAGAACAGGGGAGCATCGAATCGAATCAAACACGTATATTAAGGAAAGGAAAATACTTTCTAATAGTAAATAATTAAAGAGAATGGTAAGGTTCGTAGAAAACAATGGGTCTCGTGCTCCATTTGCAGCGCGATGCGTTATTGAGGCCATTTATTATTCACGCTATTTTATCGGTTGCTTCTTCTCGCTCTTTTATTATGCACCTTTAACGCGTTTACTCTTTTCATTATTTTACGAGATTTCATTACTCCGGTTAGTTGTAACTTCTCGCGGGAATAAAATTCAAAAAAAAAGAAAGAAATTCTTGCCCGCCAAACATGCTTCGAGGTATTGTTTCCCAGCCATCGTTCCCTTTGATTCTTTTTAATGCAATTCCACCTTGACATCGAAAGGTGAGAATTAACGGTCCGTCCGGCGCGTTCGCGTTTCAAAAACTAATGAAATTGCCCGCACTTAGAGCTCGCTTGGTTTAAAAGGCCTGCCAGGGGACATTTAAACGTCCTTTTCCAGAGGCCGCAAAGGGCATTTAAATGTCCTCCGCGGCCAAAGAACGGATCAGCGTCTCTGTTAACGATAGCATCGATGGTTTTGCCGGCGTCCATAAAATACGGGACAAAGGTTTTCGCGACGCTCGAGACACGCGTTCGAGTTTTTAAAAAACATAATAAAATAACGAAACGTCACTGCGTCCCGTTCCACTGGGAACCTCCGTTATTTCTATATTCCGACAAGAAAGAAAAGCATTCGAGCTGTTAGAAATAGTTTATTTTTTAAGTTATCATTCTTTTTTTTTTCTTATCGTCTCGAGCAGTCGATGCTCGTCGAGTTTTCCCAGCGTCGTATCGGTACCCGCGAAAATTGGACGTTTCGTGTTCGATCGAGGTTCGCGCGATCGCGGTGTTTTTCTTTGGCGAATCGCTCGCACGAAGAACCAATCTCTATTTCACCAGATCGAACACAGACCGTGCAAAACCGAGTTCGATTACGAATTTGCGTCACAGGCGCCGATATATCGTCGCTTCGATCTTAATTGCCTTTTCAATCCCGGAATGTTCATTCGACTATCGAAATTTCAATTAAAATCATCGCCCGTTCCGATTACCCGGAACCGTTCCTACGGCCATTGAAATCCCCTATTTCAACGGCCCTGGAACGTTCCGACCAGCTGGATTTGCTTCCGTTTCGTCTCTTTCGTACGTCAACGTGCGATTGTTCCGCCGCGCAAAAGCGAAGACACGCCCTTCGCTCTGCTCTTTCTCGCGCAAAAAGATTCCTAAACATAATATTTTCATAGTCCGCGACTAGGGAAGTGTAGGAATTCTCGCATATTTGTAACGCGAGCCGTGACTAGAATATTCGTCTCGGCGCTCGAACGATGGAAACTATGCGCGCCTGGATCGATCGGGATTTCTTTTAAAAAATTTATTACAAAACTCTTTTTATTCTTTTGATTCTACGAAAGCGAGGGATTCGTTTTCTCGCGAAAGATCGTCGCAATTTTGGTCAATTGGAGCAAATACGCTTATAAGCATGACGCGATTTCTTCACCAACGTCATCCATGATTCTCTCGGGCGACTTTGTCGCTCTCTGCACTCTGTGTTAGATTTATGTAGGTCGCAGTCTCGCTGATCAAGACTTCAACAATATCTCTTTGTCGAGTGGAAATTAATTTTACAGCAGGTTCGCAGCAGAAAGATTGTTAACCAGTTGTATCGTGCTTCAAGCTTGTAAAAATCGAACGCAAGCGACTTTGAAGTCTCGATAAAACCGAAGAGTGGAATTGCAGTTTCGAAAGAATTCAATATTCAATTACGAATCATAATTGTTCGGATCACAGTGTTCTCGAATTCCTTCGATCTTTTAATTTCTTAAAATGTCTGGCTCCGCAATTCCGTTTTCACGCTTTCACGAAAGATCTCGTCCGTAATGGGGGAACTCTGTTCCAGGGCGAAACAAGCCGTTCGTTGTTAAACTCATTAACCAATCGTCGGCTCGCGCGATTATTAAATGGGTCGTGAGCGTAAAACGCGCGTTTGTTGTTCGCGTGCACGGAAAATGCTCGTGGGAAGGCAAATGGCGAGAAATTCTTTGCGCGATTACGCCGTTAAATATCGTATTTTCGAGGCGTTCGACCTGACGCGATCGTGGTTTCGGATTTTTACAGTTTTGCTCGAAGAAAAAAACCGAATACGCGATAAACGTGCACCGATCGGTGAACGAAACAAAATGCAAAAGGTTTCGCGAATGTTGCGTGGTTTTTTCGAGGGAATATTAAAAAAGAACTCCGCGCAGAAGCGGTTAATATCTCTCTACAGCCGCGGATACGAGTTTCGCGTGACCGTGCTCGCGTGCTTCGAATTACACGATGCGTCGAAACCAGTCCGCCGTTCCACACTCGATTAAACCGTGACGCGAAAGTCCTGGACAGGTTTTCGTCCAGAAATGTTGCTCGATCGGCCGCGACTTCCGTTCCAATCGCTTGGCGTTCTGTCTTTTTCGCCTTGGACAGGACGTAAACAAGTCTGATGTAACCACCGTTCCAGTGTTATCAATAACTTTCGCGATAGCCGCTGACACAGTTTCGGTGATATTAACCTTTGGACAGATATCCAGTCGATCGATTTCGTTTTCGATTCGACGAATTTCCTTTTTCTCATCTAGTCAGACTGATCCGACCTTTATACAACGTTACAGGTCGATATGCATTCGAAATGTCGTGTCAAAGATTGTTCTCTTTTTACTGCAAAAATATTATAATTAGACTGCGGATCTTTATGCAAATTCACATTTTTATTAATAGAATTAATGAAATCAGAGCTTTATAGAACTCTGTCTCAAGCCCTAAACATAATAATTCGTATCTTACTTTAAGTATCTCTAATATTTTTGCATATTAAATACATTCTGTAGCTTTTTGAGAATTCAAATTCCCCTTAAATGCATAAACATCCGCAGTCTAATTATAATCAATTCTTATATTCGTTTGTTCATCCACGCGAACGTTTCCAATCATTCAATTCTATTATTTAAATGTTCTTTACTTCTTGTAATTATTCACAGTCAGTCTCATACTTCCTATCATTCAATTTTGTATTTCCGTTTATCTTTGTTACGTAACTTCTATACTTGTGTCTATTTTTGTATCAATGGGTACTTAATCCCACGAATAAATAAATAAACGGACACGCAATTTAGTCGATTACAGCAAGTTTCGCGATGTGAAATATTGTCGCCGAGAAAAGAGGGGGGAAAAAGAGTAACGAGGCTTACGATGGCACTCTTCAGGAAGTGCCTTTCGTACAGATGGGTTCAATCCCCTGAGTGGTAGCTATTTGAGTATTAAATCTAAGACGAAAGAATCTGTTGATGGATCCGGAACAGTTGGATCTTAATAAATTGATTCCCTGCAATTTTTGAAGCTCTGTACCGAGTCCATGAATCACGAGTTTCTGAATGATAATATGTATTTTATTACCGTTCACTTTTGCTTCTGGAATGGATTGAACAATCTTCGTTCTCGCCTCGAAGACGCGGATCGCGCATATATACCGGCCATCAACGGAGTTTACCGTATGAATTTTTCAATGGGGTTCGTTCGCGCCTTTTTTTCTCTAAATAAACCCCGCTCCTTTGGCCGGATTAATCTCACGGTGTACTTTGGAGTTTCATTCGGAAGGTACGCGAAGCCCGGAACAAACAAAAAAAAGAAGACTCTTTCGTTGTCTGTTTAAATCGGCTTTCAGAATATTGCATTTCGGAGGACGTAATATGGTCGCGGAACGGTGCATTATTAGCTCTTAAAATTCTCTGCTCGAGATAACCATCGAGATATTGTGCTTTGCGACGGAAATATTGCCGAGCCAAAGGTATATCCTCGCAGCCGTGTCTCGCGTCGCGAAAGGATATTATTGCGAATTAAAAGTCGTACTTTACTTTTACTTCTCGCTGTGTTTGTCACGGAAACTCGATATTCCCATTTGAACATCCAAACATTCCAGGCGCAATAAATTTCTCGATATTACGAAACATTTTCCAATTGGAAATCGGAGAGACTTTTCCCGTTTCTAAGGTGGTCCCCCTCGACGAGATACGAGCGTCGTTAGTTATCGAATCTTCCTTGTCCTTGGAAAGCATATTTACCCTGGGTGGACTAAAACCGCTTGAATAATAGCTCAAACAGCGTGTCGACGGATTAGTGAGCGCGAGGTAATCCGAAGTGACGTTCGCGCGGGGGCGTAGCTGGCCGCGAAAGCTGACGCGAATTTCGTACGAGAGAGACGGACAAGAAACGCGGACAACGAGGTAATTGGATCGCGGTCCCTTTTGAGGGGAATCCGTCTGGTGGATGCCCCTTTTAACTCGGTTTGGTCTATCCGGCGTTTACTTGTCCCTGGAACGCGATTCCTATCCGCGGATGCGACCTGCGCGAAACTCGCGATCGAGTCTCCGACTCACGCCCACGCGTACTTCCGTTTTCCACCATTTTTCGGAACCGTGATACAGTTTGACCCGATCGTTGCGTCTGAAATATTTATTTACTAACTGTACGCCTCAACGTGCATCGTAGAAGAGTAGATGAGCATGATAAAAGTATTAATTATAATATAGAGTCAGTTGCACTAATATGGAACACTGCAATATTAAAGAATCGTAAGTGCATCAGCTTTGTGTTAGCTTAATTATTTCTTCAAATATTAAATATATTTATATCGTAAGAGGTTCGTAGATATTTTTCCTTTAATATTTAAATACAATATTTACGGAAAGCTAACTTGGACGTTACTAACTGAAAAGGCTGTAAAGGCTGCTTACAATATTCATGTATAAGTATAAATATAATATTCCACATTACGAGCACTATACGCCAAGCATGGAAAATGAGAAGCTCAGTAAAAAAAGCAAACATTTCCCAAACCGTTATCATATATTAAATTTTGCTGTTACCAGTAAGAAATTTCCTATAAATTCATAATATTTAAGTTCTCATATAAACTCTGCAAGCAAGTGAAACACGTGCACGAAACAAGCATTCCATATGAAGGCAACAGACTCTACTATATTAAAGATAAAATACGATCTTGATAAACGAAAAGAAAATTACAATTGCGGGGGAAGTAATCGTAATAAGTGGTCGTATCAATTTAAACAGTCGTCGGGAATTTGTACGATAAGTTTGGAAGTCGCGAAGAGAATGGAAGAAGCTCCGTGGGTCGAGGAATCATTTATGACTTTCGAAAATTCATAGCCGTTCTTATTGGCTTTGTTACGAGTTTATGCGTTTACATAAATTTTTAGTAACTCCGTGCCTCGACTTCGCCTTAAGATGTTCGTGAAATATTAAACGGAGCGGGAGAGGAGTTGGTTTCGTTGCAACGGTGGTTCGCTATCGAGGAGGAAACCGTGCGTTTCGAGGGAAAAGAACGACCATATCGAACCCATGGCGCGTACGAAAGCACCCACTTCTGAATTGCCTTCAATTTCCCGTGGCTCCCAGGCCGGAAACGGCCTTCTGATTCGAATGGCCGGTCGTGGGAGTCGATGTTTTCGTGTCGTTGCACGTTCCTTACTCGCGGACCGGTCGATTTACTCGCATGGAATTTATCGCCGCCTCGATGCACATCGGACACTGAATATCGAGTCCATGATTCGAACATTGGCGGAACTTTGCCCGCTACTTTCCGAAATCCCGAAGCACGGGGAGTGGATCCTCCGGTAGCAATCGGGGCAAATTTATTTTACGCGCTTCGAGCGCGGAGATTCGCGATCCGCTTCGAGAACCGGACTTCAAAATTTGTCCACAATGGACAAGCAACGTGATCTTTAACCCATGAATGGACTCTCAATCTCAACTGAATTATTTTACTTATTGTTGCTTTTACCAAATTAAAAAAAATTACATTTATTAGTTCGTTGATTACCGAACGAAATGAGAAATTAGAAATTTAATTTTCTATGGAAAATCAGTTTGCAGGGATGGTTTCGCGTGTTTGTATTACTGGTTCGAAGACGATATCACGGTAAAACTCTTTCATTATCCGTAAGATGCAAACCAATTTCGGTGGCCAAACAAAACCCCGAGCGTCGATCCGTCCGGAACGCGGATCGATAGCGGATGTGTGCTAATATGCTTGCTTTATGCGAGCGTACCATTGTGCTGCATCCGCTATCGATCCCCGTTCCGGCATGATCGTTGCTTGGATTTTGTGTTTGTCCTCCGTAAATCGGTTTACGTCGCAACGAAAGCTTTCTTCATCGCGATACTTGCAATATCCGTAATTTTGCTGCGAAAGGAAGATGATCGAGATCGAAGCAAGGTACATCGTAGCAATCACGAGACGAAACTGTATCCGCAAGCTCGACATGGAAATTTAACACGCTAATAAATGTAAGACCAAAGCACATCTAGCTAATCCTTCGTTCTCGTTGTTATAACATTGTACACTCTTGAAGAGGGGTGAATGCAACCAGTGTGAAAACGTTGGGTAATAAAGTTTATTCCCATTTGCATTTGTATCCTGCGTTCATCCCACTCGGCGATTCTACGTACGCGGCTATTTCCAACGGATTATAATTGAATTTTATGCAGTGCATGCTTTCAGCTATGCGCAACTTAAATGTATATTAAATAGGCCAGCTAATACGCGTGACGCTAACCTGTAGTTCATACTCCATTTAATTATGCGGACGTAAAATAGGAAATTATCGATGTCATGCAAATGCGACGATGAAAGTCGGTCCAGCGCGTTGCTAACGGTGGCAAATACTACTTTTATCGCTGGAAATAGTATTTCGCTATTTAATCGAACGATCGTTCATCGGAGGACATTTTACTAAAATTTAATGGAATTAATATTCCCTCCGTGTTTCTAAATTATCTCGAACCACAGACTCTGGGGGTACGTTTCGATCCAAACCTGAATTTTATTTTTTTCTATACGAGGTTCCTTGTTCACTGATATTCGTTAACACAAGCTCCCTGTAAAATTATTTCCTCAAAAAACCTCTGGAGTCTACCAAGCATTTTAATCGCGAAAATCACGTACTTTTAGCGGGTGTCGTCGAACGAATTTGTAAATGAAATTACGAAAAGGAAAAATGCTCGTCTCTGGATTTCGATCTGTCGATCCCAAAGCGGTCTTCGCGACGCGTCGAAACGGGTAAAATTGTTTCGAACGCGGGGGTTAAATTTCCTGCGAATCGTCGAAGCCAATTCGAACCCGTTCCGCTCGGCCGTGAGGCGTTCGAGTTGAAATTTCCCAAAGTACACGGTCGACAAAGTGGCTGTAACCGTGCGCCGCAGTTCTGAAATACACCGCAGCTCGGTTATAAACATCGAGTCGTGCTCGCAACACAAGCGAAACCCGGCGAAAGGACCGTCGTTCCGAGTTCGCGCGACGTAGGTTTTCCCTCCTCGTTCCCGTTTCGCTATTCGACCGGGTTCCACGACGATGTTTCGCTTTTACGTTCCCTTAACAACGACGAGTTGCACTCACGTCCCGTGTTCCCCCGCGTTTCCTGCTCTTCGACGACGATCTCTCCCTCTCCGCGAACTTCCAAGCCGCCCCCTTTCGACCCTCTCCACCCTTCACGCCGCGAGAAATCCCCTCGTGGACCGTGAACGAACGAGTTGGCCAGCCTGTTAATCGTAAACCTTTTTCCAACGCTAGTAGCCTCCAGTATCCAGGGAGATCGAAACAGACTGGAGTAGCAATTCGAACGATTATTGTCCGCGAAAATGTTCGGAGCTTGCACGAGATTAATTCGATATTGGGAATTTCAAAGTACGAGTATGTAAAATACGAACTTGAAATTCTGATAATAAATAATAAAACCAAGCTAGAAACGCAACGCAGATTCGCACCTATCAGTAACTTGATTTTATTATTTATTATTAGAATATCAAGTTCGTATCATACGATACGACCTCGTGGCCCGTCGCGCCAGTAAAGAATTAAATTAATTCCGCTGCATTAGCTCGACGAGAAATAATGCAATTCCTTTATCAAATAATTAGCTATTATCATCGGAACTGCAGATCGAATTCGATTTACCGACGATTAACGCCCCAATTTCGCGCGGGGGGTGTTTTAAATTTCTTAACAGCTCACAGCGCGTCGAGCTAAGGGGAATTTAGGGTAAAACATCGAATTTTAAGAGTTTACAACTAAAATTTCTGTTAAGAAATTTCCTCTTCTCATCCAAATCGATTTCTTTACTTTCGTCCCTCTTCGACGCACTGTACAGCGATTTCGGGCGAAAAATATCTCGTTTGGGTTAAAACACGCGAGGTTAAAGCAGCGAAAAGGAAGAGTAGCAAGAAAACTAGGAAATTAACGCTCGAGCGTGAGAGTCTTCATATTTCCTACGTTTTTCCACCGATTCGATTCATCCCTCATCCCAGATATTTATTACACTGTAATACCAATATTTTCTCCAGTCCCAACTTCGACGATGTTCCAAAATATAAAATTACGTTATGTTTATACTCTGTTTCTGAGAGACGTTGGCGCACGGGACACGTTCGGTTTGCGACGATAAACCGACGTGTATCGACAGCGTCGAAAATAAAGAGCAGCTTGTCACGCGCACGTATGTAAGTCGCGACAAGGGGTGGTTCCGCAAAAAGCGCTTGGAACGCGTCCAATTTTCGCTCCTTGCCCGACGGTATCTCGATTCCCTTTGTCCGTTACAATGGACCGCGGTCGCTTTGTGAGCGGCGCGCTGCGTAATTTTCGGTCGCCTATTAGTCCACGGAACGAAGAAATAATTTACAACGGCGATTCAGTGTCCTCCCCCGTTCGAGGTCCCGACGGTCGACCCTGAAAACGACATCTTTTCGCCCTCTTTATTATCCGCTTTCGCGCTTTAATCGCGTCGCGTTCGTCGCCGGGCTCTGTTAGTTGCGACAATGAAAGCTTCTTAAGGGGGTCTTCCACTGTAAAATAATTTTGACTTCGTTGTAGTACAGGTAGTAATAGTATTATAGCAACAGATGAGGTATACGAGTAGACCTTACACTTTATAAACTTTCGTGGCCCAATCTGATTGTCACATCGATCGACAAAATTAAAAAAATTCAAATCATTCTAAAAAAATTATTTTTAGTTGCGGGGGTCGATTACAATAATTTTTGGTCAATAGACATACCCCTGAAATTCTATGCATTTTCGAGAAAAAAATTCATTACCGAATATCTAACTTGACGTTAGAAATGTTGCTCCGAAATTTCATACTTGTGTTTAAAAAATTATAACTTCTGGATGTATTAATGGGGCTTTATAAACCCTGGAAAAACACATTGGGTGAAAGATGTATTCGTATACCCCGTCTGTGGTACAATTACGGTTCTGTTGTTTCCCCGGGGATACCGTGGCTCGTTCGTCGGTAACACGAAACGGTCCTTAACGGGACGTCACAGGATTACGGGCCGCGCAGGATGCAAGGTCTACAAGGCACCGGGGAGCAATGGTGTATAATGCTCATTATGCGTGTGGCTCGTCGTTTCTGCCAACGAGTTAACGGCGAAACGGAGTTCGCGTATTTAGCGTTGCGTTGCGCCAGAAGTATGGTAATGGCAGCCGACGTACGTAGCTGCCAGTTGCATCTTCAGTTTCGCGATCGTGCCAGCGCCGTACAATCGTAATTTCGCTTAAACGATTCTTCCAGGGACGTTTAACTCGTGGTCCAGACTGATTTATAATACATATAAATTTTTAATAAATTTATAAAATATTTTTCTGCTTCGACGAGTCGAACAGTTTTTGGAACAGGCAGAACTTTGTAACTATTCAAGGAAGAATGTTTGTAAAGACTGTACATCGATATTTGCTAGTCGATCCGCGATTCGATGTTGGATCCTGGTAACATCGGATTCCACGGTTCGATAGTAAATCTTGGAAGCGACGCGTCGCCCGGACAGGGTCTGACAACATTCTCCCGGCGAAGCTGCAAGTTTTCTCCTCTCCAGCGACGAATTACGTAATTCGTGAACCGTTGCGATCTCCATTTTCCAATACGGTATCGGTAATACGGGAAGCCATGCATCAACGTATCGCGCGTTGTATCTGGGCGCACGTAGCACGAAGGAAATCGACTTGCACGCCTGTCTTACCAAATTGAAGCTGCTTCGTTCACGAGTTACGTCAAGCACAGACAGCCGCGACATACATCATGGCATTGCACTCGAGGCACCGTCTAACAGGTGCAGGCGGATCGCTGTGACCCGTTAGGAAACCTATTCTTTCTTGCCGCTCGAATATAGATCGTTCCCTTCGTAGAACCGGTGACTACGAAATCAGTTTTCTCGGTCACGTAGAAAATGTTCGGGATTCGGGTCGTTTTACGGTCGTTTCGCAGAACAGGGCCATTCGAGTCGTAAATTCGAGCAGCTTAATGTTTAAAAACGAGTCGTAAGGTAGCTTGGAACTTCACAGTTTGTCGGTTTCGAATAAATCTGACGCTCGCGCGAGTTTTCTTCGGCCTGGAAGTACAGTGTCAGTGGACTTTCGTGGCTCGAACTGACTATACTGAGGTGATTTCAGCGTACTCTTAATAAAACAAAGCTAGAAACGCAACGCAGGTTCCTATGTGTAATTATTATCAACGTTGCTTCCAAAATATAATCCGAGGTCCTGTAATTTATCGAGATTAATAGCAAAAAGTCTCTCGACGGATCTCTTTGGTATTCCAGATTCAGTTTGTCGAAATTTCGAAGATCGTCCGTCTAGGATGGTCTAGTAGTCGTTATTGCCAGATGGAACGAGCATGATTCCGCACTCGAATCGAGCCGTGGAAGCAGTTGCATGGGTTCGCGAGCACGCGAGGGTGAGCCCCTCTTCTCGGATCGATCCGCGGGGCTCTTTATCGTCGCGTTACGAGGAACCGTCTGCTCGAGAGATTCCAGTTATCTCGCAATTCCCGCCAAGATACGCGCGTCGGCCATACACTCGATAATAAAGTCGCGGGGGGGGGACGATGATCGCGCGGTCGAAATATGCTCGTTAAAGCCCAGTTCCCGCGTGTCGCGCCTCTAAATGATCGCCAATGAGTCCCCTTTACGACTTCATCGAACGTTTGCCGGGGCTTATTTAGAAGCGAACGACAGCGATTTCATATCTCGTAAAACCGCGGGCCCCCCCCCAACTATGATCAGAAATCCATTCGTTTTTTAGCAATAGAATATTCTCGATCGTGTTCCAAAACACTGTGCGGCGAAGGTTATTTTTCCGCTGCATTAGGAAGCGTTTTGGAACGTTGCCAAACGGAACGCGATGCGTTTAAGTGTTAATGCTTGCTTCCGGTTTCGCGGTGATCGGTGCTGAAAGTTGCCAGGAAACTTTTACATTTGCCCCCTCCCCCCTTCCCCCACACACGGTAGCTTTCGTTCGCGACTTCGAAAAATGTTGCTGTTTAAATTAGTCGAGAAATTTATTGCGTCGATATAAATTCTCGCGAAGTCTGTTGGCAACTTTTTTAATAATAGCGTTTCGAATCAAAACAGATCCGACTCGTTGCCTGTTATTATATCTGCCCGCGGGGTAAGAATAATATTTTAAACGAATTTCGCGGAATGGCGAGATTGCTTTTTCCCAGTATTCGTTTGCGAACTATCGCGAACGCGGTTGCGTGAATTATGTTTCAATATCCGAGCGAAAAAAAAAAAAACATTTTCCAAACGAAATAGAAACGCGAACAACGATTACGAATTTCTCCTCCTCGTCGATAACCATTTTCCGACGAGGGAAATTCATTTCTATCGCGCGCAACGGTTATTAACGGGGGACATCTATTTCAATTGCTAATAACAGTTATACATTTTATTCCATTTCTCTGCTATGATTCGTTTTACGTCGTCGATGTTGGCAGTTTCAATTTTTTTTTATAGATCAAATTTGTAAAACCTGAAACTTGAAAATACCTTAAAACGTTAGAGGTTTTTAAAATTAGATTTAAAAGAATGGAGAAGTTGTGTGCTCGAGGGTTGAATATACAGTAGGAGACAATTTTTTAGCCACCCTAATCGTCACTTGTATTCTCTCAGAACGTAATTGCTGGGTGTGTTCTGTTTGACGTCCAATTTACGGACTACGGTTCTCGAGTTCTTCGTTCTGATTGACTTCCTGCCCGAAGTTAGAAGTTTGCGAGATACTCGGGGGTTCCCTTCCAGTGGATTTCCGTGTAAAAGCCACGATAAACAGAGGCAGTCGCGAATCGAACGGCACATGGCCCGTGAATCGAGCCGATCGATCGACGCCGACGCCGACGCCGCCGGAACCGTAATTCGATTTTCTTTGTCCATTCACCCGATTGAGCATAATCCAATGGCGGCCAGGGCGATCCTTTTGACGTACGTTTAACCGTTTTTCGAAGGTTAATTCGATGGATCAACCTGTGCCCTGTGCCCTCCTTCGAAAAATTATTAATCATTCGAATTATCGAGTTTCCAAGGGTTGGTTTCGACATAAATTGCCGTTACGAATCATTCTAGTCGTCATAGAATATTTATAAATTCTTTGGGATCGAGTTTTTGCGAGCTCACGAGGGTCCTTTGTAAGGGGAACGGCGAACGGAACAACTGCCATTTTTTTCCCCCGTTAAACGACGAAACACACACGCTCGCTCGTCTGATGAAACGAAGCGTTTTTCCAGTATAACGAGTCCCTTTAAACTGATGCACGATATGACTGTACAAAAAATGAGTTCGCCAGTTAGAGCACACGCTTTCGCGAGAACCGGGCGGAATAAATTGTCGCGGCGGAACATTTTGTGCGTCTCGCCATCCATTTTCTAGGTAAATGTTTTCTAAGTAAATAGCCTCCTTTTTTCCTTTTTTTTTTTTTGCCCGACGGGCGGGAAACATTTATCGTCCCGTAAAAAGAAACGCGTTGCATTGCGTGCAAATCGTAAAATGTTTCATCGTCGGGATGGGCCGAAGCGAGATAATGCAACGGTATGGAACAATAACAAGTACCGCCTCGAACGTTCGCGAAATTACAAAAGCTGCGGGAAACAATTTTAATTTCCCAGCCAAGAGACATCGCAGTTCCTCGTTCTTGTCTCTGCATCTTCGATAGATTTAATTTTCACGCCGCGACATGCACCCTGTTATTAATATCGCAGCCCGTACACCGATTCGTTACACGCTTGTCTGCGAAGCTTAAGGTACGCCTACGTCGTACGGGGAACGCGGGCGGTTTCCGGCGTTCGCATTAAACGCGATATCGGGTATTGCAGCCTCCGCGGAATCGTCGTTCGCGAAGGGAAGCAACAGTTGCAGACGCGAGGCGTTCGCGCGAATCCGTGCAAAGTGCAAGGCATCGCGGAAAAGCATCCGCGTGTACGCCGACTGCTTCGTAGGAAGACGCCAGGGGCCGGAAATGGCGGTTGGCTCCGAACCCATTCGATACCATAAATTATAAATGCTCTCCTAAGCGAGACTGCGCCTGGAAATTCGTGGCTACGTTCCCTCCGCACCCGCGGGCGCTTCTTTTTATTGTCGAGGTAGCATACGATGGAAGAATAGGGAATTTATTTTGCAATCTACTCTCTCTTCTCCACCACTGCGGGTCTCTGGATTATTCAAAAGTGGCTTTTAGCCCTTTCGAGGCCAACCGAGACCGCGGTCGGCGCTACAATCCCATTCCCGCGCGCGGTATATTTTTCCCCCGGATTCTTCGGGTAATTTTAGAACGAAAGGATTAAAATTGTACCGCGGCGGTGCACGTAGAAGAAACTGTTCGTAACAGGTGCGCTTGATTCGCGCGGTATCGCAATTATGCGCGCTTTGGGATACCCGGGCGAGAAGGAATCGATTAAACTTAAGCAGGCGTGAGATTAGTCGGCTGTAGTTCGCACGGTTACTCGAAATAATTGAAAGCATCGTGTTACATCGTCGGGTTGGGCCCGTGATACGTTGTGTAATAATGCGTTACACGAGGCCGATTATCGAGGGGAAACAAAAACGACCACGGCCACGCTGACGTTTTAACGCGCGATAATAAAGTTTATGTAAGCGGAACGATATCGCGCGGCGATAAAAAAACGACGGGACAACGAAGCGGACGAGATTCGACACTGTTTTTAATTACTTGAACGCGATACGGCTTGCTGGTGTACCTCTCTGCGAGTATATTAATGTTTGAGTCTCCTAGCGGACTTCAGTGTCCATTGACAACTGAGTTCCACTGTGATTTGATATCTGTTTTGGCTGTGGAATAACAAAATTGGGAAAAAGGTCTCTTTCGAATCTTCTCAATTTTGCAATCTTGTTTCATTGTATTAATCTGTTAAGGGGTTGATACAAGGGTTTGGATTCGACCTGAATAAATTCACGAGAAATTGTCCCATCGAATCGAATTTACCTGGTGTCTATTATAGTTAGAGAAAGCTGTAAATGACGCGTCTGATTGGTGACAAGTTCTTGATGTCAAGATTTACAAATACTCACTCGTCATCAAGTCTTATAGTATATTAAAATCAACACATTTTTACACGTTTCATGTACGAACAAATTTAAACAAAATTAACTAGTACACGTTTGAAAAATTATTTGGAATTAAATGAAACGTGAAGGGGTTAATATCTGTTTCGATCCTGGAATAGCAAAATTTACTAAAAAAAGAGGCTCTCTCGGACCTTTTCACTCCTTGTCGTACGATTTAATTTATGTGATCTTCAATCTTTTTCTAAATTTATTACCCTCTTTAAGGGGTGAATTCGTAAGGCTTCACCGAAAGTGCAAATAATTGTATTTCGAATAAATTCAGGAGAAATTGTTCCCTGGAATCGAGTTTAACCGTGTGTCTACGGGTTCCTCTGCCTTGTTCGCTTCTCGATCTTCCCTCTCGTCGTTAGTCGCAGCTTTCATAACCCTCGAAGATCTCTGGTACGTGACGAGCGTGCGATGCGTGCACACAGAGGGGCCCCGTCGAGTGGCGAGACCACGTTCGAGAACGGATGTCAGCGTGCAACGTTACCCTCGTGTCGCGTTCCCCCGTCACAAAGGCGAGCACGACATTGTGCAACAAACCGCCCCCGCGTCCATGCTCACAACCGACGGGGGAACCAAGTATGCCGCCACTCGACGAACGTTCTCGTGCGTCTCGATTCAGACGCCAAAGAAGTTGCGGGGCTCGTTACAAGCGGCGTTCCGTGAGCGGAATTCGCGACGCGGATTGGAATCTCGATCCACGGTTGTTTTGATTTCAAAGCGTTCGCCGGTGTAGACCCCCCCCCGGTGGTGGCGTGTCCCGAAAAACGCTTATATTTTCTATTTATTCGGGAACCAGGCGTCCCGAGCACGTACGATATTGTTGTCGAGTTCTCGCTGCGACTTCCGATTATCCGGGTCACTGTAAGTTATCGGTTTTACGTCATACCGTGGCTGGGAGAGGCGATAAGCAGCAGAAATTGGGTAAACGCAAAGGGATTTTATTCGAGAACAAATCGAAAGTAGATTTAGGACTTGGAGTTTCTTCTGTTTCTATAGAAACGCGGAAATATTGTTCTTTTCGTGCCAGGACTCTGTTTTCCAAAACATAGAGTGTCTTTTCTCACGTGATACGTCGCATTCTCATGCATCGAACGTCTCATCGCGAAGAGACACGGTGATTCGAAGGAGGTATCGCGACGTAAAATCCAGGTGAGCCTGAAATCTGCCTTTAGCGACGAACGAAGCAGAAAGTATAGGAAAATGGCCGAAGCCTCAAAAGAACTGGGGTAAATTTCGCGGATCGAGCGTTTAAAAGGGCCCAGGGAAAATTAACGATCTTTTCCCACAAAAATTGATACTCCAAAAAGGTCGAATTTTGAAATACCTAGGTACAGACACCGAACAGAGAGAACTGGGTTCGTGCCTCTCGTTTCCCCCGGGCCGTAGAGACGATGCAGCGTTGAAATTAATCTCGACTGAAATTCAATTCGAGCGCGGGAATTATTTATGGAGGATCCGAAGCGTGATCGCGTAGCGAACGGCTAGGTCGTACAAATCGCGAAGGAACACGCTAGCCGTAGCGCCAGTTCGAGTTAGCTCTCGTTGGAAGAACGACCGATGGTAATTACGTAAGTCGAGCACGCTAGTTTGGGCGCGATCGACTTGGATTTTAGGCCGTCGTAAATCTTTGGGGAACGATCGACGTTTCGTCTACGGAATCGCGTTTCCAGATAAGGCTTAACCGACAACTGGGCGCGTCCCTGGTCGCGGCGAAATTTACGTTTTTTTCCCCCCCCTTTAACAATTTATCGACTGTTTTTCAACGTCGACGTGGACGTCTCGTTTCGCTATTCGCTAAATAACGATTGTTTCGAAGCATTTCGATAATGCTCCGCACGAAACTACGGAATTGCCGGCGCCAATTAACCTCTCCGTAATTCATAGATGCATGAATTATTCCACGTGTTGCTCGAAATACGTTTAGTTAACTCGCTCGGAATAGTTGAACTAAATTAATGTAGCGTAATTGTCCGAATTGTTTGGAACTATTTCGCATCGGAACGCTCAACGACGCTGACACGATCCCAGAGGGGATAGTTGAGCCTTAGAATTTTAAATATCGAAACTTTATTAAAAATTTCGGAAAGCTTGCGACCAAAAAACGGTGTTTCGAAGTTTTCGAGGCTCAACTGGACCGATTGGGAGCGACTGGCGCGAATTGTTTCTCCGCAATTGGCCGGCGTTCGTCCGCGATTCCCCGAGGACTTAACGTTTTACGCGCGTTCCGTTCGATTGGACGAATCGACGCGAAACGTCAATGTCGATTCAAGATAGATCGACGTTCCCGCCGGACACCGAAACGCGTCGAATTAAATTATAGAACGTAGATGATTCGTTGACGCGGCGACATCGAGCTGTCCGTCGTTCCAAAACGTCTGGTTTACTCGTTTCGAGTATTCCGCGATCCAATTAATAGTAATTATCCCCACGGCTCTGCCGGTGTTCCATATTCTGGCATAAACGAGCAAAATACTTGGCAACGAAGGGTTTCCGCGCTGGCGTTTGGCGAATCTGTAATAATGGAGCAATATTGTAGCGTCGAGTGGCGCACACGCGTGTAACGAATCGGTTGCTAGCCAGGAGAAGAACGATCGAGGGGTGAGGGTAAATTTGCAAGCGGCCTGTTGGGTGGCAGTGTTCCGCATCGTTGTTCATTGTTTCATTGAAGATCGTTAACCGTCGTTAGCGGTTGTTCGTCCGCTTGTCGGCGTCGGTTTGTGGACCGCCACAGAAGCCGCGTAACACGCGGCAAAACCGTTCCGTTGCGGGGACCGCAATTCGCTATCGGCTGCAAACGTTTAACGCAGCAAGGGGCAAAAACTATGGCGATTCGCGTTTGTCCGCGATACGCTTAAAAGCTTACTTTGACGCCGCGTATCGCCGAACCCCGTCCTCCCTGTTGTGTTTTCGAAGTTCTTTGAAGGGATCAGCAAATTCTATGCTTTGAACCCTTTACCGGGGCCGGAAGCGACGCTATCGACGCTTACAGGACAATAAAAAAGCCCCAAACTCGTTATAAAACTCCCTGAACGGGTACGTGATATATCTAGGTGAATAATTTAGTGGACTTTTAGGACATTTTAACGCGTTTGCGTTGCTGTAACATTTATAATTCTATATAGGTTTCATGGCCCAAATTGAGTAGAATTGCAACGCTTTTGATGTAAATTATTTGTACATTTTTGCAGCCGATTCAAATTTTTACTGTTCGCGAACGTGATTTTCTGTAAAAAACTGGGCATTTGGTATCAAATTCTAGTTAGATTCCAATGTAAATAGGTAATATATCCATAGCAAAGGTGATAGGAAAGAATCTTCAGTTTCCACTGTCTTAGAACAGTCTAACAACGCGTATTAAATGTAGTTAAAATTTAGACGTGTGCAGTTCCGAAGCTACTAGTGTTTTACCCATAATTGTGGCATTGTTAGAAGCGGCAAGGCTTCCCCTTTAAAATGGCTTTTGGTTTTTGACGATCCGACTTCCCGTTTCGGAGATATCGCAATTTATGTAAAGGGGTAATTTTTTTAATTCGTCTATCTCTGTCTCCGTCTAGCGCGTCGGATCTCTTTGTCGCACGTGCGTCGTGCTGACCTACCCTACGAACGTGACTGGCGTGACCCAGTTTCGCGTAGTATTTCCAAGAATTTACTACGCACTGATTACTATCTGTGCGCGCGCGAGTTCATTGACTTCGCGTCGATGTCAACAAACTTCGAAGCCTTATATCTCCGTAACTAGCCACCGCATCGACTCGAAACTAAAATCGCTATATCTCCGGAACTAATTACGCTATCGGCTCGTACAAACGCTCATTTTAAAGGGCATTTCATCCTCTATCCGATGACTATAAAAACTATTATTATTTATGCTATATTCTATGTTTATTTAAACATTTACTTCGACGCTATATACCCAAAGAAGTTTCAGCAATTCCTATTGATCATACGACTGGTGTACGATAAAACTGGATAATAAATTGTTTATTTAATTGAAAATTAATTTAAATTTGTATACAGGGTGTGTGCATAATATTCCTTTTAAAACGAAAATTTCAACGTTGTTTGCAAATTTTCTGTACGATGTTAAAGTACTAAATATACAGATTCTTAAAATACATGCTTCGAGAAAATATATGCCACATAAAAGACAAAGGTACCTTACGAATGAGCTTCAAAACACAACTTTCTATACATATAATGCAAGAATTAGATGTACGTTGCCTCGCAAAAGAGAGAAAGAAATAGTGTTTAGTGTTCAAAGAAAAGCCTAACGAAACAGATTAAAAATGACCCGAAATCCCGTCACGGGCTTCGCAAGAACCAAAACGTCCCTTATCTGGGATAAGTTTGCGTCAACACGAGGAACATTAGCGCGGTAGGATTTGCTTCCCGTGTTGGTCCCCGTTTAATGAAATTATGCGTCGTTGTGTTTCTAATGAAACGAAGCCCCCGGTATATCCTGTCGTAGCCATATCTCCGCGCCCAACTACTTCTGGAGCAACTTCCTTTATCTCGGCTTAAACCGTCCCGCCGTTAATGACTCTTGCAGCGGGGACCCGGGGTACGCCTCGACTCGTTGAACTTGGTGGAGCGACGCTAATAATAGAGGCTGGGGAATCCGGTGCAGTTCTCTCGTTTGCAGACGAACTCTCGTTCGGGACTCGCAATCGTCACCGCGTCGCAAATTGGCACGCGAACGTGTTTCCCTTCAAGACGACTCCGCTGGTCGCTGTAATTTCGCTGTTCAGGGGCGGTGCTGGGCTTTACAGAGGTTGCTGGAAAAGATGACGGGGGGAGTTCCGCGGACAAAGCACGGAAACCGGGTGGATCACCGCACTGTCTCGCCTCTTGCGACAATCTGCGTTAGGGATACTTGCAACGGATTAGTTCCTGTTTCTACGACTCGACTCGTCGATGGACTGGTGGATTTAAGAATTAGGTTACTGGGTGTAGGGTTAGGGACACTTCGATTGAATTGGGAATCTCAGGATTTTTTAATGAGAACACTCATGATAATTCAAGATGATAACCAAAACAACATAATAATTTTGTCCACCCATCGTCTACCTCGTTTCACGAATATAATAATTGTCCGTGATAACGTTTCTTTTGATTGATGCCGGGGTTCTCGGTGGTTGCCTTTAATTCGCGCAAAGTTTCGCTTGTAAAACCCTTCGGGCTGCAAAGCAACTTCGCCAGCGAGTTCGCCAACACGCGGTAGACGTGTTTATTTATTGTTCCTGGGTGCGGCGTGGCGTGGCGCGGAGCAACGATGTATTTTGTGCGTAATTCTTGTGGGGAATCACTGCGCCACGGTCACCAGGGACGACATTAGCAATGATTTGTTTGCGTGCTAGGGGCAATTGTACGGGGAAACTCGCGCGAAGCGTCCCGTTCTCCATTGGCGGAGCCACGGTTCCGAATAATTCTCCTTAATATCTCCTCCTTTTTGGCGAGATAAATGTTGCAAACACTCGGATCTTTGTACACAAGCTCGTGATTTAAATTCTTTTACGCGAACCCCAGCGCGATAACGAAACTGCATTTATGAATTTTTCTGGTAAAAATGCTCCGAAGCTCGACGATAATTAATTTATTTACTCTTTGATATTCGATCTATCGCGTGCACGACGGAATTGAGAAAATAATTACCGCTCCCGTGCAGGGGAAATGCATTTGTGCGGATCCTCTAAAATCGAATTACCGAACGGGGTCGCGGCTTCCGCGGTTGACAGAATTATTAACGTCGTTTCCAGTCGAGGGCATTCTACTAATTTCGTCGAGGGGACGTTCGTTTCTTAAATATTCCCTTCGCGCAGATTCTCGAGCACTAAAACAATATTGCGTCTCTGACGTTTCCACCGTCGCGTTGGATTAATATCGCGGATGTCTTGTCGAGTCAACGTCTACCCGAAGGAAAATGAAGTTTGTCGAAATGACGGGTCAGCAGGTGGCGGGATATCGTCCCGTGGTACGTCGATCGAGCAACCCCGAAGGATCTTGCGCGGAAACTAAATTCGGTTTGTCTGTACCCAGGGCGTACCGTTTGCCCTCCAGATATCCCAGTAGCGAGTTCGTGGAACGATCTGGCAAATTTCCAGCCACTTCCGCCTCCGCCCGGTACGCTCGACTGGCCAGGATTCGACGGTCGTCATTATCATTTTCGTTGCTGGCAACGCGCGGTTCGGGATATCCCGAGATCTGGCCCGCCGTCGATCACCGCCCGTTGCGAAAAACCTTATCCGTCTTTTTTATGCGCGAGACGGAAATTGAACAATGAACGGGCGCTATGGTCTTTCGGGCTCGTTAACTCCCGAAGATCGACACGGTTCGGAAATCTTCGTTCTCGCGATCCTCCTTTTAGAAGAATTACGAGAGAGGACGGCGGCGACTCGCTTTTTCTCCCGACTTGCTAAGAAGATGTTCAAGGGGGGAAGGAGGACGCTGTCGTTCGGGATCCCTATTATCCTGTAATGCGATTTTGTCCCTAAGTGCATCGGTGCGCTCTTTCTTTTGGAACGTCGGCAGTTAGTTCTTCGGAATAAAACGATTTCTCGGGGTTATCGTTACCGCGGAGGAAGATAGTTAATACGTTCGGATGCTTTATTAACGCGAAACAGTGTCGATGGTAATTTCGAAAGGATGATCTCTTCGTCCGAAACTGTTGAAAGTGTGCCCACGAGTTTCGAGCGAGTGACATGATCGATTGCCGGGCGATCAGTTGCCTAAACATCGCGGCGGTGTTCGAGGACGAAATATTCATCGTCGTGGGCGGATATTAATCAAAGTAATGATCGACGATTACGATCAAGGTGGCTGATGGTTAGTTGTCACGGACGATTTATGATTGATAAACGAATTAATGGTTAATTGTTGCTGCAATCGTTCACCGCGATCGAGATTACAGTAAACTTTATTCGTCAGCGACGATCGTTAATCGTGTTCGTCGTTAATCCTACTCGACTAATGATGCAGATGTTATCTATTTAATTGATTCCCGCTAAAATTTTCGCACGCTGCGTTATTGTTTTCCGAATCTCGATGGAGAACTCTCGTTTTAGAGAGGTAATTAAATTATTTCCGCTCGTAATAGGAAAGTAATATTAAAGAGATAAGTAAAATTTTATTCCGTCGATGTTTATTTATCTGTTGTTTAATTTGGTAATTCGCGTTATTGACCCGTCGAATATAAAATATTCATTTAATCGACGCCGGTCATTAGCGAGTCGCAAATTATCATGATAGGTTAATCTCATTAATTCATTAATATTATTTGCGTTTTCCAATGAAGTCTTCGATTTAACGATATTTAAAATCGCTAATCCGTATCCGGTGGATATTTATTTACTGTAAAACAATGTTACGATATTTGAATCTGAAACTTCGAGCCCATTGCCCCCGTGGCCATGGAATTCTAGGAGTAGGAAACTCCCATCGTGTACGAACAAGGTCCAAAGGTCCCTGACGCAGGGTGCTCGATGCCCTATTGTGCACAGGTGTGCAAATTGGGTTTTATTGCCGGGAATTAGGCAGCACCGGTTCCCGGGAATTAATTTCAATCGATCGGGACTACTAATTAAGCGCTTTCCGATTAGTTCTTGTCTTCGGGTGCAGATTATCGTCGACGTTTCTGACGATAATTCCATCGAAAATACCCGGAGACGTCTCGAAATGGAATTCGGTTCTCCCAAGCATCCTCCATCTATTCCTTCGACAGAAAATTCTGGAGGCTCTTTCATCCTGTCGGGGCGCCAGATTTATGACGCGTCGAGTCGAGCGACGGGACAGCCTCGAAAAAAGAACGCCGCGATTATGAAGTCTCTTTTGGATTTATTCCCTGTCGGGGCATGACGAAAGTTAATTCCGCGGGCTCGTAGCCCCGTGAGGCTAAGCAAAAGCGCGAGAGCCGAAGTCAAAGAGCATTAGTCAGGAGCGTCAGAGTTCCCCTCGAAATCGCGTCGAACTCGAAACTTTGAAGTCGCAGCTACGGAATGAAATTACGACTATGGCTGATGCGACGTCGCTGCTGTTCTGGCCGCGTTGAAATTCAGATTCGAGCGTAAATAATGTTTCGAGGATTCGTTCGGTCGTGAAATATTATTAAAAATTTTGTTTCGAGTTAAAAGCCGTGGGTGGAACGCGAGCGGATGATCGATCGAGGGTAGAAAATGAGGAGTTCGTTAACGCGGTGGATGGAGACTCGTTGATGCATTCCCGAGGTGGGAGGGTAGGGGGTGGTAGAACTTAAACTTTGCTCGAGTTTCGGTACGGTGGGAGTATCGAGGAGGATCCTTTGGAAATGAATTCCTCAGTTCGTCGGAGCGAAATGAAACGGGCAACGAGAACGAAAGTCCGGAGGAGGCCGGGGCTACTTGGCGGATCCTTTTGATTCGGTGAAAGGCTTCCCGTAGTATCTTCAAAGAGTTCCTGTTGCCCGAGGTATGGCCACCGGACCGTAAAAACAGTGGAGGGAACTCGCTTTTAATTTCGCCGGGCGCAAAGCCGCCGTCCGAGGCGAAGTTAGGTGCCGTTAAGTCGGCGCGTTCAGACTTCGGGAGTATTAGGTGCCTCGAGATTACCCCGGGTTCGCTCCTGTTCCTTGGGAATCGGTTTCCCGCTTGAATTGCTTTTTGCTTCGCGGCGTTTAAGCATATAGAGACGAGGAGGCGTTGCTTTCTCTTCCGCCTCGCGGACGAGTTGCGCGGATTTTAATTGTTTTTTTTCCCCCTCGCCAGGAAAACCTCGGTTTAAAAAACGAGCGAATCGGTTCCTCTGTTGTGTGAAAAGAAATTGTCAGGTTGTACGACAGAATCTATTCCTAGTCGTTAAATCGAACTGTTTCTAGATTTAGGATTTCTTTTGGAGAATTTACTTTGTTTCGTGGAAAGATTCTTATGGAAGGTAGTGTACGTGAAAATCGTGCTAGAACTTTTGAACAGCATTGTACGTTGACTAGTTAGACTCTGCTTCGGGTTCCGTACCGTAACGAGAAAAGAAATTGTTCACGAGGCTTACCGAACCGTGATTCGAACTCGGATCTCTTTGCTAAACGACTGCTTCGTCCGGATAGGCTATTCGGATAATGAATAGAGTCCTTTCTTCTGGGAAGCAGAAGACCAGACGACGGGGTTTTCATTAAAACGTAATGGATGGTATTACACGAGATATTTAGATTTTTCATGAACTATTTCGTTTCTGATTATTGGGTTTCGAAAATATCGAGATCTCGACGTTTGGGACGAGACGTATGTAATTAACTGTACAATATTTTATTTAAAGTTTACATATAAAAGTGCTAATTTTTCTATGTTGTCTGATAATAGCATAGGTTGAACAAAAGATAGGGAAAAGACCAGCTATAAATGTTAAATGATGATTCTGTTATTTTGTATTCCAAATTCTCGAGATTCTCGATATTCACAATTAACAAGATACTTTCGAGGTTTCGTCTCGATCTCGAGAAAAATAGACACTTTGCTTAAAAATTATCAGCAGACGTAAGAAGGGGGAGTTTTAACATTTTTCGTGAGGCAAATGGAGTCTACAATGCATAGCTAACTGTCTCCGAAACGTCGACAAAATGGGACGCGAAGACTCGACGATATCGCGAAGCACATTATTAGTATCAGCGTACTGAAATAGCCAATTTAACGTAACGATATCAGCTTTCGTTCTCCACCCAGTACCCAGTAGATGGCTTCGTTGTTACGAGGCATTGTACTCTCGAAGCAACCCGGACGAGCCCATCTTCATCGAGATATTTAATTTCTCTACATTCAGGATAATTATGCACGTTCACGTAACATTGAAAAAAAAAAAAAACAGAACTTTTCCGAACGTAATCGCGTTAACGTTGATAACGTCGCGGGGGAAGCAGCGAAACAGTCCGGATGGTTGGTCGCTGGTTCGAAAACGGAATCGACCGCGGATCAGCAATTTGACGTTCGAAGGCAGTAATTCGAGCGACAGGAGCGTGCATAATGCGACGCGGTATCGAGGACGAATTCCGGTGACGCGGCGGCTGTAATCGCGTCAAGAGCGTCGTGTTTTATGCACGGCGACAGAAACGGGACGGCGAGCCGTGTCGACGACGAATCGAGCCACGGGGCTGCGAGATAGGATTACGTTACGGTTCGTCGGCCTCGAACACCCGGACGCGGAAGCTGCAGCAACGCGCGAGAGCGTCACCGTAATCTATGTTCCGGCGAACTTAATCTGGACGCGCGGAAAATTGACGAGTCCCGCCGCGTCGGAACGGATACGATACCCGGAAACGAACGCCTACGAGTCTACCGACCTTCCCCGTCATTATCAAAGTATCCAGGGAAAATGAAAAGTCAATTTAAAAAAATCTATCTCAGAGGATCGATCACCCAACGTCTCACAAACCTTTGCAACGTAGCAAGTAGAACGTGAACGTCGATTAATTTTTAGTCAGCCACGAGCCTCGCTCGACCAAAATGTCCGACCCAGTATCGTATTCCTTGTAAGATATTTTTCCCCACAATGCAGATCGTTCGATTGATACTCTGGCGAACTAGTTTTCTCGGCACGATAATCCGTTTCCTACGAAACAGTTAAATAACAGTTACGTAATCTCTCTCCCAAGAAATTATTCAGGAAACTGTTCCGGGAGGTCTGTGGCAGGTCTAGCAAAACGAAGAAATCATTAAACTGTCGCGTTACGGAGGAATACCGAATAATGCTCCGTCCGGATGAAAAATGGCTGCTTTAAATACTAGTCGAACTTATCGGTAACGGTGTTTTATCGTTTCTGGGATCCGCTAGATCTTCTACAGACTTCTTTAACGCTTTCCACGGTAACTACTTCGTAGAAAACTACAAAATTAGTGTTCGATATAGCAAGAAATGGCTATTCTCGAGCGTGGTCCTTTTCAAAGGAACGTAAAACACAAGGGTGACCGACCTTGAGCGAAGAATTTACACCGTCGAGCCCCCTCGCGTTTTCACCCTCGCGTTTTAACGAGGTGCTTTCCGTGCAGGGGCGACGAATGTGGGTCAAGCATAGGGTGAAGGCGTCATTAACCCCCTCCCTTCGGCTGAAACACAAAAAAAAAAGGCTTTTCTTGCGCGCGAGCAGTCGTCTGCGAACGTCTCGCGTAATTCGTTACTTATCGATCCCAACCCGGGCGAAATTGAATTAAGCTTTTCCGTGCAGAAAGACGGGGGGAGAGACAGGACGCGAAAGGCTCGAAAGGGAAGGAAGAAACGAAACGCTCGGAGATATAATATCATCGACACCCGGGGTTTCCAATTAGTCGTTTTGCTGATTTCCTAGCCGAGATTCGATCCCCCGAGCAGAGCTCTTTCGAGGGGAAAAAGAATTTACCAAGGGAACCGAATCCCTTTCGAGAGGAAATCTGATCAGGTTTCGCGCACAGTCTTTCATCAATATCCCGTTTGCGACACCTTCGGGGCGTAATTTTGTTCCTGGTTGCTTCGCGACGAGGAACAAGCAGAGTTGTTGACAATTCCGGAGCTGCCGCCCTGTTATCATAGCTCGCTAATTCGTGTTTTATGTAGCGTCCCGGCGTCACGGAAACGCGCCTCCGTCATTAGCCCCCGAGTGAACCAAGCTGCAAGGGATGCAAATCCAGCAACACAGCGACTCCCACGCAGTCGTGATATCCCTCGTAGCAATCGGGGCTGCTGGCGGGGCGGCACGATGGGGCTCTTACGTCGTGTACACAGAGAACCTCCCTCGCGTCGCGATCCTTTGACTACGTGAAAGGAATTTCCCTGGCATAGCTTGGTTATCGATAGAATGCACGGTATGCGGGGGAGGACGCGGTAAACTGTCTTTCCGTCCTCGCGGAATCAACGCAATAATAAATGGCACGGCGAAAGAAAGCATTCCCGGGACCATGGCCTGTTAGTTTTGTTGTTCCGTCGAGCAAATTAAAACGTTTCGATGAAATACTGGACATTTTTATCATCGATTGTTCGAAGTACTTTTCGTCGTAATTTCTCGACGAGTGCCAGAAAAATACGGATAATCGGAGTGTTCAAATTTTTGAATCACATTCGTGAATCAGATACTCTTTATTCGATGTTCGAACGAGCGTTGGCGAAAGCTAGTATAAAATATTCCTTATTCGAGGATAAAAAGATTAGCGAGTTTCCGATTGAGAGCGAAAATTTCGCGAAAATCCAGGTCCAAACGCCGTTGAAAAAGGACGAGGATTTGTTAGCACGCCGTTGCGCGCAATCCTTTGAAGAAATTTATAGAGAAAAGGAAGACGTCGTCGCTCGTGGGCATGCGACCAATTAAACGGATTTCCGGTGTATCCGGCGTTAATTGCGATTCAGTCACAATTATCCTCTAATTACTCTGTGAGTCACGGCTGTTGCCCAGTAATTCGACGTTTCTCCAATATTGTGGCAACGTGAACCTTAATCTGGGATCTACTCCTTGAGGGTGGCTGAACAGGAACGTCAACATTTGGGTCGCTTTCTCGCACCTGGAATGGTTCGATAAATTTATCGACCGGTAATTACTTCTATATCCCTTTGATTTTCCAGGCTCTTGTTAACGTAAAGATCGATACTAACGAACGTTTGCCTCCTCTAAATATTTAACAAGTCCCTCGATCGAGCATAAATGAGATATACAAGGTGGTCAAGTTGGAATAACAGAAATTTCAATGATATAATAAATGACTACAGATTATTCACGGTTAAAATGAACATTGATCGACATCCTTTACGTTTAGGCCTCGATTCTCGTTCGAAGGCGTCGGGAAGAACAGTTCGCGTTTGATTTAACGCTCTTTCGATGTTCCGTTTCGTTTTGCACGCGATCCGACACGGTGCCGCGTAAATTCCGCTTTATCTGACTGCACGTCTACGATTCTCAAAAGCGAGAATCGCGAGACTATTCCCAGGATAGTCCCTACGCGATAGAACCGTGAATTCACGGTATCGACTCGCCTCTGTTAAGAATATAACGTAAATTTTAACGGAGTCGAGATTAGAATGGGTCTAAAATTCTTGGATATTTTGGTTTCGTTATCGATAGATCGACTGTTACTAATCTTGTTGAGTTTCATCATTATTCGACCAACTGTATGGATAAAGGCCTGCAGGTTGATATTGTTTACACTGACTTTTCTAAAGCATTCGATTCGATTAATCATTCAATCTCAATGTTTCAATAATAATTACTCAAGAAAAATTAATGTTACATCTGGTGATCCACAAGGTTTAAATTTTATAAACGATAATGTTCGACTACGTAAAATCCACATTTGTAGTTCCCTGCATATCACATCTTTTCTACTAAAGGGTTTATTCCCGTTAATAAATGAATAACAATAATTTTACTATCCCATAAATTTTATTTTACTTTTCGGGTGATCGATTTCTCGTAAACGTTCCGTCCTCCTATTATTTACGACAGTCGACGGCTCTCTAACCGTGCGTGTATCTCGCCGTGCAATTTATCAAATGCTGGCGAAATCTCGCTGGTGGGTCGTGGAAGTTGGTTTCCCGGGCGGAATTTTCGTTCGGTTCCGGTACGGACGGACGATTTTCGCGACCCAACGTGACGCACGTTGGTATCCTCGGGATCGTAAAGACGAGAGGGACCCGTCTCTGTCGGCGTCGCGGTGAAACGAGAGAAATGCACGGGTATTGCGAAAGCATCCGTGGAAACTGACCGCCGTGACGGTGTTTGGGTTATTTCACTCGGAGGAAAGCGGCAAGACCACCGGGGCTTTCGGTTCCCTGCCTCGAATACTCTTCAAAGAACCAGGGAATGCTAGTTTGAAAATCCCGTTTCTCGGATACTCGAGTCTAACTTCTATTTAAACGTCAAACTTCCAGTATTGACTGTTGCGTTCCTCTCCGCCCCCCCTGGAACCTCGCGGATTCTTTTTCCCCTCGCTGGACCGTTTCGCGTTCTACTTCCGGGTTCCAAGCCTCGATTCTGGACGTACAACGAACGGTTACCAACATTCCTCGAAAACGATATCAATTCCATCTTGTTGCTTCGAAACGTTCGCGATCGGGAATTCCGTTTCACCTTTTTTTTCTCGTTACTCTTGTAGAAAATTTCTCCTCGTTTCTTATCACGAGTCTCTGTAATTTTTTAGTTATATCACCGAATGCTTCTCGACAAAAAATTCGTTGGTAAACCGCGCGTACGTACGCCAAGTTCGAGAAAAGGAAGGATTCCCGTCGATCGGATTTCGATCGAGGAAACAGTGGTCAGTTCGCGGTTAGGAACACCAGAGATCATTAACGCGAACGCGGTGAACCAGAACACGAGAGTCGTCGAACTCGATGTCCGTCGATTATTACAGCGAAGCTTGTAAACGGAGCTGTTTTTCATTAGGTCGATATCGATTGCAGCTTTAACGATCCTGGCGGAGGGTCAGTGTCCTGCCAGATCGAAATAACAAGGTTAATTAGCGCACGTGGAACGTCTAGTCGAAATCCTTCTATTAACGTTGTCGACTGTGAATACCGTTCCATTACCGATCTACTTTGTCGTCGAAATATTCCGTGGATGTGGCTCGTTGGGTCGACGAACTTAGGCGAACGATCGCGTCATAGACGCGCGTAGATTTGCTTACTTAATGTTTTAGAATATTAAACAGTTTTTTAAACCAGTCGTAAGAGTTTACGTTGGACCGTGAATTTCATTCTGTAAAGATTTGGAACCTCGATTACAATAGTTTGTTTTGTTTATTTGAAACGGTAAAGGAACGGTTTCCAAAGAGCATTTCGCTCGGTGACACTGCTATGGCTCCATAATTCCAACGTAGGAACTTCTCGAGCACAATCTTGCCTCCGAGTTACATAATTCCCTGTTATGTAATTCGTTCCGGGTTTAGAACCTCGTAGAGAAGACGATGTGCGCTTAGATTATAGATGACTGTTACATTTTGCTGTCCTTGTACAGTATCGACCAGCCGCTCAATCGTTACGAAGGTTCCGTGTTCTCCGACTGTAGTTTATTAAAGGATTTCGTTACCGTTTTTTTAGAAGCAAGAGTTTTCTGATTTTATTTGTTTCTTTGATTTTTATTCTACCTTGCTGGTGCAACGATATAAGTAGAAAAGTAAGCGAATGTACGCTTCAATGTTTTCTTACTGTCCCAAGAGCAGAGTAATTGTCAAAAGGTGGAAGAACGGAAAACAAAGGGCAAACAAAACGCGGAGAGGTAAAAATTGGGCTAACGACCCGAGTAAGAACACCGAGAGAGTAGAATGGGGGCAAAAATGGAGACCATCTTGGGGTTTAGTTACTGATAAGACAGAAGATAGATTAAAGGTATGAGTGACCAGAAAGGTTCGCTGGATAAAACATAGACGAAAGAAAGAACAACAAAGCAACGAGGCAAACACAATAGAGAATATCTTCGATTAAAATTACGATAGACTAGAGTTGCAATAGATTGATTTTCTAGCAACTTAATTTCTCCAACAACGCAAGAAAAAAAATTCTAATATTATCCACATATAACTCCTGAAAATTTCCACAAAATTAATATTAATTACAAAACTACTAATCATATTGTTCACGTCGTATAGAAAAATTTTAATAAAACTAATTTTACGATTAGAAATCGTTGAATTTCGGGGTCCATCGCGGAGTTTCGTATCGAAGAGACGGGGATAGATCATTGTCGATCCAATTACACGCACTTCTCCGCGGGATCGGCGTCGAACGTATTCGAAATGTTTACTCCGTTAATTAACGCCCGAACGTTGAAGCGGTCGCGTCTAAATCTCTTTTGGCCGACGACAGGTGGCTGCCAGTAAAGTTAATCAGAAACAATTCGTTTCGATCCCCTATAAATTGGAGCCACCACCCTCTAATCAAGGGAGGAACACGGCAGCTTTTGCTCGCAAGACTCCGCCCCGACGCTAACGAGTTTATCGGGAAACACGTAAGGCGGTCGGGCTAATTAATTAGACGGAACAATTTTCTACGGATATAAGGAGGGAGAGGGGGCGGGAGGACCGGCGTCGTTGTATGCACAGCCAGTCGACGTCGAACGGGCCCTCTTAGGCGACGGAGGAGTACGTGTACACACGTGGCTGCCACAAGTCGATAAATTATTCAGGAGCAGGACGAACCGCCGACAGGCGTCGTGAGCTAATTAACCTCGTTATCGCCGTGCGCACGATGGACCAAGGGGTTGAACGATCGGACCTGTCCTCTGCCCTATGGCTCGATCTTACGCTCCGAGGATCCACTGTTGCGATCTTACTCGAAACCAAAGTCCAACTGTCACTCTTGAACACACTTGAATGGCGAAATAAGTGAGAAATGTCGCAGAGACGATCGAGATACTCGGGGTAGTAGTGGAATTGTAGGGCTATGGGTTGTGTGATTGAATAAAATTTTAATATTTAACTGTATGAATATTTAGTTCTTATTCTAAACGCGAAGATATGTCTTAGAGATCTGTTTAGTACGAGCATGTTTCTAAACTGAAAAACGAGAGTGAACTTACCTTTGTATAATAAATACCGTGATCCAAAACAGGAAAGAAATTCTAAAACGTCGTTACTGGAGATGATTTTTGTATCATCACGAGGCAGTTAGGAAATTCAACAGGTTGCATTTTAACTTTTCGTTCGAAGCAGGCTGTTAATAAAATAGAAGAAATTTACCAATATTTTCACCGATAAATGGAGAAACAATCGAAACGAAACATATAAAATAAAATCGCAGACAGAATCGCAAACTCCGTAGAATTATTACCATAGAAAATGCGTGTTATCGTAGAGTCGGAGAGTTGGGTTCGCAAGTTCGGCTCGATATCGATATTCACCCACGCACGGAAAGTTCCCGGCGTTATATTAACCGCGATAGCCGTAGGAACAAGAAGTTGCCGGAACGGTGGCATATTTGAACACGCCCCCGCTATTTACCGAAGTTTCGAAAGATCTTAATTTTCTTGCCAGGTTGAATCGGATGCCTTGGAACGCGGGGATAAAGCGGTCCCGTGGTAACGGAAACTCTTCCAGGGTGAACGCGACCTTTCTCGAAACTTTTAACCGATCAAGATACGTCGCGAGCAGAGTCGGACCGTTTCGCCCGGTCGACGACGATTTGAATGAAAAGGTCCGGATCGAATCGGTCGTGGCCGGCACTCCGTAGCTGGATGTTTAATTTCCCAACGATAGGGGGAGGCGGGAGGGGGAGGGAAATGGATTCCCTCCGTCGGCGCGTATCAATTATTTCGCGACCCGGGTAACTTTCCATCGATTTCCTGTCAGCGAAACACCCTTATTTCAAAATCAACGGAACTCGACCGCCGGTAGTCGTAGAACGCGGTGAAATTAAATTACCAGTGCATTAAAATACGACTGCGGGGGCGGGTCCCCCGTGGCTCTCGCGACTAGAGCTTCGCGTTACCGCAGGGTAATCTGAATTATGGTTGCCCGGATACAACACTCTTCGCCGGTGAGCACGTTGAAGCCAAAATTCCGCGTGCACCTGCGACGACTACTCGTTCGTACATTATTAGTTGGCCAAACTTCTGCTCGACCAGCAATTTAGGATCGATACGCTTCCAGGTGGAATTTTTTATTCGCCGAGCCTCGCGTTGGTCCAAATTATTCGACGTTATTGTTTCACAGCAAACACGTGCCTTCGCTGGATCGGATCATCGATGTGTACGACGGGTAACAGAAACCATCTTTCAGACGGCAACCATTAGTCTTTTCCTCGTATATTCAGTCGCGACAGTCGGTTTACACGCGACAATCGGCGCAGACCTTCGTCGGGTTGTCCCCTAACTTCGTCTTGACTAATTATAGTTCGTCTTTCAAGCCCTAACCGTGTTCCGCGTGTCTCCCTTTCCGACGATGATAAATAGACAGCTCTGACGCGTTGGACTCTATCGTAAGGCATCCCACCTTTATTTCTCCCTCGAGTTTCTAGATTTCGATTACTATTTTGAGAATATTTCGAGAAATATCAGAATCGTATTTCACAATAGCAATAAAGTTATACTCCGGTTACCATGCTCGTTGCGTCAAAGAATCTTTAATCAAAGAACAAGAGCGGATCCCTGGTTTTGTAAACAGCATAAGGACCTCGGAGATACACGTATGATAAGCAGTTTCACCGCGGTAGCATAATGGTACGATATTTTTCTGACTGTTGCGTGCATGTACGGCGCGGTCTGGTGGAAATGAAAAAGGAGGAATCCTCGGTCCGGTTTCCAGCTGCAAACAAAACGTCAACGAACAGGGTTGTCGTCCATTGTCTTTGTAGAATTCTTTGGGATTTTCTGCATGACGGATCGTTGCCTGTTCACGGGGATAATTTTAATAGCTGCTTCGTACACAATTTTACGTTTATCCGTTCTCGTTTACGATAGATGGACAAAACTTTGGCAAAATATTTCGAGGATTACAGTGGGCGGGAATTCTATGAAGCTCTTTGCACTTTTAATGGATCTGTTAATATTTGTGCATTTTCCATTCCAGAGGATTACTCTTTAATTTTGAAATTGTCCTTCTGGAGAATTCACGATTTTCGTTATCCGCGAGTTCGATTCCCCGGTAACGACGGGCATTGATCGAAAGACGTTATCCGTTAATTGCTGTTCTCGCGGCGACAGGAACGCTGACTCATTTCGCTCGATTGGCGCCGTTTCGCGTATAACGCGAATACGCGAATCGAACTGCGATCGCAAGCAAAATCGTTGCAACGATCGTATCGTCGAAGACCATCGAATAACAATCCGGGAACTCGCTCGCTGGCCGAGTCCTGGGCGATTACCGACGTTCTTTTCGATTATTACGAAGCGTTTGTATCTCCGTCGAATCGCCGGGAAGCGTTTCAAAATCGCCAGCGGGAAACGAGGATGGAGGATCGTACAGCGAACGGTTCATCGTATTGTTTGAAATACATCGCGATAAAGCGGATGATTCATCGGGAAGAGAGCGTCTTTAATCCGACAGCTTGATACTTTTCGTTGAACGAAGGACGCCGAACAAAGAGGTCCGTTGCCCGGAGCAAAAGAGCGTCTGGTCGGGGGGGGACGACGTCGACGTCGGATGCATTTTTCATCGGGAAAGAGATTTTTTTTCCTTTCCTCTCCCACCCCCCCCCCCCATAGAATTTCAGCGAAACGGATTAGACTGCGCGCGCCTTTCTATCTTTTCAGGATACCTATAGTCTCGCGGGGAAGCAACCCCTAGAGCGTCCCTTTTACAATTTATTCCTCGACCAGTCGTGCTTAAAGGACTGGAAACTCTGATTTTGTACGAACCACCGCTCGTATTTTTAGAGCAATTAAAAATAACTACGAGGGGCGATACCTACTTGTCCCATCAAAATTTCATTTATTTTATATCGCACGCGTGTCTCTGGTACAATTTTCAGCCGCTTTTCGGTTACCTTTGTTTTCGACTAATCCGCCGCGAATCTGCAGTTTTATACGAACGGGAACGGCGATATTTTCGCGCGCAAATTATTCCACCGCATTGTATTCGAGAAATTCGGAGAATCGGGGGTAGCCAGAACGCCGGGGATGTGTTCATTAAAATCGCAAACGTGCGACTTTACGCAGCCCCCGCAGCGACTGACACTTTTTATCGCGAGCCCGAATCAACGTTCCAACGCGAGGGATTAGACGAAAAAGGGGAAAACAAATTCCACCGCCGCGACCTCAGTTTCTCTCTCCAAAAACGGCGTGCAAAAAAAAAAAGAAAGGGGTAGTTTTAACGCGCCCCGAAAGCTGCCGCCTGCACGCTGGGTCTACGAATCGACAACAAGAAAAATCCGAAAAATCCCAGCGGGTGAAAATGCCAGCCACGTATTCGGGCACTCGAATTTTTTTCAAATTATAAGCGCGGAGGAAGGGAGACGCGTCGAGCTGTTCAGCGCGGGGAATTGTTTAAATTTTTGGCGGATAAGGGTCCTCTTTGGACTCGAGTCATCGACTCTCCACCCTAATACAATGTAATTCTTTAATTTGTATGTAGAAGTATTAATAACAGAGCGTAAGGTGGACTTGCACCATTATAGTTCGAAATGCTTTGCTAATTTTGTTTAGTGACTAGCAAACGTTTCGCAATTTCTCAGCAAAGTATAAACTTACAAGTAAATCGATTTTGATGATAAATAGAAGACAGCTTGAAGGTTTAAAATCCAGAGTAAATTCAAATTTGAAGAATTATAATATAAATCTTAACAAAAGTCTGTGACTCGGAATATTTTATTTTTAAAAATAAGAAGACATTGGGGCGGGAAAGAAAGTTCCTTCCGGGGGCGTTTGAACAATGGGACTGGACAAAAAAAATTGTTCGAACCAGAGAGAAGGAGGGGGAGAGTCAGGGTCGAAGGTAGAATGAAAAATGGCGGCGCGGGTGGAAGCTGGATGAGCGATGGAAGCGTGGAGAGAGACTCGGACGCAGGGTGGCTCGAATCGTAGGAACGGGTAGAGAAAAGCAGCCCCCGAAGCGTCCCTTTTGAGGTTAGGCTTCCAGCAACAACCCCTCTGTATCGCCGTGGGGTTACGCGTACGTCGAGTTCCAAAGGTAGTAGGTCACACGTAAGCGTCACGAGCTCACGGAGGGTGATTCGTCAAAGTCGAATCATCGTGGTCTGCGCGCGAGGATAAAAGGCGAGGAGTCGCGGTGAAACGGGGGCCCCGTTTGATGTCGCCCAGACCTCGATGAACCCTCCTCCTCGCTGATAAGCGGACCTAACGCCAACTTTCGTCACGCGAATACTCAAACGTCTACGTCGTATCGACGAAATCAACCCCCATTATCGTTTCGAAGTTGTTCGTTTTACGTTATCGCAAGCATCATTAACCCTTTGGGCTCCGAATTATATTTCAATTTCGTTGCCAGCAGCTGTTAAATGCTTTATTTGAAATTTACAATTTAAATAGATTCAATTAAATATCTGTTTTATGCTGCAAATGGTTAAGAGGGCCATTCCTTTTCTCGATGCAAGATTATCGAAACGAAATTTTCAAGAACCTTCGAACAAGGGATCTTGAAGACAATAGACAACCTTACTGAGAATCTAAAAGAATCTAAACTTCTATTGGAAATAGTTTAAAATAGTCTACTAAGAAAAAAAAAATAATTAAAAATGTGTACAGTTAAATTGGCGAATAATCAAGTTAAACGGTCAAACAAATTTTCCCAGACGAGAGCGACTGGTTTGCAACGGTTCTCCTATTCGTTTAACGTTTCTAACCGCGTATTAACAGGGATGATCGTTAAGGGTGCGCCCCTTTATCGTTCCATTAGCGTCGGCGCGGTATACATTTTAATTAATGTCTGTATTCGTATGCGCACGTGCGCCGGCGTTAATTACACGTTATCGCGGCTAATTGCTTCTTAAACCTTTTATCGCGACGGGAGGGGAGGAGGAGGGGGCAAAGAAGCGGAAGTGGAAGTGTCGGCGAGGGTTACGGGAAAAGCGTTTAGTTCCAAGTCCGACGACGTAGCTTCCACTTCCGGGTTTATGGCGTCCGCTCGAGTTTGAGAGCCCTCTCTAGTTTGGGGGATAAAAAGCGCTGATTATGCCTCTTCGCGTTCCTTCCGTTTCGAGCTCTGAAACCTGCGCGTCGAAATTATGACGGAATTCGAAAAATTGTCCGGAACTAATAAACAGTGGTAAAATAAATGGGGTTCTTTATTAATTTACGTTATATTATTTATCGTACGTTAATTCGATTAGAAAAAATTTCTATAGCTTGACAAAAGATTTAAGTACACGTACAAAGTTTGACATTTACTTGTTTACTTTTATTAAGTTTGTTTACGACTTTTTACAGTGACTGGAATTCTCTGTAACTCGTGATAAATTTCTAGGTGACGCAAGCTGCAGTCGCATCCGGTGCCCGAACAAAGCTGCTTCTGCCATCGATCCGATCGGCGACCGGTTCCACAGGTAGGAAACTGATAAAACAAACCAGTTATCGAAACTCCTGAAAATCAACGAATTTGTCCAAAGAGCATTAAAACGTATAAAATACGTAAAGGATCAAGAACATCTTGCTCGATGTATCGATAACCTAATAACCGTTCGGTGGCCGTAACTTTTCATAAATTTTCCTGGCGAACCTGGTATCCCTTCGACGGCGTAACAAAGCGAGCGGCTCTCGAGTTCGGTCGTCGTGGAACGCGTAATTGATAGGATAACGAACGAAATCACTCGTGTCCGGGGGATAGCGAACGCGACGTAATTGCAAAAAGCGATCGCGTGTTCTAAACCACGGGGTTAATAGAGAGAGTTTAATGGTTATTAATCGCATCGAACGTACAGAGGTATCGTTAAAGAGCTCCCGTTTCAGTCCCGTGAATTATAAACGAGCTGCAATCCCAACAGCCAGAGTCCCGAAACGAGATTTCGCGTTGGACACGAGAATCGATGCGTTCACCAGCGATTTATACGCCGGCGAACGCATTAATTTTCATTTGTCCGCGACATTTTCCTCGCGACGATCTCCGTTGATTCTCGACTCGCGAGAGTATCCGTTTTGGGGGACGATTGACAATGAAAAAAAAAGAAAAAATAACAGGCGAATATTAGCATACAGTGGAATATCCGTGGTTGCACTAACCGGCAGGAAATTTGCATCATAGCTCGTTTCGCGCGAATTTCGTAATGGATCGAGAATGAGGCACGTTGCGAAGAGTGGAACAGGATTAAAAACTTATGGAGGGGCGAGCATACCGATCGACGCGTTCCTGAAAATAATACCGTACACGCAACACCTACCGAAAATCCATTCGACCGTGCTGGTTTAATCCCGCTTCGAACCAGTACGAATTATCGGCGATAATTATTGGTCGAAGCAGAAGTGGACCGTTCGTGGAACCATCGGTCACGGGGTCTCCGTATTTTTAAATATTTTACGCGTGTGGATCAACATTTATCACTTTCTTTCTCAACATACGTTAACGATTCTTTAACATTCGGTATTATTCATTCACAATTTTTTTAAACGCCTCGAGGAAAGTATTCGTCGATTTAATTTTTAATATACGATACCAGACGTTGAAGTGATATAAATTAATTAAAATATTATTCCTATCTCGCGCGTACACTTAATAATAATTAATATTCGCATCGGTGACCAGGGGACCACTTACCCTCGCAGTGTTTCATTTAAGCGACATTTTCTTTGCCCGGTATTGAAATTTATTCGAACCAGTTACCCGTATCGGTGAACAAAAGTAATGTTTAATACCGGAAGATTATAAAATATATCGTCGCTGTACCAACGTGCGCGGACAATTTCGATTTATGCGCGCGTTCGCGATTATTCCAGCTCGTTTTAATTAAAATCATCCAACTAAAAATGGCAGCCACGCGAATTTCAATTCACATTGTTTGTGGAATATCGTAGAATTTTTTTTTTTTTTTTTTTTTTTGTAATCGAACAAATACAAAACTGGAATTAAAAAATTCCTCTCGATTTTCCGCGCTCGCGAGGGACGAACGTGTAAAATTGGATAACGAAATTTTGATCACGGTTTTCGAAAAAGAGATTACAGTCCAGGACATTGTCCAGCCTTGGTATTCCCAAATTTGGTCTCGATAAAATAATTCTTAGTCTTCGCAAATTCGCAAGTTCCAAGATCCAACGAGCCAGCTGCTTAAATCGTAACTTCTACAGCACGTTGCGAAACAGTTTGTAACGAATTCATTTGCTCCCGGTAAAACGTACTGTAATAACAGACGATCCGCAAGACCGAGCTGTAATTTTCAATATTAAGTCTTGTACGAGTTAGTATCGCGCAAGAAATATAAGATAAATTATCGTAAATGGTACGACGTTGGCTCTCCTCGACGTTTTACGCGCTCGGATATAGTTGTATAGTTCCATGTACACGTTTAGCGCTCCTAACCGTTAATCGCATCATAGGTTTTTGTAACTGGTGGAAATTTGTAGCAACTGGTGCACGAGAAACGTTAAATGTTCGTTCTTATTCCCAGGAACGCGCACCTGATGTTTCTTTGCGCGATCCGGAAGCTCGAATTTCGTTCAAACACCAGCTCATACTCGTATCTATTTTATTACAAAATTTTCCACTCACTTTCCAAGAATTTCGACAATAATCTCTTCTATAAATCGATCATGGATCCTTTCAAATTTTTGGACAGATTTGTTGAGAAAATTTTAAAAAGAAATTTTAAACTTTGAAATATAATATCAGGGATGTTGTTCCTGAACAAAGTTGTCTCTTTTTCCATATTTCCACGGAGTGGGTGGGACGTTTGGTCGATTATGAAATTACTTTTTATCTCTCGGGGTTCGACGAAGACAGATTCGCGCGCTTCCGGATTTGAATGACCGTCACGCGTCTTGGAGCGGCCGCGAGAGGCAGAATTTGATTTTCGAACGCTCGCTGTCGCCGTTCACCGAAGTGAACGGAGGCGAACCGGCTCCAATTAACACTCACAATTATCCAGCCACCTGAACGGGCTAGACTGCGTCGCGATTGATCGGTCAGAGAGGCGGGAAACCATGACAAAGTCCGACCGCGAATACGAAAAACCGACGAGAGAAACGCGTGTACGATGTCGCGTATCGTCGAAGAGGAAAAGGAACGCCCGTAACGCTCGCGCAATTACAATTAGCATAGTTTTTCGTGAGAATTAGTCGCGGTTGGGAAACTCTGCGTACGATTGCGCGTCGTTTCAACGAGAGTCTCTAACGGGTGACCCGAATTCCCGAGCGGTGTCTACGACGTTCCACAGACAGGAAACGACACGATGCACACGGGAATGCGTCGTTTCGCGCATAGTAATCCGCATACTAGCCTCGAACCGCGTCAGAATAGTTATCTTTATTCGTGCATCGTCGAAATAAATATTTTATTCCGTGGCTGAAACCGAGACGAAAATTAAAAATTACAAAGAGAGGAGGTTCCCAGATTTTTCGAATGAAATCTCTTTTATTTTTATTCCGCGTAGTTACAAGCCTATAGAAATGAAAATTAATCTGTTTCGAGTAACAGTGTTTACAGCGAGAGGAACTGGTCGATCGAATGGGTTCTTTGCCCTATAATTGGCTGTTTGCTCGAGAAGGTTCGTCTATGAATTGTCAATTTGAAACACTCACCTTGGGAGCAACTTTTCCGAATTAATTATCTCGCGAGTATTTTCCGCGTGGCTGGAAAACAAGGTTGAGCAACGTGCAAACGATGCACTTCGCGGCACGAACGACCAATAAAGGACGATAAGTCAGAATGTCGGTTAATTTGTTCGAGTAGGTTACGTGGCGTAATTACGGTTCACGATAACGAGCAACGCTTGTGTCGCGGCGATTATATTAGCTCGAACGGGGAACTTGGAACAAAGCTAAAAATAAGAACGACGAACGTATTTTAATAATACGCGTTACGATCGTCAGCCCTCTTCGGTATAGCTATCGCGAAACAAAGTTTCGCGAGTAAAGAATGAAATAGAAATGATTGTATGGAATTTTTCTCTTCCGCTCTAGAACGATCGAGTTCGTTTCAATGTCAAACGAACCGATAGAATTAAACGGTGAAATTATAAAACGTTTTCTGTTTTCGCCCGGTTTAGCACCATTTGATTACCGTTGATTGCGAAATCATCGAAACGAAACAGAACTCGCAGGCTATGGAATAAACCGACTAATGAAATGTCCTGTCGGGGGAAAAGTAATAAAGAGGAGAGGATCGTATCGATTCAACGATTCACGAATGATAAACCGATGTCTAATATGATGGAAACGCGGGGGATTTTACGTTCGACCCGATATTAGGCGAAAAATGTATTGTCGCGAACAATTCTCGCGAATATATTGCTATTATCGAGCTCGTCGCATTTCATTTCGTTCGAGGGCGTTTCATCGTAAACAAATGCTCGCCCATTGTCGGCGGATCGAACAATAAAATACGATTTAACGTTCCTCGATCGCGGGGAACGAAGGTGAAATTTTCAAGTCGTTCCATCTCGTATAATTACAGTCTTATTTTTCCTATTTCTTGATGCATCGTTTCAGTCGAATTGTTTCAGTTTTTATACCGTATCGCTGCCAATGTTTCGCATCCTATTATCGTTATACGTTGCAAGGTTATTCGAACGCATTAACGAATGCACGGATCTTTTGGAATGAATGCGAGGAGCGTTGGAAAAAGTCAACGGAATTGCTAACGGCATTCGCCGGCCTACACGTACGATCGATACAGTTTTGCATACCGAAGGTGGTATGGCGATCATTTATGTAAGCGGAATAAATTGCTATACTTGACCGATCCGACGAAACACTAAATACAATACGGTTCGAAGGTGTTTAAACAGCAAAACCGCGAACGATCTCGTAGATGATCACGGCGTACAATTAAATTACATCCAAAGTTTTGCGCGTTACGTGGGAACAGAGAAACGAGCGAACGAAATACAACGCGCGCAGTCCTCGAAATTAAAATCCACGGAACAAGACAGAATCGCAAAGTCCGCGGGAACACGTTTTACTACGCTGTTCAAATTTGTTTTCGCGATAACAACGTCGTAATTAAAGCCCGTTAATTGAATATCGCCAGACTGCCGAATATTCCGGATCTAATTGCGTTGTTTTATCGTTGCGTGTAATTGACGTTCCATAACGAACTCTTTTTCGCCCGCTCGCCGCGCCCGGCGCATTATTATATAAACAACCATCGCATTTTAATTTCGTTCAAAGGATCGCGTACAATCGGGGAAATATATGGAGAATTAAATTCTTTTAAATTTGTTAAAATTGCAAACTGTCTTTGCAAGGGTTAAGGAATCTCCGTTTCACGAGTTCCGCGAATCGGTCGGCCAATTAAAAGGATCGACGGGCCTTAAATGGCGGGGTATTTAATTAATCGTGTGTGTGTGTCCCCCCTCCGTCTCGAAGCGCCACGGCGTCTCGTGGTCTCCGTAAGTTGGACCGTCGCGATCGTTAGAGTTTAATTAACGTCGTGTCTTAGGATTCCATATCGATCTCTCGCTCGGCTCGGACAGGCAAATGGTCGTTCGCGGTCGAATCGGTCGCGTTACGAACAATTTGACCCACGTATCGTCGTTTGTACGTGTGCTGGTGACACGGCCTCGCGTATACGTGGCCCATCTAGTCGAGTCTGTTTGTCCCTGGATCCGGATGCACCTGCCGCAAAGTGCATACACTCGCCAGCGCGTCCGCGCGATACATCATTACGCGCGCGTAATCAACAGCGATATATTGTCCGGTCGCACGCGCCAACTTGCATTTTCGGAAGGGAATTTCGTAGGACAGAGCCACGAGACCTGTACGTGCCTTCTCATAATTTTAATAATCGTGCAGACAATACAGAAACTCTTACGAAGCAACAGAATTCATTTAACCGTCAGTCAAGATTAGATAGTTTAACGCTAGATCGATCGTTGAGTTTTTCCTTTTATGAATTTTTGAGAGAATAACTTTGCGACACACTATGTATTGTAATTGCTTTGTCTTCCCTTCGAAATGACCGAATTCCTCGAAGAAAGTGGATCGCGAGGGACATTTTCGCGAAAACGTGGAAATCCCTGATATCGAGGTAAACGCGGCGAGGTAAGATCTCGTCAAACAATCTGTGCAAGCCGATGGGACGTCCCGGGGCGCTCTCGCGTTGGATTCGCGAAACGTTCCACCCGCTAAACACCCATCGCATTTTCCCTCGCATTATTCAGAGCACTTTGCGAGCCATTAACCGGCCCGCGTTTCAATTCGCGCCTTCGACTGCCGCCTCCGCTCTGAAATTCAGTTAAACCGCCAACAGTTTCTGGACAATCGTCGCCCCGGCGTTCGTTGGAATGCTCGCGCGTTTTCACGTCGCGGCGCGTGCACACTGGCAACCCACGATGAAAAGAGGACGTGGGTGCACACACGCCCCCGTGAAATCTCGTTTACGAGGGCTAAAGGGGACACGCTTCTCGCGACAACCGAGCGGAGAACCCGGCCAAAAGCAATTTCGGCTAAACCCCGACTCGTCGGTTCCTCTCTCTCTCTCTCTCTCTCTCACCCTCTCTCTGTTTCTCACCGGGAATGTCTCTTTCCTATCTCGTCGCCCCCGCGTCCGAACTACGTGTCCGCGTCCTCTTCGTGGCCGTGGCGAACCGTCCTGTTCCCGCACCCGTTTCTCGAAAGCGAATGCAACGACGCTGCCGATAAGGAGATTGAATTCTATGCTCGCGTAATGATCGCAATAACGGTCGAGCAGATAAGCGGCCCTGGTAAACGATCGAGGAAATGGAGGACCGATGCTTCCAAACGGTCGTCCAAGTTAGGCGTCCCCCACCCGGGTGGATGAAACGAAGTTTGTCGTCGAATTGCACGTATCGAACCACGAGCCATTTGGCGACTTCCAATCGAAATCGGGTCGGCAGCGACCCACGTCTGAATCTTAGAACAGTCTTACAGCGCGTATTAAAAATAGTTAAACTTTACACACGAACAGTTTCGAAATTACTAATGTTTTGTTAATAAATTGAGCCACCGTCAGAAGCGGCATGCCCTCCCCTTTGAAATGGTCTTTGGTTTTTGTCGATCCGACTTTCCGTTTTCGAGATATCGTAATTTATGTGAAGGGGTAATTTTTTAAATTCCACGTTCCGTGTTACGCAAGCCTATCGACGCGTACTAAAAGTACTAAAACTTTAGACGCGTGCAGTTCCGAAACTACTAGTATTTTATCAATAATTGAAACATTGTTAGCGGCGGCAAGGCTTCCTCTTTGAAATGGTTTTTGGTTTTTGACGATCGGACTTCCCGTTTCGGAGATATCGTAATTTATGTAAAAGGTAATTTTTCTTAATTTAACTATCGCTGTCTCCGTCTGACGCGTCGCGCCGGACCTCCTTGTCGCACGTTGACCCACTGACCGAGTGACTGAGTGACGTCACGTTTACTATTTACTACGAGTCACGTGAGTTCATTGATCTCGTGATGTAAACAATGAAATTTAGACCCTTCGGTCTCACGCGATCGACTTGAAATTAAAATCGCCATATCTCCGGAACTAATAAAGCTATCGACTCGCACAAACGCTCATTTTAAAGGGCATTTCATCCTCCATCCAATGACTATACCACCTACTATAATTTACACTCCCTTCTATGTTTATTTTGAAATTTACTTTGACGCTATACACCCAAAGAAGTTCCAGCATTTCCCATCGATTATACGACCAATGTACGGTAAAACTGGATTATAAATTGAGGTTTGTACGAACCTGCGAAAGATCGAAGGACACCGTGTACGTAGCGGATTATCGTCCGCGCTGACACGAGGTCGTAACGTGGCTCGAACGATGAGACTCTCGGCCAATGTCTCCGGCGTGTCAGGGGGTTTTGCAGTCGCGCCACGTTCCCCGGGTCGCAATTTCATCCTCTTTCCGTCGGAGTGCATCAGCGTGCGTTTTGTATGCGCCGCGGTGCGGTACGATTGCAGATTAATCGAGCAGTGAAATTACCGTACACGATAGGTGAATACGACGCCTCCGGTGCGCGTTTAGGGGCGCGTAACGGATGATCCGCATTCCGTGGGTCTTACAATAAAGCAACCGGAAAGTCGGGGCTGACTGATGCTCGCGAGAACGCGTCCTCCGGCGTGGAATGATTTATGCGCCTCCACACGTTGCCTCTCGCGCCCGCGCTGATTACACCTTTTCAACGGACTCCGTCGTTCCTCCGTCAGGTTTTGTTTCGCGGTCCTGCCTCTTTCAGGGCCCCGAAGAGCCTCGCATTCTTCACGGTGAATTTCACAGTCCGTAACAAACAAGTTAGAGTTTTAAATTCTAGCAATTTCGTAACCAAATAGTTCTCTGATATATCTTTTAATTGCAATAACTGCGGTTACACAAATTCGTTCCCCGTATCGCGAAGGCCATTGTAAAAGAAAAGAAAAAAAAAAAAACGGTAGAAAGGATGAACAATAGCGAACCGAGAAATGGAAAATTCTCGTCGCGGCGCATAATTAACGCAGATTCGTTTCAAAGCGCGACGCAATTTCCCGCGAGCGTTGCGCGACGGGAAAGGTGTCGCGTTGACATATTTCTGAACTGCAAACTACATCCCGAAATCGCAATCTACGCGATACTTCTTATCAGAGCGACTCCTGCGTCGGGATTTCAGTTACCCGCGCTCCGGAGCCGTAATTATTTCGCGTCGCGATCCCCTAGGCAGAACGTTATTGCTCTCAGCTATCATTTGTCACGGCGAATTAGGAGTGTACGTCGCCATAATTGGAACACCATCGACCTGCACGAAAACTCTGACGATAAAAATGTGAATATTGTTCTGTAAATTCACGTGGTTTCCTCGTAAACTAGAACAGATGTTATCCTAAAATAGCACGCTAAGAATAATGCCGCGATTAGAAGAATTTAAACAAACTTGTCGAGGGAATGCTGAAACGTGGTTTGATTACATTCGCCACGACACGATTACAAGCAATCGCGCCGTAATTACAGGATAATTAAACAGTTGTTGTACATTTTGAAGATTTACGATCGCGATTACGCGTCGCAATTGGACGCGTAATTACCATGTGGTTACACGTAGCAGAATCGTGGCGAGCGTAATCAGATTACATTCTTGCCATAACTCCCGTCTCTGCCCATTTATCGCGCAAGTTTTTCTTATCTAAATCATAGTCTTATACTTTTGCAATTCCCTGTCGATTGATTAACGGACGATCGAGTTTGTCTTCGGCGATGGTGACACGTCGGCTCGTCGGTGCACGAAATTCGTACGAAAACGAAAACGGTAACCGGTCGTGAAGCATAATCCTCGAGATCAGCGTAAATTGCTCATTGTCCGAACGATGCGCGCGCCAAAGGGTTATCTCGCGTGTTCTCGAACTTGGCGCAGACATAATGAGCTTCCGTCGAGCGCTATAACGTGTCTGCGAGGGCACACTTTCGCATAGATAAGGCCACGCGGCCTACACACGCCGAAAGTACACGACACGAAATCCCGTAACGAGTTAACTCGGATAATGAGTTTATGGGTACCGCGCGCAAGATATACGGGACTGGATTGAGACACGAGTCCGGCTCGTCGAACACCATGTTCTGCCCTTGACTCGCTTAAACGTCCTGTTTTCACCGGTGTCGCGATAACGAGCCGCTCGGAGAAGCTTCCGCCTTGTCTATACTTGTCTCTAAAATCGCCGCGGAACTGAATCGATTGGAAATCTTTAATTAACGCTTAATTAACGGGCACCCGTGTATCCGTTCGCGCGAAAGACGCCAGGAACTGAAAAATACGCAACAAAGAGGACTTCCCGAAGGACTTTCGCCCGTGAGAACTTATTTAATAATAGAAAACTCCCTTCGGTAAAAAGAAATAATTCATAGGTGGTTTCGTTTTCCAGAAAATTGAGCTCGTGCGATTGGCTTTGATATAATCATAAGTAAAGAAGTTACGTAAAAATACGCGTGTACATGTAATGACCGTGCATTAGAATAATTATATTGTTTATTTGGTGTAACGGTTACGCGACGAATATCGCGAAATTATCCAGCAAAGCGAATACATGCATTAATTAACAGAAATTGTTTGCATACGCCGTGGACCGTATGTGACCCACGGGCCCCCGGGTGCGCGCTCTAAAATAATAGAAGTAATTAAATTCAGTTTCCAGCAGGACAACCTGTAATAATCGTTTGCATTGTGCATCTCTCTTTGTACACGTTACACAATGAAAACGTTATTAAATTATTAAAGCAAATTTTACTACCTAATTTGCATATTTCCTGGACGCGTTGTTATCGTACTCCCGTAATGCACAGTCTTCGTCGATCAATAGAATTTGTAACACCAAGGTTTCATCGCATTGTAAGTACCGAGCAACCGTGCGTACTGTTTGAGTTTTGCATAAAGGGAACATGATTCCAAAGCTAGGTACAGTACTCGATCGAACGTTGCGTGCTCGTAGAAAGCACCGTTACGTCGAGTCGAAATATTTTCGTGGCAACGGGTAATACAGAATTTCAACAAAAAATATATTAGCGATCCAATTTGAGAAGAGAATTTTATTTAATTTCGTCGCGTTGGCCGCGACCTGTAGAGCTGTTTTAAAATAAAAAATAAAGTCGAATACAAGACGAGACTTTGGTTGCGAGAATGTTCAATATTCAGCGTCGATGCAACCACGATGGACTAGTTTCCAAGGACCGTAATTGTAATTTGTACTACAAGTTACATTTCCGCGATGAAAATTACCATATCCAGGGCCAATTGTAATCCCCAGATACAAAGCGCGTCGAACGATCACGATATCGACCTTCCAACGAGACCCATTCGTAATGCGAGACTGCATAAAGCCTCGATTATAGTTAATTCTCTTGATTAGCCGGTCTATTGGACGGCCAAAGGATGCGCTCGTGTTTACGCGTGTTCTCTATCGTGACAGTTTAAGTCCATAGCCCTTCGAGGGCCTAGCGTCCTTACGTCACGACGGTTTAATCGAGATAATTGGTAATCGTCGCGACAAAGTTGATCATAATTTTTCGAGGCAACTGTTCCGCGTCTGGAAAATCTTGTAAAATTAACGAAATAAAAATAAACATTTAATAATTCGCGAAACATAATTTTCTAGTCGGAAACGAGCGTGACTTTCGATAGCACCTCGTCCGCTGCACTCGATAATTAGCAATTAACTTCCATAATAGGTCGTTATAGCGTGTAGGTTTGTGGTCATGCGTGCGTCAAATAGATCTAGGGTAGACTGTTTTCACGAAGCGTCTATAACGAGGGTGATCGGTTCTCTTCGATGCACCTGTCTGTACGTTAAAGTGTGTGTAAAAAGCGATTCGTCTCGCAAGAGATAGAGATCGGAGATCCTTTCCCACAGATAGCAGCTAGTTCGATTCGAATCTCGGTCTTGCAATTCGGTCGATCGTTTTATTGTATCCCTTTTGTCCGTAAAGATCGCCAATTTCAATTATTGCTTTTTTAAGTAATTATTAGAACGAGAATTTTGCGAATCTGTTCCGTGGAATTCTTCTTTGCTTTCGAACGACTCGATGACGATTCGCTGAAATCGAATAACATTGAGCCGGATAATTATTACATGTCTCGCGTGTCATCGGACGCCTCGTTAAAATAACCGAACCACTGGCTGGTTATGTCTATCTATACGTCTGTCAGGAACGGATCGATAAGGGTATGTATTCGATAAGCTTATCGATGAGCACGATAACACGTCTATACAGGGTGATGCTAGAAACTGGGCCAAGCTGTAGAGCTCCTTTGTAAGCGGAAGATACGGAATATTGATATCGGAAAATATCGAATCCCGCGATTGGGACTGTCTTTCAGTGATGAGAATTTTTTTTCCCCAACGCTTTTGCAATTTATTCTAAACGGGACCGTGCTCTTTTCAGACGTAAATCGATTCTCGCCCTTATTTAAAGCCCTCGTTCTCGACCATCGGTAGTCACACGATTTTATATAGTTTCTGCGGTGTTCGGTGAATTTATATCGCTCGTGTCTGCTTTGTCATCATCAGTAACACGCGTTACGACGTGTTTCTCACTGATTAAATCTAACGCGTTTAATAAGCGAAATTTGTAAAACAAGCGCGCATCCATCAGAGTCAAATTTATTATGAACCGGGAGAAACGTGTTTATAAATCGTATTATTTGTGCCCGTCGTTCGTAATCACGGCCATTAACGATACGCGATTTAGTACGACGCGAAAATCTGGGTCCAACGATACTCGTACTCTCCAGGAGTCTCTAAATAGCGAAAAATTGAGTACAATAGATCCATATGTTTGGAAAACGCGTGTTCGAACCCGGAGCATGTGTCGTAAATAAATGTAATCTAATGAAACGAGAATCGAGTCAATATGTGCACGAATAAACGCGAGACAATAGTATTACGATAACTGCATTTGTTTTACAAATACCCCAATCAGAGATGCGAATACCATATTCCAAATAAAACGTGGTAATCACTGCAACAATCCACATAATACTGGTTCGCGACGAGGCGACTATACGCAACAGACACTCGAAACGAATTATATGGCAAAATAGTACGAGACTCGCCGGCTAACAGAAACGAGTAAATTTTTGTCGGACGATAAATAACGAATGGAAATCGATTTATTCCCAATATTTAATCCACCGAATGGTTATCGAGATAAGCGCTTTTTCGTTTAACGTCAAATATAATTTCGTTTCACAATTCGTATCGTAATCTCTATCGAGCATATAACTGGCTCCGAAAGATGCTTCATTTTTTTTTATTTGCTATTTGCTCGGAGGAAATTAACAATTCTGCCAGAAAATAATGAAATATCGAATCACGAAGTAAAATACTATCGTAATTTTTTATTCAACGTATAACGAAGCTTCGAAATAAAAAATTTGCCAAACTACGCACGCTCAAGCGATATTGTAATTGTCTTGTTGCGTTTCCCCACTTTTCTATATTCGGGTCACCACCTTGGGGATTTTATCGAACCGTAGGCGCAAAGTCGCATTATTCCAAAATCGCGGAGGAAGTTCGCGCTGGAAATCAGAGCTCGAGGAGCTCCTCGCTATGACGCAACAGTGGCAATCACACGACACAGTGATCCCAGCTATTAACCTCATAAAGTGAGAAAAATCCCATAACATGGTCCAATTTTCAAGCGACCATAACTCCTTCAATAGTGACTGTATTTCATTGAAATTTATTTCTGAAGTAGAGCTCGTGGATACCTACAATAAAGTATTGGACAACTTTTCCGTACAGCGTCAAATAACTTTATTAAAAATTAAAATCTGATTTAAAAGAAAAATCGATAGAGGGTAGGTGCCTACATTTTTCAGCGGAAAAAAATTTTTTCAAATCGATCTGGAAAAATTATTTTCAGTTGCAGGGGTTAATTACAATAATTTTTGGTCAACAGACATACCCCCGAAATCTTACGTATTTTCGAGAAAAAAATTCGAATAGGTGCTGAAACTTTTGGCGAAATTGAAAAGTTTCAAATCGTTCTAGAAAAAATATCTTCGGTTGCGGGGGGCAATTACAATAATTTTTGGTCAACAGACATACCCCCGAAATCCTACGTATTTTCGAGAAAAAAATTCGAATAGGTGCTGAAACTTTTGGCGAAATTAAAAAGTTTCAAATCGTGCTAAAAAAATTATTTTTAGCTAGGGAGGTCAATTATCATCATTATTTGTCATTATACATACCCTCGAAATCCTACGCCGTTTCGAGAAAAAAATTTAAGAAAGTGGACCAATTTTTTGGCGAAATTGAAAAATTTTAAATCGTTCTAAAAAAATTATTTTTAGCTGCGGGGGTCGAATACAATAATTTTTGGTGAATATACATACCCCCGAAATTCTACGCACTTTCGAGAAAAAAATTCCTTACTGAAATGTCTGACCATACATGTCTTATTCCACTTAAATTTTTAGCGAAAAAAAAATTTGTTCAAATCGTTCTGAAAAAAATTTTTTTAGCTGCAGGGTTCGAATACAATCATTTTTGGTGGATAGACATATCCTCAAAATTCTACTCAGTTTCGAGAAAAAAATTCATTTCCGAAAATCTAATGTGAGGGCAGAAATTTCATGCATATCTTTAAAACGTCGTAACTTTTGAACGGATCGAAGGATTTTAATGTTTCAAAATGCAAACAACGCGTATTTTAATGGAGAATATGTAGAAATTCTAAAAATATTGAAAGAGTTGTTCCTTAAGTGATACGAAGTTCGTGTAAATCACGGTTACGCGTTAATCTTCATCTGTACGATGATGGTAATAACAGTTGGAAAGCGGATCGATAGGAGGTGACCCATAAGCGAAATACGACCGCGATGACGAATGTCCGACGTCATAAAAAACGTACAGTTCGATACGAAAGAACAGCATGTTCGCCGGAATGCAAAAGAACAATCGCGTCTCTTCCTGCTTCGAACATCCGATTTCCAACCATTGAAATCTTTTTTCCGCGCGAGGCAAGAACGAACATTCGCGGTAGTGATTTTTCCCTTTATTTTTCATTCGTATCGAATAATCTGTTCCTCTGTCCTTTCTAATAAATTTTTGTTAAGCTCCCAAAAGCTTTGCAAATCCAATTGCACTCCAGTTCGATGTAATTTCGAGCGGAAAACAAAACTGTATCGTCGCCCGATCGCTATTCCGGGAACTCGAAGAAATCACTAGCGTGCGAGAAGAACATTAATCCCACGCTGAAAGCTCACCGCATCCACGAGTGCACCGCGCTCATTCGCCTAACTTAATTGTCTGCATGTTACGATATTTTGCGGAGCAGATGCCGCAAATGGAGACGACAGGGCACGATTAACTTTACTCCAAACAATAAACCTGGTATTCTTCTGACTTCTAACGATTCTATTTCGAGATAAAATATAGGAATTAAATTATTATAAAGAACAGATCTTCTGTTTTTTCTCGATTAATATTTTCTTTTATCGTAATCTGGTTTATCATTAAAATTACGAGTCTGACCACTCCTCTATTCAGGGCTGATCTTTCTCCTAACAATAGTTGCCACGGCATTCCGACCTTTAGGTGTGTTTATTACAACTTTCCCATCACACGCGGGCCAAATAACGATCGTTCTTCGATGGTTAGATCTCCAAGTCACGGATTAAAACCGATAATAATGGTGCAGATTTAATAAAGTGGATCGGGGGATTTACTTTTAACGCTCGTTCGAGGCGTTAATTTCGCGAAGGATCAACGGGGAACGGTAATCCTACGTACTAGGCGACTCCGTCGGCTAGATTTTTGCGGATCCAGGGCTGCTGGCGAAGATCTCGTCCCGCGAATTTCATGGACCATCGTTTAATCCTGCTCCGGAGAGCGCACGGAGTAGCTAATCGAGAGTGCGAAATCCAATCAGCGTCGCAAAGCGGCTGAAAATTAGTTTTGGGCTGATTATCTAAGAGCCAGTCTTTGCTGTTATGGCAACGTCCCCGTTGCTCGAGACCTTTGGCGCTTTTAGCGAGCTTACGTTTGCGCAATCGTTATAATAATATGGTTTTGGTCCCCTTGTAAAGTTATCGAAAATAGCAATCGATGTTACAACGAATTAGCATGAGAAGGTAATTCAGTGAAAATGGGAATCCTAAAAGGGAAAAATAAATTCTGTTTCGATCGAAAACGAAGCGTATTGGTTTTTGTTGAATTTTGACAGCGTGGGTATAAAGATCGTGACATTTATGAACAATATTTTCCGGAAGCTCGTTTGGTCAACCATTTCAGAGCATTTCCTCTTTCCGAGCAGTATCGATAAATTGAAGAGCTTAATTCATATAATCACTCGTAATATATTTTCCATGAAGTACTTTGTTATTATTAAAGTACCTTATTTGTTCCATGACGATGAAAATGTGAGACTTACGCCAGGTAACGCAGTAAAGCAAGCAATTAGAGATGGTAAAACGCTTCGATCGTTGCAGGGAACGATAACACGCATATAAATTATTAGGTACTCAGACGATTAAACCATAATATTCTATATTAACTTCTCTGCGAGCGATTCTTGCAAATACCAATTAATAAAATCACGGAAGATAAATTTACATTCAGTAATAACTTTTGCACGATTAATAACGTTTTTATAACGCGATTGCAAACATTTCCTTCGAATTATTTAAAAAGCTTAAATTCTTGGGTAAACAACCCGAGCTTGACTTTTTTTTATTGAAAATCGTTGAGAAAATATTTTCCGCAAATCTTTGCGCGCCCGGAGACAAAACGGAGCAACAATAACAAATACGTCAGTCGATGGAAAAACACGTTACCCCGCTAAACAAAGGGAGAAGTTTCCCTCGTCGAAAATCGTTCCAGTCGATATTTTATTAAAAACACGATAACTGTTTCGAAGCGAGTGTATTTGAAGAGCAATCGTTCGTAATGAAAGCTTTTTTTTATTGCGGGACGAAAGTGCACGCGTTGCGATGCGGTCGGGCAGAAATGTTAGTTAATGGATCGTTTTGACGGCGGGGCGGGATTTCATTCGAAAATTTTCACGACAGGAAATTATTAATTTTTACCGCGTTACGCTGCACCGATCGCTATTTTTTTTTTTTTTTCAAAAGATATTATTTCACAAAGGCACAGAATCCGTCGACGAGTCGTTGCGCGAAAATAAACCTTTCCCAAATCGAAACGATGATTTTTGCGGTCGAACGGGAGATCGTTTGTTCATTGACAGAGGAAGCAATTAATTTATTTATAAACGTTCCCGACGTATTATCGGCAACGCTCGGATCGAACGAAATATATTTCATGAATGTGTAAAATATGAAACGATGCAATTGGTATAATCGAACTTTACGAGGGGTATTTATTCTGTATAATTTTTCTTTATCATAATAGAAAATGTAAAGTTGAGAGGGGAGTTATTGTTGCTGGCACGAATAAACAGGCAGTGCAACAGTGAGTTTTGCTCGTCGATATATCAAGACTGTTCGACACGAATGGCGAACTTTGAAGAGAGACGTGGTCGCCGGCAACCTGCGGATGAAATTCGGGTTTCGTGTAGCAACCTTTCGTCCTATTCGTGTTCCCGGCGGTGATTTATCGTGGTCAACCACGTGATATACGTTTCTCGGGCCAAAAATCTACGTTCCCTCTCGACGGGGAAACGTCCACGCGAAGAAATCTCGAGAGAAGCAACGACAAAGGGGGTACAAAACGCGAACATTTCCAAACTCTTTATCGAGTTTGCCGCTTCGAGCGACGAGATAAAAGAAATTTCAGGGGTGAAGTTTGTGCCACTAAAACGGAGAGAATTAGTCGGTCAGAGTGGATTTAAACTGATCGGAATAGAATTTCTATTAGGAAAAGGACGCGCCTCGCGGTCGACTTGGTTTGATTAGTTTGAACAGCGGGCGTGCAGGCGCTATCCGGTTTGACAGTATTTCCTCTGTGATCGGTATCGCGATTTTACGATCGAAAATCAGTCGTCGGGCTCGACAATGGGTTTCGGATACGGTACGTCCGCGCGACTCGAGGTTAACTATCGACAGAGCCGGGGTTAGGTATCCTGATGGTTCGACTCGGTCTCCCGTGCACATCGAACGATGGGGTTTGACGGAGGATCCGTCATACAAGCCACGGATAGCTGGATTTTATGCACTGCCGCGCATTCCCCGTTTCGCCTATTTCCTGGATGCGTTGTAATCGTTGGCGCGTCCTGATGCATGCTCCTCGATGATCGATGGCGATCGTAACGCCCAACTTCGACCGGGGAACAACGTATTCATGACGCTCTAATAGGGGAACGGAAACATGATTTTCCTCGCGACGAGAAACATGACCTATCGATCTTTGCCCTATACTCCGTCAGTGTTCCCACGTCTTCGCGACAAACGTAATTTTACTTGTAATAGTATTGGCTAACTCGCCTTTCTTCGACACTGGAATTACACTTGCGGTGGAAAGGATCTCACAATTTTTATTAGAAATTACAAATGGGTCATAGAAGTAATATATATGTTACCGTGAATGACCGAAATTGGAGAATGTCAACTTTCACCGGTGAATGTCAACAGATACCAAATACGTCGGTGAAAAATCGAATATTTTATTACATTGTTGTACATTCGGACCCTCTCCGGTGTGTGTCGACAATCACAGATATGCTCTGGTGGAGGTCCAAAACAGAAGAGTCAAAAAACAAGCGACTGGCTCTCTCCCGCCAAATCCTTTCTTCTGCTCGGAGTCAATCAGCTTTGTCAGTCTTATGCAAGCTTTGATAACGCGAGCAACGTTTTCTTAATTTTTTTTCCGATACCCTAATTTATACTAAATGGATACTGCAGTAAATCGTGATCTTTTTCTAACCCAGACCTAACCCAGACCTAACCCAGACCTAACCCAGACTTAATTCAGACTTATTCCAGACCTAACCCAGACCTAACCCAGACCTAACCCAGACCTAACCCAGATCTAATCCAGACCTAACCCAGACCTAAACCAGACCTAAACCAGACCTAACCCAGACCTAACTCAGATCTAATCCAGACCTAACCCAGACCTAACTCAGATCTAACCCAGACCTAACTCAGATCTAATCCAGACCTAACCCAGACCTAACCCAGATCTAGGGTCTGGGTTAGGTCTGGGTTAGGTCTGGGTTATGTCTCGGTTAGGTCTGGGTTAGGTCTGGATTAGATCTGAGTTAGGTCTGGGTTAGGTCTGGATTAGATCTGAGTTAGGTCTGGGTTAGGTCTGGGTTAGGTCTGAATTAAGTCTGGGTTAGGTCTGGGTTAGGTCTGGGTTAGGTCTGGGTTAGGTCTGGGTTAGGTCTGGGTTAGATCCTTTCAGAAAGAGAGGCGAAAAAGTTACGTCACCCTTGTGACGTTTTATAGCGACTGAATTACGGAGAAGAAAATATAAATCTCCAACATGTTCAACACTCACCATTAGTGCATGGTGAATGTCAACATTTACCGGTGTAAGTCAGAAATAAGGGTGTTTAGCAAATATTTCGGACATACACTAAGCGACTATGTGAATGTTGACATTCACCGATGAAAGTCGACATTCTCCAGATTTCGGTGTTTCACTGTAACATATACAAAGTATACGTCCCAGTGGCCTGTAGGAATTGTACATAATCAGGAATGGCCGATGCAATCAAATTTATATCACGAATCTGCAGAGTGTGTTTATTCCTTTTCAATATTATCGGGAAGAGTCGGTCCGAGCAAGTTTCGCCGAGTCAGAGCCTCGTCGCGGAGTTCCAGAGTATTACTTCCATCGGTTTTTGATCAACTTTCCGTCGAGACGTCGAATAAAATCGAGAATTACTTACCGGAGAAATTTGTAAAGATAATATTATCGTATCGCGATGGAACGCGTTTCGAGGATCGCGTTTCGCGTCCAATAATCCGAAGGTTTCACTTTTCCAGCACGAAAAGAGCCGCGGTTACAAATTGTACGAATTATTACACCCGAGAACGAAATAGATGTAATCTCGAATTAAATTAAGTACAGCGAAGCTACGATACCCGAGAGAAACTTAATATTGTAATTGAAGGGTCGTTTGGAAACGTTCAGCCCCCCGTAATAACTGGTTCGCCTGCATCCATTCACATCGCGTTCGATATTACAAGCCACGCTCCTGATAATCGTAATTTTACTCGAACCCAGGTCTATTCCAAATTCTCGATTAAAGTTTCCGGCGCCGCGCGCAGGAATCATTGTAGTCGCGTACGACTAACTCCCGGTTACTCCTCAAACTTTCGTAAGTGAATTTCTTAAGTAAATTTCTTTCGCTTCCGTTTAGCCGGAAGTTTTTACATCGTTGCGTTCGCGAGTCAATTTCAGTGCCAATTAAAAGTTCCGTATTCAACTTTCTGCTGTTCCACTGGCGGAACAAAAAGCACAACTCTCGATGGGTGGAAACGACTCGAAATTCAGCGACAACATTCCCGAATTATCAAAAATTTCGTTCGCCGTTAGAAAATTTTTTAAGTCGCGCGAAATTATTGCTTCTTCCTCGATCCAACGGTTATATATTTATTAGCGAGATTCAGGATCTGTAGGCTGTATAATGTTCTCTCGTAAAAATAAAATTCTAAACTATCACCCTTAGCTCGGTGTTATGTACCTTCGATGAAGGGATTCTTCAACACTAAGAGCAACTAAGAAAATTTCACAGATTCGAAAACATAAACATGAATAACAATAATGTTTAATCGACAGGACACGATGTCAGGATTTATATGGAACTGGAAAAATTCATTTTCAAGTTGAGATGTTGAGGGAAATAACGCTTCAAAAATGAGTTTCGTAGTTCACAGTGGTCGAAGAGTAAAATTTTAATCCTACAAAATATTATATTTTTGATCTGGTAGTGAACGTGTTAATGGCGGTCTGCTGGATTTGATTACGAAAAAGATTGTTTTCGATGGAATCGTTTGGGTCGATCGTCGAGGTGGTGTTCACCAGGTCTCGTCGGTTGGCCAATACGTGTCCAGGTTAACCGCGGTCGTTCGTAATTCAAAGCCGGTGCCGTCGCGGCCGCGATCACGCTCCCGTTATACCGATTTTCATCGTCGGAAGACAAAAGGCTGCAACCGGCAGGCTTCCGCGCCTCGTAATTTTCACTTTCCATCGTGCACGCTGGCCGATCCCACATTTCGCCGGTGGCGGGATGAAAGTGCAAATGAAGAGAAAGGGCTATCTCGCTGAAAATTCTCCCGGGCGGAAAAATCTCGCGGAAATTTAGGCCGCCCATCCAGCCGTTCCTTTGTGAACGTCAGGGCCTCGTCGACGTTGATTTTCATTCTCCGGCGACTGTTTGTTGCCTATTTTATTATTTCCCTATCCCGTTCCCGTTCTTCTCGTCGCGCAGAATTTCAGTTTCAGCTTTGGGGCAAATTCGAAACGCTGTTCTCGCAAGTCTGGCTCGAATTCGAGCCTCAGACTCGGAACACGCGATGGTTTTTTCGACTTTTATCCTTTCCATTGGCTCGTAACACTCGACGTTATAAAATTCGACCGTTCGTTCGTCAAGTAACTCTTGCAAATCCGATTTCTTTCACCAGGAAAATTTTAATCTACGAATGTAACATTTTTGGTGTCGCTAATCGCGAATAACATTTAACAGAAATTCGCGTCTTTACTATTTTTCGCCCTGACGATGTCTGTGATGCACGATTGCCCGTGGCAGCAAACCTTTTTCATACTATAATCTTGCCTTTTTACGCGATCCTTCTAAGCGAATAGTCTCCTTTTGACGGAGTAACTATTTCAGAATGCGTTTTTATATTTAATCCCGTCTGTTTCGTAGCCATCGTTCCCTCGCAAGCATTAAAACGGATCCCGAATGGAAGGTACTGCACAGAGCCATAAAGATTATCCCGCACCAGGTTTACGGTGCCAGAGAAATCGGTCTTTCCATCCGTACGGTGCGTTTTCACCGTAATATTAAACGTTAATTTACATAATATTTTTTTATAGAATCACACCAAAGCAAATATCTTCAACGTACGTAATAAAAATAATAAATGGTTCGATGGCAGAATACGGGCTCAGAACTGACCCAAATTTTATTTTAGGGATATTGTATTCCGTTTCCGTCAAAAGCATTTAGCGTCTCCGGTTTTGTCTCCTCGTTCCCCTAATATTCGGTCTGTTCTTTGCGTTCGTCGTATCTATCGATGGTGCAGATGGGTAAACATAAAGCAACGCTATCACGTTCGACTCGAATCGAGGAACACGAGCTTCCACGGCATGCTCGATTGCAATTCGCGCTCGAACTACTATTTTCACTCGATTCTCTTATCAGACGGATCGGCGACCGTCGGTGCAAGTGCATTCGAATGCATCCAGCGACGCGTGGCGGAGGCGATGATTCGATCGCGCTGCTTTCTCCCGGCGGCTTCACTTTTCACGATGTTTTTCGACCGGGCAATTTTCTTTCTTACACCCCTCACCACCCTCCCTCCGCGCGTTTTCCCCGTTTCTTCTTTCGCCTCGATCGCTCCCGGCCACGGTCGATGAATCGAAATTAACCGCGTTGACGTCCGCCATCGACGTCTCCGTTTGTCACAGACGCTGTTCCTGTTTTTACCCTCATAGCTCCTTTTTCTTAAAAATTTCTCCTCTTCGATACCTTAAATTTTATATACGTCTCTTTGCTTGTGCATAAAAATTATATAAAAAGGGGGGATTCGAAATGGAAGCCTGTATGCATTCAATAACCAATATAAATGTAACATCCAAAAATGACTCGAATCGAACTCGAGTCTAACTATCATAAAATTTCGAGATACGTAAAAATTGCAGCAGAATCGTTTCAAATAGTATTTACGTGTCGTTTTTCCGTGTCCGTGTTCAGAGTAGAATGGCCCTTAAAGTCGCGTGGTGGTGCAACGAGGCGGGGTCTACGGGAGTTTTCGACGCGAGAAAGTTCACCGTGGCTGTTTTGGATTCTTCGATACCAAAGGAGCTTCCGCGGCGCGGAAAGTTTACAGTTGCGGAACCGCCGCTCGCGCGCCTCCGTCCTCCCGAAGTTGCCCGCTTTTGACTTGCCAGACCCGAAGCCATTATTACCACCGCCACGCTCGGATTGTTCCGTGCAATTATACGCGGTTGCATGTTCGTAAACACCCGGCCAAGTAGTGATACTTGTTTTCGAGATCTTCGACTCTGTTTTGTTTGAGTTCGATAGGTCGTTCGAGGGGGTTGGTTCCTGCCCTGGGTATGTAAATCGCCGTCTGCGGCAACGGAAGAGCAGTCTGCGGTGTTTTAGACCGAAAACCATAGTCTGTTCTAATTTGATCGAATAATATTTATTCGAAGTTGAATAAACTTCGGTTCTCTATTTTCTTACGAATCAATTAAAAACTGAATTCAGGATATTTCGAGGAAGCAACAAGTAGTTCGGAAAAATAATAAAATAACAGGGATCGAGGAGGGATCGAGGGTCGATTTTTCTCGTAACTACCGATTACTTGAAACCGGGGACTCGAAGAAAATTGGCGAAACGTGTTATTTTTCAGCACGCGTACGAGCCCCTCCGATAATGGCGACATTCGCCTCGCCCCGGGTGCAAGGTCGCGAACGCCGGAAGTTTCAATTTCACGAACCATTAAGCTCGTTTCGATGGCGTGGATCTCCGGGCCGATACGCGGCCAGCTCGAAACGCGAGCGTTCATCGATGGTCACGCTTTCGCGCGATACGTATCTTCCACGCGGAAGTTTCAGACCACTTTGCGATGCCTTTGCACCTCGCGCGGTGCCTTTCAGCCCAAAGGAAATGCAGTTCCGCTCGAAATAGAGAACCGCGAGCTTCCCTGAAATAGATCCCCGACGCTCGAAACAGAAGAACACACCGAGTCTTCACTTTAGACGTATCACTTCCTTCGAATTTTTTGCTTTATTAGTAATTGACGCGTTGTCGAATAAATGTGATACAGATTGTTTGTATCTTCCCAGAAAGGTATAGAAATTGTAATAAACGAGAAAGAAGCATCGCGAGTCCAAGACGAAGACAATGAATTATGACTTGACGTTTTCTAATTAGCATAGAAATTACGGAAGACTTGGAAGCGCTAACCAAACTCTATTTCCAATATCCCTTCGAACTCCCAACCGGATTCTTTCGTAAGAACGCAGCCTAAACCCTTTCACGATCGCGCCTTCCGGGCGTCTAGCGAATGCTAAGACGTTTCCGTGAATCCACGAACGTGCCTCCGACGCGTTTAATTATTCCTGGCAATAATACAGGTCTGAGCTAGCTGTCGAAGCTGCGACCAGAATATCTACCGGTGGGTCTATTTATAACGTCGATCAGGTTGGCTGGTATTAATATTAACCGCAGACTGTTTATCTGGCCTCCAATTTACTCTAAATAACCTGGAGTCTTCGACAAAATTTCGCGAATTAAGTTACCACGACCCCTGTCTAAATCTTGCCTGTCTCATAGAGGGATCGATCCTTTCTACATGCACTTTGCACCTTTTACGCGGATACGTATGCAAATTCGGTCGATCCACTCATATTTGACGAGCACCGATATCGAGATATCGCGTGCCTCTTACAAGGTTCTCTCTTTGCACGGTTTTCGCGCGAAAGACAAGAAAAGGGGCACTCGCTTCGTGACGAACGTAACGCTTTCAATTCTTGGAGGGCTGTAAAAACACGCGAGAATATTTTTCTTTTGCGAAGTGTGACCTCCTACCCCCTGAGACTCGTACGAGGGGGGACACGAACGCATCGATGTCTGCTACGCGACTCACGAACAAGCGCTTCTTTGCCTCGTAAAGTAGCAGTTCCAGGCGTCCCCGTGAGATTTCTTTCTGTCACGTTGTATCTTTACGGCCCGGGGGCGACGTACAGCACCTGTAAGAAAACTTGCCACCCACGTACAGGTCCCCCCACAACCAACGATCCCTTCGAAAGCTTTTTTACAAATAAAATTCTGACCCAGACTCCCGTGAATTTTCGCAGCAACTTGTAAATATTAATTTCTTAGATTTTCCTCTCATTTATTTTGCAAACGATTTCTTTCGCGCGAACGCTGGATTTTTCTTTCCGACGTCAATTTTTCGTTGCATACGAAAGACAGCCAAAGAACTCTAACTCCCTTCCGTGCGCTTCTCATCGTCCCAGCTGCGACTCGGATTCACCTGGTCTTCCGCTGAATTCCGAACAGTTTAAACCGTTGAAAAGTTCCTTTTCCTCGACGGTGTGTTTTCTCTTGTTAAAAAAGTAGATTAATTCGGTGAACGCCTCCTCGTCGAAGCGGAGAGAATTAATGGTAATCCGTGAGTCGGATGCGCGTCTTTGATTAATCGAAAGAAATCACGGCAACAAGAACCACGGCGAAGAAACTTTGCAACGGTGATTTATCGTTTTGTCCAATCGCGGGAATTGGGTTCACGGTATCGGGCGTTTCTTTCGTTTCTCGATGAAAACAGTGTATCTAAACTTTCTCGAGCGTGTACAGGGCTGGACTGAATAACTCATTCGCGTTTGATGGCGGAAAAACGAACAGGCAGAATATTAAGAAAAAGACTTTCGTGTCCGCTCTGAAAAACCGAGATCTGTTTGGAATCATCGTCAGTCGTTAAAAATATATTAGCTACTCAGATGGCTTGTTCCTCGACGTGAAACGGCCCCCAGAAACGTTTATCGCCGCCGGTTCACTTTCGATGTTAATTTTACTAGCGCGAAGCTTCCTCGCGTTTAAGCTCTCGCCGACCATAATTGGCATTATTCTTTGAGAGATGGGCTGCCAGCTTGCGAGACTGGCAACGTGTTCTCCCTTAATCGTTAAACCAGTTTCGCGCGCGATCCGTCCACTTTCAACGCGAACTTTGCTACGGGGAACTCGTTTATGTCCTTTGGAAGATTTACGGCGATTCCGGGTGAATTCGCGTCGCCGCTTTTATTTTTCTGAAAAGTTCCCGGTACCGATCGTTATTTTTCCACCGACGTGATCGCTCGAACGTGTTCCTCCCCCGGGGGTTCCACGGGTTCGTTGGTAGTTTCTTTTTTTTTTTTTTTTTTGGGGCGATATATTTAAATCTTGATCGCGTTTTATTTACACGGATGAAATGTAGTTGCAACGGGCGATCCGGCGACAGACGTTCGCGCGTTAAACACGGCGGGGGCGCGAGATTATTAAACAGAAATGTCTGAGGTGCACGTCGTGCATCGCGACAATACAAATTGGTCGTTTCCGTCAAGGGAATACCCGCGAGTCGTGGAACAAAGAGCTCGTTATAAATTTTCCGCGCTTTAAATTAATCGCTTTACCGAATCCGTGAAATTCGTGAAACGTTTCTCTTGGCTCTCTCGAGTAAATCACGGGACAAGGACGACCCGCGTAATTACAATTAATTAAAAGTTCGCTCCACGTGTCGAGTAGCCCGTGTATCATGCCAACGTTAATTTCGCGAACGTGGATAGACCATTCTCGGGCAGGAGACGCTCGCGTTACGTTTTCGAGCCAAGCTTTATGCCAGTAATACCGACTTTCGACCCCTCGTGAATTTTGGATTTCAATTCTGAAACAGATAACTTGGATGTGACAATGCGTGCAACTTTAAGAATCACCGGGGTTACAAAAATGGCGATGGTACGGCAGAACTCGGGGGAAGTTTCGAAAGAATCCGGTGACAAATGGGTGATCCCGGATTTCACGCCCGATCCAGGCCCGCCTTTAAGTTCGGGAAGAAGCTTCTCGCGAGTTTTCGCTCTTTTTTCCCCTCGACCGCGGACCGTATTTCACAGTACGGCTCCGACAGCTCGAAACAAAGACGACGATTAAGCGGGCAGCGCCGAGACGTTTCTCTCCGATAATCTCGCGTGGAGTTTCTTGCGACGAGAGTCGGGTTAAAAAATTTAGTTGGTGGGGCAGCGATTCGTAAAACTGAAAGCAGATTCTAGTTTCTGTTTCGCTGTTACACGTGTTCACCGACGCCTGCAGTATTTGGTATTCTCCGCGCGGACCGCCGAGAGTCCACAGATAGCTTTGAAAGTAGTCGAGCCTGGTTCCAGGCATTCTAAAAAGGCGAGCGTGCTGGAAAGTTTTCGATTCGGAAGTCTGCGGAGTCTGTGCTGGTACGAGACAACCCGTGGATCGCGTTTCGAATATTCGACGGAGACAGAATTAACCTTATTTCATTTTTAACCACCCGTCCGGTGCATCGACTGAGAATCGTGAGTGTTTGTGAATTTTTGAATTTTTTGGGGTTCTCTTTTAACCCGTGAATTGCAGCGAGAATACATTTTCAAGATGGAACTTGAATTCAGAAAATGTTGAAATTGCAATGAGCCCTGAAGACACCGGGAAATCGGATTGGCAATGTTTGATCAGAATTATCCTCTTCGCGAGAGACTGTTTGAAACTTTGATCAGCAACCTAGACATTAAACGGCGGATCTTTCTCATCGGTGAGTTTAATCTAAAGTCTCCTCTTATAGAAGATGGTTTTCATCTCGAAGACGCGACCGTGGCAGAGTTCGCTAGGGGAAGCCTTATCGACGAATCCTCTAGCGAATTTCGGTCGAAAAGCCACAACTTGTGCTACTCGAGCAACCAAACACTCCACTCTCATAACAGACTAAGTTAAATTAATTTCGTATTATTCGTTCGGTTCGAAAGATCGCGTTTTATTTCAGGCGAGGTCCAAAAGCAATCTTGGTTGATTTTTTGCAAAGTCACGTTGGGTCAGGCGTTGGCTCACGTTCGGTCTTCGTGAAAGCCATGACTGTGCAAAAATTACTGGACACTGTCCACGTTCTATCGGTGTTGGTACAAGATAAGGGGTCTTACAAAAGGTTTCTCTGAATTTTGTGCTCAAAATCTAGGCATCGTTGATCTAAATTCTCTCGATTAAAATCCTCTTGATACTTGTTGATGCCAGCGAAGCTAAAAGCAGTCGAGCAAAAAATTCCATTGTTTGGGACTTTTCTTCTCCGCGGAGTCACGAAACGAAAATAGCTTTAATCTTCACGACGAAGCGTAAGAAAGAGATCGTCGAGTCGGTCGCGAGATATCGAACGGAGAACGTATGCTCGTGGAAATCTGGTAAACTCCGTGCAGCATCCGGCTGTAAATAACGCTCTCCGAGAGCGGTCGTCGCGAAACACACGCGAATCGAAAGTTTCCGCGGGCACAGCCGGTCGTATCGCTGTAATTTCATTCAGTCGATTCAATGATTCGTAAACAATGATACGGCTTTATCGTGCACGCCGACGCCCGGCGAATGAATACATTATGCATGAGAGGAACAGCGTTCACGGCGATGTCCTGTTGTTCCGCGACGAAACCGTGTAGGGGGAGGGCACTAAGGCCGCCAGCAAACAACTTTTGTCATCGAAAACGCGGCCGGGGAACCTCGTCGTTCGGGTCAACCCATTTTTCCCGGACAGATTATTCGTAACTACGAGGATCGCCTCGAAAAGTTCGCGATTTTTACGATTTTCTTGATTTTTCCCCTATCAAAGCACACAACTTATCCGGAGAAAAAATTCATAGCCATTATTAGAATTTTTTCGATAATGAGAAATTGGGAACGAGCATTTTTTTTGTATTTAAACGTGTACAGAAAATTGCTGTGATTTAATGTATCACAGAGAGAAAGGTACACCAGTCTCGACGTTGGAATTCAATTCAGCACGTTTCGAGAACCGATGAGGAATATTTCTGAAGTGTATTCAGAATGTTTTGGAGTTCGTGAGATTCCGACTGTGGCTGCACAGTTGCATGATTTTAAATGGGATAGAATTTGGGAGTAAGATAGCAGGATTTAAATATTCTAAACGCTCCAAGGATTTCGAATGAAACTTAGCATTTTAAGAGCCTTTTGCACAATGCCACTATACTGCTCCTTGGAGCTGAGCAAGGTTGTAAATAACTACTAGACTTCGCATTGAATTCGTTATGGATTACGGTGCTCCGTTGATTCTATCGTGAAATATAAATGTACTTCTTGAGCTTTTAATTAGATTACGTTTCCTTACGAACGAAAGCTCTCTCGAGAGCTCGCAGTTTACAGATCATTTGCTTTGGAAATTTTGTTATCATCCTCTTAATCATTTCATTATTATCTCGAATACACTATTATCGCTGGATCTCTTTGACGTATTTAGTTAGCAGTGTACCGTAAAAACTTCCAAATATAACGACGAGCAACCTATTTGACCAAAAGCAATTTCAGCGATCATGGTTATCCCCCGTTACGTTACTCTGCTGTGGTCGTGTTGATAAATTAATATAGGGCTGATAAACTGATTCCAAATGGTCAGCAAACAAGTCAGCAATTTCGGCGTCCAAATTAACCAGTTTATCTCCATGTTTCATTGAGGTTAGCGGGGGTTGTCTATACCACGCCTCTGTTTGACGTAGCTTCAGAAATGTTTGATATTCTTGTTAATTGTCGATTCGACCGACCTAATAAATTGTTCATTTCGAGGTTTAATTAAACGTTTCGTGTCCTTCGACGCGAGCCAGCATCTACAATTCTAATTTCCCATCAGGAAGATTCCATTCGAATGCCTTTGCTTAGAAAGTAAATTACTACAATTTTAGAGACGAATGTTGGTGCATTTATGGGAAATTTTCATTCTCAAGAGATGTATGAAATGCTTGAAATGAGATACGAATTATTATATTTAGGGGTTGAGACGACTTTCTACGAAGCTCTCATTAATTCCATTAATAAAAATATAAACTTGCATAAAAATTCGAAGTCTATTGATTGAATATCTTGAATTACGACTATGTTAAATCAATAAGATAAAAAACACGGAGCCTAGTGTTCTCGTTTGATTGATCGTTTAAGCCATCGATATACGTCGTTCTAAGCGCGGCCATGAACGCGAATTATTTCGCGATTTCGTCGCGATATGCGCGGAGAAAGAACTCGCGCGGATCAGCGTCCTGATGGAAATGGGTTACATCTGCACCGGTAGCGTCTGCTACGGGACCCGATAGAAAAACGTACAAAAGCTGCTCTGGTTCGTTGGGATTTTATTATCCGTCGCCTGTCGTCATTGTTCCTTGATTTTCTGCACCGACAGAGACCTTTTGTTCCAAGTTTTTACACACTACGAAAGCCTCGCGAATCGCGACGTTAAGGTTCCATTAATACGATTAGATGGACCGGAGGAAAGAAGCCACGATGCTCGTTTTATCTCCTTTAAAATAACTCTGGTGTCGATGTCCACCTCGAATTTTAAAAAGTCTCGTTTCGTTCCCGACGTTAATGAATAGAATTTCGTTCGAGAAGCACGTATTGTAAAAGACAGTTACAGTGAAAGGGACACGTTTTCACGTTCTCGAAAGAGTAAAAATACATTGGTATCTTCCCCTAACCGATTGCCTGTTTACGTTCAAAGCCTCTGTGTAAACGCGTTTTAGGATCGTCGATCGTCGGTTTCTCACGATGCTCTATCGCCGACGTAGAATTTTCGCGAGCCATCGAACTCGTTGATTCGCGCGATCCATCGACGGCTCGTTTACGCCGTCAAAGGGGTCCGTGCTTCCGACGAGGCTAGCGTGTTCCGCGTTTTTTTCGTGCTTGCCAGGCTTGCGGCGGACGGAAATATTGCCGGGGCGACGACAGCCGCGTCGAGAGCACAGAGAGTACGTCGAAAGAGGCCAGAGGGGGGAAAAAAGTTGAAGAAGGGGTTATTAACCGGCTGAACGTCGGGCGGACTAGCCGGGCTGCCCGTCACGTTTGCCGTCCCTGCCAGCTAAAAATATTCTTACGCGAATAAACGTCAACTAAAGGGAGCAACGCTGACGAAACCCCGTCCCCGTTGGCGCTCGAGATCCGATTATTTCCTCGTCTTTGCAACGAGACGTCCCTTAAACGGCGTCTTTGCAAACAGGTGGAATCGAGCGATTAAAACGAAACGGGAGGAACACGAAGGCTTCGAATATTTACTAACTACAACCCCTGGCAGAAAGTTTACGATCAAAGCTGCCGTGTTTCGTGATTGTAAAATGTTATTGTATGTGATTAAGACAATTAAAACATTAAGTATGTGTAGAGGAGTTTTGTAGGAAGTAATTAACTACAAAATAACACGAACTTTCATTTATTTTCGAAGACAACGTAGAAGGTGGCTCTTCTCATATTCTTCACAATTTTACGTAGTCTTCTGTCATCCTTCTTGGTAGTTTTAAGTCACTAATGGTACTTTGAGGAGCTCAATTGTTCTTATTTTTGTATCTTTTGAGTACAATTTACGCGATGCCATGAGCACGAGCAGGTTTGTTTACATTTTTGACGATTCGTCTTGCGTTTATATTTATCTTGGAAATTTGTAATCTCACAACCTTCTCTACTTTCGAACGTACCAGAATTAGATTTCCATCGTGCCAGGTGTATTTTCTCGCCTCCTCGTCGTATTTTAATTGTTTCGAAAATGTCCACGCGATCGAGGGGATCGATCCACGCAATCGCGATCGTACGTATCGATAGCGCTTAACGGAGACCGAAACAGCAATTTCGTGATGCCGGATGTATCGACAAGCAAGACAATATCTGGCTCTAAGTCCGGCTTAATACAAAGAGTCGCTCAGGGCACGGGAAAGCAAAGCTTTGCCCGGGATCGCAATACGGTCTCTAAAGCCGGCGGATAATACAGCTAGAATTAACTTAGATCCGACACAGAGCCTCTATTTAGCGTCCAGGCTTCGTCGAAACGTAGATCCCGAGACACTTTTGCGCGTCGATCGCTGGAGGGTGTTAATGGGGGTGTTTTCGTAACGAGAAACTGTATAACGAGAATTCACCTCGTAGCTTCGAATACGGGGGTATTCCAACGATTAAATAGCCAGCGATGGCAATTAAGATTCATCGTTGCGATCCGGGCAATTAAAAGATAAGGGGGCGGGATTAACTCGAAACGCAGCTACGTAATAGGAACCGAGATAAAGGAATGTTTCTTAGTTTCCACGGCGAAATAGAAAAATAATGGAACGGTTAAAGTAATTTTTTGTTCACGTCGCGCCTTTAATATAATGGAACTTTGTTTGCGAACTCGACGAGGCACGGATGAGACGATAAAAATTCAAGCGACGAGGGGGCGGAGCGCGCTGAAACATCGGTGAAGTTGTTCGAGGAAGGAATAAAAGTAGAAATCCCGGGGGAAGAAGCAGATTAAAAATTTTCTATGCAACGGTTGTACGTGGTAATCGCGGTCGGTGGTAAAACTTCTCCCTGGGAAAGGAATTTCGAATCTTCGAAAGGTTAAAAATAACACAAGAAATATATTCACCTATTGCGATCGAATAAAACTTTTTACGATTTTTTTCTTTCCACGAAAGAGCATCGTTTTCGCGACGAAGGAGATTCAGTTACGCGCGATAATACCACGGTCGTTAAAGTAGTTAAATTAATTTTCACGGTTAGCATATAGAATTCCATTAAAAAAAATTAGCCGTTCGTTAAAAAGTAAGCTCGAGAAGTAATTTATTCCGCCCGTTGTACGTAACACGAGAAATATTGTAATTTCGTTGCGCTGAATGTTTTCGTAAACAAGGCGGATATTTACGGAGAGACTCTCTATACGTTTGGATTTACGCGAACGAATTAGTCGCGTAAGTTCCCGGGATTCGCTCGTTTAACAAAGTATGTAAAATACATTTTGAAACGAACCAAATAATCCCCGGGGGGGGGGGATTAACGTTTCGTTGTTTGAATAAAAAAAAAAAGATGAACGCGGAGAGGAGGCAACGACACGGCGAAAAGAAGAACGTTTGGGTACGGGGTTAATTCGATTCGCTGTTTCATGAATACCGATGAACGCCTGTCGTGATCGCGGAGGACGAACAAACTAGAAGAGATCACGAGTATATCTTGCGAGTTACGCAAAATCCAATCGAATATTCAGCGGACGGAATCCATATTCAATCGTTCGCGGAAAGGAAAATATTCGAGATCCTCGAATGTCCTAGCGGGGAAATAAAGCTGACGCGAGGTACGCGACGCCGGCCGTGGCAAAGCAAAGAGACGAAGGTGTCGAGATCGGCAATTTTCGGATTAACATTCGCCTCGTTATTCTCGTCGGCGAGGGTGGGAAAAAAAGAAACGCGAGGGAAACTTTGCCAGACGGCGGGGCTGAAATTCAAGATGGTTAATTTCATTCCGCGTACAGTGAACGCGAAACGTATTTTTTCTATAAACAACTGCCCGTTGTTACGCCACCGGGGGAAGCGAAAGGAAAATATCGGACGCGCCAGGCGCGGCTAAATAATTTCGACGGTTCGATTGATTTTCGTGGAGGTGATTTTCTGCAGAGAATTTTTACCCTGTAATCGTGGAGTTGGACAATAAGGTGCATAAATTTAAAGGCAACGTCCCAGAAAAAATGTCCAACGGATAGGCAAGCAATTTCTGACAATAGGAGTTTAGAGTTTCCTTCGAGCGTGCGTTAATTTGAAAAAATAATAAGAATCGCGGAAAGAAGTACGGTTCGCGAGTCGAGGATTCTGGTGAGAAATAACCGCGAGAAAAGTCGCGATAATTTAACAATCGCGCGTCGGGGGCGCCGGGGGGATTAAAATTCAGCGAGTGTCGCGGGGTTGGTCGAGGGGAGGAAGAAAGCCCAGAAGACGGCGGGAATAAAAAGGGCGGAAAGGGGGGAGAAAGGGAGTCAGCGGGACACGGAACGGCGAAAGAAAGAGGGTAGGACAAAAGATGGGAACGAACGAGTGACAAGATTGGTCGAAGGATGGTCGCCCGCTTGTTGGACGGCTGCTCGTTTCGTAGACGGGTCACGTAGACGCCCGGGGATATTTATTATCCCGTTTAAAAATTTGCATCGAAGAATCCAGGGGTTGACTTATTGCGGCGATGTTGCTGGCGGCGACGAGGCACCCGAGAGTTTGGAACTTTGTTCTATTTTCCGCGCTTCGAGCCTCCCCCTTTCCAACCCCCGTGCAGTTCCGTATTCAATTTTCCATCGAAAACGCAATAAATCCGCGACGAGCCGGGCCGACCGTAAAATTATAGTTACCCGATCAAAACATACAAATTCCAAGCACGATTCTCCGAATACCGGGAACCAAATGAGCTCCGGGGTGTACGACTTCACAATCCCGGACTTTGGCTCGTTCTAAATGGGATCCTCGAGGCTCCGTAAATCTGATCTGCTTGTTTCGAGTGCCGCGATTATGTCTGCCGTGCGGGAGTAAATTTAATTTTGGACCATGTCGGGAAAGACAGCGGGGACGAGCGGAAAATGCATCGCAGCGAGCCGGAACCGGGGGCGTTTGCGCGCCAACGAACGCGATAAGGGCAAGAGCCCGGATAGATTGAAGGGTTATGCTCGCGAATTCCGTTTCATCTGGTTAATGCACTTTGCCCCGGGAGTTCAGAGGTCGAAGTTACGAGAGAGACGATCGAAGTGGTTACGCGGCGTGCTTGTCTGTATATTAATAGGATACGGCGGCCGGGGTAAACTTTATGAATTTTCCGGGGACCGGTACGTGCACGCGTCCCGGATCTGCCACGGGAGAAACGAGTTGATAAGGAAAGCTGGTCTGAGTTTCGCCGGAGCAAACATCGAGAACTTTGTACGAACAATGAAACATCGAGACCAGAAAACGTAGCGATAGCGGGTCCGGACGAACCTAGCATTTTGACAAACTTCTGGCCCCAAAAATTGAGACCATAGAATGAATAATAATTGTCGAATAATATCGCAGATAAAGGTAGATGACTCGAAGAGCATTACATCTGTAGGTCCTTAGATTTTTTCTTGCACATAGCAATTGAGACATTGTTTCAACGAATATTTGTATCTTCGTTGGAACTCTGTAAAATGTAATGGGATAAGCGTAGGCGGTGGCAACGGATCCCGGTTGTACGGCAAGATCGATGACGAGCGCGAATTCATAAGCGGTGTTATTGTAATTATCATACACGACGCCATGCAGTTACGGATAGAAGCATCGAACGCGGTAATTAATTTTCGTAGCTGCTATCGGTAAATTTCACGCGCGTCCGCCCTGATCGACTCTCCGCGGAGTTTAATGTACACGCAAATAGCGTTAGCCAAAGTAGCCTCTCGTTTAACCACGAAAAATTCATCCCTCTCGACGACAATTTTGGTTTTTTTTTTCCATACAAAAGGATTTTTCTCGTCGTTCTGCGTATGAAATTGGTAAGGTATGGCTATTGAAAACGTTGCACTTTACGAGATATTTCCTATTTTATGTTTGTACTCAGCCATAACTCCAGATCGTAACGCCCGGACTGTGACACAATGTATGATGGAAACGTATCGAGAAAAATGGAAAATGGTTTGGGAACGCGATGTCACGTTGGTGGCTTCGATTTGAACAAAGTCGAACAAAAATTTGATTGAATTCAAATTAAGGTCATAGAGTAGGATGTTTCACTTTTGGTAAATTGCGATAATTGGGAATCGATTGCGGGGAACGTACGGACAGAAGTCGCATTCGTTTCGACGTTTCCAACGGATGGAACTGGCGCGAACCGTTTTCCAACGGCGAGATCGATAAAAGCGGTCATCGGGGATGGCCAATGTCGGGGGTAAACCGATTGAGACTAATCAATTGGGCGGAAGTGGTCCTAATGTAAACCTAACCATTGCCTCCCGGACAAACACGAGATGTTTCGAGTGTCCGGCTGCCGAGGACCTGTCATTTGTCCTTGGTCGATCGATCGGTTCGAGGAGCGATTGAACCTGGCACGATTGTCCAACGGAGGATGAAAAATGTCTCTAATTCCCAGGAAATTCCCCTCTGCGCTGATTAACCAATTACAGCCATCTATCGGATTTAAATCGTTCCGAACAGCGAGAAGATTGGGACCGAAATCCACAGGGATGTTTAAACGGAATCTAAATTAATCTTTACGATATCGAACATTCGCAATTTAAATATACTTCCGACGAGTGGTGGCCAGAAAAATGATACGTAAATTTTTCCCAATGGACAAATCACAGTTAAGGCTGATCTGGGATCTTTAATTTAATTTATATTCGACTTACGTATCTTTTATTGGTTTCGTATGGACATATTGGGTTTTAAATGGCCAAAATGCAGAGACACGCGAAACGACCTGATAACATGGACTAGTTTTTGGCTGCTCGCGGATGATTTTCGAGGAATTAAAGCTGCAGTGTTCCGCGCTGCGAAAGTTTTAATCGTCGACACGAGTTGCCTCCGCGTGAAACGCCCTCCCGCAGGCCAATTAAATTTTCCTGCTCCTTTTCGGTCGTACAAAGCCAGTCTACTCTTGTATTTGCTGTCTCGACACGCTGGTAAACATCGGATCGACTGTGTGGCCTCCTAGATTCATTTAACTTCTCAGACTTAAAACACCTCGTGCAATAATAATTTTTTCTCGATTTTTTGATCGACATTCTCGATTGATCATTCTTTTTTCGTTTAAACGGAGACACGCATTGTGTCAAAAACAATCCATTTGTTGGTCAGTTCTGGCTGAAAACTCTTAATATTATGATAGTAGAGTGAAACAATCGTTTATTTCGGGTCTCTGTCTCTATTTTACAAAATTCCGTTTAGGTCTGCATCATAACATTCTTCCATTCGCCGAAATAAACGAAACGACGAAGCTACGCGCGACTCTTCTATGAAAACAGTCGCTCGACGTTCGCCTCATTGGTTCCACGAGTCCGTTCGTATCTTGAAAATTTTATTTCGTTTCCAGGGGCTCCCATGACGGGGTATCAGTGATCGTAAAACGTTATTCGTCCTCTTAACGGACATATTCTTTGGCAAATTTCCGCCTGGGTCTCCGCCCTCTGGCTTCGAGCGTTTTTTTTTCTTTTCACGTTTTCTCCCCGCGTTCGCGATATTAACAAACACAGTGGGTCAATTAACCCCTGGCGCCGCTCGTCTCGGTAAATCCTTTCGGCGGGTAATCCCCGTCGAGAAACGTTGCAATTAAATTGCCGCGCTTCGGGGACTCGCGCGTGCCTCGCGTTAAGAGGGACTACCACCTTGACGGGCACAAAAAAAAATCGATATCCTTTATTTTCACATTTTCTTGGGACTTTCCCCCGGAAATAATTTCCCTTCGAACGTTGAGGTTCGAACCTCGCGTCTTGTTAACTTTAAAACATTGGTATTTGTATTCTGGTTTTTGGAAACGACGAATAAAGATTTCAGATTCAATCCCGTAAATTAAAACCCGATCGACGCGACGTACGGAACGTATCTAAAATTTTTATTCGTTATTCGGGAATAAAACTTGCCCGGCAGTAAACCGTTCTAGTACGTTCCGACGCTGCTTTCATCGGTCTTGAATTTTTTACGTTCATCGTTGTATGGACCGTTTGTTGATGCACTAACTCCAATTTACAACGGTTCGAGATACGAACCGTTAATGGAACGTTATTTAAGCAGTCAAGTTAATTAATTTTCAATAAAATCGGAGAGTGACGCTCGAAGAATAGATCTAATATAATAATTTTCCAACGGTCAATGTGTCGCGTTTCAGCGAAATTTTCGTTCCCCCGGAGGGAAATAGATCGAGTAAGATCGTACGTGAAATCTTTTTTATTGGAAAGAACAGTCCGACAGACGGTTTCCACGGGCGTCTGGTTTCTTTCGATTCTTATTCTTTCTTCGCTAAGTCCCCGGCTCGAACCGAAATCCTCAGGTACATCGGGGCACTCGAAGAAAGGCACTTGTGGCGCTCCCGTTTCACTCGATTCTCCTTTATTGTCTTTCGCAAATACTCGTCAACCGCGAGTCGAATGAACTGTGCTTTCCGTTTGCTTTTCACTTAGCCGCGGTGGCTTTCGCCGCTCGTCTCCTTCTCGTCTGCCCCCGTGATTAATTAATGCGTTTCTTTCGGTGGCACCGGCTCCTTCCGCGATCCTGAATACACGCCGACCATTTAATTACGAAGAATTTATTCGCGTCCAGTCGCTTTTAATATCCCCGTCACGAGCTCTTCCAACCTTTTACTTCTTTGTTATCTGCTGGGATAATTAATCTAATTACTACGCACGGCATCGGAGCACGCGTTAACAAGTTTCTACAATACCGAATATACACTTGGAAAAATTATTTTAAAGTGAAATTTTAATTTAAATTATCCGTAATCTTTTACAGAAATATTCGTAAACACCCCTTATAAAAATCATCTTCCGTAACTTCAAGATATACTTTTTAAAAATAGTTCAAATCCAATTAACAATAGTACTTTAAAACAAAAGAAAAAAATTGTGCTTGATAGTATATTTTTCATCGTATTTTTCAAATTGCAATTCCAATTCAAATTACTGATAATCTTTTACAGAAATAGTATTTAATAAAATAAGAAAAAAAATTTTAATCAGTGGTGGTTGATGTTATATTTTTCGTTGTTTGAAACGAGATACAGTGTTTTAAGTGGTCTGATTTTGGGAGATTTGTACGATTTCCAAAACGGCCATGGACGAATAGTGGACCATTTGGCCCGGGTCTTTCTGTTCCCTTAATCATCGTCCGTGTTTCTTTGACTCGTCAAGCTGCGAGGCTTTCCGTTGTGCCTCCGTTAAGTCTCAACGGTGGAACAATAGGCAGTGTCGTCCAAAGTTATCCGGAGAGCTTTCCTCTGCTCGTATCCAGCGCGCGAGCTTTCGAGCCAGCTCGCGGCGATAATAATGCGCGACAATGCGGCCGCCGTGGTGTTTGGCGCGTCGAAAATCGTTGAATAAAAAGAGTCGAGGAAACGGGAACCCTATACACGCTCCCTCGCGAAGAAGAAAACTTCGTTTAATGCGCGAGCACACGATCCACAAAACGAATACGCGATCCGGGGGATAAGAATCGATACGTTTTATTTGCATCTCGAAAACAAGCTTTGATACGATCATTTTTATTTTTCCAGGACGTGTTGGAATCAAAGAATATCGCTCGATAACGAGGTAAGAAGCTTCTGATTTCGTAGCGTGACTGGCGATAAATCATTGTTCTTCGAACTCATTGAACAGTCGAAGAACGCCAGAGAAAGTTCGAACGTCGTCGTTTCTGACCTTAACGTGCCTTCTAGTCGATCGAACGACTTCGATTTCGCCGTCTCAGCGAGTTTTTTCTACGCAGCCAACGAGTATGAAAATCTTGGAACTGTTGCGTAACGTACGCGGGTGGATCGATCCACGTGACGTAACAAACAATATTTAGTAACTGTTCTTGTTACGCTTTCAAAGAACCTGATAATACGTAATACTTTCGTACACGCAATGAAACAAAATTAATCAAACGGAGACATAGATTTCTTACAACAGAGTCGCTTGAATTGTTCGTTCGTCCTTTGGATCTAGTCGCGAGAAACATAGGGGTCCCGTTGGCTCTACGAGTCTTTAAAAACGCGATATCCCAGGCCCTTATCCGGTCAGCGGGAAGAAGATCGATCACCAGAAAATAATAGGGCGACTCTCCGGCCCGCATCCATTGTTTATAGCCGGACCGTTCCATTTTCGCGAATTCGAACGCGAATGGTCCGCTCACCGAACGATCTTTATTGGGAGGACGAATTCGCCGTGAGATGTCTTGCGGAATAACTTATCGAGCTTTCTTTTCGAAGTAATTGGAGCCTTTTTAAATCGTTCGGCAAATAACGAGCGCTCTAATTGTATTGAACGTTTCGCCGGCGAATTGGAAGGGATTCTCGGAGCTGGTCCGTGGAAAAAGGCGATCCTTAATGGCCGTTCGGTAACGCCGGGAATTTTATTCAAGCACTTTTTAATTGAATCTTGCGGCACAGAAGCGAGGAACGAATGCTGCCCCACGGTCTATGCCGCCCGATGCACTTTTGCTTTTAGCATAAATTGAGAATAGACGACGACCTACTGCAGTGAGAGAACCGAACGATTAATTCCTGGTTGCCTATTATCGGCTCGAAAGACACTCTTAGATTTCTGATACTTTTGTCAAGCGTTTCGATTCGATTTTGCGCCAAAAGGGGAAACCTTTCTTTATCTTCACCGATAGGACAAACATTCGTTGCATATTTCTTGAATTGTTTTTCGAGTTCCATGCATACGGGAATAATTTGGAACAAATAATCACCGGGTTCGAGGATAAATTGGAAAGATAAGCCTTGGTTAACCCATTTATGGATCACCGGGTGCCGTCGTGGAATGGAACTTTTCGGTCTGTTTTTCTTCGGAAAATGGAAAACGCCCGTCGCCCTTTCATCGGCCGTTAATTACGTTTCCGTGCGGGATCGCGAACGCGGACGATCATAATTCCGATCCCTCGTTGAATCACGAACGGAACCCCGAGCACAGGGCGAAGGGGGTACGAACCGAGATGGATTACACCCCCGGGGAAATCAGTAAGACACGACCTTCGCGAATACTTCTCAACTTTTTCCTCCCCCTTTCTTTTTTTTTTTCTCGAAAACTTTTTATTCCACTCGAAGAGAACGGGAATACAAAGTTCCCGCGCCTCTTCGTCCTGTCCGTTCCTCTTTTGTCTGGCCGCGGAGAAAATGAAAAAGCAAAGGATCGTCCCCCGGATTCGGGTATCCGGTAATTCTCGCGAATTCAACGCTTTGGACGAAAGTCGATCGTTCTTATGAATTTTTTGAAAATCCAGTTAATATCGTAGTTTATAGAGAAAGATTCAAATTTAGAGATTCAATGAACCCATATCTCAATCTAATCTCTTTTTTCTATTTTTCTGCGTTCTCTACTTTGCAAATATTTCGAAACGAGTAAACTTCACGTGTCAAGATCGATCGAGAAACGTCGAGGATACCCAATATCGCAGAGCATAACTTAATTTAATATGTCCCTACGGTTGGAAACCCTGAAAATTGGGTGCTCGATTATTTAGCGCGCGCAAAATTAACCGTGTTCCGGGGTCGTTCGACGCGTCGAGTGCGATTCTCGAAAAACGAAGCACATAATTTAAGAGTCGTAGTTTTCTCCCGCAATCGCGCCCCTCCCCAAAGCTCTTGGAACCTTAGAAGAATTCGATCGAGGGTACTTTGGCGGAATTCGTAATTAATCGAACGCAAAGTAAAGAGTTTCGACGTACCGGCGAGTCGGCGGAACAAAAGTAATTTGAATAATGTAAATTTCGTTTCGACGGGCGAAGACAAAGCAACTGTTAGTTTAAGGGTAACCACCGGGCTCCCCAGGGGGGTTGAAAAAAGTCGGGGGTGATGGTTGTTTCGCGAAATCGTCTTACTTCGGGCTCGAAAAGCGGCAAATATTCCGTGGCAAGATGCTACCCGACGAAACAATCCGCGCTTTCTTTATTCAAGTACCTTTAACGTTGCTTTCCATTGTGTTCCCGCGGCCCTGGAAGAAAGGTCACCGGATCACAAAGGGTTGCAGAATGCCCAGAAACCGACGAGGGTATCTTTCAACCTTAGATAGAGAGGGATCCTTCACGGTGAAGCGCACTCGAGAAATCTCACAATGGCGATTAAGTACCGCGCACTCAGTCGTTCCTCGCCCTTTATGGAAAAAACTCCCGCCCTTTACCGTTCCTATAATTCAACGGTTTCTTCCTTTCGACGCACAGTGGGGTATTTGCCACGAAAAGTCGGCCGTAAGACGATCTTAACAATTTTGCGTGAATTACGATATTTTTGCTGCCTGAGATGGTCGAATATACAAGGAACATCGTATCAACACTCTTTCTTTCCATCTGTGCACTCGCAAGCTGTGCTTCGTCGAAAGTTGAGAGATTTTTATGGCACCCTTTTCTACCTTAACTATTCCCTGAAACACTGTTCGCTTATTAGCAATTTTTATGTTCCAAAGAAGTTGTATAAACTTCTCCATTATGGAAGCTTCTCAGACAAGTATATACTACACTTTCGAACGGTTTTTACTTTTTCCTCGTATATATTTGTATGATTATTCATATTTGAAAATAGCCAATAATTCAGCGATGGTCTTCACGATTATTCGACTTCGTTAACGATTTTTTTATGCTTCAGGGTGAGTCTCAGTGATCGTTTTCGTGTCATTAGATTCCATAAAGGTTTATGATCACGATCCAAACAAAATTGATTCCGGATTCATCAGGTTTGAAGTTTTATAGCGAATTTAGTAACACGGAAATCGTGAATTGCAGCCTGTCGTGTCTTCAAATGCTTCTTTTCGCGACGAAGAATCCATAATAAAACACCTGGTTTTATTTTAACATCGATTTTAAGTTTCGTATTTTGTTTCCTCGTGATCCGATAAAGTTTGGAGGGAAACAGGTAATATTTGTTTAATGTTCCCATCGGACGCGTTTTCTTCGTAAAATTCCGCCCGGTAAGGCGATTACGCGAAATCGATGGTAGATGGGAACCGTTAATAGAATTCGGAACATTTTGCCTGTTAACCGGAATTACGGTAATCTGATCCGTTAATCTCGTCCCGAAGTTGATTAAGGTCAGTACCGCGGCACGGAATTTGCAGCTTGAAATTTCGAGACGGACCCCCCCATTGACCTACATCAAACTACAATGAGGCGTATCCAGGCAGCCAGGTACTATGTTGATACTATCTCGAAATTACAGGAGAAATTACGCGCGGGGGCGAGGCGAGACTGCCCCTCGGAACTGCATCGAACTTGCACGGCACGCGTACCGTCGGCTATTTTGTAAATTTCCCACGTTTCTTTAACGATCCTAAAAGCTTCCGTCCAGGTCCGATCCTCTCGAAATCAATTTACTTACCATTTTCGTTGCATCCCGCGGCGAAACTTTCGCGTACATTTTTAAAACTTGCAGGCTGCATCTCGAACTTGGAGATTTCTTAATTTTTAAGCGAGAAACACAAGCAAAAGGCTCTCTCCTCCGCGAGTTTAACGCGTTTACTCGATATATAATACATGGGAAAATTTCAAAAGTCGAAATTGTTGCTAATTGGATTTATTTTTCAATTTTGACCCTCCCCCACCGTGACCTCGGGGTTTAAGTTCGTAAAGAATTCCTATTGAAATTCCCCTTTCGACCGCCGACCTCGTTGCAACACGAACTTTTATTGTACCTATCGAGAAAAGGATTGCGACTTTTCCTACGACGATCCCATTGGAGGTGCGCGTTCCAGAAATTGAATCTTTTGATCCTCCTTCTATTTCTACGATATTTTACGTCCCGTGCCCGTGGACGGTGAAAAGAATGACTAGAAATTTTATAGAGGATTCCCAGTGTTTTCCTTTGCAACGAGCAGACGTAGTCTCCGCGGAACATCAACTTTTATTGCACCTATCGAGAAAAGAGTCGCGACTTCTCCACCGGGCGGGTGGTACATCTTTCTTCGACCTCGTCGATCCTTTTTATTTCCGTCGGTCTCGCGAATAGTCCCGGCAAAAACAGACGGGGATTCCCGACATGCGAGGGGATCCCTTGCAAAAACAATGGAGAAAGTTCGTGTCCCCGAACGTGATCTTGTCCCCGAGTTCCACCCAGTTTTCAACCCTTGCTCGTTAACGAAACTGTCCCAAGAAAATTTTGTCCTGTTTCTCGATCGAGGCAACGGTGATTACCAGCTCAATGTTATCAGTTCCTTATTTTTACGGGGGGAACAACCACACAAGTCAGGATTTCCTGGGGGAAAAAGGTCAAGAGTCACATTTCTTTATTTATTTCTAAATTTCTTCGCGTATCCTTAGAAAGGATATTCGAGCGCTTAAAGAGTTGAACGAACTCTGCAACCCGTATCGAATACGATCGTTCGATCGTTTAAAACGTTCGAGAGTGAGGACGAAAGGGAAGACAAGGAGATTGGCCGTGTTCGTCGAAGAAATAACGCGAGAAATCCTGCGTATTCGAGCGTCGCGGGCATTGTTCTCGGCCAGCATCCGTTGAACAAACGCGAAACGCGAATCTCGATGACGAGATCCTGGGAGGAGCGTTTTCCACGGGCTCGTGGGGCGCGTCAAAGATGGAAATTCGAAGACGCTTTCGGCGTCGAATTCTGCACGCTCGGCGGGCGTGATGCTTTGTCCCGCGTAACACACCGGTGTCGTGGAGATTCAGATAACGGGCCAGAATGTCTCGTTTCCGCGCGAGTTTCGCGCCAAGTGGCAATTGAACCGAAAGCTGAATGCACCATCCGCGAAGCTTCCGCGTTCCGTGTCGCTGCGCGGCCTCCTCGAGTGGCGAGCCGAGCAACGATATTAATTAGGCTACGGTCAACTTCGTTCTTTCGTCTCGTTTTCCTCGAAAATTCTCCAATCGTTTCGAACAAGTAATAAGGAATTCGATCGAATTTTGGTGATGCAATTATTTCATATTTGGAACTTCAAAGTTTCAAGTTTGACTGTATTTATTCGATAAACGAGAAGCCTCATTAATGTACAAAATAATTAGGTAAACAAAATACACAGTTTTTGAAGTGTACAATAATTTTTTAGTGTTCTATGAGAGATCTTTCCTTCGTTTCGTATTCCTGGAAAGTTCTACAATCGTTTCAGGTATCAATAGAAATTCGATAGAGTCAGTAATCTTCTATCGAATTTTGTAGATGCAATTACTTCATATTTGCAATTTTACAGTTCAAAGTTTGATCGTATTTATTCGATAAACATGAAGCCCCCATTAGTGTATCATCAAGATAATTAGTTAAATATAACGCACGGCTATCGAACGATGCAATCAATTTCGAATGAGATTTCGAAATGGGTAGAATTACAATTCGTTACAATTTTCACGGCGAAACAATATCCGTATTTATTTTAATTTTCGGGTAGAATGCCGATATTAAACGAAAACAATAACGCTCGGGGCATTTAATAAAAGAGTGCCCGATCGAAGGTGTCGGGCGAGCAAATACAGTGATTATGATGGACGGGAAAGGGGAGGGTTTCTCGCACGAAAATGTTTTCCACCGTCGACGTTTATCGAATCAACGTCAGTCAGTCAAATTCGGAAATACTTATACCGAGACGAACTTTCGACCATGAAACCTTCAATCGGACTCGATAAAACGGACCGAAACTCTCGAAACTTTTTATGGGGAATGAATCGTTTCAAATTTCAGGATTTCCTTACAAAGTCTCTTAAATTTCCCCCCTCCAGCAAGCAAGTTCAGTCGAAAGTTTTAGTCAAGACATTGTGGACGGTCACTGAACGTTTAAAATGCAAGAAGCCTTATGCATTCCATCGATCGATGTTTTTAACCATTCAATTCTATTATTTAAATGTTCTTTATTTGTCATCTCCTTGTAATTGTTCTCAGTCAGTCTCCTACTTCGTATTTTTCAATTTTGTATTCCAGTTTATCTTGTATCAATGAGTATTTAATCCCATGAATAAATAAATAAATAACACGGTATCGAGGATCGCGCGAAAAGTCAATTTCTGTCGTTGTTAACAACTTCGACGTCTTGTTAAAAGTTTCAAGATTTTTCAACGTCATTTCCAGTAAATTAATTTCGAAGCTTCGTAAAACAATTTTGTAAAAGAGTTTTCTATATGTTACACGATCGAAATTGTTGAAATATGGAAATTCGAGCATGATAGACATTGCATTGGTGCCATCTAGGTTGTACACGTCGTAGAATTCTCTGTACAGTCTTCTGTCAGCAGTTGAAACGAACACGTCTCTTTTTGTACATAAAGTGTCGTAAATATACAATTGTGTGATCTCGTCAATTATTTCACAAACCAATAGAAAGGTTTGGTTACTGAATAAAATCGACTTTAGAATCGAATGGACTTCAAATGAAAATTTTCTGCGTACGAATGTCGCGGGCATTAATTTCCCCTCGTCGAATGTCAGCGGTGTTTCGTAACAGGCCGCGACGAAGGAAAACAGCGCGGTTAGCGCTGGCTAAACCCTCGATCGACTGATTTGTGGTAATGGAAATTACCAGTATCGTAATGGAAATGCAAATGTCGCGTCTGTCGGAACCGCGCGAAAGATCAAACAACGCTCCATCCGTTTCTGACCGCAAAGGATCGAGAGCCGGCCGGCTCGATCTATTATTCGCCCCGTGCTTGGCTAGAACCTCTCAATTACCTTTCTGGCGTTTCTGGGTCGATCGACCTCGACGTTTGACGAGGCTATTTATACGGGCGGGGGTTTAATCGTCCATGCTTTCCCCGTATAATGCCACTCAAAAACTCCGATGCAACCCGATTGCCCGGCACACGACGCGCCAAAAAGATCTCGAACGTTTTCATTTTACAAACTTCTACCTTTCCTCGACAAAGGCAGGAGAAAGAAACTCCTTTTTCGAAAGGGGGTTCGTGACATTCGACTCTATTTATTTTTAAGCGCACGCTACAAGGAATTTTCATCACGTGGAATAAATTTGCAGAGGATTGCTTTTTCACGTTGTTTCGAAGCGTTTTGAAAATTCAACGGGTCGACTGTTATTTTGCCAGGAAAAATAATTTCGTGGACATCGCTGCCCCGGGAGAACGTGTCCCGCGTTTCGAGGCTCGCTTTGCGCGATATTTGGCCGGAAGTCCACGGAGTAACGAAACTGCGTGGGCGTGGGTTGGTTCCGCGATGACCTTAAGCCCCCCACCGTCAATTAATTTCGTTCCTCGCTATGAAACTCGCCGCGTTTCGGTCAATTAATCGGATATAGTACGAGCAAAGTACGCCAGACTGGAGAACTGGAATTATCAGGGCGGTAAGGAACTAATATACCAAAAGCAATTTTTATCAGAGATTTATTCGTTTCCACAATACTTTGATTCTTTTCTCTTTATGTCTGGTAAATGATCATTTTCGAAAGAGAAAAAGTTCTTTCTTCAAATGGTGGGTTTTAAAAAAAGTTCTGTTCGTCTTTGGGTAATTACACAATGCGGAAACGAACGAGCGTATCGAGTCCGAGGGGAAAGTTTCGGGAAAACCGAGGGCAATTCGTTCGCGAGGGAACGCGACTGCCAAATTCGCGGGGTTTATTTATCGCGGCTCGGGTTCCCATCGGCGACATTGAGTAACGGGGGCGGTTCGCACGATAATTCACGAAAAAAAGCGCGGCGAAACCCGTGCGTGTCCTTTCACTAGCGTTGCCCGAGATTTTTCCCCCTTGAATTTACCCCAGCTGCTTTCGCGTTGATTATTCCACGCAAAGACAGTCTCATTCTATTCTTAATCTAATCAAATTAGTCGGGATACGGTGGACTCCTACGAAACGCTGTAGAATACAAAAATTTCCAGTGTTTAATAATTTGTAAACCAAAAAAATAAATGTTCATTCATTCGCAAATTTGCAAAAATCCAGTCGAATAAATTTGCATCAATTTTCATTAGAAATCACGAATGGGTCATTTTGATCAATCTAGAGTTTAAAAACTAGTTCTCGACTTTATCGATTCAACGCTGGAGCTATCGTCAATTATGGTGTATTTATTCGTACCAAAGAAACGAATAATTAAATGGAAATAAATGTCCTCTCATTCTGAAATTTAAATTTGCCAAATTTCCAACAATTTTGATTATAAAATGAATAGATAATTTTAACCAATGCATCGTTAAATTTATAATCGCCCGAACGAAACGTAGGAGTTCGCGTGTCGATGATTTGTACGCGTCGTACGCGAGTGAAATTTGCGTCAAAGCGTCCCTCAGGATCTTTGTCGTTAGGAAAGCGAGGTTTCGATCGCGTTAACTAACGCTCGAGCGTAGGTGGAAGCTTTGTCTGGCGTGAATGGGAGCGTTTCGTATAAGCGCGACGAAGGGCAGCCTATTACTCGCTCGTCATCGATTAGAGGGGACTGCTTCCGGTGCACGGAGTACGGGATTTCAATTCTCTCCTCCCTCCCCCAAGGACGGTCCTCCTAGCCACCCCCGCCACGCCTCTCATTATGCAGAAAGCATACTAGAACTGGACACACTGCAGGGAAATATACCTGGAGGCGGCTTTTGGTGCGCGAGTTTGCCGACTATAGAACCGGAAATTTCAACGACCCCTTTCACGACGACCTACCCCAAGAGAAAGCGGCCGTTGCTCGACTCGCGACGTATCCAGATGTAGACAGCCGTGTATGCACGCGCCCCCGGGTATAGGGCAGTTTGTAAACCTTCGCATGAATCACCGGAAATCGTATGTCGGGTCTCCTCTGACTTGGTTGTCGACTGGCGATCGTTCTCTCCTCGTTCAGACCTCCCACGAATTTCCTCCCTTTTTTTTCTTATCGATAACTAGACTTAATTCTCAACAAATTACAGAATTCACTTGATATGCAAAAATATAAGAAATACGTTAGATAGGAATTATTGTATTCAGTTTTTGGGGTTGAGACAATCCTCTACGAAGTTCCTGTTTCCCTAATTCTATTTCTCGAGGCTTTTAATGTGTATTTTTTAATTATCCTTTGGGAAAAATTTTGATGGGAGATTCTAGAGGCCAAAATAAGACAAAAATCAAGAATACCAATTCCTTAATTACCGCTTTGTTAAACAGTTATCAACGTTTAAAGTTCCATACCGTCCGGAAAATTTTTCGACGAAATTAAAATTTTCAAATCGTTCTAAAAAAATTATTTCTAGCTGCGTGGATCGATTACAATTAATATTGGTGAAGAAACATATCCCCGAAATTCTACGCACTTATGAGAAAAAAATTCAGAAAGGTTGACGAATTTCTCGGCGAAATTAAAAAATTTCAAATGGTTCTAAAAAAATTATTTATAGTTCCGAGGGTCGATTACAATCATTTTTCGTGAATAGACATACCCTCGAAATCCCTTGCACTTTTGAGAAAAAAATTCAGGAAGGTTGACGAATTTTTCGGCAAAATTAAAAAATTTCGAATCATTCTAGAAAAATTATTTTTAGTTGCAGGGGTCGATTGCAATCAGTTTTGGTGAATAGACATACCCCCAAAATCCTACGCACTTTCGAGAAAAAAATTCCTTACTGAAATGTCTGACCATACGTTGATATGTTTCACTGAAATTTCATGCGTATGTTTGAAACGTCATAACTCATGAACCGATTGGAGGATTTTGATTTTTAAAAATGCAAACGACGCGTATTTTAGTGGAGAATGTGTAGAAATTCCAAAAATATTGGAAAAGTTGTTCCTTAACCCCGTGAAGTGAGAAAAACCCCATAAAACTGGTCCAATTTTCAAACGACCATAACTCCCACAATAGTGAATATATTTCAATGAAATTTATTCGTGAAGTAGAGCTCATAGATACCTACAAAAAAGTATTAAACAACTTTTCCGTACAGCGTCAAACAACTTTATTAAAAATCGAAAACAAATTATTAAGAAGAATCGACGGGGGTGCCTAAATTTTTCGACGAAAAAGAAAAATTTCAAATCGTTCTGAAAAAATTATTTTCAGTTGCGGGGGTCAATTACAATCATTTTTGGTGAATACACATATCCCCGAAATCCTATCCACTTTCGAGAAAAAAAATTCTAAATATCTGACCATACATTGATTCATTCCCCTGAAATTTCACGCGTATGTTTAAAAAATCATCATTTCTGAACGGATGGGAGGATTTTAATGTTTCAAAGTGCAAGCAATGCGTATTAGTGGTGCTCTAGAGTCCCAGAAAAATGGGTTGAAAAAATACATTGGAAATATTGTTATTGCAAGGGTAAGTTCAGAATCCAAATTTGTGCTATTCCACTTATTTGCTCAAAAATTTACCAACGTTATTTGTAAATAGAATTGTTATCCCATAATTTTCACAACAAAGTCCCTGCAAGAAACTGTGGTCCTCGAAGCCGGAGGAAGGTTGTACCATAAAATTGTTGTCTTAGGTGTGCAGCAGCAAGCACAGTGTTTACCAACGATGCTTTTGCAACGCGTGCACGAGAATTATATTACTCCGCGGTGTACCTCGAGTATGGACATTTTCAGTTATCGTAAAGTCAAAACATACCGCGTTTCCGCAACAAGTTTCCCCCCCAAAGAATCATTTTCCGTTATTGCGTGCTTGTTGCTCCCCTGAAACAACAGTTTTACGATTCCCATCCAAGCTTCCCGATTTTTACCGGTGTACACGGAGAAACCGTGGTTGAATTACGAGATCGATATTCTCCTGGCCGCTGTACAGATGCGTTTAATGTAAACGCTGTTCCCTTCCGAGGAGCAGCGTACACTTTCGAACAAGAAAGGACACTTCCTGTGATCAGTGTTTCCTCCTGTTTGCGGATCCCTCGGTTCAAAATCCGTTTTGGGTTACACAGGACGGTGAGAGCCCGAGACAGCGATCTAATTTGTCGCGTGAAATACGAAAACGATCTTAGCACCAAAAATCCGACAAATTACTGATAAACAATCGCGTACAAATTTATCGAGACTATCGAAGGCTCGTGTTTTCGAATTACGGCTCGTTTCGAATCACACGCGTCGGTGAATCGATTTCCGGCGCAATTGGTTAATTCGGATTAAATCCGCCGTTCTGCGCGGTTCAGAGCCGCCGGAAGATTTCGGAAAGCGCGTTGTTATCGCGAGGATCGTTTCTCTACGACGATCGACGAACAGGGAAACATTCTCGGGGATCTTGATCGTCAATCGCTCGAATCGATCGGAAACGCCAAAATGCCAAGAGCCCAAGGAGTTTGCTTTTAACCCGAGACGTTCGTGGAAGATTCTGTCGCGAGAGCCGGATAGAAGCTCTTTCGAATTCCCCGAGTTCCTAGGGAAATTCCGTTTCTCCCAGTAATTCGGTGTTTTCGAGGGGCTTCGTGCGCGCCAGCTTTCGACAGGATATTTACGAACCCGGCGGTCCATTAACGAGAAACTTCTTCGCGGTACTTTTCAGATAACAAAGAGAGACGCAGGAAACGCGTCAATGTTGCTCTCGTTTCTCTTTTTCAATTTTATTTTTAAACGACACTGCCTTTTGGACCTATCATGGATCATAGTTATACGAGGATCTCCCAGACCAACAAATTTATGTATTTGAGAGGATTAAAAAGTTGTAAACGGTTGTCCAGAAGAGCAAAGAAGTTCTCCTTGGCGTCTGTAATAATATTGTTACCGAGTATGCTCGAGGACGGAAGTTAAAAGGTTAACAGTCTGTTAATCTGCAGCGTGGGTCACGTCCCTGGTGGAGTTGTATTAGACTTCAGCGGTAAGAATGACCCAAGGGGAAACTTTCTTACGCCAATTAGAGTCTGGCTTGGTCTCTTAGACTCGTTCCTTTATGGGGATAACGACGAGGTGGCTAGTTATTCCGAATCCAATATCAACCGCGGAGCATCGAAGAGGGGAGGGGACGATCATGCTCGCGATCAGTGGATCGAGCAGTTTGTAGGCTCAGTGACCTGAGTGTTTCTCGACGCCACGGAGCGGAATATTCGCTGACGACGAACTCTGCACCAGAGAATTTCTGGCGTCTCGTAATTATAAATAATTGTAACAACGTATAGTCAGCTGTAAAGGCTTTACAATTTTATTCTCGTAAAGAAACGTGAATTTATTATACCGTGTCTAATGTTTTGCACGAATATCGAAGCTCATTGTGGGTCGTTCGATTTCTCTGACCTCTCGATTCGGAGGATTTCGAGGACAGAGTTCGCTTGCGCGGAAAATTGTTGGAATTCCTCTGGTATTTATGCGTCCTTATTACCGAGTGGTGAACGTACGCTCCTTTCCCGGGAACGATGACTGAAGAGCTCCGTAGACACTGTACTGTGTACAGAAGCGAGCTATTTACAAACCCCGAAGTGTGTTTACTTATCTTTTAAATTGTCTGGCTGTTGGATTTAACTCGTTCGCCGAGTTCAGGAACGATCGGCTTCTACGAAACAAGATAGAAATTTAATCTTCCCCCGCGAAACAAGCAACGCGTTAAATCAAGGTAAAATACTACCCTTCGCTACCCTTGGTATTAAAAAACTCTGAACCCTTGCCTCAGAGCGCGAACAATTTCGTTTTTGAGCACACTGTTGCAAGTATCAACGTTCGTAAAGCGTAAAATAAATGGTAAATATATTTTCTCGGGTATGAAATTTCACCAACCCATTTCCAGAGGATCAGACTATAAAAAAGTCACCGAGTAAGCAGAATTCGTTAGAATTTTTCGTCAGTTTTCAAAGCTTGGAGCCTTCTCGCAGGTTTCAAAGGCAATTTACGGCCAGTGGCCCCGCGAAATTGTTATGAATTATGGATCGAATTAGAACTAGCTTTCAACTTGGATGCAGCACGACCGTCGTAAGGCGATTTAACGTTCGCGCTGGCCCGGAGAACTTAAAAAGATCCACGGGTTTACGAGCTCGCGGCCATACACGAAGGCACCGCGATCTTTTACGCTTCCTCTCTCTTTCTCTCTCTCCCGCGAGGAATAAAACCTCGAGTGCATACAGGCACGCGGTTTGAATTCGTCTCGGAGACGCCCGAGATTCTCTTCTTCAGCGGCTGAACGCGCGGTTTAACATTGTCTACGAGTCGAAACGAGATTATAACGACTCTTCGCGTTTAACCGCGACGAGGCGCGGTCGACTTTAAACCCTCTCCGTGTCTGGGTAAATTGCATTAATTCACCGGTGGGGTGGGGTCTCCGCGAGAGAAACGAGAGATTTGGTCGGATCTTTCGTTTCAGAATACACATCGACACGAGCTTTCCTCGAGCTTTCCTCGAGAAATTTAAATCCTTCAACGCTTTTCTCCGTAAACAGTGTATTCGATTATCCAAACATTTCACAGAAGTATTTATATTTTATTAAAGTTAAAATGGCCTACCAAATACGTTATATTTACAGTGGTGTAAATACTATAGGTAATAACGATTTTTGTTTACTATCTGTGATCGAACTAACTTTGGGTTGAACTGTGGGACGATAACGACGAATCACAGGGGACATTAGTTCAAGTCGTTCGAACACTATTATGCTTCGAATTAATCCCTTAACGTACGATTTAATGTAATTTGTATTATTATTCATTTATTAACCCTTTAGTACAAAAGATATGTAAGGAATTACAAATGTGGATTTTACATAGTCAAATATTATCCCTTACTAAATTAATTAATTTAGAATACGTTGCAAGGATAATTTTAGACCTTCTAATGATTGTTCAATTATATCAGTTTTAGTGTGTACAGAATTTGAGCGTGAATGAATGCAAATTAGCGAGCCATATTTTAAAAATTGATCAAACCAGTGTGCATTAAAGTAATCTTAGCGTGCTCGACGAATAAAAGGCGCGTTGAAATTTATTTGTGTCGTTTGGAAAGGATTGTTTGTTCGCGAGCGTCCGAGGAAGCATGGACTTGACCCGAATAATGAGAAATGTTTATAAATAGAGGCGGATCGATGGCCCTTGGGTTGCCCCGGAAAGTCGGTCAAGTTGTCGTCGAAAATTGACGCTGATTACAAATTGTAATCCCGGAGTCTTGCTCGTTCCGCTCCGGGCGCGGACGCGAATGAAAATTCGCCCCTTTGTTCCGCGATTTTCGTTCCCCCGGCTGCCTTCCCTTGTTTCCCGGGCGACGACTTTCTTCGCGCTTTTCCGCACGGAAGAATTCACGTGACCTTTCTTGCCCCCCCCGGGAGGCAAATTACATCCCCGGAATTCGTAATCTCGGTTCTCGCGTGATTCGAGAACAAAGCACCGTCCGTTACGCCGGATTGCAAATGGCCACGGGGACGGGACCGATCCGTCAAACTTGACTCCTTTATTTCCACTTGACCCTTTCAAACCTGGATTTCGCTGATTTTATACGCGTATTTTTTCTCTCAGCCTCCCATCCGCTCGCGAAAAGCGAGCAAAATTTTAAAAATTATCGTTCATTTTTTCCCTGCCCTCGATATTTTCTGGGTGAACCAAAACGAGCGGAAAGAACTCTGTTTCATATTTTCTCGCGCACAACAAACGCCTCAGTTGCTCTATAATTTTCGAAATAAATAACAACCCCTATGGGTTACACGCTGATGAGACAGATCATCGCAAATTTCTCCTTTTCCCTTAATTTTGAGCGTCGAAACAGAAAGCCCTTTGTTTGCTACTTTGTTGGCGAGGAGCTCAAAGTCGAGTGTTCCCTATCCTCTGTTTCGAAGGTCTTTTAGTTCACCCCCGCAAAGCTCTCTCGCGTTCGACGGTTTATTAGCAGCGTGTTGCAGTAAAGTTCTCGATCGAAAGCCCAGGCTGGTGTCTTTTTTCGTTCTCGAGGCTGTTCCCGGGAACATTCTCGCGCTGTTAGAAAATTAGATACTCGAGGCGACGCTCTCGAGATCGCGTTCTTTAATAAGGTTGCACGTCGAGCAGAGCTCATCGTTTGCATATTATTAACTTCGCTCGCGGCGCTTGTTCTCTATCCACGGAATATTTTCACCCAATGTTCCGCGATGCTCTTGTTTCTTAAACATTCCCTTTTCATTTTTCGAACGTTCGCGTTCAAATCGATCGAGAACCCCTCGTTGATCTTGGAAGAATTGTTTAACACTTTTTTATTTTCATCATACGATACGAATATTAACCAAAAATTGTTACACATTCACTCGACTGGGTCTTTGCAAATAAGAGAATAAACATTTATTCCCATTGCATTGTACATTTCCACGGTACAGGTAAATAAATTAATCGAGCCAAGAAACCTGAAAACATTGCGGACTTAATATCTGCGCCAAACTCCTTGAATTATTGTTTAACGCAGTTTCGAGCGTTGTTGTATGAATTTCAACTATTTATCAAGGCTGTCGCGAACAAGGGAACCTTATCCCAAAGCCCACCGCGTCGTCAGTAGTATAAACCGAGTTTTCAGAGCGGAGCCAGTGATGTAGGTCAACGCATAGTCCGCCGGGCCGAAAGTGGAGGAGGACGATACGATGTCAGACAAGTGGTTGTTCGAACTTTCGAGGATCGACGATAAAAATTTCATTCCCTCGTCCGCATCGACGATCGAAATTTCGACCTCTCCGTGAAATCGAGAACCCCCTTTCTCCCCCAGCATTTTTGCTACGAATTTTCGTCGACACGCACGCGACCGGAAACTTTTGAATGATCTATACCTTTGGGCGAGTAGTTAGCCGAGTTAAGGAGTCCTCCCCCCCCCTCGATTTCCCGTTCGAGTTCATGGAATATTAATCATCGCGAGGGACCAGAATCCCGAAAACTTTGCACGCGTCATACCTCACGCAATATTGAAATCTCGATAATTTCGATACCAGGTCATTTTTAAACTCGAGATTCAACGACCCTTGGACCTCCATTTTTACAAAATTCGCTGAAATCTCTTCTTTTCTCTGCATTTTTATTCAGAGTCCTCGCGAATCCTTTGGAAAACGTAAGCAGTTTCACGCGTAATATTGAAAATACTCGCATTCAAACGAGCCCAGAGAAAGGACACGCGCATGAATAAATTCAGGCGTCATCTAGGGTGTGTTCGAAGTCGACCGTGAAGGTTTATCAAGCAACCGCTATCGGGGTTCATCATCTTTTATTCAAAATCGACTTTGCTCCGCTCGATTCAGCCTCGAAACCCACCGATAAATCGAACGTTACTCCGTTTCCGGTCACTCGCGTATCACGAAGGATCGGGGAATGCTTTCAAGAGGCGTGTTCGAACAGAGATCCTTGCTTCCAAATAAGATTAGCCTCCCTTTTTTACGCCAGACCCGTCCCGTTTCCCAACGGAACCGCCCGTGTACGTAAATTTGACGAGAACCGTGGAAAAAATGGAAGGACGAGAGCCAATGGATTCCCCAGGTGCGGTCGTACCTCGTCCTTGGTGCCTTCCAGTGATCCTCGAACGGATCGTTAGGTGCAAAACTCGCTTAAACGGGTCCGGAAATTATTCTTCCTCGATTTTTTCCTCGACGATTGCTCCGATTAAGGGAGAAGCACCAATAATGGTCCAACGAAGGCCTTTAAACTTCTTCCCAAAGAAAAAGTACTTCGTAGATCTTAAAACGCCTCTTAAAATTTTAATTCTATCTTTAACACCAGAATTACAATTATAGTGTATTTATTTATATCGAAGAAATTGAAACGAAATGCATTGGAAATAAGTGTTCATTTATTCTCTTATAGAAAATTGGATCGAATAAATTTTGGACAATTTTTATTAAAAATTACGAATGGGTCATTTTGTTGTTTTGACAATGTGATATTAAAAAAAATTCAAAGGTGTCAAAGGACGTGTTTCGGTGGAAATATTCCATAATAGTCGATGATTTTTGTCGATCGATGCGATGGAGGGTCCACTGTCTTGAGTCCCGCGCTGAAATTCGTCGTTTAAGCGAGGGATTACTGTGCTCGGACAGAAAGCAATCGTCGTTACGACGGGTAGGGATTGATTCCATTTGGTGGGTCTTTGTCGTTGTTTCGTCGACTCGTACAAACCGTTCCCCCGCGGCCAATCTCCAGAATCGACTGTTTTCTTCTTTCGGGAGAACAGGAATTGCTCCAGTTCGTTCTCGTCCGGGAACCTCCGTCGTACCTATCGCCCAGCATCCTGTTTTGAACACCAGGCCATGCAAACTACACGTAGGAAAACAGGAAAAGCTCTCCCTGCGAGTCGATATATCGCGATTTACGCGCGCATCCCGCGATTCGAACAGCTTCTTACTTCTCATTTCCTCCGATCCGTGAAACAAACGATCCAATAACACTGTGACCGCGTTCGTAGTCGATGGCGGAGCGTCCTTTGAAAACGTGATACGTCTTCGAGTGTTTGGTTCGATTTCTACCCGCGATTTATGAATATTTGCTCGCGGATTTCGGTAGAGATCGATGTCGATGCTCGAGCTGTTTGATATAATGAAGCCGTTTCGAGAACTTCCATTATTCGTACGCTGTGTCTCGCGATTCGAAATGGATCGTTGCTATTATTCCGTCACAGTGGGCGAGCGACTCCCTTGCAGATAACCGTGCAAATGGCGACCTTTGGATTCCTCTTTTGGAACGCTCGATTCTTTTATTCCGGGAACCGAGAGAGACACCATCCATTTAAACGGAGATTTTTCGTTTGATTTCTCCGGATTAAAATGGAATTGATCGCTACTGCGAATCGAAGGTACTCGAACAAAGATACATTACGTTTAAATCTCGATAATCCGGTCACACATTTGATAATTGTCATTTCGCATTTTTAATCTCACAGAATCTTCAGTTTATTTTAACGAAAGAACAGAGTGGAATTACTCGAAATGAAATCAAAGGAATTTCAGTGAAAGGGGACACGAGAGGAATTCTTATTTTTGCATAAGCTCCCGAGAAAGTCCGCATTGCTTATTGGAAGACGTAGCAAAGAAATGAAATCACGACGCTGAAAAGCATCCCCCCGCGATCTTAAGATCTTAAAATCCGGGAATCCCTTCAGTCGTCTCCATCAGCGCTGGAAGAAGAAAAAAAAAAAAAATATTCCATTGTTCGCGAGGATTCCGATGCTCTTTCTTTCCGTCCATTTGCTATGCGTTTGCATATTCAATCTAGATCCAGGGAATGGCGTGATCGAGAGCGGCGCGATCGAGGAACAAAAACGCGACCGGTGATTTTCATTTCGTTGTTCCCGCGGAGCCAGGATCCTGACAAATCGGTCTTTTTCAACTAATTCCATTGTCCGGGCCGGTTCCATTCCGTAAAAGCTGCAAGCCTCTCGAGTGGAAATATTTAAATATAACTTTTGTTTCATCAAGGAAAAATTCCAGGAAAAATTAACGATCGCTCCCGGCTTTTACAATTTTCGTCGTGTATACGTACATTCTGGGAATTTATAAATTCTCCGAACCGACGTGGATGAAAATTCCAAGGGGAAAATAAAACGTTACAGAAAAGTGGGTGGTGAGACACAGAAGAGGGAAGTTTGTTCAAGATAAAATCGAATTTAGAAGGCGATAAATTAATTTTAGATACGTAATAGACTCTGTTTTCTAGTTGTATTGTGCGGCGTGGGTGATCGATCCGGAAACGAAGACGCGACACAATATTCCAGGTGCAACGAGGTTACCGGTACAATCGCGGTGTCCTGAAACGAAAGGATTATTGGTCGCTCGGTTTTCCCGCTCCGTCATAAAGGAGCCGGGCGGTTGGAAAAAGGACGTCTCTCTTTCCGCCTCTCTCGTGGCTGGAATCTCGAAAGCGCGGGATTATTGGCTATCGTCCGCGTCCTCTTCACGACAATGCTACGTCCGAGCTTCCATGGAATCCCGCAGGATAGAATATTGGCTATCTTTTTCGTCATCTGCGGGGACAATACGCGTTACGAGCCACAGAATTTCGTTTCCTCCTCTTTCCCGCGGGATGATAACGCCGACGGGGAGGGCTTTTCTTTCGTTCCGCCGCTATGAACTGTCGCGATTTCTTCTCCCGCATCGAAATAACGACTCGTCGCATAATTCATCGCGCTTTATCGAGAGCCCTGCTTACGCAAAACGCGGCTACGCGGCAAGATTTATGGCGCGACGCTTCCGTTTCAAACGGTATTATATCGTTTAATTATTTATCGGAGTACGCCACTTGATACGAAATCTTCTCTTTCTGGATACCACTTTGATACTATTTTAATTCGAGGCAATATTTATTCCAACTAAATTTTCTCCATATGGTGTGTAATTTGAGTTTTTCTTGCATGCACTAGTCGATTATACAGTAATTTCTTTGGTCAAATGGTCTCTGAACGAGTTGACTTTCAGTAAACGAAAAATCGAATAAAAACAAAATATTCAAAGAATATATTCTCGATATAGTGTGCAATTAATAAGGGTTTCGTTTGAATTTTTCTTGTATGCACTAGTCGATCATATAGTAATTTCTTTGGTCAAATAATACTTGAACGAGTTGACTTCCAGTAAACGAAAAATCGAATAAAAACAAAATATTCAATGAAAATATTCTCGATATGGTATACAATTAATTTTTCGTTTCGTTTAAATTTTTCTTGCATGCACTAGTCGATAATACAGTAATTTCTTTGGCCAAATAATTCTTGAACAAGTTGACTTTCAGTAAATGTTCCTTTGCAAACGAAGAATCGAATAAAAACAAAATATTCAACGAAAATATTCTCGATATAGTGTGCAATTAATAACGATTTCCTTTAAATTTTTCTTGCATGCACTAGTCGATGATACAGTAATTTCTTTGGTCAAATGGTCTCTGAACGAGTTGACTTTCAGTAAACGAAAAATCGAATAAAAACAAAATATTCAAAGAATATATTCTCGATATAGTGTGCAATTAATAAGGGTTTCGTTTGAATTTTTCTTGTATGCACTAGTCGATCATATAGTAATTTCTTTGGTCAAATAATATTTGAACGAGTTGACTTTCAGTAAACGAAAAATCGAATAAAAACAAAATATTCAAAGAATATATTCTCGATATGGTATACAATTAATTTTTCGTTTCATTAAAATTTTTCTTGCATGTACTAGTCGATGATACAGTAATTTCTTTGGTCAAATAATCCTTGAACGAGTTGACTTTCAGTAAATGTTCCTTTGCAAACGAAGAATCGAATAAAAACAAAATATTCTCGATATGGTATACAATTAATTTTCCGTTTCGTTTAAATTTTTCTTGCATGCACTAGTCGATCATATAGTAATTTCTTTGGTCAAATAATCCTTGAACGAGTTGACTTTCAGTAAATGTTCCTTTGCAAACGAAGAGTCGAATAAAAACAAAATATTCAACGAAATTATTCTCAATATAGTGTGCAATCAATAAATTTATTCCTTTAAATTTTTCTTGCATGCACTAGTCAATGATACAGTAATTTCTTTGGACAAATAATCCTTGAACGAGTTGACTTTCAGTAAATGTTCCTTTGCAAACGAAGAATCGAATAAAAACAAAATATTCTCGATATGGTATACAATTAATTTTCCGTTTCGTTTAAATTTTTCTTGCATGCACTAGTCGATAATACAGTAATTTCTTTGGTCAAATAATTCTTGAACAAGTTGACTTTCAGTAAATGTTCCTTTGCAAACGAAGAATCGAATAAAAACAAAGTATTCAAAGAAAATATTCTCGATATGGTATACAATTAATTTTCCGTTTCGTTAAAATTTTTCTTGCATGCACTAGTCGATGATACAGTAATTTCTTTGGTCAAATATGTAGTCCTTGAACGAGTTGACTTTCAGTAAATGTTTCCTTGCAAACGAAGAATCAAATAAAAACAAAATATTCTCAATATAGTGAGCAGAATCAATAACGATTACATTTGATTGTTTTTTGCATGCATTGTTCAATGATACAGTAATTTCTTTGGTCAAATAATCCTTGAACAAGCTGACTTTCAGTAAATGTTCCTTTGCAACCAAAGAATCAAATAAAAATATTCTCAATATAGTGAGCACAACCACTAACGATTATATTTGATTGTTTTTTGCATGATACAGTAATTTCTTTGGTCGAATAGTCCTTCATCGATCCTCTTCGACTTTCAGTAAATATTTCCTTGTGAAAAGGAACATGTTTTGTTGATCGTTACGCAAGAACAGATCGCTGAGTTTGTATTTCGCGAGAAGGCACCGTGATTCTTGACGTACAAAGAGTTATCGATATTTCCCTTTTGTCAGGGTCTAGTGAAAGACGGACGTCGTGGTCGTTGATCGATTTTATTCCCGTGAAAACCGTCAGAAACAGGACCCTCGAACGAGCCTGTCCCCTGGGAATCAATTTATGGACGCGTCCGGTCAATCGTCAACCTCGAATAAACAGAGAAGAACGCTTCGCTTTGAACACTCGTTGTTACATCAGATTGACGAATTTTCCAATCTTCCAATTCTGACGAGAGATAGCGTAGAGTCGCTGAAAATAGAGGTACATTTGCACATTTATCGATATTACTCGCATGTTTGGGGATCGGTGAATAAATCGTAGGAAAAATGTTCGTCCCCGGTTCTTCGTTAACATTTATATTAAATTAGACGTTGGGTTGGGCCGAGCCAACGGGATACGAGCTCGTGGAACACGACGATCCTCGGGAATAATCCTGATTACGCGGAGAGCACCGCGAGAGCCCGAGGAAGAGTAAAAGCATCGGGAAACGAAAAGATCGCTTCAGAATTCAGAACCTGTTCCCTCGACTCTGCGAAAGCATCCGGCGAAATTAGGGATTCCAAGTTGGATTAGGAAGAAGGTGGAATCCGGTTGACTTCCACTCATTTCCCCCCCCCCTCCTATTTTTTTTTCCTCTCCTTTCTTTTCTGCTTCCGTTTCCCCTATCAGCGGGGATCTCTTCTGGCCCCTGGCGTCATCCGGATTTGTCCCTCGATGCAGATCCTCCGCCGGAAGGAAGTAACACGTTGTCTCTCCAGAAGATTATGAGAGTATCCTGCTCGTCTTGGGATCCGGGGTAAAAAGTCCACGGATTTGCAGACATTCGTGACGGAATCACGCCGAGATGGGCATCTCTCCGAGGAATCGAGGAAATCATTACGTCGTACAGCTCTGTGGAACGCGTGGCAGGAAACGTAGAAATTAATTAAACGATTTAAACTGGACATTTTAATTTCGCGGACAAAAGTCACGCGAGGGAAACGAATTAAATTTTATTTTAAGCGTGGCGTGACTCATGGTTTTAACGTTGTACTTTGAAACTTTGAGTAAACATCGATCCACGTTTCCTCGATCAGTCTGCGAAACATCCGTCCAAGCATCCAGCGATTAGTTCGTTAACAAATCCCTGGGATGAAACTCACACACCCACTCTGTTGCATCTTCTCCGTCCGATTCTGTCATATTTGTGTTCGAATAGTTTCTGGTGGAACCGATTCCATCGAAATGTGTTTACAATCAACAGTTCGTGTCTCGGTATGATCTGGCTTACTACTTCGTAAACAGCGTTACACAACGCTCTATAAACTTACGTTTCGCGTTGAAATTCTGCTTCGTGGATGATACGCAAACAGACGTAGTAATACATATAAGTGGACTCTCATCCTATGCATCAGATTGCCCCCAAAAAAGGGCAATTTTAGATGGAAAGGCGAGTGGAGAACGTGGAATAAATTCTGTTGATTTATTGTTTTCAACCACGAATCTCACGACAGTCGAATTAGAAACGCAGATTCGCTATTTTGGGGGGCAAAGTTTGTTTGCATTAACTGATGATCGAGTTCTCTCGTATTATCAGAGTAGTACTTTGTCGACGTTCTTCTATTCGAGCTATCGAGGCTCGGGTAACGTAACTTCTCCCGCAATTAGGGAGGGCATAATTGTTTTCCAATACATCGGATCGCAACGACGCGGCTAAATGCTTCGTCGCTGGCAATTTCTCCAAGAAACTGCGCGAAACGTCGGTGTTCGTCTCGCCCAAGTGACTCGTAGTTTCGTAAAATTCGAGGGAGCAAATTATGGGAGTACTTGCGACGCTGCGATCATCTTCGAGTTCCGGTTGTTTTCTCGAAACGATATTCTCCACCGACCGGAACGTTATCGGACTCGATTCTGGAAAAACGGCTCAGGAATACGGAATTTCAGGGACTATTTGTCCCACGGCGCTTGGAATTATTCAAAATTGAATCGAAACTCTGTTATTCACGTTGTCTCTGAAAAGAGATAAGTAGAAACACGTTACGAAACGACAGGTAATCGAATTAAAGCGAAGAATTGTAATAATTTAACGAACGTTTGAGGGTTGCTTGGTCGAACGATTCTAGAAAAACCGTGAAACGTTGGTTACGTGGAAACGTAACTCGATGGCGGTCACCTCCAATTAATGGTTGCCCTTTGTAGCTCTCGACGCGAAGGGAACGAATGCTCGTTAAAAAATCACCGCTCGCGCAAATTGATCGGTAATTGGAAAAAATTTATTTTATAACGATGTCGCGTCTCCGTCGAGGATTCTTCACTGCAAACAGCGATGGTTCCGCTGCACGTTTAAAATATAAACAAACGTTCAAGATTGGCGGCCTGAAAACCATGTTCGTTTCATCGTTTGTATAGTAGCCGCGATGGAATTTGGATCAACTATACGAATGTAGAAGATAACTAAGTCCAAAGATAAAAATACAAAAAAACAACTTCTCTAGCCTTGATGCCATAGAAACATATAGAAAATATCCTGAAATATCTAAAACGAAACCAACACCTACCACAAAATATAACCACATCAAAGGAAGAGAACTCAGCACCAACATGAATTAAAAAAAATATCGTACCTTAACAAGATACAAGTAGGTGAAAAATATAAAATTGCAATCGAATGATGTTATCCTGAAAATCTGAGGTTCCATAAGGCCTGGAATTAATCGCGACAGACTATTCGTAATTTCAAGAAGAACGAGACGATATTTCGATGCACAAAACGTGTTGTACGCGGCGCAAGGAGACGCGATCCCAGGAGAAGACGTCAGGTCGCGTAGCTAATTAACAGCCAAACCGTGGTACTACATCCGTGCAAACATATCCTTGGAAATCCATCCGTCCCGTTCCCATAGCTCGATTCTCTCTTTCCACGGGGGGGGCGTCGCGATGCCTCGTAGTCGTCGTCGACCGCCGCGAGAGGTTGCACGATAGTAAACTCGTACTAATTGAATCGTGCGGCGCAAAGCCGGGCGTGCCTCCTAATAAGAGTTACAAATACATTAGCATCCAATCTCGATAGTAACCGACACAGGGCGCGGGGTGGGAGTATAATTCGTGAGATTCCACCGCGGAAATTCCATACCGTGGATCGATCCGTAGAATCGCGAAAGGACGCAAACCCCCCTCGCCCTCTCTTCGCCAACCCCGTTAATTCGGCTGTATTCCAGTGGCGATCCGCTTCATCGGTTTTCGTTTCATTTCGCTAGACGAGACCACGGTCGCTAAACAGTCCGATGGAATTAGCTGGCATTCCTGGCAAGTATTCACCCGAAACTCTCCCACGAATGTCGCAAACGGGCCAACAACGTGCCCATGCACGCGTCATTTCACTATAATTTCCTGTTATTTTTCACTTTTCGGGGAAACGCTGCCCTTTCATCAAACCCCAGCCATTTCATTTATGACTCTCGAATCGCTACAAAATGGAACAGAATTTCACGAATAAAATTTCGTTCGGTATCGAAGCGTTCCACGTATGTGTTTCTTAACGCGTTTCATCGACGCAACCCATTTTCCAAGTATAGAGAGAGCCGTTTAAGCCACGTTGTTCCAACGTTACAAATTCCCACCCTCGGATTCCCTGATATTCCCCGGGAAAGAGCGCCGAGCACACGATCGAGCCTCCATTAATAGTAAAAGGTGTTTGCTATCGCGCCTTTTAAGGACCCGCGGGGCTCGGGAACAAAAATCAGGGTCGTCGTTACGCGCAACGAGAATCGATTCGACCCCGGTTCCCTCGTCGTCGTTCCTTTTAAGGAATCCGCGAAGTTAAACGTCGAAACGACAGGGGGGATCGAGGAGTTCGTCGAACGTCGCCGATCGACCTTATCGCTTTCCGATAACAGGGGGGCACAGGCGTTGTCCGACATTAACAATTCAATTCCATATTTCCCCGGAGCGACTGCCCGGTGTTCCCTGCTCCCCGGGGAAATACGTTGTTAGTTAATGCAGCCTGGACCCGGGCCACGTGTAACCCCGTTCAGGCGTTGTTCTCATTATTGCCGACGCGACCCCTCGTAATACATCTGACATCGTTGGTAGCAGGATGCGACTCGAACGTGACGGTTCCTCCAGACGGAGGAAACTTCGGGCAGGACCGTCTCTCGATGGTCCTGGCCGCCTTAGGGTTGCTCTCGAGACCCTAAACACCGACGCCATAAGCGGAGATGAGTGCTTTGTGCGAATAACGGATCACCAGAGCGAACATCCCCTAGTGTTCACGATGAAATATTAAAGGAACAACTGAGAAAATTTGTTTTTTTTACAGTCGAGGAAATGATTTTCAAAATTATTAATCTATTTTGGAAGCCTCGTAGTGGTCCCTTAGTTATTTGTTTTCTTCCCACGTTGCATAACTTACAACAAGGCCACTCGAGAGTGGAATTTTCAAGCGGACACGAGACACGAGGGAACTCTTGGGAAATACCTAATTGTAATATGAATTTAATGGGAACTTCCAACCTTGACAATTTGATGGTTTCCGGGGAAATTGGTTCAACGACTATGAGAGCAGGTTTTCATTACGTTCTGCGATAGAAAATGATGGCAATCGTCTTGTCAAATGTCTTCTTACAGTCGGTGGAGACGAACAAACATTGACAACTATAGAAAAAAGAAATGAGTATTGTATACAGAAAATAAATCTTCGAACTGTTTTGGTCTTCGATGCAGCCACTTTAAGTTGCACTGCGTGACAGTACGTGCCCGAAGCACAGTAATTAATACCGACTATCCAACAATAACTTCCGTAATTAACTGCGATGCAAATTTATTCGCGTTCGGAGGGGTCCTCAAAATGACTAATTTAAATTTGAATATCCCGGCGAGAATTGCAGTAACCTTTGGCGCGCAACTAAAATTGTCGTTAATTATTTTGATATCTGAATAATTAATTTTGATGTAGCCGTCAAATTGATCCGAACCGGACCATTTATACGATCAATTTTAACGCGCAAATTTAATCTTAATAGTCCCGCGTGTAATTAACATCTGGACTCCTATCGCGAATCGAACTGCAAACGAATTTTTACTGGCGGAAATATAAATTTATTCCAAAACTGATGTATTTAAACTCTCATATTTATACACCGAAAATATTAGTTCTCTGTCATCGACTGTTCTTATTCCACCTGTGCACGATTTATTGCAGTTTTAAAAATCCTCTGGATTATTTTTCTGCTTCCCCAGGAAATAGAAATATAAAATACTACTGCAGAAGTAACGCGATATTTGGGAGGACGAACAAGTTTCCTGAAAATCGAGTTACAGGGTTCTTCGTGGAGGTTCCTTGCAGTCGAATGTTGCACGCGGAAAGAAAGTTCAGTTCTGGAATGAATAGCGAATCCTACTGGCTCAGACTATTCGAGTCAGTGTTCTCTGCGTCTGACTGAAAATTGCACGCCGTCCACATTCTACTTATCCATACTACCCTTCGTTCAAATTCTTCTTCTTCTTCCTTAGAATTTATTATGTAGATGTAACTTTATCGTACTACAAGGTTGATGACCGTATCGACATTTCGATACCTTAATTAGTTCCAAAGAAAGTACTTATTTACGAAAAAATGTTGACTAGATTAAATAAATTATTTATAATCCATTTTTATCGCACATCAGTTCATTGGGTGCATAAAGTCACAGTAAATGTCAAAATAAACATAGAAGGGAGCGTAAATTATAGTAGGTGGTATAGTCATTGGATAGAGGATAAAATGCCCTTTAAAATGAGCGTTTGTGCGAGTCGATAGCTTTATTAGTTCCGGAGATATGACGATTTTAATTTCAAGTGGATCGCGTGAGACCGAAGGGTTTAAATTTCATTGTTTACATCACGAGATCAATGAACTCACGTGACTCGTAGTAAATAGTAAACGTGACGTCACTCATTCGCTCGGTCAGTGGGTCAACGTGCGACAAGGAGGTCCGACGCGTTAGACGGAGACAGAGATAGTCAAATTAAGAAAAATTACCTTTTACATAAATTGCGATATCTCGAAAACGGAAAGTCCGATCGACAAAATCCAAAAGCCATTTTAAAGAGGAAGCTTTGCCGCCGCTAACAATGGCTTAATAATTAATAAAACACTAGTAGTTTCGGAACTGCACGCGTCTAAAGTTTTAGTACTTTTAATACGCGTAGATAGGCTTGCGTAACACGGAACGTCGAATTTTAAAAATTACCCCTTCACATAAATTACGATATCTCGAAAACGGAAAGTCCGATCGACAAAATCCAAAAGCCATTTTAAAGAGGAAGCTTTATCGCTTCTAACAGTGGTTCAAAAATGGATAAAGCGCTACTAGTTTCGAAACTGCACGCGTCTAAAGTTTTACTATTTTTAATGCGCTTTACAGTGGAATTTGAAAAATTATGCTTCCATATAAATTACGATATCTCAAAAACGGAAAGTCGTATCGACAAAAACCAAAAGCCATTTCAAAGAGGAAGCCTTACCGCTTCTAGCGATGGTTCAATTATTGATAAAACATTAATAATTTCGAAATTGCACCGGTCTAAAGTTTAACTATTTTTATTACGCTGTTAGACTGTTTTAAGACGCTGAAGATTCACATTTTGTGGAAGGGACGAGTTTCGCGAAGGTCGTCGTACAATATGGTCAGCATTGTTGTCGCGTGGGACGTGGATTAACAAGTTGGCGTGGATTAATCCGTGTTGTTAGCGTCTTTCGCGCTCGAACGAAAGTAATTGTCAGTCGTTAGCATCTACTTCCATTATAACGGAGTCGAGGCAGCCCCCGTCAGTGTCGGTTTACTTGCCTCGACAGCCTGCACAAACAGACAGCGACGATGAAACGTTCGGAGACAATGACGCCGAGACCGCAACCCCTTGTGCTCGAATCACAACGCCGACGAACGCAATTTCCCCCGAGAACGTGTCTGTAGAATAAGACTGACGTGCATCGAGTTTCAGCTGGTCCGGATCCGCAATTGGTTCATCCGCCTTCGAACGGATGATCGATCTCGTCCGGGAGTTGTTATTCCTTCCCGGATGAAACGAAATCAATCTGATCTCTACTATACTTCGTACCTCTCACGCATAACTTCGAATTCTCTGTAATTCCCTGCGACTCGTAGTTTACATACTCATAAATTTTATTGATGAGTAGGGTTGATTTTAAACTCTGTAATTTAGTTACGTATGTATCTCAACCGGAGAAACTTCTTGAAATAGGATTTCTGTCGCTCGTTACTCGCCACCGAAAACGTTTCAGCAGAGAAAGTAATTCTTCGTCTCTGTTAAAACGGTTCGAGTGCTCCAGATACCTGCGTCAGACACCTGTTTCCCGAAACGGAAGGAAATTCGTAACAATGGCTTCGCCCCGAATCGCCGCTAAACAAGTTGCAAAAACTTCGGCGGACGTAAATTGTTTACCCGGGTCCCACTAGTTGAATCGTTGCGGCGTACGAGCCATTAACATCGCAGTTTCGAGCCAACGATTTGCGTTCCTTTTTGTCCGTTTCTCTTTCGACGTTCCTCCGCTGGTAACGGCGATACATTTTCGAACGCGTTACTCTGTGAACGAAGGTCCCGGAACCGAGTGAATTTCGGATTTAAACGGCAAGAACTTCGATTCGAGGGACAGAATTTCGCACGAAAACGATCCATGTGGAGTTTCTTTTCGCAACGAAATATCGGGCGTACAACCGAGCAAGAGTTTCTTTAACGGAGAGAATTAAGCGTTCTATTTAAGGCTCGCGGCATCGAGGAATGTAATTTCACGCGGCTAGAACGAGAAAGGTTTCTCGCGAGTAAGGAGAGAAAGCAACGAGCCAAAATTCGTCCTCCGAAATCGTACACGCGGAACCATCGCCGACGAAGCTAAGATATCTCGCGCGAGAGAAGTTCAGGAACGACGTAACGTATCGCGGATCGTAACAGTTACAAACAACCAGCGAATACGGAACGTGGATTCCAAGTTTGAATTCCAGTAAAAGTAGATTTCAGAATATATTTTTGGCGTCGCGTGAATCCACAGGCTATTTACTGTCATAATTCCCGTAAAGGGCGAGTGTATTTTTATTCCGTACGGCCGCGTGGAAAGTTTAATTCCCAACGGGATCTGTTTACCAGAAACGGAACACGTCCCTCACGGACAGCCAAAATAGAAAATATGCTCTGCCTTTAAGAGGCTTTGAGAACTTACTTTTCGTAATCCGCGTCGCGACGGTTATTTTTTTAACAAAACTTCGGGAATAACCTCGACAGAAAGATCCGGGGTTTTTTGTCGAATCGTCCCTGAAACATTTTGTAACCGAATCCGTTGCAATTTTGCTTTCTGGGCACCCGGGGGCGTATGGAAAATGGAGAGAAAAAAACGGGTGTGCGCGGAGATCAAATTTTTGATCAACAACAGTGCTTCCTGTCTGTTGTATTCAATAACAGCTGGAAATGTAGAAATGCATAACGCGCGCGCAGTAACATTTCGACGGGATTTCGTGAAACGAAACGCCAGGTTGTGGGCCAACAAAATGAACTTTGAAAAACTATAATACTGTAGGAAAAACCAAAATTTCAGATGCTATTCTTTTACGTCGTTTCCAAAAAATTTTTAAAGCACGGTGCAAATTAAAAAATAATTTCACAGGGTTCTATGCAATGCTTTTTACTTTTACACGTTTTGTACATCCGGCAGTACTGTTTGAAGTATACTCATTAACTGGATCGGTTGCATTCCTACAGCATCGCTATCGCGAAGCTATTTTATCACAACCCCCGGCCAGCTTTAATTTCAAGCACGAAACTTTTTCTTCCGAACCAACACGAGCAATTTTGTTCTTTTTTAATATTGTTGTAAACACACCCGGGGAATATTTTCCATGCGAGACCGGCGCGTTTCCCGTTTCTTTATTAAACATGAAAGCTGGTCGAAATAACTTTCGTTTCCAATTTCGCGCGTTTCAAGCTCCCGACGTGCCCGCGTATGATCATAAAAATAATAATAAAACCATCCACCCTCGTATTAAATTTAAATCTCCGAAACGTGAGTTTGTAACTGGTCCGGTTACTTTGTAAAATTGAGTTTCGAACAGCTTTTCACGCGTTTTGGCGTATGGAGCCCAGTCGATGTTTCGACGAAATCGTTGCCACGCGGTGGCAAATTGAAAACGATTTATTTCGCTTTCGCTTCCCGGGACGAATTTACCGCTCGCGTTTCCCCCATAGAAGTCGAACGATTTGTCGAACAGAGGTCGAACCCCTTGTTTTAGCCTTGTTTTCGATGCGGGCAACGCCCCGGGACGACCGTCTCTCCTCATTACTCGAGGATCCTCCTGTTTCTGATTCGAGTAATTACGCGCCGCGCTCTCTGTTACGTTGGAAACGGAATTTTCACGTCTACGTTCGACGTCCACCGTGAAATTTAAGATCGTCCAGCGGTCCTGAAACAACTCAGCCCTTCGAAATCGTTTGCACAAAGGTTCGAAACGGAAACGAAAAAATACAACAGCCACGTAATCCTGCGATTAAGCATTGTTCCGTGTCCCCTGATCTTCCCGGGATTAATATAAGCTAGAAAATGGCGACTTTCGCGCACATTACGGTCAGCATCCGCCGGAAGCTCGACGAATATATCAGATTTCCGCCGAAAATTCGTCCGTCCAGTGTACACATCGCGTGTGTTTCATCCAGGTGGCCCTGGATGCACGTATATCCCGTTATCACGCGCTTTTCAGCTTCAGCCGGGTTTATACGGATACTTTTAGCTGCAGCTTTGTATATCCGCGTGAAAATAACCTTTAGGAAGTAGCTCGTGGCGAGCTCTTATCGGCTACGTCGAGCAACAGAAATGTTTTACGCTCCCATGCAAATCCTTTTCGAAGCAGCGAGTAATTAAATTGCCAGCTTTATGGGCCCTATATAAGGAAGGGAAACTGCCCGCGAATGGGACAAGAAAAGACCATCGTTATATATTTTTTTTTAACGAGAACAACAGAACAGGAATAGCGATAATAACAGTCTTTGGAATTATTTTCGTCTGTCTCTATTTGCCAGATATTTTAACAATAAACGAAGTGGATTGATATACCTGTACCACATAGATATTTATATTCTGCAAAATTTAAAAATAGTCAATTTAGCCCGTCTGTTTGCAAACTGCATACGAATTCCAATTAAATTTAGAGGATACGCAATATTAACGTCTCTTTGCATTACGAAGGGGGGGAAGGGATTGTATAAAATTCCTCTTGCGTTAATTTGTTGTAAAAGTTTTTTATTTACTTATAATTTGGTATATTACATTGTGGAGTTGGGGATCGCGGGATCGGGCGTCGTCGGCCGTCCTCGGGCAAGCTCGGTGCGCGTAACTCGACGACTCGTCGTTGCTTGGACGCAGTTTCGCACGTCAGGTGCGAGCACGTGGAGCTCGGCAGACTTAACCTAAAAAAAGTGTTGCGATCGCAATGTGCGTTGTGCTTCGAACATAATTCAATACTACAGACTACCAATGCCCTATACTGCTTATGGTCGCTACGAGGACCCAATCGTAAGTAAATAAATGGCCGATTGCAATTACTTTTCCATAAACGTCGATTGGACGCGTCGCATATTTACTCGTTCGGTACTTTGAGTGATTGGGTGTTAACGTGATCGAATAAGTGTAAGCGTAGTAAGCGTATAGAAATTTTATTTACTATTTACAACGTCACGTAATTTTGTGAGCGAAATACGTAGACTTTAGTGACATTTTTAACGATCGGAGACAAATTTTGCAATAGGTTATCAGTGACCGCCATGACACATAGGAAACCTTAATGTTTTCGTCCAGTACAGATGACTAAGAATGTTGTTTTCTGTTTCAGGTCTCAAGGTGCAACGCGACGACGACCTTCTTTCTCCCATTTCGGCAAGTGTTATTCAATCTTTGCCAGAGTACGTTAAACGCGCAGATGATTCTCGGGGAGCCATAAAAATGGTAAAACACTTCCGGGGCGAAGCATAAATTCTCGTTTTACGCGTCTCGTCGAGCATCCCGGGCGAACTTATTTCCTCGTTCGTCTTAATCCGATTAAAAATTATTTAGCCCCCCCCCCGAATCAAAGCTACGTAAATTCTCGCGCGAGACTCTCTTACAACTTCGTTGCCCGAGGAAACGCATGCTCGATGCACTCTTTTACGGAAAAATCCTCTTCGCGGAATTTTTTTCCTCGCCGCGCGGCGGATTAAAGAACCGTCGCTCTAATATTTATCCGTACGATTCGCGACTGTTCGCCGGGGATGAAATTCTCGCGCGAGCCGCTATTTTCCCCCGGAGAAAAGTTCTCAACACTTGTTGAGTCCCCTGGCGTACGCTACTCGTCGTTATAATTAGGTGGGGTACGCTCGGCGAGGCCGGTTACCAGAAAAAACCCTGTGCATCTTTAAATTACCACATATTTCGAATTTCTCTGGAATTACGCAACGCTCGTCCGAAACCAGCGCTTTCACAGTCGTCGTCGTTGTAAAATTGCCGGGGAACATTTTTATTCGCCACGAAATCCAACCGAAATACGTCGGGTGATCTCGAGCGATCCTGAAAAGAAATTATTTAATTAAAACGACTCGCAAGAGTTATCAGTTTTTCTTTTCGTCTAATAGCAAAGCGTTTTATGGAACCTTTCGTTTCGATTCGAACTTAACACGTTTACTGCCGTGGGGGTCATCGGTGACCGGCACTCGATATGACTAACAGCGTCATGGGGGTCACCGATGACCGCGACCAATAATAAAAATACACAATTAGAGTAAATATCGATACTGATAAATTGCTCAATAATATCATTGTTACTGTAATGGTTCGAAGAAATTAATGCCATGTTGAACATACAAAAATAATTTTATTAATTCATGAAAAATTACATTGAAACGTTTTACGCAAAGAAAAGTGGATGAACCAGTATAATCGACACAATACGTCACTACTTTTCCTGTACAATTCTTTGCTTTTATTCTCCCTAGCTGCCTCTTTTTTTTTTAATTCGTGACGAGGTTTTTGCTGTACGAAATTGCTTGAAGAAATGCAAACTTCATCTCGGAGGTCACCGGTGACCCCCACCACTAAAAATGCGTCGAACACCTTATCTGCCGTAATATTTCTTGATCGATAATTTTGAAAATTTCCGTCGCCGGGACGTCGTCGCGTTCTCTTTCTCTTTTCTTGCTCTATTTCGTTCGCGGAAGCGCATTTCAACTGCGGATCGACTAGCGGGCGTATTAATATTCATCGTTCGTGATTTATTCCGTACGAGCGGCGAGTGGCCAATCACTGCACGCGAGGGGAGAACGTTCGTGAGTGGTGCGCAAAAGGGGGTTGGGAACGGGTTCGCCAGTTGTTGGCGCCTTCGGCCTAGTTTCCGGTTTTCCGGGGCTGCGACGAGGAAGTGCAGCGCCGAGGTCGTCCGTGCTATCTTCCACGGAGTACCAAACGGAATAACTCGCGATCCCAAAAAGGGAATAACTGAAACTCTTGGCCACTTTGGCGCCGAATCATCCTGGACGATTTCGTCTTCGAAGAGATCATTTTTACCGATTCACAGCGCTGAGTAATTAATTGAAGTTTTTCTCGTGCAAAACGAAAGTCGAAGTATCGGTCGCGACATCGCTGGCAGAGACGGCGTCGTTGAACCGAAACGAACGATAACAATGAAACGGTCGGGAGTCTAATTACGGGCGGAAATAGGACGAAATGAAAAATTCAGCTTCAACCCGTTTGTCAGCCGCGCTTGGAATCACGGGTAGAACGCACAACCATAAGAAAATACAATCAAATTGCTTGGGGAAAAAATGTTATTGGTGTACCAATGAAACGCTCGAAATTTAGTATTTTAACCATTTCTATTGTACGCGCTAAAGTATTATAATTCTTATACATTATTCTAATGTACCGTTTCGTCATAATCTTGTCGTAATCTGTCAAAATATTTAAACGTGGACGGGTGATACGATTCTACTTTTTGTTCCCGTGAAGAATGGTTTGAAAATATCCGCGTTCGCTCGAACCACCACGCTTTTCGCGAGATATGCAGACGTTGCACGGTTGCGAGAAGATAACGAGCCGCGAGCACGATGAGACGACGAAGAAAGAAGCTGCACGGAGAATAATTTAGTAATTGCACCGGGAAACATGCGCGTAAAGGGTTTCATCGCGTGGTTAATGCTATACCGAGCAATACTCTGCTCTACGATCCCTCCGATGTTCCTCTTTAATGCTCTTACAAACGAGCAGGAACGAATAATGTCGATACGAGCGGGTCGTTAGTAATCGTAAAGAAATTACCGCGTGGAAGACGCCTCGACGAAGAAATATTTACGGGCGGGAGGGGGGGTGGGGGAGTACAATGAGGCCCCCATTATTCAAATCTTAGTTATCTGAACGCTCCAACGGCTCGTGCACTCTGTTGTCAGAAATGAATGTCGACCCCGACGATTCGAAACGAATCGTTTCAACGTACCCGACCTGCTTTCGTAAAATTATAATGCAAAGTACGGTGGATACTCCCTGAGGAGGATTATCTCATAATTTGTCATTTTCACGCGGGGACAGTGAAACGAAATTTTGACTCTCTTCCATCGAATCTCGATTTTAATTTGATTCGAAGGACAAGGACAGTGTTTTGCATAATGGGCAAAAATAAAAAAACTAATATTTATAATTGAAGGCTTATTGTAGCTTAAATTATTCACGAAGATACATATATTGTGATATTATCTTCGTTTTTTTAGCGAATTTACTATTTTGCAATGGAAAATGGTGCATCAATATTGATGGCAATTTTTGATATATTTTCAGGAAAACCAATTCACCAATTTTCATCCGAGTGACGATTTTTATAAGATATCCTATGATAATAATTTCTCTCAATTTTTTGTATTCAATTCTTTTCAACTTTGACTTGAGTTTTAAAAAAAGTATCGAGAAGTAACTACGGTGAATTGAAAACATTAGACTGTGATCGCCTATTCTTATTTTTAATACGTTTTATTTGTTATACATTTATTTTCACATGCTTTTCAAGTTACAAATGAAAGGAAAATTGAGAATGAATACAAAGTTATATACTCGAAACGATTATTACGATTTTTCAGGCATTTCTATTGATCCGAGAAAAAAATTTCCCAAACAAAAGTTAGTCGATAATCACTCCTAAAGAAATTGCAATAGTTATTAGAAACTGTATACATTTTTATGCAACGTTTCGTTCACTTAAAAAACTATCAGAGGTCTCGAAAATGAATTGCTTCGGAAGTTTTATGATATAGGAAACACTGTGCGTTGGTGGTTTATTTAGGGAGAGAATGGTCGGGGCCATTAGGGTTGAATTTAGACGTATAAGCTTAGAAAATTCCCCTGGAGCCGGAAAGAAGCGTTCCAGCGTGTTCCGTGGCAATTTGCCCGTTTGGAGGAATTTGCAATTTTCATTGCGCGAAATTCCCCGGTTCGCGGGGGCGACTTCAGAACCACTTTGGCGTCGTTCGCGGTTCGGGTCGTTTAGGTAGCAGCAGCAATCAAGGTAACACACGTTCAACGGGTAACGGAATTGCCATCCAGCCATTTTTTAACTGGCTTCGGGTCGGGATAAGGAGCGAAACTTTATCACTGCCTCGGTGGTGCGGTTACACCTGGCAAAGGGAGTTTTACGCTGCCAATGGGGGAGCGTTATTACTCGAGCAAAGGTGCACAAAGATGCCTAATACGCCCTTTCCTTCGAACCTTCGTAATCGATAAAAATTGAAGAGGAAATACTCGCGGGAATTTAACGTGAAACTGTAACCTAGAGATTAAAGAAAAGAAGAAATCGAATAGTTTTATCCCCGTTGCTCGAGACCTTTCAGCGCTAATAATAAATTTGAATTTCAAGAACTCGCGTTCCGACTAGAGTTTTCATTAATTTTCTTTTTTATTTTGGTTGATTGTTTCTCTGCAAATTTCTGACAAAATTTAAGTGTCGACGCGACGCGCGACGTCGATACCGGCGTCGGGGCGGTTGTCGTCATTCTTTTCTATCGGCGTTTACGCTCCGACGCGCGACTCCACTCGATCCTCGCCGACGATAAACGAAATTGACTTCGATTTGCAAACGAAAGATTAAAACGGCGTACCATCGTCGATATAACCGACGACTGATTTTATCGACGCGATTTATTTAAAGTTCACGCGGCCCGGTTGCGTTTTGACGGGCATCGGACGCGATATCGACGATAATGATAACGCGTTCCGCGTTCCGCGCGCGAGCGCACTCGTTCGAGCATTGTCTGACACGATTCCGTCGTAACGGGGCCGGTAATTCGAAATTTTCTACGCCAATTACTATATTTATTGTCGCGCCGATAATCGTCGAAATCGATTTAACGCGACGTCGTACGAAAATTTGCTAAATTTATTTGCCGATTCACCGGTGTTACGCGTTTTGCAAATTCAAGCAAAACGGAACCCAAATCTCCATACGTTTTACGCGAACTTCGAACTTCGAACTTCGAACTTACCCCGTGGAGTTTCGAACTTTTCGTCGACCTGTCGCGGATCTCGACGATAACGCCTCTAAGTGAACAGAGATGAATACGTCGTGTAATAGTTTTTGATACAATTTAATTCACGGTTCACTCTATCTCGTCTTTCAAACAAATTTACCATTTTACCGGGGAATATATTACATATTTTCATTAAAACTTTCCTATACGACAGGTGATGCATTAAACCAAAAATAGGCTTTTAAATAATATATGTTGCAATGTGTAGAATAAATGCAAAAATGCACCACTGTCATAAACAATACCGTTATTGGAGAAATTTCTAGAAAAACACACACCTGTAGGTAATGTGTTGATCGAGCATTCGAATATTTACACACAAATATTATAACCGAATTTGTACGTAAATACTTTGTTCCCATGAATTTTTAACCATGAGCCACACGAAACGGCATCAAAGACGAAACTATGTATTTCATATTCGTATAACTCCTGTCAGAGTATATTTAAAAAGATTTTATCGTGCTATTTCTCACCTTCGAGCGCGAATTTTTCCCGCAAATATACGGAACGTTCTCACTCGTTTCGAAAACCGAGCTGTCCGGTTTTTTTCCACCCCCTCTCTTCAATTATCCTGGGGGAAATAGTCCTCGAATATTTATCGGAGTTGCGACCCCCCCGATAAATCGATCGTCCCCGTAAAACTTTTACCGCAAGATAGATTCATACGCTCGACGCGAAATCACCGTTCAATTTCACGCTGGAATAAGCGACGCAACACCGTGCAGGCGTCGACGTTATTTTTTTCCAAGTTTACCTCCCCCATGAAAATCGCGAATTAAAGGAGTTTGGAGGAAACTGAGAAGAAATAAAGAGACGATCGATATCATCGAATTCTCTTGTCAGCGACGAATGGAGCTATCCGTGTCAAATGTACGTGTCTTTTTTCGTATGATAGGATAGAAAATCCTTGGGTCACGGGGATTCTTCGATCCCGAATCTCGAGAACGTAGAAAGGACTGGGGAAAGCCAGATACTATCCAGCACCGACCAAGACACCTGTCCTGGAGGAGAATTAATGTTCCTCTGTACGGAGCACGATAGCCCTTGAGTTGCAATAAATCAGCCCGAAGAAATAATAATCGAACGTAAGCCTGCCGATTCGAATAATTTATGGATGCTCGAACGATATAAATATTTCAGGCTTGCTGCACAACTAATTTGGATATCCATATCTGTGTCTAGTTTCATTTAACCCTTTTCATATACATGTATTTACATTAGTATTTTATTCTGGGGGACCTTTGTTAACAATGCCTTCAATTTAACGCGTTCACTGCCAGATCAAAATAGTATGATATTTTGTGAAAGTAAAATTTCTATTTTAGACCATTATAAGCTACATTATCTAAAATTTGTTTCAGTAAAATACTATCCAAATTTTTCTATTATCATTCATCAAATCTAAAGACGAGTGCAACTGGTGAAATTGAATCGTTCTAAAATATAGTTTCGTTCGAAATTCGCCCTTTCCCTCGTCGAGTTTGTGGCATCCCAAGTGGAAGTTCATAATAAACCGTGATATTGGAACACCATGAATCTAAAAATTAAAAACAAAAGATTGCCTTGCAACACCTGATAATCGTCGAAAGTATTGATGGAAGATTTTACATATGGTGATAAGTAGACTGTGGATCTTCATGCAAATTCATATTTGTGTTAATAAAATTAATGAAATGGGAGCTATGTAGAGGGTTGTCTCAACCCTTTAATATAATAATTCGTATCTTAGTTTATTTCTTATATTTTTGCATATTAAATGCATTCCGTAGTTTCTTGAGAATTAAAATTCCCCCATAAATGCATAAACATCCGCAGTCTAGTGATAAGAAACAAAGTGGATGGAAAGGGATGTTGGTTCGTATTCGGATTTCGGCGGTTCGATAAATAAACAAACGGCTCACGGACGTCCGTTAGCGGACAGTAAATATATATAAAGGAACGACAAAGATGGACGCGAACTTATTTCCGTAGCCGTGCGAGAGAGCCAGAGGGACGTATTTCAGAGGAACAGTTTCAGAGGTTCAAAGGGAAAGCAAGAAGGGGTTGGAGGGTACGCGCGAGCTTATACTCCGGGCTAAGATGGATCACCCTATTTCCTTGTATTTTTATCTCGGCAACATCCACGCCTTTATCTTCCTCCAAACGAGAAACTATTCTCGCCGGTAATTCACTGGATGGATAGATGATGCAGTAAAAACACCCCCGCGACGAGACGACCGTAGCGTTGGTAGATTTACACCAGGCATTTTCCAACGTTTCCAAACACGCGGGAAATCGCGAAACAGCGATCTTTTTATAATTAACGTTCCTCTCGGTCGTTTCCAGCGGAGAAACAAGCGTCTTGGACCGGTTTCGAGCGATTTGATACATCCCTCCGCGGATGATTTCCCTTGTCAGGATACGTTTGTCGGATAAGGACGCGTTCGTACGTCTTTCTCGGTCCGGAGATCATTTTTCCAAAACGGGGAGACCCCCGTTCTTCCTCCTGAATACGTTCCTCGCGACTTTTATTGGGAAGCACCAATGATGGATGAATCCGAATTGCAGCTCCTTGGATATCGCGTAAGAACGAACATTTGCCATACACCTTTAAACCTCTATTTATTTCTCGCGTGTCTACCATTTATTTTAACTCCGTCGCCCCGACGTGGACGCTCCGTTATCGTCGCTGTCGCTAATTCACTTCGTCGAACCCCTTCGAAAATAGATTTTTCATTCACGAGCTTCGAACAGCCATCGAATAAAATAGCGATCTCTGCTCTATTTTTATGTTCGAACGCTTTTGATACAAATTTTACGAAAAACTGCCGTGTTTTACGATTGTAAAATGTTTATTGTATATAATTAACACCGATAGCAAACGGAAGGGAGGTTTGTAGGAGGCAATTAACTACAAAATAACACAAACTTTCATTTATTTTCAAAGACAGGTTCGAAACGTTGCGTTCCTAGCTTATTATTTATTATTAGAATTTCAAATTTAAAATTTGAATAAAGAATTAAATTCCGTTCCATTAGCTCGAGAAATAACGCAATTCCTTGATCAAATAATTAGCTATCATCATCCGGCGGTCATTCGAATGATATTGCGTTCCACGATTAATGCTACGAGGTGGACTTTATGTTAAAGCAAAGAAACTTGAAATATGTCAAATAGTTTAGATTTTATTTCGATTTAAAGATGTTGCACTCATGTTGGATGACCCTGTACATCCCCATTCGTGATCAGCAGTTGCCAAAAGGTAACATCGTGATATTTTCCAGCGACACGCGAGCAACTTGGATCGTTTTAAACGGTCTCGCCTTTTGTCTATCGATCGACGAAAACAGTCTCGTCCGACGGAAATTCCACCGTCTGTATTTTTCTTTCGTTTCGTTGGACAAATACGGACCGTCGACCGTTCGAGACGGCTCGTCTGAATGGGAACGTCGATTTCTCGGTGACGAAACAGAGAACGTACATCTAAAAATATATCAGAGACATTCATCGGGGAAACAGGGTTTTCTAAATTCTGACAAAAACTGTCGTAAAACTTCGCCGTCGACCAAATATTTCACGGCATCGCTGCCCGAGGAACCAAACCGCGTTACGGGAACTTTGGATCGCTCGTACTTTTCGAACTTGTCAGCAACAGATTTTCATTTTTTTCTTCCCTCCGTTTTGTTTCTACGAACACCGCGGAATATTTTCTCCGGGGGCGAGGAGAAGGGAGGGGGGGAAGTTTTCCAATCAGGGGAAATGCCTTTAAGCAACTTGTCCACGCCAGGAGTCCGGGAGTTTTACGAAACCGGTGGGGAAAAAAGTTTAATAATGAAAGCTCCGGATGGGTTATATATCGCCGTCGACGACGAAATCGGAAATAGACGAATAATAAAATATTCTAAGTATCGTAGGAGCGGGAATATTGAGGGGTAAGATCACTGTAAAAATCTGAAATAAAGCGTAAGAGGATAATAATACTCAAGTGATAATAAAAAAAAATCGCAAGAAAACGCTTTAATTTGAGGTTTTTACAGTGGTCTTGCGTTAAGTGGCCCTTACACACGGATGCACCGATACTGGAATAAAAATCCAATAATAATCGTCCCTTCAACAACATTGTTGATTTTTTTATTATCAATTTGGCTTCAACGCGATCGCGATGATCGAAAGTTTGCCCCGTTCGTTAACGAGACGAGTTTAATTCTGAGAAATTACACAGACACACAACGTCGAATGCAATCTCGCGTACAAAAGTGATTAATCAGAGGGCACCAAACCGGAAAATCCGATTCCCGTGGACACGGTCATCGGAGGGTTAGCGTGTTTCCTGGATCGCGCGGAAAGACACGGAAATATTACGCGGGCTCCTCCGTTCGAACGAAGTTCGCGTTTAATTTGATTCGATTACCCTCTTTCGAGCGTTTCCCGGCAACGCCGTTGGAAATAAACTCTCGTAATTTCAACTGCAAATGCCTCCGGCGTCCGTGGGCGGTCTTTATTCGCGGAACGTAAGCCGTTCAGACAACGTCTGAAAACGCGCAGCGCTTGAAATATTATCGAGAAGCCGCGTCGACCGACGGTGGGTGGCGAAACCTTCGTAGCAATTGATTTCGAAACCAATTAAGAAAGTTAGCAACTCCATCGAAACGATGTTCCCCCCCGTGTCGGCTTATCAGTCTTCTGACAGGAGAGTTCCGGGTCCAAAGGTAAATACACTGTCATCGAATCCTCTCGAGGAGATTTCGACGAAGAAAAAAAGAAATACCAACGATACCGACTCCATTCGCAATTTCGTGATCTCTGAGGGAGCAACGTAGTCTTTTGGCAAGCATCGTTCACAAGAACTTCGATTCTGGTATCACGTTTTGTTTCGTGTTGTTTAAGCTTGAGAAGGACTGACAATAATGCAATTTTATGGTGCAACTACTAAAAGTAAAATGATATTCTTTCTTCCACGAAAATTAATGAATTATAATTTAAGTTTCATTCGTGTATTTTGTAAATTTGTGTTATCAGAAATTTAATTCAGTCATGGTAAGCATTACTTACCATTATTTTAAAAAAAAAACCCCCTCATAGGAAAAAGTGTAACATAGTTAAATTGCATAATCTTGAGAGCCAGTTGATGTTTCCTCGAATGTTTCTAATAATTTTCGACAATTTGTACACGTTGTTGCATACTGTTACATGGTGATTTGTTTATGTTTAGTGACGACGCGTTTGAAATATAACAAAACGATCCGTTTATCAGTCTCATCTGTTGGAAGATGCGACACTCGATTTGGATAACTCTATATGTATAAACGAACAGCGAAAATACATTGGAAAAAGCTCCGTTCGTTACGGATGACCGTCCCGTAAACGCGACTAATTGGTCCGATAACCGCGCACAAAGTATCCGGCGTTAAAAAAAAAATCCCCGATTACCGAATCGCTGATTGCCCGACGCGACTAGATTTTCCCATTAACTCGTTTATCTCACGCGGAATTAAATATTTTTGATCGATGTGTCTCGCTCGAGAATTTTACTTATTCGACGATTCTATTCTAGATCGAAAACTAGACATTTATGGAAAATTCTAATTCCGAAGAAACTACAGAATGCACTCGATATGCAAAAATATAAGAAACACGCGAGATACGAATTATTATATTTAGTTTTTAGGGGTTGAAACAACCCTCTGTGAAGCTCCAATTTTAGTGAATCTATTTGTTAAAGGTTTTAGTGCACAATAGGGTGGGTCATTGAACTAAATTAAATTAGTGGGTCATTTAATTAAATATCTGTTTTATTTACATTATCGTATTTTAACTATTGGATTTGAAAAAATGTCTCCTCGACGTAGGAGTGCAATATGAATTTGCATAATGATTGTCTGCTCGTTGCAATTGCATTTCGAGAGCAACGTTTTCGACGAGCATCGCGATTACGATGTGTGGTCGCGTTAAGTAACCGGCGAAATTCCGCGAACGTTCGCTGTTAAGTACGCGGTATCGCCTCGACGACAGAGTATCAGCGTGGCACGTGTTACGTTACAGGATTAAGTTGGAAAATAGCAGTCCCGGGGCTCGTTCTTCTCCGCGACACGGAGCCGGGCGAATTATCATAGTCCAACTGCAGTTGGGTGTTGGCGCACGGCAGTTCGTTATCGCTGTTAAACTAAATTAAAGGAAAAGTACGAGCTGGACCGGGGGGACACCGACTAAATTCACCGGGGGTGAAAAGTGGGTCTGAAATATTCAAAGATCCCCGTTTATTCGATGCAGGAAAATAAAAGGAACGTTAAGGGAGGTGACTCGTGTAAAATGGTAAAACCAGAAGCGATATTTGGTAATTTTTTTGTAGCGTAAGGGTTTCATGAAACTTTTCGCCATTTTCCACATAGATTCTTTAACGTTTCAAGGTGCAAATGTATTTTTTTCGTTGTGTTTTATCGACTTTGGACGAAATAATAAATGTTTTTCCTTATGTCGACGACGTTGATCGGCGTGCAGTTTAGTATTTTTTTTCTCGAAAGTGGATAGGATTTCGGGGATATGTGTATTCACCAAAAATGATTGTAATTCACCCCCGTAAATGAAAATAATTTTTTCAAAATGATTTGAAATTTTTTTTTTTCGTCGAAAAATTTAGGCACCTACCCCCTGTCCATTTTTCTTAAGAATTCCTTTTTTATTTTTAATAAAGTTGTTTGACTCTGTACGGAAAAGTTGTTTAATACTTTTTTGTAGGTATCTATAAGCTCTACTTCACAAATAAATTTCATTGAAATATATTCACTATTGTGGGAGTTATGGTCGTTTGAAAACTGGATCAGTTTTATGGGGGTTTTCTCACTTTACGGGGTTAGGGAACAACTTTTCCAATATTTTTAGAATTTCTACACATTCTCCACTAAAATACGCGTTGTTTGCATTTTTAAAAATCAAAATCCTCCAATCCGTTCATGAGTTATGACATTTCAAACATACGCATAAAATTTCAGTGAAACATATCAACGTATGGTCAGACATTTCAGTAAGGAATTTTTTTCTCGAAAGTGCGTAGGATTTCGGGGGTATATCTATTCACAAAAAATGATTGTAATTGACCCCCGGAACTAAAAATAATTTTTCCAGAATGATTTGAAATTTTTTAATTTTGTCGAAAAATTCGTCAACCTTTCTGAATTTTTTTCTCAAAAGTGCGTGGGATTTCAGAGGTATATCTATTCACCAAAATTAATTGTAATCGACCCCTGGAACTAAAAATAATTTTTCCAGAATGATTTGAAATTTTTTAATTTCGCCGAAAAATTCGTCAACCTTTCTGAATTTTTTTCTCAAAAGTGCGTAGAATTTCGGGGGTATGTCTGTTCACCAAAATTAATTGTAATCGACCCACGCAGCTAAAAATAATTTTTTTAGAACGATTTGAAACTCATTAATTTCACCGAAAAATTTAGGCAATTACTGAAAAATATATTTTCGTGTCACTTGCTGCATTTCTAACAGGTCACAGAAATGAACACAAGAGGAAGTGGGGCCTGTAATGGAATTTCTTCCAATATAGAAATTCTATCAGGAGATCATAGTTGATATAATAGTCTCTACGTATACAGAATTTGTCTCCAACGTGCAAGTGATTAAATTCGAATTATCCGAAGAAGGTCTCATGCAGGACTTAAATATACATTTTCAGTCTCCATAAGACGTGTGTATTTCTAGCTCGTAGCGTTGACGTGCGTCGTAAACACGTAGTAACGCGCTCAACAAGTGGAATTGACGAATCTGGGCCGCATGACTTCGCGTCTCGACCATGGCACGCCTGATATTTTAAGCATTTACATTCTCGAAGAGATTCAAATATTAAAAATGCAACGTTTCGGTGGCGCCTAATGGATTTTGATCCCGGGATTAAATAAAGGACGAGCTTATGGTCGTCCGCGGGGGGTTGAAGCGTCGCTCGTAGCGTTGCGAGTATTACTTAACTCGAGCACCCGAATGCGCGGGTGGATTCATCCCTTTCGTATTACGGTTTTCATGAATTTCTAGCCGACCATGCACCCTTTCTACCGCGGCTGCATCGGGAGTATTACGTTGTCGACGAAATTCCATTTCGCGTGTCATACCTAATTCACGATTTCCCGGTCCCCTGCGTGTCCCTTTATCATCGTCCACCGGGGAAATAAAATCACGTCGCAAGATTTCACGCGACTGAAAATCGATCATCGACGTTGGAATTAATCAAAATTTATACATTTGACGCGTTAAAAAATTCTGTACTCTGTAAATATTAACCCTTCGCGACACACATACTCGTAAATAAATAAATAAAAATAAAATTTATTTCGATAGAGTTGGAAATAAAAGGCGTTATCGTAACGCGACGAAATATTTAGCGTGTTGCAGAGGGACAAACGATGTTTTCTGCCGACCGCGGAGCAACGAACAATTAAACGTACGACAACGCGTCCCGGAATTAAATCCGTCGTTACTCGTTTTGGTTTTTTTGGTTGTTTGGCGAGAGTACGCGCGATAAGCCGGATTCGTTGAAGAAAAGGGTTGAAAAGGTGTTCGCGGACGACGGGACAAAAGCAACGCGAACAAGCGGCCGCGACCACGTCCTGAAAACCGTATTTACATATTCCCTGTATATTTCACGACCGAGGATTTAATAAAATTTCTTCTCCCGGGAATATTATTCTTCGAAACGAGAGTTTCGACGGAGACAACGGCGCACGACGTCCATTACCCGGTGTTCTTAAACTGTTAGCTTCGACTTATCCGTGGCACGGTTAAGCACTCCCACCTTGAGATATTTCACTTTCTTCGCGGATACATTCGCTTAGGATCCCGTTTTGTACGTCTTCGAACTGTATTCCCTCGTTACAAGGACGAAATGGGGTCCCGGTGTGATGCACCGGTCTTGTTTTATCGATAAAAAGAAATTGCAAAGGAAATCTTGGAGGCCCATTCGTAATTTCTAATGAAATTTACTCGATTTAATTACTGAAAATTTAATATTCTATAATCGAATAAATAAGCACTTATTTTCTGTGTATTATACATTTCTTCGCGTATATATCGTTGCAAAGGAAATTTTTAGACCCATTCGTAATTTCTAATGAAATTTACTCGACTTAATTACCGAAAATTTAATTTTCTATAATCGAATAAATAAGCACTTATTTCCCAATATATTATACATTTCCTCGCGTATATATCGTTCTAATTTCTTTGGTACAAGTAACTACAATATAATTGTCGATAGTTCTTGAATGTTTCTCGTTCGTATCGCGTTAACGTGTTTCACGAATAAGTAAAAAACAAAAATGGATTTCGATTTCGAATCCCAAATATTGGGTCCACGTTTCAGAATTCAATAATAACGCCATAAGTCGTAAGCCTAATTGCTTCTGGAACCAAATTACCGCGTCTGTTTGGTCCTAATTGACACTTTGCAGCGACTTCGAGCACCGATTGCGCCCGTGTATCCTAATTGTCGTGAAAGTCGAATCGCTTTTGATTGCCCTTTTTCTCGCCGAAGACGAAGGTTCACCGGGACTTCCCGTCGAGCCCTGAGCTCTCCCTCGGGACGTAGCGTCTGACAGAACGCTGTTTTTACCGGGGAACGGGATCAAGTAGAATTTCTTTTTCCCACCGCGATTCCTGGGGCTTGAAAACTGTCGCGCCACCGCGATCGATACATCTATCGACGCCAAACGGTTCCTTCTTTGGGCTGAAACGACACTCTCGAATCGGGTAATTTGCTATTATTATTATTATATAAATGCAAAGGTGCTAGACCAGACTTTGCACTCCAAGAATTCATTTTGATAGAAGTGGCTACTCGAACACAATTTTGCAACGCCATTTTAAGGAATATTAAAATCGTCCTTTTTCACCAGAGAAATTTAGGAATGTCAATAATTCAGAATTTCTTCGTTTATTTTATTAATCTCTGTTACTATAAATAAACCTTAAATCGTGTCTATGTGGTAATAAAAGTGTGTTGACATTCTTTTAATGGACCCAAGAGACCTGCAAGCTAATAACGTGTTTGACACGATCAGCGAACGAAAAGTCCGATTTTTGCGTCGCGATAGAAAAACAGACAACCCTTCGAGCGACACGAATGGTGAAAAAAAAACAAGAAATTGTAAAAATTCGAGCCAAACGGCCGGGAATCGAGCAACGACGGCGTTGTTTCGCGAAACACGGTGTTCGTTCGATAACACGTTTCTCCACTGGCGCGTCGTCGAAGTTTGTACGTTCGTGAAACGCTCAATTTAGCCAAAGGGTGGCCGTGGGAGGGTTGGGAAAGTTGGGAAGCTCGGGTCGAGAGATTCGACGATACATTAGAGGAGGAAAGAGATACACTGGGGGGGGGGAACCGGAGGTAAAGCACTTCTTGCCAAAAAATTTACGGCCCGTCGACGGGAACAGCCGAGCCGTAAATATTTTTCCTGGTCGACGACCCGCGAGAATTATTCCCCTTGTCCTCCACTTTATGTTTCCCGCTCGAGTATGCAAGACCGCGGTCGTGTCCCCATCCACCCCCTCCTCTGGTGCCTTTTGCGGTTACAGCTGCAACGACTTTTTTCCGCCAACCTGGGAACCGTCGCCCAGATTTCATTCAATCTCCCACCTAAACGGACCCCCGAGAAATAAAATTCTTTTTTTTTTTTTTTTACACCGCCGTCCGCGCGGTCGTCGTCGGTTTTCCATCGCGTTTTCGTGGCCGGAGAGAGATTGCCGCCGGATGGAATTCAGACTCGTCGGAGAATTTTGAGAAAAGCCCCAATAGAAAGCTCGACGTTTTTTCTCTTCTGGCAAATGGCAAATTTATTTCCCCTTTGGAGTTCCCCTTTCCGCCCTCGTGTCGACGCGTTCACTCCCACGCGGGAACGTTTATAGAACAATTTAAACTTTCGTTCGAAGACTCTCAAAGACCGGTGGCTGCCGCGGACCAAAGGATCTCGTCGTGCTCCCCGAGGGGGAGGATTCTTTCGCGGCAGATGTCTTTGATCGTGTAATTGGAGGCAATTATATTCGTGGAACGAGGGGATCCTTGGAATTTTAAAGGGCGAATTAAAATTTCCTTCGATATTACGGATTTGGCGATCAGAAGTTTACCGTTGGTCAAGATTTGGGTACAGTAATTATTCTCGTCGTGTAAAATGGTGAAACGAGAAGTGATATTTGACAGTTTTTTACAGCATAAGAGTTCGATGAAACTTTTCGCCACTTTCCACAAATATTCTTTAACGTTTAAAGTTACAAATATATTTCTTTCGTTACATTTTATCAACTTTTGATGAAGTGGTAAATGTTATTCCTTACGTCGACAACGTGCAGTCTACGTAATCCAAATTATTAAAAGACAACGTGTCTCTATTGATCGTTCAATCTTAATGTTCAAATTAAAGGCATTAGGAATAAACAGCAGTATACTTTCTTGGCTATCCATTCTTTTAACAGATAGAGTTTAAATAGTTAAATCCGGTGTTTCACAGGGTTCACATTTGAGACCTTTCCTAATTAAAATATATATTAATGACATTTCTAAATACACGCTAAAACTGATATAATTGAACAATCATTAGAAAGTCTAAAATTACCCTTATATTGCAAATATATTTTGTTAAAATTTTGTAAGCGACAATGTTTGACTATCCCCATTTATAGTTCCTCATATATTACATCTTCTGTATTAAAGGGTTTATTCCTGTTAATAAATGAATAATAATAATAAAACGTTTCTTGTTTGGGTAAAAAAATGAAGAGTATTTTTCATCCAACGATGACATCCATCGATCCAAGGGGTAGTTTTCTAGCAAAGGCTTCGAACGTCGCCGGTTAATACGGTCCGTCGCGAAATTTATGGTCGTTCGGATGTCCCGGGCTCTCGATGAACTCCTTTTTCGCGGGCAGAATTCCCCTCGAAGACCGCCCGTGTGTGTTTACCAGGGCACACGCGTGTGTCTCTTTATATTCCCGTGTTCCACGGCCGTTATCGATACTCGTCCCGGAATTGTTGCGGAATCGGTCTCGCGTAACGCGTGTTTCCAGAGGGGGAACCGTCAAAGGGTTCCCGGAGACAAAAGACGGACGAAATACTCCGTCGAAAAAGAGCAAACGAGAAAGGGAGAAGAGGAGGGGGAATATGATTTTAGAAAAGCTTCGTCACGATCGAAAATAATTGTTTTCCTTAGATATTTAGCGCCAAGATTAGATGGCCTGAATGCACGCCAAGAGCAGAACCACTTGCTACGTTTAATTTTAGATGATTCGTGGACGCGCGTGTCTTTGGCATCTGCCTTCAAAAACAGAGCTAATGCAACTATGTATCGTCCATAGTTTTTCTTTGGAAATTTGTAGAAAAATACACACTAAATAATTACAAGTTTTATCTTCTCCCACTGTAAAAATAGAAAAATTAATTCTCAAGTTGAGATGTCCAGGGAAATAAATTTGGATAGGGTTTGTGAATTTTAGCGAGCTTATAAAAATTTCAGTAGTTCACGATGGTTTGGAATAAAAATTTTAGTCTCGCTGAAAATTGCACGGTTAAATGATGGAATTGCTCGTCGATGTAGAACAGTTCGAATAAATCTTCGTTATCGGGAGAAGTAACTTTCCAGGATCGTACGATTATTCGATATTCGACGAGCAGAACGTTCTCATCGTTGATTAATTATTTCCTACGGAGGGAGTCAGTGTTTTCGGGGCAGATATTCAGTGAAGCTGTCGTTCCTTCCGCGGTTTTTACTACTCGAAGACGAACGTTGGAAGAATATTAGAATCGTGAAAGAACACCGTCCTGACTCTCCCTCCCCCTTTTTTACTTTACTCCGGAGGAAGAGAAATTAGAGTTCGGTGGAACCATCCACTTTGTGAATCCTCGAAATTTTCACTCGTAACTGAATTTTCCATGCACGAGAATCGCGGACGTTGATGAAATTCCCCGGACTCTCCGTTTACAAAAATAATTTCACAGCCTTTGTACGCGAACGCTCGAAAGAACAATTTAAGTGCTCGCTGGGGGAACCGTTTCACCGAAGTTTGCAAAAACCGAAAGACGATTAATTAAATTACGCGACGCAAAGACTATTACCGAGTCTGCTATTAATTAAAGTCGCGCGACGGTGTCGTTGATAGCTCGAGCGGTTATTTAGCTTTAATTTACGTTCCTTTGAAAAAAAAAATAAAAAAGGTGTCGTTGGAGGCCCGTAGACTGCGCGAAATATATACGTGGCAGATTTCCTTGACTCCCGCGAGCAATTTGATCAAACATCGCCCGGGTGTCTGGGCTCGTTATGACCCTCGATTAACGTTTCGACTCCCCTCCTGGCGCGTAATTAAAACGCCCCGTCGGGAACCTGGAAGAAACACCCCGGACGAGAAAAAAGACACAATCGAAGGGTGAAAGGGGACGGAGAGATACGTTTCGAAATGAAATACCCGGTATTAGAGGATGTATATCGCGGCCCGGGTAAAATTGAAACGCGGAGGACGCGCGAGTTCCGAGCAATTTTGAAATAAGCAAGGGCAGGGGGACAGGGGGATTCGAACGAACGCCGGTTGGTAAACGATTACGTAAAAGCACGCTTTCATCCGAGGCACGAGGGTGTTTGGAAGTACGCGGAAAGGGCGTGGCGGGTGGCGAAACTTCCGAAAGTGCGATCGCTCGTTTGCGAAAACTCTACTGATTACCGCGAAACGTGACGAAAACTGTACCGCGAGACCGCCGAAATACACAGTCGACGACCTTTTGCACCTCCTCCCCCTGGTTGCTCCTTTCTCTCGCAATTATTAACTTTTTGGTTCGGAGCGAAAGTTGGAAACGCGTCCATTAATCCCTTCACTCTTTATTCAACGTGTATGCTTTTTGGAGAATTTATTTCCGTAGAGAAACGAGGAAGCACTATTTTCTGAGATTCAATTATTGTATAATAACATTCTTGGTTTCATTTTTCCCCATATGAGTTCAACAGAAATATTTGTAAATATTTACGATTCAATTTTAAATAATTTTTCAAACGTATACTATTTAATTTTGTTTAATGTGTTGATTTTAATATATAAGCCTCGTGATTGTGAAACTTGGCATCAAGAACATAACAAGTTAGACTTGTATGACAAAGGGTTAATTAAAATTACGTAACACGCGATGCATCATGAAGTGACAGGTTTCGTGGCTGGTAGATCGGAAGTTGGGCGATATTTAACCGTGATCCGATCGTTGAACTTCCAATTTACAAGCCACGCAACGTGTCACCGCTGTTGAAGCCTTTTACGACCAGACATCCACGTTTGGGCGTCCAAAAGTTCGAACGAAACGTTAGGGAATCGTAATCGCCAGGCGTTTGGAAGACACGAATATTTTTAGACGTTGGAGAAATTGAACCTTTCGCGGTGAACAGGGGCGTGTGGGGATCGAGGGTTGCAATTTTTTCGTAATATCGGTGGAAGTGTGGGCCCCAGGATCTCGTCTAGGACGCTTAACGCGAGCGAAACGACAAAAACAATAGACCGTCCCGAGCACGAGGCAGGATTTATGCCTGGGCTTCCGGTGAAAATTTCGACCCCTTCGCCAGATATTAACACTTGTCATGTGCACTCTGCAGCGCTGGCAAGGAAACATTCCCGGGGCTAGCCGCTCTCGACTTTGATGAAGCTCCCCCGATCTGTTAAGTGTTTCTAGCCTCGCCCGTTTCCTCCCAGCTATCAATTTATTGTTGATTCTCGGCCATAACAAACCGTTCTTGCGTAGAAAAAAAAAATAGTTTCTCTTTTAAGGGGGCAGTCACATGTGAGACCTCAACAAAATCAATTGTGTGTTTTTCTAGTAATTTCTTAAATAATACAAGAAAAAAATTCTTATACTATTCATCTATAACTCCAGAAAATTTCAATGAAATATATTAATTACAAAAATACTTATCACATTTTTAGTATACACATGTTCGTATCGAAAAGTTTTAATAAGAATGCCCCCTCGTTAGTGTATTAATATCACGTTAAGTAAAACAAAATGTCAAGCATTGTGGATTGTAGAACCATTTTTTTTTATACTAATTTTTTTATAAATAAATAATTTATGGTCCAGTTTTATCGTACACTAATCGTACGATCAGTAGGCATTGCTGAAAGTTCTTTGAGTGCATAGAGTCACAGTAAATTTCAAAATAAACATAGAAGATAGCAAAAATTATAGTAGGTGGTATATTCATTGGATAGAGGATGAAATTCCCTTTAAAACGAGCGTTTGTGCGAGTCGATAGCTTTATTAGTTCCGGAGATATGGCGATTTTAATTTCAAGTCGATCGCGTGAGTCCGAAGGGTCTGATTGCGTTTGTTTACATCGCGAGATCAATGAACTCACGTGACCGTAGTAAATAGTAAACGTGACGTCACTCAGTCACTCGGTCAGTGGGTCAACGTACGACAAGGAGGTCCGACGCGTCAGACGGAGACAGAGATAGTCAAATTAAGAAAAATTACCTTTTACATAAATTGCGATATCTAGAAAACGGTAAATCCGATCGGTAAAAACCAAAAGCCATTTTATAGAGGAAGGTTTACCGTCGCTAACAATGGCTTAATAATTAATAAAACACTAGTAGTTTCGGAACTGCAAGTAATTAAAGTTTTAGTAATTTCAATACGCGTGAATAGGCTTCCGTAAGGCGGAGCGTCGAATCTAAAAAATTACCTCTTTACATAAATTACGATATCTCGAAAACGGAAAGTCGGATCGACAAAATCCAAAAGCCATTTTAAAGAGGAAGCTTCATCGCTTCTAACAGTGGTTTAAAAATGGATATAGCACTAGTAGTTTCGGAACTGCACGCGTCCAAAGTTTTACTATTTTTAACGCTCTTTTCATCATTGCTATACATATGTATATCTCCTATTTACATCGGAAGCTAACCAGAATTTGGTACCAAATTCTGTCCAGTTTTTTAATAAAAAAGTTAATCAAAAAATTGCGGGGAAAATGACAAAATTTTACAGTTTTTAATTTAAACTTTCGCTATTTTGCCAATTTTCAATATAAACTAATTATTTTGCTACAGTCAATAACAGGATATCTACCGAATAAAAATCGTTTTGATCATTTTGATTTAACAAAGGATAGTTGAAAAAAAAAATGAATAAAAATGGTTGAATTTTGCCCCGTTTACACTAGATTGCCCACTTAAGCAATCGCTGAATAAAAAATGAATCGTAGGTACGCCAACGATCGTCATTAGCGAGCCGTGTTTTTTTTTATCGTCGAATCAGGTAAAAGTATAGCGCCAATTTCAGTCGAACGCGACAGTATTAACCTTTATTCCGGGCAAGCGACAACAGGATATTGTTCGCGAATAAAGCGTATCCTAATTGCCGGCGCATTGTCCGGAATCGCGGGGGACAGTCCAGCGAGGTACGTTAATTAGTTAGCATTCGATCGATCTCGCGTACCGGGCCGGCGAACACGCCGCGTTAAAACATTGTTTATTTTGGACAATAATGTACCAACGGCAAACGCCGTGGCGAAATGATATTTGCCGCGTTTGCCCAGTTGTTGATATTCATTGGTTGATTACACCATTACGCGGACGCCGCGAATTCTCATCGCGACCGAGCAATAACAGGGAAAATGTCACGCGTTTCGATCCGTGATCGCGTTCGAGTTACGATCTTCGACTATTTAGAACATTGTGCGTTTTTGTTTACCCCTTTCACCGTTACTGACTTTATCTTTTTCTGTTTCAGGCCTGTGGCGCGAAAGCTGAGTCGAATCCGCGACCGATTGCCGAAATAAACCCGCCACAGGTATATTTATCATAATTTTTTAACTGAAAAACCCATATCTCGTGAGAATTATATCTTTGAAGACAAACAGTTTCCGGAGTTTTGTAAATCGTTTAACGTTGACAAGAATATTTCTAATCGTCTTGAATTAATTGCTCGAAATTTCTTAGCTAAAAGGCGACAAATTCTAAGAGCTATATCTCTGAAGACAAACAGTTTCTAGAGTTTTGTAAATTGTCTGACGTTGACGAGAATATTTCTAATCGTCTTGAATTAATTGCTCGAAATTTCTTAGCTAAAAGGCGACAGATTCTAAGAGCTATATCTCTGAAGACAAACAGTTTCTGGAGTTTTGTAAATCGTTTAACGTTGACAAGAATATTTCCAATCGTTTTGATATCTTAGCTAAAAGACGACAGATTCTAAGAATTATATTTCCAAGAAAAATAGTTTCCAGGCTTTTGTGAATCGTCTGACGCGATCGAGAATATTTATAATCGTCTTGGGAGACTCGTCGATGCGTTTGCAAATATTATTAATGCCCCAAGTGACGCGATGATATCGCTTTGACGCGAACGTGGATGCATCATGCAGCGTTGGAGCCACCTGTACTTTGGGGATTAAACGGATACAGTATGAATTAAAGCGATCCCGTTTCCATTCGGTCGCTTTTACGCGATATCGCATTAAGGAAGCGACGACAACGTATTGGATGCGTGGTCACTAAATTCCGACAAGAATTGAAGCTGTACGCGATCGCCATAATTTCGACTTTCAATCTCGAAGCTTTCAGGCTCTCCAAATTTTATTCCCGATATTGCACAATATTACAGAGATTTATATATTTTTTCGTGTCCTTTCGAAGCAACGCGGAGGGAAATGGAACAGGGAACAGGGGATTGCATTTTATTTCGTTAACACGTGACGTGTACGCTAATGGCATCGTAATTAGCCTCGAATATATTTACGAGAACGAGCAATCGAAATGGCACGAGAGAAACGCGTGGGGATCGGATAGTAATAAAAGTTTAATATCGACTCTCGTTCTTTGGAGAAAAATTTCCAGTGTACGTAATAACGAACAAGGTCAGGCCACGACACTCCGATTTCATTTTCAATTTCGTTCCCGTCGTGACTTTGTTATATTAATTAATACACGGTGATAATGTGTCGGTAAAAATATCGCGAATATACACAGTGCAAAATGTCGAACGACTCGTCGCAACAAAACAGAGGGAAGCGCCAGTGCAAGCGAAACTAATTGGAAAATGTATGTTGCTATTAGCAACATGCTTGATCGTTAGTTTCGTCGAATTTTATGGGGCATATTTCGTCGCTCCCATAAATAATTCATAGTTTACAAATTTCTGGCAAATATATGGATGGAAAATGGTTGTTTACATTTTAAGCGACGAGGTTCCCCCGGCAAAGACATTGTTAATACACGTTCCCTTGTTTCGACGTAATTAAATTCTTTTTCAAGTGGAATGCTTCCACTATACTCGTCGAGTACAAAGAGAGTTTGAATCTGAGAGCCTCGAGTAAATAGCGTGTCAGTGTTTACTTTTCTTAATTCCGTAAACGGCGCGAAAGTTAATTATATTTTTATACGGCGGCTGCTCGCGAGATCGGTTGATTAATTAGAACCACGTAATTAAACGGTTTCGTACACCATTTTTCTTCGCCGAGTGGCTCGTTCGCGGAATACTCGATACTTTTTTTTTGTCCTTTCTCGAGTGGACAGAACCGTACGCGGCTTCGTCGATACTTTCGACGAAGATCGCCGCGCGTACATCGTCATTATCGTAGTTAAGTGTAATTAGCGTTAATTGGATGAGGAGAGTGGTCCTATCGAGTCGAAGCGAACGGTCGCTTAACGGCCAATTAAATCTCTTCCCAGGAATTGCATTGGCGATTTCGCTGGCTGTCGCCGTTTTGTTTGCAGAACCCGGAATTTTGCAGCGAAATTTCACTCTTTCGCGTCGAGGGTTTCCCCGGAAAATATTGCGCAATTTTAATCAATTCCGGTTATTTTCATATATCCTCGCACCTTTCTGGAAAGCTCTTTTCACGGTGATTATAAATATTCAAATATCACGGAAACGTAACCGATAACACATGATACTGCATTTTCCGGGAGTCTGCAATTTCGAGATAATCGACGAAAGTCCATCAAACGCTATATTAATTATAAATCATCCAAACCGTCTATTATTCGTGGTTATTCCACGCGAAAAAGGTGAACGAAGCATGTGAAATAGAATTTTTTTTCGAGGCTTTGTTTTCGAAATAATAGAATTCACGTGCCCGGCCAATATTCGTTATTTCTACTTGCGTTGGGTGTTCCGGTAAATATTAACGTCCATATATTGTTTGTTTCAACTAGTTTTAACTAGAAAATGTTGAACGAACCATATAGACGCGTACCAAAGTAGAATCAATGCTCGATACAAGTAGAAATAACCAATAATGGTCAGACGAGTTCGCCGCGCGTGCTCCAAAATGTTCAAACTCAATTTTCTCGAAATGAAAACCTCGCACGGGGAAAAAGTATTCTACAATTTCGGTTCGCCTGTTCACGCAGGGCAACTACCAGCTAACGAACACTACGTATATATCTTGTATTAGCTCGCGTACCTTTTCGTGGTAATTACTTTTTACGTAAACGTTGGCTCGCGAGCGCGTCTAAAATTTGTATTCGTTATTCGTGAATAAATTTCGGCAAGTTTCCCAAGTTGCACGTTGCTTTACATAGCCGGCGGTAAGATGCAAGCTTCCGCGTAAACGGAAGTTCGCGAGCGCGTATAGAAATTTGCGTTCTCGCGGAATTTTACGCGAAAAGCTAAAAGAACGATGAAAAATTCCGGAATCTTCGGTCGCGAAATTCGCTTGAACGGAACGTCGACCGCGATATTATCGGACGGTAACCCGCTTTCGAACGTTCTCGCTAATTTCCAGCAAAATTCTGTAATTTTCACGGATATTAACCGCGCGTTTGGACCATAACGGAGAACATTCGAAATTTAACGGAAGCTTAGACCGCTCTGCCATAATCCAAAACTTTTCATCTCGAAAGTTTGTGTTATTTCAGGCCGAGCTTACCGCTTTTCGACGCGATTGTCTTACCTGGATCCATCGCCGTGACGCAACCCGCGCGAATTAAGCCCGCGTTTTACGTACGGCGTGCACGAATCGTGATTTTCGGACGAGCTGCGTTTATTGTTAGCATCGCCGGCAGAAATTGGGCGGGCGAAACAGCCTTCGAGTTTACGCGACAGGGCTTTATGGCGCGGAGTTTCCTTCAAAGAGATCCTTTCCGTTCTCTCTAATTAAATCCCTGCATCGACTTTGCCCCGGCTGTCGCTGGGTACGAACGTCGACAACAAAAGCTCGGGAAATTCACGCGTGTACGCGGTTGATAGCCTCTTTTTCCACCGACCCGATTCCCTTTTCCCGTCATCCTCGTTTGTGATTCTAATAAGCGATCAACCGTTTGCACCGCGAGCTTTTTCATATACCACCGTTCGAGAGTTCATTTTATCCAGGGCGAAAATTACTATTTTAGATTCTGTACATTAAAACATTCGCTCAATTTTAAACATTTTAACGTAATCTATTTCGTTTTATTTAATTCATCATTTTATCCACGACCTGCGTACAAAAAAAAATATTCTAGACTCTGCACATTTTCTAAAAGATTTGCTCAATTTTAAATGTTTTAATATAATCTATTTCTTTTTGTATTCATTAAGTGTTTTCGATGTCACTGTTTTAATCGAATCGAGACGAGGTTATTGACTCTGTTAAATTATTATAAATGCGTGGAAATTCATCATTGTGTCCACAGCTAAATGAGAAAGAATATTCTATAGATTTATTTTTTTATTTTATTTTAATTCTCTTCCTTTGGTGTGGTTATATTTTGTGTTGGTTTCTTTTATATATTTCAGGGTATTTTCTATACGTTTCTGTGACATCTTGGTGATGTTGTCTTGTATTTTATTCTTTGGACGTAGTATCTTCTACATTCGTATAGTCTATTTATATGTCTTCGAATATCCCATATTTAGTACATTTTCTTTCCCAAAAGATTTTCCCAATTTTGAACGCTTTAATATGAAAATTGTTCTATTTGATGTTGGCTGTTTTAATCGAATCTAGACGGGGTTATTGACTCCCGTTGAATGAAATGCGTGGAAATTCTTGGTCGCGGGGGAGTTCAAATATTTCCTTATTAAATAAATCTCTCGAGTGGGGGGAGCTCGTTCGATAAGAATTTCAAATTTTCTCGTCGGGCAGCATCGAAAATCTTGAGGCACGCGAACGAGCTTGAAATTAAAAGGGCTCCGGATCCACCGAGAAGCCACTTCTGTTAATAAGCTCAACAGGTGCGACTGGTTCGAGGGTAGGGAAGCACAAGGAAAGACGATTCTTGGAAAATTACGTGTAAACGTCGACTACGAGTGTTAAACAAAGATAATCGGAAGTGTTGATTGTTATATTATTGTTATATACTGCTTTGTATTTGAACGTTAGTCGTACAAAGCTGAGTGTTCGACTGATAGAATGTGTCTTTGTTCGAACTATGCGTGTGTATGCATTGGTGCTTCCTTTTCCCAACAGAATCTAAGAAATATATATATATAAATCTAAGGAATAATCTAATCCTAATTTCGATCCTGCATGGTCCAAAATACTAATTTTTTTGCAAAATACTGCGTTTCGACGTTAAGAAAGTCCGCTCTTCGACGACATTTTTGTCAACACGGTTGCGTCAACAATCGTTTCGAGAAGAAAGAATGTTTTCCGCGACCCAGCGCAGAAAATTGCAGTTTTTTTCGGTGCACCGAATTTGTCCACGGCTCGTCAAGCGCGTCGATTGTGCGCGACCGGGGTTCCGAGGAATCGATCGACTTCCGCGTCTACGAAGATCGATCGATCGGCGCTGGGACCGGTCCGTCGAGCTGCTCGCGGTTTTCCGCTCGACTCGTCGCGATGGCCGTACGGAGACGCGTTTACGATTCGTCGGTCAGATGCTTTGTCACCGACCCCAGACTCACGGATGACGAAATACTGGAACCGTTTCGCCCATCAAAGCGCGACGGGACAGAATTTGCAAAAATATCCGATGAACGTTGCACGATTTCGCGGAAAATAAACACTGGGTCAACGATGCTTCGCGATAATTCATTGATAAAAAATAAATTCATTGGTTTAGAGATAACATTTTCACATTATGATTTCAATGTTATCACTATGTGAGAAACACACTTTGAAATAAGGGTTATTTTATTTGCCCAGGAAATATTGGAAGTTACACAGTGAACGTACATTTCTATTTATGTTTTAAAATTCGTGGAGTTGCCTGTACCACGTCTACTGTTTTACAAATTCTGATTCAGGAAAGAAACGTGTATTTCTATTTCTATTTCGTGTGTGTTTTCAAATTGGTGGAGTTGCCTGCCCCGCGTCTCATAAAGTATTCTCAACGAGCCTCGCTGTCCACAGCTTGTTGGACCGTACGGGGAAAAATGTCCCGTGCTTGGAGAGGAAGGACACAGATTAACTTGTTTGTCGAACGTAATGCATATTTAATGGAAAAACCGGACGAAGAACGGCGTTGAGGCTCGGCCAAACTCGCTGCGACGAATAACGGGACAAAGAACGTTTCTTTCGAAAGCTCTCGGAAGAATATCACTTTTTATTGACGCAGGGAACAAGCTAACATTTTCTCTAATAATCTCCAATAATCTCTGTAACATTGAATTTAAATTCAAGATCGAATCGAACTTCCATACGAAAGTTCCGGGTAACAAATTTTTTTCTTGAAAATGGATAGGATTTCAAGGGTATGTGTATTGACCAAAAATGATTGTAATTGACCCTGGTAACTGAAAATAATTTTTTCAGAACGATTTGAAATTTTTTAGTTTCGCTGAAAAATTCGTGAACTTTCCTGAATTTTTTTCTCGAAACTTGTTAAGATTTTGGGGATATGTCTATTCATCAAAAATGATTGTAACCGACCCCTGCAACTAAAAATAATTTTTTCAGAACGATTTGAAATTTTTTTTTTCGCCGAAAAATTTAGGCATCTTCTCGAATTTTTTTCTTGAAAATGCGTAGGATTTCGGGGGTATGTGTATTGACCAAAAATGGTTGTAGTTGACCCTCGCAACTGAAAATAATTTTTTCAGAACGATTTGGAATTTTCTTTTTTTGTCGAAAAATTTAGGCACCTACCCCCTGTCGATTTTTCGTAAAAATTCGTTTTTCATTTTCAGTAGTTTATCTAATACTTTTCTGTAGGTACTCATGGGCTCTACTTCAGAAAAAAGTTTCATTGAAATATATTCACTATTGTAGGAGTTATCGTTGTTTGAAAACTGGATTTAGTTTCATGGGGTTTTTCTCACTTTACGGGGTCAAGGAACAGTTTATCCAATATTTTTACAATGTCCACGTATTCTTCACTAAAATACGAGTAATTTGCATTTTTAAACATTAAAATCCTCCAATCCGTTCAGAAGTTATGATGTTTTAAAGATACACCTGAAATTTCAGTGAAACATATCAACGTGTGGTCAGACATTTCAGTAAGAAATTTTTTTTCTCTAAAACGCGTAAGATTTCGAGGGTATGTCTGTCCACCAAAAATGATTGTAATTGGCCCCCTTAGCCAAAAATAATTTTTCCAGAATGATTTGAAATTTTTTTTTGTTGACCTAAAAATTTCTCCACCAACTGAAGAGTTTCATGAAACCCTCATGCGATTGCACGGAAAAACCCAGTTATGGGGGTCGGTGGAACGTTATTTTTGCCCGTTTCGAGCGGCGTAACACGTGAGAATGCCGTAGGATTGAATTCCAGCGGCGCGGCACCAACGAAAACAGGCCATTTCCGCGACTTATTTATTCATTTCGTCTCGGATGACTCGGCCCGCGTACCTGGGGGTCCCCCACCACCGGCGGGGCAATAAAGTCTGCCTGGAAGCTCGTTTTAAGCCCGGTCGACACGCGACACGCCGTCGTCGGAGCGCAAAAACCAGGCCATTAGTACCGGCCGTCCCGTGGCACCAAAATGAAGTCCGACGTTTGCACTGGCTCATGCAAATCATCGTTCTGAATAATTCATTAACGACGCCGCCCGGTGCCGCCTGTTTAAAGGCCTCCTCCTCGAAGCTTTCACCCTTATTTCGACGGGTTTCTATCGCGGGCAACCCCTCTCTACCCCCGCGAGGGATCGATATCACGGTACGTTTCGAGCCTTTCAACGTTTCAGGGGCTCCTCTCCGGTCGAACTAGGTCGCGGATGTTAATTCCGGAATGATAGAGCGTTGCTCTTGTTTGACTAGTTGATTACCGCCAGATGCAGATCACCGGAGATGAAAGGGACCCAGGAGGAACTTCGGTTTCCTTTGTTTGAACTGGTCGCCTCTACTTTTCGTTCGTTATTTAGGAAGGGTCTCGCCTCCTCGATGCACCTTGGGGAGCCCTCGATTCGTTTGCCTGGAAAGGACCAAATAAATCTGGCCAGCGTCTCTCAGAGATTCTTTCTCGTACGAATAAAACTCGACGCGTACTCTCGTTAGTTCGAGAATACCGTGTAATAAATCGCATATCGTCGAACGTTCGAGTCCTCGAGTTTATGCGCGAACGGTCGTAGCCGGGAAATCGACATTTTTATTCCTATATTACTTAGCCAGATGACGCCCCCGACGTTATTACGGAGTGGAAAGCGATTCATCTTTCCCGACGTACCCTGACACCCACTCCGTTCTCCAGGAAGTTCGTGTCGTTGTCGCTCAAAGCAGATTACAAACGGCTGTCTCCTCGCGTTAATTTTAAACGACGCGTGTGCTTCGAGCAATTTAACGAGAAACCGGGGACGAACGCGTCACGGGGGATCGCTCCCTCGACGAAATTTTTTATTCCCCGTTTAGGGGACGGCGATATACCCGCGGCGGGAATATTTTCAGCGACGTTTCGCGACTCGCTGAACCACGATAAGTCATCCTCGACGTGTCGCCTCCACGTCTCACTCGTCGGTTTCACGCGGTTCTCTCATCCTTTACAATGGAGGATACAGTGTCAATTACTATCATATCTCTCTTTTTTTATTCTACGATCCGCGAAAAATGGCTCGATCGAGAGACGGAGGCTTTAACTTAATATTACAGTGTATGTCGACAGATGCACCGACATTGTTCGAAGCACCAAGCTTATTAGAAAATGTGTATATTGCGATTAGTAGCGAAACATGATGCTTCGTCGTTGGTTTTGTCAAATTTTTAATTGACTAATTTCTGTCAAATATACAGCATAAGTCATTCAACTCTTTCGCCCTTAATTTTTCTTGTTAACTACATGCTGTATGGAAAATTCGAATGAAAGTTATTTGGTGTAAGGAGGAGCACACAGGGGAACAATTAATTTTCAGCTGTTTTTCTTTTTCATCAAAATATGAACGACACCTTGAATTTTTTCAACTATTATGTGCAACATTTAATCCATTCGAAAGTCTATAGAATAAAAAATTGAAAGAGTCGAATGACTGTATACGTGAAAAATACTACAAGTTCGAGGCTTTGAATTAATATGCAAGTCGCGTTAAGTGGAAGATTCTTATTTCAAAATTTCTTCGTCACTTGAGTTCTTCTCTATTTAATCATGGCGTGACTGTGAAAGGGATCTATACCGTGTCGATTAAAAATCTACCGATTTTGGGGGGTCCCTGACAGAGAATGGGTGGCAATCAACAGATGAACGAGGAGGGTGTAAACACTGGGAAGCTTCTTGCGTCCGTTTGAAGCTCGTCACAATGACCGAAGACATTTCGGGAGCAAAGGGAGGATCTCCTGTTCGCGCACGGCATTCCTTTGAGCCGCGAAATTGCTCGTCCCCCTGCCACCCCCCTGGTTGGAATGCGGGAAGAAGGAGAAAAAGTGAACCGGGAAGCAACGAAACCCAGAGGGGGTGGAGGGGGGGCGCGATATTACGGCGACGAAAGGGGCTCGCCGCGGTAAAACGAGCTCTTCTTTTTGCTCGCGTCCCCGTGAAGTTCTTAATTAAATTCAGCTACCTTGCCCCCGCGAAAAAAGTCTCGAGGAAAACCGGCGAGCTCTCGCGAATTAAGCGCTTCTGCGCGACGAGAGCCGCGACCCGTCGCCCTGAATCCTCTTTCGGGCTGAATAAATCCCTGGGACAAGTGGTTCCGTTTCCGCGTGAATAAACAATGAATTATGAATAATTGCGGCGAAACGTCGGTCGCCTCGTTCGAGGGGAAAATTGAACACAGCAGGGCACGCTGTTTGTACTCGTCGATGCTTCGTGGTCCACGGAAAAGGGGTGTAAAAAGGATTATAATTAACACGTTTACTGCTAGATCAAACTTCTCGAGTTGTCTATCAAAACGATACTCTTTTTTCCGGATAATTAGAAACTAGCATAACCACAATTTGTCATGGTGTAACTTGCTTTTACAGCCTCGTTAAAATTTAAGTGTCCCTTTTCTTTAACATCGAATCTTGACAAATAATTTTTCTAGCTTATCGGTGAAAATTCATGTCACCCATATATGAGTGACGTGGCAGTCAATGTGTTAGTCGGTTATCGTCCTGATTCGTCTGTATATTATGGTGTTAGAAAAAGGAAACCAGACCCAAATTACGTTTATTATAAGTAACCTTTTGGAATAAAAAGATTCAGTTGATCGTTGCTTATTACTTACAAAGATAAGGAAAAATGAATTCTCGAGAGTTGCTTCGTCTCTCCAAGTAATCTGCGTTTAAACTTTTCGTTTAAAACGACACGCGATCTATGAAATTTCTTTACAGGCGTTTTCCGTCTGAAAATTTCATCGGTTATCGACTAATCCTGGTACAGTCTTCGAAGTTGGAGAAAATGCAACCGAAAGTGCATAGAAGTCCTGTGGGATCAACGACGCGGAATCCCTATTTATGGGAACTATTTCGACATACGTGCGCCAGATATCCGAGCGTGTTCGCCGCGGAGTGTCGTCGTTCCTCCATAAAACATTGAAATCCTCGATGGACGCGAAATCGATAGGCCAGCAGTTCGCCGGGGCCCGATAGATCGGGCTTATTTTGTCAAATAAAGGGGCACCTTAATAATGAGACTTGGAACGGTGCCCTTTGAATCTCTTCCCCCCGTCGATGGTATCCTTCGGTGATATTTTTATTGCTATGGGATTTGAAATTTTTCCGCTGACCTCTCCTGGTACTCGGGGAGAACCGTTTCTCCAAATAACGTTTGTAAATATTACGGATGTCGACATCCATCGAATGCTCTGTTAAATTTCTTGGAAAGTGACCCTCTAAATAAGAGTTTACGTTGAACGGGATAAGATCACGATAGTAGAGTTTTACGCTGTAAAACAAAAAGATAGGTCGAATGCAATATCTATGCGTAATAGCAGAATAAACATCGTCGATGACTGTTTGAAGCTGGTGAAGGAAAAAATTTTGGACTCGATATTTTCCATTAAGAATTGATCCATTGAGATCCCTCTTTACCAGTCGATGCACGCGTTCGTTTATGCATAACTATATGCTGTGTGCGCAGAACAAACAACATCGCTCCTCTGTCGTACGCGATAATTATATTCGGAACATTAGTAATTTTACCGCGTGTCTAATCGACCATTGTTTCCACCATCTATGGAATAATTGCTGTACTAATTGTTACCCGCGAAAAGGGAGCGCTGTTCTTGCCATTCCGGCGATTTCATCCACACGGATTCCACGTTCAACAGTCGTACTAAACAACAATGAACGTGCATCGAAGTTTCGGGTATTACGTCGAGCCTCGATTCACGTTAACAACTCTGTAACGTCCAAAGTCAGAAGAATCCACCATAACGAGAACAAGATCAGAATATACGATTATCGTGTTTTCAAGAAGAACATACCGAGAATAATATTGCAACTTCGTAGAGATAATCAAACTTTGCAAAAATGTAATTTCTCCAACTGAAAAAAGTTTTATCGAATGAAAAGAACAGCGAGATCGAGCTAACGCGTGATAAAGACCAAAATGGCGAGGTGTGGTCTGAAAAAACAAAACCAGAGAATTTTCGATAACGCGTCGCGTTTCGGGCCGCGCGCAACAGCCCCTCTAATTAACAACTTTTAGTACGCCGCGAACTGTTGTCTGTCGTTCAGGAATATTGCGCGGATATGTTCCCTCCAATTACCCGACTATCGCGGAGATTTAAGCATTGAATTTAAATGGAGGTGCCACCGGGATTCGAGCGAAACGCAGTCGACTCGCGAACGTTTCCGCGCCAGCTTAGGCAACGATAATTAAATCGCCGTGGCAGAATGGAGATCAACGTTAATTTCGCCCCGTTATTCGAATAAAATCGAGGCTATGATCTCCATCTCGAACGATAGATCCCGTCGAGAATCCTTGTTCCTCCTTCCATTTTTTAAAATCACGATTCTTCGTTGGAAACTAAACGAAGACGAAGTGTATTTTACCGAGTTCCATGTTTACAATTAAAGAATTCTTCAATATTTACAAATTGAAGTCCATAGCTATTTTTATATCATATTTTAGTAGATTTTTAGAAGTTTGAATGTGACGATTCGTATAAAATCGAGGCTACGATCTCCATTTCGAACGATAGATCCCATCGAGAATCCTTGTTCCTCCTTCCATTTTTTAAAATCACGATTCTTCGTTGGAAACTAAACGAAGACGAAGTGTATTTTACCGAGTTCCATGTTTACAATTAAAGAATCCTTCAACATCTACAAACATCGTCCACACCTATTTTTATACCATATTTTAGTAGATTTGTAGAAGTTTGAATGTGACGATCCGAATAAAATCGATGGTACGAGAAACTTTGTTGTTCTCCTTCCATTTTTTGGCAGAGGAAGTATATATTACCTAATTCCACGTTCACAATTAAAGAACTTCTATTTTCACATAGTGTTTTATTAGATTTACAAGAAGTTTGAGTGAAAATATAGGTGACGTTTTGAATAAAAAACGGTCAATGCTAAGTGGTTCGAAGTGGAGGTGTGGGCGTCGAAGTTTGGGGAACCGTGATTTAGGGTACGCGTCGAGCGTCGCTTTACTTCGCGTAAACATGGGACGTTTACCAGCACAATCGACGGGGCACGAGAAGAACAGTATGAATCTCCGAGGGCGGAAAGTTCTTCGGAGAAGGGTGGCTCGAACGGGCCGGAATAACCATGGATCGAGTCCCCCCCCGGTTGAACGGAAATAAGCGCGTTGGCGGCGAAACGAGGATAGGAAGAACCAGCCGACGGGCTCGCTGTGAAATTTATGTCGCCCGAAATCCATAACGGTTCGCGACGCTCGCTGTTTACCCGAAAAACTTCTCCATCCAGCCGTTACGAGCGAATCTCTCGGTCGCGACAGACGGATAAGCGCGTTGGTGCCCCCCAACATGGGCTAAACGCCGCCCCTGAACGATCATTTCATCTCGCGATTCGCGTGGAAGCTGGCTCGTCGCTTACACGACGCGTTTGACAATGTTTGACAATGTTTGAAGCATCGATGTCGATAGATTATGGAAAGAAGCAAGTAAAAAGAAGTTTATTAGCGATTGTTTGATGTAGTTGAGAATAATTAGCCATTTGACGCTGTTTGACACACGCTTAAAGGTGAATTTATATTATCCGTTCAAACAGACTCAGACGAAAACGCATTCTGATCGGTCAGTCACGATCAAACAAGTTCAAACAAAATCATTTGTGTCATCAATCATCGGTTAGTCATCAGTCTACGTTCACTAGCTACATTTCGTTCAAACTAACAATATAAGTAAGGATCTGTCGACTTCAAACTCGTTCCAACAGCTTCAGTCACGCATTGAGTCAGTCGAAACATCGTTCTCGATAATGTCTGACTGGTTTTGTTGGAAATGGAACCTGTTTGAACGGATGATATAAACTGATCTTGCATCGATGTCGATACATTACGTACCATCGCATAGAAAGAAGGAAATACGAAGGAGTTTGATAGGAAGTTGGACTTGATAGCGTTTGATGTAGTTGAAAATAATAGATGAAGATTTCTTTATTCATCTGCAATGCTAGATATAGTTATGCATTTTTCTTCGACGCTGTTTGACTCCGTTTGAGACATCATTGCATAGAAAGAAGTAAATACGAAGGAGTTTGATAGTCAGAAAGTTGAGTTTGATAGCGTTTGATGTAGTTGAAAATAGACAAAGATTTCTTTTTTCATCTGCAATGCCAGATATAATTATGCATTTTTCTTGCATTTTTCGATGTTTGACACCGTTTGACTTAGTTTGACGTCAATACATTATACACCATTGATAAAAAAGAAGAAAATATCACTTTGATAGTCAGGACATCATTGCAGTACATAGTAAACATTGCGTTGCTATTTTTGTTTTTTCGAGCATCTCCTGTTTTTTCTCGCGGTTTTCTACACACTGTCAATGAGTCTGGGACTCGATCGCGCCGCGGAGGGCACGGTAAATCCTCGACGACGTTCCGGGGATTAGGCTCGTCGCTTATCCTATCGCCGCGGACGGATTTACGCCTGGAAAGTTTTCGAAGAATTCTCGCGAAGCTGGTGGCTTCCGGTCCGCCGGTATTCTGTTATCCTGGCTCTCGTCGCGGATGTACGCTAAGAGAGACTCGAACCAAACGCGATCGCGCGCGAATTCCATCCCGATTTCGCGGGACACCGACCCTTAAAGCGTCGCGTAAAACTTCTCTCCGCGAACCGTGTGTTCCTCTTGCTCTATTTGCCCCCGCAAAGGACGATTTTCGCGAGCAATCCTTCGCCGTAACCGAAAGAATAATAGACGAGGAATAATAACTGCGAGAAGAACGATACAGAAAAGAATATATCACGTGAAATAACGACTGGAGGAGGCACGAATACTACCTTTAATCGTAACGACGAAACGCAATGTGTCTGTCTATTTGTGTTACACGTTATTATTTCTTTGGAACTTGTTATAAGTTTTAATGGATTTCTTTAGAGAGAAGGGGACTCCGGGTCCTCGTCGAATTATAATAATATAACAAAGGTTTGGAGCCTCGAGCTACTCGATAATTTAAATAAGAAATTACAAGCAACTTTTACTGTGACGTTCTTGTTACGAAACTGTGATCAGATTCTCGTAAGAGATCGCTTGGGGCCCCTACGACGCCCGTAATTCGAGTTCCTTTGTTTCGTAACGCGAATTTCTACGGCCTTTTATTAGTCCACGAGTAGTCTGGTTGCTCTCGTGTTTGGTTTCCGTTTTCCTTATCTACGTTCGACGGGGAAACCCGAGAACGTTTGCGTTTGCTCCGTCTGACAGAACACGGGTACACTCTACTGCGCCGCACCTTTGCTCCGAGAATGGACTCGATAAATCACAGACGGGGGAAAGTGAATAAAAGTGTCTTCAGTTCCGTCGGGTAAACAGAGGCAAAGGATACGCGAAGTGTATTACACCGGGGAAAGAAATATCGTTGCTCGCGAGACGTCAGAAAACGCTCAGACTCCAGACTCTGGTCCGTCGAAGTCGACATCCGATCAATTATCGTTGGAGGAATGCAGTCGTAACTCTGAAAAGATACGATCAAGGAGGGAGACTCATGTAACATGATAAAACAATTTTTTTTACAACATAAGGGTTTGATGAAACTTTTATGAGGTTCTTCTCATTTTACGGGATTAAGGAACAACTTTTCGAATATCGTTAGAATGTCTACATATTCTTCACTAAAATACGCGTTGTTTGCCGTTTGAAACATTAAAATCCTCCAATCCGTTCAGAAGTTATAGCGTTTTAAAGATTTGCATGAAATTTCAGTGAAACATATTAACGTATGGTCAGACATTTCAGTAAGGAATTTTTTTCTCGAAAGTGCGTAGGATTTCAGGGGTATGTCTATTCACCAAAAATAATTGCAATCGACCCTCGCAACTAAAAATAATTTTTTTAGAACGATTTGAAAATTTTCAATTTCGTCGAAAAATTCGTCAACCTTTCTAAATTTTTTTCTCGAAACTGGTTAAGATTTCGAGGGTATGTCTATCCACCAATAATGATTGTAATCGACCATTGCAACTAAAAATAATTTTTTTAGAATGATTTGAAATTTTTTAATTTCCTGAAAAATTCGTCAACTTTTCTGAATTTTTTTCTCAAAAGTGCGTGGGATTTCGGGGATATACCTATCCACCAAAAATGATTGTAATCGACCCCTGCAACTAAAGATAATTTTTCCAGAATGATTTGAGATTTTTTAATTTCGCTGAAAAATTCGGCAACCTTCCTGAATTTTTTTCTCGAAACTGGTTAAGATTTCGGGGGTATGTCTATTCACGAAAAATGATTGTAACCGACCCCTGCAACTAAAAATAATTTTTCCAGAATGATTTGAAATTTTTTAATTTCGCTAAAAATTTGTCCATCTACTGGAAAGTTTCATCACCCTTTTGCTGTAAAAAGAATTGTCAAATACCATTTTACACGAGTCCCTTCTGTTAAGAAAACGAAAAAATCTTGCATTTGCACGGATAGTGGTCACCATGAATCGTTATTGCCTTTCAAAAGACTATTATAACGTTCGATGCGAAATAATTCCACCGAATTCGGCCGCTCTTTATTTAGTTCGAGCCTTTATTAATTCACGGACGTATAAATAACCGGGACGCGCAGTTTCCCTTTAGAAAAATAAAATTGAATTCGCGCGGCGGAGGGTGAACGCAACAATGGATTTTCAAAGCTTTTAGGCGAATCGTTTGAGCAAATTATTTAATTTTAATTCCCATTATATCTTTCGCGGGATTAAATAAGTGTTTCGTATAACGAAAACGCGGAAAACATTATTCTCTGCGTCCTTTGTTTCGATTCACTTTGTAAATTTCATTTTTATCATTCTATAAACGAACGAGTATACGTTCGAATGTACAGGGCAAGTAGAAACGACTAATAATGGTCAGACACTTCCAACAAATCTTACTCGTTCTCCAAATTTTCAAGTTTATTTATCTCGACAAAGAAATATCACGCAATCGGTGTTTGTTAACTTATTTTTTCACCTAAAATTTTGATTTTCTTAATGGTTTCTCGTCTCAAAGTTCAAGCACGCTGGACTTTCGTGAAAGATTGATCGCGATCCGGAAGACATCGTCGCGTCTGACATAGTTTAATCGAGTTTCGATTCGTGGGATTGACCTTCGTGTATCGCTCACGAGCAGCCTTGATGGCGAGCAAATCGCTCGCAGCAGTTAACACGCAGTCTCTAATTAATCCTTGTAAACGCAGCCGTAAATGCATACACAAGTACGGATTGCTTTCGCCGACGATGAAACACGAATACTCGGTGGCCCCATGAAAATTTCATTCCTTCCGTTTTCAGGTTCGATCTGCAAATAAACTTTCGACCCATTAACAACGGAACGAATGCGAGTCGTCTAAAATTTAAATGAAATTCGTTCACGCGGTGTTCGCAGATTCGATTTACGATAGAGTAACGTACGAGTGATTTTAATCAGCGAACCCCGATGTAACTTGCTTGGCCACCCTTTGAACTTTGTTCCGAATTTTATTCGAAAATTTGCAGTTCTCGCGGTTCGTTTGCTCGCGAAATTGATGAAAATATATTTCGACGCAACGTGGACGTAGCATGTATGTACATATGTATTCGACCGGGTGATGCTCGGATTAGAAGAATATAATCCCCCCAAGCGCGAAATAATTAATCCAAGAGCACGACCCTTTCGAAATCGATTAAATTTTCTATTCTAACGATATCGAATTTATTTTTTATTCCTCGAACGTTTCGCGTGAGGATAAGAACGTGTCGAGATCGAGATTAAACGAGGCTGTTGCGGAACAGAAGACAGGAAAAGGAGAAAAGGGGCAAGCGGAGCTTCCTTTCTAGAATATTCGCAGCCGATAAATCCGACTGCGAAGGGAACTGATCGTTTTATCGCGAACGGTGCCGTACTCGGTATGTTTTCGAGAAACGATGGGAATCGGTGAACGACGAACGATCGTGTGCATTCGTAAACGTTGGGTAATGAAAAAGGGCGTACGGGAATTTCTCGCAGAGAACATTTCGTCTACCCCCCCGGGTCGTATCCTGTCTTCCTGTTTCGTCAGTTCGATAACCGGATACGGTGGGAAACGAGGATCGAATATAGCCGACGATCGGCGGACGTTCTAATTACTCGTCGCTTTGCGCGACAATCTTCCTCTTCTTTATTTTTCTTCCTTTTTTTTTATTCCGTTCGAAACAATCGGATCGACGGGGCGCACAAAGCGACGTGCAACGTCGAGCCCTCGATACGAGGAAAGGGAACACGGCCCGTTTGGCTGGAATGATACGAGAGAAAGAGAATCGACAGTCGATATTTGCCAGTCGCGGTATTGAAAAATTGACCCGACCTCGGACCGACCGCTCGCCCTCTCGACGACTCTTTTCTCTATCGGTGCCTCTCCATTCCGAATCGATTGCTACGTTTTTCGGGAGATCTCGGGGGCCATCGAAAATATCAACGACCGGACGGGGGCCTCCCACGCGTTCCCGGGGAGCTATATTTTCGAAAACGATCGTAGAAAGG